>NC_134457.1:157511651-166849151 GCF_047948215.1 Lycorma delicatula | reverse complement strand
CTAGACCTTATTAACAAAAAAGAAATATTTGGTTTGGTCAACTGCTATGGGTTAAGTTTGAGTGGCTAAAACGAGGCTTATCTCATTATCACATATTGTGGTATGGTTAGTAACTATAATATGATCTGATGAAATTGATCTTATCATATCTGCTGACCTCCCTGATAAAAATGTTGACCTATTATTGTATGACATTACTTGTAAACGTATGTGTCATGTACAATGTGGTGATATAAATGTGTCACACCATGCAAGATAACTGGAAAATGTTCAAAAAAGTATACTTGAATGTACATTTGCAACACTCCAAGTGCAGATATGGCTACCAGACTTATTGCAGGAGAAGTCCAGAGGACAGAGGTCATATCACAACTTTAAACATACAAGGTAACATAATTGATATTAATAATAAATGGATCGTCCCACATTGTCCACTATTGTCATGTTGCTGTAATGCCCATATGAATGTTGAATTTTGCAACTCTGTGCAAGCGATTCAGTATATCTGTAAATGTATTATCAAAGGTTCAGATCAAGCAACTTTTTTGGTTGAAAATCAGACATTAATTGAATCAGTACTACATTAATGGTAGATATGTAAGTACATCTGAGGCTGATTGGCAATTTTTTGCTATTTTGGCAATTATTGTATGCTCCCATAAGAAAAAAAAAGTAATTGAAACAGATGATTAGTTTTAATCACATCATCATCCAAAATACCACAAACCAAATACTATATGGGTCCATCACAATGTTATATAATGTACATAATCAAAAGGAAAATGTAATAAACCATTCAGCAGCTATACCTAAGAGACAAAGTAAAGCATCAACCAGATAAAAAGGTGTATACATATCAAACTGTGCTTATATACTTGAATGTGTTGAATGTATACTATATACATATAGTCTGAATATAATTAGTCTGATATAGTCTGAATGTAATTATATTCTGAAACTAATTTTCACCTGGGTGACTAATTTCATCCAAGTATCTGGGGGGGGGTCTATGTGTAGGGTGATGTGGTGGTCATTTTATATCTATTCATCCACATCCTTTGGCATTTCTCATAAGTCACGAAGCTATTCAACCCCTTTAGATTCATACTCAGTAATTACATTCCAAACTTATGATGCAGAAAAATTTATTGCCCACCTACTCACAATTTTTTGATTAGCACTATACGAGGTGCTACCCAAAAGTTCGGGGAATTTTACCATAGCTTACCATAACTTGTAATTTCCACTGTCTCCTTCAAAGTAATCCCCTTGGACATTGATACAGTGATCCCAGTGTTTTTCCTTTTATTCCATGCATCCCTGGAAGTCGCAGGTATAAGTGTTCGAAGCACATTCTGCATTTCTTCCTGAATCTCCTCAATTGTGTTAAAACGATGGCCTTTCAATTGAAATTTTATTTTTGGAGAGAGAAAAAAGTTGCACGGAGCAAGGTCAGGCGAATAGGGTGGGTGGGGAATCACTACTGTCTTTTTGGAAGCCAAGAAATTCCGAACGGCTAGCGATGTGTGCGTGGGTGCGTTTTCATGGTGTAAAATCCAGCTGTTGTTACCCCACAGATCTGAATGTTTGCGCCTAATGCTTTCACGTAACTATTTCAAAACTTGACAATAGAACATCCCATTGACAGTTTGACCAAGAGGAACAAATTCATTATGGATAATGCCTCTGATGTCGAAAAAACAATCATCATGGACTTCATGTTGCTGCGAACTTGGCGTGCTTTTTTTGGCTGTGGTGAACTTGGCGATTTCCACTGTGATGACTGCTGCTTAGTTTCAGGGTCATACCCGTACAACCATGTCTCATCGCTGGTTATGATGTTGGAGATGAAGTTAGGGTTATCTCTTGCTGAATTTTTCAATTCACTACAGACAGCTACGCGATTTTGTTTCTGGTCGCTGTTCAACAGTCTCTGTACGAATTTTGCAGCAATGTGTCTCATGTTCAAATTGTCCGACAAGATGGGTTGCATGGACCCATATGACATTTGTACAATTGCACAAACATCATGGATTGTTTGTCTACGATCTGCAATAATAGCCTCTCACACTTTCACGATGTTTTCCGGTGTTGTGCTTGTTGATGGTCTTCCTGAACGCTCATCGTCATTGACTGTTGTTCGTCCATCTTTGAATCATTTGTACCACAAAAAAGTTTTACTTTTATTCATAGCATTGTCACCAAATGCTTCCACAAGCATGCGATGGGTTTCTGCACCAGTTTTTTTAAATATGAAGCAAAATTTGATGTTGGTTCTTTGGTCTTTAAATCTGCCATTTAGAACTTTGCCGAAGCAGTAAAACACAATGCTATACAACCGCATGAAAGTCAGCAATGCAGCCTCTCACCGTCACAGCTGTTGGAACACTGATTCACAAAGAGTACTCTTAGCTACATCTAGCGGCAGCAGGTCGTACCAGCAATAGTTTGTGTGCGAAGTTCAAATTCCCCGAACTTTTGGGTAGTACCTCGTAAATGGCTTTTAATGAGCATGTATGTCGCTAGTGTTTAATTTTTCTGCTGTTAATAATTCAGTTGCTGAACATTGTTTTAGACAATGTAGCAGGCGTACTTGACTCTATAACAATGGTGACTGACAGCAAATGAAAAGGCATGGGTAAATAAGTTCTGAATGTTAGTTGTAGACATATAAAACTTCAAGATGGCAGCACCTGTCGCTTTTTTCAGGATTTTGTACTCCCATTTTATTCCATTGTGCATTACATTTCAGCCACCCTTCATATTTTTTACCACCTCACTTCTCACTGAATTAAATTAATTATTGAGAAAAATATTGGTATAAAATGAGTCATTCATAATGTGAATTAAGAATAATTTACATTATACAATTTAACATTTTATAAAATACCATTTTATACTGATATAACTATTCTGTTTGAGGCGGCCAATTTACAGCCTTTTATTCTGGTTTTTTTTGTATGCTATATTGCAATTACAAGAATATATATTATATAAGTTTTAATGTAGATGTGTAGCTTTTGTGGCATATTAAACATTTAAAATACTCATACATTATGGTATATTAACACTGGAGAACTAAAATGTGTAATATATTCATTTTATATTTTGTAGTTCATAATAAAATTACCAAATGAAGGTGAATAGTTTATAGAGGATAACAAACAGCCACCAAAAATAAACATACTGCTTGAATTAGCCAGGATAAAAGTTGCAAAACATTCAATAAGGTGAAAAAAAGAAACATGTCTGAAACTTTTATTTATTCCACATTAATTCCAAAATAATTTAATCTATATTTTTGTTTATCATGCGTTGTATATAGTTATTGCAGGTATATAAGAATTATATATGTAAGTTGCATTCCAGCTGAGGTATTTGTGAATGAAAATTAATATTAATGAAATAAAGGAAATGTACATATTGCACAGCGCTTCATCCTTATGTTCCGTTCCATTCTGTACACACCAATCCTGCTTGACTATAGCAATTAAATGAAACAGATTACTCTTGCTTTCACAGATTATTGTTTATCTCTGAGTATATATTGGGTATATTATCTGCTTATCATAAATGTCCCCATCATATAATATTGAAATGTAATTGCATTTAATGTTTTCCTTTGTTTCAGTTATTGTTACGGAAAAAACCAATATCCTTCTCAGATATTTACATCAACAATGGGATAAAAAGGTTAAGTGTTTTTTGTATATATTATATAACAAAATTATTTCTGTTTAATGTAGAGGAGTTTGAGTGATTTTGAATAACATTATGTAAAAGTCTTGCATCAAATATTCATACTTTAAGACTGTCTGGGTTCTATAAATTTTCAATTTTGTGGCAGTTTACCGCAAATATAATGCATGCATTCTCTTGTTTTTGCATATTCAAAATTATGTGTTAATAAATCACTATATTGAAGTGCATGGTATTAAGATTAATATTTATAGTTTTCATATTAATAAATAGGTAAATAAATTTACTTTTTCTAGATGCGTGCATGTGTGTGTGATCTGGTGCATTATTGTGGTGCAGCACCTAATCACATGCAGTGACCATTTGGACTCACTGGAGCTATTTTTGAAGTCTTTCCAAGACACCTTTGTAAAAGGTGTTATTAATTGTCTGTCCTGGAGGTACAAATTGTTTGTGCAGAATGCACAGCTCTCACCACTTCCACATTTTTGTTTGTTGACGAGGTTGGTCTTCCAGAACAAGGGTCATCTTTAACATTTTCTTGGTTTTCTTTGAAAGCTTTGTGCCATTTAAAAACCATAGTTCTTGATAGAGTTGCATCTCCATAAGCTTTGGTTAAGGAATCAAATGTTTCTGTGGCAGACTTGAGTTTCACATAAAATTTGATAGCTTAATGTTGTTCAATATTTTCCTCCATTGCAAACATAACGAGGTTATAAAACATGACCATACATAAACAGCAGTAGCATGTGACTGACTCAGCCGATCCAGTTGAAACAAGTATGCATGTGGAGCCAAGGTGAAAGAAAAAGGTCTGCATAATTAAATAAAACCTGCATCTCTGTTTAATGTTGAGAGTTATTGATTGGTTAGGCAGTTGGTCCTTGGTTTTATTACTAACAGGGTAATTAATGGTTTCAAATTCTTATTTATTTACTTTATTTTTCTACATAATCACAATTTTGTTGCAAACACTTGTGATATCATGAAACAAGCTTCTTCAGACACACTGCATAAAATTCCACTACGTGGGATTGTAGCTGCTTTGGCACTGAGATTTTCAACTCTTCTTCACTTTTCCTCAAATCATTGAGACACAAGCTAGTCATTGAGTTGTAGGAAGGGTAGTCATTGGGTGCATGATCAGGACTGTAAGGGATGATCAAAAATCTCTCATATGAATTTTTGAATTGTTTCTGTTGTGCATGCAGCTGTATACTGTGAAGAAAAACAATTCCTGATCTCAGCAATCCCTGTTGTCAGTTTTGAATGTGGCACGATGCAGTTTAGAAAGTGTTTCATGTAGAGTTGTGATCAGGTAGATGTTCCATGAAATCAATCAAAAGTATACTCTTTTGCTCCCAGAATATTTTGTCAATAGTGATGATATGGGATAAAATTAATCTCTCTCATGGTTAAAGCAGTCAAGAAAAGCAAGTACAGTTGTGATTTTTGTGAGCACTTGTCAACATTTTCGAGGCCCATTGTGCACATAGTTTACAATAGCCTAAAGTGTCAGTCATAATTCTCAACAATGTTATCTTTGAAACTTCTAGAAAAAGATTGATAATCATAAAGTGACGTTTCTCTCACTTTTGCATTCACATGTTCAACAAGGTCGTCAGTCCAGACACTAGGCCTTCCACTTTTCTGTTCCTCATGAATATTTGAATGGCCGTTCTTAAACTCATGACACCATTGCCTCACTTTTCTTTCTCTCATTGCAGTAGCAATATGTTTCACACAATTGATAGTGAATTTCAGAAGCAAAAGGGTACAATTTTTTATTTTCTCATTTTTCTGTACGGTTGCTTTTTTTGTTAAGATGTTGTCAGCAGAATTGGTGTCATAATTTTATTCTTTGGAACTGTAGTACCCTTTAAAATGTTTTTATGGTATAATTAACAATTTTAAATCTGTTACAATTCAAAAGATGCAAGATCATATTTAAACTTTTTTTTAAATTAAAGTCTTTCTTTACAAAAATGAATCGACTATTTTTTATTAAAAGAGAGAAAATTTGTAATTTTTTTTGTGTTAGTAATTTTTGCTACCAGCATTTGAGCAAATGTAGTGAGTGTTTTAGTATATGTTTATCTAATATTATTTAATTAAAAATTTATCCTAAAAATAAATGAAGTCCTTACAAAACCCAACATTAAATAAGACACAGCATAATAGTAAAATATTATACAAATTAATTAAACCGATTTTAACCAAGCTATGGTTGGTGCTGCTGCTGTAATTGAGATGGGCTGCTGAGAGTCACCTTTTGATTCCTATAGCCTTATTCTAAATATTTTTTCTGCCCACCTCTATACTTCATGTAGCTATATCAGTCTGTGTTAAAGATGGCTTTTACTATTGACCAAATCCCTTTATTTTATACCCGTTTCTTTATTATTGTACCTTTCCATGAACTTTTGGCCCATAGAAAATTAATTTTTTAAATTTTAATTTATAAATTGCTTATGACATTTTACTGATAATAGTATTTTTGTTTCAGAATTCTATGAAAAAACGTGATCATTTAATGCTAGATGATGACACCACTGGCTCAAAAAAGAGGCCGCGATTGGATCCATCACCTTAAATTGATGACTATACATATTCAACAATATTATTACTATTATTATTACTATTACTGGTTTTTTTTTTAATTACTGCGGTCATGATATGTGATGTACATTATATTTATTTGTTAAGTGGTAAATTAACAGTATAAATGTACTGTTATTTGTTGTAAAAATCAACAAGTTTTTTCCTGTATAAATGTCTTGTTTTGTTCATGTGTTGTTTTGTTTTGGCCTCGAGAAATGTTTTCATAAATAACCAAAGTATGGAATCCAATGCCAGAATGCAGTACTTTTTGGAAATTGGCAGAGCTTAGCAGTGATCTTCGAGTTATTATTATCCTTAAACCTTGTTATTTTGATTAGTGAAACATCATGGTGTGAAACAGTTTTTTGACTCTTGAGTAAAATTCTTTCAGAGAGCGTTCATTGTGTGGTGCAAAACCTAGAAGGTTAGAAGGTTAGTTCTTAAATTTCATGTTTTGCTTTACCATCATTCCCAGTTCAGTGTTTCATTAAGAATGGAATTTTCTTTTTCATTTACGTTAACTCAACAATTCTTTACTACTAAAAACAAAACACTATTTTTACCCTCAGTAACTACACTTGGAATAAACTGTGAAACATGTAAGTTTTTGATTAGAATTTCTTAGTACAGCTTATTTGAGATGATTTTCTTACTTATTTGCAAATTATTGCTGCTTATTCCTCAGTGCTGCAGCCTTTATAAGAACAAACTTCCTGCTTATATAACCTTTGCCAGGTTTTGACTCCTTTCTTTTCTCTCAAGCCCTCTTTTTCATTTTATAGTCCAACCTTCTCTTAGATCTTATCTATTTTCTGTATTGCTGAATGATCTCATCATAATTTATTAGATCCAGTATCCATAAAACATTTCTAATTGCTTTTATAACTAAATCTAGTATATGTGTTTCTGTATGTGATTTCTATTTCCTTATCTTTTACTTTCACTGTCAAGATTTTAATAAAATATGCTCCATATTTTTAGAAATTCAGGTATTAGTTCCACATCTATGTTGTTTGTGTTCCATGTTAGCGAAATTGCTCACGTTTCAAGATTTCAAAGATTTGGCTTCAATAGAAATATGTAATCAAAATGTCAAGGGTTGAGTAAAAGATTTTCTTTGGAAGATACTGAAAGCAAGATTCACTCGCCGAGTCAACCTGTTCTATAAAGTATGTTTCATTTGAAAAATGTCAGTGAGCCTTGACCACTGTTCTACATGTAAAGCAGTTCAGAATCACAACATAGTAGCAGTAATCTTTTAACAACTGTTGAACCTTAATTGAATGATTAAAACAAATAAGAAGTAAGAGTTCTTACAGATTGTGAGCGACATTAATTGTGTTGAAGAAATTAATGAATTTCATTTGGCGACTGGTAATCAAACATTTATATTCTTGTGTGTAACCTTTTTATCAATTTTCCTTTTTTGTTAATAATTTTATCTATGAAAATTTTACAAAGGAGAATAAAATATATATTATATACTAATTAAATATTTGTAGATGTATATATATATATATATATATATATATATATATAATTATTTATGTTGGTAATAGCAAGATAAATAAGAAATCATACATTTTACTGCATACCTAATAAAGCTAAATATTACTACACAATGATTTGACCAATGAGAATGTTCACAGTGTGCCACCAAATGTCACTGCTAGTCTGTGCTATTTAAAGAAAATATTTCTGTCTTGCATTAGTATACAATTAATGAAATTCGGCCAAGGTTTTTATATATCCTTTATTTATTTTTATACTTGGTATATATATATATATATATGTGAACTTCACTCTTGGTTCTAATAATAATAGTAATTATAATTGTAACATCAGCTAATAAATGAGTGTATAAGCATAAGGTATATAGGATTATTACTATGTATATTCATGTATTGTGTTCTCTTATCATATGTATTATATAATGATAATAATAATAATAAGAAGAAAGAAATTGTAAAGAGTGTATGGAAATATATTTATTCATTACATTTATTTCTGATCTAAATCGGTGATATACCCATTTTTATTCTAATGATCATACTATCCTACCTTGTTAATGTACGGAATCGTTAATAATTATTACTTTGTATTACATTTTGCGCATTTTGCCTTATATGCTTATAATTTTTATTATATGCCATATACAATATTTATATCTTTTTCTTTTATAATTCCTGTATTTTTAGCTAATGAAAAGAAGTAGGTAAAAGAATCTTTGTGTTTTATGTATATAAAATTATATATTTTGGTTTGTGACATGTGTAAGATTGACATTTTTTTAATATTATAAAGAGTGCGTGATAATATATTTTATAATTTTTTTATACTTATTTTTTATTTTTTCAGCTGCATACATGTACTAAAATTGTAGTTTATATTAATCACTTTTAAACGATTTTAGTTATTTATATGTTAACAGAATACGTGATATAATAAATTATTTAAAAAAAGGACGTTTTTAATCAGTATTTAATTACTAATGTTATCATGTATAATAGCTACTGTTTATGTTTCATGTATTGTAACAATTAATTAAGTTTGATAGTAAATCAGTTATTAAACTGTATATCTATTGCATTTATAAATGTCTTTATAACACCTTTAATAATCTTATTAAGTTTAAGTTCTCCAAGGTGGAAGTTGTACTGCATTTTTCAATTAAATTGTTTTATCTTATTAGGTTGTTTCTATTTTCCTGACAAATTTTTATCTTCTGATTATAATTTTGAAAATTTTCACTGAGAAACTTGTAAATACAGTTTTATCCTTTTTCGAGTTTTTACTAAAGTGTTTCCTGTAGTAGTAAATTGTTGAAAACTATTTGGCCTCTAGGTATTTCATAGCCTATTTTACCTCTAGGTAGTTATAAAGATCCATAAAACAAATTTTGAGTAAAATTTATTGCCATCTTTATAAGGTTCATACTTATCAGAGATGTTTTACTGTTAAAGTGCATCTATAGTTGGTGCGTGATGAAAAAATATATTTTAATTACAAAGATTTTTGTTGTTTATTTTGTATATATGTCATTGATTGTCTACTATTCTTTTCTTTTTCTTTTAATGAAAACTTATACATCAATTACAGGTCTCACTACTGTAAGCGTCATTGTTTGTTTAAAATATGGATTATTTCCAAAATTTATTATTTTTTTTATTTTTATTATGCTGTATTTATTTATTAATTTTTAATACTGTTATCAAGAAATCTAAATTTCTTAATTTTGAGTATACTGACTAGATTTAGAATTCTGTGTACATTCAGAAAGTAATGTTAGTAAAAAATATTCGCAGTGATGCATCTGTTGGGGGTAAGTTTTTGTATTTTATTACTAGACTAATTAAATTACTCGGTGCTACCCACTGTTCCTTTGAATATAAGTTATTAATACTGGGAAGCAACCATTTTCAGTATTTAACAAAATTAAAAAACAAATGTTTAACTTTAGTTCTTGATCACTTAGATTATATCTCTAGTAAGTAAAAATAGAGGTAAGAGACTATAAGGGGTACACTCTCTTGTTTTTAATTAAAAAATTGTTAACTTAAAGTTGTTTCAGACCTAATTTTCTTTTATTTTTTTCCTTGGGACTTTTGCTTGATGGATGTTCTAAAAGCACCATTCTGTGATCATAGGATGTGATTCAGTCAACGGCAATAGATATCAATATATGAAAAATATAACATACTTTCAGTTTGAGTTCCATTAGATACATTGGCTTGGAGTTTTCCAAATAAATTTGTTCTGAAACCTTTTAAAAATTTATTAATAAGATCTGACATCATTTCTTGAGTTTGATTCAGTAATTCCTTAGCTTAAAATATATCGTATAGTGTAAATTAACTGTTGTGTTAGTTTTTAGTGTATGTTGTATGTTAGTCACAAAACTTCATTTCATTTAACATTTTTATTGTCTTTAGAATCCGAAAATAAACTACCTGGTGTAAGAAACATGGAAAATGATGCTCTCTTATTGATCTGTTTCGCAGTTTTAGCTTTTTAAATAGAAATGTACATATTTAGAAGCTATTTGAACTATATTATTGAAATTTGGCATAAATTTAAAAAATAATATTCTTAAAAAAATAAACTTAGAAGTTGTATGTTTGTAAATTTCAAAATAGCAATAGTTTTAATTTGATACTCCTCAATAGCTCAAGAACTACTAGCATTAGTAAGTAAATTTTTATTAAGTGAAAATTTTAAATGTTTCATTTTTTAACAGAATGACACCTTTTTTCAAGGAACAGCAGAGTTTTAATGTTATAAACAGTAATTTGACAGAAACTATTTAATATATAAATTTAATTATTATTGAAAAATAAAAATATTAGTCACAAAAAAATACAAATAAAAATGTTAATAAAACATTTTATTTTTAATTTTTAAACTTATGAATCTGTTACTTTATATAGCATGAAATAATCAAAGTAAAATGTTCAGTTTGCTCCATTTACATCAATGTAACACTGCCTGTCTAACCATTGAAACTTGAACAAGTTCAAATATTCTAGATATTTCTGAATTTGTTGACTATAATTAATCATCTTAGGTCTCAGTTCATGCAGATTATTTACTGGTGTGGCATGTATCATGCTTTCAAGTGTTAAGTAGTGTTCTTAATAGAAAATTGTGGTAGAATCACTTTTTATACTAGAAGAATATAACATGAAATTTATGGTATGCTTCTGTAGTTAATCTGTTAGACAAAAATTAAGGACCGATCAGCATAACATCTTGCTCATACATTGGCAGAAAACCAATGATGCCCTGATGCAAAAGTAGCATATGTATTATCTAGCCAGAAATTATAAAAATTGTCTATTTAATTCCAATTAAATGATGCCTCACTGAATACATGAGCTATTTATAAAGATAGGTTATTATAATCTTATTATTGATTTATTATCTAATGGTAGAAGTCAGCTCTGCTTTGGAAATCAGCAGCTAAGAGAGATTGAACACACTGATTGCAATTTTAATAGAATAACTGGTTAAGAAGAGTTATGGTATAGTGGCTGTGAATACTTTCGAATGATCAATTCTAGATCATCTTCAGTTTTACCCAAAATTCATTCCTTCGATTCAGAATTGAAGAAAAACTTCAATTTAGCATAATCATTTAACAGTTCAAATGTGTTAGTCATATAACTGCTGATGAACTTTAATACTTTACTAAAACCATTATCTTAAGAAGCGGGCAAATTATGTGATAAAGGTTAAGTGCTTTTGCAACAGAACTGTTTGTTTTCTGTATGTCAAATGCCTGTAAGCCTTTTGTGATTTGCTTACAGATTTTCCAGATTGTAGAACAGATTTTCATCTTTTAGAAAAGTAGCAGTGTAACTCTTTTAAAAATTAACACGCACTACATAATAAATGTGTTAAAACTGTAGTTTTAATCATACAAATTGCAAAGAAATTTATAAAATAGTTTTACTTATTTATAAAATATGTGTTTTTAACTAATGCTCAGTTAGTATTTTTGAATGAATGGAGGAGATATAATTCACAGTACATAACTCGCATGTTCAGTACTGATATGTAGTGGTGAAGATAGAAACAGAACAAAATTATTTTGTAACTTAAGTATAGATTTGCATATTTTTCATTATATGCCTCCTATTTAACAAAAGTGTCAGTTTGTTCAATGAAACTTAGAATTTTAGGTGGTAAATAGTTACTTTGGGAATAATAGCAGTTCTTAACTATTATGGAGTGAAAAATTAGTCTGTTGGCATTATGAAATTAATGGACATAAAATTATCATTTTTATTTATTTTGTATAGTATGTTAGTTTAAAATATATCATACTTTTCCTGAAATACAAATTTCTTCTTGAGAAACAAAAACAAAAAAATAGTTGTAAATGGGAACTTTCTTTTGTTAGCAATACACTACCAAAGTATAGACAGTCTTTTATTTTATATCATTTATGTAGGGTGATTCATGAGAAAAGGTAAATAATTTAGGAAATGATTCTAGAGTTTGTAATAAGGAAAAAATTCATAAAAACTTATTTCAAAAACACTTGTTACCAAGTGACGGTTAGTGAAATATTTCGCTTGGATTTCAGTCCGCCTGGTGAAATCATACTGAAATCTTTAAAGCATAACGTCAGGTAAAATTGTTTGTTTCTTCTGTTTTTTGATATTAAAATAAAACAGGTACCAGACTGTATCTTCTGTAGTTTTCATTGTATTCAATGTAAAACAAAATATTCCATGATGAAAAAAAGGTTGTTTAGATTTGAAGTATAACTTTGATAAATGTGCAGATTTTATTATCAAAACTTGTAGAAAATTTAATTCTGAAAAAACTGATGTAATAATAAAATATATGAAAAAAAAGAATTAACAGAAAAATGAGAATTAGTAAAAATTAAAAACCTCTGTTTTTAGTGTAACAAATTTAGACCTTTGAAAAATTAGGTTTGCAATACTAACTGTATGCTTTGAAATTAATCCGAATTCTACTCATTGTTTCATAAAATTGTTGTTATATGTTAATAACATTCAAAACATAAAGGAAAAAAAACAGTTGTATTTTTACATAATTTTGAATACGTCCGATTTTTTTTTTTTGAAAATCAAGTTATGAGTGTTTTTATGTTTATTGTAATCTAAACTGAACCTACATTTTTCCAATTGATTTGAATTTAAAAAAGTGAATTTCCGTTTGAATTTTTTGTTTTGAAAAATGTTATTTCTCATTCATGCAGAATATGCTGATATGATTTTTGTGTACAGCTTTTGTGATTGAAATTCTCCAGTTGTGATGAAAGACAAACATTTAATGTAAATTAATACAATAAAAACCACATTGAGTATTTTTTTAAAGTAAATTAAAAAAGTATTTTAATTTTTCAAAGGTCTAAGTTTTTATGCTAAAAACAGCTATTTTTAATTTTTACAAATTTATAACATTTTTGTTTTATACTGTTTTTTTAATGTTAATTTTTTTTTCATAGACTTTATTACATCTATTTTCTCAGAATTAAATTTTATACAAGTTTTGATAATAAAATTTACATATTTATTAGCTTGTATTTTGTCATTGAATGTTTCTGTTTTATGCTGGATATCAAGAAAACTACAGGAGATGCAGTTCTGCAATGTGCTTTATTTGATTTTTCAGGTAAAAAAAAAATAAGAAACCATAAAGTTCACTTATAATATGATGCCTTAAAAAATTCAGTATGACCTCATTTCACAGGAGAATCTGAAAACTCTCTATTCATTAATATAGGTTATTTTTAAATATTCAAATATATCTCTAATTGCTCTGTTTCATTACTATTATTATTATCAATTACTTCTCAAATTTTCATTCTCTTTTTATATATGTATATATATATATATATATAGTTCTTATTTTTATAAGGTCCTTAGCTACATCAGATATTTTTCTTATCTTTATGTCTATGCTCTCATGTTTCAAAGATGTTTTTATAACTTGTTTGTTTTTTGCTATTTTATTTAATAACACGACAGTGTTATGTTTTATCATCTTTGTTATTAATATTAATAGGTGTGGTGTTCTATGTTGCAATTGTATAGTTTGTACCGTATAATAAACAAATAGTAATGCTGTGTTTAACAGTAATGAAGGTCATCATTTGGGTTAAATAAAAGGACAAAATATGACATATATTTTTGGAAAATTTACTTACTTTTTACAATTTCTAAATTGGGAATTAAAAAAATAATAAAATTTTTTAATAGTACTGATAACACTTATGAAGTTCCATGATGATGTTTTCACTAAAATGAATCTCTTGAAGTAATAATTATGGATTAGAGATACTAATCTCTAGCCTTGTTTAATTTCAATCAAACATATCAAGTTTCATGATGTGTTCACTGTTCTAGAGAATAGCCAAGTATTAGCAAAACAATAAGTTTTAACTCTTAACCTAAAGTATTATGCTTTAAAACATTAAGTACCAGTAGTTATGTTATTTGGTGTAAATGAATATTGTTAATCTTAGGTGTAAATGACTACCTTTTTTAGAAAACATTGAAGTAAAAGGATCCATAAAAGAAAAATGAAAATGGTAAATGACTATTTATTAATTAAACAGAATTTCATCTCTAAATTACAGATTGTAAAATTGTTAAAGTTTAGTAACCATGACAAGGTTCATTTAGTCGTCCTAGAGAGTGGGATTTATGCTTTGAGTGAATACTGTCTATTCTTTGTAAAATAACTTAAACCACAAAAACAGCTTAGAATAAACTGTAGAATTTAGATAGGTAAACAATTTAGTAAGAAAAAATCTAACAGTGTTTGGATGTTGAATTATAACAAGGTTTAACAACAAAGTAAAAAAATATTATTGTAGATGTGAATAAACTTCATATTATGTAGTGGATAGTTGAAACTAAAAAAACTGGGGAATGAAAATGAAGTTACGGAATGCTATTTACATTACTGCAATGTTAAAGACAAGAGTAAAAGGGCTAAGACTGGGATTTTCATTGTTATGTTTATGAAATGTGAAAAGTGAGAGGATTAGAATGTTTGATGGATAATCAAACATTATTCCTCTTGAAATTATCCATGTCAAAAGGAGAGTGGTTATAACTGAAATCTATTTTTCTATAAAACTGCAGCTATTCAAATTAGAATTTTTTATGAATTTACCATGGTTGTTTAGAAGAGGATAAACAAAGGAGAAGGAACTTTAATGCATTTCTAGGGAAAAAAGTTCCCACATTAAAGTCCTAGTAAAGGCGGTTAGTTACTTTTATACAGATTTGAATACTAGATCGTGGATACCGGTGTTCTTTGGCGGTTAGGTTTCAATTAACCACACATCTCATAAATGGTCAACCTGAGACTGTATAAGACTACACTTCACTTACACTCAAACATATCATCCTCATACATCTTCTGAAATATGAATGAAGATTCATACTTCAGAAGTATGGTGATTCCTGGAGGCTAAACAGGAAAATGGAAGGGAATGAAATGGATGATTTATGTTTTAGTCATTTTGTAGTTGTGGTTAACAACAGTGGGAGAAGAGTGATTTATATGTATGAAGGGATATGAGAGAATTTTTCAAACATCCTTGTGTTTTGTGTGTGAATGCAAATGAACAAGGATTCAACCCTCCAAAAATGTCAGGTGTATTATTAACTACGTTTTGATTAGAATAGAATATCATCTTAAAATTTATGTGTAAGAAGTTGTAATAAGCTTTTAAGAAAGAGTGAATATTTTATATCAATAACTCATCAATAAACACTTACTTATGAATCGAGTAGGGGTTTCAATACCAAGGAATTTTCCATAGAAAATACTATGTTTTGAAAATATGTTACTCATTTGTTTGTACAAGTTAGGTTAACTAGCATGATAAAATTATCATGTGAAGATACTGTAGAAAAAATTCACAGTAGTATGAAAATGATATTAAGGGCTGTAAAAGATGCAGTGGAGAGCAAGACGAAGTATTTGGGCTTGTTTTGGTTAGAGAAAGTTTATGCTTTGGATGAAATAAGTACTCCAACGTGAAGAGAGTATTACCAAGAATTACTGTGATAAACTACTTTGTGGAATTTGATATCGGTTCGTTTAAAGAAATTAGAATATGGTAGTCGATTGAGGAAACAACTATGAAGTAAGCCCAGAGAACAGTTAATAACATCAAAAAGAATGAGTTCCCAAGTTTCTTTGCCATTGAATTTACTAATTTACACCCTAAGCTGTTTGTTTTAGGATTTATGTCAAAGTTGTTTGATAGATGTGTATTGACTAAGGAAGTTCCTGTGGAAAGGAACCAGACTAATAATTTCTGTATTTATGAAGAACAGAAAACATGAATGTACAAATGGTAAAGTTGAAAAGATTGAGAACAAATTGAATTCTAAGTTTAGAGGTTGTGTGCAGTTAATGTTTATTTGTTAAACATGTTTATTTGTTTGATGTGATGAAGGATGTAGCGTGGAGAAAAGCTGCAGTTTTCCTGTTAATAGGTTTTGACTTATATTATTTCCACAGTGAAATTCAGAGTTTTCTTTCCCATCTTTTTGTTTATTGTTTATGAAATGATTTTTCGTCAACTCCATTTGAATATCACTGTAGAAAACTAAGTCCTTAACATGTTCTATGTTAGTTAATTTTTTCATATTAGAAAAGATCTAAATTTGGTAGGTAAGTTTCTGTTCTAGTGATGTATGACACTGTGCTCAATACACACTATGCACACTGAGCACACTGTGCTCAATACACACTGGGTTGGTAGTCAAAGACATCATTATAAGCCAGAATTTCTCAACCTTTCAGTATTTACAATCCAATTTTAAATCATAATTTTCATCGTGCCCTCCTTCTCATACAATAACAATGTATTTTGATGCTAAAGCTACACTACGACTGTAATTAAAAACCTTACAAATTACCAAGAATAAGTAAATTTTTTGATTTTGTCAACACTGATCTGCTGCATTAACAAAACCAGAATTGATGTCTCTATTGCTCTGTCTTATGTCCACCATATGGGATATTTGTGAGAAATTCCAATTTATCTTGAACATTTTGGAACATCTGTGCAAACATGTGTAAATGCTGCACCTCGTTCAATTCCAGCCATTCTCAGTTGAGTAATCTATTGTATCAAATCTATTGTAAATGTGTATGTTGTAATTTGCGTGTTAATTGTAATTCATGGTATTAAATATTTACATCAGTGGATTTATTCAGAATCATGGATAAAATTTTAAGTGGGCGTAAGCGAGCATTAAATGATAGTGAAGCATCAACAAGTGCACAGACGAGGGTGGTTCTGAAAATAAAATCTAGAAAATATTGTCAAGAATATTTAAATTTTGGTTTTACCTGTACTAAAGTAAATGAAGAAGAAAGGCCCCTTGTATGTCATTTGCTAAAAAATTTTGGCATCTGACAGCATGAAACCTAATAAACTTAAACAATATTTGATAATGCTTCATAGTGAGTACGTTAATAAATTTAGAGAATTCTTCAAATTAAAATTAAAATCATATGAAAAGCAAACATCATTTAAAAAAAAAAAAACTTTATCTGTGCTTTACTTGCCTCGTACAAAGTTTCATATAAAATATTAAGATGTAAAAAGCCTCACACCATTGGTGAAGAGCTTATTTTGCCAGCTGCAATTGAGATTGAAGAAACTATGTTTGGTGGTAATTTTGCCAAACAATTGCAGCTCATACCTCTATCAAATGATACTGTTGCCCGTTGAATTGGTGATGCAGCTGAAGATGTACAGTATCAGCTTTTCGGGAAGTTGCGTGACAAATTGTTTTTAATTCAGCTTGGTGAGGCAACAGATAGCAATAAAGATGCTTATTTCATTGCCTATGTTGGATTTTGTGATGGCATGTCAGCAGTAGTAGAACTACTTTTCTGCACACCAGTAGAACTCAAAGCAACAACACTTGCATTATATGCTATCTTAAATGATTCTATAAACAAGGCATACATAGAGTGAAAAAATTGTGTTGGGATGTTCACTGATGGTGCTCGTTCAATGTCTGGAAAATTCCAAAGTATACATGCACTTATGAAACGAAACTCCCCATAATGTGTCTGGACACATTGCATGATCCACAGAGAAGCTGTGGCTTCCAAAGATATAGAGTCGTTTGAATATTGTGCTAATGACGGTTGTAACTGTACTAAATTATATAAAAATGAGACCCCTTAAAATCAAGAATCTTTTTTGCGCTTTGTAAAGACATGGATACAATATATTTGGCATTACTATTTTATGCAAGGCAAGATGGTTATCACGGAAAATTTTTGCAATGTGTTTATGAATTAAGAGATAAAATTGCCATTTTTCTAGAAGAGGAAAACCGACTCAAAGCTGGGAAGTTTCAAGATTGTTTATTTGTGATGGAATTGGGCTACTTGGTCAACGTATTCGAGAAATTAAATACCTTGAATCTTCAACTCCAAGGAACAAATACACATATGATGGATAAGAATGGTAAAGTTAATACTTTTTATAGAAAATTGGAATTGTGGAGCAGAAATTTAAAGCAAAAAACCTAGATGTGTTTGCAAATTTGGATGAATATATTAAAACTTACAAGGGTGAAGATCGTATTGAAAGTTGTTTTTATAACCACTGAAAATCATTTATCTATATTGGCAAAGAATTTTAAGAAGTATTTTCTTGCTGACAACAACTTGGTAGCAAGTTATGAGTGAGTGGGTTAGGGATCCATTTCAAAATACTCCTGAAGGGCTCTCAATTTCTGAATAAGAAATCTTCATAGACTTCATGGCAAGTGGCAAAATCAAAAGACAATTTAGTTATAAATCACTCTTTGAATTTTGGGTAGGGGTGGATGATGAGTTTTCTGCACTGAAAACAAGAGCATTTTGTATACTATTACCATTTTCAACATCCTACTTTTGTGAAACCAGATTTTTTGCTGTGGCTACTTTGAAGACAAAATATAGATCTCAGCTAAATATAGAATACTAAGCTATTTGAATACTAGATCGTGAATGCCGGTGTTCTTTGGTGGTTGGGTTTCAGTTAACCACACATCTCAAGAATGGCAACCTGAGATTGTACAAGACTACACTTCATTTACATTCATACATATAAAGTAAATGTAATACCTCTCCTCTAAAGTAATACCTTATGGTGGTTCTGGAGGCTAAACAGAAAAGAAAGAGTATTAAAGAGCTAAATATAGATAAAGAACTCAGACTGTCTATTTCTAATATTAAACCTCCCTTTGACAGGCCCAAGGAAGTCACTAATAATTAGTAAACTTAATTAATAATTAAGTATTCATAAGTTAATTATTTAATACATTGTGCAGTACTGATACTATCCTATTTATAAGTGTATTACATCATTGGCCTCTGAGGCACGACTGGTAGCATCTTGGCCTTTCATCCAGAGGTCTCATGTTCGAATCCTGGTCAGGCAAGGCATTTTCATACACTACAAAAATTATCATTCATCTCATTCTCTGAAGTACTACCTAACGATGGTCCTAAAGATTAAAAAAATAAAGAAAAAGAAAAAGTGTATTGTCAGTGTAAATGTGTATTTTATTATTTTTTATGTTGGAATGTATTTTGTTTTCTTTTCGATATACTCGCGCCCCCTGCATTTATTGTTATCACACAGGGGCATGCCTCACAGGTTGAGAAACACTGCTGTATGCACATGATGTCATTTGCTTCTGAAACAAATAATTTTAAAATGCCATTTTCAATGTATATATATATATATATATATATATATATATATATATATATATATATATATATATATATATATATACAGTATATATTATATACTGCTAACATTCATGATAAATTTCAAAATTTATAAAACAGTAACAAATTATAAAATCAGTATGTTTTAATGTAAATATGGAATTCAATATCAGCTGAAGATGTGGGATCTGCAAAAATTGATTATTGGAACTAATATGGTAAGTTTAACTTACATACTGTGTTTTGGAGATTTATATTTCATATAATATTAAATATTACTAACACAGTGGTCAGTATGGTAATAAATTATTCAAAATTAAATATATATATACACACACACGAGTATATATGTATATTCTATTACCTCTGATATTCTCTAATATAAATTAGACAAAGTGTATTTTATTTTTGTAACATGTACACCTCCATGTATCGATATAAAAGGAAAAAAATTACATTTACAATAAATATAAGAAATTTTCTACCCTGAACAAAATAGTAATTTTTCTCCCTCTAGTACTACTGTCACCATTAACATTACCACTGTTGCACGGTGAGCAGAAAATTTATTGTAATTATCATTTGAGCATTAATTAACATTACTTGTATTAAGGTTAAGTGTCTGAAAAAGAATGAAAAAAATACTTTACTAATTAGCTGAAAAAATTTATTTAATTGAATTACATAATGATAGTATTTATTAGGTTATGCCAATTATTTTGTTAATACACATTAATATAGAATGTTTCAATTATTGTTTTATTTTTATTTATCTTCCCATCCTGATGAAAAATGAATTTTGATTAACGTGAATAAAAAAAGAATTAAAATGTTTAAGATGATTTCCTCGTATCTTAGCACAGATTAATGACTTATTCTTATTTTTTTATTACATTTCTGTTTATTAAAATCAGTAATAAATTCAATTTATTTTTATAGTACTTGAAGGAAAAAAAGGCAAGTATAACTGGAGGAAGGGATACTGACCTATGTAGACTGGAGGTTGACTAGGGTCGTTTACAACGTAAAAGAGTAGTTTATTTCCACTGCCACCAGTTAATTGTTCTTATACTTATTTTATATCATTATGAAATGATTGACAACATTTCCTTGAATACTGATTAATTGCTATCACTTCATCCATCTCTGTTTTATTCTTTTGAGTTCTACTTCATTCTTTGAAAAATGGTTTATTTCAAAGTGGATTTAAATTTCTATGTACATTCATAAAATCTCTTTAATTAATATAGACATATAAAAATAGTCTTTTTTTATGTGCGCTAAGGCAATATATATATATGCATAAAGTAATCTTATTTTTACAATATTCTAATAAATGTTGGAAAAGAGGAAATGCTGTACTGAGATTATTGCTTCTCACCTCAATCGTAACTGGCTGGCATCTGCTGTCACTTCAACAAGACTGATAGAACAAAGCTGGTGTTTGTTTTTAGTATCATGTAGCTAAAAGATTTTTACTAGAGCTGTCTTAAGAGATATCTAGTCTATCAAATATCTCAAGAAATAATCTATTCGTAAATTTATTGTAATTATTTAATTTGATTAAATAACTTCTGTAATACAGTAATGATTTCATTCCAATATTTAAATACGTATCAAATATTGCTAAACTGGAGATATGGTCTCTCGTCCTTGACATTTTATTTAGCCGCAGTTTGTTATCGTATGAAAGTATTAGGTGATTAATGAAATATTCTTTAAAATCATATCGGTGAATTATAATATTTGGGTATAAATTTTTATTTATCCCTATCATTTAAAAAATTATACGACAAATACTGCACAGATAACCGATGGCTTCCTAATATCTCTTCGTCTTAAGAATTTCTCTTACTAGGACAGGTATACCTACTATAATTTTCTGTTACATCATAATTTAGTTACAATAATATTCTGAGGATTGTTTAAAAGATTTATTTTGTTAAAAATATAATTTATATACTTGCTTTTGTATTTTATAAAAATATACTTTTTTGCTGTAACTGGTTATGTAGATTTTATCTTGTGTACTTTAATTACTATCATATATATTTGGTTTAATTTATAGTTTCGTCTTCCGTAAATTATTCTGTAAAGGGTGTGCAAAAAAGAATATCGGGATTTTAAAGCCATTTAATATTTCTTAACTATAAATTACAATGATGAATCGTAAATAAAATGAAAGAGTAACTTTTAAAATTTTTCCTACAGATGTCAATGAGAACATCTTTTGTCACGCGGCAACATCCAACCGATAGGAGAGTTGGTCCCACACTTTAAGTATGCAACCAACTCCAGTATTTCTGAAGTAATGGAAGCAACAACTGCTTCAAACCTATACTTCAAATCGGGTAAACAATATAGGTAACGGAAGCACGCATACAAGATCCTTTATTAAACCCCAAAGGAAAAATTCACGGAATCATTTCGGGTGGCCTTGGAGGCCACTGGAAACAAGCTCTTTCATCGGATCTATGCTGACCGATCCAGCAATTGGAGAAAACAAAGTCATTCAATCAATCACGGTCAAAGTTTTACCGGTGCACTGTCTTTTTGGCAAATTAAATTTCTCTACTCTATTTTGCAGCTGAAGAAAGTGTCGTATACGCAACATATCTAAATAAGCAACTCCTGTTACGCTTGCTTCAGTGCAAAGAATAGCCTGTAAAATGGACGTCGGGATATTGCATGGAAAAAATTTAATTTTGGAAAATCCCTTTCGCATTGTAAGAGTTAATGGGAATTTTCTGCCTCTCAGATACGGATTTTATGTTTGTTATCTTTTCCACTGAAATGAAATGTTGACTCGTCACTAAACATAATATAAGAATTCGTATCTTCATGCTGCAGCATTTCGAACGCGAAGTTGGGACACACAGCGTAGTCAAAGCCTGTAAGAACAGTAAACGGTATGGAAGAATATATAAGCGTTTCCTTAAAACATTCTACGCCGGCATTGCTAGTTCGTGGCTGGATTTCATGTAATAATTAATAATTAAATTAAATAACTAATAATTTAGCTCTTTGATTCTAGTCTTAAATCAAGAACATAGAAATCTTAATCTTAAAATCACTGTAAATTTGATCCAAGTGACATATCAAATTAAAATCTCGATATTTTTTTGTACATTCGGTATTTCATTATATTTTGTATGTACATTTTGATTTATTTTATAAATTACATTTAAAATTTACTAATCTGATAATTTCTGCCAAACACTTAGATATTGTCCATTGTGCTTTAACAAGAACTATTTTGTGCTATATTTGTAACGCTTGTTGTCGACCTGACACGAGCCACAAAAAATTCCTGAAAAACGAAATAACTTTTTATTTAAAAAAAAAGAAATTATAATAATAACAATGATCATAAGACAGATTTAGAGAAAAAGAAGATTGAAGTGGTTAATCATTTTATTCACCGAGGATTTTATATCAAAGTTTACTGATCAGTATATCAAATTTCCTGGTGGTGATGGTTCTGCGTAAAAATACAGAATAATTCTAAAAATGATATATTTACGCTACTCCGTAGAAGGATTGGCTGAACGGTAAACAACATTAGTTCACAGAAAGAATCTTTGGTTTAAGTCAATTGTACCTCATTTGCTTTAAATCTTCTAGAATGCGTATTTCAGAAAAAACTACTTAGAAGAAGAATATGCTAGTAAAAAAATGTAAGAATAGATTTCTCCATATTACTAACTGAACTTTATAGAGCAGTGATGAACAGAATGAGGTAGCCAATATCCGAACCGGATAGGCACTAAAAGAAAATGTGCTTTACTTGTGTTATACCATAAGTAAGACCAGTACAGATAATGTAAAGTAAAAAATCTAATGTGGATACTATTACATGACTTCCTTACGCCTATTAAAACACACATACACATTTTTTGTTGCACTTTATTTAAATTCTTTCATTTGAAAGTGCGATACGATTCTCCAATTCATTAATAAAGTGGACAGTTACAATTGCTAAAAGTAGAGAACACGTACAGAAATTAAGATCAGAAGAATTATATCAAACCAAAGAACGATTAAATGATTGGCAACAAAAAACAAATAAACGAAATGATGATCAACTCCGATTTAGGGAGAATATTGTCCGACAATATTATCAGAGGACTAATGAACTAAAAGATAATAATTTTTTGCAATTTATTAAAGATCGGGAATGTATGCCTCAGTGTATATGTTGTTCTTGTGAGGGTCTATTGATCAGTCATTCTGTAGTTAACTTTAATGTAGAAAAAATTAAAAAAAAATTCCAGAATAATTAAATAAAATTAAACTAGAAAATCCAAAAATAATACGATTCTAAATTATAATTTTTAATTAATATTAAATAATCAGATGTCTCTCAAATTTATTACATATGAATTTTTAATAATGCCTATTAAATTACATATAAGATTTTTAAAATTACATAAAATTTTATTTTACTTGTGATTTTTTTAATTTGTTTTTTTATTGTTATTATTATATTATTGCTTATTGTAAACATTTGTTACAATCACGGGTTAATAATTATTAATAAATCAATATATTTAAATTAAAAAAAAAGTTAAAAAAAAGATGTAGTCTGATTCTAACCGATGTGTGATCCCTTGTAAGATCCAAATATTTGATTAATTAAAATTTTATTTGGATATAACTGTGGAACCATGAAAATAAGTACCACTTATGACATATCGTTGAAAAGCTCTTACGAGGACTTACTACTGCAGTTAAGAAAAATTCAAAAATCAAATTTTTTTTTTATTTTGAACTTTTTTGGACACTTTTGGTTTAGTAAACTGCAATCAAAAGGAGGTGCATAACTAGATGTTACGAAGGTCCTAAATCCAAAATTTCAACATCCTACGGCTAATCGTTTTTGAGTTATGCGAGATACATACGTACGTACAGATGTCACGCCGAAACTAGTCAAAATGGATTCAGGGATGGTCAAAATGGATATTTCTGTTGAAATCTGGAAACTGAAATTTTTTTGCGATCACAATACTTTCTCTACTTCGTACAAGGGAGTAAAAATTATCCTTTTCCGTTCTGAAACAGTGCATTATATATATTGCCTCAGTTTAGTGCATTTTAGAACAGAAATCGGTTGACAAGTGGTTTGAAACCTAACCTGACTAGATGCAGTAATATCGATATTATTTTGTAGATATGACTATTTTAATAGATTTGTTTTTACTAATCGTTCCTCTTTTGAAAAAAACAACGTTCCCATAACGATGTTACATAAGCGAGTCGAATATCATTATTTAGCTCTCTCTATATATATATATATATATATATATATATATATATATGTAAATTAATATGAAATATATTACATTAAATTATATAGTAGTCAATATTTTTACCTAATGGAAGTGTTTTGACAGTTTAGGAAGCGATGCAAGGTTCGAGAAACATAAATAAATGGTAAATTGTGCTTTTCTACATCGAAAAAAATTTATCTAAAGTTATTTTTTGAAAATGAAAATTAGAAAAAAATCTTTTAATAGTATAATAAAATTAAAAATAAAATTTGGTTCATAGACTACTTATCTAACTTCGCCGAATAGTTTAAAAATGGAATTTCTGTAAATTAATTTTAAAATGAAAACATTCTATAAATCTTTTCACAGAAATAAGTTTAAGTTTTGTAATACGTTACATTCACAATGTGTGTGTAGAAATTAATAACGGCATTATTTATTTATACAGTATTTATTTATTCATTTTACTACAATGTTTTATATACTTAAAATTAGGATAAAAATCCGTCTACTTTTTTAAAAATTTATTACACAAAATAATTTATTAGATAAGTAATACTACTTTTTATATTATTAGTACACTTTGTTGCCATTTTAGGAAAACTTCAAAAATAAAGTGTATTAATTTAAAATCCTACTTGTAATATAGTATTTTATTATTAAAAGTTAAAGTACTTTGTTACAAGTAACTTTGGTTGGTGTTTACGCTCCTCAGTGAAGTTTCTTCTTTCTATATTAATCAATCAACTTATTTTAAGTTACATATTTTTAGATCTAAATAAACAGATAGGCTATTGTAACATTCCTCATACGTTTACATTAATCAAAACGTTTTTTGTTATTTATAAAGCTGTTAATCATCACGGAAGCTTAAACGGTAATGCTAGGGAATACGTGTGCGATTCGAAATCAACCATCAAGATGAAAAAATTTTTTTTTTTGTTATGCCTCATGCTTCAACGATCAATATAAGTAAAGCTGTCTCTCAGATGTTAATATATACATTTTTTTCAAAAGATTAATTTCTTTTACCGATCGTTGAGACATAATATGATTTAATCGAGCAAGTCACTCTAAACAGACTTTCCAACACATAAATACATGAAAAGATCCATTTGAGATTCACCACATTAACAATATGTTATAACGAGCCGAGTTTGAGCGTTATAAAGCACAAAAATATACGTGTGTTAAAATTAACAACAATTATACGGACAGCCAAAAAAGTAAACGTCACAAAATATAAAATTTCTCTATATGCAAAAAAGACAAAATGTAACACTGAAATATTAGATTCTGTATTTAAACTTAGAAACTGACAGCATTAAACACAAGTGTATAATTTGTTTTAAAGATTAGGTTTCTTTTTTCGATTAAAATTATAACTTATAATAATTATTTTATTCATTTTTAAATAGGGCTAAGTTTTGCTTACTACCTCGCTTTTAAAATATTTACTTTTACAACAAGCGATATAATTGTTATATTTTACTAATCTATTAATATATAAAAAAATATAATGTAAAAATTATTAGTTTGAAATATCTTTAAAAACTAACCGATAAAAAATGACAGTATTATTTTTTCAACTTTTCAAATTTTATATAAATTGTTATTATCATATTGAGTTCTGTATATTTAACAAATCGTGATAAATGACATCATAAAATAAAATTTATAGCAGTAAAAATTTTAACAGACTTTTTCGATGCTATTTTGTGTCTTTATACGCAGAAAAATCTTTGTAATATTTATTTTTTTTTAAAATACAGAAATATTTCTCTATATAAAATTATGGGTTTTAGAATATGGAGTGTCCCGGAGGTGTTGATAATTGTTATAATTCGTCATATTAGTTTTTTTCGTATGTTAAGTTTTGTAACGGAGAAACTAAAACTAACGTACAAAATCGAAATTGTTCTGGATGATTATAAAGGTAAAGCTAATAGTATTTAAAAAAAAAAATATTAAAACGTTCTTCACCTGGTACGGGAATTTAACTTCAGTTGAGGTAGGAGTCTATAAAACTCCTGCCCGGATCACTGTAGCTGTGCAAAGTATAAATTTATAAATTCTCCTCTCATAAATGTTACCCATATTAATGTAAATTTACTTTACCTGTACTGATCTTTTTTTGTGGATGTGATACGAAATGCACACTAGTCAAAGCTGTTTTCTTTGATAGTATTTAGGTTCATCGTAGAGCCAACTTTTAAAAGTAGTTTCCGTATTTGGAATTTTTACCGTTCAAAATAAACCGTAGTTTATTTTGCAACAGTATTTGTAACAGTAGTTTACGCAACAGTATATTTATTAAGTGAAGGCGATGTACTTTACACCTTACATTCCCTAGTAAGCTTAGCACGGGATATAATTTTCAATCTCAAGAAATTTACCATTACCCGGAGTAATTGGTGTCTCATATCAGATTGTTTTGTAACTTATAGATTACGGCACTTAAAATGCACGCATATGCATGTTTATTAAATGTAGACTGTTTCATATTTATCGTAACAAAATATATAATTTTTAATTTACTCTTGTACATAAACTGTATTTGAATTTTTTTCTGTTTTCGGATTATAAAATAGTGAACATTTTATGCCCTATGTTTACTTTTTTTTTATGGATTTCGAACTAGATTTTTCTCAATAAAGTTATCGATGCGATGATGAGTTTTTTACAGCCGTTTTCTTTATTTTAATTTCTGGGTAGTCTCTTTACAATCCTTAGGTTGATAAGTTTTTGTCTGTTTATCTCATTTGATGTCTAAGAAATTTTAAACAAATGTTTTAATCGATTTATGTATTTGATAAAGTTTTTTCCTTGTTTTGTGTTCTATAGTAAAAAATAATCATTTTATTTTTCACCGATTAAAAACAATAAATAATTTTTTCATCTACTTATTGTGGTTGTAATGAAAGTATTCTCTAAAGACAATAGAAAACCGCTAACTGATATTAGATGTAACCGAAGCTTTAATTTCTTCCTCTAAATGGAGTAAAGCAATAACGTGAAAACAATACATACATATAAACTTCATTTGCATCACTGCAGTTTAACTCGGAGGGGATCGGTTATATTCCCGTTGGTCTCTTCAAAGCCGCTCCTGGTTATAGATCTATGATGCTGTCTATAAATATTATTTAGAGAACTCTTATGCCGAGTTAAAAATGCTCGCATATAACTAGTTATAATCTTTTATCGACAGATATCGAGTCTTATGTCGATGATCATGAGTTCAATTGTTTGTGTTAAGAAGGTTGAAGTCGTTAATCAACTATTTCTTGAAACGACATGTAAGAATGGCGCGCATATTAATTACATCGATTTAAATAAACGTTATTATTGCGCTATGATGATGCGTTATGCAGTAAGTAATGTATACAATTAATTAAAAAATAACAGATCTTGGAGATAAAATAGACGTATCGATCTGGAATGGAAGCGGCCGGTTTAATAATTACGTAAATCTAGGCCTCAGAACAGAACATTTTCTAAAAATATTCCGTGTTAACTCGTTATAGCTTTCGCCATAGTCTAGTAAGGAGACTTGTTAATCCCTCTTTTATCCGATGGAGAAGAAAAAGAAGAATAAATAATAGGAATTATAAATATAAATATATTAGAGGAGAGGGGAAACGCAGGGGTGATGGTAAGAGGGGTCAGGAGGAAGGGTTCAATGAACCGGACGGGGATAAACTGGTACCGATACCTCCCTGGCCCTGATCGCTGCCCACACACTGCACACTGCCACCCCGAGCACGGCCTGTTCGGGCGCGCTCGTGTGGCAGGCTGCCAAACTAAAACCGGTCCTGTCCCGCCCGACCAGCGCTGCCAACGCAAATCTTATACCGGAGCAGGTTCCATAAATTTAACCTTGCAAAAAAGAAATAATAAATAAATAAATAAAATAACGTAAAATAAAAACAGAATTTAGCATCGCGTTGAGAGTGTGCTGCAAACACGAGTGTTGCCGAGCGGGGGCGGGGGTATAGGTAGAAAAAACGACCAGGAAAGAGTTAAGGACCAGAAGAAAGGATGGCTGCTGCCGGTCGAGCCCGGCGCGGCCCCCGGACTCTTCGCCTCCGGCGACGGGGTTGTATAACATAAAACATAATATAGGCTCGATACCCATTCTCTTGCACTGACCTATGCGCAACTCGTTTAAGTAAATTACGCAGCGTCTGACGGACCGACCGCTGTTGAAAAATGCAATACAGTACTACGTAATTATGCGGTGTAAAACAGTACTCGACGAATCGTCTCGTATTATAAAAAAAATTGCATTCTTAGTACTACGATGGCCTCCACAGACAAACTATTATCATTATTACCATTACCTTTTGAAATAATAAAATTATTGTGATTTATGTAAGGTAAAGGATTCCTTTTTTTTATCGTATAACTTTAGATGTAGTATTTTTTGTAGTAATTAATAATAGTTTTATCGTCATCAGCTGTTAATCGACTACTTTTAAGCACTTATCCGCTTTTACTCTTTTGAATTAATCTTTTATTATGAACATATTAGTTAGATTCTAATCTTCAATAATTTTATCATTCGTCTACATTACTGGTTTTAAACCTTTATTTCCTTCGTTCCTTCTCGGCTGTTCCCTAGATATTTTTCGTTGGGTATTTATTAATTCTGTACGCTGTGTAATGTAGAACGGGAGCATTTTTATGTTAAGTCATATCATTACTATTTACGCCCTACCATCTAATAATTACTTTATTATTATTGAGAAGTAACTGTGATCGTATTACCGAACTTATAGATGGTTAACTATTTCATAATATTGCGTGTTGAATATTTACTTTTTTACGAAATTGGTATTCTGGTTTTTAAACCGGTTATTTTGACGATTACATGCAACGGTTTCCATAAGCAACAAAATTTGGTTTTCTTGTACTTAGATATTATTTAAGATATCAATTTCGGTCACTCCTTTGGCTACAAACTGACTTCTATTACTAAATAGTCTCTCTCAACATTTTTTAATTCACTAACAGCTTTTCTATTTGTAAAATTTTATTAAATTTTCTCCACCTTAAAACCCTACCTTTCTAACTGTACTATTGTATTTAATTTTCAAATTCTTTTTTGTAGCAATACTTCAAAACCTTCAGTTTTTCTCTCAGGCATATTGTATAAATTCTTATTATTGAAAGGTAGTTTCCAAAAGGTAGATAGTTTTCATTGTTCAATTTAAAACAAGATCAAATAGCTATAAATTGTAATTTAATGGTAAATAAAATAATGTTTTAATGTTTAATATAAAATCATATTATTTATGTAATGTCCAATATATATATATATATATATATATATATATATGTAGTATACGTATATATTATATTTCATTTCAGTCAAGCTAGCTTACAATATTACAATATTCGTACAACCAAATTCCATTCTTTAATAGTTATAAATTTCTTCACTAATGTAAGGACAATTTCTTATGCTTGGATTAAGAAATTATTTATGAAATATAGACTAGACCAGATTTCTGTATTAGATCTGTAATACATCTGATTATATCAGATTACATCAGATCACTATGTGATTAGATCTGATTACATCTGTAATTTATTATTACAGAAACTGATTGATTTTTCATTATTGAGATGGCTTAAATAATGGTTAACCGTAGAAAATTACTGTCAGTCAATTTTAACTACGGTTAATGAAATCAATTTAATTTTACACAATTTAATCATTTTTTTTTTATAAATGAATGCAAAATAATGAATGTGTATCTACAGTAGCAAATTACATTCATTTTTTTTTGTTCATAGGGATTTTTCACGTTTGAATAAAATATAACTATGATACGTGGCATCCTTATTACTTAAGTAATGCATTTGTCTATAAAGGTTTTCAAAGAGCTTTAAAAAAAATATTACTTATAATATTTTCCGATTATAACTATGATTTTTGTTTTTAAAGAAGGTAATCAAACTCAAAACCATAGAGAAAACCCCGGTCGGGGTGGAGACCCCTGGATTCCCGTGGCCCAGGTCAATGCAGGCGAGTCCCGGAGCTGACCCAAAGCTCCCCGGGGGCTGCGGGAGCTCCTGCGGAGCTCCCGCAGAGCTCGCTTCGCTCGCCATTCCCGTCCGTCCAGGACTCTCGCAGTATTCGTTACTCCCATGGTTAAATAAATAGCATAAGTAGATCCCATAAATAGATAAATAGCAATTAAAGGATACAGATTTTACAATTACCTGAAAAAGAAACTAAATTACAAAAGGCAGAGTAGTTATAACTATGGTAACAAAGTACACAGAACTTTGACAACGAAAGAGATCATAACTTATTTCTTAATTTAATTTTCAATCTTTTTTTTCTTTAATTGACAACTTCGTCCCCAAGGGGGCTAGGGGCTCGGTCTGTGGCTTAAAACCTTCTCTGGGATAACATGAATGTATATAAATTTGAAAAAATCGGTCGGTTGGTTCTCGCATGCAGAACATACAAACAAACAAACTTTCGGCTTTATGTATAAGACTATTCTCCAAAATAATGCAGTAGATATTGTTTTAGGTTGACCTATTGGTATTTTGACTTGTACAGGAATCGATAAACGTTTTGCTCACTCTGCAGCATTTTACTGTATTCCAATCAATCCGTCACCACAGATTATCTCCTATATGTACAACAAACCATAAAATTCATTATCAACATCCCAAATTTAGATTCTCAAACACAAACATTATATAATTTTTGGTTTGCATTTTTAGGAAGTTACCGCTGGGTTAAAATAAGGAAAAATTATTATTTTTAAATCTACAGGGATGGAGATCGTAAGAATACTTTAAATAGTAATTAACAAAAATACTTTTTGATTCGATTTGAGATCAGTGTGGATAAAAGAAAATGAGAAAAACAAACCATTTGTCCTCTGCCTTAATTTCTAAGATAACTTATCGAAAATATCTGAAAATATTCAGTTATAACCGTTATTCAAGAAGAAAAACGACTTCAAGGAAGTCTATGTAGCTTTTGTAATTATTTTGACTTTTCTTTTTTTAATTATATATAAAATTATCCCCTTTAATGCAAAGAAAACAAATTTTTTTTTTATTGAAATACAATTTCGGAAAAACTATTATTCATTATGTGGAAAATGTTCATTTTTAATCTGTCGAATTTACCTATACGTATTTTGTCTTTCTTTTCGTTTATGGTGAAAGATGTTAGATTAAAAGAAAAATAAGCATTTGCTTCTAAATTTTACATAAAATGACGATCTGAAATCAGTAGCGATGATATGTTTTGTTTTGCAATACAACAGTTTTTCTTATTATATGACTTGATTCTCTTGTTGTGTGTGTGTCTGTGTGTGTGTTGTGTGCACGCGCGGAGGTGGGCGTGTGCCCTTGCGTGTTTTAGTCTAGAACAGAGCATAAACCAAGCCAATTGCACTGAATAAAGCATAATCTTATACTCTTTGTTTTGCTAGAAAGTTTATTATCGTCAGGGCGTACACCAACTGTTTTGTGTCGCTTTATATTTAAGAAATTAGCTATCAGCTAATATAAAAACCAAATGACTTGAGATACAATGCCATTATTATTTTATCATACATATTTAAAAAAAAAATTAATAGAATTAAATTTAGTATTTACGTATTAATATCAACTACTCGTATATTAAAAAATTAAATGTTTCATTTTCTGCTTACATGAAATATAGTTTGAATTTTTGTAATTAGAAAATAAATAAATATTTTATATTGTTTTATTAACGGTACACTCCTTTATAACATAGAGGTCGGTTAACACTGTGTATCTGATATCATAAAATTACGTCAATAATTGCTTGAGTAGATGTAAGTAAAAATTAAACCTGATAAATCACAATTATTACTTTTCTGGTATTGAGTAAAGATATAAGATGCGTGTAAGAGAAACAACTAGAAAAGAAGGTAAAGACCCATTTCCCGAAATGTATCAACATAGATTCGCAAGAAATTTAAAAAAAGTTGATAATTCACTGGTGTTTTTATATAGCAATAATACAAGTTAGCGTATAAGATTGGTAGTGTGATTTTCAGTCTTACAGAAGATCTCATAGATTTAATTCTCAGTAAAATTCAATTTCTGTGCATCTACATTTCATGATATTTTATCTCCTTTCAAGAATATTAAGTAATTTTATATTTTCTAATGTTTGCTGAATTTTATTTATATGTTTACTGTATATTGTATAAATACCATTGTTTTATGATAAATAATTTTTAATAATAAATAAAAAGATTACACAGACACACACACACACACACACACACATATATATATATATATATATGTATGTATATCAAGTATCATAAAGCTAGCATATATATACGTAGAAGAAAATAAGTTTCTCTATTGCTTCGTGTGTAGATTCAAATTCAAAAACAAACTCAGTTGCAACCAAGCATTCTTTGTAAGATGCTTAGTCTAATTTTATCAATTAAAAACCTGAAGTGAGAGGGGAAGAGCTTTAAAATGAAAACCGCAATATTAAATGCTGTATTAAAATTAGATGGTGCAGATTTTAATAAACGACCATGAGATTCTTTACCACAAAAACACTTATATTATTATATTTTTAATTTAATTTTTATTATTATTTAATACGTATTTTAATAAAAGTACAAAATATAATTTTACTTATCGCTTTATATTATTGATAAAAACCTTAATGCTTGGCTTTATATTAGATAGATTACTTGCAGAATGTACAGTAGGTGTATGCATGTAAGGTCATCGACTCAAAAGGCAGTTGATCTATCCGATACTAACAGCTTCTGTACACAGCACTGAAGAAATATCTTCAATATTTGGGACAAGATTTAAATGGTAGTGGCCAGTTACTTTTCGGATTCTAAATATAGAATTAATTAATGTATTTTACAGATATTAATTATACAATATAATTAATATACTTTGTATTTTGAGAATTTGAGTAAGAGAGAGAAACATGCTTGATGAAACTTCTAATATTGGCTAGCCTTTGTATAGTGTCTGATGGTAATATCGAATAAACAAAACATTCTCGATCGCTTATAGTTCGTGTAAACTCATACGATAATCTATGGGATTCATCTTATTTCATGTTTTATCTGATGGATATACTGATAGCTCTTTTAAGGGTAAGTATACAGTTACTACTCTTTGAGAATAAAATTTTGTATTTTCAAAAATTAATAACATTTATTTCCTTAAAAATTAAACAGTTTTAGTTAATTTTTATGAATTCCTGTTTGAATATTCGCTTTATCGATGTTCATTAAAATTAAATTTTATTAAAACATTAATAATATCTTAATTTTTGCATGAAGTACGCGTGATTATCTCTCTCACGACTTAACACCTAGACCTTTAGTAACTGAAGTAAAATAAACGACCGAGTGTTGTACTTTCCTGGAATTGTTATAAAACCTAACATTTAACCCTTCTCTCTTTAAAAAAGTTGAAAATTATCTTTCTCATTATTAACTTGCTTATTTTCTAATATATATTTTTTTTTAATGTCACAGATTTAACTTTAAAACGAGTAAAATTTTTTATATATTTACGAAATCCAGCTGCTGTATGAGTAGAACCTTTTAGGGTGTACCCTTAACAAAAAATTTTTAGAGCGTAGTATGAAAGAGTAAACGATTACAAAAACATTTTTTTTACTAAACAAAAATCTTTACAATTAAAAAGACTGATTCTATTATGCGTAACGCTAATGTAAGATCGAGCAAAACAAATGTTATATTCTAATAGATGACCAAAAATGACCTGATGAAACCGATTGGCACTTTACAAAAAACTTGATAGTTTTCAAAATAATCGAGAGAAGAATCAAAGCATCACGCGAAAACCAACTGACCAATTGCTTTCAAATTTTCAGCATACATTCGTGTTATATCAGAGAAGATTTAAAGCCATAGATCGAGACCCTGGCTTTCTTGGGAGAGGCATCAGAGCTTCCATATCAAGAACGAGAGAATCGTTGGAGGAGAGAGAGTCTTACAAGCTTTAATTGTTATTTGTCAGTATTATTCTCACAAATAAGTAAATAACCAAAATCGGGGATTCACTGGGGATCCTGGCTAGACAGGAAGGGCGAGCGAAACGAGCCCAGACCGACTAGTGTTTTTTAATTTTACAAAATTATTCTGTATGGGATTCAAACTCGAAATATTTAGGGCAAAAGGGTGAGACGCAACCACTTTATTGTGTTGTCGATGGATATGATTACGTGTAGAGTTATAACCAAATTTTAGTATTTTTGGGTTTAACGGATCTTAAACCGTGAGAAATGCAAATGTTTGAGAAGGGAGTATTCATTTATTAACTGATTGCAGTAGTTCTTTGATAGCCGAGTATTACACTAAACGTTTTGTGTCATAACCGTAAGGTTTGGAGTGGAGGAGAATAAGAGACATAATCACACTTTAAAAATGCACAGCTACATTAAAGAACAAGCTCGTTCCTAATGTATTAAAAAAGTGAGGACAAAATTATTATTTCCCTTTATTTCGTTGAAAAAGAGTTTATTCGTTCTTTATGGGCACTATAAACTTATGAATGATCTTCACGCTAAAAAATTTGGGTTATTCAATTTTTATTTTATTTTCACTGGATATGGCTATTTATTTTTAAAACGTATTTTCTTCGAAATTTCTGTTATACTTGCTCCTATCATCAGAAATCATAGGTTTTTCCTTCTCTAATTCAATAATTAATATTTTAGTTAGCTGCAGTTTGTAAAAAAATATTGATTAGTTCGTGTTTTTCTTGTTATCAAAATTTCTTAATTGTTAATATCCCTTTTTTATTTCCTTGTACGAAGTAAAGGAAGTATTATGATCGCGAAAAATTTCGGTTCCCAGATTTCAACGGAAATATCCATTTTGACCATTCCTGAATCCATTTTGACTAATTTCGGCGTGACGTCTTACGTACGTATGTATCTCACATAACTCAAAAACGATTAGCCGTAGGATGTTGAAGTTTTGTAATTAGGGCTGTTGTAACATCTAGTTGTTAACCTCCCTTTTTGATTGCAATCAACTAAACCAAAAGTGTCAAAAAAACCCAAAATCCAAATTTCTTTGGATTTTGGACTTCTTCTTAACTGCAGTAATAAGCTCTTATTGAGAGCTTTTCAACGATATATCGTAAGTGGTACTTCTTTGGTTCCAGGGTTCTAGCCAAATAAAATTTTAATTAATGAAATATTTGGTTCTTAGAAGGGGAAGGAACATCGGTGCGAATCAGATTTCATCAACTTTTTTACTTTTTTTAATTTAAATATATTGATTTATTAATTATTAACTTTTGATTGTAAAAAAGATACGATGAATATTAATTCAATAATAACAAAAAAAAATATCAGAAGTTTTTAATGAAATAAAATTTTATGTACTTTTCATTAAAAAAAAAAAAAAAATGTGTAAATGTAATTTAATAGGCGTACAAGGAAGTCACGTGTTGTCCACATCAGATTTTTTAAAATTTGTTGCTCTTTTATATTTTTTTACTCTAGTAATATTTTTATGTAAACTATTTAGCTTCAGAAAACCTACCACCAGTTTAAAATAATGAATTTAATACTTCGTGTAGTATTATAATACGTACGTTCGGGGTCGGCAATCTTCTAATTGTTTCGGATTAGTTTACGATATATTTATTGTTAAGTCCATAATTTTTCATTCCCGGTACATCTAATTTGAATAAAAATTCTGAAGTTCGCTAGTACTATATGTTATAATTTATTAGTAAAGTATGTGTGTTATTCCTGAGTATAGTGATTGCTAATATATTGTTTGACTCACGGAAACCGTGCGAGAGAAATACCATTTAGTATTAACTTTGTAGATGACCTTTTTTCTGACCTCGCATTGAAAAAACAGGTCGACAGGATTGATCGACATCAAGTCGACCACGTGTAAAAGGTGTGGCCACACTTTTATCTACATCATGTATCTGTATCTTCTTCCCGTTACAAGCGATTATTCATGATACAGATATACTAGCTATTTCATCAAATAGTTTAGTTATTTTATATCTACTCGTAATAATCGGTGTAGACGATGCGAGTCATTCTGTCAATTGAAACAGGAAGGTGAAGCGAATAAATGTGAGTTTGTTTTTAGTTATCTACTGGTAGAATAGTTTATGTGAATTTTCTATATGCTTTTTACTTTAGCAACCGTCTTTCAACAGAAGAAAACTCAACCAAAAGTCATAAAAAAGGTTTCACAAAAAAACTGTATTAAATTATAGAGTTTTTGTTTAATAAATTTTATTGATAAATCTTACTGCGACCTGAGATTTGCGTTAATATGAGCGATTCATAAATCTTTAGAAATGCGGTTTGTTGCTCAGGAGAATAAAAATTGACAGGCCGTCTCCCGATCGTAGTTTAATTGTTCTTTACTTTGTTCTTGAAATGTTTTGTTAAAGTAATCTGATAATAAATGTCGTTAAAAGTGTAACAAAAAATTTTCATAAAATCAGATTTCTTTGTTTCTCGATTGGATTTTGAAATATTAAGGTTAGCGGAAGTGTATAAAAAGTAGAACAAAACATTTCATTTCGATTCATGCCATTATCTGTTCATTTGCGAGCGGTAGATGACTTCTGTCGAATGTAGTTGGAACAGTACTACAACAGTACAGTACAACACTATAGTACAACATTACAGTATGAAAGCTGTTCCACACTTATGATTTTCACGATGTCATTTTTATTAACCTACTCACGCCCATTCCTCACTTCACTAACCAAATTTTTACGTATAATTCGTTGCAATTTTTTTATTGTAATTCGTTGCGATGTTTTTAAATCGATATAAAAATAAGTGATGAATAATCAACTGTATGGTGTGTGATGTTTGTCATGCATGCTACCGTTACTTCCTCAGTTCATGTATGGAGCGGATTTATTTCTGTTCCATACATGAACAGCCTATTTGTGTTTTAGAACGTATTAGGGAATGTGGCTTTAAACTATACGCACATTAGTTTTCAGCATATTATTAATTCATCGGTCAGGAGCAGTTGTAATCATACCATTCGAACACTATTTGCAAGCAGTCATTCTCTCAAATTTATGTCTAAGATTTGCACATGTAGGATTTAAATCTAGGTTTCTTTATTCATTATATCCTCAGCGTGAAATTAGTGGAAAAGGATAGGGTCTGACTTACACCCATAATTTCAGATTGAGAAAAAAGGTGTCAACAGTTTGAAAAAAGGATGAAGAATGGGAAAGGGTACCCCTTTTAGATGGGGAAAAAAATCTGATGCGGGCATCACATGACTTCCTTGTACGCCTGTTAAATTACGTATACACATTTTTTTAAAATGAAAAGTACATAAAATTTTATTTCATTAATAACGTCTGATATTTTTCCATATTTTTTTATTTATTGTTATTATTGAATTATTTATAGTAAAATATTTTTACAATCAGAGGTTAATAATTATTAATAAATCAATATATTTAAATTTTAAAAAAAGTTAAAAAAAGAAGGAAGTGAAATCGGATTGAAACCGATGTGCCTTCCCCTTGTAAGATCCAAATATTACATTAATTAAACTTTTATTTTGCTATAACTCTGGAACCAATGAAAATAAGTACGTTAAAAAGTTCTCAATGAGGGGTTTTTCTTGCGGTTAAGAAAAAATCCAATATCCAGATGTTTTAAGATTTTGGGCTTTTCAGACACTTTTGATCTAGTCGATTGCAATCAAAAGGAGAGTTGCACAACTAGATGTTACAACAGTCCTAAATCCAAAGTTTCAATATTCTACGGCCAATCGTTTTTGAGTTTTGCGAGGTATATACGAACGTACAGACGTCACACCGAAACTAGTAAAAATGGATTCAGGGATGACGAAATTGGATATTTCCGTAGAAATCTGAAAACCGAAATATTTCGTAATCAAAATATTTCCTTTACTTCGTACAAGGAAGAAAAAAGAACATAAAAACAGCTAGAATACTACTTTCAGTTAACTGGCGCCCATCTCGCTCACAGACATCGGTAGATCGAAACTCTAAAATGGTACCAGCATATCACTTATCAACAATTTAGCGTTCATCAACTTTGCTAAAAAATATGTAGCTATTAACTTTGCTTTTCCTTTAGAAACTTAATAGCTAGCAAAGAACCGATTTTCTAAATTAATATTCCAGGGTATGACGTTGATATTCTTAATAGAATACCTTCATCCAGCTCCGGGATTGTTTGGAGTGTGAAATTATTTTGGAAGGTGTCGAATGAAGCCGAAGATATATATGAGTTATATGAATTACAATTGAACTATTATATATTCTTTCCAGATTAGGTAACAAATTACTTCATAATTTTTTAGATTTCTTGCGAGCAAGTAAGAAATTATAGTCAGTTACATATGTTATTTTATTTAAAAAAATCCTTTTGCAGCAGTTATTGTAAATTATATTTTATAACAAGAAGAGAAAGGATTAAAGAAACCAGTTTTTTCTTATTTGCACTTTTGGTCTCAGAGGATGTTGAAACGTCGAGATGCAAAAAACTGGGGATAAATTCTATTGTTTCGCACATATTTATGTCTGTTTGAGTTATTTATTCGGAATTTTCTGGACCAAGCGTCATCTAATTTTGCATAGTAATTTCTACATATTCATACTATTAAAATATTAAATCGGGATGAAAAAAAATTGAGGGGATAGATATGGGATCGTAGAGATATTTCGGTTGAACTGGGCTTAATGAAAATTTTACACGTACGTATTTTGACAATTTAAAAAAATATAGTCTCTTCTTATAAAATGATTCATAAATCTAAAAAAAAATAAAGATTTAGTTGACATTTGCAACTTCCTCCTGATAGGTGTTCTTCATTTTAACTTTTATATTTTTCAGTTTTAGTCTAATTGATTCGGATTATAAATTCATTAAATTTATTTATTCGCATTTTTATAATGTACCGGTAGAATTATTTCACTGATTTACATCCAACTGTAGGCAACTCAAAGTAATAATAAATGTAGTTTAGCCCAAGAATTCTATTCGGTAGTCAGTTTCCAGTAGCTTCTTTAAACAGGAATGCGAGCAAAAATTACATAAAAGAAGTTTAAAATAACGTAAAATATCCCTTTATTTATATAAATACTTATTAAAATTTTATACATATATTTATTATCTACTACCAAGCACAGACCCAGCCAAAAGTAAAAAACACACACACACAGAAACAAATAACAAGTGTGGAGTGGAATGCATACCGGCCGTCCTTGAGTGCAACTCACGACAACCCGCGCGACCTCCTCCTGAACGTGGACTCGGCAACATCGGCCAAGATACATCTGAAACTGAAACTGCACATCGGGCGTAGATGTGGCGTCCACCGCCGCCACCGCAGTAATTATCGATAAAAAAATATTTGCCGCTATAACATCCAATTATTATCATCATCTTCTTCAATTATTTTTAGAAAAAAAAGAAAAGTTCTACTGGCTTACTTTATAAATCTAAATTTATTTCAGGGATCGATTAATACAAACGGGCCACAACCAAAATGAAATCTAATAATAAAATTCTGTTAAATATTATTTTTAAAATGGTATAGTTAGAATCAATTCGTCTTTATAAATTGATTTTATTTTTCTGTGTTAAATCGGTTAAATCCAAGAGGACAACTCTGGAAATACATTTTATTCGAACTACATCAATTAATTTTATGTATTTATTATCTTTTTATAAACAAAAAGCGTTCAAATTGCTGGAAATTAATTTATCTTTGTGATAAAGTAGCAAGTTCTATTCAATTGTTTTATCTAAAGTTTACAATTTCTAGGTATTAACTACAAAACAGATTTGTCGATGTATGTGTTTCTATTTTTACAAAGATTAGAAGAAAATTAGTTTTAGCTCATCCGGTGAAGATTGTTATACGGTAAAGATAATTGGTTATGAAGACTTCTTCCAGCTGTTTAACAAAGAATTCATTGAAATCAATCTAATCATACGATTATTACCCAGACATCAGATCGTTTAAGATACAATGTCTATCTCTATAATCTGAACTGACGTATGATTAATAATTTTATGAAAGATTTATCCAAAATAAAAATATTTAAAATGTTCTTCAGTTATACTATGCACTGACTAAAAACAAAACTATATATAATTTAACTGACAATCTCCTTTTTAAAATCGATTAAAAAATAATAATTTTTTAATGAAAACCCATTGTTTGTTGGCATTAAGGTTAGAAATTCCATAAAATTAGCCTTAACCTATTACATGGAATTAATACTGTATATATATATATATATATATGTTACTATGGAAGATCGAAATTAGAGAATGTCAATATTCTCCGGTGAATGTCGACACATACCAAATACATCGGTGAAAATATTTGCTTATTCGGACCTTTGTCGGTACACTTCAACAAACCAGATAAGCTCTGGTGGGGGTTGAAACGATAACTAGAAATTAAAAAAAAAATCATCCAATACAAATCTCTAAGTTAAATATATTATTAGAGACTCTCGTAAAAAAAAAGAAGTTTAAATGTAAGCCAAACATAAGCTACGCTCGGTTCGCTAGCTAACTTCCTCTAATTAACGTTAAATATAAAATTATATATATTATTCTCCAACAATGAAGGCGAGTAATCAAATTCACCGCAATCAGCATGCTCTGATGTTGAAAGTTGAATAAAAATGTTTTTATAAAAAAGCTGAACAAAGGATAAACCATCTGAACATTTATTTGTATCGTTATCGTTCATCTATGCAGTTAACATATTCTGTACATCCTGATTGGCCCTTTCAGTTTATAAAATGCTGAAAATTTGATTCAATTTTTTTTAAAGGTGATGAATTTGATTAATCACCTTCAATGTTGGAGAATAGCATATATAATTTGTGCATTTAACGATAGTTAGTCAAGGTTAGCGAGCGAAGCGAGCGTAGGTTATATTTGGCTTAAATTTAAACTTCGGTTTTACTTCCTTGTATGAAGTAAAGGAAGTATTGTGATCGCGAAAAATTTCGGTTTCCAGATTTCAACGGAAATATCCATTTTGACCATTCCTGAATCCATTTTGACGTTTGTATGTACGTATGAATCTCGCATAACTCAAAAACGATTAGCCGTAGGATGTTTAAATTTTGGATTTAGGACTGTTGTAACATCTAGTTGTGCACCTTCTCTTTTGATTGCAATCAACTGGACCAAAACTGTCAAAAAAGCCCAAAATCCAAAAAAATGGATTTTGGACTTTTTTCCTAACCGCACTAAGAAGTCTTCATTGAGAACTTTTCGACACATCATAAGTGGTACTTATTTTCATTGGTTCCAGAGTTATAGGAAAATAAAAGTTTAATTAATTGAAAATTTGGATCATAAAAGGGAATCCGACTTCACTTCCTTCTTTTTTTAACATTTCTTTTTTAATTTAAATATATTTATTTATTAATAATTATTAACTTCTGATTGTAAAAAAATGTGTATGTGTAATTTAACAGGCGTACAAAGAAGTCATGTGGTGTCCACATCAGATTTTTTTACATGGGTATCTAATCTATTTATATTAGAGTTTGGTATCGGGGTGATTTTTTTTTTAAATTTCTAGTTATCCTTTCGACTCCCACCAGTTTCGATCCTTATCTATGTTTGTCGACATATACCGGCGAAGGTACGAATAAGCAAATATTTCGGTCTTTCACCGACTTATTTGATATGTGTTGACATTCACAGGAGAATATCGACATTTGCTTGACATCGATCTTTCACGATAACCTATATAAACCATTATTTCCCAAAGAATTAGGTTTTTGCTTTAGGCTACTTGACTCGCCCTTTGTTATTGTTATAACGCATGTATATTATTCTAGTTTATGCAGTTGTAGTTCACACTAATAAAAAATACCTTCTCTGAGAATATTGGTATATAGCCAGTACCTAACGAGAACAGTGGGAAGGTGTCACGTATAGAGAGCTTAGTATCGCCGCATTATGAAGTGTTAGATATTTTGAAATATTTTGGTTTTTTGAATAAGGCAAGGATAAACTACTCCACTTCTTGCTTTTCTTATAAGATATTGGATGTTTATGATTTTTTATCACTTCATGAGAAACTTGTGCATATATCAGGTCATGTTCAACCTGTTCATATATCAACAGGTTACTTTCAGGGTATGTTTGTAGGATATACATACGAAGTTAGCCATTCTAAATATTATTAGTAAGTCAAAAAAAATCTTCCTATACTGTCGATATCAAAATCTAATTTCATTTCGCGTATATATATATATATATATATATATATATAAAACCACAGCATAGAAAGCCAAATCATATCCCTCTTATAGCCTTAGTCGAAGTAATCCATTATATAACACGGGAATGGTTCCAAAATTAAATCATATTTTTATAAATTTTTTATTTAATTTACTTCGTTGAAGTCTGTTGACCGGTAGTAGAGGTAAATTTTCGGTACGACATATTCTAAATTAAAACCTCATAATTATAATGTTGTACCTTACTCATTTACTCGGCTAAGCAGAGAAGAAAATTTATTTTTAATTGAAAAAATGAGAAAAAATCCTAGAAAATTGTATTGCGATAGATGGCTTATAAATTTTGTCCGAAAATGAATTTTAATCATAAGCGAAAAATTGAAATTTGAATTTGTTTTAAAAATCGTATAGTTGAGAAATGAAGAATAACAATGATTTAAATCAGTCAATGATGCTGACTTCGATTATCGTATATATTTTATACATTTATATTAATATTCGTCCTTGAAAGTTCAATGATATTTTATTGTTCACGGTAACTAGAAAATAATATATCAGCTTACGAAGCAAAATTTTAATTTCACTTAATATGAATAACATAAAAAGTAAAACAGCCATTTTTCTTAATGAGTAGGTGAGGTTAAGTTTTTTTTCTGACACAAATCTATTCGTCGCTTAGCCCTTAGTGTATAATTTTAGGAAAATTTTGTACACTCTGAAGCGGATGAAAGTAAAAAATAAATCTTTGTATTTTTAATCGGCCGCAAGCAATTACAATTAAATATTCCTAAAATTGTTGACCTTGTAAATTAACAAAAATAACTGAAACAATTCTAGTAATACACATTTATGAATAAATCTTTTATTTTAAACGGTACATAGTAATACTTATATAGATCACTTCAGGAACTGGTAGATATATTAATCTATGGATAAATAAAGGAACTGATACGGCAATTTCCTGGATATATCAAGGAAAACTCTGTGATAAAATTTTATCGGAGGAAATAAAATTCACAATTGATTATAAAAAAAAGTAGATGAGATGAATATCCTTATTAATTATTAAACATAAACACACAAAATAATAATATTAAGTAAATATATGACGACGCTAAGTATAAAAAAATAAATCATAATTCAGAAGGCTTTAATGGAAATTACTTGATCATATATTTATGTACATGTTGAACGGGATAAAACCTTCAAGTTTTTAACAAATCTTTTTAAATAGTATTATTTAAAAATTCAATGAGAGATATATGCTAAAAGAATATTTTTTAATGTATTTGAAATAAATTGGTAGGAAGATATTTTTAAAAACGTTCAGTAGGTTTTAAAAATAGCAACGGTAGCATAATAACGCTCTTTTTTGTTAAGCCAAAGTATTGTGTTAAATTACACGAAAACAGTTCTGTTGTCTGATTTAATAGAGGTGGATGTTGATATTTTTTAAGAATACGTGACTATTCTTTTAATAAAGATTGCGCATTCAAAATATAAAGGCATAAATAAAGTATTATTATTTTTAATATTCTAAATAACAATATAAACGAATGATAGTCTTATAGGAGCTAAACAATAATCTGACAATCCATTTTTATATCTTTTAAATTCACTCAGTCTTTTTGAGGAATCCCATGAAATGATTTTATAATTCAGTTGAGAATGTACGTATGAACAATAAATATTTAATCATGGTGAAGATAAATTGAGCATTTTGTTAAGGTGATCAAAGCAAAACATTACACTTTGATTTTGTTACGACCGAATTCAATTTGATTATCCCAAGGTTTTTGTCATCTACATCCAGAATTTTGCTTTATGGGGAACAGAAAAATCATATTTATTCATTAATGAGGATTCTATCCAGCGTTTAGCAGTGTTACATCTAATAGTGTAAATACTGTTGACTTTCCTAATTATGTTTATTTAGTTTTTGTTATTTTATACAATAATGAATGTGCTGATAATATTCGGAACGATATCACTATAGAATAAATGTTAAAACAAATATTAATACTGTTCTACACTTTCTAAAAGAGAACAAAATAAATCTAATTTCGTTATTTGCAAGATAAGATTGAAATATTTATTTAAAAACTGGAAAACAATCGATAACCTCATGAGAATACTTTCCTTGTTATTTATCCATATTTTTAATCATATATATATATAAAACTATGATTATTTTTATTTTGGTATAAGCTGTATATATAAATGCTTAATGATCAGTAGCATTTAAGTATGTTTTAATACCAGACTAAACTAAGAAGAGGGTTATGAATTGGAAGAAACATGAATTTGTATCTCAAAATCGGATCTACCGATTTTTATTAAATATATTTTAAATAACGTATTTCTCATCATATTACTGATTGATGCTGGATATAATACAATTAAAAAATAATATAATGGTGAATATTAGACGCAGCTTTTTACACGCCGAATTATCGACTCTTTTAAACTCATCAAGCTAATGATACTATCAAATAAAAGTGCTTGTAAATAGTATTTTAAAAGTATATATATATTGTAGTAATGATTCTCAATCTTTTTAGCTCCACGAGCTCAGAAATTTAAAAAAAATATATATTATGAATATTTCCCGATTCTCCAACCTAAACCCAATGAAACCTAGTTAAAACTATTTAGCTGCGTTGATAGCGACGTCCCATACAACATCCCATACATTTACAAATTTAAAAAATGAAAGAAGTGAATCGGTTTCATATCACTAAGATAGTAAAAATTCAGTGTACACGTCTGAAACAGTAATGATCAAAGAAGGTTTAATTAAGGGTTCTTAAAAAAAAAATGTTGATGCCAAGAAAACATTTTTTTGAATGGAGATAAGAGTTTGTTTAAAATAAAAATAGTATAAAATGAGAAAGAGAGGAGAAAATAATATTTAAAATATAATAATTTTAGGAAATTTTACGTTGAAGCTTCGTATAATTATTAGATAACAATAATATCAAAATAAAAATAAAATAACAATCATTAGCTATTTAAATAGACTGATATATAATGTACAATTAGATTAAAACATGGAGAGGTGATTAAAGAAATTAAGTTTATTGTCTCAAGTTACGCAAATTGGAAATGAATTATTATGGGTAATTGATCTATAGTTTGTGAGTTTATATTATCTTAGAAAATACGAAGATATGTTTTTAGTAATTTTCAGAACGTATTCGACTTAGTTTTTGTTACAAAAGTAACTAGAGGAGTAATCATTTACAGAGCATGAGTATTCGGCATATTAGTTTTGTTCCAATTTGTTTGTTTTTCTTCCAATTAAGTTAATAAATGAGGAACGATTACAATTAAATACTAAAAACTTTGTAATTGTATTTACCATTTATTTAATAACTTTTTATCGAAAGCCTTTTTTTATACGAGAGAATTTCAACAACACTAATTTTAATAACACCGATTGTATTCGAAAAAGAAGGTATTAAAAGTAGGATTCATAAAATGGAAACAACATGAAGACTGACAGCGGATATTTACAATAAGAAATTCTTAAGCTATAAACAGCTACAACACTACAACACTAAAAATACTTAAGCTACAACACTAAACATCAGTAATTTATCCAGAAACCATATATGCAAGCGAGTGTTTAGAAAAGTTTAATGTAAGAAATTTTTTAAAAGAAGGAATGAATATTAAGGAAGATTTTTGGACCCAAAAGAACAGAAGAAGGTTTAAAATGTAACAGAAATTTACCGATAAATAAAAAATTTAGAAACGCAAAAGAAGAATGAGGTTTTTTTGTCTATATTTACAGAATGAGTGACAGTAGACTTACAAAACAGTTATTCAGCTATTACAAAATTAGAAAAACAAAAATAGGGAGGCACGGGGAAGTAAACCAAGACCTAGAATAATTAAATAAAGACTGGAAAGAAATAACAACAGATAGAATAGTTTCGAAAAATAATTGAGGTTTTCAAACTAGATGAAAAGGATAAACCACAGAACAGCTCTAGAAAATATACAGAAGATAAGAAACAAGCACTCTCAGAAAGAAGAGAAAAAGAAGAAAGAAACTGCAACATGATCTGAAAAGGTTTAATCGAAAGAAGACTAAGAAGAAGAAGAAGAAGAAGAGAAAATTTCAAACCGATAAACTTCCTTTCTGATCAAATCTTTCACTATCATTCAGATGAAATCAGATGTATCTGGATCATAGGCCCTTTTGGGCTTGAAATTCCCAACCCGAGGGAAATACTGTATGTTACCCTGCAAATTCTGCCTATAATATTCTATACCATAATTATTGTGAGGTGGACTTATTTATTTATTTATTATTACATTTTTTATATGAAAGTTTTAATACTATCTACTACTGAGTCACATAATTTTGTTTTAAAAACCTACTTATTTTGTGTATATTGCTTTATTATTAATATAAGTAGTCACAATTATAAATAATATTTTTTTTATTTATAGTCGCATCAACAATTAAAGTCACTAGCGACTCATGAATAACTGTGTGATTGTACCGATAAACGTATAGTCTTAAACAGACTCAGGCCGGCCATTCCTGAGATGTGTGGCTAATTGAAATTCAACCACTAATGAACACCGGTATCCACTATTTGGTATTCAAATCCGAATAAAAGCATCTACCTTTATTAGGATTTGAACTCTCGACTTCGATAATAGCTGATTTACGACGGGTTTTACCACTAGACCATCCAGGTGGGTTATAAATAATCTTGATTTATTATATTTATTTTTTTACCTATTCTTATCTAAATTTTCCGTAATGCATTAAATGAGGTGTTTGTAGGTAACGTTTTTCGTTTTCTTTTTTAAGTTCAAATCTTCAAGTAAATACTTTGTGTATATTTACATATATTATTCTTTTCTAAGTTTTAGAACTCAATTTTATTATTTTTTGAACTTTGAAGTTGTAGTTACATATAAAAAAGCGAAAGAATTTTTGTTTTTCAAAGCAATATTAACTTGTTTTTTTTTATATTGTAACACTTTAAAAGAATTTATAATTATATTTGTCACTGAAAAGAAAAATTATAGCAATTACAAGAGTATAGTTAAAAAATGTTTTGCTCGTTGTTTTAGGCAGATTTCATAAGAAAGCTACCTATTGCAACGGGTACCATGATTGGACTACTGGAAAATTTCGATACATCTTCACGTTTCACTTCCTCAGACCCCAAAACCACTGTTAGTTCAAATGTATACATATACATTTATAAAATACATATATTTCACTTTCTTGACACGATAACTGCCGTAATTTTGCGCCAATCACTTTAAAATTGATAGATAAAATATAACGACCAAAAATCTCGGTCAAATTAATTAATGAGCAAAATCGGACCATGAGGTTGAAATTGTGGGGGGGGGGGGGTTCGAAAAAACAAAATATCGCTATAACTTTCTTATTATGTAAAATATCGATTTCGTTTAAAGTTCTTACTATTCTTTGGATAAGGGCCTAAAACGTATTTCAGTAAAGTTTTTTTGATATCACCAAGCACTGGTGCAGGGGGTGGAAAAAATAGGGTGTTGAAGACAAAAAAAATCGTATCTCCATTAATAGGTAAGTATCGAATCGATTTAAGTGGTCATTAGTCCTCTAAACATTATCTAAAACTTTTGTCTAAAACAATTTTTGATATGACCAACTCTTACAGCAAGGGGTGACCAAAATATTACTGGAATTGTAAGAAGATGCTTACAATTCCAGTAATATTTTGGTCGTATGCTTAGCATACGACAAGCCTCATCTTGTGAAAAAAGTTTCACATGTTTACATGTGAAACGCGCAGCTATTGTCGTATTGAATAAATTTGAAGTTTTTCTTAATTTTATGGTGGACATCTTTTTACCACTACTTAGTACCGCTGTACTCTACCTCCGCCTTCCGGCGTGCCGAAAGGAATTTTTTTTGTACATTTTTATTTAAAATAAAATAACATTTTTAGTAAAATTGAACAACTTTATTAAAAAAAAAGTTATCTAAATACACTTCATTCAAAATTAGGTAAAAAAAAAAATAAATAAATAAAAAATACAAATAAATGTAGTAAATCAAAATTATTTATAATTGGGATTTATTTATATTGAAAATAAAGCAAGACATGGCAAAATAAAAATATTATATAAAATAAACCCTATCTGATTCCGTAGTACTTAGTAGAAATAAAAACTTTCATTAAAAAAAAAAAAATAAATAATAAATAAATAACCCTGCTCATAATATTACTAACAAAAATCGTTTTATCGATCATTATTATGTGACTATAAACTTAGGCAAACATTCGACCGATCAAGATTTAATGAAAGAAAAAACTAGTTTTTATTTTATTTATAATGATAGTTATTTCAACATGCCGAATCTGAAGTTCGATAAAACCTAAACAGCATAAAACTTTTTCCCCAGTGTTATTTAAAAACAATTTTTAAACATTTTTAAGTACATTTAATGATTAAAATACTCGATAAAGTTATTTGTTAATTCATACCGCATTGTCAGTATCTTGTTTCGTACCGGTAAGTGTTTTATTGTATCTTAATTACTTTGCGTAACAGTAAGATTTACAAGATACGCTACGACTTGTTCAATAACAATTGAATGAATTGAACGACCCCATTAATGGTGCTCTATCAAAAAGACTGTCGTTTAAATTCTAGTATTCTTCTACATTGTCTTATAAAACTATATTTAATGCGAGTAGACTTTATAAATCTACTTTTTTTTAGCGCACATTAAATAAAGTTTCTAAACTAAAAATTAGCTTGGACTTAATGTTACATCTGTAAAAAAATATTTAATTTTAAATTCAATAGGATATAAGAATAACTAAGAAATTAATGGGAATAAGGTTGTAAATTACATTGAACTTAATGTATATAACTTAATCTATTTAATTAATCTATAAAATCTTATAGTACAGAAATTCAACTTTGTAACATATAACAATTGTTTTTATTAACAATTCGTTTAAGATAATCGACTATTTAATTAATAGTATATGTTGTTTTTATGAAAATTTATTCGGTTCACTTCATAAAAATTAAAGGCGAAGATTCATATTTTTTCTAATATTTTTTTGTATTACCAATGTCTGATCGTATTACTGATTCGTGACTTTTGAACGTTTTCAAAATTTTATTAAAAAAAAATAATAATAAATAATTTTTCGTTAAGTATACTAGGCCAAGCTAATGTTCGAGCTTGTGACGTCACGAGAAGACTGCGTGTTACTACTTGGCCTGAAAACATCAACTCCATATATCAAATCGAAATATTACTTATTATCATATCGTACATAGGAATAACTATCATATTTACATTTGCTAATCATAAACAATAGGTAATTAATTCTTTTATAATCTTTATTTACACTAAATTATTAATTTTTAATAATAAACAAAAGCTTACTTGAATTTTCTTCATGCATCTAATTCAAACTTCTAGCAAGTTCACCATCCTCGCTAAACGAATCACTGTCACTGTCACTTTCACTATTAGACTCTACACGTATAATACAACGTTCTATCATTTCATCTATCAGTGTTTCCAGTTTTTCATACACTTTTTCAATATTTTTTACTTTTTCGCAGTAGGGTTTCCAGTCATCTTCATTCGTGTAATTAATTTTCTCCGTAGTTAATTTTTCGAAATTTGTGAAAAAAAATGTTATGTTATGACTCTACACATGTTCTTTTACGGCTGACCGTACCATCTCGATCGGATTCAAATCAGGATGGTACGGCGGGGGTCTAAGAACAGGATGCCTATGTTTTTGCAAAAGTTTATCCAAGTGATATTTTTGTACTTTAGTTTTATGTAACTTTACTAATTCATATAATTGTGGTTTCAACATTTTTCAACTATACGGAATATGGATTTTCTCCAGCCAATCGGTCATATTTTTTCTTCTGGAGTTAGAATTTGGCGCTTTATAAATACCTGTATTGTGATAAGGGACGTTATTAACAACTACTACTACTAAAATTGGTGGAATTTTTCACACGTCCATTTCATGAAATTGTCTGTATTCATATCGTCATGATAGTCGTCACTTTTCGAACTGGCTTCCAAGTTGGTAATGCGTTCTGAATGAAACCGATTTCTCCTCCAGTATAAATTACCATTAAACGGTCATCTATATTAATCGGCACAAGAAGTCCCTCAACAGTACCAACAGACCACGACTTTGTCGAACAATGCGAACTCAAAATATACGTTTCATCCAAATAAACAATTGTAGCATTGCTTTGTCTGTACTTAACCATTCCCTGCAAATATTCAATTCTCTTCCACCTGATACCGGATTTTTCAATTAATAGTTTTCTGTTGCTTTCAGTTTTACGCCATTTGAAACCTAACTCTTTCAAAATAACAGCTAAAGTTGATTCACTGCCTTTAAAATCAATCACTGCCTAAATCAAAATTGCCCAGTCCACTGACAGGTTTCGAACGTCGTTTATACTTTTTCGGCGTGCTGAAAGTGCACGATTGGGATGTTGATTGAAGAATCATGTCTTTTTTTCTCCTGAGTTTTGAATCTATGTCCTTCATATCCCACAAGCAGGAGCAGCAGCAGTTATTTCTTCTCGTTTTTGAATGGCAATTATATGTTTGTCGATAGTTAATTTACCTACTTGTAAAGCTTCTTTTTTCATAAAATCATAAACATCATTGATAATTTCATGTGCTTGACTCCTAAGTTTGTTTTTCTTAACTACGGATTTAAATTCTACCATAACAAATTGCACTAATAACACATGAACAAAAATAAAACAGAATAATATATTATAAAAAAAATTGCAAAAACAATGCGTAATTATAAAATAACATGACCGCACAAAAACACTATCCGGGTACCTTCACTGAACACAATATAAACTGGACTAAAGTTTATTTCTTTATACACACATTGTGTTGTTCTACGAATGATGTGACGAAAGACATCATTTCTAACTGCATGTATTAATTTTTATAGGCCTGTACATAATACCAATCAGAGATTTAGTTATTGATTAGGAATTGTTATTATTTTCAAGACTGAGTCATTAAGCATTTTTATAGATGTAATCAACTCAAGTGGAAAAAATTAAACACACAACAACATAAATGTATTGTTTGGGCGCCCGTGTTGTTTATAAGTTAAAAATGAAGCAAAAATAATGTTTTGGAAAACAATAATATAATAAGATGTCAGCACGTGACGTCAAAAGCTCGTAGATTTGTTGGTGCAACTACAACGTTTATAAGATTAAAATAATCTTATATATATTTATTTTTATTACAAAATAAAAATTACTGATTTTTAGATGTATGCATACATGAGTTTATTTAAATAGAAAAAAAGTTTAAATTAAAGGTCAGAAACATTCTTTATTTTAAATTTTATTCAATTATTATATATCAAAATTTCACTTCTTAAAATCTTACGTTTCATCTTATTATTTTTGAATTAATACAGTGTTTTTAACTTTATTCAGTTCACCTTTCGTTTGTTATTCATAAGTATATTATATATTTTTTTTTATCTTATTTTGATTTTTACCAAAAAAATAAACAAAAACTTTCTATAAAATTTATTGAAACTGTTTTTGTTGTGAAGCTAATAAATTGAACAACCAAATTATTGGCGATATTCTTTAGATTTCCATTACAGGAACACTCGCTGTATAGCAGAAAAAGTTAAATATTTTATTAAATTAAAAATTTCGAAAATCGTATGAATTTGTCCTTACTAAATTTGACATTTTATCGGAACGTAAAAGTCAGAAACATTCATTTATGTAAGATAATTTCTAAATAATTCCATAGGCAATTCCATAATAACAACCCTTATAAATAAATATTTTACCATATGAAATAGTGTAGATTTCACGGTAACCCTCGACATTTGGTTAAAACAGAAGTATAGTTTATAAGTGTGGCTTATGGTTTATAAATGATTTGTTGAAAATGCTGTGAAGAATTTATTTCTCAGTCAGAAGTAGCTAAAATATACAGAATATAATTTTTATAGTGTTGTGATTTCACAGATTTTTATATAAAACATACAAGAGCGATGGAATTTTAAATGGATTGTTATGAGATTTAAATTGAAAATTCTCTTTTTCTTAATATCTCCTTGGAACCAACGCTTGGTTATTAGAATGGTTTCTCCTCCGAGACCAGTAATAAGTTTATAATAATAATGAATGATAACCTACGTAACCATGCTACGTTAAAAATGATAACCTCGAACTACATAAAAAAAATCTTATATATATATATATATTGCAGTTCACGGGCTGGTTATGGTTAACTCGTCTCGCAAATCAGTTGTTTAATAGCTGAATTTCAAATTCGAAGGTTCTGAAATGTTAATCCTAAAATCCTGATAAAAGTTAGTTGATTTTATACTTGAATACTGCACGTGGATAACGGTGTACTTTGATGGTTGATTTAATTAATTACACGTCTCAGGAACGGTCGGCCTGATTCTGTACAGGTTACACCTCATTTACAAGTCATATATATGCTCATCTCATTGGGCCATGAAGCCTTGCTTATTCTTCACTAGATCAACGGATTGTAACGTGCACATTAGGAAAAAAAAAATATATATATATTTAATATATATATATAAATTAAATATATATATATAAATTAAATATATATATATACATTTTGTAGTATATACATTACATATTAAAAAATAAATTTTACCGTTTTATTTTGAATTATAGTCCATGTAAAGAAGGATGAAGAGGATTTTAGTAAGGCGTAAGTTACCCCTGAAAATGGCTTAGCCATTCTAAGTATCATTACTTCAATCATTACATTTCGTGATAAGATTATGGGGACAATAAGGGATGAAGTGATTTCCCGTTGCCTTCTTTACCTCTCTCTTTTGCTGTTTAGCCTCTGGAACCACTGTAAGGTATTACTTCAGAGAATGAATGAAAATTATATGTATGAATGTAAATGAAATGTAGTCTTGTACAGTCTCAGGGACCATTCCTGAGGTGTGTGGTTAATTGAAATCCAACCACCAAAGAACACCGGTATCCACTATCTTGTATTCTTTACCAAGTTGAATATACTACTACACATCATTGTGCCGAGCTCACCGATTACATATCGATCCTATAAGTATCAATGTCTTTATTCTTTATTCAGTTTACTACAGGGTCTGGCTTTGTAAATAAATATCACCACTCGTGAAAAAATAAAAGATTAACTTCTTTTGTGGAATGTTAACATTCATCTCATCTGCAAGAAAAACCACGACAAAAATAGTGTAAATCAATGGCTTAATGAACTTCTTTAAAAAAAATGTTACTCATTAGGACAGATTTACTCTGAAATGATGGAAATATTATTTCAGTTTAAGTTCTTTTTTCCGATACTTGTTAATATTTTATTATTTTTTAAATGATTTTTGGCTCACACTTAGCGGATGAGATCGCATTAAATTAACAGATGTATAAGGTATATAGTTTACGAGATCCTGAAATAATCTACAGACTCTTTCAATCTTTTAAGTAAGTTTTAACTTCTTTCCTAAGTAATTTCTTGGCCGATGTCTTAACAAGAAAATTGCTTTTAGTACGGCAATTAACATTTCAGCATCGCCCTACCGTGGGATAAAAAAAAAACATCCTTGTAGACTGAACTTCGCATAAAATATGTTTTATGCGAAGGCTCCCTAGGTGTTAATTCGTACTTCAAAATTTGTTGGAAGCGGAGAGGCTATCGATATTTTATTTAAAATTAATTATTGGAGTTTTCGTAAATTTCCATTGTTTTGTTTTTTCCAAGGTTAGCCGTTTCAAATATATTTTTATTTATAGATTTTAATAAACTGTTCTCTTAAAATTTAATTATAAAATCTATCCGGATAACTATCCTTAATTATTCTTTTTTATGATTTAAATCACATTTAATTTCTGTAAGATGTTCGTAAAGATTGGTGTTATTAACATGTGTATGTGTGTGTGTTTTATGGAAGTGATTCACATGTCATAGAAGTAGCCTTGGCCTTTGCTCATTCATGATTTGCATCTCCGTCTGTGATTGGTCATCATTGCGCAGGCGCTCACCACCGCTCGTCCGCGTGCCGATGTCTCGGGCTGTCTGGTCCGGTCATAAACCACCGTTGGCCTCGGTAACAACCGTGATCCAGTCCTTTGTTCCCCGATTTTATTCCCCGCCAAATAAATAATCGGGATGCCGATCCTAACCGCCTTTATAAATTGGCTAAATTTCACTTTTAACAATTTAAAAAAAGAAATTTGGAACATTTGGCATCAACGATTGTTATTAGAACTTGAACGTGGAATTTGATTTCAAAAACCGAATAAAACCTGAAATTTGTGTCAGTGTTTCACAGAGTAGGCCTACATCGATACAGTTACAGATTTTCTGGTAATAAAATATTACAGTAGCTATAATAAAGAGAAATTCACTCCTGGTATTACTCTACGATCGATGTATCAGTACAGTTTATTCACATCTATATTTCAGATATATTTCTTATTGACTGGTTACTGAAATAATACTGGAATGATCCATACGTAAGCTGCTCTGTTTATAAATATATATTATAGATATTTTATTAAAATGAATTCTTGCAGTAGTAAAAATAATTTAATCAGTATTTCAAATTGCTTATTTTTTCGCAAATTGATTCTGTTTGGCGCTTTTGTCACCCTTTACTTCTTCAAAAACAAAAATTATTTATAGATATTTTAATTTTTTTTTTTAATATAAGGTTCATTTTATATGCTCTCCCTCAGGGAAAACTGCTGGGTGGAAAGTTAAACTTAGCGTTAAGGAAAACATTAATGAAATATTATATGGAGCTGAAACGTAGACGACGAGAAGGGGAGACAGAAAACGAATTGAAGCTTTTCAGATGCGGGTCTGGCGCAGAATGATAAATGTTAGATAGCAAGATCATGTAAAAAATGAAGAAATATTAAGGAGAGTGGGAGAGAACAGAAAAATGCAAAAACGTGATTGAATATAGGAAAAGGAACCGGCTAGGATATTGCATGAGAAGAAGGCGTTTATTAGTGGATACGATAGAAGGCTTGGTGAATGGAAGGAAAGGATAGGGAAGAAAGAGTTTTCAAATGATGGATTATTGAAAAGAAAGAAAAAATGCGGAAACAAAGAAGTAAGCAAAGGATAGAACAGGGAAGCAGCAACCGTAACAGGTACTGCCCTAATGGCAGAACACTATGAATGTATAAAATGGATCCCAAGAATTTCAGTGTCTGATTTTTATTGTTGGAGCGGAAATATTTCCTAAATATTTCGCTAGCAGTAAATCGGAGTGAATTCAATATATATCTTCTACAATTCTTTAACTGAACAATTTTTTTTTTTGAAACAGCAATTTAAGTAAGATTTTATTAAATCATAACAGATAAACAAATAAAGAAGATTATTTCTTTTATTTTTTTGGGTATTTTCATGTGTTTTACTATTTTTATTCAGTATTAGCTGATTATCAAAACGTTCCAAACGATACTGAAAACCTTCCATGCAAATAACTTACATTGTCGATTATTTATAAAGTTTTTCTTTGTGGTTTTTTAAAACTACGGTATATAGTGTTACTTCACACTGGCCGACCATAATTTTTTAACTCTCATTGAGTTGGTTCGCAACATCTTCTTTTGTCTTTAAATACGCTTTAAAAAATTTTTCACTTGCCGTTATTTTACATTTAAAATTTTTGAGCCGACTTCCTTGTACTGCCACTTAAAAACAGTCAGGTTGGATGTTGATTGAAAATATAGTTCTTGTGGCATAGAAGGTGCTACGAAAATTGAACTTTTTCACATTGAACCATTAAGACGTTACGGAGAGGTTAAAGGGACTTTTTGAACTTTCTCTCTCTTTGTACATATTGTACATATATATATTATATATATATATATATATACAATATGTACCACGAAGAGGTATACGCTTTTGATTTAGTATCACTTGCGCATTCCCCCACCGATTATATTGAAACTTTACAAACCCTTTAAAGTTCAAATTGAATAAAACAAGTTAATAATTAACCATGATAACCATGAATAATTACCTAACTATGTTTAATTATTCTAGTGCTAATTATCATTCAGATAAAAAAAATGTGTCTTTTATCTGAAATTGAAGTTTTTGTTCGAAAACCGCCATTCTGTTTTTATAGGTTGAAATTTTCACAGAACCTTCGTTAAAAGGTCTATAAAGTTTTAATAGAATCGGTGGGGGAATGGACGAGTGATACTAAATCAAAGCGTGTACCTCTTCGTGGGAAACACGGTCTACATATATATAATATAACCAAACCTATAACGTAACCGCTGCAGCATTGGTAGGTTATGTTGGAATGAAATTTTATGAATGAAAGGATAAATTAAATAAGAAAAACAAAAAACGTAATTTAAATGTATTATTTACCTTATTGTTAAAAAAATGTTCAAAATGACTACCCTGAACATCGATGCCCTTTTCTGCTCGACTTTTATACTCTCGATCATATTGAGAGTCGTCTAACACAAAACGTTGTTGTTAAGTGCGTTGATTTCTCGTTGAATGTTTACCTTCCGTTCATCAGTATTGTGGGGATTAGATGCATAAATTCTCTCCTTTAAGTACCTCCAAAAGAAAAAATCGCAAGTAGATAACTCTGGGGAACGTGGAGGCCACCGTCTTCTGCTGACAGCTCGTTCATTTGTGAAAGCCGCATGAACGCGATTCAGTGAAACGTTTGATGTGTGACACGTTGCTCCGTCTTGTTGGAAGAAACTGTATTCTTTTTCATTATCAGTTAATTGCGCATAGAATTCTTCGAATGTTGTGAGGTAAACTTGTGTATTGACAGTTCGATAAAAAAATATTGTTCCCACTATACGATTACCGGAAACGGTACACGAAACACCAATTTTCTTATCGTGAAATGGATCCTCGAATACCTCGTGAAATTCCTTGCCATCCAATATCTGGTGTTCTGCGAATTAACGTGGCCAGATAAATGAAACCTTGTCTGGCATGAAGTAAGACATCGACTCTATCCGTCCAGCAACAATGTTTTCGAGAAGCCAGTTGCAATAATCAAGTTGTTTCGGTTTGTCTGTTTCCTTCAGTTGTTGCACAGTTGTAACGCGGTACGGTTTCAATTTTAACTCATGAAGAATTTTACGACAAGATGTGTTTTTAATACCAGATTGTTCGGATAACTTGCGTACTGATTTTTTTGGACTGGCAGTAATTCTTCTTTCAATATCGGGAATGGTCTATGGAATCCTAACGGAAGGTTGCCTATTTCGTTTTACGTTTAAAACCAAACCTGTTGTACGCCATTTATAAACTAAATCGTGTATGCTACTCTTCGCTGGGATACAGGCATTCGGAAAATTTTCTACGAATACTTGACGTGATTCTTCAAACGATTCAGAACGAGTGTAGACCTCAACTATAGTTATCCTCTCCTGGATTAAATAAGGTAGTTTACACAAACACAACTGCACTCACAATACTGCCCTGCAAAAAAACGTCTACTGTACTGACACGTAACCACCTGACAAACGGCAACAACAATCAGTAGTAATATATACATCTACTAGTCGCGCTAGTGACTCTAGTGAGTCTTTCATAAATGGTGTTGGGTAGTGGTTTCATTATGGGTTCGGTTTTATGTTGCTCATTCTATACATATATGTGTGTGTGTGTGTGTATGTAATTACACATACCGGGGAATACAATAAACTAACCGGATATTGTACAGAGAAATCCAATCATTGATGTGTAGTTCATCAACTCTGGAATAGTATTATGTTTAAAGTGCAATCGATGTAGGAAGTCTCTTTGATAAGGATATTATTTTCAGAAATAACAAGCCTAAGTTCAGAAAAAGTGGTTTCCTATTGATTTGTCACTAAGCTACATACTTTGCTGAACAGTTAAATATCAATTTACCAAATCTACGAAAATGTAGACGATATTTAGCCCTACAAGAGATTATGTCTCTCACAAAACGGTTGTGTAATCAATGGCATCATTTTAAGAAAAAACAAATTTTATTTGTTCCTCTTTTAACTCGAATTATATTAAAAAAATAAAAATAAAAGATACTAGAAAAAATACAGTAAAGAAACAAATAATTTTCTTCCTTTCTATCATACAATAATACAATAAGTGCCCCCTGATTTAACACAATAAGAGGATATTTTTATTACTACAGAAAAAAGAACAAGAATACTATTTTTTTTTTTTTGATTTAAAAACATCAACGTAAATAAGAAAATGGTAACAATCCGAACAAAATTATAAATTTTTCTATTGATTCTTGTGGAAATTTAAATATTTTTAATCCATATTAACTACCCCAAAATTTAAAATTCTGAATTTTGGGATCGTTATACTCCTACTATATTATATTCCATTGTGTACGGCAAATATCAGAATTCCGATATTTTTTAAGCTGGATAAAGAAAGATTATTACTAAATTAATAAAAATCGATAAATAAAAATTCAATAGGATTAAAATAAATAAATAAATTATAGGTTATTTTATATGTTTAATGTTTAATGTATCTATAGATCGGAGACAGTGGAAGATCGAACAGCCAAGTTGCTCTTTCTCTAACCCCAGCACGTTAGACCGCTTTCATTTCACTTATTACAAATTCGTGTATACGCGTGCATACAAGCACTGGACACACACACACACACACACACACACACACACACACACAAATCGTTATGAACTGTTTTCTTTGCAAATGAATAATGTATTTTACTGATATATTTCTGATATCTAGGACTGTTTATCGAGTTTGTTGTATGTACATCGCAAAGCAACCAATATCATACATTTTAAACGATCGAGTATGCATTATACACAAACATGTATTCACGTACGCCCATGCTTGCACACACACAAACACACAGACATATACTTTTACTAAAAAAAAGCAGCGCGGGAGTGAAGAAAACAACTCGAGTGGTTCTTAAACTGGATCCTTCAAACGCTACAATCTTTTCGTACGTCTGTTACTGTGAATGCATGCTATGTTATTTTTTACATTATCCGCTCTCAGATTTAAAATCTATTTGTAATTTTTTTTTATGTAATCCTATCATATTTTGAAAAGAATGTTCTCATTTAAAAAAGTCAGTTAAATAAGAACATCACAGGTTTAACAATATAAGGTTTAGGAGTTAATATTATTTCGGTAATTAATAATGGTAAAATTTATATGAAATCTTCTAAATTTATTTATTTTTTAAAAATATTTATACCACTACTATTAAGAATAATTAATGTATAGCTGTTGATTTATAGTTAATAATTTAGTAATTTAAATACTTTAATAATGCTTTGTTTTCTCTCGAAGTAATACTGCTTCTAAAAGATTGTGAGTTTAATCCATTTCTTAAACATTTGGGCTATTTTTAGTTAGATAAAATAAAACCTAAAACTGTTAACACGAATAGTATCGTTGTTAATTATGAACATGGGTCCTGTAATATTACACGCTATTACAACTTGGCGCTATTACCGTTGGTCGGTTGATTACTCACCCGACCATTGAGTTAAACTGAACAAAAGTTATTCCTAACCTTAAAAATAATAAACGATTTTAGCGTTAGCATTAAATATTTCTAAAAATGTGTACTATTTGCCGGGACTGTTCTAAGCGGCATAGAATGTTTGACTTAAAAGATGTTTCAAGATGTTAAGTTTTAAGTATATCGAATACCGCCTATCGATAATGTCGAATGGAACAAACAAAATATATCAAGAGTTGATGCCAGAGGTATGTAAGCTGTATCTAGGCTGTACTCGTGAGTTGTTACTCTATTTACCATTAAGGTACTAACTTTATATCACTATTGTTTGTACTCGATTTTAAACTGACTTATTCTCGAAGTGATTACTTTCAATTACACCTCATGCAGTAAAAGTTTCCTATGTACTAGAATCTTCTGTTTATTTCAACAGCGTTCCCGATACTTCTGTAAGGTTTTTTACTGCATCTTCAGGAAATGTCCAGGTAGTAAGTGATTTAATGTGACTTTAATTGAGGTATATTCCTCTGAAATTTACCTACTAGAGTAGTGCGTTTATCTAAATGGGTTCTCAAAAGTTTGAATTTGTTATAACATTACGTAGAGATACTTTCAAAAACCATGAAAAATTAGTTTAAAAAAGAGGAGTTTAAATGACAAGTGTTTTATTCCTCGTAATAATATATTTGACGAATATATATACTGAATTAGATAGAGTACGCGTTAGGATACAATACTTATGCGTCAGGAATTGAGACTTCGATGTCGCGACATTAAAAATAGCAGACGGTCAATGACTATTCGTTGTCATCGATCGTCTGCTATTCACCAAAGCCGAGAATTTTCTATCATCTTTTACAAATAACTTAGTCTGTCAGTAATATCTAAGTCAAATAACTTAGAAGCGAGTTCAACAAATAAAAGTATCATTGTCAGTTTTATACTCATTGTTTACTTTTTAATTTTTGTCTTATTAGTATTAGGGACAAATTATTACTAGAGGAGCTACAACTGGGAATCGAAAAAGATGAGGCATCAGCTTTGAATTTGCTGTTTTAGAAACAACAAACCGTAGCAAAACTAGGACCCTTAACTAGAAAAACGATCCTTATAACTGTACTGAAAAATAGCAGTTATTGAAACGGATATAAAGTCTATTACTTGGCTTCACTACTAAGTAGATTTTTTGTTCAGGAGGGCTTGCAGACACATATGTCAGCCAAAATTATAATAATATACTCTTATATACGGAGCAACCTGATGTTAAACAGCAGTCAATTTAGTTTATGAAAAAAAATTAAAATAATTATAAAATTCCAAAAGATGGCGTTTGTAGTTTACCAAGGACAATGGAAAAGGTGTGCGCTTCTCACACTTCATTATTAATTGGTTATGAATATATACCAAATTAGTTACGCATGTAACTACCAAATATTTAGTAATCCAACGCAAATATACAATTTTAAACGATATTGAATTGATTTTTTTTTTCAAATACTAGTCACGCGCAGAATTAATGAACTGTCACAGAATACAAAAGATAAACCGTTCAAGTAATTGTTAAAAGTTGATTTCACTTACTACTAAAGGACAGGTCTGCTCATATAAAAACGATTCGTGTCAGCTGCTTCAGTTTGAATGTTCAGTGTCGAAGATAAACTTCACGAAGATATGTTGGATTGTGAAACAAATAAATAATGTATTAATGAGAAAATTTTTTGGGTCTGAAGACTTATGAAAGTAGGAGAGATTTCGAACGGATAAAATGTTCGAAATACACATACGGACGTCACCAGATCTATGCGCAGTATAAATAGCAATTTCATGACTTAACTGCTTGAAGATAATTAGAATGTACCATGATTTCACTACAACAATCTCTCGGAAAGTATTAGTTTTAAAACTTTTTGCGTGATGGTTTGAAAAACATCTTGAATACTTCCCTTAAATAAGTTTAATTAACTCAAAGCCTGTTGCAAACGTGTTTATTTTGAAAGTAGCAAGCAAGAAAACGGTCATTTACCATAAATCACTTTTTTTGCATACCGAAACACGTCGATCATCAAGAGAGAAAGTCCTGAAATTGTGTAATTCGAAAAGAATTCACAAATTTCAGAACCAGAGACAAGATTTAATGAAATTGTTGTGTGATTTATTTTGAAATTCACGTAGACTGAATGAAACCGAATGTCGTTTTGAATTTTTAAAACTTAATGAATCGAATTCATAATTACAAAGAAATAAATGTTTCTGATCAATATTTTGAATTCAAAGCCAACTATCAGACCCAGGTTGCAAAAGCATATGTGAATAGGAAAACGCTATTAGTCTTGTCATTTGTTACGCACAGAATATAAGTTATCTTTGGTCATCACAAAAGGTAGTGTTGCATATTTTATGTCTGCGAAAAAAATTAGCCCTTTTGATACCCGTAATGGAGTTAGTCAGCAGTATATTTTATTAAAAATTACGTTGGAAACGGCCCAAATAGTGTTGCAAGTACATTGCATTATTATTGAAAAAGTGAAAAAGGGTTTTGCTGATAATGTATCTTTACTGAAAATTGTTCAAGCAAAAAAAACAAAAACAACATAAACCGTTTTTATTTGCGAGTCAAATTAAAACGGGGGGGGGGGGGATAACAAGATTTAAAAAAAAATATTTTCCTTACCGGTCGTACTTGATTTGCACCTGATCGTACATTTGGGTTGATTAAACAGAAATATGAAAAGGCCACTACTGATACTTACGAGGATGTAATACACTATGATGTACAAGCTCAGCAGATGAATACAGTTTAGGAGTACCAACGTGTGCGATCCACGGGAAAAATTCGAGATGGTATTCTGGTATGTTTGGGACATGTTCCTATCAAAATGTTACCGATTTTTGTCAAAATTACAACGTATCACCGTTTTAGTTTTAGTGCTGAAAGTGAACAGGTGGCTTGCCGAAAATATGCTGATTTCCGAATCAGCATACTTTTGGTCTTCTGAGGCCATCATTTCAGAATTTGTATTCAACATCCAGAAGGAACGCCTCAGCAAATTATTCCTGAAGGCCTATCCATCGAACGCCAGCAGCACTTCTACAAGAATATACTACCATTACGTAGCAACCCGATAAAGAAGATGTATTTATGAAAAATCAAAGTCGATAAAAAAAAGTACACGTAATGTGTTCTTTAAATAAGATTTTTAATCCTTACTTTTTATTTGCATTCAGCTGTATATTTTGAATTTTTAATGTAGAAATGTTCTACAAATTGCATTCTGGAGAGAAAAGTTGCGAGATAATAAAACCCTCTCATCATGAAAATCGAATTTTAGACATAAGGTCTCTTTCTTTGTACACGTTCACATTTATTAAAAATCCTACAATGCTGCATTGAATTATTGAATTCCAGCCCTCGGAGAAAATGCCGGTAGTCATTTCCACTTAAGTTCACTCCTTAAGGGCGTGAATTTAAGCTCACCTTTTTAAACCACCTTCAGCGTGTCCTTTTTAGCATTCATTTTTAAATCTTCTCTGCCTTGTGAAATCTTTTCCCTTTGATCTTTATTTTCAATGAGGAGAACAAAAAAAATCACGGAGGTTGAGACCATTAAAAGGGGAAAAGAACAGTCGTTTTCATTTGAACTTCCTGTTTGCATGAACGTAATGATTTTTTTATTTTCGTTCTTAAGTAAATAGGGCACATATTTTTCTGCAAATGGATAAGTTTCAAATTGTTTCGAAAAAGTTTGATGGAAGTTTTGTATGACAAAAGGTTCGTAAACCGAACGAATTGTTGCCGATGATCTTTGTGTTGCTGATGTAAAATGAAGGACTTTCAGAACATTTATCATCTTTTTTTGAATGTTCTAAGCAGTTCTGAAACTCTCAAAGCGTTCAAAGGATTGCGTCAGAGGCATAGATAGATTAATTTCCAAACTATTATTACAATATTTGTTACGTCTCCATTGTTGTTTTATCGAGTTTGAAACAAAATTTAACACATATTTATTAATGACAGTCTTGTTAACGGTCACAAAACTCCACAAAAATAAACTTACAAAACTGCAAAATATAAACAAATGTGGATTTCACCTCTAGCTGCTTTCTTAATAATGAATTCATCTAACGGCATTGAACTATACAAAACACTATTTTAGCCAGATGTCTCAATTACTGGGCAGTACCTACTTCCTGAAAAATAGTCATATGGGCAATAAATTTAATACTGTTCTGAAAAATAGACTTCTTAGCTTATGAATATATACGTGGTCATCATTCATTATCTCTCATGTCCATCATCTTTACTTAATTATGTGTTCACTCAGGAAATAAACGATTAACATGTCATATGGCAGCTGACTTATAAAAAAATTATCCTTTTTTATCTTTATGTAATAGGTCAATGTATTAGCAAAAAAGAGAGATTCAATACTGAAGTATAGATACAGGTTACTTATATATATATATATATATATATATATATATATATATATATAGTATGTTTATTTTGCTTTAATATTTTATCTTTTTCTTATCTAATTTTCTTCCAATTAGACAAAAAGAAATATTAAATATTTATATTCAATTAAGAATAATTATTTGAATTTTAAAAGAAAATTTTCTCTTTGCTTGAGGAAATTGAGAGTAATGGGAATACAAATTATTATGTAAGCCGTTGAACCAAATGCAGAAAAAACCACTTTTTTGGTAGCTAAATCGTCTAAACCTTTAGTACATCAAATTAACTACCAATGAAAAGCTCGATTTAGAAAATCGATAATGCATGTCCCAAAGGTCTATACAGAATATGTCTGATCCGACTAACAGCAAGATAATTCATAAATTACAAGACTTAATTATTCATACGTATTTTGCTATTGGTATCATACGATGGGAAATATATATTATTTTAGTATTCAAATTACAAACCACATGTGTGAATATGTTCATGTATTAATTTTTAAGTATTTTGTGAACAGTGTTGCGCTGTCGTCTGGCCGTAAGCCAGTAGGCCTAGGGTCGGCGTTGGGCGGTTATGAAGGCCACCATACGAGTTACGTCACAGAGAAAGGCAACCGCGCCACTCTGTCACTGAACTGCAACCCGGATCTGAACCCTAGACTGCTGGATGGATAGAACCATCCTTAGCAGCCGATTTGATTGTTTGCTAGTTTTATCATTATTATTATTATTACTACTACACGATGCAGGCATCGGAATCGATCGATCTAAACCGAACTACGTTGCATATTATTTCCCATCCCCTTCTACTTTGGTATATCTGTTCACCTCCTCTACACGAGTGCACGTGTTCGTTCCGTAGTAATGTGAACCATACATTATTTTGAATTATGGGATGTGCATTACTTTACATATTATTTTTATATCCTTCATCAATTACTTTTACAATTGAAATGATCGTTAAGAAATTTAATTCTCAGATTTAAAAATATTTTATCAGGGCCAAGATATTTCCGTATTTTTCCTTTAAAATCAGTTTTTGTAATTTATTTTTGAAAGTCAAATTTCATCTGGTAAAAAAATAAATATTACAGTATTAAATCAATAATTATCAAATTTTATTAAATAAGTATTGTTTATACATTACACTGGAACTATTGTTCTATGATTTCAACAAACTAAGAGGTAATCCTTGCCATATGTTTCCTGAAAATCACTTTAGTGTCTTTCTTTCATTATTAGTTACTAACTGATTCTTTTTATGCTAGTAATAGATCAAGCTTTTCCTAATAGAAGGAAGGAATAATTTAAAATTAAGGATTAATTTCATTTTTTGTTTTCCTTATCTTATCTCATCCTCCATTTTTCATTCCTACACATCTTTCATTAAACTTTTTCTTAAAACAACTGATTCTTCTCTCTTCTTTCTATACTTCCTAACACTTCTCCTCATTCAATCCACACTTTTAACATCATTAACCAGCACATGTTTCAAATTTCCTCGGAATTCATTTCAGAAAAAACTGTTAGTTTAAATCTTCAATACGATCCACATGAAACAATGTACATTAAAAATGCGTAAGCCAATTTCTTTGAACTCTAAATCAATTAAAAACTATACTTTAGATTGTTTTGTCTCATAACTGGTAGCGGCTCGTAGCTAAAATTAGTGGGGGTGCTGCTCAGAAAATATTTTCATGGGGCTTTTCAAGGCCATGGATAAAGTGTTCTGTAAAATAAAATAACCGAAAAAATAATCAAATAGAATAGCTGGAAGCAGGATAATAATCTAATTCTACACCTTATCACATTCAAGAATATTGTACACGGTTGTATTCGGTTTAACCGAATGAATAATAAACTGTCAGTATAGATAATATTTTTTAGTATTATTAGATAATAACTTAATAAAATGTTCGCTTAAAGACATTATAGTCCAATGGTGCTTAATTTAAATTTCTATGTACGCAGAAACAAATAAATAATTAGTTTTTACTAATTTAGTGAAAACATAATTAGTATTCTCTTCTCGTCCTTCCAGCGTGTTTTTGAACAGATTTAGCAATCAAAGAACCCTTGGTTTCCGCTACCTTCTGATCACTACTGAACACACAACTAAACCAGTTTCATATTCCTTCCACCGACTAAACTAGAAAAGGGAATGAACAAGGAACTTTCCACACACACGCTGAGTAAAAAAAATTACCTTCTACCAGCACGCCAGGGTTGGCACTGCGGCAGCGACAGTGCTATCTCTACATCGCAGACTCGCGTACAGCTTTCTATGTGCGCATGCACACAACAGACAACCACCACGCCGCTTGAACTGGGAAGTGCACAGTTCCATAAAAAGTTTTTGTATATTTTTCATAAACTGGGGGATGGCTACTGATATTAAGCTTAAGGATTATATTTTGTACAAGTGTAAAGAAAGAATTAAAAAAAAAATTCTTTACATTGAATGTTATCGATAATATCAAGTGGAAACAGGGGGTGCTGCAGTTCCACAGTGCCTACACGCGAGCCGCCACTACTCGCAACAAGTTTTAAAATTCGATTTTAACTTGACAATTTTTATCGGCGATCATTCTTGGTCGAAAGTCTTGAAATAAAGCTGTTACTTTAATCTTATCAACAAAAATATATCAGTATTATAATATTCTAGTCACGTAGGCAATTGCCTTATTATTCGGATGGTAAACATTTCGAGGGTCGTTGAAGGAACAGTAGTATTTTAACACAGTCTGCACTACACAACTTCCTGACCACAGTTTATTTTTTAGGTTCTAATTAACAGAATATCATAGCTTGAAGATCCAGAGATTCAATAACCACATTCACCTGCTATAAGATGTTACACATACATCGGCTACACGAACAGGGGACAGAACTAAGTACAGGGCGTAGAATCAAGACAGATGGAAACTTTCAGCGTATCATACCAAAAAAACTAGTGACATTGATATTATAATACAATTAATCGTAACTTAAATACTTATTATTAATACAATTGGTAGTAAGTATAAGGTTATTCTTTTAGTATTTGAAACGAATTCAGACACAGCCAGCATTACTTCAGCTCAAGGAAAATGTTAGCGATTTACCACACCGGCTGGTTAGGTTTTTCTGATAATAGTCTCAGCTTCCTTTTTATTTGTTCTTGTCATAATTACTCACTCATTTATATTTTTTTTTATTTATTCATTTTTTACACAATATTATTAAATTACGCTTTCCACCTTTTTGAAGTGATTTGTTTACTTCTACAATTCAGCATTAACTTAATTTTAAACTCTTAAGAATAAACTTAGTCTTCTGTATTATACTTTCACCCCATACTTCACACACATATAAATATTTAGTTTAATTTTTTAATTATTTTCTTGTAGCCGTTTTTTAGTTATTTTATCACAACATATTCAAAATGAACAAGCTGCTTTTGCCACTAAAAATAAAAATCTTAGACTTAAAATAGCCGTATTTTATTTTAATCGCTATTTTTATCCTTTTCTTAAATAAGATATTCATTATTTCATGAAAAATCTTTCTAAAACACTGATCTCGTAAAAATTTAACAGCTATTTGTCAAGAAATGTTATATTTGGAATTGAATTTTATATGTCAATTGAATAGTAATGCCATAACCCTAACCTAACTTGAGACGTATGTCACTTCAAGAAACTAGCAAAACAGTTCTCAAGAATAACAAATATTACACGTTAACCATACTACAAAAGTTAGAAGTGAAGCGATTTCTCGTTAATTTCTTGAATAAGTCTTACCTACTGCATTTCAAGTATTCTAAGCCCTTTGAAACAGCCAATATTCAGATTGATTAGCTATACTTTTATTATTTTCATCACAGGAGCTGACTGTTTTGAACACCAGCACAATAAGCCTCAGAGTTAGTAACTCTTCCTTGCGCGTCTTGTACTTCCATCTCTTCAATAACATATAACAAGTTAAGAATTTCGGACAGATATCGTAAACAAAAATGAATATATTCCTTTCTGTTAACAGAAAATGCATTGCTTGTATATATATATATATATATATTTACTCAATAGAGAGGATTTTTAAAAAGCTATTCACTATATGTAAGTATATTACATATATAATATGTAATTTACTTATAATATTATTTAGAAGCTTCTAACAAAATATTAGATAGAGATGACATGAAGCATGGGCGTGACCGTAAGTTAACTCCGCCTTTCTCCCTCCCTGACGTGAAATGAAAACTACGTATATAACAAACTATTTTTTAGCACAGGGGTGGAGTTACTACTTAACTCCTCCCACTAGCACAGGGTGAATTATTTATTAAAATATTTTATTTTTCGAAATAAATTTGTAAACTGAGGTATCTTCGTTAAAGATTTTATTTTAACTGGTGTCAAAACAAATAAAATACTGCGTAGTAATGATCATAATAATTATTTTGATTATATTTCATTAAACATATTCTTTTTTTAATAAAGCTTGTAAGTTTTTTTAATTGTATTGCAATTCAATTAGACTCATGAAGTCAATAGTTTTTCCAGTTAATCTTTCAAGATTAAGGAAAAATATCTAAACCTGTGAAACTAAATCTAAATTCCTATTTCGCATATATAAATTCTGATTACAGAAATCCTTCGAATCTTTTATTATGGTTTATGCATTTTTTAAATTTTATAGTACTTTATTGAACCTAGGATTGGCTTTACAGATAATCCAGATTTGAACCTATCGGGTTGGTCTAGTGGTGAACGCGTCTTCGCAAATCAGCTGATTTCGAAGTCGAGAGTTCTAAGTTTCAAATCCTAGTAAAGGCAGTTACTTTTATACGGATTTGAATACTAGGTTGTGGATACTGGTGTTCTTTGTTAGTTAGGTTTCAATTAATCACAGATCTCAGAAATGGTCGACCTGAGACAGTACAAGACTGCATTTATTCATATACACTCATACATATCATCTTCATTCATTCTCTGAAGCAATACCTGACGGTGGTTCCGGAGGCTAAACAGAAAAATAAAGTTCCATATTTGACATTTTTTGCTGCAATCGGATGTGGCAAACAACTGGTCTGTAAGCAGAACCGCTCTCTCTAAATCATGCAATACCAAGAAGATAACAACTCCAAAGTCATCTTACTTTAGAGGGCGTCTTGTCAAACCTTACTGAAATCTACCAAGGAAGAAATGATCAGAGAAAAGAAAGTGTAAAGGAATGATCTATTCCAAGAGATGCCGCGTAAGAGGCCTACATAATCGCATCTGAAGGAGCATCTCAAGTTTTCTCCAGGCATTGGAGACCGTCAATTCTTAGAATGATTGGAATATCTACCAGAATGGAAGCAACACATAACTAACCAACAGCTTTGCAAAACCCAGCTTAAATAAATATTAAATTAATTTCTTTTTCTTCAAACAGCTACGTTAGACGAGGCTGCCTTAACCTAAACTATTTTAAAATTGTGTGGTGGTAGAAGTATGTAAATGAAAAACCGTTTATCCAATCGGAGAGTTTTGTCATAGTTAACGAGAGAGAGAGAGAGAGAATTGTTTAAACGTAAATCTAAAGAACAGCTGTTCCTTTTTTGATAGTTTGGAATTATCTTCTATAAGGATTAAGGTTTTTTATTCCTGTGATTTTTTTTATCCACCTGTCCATTTCTTTGCCGATCGCGATAATCTTTTCACCTCAACTTATTTTTTTGCAACATCCATAATGTATCACTTAATACTTCTTTTATAAACTATAATTTGTTTTCTCGTATTTATCATCTCGTGAAGTTTTTACACTAAAAATTATTATTTTCTTTTCAGTAAGAAAAAAATTCATTTTCACTGTTACATTTATATCACTTGGATGTATCCTTAATTACATTTGCAGTTCACTTTACACAGATATGTAATCTAAAGTAAAAGTCTCAAGGATTTAGTTGACTGGAAGAGGTGATTTCTTGAGAAATCATAATCCTTGTTAGAAAAAGACTCAGTAGGCTAAAACGATTAAAAAATTATGAATTTTTTTAAAAGAAAGAATATTCCTCAGCACAGCTAGTTTAACCGAGCGTCTGGAAAATCATATTAAAATTACTATCCATTCTTTATCGATTTCAATATTTTAATTAACAATTATTTTATAATTTCTTTCGATTTTAAAATTTTAAAATTAGTTCTGTATGAAAACTTATTAGATCATCTAATTATTATATAGCAGGATATCTACGATGCAATAATCGTAGATATCTTAGATTATTTCTGTTAATTTTAATCTATTAAATCCGTGATGATAAAAGGAAAATTTATGTTAAGTGATTATAAAATTTTGTTACTGAAAAATTAGGGTAGAATAAAATAAATTAATGAGAACATCAATTTAAAATTTGTTGGAAATTTTTATTAAGAAATAAAACTAATATTAATAGAAGGAAAAGAAATGAAAAAAAAAAATTCGAATGAAAATTTTAAATAATTTGATTTGTATTGAAATAGAATTATTGGTCGAGATGACTTCTATTTATTAGATTCCATGCCTTTTTTGTTTTGTTTTTTAAGATGTGAATGACCTATGGTAATTATCTTGATTTAATAACTTATAATTAAAGTAGATACGATTCATGTTTTTTTACATTTAAATTTATTACAGAAATCAGAATTTAAACGAAGAGAAAAAAAATTTACTTATTCATTACGTTACAAAATTACGACGTAGCGTAATAACGTATTCATAATAAATTACTAGCAATTTATTCAATATAAGATATCCGGATAAGCAGAAAATATAAACACAGCTGAATTCTATTTTATCTTCCGATACCATATTTAATTTAATTTTCTTGTTGCGAGTGTGTTTGTAAGTAAGATTCTACTTTTATATTGTATATACTGTAATATACAAATATGCAGTACCCAATAAAACAATTAAAAGGTATTCTTCTTTGGTATGCATAAAACAAACTTAAAGGTAAAATATTGAAATTTTTTTTAACTTCATATTATAGGATTAGTTCAACATTGGGTCCGGCCGACTTTGAACAGAAAAAGTTAAAAAATACTGTAATATTTTCATAAAGTATACAAAGAATTTAGTTCAATTTTTGGATTATTGATTGTATATAAATATTTTTTAGATAATTTTTGCGGTAAAAATGAAATAAAATGCCTTTATTATAGATCTGATTCCAAAGGTCTCACTTAGGCTGATTATAACTTGCAAAAACAGTTATGAAGTCGTTTTGTAATTTGCAACACTGTTTAGTTTTATATGTTAATGTATATGTTATGTATGTTTTATATGTTACTTACATTTTAAGTTTATTGGTAGTGAATTTGGAGCCGACTGGAAAACTTACATGAGAGACACGTGTAAAAACCTATTATGACAAATACCCTCTCAAAAAAATTGGTGGTGACAAATTTATCGTGAAAAATAATCTCCGAAACTTTTTCAATGGCATTGTGGACAGAAATAGTCCTTCAAGTGAATAAACTAAAATGTCATGGATACCATTTCATTTAGATTCTTCGGGCATTTATGAAATCTAATTACCATCGATATATGAATAACGTAAATGTTAGAAAACAGTTTAATTACATTTATTAAACTTATGAACGTGACCGTACTGTATGATTTAAGAGAAAAAACACAAGAAAAGTCAAGTGACTCCCGTTACTGAGTAAGTACACATTATTTATTTCATTCTTTGGAATTAATCTACCAAATCTTAAATTATTAACATCTATACTATTCTATACATATTTTAGTAAAGACGTGGTAGTTCGGCAACGACTCACACAGATAAGTGACGTGCTAAATCGACTAACAAATTAAATGTTAAAATTAATATAAAAATTAATGTAAAATTAATATTTAACTTAGAGTGATTGTGTGTTTATTAAATTTAAGTTATGATGACCAGATATTCTTATATTTTTATTTCAGTAGTGCATAATATTATATATAAAGCCGAAACTTTATGTGTTCTCGCATGAGCGAGAACCAACCAAATAATTGCTTTCATATTTGCAGGATACGTTCGCGTTATTCCAAGGAAGGTTTTAAGCCATACATCGAGGCCCTAGCCCCCTTAGGTGTGGAGTTGTGAATTAAAGATATTCATTAAAGATTAATCCTTTTACTTCATTATTATATTTCTGTCACCATGGCAACAGAAATAAGTTATGAATTTTTCGTCGTCAAATGTGTGTGACTACATTAGTTATTACTATTTTATCTTTTTTAATTTAGTTTCTTTTTCGTGTTTCAATAAAGCATGATTTTTTTAATTGTTATTCATCAGTATTAATAGCACAACCATAACGGTAACGATCACTGCGGGGCACCCCGAGCAATGCAGGGGTGGGGCCCCCTGGCAAGACGGTAATAGCGAGCTCTGCGGTCCTGAGGTACACTCCGTGTTTCTAGAGTCGGCTCCGGGGTTCGCCTGGGCAGAGCTGGGCCGCGCGTATCCAGGTCATCAGGTCTGGTAGTCGCTTACAAATTTAGTTTTATAATAAAATAAAGGTAATAAATTATTTACCGATAACTGTTATCAAAAAAATTACAAGATTAAATCACAGGTTTCGTAATTTATTGAATCAAATCACACAGAGGAAAGGTTATAGATTTGGATTAATTATATTAACCCTTGGAAAGCAGAAGAATCATTCCGATATGTATTTGAAAAGACCAGAATGTAACCGTATAGAAGAACATTTTTTAATATTAAAAACAAAATATCAAATAAATAATCAAATGAAATTTAATTCTTTTAATATTTCAATATTAAAATTTCATGAATTAAAATGACAACCGATATGATTTTGAAAGATATTTTATCTCAGACGCAACTTTGTGACCCTCTAAAAAATGAGAGAAGATGAAGTGCTCTATTAGCCTTATACTCGTTCAGATTAAAATGAGATGAGTTAATTAATTATTCGGCATTCTTCTTTTACCCGATACGTTGAGAGAAACTTCCAGTCTCTTCCAGAAGAATGTTTCCTATGGAATTATTTTGCTTAACGTTTTCCCTTAAAAGTTTTTGGCAAAATTATTCTTTCGTCTAGAAAGAGAACATGTCTTAGAATATTTTATATTAAGTAATAAAGTAAATTGACGTCTGTGTTACAATAGATTCTTATTGAATATCTATTTAAAAACAGTATTTCTTCTCTTGCATAGAAATATCGGTTTAGCAAGTGATTTTCTTTAAATTTCTAGTCAACGCATAGCTAAAATAAAAAGACGCTACATATTTAAAAAACACTACATATTTAAAAAATTTATAACTTGTTCAGTTCGTGTATTAATTCCTTATACTGCTCGTGCTGAATAATTTGTTTTAGAAAGATTTGCCTATAACAGAATTTAGTGAATTTTCTTGTAGTGTTGTTTTCTGCACAAACAGTCGGTATATTAGTTGTGATTTTAATACGAATAGCATTGTGCTATCTTAGCAATATTCTTATTCACAGTCGACAGAATCTCGGCGTGCGCAATTTAATTTTTTTTTCGTGACACACGGAATAACACAGCAGATTACTGACAACGATGGCAAGACGATAGCATGAAACAGGTATGTGTAAAATTTCATCTAAATTTCTTTTAATCCTGTACAAATCTCATGTACGTTGGGGTCAAGTCTCTATTATAAAAAATTCAAGAATGTTCGAGGCCATTTACACTACTAATGGTCTTCTTTCTTACATACTGTTATACGTAACTGTCTTCATCCTCCTCAAGATAGCCGTATAAACTGAAACGTTTCTTGAAAATAGTTTATTACTTCTCAGATATCTATGACAAAATTAAATAATGTTTCTTGTAATTACTATTTTCTGCGCTTAATGACATTTTAGTTGGCTTATTGAATAAAATACGTGAGCTGAAATTTGCCCTTCGCCAATTGCTGTGTCTAGTTATTATATTGTAGTAGTCTGTTGTATTTGCATTTTATGTACAAATGTATCATGTTATTAGTAATCGGATGATGTCATCTGGTTAGATAGTACAACAAACCCCGCTCGTCCGTCCCGCCAAGGCGAGCCGACAGTTCGGTTGACAAGGACAGAATAAAACCTTTAGCTCACTTAGTGTACTACTAAGTTTTAAAAAATATAAAATCGACTGTAAATGCGATTTCTTTACGGAATGAAAATTTGAATATATTTTAATGTTCCGTTTTGTGAGAATTAGATACATAGAGGTTGAAAATAAAATTTAAAAAAGCAGATTTTGTTTTGTCTTAGAGCCTCAAATTAACTTCTCCAATTTACTTTATTCGGTAAAATTTTATTTTACCTTGTCCGTTTCTCTAAAAAATTTTATTTTTTATGTTTTGTTCTGATACGATTATGAGGTTATTTACCGTTACTAATTTACGACTTTATTGATTTCAGCAAAAAACGTTTCACCGGTAGGAAATGAGACTTGCGTTATTCATTTTAGAAAAAAGTATTCCGATTAGGGGCATACTGCAAATGTAAAATCATCTTTAGTATGTTTTTATTTTTTTAATAGATATCTTATTGGGAAATATTCGGAAATGAGACGTTAATTGTTTTTTTTGAAAGTAAGCCTAACTATTAGGGGGGTAAGATTTAAAAAAAAAATGATAGAATTAACTATGAACCTTAGAACATTGTGGATATTAACTAAGTTTTTCCAACGAATTTAATGAAAATATAATTGAGTTATGTACGAGTATTATGAAAAAAGGAAGTAAACATTTTTTAAAAAATACACTGTGTTAATTAATTTCTTGAACGTTTTAATAACAACACCTCGAGGATTCTTCCACATCTATTCTAAAGAGAATGTATCTTAATCAAACTTTTCAGATGAAACTAAGCCAACCATTAATTTACGCAAACCGAAGTTAACATTTACGGCCATATTAACCACTTTTAGAAAAGTTTTAAAAATTGGATATACTCTCTATATGAGAGCTATTTATCAGTAGGAAGACAGGTGCAGATTGATTGTACTTCAGACTGACAAAAAATTCATTCTTTTAGCAAATAGATTTTCGTTAGTACTGCTTCATCGATTTTTTATAGTTCATCAGTTTTTAAGGATAAATTTTGATCGATTGCTTCGTTGAGTAATTAAATTATTTTTACAATCTTTTTTGTGTAGGCTATACATATAGTTTGGCTATAAGTATAGTATTTGAATATCTGTGGTGCTGAGTGCCACTTCAGTTGTTCTTAATAATCAGTTATTTTATTAAAATATATTTATATCAAGCATTTGTTCTGGATTGCGAGTAAGAATAATTCTGAATTTGATAAATGGTAAATCGCAAACGTTTTCTTAACGGAAAAGCTAATTTTTTTTACAAATTAATCACTAATATATATATATATATATATATATATATATATATATATATATATATATATACATATATATCATAAAAACATTTAAAGTAAACCTATCAAAAATAAAACTCAACCATTTTAAAAATCCCAACAAACAACTAAAAATAAAATACTCGAGTCATGATTCTGTTTGCTAGGTAAATTTGAGTTTAGACCAGAATTAGATACTCTGTAAATCAAAATCAAGTTTATTTCTTTAAGGTAGTATATTTTATTAATTGTAATTTAATAGATCTGGCGGTTTTTAAATATTTTTAGGGAAACTTGCAATTAACTAACCCCAAAATACCGGCAAAAAAATAAGATCAATAAATAGAATAAACAGAAATAAAAACAACACAAATTCAAATTCTTAAATAACAAAAACTATAATACAACTTATCAATTATAAAAAAAAAGAAGAAATAAACCCCAAAAAATTAAGAAAAAACATTTAAAACGTTTATGTGTGAAATGATTTTATTACCCACTACGGAACAGAGACGGTATATGAGTTTGGGCTAAGGTTTTGTGCGTGTGTGTGTGCGCGCGTGTATATCTGATATCATTTTCATCAAAAGCTACTGGATCTATTTCGATGCGGTTTTTTGCATTACATAGGTATCACTTCAGAGCAGGTTCTTAGACACGTTTTATGGTTGCAGGTCACCAGGGGGCGCTGCAGTGATGTGCTTCTCTAAAACGGCTGGACCGATTTTGTGCGGTTTTTTGCATTATATAGGTAATACCTCAGAGCAAGTTCTTAGATTAGTTTTATGGTTATAAGCCGCCAGGGGGCGCTGCAGTAGATATGTTTTTAGAAAGTTTATGTTTCTTCAAAATGGCATCGTGGGTTTTTTTAAATGTTTAATTTTATCACTTGTTGTTTGTTTTAATTATTTATGTTTTGATTTTCTTATTACTTAATGTTTTTTTTATTTTATTTTCCTTTATTTGAGTTTTATTTGTGATTACCAGTTTCATGTTGAAGCTCCTACTTCTGATTTATGCTTTTAGCTAGTATCATGCTTAAGCTTGGTGGGTATGGATTTTTATTTGGCTATTGGATTTTTTCCTTTATGCGTTTTTTTGTCAATCTGTTTATCCTTTTGATTTGTTCAGTTTATTATTAAAGGAAAAAAATTTGGAAAGGAATTTAAAGATATACATATATATATATATATACAAACATCATCCGGTCTGTAACAATACGTCCAGGTAAATTATAAAATTAATAAATTAGAAGAGTTATTCAGTAGAAATAATTTAAAGAGATTTTGATATCGCTTTTTAAAATTAATATTTTCTTCTTCTTTTCAAGGAATAGGTTAATATGAATCTGTTGCGACACTAGAATTTAACCGTTTCAAAATTACTTTCAACGTTGCGACTGTCTTTCTGCGCTTCTTCTTTCTTTGAGCTCATACTCCAAAATCATTTTTGGATTGTACTGCTACCCATTCTTTGAAGATTATCTCTCCCCTTGGTCTGCGATATTAATCAACTTTCTCATTATTACTGATCATATTAAAGTCATTCCGGTTATCTAAATTTCTAATTTTCTCCTCTCTTTTACAATTTTTGACTCTGCAAAAATCGAATTTCAACTGCTTCAAACTTATGTTAATACTCTATATAAGAATTCATGTTTTATTATCGTGCTAGAGAGTTGGAATCGCCGTGATATTGTAAAATCTTATTTTGGTATCTTTGCGAACCTTTCCTCCATTTTTTTTGTAATTTTTACGCATATTATTTGAAAATTAAGAAATCTAACATTTATTACGAATACAAATTTAAACCAAAACACTCGAAATTTGTTAATAATTTTTTTATTAATTCCAGTGATTTAATTAATATTAAATTAAAATTGCAATACATTTTTAATACAAAAAATTAATATGGTTTGAGAACATATTAATTTAATGCAATAAAGTTTAAAATTTTCATGAATAAAGTTGTATACTTTTTCCCTAAATATGCAATAATTTATCTGGATTTGAAGGAAATCCGTAAAACTTGAATGAAAATTTAAAAAAACTTAAATATTTTTTTTGTGTTCATCATAAATCGTACGGTTTTTTACTTCCTCTTATATTATAATATAAATTTTATTTACGTTTTCTGTTAGGCATGTTGCCATCCTCAAAGGTGATTGGTAGTGACTTCGGCTTTCATCTAGAAGTGTGTCTGTGTTCGAATTCTAATCAGGATTGGTATTTTTTTAACTATTAAATTCATCATATCTTGTCTGATAATTGTAATTGGGCATAGGTTGTAGCTGTGATCGTTAATAAATAAATAATTTAGCGACAACCAAATCTTTTGCCCGAAATTATGTTTTAAAAAAGGATGATGATAACCAGAAAAACTTGGGCAACTTTGTTGAAAATAATTAGAAAAAAGTAATATAGATTGTATGAAGACTAGATTTATGTTATATTCTTAATAGATTTTTGGTATGATAAAATTTAAGAAAGAAATAATAGAAGAAAGAATAGGGTTTCTGACAAAATGGGTTCAAAAAAATCATCGATAAACTATTCACAAATTTACAAAAATAGTTGAACTGTTACTTTACTTTTCATATATAAATAAATATATATATATATATATATATATATATATATATATATATATATATATATATATATATACTAGCATCCGTGGCTTCGGTTGCGCTATATGGTATATGGTTACTTACATTCTTCGTCGTGGTCAGGGGGTGTTTAGCCAGTCAGGGCTCGCTTCGTTTGCCCTTCCCGGCTAGCTAGGGGCTATGCCCCCTGGATTTTCTGTGTTTATTAAACTTAATAATAATAATAATAAATAAAAATTAAAGACTGTTTAGTTTACTCGAATAAAAACTATGTGTATTATATTTTCTTCAGAGCAACAGTGTAGTCATTTCAGGGCCCACTAATTGGCTTTTAGATTTCCTGTCGCGGCTCGCTCATGAAATACATAATCAGAAATATAAACATAAATTACCATCACAATTTACCAAATTTCAGAAAGATTGATTCAATAATGGTAGCATAATATGGCGGAAATGTAAAAAACAATTTATGGTTTTTTTTTTACCCCTTACAATACTAAAATTAAAAAAAATCCGAAAATAATTTTTAAATATTTATCTGAAGAGCATCTGCAAGCTCAAATTGAGTGATATCTGGTTTAGTGTAGTCGGAAATGGAGCAAATTTGCAATCATTGTTCGAAATTTTTTACCTTTCTTCACCTCTTTCAAGATAGAATTTAAAAATCGAGAAACAAGTTCTTGGGTATTCACATGAAGATTAGTTTGTACCAAAAAAGTTATCTTCATTTCTTAGAGGGAAATTTTAAAAATAGTAAAATTTAATGTTACCTAATTTTAACACTTTAAACCCGGAATTTAAAAAAAAAATTAGAAATTTATATTTAGATATTCACATGAAGATTACACAAGCAAAATCAAGATGATATCTTTATTGATTATCGAGAAATTAGAATTTAGTATTTTTTCATTTGTTATCAAAAATTAATTTGATTGTTACTCCAGTTTAACCCTTTAAACTCGAAATTTCAATCTTAGGGTACACTTACATTTTAAGAAGAATGCGTTTACAAATTTACATCAATTTATCTTCAGAAGTTTTCGCTGGGCGTTCATTATGATTCATTCACAAGTTCATTACACACACACACACACACACACACACACACACACACACACACACACACACACACACACACACACACACACTATATATATATATATATATAAATGAAAAATCGTTCCTTTATAAACACATAAAGGGACGATTTTTCTTTATCTATTTTTTAAGTAAAGCATACAAATTTCAATTATTTATTTTTCATTTTTTATAATTAATATTTTACAATATTTTTTTTATTTTATGGTTAATATGTTTTTTTATTTTAGTTTTATCAATGCTATTTTTTTATATAATACTTTATATTATATAAAAAAAATATATATTACGTTTAGATATATATTTTTTTGAATTTAAACTCTTTATTTTTTGTAATAACTTTGTAATTTTTCTTTTTAAATTTATCAAATTTAATTATTTCAAATTAAAACACGTTCTGACTGAATGAGGTGCTTGGGAATGCAATAGAATTTATTTCTTATTCTTTTGCTAATTAAATGATATTTAATCGATTATTGAAAGTAACTTCTTAATGTTAATTAAATTAATAATGAAATTGCTTTATTTGGTTCACCTATCTTTAAAAAAGTATCGAATTAAAAAAAAAATAACCTCTAAGTAGTTAGAAGATTAGATTAATAAAAATTATCGGATAGAAGAGTGTACAGGATAAGAGTACTGTAATTTAATGCCGAAGAAACGTGGGATTATGACAATATATTATTGGCTGACTCCACGCTTTCCAGGTATTTCCGTTGACCCGTACAGTTTCATGACTGTACAGAAGTGGAATGTCGGAATCAAGGTGAAAATTAAATGAACTCATATACACCCGACTTTCTTATTTCTTACTGCTCGGCGAAATGGAATTCAATGACCGATAAGTTAAATAAATAATTTTACCTGGAACAAAGAAATAAATAAATTTACGAGTGTATAATCACGGTTAAAAAAAGAATACCATATATATTATATATTTTTTTCAAAGCGAAAAAAACAATTGGACACTTTCATATATTTTTAAAATGTATATAGCGGGTTATTAAACTTGGTTATAAACCACTGGTGTTACCGACTTATTATAATTTTTTTATATTTTATTATAATAATTTGAAGCCATAACTTCAAGAAAATACAAGATTGATACTTACTCAACGTGGTTATTCAAATGAAAATATTTTTATGTAAAAACTGATTAATTCAAATTTTTCTATTTATGGTTAATTTATTAACTATTAATTATTCTACACTTATTATTATATAATTTTTAAATAATTAACATGATGCTGATAATTTAATTATCTTTTATCAAAAAAAATTCTAACATATGTTGTTAAGGATGAAATATTTTCAACTTTCCAATAAAAAGAAGCAATTTGTAAAATAAATGGCAAAGACCAGAAGCATATTTTCAGCATCCATAATCTACTAATAATAAAAATAAATGATAAAATGCAACTACATAAAAAACTTATGGAATTTATTTTCTATTGTTTGTTGCTCGTTTTTGAAATAAAGATATAAAACAGTAATAAAAATACATCTCACATGTTTGGATAGTTAGGTATTATAAATACCTAATTAAAAAAAAGAACTCAACAATACCAAAATTACATATTTTTTGCCAGTCATCTCAATTTTTTTTCTGTCGTTCTTCATTCCTTTACATTAATGACCGATCTTTTTACTGTCAATCAATTTTATATCTTTTATATCTTCGGTTATTTACTTTATATTTTTATGATAGATTTTTTATTGTTTTAACACCGGTTTTCTCAGTATAAATGATCGAGAACTTTTACAAAAATTCTTTTAATATAAAATATTTTCATTCCGAAAACGTATCGACACGCCAATATTGTTGAACATTTCCCTTCCTATTAATTGATTTAACTTTTCTTAAACTGCTTATCTACAAAAAAAAATTATGTTTTTTAATATTTTTAAATGTAAGTCTTAAATTTTTGTTTTGTGACATATATAGGCAAGATGTATTCGCATAATAAAAAAATTGAATCACAAGAACAAACCTCAGCTATTAAGCGAAACTGGTTGAAAATCTACGAGGGAGCAGTGAATTTATTGTCTACAAGAATACATAAATATGTAGTGTTTCAAAATGAATATCGGAGTTTTAAAACTATGTAATATTTCTCGTACTTCAAGTACATTGATTAATTATACAGGAAATGAAATATAAACTCAAACAGTTTTAGCTGTGTGCAAGCTCATAAACTGTTTTCTGTATCTTCCGTTTGAAAGTGCAGGTAGCAAAGATGGTGACTCCACAACAGAAAGCGTTCTGCGTTTTGCAGTTTGCCAAGTGTGAATCTGTAATTACCGTTCAACGTGCGTTCCGTTTGATGTTCCATTGTGATCACCGGAGTGACGACAATAACATTTGTAGATGGTAGAAACAATGTGAAATACTACGTAACTGTATTTGTAAAGAGAAGAGTACAGGACGGCCGAGTGTATCTGAAGACAAAGTTGAACGTGTAAGAGAGACTTTTGTGCGTAGTCCTAGGAAATCCGTTACGAAGGCTAAACGCGAATTAGCAATTCCAGTGTCATCTGTGCGTAGGATTTTATGAAAACGCTTTCAACTGCGTCCATATCGTTTACAGCTGTTACAAGCTCTAAAGTTTACAGATTATGATATGCGTGCTAACTTTGCAAATGAAATGATGAACCGTGACGATGAAGACTTTGTTTATCGTGTTGTATTTAGTGACGAATCAACATTTCATGTTAATGGAAAAATAAACACTCATAAAATGCGTTTCTGGGGATCAGGAAATCGTCATGAAATATTGCAGTGTGAATGAGACTCCACAAAACTGAATGTTTTTATTTTTTTTGTGCTGTGCTGCGACGGCAAGTTTGCGAGCCGTTGTTTTACGGGGAAGCAAGTGTGTCTGGAATGAACTATCTTGATATGCTACAACTATAACTCTTTCCTCAGCTGCAATACGAACCACAGAACTTTATTTGACAACAAGATGCTACGCCTCCAAACTGGCATAATATTGTACTGATCGGTTGAATGAAATTCTCCCCGCCCACTGAATCGACCGCCGGGGATCAGATGACAGGGCTTGTTTGCCGTGGTCTCCACGTTTGCCCGATCTGACCCCCTGCGACTTTTTTTCTTTGGGGGTTTATATAGGATTAAGTGCATGTTCCACCGTTACCAGCTGACCTACCCGACTTGAGACACATGATTGAAGCAGCTGTCGCATCAATTACTCCAGACTTGCTGCTTAAAGTACGGGTTAGACTGTCCTATCGGGTGACTGTGTGTGGCGTGTGACGAATGGTGTTCACATTGAACTCTTATAGGAAAAATTGTTTGAGTTGCTCATTTATTTCATGTATAAATTTATTAAGTAAAAATTAATAAATATTTCATTAGTTAAAACCCAGATATTCATTTTGAAATTCACGTATATAAATTTAACCCTGAAAATCATTTACATGTTATGTTATTTTGTAAATTATCCTTTTGTTTATTGAGAATTGAAAAAAATAAAGTGGGTAACACAAGATAAGATTAGAAAGAGTAAATGTACTAAATAAATTGCTATTACAGATCATAAAGTGTTATATAAAGAAAGGAGATACCAAAAGGAAGAGGAATATTTTAGAAAGTCCAACAGAAAGCCAAATAATTTTAAAGAAATCAAAATGAAATTGAAGAGAATGAAGTAGGAGCAACAGAGCAATTTTACAAGCATTAAAAGTAAGGTACGGGGAACGGATAAGCTGCGAGGACAGATGAACTGACAATAGAAGGGACTAAATCTTTTAATGAATAAGGATTAAAAAAGTGGTAAAATTGTATAATGTGATAAAAAATATTAGTTTGTGGCCGGCCAATAAATTCTATTAAAGCGACCTTTGAGGATGAGACTCATGAACTCCTCCGATTCCCAAACCACATCTTGGATTCCCAAACGAATCCATGGTTCAGTAAAATCTCAAGAACGCAGGGAAATTAACAAAAATTCGTTTTTAGCAAAAGATTCTTTTATGAACCCTGAATAGAAGACTAAATAAAATATTGAACAAATGATTTTAGTAGAACAATTTGGATGCAAGAAATGAAGGGAGACCGTGTTGATAATAATTACGGCGAGATATAAATAGAAAGAAGAAAGAAATAATTTAATGTTTTACAAATATTGAAAAAGCATGCGACCGTGTAAAAGGTTATAAATAATGGAAATATTAAGAAGCCCAATAGAGAAAGTAAATTAGGTTAGATTAGCAGATTTGGAAAGGTAAATGATTAAATGAAGAATTGCACCAGAATCAGAAATCGGCTATGACATTGAAGGATGCACAGTTAGGGTTGTCAGATCTTGCAGTAGTAAGCAAGGTTACTTACTGCATATGCCTCACCTTGTTTCTTATGTATATTGGGAAAACGGTAAAAATTCTGTAGAAGAGATCAGTATTCGAGTATAAAATATGATATGAAAATGAATTTTAAGACGAGTGTGATTACTTAATATTCATTTATATGAGACAGTAATCTGTTAATGATCTACACAAAATACGTAAAGGAAAAAGTGAAAATTAAAGAGAATATATTTAAATACCATGTTAACAGAAATTCGTAGAATAATTTTTCAATTAAAACTAGGATAATAATGGATCCGTAACCATTCTTATTCATTTAACAAAAAGAAACGGCAATTATTTAGTAAGATGGACTTAAACCTTGGAAAAAGCGTCTTGTTAATTATTATGTTTACAGTCGTCTTCTGTATGACTACGGAACATAAACACTAAGATGAAGAGTAGAAGATAATCTGAAGCTATTTGAAATTAAGTAGGAAGAAAATTCAATTTTATTAGAAAAATTCAGAATAGGGATTGTAAGTCACATCCTAGAAAAAAAGAGTTGATGAAAACAGTATTAAAGGGTATCGCAAATTAAACTGATATATTAAATTTGCCGCCATTTTTTTCGCGTTAAAACCTGAGTACAGATTTTTATATACTGTTATCAATAAATATTGAGGTTAAATTATTGAAAAGTACACAAATAAACAACCTGTAGAAATTATAAAAATAACAATATGACGAGTTGATAACGAGTTTTCGAAAAAATCAACTTTAGCGATGAGGCACATTTTCTTCTTACAAGTTTTGGCACTGAACAAAATTGTCGAATTTAGGGATCAGAAAATCTAAAAACGTTTGAAGAACACTCTATTCATCTATTCATCCTCGACGAGTCACGGTTAGGTGCAGATTTTGACCTGGGGGATTGATTGGGCTTTACTTTTTCAAAAATGAAAAGGGAGATGCTGTTAACGTCAATTGAGTTAGATATCGTGAGATGATTCCAAACTTTTTATGGCCTAAAATTAATGATATGGATGTGGAAGATATATGGTTTCAACAAGTCAGTACAACATGCCACAATGCCGATGAAATCGTGCAGTTATTGCAAGAAAGATTTAAAGGTCGTGTTATCTTACAGCAAGGTGGTGTGAATTGGCCGGCAAGATCATGCAACTTGATAACGTTGTACTTTTTGTTTGGGGTTATCTTAAAATATGATAAAATGTAAATCAATAAATCACAAACAATTGAGGACCGAAATAATTCGACACAATATTGCCGACATTTCCCAACAATTAGGTCAACATGTTTAGGAAACTTTTGTCAAAAGAGTGACCATGTGCAGCAAAGGCAGGGGTGCTCATTTGTCAGATGTTTTGTATCACACAACACCTCCATGTCACTACTTTCTAATAAAACAAAAATATTTCAAATAAAAAATGGGTTCTATTAAAAAATTAAAATGTCTACTCATTTTGGGACACCTTTAAAAGGATCAGAAGAAGATGCAAAGAAGAAAGGATGGAAAAATTAAATTATAAACCGTTAAAAAGGAAGTGGGAATTATGAAGAACTTAAAAATTTAGCTGGAAGTACAGGAGAATGGAGACAGGAGTGGTACAAGTGACCTGCCTCAGGACAGGATAATTTTTGAACTGCTTCAGTTCATATGAATGAAAATATAATTTTTTAAAACGAAATATTATTTTTAACTATTTCATAGTTCAAGTGTATGGTTTGAATTTCTTCCGCTCTCCGAATTGATTTCATGTACGGTTACAAAACAAACACAAGATTACTTTGTAATATTCAAACTTTTACTTGTCTGTTTTAAGAAGAAACTGATAAAATGGAGGATCCATTGTATCAAATTTTTTTAAAATTGTACCGTATGACTGGAAAGAGAATTTTCCGAGACTGCTGTACAGTTTTTACAGACTGAAAACTTAACTCTTACACCGATTTCAATTCTACCATAAGCAAATTGCATAACTATTCTACCATATTGCATAACTTCATAACAGTTTTTAAAGAGCTGTGAAAACAACTACGGCAGAAATTTATAAAGATAGATTGTTCGTATTGATTTGCAATAGTTACTTTATTATTTTATCTATTTTACTACTGTAGACATTTTCCAAGCTATATTCACATTATTAGCGGTCCAGTTGGTGAAGTGGTCGTCACAATGGCTTCTAGTTCTGATAGACTCGGGAAATTAATTCCTGGCAAGAGTGTGACTTTTTTTAGCTATGATTTCATTGTCCTCATCTTCCTTGTTGTAATGTATAAGTGTGCATTTCCAAATAGTTAATACATACTAAGACATTTAGTAATAGTAAATAGTGTGCTATGTTTATTATGATGAGTAGGATACAAACTAAAAAAGAAAAAAAAAGTCAGATCCTTGGCGGTAACCGAACTCAGGACTAACTGAATGTAAAGTCAACATGTTTATTTAATATTTACATACGGGCATAAACAATAAGAAATGATATTTTATATTAGAAGATACGGCCATAATCCTACCAGATCAGACAGACTACGGAATCGGAGTTGTATTAATTCTGAAACTAGTATTTGATCAGGCTAATAATCAATCATCACGTGATAGTATACACTTACGAAGTAAAATATAAATTAGTCATCTTCCCGTTCGTAATTCTTTAGTTTGTACGCCTATCCAAATTTACCTTAGCTCTTTATAGCAGGTATAGTTTAATTGTAGCAGTGGTTTAGATTTAAAACAAACTTCAGATTGATGAATGGATAAAATAATCTGTAATATTAATAGTAAAAATAATCAGTAGAATAACAATTGGTACGTGTTTGCAAATTTTCAAAAATTCTAAGTTGTATTTTGGAGACAACAGTAGTGGTATACTCCTGCGTTATCTTATTCTCGTGATTCGATATTTTGCGGTTGGTACATATATATATTTATGTGTGAGTGTGTTTGTGTGTGTATATGTGAGCGTGTATTTGGGGAGGCTGGCTTTACTCTTGTTCAGGGTACACCAAATAAGGATTGTTGTTTGAGGTAGTGCTCGGTGGTCCCCCTAGTGGTAATGGAGCGGGCGATTCTGTTAGCGGGGGAATGCGGGGAAGACAGGAAGGGCAAGCAGGGAGACCGATGAGGTGGAACGTATAGGTTATATAGGAGTTAGGTAGATAGATATATAGGCTTTTACGAAGGTGTAGAGGTAGAGTCGAGGGGTGGTGACGGTGGTGGTGAGCGGTAAGCGGGGTCGCGAGGCGGCAGCGATCGGCGACTGCTCATTAACATAACCGGTTATTCTCGGTTGTCTTCGGTTCCTGGCCGTGTTCGACGGTGGTGCCTGTGGTCGTCGTGGTAATGGGCCCGCTTCAAGAATGTCGTTTATCCCCTCTTTAACTGACTCTTAAGTCCAGCGCTACATCGAGACGAGCGCGCGTGGTGAGCGCGCGCTTACTGAGACCGCTCGTTTAATTAGGTTGGATTTTAACAACTCTCAAATAAATACACGATACACCTATGCTGTACTTTCAGCTGTAGTCTGTCTGCAACTCGATGATAGTCCTCCTTTTCTTCTCTGTGGTCAGACGAAAACACACTCATATGTACCTACACATTCATATATATTTGTTTGAGAGAATGAACTGTACTATGCTTGCATAAAACAGTGTAGGATAATTGATTTTTTTTCACGCAATAATAGAATCTACATCTTTTCTGTACGCAAAGTATTGAAAATTTCAAAGAAAAACTCGAAGTTTTTATATTTCAACCGACTTCGTGAAAACAAGTTACAACGTAATTCCTTTACCTCTTGTTCGTTGAGCAGATGGTTCTCGAGATGATATTTTATATAATACAGATTAGTTTCATTCTTTCAGGAAATGTTTACCTTAAAAGAGTATAATATCAAATAAAAAAATATTATTTTTCACTACTCGTAAAATTATTTTTCACTACTCTATTTTGGCAAATATCATCCTTATAAGGACGATGCTGCTTTCGTAACTTAAATTTCTTTGTTCTTAAATCTTTAATTTACATTTAACCACAACAATTTTCGAGAATAATTAAAAAAAGAAAATTGAAATAAACATTTTTTAATGACTTTTTCCGGAGGTTAAAGTTGCAATAAATTAAATATTTACAATAAATAAAATTGTTATTAGTTAAGGTAAATGTAAAATGCTTATTCTTTCCGAATTTGAGATATATAATAAAATATCTAAGTTACAAGGGAAGTTAGAAAAAGTTATTCTTTTCTGAGAATAATGTTATTTATTATAAAAATAGTTACCGTGATGAACAGAATTAATATTTTAATTGTAGTGTTGAATTTCACTTAAACTTACTTCGACTTAGTGTGCTGATACACGATAGTATAACAATATGTAGACTTATTTATCCTTTACTTCCCTTGCTTCATGTGTTCATAGTTTTCCTAAAAATTACTTTGAATTTTACGTGGGTAACTGATTTTTCTGGTCACCTACAATTAAGCGGTTGTGGTTATTAGCAATACAATAAAAATAACACTTTTAAATAAAATAAATCATGCGGACGTGTACAGCTAGGATATAAAACGTTTCATATTTCATAACGAATGACGTGTGAGTCAATCGCTATCGTTAGATGTTTAAATGTCAAATTAATTTTAAAACGAATTTTTTGCGATGTAACTTAATTATTAAATTATTACAATTTTTATTCAAAATAAATTTTTTTTATGTTGTTTTCAGAATTAATAATTGCGATATACGTAATTAGGAGGTGATAGTATTAAAAAAAAACTTTCACAGTTTATACGCTAGAAGACTGTAATGAAAATCAGTTTGAAAGATCATTAAGAAAGTAGTTTTGTAAATATTTATTTTTTTAGATATGTAACTCATTCTTTTCTATTGACGAATTACTTTCCTAAACTTAACTTAAATAAAAGAGTGTCATGGCAGATTTAAGTATTTAAAAAAAATTTTTAAATTGAGAACTCACTTCCTTTACTTACAAAATTTCTAAGATTTACATTCTGTATGTATTAAATTGAATTTTTTCTGTACCCTTAAATAAATAAAAATAAAGCTAAATAATAATAATAATTTAGCCTTATTTTTATTTATACTTTTTTTTTACGATTATTTACAGAGAAAAAATAATAATTAGATGTGTTTCTACGATACCACTGCTATTCAAAACAAAGTTAAGTGTATCGGCTGGATATTACAATTTACAATTTAAACAAATTCAAGGGTATAAATAAATTCGAATGGTCCGACACTCAAATTTTAAATAAATATTTTTTCCTGTAACGTGTACGTTGCAATCTGTTCAACTAATGAACAACCCCACCACGGCCCAGTGAGATGAGGTTGATATGTATGACATATAAATGAGGTGTACTCTTGTACAGACTCAGGCCACCCATTCCTGAGACGTGTGGTTAATTAAACTACAACCAACAAAGGCAAAAAAAATATTTTTTTTTTCTGAATCTTTAATGAAAATTTTGTAAATTCTCTTTTACAACGGAATGTAAAATTTAATAAAAATTGTAATCTGATGAACTTCTGTTACACTTTTCTTATAAACATCGTTTATTTTATCACGAGAAGGTTTTAATGCTTTAGCGAGCAGCACCCTCGTGAAGATTAATCCAAATGCTAATTAAAAACACAATTTATATTATACTCTACTGAGTCGAGATAATGTTCTGATTCAAAAATAAAAATAATTATTTTTAATTTTCATAGTATAAAAAATTAAGATTTCGCCGATATAATTCGTTATTTTGCTCAATATTTATGATTTATTCTTATGGTTTGTAAGATATATGTGACGAATGTAAGGTGGGTGAAGTAACAGTCAGAGTTGATCTCTCTGAACTAAAAATGCTCATTGTACAAACGGGTGTTTGTTATTATTCCGATCATCAGAGACGAGCAAATGGTGACAACACAGTAGTTTAATACGGTAGCCTATAACGTCATCGGCTACAGCACATAAAAATAGAAACAAATTTCGTTAATGTAATGATTTAGTTAATTGAATTTTAGGGTTTTTATTCAAAAAAATAATTCATCAGCCGAATTATCTATTTTCCTTCTGGTTTTCTCATAATACATCTAATATGTGAATTAATCACTTTAAAAATTACTAAGCTGTTGATAAGATTAATAATTATTTTTTTATTTTCTAGCTTAACGAAGATATGAGTCAGCGGTCAGTCTTTAAGGTTAACTTTATTTTTTCATCGGTTATAGCTGCGTGTACAAGGATTCGGTGTCCGGAATGACTAATCAGCTTGTTGCTTAATCATAAACGTTTCTTCTTTCAAACAAATAAAACAGAAACAAAAAGATCTACGTCCGACATGTAAGTAGGCCCAGTAGACAAATCATTATTATGTTAATTCGGCTCTAATCTTATTATAATAAAATTTGTAATAGGTCTAATACAAGCTAATCCAATGGAACCGGACAGAACGTGGTGATAAATTATTGTCAAATTCAAGCAGGAGTTTAATTTTGATTGAAAACATATTTTTACGAATTCGACCGGTTTACCATGTTTTCAATGTAAATTAGAGAAGGTGCACTATTTTCGATCATGGTATTCATTATAAATTAAGTAAAATTTTTGAACTGGTTTGCTACTACCTCTTATTCTTATTTATTTAAAAACATTTATTGAGAATTTATAAATTACCTTATTATTTACATACCATTAGTGCAAGTCGATTCATTACATTAGTTGTCTGTGTTTTCATCATATTTTTTTATTGATGATATCGTCACATAATTTTGAAGCTTGTGCGTGGGATATGGAAATGGGATTTTACTTGTGTATGAAAAATGCCATGCCTGATCGGAGGATTCAAACCTGGGACTACCGAGTAAATGAAATACCGGATTAAAATATTTTTGACCGACTTAAGATTGTTTTAAAACTTCTACAGGCTGGATTTAAATTGTACTTGTAACACCTGTTGTGTAATTCTGGAGGAACTAGAATAAATATGACATTTGAATATTTAGCTGTTTTCACTTTAGATATGAATTCCGACGTTAATGATGTTTTATAACTAATGGGTTTTTTTTAATAGCACTATCTAAATCATGATTAGCTTATAAAAAAATAAAATAAATACTTTCTGAACTATAACTGAGCTAAAGGTTTACTGTAAGACAGTGTAATATTTAAATGAAGTAATATTTGAGATGATTTTAAGACGACGACCACATGTAAAACTGGTTAAATAAAAAACTCTTTGTGGGCACAACATGACTTCCTTGTATGCCTAATAAATTACATAGACACATTTTTTTTACAATCAGAGGTTAATAACTATTAATAAATCAGTATATTTAAATTAAAATACAAAGTTAAAAAAAAATATGTAAATGAAGTCGGATTCGAACTGACGTGCCTTCCCCTTGTAAGATCCAAATATTTCATTAATTAAAATTTTATTTGGCTGTAACTCTGGAACCGATGAAAATAAGTACCACTTATGTTAAATCATTGAAAAGATCTCAATGAGGGCTGATTACTACAGTTAAGAAAACGTCAAAATGCAAATTTTTTTGGATTCTGGGCTTTTTAGACACTTTTGGTGCAAACGATTGCAATCAAAACGGGAGGAGCACAGCTAGATGTTACAACAGTCCTAAATCCAAAATTTTAATATCCTACGGCTAATCGTTTTTTAGTTATGCGATATATATTTGTACGTACGTACAGATGTCACACTGAAACATGTCAAAATGATTCAGGGATGGTCAAAATGGATATTTCCGTTGAAATCTGAAAACCGAAATATTTCGCGATACATTACTTAGTATTTCTACACCAGTACTAGTATTTCGTACAAGGAAGTAAAAAAAGTGAGATAACTGGCTGTTCAGTAAAATATTCCTTTAATTACGGAATACTTCTATATATATATTTATATATATATATATATATATAGATATGATACTCAAACATCATTATATTGTTGTGAACGTAGTATTATTACTCCTTGTACGAAATTTTTTTCGCAGCCCACAAATCTTTATATATAAAAATGTTAAGTTCGTTTGTGTACGCTTCAAAAACTCAAAATCTTCTGCACCGATTGAGCTCAAATTTTAGCACGATATATAACCCGCATCAAAGATTGTTTTTATCTATTTTTCGCATCAGTCACATACCCGCGATCGCGAGAAAACAGTTTTTTTAACGGTCAGTTGTGTACCAGTGACCTCACCATCTGCCGGAAGTGGGGGGAGCACTCGCCATACTAGCTAACGACAACTGACAACCGCAGTCACATGTGAAACAATACCTGTTCCCAATTACATTGTTAATTAACAAAAAAAAAAAAAAAACATATCCACTTGCATCTGATTCAGATTATTATACAATCTGAATTAAATATTCACTTTAATTGAGGTACTTTTGTGTGATCGTGTCGTGATTGAGCTGCGTCTTTCACCAAGCTCTGAATTTATTAGAAAACGACCAATAGTGGGATATATGTATTAATGACGCGTGCAACACTGCGCATCCAAACAAAATTCGCGCATTATTCGCAATTATATTGACCGCTTGCTTCCCTTCATCTCCCACTGAGTTATGGGAAAGATATCGATCGCATATGGCTGAGGATATTTTGCATAGAGTACGCCTAGAAAATACCAATATGACCATGGAATTTATAGAAGGCATTTACAACGAATCATTGATAAATATTGAAGACAAGTGCTTAGCTATTGCAAATAAAGTTCTTAGTCAATTGGGAATGCCAGCACCCACCCGAGCTGCGATTGCTTCATTTGATGTGGATTTACGCCGTGAACAGAGTTACAACATTGGTTATCTTCAGTCATATGTCCAATCAAACATTCCCAAATTAACGCGTAAATAGAAAGGCACTTACGATCGCATAATGCAAATGATAAATGACGGAGTTGGGGGGGACCTTCTTCTTGGATGCGCCAGGAGGAACTGGGAAAACATTTCTCATTAGATTGATTCTAGTAACGGTTCGATCAAAAAATGACAATTATCCTGTTGCGGAATATTAATCAGCCAAAACTCTGCAAGGCACGCGACTTGCAGTTAAGAAATTGGTGAATAACGTAGTGGAAGCAACGATTTTAAGATGTCCTCATTCCTCGAATACCCATAATCCCGACCGATACACCATTTTAATTTAAAAGATTGCCATTCCCAATTCGATTGGCATTTGCAATCACAATCAATAAAGCTCAAGGTCAATCTTTAGAATTGTGTGGTTTAGATTTAGATGCGGATTGCTTCTCACATGGGCAACTGTATGTTGCGTGTTCCCGAGTCGGCAAACCAGATAGCCTTTATATCTACGCAGACAGTGGAAAAACAAAAAAAATATTGTATATCCACAAGTATTGCAAAATTAAACTTCTATGAAACGTATGCTTTGTTTTGTTTCTCATTTCTCATCCATGCAACCACAATGTGCCACAGCGAAGCGTGGCGGGTAGAGCTAGTTATTTATAAAGATATTAAAGAAAAGTTATTTGTTACAAATTGATTTTTATATTTCTTTACTTGGTCTGAACCCATTTTATTAATAAATGATAAAGAATTAAAAACATTCTATTACCTAATTATTTTATAAGTCTCTATTAAGAAAATAATGGGAAAATGGTAACGGGTTGTTTTAATTAAATATTTTTTTATAAGCCGGTTTTTAAGCAGAAAAACGTGTTCTGTGGGCATGCGTAATATTACATATATTTAATCAAAATATTTTAGATTAAACCCGAATATTTAATAAATAAGTTGAGTAGATTATAGAAAATAATCAAATTACAAACTGGCAGTTTTTTAAAGAAATACTTTCTTTATAATAAAAAAACATATATTTTCAAAATATTGGATAAAAATAAAATTGCTTAAGAATCATATATAAAACGTTAAACTATACGTTCATTTCGATTGTTAAACGATAATCATTATTTACGCGGGCGTGTGTGTGTGTGTGTGTGTGTGTGTGTGTGTGTGTGTGTGTGTGTGTGTGTGTGTGTGTGTGTGTGTGTGTGTGTGTGTATGTGTGTGTGTGTGTGTGTGTGTGTGTGTGTGTGTGTGTGTGTGTGTGTGTGTGTGTGTGTGTGTGTGTGTGTGTGTGTGAATTACTGTGTATACAACTCTATTACAACTTTATTTCTTTTAATTAGTCGTTAGTTACAAAATGGCTAGAGTTTTTTTAAATCATCCTAACAATTTTTTTTATGTACGTGGTGAAGTGACGCTCAAGTCTCAAAGGCGAAACCTTACTCCATTAGTAAAAAAGTGTTATGAACTTTATTTTGGGTGTAAAGTCGGGAACCAAACAAGGGCCTGGGCACCACTTATCTGTTGTTTATCGTGTTCTAGGCCTCTTACTGCATGAAAGAATGGCACACGCGACATGCCATTTGCTATCCTTATGATTTGGAGGTCATTCTTCTGACTATTATTTCTGCTTAACAAACATTAAAGGGATTACGTCAAAATCTAAATATATAGTGGTGTACCCAAACTTGCAATCTGCAATTAGACCAGTTCCACACTGCGAAGAATTGCCCATACCAAAGTCTCCAGAACATTTGACATTAATTAAAGAGAGTCTGATGGAAGAAAGGAAGAAAAAGAAGCAGATTCTGGTGATACAACTTTTGAATAAAGCAGTTCATCTGAGCCTCATTTACTGACTCAAGTCAAAAGAGATTTAAAGTTATCCAAAAAACGTCTGAAATGCTTGCTTCCCGGCTAAAAGGATGGAATCTTCTTCAAAGAATACTATCGTAATCGTCATTCTGAATTTAAAGAATATTTTTCTGAAGAAAATGGCTTAATGTTTTGTAATAATATTTCTTCTTTGATGGAGACACTTTATAATGAACATAACCCAACAGAATGGCGCTTGTTCATAGATCCATCTAAAGTTAGTTTAAAAGCTGTGCTTCTGCATAATGGCAACAAATTCCCATCAGTATCTGTGGCTCACTCTGCTAGTACGAAAGAAACATATGAAAACTTTAAATTTACATTGGAAAAGCTTCAATATGCAGTGTATGAATGGAATATTTGTAATGATTTGAAGGTAATTGCACTTATTCTTGGTCTGCAGTTTGGTTACACAAAGTACTGTTGTTTTTTGTGTGAATGAGATAGTAGGGACAGAAAAACCCATTTCGTTAGAAAAGAATGGCCTAAACGCGAATCACTCATTCCTGAGCAGAAAAATGTAAAACATGACCTATTGTGTAATCCTAAAAATGTGAATCTACTTCCGTTACATATCAAACTAGGATTATTGAAGAATTTTGTCAAGCCCATGGACAATACTCATTGTTTCATGCTTCCTTGTTTCATTTACTTCAAAAAGAAGTTTGCTAAAATTATTGATGCGAAAATTAAGGAATATTTGTGGGTCCACAAATACGATCACTAATGCATGATGAAAAGTTTGAGGAACTATTGAATCCACTGGAGGAAGCAGATTTGCAAGCATTTAAAAATGTTATTCAGAGTTTTTTGGGGAATCGAAAGGCGGAAAATTTTCGTGATATTTTCAACGATCTTGCAACATCTTATAAAAATTTTGGTTGTAATATGTCCTTAAAAGTATATTTCCTGCACTCGCACCTAGATTTCTTCCTGGAATATCGTGGCACAGTGAGCGATGAGCACGGTGAACCCTTTCATCAGGAGATTTCTGCTATGGAAAAGAGGTATCAAGGCAAATGGAATCCTAATGTGCTGGCCAATTATTGTTGGACCATCAAGAGGGATGCTCCACAGGTGAAATATAGTGTAGTTAAGAATGTAGAAAGTAGTAAAATGTTTGAAATTATAAATGCCTGTCTCTCAGAAACCTTGCGTGATGGAGAAAAAACGATATCATATTTGAATTCAGAAGAAAATATTCTATCAGAATCACAATTTTTCTTCCTGAGACAAAAACAAATTCTTTTTTGTTCACCAGTGTTATTTAATAATCGAAATGCGAATTTTGCTACAAGTATTTGTTTTAATAACCGTTTACTAAAGCTCTTTCTTTACATTAAAAAATTACAATGTAGTTTATTATTATCATCATACTGTTTTTAATATATGTAAAAAAACTGCTTTTTTTAAATAATTTGTTTTTTATTGTTCATAACATAATAGGAATAAAAAATAAATTCTTCATAGAAGCATTTACAAGTATAGATTATTGAAAAAAACTTGGATTAAAGTTTAGATTTTATTATTATTATTATATATAAATACGTAAAACCTCAAGAGTCGACCAGTTATTTATGATAGTACTCTTTTTTACCGTATATGTAAAATGAATATTATATTTCTTTCATTGTGATCATTTAAAATTTTGTTTGAGTAAATGGCTTGGATATACCAAGGTTATTTGTTACTACAAAATACGTGGGTATTTTTTTTAACATTTTTACTTGTGTAATTTAAATGCTATCCACTCGCTACCATCTGATACCTTCTTTCTATTTACTTCATATAATTCAAATTATTCTTCTTTGTCTTTAAATGCTTTTTAAAATAACCAATTGAATTTCATATTATAAAAAGAAAGAATTTATGATATTGTTAAATATATTATTGTTAATAAAGTGCAGTTTTAATTAATTACACTTTTTTATTAGTCGTTATATTTTAATGGAATATAAAGTATTAGAATTTGTAAATAGATAAGAAAATTTAAAAAATCGAATATTAAAATAGATTTCCTCTTTAGAAAGAGTTTATTTATACACACTATTGAATTTAACAAAAAAATTGTGATGAAAAAATTATTTTCCTTTATAAATTCACTGTTTGTTTTATAAAAAATTAAAAAAAAAACAAACTGAAATTTATATACAAGTGTATATATACAATATATACACTAGGGGGCTGCGGCTAGTAGATCAATTAGGTCTCGAGTTATTGCAATTTTCGTGTTTTCAGCTTTTTTCTTACGATGTTAAAATGTAGGAAGAAACAGTCTTCGCTCATATCTCGACTCAGAGTTGAGAAAAAATTCTTGGTGAGACTTCATTAGGTGTGACCTGATTTTCCGAGAGTTTTAAGCCATTGCTCGTCTCAGCAGATCAATTAGGTCTCGAGTTATTGCAATTTTCGTGTTCAATATTTTCGGTCTTAATCTGTATATTGCTGAAAACATGTTTATTTAGACTCAATGACAAAAACACACAAAAATAAGGGCATGCCATATGGGCAAACGAGCATTTTAGTCAATCTTCACCAGGGTTTCTTCAAAGTCACAGAACATTTGCAAAAACTATGACGCTGACCATTTACCAAAATATTTATTTTTTGGATCTTTGGTTAATTTTTTTTATTTATAAACGTTCTTCTAATCTAATTCGTATATAAATCTTAATCTATACAACACAGAAAAATATATATTAGTATATTTATATATACACGATAAAAAGTCATTTTTTTTAGTTCGTAAAATAAATCTTTGGATATCTGAGAGTTCATGAAAACTAATTTTCCTTATGTAAATTTCAGAAAATTTTGATTGTACGCGTAGCAAATCAAATATTCTTCCAATGATTTTAAATATTCTCAGTAATATTATATTCAGTTAAATAAAACTATATGTCCCGTACTAATTAGAATCAATGAGGAAATATATATAATACATTGTTTCTCGAAAGAAAGGAAACATTTACTTATTGCTTTACACTTTCTGTTCCAATTTTTCTTGTCTGACACATATCTAAATAATTTGAGTTATAAGAAACAACAGACAACACTAACTTCTTTGAGAATAATGATATTCATTGTACAGACATTTAGTGTGATAAACAGAATCACTGTAGAGCTGAATATCTGTATTTTTATGAACTTATTATACAAACGTATAATAAATAATATTATAATAAAGTTTCTTCTCAGTAAATAAGGAAGAGGGTACCCACTTCACTTTTCACTTTTCTTAGTAAGCCAGCCATGGTGCCATGGGATACTTGTTATCTTAAGGATAACAAGCATCCTACTAATCATAAGTACACTAATCTCATAAGTGACTTGGATTTCACATCAGGTCATGCAATATTCTTTGAATATGTACTTTTACAGCCCTAAATAACATGCAACTGCTGTACTCAGCATACCTGAAACCGATTTGGACTTACGGAATCCAACGGTGGTATACAAGTGAGAGTAACATCAAAGTTATTCAGTAATTCCAAAACAAGCTATTGGGAAATATAACAGAAGGGCAGTGGTTCGCGAAAAACGACTGAAATATACGGTTATCTGGGATTGACAACCGTTCGAGACCAGATAAGGCGATTCGGTACAAGGTACATAATGAGACTGAACAAACATGTGAACTGGTTCGCGGTTAACCTACTGGATAACAGCGAGGACTTTATGAGTTTGAAGGACTGCATACACTATCTGTAAGTTCTCCGAAATTTAAGATGAATCATCTACCCTAGGGTGCTGTGCATCGTCAAAATTCTTCATTTCTTTTCACTTCTTACGTTTTGTTCTTTGATTTATTTCACTGTTTCTTTGTTTAATTAGTTATTCTTTGTGTGATTGATAAGACTATATTTTGGTGTTTGCTTTTTATGTTCTGAACTATGGATTTTGATCAATGTTCTTTGGACTTATCTTTGTATGTACGTACATATACATATGTACACATATACAGTTCTTTGAGGGATTGCAACGGATATACTTCTCTGCATATCATTTTTTTGTATTAGAATTTACTTATGCTTCCGGTAAATTGGAACCGACTAAATTAAGCACTGCGACAAAAAAAAAATTATTGAATTGTATGTAAAACTTTTAATTTGCATTATCAGTCAAATGTGAGAAATCTTGTAAAGCATAAATAAATATTTAAATACCATAATATTGTTGTGACGTCTATTAAAAACACGATAGATAAGTTTAGATTTCAGGAAAACCATTATCGGGAAGTTTACTATATTAGAATGACTAAAATTCTAGAATTATCATTTTATTAATGTATGAACCTTAATATTAATAATAGAGCTATATTTAGCTGAGAAAGTAAAATTTTTCTGTTTTAATGATACAATTTTTTTCTGTTTCTAATTACATTTGTAACCAACAAAAATACGCCCTATTTTTCTAAGAAAGTATATAACTATTCTAGGCAGAGTTTCTTTTCATGTTGAAGTTCCAACTTCTGGTTCAACGGTCTTAACTGGTATTATATTAAATCTTGGTCCTTACAAGTAATATAATTCTTTATTACTAGTCAATGTGTACTGCTGTTACTAGCAACGTTAAGTATTTACTATCTTTTCTATAAAAGATGAATAAAAAATCAGTACTGTTCCATATACACATACATAATTATGCATGAGATATTTATGAGTATTAATGTAATAAACAAATATCGGTACTTCTAAATGTATTAAGGTTATACTTAATCGAAATACATCAAATTTAATCAAGTGTGTCCATCTTGCTGGTGAATTTTTACTCTGGCCCGAAAATTGTAATTTTTACATAAATATCAATTATAAATAAAATGCACACTCAAAGTTTTATTTGTGTGCAAATGTGCGTGCAAACATGCGGAGGTAGTGTGGTGGTGAAAGTGGTAGTGTTGTATGGCATTATTATATAAGTATTAACATTTACTTTTTACCGTAACAAATATGTCAATAAAACCGGCTCAGCCACTTTATTCTTGGAGAGGGCTACTCGGCAGCTGAGAAGAGAGTAGTCGCTTGCTAATCAGAGAGGGATTGGTCGCTGGTATCATAATTATTATTCTGATGATTACAAAGTCTGTGACAAGAAAAGAGGACCGCATTTGCAATAATTAGCCTACAACTTGCTCGTTTCTTTTATGGATTTTTCTTTATTCTATATAAAGATAAGGGAAACAATTTTTTTTAATTGTAAATAAAATACTGAGTATTTATTACTGTTTCATGTAGCTGAAACGAGTAATTTTACATTAATCAACGTAGAAACAGGTTTTAGGCTATTATAGCCTATTTTCTGGTGGTTGCTGTTTATCACGATATTGTTGATTGATATACGGCCACAATTAATGGGATCAAATGAAATAATTAAAAAATTAATATAGTGCTGAAATAGAAGTTGAATTTTTATAAAGTAGGACGTTTGAATAAAAAGTTTATTGCCCTTCTTAAAAGTTTACGTTTCACAATTATAGTAGGGTATTTAGTTTGTAAATTTTGAGTTTCACACACATCTTCCTTACAATTATATTAGGTATGACAAGAACAATCAGAATATAAAAAATTCTATAGCATTAATAGTTTTTAGAATTGGTATAAATGTTTGCATCATTGTGTGTAATTTTTTTAGTGTTAAAAAAATATATGTATTTATGCACATTATAGTTAATATGCAATAAACCGCAATAAACGATTGAATTCGACCTGTTAAAGGGCTTTCGGGATTAAATTCCATCTTCAGGAAGTCTCATATTCGTCCTATTATAAAATTAATTAAAACTTCACATATAGATTGTAATAAAATCGTGATATTTGCGAAAACATAACGGTTGGTCGTCATATGTTTTAAAATTATGCCAATGTAAAAGTCCTGCCAATTTGGTGGTCTCAACTGTTGTGAACCCAACCACAACCACATTTTTAAAGCGCTTGAACGCGTTGAATTTAATTGTTGGTAAGCGATATTTTGTATATTAACTATAATTATATGCTTATACCAACGAACCATGCTTAACAAAATTATTATACGTACATTACTGCAATTTTGAAATATAATTTTCTTTACACATTAATTGCAAAATGAGTAAAAAAGTCTATATCACACGGATCCAAAACACTTTACTAGCCACAGTTAACCAAAATTTTTATTTGTCCTAGCTTTTATCCATGCAAAATTGAATAAAATTTATATTAACCTCAGTCCTTCTTCGTCAAAATTGCAATATTTGTATTCCAAAGTATCAAAATAGTTTAATATCCAGCTAGCAAAAACTTCTATGTATATAAAAAAATAAAAATAAATAAATTCTCTGAACTCATTTCAATCGCCTGAGTTTGGTATAAAATTAAAATTTATTGTAATAAATACAAGAAAATAATAATCTTAATTTGTCTGATGTAAATAAGATATTTTCAAGGATATGATTACAAGTGTAAAGTTGAGTCATTTAATCATTCCTAGATTTCTTTTATAGTGTTGACTTCAATAGCGTTTGTAGATTTTTATCTACTAGTCAAGAATTTGATAAAAATATAATAAATTTAAAGATATTAACTTTTAAGATAGATTATCGAGGATTTAGACGCAGTGTAGATAAAAGCATTAAAAATATAGATTATAGAAAAAGTTTTTTTTTTGCTTTATTTTTGACAGTAATTTTATGAATTTTTGTAAAAATTAATATTGTATATCATTCATTTGAAGATTTCTATTTACATAATTAAAATGTTTATTAGATGTCAAAACCTAGATCGGAATGATTCCACAATAGGCATACAAGGCGAATAGAGAAGTGAAGTAATTTTTTTTGCTTTTTTTCACCGAGGTGAACGTAGCGTACTGTTCCACTCAATAAAACCAGCCCCACCGGAATTTATACAACATTCAGCGTTAAAGATTATATATTTAAATTATCCATTAAAAGGACTGGCTTTACAGCGAACATCATTACTTACAGAAAAAGCAAAAATGACAGTACAATTTTTACATCTCAAGCGATTTTCATATAATAAAACCGTAAGAAAAAAATGCGAACATTTATTAACGCATAATATTGCTTCTCTACTGCAGAAAAAACTTCAATCAATTGTCAAATCTTTTAATGATATATTAAAAAAAAAAATAAGACCAAAATCATAGTTTTTTGATCTGATTATTTAATAATACTGTTGATATTTACTCGTATGTTAGTGTTGGTCTAATTGTTATGAATATTGGAAAATTATGTTCTAAAAGTCTTATACGAGTTATTAAACCATTAAAATTTGAAAAAAAATGTAAAATGCAATGTCTCTACAGACGGTCAATTTTATATTTTTCTAAAACGTCAAGTAAGTACTGAAAATCAAGGAGTATTATTACATTTTCTTTTATGCAAAAAGCTAACTTTTTCCGTGCCGTTCTCATTTTTTGGCATGGCTTCGTTTTTACTCAAATGGTATTGTTTATCTGAACATGCTTCAAAATTTTCTAAAATTCCTCAGACGATGATGACCAAGACGGATGCCGTTACTATCAGCAAGGCGGGGGACCACCTCCTAGAAGTTTGAGATTTTCTTGATACTCGATTCCCAGGTCCATGAATCGGTCGTAAAGTTCCAATTGCATGGCTACTTCGCTCTCCAGATTTGACCCCGATAAATTTTTTTTTCTGGGGTTTCATTAACGATCCGGTTTATATACTACCTTTGGTAACTCCAGGACTTGTTGGCTACTATCTGGAATGAAGTCGACTTCAAATGGGACGTATGTTGCATTAAAAATGATACCTTAATCGAACCAAAATGAATGTTGGGTGACAAACTTTGTGTATTTTTCTATGAAATGAAACCGAATCTGTAAGTTTTTTCAATAAATTTTTATACGCTTTGAAAATTGTGAAGTCCTTTTTGAATCACCCGGTATAGTATTAAATTTGCGATCATGAAGAATCTATTAATTAATAGAAATTTATCAAATAGATTAAAAAAATTGCGAAAAAATATCTGTTGTAACAGTATCAATAGTTTTGTTAAGTAATTACCTATATTTTTATAAAAATCTACCTGAAAAATCTATTGTTAACCACTATAAAGAACAGGTAGATTATTATAAAATCTACTTGAAAAATTTAGATTTATTATCGATGCAGCTTGGAGCCACATCGAGGTAGTTTAGAGGGTTGGTTGAGGTCGGTAAGAATAACTTTAATTAAATCAAAATCTACGTAACAAGTTATAGGTTCTAATCCATTAAAACAAATTAATTTTTTAATTAAATTCACAAGTAATATTCACATCATTTATTTTGCCATTGTATTTCAGTCAAATAAACGACCTGTATTACATTTAATTTAATTGAATTCTATCTCTGGACTTGTCTGCTTACGACTTGAAAAATCCAAATGCCATACAGCATAGTAAGCCAGTCTCTATAACCAAACGGTTGTTGCAGGCAACCTGACATGATTATTTCAAAAAATAGAATTACTACTATTCTCATAAAATAACAAGCTTGCTTACTAGAGGAAGTGAAGAGTAAAATTTTCTTGATTTCCTCCCCATTACATTCTTGACGACCCGACCATGGTATTACACTTCAGCATGTCAAGCAGATCAAAATGCAGCTAATTTTCATAACTACCTTCACCCTGTTCACTCTAGGATTAGTTGTTTAATGAAAATCATTAATCTAAAAGAAAGCAGCAAATTGCTAAAGACAGGAACATTTACTAATTTCAAATAATAACAACGAGTAAAAATAGCATATTTTGAAATGGTAATACAATTATAAATGCACAGTTATTTAAAAAAAGGATTTATTTTTTTAAATTTGCTAATTTAAGTAGAAACGTTAAAATAATTTCTTTTATCTATTGTTATACCACTTTGGACAAGGTACATATGTATATTTAAAGAGGAATTCCTTGCCTGAATCTGAACCTGAGATCAGCAAACCAAGAAGCCAATACATCGACAAGTTTTTTTTTATATTGGTAATTATAAAATTATTGTAAAACTGTATACTTGTAAATGTATAGTGCATTTATGAATTACATTATTTCTATTCACACTATCATTTTATTTATATGTACTCTGTTATACTATCCTTTTTTCTTATATAATTTACATATATTATGTAATAAACGGGTATCTATTACGTAATTTATTACGGGTTTTTATTATGGCTTGCTTGAGTAGTTCAATTCAGATATATATATATATTGCAATCTAAATACGTATATATTTTATATAAAAAGGAAAAAAAATATTAATATCTTATCAATTTGCAATGAAGTAATTTTCATGAAATCCTTCTTTTTACAGAACATATTCTTCATTTTTCTCAGCTATGTATTTAGAAAAAAAGTATGATAAAAATTCAGTGTATCTGACGATCTATACGCAAAATCTGTGCTTGAAAAATCTAAGAAATTTACTCAACTATATTTATGAAACGAATATTTATATATGTATGTAATTAATTGCACCCTTTGTCCGACCTCTTCAAATAACTGCAAGTAAAATACAACATATGTTTGTGTTTTGTTATCATTTTTCAAAATAGATATTTTCTCAGACGTTTTTCAGGAAAATCAGACGTGTTAAGAAAAACTGTTAAAATGTTAGATTTTAAGAAACAAGGGTTTCTTGTAAATATATTTATAATATAAATTTTCTTGTGAATATAGTATTTTTCATTGGTCTAAAACGAAGATAGGAAAATTAATAGAGAAAAATCATTTTTAGTTATATCTGTGTCAATATATCAATATTGATATTCAATATCAGTTTTATTGATTGAATAAAAATATTAATATTTTAACATTCTGGTTTAGAGTATCGCTTGCTGTGAAGATTGATTTTTATATTTCCGTAAGTTTATGTAATTTGTTTATAACCAAGACCTACCACTAAATTTTAGGTTTTACAAGATTTTAAAAAAATACGAAAATTAGTATAAATCTCCTGTGCGTAGGCGAAAAACTAAACACCCACCTACTCATAGAAATACACACAGTACAGACGCGCGCATGCACATACGTGCATGCATATGTATATCTACATATACATATAGTATATATATATATATATATATATATATATATATATATATATATATATATATGTATATGTATGTATATGTAGAGAGAAAGAGAATGAAGGAGAGAGAAAAGGGTTATATTAATATAACCCTTTTACTTAATATTTTGAGTTGGGGAAAATAAGTGGGAAACCTTTTTTTAGGTAAGTTGTTATATTCTATCTACGAAATATACATTTATCGTAGATATCTACGATAAATGCATATGTACCAAACTGAATATATGTACAATGTATACATAATAATATGTATACGATAATATATACGATGAATATATTCTCGTATATATATGATAGTATATTTACCAAATGGAACGAAAAAACAAGGCTGGAGGAAGTTGAAAATTTGATTAAAACTTTTATTTTTTAAATGAGGAATCATCTTGGAAAAAAATCTAATGAGAAAAAACACCTTCTCTAGATGACAAATGTGAAGATTTCTGGTTTTGCTTAGATCTCGAGTTTTTAACTTAAATGTAATACACACACACATACGTAAACACGTATGAATGGAATCTACCTTCCATTTTTTTCTTCTGTTTCTGATGTTTCAAAAAAATAAGAAAAAAAAAGAAGTTAAAAAAGAGAAAAAAGTATAAACATGATTTTTTAGTACGATTACTATACCTTCCTTTTGTTGAAGTGTATTAGAATATATTATATCGATGAAGGCTGTATTAGCAGAGAAAGTAAAAAAAATAAAAAATATTGCGAGTTTCCTATCCACACTATTAAGGTATATATCATCACGTTCTGTATTAAGTTATTACTCTTAATGATAGTAAAAAGTGGAACTAATTTTAATATCATTATTTGACCTTACAAAGAAATACTTTCACATAGCTTATGCCAAAATAATAATACAAAAAAAAATTTAACATTTTGGCCAAAATATTATTACAGAAAAAAACAACCTTTAAAGGGAGAATTTCGTAGATGACGACGTTTATTTTATCAAAAGGTTTAAGTTCACAATCTATATGTTTCATACAATTGGAGAGAAGATCATAGCTTACAGAATTTAACTGATTTATTTTGAATACCTTTTAATTTTTTTTTTTTATATATATATTAATATTTTTCCATATATATAATCTTTTTATATGGATTTGATTACTAGACAGGTGTGCTTTGGTGGTTGGGGTTCAATTAACCACTTGAGTCAGAAATGGTCTTCCTGAGTCTGTACAAGACTACACCTCATTTACATGTAATACTCATCTCATCCTCATCCTCATCCTCATTTCATTTGGCCGTGGGGGGAAGGGTTCACAAGTTGAACATATTGCAACGTACACATTCGAAAAAATAAAATAAAAAATATAAATAATCAAGTTATTCAAATAAATTGAAAGAAAATAGGTAATTTTTTTATCAGTCTGCTACTTTAATAAAATTTCATCTTCGTTTCTATATCAAAACTTTTATGAAATCAAAGTATTTTTAGAACACCTACCTTTTTATTTGTCCGATTCGTTAAAATCGTTGGTATTATTTGTTTACCAAAAAGTTGAGGAGGGATGATTATTAGTGGGGTACATTTTTATCTGGTCAATGGACCAACTATAAATCAAATATATATATGCCAATAAGAAGAATGGAAATAGTCGATTACTCTTTGGTCAGAATACAACCTACTGTGATTATACTTTTTGTAACGATTAATGATAACACCGAAGGTCTATTTAGTCGGTGTTTGGACTTATGATCACATAAATATGCACTGGTATTTTAATTTACCTGTTTTTTTTTGTACTAATCTCAAAAATTTATTTAACCTTCTACATTACACACAACTATTACTACATGCAATTTGTACATTACAACTGTCATAATTTAGGAACATTTGATTTCCCTGTTTAGCCTCCGGAAATCACCATCAGGTATTACTTCAGAGGATGAATTAGGATGATATGTATTAACGTAAATGAAGTGTTGACTTGTAGGCTCAGGTCAACCATTTCTAAGATGTGTGGTTAATTGAAACCCAACCACCAAAGAAGACCGGTATCAGCGATCTAGTATTAAAATCCGTGTAAAAGTCCCTGTATAAGTCCCGTGTAAAAGTCTAGTATTCAAATCCCTAGCCTTTACTAGGATTTGAACGTTGGAACTCTCAACTTCGAAATCAGCTGATTTGCGAAGACACGTTCACCGCTAGACCAACTAGGTAGGATTTTATTTTTACTTAGCCCTAATCTAAGCAGCTGATAAAACGATAGAAAATGAATATCACAAAAGACTGGTTTCCCAATCCCGAATTTTTTATCATTACTTTATTAACGCAGTAGTTTACGTTTTTGCTCACGTAGATTGCTCTTTATTATCATAAAGTCTGTGCTCGAAAATTAAGTATAAAAGCAAGTTTATGAAAGCCCAGAAAGAGTTGGAAGTTAAAACTGGAAAATACTTGTATGATTTGCAGGAAAGCAAACCCATATAATACAACTTATGAGCGGGTATGCATTAAATGAATCTGTGTAACTTTAATCATAGTTTATTTCAGGTTCCTGTTCTTGCATTACAAATGTGTTATTATATTTATATTTTTTTTTTTTTACAATAAAACAAATAACGAATAGTCAAGTAGTTTAATTATATGATATAAGTTTAAAAATATTTATCGTTAATTAAAGATTTATTGTTAAATTATAACCGAATCTTTCTCTACCTAGAGAATGGAAATTTTAAGCACAGCAATATGAGAGAATTTAGGGAGTGGATTACGATTTCAATATTTTCATAATAAAATAACATAAAAATTCATAAATCACCTTCAAAAGGTGATGAACATGTATATCCTGTAGATCTATTTTAAAAATTGGCTTACAAAACATATTTCAAGCATATATATATATATATATATATATATATATATATATATATATATATACTTGTAATATATTATTGAAATATATTAGAGGAATATAACGGTATCGCTTCCAAAAACAGCATTTATTTTATTGTTTTAAAAACAATAAAATGTTGTTAGTGTATGCATATGTGTGTAGAAACCAGCTGTGAAATTTTTGAAAAAAATTTACCATTTGAATAATTTGGTAATGCTGTTAAATGAAAGCTTTATACCTGTTCATCGCCAATATTCCATTAAGTTAACAGGTATTTACAATTTTTTGTCCAAGTCAGAGTCAAAGATGCATTAATAAAAAATTGTTCAACCTCTCTATTTTCTATTTGAACCCTAAAATTCATAATATTGTAAGGATAATTTAGTAACGTATTTTCACTTTAAATTTTATTTTTAAATAAAAATAAAGATGTTTAAATAAATTAGTGCAAAACAAATTTTTAAATCGAAGCAAAATAGTTTGATTTTAGAAAGCTTTATTCATCACTATACAATTCTAGATATTAGATAGTCTTTTATACATCAGGAAATTTCTGCTCCCTAATTAACAAAACATAAACAAAAATAAAAGTAGTACACTACACTCTATGAGTGTACTTGAGACCTTGAGCTGCAGACGATCTGAGCCCATCGTCCAAATAATCTATGATACTCCCTCAAGAATAAATAAGGCACTGGTATTTGTGTGGGTCCCGGGCCATTGCGGCATCCTCGGGAACGAACGGGCTGATGAAGCTGCCAAGGGAGCGGCAAAAAATGGCCTCCGATTAGAATTAAATGTGAGAGCGACTTCATGAAAACAGTCCGTGTTAAATTAAGTTCTCAGTGAAATAAATTCTGGCTGCTAAGTTCTCCAACGGTCTTACATGGCATCCGGAAGAACGTGTTCGAGAAACCTTTTCCCAAACAACAGAAGAGACCAAGTCATCCTAACTTGGCTGAGGATTGAACACTCAAAGCTAATCTACGCCCATCTATTTGGCTCTCTTCAGCAGAACTGTGAGGCATGCAATGTAAAATTGTACGTCAACCACTTACTCATAGATTGCCCAATTTTCGCGTCTGTTCGAAAACAAATAAACTGGGTTCAGATGTGAAGAGTTTACTAAACCAGAAGTAATACATAAAAAGACTATTGTGGTTTCTCTCTAATAGCGGGATGAAGAACTTAATTTAACGGTTTTGCTTATTCTTATTTGCATTTATTATTCTTGTTCTAGTTTGTGTTTGTTGTTTCTTGTGTTTGGTGTTTATTGTTTAATTATTTATGATCATGTAAGTCGCTAATGACTATAATCGTTGATGCGACTATAAATAAACGATGGAAAAAACGTACCATATAGTAGTTAAGAAAAAGCCCTTATTTTCAGTTTTTAATTTATAATCCGAATCTGAGAGTAATTGATCAAAAAAGGTTTCTTTTGAAAAACATCAGAAAATGTTTGTTTTGTTTGTCTTATTTTAACCGTTTGTTTTGGCTACTATCTTCACTACAAGCTCATACAATTTTTATAGAGCTATCACAGCAATGGTCCCTAATTACGTCATCGCTTTTACGTCCTAGTCTAGTCACATATTCAAGATAAAAGTTAAAATTTTCAAAAGTTGTTTGTTATTTTTTTTAATGGGTATAATTATTTTAATTAAAGTTTTGACTACTTTTAAAATATAGACGGTTTGATTAGTCAGTGACTTCTCAGAAGGTGGCGCTCCAATCGCTTTTTTCTCTTGAACATTTATGTCTTATCTTAGTAGGCTCTCACACAAAGTTCCGAGTTGATCTTATAATTAGTAGATATTAGACAGTGCTTGAAAATTGATGTGTCAAGAAAACCTGGAAAACATGTAAAAAACGAATTCCGCGTACTCATAAAACACTACTATTTGTGATAAAAAAAAACAAAGAAAACAGAACAAAATCTTCAGAAATATTATGGAGAGTCTGCTCCTTCGTATGGAATGGTTTATAAGTGGTTTATTGAATTTCGCTGTGTCGTACGAATACAAGTGATGAGCGTTCGGGACGTCCAAAAGAAGCGACTTCAAAAAATGATCGATAAAAGCCATGTTATTGTACTATAAAATCGCTGAACAAGTTACTTGAGATTAAAACATTTCAACTAATATTACACCAGCAAAGGTGTGTTTGGCGAGTATTACGTGAGTGGTTGGGTATGCGGAAACTGTCGGCAAGCTGGATGCAGCGATTGCTGACATCTATCTGATCAAAAGCGGTGCCGCGTGACGACTTCAAAGCAATGTTTGATCATTTACCGCGCAATCTAAATGAGTTTTTGCGGCATTATGTTACCGTCGATGAAACGCATTATTATATGCCAGAAAAAAACAGTAGTCAAAAATGTGGACTGGGTGAGACGAACCCGCTCTGAAGAAGGCAAGGACGGTTTCATCAGCTGGTGGTCACGACCATAATGTTTCTGGGTCGCACATGATTTAATATTGATCAGTTACCTACAGACAGGAAAAACGATCGAATGAGATCTCATTATCACAGAAATTCGATGTGGTATTGGAAAAAAATCGGCCTTATTTAGCGATAAAAAAGTGCTTTTTCATCTCAACAATGCGCCAGCTCACTCATCTTCGATTTCACTTGCTACATTAGCTAAATTGTGTTATGAATTACTTCCTCATTCATCAAGATTTAGTCCCTTCTGACTTATTTTTGGTTTACAAACAGAAAGAATTGGCTTGGCGCAAAGAAATTTTCACCGAATGAGCAAGTTATTGCAAAAACGAATGAGTATTTTGAAGTTTGACAAATCGTATATTTTCGAAGCCATAAAAATGTTAGAAAAAAGCTGCAATAAATGTATCGAATGAAAGCGGATTATGTTGAAAAATAAATTGAATTATTGTAAAAAAAGGTGTTTCTTTATTTTAAAGTCATTGACTTATCAAACTATCCCAATATATTAAGACTCAAAATTTGGTAAATATCTAGGGGAAATTGTGATGCTCCGCCTATTACTTGGTAAAACAGTCTAGAATGTTTCTTAGAGTTTACTTAATAAATATAATTTTTTTGAAAAAACTCGTACCATAATAATAAACAGAAAAAATCTCCATAATACTTCATATCATTTTATAAAAGTTTTGTTTTCACCTTTAACATTTGACGATATTTTTAAAGGTCTTTTAATTGACAAATTTCTTCATGTTGTTTTATGTTGTTCATGTAGTTAAAACATAGTATATATTTGTTTTTTTAAGCAGAAATTTTGTCTAAGGATTATTAGATATTATTTTTTAATTAAATCATCTTATTAAAATTTTAATAGAGAGAGAAAAGCAATTTGTAGAATTTAATTAGTTTATATTTTGTAAAAAATTACTATTAATATTAAACTAAAATTTGGATTTTAATTATGATTTTTACTTCCTAGTACGAAGTAAAGGAAGTATTGTGATCGCGAAAAGTTTTCAGATTTCAACGAAAATACCCATTTTTACCAACCCTGAATCCATTTTGGCTAGTTTCGGCGTGAAGTTTGTACATGCGTATGTATCTCCCATAACTCAAAAACATTAGCCGTAGGATGTTGAAATTTTGGATTTAGGACTGTTGTAACATGTAGTTGTGCACCTCCCTTTTGATTGCAATCAACAGAACCAAAAGTGTCTAAAAAAGCTCAAAGTCCAAAAAAAAATTGAATATTGGACTTTTTCTTAACTGCAGAAATAAGCCCTCACTGAGAGCATTTCAACGATATTCATAAGTGGTACTTATTTTCATTGGTTTCGAAGTTATAGCCAAATAACATTTTAATAAATGAAGTGTTTGGATCTTAGGGGAAGGTACATCGGTTCGAGTCAGATTTCATCTCCTTTTTTAATTTTTTTTTTTTTTAATTTTAATATGTTTTTTTTATTAATTAACCTCTGATTGTAGCAAAAAAATTACGATGAATAATGATTCAATAATAACAAAAAAAAAAAAAAAATATCAGAAGTTTTTAATGAAATAAAATTTTATATACTTTCATTAAAAAAAAAAAAAAAAAAAAAAAAAAAAAAAAAAATGTGTAAATGTAATTTAATAGGCGTACAAGGAAGTAGTCATGTGTTCAGATTTAAAAAAAAAATCAATTTGATAAAAAATTGTATTAGTTACTTTTAATTAATAACAAAATTCAAGTTAAAATGATTTACGTTACGTTGGATTAAGATGTTCAAATTGGCTTTTAATATTTAAAAGATTTTCTACAATTTTTACTATTTAGCTATGTACCGGGTGGCTGAAAAGTAATTTACACCCTCCTCTAAATTTACATATAATCGAGATAACTGGATGCGTTTTGCGGTCTTTTTCCTTGTACCTAAGGGCTACTTTAATGAACATATATTTCAATTTGTTTTATTTTTGTTGGCGGGGAGCAGGGTTAATTCAAAAGTTTTAAATGGAACCAATGGTATTTAATATATCATTTTAAAGAGCTCGATGATACAAGAAAAATGATACAACTAAAACTAAATTGTGATGGCCCAGTCCAAAATGGCGGCAAACAATGTATTTCAGGTAGCTCTCTCTTTTTTCTCATTTTTTTCTGTTTAGCTTCCGGAATCCACCGAGGTATTATTTCAGAGGATGAATGAGGAGGATATTTATGAATATATTTCAGATAGCTAGAACTACGGTTCTATATTCCTCTTTATTTTTTTTTTTTTTGTTATTTGAAGTATCCCGATTCTCTCTTTGGAAATCTCTGATAAGAGAGGGTAACTCAGTAAACCTCAATTTAGAGTATTCAGCCTTCAGCGGAGGCGGCGGACAGGGGGCTCAAAAATGTTAAATGGGACGTAAGGCCATGTGATACCTTATTTTAAAGGTTCCCACCCACAACCGCCTAAAAATCGAAAAGAATGAAATATACGTTCATTAAAGTAGTTCCTATTTACAAGAAGAATGCCGCAAACCGCATTTAGTTATTTCAATTATAAAAAACGTTAGAGGAGGTTATGTTACTTTCTTCGCTGAAAAGTAACCCAGTTATTTTAATCACCCGGTTTAACTGGTTAATCGATATTCAAATCAGATAAAATGTGGGAAATATATAAATCATTTAAGTAATTAACAGTTGAAATGAGCTAAAAATAAATATATATAAAAATATTACATATGTTCTATATAAAGATGCCAGAAATACCCAAGCTCCACCAGACAGTACATCTAGGGACATTACTTTGTATAAATATCTCTTTCTGGTATGGAAATATATGTCGTAGAAATTTATTACTTCTAAAGGTAGTTCTTGCGTGTTATCCATTCATAAATTTACTGATTGCATGCATGTAAAAGTGATAATACTGATGAACTTCTGTCCGGTTAGGAAGCAAGATGATATTTCTTCCCTGTTGTTGTTTACAACGGGGTTTGGGGAATAGCATGAGACTAATGCTACCTGTATGTTGCATTCTTGAGTGCGCATTATTAATTACTGGTAATAATGTATTCGGAGAGATTTAAATACTTTTAAGATCATAATCACATAGAAATAGTAATAATAACAACAACAAACTAGGACGATATTTGGCGTTAAAAATTAAGCAATTTATAATGGCCCTTTTGGCTAAAAACGGAAGTTTATGGTAATCATGTTTTGTATTCTAATGGTATTATATTCCGCTAGAACTGATTGCTTTTCCTGAAAGAGACTACGGAAATATAACAAGTCTTAAATAGGCTTATTTTATTAATACAATCAACATCAGCCAAAAATGTCACAACATTCTGTTTCACTACATAAAATCTTTTACGCTAGAACATGAAATTAAATCGTTTTCTTATCGTTAACTATTTCAGTTTTGTCATTAATAAACAAATAATTTCAAGGAAAAGGCAATATATGTATGTGTTCATTTTATGTAAGAAACTCAGTCAATTTCTGCTTAAGAGAATGCATACTCCTGTCCGAGGAAAATAAGTCATAACTATAACAAACCTCATTTACACTACATTTGAGCTTAAGCAGTAGGAAAAAGTAAGATATAGCAATACCTGATGCGAATACGAATATCTTTCCTTTGATACAAATAAAAAAATCCAATAAATGAAAAAGATTTATTAGAATTCAAGAAACAAAGGAATGTGGATACACTTAAAGTTACTGATTTTATTAGGAATAGGAGTAAATAGGTTGAGAATTGTTATTAATACTTGTACATCCGAGATGTGTTTTGAAAAGAGCAGGACCAATAAGTAAACTAGAACCTTACCAATACACTTTTTTAAGATCCATTCAAAAACGAAGATAAGTTAATAACTTTATAAAGATTTAATTAATTAAAACAATAATTCATATTACTAAAGCTCTCAGGATACATGTGCGTGTGTGTGTGTGTGCTGAAAATCATTGCCATGTCTTTTAATTCGACTGAGATTTTTCAATGATATTTATCCACCATTGAGAAGTATAATATCCCAGAACTTAGTTACTGTCAATCCAAGCTTAATTAATCCAAACTTTATTTCTTCCTATTAATCCCAACATATTTGTCTTCTTTATCTATTGATTTTTAAAGATATTTTTTAAAATTTAACACATAGACTACTGTATTAACTGTAAGTACTGCTTATAACTGCTATTAATTTCTCATTAAAGTGTTCGTATGCTATTAAGATTCTAAGAAGTGGCACAGGAGTAGATGGGATTGTTATCGAACATAAAGTTAATAATTAGAAAACAAAAATAGAAAGTTTCTAACAAAACATTTTGTTCAGAAACAACACTTTTATATCGTTCTTAATGTGATTGAAATACGGACAACAGGAATTCAAGAAATAAAAATAATAAATAAATTTGAAATATGTTTAAGAGAAAAATGTTGAAAATTATACCGGCTCAAAATTAAAACAGAAGATTTTGAAAACGAAACGAAGAATAAAAATTAAAAGTAGAATTTAAAAACTAATCAAGCTAAACACGTATTAAGAAGATTCATTTCTTACACTTATGATAATTTAATCGAATGTAGATGATAAAAAAACCGTAAAAGAAGAAACTGGTTGAGTACTTAAAAGAGAATTGAAGATGTAGAATGTAACTAATAGGGTATATTATTAAAAAAATTGATTGGAGAAAGAAACTGGGAAGGACATCGAACGCAAATGCACTTAAAATGTGCTGATTGAAAACCTTTTTGAACAAATTAAACTCGTTTAATCTACTCTTTCTTTTCTTTTAATTAGAGAAATTAAATATACACGAGTTTTGCATTAGTTTTCACAATATATTATGATAAAATATAATTATAAGCGAAAAAATTTATTATATATTTAATTAAAGGTATTTTGTAAGTAATTTTGGTTGGCTCGTTCATATGCATTTGTGTGTATACTATATTATAGTATACATGTTTAATAATATTTGTTAAATATAACTATAGTTCTTGAAGAAGGGTTCCTTGAATCCCAACAGACTCGTATAGCATAGGTGCTGTAGTCACGAGAAGATGGCGCGCTGCGCACGACAAAATACTAATAAGATGGCCATTTCGACAGAGATAGAACGAGCGAGGAGGAAGATCGGTAAAGAGTGAGTGGGATGTAAGACAAGACTTTGTGACGTAAGATCGCTTCGAGAGGGAAGGAGATCGATAGAAAAAGAGGGGAAGTCGGAGAGGTTGTAGAGAGAGCTAACCGTCCGAACGATCCGCGGCCGCCATCGCCATCTTAGAGTCGGACCAGCCAGTGTACCACCAGTCGTGTCAGGGTGTGCAACCGAGTCGCTGGTTCAGAAGACGGGGGTCTACCCGAGAAGGCAGGAGAAACCCGGAGGCGATTAATAGCAACGGCGCCCGTCTTCCTCCTTCACCCGAAGTCACCGATTCATCTTAACGCAGAAATGTGAGACCGGTTTATTCTTAAGTTAAGTATGCACTTAAATTTGTTCCATTTAATTGTTAAAACTGCATGTTTCTTCAAACTTTAACCGATTTGTTAAATTAATCACAAGTACTTCGTATGTACCTCACATTAAATTCTCCGATTATTTCACAATTTACAATAATGAAATGCAATCAGGTATATGTGTACACATACCCAACTTTTTCTTATTAAAAGTTGAAGATCGATGATCGATAAAATCAATAAGGTAAGCTCATTCCTTTTTCTTTTAATTTTATTTGGTTGACTACCTAATCGAGGCACCACCGTAACGTTTTCATTGTTTGTTTGAAATAAATGAGAACATATGGTAGCGTGGTAGAAGAGGAAGATAATTACAAAGTAACGAGCTACTTAACTTTTAAATTAAATTATTGTTTTAACGACAGAAATTGAAAATTTCAGCTTTTATATAAGTCTATAAAGTCTACCGCCTACGAATTTCATTTGTATTCTGTAATGAAATGAAACACTGAGGATAAATTAAAATGTTAGTATCATATAATCTGTTTTTGAGTTTATATATAATTTCGTTTTCATTAAACTTCTCAATTTGTTTAACATCCGTTTTTGTAGTAGTAATGTAGTTTTTATACCTTAAAAAGAACAAAAAAAAAAAAACCAAAACAGATTTAATATAGATTTTAATATGTTAATCCAAAATACAGAAAAGTTAATAAAAGAGTATGAAAATATACTTATTTTAATATAAGTAGAAATCATAGTAATGTGTAAACTGTATTATTTAGTAAATATTGTCCTTGAAGCAATGTTTCAAGGTAAATTGATTTTTTAGCATCCAAATTCTATTTTACCCGAAATTTAGTGTAACGGAAAAAGTGAGGAATAAATTTACTAATTCTATAATCGATTTAGAGTACTATTTACAACATTTATTTCGATATTTAGCTTTTATTTTTCTTCCAAAATGTGTGAAATTGGATGGTTTCAGAAAAAAATGTGCACGGATTTAAAGGAATTATCTTTTTGGTTTTTTGTGACTCTTATACAAATAAAATGATTGATCTCGTAATTGTAACAGTAACTTAAATAGGGTACGAAAACTATATACTTTTAATTAAATAAAATCTAATGAATGTCTATTTAATAAATGTTTAAATAAACCCTCCTCTTATTACCAAATCTATTTATTTGAATCGCTAAGCAACGTTTAAGGATTATATTTTATCAAGACGATTTAAAAATATTGTCACCTTATTTCATATCTATGCAAGCAAAACTCATTAAAAATGTTGTTTTTTTTTTAATTTATTTACGGTTTAAAAAAAATAACAAATTGGTTTTCACACATAAAAACGTAGTATGGGTTCGTTTAGCTCAGTTTTTAATGTTTTATAGGTGTCGGCTGTTTTTCGATATTCACCAATTCTGTTGTTATAAAGACCGAAAAAATACGAAGTTTCTCATATTAAACGGCTAAAATTTCAAATACTTGAATATATATATATATATTTTTTTTAAATTTATTAATTAGGAATTTAATAAAAAAAAAAAAAAAACGAAAGGAGAAAAACAACCCTAATATTCTGATTTCTTGTCCTTTTACTTATTAAAATCAACAGAAGAGGTTTGAGTATCAGTACGTCAGTAGCGAGAAGCTAGCTCATATTTAAATTATTAAAAAGATAATAAATAAATAAAATAACCAATAGCCGAAACCACGCATATTTTCCCATTATTTCATATCTATATATCTACGTTTCTAGTAATACATACTTGTAGTATTCCTTGTATTTTATTGGTAAGATTGGTATGTTGTAGTATTAAAGAAAAAAAAAACTGTAGTTAATACATAATTATATTTTTTAAATCGTACTTTGAGGTATTTTCTTTTAATTTAAAAAATCGGGTTGTAATCGGTTAGAATTGAGAGCACAGAGAAAATATTCTTTTATAAAACTAGTTGATTTATTAATCTCGATTCTTTCTAAAAGCAGCAATATGTTTCTCCAATCTTAACTTCATTTAAGGAAATAAAAAAACCGGTTTGTTAATTTCTATTTATTGATTTAAATTACAATCGAGACTGAAATTTATCTTATACTATAAAAGGGAAATACAGATAAAATAATTAGTTGTTATAATTAAAATAAGAAAATAATCTTTCTCTGTTTTAATTTCGTAAAAATTCGTTTGGAAATATATTATAATGATTTACTGAAGCCGTTTGGTTTGGTAATTTGCATTCTAACCATTTATTACATTTTACTTCTATTTTTGTAACTTGAGAACATAGTAAATTGATGGTGGTAGGGACTAAAATGAGGTTGTCAGGTGAGGTAGGTCCCAATCCGGCCTGTACTCTTAAAAGCGTGAAGAAAAACCATATAGCCTATCCCACTAAAATAGGTTTACAACTACCTGCTCTTTAGAACTCTGCAGCTTCAACCTCTGTAACCCCTCTACCGCATCGCGTTGCTTTTTTTCTTTTACGATTTCACCATTAGATGCGCGGTGACGCTGCCAATATAGGGTTACGTCGGCTGCTTTGTTCTATTGCTGTTTTATTATAAGGCCTTGCATAGGCTAAATTATATGTCTCGCGCGCGCGCTCGCGCACGCCCGTACACACAAGTGAACAAACACCCGCTTTGTATTCACTTGGTCATATACGTGAATACATATATTTCTAAAATGTTCCCTTTCCCTATGAGGTTATTATAAAAATGATACAAAAATTCATTGAGTAATAAACGCCCTTTCCTGTTGTTAGTTATAATTGAAATAAACTAGTAGAATTTAAAATTTAACTAATTTTTATCCTTTAAAAAATCACCGCACTTCATATTTTGAATTCCTTCCCATTTTTTCTGAATGCAATACTTCATTTTTTCCTTTTTGTAAATTCGGTTACTTTTTAATAACTTACGTAATGTTTTAAAATCTTACCAATTTTTAATGCAAGATGAACTCCGTTATTTAGATTTTGAATACCTTTTTAGTTTTAATGCTAATATTTTTTTTTTTAGTGTTTGTGTATAGTTCAAGATATTTTCTCAAAGCGAGATATAAAAAGATCCTGAGTTCGAATTCCGGCCAGGCTTAACATCTTTCTAATTATAAAATTTTTATAATCCCATCCCAGAAACTTTCAGTTTCTTCCGTAGTACAGTAGTAGTAGTAATAATAATAATATTAATAAATCATAAAAAAAAAAAAAACACCTTAATAAAAAATTTAGTTTATTAATCAACAAAATAGCCCATATGAAGAATTTCAAAGAATACTAAATCTTGTGAACCTTCCTATTTTTCAAACAATTTTTCGAATATAATTTTTTATTTAAATAAAAAGTTCGAAAAACAAGATATTGGATCAATTACAAGATGCAATAAGTTCGAATTTAAGAAGATTGAATAAGAAAATTGTTTTTTTTTTAATTCAAAGTTTTCCTACTCCAAAGAACTGATAGATTGCAAATATAATAAAAAAGGAAGAATAATTTCAAATCTCTTTCTCCAAATACCCTATTATCTATTAACGCAAAATTCAGAATACTTGCTGCAAAATCATAAAAACAAAATTAAGGAAACAGTTTATTCAGCAGCTAGTTTGTGTGGTAGTCAATAAGTTAGCTTTTATTTCAACTGGAACACGGTTTGGTTCTCAGTTAGGGTTGATTATATTAATTTGTAAGATTTATAGAATTAATTATGGTAAGAGTACAGATGATCAAAATGTAAGGCTTCAAAAATAACTAAATATTAACTACGAGGAAAACACGTTGTAGTCGTTACTTATTAAATTATCTCAAAACTTCTATCAAATGAATACAGATTGTTATTACATAGGTTAAATATAGATATTATGTAGATAAGAAAAAAGAGCGGGCCATACTTTTTTTATGGAGGGATTTTCTAGACTTCAAACTACCATAGGAACATCTCAGTACTAAATAATATTTTAATGTAAACTTTTTCAACACTATTTCTTCCTAATAGTAATCAATGAACCAAAAATAAAAGAGGAAATGTTTGATTTGTAATGAAATGTTTTTGTATTTTACTATGTAAAAATCAATATCCAACAGTAATAATTACTTAATTTAGATGTAATTTTTACCTAAAAAAAAAATCAGAATCTACTTTTAGTACTTCTGAAACATAATATTTAATGATTCAGTTTCGTTTTGAGTTTCTAATATATTATTGTTTATTTGTTTAATAATGTTCGAATTTCTTTTAATAATTTTAAGATTTTCAGAATTACTTCCATTAATGGTGTTTACTTTTAACTCGTTTTACTTGATAATATTATTAAGGAACTCTTTTAAACTCTCTTTTTGTGCACTTTCATTATTTCATTCTTCATAAATTTCAAACAGTAGCGTATGCCATTTAGAATTCTTCTCCCCAAATCGGCTTTCATCCAAATAACTAACACAATTGAGAAGAATACGTAATACTAAAAGTAACTTCTAATTCACTTATACTTTTACCTTTACATCTTGTAAACAGAATAATAATAATAGGAAAAGAATAATAATAAAAGTAAAGGTAAATAAAATTTAAATGATTAAAAAAAAATTCAGAACTTCAATTTGGATAAACTGGTAAATAATAACCCTAGGTAATAACATCGTTTACAATGACAGTAACAAACAAACTTATAAAACTAACAGCCTCATTTTTTTATACTCGTTATTTTATACAATTTGCAATAAAAGTAATATATTAAACGAAAAAGTGTATTGTACTGTACTCGTAAAATATTCAAAGATTATTTTATTTACAGTTTCTAGAAGTTAAGCGTTTTAAAATAAAAATGATTAATCGCTTTAAAATTTAAACAAAATTACTGAAAGAACTAAAATAATTAAAATTAAAATTGTATATCGCATTTAAAATTAAAACGATATAAGTTAATTCCTAAATATAGAGCAATGAAACATCCACTGGGCTACTCTTCATGAATTATAAACAGAGTACGCAGTTCGGTATAGTTTAGTAAACGATTATAGATTGTACTGTAAAATCAAGAGACTGAAAATAAATGTAGACATAATTAAAAATGTAATTGTGGTAAGCGTGAACTGATCTGCAACTTGTTTTTTCTATTTTTCAAAGAAAAGTACGGTATCAATTTCGGTCACATGGTGGAATTGGGGGATAAAAATGAATTTTCTTTTCATTTTGAGGTATGAGGAGTATGAAAGTACCATTAATTTAAAATGGGGTTTCCTTATATGTTTATAAACTGTATATATATATGTATAAGCCAAAATTTCGTAATTACTAGATCAATTTCATTGAAATCTAGGTATGCTCTAGTGGTTTATCTGAAGTTGTGCTTGTGAAAATTTGATGAATATTGGTGAATCGTTCTTGAGTTACGCTCAATTACGATCGAACAAATTTGAGCGGGAAAGTTAGAAGCGCAGTTCGTTATGATGCTGCAAGTTAAAACCTTGACGTTTCTTCTTTATCTTCGTGTCTATCGGTAGCAATATTAAACCAAATTAAAAAAAAAAATTAAAACCGAATTAAATTAACGAAAAATCGATCTTTTGCACAGAATTGCGCGTATTTTTGTTGTAATTTTAGTCACGTGACTGATTTAATTTAGTTCTCCTCCATTTGTAGTATTTTACGGTGATATTTTTTTGTTTACATATTTTTTAATCTTAGATTTTAAACAATTTATTCAAATTTTACTTATTTCTCTTTGGAGAGTTTGTTTTATTAAACCCATTTAATTCGTTCCGTACGCCTTTATGGAATGATTATCTACAAACCGAGATCCAAAGGTACCTTAATTTTTATTTTAGATTTTGTTAAAAATGATTATACTTTTTCCATCGAGCACAACGAATTCAATTTAAATTTGAAAAACTTCTTAAATTTCCAAGAATTTTCTGTTTATAATATATTAATAATATATAAAAGTGTTTATTATTCCTAATATGTACGTTGCAATTTGTTCAAATAGTGAACGATAAGCAACCCCCGCAATGGCCCACTGATTTGTAAATGAGGTATAGTTTTGTAAACTCAGGCCTACCATTCCTGAGATGTGTGGTTATTTGAACTCCAACTAATAAAATACAACGGTATCCACTGTCTAGTATTCAGTTCTGTTGAAAGTACTGGATTTGAACTTCAGAACCTTCAACTTCGAAAATCAGCTTTTAAACAACTGATTCGCAACGACGAATTACCACTAGACCAGCCCGATATTGCCCTTATATATATATATATATATATATACATTTTTTTATCTAGAATTTTGAATCATCTGTTATTGGTGTTAACCTTAATAATGTAAAAAGAATAAAAGGGAACAAAATAGAAATAACTCATAATTTAGAAGAGATATTCCAACAAATCACTGACCTATAAGAACGAAATTAGTTCCAAATTACAACTTTTTTAAGACTAATTTAATTTTTTTTTAAATTGAAGGTAATAAAATAAACAAAATTAAAACAATAATACTAAAATAACTAATCACTCAGATGTTTATCTGCTGAGTATATAAGCAAAAATAAACATTTTTTGTTATACTCGAATATTATTTTGAAATTCTTGATGTTCATTAGAATAACCAATATTAATGATTTGAATAGCTATAATGAGTGAAACGATAAATATATATATATATATATTTTTTTTTTTTGGTTTTCATTAAAAAAAATATTGATATTTTATTTTTAAAGAAGTAAATTAATTTATGGCACAACGGTAATTTACAATTATTATTTGGAATTTTACCTTTTTTAAAAATACCTAGGTAGTAATAAAAATGATATAGATGATGGTTTTTAAACAGACCTATTTGTTAGTTGTATTATGAAAAGGGAAGTTTAAGGTGCAAGGTATAACGGATAAATTGAAACCCATCTTCTTTTGAAAATAAGATGGTGCCTATTATACTATAATATATAGCTTGTACCATTTACTATCCCAGTGGTAGGGTCGGTCACCTACATAGTGTATTTTTGGTCAGGTAAAAACACCTTATAGAAAAATGTATGAATACCTTATAACACCTTAGCAACGTTGCCGTTTAATAATAAAATAAAACTCCACGTACAACATTTCTTCTTCAATTTAATAATAGTAAGTCTGTCTATACTTCTACCTTGTTTTAAAAATATTTTTTACAATTTGTTGAAATAAGATTTTCTGGAATTTTTATATTATTTTCTGTCGTGTATACTAATTTATTCTTGGTAACTTTGTTGAACTAAGATTTTTTGTTTAACGTGTTATAATGTAATTGTACTAAACCTTACGAACGATACTTAAGAAACTTCTTTATTCATGTCAATAATAATAAAAATAACTGTGCTAAAAAGTGACATTTTAAATAAAAGTCAAAGATTAAAAATACTAATAATTGTAGTTAGAAAAATTCTAAAAAATAAATATTTTTAAAGTTTTATCGGGTCCCTCACCGCAATATTGGCTCAAAGGTATTTTTTGGGTCACTTGCACTATTAATATGCCTAGAAAGATATTAAAAAAAAATCGCTTAATAAATGTGCAATAAATAAAAAGATACCTTTTTTGATTTTTTAGTGAGGGTGGAATTTTTGGGCAGACCTTTAAAAAAATAATAAGATAAGCGTGCAAGCATGTACTGAGCTTAATATAAAGTGGTTTATGTTAGCAAAACTATGAGAAAATCCCACCCCTTAAAGGTATTGATCCCAAAATTTTACAAACAAATTGCCTACCTAATATACACGAGTCTCTGTACAAAATTCCGGTTTATCCAGTCAAACGTTATTAAACTTCAAACACACATTCATACAAACTACATACGTCCGTACCAATATCACCCCCCCACTCTCTTTTTTTGGGGGTTCCTGGGTTAAGAAACGTCGAGAAATGCAGAAAACTTATACTCCATTTCTTGATTCATTACCGTTTTTCCTTCTTGCAGAATAGCTCTAAAGCTGTGAGCAAGGAAACTAATTATATATAGTTCTTCACTATGTAGTTATTTGTACATTTGGGAAAATTCTCCAAACTTCACCCGTTTCTAGCAAAAAACTCTTTCCAATAAATATGAGTTTAATGAAATATTTAAAAAAATAATTATTGAGAAATTTTTTGTTTAAAAGGTGTTAGAAATTATTTTTGTTTAACTCAAAATTTAATCTAATTATTTCAATGCCGGAGCACGGTAACGTGTTGACCATCTTTTATGAGTATATTATTTGGATATCTGTGATATTGCAATTCAATACGGCCTCATCAAAGCTTTATGAATGAGATATCTTTCTTTATCTTAATCCTGCAAGCCTGTAAAAAAGAATGAGAGACTGCGGTTACTTGTGCAACCAAATCGAATATTGAAAATTGAAATAGTCTAGACGTGTTGGCATTTTAGTAAAGAACAACAATGTAGATTTGTGTGTATTGTTTTTTACCATCTTGCTTATTGTAAAAGTAATTTATCTTTTTGAACATCATCGTTTTGTTGTTTTCATTTTTTATTTGGTTCTCATGCTGCTGTAGACAGAAATGTAACTTGTACAGAAATTTACCCCCAATTGGTTAATGATTTTTAAAAAAAATATGTAAATTTAGAAAAAATAGAGGGCTTCAAGTTAGGGCTACAATAAGTTTTAGTTTTTACTAGAAGGATGTAAAGTAATATATTTTATCATTTATGTATAATAATTACAGTTAAAAGTTAAACTTATTAAAATAGAAAAGCGTGTTAACTTGTTATCTTACTGTCTACCTGACGAATTAATGATTTCAACTGTAAAAATTAATGCAAAGTGATTCATGAAGAATGCAATAAACTTTCAGGACATGTTTTACTGGTGAAAATAAAGAAGACAGTTCACATAAACATAGGTTCGGAAACTCTTTTTTAACGAATGTCAGCTAGCAAAAGATTCTGTCCCTTGTGTAAAATTAAGTCAGTCTGTAATGCTTAGGACTAAAATTAAGGGTTAACCTTAGTGATTTTGTAAGAAATCTTACCTAAAAAATAGAAAAGAAAATAAATAGTTTCCTGAACTATATTTATAGTAGTTTTCGAGAAATCAAAAGTGTTTATTTCCCATTTAACAAAGTTAATTTACGCGAAACATAAAATAGTCTGCTTTTTCGAACCCAATATTTTGTTTCTTACCCCACACTCTCGAAAACCACTAAAAATAAAGTTCTGGGATCTATTTTTTAAATTTGTTTAAATAAAATTTCATGTAAACCACTAAATGTTTGGGACCCTTAATTTGGGTCCCCAGAATTACAATCTTGCTTAATTTTACGGAACGCAGAAAGCAGGGTGAAATTTTTGTCCAGCCGACTTTCGCTAACGAAGACTTTCCAAACCTATGTTTACGAGTTCTGTTCAAAAAGTAACCGAACTTTTTTAATTACGCGCCAACGGAGATATTTTGTGACGTGCGGTTGGCAGCATTGTGTTATGCATAACCTCCTCTTTTAACCACACGTTCTTGGATTGTTGATATCTCGTTTAGTTTTCGTGTTATTGTTATTTGAATGCAACATGTTTAAGTGTTAGCAGCGATTTTTGGATGATTGACTTTTGTCTCAATGTCGTAGCCGTAAACCCAACTTTCGTCTCTCGTTACGATCCTTTGTATGAATGTTTCATCGTCATCGGCTTGTTCAAGGATTTGCCGGCAATTGTCCACTCGATGTTCTTTCTGCTGTTCGGTCATCAAACGAGGAGCAAACTTTGCTGAAACTTTATGCATGTTCAATTTTTCAGTCAAAATGTCAACGCATGATCCAGTCGAGATGTTAACCCTTTCTGCAAATTCTCTGACAGTCAATCGACGATTTTCACACATCAGATCGTTGATTTTCTGAACGTGTGTGTCATCAGTTCAGGTCGGAGGCCTTCTTGGTCGAGGGTCATCTTCAATTGACTGACGACTACTTTTAAATCATGAAAACCTTTCATATCATTGCGTAAGACCCAGAGCATCATCTCCGTAAGCTTGATTAAAAATTTGAAAAGTTTCTCTGAAAGTTTTCACCAGTTTCAAGCAGAAGGTTTACGTTGTGTCGTTGCTCCCAAAAAACGCACATTACAAAAACCGCTACTAACACTTTGCACTCAAATAACAATAACACAGAAACTTAATGAGATATCAACAACACAAGAAATTGTGGTTACAGAGGAAGTTACGCGAAACACATTGCTGCCAACCGCACGTCACTGAATATCTCCGTTGGCACGTAATTAAAAATGTTCGGTTATTTTTTGAACAGACCTTGTAAATAAACATTCTTCTTTATGTTCACAAGTAGAATCCTGAAATATAAACTTCATACTTATAGAATTATATTTTAACTTTCAGTCATATCCAGAAAGTTTGTTAAATTCTTCGTGAATAACTCTGTATATTGCATTTAACGAGTTACGTTTATTTATTATTTGTACACAGGTTTGATTATTATAAATGATAAATTGTTATAAATTATAAAAATTTATTTATGAATATTTTGTGAATTAATTAATAAAAATTGAGTAAATTTTTATAGAATGAATCAATTGAGGACAGCCGTAATTAAAGACCCCATCGGGTTGGTCTAGTGGCGAACTCGTCATCGCAAATCAGCTGATTTCGAAGACGAAAGTCCTAAGGTTCAAGTCATAGTAAGGGCTGTTAATTTTATACAGATTTGAATACTAGATGGTGGGCACCGATGCTCTTTGGTTGGATGGGTTCAAGTAAACATGTTAATTAACCACACTTCTCAGGAATGATCGACCTGAGACTGTATAAGAATACACTTCATTTACATTCATATATATCATTCTTTTTCATTCTCTGAAGTAATACCTTACGTTGGTTCCAGAGGCTAAACAAAGAAAGAAAAAGCAGTAATTAAAGACGAATTTGTTGATAGGAATTTACATTTTATCCTTCTTTTTCAATATTTTATTTATTAAAAGCCAAAAAAATACAAACGGTACAATCTTTTCGTTTTGAATAAATAAAAGCTACACAAGAACAAATAGGTTTACAAAGGGAATAAAAATTATTAGTAAATATAAAGTTTGAAGCAATCTATACCCTAAAATCTATTTTTAAATTATATGGAAAATCGTAATTATTTATTCTAATTATAATTTTATTGTCAAATTTTATCGTACTCATATCTCAATTTATACTTGAAATTTTTTCGGAAACCTCGTTATAATTGAAAAAATGAGCTTTTTTAACCCTTTGATAATCGAATTATTTATAAAAATAAAATAAAAAATTATTAATACTTGTCCTTCTAAGTCTTCAAAAGATATTCTGTTTGATTAAATAATTTTTATTTTAATGTTAAACGAGAAAAAACAAATACTTTTTCTAATTAGAAATTCCTAATATACTATTATTATTTCTATTATAAGAAAATATTAGGAAATAAAAAAGAAAATGTAACAGAAAATGGTGTTGGAACGAGACTGGCAAATCTTTTAATATATATTTAACAGTGTTATGTTTGTAATAAGTGGGCGAAGTTCTTTCGTTTTAAACTACGCTTATTTTCAAAAATGTTTTTTTTTCCATAATTTACAATGTCAGCATACATTATGAAATATTAGCATAAAAGTTTGAAATCACAAAATTTTTCTAATATGGCTCTAAATACCTTATTAGAATTCCAACTCTCATTTATAAACTCAGCTGTTTTAGTTATCCGTCTGACAAGCGTATACATACTAATGGTGTCTTTGGTTTAACGATCCAAACAAAACCTTAAAATTGGTTCTGTATTTGTATCTAACGAAATAATGAAACTTAAATGTACACTGCATTTACATACATGTTTAATAATTACATCAAAAAATTAACGTAATATGGCCACTCTGTAATGTGCTTTTCAAGAAACACTGTAGGCAAAATTATTTTCCCGAGAAATTATCTGATAGGCTATTTTATCTATTTATTCTGTTACATCTAAATAAGAAACAACTGGAGATATATAATATTAAATAAATTCTTGGAATAGTAAGTATAAATAAATAATATTCGTATATTCTTGTTTCTCACAAACTGAAAAAACCTGTATGGCCTGAACTGGAGTACTATATAATTATGATCACACCTGCGTAGTTTACCAATAAAGATTATAATTTACGTGCAAAAATTATTGCCTTCGTATTTGTATAATTATCTCAATAAGGATTAGGGGAAAATTAATTGATATATTAAAATAACCAGGTAACACTTTCTTATTATATTTCCATTTTAATTACATTATGTAGTCTGTTTTCTACAGGAATGTACTTTGTGCATTTGTCTTTCAGCTAGAGGCAGGATTATATGAACTTTTCACATAATTTTATATTAATCTGTTTATGCTTATAAAATTGAACTCAAATCATTCTGAATAAATAGTCGAAAAATTCAGATTTTTAATTTTTCATATCATATATATTTTATCTCTAATAGGAACAATACCATTTTTAATTATAAACGTAAAATAAATTAAATTTATATAAGCGATAGAGTAAATAATACCCTTCAATATAAAACAAAATTTTAAATATTAAACTGAAAATATTTTACAGTTCATCTGTTTGTTTATCAGCTAAGAAAAATGGACACAATGGACTAAAAATAGTCAAAAGGAACATATTGTCTCAACTTTTAAGAGATCAGGTACAGACTTTTATATAAACTGTCATAAGTATTGTGAACGAAGTTCTATATATAGATATCATTCTTTTATTAGTTTTTTAATGGTGGTAAAATGGTCCTTAATGCGTTAAAATTATTAATAAAAAAACTATTCATAAAAATAGTTAAGGCTGGTAGCAAACCATTAAAGTTATTCCTAAACCTACAGTGATATCGAAGTTACTTTTTCTGCAACAAATTTTTACCGATATGATTTGACAAAAAGTTAAACTATGCATAATAAATTTACGTACGAAAAATTCATACAAAAGATTCTCTCTGGATTATAAAAAATAAAATTGTTTCAGAATTTAATATTTTTACACTTTACCTTCTTTAAAGAGAAAATCTTGTTTTCGTCCATTTGATTGTTTTATCAGTTTTTTAGTTTAACGACAAAGAAATGGAATGGGTTTATCAAAAAATAACATGAAATATATTTGATTTTTATTTTTCGTTGTAGAAAATTGAGATATAATTTCTTTTTTAGATATTTCCAACTATCACAGCCAGGAAATTCAATATGAATGGATATATGAAATACTCTTAATAGGTAGAAATATTATCTTTCATTAAAAATAACGCAATAGATTTTCAGCGAAAAAATTCTATATTATATATTTTTTACCTGGTAAATCGTAATAGTTTTCCTATATTGGGACAAAGATTTAGTTTTTGCATGCTGGATTTCAGACTACACGTTGATCAATTAAAATGTACAGACACCGTCTACAGAAAAAAATACCAAATAACAAAAATAAAACAAAGTAAAAATAAAAAATTAACAACTAAAAAGGTTTTTAAAGAAACGGGGAAAAAAAAAAGAAAAAGAGTCTACAGTCACAAACTTTTAGCAACCAAATTGTATTTGTAATAGAGGGATTATATGAAAATTTCAATGATGGATGTTTGAAAAGAGAAAATTGTTTAGAAGAATGCTTTCGATCAGTAAATCAGATTGCTAATTTATAAAAATAACTACAAAGGATTAATACGTATTACCTGTTTTCTTTTATTTTGCGTTTGGAGGTCGTCTTTATGTGCGAGATGCATAAAGTGGACGTAGCTTAGTTTGCTTGTACGTCAGCCAACAACTACGTAGAAGATAATAGTATTTCTTTGTTTTGTTAAGATGAAACATACTTATATAAATTCTAAACTTTCATTTACCCTTTACGGGATTTTTTTACTTAGTGATATTCAGTGTAATCGATCTAGTAGTAGAATATTAAAAATTTCATCGGTTTTAAAATAATGGATTCGTTTTCTAGCAACAAAAAGTAAGCAATATATTTAGAAATATTAATTGATTTTAAATCTGCTATACTTAATATTAGAAGGAAAAAAATGAACAAATTAAAGCGATAAAAAAGCTTATATTCTTGGAAAAATTAGTGTACATGAATCCTTTAAAAATTTGTGTTCTTTCTACGAACATAATCCATCGAGTAGAGATAAAATTCGTCGACTCCAATTTCATCACAGGTACCAAAAAATATGCAAATACTTTATACGGTTAGATTTTTATTGTAGTTTAATTCTAATTCTATTATTTAATGGCACAGATATAATTATGTAGCCCATAAAAAGCCTTATTCTCTACTTATAGATACTTGATCCGACATGAATCATAAAAAAATAAAAAACGGTTTTAAAATCCTATTAAAAAAATAAATTGTATAAATTTCTCTTTACTTATACGGTTTCTAAATTGTAGTATCGTTGATTTTTTTTATGTATACCGATAACGTTTTTTACCTTTTATAAAATATTATGTAATTTTAAGACGTAACTTATATGTATAATACTCGGATTTTTTGTCACTGTAGTAAATATGAAACGTAATAACTCAACACTTAATAGTGGTAAAAAGTAAAGAATAATATATATTATTCTATTTTCAAATTACTTCTTTTGAAGTGTAATATTTTTGTTAATTCGTAAATATTTCTCCTAAAAGCATTAAAGGTAAACAAAATTCTTTTTGTTACTTATTTTTAATCAAATTAAGCTTTATTCACCTGAAAAAAAAATGCAATAATAATTCTTAAATACGGTCTATTATTCGGTAATAAATAAATTTACTCTGTCTTATTTAACTTATTTTTAATTTGACTTTTTTTTTACCAGCAGTTTTTGATTAATTTGGTACGCATCAATTAATTAAAAGTTTCAATCTCGAATTGTTTTTAAATTTATGATGTTAACGGAAATCAAATAAGAAAATATTGTTTATACCATCATCAATAATATTTACAGATTTATTAATTAAAAATATGTTATCTATTTTTACGGGTGATATTTTTAAATTAATTTTTTCATTTTTCATTCGTTCGTCTTCGACTTATCATTATCAGCGTATTAATATTATTGTACAAAAAATGCAGTGTTGCCTCTACTTTACAGATGCCTAATTTAATGCAACCTAAAAGGTTTTCTTAAAAAACAAATGCCCTATATATTTTATTGAAACATATATAAATGTAGTTTTTAGTGTAGATTTTATTTTCATAAAATAATTTATTGTCAATTTTAGCGAGTTCGTTAATTCATAATGAACACAATAATAAATATGAGCATAATTTTAAGAAAATCGTCGAGTCGATTCTGTAAAGAAATAACTTGTAAAAGAATGACTTTTTTCACTTTCACAATAAACTTATGAGTTTATAAAGAAAACCGATTGAAAATTTTGCTTTAATGTAGTCTAAGTTTAAAATCGATTTGAAGATCAGTATTCATAAAGTGAGAAATAATACACGTTCTAAATACTTTCCCAAATTTTAAAGATTCTTAGTTTACGTTCAGTAATAATTTCTTTACCTCTATTCGTCGGTTTTTTGTTTAGTTTATCGAGATACAGGTTTTCCATTTTTTTCGTTTCTTGCCTACAATTTTTTTTTCAAACGAGCAACATATTTTCTATTAAGTGTTAAATGTAAAACATTTTAAGGAAAAAAACTGAATTTAAAAAACCCTAATAAAGATCAAAATTTATTCAACTTTTTTTTGAATTATCAAAATTTTATATCGAATTTTTGAAATATGCACAAATATGAGAATAAGTTAGATGTAGGTAGCTATGTAATTTTAAGTTTACGATTTCAATAAAGGGAAGTTCTCGATGAGAACTGTATCTATTTATTTCATGTATGTTCAAGCCCTGCTCTTCACCAAAGGTACCGGTTTTGATGATTCTTTTTTATTTTAATGAGGAAGCATTTCCGGTGGTTCCGTTGTAAGTTTTCCACATAACTTAAGTGAAAGATTTTATAAACCAAAAAAATATTGCTTATATAAATCATGTAAATAGATTTTTCTTTTTTACCATTATTATTGCTTAGTATCGAATTATTATAAAGCTCTAAATATAATCAATTATTATATAGCATGAAAATGTGATATCCAAGTAATTTTTCATTGAAAATTTAACAAAAACTCAATTGAAACGTTTAGAGTAAAAATACTGATGTTTACAGCATTCTAGAGAGCCGTAGATGGTCAGTATTCTCTTTGCATCTTGTTTTTTCAATCGTAATTTTATTTTTACTGAAATGCAGATTTTTCACTTTGAACATTTTTTACAACTGGTTTTTTATCATTCGGCAAGTGTTTCTGAAGGTCTAATCAAATTTAAATAATAAAAAAAAAATTGAACAAAACAAATTCCACTTAAAAAATCTACGCTATGAAGTAAAAAAACTTAATACATTCACAATTCTTCTTTGTATTTCGTCATTTAAAGGGATTTCAAAACTTAATTTATGATAGTTGTTTGATTTTAATTAGGAGCTGACTTTTAAAAATGTGACTTTTAAAAGAATAATTGAAAAATAGTTATTTTACTTTTTAAAGCCGATTAGCCGGTCAGGGCTGGCTTCGCGTTTAGCCGACTGCAGCCCCCGCTGTTTAGTCATTCTCATGGTTGTGAGAGTAATACTAATAAATGACAATTAATGCCTGAAAAGCTCTCTTTCCGGTAACGTTTCCTTTGTTCGTGACATAGAAGCTCTAGTATCTCCTTGTACTCCCCCCCCCCCCCCCAAGAGGGCTAAGGCTTCGATCTATGCCTTAAAACCTTCCCCGGGATTGTGTTATCCCGGGGAAGGTTTTTTAACACAATTCTTATTCATTAATAAGAATGCATTTGCATTTAATTGGTTATGTCCAAAACAAGAGATAAACATTAGAAATTAAAAAACACGACTTCCAAAAAAATCATTGCTGACAAACACTGTTCTTTAATATACGATAATTAAAGTGCGTGCCTGTGACAATTTTGTGTATAGTATAATTCTTTTTGCGAATTTTTTAAATTTATTTAAAACGTATATATATATAGCCTGTCACACTCCCGGTATCATAAGGATTCCAACGCGAGGTCTTAAATCTAAATTGATTCAGCCGTTGAGCTGGTATGGTGGAACAAATATATACATACATCCTAAATACATAACACTCTTTTTCGGCAGTCGTTCCTTGAACATTTTTTTTCTAAAATGATTGAGAAGTGAGTAATCATCAATTCTTTGGTTAGGTCAAGAGTGATTACAGTCCTTGCTCAAGAAAAAAAAGGATGTCTTATAGTTCCATTTATAATTAGTTATACAATCCTTCCAAAACCGTTTGCTGACTGTGAGAAATAGACCCTTCCCTTCTGAGAAATGAATTCCGACTTTATTATTCTTCATCAGAGGATGTCGAAGAATTCATTTAAGTAAAAAAATCTGATGTGGACATCATATGACTTCCTCGTACGCCTACTAAATTACATATACACAATTTTGTTGCACTTCATTTAAACTTATTTCATTTTAAAGTGAGGTGCGATCCTTCAATTCTTTAATAAAATGGAAAGTTACACAATTGCATTGTGTTGGATACCACCACATGCATCACATTTTTTTGTGGTATCCGTATCAGCAGTTTATATTAGTTTATATATATATATATAAATTTTGTTTCACATCTTCAAAGTAGTTACGTGGCGTAAGTGAGAACGTATAACCATACACACATCGGTTCGAATTCATATATATATATATGTATATATTTTACTTTTTTATAAATTTAAATATATTGATTTATTAATAATTATCAATAAATCAAACATTTTTGAATTAAAATGAAAAATATATAAAATTTTATTTCATTAATAACTTCTGAAATTATTTCATATATATTTTTTTTATTGTTATTATTGAATTATTATTTATTGTAATTTTTTTTACAATCAGAGGTTAATAATTATTAATAAATCAAGTTATTTAAATTAAAAAAAAGTTTAAAAAAGGAGAAATCGGATTCGAACCGGTGAGGGTTCCTCTCAATGAGGGCTTATTACTGCAGTTAAGAAAAAGTAAAAAAACCAAACATTTGGATTTTGGACTTTTTCGGTCACTTTTGATCTAGTCAATTACAATGAAAAGGGAAGGTGCACTACTAGATGTTACAACAGTCCTAAATCTAAAATTTCAACATCCTACGGCTAACAGTTTTTTGAGTTATACATATGTACGTAGAGTCGTCACACTTAAACTAGTTTAAAATGGATTCAGGGATGGTCAAAATGGATATTTCCATTGAAATCTGGAAACAGAAATTTTTCATTATCACAATATTTCCTTTACTTCGTACAAGGAAGTAAAAAAGTCGATTTCCTGAAAACTTTTTGAAATTAGAATTTTTTCAGTTTTTTAAATTTATTTTTTTAACTAAACTTTAGTCTGTGTTGGTCTTTATGAACACCATAATTTATAACATAGCGTACTGTATTTCGAATATACATTTACTATACAAACTACCGTTAAATCGGTCAATCGCTCTAAGTAAAATCATAATAAATCGCTTTAACATCCACAATCTGTTTCAATTTTATACGAAATTCAAAGATGTAGATAACGTATGTAAAGAAGGTTGTAGTGTTAACATTAATTTTATAAATACAAAAGACAGAGACCTACACGCGTTTATGATTTTTTTAAACAGTTAAAATAAAGATTTTTTCTTATTTTCAAACTTAGAAATGAAAAGAATAAAAAAATAAAATATAACCACATGACTTTACTCGATATTTAATGGAATAAATTATTAGTACTATGTGAAATTAAACACCGTAATAATGAAGTAATTGAATAATTATTGCTGCTGTGTTATAATTACTACTTTTTGTTTGAAGTATTAATTTAGTGGTTCGTCAAGCATGAAAATGTAAGGTGTAAGAAAATTCATATTACTAGCGTAAAACGGGTGACGGTAGCGGAAGTCTCCGTGATAAATGAATAAATAGCCGCTACTATGAGCCGCTAGATTGAATGATATAAACGAATAAATGAATGAATGAGTGAATGGCACGTGTGTATAAATAAATGTATATGTGTCGGGTGTTGGTCGTATTGCTCGCGCGGTCAATTTTCCAGTGGGTAGGCTTGTTCGTTACGGTGGTGTGCGAGGCGCGTGCCTGCGGCTGATATCCATCCTTCTCTTTCCCTTTTTTTTCATTCTTCTTCCTTTTTTCTTTGCCAGTATTTTCTTTGGCTTCTTATGAAAATGGAAAATATCACCTTGTTTGTATTTTTTTTTCAATACATCTCCTTCTTGCATTATAATTGCAATATTTGATTACAAACTGGACTCAATTTTATCGACTGCTTTCGTTGATAAATCTAATATGATCTTGCGTAACAAATGAGTTTTATAAATCTATTCATTGATATATGAAACAAATCTGATACATGCATAGTAGGCAATCGATCGTGGTAAATGGAATAAAATGATTGCTTTTTATTCTCTCAATTCATTTTATTTTTTTTGTCTTCAGTCATTTGACTGGTATGATGCAGCTCTCCAAGATTCCCTATCTAGTGGCAGTCGTTTCATTTCGGTGTATCCCCTAGATCTTACATCCCTAATAATCGCCTGTGCTATTCGGTATTTTATATCGTTCCTGCTTCGTCCATATTTAGTAACTCTACTTCGCAAATAACAAAATTCTTCTACCTTCGCAATTTTTTTTTCTTCCTATGTTTATATTCAGTGATCCATCTAAATTATTTCTACTACATTTCATTTACTTTCGTTTAGTCCTTATTTATTTTCATGCGTTAGTTTTTGCTTAGGACTTCATCCTCGCCATTCATTGTTTCATTTAAATCTTTTTTACTGTCAGCTAGTATTACTATATCATCAGCAAATCGTAGCATCTTTGTTTTTTCACCTTGCATTGTTACTCCGAATCTAAATTGTTCTTTAACATCATTAACTGCTAGTTCTATGTAAAGATTTAAAAGTAATGGGGATAGGGAACATCCTTATCGGACTCCCTTTTTTATTACGGCTTCTTTCTTACGTCTTCGATTATTACTGTAGCAGACTTGTAAATATTAGCAATTTTTATTCTATCTCTATACTTGAATCCTAAATGTTTTAAAATGCTGAACATTTTATTCCAGTGTACGTTATCGAATGCCTTTTCTAGGTCTATAAACACCAAGTATGTTGGTTTGTTTTTCTTTAATCTTCTTTTCTACTATTAATCTGAGGCCTAAAATTGCTTCCCTTGTCCCTATACTTTTCCTGGAACCAAATTGGTATTTTCCTAATACTTCTACACTCATCTCAATTCTTCTGTACAGAATTCTAGTTAAGATTTTTGATATATGAGTAGTTAAGCTAATTGTTCTGTATTCTTCAAATTTATTTGCACCTGCTTTCTTTGGTATCATGGCAATAACACTCTTTTTGAAGTCTAACGGAACTCCCCCTTTTTCGTAAATATTACACACCGGTTTGCATAATCACTTCCTCACTTGCACTGCGCAGTAATTATGCAGGTATCCCGTCTACCCCAGGAGCTTTTCTGCTATTTAAATCTTTTGATGCTCTATTAAATTCAAATCTCAGCATTGGATCTCCCTTTTCATCCTCTTCGACTTTCTCTTCTTCGTCTATAACACCAATTTCTAATTCATTTTCTCCGTATAGCTTTTCAATATATTCCACCCACCTATCAGCCTTTTCTTTTCGTATCGATGTACCATCTTTTTTAACACATTATTAGATAATAGTATAATAATATTATTATTAATTAATAATACGTTTAATAATAATATTATTTAGTGAAGTTGGTTTTACGGTTTATTAAAATAGCGTATTATTTTAATTTTTATTTATAACTATGAGTGGTTCATAATTTGAAGTGAATGATTGGCTGACTTGAACTTATCAATGTGTTACATAAAATCAATGAGAAATTTTGAGTCGCAATAAAATATATTTGCGATTTAATAGTCACATCTTTTTCCTTTAAAAACTTTCAAAGCTAGATAAAAATTGTTCAAGTTTGGGTATAAGGCTGCACAAGATAAAATAAATAAATTAAATCCACATCGATAGTATTCATTCATTAATTAATTCAGTTTTATTTTACTTTTTTCTAACCTTTCTTTTTTTTTCATATATCAATCCCGCGATTTGTATATCAAATTAGGATCATCTTTTGATCAAGGTTGAAGAAAACACCAATGACCTTTGACTGGAGAGAGCTGCGTTATATCACCAAAAAGCACACTAACTCCGCCAAATAACTTAACGTTATTAATCAGACACAGAAAATTATAAAACAATTATTAAGAAAAAAAAAAGAAAAAAAGACTGACGTCAAAATGCACTAAAAAGTAAAAAAAAATAATTTCGTCCAAATACTTCTTAATTTCTTAGACGCTTTTTTGAATCGGTAACTGTTTCTATAAAATTAATTTCTAGTTATAATATAAATATGTTCTATAATACTATATACGTATACTTCATAAAAACCAATACCGATATTACATCAATGGAATTCATATATATGTGCTTTGATTGCTTTTCTTTTTGTGATTATTGCGTCTTTTTATATACCCCATCTACTAGTGCATTAAAATAATACATAATAAGTACGATCATGTATTTTGGCGCCGATTCAATAAACTTACCGATTTAAAAAAGTTTTAGCTCATTTTGATGTCGGTTCGTTTTTTAAATAATAATTATTTTTATGTAATGTAATTCACAGACCCGATTTACTATAGCAAATCAGGCGTATTGTAAATTAAATGTTATCTTTTTCATTTTTTTTTTTTTAAATATGTTACGCTCCACGCAAACTAAGATTTTTTTTTTGTTAGCCTACAACAATTTACATAGTAATATAAGATAATAACAGAATCTGCCTATTAACTAAAACAGTTATTTTTTATTTTCTTATATGTTTCCTGTGATAGAAACTATTATTATTTTAGTAGTGGATATTCGATTTTTTCGTGTAGTCTATAAGTCTGCAACACTAGGACTGAGATTATTCAGAGCCCGAGAGTTAAGAAATTTTAATTAAGTTACTATTTAAACTTTTATTAAGAATAACTTAAATTTCTGTAAGTTTTTAAACAATAGCGTAATAATTGTTCAAATAATTAAAGTTTACTTATAGTTCAATGAAACTAGATTTTTAAACGATAATGCTATAAACATGTAGTAAATAATTTTTCAATTTAATTATTAGCATTTTCGATTAACAAACGTAAATAATATGCCGCATTAATGAAAAAAATATCTATCAGTAAGTATTATATATTATATCGGTGATTTTATTCTTCTCTAACAAAAAAATTTTATAACTTAGGCAAATTTTTTTCTTAGAAACAATTTTAATTGTCTTTTTTTTATTATAAAATCTTGGATCTTATGATCTTTTAACATCATAAAATAAAGTTTTCCTTATTTTTATAAGAGAATTATTCAAATTGGCTCACCAGGAAATCCAGTATATTATAATACCTTAAAGGAAAATTGCCATGGAAGCTTTTAATAGTAATTTTAAAGGCGGTAGATTTCTATTAATCAGTGATTATAAATTTGCAATCAATTTTTTGATGATTTAAACACAAAATGTTTTGAAAGTCTATAATGATTATTACCATTGCTTCTTTCCCAGTAATCCTGTCCTGAAAATACTAAATAAAATTTTTAATAATTTAAATATTAATCTTTTTATAACTTTTAAGTTGAGCTCGTTAGTTTAAGGAAGCATTTATTTATTTTATTTATAATTATAAACGTAATAATTTATTTCCACAATAGTTACTTTTAAGGTGAATGAGCTTTTTGCAAAGAGACCAAATATCGGTTTAGAATTATATATTTTTTAAATGTATAAAACTAAATTCATGTAATTATTTTTACAAACTTAGTTAACTTTGTTTAAAACCCAATTTTTCATAAATAAACATGTGTTAAGATGAAAGCTGTTTCTTAAGTTGGTTAAGGAGAGCTGACAAAAAACTACAAAAAGATTGTTATTGCGCTATTTTACATCAATTTTCCCAAAACTATTAATTTAAAATAATTAATCGTAAATAATAAATCTATGTATTTATTAGTCACTTAACAAAGTTTTTGTATTGCAAATTTAAAAAAATGTGTTTTTAGACAAAAAATGTGTCTGTTTTACGTCGGATAATATAAAAATTACTAGAGATATGATTCTGAAACCTATTTTACTCTAGTTTTCGCTAGTAAATGAGCTCAAAAAACACCGGTAACATTTCGTGAATCACACTGTATTTTGAAAGTTTCAAAATACAATATCTTAGAGACCTTTCATGGCCTCCAAGATGTGTATATAGTATAAATTTTATAACAAATACCGACAATCATATCATAAGATATTCTGGATATAAAATTACAAAATTCAGATAGCATTTTGAAATATAATAGGAAAGACATCTTTGTATATTTTAAATCTAATTTTTATTTATAATCAGTTTTTACAACAAAAGGTTGATATGGAGTTGAGATATTTCTATTAACAAACTGTGGAAATTTTAGTCTGGGACTGGCATAAAGTAAGGTAGATAACGCTTACATTAAAATTGTTTTAATAAAGGATTTACTATCTTTCTGAGTTAAATCGCGGTCGGGCTTGATAATTTTCACGCACTAAAACATCACCATATGTTTTCATGAACAAGCATTAAGCAAGTGGTCTCAATTTAATTTTCATTTTCATTTTTTGAGGTAAATTTCTTTTCCGATTGTCGGACTATCTTAAATATCTATGTTGTAGATGAAAGTTAGAAGTATGTTTGAATAGTTTAAACAAAACTTGATAAGTCAGAAAATGATAAGTTTAACCAAGAATAAAAAAATTGAAATTATTCATTTATTGAGTATAAATTAATATTTTAGTTAAGTCCATCACCATGAATCCTATATCTTATCTGGAACACCAAGTCTCCACCAAGCTTTCTTTAGTTAAGTCCATCACCATGAATCCTATATCTTATCTGGAACACCAAGTCTCCACCAAGCTTTCTTAAACTAAACTTGAAAGAAATAATTATTTAATGCAAGTTTAACGAAAAATAAAGTTTTATTTTCAGATGAAAAGGTTTTTTGGCATGTTCCTGTTTGAATAGTAATCTTTGTAAAGTTTATGCTAATTGTGTTTTGAAAGTTAGATTGAATTTTAAAATTGTATTTTATTTTATTTGAAACAACTCATAAAGATTTTATGATTGTTTTATAGTTTTCTTTCTGGTCCTTCATTTTTAAGAAAACTTCGTTAGGGTAATAAAAGAATAAACAAAAATATTTTTCTAATACAACAATATTGTTATATAAATCATCCTTTTAATAACACAATTTACTAAGGCATAAGTAAAAAGTTGTTTTAAAAATTAAATGGAAGATTTAATTTAACTTAAAAATTCTGAGTATTAAATATTTGTGTATTTTAAGTAATGATAAAAAAATAAAATGACGTAAGACAAACTTTATTTTTCATATTAATTAATTTTTAAAATCCTCAAGAAGTTTTTAAAAATAAAAAAAATTATTCTGAATAAATAAGAAAGTAAGCAAAAGTGAAAATATTTGAAATCAATTCTCTCGTTTCACTTTCTTTTAATGTAGCTATAATTAAATCTAAGACCTATTTGTAATCACTCATGAACTGCAGTTTCTGATGATTACATAAACGCCCGCATGCACACACACTCACACAAAGACGGATTAAGCCAATAATATATAGTTGATACACATACTCTCTCTCTTTTCTCTTTCCTGTGTGTACTATTTCTTGGCAAAGCAATTTAAGTCATCGCACGCGCGCAAACAGCATTGTAGCTTTCACTTCGCGTTGATCATATGATACGATACACAATTCTACAATGGTTTTATATAAGTTTCTATAGTTGCCACATCTACACGTCTACATTGCCTACTAAACATTTTAGTTAAGTCGGACTTCATCTTAAAAAACAAATCAAATACTGAAGGTTAAAGGAACATTAAATTTACCACTTTTCTATTCAAAACTACGTTCACTGTAAGGAATATGACAACTCATACAAAATTATATATTCTGTTCACATACATTAACACTAAAACAATAATGTCATTATTTACTTAACACTCCTATAAACCTTTTGTCAAATAATGAGAGAATCACGTGATTTTTTTACTTAAAAGAACCGGTACGCAAGACGTACATACCATTCATTTTTTCCCAATTTTTGTCAGTATTTGCCTCCTGTGCCATTGTTTTTCGTTGGTTAATTCACTTCCTTTGGTAATAAAAAAAAACATTCTTTGTACCTGCATACAGTTTTGTACTTTTTTTATATTGAAACCAAGCCGTAAAAAAATTACGAAATATTAATGTAGTCAATAGTAAAGCTGTTTATAATATTATCTTACAATATTTTTTTGTTTTTAAAGAATAAAGGAAAAGAAAAAAAGGAAAGACCTCCTCCTTGCCATTTTGAGTGAATCGATTGTACATAGAATTCCGAATCTAATGAAATGTGGTAACTTTCGGCTCTAAAACTGGCACTTAAACTCAGCTTAAAATAGGGCTTAATATTATTAATTATTATTACTCACTAAGAAAGCAACCCCGATAGTTGTCTCTTTTACCTAAGGACATTTATGTGCATCATAATCTTTAAAATAAAATACGGTATGTACGGTGTATAACAAAATTTACGATTAAATTATTGTCGTGAAACAGTCCTAATATAATTTTTAAGCAGAAGAGAAAAAATAATGCAGGATGTGGTAAATTTGGAGAATTAGTATAAAAATGAAATGAATAAAAATTTATTAAATGATAAAAGAAATACTATATTTACATTAGAAACTAGAATTAAAAATATTAATTATAAAAAATTATCTAATATACGTATAACACATTCTTAGCACAGATATATTAAACATAAGGTATAAATCCACAGAGAATAGCAATAAAAGAAGGAATCAAAGTTAAAATAAAACGCTGGATAATAGGGAAGCATCGATTTAACTATAGAAGGACCTCGTAACAAAACGAACAATCTCATCAAAAGGAGTGGCAAGCGGTCCTTCCAGATTTGGGAAAATTTATCAACGCCCACAATCGCTAGGAGGATAATGATCCTATCAAGAATTGAATGTCGTTACTAATCGGAGATTTTATGTTGACTACCTGAAATATATCTTAGAACAAACTGCTTTATTTCCAGTTACTAGAACTCTAGTAACTCTATCTTCTCTAGAAGATATTTAAGAAAAATTTCAGTTTTGTTTAAGGTAATAATTTTATTCCTTCATCGTAAGAGGTTAACTCTGGGCTTATTTTACTGAATAATGAAACAAATATCTGAAAAAGCATTGTGATGAAATCTATTATTAATTATTTGAGTGATTTATTAACCTGTCATTTGAGCCGATTTTTGATAAATTAGAGTGGTATTAGCACACATCATAACAATAAAAGATACCTAGATCCATTATTCTAAGAGTGAAACGCAAATTTCTCAAATTTTTATTTCTTTATTCTTCAACAAGTATAATTTTATTGAATATTATGGATAGAATTTCTGGGCTATAATATTTTTATTGGTCATCTGAAATTTGAAAATTTTTAATAGAATCATCTATCTGTTTCCTATTTAAAGTAGGATAAATCTTAAGTAAAAAATAAAAATTCATGGGAGCAGACTCAATGGGCTCGGTCTCTTACGATTAATAATAATTAAAATTATACACTTCAGTCTATTAATACTTGAACATTGCAGAGTATTTATTCATAGCTATTCAACGTAATACACTATTGAGTCAAATAAATAAGACTGTTTAAACGGTTTTGTATTTACTATAAACCTTTTCCTGGAGGAACAATTTTTAGACATTTAAATTGAATATTAAAATAACGACATTTTAATTCATACTTACACTATTTGATTTAATTAGTAACTAATTAAAATTCATTAAAATATTTTTTAATTATTTTCGTATGTCGTTGTAATTTGAAACTGATTGCAATATCATGATGTAAGTTACGTTTTCATTATTAAGCATAATAAAATGTTCATTATTGTATGAAAGAATATAAATTATTACTTTTTGTAAATACTAAGAAAAAGTTCGACTAAACTGCAATAAAAACTGTCTTTACTTAGTCGTTTCTGGTGTAATATTTTTTTTAGTGGAGAAATCCTGTAACTCAGAGTGTTTAAAATATTGCTGATGAAAGTTTTTACACGATGACACATTTATTAAACTCATCATCAACTGCTTTTTCATAACATTTAGGTAATGATTTGAAATGCTTATATAACTGTGATTTATGTTACTTTAATCACGCCTCTTTAAAGTCTCTAGGTTCCTTATAGGTAAATCTAGGAACGAATTCAAAAAATAAAATAAGAAGTAAGAATGAAAATATCAAAAACCTTTTTCTTTGCCTCTTATTTTTTACCTAATTATAACAGTTAGGGAACATTCATTAAAAAATGTTAAATCTCTGTTTTACTTAAATACGTTGTAACTATTAATCTTTTGTTTTAAATTTGTTTGTAAAAAAAGAAGAAAATCAATGTAAACATAAAAGGGAGATGAAGGCAAAACAAACAATTATATGTATTTTCAATCTTATTAATAAACATAAAAACAGATAAAGTGTAACTTATTTCCGTATAGTAATAACACGGACAGAATACTTTAATGTATAAGTAAAGTATTCTAATTTATCAGTTGTACAACAAATTATAATTGTATAAATATATTTTTCATATTTTTATACTATTTTATTACAAAAAAATTATACGTGTATAATTTTAAGCATACTATGAAGAATTTCTGTGATGATTAACTCGCAAAGTTTATTTTTATTTTATTAAATGGCAAGAAAACAAAATATATCTTATAAGTAAAAATGTACATTTGATGTTTTTTAAATAAAAATTAATTCAACAATTTTTATGATATAATTTGTCAACAAACTAATGAACCATTGGATTGAAAATTGTTATCGCGCAGTATTTACGCACGTTAGTCAAGAACATCCCTATAACTGTCAGCAGAAGGAATTATGTTAAGAAAGAAAAATTATATAGTAAAGAAGATTTAAACATCGCTTTTATTTAATTATCTGACTTTACTTTGACTGTTTTCAGTCTTAAAAGTCATTGTAGATGCAATGTTACATATACTCGATTCACTAAAGAGCTATTCAGTTGTAAACAAACCGCGTGGCGTTGTAATACACTGACTCGAAAGTTACGCGTACAAATTAATAAAAAAGATATAGATACTTGGTTTTAAAATCTTGTAATATTCGTACAAAACTAATAACCGATGTACTAAGTTGTTTACACGCCGATGAACCACGGAAACTAAAGAAGTTTAAGAATTATCAATAAAGCACGAACATTAACCACTTTCTTGTATTTTGTGTTAATAGCCTAATAAAAGAAATTAAGTAAATAATGTAAGAATGGTTCATTTATAATTTGATGTTTTCATTAGGCGCTGACTGAATCGATTTGTTTAAGAATTAATTTCATAGCAGCTATATTTAAATTATATCACTGTTGACAAAAACACGATAGACGATAAAGTATTGCATAAATACTGGTGAGGACTAACAAATTGAATCACCCGGTACATTACTGCACTAACTCAATCGAACACACTGTAGTAAAAGCTCACTACTACTAACAGTTAGTATAACTCTTACGCTGAACACAGTACAATTGTTTTCTTATTTTTCAGATTGAGTTTAATTAATTTTTGACAGATTCATCTTTTTTTTGTTTTGAACAGACTATTTTGATGATTAAAGAAATTAGTTGAAAATGCTTAATAATATCTTTGGCAATATAACGAAGAAAATTTTCATATAAGAAGGTTCATTATTTTGTTGATAAATTATATAAATAATTTAAAGATAAATGTTTCTATTTTTATATTTATGTAAATGAAGTAATGTAGAAAAATAAAATTATCAGAGGAGATTTGTCAATTAATTAGATTTATTTAATCATGTTATATTGTTTTATATTTCATTCTCATGTTTTCAATTATATGATTTAAGTTATTGTTAAATAAAATAAATTTTTATTATTTGTAATCTAATTTTAGAGCTCGACAAGTTTGAAAATCTTACGTAAATATTTTGCAGTTTGTTCTATGAACGGTTAACATGAAAGAATTTTTTTAATCTTTTATGGTTAATCATTTTTTTTGTTTTGTTTTTTTTTTGTTACTATTCACAAAACGAAAAAACAGCAAATATAAAATGTGAAATAATATTATTTTTTCTACGGCTGTATTATTAACCTTTCAATTACGCTGCTGAAACCTGTGTAATAATGAGTCATTATGAAACAGATTTTCATTATGATACAAATGTCAACCAATCAAAAACCTACTCTTTCTAACCACTGACCAATCAGAAATGTGTATCGTTTAATGGGTCAGCTTTTTTTTTTTATTACTTTGATTTTAACGAATTTAGTAGTTAGCAAGCAGAGGTTAATGTGAAAATACACCACTAATAACTAAGTTTCTATATTACACTGTTTATAATTTTGTTATGTCGGATTCTGAGGAAGAAATGTCTTTAACACCGATCGATATTAAAGAAAAGGCAGAACTTATGAATAATAAACTATTGTCACAGAAATGTATTTTTTGAAAAACTGAAAATAATAATTTTTCGTTAACAATGTTTTCTATCATTGATTTAAATCAATAATCCTATTGTTTTCTCAGCCGTAGAAAAAATATGGTATGCAATTTTCTATAATGGTTATTAATGCACTATTGCGAAGTTTATGACACTCGCTAAGGCTCGTGTCGTAACTTCGCATTTGTGCATCAGTGGCTATCATTATAGGCTCGTTGCATAACGTATTATTAAAGTTTTATATTTTAACGTTTATTTTAAAATATGATTCCCGGAAATTCCAAACTGTGTACAATGTTAGTTACGTCCAAATTGTTCGGACAGAATTCTTTAATTTTACCAAATAAAAAAAAATATTTAAGCCAATACATAATTTTAAATGTAAGAAAATTCCTAAATTTCAGTTTTTTTTACAGTTTGGTTACAATTTCTGTTAGAAATAGAAGGGTAGACGAATAGTGCGTCAAAACTTCAACGAAATCAAAAAATATCCTATTACAGGAGGAGATAAAGGGAGTTACGTACAACGACTAAAAAGCACATATATAACTTGTCGAGCTCTATTCTAAATTTTCTTACTGTAATATCAATAAAAATGTAATGAATTTAAAAAGAATATTTAAAAAACGACTACTTTCTAAATACAATCCATGACAAATTTGTTTCTAGAAGATCTTGAAGAAGCTATTGTTAATACTGAAGCTCTTTAGTAATTCTACTGAGAAAAACTCCAGAAATATTTTATGGAAGTGTAATATTTCAATTCATTTAGAAATTGATTCGATTTTGGAATTAGCTTTTATAAGTTAAACGACATAACAACATCGTTTTAATTAATTTTAATCTGAATTTATCGCCTGGTGTTGATGCTTTCTTTGGTTATCTAGCTGTATGAGTGGTTATTAATATAGATATCATAAAGCTAGGTTACCGAAGTTAATAACAACACCTTGACTTCTACGATCATCAAAAATAATCAAATAGCAAGCTTCACAGTGATAGTTCATCATACGATTACTACAGAACGAACTCATTGTCAGATGCAATTGTCTAATTTCTTTGTGAAAATATTAACTCAGAAACCATAAAAAACAGAATTTTATTGGAAAAAGTTAAAAGAATTGTCTTTTTTATCATTTCGTTGTAGATCTTTGACACCAGTTTAATCGATGAAGTTACGTACATATTATAAGCTAAATCATATAAATTTAAGGGTCTTGCTTAATTACGTTATCCTGTGTTCGATAGAAAAATTAAATAATTTAAAAAATAAAAGAAAATGTGTGGTCAACTCAGCGACTGTTGTAAACCGAAAATTTAATCTACAATATTGGATACCAAGGTCGACAGGTTAGTAGTGATTGGGAGAAGGATTTTGTAGGACTGGAAGAGAAAGGAATGAAGAAAAATTTAAATATAAATTTTTGAGAATTTTAAGGTTGATCTACATCTTCCCAGTGTTTATAGCCAAAACAAATTTATAATCTTTTAAGTGTTACTACAATCCTAACACCAAATGATTTTTTCACAGAAAAGATACCTTTTAAATAATTTATTTAGTAATTTTTTTATAGCCTTTTAATATACATTTCTTCAAAAAATGGTTTAGATAATACTTTAAAGGATTTTGGAATACAAATTTAGTGATAATAACATATTATATCATAACTAGGCTAAGTTTTCCGGTGTTAATCTTAGATGTTTTCAATAATTTTTCCGATTTTACTAAAAATAAATCAAAATATATTTATTTTTACTATATTAATTTGTTATTACATTACTTTATAAATTTTTATTTTTGTATGCACAATAATATAAAAAGGAAAGTTAGTGGGTTATGATAAATTTTGTTGTTGTAAATACAAATTTATGGTTGTAAAGAAGTTAACTACACGAAGCAGTTAAACCTTTAGTGATTACATTAAAACCCTTCAGTCCACGGATCCATAAAATATTGCAAAATATCTTGTGCAATATGTTATAATATAATCTAACTTAGCAAAAACCTTTTGATATGAAATTTAGATACTTCTGATTTATTAGGATTTTTTAAAAGACGGTTAAAAACAATATTGGAGCAGAGATTTACGTTAGGAGTGACGTTTTAATAATTTATGTTCATAAAAATTAGCTATCCTTATTTTCGTATCGATAAAAATATGGAGAACATTGTTCTCCACTACACTTAAAATAATACTGTACATACAGAGATAGTTTTACATTCTCCCAATCAAAAAAGTGCAGAAAAAAATAATTACGCAATTCGTATGTTTAAAAACAGTCCTACAAAAGAATTGTTTTGATAATGGTAATGAAAGATTTAATATAACTTTGATACGCGCGCGTGTGTGTGCCGCTGCTGGCCGGCTACTAAAATCTTGTTTTATTGACGATCGGAACTTATTTATTAGAATGTTGTTTATAAATAGATACGCTAAAGTCATGTAAAGAATGATTAGCTGATTGGCAGACTCATATTTCTTGGTGAAATTATATCATGAAGTTTATATATATATATATATTTATATTTATATTGTAGTAGGTAGTACAGTTACTATCCTACTGCCTTCCACGTCCTCTTAACGTAAGATAAATATTATTTCGAAAAACCATTCTCTATTGTTTCCTCATTAAATTTATAGACGAAGGAAGGCTTTTAATGAATTTATTCGAATATGAATGAACGAAAAATACATGATATGAATAAATTTTGAACTGTCAGATCTATATGGAGATTTTTATCCTAAAGTCTTGTGAGTAATCCAAGAATATAAAAAAAGAAACTCCGTCTTTGGCTGTCGAATTACTCGAACAAATGGAAAAATAAATTACACTAAAGAAAACAGGTGTTGTGAATTAACTTTTGGGAAAATGCGTAATAATAAACAAAAAAAAAAAATATCAACAGTCAAAAAGGGATTCTGTTTTTCAGATATTTATATTTATTTTTTCGTTTTAATAACTCAATAATATCAGAATTAATCGTTGTTAATATTCTAAATAATTTATTAAAAAAATAAATTCCTTTGCTTTTAAATATATTTAATGGATTTACATCTCTACATAAATATTTATTATTTTTTAAAAAAAAAAGATTGAAAGCTTTAGGTAAAAACGAGCAATAAAAGATTAATATAATTTCCTGCTCTTATTTCTATAACTGGATATTAAAGAAATAATAAAGAAAAGTTGGTCTAGTTATTTAATTTGCTGAAACGTATTTGGAACTATTTACATTGATAAGTGTAATAAAAAAAGCTAAATAATTTAATTATTCGTGTAAATACAGGATCATTATAACCGACGTTGGTTATTATAATAAAAGCAAACACAAGGGACTTTTCAAAAAAGAAATAGTCTTCTTTTAAGCGTTCACGAAATACAATACACATTGTTTAAATAATTTTCATTTGGACGACTATAAAAATGTTTTATCGATTTTATAATTTATTTTACTTAATGCAGAGAGAAGTCTTTAAAAACATTTTGCAGGTTAATATAACAGAAGCGGTTAGATAATATAATTCACTCTTTTCGCATCCTAGAGCTATAAACTTCTGTCTTTCTAGTGATTTTTTATAAGATGACCAGTCACATTGCTTCCTGGATCTTTTCCAAATAAAAGGGCAGCGCAGGAAAATTACATATAGTCATCGATTAGAACAGGCTATATCATCAGCTCAATTTTGTCACGTATCCATGTCTGTCGGGAGCTCTTTAAAATATATATCTAGTGCCAGTTCATCTAATATCATATAGTTGTACTTCAGTCTGAAGATCCTACAAGATCTTTGTAACCACTCCAAAAAAAACTTTCAGTTTTTCTTTATTCTTCGACCCTTTTTTCAACTTATATTGTTATGGGCTCCAACATAGACAGACAGATTATTTTTTTCTACTGTTCTTTACTAAATCAGAGTAAGGAATTCAATCTTTGAAGAACAGCTGTACCTTGATTTAAATCATTTTTGATTCTGTAAATTGTTCACACATACCTTCTGATGAAAACCTGTCTGCCAACCGATCTCATCATCCTTCAATAGAAAAATTGATAGGTGTTATACCCACACTAATGTACACATCTTCCTCATATTATTTTAAGTCTGTTTCCTTCATTCTTCTTCAAGTATGTGTAATTAACAAAAGATTTTCTTCACTTAAAATGAAGAAGATGAATAAAACTCTTATTGGAGTACGTACCCGATTATCTGCAAATATAGCCTTCTTCTATTTCCAAGCCCATACACTCATATCTTTAATTCCACATCTTCAACGTAATCTGAACATGTATTTGAAGTAGGATGGAAGAGAGAGACAACATTCAAATTTAAAGTCATAATCCCTACAGAAGTTTTGCTTAAAAGGACTTTAATTAATGGTCATAAATAATTAGGGAGATTCATAACAAAGCTACCTATTGCAATGGGTATCATGATTCGACTACCGGAAAATTTCGACGTATCTTCGCGTTTGACATCCCCCAGACCCCAAACCTACCGTCAGCTCAAACGTTTATACATACATTTATATATATATATATATATATATATATATATATATATATTTCGCTTTCTTGTGGACACGATAACTGCCGTAATTTTTCGCCAATCTCTTTCAAATTGTTCCTTAAAAGTAACTCGTCCTAAAATCTCGGTCGAGTTCGTTAACGGCCGAAATCGGACCATGGAGGTGGAAATGGAGGGCTTTTTCGAAAAGACAAAATATCGCTATAACTTTCTTATTTAGTAAAATATCGAATTCTTTTAAAGTTCCTACTATTCTTTGGATAAGGGCCTAAAACTTATCTAAGTAAAGTGTTTGATATCACCAACCATGTGCCAGGGGGTGGGAAAAATTGTGTTTTGAAGACAAAAAAATTCACACCTTCCTTAATAGGCACAGTATCGAATCGATTTAAAGTGATCGTTAGTCCTCTAAACATTACCTAAAACTTTCTTTGAAACAATTTTTGAAATGACTAATTCTTATGGCAAGGGATGACCAAAACTTTGCTGGAATTGTAAGAAGATGGGGCTTGTCGTATGCTAAACATGTGAAAAATTATTTCACATTCAACCATTGTCGTATTGAGTAAATTTGAAGTTTTTCTTTACTTTAAGGTGGAAATATTTTTTATCCCTTACTTAGCACTTGTGAAATCTACATTCGCCTTCCGACGTGCCGAAAGTGATTTTTTTTTATTCACATATCGTATGAGTTTTTTAACCCGTCGAGTTAATTTAATGGTTAAACTTGCCATCGCAAAATCAGCTACTTTTCGAAGTCGATATTTCTAAGGTTTGAGCCCTTGCAAATACAGTTTTTATATGGATTTGAAGGCTAAATTGTGTATACCGGTGTTCTTTGGTGATTGGGTTTCAATTAATCACACGTCTCAGGATTAGTCGACCTGATTCTGTACCAGACTACATGTTTACCTTTCAGGCCTGGCAAGCCGTTAGTGGTAATTTCATTTGCCTACACATACTTACAACCAGACCCGGCAATAGCCTGAAAATCTGGCTGGAAAAAACATATATTAGCAAATATTATATGAGTTTTTTGTCTTGGACTTCACACTGTATATTGATCAATTTTTTAATTGTGAAATCATTTTGAATTTTACGGGCAAATAGCAGTTATGTGATCTTAATATTATTATTTTTTACCACTTAAGCTTAAAATTATACATGAAAATATGATACTGAAATTTTTGTTTTACATGTGAAAAATTCTAGTCTACCAGGATTTGAATCCTAAATCTTGAGGATGAAAACTGAAATCTCTACTAATAAATCATGACTTTTTTATGACGGATCATGGACACGGTCCAAATACTGATGATGTGTATGTAAAATAGTTTGAAAGACTGTTGCTTGTAAACTTACAGGGTTTTGTTGATAGCAATAATAATAATAAATAATATGTTGTACCATTTTTTATAAAAAGTGTTAATAAAAAAAAAGCTTTACGAGTTTTGTTATTAATATATGAAGATACTATATTATGAAAATAATTTACATTGCCGCGTTCCTGACTGAATAAAAAATACTTTTTTCAATCTTTAAATTTTGAGCTTTTAGAAGTCGGCCCCAAAAGAACAACTATCAACAATTTATTAATCCTTAACTTCGTGCCGAATTCTTAAGAAAAGATTAGAAAAAGATAATTTTTTATTTTAATATGGTTTTTTAAGTCAATTAAAAAATGTATCACTTTTAATATTATTTAAAAATAGATATGGGCAAAATATTACCCGTAACAAATATAGGTTTAATTTAAAAATAATACATAAGAAAAATAATAAATCATATTTAAAATTATGAATTACTAATCATATTAATAGCCAACTTAAAAGAAATGGTGAAATAACAGTGATGTAACTATGAAAAAATTACAAATTGATGAAAAAAGTATGAAATAAAGTAGCAATATTACAGCGTTAATTTGAAAAAATTTGAGTATACAGGCTAATTAATGACGCGTTAAATGAGAATCCAAAAAATTCAGGTATAATATTAGCAATTTATTTAAAAAATTAGTAACACACCAATATAGTTTTTGTAAAAATTATATTTCTCTTAATTTACAGCAGTCTTTTGAAATATCTGTAACATGATGCGTAATTTATTATAAAAGGCAAGGGAAGCATAATTAAACTGATTTGTAGGTCAACGTATAAATCACGAAAATAGTTGTATTCATTCTTTCTTATAAATTTCTTATTTGAGGAACAAGTTTCATACTCTGTTTTATCAAAAGTGATGAATTTAAAATTTTAATATGTTTCTACCATAAGTAGTGAAATACTAAATTAAATATAGTAAAAATATAATGAAACAGAAAAAACTCGTTTAATAATTTTTTAATACTTTTAAATTTTAGTTATAGGCAGGTTATCAGGGTATTCACTGATTCGGAAATAAATGTTTTACAAAATTTAATATTTAAGAAAAACCACTCATTTTTACAGACATGCATGTAGAAATTTCCACATTGTCCGTGAATCATTAAAATCATCCTTGACTTGAGTATATTTTCTGCCCTTACTAACGGTCTGTCTGAGGAGTGGCTTTCCTTTTATGATCGTATTTTTCTTCTCTTTTGGGCGAAAAAGAACCAGTATTTTTAAACTTCCATTACCACTCTAACATTAGTGCAGTCACGTTTCGGAGTACCTCTATTTTCAAAACTATATTTAGCATTGAGTCTTCCTGAGTTGGGATCGTCAAATAAGTAGCAATGTTAAGCTCCTCCTACTTCCATCTCTACAGTCACGGACTCTTCTACTTTGTCCTTCCCGCTGTAACGGTTATACAATTTCTTGAAACTAATCTTTCTGATTCTTCATTTTAACGATTTAAATTTTTTAAATATTAAAATCGGATTGAGAATTTTACTTGTTCATTAATTATCTCCTGTCATTTTAATATTAGCTTAAATATTTCCCATGTTTTCTATAATATTTTAACTTTTACTTTCTCTGTATAGGAAATATTCCTTTTTCACATAGAAAAAATTATGATGATTCTAGTGGAAATATGAAATATTGTGAAAAAAATCTTCATGCTTCAACATTAGAAATATGCATATTTTTGGAAACGGTTTAACGTTTTTAAAATACTAAGATAACTGGCATGCTAGAATTGCTAGTAATTTTATAATTTTATTTTCACATAATGTTAACTTACAATAAATAATAAATTCAAACTATATTCGGGCATTTACTGTAGTCTAGTTTCAACCGACCAGTTCTGAGTCATTAAGGTTATCCTACTGTTCTACGTACATCAATGAAAAAAGAATTTAAACAAGTTTTTGAGACCATTTATAACAGCACATTACATGTGCTGTTATAAATGGTCCGCTAAGTATTTTTATTAATGAATATTTAAAATTAAACAAAAAATTTAAAATCTTTTATATTTAAAATATTTTAAAATAAAAAAAAATCTCATTCTAAACTAAAACTAATGAAAATTTATACAGTTAATTTTTTCAATTAATTTCATTCTGGGCTCGAAAATCAATAAATTAAGATTTAATAATAGTGTATAAAAACTCCTACTTTTTTGAAAAAATGTACATTTTCTCAAAGTTTAAGGCAAGTAGTCTAATCTTGGTAGTAAATTATTGTAGTCTTAATAATTAAAAAAGGGTATTTTTTCTGAGGAAAACTATACTTTTCAAACATAAGAAGTGTGGGCATTAAGAAAATTTTCAGATAAAAACATATCAAACTTCTGCTCATAACAAAGAATTAGATAAATAATGATATCTTAAGTTATATAAAAATTTATTGATTTTTAATGTATTTTAATAAAGTTAACCTGCTGGGTTAGTCTAGCAGTTAAATTCGTCATCACAAAATCAGTTGATTTTTGAAGTTGAGAGTTTAAGGTTTGAGTCCTTGTAAAGACAATTGCTTTCATAAGGATTTGAATGCTACACTGTGGATACCGGTGTTCTTTGGTGATTGGGTTTCAATTAACCACAAGTCACAGGAGTGGTTGACCTGGGTCTATTAAAAACTTACTGGTACATTTCCCTTACATTGCACTGTTTCAGGCCTAGCAAGCTGGTAGCAGTGATTTTAGTCGCTAATCTAAACACACACCCCCAGATCCCCAGCAGCAACTGGAAAACTAGTTGGAGAAAACAAAAATTGTATTTTAAGTTAACAGATAAGCATAAACTACAGGCTAAAAAAAGATATTGTATTATATGAAGATGTGAATAATCTTTATGAGCATAATAATAATGGTATTAAGCTAAGCAAAAAGTGAAGTTAAATTGCATAAACTTTTATTCTACTACTTTCCGATTAAGAATTTATCTATGAAATAATATTTATGAAGAATTTTTATTGACAGTGAGCTAAACTTTGCCTGATATACTCATGGCTATAGTGTGAGTTATTATCATGACCGATAATAATAATTTCTTAAAACCGACAAACTAATTTAATGAGCATCATAATTGGACTAATTAGATATTTTATTGATTTAATTTCTTGAAAAAAAATTTGTTATTTTTTATAATGAAATTTAAGTTTGGAATAAAAAAAGCAGTAACAATTTAAGCACAAAAATTGTCATAGACGCCCTAAAAATTGCCATAGAAGTGTTTAGTAATGAAACAAAAAGTCTTTCATTATTATATAAGAATGTTTAAAATTCAAACCATTTGAAAAATGAACTTCAGATTTTAATGTATGACATAAATGTTTTTAAATTTAATTTTTTATTTAATAAAACCAGTTTTATTTTTAAAAAAAGACAAGGCAATAAAATTGTTCTTCAAGTATAAGTTATAAAACTAATTTTTGTGTTTTTAGAAATTCCATAATAAATTTCCGTAAACAAGTAATTTACGTTCTTTAAAAAAAAAAAATGAATCCTTCAGTTCTGAATTTAAAACCTGTTTTCTCAGATAACAGAAAGTTATATATGCACAATCATTTCTTCTAATGTGGCTTACACAAAGTTATCATAAACTTGCGCAATCGGAATAAATTAAATAATATTATAATACTTTTTTTATGTTAAGACATTTTGTAAGGTACAGATTTTTCATAGGAACGACAAAACATAAATTTAATCGGTCAATATTAAATAGAATTTAAGGAAGCCTAAAATCAAGTAATGAAAAGTTAAATTTAAAGCAGCAAAAATAAGAAGGGAATTTCTTTGCAGGATAAACCTTATCTTATATGAAATGTGATTAGATAATAAAAAAGTTATTTTTTTAATTCCTAAAAAATTAATAATATTTACTTTATTAAATCAAATAACAAACTATTTTCTCATTAAAAAACTTTAATTGATCTACAAGACCATCTATCTCTGTTAAATAGCCTTATGTTTCCTTATCATAATTTTTTTGTACATTACCATACACCTTCAAACCAGTTTGTTAATAAAAAAATATTTCCTTTTACACAATATATATATATATATATATGTTGTATATGTTTCTTCATGTTATTTCATTTCAAAAATAATAAACAAAATTCTTAGGTTAAAATTGAATTTACTGTTATAAGTATAATATAAGGAATGGGTATGAATTAATTGAAGAATTGCACACCCTGAACACTAATAAAAATACTGATATGGTATCTTATGACATAACTAATATGTATCCAAGCATACCAATTAGGGAAACTATAAATGTAATAAAAGATAACTTGTTGGAGACTGAGACGCAGGATTTTTTTTCAAGTTCATCATTATTGTTAGGAATATATGCCAACAGAACTATTTTGAATTTAATAATAGATACTATTCCCAAGAGTCTTTCATTATGTCAGAGATATATCTATAGAACTTTGAGAGGATCAACTTGCACGAATATTACACACTCATAATGTTATTTTATGGGTGAGATGTCTAGATGACATACTTGTAATATTTAACTTTAACATAACATTGGAACATCAATTAATATTGGACAAGCTAAATCTATTTAATAGTAAACTCAAATTTACTATGGAAACAAAGAATACAGGACCATACATGTTTTAGACATAAACATAAAAATTAATAACAATAACAAAATTGAAACAGGCGTTTATACAAAAACCTACCAACAATAAGACAACTATTCATAAGAACTCAAATAACCCATGGTTATATAAGAGGAACACTTATGGTATGATACATAGAGCTGTAATTTATTCACATAACAATAGGATGGTACTAAATAATCAACTGGGATACATAGAAAATATAACTTTACAAAATGGCTACAATATATTTTTTATTGACGGTATTTATAGGAGATATTTAAAAAAGAAATATAATTACAAGGACTCTACCCTTATTCCAATGAATCATTCTAAAGATTACAATAAAAAATATATTTTATACAATTATATAAATGAAAACACATATAGAATAGTGAATGTTTATAATAAAGAGAAATATACAATTGCATATAAACCGGTAAATAACATTTCAAAAAAATTCTTTAATTATGACACAACCTATATGTTTGACAAATTCAACTTAAGTGGCGTATACAAAATTAAATGCACAGACTGTAATGCCATATATATAGGTAAAACTGATAGATTGTTCAAAGTAAGATTCTTGGAATGTCTGCGACATTTAAGAATAATAAGAAATATTTATCGAATATGGCAGATCACTTGATTTCAAATGTACATAAAATTACAAATTTAGTAAATAATCTTGAAATATTGGAAATACGTAACATTAAGAACAAACTGAAACATTTGGAAAAATATTATATTAAAGTAAAAAATTTCGATTTAATAAACCACCAAATAAATTTTGAGCAAGATGATCTATTTAAGTTGGTTTTAACATCTGCATATTAACATCTGTTTTAACATATGACTAATAATTTTAATCAGTCTTGACTTTGATGATGAAGTACCACAATATTGTTAATTATAGTGTTTTAATAATAACTGATGATGGATGTGAGAGATTCAAAAAGGTCTTATTAACTTGAAAACAAGGAGATCCAACATTTAAGTGAGAAAGGATTTTTAAAGGTTAACTTGAAGGTAAGATCTTCAATCTTACTTGTGTCAGGTAGTTTATAAATGGTGAATAATTAAATATATACTAATTAATATATTACTAATATATACTATTTAAATATATTACTATTATGAAATTTTAATTAATAACATACTGATAACTTAATTTTTCTGCAAATACTTTGTATTTTATTTAAATTGTACTTAAAATATATTTAGTTACGACTTCAAAAACATTTCTTTATTGTGTATAGTTTTATATAATCATTATCTTCACAACATTGAAACTCTGTTATTCTAAATAGTATACTATTTATTAATAAAAAACATAATTTTAAATCTATCAATAAAATAGTAATAATTATTTTTTATGTATTAATGTGGATTACAACCACTTATCTTTTATATTTATTAATTCTGTGTTTTATGATACTGTTCACCTTTTGTTAATTCGAAGTAAATGCTACGATTTCTTTTTCTTAGGACATCTGTGGAATAGTACACTTACCAATCTTGATGTGATTTATATTATGTATTATTAATATTCTGATCTGAATGAAGTATTTATTTACTGCCTAGATTATATACATACACTTATAAAACTATGTTCTTTCATGTTTCATTATACACAGCCATTTAACATTTTTTTATACTAATATATTCATACATCATGTTGGCTACGAATTCCACGATATTCTATTGTACTGTGATTCAGTTAGTGCTGTTCAAGCATCGTTTAATGGTTTTACTATGCATTCAATAATTACAAACTTCTCTTTCTGTTTTTTATAACTGAAACACTCGTATCAGTTTCTTCTGGGTTCCAAGAAAATTCAGGCAATAAACGAGTTGATGCATTCTTTGAGAAGGCTCGTATTCAAAAATAATAATATTCATTTTGATTACATGTGATTAATTAGAAGTCGGATGAAGGCATTTTGCCAGAATGACTGGGTAACAGTAAACAGTCATAAGCTACATTTCATTAAATCTCTTCCCTTGGAAAATATCAGTTCAAGATGTGAAGCAGTTGTCCTTAGTCTTTTTTAAATAACAGCAGCATAACTAAGCACACACTTTACTTGATAGGATACTTTAAGCTGCATTGCTTTGTACATTTACTCTAGCAAAACAGAATCTGTGTTATTTTTGGTGATGATGTGCCTAAAATTGAATTTTTTTCAAATTACTGTCGTCAGTTAGACTTATATCTGATTTATTTTCTTTTACTTTCTACTTTGTTGGGAGCCCTTTATTAATATATCTATTTGTTTAATTCTTAATATTTTTATGAGTATATCTTATGTAATTTTATTTCTAAGAAATAAATTTTCATGTCCAGTTAGCTTACAAAATTTTCATGCTTGTGAAGGTTTCCTTTAAAATTCCTATATTATTTTCATGCAGTTAAGTGCTTCAGTTGCACTTTACAAAGGTACTTGATTGCATCTGAAACAATATTGCTTATAGGTTTAATAATTAGTTCAGTTTGTGCAGTATATTATGAAAATTAATCTTGTCATGAGTATCCTTTATAGATTTTTCCTAAAAACATTGTTAAAGTTTTTCGTAGTTTGAAAAAATGCAGCAATATTATTTTGCGTGTATCTCAGATTATAATAAATATTCTACCTGGTTGTTTGCGAAAAAAAAGAAAGTGTATTTGTTAGAGGTGAACGTATCAAAGTTGATACAGAGTGTATAACTGCTAGCAACTTCCAACAATAAATTGTTAATCAATTAAAGGATCCAAATTTTGGTGGAAGTTACACCCAACTCTTGGTAGAGCGTTATACCACATTTGGTACAGTCTATTACAACTACATATGTTAATACATGATTTATCCATATTAGTTATTCATAAAAGGAAGTTACACAGCTCGTTTTCTGATTTCACTTCCCCATTGCAGAGGGAATTGTTGTCAAAGTTAGTTTTGTTGTTAAAGGTTATTCAAGAGTATTACTATATTTTTCATGAAGTAACAGTAGATATACTGATGTAATGTTATTTAGAAATTCAGATATACTGAAAATAATACTAACTGTACAATTTATTTAATAGAGAAAAACAAAAAAATTGCGCATTTTACCGGTGCAAATAATTATAGAAAAATGTAGGTGTAATAAATTTCTGTGTATAAAGGAACTCTAGAGCTATAAAAAACTTGTCATTCTGCCAGAAATATTCTGGTAAAACCATATAAGTATAAACCTGATCTGATACATATTATCCACAAAGTTTTATAACTGTATTCTGAAAAATATATATATATTTGCAAAATCTTACATCATACCACTTGAAATAGAGATAAGGTTTCCTTATCTAAGGAAATTAAGCTAAGGTTTCCTCAGAAAACCAGATGATTTTGTAAGATCAGTTAGTTGTTAATTTTGTTTAAGTCTGTGCAAAAGAAGAATGAAAATCTTAAAATAATATTGTTTTAACTGCTGTACGACACAAATGCACATGCTATTTGTAAAATAAACAAAAAATGGATTAAATTATTAAAAGTTCAAGAAACCTTTATGCGGGTGGTGTGTGTGTGTGTGTGCGCATGCATTTATATATATATATATATATATAGTCAATGTTGAACACTATTGGAACTGAGGAAAGTATTTAGGTAGGCAGTTACTAAATACAAAATGTATACTATTTTTTCAACTACTAAGTATACTGCTCTTTGATCTCATCAGTTATTAAGTGTAGTCTGTATACAATGCCTAATTTATGTTATTTTCACTTTGTGATTATAAGCATAAAATAAATTATTGACATTAAGGTATTAAAATAAGTCACTGTTTTTAAAATCCAGTGAATGAAATTCGCAGTTTAATGAATGAAAAAAGATATAATTTTGGCTAATAAGAGATTTAACTACAGAAATTTTGCCTGAGTCACAGTATGAAATAAGTATTTTATTCAGATTGGTTATAAAAACATTTATTGTATAGAACATATCAGGCATGGGAAGTGTGCTACTCTGTGAACACAAATGAATTGTTATAGTATTATCTCGACAGATTAAAGGAAACTATGGTAAAAACTTTATCAGTTTCACAAACACAAAGTAAAAACATATATATTTACTGTAAATGAACTGATAACAACAGAATTTGTGAACAAATAAATATTTTATCCTGCTTGGTACATAATATTACATTATATATAAATCATATTAGGGATAGGTGGATGGATACTCCATAAATAAAATAAAGGAACTTCCACAGCATTTGCATGAATGATTCAAGGGAAACGGTAAAAATTTGATCCAACACCATTACAAAATATACAATTAATTATAAAATAAAAACATAAATATTTAAAAATAATAGTAAATTAAATATGTGAATATACTAAATAAATAAAATAATTATAAAATAAATAAGAATGAAGAAACTGTTAATGAATATTATTTGTGCAGATATTTATGTACAAGTTTAATGGGAATGCAGAAAATTATTATTTAAAAAGATTATATTTTAATTAATATTATTTAAAAAGTCATCAACAGAGCAATATTATTTCTTTAAACAAATATTTTAGTTTTATTTAAAATAAATTGGTGAGAAATTCATTTAAATGAATTAAAAATGGCAATAGATTTGCCATTTTTTCTCACATTCAGAAGTATTCTATTGAGAGAGTTGAAAATAGCTCTATTGTGTTGCTTGATAGATGTGGATTAGTTTAGTTTATTTATCCATGAATTTGATCTACGCATGAGAAATTGTTATCTAACAAAACATGTATTTTTTTATACAGTGTAACTTTTTTAACAAAAATTGTACATTTAAAAATATACCACATGAATAAGGTAACATGTTTAATTTAGTAATTATTGATTTACATAATTTAATTTATTAGTACTAAACAGTAATCTGGTAGCCCATTTATATATCTTTAAAACTTCTTCTGACCTTTTGAGGGAGCACAAAAAAATGATGTATTGTAGCTGGGAATTTACAAAGGCATATTAAAATTTAATAATGATGATGATGATGACAGCTTACCTTTTTATAAAACAGCATGGTTTTTTGGGTTGCAAATGAAATGAATGTGATCTACCCATGAGAAATTGTTATTTAACAAAACAAGTAGATTTTTTATACTGTGGTGAATAAGAAAATTACCATTATCATTAATTGGAATTCTTTCCATGTGAATAGTAATATTATACATATCTTCAAACACAATATTTGCATATTGGTTTTAACTGTACTTAAGATAGATTTATAATTCACCCAAGGAATAATGAATAATTACTTCCTTTTATGAAGTATTGTGATCCCGAAATATTTTGGTTTCAGATTTTAATGGAAGTTTCCATTTTGACCATCCCTGAATCCATTTTGACTAATTTTGCCATGGTGTCTCTACGTACATACATATATCTTGCATAACTCAAAAACAATTAGCCTCAGGATGTTGAAATTTTGAATTTAGGACTGGTGTAACATCTAGCCCCTGTTTTGCAACTTCCCTTTTGAATGCAATTGACAGGACCAAAAGTGTCCAAAAAAGTCAAAGATAAAAAAAAAATTGAAGTTTGGACTTTTTCTTAACTGCAGTAATAAGCCCTCATTGAGAGCTTTTCAATGATAATATAAGTGGTACTTATTTTCATTGGTTCCAGAGTTATGACCAAATAAAATTTTAATTAATGAAATATTTGGATTTTACAAGTGGTAGGCACATTGGTTCAAATCCGACTTCATCTCCCTTTTTCTTTTTAACTTTTTTTTGTTTAATTTAAATATGTTGACTTATTAATAATTATTAATCTCTGATAGTAAAAAATAAATTACAATAAATAATAATTCAGTAACAATAAAAGAAAATATGGAAAAATATCAGAAGTTATAATGAAATAAAATTTTACATACTTTTCACTTTAAAGAAATGTGTGTATGTAATTTAATAGGCGTACAAGGAAGTCATGTAGTGACTACATCATATTTTTTTTTTAACTGTCATCACAGAAATTTCAACTCCTTTTAAACAATGTCTTTATATATAGATGTAGTTGTTTCATCAGAAAACAGAGTAAAAATGAATGGCTCAAGATCCATTAATAAGCAATAAGCAGAGCCAGAGACAAAGGTTACTTTAGTGACTCTCCATATTCTACAACCTGAAGTGAAGACATATTTAAAATGTGTATTCTTATCAAAAATGAAATTTCAACTGTTTAATTCACTAGGTTGGCCTAGTGGTAAACGTGTCATCGTAAATTAGCTGATTTCGAAGTAGAGTGTTCTAAGGTTCAAATTTTAGTAAAGGCAGTTACTTTTATATGGATTTGAATACTAGATCGTGGATATTGGTGTTTTTTGGTGATTGGGTTTCAATTACCCATACATCTCAGGAATGGTCAACCTGAAACTAGACAAGACTACACTTAATTTACATTCATGCATACCATCCTCATTCATCCTCTGAAGTAATTCCTTACAATGGTTCCAAAGGCTAAACAGAAAAAGAGAAGTAACTGAATTTTAAGGCTAAGGAATAATCTGAATTAACTTAAGCATCTCCTCTGATATCAGAGTAACCAAGTTTTATTATCAGTAAGAAATGTAGAAATAAGTCAAATATTTATATCAAATTTCAAAAATCTTAAACCTATTTTAAAGGGATTATTTTGTAACATATGTTATGTAAAATATTTTCTAAAAAATGGAAAATGGTTGTATAAATAGTCAATTTTTTTTTGTAAAGCTATGCTCAGTATATTACTATGTACAAAATAAGTGCAACAAATAACAATTGAGGTGTTAATGGAAGTTATTTCATTTGATGTCTTTACATGTTAAATAATTTATTAAATGGTTTAAATAATTTATTTCAATAAAACTACTACCACAAAAATGTTCATGCTTTATTTGTTCCCTGGATTTATATCATCTTACTGTTCCAAGAAATGATTTTTGTGATACAGTTAGTATTATTATTATATACCATTCTTGAAAAGAGAATAACAGAGATACAGGTCATGGAATGGTATATAGACATATGATGTACCTTGAAGAGATTGCAGATAGACAATTCAGATTCAAATCTTGAATCTCTATCAATGCAGAGTAAAATATTTTCTAAAGTGTACTAGCAGCTTGTGCTTAGATTGATGCACAAAATATGCTAGAAAAATTATTTATTTTCAATCATTATATAGTCACAGAGATTTCTGTATTAGATAAAGGAAAGGTACTGAGAAATCATTTGTGCAGCATTCTGTTTTTTAAAAGTTCTATAGGTCAATGAACACATTTGTCAGTTTGCTTTCTAACGCAGATGGTTCATGCAATGAAGTATGATGTAAGTACAAGAAAAAGAAATGTGTACAATGAGTATATTATATAAACCAATGCATTATAATGAATGGCTTAGTCAATGTATATAAGCTTTTAAAATGCCTTGACAAGTAAGACTATATGATAATTATAAAAATTTTTCTCAGAAATGAATAAGTTCCTTTCCTAAAAAGTTGTGTTTCAGTGTGAACATTACTTAATGACACAACATTAATTAGAAAATATAATTTAACATTACAAAATTAAAGTAATACATTAAAATTTTATTAATAAAATATTGTACCTTATATATTTAAGATAGTGAGTGGGTAAATCTATGCAACTCTAGAAGGTTTTCCTGCTCCCTGGAGTTAAAGTGTCTCCTGTAAAATTCATATTTTTAAGGGGAGTAAAATCTTTATATATATATATATATATATATATTTTCAATTACAATTATTTATAAATTAGTCAAAAGTACATCTCAAAGTGCCTCTAATCTGCAGTATCGCATACTAATTTCACCCCTGAATTTTAGTGTTGAAAAATATTTAAGACCTTTATTTGCATTTTTAATTTATTTTATACTTTTCCATGATTTGCGATCTGGCTGTATAAATGTTCAAAAACCATACATATCAATGTATAATTCATTTCTGTAATCCTGACAAATGTTGGTTGATTATTTATGTCTATATATCTCATTTTTATTTGTATTTGATTTTTACTTGTATTATCCTATTACTAGGTGAGTACAAAAGTACAGGATTTCTGCTGTTTTTATTCTCCAACTTTCTCCTAATCCTCTTCTCCAGAATGTTTTTGTTAATCTATGCATCCTTCTGATTCTGTCTTTTTCTTCTTACTCTTTCTTTGGAGGAGGGTGACTGAATGAGATAAATGAAAGATAATCTTTGTTTTGTGTGTGCCCTAATAACTCAAAAACTACTCAACCGATTTCGCTGAAAATTTCACAATTTATTATTATTTGTACCGGGAGTGCTAACATTTTATTAGTTTAATAATACTTCATATTTAATAATATTTAATTACATAATTACTGTCTGGGGAAGTCGATATTGACATAGATAACAATCGATACAGTTAATGACAATCGATGTACACGATATTTCTCGATAATACCACAACATTAAATTTAATAAAAAAAGTTTTAGGTTATTTATTTATACGTTTTTTATTTCTTTGTACGAAGTAAAGGAAGTATTGTGATCACGAAAAATACATATTTGGTTTCCAGATTTCAACGGAAATATCCATTTTGACCTTCACTGAATCCATTTTGACTAATTTCGTCGTGATGTCTGTACGTGCGTATGTATCTCGCTTAATTAAAAAATGAATAGTCGTAGGATGTTGTAATTTTGGATTTAGGACTATTGTAACATCTAGTTGTGCACTTTCCCTTTTTGATTGCAATCGACTGGACCAAAAGTGTCCAAAAAATCACAAAATCCAAAAAATTTGGATCTTTTCGTAACTGCAGTAATAAGCTCTTATTGAGAGCTTTTCAACGATATGTGGTACTTATTTTCATTGGTTGCAGGATTATAGACAAATAAAATTTTAATTAATGAAATATTTAGATCTTACAAGGGAAGACCAATCGGTTCAAATCCGACTTCATCTTTTTTTAATTTTTTTTTCATTAAATATATATATATTAAACTTACGGGTGGTCCACAGTTAATTATTGCTTCTGGGGATGAGATGATGAATGATTTGTATCGTGCGAGAAAAATGCCATGCCTATTGGGATTCGAACCCGGGACCTCCGGGTGAAAGGCCAAGACGCTACCATTCGCGCCACGAAGGCCGGCTAATTTAAATATATTGATTTATTAATAATTATTAACCTCTGTCTGTAAAAAAAAGTATGAAAAAATATCAGAAGTTATTAATGAAATAGTTTTAAAAAGAAGTGTATATGTGATTTAATAAGCGTACAAGGAAGTCATGTGTTGCCCACATCAGATTTTTTTATGATTTATACATATAGTAGTGAGATTGGTGACATTTGAACTCTGGGAGGGAGGGGAGGGGGTCATAAGAAGAAAGAAAGTTAATAGTGAATTAATATTGTAATTATTGTTTACATAATGTCAGTTTCATTCTTTTGGTAAGTTACAAAAATGTAAAAAAACGTAAATAACGATATTAATATTTATGTAGAAAATAGAACTTTTTTAATTTAAAAATAGCAATGTGTCGGAATATTAGTCGACACACATGAGTTAAATGAAGATATAGGGCTTCAGGGAGCTTACCCTCATGGCTAAGATGGGAAGTACATGTGAAGTGAACCCTAACCTGCAAACATGCTCTGACAGCTAAGGGAAACGAAAGTAACCATATAGCACGAGCAAAGCCGCGACGGGTCTGCTAGTATTTAATAGAATTGTACTTAGACTTCTAATCTTGGATTTTCAAGATGTCACTCAAGTTATTTCTACAGAGATATTAACGAAATAAGTATTAGAAAACTTGATAAAAAACATGGCCGTTATTAGAAAATGTAAAATCGGACATCTAATATTACAGTTTTGATCACAGGTATTTATCAGTGTTATTTTGTACTTATAATTTATTATTCTTCATTTAAAATTATACTTTTCTCTCTACTATCTAAACTGTGTTATACTTTTAACAATTGTCTTAAACACTACAAGGCTGACAATCTAAAAACTCATTAGAAATGGGTTAACTGTCTTCATTAAGTTAAATTTCTTCACTTTCAACAGTATATTGGAATACTATTGAAATACCATATTTTTATGTATTATGTCATTATTTACATGATTTTACATAAATGGTACATTATAATTACTTTATTTATTAACATAATTTAATTTAATTTGAATTTATTTAAATTCAAAAATTACTTTCATATGAACAATTTTAACAGGAAATTATAGAATTACAGGTATATTAAATTATTATTAGTATTATAGTATATTTAATTAGTAGAGAATTAATCTTTATACTTATAAATAATTTAAATAATAATTTGCTGACATTTTATCCCTGAGGAAATTAGAGTGATATTACATTTTCAGTTGCAAATTTTACAATAAATCAAGCAAAATATTGCCAGTTATACTATTTTATTGTTTGGAGCTGGAAGAATTTTATGATTCAAAATTCATTAAGGGAGTTCTACAAGTTTTCAAAAATAAACTTCATTTATTTTTAAATAAATGTAAAACATGAATTATCAGTGGCCAGTTTGTCTACCAAACCCAACTGTAATCAATGCAACTTGAACATTGCATTTAACACTTTAAGTGCCACGTGAGTCCAACGTGGATTCACAGAGTTACAGATCTAATGGCCTCGTGAGTCGAATGTTAGGTTTATTTATATGGTTGTGTAACTCCGCTCTGGATTCAAAGTTCCTATTAAAATATATGGCAAGTGAAAGAGCAAGGCCAGTATGTCATGAAACTATTATTGGCCTGTTGATAGTGAGTCAACACTGGTGTTACATGGCTATTACTTTATGATAAATTTAATGAAATAATGCAGAATATCAGTATTATAATATATGTTATTTTTATATACAAAAACTATACAAAAGCAATTGCAAAGAATCTGCTAGAAAATGGGCTTGAAAATAAAATATAGATAATAAAATTTCAACTTGGAAAAAAAAAACTTTTCAGACAAAATATTTATGTACACCAAAAAAACAGTCCAAGCAAAAGTGTTTTTCACACACCACACATTTATATTTGGTTTGAGTAGTTTTTTGCATGGCAATCTTCCTGCCTTCGGCCTTTGACTTTTCTTCATAACATTTATGACAACGCCTTCTTCCTTGTCTGCCAACATCGACAAGGCAGTAAGGTTGGTCTACTGGTGTCGGAGTAGGAGCAACGGCACTAACGTTGATTCCTGTCAATTCTTTGACTAATTCTTTGAATGCGATGATTTGCATGTTTCCATTTGTAAGCTGATTGTATAAGTATAGCGCATTTACTAAATTGGTTCCAAGAAGCAATTCCACAGCAAGTTTTCTGTACCACTTCTTTCCACGTCTCAGAGACGAGCAATAACTCTTGATTTGGTCCGAACTATCGATGAATGCCTTTCCTTTGTTGTATTCTATGACACACTTCGGTTTCTGAACAGGATTGTTTTGTCTCTGAACTTCTATCATATCATCAGTGTGTTTGGTTGTCAACATTAGGACATCTTTTCTGTCATGCCATTTTAACACAACTACACCTGTATTGCTTCCAACAGCAAAATTTTCCCCTTTTTGAAGTTTTTTTTTTTAATTACATTTGTGAATTATTCTTTCTGATTCGTTTCTAAGTACCAACCAGGTAAGTGTTTCGTTTTAGTAGCTCATGGGTTAGTGCTACTGAGGTGTACCAGTTATCAGTGCAGAGCGTACGCCCCTTATCCAGTAGATCGGTCATGAGGGCCATAGTTACTTTAGTAGCAACAGAGCTTTGACCTTTATCATCTCCGCAAATGATGTACTTGGAATCGACGAAAGAGGATGATTATTATTATCAATTTTGTCAGTATTACTAGGACTAGGCCTACCTGTTTTTTGAATGAACATTCTCTTTTTAGATGGTGGTTCATTTTCCTCTTCTTCAGACTCAGAAGTTGAAGGCTGATCTACGTCTGATGGGTAAACGTTGCTGAAAATTTTGTCATCTTTTTCTTCATCAGACAACAAATCCTGCCACAGTTTTTGTAATTCTTTTTCCATTGATTAATAACTTCTGTTTATTTTTCAATAAATAAAACACGTAAACCGAAATACAGAATAATGAAGATTGAATACAGAACCCATATGTAATATAAAAATTGTAAATGCAGAATAACACAGACTTGAACATAGACTACTTGTAACTCAAACACTACTAACTCAATTGGTGAACATAAACTAAAACAGCAAATATATTCGACAACGTACTGTGGTGACACATTGGTATCATGTGACCAATCATAATGCTTTAACTGTTACTGTCTGCGTGAAGCCAATGCGTCACCACACAAAAAAAACAATCGCTAAAAACGTATTTTTTACTCAAATGAGTGATAGTTATTACCAATTCATTTTTTTGTGATACTGAATGAAATTATATGAGAAAAAAAAATTGGCCATTAAAATCATTTTACTTCCTGTATAGGCGGCACTCATACTAATTGTAAGAATTTACAATTTATATAAATTAAAAATTTTATATTAATATTTTATTTAATCTATCAGTATGGAATTGTCATGACTAGTCATTCTTTTTTTTATTGGTTGATGCTGTTGAACATTCCTTTCTATTGTGAGCTTATCTTTTAATATTTATTTTGTCCCAAATCCTGTTTTTCATGTTTCAAGTCCTATTTTTCATATTCCACTATTTGTTTTTCTTCTCAGTTTTTAACTATTACACATTCTATTATCGATTAACTAAACAAACAATACTTAAAATATAACTGGTCGACTTATTATCAGTGAGTGATATTTAATATTCTTTTATAAAAAAACAGAAGATAAGGGTTTGATTCTGTCCTGCTGTTATTGAGTTATTAGTAATAAACCCAAGAAATACTTTTTTCAATCCAGTAAGAATCAGACCACCATGAATTACATTCTTTCATGTGAAATGTAACCAGTTGTAATATAATGTAAGCTGATCATAAATATAAGAAAGTTCAGTATGAGTTTTACATAACAGTTTTGAGGCAAAAAGTTACAACAAAATCTTAGAAAAAAGGTGATCAAAGAGTGGCTTTCAGCATAGTATTCAATTCATAGATGACCTACTGAAGAGAGTTTTCTCTCTAAAGAGAGAGTTGTTTTACCTTGTATGAGAATAAATATCAAAAGTGTTTTATAAATCAAAAAACAAAGGAAGCTGAAGTCTAACTTTTAAGATTTACACAGCATCACTGAGAATTAAATCCCATATAGAAGTGGGTAAGCTAAATTGAAACAGTATATGAAGACACTTCTAAAAATAACGTCAAAAGAAAAGTAATAATTACTGTAATAAATCGATATATTATCCTATATTTTGTACTCGGCCCAATACAAAATTAATTAACAAAGAAAAATATTTATTGAGATCCTAAAAAAAATTTAGACAATGATTCTATCCTTTTATTTTCAATTCTGTGAAAATATATTGAAACAACTTTAAAATAAGTACTGGCTAGATGTGTATAGACATTTTTCTAAACTTTTGTTTGCTGTGGATCATTTCCATATCTGTTGGGAGATTTAAACACTCTATTTTATAAGTGACTTCTGTTGTAATTATGAATTGGCTTTGTTAAAAATTACCTGCACCAGTTTTAAAAAAATTTAATTTTTTTTTAACGAGGCTGCCATTAATATTTGATCATATTAAATCACAATCAAGAACTTGACTCAATTTTGATAAAAAATTCTTTTTTTAACATTTCCTCCTTGAAACCTGCATTATTAAATAAATTTTACTTAAAACAATTCTGGTAGTTATAATGAGGTTTTTAACCATTTATTTATAAATTGTAATTGTTAAAAAACTTTCTCTCTCCTGATTTTAGTATAATATCATATTTAAAATTTCTTCTGTCAATGGCATTTTGATGGTTTTATATTTTATATTACATTTTTTTAAAAAATATGATTGCATGCACTTTATTTATTAAAAAAAAATATTAAAAAATTTATTTTTTAAATCTATTACAAAAACCAAGAAATCTGTTACAAACATAAAAAAAAATCTTATTGCATTTCATTGATTATAAAATTATAAAAACCCCTACCTATTTGAAGGAAGGTTGTATTAGATTTGACCTCTAATTTTGTAGCAAGGAGTGAATAACTTACAAAGATTTTAAATGAAAATTTTAAATAAAGAATCAGACCACTGTGAATTAAATTCACACTTTCATATGATACGTAACCAATCATAATCTAAACCAAACACAAACAATATGTAAGTTGATCCTAAGTATCAGAAAGTTCAATACGAGTTTTATATATCAGTTTTAAGACAAAACGTTATAACAAAATCTTAGAAAAAAATTGAAATTAATTTATAAAAAGACAAAAATTAATTGACTGATATTAATTTATATTTTGAAAATTTGTTTATAATTTTCAGTTTTGTAAAGGGTTCTTTATCAAAGAAATTATTTAAATAATGTGTGGGGTGTTGCTTTAATGACCCAAAGTTGGATGGAAGGAGAGATAACTAGTTTGCCATGGCATTTAGGTAGATTAGTCATCAGTTCCTTTCTAAGAAAAGTGACTTACAAGATATGATGTTATGTTACAGTTAGGTTACGGTTAGTTCTTAATAACGAAGATTACAAAACGTGTTTGTGTGTGTGTGTGTGTTTGTGTGTGTTCAAGCAGTTTTTAAATTAAAGTTATAAATACTTTAAAGAAATCCTTCAAACTAGCCTTTGTTATTTGGAGAATTTGTTGACTAACAAAAAAAATATATATTTATATAATATTAATTTATTTAAATTAAACTTTCTGTAGTCCATATCTCCTCTGTATGTAAATTTTAGCTAATCATTTAATATTATTTCAGCCACTCCACAAAGTATAAAATAAAAGAACATTCTTACCTTTATTATTTTTTTTTTCAAAAAAAAGGTAAAATTTAGCAGATCATTAATTAAACAGATATCTAGTTTGGAAAATAATTTAGAAACAATTGAAAAAGCAAGTATTGAACATGTAAATAATAATAAAAAATTAGATATTTTGGAAAAAATTTATATGTATCAATATAAATGTAAATTCAGCCTCATGAGTCTGCAGACAGAATTTGATAGGGACATTCTTATAAATACTACTTAAGTTGGTAATACATTGATAAGAATTTTAATAAATCAAATAATCAGTACAGTACTGTATTAAAATACATATAATATGTTATAAGAAAATTTAAAGTATTAAATTCTTTAAAGTTTTATTGACTGCACAATTATTTGTTCTATAGATTTTAATGTATTATATTTTAATGTATTTTATTATGTAAATGTAAAGAATGAAAAAGAAAACATTACTGAAGATGGGCTTATACCTGAAAGTGCTGTAATGAGAAAAAAAAAAGTAGAGGTAAGAATGTTCTTTAATTCTGTACTTCGTGGTGTGGTTGAAATAATATTATATTATATCATTAACTATAATGTATATGTATACTTGTTTGTTGTATTACAGTATGTCAAGTTTTTGCAGCAATGCAGCTTAATATAAGCGGGATTTTTTGAAATAGATGAAAATTATTTTTTCATCCTAAATACATTTCTTTATAATGCTTGAGATGTTTTTAGATACTTTTTCACATATAACTAAAAGGAAGGAATAGAGGTATGATACAAATAATAATTTTTATGTTTAGTTAAGTGCTGTATTTGTAATTGTCAGAAATTACTGTAATAGAAAATGATGTATTTTAAATTCAGTTGTTTAAATTGTTTTTAAAGAAACAAAAAATTCCATTTAATTATTGGTCATAGTGTAGGGCTTTTTACAATTTTGAAAAAACCATTGCAAATAATAACTCAGAGATATTTCACAAAGAAATTCTTTTAGTTATCTGGTGTATCATACACGTGCTAATGATATATTGTTACATTTAATTTGTTGCTATTTACTGTAGTAATTAATGTAAAAAATGTACGTTTAGAATTATATTAGGTGAAACACTTGTCTTTCAGTCATCGCATGATATGTAGTTACATAGTTACAACTTAATATCTATTAAATGGAGATTGCTGAGCAACAGTTGCTAAAATTATGATATAATTAAATTAAAGTATAAAAGTAAATTAAAGTATAATTAATTATTAAAGTATAAAAAATTAAAATTATAATCTTGCAAATGTTATGAATGAAAGGAGGTATTTATAATTATAATAGTTCAAATTAGTATTGTAAAATTAATTTTTGTCCAATGTTGAAGTGGATACTTCATTTTCGGTCAATAGCTATGATTTGCAAGTAAATAAAACCGTTTGAAAGAGTACTGCTCAACTATACCTATTTTAATCGACTGAATTTTTCTAAAAATTTACGGTAAACTTAATTTTAAGGTATCTTTTCTTGCTCAGACCCATTTTCAATTTTTAAAAATATGGTATGTCATGAATGTTAAAATTCAAGCTTTCATGTTATAACAAATTTAAAAAAGTAATAAGATCTTAACTCGATGTTTATAGTTTATACATTTTTCAAAAACTTTTGAACTGATTTTAATTAAACTCCTTTCTCTCTTTTTTTCTTTAGCCTCTGGAACCACTGTAAGGTATTCCTTCAGAGGATGAAGGAGGATGATGTTTATAAAGTATGAATGTAAATAAGTGTAGTCTTGTAAAGTCTCAGGTCAACCATTCCTGAGATATGCGGTTAATTGAAACCCAACCAGCAAAGAACACAGTATCCACGATCTAGTATTCAAATCTGTAAAAAAGTAACTGCCTTTACTAGGATTTGAACTTTAGAACTCCCAATTTCAAAATCAGATGATTTGAGATAACTTGTTCACCGCTAGACCAACCAACCCGGTGGGTTGATTTTAATTAAATGGTGGCTTTTTATATGGCCACTCATGTACTGCATTAGTATAAAAAAATTTTAATGTTCAAGATATGTAAATAAAGCAAAACTAAATCTACTAATATATATAATTAATTCAGCAATAGTTTAATTTTTAATAACCTAAGAACGGTTAAAGAGCTATGTCCCTAGATGCCCAAACTTTTTTTTGTGCTTTTATATTAGTTTTTATGTGTGTAATCTAAAAGTAGTTCTTTTTTTTGAAAATACACTAATATTTCTTCCAGTAATGACTTTGTACAGAAATGAGTGAACTTAATCTATCAGTGAAGGAATATTTTGATCCTGTGATCAGAGATAAAATTATAATCGGTTGAGGAAAAATATATTTTATGTTGTAGTATGTTTTAGTGAACTGTACACAATCCCAACAAGGTCAGCTAAAATTTTAACCAGCGTCTAATTTAATTTTAATCTCAGACTAACTTGTTAAACTTTTGACTAAAACCGAAGAGTATATGAACGATTTTAATTTAGATTCTGCTAAAACACAGAATAGAAACAAAAAAGTATATACTTTGAGAAATGAGTACAACATATAACAGCGAAAAAATTTAGTTTTTAGTTGAACAAATAAATCAAAAATATTTTTCCATTGCTGTAATTTTATCAGAAATTTCTGTTATTCTATTCATATGAGGAAATAGCATGAATTTTTGCAAGATAATCCATATAGAAAATGGAGAGGAACTAATTTTTTTATTGTTACGTCTGACTTTGATAACGGAAGTTGAAACTGCAATAACTGCATGATGGTACGATGTATGCAGTCTAAGAGATCACTGACACAACTCTCAACATTTTGAACAAATAAATATTTTGTTTGTAAAGAATGCCTACCATATTTATTATTTTTAAAATATATGAAATTTTAAAATTGCATTCTTATTATTTTTTGCTAATTTCAAAATTGTATGTTGAGTAGATCGAGTAGGTGCCTAGGTTGAGTCCATTAAATAGGAATATCTATTAGTCTCATGGACAGACAAAACAAATGCCAATAATAGTTCAGCAGATCCTTAAAATACAGCTTATGTTAAGAAAAGCTGTAAAAAAATCCCTTTCGGCACGCCGGAAGGCGGAGGTAGATTTTACCGGTGCTAAGTAGGGGGATAAAAAAGATTTCCACCTTTTATTATAAAGTTAATTAAAACTTCTTTACTAAATACGACAACGGTTGCATGTGAAAAAAGTTTCACATGTTTAGCATACGACAAGACCCATCTTACAATTCCAGCAACATTTTGGTCATCCCTTGCCATAAGAATTGGTCATTTCAAAAATTGTTTCAGAGAAAAGTTTTAAATAATGTTTAGAGGACTAACTACCACTTCAAACCGATTTGACACTATGCCTATTAAGGGAGGTATGATTTTTTTTTGTCTTCAAAACCACATTTTTCCACCGCCTGGGCCAATGGTTGGTGATATCAAAAAATTTTACTTAGATTAGTTTTAAGCCCTTATCCAAAGAATAGTAGGAACTGTAAACGAATTCGATATTTTACTTGATAAGAAAGTTAAAGTGATATTTTGTTTTGTCGAAACAGCTTCCTTCATTTCCATCCCCATGGTCCGATTTTGCCCATTAACCAATTTCACCAAGATTTTGGGGTGTTATATTTTATGTATCGAAGATATGGTACTCATTACAGTAGGTAACTTTCTTATGATATCACCTAAAAACTCGTGTCTAAATAAGAGAAAAAAAACTTAATTCAAATCGTTATGCTTTTTTATTTATTTATTAAATTGGTTGGTTAACGTACGTTGTTTGAGACGAACTTTTCTGAATAAATATTAAAACTGAAAGTATGCGTAATTCCTACTGACCAACAGGAAAAATAACTTAATAGTGACCAAGAAAAAATATATAAGACGTTTAATTAACATCTTTCTACTTAAATATCCTTACAACCTATAATTTAGTCATGTTTCGTAAATGTTCAGGGGAATTATTAAAATATTAGTTACTTTTTATCTTGATCGATATAAAAATAGATGTTATTATAATTTACTAAACGATAAAAAATCTATTATTAACTTTATCTGATCAGATGGTAAGTATTTATATAATTTTCAGCAGATATTTTCGTTACAGTATGCCCTTCCGCGTATACCAAAAGGACACTTGCAAAATATTTTCAATCGAATCAGTAGATTGAGAATGTAAAATTTGCGGCGTGAATATTGATCGTACTGGTGCACGTGGGAATGAATTCAGAAGCCGACAGGGGCGGTGCGGAGTTAGCGCCACGTGAATTATAAAAATATACACTTATGTATGAAAATATGAGGTCGTTGTATATTATTAAAGACGATGTATTAAATTGAAAATTAATAAATTCGTTTTGCAGTGATCTGTTACGAAACCATACTCGATTTAATGCTGACTTTAGATTACGTACCGGTATTTTGACTATATATATATATCTGTAATTTTGAACTTTTAACATATTTTTGGTGTAAAATATTCAAATTTAAAAATCATATTTCTGTTTTTAATAGTGGTAGTAGAAGCATAAAATTAGCGTAATTTTATATATCATCCGTACATGCGATATTTTTATATCCTTGGCAGTTTATTTCAACATGATCTATTACGTGATTACCAAATATAGTTCCTGTATCGTAGTTGATAATATCTTATCAAGCGTTTTAAACTAAACCATAGAGTTTCTTTTTTCTGCTCTGTCATTATTTTTATTTGCGGTAGACCTTATTTCTATCTTTATTTTAATATTTTTTTCAGTAGAAATTTAGTGTCAAAGGATTGTCCAATAAAAGCCTTTTTTTGTACCGAAATACATCATTAATTTGCTTAAATTTTAATTAAGTGTAATGCCCGTTTTATCCGGTAAGCCATAACAGCTCTATCCACTGTAAAACTATACAACTGTTCCATAGTAATGAGTTCAAATTTATTATTGCTTATAACATTGATAGAACAATATTTTGAAGATTTGGGAGCTCAAAGCTGTTCCGTGACTTGGATACTTTTTTCTTATCTCTGTTAATTTTCTATTACTATAAATATACCTTAGTTTTCTTTTAAGTGGTGTAAAACGCTGCTTTAATTAATTTTTTCTTTGTAATGCAACTGTAGCTTGTTTCTGATCTATGCAGAAATAAAGTCTGTTTTAAGTTTTCAACGAATGGTTACAAAAATGTATACCCATCCGGTAATCATATCAACGCTTGTGGATTTTTGGCAGATGGGTAATAATTACGAGTAAGAATATCATCATTGTGAAAATGGAGTAAAATTATGAAGAAAATCACAAAGAAAATTTTACAAACATTTATCATTTTTCAGTACGAAATAAATATTAATCTCGCTCATCTAATGAGTGAAGTAATTATAAAAAAAAGAAAAATTCTCTAGTGCTGTAATTAACACTCGAAAAAAAATTTCGGATCTTCTCCAGAGAGTAAATTTCATCCTCGTTTTTTTCTTTTATATATTGTATCATGATTATATTTATTTTTTATTTTGAAAATAGAATTGTAGAAATACATTATTTTATTGATTAAATATTTTTTTTGGCTACGTTGAACCAAAGAGAATTAAAACAGTATCTAAACCGTTTGAAAACAGGGTTTTCAAACAGTTTTAAGTAGTTTTTACTTCTAAAAAATGTATTCTATAAATCAATTTATATTGGGATTAAACGAAAACTATCAAATTGTTTTAAAAATAGGAGTTAGTTACTTAAGAGTAAGAACTCTAGAACAAATGTGAAGAAAATGCGTACTGGTTGAATAAAGAATCTCATCATTTTGAATTATTTCTGAAAAAAATATGTCCAAGACTTATTAATCAACTGATTTATTCACCTCAATAACGCTGAATTCTTTTAAAAATCACCTGCGTGTGAGCACAGCGAATGATTATTTTGGCATTTTTCAGTTGTCCATTAATTTATACTAGAGTTGTGTACAAGCAAAACATGGTTTAAGTTATGATGTTATCTGAATACAAAATTTAGGATTACGTTTTGACTAAAATTATTTTTTAATTTATTAGAAGTATGTATTTTATTATCGTTCTTTAATTTAAAATAAATTGTAAGTGAAATAACCTTAAAAAAATAAATAGAATATAGATTTTTTGGCATTGTTTTGAAGCCGTAGGAGTACTCACATCAAATATTAATTCTTTTTTTTTTTTAGAAATACTATTATTTGTTTTAATGACTTAAAAAAGAGTTCTTTAGTGAAAATAATCACTTTCTTGATTTGTTTTGTAATTTTCATCGTAACATTTTCCTTTTTTCTATTCTTTCTAAAAGTTCATTATCTAGCTTCAGTAGTTATTTTTCTTCTGGTTATAAATCAAAGAATCTCCCGATAATTTGCGGATCTTCCTATTTCATCTATTCTTTTTGCAGTATTATTTCAATACAGGTGATTTTTCTTCCTTTTTAATTATTAATGACCGTACATTTTCTAGTAGGCATGTATTATTTGGAACTACAATTCGTCTACCGGCTATTTTATTTTAATAATACTATCATCAATCGAAAAATTCTTCCGTCATTAGTTGACAATTTTTTTATGGTTTTTGAATGAAGTATTTACGCATTAAATTTTATTCTAGAGACTTAAAACATAAAGATGATTACTGCATCCGAGCACAACATATAATAATATAATCTCTACGAAAATCTTAAATACATGTGCGGAAGAGTAATATTGAATGAATAAAAATTCTTCTTATTAGAATATTAATAAAAAGAAATTACTCGTATATCCTTCCTTATTTGTGTATAAACAAATAAAAATACCTAATTCCTGACCATGTAAAACCAAAAAAAAAAAAATTAAAATAAGGAAGTGCTATACTAAAATATTTAGAGTTTTGATCGTTTTCAAAGGTTAATCATTTTGGATTATCTATGAAACATGAATCGTTCTTCCATATGAACAAAGTACTAAAGAAGTATTAAAAGTTATTAAAAAAGTATTAAAGATGTGTTGTGTATTTTAAATACGACTATAACAAAATTACTTCTGCAGATATAATTAAAAAAATTACTTTCTTCGATATGCTGCGAGCAACTGAATTAGCTGATATTTAAAAATCACGTCAATCTTCACTAAATCACATATTACGCTATTAGTGAAGATTTAACAACATTTATTAATATAGCAAACATATTTTTTATTATTATTTTGTAATAAGGAAAACGTGAGATGATTTGAAGTAAAAAAAAAGTGAAAGTAATTAGATAATACATCCGTTTAAAGGACGACATCTTTATGTGTAAAAAAGAACCATGGAAATTAGGGTCTCGCAGGAGTAATTCACATACATAGTGAAATCGCATCTTGCGTAATAAAAGTTTTCTAAAAATAAAACCGACTGTATTAACCGCAGTACAAAAAAATAATGCTCTTCCATTTCTTTTCACAATTTCTATTTATAGAAGTTAGTGCCAAATAAAAACAACTTGATATCCGTAATTTGAAATCGACTTGAAAACTCAAATGTAAACAAAAATTATAAATCGATTATTCTTTAACTATTAGCGACTTCACAACTTTAAAAGCATATCAAAATTTATTTAGATAACTTACAGATTCAGTGAGGGCTCATTTCATAACAAAACATCAAGTTTTGACTCGCGTAGTTCATTAGTACTGATTTCGGCCACCAGTGCTTGTCACCATTGTTGTTAAAAATGTATACATTACTGTTGCGGAACGTACTCGCATTGTTTTTTGGTTTCACGATTTGCAGTCGGCAACTGCAGTTCAAAGTAATTGTAGTAGAGAGTACGATAGGGAGCCTCTTAGTATGCATTGGATTTTTCTCTTGCCACCAAACCTTTGTTGAGACAGGGTGGTCTGCTAATCATACAAAATATCCAGGAAACCCACGCGTTCCTGAAGCTATTGTGATATATACTCCCAGGAATCTTTGCGCGTAGTCTGGAGAAATCAACTCGACGTGCGTCGCATGAGACTGGCACGACTGTTTGGCGCGTATTACGTAACGATTGCACTTGAAGCCGTACAAACGTTCCGTGGTTCAACACATTACAAATGACGACAAAGTTGCTCGGCTGCAGTTTTGTGTGAAAATGGTGAATGGAAGTGCAGACAACGATACATTTTTAGACAATGTAATTTTTAGTTATGAATCAATGTTTCACATCAGTGCAAGATGAGCATCCACAACTGCCGAATACGGGGTAGCAAAACCCTATGAAACTTTTCAGCGCATTGATGATAGCCCTACGGTCAATGATTTTTGTGTCCTAAGCAAACAAATATTGTACGGCTCCTTGTTTTTCCAGGAGGCAACCGTGAATATCTTTATCTGGACATGCTTCAATATTTTCTTGTTCCTCAGTTAGACGATAATTATCAAAATCGATGCCATTACTATTTTACAAGACGGAGCACCACCTCTCCACCGTCTAGGCCGCCTAGAAGTCCGATATTTTCTTGCTACTCGATTCCCAGATCGATGGATTGGCCGTGAAGGTTCAATTGCCGGCTATCTCGCTCCCCAGATTTGATCCCGCTACAATTTTTTTGTGGGGTATTATTAAAAATCACATTTATGTACCACCTTTGCCTGCTGATTTTATTGAGATTAGACGTCAAATTAACACCGCAGCTGCAGAGGTAACGCCAGACTTGCTGGCTACAGTCTGGAATGAAATCGATTTCACCCGGTATCTTTATATTCATTTTTATGTAAAACGTCATTTGTCCTACACAAAACGCTGTCTGTATTAAAAATACAACTCGCAATCGAAAAATCCTCCGACATATAAAATAAGAGGAGTTAAACGAGAGCAAGAAACAGTTTAATGATAATGAACTGAGTGTCTCTGAAATTGAGAAATGTATATTATTATATTACCCAAAATTATTTACACAACTAATTCTTTTTTTACTTTTCATACAAAATGTTTTTAATATCAGAATGCTGTTATACAAAATTACTCTGTAATAATCCAATACAATGATGACAAAATGTTATCGAATCGTCTTTATAAACAACATTTTTTGTTTAGCAGATGTTCCACTTGAGCCATCATGAAAAATACATATATTTGTTCCTTTTTAATATGCTGTAATTTTTTTTCTTTTTTACTTCCTTGTTTGAAGTAAAGAAAGTATTGTGTTTGCGAAAAGTTTCGGTTTTCAGATTTCAACGGAAATATCCATTTTGACCATTTCTGAATCACTTTAGACTTGTTTCGGAGTGACGTCTGTACGTACGTTCATATGTATCTCGCATAACTCAAAAACGATTAGCCGTTGGATGTTGAAATTTTGAATTTAGGACTGTTGTAACATCTAGTTGTGCCACCTCCCCCGTTTGATTGCAATTGACTAAATAAAAATGTCCAAAAAAGCCCAAAATCCAAACAAATCTGGATTTTGGACTTTTTCTTAACTGCAATAATAAGCCATCATTGAGAGCTTTTCAGCGATATATCATAAATCTTACTTATTTTCATTTGCTCCAGAGTTATAGCCAAATAAAATTTTAATTAATGAAATATTTGGATCAAGAGTAAAGCATATCGGTTCAAAACGGACTTCATCTCCTTAATTTAAAAAAAAATAATTAAATATTGATTTATTTGTTAACCTCTGATTGTAAAAAAGGTTTTACGATAAATAATAATTCATTAATAACAATAAAAAGAAAAAGAAAAAATATCAGAAGTTATTAATGAAATAAAATTTTATATACTTTTCAATTAAAAAAAAAAAGTATATATGCGATTTAATAGGCATACAAGGAAGTCATGTGGTGCCCACATGCAAAGAAAAATATCAATTTTTTTAATAATTTTTAATTGGCTTCATGATAGGAAGAAGTTCTCAATTTAATCCGTACGTATTTTTTATACGTACGTTCAAGCTTTATTCTTCATCACTTGGATGATATCGATAATTCTTTTGGAGAAAATTTTATCTACCGTCAGCGTTGCCTGTTTTTTCCCGAAAAGTATATGATATTTTAACGAAAAAGCTAGATTTTGTACTTCGACGTTCTCTAGATACTCTTGTTTTATCAATTATTGGATTATTATAGCCTGATATCATATTATGTTATTCGAAATATTTTCAGGCAAGGATTCAACAATACTCTCGTATTAGCTGAAAGGTTTGTAGTGAAAAATAATATTTTTTGTTGCATTTCAGAGAGTCTCGGCTCACAGTAAGAAGACCTTCTAAGTGTTATTACTTAGCATTCGCTTTCTTATTTTTATCTAGATGCAGGCTTATCATCTTTGTATCTCTTGAGAGTGAGTTTTTCACGGACACTTTTTTTGGAGGTAAATCCATATTTCAATAATAAATCGAATTAACAGTTTAAAATGAAATGAATAGAAGACTTAAAAACCAAATTACAAACTAATGTATTTGTTTATTTTTGGTTGATGAAATTATACACAGAAGTTTAGGAGCTTTTGTGTAATTTTCTGTGTATTTCTTTTCTTTTTTTATTTCTTTTATAAATTTCGACTTTTTGAAATTATAGTCAGATAAAGATTTAAAAAGTTATTGAGAGTTTTTTTAATTTTATGCCGAGAAAATTTAAATTTTTCTCCTAATATGCATGTTGAAATATGTTGAAACTATTGAACAATAAGGAATCCCTCACGGCACTATGAAATGAGGATTATATATATATATATATATATATATATATATATATATATATATATCCCACAAAATCTTTTTTTGAGAACATCTTACTTATGACTTATGAAAACAGTCTTTAACTCACTGCTCATGGATCGGATAGATTGAGCCAGCATTTTAGCAGATAATACTACCTCTTGTAAAATTAGTCCTGCAGATCAGAACAAAAGAAATAATGTATTACATTGCGTTAGTTTGAGAAAAAAAGTTTTAAATCGGACAGCTTATTTGTAAACAAAAGATTTAAAAATTGTAAGGGAGAGACTCTGTACCTCAATAAAATCCCGCCACTATGTATATATATATATATATGTAACATATAAATGAAGTGTAGTATTGTAGATTAAGTCTGACCATTCCTGAGACGTGGGGTTAATTGAAACCAAAGTACACTGGTATCCACTGTGCACTATTCAAATACGTGTAGAAGCAACTAACCTTTACTAGAATTTGAACCTTAGAACCTTCGACTTCAAAAATCAGCTAATAAACAACTGATTTGCGAGGACAAGTTAACGAATAGTTAACTTGTTTTTCCCCATCCGGCAAATCTTTTTGAAAAAAATTATTTTTACGAATCTTTATTTTGAAAACAGATTTAATATTATCTAAAACGTTAATTTTGTTTGGTATTAATTTTTTGTTATAATTGCAAACAAAATTTGAAGACAAAAATCGTAGTATTTTTTAGTATATATAATATTCAGCTCTAAAATCTACTTATCCAATATTAGTGCATAAAATAATACAGTAGACAAAATGTAGTTGGTGATTGGTATGCTAAAACAAACTTAGCGTAATATTCATGTTATATACTTAGGAGGTTTAATTTTTACGTATTAAAACAAGTAATAATAATGATTTTGTAAGCTGTTACGTTACATCACTTTGTTGTTTCCTTTGGGAAATTTTACTTTTTATTGGTATGGTTGAATCGTAATCATTGGTACTGATTGTTTACTGATTGGTACTGACTCTTTTTTCCAGTTTTGTGATATAAAAATAAGATTTCAGGAACACTTTCGCGTTTTTCCATTGATAATTTTAGATGGATAAAATAATGGGGGAACGTCAAGTTTATTAAATACTAATATCTGATAGAAAATCTTTTATTGGCAAATCAACTTTTACAAAGAAATATTCACACTACGGCTGAAAATGTTACTTTATGATTGTTTAGGCTGGAGATTCGGTTTTCCTGTCACTACTTTCTTTTTCCTGTTTAGCCTCCGGTAACTACCATTTAGATAATTCGTCAAGAGGATGAATGAGGATGATATGTATGAGTGTAAATGAAGTGTATAGTCTTGTACATTCTCAGTTCGACCGTTCCTGAGATGTGTGGGCTTTACTAGGACTTGAACGCTGTCACGCTCGACTTCCAAATCAGCTGATTTGGGAAGACGCGTTAACCACTAGACCAACCCGGTGGGCTCCTGTCACTACTTAGTTTCATTTTGTTATATTGCATCAAAAAGATTAAAAAGAAAACTACAAGCTGCGTAAACTTTAAATTGATTTCTCCTCAATTAAAATAGTATATGAATAAATAAAATATTTGTGAACTGTTGTTTATTACAGTAATAAAACGTAATATTTTTAATTTGAAAATTTAACAATCTAAAATGTGTATATAACGAAGTCAGATTTAATTAAGATAATCTTATATCTTACCTTTTGCTATTCAGAATTTCAAAAAGTGTTCGTTGCTTTAAGAATAACGAAGTTCCGTGCCAATTTTGCCTTGCATAGGCCTAAAACCATAATATTGTAATTAACGGTACCACAATTGTGTTATAATTTATTTATTTCCCTTTATTGATTTTGCTAATTAATTTATTTTCCTTATAGAACTGTAGTTATATTGTTCACGTGTCATTTATATAGTATGAATTATTATTATTATTAAATACATAAAAAAACAGTTGACTAATAAAATAATTTTACGTTTAAACAATTATAATAAAAATTAAACAATCAATAGATAATTAAATTGAAAGCCTTAAAATATAAATATAATTTAGTTTTTGTTAAAATATTTTTAAAAATTCAACAGTTATTTAATCGACGAATAAAAAATAAACATTTTTACAATTAAGATGAAATTAAAATTCTAACAGCCGACCTCTGTGGGTTGAGTAGGTAGCGTCTCGGAATTTCGTGTGGAGGTCCCGGGTTTGAATACCGGTCAGGCATCTTTCTATATGTTATCAACTTCCACTGGGCTAATGACCACAATTGTTGATTACCGCTCTCTCATAACAAAAAATAAGTTTAATTTAAAAACAAATAGCATTGCTAAGCTGTTTTAGTCATTAAAATAATCTACTAAAATATAATTAATAATACTGCCCACAATTTTATAATATAATAAAATTGGCGGAGTGGTAGCGACACTGTTTTTTATAGGAAGATTACATATATGGAAGCCTAACTGAGATTTGGATTCCAGTCAGGCTCCGAAATTATTTTTTTAATAAATTTATAGAATAGTGCAGAAAAAACAATCATAACAGATTAAAGTGTAATAATAATTGTTAAAAAAAAAATGGAACTGACACCAAGACCTTTTAATGTGATTCACGTATTTAGAATTATAAGATTCCCACTGTCCCTGCTGATGTTGTATATTGTATATATTGTATATTGGGGTCTGTAAGGTTTAAGACGAGATATCTCGAATTCTGACAATTTTGTTTACGGTGCTACATATCTTGTGTGTGAAACTCATACTACCTGCCCTACAGAAGACTATACAAAATCATCTAATGTGACGAATTCATGTAGAACATCATGATTCGCACTGTCCCTACCTACCCACCGGACGGAGAAAAGTTTTTTTGTCAATTTTCAGACTGATTTTGTCTAAAAATATTTTTCAACATCATGATACTACCGCGAAAAGCAGCTGCATCAGTTGCAACAAGATTTATTTCAATCGAATTAATAGGAAAAATGTTATGCGCGAACAAAAATTAAAAACAAAATATACGGGTCGAATGCATAACCTCGGTTTTTGAAGTCGGTTAAAAATTATAAAGCAATAATTGTAATCAAACGAAATGTAAAATTGAGGAAACGTATAAGATGAAGGAACCCACCAGGCAAGTATATTAATGGGTCTTAGCTATAGAATCAAATTATGTTTAAACAGCAGGCTGGAAAAAGATCGTTAAATTTCGTAAAGTTTTGAATTTTAAGAGTCTGAAATTTTATTGCCTTGATGTAATATAATTTTTATCTTACTACTGCTTCGATGATAAATCAGGTAAATTTTACGACATTCGGTTATGATTACAATAATTTAGATTCGAAAAAAAACAATATTTTTTTATTCGTTTAGAGAATAAAAAATGGGTGATAGGGGATAATTTATAAAAAACAAATAGCTCGGTGTTAGCTAATTCCCATTACAATTCTTCGGCTTTTCTTTTGAAAAAAAATTATAGATTCAGTGTATAATCTCAAATAAATAATAAAGATAGTGTATGCAAGCAATGACCGAAACAGATAAGGCTCCCCACTCATTGATTTCTGCTTCCGTTTCTTTGCAATCACATTATAATTTTTACTCGTTTTCTTACGTAATTTAACATATGATCATAATGTTTCGTGATAACTTAGATCAGTAGACTTTTCAGACTGACCTGAAGAATTGTAACAATGTCTGTAACTCAAATCTCGATTTGCATCACGAAGTTAAAACCTTGAACGATTGTAGGTTTTGGTATCAGCACTCCGAGTTTTATTGTAAACCCTAAAAGTTGTTTGCATATATTTTATCGTAAGAGAAGCTGAAGGTAGAAATATAAATTGGAAGTAAAGTAGGTTTTTGAGAAACAGCTACGAAATATTTTTGGACTGGCTAATATGAATAATTTTTGTTGTTTGAGGATTTAAAATTTTCTCTGGCTAAATATTTTTTAAAGACTTGAAATGTTACAAAAAGTTTTAAAGATTCATGAAGTACATTCAAGCCATTTGAAAAATCGGGAAAACTAGTTACCACGTGCCTATTGTGGATTAAATAACTCTCATGAAATTATTTACGTGTATTTATCTGTGTAAGTATATGTTACGGTAAATTTAACTAATACCGGTGAATTTGATTGATCGCCTCCAATGTTGAAGAATTTAATAAATATACAGCAATTTATTAAATATACCGGTCATTTTACATATTCCCCATGTTAACATATTTTACATATTAAAAAAACACGAAGCAGTAATTACTGAATTTATTATTTTAAATAATCAAAACATTACTGTTGATTAGTCGAGGTTAGCGAGCGTAGATTATGTTTCGCTAGAATATCATAACCTAATCAAACATAACCTACGCTCGCTTCGATCGCTAATCTCGTCTAATTAACGTCAAATATACAATGTTATTCTTCAATATTGGAGGCGATTAATCAATTTCATCGGTAATTATGCATAATAATCGAATTTACCGTACGTAACATTTACACATAGTAGCGATTTTCCTCCGTGCAGTAGTGAACAATTACCATGTGGCTGAAGTGTCCTAAAGACTTGTTCCCGCTCCCTTCCTCGCGGCGGAAGGTTTGAACATTTTGCAGATATTCCGATCTTTGTGGCGGAGTGGTAGCGTCTCGATTCGGATCAGGTATGACATGTTTCATATGCTAAAAAATTCCATTCCATATCCCATGCTTATGCCTGACATCATCAAGCCAAATAAAAGATTGAGAAAAAATAAAAGATCTATTGCGGTCTACAGACTAAAGAGCCGATTGCCTTGTTAGAAGGCTTTAATATTGGGCTAATTCTCTTTCGTTTTTGTCTTTATAAATTTGCCTTTTTAAAGTACTTTTGAGTTATTTTTCCTAAATCGCTGCTTTATATAGGTCGTTGCTAACTACGTTTCCATTACAAGACAAACGCATTTTAACCTTAGTCCTAAAGTATTATAGTAGCTCGAAAATAAAGGAATCAAAAATTTTCGTTTGATTCCTTTATTTTCTATTAGTTACACAATTATTTTTAAACTGAATACTGTGTTATGACTTGCTTATTTCTTGTTAGACAAAGTAAGTGACGGCCAACATAAAATGCGATATTTTATGATTTCAGACAAAGATTTGTTTGTATAAACAGTTACGGTAATTAATTATGGTTTAAATTTTTTATGTAATTTACATTTAATCAATTTCATCGGTGATTTTGTGTAGTTGGCAGTTTAAAAAGAGAATAATTCATTGAAATTAAGGGAAATGTATAAATTGAATCGGGTCGAAATAACAGAAAGTACTGATATATCTCTAGTCATTTGTAAGAATAGTGGTTTTCACTAGCGACTATTCGTGCCTAGTAGAAATTTACAAGTGCCACAAAATCTTTTTGAGCATCTCACTTATGAAAACAGTCTAATTCACTGCTCATAGATCGGATAGATTGAACCAGAGTTTTGGTAGATTATACTATCTCTTGTACGAGTCCTGCAGATCATAACTAAAGAAATAATCTATTACATTGCGTTAGATGGAGAGAAAAAGTTCTTTAAATTGGACAGATTATTTGTAAACAAAAGATTCAAAAATTATAAGGAAGAAATAATTCTGTTCATCGGTAAAATGTTGATTTACTCACAAAATATCATCACCTTATTCATAAATAATATAAAATTTATTTTTTTGTTTTAATTTTAAATAATTGAGTCTTCTTAAAATATTTAATTAATCATTCATTTTTCATTTGTGAAAAGAGAACAAAGTTTTTTTTTGTGGTTATGTGTAAGCCTTGTTACCGCAAGTAAAATTTAAAACTAAAAATCAGAGGGTAATTTCGCTTCAAAAAAATATTTAAAGTATTTCCTTTAGTGTAATGATTTCCTTTGAGATCCCTGTTGAGGTGAGGGAAGAAGTGGAAGTCGCACGAAGCCAAATCAGACGAGTTTGGCGGATGTGGAATAGGCTCAAACTTCAGCATGCGGAGAGCAATCAGAGAGTTTGCGCGGTACCCATCGTGCACAGATTTAACGGTAACCCAGTTGCTCGATAGTATAGTATACTCGTTCTTTAGATATTCCTAACTGATTAGCGATGCGTTGCTGGGTGATTCGCCGGTCACTTTGAAGCAAATAGTCCACTTCCTTTAGATTTTTCTCGTCAGTCACAGAAACTGGTCGTCTGCTGCGAGGTGCATCTTCAATTGTCGCTTTACCAGCTTCACATTCGCGGAATTTCAACGCACACCTATTCACAGTACTCCTATCAACAGTTTCACTACCGTAAACCGCTTTTAAACGATGGGAATATTCGCAGGATTCACATTTTCTGCTGTTAAAAATTCAATCACTGCGCGCTGTTTTAACCATGTTGACATATTGGTCGTACTTGCCTCCAATTTTAACAGCTACTGAAAACAAACCGGTAAACGGATTTCAACGCATTATCGTAGTTTTGTAGAGGGGGACTTTAGCTATTATGTGCTGCCACGCCCAACTTGATAGTACCTTTTGTCTCCGTGTAGCAAGCTAGTGTGCAAAATTTATTAGCCGAGCCTCGTAGTATTATTATGATTCAGTAGTATGATTAATAAGTACGTTTTTCCTAAACACACTTTTGTTTTGCATTACCAAATTACTAATCCTGAGTACTATGACACGTGTTACCGACCCGTATAACAAATTGTGGTTCGTAATAGTAATAATATACATAATAATCTAGTCATTGTAATGAGAATTTTCCTCAACCATCTTTTACCTTTTGAATTTTGTCAATCTGTTTCGATCAACACTCTGCCATTGTTTAAAACTTTCTTCTGTAAGAAGATTTTTCAAAAGTCTATATTTTATCTCTTTCTGGCCTAAATATTATCCTTATTTTGTTGTCATGTACTTCATACTTTTTACAAAAGTTATTCAAAATCTTTCTCCAGTTCAAAAATTTGTTTTTTATACCAACAGACATCAAGGTTTCCTTGGTATACCAAGTGATTCAAAAAGGACTTCACAACTTTAAAAGCATATCAAAATTTATTTAAATAACTTACAGATTCGGTGAGGGCTCATTTCATAACAAAACATCAAGTTTTGACTCGCGTGGTTCATTAGTTCGAGTTTGGCCACCAGCGCTGTCACCAGTGTTGTTAAAAATGGATACATTTATTGATGCGGAACGTGCTTGCGGTGTGTTTTGGGTTCACGATTTGCAGCCAGCAACTACAGTTGAGATTAATTTTCGCAGATATATCATAGGGAGTCTCCTAGTGGGCATAACATTTACTCTTGGCACTAGACCTTAGTTGAGACAGGTTGTCCTGATAAACATATAAAATCACCAGGACGCCCATGCGTCCCTAAAGCTATTGTGATATATACTCAAAAAAATCTTTGCACGTAGTCCAGAGAAATCAACTCGACGTCCGTCACGTGAGACTGTCATTCCACAAACGACTGTTTGGCGCGTATTACGGAAACTTGCACTTTAAGCCATAGAAACTAACCGCGGTTCATCACTTTTGATGACGACAAAGTTGCTCGGCTGCAGTTTTTTGTGGAAATAATGGATAGAATTGCAGATAACGTTACATTTTTAGACAATTTAATTTTTAGTGATGAGTCAACGTTTCACATCAGTGCAAGGTGAACACCGTAACTGCCAAATATGGGGTAGCGAAAACCCTATGAAACCTTTCAGCGCATTGGTGATAGCCCTAAGCTTAATATTTTATGTGCTCTAAGCAAACAAATATTGTACGGTCCGTTCTTCCAGGAGGCAACCGTCGATAGTATCTTTATGTGGGCACGCTTCAAAATCTTTTAGTTCCTTAGACGATGATTAGCAAGACGGGCGCCATTACTATCCGCAAGACGGAGTACCACCTCACTACCGCCTAGAAGTCCGATACTTTCTTAATACTCATTCCCAGATCGGTGGATCAGTCGCGAAGGTCTAATCGCATGGCAACCTCGCTTCTCACATTTGACCACGCTAGATTTTTTGTTGTGGGGTTTCATTAGAGATCTGGTTTATGTACCACATTTGTTTGCTTATATTGTTGAGCTAAGACTTCAAATTAACGCCGCAGCTGCAGAAGTAACGCCTGACCTCCTGCTACATTTCTGGAACGAAATCGACCTCTGGGGGGTGTATATTGCATTACAAATGAAGCTGTATCGAACCAAAATGAATGTTGGGTGACAAACTTTATGAGCTTTTCTATGAAATAGATCTCAGCCAAAGCTGTAAGTTATCTCAATAAATTTTTGTAACCTTTTTAATCTGTGAAGTTCTTCTTTAATCGCACGGTATCTCCTATCTTAATATTTTACTCACCATTCTCCTCCTTTCTGTTATTTGTATTTATTTTCAAACTGAAGTTTTTTCATAATAAGGATATACATAATTCCTTAGGTCTTGTAACACCTTTTTAGAAAATAGCATTAGCGAAAGATTGTAACGATTGCTTTTTGCTCCCCGACACAGTTACTTCACTCTTGTTACTCTTTAATTTAAATGTTACAGTTTTAAATTAACTTAATTTGTGTTCGTGTATATAATGTGTATGCGTGTGCGCGTACAGGTAAAAGACTTGATCTTGATTATAGCGCAAACGTATCACATAAGAATGTATGGTTTTTGACTGTTTAATTGCAGCGACATTATTTAAATTATACAGATAAAATAAAAAATAATAAACTGTTACCCATTTTTAAAAGGTAATATAATGTTTCATGGAAGAATTATAATCTTGTTTTTATCCTAAGTATACTCAGTAGCCGTTATCTGTTTACCTGCCGGAAATGACACAAAAACTTCAAAGTAGGTGAACTGTTCGGTAAATGTGTTTTTTGGCATATGATTGAAAAAGAAATAACGGCTAGGACGTTAAATTACAATTTTTTTTAGTAATATAATTATTAATCCTTTCAGCCAACTTTTTTCACTGTCCTTATTTTTTACCTATTCTCTCTAATATTTTAAGATTCTCTCTTTCAGCTGTATGAAATTGACTAGCATGAAAATACCGGGTGAAGTAGATTTTAGAAGCTGTTCTGGAAAGGAAATAAATATTACTTGCTTCTAAAACTTAATGTAAATTTATGTCGTAATAAATGCATAAAAATATCTTACCTAGAATTGCGAAATTCTTATGACTTTTCCCTAGATTGGTCCATGTGAGTACAACAATCAAAAAATGAAAACTGTGTTTGGCTGGTATTATTGATCCTTTAGATAAAACTTATTTATAATAAAAACATCTCGGATTTTCTGGACGGTATGCGTTTTTAATGTTTAATAACAGAACACATTTTTAATGTGACCGTAAATAAAAATTTTCAATTAAATATTAATATATAAATATTAAGAAATATTCAATAGAGAAATAATTTTGTTATTTGTTCTTTAAAATAAACCAGAATGTAGATTATAAAGAATACATTAAAATCAGGTTAACTCAAGAAGGAATCCTTTGCGGAGAAAATCAATTTTTTAATGTTATAAATATTTATGAGTTAAAAAAATATTAAGTGGATATAACTATTGATATTTATTATTATCTAGCCAGGGGGCTCCGCCCTCTAGATTCTTGGGTTATAGATATTCTATTTAAAATAATATTAGTATATATTTAATAAATTATTTCACGCAAAATAAGAATAATTGTAAAGCCAGAAAGTCAGTGTTTTAAATGTCATATACGATGCCATTTAATCATCGGCATCCCAATACCGAAGGGGAAAGACACCAACCTTGTTACCGGTCGCCACACCACCCCCTCCGGTTCGAGCCCCAAGGGGTTTTATCGGAGGTCGTCGTTAGACCCTGTCTAACTGATTACATTTCATAGTCATCAGCCAGGTCTCGTCGGGATGTCACCGATGTAAGTGCCTCGGCAGACAGTATCAGAATCGGTAAAATACATATCAAATTTCGCCTTCACGTAGGCCTCAAACGGACATCTTCACATCCAGTCTAACATGATTCCGTCAAACTAATTAACCGAAACCGCAGAAGCGCAAACCCCGCGCCTAGTTCAGATTTGACAGCACCATTTGTGACTGTGAATGCCTCAGAAAACGAACGAGTTTAAAGTTAAATCAGTGTTACACTCATACCAATCAAAATTATGTCTTGCGCAACATAGAAATTCAGACCTGTACCCAAAGAAGTCGACCAATTTAGGTCACTTATCAAGGGGAACGTAACCTCATTCCGGTCCGCGCAGAAGCCGGGGACAAACCTGACAACCCCACCCGTTCCATGCTGTTTCGCGTAGCATTACAAAGATATAATCGGCAATAATAATTATCGGATACACTGAATTAGAGAAAAGTAAACATGTACTAAAATAGAACTATTATTAGGTTACATATTAAGCTATCTGCATTTTTAGGAAAGTTTCTTAAATATAATTGAAAATTGCGCTTTGAATTAATTTTATCTCGAACGATCTGTTTCTCTCAACATTTCAAGATTAGGTAAAGCAAATCAGGGATTAGCATTTGGGTAAAGTCGATAACAGCTGCTGGTATTATTCATCGTATATTTCCAAGTGAAGAATATATGCTGTGCAAATGTCCTCCATAAGATGCAGGGAAAAACGTTTAATTTTATTTCAGAATAATTAGTCTTTTTTTTTAATTGTTTAATTTATTTATTTTCTTCTATTTACTGTTACATCAACAATTAAACTCATTAGCGACTCATCATTATCTGTGCGAATGTACCGGTAAAAGTTAGTATTGAACATACTCGGCCGATCATTCATGAGACGGTGGTTAATTAAAACCCACCACCAAAGAACACCTATCTAGTATTCAAATCTGAATAAAAACAATTATCTTTATTAAGATTTGAACCTTAAAACTTTCAACTTCAAAATCTCTACGACGATGAGTTTTACCAGTATACAAACCCGGTGGGGTTAATCTTCTTATGTACCCTTAATAAGAATTATAAAATTTACGTATTTGTTACGGTAAATTTTATTAATTCGGTGATTATGCATAATTACCGGTTAATATGTTTAATCGCCTCCAGTGTTGGAAAATAACATGTATAATTTGTATATTTAACGTTAATTAGACGAGGTTAGCGAGCATAGGTTATGTTTGGTTAGGTTATTACTTACGATTCGTCAGTACTCGGAATCAACCTTTCTTTTTTTCCTGTTTATCCTCCGGTAACTACCGTTTAGATAATTCTTCCGAGGATGATATGTATGAGTGTAAATGAAGTGTTAGTCTTGTACATTCTCAGTTCGACCATTCCTGAGATGTGTGGTTAATTGAAACCCAACCACCAAAGTTCACCGGTATCCATGATCTAGTATTCAAATCCATGTAAAAATATCTGGCTTTACTAGGACTTGAACGCTGTAACTCTCGACTTCCAAATCAGCTGATTTGGGAAGACGCGTTAACCACTAGACCAACCCGGTCTAATCTAACCAAACATAACCGACGATTGCTTCGCTGGCTAACCTCTACTAATTAACTGTAATGTTTAAATTGTTTAAAAAATAAATTCAGTAATTACTTCGTATAGTCGAGTTGTTATTTTAATATGTAAAATATGGTTAGTATGTAGAATATGTAAAATGACCGGTGTGTTTAATAAATTGTTATATATTTATTAAATTCTCCAACATTGGAGGTAATTATACATATTAATCGCCTCCATTAATTTTAATATTAATTAATAGAAGTAATTTTGCATTATCACCGGATTAATCAAATTTACCGGATTAATTAAATTTATTTTTTTATAAATCTTAGAACTAATATTAAATTCCAATTTCAATTAATTAACTTTTATTTACTGATCTTTATCCCGTATCGTTTGAGTGTTATTGATATGAATCAGATAATTAATGAAAATATAGCTGAATCACTTTCTGTAATAGAAACTCTATTCCAGAAGTAATGCTATCAAAAGTACATAAAATTAATTTAAAAAAAAAAGATGGAGTATTTATATTACTGCTATTTTAGCAATATTCGAGTATTAGCTGCTATTTTACTATTTTGTCATATCTTTTAAAATCTTGCAAATCTATGTAAACTTTTCTTCTTTTTTTTTTACAACTTTTATTTGAAAATTATCATAAACTATGATAATTTTATTGAACGATACGAATGTGGGATTTTATGTGTATTTAAGGAATAAGTGATACGTTGTGAAATATAGATTTACCTTTAAACGGCAATTACTTTTTAGCTGCACATAAGTACTAAAAATGTTTGAGCAGAAAATATTTCCCATAAAGTATTAACCGTCAAAGAAACGAACGAGCCATGCATACAATTCTAGAATTCAGTTTTTTTTTTGTTGTAATTTTATTATCAAATTGTAGCACAATGAAGAAAAGAGAAATAACTGTTAAAAGAATAAACTGCAATGGTGGTTACTTGTTCTACCAGTTGAGGGTGTGATGGTTCTGCTTTCTGGCCGTTGCCAGCTTTCTCATTGCTCAACCACTTTCACTGGCTGTAAGATACTATTCTTTCTTATCTTGCTTCACAATCTACACTTTTTTACTCTTTAGTTAGCTCTCTCCTATCAAAATTTAGGCCTGGCAGATCGATTATTACAAAAAAGATCAGTTTATTTTAGCAGGCTGATTAATACTTACTCATTAAATAAAATTTTCATTTTATTTCTAGCTCTGTTTTTTTTTTGTCACGGTTATCAAAATATTTCTCTTAAATTCTTTTTTAGTATTTTAAATGCCTTATTTCTGAAAACACGAGGCGTATTTGGACATCTGTCTGTAAGAATCCAAATAATTTTTTAACTCAAAAATCAAACAATCAACTTTAAAATAGGACAAAAGTATAGATTACAATCCGTTAATTACTTTTTAATTTTTTTTTCACGATTGTGTTTTGCAATTTTTATATTTGAAATTTCTAGGGTCACTCAAGTAGCGGGTTTGTCGTTTTATTGACAATCTACGCTGCTAAATAATGGTTACAAAGTAACTCAACCGTTACTAAAAATGGCCTACGCAGGTTCCCATAAAATCTACTGTAACAGTCTTAGTCGCTAAGTCAGAAATACGCGTAATAATAAGCACTTACTGAGACCTAATCATGGTAGGGCTTACAGAATAATTTGAAATCGTAAAATTTGAACTTAAAAGAAATGTTAGTACTTTTTTCCTGTTACAACATGCCTACCAAATAAAGTTACCCTGCTGTATTTTTTGAAGATAAATAAATCTTATAACGTGGAAAAAACATGCCAAGACTGGCCGAGATTTGAACCTAGAACTTTCCGAATAACAGGCAGAAATGTTGCCACACCACCAGTCAGTTGACGAAGATCTTTGAGGCTCCAAATTAAATAAATTTTAATCCTTTCAGATTATTTTCATTTTTATCGATCTTCCCTAGCTTGCAAATTAAGGAAAAATCTGATGTGGACACCACATCCTTGTAGGCTTTTTTTTATTTTTAACCTCCGTGACCACCATTAGGTATTACTTCAGAGGATGATATGAATGATTTGTAGCGTGTGAAAATGCCATGTCTGACTGGGATTTGAACCCGGGACCTTCGGATGAAAGGCCTATTAAATCCTCCTTGTATGCCTATTAAATTACATATACACATTTTTTTAAAATGAAAAGTACTTTAAATTTTATGTCATTAACTTCTGATATTTTTTTCATTTTTTTAAATATTATTATTGAATTATTATTTATTGCAAAAGTTTTTTTACAATCAAAGGTTAATATTTATTAATAAATCAATATATTTAAATTTAAAAAAAAATTAAAAAAAAAGATGAAGTCTGATTCGAACCGATGTGCCGTATAATATCCAAATGTTTCATTAATTAAAATTTTATTTGGCTATAACTCTGGAACCAATGAAAATAAGTACCACTTACGATATATCATTGAAAAGCTCTCAATGAGGGCGTATTACTGCAGTTAAGAAAAAGTCCAAAATCAAAATTCTTTTGGATTTTGGGTTTTTATGGACACTTTTGGTTCAGCAGATTGCATTCAAAAGGTGAGGTGCACAACTACATAACAGTCCTAAATCCAAAATTTCAACATGCTACAGCTAATCGTTTTTGAGTTATGCAACATACATTCGTACGTACGTACAGATGTCATTCCGAAACTAGTCAAAATGGATTAAGTGATGCTCAAAATGGATATTTACGCTGAAATCTGAAATTTTTCGCGATCACAGTATTTCCTTTACGTCGTAGAAGGAAGTAAAAATAGATGAACTGAAATATATTAAAAGTAGTTGGAAAAATAGTCACAATTATTTAGTTTAATGATTCACACAATTATTTTCCGTGTTTCAAAAACTTTAAAATAAACATTTTTATTTATCAGTATTTTAAACTTCTACTTAATTTTTTCCTATTTTTTATCTTTCCTTTCATTTTCTTCTTCAAATGCTCGTCTTTACCTTATTAATTTTATTGTATTAGTTAACTGAAATAAATAGATTAAAGCACATTTACGTTTTAATTTACCTCAATATTTTAATTATTGGCTTACTTAAGTCACTGTGAACAAATTAACGGTACTGTGTTAGATCTATTCGCCGTGCAAGTCATAAAGCTAGTTATGCCTAACAGCCAAAATGTGAAACAATATTACGTAAAAAAATATTTACTGCAATAAGCGGTAATAGTTCGTGTAGAAAATAGCTTTCCAAGAGGGACTACTATTATGATCTTCATCCCGGTGAATCCTACAATTTTTATAATCGTATTTGTTCGAATTCTCTGAAAATGTAAGACCCAGTTCTAAATTTCCTAAAAATTCCAAACATTTGTTGATTTGAGAAAACTAGTCTTCCTAAATTCCCACCTCCCACTTTTGTATCTTATTCATATCATACCGGTGTTCTGTAGTACTGTTATGTGTAACGCTATTGTACTGCTTATAATTTAGCTGTTGAACTTACCTTATCTGAAGTTGAGCTATTTTTTCCACTTATTGTAAATCAACAAACGAACCAGTCAGTGGCGGATTCAGAGGGGCTCATGACCCCCATGGCCCCTCCAAAGGCCTGAAGGCCTTGCATTTTGAAAACTCAGTTGAAAAGAATTGAAAGATTTTACCAATACTGTATTATCAGAATAACGCGAATATATATCTTCTTTTTTTACAGTTAATTAGAGAGGCTGACGTCACTTGCTCTAATGCATACTCATAACGACATGCAAGTTGATATACTGTAGATCGCGTTGTCGATCAGTATGCTAAGATGCGTAATCATCGAGATTAATTTATTTTGTAAATAGATTATTGCATTACTATTATTATTGTATGAATTAAAATGTGTAAAATTTTAGATTGTAATGGAGTAATTACAAATATCAAAATGAAAGAAGAAATAAAAATCAACTTAATTTAAATCTTAATTTTATTATATAATTTTTTATGTTTGCATTGCAGTTTTGGTTAAAGTTGTTAGGACTATACAGTCCAACAGAAGTTAGAGTACAGACGTTATGCTTCTGGAGTAACTTCGAATAAGTTACGACTTAATTTTTATAAACAGAAATAAAATTGAACAAACTTAGCATTTTTTGGTTTTGCCGAAATCGTCCCTTTTTTTCTCTTTTACAGCAATTCTAATGATTTGTTAAGCGATTTAGAATACTGTATGTATCCAATAAAAGTGTATGAAATGTTATAATTTAAGTTAAATTTTTCAAGCATGGCACCGTTGGTATATAAAATTACGAGAGGTTATCTCCAACTCACCGGGTGGTCTAGTGATAAACGCGTCTTCCCAAATCAGCTGATTTGGAAGTCGAGAGTTCCAGCTTTCAAGTCCTAGTAAAGTCAGTTATTTTTACACGGATTTGAGTACTAGATCGTGGATACCGGTGTTCTTTGGTAGTTTGGTTTCAATTAACCACACATCTCGGGAATGGTCGACCTGAGACTGAACAAGACTACACTTCATTTACACTCATACATATGATCCTCATTCATTCTCTGAAGTATTATCTGAAATTTATTAACGGAGACTAAATAGGAAAAAAAAAGTGTTAAAGTAAAGAAAGTTTCACTGTTAAAAAAATTATTCTGAAAACTTAATAAATATTTTTTATTTCTCTTAAATCTCATACCTTAAACTACTTCTCTATATAATCGCCACATGAATTAAGAGATTTATCGTAGCGATACACCAGCTTCAATATATCCCCGCCGCATTCTTCTGCCGCCAGTCCATTTAGTCACTGATTAACAGCATTGGTTACGCGGATTGCTTACCGCTCAAAGATTCTTTCTATTTCCCCAAAAAAATGATAATGGAAAGGAGCTAAGTCCGGACTGTATGGTGGGTGATCGTAAATTTCCCATCCAAATTCTTAGTAAATCACGCGTCGGACCCGTAACATGTGGACGTCCATTATCGTGCAGCAGGACCACGCCGTCAGTCAGCCGCCCATGTCGCCGATTTTGAATGGCGCACTGTAACTTACGTAGAGTTTCGTAGTAGGCTTTTGTATTTATAGTCGTTCCACGTGGCATGAAATCAATCAACAGTATGCCAAAACGATCCCAAAAGACTGAAGCCGTCAGTTTGCGTCCAAATGGCTGTGGCTTGACCTTTGTTGGTGTGGTTGGTGATTGAGGATGACTCCATTCACTTGACTACCGTTTTCTCTCTGGCGTGTAATACGAAATCCGTGTTTCATCACCGGTAACAATTGAATTAAGGAACTCATCATCTTTTTCTGTGTAGCGCATCAAAAAGTTGAAAGCAGATCCCATTTGGATTTTTTTCTGACGTTCAGTTAAGACGTGCACAAACCTTTCTGAAGTCTAAATGATCATGAAAAATGTGACCGATAACAGCTGTTGAAATATCAAGAAAAAGAAAGGTCAGGTCGGAAATGGTTGAGCGACTATCTTTTCTGATTTCATCATCGACGCGTTTCAAGAAGTCCTCGGTGAATATCGAGGGCCTCCCGATCGTTTTTCATCATGCATATTAATTTTGTTATTTCTAAACCTTTCACACTGTTTCCGGATGTATCTTTCATTCATTACATTATCATCGTACACAGCAACCAACTGCCTGTGAAACTCAGCCGGATTAACATTTTGATGATTTAAAAAAACGTATGACTTCACATATTTCACTGTCGGCGGCAACATCGATTTTCCTATACATTTTATAACGTAATAACTCACACGCAATCAAAGATACTACAATGCGACAACTTACAGACAACAACGCAGTGTGTACATTACTAGCGTGGCCGTGAACGCCACAGGTATGCCAACCTTAAGGATAGAAATTTCCCAGCGGTCTTTACTTTAGAGATATTCCTCGTAATTATAATATAAAAATAAATTCAACCTTACCAATGATTTATATTTTATCCCTAGCGAAGTCGATCATTCGACCATCCTTAAGGGAATAGATTTTTCATAATTTAAAACATAAATTAAAGATAGTATAAAATATTAAAAGCATAACAACTAGTCGTCGTATAAAAATAATTACGTCAGTTTAGTAAGAGTGTCTCAGATAACAGCTGAGCTGAACTGACGTAATTATTTTTTTTTATAATGACGAGTTATTCTTCTAATATTTTATAAGAAGAATAATTCTTTTAATTTATGTTTTAATTTTTATGTTTTAAATTAAGAAAACGTTTTCTCTTAAGGATGCTCGAATGACCGAACGCGCTACGGATATTGTCGCATGTTCGCCGTTCGAGCAGGATATTGGGAGATTGACGATTGAGAATGTTTATATAATTACAATTTATTGGTTTAAAAACATAGCTAAAACCAGACGAATCAATAATATTAATAACTAAAGTAATCACAACCGCAGTAATAATCAGAATAATAGTAGTAGTAATAATAATTAAATAATGACAATATGACAACAGTAAACAATAATAATGTTACATGTCAGTAGCAAACAAATAATTATAAACTTCAATAATAATGATAAACAGAGATTACATACAAAATAGAATTTAAAGTAATCGTCAGGATTTATTCTCAATTAAATAATGAAAACCAGAATTCAGTCCCATTGAAAAAAGACATAGCATGAACGCTTAACACTTCTAACCACTAATCTTGTATTAACAATATTAGTACAATAGAAAAGAAAAGTAAAAAGTTTTTTCACTGCAAATACCTTGTTGTTCACAAATAAAACTCACATCGCAGACTTCATCTCGCAGATGAAGACTGCGAGACTCTCATCTGTAGACTTACATCGCATACTCTTCTCGCAGAACTGATTTTTAGCTGGTCTTTCCCGGAGTATTTATACTCCTATCTTCTTTACCTGCCGGACCGGATCCAATTCGAAGCTTGAGAACGATCGACCAAGCCCTTTCGTTCCCATGCATTCCAAACCTTGGTCCGGTAACTCTTTTTACGGAATGACGTGTGTTTATTGTGTGTCAGTGGACAGTATTACAAAAGACGATCGGACCTGTTACCTTTACTAAACGGGTTTCTTTTAGCATCTTTCTGGATTCCTCCCTCATTATATTTTCTACTACTTTCTTCTTAATTGGCAGGAATCCGTTACTCAGGTTCGCTATACCGGTCTTGTTACAATAACATAAATTGTTGGTAAGGTTGATTTTTATTTTTATATTATAACGAAATATTATATAATGTAGGATGTATACCAAAATGAAACGAATAGAACTAGATAGGGAATATTAGGGAGCTGCATCAATCCAGTCAAATGATTGAAGACAAAAAATCCAATTATTATATACCCAACCCAATTATAAAGGAGTAGGAAAGTTTGACCCCTTGCTTCCACCACTTGCCCTCAAATTCAGTTGCTGGATTCGCCCCTGAAACCAGTACTATTGATTTTTCCGTGTACTTATTCTAATTTGATTCACTTTTTGCAAAAGTGATAAATAAAATATAGCAGTACAACAAAGAACAATCCCCTGGTAAGAAATGAATTGGAATAACATTAAAAACTGCAAAAAGTATTACCCACCGAATATTGTGTGTTCACAGTTGTTTTGTGTTATTTTTGCAGCGAATAAATAAATACATTTTTTATCACAAAGACTATTCGTAAAGTCCCGAAGAAAGTTGTGGAAAAGATTACTGGAAGATGAATGAAATGACTTTAATTTGAATAGAGTATTATTACATTTTTGTAGAATAAAACCTACAAAAGAGATTTTAATTTATTTAAATTAAAACCTCTTATTAGTTTTAATTATTTTTTTATCTTTTAACCGTCATTTATATTCGAAGTAAAATAAAATGATTAACTATACATATATTTGAATTTGAACGTAGGTCCTGCATCATCACGGAACAGTTGATAACCGATAAATTAGTGATGTCAAAAATCTGCATTTGCGTTAAAAAGTGGGTTTTATAAAACATAAAATAAATGAATTTAAATACATTACGTGTTACACAGTCTGTGAGGAATAAACAAGTAACAGTTAGTACAAAACACATATTATGTTTACTGAAGAGAAAGCTACTTAGTTTAACAAAATTACGAAATAAATTATAAAGAGAAGTTACCACTTTATGTGATTATTTTATTCTTTTGAAGTACTTTACAATTTATTTTTTATCTATTTTACAACTAATTGTGTGTTTCGTGACGCTGCACTAATCAAGGTTTTACCATTGTTTCCCTTGATTCATCCAGATAAATAATGGAGCAGTACCTCTTCTTATCTTTGTAATGTAACACCTACAGCCGTGGTCATAATCTATGAGACTTATTATTATGTACTGGTTAGAATAAAATATTTATTTAGTTACTTGGAATGCTTAAGGACTATTGATTAATTTCGTTCAATTTGTTAAATATTTCAACTTTATCTTTAAATCAGCTTGATAGTAAATCAGTGGTCATCTTAAAAAATAGGTTAGTTTGTATGTTCAACTGTTTAAACTACTTATATCCAAAAGTGATTTATTAAAACATTGATTAAAGCGTGTCTATAAAAAAAAAACAAAGCAATGATAAAATGAAATTTGGTTATGAAGTGAAGAGAACAGTGGAAGAGTTTTGGGCCCACCCTCGGTCAGTTGGTTAAAGTTGGAGGTATTCTAAAAAATAAGTTCTATATCGTTTTGAATAGGAAAAGTAACGTAAAGGTTTTGTGGAGAATTTATTTATATCATTTTAACGGTACTAATTTTACCTGAAATGAATTTTATTCATATACTGGATAATTTTTTATCCGGTTTTTACAAAACCTCGGGTGGAGATGTGATGGAAAAGAATACGAATTATTTTGGAAACAGAATTTCTACGAAAGTTAATATCATTAGGGATATTTGTCGAACGAATTATCTCTTAATGTATTTATCTGTTAACGTATTAACTTTATCTCAGCAGGATAAATAAACCGGAAAACAGATAAAAATTTTGCTTTGGTAGGGGATTTATCGAAAATCGTGAAAAGTTAGAATTCTGAAATTTGGCGGAGTCATCGAGTCGTAGTTTCAAAATTTTCAGAACGAATCACATCAGTGATAAATCAAAACGTTCTGGTTGCAATTAGGGTTAGCAAAAATATATGAATATTAAAGTTCCGTAGTGTGTGTTGCCCGAAATTTGTAGTTTTATTGTTAAATGTTTTTAAACATTTAAGTCGTTCAAACAGGGGATAATTTTTAAACTTAAGCCCAAATAAGTTCACTTAAAAGGAAGATTTTCCCGATTTAATTACATTTAAACTATATTTGATAACGACCAAATTTCTGATTCAGTTGTAATAAATTTTGTTAAAGTAATGAGACAACATTTATAATCGTGTATTCTCTGGGGACGGTGGTAATTAGTTAAGAATTATCTGTTGCTTTGTAAACTTAACTCATTTTTTTTTTTGGTAAAGCTTACGTAAAAATTTTCTAACTGTACGAGTTAACATATCTTAAAGTTACGTTACATTTTTAAATTTGTTTGTTTCCTTAAATGTCATTTTAATACCGTTAACTTAAGTGTGTATAGTCAGTCGGTACACATCCACTTTAATCCAGAGGTTTTATTCCTCATTGACTCGCTTACCTTTACTCTCTCACTCTCTCTCTCATTTGATAAGTGTAAATGATCTAATAATATAAAGTTACTTTTTTCCTCAAGTCTACCGTAAGTGCTACATCTAACAAAATATTAGGAAATGATATTTATCTTTTCTTGAAGTATTAAGTAACCTACATAGTCTTAATTATTAAGTTAAATGATCTCAAAACGCTTAATGCATACTTACTGTTGCTGATAATAAATGGATTATACGTCACATAATTCCGGCAATAAACGCTAGGATTCATAAGATCTCATTGCAGGAAAATAAACATATTTATGTTTAAATAAAATTACAACTTTACAAAAAAAAAAACGATTAAATTTTATTAGTTTTTGATGTATATTTCTGTAGGATTTAATTCCTTAATGACAATTCAGCATAAAATTTTTTATTTAATCTACTTAGCAGTTTGTTTGGAAATGAATCCCTCGCTATTAATTCTTATAATTTCATTTCCTCGGCTTTTTTCTCTAGCTACTGCCGGGTCTGGGTGTGAGTGTGCGCGCGCGTGTGGATTATCAACTGAAATCACCGCTACCACTTGCCAGGTTGAAGTAGCTGCAGACATAGTGTAATGTGAAGTGTAAATGTACCGCCAGCCTCCTTGGCGCGAGTGGTAGTTTCTCGGCCTTTCATCCGGAGGTCCCGGGTTCGAATTCCGGTCTGGCATGGCATTTTCACTTGCTACAAAAATTGTCATTCATTTCATCCTCTGAAGTAATACCTAACGGTGCTCCTGAAGGTTAAAAAAAATAGTATAAATGTACCAGTAAACATGTAGTCTTGAACAGATTCAGACCGACTACTCGTGAGGACGTGTGGTTAATTGAAACCCAGCCACCAAACAAAACCGGTATTCACATTCCAGCATTTAAATCCGTAAAAAAGTAATTGCTTACATAAGGACTCTAAAAATCTCGACTTATCAGCTGATTTTACGATGACGAGTTTAACCACTAGACCAACGGGTTGGTTTAAACTTATGTGAAGTAAGAAATTTCATTTTTTTGACTAACATGATTAATTTCTACGGGATGACGGTTTTTTCCTATTGTGGTCTTGTCGATTTTCATATGTTTTATTGACAGAGTAAATAAGAGATTTAATGCTTTTACGTTAAGATTTGGTAGAGATGAATTTAAGGGAACACTGGACAGTAGATTGAAACGTACATTGTTTTTATTGACTGAATATTTCATGAACTAAATGTAATCATTAAAGTTTAAGTTAATTCACGGGGAAAGAAATAATGTGGTTTAAAGGAAAATGAATCCGTAAAAAATTATTTATATCCTTTCAGCTGAACCCCCCTTCGCCACCGGTTTTACTCGTATTATGATCAAAGTATTCGTATTTAATCTCGATTAGATGTGGTCGGATTTAGACTTGTGGTCGATTAGATGCTGGTTAAGGACACTGGTTTTACCTGTAGATAACAGTTGACGATCAACTCGACCTGCTAAATTCATTTTCTACTGTTTTATTTAAATTGATTATAGGCTTCTTTGATCGGTCTGTACAATAGTTACTGTTGTTCTGTTATTATTACAAGTCGGTGGGTGAACTGTAGGCGAGTAGGCGGTTGCTGTTTAACGATCTCACTAGTGGCTTGCCGACCCGCACCCCTTGCGTTCTTTTACTCTAGTGCAGGTCGCCGCCTGTTAGCCGCAAAAGCACCGATAATGAATAATAGACTAATATACCTTTTTCCACGGTCAGACTGTTTGAAGTCTGTTTTATGGCATCTTATTTCGGTAGAGAAGGAACGCGGAGATGTGTTCTCTTCTTTTCTTCAGTTCATCTACCGCATCTGCTTGTACAATATAAAAACTGCTAACTTGAAGATGGCGTCACGCTGTTCCATAGATTGAGGAATTGTAATAAACATAAATTTCTGTATGATTCTCAACATATCGTGAGATATTTTCAGTTTATGCTACTTATAGGTTTTGTTTATTTAATCGTAGAAGTAGTAGTTGAAACGTTTGTTTGAATGATTAATTTACTTTATAAACTTTGCAGTTTGTGCATGGATGTATGAAATGGAGAACTTTTTAGCTTATGATAAATGCCGTGCCTGACCGGGATTCGAACCCGGGACCTCCGGCTGAAAGGCCGAGATGCTACCACTCCACCATTTACTTGTAATATTTTACATTATATTTTTTTTATAGTTATAAAAAAAATTAAATCTTTAGTTTATATTAGTTAATACAATACTTAATTTTGAAAAAAAAGATTAAAGTTTGAATCTTGTGATTATCTTAGTATTATAAAACTTAACCACTAGTTAAAATATTATGAGATTTTTTAAGAAACTATAAAACAAATAAATACTTTTTTTAAACGCTTGGAATAATACACTAATTAAAAAATAATAATTTACATTTTTACAAAGTAAAGCACACAAGTTACATAAAAGCAATTGTACTCGAATGTGAAACTTATATGCTTTAGTTATCTGTTAAGCAGTTAATATAAAAAACGAGTTTAAAATTTTGTGAAACTTTATAACAAGACACCAAGTCAAATTGTATTAGAAAACATCTTTAAAATACCTCAGAACGTTTTCAGACCTCTTCCTCAATTACAGGCGTTGTTGTTTTGACACTGGAGCTATCTGATATATTTTAATCTTGCAGAGACAATTACAAAGATGTTCCAAAATCGCGTGTGTAATTTAAATTGTCTGTTCATTTAATAAATTGTTATGTTGGTATATTTCATAATGTTTTGTGTATTTAGAATAATTCGTCCTTTTTATGTGAGTACGTGTGTAAAATGTCAACGTTTTTTCAATGTTGGTGAATTTATGATGCGTTTACGGGATGGTTAGTGAAATTGAAGATTATAAAGAATTAAATTTTATAAAGTACCTGGAACACATACAATTATTGTGACAACTCGCTCCTCTCACACGAAATAAACAAAGTGAAAATCAAAATTAAATAAAACTTAAAAATTTCATCACATTGGCATGCATAAATAAGGGTTCAGAGAAAAAAGCTTTAAAATTTAAAAAATCTGAATAGAATGTAGCCTTTAAAACAGCAAATAAAATAAATCACTGTCTGTAGAACGTAATCACAAAAATGTAATCCCTGGAATATATAACTAGCCTATTCCGATTGCACAATACTCTATACTAGTCAAATGGAGTGCAGTTTCAAACAAAGACACAACTAATACTTAAAGTTTACCATAGCAATATAGAATCAACATTTGCTAAATACCTCATAAACAATGATCCTGATATTCTATATATAAACAAAAAAATATTTACGTTTTGAACATTATATAGATGTAATTTATAGATTGATCATTATACTCACTTGAACATTATATAATATAACAAACATACAAAAACATATAACAAAAATATCTTTAAATAATATTCATTCATATTCACCTTTCAACTACATTCTTAATACATTTCTTGCTTATAAAATACGAAACTCAGTACTTACCTGGTGCGGTAAGTGATGCACTTACTTCACCGATGTGAAAACAACAGCATCAGTCACTAGGGATGATGGCAAAGACGAATGAAAACTATTTGAAGCAAGTTTTATAAAAAATATTGCACATTTTAGTTCCGTGTGCCGATAAAAACATTTTAATTTTAAATGAATATAAGCCTTTAACATCTTTGTTTGTAAGATTTACCAGTAATGATAAACAATAGTGTATCCCTTTTTACGTTATGTACTACTTGCTTCACTTTACAGCAATTTGGTTAAATGTTTCTCTCAATCCTTAAATCGTTATTCAAAAATGTGTTTTTTAAAGAGCGCTTAAAGAATTAATTTTCTCAAAGTAGATCTATATGTGTGAAGATGATGTTTTTATTATGCGGGTTATTAAAAAAAATGAACAGATTTCAAGACGCAATCTTTCAGTTCAGTAGAAGCGTTATAGAATTAGTCAAAAATCATTTAAAAGAGTAGGTTTGTAAATATCGAATAACTAGCGCATGAACGCGTTAGTTATAGTGACCTCAAAATGGCAAGTCAACAATAAAAGACGTTCTGTGTGCTCGGGTTCGCGAAAACAAATTCGGTTGTCTCGGTGCAGCATGATTTTCGAAGGCGATTCGATATTAATCCGTTCTATTTGAAGAACATTCAACAGTAGTTATGACAGTTTGAGGAGACTGGGTATCTCTGTAAAGGAAAACGTCCAGGAAGACCGCGGGTTTCGGAGGAACGAAGTGGAAAGAATTCGTGATGTGCTTCAGCGTAGTCCACATATGTTCACAAATCGAGTTTGCCGTCAGCTTGCAATTCTTCAACAAACTATCTGCTTGAGCTAAGAAGACGTCTACAAATGAAACCAGACTGAAGCTCGTTCAAGTACTTTCCTATAACGAAAAAGGAGCGATTGAAATTTTACGAATCGATGCTGGAGAAAATGAAAGACGAAAAATCTCCATTTCACGTTCTGTCACTTAAATGATACAGTCAATCATCATAATTTTCGCATTTGAGGATTGGAACCCCCACATGTAACAGTTGAGCATGAGAGAGATTCTTCTAAGGTGAACGTGTTCTGTTTCGTGGAAAATACCATTACAAGACTCTTGACATGTTCCAAAAATAGCTATTCCCATTAATGCAAGCAGATTCAGATGAATTTTTTTTACAGCTGCATGTAACACCGTCTAATTGGTAGCTGATGGTACGAGCTTTTGCAATAAAAACGTGCCCTGACGATGGACTGGTCGAAACGGTACTCAAGATGTTGCTCTTTGTGAATGACCTGCGAGATCTCCTGATTTAACCTATGTGATTTTTTTGTTGTGGAGATATGTTAAAGATTTTGTTTTTCGTCTACCGCTACCCACAAACCACAATGACATTAAAAATCGAATATGAACTGCGATCAACTCGGTAAATCGTGACATGATTGCTACTCGTCCGGGAGGAATTCTCTTATCGCCTTGATGTGGTCGTGTTGCTTCTGGTGGTCACATTGTACACTTACATGTAAGACAGGAAATGAAACTTGATTGAGTAGAATAGATCTGATTTGGTTAGAATTTGGTATTAATTTTCCTTAATCAGATATTAAGTTATGAAATAGGTTCATTCTATTTTAATAACCCGAATTCTTTAACTTTGCATCAAGAAAAAACTGAATAATGATTGGAAAAAAATTGAAAAATTTCATTTAAGGATGTAATGCAAAACACTTGTAGAAAAATAAACAACCGTGCCAGTAATAGGTTTTACGATGTATTTCAATTATTAAAAATGTTATAATACGAAAAAGTCAGATTAGTAGTAAATGATCTAAAATTTCATAAAATTACAAATATTTCATTGTTACTAACGTGTCAAATAAATTTTAAAATAAATTACTGTTTCAGAGGTGTCCTAAATGGCTAAAAATTAATTGAAAATAGAGAAACTTTAATTAAAAAAATAAAATCGAATAATGTAACCTGTTAAGGCATCCTAGGAATCACATAGTTGGATGCCAATAATTTTCTCATTCCTAATAGATATGAATTTTCATAAATCCTAAAGAATGTGAGGATATAGAGAATTTAAAATAGGAATGAAATAAAACGTTTGATGAAAAACATTAATTTGTATCGAGAACCTGAGTCTTTTTATTTTAAATAATTCTAATGAAGAAAATGCGGAATTATTAATAATATCTTACCCGTTTAAATCACATAATAAATAGAAAATGAGATACATTAAAAAAATTATTGGAAAAATTTAATGTAAAGATTATTCGTAAATCACAGTAAAAATGAGTAGGTTAAATTTATATAAAATTGAAGGTTCTATGATTCTTCAAAATAAAAAAAAATAAATAAATTTAAAAAAAATAGTATTTAAAACTGCGTTTGATATATGAACTTGTAGTGTGGTACAGCTGCGCTTGTATCGATTTTGCCTTAGGCGGCAGAATTTCCATTTATGTACAAATCAATTGAGATTCAAGAACCGTCGAAGTTTCTTGATTAAAAAAAAATTTCAAAAGCATGACAATAAATAACAGTCACCAACTTACACTACAATCCACATGTTCGTGGAAATTTGGTCCGTTTCATGGCCTCTTTGAATAATCAAATTCCATCTGAAACCATTTCAATGAGTTCTCTCAGTATGCGTAGAAAACTAAGCCGCAAAGCGCACAAAATTCCGTTCCACTTGTCAAAGCGACCATGTCACTGTCTCCATCACCGGTTTCTCCACCATTATCATCATCATCTTCTTATACTTTCTCATTCTTTTTCACTGTCTTATGCCTCCTTATTAGCTGTGAACCGGTTTCAGATAAACGCTACTTTTCAAAACACGGCGTGTATCTCCTCCAGTTCTCTTCACTCTAGCGGCCGAATACTAATATTAATTTCGATAAACGTTCTTTCATCTTGTTGTTTTGGAGTACCTCAAAAGTAGAAGTTGAAATTAATCAAAAACTTATACAATATTATTTTATTTAAAAACAATACATAATATAATTTTATTACTTTTTTTAATAAAGTAACATTTTTTAAGTATATGTATATATATATATATATAGTGAAATGAATCACAAATTTCCATGTGTGTATATTTGAAAGAGAAAATTGTCTTTCGGAAACAATGAGAGGGGAATCAATAGATCAAGCTTTTTCTTCAATAATTAGTTAAGTCATAATATAATAAAAATTAATCAGCTAAGTCAATGTAATGTAAAAAAAGTAATGAAGTTATATAATTTAGAATAAAATTTACGGATGCAGTATCGTATATTGATAAAATATCTAATTGTTTAATTATATTACTTAATAAAATAAAGCTACTAGAACCCAGTATTATGTTTTTTTGAATATTTTTTAAATTCTTCTGTTGACTGTTTAGTCGAAACACGATGCACCAAAAATACTTGATTTAAGATTTTCATTAAGAAATGAAATTTTCTGATGTATATTATAAGTAATATATATAGGAAATACGAAAGGATACAATAACCTGGTGGGCTGCAATCTACCGACGAGTACAACGACGGAAATATTTCTCTTCATTTTTGTAATTCAGCAGCAGTTGTTAAATTGTTTGTTATACAATAAACATTTTCGCTCAAAATTTACAAAGATATTTTATTTAGTTGAAAAGAATATCTAAAATGATTTTTATAGTAGAGATTCAGAAATTCTTTGTCAGTTACTTTACTAATAGTCTAAGTTTAAGTATAACTATGCAAAGGAATTTTTTTAACCCTACCGATTAGTTTTAAGAAAGCAGGAAAGACGCAGTTGATAACTGGTTTAACTACTCAAATACTTTTGTCGTTTCTTAAACAATATTACTACTCAACAAAGCTATAAGTGTGTTTCTTACTGCAATCATGGTTATAATTTCAGCTTTGATCCTCGAAGATTAATTTCTAGTGTGATACATCTTATAGATAATGAAATCAAATATCTCTGTACTTATGAAAAATCTTAATTGAATTTGTTACGTTTCGTAAGAGAAATTTTATTTTATTCATTTATACCCCTTTATATTACCCGGATAACTTTCTTATTTATCTGTTTTTTCTTTTTATTAAATAAGTATCATTATATAAAATTCTCTGAGGATTTTAATATTGAAATCAAAATTACGGGGCTTGGACGTATCATACGGTCGTTTTGGAATAACGGCTCATTTTATAAATTTCGGAAACTTTAGCCAGGAAAAATAACTAGTTTTTTCCATAATTGAATATTGGTTTCAAAAAATACCTATTTAAGTCTTCGATAAAAACCTTTCTTTTTAATAAATAGAATTTTATTGTCTGACAAAATTGGTTTTGTAAGAGTTAAATAAATGTTATTGGGTAATGAAATTTAATGTAAATAATAATTTATTTTGAGTTTTTTCATCGAAATCGAATTTTCCATTTTCTAAAGTTCAAAATAACTATTTTCTTTTTATATGGGAGACATAATAATATTGGAATCATAATTTTGTCTATAACCCAGGTTGTTCGGCTTTATAAAAAAAAAAAAAAAAAAAAAATAGGAATTATAGAAGGTTGTGTAATTCCTGTTTTTAAAATGTGCTTTTCATTCTTTAATATGATGAACGGTTAAGAAGTTATTCAGACTTATATATCAGTAGTACTGAAAACGACGGCAAATGCGGAATTTTTTAACTAATAAATTTATACCCCTTTATTTTAAGAGGAACTGAATTAATTTTTTAAGTTATTAATTCACCGCATAAGTTCAAAGCTTGTGCGTTGGAATATGATGTAATACTAATGTATGAAAAAATGCTAAGCCTGCGTGTTGTTTTGTTTTTCGGACGAAAGGCTAAACCTTTCGTCCTGATAATAATGAAAATAAAGTAGTTTAAAGACTATTTTTTTAGAAATGAACAGTATATCGTCAGACCGGCGTGTGGTTTAAGTTATTGATTAGAATATTAGTACGTGGAACACAGTTCATCTATGCAAATTTTAAAGATTAGAATTAAATTACTTTCAATCAGTAACATTTTATGTATCCACTTTCAAACATAATTAAACTATTTAAAGATAAGTTCTTTAGACAGACTTGTTTTTACGTAAGTCCTTATAAATATTCCTTACATTTGAGATCTTTCCACCGACCAATCAGCTGCTACCTATTTTAAAAGTTTATAAATACCTTAATCAGTTAATTAGTTTCACCACGGTTTCCGTTGTAAATTATTACCTTCAATATGAATCGTGAATGATGATTTTTTCTCCCTTATTTTAAGATTTTTATTTTGTTTTTTTTTTTTTTTGTTACATACGGTGCTGTTTTATTTAGTATTTTCACATTTCTAATGTTTGTGTTTTGCTTAATATTAAAAATTTAAGAATGTTTTTAAATGACCTAAATTTTTACCGTTCATAAAATTAAATTAGAATTTTTTTCGGTATTCAGCTAATAATAACTAATATTTTTCTTAACTCATAATTGCTGCTTATCGGAATGTATTCATTTTATCCGAAAAAAAATTGTGTTACTTTCGCGCTCAGATGTGCAATTTTATTTAAAAGTAAAGGTTAAAAATTTATTATTGGGTTAAGTAACTAGATTTTTTTTTCAGGAGAATATGTTATTAGTTTAATGATCGATGTATTTTTCCTATAAAAGAAGCATTCAAAATATGTTGAAAAGTTACAAATTCAAAGTGCACTAACAGCAGCTGGGATCGAATTTAAAGGAATAAACGATTTTCCTATCTGTTTTTCACGTTTATATATTTTTTTAATGATAATTTTTTGAGGCCTTTTTATCAGGCCCGAATATCTGAATATGGTTTTCCAAAGGCAAAAACTGCATTGCTGTGTTGAAATTTTCCTTGAATGTTATATATTTGTTAAAGAGACGATTATATTGGCCTTGTAATGGGAAGCAACAACCAAGTTTTATCACATACTTTGAGTTATTTTCTGTTTGTAACTTTTCCCCTCGGTACCTAAGTTAATGTTCAAAGGATCATTTTTGCGATAAAAATAATTCGACTAATTTAATGAATACTTCCATTATTTTCTGCACTGCACTAAAAAACGAACGGATTATTTGTACATGTACTGAAGCCAAAATTATATGTATAATTTTAGTTTAAATTTACTTTTTTTAACAGAGTAACTACTGCTCACAAAACCTCAAGTTTTACTAAATCTTAAAATATCTATGACGATGTACGAGTCGCACATTTTAATGTCTCTTAAAAGTTTATAATTTGTTTTACTAAACAAATATTGGATTTTCATTAGATAAATATTAGAAGACGACTTGTTTCTTGTTATTTATCCTACAAACGTAGCCTTCGACACTTACCATCCAAGTCAAAGAACTGTCCTTTCAAAGAATATTATAATAGAACGTGGATATGATGTTCGGTGAGCTACTTGAGATTTACACTAGCAATTTCTAGATGTGTTGTTGGTATTTTGTTAAATAGTGGATAATTCTAACATTCATTCTGAAATATTACAACTTATTTGAGGATTATATTCCTACATAAATAAATTATAAAATCAAACAAATCTTTTATTTATTGTTAGGCCTACTGATAATTTTACATTTTTACTGAATTATTACAGCTTTACTATTATCTTTTGCCGATATTTTTGTGTTTCATAAAATAGAATTTCTTACCATTAAGAATTTTTTTTTACACTAGTTCTTTAATTTCTTTTTCCTATATTTTAAGGTGAAATATTTTAATAGCAGGTTGGTTATTATCATGTTTTTATTATATTTCGTAAGGTTTTTTATTTAAAATCTCAAATAAGTATTTTCACTCTTGAAATTTAGATTTGTAAGAGTAAAATTGTATCAAGCTTTCAACTTTATTTCATTTCTACTTCTGAGACATTTTATATATTGGTTTAGAGTGATCAGTTTTTTTTATACAACTGCCCAAAAAGGAGTGTAATGTATTTGGGTGTGTATGTCTGTTTGTTCCACCGTAGCAGCTCAACGGCTGTTTAACCGATTTAGATGTTTGACCCCGCATTGGAATTCTAAGTTACCGGGAGTGTCACAGGCTATATATATATATATATATATATATGTTCGATTTTTTTCAAATTTTTCAAATTTATTTAACTAAATAAATTAAATAGTAAACTTATTTACTATACACAAATACTACATACCAAATTGTCATCCGCATGCTGTTTAATTATTCTATATTAGTAATTATCCTATATTAAAGAGCAATGTGTTTTTGGTAGTCCTGTTTTTTAATTTTTAATATTTATCTCTTTTTCATCTTCATTTCTGAAACGTTTACTTATTATATTGCTTTAGTGGTCAATTTTTTTTTTTAAAGACGAAATAAATGTTCGTATTAAATGCATTCAATTGAAATCATTGTACCTCACTGAACAAATGATAATTTATTTCGGAATAAATTGAAAAAAAAATTACAATTGGGATTTATTACTTTTAAACTAAAGTATCATTCAATATATTACACCGAAATACCAGTGTAAATATATATATATATATATATATATATATATTTGAAAGTTATATTTTATGAAAATAATAAGTGATTACATTGCTTTATTGATCACCCTCAATATCTTGTGAGGATCATATGTGCATGGCACCGGAAAAGACCGAAATAGTAGCGATTTCTACTGCAAAAAGAGGACCGACTTTGGCAGTCGAGATTGAGGGAAGGAAAATACTGTCGAAACCTGCCATTAAATATCTCAGAATCTGGTTTGACGCACGACTGAGATCTGGAAGGGATGCTGTCGAAGCCACTGAAAAGGCGGAGAAGGTAATGCGATACATTGCGAGGATTTTACCAAATTGTAGAGGACCAGGTCAACAGTGGAGGACACTACTGACAGGGGTGGCTCATATCACGCTCTTATACGGTGCTCAAGTCTGGGTAGACGTTGTAATATACGATAGATACAGGGGAGCAGCAGCAGCAGCAGCATCCCAACCCCGTAGGAGGAAGATACCCACTTTGTGACGTTACCGATCGCCACATCCCAACCCTCGTAGGGGAAGACACCAACCTTGTGACGATTCCGGTAGTTCCCGTCGTCCCCGTTCCTAGCCATGATGGTGGGCTTTAACGAGAGTCTTCTTCAGACCCTCTAACTGATTACACTTCACAGTAATAAGCCAGGCCTCGTTTGGGATGCCACCAATGTAAATGCCTCGGTAGACATTTACATCAGTGATTTTTAACTCAGCTTTTGCCTTCGCTGCAGGCTTCTTCCGGATATCATGACTGTCCTACATTGTTGCCCTTTACCTGTCGCCACACCACTCCCTCCGTTCCGAGCCCTGAGGCGCTTAATCGACGGTCGTCTTTAGACCCTCTAACTGATTACATCTCGCAGTCATCAGCCAGGCCTCGGACGGGATGTCACCGACGTAAATGCCTCGGCAGACATTTGCATCAGTAAAATACATATCAAATTTTACCTCGTATCGGGGACAGACGTAGAGGACGTGGTCCACTGTATCATCAGTACCGCAATCGGGGCATTCGAAACAATCGAATCCACCAAACGAAACCTAGCCAAACTTGCCCGAAAGGCACCATGCCCCGAGAGAAACTGTGTGTTATACCGATTGGGGTAGACCCATCCAATCGCAGCTAGACACTATAAGAAATATACCATGCGTGTAGCGACCTGCGGGGGATGTTTGTGATGACTGGTTATGAGTGTGGGAGTGTTACTTCGTCACTGAAGTAATACTCTATCAGCAGTTTTCCAGAAGGGGGGTAAGTATGATAATATTGCAACAGTACAACGGTTCTTATTTACTAAAAAAAGGTTTGTCTAACTGCTAAATCCGAGTCCGAATATACTCTTCATTTGGAGTCGAACTTGTGGCCTATTTTTGTGTAAACAGTAAAATTACACATAAATTATACAACAAGAGATAAGTATTAAAAATTAAAAAAACGCGACTGCCAAAAACAGACATTGCTCTTTAATATAGGATAATTAAAGAGTTGCGGGTAAAATTTTGTAGATAGTATAATTTTTTTCAATTTTTTTAAACATATTTATACATATACAGCCTATGACACTCCCGGTTCAGCCTTTGAGTTGCTACGGTGGAACAAACATACGTACATACATACAGCCTAAATACATTAACTCCTTTTTTGACAATCTTATAGTAAATTCTTACGTTACTATCGAATAGACGAGTATTTAGACTAAAATTTGTAAAAAGCAGTTAACATTTTATGATGATTAGAAAATATATTTAACACAATTACCAGGTAGATATAGAAAATGTTTCACCTGATAACATAAACAGTGAATTTATTCTAGAAGTTGTTTTAGATACCACAATTATCCACCATAAATAGAATTTATTGAACACATAAGAACTTAAAATGATTATTTTTTAAATAAGCAGAAAAAGTAATTTTTTGGTTTTTCAAGGTAAAAATTGAGCTGCTGTATTAACCTAATTATATTTTCAGATAAAAAAAATGATTGTTGTGTAGTTTCGAGGAGAAGAAACGGTCCTTCATTTTATTTGCAAAGTGCCCTATTCGGGGTAAAATTTTCAATAAAGCATATCTAACTGAGGTGGATTTATAACCTAATAATAGACGATGTAGTAATCGGATTAAGTGAGAAATTACTGTATAATTGCATGGAAATATATTATTGAAATAAATAATAATACTATAACCGACTTAAGTGTAATATATTTTTAAGTATTTACTTTTATTTTTGTTAAAATGAATTTTTATTAACATAACATTTTCTTAGTGCTATTTTTGAGAACTTTTTACATGTTCTCAAATTTCAGTCCTTCAGACAGTCAAATGATCATGAATAATGTCTCAATCTTTATATAAATATTGTCTTTTTTCCTTATACATCATTTATGCTCTGGAGGCAACAGAAATATTAAACAAAAATAGTATAATAAGCAAATACAATATGTATATTATAAAATTTAAAATGTTAAAAAACGGATTTTACATGAAAAATTAAATGAATGAAGTATTAACAGAAAGAAGTAGTTACAAAAAAAAATATAATTTTAAATATAACCAATAGTTGTGTATAAGAATTAGAAATTATTTGTTTGTTTTTTACTTCCTATTAGTTTGGAAGCCCCCAATATTTCTAGTTTGAATTTAAATAGAATTACCGATATTTTTTAATTGCGATAAGGGCATTGAAATGGTGATTTTCTTTTCTTTTATCTTCATTCATATTTTAATATCGGTATAACAAAAAATAAAAATAAAAAAACGGTTTATCCACCATTAAATACATTGCTTCAAAAGATGCAGTTTCAAATATACTAACAACATAAAAATATATCCAAGACTACTCTATTATTTCTGTGTAATAAAATAGAGAAAGAGTGAAGAAGATAGGTAATGAGAGACGGAAAGAAAGAGAGAGGGAGAGAGTGATTTAGTGGGAAGAGGGGATATAAAAAAAAGAAAAAGAGAGGGCGTAGGAGTATTGAAACAGCGTTAATTTCATTGGGGGCAGTTCGTTCGTTTAGAGAATCAGCACTTTTAGTTCAGCAGAACAGCAGGGGATAGAGAAGAAGTAAAGCGGCGGCCGATCGTGAGATGGCCGATGGCCGCTTAACCGCGGAGTAAAGAGTTACGACTACAACGTTAAGGGAGGGTCGGCCCGGTCCCAGCCGGTCGACAACATTCGTTTGTAACATCTCGGCTACAGATCTACCATATCACGTCCCAAGGCCAACTCCTCGTTCACTCTTCCACATTTCAAGGCGACTAGATTGCGCCCACTTATGTTGGTATATCCTACAACGAGGATGACGGTGATGATTTTGACTAAATCTGTGACGACTAAAGGCACTATGTACGTGCTCATTTATAAACACACACACACACACACACACACACCGCACGTATTACAATATGAATGTGTGCATGTGTATGTGTATGTGAAAAAGTAAATAAACGTGTACATTGTATATACAATGTTACACCGGTGTTATTTTTTGGCTTACATTCAAAAACGTTTTAAGAAAGTGTCTTTACATTTTCATTACTTCTGTGTCTGATGGACAGAGTCGCATTCGCCTACAAAAGCGAGCGTGCTCATGCATACGAAAATACTAGTTTATCGATGTAGTGTAATGACTGTTAGTAATCACAGAGATATTTTAATAACTATTAGCCCTATCAATTTTCTGTTATTACCATTCTATTGTAGAATGTTTGCTTATAATGAAATACTTTTTAGACATTCGATATAACAACACGGTGTACTCAGTTATTTATTATATACGCGTAATATTTTATGTTCATTTGTATAGCTACATGTTTGTTTTAAGTTAACACTACGAAACCTGGTTTGAATTTTACCACTCTCAGCACTACCAATACTAGCTTAACGTAACCTAAAACGTAGTCCAAACGTAAAACCTTTTCATAAGAAGATTCTGACATAAATTTCACTCTTTTCCAACCTTCCGTAAATCTTCATTTCATACTTTATCAATATTCCTCTTATTTTCGATGTTATTCTTTTAAAAATTTAATTATTGTTCTTTGTCTCTTTAGGTACATAATTAGTTACCGTAAAGTTCTACTCTCCAAAAAATTATTTTTAGGAGTTTTATTTTCGTCTAACAATTTTCTTTCCTGACTAAAAATTGAAATTTCTTGTCTAATCTGCTTTCATTTTCTTATTATTTCATCTATACTTTAAAATATGATTAATTAAATAACAAATTACTTTAATAATCTCTGGTGTAAGTACTTTCATTAATGACGCATAAATTATTTGTGAATGTTACGTATGAAAAATTTATTACGTTGCTTGGGAAAGAGCAATTACTAACAATTCAAATAAAATCCTTGAATTTCTGAAAATCGACACCCTAAAAATTCCCAATGTATATGTGTGTGTATATATATATATATATATATATATATATAATATATAATTTGCCTATTTGGGCTTTTCCTACGTCTTTTCTTGGAAATTTCATATCTCAGGAATGATCGTACTGAGACTTTACAAGACTACACTTCATTCATATACATCATCCTCTGAAGTAATACCTTACGGTGGTTCCGGAAGCTAAACAGAAAAAGAGAGAGAGGTCTTTTCTTGGTTTTAAAGCATCATACTTAACTTTGTACAATAAGCTATTCTCAGACGTTGGTTGGTTGAAAAAAAATCATTTATATTAAATATTAATAGAATTAATGAAAAAACATTTATTTTTTTTTATCTGTAGAATAGAAAATACATTTTATAAATTCGATTAAGTTTATAAATTAGATTTTTTGTAATAATCTTATCTCACTACAGTTTCCATTTTTATCAGATTTCAACGGAAATATCCATTTTGACCATCCCTAAATCCATTTTGACTAGTTTTGGCGTGACTTCTGTACGTTCGTATATACCTCCCATAACTCGAAAACGATTAGCCGTAGTATGTTGAAATGCTGGATTAAGAACTGTTGTAACATCTAATTGTACACCTCCCCTTTTGATTGTAATCGACTGAACCAAAAGTGCCCATAAAAGTCCAAAACCTAAAAAAAAGCATTTTCTTCCTCTTTATATTAATCATCGTCTCTTTTTATTCTTTTCTTAAATTTTATGTACTTTTCATTTTTATAAAGTGTGTATATGTAATTTAATAGTCGTACAAGGAAGTCATATGGTGTCCTCATCATATTTTTTTACATAGTTTTAATAAAAACAAAAAATCCATTTAACAAAATCCAATTATTTTTATTTTGGATTTTTTCTTAACTGCAGCAATAAGCCCTCATTGAGAGCTTTTCAACGATATATCATAAGCGGTACATATTTTCATTGGTTCCGGAGTTATAGCCAAATGAAATTTTAATAACGAAATATTTGGATCTATAAGGGGAAGGCACATCGGTTCGAATCAGACTTCATCTCCTTTTTTTATTTTTTTAACATTTTTTATTTTTTAAATTAAATGTATTGATTTATTAACCGGTGATTATAAAAAAACCTTTTACAACAAATTGATCAATCTTTACAATAAAAAAAATGAAATAAAATTAGAGAAATAAAATTTTATGTACTTTTGAAAATGTGTATATGTAATTTAATTGGCATTATCACATATGTGTATATGTAATAGATTTGGTGAAACATCTGATTATTTAATATTAATTGAAAATTATAATTTACAATCGTATTATATTTGGATTTTCTGGTTTAATTTTATTTAATTATTCAGGAATTTCTGTTTAATTTTATCTACATAAAAGTTAACTACACAGTGACTGAAGGATAGACCCTTATAAGAAAAACATATACATAGAGGAGGTATACATTGCCGACCTTTAATAAATTGCAAAAAATTCTTATCTTTTATTTACATTACTCCTCTGATATTGTCGGATAATATTCTCCCTAAATTGGAGTTGATCAACATTTCGTTTGTTTTTTGTTGCCGATCATTTGATCGCTCTTTGGTTTGGTATAATTCTTCTGATCATAATTTGTGTACACGTTCTGTTAAATTTTTTAAATAAATTTAAAGTGTACACGTTTAATTTTTTTTTCTCTTTATATTCTTCATTCTCTCTTAATCTTTTTATTTTTCCTTGGTATTAGCGTTTTCTTCTCCCTTTATATTTATAATCTTCTCTTAATCTTTTTATTCTTTCTTTAGTTTTAACATTTAAAAAAAATGTGTGTATGTAATTTAATAGTCGTACAAAGAAACATATGGTGTCCACATCAGATTTTTTACATAATTTTAATATAAACAACCATACCGACTAAGTAGATGAAATTTTACTGGCATTTTCTTAATGTTTAAAAATTTATTTTATCAATTGACACCCCTTAAATAACAGTAGGCGCTTGTATTTTTGAAACCATACAATTTCAGCTTATTAAAATGCTATTACACTCGTAGGTAAATATTGGATGTAGCTCAAAAAAATAAGCTACTTAATTTTTTAAACCAAATAGATCCAGTTAAACGTTTTTCTTTAGTCAATTCTGTGTTCATAATAACATTGTTCAGTATTTTATAACTTTTTTACTTTAGATTTAATTCGTAATTATACTATTTTTTTTCTTCAAGGACTATGCAAATATTATTTCATGCAGCTTTTTTCTTTTTCTTCCAGAAGTTCTTCATTCTTTTGGATTATCTATCTCTTCTTTTTTCAGTCTACTCTCTTTTGTTGATTTCTTTCTTTTCAGCTACAGGAACATATAATTAAAAAAATTTCTTTCTATATTATTTTCGATCTAGACAGTATTTTGTGTAATGTTGAAATATTTGAGCTCTTCTTTCATGTTTGACCTTTATAATTCCAGAGTTTAATGAAAATCTGTTTGTTTAGTCTTGATTGCTTCATTCGGCCATGTGACTATAGAATTTTAGTCGTCGTTTTATTGTTATATCTGTTTATTTGATCTCAGTCTGTGGCCTTGTTGGACCAAAAATCTTTGTTAAAATTCTTCTTTATATCTTGAGTAGATTTTCTATTCCAGTTATACAAGTAGTTTCCATGCCGTAAAAGATTACTTGTCTTACAACTGTGCTATAATCCCTTAATTTTGCATTTATTAAAAGATTCTTTTTAATGTAAATTTTTTTTCTGTAAAAGTTTAGTTCTAATTTGTGTTTTTTGTTCTCAATCACTAGTTTATCTGTACCGTTTCCTACTAATTATTTCAGCAAGATATTTTAAAATGGTCCGTGATCTTAATTTTGACACACTTTATTCTATTGTTTTTTTGGGATATATACTGGCACTTGTCATCATTTCTGTCTTTGAAAAGGAGATCTGCAAGCCTATTTTTTCACCTATTTCTTTCAATTGGTTAATTTTGTTGATTGCTTCTTGTTCTGATAAGTGCTAAGTGTTCTTGAGTGCTAAGTCGACGGCAAAAGCTAGGCATTCAATCGTGACGTTCTGATTCTTTGATCTACAATAATTTAATTTTTTTATTATTGTATATGAAAAGCATATATTAAAAATATTTTGTATATTTATTTTTTAAACAATTTAACAACAAAAACCCCCATTATATATTATTTGCTGTTACCTTAACTAAACACGGAATGCAAATTTTGATTATTAAACAGTCATTTTTTTGTTTAAAGTAATAATAAAAGATAATTTATTTAAAGCCTAATTAGCTAAAAGTTTCTTTTCGGCCTAATTTCCCCGAGTTGTATTTTTTGTTTCGTAGATTTTTTTTCTTTATTACATAAAAATAAAAATTTTTATAGTGCTTTGTAAGTTTTTAATTACAAGGTTTTTATTAATCTATTTTTATTTTATTTATTTAAGTCTGATCCTTAATTGTTATTTCTTTTCAATGAGATAATTTTGTTGATAAGAACCTTTTCAAAGAAAATAAAAAACGACTAATTTTAATATTTATGTTCTACCCTAAGTCTTAAACTTTATTTTGGATTATTATTTTATGTAATACTTGTATTCCTGATTTTATTTATTCTGAAATATTTTTTTAAAGAAATAGTTGTTGATTTTTATTTCGACCTATTTTTACTTCCTTGTATGAAGTAAAGGAAGTACTGTGATCGTGAAACAGATTTCAACGAAAATATCCATTTTGATCATCCCTGAATCCATTTTGACTAGTTTCAGCGTGACGTATGTATTTATGTATCTTGCATAATCCTAATCATGTATCTAGTCGTAGAATGTTAAAATTTCGTATTTAGGACTCCAGTAACATCTGGTTTGCACCTCCTCTTTTGATTGCAATCAACTGGGCTAAAAAGACCAAATTTTGGACTTTTTCTTAACTGCAGCAATAATCCTCGTTGAGAGCTTTTAAACGTATATCATAAGAGATACTTATTTTCATTGGTTCCAGAGTTATAGTCAAATAAAGATTTAGTTAATGAAATATTTGGTTCTTACAAGGGGAAGGCACATCGGTTTGAATCCGACTTCATATACACATATTGTTTTTTAACTTTTTTTATTTAAATATATTGATTTATTAATAATTATTAACCTCTCATTGTAAAAAGAAAATTAACAAGAAATAATAATTTAATAATAACAATATAAAAAAAATGAAAAAATCAGAAGTTATTTGTGAAATAAAATTTTACGTACTTTTCATTTTAATTAAAAGACTTTTACAATCAGAGGTTAATAATTATTAATAAATCAATATATTTAAATTGAAAAAAGAAAGTTAAAAAAATATATGTATATGAAGTCGGCTTGGAACCGATGTGTGCATGGTTACGAATCCGACACGTTCTCACTTACACCACATATCTACTTGAGCGACACGAAATAAAATTAATGTATAAAACTAATATAAAATGCTAAGGTGATTTTTAGGGCCATTTTTCCTTGAGTATAATTGAATATTGCGTGTGTATTTTATGATGAAGACACGTAAACAGCGTACTGTGCACACACACAATCTGGTTCAAATCGGTGTCCCGAAACCCGTGCCTTCCCCTTGTTAGCTAATGTAATATGGATCTTAGGAGCCTTATACTGATTTAAATTTTTATAGGAAAAGGTCACTAATGGCTATTTTCTTTCAGAATTAGAAATAATTTGCTTACGAAAAACAATTTTTTTTAAACATTAATCATGATCTTAGCAAATTAGTATTTTGTTTTACCTTTTATACATTCTCAAAAACAATTAGCAGTACAATATTGAAATTTTGTATTTAGGACTATCTTAACATCTAGTTGTGCACCTCCCTTTTTAATTGCAATCTACTGAACAATCGATATTTAGAATAATTGAATGTTATATTGGTAATAACCATGTGTATTATATCTGATTATTTAATATTAATTGAAAATTATAATTCAGAATCGTATTATTTTTAGATTTTCTTAGTAAAATCTTCTAAAAAATGTATATATATATTTAAAAGATAATAATTTTAGTTAATTACGTGACAGAACAATAAAATACAATGTTATGTTGGTACTAACTGTACATCTTTGTATTCAATTATGTACATCTAATTGTATTCAATTTAAAGTGATTGTTGAAAATTTTTTTAATAATTACCATTATCATTTGAATTCAAATAATATATCTTTCTTTTTAAATATTTGTATTTATTTTACTTCAAAAATTATTTTCATTTATTAATAAGAATTATTTGTAAATTATTAATTTCAGAATACTTAGTCTATCCTTTAAATTTCTATTTAATAAAAATGTAAGTGTCTTTTGTAGTTTTTCTCCAAATTAAACAAAAATGGTTGAAGATTTTAACATTTTTAAGGGGTTTATTTATTTAACAGTATGTGATATAAAATAAAAATCTATTTTTAATTATGAAATGAACAGACATGCGTTAGAACTTCAGGTTCTAATTTTGAAACTTTTGAACTTTTTAAATTTTGAACAAGTGTTAATTACTTTTAACACATTTAGCAAATACATTTTTCCTATGATAGGTTCTCATGGAAGATGAAATGTATTTTACGGGAAAAAATAACTAACAATCATTTTTTATCAACAAAATCATTCGCCATTTTCTTCCTTAGGCTTTAATTTTAACAGAAAATGTTTTAAGCTATAGTGCAGTTCCTTCTTTGACTTAAAAAACTTTACATAGTTATGTAAGAATTCATTCAAATGTTTTGCGGTAACAAATATAAAGTCAAAATGTTGGAAATTTTTATATCGAAATTCCTATACGCGAGGAGGATAAAAAATGTAAAAATTACCATTGTAAAACAGTTAATATAGGTTGAATTTTAAAAAAGATAATAATTACATTTTTACGTTAAAAAAAGCATCTAAGATAAAACCGAAACAACCTGTACTGTGTAAATCTGTCGGCTAACTGTAATAAAGGATTGCAAAAACTACCTGTAGAACGCGGAGGAGTTTGAAATAACAGAGGCAGTATGTTATTCGTTTGTTTTTAACTCTATTCAGGAGACTAGAAAACCGGCCGGTTACTGGACTGCCTGTTTTATTTTCTTAGTCGAGTTCTTTTGAATCTCAACTACCTGGGAGCACCTATCATCCTACCACCGTTTGTGGATCCTAATTAAGAAGTGATCGTGTTGAAGAGGCGGTACTTCCCACTCCTTTTGTTTTATCCATTAATAACTTTTTATTAATAAAAATTTTCTAATAAAATAATTTTTAATAACAAAATAAAAAAAAGTAAAAATGTAGAAACACTGTTTGATTAAATTTTTTGATAAGGTAACATGTATTTGATTAGTGGAAGGTATATTTGTTATAAATCAAAACTATATATTTTTTTTTTATATATTTTTGTTATTATTCAAATTTAATGCAATTCTCAAAGGTAGTTCAGTTTTTTAACAGTTTTTTAATCTCATAATATTTTATTCACCTAGGGTAAATTAAACTCTACCTTATTTCTAACATGCGATATTTTTACCATAAAAAGTTTTGTTTAGTGCATTTTAAAAAATCCGTATGATACAGTATAAACAGTTTAGTTCATTTTACAAATTAATCCTATTCGTACTAACTGGAAAGCTAAAAAAAAAAAAAAAACGAAAAGAATGTTTGTGAAAAATAGATAAGATGCTGATAGGATAGGATAATTTAACAGTTTAAGAGAAACAATACTTATTTCTTTTTTAAACGTATCTTATTGAATAACTTTGTGTTAATCACTTTTTATAAGTGCTTTATATGTAATTTCAAATAATAATTTTCAGCATTTTATTAAAAAGAGATGACTCCAAATATAAATTAAAGAATGTGGTCTAGTTTCAAAATCGATATTGTGTGCAATGTTCAATAGAAATGTGTGTTGGTTAATTTAATAAAAGATGAAATTTTAATTTTAGATGCGGAACAAAAAAGTAAGATTTTACAAAACGAAACATTTCTCTGTATAAAAAGCATTCTTTCCAAAAATAAACTGTGTGTACTAATGCGAGCATTTTGAAATATCCTACTTTTGTAAAAACTAAAGAAATAAATATAAATAAAAATATTTCATGAAAATTAATTGATTACAGGAATTCTTAGTCCAGCCGATGCCAAATAGTTAAACAATTAACGATACCAGTAGGACAATTGAAATTGAGAGCTTCCCGGAAAAGAAGATAAAATAGAGGGGATTATCGATGAAAACTCTATAGGTACTTGGAGGAATAAAGAGGAGCGGTAAAAATATTTCTTTTTTTTGGATGTGGTGGGTAAGTATGATGCAAAAACATTGAGTCGCGTAATTTTAGCAACAAGGAACGTCATTAATTACAGATAGCTGGCGGGATCACATCAAAATGAATTTTGTTTTTAAGTGCAAATCACTTACTTGTATTTTTACATCTAGATGATGATAATATTTGAAACAAATTATTGAAAGCCACAGCTTAAAAATCGATTACGATATGTGAACGATAACAGGGAGATTGTCATTCGGCACATTTGAAACATATTTAGTAGTCGAGTGTATAATTATTAGGACAGAAATGTATTCTGCAGAACACTACGGACGCTTAACAAGATGGAGGAAAGATTAACAAAAAAAAAAAAAAAAATTGAATATCTTTTTAAATAAAAAAAGCTGGTTTCAAGAAATCGAAAAAGTTCTAAAGGATTAAATATTAAACGAAGAATTTTGGTTCGAAATACTTTCAGAAATAAAATGAAAAAGGGGAAGGAATTGTTCCCAAAAAGAGAGAGATGAAATCTGTCAAAGAATGAAAGAGTACTGGCAGAATCGAAACAAAATTCAAAGTAAAGCTGTTTTTTTAATAGGATCCATAGAAGGCCTCCCCGCCCAAAAAAATACAAATAAATATTAATTTTTTGATCGTTATTATCTACTGATTGGCCGTAGAAATATTAATATATGAAGTTCGAGACTCCCGGGCTGCTTTCGGTGAGGGAATTGTTATACATATATGAATTAATAATTATTTGTCACCTATTTTTACCGTCTAATCATAATTATTACTTACTAAATTTGAAATTTTTGTATAAAAATAATTTAAATATGTTATTTACCTTAATTTGTGTAAAAAAACATTTTAAACAATGTTTTATGTAAAAAACTAGTATTAATGTTTATAACATTAATACTAGTTTTTTATTTACTTTAATTAATTTATATTTAATTTATCTAGCCTAAAATTTAATTTATTTACTATTGAATTTAATAAAATAAATGCAGTATAGGGTTCCAGCAAACTGTCAGCTATACTACTGGTTTAAGTCCACACTTAATCATCGGCTTAGGAAAACCCAACAAATCCTGTAACAATAGACGATATTAATCAGACTGTATTAAAATGACCGTTCTTGCCTTAACCACCTAATACAGGTAGGTGGTTTCGTCTAGTACACGTAATCCAAAAAATTTTGACTACCGTCTACGAATTCCTAAATGTACATAAACGTTTATAATGTGAAGAGAAACGGCATGAAGAAATTATAAAGTAATTTACTAATTCATTAAAATAATCAACAGACATACTTTCTAAGACAATTTATCCTAATAATTTACACTCGCCTGGTGACGATCCCGATCGCCACACCATCCCCACCGTTCCTAGCCCGGAGGTCATCTCTTATACCCTCTAAACCTGATAATTCATCTCAGTCATCAGTTTGGCCTCGTGTCAGGATCCCACCGATGAAAATGTCTCTGCAGATATTTCCGTCAGTGGTCAATTTTCAAATTGAATTCATTACTTTAAATAATTTACCGTTTACGAATCAAACAAATACAAAGCAAGGAATAAATTTTCTTCATTGTTCTTCAATCTTTTTATGTCTTAAGTCTTATTAACGATCATTTTTTATTATATATATATATATATATATATATATATATATATATATATATATATATATATATGAGACTATATCTGTAAATGATCACCAATTTTCTTTTGTAATTTTTTTTAAACGTAACATCTAGGATGGTCTAGTTAGTGAACTCGTCATCTCAAATCAGCTGATTTTGAAGTCGAGATTTCTAAGGTTTATACGGATTTCTTACTTTTATACGGATTTGAATATTAGATCGTTGATACCGGTGTTCTTTGGTAGTTGGGTTTCAATTAAAAACACATCTCAGGAATGGTCGAAGTGAGACTAAACAAGACTACATTTCATTTACATTCATACATATCATCCTTATTCATCCTCTCAAGTAGTACCTTACGGTGGTTCTGGAGGCTGAACAAAAAGAGAATGTTTATTCTAGACACAAATAGTTGTTTCTTGAAAAGTGACTGATAAGCGGTAAACTATTCAATAAAAAATTTTAAAATTAGCTGAGGATAATGAGAAAATATTGGTTCTTATGAAGTTATGTTGTTAGAAATTTTCTGTCCTTGTCACACAAGCATAGAGTGAACGTAAAAGTGAATTAAAAGTTTTATTTTAAAATCTTTTTTAAAATAAAAGTTTAAATGAAATTTAATCGCATTGATTAAGGGAAAAGAAATTAAAAATTAAATAATATTGCTCTTGACTTTTTCCTAACCGTAAGAATAGTAGTTATTAAGATTTAAAATCATCAGGAAACATATATCGCGGTGAAGTAATTTGCCCTGAGTATTACGTACTATTTATTTTTTGAACTATTTTTTAGTAAAATAAAAGAGCATAAATCATACCCATTTATATCTGAAAATAAATCCAAATGTTCATTTATTCGTTTCACAGTGGATCTTGAAGATTCATTTCATTAGTTCTGTAAAATTCTCAGTTATATGAAATTAGTACTTCATGTTTTTTTATTAAACATCCATTTATTGAAAAAAAATTATCTGACTGCGGAAATAAACCGAATTCACTGCAATGTTCAAAAAGTTAATTCATCTTTATTATTTTAATTTTTTCAGGACTATTTTTTTTCATTCTCTGTACAGTGCAAAGCCGATAAGAAAATATCGTAACATAAAAACCGAATTAAAATTACTACTTTAAAATCCTTCTATTTTTAGTTTTAATAAGTAAATTTAATTCCTGGTAATTCTAATTTAAAAGTTAATAATTCAAGTACACTTCTGCAGTTTAAATAAATAAACATTCCAAACGTTATTTCAGTCTAAACTTAAGAATTTTCGTTCTTTCTCTTTAAGTTACCGAGACTTGTAACACAATTGTAAAATATAATCTTTTGAAAATAATTCATTTCTATTTCCATATTTAGCTTAGTCTCTTTTTCTTCAGTTCTAATTTTCCCATAATCGTTGTAGAAGGTTCGATTTACCGTCTATAATATTAAATAAATTTATAATATCAATATGTACCCCTCCTCTTTAAACCATCTGTGACGAAAGCTGCTGATTAAATAAAGTTAGAAAGTTTGAAGCAATTGATACCATTCCACGTGTGTATTGTTAATCAACAAGGAATTACAGGCCGCGTATACCTTCTGCTTTTCTTTAAACAGTTTGTAAATTTGTTTTCACATGAAGGGAATTGAATTTATTATCTTTATTTGTTTTCGGTATTAACGTAAGAATAATTTTAAAATATTCAGAGAATAAAATAATTTATTAAAAAGAAAGAACTTTTTTTATATAATGTGGGTTGTGTCTGCATAACAACCGATGCACAACGTTTAAAAAAATTAATGAATAAAGTAAAAAGGGAATAAAATGACATTTTTGTAGGGCCATTATTAGCAATATATGATCCCTTCAAATCGCCCTCCGTACCGGAGTGGCATCTCGGCCTTTCATTCGAAAGATACGGTTTTAAGGCAAGCATGGCATTTTTTAAAAATTAAACAAATTTTCCGTCTAAAATTTTATTACAAGCTATTTTTCAATGATTTTGATATTTTAATTAATATTCTTCTTCTTCTTTTGATTAGACCTTTTTAGATTTTCTTGCATTTTTTCTTCTTTTCCTCTTCTCTCCGTTGTTTCCAGTACTTTTTCATTCCGAGAATGCTTGCTTTTATTTTTCTTGACTGTTTTTTGGTTTACCCTTTTTATTTAGTTTGAAATCCTCAATTGTTTTTCGAAACTCGATTTTATCTGTTACTTTTTTTTTCAATCTTTATTTACTTTTTGTAGGTTTTGGTTTACTTATCGGTGCTACTTTATTTTTGCTTTTCGTCTTTGTAAAAGTTAAATATTTTGTAAGTTTATCGTCACTCATTCTATAAATATGGTCAGAAAATCTCATTTCTCTTTTCCGCATTTCCGTTTCTAGATTTTTTATTTCTTGGTAAATTTCTTTGTTAGATTTTAGCCTATAACATTCCTCTGTTCTATTGGTTTCAAAAATCTTCCTTAGGTTTCTTCTTTTAAAAGATTTCGTACATTAAACTTTCCCAAACGCTCGCTTGCATACAAGGCTTCTGGGCAAATTACTGGTTTTTAGTAGTTTAGCTTTACAGCTTAAGGATCTCTTATTTTAAACATCCACTTTCAGTATATAAGCTGTTTCCATTTTAGGAATTCTACTTTTTCTTATTTTTCGAGTGCAGCTGGAATTATTATCTCCCTGAGATATTTAAATTTGCCTATTTTGAGTATTTTTGTTCAATTTCAAAGATTATTTCTTCTGTACAGTTCTTTTCATTGGTCATAAATTCTGTTTTTCATAGAACTTTTTAAAACTATTTTTTCTGCCAGTAGATGAACTTTTAATTTTGCTTCTTCTATAGTTGTAGCTAGGATAATGTCATCTGCTAAGGCTAAATGATTAACGGTTAATTTCTTTCTTCGCGTTCCTAAATATACAGACTCTGAGATTCAATGTTTAACCAGTTCTTTATTCCATTCTGTAATTAGAATTTCTAAGGCACATTGAATAGAATTGGGGAAATTCCATCACCTTGCTATATACAACTGTTTTTTTTTCTCAAATGCTTCAGACAGTTCTCCACGTAATTTAATTTTAGATATGGTATCTATTAGTGTTTTTTTTTAATTGATATACTCTTCCTATCTATTTCTGCTTCATTTCAAAATTTAAATAACGATTCGCAGTGTATGAAATCTTAGGCTTTTTTAAAACTTACAAAAACTGCAACATATTTTTTCCCATTTTTGTTAATACAGGGCGTTTCATAATGTTCTTAGGAGTTACAAAAATTCAGTACAAAAAAAGTATTTTACTTACCTAAATGAAAGTTAAATGAGGTGATGCAGGAACTCAAACAGTTTTTGTTAAAATCTATAAACGTTCAATATGTGCTCCTCTGATGACACGGTACACATCAACACGAAAGTCTAGCTCTTGTCAAACTCGTTCTAACATGTCATTTTCGATAGAGTTGATTGCATTGATTATGCGATCCTGTAGCTCAGCGATATCGTGCGGCATTGATGGGATAAACAGCTTATCTTTCACGTAACCCCAGAGAAAGAAATCACATGGCGTGAGGTCTGGTGATCTTGGTGGCCACAGCATAATGTGTTGTTCTTCTTCAGACGTACGTCCTATCCTGCGCCGAGGTAATGTTGTGTTAAGATACTGTCGAACCTCGTTATGAAAATGGGCAGGACAACCATCTTGCTGGAAAATGAAGTCGTTGAGTAGCTGAGGCGTAAGCCATAATTGTAACATATCCAGATATATCATGCCGGTTACTGTCGTTTCCATAAAAAAGAACGGCCCGTACACTGCCCCACGAGAGATCTCACAAAAAAGTGTACACTCGGATAATCCCGAATGTGTTCCACGTAAGCGTGTGGGTTTTCAGTTCCCCAAACTCGCATGTTATGACGGTTTACTTTGCCGCTAATATGGAAAGTAGCTTCATCGCTGACAATTATCTTGTATGAAAACCTTCATCTAACAACATCTTTTCTTGTAACTGTAATCAAAAATCGAGCCTACGTGTTTTATCTCCATCAGAAAGACGCTGGATTAATTGAAGATGGTACGGTTTGCTTAATAAACGTTTACGGAGAACTCTCCACGCTGTTGTTTTCGGAATTCCTAATTCTCTGCCTCCAGCCGCAGTCGATTTTGACGGGCTGCGAATGAAACTTGCACGCACACGTTCGACATTGACTTCTGAGATTGAAGGACGACCAGTTGATTTTCGCTTGCACAAGCGACCAGTTTCACAGAATTGTTTATACCATGCACGAATTGAATTGTCACTTGGTGGCTCCTATGAAATTTCAACCGAAACGCACGTTGCACAGAAATTACTGACTTTGACAAGTGAAATTCTAACACACAAAACGACCTCTCCCTTCCTGTGGCAGCCATTTTCTCTACTGTCGACGCCTAGCGAGCAAATGGTTTACTAACTGCCTAGTATATGTGAAAAATTCTATTTGAAGTACTCTTTCGTACAGAACCTATTTTATTCTTGAGTGAAATAGTTTTTAGTTAATGAATTTTCGAAACTCCGAAGAACATTATGAAACGCCCTGTATAATTTATGATAGTTTTTAAATTTAGAATTTGTTCAAAATTAATTTAAAAAAAAAAGAATTTTTACATATAAGGCCAATATATCTGAACTCGGGGTCTTGAATGAGATGTGATGAATTGCACTAGTTACTGGGATGCAATCGGTTCAGAAGATACTGTATTAAGCGAGTTGGTTACGTATACATTGCTGTTTGTTACATTTTTATTTTGTGTTAAATTGAGTTAGCTGTAATTAATAATACTTGTACTATAACTAACAATTAACCGTTTTAAGTGTTAAAAAAATATGTATTATATATTTCTAATCCGTACTATTTACGGTAGTAGGCCTGTTGCTAGTGGCTAAAGGAAAACAAGAATTATCTATTGGCAAATTATTGAAGTTGTATGTAATTCTTTTTTCAAGTTGAAGCTGAACAAGCCAAACTGATATTTAAACAAGTTAACGCGAGAACGCAATTTTACAGTTAAATATTATTTTATATGTTCTAACAAAATGATAATTACTGAGCATGCTCGGTAGACCTCTTTTGTGGAGAAAGACTACTTTTAAATCCATAAACCTACAAACTTACAACATGTGACCTTTTCTTTCTTTTCCTGTTTAGCCTCCGGTAACTACCGTTTAGATAATACTTCAGAGGATGAATGAGGATGATATGTATGAGTGTGAATGAAGTGTAGTCTTGTACATTCTCAGTTCGACCATTCCTGAGATGTGTGGTTAATTGAAACCGAACCACCAAAGAACACCGGTATCCACGATCTAGTATTCAAATCCGTAAAAATAACTGGCTTTACTAAGACTTGAACGCTGGAACTCTCGCTTTCCAAATCAGCTGATTTGGGAAGACGCGTTCACCACTAGACCAACCCGGTGGGTTTACAACAATGTAACCTGCCTTGCTTAATACTTGGACTTACTGACCGTACTAATTAATTATTATGTTTTGAAATTTCGTTTTTTATCTAGGATCTTTATATATCATTCCGTAAGTTTGGGTTTTATTTTTTTATTTTGTAATTTATGAGTATTTTAGATTACTGATCTCTTTATAATTATAGTTAATTGTTTAAAAATTGAAAATAATTTTTTTATTTTAATTTTTTGTTTGAAAGGATCTTGAGCGAATCTTAATTATTTTAGTGTCATGAAAATTTACGTAATAAAGAAGATTAAACTGAAAGGTATTTTTCTTTGAGTAAAAGATGATTCTCTTTTAAAAAAATAGGGTTTTATTAAAAAATACCAGATTTGGCCTTGTAAACGTCAAAGAGATTGACAATTTATTTGCTTTTCCTTACAAGCAAAACAACATTTATTTGATTTCATTTTAAGTACTATTATTAAGTGTTTAATTATAATATTGCGTATTATTTACAGCAACTGTAAATAAATTATAATAAAGAAAGCATACAGGTTATATCAGGAAAAGTTGCATATAATTTATTCTCCGGTTTCATTTTACTGTATTAAATTAGAAACAGATATTTAACTTTTGATAATTTGAGAAAAAAATTATTAAAAATAAATTAGATTATAATGAATGTAATTGCCACAGTAGCGAATATCTAAAAAAATATTAAAAATCAGTTGAATATTTTAATAATTTTTTGTCTTTAATATAACAGTTATAAGTGTTAATTCTTGTGTAATTTGATTTAGTTGAGCCGAGTACATCTTGCTCTTTATTATGCCAAGCCCAGCAACTGAAATGTAAGTAATATTCAACCCTAATGGATGAAAACTTATCCATTCGGCCTGACTTTATAGTAAACATCAAAACTCTGAGAGAAAGGATCCGAGCTTGATGTCCTCTGCCTTAGGTGCTCTACTTGCTTCATAAACGTAACAAAGTCTGGGAATGCTATTTCAAAGCCACAATTAAATAAATGTATTTTACTTTCTCGGATATAGCGATATATGCTGCAGTAGTTATAACGGGAAAGTATATAGTTCGGTTAAAATAAATCTAAAAAAAATGTATCTTTTTTAAAGTTTGTGCCTTAAAGAGACATTTAAAAGAAATGTCTTTAACAAAAAAATTATCAATGAAAAATTGTAAATAATCTGCAAGATTTTTTTTATTCCAATGCTCCAAGTCCAAAAAAGTTATTTTTTATATTTATATTTAATGATTTTAAACTTATGATTTAATGATTATTTTTTACTTAGGTTTATATGTTAGCCTGTATTTGATCTTATAACTCTGGACCCCCATATTTGGAAGACAGGTATTATCTTCGAGTGGAAAGAATATATTAAATTTTTGGAAAAAGGGATGGGGATTTTTTGGCCAAAATGAAATTTCCAATCTTTACTGGGCACTTTACTTAGCAAAAACATTTTTCACAAATCGCAAATTTTTTATTTAATATTCACCCCTTCAGAAAAAAGAGATTATATATATTTTTCTTTGTTGGCTATACTTTGCTTCAGTAAAGGAATTAATGGGACTATATATTTTTAACATCGATGGGATTTCAAACCTCCTTCAAAGGTTTTTCATCCCATTCTAATGATCGGAGCTAACAAAATATATTTAAAAATGTTTTTTAAATTTAAAACGATCTCGCAAATTACCCGTTACATTTAAAATGTAAAAATCTTAATTTTTTTTTCCTTTAATATTTGTTGAAAAAAGAATTACCCAGATCGTTTTGCTCTCATGTAAAATAATATACATCATTTTCTTTATTTAGAATTCTGGCTGTATCTTTGTATTTTATAAACAATTTTAAAACTTCCTTTTTTAATTTATTATTACAACTTAGGGATTATTTTTTTTTTAAATTACCCGAATGCTTCCACTTGATTATGGGAGCTGCCAAATAGAAAAACTTTCTTTTTCATTTTTTAAGAATACTTGAACAATTTTTCAAGAACACAAAACAATAGTGTCCAACCTTCAACTTTTATTCTTCATAAGTAAAGAAATAATCAGCCTTTTTATGTTCATTTATTTAACTACGTCCCATAAAATTAGAAATAAATATTTTCACATAAAATTAAAAAAAGATTCATAATTTTTGTTATTGCTTTTCAATAAAAATGAAATATTTTGTTATAAAGATACAAATAGAGCTTAAATTTATTGAATTGAAAATAAAAACGAATCGCATAACTTGACATAGTTTGAATTGCATAAATTATTAGATTTTTTTTATTGAGAATGATATTCTATAATTAACTTACTCAAGTTAACCTAATAGTTAACAACTGATTTTTGCATTAGAAAATTGAGATTTATCTTAAATATGGACTTACAATATCTTTTTTAAATCTATAACTGCACATAATCATAGGTTTTTAGAAATAAAATTTTACGATTTATTGTAGTTAATGAATTTTTAAGCAAGATACTACTGAACAAGTTACTCTAAGTTACTCTAATAATAACCTTTTATACAGGTCTTGGTATCGTCTGTTCTTGTAAATATTCCGAAAACGATTTATAAATCAATCCTCAACAACCCGTGTAACCCAGTTAGGTATGAGTGATATAGGTACAATCTGGTTTTATCATCAGTGTCGTTATGATAATTAGAGTAATAATGAAGTATTTACACTAATAAACACGCGATTTTTAATCTAAGCATTCGAAAATTTGAAAAAATAAACAAAATAAAAAATATGTACATATAATACATTGTAACAATTGTACATAATTGTGCATTCTCCCACACCAATGGACACCCAAAAACCATCGTAGATTGGTACTACCACGCAATGTATCTGGCTTGTTTTGTATAACTTCAGCAACACTGTAAATACTTATCATTAACTCTTCACTTGTATTAACCTTTTGTTCTTCGTGTATTTAAGTTTTCATCTCTACTAGTTTATAAAACAGTAGCGTTATATCAAATGACCTTGAAAATCAATTATTAAACCAATTAGTCCACCATGTCTAACCTAATTGTTAAAAAAAAATTATATTCGAATAATTCCTAGCTTTTTCTTAAAAATATGGTAATGCTCATTTAGGAAAATAATTTTCGATCTTATTACAAGAGGAAAATCTTCTAAGAGTTTTAATAAGTCATTTTGCAAGAAATTTAAGTGCACATTTTCCTTAATGGGTTTATAAAAAACGAATGATCCAATGATTTTATGGTAATACATCAAATATTAAAATGAAACTTAAATTGGAAATTAATTTTTACTGCGCCACTTAAATTTTTAAAACTCTTATTTTGTGAATTATCTATCAAAATTTTGAAAAAAAATTGTCTCGTCCATAAATAAATAGAATTTATTTTATTATGATATTAATAAAACTTCAATTGTAGCTCTCCAGATTGTAAATTTTGGATCTTAGCAGTGGAAAAGAATATAATTTTTTTTTTTTTTTAAGCAAAATATTCCAAGTATTTTACTGTACAAAAACTATTGCTACATACTATGTTGAAGTGCTAATTTACATTTTTATCCTCACCAGTATGATGACTTTGCTACCAGTCAATGGAATATGATGTTGATTAGAATTAAATCTCTTTCTATCATCTTCATATTCATATTTAGACGTAATATATCACTACACGACTTAAAAAAAATTTGAATCCCTGATGTCTGTTACTGCTTAAATATTTCTTTACATCGAGTACCGATTCAATATGGATTTTATTTAATAATCATGATAATAAAGATAAATAATACGCCTTTAAAAAAAAAAAATCTTAATCGAAAGATATAATACAATGCAACAAATAAAGTATTCCACTATTCAAGAAGTGGTGATTCAGAGTGATGCATCTATTGCAGCGGTTTTCAACCTGGAGTCAGTGAGTGAGCCTGAAGGAGAACATCAACAGAATCAACAACTCTAAAAATAAAAATAAAAATTGTATTAATAAAAAAATAGTTACTTTTAATTTCGAAATAAATTATTTTAAATTTCAATTTATCATGTTCTTAGCTTCCTACCAGCTATCTTTTGTTAGCAAAAGTAACACCCCCACCTCCTAGAATTTTAACTATTTTGGCAGAGTTTTTTGTAGCCATTACTTGCCAGTATTTTAGACGTTTTCTTTGTAGTGGATTAATTTGGATTTGCATTACGGAAAATGTAAAAAGTCCATTAGTCGAACGAGTGCGATCAAGTGAATATTTTGCACTGCTTCTGGATAAAAGCACTGAAATATCAGACAATGTGAATTCTTTGTGTGGTACGAATGTAATGATATTTATAAAAACATGCTATTTTTCAATGCAGTGCCACTACACGCTAACGGTGAGGTTATGTTTGTTATTGTTAATAGTTTTATCAAAGGCAATGGAATTAACTGTGATAAATATGTTGGAGTGGGTACAGATGTTGCAAGGGCTATGGTAAGAAAGTTTAAGGGTCTTGTGGTGCGCATTCAATCCGTTCACCAATTCGACTCGCTGTGGTATTTATCGCGAAGCATTGTCCTCATGTACCCAGCCTACTTATACTCATATTAATCCGTTCTTCATGATGCAGTGGAAGTAATAGCTCACTAAATTTTGGCCTCTTAATTCTCGCATCTTCACCACACTATGTCAAGAAATTGGAAGTGAACACGAATATTAGTTGCTTCATTTAGAGATGCGCTGGTTATCATGAGGTAAAGAGGGTGACACTTCTGTTACAGCTGCTTAACGAGGTGAGTATTTTTCTTCTTGATTCCAAATTTGAACGTAAAGATTGCTTACGGAATTTTTCTTGGCTTCCCTATTAATCTGATATTTTTAGATTTTTAAATGCTCTATGTTCCAGTCTTCGGATTCTTCTTTAACAGTGTTCTTCATTCAGGATAAGCTTGAAGCAACAATTAAGAAATTAAACTGATGGTCACGCTAAGTTTGTTCTTGCTAATCGAGAATTCAATTCGTTTCCATCTCTCAGCGACTTTCATGCCAGTGATGATCAACTCTTGTCCTGTATCACTGAAAACTTAAAAGAACATTCAGTTATCGTTATTGAATTAAAGGGGTATTTTCCTTCCTGCAATGGAAATAATAACTGGATGAAAAGTCCCTTTATAGTAATAAAAAATAGTCTTCCCGGTCAAAGTAGAAGAGAAACTGTTGGATTTATCAATGATTCCAATTTGAGAATTGTATTTCCTACTACGATCAATTTCGCATTTTGGTTGCGAAATTTTTATAAAACTGGTTCTAGTAGCTCAACGGCTGAACCGATTTAGATATATGACCCCGCGTTGGAATCCTTACGTTTCCGAGAGTGTCGTAGGCTGCACACACACACACACACACACACACACACACACACACACACAAATTCAAACGGGAAATTTTCTAATATAATACAAAATCACGATGGAACCAAATCAGAACAAAAATTGTTTGATATATTCGTACTCTGAATGAACCTTATTCAGTGCTGCATAGCATAGGAACGTACTGTTTACAAAACTGCATCTGTTACTAGAAATTAATGTGGAAACATATTCTTAGATAGAACTACGTTCGTAGATGTAGTGATGATAAAAAAGACGTAATTCGGCAAAGTATAATAATAGTTAAATTTATACGGATTTAAATGCTGTAATTCGATTGTGTCACATGGTAGTTTTTATTTATGGTGTATGTAGCAGCTCAACGGCTGAACCGATTTAAATCTGTGACCCCGCGTTGGAGTCCTTACATTACCGGAAGTGTCATAGGATTAATAAAAATTTATATTTAAATAGATTTAAAAAGTTTGAAATAAAACTTATACTATATACAAAATTATCACCCGCACGTTCTTTAATTATCTTATATTAAAGAGCAGTGCTTTTTTTGGCAGTCGTGTTTTTTTTTTAATTTTTAATATTTATCTCTTGTTAACTCAGACAAATATCAATGACCACCGTGCTGATCTAGTGGTTAACTCGTAATCGCAAATCACTTATTTAACGGCTGAGTTTCGAGGTCGAAGGTTCTGAGGTTCATATTCTATAAAAGTTAGTTCCTTTTATACGGATTTGAATACTAGACAGTGAATACCGGTATACTTTGGTGGTTGGGGTTCAATTAACATCACGTCTAAGGATTGGTCGATATGAATGCACTTCATTTATGTCATACTTATCATCCTCATCTCACTGGGCCGTGATGGAGATTGCTTATTGTTCACTAGTTGAACAGATTGCAACGTGCACATTAGGAAAATAAATATATATCAATATACGTTATTTTTTCATTTTAATATAATAATAGTACTATATAAATTATAGCAAATAGTGAAAAAATAGGTAACTTAATTTTGTAACATGTAGAAAGATGTCTTCTTTTGTTGAAAAAAAAAGTTCTATTTATTTGTATTAGTTCTATTTATTTTTACGTCGATTAAAATATTAAAACTACTAACTATAAATAATTGTTAACAAAAAAAAGTAATTGTTTTTATGGAATTTTAACTGTACATAAAAAATTATGATGAAGGAAAAAAACAATGCATAAATTGAATTTAACATGAACTAAGAGTTAAATTCCTTGCCAGTGTGATAACTTTCATGCCGATACGTATAGGTTACTATTTCCCTCATTGAAGTCTTTTATTTCCAAGTAGTATTTTACTTTAGTTGTATGTAAGACTAACAGAGAACGCGAGAAGTTGACCTGATTCATTACCCCCACCCATTCCTACACATTCTTATGTCGTCCCTATTGTAAGTTAATGATTATTATTATTATTATTATTACTATTACTTGACAACTTCCTTCATTATTTTTACGATTATGTTATTGTTAGGATTTTATAGTAACTACGATTAATACTTACACAATCGACATTAGTCGCCGTACTTTAAATTTTCTTATATGATAGACATTAGTTTATTTACTTTAGACTAGATCTTGCCGTACAACTTACAAATAAATATGAATATATGTTTTTGGATTTTTATCTGATGGAATTAAACAAAAACACGGTTTTATAGGCCTTAAACGAATATAGTCATCCTGCCGTATTAGTCAAAAATAATTTTGAAGATCCTTTTTAGGATTTAAAGATAGATTTGCAATATAAGTCGAGATGAAATTATTTTGACTTTCAACTAACAAATATAAGAGTATTTATTATTTACCTCAAGAATTTATCAGGTTGTCTAAAACGTACTGAGCCATTGGAGACTAAAATTGAAAGTACATTATTGTTACTGAAAAATAACGTTGTGAGACCACATATGCACCATTTTTTCGATGCCTGCCATTCTTCCAGCAACACCACAACTCCGTCGTTAGAACTTCTGTGCAGTACAAAGTGTCACACATGGTTTTCACAGGCTTCTTTTGAAACTAACTTAACATCACTCAGAGAGTTCTGCAGAAACCGAAATGATAGTCTGACGGTTCCAGGTCGGTTTATACGGTGGATGCATTAAAATCTCCCAGTCAAGATCTTTCAATTTCTGACGGTCGTTAAAGATGTATGCGGTTCGGCGTTGTCTGCTGACCACTTCAGGCCGTTTCTTTTGAATTGCTGGGTGTAATCGCGTTAATTGTCGACAAATCTGAATCTATCTTTCTGCCTGGCGGCAGCAGCTTGTGCTGCACAATGCCTTTCTAATCCACCCCCAAACTCGAAGTATAACCTTTCTGGGAGTCAGTGTAGGATTTGTTACGGCCTGTGGAGCTTCTCCTTGTTACGACGACGATCTTTTTCGCACATTGTCGTCATAGGTTATCCACTTTTTATTACTCGTGATCAACAGATCAGAAATGGCTCGATTTCGTTTAGTTTTAGTAAAGATTGCAGATAGAAATTCGGTCGAGTAAACTTACCGGAATCAGATCATGTAGCATCCAAATTTCGAGCTTTTTTTGTAGCCAGATTTCTCCAAATCGTTTAACACTGTTTAGCGATGGATATTTAGGTCACTGGCGATGTCATGACTGCTTACATATAGGTCTCCCTCGACTTTTGCCAGAATATGATTCACTTTTTCTGTGATTGGTCACCCACTGCGAGGAGCATATTGGACATCGAAATTCTCAGAATGAAAGCGATTGAACCATCTTTTGGCAGCCGCTTTTGATAACGTATCTTGCCTATAAACAGCACAAATTTCTTCACGTGCCTGCACAATATTTGCGCATTTATAAAAATAAAATTGTAAAATGTAGAGCAATTTTGCGGAAAGTTCACTCGTCTTCATGGCGCAATACCTTATGTCTGAGTATAAGAATTCCAACAGTTTGCACATCTACTGGCTTCAACTGCCAGCTGTCAAATGACGTTAGGCCTGACCCATTGCGACTCATATATCCTGGGTTAGTCTGGTGTTGTTGTTAATTGAAACCTAACCACCAGCTGCTTGCTGGTGGTTAGGTTTCAATTAACCACTCGTTTCAGGAGAGGTCGATGTGAATCTGTTCCAGACTACATGTTTACCGGCACATTTACACTTACGGTGACACTAAACCTGTAGCTACGTCAGGCCTGGAAAGCCGGTAGCAGTAATTAAATTTGCCTGTACACACACACACACACACCAGATCCGGAAGGTAGCTAGAAAATTTGTCGGAGAAAAAAAATTATTATATTTAAAAATAAATTGACAAAATCTATTACCTTACTGAGCTGGTCTAGTGTTAACGCGTCGTCGCAAATTATTTAACAGATAATTTTCGAAATCTTAGGTTCAGAGGTTCAAATCCTAGTAAATGTTAGTTGCTTTTATGCAGACATTAATACTAGATAATGGATACCGGTGTTCTTTTGTGGTTGAGGTTCAATTAACCACACGTCTCAGGAATGGTCGGTCTGAGTTTGTACAAGACTACACCTCATTTACATGTCATATATATCCTCATGTCATTGGGCCGTACACGTTGCTTATTATTTACTAGTTGAAAAGATTGCAAAGAATATTAAAAAAATAAATAAAATTAAAAAAACATTTATTAAATTAGAATCTTGTGAAGAAACAAACTAGGTTGGTGGGCCGTATAAAAAGAAATTCAGGTTTACTTAATTTGATAATAAAAGGATGTGTAAAGAATGAAAGTTGTTAGAATAGACAAACGTCAGAAAATAAAAAACAGCGTATATAGCAAAACAGTTACATCATGAATCTAAAGATGTAGCAATTTAACAATTAACAGGTTAAAATGCTAGCATAGAACAGAAAAGGAATGGAGCGTAGCATTAAACCTTTCAAATGACTGGTTGTGGTGAGATCATGAAAAAAATCACTAAAATGTTTAGTTATTTCATCATTCTTTTTAACAAAACGTTTTTACAGTATTTATCCATATTTATTTATAAAGTAAACTGATAATATTAGAACGTTTCAAATCAAACTCCTCGATGCCTGATTTCGCACGTATGTGTTTGAGAAACTTCGAATTGCTGCGCTATAAGCAGGGATTAAGATAATTCTATAGATAAAATTAGTCATAATTCAGAAATAAATAATAAGAATAAGGTTATTATTATTTTTGTCACATTCCATTATAATGTATCCATCATCTACTCTTATTCTGTTAACGGGAAATAAATTTATTGTTACGTATTGTTGTGACGCATTTTGAAATAATATTAAATTCGCTTTCCTTCTTGCAGCTCTTCTCTGTGATGCTGTGTACAAATTGAATTAGGGTATTGAAGTTAGTTGGATATATCCTTTTGTTTTTCAACTAAAATAAAAATGTTTGACGTCGGCATCGTAGTCTGTAAGAGGTTTACAAAGTGTAAATTTTGTTTTGTAGTGTCATGAACCGTTTTCTAATTTTAGTTGATATCTTGCCGAAAATATGTGAATTTCTTCTTTAGTAGTTGTCGGAATTTTACAAAAGTTATTAGTTGAAATTATTATTCATAGCCTTATTAAACCTTGTTTCTGTTGTTTCTTGTTAATTATTTAATTAAATTATATTAAATCTTAATAATTTACAATCTAGCAGTTTATTTAGGTTTCGATAAAATTAAGCCACTTGTCTATCTTCAATGTTAGTGATTATCCTATAAAATTAACTGTCATAAGTAAAATAGGAGGAATTTCTTGAGAAAAATTGAAATATATTTTGTTATCCTTAGTCGTATGTATAATTATAAGCTCATGTGTATGACCTTAAAACTAAGCGAACATATTTGTAAGACATTAGTTCCAAGCATTTGTGTTACGTTATATGTAGCGTGAATTGGTGGACTTTTATCGACTGGAAAACATTTGGTGATATTCGATTATGCATACATATTAAGCTATGCTACACAGTCTTCTTTGTGTTTTGCACCCTGAATCAACCGGAAAGACTGTAGTCTACACCCGTCCACCCGTACCGTGTTAACAAAGAATTCTTGTTTGCCAATCGTTTTTTGAAATCATGCCAATTCAATTTAAAATATTAGAATTAAATTCACAAAAATATTCGATTTTTTAATTTAATTTTAGTACAAAAAATTAAAAAGTTTTTGCAGTCAATGATATCTGTTTATAAGATGTGTAATACTGAAGATTAAACAAAAAAATAAAGGTAACTCCTTACTGAAAAGAAAATTAATTAATATATTGGAAATCTATTGTTCAACAGATTTCCAGTTTCCATATATAGCATTTTAAAATTAATGTGTTAAAAAATATTAATAATAATGATAATATTTTGAATACACGCTCAAAGATTACATTTTGAACACGTTATCAACTTTTAGAAAAATTTATATTTTTTAATCAATTCAATCTAATTTTGGGTTACATGTTTGACTGGTAGATGGGTTTTGCATTTCTCTTTTTTGTACATGATTATTTCTCTTAATTCAAAAACAAACAAAATAATTTTGAAGAAATCTGGATTTTTTTTTAGGAATTAGTGTTCAAATAATTTATAGCGTAAAAAATTAAAAATATAATAATTATTTTAACTGTGCTGAACTATGTTCCATGGGGATGGAGAAGTTTTTCTTATACTTTTAAGTTATTTTGTTCACAGCAATTAAAAGTCAAATGTTGATGATTTTTTTTTTGATATTACTGCAAATATTATGTTTTAATATATTCATATTACATCTCATGAATAATTGACCTGTGTGTGTGTGTGTGTGTATGCAAGACTACACTTCATTTACATGCCATACATATCATCCTCCTTGGTGATAGGGGGGGGGGGTTCTTATTGTTCACTTGTTGTACAAATTGAGATGTACACATTAGGAAAATAAAAATATTACTGCAAATACTTCTCGAAAGGTAATGCCGGTAAACATAAGAGAATATATATTTTTTAAAAATTATCTGTAAAAAACCTCGTTAAAAATTTGTCTACAGTGTAGAATTTGTCTAGTGTAGCTGTGTAGAATATACGCATAAATTTATTTATACATAAATGTATAATACTTAATATAGATTATATATGGATAAATTTCATGTTTAGCAAAGAGGAATTAACAAACATTTTGTATATTAATTAAATACAAACTTATTACATAAATTATATTAATACAATTGATGTAATGTAGTATAATTCAAAACTATTTTTATTCTCAAAGGCATTATATGTCAACATTAGATAACGCTGGAAAGTTGATGAAAATATATCAAAGTAATGGTCCATACAGGAGTTCAAAATTAACTAATTTTGGTTTCGTTTTTTTTTTCAGGTAACTAAAAGAGGAGCTTTGTTTTATTTTGTTATAAAATAAGAGTATTTCTCCCCGTTGTTTAAAAATCATTTTTTCGGTTTTTATTATACAGAATTAACATTTTATTAGGATTAAAATAATTTCTAACTATTAGAAATCTGTACATGAACACAGGGTTGATCGGTTAATTGTTATAATAGCCGGACTGTACTCTGGGCTGCTAGTGTGGAATGCGGCTGTGCTGGTTGCCGGTTATAACAACACAACACGACTACGATGTACAGACGGAGGGGGTCCACGGTCCAGGTGCGGTGGCGCGGGCAACGGGAGGTGGAGGAGGAGGTGATCCACAGGCGCAGGTAATGTCGGAGTTGTCTGCTGGACCAGACTAGACTTAGTTAATATCCGACCACGCTTACTGTTCAGATCAAATACACCTTCACCATTCTTACCTCTTATGGCTTTTGCTTGCATACTAGATGCATTCATGCGTGCATGCATACATACATACACTTTATGATATGCGTGGTAGTTTTTATCTATTCAACTACGTATAGGGTTTACAAAATTTAATGTAATTATGATATCGTTTATTACAACTTGATATGGCAAGCATATGTCTCTCTTCAGGATTCTTAACAGCAAAAATAAATTTCTGTAAATTTAAAAAAATTAAATAAAAATAAATCTCTTCATTAAAATGAAAATTTAATAAATCAATCCGACGTGGTCAGTTTTTTCTTAACAATGTATTATATCCAAACAAAAAAAAAAAAATGATTGAAAAAAGAATTTAAGATGTTTTCTTTTGAGTCAGGCATTAGAATAACAATTCGAATATAAGCAGTAATTACTGAATTTATTATTTAAATAATCAAAACATTATTGTTAATTAGTCGAGGTTAGCGAGCAAACAAGCGTAGGTTATGTTTGGTTAGATATTTTGATTCTACCGGCCTCCGTGGCGCGAGTTGTAGCGTCTCGGCCTTTCATCCGTAGGTCTCTGTTTCGAATCCCGGTCAGGCATGGCATTTTCATACAGGCTACAAATTATTCATTTCATCGTCTGAATCAATACCTAACGTTGATCCCGGAGGTTAAACACAAAAAAAAAGATGTGTTGATTCTGTGTACTGAGAATCGTACGTATATCAACATAACCTATGCTTGTTAACCTCGTCTGATTAACGTTAAATATACAAATTATTTAGAACTTATTAATAACAAAAGTGTTATTTAAACTAAATACATAACTCGCTTATTTTATTACTGGAAAAAGTTTAAGCCGTGCAGTCCTGTAGTGGAATAGGTCCAAAGAATTATAACGTATTGAGTATCATACCGTTAGGTTAGAAATTAGCATTATCTTAGACAGCTGTTTTATAACAGTAAAACTGAGGTTAAAATCAAAATATAATGTTTAAAAAGGGATTCAGAATTGGGTTTTACCCGGTAGGCCGTAGCTCATTTTGTTTATTCTACTTCCTCCAAGATTACACCAAGAATGCATATAGTTTCTACAGCTCTTCGAGAGGTTATGGGAGCTTTTTAGTTCATAACCTTTCGTAAGATCAAAGTTAATTTCTGTTTGGAATGAAGACGCATATAACTGATTAATCATTTTTTTTGAACATTTTGATTAGCATACAAAATGCAATAATTTTTTTTCAAAAACTAAACAGCCACCTGACAAGAGACTCAGAATTCTTAAAGAAATATATTTTCCCGTTCGAGGTTTAATTATCGGCTTTTTTTCAAGGTTGATAGGCTTGAAATTTATGTTATTAGCTTCCAACCGTTATTGAAGTTGTACTATGTTGATACAAAAATAAAAAATAAAAAAATAAATAACAGTAGCTTTTCATACAGATTTGAATTTTTGGTCAGGATCACAATTTTTATGACAGCTGTTCGTGATTTTGCAGAAACCAAAATCAAGAACAATTGCCGATACCATTAAGCATAAACCCAAGCCAAGCACAGGTATTGTTAATTTTATTCATATTAGAATGCTCATTACCGGTATAATTTAGTCAGTAAGGTTAGTCATCTGAATCAGTAAAAACGTTGTCATTTTATTACCCGCTATCTTAAATTTGTACTTAATACACACATAAAACAAATAACTTTGTTATTAGTATACTTTTCAATTTAAAAAATGAGAAAATAAAAAAAAAAGGAAAAGAAAGTGAGATGGGACATTCCTCCCCGTAAAAACTTATCATTACTTAAATCAACAATACACAAAAGTTAAGTATTTATATAATAAATAAATGACAAGAGCGTACCCAGAAAAAAGGACCCAAGGGAAATTATCCTCTCTAAAGTAAAAATTGCTCAGTATATAAAAAAATACAAGTTATCTAGTCGGTATAGCGGTCAGCCACATTTCGTTCATCTTTCAATCGTCTCCCAAGATTTATCTCCATTTCAAGATCTGCATATTTTCTCTTCACTATCATTGATACAATAAACTTAAAATAAATTTGAGAATCCCTTACTGGCAATAACTGGGTGTAGATTATTTCAATTAAATAGATTAATTATATATTGATTTTTTCGAATAAACCTGTTCCGGATCAAAAAAAAAATACGATCCAGTTGAGGTACGTGCAATAAATCGGATATTTTCAATTTTTTCATATTTGTAATGACAACACCATTTTTTTTAACCATCCTTTTTGCAAAAATGGTTAAAATAATTTGAAAAGTACTTAAAACTGTACAAAGCATTAACATCAAATCGAATACTTACATGATTTCAGAAATGTTTTAAGTCAATATAGTTCTATTTTAAAGAAAAATTAATTGAAAATTTTTGAAATTTTAATCGAAAAATCAGTCTCAAATATAAAACGTTTCTGTAGTTTTTACAATATTTTTTTTTCATTTTAATAAACTTCTTGAATAAAAACTCCAGTTACCAATTTTTAAGACATTTTATTGACAGTCGGCCAAATAAAAACTTTTTTATGATTTTTACTCTTATTGTTGACTAGTAATGAAGATGGAAAAGTAGTAAGTATTAATTTCAAATCAATTCAGATATTTCCTCAATATTTTTAAATTTTACTTAAATCTTCACTAGTAAATTAATACTGGTGAAGATTTCCTAATTATTTAAAATTTCCTTTTCCTAGTTAAATTAAGATTACAATAACAACTGAAAACTATCTTTATGACGAATAAAAATTAATATCATTAATACCATTGAAAATTAATATCCTTTTTGTAATAATAATAATTAATGTCTATTTTGTTGTAAAGCTACATTGTATAAAAAATAATAATTTTTAAGTATTAAAAATAGTAAATTATTGATAAAAGAAATAATAATAGTAATAAAATAATTAACAAACAATAGTTTGTTTTCCCGACTTACTGTATGTCTATCCATATACACGATTAAAAATTACCGATTAGTTTAAACAAACTCGGTAATTGGAGTTTATTATAATAACTATCAAATTACCAAATAAAAAATAACAAAACGGCTTATTCTTCTTCAGTGGGAAATATATTAACGATAAATAATAACTTTTCTTACTCATGGTATTAAAATTTTAATTATTTCATGTGGTAGTAACACTGTTCTATAGATAACAATCAGGTTTTTATTTCGGTAGAATATGTTACAAACTTAACCTTGTTGAACTAGCTGTTGATTTGTTGAACTAGCACGGATTAAGATTAATCACGATTTTATTCAACTTCTGAATTATTTTTGCAATCCCTTTTGCAAAAGTGGTTAAAATAATTTGAGAGATACTAAATGCACTAATTATACAAAGCGTTAACTCGAAATCCAGAACTTTTTCCTCATTAGGGAAAACCTCTAGACCGCCTCATCAAATTACTATCACTCTGTCAATTCTGCATCGACAAATATCTAAACTAAACAATTGTCAATTATACGTTTATGTAGATAATACTTTGTACCTATTCTTCACCAGCTACAACAATATGGCGAAACAATTCATTTCTTTCATTTTGATAGCTGTGCAAAAAAGTTTGAGTTGCCACTAATTGCACTCACCTATAAACCTGCCTGTACTTATTTATCGGTAAATATTTTGAGCATCCGTCGTAAGTAAATAAACGGCGTCATTTTGCAATGAACTGAATAAAATAAAAATTTTACATAAAACTACAAACATAATAGTCATTTTTTCCTTTATTTCCTGTTATTTCATAGTTTGTATTGGACTACTAATTTGTTTAAATTTTACCATGTGAAAGATCAAAAATGAAGTTGGCCATAAAAAGAATTAAAATTTAAACTAACTGTAACAGAGAACAGCATTAATTTTCTTTGCACTAGAATAATATTGCAGTTGAGAATATCATAAATAATCATTAATTCTCAAAAAAAAAAAAAATAGCAGCACTGGAACAGGGATGCATTGGAAATGTAAGCAGCTTGTGATGCTTTAAATTTTAACTTACACATTTTTTCAATTTCTTGAAGAAATAATCAAGAGAGTTTAAAACAAGAACTCCTGAGGTAATAATCAAGGTTATGCATTTGAAAACTCAAACTTAAAGTTTTAGTAACTTAGGATTACTAATTTGTAATGTAGTAACCAATTAGTATAACTTGGTTACTAATTAGTAATAATTGGTAACTTTGTTACCAATGCATACATGGAGTTACTAATTGGATTATAAACGTTTGGTTAAAACTAACGAACTTGATTTTACTGAGCTTGAGGTAAAATATAGACTGGCACGTTTCCATTTATAAAAATAAAACATTATTATACTGTTAAAAATTATTAAACTTATGCAGTTATATATGAAAATTTAAATAGAATTTCATGGCTGAATTGCTTATTTCATCTCTGATTAGCATTTTCACATAGGAAAGTTTGTTGGCAAATGACATGTAATAATAAATTTTATAAAAATGTTTAACTAGACGATAAATTTGTTCTGAAAAGTAGTTCTTATTATGTAATGGTTTATTCTCAGAACTCAAGGAAAATTCCATCACTTATTTATGTTTTTATTGCTTTTATTGTAATGATTCTGAGTAATATCATTTTAAAATATAATGTATGCACACAAGTATTATTTAAATATTTATTTGTATTAAACATACAATATTAATTTCAATGATTAGTAAATTGAATGTAAAGTAAGAGACCAAAACGTATAAATTACATGAAATTTTTGTGACCATAAATGATAAAACATCACAATTTTTGCATTATAAATTTGTATTTTTAAGTTCCATCCATAGTAAATAGATAAGGAAATGGAATTGTAACCGAGAAAAATCAAACCAGAAATTAAATTGGGGCCTTCAGTAGATAATTTATTTGCACTACCACAAAAAAACTGATGCCATAATTCTACCAACTGAATTTATTATTCAGTAAAAAACATACCAATTAATAAGGCTGTTGTATTTTCTTAATAGTGGCATATCACATTGTATCATTCAATGGAGCACTTTATATTAATTTTTCATCATTTTACATTTCAGGATGTAGCATCCTGAAATGTAAAATTCCAGATATATCACCACTCCATTAGTTTCCGTAGTGGCGTCATAGAATCTCTGTCCTTAACTGGGTCAGGCTTGCAATTTTTACAAGTTATAAAATACATCTTTCTTAAAATTTAAGATTAATAATCATTTATTGATTGTAACTGGACATATATGTAACTGCTGAATACAGAGTGAAATAATAAGATTGTAAGGAAATGCAGCATACTACTGTCTTACAGCAAAACTTTATTATTCACTACATGATAATGAAACTTCTTTCATATGGTCAGCATATAAAGTAAATATATTGTCAAGAGAGTGTCCAGTTAACAAAATGAGAATAGCATATTATTCTTGCATATTAAAATATTTATTTCCAATAGAAAATACTTTAGCTGCTTGACACGATATAGATATTTAAGTTATTAAATTATTTCCCTTATAATTGTAAGGAATATTCTTTTGTTTCCTTTCTCAGGCAACTACAGGCTAATTGCCCAATTAACAGGTCTGATGAGACATGAATTTTTGTTATGTATGTAAAATACTAAGCTTGTCTGAGATTCAAACTCAGAACCAACTGATAAAAGAAGAAACACTACCATACTGCAACAGAGTTCAGCATGATTATAAGCAGATTTGCTTGTTTTACAACTCTTTGAATATCTCAGGAGCAATCCCACCAGGGTATATAAGGAAAAGCACCTTAGAGAATTAAAGTTTTTTTAAATGCTAATATCTAAAGTAATTTGTAATAAATTGGCTTGTATAAATTATCTAAGTAAAATACCTGCGAACCCAGTTTCCTTTTGAATCTGATAAAACATACTGTTGGTGTCTAGTAGATAATGACAATAGGACTTTGTGGGACTTAAAAATAGTTTTTTTAAATAATTTTTTTAAAAAATTGAAAAAGATTTCATTGTATTACATAACAAATGAGCATTTACTAAGTTATAAAATACACTTTTTATGTTCATTAAAATTTTTTATTTACTTATTTTTTGGTGTAATGAAGGTAAAAAAAGTTATACTGGAAGTGTACTGGATGAATTGAGACAAATTAATGATGTAAACTTATAGACATATTATTGTTTAAAAACGTATACATTGAATTTAAAAAAATGTTCACACTGTAGTTTATGTACCCAATGAATACCAAAATCTCTAATTATACTATAAATTTTTAGAAAATGTTTCAATCTTTATAATGATTCAGTAAAAGCAATTTAGTATCAATAATGCTGTTGGTATAAACGAACACTTATGTATAGTTTTAGTAAACATATCATCTAATGTACTGCAATTAATGATTATTAATTGCATTATTAATAATTATTAGTGAGATAGAACAGCTGTACTATTTAAGTAATCCATTTTTATTTTATTTGTGTTTAAATTGGTCTTGGGGCTGGTAAGTATTAGACAATATTTAAAATAGCCCACTGTGGCATTAATATTCTATAATTGGGATAATGTAGCCACATAACCCAACATAACCTTCCAAGTTCGACTGTTTCGACATTCGGCTCAGATGATCTGCTGCTTCCTCTGAGTACAGAGGAATAGTTATGAGTGTAACCAACCAAGAAAGGATTTGTAAAAATGTTGGTGAGAAGACACCTTACAGAAGTGAACCACAGACAATCTTGAGTAAACATGCTGACCAATTGAATGAAGCTGATCACAGAGAATGATACCCGTCTTATTGGACGGACGAAGAGACCAGGAAGTTACGCCACCGTGGCGCAGAAACTGACTTACCCTAGCAAAACTCAAGCCATCGTAGATATTCCAATTAGTGCATATATCATGGTAAACTGGTTACTCCTAAGAACATCTTATATGCATCTAAGATCTGTATGAACCGGGTGTGTATGTATCTGGAAAACAGTGATATTGTTAAACCAATTACTGAGAAGCACAATAAAGTTTATGTTGGGAACCACCTCCAGGAGATTCGCCCTTTGTTAGCTAAATTCAAAAGAGTAACTCTGGGCACTCTTTAATGTGTGCCCAGTTATCCCGAATGAGGTATTAGATGAAGAACTTAAACGTTCTGACATCCACCTTGGGTCGGCTAACCTCCCTGCATGTTGTTGTTCCAGAACTGGGGTACGAACATGTCCTGAGTTTTCATCACCAGGTATATGTATATCTTGAAGATCTTATAAAGTTACCAAGCACCGTGGACCTAACCTACAATGATTCACAGTACTGGATATATCTCTCGGCTGATGCTGTATCCTGCTTCCTCTGTAAACAACCAGGGGATGTAGCAAAAAATTGTAACCTGCAAGAGGGAAACCTGTGCAGCCTAGGAACATCTCAAGGGAGTACAGACCAAATTTTAGAGACCAGTTATCCTAACCTTTGCCAACCTCCAGATGCTCAAGGTGCAGAAGAGGGCACTGTCTACCAACTCTAGCACAGACAATCATCAGGGAGACATTGGGATGTAGTAGGGGCGCCGAATGATCTTCCTAGCCAGAGACAGCAAAACAAGATCCAAGAATCCAAAAAAGGATGATGACAGGCTTGACGCGGACCTGGAACCTCTAGCAGAGATCTTGCAAGCTAAGGATAACCCTTAGGTCTTGAATTATGTAAACTTCAAAAGTTTCCTGGAACGCTGCAGGGGTAATTCAGCATACTAGAGTTATCATGAGATCACACATCTAATATGTTGGAACTGATATGTATGCTTGGGGAAAAATACCTGAAAGTACCAGAAAGAAGTATTAAAAATGGCTTCACGCAAGCAATAAATAAATTTGTGCATCATGTCTTGACTACTAAGTCAATTGAAGCTGTTGAAGCTCTACGAGCATGTCTGATGAGGATTGTAATAACAGCACCGCTGACTTACGTCTTGACGGTAAGATATTAATGTTCGCTCGCTGATATTAATGTTTAGTTGTCCTTGTGGAGAACTTCTTATATACAGACAAACTGCACCATCTCCATCATCCAATCCTACAATGAAATATCAATGGACTCCACGCCCAGAGAACAAATTTACAGTTTCTGATCAATTGACTCGGTCCTTCTCTGATATGCCTGGAAGACCAATAATTTTAAGGATAACCACTACGTAGTTCAAAAAGGTTACAATGTAGTTCTCAAAAACAGGTTGGATGTCTCCCATGCCAGCGGTGGTGTAGCCATCTTCATTAGTGATCAACTAGCCTATTGAGAAATTCAACTGCATACTTGCCTTGAAGTTGTAGCTGTGACTTTGACACTTGCTCTTGGAACGTTTACAGTATGTAAAATCTATCTCTCCAGCAGTCAGGACTTTGCTGTAGAAGAACTGACGGATGTACTTAGGCAACTGTCAAAACCATTTCTACTGATGGTAATTTTAATGCTCACAGAACCAGCTGGGGCTGCAATAAGTTGGACGCTAGGGGTAAGTTAGTGGAAAGATTCCTTGAGAGGCCGGATATTGTTTTCCTTAACCTGAGCTCATACACACATCTCAACAGCTCATATGGGACTTTAAGTGCCATTGATGTAACAATCTGTGATGCCTCCTCAGTCCACCTCTACGAATAGGGAGTCCTACAGGAACTATACAGCAGTGACCACTTCCCCATTGAAAAAGTGAACACTGCAGTGTAACCGGTTTTTAATTTAATTTTTTGATGGCCTTCTCTCATTCCTTAGAGCCATCTTCAGCCTCTATGATATTCTCTAAAAGAGCAGTGGGGAAAAACCACCTTAATTTTAGAAGATGAACAGCAAATCAGTTATGAAAAAAACTTCATCCTGACCCCTCTTTGAGAAGACACAACCTTGTGATGATTCTGGTCATCACACCACACCCTCTGTTCCTAGCTCTGATAAGCTTTACCAAATGTCGTTTTATAGCCCCTCTAAATCTGATTATATATCGGTCATCAGTTTGGTCTCCATCGAGATGCCCACTGATACAAAAACTAAAACACACCAATGGAAATATTCAAGGCAAATGCCTTGGTAGGCGTTTCCATCTGTGTGTTTTAGCTCATCTTTGCTATCACCTTCACTGTAGGCTTCTTGCAAGACCTTTTCACTCACCTACTTTAATTTTTAGTCCTCTCAACTATGTAACTGTAACTATTTCTCAGAAGCATGATCCCATGCCTCACTCTAATACTGAAGACAAACACAAAATAATCATTCACCAAATAAATTCAAAACTAAACTGCAGTAACAAATATATAAATTAATCATAAATAAAATTTTTGCTACTGTTGAAATACCTCAACAAAAAAAAAAGCAGAAATAATACCTATATTTAAAAGTGGAAGTAAAGGTAGTGCAAAAAATTATAGATCAATTTCCCTTATTTCAAACAGCAGAAATCTTTGAAAAAGCAATAAAAAAATAGGATTGTAGAATTTATGAAAAAATTAGATTAATTGATGATTTTCAATTCAGTTTCTGTGGAAGTAGATCAACAACAGATGCACTATCATATCTTACTACATACATATACAAAAATCTTGACATCAGTAAACCTCAATTGCTATATTTTTGGATTTTGCAAAAGCATGATACAGTTGATCACGAAAAACTTGTTAAAAAATTGGTTTTAGAGGGATCACTAAAGTTTTATTTAAAAATTATTTGGAAAATAGAATGCAAAAGTAAAAGTTGGAGATATAAAAGCTCAGTAACAAAACGCTATGTGGTGTGCCACAGTTACAGTACTTGAACCAACTCTATTTATATTACAGACATTAATGATCTCAAAATACTAGATAAAGGTGAAATGATATCTTTTCCTAATGATGACACAAAACTGTGTAGTAAAAAATACTGTGAAGCTCTTGTAAGAAAACTAAACATATTAAAAAATTAAACAAATGGTTATATTATTTGGCTTGTGTGAATCGTCTAGATACATATCCAGAAAAGCTTGAAATCAGAATTAAAAATGAATGGATTGAAAGCACTCAATTGTAACAAAATACAGTAAAATCACTGGAAAATATAGTTAAATATTTGGGAGTATATGTAAGCTTAAAATAGGAAGTGTGTATATTAAATATTGTAAATAAATGTAAATACTACATATGTTCGCTAAATTATGAAGCACTCTGCAAACTAGTCAGATTAAAATATTATATTATGCACTTTTGAATCGATAATAAGATATAGAATTATAGCTTTGGACAGAGCATATAATAATGTAACAGAAAATTTACAAAATATACAGGAAAGGATAACTAAAATATTTTTTGGTAGAAATATATTTATTTATGAATATTCCGGAAGTCTTCAGATATTCCATGCAGGTTTCTGGAATCAGAGCCCTTAGTTAATATCTGTTTTACCAGGGGATGTGAGTGTTAAAAATATATTCATTAATTTTATTAGTATTAAATTTTTTATTAGAAATAAATTATAAAGAGTAAAACTAGATTATTGTAAGGAAGCTAAAAATTATTCTAATGATTATCTTAAGAAACAGAATAATAGAGTTATGTAAATAACTCTATTATACTGTTGTGTTGTTATAATTACACAACTTAGAACTTAACTATTTATTCAGTGATGCTTAACAAAATATGTTTCAAGGTCTTTTACTTTTCATTTTCCTGGGTTTAATATTTTTCTAAGTTCCATTCTAAGCCAACATAGTATGAAGATTTTTTGTAGTACTGTAGATAGAAATCATCATGCAGTATGCCACACACACTATCCAAGTGGGTGGAGTTTTTTGTGAGAATTTCCTCAGTCATCATTGAAATTCAAATTAAGAACACAGCATCCAGTTAAGTTATTACACCATTGCTATTGAGAGTGAGCATCTGGCAATAGGTAGTTTACTGGTTTATATTGCATTACTGCTGAAAAAAGCAAAGAAGATGGTTAGTTATTTATTATACTAACACTTTACATACATAATATCATATTATTTTCAATTCTGATAATATTATTGAGAGAGTCATCTATAGACATCTGTTAACACAATACATAATTCTCTACATAAGTTTTTTTTCTACTTGATATTGATTTCATTCTTCAACCAGCAATACATAAGGTATCGTACTGAATTCAAAGTCAAGCTTTATTTTTATTCTCAATTTTTTGTTTCAAATCTTTTACAGGTTATTTATCAACTGAATAAGTTGTAACATTGCTTTAGTACAGTCAATAACAACTGTTTTTATACAGGAGATGGCTGACCTTAGTCATATACATCAGTTAATGGGATTGAAATTATAGACCATGTGTGATTACTAACCGAGTTACCAATCTGTAACAAAGTAGTATAGTCTCAAATAAATAAATATATATACATGAGGAATTCATATCACAGTTTAAATTTTATCTGAAAAACATAACCAGGAGCCAATGCTAGATTCATCCAATCACTTTAAATTAAGTATATTAAAAACTTTGTTTTTTCTGTACTTCTGAGCAGAAAAGGCAAGTACATACGTCTTTGTATGTTAGTTGTAAAAAAATTAAGCTATAGATTATTTGCTTTAAAATTTTAAACTCTTATTCTCATTTTTATATATTACCAAACTAGCTGAAATTAACATAAGTAGGTGAACATACTACAGTAACGCATCACTTATATGCCTGAAGTAGTACAAACATAATATATTGATGAAGAAAATTAAGGCTATTTCATTTAAGACATTGAATCACAGTACTTATTCATATAAATATATTTTTTTTATGTAATATTTTTTTATGAACAGATTGAAAGGGAAAAAGGAAGATCTGTTTTTAGAAACTATACTAGATATAAAAAATTCCACCCAGAGAGAAGCTCAAGCTTTTTTCTCTAAAAAAATGAGTGGCCATAACACTTAGAGAATCAGACAATTTTTAAGTTGCAACAAAAACCCCTTTTCATCCAGAAATTAAACAACCACTAGAAAACATACTTAAGATTTCTAAAGGAACAATCTTCCCCGCAACTAGAATTTTGCTATGTTCAAGTTTTCAACTGAACTAATTTATCATAACCCCCCCACTAGGGCTTAAACTTTTGAATCTAGAATAAAAGTAATGAGGCAGATAATCATAACATAATTTTATATAATAAATGTTAAACTTAAGTTGTATACGTTTTAAACGTTAATAATAAAATGAAGATTAGTGGGAAGGAAATAAAGAAGTAGTAACAAAAGGAAATATTTTACCTACCTGTGCTTGCTTAAAATTTCTTCTCCATTTAATTATATATGTATATGACATTTCCAATATCTAGATACTGGCTGAAGTCATGGAAAGAATAACAAAATAAAATGAATTATAAATTTCAGACATGTATTTTGTTATACAGATGTTTATCAACATTTAACAATCATACATCTATCTATCTGTACATGGTAGTAATGTTATGTTATTAGATATAACTGTGTATAGATTACTACTGGAATTTATCATAACAATCCTTAAATAACTTTTACCATATGATCTCTTAAAAAGGGACAAAGTACATTTGCTGTGCAAAATTGCTATACAAATTTGTACAGTTAAATGTAAGCTCTAATCAAATGTGCATAAAATAAAAAAAATATTATAGATTATATTAAACAGGCTATAAAAAAGTTGCATGAAATGCACTACTCCAGCACAAATGTACAAACAAAAATTAAATAAATAATTATGAAAACTTCTGTTTTTAGAATTTAGGTTAAATTGATACATTTAACAAAATAAAATATGGCAAATATAGTAATTTTATTCTATTACAATTTTTTTATGATAATGATTACATTTTGTCCACATGTGACTGTATTTATTCCTATCTGAAATATACCATCTCTTGGGCGCTCTCAAATAACCAGAATTATAAGTGATCATATAATGAATGAATCATACAGAAAAAGAAATATCCAGCTGTATCAAACCAGACAAAAGAACTGTTTTTGTGTAGCTCAACACAATTCTTTGTCTTATGAGAAAGTCTTATTGTATTTTGTAGCATTTTTAATATATTTCCAAACAAATTAAAAGATTTTGTCACAAATTTATTTAAAATGAAATTAAAAGATTTCTTTTACAGAAACAATATTACTGTCAATACTTTTTTAAATATTATGAATTAAAATAGTAATAAAGAAATCTGAATTTTTGGCATCTTTGTTTAATGTGTACATAAATATGTGCTGAAATAATTCTCATTATTACCTGAATTTTAATTTATTTTGCAGTTATTTTATGTAGTTAGTATCTTCACATATTTTCAATGATATTTCAAGTGATAGTTACATTATCAATTATACTTTAACCATGTCTCTATTTTATTTTATAATTAGTTTGTATTCTGTGATACTATTTTGATCAAGGATTTGTTATAGTCTTCTATGATCTATCCAGGCAAATACTGGGACAGTTTCTTTATTTTTCTATGGTGTAGCATAACTACCCATTTTGATGTGATCTTTATAATGTGACTATTATTACATACCAAACAGAATTAAAGATTTATTTATTCAATAGAATATATAAAAGGTTTAAGGCAATATGAAATAAATAATATTTCCTTGCATTTATTGATCTGAAATATTCATTTTCTTTGACAACAAAATCTAAATGATTATAATTAATTATTAATAATATACTATATATTAGTTTTTTCTTTTTCTGTTTATCCTTTGGAACCACCATAAGGTATTACTTCAGAGGTTCTTGTTCATATTAGTTATTGTTTATAATTTATATTACCATTTTGTTAGAAATTTTTTGAGTAGCTGCCATTAGTTGGTAAAGATTAGTTAAAAATTATTCTCCTGTTGTTTATCAGCTTGTGAGGATGAAGATGATTAAATTCTTCTGCAAATATGAGTGTGTATGTTAGTATGTATGCCAAAAAATATAATTATAGACAATTCCTAGATTTGGAAACAGATCATTACTTTCCGAAAAATTAATTTGCCTGTTTTATTAACGTGATGTGATTTGCAACAAATTGGATATCAATACAGAAATAATAAAGGCTTTTAGGTGTTTTGAGGTAGATACAACTGAATCTCCTTTATTGTTATCTATATATTATTAATCAACACAGATTTACATGTATGTTGTTTTGTAAAAAAAATTGTTATAAGTCAATCAATAAACGTAAAAAAACATACTGATTATGTGCAATGCAATTTATTAACTTTTTAAGTTTCATTTTAATTTTACAATCTTTTATGTGTAGCTGCATTTTAGCTTTAACAAATGTCAATTTTCTGAGTGAAAAATAATATACGGTCAATGTTATAATGAGTGGTTTTAAAGATTTTTGTACCTCCAGGAAATGAGTGTGAAAATGGTCTACTTGTTTAGTCAATATATACAACCTTACTTTGTGTAATAGCATTAAAATAATACGAATACATATACATCCAACCTTGCGTATTTAAATTATATATATATATATATATATATATATATATATTTCTTCTGTCGCATGTATGTGACTGAACTCCTCCTAAACGGCTGGATTGATGTTTATGAAATTTTGTGTGTGTGATTAAGTTGATTCGAGAATGATTTAGATTCACAATTTGATCCAATAGAAAATGTTTTTTTAATTTATTTATTTATTTATGTGTTGTTGATCTTGGGATGGTTAAGGTTCAAAATTGGATCCGGTAGGTAGCGTTGCGATAGCTTTTAGAATTGTGCGCTTATTCAGAATATTATATTATATTATTATTTATTGAAATAACGTTTGAAAGTGTAATTAAAAAATTTACATTGTTCAAATTTGTAAGGTGCAGTATTGAAGTGAGTATTTTACATGAATTTTAATGATTTATACACGTGCATTCATTAACAATCAACTTAACCTACAAATTTAAATTGTCAGTTCTCATTTAATTCTATGCAACTTATGAAGTAATGAACGGCGTTTGAAAATAAAATGTAAGTTTGTAAAATAAATTATACATTTATAAAATTAAAATATAAGTTATAATTTTTATAGAAAATTTTCTAAAATTGTTTTTAATTTACAATTATCTAAAATTTGGTAAAATAGATGTTAAAATAAAGAATGAGAAAGATGATAAAAATTTCTACAAAAATTTTAACTACGTTGCTTTTTTTACAGTGCTTTAATTTTTTTATTAATTGATTAATTAAGCTATCACATGGTTATGAAACTTCAAAATTATTAAATAAAAAAAAAATGTAGGATGTACTTTTTTAGAATGTTCGTAAGTGCAAATTACCAGTAATGTGGATGAAAATTTATTAATTACACTAATTATTAATTTTACGACGTACACGGCATGCACAAGTAGTCCGTAACCGTCGGTTAAAAAGAACGGCGAAGGATCAATTGACGGACAATGTAAATTTAAGAGATCAGGTTGCAAACACACGTGCAATTGAAAGTAGAGAGCATTATAATGAACTTCTTTGAGTTAATGCATTGAGACAAAAGAGGCACGTCAACGAGTCACCGACATAGACAGAGCACATGGTCTACATCGCGTGCAAGAACGTCGCGCATTGACACATGCATCACTTCACCGCCTTGCGTCCGAATATGAGCCGGAAATAAACTATTCGTCACATGCACTAATTGTCATCGGCAATGTGGACAAAGAATGCCAACATTGTCATGCATTTAAATACAAAGGTGAATCGACCGGTCTTTGCTGTGCACCAGGAAAAGTTTCACTTCCACCATTGAATTCGCCCCCAGAACCATTGAAAACACTATTGGCTGGAGCCACATCTCAATCGAAATTGTTTTTGCATAAAATTCATAAATTCAATTTTTGCTTCCAAATGAAAAAAATCATTCAGAATGAGGATGGTCGTAATTTTGAATCAACATTTAAGATTCAGGGCCAAGTGCGTCATCAAAGTGGTTCTCTTTGTTCTCAGTGCCTGATGCCGATACAAAATGTTTGCTAATCTACTTCATGGGCAATGAGGAGCAACAAGTTAACGCACGCTGCCAATACATCCACATCGAGCAGATGGAGGAGCGAGAAATAGTGGCAACTTTGGAAATGTTTTTGCGTTGGCAAATGCTTCATCAGGCATTGCAGTGACCTTGCTTGACGGTGGGCGGGCTGCGCATTCAGCACTCAAGTTGCCATTGAACATTCTCACAGATCCAGACACATTGTGTAACATAAAAGAAGCATTCAAGCATGACTGAAGTTTTGCAAAAATGCAAAATTATTATCTGGGATGAATGCACTATGGCTCACAATCATTCACTTGAAGCTCTCGATGGAATGCTGAAAGATCTCATAGGTCGAATAGTGATGGTGGCGTCAGGTATTTTAAAAATAATTTTTTTTAAAAATATTTTTTCATCAATGCAATTCAAACAATTTATAGTTTATTTCAAAATTTTTTTAATTTTTGGATTTACAACGTTTGAGCAGGACAACGTCTGACGAGTCTGCTAATATATATAAATTATAATTATAAATATATTATTATATTTTTCCCCTCTTATATATATATATATATATATAAGAGGGGAAAAAGTATGAACATCTTAACAGGTAATCAAGTGTTCTGGTAAATTTGGCTGTAAGATAGGGAGAAGAGGGTTAACTGACGGATGTATACAAATACAGTATAAAGTTTCAATACTGTTTTTTTTTGTTTCTCAGTTTTTAGAAATTAATTTCCATCAGTGTAATTATCTTATTAAAAAAGATTGTTTGTCATTTTTAAATTTCTTCTGTGTTTGAAACATAGTACTTCTAAATGGTGAATTAACTTGTAAATTAAAGTTTCTTTAAACATTAAAAAAAAACATCCTATCTTCATCTGTTAAAGCTTCAGATAATCATCACTTTTTCTTCTTTCAAAGCATAGGAAAATTGCCTGTTCCGGTCTCAAGAATATATCCTACCCACAATTAAATCACCAATATATTCTTGGTCTCCCAACATCTCTTCGTCCTGCTGCTTTAATATTTCCATATCTTTTTTGGTATTCATCCATTAGTCATTCTTTCTAGATGAGCCAACCATCTTTCCTTATTATTTAGTATTCTGGTTTCTTATTTGAAAGTACCTAATTCCTTCCAGATGTCTTCATTACAGAGTTTATCTAACCTTGAATACCCCTTCACCAATCTCAGAAAATGCTTCTATTACATTGGAATATTGTTTAAATATCTACTAGGAACCCACATCTGAGAACCATGCAGTAAAACAAGTACACCCATCATTCTGTAAAATATCAACCAGGTTTCTTTGTTTGTTTTCTTAGTCAATGTACATCTATCTAAAACTATCTTGGTATGAACTAGATATTTTCCCAGAAAGTCATAGTTTTTGTCTTCTATATTGAGAGCTTCATATTATATTCCAAACAAACCTGTTGCCGTTTAAAAACACAGACCTCTAAAGTTTGTACTCACTCTACTGAATTATAATTTGATCATCAGCAAACAGCTTTGTATTTAAAAATATAGCATTGATCTTCCTGGATTCACCATCAATTTCCACCTTCTGACAATATCATCAATATATATATTAAAAAGTGTAGGAGATACACTACAGCCTTGATGTACTCCCTAATTAATATAAATTTCTTCAGATAGTTCTCTTCCTGTATCCAACAATATTCTTGTGATAAAATACATACTCTTAACAATTTATATGAGATGATTTGTCTACCCGCTCTTATTGATAATACTTCACAGAAGTGACCTTTTAACCCTAAAGTCTTTTCATAATCAATGAAGGCAAGGTGTGTCTGTAAATTACACTCCCATCTCTTTTCTATCAATAAATTCAAAGAAAATACATCATCAATGCATGATCAGCCCTTTCAGAAATCTGCCTGCTTCTCCAATAGCAAAGCATCAGAGATAGAATGCAATCTATCATTAACAATTTTCCCATACATCTTTTATAATTTTTAGTAGACTAATACCTCCTTTGCTTTCCTCCATTCATCAGATACTGCCCATACACCTGATGCACGGTACGTTGATATGTGCTGCTTCATGTCCAGCGCATATTAAACAAATGTAACAGTCTAAACTTAAAGAATGTGCCAGTGTATTTAATTAGTTAGCTTATACGATCTAATCCTGCTGCCTTCCTTTTTTATGGACATTATAACATTTCTAACTCCTGAAATGTTTTTTCATCCACAATGTTCACATATGCTCCTTCTCTTACCTAGCACCTAATTAGCCTTTTGTAATAAAAGATGTTGGAGATATTATGAGATTATTTAGGGAGATATGCATACATAAAATTTCCATTGAGTGAATTTTATGTTCTGAATAACAATTAATTATCAAAGTGTTTAAGAATTATGGCATAAACGTTTTTCTATTTGTCATTTAAGTTAATTAATTAGTCTAATTTAAAAAAAAATTGTAGTAGATAATTTCTAATTAGAAATTTAAGAAGAACGCAGAGATTAGAATAGTCAGTCACACTTGAGTAAGATGATCTGAAATGTAACGATCAGTATAATTAGTCTACACATGGAACCCACCGGGTTGGTCTAGTGGTTAACGCGTCTTCCCAAATCAGCTGATTTGGAAGTCGAGAGTTACAGCGTTCAAGTCCTAGTAAAGCCAGATATTTTTACATGGATTTGAATACTAGATCATGGATACCGGTGTTCTTTGGTGCTTGGGTTTCAATTAACCACACATCTCAGGAATGGTCGAACTGAGAATGTACAAGACTTAACACTTCATTTACACTCATACATATCATCCTCATTCATCCTCTGAAGAATTATCTAAACGGTAGTTACCGGAGGCTAAACAGGAAAAAGAAAGTCTACACATGCAATTTCTGTAGCAAAGTGGTACTCTACCTTTCATCTGGAAGGTTTTCAGTTCTCAGGTATGGGTTGGAATTTTACATAATTGACAATTTTAATTTTATGATAAAAAAAGAGTGGGTAGATAGCTGTAATTGGGCATAAGCCTGTAGTCACTGGAATCCGAATAAATGTAATTACTTCTGTTTATTGGTTGCCATATCCAAAAGGTTGTAAGCCACCTCTTATGAGATATCAATCATTTTAGATTAGGTATTCTCAAGAATATATAGGATCCAAAGGCAAACTTACTAAGGAATGTGAGGAGTGAGGTGGTTTTTCATTGTATTCTTCATTGAGTTGAATATGATGATATCAGCTTGTCAAACTCATTGAAATGCAAATAACATTCAGCTTTACAGCTGTCACTTTCATTTCATTCAATTAAGCAGTTGGCTGTGCAATGAACATCATTATTCTGAGAAAGAAACTCTGTATACTGTTATTCAAATCTCAAATCCTTTACTTGTATCATACTCATTAAGAAAAACTGATGCATATAGTATAAGACAACAAATTAATGCACCCCTTTCTGTAGAAAACAATGTAATTTATATATTATCCCCCACTCAAAATACATGAGCTAAAAGTTTGCCCTTGCTCAACTGCTGTGTCTAGTGTTCTAGTCATCATATTGTACTAGTCGTTTGCATTTTACGTACAAATGTGTCATGTTATTAGTAAGCGGATGATGTAATCTGGTTAGATATCCCCGCTCACCCATCTTGCCTAAGCCAGCCGACAGTTTGTTTGACAAAGACAGAAGCAAACCTTTAGTTTTCTTATTGTAGTATAGGGAGAATGTATCTAAGTAAGCTTAATGTAAGATGAGGTTTAGAAAAAAATTAATTAGAATTCAAATGTAATCATTCTAAAAGTATGTACACTGAGTGACTGATAAAATTACATTGGTATATTATTTGTTAGAGCCAAAAGTGTGATTTTAGAAACTTGCGAAGGTGTAAAAAAGTTTATCAAAATCATTTTTAAAAGAGCTGAAGTCAACTTTTTTGTTTAGCTAATAACTCTCAGTGATACCATAGCAATGAACATGATATTTTAAGCAGGAATTAATTGCTCAATGTAATATTTAATTATAGAAACAGAAAGTGATAGATGTAGATGAACTCAATAACTGGAATTACCATGATATTATGACTTTCTCTTTGTTTGTTATTATGGATGACAGTGTTATTTTAATATTCATAGAATACATTTTTTGTGAGGTACAAGGCAATGAAGAGGCAGAAATAAAAACCAATGAAAAAAAGATGGCAAAGATGACAAACACAAATAAACTCTTGTACCTAAAATAAAAAGCAATGAGATTACAAGCTGCCAAAGTCATATACTATTAGCTCAAAAGAATATTAACAGAAAAATTATCTTTAACTCCATTAGAATCTTGGAAGAAAGAGTGTAGAAAATATTGATCACCATGAAAAGTAGGTAAAAATAACATTGATCTTCTCTGTAATAATATATGTCAATGTAAATAATATATTTCTTTAAAATAAACAGGTAATATATGAAACAATTTTTTACCAATTATCTCTAACACTTATTAATATTTACCTATTTTGTCATGACAATGATGCTGCTAATTTGTGTAATAGTTTTTGATATTAACTCTAACTGCTGCTCTCTCTAGAAACATTTCCTTCTCAAGTTTAGTAATGAAATTAATAGGCTTATATTGACATTTTTTTGCAGTCGGGTGTATTCAGTACACAGCAAAAAATTCTTCTGTTAAGATTCCTACTTTTCTTAGTGAAATCTAGATTTGTCATTCATAACACACTTCATTTTCACTAACACACTGCAGAGGCAAGAGTTACCTTTTAATGTAGAACTTTTATCATGTATATTTATATTTTACTGTGAAATAATTAAGTCTATTTTATTGTTAAATTTTAAACATATACTAAATTTAATAAAATAAACTGGTACTGATATGAATTAATTCCATATATAATTATGAAATAATTTTCCAGTTTTATGAAGTATTCATTTATCTCTTCTCTAAATCATTAACTTTTTTTTGTTTTGAGAGAATATTTCCTTTGATTTTTCCTGTTAATGAAGCTTGGTAATAGGACATTTTATCAGTGTTAAAATTTTTCTTCTTGATTCAGAATAATAACAATTATTATCATATCATTTCTTAGTAAGAAGATTGAATCATAAGAAAATGTTATTAAAATTTGTTCAGATAGATTTGATTGTGACCATTTATATGCAAAAAAGAACTGATTTATGGTATGTTACGCATATTCTTATTCTTGAATAGGCTTATCACGAATTACCACTTATAATTCTGATAACTACTTATTTTAATCTAGAGCTTAAAAAACAAATAATCCTTTAAGTAGAATTTTTTTTAATAAAAACTTTATTCTGTTAGATAAAAACTTTAAAGTTTATACTAAAGCGTTAGTTAATATTCTTGGATGTATTGCCATTGTGTCAAGTTATTTAATATAAATTTATATCTTCAAAGATTTTTAGTGAGGTGTTATAAATCAGAGATAAGGCATATACTTAATTACAATGCCACAATGAAACAATTAATAGGCTTAGAAACTAGATTGTTTGTTAAAACATAGCTAGAATTACAACTTGAGAGCAGATAATTAAAAAGCCACCTTACTGATCACTGCTGAAAGAATTAGATTATGTGTTATTCCACTTCTTGTTTCAATAATTGTCAGCATACAGAACAGACATTAACCATTTGACTTTAATGATGAGAGTAATTATGTATTAACATGTATGCTATCATACATAAGCTTGCAGCTTAATTTTCTTGACATTTTATTATATTTTTCATCCATAATTTATAAACACTATCTGAATCAGTAGATCTAATTTTATGTAAAATTTTCCATCCTGCTGCCTGTGTACTTAGTACATAGTGATTTTCAGGATCCAAGGAATGCGAATAAATTCCTAACACAAGACTTTGGCATAATCGAGCACTCACACAGATCTAAAAAAAATTAAACAAAAGAAGACTTAATCAATAAATGGTTACATTCTTAGCAAAAACATAAAGTTAAACATAAAAATGCTAGACTTCCTTTTACCAGTGGTATATATCATGAAGTTCATGTACAATTATGTTTTTCTTTTAAATTTTAAATAATATGATTCCTCTTCTATGAAACAAAACAAAAATATTTTATTTTCATAATAAATTAATCACCAAATCCAAAAATCTGTCATCCAATTTTTTTTATTTTTTAGATTTTCCTATTTTTCAGAGATAAATACAACTGTTGAGCTGAATAGCTATCTCTTTCAATTTTATATAGTAAATTTAGAAGTATAAAATCTATATTGTGTTTGAAAACATGACTTCTCCAGGAAATTACTTGTTTTCAGACATAACTTCAAATTTCACCAAATGGCAGTAAAAGTATCTTAATTTGTCAGCCATTAACTTTAACTTAAAATTGTCTTTCAGTTCTGTGTATATTGGCAACTGTGGGTTTGTTCAGTTTGTTCTATTTGTGCTGTCTGAATTATTGAGTTTGTAATGCATTAGAAGAAATATTCTGGATTTTAAGTAGATATTTTGTAGCCTTACAAAGAATTAAAAACCAAGTTAAAGATCAAAATTTATCTGATAATGTCAAACATAATACAGCTGAGCTTATTATTTGCAATATTTGTATAAAAAATTCTATTTAAAGTCAATTAAAAGACTATTGGTAAAAGAGCTGTGTATCTGTAAACACATAGGCTATAAGTAAAATTTACTCCTTCTTGATACTCCTACTCAGGAAATCTTTTACTACAGGTAGCCATGGTGAATCTATCTTGTACATGATTTTAGAATAAAGTTAAGTGAATTAATTTCTATTCCTAACATGAAGGAATCATTCACAAAGGACTAAACGAAGTTTGTTCCTTCTTATACAATTAAATTAAGAATTTAAGTGAGAATATAAAAATATATATTTTTATAAAATACTATCAATTTTAATTGTAATTAATAATTATAATTCTCGTCAATAAAATCCATGAAATTTACTGCCAAGGATGTGGACTTCAAACAAGCTATTAGCAGTTTATTATATTAGCAGTTTTCAAAAACTGCTAATATAATAAAACGAATACTATCAAAAAGCTCACTTGAAGAAAAAAAATAATGAAAAACAAAATTTTCAAACTATGATTTCTTAAATAAAATATCAGCATCTGGTGAAGTTCAAGTAAGAAGCTTTCATTAATGATGTTTGTAAATTGTAATTTATGTTATATAAAAATAGTTCCCTAAAAGTTTCTCAACTTCAGTTAAAGAAAGCATATTCTAAAAAATTCCAATTAACATTAAAAAAAATTGAAGTTATCAACAAAGTTCTTCAATACATCCCAATGAATTTTTTGTCTTGATATAATGAAATAAAATTAATCAGATTTTTTCTTTTGAAAGCCAGTCATAGCTTATCATTGATTTCTTTCCAGTCCAGTATTTCAGTTTGAAATAATCAATATCCTGGAGGGAGTACTCCAATATCCCAAATACTGGATTACTGCTGGGCTATACTGCTTGGAAACTGGGTATATCCCATTATTACAGTAGGTCCTCCACTGAGGAGAATCTAATAATTACCTTTTAAAGGTCTTTGGAAGAAAACTTTCATTAATCTGTAACAGTCATTTAATATTTATTTAATTATTTTAATTCTTTGTTTACATCTATTCTTGAGCTAAAAATTAAGAATTGTTAAATTGTTACAAATGTTACTGCTTTAGGAAAAACTTACTCTTAATAAAACATAAATTTTTTAACTCATTTTGTCAAGAAAAATAGTAATGGTAAGAAAATGTTTTTAACAATTAACATTCTTGTTGATAAGTCTGTTTTGAGTGAATTATATATGTATATAAAACAACATCTCATACCCAGCAAAAACTACTGAAGATAAATTGATCAAAATCTGTAGACACATTCTTCTTACAGTCTATGTGCATACTAAGAAAGGATTTTTTGAAATCCTGAGTTTAAAAGGTTAAAATGGATTTTTAAATTTTTTTGAAAGCAAACTATTTTTTTAATTTCTTGGTAACAAATGAAGACATCAACTTGATTTTTGATGTGTGTAATCTTCACATATCTAAAAACCAACTTGTAGATTTTTCAAAATTTGATCTTGAAAGGGGTGAAGAAGGATAAAAAAATTTTGAACAATGATTTCAAATTTTCCGACTATACTAAATGAGATATTCAGTAGATTTTGGCTTGCAAATGCTCTTTAAAAAAATATTTAAAAACCATTTCCAGGTTTTTTGAATTTCATATTTTTAAGGGGTGTTGGCAGTGTATGGTGTGGCAGCTAAACAAACATAGCCACTGTCGCTGTTACTGTATATGCAACATGACTAAAAACATAAATAAAAAAAAAGTTGACCACAATGGGAAATGCAAGTGACTATATAGTGTGGGCAAAGCCGTGATAGGGATGCTAATGTATAATATATATGTATATTACATGTTGAAGGTTTTCTCTTAAAAAAAAAAAAAAATAATGAAATTTTTTTGCAGAAGTATAACACAATTTTCAAATAAACTAGATAAAAAGTCTTGAAAGAGTGATAGCTGAATTAGTCTTTCATTTCTTTACTACTATAAAAAAATGTAAAAATCTACCTTTCACTGATTAATCTTGAACTTTATGTCAGCTTAAGTGTTTTAATGGCAGTACTATATCATACATTGTGAAAAGTACATATCCAATACAAAAAAAATAAAATCATTATGATTTTCCATCTTTTAAATGATATTTTAAAAATAGATATTCTCATTTCTTTAAGTAATAACAGGTGCTTTGATTGCTCCAATTAGAGTTACTGATGACAAGAATTAATTATTTTCATATGGAAAAATGCCAAGCCTGACCAGGTTTGAACCCTCTCCTCATAACTGACCTTTCCTCATAAATGCATAGATGCTACCACGACATCCCACAGGTCAACAGAAAAGACAATCTACTACAATCTTTTAAAATGAGAATGGATTCCTCTTAATTAAGACATATTTATTACTTCAAGATTTTTCTCCATGTAGCTTAAGTTCTTTTTTCCTATTTGCCTCTGATAATTACCATTCAGATATTACTTCAGAGGATGAATGAGGATGATATGTATGAGTGTAAATGAAGTGTAGTCATGTACAGTCTCAGTTCGACCATTTCTGAGATATATGGTTAATTGAAACCCAACTATCAAAGAATCGTATCCACGATCTAGTATTCAAATCCGTATAAAAATAACTGACTCTACTAGGACTTGAACGCTGGAACTCTCGACTTCCAAATCAGCTGATTTGGGATGATGCGTTCACCACGTAGCTTAAGTAGCTTAAGTTAAACATAGTTAACTTTTCAACTAGATAGTAGCTCAAAGTTTGCATGTATAATTTTAATTCAGAATTCTAAATTTGGCCTCATAAATGCGCTTATATATAAACTATGATTTGGACAAAGTATTACAAAACCATATACTGTATTAACAGTAATATTAACTCAAGATGATTAACTTTTTATTTTTATACCATGTATTAAATGATTGCATTATCAGATTAGTGGCTAAGAAGCAAAAAGAATGGCACTTGTGAATTAAACTACAATTGTTGGTTCCAGTACTATACATTAAAATAAGCTAGTTCAGCACTGATATTTGAGAACCAGTCTTCTTGGCATGGAGAACCAGTCATTTTTTGAGGTGAAGGAGATCATGGAAGCAATAAGTACAAAATTTGGTAGCAAGAAGGTAATCTAGAAAGTTCCCATCAGAATTGCAGAATCTTTTGAACAGGGCAAGCAACAGTATATACACATCCAATAATATTTTTGGGTCTTTCTTGCACACAATTTTTCACAGCTTAATTTTTTCTGTAACAATCTGTACATTTTATTCTGAGAAATATCTGTAATTCCTTAGCAAGAATACTAATCATGAACTACTGATATCCTTGAATTTTTGCATTCACTTGTTCATCAAATTACCCATGTGAATATGTATCCCTCATGACCTTCTTTTTATCATAAGTATATGCAGAAATGTGTATGGGTTTTATTAAAACTATGGCAGTCATACCTTATCTTACACCTTCATTCACTGCCATAGTCTTATCACTTTTACATAATTAGTTATTGTGATGAATTAGTGAATTTATAGAATGAATTTCAGCAACATTAAGATCTCTGATTGCAAAATCAAATCACTCTGGATTTCATAATTGGCAAGATTGTTTGCTGTTAGCTATCTCATTGTCAACAGATAACAGAAAGCGAACAATAGCTTCCAAACCAAATGGTTGGTAGTTTTCCAATGAACATGTTAAATATATTAGATTTGCTTTGTTGATTCATTGATGCCATTCACTTTTTATTAATAACTGGTCTTTTACCTTGACATATACTTAATATTTAATTTTCCTAATTGCTCATGGTAATACTTAATTCTGAACCACACAGACAATTATAATTGAATTATAATTGTAATAGATAATTATAATTATAAGTAGCAGTGGTGTTGTGTTGATACTATATGCAGTAGATTCTGGTTTGATTCATAGTTATGATATTTTATCTGTTATTGCATTCTTATTTCACGTGGTTTGGTTAAATTTCTTCAAAACTTCTGAAGTTCCTCAAAAACAATTACTACAAAAAAATTAAGTATATAAACAAAAATTGTTTCAATATATAGTTCTTTTTGTTTTCAGATCATCATTTTGTGAATGAATACTAGGACTCTCAGTTAAACAGCCAATCTTGTTACTTAAATATGCACATAGCCTACTAAAATTACTGTAACAATTTTAACAAATAACTTAAATTTCTCAAATATTATAGACATGTTACAGTTAAATAAATAATTAATTAAATTTTGTCAACTTACTGGAAGTAGTTTGTACTCTTCAATTGGTAATGGATTCAGTTTATTATATCCTTCTAGAACATACGTGCCTGCCTCAAGATCATCGGCCATTAGCAACATGTAACACATCATTGTTGCAAGTTCTAATATGTAAGCAGACACATGAGTATCACCATAATCTAATATAGCACACACCTTGTATCCTTTCTTGTCGTCCTCGTCACTCAAACAATCACTATATTTTTCAACTAATATATTTTGTTCATTCAAATCACCGTGTATCAAACCTACAGAAAACAAATGATATACCACACCAATAGAAAGCGATGGGAAAGTTTCTCTGTGTTTACACAAGGAAAAACTACAATTCATGACATAGAACATAAATACTGTAACATTATAACAAAAAAAAAAAAATACTGTTATAAATCATAAACTACATTAAGATATGGTTATTAAAAGACTATTTCAATATTAATATTTCTATGTTTATCACTTTATTAAAATAATCCTAGCAAATCTTTTGAGAAAATGTTAGAATTTTCAGGCACAGTGCTACTACAACAATCATGTTTTTAAATTGTTTGTTAATCTCTTTCTTGTAACAAATTGTTTTACAAATAAATTCTGACTGCAGCTTTCCATTAGTCTATGGACTAAACTTCTTTTGATGCTTTCTAGATATAAACATTGACTAGTGAAAGATTATACCCTAAAAAACTACTAAATGAAATATAATCAAAGAATCAGTAGTGTAGTCAGACCACCACTTACTAAATTTAGCATTAAGAGTTTTGGTTTTCATCAAAGAAGGAATATTTCAGTTGTAAAGTTCCATATAATATTCCTCAACAGCTCCTCTGGCACTACAATTACAACAATAAAAAAAAATTAACATCTATGTAACTACAAAGTGATATATCATTGTTCTCTTGTAGTAACCTGTCGCAATAAAAAATAATAATAAACACCCAAAGATAATCAGATATAAGAAAGTCATTAATGCACTTCATTAAATTATTTTTATTTTTATTTATGTAATATAATGAAGTTCAATCTAATAAAGATCAATATACTTCACTAACAGTTATATTTGTATCAGCATTATAATAATAATGATTTTTTTTTTTGTTTAACTTAATTTTCATAAGATCAGTAGTAGAAAGTTAATTCTATAAATAGATTTGTAAGTGTCTAACAGCTAATCAGCATAAGATAGGTTTAGTTACTGAAGAAAGAATTTTTTTCATCTCTTTTTGCACAAAGTTTTCAGTGTTACTTTTTACATTATTTTGAATGGAAATATAACTTACTTCTTTGTAATCTTTTTTTGCTGGCATATTCATAATTCATTCAAAATTATTTTTTATCAATACATAGTGTAATCATCTTTTATTATATTACAATTTATTTTTACCAAATATGTAAAAAGAAAACTCTTTTCCACAGTTTTGGAATAATTTTCAAAAGATTTTCTTATAAAAGTTTAAAGAGAATTTTTTCTCAAAGGTTTTACATTGGTATAACTGTTTTTAATTCTTTAGGAATAATTTGATTTATCGCCTAATTTTATCTCATAAATCATTATAATTCCAGTATTGCATTGTTTTTACTTTTATGGCCAAAAAGAAGAAAAATTTTTGATTAACCATGACTAAAAAATAAAGTGTTTCTGGTTCCATGTTTATATGAACTCTTTTCATTATTTTAAAGAATACACATCAAATACAGTAGCAATCCTGAAACCTTTTGTTTTGACTTACAGCTGCACTAGGCTTAATCTATCTTCCAACTTAACCTATCTATACTATTGTATACCACTCTAGATGTCAACAGAGATGTTATTTTTGCATAAGAGTAAAGGAATATTAACCAATTACTTTAATCCTCAAAGTGTAAATAAGCAACTACAAAAAAAAGTACTCAACTGAATTAATATTTCTTCTCAATGTTCTGATCTTATAAGTATGCCATCTGATATTTGCAATTAAAAAAAGTTTCAACCTCGCACTTGATATTTCACCGGATATTACACAGCACAAAGCAATTGTGCTTTGTTTCAATTTTTGTATAACACTGAAATTCTTCAGTAAGCCTAAAATTAAGTGTTAATAACTATTTTTTTAAGCATTTATTAGTAAAAAATGATTAATAATTAATTTTCTGAATGACTAAATATTTTATAAAATGTAAGGATTTATTTTTTAACCATTAGAATTAAATCCATCGTAAAACTTCTATGAGCTTACCATTAATCTAAATAATCCTTTTGCCATGTTGTAACTGAATATTAATAATATTAACTAATGTTATGAATATTACAGGGGTTATTTTGAGTATTGACATTACCATTCAATTTTCATCAAAATGGTCACGATTTAATTGACATGCCTCCTTTGTTTGCTCTTTTGTCTTCTCTTTATTGAAAAAATATTATTTTATTGAAAAATTTTCTTCCCTCTCTATTGCGTTTATCATTAACCATCCTTGGGTTCTGTAACTGAATGTTATGATTGTTTTTGCAAGGCCAAAATAAGGAGTAAGGTTTTAACTTCTTTCTCAACACTTTCCCATCCACTTTAATGTGGATGAATCTAGGCAGGGAAACCCATTCATGTTTTTCTTTGGGAAAACCCAAATAAGGTGTTTAAGAATAGAAAACAATGTGAGAGGAGGGTTATCTTATTAAATATCATTTAAATATGGTCCTACCAACTAAACAGAATGAGTAATTTAAGAACAATATGGAAGAAATGGTCTGAAGGAGTTAGAATTGTCACAGTCACAGTGCTTATTCCACACCTGGTAGAAGTAAGTTAAGTTTTAAACTTATTTACTGAATGTAATATTAATTTATTTTGAAACAAATCAGAAAAACTTAAGTTGCTTACTTACTTGATAGTTAAATAATTAATGATTAGAATTTTCACTCTCTGAGTTTACAATGTTGTAGTTTTTACAGAAGTACAATTCAAATCTAGGCAAAGACAAAGCTATTTGAAAATGGATTTAATTGCCAATGAATTATATCTCTGCATATGTAATTTTAGTTTAGTCAAAAATTATCAAGCAACTCAGTAAAACCAAATGCTTGAATATAATTAAGATTGACATCATTAAAGGCAGTATAACTTAAATAAAGATAAAAATACAGCACAAAATAATACCTGAATGAAGAATATTTAATTTTTTTATTACTGTTTCTTCAAATTCTTCTAATACATTTAATACCATTGATACTTTTTCATTCTCTTTTACAGCAAACAAGAATTCCTTAATTTTAACTGCATTCTTAAGGCTCCATAAAGTTTCTCTATCATTGTAACCATCATGATGAAATTCCTGTTTTGATTAGCAACAAGAAAAAATAAATATTACAGATTTAAAAAGATTTCTTTTCTGTGAGTAATAAATAGAAAGATTTCATTAAATAGGTAAAATCCAGTTACATCAGTAATCTGATTTTCTTACCTAAAATTATTTTAAATTATATTTCATCAGAAATTATTCAGTCAATGACTGATTAACCTCCATCCCTATATTTGAAGGAGTAAAATAACTTCTTTTATACTAAGTGTTGTTCAGCCTTACAAGACTACTTGTTTTATTCATCATTTTGTTAATACAGGACGTTTCATAATGTTCTTCGGAGTTTCGAAAATTCATTAACAAAAAACTATTTCACTCATAAGAATAAAACAAGTACTGTACGAAAGAGTACTTCAAATAGTTTTTTCCACATTTACTAGGCAGTTAGTAAACCATTTGCTCGCTAAGCGTCGACAGTAGAGAAAATGGGTGCCACTGGAAGCGTTAAGTCGTTTTGTGTGTTAGAATTTCACTTGTCAAAGTCAGTAATTTCTGTGCAACGTGCGTTTCGGTTGAAATTTCATAGGAGCCACCAAGTGACAATTCAATTCGTGCATGGTATAAACAATTCTGTGAAACTGGTCGCTTGTGCAAGCGAAAATCAACTGGTCGTCCATCAACCTCAGAAGTCAATGTCGAACGTGTACGTGCAAGTTTCATTCGCAGCCCGTCAAAATCGACTGCGGCTGGAGGCAGAGAATTAGGAATTCCGAAAACAACAGTGTGGAGAGTTCTCCGTAAACGTTTATTAAGCAAACCGTACCATCTTCAATTAATCCAGCGTCTTTCTGATGGAGATAAAACACGTAGGCCCGATTTTTGTTTACAGTTACAGGAAAAGATGTTAGATGAAGGTTTTCTAAACAAGATAATTTTCAGCGATGAAGCTACTTTCCATATTAGCGGCAAAGTAAACCGTCATAACGTGCGAGTTTGGGGAACTGAAAACCCACACGCTTATGTGGAACACATTCGGGATTCTCCGAAAGTAAACGTTTTTTGTGCTATCTCTCGTGAGGCAGTGTATGGCCCATACACTGCCTTTGTTCTTTTTTATGTAAACAACGGTAACCGGCATGATATACTTGGATATGTTACAATTATGGCTTATGCCTCAACTACTCAACGACTTCATTTTCAGCAAGATGGTTGTCCTTGCCCATTTTCATAACGAGGTTCGACAGTACCTTAACACAACATTACCTCGGCACTGGATAGGACGTGCGTCTAAAGAAGACCAACAAATTATGCTGTGGCCACAAAAGATCACTAGACTTCACGCCATGTGATTTCTTTCTCTGGGGTTACGTGAAAGATAAGGTGTTTATCCCACCAATCCCGCGCAATATCGCTGAGCTAAAGGATCGCATAATCAATGCAATCAACTATATTGAAAATGACATGTTATAACGAGTTTGGCAAGAGCTAGACTTTCGTTTTGATGTTTGCCGTGTCACCAGAGGAGCACCATATTGAACATTTATAGATTTTAACAAAAACTGTTTGAGTCCCTGCATCACCTTATACAACTTTCATTTAGGTAAGTGAAATACCTTTTTTGTACTGAATTTTTGTAACTCCTAAGAACATTATGAAACATTCTGTATATTATTGATGTTTTCTATATAGATGACTTTCAAGTCATTGTGAAACTATTTAATCAATGTACAATAGATAAGAGTGCTGAGCCAGAATGAAATTTAGAAGAAAAAGTGTGGAAAAGTGACTTACAGTGAATAGATGAAAGTTTTAGTGATTTAGAAAATTTACCAGATGTTTACAGTAACCTCCAAAATGTCACTGTTACACAAGTTTGATAAATGAAGTTGTTATGATGTTGATGTAACCACCAAAAAAAAATTGACGATTAAAAAATTAATGTTAACTAAATAACAATAGTTTAAAATATTTTAATTCATTAGATTTCATGACTAACGATGAATAGCAATAAAATAAAATAAAAAATAACATTTAAATGACTCGCTTAGCTTTTTAGCTGTTGATACTATTGATGGCTGCTTTCAATAAAATTAATTTAAATTAAACAATTTTCTGTTTTTCTTTGGTAAGGATGAAAAAATTGATTAATTTTTCCAAGAATTTTTTTAAATTTCAAAATATAAAGTTTTATCTCATACATTTGTAATGTGATATTCATGAAAATATTATTCTATTGGAGGACATTGTCATAATTACTATTGTTATTATTGTTAGGATAAATATTGTTTTTGATAAATTTATTTTAATTAAAAAGAGAATTTATTTAGGATTTAAAAGACATTTTATATAGGCAACCCTACTGTAATCATATCCAAGTGTTTCAGGTAAAGAAATGAATCAAATCACTACGATAAATCATAGTATCAGTTGTATACATAGTTCTAAGCATAAATATGATATTCCCACCCATCTATTACCATTTCAAAATAATTCCATAGCTTAAATATATATTAGCTGACTAATACCCAACACCTTTTCTTTATTCCTCTCATTTTTTCTCTCTTGCTTGTTGAGAGATGACATATGAATTAAATTTTCTCTATTATCAACTAATCTGTGACAACTGGTATTACAGATCTTGGTCCTTGGTATCACAGAATTTGGGGAACTGACGGACAATGTCAGTCAGTTCTTATGCATAGATAATCGCACAACCACAACAACAACAGATATAGTGAATTATTTATAAAAATACAAATATCAGTGACCACATATTTCATCATAGATAAAGATTAATAATGTTAAATTAATATTACCTTCATTATGTTATTAAGAGCTCCAGCTTTTTGGCCCACATCATGAAATAAATTTGGAAGTACTGATGGTAATGAAGACATATTTTTTAGTAAAATTCCTGGTTGATATTTAAGTAGCCGAATAACATGATAGTTGACAGAATCACCTTCCTCTATAATAAAATAAGAATTTAGAAATCAATATTTATATTTGAAATAGGTTATGGAATCTGTATCCCAACCCCGTAGGGGAAAGACACCCCCCCCCAACCTTGTGATGTTATCGGTAGCCCCACTACCCCTCCATTCCAAGCCCTGAGGGGCTTTAGACCCTCTAACTGATTACATCTCACAGTCATCAGCCAGGGCTCGGTCGGGATGACACCAATGTAAATGCCTCGGCAGACATTTGTATCAGTAAAATACATATCAAATTTTGCCTTCACGTAAGCCTCAAATGGACATCTTCATCATCCTAACATGATTCCCTCAAACAAACTGACTGAAACCTCAGAAGCGCAAACCCTGCGCCTAGTCCAGATTTGACAGTACCGTTCATGACTGTAAATGCCTCAGAAAAGGAACGAATATAAAGTTAGATCAGTGCTACACTCATACCAATCAAAATTATGTCTTATGCAACATAGAAATTCAAACCTACACCCAAATAAGTGACCAATTTAGGTTAACAAATGTAATTTTGATTCAGGATCATTTTTAAAGATTTTATATGTTATGCTGTATGTAGATTAAACCTCCACATTTACTTAACACTTTAATGTCATATTTAGTAACGCTTGTTCTTCCTTTAAGCAAAAACAAAGATATTTTATGAAATTCATTAAAATAGTTAATTTACTGTAATTATTTATTGTTAATTTAAAATAATTTCCATTTCTTAATAGCTAAATTAATTTGTTAATAATTAAAAAAAGCATATTTCAACACTTTAAAGATAAGAATATTTATTTTTTTATAGAAGATTTATCTAGAATAATTTCAGTTTATAAACAATAACGTTAGATAGCATTACTAATATAATATTGTATTTAATATAAATATTATGAAAAACTTACTTGTTTTTAATGGTTCCACAGAATAATATTCACCATAAATATTGTTTTCTGGTTCTGTTGTATTAATACCATGTTTTGCTAAAACAGAATAATGAAATTAAGTAAATAATCATATGGACTGTTACCATATATATGCCGGACTTAACATCGGCGAACGGCAACGGTAGCAGCTCAGAAATCAGCAGGAGGACAGTACTCAGACGCACTGGTACAGCGTCACCCTGCCGTGCAGTTCTCCCACCAAAGCGGCGCTGTGGCCCCACCATTCTCAGGCTCCAATAAAAAATCGTGCACGAGAGTGAATTTTCAATTCATCGTCGACCAGCACCAGAAAGAAAACCAAGAAGAAGAAGATGGAAGAAAACAGAAGAAGTTTCCTGGCCACCTCAATGTGGGACTTTCCGGTGGATGCCGAAGCAGCAGACCTGGCTGGCCCGCCGAGGGAACCGCTGGACGCGGACGCTACCTTCCCGCTCCAGTTCGCCGGGCTTCAAACGACTTCGCTGGCGGACTCAGCAGCAGAAGACGGCCCAGCGTAGGATCACTCGGGAAGAACCGCCTCGGCCAAAAGACTATTGACGCCGAACCGACACTGCGGGGCTCTGGGGGCCACCACTGCCACGCTGTAATGGGGACCCAACTGCCGCTGAGGGGAAGCCCGGTCTGATTTCAATAGACGAGCCGCAACTCTCGACTACATCCAAGTCGACTTCGCCGGAGACCAGCTTCCGGACCCAACAGTTCTTCTCAGAGATAACTCAACAACCGGCCCGTTTTAGGGCTACCACAAGGTTATAAATTACAACAAACCGTCGAAGCCAATCGACGACAACAATAGCGCTTCTCCAGGGCTACTACAAGTTTATACAGTGCCAAGAATTATCGAAGCCATTCGGCGACAGGACCCCACATGACTTACTTGTACACCTATTAAATTATATATACACATTTTTTTTAAAATGAAAACTACATATAAAATTTTATTTTTTTAATAACTAATGATATTTTTATTTTTGTTATTATTGAACTATTATTTATTGTAAAACTTTTTTTTTACAATCAAAGGTTAATAATTATTAATAAATCAATATACTCGTATTTAAATAAAAATAAAAAATTAAAAAAAGGAGATGACGTCAGATTTGAACCAATTCCCTTGTAAAATCAAAATATTTCATTAATTAAAATTTTATTTCACTGTAACTTTGGAATCAGTGAAAATAAGTACCATTTATGACATATTGTTGAAAAGCTCTCAATGAGGGCTTATTACTGCAGTTAAGAAAAGTCCAAAATCCTATTTTTTTGGATTTTCGACTTTTTGGATGCTTTTGGTCGTCAATTTGAATCGAAAGGGGAGGTGCACAATTAGATGTTACACCAGTCCTAAATCCAAAATTACAACATCCAATGGCTAATCGTTTTTGAGTTATGGAGATACATACGTACAGACGTCATGCTGAAACTAGTCAACATAGATTCAGGGATGGCCAAAATGGATATTTCTGTTGAAATCTGAAAACCGAAATTCTGCGTGATCACAATACTTCCTTTACTTTGTACAAGGAAGTAAAAACACTAATACATTTTTAAATTATTTTAAAATTTTAAAATCGCTTTCACTGAAAAGATCAAATGTCTGAAAAAAAATTACAGCATAATAAGAAATTCTCAATTTTAAACTTTTTAAACCACAAACTAAATAGATAGTCATCAACAGAGTAAAGTTGATGTTGAAGACAATGTGATTGCATGTATACAACAATTTAATGAGGTCATGATAGAACTATAATGCAATTCTATACCATATATGTATACTGTTTAATGCAGAATACCAGAACATATGTATGACAACTATAGATATGGCCACCATCAAATTATTTTCGTAAAGGAATCCATGAAATAGTCATTAAAAGAAACTTTTCTTCTCCAATCAGTTTTTAATACAAACCTAAATTTATTTTTTCTTAGTGCAGTAACTCTTCTAAGTAATCTGTTTCATCTTGATTACCAGTACAGGATGATTGAGAATCAATCTCAATAAAGTTAAAATCAATCTATTAAGTTATAAGAAGGACATTTCTTTTTCTTTTTGTAATCTTGATTTCTTTTTTTTATTTTAAAAGTTTGTAGATTCTTGTTCACAAAGATCAGAATATAATGAATGTGTAGAACATGTATTGTAAATATATCCAACTCGCTAAGTAGTTGTTTACAGTACTATGATTAATTTTTGATGTCATACTTCTTATAACATTTTTTGCAGAATCTTCTCATCATCAAAATGACTGATGTAAGGTCATCAGTTATGGGTTCTTGTAAACCCATAACTGATGGGTCTTTTCTAGAGCATTATAAACCATTAAAAGTACAGTCGGTTATATCCCAAGTTACATAATCAATTTGTTGGTTTGGATAACGTAGATGAAATATTTGGAAGGAAGTATATAATGAATTCTTTCTTTTCAACCATGTAGATCTACAGAAACATCAGAAAATGATAATTTATCAATCATTATATCTGATTTAATTTATTTCAATTAGTGGGGTGACTTCCAAAACTAAAAATGAGTCAACTGCTTTGTGAGATTTTCTTAGATCTAAGATGGATCAAATATGCACAACCTCTAATTCAGTTTCCCTGTCACTAATGCCCAGTAAAAATCTTTACTTGAATTGATATTTTCATGATTGATACTTTCTTGTAACTATCTTTAGAGTTACTGACAAGCATTACGGCTAACAATTTAATTTTTATTCTCGTTTATAAATATGCTAAAGTTTGTATACTGGAGTTGGTTTGTATAAACTCAAGAAACTTACCAACATAAAGCATTAGATGATTTTGTGCTTCAACAAAATTTATATTCTTTGAATCCAGTGAATTCATTATTTTCAGTGTGTAACCGTGCACCCATGGTGTTGATATATATTGATTATCTATTCTAGATACCTAGTAAAATTATAGAAATAAATTACAATTAATATTTAAATTGTTCATATGAAGTACTCCTACATATGATTAAATTTTAATTACATATATACAATATATGTTATAACACATTTATGGAATTAGTGCACAACTAATTACTGCACCACTAATACAGAAATTGTACTATCTTTACAACTTCTAGGTTGTGCTATATAAAATATGAAAATTAACATGTTACGGTATACATTTTCTTTTACAAAAAAATCAGTTATTAGAAAAATAGTCAATTAAATAGCCTTAGCTTACTAAGATTGCCTTTCAGCTGGCTAGCATGAACTAAAACAACTGCTGATATACCAGTTTTCTATTTATTGATTTTTTATCAATTGTTCCAGTAGGATACCCAGGATATATGTTTCTTTCTGAATTGTATTTTTCCCAAACAAAAGAGTTTTAAAAAAAGATGAAATACTGAACTAAATGAATGTAAAGTTTTTTTTCTTCTGTACTGTAGAGTAAATATATATTTTGTTGTGTGTTCGCGGCTCGATCAGGATATTGATAGGTTGATAATTGCTAATTATCAGTTATATAATTAATTATACTATATTATATAATTATTAATATATATTATTTAATTATATATAATTAAAATTTATTGGTTTAAACAGACATGTTACCTTTACTAAAAAAGAATCCCTTTTAGCCCCTTTCTGGATTCCTCCCGTTATATTTTCTACTACTTTCTTCTTAATTCGTAGGAATCCGTTACTTAGGTCCGCTATACCGGTCTTGTTACAATATATTTATGTTAGTATATATACTTTATTTTATGATATTGCTTGTCTTAAATATAATTATGTTGTCATAAAGTAATATTATTACTCAATTCATATAAAGATAAGATAATTATTGAATTAGGCCAACACAAGTACATTTTGAAGATCATAAAAATAAATAAAGTCCAAGTGAGAATTATTCAATAAATTCTTAGATGAAAAAAGGCATTTGTTCAGAATCTAGTAATTTATTTCTTTGCTGTTATCTATGATAAAATAGTTGTCTACAATGTAAAATAAAACAATATTAATTAACTAGATGTATGATTGTGGTTAGATTTAAGGAGTTCATTTAAAATCAATTATTTAATTAAAAATATTAGGTCTTTTTTTGTGTGTTTGTTCTCCTGCTCCCTTGGGCCGGCTTAACAATCAAGTATTACTCAGTCGAGGGGAATGTTCTTGCAACTCTAATGAACCTCCATACCTACCGGCAGTACGTCCAGCATGGCAGATCGACTCACCAGTTCCGGATCTTTTCCTTATTCTCATCTTGCCTCTGCCTCTAACCGCTAAGGCCAGGGACACCAGGTCCTGTCCCAGCAGCCGGGTCTCAGTCTTTTTTTTCCTAAATAACTCCTCTTATTTCTTGTAATCGTATAACCTCAGCCATGAATCTCTTTATTGTCAGCAATTCCTGTGTACCTCTCAACATATACTTCGTTGTAGTTCCGGGGTAATCTCTTTTAAGTTATATCTGGCTTTTAGACCCTCTCAACGTGCATATTCAAAAAAGATTAGGCAGGGAATGTCCTCTTGACCGCAGTACATATAATTTGAAGGCTCCTTTCTTTTAAACCTGTGTAAGTATGTACCAAATCCTTCGTGACCAGAGAGGAATTGTGACAGGTACCCCATGTCACCGTGTTTTTTCCCCAACCACGGCCCTAGCTCAGGATTAGTTTCTTTGTCCATGCCCCAGTGGTAGCGGTGTTCCACTTAAATTGCCATTCTTGTAGCAAGAGATTACCATGTCATCCCTGTCCATGCCCTTATAGATCAATTTCATTTGGGTAGCCCATAACTGGATCGGCGGTACTCCGGCCAGGACTCCCACCGCATCCGCCGATATAGTTCGATACGCTGCCACAATCCTTACATTCGTCTCTGCTGTGGTGTTACATCTTCACATTCCTCTTACTGTTTAGTGCCGAAAACCAGGCAGACATTGCATACAACACTATAGAAGTCACTGCTATCATCAAAAACTTTCCTTTAGCTGCTCTGGATCTTCACTTGGCACCCCATCGCCCTTTGTGAAAGGGCGTCTAACCCCATCGATGGTAACTTGAATTCTTCTAATCTTAAGTCAGCCTGCCAAAACCATAAGTTGCATTTTTTGTGGAGCGATTCATAGCTCCCTTGTCGCCAACCACATGCGTATTTGTCTTATGGCCCTATTCGCCTTTTTCTCCACTTCATCTTCTGTGGGCCGATCAATGAGCATCGCGAAATAATCGGCATAGACAACGAGTGTCATCCCCTCCGGGAAACCCATTCTCAAGCCCTCATCAAAAACCAGGCTCTACAAGAGGGGGCTCAGCACTGTTCCTGGGGGAACCCCCACACATCTGGAAATGTATTTCTCCTTCTACTAGTGTCAGCAGCTCTCTGTACTGTAGGCAATTACTTATTGAGACTCTTAGGTTTGAAATATTAGGTCTGAAATTGTGTAGTTCATCTAGTAATTTAAAACTGTTTTATACTTTTTAATAAATCTGAACAAATATTTTATCTACAATTGTTTCAGTCATAACCTCAATCACCCTAATAAGCAGAATACTGGGATATATTCTAGTTTTATTTAATATAGTTTTAACTATTATTTTTTTATTCATTAATAAATTATTCATATGGGAATCAAAGGCATCTCCCTATACAACAACCACATTGTAATACAAATTGCACCAGGGTAAAACATTAATATATTTTAAGTATATTAGGATAATATTAGTATAATTTAAGATTTTCAAAAATTTTTTTTATTTATTTAAAAAATTATAATAAAGTTAATTTTTTAACAAATTTTGAGTTTTTAGAATAAAAGTTTTAAATGACAACCCTATTTTAAATACTAGTCAATAATTACACAAAGATATTTTATCTGTGCTCAAGACTCTGGCAATTTATCAGTTTAAAAATTTATGTTCAGGGTGGAGTTTTAACTTCAGTGTTTGATTTTCCAATATTGTTAATGTTAAAATTAATATATTTATTTTCATTTATATTTAAACTTAAGAGATTATTACCAAACCATGCTTTAATTGTACAGGTATAATATGCTACTATAGTATTGATCCCTTTGGTAATACACAAAATGTTAGATTTGTTGTATTATTTGTGAATTAATGAATAAAATCTGAACCTTTATTATAAATAACTTCTCATCAACTAGAAAACTAAGCTACATACTTATGTCTCATACATTAACACATGTTTATGTCACATTTTATGCTTTTTCTCAAAGATTGTATTTTTATAACATTTTTACATTGATATTGAGAAATTGATCCTACTGAGAAGTTTTGAATAAATTACATCGTAACTATATTGTATCTCTATTACTTCAAACTCACTATACAAAGGTGATAATACTCTCGGTGATGAACTCACATGATGATCTAACCATCACATGCACCTACCCTGTTCTTTAAATATTAAATGAATTAAACTTCACCAAAACACAATCATCAAATCCACTATTTTATTTATTATTTTTAACTAATAAACCATTCCATTATTTATTAACTCTACTCAGAACTAACTATTCTGACACTGAGAACTTGTTACCCTTTACAAATTTTATAGTAACAATACAACATTTGTCAAGTAATATTTTTCAATATAATATATAATTAAATTTTTAACAAAATAATTCACTAGATTCTGTAGTTATTTCCTGCTTTCTCTACAACATGTTTAAATTTTTATCAGGACATAATACCTTTATAATTATTACTTTAATTGTAAATGAATTTTTGAAATATATAGTTTACTCATTAATATAACAAATTATCTTCTATCAGCCTTCACTTTATTTAAAATTTTAAATTACTCTGTTTTAACTATTATTTTTTTATTCATTAATAAATTATTCATATGGGAATCAAAGGCATCTCCCTATACAACAACCACATTGTAATACAAATTGCACCAGGGTAAAACATTAATATATTTTAAGTATATTAGGATAATATTAGTATAATTTAAGATTTTCAAAAATTTTTTTTATTTATTTAAAAAATTATAATAAAGTTAATTTTTAAAAAAAATAATTTTTTGATGTTACAATTTTATTTTACTGAAGGAGATAGTTTTATATGTTTGATTAGTTTCTATTTGATTCTTACTTGACTGATAAAAAAAAGTTTAAGATAAATTGTTTTCCTTTTCAGAGCATAATGCTAGTGAATTCTAATGCTCACACAGGGATACAACCATGTAAAATTAAAGAATTAGATAATAATGACTTAAATCTTATCAAATGAAACATAGTTTTATTAACTTTTAAGGTCAACATTAATCTCTTACAATACTTATTTTTATGTTACTATTCAGACAAACTAAAGTGACAATTAATTCCTGAAGATTTTCAACTTATATTAATATTTACTCTTAATCTGACCTAAAAACTTTACTTGTAATCTGTACCTGTTTCAGCTCTTTCTGAATGAGATTATAAAATTTTTCATTATATAATTTCAGAAGTTGAGTGGATGCAAATAGATAGACATTCAACAAAAAAAAGTCAATATATATCAAAGTTAATAAGAAGTTTCAAATTGCAGTACTTACGATCACATGGTAATTTTTGTCATCATATGCATTTAATTGAGTGATTTTGCTTGTTTCAATTCCATACAGTTTTTTGATCAGCAATATTATTTGTTCAATCGAGTGGATGTAAGGTTTCTGTATATCAACAATGTTATTGCTCATCCCTTAAAAAATGCAAAAACAATCATTAAAAATGATAATAATGAAATTATAAATAATGTCATCTCAATACATTTATTTACTCTGCTTCATATTTATTGTTCATATTTATTCAATTTATTGTTAGCAATAATTTCATTTTAATATTTATTTACTGATATAAATCAATCAGGGTTCTAAGTTCAAAATAAAACTAACACCGTATATTCTAAATGTTTAAGACTAAGTCAGGATCACATATTTATAATAAGCAAACAAGATAGGAAATGTAAAAAAATTAAAAATTTAAGATTTAGTAAAACCATACAAAAATCTACCATAAATAATACTTCAGCATTTGAAACAATTTTGTTTTGGACTAACAATTTATAATCAATCAACATATGGCTTTAGGAATCAGAACACTAAGTATAGGTATTGTCTATAAATTTATCTAAAAAATGTCTCAAATAAGTATATAATTTGAAAACATTTTAAAAACATTCAACAAATTCAAAATAATCAGGCTAAATTTTTATATGTATAATTTACAACAATCTGATTGCCATTTCCAAGACACATCTTTACTCCATCACACATTATAATCTTCATTGCATGAATAATAGACGTTTCTCTCTGAAAGTACTAAGAATCTGTTCAGATTCTATGAAATGCCAGTTAGGTCTTAGATTTCATGAAAGGAAAATCCTGAAATTCACCTCCCCGTGGTAGAGAGGGGACAATGATTGTACATATTATACTGATGTTATTGAGGGGTTGGTTCTGGTGGTTAATGTATTGTAGCCTCATACTGTTCTCAGAAGGAAGCGAAGTGTCAAATGTTGCCACACCTTCTCTTTTTTATTACCCTTCTCATTTCTCTCACTCACACATTGTCATCAATCCAACAATTTTCTTTTTTGAAAGTTAAGTGTCAGCTATTTCCTGAAATATCATTTTTAATTTAATGTTTTTGGTATTATTTTTTTTTATTGTAGGCTTGTTATATTTTTTTTTAATAATTTTTATATTTTTTATAATTATTTACAGTAGGCTACAATATATTTATTTTATTTTTACATTAACAATTTACAAGAGTTATTAATATTATAATAATCACTACAATATATTATTTAAATCGAGGAAAACAACTACCTTACAATAAAAACAATTATAAATAAATGTTGTGCATTATTCATCAGAAAGTGGTTGAATTCTGTACATTTTATCTTCTTCAGAGTCGCTATTGGAAATGGAAGATGAACCAGATGATTCTTCTAAATTTATAATTAAATTGTCTACGTCTACGTTCAAGGGAATTTCTCGTTCTACAGCTTCATATATAACTCCTCTAACATGTTGCACCACTTTTATCCAGTCTTGAGGGGTTACATTATTTATTCCTTGCAATGTAATTTCTTCTACTACTATTATTGTAAACTTTTTATTATTATTTTTTATGTTTCTCTTGATGAGACTCCATATAATTTCAATAGCATTGAAGTGACAATGACAGGGATGCAATCGGATGATTTTTTGACCTGCTTCTTTTCTGTATCATCTATGTTGTAGGTAGGTCTTGAAGGTTTTTCCTGAATAATTTTCAAAAGTTGTCCTTTGGTCACTGAATGGTTTACATTGAACTAATGTGACTCGCCAGTCAATTAACTCATTTTTGATTAGCAAAAGTTGCTGCTTTATCTAGTTGCGCCAAGTGAAATGATGTATTTATCATTACTATGATGCATTTATCATTACTATGATGCTACTCAGTTTTAACTTTTTTTTAAATATGGTTCATTTCTTTGAATCATTTTGTGAATGTTTCATTATTCATCTCCTTGTAATAGTTGTTCGTTTTCTTTTATTTGAACATTACAGCATTTCATTCACCAACCCATTAACTGTTCCGGCAAGACAGACAATTAATCTGCCACCTCGACCAATAGACACAGCATTAGTAATACAATCAAGAGTTTCATCAGTCCATGCTTTTCGATTTGGGTGGTTAGCCATTAATCCAAGTATCATCTAACCAAACAATTTCATTAAAATTAACAATTTCCATTTACTTCAGAAAAATACAATGATGAGCAACAATATTTCCTCTTTCAAGTAAAATTTTCCTACTATTAATTTTTTGGTACTCGAAGACAATATTATACAATACATTAAATAAAAACAAGTATTTTTTGTAAAAAACTCAGTCTCTTATAGAGCTGGATATTCTTTCTTCAAGTATTAGTTGTAAATGTGTAGACGAATGGGATCAGCAGCAAATGTATCTAAATCAGTTACTGGAGAATCTCTTGGTCATACGTAGTTTGTCCGATGTTGATAACTTAGATGAACCTTTCTAGCGTTATGTTGCCAAGAAGTTAAGTGAGTTAGCTTCTGAAAAAATTCAGGAAATTGAACAACATGGTAATGCTTTGTGGCAGGCCAGATGGAATGTGGCAGAAGGCGAAGTTATACGCATGGTCTCTTTCCAGATGTTGTAAGTTTGCAGGGCACCTCTTGGGCAAACCTGAACAAGTACACGATGCAGTATCTTTCTTGATATGGTGCTTTTAGAGACAGGCTGTAGAAGTTTAGCCTGGTGGACTCAGGAATGTGTCCACAATGCAGACTGTTGGATGACATTCATCATGTTTGTATGAATGCTCCAAGTACGAGTTGACATGCATGGAAACTATTTGTCGGCTCAGTATTATTGGGTCATCATTAGATCTCCGTGTTAATTGGTGAAACTAGGTCAAATGGGTCATAATGGAGAACTTCATAAATTACTAGCAAAAGAAAGGAATGCTGAGGGGGTCTAGGGTGTCGCTTGGGATTTCCCGCTTTCTGTTTCTGTTTTAGTTGTGTTAACGTTTTTGTTTTGTATTCATGGCTTTTTTTATGTTTGTTGTTGTTCTTGTATTCTTTGTTATTGCACGTTGAACTCAACTCTTTATCTTTCAGGCAGGTAGTGGAATTCAGTTTATTTGAGACTTTTCTAGTTTCACATCATACTGTATTGGCTTTTTCTATTAAACCATTATTGCTTGATTTTTTGCCTATTTTTTTAATTGATCACCTTTGCGATTTAAAATTTACTTCTCGAAATAACGCGGTTAGCCTACGACGCGGTTGTCACGTAGTCCCCCGATAGCGGGGTAACATTGTATTAAAAAATTTTTATGATAGTTACTTCATTAATTAAAAAGATTGTCTTTTTTTAATTATATGATATTTTAATTTTACATTATGTATATTACAAGTGACATATTTATCAAAAGTATATTATAGTATGAAAATTATATGTATTATACCTTATGTATTATTTATTACCTTAATATAATATAAACATATTTTGTCTTTTTCTGTAATATGTGCATCTTTAATTACTTTAGAAGTATAATTTTGTAAAACTGCAGAAATCATTTCTGAAACTCATTAATTAATTTTAGCTGGCGGGAGAATAAAAAAAAAGAGAACCATCGACTGCTTTGCGGTTGGTCCGTAGGAGCTATATTTTTTTCTGTTTAGCTTCCGGAACCGCCGTAAGATATTACTTCAGAGGATGAATGAGGATGATATGTATGAATGTAAATGAAGTGTAGTCTTGTACAGTCTCAGGTCGACCACTCCTGAGATGTGTGGTTAATTGAAACCCAAAGAACACCGGTATCCATGATCTAGTATTCAAATCCGTATATACGTAACTGATTTTACTAGGATTTGAACCGTACAGCTCTGGTCATTGCAAATCAGCAGATTTGCCAACCTGGTGGTTTCCTAGAAGCTATTTGGCACCAACCCCAAGAGTATTTGGAAGCACCCCAAGAGGGTGATAGCCTCGTACATTTGAAATCATGTTTTAAAACAAACTGAAATTTAGTAATAAATGGACTTCAATTATTATTTAAATTACTTCGTATCACAAGGAGAGAGCTAACAACATTGTTGGTACTGGGATTGATTTTAAAATTAATATGGTGGCATTCACGTTATTATTAAAGTGAAAGGTAAATTGTTACTAATATATTATATGGTCATAAAAATACTTAAGGAGGCTGTCATATTGTAGTTATTTTACAAATTACAGTTATACACAAATAAATAAATCAATGGGCAAGCTTCGACATCCGGATTATTTATTATGCCTATACCATTCTTCATATTCTTATAACAAAATCTATAAGCAACTGAATTACACAAGCCGTTCCAACGTTCCCTCAACTATAAAGATATGGTAAATAATCCAAATTAAAAATATAATTTTTATTTGATTAACCAGTATGCAAGATTGAGTTTGAGGATAGACTTTTTGGAAAAGTTTTCAGATATCTGAAAACTTATTAAAAATACAGACAAAAATTTATTAAGATACAGATTACTGTATTTGAAAGGTTTAAATCCAAAAAAAAATGACTCTTTCTAATTTGGCTGATTCATAATCAAATTACTTCAAATACTGAACAATTAATTATTTGTCATAATGTTTAAAAAGGAATCGCCAATTCTCAAAGTACTAACGTTTTATTTTTCCATTTTATACGCTTTCTGTGAAGAAGTGATATCTCATAAATCTATAATTCTTAGATATTTGCTCCGAACATTGTGTCGATTTGTTACGAATACAACGTTATAAAACAAATATTATTTTTAATCTATAATTTAAGATAAATTTTGAATAGAATAATTACAAATCCACCCGTAATACTGTAAAATTTGATTATGGTTTTTTTTTAGTTATAATCAATAAATTTAAGGTCTTCGTAATAAGAGATCTGAATGTAGGATTTTTTTTGTATTTACTTAGAAAACTTTTCAAATAAAGTGTGTGAAAACCTTTAATGGAAAAAAAAATTGAATAGGCTATCCCTTTTATTTAATTTTTTTGAAAAATAATATACTCGTACACAGTTTATTTCGATGATACGCGTATATGTATCTTCAAACTCATTTGATTCTTAATGTTTATCATGCGTTTTTCCAAGTGGGTTTAAATAAAGGTACACGCTTTCAGTATTTTCTCATAATTTTGATAGCGTGACAAATCGGATTTTTTTATTTATAAAATAAAATTATAACTTAAGTAATAAAATATAGTGATAGCGGATTTACCAGAGTAACATTTTAATTTTTAAAATTTAAAATAAAACAAAAACATTTGGCAAGCGTTTTTTTATAAACTCGTAAAGAAATCGAAATGTGTTTTTTGAATGAAATACAGAACAAAATTTTAATTTTATTTTTAAATAAACACAAATATTTAAACTTAAAAATCTATAATTATTAAAATATTTGCCGACTTACTTAATAAAGCGATATATACTTCAACGACTGTAAGCTACAAAATAATTGTAATATAGTTCCATTAATAAATTTTAATGATTCAGATAACTACAACATTTCATAATAACTGTATTAAAATTAAAAATGTTTAAATAACCAGCAGAAAATAACACGGGTTATGATAACAGTAAGTAGTACGATATATTTACTGTAGATAACATTAAAAAGATCTTTTTGTTATAGATAAATAAAAACTACAACCTGTTCACTCCCATCCCACCACTTCATTCTAACACAATTTTCGTAAAGTTTATATAGATTTTCATCTTCAATGCTTATCCGACAAAAATTAATCGATTCACATAAAATTTAATAATTATTTCACTTACTTTAAGTAGCAACAATTAGTATAATCACAACGAACGTATAATCAAAACGTCTTTAACGCTTGAGTGATGTATTAGAGATTCTTGAAAATCCGTTTAGAGTCAGGATTTGTAGAGAATGATAAGGAATCAGTGTAATATAATAATAAGCACTATTATATATACTTGCACGCTTAGAGAAACGGATACCGCGTATTAACTCTGACAGCTCCCTGTTATATAACTGTGGTCGACCGCTATTCATGTCCATTGACAAACGCTAAATTCTATTAGAATACTGTCCCACTATATATAACTGTCCCACTATATATAACTGTCCATTTTCGTGTAACCGAATGACAAATATTTTAACGCAAAAAATACCGTACAGTATTGTAAAATATAGATTTTATTGATTTACCATAAAATGGTAAAAAATAATTTTTTAGAGAAATTTATCGTGGGTCATATATTTGTATAAAATTTATACAGAAAATTTATCATAAAGAATTTAAATTTGAAGGATGTTTTGTAGAAAAAACTGAGTTTAATTTAAGTTTGTAATCAAAAAGTAACATTTTTTTACATATATTTTTTGATTTGAGTGTTATTTTCTGCCCTTCCTAGCATTACTAATCTAACATTCGTAGTTGTCGCGTTTCTGAGTAACCTCTATTCTCAAAACTACTTTTTGCACTGACTCTTCCCGAGTTGGGATCGTCGAATAAATAGCGTTGTTAAACCTCCTCTCATTCACCATACCTACTATCATGGTCTTTTTTGATTTGTCCCTCCCGTCCTAATGGTTATACAATTTCTTGAAACTAATCCTTCTGATTTTTTTATTTTAACCATTTTAGAGTTTCAACAAATTTTATTACCGTTAGAGAGGGAGGGACAAAGCAGAAGAGGCCATAACAGTAGGGATTGTGAGTGAGAGAAGCTTAACATCTCTATTTATTGGACGATCCCAACTCGGGAAAATTCAGACCTAAAAGTAGTTTTAAGATTGAAGTTATTTCGAAACACGTCAACTACGAAGAATGACGATGCTAGGAAGGGCATATAATATTAGGGAAAATAATATTACATGGGAAATAATATAAATAATAACCGGCCTGTCTAACAGTAACCTGGACCCTCGGGGCTCAGGCCAGCCTAGGAGAATCCCGGAGCCAACTCAGGGACTTCTCGGAGCCTCTTGGGGCCAAGGGGCATACTCCCTGACCACAGAACTCGCCTTGCTCGCCATTCCCTATTTTCCAGGGGGTACCGCCGCCGTGGACACCAGTATAGTTTGCTTCGGTCGTCATTACTGTCTACCCTGGGGGCTCCACCCCCTAGACCCGCGTATTTTACGTTATCTTCGTGGTTGGAAGAATGATGATGATAAATAATTATTGTATTCAGACTTTCTAGAACATGAATACTATACTAAAGTACACACACCTTTGACGACGAAATATTAATAATTTATTTATTTGCCACGGTGGCTGAAATATAATAATGATGTAAAAGGATTAATCTATTTTTTCCTTAATGAATATCTAATTCACAACGTCACCCTTTTTGGGGACGAAGAAATAATGAATATTTTTAATATCTTAATCTTCAAGAAAGGCAGGGCCTCGGTCGATGGCTTACAATCTTCCCTGAAATAAAATGAATGTATCCTGCAAATTTGAAAATAATCGGTCGGTCTGTTTTCGCGTGATGACACAGCAGACGAACTTTATATACATTTCCGAATAATCGTGGTCTGTTAGATGGAGAGTGTACCTGATGCGTGAAAAAGTTTGCCTTCAACCTACTAACTAACCCCGTTGGAATTTTGAAAATTGGACGATTGCTTGGAGAGGTATTATAAGAATACACCATTGCACCTCCCAAAACAGCGACCCTGGGGTTACCCTGTTTGGTACCGGTTGATCCTGATGATTGGTCTAGCCTCCAACGCATAGCACTAGTATAACCTCACACACAGTCCCCACGGGATGCCTATTATTGTTAAACAGAATTTTTTCTTATTTATTTAATATTTTTTTTAACGTAAATTTAATTTTATTATTTTTGTAATATTTAATTGATTTGAATCATTCAGTTCAAACCCAGCTCACACTGAGACAGAGACTCACAGTTCATTAATTTAATTCATTAAAGTTTGTGCTTCAACCCGAAAATTTCCACTACTATATATATATATATATATATATATATATATACTTTCTTTTTTTTTTTTTAAGATGAAATTTATCTAAAAACCTTGTGTCATGCCAAGAAACATGGGTAAATATTAAGTTGCTATTGATCAAGTAGTTTTATGTTTATCCCAAACAAACAAAAACCCTCTTCCTCTTTAGATTATAGTGTAGAATTTGAAATATTTTATTATTATTTATTTCAGCCTAAAAAAACCTGATTAATGCATAGATACAAATAAAAAATTGTGTATGCCTCATTCTTCCATCCCACAATTGAATATTTAATTGTCTAGGTATCTATTATAGCCCTTTAACTAACATCATATTTTGATTTATAATATAAATAAGTTGTTTAACTTCTACTGGTCATTGAGTTGTCTTAAATAATGTAAGAAAATACAATTTACTAAAATTAATTATGTGGTCTAAGTGCTATTATACTAAAATTTTCAACAACTGTTCACATGTAGGATTAAGGTTCTTAATCAGTAGAATTATAATGAATTAGTTATTTAATCTAAAAACATAATTATAATAATTAATCTTGCTGATAACTACAGCATATTCTAATAATCATTTTTTTATTCTGGTATCAAAATAGTTATTTATAAATTAGTACAAATCATTTATTGATAATCAAACTTAACTGTAAAAAACATTCCAACCCCAACCCTAAAAATATTCCACTGTATATAATTATTGGATTAAAATAAAATCTTTCTCGTTAATCTTTTATGAATAATCATTGAACCAAATTTGTATAAAACAGTTTAAATGAGGTTAAAAGTAATGTTTAGACAATGAACTAATTGATCTGAAATGCTTTAGAATAAAAAAATGAGAATAAATACAAATGAGTTAACACTGTAGCTATCTAGTCACACTGATGGACTTTATCTCTCTCATTCTCTGAGTGAATGTACTCAAAAGAAACAATAATGCCTTTGTAAATTGATAATAATGTACAATAACAATTTTAATCAGGTCAGTAAATTTTAGTTCTCCAATAAAATAATTATTTTTGATCATGCTTCTTTCATCACGTAATTTGTTATCTTCTTATCCTGTATTTTTTTTTTCTATTTAAATGACATACTAAATTTTTGATATAAAAGGAAATGACTCCTGGCTAATGCAATTTACTATTAATATATTTTACTAGATTGTTTTAAATTGTATTTAAAAGTTACTATTAAATTCTGCTGTCATCATGAATCAGGTATAACACATTTCTAAATATATAGTCAGTAACTTGTTTAGATTAATATTAAATTCAGTTATTTTATTATTAAAATCAAATAAACAGAATTATAATAGTCTACATTAATACAAAAAAAAAATCATTTTTAATATAAAAATCTTTATTAATTTTTAGGTTTATAACAAATTCAACAAATCATACAGCTACCAATATATTCTAAGTTCCATTACAGAGTATACTGCTTTAATATTCAAATTTATAACCAGTTCTTTGATAATATATTTATAATCAAAGATACAAATGATATTTTTTAACAATATTGCATGTTTCTTCACTGTCTCTCTTTTACCATGATATTATTATAAATGTATATATATATATATATACATATATATATATAATAAAAATAAATCAAAAAGTTAGTTGATAAGATGTGTATTATTTAACTGTATATATATTTAATCCATAAAAAGGATTTTACATATTTCACATAGTGAACATTTGATTTGTCGCATACAAAATAATTTACAATATAAGCATTTTATTTTCTCATTACTTTACTTAATAAAAAACACTTATAAAATTTGTTGCGACGTAATGATATATGATTTTTCTTTTTTATAACAATAAAAAAATTAGTCCTGTAATTTGGGCAATAAACATACAAAAGACATGAGCATAAGAAAATGTTGGTCACCTCTACCTGGGACACACCCTTAGAAAATCTGACCAGGCACAGTAGCAATTCCTACAAATTCTTCTAAAAAACTGAAAATGCAAAAACCAGTTTTTGTTTACTGGCTCTATTCCCGATAAGTTTGCATAACTCCCAACAAGTTTAATCAAAGAAATCTTACACATACAAACATATAAATATGACTGGGTACAGTAGCAATTTCAAAATTCTTTGAAAATCAGCTAAAAAGTGGGGATAATATTCATAAGTATGTAAGTACATATGTTGGCGTATTTGAAGCTTAATAATCTTTGTCTGGATAAACAAATTTTAATAAATTTGGCATAGAGATTAATGTATGTGGGCAATTTGTTGGTAAAATTTTGGCCTTAATCTCTAAGGAGTAAGGTAGATGGTTTGTTTGAGGTTAATTTTCTCAAAATTTTGCAAATACAACCCCACTTTATATTAAGCTAAATCTTACCTATTTTTAAAAAAATTTGCCTCAAAATTCTCCCCGTTAACCAAAAATCAAGAAAAAGCTATCTTTTTATTTATTGCATATTTTTTAACCGAATTTATTTTTGTTTTCAAAGCATAATAATAGTATAAGTGGCCAAAAAATACTTTGGTAGCAATAGAAAAGGTGGGAAAGCCAATTAAAGTTTTATATTTATTTTTTGAATTTTTAAAGAATTTTACTGTATTACAATAAAATTTCATTTAATTCATACACACCCCCCAAAAAGAAATCTTACGTAACTTTTTATTGGTTTTACATTTGTCAGTGCTGTAAAAAAAAATTATTTTCTTCCATAACATAAGAAATGGAAACAAATAGAAAGATTTTTTCTTGAGAGGTGATTTTGTGGGTAGGAGCAGAAAAAAGTAAAAATGATAGTTTTTGAATTTTTAAATTTTTTTCATGTATCATTATTTTTTCTGTAAATAAAAATAAATAACCAATGCTAGGAAAGTAAAAAAATTGTCAGCTCTTTTCTAATAATTAAGCACAATTTTATTGCTCTCAGTATTTTTTTGATTTCTGAGTTTTTTTTACACCCATCATTTTTTTATAAGATCAAATGAATTTTGTTATCGGTATTATTATTTATATTTACTCTGATGAATCACTAGATTTGATTACATAAATTATGGATATTCAAATTATAATTATGATTATTTTAACCAGGGAGGTAATGCATATCCACAAGGTGGTAATCCAGTAGGAGGTAATGGTTATCCAGGACAGCCGATAGCTGGTCAGCAGCAGCCGCCGCATGGAGGATATTATAATGCAGCCCCACAAGCTGGTTATTATGGTCCAAATCAACAACCTGGATTTCCCGGAAATCAACCACAACAAACTCAACCTGCTTTTCCAAATCAGGACAACCATCAAGGCGGGTATAAAACTCACGGTTATTAATTGTTTTACATGAATTTAATTTTTACTGCCATTTTCATTATACATTATACAATCCTCAGATAATTTTTTTTATCTCTTTCATAATATCTTTAACATTTCTTTTAAATTATAATATCTTCACGTCATAATTATTTTATTAATTTTATTTCTAATGTTAACTTTAATTTTCATAAATATACTCTATATTTTTTGTTGTCTTAGATAATTCTCTTTGATCTTAATAAACATTAACAGGTTGACTACCGCACTGAAAAATGCAACATTTCCAAGGCTGCTATATTTATTTTGCTAAAAATATCCATCAGTGTCACCATTTTTTTTACAATTTCAGTAAGGTTTTGTTACCTTATTACTAAATTTGACACCAATTTCACTTTGTAACTTTACTTTTTGAATTATTCAAAGATAGAGTTGAGACATCAATTTATGTCTCATAGTAACCGTGGACAAGTCACCAATTGATGTCTAAGAATGTTTAACATATTTTAATTTAACTATATATTTTACTTAATAACTCTATTTTTATTAATTGCAATGGTTTTTTTTAACATAAATTACTAAAAGTCACCCTCCTCTGTAATAAAATCATATTTTATTGACAATTATACTTTGAGATTTTTAAAGTAAAATTTGAATTTAATATTTTTAAGAGTACTTTATATTAAAATCTGACTAAACTTTGTCAGTAAACAACTAAAATTAATTCACATCTTATTAAAACACTTTTCATTTATGTTTATTTTGCTTTTATTTAGTGATTTTCAAGAAAGACATTTTTTAATTTCAAATTTAAAGTCTGTGCTACATAGAACACAAAAATATACACAATTTTATTTTTAAAATAATATGTAATTTGATACAACAAAAATTAAAAATAAACAATATTATTGCATCTGAAGTGTGACATTACACGGAAACATCATTTGATCTCTCATAGCAGTACTGGATTGCGAAACTGAGACATAAAAATGATGTCTCAAAAGCAATAATGTATAACTGGTTGATACATCATTTGATATCTCTTGGCAGTCAACCTGTTAAAATACTTGGATATTAATTGTAAAATAAAGAAAAAGAGTATTTCAGTAATAGAAGAAGAATAAAATTAAAGAAGATATTATTAATGTTAATTCATGTTACATGTTACTTTTTCGCATATAATTATTTATTTCATATGTATGTAATATATCGTTCATATATTTATTAATACTACTAAGATTTATTTATAATATTTATACATTTTTTATAATATTGTTTTTAAACGTTTATTTTTAAATATAAATAAATTTTTTATACATTTTTGAGTTTATATATTTTATAAAATTCAATAACACTCTTTACTAACGAAATAATGTAGCCGAACAGCAATCTTTTAAACAGGTTCATTACCACGATAAAAATCGCAACTAGCCAAAAGCAAAAATGAGAGACTCATTTCTCAGTAGTATGTGTGTATTCGTTGTCGAGAGATGAAATTATCTCTCGCTAGTCAAGAAAATTTAACAATCACGCGTATTGCGAGAGATATTTCAATACCTCTTTGTCAACGTTATTTGATGTGCCATGCAACTAAGAAAAAAACGTAGAATTCGAAAATACTCTTAGCAATTTTTTAGCAATAATTTTGATTAAGTTATAGGCCATAAAATTTTTATAAAATTTCTTTTATTAGGGACCATATTCCGAACAATATCTGTTTTTAATTTTTCTGTCTCAAACCTTATGACAATTTAGGTTTTTGCCGTCGGTAAAACACTGACTCTGTTAACATTAGACTCTTGCCTTCCCACTTGTGATGTAAAAGTAACGACGAATTTATATACGTATGTATTCGGTATTTTCCAGTCGGATACCCGTTACTGAATATTCGTTACTAAGATACTCGATACTGTATAGCAGTTTACCCGTATCATACTTATAAGTGCTATGTTATACAAAGAAAGTTTGTATGACTTCATCGTAAGCATTTTAAAAAAAAGGTCTTAATAGTTTTTACTATGCCAACAAATATTAAATTACAATGAAACAGATATTCGACTCATTCAATCCAACGATTTTTTTCTAATGTTTTTTTATTTATAATTATTACTTATTATATTCTGCAGAAAAATATTAAAAAAAAGATTTGACTCACCTTTTGTGATTTAATTAATTTTTGAATCTTGAATCCAGTAAAATTTTCAGAAAAAATTGTTTACAACTACAAATATTACACGAAAAATGTCAAATATTATACTGAACAAATTACAACTGCACACAACTGAACTGATACATCACGATCACAATCCAAAGGTAAAATTAAAACTTGCAACCTGTATTTACTTCTCTTACTGAATTTTTAAATTTCTTTTAATTTGGTTTTTTTTTAAAATTTTAAATGTGATATTTATATCTGAAGTAATCTTCCATTGACGTTTAAAAATAACATGTTTTCCATTCTTTTCGATTTTAATGATGCACGTCTTACGGATATGTGTCCTGATTTGGGAAAAAAATCTTTCAGTTGGCACTGATGTAGCCATAACAGACAAATATATTTTTGCTAAATGAGTGATTTCCGGGAACAAAATCGCCCGTTTACGCCACCAACGAAGTAGATCTATTCCATTGGGTAGCCTTTCCTCAATATATTGCTTCATCGATATGATACTGGCAGCAAGTGTGGACATAGAGGAATTTTTCGTTGTTCTCATGTTGAAGTCCATCCAGATGGAATCTTCATCTATTGCATCTAAATGATTTGGCTCTTCTTTCTGGTGTTTCAGCATCATTCCTGTCGGTGACATTTTTTTCTAAATTATCTTTAATAGAGTATTTGGCAAATTCATATGAAGACACATCACTAAACGCTTGCCTTTTGAATCTAGGATTCAGAAGAGCCGCTCTTCGACAAGATATTGTATTCTGTTACTGTAATCTGGTATTGAATTCTGAAATTAATTTTTCAAGTAAAGGTTTTGACAAATCATTGTTTAAGATGCTACGCAAATTCATCTTTTAACAGATTTTCGACGGGATTGTATAATAAACCAAGTACTGTTTCCAATGGTTCTTGCAGATTTAAAATTCATTCCAACATATTTACCGTTTTATTCCAAAAAGTTATAACATCTGTTTTAAGTTTTACTGGTTATATTACGGTTCTCAGTTGTTCCTGCACGGCGATCAATTTATTTGTGGCTAGAGGACTCCTATGGAAATGTTCCGCAAGTTGGCAAGCCTGATTGGCCTCAATGACAACGTGAATTTTTTGCTCTCTTTTAATACTGTACATAATTCAGTTCAGCGTGTTTTTTTCGGTCTTTTACCACGTCTAAATATCACCTTTGAAGTATAGTGCACATTCTAAATGTGTTGGCTTTCGCATGACAGGTTTTGGTGATTGTAAACTAACTTTAAGTTCATTCTGTGCCGTAGTTTAGCTCGTAAAGCTCAGGATTAGATTGCTTTCGTTTTGGAACGGAACGCAAGGATGTCGGAGGGTGCAATACCCTCCTACTTTTCGCAGTATACGGACTCACGTCCTTTGCTGCTGGGTGATTCTAATGGACTGACGGTTATTAATAGTGGCTGACGTTTATTCGTTTTGTGAAGTTTGGATTGCGTTCCGATCCAATGGAGGATTTGTCGGTAGGGGCCCGGCAGAACGATTTGCTAATAAGCTTATCTTCCGTGACGCGCACCATTTCAGCCTAGAGTGGGCTGAAATCCTTCATTTAAGGGGGCGTCCTCTCTTAAGGAAAGGACGTCGGAGGCGATTTTTGGGCTTACACTTTATCATTTATTTTAATTCAATTCAATTTAATTCGGTTTGAATTAATGAAAATGTGATTGGAAGGATTGCTCTGAGCTGTTGCGCCCAAGAGCTACCTCAGTCGGTAGGAGTAAGGATTCGGGATGATTTGGATATTTGTTTTCATGTCTGCCTCTCTAGTCTTCTTGTTAACCTTGTTAGTATCCAGTATGTTCCAGAGGGAACTATAATGCCGAGAGACAGACTGTTGTCTTCTTTCTTCTGATTCTTTTCTTCTTAATTCTCTTCTTTCTTCAAGGATGGGTGGGAAGCGAAAAGGTTATGTGGGATCATGGTACCAGCGGTTTTGGCGCGGTTGTTAGTATCGTTAGGATTGACTAGTCTGAGCGCGATATACCTCTATTAAGGATTAGATGTCTGCCCGCCGTAAGGGAAGGCAGGAGAGATATATATAACGCAGGTTGTTTTCGAGCGCCCGTGCGCCGGGGTGGTGACAATTTTGAATAAGACGCCCCCCTATTATATATAAACTTTGATTTGATGCAGATGCTGGTCTAGCCCTAGAAAATATAATGGTCCGCGGAGGGTTTGGGGGCTCTGGTGGGCTTTCTTTTTGCTTTCAGTCTTCCTCATATAATTGAAATATGATAATCACTGCGCATCTTTCTTGCGTATTACGAAAGCCAACGCAATAAATCTTAAATTAATATTACGCCGAAGAGCTACTCCGAGACCAAGCAAACGCTATCTGTGGGTGGGATAAGGAACTAATGGGAGTGGCTGATAACAGAATGTTTGTCTTGTTGATAATTAGGTGTGCATTGAATTAACTAAGTGAATAACAAACATTCCTTATCTATTAGATTTATTCCAAGTTATTAAACTGATACGTTTATAATATTTCTATTCGTTAACCATATAAGACCTGCCAGTTGGATACTGTAATACTTTGTACTGTAACGCTGTTGTACTGATATCAGTTGGATACGTAACCCGCAGTTCATATTTATTTGAAACTTTAATCCAATAAAATTTAATATTTTATACTTGGTAAAAATGAATCATAAAGTTGAAAAACTAAAACGGGCAAACTTTGTGTTATATTTAATGACCACAAATACAAGCATTATAGAATACTAAATAATAGTGACATTTCGTGGCGCCGCTTGGAAGGAATTGCTCATTCAACACAAATGCAACCTCTGACGCAAATGCAACAACAGTGTTAGCGAATAATTGCAAACAAACGGCCCTAATCCTACCTTCAAGTCGCTGTCACCTGCTGTATCAAACACACATATAGCATAACCCTACAGTCGCTAATTATTCACTCCTGCGTCATCAACCGACCCGAGCCGTCCTTCGTCTGCTACGACTCCCACCCGGTGGATGCAAAACGGCCACCCATTTTGCATCCACCGTTGTCGGCCGTAGCATCGACACCGTCTCTCGCTGCGTCTTTCGCGTTCTCTGCCTCTTCTCTCGATCTTTCATCTACAGTGATATCAATAGCAACTTATCGTCCAGTTTTAATGGAACCAACCTGACAATACTTCAAATATCAGTCGGTTTGTTCTGGATACTATTGCTCTTCCATTTCCTCCTTTGGATGATTCATGTGATCTGGTTGTGTAGAATAAACGGTTAAAGAAAGAAATCCCCCAATTACAAGAGCAACTCTGTAACGTGCTAGACCACTCAATCGAGTCTGACATCAGGTTTCTTCAGTCTACTGACCAGGTCTTTGTTCCAAATATAAACAACGTGAGTGACGTAGCATCAACTAACTGTCCACACCGCTAATCAATCTTCCATGTCCTCAGATTGTGGTACCCATTGTGACATTTCTTTTGCTGCAGCATGTCCTAGTCTTGATTTTACTTGAATATTGGTTGACAATGAAATGCAAACAAACGTTCCGTGTCAAATGTATAATGTTGAAGGAGGAGACCCAGAATATGTTAAACTCGATTCGAGTATTGGAGGAAGAAATAAAAAGTTTTAAAAGCACGCAAGTCAACACGACTACCGCAGTGGAAATAAGACTGAGCTTGAAAAATAATTCTGGTGTGTGAGATGAATTACAGGAGAGAGAGGACCAAACTGAATTTACTCTAGTAGTAAATAAAAAAAGGAAAAAGAAAAACAGCAATGCGATTTAAAAAAGGTATGTAAAACGATTTCAGAAAGCTAGTGAAATTCACAACATTCACAACAAAAAATAACCGAAAAAATCAGCATCCATTTCAAAAATGTGACTGTGTTGGGGGACAGTCATGTGAGACATATACCAACAATAATGAAAGAGTTCCTCTCTTGAGAAGGGGGAGTTAGTGGAGTATGCAAGCCTGATGGTGGTCTACTAGACGTCGAACCAAAATCCACTCTTCCACCGGATCGTTGCTTCGTTGGAGCCAATGACGTCTCTGCGGGGAAGCAAAATGCCATCTTTAGGCATACGGAAGACCTTATGAAAATATGTAGTAGTAACTCCAAAGTTCCAATCTCATCTCTGCCAACACGATTAGACCTGCTCCCCGACAGTCACGTTCACGAGACCGTCATCCTGGTAATTAATTACATCGAGGAACTCTGCCAGAGCTGTTGAAATGTGGAATTTCTCAATATTGGGAGTATCGGACGACATCACTATACAGCATACATCACTATACTATACATGGACAGCATCTTCGAGCTAGTGGGAAAAAACTGTTCTCAAAACTAATTTTGGAGAAACTCGCTCAGTCATTCCCAGATTATGATCTTCCCCATGCCAGTGACCGGCCTGCCCCTGTTTCTGCGACTGCCTCCTCGGAGACTCAAACGAGACTGCCAGCACCAGCCTCCCCCGCACTCTACTCTTTGACTCTTATGCAAGTACTGTAGTGAACAATCTCCCTCTTCAACGCTCGACTCCTCCGGACCAGTCAACGACCAGCGTCAAGAACACCTCTCTGTGGTGTTGTGATTCTGTGTACCAAAAAAACGGTAATATACTAAAGAGTATAAAACAAAGTTAGGCCAGAGAACATCGGGTTCATCCTCAAAAGTTGTACCTCAAAATTATTCTTTTTCAAAATTCAAAATTTTACATCCAAACGCTTAAGTGGCCACTAATAAGAAGGATGAGTTAACGATAGAGTGCCAAGAGCTTCAGCCAGACATATTTTTATTTTCAGAACACGGCTTTACATCAGAAACCATTTAATTCTTCAGAATTCCAAATTACAATTTAACAGAGTTATTTTCGACAAAATCATCAAGGGGAAGGTGTGGCAATTTTTTTAAAACACTCATTCGAATAATTGAAAATTTCCTACTCTGTCGACCTTGATTTCGACGTCTGTGCAGTCAAAATCCAAACCAAGGTGCACGGAAAAGTGGTAATAGTGGGTTTATATAGACCTCCAAACCAATTATCAAATACAATTTTTTTTTTTTTTATAGACTCGAATTTCTTCTTAACATTCTAACTTTGAAAAGAAATAAATTCACTTTAATAGGTGATTTCAATATATATGTATTAAGCCACGCTGACCCCCTTACCCTGTGGCTTCGCGATGTTCTGAACTTTTTTCATTTAAATTGGACTGTGAACGAGCCAACTAGAGTGACGCCCTATAACGCCATAACGAACATACCAAATTCCTGGGTTTCAGTAGTGAAAACGGACATTTCCGACAAATACGCCCAGGAGGTTGAGTTTAATGGAAAGCCAGAAACAGAAAGTCCAACCTTCACAATAAAAAGATTAATTAATAAAGAAAGTATTAAACAGTTTAACTACTTAAAAATGAAACTTGAGATTTCTTACAAAAATGTAAGTGTCCAAACGAGAAATTCGATAAATTCTACAATTGTTTTAACTAATATTTAGAAATCAGTTATCCTTTCAAAAAATTCAAAAATAAATTTCAAGTAAAGCAGAATTACTGGGTGACTCCAGGTATTCTTGTGTCAAGAGAAAAGTTTAAGTTTTATTTTTCTATTTATATAGACACCCAAAATGAAAGATTGAAACATTTCTTCAGAAATTACAGGAAGATTTTCAAATAGGTTATTCGCGTGGCTAAATCCTACGATATTAATAAATCATTTACGATAGCAAAAGATTTTTCAAAAACCGCATGGCAAATTATTCATTCTAACACAAAGGGGAAAAACAATCAAAAAGTCAGAATCCAATTTCCATTAAAGTAGAAGATAAAACGATTGCAGATCCACAGGAAGTTGCAAATGAGTTTAACAATTATTTTGCCTCGGTTGCTTCAGATGATTCGATTCAGTGGCCTCGCCACAATTTAGCTATTGTCATACAACCAATTGCTTCCATGGCTGTTATACCTGTTGACGAGGCGGAAGTGACACGTTTCATACAAAGATTGATTCCGAAAAAGATATGTGACATTGATAGCATGTCTGCGTGGTTACTAAAGCAGTGCTGCGGGCACATTATAAATCCACTTACAGAGATTATCAACTTATCCTTTGTAACAGGACTTTTTCCTGATTACTTAAAAACAGATAAAGTAGTTCCTGTAATTCAAAAAAGGTGGCCCACATAAAACCAGTAACTACCGCCCTATTTCCATTCTTCCAACTCTGAGTAAGATTTATGAGTCACTTCTTAGAGAGACTTCTCAGCTTTCTGGAAAGATTTAACATTCTTGCTTCGGAGTAATTGTTTTTTAGGAAAAATAAAAGCACAATTGATGCTATAGTAAATTTTATTGATAGCGTTGTCGTGGTTTGGATAGGCGAGAACGTGTGCTCAGCATATTCCTTGACCTTTCCAGGGCGTTTGACTGTGTGCACCATGAGACACTGCTGCACCCGTTAGAAGCATGTAATGTGCGGGGTCTGCCACATAAATGGGTGGCGTCTTACATCCAGGACCGTAAACAGTGTGTCCAGATCTCGGGTGCCACATCTAACAGAGTATGATTGACCCATGTGGCCCCCCAGGGATCAATCCTGGGACGTCAATAACCTGAAATGTTTTGTCCAGTATGGAGATGCGATTCAGTATGCTGATGACATGACTCTCTGCTTTAGAGATAAATCTGAATAGGGTGTTTCGGCTCCAGAAGAAAGCTGTTTTAGAGTGATTATGAAATTATAATTCAGAGAGTCGTGTAGGGACGCCTTCTCGCAGCTGGGATTTCTGACTTTGCCCTGTATTTATATCTTGGATGTTGTAGTATATTGCCGTTCAAAATCCAATTTAGTGTGGAACTTAGATATACATCTTTATGATACCAGAGGAAGGGACAACTTGCGTGCCCAAAGGCACAGAACAGTGGCTTTCGAACGTTTGCCGTCGCAAGTTGGTTCAGATTAATTAATAGGCTCTCAGAACATTTAAACAAATTCCCATTCAGAGTCTGTTTAAATCTCGACTAAGACGCCTTTTGATGTCTAAGGCGTTCTGCTCTGTTTATGAATTCATGGATGGCTGCTGGAATAATTAATCAAAATTTTTTAAGGACAGAGCCTGATGTCAAAAGATGTGAGTTGTGCATTTGATACGTTTTGTATGTTTGAATGGAGCGACTGAATGGACAGAAAGGTCTTTAAAATAAAAATTTTAAACATTTCTGTAGATTTTTAACCACATTTTCTAATTATTCATTGTTGACGATTGTGATGTAATTTTGTATTGTTTTTTACGCAATCAAATGTTTGTTATCCGCAATAATTGTTTATTTCTGAGTAATAATTTTTGTTGGATCCTAACTGGTTGGAACTGTTAAATTATCAGTGTGAGCAATACAAGAGAAACGTTCCCATTGAGTTAATCGTATCGCGACTTTGATCATATTTCTTGCATTACCAATCGCAAGTCTTGTCAATTTTTGTTTAATATATTCTGCTGTATATTCAAAACAGCATAAAAGAGCCAGTAATTTCCTACGTGTCTCCTAGAATACAGTGAGCCATCACTGCTTGTAATAAGTTGTAGCACGAGACATCCACCATCAGTCAATGATATAAATTTGCAATTTTCAATTCTTTCTTCAATTTTTCTGTGGCCACTACATATTGTGCATCTTGAATGGCGCATAAAAACAAATCGTTAACGGATTTTGTAACTCGGTTCGAGATATTTAAATAACTCGTTAAAACCGGAATATTCAACTGCATAAATTGGTTGCAGATCTTTTATTTTTAAATTCAAATCAATTTTTTTCCTCTCGGAAAACACTCATTGGCTTCCTTACAAACGAAAAGTTTGTTTTCTAACTAGGTTATTATCGTTCTATCACAATCGGATTGAGAAAAGCGGTTGTTCCAACTATCGGTATCGCTTACTTTGGTTCCACATTTTTGTTGCCCTTGATCGCTATTGCTACTATACTGAGGAGATTGAACACTGACGATGTAGATACAGAAATATTCATTTTGACCGTATGAACGTATGTGCGTACGTATCTCGCATAACTCGAAAACGATTAGCCGTAGGATGTTGAAATTTTGGATTTAGGACTTTTGTTGTATACCCCACATTTTTATTCTAATCGACTGAACCCAAAAGTGTAAAAAAAAGCCCAAAAGTGTCCAAAAAAGCACAAAAGTGCTTTTAGACCAACCCGGTGGAGACAGTGTTATCCTGGAATTCAAAAATACAACTCTAGACAACATATTAATCAAACTGCAAGCCCTGTATGCACCTGAAACATTATCACCAACTGCAGCAGGGCCGGCCCTAGGCGACAGGCAATGTAGACGACTTCCTATAGCAGAAAAATTTAGGAGCGACAAAACTGCCTGAACTAGAGTGCAAAAAAGTACACTCAACCCACAAAAATATATTTAGAATACTTTTCAAGTAATGTAAAGTAATAATATTATTAAATTAGTTTTATTATTGTTTTAAAAGTATATTTAAATTATCTCTGAAAATAGTAGGTACGTTTTTTAACTATTCAGAGGATGAATGAGGATGATATATTTGAATGTAAATGAAGTGTAGTCTTTTACAATCTCAGGTCGACCATTCTTGAAGTGTTTGGTTAATTGAAACTGAACCACAAAGAACACCGGTATCCACGACCTAGTATGAAATAGTAGCAACTAGTTTTAGTTTGTAAGTTCATTGTTAGCTTGTTAAAAATGTAAATTTTGTTTCTCAATAAATTTATCTAAAATTAGTTTACTAAAAAGAATATGGGAACTGATTTTTGATGAGGTCGAAAAAAAGCTGGAGTATATGTCGTTAAACATTTGTGCTAAATTTCAAATTTTTGGTCAACAGATTTTCGTGATATGAGGCAGAGACTGTATTTTTATTATTATTATTTGTGCCATACTTTCATTATACCAAAGCTAGTTTCCTACAGTACTATACAAATAAAGCTCTAGAATCAGCTCCCAAAATATATATTTCTATAATAAATTTTTTTCTTATAGAATATAGAGAAAATTTTGTTTGAGAAATTTTTCAAGAATTTAGGTCCAATTCAAAGATATTAATGTTCAGGGCCAACAGAAATGTGTTTTTTTGGACTAAGGTAAGTGTTGAAACACATACATTTGCAACCTACCCAAATATTTTGGCTGATTGTTATACATTCCTTCTACAGCCGTACTACTGCAGCAGCAATAAATCTGTAGCCAAGAAAGTAAAAATATCAGATCTTTGTTTAAATATAATTTTATTTTATATAAAAATATATCAAACTTTTATATAAAGAAAAATAATTATAATGATTAAATCATAGTCAAAATCACTAAGAAACAAATACTATTTTAGTCCATGATTTTAATCAATTTTTTTTCTTTATTCTAGGGAATAATGAAAAGAAAAACGTTTGTTACTCTTAGAACTGTAGATAACAATAATTTTATGGATTATACTAGGTGTTGACTACAGTGTTATACTATAACTCAAATTAATTAAATTGAATTTATTTAATTGAAAACTAATCATAACAGGTGTTTATTAGAAATTGAAATTTTTAAATTATTAAGAATCTTATAGTTGGAAAACTTATGTATTAACCATGATTTTTTCTTGAGGTTAATATTTTTTCTTACCCTTTTTTATATCAGGTGGGTGACCAGCCAGAGTGGAAATTTTAAATGATTTATGCTATGTCATTAAATCTTCTTTACCAGCTTAACTCTGTAAACAGTGTGGGAATTGAACTCCATGCTGTGAATGGTTTTAACAGTTTCTAGCACACAAGTCTAATAGTAATTTTGATATTTTTTATATCTATGAGGCATAGTTACATTTATCAGAGTATGTACATGCACAGAACTCATGTTTATGATTTGCCAACAACCCACACGCTAAACATGAAATCCTCTAAATGACCAGAAGATTAGGTGGAGATTGTAATATCCAGTACATAATAGTTAATCCAATATTCTTCCCAAAAACCAATTTAGTTCTCTTTATTGTGAAGTCCTTTCACCAGTTTATGAGAGAGCTAACCAAAAGTTAAATTAATATTGCTTGGATTCAACAAGACTGACAGTCAGGCAGTCCATAAAGTTGCTGCAAGAGGTTTGCAGAAATCGAATCATTTCCTAGGACTTGTGATAACCTTCTCCAGAATTAATTGGTTTTTACATCTGGGGTTTGTCAAGGAGTCTCTCAGCCTCCAGGAACTTCAAACTAAGGTGATAATTTCTGTGGTTGTTATATTCAAAAATAGGAAAAACATTTTCCATATAATTGATTTCTTTAACCATCTGAAGCAATTACTGAATAAAAAATTATCATTTTTAGTTAGTGTTTAATTACAAGAAATTAAAATTTTTTACATATTTTCAAGTATTTAAAATTTTAAATAAACATGTTCAGTTCAGTATTTTAATACTAATTACTTTCCCTAATTTCTTTTTTACTTTATTGTTAGACCTATTTTTAAAAAATAATTAAATTTTATTAAATTAATCAAATTAAATTATAAATTGGATATTCTTTTTCATATATTCATATAAATAGACAGAACTGGCTGTCTAATAAATAATCATTAACAAGCATGTTTGTTAAAGAATTGTGTGAGTAATCGTGTAACAAAGAAATAAGCACAACCAGACCCCATGTCATCAACTTCAAAGAAAATTAATAAGTTAACAAAAACAATTATTTGAAATAAAAACAACATTTTAAACATATTCATTTGGTAGTAATTTTTTTTTTATTAAAAAAAATATTCATTAAGAATTAAAATAAAGGATTAATTCATAAAAAATTAATTCATAGATTCCTTCCCAGAGTAAAAATATTTATTAGACAGCCAGTTCTGTCTATATGAATAGATAATATATTTGAATTCATATTTTATAAATAGGGCTAGTAATAAAGAAAAAAATTAAGGAAATAATTATTAAAATTGAGTGCATGGAACCTTTATTTTTGGACAACATATAGCACTGATCTTCAATTGGAACACAACTCCTGTGACTGTGAAAAGATAAATTATTTAAATTTAGCCCATTCAACTATAAAAACTAATTTTTTTTTTAATAGAAGAAAGTACATGCATTTCGCACCTCATACTTACATACCCTTTCATTTTGTTCTTTGAGGCAGCTAGATTAAGGGAATAGCAGACAGAATGACTAAGGGAATTTACATATGCTTGCAAAAAATTTTTATCAAGCATAAAAATGATAAAGATCTGAAGAGCCAGAAAATAATTACCATGTTAGTAAATAACATAACACTGTAAAGGAATTTGCATGTTATGCAAATGATATAAATAAAATATCTTTGAAAGGATAATTGTCACTAGCATTACAATAGCATTATGAATATTAAGAGAAACCTAATGAGCACAAGTCATTACAGTTGTTCAAGCCCATTAACGATGAAGCAAAATGAAAAAAATATTGGACAGACACACACACACTGTATAATGGTGTACAAAGTTATAGGCTTATTTAGCTTAACCAAATGTAGTATTTTATTATGTAGTAATTTTATTATTTACTAATGTTGATAATTTAAAAGTAGGACTTGAAAGATGTTTTTAGATGTGGGAACAAGCTTTCATCTATCAAACAATTGATTTCATGTGCAGAATTTTCAAATATTTCTTTAAAATAATTGAACTGAGCATTTTTTAAATTGAGCATCTATAATTGAATGAAGGAAATTAAGACATCAAACAGTACATGTTCCTCAGACCAGTAGGAACTAATTTAGCTAATGCTGGTTGAGATTAGCCATGTGATTTTTCTGTTAACCAAGACACCAAATATGATTAGTCAAAATATAAAATATAAGACTGGGTAAAATGTTTACACACAAGATTTCATTCAAGAAAAAGATACATGTATATTTCACTATAATACTCTTATTAGATACCATCTAATAAAAAGATGGTACCTTTTACTCTGATAAAAAGATCCCTAGGTTCAATCATGGAAGACCCAAATAATTTTATATTAATATTTTACATAAAAGCTGCTGCTTGACAGCAATCACCGTCTGTTTTATTTGTCCCATTGTCAAGTTTTAGTGTCACAAATCATTTCATGCTGTTATATTCAACTAGATGCTGGGTTCTCTTAATTCAGTCTCAAATTTGCCCTTTACACAGTATGTTTCATAACTCTTCAATCTTCTTATCAAGCCTCATTTTCTACCCACCTCTCACCTTCATACATTTCTCTACTCTTGTCTCTTACGCCTATACTGTCTTTGCTCTTACACTGTTTACATTCATTCAAGAATTCTAATGTCATAGTTTCTCATTCTATCCTTATGTTTTATGCAGTACTTACCTTAAAACGTTCATTTCCTCTACTTGAATTCATCAGTATAAACTTTCTATTCCTGATTTTTCTCCAGATATACTCTTTTTAATAGTCAAATCTTTCTTATTGTCTTAAAATAATGTTGACCATACCCTTGGCATATTCCTACAGTTCTCAACCAGCAAAAATTCAGAAATATTATGAACAAACAGTGTTTCTACATTGGAGAAATTCATACTGTTCTGATGGCTCAGATAGTGATACATCATCCCATGCTTGTTCTTTAGTCTTATAAACTCACCTATGATCTTCATAAGCTGTTTTTGCTTCCTTTTTCTCTTCCCTTTAAGCATTTTCTCACATTAATAATTATTGTATTAAATAAATACTGTTTTGCATTAGTTACCTTTCTGATTGCAATCGACTAAACCAAAAGTGTCCAAAAAAGTCCAAACTCCCCAAAAAGTTAGATTTTGGACTTCAATTAAATTCAGAAAAAATTTTGTTTCAAAAATAATTCTGATAAAGTCTTTTTGAATTTTAAATTTCAGTAAATTCCGAAATAAATCATTAAATTCTTAAAATGTTGCCATGTTGGTTATCTACAACTATCTCCAGATTTTAGCCCAGCTCTTAGAAGCTCACTCAATCCACTACAAGAAGTGAACAACACACTGGTGGCTGGAGTTCCCAGTAAATGTGACAGATTTAGTGAACGAGCCAACATTAACAACTATTGCTGGCTGATAAAATTCTGTGAAGTTAACATCAGAGCACTACCCTACAATCATTACCAGGATATGAAACTTAAATATGGATGCCATTCCTATCTCTCAGAACATCTCCTGGTTTTAAACAGATTGAAGAAATCAGAGTTGAGGTAGGTAAAACAAAATGAAGTAGGTAATAATACATGTATATCATCAATTTTTTTTGTATAAAAAAAAATTTATGAGAAGTAGTGGTAATCCTAAATTTCTAATTGCTAAGTTCATGCCTCATACATTTTAATGATAGTTATGGTAAACTATCAAAATTAAGAGAAAGTATAACTTATTATTGATTAATTTTCAATTTAACTGAACATTAAACTCTAGTAAACATTAAGAACTAACAGCTAAAAAGTATACATTATAACAATCCAAAGGGCAGTTGCATTTAGTATTGTTTAATTTAACTAAAAATTTTAACTGATTTAGACAAAATAAGGGAAATTAGTCAAAATAAAAGGAAATTAAATAGATAAAGCATAAATTTGGAATATTGATAAAATTTAGATGACAAATTGTTTAACTTGCAAAAACAAATATGACAGTATTTACAAAAGATCTTTAATGCAAAGCTAAGTTAGAAACAGATTCAGTTTGTCAGGAGGTCCATATACACATCTTCATAGTACATTTATACAAAGTAACAAATATGTAGCTGATTAGATAAATATGTTCTATATCAGCTATAGAACTAAAAAAGGTTATTTTCTTGCAGTTCAAGTTGAGATGTCAGTTTAGAAAACATTAATTCTAAACCTGTATAACTCTTATAGATAAATACAATGAACATCATCAGATCATCATTATCCAGCCAGTTGAAATAGAAAAAACTCTGTTAGTCTCATTTCTTTTATCTTGTAAACCCATATTTAAGTACATCAGATTTGTTTTCATGCACAAATGTTTCTTGAAGTTATGAAGTAGAAAGTTCCAGAACCAAAACAACAAGTAAAAATTCTAATCACGAATTATATATTCTTGGCCCAAAAAGAGGTGGTCTGTACCTGCACACTGCTTTGAAAACTTATGTTTTTATTTGGAGAAATGCAGGATTCTGTTGCTTGCATTTCTTATGTGATTACCTATATGACTGTTTACCTATTATGCCTTTAAATATAATAAGGGTGCCACAGATCTGATGATCTGTCACAGTACTGTTTTATAATAGTTAATACTTAGGAATACTTATAAAAACTTACACCAAACATTGATAGGTAAGCGTTACATGCATAAGCTATAATAGTACCAACAAGAGTAGCAACTCCTGACATATCTGCTCTGTATTTATGTGAACCTTGACCAGCACTATCAAATGTACTTCCTTTGTCTGTAATAAATCAAGACAATATAACCAGTCAATATTTAAAATTAAAATAATTTAGATGTGTTATGTGTTTTTACACGTATTCAAGGAAATAATGTTTGGTATTTTTCATTTAAGTTCTGTTCTATTCATCAGTTAAAATAATTTTCCCAGGATGGATTAAGGATCATAATTCTACCTTTCAGAATAAATATTTATGGGATTTTAATGACAGTTAGTGGCTTGAAATTTTTTCACTTTCTCTGCCAACATTTTTGAAAATACATTTTTGGTTATTCTAAGGAATAGAAATAAATCTAAAGTCTCTAAATTGCAACATTTTACTGCAATAAGAATTTTGTTTCTGTAAATTCAATTTTTACCTTATACTGAGTATTTACAGAACTATAAATACGGTAGTACTAATATTTCACAACAATAAATCTGGCATATAAATTTATCACTTTACACTATCATCCTATATCGTTGTGATGAGTAAAGCACCTCAGCAGTGCAATTACAACTAAGTTTTCTAAAATTATTATCTCTTTGGATAATCAATGATTATCTTGACAATGATAGTCATAGATTATTTTTGGATAAATATACATTGGTAATATTAAAAAAATGTACAACAAAGATTCTACAAAAATACCTCCTCTACAAAATACCTACTCATGAACAAAACATGGACATGAGGAGAGAGGTTATTAAGATTAATGGTACCAATATTGTAATTGTGCCAATATTGTAATATTGTACCTACTAGCACTATTGGTTTTGCTCCTGGCTCATCTCCACAGCAACCCATTTCAACTAATAAGGAAGGAGCACAAGTTTGACTTTTAGCTAAACTTGGAGACATTCTACGCACTGCCATCTAATCACGATTTCGTACAGAAATATGTATGTCATATACAGTTTGTCCATAAATTCCTGTAAATTAAAAAAAATTAAAAATATATCAAATAAATAGACTCTAGAAAGAAAGTATAGCGCCCTCTTCTAGAGTTTGTAGTTTGTTGTTGTTTTAAAACTAGTAGTTTTAAACCTAGTCTAGTTTGTCATGTACCAATTAATTAAAATCTCCAAGGACGTTCATTATCCTTTGATGCTGAACTATGATTAATGGAAAACAAACAATATTTTCTATTATATGCTGCACAACCATATACACAGCACTTCAGAACTGTTCTGAACAATAAGATTCTCTAAGAACACAACACTAATTTTCTCCCTAAAATTCTCTACAGGACACTACTGCACCCCTCAATTACGTCATAATATTTAAACCTCTCTACAATATTTTTAACAATCTATCAATCAGATTCATGTACCAAGTGCATTCTGGACACAGAATCTAATCTATGCCTAGTTTGTCGAAGTGAAAACTTCTTTAGGCGCATTGTGTCAGAATCTTTTGTAGATATGAATTACATGGGAACATGGGAAAAAAAATCGCTGACTCGTAATCAAAATCTGTAACGTAACGCAAAATCAGTGTAAGTGTAACATATTATAATATTTGTGAAGAATACTGGATAAAAAAGTGAGTACATAAAAAATATATTTCATGTTTATATTTTTTATTATATCGTGTACACATGACACATTCAAAAAGCATATAGGGCATAATATTATCTATTCTGTATGTATATAACAATGTCAAACAATAAAAATATAAGTACTTCAAGATATGGCACAACAATTTATTACAAGATATTTGGATAAATTTCATTCGAGAGTATTTATTTCATACTTCAGTTACCACACACCAATGTTTCATTTTTAGAACATGATGTTAATACAAATAATGTAAACATTTCAGAAATAGAATAAAATGTATCATTATTAACATCTTAATAACAATATTTTGTTATTGTTACCAATAATTAATAAATAAAATTAATTTAAATTTTGTTGTTAGTATTTTCCAGTTTATTATACAGTCATTTAAATATATGTTTTAATAAAATTAGCACAAATTAGAAATAGTAATATAATCAAATATAATTATAAACTACTAATAGGTATTCATTATTTGAAGGCCGATTGCCTTTTTTTTATTTTTTCCTGTATTTTGAAAAAAGATGTGATCAGTAAATTAAGTTCATTACCTATTTTCTTTTTTTTTTACAGTTTTATAGAATTAGGCAAGTCTGTTGTGAGTATTTATAACCTGAAAACCTCTTTGATCAATCTACTGCAAAGAAGTATATAGAAATTTGTAGCATATGAATATTATTCAAGTCTGAACAGGATTTTGAACCCAGACTTTCAAATTAAGTTATATATACCAACCACTATTCATTCTTTATCAAACCATTTTTAAGCAAAACTTAAAAAATTTTTTTTTTCTTGATAGCTATGCAACTCCACCAAAGTGAAGTCAAAATGATTTGTCAAATTCTAATTCCAGAACATAAATACTACACATATTGTGGTCATGTGTTCTTATTCGCTACTTTTTCATGAACCAATGTTTACAATTTTCCACTATTTAAATCAGGATTTAACTAAGAACAAATAAGGTTTAAGTAATCAATGGTAGGGATTCGGTGCTGGAGAAAAAATTAAGTTTGAAACTAAGCAAGAGTACAGAAGAGTGATCAAATATGAGAAAAGAGTATAGAAAAGATACACTATACTAGAAATCAATTTTGTTATTTAGGCAGTAAAACTAGAACAAAAATACAAAGTAAATGAGATAAACAGATTGATACCATTAAAAATGTTATGTAGAAAAATTTGTTAAGAATACTTTACAGCAATGAAATATATAAAATTGGGACCAGAACAGCAAAGAATAAAGGCTTTAGAAATGTTGAGGCTGTAGGGATATGTTTTAAGGTTACTGGACAAAAAGAGAACAGAATGGGATGGGAATAACGGAATGGGATGGGAATATGGGAGTAAGATGGGAGTAATATCGGAATATGGGAGAATGGGAATAAGAATGAAGAAATTCATCAAACCAGTCAAACAATGACAAAATAAAATAGAACACTCTCCAAGTTATTACACTTAGTTAATGAAATAATGATCAATTCATTTTTTTTTACATATAAAACTACATTTTGCATGTGAAATTGTTTTTGCAGTTTAAATTTAATGCAAATTTTACTGGTATACTTCTATGTCAAGATTCATTTAATGGCACCAGTTAAGGACTGGCAGAGGCTAAATCTGGGTATGACCATCAAATTGGAAGGCAAAAGGTTTTCAGTAAGGTATGAGAATATACTCATATTCAAAAATGATCGATCTGCTAGTGCAGTGATAATTGTTATAATTTGAAGATTCTAATTTTAATTCCTTGTAATTTTTCATTCATAAAAATATTCAATTCACTGGAGAGGTTGGCCTTATAAGAGTAAGTAGAAAATATAACTTTATAGATGCATTATTTACATGTGATCCGATATTTTAGAAATCTTTATATTTCTATCAAGATATATTACATGGAATGCTTTTATAAAACAAATTTAAGTATTATAAATTAAAAAAAATTGATATTCATCAAATTGTCAAAAAAGATAATTTTTTTATTAGTATTAGGTCATATTAGATTTCAGGTCTGTGCATTGTTTTTGTAGCAAATGCCTATTGATTCATTAAATCCCTTGATAACCAGACCAGGATAAGACAGATCCCAACAGAAGAATTGTGGCCAACAAAAGGAAATGGTCCAGTTAGGCCTTTGCATGCACACACCGTTTACCTCCCACTCAAAGACAGACACTAACCATCTGTATCATTATGCCACACCAAATAATTATATGTTAGAATGAGTGCATGTAAAGAATACTATTTTAAATATGTTACCTGAAAAAAAAAATAAAAACATTTAAAAGATGAATTAACTAGAATACAGAAAATTCAGGTTTATTTAATTAGTGTATAATTTTTTTATTTATAAAATAAAATTAATTTTAAATCAATTTGACAATGTTTTTTTTCAAAATGGCTGGTAGTCTTATTGTTGTAAAAAATTTAATTATTAACATTCATAATTATTATCATGTAGAAAGTTACAATTTGTTATATTTAACAATCATTTGTTACTAATAATGTTTACTGATATTAAACAATTACATTTATAACTAAATATGGTTAATCTGTTTCAAGCACATTAAAAAAAAAGTGCTTTTAAGATCTTAAATTTATGCTGAACAAAATTTAAAAGAAAATCGATTACCATAAAAACATAAGTTTTATAAATGAAGGCAAGCAGGATATATAAATATAGGAATTCTATTTTTGATCAAGTTTACCTTTAATATAGTAAGAGTTGTTAATTTGAACAATATTACATGTAACATTATACTTTTTTAATGTTTGTTTAAGAAATCCATTTGTTGTAATCCTTAAACCACTTTGCTCACCAGCAGCTGTTAATTCTTGAACTCCATCAGTATTTTTTGAATCTTAAAGAACCAGTCCTTTCTAGAATTGAACAAGTTCATTAATAACCTTTTACTAAGAGATTACCATATACCTTAACTAAAATTATTGTAGTCATTGTAATCTACAGAACTAATTACAACTTTTATTCTTCTACATGTTCATCTGTTAATTCTTCCTTACGATTGTCACAAGAAAAACCATATACATTATTTAACTAAATAATTGCAAAGTAAATTATGTACAAGTAATTCATAACTGCATCATATTTTTGTACTTATTTTCAAAGCAGCCACTGACAATTTTGATGCTAATAAGATAGAATGAAAAATGTGCACTGTTTAGCAGCAAACATTGGAATAAATAGACAATCTCTGGAGTCCAAAAGTACCAGGTTCATATACATCACAAATTCTAATGAACAGAACGATGTTGCCATATGTAAAATTAAGACTTTTATGAATAATATTCCTGTACTGTCAATGTGTAAGATGGGTTTTTTGGGGTGTATGTTTCTCCAAGTTCAGTAATATTTTACTATTTTTTTTTGTAAGAAATTTATGTGTATGATATTCTGCAAATCTCTGGATATATAATGCAGCTGTATTCTGTCAAGAAGCTATTGCCTGAAAAACTAGCAGAAAATACAGTACTTCTCAGTAACTCATTAAGGAAAACATGTGGATTTCATTGAAATGAAAAAACAATTTCTTGAGGATTCTCAGAAGTAAAAGTAAACCACACACTGATATAATCTGATATGGATGTAAAGTCACTTCTTGATTTATTTCTGGACTTATTCTTGACTTAAAAGCTGATGGAAACATGGAACGATAACCAAAAAATTGTATCAAGTAGCAAAGACTTGGAAATTTTATTTAACCTTTGTGTACAGTCGTTACTGATAAGTATCGGTTTGTTTAAAACTTACTTAGAATTAAATGGAAAATTTTTTAGACCGAGGAGAGCTGTCGATACTTCCTTGTACCATATGTGTTGATGTTATTATGGTTAGAGCTAACAGTTTTTGTTAAAACCACTAGGTTTCACCACTATACTAGCATGTATCCCATGTAGTAGACCACATTTGCAAAGACAAGTTTTATATTTTTTGAATATACTGTTTTGGAAAATATTCCGGATGACAATGTGTCCGATGTTGACACTAGCGATGAGAGTGTTTGTAAAGATGTACATGTTAGTCCACTTGATTTAGAACAAAACAATTTTGACAGTATATTTATTGAACAGTGAAGACTGGATAATTAATAGTGATCAAAAATTCATGCTCATGTTCATGAAGTGCCTCAACAAAATGTAGTGCTGCCTGATAGTATTGATCAACCAAGTGCTTTCTAAGAAGCTAAGCCACATAGGCCTACAAAAATAACAGCAGATAGATGAACCACAGAGGAAATGGAAAAAGAAAGTTGCTGAAGGATCAGTTCTTGCTTACAGTTATGAAGGTTCAGTACAATTTCACTTTACTAAGAGTAAAACTGCTATTAATGTGTTTCTTGCTTTCTGAATGATGACATTGTGAGTAATCTTACTTATCAATCTAATCTGTATGCAACCCAGAATAATAAAAATATAAATTTAAAATCAAATGAATTGCCTTCATAGGAATAAATTTTCTTATGGAGTACCATAAGTTGCCATCTGTAAAACATTACTGGTTGACATCAAATGACCTAAATCTCAAATTAATTTCAGACATTATACCGAGAGACAGATTTTTGTAAATGTTATCAAACATTTATGTAAATGATAATAGCACTTTCAGTAAAAATAACCCTGATAAACTTTATGCAGTTAGGTTGTTAATTATGCCTTGAATAAAAGATTTATATTTGTATACAGAGGCATAAATGAAATAAGTATTGACGAGTCTATTGTACTTTTCAAAGGGTGTAGTGTCATGAAACAGTTTAAACCCATGAAACCTATAAAATGGGTTATAACATTTGATGTGTAGCTGATCAAAACGGGTATACAATATCATTTCAAGTATATAAAGGGAAGAACAACAAAGTAGAAGAGGAATTCAAAGAGTATGGTTTAGTGAATTTGTTAAGCTGTCTCTCAAAAAATACTTATGTAATGGTAGCAAAATAATAAATGACCTTTGACAATTATTTTTTCAATATGCCTTTTAGAAAGCCTGCAAACTGTTTAGCTTGTACTATCCAAGTTGGTCATCTAGAGCTTCAGTGAATTTGCAATCAGACCAACAGATGAAAAGAGTGACTGGGATTTTTGAATACAGAAATTGGATATTTCAAGTGGTTTCCCAACAAACTAATGCACTTGGTATCACATTACTATGGTTATCAAGTGACTACAGTTACAATAATCTCTCTGAAAAGTGTAAAAAATAAAAGGAAATCGTATAGTTTACATTGTTTATCTTCATCTTAGCCAGAAAAGAGAAAAACTGATTTCTATCTTCCCAGAGATGTCAGATTACAAAAGAGAGGTGCACATTGAGCTACTTTTGGTAAAACTCATGGACTGTGAAGTCCATAGTAAAAACAAAATTCAGAGACGGAGAAAGAGGACAACCCTGCCATACATCTCCATTTATCATAACCTCCTCAGTCATCCTCCCATCACAGACTATTGATGTCTTTGTATACATACATTTAATCACTTTATTAAATGTTGAGGAATTCCTCTCTTCATCATGATGTACCATAATTTTCTTTTGAGTGCCCTATCGAAGGCCTACTCATAGTCTACAAAGCATAGATATGTCTCCAAATTAAACCCTACTCTTTTTGCAATGATCTGTTGAAGAGAAAAAACACCATCCATGCACGACCGGCCTCTCCGAAACCCACCTGGTCCTTCATTAAAACTACTTCCAAAATACTTTGCAGTCTACAATTGACAACACTGCTATATAACTTATAGCAGGTGCATAACAAACTTATCCCTCTGTAATTCTTAACCAAACTCCTATCCCCTCTCTTAAAAAGGGATATCACTTTGGCTTTCTTCCACTCCTTATGGATTTTTGATCTCATCCAACACATATTAAGTGTAAGAGGCCCAGCTTAAATAATGTGTCTCCACACATCAAGAGGTCAGAGTTAATATCATCTACTCCTACTGTCTTTTGTCTTTTTGTTGTTTTCAAAGCATTTTCCAATTCTTTAATTTCTATCAAATCAGAATCAAATCTTTTTTCAGTAGGTTCTGGGTCTTCTATTATAGATCTCTCACACCACAAGTCTATGTAATGTTCTATTCATTCTTCCTTACCCACAGTATCCAGCGCTGCTAGAGGTAATGATCACTATTAATATCACTTCCTCTATACACCCTAGTGCCACATACCTGTGGAGTTTTTTCTTATTGACAATGACATAATCAACTAAGAACCTATTGCCCCTTGTGCACCATGTTTATTTATGTATATCTTTTTTTCTAAAAAATGTATTAGTGATCTTCTTCAGCTCATCATATGTTGTAAAATCTCTTTGCTGTTTCCCATTTTCATTCAAGCAAAACTCACCAAAACATCCTCAGACATTTGGAACTGGTTGGTTACCTACTCTAACATTCAGGTCTACCAGTACTATCAAAAGGTCTGAATGATATTTATTCACTTGAATTTTGGGGTGTTGATAAAATTCTTCCGTTTCCTCCTTCTTCCCCTCTTCTTGACCAATTACTGTCAGATAACCTTGATCTATTTTCAAGTGTACAGTGATTATCCTTTTATTAATAAAGGTATACATTCAAATATATTTTTCCACTTTGTATCCACATGCAACACAACAAGCTCTTTTCCCTTGCTCAACACCACTATATATCAATGTATAACCCTCCAGATCCTTTGTGCCCTTGAGCTTCTTCTTCATTTCTGTTACATCTGCAATGTTCACCTTGCATTCCCTCAATTGATGAACCAATTCCACCTCTTTGTTATTCAAACCTCTAACATTCCACGTCTCCAAAATAAGTCTGTTCGTCCTTCAATCCAAAAACTTTATTCTTTTTGGCGCCAGATTTGTGTTTATCCATGTAAATAAATCCTGTCCGCTTTATTTTCCTTTTGAAACTTGCAAGTAATTCTTAATTCCCCTAAAGGCACACAAACGTCTTTTAGGGTAGTCCAGTGATGGGGCTGCCATCTGAAAGCTTCTGAACTTGCTCTGGGATTAAAATTTGGAGTCCCACGTCCTAGGCTCTTCCGCCTTCCTTGCAGTTGGGAATTTCTCCCCAAACACCGTTGAGGACGTTGACCATTGGAAACCAAATTTCAAAGAAGTAAGAAGGAAGATCAGAAAATGGTGTAGGAAACCTGTTAACCACGCAAGTGTGGTGGGGAGTACTACCCAGGTTGATGGGTGGGAACGCCCATCTAAAGCCTTTCCTTAAAGGCTCTCCCAAACGATTTAGTGGTGAAAGTTTGGGTGGCCATGTGGAAATTGCAAAGAGGAAGGGAGGCCGAGGTATTTGGGATGTGGTTTCGAGCCGAGCCTGTACCAGAACGGAACGGTGATCTCAACGGCACCGGTTCTAAATTTACAATTGCCCATCTCTTGCCTGTGGAGGAGGCTTTACGGCCCCGCGATGGAAGCATGGCAGCAAGAATGGCACATAATAACAAGATGACTAAGGGAAGGTCCTTGTATAGATTTATACAGGAGCTGGGATGATGGTATGCGTCTCCTTCTTTTTAAAGGCAAGACGGGAGCTCTCCAACCATGGGAATTTAAATCAATATTTGTTTCGGTTCCGCCTGGCAGTTGATGAGCTGTGTATCTGCGGGGAGGTCTAGTCGAACTAGCACATGATGATCGACTGCCCAGGTCTTGGGAAGGCCGGAACTCCAGCCACCCTCGAACTTTTAGGTTAAGGGGAATATTTGCCACTCACAAGTGGCGACTAATGTGGCGAAAGCCGCATTTTCGGATCTTGTGGGAGATCCTTGATGTAGGTTGCTTTGTTCAACCGACATCAGTAGTTTACCTAACGGAAAAGACTCCTACCGCGCTGCTGTAGGACGCTAACCGAGAGATATGGCTGGCTACCAGCCAGATTAACGCTCCGAGCGCTTTAATGGTGGACAGGTACTTGCTGACATTCAGTGGCCTAGGCGTGGCACCATATTGCTGTTTTTGACGAGATAAATTTAACTATTGATAGTCATATAGATTTTAGAAGTGCGCTTATGGCGGGGTGAGCCTACTCATTTTGGTGATATATGACAAGTGGGCAGTGGGACACGCAACCGAGTGTTGTATGGTACCACGATTATTATGCTCACGCTTTTAGGTTAGCTCTAGGAGCTAGTTAGGACACTGGTTGCTAAACTGTTTCGAGGTTCAGTGGCCGTTTGTGGTACAGACATTATGTCTTATGCTTTAGAACGACCGAATGGAGTGGTGGCGGAGAAATTCAAGGATTAAAATAATTTAAAATACTCTCATGTGCCTTCCTCCTACCTAACTTTTTCTCCCGGAGTCCCCACTCGATCATCGGAACCGGCACACCTAAGCATGTGGGTCCTCCCGGATGGGGCTGTCCGCCCAACCCCTACAATTCATCTCAGTACCCACGTCGCCGGTCTTCAGCTTCTTTTTCGCGTAGGACTCCCCTAGAAAATCCCTCCACAGCACTCCAATTGCTTTCATTAGTCAGTATGAAACTGATCAGATAATCTGGTCCCACTCCGCTAAGGCCAGAGGCTTTTCTATCTTCCTCCCATTCCCGACATCTAAATATGGTGTGCTCCACCGAATCAGAAATATCACAATAAATACATACTGGGGCGTCACGCTTTCCAATCCGGTGAAGACACTCGTTGAAGATGCCGTCTATTTAACACTTGAGCTAAATGAAAGCCCACCTCATCATATTTTCTGTTTAACCATGCTTTTAGGTCAACTATAAGTCTTTTGGTCCATGCAGCCTTATCATCCATGGTCCATTTCTTTTGCCATTCTACGTTTAACTTTTTCTTTGACTACCTCCTTAGGAACTCCTTCGTACCTCCAGCATTGCTTCTTAATCAGATCTATCGGAAGCAACCCCGCGTGAACACAAGCCATCCATTGTCGCTCGTTTTCGGAAACATTTATATGCAATGACAGCTGACGTAGAAAAAATGTAACTCTCAAACAAACCGATTAAGACTTACCGATTATTAATTCTAACTTATGGTATGACTTCTGCACCATACCTAGCTACCAGATCATTGAAACAATTAGCAATAGATAATCTAAATTCATTTGAGCATACAGCAACGATAGTATCAACTGATGTCTACGTTAATGATGTTTTAACTGGAGCTGACACAATAGAAGATGCCAAAGACTTACAAAAACAATTAACAGAATTATTACAGGCAGCAGGATATAATCTTAGAAAATGGTGTGCTAATCAAAGAGAAATACTCGAAGATATATGTCCTGAAGACCGAGAGACTCAGGAGAGTTATAATTTGGAGAAGGTAAATTCAATAGTAAAAACATTAGGTATTTATTGAAATTCAGAATCAGATACCTTTCAATATGTCATTAACATTAATATTGAAGACACAAGTCATACCACAAAAAGGGAAATATTATCAGAAGTTTCAAAACTCTCTGATCCACTGGGACTAGTTGGTCCAGTCATTTTAAAGGCAAATATTATTGTTCAGGAACTATGGGAACTTAAATTAGCGTGGGATGAAAGTATTCCAATGTTCATTCATAATGAGTGGATTCAATTCAAAAACACTATTAATTGTTTGTAGACTTTGAGAATTCCAAGACTTATTCGTTGCAGGAGTCAAGTAACCACTTTAGAATTACATGCATTTTCAGATGCCTCTGAGTCAGGTTACGGAACTTGTATTTACTAATGAATGCTGAGTAAAACAATGCTCTACACGTAACATATGAACCTGATGCGTCAGACACTTCTGTTAATGCTGTTGATAGCAAGACTTGAGTTAAATCGGTTGCACAGATACGGCAAATTCACCGATCTTTTTCAAGGATTGAACTTTCTGGTTTTCAGCACAATTAGTAATCTCTCTGGCTAACATTTTGGAGTTTTCCATTTTCCTTCATAACGACTAAAAATTTTGGTTTTTACGCATTATTGCCAAACAAAGCTTTCCGCAGGTCTCTACTGATTCTGTCAGCATCTTTCCTCTGTCTCCTTACTCCGTTTTCGCTTCGGCTGTTTCTAAAAGAGCGTGTTTACGTGCATCCTCTGCCATGTTAATTTGTTCAAGGTGTTGCATTACATTTAATCCCTTCTGTAGCAAGGCTAGCCGCCGGGGTACACCTCCACTCCAGGGCTACTAACCTTGAAGGTCCGATCCGGTACTCCGGCATATGTCCTGGCTGAGAGCGGATGCGCAATCTCTGCACTGACTCCAGGGTCCTACGCCCCGAAGCTTGCAGAACTCCCATACATGGGCACTTTCGCTACATGCTTACCATTGCAGGGTGCATGTGGACAACGGAAGGGTCTCCGTTACGCCTGCAATAACATTGACCCTGGCCGCCACATCGGCAGATCTAAATGTGGTATGAATCCATTTCCAAATTAGTTGTCCATGATCTGCAGGTGGCCGAAAAATTTCTGTATTGTATTTTCCTGCGATTTTATCGCATCCCATTATTGAAATTTATTTTATTCGTTGTTGGATATTCTTGACACTGTAAATTATGATGTTTGTAGTTCTTAAAAATTGTGTCCTAGACTTGGATTTTGATGTGTCCCTTTGGTTCGGCCGGACCTCTATTATCCGCCATTTATTGTCCATATAAAGAGTTTTTCCTATTTAAGGTTTAATACTTCGAGAACCAGAAGAAATTTCTCAAAGGGAAATTACCTCCAACTCTTTTATGAGATCTCTAATGTGCCGTGGTATGATATTTTGTTCAATACTGATATTGAGGCCGCTGTCAATGGAATTCAAGATGTAATTACCAAAGTAACCGATAGAAATGTTCCATAGACACACAGTAAATCAGCCAGATATCCTGTTTGGTTCTCAAGTAATCTGATAGGTCTTCTTAAAGAGGAAGAGGAAATTGCACAATCGCTATAAACGTACTGGGGTTTACCGGCCCATTATGCGGAGTTATCCGTGATGAGGCGTATGGTAAAGAAAACTATCTCTAGAGATAGAATAAGCTACGCCCATAGATGTAAAATTGATCTCCAGGTAGAGCCATTCAGGTTTTGGAAATATGTGGCTAAGGGTAGGTCGAATAGTAGCCGTGTTCGAGCGGTCATTAAGAATGGTGTTACTGTTGATGATGCGACGGTCGCATGTGAATCGTTTGCTGACCATTTTCAGTCAGTTTATCAGAAGCTCCCAGTTGAGTTTCACCAGAAGTTGCATGTTGCAGAACTCTTTCCTATTATGGTGTCTGTAGATAAATTTGAGAAAGCTATCTCTCAGATTAATGTGCGATCCGCCGTGGGTTTAGATGGAAATCCAGCATTTATAATCAAGGGTCTATGTACTATACTGACTCCAGTACTTTCCTCTATTTACTCATGAACTCTTGCAAGTGGCTCGTTCCCTAACACCTGGAAAAAAAACTTTAGTGAATCCAGTTCCCAAACTTGGTGCTCCTGTGGTACAGAATTGCCGTCCAATATCTGTACTTCTCACTTTGTCCGAGATTCTAGAATGAATAGTTTTCGATTTATGGTCATATGGACAAGATTATACCAACCAAATCAACATGGATTCCGACAAGGTTGTTTCATTGCTACTAATCTGTGTACATTCTTGTCAACTACTGGCCCCGCCGTTAAACAACGACGGCAAGTCGACGTCATTAATTTTTGACCTGGAAAAAGCCTTCGACAAGGTACCACATCAATTACTGCTTCACAAATTATTAGATTTTGGCTTCAGCACGGGTTATATTACCTAGTTTGACTCCTATCAGGGTGACAGAATGTTTAGTGTCTGTTATGGTGGTTCTATCTCAGCCTCGTTTTATGTCTTCCAGAGTTCCTCAAGGCTCGAACCTTGGCCCTCTTTAGTTTCTACTTTTTGATGATATTTCTCATGTAGTTGACACTAATTTTATGCTGATCATTTAAAGTTTCAGCACAATATCTCGTAAGATCTATTCTTGGGTCCAGACCAACTTGATGCCTCTTTATATTGACAAGACAAGATTCTTGTCGTTCTCACGACGTACAGTCTCCTCATATTGCCGGTAGATCATTAAGTAAGTTCCAGTTGTGATAGTTCAGGAAATTATGGATCTTGGTGTACTTTTTGACCAAAAACTGTATGGTCATGCACGTTGAGTAGATAATCAGCAAAGCGAAGCGGAATCTTGGTCTCGTTCGATGGTTGGCAAGGAATTCTAAAGCTGTATTCACCTGCCTCACTCTGTATCGGTCCCTGGTACATTGTCATCTAGAGTACTTTACAGTAGTCTGGAACCAAGACAGGAATTTTACATCTGAAGTGATCAAGGATGTCCAAATGAAATTTATCTCATGGCTCCTGCGCAAATTCCGTTTTCCTATCAAACTTACATCAGATATAATTCACAAACAACTTGGCCTTTCTTACTTAAGTAACAGAAGAAAAATTTTGACTTGTTGTTCTGACTTCGGTGCTACACGTCCCTTGTATGAGAATAATAGGGTTTAAACCTTTTAAAACTGATTTGTCTGCAAGGTGCACGGATGTAGCTAATGAATGTAATGAAAGAATTGACTTCTTTATGTAATATGGAAGATCATTTGTTAAAAGCCTTATGCAACTATTTGAACAACATGATCGTACTGATTCATGTTGTTTTATACTGAAGTTGAACGAGGAGTGTTGGAGGCTCAACACAAAAGTGTTGTTTAACTAGCTGTTTAATTTTTTTGGTGTCTGTAATTATTTATTCATAATAATTGTGATATTCCATAATTTGTAATTATTGTTATTATTATTTGATAGTGTGATAGATATCAGTTAACATTGTTTGACAGCGATATAAATTTCTTTTGCGATTATTTTTACCAGCACATATATTTATATATTCATAGTGTTGTATAATTACCAGCAATTCTAATTAAATTATAATACAAATGTAATTGGATGAAGGAGATAAGATGTAAATGTGAAGTACTACTATTTATTATATATATATATATATATTTAAATAGATATATTTAAAATTATTATTAAAGTTGTCGCTCAATAACAACCATAATGAAAATCCTAATTATTATTTTTGTTGTATTTGAATTTATAGTTATTATTATTATTAAAATTGTTTTGGACTATATTTTATTACTATTATTTTTATATTATGCTCAGATTCAAAACTTGCAATTATTATAATATACATGTAACCTTGTTATTGATTTGTATATGTTAACATATATGTACATATTAGTTTTTGTATCCAAGTACAATATACAAAGGCTCAAGTAGGTGTTCTGTTGTATAAAATGAAGAAATAAATAATTATTATTAATTTTTTTTTCTTCCGGGGCATCGACTACTTTGGTCATTAGCCCCTTCCTACATCAAAGAAAAAAGTAAAAAAAAAAATTAAGTTAAAATCGTGACATTCCACACGAAACAAAATGTAACTTAAATCTGGATTCACATAAACAAAATAAAGAAAACTTTTATGAAACAACTTGATTCTTTAACATACTGATTGATGTTAGTTAGTTCACTTCCTAGGCTTTCCTTTCGGCCATCCTTTTCTGAGTCTTTTCTCCATCCTTCTTACAACTTCTACTTCAGATGTCAATGTGTCTGAAGCGTCAGATATGGCATCTTCCTCCCTTTCAGATACCAATGTACTACGGCTGACATCTGGTGATGACAATTTAGATGGAGCGGCCAGCATGGATGTTACTGACTCCAAAGTCGATTCAATTTCTGGGGATAAAATTGGCCTGACTGAAGCCTCGTAGTGTCCTTTGATGCCCTTTGGGCTTTTGGAGATTCTGTAGGTGCAAGTTCAATAAATTCTACGTCTGTAAATAATAATAATAGGCTGGAATGGTCTGAATGTGAAAATAGAAGTCTCTTATTTCAAGGCAAAAATACAATGTTGGGATGGTTTACCCGCAGCAGTGAGTGTTTGTGGGAATTTGCAGATAAATAAAAAAAAAATGTTTTCTATAGCGATCTATGATTGAATTAAAGACAGTTACAAAGTGTTATAAAGAAGTGTATTAGACCTGTGATGAACATAATTTCTGATTGTTAAAGGAATTACGATGATGTACCTAATCTACAAGGTTACAATTTTACACAACAAATAGTTAATTACTTGGTTAACTTTTAAGATCCAATTAACTGGGCGTCTACAAACACAATAGAGAATTTTTGGGTAGCAGCAAATTGCAAGGACTGTGGTATATCAAGATCTACGCTAAACTATTCATGGAAATTCATTTGCTGCCAATATAACACTGAGAGGGAACCATACAATGAGATGTTGCAGAATACTGCCTTCTTTTGGAGCCCACAACATTGAATATGAGCAAGATTTATTTTTTACTGTTGTAATTGCAATTTAGGGATCTTATTTCTTTTTTGAAATAAGATGTTTTTATTTTACTATAATAAAGCTATTTATTATTATTTTGGTGCATGGAAAGTAAAACTGTATGTGTAAAGTTGACAACTTATTTGTTAGTTTCATTTTCTTTTTAGGGTTTTTTTTTTTTTGAGTCTTCTTTGATTCATAAAAAACAAAACCTACCATTCAAATTATAGGATTAAGTGAAATAAAATTCAACAAAACAATTTATTAATCATTTTTAACTTAAAAAAAGATACAGCATTATAATGCTGCACAAAAAAAAATTAGTCTTGAAAAACAAAAATGTTAACAAAAAAGTAAATTCTGAATAACTATATAAAAAAGATTACACAGATACATGTATAACAGTAATAAAAACATACATAAAAGTAAATACTAATTCAATAATTCTATGTACAATATCAAAACTATTAAAAATTACAATATGTTATTTATACATTTTATATAAATATACAATTAACAGTAAAAATATAATTGAAGGGTGCAGGGCAAGAATATGATATGCCACAATTTTGAAGATTGATATTTTATGCAAAATGCTACTTTGTTTCTATATATAGCTATTTACTGTGTTAGTTTGTGTACATTCCAACAGACCACTGTGATCAAATCGTATTATTTCGTCTAAGACATTTCAGCTGTTTTTGATAAGAACATAACAAGCCACTTCCAAAGATGGCGGTGAGTAGGAACAACCAGATTGTGTACTAGGAGAAAATTATTTTCTTTAAATACTTTGTATAACAATAAGTGATGATTCCCCGTTAGATATTGATAATACTGATGAAGATAAAGACTAACAACCTTCAAACCATGATTGATCAACTACAGTACAGATGAGTTGAATAAAGAATAAATTGTGGCTAGTCATATTATTGCTGCAAAAGTTTTAACAATTATTAGCAGCAAAACTATACAATAAAATTCATTTCTTTCAATAAAACACTGTCATTTGATTAACTTAGGTCAATTTTCTCATTATTGAAAGTTAATTCAGTAACAATTTGAAATTTCATTTAATGAACTGTAATTGTACATGTTATAACCAATATGCATTGCGGCATGTCATACTCATCCTACTTTATTGTACTCATATGTGTATGGCTGCTTTCAAATTAGTAAGGCAATTAATTTCAGGAACTGAATATTTATAATAATGAAGTTTATTTTCGACAAGATTTTTGTTTCAACGATGTGGCGATGAACTTTCGAGTTAAAATGCTACAAAGAGAATAAAGTTTATTTTTCCTAATCATTGTCTTATTGTTGCATCAACTAAGTTTTAGTAATTTAGATAGGGACTGCGCATCAAGATTTCCAGAATTAACTCCTGAAAAGAAGGTTCACCAGCGATGGAGAAAAAGGAGCCCTTCTTCGTATTTGAAGAAAACTAGAAAGAAATGAAGGGTCGGCCTTCGTGGCGCAAGTGGTAGTGTCTTGGCCTTTCACCCGGAGGTCCTGGGTTCGAATCCCAGTCAGACATGGCATCTTTCACCAACGCTACAAAGCATTCATCTCATCCTCTGCGGAAAAATGCTTAACTGCAGACCCGGAGGTTAAAACAAAAAAAAGAAAGATGAAGGAAGGAAGTATTTTAGTGCTCCTTCACAGAATATGGTGAATGGGTGTACTCTTGGTCCTGCATATATCTGCAGGGAAAAATGGAGATCTAAAATTACTGGCAAAGAAGAAGAGATTTTCAATGGGTTCTGGGATCTTAGTTCTTTCAATTTGCAAAATGGATACTTATTTTGCTGCATTAAAATACAGCCTAAAAATAGATTATGTCATAAAAAAACTAAAAAAGAAGTTTCTTCAAGGGATTTTTCTGCATCATATGAAGTTAAAATAAATGGTGAAGTTAAAATTTGCAAAACTGAATTTCTCAGTATACATAGCTTTCAAAACTCAAGAGGCAGATTAGATCCCATTGTTTCTGACTTCGCAAAGGAAGAAACCACTCCTAAATCAGACAACAGAGTCAGGCACAACAATAGGCCTAATAAAATAAGTGGTAGCGGACTACAGTCGGTTAGGGACTTTATAAACAGCATACCTAAATATCAGAGTTACTATAGTTTTCCATCAGTTAATGATGGAAAACATTATTTTGGTTGTGATTTGTCAATATTGTGTTTGTATGAAAAATATTATTTACCGTGGTGCACAGAAAATAAAATTGATCACCCGGTTATCCAAGATGTGTACAGAAGAATTTTCTGCGCGGAATTTAATACAGGGTTCTCAATGCCAAAGTCTGATACCTGTAAAATATATGATTAAAATACAAGCATTGCACTTTGAGGGTAAAGATGATGATGCCAAAGTGATAGAAAATAAGTTAAAATACCATCAGGCACAGGCCAAGGCAATGCAGGATCTTCTTAAAACTGAATCCGAAAAGAAAGATACAAAACAAAGACACTGGTTATTAGATATGACCTTCAGCAAGCACTACCAATTCCAAAATTAATTATGGATCAGCTTTTCATTTTAGAAAAAAATGGTTCTATATTTTTGGGTGGATGATTGTACAAACAGCAAAGGACATGGCTTGGGTCTTTGGATGCAGTACATTAGAGAGAAAACTCTTACTGGGATAACTCATTACTTTTTAATACCAGAACACACACACTTGCCATCTGATCGAGATTTCGCATTAATAGAAAAATTGCAGAAGAAAATTGAGCACATCTATGCTCCCAGCATGTGGATGGGTGTAGTAAGAAAATTTAATAAGAAAAACCCATTCAATGTCAAAAATGATGACATAGAATGATATTTTAAATGTAAGTAATTTCCTACAAAATGTGACCAAAGCCAAAAAAAAAGTGTACGGCACCTGATTTTGTACCAGGTGTAGCATTTCGTTTTACTACCAAGAACCCAAAATGTTTCTTTATTAAACATACAGTAATCGGAGACTTCAAAGGAGTGCAGTTTATCAGAGTTGATCGACCTGCAGATATAACACTTGACTCACTTAAACTGAAGTACCAGGCTCCATAAAAAATAAGTGAAAAGAAATTTCAAGATGTGAAATCTCTCCTACCATACATTCCACCGATTATAGTAACTATGATTATTTTAATACACTTGTACCGAACAAATATTATATTGACAATGAAGGTGTTAATTTAGTAAAAATATCTTGTGAATTTTTATAATTTTGTATTTTTTAATGTTCATAGTTTTAAATTGTAGAAAATAAAATGATGAAGTTGTTTAATTTTTTTTTCACCTTGCATCCCCTCTAATTAAGTTAAATTAAAATTAAAATAAAAGACCCATTTGAAACATATTTACCTATAATATTATGAAATATTAACTGAATAACCCAAATAACAAATGTAGAATTTTTCAAAAGTTAGAAACTGCCCTACTGAAAACTTCACATCATGGTTTATTGTATTCTTGCTCTGAGCCTTTGGTAAGTAAAATAAAAACATAAACTTTATAAATAAATATATGCAGGGATAAAATTTAATTTCAGCTCTATATAGATTAATTTTGATATAAATTACAGGGAACTGTGTTCAGTTTATTAAGGAAAAGTGTATTAATATTTATAAATGATCTTTCTTGGAATATCAGATACATACAGTAGAATCATCTGTAAAGAATATAAATGTTTGCAAATAATACTGCCTGATCTAACACAGACAATGGATTAACAGAATAAAGCTAATTCTGCAATAACAGTTAAAAAAACATTTATAAATAGATTATAATTATTGAACTTTAAAACCAGATAAAATGTTATGATGTGTTTCTTAGTTACACATAATTTATGTTAATAGTATTTCTATTGCCCATAGCGTTAAATCTCTGGATAACTTATAAGATTAAAAATTTTCATGAAATGATGCAACTGATTTCAATTGCAAAATCAAGCCATATTGTCACTTGGCATTACAGTTAAAGAAAAGCAGACCTTTAAAACTATTACCATAATATGGGGTGAACAGAAACAGTTTTCGGGAAAAAGTAAAATGTCCCATATCTTAAACATATTCAATTTTTTTTAATTTATATGTTTATAAATTTAAATGTTTATGTCATCAGCTTTACAACAGAAGACAATGTAAAAAAATTCTGTTACATTTTGGTTGGTAGTACATACCTGTTTCTATTCACCCCGTAACCTAAACATTTGGGGCACTTTTAATACTGAATTGAAACACGTGTCCATACTTTTCTGATATTCTGATAAAGCTTTTAAAGCATCATACTATGAGGAATTATTTTGTTTTCAGGTCCAGAGACAGGAATGTTGAGATTTTACAAGCAGGATCCTACAAGAAACATGAACCAAACAATCTAGCTGAAGCTGTCAATGCTGTTAAACAAATAAGATGTCTTTAAGGAATGCTGCAGCACAGTATAGTATTCACTATTCTGTTATTTATCAACATGTGAAGAATAAAGATATATTAAGCAACCTGTTGGTCAAATTGTCTTGAGCAAAAATGAAAAAAATATTATTGTACATAGAATTAAAATATGCTCAAAATGGGGATACCATATGGACTCAACGGATCTTCGAATGCTAGTCAAGGACTATTTAGGTTGTTGTAGAAAAACTGTACCAAAGTTTAAGAACAACATGGTAGAAAAGGATTTTGTTTATTCATTTTTAAAATGCCATAAAACAGAATTATCTTCCAGAATGTGCCAGAATATCAAATGGAGTAGAGCAGCTGTGTCAAGATTGGTAATCAAAAATATTTTACTGAATTAGAAAAAGAACTGGAAAGTGTTTCACCACAAAACATTGTCAACTAGGACGAAAAAAATCTGTGCAATAATGCTGGCAGGAAGAAGGTTATTACAAAAAGGGGATGTAAATATCCTGAAAGGATAATGAATAACAGCAAACAGTCAACATCAGTTATGATTAGTACTGCTGGAGATGGTACAATTTTGCCTCTGTATGTTGTATACAAGGCCCTTCATCTCTATAACTCTTGGATTTAAAGTGAATATAAATATTTATAACCATACTAAGTCAGGTTGGTTTGACAACTTTTGTTTTGAGGATTGTGAGAACTTTTGCTCTACCATATTTCAGAAATACTGAGGGTAAAAAAATATTGATAGGTGATGATCTTTCATCGCATCTGTCTATTGAGTCAATAAAACTGTGTGCAGATAATGGCATCCATTTCATTTTTTTGCCTACAAATTCAACTCGCCAAATACAGCCACTAGATGTGGCATTTTTTCAACCACTAAAAATGCATTGGTGAAAACTGCTTGAAAAATTGAAGAGTAGAAGAAATGGAGAATCATCATTGCCTAAAGATCAGATTCCTCCCCTGCTTAAACATTAATTGGATGCAGTTGTGGTAAATGGGCCAGAAAATATAATAGCTTGTTTTAAAAATTGCAGTATTTGGCCTCTAAATAAGGAAAAAGTATTGAAAATGCTCAAAAAGTAAAAATATTGAAAGTATAGAACCTTAAGAAGCTGAAAAAGAAACTGAGGCAATTGATTCTAGTTCAACCTTTTAAAAATGAGGTATGAAGGTACCAGAGGAATGGAGACAATAAAAGGAAGAAATTAACAAAAATAGATGTGGCTCCAGGCAAAAGTATTCTCAGATATGAATGATGATGACCGGAGCTGACAGAAAATAAAGATGACTAACAAGTCTGGAAAAAATAAATTGTCTTCAGTTTACTCATACATTATGAAGAAGGCGCACATAAATGAAAGAGACCGGTTAGCAGTAACATTCTTTTACGCTACTACCAAAGCTGGTTCATCTAAGCAAAATAATCATTCATACATAAGGCAAGTGATTACTAGTTCCGATTTAAGCCTTCCAGAGAATTTCCTGGATTCACATATAGATATCCGAATGTTGGAAGAGGTCACATTTGGTCACAAATGGTGAGTTCACATTTAGTCAAGCAAACTCAATCTTCCACATTATTACAAAAAGGACTATTGAAGTTCGATATTAACATCAATGAATTTAAAAATTTCTATCAACCTTCATAGAGACTAATTTTGTAGATCTTCATCTTTAACATACAGTTTTTAGTTCAAGAGTTTATTTATACTTTCTTATACATACATTGTATTACTTATATTACTATTTTTAATTGTTAATTATAAAGAATGGATCAAGAACAAATTCAGAAGAATCGAAAATATGTTAAAAATGTATATTTTTAAAATTATATAAATAAATAATAAATGTGTCTATCGAATACGGTTGCTTCTATTCACCCAGCTGCTTATGTGTAGGAAAACACATTCTTAATAATCACTGTTTCTATTGACCCCACTAAAGAGTGAATAGAAACACTGAGATAAAAAAAATAAAATTACAGTCAATTAATAAATAACATATTTTTTTGAAAATTCAAATAATTCATTAATACATTGACCACTGTGCTAAACTAAACTAAGTTTATATTTCATGAAACTTAAACCACAAAACACAGTAAACAGATAAGATAAACTAACCAAATTAATACCAAAAATCAATTTTCATGTGATCCCGTAACTTCAGTTGGTATTTAATTCTATAATTACATTAAGATAACTTGTTTTTTAAATATTTAGAATTTATAACTGTTACTGTTTATAATCTTGAAGTTTGGTATGGACAAACACAGAACTCCATTGTCTAATACTAGAAAAGAACCTTTCTGTTTTGATTTTAATCTAATTACAGATTTAAATACAAACTGAAGATATGAGATCCTGTGAAACTTGATTCATGGTATTAGTTTGGTAAGTTTAACTTTTCCGTTTGCTGTGTTTTGGTGGTTTAAGTTTCACTGAATATAAACATTTATTATATAAATAATACATTAATACATATATTTAAAAATTTCCATTAAAATAAATGACATGATTAATTCAATTCAAACAATATAACAATTTTTTCATAAAAAATAACATTAATAATATTGTGAACAAAATTTCATTAATTTTTATAAACCAACATTACAGTATGAATACAACAATTCTGTGGTAGTTGGAAATATATAAAACTAAATAATGTACAAGAAAAAAGGATCAATAAATCATTTTAAAGACTGATAGATCCTTTTTATTTGAGTACAAGAATCAATAATGCTGATCTCTGTGAAGGAGTGGTTCAAAAACTAGTCAGGCATAGATCTTTTATAAGCTACAAAAACCTCCATTTCATACTTTCATGGCAAAAGCTTTTAACACTGAAAACATTCAGTTTAATTTTCATGTGCAGAAGCAAATGGCTTTCTTGTAAATACAACTAATTATTTTATCTTACTGGATGGTATTACGGATTATTTTGAAATATTTTCTAATTCTGTTGTTTATATTTCATAAATGATTAAGTATTTTGCTGTAAAAAGAAATGTTATAGTATATTTTTAAATGTTATAAAAATGTAGACCTATTCTCAACAAGTATTATAATTACATAAACAGACAAGTGCTTAATGATACATTAACTAACATCATAATTGTCAGACACATACAAACATATAATCTATCATGATTTTATTTATTGTAAAAATAAACATGCTCAAGCCAAGTATTATAATTCTTATAATTCAGGAAATGAGTAACCTTTCTTAGAATCATATCAAGAGACAATATAGTTATATTGTTTGATGTGTTCATAATTTTCAAATACAACCAGCCCAATGTTAAAATAAATAATTACCTACAAGCCTACATTATTAAATGCTTGAGTATAATCCAGTTAACCTGTAATCCAATATGTTCTATATTTGTTGATCCTGAAAGAGCCTTTGTACAAATTCTGTTTCTTTTTATTCCAGTTTTGATTGAAAAAAAATCACATTTTATATTTGGTTGTGCATTTTAGTGTTTTACAAATATGAGTGAATGTAAGTCTACCATAAAAACTAAACAGCATGCCCAGGAAATAATAAACAATGTGTATGAACGTATAAAACAAGACTGTTGAAAAAAATAAACACCTGATTTCACATTAAAAAATGTGAAGAACAGCAGCTGCGTGAGGGGTGTCAGTGTAGTGTAGCCTATGACAAAATTTATTTATTTAAATAGTAATCACAGATTACACTCTTCTATCATAATTAGGTGAATGAGAAAATATGTAATTATTAGGTTTTATTGTATTAAATGCAAATTTATTATTTTGAAAATAATTATTTGTTATCGAATAAAGAAGACCTGCATATTTATTAAATGGAAAATCATTGAAAATATGTTTTTTATATTAAATCTTTTATTATCACCTGTTTGAAGGTAGACCGTTTCATACATTTTCCTTTTGCACTGTTTTTTTTTTAAACAGCAATGCTAAATTCAAAAAATATTTGAATTTTTTATTAGTTTTTCCCACTAGAAAAAACCAAAAAGGAAAAAGCGAGCTTAAAAACATCTGTTCACTTATATTAAGATGTTTATATACTATTCCTATTCTTACAGAAAAATTTGCGATTGTAGAATTTGTATCGTTTAAATTTAAAAATACTAATCCAACTGATATTAGTAAAAACAAAATGGGAGAAATATTCAGCACAAATCTTACCTAATTTTAAAAGTTAAATAGTAAAATACTAATAAAACAAAAAAGAAAAGTTTTTTCAGTAGAAGGCAACTTAAAAAATGAAAATTACTTGAATTTTTTAAATTATTACCCAACGTTTTGTTAGCACTTTTGGGCTTATAGTATACTTAGCATGTATCTGCGATACGACACATATTTTAATTAAAATAAGGTAAAAATATATTCTAAAAGTTCAAATTTTAAAACAGTAAATTTACAAAGAGTATATTTTTAATATAATCGATGAACCCGTAGTATACTGAATTTTCGGTATGCAGTAGACAAGAAATTAGAGTTTGGAAGTGCATATTTGTTATCGTAAGTAAAATTTAATTATTCCTTGGATTTTTGTACCACAGTTTTATGGTGGTTGAGATTTTATACACCATAAAAATTTCAGGAAGGATTTGTGAAAATAATGTGGATTAAATAATATAAGTTTCCCTTTGAATGTCATTAAAAGTCTACAGACAATTTTTTTCATTGTATTTCAAAATTTTCATAAATAAAATCCAATCAAACAAAACAACTCACGCACCAGAATGTTCTTATTGTCCGGGTTCTTTATCAATTTTTTTTTTTAAATTTATTAAATTAAATTAAGATTTAAATAATTATAATGTAAGAAAAATAATAAAAGAATTGGACTTTTAGTACAGAAAAACCGATATTAACAGGATTCTCACTAAGTGACGTGACATAAGGTTTAAGTATATTCAGTATCTGACTGCCATAAAAAAATTTAGAACTGAAAATAGACCAGTAGTTATATACATTATATTCTTACATTATAAATAAATTGTAGCGAGTGATTAAGGTGACAGGCTTAAAGTTATTATTTCAAAATGCAGCAGACTTACAGTGTGCACCGGAAGAGAAATGGATTTTTGCACCAAACACCTTACTAACTCGACAACCAAGTTTAAAAAGTGATGATTACAGAGGTCAAATGGAAATTACTTAAATGGACAGAAGAGATGTTAATTCTAAATCTTTCTGATAATTCTGTGGTAATTTCTGACAACATACCCTATCACAATGCCAGTTTAGAAAAATCCCCAATTTTCAATTCAAGAAAAGAATATGTGATAAAGTGGTTATAGAAACATTCTGTTCCTCATTCTTACTCGATACTGAAATCACAAATGTACGAACTGGTAAAAGCAAACAGAGAAAACTTTATAGCGTGTGTGTGATAAAATTTTACAAAAAAATCAGTGACATTCTTTGACTACCTCTATACCACCTAGATATAAATTTTATCGAGGTGGTTTAGCCAAAAGTTAAAGAAGATTAGCAAGCTGTAACATTACTTTTGATATGAAAGATGTTCAAAGGCTATTGAAGATAAAGTGTATGATATGAATGAAAAATTTGGAAGGTGTATCGTGATAAAGCTACTGAAACATTAGCTGAAAATATGTGACAAGAATACATTATTAATAATACTATGAAATCATTTATTATTTCTTTACAAGAAGATAGTGACAGTGATTATTTAGATTCTGATGACAGTAACATTGGAAATTCTAGTATTTCTTACAAAGTGGATGACGTTAACCCTCTAATTAAAATAATTTTATTTGCTTCTAATATTTAAAAATAACTAGTTTCTGTAGTAATTTCCAATTCCATTATTTAATCATCATTATCTTGCATTAACTTTTGAAAATAAAATGGAACACCAGTACTCAATGAAGGCAATACATTTTGATTTGCATGTTATACCGTTTTATGTGTGGGCCAACTATTACATAATTCGCAGTTTCACATAAGGGTTTCTATAATTCTTGTCGCATTTACCATTTTGAAAACATTTTTTTTTTGCAGAAAATGGTTGAATATTAATTAAAAATTTTAGAGCCAATTAAATTTTGACATACTTTAAAAGTGAAATAATGTTCAAAATATTACCTATACACTGAGTGATTAAAATCTCAAAAAAATTGTGTTCTGCAATCCAATACATCTTATAACCACAATACATCTTATAAAGGTGTGAAAAAGTTAAGGAAACAAGCTGAATAATATATGTGACAAGAATACATTATTAATATACTATGAAATCATTTATTATTTCTTTACAAGAAGATACAGTGATGTAATTCTGTTATGTAATGAAGCAAATGTTGTTATAATAGGATATTAGAATGATTTGAATTGCGAATGTTGCTACCATGGCGCAAAGTATCAAGATTCGTTGAGCTATCTATATAAACTATTTTCATTACAACAGTATTATGTTTTCATTAAATTATTCTGTTTTTTTTTTCCTACAGAACAGGTTTCTGTTATAAACTGCTGCTAACAAGAGAAGAAAAGAGAAAGATAAAATTATGATTATTAAAAAAGTAGATACTGTAACAATATAGATTAAAAAAAAACAGATTAGAATGGTTCAATTAATCTTTGTTAAGGTGTTGATGTGAACACTTAAAGCTAAGAAATGTTGAATAACCCTTATACATTATTTTCCTGATGTGTACTAGCAGATGACTTCATCTGAACATAGTATTGAATTATAGGTAGAGAGGATTGTCATATACACCTTCTTATGTTGACATATTCAGCCCAAGCATTTTTAGCTTTGTAATATAAGCTTCAATGGGAAAGGAACTGACCTAGTATACCCCTACAGCTGTGTCGAAATTGTAGCAAAATTCATAAAATCAGCCTTCTAATGTCATCAAAGGTAACAAATTTAAAAAAAATTCATGTCATGTAGATAACTATCTACAAAGATCAAAAGAAATGGAAGCAACTTTAATATTAATTATATTTAATCTGGAATTATTATGCAATAGGCAACTTGATGTACAATTGGAAGTGGCAGTTTTGATGATCAACAAAACAAACACCATATATCGAAGTAATAAGTAATGTAATGATTTCCAATTGCCTTCTTTCAAGCTGACTGAATTATTGCTAATCAACAATCAAACCGAACAAAATACAAGTGACATTCAGTTCTAAAATGATCACTTCAATCTGTTCAGCAAAGGGGCTAGCAGGATGAAATGAACATCATTACTTTCAATAGACTTCTAACTAGTACCACTACTATTACAGGTGCTTTACAATACTATTTCATGTGTCATAAGATTGGAAGAGTAATGTAATGCAACAAATTAATGCATCCATTTTATGCAACAGATTATTGTATGTATACTAATCTTATAATTATTATAGATCTAGATATTAATTATTTATAATTGTCATCTATAGGAACTAAATTTAATCAAATAAGTCTGATAAATGCCACAAAAAAACAAATTATTGATTTCATGCCATACATCTGATCGAAATTATTGTTTTTTTATAAAGATGTATATCCTCACAGAGAGGCTATCATTTAATTTTAACTGCCTTAGGCCTAACAATTAACCCCTGAATTTAGAAACTTACTATTTTTACACGTAATATATAGAAGTGTGAATTTATTATTTAATATATTTTGAACATTATGATAAATTCCCTTAATATAGGCCCTTAAATACTCTTAAAATAAATAAATAAATTTATATTTATAACAAATTAATGCATTATATTACAAAAAAATTACATTCATAACTAGAGTAAGGAAAAAGAATTTACAACCTCATAAAAAAATATTATGTATGTGCATATATGTACATACATGTGTATATCTGCTTTGTCATATAAATATACAGTCAAAAACTAGAAATATATAGAGAGGGATAATTCAAATGTAAAATCAATCAATTTATACCAGTGATTATGATGGTAAACATATCTTTATAGATTTTAACTTTTTAATTGCGGTTTTAATCATATATTTATATTTTCATACGTTCTAGCAAAGTAAAGATCTGTGGAAAAACAATTAACATAAAGAAAAAAAAATCTGATGTGGAAACCACGTGACTTCCTTCTACACCTGTTAAATTACATACACACTTAAGTTCATAAAGTATAATTTCACTAATAACTATTGATTTAAACAATTTTTTTTTATTGTTATTGAATTATTTATTGTAAATTTTTTTTACAATCAGAGGTTAATAATTATTAATACATCAATATATTTAAATTAAAAAAAAAAGTTAAAAAAGGAAGAAAATGTTGCAAAGAAAGAAAGAATAAAAACATTAAGAGAATATGATAAACATAAAGAGAGAAAATTTAAAAACTACAGAACGTGTACACAAATTAAGATCAGAAGAATTATATCAAAGCAAAGAAAGAGCGATAAAATGATTGGCAACAAAAAACAAATAAACGAAATGATGATCTTAGAGAGAATATTGTCCAACAATATTAGAGAAGTAATGAACTAAAAGAAAGAATTTTTTGCAATTTATTAAATATCGGGCATCAGTGCCCGAGTATATGTTTGGCATCAGTATGCCTCAGTGTATATGTTGTTCTTGTGAGTCATGTATGTAGTGAGTATGTTGTTCTAGTTTTCAGTCACTCTGTAGTTAACTTTTATATACATAAAATTAAACAGAAATCCCAGAATAATTAAATAAAATTGAATAGAAATTAAACTAGAAAATCCAAAAATAATATGATTCTACAATTATAATTTTCAATTAATATTAAATAATCAGATGTTTCACCAAATCTATCATATATATTGAATTATACTTGTATGTTTGGATATATCTAAAAGTTACTCCTCATTAGAATCAATTATTTTAATTTTTTTTTCTGTTATGTTAGTTTGAGTTTACTTTGTTGTTGGTTAAGTGTTTGTTTTCCTCAGGTTTGTGTTTCTTTTATTTACAATCATTTTTTTTTTAATTACAGGCCTAGGTTAGGCTACATAACCTAGTGATCGCGGCGTTGCTGTGGACCAGTTTCCAGCTGTTCTGCATAGCAATCACTCAGCAGATGGCAGCTTTGAGGTAAAAACAACAACACACTGGTGAATAGATAACGTGGCCTATTTAATAACTCCAACCGGGATCCATAGAAGTCATCGCAGAGAAAATTAATAAGGAATGAGATCGTTGAAAATATGAGTGGTTCTTCGGGTAATAGCAGTGACTGATGTTACAGACTCAATTCCAGTCCCTCCAGCAAGGCAAACGGTGCCAGTTTTACGCATGTTGCTGGTAGATGACACAACTCCTGGGATTGACATACCTCTCTCAAATAGATTTGATGGTCTGCGGTGGAGGAGACTGACTGTGCTGCTCCACAAAAGGAAGAGGTTAAGCCGCCTCCAATAGTACTGTATGGTATTTTAGATATCACAAAGCTGTAAGAGTTGTTGGAATTGGTGGACAAAGTAGAATACACCACGAGAATAATAAACAATAAACAACTTTGGCTGCTGTTGAAGGATATTGAGCTACAAAAAAATAATTCATGTTGTTCGTGAAAGTAATCTGATAAGGCATACCTTCACGAGGCATAATGAGAGGGTGTTTCAGGTGGTGCTTTAGAATCTTCATTACTCGATCCCAGTTGCAGTTATACAGCAGGAGATTGAGTCAGGGGCACAAGGTTCTTCTTTCTTTTCCTGTTTAGCCTCTGGTAATTACCATTCAGATAATATTTCAGAGGATGATATGTATGAATGTAAATGAAGTATAGTCTTGTACAGTCTCAGTTCAACCATTCCTGAGATATGTGGTTAATTGAAACCCAACCACCAAAGAACACCTGTGGTAGTCTAGTATTCATATCCATGTATAAATTACTGACTTTACTAGGACTTGAATGCTGGAACGCTGAACTTCCAAATCAGCTGATTTGAGAAGACACGTTCACCACTAGACCAACCCGGTGGGTTAAGGGCACAAGATTTGGAGTATTGTAAATGCACACCACTGAGTAACAAAGGAGCCTTTGGCAACTTTTTTTGTAAAACTGGAACCTAAGGATAATAATAATAATGAGGTGTTCGGGATAAAGTATACAGCAAACTGTTGTGACAGGTTTGAAACACCAAAGAGAACTCCAGAGTTGGTGCAGTGTATGAGGTGTCAACAGTATGGTCACACTAAAAATAACTGCACGAGACCATATCGCTTTGTGAAGTATGCAGCGGGACACAGGACTGCCAATTTGCTGATGAAGGTGATTTCTAAACTTTGTTGATGAGGAATTAGCTGAAACTCGCTGTATGGAAGGTCAATGGTGTAATGCATCGCAGGGAGGAACTGGAGATGCTGATCTTCTGCGAGCTGCTAGATGTTGTTCTTATTTCAGAAACTGAATTTACTGATAGGAACTATTTGAGAATTAGGGGCTGTTCAGTATACACAACAAACCATCCTGTTGGAACGGCGCATGCGGGGTACTGCGATGGTGGTAAGAAATGACATTCCATAAATTTAAGAGGAAGTTGGACGTCTATTTTCAATATTAATCATCTTGCTTTGACTCTGCTACACAAAAGTGTGAACATTAGAAGACTAAAAAGGCTCCAGGTGATTGATCTTGCTGATGGCCCATTATGGTGATCCAGTTTGGCAGCTTGGTGCTCACGATTATTGTTTATTGGCTGTTTCAAAGTTACTGTTTCGTTTACTGTTCTATTTAAAGTTACTTATTTTGTTGTTTTAATGTTAATCTTGTCTGGACATTCAAAGGTACTATCCAATGTTGTACGTATTATTTATGTTAACACTATTGTTTGTTTGTTATGTTATGCTGTTGTTTTTGTATTAATTGATTATCAATGGGTGGTCCTCTTTCACGTATTGGTCAGTCATACGACTTGCTTATAGCTTCATTGTAGAAGCTGATTGTAAGTAAATAAAGGAATTCAGCAAAAAGTTAAAAGTACAAAAAATTTAATTTCACTAATAACTTTCAATTTTTTCATATTTTTTTTTTTTTACTATTATTATTAATACTTCAATATATTTAAATTAAAAAAAAAAGTTAAACATTTTTTTTTTAAATTATATTCTGCTGCGAGGATTCAAACTGCTCCTATTTAATAACAATGTATATATCGTTTCAAAAACGTACAGAGATAAAAAGGAATAAATAAAAAGGAGTATTGAAAAATACGGATGTAAAGTTAAATTTTTTGAAAAACATTTGAAAATATACATTTTTGAGATTATACAACTCTGTATAAAAATTACTGACCAATACTGTCTGTGCAAATACTCACCATTTTTATGTAGTTTAGAAACAAAAATTTATGAAAATATTTTATGTTTGTAAATGCTTACAAAAACCAATGAAACAATTAAATGATCATGAGTCATTTGAAGTCTCTCTTTTTTTGCAGAGCCATTTTAACAAGGTGATACTACTTGGATTTGGTATCAAGGAATGGCAAAGAACAGCCGTTTATTTTCTAATCAGGAAAAATTGTTGAAATTAAAAATCAAAATCATTGCAATCTGTGTAATGCCAGTGTTTTGACTCTGTTGCGTCAAAACACTTTATAAGTGGATTGTAAAATTGGAGATAAGTATATTTTTATTTTACAGGAGAAATTAAATAAGAAATTGAACTGCATAAGAGAGTAATACTTTCTTGGGTATATTTCCTTACTATGAGAGAGTAATTACTATTTATTGTTTTATTAGAAGAATAAAGATTTAATTTCTATCAAAAGAAACTGAATTAAAAATTCACATAAAGATGTTATATATGGTACTAATTAAAGAAAATAATGAGATCAACTCTATCCGATATTTGAACCGATTCATTTCACCCCAAAAAAGTTGAAAAAAAATTAAATAATTATACAATTATTTTACTCGTAAAATAATTTTTTTACAAGTAAGTTTGGTTAAATTCTGTATGTTTAGTTAACTTCTGTATTATGTTTTACATTTTGCATTACAAAAAAAAGTTAGAAACGTAAATAAAATCTAATCTACAATCTACCAAAGATTACCAAATCACTATAAATAATCAAAAAGGAAGTTTAACAAATATTAAAACAAGATCCTAACTAAATCATTTAGCAACTCATCTTCCTAACTATTGCTGGGTTGGTGATTAGAATGAATAATGAAAAATTGTCTTGAAACAAATTTTCAGCAAAGCCCCACCATGACATACTGATTTACAACAGTATATTTGGTTCAGTGAAGAAGACAGCAGAACCTTTGACCCTTCTTGTTTCTAGTAAGCCTAGCACAGAATTTTTTTACTTTTGAGAACAGCTAGGCTGTTTTAAAAAATGAATTACAATTTATATCATATCATCTACCAACTAAATGTGGCACCTAACATATATACATACTACTGCCCCTTTTAACTTATGAGGACTTTGTTTATTATACAATTGGTAATAAATAATTAATTACATGTTTTTAATTTTTAAAGGTGCATCAATCAACAATATATATATATATATATATATATATTTTTTTTTACATGTATTACAAGAAGGAAGGAAAATAAAAACAAACTCTTTAATTCCACATGTTTACAGCTATCAAAAAAAAAAATCGGGCTAAGAACAGAAACAAAAAAGCAGTATATTAGCCCAGATATAGTTAAAGAACAGTGGTTGTTACTTTTTTACAATTTAGTTTAGAAGTTACTATATCAGGAACCCACATTATGCAAACAAATGTCACCTTAGTCCTACTGTAATGTTTTGATCACATTATAATCTTTAACATATTATATTTTATAATCTCAAAACTAGAGAAATAGAATAGTTTTCAATTATTTTTTCTAATGCAACTACATAACAATAGTTTTTCAGATACTCTGAAAACTATTAGGTGAATACTGTTCAAAGCGAGGGTTTTTTGAGCAGGGATGGTAGAGGGTTGATTTGGGGGGCTTGAAAAATGGTATTATTGTGATTTCTAGTGAAAGTTGATGTCAAAAACATTTGCAGTTATTTTAGACACAGAAAAGTATGAAAAGATTTTTCACATTTTTCTCAGAAATTTTGAGGTTAAGTTAAAAAGTGACCTCTACAAAAATATTTTTTCATGATCTACAACTTTTGCATTGGAATATTTTTTTCAATCCTCCAACCACCCAAATCACCCCTCCACACTACTGCTCACGCATTTATTTTTTTAACGTTATTATAAGCCCCTTTACAATTTCCATTTAAAAAATCCAGTAACAATTTTTTTTTTTAAATGTAATTTGATTGTACTAGATTTCTAATCATACTTGGTCCCAAAAAATTAATATTTTTAAAAACAAGATGAACAGAGGAATAAAATACGTAAATAATAAACAGGAATTGTGTAATGAAATAAATAATATAAAAAATAGATATCATACATCATTGATTGATAATATATATAAAAAACATAATCCAGAATTTTCAAATGACACAAACATTACTACATTAATACCTATAAATAAAAATAAAAATAGTGAAAATATTTATATAAAGTACTCTTATACAAATAAAATTATAGAAAACTTGATTGACACATATAATGATAAAAAATTTAAGCTGCTTATAAAACTGATAATCATATAATAAAACATTTAAAATACTATAATAATAAAAAAGTAAAAAATAAATATGATTCTTCCAGTATTTATAAAATAAAATGCAACAATTGCAAAAAGATATACATTGATACAATGAATACGTCCTTTAAACATAGATTTAATGAACATTGTAGATCTTTAAAAATAAAAAAATAAATGGGTTTCTCCAATGTAGCTGATCATCTAATAAATAATAATCATCATATAACTAATTTCAAAATAATCAAAAGAGTAAATATTGAACATGAAAATAGTAATAAAAAATTAGAAATTAATCTGAAAAAAAATATTTTACTGCCTGCTTTGATCTATCACCACTTTGATTCTTAATACATTAAAATCAAAATTATTTAACAATTTCATATGCAATTTGGTTGAATTTTTTTTCTTAAACTCGTTTTGAAAACTCAAACTACTACTTTATTATTGTTATATAACATTAAACAAAACTACTGTCATTTAACTTTTGAATAACTATAAAATTCATTCTATATACAAAATACAGTTTGAAATACATTTTTCATAATAATAGATAATTTTAATTTTGATTAAAAGACAAAAAATAGGGAAATACTATTAAAATTCTTTTTACATGTAATTACTTCATATAACACAAAATAACTTATAATCATCAAATATGATTTTTATAAGGTAATATTATAATAATGGGTACTCATTCGGAATTCCCAACCAAAAGTTATCTACTTTTTTTTTAACGACATACACTTTAAAATTGTGCAATATCATAATACATAAAAATGTATATTTTAATGATTAAATAAAATTAATTTGGAGAAATGAAGTATAATTAAAATTTCATATAATATATTTTTAAATACAACATTTATTAAAAATCACATTTACAATTACTTTTATAAATACAATACAATACTTATTTTACTAAATGATAATTATACTATAAGATGAAACTCATTAATACGTTGAAGTATCAAATTAAACAAATCTTCCTCATTCTTATGTTGGTGATGCAATGGAAAATAGAAATTCAACAAACTCTATTAGCTATCATTAAACATTTCATCATTGTTGTATATAATTTGTATATTTAATGTTAATTAGATGAGGTTAGCGAGCAAAGCGAGTGTAGGTTATGTTGAAATATGTACAATTCATAATTATCGTTAAAAAAAAAAATAGAAAGATTTGGGGGAGAAATTCCAAAAGAGCATCTCATAATGTTTTCATTATATACAATATGGGTAAATTATATAATTTATATATATTTTTAATTTAATATGGGAAGCAACTTATCCATTCCTGTTGTGATCTGTATAATAGATCACAACTGTTATTATCATGATCAGAAAAAAAAATCATTTATATATTAACTTTTTATAAAGATCAATAGGCCATTTTCTGTAATATATCCATAATTGTTTATATGAAAGCAAATTAACCTTAAAACTTAAAAAAATACAATACTCATACTACAATAACCATGAGATCTGTTATATTGAGATAATTTAAAAATTTCTGTTATATAATTAACACAGTTGTTTATCAACTGTATTAATACAATTACAAAAGTAATATTGCACTAATTTCTGTTAGTATAATAACTGATACATATAAACGGTAATTTATACTTAACTAATACATTGGTAGTACACAATTTTTGAGTAGGAAAGAAGATCTTTTAATGCCATAACATTTTAACCAATAAACTTTACTACTATTATCTAGGCTTTAAATTATAGCTGAGATTATCACAGGTAAGGTAAAAATTAGGCTTTGGGCTGCAAATTTATACATACACAGTTTTCTATAAAAGAATTTGCAAAATTTTAACTAAGTATAATCAAATGTTCATCAATTTAACATTAAATTATCAAAACACAAAAAAATTGTTTTAAATTTTGTTTGCTTTAATTCATTTACCAGATCTTTTAATATTGTTTTACATAATTAATATTTCAATTTCTACTGCCATTAGCCACTTCCAAATGAAATTTTATGATCAGCATTTTTGATCTACTCCATTACAGAAAGAGTAATTTTTTAGTCTTCTCTTCATGCAGATAAATAAAATAACTTGCAGTAAATATTACATACAAAAAATAACAGTTTACATTAATAAAAACTAACTAAAAAATAAAACTTTATATATTTGCAGCAAATATATAAAGTTTGGTCAAAATGTTTAATCAACATTTTAATTTCCTGCAATAGAAATGCCCAGATAAGAAAGCTTTTTTTTGTTTGTTTTTGCAACTGTAATCATCTACATATGTAATTAGTTGCATACGTAATTACATGATACATATGTAATTAGATGCATAGTTTAGATCTGACATATACATGAGTAAGTTGTGTTTGACAATTTTTTTAATAATTTATAATAGAAAATCACAGTACATGAAATTTTATACAAACATTTGTTTCTGAAGAAATAAAAGAGTTGCAGAAGGTTTTTGATGAATCGCAGTATGCATGAAACAACAGTTTACAAATTGTAAAAATATTTCTAAGATGGTTGAGCAACAGTTGAAAATGACAGAATTGGAAGATCAAGCCCCTCAATATTTGGGCTCAGTCTTCCGAGGTTAGTAGAGTACTTTGAATGGAGGAGTTCTCAGAACTTTTAGGTACACATTAACAATGAAGATATGGTAAAGGGCCCAATTTGTTAGGCCCTTTATAGTGATAGGTGATTTCAATGCAAAATGTGTGGAATAGGGATGCTCAATTACATACCAGAAAGGGGTGCTCCTAGCAGACGCGGTGCCATTTGTTTATTAGAGAGGTGGTGGCATCTCATTTATTATGGGCTATAATGTTACAATTCTCTTTGATGTGACATAGTTATTTATGAAAATTATTTCTAAATAGCACATATGCACCAATAACTAATATTATTTTGAGCTTTGTTTTAGGCCTACAAAACTACAAAATAAAAATATTAAATTCCACAAAAAATACATAAATATAGTATTAAAGAATTATCAGTAAAAATAATATAATTAAAATCATTATTAAATTTATTATAAAAAAAATTATGAATACTATAGATATTAAGTTCATACTATAATAAATGTAAAATTAATTTAAAACGTTAATTTGTATTATATTTTTAAACATAAAGTGATTTCCTACAAAATAATTTATATAATAGCGCAGATGAAATAAATAATTAATAATTAAACAACAAATTTGAGTAAATAATCATAAAAATAAACAAATAGTATAATAAAAATTATAAAAAAAAATAAAAATAATAGTAAATACAAGTGTATATGAATCTGAGGTCTTACTTTTGTCAAAATCAGTAGCACATGTTGCACATGCTGGGTTATAGGAGTGGGGTAGAGGAGGCAAGAAGAGGCAGCTTGTAGGTGGGCCCCATAGTTAGATTTTACATGTACTATAATCATTTTAACAATATTATGATTAAATCAGAAACATATTCTAACAAACAGATTCCCAGACTAAACTTAATTCATGTACCATATGCATTTTAACAAAAATTGTTTAAAATTTCCTTACTACAGTGTATGCTACCCTTGATTATAAAAACACAGTTCAGTTTATATATAGTAATGCTCAAGAACTTAGTTAACATTCAGAAGTACAAAGCTGATTTAGGAATAACGAAAATAAAAAAAAATGATAAAATAATAAAAATATGTTGCTTAAGTATGAAGCATGGGGGACAAACTAAAGAGAGAAAAGTGAGATCCATACATCATAGGTAAATTTTTTAGAGGCAGAGCAGAATGACCAAGTGTGGCTCATGTCTCACATAAGAGATAAGAAATGTCAGATTAAAATCAAGGTACAGAAAATTGAATCAAGCAAGCTTAACATTGGTTTGACGTATCAAATGAGTGAAAGAAAAATAGTGCCAAAAAAATTTTTGAATGGTGATTAATAGAAGAAAAGACGAACCCAAGAGACAAAAAAAGCAGTAAAGTGGAAAAGATGTTTCAAGAGCAAGCTAGAAAGGGAGATGCCCATTATTTAGGTTCACTCTCCAGCCCAATAAGCTAAATACTAAAATGGACAACTAAATAAAGCATTTTATTGAACTAAAATTTAAGCAGATAAAAATTCTATTGAAATGTTGATTTCTAAGATTCACAGGTTCTGCTTTTTTTGACATCATTTAGAACAACAAAATTCAAAATGATACTCTCCTGTTTATAACTTCTAAAAATTCCTTGACAAGGTAGAATACAATCTCACTTTTTAACTGACTACAAATTTTGATTGTTACAACTTATAGAACAATAATTTTACAATTGAAAATATTTGTAAACATTAAACTATACATTTGTAATTAATAATTTTTCTTATTACATTTGGTTTTCATTGGAAAACATTTTAAGTTCAAGAGTTAAATTAACAACTTAATTTATAACTCAGATCCATTTTAAGGAAACAAATGTTCATATGATATCTTGACAAAGATTTATCATACTGCTGAAATTTCTTTGAACATAAAAATTGCTTGTCCTAGCAATTTGATCACTGCAGCATGCTAGGATGCAACAGTTTTTGAATCACTATTCTAACATATGAATATCTAACAATAAAGAACTGTATATATCAGTTCTGTATCATACAAATTGAATTCATATTTTGTACAGCACAGAAGAAATAAAAATATCCAGTTTAGCATAAAACTAAGTGTGGTTAAAACAATATTTAGAATGATCAAATAATACTGTCTGAATTAACAGCTCACCTTTAAAGTATGATAATATTAAGATCTGCTGTATCTACTCTAAAATAAAGTTAATAGCGAAGACTTTAATTTTGGTCTAAATAATAAAATCGTATTCCACTCTAGTCTAGATTATAATTAAGTCAATAAATTCTAAATCTTGATTACAGAATTGAAGAAAGTTAAGAATAGAGAAGAATAAATTGAAAATAACATGTAATATTTTTTAGAAAAGGAAAACTTATAATAAATATTCACGTACACCCGTACAAACATGTACACATTACAAGTTATTAAAAATAAAAACTGTAATTTCATGACAAAGTTTACAATATAGTAATTAATAAAAAAGTGTTAATGTTTTTACTCTATAAAAACTGGAAATGTTATTTTTTTGTACAAGTATACTACAGGATTAATGAAAAGAAATTAGAATAACTTCAGCTGCATTATTATATTCAATGGCAATTCAACCACAATAGGCACAAAGATATATTAATTTAGAATTAAATTTTCTATAAAAAATTTGAAGTGCAAAAGTTAAATATTAATAAAAATGTTTTAATCTAAGAGGAAACTTATGCAAGAATGAAATATGTGAACTTTATATCTTCTTGTATATTAATCATTATAGTAAAGCCTACTTATCTTTAAATTTTACAACAGTTTACTAATATAATATTTTTTTTTTTTTTACTAATTATATAACTCCAGTCTTCATTCTGAATTTGACGATGATAAAACTCAATTAACCAGAATAAGCTGTTAGTTAAGCAATAGTGCTTAAATAATAAATAGAACAGGAATTTTACAAAAAAAATAAGTTAGTAATTTGGCTAAAATATAAGCGAATTGAAACTCATTGTAATCAGAGAAGGTAAACATCAAAAAGATTTCATTTTTTAGGAACAGAAACTTTGCAATACTTTTATGACTTATAACTTAAAATCACATTTTAAATTTAAAAAACATGGTAAAAAATAATCCTACAAAGAATGTTAGACTATACATTATTCAAGAGTAAAAAATCTACTTTAAATATAATACTAAAATCACCTTACCAATCAATTAGTATATTTTCTCCTCATGTTTTCCCTAATATTTTCAGCTAATCAGCCATCTACATTATTTTATTTCATTGACTATCAGTTAGTTATGACTTTGTTGATCGATTGATTTTACTTACAAATTTTATTTATACTTTATATTCTAATATTAACTTAAATAACAATTATCATCTTGAAGATGGCTGAGTAGCTGAAACCATTAGAGGAATATACAAATTGATTGGTAAAGTGATTTCAACATTAATTTAAATTATATTTTACCAATGATGCCATGTGTACAAAATTCAATTTAGATCTACTTTAGTTCACTCTAAGTCTACTAAGATATAAATGTAAGTGAAAATTTAATGAAAATGTTTTAAAAATATCTTTATAAGCCATTTTATAAGAACTGTAGTTTCACTAGAGACAAAAAAATGTTAACTAGAAATACGATCTTAAAGTAATTGAAAATTTTCATATATATTATTTATTAAATTTTCTGAGAAAAAGGTATGGCATTTTTTTCTTGAAAATTTATCATATTTCAACACACACCTGACTATAATAAAACTTAACTTTTCAGCATTCTTACATCCCATTATTAACTGTATCCCTTGTAGCTAAATGATCCCATAACATTTGGAATAAAGAAAGTAATAGCTATGAACAAAAATGAGGAAACTGAAATAAGGATATATCATCATGATTAATTTCCTATAAACAATGAAAATGAAACAATGTTACAATCTGTTATCCTTCAGAACGATAACAGTGTGCTGCTGGCACTTAAGTCTTACCACTACTATATCGAGCATGACTGGACATTGTATTTGTTACACCAACTGATACGTTGAGTCTAACTTGACATTATATAATGCAATTTTTTAATTGCATAATAATAATTTAATTTAAAATTATTAAAAATAGTAATTTTTTTCTTTCAAATATTTTTTAATACTTCAAAAAAAACTGGATTTGTTACATTTCAAGCTTCTACAAAGTTTTGCATTGTTATTATTACTATTATAATAATAGGACCAACTTAGTAATTTATAGTGTGCAGTATAGAACCAGTATTTCATGAATTCAAAATACAAGGTATACTTTTAAGATGTTTGAAAGTAGTTGGCTATATGTGACTATAGTATCTATTATTGCTAGTAGTAAAGTGTCTGTTTTAAATTAAAAATTTTAAATTTTGAGTTTTTTGTGATGATTAGTATTTTGTTAATATAAATACAAATTAGTGTTTTTCAAATTATTTTCAAAATAATAATAATAATTGAACTCTTACACTGAATCATTTGTAAACAAAATAAAAATAAAGATCCCTGAATGAGAAGTTAACAATCATCAGTAACCAAAGAATATGAAAGTAGTGATGACGAACATATGCCTCAAGGAGAAAATAAACTTGATTTATTGGAAGACAATGCCTAATTTACTAAATTCATCACAATTTTCAGTTGCTTCATCATATTCTGATGAAGCATAAATTACTGTAAGAAATAGAGTTGGGAGACTTATAAGCGATGATGGGAATATGGAAATTACCCATCAATCTACCTCTACTAGTCATTATATTGGACATTATGAAACATAGACTAACATAACTGACAATGAAAATTACCTTCATGTTATTAACTTCTCAGCCTGCGAAAAGTTGTAGGACTAAAAGTTCCATCCAGTTGTAAATCACCTCATGAGTTTTTGAATTATTTTTCTCTCAAACTTGGCTAAAATAAAACACTGACAAAAAGGAATGGATATCCTAAAAAATATAATATCAGAAAATAAAAACGCTAGGAAAATAGAAAACGCTATCTGGCAACATTAGAAAAATGTAACTGAGAATGAAATGAGAGCCTTTATTGGAGTGATTATAAATATAGGCGTTTCTAACTTACTAACTTTGGAATCAAACTGGTATCAAGCATTTAATTTATCAGGAAAATATTTCTATGCAAACAATTTTTCAAAATATTTTGGGAAACAATTTCGCTAGACAGTCAAATGATGAGGACAGACACAAAGAGTAAATAACTTCCTTAATTACCTAAATTAAAAATTCACAGAATGCTATGTACCTCATGAAAATTTGTCTACTCACAAGTCTACAGACTCATTCAAAGAGAAGATACATTTTTTTATAAATAACCCCAAGCCAAGTGGGGCCTTTGAGTATATGTTTTGGCAGATTCCAAAATGAGTTATATTTATACATTTATTCCAAATTATGCAAAAATTACAACAAATGGTTTGATGACCAGATCTTGCTTTACAAGTATGTGTAATTGTGTTGAAAATTTATCAAAATTTAGAAAATTCGATTCCTGACAAGTTTTATGTGAATCCCACCTTAGCTGCAGAACTTTTAAAAGCTGACTGATTTCTTCTTTGACCAATTATGGCCGATCGAAAACAATTGCCAGAGGACAAAACTTTCACTCACTTGATAACTAAATCAAATGTTCTGATTAAACTGCTAAAGATTTTAATCAAACACACAATAATAAAAAAAAAAAACAAGATGGCCACCATATCAGTTTACGCATACTTTTTAAAATAATAGTGTTGTTTGTTGTCAGATTTTTACGACTAAGGTGTCATTTTGTTCAAAAAGAAATGCTTCATAATTTTTATCATTCAACACAATTTGATAATTGTATAAGATTGAAAAATTGAAACAACCGCCATTTTGAAATTTGTCAAGAGTATCGTTATTTTTTTCCTATTAAAAAATGCTAGTTTAAAATAAAGTACACAATTTTATTGCATTACCTCCAACCGTTCTTGAAAAATAATTTTTTCTTAAAAATACAAAATCGCAGACTGACAAAAAAATATATGTTTTAAGACCTATGTTCACTGGATATTTTTTCTTCAGTATGTTAAATAGAATCACTTCCTAGAGTTTAGCCTCACCTTTAAAGGGCACCCTGTATGATGAGGATAAAGGTAAAAGAACGAAGTACTTACTTTCTGGAATTGACAGGAGTTAGAGGAAGGTAAGTCAAAATACACTACTGACAAAGATTTAATAAGAGTGAAATTACATTAAAAAAAAATTTTGTTGTAAAGGAAAATATAACCTTTTTTTCTTTAAATTTTTTATTCGAGTTAGGCTGATCTAGTGGAATTCTTTGAACCAAATTTTTATTTCTATCACCATCCTTCTAGAGATTCATGTCAAGTAGAAACCTTTTCAGTGACTTTTCCACCTACATTCATTTTTTTCTTATTCTAGCTGTTAAAGTAAAACGGAACAGGATAAAGTTCTTTAGATTTCATATTTGTTTGAGCAGATGACACAGATAATGCAGGGAGGACACATTTGTTTTTGTTCAGGAAACAAAATAAAAATTATAAAAGAAATACCACTTTATATCAACAATGAAAACTGCATTGTGTTTGGCCAGTTATTCCACAGTTGCCACTTGTTTCTATGGAACTGAAGAGGACTAAGAAAACAACAAATCTATTCTCCAGTGGCATGAACATCTTCAGTTGCACACTGATCAATATTGATAATCACTATATCAGCAAACAGTAGCAATGGGTTTAATTTAAAGAACAAAGGAATATGGAAGTAAATTCTGGTTCCCTTTTTCACAATAATAGATGATTAGCTCGCAAAGCAGCTATGCATTTAAGAGCTATAAGTTCTTATGAAAGAAACTCACTTCTAACTGGCACAAAGCATAACATTTCCTTTCCTCTGCAAAAAGATAGCTCAAAATTTGACCTGACTAACTACTTTAACATTAACTTGATAACATTTCTTTGTCACCATTCTGTCTTACAGTTCTAATTAATAACATATCCTGGCTAATTGATTCAGGTAAGTAACAAGTAACAGGAGTACTAATTACATAAAACCATGGGATGCAGCTGCCTATTGTCCAAAATAAACAAAGTAACAATGAATATCTGGAGTCTTCAGAAATATCAATGAACCCATCAATGCGTATATTAAACTCTTATTTAAAAAAAAAAACAAGCATTGCAACAAAGTAATCACTTTTTAATACTCAGACTAAGGTCATAGAATCACTTTGAAATTTTTGCTATTTGATAGTAGAAGTATTAAAATGCATCTTTTAAATCTAATAATTACAGTGAAATCCCAGTATCCGTTTAAAGCATGAGTGGGTCCATAAATCTACAAAAAGGTGCTAAATAAATGTGTTAATTTTAGTAAATTTTGTGTATGGTATTTGAAAAGAAATATATAGAGGCTTTTGATACATGCTGATTTACCATCCTACTGACAAAAGAGAAAGTGAAGATAATAAAAAATCAAAAGTGGTAAGAAGCTGGTTGATATAGCATGTGCTTACAATACCAAGCCAACATCAGTTCAACAATAATAAAATTCTAAAAATGTATGAACACTTTACAATGGGCCCTAATAGGAAGACAATTTGTCTTGGAGACTGACATGAAGTAGAAGAGGTAGTAGATGCATGATTCAATGAGGTCTGATCAAGTGGCATTATCGTTTTCTGGGCCAATGCTTCAAGAGAAAGCAAGAGAATATGCAATGTTGTTAAACATGAGGGATCTTCAAGCAAGTGCTGGTTGGCTGTTTCGTTTTCGTGAAAGGTATGGCATAACTTGGAATATCATTGATGGGGAAGCTAAAAATGCCACTATGGATGCTGGCTGCTCTGTTATGAAAAGAACATCATCTAAAAAATCTGATTGAAAATTACAATAAGAACATATTTTCAATGCAGATGAAAATGCATTTTTTTAACATATGTTACCAAATAAGGTAATGTCCAATAATGGAGAGAATTGTATAGCTGGAAAACAGTCAAAAGAAAGAGTAACAGCATTATTTTTCTGCAATGCCATTGGTACAGAGAAACTGAAATCTATGTTTGTAGGGCATCTGACAAAGCCTACATGCTTCAAAGGTGTGGTATCTCTGTCATTAGATTTGCAGTCAATAGAAGAGCATGGATGACCAAGAATTATTTATAGACTGGCTGCCTGAGTTTGACAAAAATATGTGTAAATAGAAAAGGAAAATCCGCTCATTGGTGGATAACTGCTCTGCAGATAAAGTAGGTTGCACGTTAGAAAATACTAAACTTGAATTCCTTTCTTGTTAATTACACATCTGTATTAAAGCCACTGAGCTAGGGAATTATTTGTAATGTGAAGATCTACTTCTGTCTGGTACAATGAATTTTTACCAACTTTAAATTGAAAGTCCCAACAAAAATCAAGTATTATAATTATATTAAAAGATTATTTTAAAAAGGCTTGATCACAACTACAACCAAAATATCAGATTTTTATGAACTCACACCTTGTGGTGTGAAGTCAGATCACCAGATATTATAACTAAATCCGTGCTTAGTTTTTGACTTCTGGTTTTACATTTTCGTCAAATGATTCCTGAATGCATATAATATTAACATGTATTGTTATCTTCGAAGACCTAAGTTTTCGAACCGAAGGTTATTACTATAAAAATAAACTGTAAAAAGTTTTTACAGTTCAATCATGAATATAGAAATGAAAATAAACTACAAAACAACTTAAAAGCCTGATCAAATCCAAATGTAAGTCGGCCTTGCATATAGGTCAATACCTCATTTCATGAGAGAAAATGTAGGAAAAAGCCACAACCTTATAACGAGCAAATATAGTAAAATGATTTTGTGATGCATTTTATACTGAGATTTCACTGTATAACATTAAACTTGTAAATGAAAACTGCTGACATAACAGGCCTGTATCAGCATATGATTATTACTATTTTATGTAAAAATAGTATTGTTAAAAGGTTTATAATGATCCTTATGAGGGTCTTATTACTGAAATTTTAGAATAACACCACTGTTATGTGTTAAAATTTCTTGCTTCTTCAAAGAAAGCTACAGAATCACTTATCTTGCAAACTAATTTAAAAGAACAACAATAAAATGTTGAAAAGATATGAAAACGCGCACAAATTGGTAATATGCATTCAACTGCAAAAAATTTCAAACTAATGCCCATAAAATTAATAACAAATACCCTTTTTTAAGATTAAATTTTAACAAATATTTCAAACAAATTTTGAAAGAATAATATTGTTTCGTATTTGAGTATCTAAATTAGTACTTATTCTTAAATTTATGGCTTTTAGTCTGAGCTAAAATTTCTGTTGAAAAAATACAAATGATTATTGATAGGTTTCAATGAAATTCTAAAAATAAAATTATAAGTTGTTAAAAATTATATCAAATTTCATGACATAGTAAAAAATTATATAATTATTTTACATAATATTTCAAATTATCTTGTACTTAAAATTATAACTACGCAACATTATAAATTCTTATTTAATTACAGATAAGTAGGATTCTACTGTAAAGCAAACATATAGTAAATGTCCATGCTCAAAACAACCTTCATCGATATAAATAAATATATATACATATATATTCATGTTGCAGAAGATATACTACAATTAATTTTAATGAACTCAACTCTTAATAAATGAACAATAGGATATGTTGTGAACCCCAATAATAATCTTTGATTGAGCAAGTAGAAGGTACATCTTGAATCAATCAAATGACAAATCCCATTAACCCATTATAAACATAACTACGCTTTAGTAAATCACACTCAAAATGAACCAGAAATGTAAATCACACTTATTAATGGCAATATTATATTAAAATAAATACAGTCTTCATTATTATTATTATTGTATTGCAATATGTCACACTGATGTTTCATTGTTATCATTGGCAGGTCCAACAGGGTTATTAACAGTGATGGTAACATTAGTAGTAGAAGTATTTGTGGTACCTTCAACTTCTGCCACCTTTTTTTCTTTCAATTTAGCCTCAAGTAATTGTCTACATTTATCTTGATTTTTTTTAATAGGTGTTCTACTAGGACTTGATTTTCTACTATTAGAATATGATTTTAACATTCTAGCTCTGTAAAAAAAAAAAAAAAAAACTGTAAAAAATATAACAAAATGAATTTTTATCAAGAAAAATAACAGTTAAACAAACAAGAATACAATGAATTAAATATAAAATTAAAGAAAAATAATAATAATAACAATGAATTCTTTAAACTTCTTTGAAGACCTGTTCGTAAAAATAAGATTATATTTATTATGATGTATTTAAATTGTTGTACATAATAATATTTCTAACATCATAATTTTATTGAAGTAAACTTTGTATGCTGGAACTTACTATCATTTTCTCTATTTTTTCTATGATATAATTGATAATAAATATAGACTGTAAATAACAAATATGGTTTGTTAAGAAATATGGATTTTTTAAAATTATTTAAGAAGTAACCATTAAATTAAATTTTGAAATGATAAAGTAATTTTTGTCATTAAAAATAATGAGAAAAATGAATAATTTTTATTAAACCAATATAATTTAAATTTAGAGGTGGTTTTTGTTTGACACTGTGTTTGATAATTGTAATACTTGAGACTACCCTAACTTTAGCTGGAACCACTGTAGTACTAATCTTGAATTTAAACTTGTTTTATGATGAGTCTAGATCAAAGGATTTACAATATTAAAAAGACTAATTATTTTTATTTATTCCCCCCTCCCAAAAAAAAGTGAACCCTGTTAATTTTTTAATTTTATATATATGATAAAACTAACATTAATTCATGCAAAAACTGTGCCTATTTTCACAAATTTTCTGAACAAAAAGAAGCTTTTACAAAGTTTAAACAGTTCCCTAGCTAAACATCCATTCATAAAAATATTTTTAATGTTTATAAAGGCATAATACCTTGGATGAAAAGAACCAGTTTGTTTTACATTATTAACAATGTTAAATACAAGAAAAAGTTTTCAAAAGATTCCATTCAGAATAAGAAAAGTCTAGTTCAGATGAGTTATTGTTTATAACTTTCCAATACAGATCTGTATTCAGATGAATCAGATAATTTTTGTATTTCACACATTCAGGTAATGAACTTCAGTTATTATTATTCAATTATATAATCATTCTTCAATTAATTTATTGACCACAGGCATTATGTATGGTTTGAAGAATTATAATTATTGCACTTTTAATTTCAAAATCAGAATCAGAAATTTTTCTAACACTACCACAATACTCATCTTAATTTGACAAACATAGGCTGCGAGTTCTTTTCTACAGACAAAAATCTGAATTGTCCTGCATTTTCTACACAACTTTCATTGAACTGCTTTAAGCTGACAAGTGTTTCTGTAAGCACTTAACAACTTTACATTCATACAGCAAAAAGTAACATAAAAATGTTGCATGTTTCAAAAGCTTTCATAAGTTAACAAATACTTACGCATCAATCAATTTAAGTAATAGCCTATGGAAAACTTGATATTCCTCGTCACCAAATTCACTAGGATCATGTCTAGCATGTTCATATAAATCACAGAATTGATGGACCATTCTTTGTCCCATACCATTCAATGGTGCTGCTAATGTAGTTAATAAATATGCCCTTAAATTCTCAGTAGGATGTCTATGTAAACAACAATCTTGTTTTGTTATTTCTGCTTCTGTGTTTAAAACAAAATTAACATTAAAATAATTAACTGATACTGAAATTACATATTACAATGCACAATATAAAAGTCTGGCTCTTAAGCCTTTAGGCATATAAAATCAGGTGTGAATCAGGAAAAACAATTCACCAGTTCTGAAGCTTCACCTTTTACAAATAAATAAGTTAAGAAAATAATTTTTTTAATTCAATTAAAACAATAACACTCCCATTAAATCATAGTGTCATCAATGCCAAAAAAATGTTATTTTATTAACTCTAACATCCAAGCAATTAGTAAATTTTATCATGTTATCTGTTTTTTTTTTTTTTTTTTTTTTTTTTTTTTTTTTTTTTTTTTTTTTATTATTTACTCTAGGTAAGTCCCTTCTACATTGATTTCCAACCTTTTATATTTCCAGTTAAACCTTTGGACTAAACTAACGACTTCTAAATGGTCAGTTGACTCTACAAGAATTTGGTTTAAAGTAGAGACAGGTTGTGTCTATTTTAGCAGTTCATTTATTCTATGTTAAGGATAGTTATTTTCTTTTATTATTACTAATAATAATTTTTTTATTATTATCACTATTTGTACTCAGCATAGATATTAATATTTAAATGCGCATTGCTTATTTGTGGAATTTTCAGTAATCATTAAATTTAGTTAACTAGTTCTATTATTTCATTGTCTACCTCATAATTTTTTTTGTATTTATTTTTCAATGGTTAAAAACTTAAACTAGAACAATTTTGAAAATATGAAAAAAGTATATTCATAGTGAATGTAGAAATACTACTGGCAATGTTAGTAAATATTTTTGTGAGAAAAAAAAAAAGATTACTTCATCTTACTGAATGTTCAACAAAAAGAGTGGCTACAACAGTTAAATTGGTACAAACTATTTCTAACATCAGAATAGAAGTGAATACTGGTAATAAAGCTAAAGTACTAACTCTTGGGAAAAATAGTGTGTCAAAATTTTATTGTTAATGATTTTGATACAGGTGTTATCAGAACCGTTCAAAGGTTTTACATTATGAAGAAAGAAGTTCTGACTGTAAATAATTGTTAACCAAAAATGAAAAAGGACATATTTGTGGTCAAAAGAAACTCTGAAAAAACTTTTAGTTGTGATGGATAATGTGCCAAATCATTTGATTCAAATTGACAAATAGCTACTACAAAAAGTGGCTGCTGATAAATAACATGCACTATAACCATAACACAATGAGAGCAGAGTTGTTTCAAATCATTTGCTAACAGTCATCTCAACTGAGATACATCACTGATAAATTCTTACAAGAAGAAAAGCACAAGAGATAAGGCTTTCTCTTATCAATACAAGCAAAATCAGAAGGGATATATCTGAGTCAGTGAATAATGCCACTGCTAAAAAAACATGTATAACAAAATGTAAAAGTAACAACTAAATGTTTGAAGAAATAATGACTGAACGCTGAAGATAAACAGTGAAACATGTTAAGGAGCTGGAAAAGAAAATAACTGTTTAATGAAGGCAGAAGTCCACTAGCTGGTGATCCATCTTGAGGAGTTGTCAGAAAAATCTTGCGATGAGGAAAAAGGCACTTTCAGACTTTAAAGAAATAGATTCAAATTAATTTCTTTACTTGTAAATTTTAAGTTCTTTATTGCGATTAAGCAACAAATAAAACTGTTTATTTTGATAGCTGCATTTTAAGTTATGGAATTTGAGTATAATATTTGAAATTTTTTCATAGATAGAATAAATATTGAATTATTTATTCATCATTTGTTTTATTTTTTTAATTTTATTCCATTTTTTTTTAGGCAATGAATCATTTTAAGTTTTTAAAATAAATCTCATAATGACATGCATAAAAAAATTGTTATAACCATTAAAAAACCTTTCTTTTCCCATTAAACCATATGCATTGTACAAATGATTGTGCATATTGAACAATCACTTAGTAAATTCAATACACAATGGTAGTGGTATTACCATTATGTTTTTAATACAACACCCATATCCATGAAAGAGCCAATTACATATTCAAATATTTTTTATCACATCTGAATGAGAATCATTCAGCAATGTGATTGAAGTTGTATACCAATGAAAATCTGTTAGTTCTCATTTCTCGCATATGAAGTCAAATTATGAAGTAAATAAGTTAAGTTTCTCATATATCTAAAATTATGCTGCAGAATGGTACTGATCACACTGCAGTGCTAATCAAGTTCAGACATAATCTTAATTTGGTCATGCAGTACATGCAAAGTACTTTCAGAACTAGCAAAATAAAACAATCATTATACAGAGAAGACAATCTCTAAGCAAACACACTCCTGGAGTGTATAAACAGAAATGTACTGACTGCACAATGTTCTACACAGATCAAATGGAATGTAGTTTCAAACAAAAATACAATGAATAAAATGCTTAAATGTTGCTGAGAAGTATTAAGTGAAAGTGATCAACATTTGCCAACCATCTTATACAACAAATCCATCAGCAATGACAATAATCTTGATATTTTAAGCTTATACAAAAAGGAACTAGATCTTAATGTACTTGAACATTGTTAAATATATTACAAACTAAATGAATGGATAAAATTTAAATTTAACACAATTTTCAACCATTTTCTAAATATGTATTGCCTAATTAAAAAGAAAACCCACCAGTAGTATATTAACTGACATCAATTCGAGAACTGTAGCACCAGTCACTGAAGAAGTTGCAAAGACTGACTGAAATCTTTTGATGGAAATTATTAAAAATATTATATTATAAAATTTGGTCCGATTTGTCATGGCAAACATTTTAAAGTTTATATTAGTAAGTTATTATAGAATAGTAAACAAGTAATTTTAATCATCAAACAGCATGACATAAATGAAAACACTTAAAATGAATGAATATTAAATATTTCATACTCTAAGTTATGAAAATTTTTTTTACAAAGATCTTTTGACGCCGATTACCAGAATATTCCTCAGAGCCATATTCAGCAGCATTTTGTAATTTTAAGTTACAAGATATAATACCACAAGTAAGGAATTGACAGTTAGCTCTGGAAGATCTTTGGAAGAAAAATTTCTATTAATTTGAAAGTGAGCAATTTGATAATTTTAAATATAAATAATTATTAAATTATTACTTTATATAAAATAGCATTTTAAATATTAGACTTTTTTTATTAACTATTTTTTTTCCTTTTAACCACAAGAAAACTATTTTAAGCTTTTCCTAAACATCTAAATTTACTGATTGGAAGTCTCATGAAGATTGGATCAATGGTTCTAAAATAACCATGGGTATATGTGCAGATCAAATTCAAAAACTACTAACTTTTAAAAGTTAGTAGTGTTTAAAAGTTAATTATAAATAAATAACACACACACCAGAGATACAATAATTCAAAAACAATAAAGTTTGCACACCTACCTCTCTAATCTTCATAAGAAAAATAAGAATAATGAAAAAATTGAGTAAATAGAAGAAATATACATATATTTACTTACCTAACAATTTAACATCATCTACAGCTTTTAATCTACAATAAAATGGAGGTAAATGAGATCCAGGTGGTAAAATATATTGTGAATCATTATCATTTATCATCTTCGGCTCATAAACTATCTTTGGTATAATATCAATTCTTCTGTGTATCTCTCGTTTTAGAGACTGCAAAATTAACATAATTAAAATTCAGTATAAGAATGCGTGTAACATTTGACTCATTGATTTACAAGATATCCAGAACACTGACCTATAGGTCAATTGATGGGTAATTTTGTTGATTTCGGACCCATGGATAGCATAGCTTAAGCCCTAATTCACGCAGTGAGTATATTTGTACCATAATGCAGATATACTCACTGCATCTTTGGATTACCAAGCCAGATTAGAAACCCACCACAGAATAGTGGCCAGGACAATATTGAAAAATTGCTGGCAATAAATAAAACTAGTCTGTGTGGCACTAAACTATCTTTCTCCTCTACAGGAAGGCGTGATAAATCCCTGCTGATAGTTAAAAAACAAGGAACAGAAGTGAAAAACAGATAGTATTTAACATCTTCAACCAATAAACTCTATGAAGCTTAAATTTATGCTAGCATACCAAACAATTTAATTGTAAAAGCCAGGAATTTAACCTCCTGAGGTTAAATTCCCATTTTCAAATGGAAAATGAGATATTTCTATATAATTCTGCTTAAGACATATTTGTTTGATTCTAAATAGGCTAGCTTAGGGATTTTACCTAACCCTGAAGGATATGAAACTTCAACATGTTTTATAGTTCTTAATTTCTATAGGTTCATGAAGCTGACTACAATTCTAATAGAAGTATGTTGAGGATAAAAACATCTACTACAAATTTGTTCCTTCATATGTCATAATTAAAATGTACTAAAAAAACAGATGAAACTGAAGCAACTATTGTAAATCTCTGTTCTTCAGACATTCTGACACTAACTTCACTACCAAATAACACTGGTCAACATGATTTTTGTTGACCTATTTTACCAATAGGTGTACTTAATACAATTTTTTATCCTGTTTTCAAATATGTATTAGGAATTTTTTCATCACCCAGTTTTTTGTTATTTTAATTTTTTTTAATATTTATAAAGTTTTTTCGTCCATTTGTCCACTGTCAAGTAAACGCATTCTAGATCCTAGAGCATTGTAAATATTATGGAACCAAATTAGTTAACTCAAAGGATAGTTTTGCTACTATTGTGCAGGTTCAGACGTATATATACATGTACAAATATATTCTAGTGTAGCACACATTCATCAGAACGAGCCAGTTGTGAGATAGTAGTGAACCAGTAAACACGTCATTGTGAGTGCTTAGTGTGTCTGAATTATTGTGTATTATGTATTTACAACTTTATTTCTTTTAATTAGTCATTAGTTACAAAATGCCTAGAATTTGTTTAAATCATCCTAACAATTTTTGTTATGTATGTGGTGAAGTGACGCTCAAGTCCCAAAGGCGAAACCTTACTCCATTAGTAAAAAAGAGATATGAACTTTATTTTGGGTAAAAGTTGGGGACCAAACAAGAACCTGGGCCCCACATATCTGTTATTTATTGTGTTCTATACTTCTCACTGCACGGAAAAATGTTATATGCCACTTGCTATCTCTAAGGTTTGAGGGAATCCAAAGTTCATTCTTCTGAGATGTTATTTCTGCTTAACAAACATTAAAGGGATTACATCAAAATCAAAACATACAGTGGTGTACCCTAATTTGCAATCTGCAATGAGACCAGTTCCACACTGCGAAGAATTACCCATAAAAAGACTCCAGAACATGTGACATTAAATGAAGAGAGCTCAGAGTCCGATGGAAGTAAGGAAGAAAAAGAAACAAACTGTGGTGATACAACTTTTGAACAAAGCAGTTCATTGAGTCTTATTTACTGACTCAAGAAAATCTTAACGATCTCATACGAGATTTAAAGTTACCCAAAAAAAACAGTCTGAAATGATTGCTTCCTGGCTAAAAGGATGGAATCTTCTTCAAAAGAATACAAAGATATGTACTTATCGTAATCGTCATTAAGAATTTAAAGACTATTTCTCTGAAGGAAATGGCTTAGTGTTTTGTAATATTTCTTTTCTTATGGAGACACAACATAACCTGAATGGTGCTAGTTCATTGATTCCTCTAAAGTTAGTGTAAAAGCTGTGCTTCTGCATAATGGCAATAAATTTCCATCAGAACCTGTGACTCACTCTGCTAGTATGAAAGAAACATATGAAAACTTTAAATTTATATTGGAAAAAATTCAATATGTAGTGTATGAATGGAATATTTGTGGTGATCTGAAGGTAATTGTATTTATTCTTGGTCTGCAGCTTGATTATTTACTGTGTGAATGGGATAGTAGGGGCAGAAAAAATAATTTCATTAGAAAAGAATAGCCTAAACATGAATCACTCATTCCTGAACAGAAAAATGTGAAACATAAGCCATAGTGTAATCCTAAAAAATGTGTATCTACCTCATTACATAACAAACTAGAATTAATGAAGAAGTTCCTCAAGGCCATGGACAATACGTCCGGTATCATGTTCTTAAAACAGAAGTTTCTAAAATTAGTGATGCAAAAATTAAAGAAGGAATATTTGTGGGTCCACAAATACAATCACTAATGCATGATGAAAAGTTTGAGGACCTACTGAAACCACTGAGAATGCAGCTTGGCAAGATTCAGAAATTTTACTCATTGTTTTTTTTTAAATCGAAAGCGGAAGATTATCGTATTATTGTCAACGATCTTATAAATATCTGGGTTGTAATATGTCCTTAAAAGTACACTTCCTGCACTCGCACCTAGATTTCTTCCCAGAAAATCTTGGTGCAGTGAGCGATGGGCACGGGGAAGTAGTTAAGAATGCAGAAAGAATTAAAATGTTTGAAATTATAGATGTAGTTAAGAATGCACAAAGTATTAAAATGTTTGAAATTATAGATCCGTCTCTCGGAAACACCTCATGAAGGGAAAACTTATATCATATTTGAATTTGGGGAAAAAATATAATCACAATCACATATTTTAATTCATGAGCCAAAAAAATAATTCTTTGTCCCCCAGTGTAATTAGAAATATCCAAAAATATAAACAAACGTTATATAATATCTAGACTTTCTGTCACTAATATACTTTTACCAAACTTAAATATATTACAGCATATAAGACAAATATGCTGAAAGAAAGGCTGATTGTAATATTCTTTTCATTAGTTTCTGGACCATCAAGACTTAAATACTATTAAATTAGTCAATAATAATAATTAAAACAGTTGTGTCGATTTTACTATTTAAGATGTCTAATTTGTGACGAATGGTAGACAATAATGATTATAATATTTAATAAGTTCCATGTACATACTTATAAAAGATCAGTTCAGGTTAACCTTAAATTTATAAGGTCCTTACTTTTTTAGCTCCATGTCCGATAGGTACGTGTGGGCCTCTTCTAGACCTCAAGGCAAATCTCATAATCTGTCTCTTAGCAAATATAAACAGTAATATAAAAGTCAAAACACCACCTGCTATTATAATAACGACCGTGACACCAGATAATTCTTCTGCCATGATATTTATAACTTTCTTAACCTAAAATAACCTTCATGACTATTATACATTATATTTGACAAGTATTTAATATTAAACAAAACTTCATTTTTAACAGAAACCATTAAATTACATAAAAAAATCAATGTTTTTAGTAAAAGATGTTTATTTCTCAATAGGAATTAAAAACCATCACGCTCCTAATCCAAACACTTGTCATCACTGAGATTCCATGATACTCCGCTTAGATCGTTGTTGTCGGGTTTCTAATGAATCTCAAGGGACAGCTGGCTGCTGTTGATGTTTTATCACAAGTATGTCAATGAAGGAAAAGGTTTTTATTATTATTCGAAAAACCATTTCTTTACTACACTGACAGACTGTCACACGTCTGGTAGTAGGTATCAAAGTATCTATTTAAACTAATATAATCATTATATGGAATATATAATCATTACTTTAATGCAATTATGATAACTATAATATTAGATTCTCGATTCTTGTCCGTTCAGGTATGGCATTTCTCATACGTTACAGAATTCATTAATTTATCACCAGCTCAATGGTAATATATGAATAAATAAGTTAATGTAATTATTTGTGTTTATACGATTTTTTATGATGAACTCTGTTTATATAATGTATTTGTAAAATAGATGTATAATGATTGCCTAAGTAGCATAGCAAAAAAAAATGTATATGACGTATGTATAACAACTTGTGTTTAACCTTTTTCTTTTTTTTGCGAAAAGAACGCAACAGTATCGGCGGGTATTTCATACCGTTATTAATCAATCGCATAGCCTGGACATCAGTCCCTTGCTGCTGGGTCTTCCTAATTATTGGGCGGATAATTAATTGTAAATGCCGGTTGTATATTTGTTTTTATTTCAAGATGGACGTAGTTGAAGATTCTAGAGCAGCGTTTCTCAACCTTCTTATTTTCTCTTTAGCCTTCGGAACCACCGTAAGGTAACTTAAGAGGATGAATAAATTTGATATGTATAATTGTAACTAAAGTGTAGTCTTGTACAGTCTCAGATCGACCGTTCCTGACATGTATGGTTAACTGAAACCACCAAAGAACACCGGTATCCACGATATAGTATTCAAATTCGTTTAAACGTAACTCCATTTACTAGGACTTTAACTTTAGAACTCTCGACTTCGAAATCAGCTGATTTGCGCGATAACAAGTTAACCACTAGACCAGCCCAGTGGGCTACCGTTTCTCAACATTTTTTCTTCCCCGTTTCTCTCCTACTCCATTTTCCTTTTTACTGTTTAACATCCGGGAATTACCGTTCAGGTATTACTTCAGAGGATGATACGTATAAGTGAAAATGAAGTATAGTATTGTACAGTATCAGTTCGACCATTTCCGAGATGTGTGGCTAATTGAAACCCAACCACCAAGGAATACCGATATCCACGATCTAGTACTCAAATCCGTTCTCTTCTACTCCCTAGTTGTTGGCAGCTATAGCTTTGGTTTCCCTTGTTAGAGACTTGAGTTCAGTCTTGGTCCTGTTGTAGAAGGTAGAGAGCACTGTCCTAGCTATGCCCGATCTACTCTGGAGCATCCTTCGCCGTATCTTGTGACACCCTAACCTCTTGAGTAGAATGTCTTCATTCCACTACTATACCGGTGGGTGATTTTGATTAGAATGCTACCACTGTAGCACCTCATCACAAGCTTTGGTAAGGCATCTCATGTGCCAATCTACCCTTTCCTCAGCCAGATTCACAGTGTTGACATCAGCTAGATCAAGGGAAATAAGGAAGTCCAGTTTGTCAAATGTTTTGGTACTCCAGCCTCTTAGACTATCACTTCCGGTACATATATGATTCCTGTTGTCCAACCACATGAGTACTGCTTGATGGTTACTAGCTCTATAGCCATTAGATAGCTATTAGCCCTCCCATACTCTTTAGCCATGTATCCTTTTAGCCAAACTGTTGCTTACAAAGGTCAGGTCAACCATCGAACCCTCTCTTCCCTATGGAAGGTCTAGACCTAACCCTTGTTAATTAGAGCCACCTCTAGCTCTGAAAATATATCCAGGAGCATTCTGCCCCTGACATCTGCTCTTCTGCTGTGTTCCATGTGTTAAAATTGCTGCCAGTAATAGTAGGTTAGTGCAGTCTAATATTCTGAGCTAGTTGCAATAAAATATCCACCTGTTCACACACAATTTTGGGCAACACATAGCAAGAACTGACCTATCTAGCTACAATTTAAGTAAAACTTTGAGAAAGAGAATGATTAAATACTAAATCTTCCCTTTGATACTGTATGGTGTTGAGACTTAGACTTTCAAAAGCATTGAAGAGAATTAAGGCACTGGAGATGCAGTTCTATCAACGGTTGCTTAAGATTAGCTTAATAGGTTTGCATTGAAGATATACTTTAAAGGCAGAATAATAGCAGAGAGATGATTAAGATTGTTAAAAGGTAAAACTGAGTTAGCAATGTGCTTCGCACACTGGTAATACATTCAGAGACTTATTTGCTTTTTTCTATCACACTTGAAGGGAAAACATGGCAAACTGAGTTCAGGTTAATGGAGAATTTCATGGTTGAGGAATTAAAGGCAATGGTTTTCCAGGTCAATCAACACTTTATTCTAGTCAGCTCTAAACGAAGTTGTAATTATCCCAATGGTTGCCAGTATTCAATGGACATGGTACATAAAGAACATGGATGAATACAAAAAGTATAAAAATATAAAAGATGATGAAGGCCAAAACTGTTATCAACATATTTCATAAGAAATAAAATTAATAGGAAGTGTAAAGGTGTATTAATATAATATCAAACAAAGACTGGTTGAAGAAAAGATGTAATGAGATTAGAAAAATATGAGAAATATTTGTATTATTCTAGTTGGAAAGGCAAATAAAAAAAAAAAAACCTGTGTATATGAAATCAAAATGTATTAGTTTCAGAGGGAACAATAGAAAATCTTTGTTACTCCCATTTAGAAAGGAGTGACACAAGAATGTGGTATGTCTATTGCTTATCAACTTGTGTATAAAAGAAGCAATATAACACAAAGAAAACCTTAGAAATCACCTAAGGAGAAAAATAAGTATCAAGGTGTATTGACTTGCTGACATTGTTTTACCAAAAATTAAAGGCGAGTGAGAAAATATACTTAATGACTTGGATTCATTGCTAGGAGAAAAATTTACTGAGTAAATAAATAAGAGTAAAACAATAAGAATAAATAAGAGGTTCCAAATATGACAAAAAGGTGAATAATGAGGAATTAAATATCAAAACAAGATACATAACATTCAAGAAGTAGGAGAATTTTGTCATTAGATAATAAATTAATAAAAATAACAAATTTTTGTTAATTTTGGCAAAAATCAAAAGCAGGCTGGCACAATCAAGGAAAGCTTACATAAAAAAGTGGTTTGCTGGTATAAAATGTACAGCAAAGAATTAGTAAGAAATTCTTATATATGACTGTGAAGTGTAATACGCTTTACAGTAATTACACTTTAACACTTCATAGCAATGAAATGTGGGCAAGAAGAAAAACGGAAAGGAAAAGAATAAAGGCTGAAAACATACGTTAGAGGAGGTTGTTGAACATTATGATGGTTGTGCCTGAAAGATCAGATAAATTAATAGTTATATTTACTATTCTAAAAAAATATTCTATTCTAATAAATAGCATAGAAAGAACATCTTGCCTGGACTTCAGGATGCCATTGTAAAAGTGGTCATAAGACAATAAAATTCATATCTTTTTTATAAAATAAACATTTTTTTAATTTATTTGTATTCTTTCAATTTTTATAACTTTTCCAATGTACAAAAGGTTTAGTGGTGCAATTCACTCTACTTTATTTCTAACTAAAGAAGATACAAGAAGGTACGTGTTAGTGTCACAGAGATTTTTGAAGACCATGTAATAAATTCTAAGATCCTGTTAGTACTCACATTAAGTGAAAGAATATAAACATTAAAATGAAAGCTTGTGTTAAAATAAACACCCAAATCAACAATCTTTTTTGATAGCTGAATATAACTTTCACTAACCAAATAGCTTTGTTGTTTTATATTTAGCATTAATTTATAATTTATTTAATTATAAAATTCACACAAGTTACTTAAATTCAGCTAAAAACATTTAAACAACAAAATGGTTACAAGTCTTTTTGGAATCAATTAAAATATACAGGCTCTGATGAACTGACCTATTTTGAAGAGTTTTGGTTACAATTTTTTTCATCTTATTCCTTTTTTCTGGGACTAGGTGAATGGGATTTGGCAGAGGTATTAGATACATATAAACTTTGTGACACCAGCCTACAAGTTGATTTAAATTATATTTTACTTAGCTAAATTTCTATTTTCCTTCTCAACATTACAAATCACACCACTGTTATCATAGTTCAGTATGATTTAATACTCAGGTGGCATAATAAAATATTAAAGTATTTGTTTCTAAAAGTATTTATGTTCTATGTACTAATGGTAGCTGATTATTGCCCTAGACTGCCCTGGTTGTTTTGGTTGTAGGCTGCAGGCTATAGTTTATGCATATATAGATTGAACTTGGTTCTCTTCTTATACAAACTGCTCTTAAAGTCTGTGTGAACATTTTTATATATTTTCATTTTCATCCAAGGTAAATCAGCGACCCCTTAATACCTGAGTGAACCAAACAAGTGGTAGTTAGAAGGGGCAAGTTCAGGACTATACAGAGGATGAGCCAGTACTTCAAAGTTGAGTTTCTGGACCATTTCAGCAGTATGTGGACGGGCATTGTCGTGCGACAACACAACACCTTTCGACAGCAGTCCTCGGCGTTTCCTTCGAATTGCAGGCTTCAGCTTGGCAGTAAGCTTCTCACTGTAATGTGCACTGTTTATTGTCGTGCCCCTTTCCTCGTAATGTTCCAGTACTTGGCCTTGTGAATCCCAAAAAACCGTAAGCAACAGTTTTCCTGCAAATGGTTCGGTCTTGAACTTTTTTTTCAGGGCAAATTTGGATGCTTCCATTCCATACTCTGCTGTTTACTTTCCGGCTCATAATGATGGATCCATATTTTGTCACCAGTGATGATTCTGTCTAAGAAGATGTCCTGTTCGTTACCATAGCAATCCAAATGTTTTTGGCAGATCTCCAAGCACGTTTGTTTATGCAACTGTGTGAGTTGTTTTGGAATCCATCTTGCACAGACTTTATGAAACAAAAGTCTGTTGTGGATGATTTTGTAGGCAGAACCGTGACTAATTTGCAGACTATGTGCTACTTCATCAATAATTACTCGTCTGTCTCTGTCTAAGAAAACCATGTCACATGCATGCTCAATGTTTTCCTCATTTGTGGCGGTAAACGGTCGTCTGGCTCCTTTGTCATGCGTAGCACATGTGCACAGACATAACAACAATTAAACCATGCATGCGTCATCTACACTGCATGACAGTACTACCAACATAAACAAAAATATAACTAAATTGCAGATAATAATTGACTTACCATCGTGTTTAGAATGACTTGAAATTTTATAACATTAAAGAAAAAAGTCTATATTTTATAGATTAATTGTTAAAATTACAGTTACAAAATTGTGTGTATAATGAAGGGCTTAAAACCCCATGTTTCATGAAAGTGTTTACATATCTGTCTTACTGTAGAAACATTTCGTAATTTAATAAAATAATACAAGTCAACACAGATTTTCATTTGTTGTATTTAAATGTAATTTTTTTTTATGTAACTTAAAAAATTAAAATAGCTCAAATAGAAGTATTTTCTTCAGATAACCAGATATAGATTACTAGATTATATCTTTAGGTAACCAAGGCTGCATTATTTGGTTAAAGAAGGAATTGCTGATTGTAAAAACTATTAAGATGTTATAAAGAGAAGAGTTAATCTTTCCCTTGTAAAACCAGTGGGAGTCGCAATTACACTTTACTAATTTTATTTGTAGATATTACATACTGAATTCAGTTATACTCAAGAAAGAAAGAGTCTTTATTGTTATTTGGAAAACAAAAAATTATTTATTATTCATAACAAAAAAAACAAAAATATTAGATGTTCAAAATATAATGTGACTGATAACAGCATTTTGTTAAATAAGCATGAAGCAATTAATATGATTATTTAAAAAAATTTACATTTTGAAACTCTTTTCTAAAGTAATTATATAAATAATTTTTTATCACATGATTGAGTAAAATCTTCAGTAGGAATATTTAATTAAAAAACATATACGCAATAGTGTGTTGGATTTTGATATTTAATTAAAAAAACACATATGCAATAATGTGTTGGATTTTGTTTACAAGCACTGCAGTTCAGAAATTAACTGCCACCTTAAATTAGAATAGAAATACTACTTTAAAAAAATTTTTATTAAAAAAAGAAATAATTATCTATTCATATTTGTGATGAAATTAATTCTTCAGCATTATTCCTTTAAATGAAGAACAACTTTTGTCTGACAAAATATCCTAGAGGACTTTGAGGAGAAATTCCTTTTAGGAGATTTCCTCCTGTATAGAGACTCCTGCATGGTTTGTCTACACTTATTTTTCCTTCCATCTTCTCTTTGAATCATCAAAAGGCATAGACCTGGAGTTCTCCCCTTTTTCTGAAATAAGATTAGTATATCAACTGAAAATATTTACGTAAACTAAAAGAGATATTAATTATTAAATGAAAGGCTTAAAATAATAAATTGTACTGTGTAAAATCCTAAATGAACTTGAGAGTTAACTCTGCTATGTATCTTGGTTAGGTTGTCACACCTGATTCATATTTCAAGCCATTTGATTGCTTTGCCAGTAAAATAACTGTACATCACTATTTTCAACTAGATTTAATTTATTAAGTTATTTATCGAGTGAAGATACAGCAAACAGGTAACTAGTCAAGGGATATAATTAAAAAATAGATAAACTACAATTAACTTTTTTCCCTGTTTTCTTTTCAGATAACAGAGGCATCACCAAATATTATAATATAATGCTATGTATATATTATAATAACATTACAAATGTTATAAAACAGTATCAAACAAAACATGCAATGTAAAATGCAGTATTATATATATATGTATTTATATAAATACATTTATGTTTAAAAAAAATTACATTGACAAATGGTGTTGTGATAACATAATTAAATTATTGTTACTACAAAAAAAATAAAAATAACAATAAAAATAGTAATAATATAAAATAAAATTCCTAAAATGAAGGATTAAAAATTACTTAAAATACCATTCTAGGAGCCATCTGTATAGTTTTACAGAAAAGTTGCTGTCATAAAGCAACATTTAAAAAAAAATTATTTAAAACGTGACTAACTGCCAATTGTTTAAATCCTATTTTTTTTTTTTTTTTTTTTTTTTTTTTTTTTTTTTTTTTTAAATCAAATATGAAAAAATGTTGGACAGTACCTTGTAAATCTGAGAACTGTTTGTTCAGTTGTAAAGTGCCTTTATATAAAAGATCTCATTTAAACATAATATGTACTGGTTTCATCGAAGACTTACTATAAATGTGTTAATAATCCACTGGCATGCATTTATGCAACTTTTATTTCTTCTTTGCTATTTTCTAAATCAGCTGCAATATTATTTCTTATTCTGTACCTCTTTCATATATTCTACACTCTTCCAGTAGATGCTTAATGGAAAATGGTTTATCCCATACATGCACATTGGTGTTTCCTTGCCAGTTAACAAATATGAATTTGTTATTGTTGTGAGTGATTCTGAGTCCAATTACTGCCTCTTGTCCCTGCAAGTCAGTTTTGCATAGCTGTTCTATTTATATTGAATTATTCAATAATAATAATTTAATAGCATTTAAATTCATATTTAGTCTTCTCCATGTGCTTCTGATAGGAGTTAGTTGACTTCGGCCCTTGTTCTGATCAAAGTTGTTGCTGTGACTTGAGTCTGCTTTGATACTTATTTAAACTGGTGGACGAGTGAGTACCTTAAGCCAGTGTTAAATTTTTTACCAACTAAGGCTTTGATACCATCTGTATCAAAAGCGTGGAGCGCTCATCATTTGTCCATTTTTGTCAAGATCCTTCTTGGTATCTGGTGTTTGATTTCGATGTGCATCTACCTCATAGAAGACCTTGTAAACTGATTGAGTTTTTATTCTACATGGCACATGGTGATGAAGCGTGGATATGACTGGTGGTGTATCAGGTGTACGAGGTGCGACAATAAAGTAATGAGACTGATTTTTCTTTGCAAGATGTGGCAACCCTGCAGCTTGCGTAGGCACACCATCTTTGACCTTGGTCTATAAGCTACTTCTAGTCCAAGCGGCACATTGATGTAACTGCTCAGTCGTGAGTTGTGCTGTAATAAGTAAACACGTGTTTGTGTCTCCCGTCACAGAAATGAAACCGCAAAATATTGCGCAACGGTATGCCATTTCTTTTTGCGTTAAATTGGGTGAAAACACGACTACAACTTATGGTAAGCTTCAGAAGGCTTTTGGAGAGGAGGTTATGTCAAGAGCTCAAGTTTTTCGGTGGCATAAAATTTTTAGTGAAGGCAGAACGAATGTTGAAGATGAAGACTGCAGTGGACGACCATCAACCTCACGGACAGATGTCAACTTGACTAGGGCGTGTGAAATCGTACGATCTGATCGAAGATTATCCGTGAAAATGATTGCAGAAGAACTCAATCTTCAAGAAGAAATCAATCGAGACGTCTAATATTAACTGAAGATCTTGGTATGGAAAAGATTTGTGCAAAAATGGTCCCCAAAAATCTCACACAACAACAGCGAGAAACACGGAAAAATGTGGCAGCCGATCTGTTAGAACAAACAGAAATCAATCCAGATTTGTTGAGCCGTGTTATCACTGGTGATGAAGGTTGGTTTTTCAATACGATCCAGAGACAAAACGCCAAAGTTCACAATGGTGCTCAATGGGATCATCCAGACCAAAAAAAGCTCGCATGTCAAAGTCAAAAGTGAAATGCATGCTTGTGTGCTTCTTCGATTCCAAGGGAATTGTTCATAAAGAGTGGGTGCCTGCTGGACAAACAGTTAACCAATATTTCTACAAAGAAATTTTAGAAAGACTTCGTAAACAAGTTCTTCATGTCCGTGCCAACATTGCTGATAATTGGATTCTGCATCACGATAATGCCCCATCCCTTACTGCTCTGTCAGTACAGCAATTTTTAACCTCAAAACAAATTTCAGTACTACCACAGCCACCTTATTCACCAGATATCGCTCCATGCGACTTTTTTCTATTTCCAAGAGTCAAAATGGCGGTCAAGGGACACCATTTTCAAACAACACAAGATGTCCAAAAAGCTGTGAGAGGGTCTTGGAGGATATTACAGAAGATGAGTTCCAGAAATGTTACCATCAATGGCAGAAGCGCTGGAATAAGTGTGTGCAATCAGAGGGGAACTACTTTGAAGGAGACAGCACTAAACATGACTAAAACGGTAAGCAACATTTTTTTCCACATCAGTCTCATTACTTTATTGTCACAGCTCATATATGCTGCTGTGTCAGGGCAGCCCACAGGCTAGCAAGATATTAAGATACTCCAGTTTTGGAGTTTGCAACATAAGATGGTGTTTAGCCCAAAGAAAACAAGAAAACAACAATGATGTTGCTCAAGGTCAGACTAGCTGTTGCACTATGACCTCATGGATCAATGACAGGTCATCAAATTAGGTATGTCCCATTGCAGAAGTATCTAGATGTTATCCTTGATGAGAATCTATGATTCAAGGAGCACTTTGAATATTCTGCCAAAAAGTGTTGTTTTGCTTTCTTTGGTGTTCGGAGAACAGTTCACTCCGATGCATGTTGCAGAACCATGATGTTCTACATAAGGGTGTATGCGAAACTATATTGCTGTATGCTGCACTATCTGGGTTCATCGAATGAGGTATAAATGTTATAAAAATATTTTGTCAAAATCCCAGCGTCTTTTATTGTGATTGGTGACTACAGGATTGTCTCTCGAGAAGCAGTCCTTAATATTTCTGGTATAAAGCCCATTGATATCCTTGTGACTGAGCATCAATTGCATTATGATGTTAAGAAGGTAAGCCAACTTACTTCTGTTGCATAAAAGAAATACAGGTTCAAGGTTTCCATTTATTTATGACAAGTTAGGTGGACTGAATCGTCTGATGGCCATTACACACATAGTACTTTTCCTATGAGAGAAATATGGAGGTAGTTAGATGGCATTCCCCCAATCGGCATGTTAATCAGTTTCTTTCTGAACATGGTGATTTTTGAGATAGGTGGGCCAGATTTGGTTTGAGTAATTAAGGCTTGTCCAAAGTGTAGGGCTATTGTTGATGTGTATCATGTCTTATATGTCTACTCCAGGTACAAAGCTGAATTAATCAAAGTAGATAGAAAGCTTGGGATGATAAATTCTCGTTTTGATCTGAAAGTTAATTTGAAAAATGAAAGGGAATAAAACATAGTTGCTTGGTTACTTAGATTCTTAGCCTTGTGGAGGATGGCTGAGGGGATCTGATGTTGTTGTAGTGTACAGATAGAATAGCAACCTGGGTGGCTCGGAGCCCACCTGGGTGCTTACTTTGCCGAGATAGGTGTTTTGGCATTGAGCACCGGTTAGCTGAGATATTCACTGTTAGTATGTGAATGAATGCATGGAGAACTCTGTGATGGAGCTGCAGTGTGGTAGGGTGTAGGAATTGACCTCGAACCCGAAAGTGGACCAGAGCAGAGAAAGTATGTTTTCATTAGAGGCTTATTAAATTTTCCAATTTATTTCTTGATTAATGAGTAAATAAAAATTTCTTTGAATAAATTGATAATAAATCAAGAGGACTTCGAATAATTTGAATTTTACGACAAAATTATCATTTTTGCGATCAACACTTGTTTTTTTGGTGTGAAGGTAGAATTTTTAGTGCTTAAAGATTCAATCAAGCAACGATCTGAGTGATGATTTGAGTCTAATTGAAGTTAAATATAGGAAAAGGTTTTGTATGAAACCTTTGGTATTAGAAGAAGCACGGGGATTGCGCTTTCGCGAATCGGTTAATTTGATAGTTGAAGGTTGTAAGTTAAGATAGGTGGTCGTTTTTTGAAGATGCCATACGAAGGCGATAGTAAGTTATGTACTACTAGGCAGTGGAGATGTCTGCCGAGACATTTGCATCGGTGGGATGCTGACTGAGGTCAATTTGCTAGGAACGGAGGTGGTGGTGTAACGACCGGGATCGTCACAAAGCGAGGGTCTGCTCCTAGCAGGTCAGGATGTCAGTTAGACGACGTTTAACGTTTGCCACGCAAATAGGGATTGTGTTCATATTCCTACAAACTGTTACCATTCTGGCAGCTTTGTCGCGTTTTTATTTCCTAAGATCCCAACATGCCCTTGAGTTCATACAAATTCACATCACCGATCCATTCTGTTTTTTACATATAGAACGGACAGAATGTTTGCAATTAGGATATTCTCAATGTTCTTATTCCGAATATCAGTTAGCATTATTATAATTATTGTTGTTGTTAAGAAATAAAAAGAAACTACTTAATAAAAATTATTTAAAATAAATAAGAAAATTATCAAGTAAGATGGTTATTACGATTTTGATTTTTATTTATCTAAAAAAAATTAAAAAAGCAAATAAGGAAACAATATTGTAGATAATATATTTGAATGTATTTTTTAGAATATAAATTTAAGTTAACTTTTGTAAATGTTATTTTTATAATAAATAAATAATTTGTTGACAGATTAAGTTATTGATGACTGTTTTAAGTTACAATACATTTTTCTTCTTCCTTTGTCTCAAGGTCATCTACAGAATCGTATAACAAACTGGTAGATGTAGTTTAAAGTGGGTACACGCCAAATATAGTAAAGAATTATAACCTCTTTGTAATGGATCAGTGGGCTAAAAATAATATACGTATCACGATGTAGTTTGACCAGTATTTTCTTGTACCGATTCAATTTTTCTATACATTAACATACACCCTCGTTTTTTAACTTTATTTTCATTTTAAATGTATGGTTTTGTTATTTACGCACGCACAGGTGTGTGTTACCACGATACAGTTTAATTTTATTTTAGACACCTTCACGGTAATAATCATAGAAATATTCAGTACCAGTTTGTTGGGCGTTGGCTAAAGGACTGCACCCCAAACGCTACTTTTCTTCTCATTACTCCTCCTAGTTTTCATATTGTGACAGTAATGGGTTATGACTGACTGTATTGTTAACAAGAAAAAAAAATAACAGTTTGAAAAGTTTTTTTTTTTTAATAGCAGCTAAAAAGGAATAACTGCAATGCTGTGGGATTTGGCTCACCTTTAAAGACACAATTACTATCGAATTATTATGTATATTTGCACCTACTTATAAAACAATAATGTAACAGTCTACTATCTGACAATAATAATTTTTTTCAATAGTCAATCTGATGATTAGTTTGATGCTACTTTTAACAGTCTACTATCTGACAATAATAATTTTTTTCAATAGTCAATCTTATGATTAGTTTGATGCTACTCTTATTTTATATGATGCTTTTAGATTTCTTATTATCCTTATATTATTATTTAATGCTCTTCTTTTCAATAATGTGAAATTCATTTCAAATATTTTCAATAATACTTTAAGGATCCTTAATTATCATCGTTATGCCTACGTACTTTCTTAAAGAAAAGTCAAGCTTTTGTTCTACAAGCATCTGGATCTATACTAATCAATTATTAGTTTTCCCTTGGTATGGCACACACACACACACACACACACACATATATATATATATATATATATATGTGTGTGTGTGAATATATTATTATTATTATTATTAAGTTAATAACTTCCCAATGGAAGATATTAAGCATTCATGATTCATATATCTTTCGCTTGGCATTCGTCTTTTCCCTCAAAAATTCTTTCATTCTTTCATAAAAGGTCTTCTTCCGTTCTTCAGACCATTTCGGACGATTTTATTTAGGCTTCGGCGCTTCTGGTTTGTCAGATGACTTTCAAACTATTTTAGTTCTTAAAACGGGAAAAAATGGCATCTACGTTCTGTTGTTTGTTAACATTTTGTTTTCAATATACCTAGTTCATTTTGCGTAATCGGAATAGATCGTTTGATACTTCATTAGAATCAGAACAGTTGTGGTGTTGCAGACTTAAACAGTAGACCGTGATCACAAAGCCCCTTTCCATGTAAAGAAATAAACATGGACTGTTTGTCATTAGTTTATTTAATATTTTTACTTGTAAAACTTAATTACAACTACCTCTTTACGAGCTCCTCTGTTGTCCACCCATAACTTTATCAGTCTCCAAGTACGTTTAAACATTCTGATCTATGTTAAAGGATGAAAGTCATAAATACAAATTCAGATAACAATTTTCATCAACATTCCTTAGAAACAAATGAAAGATTTTTTTCTTTGACTATGTCTCAAAAGTAGTTGTCACAGGTTGTTAAATCTGATTTTTTAGGCGGCCAGTGGATTTCAAAGCTTCTGTCAATCCACTGCCACAAATAATGTTTGTTTAAAAAGTCCCTTACTGAAAAATACCAGCTGGAGCTCCATTTAGCTGTATAATGACAGTTAATTCCATAACAATCAATCTAAGCAGAGAAATAAAAACAATTTTAAGGTATGAAATGTATCTAATACTTCCCACAAAAAAGTATAGTCCTATCAGATGCTTTTCAAATATTCAAATATATACTGATCGTGTGCGGTAACTGATCTATGAATTCCTTATAAAAGTCGAAATTTTCTTTACACCAAAAATAATTAAATCTATTACTCTGGTAAATGTTACCTTGTCGAAGAATAAAAATATTTTTCGTCATTGAACGCTGAGGAAACGTCTATTGTTGGAAAAACTTTGCGACAAGTTTCCATTAAAGCAGTGGCCCGGCTCATTAACACGAACAGACTTAAGGATTTACCCCAGATCTTATTTCATTATTTTCTGAAGCAATTCTTCAGGAAATAAACTATTAAGCTCTGAAGACCGTTTACTGGCTAGCTTAAAAAGAGATTGTAAACAGGATTCCTCAACAATATCAGAGCTATTCAATCGACTGAAATGACGTTCAGATGTTTCTAGTCGAGGACTAATCCTATGGAAAAGGTTCTTTGGTAGTTTACTATGATAGAACTTCCTTAAAAAACACTGAACGAATCTGTATCTTATATATTCATAGTTTACATTTGTTTTTGTACGCTCATGCACCCAAATATTAGCAAGTCTTTCGTCTGAGAAAAAAAGACTACACACGTTTATTTCTGTCATTTTCATTTAACACTACACAAATAAAAATTCTCATTGAATAAGTGAAAATAACTTCTGACAGATTTGGAACTTTATTGAGTATATGGAAGCAAGTGATTAACCTTTACAATCACCTCGTGACATACAGTGTTACCAATTAGTAAGTTTTGTCATGGAAAGGGATTTTTCATGTTGACTTTACATTTTTTACGCCTACTCTGGATAATGAAGATGTTATCCCATTTTTATTGTCAGAAAACATTTCTTACTATCTGGTCAGGATGCGATTGCGGGAAATTACTGATGTAAGGCCCTAATGATTGAATACTGATTGCTTAATGTAAGAATGAAAGTTTATCTATCTGATCAATCATTTTTTTTATACATTCTTGCATTAGATTTCTGATAAATAAATTTCATCATAGAAAATTTAATGAAGACACACCTATTCTTTTCGTAGTCCTTTTTTTTGTCGTCGGAGAGGGGAATCTTTTGTATCTTGTTGTCTCGAATCCCATGATAGTGTGGGACACACCCTTGTGGGTTTTTCCTACAAAACCTCTCCTCCTCTACAACATGAGATGCCGGACATACCTTACGATATTACCACAGCACCCAATGTGTTTTGTGTCCTCTACACACCCATTCCTGGCCACAAACTCATCAGGATCCTGCGGTTATTTACCTCGAACTTGGAATCAAACCTGTTGAATATGAACCTATCCCCCTATCCCCAAGGGTGACTCAAGAGGGATCTCCATCTTTGTTCAGCCATCTTTGTTCGGATGATCTTAACCGACATCAGTACCATGATGTCGGTTAAGATGTCGACGTGCTATCGATCGGCAGCATAGTTCCAATGTTGTTCTCCGGTGTAGGCACGCCGAATCTACTCCGGCATGCATCCCTATGCTGCAGCAATCGATCGCACATGAACACCGTTACATCACAATAATCTCATTTCGCGGAGGGTCTCAACGTTTGCGCGCACAGTTATGCCTTGAAACACCTGTAACCGGTAAGGAACTGGCACAACTCGTACTCTAGTTCCCCTATTTTATGTATAGCCATCTCTAAAGTCCAGGGATCATCTGTAGGTCCATTTTCCTTTCGTCGATTGATCCCATTTCTCCTGTTACCTGCGGACAAGTGATCCCTCCTCATTTGTTTTAATTTTCGTAGTCCTGCGAATATAGTTGTGTACTGTTAGTTCTTAGATTCAAACCCACCGGGTTGGTCTAGTGGTTAACGCGTCTTCCCAGATCAGCTGATTTGGAAGTCGAGAGTTACAGCGTTCAAGTCCTAGTAAAGCCAGTTGTTTTTACATGGATTTGAATACTAGATCGTGGATACCGGTGTTCTTTGGTGGTTGGGTTTCAATTAACCACACATCTCAGGAATGGTCGAACTGAGAATGTACAAGACTACACTTCATTTATACTCATATATATCATTCTCATTCATCCTCTGAAGAATTATCTAAACGGTAGTTACCGGAGGCTAAACAGGAAAAAAGTTCTTAGATTCAAACTTTGAATTTGAAATCCAGCTATTTTTTAATATGATATAAAAAATTATATATAATCTTCAAATGCATAATCTTTGTGCTTATGAGGATAAATTAGTCACCGAAAAGAGAAAAAAATAACATTTTTGAGTTACAGTGAAATCTGGATTTTTGAAGAATTACAGATTTTATAATATTTCCACATTTAGGCCCCTTAGGGAAAAAAATCTAAAAAATAGAGCTCATTTTTAGCACTATCTACGATTAAGGAACTTTTTTTGGTGAGGAGAAGGAATACCAGTTACGTACGCTTTGCAAGGGGCATTACCGGACTCGCCACAGGTTCCGCAAGGTGTTAATTAAGTGCGTATGTGTTCCTGCGCCTTATCGACTAAACCTAAACCCCCTCACCAACTCCCCTCGTCCGGCATTGAAGCATGACTACGGCCCGGCGGGAGCCTTCGGACTCAAGGGATTCAGAGTCACCATGCGTCATCAGCGTCGCTGATCCACGCAAGCGCGGACCAGCGACAGCTCAGCAGGGAGTTGACTACCATTCCGCTGGCGGCACTATAATTATCCTTCCGAGTACCCAGCTCAGTCAGTCAGCAATCTAGTTCTCTCCTCTATTTCCTTCGTATTGAGAATATTTGCTACCATACTTGATATCATTTCCCATCTTCTAGTTTCTTTCAACATAAATTCTGTTGCATCAAAGAACACATGTTCTGGAGTATCTTCCGCTCCACAGTATATACATTCAGGTGAGGATCTTCTTTTGTACATATTTAGGTATGCCCCATATCCCCCGTTGCCCGAGAGGAATTGCGTGAGGAAGTACGACACCCTCCCTCACCCCCTCCGGATCCAGGGTTCAAGTCGGGGAATCAGACGCCTGGTCCACTCTCCAAGATAAAGGAATTGGATGTATCATATTGCCGTCAATTTATTAGTTCCAGTAAAGATATTAGTAATTGTTAAAATCGAATAAATGTTAATTATTCATTATGTTAATTAATATTAAGTCTTATTCATTATAAAAATACAGTAAGTGATACAGTAAATTAAGAAAAAAATACACTGCCTTTTAATTAATTTTAAGAGTGTAACAAGTTTAATTTTTGAAAAAAATGGAATCTGTAAGATAACTTATAAAAGGTCATCCAGTGGTTGCCGGTTACATACTTTCTGCAACAAACACATTGTAGTATTTAAGAATGATATACAACGTCAAATATGAAAAAGGAAAAAACACTGATGATGAATAGGTATTCTGAACTTCTTTAAACCAGAATTTCTTCTGCGTCCTTAAACAACGTTTAATAAAATAAATAAACGAAATAATAAATATACGCTAATAATAATGACAATAATAAAAAAGAAAAAGAAAATGAAAATCCGGGAACAAGGACATTTATTCTCTTTCAAGCTAACTATACTGTTGAAAAGGATTTTAATAACCATAACTAATTTCATTTAAAGTTCACTACTTTTTATTTTTCAAATGGTAACATTTAAAATACAAATATATTATTAAAATTTATAAACGAAGTTATATAGCCTGCATTTGTCATTTAAAAAAAAATATTAAAAGAAAATGTATCTTGATAAAAAGGATCCTTTACTAAGAAGGTTATTTTTAAAAGTAAGCATGGTATATAAAAACATATTCGAGGAACCAGGAGAGATCTGTTCCACCCTAGAAGACTGTCATTATAAAAATTTTTTTACGCTGCAATATTTTAATGTCAGCAAGAATGTATGAGATACATTTTTTTAACATTAAAAAAAAAAATACACAAACGTTCTCGAGTTTTTTCTTTTATTTAACAGATTTTTTTATAGAGCTTTAATAACATTAGTTTTTATGATACAAATATGGAATGCTTGGTGAGAATAAATTTGAATCATAAAAATCCATATTTAGTAATTTAAAACTTCTAACTTTTTCTTATGTTTATGTTTAGTTCCTTTGTTTCAAAATATGGTAATTTATTCCTAAACAATAAGTAAATTATTTGCAATACTCATCTATCAAATCAGACAAGTTCTTTTGTCTAGCTTGAGCAAAAATTGTTTTTTGGTAAAGGTTTTTTGCTAAAGTTAGTACTTAAGATTTGCGAGAAAAACCTTAATCACCTTTCTATCGACATATTTTATAAATTAAAGTATAAAAATTTACTAAAATTTATTCAAAATTAAATTTAAAAAGCTCTCTTTAAAAAAACAAATTACATTAGTCAAAAAAAACCCCGTTCTTCGTGTATCTGGAATCATGCATGTGATTTTAACTAATTTTGGGGTGCTAAATTCAAAACTTTTATTAGAATTTGTGTAATACGTCACGTTTTTCAGATACATATGATTTAGATATACGATTTATTTACCAATAAATGCACTTAATCACTGTGAAATCAATATTTAAAAAAAATATGATTATTTATGTGTATTCATTAAAAATTTGTTTAATCACCTAAATCTCTATTTATTCAAACACAGATTAATTGAAATAAATTAATACAATTTTAAAATAACATCTTTTAAAAGTTTACATCAATGGAATTTTCCTAACTTTAATTTTTAAACATGCTGACAAACTTTTTCTCTTGTACCATGTTTGATCAGTTTCTGTAAACAAAAATTAACAATAGTCACCCAACATTCCAGGATCCCATCTTCCTTAGTACCGATGCTCCATGTTTATATTACGCTGTCCTGGAAACGCTCTCCTTGTTCATCGCTTGTCTAGTAAGAGTGTAGGAAATTAATTTTTAATAACATCCTATGTCCTAAACGTTTGTAGTTTTTTACAGCTTATTAACCAAAAAAACATAGTTTTCATCTTTTCTGTTTCTTAAAAAACCACCAACAACGTATTTGAAGGACTTTCATGCAGCTAGTTCACAATCGCTAAGTTTACCGTCAAAAGTTGAGTCGTTACGCAGTTTCTTGATTTGTGGACCGATAAGTACATCCTCCTTGAGCGTACCATCACTCAGTTTAAGAAAACTTATTTTTAAATAATTAAATCCTGCTCTATCTTTGTCTAGTACCTTTACAAAATTTTCCATGAGTCCGAGCTTTATGTGTAGTGATGACAGTATGATTTTGCCACTCTTAATTAATGATAAATATTTTACATTTTCTTTACCGGTCACAAAGTTCTGCCGCAATGGTTAGTTGTTTACTTGGTAATGACTTTTTGTAACAAGACTATCCCAAAGACGAAAAAAACAACAATATTTCGTAAACCCACCTTGTAAACCAAGAAGTAACACAACAACTTTCAGATCACTACTAACTTGCCACATAGGCTTTTTGTATTTTATTTCTTTTAATACTGACGCCATATTTTCATACGTTTCTTTCATGTCGACTGCACGAGTTAATGGAATGGATGGCCGTTACCATTATGCAATAAAACTGTTTTCATGCTAACTTTAGGAGAGTCAATAAAAAGACTTCATTCTTCAGGAATAAGCTGAATTTCAACCTCTTTCATCAGGCCATCGATATCAGTAGAAACGCATAATGAATTTTTCATATTAAAATAAGTTGAAAGAATTTTATGTCACGTTCTAAACGTAGTAACTTTTGTTTTTTTCCGCTAAAAGATTCCAATGTTGCAATCTAGACCCCAGAAGTTCAGCTTGCTGCTTTGATAACGTTAAGTCGCGAACTAAATCATTAAGTTCATATTCTTGAATTAAGTGAAGAGATTTCTCATCAGATATAGGAAGAAATTCTTCAAAATCCTTTACAACATCTGTTTCATTTTCAGATCGTTCTTCTAGCAATGTCGGGTTAGATGGTGGTGCAGGTACAGGTAACTCCTCTCCGTGTGGTATCGTCTTTAGAGCTGAGGATACATCTGCTGTTTTATATTTTTGAATGAAAATGCAAATATATTTGTCATAAAAAAGTAGCAGTCGGTTAATTGGTGCTTAGATTCACGCCAAACCATCGGTACAGCTAGCGGCATGGCTCGTCGTTTCCCCTTCAACCATTCAGTTAGAGTTATTGAGCACGACATGAAAATTACATGAGGCGTCCAAATTTTATCTTTATCCCCGAGTGCACAATCAAAATAAAATTGATAAGTTATTTTTATTAATTCAGAAACAGTCTTTCTTTGATTTAGGGGTAAATTTACTACAAACATAATAAAAATTGTCTGGATGATTTGAACATCCACGAACTTTTGCAGAAGCCATGTTATAGTAAATAAAAACGAGAAAAATCACTTTTGTATTATAAAGAATCGATGAAAGTATAGCAAAACACTAATGAAACTGTGAAACACAACACACAATATACACAAGTGAAGCTAGACCGAATAAGATTTTAAGCTCTGCAGTAGGCAACAACAGATTTCTGTATGCTGTCATCATTCAGACATGTTTGTACGTGTCTACTTCTTTATGATACAGTGTATATATATATATTTTTTTTTCTCTATTAAGCACGTATGCGTATTGTTTAAAAGTAAAAATACAGAAACTATTCTTAATTGTAACCAGTAGTTGATAAAAAATGGGTTAATTATAACAAATTTTACAAATTTAAAATTTACGTAAAACCTTTACAGGTAACACAATTTACAGGTACTATATTTGAAAACTGCGCCCAAATTACAGTGAGAAAAATTGTGTAACATGTTATGTGCAATTTTGTGTTGACTAGTATAATGGGTAACTTATTGATGAGTAATTAAAATGAAATAAATTAACATGATATTTTTCTGAATTTTTCTGTTTAACCTTGGAATGCTAATATTATTTTACTCAGACGTAAATGTAAAGATGATTTTTGATTGCTCCAAACAAATACATATTTTTTTTTAGTAATTACCATAATTCTTTAGATAAAAAAACAATAGATATTTAACATATTTCATGATTATTATAGAAAAATATTAATTTTAAATTTTAAAATAATTAAAAAAATATTTGTTTCTTAAAATATTTTCAAAATCTTTTTTAACAGTTTTTACTTGCTTTTCTTTAAATCACATTTTTTTTCATCTTTGTCCTCAAATCTTGCATTCTTAATTTAACATAATTCCTGACATTGCCTATTGATGAAATTTTATACCGTTACTAAGGTCGGATCACAATACAATATTCCACCATTACTTTTGCAAACATCCCCCCTACGGGAGTAAATTGAGGTTTTATAGATTTGTAATTTTGCGGCTTCGTTACTTTGTGTAGTAAATGTTTGATTGAAAATTTGTTTAATATTTTATAATTAGAAATTTCAATATATGATGTTGTTATCTTTTTAAATCCAAATTAACCTACTAATTAAATTCATGAAATGTATAATAATAATTTGGTTAAATTATGACTAGAAAGTATAAAGCAAGTTTTTAAAAATTATTGTAATATTATTTGTCCGTGTAATTATCGTTAAAATAAAGAAAAAATGTGTTATGTATATAAATTTATTGCTGCATAATACATTATGGTGATTCTTGATATCCACGGCTTTAAATTACAGATGACAACATTCTTCTTCTTCTTCTTCTTCTTCTTTCGATTACGCCTTTTTAAATTTCGTTGCATTTTCTTTCATTTTTATCTTTTTCTTTCCGTTGTTTCCAGTATTTTTTTCATTTTTTCTCGAGAGTGCTTGTGTTTTCTTTTCTGTAAATTTTCTGGAGCTGTTCTTTGGTTTTTCCTTTTCATCTAGTTAGATTACTCAATTGTTTTTTTAAAATTCTATTCTATCTGTTATTATATTTTTCCAATCTATATTTAGTTTTTCTAGATCTTGGTTTACTTCCCGGTATCCCCTATTTTTGTAAAAGTTACATAATTATTTAGAGAATCTATTGTCTTTCATTCTGTATCTATGGCCAAAAACCTCGTTCATCTTTTTCGCAATTTCATTTCTAAATCTTTTATTTCTTGGAAAATTTCTTTGTTACATTTTAGCGTATAACCTTTCTCTGTTCATTTGGGTCCAAAAATCTTTCTCTAGATTCTTCTTTCTTGCATTTAAGGATTCTGGGCAAATTAAGACAAAAAATTAAGACAAATATATATATTTTTATATATATATATATATATATATATATATATATATAAAACTAGGAGAAATATGAACTACTGTAACTGGTAAACTCAGTACAAAGTCATTAAATCAACTACAAAGAGGCACGCATAGACGTAAACTAAAAACGAAGATGGTCAATAATTCCAGCATTATTTTAGGGAAAAAGAAAATTCCGTGGGGTACTGACCGACTCACACTACTGAGTTAACATGTGTAAACAATTTTTCTCAAATATTTTCGATTAACAACTTTGAGAGTAATTTTAATTTTTTTTTCTGATATGTATTTATTTTCTTTTCTTTATATATTTTCATCCGTATTATTTCATACAATTTTTAATTTATTACATCAACATGAACTTCTCTTTCAAGATTTTTCTTTCTTAATTATTTTTTTTTTTTGTTTTACGCTACTGCTCTGTTCAATATACTCCACGCGTTTTTATCCCTCAGGATAGTCTAGAGGACCTCACTTTTTAATTGGTGAATTAGAGATATCAACTGATTTATTATGTAACCTGTGTGATTTAGAATTCTGAATCTACCTAAATAAAATGTTTATTTTGTTTTAAATATTCATGGATTTTAAAATTTATAATTTGTCTGTAATCTAATACAAATTTTTAGAAATATCGAAAATAACGATTAAGCTAATTTTAGTTGAAATACTGTATATATATATATATAAAATTAATGGAGTGGCAGTGTGTTCACTTTTCATTTGGAAGGTTTTGGTTGAATCCTGGTCAAGCTTCGTTCGTACTTTCCATATGCTAATTAAGAAACATGACTGCAAAAAAAAAAAAACTAAAATAAAGTTTGCCATCTAATGGAAGAAATCCGAAACTTCTGGCGTGGTTTTTGAAATTCCATTTTGATTTTCAAATGAGTGCATTCTGAGCGCGTTAGTTGTGTGAGTGACAAACACTGCTCTTTAATATAGGATTATTACTAATATAAGATAATTACAAGAGCGTACGGGTGATAATTATATATACAGCATTTGTATGTAATATAATCTTTTTTTTTTTATTTTTAAAATTAATTTAATCATACACACGTTCACACACTCACACACAAACACGCGCGCACACACAATTATAGTGTTATAGGGAGTGTCATAAACTATATATATATATATATATATATATATATATATATATGTAGCCTATGACACTACCGGTAACGTAAGGATTCCAACGCGGGATCATACATCTAAATCGATTCAGCCGTTGAACTGCTACGGTCATACATCCATACATACACCCTAAATACATTACACTTCTTTTTGGGCAGTCGTGTAAAAAGTAAATTTTGCATCTTCATTATAAAATAAAGAAGCTGTTGTACAATGGCCATCAGGTTAGTTATTAAAAGTAAATAAGATACTCCATTTCAACGTAGAATTACATTAACATTATTAGAAAATTTGAAATATATTTAAATAAAATTATTAGAAATGGTCATTGAAAAAATAGTAAAGAAAGAACTACGTACTAAAAGTTAAGTCAAAAATGTATTTTGAATATTGATTTTGTATCACTTAAAACATTGATAACTTAAACTGGAATTTAATGAACTGGATGATTCAAATCTTATCATCCTACCATTTATACTAAGTAAAAGACAACTAAAATAAATTAACTTTACAAATAATATGTGGTATATTTAAAGGTATTCTGCGATAATAAATTTCTTAACTAAAAGATAATAATTAAAATAATTTTATTGCATTCATTTTTCGAACAAATTTAGTAAGGGTTAAGCAGGAATTTTTAAGTGTGTTTTGTTAATTTTAATGTTCTACTGGTTAATGAAAAAAATGTTAAGAAATTGGTTCATTCAATAAAGGTAGGATAGAGAAAGAGAGACAGGAAAATATAAAAGACAATTTATATTGGATTTTTTTTTGTGAAAGAATATTTAAATAAGGCGTTGGTTGCTGTTCGGCAGGATCCTGTTCTAGAAAGTGCTAGTTGTAATGCTGTACCATAACAGGCAATTTAGTCTTTGTTAATTAAGTTTCTTTAAATAAATGTGCGTGTCTATACACACACACACACACACGCATATATATATATATATATATATATATATGTATATGCGTACACATATACATATGTATATGTATATATAAATATATGCGTACGTACACTTTAGTGTTTTGTTGTCTACAAATGGATCAGGTTTTTACAAGGATGTTAGAATAAATACCCTTGACACTGCTACAAATTATAGCCGCATTCTATAGAATAGATAATCGTAACCTTTATTTTTTTATTTATTAGTTTATACTAAAATTAATTTAAAATTGCCGCTTATTTTACTACTTTATACTTCTTCTATTTTTGTTATTTTATATAAATGTATATTTTACTTTTTTTTTAAGGAAATTATTTAATCTTATAACCATATTTTGTTGGGGGTATGTTGTTTTTATTCAATAAAGTGCTATACACCACGATAAAAAGTTTTTGGTGAGTTTGAGGAACCCCATTTGGGCGAAGTATCGGGCTCGCTAACAGGTTCCGCCAGATGTTAAAGTGCGTATGTGTGCCTGCGCCCTATTGACTAAACCTTCTATCTCACCAACTCCCCTCCCCGGACCACACCAAGCAATTAAGCATAACTCAACCCCGGGAGGTGCCTTCCATCTCAGGGGATTGAGAGACCCCGTGCATAATCACTGTCGTCTATCCACGCAAGCTCAGACGCGCGACGGTTCCGCAGGAGGCTGTCCATCATCCCGTTCCTCTCCGGTCGATTTCTTCTCCTCAACCTTGGAGATGTTGTTCCAGGCATTTATCTACATACCAGTCATTGTGTGCAACCATTTTTTATTATTCGGTTCTGATACCAGGAGAAAGTCTATTCCAGACTCCACTGCCGCCGCCCAAATAAAATCACGAGCAGCCGAGCACCTGTTTGCATTCATATATAAGCACCTTATTTGTTGCGCTCACACTCCCGACTACCCATCCTGTGACCGGCTTTGCCAGATAGAACACACCTTGATTTCTCCTTACAGACTACCTTATGGTGGGTCCACCACAGGTCATAGCCATAGTTCCAGGCCCACCAGTTATAGCAGGCATGGCTCCTGTTTTTTCCTTTACATGTGTGGACGCCGTGTGTCCAAACTCCCAGCATCTGAAGCAGTTTACCTCCAGCCTCCTGATCTCAGCTCAGCACGACTGCCAAACAACGAGTATCCTCTCACCGGCCGTCAGCCGGCGTGCTTCAACCGGCGATTGAGCCACCGTGGCGTTTTGAGTGCAACCAAACGCTAGCATCAACGACGATAACAATTTTCATATCAATAACAACCAGTTTAAGTACCATAACAATGACCACCCGATCGAATTTCGTGACGGAGTGATAGCGTCTTTTGTTTTGATATAGAGGCTTTGGATCTCATCAATCATGACATTTTTAACAAGCTACAAATTTTTATATCATAGTCTAAATAAAAGTGGCCGAAGAAAGGGCATCTGACCGAAAACATCCTGTTAGATCTCACTTGTCCATCTCAAGGCAAAGAGTTGGAAAAAAAACAGGCGTTAAAAGAAAACAAGAACAAATTTTAAATGTCATTTAATTTATATACGTAAGGTACAAAAAAATATGTAAATAAAAATTAAAAGAAAAAAATACATTTACATCTGGGGATAGAGCTACTGAAATTAACATTATTAAAAATTGAACAAAATCAACTGCTATAACGGGATAGAGTACAGCCTGTTGGGAGGCAGTATGATCAACAAAAAAAAAAAAATAATAACTTACTTTTTGAATAATGTAAAATCAAATAGTATTTATAATTTAAAAAACAATTCCAATAAGAAGATTCACTTTTTTCCTACAAATCGTACTATTTTTTACTGAGAACGGAACTGACCTTATAATTATTAGTAGCACTCTTCTATTGTACTACTTACGAGTTGTATTTCATAATAGCTGATTATTAGTTGTTTATAACATATACTATTGAACTGAAAGATAGAAAGCTATATATATTTAAACTCTGAGAGAGATAGATAGATAGAGAGATAGATAGATAGATAGAGAGAGAGAGAGAGAGAGAGAGAGAGAGAGAGAGAGAGAAAGAGTGTGAGAGCGGCGAGAGAATGAAAACAAACAAAGGTTAGCAATATAAAGGAGGCACTATTTGAAATAGTATCTAACCAAAGTGTGATGTTTTGGCGGTCAATCTGATAGGGGTTTTTTTCAAGTCCAATAACGGTATACTCGTGTCTAGGTCAGGGACATAATATAATATTAATAATAACTGCATAACTGTTTATACAAAAGTGAAAGTTTCAATCTAAGAATATATTATGCAGGGGTCATTCAACTTTCTAAATAGCTATTACTTAACAGCTTTAGTCATTTGCCTATAAAAAAATTCTTTATATAAATTTTTACTAGCAATCTATTACTATACAATGTTTAAGTAGACTAATAATTTTTTTAAACGTTCTTTTTTACAATTAATTCCTCTTCCACTTTGTGTGTTCGCGCACAAACACACGCGCGCGCGTGTGTGTATGTGAGTGTGAAATTACTTTCTTAGATCGTTAGACTGTTAGTTCTAATGTCTAGAAAAATTAACGTATGAAAATTTATTTATACAACTTTGGGATTCAGTAAAGATCTTTCCAGTATTTTTCATTCAAGTATGTTATGTTGATAAGATTTATCTGCGGCTTAATTTTCAGAGTAAAAATTACAAAAAATTTACGTAATTTTTTCTCATTTTAATAAATGTTGACTTGGTAATCATTCCTTTTCTCTTATTGCGGTTACTTTAGAGGCATGAAAACAATTATAGCTATTTAAATAATATTTAGCCACAACCACTAGCTATAGCTAATAAAATTTACATAATTTTGGGGTAAAAAAAAGGAATATCTATAAAATATTCAATTAAAAAAAATTGCTTCACATAATTCTCAGTTTAATGGACCGGAGTTAATAATAATTTATGTAAAGGACGAAATATTCATAAATAAACTTCGTCTATATACAGAAAGTTTATCCATATACTTCTGTATGTATCAGTCCAGTTGCAATAGATTATTACATTTTTTCAATGATAAATTGTTTTAACAAAACAGGAGATCGCATTAATAAGGAAACTCACTGATTAGTATGTTTTTAAATAATACCCTATTGTTGAGCATTTTAAACTGAAAAAATGTGAAAATTTATAAAATGTCTAGCATAATAACTTAAAAATATAATAAATTATGTGAAATTTGAGCGATAGGTCAGCTGTTATCAGAAATAACAAAAAGGGAATGTCAGCGGTATTTTCTTCGAAGTATAAACAAAATATTTTCCAAAGGATTAAGGTTTTTTTTCAATGTAACGCTATAAAATTAATAAATAAAACATAAGTTTAAAAAAAATCACAAATAAAGAAAAATACAAAGACAAAATTCTCACAAAAATAAAATGTGTGTTGGAGAAGGTAACGAGAGCAAAACTTATGTGCGGTTTGTACGCTGTCAAAATTATATGTAGGTCAAAAAAAATTAAGAGAATGACAGGAAAAAAGAAAAGATTTGGAGATGTTTAATCGGTCGATAAATGAAAACGACAAAAAATAAAATTACGGATAAGATGACTCGATGAAAAGATAAATGGATTGTAAGAACCGATATGGAAGTAGAAAGGGTTTGGTTGATGGAGCAGTAGTTGAAGGATCTAACAAGATGGAGGTTATAATTAATCGCCCGGCCAGGGTTAAAGGATAACAGGGAAAAAATCTGATGTGGACACCATATGATTTCCTTGTTCGCCTATTAAATTACTTATACACGTTTTTTTAAATAAAAAATACATACAATTTTATTTCATTAATAACTTCTGATTTTTTCTAATTTTTTTTTTTTTTTTTTTTGTTATTATTGAATTATTTATTGTACATTTTTTTTTACAATCAGAGGTTAATAATTATTAATAAATCAATATTTTTAAATTACAAAAAAGGAGATGAAGTCTGATTCGAACCGATGTGCCGTCCCCTTGTAAGATCAAAATATTTCATTAATTAAAATTTTATTTGGCTGTAACTCTGGAACCAGTAAATATAACTACCACTCGTGATACACTGTTGAAAAGCTCTCAGTGAGGGTTTATTACTGCAGTTAAGAAAACTCTAAAATCTAAATTTTAATTTGATTTTGGGCTTTTTTGTACATTTTTGGTTCAGTCAATTGCAATCAAAAGGGGAGATGCACAACCAGATGTTACAATAGTTCTACATCCAAAATTTCAACATTCTACGGCTAATCGTTTTTGAGTTATGCGAGATACATACATACGTACGGATGTCACGCCAAAACTAGTCAAAATGGATTCAGTGATGGTCAAAATGGATATTTCCGTTGAAATCTATAAACCGAAATTTTTCGCGATCACAATACTATTTTTTTTTTACTTCGTACACGGAAGTAAAAATAAATGAATAGCGTGGGGCGCAATCTAAATAAAATGGCCGAATATGAGAGCACGCCACACGCTTTTCTTTTTAGTCACGCAAAAATATAAAATCTTTTTAAAAGTAATATTTTGAAAAGTAATTTTCTTGAAAATAAAATTAATACAAATTGTTTTTATTTTTGACGAAAAACTTTAAAAAGAGTTTTAAATGAAAGTTTAAGCTTGACAGAATGTATTTTGATTTCATTTTTGTATAGGGTTGAAGATGAAATTGTCCGCAGACTTTCATGTAGAATTAATAAAAATGTTTTATGTTGAAATGAAGAACGATTTTTATGTAGTAGGGAAATTATCGAATGAACGTTTAATCCACAAAGTAGTGCGGACTATAAAGTATACTTGCTCATAAACAATCTTTTTTGTAAAAAAAAAGAATGACAACTTATTCTGAAAATAAATTCGGAGATAGATGTCAGTTTTGAAAAAGCGTGGTTGTATGCGTGAACAGTGTTCAATATAAAATACTTGACGGAATGTGTTTTGATTTCATTTTTTGCAAAGAATTGAAGAAAGAATTTTCCATTGAGTTTCATGTAGAATTAGTAAAAATTATCTTATATTCAATGAAAAGTAAACTTTACGTAGTAGGCAATTGTCGAATGAAAGTTTAGTTCACTACTTAGTGAAAATATTACTGCTAATAAATTATTAAAAAATACTTAACAGGATTTGTTTTGATTTCATTTTTATCATAATGTTGTATTTGAACTAAATTGCAAATAAGTCACTGAATTTTGTGAAGCATCATTAGTTCGAGGGAAAACATACTCGACCTCAGAAATATTGCTGAATACCATATGTTGTTGTATGAACGTTTTATTTACATACATAAATGCTATGAAAATACAGCTAATTAATATATCTGTATTAAAAAAAAAAAAAACCGGCTTTTTTTTAATTAGCTTGATTAATTAGCTGTTTTCAGCATACATTAATATGGCTAGATTTAAATACAGCTGTTAACACCAAGATTTGTCTGTTTTATGTTGTATTAATAGTTGAGAGGTATAACCTTTTGTTTCTTTTTCTTTTTTTTCTCACGTATAATGTCATCTGATCAGCTGATCGGTCGGAAATTAAAAAAAAATAAAAATATTTTTTGTTTAACTATGTATGAATATCGTTTACATGTTCTAAATGTAAGGGCAAAAACATAGCACCCGAAGGAATAATAAAAAATTAAAATTCTGTCGATATTTTGTGAACCGTTTGAAGAATTCCGTTTTGGAATTTTGAAAATAAGAGCGTGCTAGTGCTTAATAAACTCCAACGCATTCGGATCTTTAAAATTTTTTTTATTATTAGACGATTTTGTATATCGGTTGAAAATAAGTACTATTTTTATTATACAGTTTAATTTAATGAAGGGTGCTTTGACAGGTCAATAATATCCATTTAACTTTCAATGTAATTTTTTTGTTTTCTCACTCCAGTTATTGTCGAATTCCAGGAATAGTCGACAGAGTAGTATTGATAATTTACGACTTAAAGTAGTAGTAACGTATTACATGGAGGTTGCAGATTTAAAAAAAAAAAAACACTTTTTCAACAAATTTCAAAGTTTTCTGGGTCTATAACAACGGTTCACATTTTATATAATGTATGATGATATTTTACACACTACATGTAACGAAGAATGTTTTTTTTTAAATTTATTTTTTACTTTCTGTTCATCAAAGTCGCTGAATGTGTAGTGAACATCATTTTTTTAAATAAAAAGGAGCCCTTATTGATGTTTCTTAGATGAATTATACCGGCCACAGCCATAAGAAAAATAGGAATACATGTGTAGAATAAATATTTAACGTACCGAATTTTTTTGTGATACAATGTATATATACATTGCCTCAAACCAATATATGTACAAAAGATAAAATTAAATTTTACGTTTAGTCTGTAAACATTAATATTAATCTAAGTATTGATCATAAATTTAAAAAATTACGTGATTATCGCCATTTGTCTCAGTTATATTGTCTCACAAAAGGTTATTAGCTTCAAATGCGGTTCAACTGATTATATCCAGTATCGGAGAAGGGTCCTAGTCAATAGAAACTTCCGTTACATTAAAAGTAAACCGACAATGTAGCCACTGAATTCTGATTTAAAATAACTATCAAATTAGTTAAGTTATTGTATATAATCTAGGATCCTGTGATACAATAAAGTTGTAAAAACACCTAATCGGGAATAATGGTAACTACCGTTCCCCAGATTATTATATTTGGATCTGGCTAATTCATTACATGATAAATAACAAATAAAAAAAAATCACAACAAAGTGTTCATAAATCTTTCTTGATGTAATTTATATTCGGATATATTTAACAGACCTTAAAATTAAATATAGATTTAAAAAATATAAATCTTATACGCAAAAAATTATAGTTTAAATTAAAATAAAAATTATAGTAGAAAATTATTTATTACCGATCAAAATATAACTTTTGATTCAAGGATATGAATCTCAACGTTACAATAACAGTCAAACAATCGAAGCACTACGCATAAGTCTCCATGAACCCGGATCTGATATGGAGAATATAAATTACGTCATACTTTATCTATCATATTAGGCCAAAGCAGAGCTCATTCATTCCATCTTTTTTTTTTTTTGTAAATCTGATGTCTAGCCTAAATACAAAATAATATCAGAATATAAAAAAAAAATTATCATAATAGTTGGCTTATAAATTAATGCAATAAAAATGATTTTTATAATCATTAATTAAAATAATTTAAATTTTTGTGTTGTTAATATCTTAAAAACGCAGTAATTCATCTTAAAAAGGCAACATTTACAAGATTACTAATACAAATTCCTTGCTTAATCTTTTCAAGGCCTATTCTTTTACGCTGATACCTTTTATTATAACCGTATAAATTCCTGTTTACGACAATCTATTTTCAAATAAAAAAATAAAAAAAGTTGCTTTAGTCAGCTTTAAATCCGTTTATAATCCCATAAAAAATAATCTTTTAAAAACCTATGCCCTACAGTGCTTAAAAATAATATGTCTATTTATTAGTAGTGTTCTCGTCATATTTATGTAAGAATTAAATGTTTGTATGTCTCCAAACATTGAGTTTTCTACTTTCATTTGTCGACTGTTTCTGTTATTTTATACATAAAATCAAAATTTAAGAACTTGTGAGAGAAATGTAAATAACCGTGCACACTTATTTAAATTTATTTTGTAAAAAATTAATAAATATGAAAATTTTATCATTGTTATTTTTAAATACAACAGATTTAAGTGGAAACTGAGGAAAGCAAACTGGGACGTATACGCCAAATCAACCGATGAGTTGTTCTCTCAAGGACTCATCGAGGAAAACCCTGACTCCTCCTTAAGCAAGATTATGAAGGTACTCTTCAAGTGTGCAGATAAAGCAGTACCATTTTGGAACGTATCATTTTGGAATGAGAAGGTGGACTGCTAAAAGCCTAACGTGATAGAGCAAGATTAAATGCACAAAGTGGAGCAGCTCATGATATTGCAGAGCTAAAGCACAAGACTGCATTATTGAAAAGAAATATACTAGAAGCTAAAAGAAGTTCATACAAGTCGTTCCTTCAAAATCCAGACTACAGAAGAAATGGGAAATTTATGCGCATAAGTTTTTTCTAAATTAAATGAAAAAAGTACATTCAATAACCCTATGAAATGTGGAAATAAGCTAACTACTGACCAGCAAATAGCGGACGGTGTTAGTAAACACTACACGAAGATAAGAAAATTCACACCTAATTGTAATAATAAGATCCTAGCCATTCAAATCCCGCAAATATGCTTAAATAAAAAAGAATCAGCTCTATTTAAAAATGAATCTAGCTTGGCTAAAATGGAGGCAACGCTAAAAGGAATAAAACATGGAAAGAGTGCTGGACCGGATAATGTAACGTCTGAATTCCTCACCCACCTAGGCAGTTCAGCAAAACAGGTGGTGGTTCGGTTGCTCAACAAGGTATGGTCATCTTATGTACCATGAGCATGAAAAAGTCAAGGTTCATACCATCGCAAACAAAGTTTGCTCACTGTTTTTGTGTACTTAAAAACTGCCTTTGACAGGGCTTGGAGGAAGAGACTTCTCGAAAAACTGTTAAAAAGGGGTGTGCGCAGAGCTAATTGTTTCAATATATTTCATCTTATTTAGACCAAAGATTTGCTCGTGTTAGCAATAGACAAGGAACATCCAAATTCAGGCAGATAAAACAAGGCTTTCCGCAAGGTTCGGTCCTCAGCCCTACTCTATTCTGTATAACGATAGATGATCTTATACAGATTCTTGCGTCCATACCAGGAATTAAAATGCTTCTGCATGCTGAGGACTTTGTTATCTGGGCTACAAACAGAGTGATATAGGAACATTAGAAGCTTACCTGAATAAAGCACTAGAACAGCTCCAGCATTGGGCTGAGGGAAACAAGATGTGTGTCAATACCTTGAAAACCGATTTCAGCTTTTCTCACTCTCAACCAAGAAATATCATACTACTCTGACCTATGCTCAAGAGAAACTAAAACGAAAAAATCCAGTGCTGTATCTTGGGGTAGTCCTAAATAATAAATTAAGTTGGGCAAAGCATACAGACCATCTGATAAAAAAGTGAAAAGCGTATTGGCCTGGTTAAGAGAATTACTGGTACAAAGTGGGAGCAAACCAAGACGTATTGTCTATGGCGTATAAAAGTTATGTGAGAATCGTTCTCGATTACGGAAGTGAACTAATTACAGACCGGAGTCTACTATCCAAAAAAAAAGAAAAAGTACAAAATAAGGCCCTCGGAGTTATTACAGGAGCCCTAATATCAACTCCAATTACGGCTATGCAGTTGCAAACGTGTAATAGAATCAATAAAAATAAGAAATGCGATTGCAGCACTTACAATGATCGAGAAACTGCAGCGTTTGGATATTTGTTACTGGAATAACTGCAAACGTGAAACCGCAAGACTTAAAACCCAGGACGTTAGAGAAGATAAAGGACAAGCCATTGTTACTAGAGAAAATTTTGTTGTGATTCCACCAAGGATCCTTACAAAATCAGCAGAAGCTGCAACCTATAATAAAAAAAAAAATTGTTCAGGACAGAGCTAAAGAATTTTGTGCTCGAAATTATAAAAGAGCGGTATCCCACACCCCTATGGTTATACATGTTCACAGACGGTTCTGCAAATACTACAAGAAAGGATAAAGGGGATGGAGATTATACAGAAGCTTTCCAGTTATCAGAGCCTATGGGGAAGCTAGCTGGTATCTTTGACGGCGAGGTCAGAGCAGTTCTTCTCGCCTTAGAATCCATAAAATAGTTCAAACCGCAGAAAGTCGTAATCTTAATTGATTCGCAAGCTGCCATAATTGCGTTTCTGATGCTTTCTGCTCTTCCACAAATCAAGTTAATATGTGTCAGGAATTGATTGAGGAGTTGATTTTAGAAGGCATACAAGTCGTTTTACAATGAATACCAGCAGGTTGTGGGTTATCGGATGGTCAATTAGCTATAGAAGGTGCCAGAAAGGAACAGCCCGATAAGCCAATACCTTTTGTGACGGCAAAAAAATTAATCAAATTATCAATCATGGGAGAGTTGGAGGAGAAATGGCGGCTAGAGTTAAAGGCGAAGCAATGGTCATCATTAATTAACGAAAAGGGATGAGTGCCAGTAGATCGTCCAAGGGGTGAGGCCGCCGTTGCACGACTATCTTCAGAGCTATCGCCACCGCATTGGAGTCGCCGAATCAGCAACATGCCCACTGTGTCGACAAGAGCCTATGATAGCTCTGCATCTACGACCTGTCCTGAATTACGGGACGTTATAACCACAGCAAAGAGTGAGGGTGAAGTGTATTGGGCTGCTAGACACCGCATGGCCGAAATGGCCCAAGTCAATCAAGACAGGATAAAAAAATAAATAAATATATATATATTTTTTAATCTAAAAACGGCAGTCATATAAATTCTTAACTGTTATCAGGGCCAAATATATTATAAAAGATTCTGATGAAAATTACAAAAATTTGTTGAGAAATACAAACTATACCGATATTGAAAGTTTCTATTGAGCAGGCTAAAAAATAAATAAGCTAGATTACGAGTGCTGATGTAATTTTCCATTATGTAGTATATATTAGTTTTGTTTTAAGAAGTTAATTGTAATCGCTTATACACTACGATATACCTTCTTTGATCGTACTTTGTCTAATAAGTTTCGACGATTTGCATTATCCAAACATACTAAACATTGAAGTGATATAATGCCATTGAATCACGTTTTACATAGGTAAGCTAGTGATGTAATTTTATGAAGGAGCGCTTATTAATTTTATTATCCTAAAATTCGTGAAATTTTAATTATGTGTGTATAAAATTTAAGTTTCGCCTGTAAATACTTATTATGATTAGTATTTTAATAATACTAATCATAATAAGTTTGGGCACACCAAACTTAAACAAAAGCCCTTATTTTTTAATGCTTTTAGTCATTTCAATTTGTGCCCATTACGTTGATTTCTGTGACTTCAGAAGTACGTATGAATGACATAATTTTTTTTTACAAATTTTCAGAATGAATTATTTTTATTGAACATAATTTACAGGATTACTGAATTGTTTACTAAAAAAAAAAATAGTGGACAAAAATTAAACCCCTCCCCCTCATATTTTTTGGCAATATTTCATTTTAATTTACACACTCAAAATGGAACTTAGCAAAAAAAAAACATGACAGGTGAAGCAAGTACACCTATATAAACCACGGAACTTTGTTGAAATTTCAAACAAGATTTTTAAGTTTAACTATTACAAAGCGAATTTAGTAAAATATTTCAGAACAACAAGAATTAAAGCGGATAAAATATTTTATCTTATTTCTCTAATTTGTACGCAATCTTTTCAAACAGTGAACAATAAGCAACTCCCCCACGGCCCAATGTATGAGGATGATATATATGACATGGTAAGTGAGGTGTAGTATTGTACAAAGTGAGGCCGACCATTCCTGAGACGTGTGATTAACTGAACCCAAGACAAAAGATGAGGAGAACCGATCATCGGGCGTCGCACTAACAAACATCTAGTGTAGGGGAAGGGAGAGCAGCTCTGGTCAGGAGGGGGCGGTTTGCTGAGGTGGGCCGCTCTTGATGAGTGGTGACCTCTTGGGTGTCTGGGCTAAGAAAAGATCCGATACCGGTGGGGGGAAGCCAGCAATGATGTACTTCCACCTCCATTTGTATGTGCACAAGGCAAGATCCAACCGGCGGGCAGACCCTCATGCCGGACGTACAGCCGGTAGACGGGAAGTCTAGTTTGAGTAAAGGACACTCTCCTGGGACGAGTTATAGTTAATTCTTGGTCCGGCTCAGGGGAGCAGGGAAATAAAAAAAAAAAAAAACATATCAAGTACAATAGTATCAAAAGACAGCCAAGTATTCAACTCCGTATAAAAGCAACTAGCTTAAAAAATATATATAAAATAAATTCATATATATATATATATATAAATATATGAAAAACAATTTCATACCAAATATTTCTTTGAGGTTCACTGAAGTTCCTTTCAGAGTAATAAATAAGATCTGACGAAACACTGGATTATTCAGCTTGTACATGGATGTATTCGAATTTTAATTTTCAAGTCACCTTTATTTGATAAATTTGAAACAGTTTAGCATTTTCGAGTTAATTGAGTGGGGGGGGGGGGCGTTTGTCTTCATTTTTTTTCTCTTCAGGTTGTAATGTACAGTGGATCCACAGTCAAGGTACAATTGTAAAAAATTGATAATTTACATGAAAATGATTGCAGCGATTTTCTGTAATGACTTAAACAAACAGTTAAATGTAAAATTAATACTTAATATCCAATTAGCGGAATAGTTGGAAAAAGTACAGAATATCATAAATTTAATTATTTCTGTCACTACTGATTTTTACTCGTTTTACTTGAAGTTTTTACTTTCATAGTAAAAAATAATAATAAAGGTTTCAACCCACAATTTTTTGATAATTTTTAATTTTGTAGAGAAGAGGGTCTTAGGGAAAAGGCTCTCTTCAACACATTGAAAAAAATTACAATCATGTTTTCATTTAAGTGTTTTTACAGGGCTACCAAATTAAGAATACCTTATGGAAAATGCCATTATTTCAATTTTTGTTAATTATAACGGATTAGGTCTTAGATCCCTAGAGGATGCAAGACTGGCCCGAAATACTTAAATAAATCATAAAGGTTTTACCTGCCCCTTAAATTAGAACAAGTTTTAAGAAAGAATGATTTCAATTTTTATCTATATTAATTAAAGAGTTCCAGGAGAATTATTAGGGAATTCTGCACCATTTCCAAATAAAGGTATCAATCCGGTTTTAATTTAATTTTTTAATTTAAGTTATATTTTTTAGAACCAAAAAATGTTGTGCCAGCATTTGCGGTTATTCCTCAGGTTCAAAGGCTTTGTTATTAATTTAAACATTTACCACAATTTCCTTATTCAGAAAGGTTCAGGTAGAATTCAGTATACTTTTATCAGGCCTGCTGAGAAATATAAAATGACAAAATTTAACCACAAGTGATAAATAATTCGTTTTTTATTTATCTTTTTTTAATTCTTGGTTAAATTTCTTTTTGAAAATTTAGGTAAATTAATTTCCTTATTTTAACATTTACAAAAAGTCAAATTCTTCAGTGTTAAGGAGTATTTTAATTATCGCCTTAAAATTGTATTTTAATAATAGGAAACAATCTCTACAGTATGAGTATATTATAAATGCATTGCAAGATAAGTAAAAAAGCAAAAAACACATGAAAAAATGCGATGCATTAAAACAAAAGCGATGTTAAACTGCAGTAAATAATAATTACCATATATTTTATTCATGAATTCAGTAATTAAACTTAAGCATTACAATTTGTTTTTGTTATTATTATTATTATTGTTACAATAATGTAGTTAATACGTATTGAATATCATATACTTATCCTTGGATATAAATAATTTGAAAAAAAAATTGTGCTAACAATAATTAATTTGGTATGAGAAACAGTTTTATAATAGAATGTTTGGTGCTGATACCTAACCTGTAACTCCTGCTTATGTAGTATACATTTATTTTAGTATAATTGGTTTGAATGTAGTAAATATATTAAAATATATTAGTATCTACATACATAAATACATTATTATTATTATTGTATTATACAGTTTAATATAACCTTGTCCTTCAATATTCTTCTAATAAAAACATCTAACATTACGTATTTATAATTAGATTAGCAAGAAATTTGTCCAGCCCTACATTATTTTGACTCCAAATTTTTTTTTCTGCATGTCCTCAGAATATTAACTAAAATAACGTAATTTAGAATATCCTACAGAATTCAAAGAAACAAAGAATGAGTAAAAAAATATATACTTAAAAAAAATCATAATAAAACCGACGTAAAAAACCAATAAAAAATACAATTAAATTTAAAAAAAAAATTTGTTTGAAGTGAACGCAGAAATAAAATCAATCAACTACCGACAAACTCTTCATTTGTAGCCCTTCAAATTGTTAAAATTTAAATTTGTTTTTTTTCTAAATTTTTATGAAATCTTGAAACAATTTTTTTTTTATAAATCGTTTAATTTTATTTTAAACATGGGTAGATTAAAAAAACATGCTTTTATGAAAAAATACCAATGGCGAGAAACCTGTAAATCGATAAAATAAGAAGCTGTTAGAATTATAATTGAGCGTGAGTTAATGCTGTTTGGAATGCGTTAATCAGTTCAACTTTTTATTTGAACTTTTCCAAATAATTTTCTTGATGTTTCAAGTAAAAATACTTTAAATATCAGAACGTTATAACCTTACAATTGTAAGCTACCTAGAACGGGAAGCAAGTCATTCTGAAATTACATGCCGGGCTTATTAGAGAAAGTAAGGAGTGAAGTAGCATTCTATTTATCTACTTCTTCATTGAGCCAAATATAAGGTACTGATGCATATACGCATGCACAGCTAACTGAAATGTAGGTGATATACAGAGAGGTCACGCTTTTGATTTAGGATCACTCGCCCATTCCCCCACCTATTCTATTGAAACATTACAGACTTTTAACGAAGGTTCTAAAATGTTTTGTCAAAATTTCAACCCTCTAGGATCTATAGAAACAAAATGCGGCTTTCAAATAGAAACATCAATTTCAGATAAACCATATTTTTTATTCATTACAAAATAGCTGGTTAAAATTATTAAAAACAAATGTTTAGTTAAACAGCTGTTAAAATTGAATAAAACAAGTATACATTTATATATATATATATATATATATATATATATATATATATACATATATTTATGTATAGCCATTTATATAGCCCATGATACTCCCGGTAACGTAAGGATTCCAACGCGGGTCATACATCTAAATCGGTTCAGCCATTGAGCTCCTACGATGAAGTATATACATACGTATGAATTTATGTTTGTATTTAGGGACATACACCCTAAATACATTACACTCTTTTTTTGGGCATTCTTGTAAAAAAGGAGTGTTTCAGATTTTTTTTACCGGATTAAGGGTTTTATGTTTTACCTAGAACTCAGAATCAGTCCTGTGCAAAAAATAATTTGTTAACTATTTTGGGTTGATCCTGGTTCTGTTTTCTAGATGGCTCTAAAATATTTAGTGGAGGAAAAATCAATTTGTTGTAGCATGTACTTGAGCCCGTAAGCAGGAAATATTCTCGAAGATAAATTCAGTGAGGTATTTCATCAACTGGTTACATATCTCTTAGGATTTAAAGATAGTATCGAAAAGCCAAAGACAAGCGGTAATTTTCTCTCCCATCTGAAAAATATGTAATATTAATACCTTTTTATTACGTGTTTCTGTAAAGAAGGAATTGATAAATTGAGTACAATCTGAAAATTCATTATTAGGTTTTTACTTCCTTGTACGAATTAAAGGAAGTATTTTGATCGCGAAAAATTTCGATTTTCAGATTTCAACGGAAATTCCATTTTGACCATACCTGAATCATTCTGACTAGTTTCAGCGTGACGTCTGTACGTACGTACGTACGTATGTATATCTAATTAACTAAAGTTAATTAGCCGTAGGATGTTGAAATTTTGGATTTACGACTGTTGTATCATCTAGTTGTGCACCTCTCCTTTTGATTCCAATCGACTAAAACAAAAGTGTCCAAAAAAACCCCAAAATCCAAAAAAAACGTTTGGGTTTTGGATTTTTTCTTAAGTGCAGTAATAAGCCCTCATTGAGAGCTTTTCAGTAATATATCATAAGTAGTACTTATTTTCATTAGTTCGAGAGTTATAGCCAAATAAACTTTTAATTAATGAAATATTTGGATCTTACTTGGATGTTCAAAGAAGGGCACGTCGGTTCGACTCAGTCTTCATCTCCTTTTCTTTCTTTATTTTTTTTTAAATTTAAAAATATATATATTTATTGATAATTATTAAACCATGTTTTTAAACAAATTTTACAATAAATAATTATTCAGTAATAATAATAAAAAAAAAAATCAGAAGTTATAATAGAATTTTATTTACTTTTAAAAATGTGTAATGTAATTTAATAGGCATTAATACATATGTGTATATGTAATAGATTTGGTGAATCATCTGATTATTTAATATTGAAACTCGTATTATTTTTGGATTTTGTAGTTTAATTTCTGTTTAATTTTATCTACATTAAAGTTAACTAAAGAGTGAATGAAAAATAGACCCTCACAAGAATAACATATACACTGAGGCATACATGCCTGATCTTTTATAAATTGCAAAAAATTATTATCTTCTAGTTCATTAGTCCTCTGGTAATATTGTCGGACAATATTCTCCCCAAGTCGGAGTTGATCATTTCGTTTATTTGTTTTTTTGCCAATCGTGTAATCGCTCTTTGGTTTGATATAATTCTATCTGCTCTTAATTTGAGTACACGTTCTCTAGTTTTTAAATTTTTTTTCTCTTTTTATATTCATCATCCTCTCTTAATTCTTTTATTCTTTCCTTGGTCTTAACGTTTTCTTCCTCTTTATTGCTCTTAATATTTTTATTCTTTCTTTGGTTTTAACACTTTATACCTATTTATATTTATCATGTTCTATTAATTTTTTTATTCTTCCCTTGTTCTTAAAATGTTCTTCCTCTTCATATTATCTTTCTTTTTCCTGGATGATTGTTTCTTTTTCTTTTTTGATTATTCACAGAATAATCCAATAATAAAAACGTAATATTTTACACCGTAAGGTCGAAATTAACATTTGTAACCAGTACACAGGAGTACACTAAACGGAACAGTTTAATGATTATTAACTTTAATTTATATGATATACCAGAAATTTGAAACTTTTGTTAATTAACAATCAACGACGATGCGAATAATACTGATCTAATAATACGAGTAATATAGGGTCTTTTACTCTATCCTAATATTTCATGTAAGATTGTTCTATTAATAATTGTATAAATATTTATAGTTACTAAAAACTGATATTTAAGCAATTGCGTATGTGTCCACTTTATTAAGAAATTGGAGGATCGTACCTCACTTTCAAATGAAATAAGTTTAAATGAAGTGCAGCATAAAATATGTATATCTAATTTAATAGGCGTACAATAAAGTCATGTGGTGTCCACATCAGATTTTTTAAATTTATTAAAGGCTATTTTATTTTTAACATAGTTTAGATAATTTGTTAAGTTTTGTTATATAATACAGTATATACTTCCCTTATTACTTTGAGTAATATTTTTTAAAATATAATTCAATAATGTTATATTATGTGAATATCGCCATATTTTTTTGAAATATTATTGTGAAAATATATGTTATTTTTCTTATATAAAAGTCAAATACAAATGATGCAAACGTAGAAGATTTAGTTCTTTTAGTATTAATTCAGGTTTATAGGTTGAAACAGTACCGTTTTTTTTTTAAATTTGTATGCTTAGCAGAATTATTGGTAATATACAGAAAACTTTGAATTTTAAAGTGAGGAAGAACTGTTTAATAAGATTCCATAAAACAAGGTTAGTTGTTCCTTTTTTCAATCCTTTTGTGACTTTTGCAAAAAGAAAAACGAGATCACGTATACAAACTGCTAAAATTTGATTTTTTGTTGACATATTAAATTTTTAGTTCACAGTAAAAGGATATACTCAAACAACCTTTCAGTGTAATAGTTAAAAAAGTACAAACAAATTTAGTTCAAATATCAGTTGAGAATGCGAATTTTCAATCAAGTTATTTATTTAAGATTATTATTTATTAATATAATTTTTCCTACGATATTACTTTTTTATAAACTAAAAATCAAAATGAATAAAAATTACATGTATTCCAATCGGGTTCAAGTATTCCTTCAATATTTTCTCATTGTCTCATTCAATTTTTTAAATTAAGTAATTAAATCACTTTCCTTAACAAAAGATCTATCTCACCTAATTCTATAATTTCATGCCAAAAATTGTTATTTAAATATGAAGCTAAATAAACAGAATTCCAAAATTTTTGTACTCTTGTCTCAGGATCCCTGAGTTCAAAACATCAAAAACTATGAAAATTTCGAGAGGGGTTATTTTTTGACCGATATAAATAGTCTCTCAAAATTATAAATTACAAAAGAAACTAGAAAAATATTTAATTCTGTCAATATGTTTTCAGGTAATATTCGTCATATTATATTTACATTTATATATGCATATTATATATACATATTATATATACATTTCTGTATATCTATTTTTATTTAAGGCGTTGAATTAACTCACTTGCACATGTTAAATGCAAATTATTCCAGTTTGAAATTTTAGTGTGCGAGTATATTTGTGATTTAATTTATATTTTATTCATCTAATGCACATTTTTGTTCATATTACAGTGTTTAATAGATAGATGGTATATTGTAAGATGGGGGAACGGTTACAGTTATAACAATATTGTCACACATAAACATTAAAAGGCGAGGCGATGTATGATTGAATAATGTTTGTTTAGTTATGCGGTATTCTATTTGCTTTGTTTTACAACGTTATATTACGTAGAAATGAAAAATGTAGGTTCATAAAATTTGTGTTTTCATGATTTACTGCTGTACGGTAAGCGAGTGCCGCCATCATCATCGGGGCATGGCATCGGCCCTTGCCCTTGTATCTCTCGTGTAACATTGAGAGGTGTAGGAGCTAATTCAAGGTCGGACCCGGATTTTCAAAACGTATATATATAACAACCACCGTTGTTGAAGTTAAATCCATTGTACATTTGTGTACTGTTTATAACTTAACCCTACGAGACTATCTTACAGCTCAACAACTCTTCACAATGAAGACTTTTGTAAGTTTATTTTTTTTTTTGTAATTTTTATTTTAAATATTACTATGTTGATTTAATATGTATTTTTATAGATATTTACATTATTATTATTTTTTTAAATTTGACAGTTCTATTAAAATGTAATAATAATATTTAATTTTCAAAAGTTTTAGTTATTAAAAAAATTGGGGTTTCTTTGATTTTGTTCTAAACAAGTTTTACTTTCAGGAAAAAAGTAAACACTACGTGGTGTTAACGATACTTAGGATAACTTGCTTTTCATAACCTCTAACTTCCGTTTTGTTCAACAAAAATTGAATTATTGTAATATTTTATTGATTTTTATTCTACTATTACCCGTTTTCGACAATATCTAGAAGCACATTTTAACGAGAAAGTTGAGACAAAATGGTAGGTGAAAAAAAGGTGTAGATCTTTGCTGGGAGTCAAACTCGAGACCAGCTGATCTAGTATGTTAATTATTATATATCTTAATTATTATAACACTTGAACAATCTTTTATTTAAATTCGTTCTACTTTCATTGAAATTAAAAAAAAAATCAATGGAGTAAGTAAAGTTTGGCCTCTTGCTTTCCAAAGGATGTAAGTCACTATCAGTTAAAGAAATTGAAATACAAGGATTCCGGTTATCGGACCCCTTTGGGTCCGAGACCACGTGCTCTATTAAACGACTAGCCTTATTATCGATATTAAATAAAAATGAGGTGATATAGATAAATACAGTACATAATAATTATTAAACTCAATGTTCTTATTGTTCAAAATTTTATTTCTAATACAATATTAATATTACTTAAAAAACATTATTGAATTACAAAGTTATTAAATTATTTAATTTGTTTATTTGATGTTTTTCTTACATCATTAACAAATAAAAAAATGTTTGATAAACAAAATTAAACAATGATTTCTTTTTATGGCCCAATAAAATACAAAAATATGTATTTTATGTTTCTTACTTCATAAACTTTAAAAAAAAATTTTTCTACTTTGCCATATCGTCTCCCTTTCATTATCTGGCAGTTTACAAATATGGCACAGACTCGCAGTTCTGCTACCAGGCTTCCTTCACCAACTTCTTGCTTAAAATGCTGCTGAAGTCTTTCAACGAATTTTTCTGTATCTATTGTAGATACGCATTTGACTTCGGGTTAATCTTAAACTTCGTCCAATTTTTGAGTAATCTTTTTGATTATTTCGTCATCACTTCCACTCAACTTGAGCGGACATGCAGACCATTACTTAAAAAACTTTTCTTCTAGTGGTTAATGAGAAAATAATTCCCTACCAAAACCGTTTAAACAACGGTTAAACGACTTTGATCACTAATAAATTTGAGTGATTTTACGAGTCAAATAAAGAAACAAATAAGTTAGTGGAGCTTATAAGTTGCATTAAGGCTCGGGTAATTTTACGTGAATAATATCAGTATGTTTCTTTTTTTAGAAAAATGCCCCAATTAAACATCTGTCCCGAATAACCAGTGGTCCTGTTAACCGGAATTCATTGTATTACTGATATTAGATCCTTTCTTATATGTTCTGCTTTTGGAAATAATTAATAAACATAATGTTTTGAATAATTTCAAGTACCCTTACCCCTCTGTTTTTCTAGCTTCCTTGCTTTGCTCGAATTAAAAAAAGGTTATAATATTTTGACATTCAAGTCTGTTTTTTTCGTTTTTTTAATTGTTCTTTAAAGGCAACTGAAATCCTTAATGATGCTATAAAAAAGATCTGGATTTCATTTTCCCTTCTGTATTTGTAGGTTTTCATCCCTTTCAACTAACAAGAATTAAAATATTCAACAGGTTTTTTTTCGAAACGTATGGATGTTCTGAAAAATCAAAGAGGAGTGGAAAATATTGAAGGCCAATAGGTAGATAAAGAAACTCATTCGATTACGAAAGATTTTTGGAGCTTCTTAATTAACGCAAAATTATATCTGAGAAAAATTAAAAATTCTAAAAAGAAATGTTATAAACCTTCCCTTTCTAAGTCCAAACTAGGCTGTTTATGATTATTATTATTTAGAACAAAAAAACATTAAGTAGTAGTCTTGAAGAAAATCTTTTCGTGGTAATAATGTTAGTCGTGCGGACAAATGAAATTATTTCTTACTAATAATAATTAATTAGAATCTAGTCTGTTTTTTACTTTTAGTTTATTACTTTGTATAATATGCATTCTGTTATATTAAATCCACTTAATTAATTGTAATCCTTAAGTTTTTCTGTTCTGACCTTGAAGGATATCCGTCATCTCTTATCCTTGTTTAAGTCAACCACCTCTTAAGATATCTTTTGAACCGTGTTACATTCAGAATTATTATTTTTTTTTTTAAATTAAATATAAATTTTGTTTTTTCTGCTGGTATAGATCATAAAATTATTGTTGTAATAACCCTAAATTTAATAAACCCTCAAATTTCTGTGTTTTACAACTTTATAAATCTTTACATTTCAATAAATCTAAAATCTAGATTAAATATGTTACTTATACAAGTGTATAAATATAAGTGTTTATAAAAATATGTACGTATTTGACTTTATACATTAGGAACACATACCGACGACTAAGATTTGGTGAGGACGTTTGTGTATCAGGGAATCTTTAAAAATTAAAGAAAATTTTAAAAAATATTGCTTACCTCGTTTACCACAATTCTGTTTTTATCGATTTTAGATCATTCCATTTTTAATTTTATTCTTTCATTTCATTCTTATTTTGAGATTGTCCTACGCAAAAATTTATATAAGTCTAGATTTATTCTTTAATTGTTTTATCCTAGTCTCAGGACAAGCAGTTTCTATACAGTACCCTTAATTGAATCCTAATAACCAAAATATATCGGTAACTCAGGTCTTTAAAACCAATTTTAAGTAGCTACGCCCTTTTACCGGTTACTTATTAACGTCGTGCAACGTCATAGACCTTATTACAGTAGCAATAAGATGTAATCGAAGGTAATGCTAGGCAGTAACGAACCTAAGTAATTTGATAATAAATCTAACGATCTTTTATTTGATCTTTTGAAATCTCTCCATATTATATTTTATACACGGTATAATGATATCTTACTGTATGATATTTATAAGTTTTAATTTATTTTTAGGCATTGACCCAACAATAAATTATTTATAATTAAATTACTATTTAATATAAACTTTAACTTACATTTAGCACTATAACGTATTTAAATTATTAATTAAAAAGAAAATATATAATTAACCGACTAGCAACTAGTAAGTAGAATATTTAAAATAAAAAGATAAAAATTATATTAATAATAATTTAAAAAAATTAACTTTTCCCTTTTAAATATTGAATTAAATGGAAATTATGTTCTTGTAAAAAAAAGCTCTTTATTTTTTGTATAGAGCATGTCCTCATAAAGGAAATTACTAGAACGATTATTAGAGTACTATTTAACAATTTTTAAAAAAAATTAATATTAATAGAAGATTATCATCAAACAACACAGTGTTATTTAATAACACTAAATTTTTTCCATAAAAATGTTTGAAAACATTTATAACATAAATATTGTCGAGCTCAAAAGAATGGAAGCACAATTACCATCTAAATAACAAATTAAAATTCCCTTAAGAAGTGAAGTTTAATTCTAATAAAATTTATTTTCCTGTAAAAAAGTATCAGTAAATAAAGAATTATGTAATTCAAGGTATAAAGAAATGATAAAATTTAAAATGAAATTATGTTTTTGAATATTTTGAAATAATCAAAACTTCTGTAACCAGCTGTGGTTTTTCTTCGCATTTTTGTTAACATTCCTGGTTTCATTCTTCTTGTACGTACTATATATATATAAGTAATCCAGATGGTTTAACAAAATCATTTATGCTCAATGTTCTTCTCAGCTCATATGACATTAAAATGCAGCATATATAATTCTTTTTTTGAAGAAGAATAATTTACGCGGCGTACTAGTTAATTAATGAACATAGTATAAGAAATCCATGATCTTATTTTAATTGTCATAATCTTTAAAAAGAGGTTGTAATGAAATTTGATTAACATGTGCAAATAAGGCGTAGATTAGCATGGTTATTTTATAAACATATCTCCATTAATTACCTGCAAAATTAAGTGTTTATTTTATTAATGCGCGTGTACTAAATATTGGTGATAAAATGGCTGCATATTGTAAACATTTCAGGCGAATCACTATTACCTTTTATGGCAGTGCTTCCCAAACTTTTCCGAGTCGTGGCGCCCTTTTTCAATTAAACTTTTTCCATGGCGCCCTATCCTAAGTAAAAGTATGAATACTCGTAAGAGATAAAAAGAAATAAAACTCGTGTATCTCCATTATTTTTTTACTTTATTTACATTAAATTAATAATTGTAAATGTCTTGGTTCAATTAATTATGTAGCTTTTACAATATTTCGCGGCTTCCCGGGGCGCAGCAGCACACAGTTTGAAAATCACCGTGTTATTTTATTTTTCCACAGGTTATTTCTACTTCTCTGATTCCTGTATATACAGCTTTGAGTAAATATTTATCAAAGCCGATCAAAAACAATTCTTTCACCAGAAATTTTATTTTCTCTACATTTTAAAGTCCTCTGAATCTAAAAAATATTAATTCTTAGTTACAAGATTTTCAATGAATGTATATGTATGTGTGGGTTTACGGTATAATAATAAATTTTGATGAGACAGCCTTTCATCAGAGAAGTTAATTCTAATAAATTTTTAAAAATATTAGTTGAAGTAGATGGTGAGGTGATACTATATTTCGAAGGGACTCATTTGACTTCATCAAAATTTTCCTCACGTTTGTTTTATAGCTTATTAAAATTAATATTATTGAAAATACCGATGGAATATATACCACGTGTAATGTTTTAAGGAAATTTTTAACCGTACTGTAATCCCATCATTAATAATTTGATTTTTGTAAATATTATAATTGTTCTTTATTTTTGAGAATTTCTACTATTGATTTACATTACTTCATGATTATTTTCTGCGGTGTTGCTAGAATAGGCAACAGTTTTAAACCCTAATCAGGTTGGTAGGCGATACACAACCCTCACCATTAAAAATAGGCGTTCTTCTAATTTTACATTCCTGGCGAATATAGCTAGATATAAAAGGAGGGAATATAATAATATTTCCTATATTAATATTGCTGATATTAATTCAGCTGATATTATTCAGCTCTAGTAATATAGATGGTATTAAATGGAAAGTATGGTAATCAAATAAAAATGACGTCTCACCATAAATGACGATTTGGGTTTTTTTGCAAATTTTTACGTTTTAGAGCCCAAGTCGTTCATCTAGACAAAAAAAACGTATGTGCGTACGTATGGACCTATGTGTGTCGCACTAATTTTAGCCTTTTATCTCAGGATTCAAACCGATTTTTTACATATCTGGCACAAATATATGCGGCATTGATCAATTTTTTGTTTTTAAAAATTCTTTAAGAGGGTATGGGAATATCGCGAAAAACCCAATTTCGACCTTCTTCAGAGACATTTTAGAGAATCCGAAAAGATATTTTTCAAAAAATCAACCTGCACCTCTTAAAATTGAAATATATGTTGTTTTTTTTATTCTTTTGCTCTACAAAAGAATTTTGTAGACCAAAAGAATTTATTTTTTATTTATTCTTTTAAATATTTTTCAAAAAATTGTTGAAAGTTTATACTTCATATATCTAGAGCTATCAAGAAATGTTTATAATCAAACTATACAAACTCCCCGGGGCTAAAATAGAGAAAAGTTTTTTGAAAATGTTTACGTTTTTAGTTCTCCTTTATTAAAAGAGATGTTAGAGAAAATTTTACTTAAGCAAATTTTTTTAAGTTCAACAATATGAATATTGTTTAAAAAATTTTTCTTGGAATGTATCCCCACCTCTGAGTTTACATTTTTTTTTTTTTAGCTCTTAACTCTTTACATTTTTATTTATAATAGCCAGGGAAGTCATGCGATTATTTTCCATCTTTTTTACCCCTTCAACCTGCCGTACTGAAATTTTTTCTATTATGAATGTATATATATATATATATATATATATATATATACACATAAAACGTTTTATTTTAATAACTCGTTATATAAACTTTAAACCGTTTAAAAAAGATTTGTTGATGAAATAGCCAAAAATTGCCGTCTAAAATATTTTGAGAACTACTCACTGGAAGTAAAGTTAATATTCGCGTTTTAATCAGCGATTGCTATACAGGTACGTGAGTTTATGTAAACATCATTGACTGCTTAAGAGGACAGCTAGTAATAATGTAAAAAAAAATTATAAAATCTCTTCCATATCTAAAACCAGAAAAAATTAGGTAAAATGGTGAGACGCCACCTTTGGAACCTAAACATATTTCATCGGTCTAGGTACAACTTGGTAATAACTTTAACTTGATATATTTAAAGCCAATATAACAGTCTAAATGAAAGTGTAACCTTTTCGTATATGGTTCTTTTTTCGGAATTTTACAGCCAAAATACTTCACCTTTTTTTCCCGAATCATTATACTTTAGCATATAATTTGGTTGTATATACAACCAAATTTTATACATTGAAATGAAATACAAATTTAATACACTAAATTTGTATATTTAATGTTAATTAGACGTGGTTAGCGAGCGAAGCGTGCGTAGGTTATGTTTAATGTTTAATTAGGTTATATTGTTATAGTACGATTCCGTGTAACCCACCGGGTTGGTCTATTAAAGAAATTGGTGAACGGTTAAAGAAAAGTGCTGAACGTGTCTTCCCAAATCAGCTGATTTGGAAGTCGAGAGTTCCAGCGTTCAAGTCTTAGTAAAGGCAGTTACTTTTATACGGATTTGAATACTAGATCGTGGATACCGGTGTTCTTTGGTGGTTGGATTTCAATTAACCACACATCTCAGGAATGGCCGAACTGAGAATGTACAAGACTACATACACTTCATTTACACTCATATATATCATCTTCATTCATCCTCTGAAATAATACCTGGACGGTAATTCTCGGTGTCTATACAGCAAAAATAATTACGATTCCGTGTACTGAAAAATCGTACGTATATCAACACAACCTAACCAAACATAACTCGTCTAATTAATGTTAAATATACAAATTACAATTATATAATTTTTTTTTAGCTGTAAAAATCTGAAAACTACCGATTATCCTTCCAAAACAAAGCAATTCTTCTTTTTCTCTCAAATCTTAAAAAAATTAATTAAAATGATCAGAATTTCAAATTTTTCTAAATTTTAAAGTATAAATCTATTAAGAATGTTACAGGAATGCGAGAGAGTAAACCCCTCTTAGGTCCATTTGATGGAGAGGATTTTTTTTTAATTTGTAATAATTTAATTTTTAACAAATCATTCTAGAATTAAAAACCAAAATATATATTTTCCATTCGTTAAGAAAAGTAGTAAATAAATAATTCAAGATAATGAAAATTATTTAAATAAAAGTTAATCCGATGACTAGCTTTACGCTTCTTATAGTATCTCTATTCTTTCCTTAATTTTCACCACTGCTCGTATAAGTGACAAATAAAACAAAAATTACTAACTAAAGATGAAGCCAAAAATGAAACGGAATAACTATAAAAATAATACATATTAACAATAAACTAGTTTGTTGCATGAGACTGACATATGATATCATGATAACGTAGGATGAATATTCAGAGTACTGAGAGTTACGCGTGGACTTTCTCCTTCTTTCCACGATTAGTGGAATCTAATCTCCTTTTCTTTGCTTACACCAGGTATATAATATGTCTATTTACCTTCAACTCTGTTCGTTTTTCTTCACAGTAAGTAAACAGGAAAATGCGGATCATTTTTAAGATTCAATAAAACAAAAATCAGATATGAAAAAATCTTATTAGATCTAGTACCTTTTTGTACTGTTATTTCAGCTAATAATTACTTTTTTTTTTGGTTTTTATTGCAGGCAGTTTTCGCTTTCCTCGCCGTCATTGTGGCCGCTGTATTCGGCGCAGCTGTTGAAGTAGAAAAACCTGTTCCAGTCGAATCTGCTGATGTATCACCGATTTCAGGACAAGAATCAGCAGCCGCACCAAAAGAAGACTTAAAAGGAGCCGAAACAGTATACGCCGCATTACCATACGTACCTCCAGCACCTGTATTGCCATACGCCGGCTATCCATACTACAGATACGCTTACCCATATGGATACCCATATGCCGTTCCTGCTGCCTACTACCTGAGACGCTGATCACATCATTACTCAAATTCGATATTCCCTTTCTCTATTTTTTTTTTAATTTCATAAATTCCGCGCATTTTGTAAAAAGAACAAAAAAAATATTTAAATGTTTCTTAATAAAATAATTTATTGACTTTTCATTGTTGTTTTTTAATTTAATTTCATCAATCTTTAGATTAGATTAGAATACACGACAAACGTTTATGCAGCTCGTTTCAAGGTATATTACCAATGTAAAAATATTTTGAAATACCAAATTAATTAAAAATAATCCTATGAAAAATTAAAACTATTTGGATTAGATAATTTCAACATGTTCTTAAATAAAATAATTTTTAAAAAGTACAATAATTTTTTTTTAAATGATTTATTTTATTAAAAATTTATCCTAACATTTTTTAATATGTAGTTTTGGTTGTTCATATAAAATGTCTGCCGATTGATATACCAAAAATCCTAGGTTCAGTCAGGTCTTGAGATCTGACCTATTCTCATAATGTTACTCGTAGTTGGTGTTTTATGAGCACAAACAAAAGCTTCTGCAGGAAATGAACTTTTAAAAATAAGTTCATGTTTTGCCTCTGTGAACGCTACAAAAAAATATCTTTTAGAAATTACTACAAGATATGAGAAAATAAATAAATCCCAACTACAAAAACTGTTTATTTATAATCGAGTTTTATTGAACTGTATCAAAACAGTTACTAAATAAATAATTATGGTAGAGAATTTTAAGATATTTGATGCTGAGGTTGTTATCTACCCCGCAATAGCTGTTTGGACTTATCAAGTACTAACAGATTTTTCAGTACTATTTTCTTTTCTAATTTTATATCCACCTGTTTTCATTCTTACGTAAAAGACAAAGTTTGAACATATCTTTTATGCGGTAAAATCAATGTTCTGTTTATTCATTTATTAACTTTATAACACGTTTTTCTTTTTTTCGATAACAATACTGAGTTATTTCTACAGGTTCAACTCAAATTACCAATTTACTTTAGTTTCCATTTTTATACATTTTTTAATAATTAATTGTTTACTGAATAAAGACATTGTAATATGTACGAGCACTTACTAATCATTGTTTCTCAGAAGGATTATATTAATTTATTGCTTGACAAAATTTACGCTAATTTTATTGTTATTAAAAAGCATCTGAAATATAAGAAGAACTGTAATTACTTTCTTTGAAAGTAATGATGTACTCTATATAGTCAATAATATGGATTATCAGAGTAAAGATGGCACTTGTGAGGTTGGATAGCACTGCACAAATGGGCTTTATACACCTTTGACCAGCAGTAAGTTTGACTCGATGAAAAAAGACAGTGGAAACTACTTCTCTTCTAACTCTTTCTAATAAACCTGAGGTGACATGCTCGTTATTATTATGAATGAATATACCGATTTGGTGATGATGTGTATCTCATGTTGGGAGGTAAAAATCATTACGAATACAAATCGTTAAGAACATGTTAATATTTTTTTTATTTAAAATAAATAATATATGAGTTTTTAGACTTCTCGTAATGTTTTCATTTTCAATATTGACATGAAATCATATAATATATATTTTAAATCCTATTCGTAAGCAATTTTATATCTCACACATCCTATTTATCCGAGTTTCCAAATTGCTGAAAATTTTCAGTTTGGAAAAATTTCCCCCTACCACCTGTTCTTTGGTTTCTTCAAGTCATCAGCAGTTGACATTGTTTAAAAATGTTTTTAATACCAATTTCTTGGCAGCTGGTGCAACCGTTTTTTAGTTGTGTTACATACTCACCTAAATAGAGAGCCAATCAAGTGACCCTATCTGATAACCAAAATCAGATAAAAAATTTAAGTTCAAAAACAGAAATATAGCTATGCTGTACTTTTTTAGCGTATGCAGAGAGGTTAAAATTTGAATCATCAGTAGCGAACACTCAAGATGATTTTATGTATTTAAAATAAAAATAATAAATATAATTCTACCCCTGATCAATATAATATAAAATATGTTTTTTTTTTGAGGAGAGTATTTTTGGTGTTTAAAGACAATCAAGTAATGATTTGAGCGCATAGACTAATTGAAGTTAGATTTATATGGGAACAGATTTATGTGTAACCTTCAGTGTTAGAGGAAAGCCGAAGGAAGGGGATCGCGCTTCTGCGAATCGGTTAATTTGATAGTTGAGGATAGTAAGTTATGGCAGGTGTGTGGTTGGAAGAAGCTATAGAAGGCAATGTTAGGTTGTGTTAAATACACTTATGGAAATGTCTGCCGAGGCATTTACATCGATGAGATCCTGACAGAGACAAAAATGATGACTGTGTTGTGTTATCAAGTTCAGAGGATCTAAAAGACGACTTCTGGTAAAGCCCGATAGGGCTAGGAACGGAATCATGAGGGGGTGTAGTGGCATAGTGGCAACCGGGGTCGTCACAAGGCAGGTGTCTTCACCTACGGGGAGGTCAGAATACATGACCAAATATAAATTAAATGTTGGAGGGGATGGTCGTAAATATGTAACGCTATATTCGGCTCATTGTAAAAAGACGGGAAAAACTTCATTCCTTACTTTCTTTTGAAAGACGGGTACGGGATGTTTTTTGTTCATAGCATAATTCTTTTTTTGTTGAGATTACGGGTTCAACTTCTATGGTCATTAGCCCAAATAGAAAATTTTAGCGTGTGGAAAATGCCATGCCTAGCCGGAATTCGAACCCTGGACCTCCAGATGATTGATAGCATCGCCTTTGCCGTTTTGGGAGTAAATTTTGTCATATATCAAGTCGCGTAACAAAATAATACCGTCGCAACTAATATTCATACTTAGGTTATACATATTTTTAATCAAATTTACAAATTTTATTTGTAAAATGAATGTTTTAATCGGATTAATAAATGCTAATAAAAAATAAAGAGAAAAAAAACAAATAATAAAAGAGAAGCCGTTAAGTAAATAAGGTCTTTAATAACATGTAATATAAACCCGATTTAACATGAAATTTGTAGATGACTGTATAGTTTGGCTTGATCTAATTTATAATAATCATAAGCGACGCTTGTTATTTTAGACTTGATATGCGATCGCTTGCTTGGAGGTAGAATATAATTGTACTGTAAAACAAGCATATATCACTCAACTAGCCATTCCAACAAGCATATTCACATAAATGTAGGTATATTTCCACCTACCAAAATCCAAATATATTCATAATAATTGTATTACCACTGACAAGAAAACCCACAAAACGATTGCATTAATATACAATCTATTTTCTGTAGTGATTTAATCGACAAGCTTATAACACGATTTCTTACGGTATAGCCGTTTTAGGTATGTTCGGTGCCGGTGTGAAGATGGTTTTCAGTGAATTAAAGTCTTGCAGAAGGCGGTGAATGAAATAAAAAAAGTGGAGGCTTCAAGAGATTGGGCGTAAGTTGGCAATTTATTATGCTCTAACTTTACAATAATTTCTATGTTTTTGCGCAACCGAACGCTTACTTTTTCTGTATTCATTTGCAAGAGCAACATCGAACATTTTCCTCTCTATTTATACTACATTGCTAGATCTTAGGAAAAGATACAGAGGAAACGGTTAATTAACTGTATTTGTTAATAGGCGTTACTTCCTTCTCATCACATAATATTTTTTAATCTATTGATTTCCTTTCCCTCCTCAGTTATATATATATATATATATATATATATATATATATATATAAATGTTTCAGGTTTTATTCATGGTGGCTTAATACTGAATATATTAACTGAGTAGAAAATTTTTCTACTATATATATATATATATATATGTAAGAATAATAAGATTTTCTATCTATTGTTTGTCTGTTTTGCTTCAATAAAAAACTGATTTTTAAAAGTTTTTATTTACTTTTTAATAGCTGTTTACATGTTTTCTCGGAATTAAATTCTCTACAAGTTTTCTTATTAAATCTTCCACATTTATTAGTCATTTAACAAAGCTATGATTGTTGTTGTTTTTGTTATCGATGTCGCGGAGAAATATCATTTACGTACCCCCCACGAGATGGGGGAGTGTCCGACTCGCACGGGTTCGGCTAGATATTATTATAGAGCCTATGTGTTTCCGCATCCTACTGACTAAAACTTCGGTTTCACCGTTCCTCTCCACCAGGGGCCGGTTTTGTAATTAAATACACACACCCCCCGGGGATGACAAGGCGAGGGGCTTAGGAGCTTAGGAGTCCCACAGCTTCATCGCTGCAGCCAAACCGCGCAAGCACGGACAGACGGCGACTCCACTGAAGGTTGTCCCTTACCCCCTCGCAATCCAACTCTTGATGCTACTTCTGACAGCTGCATTATTCTGACTGCTTCTTCTCGGACTGTTTAACTCACCACCTCAACTAATTAACAATAGTTTAATCAATAATCCAGACAACATAATGAACCGACTGTACTCACTTTGGCTAATATTTACACCCTACTTCGTTATTTACCTTCCTTCTGGACATTGTTATCACTCGCTACTTGCTTAGAGGTTATCGGAGTCCCCTCGCTTCATCACTACCACCCAACCATGTAAACACAGACGAGCGGCAACTCCACCAGAGGTTGTGTTTCACCCCCTTGCGACACCCGATCCGGCTGCCGGGGTTCCGTTGTGTCACTTATCATCTAACTCTCCTTTCCTCATCATTTTCTTTCTGTTGTAACACTCTACAGACAAAATTAACCACGGCCGCAAATCGGTCACTTCACATTAGCATTATATTAATCACATTGTCAGGATTAATTCGTCCTGTTACTGCTGTGCACTCTCGTATTTCCTTCTCGCATCTACTGCAGGAAAAGGTGACATGTTCTGCTGTTTCTCTTTCATTGCAGTACCGACACTCCGGACTATCTGCTCTGCATTTCGCAAACGAGTACGCTCTGAAGGAATCGTAGCCGGTAGGAACTATGTAAGCCAGTAATTTAGCTCGCCAAATTCCCTCCCGATACACGGCCCAATCTCACATATTAATCCGTCTCGTCCATTTAACTATACGCGAAAGAGTGCTGCTTACTTGCCACTCCTCCAATAGCTCACGATATACCTCCTCTTTAATTGCACCTTCGTCTATCTTCACTCGTGAATCAGCCAACTGCTGCAGCGGACACAACCTGGCGACCACAAATAAAGCCTCCGTGGACACCGAGAATTAGGCACACGCAATTTTCAGAGCTATCTTCCTTTGTACTCCCTCCAGCTGTCGTCTGTTACGATCATACCTCAGAGCTCTGTACCATACCTGCACACCGTACAGTAAAATGGAATTTACTACGTGTGAATGCAATCTCCTTTTAGAGGCCCGCGGTCTTGTCGTAGTTCTCAGCAATCTATTCAGGCTTTAAACAACTTGTTCGGCTTTTACCCGAACTTCCTGGACATGAAACGTGAAGGACCTTCTATGGTCCAACCACAACCCGAGGTATTTTGCAGTCTTATCTGCCTGGATCGGCCCTTCATCGGTCACAATCGGTATAGGTTCTATAATTCTCCTACCCATCATAGAGATAGCTTTTCCCATGTGATAATCGAAGGCCTCTGGTTTCATCAATCTACTTACCATCTCTAAAGCTTCATTTGCCGCTCTCGCAATATCTTCTTCTTTTTTTGCTGCAACCACCAAAGCAAGGTCGTCGGCAAATGCTACTGCGTTCACTCCTTCTGGGTACTCTATGCGTAAGATCCCGTCAAAAGTACCATTCCATACTATAGGGCCCAAGACTGAGCCCTGGGGATCCCACTAGAAACTTTAAACTCGAGCTCATTTTTTCCCGTTCGGTACACCAAGATGCTTTCCTGCAGATATCTTTGAATCGGTCTTCTCAGGTATGCGGTAACATTGACTTCTTTCAACACCTTAAATGTAGCCTCCCAACTGAGAGAATTGAATGCATTGTGGACATCTACCAATATGACCATGACCACTGGGATTTGACGCGTACGCCAAGTACCTTTTGCCGCATTATCGGCAATTTTCATCACCTCTTTTACCGCATCAGTGGCTGATCTCCTCGACCGGAAACCAAATTTCCGTTGACTAAGGCCACCTCTCTCTTCAATGTACTTCCTCAGCCTCGCCGCTAACATTCACTCTAATAACTTGCAGATATTTTTAACTAAACAGATCGGTCTATATGTTACTGCGTCCTCCGGTGCCCCAGGTTTCTGTATTAAGACCAGTCGCGATGTCTTCCAAGAAGTAGGGATAAAATCACCCTTTAACTTGTTATTAATTACGTCTAGAATTGTAACTGGAACTTTTTCTACCAGGATCCGGACGATTTCAACCGGAATGCCATCCGGACCCGGACCCTTATGCAGCTTTATTTTTTTATCTGCAGTCTTAAGCTCCTGCATGGTAAACAGCGGTGTATCATCAGCTACTATTTCTTCTCTGATAGGCTCTCTTCGTCCCGGAAAGAGCTTCTCGACGTATTTACGAACCTTATCCTCCGCGATCACCAGTAACCGTCGCCCTAATCTTTCCAAAGAGGAGACCAAATGGTATCCTCTTCCTCACGGATCCCTGTCAATGTCTTCGCATAATTCCTTCCAACATTTAGTCTTGGTTTTTGTTAATAGCTGATGCATACACGGATCTGGCTTCCGCGTACTTCTTTTTGCACTGTCCTTACGAGATTGACATTCACGTCTATTAGCTCTTTGTAAAACTCTTTTGGATGCCCATGCTCTTTTAAGTAGTAATTCTAGTTTAGGTCCCCACCAGTACGCGTGTCTTTTTTGTGGTACTTTTATAAAAACTCTCGCCTTATCGCATTTTGCGGTGACTATTGCTTTCACAATTCTTCTGGATCTACTATGTCAGCCAATTTTACACTTATCACTTCGGAAAACCGTATACACCCACTCCTTGACGTGATAACTCTTTCCGGCAATCGCTTCTCGACCTCTGGCCCCGTGCTGTAAAACTTATATTTACTGCTACCGATACCTACATTCACGTCGTCGGGATTGACAACGATCAGTGGCTGTCAGTCAACCTGCGTTGCTGTGGTGTTTAGGCAACACAGCTGCGTAGTGTATTGCAGAAGTGCCACTGTCGGCTAAATAAGGACGTTTCCTTTGTTTTTATCGTGTCCCCTACGTGAGCCCCTACCCTCTTGTGCACAAGCGGATTGCAAGAAAAATCCGGCCAAAACCTCTTCGTCGAGCTGTGCGGGAAATACTTCGGTCGGAACCGTGCAGGGAGAGCAAGGCAGTGGAGGGCGAGTCAAGGCTGTGAGGCAGCTCCTTGCGAAGTCGAGGATGGTGGAGTACAGCGGTGAGGTGGTTGGGTCTGTTCCGGAGGACTGGGGCGAAGCCTTACTTGAAGGGGTCTAGGTCGAGATTTGAAGGGATAGGGCGGATCGAGGATATGCGGTCCCAATTGAGCTTAAATATCCTCAAAAAACGAGTCAAGGATTTCGGTCGAGTCTAGACAGTTGGTTGATTCGTATCTTTCTGAATGTTCCTTGATGGGTGCGAAACTGGCGTTGAAAAACAAAAACCTCCAGGGCGCAAACCGAGCCCTTGATTCGGTCGTTTCTCGACTGTCGGGCAAGGTGGATCAGGTTGTGGAAGGAGTTAAGGACTTCAAACCGGAAACGGGGAGGGTCCTTGGCAAGATCCACACTTCTCTGAAACGGGTGGAGGAGAAGGTAAAAAAAACTGTCTCCTTTGCTGCGGTAACAGCCGCGCTGAAGGCCCAGTTGCTGGCCGAGCGGAGGCCGCAAATATTGGTCTACGATTTGCCAAGGGCAACGTGGGTAGAACAGTCCGAAATCCTCTGGGCTATACACAGCCAAAATCCTGTGTTGGATATTGCTGTTGAGGACTTCCTCAAGGGGATCAGGGTGGTCCAGCAGTTGGGGCGGAAAAAAGGCCCCGAAGAGCCATTGGATAATTGAGACCTTGCCAAAGATTCGGCAGGTGGTCGGCTGTTCCTTGGGATCTCTTGCAGGGTTGTCGACCATACAGAAGTAGACCATTGCTTCAAATGTCAAGGCTTTGGGCACACTTCTCTCCGCTGTAGAGCACAGTTGGAGATGTGTGGTCATTGCTGCCTTGCTGGGCACAGAGCAGTTAACTACCCTAACAAGACCGCGCCTGCAAAGTGCACTCCCTGTGCCTTGGTGAAAGGCTTTGATGTCGGACACTGGGTCGGGGGCAAACAATGCAGATCGCATGACATAGCCCGGACGAAGATCGTAAACAATACGGCGTATGGCGACGCCTGAATTGGGGGAAGCTTTCGAGGACAGTCATCACCATGTCGCCTGGGACAGTTAAACCTGCTTCATTCCGGGGTGGCCACCAATGAAGCCATGAGGATTCTTGAGGAGTACGCCCTCGAGGTCCTCTTGGTCCAGGATCCGTACACGGTTGGGAATAGAGTGGTCGGCTTCCACAGGGTTGATGTTATTCATTCTCGTGGAGAACGGCCGCTCTCTGCGATCGTGATCGGCTCAGTCTCTTTGGTAGTGTTCTGGATGCCTCAGTTTTCTGATGAGCAATTCACCGTCGTGCGTGTCACGAGAGGTACGTTAGATGTTGTACTGGTATCGGAATACTTTCAGCTTGGATGGAGTATCGATGACGTGTTGGCGAAGTTGGGGCGGATTCTGAACGGTCTCCCAGGTATCAGAGTGCTGGTTGTTCTGGACGCTAACGCCAAGTCTTCCGCCTGGGGTTAACCACTCACTGACTCCAGAGGCGCTGGTCTCGCACAATTCGTTGAAGCCAGGAATCTCTACTTGTTTAACGAGGCAGAACAACTGCCGACTTTCTCTTCCGAACTGGAGGAAAGTTACATCGACGTCACCTTGATGACGGGCGATCTGCTTAAGTGTACAAGTAGTTGGACTGTCTGGCCCGAGACTAGTGTGAGTGATCATAGGCTTATAACCTATGAGATAGCTTGCGGTCCAAGAGCTCCAGATTCAGATCGCTATTACCTAAGGGACTTGGATCAGCACAGGCTCTGGCGCGAGTGTGCGGCTGCCTTACAGGGATTGGAATGGAGCATGGAGCACAGAGAGGAGGTGGATTTAATGGCTGAACAACTCGGCCGGACCATCAAGACTGGCTGTGATAGGGTCCTACGGCGGCCTCAGCCAATGGACGGACCCTTAGTTAGTGGCCAGTCCGCTGATCGAAGAGCGCCTGGAGCCGTCATGACTGCGGAAGCAGCAGTCACGACGGCTCCAGGCACTCTGTTTGAAGCTGTTTGTTAAAGGATGTTGTTGTTTGTTAAAGGTTGTTGTTGGGGAGCTGTTTGTTAAAGGCAGGAGGAAACCCGGGAAAAAGTGGTGGTTCTCTGACCTTAGCGTGCTGCGCGCAAGAGCTAGTTCAAAAATTGATTCAATAGTTTTGGAGATTTTTGAGCTACAAATTTTATACAAAGGTTTATGTATAAAATAGGCGTTATATATATATATATATATATATATATATATATATATATATATATATTCATTTATTTTCGTATTCCTCATACCTCAAAACGTAAAGAAAACTCAATTCATTCCCAATCCCACGGTGCAACCGAAAGTAAAACCTTTCTTCGAAAAGTCGGTAAAAACATAATTATGTACATATTTATTTATTTTTTAAATCTAGTTTTTTCATGGTGCATAATAGTTTTTAAAATTTTAAATCTCTTTTCATCGTTCTTACAAGATTTTGTCAGCAGAATATAGCTTATAATTTACTATCTTTTATGATTTATGTGTTTTTTAAGGTTAAAATTAGAACATTACGTTAAGATTCCTTAGTTTAATTCATTATATTAAATTATTTTTATACATCTTGTATTCTTGAGTAAAATTAAAATATATTGAAAGACTAGACTATATCAATCTTAGTTGAATGTTTTACTTATTACGCGAATTTTTCATTGCTGTGTCTGTATTTCAGCTTTCAGTAAACTTTTATTAATTTAGTTAGTTCGTCTGTTTTTATGTAGTAATTCATAAACGGCTTCATGTGTAACTACTGTTCACATAAAGTGTGTATAACAATTTATCTAGAAAGAAAATTCTATTTATGTTTGAGTATCTATAAAGATAACACATTCAAAAAGTAGGAGATTTATTAACTAGTACGTGCAATGTAAAACTAGGAACATGGGTACGTATTGCCAGTTTTTTTATAATAAAACAAAATAATTCAAAAAATATATATATATTTATCTGTAATTCTCATTTTAAATATTTGAAATATCTATTTATTTTAATTTTATTAAGATGACGTTTTCTCTATTTATAATAATTGATATATTTCATTTCAGTATTGTCCATTAATCATAATTCGTACTTTAATTTGAAGTTCTTTTTTTATCCATTCAAAAGTAATGTTGTTTACAGGTTGATTTAACGGTAGTAAACTGTGTCCCATGAGGGTGTTAAAATTGGTTTTACTGTTACAACTGGATAATATGTACCGGTTCCGTATGATGGATATGATGGTAAAAATGCAGTGCTAACGTATGACGCTTCTGCTCTCTTGACTTCTTGTGTTGGAACTGCTGCGCTTAATGCAACTCCTACCAACATGGCGAAGAAAAATGCAACCTAAAACAAGTAATAAGAATAAAACTTTTAACCGTTTAATTTACTTTTTTTTTTATGAGTTAGCAAAAAATAAAACATATGATAAAAGAAAATTACACTAGAGCCCAGTGAGTTTTAAATTAAGCGTAAAAAAAGTAGAATTTGTCTTTTTGGCTCTGCTGCTTTAAAATAACTGTCTAGTAACGCAACTCAAAAAAAAAAAAACAAAAAAAAAACGAATTTTATGTTTTGAAATCAGCTTAGTTGTTTTTTTATTAAAGTTTTATAATTTTTTAATAAGCTACGAGTATCAAATTAATTTCTTAATGAAATATCAGAATTATGGAATAATCTCGCAACACAAGTTATAGAATAAAGACAGTTTTTTAATAAGTTTAACTCAATGGTAAATTTCGTACTGTAATTGTTGTTTGATTTTCAATTGGACTAGACTTTATTACATCTGAATTACCCGGTAGTCTTTTTGATATCAGTTCTTATTTATTACTCAAAAGGGCATTCTCAATCAAAATTCACAAAAATGTTTCCAACAGAAATTATTAAAGGTTTTATTTACATCTTATCCTTCTGAAATTTTTTGCGATTTTCATCCTTACTAGTAAAAAAAAAATTCTTACTATTGGAGAGAGATAATCAATTAATTTAATGGTATGTTGTAATTTTCTAATCAAAAGTTTTTGAAAACTATTTAAAATAATTTAACAATTTTTTTTTAAACTTTTAACCCTCGAAATTGATCAAATTCCATTATATACCCGCAAAATTTTAACATTTTCGATGAAAATGTGTGTTATAACAACAAAGGAACTAGTTAATGTAAAAATTTCCTGGTATTCTGGGGGTGAACCGATATTATTTAAACAAATTGTTGCTATAAGCATGCTGGTCAGTTCACATGTCGTTTAGAGTTAGGTCAGTTCTTTATCTGCATTGAGTTATAATGTTCAGTTTTTGATTTTGTGAAATGCTATGAAGATACCTGGTAATATTTTAAATTTAAACGAATTATGTAAATCTAAAAAAATGGTATATTTCTTTCTTTCAATCTTAAAATACTTTGATAAAGGAGAAAACATGGAATAATGGATACAACACAAGTGTAACTAAGAGTCGAGAATGGTGGCGTTGCAATAAAGCTGAATGTAGACGAGATGTTCAATTATGGTCTAAGCAGGATGCTTAGATCACTCAAGATTTTTCCATGAAAAAATATTGTTTATTTGCAGCTGGTGCTATGAGATGGTGAATATTAAATTTTGCAAGCGTGAACTATGGAGTAAACTACAATAGAGTTGCGGATTGGTATAACTATTTGCGAGAAGTAGGTGCTGTTAAACTTTTAGTTACACCTAATGTAATAAGAGAGCCAGAGTTAACTATCGAAACAGATAAATCTCTATTTGCAAAACGCAAATAACAACAATGGTTTTTGGAGGCATTTACTGTGAAACGGGTGAGTTTTTTATGTTTGCTGTAGAAAATAATAGGCAGCGGATTGTTTGATGGCTATTATTTTTAATTACATTCCATCCGGAACTCATATAATTTCAGACCAGGAGTCATCATAGATTGATATAAGGAACATGCATAAACATTACGAACGTACTACTGTTCACCATACCGAACAGTTCACAGACCCTAATAAGGCGCACACACTAATACTGTTGAAAGAATGTGGGACATTGCGAAATCTTGTTTTAGGCGGCATTATGAAAACTCACAAATGATAAACACATCTGTGTGAATTTACCTGAACGAAGAAGCCTTTCGGCAGACGCCAATTCATTTAAGGATATACCGGAAGACACCAGTACACATTAGCCCCCACAATAACATTTTTGTAAGTTTGTTGGTTTAATAACTGATTTTAAAGTTAAATAACTTGTACTTAATCGTTTTTATCCTACCCTAAATATAAATATAATATTTACATCGATGTAAATGTATCGATCTATGAAGTGTATAAAAGCTTTTGAAATGTAGTGCTATAGGAAAACGTTAAAAATCAGGTGAGTGGATAAAGTGACAGGTATTTCGGTAAATTGATGAAGAAAGAAGCATTTGGAAAAATATAGTTAAAAGAAGAAACAGACTTATAGGCCGCATATTAAGGCATCCTGGAGTAGTTGCTTTGATATTGGAGGGACAGGTAGATGGAAAAAATTGTGCAGGCAGGCAACGTTTAGAATATATAAAACAAATTGATAGGGATGTAGGACGTAGGTAGTATACCGAAATGAAACGACTGGCATTAGATAAGGAATCTATGAGAGATACATCAAACCAGTCAAATAATTGAAGACAAAAAAAAAATGTATAGAAAATGTTTAAAAATCTGCGAACATATAACATATTTAACCTGAAACGTTTTAATAGATGTTACCTCTGAGAGTGCTCAATAATAAAACAGCTCTTTCGTTATGGTAATGCATATAAATATTAAACAAACTTTTCGTAAGAAATTTATTTAAAATTTGATTTCATTTATTTCTGTTCTATGAAATATTTTGGTAAAATGAGTTTTAATTATTATATCATAAAAGTTATTTTTGTGAAATAATAATGAATGAATTATATCCATTCTGTTTTTATTTCTTGTACCTTAGGATAACCTGGGATTTGCCTTTTTTGATGGTATATGCATTGCTTTGGTATATCCAAATGCCAAAGCAATTCTTTATGTTACCAGAGAAGTTACACATCTGGCCACTATTGACATGGTTTATTAAATATCTACAAATTAATCTAATAAAGTAATTATTTATTTAATAAATCTTCAAAAAAATAAATATTTTATACGTTCTAGGTTAATTTTTGTTTAACTATCATTACTAGAACAAAATTATATCACCATATCCAAATTTTTACCATAGTAATACATAGGTACGTACTTTATTCATTCTTTAAAAGGTTTTTATTACAAACTGCAACATTACGATCTCTTCAATAATAATTAACAGTAAGTAATTATGATTAATATAGCATTAACAATAAAAACTAGATGACCAATGACCTACGGTATAAGATGAAATGAGATTTGATTTTAATGAGTACTGATTACGTACAAATATTTTTTCTGCTCCTAAGGAAAATTATCAGTTTATTGCCAAATGCAATTGCATCAAATTTTACATGTAATTATGATTAAAAAAAATGTTGTATATTTAATCTCCCTTGTAATAAAGAGAAGATAGGATAAATTTTATTAACCATTGTTGATATATAAATTATTAAAAAAGCAACTGCGCAGTTTCATATTCATGTACTTTTCGCATCAAAGAGAAATCTGTTTGAATAGTTTAAGGTCTTATTATTACACAAATAAACAAGTCATGTATGCTGCTATACTTGTATGTTTTAGGGATAAATGAGGTAAAGAGAAGCAGCTATTCCATAGAAAAAAAACGTAAATAATAAAGCATCAAACAGTATTTTCACCAAGCGTTCAACTGTGTTTATACTCAAATAAAAATAAAAAAAAGGGTAACAAAAGGTATTAAAAGCTTTTATATGAGAATAATCTTATCCTTATGAAGTAATTGATAAAACAAAAAAATAAGTTCGAAAATTCAGAAAACTATATATTTCAACATCACAATGGTTCAAATTTCAAAAAGTGTTTTAGACATAGTTGTTTGAAATAGTGTTGTCTTTTTCTTATAATTTTTTTTTGTAATTAATTTTTTATAAAAATGATAGTCCCAGCTCGATATTAAACAATTTATTAAGACAAAAGTTATTTTAAATTTAATTATCATAAACCTTCCCATTATAGTTTTGGATAGTACGTAAAAAAGTGAGAAAAGTTTTGAATCCCTTTATTGATTTATTGGAGGTTGCTGGAGTGAGATTCTTTAAATTCTGTGTAACCTATCATGAAGCGAAATAATTACTTGTAATTAGTCTTTCTTATGATTGTGACAAAGGTAATGTATCTAAAGCTATAAGTGGCACTAATAAAAAACTGTTTCTCTGAGAGTATTAATGTTAATTATACAGTCAGTAAATGTGGTGATCAAAATAACGATGTCAATTTAGAGCTGAGTATCAGCTGAATTTTGATCGTCTTGGAATGCTCATATGCAGTAGTATACTCAGCTCAGAGAATAGTATTTGGAAACAATTTCACTCTCTCGTTTAATAGTACACCAAGCTGGGTTGCTTTTAATGATTTAGAATTCCTATAACATTACTTGAATGACTTTAATTTGATGTAAATCATCTACATTCGTTGTGGGTTATAGTAAAAACACATATAATTTGTTATTCTTTCTGGTAATAATAATTTCCAAACATGGTCGTTTCATTTAATTCGAATTATGTTACTGTAATTTATAATTTTTCAAATAGATTTATACGACTTTAAAAAAATGATGGAAATCATCTCAGTATAATAAGAATGTGAAAATATTTAAAATTAAAAAAAAAATGTTAATGAACAGATAGAAACTTCTTTTATAACTAGTAATATATATTAACTACAAGTAATTTCAACAAAGAAAAATTAAAAAAAGTTATGATTATTTATAGATACATTTTAAATTGCAAAATAAAAATTGAAATTTTGTGTACATATTACCCAGAATAGGCATTCTATGCAGTTCGTTTTATCTATTGTATGTAAATAAAGTAAATAAGTCCTTAACTGTAATGATTGAAGGCAGTTTGAGAAGAATAAAACCGTCATTCACGAAACTGAGATGGCCATTCTAAAGTATAACAAGTATATCATGCCAGGCTTACTAGGGAAAATGAGAAGTGAAATAATTGGTTTCTTCACCGAGCCGAAGATAAAGCTAAAATGTTATACCATCAATATGGTCACTACAAAGAACGAATGTAAAATGGCCCGTTATGTCAGAGAAAAATTTCTGATTACTATTCTTTGTACTTTAGTGTCACAGTCATAAGAAAAGCCGGTAAAGATAATAACAACAATTGTTACATTGTAATGTAACATTAATATGCCTCTTCTTCGAGAATCATGTACTAACTAAAATTCTTAAACTAACTTATTAACAAGAGAAATCTTTTCCCTCTTTGAAAAAAAACTTTTTTTCTGTTATTTTTTGTTCAAAAAGCTTTGATTTTAAATCTATATGGATAAAACAAAATATAAATAGTAAAGAGCATAAATAAATACTTACGGCAGTAGCAGAAGTCTTCATCTTTGAAGAGTGATTGGTTTATATGTAATCTTTAGACGACAAAGGTAGATTTAAATACAGTGAAGTTCAGATTATTTCTGATGCATTTTAATCAGTTACCACCCTATTTATAATGATTAAAATCCTCACCATAGGGTGTGGTAGGCTTTGCAGTATTAGATATTAAATAAAATAAGTATTAATTACTTATTTTTATACATTTTTATTTCGATTTTCTTTTACTTACACGACAAATATATAATATTACTTCTATATGTGCTGTATTAGATTACATATTTCATATTTATAGATGTAGAGTACTTGGATGATATAATATTTTAGCATAGTGCTGCTATTAATTAAATTTTTTTATTTAACATGTATTATATACACAACGGTAAATTGGGTCGTATTTTTCGGTAATTGCAGATAAAATTTACGCACTATTATTTTATATGTGAACATAATACTATGACGTTTTATTCGGCTTCATCTAAAATTATGGCCATGTGATGGCAGTAACAACTCAAAAAGTGAATTATCCCCACAAAAGAAAAAAGATACAAGAGCTAACAAATATAAAAATAGCATTTTTAATCGTATTTAACATCAATTTTTTTCGTTAATATTTATAATCTTTAATTTATTTACTTGAAATTTTTGACAGAATTAGTTCTAGAATAAACAGCAAAAAATTTTATCACTACTCATGCGGAAAGCACTGTTCAAAATCTCAGTGGATTGTTGTTTTAATTGTTATTAAAAATATTTTTGCTCTGTTTTTGCTATCAGTTGTTTTCCTTAAATACAACCAGACTGAAAGAAAAGGAAATGACCCTCCTCAGTAGAATATTCAATGTAAAATGCTAGAATATAGTAAATAAAATATAGAGTAAATTTTCGACATGGTTAAGATTGATGCCTCGAGGAAGTTTATTAAAATACGACGCACTATTGGAAATATAAAAAAATGTACAGAAACGTCCCATTTTATGAATATTTTTAATACATATCGGTAAATAATAATTTATTTAAATTTTTACTTTTTCAAATTACCAACAGAAAAGTTTTAAACTAAACGACTTTAATAAAGAAGCTGGTCCTAAATTCTAATCGAAGGAACTAAAATTATAAAATTGGTCCGACCAGAAAAATTTTCCCGGTGGTCCCTTCGCGAGGTTTTTTCATATATATATATATATATATATATGAAGTGAAAAAACTTTTTTATAAAGAAAAATCAATTTAATTTTAGTAGATGACAATATATTTTTTTTGTTTACATTGTTTGTTACTAATTTTTATAGTTTTTTTCCCCGTAGGGGTAGGAAAAAGCTCTGTCAGCCGCCGTCAGGCCCGCTCTGACGGCAAGTACAGGGCTCTAACCCGCTATAAAACCTTCCCCTCCAGTCACGCATGGGACAAACCTAATCCACATAGTATGTACGCAGCCCCTGCGCAATCACCCGGGCGGTCTTGTCACTGAATTAAAAAAGCCAGAGCGACGACCCTAGGGGATCATCGGGGAATGACGATTGCGAAAAGCCTCTGCGCCCGACCCTTAAGGCTGGCCGCTCACAGCCATCCGGCATCCGTCGTTTCACCTCAGGTTAACTACAGACTCCCAGCCTGCCTGTCGCTTTCCTCCGCTGCCTTGTTTCGAATTATGGCTGACACCGCAATCGTTACTATCGTCCAATCATCTCTGTCACCCAACATCACAGTTATGACATTATCCACACGCCGTGGTCCATCATGGCAGCCCTCAAGTCTCTTCACCTCGTGCAAAAATCACCACATGTTCCGTCATATCCTGCTCCCCACAATCATAACAACAACTCGTGGTATTCCTACTCATACGGTACAGGTAATCTTTAAAGCATCCGTGCTCTGATAGAAACTGGGTGAGCTCGTATGTGGTATCACCGTGCTTCCGTTCTACCCAACTCCTAACGTCACTGACGAGCCGGTGTGTCCATCGTCCCGTCACCGCCGCATTCCACCTGTCGTTCCAAGCTCTGAACATCTCGTCGACAGCCACTTTCCTCTCATTACCCCAAGTAACGATTGACACCACCTCTATACCTATCGTTCGGTACCCTGCGGTAACCGGCAGATTGAGCCGTCGTTGTTGGCTCAACAACCTTCTTCTGTTGCGTTCCCTATCCAGAGCAGCTACCCAAACAGAAGCCCCATAGAGCACTACTGAGGAGTATACACTAAGGTTTTTCACAGCTACCGGACAGAAAGCAAGAGCTTCTGAACAGTTTTAGAGACATGCTGTTTCATCAACCAACAGAGATACCAAGGATACTGTAACTTTAATTTACAGTACTTTAAAGTTAAATCCCCGCATTCTTAAAGCGGATCGAATTGGAGTCTAAAAAACCTTTTTACACCGTTGTAATGAAAGGACCAAAGATAAGAAGAAGAAATTAATAATGATATTGGTCTACCTTTAGAGGGGGAATGAGAAATTAGAGAAAACACATTTGAAAGGGATCCCCTTCAGGCATTAGGCATCCATGCCGCCTGCAATCCTTGGCGAAATCGAGTTTATATTTTCATATGATCAAAACAGCTAATAACTGACCAAAGATTTCCCATAGACCGTTGCAGAAACCGCCGATAAATTTTATAACCAGTCACTTAAGAACTACTACCTAAAAATAGGACTTTCCTGCCTTAAGGAAAATCCATCTCAAGAGTTTATGTAGCGTGATAAAAGAATTCAGGTGAACTATATACACTGAAACTAAATTCCTACTGGAAAGTTAGACTGTCTTAGGTGAATTAGGTAAATTAATTATAATATGCAGATAACTTTTACTTTTTTAACAGAAATATTAATCACATGAAAAAACTCCATTTTTATTAATTTATTTTGCATTACACAACTACCTATAGTTTAAAATTATATAAAATTGGCGTGAAATAATAATGATTATAAAATATAAAATAAGACATGTGCATAAAACTACCCAAACAAAATACTTGTACTATTTGTTATTACAAACTTTACCACACGTTACGAGACAAGTGGTATTCATTTTAATTATTTTAGGTGACAGTTTAATACACTTAGGAGGAGAATTTAAAATACTTTTTTTTTTATAACAATTAACTTATTTTATTTGACCAAACCTAAATCATAAAGATTGATACTAAATATAATAGCAGATCCGAATTCTATGATTTTGTTTATTATTACGATTTATTTATTTCGGTATTGTTTAATATATTAAAATGTCAAGGGAGTGTAATGCACTGTTTTCCGTAGAAAGGGCTAAAATAACTTTATTTCTTTATACTATAATTATTATTTTTTATAATTATAACGATAAAAAGAATTTGAGATACAAGTGGCACTCATCAAAGTTGCTTTATCTGAGAGTAATCATGTCATTATATGGCCAGTTCCTGTGATGAACAGAGTTGATTTGCCGCTTTTAGGGGTAAAGTAAATATAATCTATATTTCAGTATGCTTGGTTTGATTTTATGCAGCAGTTTATTCGACTCGGTAAAAAAAGTTAAGAGAAATATTTCACTTCTTACTTTCGTTAATAATAATCCTGGTATAGTATGATTAAAATTTCGAGGAGTGGCTATACAATTTTCTGGAGGTCATTAAAGGCTTTTCCATTTATCTATTTGTATCCTTTATCAACATTTTAGGAGCAATTCGTCACAATTTAGATAGCTAACTTGGTGCGCAGAGTGGGGGGATTGCTGTGCCCGAGAAGTTACCGTACACTATCCATTTCACTCTAATCTTGTTAGCAATTCCAACACTACTTCAAACACGAAGGTTAAAACTTAAAGTGTTATATTTAAAAACAACTGCCAGGTTTCTAGTTTCCAGTTTTTTTTTTTGTTATTTTTGCACTCCTTTGCAACCTTTTTTAATTTTACCTTTAAGATATTAATCAAAATAATTTTTCGTAAAAAAATAATTACGCCAAATTGCAGATTTCCCATTAATCGGCGAACGGGTGAATTAATCGTGGGTGATAGTGGCAGACTTTATTATGTTAATATATAACCAGATCTAATCCGGTTACAAGGTTATGTAAAAGTCATATTAATCTCACATAAATTAATGAATTATTAACTGCAATGAAACTTTACGATAAAAACATCTTTAATTTTAAAATCCTAAAATTAAATTAATATTAAATAGTTAAATCAAATAGAAACGTTTTGTTTATCATATTAATGGAATTTGGAGTAGACAACGAAACATTGAATTTAGTAAAAGAAACCATCCAAATATTTTCTCAAAAGTAAAATTTCAAGGACTAAGTTCTGAATATTTTGAAATAAAATAGGTGTGAGGTAAGGTGAGAGTGTTTAATACAGTTTTGGAAAGGTAATTAGGGAATAGAACAAAAGATGGAAATTTTAAAGTTTCCATCTTTTAAGGTTTTTACCAGTCTGTCTTTAAGTCTTAAGTTAAAAATATCAAAATAAACTGTTAGGCCTTTTCAGATGATCTGGCAATTTTGTCCCCGGATATTAAACTACAGAAATTCAAATTAATCTTTTAAAAATAATAGCTGAAAAAACACGTTTACAAATCTCATACCAAAAAATTGAATTTATGACAAATATTAAAAATACTCCGAAGACTTTAAAAAATGTGTTTGGAAAAATTAATAAAGTGAAAAAAATTAAATATCTAGGTGAAATAATTAAACCCAACGCCTTCTCTAAAGAATTGAATAAATTTAGAGCTAGTAAAGTGGATCTTGCTTATTGCTTAACAAAGCATTTATACAATAAAAAATCAATTTTCAGAAAAACAAAATTTTGGCATTACAGTACAGTTTATAGGTCTGAATGTTTGTATGCCTTGGAGTATTTATGTGACTAAAATAGGCAAAATTGAAGAGCTAGAGAAGAAAGAAAGGAATACATTAAGAAGAATGTATTAAGGTCAGTTTAAATAGAAGAGAATAATAAAATGATATTATCATTATTATTATTAGGATTAGATAAAGTGAAGAGCTTTATAAGTTTAACGACAGAATTTCAAATGTTATAATGAAAAGAAGACTAATATTTTTTGGACATCTTTTCAGAATGGAAGACAAACACTGACTAAAAGAATTTTTCATTTTGTCTGTAAGCAAAAAACTAAAAGTAAGTGCTTTAATTAAATCTTAAAGGAGATGAGAGAACTAAATATCATGGAAAAAATAATCTTAAATAGAAATAAATTTAGAAATATTATTTTATAAAATAAGAATTTACAGAAAAAACCGAAAAAGAAGTATGACTACAGATGGAGTAAAGAAATAAAGTGAAAACATGGAAAAAAATGAAAAATATATTCGGAAAAAAGAAAGTCAAAAGATAAAATACGATTAAGATATTTATTTAGATCCTAAGATGGCTAATTTTCGATTTAATATTGACCGCAGTTAGCTAATAGATAGCGTTCGGAAAGTTGTGCACTGGAATTATAGAAGTGTAATGACGAAACTTTCTTAATTATTATTTTATATTTTTATTTCATTATAGAAACGGATAATACAATAACTGGACTAGTTTATAAAAGGTGTTGAAAATGACCTCCTCCAACTTCAGTACAACACTGCACACGTTTCAATTTGTTTACAAACACTTTAACCAGCTGATGTACTGGAATGTCTCGTACGTATGCCGTTATTGAGGTTTTTAGTTCGTCAGTCGTTGCGATATACAGCTTGTTTTCCTACTCCCCATTGAAAGTAATCTGAGGGAGTCAGATTGGGTGATCGTGCAGACCACAAACTCCTAGAAATGATTCATTCACCAAAGAAATCTCGTAAAAAAGTCATTGATCTGTTAGCTGTGTGCGCTGTGGCGTCATCTTGTTGGAACCAACGGTGATTGTTTTCTACTTGTTAACTGACTGATGAAGTTTGTTAAAACAGCACAACAATGATCATTATTAATTGAATTTTCAAAAAATATTGGACCTACAATGAACGTTCTACTCACACCGATCCAGACTCAAATTTTTTTCTCGTGTAAAGATTGTTCATGGAGGTTAGAACGACCACAGTCGTATATTCTGTGAATTAATTTACTCACCCAGATGAAACTATGCTTTATTTGTAAAAAAGGTAGTCTGGAGGATACCTTCTTAATTTTGGTCAATAAAACGTTTAAATCACTCACAATAATCTAGTCTTTTGGCATGATTTATAGATTTCAGTTTATGAATACGCTGTTTTGTAGGGGAAAAGTTTCTGTTTTTCAAGTTGTCAAGTCCGATATCTTGCTCTTATAACGAACTCACAGGACAACTAATCTAACGCAGAACAGAAGCACTACATAATTCTAAAGCATACTACACAGCAACTTTCCGAACTCACTGTATAGCGCACAAACAGTAGTACTGCAGTCAGTCCCAGGCTCAGGTTCAAGTAAAATACTATCAGACTTAATTTTCATTTAGACTTTTATTCTTGTGGTGCTGGTGTACTTTAGATTTTGGGGTCAATTGAAATTATGATTCTTATCAAGAAACAATTGTACGACAATATCAACGGATATGCTGAGCTGTAATATAACAATACCTCAAATTTATCCTATTTTAAAGTATAATATTTTAATTAGAATACTAGATCATTGATACCGGTGTTCTTTGGTGGTTGGGGATCAATTAACCACATATCTCAGGAATGGTTAATCTGAGATTGTACAAGACTACATTTAATTTACATTCATACATGTCATCTTCATTCATCTTCTGAAGTAATAACTTACGGTGGTTCTGGAGGCTAAATAGGAAAAAAGGGAAGAAACTATAACATTTAAAAAAAATTATGTAGATATTAATTTACTTTTGATGTCATTAAATTGAAAAAAAAAGTTAATAAATCAGCTAATTATTATAAACATTGTAATTTTAAAGCCGGTTTAAAGATACAAATTATTTTAATGTATATAAATAAAGTATGATTAAACCTGTTTTTACCACAATGCAAAACAAGATAGATGCAAAATAACCTTACATGTCAATCTTATAATCACGATGTACTATTTCAATTATCTTTTTTTATAATACAAAAAAAATTAAATGAAAACACTAATGTATTATAATTAGCAAAGAATTACATGATAATATGTTTTTTTTTTAAATGATGGTAATGACAGGTTAAAATAACTGAAAATAATTATTTTTAGTTATTTGAATAAAACTGATTATTATCAGTTTTAACTATAACTTTTTTCTTAACACTATATTTAATGCTAGATTATATTTATTTAATGAAAACAGTCTACGAAACAAGAAAATTCCAATAACCGTTTTGTTTTTATTTATATAAATGTTGGATGACTTTATTAAACAAAAATTTCTCTTTTTAAGGCCTTATGACCAGCTATACTGAATTTAAAAAATATATTTTCGTGTTTTATACATTCTGACAAAATGTTACTGCACCGGCTGTGAACTTGATTTTTAATTGGATCATGATGTTGATGATACAGCTGTTTTTAATCTTTACAGCTCTGTAAGAAACGTGTGATGTCATGACTTTCATAAAGTGGGTGGAGTGGTAAATTGAACTGAAAACTGAACACTGCCTAATATAGTTATTTCTATTTAAATAAATTTTTGGGACAAAACAGAAGTTAGTTTTATCGCGAGAATTTTTTTTAATGTTTTATGTGAATGAATTTCACCTGATGATTCATAATAAATTTTCAATTAAATTTTCTTTTGGTTGTAACAATAATAATAAAAAATAAAATCTCAAGTAAATAGTAAAATTAAACAATTATAATAATCCAAACAAAAACAAAATTATGACCTTACTTTAGCGTAATTTAAAAAGCCGATTTAGTGCATTTTACATACCAGATACCGTCAGTACAATTTACAATCATTCCATAGAATAAATAAATCATTCAATGCAGTTTAATCTTTTTTTGAATGATAAAAAATAACCAATTCAGAACGTTTTAAAATTTTCAAACTTGCTGCAAAGAATGTAGCAGCATAATATTTTATGCTCAGTTTTTGCGACTTAATCAATTTTCCTTTATTTAAATTTCCTAATAATTTTAAATAAACTATTTACTCAAAACATATGGTTTTTATTTTTAAATATGCCTTAAAATATCCCAAGTTATGTTCAATGTAAAAGAAATCAATCATTAGTACATCCTTAACATATTTTTCTTATTAGTATTGCAATCTACCGACTTTCATATTATTCTAAATGAGGCATTAGATTTATTAAAGAAGTAGGTGATAATTTGTTTAATTTAAGTATTTGTTCAAAAACTGTGAGATATTACTGACTAAGTTTTGTTGTCAGACTGGGAATTCTTAGTCCTGCGGAGGATGGCTTAGGGGGTCTGATGCTGTTATATATGTATATATAGAATAGCATCCCGGGTGACTAGGATTCCGCCGGGGTTCTTACTTCACCAAGATAGGCGTTTTGGAATCGAGACCCGATTAGCTGAGATATTGGCTGTTAGGGTGAGAATGGATGGGTGGAGAACCCTAATATGAAGCTGCGGTGTGGGAGGGTGTAGTCGTCGACTTCGCTTCCGAAAGCAGACCAGAGAAGAGAGAAATAGGATATATTTTCATCAGAGGCTCAATAAATTTTTGAATTATTTTTTTGATTTTTAAGTAAATCAATAGAACTTCGATTAAATTGAATTGTACGACAAAATTTAGTTTAGATGCGAACAACACTTGTTTTGATATGCGAATATGAGGATAGTATTGGTATAAGGATAGTATTTCTGGTGTTTAAAGACTATCAAGTCAGATTTGATTGCATACTCTCACTGAAATTAAATATAGGAAGAGTTTTTGTGTGAAACCTTCGGTGTTAGAGGAAGGCGCAGGGATCGCGCTTTCGCGAATGGGTTAATTTGGTAGTTGAGGGTTGTAAGTTACGGTAGGCGATCGTGGTTGGAAGAAACCATACGAAAGCAATAATAAGTTGTGAAAATAACTAATAAAAATGTCTGCCGTGGTTTTGCATCGATGGCATCCCGATAGAGGCCAAACTGATGTTTGTGTTGAGTTATCAAGTTTAGAGGATCTAAAAGACACTATCCGATAAAGGACACTCATATTCACACTCAACAGGTCAATTTTTGAAGCTATAGTGGGTTGTAAGTAGTTAATAAATTCAGAACGGCCTGCGGAATTGTCCCTTTATGTTTATCATTTGGTTAAAATAATACCAAATAAACTAACAATTTTTTAAATTTAATTTTGAAGAAAAATTTTATTACGTAATGTTATTTATTATATCATTTAATTATTAAGTTTCGCTAATTTCTGTTTATTGTCCTAATATCGTATTAAGAAGATATTTATTTGGAGGGAGCAATAGGCCCGTCTTTATACAGTCAATAAAGTATCACAATCCTGGTCAGGTTATTTTTATAATCAGCAGATAGAAAGATGAGTTGTGTCTACTGAATTTTATTTTAAGAGGAATTAATTAACTGAATTATAACTTTCAAATGTAATAATAATTTTAATTTTATTTAATAAAAATAAATTTAATAATATATTTTAATTCATAAAATATACATAATAGGCCTATTATTATAAATTATTTAATTTTGTCAAAAAACTGGTCTTCATTTATCTTTTATTCCATTATTGTGGTTTACTTTTTGGCTTCTGAATTTTAGACACGTTTTACTTTGGATTACCGGCGAAGGATGACGGCAGCTGCTGGTGGCACAACATAAGGATAAGCAGAGTAGGCGTAAGGATACGCGGCGTAAGCGTAGGCCAAATATGCTGCCTCAGCTCCTTTCAAATTCTCCTTTGGAGCTTCCACGCTTTGAAGAGATTCTGGTTCCTTGGACTTTTCTTGTGCCAAAGCTACAGTAGCGAAAAAGGCAACAGCTAATACAAAAATTCCCTGTAATAAATAAAAGAAAAATATATTAATTAATTCATTAAATCATTATTTGTGTATTATTTTTTTAATCATTATTATTTGTCTTGGAAATTCACATTCGGAATTCCATTATGAGGGGCCACTGGGGCATACCTCATTCAGTGCTGTGGTGATTTAACTTAGTACGTACAATCCTGCACGTCTCCAGACTTACAGATTTTTTTGGCTTTTGGAATTATGACTTTAGGATCCAGCCAACCTTTTCTACGTATTTCTTTAAATTTCTGATAATTAATCCATTTGTTGTTATCCCAATGGGAATAATTTTTATTGAGTTAAGTCTGCAAATTTCTTTATATTCTATTATCAAAGGATTGTACTTGGTTATTTTATCTGTTTCAACCTTATTAATATTGTGATCAGATGGGTGAGTGACGTCAATGAGTAGAACAAATTTTTCTAATGTTGTGTAGAACCATGTCTGGTCTATCTGCAGCAATAAATTTGTCAGTGTGCATGGGGAGACCATAAAACAGTGTCTAATGCACATTTTCCAACGTATGTCTGGCCTTATATTCATAATAAGGACAATGTTCCCTGTCATCTACAAGTCCTAATTTTAATACCAATGCCTGATGAACAATGTTTACTCTAAGATTGTGGCGATGCAGATATTCCGTGTTAGCCAAGTTGGAGCATCCAGTTATCAAATGATCAATTGTTTCTGATGGTTGATGGCATACTCTGCACTCATCACTGATGTTCTGATTTTCCAATGAACTTTTTGTAATTGTTTGTCACAATGACCTGGTCTGGATGGCGTGGATAAACACTTCAAATTCTCCAAATAGAGACCCATCCCTTAGCCAACGCGTAGATGCGTCCTTATCGGCATTTTCAAAAGAATATGGAAATCTACCGTGGAGTGAATTAGATTTCCATGCTTAGAACCTATCACTAGTTGTAGTGATATTGGATAGAAATTGTCAACATTCAGTTTTAGAGCGGAATAGCCCTTGTCAGATGTAACTATTGCTTTGTGCAATGATAATGTTTCAGAACTGGAGAGAAAATATCACTACATTGATGCAATCTGTCTGTTACAAAGTGACTTCAGGTCGAGAAGGTATCTACCACCTTCTTTACGAGAGATATATACAAACGTTCTGCTGCGGATTTAGGGTGATGAATCCGTATTTTGTTAATATTGTGCGTACCAAGATGTTCAGGCTTTCAAGATCTGTCTGGGACCAATGAACAATTCCAACTGAGTATGTGAGATTGGCACACACCAAGAGTTAATTACTTTGATTTTGTTTTTTGAGTTGAGCTCGGTCTTCAGGATTTTGCGGAGTCTTTCTCGGAACACTTTTTCCAACTGCTATTTGATTTATTGTTTATGATGAGGGTTTGTTTAAAACGAAGATGATTGTAAGTGTCCTCTGCGACACTAATTTTATTCAGAAAAAAACGACCTTTTTTTATTTTTTTGGCGTTATTTTGACACTAATTCACTTTTTCACTAATTCTCTTTATTATTATTATTATTACTCTTCACACAACTATTTTATAAAGACCTCTTTCTTATACATGAAGTTCAATTAGAATGATTTTTGTAAAAATAAAAGTTGTTCCAGAGACTTAAAGAAAAGGGTTTATTTATATTACTTGTTTTTTTATATTATAGTGAAAAGATTATAGGCTTTGGATGAACAAAATGCAGCATATTGCTTATTCTTGGGTACCATATTCTTGGTTTGATAATATTGAGTTTTCATCATGCTGTTACAGAATTTATATGTTGTGGCATTGTACCAAAGAAGCTGTATTATCAAGTTTTGTGTAATTTTATTTCTCTCAATTATTCAAGAAAGAATTTTTTTTAGTTGTTTGTAAGCATTCGTTAACTAATATTAATTATCACAAAATCATTTAAATTATATTAATTCAGCAATACTCTAATACTAATGTTACAAAACAGCTGTTTTTCTAAATTATTCCATATTGTTTAATATACATTATAGTCATTCATACATTAGATTAAATTAAATAGAAGTGTGTGTGTTCTCTCTTTATGTCACTCCCCCTCTAGCTGTATTTGTGTATGTCTGTGTGTTAAAAACAATTTTTTTTCTCTCTTTTTGATGTTTTTTCTTGTTGATTTCTTAATCCTAACGAATGCTACAATTATAATAAAAATATTTTCCATATAATGCTAAAAAATAAATTTAATTATGTAGGAATAAATTAAGCTTATTTTTAGAGACTACCTAATACTTTATCTGACTCGATTTCACCTAAATTTTATTTAATTATTTTAATTTGTTTTTTGTATTTATTATTATCTTTTAACTGACTGTTAAACAAGATTATACTGTACATAAAAATAATGCTGTATTAGTAATGTAATACATAAATAATTGCTTTTTTGATCAATTAATTCGCCATAAAAGATTTGGAAAGCTTATACATGGGTATATGGAGGTGGGATTTTGTAGCGTATGAATAACTCCATGCTTGACTTGGATCTGAACCTAGGAGCCTCGGATGACAGGCCGAGGCGCTACTACTTTCTTAATGTTGTAATTTTCAAACTTCCTTGATATTATATTTTCATATTACAGTGATAACTTCATATTGGGTTATGGAAAGCAAACAGGTAGAATGAATATAATGATTATAATCAATTTTTAATATTATCGATTGACAATTGAATTATTAGGCGTTTTTCTGAACACCGATTCTTACCTACTATCCAGTTAGGAACCTTCAGATAAACTTAAAAAATTCATAGGAATATTAATAAATTGTTTTTGAGGCAAAATTTCTTGTTAAAAATGCATCTCTCTACTAGATAAACGGTTTATAACGTGAATAACTTGGGTTCAGTTAACTATTTTGTTACAGACATGGTCAGCATAAAATTGGGAAAGACCGACTCCCGAACTTTAAACTGATTTAAATTCTGTGTTAAGAGTAGTAAAATAAAAAATAAAAATGTAATTTATTACGAATCATAACCGAAAACGTGGTAGTAGATTTGATTTGAAGACAAAAATTACACATAAAAATGATACAATTATTCTTAAAAACAACAGGTATTCTCTGCTAGACAAACCAAAATGTTTTTCCAATTGGCTTTTTTAAAGCGCCGAATATATCAATAAAATATAGTTCACACTCACCTTATTATAAAAAAGAATCCTTCATTCTGTTCTTAAAACAGAAAAACTTTTAAAAAATATATCCTTAAAAACAGAACTTAAAATAAACGTCATTACCTTCAGAGAAATCAACTCCGACTATTGAATTTCGAATGAAAGGTAATTAAAATTATTTCTAACTTTGACATAAGTAAACAGAAATAAGAAACTTACGTAGAATTTCATGTTGAAGATAGTTGTTGTTGATTTTTCGATGTTCACTTGAAGAGTGTACGAATGTTTCTACGAAATACATGAATTATTATTTGTATTTATAGGATTTTATATGTCCGGGTGGGTCATTACTTACAGCATTGAAAAAATACGTAAAATAATTTATTGCACCCTCCACCATAATTCTTGACCCGCCTTAATCATCGAGTTATCTCATTGTGTTCAATGAACGTATATGTGTATTTGTATATATATATCATTTTAAAATGATTTAGAAACACGATGAAGTATTATTGAGTGACAGGTTCATAATTTTTAGCTTCACCTTATTTTTCAGCCCGGACGAAAAGACTTCTTATTTCTTAAAGTATCATAAATAATTTAAATTCTGTCTTAACTCTTTAATTATATCCTGTTATTATACAACAAATAATATTAACAGTAAAAATGATTTATTACCAGATTGCCTGATGTGGTCCAAATAATAGTACTGTTGAATATATATTGTGTTTAAAAGTTTGTAATGTAAGTAAACATATTTTTTAGATGTAATTTCCCTCTCCTATAATTATTAAAAGTCGGAAGTTACAAAGAATAGCAAATTATACATAATTATAATTCATCCGACAGATTTTTTTCAAATTTATTTAAACATATACTTGTATATATTTATTTATTTATATAGCCTATGACACTCCCAGTAATGTAAGAATTCCAACGCGGGGTGATACATCTAAATCGATTCAGCGGTTGAGCTGCTACGGTAGAACAAACATACGAGTACATACACACATTCACCTTACATACATTGCATTCTTTCTTTGGGCAGTCGTATAAAAAAAAGTAAATGTTACGTAATTACTTATAGAAGAGATATTAGCAACTGAAAGAAACAAAATACATTAATACAAAAATTGTTATATAGCAACCATTTTCCAGTTATAAAAATTTTAATCAGATATTATGCTTTTCAAATGAATAAAATAAAGTTAAAAATAATAGGAATAAAACCAACAGATTTTTATTGGAGTCAGCGTCCAATTAAAAGTTAGTTGCTAGTACCATAAAAATATTTTTCACTTTGTATTTTACTATTTTTACAAAAATTGTATTTTGAAGTCGGTTCTAACGATATCTTTCTAAGTCTATTTTATTTAATTTTTTTTAAATCTTGTTTTAAGGTTATGTCTACAAAAACGCTGTCGTAATGATAAACAAATATTGAAAAAAACATGAGGAGAAAATATTCATCTTAATAAAGGTTAGACAAGAAATTAATGAAACAGAAAAAATAGACCGTAGCAACTCTCTGGAATTGAAGATTATTATTACTTTTTGCCTTAAGTTTACCATATAATTTTCCTGAATTTTTGCGTGAAAATACTTTTATTACTAAATTTATTTGAGGTCATAATTATTATTACTAGAGGACCCGTGCTACTCCACAGTAGCAGTAAACAAATTAAGTTATAATAGATAATTTACCGTGTGGTTCATAAGACCTTTTTCCACACAACATTAGCTGTCGTAATTGTCCACGGCTAAAACGTGGTTCAGATAGGTAGATTCCTGATTATCTTAACGCTCTTTTTTTAGATTCCTCCGATAAGTATTTTAAAACCAAAACAAACTTTATAATTAGTTGTTGAGATACAGCAGTTTGAGTGTATTTTCAAAAGTGAGGAAATGTGTATATTCTCTCAATACTATTATCTGAATTAAGTGTTGGAAATCGATATGTACTCATTTGATGGCGCTTGACGTGGTAAGTGTTTTAAAACCAATACGAATTCTGTGTCTTAATTAGTTGCTGAGATATCTCGATTTGAATGCCATTGAGTATGAGAGAAGTTAGGTTCCTATAAAACTCTTCTCATAATTGAGTGAGCGTAGTCGGTGCATGCTGGTTATCTGTGGCCTAATGTAATGAGTGTTTTAAGACCCCAACGAAATCTGTAACTGAACTAGTTACTGTAGAAAAACAACATTTTTTATTTTTTTATAAAATCTTTTTATATATATAAATTATATATTTCCTATAATATCAAATCAATCGATTTTGTAGAAATTTAATAGCGTTCTGGAAAATTATATGCAAAGAAAGAAACTGCCTTCTTTCTTGCCTTTTTAAAAAAAAAAGAAGAAATAGTTGAATTTTTTTTTGTTGATAGTTTTACTTATTTCCATTAATCATCATCAATTAAAGACACTGGCGACTTATCAGTGTAATGAAACTGTACCAGTAAACGTGTAGTCTTGATCAAACTCAGGCCAACTATTCCTGATATCTGTGGTTAATTGAAAGCAAATCTTCAAAGAACACTGGTATCCACAATATAGTATTCATATCCGTAAAAAGCTTTTACCTTTAAAGCATATACCTTTATTAGCATTTGAACCTGAAAACGTCGACTTGGAAATCAGCTGATTTACGACGCCGAGTTCACCATTAGACCAACCCGGTGAGTTGAATTTTTTTATTAACTTTATATATATATATAATTTTTTAGGACTAATTTTTTCAAAATTAGCATTTGTTTACTGCAAATTAACACGCACATAAATTTTTAAACAATTATATTTTATTGGCTTTTCGCCTAATAAAAATGTATATATATATATATATATATATATATATATATATATATATATTCCTTTATTTTTAAGAAATATAATAATAATTCTATATTTGTAATAATATATATATTATTTTCTAATCTGTATTTACTTCTAAGTAATTAAAACAAAGATAAAGATATAAAATACGTAGTGCTGTTACAAATAAAAATAAATGTATGTAATTAAATACATTAAAAATTAAAGCGAAGACTGATCTAAAAAAAAGAATTTTAATTTTCCAAAAAGTATCAACTGATTTTAATTCTATTAACCATAATGGGTACGGAAAAAAATTTTCCCCAAATGGTGGAAGAAATTAAAACTTGCATGATGATATGAAAGAATCTGTTATATTTTCATGAAAAGACAATTGTCCTACTATAAATTTAATATTAATATTGTAAATTTTTGAAGTATTTCTTAATAACAGAACAGCCATAGATTATGAAAATTCTTTCCGTAAATATATGCTCATAAAGTTTGTGTTATCATTCGATGTCATTAATGCTTATTTATTTTACGATCAACAGTAAATGTAAGGGAATCGAATTGATGTCGATCGAAGTAATGTAAATGAGTCTGAATTTAAAATTTAAAAAAATAGTGAATAATATTTTTTACTAAAAATGTACAACCTAATATTTTTGTTTGTCAAGGAAGTGTCTAAAACACACTAAAACATCTCATACTAAAACTACATTAGTATAATTTCTTGGAATTTAAATTCAGTCTAATCTTAAATGCTCATACAGATTATACAAAATAAAAAGCTCTACACACAGGTTATGAAGAGCTCTTATAGATTTTTAACATTTCCGAGTGCGGTTTTGTTCGCACTTGTAAATTTTACAGAAAATTTCCATCAAAGACAAAGTTATGCCTCCCGTCAATTTATCTATCACATGATCTAAGATCTCTGAGAGCATGTTCAATCACTTCAACATGAATAGATGAATCATGTGCATTCTTCCCGTATAATAAGTTTTGTATCTTGGAAAGTTTTATAAAGACGACCATTTTTACGTATAGAGAAAACTAACTCTCGTCCACATGATATGTTTAAAGGCAATTTAAAAGTTGAATGACCACCAGCGAGGAGCGTCGCAGTGACACCAAGAGCCCAGTTACCCTATCGATCGAACGTATGCGAGAAGTAGATTAATCAAAAAGGATTTCCCAATGCCTCCAGGAGAATCTAAAGAAAAAAAATACTGTTTTTCTATCACTATGGATATTGTGAGTAATGGAACCATATGTTTGGCTTTGATCTGGTACTAATTTAGAAAGTTTAATATTTATGTACTCTTAAAGTTCATCGATATTAAAATAATTTCGGGATATTGCATCATAGGGGTTTTCATTATCTTGTTCATCACGAATTATTGTTGGTAAACCGAAATCATATAAATATCTATTGAACATATCTCTAGTGAAAAATATCATGGCAGCGGCTCGCCATGAGAAAGGAACACAAGAATTTAGCGGCTCGCCACTTAGCTGCCAGATTGAGAAGTGCAGCAATGTAACGGATCATTTATTATTTACACTTTCTAATAAATTGTTTTCTATTACCTTTTTCATCTTAATATAGCATATGATACTCCAAATTGCATAATGAAGCAACTGTTAAAATTTAGTAGCGGTTCTTGAGATTTTTGCTAAGATACAAACAATTTCTCTTTATTTTATAAATAAAATTAAAATCTTTCATCGCCGCCATTCTTGTACGTTCTTAGTCGTCACAAAAATATGTCTTCTTTTGATGTAAATGATGATTTTAACAAATATTTTACTAAATTAGGTTAAATTTAAAAATCAACCTGTCTAATTATTGTTTAACTTCTAACACTTTTGTTATTATAATAAAAACATTTTCCTCTTTACCTATCAAATAAAGAATTTAAATGTAACCTACTCTATCTAATTAACATCTAAATAACAATGTTATATCTAATTAACATGTAAATGACCGTATGTTTTAATTACACCAAATTTTTTCAGCACTTTTCTTTAAATTAGTTTAATGGATCTATCACAAAAAAGTGAAAATCGTATGGAGTTCAGATTTTTTAAATAAAAAATATATATTGTAATAAAATTCAATGCAAGTTAATATTACTTATAACGTGTAATTTTATGGCAGAAATTTTATATTTTGTAAGAATTTCATTATTTAAAAAAATTATTTAATCTAATTATTTTTATTGTAACTGACATTTCTCATAAAATTTTGTGACGATTTATAAAAATAATAATAATAATTATTATTATTATTATATTATCATTCTATATTATAAAATTATAAGGAAAATGCTTAAAACGCGAAAATTGCAATAACTTGAGACCTAAAATTGCCTGGGATAGGCAATTGCTTAAAATATTAGGAGACTCAAGTGACACCTAATATGACCTTACTCAAAATATTTCCTCATCTCTGAGTTGAGATATGAGCGAACATATGGTTACGTTATGTATATGGTTCTCCCTATATAACATGGTAAGAAAAATGATGAAATGCTGGCTGCAAAGCGGCCAGCGGATGGAACCTCCTAATACTACATAAAACCTTGTTATTTTCTTCAATATATTTAAGATCGATTTATTTGAACAAAACTTTTAGAAATTAGGATAAATTATCTCTAAAAAATATCCCGTTTCGTGCCTGTCTCTATAGTTCAATTCCATTCAACGTTCCATAACTTCATTAATAGGTTATAAAAAATTAGTGTTTAGATATGTATTTAAAAACAGAGTTTTATCTTATATCTTTTTAGACTTCTTCATCTGACAATATCGGCTTTATACTATAATTTTTTTGGAAACAAAATTTACTCGCACAGGCGAGTAAAACAACAATTTAAAATTAAACAGAAAGATTGTTTAGTTTGCAACAAAAAAAATATATATATTTGAGCCACTTTTTTGGACACAAAGTACAGAAAACATACAGTAAATAATATTTTGGGCCGATCATTAAAATAACAACATATTGCGTAGTGTTGCGTTGTTTACAGGATGTAAAACCATACCAATTTTTTTCCTTTCAAGCAGTCTGTTTTGTAGGCCTGCTCATATTTCAACTTCGATGAAGTTAGACAGATAAAAGAAATTAAAATAAAAACTTTAAAAAAAAAAACCTATCCCAAAAAAATAGAACTAAAATAAAAAAAATAAATAAAATAAATTGAATGAGAACGGGTACACAAGATATGAATTACGGATACGGGTCTCGAAATATTTTTGAATTTGGCGCCGACTACGAAAAATAAGTTTCAAAGGTTGTGTTGAGAAGTACTGGAAAAATTATTTTTCCCTTTTCAGTAAAATTTATTTTTTTAAATTTTAATTAATTAATTTTTTATAAGGTCGGTTCAATTTAAAAAATAAAAAAAAATAGTTTTTCTTAAATTTAAATTCACTACACAAGCTTTTTCTGTGATAACATGGAATAGACATTTTGTAGCATTTTAAAAATGCCGGATCGGACCTTGATTCAAACCAGGACTTCCGGATGAAAGATTGAATTATATCATTATAAAAGGAATATTTAAATACATAATTGTATATTGAGTAATGTGTTTCTATACCAACAAGACAAATAAAATATTAAAATATATCTATTTTTTAAATCTAGGAAGAAATAGAATATTTATTAAACCATGCATATAAAACAAAAATAGAAAAAAATGACAGATAATTTTGTAACAAATTCATAGTAGTGCAAGAACTACTAACTGACTTTCATTCAAGTTCCATCTTTCTGGATATATTAAAAACCTAAACAATAGATATTTAATATTAATATTTTAATATTCTATTATTATCTTCTATTTATAGTAGGATTTTAAAAAGAATGTAAGGGGACATAAACTGGAGTGACTTTGTTTCCTTGTTTCAAGTTTAAAATAAAAAAAAAAAATTGTAAAAAAAGAACAACCACAAGCTAAAGAAAACTTGATAAATGAAAAAAAAAAAGGTTCAAGAGAGAAAAACACTTAAATTCGGAGAGAAAATTTAGCAAGAGAAATTCTAATAAAAGCAAGCAGAGATAGATTTAATTTGAAAAAAAACTCACGTGCAATTCTGCGTAAGAAGACTGAATTTTTATTATTTTATTTTGTATAATTTTGTGCACAAGAAATATACAAAACATAAATTAATTGAGAAAACTAAAAGAGGTATAATTTTTTTAATTTAATATTTAAATAAATGTTTTGCTTATAAGGAAATTAAATTATATAATTGGGTTCATTGAATAAAAACAAGAATTCATTAAAAATTTAGTATTCTCTTACTGTAATAAGCATACTTATTTAATCAGTGTTTACTTACCTTGTAAGAAGTTACTTAGGGTTTTTCCAGTAATGTCTTATTTTTAGTCGAATAAAAACGAACGCTGACTTAAATAAATAAGTTAATATTTATTTATTTTTAAGATAGCCGTTGAGAATACTTGGATTACAGCACTGGCGACTATTGCATTTAATTTGAGACGGGTGGGTTTATAAGATTTCGAAAAGAGAAAATTTACTTAGAGAGAAAGGATATTAGCCAGTAATTCAAAGATGTTTTTGCGGTTTGAAAGCGAAAACATAGATTACCTTTCAGATGAATTTTTGGGAGACAGATGAAACTAGAGGAGGAGCTCCTAACTGACGCCAGAAAATGAAAATATTTTTGCGATTCGTTATTGACAATAGATTTCAAACAGGAGTTCCGCAAGATTTTGGGGTACACCACTCAACAGTCTGTAAGACTATAAATAGCGTAGGCGACAGCATAAAGGAGAAAGCACATTTATGGATCAAATTTCCATCCGAATTACAGGCAATGGAAGTAGCTAGAGAGAAGTGATCTAACTGATTTCAGATAAAGACAGTTATTGGTGCACTCGATTGCACAAATGTCAGAATTAAAAAATCATCTGCATTTGAAGGTAATTTTGCGTGTCTTAATGGGAAAGTCACTTGTGATTCAACTGAAATGATTACTAATGTAAACGCTCAGCGGTCCAAAAGTGTACTCCAGTATTTGGAGTCAAGAGTTCAGTATATCAGATTGTGTCACAATTTAAAAGTAATTTCTGCTTGCTTGTAGATAGTGGGTACGGAATTTCACCGTGGTTATTGACATCGTTTAAAAACCCTGTCAACAGAAAACAGGAACTGTTCAACAAAGACTGCATTGTAGAATAATTATTTAATAAAGAAATTTATGTTTAGTAAAAAAAAGTATATAATATTTTATTTAGAGAAACTGTGATTTAATGTAGTCAATAAATAAATTTACTCAAAAAGGCAAATATTTTGTAATTAAGGTTGAAAAAGATATTTTTCTTAATTCGTAGTGTATTTCGGTAATTTGAAACGAGTTAAAAATTTTGACAGACTATTATTCATTCGATGGTCGCTGACTTATAGTAGTGTGGGTATGCTCCATAATATAATGCAAAATAGGGATAAGCTGTTGCTGAGTAAGGGGAGTCGGAGTACAAGTAACCTCTGTATGGGTAGTAAGTGGCTGCTCTTTTCCTATGGGTTTCCTTAGCGACTGGTTGAACATTGGCGGCGGAGACGACAGCCAAAACGATGAAGAAGAGGATGGAGAGAACAGCCTGCAAAAAATAAATTCGATTTATAAAAAGAAGCAGAGTTGTTTCTTTCATAATGTATCGATCATAAAAATAAAATTGCATATTTTTTAATAAAGAATTTTATTATACTTTATTATAAGGAAAAGTAAACAAAAAACCATCCCGGGATTCGCAATTCGCAATAATAAAATTATCCTGCGGTACTAAACTTTCCGGGCATTAATGAAGTGCTTAAATTTAACCTCTTCCCCTGTGACAAGTCGGAAAATTATTTATAATTAACAATTTTACTTATAATCTTATTTCACAAAAAATAATTTAAAAAAATTTGGTTACATATATTGTTTGAAAGCAACATATTACAAAATTTTCAATGAATTCAGAACATCTTCCAAATAATATGATTCTCTAACAAATAAAATACCTCAACAAATTTTATAAAGATAAAAAGAAGATAAACGATAACATACGTTTGTTATGCGCTGTACATAGTAAATATTTAATAGAATATGGTATAACTAAATACAAGTTTACATTTTTATTATTACATTATCTGAATTACACATATTTTATACAATTAAAGTGAAATAAAGGTTTAATTGCTTATAAGAATAGTAGTCTAAATTCTCACTTGCTGAATGTTATTATCATCATTGTCAATTAGTAGTTATTACACCTATTTTATAAAGATGTGTGACCTATATTCAAATCCCGTTAAATACATTTACAGTTAATATTTTACTGAATTGATATGATCATACTTCCTATTGACTTAAAATGTTGAGGTTTAACTGAAGCCTAACTTTAAGATACATAAGTTTTACGACAGTTAACTCCCAAAAGTGGACGAAACTTTAAAGTAACTGAAGTTTTAGCCTGTTTTTTGGGGGAAAACCAAAAACACTGCTAAACATACAACAATGCTAAAGATATATATATATATACATGCAATCTTTACAATATATAGTTCAAAAAGCTACAAAAATGTTAATTCATATATATATATATTAGCATTTTTGTGAAGCATGCTGTGAAGCAACAATTTTGTTTTTATTTATTAATCTTTTTTTTTTATTATTAATTCGTACATCTTAATAACAGATGTTAAATATTTATCAAATTAAATAATTTTTTTTGTATTCATTAGCAAATATTGAAAAAATTAATATTTTAAATATTTAATTAGATATACATTGCTTTTTACTGTTTATAAAATTATGCTAAAAAACAAGATTAAGAATTAAAAACAAGAATAAAGAATCAAACATGTGTAATTGTAATGAACAGTAAATTTACTTACGACGGCCTTCATGATGATAGGGATTTTAAACGTTGTTGATTCTCTAGCTGAGGAAAAATTATATTTAAAAATTTTTTCGTCTCTCACTTTATATCCAAAAATTCGTCCAAATCGTCCTTCACTCTTTCATTTGTTTCCTCATATGTGAATATTTTATGGGAAAACATCATGCTTGTTCAGTTTTGCTATCATGATACAATTTTTATTTTCTATTCTTAATATTTTTATTATCCTAGAAATACTTGCACACATATGTATAAAACAATACAATTGATACACACACACATATAAGTACTTCAAATCTATGTGCATATAAAGATTTCCTTGTCATAGTTCAAAGAACATTTTTTTTTGGTGATATCACTCCAATTTTCTTTTGTTTCAATTAAAAATAAATTAATATAGATTTATGACTACATATTTTCTTTATTTGTTTCCTTGTTCTCTAAATGCAAGCGCGTTTTAGTGAAATTTTAACGAAACTAGTTGAATTTTTCTTAACTTTGATTTAAAGGCATTTAAATGGTATCCTCATTTATAATATTTGTAAATGAATCCACCCCCCCCCCCTTTGCTCAAGATGTATATTTCAATTTAAAATAAAAAAGCTGTTTGTTTTTTTTTATTTTCAATAAATTTTATAAAGCTATTTGAAATTTAAAAAGCGTATTCATATTTTAATTAAAAATAATAGACGTGAAATCGAGAAGTAAAATTTTTAAAATTTCAACAAAAAAATTTTGATCCCCTTTAGAGAATTTTTACTTATATTTCATTTAAACTTTATAAAACAATAATAATTAAAACAAGTGCAATTTAAAATAACTAATGTTTTCAAATGATTTAGAGATCTGATTAGAGGTTTCACTCATAATACGAAGTTACAAACTCAGAAAGTAAATTTAAATGATATTATTTCAGCAATTTGATCAAAGAGTATTTTTAAAAAATCATCAGTTTTTTATAATTTTACAAAATTTTGGTAATTTTATCAACAATAAAAAATTTATGAATTAAGAGATAATTATGTATATATAAAATACAAAATAATTATTAAATATTATATATATATTGTTGGATTGGAGTATCGTGTGTAAGTACTTGACTACTAAAACAAGTATGGCGAAAATATAGTTTTTATATTTCAAATAAAAAAATAAAATAAATATGTATAGAATATAAGTCAAATTCAGATATACGAGTGAGAAACTGAACGTTGAAACTCTGTCCTTTGCAGATGATTTCGCCCTCTTGGCAAAAGATGTCGAAAGAACAGAATAACAAATAAATGTTCTACTCGGAATGGCCAAAAAGGCAGGCTTACCAATCTCCATCGAAGAAACAAAATATATTACAAATATTAACAACGCACCAAAATTATTACGGACAGATCTCGGATCTGTTTGATGAAGATTGGTTGAGTTGTTCTTCAGTTGCATTCAATGTAAAATCGACAACAGACAACAACCTCAGTTGCAGTTATGTTGACTGTAATGGCGTGTTTTTCATATGCGTTACTCAGTGTCAGTAGTGAGCCAGTTGAAACTTGCTTTCTGCGTGTTTTACTTGTTACTTTTAAACATTTCATATAATTATGGTTGTAATAATTTAATTTTCTTATAAGAAAAAAATTATTTTAATATTAAATTAAAAATATTGTACCTCTTTTCGTATACGAAGAAACAACTTTCTTCGTAAGCCTATTTGAATCCATTTTTTCAGTCGGCCGTAGAATGTCAGTCTTCGCTTACGTATTGCTTCCTTGATTCCATCCAACTCCCGGTAAAGCTCTGCATTTTTTCTTAATTTCCAACCATCGTTAGGTTTTCTGGGCCCTACAACTTTCCTTAGTATCCGTTTTTCAGCAAGTTCCAATTTATGTTCTTCCTTTTTGTTCAGAGCTACTCATTCCTCAGAGTTTAGAATTCCTGATAAGATTACCATTCTATAATTCCTCATCTTGCCCATCCTTGAGATCCGTTTCTTATTGTACACTTCCTACGTTAGGCCATAGGAATTTAGAATCTTTTTGAACTTGACGATGTTCGCTTTCTAGTTCATTCGTTTGGTCGGATAACTTCACCCAAATACCTTAATTTACTCGTGTTCTTAAATCCGAGATTAACTTTAAGTTACTTAAGTTTTGCATCATTTAAGTCCTAAAAGTGGACGTAAATCAGTACCTTAAAATAACACGAATAATAGCCCGTTTTTTGAAAATAAAACAAAAAACAAAAGCAGTTTCTAATAATGCTAAAGTCCTACACGTGGTATGAAAAAAACAATTTTGTTTTATTGATTAAATTATTTTTTAATTTTATTAAATCATGTTAATAACTGATGGTAAATATTTGTCAAAATAAGAATACATTTATCCGTGTTCATTACGAAGTATTGAAGAAATTAATACTTTAAATACTAAATAAGATAAAACTTATTTTTAATGTTTATAAAAATATACTTCAAATGAAATAAAGAATGAAAAAAATAAAAATATAATAATAATCTTAATTAACAATTTGTTATTGTAAAAAACGGTAAATTTACTCACGATGGCCTTCATGATGATAACGATATTAAACGGTGATGATTATTTAGCTGAGAAACAAATTTGTTTTAACATTTTTCGTCTCAGAATTTATATTCTAATTCATCGAGATCAACCTTTTCTTTTTCATTTATTTCCTCATATGTCAATATTTTATGTGAAAAAATTATTTGTTCAGAATTGTTGTTATCATGGTGCAATTTTTATTATTGATATTTTTATTTTCCTAGAAACATTTGCACACATATATACAAAAACTACAAATGTTACACACACACACACACACACACACAGATACAATTATTACGCACCACTGTGTATATAAAATTTTCCTTATCACTGTTCAAAGAACACTTTTTTTTGTAATATCGTTGAAATATAAATTAATATAGATTTTTAACTATGTATTTCTTTATTCGTTTCCTTGTTCTCTAAATACAGGTATGCGTTCAGTCTTACCTTTAATTTAAAAGCTGTATGTATCCTCATTTATAATATTTTTTAAAAGGATCCAACCCGTTTCAATTTTTTCAATTTAAATTAAAAAAATTTTTTTTTTTAATTTTACCCGTGACGGAACGGAGTGGTATGTGCGTTAAGGTAAGATGTTTTGTGCATGTGTGTGCGTGTGTGTGTGTGTTGAGTATACCTGTTACAATTTTACTCAAAACCTGCTGGACCCATTTCCGATGTGTTTTTTTCATTATATATGTATAATCTCAGAACAGGTTCTTAGATTAATTTTACGGTTATAAGCCGCCAGGGGGCGCTGCATAGATATGTTTCTTCAAAACGGCTTTTGAATGTTTCTAAGTCTTTCTAACTTCAGCAACGGTACATTAGTGTGCGGATTATTAAATTATTTACCGGTCAAGTATATTAAACGTTTGTCCCATCATCGTCATCATCAGTCTATAAACATCCCAGTGTCCGACACGGATCTACAAATTCAGTAAGGTTACATTTACATAAGGTAAAAATCTGCTATTTAATTATTTTCTGTTTTTTCAATACATTTTATACAAAAAAATATTCGAAATTAAAATTATTATTCATATTTCAAATAAAAGCAATAGAAATGAAGATTGAGGTAAAAATTTATAATAAAAATTATGATCCTTTATAGAGAATTCTAATAATTTTCATTCATTTAATTTTAGTTAAATGTTTATAAAACAAAACTAATTAAAACTACTTCAATTTATATTAACTATTCTTACTTCCTTGTACGAAGTAAAGGAAGTATTGTGATCACGAAAAATTTCTGTTTGCAGATTTCAATGGAAATGCCTATTTTGACCATACCTGAAGACAATTTGACAAGTTTCGGCGTGATGTATGAACTTATGTATTTATGTACATACGTATGTATCTCGCGTAGCTCAGAAACGATAGCAGTCGGATGTTAATATTTTGGACTTAGGACTGTTTTAGCATCTAGTTATGTAATTCCTTTTTTACTGCATTTGCCAGAATCAAAATTGTCCAAAAAAGCCAAAAATTCATACTTTTTCGATTTCGGGCTTTTTCTTAACTGCAGTAATAAGGCTTCATTAAAGGTTTTTCAATGATATATCACACATAAGTGGTACTTATTTTGATTGGTTACAGAGGTATAGCCAAATGAATTTTTAATTAATGAAATGTCTTAGAAGGGGAAGGTAGATCGGTGCGAATCAGACTTCATCTTTTTTTTAATATTTATTTTTTAATTTAAATATATTCATTTATTGATGATTATTAAACTCTGATTGTAAAAAAAAAATTTACCATTAATAATAATTCAATAATAATTGAGAATAAAGATATGAAAAAAGCAAAATTTTTAATTGAAATAAAATATTTTGTTCTTTGTATTAAAAAAAAAAAAAATGTATATATGTAATTTAATAAGCGTACACAGAAGCTATGTAGTACCCACATAAGATTTTTTTAAAGAATATTTGTGAAATTTTATTTTAAGTTCGACTCTTCATGTAAATGTACATAATCAAAGGGCCGTCTAAATTCAGAAAGTAAATTTAAATGATATTTTTTCGGCAAAATGATCAACGAATATATTTTAAAATTATCTCAAATCACCTTTTTAGATGTATTTTTAAAATATGCTGGTAATCTTATCAAAAGTAAAAGATTTTGACATTAAGAGATAAATAATTATATAAATATAAAATTCTAAATAATAATTAAATTACATACCGTGTGATATTTAAGTATAAAACAGCTTTATACTACGTATCTGAGTGGTATTTTGAGACAGAAAGAAATGGGATTCTACATAGTTAAAAAAAATCGGCTTATGGTGGTGGGTTTTAATTTTTGTTCGGCATCTTGAATCTGCCATATTGAATCAAACTTAATCTTTTAAAATAGGAAGGTGGAAAAAATGTCACATGATTTTGATTTAATTTTTTTAAAAAAACACACTGGTGAAACCTGCTTTACTGTTAATGCTTTCAATATCGAGTTGTAAGCATTCAATGTTGTATTGACGGAAAAACTTGTTAAAAATAAAACGCAGTAAGACGCGCTGCATGAAGAAAATTACATTTTGCTTTCATAATGCATGCGGTAACGAACACTAAACAGCACTGTAACATTAAAAATAATTAACAATAATTTTTTTTTAATTTCTGCGTCCATTGTTCGGTCATCCAATTAAGGTTCCCGGAGGCGTGTCCTTTAAATCAAAGGAGGCCTCCCCACCCATGGGCTAAAAATCGGGTACGGCAGGTCGACCCCCCCCTCGGTTGGATCTTCTGTTGCCTACCTCCAATCTCCAGCGGACGGTAACCAAGCCCGACTATGTCGTTCCCAGCCAGCTCGCCAGCTACCGGGTCTACGATATTAACATTGCCTGCCTCTAACCTCGGGAAGGGGAAGAACCAGGCCCAGCGAAGTCGAATCATGGTACATATTACAATAGGTAGCTTTCTTATGAAATCTACCAAAAACATTAAATTGTCCATAAATATAATGAAATAAATGTTTTCGTAATTTACGGGGCTTACCCACTTACACCCCCTTAAAATTGGACAATTCATTCGTTTTGAAAAATACATATTTCACATAAAAATAAAACCAATAATTTATTTCTAATTATTAAAGATCTTTTACTGATTTTGAATGAAAGTTCATTTAAAACCATGACTTTATATTAGAGTAAACATTGTACTTACAATTATTAAATATCACATCATTATTTTCAAGTCGTTTAAATATAAATTGAGGCGTTGATATTAAAGCGTAAGCTTACCTATCTTATTCGTATTGTATTATAATATAATATTAAATTTAAACTTGTTATTCATATTATAATTTATTATAAGCCTGTCATTACACGTGTATTATTCATATTTTTTTATTAGAGAGGCATTTTTAAAATTATTTCTTTCTATTTTATGAAATTATTATTTTTTATTACTTTTGACCGGAACACTCGTTTATAATTCTGTTTTCCCTTTGAAGGTAGGTGTGGTTTTTGGGTCATCAATCCCCGAATTTTTACACCCCCTGGGGTAATGGTTCGTGACATAACAAAACTTTTTTTACATACGTTTTACGCAAAGAATCGTAAGAAATTAAAACAAGTACGACATATTACTTAATAAAAGCGTTATAGCAATATTTTGTTTTTCAAAAAAGCCACCTCAATCCCACGTACATGGTCCGATTTTGGCCGTTAACGAATTCGATCGAGGTTTTCGGTCGAGTTTTGTTTAGGAAACAATTTGAAAGTGATTGGCGCAAAATTACGGCAGTTATCATGTCCAGAAGAAAGTGGACATGATAACATATATATATATATATAAACTTTTGAGCTGACAGTGGTTTTGCGGTCTGGAGCATGTGAACGCGAAGATGTGTCAAAATTTTCGGGAATTCGAATCATGGTACAAATTACCATACATAGCTTTCTTATGAAATCTACCTAAAAGCAGTTTTTAACTATGTGACTATGTAGATCCGAACTTATTTATACCTTCTAGTATATCTCAGTATTGAATATGAGGAATTGCCATACTTTCGTATTATTCGAAAGTATGAAAGTTTGTTCTGGCATATTACAGTTCTAACAGAACATGATATCAATGAATATATTCTTATCTTTTCCCTTAATGTTTCCAGTCTTTTTTTTTTTTAGTTAAACGGTTTAGTAAGTGAAGAAAGTAAATCAAATCTTGGTATTACCGTTTATGATTTTCTCATGTTTAATATACAGATCATAACACGTGTAATAAATTATACGCTTAAGACATCATGAATATATAACTAAATAATTGTTATTCCACAGTGTTATCCAAACTGAATTATAGTTATCAAGAACTTTAACGAATTGCTTGTAACTTATAAAATGATTATGTTTGTTAATTTTTAATATCGGTGAATCGTTCATAAGTTTACAAAAGTTGAATTGTGGAATAATTGGTGAAAATAGGATATTTATGTTTTGTAAAAAAAAGAAAAAAATTACAATTTTTTGCTTTAGAGAAACTGTGATTTAATGTGGGTCAATGAATAAATTTACACAATAAAATAAGTGTTTTATAATTAAAGTTGAAGAAAATATTTATATTGATGTGCTGGCATTTCGTAATGTTGAAATTCAGTTAAAAGTTTTGGAAAACAATCATTTCTGTCTTCTGAAGAATGGATTACCTCGAAGCCCAGTCAAGCACCTAAATGAACCATAGTTTCCTGGTATCATATCGATTGTCTCATCGGCTGTTTGGAAAGAAGCGGCAAAGCAGACAGTCAAAACGGCGATGAAGAGGATAACAAGAACGACCTGCAAAAAAAAGAAGATTAGCCAAAAAGATTACCCAAAAAAAAGTAAATTAAACGAAAACACACATTTATTAAGCAGTGTACACAATAAATATTTAATGAAATATTTTTATAACTAAATATAACTTAACATTTCCGTTATTACATTATCTGAATTATACATCTTTTCTACAATAAAAGTGAAATACAAATAGTGTAGTAAATTAGTATAAAAATTAAAATTCGCATTGCCTTAGTGGTAATTATCATTGATAATTACTTGCTATTACATATACTTTGTAATGACATGGGACCTACATTAACATCCAGTTAAATAATTTTACAGTAATCCCTTGTGTATTGGTACTATCATACTTCCTATTGACTTAGAATGTTGAAGTTTAACTCACGACTAACTTTTACTTAAGTTTGTACTTAAGTTTTGCATCAATTAAAGCCTAAAAGTGAACGTGTTTCAGTATCTTATAAAAACTTGAGTAATAGCCCGTTTTTTTGAAAATAAAAGCAAAAAACAAAACCAGTTACTAAAATGCTAAAGTCCTACACACGGTATGAAACAACAATTTTGTTTTTATTGATTTATTTTTTAATTTTATTAAATCATGTTAATAACTGATGGTAAATATTTTTCAAAATAAGAATAATTTTTTCCGTGTTCATTACCAAGTATTGAAGAAATAAATACTTTAAATAGTTAATAAGATAATTAAAAATGAAATAAAAATTAAAAAATAATAACAATCTTAATTAAACATTTGTAATTGTAATAAACGGTAAGTTTACTTACGATGGCCTTCATGTTGATAAAGATTTTAAACGGTGATGATACTTTAGCTGAGAGGAAAATTATGTTTAAAAATTTTTCGTCTCTCAATTTATATCCAAAAATTCTTCCACATCGTTCTTTTATTTTTTTAATTTACTTCCTCATATGTCAATATTTTATGTTAAAAAAATTGTTGTTCAGCCTTGTTGTTATCATAATCAAATTTTTATTTTTTATTCTTGATATACTAGTAACATTTGCACACATACATACAAAATAACACAACTGTTACACACACAGATATAAGTATTACACATCATTTTGTACATATAATTTTCCTTGTCGCTGTCCAAAGAACATTTTTAATCACTGCATTGTAAATTAATATAGATTTTTAACTATGTATTTCTTTATTTGTTTCCTTGTTCTCTAAATGCAAGTGTACGTTAAGTTTTTATCTTAACTTTAATTTAAAAGCTCTATGTATCCTCATTTACAACCGATGTCGATGTGTGTTTTGCATTATATATGTAATACCTCAGAACTTGTTTTTAGATTAGTTTTACTGTTATAAGCCGCCAGGGGGCGCTGCAGAAGATATGTTTCTTCAAAACGGCTTTTTAATGTTTCTAAGTATTTCTAAATTCAGTAAGGTTACATTTACATAAGGTAAAAATACTGCTATTTAATTATTTTCTGTTTTTTCAATACATTTTATACAAAAAAATATTCGAAATTAAAATTATTATTCATATTTCAAATAAAAGCAATAGAAATGAAGATTGAGGTAAAAATTTATAATAAAAATTATGATCCTTATAGAGAATTCTAATAATTTTCATTCATTTAATTATAGTTAAATGTTTATAAAACAAAACTAATTAAAACTAGTTCAATTTATATTAACTATTCTTACTTCCTTGTACGAAGTAAAGGAACTATTGTGATCACGAAAAATTTCTGTTTGCAGATTTCAATGGAAATGCCTATTTTGACCATACCTGAAGACAATTTGACAAGTTTCGGCGTGATGTATGAACTTATGTATTTATGTACATACGTATGTATCTCGCGTAGCTCAGAAACGATAGCAGTCGGATGTTAATATTTTGGACTTAGGACTGTTTTAGCATCTAGTTATGTAATTCCTTTTTTACTGCATTTGCCAGAATCAAAATTGTCCAAAAAAGCCAAAAATTCATACTTTTTCGATTTCGGGCTTTTTCTTAACTGCAGTAATAAGGCTTCATTAAAGGTTTTTCAATGATATATCACACATAAGTGGTACTTATTTTGATTGGTTACAGAGGTATAGCCAAATGAATTTTTAATTAATGAAATGTCTTAGAAGGGGAAGGTAGATCGGTGCGAATCAGACTTCATCTTTTTTTTAATATTTATTTTTTAATTTAAATATATTCATTTATTGATGATTATTAAACTCTGATTGTAAAAAATAATTTACCACTAATAATAATTGAGAATAAAGATATGAAAAAAGCAAAATTTTTAATTGAAATAAAATATTTTGTTCTTTGTATTAAAAAAAAAAAAAATGTATATATGTAATTTAATAAGCGTACACAGAAGCTATGTAGTACCCACATAAGATTTTTTTTAAAGAATATTTGTGAAATTTTATTTTAAGTTCGACTCTTCATGTAAATGTACATAATCAAAGGGCCGTCTAAATTCAGAAAGTAAATTTAAATGATATTTTTTCGGCAAAATGATCAACGAATATATTTTAAAATTATCTCAAATCACTTTTTTAGATGTATTTTTAAAATATGCTGGTAATCTTATCAAAAGTAAAAGATTTTGACATTAAGAGATAAATAATTATATAAATATAAAATTCTAAATAATAATTAAATTACATACCGTGTGATATTTAAGTATAAAACAGCTTTATACTACGTATCTGAGTGGTATTTTGAGACAGAAAGAAATGGGATTCTACATAGTTAAAAAAAGTCGGCTTATGGTGGTGGGTTTTTAATTTTTGTTCGGCATCTTGAATCTGCCATATTGAATCAAACTTAATCTTTTAAAATAGGAAGGTGGAAAAAATGTCACATGATTTTGATTTAATTTTTTTAAAAAAACACACTGGTGAAACCTGCTTTACTGTTAATGCTTTCAATATCGAGTTGTAAGCATTCAATGTTGTATTGACGGAAAAACTTGTTAAAAATAAAACGCAGTAAGACGCGCTGCATGAAGAAAATTACATTTTGCTTTCATAATGCATGCGGTAACGAACACTAAACAGCACTGTAACATTAAAAATAATTAACAATAATTTTTTTTTAATTTCTGCGTCCATTGTTCGGTCATCCAATTAAGGTTCCCGGAGGCGTGTCCTTTAAATCAAAGGAGGCCTCCCCACCCATGGGCTAAAAATCGGGTACGGCAGGTCGCCCCCCCCTCTGTTGGATCTTCTGTTGCCTACCTCCAATCTCCAGCGGACGGTAACCAAGCCCGACTATGTCGTTCCCAGCCAGCTCGCCAGCTACCGGGTCTACGATATTAACATTGCCTGCCTCTAACCTCGGGAAGGGGAAGAACCAGGCCCAGCGAAGTCGAATCATGGTACATATTACAATAGGTAGCTTTCTTATGAAATCTACCAAAAACATTAAATTGTCCATAAATATAATGAAATAAATGTTTTCGTAATTTACGGGGCTTACCCACTTACACCCCCTTAAAATTGGACAATTCATTCGTTTTGAAAAATACATATTTCACATAAAAATAAAACCAATAATTTATTTCTAATTATTAAAGATCTTTTACTGATTTTGAATGAAAGTTCATTTAAAACCATGACTTTATATTAGAGTAAACATTGTACTTACAATTATTAAATATCACATCATTATTTTCAAGTCGTTTAAATATAAATTGAGGCGTTGATATTAAAGCGTAAGCTTACCTATCTTATTCGTATTGTATTATAATATAATATTAAATTTAAACTTGTTATTCATATTATAATTTATTATAAGCCTGTCATTACACGTGTATTATTCATATTTTTTTATTAGAGAGGCATTTTTAAAATTATTTCTTTCTATTTTATGAAATTATTATTTTTTATTACTTTTGACCGGAACACTCGTTTATAATTCTGTTTTCCCTTTGAAGGTAGGTGTGGTTTTTGGGTCATCAATCCCCGAATTTTTACACCCCCTGGGGTAATGGTTCGTGACATAACAAAACTTTTTTTACATACGTTTTACGCAAAGAATCGTAAGAAATTAAAACAAGTACGACATATTACTTAATAAAAGCGTTATAGCAATATTTTGTTTTTCAAAAAAGCCACCTCAATCCCACGTACATGGTCCGATTTTGGCCGTTAACGAATTCGATCGAGGTTTTCGGTCGAGTTTTGTTTAGGAAACAATTTGAAAGTGATTGGCGCAAAATTACGGCAGTTATCATGTCCAGAAGAAAGTGGACATGATAACATATATATATATATATATATATATATATATATATAAACTTTTGAGCTGACAGTGGTTTTGCGGTCTGGAGCATGTGAACGCGAAGATGTGTCAAAATTTTCGGGAATTCGAATCATGGTACAAATTACCATACATAGCTTTCTTATGAAATCTACCTAAAAGCAGTTTTTAACTATGTGACTATGTAGATCCGAACTTATTTATACCTTCTAATCTCAGTATTGAATATGAGGAATTGCCATACTTTCGTATTATTCGAAAGTATGAAAGTTTGTTCTGGCATATTACAGTTCTAACAGAACATGATATCAATGAATATATTCTTATCTTTTCCCTTAATGTTTCCAGTCTTTTTTTTTTTTTAGTTAAACGGTTTAGTAAGTGAAGAAAGTAAATCAAATCTTGGTATTACCGTTTATGATTTTCTCATGTTTAATATACAGATCATAACACGTGTAATAAATTATACGCTTAAGACATCATGAATATATAACTAAATAATTGTTATTCCACAGTGTTATCCAAACTGAATTATAGTTATCAAGAACTTTAACGAATTGCTTGTAACTTATAAAATGATTATGTTTGTTAATTTTTAATATCGGTGAATCGTTCATAAGTTTACAAAAGTTGAATTGTGGAATAATTGGTGAAAATAGGATATTTATGTTTTGTAAAAAAAAGAAAAAAATTACAATTTTTTGCTTTAGAGAAACTGTGATTTAATGTGGGTCAATGAATAAATTTACACAAAAAAATAAGTGTTTTATAATTAAAGTTGAAGAAAATATTTATATTGATGTGCTGGCATTTCGTAATGTTGAAATTCAGTTAAAAGTTTTGGAAAACAATCATTTCTGTCTTCTGAAGAATGGATTACCTCGAAGCCCAGTCAAGCACCTAAATGAACCATAGTTTCCTGGTATCATATCGATTGTCTCATCGGCTGTTTGGAAAGAAGCGGCAAAGCAGACAGTCAAAACGGCGATGAAGAGGATAACAAGAACGACCTGCAAAAAAAAGAAGATTAGCCAAAAAGATTACCCAAAAAAAAGTAAATTAAACGAAAACACACATTTATTAAGCAGTGTACACAATAAATATTTAATGAAATATTTTTATAACTAAATATAACTTAACATTTCCGTTATTACATTATCTGAATTATACATCTTTTCTACAATAAAAGTGAAATACAAATAGTGTAGTAAATTAGTATAAAAATTAAAATTCGCATTGCCTTAGTGGTAATTATCATTGATAATTACTTGCTATTACATATACTTTGTAATGACATGGGACCTACATTAACATCCAGTTAAATAATTTTACAGTAATCCCTTGTGTATTGGTACTATCATACTTCCTATTGACTTAGAATGTTGAAGTTTAACTCACGACTAACTTTTACTTAAGTTTGTACTTAAGTTTTGCATCAATTAAAGCCTAAAAGTGAACGTGTTTCAGTATCTTATAAAAACTTGAGTAATAGCCCGTTTTTTTGAAAATAAAAGCAAAAAACAAAACCAGTTACTAAAATGCTAAAGTCCTACACACGGTATGAAACAACAATTTTGTTTTTATTGATTTATTTTTTAATTTTATTAAATCATGTTAATAACTGATGGTAAATATTTTTCAAAATAAGAATAATTTTTTCCGTGTTCATTACCAAGTATTGAAGAAATAAATACTTTAAATAGTTAATAAGATAATTAAAAATGAAATAAAAATTAAAAAATAATAACAATCTTAATTAAACATTTGTAATTGTAATAAACGGTAAGTTTACTTACGATGGCCTTCATGTTGATAAAGATTTTAAACGGTGATGATACTTTAGCTGAGAGGAAAATTATGTTTAAAAATTTTTCGTCTCTCAATTTATATCCAAAAATTCTTCCACATCGTTCTTTTATTTTTTTAATTTACTTCCTCATATGTCAATATTTTATGTTAAAAAAATTGTTGTTCAGCCTTGTTGTTATCATAATCAAATTTTTATTTTTTATTCTTGATATACTAGTAACATTTGCACACATACATACAAAATAACACAACTGTTACACACACAGATATAAGTATTACACATCATTTTGTACATATAATTTTCCTTGTCGCTGTCCAAAGAACATTTTTAATCACTGCATTGTAAATTAATATAGATTTTTAACTATGTATTTCTTTATTTGTTTCCTTGTTCTCTAAATGCAAGTGTACGTTAAGTTTTTATCTTAACTTTAATTTAAAAGCTCTATGTATCCTCATTTACAACCGATGTCGATGTGTGTTTTGCATTATATATGTAATACCTCAGAACTTGTTTTTAGATTAGTTTTACTGTTATAAGCCGCCAGGGGGCGCTGCAGAAGATATGTTTCTTCAAAACGGCTTTTTAATGTTTCTAAGTATTTCTAAATTCAGTAAGGTTACATTTACATAAGGTAAAAATACTGCTATTTAATTATTTTCTGTTTTTTCAATACATTTTATACAAAAAAATATTCGAAATTAAAATTATTATTCATATTTCAAATAAAAGCAATAGAAATGAAGATTGAGGTAAAAATTTATAATAAAAATTATGATCCTTATAGAGAATTCTAATAATTTTCATTCATTTAATTATAGTTAAATGTTTATAAAACAAAACTAATTAAAACTAGTTCAATTTATATTAACTATTCTTACTTCCTTGTACGAAGTAAAGGAACTATTGTGATCACGAAAAATTTCTGTTTGCAGATTTCAATGGAAATGCCTATTTTGACCATACCTGAAGACAATTTGACAAGTTTCGGCGTGATGTATGAACTTATGTATTTATGTACATACGTATGTATCTCGCGTAGCTCAGAAACGATAGCAGTCGGATGTTAATATTTTGGACTTAGGACTGTTTTAGCATCTAGTTATGTAATTCCTTTTTTACTGCATTTGCCAGAATCAAAATTGTCCAAAAAAGCCAAAAATTCATACTTTTTCGATTTCGGGCTTTTTCTTAACTGCAGTAATAAGGCTTCATTAAAGGTTTTTCAATGATATATCACACATAAGTGGTACTTATTTTGATTGGTTACAGAGGTATAGCCAAATGAATTTTTAATTAATGAAATGTCTTAGAAGGGGAAGGTAGATCGGTGCGAATCAGACTTCATCTTTTTTTTAATATTTATTTTTTAATTTAAATATATTCATTTATTGATGATTATTAAACTCTGATTGTAAAAAATAATTTACCACTAATAATAATTGAGAATAAAGATATGAAAAAAGCAAAATTTTTAATTGAAATAAAATATTTTGTTCTTTGTATTAAAAAAAAAAAAAATGTATATATGTAATTTAATAAGCGTACACAGAAGCTATGTAGTACCCACATAAGATTTTTTTTAAAGAATATTTGTGAAATTTTATTTTAAGTTCGACTCTTCATGTAAATGTACATAATCAAAGGGCCGTCTAAATTCAGAAAGTAAATTTAAATGATATTTTTTCGGCAAAATGATCAACGAATATATTTTAAAATTATCTCAAATCACTTTTTTAGATGTATTTTTAAAATATGCTGGTAATCTTATCAAAAGTAAAAGATTTTGACATTAAGAGATAAATAATTATATAAATATAAAATTCTAAATAATAATTAAATTACATACCGTGTGATATTTAAGTATAAAACAGCTTTATACTACGTATCTGAGTGGTATTTTGAGACAGAAAGAAATGGGATTCTACATAGTTAAAAAAAGTCGGCTTATGGTGGTGGGTTTTTAATTTTTGTTCGGCATCTTGAATCTGCCATATTGAATCAAACTTAATCTTTTAAAATAGGAAGGTGGAAAAAATGTCACATGATTTTGATTTAATTTTTTTAAAAAAACACACTGGTGAAACCTGCTTTACTGTTAATGCTTTCAATATCGAGTTGTAAGCATTCAATGTTGTATTGACGGAAAAACTTGTTAAAAATAAAACGCAGTAAGACGCGCTGCATGAAGAAAATTACATTTTGCTTTCATAATGCATGCGGTAACGAACACTAAACAGCACTGTAACATTAAAAATAATTAACAATAATTTTTTTTTAATTTCTGCGTCCATTGTTCGGTCATCCAATTAAGGTTCCCGGAGGCGTGTCCTTTAAATCAAAGGAGGCCTCCCCACCCATGGGCTAAAAATCGGGTACGGCAGGTCGCCCCCCCCTCGGTTGGATCTTCTGTTGCCTACCTCCAATCTCCAGCGGACGGTAACCAAGCCCGACTATGTCGTTCCCAGCCAGCTCGCCAGCTACCGGGTCTACGATATTAACATTGCCTGCCTCTAACCTCGGGAAGGGGAAGAACCAGGCCCAGCGAAGTCGAATCATGGTACATATTACAATAGGTAGCTTTCTTATGAAATCTACCAAAAACATTAAATTGTCCATAAATATAATGAAATAAATGTTTTCGTAATTTACGGGGCTTACCCACTTACACCCCCTTAAAATTGGACAATTCATTCGTTTTGAAAAATACATATTTCACATAAAAATAAAACCAATAATTTATTTCTAATTATTAAAGATCTTTTACTGATTTTGAATGAAAGTTCATTTAAAACCATGACTTTATATTAGAGTAAACATTGTACTTACAATTATTAAATATCACATCATTATTTTCAAGTCGTTTAAATATAAATTGAGGCGTTGATATTAAAGCGTAAGCTTACCTATCTTATTCGTATTGTATTATAATATAATATTAAATTTAAACTTGTTATTCATATTATAATTTATTATAAGCCTGTCATTACACGTGTATTATTCATATTTTTTTATTAGAGAGGCATTTTTAAAATTATTTCTTTCTATTTTATGAAATTATTATTTTTTATTACTTTTGACCGGAACACTCGTTTATAATTCTGTTTTCCCTTTGAAGGTAGGTGTGGTTTTTGGGTCATCAATCCCCGAATTTTTACACCCCCTGGGGTAATGGTTCGTGACATAACAAAACTTTTTTTACATACGTTTTACGCAAAGAATCGTAAGAAATTAAAACAAGTACGACATATTACTTAATAAAAGCGTTATAGCAATATTTTGTTTTTCAAAAAAGCCACCTCAATCCCACGTACATGGTCCGATTTTGGCCGTTAACGAATTCGATCGAGGTTTTCGGTCGAGTTTTGTTTAGGAAACAATTTGAAAGTGATTGGCGCAAAATTACGGCAGTTATCATGTCCAGAAGAAAGTGGACATGATAACATATATATATATATATAAACTTTTGAGCTGACAGTGGTTTTGCGGTCTGGAGCATGTGAACGCGAAGATGTGTCAAAATTTTCGGGAATTTGAATCATGGTACAAATTACCATACATAGCTTTCTTATGAAATCTACCTAAAAGCAGTTTTTAACTATGTGACTATGTAGATCCGAACTTATTTATACCTTCTAGTATATCTCAGTATTGAATATGAGGAATTGCCATACTTTCGTATTATTCGAAAGTATGAAAGTTTGTTCTGGCATATTACAGTTCTAACAGAACATGATATCAATGAATATATTCTTATCTTTTCCCTTAATGTTTCCAGTCTTTTTTTTTTTTAGTTAAACGGTTTAGTAAGTGAAGAAAGTAAATCAAATCTTGGTATTACCGTTTATGATTTTCTCATGTTTAATATACAGATCATAACACGTGTAATAAATTATACGCTTAAGACATCATGAATATATAACTAAATAATTGTTATTCCACAGTGTTATCCAAACTGAATTATAGTTATCAAGAACTTTAACGAATTGCTTGTAACTTATAAAATGATTATGTTTGTTAATTTTTAATATCGGTGAATCGTTCATAAGTTTACAAAAGTTGAATTGTGGAATAATTGGTGAAAATAGGATATTTATGTTTTGTAAAAAAAAGAAAAAAATTACAATTTTTTGCTTTAGAGAAACTGTGATTTAATGTGGGTCAATGAATAAATTTACACAAAAAAATAAGTGTTTTATAATTAAAGTTGAAGAAAATATTTATATTGATGTGCTGGCATTTCGTAATGTTGAAATTCAGTTAAAAGTTTTGGAAAACAATCATTTCTGTCTTCTGAAGAATGGATTACCTCGAAGCCCAGTCAAGCACCTAAATGAACCATAGTTTCCTGGTATCATATCGATTGTCTCATCGGCTGTTTGGAAAGAAGCGGCAAAGCAGACAGTCAAAACGGCGATGAAGAGGATAACAAGAACGACCTGCAAAAAAAAGAAGATTAGCCAAAAAGATTACCCAAAAAAAAGTAAATTAAACGAAAACACACATTTATTAAGCAGTGTACACAATAAATATTTAATGAAATATTTTTATAACTAAATATAACTTAACATTTCTGTTATTACATTATCTGAATTATACATCTTTTCTACAATAAAAGTGAAATACAAATAGTGTAGTAAATTAGTATAAAAATTAAAATTCGCATTGCCTTAGTGGTAATTATCATTGATAATTACTTGCTATTACATATACTTTGTAATGACATGGGACCTACATTAACATCCAGTTAAATAATTTTACAGTAATCCCTTGTGTATTGGTACTATCATACTTCCTATTGACTTAGAATGTTGAAGTTTAACTCACGACTAACTTTTACTTAAGTTTGTACTTAAGTTTTGCATCAATTAAAGCCTAAAAGTGAACGTGTTTCAGTATCTTATAAAAACTTGAGTAATAGCCCGTTTTTTTGAAAATAAAAGCAAAAAACAAAACCAGTTACTAAAATGCTAAAGTCCTACACACGGTATGAAACAACAATTTTGTTTTTATTGATTTATTTTTTAATTTTATTAAATCATGTTAATAACTGATGGTAAATATTTTTCAAAATAAGAATAATTTTTTCCGTGTTCATTACCAAGTATTGAAGAAATAAATACTTTAAATAGTTAATAAGATAATTAAAAATGAAATAAAAATTAAAAAATAATAACAATCTTAATTAAACATTTGTAATTGTAATAAACGGTAAGTTTACTTACGATGGCCTTCATGTTGATAAAGATTTTAAACGGTGATGATACTTTAGCTGAGAGGAAAATTATGTTTAAAAATTTTTCGTCTCTCAATTTATATCCAAAAATTCTTCCACATCGTTCTTTTATTTTTTTAATTTACTTCCTCATATGTCAATATTTTATGTTAAAAAAATTGTTGTTCAGCCTTGTTGTTATCATAATCAAATTTTTATTTTTTATTCTTGATATACTAGTAACATTTGCACACATACATACAAAATAACACAACTGTTACACACACAGATATAAGTATTACACATCATTTTGTACATATAATTTTCCTTGTCGCTGTCCAAAGAACATTTTTAATCACTGCATTGTAAATTAATATAGATTTTTAACTATGTATTTCTTTATTTGTTTCCTTGTTCTCTAAATGCAAGTGTACGTTAAGTTTTTATCTTAACTTTAATTTAAAAGCTCTATGTATCCTCATTTACAACCGATGTCGATGTGTGTTTTGCATTATATATGTAATACCTCAGAACTTGTTTTTAGATTAGTTTTACTGTTATAAGCCGCCAGGGGGCGCTGCAGAAGATATGTTTCTTCAAAACGGCTTTTTAATGTTTCTAAGTATTTCTAAATTCAGTAAGGTTACATTTACATAAGGTAAAAATACTGCTATTTAATTATTTTCTGTTTTTTCAATACATTTTATACAAAAAAATATTCGAAATTAAAATTATTATTCATATTTCAAATAAAAGCAATAGAAATGAAGATTGAGGTAAAAATTTATAATAAAAATTATGATCCTTTATAGAGAATTCTAATAATTTTCATTCATTTAATTATAGTTAAATGTTTATAAAACAAAACTAATTAAAACTAGTTCAATTTATATTAACTATTCTTACTTCCTTGTACGAAGTAAAGGAACTATTGTGATCACGAAAAATTTCTGTTTGCAGATTTCAATGGAAATGCCTATTTTGACCATACCTGAAGACAATTTGACAAGTTTCGGCGTGATGTATGAACTTATGTATTTATGTACATACGTATGTATCTCGCGTAGCTCAGAAACGATAGCAGTCGGATGTTAATATTTTGGACTTAGGACTGTTTTAGCATCTAGTTATGTAATTCCTTTTTTACTGCATTTGCCAGAATCAAAATTGTCCAAAAAAGCCAAAAATTCATACTTTTTCGATTTCGGGCTTTTTCTTAACTGCAGTAATAAGGCTTCATTAAAGGTTTTTCAATGATATATCACACATAAGTGGTACTTATTTTGATTGGTTACAGAGGTATAGCCAAATGAATTTTTAATTAATGAAATGTCTTAGAAGGGGAAGGTAGATCGGTGCGAATCAGACTTCATCTTTTTTTTAATATTTATTTTTTAATTTAAATATATTCATTTATTGATGATTATTAAACTCTGATTGTAAAAAATAATTTACCACTAATAATAATTGAGAATAAAGATATGAAAAAAGCAAAATTTTTAATTGAAATAAAATATTTTGTTCTTTGTATTAAAAAAGAAAAAAAAATGTATATATGTAATTTAATAAGCGTACACAGAAGCTATGTAGTACCCACATAAGATTTTTTTAAAGAATATTTGTGAAATTTGATTTTAAGTTCGACTCTTCATGTAAATGTACATAATCAAAGGGCCGTCTAAATTCAGAAAGTAAATTTAAATGGTATTTTTTCGGCAAAATGATCAAAGAATATATTTAAAAATTATCTCAAATCACTTTTTTAGATGTATTTTTAAAATATGCTGGTAATCTTATCAAAAGTAAAAGATTTTGACATTAAGAGATAAATAATTATATAAATATAAAATTCTAAATAATAATTAAATTATATACCGTGTGATATTTAAGTATAAAACAGCTTTATACTACGTATCTGAGTGGTATTTTGAGACAGAAAGAAGTGGGATTCTACATAGTTAAAAAAAATCGGCTTATGGTGGTGGGTTTTTAATTTTTGTTCGGCATCTTGAATCTGCCATATTGAATCAAACTTAATCTTTTAAAATAGGAAGGTAAAAAAAAAGTCACATGATTTTGATTTAATTTTTTTTAAAAACACACTGGTGAAACCTGCTTTACTGTTAATGCTTTCAATATCGAGTTGTAAGCATTCAATGTTGTATTGACGGAAAAACTTGTTAAAAATAAAACGCAGTAAGACGCACTGCATGAAGAAAATTACATTTTGCTTTCATAATGCATGCGGTAACGAATGCATTATGAAAGCAAATGCACTAAACAGCACTGTAATATTAAAAATAATGAACAATAATTTTTTTTAAATTTCTGCGTCCATTGTTCGGTCATCCAATTAAGGGGTCCCGGAGGCGTGTCCTTTAAATCAAAGGAGGCCTCCCCACCCATGGGCTAAAAATCGGGTACGGCAGGTCGTCCCCCCCTCGGTTGGATATTCTGTTGCCTACCTCCAATCTCCAGCGGACGGTAACCAAGCCCGACTATGTCGTTCCCAGCCAGCTCGCCAGCTACCGGGTCTACGACATTAGCATTGCCTGCCTCTAACCTCGGGAAGGGGAAGAACCAGGCCCGGCTATGCTGTTACCAGCACCGCTCCACCAGTCGGGTCTTGGTTTTAAATTTTTCCCCACCTTCTGGGAGAAAAATGAACAATATCTAATAATTAACTACACAACAATAAAATAAACGGCTGTATCAAATGATATTATTTACTTTAAACACTGCAATATTTATTTAAAAATTTAAATAAGTAATTTTCATTGTGAATATTGAATTAATATAATAAAATTGGAATGAAATAAGTGTTGAAAGAATGACATTCTACAACAAATTTCTAAAATGCTTTCTCTGTAAAACTTGGTAGTGTGCTGACCTTAAGTAATTGGTGTATAACTTGTATTATGTCTGTTAGTACGCGAGCAGATTCGTTAATTATTCTTTTTTTTGATTCGTCATTGTCTGCAGGTTTTCATGTGAAAAGATTTGTGTCAAGTACCCCTAAAAAAACTAATCCCCAGGAGACATATCTGAAGACCTCGCAGGCCATTCTATGGCTTTTGTACGACCTATCCAGCGATTTAGAAATTGTTCAATTAAAATTTGCCGTGCCCTTAGATAATAGTAAGTCGGTGGCTCAAAGTTTCACCAAGGAAATCCTCTCCTTCCGGCAGGGAGAAAGAGAGGACCTGTACCTCCGAGTTCAGTCGAAAAGTGGCGACGCAGTCCAATACAGCAAGGATATTGCCGAAAAGATGGAGGGTGCTACTACGAGCCTAGCAGGTAGGGGAGGCTGAAGAGGCTACGTCCTGGTTGGCTGTGCACTCAGGTAGTTAACCTGGCAGTGCCGCAAGTCCTGGCGGAAAAACTATTGTCTGATGGGTGAGTTCGGATTGGGTGGGTGACCTGTCGAGTGCTGTGGCGTACATCCAACAAACTTTGGTTCAGACTTGAAATCTACGCCACAGGACCATTTCTGTTCTTGCGTAGATAGAAACGGCTACTGTTTTACGTGTAACTGTTTTAGGTGACCATATACACAAGGTCTGCAAGCAGGATCCTAGAATCTTATCCTTAGTCACATGGTCATGCGGCAGAGAGTCGGTGATGTAATATTGCACTAACGGCATCTGGAAATGCTTCTTGTAGGAACATCATGGTAGCTCTGAGGAACAGCCCCATCCGGATGGTGGTGGGAGGCCTCGGTCTCCCGCTTACGATGAACGGATGGTTTCTCCCTTGCACTACCGTTGGGGGTAAGTAAGACCTAATCTTGGTAGGGGATCCTTTCGGAGGTTAGCTATTAGATGCAAGGCATAAAGACCGAATCCCGGCTATCTGGCGGGAACTTTGTTCCCCACGAAGTAGTTAGAGACTATGGCACCCCTCGGAACCGAGTTTATGTTTAGTAGCTGATCCGGCTCCGAGGGAAGGAAAAAAAAGTTCGGTGCTCTATCTTGCTGAAACCACACGTTATTATTTAATTCTTGTACAACATTTTCCAGATATTCGGTAAAATCCTATCGGCTAACAAGTTGCAGTAAGCACTGTAAGATTGCCATGTAAAATTAAATGCTCTACAATACGTACAATAACCAACGATTCCCGGCCAAACTTTCAATTTCTAAGAGTGCTGCTTATTAACTTCAAACATCCATCGAGGATTATTATGCTCGCTCCATTAACGCAGTTTTAGTTATTTACATGGCCATTTAAAGAAAACGTCGCTTCATCAATAAATATTATTGAAATAGAAAAATTGGCATCTACGTCTAATTTTTGCATTATAATATCACAATACTCGACTCGGAGGCCGAATCATCTATTGAAATTTTTTGCAACAGATATAGCTGATAAGGGTGAAATTTATTTGCTTTAAGAATTTCTTGAACTGAAAAATAATTGATTTCATGACGGACAACATCTTTCCGAATCGATTAATGTGGGTCTTCAACATAGGTCTGCTATAAATCTGATTACTTTGCTTCAGTTGTGACAGTTTTTGGTTACCGGTGCTAGGACGATTCTTTAGTGTACCTATTTCTACAAATCGTTGTACTGTCTTGATTTAGTTATATGTTCTCTCTTTGGAAATCTACTATTGTATAAATCACATATCTCTTGTAATGGCCGAACTCTATCACCATACCCGTACATCATCAATAGATTTATTCCTTTGGTTGATGTAAATGTTGAAGTAAAAGTGTGAAATGAGGCGATAATAAGTTGCATTGTTTCAAAGTAATATAAACTGCATTGTTATAGATTAACAGGTGTTCTACTCAACTGAATTTGTAATACATTTTTTAAATAAGTGTTTCCAGCCGATTTGTTTCATTTACGATAAGTAATGTACATCAGCTAATATTTATATTTAAAGTTAATTTTTATTTAGAAAATAGTATCAGTTAGTAGCCGTTTAATTTGTTGTTTTTTTAATTATTTATTGTTTATTAATATCAATATTATTGTACTGTTTAATGTTCGTTGTTGTAGTCATTATGAAATTAAAACGCAATAAAATTATTCATGTTAGCGTGTATTAGTGTTGGTGTTACGTGATACAACTTTGGAGTATGACAAGCAGTAGCAATATCGACACCATCCAAATGTTCCAGAACAAAATGCTGAGTAACATACCGGAGGCGCTAGTTAGCGAAGAACAAAGAGATCCATAACTACCTAGGGAAGCCATCAATTCGTAAAGAAATTCACTTGTTAAGCTCAAAGTATAAACTTCAGCTTAACACACATGAAAACCCATTTATTTATTTAAACCTCACTTTATTTCATTTAACTCTATAAAAAAAATAATTGAAACAGCTTATGTGGCGAAATCATTAAAAAAATTATCAATTAATTGGTGTAATATCTGCAGATTTTATTTTCATGGAGGAGAGGAATGATATTTAATTAGAGTTTTCTCTGAAAATTTTAGATCCGCGCCAGTTTAATACTTGTTATTTGAATTTTTTTGCGAATCATTATATTTGCAGATTATTATAAGAAGAATTTACAAATTAAAATTAAAATTCAAGATGTAATTATGTTTTGATTTTTAAAAAAATCATAATTTTTATTTATAAAAAAATATATGTTATAGACCTATTACAATTAAATTAATTCTTGTTGAAAGACTGTTTTATGATCATAATTGTGATTCCATAACTGAGATTTACTGTTTTTGGCTTCTATATTTGTCGAGCTTTATTTATTGAATTAATGGCACAGGATGACGGCTACTGCTGGTAGTTTAGCGTAAGGATAGAGTAAACATAAGAATATGAGGCAGAAGCGAAAACCCAATCTGCTTCTTCAACACCCTTTAAATTCCTTTGTGCAGTTTCCAATTTTTGAACGGATTATACTTCCCTTGGTTTTTCTTTTGCCATAGCCAAAATAAAAGAAGGAATATAGCCTGTAACAGAAAAAAAACAAATTTTTATCTTGAAAGAATTTTCAGAATGATAAATGTAAATTTACGTTAAAAATATGCCATTCTAAAAAATTATTGTGGTTTTAACTGTGAGAGTCTATTTGATTTTCCTCGTGGAAAATAATAAACGGTAAATACGAAATTCATAATTTATTAAAATGGGGCTCGGTCAAATCCATTAGCCGCTACCTAGACTGAAATTTTGAATAAAATTATCTATATCATTATGAAAAGAACATTTCAATGCATTACTGCCTGTATATAGAATAATATTTTTATATATGTATCAAAATAAATAAAATATAAAATATATTTTCTTCATAATTCTGAGAAATTGTAAAATATTCTTTAATCCATGTATCGAACACAAAACGGGAAATAATGTAGAAAATTTTGTAAGAAATTAAATTTCTTGAATTCGTAGTATAGAAGAACTTAGAGAATCTGTCATTAATGACATTAAAAATGTGGGTGGTTCAGTAGTTTCATTCAAGATGGTTTCGTCTTTCTGAACATATTTAAAACGAAAAAAAATAAAATATGGATTTCTTAGAATCCTAATATTTATCATGAACGGAAGTCACAAAGATATTCTCAGAAAATTGGGGTTCGGTGCGCAATTTTGCGACGAAAATTGATTGGACACATTTTTTAACAAAAACATTATTTGCAGCTTGTTATTCAGAATCAAAAGTAATGTATATATATTAAAATTTCTTAGCATTTCTTGAAATTTAAGAACAGAATTACTGATTACAGTATGAGGGGCTACATGCCACACTGCTCGTAAAAAATTGTTTTTTTTTCAATTTATTTAAATGTCATATATAGTTGCAAACACTTTAAAGAGACTTCTTGAAGTAAATTCATTAAAACAAGATTATTTTTGTGAACTTATACTTTTTTTAATTTGAAATATTATCAATATTGTAAATAATTCAAAGTTAAATGTGCATAGTCGTTAATTATTGACCTTTAATTTTATTGTACTTGATTTCCTGGATATTTAAAAAAATGGCTTTATACGTATTTAGTAGGTTAATCTGAAGATCTTTTTTTATGAAGAAATGATATTTAATTAGGGTTTTCTATGAAAATCCTAGATCCACCTCAGTTTGTGCTTGTTTTTTGCCAGTCATAATTATAACTGCACATTATGCTAAGAGGAACTATTGTAAAGAATGAAATCTAAATTCAAGATGTAATTTTGTTTTTGTTAAAACAAAAACAACATCATAATTTTTATTTATAAAAATTAATGTATTATACAGCTCTATTACAATTAATTTAGTTTTTGTTTTTCTCTTGATAACTGCAATTCCATATCTGAGATTTAAGTGTTTTTGGCTTCTATATTTGACAAACTTTCTTTATTGAATTAACGGGGAAAGATGATAGCAGCAGCTGGTGGTACAATGTAAGGATAAACAGAGTAGGCGTAAGGGTGTGCGGCATAAGAGTAGGCAAAACGTACTGCTTCAGTACCTGTTAAATATCTCTTGTACAGCTTCCACGTCTTTAGCGGATTCTACTTCCTTTAGTTTTTCTTGTGCCGTAGCTACGTAGCCAATTCGTAGCTACGTAGCTACGAATACAGCCTGAAACAGTAAAAAAGCAGAATTTTAGTTTAAAATATTTTTCTCAAATTAAAATGTTATTTACTTTAAAAATATACCATTATTAATAAATAATTGTTGTTTTAACTAAAATTAACGGTAGATACGAAATTCATAATTTACTAATTTATTAAAAAAGGGCTCGGTCAATTCCGTCCGCAACTACCTAGAATGAAATGTTGAATAAAATTATTTATATCATTATGAAAAGAACATTTCACTGCATTATTGCTTGTGTAAAAAGCACTACTTTTATGAATGACCACAAAGATAAATACAATATTAAAACTTTATTTACTTTTTTTTGACAAAAAAAATTTGTGGCAAATTAAATCTCTTGAATTCGGAGTAGTGCAAAAACTAAGAGAATCTATCCTTAACGCATTACTTCAATAATGTAATGGTTCAAAATTTTCATTCATGATGGTTTCATCTGTCTGGATATATTAAAAACCAAAACAATAGAAAATGGCGTTCTTAGAATCCTTATATTTATTATGAAAGGCAGTCAAAAAGGTATTCTAAGAAAGTCGGTGTTCATTGCGTGATTTCACAACGAAGAATGATCGGATACTTTTTATACAGAAACATAACCCACAGAACGTCGTTCGAAACAACGTACGATACTTAGAAATTTATTTGGACCGCCACCTAACATGGAAAAATCACGTTAGCGAGAAGAGAAAGCAATTAAATATTAAGCGGTTGAATTGGTTTCTAGGAAGGAGGTCCGTGTTGTCGTTAAGTAAGTGATGTATAAGTTAAGAAGATCTTTGTTGTATAAGTTAAGTGTCGTTGTATAAGGGGTTTTTAAACATTGGTCTTTGGGATAAAACTTTGAGGTACATCAAGCAATAATAATATCGACATCAACCAAAGGTTCCAGAACAAAGTACTGAGGATCAGATCAAAGGCGTCATATTTTGCGAAAAATAAGGAGATACACGATTACCAACGGATGCCATCTATTTGTGAAGAAATTCAATTGTGAAGCTCAAACTGTATATTTAAGCTTAACACACATGAAAACCATATGGCTGTTAACCTATTAGATAACAGGGAAGATGTGACGCTACTGAAAAGGTTGCATGTATTGTATTTTGAGGCTGTAGTGCGGTAAATATGGACCTTTTCTTTGTTTTATTATTGTGCTGACAATTTATTCTTTTTTCATCTCTTTCGTTACTTGTTGATTTATTTGTTCTTTGTTCCGGACTTGGTGTGCATTGTTAGTTATATTTTATCCGTTGAACTTTTAATTGTGTTATGCTTTGTTCACATATTTATTGTATTGTCTTGGTTGATATTAATGAGTCACGTAATAATTACTTTACTTATAGTTTCGTTATTTGGGTAAATGAATGTAAATAAAACAATGTAACAAAAAAAGATACTTTTTTTTCAGTCCAAGAACCACTAAACACCTTTGAACTGGACCATGGTTTTAAGACTCGTGGATTAAATCATTCTATTCTTTATTAAAGACGATTAATGAGGAGATGATTGAAGGGAAAACACAAAGGAAGGGATAGACTGGAGTATTTTTAGAGATAGGCTTAAGTAATTTACGACTGAAAATATTTAACTAAATTTTTAATTAAATTATGTAATATCATACGAATAACGAGATAACGTTCGATATCAGCTGACTTAGCCATTTAATTTGTAATATTGTTGTAAATCAGTTATTGTGTATTATTATTATTATTAGTGTTATTTATTTTTGTGTAGTCTGTTATTATTACAGTTTGGGCCATTAAAATTCCAAAATTAACTGTTTAAAATTTGTTGTTAGAGGTAATTCCGAAGGGAATACGAAATAAAAAAAAAAAAATACGGGGCTTTTTACCTCGTTTTATTACCACGGTGATTTTTCCGTTGTTGAAAATTTTATTGGTTGCAATTACAAAACAAAGGTATTTATCGAAAAACGGTTTTCAGCATCGTTTTTTCGTAAAATTTTGAACTAAAATCATTTATCACATATCTACCCTCCTATCTAGAAAAAATTGATTCAATGTGGAGGATCCAAGATGGAAAAACATATAAACATACCATAAAGTAGCAATTTTGTGACTGTAGATTAGAACTCTTTTGTACCTCCTAGTATCCCTCAGTTTTAAAATATAAACCGTTTCCATGCCTAGTATCATTTTGTACGTTATAGTTCTGTCGGAACAAGTTAGAAGTGAGGACATTCTTACTTTTTCCATTAATATTTCCGTTTTTTAGGAACGGTAAAGTAAACGAAGGCTGTAAGAAAAATATTGGTATTAACTGTTTATGAATTGCTCATGTTTAATTTTTAAATTATAACAACTATAATGGACATATTTCATATGCCATTATTTTAAGCTTAAAATATGATGAATAAATAACCAAACAACTACTATGTACCACTATTATACAAGTTCAATGATAGTTTTCAACAATTCTAACGAATCATTTGTAATTTATAAAATTATTGTTTGTTAATCTATAACGATGGTACAGCATTTATAAGTTTACCTTAAAATAAACATACAATGATTGCGTTGTGGAATAATTGGGTAAATAAGTTAAATTGAAAAAAAATAAAAACACCAGTGACAAAAAAAAAAATTAAAAAAATTGTGTCCTCTGGCCACCTTCTGGGCACGGTTTTTTAAATTCGCATTTGATTTTCAAGTGAGCACATTATGAGTGAGTTATTCGTGTGAGTGACAAACATTGCCCTTTAATATAGGATAATTCAAAAGAAAATAATTTTTTTTAAATCTTCAAATTTTAAAAATATTTAGTAAAAAATTTTTTAATTTATTTAATCATTCATACATATATATATATATATATTTATTTCATATATATATATATATATATATATATATATATATATATTTGGCCTGTAATACTCCAGTCTGTAAGGATTCCAAAGCGGGGTTGTACATCTAAATTGGTTCAGCCGTAAAGCTGCTACGGTAGAAAAACCAAAAAACATACATGGCAGTCATGTAAAAAGGAAAGTTGTTTTGTAAAAAAAAGATAATACAATTTTTTGTTTTAGAGAAACTGTGATTTAATAGGTTCAATAAATAACTTTACATAAAAAGGTAAATGTTTTGTAATTAAGGTTGAAGAACATATTGATGCGTTGAGCATTTCGGTAATTTTGAAATTTAATTACAAATTTTGACAGACTATCATCCACTCAGAGGTCGCTGGCTTAGTAATAGTATGGGTATGCTCCGTAATGGTATGATGAATAAGGGTAAGCTGCTGCTGAGTAAGGATAAGCTGCTGCTGAGTAAGGATAAGCTGCTGCTGAGTAGGGATAAGCTGCTGCTGCGTAGGGGTAGGCTGAATATGGGTAAGCTGAATACGGGTAAGCTCCATACGGATAGTAAGAGGTTGCTGATCCCTTAAGGGTTTCCTTAGGGGCTGGTTGAACACCGGCAGCGGAGCAGACAGCCAAGACGGCGAAGAAGAGGATGGCGAGAGCAGCCTATAAAAGAAAAAGATTATTGTTTATAAACTATTCAAAAATAATTCTATTTATAAAAAAAAAAAAAAAACAGTAATTCTTAGTAATTCTTTAATCACTACATAAAAACTCGTTAACCAGTACCAAGTTTTGAATTTTTTTAAATTTATTTTATTTAGTTGTGTTCTTATTTATGCATGGAAAATTGTACAATTGTTAATAAATAATTTTGTCATACCCGTTGGAAGGAAAAATAGACAAAATTCATCGAAATTCGCAACAATAAAATTTTCCTATGATTAAAACCTTTACGGGTATTTATGAACTACTTAAATTTAACCCTTTACCCTATGACAAAGCTGAAAATGATTTCTAATTCACGATTTTACTTATAATAATTTTTAAAATAAATAATAATTTAAAAAATTCGATTATATATATAGTTAAGTAAAATATTACAAACGTTTCAACGAATTCAAAATATGTTACAAGTAGTATGGTCTCCTAACAAATAAGACACTTCATTAGATTTCACTAAGATAAAAAGAAGATAAACGAAAACATAAATTTGTTACGCACTGTAAATATTTAATGAAATATTTTTATGTAACTAAATATAAATTTACATTTTTATTATTATATTATTTGAATTTTACGTATTTTAAACAATTAAAGTTCAATAAAGTATAGTATATCAATAATAGTCTATAACTATAATAGTATATAACAGTCTAAATTCTCACTGGCAAAATTCTTTGGCTAAATCATCATTGATCTGATTAAATTCATTATCAAAGTCGACCTGAGTTTGCCCACTAGTACAAATTTACCGGTACAGTTACATTACACTAATAAGTCGCTAATGACTTTAATTGTTGACGTGACTATAAATGAAATTATTTAAAAAAAAGACATAAAACCTCTTTTTACTGTTTATTAAAGTAAACTTAAAAACAAAATAAAGAGTTAAAAATAATAATATTGAAACAATTGTAATTGTAATAAACGGTAAATTTACTTACGACGGCCTTCATGGTGATACGAGATTTTAAACGTTGTTGATTCTTTAGCTGAGAAACAACTTTTGATATAGAAATTTTCCGTCTCTCAATTTATACTCAAAAATTCATCCAAATCGTCCTTGACTTTTTCAATCGTGTCCTCAAATGTGAATATTTTATGACAAAACAAAAAAATCATGCTTGTTCAGTCTTGTTATTATCATGATACAATTTTTTTTTCTTAATATTTTCCTTATTCTAGAAATATTTGCACACATATATACAAAATAATACAACTGGAACACACAGAAATAAAAGTATTACACATCTGTGTCTAAAAGATTTTCCTTGTCGTTCAAAAAACACTTTTTTGCTCATATCTTGCAATTTTTTTTTTGTTTAAATGAAATATAAATTAAATCTGATTTATGTCTACGTACTTCTTCACCTGTTTCCATGCTCTAATAAATGCAAGAATGTTAATCAATTTTAACGAAACCAGTTGAATTTATCGTAACTTTTATTTAAAGAAATGAAGTATATTCATTTATAATATCTATAAAAGGATCCATCTCCTTTTGACATTTTTTTATTTGCTCAGTATGTTATTTTTCAACTTAAAATAACCGAATTTAAACTACAATACATTTTACAGAAAAAATTATTTTAAATGTAAAATGATTATTCATATTTTAAATAAAAGTAATAGAAGTAGCAATCGTGGAGTAACGTTTATTGAAGTTTCAAACAAAAATTGTGATCCTCTTTAGATTTCTTTTTTTTTAGATTTTTGCTTTTTATCGCTCATTTTATTTTAGTTAAATGTTTATAAAACAACAAATAAATAACACAAATACAGTTTAAAATAGCTATTTTTTTTTCAGAAATATTTGTGACATTTGATTAGAGGTTTCACTCTTAATATAAATTTAAAGAACTAAAGGGCCGTCTAAATTCAGAAAGTAAATTTAAATAATATTTTTTTAGTAAACTGATCAGAGTATTTAAAAAAATCAACTTTTTTAATTTAATTTTTAAAGTACGTAAAATACTGTATAATACTGTATATATATATATATATATATATATATATATATATATATATATATATATATATGTATGTATGTATGTATGTATGTGTGTGTGTAAAGATTTGTTTAATTGAACGTTTTTGTTTAATTTGGCATAGGCACATTATCATCCAATTATCATTCTTGGTTAATCTATAGTTAGCTAGTAGAAGGCCACTGATGGTTATAAATTCATAAGTTGATTTAATGTTATATAATAGTGCAACTATCGTTTTGTTGTACATGAACAAAAAGGAATCTGCATAATGAAATTCATATTCATAAATAGAATTATGTACTCGTGATTAAAATTTCAATTTTACTTAGCCTTTAAGGTACATGTATAATAAGGTATTGGTAGAATGGATTTTATGTACGTATTTGACTACTAAAACAAGTATGGAGAAAATAAACTTTTATATTACTAATAAAAAATTATTTAAAAAAATACAAGCGTGTAAAGAAATAAGTCAAATTGGGATACACGAGGGAGAAACTGAACATTGTTTGTCTATTTTTTTCAGATGATCTCGCCATCTTGGCAAAAAATACTGAAACAGCAGAACAGTAAATAAATATTCTACACAGCAAGGCCTAAAAGGCAGGCTTACCAATTTTCATAAAAGAAATAGAGTATATGACGAATATTAACAACGCCCCAAAATTGTTACGGACAGATCTAGGAAGAGTTAAGAAGACGAGCAAATTTATATACTTGGGTGAAGTTATCCAACAAAATGGAATGGACAAGAAAGCGATCATCTTCAAGATCACTAAGATTGTAAAATCTATGGCTTAACGAATTTTTTTTTTATTATTATCCCTTACACCCCTCGGCCGGACATACAATCAAGTAAAGCTCTGCCCAGGGGAGCGCCCTTCAATTCTAAGAGGGCTTCCCCACCTACCGACATGGCAGTTCAGCCCCCGAGGTGGATATTTTTTATCGCCAGCCTCCAATCTCCGAAAAGAGATGTACCAGACCCGACTATTTCGTTCCCGGTCCTCTCCCCGGAGACCGGGTCTCGGTCTATACTTTTTAATGCCTCACGCCTCTAACCACTGAGCAGGGTAAACCGAGCTGTACCGAGTCGCCTCCCGGTCCCCCAACCCGGCAGCCGGGTCTGGGTCTTTTATTTTGCCCCATCCCAGCCTAAGGACTCCGGAGTCCCCGGTCGATCATCGTAACCGACACACCTCGGCATGCTGGCCCTCACGACCGGGGCTATCCGCCCTTCCATAACTCTAAAATACACGCAGGCGCCCTTCCTCGACTTTGTTGCGTAGCACTTTAGTGGCAAACGAATTAAAAGCCCTCCAATTTTCATCTGATCTCAAAATAAAATTTAATAATGTCTCTGGCTGAAGCCCATCCAGGCCAGCCTGCCTACGTAAAACGCGCCATTGCTCACACTCAAAGATTGTAGTATGTTCCGCAGTATCCACTCTACTACAATACATGCAGCAGGGGGAACTACGTCTGCCGAACGTATACAAATAATACTCGAAAGTTCCATGACCTGTTAACATTTGTGTCATGAAGAAATTCATTTCGCCATGACTCCTATTTATCCAAAGATCTACGTCTGTAATTAGCCGCCTGATCCAGTTTGAACCGCCACCTGTCGTCCATTTATTTTCCAGGAATTTATCGTAGCCTCCACGGCATCACGTTTCCCCATACCTTCATATCGCTTCATTCGTTCTTTCACTTGCAGCTCAATTGGCGGGGCTGAAGCTAGCAAACAGGCTGCGTCATATGAAACGGCCCGATATCCACATATCACGGCCAACAACGTACGGCGATGTAAACTTTGAAGACGTGTTAAATTTCTTCTAACATCTACAGCGGCGCCCCAAACTTGTGCAGCACACAGATCAGAAGACATAACTGTAGTAGACATTATTAATCTTCTCTTGGAAGCTCTCGGAGCAGATTGAATAGAAAGCAGCCTATTTTAGCCACTTAAAAGTCCTCTCAGATCTCGTGCAAGAATCAAGAATGTGTTGCGTAAACTTACAGGATTTATCAATCCTGATGGCACCCAAATATTTAATGTTTTCATTGAATTGTAAAGATGGGTCACCCAGTCTCAGGAACGAATTAATTGTTTAACAAATTACTTGTAAAATGTGAAACGGATCTCAAGAATGAGCCAAATCAGGTATTAGACAACGGAAATTTGATAAGAAGTTTTATTCGTCGATCTCCGTGGCGAAGTGGTAGAGTTTCTTTCTTCAGAAAAGTAGAATTTCGGTATGGTATTTTTCATAAGCTATAAAATTCATTTCCTTATCTCATGTACAAGCTCTATGCTTATGCGGCAAAATCATAAATAAAAAAATTACCTATTAATTGGACTACAATCTGCAGATTCTTTTTCTTCATCAAGAAATAATATATAATTGAAAATCCTAGATTCTATAATAATCCTAGATTCGCCTCAGTTTTGTGCTTGTTTTTTGGCTTATTGTTTTGCCAACCATATCTATATTTGCACATTATTATAAGAGGAATTTATAAATTGAAATCAAAATTCAAGATGTAATTATGTTTTTATTAAAACAAAAATAGCATCATAATTTTTATTTATAAAAATATATATATTATAGGCCTATTATAATTAATTTAGTTGCTGAAAGGTTTTCTCTTGATAACTGGGATTCCATATCTGATATTTGCTGTGTTTGGTTTCTGTATTTGTCGAACTTTCTTTATTGAATTAACGACGAAGGATGACAGCAGCAGCTGGTGGTACAACGTAAGGATAAGCAGAGTAGGCGTAAGGATATGCGGCATAAGAATAGGCCAAATATGCTGCTTCAGCACCTTTTAAATTCTCTTGTGGAGCTTCCACGTTTTGAGCGGATTCTACTTCCTTTGGCTTTTCTTGTGCCGTAGCTACAGCAGCCAACAAAACAAGGACGAATACAGCCTGCAACAGTAAAAAATCAAAACTTTGTTTTAAATTATTTTTCATAAAATTTTAATGTTAATTTACTTTAATAATGTACCATTACTAATAATTAATTGTGGTTTTCACTGTGAAAATATAATTGCTTTTCCTCCTGGAAAATAAATTTAATGACAAATATGAAGTTCATAATTTACTAAATTTAATAAAATCGGGCTCGATCAATTCCGTCCGCCGCTACCTAGCCACCGTTTTTCAAATCAGTCATTTGGGTTCCCGTTTTTTGCTATCAGTAAGAACGGTTCAAAACCCCCTCCCCACCTGTTTCTTGTTGTATATACACTTTTTTCCGGACTTTTGAAATTATTTTTTGGTTTATCCTTCCTAGGTCCGATGAAACAGACAACTGTTTCCAGACGGCCTAACGGTAATTACAGCCAGATGAAAAATAAAACTTAAGAATATTTACAGATTACGTATTCGACAATTACACTTCTCCTGATGCTACATTTCCTACAAGAATATTAAATGATTTCAGTGTTTCAACGAATCATACGACGAACAACTACAAATCTTTTCATCTCGATTAAATGCGCGAAACTCATTTTTCACTTCTCATCCCAACATATACAATGCGGTTGATGTATTGAAAAATTTTAAGGCTGATATATACATCAAATTAAGAAACAAAGAAAATGTAAGGAAACATAATCGGATAGAAAAAAGGAAATGTATTTTTGATAACAGATGAATAAATTTACCAGAAAACCCTTTTTCCGAGAACAGTATGTAGATTCTGCGTAAAATATTTTTGCGTGAAATATTTTTGTATTTCTGCGTGAAATATTTTCAAATAAAAAGAAGCAATAGAAAACTGACAAAGGATTATATGTAGCTAGAGAAGTAGCAGCAAAATAATAAAATATATAAAAAAAAAAAAAAGTTACACACAAAATTAATAAAACTATTTTAAATGGCTAGGCAACAGCCTCAAAAAAAGTATTAAAACTAAAAAAAAAATTCTAAAACTAAAAACGTTATTAAAACTATTAAGTAGCTGGAAAAATGTACACTATAGATCCTTTCAAAGGATATCTACAGCGATAGAAATCGCGGTTGACATCATTAATAAGTGTGAAATTTTTTTTTGCTTTTCATTACGACATTAAAACTACAAATCATTAGAGAAAAATACACTCGTATCTATACCTATTATTATGATCGTTTTTTCGGAATAGCAATATACAATTTCCTTTTAGGGACACAATCGACCGGGTTCTTTTTCAGGCGGATGTAACTGACCGACGAACATTAAAATTGATTAGCATAATATGATACCCATCGGGTTGGTCTAATGGTGAACGCGTTTTCCCAAATCAGCTGATTTGGAAGTTGAGAGGTCCAACGTTCAAGTCCTTTTAAAGTCAGTTATTTTTACGCGGATTAGAATACTTGATCGTGGATACCGGTGTTCTTTGGTGGTTGGGTTTCAATTAACCACACATCTCACGAATGATCGAACTGAGATTGTACAAGACTACTCTTAATTTACACTCATACTTATCATCCTCTGAGTATTATCTAAAAGGTAATTACCGGAGACTAAACAGGAAAAAGAAAAAAGCATAATATGATGATAAATTTAAATCCGTTTATAACGAATTAATAACCTTTTGTGTTGCTTTATTAGAACATAGAGGATTTTTTATTTTGTTTTTATTACAGTATTTCTGAGTATAAGTAAACATTACAAACCAATAGTTGATATTTTCCAGCCTTAGTCTAACATTCTTGTAATAATGCCGTTAATCGAATGGACCAAAATACGTTGGTAACATGGAGAGATGTTCAAATCCGATAAGGGTCGGACATTTTTTACATTACATTTAATTCATTTTTTATCAGGAGATAATAATCCAAAATGTATTTAGAAATTGATTTAGGACGATTTAAAAATTAGTTAACTTTGCTAATATAGCTACAATAACTACTGGCTATATCATATACATATGCTAAGTAAAAGAAGAAAAACGTTTAAGAGATGTTCTATAATGTAATAATTATCAAAGGCTATCAAAGGAATCAAGTAAATGAATCCTACAGGACCAAAAATTTACTTAGTATTTGATAAATATTGAACTGAAGAACTATATATCATATATGTTTATTGTAATAACTTAATGTAATTAGGAAAATCAAAGTGGACTTTTATGCATCGTATTTAGTATTTTTAAAAAATAATAATAAATCGTAAGGGAAGTTTACTGATAAATTTCTATTGAGCAGAAAATGAATCAACAAATGCTCTTTCTTCTTTGCCGATTTCTGCAAAGAAGAGCTCTTCCTCAAAATCAAATTTAAGAGCAACTAATCAATCAAGCAAAATGAAGAACATAAATTGACTATTAAAAAAATCTTAAAGAATTTTCTTGATAGTTATAGTTTTCCGACGTATTTGCTTAGTTAAGTACAAATATATTGGGTATAACTCCAGAAACTTAATTTACTATTTTATTTTTTTTTTATTTAAACAGATTTTACGTCATAAAGGGGAAAGGAAATTTAAAAATAGAAAAATCAAGAATGTCACATTGGAAGTGTTATGTCAAGATAATATTGTTGTTTGTTGAGAATAGTTTTAACGATTTTATTTGTACCACAATACCAAAATACTGATGTCTAAAACAGTTATAAAAAGAAAGTTAAAAAAGGAAAAATGAATATGTTAAATAAGTAGTTTCAAGTTCTCAACAGATCGTATACTTCAGTGCGGGAAATAATTTAAGACTTGTTAGTCTTAATTTTGGGCTGTCTTTCTTAAAAATGACGTCAGTTGGCGTTTAAAGGCACTAAGATTTTATTGTATTTCACTTATCGACAAGACAAAGCAAAAAATAAGGATTATTTTCTTTTATGTTTGTTTTGTTTCAATGATTGATAATGTTTTATTAATTTTAACAGAATGTTTTATCTATATAATTTCCAAAAAGTTAAAAACTCCTATTTTTCTCATTAATATTGTTTTATTTTTTTCTGTTATGAAAGAGGGGACATCAACAATTTTTAGCCCGGTGGAAATTGGTAGCGTATGAAAAGCTGCCATACATGTCCGGGATTCGAACCCGGCACCTCCGTACAAATTCCCGAGACGCTACCTACCCAGCCAAGGAGGCTTTTTTTAATATATTAATTTCATTTTTCAGTCGAATTGCGTTGATGTGATTAACAATATACTACTTATTAACCTTTAACAGTGAAAAAACATAGAGAAATTATTAATTTTTTATCAAATTCAGTAAAAATAAAATGTACCGTTTGGTCTAACGTTTTACGAAGTTTAAATTATTAATCTTACTCTTAAGAATTTAAGCTCTCAGCTATATCTAGCTTCATATTTTTAATTTTTTTTTTCATTTTATCTCAAAGAATCCTTTATAAAAGGTTTTGGAAATAAATTTCTGGATCGGTCGTGATTATAAAAAAGCTGGTTTAGGTATATTTTATTTTATTTTTTTTGTCTTTTTTGAAAGTATGTAGGGGCTAATCATTATTCTTTTGCATTCATCCAGCTGATATTTACCTTAATTTTATTTAATAAATGAAATATTATATATCATGTTATATTACTGTATAAAAACAAGCGGATGAGCTCATAAACATCTGTATAATAAATGTCTACAATTTTTATAAAATACCATGAATTTTAAATTATGTTGGGAATTTGAATTTAAAAAAAAGTAAAAAAAAACAAGATCCAGTTTACTTTTATTAGACTGATGAAATGAATATATATATATATTTAAATCTGCATATTATAATAATTTTTTTAACTTAATATAGCGAATTTTTTATTACATTGAACTTTACCTAAATTTTAACTTGTTCTTTAACAATTTGCTTTATTTCTAAATACTTCTTTAACTTTTTTTTTTTTTTGATTGTAAAAATTAAATGTTATTTGTATGTATTTATTTATTTATTATTATTATTACGATTTATTTTATGTTTCAATTTCAATTTTTTTTCGTAAAAGTGGAAACTGGAGATGCTTATATACGTATTTAACATGTAAATTTACATTTAATTATTTTTAAATAATGATGTCATACGAAATAAAGTCATTAGAGAAAGTATCTTATTGCTATATAGTGCTAAGAGAATTACAATATATTTTAATATGCAGAAAAACTGTTAAATAAGAATAAAAAATGTAATATATGAAGCAAATAATATAACTTGTAAATTGTAGAAATATTACGGAGTTTAAAAGATTAACACCCTCATCCAAATGTAATCACTAATTTTCATTTAACTCCATCATCTTTAAATTTATTGAACTATTTATTTAGTAATTGTGCCTAAAAAAAATTTAACGGATATTTTATTTCTAAATCTGTTATATATTTGTTAAGTAGCTGATGTATAAAAGTGTTAAAAAACTTACAAAATTAGAAATTTATGACTTTGTTTATCGTTAGATTCACAGAAATTAAAATCAAAAAGATGTACTAAAACTTTATTCATAGTAAACTATATAAAATACATTTTTTATCAAACATCTATCATAAATAACGTAAAAATTAAAATTTCTTCAAAATAACCTTAGTTTAAACACATATTTACTTGATACCTATTATTCTGTATGTTAAGATTGTAAACGTAACGTTTCTAAAACTGAAATAAGATTTCAGTTATTTCCAGAATTGATATAAACATCCTAAAAATTACTGAAAACAACGGTTATTTAAACAGGCGAGGTGAGGAGTAAAGTGGTTTCCCGTTGCTGTCTTCACTGAGCTAAATATACTTCCACATTACCATGTCAAGTTCACCGCGAAATGAAAGTGATGAGCCTTGCAACTGACACGTTTACTGTTTTTACCAGGGCAAGTCGCTGTATATTTAACACCATTACTCTCTGAGAAAGCAAATCTGACTAGTACACTTGATATCCCAATTGTTTTTTATCTGTAACAGTCACAAAATGATTTGGGAAAAGTAGATATAAATGAACAAATTAATGTAACTCTTTCGATGAGTAACAATGCATTATATGGTATTTGTTTACGCCGTTTTAGCGTAAAGTTTCCGTTATTTTCTACGAATTCCAAGCTAGGGTGGGTCCCATTGTTTTGTTACAGGAATGTTAAATTTCACTTTGTTTCGTATTTTTGGGTTTGTCAAAACTACCTGTTTTATTATTTGTTCTCGTGTTCGACCCTCCCTCCGTCATCCTTAGTGACCGCGTCCATTCTTCTATCGAATTATTTTTGACTACCCTTTTCATACACCCGTTATTCTTTCGTCCCCTTACTAATCCATGCACACATCTCTTGTCTTTTATACACACTCTCTCCTGTCCACTACCTGGATCTGGTTTCCCCCTTTTTCTTTCGCCATCTTTTCGGCAGAGTAGATCCAACATCTCACCAGTGCAGTCGCCTATGGCCATACTCTCCTGCAAACTTTGTGGTAATATTCTCATTCAAGCAGAATCTCAAAACTCGTCACTACACATCTGAGATTCTACGCATCATTCTACCACTAAACCACATCACACCTCTGTATTCCTGATACACCAGTGCGGACTACGCCCAGGATTACATATGTACTTGCTTTTACGAGTTCATCTCTTGCTAATATTTCTGTGTGATACAGGCAAGTGCAAATTATTCATTATTATTCATATTAAACGTTTATGTTATCCTTGTTCATGTGTAGCCTTTACTTGAAATGTTTATTGCAATCAACTCTATCATTTAATCTAATTTAACTTGTTAATCGCCGAGATTAATTCTTATCTATTCATGCACTGAATTCATATTCTCTTAAACTAATCTAAAGAAAATTACTCCTGATATGAAGTTATGTTTTTGTACTTCTTTGTAACTTAATATTTTCAAGAAAGCTTACTATTAGAATAAATTCTATTTATATCATTATTTATTTTAATGTGATTATATTGTAATTTAATGCCTTCTATACTGAAATTATTATAATTAATGTTTCCTAACCTAATGAAATCTGTTCATTGCTAATCTTCATAGTACAGTATATGTTAGTAGTGCAACTGTTTTCCAGTTCCACTTTCTATTGATGTTATGTCTGAAGAATTTAATTTAAAATTAAGGTGTTTTATGTTCTCTTATTTTCCGGCTCTGTTACATTGTGTATTTAAAAAGGTTTATTCATGTATTTTTGTATTTAACAGCATTATTCATTTGTTGATTCAGCTGCTATGTTAAGTATTATTAAGTTATGTTAATTTCATAATTTCCTGTTATGTTTTAAGATTATGATTATAACATAAATTCATTTGTTACACTTTCAATAAAGTCCAATTTCTTTTGGCAAATACTAGCTGTGTGTTTTTTGTTAACTTTACCCAACACTATTTCTACTGATAAGAGAATATTTTTTTCTATTCGGTTGATTTTTTTCTAACTGATTAAAGCAATATGTATCACATATCAAGCCGAAAGTTAGTCTGTCTGTGAGTTTGTTTGTAACAGCATCACGCGGGAACATAGAGACTGATTGCTTCCAAATTTGCAGGGTAAATTAATTTATCCCAGGAATGGTTTTAAGCCATAAGGATTTTAGTCTCCTTGGAGGTGAATTTATTAATTAAAGATATTCATTAAAGAAAAAAAGCATCCTTTTATTTCATTATTGTCATCACGGCAACAGAGATAAGTTATGAATTTTTCCTCGTCAAAGGTGTGTGTATTTTAGTTACCATAGTTACTACTATTCTGTCTTTTTGTAATTTTCAATAAAGTTTCTATAAAGCCTGAATACTTCAATTATTATTTATCAGTATTATTCTCCCAACTATGAGGGTAACGAACACTGCACGGGTTCAGGGAGCGGAGCCCTATGGCTAGACGGGAACAGCGAGCAAAGCAAGCTCCGCTGCCCTCGGTGGGCTCCGTGGCCCCGGGGAACTCCTGGGTCGGCTCCAGTGTTGATCTGGATAAATCTGGGTCCCGGCGGTCCAGGCCCCTCTTGCTAGACAGCCTAGAACATATATATGTATAAAATTCATGGTTTAATTAATGGTATATCAGTACATTAAACTTTTGCTCTACAGTATTTTTCTTTCTTTTTTTATGACTACATACAAGACACTTTAACTACAAAAACATCTGATAAAATTATTCAGTTTGAATAGTAAATTATTATTTAGATTAAAAATAACATGCATTTCCGTGATCTTGGCACCCTGCTGTACAAAAATATAATAGAAAATGCAAAGAAAAATTAATATCTAATCAATTCTTCCTATTTACTTCAGTATACTTATGGGATACTATCTGTTCTTGTGAATAAGTCAATGCCATTTTTTATAATGGAATCTAATGCAATTTACCTATCGATCGTTATCGCTACGGAATTATGATGAATAATATAGTCATTAGAATAATGAACTTGTTTCCTCATATTATTTATATTATTATTATTATTGAAAAATAATTCCTCGTTTTATAGATGAAAAAATGATTCGATATTCTTTGACATCTGTTTATTAAATAACATCTTATATCCGTTTTTTTGGTTATAAAATTTCATAATTACTTTCTTTTAATATATCGAACTTAATTTAAATAAAAAAAGTAAAATAAATATCAAATAATATCAAACGTTTTGATTTTCAACTAATTATAGTTTAGAAGAGCTCCTACTAACATAAGAATTTTTAAATTTTTTCTACTACAAATAAATTTTTATAAAGCCTTGTAATGTTTAATAGATCGATGTATATATTAGAATTTATAATACATGAAAATAATTTTTATATTAACTTACATAGAATTTCATGTTGAAAAGGTTGTTGATTAGTCGATGTTCACTTGAAAAGTGTACGAATGTTTCTATGAAATGTATGTCTTATTATTTGTATTTATACGATTTTAAATGTCCGGGTGGGTCATACCTTATAGCATAACAATTGTTAAAAATGTATTTAAAATAATTTATTGCATCCCCTCCATAAGATAACGTTGACGCACCCTATTTCACATCACAACTTAAAAAGAATAATACGTCAAAAACTTACTTGTTTAATGTAAGGTCCAGTTAAATTTATATATATATATGTATATATATATATGTGTGTGTGTGTGTGTGTCTGAGCGCTCGCTTGAGCGCGCTTATAACATTAAAATGATTTAGGGTGGAGATAAGGAATTATTAAAATATATGTTCATAATACAAGCCAATTATTCAAGATTACCTTGCAAAGAAGCCAAAATTTTCTTTTGTTAATTAACTATTCTCAAACAGAATATATGAAATTAAATATACATTTTAATTAATAAATGGAATGGATTAACTTCATTATTTTATAAATCAATTTTTTGTCAATTAATTACAGACTTCGGCGCAATTTTATGACAGGATGGCCTTCTTGATATCAAACCATTTTTACAGACTGTCAGTGGTATGTAATGTAAATAATCAATCACCAATCCACTTATTAGAAATACCTAGATGTTCCTTAGCTTTTTTATTTATATGGGGAAATGTTATATTAAACAAGCCTAAGTTATTTATTTTTATATTTTCTAAATTTTTCTATTTTTTTTGCCATAAAAAAAATTACTTAGTAATCTGAACTAAACAATCAGTTCTGAACGCTCAAGCCAATAATCTACAGTATATATCTCCTTGGTACGGTAATTGTAACGTTTGTAGATAACTTAAATGAGATACAAATCACAACTGGAAATGTTATTGACACTTTCAAAAATAATTAGCATCCAATTCCAGGCTTATTCAAAAAAGTGACGAGTGGAATTTCTTTATTAAATTAATTATACTGTTGGACATCAGCATGCTGATATCAGCAAATTGCAGGGATCACCGTCCCTTAGTTCACTATAGAGATTTTACGTATAATGAACATCATTACTCTTTGAGAAAGTAAAATTAGTTAATGTTATTATTTACTTCAGGTACTTTATACATATAATATGTTTACAAAAAAATGGGGTAGGTATTGAAAAGCAAACAAATTACTGTACTGATATCTGTCTTGAAATATTGTTCTGCATGTGCGCTACCTTTACTCGGTATTACTATAAGAATTCATCTACTTGTCTGTATATAAAAATATTTTTCGATGCTTTGCTTTAAAGCCCTTCATGCAATTTATATTTTTTTTTTTTTTGGCTTGACAAATCGTGTATTTACAATCGGTTCTGGTGATGATGCGGAACGGCATGTTCCGAGTGATGCCGAAAGGTTGATATCGAGCATGTCGCTAACAAAGGAGGTTTTAGTCGGTCCTGACTTGATCGAAGGCGGGTCGGTTTGGCTGGATATCTGACATAACCACATACGGGCGCGTTGTGATATCTGCGAGCAGATTTTAGGCTTCTTCCAACGTAAAACCCAAAAAGCCTCTTGGGTAAATGTTCTTTAAGTAAAAAGTAAACTTTATCGTATTTTTTTTTAATTTTTCAGTCGCTAAACATAATAAATCTTTTATAACCGTAATAACAGGAAAAGCCGACGAAAATAATTTAACCGAAATCAAACGTGTATACTGAATTTTTTTTGTTTTCCCTCTCTTGATCATTGGTAAGCCTCCAAATCTTACAGCCGAATAAATTTCCATCATTTCTGTCATTTTTTCATCTTAGTGTGGGTAAAATTTCATACTTTAATATTCCTCTTTGTATATTATTTAACAGTTCAGAAAATAATGGATCGACTAATCGGTCAACTATTTTAATCAAATTATTTATAAAGAAAGGTGTATTTTGTTAAAATCGATTTGAAAATATCAAACGTTCAAAAGTTTTACGACTAAAAAGAAAAATTATTTAAAATGTGAAACTAAATGACCGAATCTATTATTGAACACCCTCAATATATACTAGGAAATTATAAAAAGACCGTAAACTTTAATTTAATATTATCTTATTTCTCATCTTTTCCTTCCTCCTAATTTTCGTTCAACAATCCTTCTCAAAGTGAAAATTTATACGTATGATATGCCCCAACAAATGTATCCTTACAGTCCTTAACAATTTTATAAAATCCTGTTTTTTCTTCATAGTATTTCCTCATTTCTCCTTCTAGTTATCCATTCATTGTCGACTTGTTTCTACAACAACGTTTCAGAACTATCCAAGAACTAACTCCTTTTCCTTTTTGAAAGAAAAATATGGAAATTTTGTAATTGTTTGCATCTCTTCAAGATTTTTTCAAATTTTTAATGTTACTTTACGTTCGTAATTTATATTCTGCATAAAATAATTATGATTTTTTTTTATGTCCAAAAAATGATTTTTTTTTACAAGGAAGTAAAAATTTAGTTATTTTTACTTTCTTTTTTGAAATAAAAGAAATATTGTGATCGCAAAAAGTTTCAGTTTCCAGATTTCAACGGAAAAAATCCATTTTGACCATCCCTGAATCCTATTTGACTAATTTTGGCATGATGTCTGCACGGTATCTCGCAGAACTCAAAAAATATTAGTCGTAGTATTTTAAAATTTTGCTTTTAGGACTGTTCTAACATCTAGTTCTGCAACTACCCTTTTGAATGCAATCGACTGAACCAAAAGTCTCCAAAAAATTCCATTTTTGTCTTTTGGTCTTTTTCTTAACTGCAGTAATAAGCCTTCATTGGGAGCTTTTCAACGATATATCATAAGCGACACTTATTTTCATTTGTTCCAGAGTTATAGCCAAATAAAACTTTTTTAATGAAATATATTTGGATCTTACAAGGGAAGGCACATCGGTTCGAATCAGACTTCATTTTCTTTTCTCTAACTTAATTTTTAATTTTTTTCTTTTAACTTTTTTTTAATTTAAATATACTGATTTATTAACAATTATTAACCCGTGATTGTAAAAAGGTTTTACAATAAATAATAATTATTCAGTAAAAATAATTTTAAAAAAATAAAAAAATATGAAAATAAATCAGAAGTTATTAGTAGAATAAAATTTTATGTACTTTTAAAAATGTTTATATGTCATAGATTTGGTGGATTCATCTGTTTATTTAATATTAATTAAAAATTAAAATTGAAAATCGTATTATGTTTGGATTTTCTAGTGTAATTTCTGTTTGATTTTATTTAATTATTCTGGAATTTCTGTTTAATTTTATCTACATTAAAGTTAACTACAGAGTGAAATGTTTCGCCGGCCTCCGTGTCGCGAATGGTAGCGACTCGGCCTTTCACTCGGAGGTCCCGGGTTCGAATTCCGGTCAGGTATGGCATTTTCACACACGCTACAAATCATTCATCTCATCCTCTAATGTAATACTTAACTGTGGACCCGGGTTAAAAGAAAAAAAAAAGTAAAATGTTTCGGTTTGAGGTCGCTTACGCCAAAATGCAGTCGAGCCTAATAATGTTATTTAAAACGTTCAACTTGTGATCCGTAATATTCGTCGAATTCAGTCATATTGGTATAAAACCTTCACGGATCTAATGGCAATGATCCGAAATTTAGGGGCTCCGCAATTCTATTTAATATACGTAATTTTATTTAATTTAAGTCTGTTTACTTGGTATGTAGTTTACAATCATCACAATCATGTTTAAGGTTTTTTCTCGTACACTTTCATCAGATATTTCTTTCAGTATTAGTGATACTTTTTATTAAATTTTTATCATCTTTTTTCAGGAAAAAACATTTACCAAAACCTTAACGACGTAGTAGTAATTTTTTTTTTTTTTAACTGCACTGCATGGCTTTGTCGCTATTTTAGTCACGAACAGTGATAAGAGTAATCTGTCACTAAAGTAGTGAAACATTAGTAATAAAGCTGAACGAAAAAATGACTAGTTAATAATTTTATTTTCATTTTCCTTAAAAAGTTACAAAACATAATATATGTATAATATAAAAAACAGATTGGTATACTGTAAATTAATTAGTGAAGTAATTCAATCAGTATTAAAAAATAGATCGGTCATTAGATTGATAACCTTACTTTATATAACTTGCACCATTCTCCAATGACCCAAACTGATAAAAATAAACTAAATATATAACGAATAATAACTAAATAAAAGACAAGCGGAAATGTATAATAAAATATCTTAAAATAATTAATACAAATAAAACTTAAAAATAGATGTATAAAGATTTCCTGATAAATGGATGGTTGAAAAAAAATGGATAGTAAAGACACTTTTCTTCCAAAAAAAAGTTTCATTTCAAAATTTTTTCAAATACATTCGAACGAGGAAATTAATGTTAAAATTTCACCCGAGTTTTAATTGACGTAAAAATAATGTTTTTAAATTCAACCTCTTTAAATAAAAACAAGTTCAATGTATACGTATCACGTAATGTATTTACGCACTTCATATTTCATCAAAATAAAATGAAAAAAAAACAAAGATTTTTATCAACAAATATTAATTAACTTTGCGATCAAACTTTCTGATAAATCTTTGGTAAAGCTTAACACATAATAATTATAATTTTTCTGACTTCATAGAAATGAATTATATTTTCAAAATATTAGTTTTGTGTCCTGTTTTGTGTAATTATTAGTTTTGTGTCTTGTTTTGTGTAATTATTAGTTTTCTTCTCTTTTCTGTAATATTAATTTAATGTAAAAGAACAATTATTTTTATCATTAAATAATAATTACAACAACAAATATAAACATCTGAAATAATTGCTTAATTACGGCAAAACCACATTAAAATCTAGAGCTGGAATCCAGAATTTTACATTTTGAAACGTAAATATGAAAAATAAAATAAAATTTAAACAAAAATAACAATAAACAGTAGTATTTGTTGTGCGATTAACCAGTTTTTTTTTTCATGATCGGTAACATCTAATTCTTATTAGCCAGAGGCTTTCATGATCACAAATTCTGTTGTCGACCTTACTGAAAAAGTAAAAAAACATGTTTTTTTCTGTACTTAACTTATGATTAATGACTGTAGCGACGTAAGAAAACGATCTTAAAGGCGATAAAACAAAAACTAATTTTCTATTTATAATAAATATTATGCACGCATTTAGTAACTACTGATTACTATATTTTGATAATAGTTGTATAGGTTGAGACGTTCGTCACTGCGGAATGTAAAAACTGCGATGTTGTAAGATATAATAAGTATATAGATTTGTTGATTTAAAGGTTACAGCATCTTAGCATCTAATCCTTCAGTGTTATATGGTTGATTGGAAAAAAGCAATACCTCGTTCCGACTGTTACATGGGTGGTATACGTACGAATGAGTATCAAATTCGAATGTAGCTCTACATGCGAGTATTACCTAAAAATATTTTTATTTACGTATTCGTGTAAAAAAATGTACTAAATAGTGCATAATTTTTAACCAAAAAATACAGGAATTTGTCAGACTCCGTTTAAAATAAATTACCATTACTAGTTGGTTAATTTTTCTTTCTGCTAGTTTAAGTTTTTGGCTCCTGAACGATGAGCAAGGCTGCATTGATATTTATAATGTAGATAATAAAAGATTTGTTTTAATCGAGAATAAAACTGGATGTATGATGATACACCTAGAAAACTAAATTGTGGAAGATATTCGCCATTTTCTCCAAGCAAAATAACCTTTTACCAATTTAAAAAAGACTAATTTTGGCTAATTTTTTTCAAGAAATAATGAATTATTTTTGTAAGGGCTAACAAAAATTAATATTTTTACCTTTCAAGTGCAATGGGTAACTTGCGAGATGGATTTAAACTTAAAATAATTCTTTTAAGTTTTTAAAAATTAAAAAAATATGTTTTGGTACCATAGACTACTGGAGTGGGATAGGGAAAAATTTTTTATAGTGGTTTAAAAGCCTCTCGATGTAGAAAATATAAACCATAAAAACTCCTTTTAACTTCTTTTCTTTAGCAAGATATAGTTTAAAAAATATGCGCAAAGTCATTTTTGAGGAAGGGTGTATATGAAATAAAAAGTTTCGGTAATTTATGATCTTCATAAAAAAGCTTCAACTTTTGTCAGAAAAAGTGGTTTAAACAAATGGCTGAATGTGTGTGTATGGTATAAGTACTTGTTTGTTATCCCATCGCCACTTTCTTTGATGCAACTTCTTCAGATTTCATGAGAAGATGAATAATAACGTTTATTTAAGGTGGAAAAAGTACATGTTTTAATGAAAAATAAAAATTACAAAACACTTTATGTTGAATCCAATGCACTGACGAATCGTACGTACATCAACATAACCAACCAAAGATAACCTACACTCGCTTCCATCGCTGACCTCGTCTAATCAACGTTAAATAGCCTGTAATATAACCATATAAACATAAATAAACATATTAAACATATAAATAATTGTAATATAAACATATTTAACTTTAATTAGACGAGGTTAGCGAGCGAAGCGACAGTAGCTTATGTTTGGTTAGGTTATGTTTATATGCATACGATTTGTACTAATAACCATGTTGAAAATTTAAATTGAACAAAAAAAAAATCCACGTTACAAACAATTTATAAATGTAGTTTCTGAAATAATTTAATTAAGATTACTTGTATTTTAGGGTATGAATAAAAGCCGTATTAAAAAAAAATAATAATTAAACAACCAATCTTTATTACTGTAACAAGTTGAACAAATGAATTATTTCTAATAAAAAACGGCAAGATTAATGCCGTTAATATCGCTAACAGAACAAGGTTTGTACTCTGCAATTTTTGGAAATAAACGGAGCATTTGATGAGGTCTGGCGAGGTGGTTTGCTTTATAAATTGAAACTATTCTAACGAAATCCATCCAGCATGAAAATAGATATTGTCATGTTTAAAATAGATATTTCATAATAAAATTTGATGATGCAAAAGCAGGACTACATGTGTGATATTACAAGAGTGCCTTAGGGCAATGTTTTGTTACTCATTTTGTACAAGTCAAACCTAGCCTTTACAGATAATGCAATGTACAGCCAATTTTCCCGACAATAACAGTTTTTGTACTAAATATGAATTTACTGCTGCAACATCACACCTACAACACGACAAGCAATATACAAGCAATGATTTGAGGGCAAAAAGAAAAGCACCTATATAACGATTACATTCCAGAAAGATACCTGCTCATCAGTGTGGTTCAACAACATGTAAATTCTCTCAATAATATTTCTAGGTTTACATCTCACATACATTTTACAAAAAAACTCACATTGAAAACAAATATACACATATGCAAATAAATATACAAATATACACATAAAGCGTTAACAACAACTGACTTAAAATTTAAATAATTCTACTGGCTGTTTTGGCGTAAATCTTGTCTAATCCTGAGTAATAAACTATTACTATACAATTCAGTTTTCAAGCCTGTTTGGTCGTCTAAATAAAAAAAAATATGACAATATTTCACTACAAATACAATATCTACAAACAACTACGAACGCATCTTGAAATAACTCAAAAAGGATTCAAAACAGAGATGTTAACACACCCAAGTGTCTGGCAAAAATATTAAAAACGAATAAGAGTACATGAGAATCATTGTCATCAACTAATTTTTTCTCACCCTACCCCCCGGGCCGAATTCACAAAAAAGCAAAGCACAGCCGAAGTGATGGATCGTCTACTCAAAGGCCTTGTCTTTCTATCAATGGAACAAAATATTGTTCCATTGTTAGCTATTAGTGATTGTGTTTAAAAGTCTGTTTAAAATGAGTGCTCCTTTACCTGATTGTATCATGGAAGAAATGCGAACAATGATACGTTTCCTCAGTTCAGAAGGGCTGAAACCAGTAGAAATTTTTCGTCGAATTCACCAGTAATATGGAGAGAGTTGTTTGAATGGAAGCAAGATCTAAGAATGGATTGATCGCTTTAAAATGGTTGGATTTCTGCGGCAAGGTAGACCTTCTATTTCAACGGCCAAAGACAATATTGAAACGGTTAAACAAATGATTCTCGGTAATCGACTAATTACATTTGATGACATTGCAAGTAAGTTGAATATAAGCCATGGCTCAGCATTTTCAATCATCCATGGTTCTTTAAACTTTCGAAAAGTCTGTGCTCGCTCAGTTCCACGTCAATTGACCAACACCCAAAAAGAGAATCGTTTGAAAATTTTCCAGAAGCTTTCTCAGAAGCTGGACTCATTTCTTAAGCGAATATTAACCGTTGATGAGATATCACTTTGTACCCCACAGTAAGCGACAAAGTTTCGTGTGGAAACATCTTTTATCTCCCAAAGAAAAAAATTTCAAAACTCAGATGTCTGCAGGAAATGTGATGATGACGATATTCTGGGATATGGAAGGTTCACTTTTGTTTTACTTCACACCTAAAGGTCAATCAGTAAACATTGACAACTACTGTGAGCTATTGCGTTTACTGATGCAAAAAATTAAATCCAAAAGACGCGGTAAACTTTCTAAAGGCGTGAGTTTGCTTCAGGATAACGGTTAACTTCAAACGGCAAAAAAAAAGTCCTTTGCCTTCAAGATGTCGGTTTTGAGCTGCTGGACCACCCTCCATACAATCCGGTCCTGGCTCCAAGCAATTTTCATTTTTTTGGCTTATTAAAAGAAGAGTTGCGAGAGAATCATTATCGATTTGATGAAGCCATAGAAGCGGTGAAAATTTTTCTGCGCACCAAACCGAAAACTTTCTTCCAGGAAGGAATTCAAAAACTCATTAAAATATGGACTTAGTGCATAGAAGTAGGAGCGGATTATATTAAAAAATAATGCATGTATAATTTATGTAAGTACAAATAAATATATTGATTTGTTGAATTTCACTTTACTTTTTGATTTTCCCTCGTAATATAAAACCCTGACCTTCAGGTTGGGAGTTGGGCGTAGGGTTAACAACCCCATCCTGCAGAAATATTATTGTTACAAAACCAGAATGGAGACCAAGGCTCTACACCGGCTGTATCACAAAGGAGAAGATAAATATTATATATATATGAAATCATAGAATTCTGAAGCAATACTACTTATAAAGTTTAAATTTTGTTATTGAAATGTTGAAATGACTAAACGGTTTAACTACGTTAAACGATTATTGAAGTAAATTCAAAATCCGTTTACAAAGAATTATTTAAACTTTTAAACTAGATTGTGATTTCGATTGTTAAGCGATCATCTTCAGTACACACTTAAAAAAATTAGTATATAAAAAAATACAATTCCTCACAAAAAAAAAATACAGAAATTCACTCTCCACGGGGTTGTTTTATTTCTTTTGTTAATCTGTGTTTTCTTTTTAGCTACTCATTCGGTAAGAGCAACAACTTAGAGTAACATTATTTTACTTACTATTTATTATTTTGTAATTGAATTAGCCTCATGGCGAGTAAATTTTTTAATATTTTTCAAGTTTTTACATGACTTAATCTATTAAATATTTTTTCTCTACATCTGAATCAAAAAATTGTGTTTTAGAAAAGTTTGAGTGTAACAAACGGTACGCAATTTCTTTCTATACAATTTTTTTTCGGATTCTGAGCAAAAAATCGTTTTTTGAGGGTACACAAAAACACAATGTAAGTGTTTTTCGGGAATTTTTATTATTCACTATTTTTTATATCATTCAGTTGTTACTGGTATTCAGGACAAACAATTGTTTTTAAGCATCTTTTCAACAAAAAAAATTTGTTTGTAACATTATTTATTTTACTAGTTGCGATATTAATTATCTTTGTTATATGTTTTTAATATGTGTATTGATTATTTATTTTTCTCTAAGAAAAATTATATAAGCATCTCTAGAACTTTCTGACCATTTTTCTTTATCAAAACTTACATCGTCTATCCGAATCCAAAATGTTTTCTCCTCTAATATAAAAGTGTAATGACCGTTCTGCATACTCTGCCCATTATGGAATATTACAGCAGTTGGTACGAATTTTTAGCAATGTTACACATTCCTTGAAATATATTTTTTATATCAGAATAAGTTTTTGGGGGAATTTTTTTTTTTGTGGGAGGTTGATAAGGAGATTTACTAATACTTTTACACTGAAATAGTTTTTTTAGGGGTTGTGGTTAATAATTATTATTGATTATTTTTATTATAATATATTCACATTAAATTACATTTATACGAATAATTTATTAAACATTGTTTTATAATAACCTTTTGATATATATTCCAGTATTTTGTGAATTCTAATTGCTGGTGTCATTTGATGAAATACAGACAAAACGTACGCCTGCTTGCTGTCGGAGAAGAATAAATCTGGCAGTTTAATTTTGATTGATGAGAAAAGAGTAAAAACCATGTGAACGTATCAATTAATGAGTAATTACTAATGAAAATAGTTTTTATGTAAAGAAAGCGTGATCACCGGTATCATGTTGGTATATGTTTTTTTAGTGACCATTCATAAGAAGCTTAACCATTTCAGTAAAAGACCCCGTTTGTCGTTTTCTTTTTTTTCTCTCTCTTATATTTGAGTTTTTTGCGGAGATTCACTTGACTTCCAAACGGGGAGTCTTGATAAACTAATAAAATTTTCTAGATTATAAGAAAAATAATCATAAAATTATCTATTTGTGAAAAATAACAATAATAGTAAATAAGAATTAAGTGAACTATACTTACAAAATACAACTAGTAAATACTGCTTGTTTAGTTGTTTTTAACATTTTTATTATCAGCTTTTCTTTTATTTAGTTTTTATTTATTCTGCCAAGTATTTAATGATGATTATTGTTGTTTTGCAATTGAGATGGTAATCTAATTTTAGATTTTAAATAATTGTTTTATACGATTTTTGGACCTCTTTTTAGCCCTTAAATTATTTTATCATTTATTAAAAATAGTTATCAAAGTATTAACGAAAATATTTAAATTAAATTTATAATCTGTAGGAATTTTTAGGCTATTTCACCGTAAGAATTATAAGCTCTATCTTTTCTTCTACGTTAATACTGTTTTAACTATGACTGTACAGTATCTGAAACCTATTCATTTCAAGAAAATGAGCTCGTGTTTTGAAATTAGATTTACCTTTATTGAGGTACCCCAAATTGGAGATTTCCCAAACAATCACAATTGTTTGGTATTTCCCCTTCTTTTTACATTGTTATCAAAAAAACCTTGTTAAAATAAGTCGCTAGGATGACATCGTTTAAAAGGTCGTACCGAATTGTTATCGTCCAGGGACAGCCCCCTGTGGCGCTGCCGTTTGTCTGCGCTTGCATGGAAGGGCGGCAGTGATGAGACACTGGGACTCCCTCTTCCCTTCGCGAAAAAGACCGAGACCCGGTAGGAGTATCCTACACAAGGTGCTCTCACTAAAGGCATTGGCGTCAAGACCGATGGCTTCTGGGGTGCGGTCCAGGAACGACATAATTGGGATTGGATACCCTGCCCTAGAGGTTAGAGGCAGGCAATTAAAAGATCTAACCGGCGGGCTGACCTGTCGGACTAGACTTATGGCCGGCGGACAGGGCCTTTGAGTAGACGATCCCTTGGGCTGTGCTTTGTTTTTTTGTGAATTCGGCCCGGGGGGTAGGGTGAGAAAAAATTAGTTAATGACAATGATTCTCATGTACTCTTATTCGTTTTTAATATTTTTACCAGACACTTGGGTGTGTTAACATCTCTGTTTTGAATCCTTTTTGAGTTATTTCAAGATGCGTTCGTAGTTGTTTGTAGATATTGTATTTGTAGTGAAATATTGTCATATTTTTTTTTTTTATTTAGACGACCAAACAGGCTTGAAAACTGAATTGTATAGTAATAGTTTATTACTCAGGATTAGACAAGATTTACGCCAAAACAGCCAGTAGAATTATTTAAATTTTAAGTCAGTTGTTAACGCTTTATGTGTATATTTGTATATTTATTTGCATATGTGTATATTTGTTTTCAATGTGAGTTTTTTGTAAAATGTATGTGAGATGTAAACCTAGAAATATTATTGAGAGAATTTACATGTTATTGAACCACACTGATGAGCAGGTATCTTTCTGGAATGTAATCGTTATATAGGTGCTTTTCTTTTTGCCCTCAAATCATTGCTTGTATATTGCTTGTCGTGTTGTAGGTGTGATGTTGCAGCAGTAAATTCATATTTAGTACAAAAACTGTTATTGTCGGGAAAATTGGCTGTACATTGCATTATCTGTAAAGGCTAGGTTTGACTTGTACAAAATGAGTAACAAAACATTGCCCTAAGGCACTCTTGTAATATCACACATGTAGTCCTGCTTTTGCATCATCAAATTTTATTATGAAATATCTATTTTAAACATGACAATATCTATTTTCATGCTGGATGGATTTCGTTAGAATAGTTTCAATTTATAAAGCAAACCACCTCGCCAGACCTCATCAAATGCTCCGTTTATTTCCAAAAATTGCAGAGTACAAACCTTGTTCTGTTAGCGATATTAACGGCATTAATCTTGCCGTTTTTTATTAGAAATAATTCATTTGTTCAACTTGTTACAGTAATAAAGATTGGTTGTTTAATTATTATTTTTTTTTAATACGGCTTTTATTCATACCCTAAAATACAAGTAATCTTAATTAAATTATTTCAGAAACTACATTTATAAATTGTTTGTAACGTTGATTTTTTTTTGTTCAATTTAAATTTTCAACATCCTAATTGTAAAGAAATATAGATTTTGATAAAACCTGGCAATTGAAGCACTAGTACAAAAATAATATTTTTCGACTAATATTCCTCAGACAATATCTTTACAGAAAATACAGTTTTATTTTCTTGAGTTTGTAAAATTATCATAGAGTTATTAATATAGTACGTACGAACATATAACAGGAAACGAAGACAATTTATTTGCTTAAAAGACGAATATTTATTTAATAGAAATTAAATTTACATTTTTTTTAATCAAATATTAATTAATAGGCTTATTAAAAAAAAAAGTTTCTTTAAATGTTCTCGGATTTATTGCATTGTCTTGAATTTTCATTTATTAATTTATGCAAAAGCAAATATATTCATAGTTTCCTTTAACGGCGAAGGATGACGGCAGCTGGTGGTGGAACGACGTAAGGATAAGCTGAATAGGCGTAAGGATATGCGGCGTAAGAGTAGGCTAAATATGCAGCTTCAGCTCCTTTTAAATGTTCCTTTGGGGCGGCTTCTACACTTTGTTCAGGTTCTAGGTTTTTTGGTGATTCAATATCTGTTGCTGGTTTTCCTTGTGCCATAGAAACAGCAACAAAAAGAAGAACAGCAAAAAGTACCTGTATAAACAAAAATTGTCATACAAATATAAAAAATAAAAAAATAATTTTATATCTAACGAAATCAGGAGGAGAGAAAAGTGTTATGTATATCATCTTAATTTATTTTTCTTAAACATAATTTTTTCATAAAAAAAAGAATTGTTTTAATTCAAGCAAAATTACACATATATTTCGGACAGTTTATTTTCAAATTACGTGTTCTTAGTGTTTGTGTTTTTCACATATTCTACACTTTTCTATAAAGGTATTTAGATTTTTCACAGAATTATGCATTTTTTATAATAAGTTTATTAAACAAAAAAATATAGAATTATCATAAAATTTTCACTATGGGGAAAATTAAATTTAAGCTCTGAAAATTTCAGGATAGTTAAAAAAATCGTTGCTAGATTTTGTTTATCGATTTGTACGCTTAAGAAATATTTTAGTGAATAAAAATGAAATTAAGTATAATTTGAAAGAACATTCCAAATTTTTTTTAGTTTTATATCTGATTCTACCCCACCGCTTGCTAAAACTATTATTTATTAAATATTCAAAAACATATATTCAGCAACAATTTATAAATTTATCAAGTAATTTTTTCTTTGCTGTAGAAAAAAAATTACAATCGGTTTTTCCTAACGAAGCCATAAGTAAAAATATGTTAAAATATCACGTAAGAGAGGGCCATACAATTATGACCCCCCCTCCCGAAAACAAACTGTAAATGATTATAAAAAACACTAAACCTAATGCAGTTATTACGTCAACACTGAGTTCTATAACGTTTCCAATCTACGGGGCCCATGTGTCGAACACATTCAGTTCTCATGGGATGTGTTTTTATGAAATAGAAGATCTTCATGCACATACAAACATTAGATAAAAGAGTGAATAAAAAAATTAAACACAATTATAAATAAAAGGCTGAAAAAATAAGCGAACATAGGTAAATGCAAACCAAAATTACGTACGACAAACAGTAATAGCATTAAAACAACAACAGTAAATAGACAGCAACAATGGAAACAAAAAATTGTAACAGAAATAGGTAAATACAAAGGGTAAGATACAAAAGGGTAAATACAAAAATAGGTAAGATACAAAAATTGCGAGAAAAAATTATGAAAACAACGTATCTTCAACGACCATCACTAAAGTCTGTCCACCACATGAACTCTTTTCAGTTGTCTGTCATCACTGTTGTCTAGCAGTTCGAAGCAAGGGGATTTACAAGTCTATTTTGTCTAACCATGTATTTAGAATTGAAACGGTCAATCTCATCGCGAACATACAATTATATGAGTTTTCAAACTGGGATTCTAAAAAAATGTTTGTTATAATAATTCACCCACTTTGATGTTGTAGCAAAAGATTTGAGGAAAAAATTAGTAAGTAGTTTGAAAGAATATTTAAATTAGTAAATTAGTTTGAAAGAACATTTGCTAGAAATATTTTTTTGATGACCAAAGTTTTCCTTCCAAATAATAAAAATGGTACTACTATTACATGAAGGAACATCGATAATTCAGTTGAAATTACAACTTAATTAAGGCCCCATATTTACACATAAAACGTCGTTGTTTTCTTATTACCCCGATTTTCCATTTTTATTTTTTTTTTTGTGAACTTGGGGGGAGGTGATTTCTTGGAAATTTTATGGTTAAATATCTTGAGAATATAATATTGATATTTATTTTATTTATAGTTTGTGAAAAATTATCGACCTTTAAGGGGGTTAAAAACGGGATCTTTCTGGATAAAAGATGTAATGCTACCAAACCACTGATTTCCGTACTGGAGTGTTTGCACATTTAAGTTATATTTAAGGAACATCAGAACAAAATAAAACGTGTTTTATATACAAATTAAAATCCTAAAACCTTTTAATTCAGCGCCCACTACTTCACAGACTAAATTTTTTTTAAATTTAAATTTTAGAATTTGTTAAGTTTGTTTTATTTTTTTTGAAGTTTATTTTGCATTCTTTTGTTTTGTTTTTATAAAAAATAAAAATAACAGGGCTCTGTAAAACCAACCCATTTGCATGTAAAGCAATGGCGAGAGATATCCGTAACTTCAAAAAATAAAAATAAATAATTAAGAAAAATGCAGAAAAGAGAGTACTTCCTTGAGAAATAAACCTTTCTGCAATATTGGAATGTACCTTAGGTTTGATATACTTCAAATATCATTATAACTCATTTTATATAACATTAAGCTACAACTCAGTACTAAGGAGTAATGAAAAAAATTGAATATGATAATTTGTTTGATTTAAAATATAATCGTTTTCAATGAAAAATCTGAAGTTATTTGGGAAAAAATTACTGTAACGATTACAGCAGAACTAACAGAAAAATTATAATTATTATCAGAATATTAAAAAATCAGAAGTAAAGGGAATCATCAAAATAAGTCTACTAAGTGAAAAAATATTGAACATATAAAATAAATAAATATTGCATGCGGGTCGATTCTTTTTTTTTAAAGATAATATTTCTTGGTTAAAAAGGTACTCTTCCATATTTTGACCTTTTTCAGGATATAACCTTGAGTTTTATGAGTAACTATATCGCTTGCAAAAGAGAAATATTTTGTTTTGTAAAATTTTATAGCTTTATCTTCGTAAGGATAAGTATATCATACTTAATAATTGCGGTTGAGTTCATAAAATAAATAAATTCCCTTGTATTAAATCATCCTTAATTTCTGTATTCACTGTTTTTGTTCTTTACGCCATTCGCCCATTTTTCAATCAATAGTTTCTTTCACTAACTCAAAATTTTATTTACGAATTGGAATAATAATAATAATACAAAGATTTTAATATTTACACGGAAATTACAATGCCTATCTACAGACCGTAAGCCCAGTTACAGACAGTATTTACCTGTTATTATCCTGATCGATTTCTAAGACAGCGCTGTCAATTGAATTCAAACGAAATTTTATTTGTAAAACTTCGTTTACTCTGCTTATATTTAATAATTAAGTAATTTTAAATACTTAGTATAAACGTAATTTATTATTTTTTTTTTTTATGCTTATGAAAAATATCAAGCCTGATCAGCATATAAATTCAGAACCTTCTGGATGAAAGCAGAAACGCCACAGTTGTAATTATAAAATTTGACGTTTCTTTAAATGATAAAATCGTGTACAATTAAATAGTCATTACTTTAAATTTGTTATTTAGTTATAATGGAATGCAAACTTAGAACCATTCTTGCACTTGCTTTAATAAATCTTAAATAAAAACCAATTTTACCTCCATTAATTACCCTGGTTACCATGTTATAATTTCGTAATCTTTCATTTCAGGCTAAAATAGGAAAGTTTTAAACTTGAAATAATTAAAACTAGAACAAATTTGGAAGCGGTCAATTTAAAGAAACCTTTTTGGGATATAAACTACCATCTGTGTATTCCAGTTTACTTCATGCAGTAAAAGTTCCAAACCGACAGCCGATGATATAAAGCGGTTTAAATTTTTAAAAAAAATTACTAAAATTGCATGAAAAAGATATGCAAGATTAAACGTTCTATAAATTAAATTAAAAAAAAATTATAAAAATTATATGAACAATTTTTTTATGTAGATTTCATTAGAAAGCTACTTATTTAATGGGTACCATGATTCGACTTTCGGAAAATTTCGACATATCTTCGCGTTTCACATCTCCCAGACCCCAAAACCACGATCAGCTCAAAATTTTATATATACATTTATATATATTTCACTTTCTTATGGACACGATGATAACTACCGTAATTTTGCGCCAATCATTTTCAAATTGATACATAAATTATAACAACCCAAGATCTCGGTCACGTTCGTTAATGGGCAAAATCGGGCCATGGGGGGGCTTTTTCGAAAAAAAAACAAAATATCGCTATAACTTTCTTATTAAGTAAAATATCGAAAAATGATCATAAATATAATAATACACTGATTAGCATGATAATAAACATATTAAATTTTGCATAAGCCGTAAATTTTGAGAAATTTATTTTTGAAACTTTGGAAGTCAGTATAACAACTGAGGCTTTAGGTTAGACTTATAATCTCTTCATGTCAAATTTTTTATATTAAGTTAAAAAAAAAAATAATGTTTAAATCATACGGTTTCTCTAATTCAATTATCTTTATACATATTTTTAGTAATATTTCGATTAAAAAAATAATCAGTTTTCCTAAAGTCGTTTGTTTAATCTGTTTTTAATACTTTTTTAACCTATTTAATATTACACGAAATCAACTACAAAACCCCTTATGTTTTTCATTTTTGCAAATCTATTTTTATTTTTATTTTTATTCCATCCTAAAGCATGGACGAATAATATACATTAAAGTCCTATTTAGAATATATATATATATATATATATATAATATTTAATATAATAAATATTAATTAATTACATAATTAAATTAATAAATAATTAACTTTAATTAATTATAGTTTTAATATAATAAAAAATAACTATGATAACTTACGTAGTATTTCATGATGGAGTTAAAGATTCGTTGGTAAATGATTTGCGTTAAATCTTGGTGGTTAATTTCATAAAATACATCGTTGAATATTCTATTTATACTTTTGATAAGTCCGGCTTGGTCAAACCTCTCAGCTGTCATACAAATAATACAAAATATGTTATTGTTCCCTTTTAACACATGACACACCTTACTTAACGAAAAATGTAAGCCACTCTTCAAAATGTACAATAATATGACCTCTAGATTAATAAATATTATACATATAATATGTAACCTATCTTTACATGTGTTTGTGTATATCTAAAAGATTTTAAATTATGTAGGTGGGCAGATAAAATATGTATATTTAAGAGTCAGGTTACTAAATTTTTTTTGTCTCATTATTCTTTTCAGATGTCAGAATTTATTTGCCACTAGTCTTAATGTATTATTAATTCTAAAAATAATTAATGATGAAATAATGTTAATACCGATCTCCGTAGTGAAATGAACACCGACCTTCTCAACCTTTCATCAGGAAGGTCTCGAGTTCAAATCCCAGTCAGATTTGACATTTTTCATACGTAAAAGATTTTCAGAATGTTATTTCCATTCACAACCTTTGAGTTTAAGTGATGAAATAAATTTAAAAAAAAAAACTGTTTTAGAATCTTTGCTATGAATAGATTTGAAACAAGAATTTCTTTTCGGATTTCATTATTACTTTTTACTTTTATTATATACATCATTAAATTTATCGTTTAATAAAAATATTATTAATTTACTTTTACTGATCTTCATATTAAATACCAAAGGAAATTTTCAATCATCAAAAATATATCTTAAAAAATGAAACAATATCCTGGAAATTTTTTGAATAGCTTTGGGATCAAAAATATTTTAAGTTTTACATTTTATAATTATTCACTGTTTTAGTCTATCTACTTCAAACTTTTTTTATTATTTTTCTATTAAAAAAAATTACTTTGGAGAAAAATGTTTTCTAGATTTATTCAGTGAACAGATAAAATACTCGTGAAATAAATACATCTTTATATTACTATTTTCACACTATTACAAAATTTTATATGCATCATTATATTATACGTCAAGTGCAGCATTCATCAGTTGAATGGTTAAAAAAGAAAACATTAGAATTTTCATGGAAGAATTTAGGGAAACTGTAGACAATTTTAATCAAAGCAGGGACACAAAATTACTAATAAAAAAAATAGTAGTGATTATTAAACTCTATGATAATATATAAAAGAGTAATTTATATATAAATAATCGTTAAGATGTAAATAAATAAGTAAATTTGTGTAAAATAAAATACTTTTATAGCAATTAATTGAAATTGTTAGAGTAAATACAGCCAAAATAGGATAAAAATAATATTTTTTTTTCAAATCGGTGTTACTTACCGATTTGAAACTTATCAGTTGATTAATGTTATTTTTATAAACGAAAACCTTTTAATTTAATTAAAGTATCGGTCTAAATGATTTATTTAATTCGAATTAATTTATGAAAATTCATGTTTTATTTGTGAAATATAATTCATATATAAGGAAGCCAAACAATGATTTTAATATATGGTAACCTATTTTCAAATTTACAAAAGCATTCAAATATTTGGAAAATTTGCAACATATAATATATCAGATTGGAATATATTTAGACATAATCTTATATATTAAAAATATTGAGCTGAAAACCTATTTACAGACCATTAGAGCGTTCTGCTGGACGGATCGGGCTGAATTTTTCTTTTATTATTCTGCTCGGAATGACCCACAGATATATTATCAAGCGTCATCGGTCCCCAATTTCAGTCTCTTCTGAGAAATCCTCAAAAATCCTCATTTATTTCTTAATTGAGGAAATTTAAATTATTAGTCCGGAAAATCACTTTGAAGGCTGTCAGTGCTTGATGACATATATGCGGGCCATTTCGAGCAAAATAAAAAAAACCCCATCCGCCCACTTGAACATCTGGAAATAGTTTTTGAGCAAGCAGTATGAAATCCTTTTTACAGACCATTAGAGTGTTCTGCTGAACTGATCCGGCTGATTTTTTTTTATTCTGCTCAAGATAACCCATAGATATATCATCGGACCCCAGACTTGAGTTTCCTTTGATAAATCTTCATTAATTCCTTAATTGAGGAACGGTTTGAAGTTATTACTCACAAGAAGATCCACTTTGAAGATTCTTCGATGCTTGATCATATCTACAGACCATTTCGAGTAGAATAAAAAAATCAGCTCGATCCGTCCAGCAGAACGTCTGGACGGACTGGAAATAGTTATGAGCCCGAATTCTACTTGTGATAGGAAAGATGGTTGGGAGTTGGTGGTAAGACCTGTTGTAAATGAAATAGGTTTTTAGCCGATTTTTAAAAAATATGTAACATTACTTAGTATTAATAACCCAGCAGAGCAGCAAGGGGGGCACTATTAAATACGTAATAATCATGAAAAACGTTTCATTAAAACAAAAACAATATGGTTTAACTTTGTTGCGGCGGAATCAATTTTTTTCCCCTTTTTTATTTTGTCGTTTCATAATTTATGATTTATGTTTTTTTTTACATTTAAATAAAAACAATTTTTTTATAGACTTGTCCAGAAAAACGTTTTAATTTTTTTTTATAAAGTGTTAAACTAAGATATTTTAAGAGGATTTTGAGAAAAAAGAACCTGTTAACAGATTCTTTTAAATATAATTAATAAACTGTAAAAACATATTTTTACTTGATGTACAGGCTGCTAAAGACAAAAGAATTTAAGTGAATACAGATTCTAACAGAAGAAGAAAAAAATTCAGAAACAATCAGTTGTATGTTAAAAGATTAATATAAAATATAAAGGATTGGAGATTTGCAGCGTACTAATCAACTTGCTGATTAACAAAAATAAAAATAAAAATTTACCTTGTTCTCGAATCTTACTATGTGATTTTTGTGTAACAGTAACAGTATATTATGTTGTTAATAAAATAAGAATATAGTAACGTGATATTGAAACTGTAAATGAAGGTCAAAGGAAGTTGCAAAATACTAGGATTACACGAAATATTATACTACAGTTATGGAAGAGTAGGAAAAATAATACAAAAAACTAGATTGAAAGTAAAACAAAAGGAAAACTAATAAAAGTGTTTGTTTAAAAATAATATTTTTCTCAAATTTTAAAATAATTATCATAAAATTAATATGTTTTCCAAAACTATTTTAAATAACAAAAAAAAAAAATAATAATATAACTATAAAAACTGCAAATAATGTTAAAATGTTCTGTTACTTTCTTATTTTCTTTTGGTAGTACTGAAAACTATGTTTTATGGAATATCTACTGAAATAAAATTAATAGGTTCCGCATAAAATAATAATAAAAATATCCGGATAAAGGAATACATTACCTTTATACGAAAAACAATTACAATTTTATTCCTCTTTCTCCGCCCGCAATAATTCTATATGGTAATTGATTTTACCATTACTGTAAATGGGTTCAGAGAAATAACAGGAAAAAATTGTACCCGTTCCTGCATCTACCACTTGAAAGTTGATATAGAACGACAACTTCGGTAATTATGCCCAAAATGATGGCACTCAACTAAGCAAGTCTTCAGTTATTACTCGCAACAATCATTCTAATCTTTAAAAATATCTATGTTAAATAGAATGTTGTCAGATATGACATCTATTCATAGTAAGGAAAACTGAAATGTTAATTAAAATAACCCAAATTATTTTTGTATAGTCTTGCTACTTTACACAAATCATCACACTCAAATTTTGTTTGATGGTTTCCTAATTTACATTTATCTTTAAATGATATATTTAATACTTTTCTAGATAATGAGTTTCGCTATTAATTTGTTTTATTTATATGTTTTTGCTCATTACTTTCTATAAGAATTATATTTTCTTTTATTTTGCAAATTAATATACATAAAATATGTATTACGGTATTTGTTTGTATTAAGTTATAAAATTTAATTTTTGAATGGTAATGATTATTGTGTTCCTTTTTCTAAGTGCTTAATTAGTTTTCAAAATGTTAAAAAAAAAATCTGATGTGAACACTACATGACTTCCTTGTACCCCTATTAAATTGCATATAGACATTTGTTTTTTTTTTTTTAATGAAAAGTACATAAAATTTTATTTCATTAATAACTTCTGATATTTTTTTTATTTCTTTTTTTATTCCCTGGTATGAAGCAAAGGAAGTATTGTCATCGCGAAAAATTTCGGTTTTCAGATTTCATCGGAAATACCCATTTTGACTATCCCTGAATCCCTTTCACTAGTTTCGGCGTGACATATGTATGTACGTACCTATGTATCTCACATAACTCAACTCAACTCAACAGTAACTATGTAACTCAAAAATGATTAGCCGTAGGATGTTGAAATTTTGGATTTAGGACTGTTGTAAAATCTAGTTGTACATCTCCCCTTTTGATTGTAATCGACTGAACCAAAAGTGTCCAAAAATCCCAAAATCCCAAAATGCAAAAAGATTTGGATTTCGGACTTTTTCTTAACTGCAGTAATAACCCCTCATTGAGAGCTTTTCAACGATATCATAAGTGGTACTTATTTTCATTAGTTCCAGAGTTATAGGCAAATGAAATTTTAATAATAAAATATTTTACTCCTAGAAGGGAAAGACACATCGGTTTGAATCAGACTTTATCTCCTTTTTTTAACTTTTACTAATTTAATTATATTGATTTATTAACAATTATTAACCTCCGATTGTAAAAAAAAATTATGATGAATAATAATTCAATAACAAAAAAATTAAATATCAGAAGTTATTAGTGAAATAAAAATTTTACTTTCTTTTTAAAAAAAGATGAATTAGTTTAATAGGCGTAATAGTGTATAATAAAAAAATAGGCGTATAAGGAAGTCATTAGATATCCACATCAGATTCTTGATTTAAAATTTAACGCTCAACCTAATTTTACTAGTAAGTAAGTATAATCTTTTTTAACAAGTTTTACAAGATTAACGTTATGTATACAAGTTAAAAGTCAGATTGCTGACTAAGACCTCACCAGGACACAGTTAATTAATATATTGGTACTAAAGTATTCGTCTTTAATCATTAACTGAATATTTAAATCATTGGTAGACTGTTTATTTATACATTCATAACTAATTACTTACCTTGTTTCTAAAAGTACTTTTATCCTTGAATGAATAGATATAACATTATATATATGTTAATGAAACTTTTTTCGCAACCAGAATGTGGCTGGAATACTATTTAAGTTTTTTTTGCAGAATTATTCGTCATTATTCATTGGGATTTAAATAAAATTAAAGAAGTGACATGTTAATTTTGGATAACAATAATGAAAGTGGCATTTACTATAAAATAAAAAAGCTCTTTTGTTCACTAATATTATTATTTACAATTGAATGTTAAACACTGAAATATATCGGGTGATGATAAGGAAGTAACAAACCTATCCTTTACACAATTGAATTTCTTAGTGATTTTTGGTGTTCAAATTTACCGTCAATATATTTCATGTAAAAAACAAATAACATTAATTAGAATTTCTAAAAATATATGTGTAAGTTTTATAACTTTGTTTTAAAACAGTCGGATGTCTTAAAATTCAAGAAATCAGAATTATTTCTGTCATTTAAAGTCTATAACGTCTTATTACTTACCTATAAATGAATATGTAAATATATTTTATTCAGATTGAAGCATAATCACTGGTAATGTGGAGCAAATGTTCTTTAATGATGCCACTTAATGTCTTCAGCTCCATCTAGCTTCTATATACTTAATCAAAAATGAGGAAAAAAGCTATCAACTACGTTGCTGTATTTTTCTGTTACCTGAGGCTAAGATTTAACACTTACCACTAGTAAATTTTAAAATTCTTATTAACCGTACAACTTTTTTTTTCACGTTTTATTTATATACGTAATTTCTTATGAACAAAAGACGAATTTTTACAAAAAAATCCACACTGATTTCTTTAATTATTTGTAAAATTAACACAATTTAATCTTATGGTATTATCAAAGTTAGTTAAAATTCCTTAAACGACATATGCTGAGCTATTTATAGAAAACATTTCTTAAAAATACTAAAAGATCTACCTTTAAAACTGTAATAATCGTAAAAACTACTTGTATTTTTACCATGACCACTCAATTAGTGAAAAAGATTTGTCGAACCCTGCTCAGAAGTTTCAAACCGTGAGTTTAAGTTTTCAACTTATCGGTTTGACACTAACTCTTAATAAAACTTACCGGTAGTAAAAAGAAAGAAAAATTTATAGTTCTTAATTTTAGTAGTGTTAATTAAAATTACATTAACCGTAATAACAGCTCGTTAAAAGAAAAAATAGTGTTTCAACTTCCAGTCAATTAGAAAAAATAGTAATAAAGATCGGTAAAACAATGAAAAAATTTATAAAAATTAGATTTTCATAAGTATTACTTTTAGTGGTATTTATAATGTTATATACTTTTTCTAAATGCTGAAAACACTTAAAAGTAAACTTTCGTCAAATGTGACCGACCGTATTCGAGATATAGTACACTCTTATTAATTTTTCAACCCCTAATACGATTTAGATAATTTAAATCGTAAAGAATAAATTGTTAATTTATTCCTTTACGATTTAATCTATTCCTTTACAATTTAAATTTAGTAGTTCGAAGTTTCATAAAGGAATAAATTAACAATTTTTAATACGTAAATTGAATAGAATATCTATTTAATTAAATAATAAAAATAATTATTTGTAACTGCAAATAATTTGATAAATTTATTCAAATTGAAAGACGATTTTTGAAATGGTTAGTTAATTTATCTTAAAATTAAAAATAATTACAATAGACAGAATTATTAAAATTATTATTTTTTTAAATATAATGTTTTTATTATCATATACATTAAAAACATTGAGATAAAAACTTATTTCCAGTCCGTCTGGGCGTTCTACTAGACGTATCGAGCAGATGTTTTTATTCTGCTCGGAATGATCAATAGATATGTCATTAAGTGTCATCGCACCCAAAATTTTAGTCTCCTCTAAGAGATTTGTAAAAAATGCCTCATATATTACTTAATCAAGAAAATTTCCGAGATTAATACTCAGAAAAATCAGTTCTATCAATGAATCAATCTATCAATGATTGATGACATATCTTTGGGCCATCCCGGGCAGAATTAAGAGAACGTGTAGACGGGGAAGTAGATTTTGAGGATGCATTTTACCTGTGGTAAGAAAAGAAAGAGAAATATAAGGAGTTGGGGGGTGAAGCGTGTTGTAAATGGAATAGGTTTTTGCTCGATGTTATTGAAATATATAATATTACTTTGTAATAATAACGCTGTGGAACATCACAGGTCCACTAAATTTTTAGCCGGAATACGATTTTAGCCGATCTTTTTAAATATGCAACATTACTTTGTAATAATAACTCTGAGGAACAACGAGAGGTTACCATTAGTTATTATTAAATTTTCAGAAGAAATATTATTACTATTTTTTCAGATATAACTGATTTTTTTTAATGTAGTGGAAAGCAGATTATTAAACACAAAAATATAAAATTTATATAACTTTTTCTTCCCTTTTAGTATGTTATGTTCTGAAACCATTATAGAATACGCAAACATAAATACACATTTATATATTGTGCATTGAATACAATGAGATAAATAACAAGTACAATTAGGGCGGGTCACACAATTATGAAGCAGGGTAGCAATAAATTATTTTACGTATGTTTTTATACATTACTATGTTACAAGATACAACCCACCCGGATATTTAAAATCGTATAAATACAAATAATAATACATACATTTCATAGAGATATTCGTACACTCTTCAAGTAAACATCGACAAATCAACAACAACCACTTCAACATGAAACTCTACGTAAGTCTCTTGTAATTGATTTTTTTTTTCTTTTAAATTAAATATTCATTTTAAAAGAAATTAATTAGTTCTTTTAATAATGATATTCTCTTTATAGTCATTATCTGAAGTGAACAAGTTATTTGTAGAAGTAAATTTTCCCTGGTTTTTAACGGGCTTTGATTATTAGCCAGTTACATATATATATATATATATATATATATATATATTTAGATAATTTTCGTTTTTTTTATTTATATTAGTTAAAATTATATTTCCTTACAGTAAAATTATATTTAAAGAAGTGTTCTCACCCGGTTTTAGGCTGACTATAACTGACAGTAAGTTAATTGAACCCAGTGAATTGGTGATTTATTTTCTGAAGGTAAATTTTAGCTTGAGATTTCAACTGAAAAAGGATTATAAAAAATATATCTTCTAATAATTATTGAAGGAAAAAATATTTTTCCAGAATTTTGACTGAGGATTTCCTTCCGGATAATATTCATAGACAACAATTGCTTCTCGGGTGATCATCGAGAAATTTACCTGGTAATAATAACAGTAATAAAATAATTGTTATATGCAACATATATGGTACGACACCGAATTAGATAGGGGGGTGGTCATGTTTCAAAATTACTTTAGTAAATCAAATGTGGTCTTTTTAATATACATGTATAAAAAGATAAATACGTCATTATAAAAGCTCATGATAAACAAAAACAGATTTCTATTTAATGAACAGCCCTAAATGAAACTGAAACAGATAAAATATTTCTTATGTATGATTAAATTTATAATTAGATAATCTTTTTGCCGATCGTACAAAATATCTTTAAACTGTTATTATAACATCAGTCAATATTAAGAAAAATCCTTGCACAGTTCCGTAGTGTACAAATGTAATAAAGCTCGATGCGTTCAAAGCACTCTATCAGTAGTATTGAATGTATATTCAATATTGTCAGGGTTTTTGACAATTAAGTCGAAACCCTTTCCATTTTAATACAAATCATTGTAATCAGTTCGTTTCATATTATATATAGGGTAGTTGATAAAAATCATTACATTTTAATTAATATATGGAATGTAATTGTTATACGTAATATAATAATGATACATTCAAAAAATTAAAGATGTCTTATTTTCTTTGTTACAGGCAATTTTTGTATTAGCATTCGCTATCTTAGCCGGTGTAACCATGGCGCAAGAAAAGCCCAAGGAAGCAGAATCTGCTCAAAGCGTGGAAGCTCCACGGGAGAATTTAAAGGGAGCTGAAGCAGCATATTTGGCCTATTCTTATGCCGCTTATCCTTACGCCTACTCTGCTTATCCTTACGTTGTACCACCAGCAGCTGCCGTCATCCTTCGCCGTTAATTCATTGAAGAATTATTCTACAAATCGAATAGGATAACAAAAAAAAAAATAGTTTACAACAATGAAATAAACCAGACTTTCAAAACATCTAAATAAATTTTATATAGGCCTGTTATTATTATTTTTAATAAATGTATATATATTATTATAATAAATTTTGTTATTTGTAAAATTCCTTAATCTTAAAAATGTGTAGTTTTTAAATGCAGAGAGTTAACAACTTGAAGCAGCTTTCGGTTTCAGAAATGCTGTATTCAACAGTATTCTGTAAATTAGTACTGCTGTATTTTTTTTCTTTAACCTCTGCGACCACCGTTAGGTATTGCTTCAGAGAATGTGATGAATGAAATTTTTTTAACGTGTGAAAATGCCATACTTGATCGGGATTCGAACCCGGAACCTCCGGATGAAAGCCCGACCCGCTATCACTCGCACCACGGAGGCCGGCAGTACTGCTGAATAAAAAATAGGTTACATAACCATTAGTGCTATTCTTAACCATTAGTGTTATTTTCATCGTTCACTGGATAAATTGTAACAATTTAGCTTTAAATAACCGTTGCACTATGCTTCTCAAGTGTACTCAAAATCGCTGATTGTGAAGATAATATTCTCCTTAATATTAATAATAGTATCTCATCATACGCAGAATAATATGATTGTTCGACGATAAATTCTTATGAACCAAAAAAATCGATTTCATCTGCAACGAAATCAAAGCATACGGTTTTGTTTTTAATCGTCTTAATAAAATGCACAGATATAATGTTTGTCTATGTTTTTGGTTATTTTTTTAAATTAGTTATGTTTTTATTTATTCGAAAACATATTTATTATGTCTTTTGGTTTTAGAATATGATTATTAAATACTTATTATATCTACGTGCATTCTTACTTAAAATCTAATATTATGTTTAAGGAGATATCCTCTATAAAAAAATTCACAACTCTTCAAGATACAAAAATGGGATTGCAAGTCATCGTTTGGTAGCTAAAAATAAGAATCATTTAGCCACTTCTTTTTTTAATTCTTTTATTTCCATGAAATTTTATATTTACTAACGTGCTTTATTCGGAAAACAAAGTCGTTTATTATTATAAGATTACAATATTCATTTGAATTATATCAGAAAACAGGACTATTTTTTTGTTACATATTTCAACATAATTTTAATAAATTACTAAATGATTTACAAAAGTTAGGATTTTGTACTTATTTCACTTACTTCAGTAATAAAAGAGTAAAAACAGATTTTCCAAACTAGCTTATTTCGTTCGTATAAAAATTCGACAAAGAAATTCGTAGGAATATCTGCTCCGATAACACGTATTTAGAATATTTTCTTAAAATTTAGCAACTTCTACCTCTACAAGAATTGAAAGTTGTATTCATCAAATAAAATTTATAGTAATTCACCAGAAATGATAATTTTAATATACACATAGTTTGCAATATTCAAACAATATAAATTTCATATAGGCTTCAATATAGGAATTCCATAATAATCTGCAGGAAAAACTATATCTTCTTGAAACATCAAATGTTTATTTATTTTAATAACTACAGGCTAACAGGCCAAGACGATAACTTAATGCTTTGCCTAATTAGGATGCAACCCCAAACGTATCACCTTACAGATGAAAGGAAGAAATGTTAATATTCACCATATATTTTTACTTTTATATTTATGACGTGATTCTGTGTTCGAATTCTGATCAGGTTCGGTTTTTTCATACGCTACAAAATTAATTTCTCATCATTATCATCATCGGCATCTGTAAGTAATCGGCTTTAATACACGCAGATACTTAAAATAATAAATATGAATGAAAATGGAACTTAAAAATTATAGTACTAGAACTCAAAAGATTAAAGACCTATAAATAAAGGAGGTTCAAAATTTAGTATTTTCTGGTGCAAAGAGTATGTAGTTAAGTTGTTTTTTAATGTACCTGAAGTGAATAAGTAGAGGTACTTGTGAGATCATTTTTGCACTGAGGAAATCAATTTATTTATAATACGAGTAGTATTATGTAAAGAAATATTTAACTTAGCTTTATATATGTGTACGAACATGCATCATATCAGAAATACTTAACTGTGCTTGCTATTCAAAAGGAAATATTTCACCATTTGCTTGAAAAAATCAAGGAAAACCATGAGATTCTTTGATGAAATCAGCATCACAAAGTACAAATTTAATAAACAAGAGAAGTGGTAATGTATTTAAGATTAACGAATTAAACTAATAATTATATGAAACAATGAGATGAAAATGTGTGAAGGTAATGTATAAATTAAAATCAATAATGAATAAATCTTCTGCAATTTTGAAGCCAGCTGTTAAATGATCTTTTGTTTCTTTTAGATAATGTAGAAAATTCAGGTTTATATAATTACTATCATTTAAAAATACATCTACTGAGGAATACATGATTTTATTTTTAATTGAATATATTTTTATATAACTACATAAATTGGTCATCTACATAAACTGTTTGGCTGATTATACGTGAGCCGTAATTTTTTTAGACTGTTTATGTACTGTGTGTAGTCAAAAATTGCTCGTATAATATTTATTTATTTATTTATTTATTTATTTATTTATTTATTTATTTATTTATTTATTTATTTATTTATTTATTTATTTATTTATTTATTTATTTATTTATTTATTTATTTATTTATTTATTTATTTATTTATTTATTTATTTATTTATTTATTTATTTATTTATTTATTTATTTATTTATTTATTTATTTATTTATTTATATATAGTTTAATTACTGGGTTTTCATAACCATCGTTAGTATTGAAACATAATAAAAACCACTACTCATACACACAATTTGAATGTTAATTAAGACTACCTTTCCGTTTTCTTTTTTCTCTTGTACCGAGAATTTCAAATCAGCCTAACTGAAGCGCAATATTTTGACAATTTGTATGTCAAATTCTCGTTTGCTAACTGAAGGATTCTGTATCATAGCTTTATAGGCCTTCCTTTTATCTCCTATTGCCTCTTGTATCTCGTCATCCCACAACTTCACCTTCTGACGTCTATATTTTTTGGTTTTTCCTATCTTTCAAAGGCTACCTCCCTCACTGCATTCCTAAATTTTTTTAATTCTTCATCTATATCATCTATTGTTGGGATTTCTGCAAGCAGTTGTCAACCTTTGCTGATATATAAAATGAATACTTTCTTTATGAAGCAAATACACTTTAAAGATCTCATCTGGCAGATCTCTCCTCGCTGTCACCTCATCCACCTTGCCAATAGCTCTATCCTAGAAGCAACCAGGTAGTAATCACTATTAATATCACTTCCTCTATATACCCTAGTGTCACATGCTGTGAAGCAATTTTCTTATTTACGATGACATAATCAATTAAGGACCTATACCCCCTTGCGGACAACGTTTATTTATGTATATATTTTTTTAATAAAAAATGTATTAGTGATCTTCAGCTCGTCGTATATTGTAAAATCTCTTAGCTGTTTCCATTTTCATTCAAGCAAAATTCGCCAAAACATCCTAACACGTTTGGAGGTTGTTGGTTACCTACTCTAGCATTCAGGTCTCCCACTACTATCAAAAAGTCTAAATGATATTTATTCATTTGAATTTGGAGGCATTCATAAAATTCTTCCATTTCCTCCTTCTTCTTCTCTTCAGGCGTATATACACCAATTACTGTCAGGTAACCTCGATCTATTTTCAAGCGTACAGTGATTATCCTTTTATTAATAAAGGTATAATTTCGAATATGTTTCTTCCACTTCGTATCCACAAGCACTGCAGCACAACAACAAGCTTTTCCCTTCCTCAACACCAATATATCAATGTATAACCCTGTATTAAGAACTGTAGTGGGTGGGTACTGAGCAAGGTTAATCATGAAGATTTAAACATTGTTCGGTAACGTCCACTGTACGGCGGAGAGCTCATACATCGAACTCCCATCGCAAATTCAAAAGAAAAAACCGGTGATTAATATTAAAACTAATAACGATCAAAAATGCTTTCTATGGTTAGTTTTGGCCCATCTGTGGGATCAAGATAGAAGAAACAATCGTATTTCCGCTTATTCAATATGTGAGAGGAGCCTAAACATGACCGATATCGAGTACCCTGTAAAGGTGGAAGATATCAATCGGCTCGAGTGGCAGAATCAGGAAATTAGCATAAACGTGCACGGATACGTTTTAATTAATTTTTAACAACAATGGTGACACCGCTAGGGGCCCAATTCGGTACTAAGTCTTTGGACTTAATACCTACTCTTACTTCCGTGTTACAGACTTTAATGTTTTGTTAATGTTCATAACACGTTGTGAAGCATCATGTTTCTTTTCAGTTGTCGAAAATATTGAGGAAAAGATCGTTTTGGTATAGTAAAAGTTGTTTTTGATATTAACGATTTTAATTATTAATCTTTTCCTTGCTGTGGATGTTTATACTAGTGAACTTCCAACATTTAGTTATGATATATAAAATTTTATTTCGAATTTTCACCTAGCATCCCTTAAAGAAGCGTACCATTTTTGAATTTTTGATGGCTATCATCAAAAATCATGTTCAAATAATAGAAAATTTTATTTTTAGCAAATTTACTAAGTTCAAATCTTTCAGTTTTAGACTTATTTGTTTTTTTTTTTTTTAAATAGCCATATAATTCTAAATATTTTAAAGTTTCTTTACGAGGAAGATTTAAATTACTTAACACAACGGTTGAATAATTTAGTTTATACTTCGCAAACGATGTATTTATTGTCGTATTATGTATTTATTGTATTTATGTGGATGTATTTATTATCGTTAATTTTAGCTTATTTTTATTAAGGCAATATTGATTATGATTAAAATCACTTTAATAGCTCCCTGAAGAAATAATTAAGTTTTCAGTGAAAGATAATATTGCGTTACCAACAGAAAAAGAATAATCGATGGATGAAGCCGTTACTTGATGAAAACCCAACATAACTAGGCAATAAACAAAATCTGTTATTTGATTTTCAAAAAATTATTTTAAAAAAATCACAACAGCTGTATTATCTTTGTTTCACCTAAGGAAAGTACTGGATAACGATTCAGCTGTTGTGATTTTTTAAATAATCTTGTGAAATCAAATAATATATCTATTTATTTTTTTTTTGTTAACAGAATTATAATGCATATATAACGATACTATATATAATCAACACATTACAGATGACGAAAAAATTTGCTTGGTTTTGTGTGGAAATGATGGATAGAATTGCAGGCAACTATATATTTTTAGACAATGCAATTTTTAGTGATCAGTAAACGTTTCACATCAGTAGCAAGGTGAACACCCATAACTGCCGAATAAGGGTTGGCGAAAATCCTCATGATTCTTTGCAGCACATTCATGACAGCCCTAAGGTCAACTTTTTTTGTGCCGTAAGCAAAAAAAGACAATACGACCCGTTCTTCTTCTAGAAGGCTACCATAAATGGTATCCTTTACAGACATGCTTCAGAATTTTCTAATTCCTCAAACGATGATGACCAAGTCGGAAGCCATTGCTATCAGCAAGTCGGCGTACCACCTCACTACCGCCTAGAAGTCCGAGATTTCCTTGATACTCGATTCCCAGGTCGGTGGATTGGTCGTGAAGGTCCAATTGCATGGCCGTCTCGGTATTTTAGTTAAGCTGACGTAATATACTCTCATATAAAATCTGACCAAAGATAGTTATAGTATCTACTTAATACTCTTTTTTAAAGAACGGGTTTAAATTTTAAGTTATTATAAAAATAAAAAAAAATCATAGAACCTGGACTTTTTTGTATTATCTAATTTAAAATATTTAAGTATGACTGAAATTAATTAAAAATTACTTCTTTATATTAATTTGTTATAACTATTGATTTATAAAAGTAACCTAATTTTATTTTATTGATATTTTTGTGATTATTTTATTAAATTTATATATTATTTATATATTAAACTGTTATTTTCTATCTATAATATTTCTATGAAAATTTATAAAAGACATATTCTCTTTTTGTAAGAACTTTTATTTGATACACCCTCACTTGATGAAATTCAAATAATTTTATTTAAGTAATTTGTTAGAGAAGCGTAGCTTTACACCATCTTTAACGTCGTTTGTTAAAATCGTTATGTGTTCATTGCTTCTGCCAGAATTGAGATGAATTGTTTGCAAAATCTTTAATAAAACACAAATCCTACTGGATCACTAAAATATATACAAACATACCATCAAAACACATTAATATGCACATTACTGCGAGAAATAGTACTATTATAGTCATTACTTGCCACGGTAAAACGTTATCGTATGTATCAAATACAATTTGACTGATATGTGGTGATGTTCAAACACCAAGTTAAAATAAAGAAATTATATATTTAATTTATAATTACTTTAAATTTCTATATTCTGTCTTACATCATTCGTCGGGATTCAATCAGTATTGGGACTGGTCAACCTAAGTTTGAATAAAACGGACTCCTGAACTAAAACTGGGACATCAGCATTTTTTTTAAAGTAGGAAAATTTTAATTACTATAAAATTAATTTTACATTTTTTTCCGTAGCTTTCAAATTTCTATTATTACCTTCCAGGCACAAACTTCTAACTTATGAGTTGAATTAGTCGTATAAAAAAAGTATTAAGAATGGTTTTTTTTTTAAATAAGCATTTTAAATAAATTAAAACAAAACAATTATGAAATGAATAATGTGTGTTTTATTGTTTTATATAATTTTTATAATTTAATTAGATGTTTTTCAATGTTCCCCTAAATTCCTGTTGAATGAATTGTTGCGATGGTAGTAGATGTTTGTGTTTAATGATGCAGAATTTTAGAATCAACGACGCAAAAGAAGAGCAGGTGGAATAGCGTATGGATAAGCAGCATACGGATAAGCGGGAGCGGCGTAAGGTAAGGCGGCGTACGGATAAGCTCCGTATGAGTAAGCCAAGTAAGCGGTCTCAGATCCCTTGAGATCTTTTGGTGCTTCAGCTCCTTCGACACCCTGTTGTTGTGGTTGTTGTGCCATGGCAACTGCGGCCAAAAGGATAACAGCGAATGCAATCTGTAATAAAATAAATTTCAATGTTAAGAAATTAAATAAATAAGTGATATAATAAATACATAAAAGAAATGCCATTAGTCATACATCACTGTGCACGCCAGCACAGAAGCACAAGCATAACAACACACGCGCGTGCACACACAAACACACATACACGCACATATACATATACACACAATTATACGTGTATTTTCTTGTAATGTAACTAAATATTTATAACTATTCTATTTTAATAAATAGAATGTTTAAGTTTTTTTTTTTTACAGTAGTTTGATATTTTATGTTTTTATTACATCTGACAAAATTCTGGACTTTAGTGAAATATTTTAAGAAACCATGATTTAAGAAACAATTTTTCGGAAATTTTTATAGAAATTTTGATTGAGGTACTTCTCCTAGTGATAACTCAAGGTTATTAAAAACCTACAACCAGGGAACGTTTTTAGTTTAGCTAGTTTTCATATAAACTATGCTTTAATGTCTATCATAATAATTTTAAACCAAAACATTGTAATATCTCTAATCTCCGACTAATAGTGGTTGTATTTCAGCATGAAATGCTGATATACTCGGCTCGAAAGTACTTTTATTTGATACACCCTCACTTGATGAAATTCAAATAATTTTATTTAAGCAATTTGTTAAAGAGGAGCGTAGCTTTACACCATCTTTAACATCGTTTGTTAAAATATAGTATACTTCATTCGTTAGAAAATTCCACGCTAAGGTTTTGAACTCACACGGAGAATTAGTCATTAAAAATAAATATATATACTGTATATATAACGAAAATAGGTTAGATGTTCCAAAAATGAATATGTTACTTCAAAAAAATAGTTGAACTTCTTCCGTTTTTTGTTGGCTAATGTCATTAATGATTAATATTGTACTTATTAAATCATAGTTTATTACAAAATTTAAAAAAATACCCGCTTATTCCTGACCTAAAACCTAAAATGTAATTCTAAAATAGATTTATATTATCTTAAATTACAATAACAAAACTATTCATGTTTTTAAAAAATTATTGTTTTCATTCGTATTTTATCCAACTAAATCAATAATTTTTAAATATAATAAGAAAAGAATACGCAAACGGAACGAAATTAATCTTTGCTTTATATGTTTTTCCTCCTTCTTTATTCATAAATTTATAAATTTATTTACGAGCGAAATAAAGTAACTCTTTCACTGGGTGGGAGAGGGAAGCAAACATTAAAAGCAGGGGGCTGTCCTATTAATATCTTAATAAAAATAAGTTAACGTTACTAGTTGTTAATAATTTATTTTAAAAATAACTAGCTTAGTAAATTTTTATTTTTATTTTTTACTTAAACAAAAATATGTGAATAACTGTAATAAAAATTTTTATAGTTTTATCAATAGTTATTTATGATTGATAATTGGCATAAGTGTATATCCACAAACACACTAATTAGATTTAGATTAAGATATGTTAATTAATAAATTATAATTAGCGTCAGGAAGAAACGGAAACAGCTTACGTTTACGCTTAAGTTCAGGGATATATATATATATATATATATATATATATATATATATATATATATTTCCCTGAACTTCCCTGAATATTCAGGGATATATATATATATATATATATCCCTGAACTTCTAGTATATATATATATATATATACTGGTTGTTAGGCAGGAGTCGCAGTTATTATTACCTAACAAGCAATTGTTGTACTAAGCGGTCTTGAAACCTATTTGGACTTACGGAATCCAACTGCGGAGTTCAAAAAGCGAGAGTAACATCGAAGTCGTACAGCGATTCCAGAACAAACTAATGAAAAGTATTACAGAATCGCCGTGGTTTGCGAACAACTCTGAAATACATGATTTTCCCAACCGTCGGAGAGGAGATCTATCGATTCTATACAAAATACAATGAAACTGAATAAACATGTAACTTGAGTCACAGTTAACGTCCTAGATAATAACGAAGACGTTAGGAACCTAAAGGGACTGTATATATTAGATCTGTGAGTTAGAGGTTTGAGGTGAATCTGCCACGCTAGAATGTTATGCATCGTCAAAATATTTTATTTTTTCGTACTTACTTTTGTTAGTTCTATTTGATTTATTTCATTATTTCTTTGTTTGATTAGTTATTTGTGATTATTTGTGTGACTACGGATTTCTTTTTGGTGTTTTTTTTTATTTTATGTTCTGGTCTTCATCAGTGTTCTTCGAGTCATCATTTATGTATTTTATATATTTACGCGTTATAAGAATGTATTCAAATGCATATCGTTTGCATACAAATTCTTTGAGGAATTTCAATGGAAACATCTCTCTGCATGTCATTTTTTTTTGTATTCAAATTTAGTTATGGTTTCGATAAATTGAAACCGGTTGTAAATTAAACAGTGAAGAAAAAATGTTATTACTAGAAGACAGTGTAAAAAATAACTGTAGAAGACTGTAGAAGAAGAAAAGAAGTGTAATATATAAAACACATAGTTGAGCATACTAGATGTAATATATTTTTTCAGAGTCCTACATTACCATGGAAGAAACGAAAAACTGTAACAAATCATTCAAATAACTAGATAGAAGCTAAAAGTAAACCAATCTTTCATTTTTCCTCAGTATTTTCCGAAGTTCATTTAAATTTGAATCAATTTACAATTAAGGTACTATAATTTTATTTTATTTACGTACTACAGTGGCCACTATTTTTAAAATTTTGATTATTATTTTAATTTTATCAAGTTTTCATTGTTTTAGTTTTTACTATTAAATGAAGTAATGTTTCGAGCATATAAATAAGCAAGAACTGTTAGCTTTCTAACTGTTATTAAATATATAAATAATTTAAAAGATGGCATTGAAAAAATATTAAAAATTAAATTGAATTGATTTTAGGTTTGTAATTAATTACTTATTAATTGCTTGTTCTAAATTTTACTTTCAAGAATGATACCAGTCATAAGAATACCAAGAATCCCAAGTCACGATTAGAGAAAATGAGTTACCTCATTTTAGGTAGCTTTCTCTATCGAGATGTATATGTACATCGCACATGAATATAACACCCCACCGAAATACAGATATTCAATCGTACTAGTAACTCTACTCTACCAGATAGATTGACTGTATAGAGAATATTACTTTGAGAGAAATCAACTTTGAGATATCTGTTGTACTTTAGGATGCTTTACAATCATAGAAAGATTGAGACATATAATTTAGAACAGTACTTATATAATCTGCCTAATGATTTACATAATTGCATAAAATAAGTAACTTTCTTATATACTTTTTGCAAAAGGATAAGATATCTATGAAATATCTTAATTCAAGAGTAATTAGTTATCTATAATTTTTTATAATGATGGGCTAGATATGTAATACATAAAATCAAAATCATATTTGTAAACTGATTATACTTTTCCTTTTTAATTAACTATTTACATTGTATAAAACAAATGAGAAAAATTTTCTCGATTTGAATATAATTACTTTCACTATACGTAAAAATAACTGTATACTATTTTTGACGCAAGTTTTTTTAAGGATTTACTATAACAATGATTAAAATCTGTATAAATCCTTTGCTTATTACACATTTTCAGCAACTAAATAGAATTAAATTTGTAAAACTCTGTTGCGAAAATAATATTTTTTCTAATTTTGATAACGAGGGTTCCTATTTAAAAACTTAACAAACAACTAGTATTAGTTTAACCCCTTGTATTTTAATTAAAATTTAAAGGTAATTCTTTTTTGTTTTAATTACATTTTAATAAAAATCGTACATTACTATTAATAATATTGAAACTTCTTTCATATACTGCAGATTATCTAAAAAAATAATTTATTTTTACAAATTATTAATAAAATAAACTTACGAAAGATTTCATTTTGATGTTGGTTGGTGTTGATTCGTTGATGTTGAATCACTAAATTGAATTATTTTTCTACAGCTCAAAAGTTTTAAGCCTTGTATTTATATACCTGAATAAGTCCGGGTAGGAGAGGTGTAGTCGGGTAGGGTGTAGTAAATGCAACTTGTAATGTAATATCTAAATTATATTTTAATTTTTTTTTGGTAAGGAGGGGAGAGGGTATACATTACTCTGTTAGGTCAGTTATCTTTTGTTATTATAAAATATTTTACTCGTCAAAATAATCAAGTTGTAAGGTTACCCGCCCACCAACCAGGTGACCTCAGTTAATCAGTTATTTATGAGTACGGTAGACAAAGATGAACTTATTTGATATTATGCTGAACAATAAAGGATAAAAATAGATGACAAATATAGCAGCTATAATGCACAACAATAAATAATAAAAACTCTTTCTTGAATTACAATGTTGTTTTATTTTTTTTAATCATATCGTTTTTTTCCTACAGATATTAGAGTTTTTAAAATTAGCAAATTGAATGAAATTAAAATATAAAATTAACTCCTGAGATATTATGGGATTATTCTATAATAAGCGAGTAATTATTTTATAATAAGCGACCCTATGATTTAATGCACTTACGCTGTAGATCTTTTTCGTAATTTAAAATCATATACACTGGATGTTTGTTTTAAAACACAATCCAAGCAAAATACTTTTGAGAAAATTTAACACAATAATTTCGGATGTAGAAGTTGACAACACTATTGTTGTTGTTTCCCATAACTTCGGATGTAGAAGTTGACAACACTATTGTTGTTGTTGTTTAATAATCAGATGACATAATTCTTTATTTATTTTTTGCAAGCAGTTATTTTTGGTTATCTGTGTTTTTTATTAAGAATAAATAGTTTTGAACACGGAAGAAAGGATTTTTATTTTGGAAAATTATTAAACAACTAAATATTTTGTTTTGTGCCAAGAAGCTTTTCAATTGCAGTTTCCAAGTAAGAATGTACCAAATATATCTTCGAGTCATGATTTGATAAAAAAATATAGGGAGACTGGTTCTGTTTACAGTTAGACAAAACCGGAAACGTTCGGCGCTTAATGACGAAACAGTGGAAGACGTTACGGTAAGCTTTTTACTCACCAAACAAATCGTTACGAAACTTGTGTAACAAAAAGGAATATCAGTGTAAGGTACTTTAAATGTACCCGACTACTAAAAAGTTATACCGAATTCATGTATCATATGAATTACAGCCATTTGATTATACTGCCAGGCTCCACTATTATCAATGGTTTAATCAGTTTGCTCGGAAGAGATTAAAGTGTGTTGTTAATGTTTTTTGTTACAGATGAGTCTCAGTTTCATTTGAGTGGCTACATTAATAGTCAGAATGATCATTACTGGAGCTCCAAAAATCCTCACATCATCCATTCACAACCTCTACACTCACAGAAAATTAGTGAGTGTTGTGCAATTTCCAGGCGAAAAATAATTGGCCCCCATATTATTTGAAAACACTCTTAATGCAGACCTTTACCAAAAAATTGTAACGGAATTTGTTCTAAATTTAAAATTAAAAGAAAGAGATTAGTGGTTTCAACAAGAAGTGGCCACATGTCACACGGCAGGAGCAGCAATGAAACTTTTCAGAAATTTACTTGGTGGAAGAATAATATCGACTGGCTTACGACCAGATACCTCACCTGATCTTTCTCCTGCAAATTTTTTTCTCCGGGGATATCTAAAAGGTTGTGAATTAAAAAATAATCCTCCACCATTGAAAAACTGAAAGCCAACGTAACTCAAGAATCATAAAGAATTGGAAGAGGTACACTTGGAAAGGTTGACGGAACTTGGGAACGTGAAAAAGAGAGTAAAGGCTTGCGCTGATGAAAATGGTGAACACTTTCAACATTTGTTAAAAAGAATGTACAATCGCATTTCTTTTTTTTTTTTTTTTTTGGTTGCGAACGAATTTATTTATTTCTGATAATTATTTTATCAGTTCTAAAATAACTATCAGTTCTGTAAATGGTAGACCTTGCTCATTTAGCTCAAGTTTACAGATTCAGTTCTTCAACGTAATTGAATTATTAAGGTAAAAATAAATTTAAATCCAATATTTTATCGAATTATTATTTAAATTAATATGCATCAGCGCACTTACAAACAAAAACATACTTTTTTTAATTTAAAAAAAAATATCCATTAGTGCCTGAAATAGTTGTTTCTTGGAAAACAACTATTAGAAAACTAAATAGAAAACAGTTGGAAAACTCCGAAACTGGAAGAGGAAAATTAGAAAGTATTAGTTAATATAAAGTTAGGAGATCGTAATTTTAGTTTTTTTCTTCATTTTGCAAGGGTGAAAATTCGAGTTAGGAAAAATTAGTTAAAATATTACTTTTGTTAAGTTTTTGTTAAACTTTTGAAAAAATCTTCAGGAATAAAATAAAATTGTAGTTTAATAGAAAAATGATTAGTTAAAAAATGGCGAATAAAACAAGTTCACCCTTGATTTTTTAACATTAACGAAGGGAATTAATTATGTCTAGACTCATCGATAAAAAAATAACACGATAATTACACCTAAAGTAATCTCAGTTAAATTAAAATACAGCTTATTAATTTCAACTTCTTTTTGCATTTGATAGAGTTGTAATCTTTATAACCGATTGGAGAGCTCAAGCGTTCAGTACCAAACCAAAATCCTTTCACTTTCATACAGAATATCACACCGATTTATACGTAACTTAATAACCAACAAATATCTGATTGTCATCTCTGGGATGCAACCGAACGAAAATCCCTGACTTATTAGACTTGTTTGTCACCTCTGGTGTTTCACCGGAGTACAGTGGGTCTACAATGTCCCATTGAAAAATGGTACTGATATAAACAATGCAACGCATTACATAACCACACTGCTGCTAGAGGCGACTTGTAGGTCGACACCAGAAGATAGGCAGGGAGGTGTGACCTATCTGAGGAAGGCAATTTATCTCGTGTGTGACAAAAGACGAAGATGGCAACGTTACAGAAGGTCCGAGGATAAAGCATCGTAGAACAGGCCTGCTCGTAGATTAAAACAGAGGCTTTATTAAAATCGAGGCTTTTAGGTACTTCCTGGTGAATCTTTCCTCTTTATAAAAGAACGATTTCTCGTTATGGAAGAGTATGAAGGGCTTCAACAGGCCCTTTCTTTGAAAACGAGGGTGGGTCGTGGCGACAGTGAGCGACAAAGAGCTCATTGTGCATGCTGGAAGCAGCAATGAGAAAGTATTCTCTAAGCATCTTAGCAAGGTCTTCCAGCCTTTTCATGGGAAGCTGGTGAAGCAGAAATTAAAATGTGGGGGAGCCTTTGATGACGGGGAGCTGGGGGAAGAAATAAATGAATTCCTGAGTAGCTCTATTCGTATGAGTCTTCCAGTAAATTATTTTTCATCAGTAGAGGTGCTATAAGTAATCAAGAGAGGATGAAATTCAAAGAAAGCTTCTGGGAATGACTTGATAACTGAAAAAATGCTGACCATGCTTCCATTTAAGGCTGTCCAATATTTAACATATCTTTTTAATGGCATTCTTCGATCTATGTATTTGCCGAAGGTATGGAAGCTGTCACAAGTAGTGATGGTCCCGAAACCGGGTAAACTGGCGAAAGATAAGGCCAATAAGCCCATTGCCAATCCTACCGAAGATATCTGTGAGACTACTTCTTCGATGACTGGCCTATTCTAGTGGAGGAGCGAGTTATTACTGACCATCAGTTATACTTCAGAGCGGTCACTTAACGATCAAACAAACACATCGTCAGCGTTATCAGCAAGTGCCTAGAAGAGAAAATGTATACTTGGCTGTTGTACTTTCTATACGTCCTTTGATAGGGTATGGCTTCCTGGTCTTCTGTACAAGTTGAAAGGAGTCTTCCTCAATCATATTACTTGATCATACAAAGCTCCCTAGACTTGTTATAAGTTCTGATTGTACCTCACTTGGGAGGTACAATCAGAACTTATCGGTATTCTTTAATACTGAGTAGGTTTCCTTCCTACTTCTAAAGATATCACAGTTGCATCGTTTGCAGACGATATGACATTCCTGGTTGTGGATACTGACCTTAACGAAGCTTTTAATAAACTGCAGACTGTATCGGAACTGGTTTTTCAATGGCTTTCTAAATGGAAGCTGAAGAATCCGAGAAAGTCTAAACATGTTACTTTTGCGATAAAGAGAAGTGATTACTTGCAAGTTCAACTGGATGGCGTTTTCATCTCGCATGCTAACAATGTGTGATACCTGGGTCTGCATCTGGATTTTCGTCTGACATGGAGGAGTCACGTAAGAGAAGAAACGGAAACAGATCAGCATTAAGTTCAGAGAGATGTTGTTGTATACAACAATCCTAAAACCGATTTGAACCTACGAGATCCAGCTACGGATACTACAAGCGGGTGTAACATTGACATCGTACAGCGATTTTAGAACAGATTGATGATAAATACAATAAAGGCGCAGTGGTTTACAAGAAACACTGAAATACATGACTATTTGGAAGTCTCGAGCGTTCGAAAGAAGATTCAACAACTTAGTTGTATATAGAAGATACAACAGTTTAGTAAAGATACAACAAATATAAAATAAGGTTGGACATTTGAGCTGGCTCGCAGTTAACCTCCTGTAATAGTGAGGATGTTTGGCGCCTAAATCCGCTGAAAATATTGTATTTGTGAGGTTCTTTGCGATTTGGGTGAATCGGCTACATTTGGAACATTATGTTTTGCCAAAATGTGTCGTCCTGTTTAGTCATATAATTTTATTTTTTTGACTGTTTACCCTGATTTATCTTATTTTTTGTGATCCTTTGTGTAGTTGTGAGAATTACTTCTTGGTGTTTTCATTGTTTTTCTTTAAGATGATCTAAGATTCTTGAAAAGAAATTCGTAATGTTCTTCTTATATAGAGTTTCAAAATCATTAATTGCTTTGAACAAAATTTTAAAAAGTATTTTAGGCGCTAGAAAATTTTCAACCACTGCATCTAATAATATTTTTGTAAGTTTCTATTTTTATATACGGATTAATATGTTCAGTAATTATAAGGTGACTAATTTTTTAAGATGAAAATGAAGACCCCAAATAAATTGTAGAAAAACAATATCGTAAATAAAAGAAATATTTTTTCATTGCAACAATAATACAGAATACACTATAATATGATATATACATAATAAAAGCATTTGTAACATTTTATTGTAATTAAACTTACATGATTATTAATTATTTTTAAACGAATACTTTTCTATTGAATGAATATTTTTTATTAATGTTTCATCTTCTAACATTATATATTATATACAAAATACATCACTTCTAACAGTACAAATATGTCACATCATATGCAACTGTACGGCTCGGCATCGATCACATACGGAGATTTACAGATTAGTCTTCAAATATCGAAAAGGACATCTAGGAGGACACTTTTCAAAGGAGCGCAGAACTTATAAAAGTAGGATGATCCTCCCTAGAGGAGAACGATTGATCAAATTAGTAATTAGAATATGTAATGGTAATGATATCGAATTATTTTACTTCATATTCCAAGATTCGAATTGTGCTACTCATACTTAAGGTACGAGTACTATAATTAATAGCCTTATTTCCTAGTCGTTTTATGTCCAAATCAATTTTTGATAAAAGCAATTATATAATTATCAAAATTATAATTCCTTTAAACTTAGGAAAAATAAGGATAATTTATTACAGAAAATTGTAATATTCAATTAATGTTTTTCTGGAAGGTTCGCGCACACCTTTCGTTGTTGTTCTTTCTGTTACCGACTGTATTAGAGAAACCTCCCTAAAAATTTTTTTTTTCTTTTGACCATGAGAATATTGTGATAAATCGGTGACAAAGACATAAATCGGTGACATAAATCGGTGATAAAGAGATCTTTATTTGACGTTTATTTAGTTAGATATTAAAAAGAGATAGAAAAGAAATTAGGTAATACATTTTAATTCACTCATTTTATTAATTTATTAACAATATTAGATAATATTTAAATATGAAATCTTAGAGAAGTAAAATAAATTTAAAAAAATAAATAAAGTGAATTATATGACTACATTTTTTTCACAAATTTTATTGATTACAGTCCTTTCCGATTTTTTTTCTTATTGATTACAGTATTTATTACATAATAAATGAGCCATAAAATCTATTATTGTTGAACTTGTAGTACCGCTTTATTAAAATCACGAAACTACTTAATAAACTACACAGTTCAATATTATTGATATTATTAGCCGAGAGAGACAAATATCATCTAAATAATATAACTTATAAAAATATTTTATTTTTTATTATAAAACATAACGACAGATTTTGTTATAAATGGGTGATTGAAGGCGGTTATGACCGGTATAATCAGGTGCCAAGGTCACTGCAATGAAGTTTTGCCTGTAGCTTACAAAATATTGACGCGGTAATTAATTGATATCGATTTTACTGCAAAAAATACCTTGACAATACTATATAAAACAGTACAGTACTTCTTTTTCCTGTTACCTTTTTTGAAAGACAAATTATTGTGGGTGGTATACGTAAGAGTGAGAAAAAAGAACTATGAGCGAGAAAGTAATAGTGAATAAATTTGTTGTTGGTGGAGGGAGAAGCTAACAGTCATCCACAACTCGTTCTCTGAAAGAGAACGAGTCACTTTTCATCTCACTTCGTCATTTACTCTGGTAATCTAATCTATATTTTATATTTTACTGCAGACTGCAAATGCAAATTACCCGCTGCTCTTTCAAATGTCAATGTTATTTTTAAATGTTAGTTGTTAATTCTTAATTGACTTCTGGTCTTCATCTTTCTAACAGTAAAACGCGTCCTTTAATTATTGTGTGTATGTATTTTATGTGAATACCTGTTTTTTTTTGTTGTTTTTTTTTTAAGAAAAAAGAGAATATATTAAAAGACAATAAAAATATTATCAATAATTAAGTTAAACTTAAACCAGTTACGTGTTTATACGCCACAACATTAGGGTTTACATTTTTTGTTTTAATAAAAATTACTTGTTGCCTGATTAAAATAGATAATTTATATATATTTTTTTTTTTGTGCTCCAGCCAATAGCCACTTTTATAAATTGGTGGCAATTTCATTATGCGTAAGTAAAATTCTGAAACATTTGACCTATTGCGTTTTCAGTCACCTTGGCAGAGAAGATATCTTCATCTTTCATTCAGAATCTTTTGAGTTGAAATCCCTGTAAGGCTTATCATTTTTAATGATCTCAAATATTTATTATTATATTACCACACGTAAGACCTGCTTTGTTTCCTTTATTTTTACTTCCTTGTACGAAGTAAAGGAAATATTGGGTTTCAAATAATTTCGGTTTTCAGATTTCAACGGAAATCCATTTTCACCATGGCTGAATCCATTTTGACAAGTTTCGGTGTGACGTCTGTAAGTACGTATGTATCTCGCATTACTCAAAAATGATTAGCCGATGAATGTTGAAATTTTGGATTTAAGACTGAAGTAACATCTACTTGTGCATCTCTCCTTTTGTCGACTGGACAAAAGTACCCAAAAAAGTCCAAAATCCAAATTTTTTTGGATTTTGGACTTTTTAAGGGCAGTAATATGCCGTTATTGAGAGCTTTTCAACGATATATGATAACTGGTACTTACTTTCATTGGTTCCAGAGTTAGAGCCAAAAAAAAGTTTAATTAATGAAATATTTGGATCTTACAAAGGGGAAGGCTCATCGGTGCGAATCAAACTTCATCTCCTTTTTTTAACCTAAATATATTTATTTACTAATAATTATTAACCTGTGATTGTAAAAAAAATTACGATTAATAATAATTCAATAACAATCAAAAAACATCAGAAATTATTAATGAAATACAATTTTATGTACTTTTCATTTAAAAAAATGTATATATGTAATTTAATAGGGTTACAAGGAAGTCATGTGATGTCCACATCAGATTTTTTTCTTCAAGAAGCTGTTCTTTCTTTGCTTACCTTTAATCTTTTAATATTGTTATTATAACTACCTAATCTTACGTAAATTATGAATAACTTTCCATCTCAATATTTCAAGATATATATTTTTTTCTATGGCTGTATTAATAACGTTTGAATTTCGTGGCTTTATTATTACGATTTTCATTACGATACCAGGTGTTTATCCAATCAAACGTTTTTATTTACATAATAATTATTTACTTTTATTTTGTAAATTAATGTATTTTATATTAATTTTCAAAATTAATTTGTAATTATTAATTCACACGATAATGATTTATTAATTACTAATTACACCTCTAATTGTAATTAGTAATTAGAATTCATTAATTAATTATTTTGTAAATACATTAATTACAAATTTAATTAATGATTCATTAGTGGTGAATTACTAACACTAATTTGTAATTTAGCCGACATTTGTCAGACAGCATAAAAGTTAAATTGGTATATCCTTCCTTAATACATACTTAATTCAAGTTACTTTCTTTTCTTTCACTTCGATACCATTTTTCTCTTATTTCACTTAACTCGACTTCGTTTCTTTCTGTATAACTTCTATACAACTGCAAACAACGCTTTTTACGTAATTCTCTTCTTCCTTCTTAATATCGTTCTCAGCTCTTCTTCGTATAAAATCACACTTAAAATTTATGAATCTCTTTTTGAAGCCCATTGATATTTCATATCATTTTTTTTAATTTATCACGGTTTTTTAACATTTAAAAATAATTTTGTTTCACTGTAAAATCCTTCTTCGTACTGAATAATTTACCGTCAAATTTTATTTATGTTTCTTAAATATTTAAATTTTCTTATGTTTTAATTTCTTCCTATCTTGAATTCTTCCTGAACCTATTCATAATTTCTATTTCCTTCTCCTAATCCTTTCTTTAACCTTTAGAATTGCAGATTTTCAGCAATAGACTGTAATTCAATCAATCAAATTATTTTTTTCTAAACATTATGAGTGTAATCACGATTGCTGAACTGGAGATGTAATTTGATGGTAATATATAGTTTATTGATAATTTATTATTTTATTTATCGTATGGCACATCACATGATTTCACAATGTATATTTAAATAGACAAAAAGAAATTAGGTAAAGAATTATAAAATCTACGCAAATTATAAAAAGTGTAATATAGAATTTAATACAAATATAATAATAAAATCAGTTTACCATTAGATTAGATAATTCCCTCAACTTATTTTTACTTAATTTTCGACTATTCCGCTATCTTCGGGAGGATTGCTTTTATAATAATTTTTAATTTAAATATAAAATATATAAATTTCTCAAGATAAAATGTTAGAATCATAGCAATCGATCGTCATAAGATAACAATTGTGACATTGTGACAGACCGGACGTACTAACTTTTACTTTAAATTTACAATTTTTAACTTATGATGATACATTTTTATGATTATAACAATTTTATAATTTGAATTTTATATATTTGAATTTTAAATTATTACAAGATCAGTCCTTCTGAAGATGGTGGAATGGTTGAATACGTTTGAGGGAATTAGTTAATCTATTGGTAAGCTGATTTTAAAACATATTCAATTGCACCGTCTCTTGCCATCAGGAAGTCATTGATGTTTCCTCCGCAGGCTCTATTTGGACATTCCGCGACTATTTGGTGGACGGTTTGCTTATCGGCTCCACAATCGTAACTTTGAGACGGCGCCTTACCCCATTTGTGAAATGCGTCCGCACATCTGTCATGATTAGTACGGATTCTATTGATTGATGCCCGTACTCTGAGAACTATTCGATGGCGGGAAGTATCCGTCATCAGAGAAAATTACCGAAATCACAGATAATTTTCGAAAATCGGGAAGGACAATTCTACTACCAGTTTCTTTCCCAGGAAACTGTCAAATTGAACCCCAACGCTACCAGCTCGTCTGCGGTTCTCAAAGGTGGTCTCCTACATCGTAGTCTATCTCTTCTCAGATCGGCTATATCTTTATGTATGGTAAGTCGAGGATCGCTCTGTATTCATGTATACTCTCAAATGAGAGATGCCTTACTATGAAGTTCGAGAGGGGTATGTGTCTCAATATAGGAAGCCATACGATGGGGGTCGATATTAATGTTCCACTGATATTGTGTTATTTAGTTGTTAATCAACCTTTGTGTATATGCACTGTTGAGCCAAACCAGAGGACTGTATTCTACAGTCGAGTAGACAAGCCCAAGAGCCGAAGTGGGCAAGGTTTCGACAGAAGAATCCCAAATATTTTGGGGATAATATTATTTCTAGCTTCGCAATAGTGTTTTCCAGATGTCTCTTGTAGAGCAATGTTCGGTCTAGAGTAACACCGAGGTATTTTAGGTACGTTTTATGATGGAGGATGCTACCCTCAAAATGAATCCGGGGTTGCTTGTTTGCTGCCTATTGCAAAGATAGAAATATGCCGTCTCCGTCTTTATAGCATTCAGTTTCAGCCTCCACCTACGAAACTATGCTTCCAAGCTCGACAGGTCAGACTTCAAGATGGCTTCTGTTTCTTCAAACGCTCTCTGTCCTGTGGCTATTCTACAGTTAACTGCGTATCCGAACTTCTGGGATCTAGTGTCAGGAATGTCGGAAATATAGAAAGTGAAATATAATGGGGCCAGAACGGACCCCTGAGGCACTCCGTCGTTTAGTATTTTTGAGAAGCTCTTGTGGTGACTCAATATAACTTTAAAATTTCTATCAGCAGGCATGTTGGCAACGAGTCGTAAGGTCTTTCTACGTGGAATTACTTATATAGGTTTATACCGAAGACTATATCTCCAGACGGTATCGTAAGCCACAGAGAAGTCTATAAACGCAGCTGATGGTTCCAAATTTTTTTTGGAATCCTGCTTCTATATAAGCCGTTAGTGACATTATCCGTTCTGTGCAACTTCTTTCTGATCGGAAGCCAGCCTGCTCAATAGGAATCCTCTCAAATATTTTTCTCCCATTTATGTTTTATAAGAGTATTTCAAGGAGCTTGTTGTGTATTGCGCTTAATAGAACTATTGGGCAATAGCTTTTTGGGTCTCATTCGACTTACCTGGTTTCAGAATAGCGATAACATTTGACTTTTTCATTTTACTCGGAATTCTTCCTCTCTTCATGGTGTCTTAAGAACTGGGCCAGCCACTTTGTAGAGTATTTACCGCAGTCTAAGAGAAACTCTGAGTGTAGGAATTTACAGGGTATTAACCTACGATTGAAAAAAATAAACAAATAGATCAATTAATATTACTAATAGAACTTAATCGTACTTCGATGGTGTTTTTGATCCCGCAAACAGAGACTGTGCGGTATCTGGGACTTCACCTGGATCGGCGTTTGACCTGGAAGTGACACATGAGGATGAAGAGGAAACAGCTAAACGCAAGGTACAGGGAACTTCGTTGGCTCCTACGGAGTAACTCAGGCCTCACATTATCAAACAAGATCTTAATTTACAAGACTATCCTGCGCCCAATCTGGACGAAGTGGTGTCGTATTTAATTTCTTGTTACTTCTCTTTCTTTTTTTTTTTATTTGTTATTAATGTTTGTTTTGTGGACTATATGGTCCTGAAATTGTTGGTTTGTGATTTATGATTGAGCTTGAAATTTCATATTTGATTTTAAGTTTGCTTGCAACTGTTTATTGCGTTTTATTAATTTTTGGGGTTCCTTAAAGACCTTCTTATCACGTGCTTTTTTCAGGAAACTTACTTATGGCTCCGCAGGAGAGCCGATTGTTATTGAGCAAAAAAAAATTTAGGTAAATAGTATTTCTCTTTTAAAGTAAAAATACGTCCATTCCAAAAGAGATTAAATACTGAAACGACGAAGTTATTAAAAATGTGTCATTAAGAATAATCTGTTTTTTAGTTCAGAGAATTTTGTAAAATGAGTAACGTTTTATTTATTTTTGATTAATCTACATATTACACCAATTTAAGTAATTACCTTAATAACCTTTTTTAAAAAAAATCTAAAGATATTTTAAATGTTATAACTGTTTAATCTAATCTGGTCTTTAATTCCGGAAGTCCTGGGTTCGAATTCCGGTCAGGCATGTCATTTTCACACGCTACAAATTATTCACCTCATCCTCTGAAGCAATAGCTAACCGTGGTCCCGGAGGTTAAACAAGAAAAAAAAATCTGGTCTTTAATATTAAAAGTGAGTCTTTAATATTATATGTATATTGATATACATATAAAATCTTAAAGTGTCAGTAATATTTCGATAAAGCTGATTAAATTAAAAGAAAGAAAAAACAACAATTATCTATTGAAGGTTAAAATAATGTGTAAAATAAAATAGTAAGAAAAAATGTAGCCAATCTTGTCCGATCTAACACTAATAAGATCGGACAAGTCTGATGAAATACAACATACGTATATTATGAACTCGTTTGTGGATACAGGGCAAAAAAGGGTTTAAAGTCAAGGACAATTTGATGAATTTTGAGTATAAATGGAGAATCGCAAAAATTGTAAAACATAGTTGTTTCTTAGCTGAAGAACCAACACGTTCAAAAAAGTCATCATGAAGGCCGTCGTAAGTAACTTTTACCGTTTATTACATTATTGAACTATATACGATTATATAATTATTTAATTTTTTAAAGTTAAATCATTTTAAAAATAAAAAATAAATATTTTAAAAGTAATAAATCGAAAAGTATAATATTTATATTATTGCATTTATTTAGATTTTGATTACTTTCCTAATTTTTAAATTATTATTTTTCTCACAAACTAATTTTCGTATTTAAAAAGAAAATAACAAAACATATTTTAAAAATATATTAAAACAGTAAATTTTTAGAAAAATAATCTATTTCAATATTATAATGTATTGTTAAAGATGCCTCTCATGATAATTTGAAATTTTGGATTATTGATATAAAATTTTACTCCTTTCATAAATGTTAAAAAATATTTCCTGTTTAACAATCACTTCAATTTCCTATATATATATGGATAAATCTCGGTTTTTCTGCATACTCGTTTAATGAATGCTTAAATCCAATGCTTAAATTATTTTCAATTAAAACCCTTAAAATCATTATTTTATTCTTCACACAACTGATATTTATTTTATTATCTTCCCATATGCACCTCCAATTCTTTGCAGCTTAATCCATTACTGTTTTATTTAATAATTATTTCTATATATTATTTATAGCCATTTCTCTTTTTTATTTCTTAGATTTAACTTCTTAATACTGCTCTAATCAAGAGTTTTTCTTGATTTTTCCACATAAATGCTAAAGGTGATTCTTTATTTTAGCATTCCTAATGTGACCTATATATAATGTATAGTTATATTCTAATCTGATTAAATTATTCATTTATCTTACGTTTAAAAATTTGAATTGCAAAATATATCATTTTTAAGGGGTTTTAATAGTAAAGAGCTAATAAAATTTAACTGCAATGTTTAAGTGGTTTTTTTTTTTTTTATGAAATCGCTTGTGCATGGGGTATGGAAATGTAGCTGATGAAAAATGTCCAAAGATTTTAATTTTTTTTTCAAATTGTTGATAAACTTTCATTTTTTCATGTTCCTAATATTGCAATCTGTTCAACTAGTGAACAGTAAGTCACCCCCTTCCACGGGCCTATGAGATGAGGATGATATTTATCACATAGTCCTATACAGACTCAGGCCGACCATTCCTGAAAAGTGTGGTTAATTAAACCCCAGCCACCATGAACACCGGTATCTACTGTCTAGAATTCAAACCCGTTTAAAAGCAAGTAACCTTTACTTGGATTTGAACCTCAGAACTTTCGACTTTGAAAATCAGCTGTTAAACAACTGATCAGCGACGCGAGTTAACCACTAAATCAGCCCGGTGGGTTAATCTTTCATTTGAATAAAAAGGATTTCATAGATTTGCCGCCACTCCGTGGCAAAATGGTAGCGTCTAGGCCTTTCATCCGAAAGTCGCGGGTTCGAATCCCAGTCAGGCATGGTAATATTATGCGCTACAAAATTTGTATTTCATACTTTCATGCACAAGCTTGAAGCTAGTATGATGAATTAAACGTCCAAACAAGAAAAAAATAATAAATTGAAACAAAATCCTAAATTTTATATAAATGTTAATTTCTAATCGTGGGGACGATTTTTTAAACGTTCTCTAATATTAGGTTATTATATTTATAACGTAAAATACGAGTACAAATAAAATTTTTATTAGTATATCACTGTTGAAAAATAGTAACCCGTCAATTAAGTTATCCCTCAATACCAAACCTGTTTAACCAGATTTTCTTTTTCTAAAAATTTCATATAAAGTTAGTTAACTATAATACAACTACAGTTGGTTTCTTACAGATGTTTAGTACTTTAGTTCTTTAGGCCCTCAAATTGTAGAGAATTAAAATATCGTTAGGAAGCGACTACTTTTTTGACTAATGAAATATTGCCAATAATAATTAACGGCTAGGAGATTAATATAAATAATAAATAATTAATGTAATATAAATAAGAGATATATAATAAATAATAATTAATATATATTTTTTTTAATTTAAATTTAAAACGTAATTTGATTTACAAATACTACAGCAATCTTCTTCGTCTAAATGATATACTAATATTTAACTATGACTATGAGAAATGTACAATTTACTTATCTGACAGGCTAAACAGTATTAAAAACCAGTTGGATTCTCATTAATTTGTTTTTGCTTCAGTCCCAAACTCAAGTCTTGATACTATATAATTCATATTCATTCAACGTCATCATAAGAGTATTAATCTACCTGGAATGATTATACAGCGATTTATAGATTTCTTGTATATTTTGTGAAAAAAAATTGTATGGTATTTATTTAACTAAGCTTATTTTTATAAATTAATAACTTTGTAATGCTAAGTATGTTAAAGAATGAATGTAGTGTTTAGGAGTGATTTGTAATACATTTTAAATTACCTAAACGGTTGAGATTGTGGTGCATAAACGACAATCAATATGTAAGATAATTTAATTAGATTTTAACTTTATTTAAACTTTTTTGTGAAAAAGTTTTAAAAAAGCATATACTTTTATTACTGATAAATATTTGCAATTATTTTTTTACAGGCTGCTCTCGCCATCCTCTTCTTCGCCGTCTTGGCTGTCTGCTCCGCCGCCGGTGTTCAACCAGCCAAGGAAACCCTTAAGGAATCAGCAGCCTCTTACTACCCATATGGAGCATACCCATACTCAGCATACCCATACTCAGCAGCTTACTCAGCAGCAGCTTACCCTTACTCAGCAGCTTACTCAGCAGCAGCTTACCCTTACTCAGCAGCTTACTCAGCAGCAGCTTACCCATATTCAGGATACCACTACGGAGCATACCCGTACCACTACTAAGTCAGCGGCCACCGGATGAATGATATTCTGTCAAAATTTTAACTCAAATTTTAAAATTATCAAAAACTTAAAAGATTTTAAAAAATTAATTTTCTTCCGCAGATGGATTTTTACACGATCTTCAACAAATTGAAAATTTCTAAAATTTCTAACAGTTTTTTGTTCTGTAAAAACCCCGTTTTGTTAAAACAATAAATCATACTTCCAACAAAAAAATAAATCTTTGTTTGGTATTCTTTTTTTATAAACCTTATTCATTTCAGCCTGTATGTAAACTGAGAATAAACCTGTAGCTGTGTATGTGTGTTTTGTTTTAGATTTCTTGACATTTTTTGTCTTGTAACATTTTATAAAGTAAAACAGAAATTCTAAGATTCACCGCCAGGAAATTAAAATGAAAATAACAATCTTGAAATATTGTAATCCTAAAACAGAAATTTCTTTTACAACTTCTCCATTATTAGATTAGAATAATAACTTTTCAATTTCATCGATTTCTAATAATGATACAAATAACAGAGCATTATATTCTCTAAAATTTCTTGATTCCTTTATTTTATTAAGTAACAAATTGTACACCTTCGGAGCCAAGAGGTTTGTACAATTCCAATTTTGGCAAAGGTAACACAAATTCATCATTCCTTCTTAAATTACTTTTGAGATATGTATGCGTTACTCTATATATGTTACATCTTTTATAAAAAAAATATTGACACTCTAAAAAAATACAAATAATTTAATGGCAATATGTTAAGTTTTTAAAAAGTGGAAAAGATTTGCCAAATCTATCTTTATTTAAAATTGTTCTAATTAAATTTCTTTGTGCTACCAATAATGGCTTTACATTAGAATAATATGTACCCTTTCCCCAGTAAGTTGTACCGTACATAAATCTCGATTCTATCAAGGAGTGATAGAACACCTTGAATGACATTGTTGCACGAGACTTGTTTAAGAAATATGATTTATGTAATTATACTTATCCGATTTCTTTTTTTTATTTTATTTGTGTTTCTTCTAACACAAATTTACATCTAAAATTACTCGCAGATACTTAAACCATATTACTTGTGGTATAGTTTCGTATGTAAAATTTATGTTTATATTACAGTTTAAATCGAAATATTTTATACATTATAACATTTCTGACAGATTTTTTTAATTTAAAAATGAAAATATGATATAATTTGTCTTCATTACATTTAAACTTAAGCCGTTTTTTATTAACCACACATAATTCTCATAAGGTCTTAAATATTTTTCTTTATTTCGTATACAGTTTTAGCTTCATAATCTAATGCTGTCATCTGCAAATGATGTCATTCTACTGTAAAATTTCCACTACATAAATCATTTATGTATGTAATAAATAAAATAGTTGCAAGTATAGAACCCTATGGGATACCGTACTTAACATTATCTTGAGAATGTTTTAATTGAAATGTTAAAGAATAAAATATTTAAAGCCTGTTGATGCTTTGGTTAACATTTTTCCAGTAAATAAAAGGAAAATTCGCCCACATAGACCTATATTATTTGCTAAACCTTTATTAAGTAACATATGGGCAATTTTTTAATTCACTATGTAAAATTTATGTTTATTTTTAAATTAAAATAAATCTATGTTTATTATTTCTATGAACAAATAACTTTAAAATTAATGGGATTTTTTTTTAAAGTTCTTTTGCAGCTCACTAACCTCTTCACTGGAGTTATACATAATATACAGAATAAAATTGTCTCGTTAGATATAGATATATTTATATCTATATCTTTGCAATGTAGTTGCAAATTGTCTCGTTAGATATATTAATGGCGCTTGTCTTAAAATGATTTGGAAACCTCCTCAATATGTATTCCATTTATGTTAGTATGTCAATAACGATTATCCTCGACCTATTTGAACGTTTTTTTTTTTCATAAATTTTAAGTTCAATTTTTTTGAGATCATGGTTTTGATGAGTTAAGTGTAAAATTTACTCGCTATGATTTATTATCTTTGTATTCTGATTCGATTATCTTCTTACCTGAATACTTAATTTGTCATTCCATATTTTATGCTTATATTTTATGCCCCTTTTCTTTCCGATATAATATGAATTGCAATCACTGCAATTTACTTATATAAAATATACGTGAAATATATATTTTCCATGATTTTAACATTTTTCGTTTAACTTTGTTGCTTCTGCTTTTTATTTATCTTTTTTTCTTTTTTTTCAAAACAAAACAGAGATCAACGAATAAGAACGGTACTTGAATCATTTTCTTACCGTAAATTTGTTTGATATCTTATTTACGTTTTTCAAAATATTCATTAATTTATTTCATTATTACCCACTTTTTTAAAATTATAAGTGTTAAAAAGAATATATAATTAATATAAATATAACTACAGTTTTTAGAAAAAAAATTAGAGATTAAAACATAATACTCTGTGAGATAATATCCTATAATATACACTCCACAAACTTTCAACAATTTTACTTAATTAATTGTATGTAAAGTTTATTAAATTAAAAGCGGTCAATAGAGATTCATAAACACATGATTTTAAAAGGGTTATTTTTTTATACTTTTGATTCGGGACACTGAAAGATTAACTGTAAAGTTAATAGAGTGACCGTTATAATTTCTTTATTCTATAATGTCAAGAAATTAAAATTAGTACTCTTAAGAAAATAATTATAGATAACTTACTATGTAGATATTAGTTTTGTAACAAATATGTAACTTAATATCAGTACTTAAACAAAGTATTAAAAAATAATATCTAATAAAATAGAAGTATAAAAATCTGTTTTACTTAATTGTTTATTTACAAATTTTGTTTGATGTTTATATTTTCATTTATTAAATTACTTTCAGTTCCGTTTTTGTATTTATGTTTAGGTTATATTTAATATTCAAAATGGGTATCTATTTAGATACCAATTTATTTTTAGCAAAAGTATATAATTTTTAGAAAATGGTATTCGAGCGTTTCTTCTTTCCAATTTATTACTTGAAATTCTACTTTTTAAAATTAATTTAGTTGAATTTCATCTTATTGTTAAAAAAATTGTTTTAAAAATTCAAGGAAGTAGTATTTGGATAATACATCTATGGAATAATGTGACTATGAAACATCGAGATTTGCAAATAATTGCTTACAAAATATCCTCTGTGCGTGTGTGTGTGTGTGTTTATGTGTGAAATTTATAGCTACAAACATTTTTTAAAGTTTCAAAAAATCTCTCCGAAGGATATTAAAATTTGGATCCAGTTGTATGAGGGTTGATAAATAATATTTTAATAAAATAAGAGTTAATAAATCTGCAACTCCATGTACATAGAGAAATTATTTTATTTTATTTTACAAAATAAAATATGACCTTGTAATTTTTTTTATGAAGAAACTTCACTGAAAAAATCAGATTAAGTTTTTTTTAATATTTATTTTCTGCAACTATTCTCAAAAATCTTTTTCTTTCGAAGATTTTAAAACGAATAGTTTTAGTTTTTTGCTTGAAAATTAATTAACCACAGAAACTTTCAACCTTGTACGTGGGAAAATGGAAATGGATTTCTTTTAATATATGAAAAAAACCAGGATTCAAATCCGAAACCCCCGGATGAAATGCAGAGAAGGTACCACTCCTCCACGGAGATCGGCATTTGTTTTTAAATATTTAAAACTATGAACAGAACTAAACGAGCTAATAAAATATTTTTCTTTATTAAAGAAGACAGACATATTTTTAAGTAAATTTTATTAAAATTGAAATTTGTTTGTAAAAATGACATTAGATGAAAGGATGCAGATAAGTAGTAAACATCTAAACATCATCGTGACAAATTTAATCACATTTATGCATTGTTTGGAAATACTGTATGACAAGTTAACTATTTTTTATAGTGGTAGCTACGTCATTTTCAGTGACTTATATCATCTAAAAGTAGCACAGACCTTGTGTCCCATTTCAGAGTTACTGGAAGTAAAAAAGTCTCCACTTCCTTCTACACTGAAGCGAGTATTATAATGCAAATTTTTAACTGCAAGCCTAAATACTAATGCAAGCCCTCGGAATTTCAGATTATATTCAGTCTTACAAGTACAACCTTCTTTGTCTCCTTCATCACAGGGATTGAATGTAAAATTAAAATCAAAGAAAACAACTCTATTTTCCCCGTACATCAGATGCTTTTTGTGCGTTAAAGTTACAAAATAATGAGGAAGATTGTTTCAAGAATCAAAGTAATCCACCTGTGAGTCTCTTTATTTTTTATTTTTTGTTTGTGGGAAACAATGCGTCGTAGAATCTAGATTTATCAACTATTTAAAAAAAATTTTTTTGCAACAATTCTTTTTATTTTATTTTAGAATTTCAATTTATCATTTTACCTTTAGTAATTTCACTTTTCAAATGGAAAGTATTTTTCGTTAATACATGATTTGAAAAAAACTGGTAGGACCGTGGAAAATGCATTCTGTATCGAAAAATAAGTTCGCTTTTGAAATCGTGGAGTGGAATATCAAGCAAAATTTTATTTTTTTTTTATCGCTATGAAAGAAGTTGATAGCAAATACTCTTTGGTACATTATTCAAATAATTGTTCAATTTAAAAATTAAAAACTTTTTCCATCATTAGGTTTTATTTTTTTTAGTTAACATTCTAGTCTGGAGAATTTGATGACTTTTAAAAAATAGATCAGCGATTCATTCATTTAACAATATTACTGTACCCAATCTCCATAATTAGCCTTCAAATTAAATTATGAACGGATTCAAATAAATTAAAAAGTTGCTTATTAATGATTAGGTGTATTATTAAAAATTAAAGCTAGCAGCGTGGTTCCATAACAGTATTTAACCATGCCGTACGTAGGTTATAGGGAAACGTGTAGTTTCCCTATACTCCCTTGTTACATTATCATAAGTTTTAATATCCACATACACAATTCATACACTAAAATCATAATTACATATCACGTTAACACCTTAATACTTACTTAAGCACGCACGCAACTTACTACCTGCATATCACTACAATGGATAATCATATATATATATATATATATATATATATACACACACACACATACGCACACACAAACCCAAACGCCATAGCGCGCGCTAGCGCAAACCCGCTTAAATAAACATTTTGTCCTAAATTTAAATATTTCTGAACTAAGCGTACTCAAACTGTCGAAAAATGCAAAAAAGAAGTTAATAAATTTAGATCCATTAATACTTCTCATTAGAGTAGTGAGTACCATTTTAACTGGGTAAGTAGTTAAGTTTTACCCGTTATTAAAAAAAAAATTTCATGTAAAACATTTTCAAAAATATCATTGTGCAGTCTCAGTTTATTTATTTGGATGTAATTTTTTTTTATACGGGAGTTAGAATTAACTATATAAACGCAAAAGAAATTTGATTTAAAATATGATTTTATTTTTGAAACATTTGTTTTGTAACTTAATGAAAAGCTTTTTTGTTTGGCCAGGGTATAAAATAACTCAGGATGTTGCATTTTGTATTTTAGGAAAGATTTCATGGTCCCCTGATTACAAACACACGTTTCCTTCGTAAAATATTTGCAAAAATACCCAGGCTTTCCCTCCTTTGAATACATAAATTGTTGGACAAGTTAAAGGGAAGAACGGAAATCTATTTTATCCAACAAAAAAAAAAGACTATTCAAATAAAGTAAATAATTATGCAATGAAATATTAAAAAAAAAAAAAAAATGCAAGAGAATCAAACAGAGAATTATTAAAATTAAAACAAAATTTCTCTAATCAAATGATAGATTAATCATCATCATTAGATGCAAAGGACTCCTTAAATATAGACATAATTAAAAATACGATAAAGTAAATTTCAGCAATTAAATAAAGTAAAATATTTTCAACAGTAAAAAAAAATAAACTTTTTTCTTTTTTTTTACAACTAGTATATTTACAATCGGTTCCTTAAGTGGAACCATAAGTACATCGTTTGGTAATAAGCACATGAAAAGGGTTTCTAAGGAACTTCCATAATAAGTAATTCATTTTAATAATTATCAGTAATCTTAAAGTCCATTAGTAAAGTAATATCTGCCATCTCTTCATAGTCCATTGTGTTGGTAACTAGTGCGGAATTATTGTGAATAATTTTTGTGATTTGATAACTAACAACTATTTAAAGGTATAATTAATCATATTTGAAGTTTTTTTAATTATATTCGGGCTTCGGTCCTACTAACCTTGAGGTTAGGATGGATTCTGTACCAGCTGATATGATCGACGATGGGACGTCTGAATGCGGAGGTATCTCTAGTAACATTAAGAAACCGTTGTTTTATTTTCTTCGAAATAAATAAATAATTAAACTAAGGAATTATTGAAAGAATAGTTAATTTTTTTTCAGGACGTAATCATTTATTCTTTTTTTAAGATAGTGTTTTTTTTTGTTTTTTTTACGTTTTTTTATCGCTAATATTTTTATTACAATTATTTAGTAAAATTTAATTTTTATATATTTCTTTTTTGTAAACATTCTTTACTTATTTCTTTTTAGACAGATATTTCACGGTAAAGGAAGACAGTTAGTATATAACATAATATATATATATATATATATATATATATATATAGATAGATAGTTTTTAAATAAAATTTACTAAAATATCAAAGATAATTTTAAAAATCATAAGATAAAAATAATATACTACGCTTAAAACAAATGGCTGTTAGTCGGAATGTCGCCAACAAGCAAGGTAAGGTTAGGCGATCAAAATTTTAAAGAAATAATTAAAAATATTTTACAAAACCTTTTAACAAGAATATTATAATATTTTCGTAAATATTTTATGCTTTATATGTGTTATGGAGTTTTACTGTATTTACCTATTTTCATGAATATATTATTAAGCGCTTTCTTTAACTTCTGTTTTCATTGATTATACGCCAATTAAAAAAAAAAAATGATGAGACTAAAAAGAATATTATTTAAATAGAAAAATGACATTTTTTAAACACGTGTGTGGTATATGAAATTTTTAAAAAACGTTAATATTTTTCAAATTTTTTTGAAAGGAAAAGAACTGACGCTATGATACTATGATATAAACGAGAAGATTATACGCTATATTATATAGCGTATAATTTTTTTTGCTTTTTGAAATTTTAAATTGTTAGATAGGGAAAAATTATCTATTTAAAAAACACTATCATTGTTCTCAAGTTAAGCACAATTAATCTATAGACTAATTAAGTTAATAAGTATGAAAAGTTTTATTTAAATTATTCGGCATTATTAACAACAAAAGCTAGGCAACGTGATTGTGAAATATTGCCGAATATATGTAATCCTCCAAAGACTAAAGGAATTATTTTATTCTTGTTCGGTTTTCACAGATGTATAACTGCCACATATACAAGACTTACAAGTATCAAATTTCGTTATTATATTTTCACTCTTTCCAGAGATATTAACCAAAACGGATGCTGCCAAAACACGTTCAAAGATACTAGAGTTGTTCCGTAAATATTGACATTTCTCGACTAGAATTTCTCAAATAGTCGAATAACACAAAAAACGTAATAAATATTGACTCATTACTAGACATCCCCTATGGTATTCTACACCATTTTAGCAGGATAGGTAACTGATTTTTCTTCTTTAAAATAAAATAACGAACGCCAATCTATAGTAAGCATATTTTATACTTCAATGTAAAAGTTTTTGTATTTTAGGAGGGATTAAAATGTTAATCTTCAAACGTTAAGCAATTTCGCAGCATCCAAATCATTTATTATTCTTTATCACCTATCTTCCCTATTCTGGGTTATTTTAATATAGTACACTGTTAGATAAGTTAAAGTCTCTAATTCAGAGAGGATAGCTTTTGCATGAACCCAGAGAATTAGTTTCCTGTAAATGACAGAAAAATAAACATGATGGTTGTAGTGTCTAAGGGTAAATCTTGTGCTTATAAATATAAATAGATATATTTAAAAGTCGTTAGATTACATTAGATTTTCGTATGTGGCAATAAAGGTAGGATATTGTTTTGTGTTAGGTTTACGCATCATCCCAGTCTATCAAGTTCATAGAAATTATCTAAAAAGTAAATGGCATAACCAATTGTGATCATTAGTTTTCAGGACATGAGAAATTGATTAAGGAAAATGAGAAAGTTCGACAACTTTTTATAGATTGTACGTCGATTGCGAGGACAACGCCTGTCAAACTATTTTAATTTGTTCTGAGATGGAAGATTTCAGGAGATTATAGTATTTTAATGTATCCATGGAAGAACGAATGAAACTAGAGATAATGTTGTGATAAAATATTTGACTGAATAGATCAAGTGTTGAAGTGATGAGCTTCTAAGGGTATATAATCTAATGATAACGTACTTATAAAAGAGATATTTGATACACATTACTTCTGGCCTTAGATTAACAAAGTATATAATTAGAAAGTACGACACTAGACGATAGTTGTTAGAAAGAAATAAACTAATGTTTTTGTTTGTATTATTAAGCTTACCGAATTATTTCTTCCTTCCTTCTTTGTGTCAATGAATCTCAGTTGTTTATTTAATTGCCATCAATGGGTATAGCTACATCCAGACGGTCCCCAAGGAAAAGAGAATTCCCCAGAAGAAATATAATTATTATTCTGGCCAACAGGCTGAATACGTTACAGGAGATTAATCAAAGTACGGATGGAGCTGTTCCCCACAATGGATACACATTATAAACGTTTATATTAATAGAAAAATACCTTTATAATTTGTGTATAAAAACGTATTTTTTTAAGGAATAAATTTCTATGACGCCTATCATGTATCGATAGTTAAAATAATAAATTTTTAAAGTAATGAGACAACACTACTCACGCAACCTTATATCCATCTTTAAAAAATTTGATGTGGACACCACATGACTTCCTTTTACGCTTATTAAACTATATATACACATTTTTTTCTCACTTAATTTAAACTTATTTCATTTGAAAGTGAGATACAATCCTCCAATTCTTTAATAAAATGGACAGTTACACAATTGCATTGTGGTGGACACCAAATTGCATCAAATTTTTTTATGCCGAAACTAGTGAAAATGGATTCAGGATGGTCAAAATGGATTCAGGATTGTCAAAATGAATATTTCCGTTGAAATCTGCAAACCGACATTTTTCGCGATCACAGCATTTTTCTGTTTACTTCATACAAGGAAATAAAAATAAAATACGGTAAATTTAAATTCCTTTTGAAATTAAAAAGGACGCCCGTATCAAAAGAAATATGATGGAAAAAAATAGAGGTTATTAATAATTACAGATAAGAATATATTTTTTATTAAAAAAAGTTGTCCAAATTTACTTATTAAGTTATTTATTATGCACTCTGTTACTAATTCATTTTTTTAGAACAACAAATTTTTTTTTTAAATAAAAATTTAGTAATGTTTTAATATCTGTGAAATATTTTTTTTTTAAATTAATTTTACGTTCAATAACATTACGTTTATTCAGTAAAATTACTGGGCGTCAATAACATTTCAATAAAGTCAATTAAATTGTTTAAAAAAACAACAATTTTCTCTCAAGGTTAAATTATTATAAAATTAATGTTATGTAAAATAAAATAGGAAGAAAAAATGTAGCTAGTGATATTCTAACAAGATTGAACAAGTTTGATAAAATATAACGTTTGTGTATACGAACTTGTATGTGGATCCAGGGCAAAAAAGGGTTTAAAGTCAAGGACAATTTGATGAATTTTCAGTATAAATTGAGAAGCGAAAAAATTTTAAAACATAGTTGTTTCTTAGCTGAAGAACCAACACGTTCAAAAAATTCATCATCATGAAGACCGTCGTAAGTAATCATTTACGTTTATTATACTATTCAACTATATATAGTATATACATATATATATATATATATATATATATAATATAATATTTATTATTATTATTATTATATATATATATATATATATATATATATATATATATATAATATTATACTATTAAACTATATACCCCATTTAAAGCAACCGAAGAGATTTCTTACTTTAATTTAAATTTCCAAGTTTAATTAAAATTATTGCCTGGAGTAAATATTTTTCTTTTTTAAATTAAATTTAAATGACATGAACGTCCTTAAAAGTTTTACTTTAAAATACACTTGTATTATGATAATTAACATTGAAAAAAATCCTTTATAGGATTATTTATTTTGAAGATTTATCAACTATTTTCTTTCATTTTCCTTAAAATCGCATTGTAAAAAATGATCCAAATCTCGCCCCTTACTGGGGCTGAGGAATGCTGATATATGAAACTACCTCGAGAAAGATAGCGACTGTATGAATCTTTGTTGATCTCACAAATATTTACTGTAAATAAAATTTAGAAAACAGTTAAATTATACTTACCTTTATATACTTACCTGGCATGGAGGTTACCGTGATCAAGATAACAGTTTTACTTAATCTGGGAAACTTTCATAAGAAAGATTTCTCATGTTCAAAATTACGCTTTGAATACGTAATAAAAGAGATGCATCAATATTATATCGATGCCAATATGTCTTCACATGAAAACATATTGAACTTCTATTTTTATTCAACAATGGTTTTTTAATAAAGTTAGTTTTCAACTATCTATTTCTTTCTTATTGTGGATAATTTTTAAAACAATTTTTCAAAAAAAAAGTAAATAAAAATATTATATTTCCAATTTTCAGTTAACAATGGCAATCTTCTAGTTTTCTTGTGTTTTATAACTACTTATAATGAAAATATTTAATTTAAAAATTTATTAGTTTTTAAGACAGCATATTTGGTTATCGATATATTTACTACTGTTTATAATTTTATTTATATATTACTGATTAAATATGACATGTTCGTTAAGGTTTAAAATCAATATTCATTAAAACAGAAAAAATGAAAATTATGTAAACTTTCCCAGAATTTGCAAAAATGTTTTTTTGTTTCTTTTTTTTATATATGAAAGAGCGGGAATCAACAGTTATTGTCATTAGCCAGATTGAAATTAGTTGCGTATGAAAAGATGCCATACCTGAACGGCATTCGAACCCTGGATCTCTACACGAAATGCCGAAACACTACATACTCAGCCACGGAGGTGTCGGCTTGTAGAAAGTTATTTTCCTCTAGTTAGAGTTAAAAATATTATTTTCTTTATAAAACTTTTTATTTCTTAATCTATGAGAAAAGTAGTAAAATATTTCATAAATTTATTTCTTAAAGCAGTAAAACAATGTTTAAGATTTGCACAAATTTAGTCTTAGACTAAAACATCATAAACACGCCAATAAGTATATCACATGAAAACTACCGATCTTGGGCTACTTGAACAAAAAACTTCGTACAAACTAAAATTTAATTTTTAATATAAAACTGAATAAAAATTTTGGGTGAGGCTTCATTAGATGTGACTTGATTCTCCCAGAATTTTAAGCCATTGCCCGTCCCACTAGATCAGTTAAGTTTTGAGTTATTGCAATTTTCTTGTTTTCAGAATTTTTTCACAATTTTATATAATAGGAGGGATAAAATTTATTTTTTTTTATAATTTATTTTTTTGATACAATAGTTTAATTTTTCATTAGTTTTCATTTCATTTTTTTTAATTCATTCAAAAAAGCTATTAGAAATTTGACAAATTTAATGAACAGAAAAAATTAGTTAAACCTGAATAGAACTCCGAATTCTAATAAGTGTTTATTTAAATTACTTTCCGATTTTAGAAAAGTTTGCAAACTACTGACATTGGCTATTTACAAAAAAAAAAATGGAAGATTGAAAGTAGTAATATAATACAAGTAGATGTAATTATTTGTATTTGGTATGTAATTCTTCACGGAATTAGCAAATTAAGGTTAAATTATACAAGTAAAATTATTGATATATTTTTAAACCGGTTTAGTTTTATCAGTAGTCTGTAATGCACTAAAGTTACTAAGGAAGTCTAATATGGCGTAGATGTTAATTTTGGGAACAAATAAATTAGTTTCTGGAATAACTTCCTATTCATCTCAGATCAATTAAAACTATTATACCACCTACTATTTAACCGCCAAACGAGACATTAAATAACTTAAGCTTTAATTTTATTTAAATTTTCTCTTAAATAAAAATTTCTAGAAGAAATTTTTTTTGTTATTTATAAATATTAATTATATTTTCTTGATATTTTTTTTACAGGCTGCTCTCGCCATCCTCTTCTTCGCCGTCTTGGCTGTCTGCTCCGCCGCCGGTGGTCAACCAGCAAAGGAAACCCTTAAGGCATCAGCAGCCTCTTACTACCCATACGGAGCATACCCATACTCAGCATACCCTTACGCAGCAGCAGCTTACCCTTACGCAGCAGCAGCTTACCCTTACGCAGCAGCAGCTTACCCGTATGCAGGATACCAATACGGAGCATACCCATACTACTAAGTCAGCGAACACCGGATAAATGATAGCCTGTCAAAATTTTTAATTCAACTTTCAAAATTACCAAAATAAAGTCAACGTACCTTAAAATATCAACTTCTACTATAAAAGGATTTTTACACAATTTTAACAACATCAAAATGTCTAACATTTTTTTGTACTGTAATTAAACCATTTTATTTAAACAATAAATCACACTTCCAACAAAAAATCAATTTTTTATTTTTATTTTCTTGAATAAGATTACCTTCTCATTGATTTTTCTAAGTTAATAAGTTAATTTTGCATATGTTTAGATCTCTGACGTTTGTATTTTACAGTTTGAAACATTACTTGAATGAAATCTTAAAAAATAACATATTTAAAATTTCTGTAAATATGCTAGCTAATGTATTTTTAATAAGAACATGAATGCATGCTATATATACATATATAAAACATTTGCAAAATGAGGTGAGAACAACTTTCTAGTTCATTATGTAGAAAACAATCTAAAATTATACTTCATGAGTATAATCTTATAGTTTCTGTTCTAGAAACAATTTAATGTAAATTTTCAAGCATAAAATCTCGCTGAATGTTCTACTTTTAAATACTAAAAATAAGTTAGTAACTATATAGCTGTACGATCATTTACCCGATTGTCCCAATAATTTCATCCAATCTTAATGAATGCACAATAATTGTCTCTTTATTAACTTGTAAGCAAAACTATTCCATACAATATTTGTGAGGGAAAACAAGTTTCTAGCCATGAATTTGGAGAAGATTGTACATTTTCTGTCTTATCGCAAGATGAAAGGGACGGCCTCCGTGGTGCGAGCGGTAACGTCTCGACCTTTCATCCGAAGGTCCCGGATTCGAATCCGGGTCAGGTATGGGATTTTTACACGCTACAAAATTGTCACTTCATCTCATCCTGTAAGTAATATCTAAACAGTGGTCCCGGAGGCTAAAAAAATAAGAAAATATGAATAGCAGAGTATATTTAATGCACTTGTCTATTTTCAAGTAATGGTGTATTGGATACTTGCAAGGTTTGTTAGAAATTTCACAGTTAAAACAGAAGCGACCACGAAATGAAAATCTGAAATCCTGGTGTAAAGTTCTTGTATTTTATAAATTTAAATTGAAAGGCAAAGTATTCGTAAAAACAAGCTTTTCTGAGTTTATTTGGCGTTTCTAAAAAGCGCATTAGACGTCATTCTTCGCTAATTTTTTATCGCACCGCTACTTTTTTCTCTTTTTTTGATGCAAATTTGTCAAAAAACAACGTATTAAACGTATTATTATAATGTATTAAATAAAAAATATGTTTCTTAGCGAGCGAAGTAAGCATATGTTATGTTTGTTTAGATTATGTTGACTCAATGTATAAACGAATCGTACATATATCAACGTAACCTAACCAAACATAGCCTATGCTCCCTTCGCTCGCTAAACTCGTCTAATTAACGTTAAATATACATATTATAAACAACTTATTAATAACATAACCTTGCTGTTATAGCTCTGACACTTTTTTTTACTTTTTTTGGTGACAAATTTTGTAAAATGAATAAACACTAGATACAGGAGTTCACACTCAAAGAATTGAAAGATTTTGGGGTTCTTGTAAATTGAGGAATAAAAAACATCGTGGCAATGCTCGTCATCATTTGGAGAATTAGTTAGGTGAAAAGTATTGGAAACTACGAAAATATCTTTAATTCTGTTCTCAGTAGCATTCGCGAGTTTTATCCTCCGAAAGTGTGACGTATTATGTTTATATTATGGTGTTTATGAATTTATGAGATGTTTTTGTTTCTGTTTATTAGTGTTTTGTAATTTTTATTTTTCATTAAAAAGATGTACTTTTTCCACCTTAAATAAACGTTATTATTCATTTTATCTTGAAATCTGAAGGAGTTTTATAAAAAAAAAAACTTCTGGCGGTGCAATAACAAACAAATACCCTTTCTTCATTATTATTAAAAATTAGATGTGGACACCACATGACTTCGTTATACAACTATTAAATTATATATACACATTTTTTTCTGCACTTCATTTAAACGTATTTCATTTGAAAGTGAGATACGATCCTCCAATTCTTTAATAAAAGTGGACGTTTACACAATCGCTAAAATATTAGTTTTTATTAACATCAAATATTTATACAATTATAAATTCAACAATCTTACCTGAAATATTAGGTTAGAGTAAAAGTCCCTTGAATACTCTAAAAAAACTGTTTACCAAATAATCCAATAATAAAAACTGATTATTCTACACCGTAAAGTCAAAATTAACATTTGTAACCAGCATACAGGAGTTCACTAAACAGAATAGTTAATTATTAACTTTTATTTATACTACACACCAGAAATCTTTTACATATTACGCACAAGTGAAAAAAAAGTTCAATAATCACTTTAAATTGAATACAATTCAAAAGTGTATTTTATTTTACTGTCAAATAATTAAATAAAATGATTTTTTAAAAGTAACTATACAATTTTTATAAGAATTTGCTAAGAAAATCCAAAAATAATACGAATCTAAATTATAATTTTCAATTAATATTAAATAATCAGATGTTTAACCAACATATACACATATGTAATAATGCCTATTAAATTACATATACACATTTTTAAAAGTACATTATATTTTATTAATATATAATTACATATGTAATTATAACATTAATAACATCTGATATTTTTTCATTTTTTTTTTATCGTTATTGAATAATTATTTACTGTATTTTTTTTTACAATCACGGGTTAATAATAAATCAATATATTTAATTTTTTTTAAAAGTTAAAAAAAAAATTTTTTTTAATAAAAAAAAGTTTTTAAAAAAGTTAAAAAAAAAATACAATAGTCCTAAATTCAAAATTTCAACATCCTACAGCTAATAGTTTTTGAGTTTTGCAAGATACGTACATACATATATGTACGTACAGACGTCACGCCAATACTAGTCAAAATGGATTCAGGGATGGTCAAAATGAATATGGTCATTGAAATCTGAAAATCGAGATTTTTCGCGATCACAATTCTTCCTTTACTTCTTCTAAGGGATAAACGTGGAGGTAACGTAAAAGGTAATGCTGTAACTGCTGAGATTTGTGTAAAAATAAGGAAACATTAATTATTTTTATAAAATATTAGAGCTCTAATATTTTTATAACAATATTTTTCCATAAAGTACATTGACTAAATTATTAAAATAAGAAAACGCATGTTCAATTTTGCCTTATCTTTGGATAAGAAGTGATTTTAAATTTGTTTCTTAAATAATCAGGAATATGCAAAGAAAAAATTTCTTAATAAAATGTTAACATATAGTGTAATTTGCTTTGTCATTAAGTTTCACCTTATAGGCAAACACTGTTTGATTATGTTCGAAAGTGAATAATGTCTGTTGACATAAAATAATGTAGAATGCTCTCACATTACAGAATAAAGTGCAAAAATCTTCATCACTTAATCAAACTTAGGAGTATTAGTGCCAAAAAAATAAAGAATATTTGTCTAATGTTGTGAAGTACAAATGATTTAAAATACAAAAAGGTAAGTGCTTATCAGTGGTGTAGTTTAAAGTTCATATTTATGAATTATTTAATAGTGAATCATTTATTTTTAAATAAATAATTATAAATACAAACATATATTCTTGAGGGCATTGTTCTCAAGTTCTTAAAAAATAATAGATAATAGCTATTTTGTAAAAAAAAATTTGTATAAGAAAATTATTCTATTTTTACAATTAACTGACTAAAAAGTATAAAATAAATAACATTAAAATCTTTTTTTAAATACGCTTTTATTTAATAATATAAATAATTACTTTACAAGGAAAAAAATCTGATGTGGACAGCACATGACTTCCTTGTACCCCTATTAAATTGCATGCACACATTTTTTTTAAAATGAAAAGTACATAAAATTTTATTTCATTAATAACTGCTGATATTTTTTCATATATTTTTTATTGTTATTATTGAATTATTATTTATTGCAAAAATCTGTTTACAATCAGAGGTTAATAATTATTAATAAATCAATATATTTAAATTTTTAAAAAAATTTAAAAAAAAGAGAGATGAATTCGGGTTTGAATAGATGTGCCTCCCCCTTGTAAGATCCAAATATTTTATTAATTAAAATTTTATTTGGCTATAACTCTGGAACCTATGAAAATACGTACCACTTATGAAACATCGTTGAAAAGCTCTCAATGAGGGCTTATTACTGTAGTTAAGAAAAAGTTCAAAATCCAAATTATTTTGGATTTTGGTATATTTTTTACACTTTTGGTCCAGTCGATTGCAATCAAAAGGGGAGGTGCACAAGACTAGATGTTACAACAGTCCTAAATCCAAAATTTCAACATCCTACGGCTAATCTTCTTTGAGTAATGCGAGAAACAGGCGTCACGCTGAAATTAGTCAAAAATGGATTCAGGGATGGTCAAAATGGATACTTTCTTTGAGATTTGAAATACAAAATTTTTTGCGATCATAATATTTGCTTTACTTCGTACAAGGAAGTAAAAATAGAATTACAAATAATTATTATACTTAGAAAATATAAATGATGCAAATAAAATTGCACTAAAAAGTAGAACATATTTTTTTCACCTTTAATAGAAACACAATTTGAAGTATTGAATATTCGCTACCTCTTTATTCACGTTTATTAGAAGTAGTTTATACAATATTGATAAACTGTAACGTAAAGAATCCTAAGGTAAAACATGTATAGACTACGTTTACTGGTAACTTATTTACTTATTCCTCTACAACTATTGGTGATGATAAATTTAACATTACAATTGATAATTTTTTTTCTAATCTTAGCAAATGACCTTGATAATTTTCCTCTTTCCAGTTTTATTTTCCATTCTGAAATATATATATTTAAATATTCATTTTTTTGAAGTAAAAAAATTTATTACCGTTCTTCATTATGCTTGTTCTTGAATGGAAGTATTCAACAAAGGAAAAGTTAGCTTGTTTTTTTAAATTAATTTACGAACGTATTAAATAGTATATACAGTATTTTTAATATAGTAGTATATTCACGGGACCTTGAAATAATCCTCCCCAATCTACAAAATACAACATCTTGAATTATTTAATATGTTCAGCATAAAAAACTTTCTATGGGGTTACAAAATGGAAGTCTCAAAAATGAAATATTATTTTAAATTAAGTTTATTTTCATTTTGTAGGAGTTAACTATAAATACAGTTGTAACACTCTTGTACATAGAAATAAATAGTAAGGCCCTAAAAATTTTCATTTTTTGAAAATACTTTACGTATTATTTTGGTTTTTTATTGGATCAAATTTAATTACTTGGTAAAACATTGCAGAATTTTTTAATATTCTGTATGAAGCTATTCTCCTACTTAAATCCTAAATGTATACATACCAAGCATTATTTCTGATAGAAAAAAACAATGAAGATGTGGATTAGTTTAATACTTGAAAATCTGACTCAGTATTTTGTAACTGTGACACATGAAAAATATCTATACGTAGAAACGGCAGAATTAGAATTCTTTTCTTTGACTGTAATGTTCTTCTTTCTACATTAAATGCTGTACATTCTAATTAATTTCAGTGAACAGAAAAGGTGATACTTGTAAAGTTGAATTTAATCTGCAATTTCAAGGAAATGGAATGCTAATTTTTATTATAATTCACCTAAGTATATATAAGGAAATGGAAAATCACTTTGCTCCCTATAACCGCCAGTAAGTTTTGAATGAATTCCTGACAACGGCTACTATATTTTTAAATGTTATTAATTCTCTTAAAAATATTCGGTTGTGACATTTATCTTAAGTACCCGAAGCTATAAAGTAATATTAAACAAAGCGGAATAGAATGATTATAACTAACACGATTTTCTTTACGTGTGTCTACCACTTAATTATAATAGAAAAAGCAAGAAAAATGGCAACAGAAACAAATTTCCTTCTATTAAATTTTAACAAACAGGTTTAGATTTTCATAAAGCGCAGTTAAAAAAGTATATTTTTAATAGAAAAACCTATTTATTTTATTCTCCTACTGAAATGCGATTTCTCTGTGTTAATGTACCGGTAAACGTTTCAAATGCATCAAATTTTCTTATGGTTCCAGTAAATTGGAAACAATTATAAATTAAACACTGAGGCAAAACAAAATTGTTAAGAATTTAGTTTTTTCTATACTTCTGATAGTATTTATATATATATATATATATATATATATATATATATATATATGTGTGTGTATATATACATGTAATATATATGCGTAGATAATAACTTATAGGCCTGTGTGTGTGTGTGTGTGTGTGTGTGTGTGTGTGTGTGTGTGTGTGTGTACACACATAATATATATAAATAATAATTATATTAATATTCATATAAATAATCAATATTTATCAAATACTGTTCCTTTTTAGAATTACAAGAAAAATATCTTACAACAGTAGACAAAAAGATCTCTGATAATCAAAGGAGCAGAAGTTTTCATATTTATTGTAAGTTAGCATTCTGTAGTGGAATTGAATTTAATCCTAATCATCGTAGTATTTCAAGTAGATTTAGATTTCTATTTTTTGATAAGGAAACCCAAAGGATAATAATAAGCTTATTTTTTTTATATCTCTATGAAACACAAAAAACCAAGTTATTCTTAACAGTTTATAAAAGCAATTTCATATCTATAGATTTTTTATCAAAGTAGCTCACTATTATAAAAGAATCCTTTTCGGCACGCTGGAAGGCGGAGGTAGATTTCACCGGTTATAAGTAGGAAATAAAAAAATGTCCACCTTAAAGTTAAGAAAAACTTCAAATTTACTCAATGCAATGGTTGCATGTGAAAAAAGTTTTACATTCGAGCCCCATCTTACAATTCCAGCTATATATTAGTCATCTCTTGCCGGAAGGGTTGGTCGTATAAAAACTGTTTCAGACAAAAGTTTTAGGTAATGTTTAAACGACTAACGACCACTTAAAACCGATTCGATACTGTTCCTATTAAGGGAGGTATGATTTTTTGTCTTCTAAACCCCATTTTTTCCACCCACTGGGTCAATGTTTGGTGATATCAAAAAACTATACTTAGATAAGTTTTTCAGTCTTTATACAAAGAATCGTAGGAACTTTAAAAGAATTCGATATTTTACCTAATATGAAGGTTATAATGATATTTTGTTTTTTTCGAAAAAGCCACCCTATTTCCGCCTCCATGGTCCAATTTTAGGTCACAAACTGAATCCGTCTTTGTCGAGTTAACAAAATAGACCGAGATTTTGGGTAGCGTTATTTTTAGGAAAAAATTTGAAATTGAGTGGCGCAAAATTACGACAGTTATCGTGTCCACAAGAAAGTGAAATACATACTCGTATGTAGATATGTATATACATATACATATATATATATATATATATATATAGAATTTTGAACTGATGATGGTTTTGGGGTCTGGGGAATGTGAAACGAGAAGATATGTCGAAATTTTCCGGAAGTCGAATCATGGTACTCATTACAATAGGTAGCTTTCTTATGAAATCTACCTAAAAGTACTAATTTTATTCTTGTCTTAACAATTAAAAGAAAAAAAAAATCCTGAAAAACTTATCTAATTGTTGTCTTACTTCATAGCAAACTCTGTTGGTAATAACAACTAAATATTAAAAACCTTTTAATAATATTTTTAATATAGTAAGCTTTTTAATATAGTAAGCACAACATTTACATAAATTTTTCAGGAAATATATGTTGTTTTTTTTTAAAGTAAAATATGATATGCTGTCAATTGGTAACTTTGATTAACTGTCGGTTATAGTAAATCATAATTAATTATCAGTATTGAAAAACGTAAAAAAGAATTAGTAAATTATTGTAAGTTCCATTAATTGCATAAATCCAATTTATTACTCTCCTTTGTGGTAGATAATTAGCTCAACTACATCATACAAGTGGAAGTTCAGTGTTTGAATCCTGATTATCCTCAGTATCATAATTATATGATTATCATCATAGCTATACTTACAAAGCTTTAAGTTTATTTTAAGAATTAATTTTAAAAATAAAATACTTAAAACCTACTGTTAAGCATTACCTAAATATCTTATTGAAAACAATTTTAAAAAATTCTCAAAGAAAATGGAGGCTATTAGTCGTTTAAGCAAACATGTAAATGTTGATAAAAATTTCCATACTACCTGTTTCATCTATTATGTACATATATTTTACTACATAAATATATTACATTGATAATAATATATACCTCTACTCTAAGCATTAGGCCCGCAGACCTGTTGCGGCTTCAGATTTGATCCAACTATCTTTTCCTCGGTCTGCCCACATCTCAGGTACCATGTGGTGCGTATGACAGGATCCTCTTAGTAATACGACCATTATCCATCCTTTCTACATGCTGCAACCAACTCCATCGATGCTCTTCAATTCTTGAATTCAAACTATATACCCCAAGAATGTCTGTAATATCTTGATTTCTCAGACGGTCACCCCTAGTGACGTCCAACGTCCTTTTCAGAAACCTCATCTCAGCGGCTTACAAACGGCTTATATTTCTTGCCGTTAGAACCCATGCTTTACAACCACAAAGTCCAGCAAGAACTGTCACCTTCCCGTAAAATTTTAATATTGTATCTTTCGTTATTTTGTTTTTAAGGGATCTAGATATGGTACCGCTCAAACGATTAAAAGTTATTATCTCTTTTCTTACATCCACTTCTCCAGTATATGACTAACATCAAATACTGGAGAAGTAGACTGTTCTGTAGAAGTGTGTACTCAATAAGTATAGTGGAGAAGCAACATCCTAAAAATTAAAGAACTTGCAGCTGCTCCATACTACAATTACACCCAACTTACACCGTCTGAGATATTTACCAATGAAACCCATCGATTTGGTCTTTGAAAAGGAAATTTTCATATTACATGTATCAGCAACCTGTAAAAATTTATCCAAGGCATTTTGAAGGATATATTTTTTGTCGTTAATGAATTTTTTCGTAATTTGTCAATTATGAATTAAGAGAACCAACTACATTTTTTAATGTGCCGGGATATTTCATGATTTATGGGAAATCACACCCAAGTTGTTTGTTCCTTTTTATCTTAATGATCTGCCGATTCATTTGAGATCTATAAATGGCTTTTCTAGATTGGAGACTGAACTGAGATATCACTTTCTGGCATTAGCCTAACCTTTCATTAAAATTTTTTGTTCCATCTGTCAGAATACAGAGTTTTGATTTGTATGCGAAATTAGTTTTATATTCATGTTCATTTTAGATATTAAAATTGAAATAATTTTTTTTTTTTTGTAAAGACGATATTTTTATAACATAAGAGAAATTTTATTCTAATAAGAAAGTAAGTTAAAACGACTTAATATACTATTGTATATTATAAAATGCTTTATTTTAATTAATATTATAGTTTAAATAGAAATAGTTTTGTATGTGATTCCTCAAAAAAGCTTACTGTAGCTTAGAGGAAATTTTGTCATGATTGTAGTACAACTCAATAAATAAGTAAATAAAAATTATTATTGTTATTATTATTATTATTATTATTATTATTATTATTATTATTATTATTATTATTATTATTATTATTATTAAAAACAAAATCCAGCAACTTATTTGTGAATCATTGCCGAATGTATTACTCCGCACTCCGCACATAAACGTCTACCATTCCACAACCATAAATAAAATGTTATGCCGTAAATGTTGGCATTTCTCTATTTTTCAAATCGTCGAAACATACAAAAAAGTGGATAATTTTTTATCCGTTACGTTAATTCCAATTAAGATCCATTTTGAAGTATTCAACATCATTTTAGCTGGGTAATTACTTTAGTGGTATAAAAAAACACAATTTTATTTAATATAACTAAGCATATTAGTTGGTTCAGAGGGTGGACTTTCTTTAATTTGAAATGGATTAGTAGGATTATGCGGATTAATAGCTTCATCTATAAGCAATTTGATATTCTCATAGCATGCCTTCTATCACTTATCTTCCTTATTCTGGATTCTTTAGAGCAGATTGTACACTGCTAAATTCTTTTTAAAGATGCTGGGATAAACAGCACTAGTATATTCTGTGATTTCGGGATAGTGACTACTTTTGAACAAATCCGGAGAATCTGTTTCCTGTACGTAGCTGCGCAATAAGCCTAATGTCCTAAGTGTCTGCTGGTATTTCTGAAGCTTCTAAAATACAAATAGATATGCTAATATGTCATCAGTACTGAAGAATAGCAGTAAAAGGTGGGATACTTTTTGATGGGCAGGTTTACGTATCGCCAATTCCACCAGAAGATCAATTCAATTTCTCTGAGATATAATAGGGACATGACATGGAGAAAATGATATCACTAGTCGATAGGCTCTGGGAAATTCAATAATTGATCAGTGAAATTGAGAAATATCGATATTTCTCGCAGGTTATCTATGGATCGCAAGGCACTTTGTTTACTCTGAAATGGAATATTTGAGGAGCAGATTGTGTTTAAATATGTCCGCAAGGGAATGCATGCGATTACAGAATACGTTCAGTAACAGGGTAACACTCAAAATTTGACTTGACTTCATACAGAAAATATTGAAGCATCAGACTTTTACGAATGTATCATTTAGGTTAACTGATTTTGTTTGTATCGTTCGTTGCCTTTACCGGATCCTTTCCTACTCAACATGTGGCAATGAATCTCATTAGTGTATCCAGTTGCAGTCCAATTGGTCCATCTAATTGACTACATTCAGTCTTTTTGACTTAACTCTGCAAAGAAAAGAGATATCCCCAGAATGAAAGTCGATTACGTTTTGGCCAATAGATCTGATTAGTTTCAGATGGTTAGTAGGGAAAACAATTGGACCTATTCCCTTCAATATGAATTTCCTATTCTCAGATTTACATTTATGTGATAGAATTTGCTAGCATTTTGAAAAAACTATTTTTTTTTTTTGCTGTGTACTAAAAATGATTTTCTCTGAACCAAAACCATGTATACGCTGTCTTGGTGCTGCTGCTTAAAGATAATTTTTAAGCAGAAATACCAAGAACTACTGCTTAAAAATAAATCCATTTATTAAAAGTAATGTCATAATAATATTAGTGTAACTTAATTCCCTTTTTTTAAAAACTAAACAGCAGTTTCCGTTTCAAATTACAAAAAGAATTCTGTATAGAAAAAAATTGGAGTGAAAACAACAATATTTACTAATGATTAATAACATCAATATGTATTAGGTCAGAAAATTGTAATTTATATACTTACTTACCTTTAAATTAACTGCTCTGTTAATAAGTCATTTTCTTAGAAAAACCAACTTTTTTTTTTAGATAAGAATCTAATTATATTTTTAATTTTTTAAAACTATGAAATCTAGTTTTATAAAACTAGTATAAATCTATAAACGTAGTTTAATAAAATTGACATTATTGAATGGAAATAAAATTAATGAGCATCAGTAATATTTGAATAAAGCCTTTTTGATTGAAGGGGAAAAAACAACATTTTCTCTGAAGGTTAAATTACTATAAAATTAATCTTACGTAAAATAAAGTAGGAAGAAAAAATGTGGCTGATGTTATACTAAAAAGAATGAACAAGTTTTATAGAATTCAACTTACGTGTAATAAATTCGTTTATGTGATGATGGGCAAAAAAGGGTTTAAAGTCAAGGACAATTTGATGAATTTTCAGTATAAATTGAGAAGCGAAAAAATTTTAAAACATAGTTGTTTCTTAGCTGAAGAACCAACACGTTCAAAAAATTCATCATCATGAAGGCCGTCGTAAGTAAACATACAATTTATTATATTATTTATAAGATTAATTTTTTTAATTTTTTTTATACAATCCTACTTAAAATTATTAAAAAAATAAGGTTGAAATATTTTATCATTTGTGATCTACATTATAAGAATTTCCAAACTTTGTATTTCTACCTTACTTCAAGTTACATACTCAATAGACTTCTGAACTTTTTTAAAATCTTTATTTTAATTTATGCATATGTTATGATTAATATTTCTCGTATATTTTAATAAGAAATATAATTTTCTTGAAAAATAAAACAATCCCTTAATAAGGTATCTATTTGGATAATTTATTCACCTATTTCTTTACACTTTTGATAAAATCATATTGGAAAAAATTCAAATCCCGCTATATAAAACCCGATATGAATCTCGATTCATAGCTTACCCCATGTTACGATTCAGAGTTGTATAAATCCTCAGTCAATAATAAAAATATCTACATTAATTGACTTTTTTTTTAACTTAATTTATGTACTGACCAAACATCAATTTTATATAAATATAACCTTCCAGGAAATTTTTTTTTCCCCTGAAGTCGAAAAGGTTTTATTAAAATGTTATTGACGCCCAATAATTTTATTTTTATTCAATAATATCACTTAATTTTATAAAACTAGATTACATAATTATTAAAAAATTTTAAAAATAATTAAATTTTTATTTAATAAACATAGTTTTTCTTCGAAAATTTCTTAGAGTAAATAATTTTAAAATTATTATCTATGCAATTTTCTTAACTAAAAATAATAAGTAATTATTAATAACAACGTTCGGTAAAAAATATTTTTTTAAAATTCATAATATTTTTTTTTAAAAACTAGTGCATATACGTGTATAGACTTTTATTATCAAGACCTCAGTACAGTCAAGACTGAAAAAATACCGATAGAGGAACCTAGTTTTTTTCGATCCATAACAATACTCCTTCTACATATGTATTACACTGTTTAAAAAAGTAACATAATGAACAATTATTTGTTTTTTTAATTATTTAAATTTAAAATATAATAATAGCCCTTACTTAAGCTTATCACTGGAATTAAAAGTATATAATTTGTTTAGCAATTGGCAAGTCATTTAGTACAGCAATTTAGTTAAACACAATTTGATTTTTCTTTTGTTCTCAACTCCAGTCTGACACAATGTAATTCATGTTCAACTTAAAGTCAGCAGAAGAATTTTTTTTATGAAAGAGCAGGCATCAACAACTATTGGTAATTAGGCCGGTGGAAATTGGTAGAGTATGAAAAGATAACATGCCTTACAAGATTTGAACCTGGGACCTCCGCACAAAACCTACTCTCGCAACAGAACAATATTAACTTGCATAAAATGAAAATACAACGATTAAAAGTAAACATTTAAAATTATACAATATATTTTTAATTTTAATGACGTTTATACTCGTAAATAATGAACTAAAGATACTTAGTAAGCTTATCATGGGATGCATGTTATTTTTGAGGATAAATAAATCATTTTCTGGAATAACTTGTGACTCATCTCGGATTAATTAAAATTGTTACGGTATAACCACCAAATATTCACACGAGACGTTAAATAAGTTAATGTCTTGTCACACAAGACATTAAATAACTTAAGTTTTAATTTTATTTAAAATTTTTCTTAAACAAAAATTTCTAAAAGGAATTTATTTTTTGTTATTTATAAATATTATTGTATTTTCTTTTTTTTCTTTTGCAGGCTGCTCTCGCCATCCTCTTCTTCGCCGTCTTGGCTATCTGCTCCGCCGCCGGTGTTCAACCAGCCAAGGAAACCCTTAAGGAATCAGCAGCCTCTTACTACCCGTACGGAGCATACCCATACTCAGCTTACCCCTACTCAGCCTACCCTTACTCAGCAGCTTACCCCTACGCATCAGCAGCTTACCCCTATTCAGCATATAACTACGGAGCATATCCATACTACTATTAAGTCAGCGACCACCGGATAAATGATAAACAAAATTTTAACTCAAATTTCAAAATTACTGAAATTCACAGCGTATCTTAATAAATAAATTTCTACCACAGATGAATTTTTATACAGATCTACTTCAACCTCAAAGTTGTTAACAGTTTTATTTTTATTTTTTGTAAACAAACCATTTTATTTAAACAATAAATCACACTTCCAAAAAATCAAATTTTGTTTAGTAATTTTTTTATGAATAGAACTTCCTTCTTATTGACTTAAATCTCCAAGTAAATTTTAAGTAAACCATTCGAACAAACCTTTAACTATTTTTGCGTATGTATGTTATTTATCTAAATATTTTCTTGATCTCAATAATTTATTTACAGTTAACATTTAATCCATGTTATCTTATTGTTTTAAATGTTACTTTTTTCCGCAGTGTTTAATTTACAATCTGTTCCAAAATACCGGAACCATAAATAAATTTGATTAAATAAGAATGACATACAGTGAGGAGTTTCCATTGAAATCCCTCAAAGAACTGTATATTTATACATATCTCATACAGTATACATAAATGTATACTGAATATAAATAATTGCGTACAAAGATATAATATAGGAACACTGATAAAGTTCAGAACATTAAAAGCAAAGAAAATACCAAATAAATAATCTTATCAATCACTAAAAGAGTAACTAATCAAACCAAATAACCAACAAATGTTAGTGAAAAAACGAAATGAAGAATTTTGACGATGCACAACACCCTAGGGTAGCGATTCAACTCAAATTTTGGAGAATTTGCAGCTCTAATATATGCAGTCGCTTTAGGCGCCTTACATCCCCGTTGTTATCCAGGAGGTTAACCACGGGCCAGTTTACATATTTGTTCAGTCTCACCTTTTATCTAGTACCGAATCTCGTATCTCTTGTCGAAAGGTTGACATTCCCAGATAATTGTATATTTCAGTATTTTTCGCAAACTGCGGCGCTTCTGTTATATTTCTAATAGTTTGTTTTAGAATCGCTTTTCATTGTCGATGTTATTCTCACTTTTTGTGGCCCATATTTGGATTCCGTATGTCCAAATCGGTTTCAGGACCGCTGAGTACAGCGATTTATTGTTAGATAATGATAGTAGCGCCCCCTGCCTATGAACCACTACATCTTACTAAACTTAATGTTGGCGTGCAGGATAAAAACGCCATTAAGCTGAACTCGCGAGCAATCACCTCTCCTCATCGCAAACGTAAATGCGTTGACTCAGACGGATTATCTTCATTTTCCATTAAGTTAGCCATTCACAGTGTAGTCGGTTGGCTCTTTAATATAGAATATTAATATTGTTCTAATATTATAGAAAAATTACCATTCAGAGCCCTCCGACAGCATTTAAATATATTCGTTGAGGGACAAAATTTTCTTATGGATGGAAGACCTGGTGAGGACTGTCATTAGACAACCTTAAATGCCTTCTACTTCTATAACATGAAAAATATATTTAAACAAATTGAAACTGTCTGAAAGTTGATTGATCACAAATTATTTTATTTAATTAAATACTGCAAAATGATGTTTAGTCCTTTATTTCCATACCTTGTTTTTTTTTTTAGTTCGATTTATTGTCGTTTTTTAGATCAGTTTATTTACTGTTTTTATTTTTTAAAGTTGTGTTTTTTAATTTTTATAATTGTTTTTTATTAAATATTTTTTAGTGATCATAAAGAAAAATTCATGGTTCGAACTCTGGTGGATATAATAAATTTAACGTACTGAGTCAAATGAGGAAACTGTATCATTTCAGTTTATTTATTTAATTGGCGTAGACCAGTCTAAACTTACAGATTTCTCAAGCGATTTAGTTCCTCAAGAGCCTTTTTATCGTGTGGATCATATAGCAATTATATAAGCTCCAAACAACTAATGGGTAAACTCTCTGATTGTCTCACGCGACTCAGTGCAATGTAGGCCTGGCCCTTGGCAAAGATGCGACTGCTCAGATCTACGACAGCTTTATCTAGGATAGTCCCTTTGTAGTTTATTCATCGTCACAGCACAGCACAATATTAGGGGCAGCATACGCCGTTCCACTTAACAAAACAGCGTCCTAAGGGCACCCTGTTTGTTACCAGTTGATAGTGATGATTGGTCTAGCTTCGCAAGAGGTGCTCGCATCACCTTACCACTCTAGCCTCACACGCAGTCTCCACGGGAAGCTCATTATTATTGAACAGAGATTTTTTAATATTATTTTATTTAACGTAAATTTAATTCCACTATTTTTGTAATATTATCCATTCGATTGATCTGAATTATTCAGTTCAAATCCAGCTAACACAATGATAGAGGTTCACAGTTCACAATTCATTAATTCAATTCATTGAAGTCTATGTTCCAACCGCAAATCTCTACTACTAGATATATATTTACGAGTATATAGCCTATGACACTCCCGGTAATGTAGGGATTCCAACGCGGTATCATAGATCTAAATAGGTTTAACCGCTGAGCTGCTACGGTGGAACAAATATATACATACATACACTCTAAATTCAATTCACTCCTTTTTGAGAAATCGTTAAAAAGAACAACCTTTACGAAACAGCATAAAAAATATTTCTACCGAAAAAAAAAGATGTTAACATTAACAATAATTATATTAATTGTACCTTTGTTTAATTATATTTTTTTAAATTTATATTAGTATATATATATATATATATATATATTTTTTTTTTTTTTTTTCATTTATTTATTGAAAGTTTCATTATAGTATTTACATTTACATATTACTTTACATCTAGTTCATTAATTTAACATTCGTATTGGGAATTATCTTTGTTTTATTTTTAATAAATTTTTATTGATTATTCTCTTTTTACAACTTTTTCTTTCTCGGAGAATATAGATAGAATATTAAGGGGAGAATATAGTGATCATCTCAAAAATGGGGTATCTGGTATTTTGTAACTTAAAGATTTAGGGTCCAACTATTCAGTCTAAACCAAAAAAAATATATATATTTGTATATAAGTTTACTTATGTAACTTTGTAAGTACGTTACGTACTTTCTAATTACGTAAGTATGGTGTCACACAGAATTGACCAAACCGATTTTGTTCAGATTTGGGTCAATTATCACTATATATGGGGCATTTATCATACTAATATTTTTTCAAAACTCGTTCAGAGATTAGGAGGGATATTGTGAAAAAAATTTCAACATTTTTCCAACAAAATTTTATTAAAGTATATTTACCTATGATGGATAAATAATAACCCAAAAATATTTTTCAAAAAATCAACTCCCCCTCTTAAAATTGAAAACATTTTTTTTTCTTCTTTTGCTCGACCCCCCTTCGGTTTAAGTATTTAAAACAGTTTTTTTTTTTTTAATTTTATACTTCATGTATGCAACTATCAAGAAATGTCTACAATTTAAATCATAGACCCCAGACCTAAATGCAAAATTTTTTTTAAATTTTATTTTCTTATTTTAACCTTCATTGAAGGAAGCATTACATTTAACGAAAACTGTTTTTACTTCATTGTACGAAGTAAAGAAAGCATTACAATCGCGAAAAAATTCTGTTTTCAGATTTCAACTAAAATATTCATTTTGAACACCCTGGATCCAATTTTGACTAGTTTCGGCGTAACATCTGTACGTAAGTAAGCCGTAGAATGTTAAAATTTTGGATTTAGGATTGCTGTATCATCTAGTTGTTCATCTCCCCTTTTGATTGCAATCGACTGGACGAAAAGTATCCAAAAAGCCCAAACAAATTTGTATTTGGATTTTTTTTTAACTGCAGTAATAAGCCCTCATTGAGAGCTTCTCAACGATATATCATAAATGGTATTTATTTTCATTGGTTTTAGTTATAGCCAAATAAAATTTAATTAATGAAATATCTGGATCTTAGGAGAAGGCACACTGGTTTGAATCAGATTTCATCTCCTTTTTTTATTTTAACTTTTTTTTTAATTTAAATATATTGATTTATTAAAAATTATTAACCTCTAATTGAAAAAAAAATATGAAAAAATCAAAAGTTATTAGAGAAGTAAAATTTTATGTACTTTTTATTTTAATTCAATAGTTTTTACAGTGGTTAATAAATCATTACTAATAAATCAATATATTTAAATTAAAAAAAAAAAAGAGTTAATAAAAATATGTATATGAAGTCAAATTCAAACCAATATGTGCATAGTTAATAATCCGACACGTTCTCACTTACACCACATTAATTGAGAGACGTGAAAAAAAATTAATATATAAACTAATATAAAATGCTGATACGGACACCAGAAAAATGTGATGTAATGTGGTGCCCACCAAAATGCAATTGTGTAACTGTCCACTAAAGAATTAGAGGATCGCATCTTACTTTCAAATGAAATAAGTTTAAATGAAGTGCAGAAAAAAAAGTGCATATGTAATTTAATAGGCAAGGAAGTCATGTGATGTCCAGATCAGATTTTTTTATTTTAATACTCTTCTGTTGGTTGAAAAAATAAATCTTCGTTCTTGCATTTTATTTTACATTTATTTAAAATAATTTTATAATTTTTTTCTGTAGACTAATTACCGAAATATTGAGGATAATAACAATATTTCATAAATGGATAACTGCCTTATTTTAAAAAAATCGTCAAATTCTCAAAAGCAGAATGTTAAGTTAAAATTAAACTAATGACCGTAAAAGTTATTTTAATTTTAATTATCTTCAACTATTCTATAGATAATATACCAAAATAAAATTTAACTTAATCGTAATAAACCGTGTTACATTAATTGTATTCAACTAATATAACCATATTAATTGTTATATTAACCGATATTCAATTTTATTGTAGGTATAATTAACTTCTTTCATAACTATTAAAAAAAAATATATGTATTAAAATTTTGTTTGATATTTCATAAATATAAATGTCTTTCAGTAAAGCATTTATTTTTCGATACAGATAAAGTACTTCTTTCTACGGTTCTATTATTTTTTCCCCAAATTGCCGTGTATATATATATATATATATATATATATATATATATATATATATATATATATATATATATAAAGCGTACATATATTAGAAAAAGTGCTAATGATTTTTCATGAAATTCTGTACCCAGTCATAATAAAAAATGCACAAGATTCTTAAACTGATATACAGGAATATAAAACATTTGACTTCTTTGTAACAGTCAGCTAAAATGACCAAGAGAAAATGCAACAGAATACTGAAGGTCTAATGGTAAATTCAGTTCCTAAAGGAAACAAAATAGTAACTGCAACAATTATTAACAGATAAACCATTTATTTTATTTTTATTTTTCTAATGTGTACGTTGCAATTTATTCAACTAGTGAACAATAATCAACCCCCCATGGCCCAACGAGATGAGGTTAATATGTACAAGTAAATAGGTTTAGTCTTATACAGACTCAGGCCGACCATTCCTGAGATGCCTAATTAATTGAACCCCAACCAACCAAGTACATCGGTATTCATTATCTAGTATTCGGATCCGTATAAAAGCAACTGACCTTTACTAGGGTTTGAACCTCAGAACTTTCGACTTCGAAGATCAGCTGTTATACTGATTTGCGACGATGAGTTAGCTAGATCAGCCTGGTAGGTTATATAAACCCCGTAGTCTGTTTGAAATTATTCTCCTACTGAATGGTGACATGTAGCTAAATGTATTATGAAAATACATGAATATAATGTGTTCGCTGAATTTTGAGTATTTAACCCTAAGAACTGTGTTTTTCTTGTAAGAAAAACACAGCCATAGTATTTTTTATGTCTTATTAGTTTACTTATTCCTATTCATTCGAAAGATTTGTCGATAAATTCCGAAATTTATAGTTTTATAAAATAATTGGGATGTCACGATATTTATATAATGATACAAATAGTTGCAACAATCATGGTAAGATGTTATTTATTTTTTAAATATCACCACCACTCTACCGACTGTTAAAGTCTCTTATACTTCAACTTGGAGATATTAATTTACAACATTCGTTCAGTTTTGATTTCAGTTGTTCTTTTTGTTTTTTTCTTCAATTATTATGAATTTCTACAATATATAAAGTAATTTTTAATCATTATAAATTACTTTATTAAGAATCTGTTCTTTTCCTTCCTGAAAATTAAATTAAAAAATTCCTAACAATGCAACACATAAATGTTCTTACATATAATTATACATGATATGGTTACATCCATAAACTGTTACATATGCTGACTATTTTCAATATCTTAAGAATTTGACATCTGAAATGTTGGAATACTTGCAAACCCGATAATATTGCAATCCCGGCTGTAATAGACAAAATCAGTTAACTATTTTTATCAATAAAAAAATGGCTCACCTTTGATTTTTGTCATTCTCTTTTTTTACAAGTCCATGAGTCAAAAAATGCTAATATCATAATAGTATTAGAGTCACAATAACTCTAATACATCTGTGTTTTTTTATAATTTTATGAATTAGTATTATTAAACATGACCTGTTAAAGCCGGCGTAAGCTAAGTTGGTATTCTTCTTATTAATTGTTTTCTTCTTATCTCTTATCTTCTTTTTATTAATTGTAATTGGTACGAAAGGATTTATAGGAATATGCAGTTTATTTTACTAGTGTATTTATCAATTTTATTAATAATAAAAGATATATGAAAAAATAGAGAGATATTGAGAGTAAGTTACGCCTTTGTTAGGAAATATAACAATCTCAGTCATGAATGTGTTTTTTTTTTTATAATTATATAATAATACCATATTCTGAAATTAAAAAAAATTAAAATTTTGAAATAAAGATGAAAAATCGTAGAAACATCATCCCTGAAATCTGAATTTTTTAAATCAATATAAATTATTATTGATTAAACCTGTTGAAATATTTTATTATTTATTTATAAATTACTAAATTTTTATCAGTTTTCAGGCCTTTTACAGGTTCCCCAATTGGGTTGTTTGAAAGAGAGCTATTGTCTTTGAGATGTTTTAAACAAATTTCAAGATACGTTAAAACAGGAGTCCTTCTGTGAAACGACTGAAAGGTTTAGCAACGTTGTTTCCAGATAAAAACTTACATTCATACACACATAATATACGCAATGTATCACACACACACTTATAAATTTGATTTATATATATATATATATATATATATACTAGCTCTACCCACCACGCTTCGCTGTGGCACATTGTGGTTGCATGGATGAGAAATGAAAAACGAAACAAAGCATACGTTTCATAGAAATTTAATTTTGCAATACTTGTGGATGTACAATATTTTTTTTTTGTTTTTCCACTGTCTGCGTAGATATAAAGGCTATCTGGTTTGCCGACTCGGGAATACGTAACATACAGTTGCCTATGTGAGAAGCAATCCGCATCTAAATCTAAACCACACAATTCTAAAGATTGACCTTGAGATTTATTGATTGTGATTGCAAATGCCAATCGAATTGGGAATTGCAATCTTTTAAATTAAAATGGTGTATCGGTCGGGATTATGGGTATTCGAGGAATGAGGACATCTTCACCTTTGAAAGGCCCCGTTAAAATCGTTGCTTCCACTACGTTATTCATCAATCTCTTAACTCCAAGTCGCGTTCCGTTGCAGAGTTTTGGCTGATTAATATTCCGCAACAGGATAATTATCATTTTTTGATCGAACCGTTGCTAGAATCAATCTAATGAGGAATGTTTTCCCAGTTCCTCCTGGCGCATCCAAGAAGAAGTTCCCCCAACTCCGTCATTTATCATTTGCATTATGCGATCATAAATACCTTTCTGTTCACGCGTTAATTTGGGAATGATTTGATTGACTGAAAATCACCAATGTTGTAACTCTGTTCAAGGCGTAAATCCACATCAAATAAAGCAATCGCAGCTCGGGTTGGTGCTGGCATTCCCAATTAACTAAGAACTATATATTGAGGATATTTTATGATATATAGGATATATCCTGATATATTTCCTGATATTCAGAATATTTTATCCTGAGCCATATGCGATCGATATCTTTCTCATAACTCTGTGGGAGATGAAGGGAAGCAAGCGGTCAATATAATTGCGAATAATGCGCGAATTTAGTTAGGATGTGCAGTGCTGCACGCGTCATTAATACATATATCCCACTGTTGGTCGTTTTCTAATAAATTCAGAGCTTGGTGAAAGGCGCAGCTCAATCTCGACACGATCACACAAAAGTACCTCGATTAAGGTGAATATTTAATTTAGATTGTATAATAATCTGAATCAGATGCAACTGGATACCATTTTTTTTTTGTTAATAAACAATGTAATTGGGAACAGGTATTGTTTCACATGTGACTGCGGTTGTCGTTAGCTAGTATGACGAGTGTTCCCCTCGCTTCCGGCAGATGGCGCGGTCACTGGTACACAGCTGACCGTTAAAAAACTGTTTTCTCGCGGTCACAGGTGTGTGACTGATGCGAAAAATAGATAAAAACAATCTTTGATGCGGGTTATATATCGTGCTAAAATTTGAGCTCAATCGGTGCAGAACATTTTGAGTTTTTAAAGCGTACACAAACAACTTAACATTTTTATATATAAAGATTTGTGGGCTGCGAAAAAAGCCCTTAAGTCGTGTGAAAAAACACATCATTTTAAATGCTTATAAAAGCAGAGTAATGCTTACAAATTACAGAATAATCAAACGGCGAAAACAATGATATCAAAATGTGGCTTAGTTCAAAAGGAATAATTTTTGAAGAGGTTTAAGGTAATGTTCAATCATTGCAAAGGGTTTCGCGTATTAAAAGTAATTATAGTCCGTATAAAATTGGTTTGACACACAACGCCATATTGGTAAGTCGTGTTTTTATTCGGCTCCTAACGAATATATTTGCCGGCCTCCGTGGCGCGAGTGGTAACGTCTCGGACTTTAATCCGATGGTTCCGAGTTGGAATCCCGGTCAGGCATGGCATTTTCATACGCTATAAATCATTCATATCATCATCTGAAACAATGCATAACGGTGGTTTCGGAGGTTAGAAAAAACAAAAAACAACGAATACTTAGTTGTATGGTTTCAGTGTTACTATTTGTGAATTTTGTTCTTTGCTATGTAAAAGCAAAGAACGCTAAATGACCAAAAAACGATTGTTTGGTCATATATATGTAAAAAAATAACCTAACAAAGGATCTGGGCTATAAGAAAGTTGGGTGTTTTAATTTATTTACTGTAAGTCATCCTTCTTGGTGGCTTTTCTTTTTGATTTGGTGTTTTTTTTTTAATAAAATACAGATGTTTTAGCTGTTAAATATAATTCAAAGAAATTTGTTATTTAATCAATTGTGATTTTGTTTACATTGGCAACGGCCATACGGGCTCTTTGTGATTGGTCGTTGTGTTTGACAGCGGCCATCTTGCATTGATCGGATTGGTTTTCCTTTGTTTACATTTCCATCTGATTTATTAGCCTCTTATTTATTAAAAATCTGTACAAATTAAAAATAGATAGATAGATAGATTTATTAAAAATAGATGAAAACAATCTTTGATACGGGTTATATATCGTGCTAAAATTTGAGCTGAATCGGTGGAGAACATTTTGAGTTTTTGAAGCCGTACACAAACGAACTTAACATCTATATATATATATATATATATATGTGTGTGTGTGTGTGTGTGTGTATTACATCTACCAAGATAATGAAGAGATCTTTAGTAATATCAATAAATATAAAAGGAAATATATTGATTGAAATTTAATTATTTGAATTTACTATATATAATTAGAAATAAAAAATATCGCAAAAGATTGCTTTTATATACCGTAGTTATAAACCGATCCAGTCGTGATATAATGCAGTTATTTAAAGTCCAACGATCAAATTGCTCGTATAACATTTGGATTCTAATATATTTAACATATAAATATATAGCCTATTTTTCACACACACACATATATATATATATATATCACTAAGTCTAGATCATCTAAGTATGATCTTTACTAATATTATATAAATATCTATGCGTTTGTGTGTGTGTGTGTGTGTGTGTGTACAGGATTAAGGAATCTATAAATTTAATTATTAATAATCAAGAATAACACAACATATTGTTTTTTTATGAAAGAGATTTATTGATTCAATAAATCGATTTTTACAGAAAAAAGAAAAGAAGAAAGAGATAGTTAATTAATTATAATGCCCACGTGGTTTTTTAATTAATCAGATATTTTCATCAGACAGAATGTAATTATTTTTTATTTTGGATGGTCAGTGATACCCATAATACTCTGCTTACTCTTTTGTAAAAAAAAACAAAAAAAACCTGTTATATACGTATATAAATTTTAGCTAATTAATGTTGGTGGTATCTTTTATCTTAAATTGTAGAGATGTTTTACTGGTAGCCGGTCGCAATCTTTTAAAGGAGTCATCTGATTTTACATCTTAGTAGTAGTACGGATAACCAGAGTATGCTGAGTAAGGATAAGCTCCATAGTTATATCCTGAGTACGGGTAGGCTGAGTATGGGTATGCTGAGTATGGGTATGCTCCGTATGGGTAGTAAGAGGCTGCTGATCCCTTAAGGGTTTCCTTGGCTGGTTGAACACCGGCGGCGGAGCAGACAGCCAAGACGGCGAAGAAGAGGATGGCGAGAGCAGCCTGCAAAAGAAATAACAAAATAAATATTCAGGAAGTACGTTTTGTTAACTGTACTAAAGCCCAGATAGAGTTGGAGTGTATCAAAATAACCTCTCAATTGTTGCAACACATCCAACAATATTTTTCTGTAATACGATCATACCGAATTTTTATAATCTATAAAACAACATTAAAATATAAAAGATTAATCTTAATATTTATTAAAGCTACATATATATATATATTAAATATATTATTTACATAATCTAAGGAAACTTCATAATAATCAAAATATTTAATTACGAATAGCTCAATTACAGATAGAAATAACGTGAATGAGCTGATATATCCATTCTTAGTTTAACTGGACTTTAAGTAGCTTGTAATTCTATTAAATAGATATGCAACTGACAAAAATTCGCAATAAAATTTAACATATTTCTTCCTGTTAATTTATATTTGAAAAATAGAAAAACATTTTATTTTAATTAATGGAAATTTAATTAAAAGGTTATCAAGGTAAGTAACTTCAAAGAGAGAAGTAGGACAAAATTTATTGATATAATGTCCAGTCCCTTTCTTATTTTTATATTTTAATACCTTATTTTTTATACCTCAATAAACAACAATTATGATCATAGCTGATGGAGGAAAATATAATGGGCTCTTTCAGGATTCATCAACAAAAACAAACGGTTGTAGAAGATTTGACTTTCTAAGTAATTTCATATTTTTGATAAATAGTAGAGGGATTTTTAAAAACTTAAAGCAGCCTATGCTATGTTTACTACGAAAGTTAGATGTCCTTGGCGGAGTGGTAACGTTCCGGTCTTTCATCCGGAGATCTCTGGATCGAATCTTGGTCAGGCATGGCAATTTTTATATGCTAAAAATTAAATTTCCACATTCCTACGGAAAAGCCTCAGGCTTACGTATGGAAATAATTCATCAGGAAAGAAAAAAGTTAGGAGAAAAGTAGTTTCCATTGGTCTTCTTCCCTGAGCCGCTGTTGCACATTAGCATGAAACAAATACGATGTTTATACCTACAATAACAACTTCATTCTGGTATACAGTGAATATCATTACTCTCAGAGAAAATAATTCTAACTGTTGGCTCTTGTTAGTGTCCAAATAAAACATCGTGAAATATATAACATATTTTTGAAAGTGTTAATTTAATAAATATTACAATATCTAATTTGCAAATGTATCATTAAAATTTAAAAGGTTTTATGTACAACTAAATTTTCTTCTGCTTTATGTTTTCTAATATTTGCCTATTATAGAAATTACTAACAATTTTTACACAGAATTAACTATAAAATTAACTTTAGTTTACATAAAATAAATGTTTTTCCTCTGTTTTTTCCTTCTTTATATACTTTTGCAATTACATTTATCATTATTTTTTTTCTTTTGTTTAATTTATATTATAAAATATCAAATCATTATTATATAAGCACGCAGAATAATAAAATGTAAAATGTTATTTTATAATATTTAATTAATTGTGGTTAAACATGTTTTTATTTCACATTATACTCATATTACATGTATGATACACATCCATTGCTTATTTTATTATAAATATTTCTATATTTTTATTTTCTTGAAAATAATAATGACTATTTAGATACATTTTTATTTTAATTCTAATACTTAATCAGATTACCTTATTCTTAATTTATTGTTATAACCATATAATTAATCCTTAATTAAAAAAATATTTTGTCATAAATTTTAAATTGTTATAGAAATTCAGCCTATTTTTATTTTATTTTTTAATAATTAACATTTCAGATGTACTTTTACAAATTCTTAATGAGGAATTTTAAATAAAGAAACGACTGGTTTAAAAAAAATTCCATACCTCACCCCAACAATCGAACCTGAGATCAAGGATGGTTACCACCGTATCAAATCTTACGATGTAGTAGCATAAATCTTTGACTCGAACTTTGGACCTACAAAACTCCATTGAACCCCATTTCCATACCATATTTTATTAAATTAATTGTAAAAATAAATCGAATGTAATCGTCTTTATTATTATTTATTTTACTTTATTTATTTTTTATTAGTTGTAGAATAGGCAGTAACAAGAAACGTATTTCTATCAGACGAAACTGATAACATATCAGCTGAGCTTCCGTGAATTCAAAAAAAAAAATTTAGTTAAAAAATTTTGTATATATATTATACAACAAATGAAAATCAAATTTAGTGGATTAGCTTATTAAAAAAGATTAATTCTATTATTTTTATTTATTTATTTTTATTTTCTTGAATAAAATGAAAGGTCAGGAGATATTAAAAGGTTGTTATACATTGAAAGGTATTTACAGACTTCACAAATATCTTACTCGTTCGGAATTAAAAAAATACTATTACAAATAATTTGCTTTTCTTATAATTATCTTGTTCATTTCTAAAAAAAAATATGTTCTTCATAGATTTTACTTACTTTTTTAAATGTTTTTACTAATTTTTTAAGATTGAGATGTAATTAAGATTGGATTGGTTTTTTATTATTATCCTACTCTTAGGTAGTAATAAGCACTTACCCTTAAAATTATGTTTCTTATATTTTTACTGTTACAATTAATAGATTTTTCTTACATTTTTATAAATGAGGCATGATAAGATGAAAATAGTGTTAAAATTTATTCACAGAGGATAAGTTGTTAACAAATTTTTCATCTACAAATTTTATAAAATATGCATTTGAGACGATTTCAACTACGTTTTTGCTAGAGTATCGTACCACATGACGAGTTGTAATAATTTCAAAATTGGTTTTTAACAAATCAAAATAGAATTGTTTTAATTTTTATAAAAAATAAAAAGCTAGTGAATATAACAATGATTTTCAATGTTATATTTGGGAGAAAGGTAACTTTTCTTGAACAGCATTATTTTTATCAGTCTAAAACGTTTCTAATGAAATTCCTTAAAATTAGAATTCAATCGTTGTTTAGTTGGGTCAAAACGTTTATTATTATTCTTTTTATTATTATTATTATTATTATTATTATTATTATTATTATCTTGTAGTTTTCACACAACAATTTAATTTATTATTGAAATAAAAATTAAACAAATACACATAACATTGTGATCTCTTGAATCTTTGTGATCCCAATTATTGCAAGTATGTTTATTTATATAGACTCTTTATGTATATATAGCTTATTTATCAATGTACCCTTTACTGAGGGTGTTCGCTGAAAAACCGTCTTGGTGTGCCTTTTGCAATGAAATTTACTTGTGGTTCCTTACTCGGAACCGATTGTAAATACACGATTTGTGAGATAAAAAATAAGAAAAAGAATAAAGATAGATTTTTTACGTTGCCGAGAGATTTATTTCAAATATTTGGAATAAAAATAAAAATATAACATATATTCATTACTACGATATTATAATTTAGAATTTTAATATAATTATCATTTTTTAAATTTATTTATTTATAGAGAAAAAAATTTTATTTTCTATTGTAATCTATACATAATTTTTTTTAAACTTATTAAAAATATTTTATTTTTTGTTAATTTAAGGAAATAAAGAAAGTATTAGTTATGTTAAGTGATAATTATTTAATTTATTATATAGTTGTTTTACTTACTACGGCCTTCATGATGTGATTGTTTTTGAGAAGTTGTCGGTTCAACGGTGATACGACTTATGCCATCAATTTTTCCGTACCTCAATTTATAGTCGACCAAAAATCATTTATCGTCCTTGACTTCTTCAAAATGAAGAAGGTGGAAATTCTTTTCTGCTCTAATGCCGCGTATTCTTGCACGATCCACGCCCTTTAATCGACCAATAGGATTCAAGAGACGACACTTGATTTGATAGTCTGTATAGGCTTCAGGTTTATGTGTGTATATATGTATGTATGTATAACTTTAGCAGATACCTGTTGCACACATCCTGATAACCAGTCCTACTACCCTTATTAGTCATTTGACCTATAACATTATTTTTATTCATTTGATTACTTTAACAATTTGTATTAAAAAACATTATATAAATAGAAATAAAATTGAAACCAGAATATATTATATGAAACTTGAATTCATAAAATTAATAGCTGATTTTTCTTACTTCTCTTCTCTATTTTTTTCTCTTGATATAATTTACCATTTACTTCTATTTTGTTTAATCCTTTATTTTGAATCATGAAGTATCCCTAGGTATCTGCTTTATGTTTTTTTTTTTTGTTTTTTTTGTACTTAATTCGCACATTCTAACATCTATCCCTAAATACAATTCATTTACAGAGCTTTCCTTTAAAATTCCTATCATTTAATTTTTTAAAAGTTCCTTTATTACAACATTTTTAAGCCTGCCTAATAATAGTAAAAATCTTTTTTGACATTTCTTATAAAAACCCTTAGTTGTTTTCTTTAACGGCTTTCATAATTTCCATGCGTCCCTTTCATAAAGTGATACATTTCATGTATAAAATACAATGAGAAATTTCTGGATACTATTAAAGTAAATTTTATTCTAGCCGGATTTTATTATACATTAAAGCTTTTTTTCTTCGTTCTAATTTGCAGTTGCTGCCCTCCTCCGCTTCTGCACCCTCTGTAATTTTATCTCATATATAGTGAAATTCTTAAAATTTGATTTCTTATAAAAATATTTAACAAAATCAGTTTTAATTGTTTTTCGCATTTCGAGAAAATGCAAAAAAAAATTCCTATGAGTATGTTCCATTCAACAATTTTTATTCTTTTGAAGATCATGAATATAAACAGAATGATTCACGTATAACAAAATGAAAATGATTCACATAATAAAAATACGTGAAATATAATAATTACGTGAAATGATTCACGTAATAATGAAAAAAGTTTTATAAACATGCGTTCGGAAATGCTTCGTTAGTGAGTTATGGTTAGCGAAAGATTTTGCCCTGATTCCTGAACAAAGAGTGAAATAAAATTATACTGAAATTCTAAGAACCCAAATTAAGGTGTAAAGTTGTTTGTTTCTTATGGTTTATGATTTTTGACTTGGAAAATTGATTAAAATAGATTCCAGAACCATATCTCCAGTATTTTTCATAATATCCGGCGTAAAACAGAAAAATCTGTTGTCTAAGCAGAATTTTTTTACGTGATACAAAAGGTAATAACTAATAAATCCATAATATTTATTATATAAACTTGTAGAAAATTTAATTCTGAGAAAATTGATGTCAAATAGCCCATTAAAAAACAAATATTCTGATTTCTGTGTTATCAACTTACGAAAACATAATTTCTCAAATTCAATTTTGTAGTGAATTCGAGAAAGATTTATAAACTTTATTGTCTTAATAACATTAGTACCGGTTTTTTAATTTATTTGTTTTTTTTTAACTTTAGTACAACACTATTTTTTGTGTTATTCCAGTTTGTAGGAAAGGAAACATACTTTGTACATGTAATCGCTTTGTTTTCATCCAGTAAGTGTTAATAATAAAAACCGAATTTCTTGAACTTATATTTGTTTTTTATTGGGTTACTTTCCATCAGTTTTCTAAAAATTAACTTATCTAAAAGTTTTCATAATAAAGTTTACGCATTTATTAGTCATTTAACAAAGATATTATGTTACAAACGTAAAAAAGGTATTTTTAGACAACAAATTTTTCTGTTTTACGTCGGATATTATGAAAATTACTGGAAATATGGTTCCAGGAACCATATGGTATAGGAACCTGTTTTACTCAACTTCTCAGAAGCATCAAGTTTACTTCTTAATTTTCCCCTAGTATTTAGAATGGTTTTATTTCATTCTTTGCCCAAGGATAAGGGCGAAAGTTTTCGTACAACAAATTCGTAAATCGCTAACGAAGCGTTTCCGGATTCATGTTTATATGTACTTTATACATTAGTTTTGTGAACTCAGTCTGTATACGTATTTATTGTTAATGCTAAAATTCTCCATTAGACCCTTTCTCTTCATCAATGGATCTAATTTAATGATTGTTTTATTGTCGGAGACTTTTTTTTGCCTTATTTTATCTACTTCCCTTGTAAATTAAGTGATTTTTTTTTTAAATTAAAAACAGCATTTTCTACATAAACGTTCTAGGATATTTTTAATTTTTCTTCATTATCATTATGTAGTACTAAAAAATTATAAAGTTAAGATCATTTTAATAGTCTAAGTATTTTCGCACAAAAATGTTAGAAAATTAGTTTGTAAACCGAGTAAGAAAGTAAAAGTAACTCGTATTTCCGCATTCCATAAATTCTTAATTTATATTCGATAATAGTCCTATATCGATGCTTTGCATTCTTTTTCGTAGTTTTATTTAACGAAGATTTCTTGACTTTGCGTTTTGAAAACGGGGTTTCTCATACGTGTAGAATTTTTTTTTTATCTCTCCATATTTTAAATGAGAATAGAACTGGTAACTGTAAAATAGAATAAATCTAAAAAATTAAAATAAAATAAAATCCACGTAACACAAAATACACTAAGAATTACTCCGCCGATCTTCGTGGCGGAGTGATAGCGTCTCGGCCTTTCATCCTATCGCCGAATAAGCTTTCAAGTTTATGTTTCGATATCATCAAGCAGGAAAGAAAAATTTTAAAATATTTTTTAATAATTCTTCAAATTTAACTTCTTGCATTCAGTGACAAAATTTTTAGTTTCGCTCCGACATCTAAAATTTAAAATTTAAGTAAAGGATTTTTTAAATTTTAGTCATTTGTTTTTAGTTTTAAACTCATTTCTTTCATTAGATTATGGACTCACTCTTAAATTATGCATTAAAAGTCAATAGATATAAATTACTTTCGTGTTAATATTCTTGTCTGATTCGTCTTCCTTTTACTTGTTTTTTTTTACCTTTATTTTATAAGAAACTAATAAATCTAACGTAAGTTTTAAGTAACTCTTTTTTTCTAATTTCACACTGATTTTTGTGTTTTTTAGATGTAGTAAACATCATTCATAACTCTAATCGTTGTAAGCAACCCGATATGAGTTATAGTTATTAACAGAAAAACAGATATCTTATATTAGGGCTTACTAGAAAAAGTGAAGTGTTTTTCCATTGCATTCTTCACTGACCGCAGTTAACTACGGCATATCACTATGCCAAGCCCATTTATATAAATGTGAAATTTAGTCCTAAAACTGGCATCTTTACTTTGCTCACTGTAGAAAACAGAATAAAGATTTAAGAACAACAATTCTCTCAAAAAAAGGAACTTTAACTACAGCTTTATGTACCACAGATGCTATTATTTTCATAAAGAACAAAAAACTTTCACATTTTATAATTCGTTTTCAATGTTTATAAATTGTATTTAGTTAATTATATTTTTGCAACGCTGAGTTTTGTGAAGATGATATCAGAAGTGATGTCAGAAAATACAGTAATCATCATGAGTGATGAAGACCACTTCCACCTATCAGGTTGTATTCCGGAACAAAACTACCGCTATCGGTTCGATAATAAATCCACGACAGCTTCATCAGCAATCACTTCATAGATAAAAGATTATAGTAGGATGTAGGATGATGAAGTTTGAGGCGATCGGTCCGTATTGCTTGGAAGAAGGCGGTCAGATAGTCATAGTGAATGCAGAACGGTACACTTCGATGCCGCAGAACTTCCACGATCTAGAAATTTACGGAAACGCATAGGTTTAGCCGAAATGGGAGTCCAACAGAATGGGGCAACTAGTCAAACGGCTGGGGTTTAGATGGAAGAGTTACTGGAAATAATTTTCCTACGTGGAAACATTACCTGGCCATACCGTTCAGCCGATCTTTCAGTATGTGACTTATTCCCACAGGATCATTTAAAATCCAAAGTTCACGGTGATAAACCAAATATATACCTGAACTAGAGTCGGCAATTCAAGGCGAGGTGGCCGCCATACCGAGATCCATACTGTTAAATAAAAAGAAGTGTTGGCAAAGGCTTCAGTCGTCAAAATTGAATTTGCTAGATGTTATTTTCCGCACTTAATTTTAAAGTAAATTAACTTTTTTTAACAATGATAGCATGCATGCAGCTTTAAGTCTCCTTTTTTTTATTTTCTTTTTTTTTGTAGAGGTGGGAAATCCATTTTACAGACGCCGACGCAGTGTAGGGGTCACTAACAGGTCTCGATAGGTTTTATGTATAAATAATAAATATATTAATATTTATTAAGAGCGTATGTATAGCTGCGCACTACCGACTAAACCTACACCCCTGGCTATCCACCCTTCTGGCATAGCTAATAAAACATTCCTTTAGGTAGGTGGAGATCGCCCATTCACACAGTCATACGCTGCATCATACTGCAAATACATTCATAAATTGTTAATATAACAATACTTAATACATGTATATATACATAATACATATACACATTATACATAATACATAATAAATAAAATAAGTACATTACACATATCAATAGCAAATACGCGTATCAATATCAAATATATTTCATGTAACATATTATTACATAGGAATACATATGTCAGTTCTAAATATATATCATACAATATATTATATATCCCATTATATAATATATATCAAACATACATCGTGTCACACATAAAGTGCAAAATACAAATACTTGTACAAGATTAATGCATTGCAATGAAATGATTACAACATACTTACATGACTACAATACATGTAAAACATGTTATATACAACAATGTAACGTGATACGTAATAATACATAATACAAATATACAGCAACAATACTCAACAAATACAATAAGTACAATAAATATATCAAAAGCAAATACAAATAAGAATACCAAATATCTATCATGCGATATGTTATTACAGAGCATTACATATGAAACACATGTCAATTCTAAATATATATATATATATATATATATATATATATCATACAATATATTATATATCCCATTATATAATGTATATCAAACATACAACGTATCACACGTGAAGTGCAAAAACATGAAATACAAAAACTTATAAAAGATCAATATATTACTGACGATGATTACAACATATTTACATGATATATACAATGTAACAAGCGTAATATTTACAACACAATGTAATTGTTTTGTTTTTTTTTTTACTTTAATTATAGTACATGAATAAAAACGAGTTTTTGTAATTACTAAATTATATTATTCTAGAAATCACCAAATTCTTGACCCATTCTGTACAATAAAATAAACAATTTATTATAATTTCTAGCCCATTAAAAAAAGGTTCAATATACCGTACTTTTTTTATAAAAAGATTTTCTAAAGCCATTCAATAAACCTTTGAAAGATTCAAAGGTAAAACTTTGAATCTTTCTGTTTAAAGTTTAGGTTCTAGCCAGAATTATAGCTTTGTAGAACACTACTTGCACAGATTGTGCAAGGCAAGAATCTGTTGTTTATGGGTAGGTCATTTTGTACATCGTAATCTAACATTTCAACGTAGTGATTAACGAATTATCTAGAAAAAGAACATACTGGATGATTTAAAAAGGACTTCACAACTTTTAAAACAAATAAAAATTTATTTTGATAATTTACAAGTTCGGTTTATGTCTCATTTCATAGTACAAGTTTTGAATTTTTTAGTACTCGCTTATTAGTACCGAATTCGTCCACCAGCGCTGTCACCGGTATTGTTAAAAATGGATACATATATTGGTGCGGAACGTGTTCCCTTTGTGGTCCTATTTCACGATATGCAGTCATCAACTGCAGTTCAGTGTAATTTTCGAAGAGAGTACGATAGGGAGCCTAGTAGGCATATAATTTTAATCTTGGCACCAAATCAAAGATCGATTTTTTGTGCTCTAAGCAAACAAAGACTGTACGACCCGTTTTTCTTACGGAGGCACCCGTAAATGGTATAGTTTATCTGGACATGCTTCAACATTTTCTAACTCCTTAATTAGACGATGATGACCTAGATGGACGTCATCACTATCATTAAGATACGGCACCACCTTACTACAGCCTTGAAATCCGAGATTTTCTTGATACTCGATTCCCAGGTCGGTGGTCGGTCATGAAGGTGCCACCTCACTCCCCAAATTTACCCCCGCTATATTTTTTCTTGTGGAGGTTTCATTAAAAATTGGGTTTATGCACCACCTTTGCCTACTAACCTTATTGAGCTAAGACTTCTAATTAACGCGCAGCTGCAGAAGTAACGCCCAACCCGCTGGCTGCAGTCTGGAATGAAATCGACTTCAGGTGGGATGTATGCTGCATTACAAATGGAAGCCATATCGAGCCAAAGCGAGTATTAGATGACAAACTCGATGTGTTTTTCTATGAAATGAGATCTCAACCGAATCAGTATCTCAAAAAAATTGTTTATGCTTTTAAATGAAGTACATTTGAATCACCCGGTACTTTAAATCTAGTTATGACATATTATGTTGGAAATAAATTAGGGGACCATGAAATGACATAAACCGCTAAACGCTAAACGTATTTCAAATCCCTGCTAGGCTTCTATCTCTCCTGGTCAGTTGGAAGCTGGTAGATAAGCTGGAAAATTCACCGGGTTGGTCTAGTGGTGAATGTGTATTTCTAAATCAGATGATTTGGAAGTCGAGAGTTCCAGCGTTCAAGTCCTAGTAAAGGCAGTTACTTTTATACGGATTTGAATATTAGATCGTGGATACCGGTGTTTTTTGGTAGTTGGGTTTCAATTAATCACACATTTCAGGAATGATCAAACTGAGACTGTACAAGACTACATTTCATTTACACTCATATATATCATACTCATTCATCCTCTGAAGTAATATCTGAACGGTAATTCCCAGAGGCTAAACAGGAAAAAAAAGATAAGCCTAAAATAATGTAAGCCTAAGTAGGCACTACAAGTGAGCTTCCATCTTACTTATAATCCCGCAGGAATTCTGGATACCTTTATACACAATCAGAGCAGCATATTGCTGATCCATGATTTTACGTAACATACCTTAACACACCCTACAACAAATCGCGTTTCCTTCAGATAATAAAAAGCCACCTAAGGTAAAGTTCAGGCTTTCCTAAGGAAAACCCTTCTCTATTCCCATAATTGTTCGGCACGTAGATATATTCAACTAAGCTATATAAACCGTACAACCGGACTCCCACTAGAAAGTAAGATGTTTCGTTGTTTATACTTACTAACAGTATTGAAATAAAAACTGTCTTCATCAAAATCTGCTTCTTAATTTTATTTATTGGTATGATATTCGATAATTTTTTCAAGCTTTGTGTTTTAGTGTGTTCTTTTTTTCCCAAAACATGATTTAACTGGTTATTAAGAAATTTATTTGATAATTTCATATCACCTGTAATAAGTACTACTTTATCGTTTTCTTGAAAATGATCTTATACGTGAGTATGATATACATATTTTTGCAAACAAATAATTGAAAATGATCATATATTTGAGTATAATGATATATATATTTTTGGAGAAAAAAATTTCATTAACTATTAAAAACGATGAATTTTAGATGCATAAAGTGTGGGCGGAAAAGCTTATTAATTAATTGCAATACTCATAATTTTAAGTAGTGTCAATAATTAACGTGATATTCGATTTGATCCTGAAATTCGAATAATTCATTATTATTCTTTGTAAAAATTATTAACAAAGATTTATGAAGGCATGTGTCGTATGCTTAGAGGTAAACCGGGCGAAGCTGATATTGCAGATAGCATTGAGGTAAAATGCCGGCTTCCTCTCTGAATTTATTGATAGTATAAAAATAAGTAGGTACAAGATTAAGCCTAAAATTTACTGGATGACATTTTGCACGCTTGGCCATATATTTACAGTGATTATTATTCGTAGTAATACTGTACATCCTATCTAATCTCAATCTTAATATCATCAATAACGTTAAAAGAATAACAAAAATAAATAAAAGGGCAAACCAATACATCCTTAAATAATTTAGGATCATAAGTCTTCCTCATGATTCATAAATTTCAATGAACATATCTATGTATATGTATGGTTTAATGTAAACATTAAAAACAATCACATGTACTGTCAAGGTCAAAGAATAATTTTGCCCTCACGTAATTCATTCGATTCTATTTAACTAACTTGCTTCTTTCCTCTGTAAATATCATATTTATTGTTTTCATTCCTGTCTTTAAACAGAAATGATTTATGTTTATTTAATATTAAACAAAATCGGGTTTTTCTTCTCTATAAATTGTAACTGTCAAATGCGAGTAAAATAAAAATTTATCTTATTAAAATAACTGTAATTTGTTATATAATCAGCATCAATTTTCTTAAAATAGGAAATATTTGATATTTAAATTTACAGGTAAAGTTTATTATTTTATTTTTACAATTTAATATAAATAAAAAAATGGCTGTTTATGATTATTTTTATCAAAATTATAATGGGAATAGAGTAGTTGTGTATATATATATATATATATATATATATATATTAAGGTTTACTTTTTTCCGTAGAAATCTAAAACAATTAAAACGATTTTCAAGAAATAGATATCAAATAATTCACTTTAATCAAGTAAATGAAGATAAATATGAAGTCGATTGGAATGATGGTAGATCCTCATTTTTCCAGTTTAAAAAAAAAAATGTTTGAACAAGTGTAATGAATACTTGAAAAGGAATTTCAAAGAAATATCCAAGTAATACAGTTTAATGTATTGTGCGAAAGAAATAGCGACGAAAGTTAATTAAACGTATAAATAATTTATTAGTGATAAAAATATTAATAAAAATAGTTTTGAAGATCATTTAAGTAATAATTTAAAATAAAAATTATTAATATGTGCAGTTAATTAAACATAAATTTTAATTCAATTATTGAAAATTATCAAACAAATTTCTTCAAAATCAGAAGTGGAAAGCCAGATGAAAAAAATTTCCACAGCTTACAAATAACATTAATAAATTTCACTGATGATAATGGTGATTAATCAACATGTAAAATATAATAATTTTCAAAACATTTTACCAAATTTTATAGGTTGCAATTTTCATCCTGTTTTCTTTTATGTAATTAAATATTTAATTAAATTTTTTTATGCTAAGGGATCTTTCAAATTGAGCGCAAAAATTGACAGACTGTGATGGCGAAGGTGATTTTTTTTAAATTTTCAATTGTCTTTTTTTCAGTACTTTATAAAAAAATCATCATAGAATTCCAAACGCCTCAAGAACGTTTACAAATCTTAAAAATTTATTATCGAAATATGGAAACGGTTAAAGTTATGTATAACGCACTTTGCGATATTTATGGTGTGCATAATCAGCCAAACAAAAGCAGAATTCATCCTTTCATTAAAAAATTCAAAGAGAATTTTTCCATTTGATATTAAAACACCAATTCACAAAAGAATATGTAAAGAGTAAAGAGAATATTGTTACTGTAAGTACAAGAATTCATGAAAATCGAAATTTATCAGTTTCACATCGTTCACAAGAACTGGGCTTTTCGTCAAACAATAACATGGCGAATTTCGTGTCAAGATTTTGGTCTATACCCATATAAGATTCAATTAACTCAAGAACTGAAGCCACGGGATCATACTTCGCGTAGACGGAGTGCTGATAAGACTCCAAGTGGAACCATATTTTCTTTAAAAAAAAATCATATTTTCTAATAAAGCTCATTTTTGGCTAGATGGCTTTGTAAACAAGCAAAATTGCCATATTTGGGACGATTCCAATTCAGAAATGATTAAACAGCCACCATTACATACGAAAAGTTACTGTTTGGTGTGGATTATGAGCTGGTGGCATCATTGGGCCATTTTTTTCGAAAATGAGCAATGACATGAAAATACAGTAAATAGTAAATGCTATCAAACTATAATTCGTGATGTTTTGTTTGGAAATTTGGAAAATTTTGATTTGGATGAGATGTGGTTTCAACATGTGATGATTCCAACAACACCTGCTGAAACAATTCAGTTAAAGCCATTCTCTCTCAATAGCGCCATTCTTTGTTGAACAGACAGTGAACAGTGAACGTTACCTAAACATGCTGCATAATAATTTTGTTCCTCAGCTTTATGCAAAAGGGTTTCAATTAGAAAACGAGTGATTCATGCAGGATAGATCCAGACCACACACAAGTCTTGTTTTAGACTTTCTTCATGAAACTTTTAATCCAAATGTCATTTCAAACCATTTTCCTAATCATTTTTTGAGTGGACAGAACTGAGCCCTGAACAGTCATGATTTGAATCCATTTGATTATTTTCTTTGGGGATTTCTAAAAGAAAAGATTTTCCCTAAACATTCTCAAACAGTGCTGGAACTGTAAGTGCTGATCATTGAGGTATGCAACAAGATTACCGAGGATATGTGTCGTTGAGTTATTAACAACATAGGAGTTCATGTTGAAGAAGTTGGGTATATAGTAAATACGTTGCATTTTACTTTTCTGTGTGACGATTTAAATAAATATGTTTCAACAAAACCAAATGTTGGATCATTCCATGCACTACTCTGTAGAAAAAATTATCACAGATTCACAAATATGAAAAAAGAGGGAATCTATTCATGATAATACAAGCTACAGAAGTATATTATATTCAAGAGTAAAATCCTGCTTAATAATGTTTTATACTACCTTTGTCTGTCTACATCTTTAATATCTTTTTTTGATGATACTTGCTGCTGTTTGTCCCAGTCTTTTGGCATTAATACATAAGAAGAACACAATAACCAACATCAAAGTTCCTTGCTGTAACAGTAATGATCTTCACAATACAACCAATCCCAGTTGTTATTAAACCAGAAAGTCACTTTTAGGTTGCACCCACAGCACAGGTTGGTAGGTAAGATAGTAGTGAGTAGCAATTAACCAAGCAACACCATGAAATGTGTTTTCACCGTAAGCATATGGACAGGGCCAGATGAATTGCTATCCTCCAATTTATCAAACCAACTTAGCATTTCATAAGGACTATTAGTAGGGAATCAATTTTCTTTCGTTAAACATCTACCCAAGAGACATTCAGTCATATTAATTGAACATAACTGTTTTTAAACTTAAAGGAAATTTCTAAAATCCTTAAATCATTGAGAGCAACATTGATTGTGAAAGATGTATCGATGTATCCTATAAATAAAATACAAATTGAATGTAATTTATACTAATGAGACTACAAAGTGTGCTTTACAGAAATTGAATACCTAAGATTTGTTGATCTTTTCTTTAATTTTTATTATTAATATACTTAGAAGATGGTCAAAAGAAACTACAATCAATGCGTACTTCTAAAAAAATTTATCTGGATAAGTTTTTTCTTTCTATAAACTAGTAAAAATTCATTGACTAATCAATGTACCTACATTGGTACAGGTTGTACTTGTGCACCGACAACCAGACTTTTTTCCCTGAATTCATATATCTTATATGGAGGTCACACCATAAACGTTTGTTACAAAATTTTACTCTTAGCATGCAGTGCAGAGATTTATTTTGAATTCTGAGCAAATACCTAGAATAATCCATCACACAGAGTGGTTCAAGTCTGATGTACACTCACCCTCTAACTGTCAGCTTCTAGCCATTAAATAAAAAACAGAAACCCAGCTGTAGAGTGGTCTAAGATTTAGGACTGGATATCACCTGTTGCTCAGTTGGTATGTTGAAGAGTGATTAATTAGAAAGCAAAGAAATCAATGGGAAATAATTTTCATACCAAACCTTTTATCTAGAATACTTTTTGTCCTTGAGAACTCATACCATTTTTGGGAATGATTCATTTCTTATTTCAGTTGCCTACAGCCAAATGGTAATATGACACCTAAGAGAAAAACCCCCTCTGTATACATACAAAACTAAAATTAATTGCATATTACTAACAGTAATAGTTTTTCATAATGTCTTTGCATCCTATAAAACATTGAAGCATATTATTCATTAGATATATGCTTCAATATTATGCAATAATATGCTTCAATTGTGCTAAAAAGGCTAATAATATCTTGATTTAATTTATATTTTATTCTATGCATCAGATAAGAATGTATGAAAATATTTTGAAAATTATTGTTGAATGAATAGCCCAGATTTTTTAACCCTGTATGAAGTCTTGGGAATATGTTAACACAAAACTTCTACTGTTAAACATAAATAATATTTTCTCACTTATTAAAAAAAAAATAATATGAATGTTAAAACTCATAAAATTTGATACTATTGTGTTTTGGGTAATATGCATGTATTTATACATGTATATATAGTATGTATTTTTAAGATATGATGAGGTGCACTTGTGTCTCTTGTCTGCTTTTAGGGAAAATCATTTTAGGAAGAATAATTAAAGTGAACAAAACTTTTAACAGGAAAAATTTAGAAATTTTAAATGGAGACTACCTATGCCCTTTTTTGTAATTTGTTACAGAACATTTTGGCAGAAGATTATCAATGGACAAAGATGAAATAAAAATAAAATTTTACAAGAGTAATCTTATGAAATTAAATTCAATCTATCCCACAAAAATGAATATTAACAAAAAAAAAAAATCAGACATAAAAATAAAAACTAAGGTAATTTTTCAGAAATTTTAAATTAGGGCTGAGTGTACTCAGTATTGTTAAATAAAGAATAAAAAACAATAGCTGTACTATTGTAATTATTGATGAATTATACAGATAACAAAAGATAAACAAAATTGTTTTATTTCTATGAAAGGAAATGCAGAATAATATGATAAAAATGCCAATAATAATCAATTGTGTCAAAAATGTTACTGTGTTAGCAATATCATAAACACAATTTCAGAAAACTGACCTATGATTGTTGACAAGATACATCAGTAAGTTTTTCAAACATTAAAATATACAACAAAATAGTTAGTCAAAGAATCCTTGCCAGGAAGCCAGTAATTTGCAGTAAGAACCAATGTTCTTCCTATTACCTGTATTTTCATCACCATTTTGAAACTGGAAATTTTATGAAAAATTGTTGCACACTCATCGTTCTGCCTAATTGCAAGAAATATTGCAGACTTTCATAAAAATCCGAAAATTCATTTGATTGTAATTTCATCATAAACCAACAAAGTGCTAAAAGGTCACAATAAAATAGAATCTCAGTTCACATTATCAATCCGAAACTCATTATTTGTTTTTATATAATACATTTTTAACAGTATATTTTATAAAGCACTTTGCATTTTTGTTAAACTTCCAATTCTAAATTTTTTCTAAGATGATTTAAAACGTTTTTAAGAAATAGAACTACCTTTAATGTTACTTACCTAAATGTATGTTAAAATACTATGTTTCCTCATAAAGATTATAATGTAACGCATCAATAAATTAAAACTGTAAACTAAATTTTATTTTTGTAGTTAGCCCTCTCAATCTAAGTTTTAAATTCTTATAAAATCACAAAATACATGATAGGCTATAATTATTCATCCAACAATTTATTAAAAATATATACCAGTACAAATTGTCAACCATTTTGTTTACAAATGCAAAATATCTGATATTTCACAATTACATAACTTAGGTATAATAGCCATATAGGTTGTTTCATGATTGTAATACTCATGTAACATGAGTGAAAAATCAGTCATGAAACTGGCATAGGAATTCTCAAAATATCCCATGTCAAGCTTACTAAGGAAAATGAGCAGTGGGTGGTTACAAAATTGAAAGATATCAAAGTAGCTTTCTTTGACAATAATGATTATCACTGTTCCTGTAGTGAACACAGTGAAGGTGACACATATAGAACCAAATATCATCTGCATTTCATTGAGTTTTGGATACTGATATGCAACAATGTTGACAAGTAAGGAAGATAAATGAGAACTATCTGATGCTCTGTAATTATCCTGGCTGGATGTCCAAGATGTTTTTTATTCTTCTAGATAGTTGTGTCATTCTTGAAAATTATAAATGAAATATACATCTCCTATCTAGAATTTAAATTACATTAATTTCCATCACTTTTGTTTTACTTTTATTTATTTTCAAATTAAGTCACTTTCCTTCAATGGATCAGTATCATTCAGTATTTCTTCTAAGTAATTTTTAGTTTCACTAATAAAATTCATTAATATTATCACTAAATTTTAACATTTTTATTTTTTCTCTTTGGATTATTACTCTGCTTTCAAATTTTTATTACATCTTCAGTATGTAAGTTGATAGGGGGAAGACTCACTAAGAAGTAAATTTTCATCCTCTCTTCCTGGTGTGATCTTGTTTCTCACTTTCTTCACTTCATAGCAGATCATCTTTCCTTTATTGGTAATTTCCCCTAATTACAGAAATCTGAATTTTATAAGTTTTTAATAACTCTTTTATTTTCTATCATTTATTCATATGATCCTTATAAAATTTTAAACATTATATTCCACCTAACATTGTTATTGCTGTGAAAAAAGTTAGTGTTTGATCTAATAACTGGTGAATTAGTAAGGTAGTTTCCAAAGAAAATTACTGTACTGTATTGTAACTTATACATCTATATAATGCTGCATTCAGACTGATGTATGTTTCAAGCTTGAGAAGGTAGCAAAGGTGTTCATGATCAGTTTGTGGATAACTCACTTCCTATAGACTTAACTCACTGTTGCCAATTCTACCAAAATTGTTTGAAAGGCTATTCTCAAAAGACTGCAGCCAATTCTTGAGCATGATTTATCACAGTCACTTGCATCTCAGAGAAATACCAATAATATTCAAATATGAAGATATCAAACAATGAATCATGGGTGTTATCGAAAAAAAATATTACAAGAGAAGAAAGTTTGCTCCATTATTTATCCGCAGACTATTAATAAACTCTGGCAAGACAGCTTATTCTATAAGATGAATCAATTTTGCATCTTCACAATATAGTATAGCCAAGTACTAAGATCATACATAAAGAATATACATTTCAGACTGAAAAGAAAACGAATACCCTTCTCTTCAAAGATTATATAGGTGGCATATCACAGCCATTCTACCTCTACTACCCAATTAGGAATAATGCTACACCTCCTGTACATATTGCTTTACTGGAATTACTTCCACTACCACCCTATTTGATCTCTGTAAAGCATAAGACCGAATGTCTGTGCCACAAAGGGCTACAGTGCCTCAGAACAGTTCATGCAACCAGTCACCTAACCAGCTCCTGGAGGTAGCCCAATAGCATGAATGGTATAAGCATTGTTCAATACACCATTTGCTTTGGGTCCAGTCATTCACTTCTCATAAATAAACTAAATTGGGTAGGCATACTCTGTCTATACTAAAATATATGACCATCATAAATATCAAATTTACGTCATCAACTTAACGCTAAGGACAACAATTCACTGCTACACCTAGGTCGCTGAATGCCAGCAAAAGCCTGTCCACCACTTATAGCTGCTTGGAGCTATTGGTCAATGGCCGACCATGTTTCAAGGGTACTTTCCCACAGCAATGTGGTAGGAGTCATTCCTTTAGGTAAATTACTGTTGCCGGTTGAACATCATAACTGCATTAAAAACTCCCACACAGTCCAACAATGCAGCTCATTTCACATTGACTCGCCGCTTGAGAGTGGCCAATTTTCCCCTTGACCTCTAAGTTCCAGGGTGGCCAAGTTCTGAACCCCCAAAAGTGGGGAAGTCGAACATCATATGTTCATTCTACTGGATGTCCCCACAAACACACACCTCATCAGTTGCCAGGCAGAACCTATACAGATATTGTTTCAAATTAACATGGTTGGTGAGTTCACCTGGGCTTCTGTTGGCCTTAGAAATGAACTTAAGGCATACCATCCCCCCAAGTCCTGTATAAATTTATACAAGGACCATACCTTAATTGTGGTGTTCCATTCTTGATACCATGCTTCCATCTCAATGCTCTAAAGCCTCCTCCACAGGCAGGAGGTGGGCAACTGTTCAAAATTTAGATCCAATGCATTGTGATCACCGTTCAGCTCCGATACTGGCCTGGCTCAAAACCGCATTCCAAATACCTCAGCCTCTCTACCTCTTCACATTTTCCACATGGCTACCTGAACTTTCACCACTAAATTGACTGGGAGAGCCTTTCCTAATACACAGTAGTAACCTAACACAGTAATAGCCTCATAGGAGGTTGTTTTAAAACATCAGTGCATACTATCCATGCTAGGTACTCCTTAAATTTGAGTAAGTACTTTATTTCTATCCAACCTAAGCACCCAAATGGTGTCATGTAACTGGACATCTTGTGTACCTATTGACATTACAAAACCAGTTGTTACTGTGGTGACATACTGTACCAGATATTACTGTGGTAATACTTACCATTGAAAGATAGTGCTATTTGCATATCTTTCAGATAACACTGTGGAAGTCACAATGAAATTAAAACAAGCTGCAAGTGATGTAATCATCTGGACCAAAAAATGGTTAATTAAATTAAATGAAAGGAAATCAGTACACATGTATTTCAGTATAACAGAAAAGAAAGACATTCCAGTAATTACAAATGGAAACACAATATCATCAAACTATCTGTGCCTTAAACTGGACGTTATTCTAAGATGGAAAGCTCACTTAATCATGTCTACATGCATACATACATTAGATAACACAAGGTAACACAACATAATATAACTTAAAAACAGAAATATGGCAAATTAAGCTTTGTCAACATATAACAAGTTACTTCATTATAAGCAAATAGTCATGCCTGTATGGATCAATAGTATAGATTGGGTATTATATGGACCCAATTTTGGTACTGTAAAATCATAATTATGTAAACACTCCTCAGCATTTTCAAAACAAAGTATTAGGAAAGTAATAATTATCCCATGAAATGTTTGGCATACAGACCTCCATTGTGATCTGAAAATTGAGATGTTTACAAAGAAATCAAGGCATTTATTAAAAATTATGGAGATAATTTACAATACTTGACAACCTCACAGCTAACCATCTGTTTAATGTTTAAAACCTTGTTTGAAGGCTCAAAAGAAGTAAAGTGTTTGAGCTGGTGATATGAGATAAATGCCAACCTAAGTATTTAACAATTTTAAATAAAGTAAATTGGTTAATAAGCTATGACTAGGAGCTGTAATAAAAACAAGAAAGAAGAAATGCAATATTATTGAAAGCCATTTTATTATATACAACTTGGATAGGAGTACATTAAATATCATTCTTAGGTAAGAAAGAATATTATTGTCAGGTAACAAAACAATTTTTTTATGGTATTTGCAACTTTTTTTGGCAAAGTAATATTTCCATTATAATATTAAAATATATATAATATATATATATATATATATATATATATGTGTGTGTGTTTAAATGAGTTAATTTTTGGAATAAATTAATGAAATAATAAAATTTTTAAGTAGTAATTACAGTACTTTTAAGGTAAAATTAAATCTTGGTAGGAGAAAAAACACAAAAAAGCACATGTTCAATGAAGAACATGAAGGTCAAGTTCAATGTAGGCTTACCACTGACCACACCCTTCATTTTTAAAACAATGTTATACAATCAGTAACTAGAGACTAAACAATAATAATAATAGTAAAAACAACTACACCCTACACCCTACTAACTTCTTGACCTTGACAACCTTGTGATAGCAACACCTGGTTTTAAATAGTGATGTCAGATTCTGTTACAAATAATAATAATAAAAAATAGTTTTTACACACATACACATACACAGAGAGAGAGTGAGAGAGACCTACATTTGTTACACACTGACCAACTAATAACAATAATAAAAGCAACATGAATATCATGTTTATTTCCCCTCTTTATACTCTTATCCAGTTTCCAGTTTTTCTTTCTTAATTGCTAGCTCATTCTCTCATACATGAAGAATTAAAAGACAATAAAATAAATTCTACCTCCTCTTCTGCCAGTTGTTCAAAAACTGAATAAATTTTAAATTAACTATAAAAACGTTCTTTATTATAAAACAATTTACCTGATTTACAGAACTTTTTATTGTTTTTATTGGTAATTTAAGTGCTACATTAATGAATTAAGATTAAAAATTAACAATAATAATACTCCCATAGAATAAAAAATAAATAAATAAAAGTAAAATGTTTTCTTGTTAAATGAAAAAATGTACATATATAAAGATAATTTTTTATACATATATGATTCTAAAGGAGTCTTTCAGTCAGGTATTATTGTAACCTTATGATTCTAGGTGATCTAACATTAAAAATCTCTCCTGAAAATGATATTGTGACAAGGCATTTTTAAAAGTAACAAGCATTTATCCAGGCTTACACTGGAAATTAGAAGTAATGCAACTTACCCTAAGTATTACTTAGGGTATTTTGATAAAATTCATTCTACCAAAGTACTACTTCATATCAATATTCCAAACTCACTAAATCACAGATGGTATTTAGACCTCTGGTGATACTCTCACTTTATTCACTCCAGCATAGTGAATATCAGTTTCTAATAAAAAGCAACTTTAATATACATCAGGTGTTTTATATGATGCATCATAGCCGTAAGAAATACTGCAGTAGGGTAGGGTAAAATAATGACTAAGGTATCCTTTCTGTAGTAAAACATGGTATTTTACACATTTTCTCCACCTGTAGGGGAAATATATTATAACTTAATAAAAATATATTATTTTTTATTAGCATCTACTGTTTTTTTTACAAATAAATACAATTCACTCTAACATTTAAATTGAATATAGAAAGCACTGAAAATGCTGAGATCCTTAGACTGAGAGGCATTGGTTTGTAAAAAACCAGTAATTGCTAGAATCTAAGTTTTTATTAGTTTAAAATTCGAATTTTAGTAAGAACTGGTGGTAAATATTACAAAAATGAGTTATTTATTATTTTTTTTAAATAACTAAAAAAATAATAAAGGAAAACACGTGCAATGATTTTGCTTATGTTCTTAAAACTTAGAAATAAACTTTCTCTTTCTCCACATTAAAATTTAAAAAAAACTCTTATTACCCTTATGATATTAAATATTTTCTTATGTACTGATTTACTTTTTTTATTTTGTTTTTTTTTTCATGAAAAGAAAGTAATCAATAGGATAGTTGCTGTTTTAATGAACATGTATTTTTCTTTTACCTCTTTCAATCAATTTAATTGAAATTATGAAAATAAGAATTCATTTTTAAAACAGGTGATTTAGCAAAATATTTTCTTATCATTACTGAACTCAAAACAGAAAGTAAAAACAAAAAAAAAATTGCTACATTGAAACCAATCACTGCGATAAATATATATTTAAATACTTGAAATAATGGCAGATAAAGCTCTGTTCTTACAAATGTTATTAAACACTAAATTTGTATATAATCTTTTAACAAAATTACCCAGAACATTAAAATTGCACTTCTGGGAAAAATAATTTTAAAAATCAGGAATTTTTTATTTAATAATTTTCCTTAATTTTGACTTTTCTTCAAATAATTTGCAACTCACAAAACATGCAAAAGAGAACATGTTTTAATACTGTATAAAACAATAATTTCTCTATCAATTGATTTATGAAATACAATTCTAATAAAAGATTATTTTTCCTTAGAGTTGTTAATGTGAGTCTAAAAGGTGTCACTCCAAAGCTACATCAAGTCATCACAGTATCACTGCAAGCTGTTAAAGAGGGCTAGTCATCAGTGATGAACAATGTGTAGTTAAGGGGGTATAAGAAATAAAAAATTATATGATTGAAGCCAGTTCTTTTACCAGTTGTAAGTGTACACCAGCCAATGATCATTTCTACCAATCTTCAGATTAAAAGGACATGCTGCCAATGCAGGTGTCAGATTAGAGTGTCTTACACATGCAAAATACCTTCTATGACCTGATTAACGATTAAAATTGGCTAAGATCATTATCAAATTAATATAAATTCATTATTTTTCAAAATTAAATTTGCCTCTACCGACTCCACTCCTCCGCTGACTCAGATTTTCATTATGTTTTTATATTAAAATCTTAAAAGCTCTGCCAAAATATTTACTTTAAATAAAAAAAGCTACCAATATCAATTCTGGATACCAGTCAAGAATTGTTATAAATCTTGTGGTACAGTGGGAATGGGAATTAGCAGAAAAATAAAATACAACTCTTACTGATTTTTCTTAGTCGGTGGATGAAATAGTAAAATATTACCTCTTTATTAAAACAGTAAACTTTAGTTATTATATAGATTTTTTAAATAAATTAACTGAAAAAGACATGAAATTATTCAAAAAAAGGTTTTGTTTACAAAAAAAACTGTTCTTCCTTTCAAATATAATTTGTTTCTGTCCTTATAAATGGAGAATTGTTAGTTGATTTTAATGTCATGAATAAAAGGATTAGTTTCAATTTTATATTAATTGTAATCAGTTATTTTGAAGAAAACAAAAGCAGAATGGTTATCAATAGATTTTCTGCAATATGTATGCATGTTTATTATTCTCTCCTACTTAACATATATATGTTATAAATATAGAAAATATATATATTTATTTATGGAGTTACAATTTATTGCATCATATATAATCATCAATAACATAACAATTAATATATTAATAGATATTATTTCTAGGGATCAGTGGATAGATAAAAATTGAGAAACCATTTATGAAATGGGTAAGGAATGCTCGTATTAGATGGTAAAGACACATAATGAGAATCACAGAAGAAGAACAGTAAAGATTTGGCTAGGAAATAAGCAAAAAGTTCCAGCGTTCAAGTCCTAGTAAAGCAGTTATTTTTACACGGATTTGAATACTAGATCGTGGATACCGGTGTTCTTTGGTGGTTGGGTTTCAATTAACCACACATCTCAGGAATGGTCGAACTGAGAATGTACAAGACTACACTTCATTTACATTCATACATATCATCCTCTGAAGTATTATCTGAATGGTAGTTACCGGAGGCTAAACAGGAAAAAGCAAGGAAATAAGCAAAAGGGAAGATACTGATGAGAAGGCTCATTAAAAATTGGATAGAAGAGATGAAAAGATATGTTTACCTTATAATTGGATGGATGTGATGAGACAAGAAGATTTCAGAGATAGTGAAAATAGGAGCAAAGATTTTGCTGTGAAAGAAATAAAGATATGGTTGAAAGACCCAAGTGATGAATGTAATTGGATGTGAAGGAATGTGCAGAGATAAGGGAAGATAGAGAACGCTTCAACAACAAATCCAGGAAACTGGCGCTGTAAAAAAGAGGTGGTACAAATATATAAATAAGAATTAACAATAAATTTAAATAAATCACTGAAAATTCTTCTGAGAATAATCCAAAATGGTTTGAAAAAAATCACAAATTATACATTAAATTAAAAAATATTTCTTCTGGCTTTTACAAAGAAAAGAATCTAAGGTATACGATATGTATACATTCACACAAACAAACATCATGTAGTAGTTAGATAATATAAAATGGTGGTTAGATAATAGAAAATATTTATCATTAAATCAAAATAATGATAAAAATATTAACAAAATGATTTTAACAAATTTACAAAGATTACAAAGATCAATAACTGTGTAATTTCAATTACACGGAAAACAAGGTGGCATTGGTACATTTATAAGTTATAAATGACAATAAATGAATGCATTCTGATTGGATATACTGTTTAAAAGGTTGGGTTATTTAACATTTGTAAGCTGCTTTAAGCATCTCGAGTAGAAAACCTTATTATTAGAAAAATATATATATATATATATATATTTCTTATTTACCTTTGTTCACTGTTAATTGTTTTCGTAGTAAAGAAGCCCTACACTTTGTAGAGTATAGGCTATTAATTTTTAATAATAAAATGAATAATGGTAAATTTTAAATTACGATTTTTTAGTGGAAAGTACTTCAAAATAGAAGAACTCTGCATTATTTTAATACGATAATCCCAATTTTAATTTGAGATCGTTGTACAACAAAAGGTTACAAATACACACATTACGAAGATAATGAAAAGAACGTATTTACTTCTTCGATCTTTCGATATATGTACCGGGATCAGTAAAGCTTGACAACGATAACAATCTTTTATTATTAAGCTTGAGATTTTTTTCTTAAATTTTTAACACCCTCCCTAAATATTTATCAAAATCTACGGTTAATTTGATTTACGAAGTAATAAAACAAACTTAAAAATAATAAAAACGATTCAGCAAAATGCACTAAAAAAGTCAAAAACTATTATTTTTTCGACTCTAGTTGAAATTTCTACTTTTTTAATTAAATAAAATTCTTCTAAAAACAAACAATCGTTAATGCAGGACCATGTTTAAAAAATTAATATTTAAACAGTAGAAAAAATCCTCCCTACATTATAAAATGTTGAGAAAAATTCTGAAAACACAAAAATTGCAATAGCTCGAAACCAAATTGATATACTGGGACATAATTGCTTAAAATACCGGATGATTGAAAAACGACTTCACGACTTTAAAAGCATATAAAAATTTAATTAGGTAACTTACAAATTCGGTTGAGTCTCATTTCATACTAAACCACATTTAATTTTGACTTAAATATTTCATTAGTACTGAATTTTAACACCAGCGCTGTCACAAATTGTTAAAAATGGATACATTTACTGATGCCGAACGTGCTAATTGTGTTTTAGTTTCACGATTTGTAGTCAGCAACTACAATTCAACGTAATTTTCGTAGAGAGTTCGACAGGGAGCCTCCTAGTGAACATACAGTTTACTCTTGGTACCAAACCTTCGTTGAGACAGGTTTGTTCTGTTAAACATACAAAATCACCAGGACGCTCACGCGTCCCTGAAGCTGCTCTAGAACGACACAGAGAAAGCTTTTCACGTAGTCCGAAGAAATCAACTCGATGTGCGTCACTTGAGACTGGCATTCACAAACGACTGTTTGGCGCGTATTACATAAACGACCGCACTTGAAGCCACACAAACTAATCGTGGTTCAACACAATGCAAATGACGGCGAAGTTGCTCGGCTGCAGTTTTGTGTAGAAATGATGGATAGAACTGCAGGCAACGATAGATTTTTAGACAATGTAATTTTTATTAATGAGTCAACGTTTCAAATTGATGGCAAGGTAGACACCCATAACTGCCGAATATGGGATAGCGAAAACCCTTATGAAACTTTGCAACATATTCATGATAGCCCTAAGATCAATATTTTTTTTTTGCCCTAAGCAAACAGAGACTGTACGACCCGTTTTTATTCCAGGAGGAAACCGTTAATTGTATCATTTGTCTGGAAATGCTTCAAAATTTTGACAAGTTATTTGTCAATTATGACAGTTAGACGATGATGACCAAAATAGACGCCATTCCTATCAATAAGCGAGTACCACCTCATTACCGCCTAGAAATCCGAGATTTTCTTGATACTCGATACCCAAGACGGTGGATTGGTCGTGAAGGTTCAATTGCATGCCCACCTCGTTTCCCAAATTTGACCCCATTAGGTTTTTACTTGTGAGTTTCTTTAGAGATCGGGTTTATTTATCGCCTTTCCCGCTGATCTTGTTGAGCTAAGACTTCGAATTAACGCCGCACCTGAAGAGGTAACTGCCGATTTGCTGGCTACAGTCTGGAATGTAATCGACTTAAGGTGGGATGTATGTCGCATTTCAAATGGAAGCCATATCGAACCAAAGTGAATGTTCGGTGACAAACTTAATTTTTTTTCTATATGATGAGACCTCAATCGAATCTGTAAGTTATCTAAATAAATTTTTATATGCTTTTAAATTTGTGAAGTCCTCTTTGAATCACCCATACTCAGGAAAATAATAAAATTAAAAAAATTAGAAGAAATAAAGAAAGGTTAAAAAAGAAGAAAAGTAACATTAATAAATACAAAGTTTTGCTGCTTTTCATTCACCGAGAAGGGGCCAGAGGCGCAGCCCTTTTTTTTTTTGAATTGTCAAGTGAAAATACTTTTTGACTATCATAAAATGTGGTTGATATTATTATATTTATGTGAAACAAAAGTAATTACTATAATAATACAAAGTAATGACGAATCGTTTTTCGTCATTAAGTAAAATATATTATAATCGCCTTACTGGACGATTTAGCGTTTCGTTAAAAATATATATTTTTTAACTTTAAATAAAAACTCAAGATAAAAATAAACACTGAGACAATCATGAGAATATACCTAAAAAAACAATTTTTTCTTTAAATCGTTGAAATCGGTCTATTTGTTCATACCAAAATATTTGGTCATTAGCAAGCCTGAAAAAACATAAAAATAAATTATTCGGATAGAATAGAAAAACTCCTTTATTATTTGAACACGGTTCAAAACTGTTGTATATGAAATAGAATTTGAACAATATAGAACATGAAATAAGCATCATTATATTTAATAATTTTTTTTAAGTAAATGCGACCCCTCATTCTTTTACACAAATGAAAAATATCATGAAATTATTTATTTTTGTACTCATATGTGTCAAGGTAAATGTGTCATCCAAATGTCAGCTTTCTATTATGTCTGATAACGACGTTCACATTTAACAGTTTGGTATCTGTCTGTTCTATAAGTTAGAAGAAATTACGATGCGACATAAATAACAAAATTATTAATTACTGTTGTCAATTTCATTTTAGTTTAATTAATTTTTAGATATCTATTGCAACAAGCCGTATTAAATTTGCCAAGTTCATCGGATCTAACTAAAAATAAAGCTTGAATAAAACAAAACTGATATAAAAAAAGGAATACAAAACTTTAATTTACTATTAGCATTATTATTATTATTATTACTATAACACAACATTAAAAACAAATCATTCATTTATTTACAAACATTTGCATTTGAATAAGAGTAATATGTAATAAATAATATTTTTCATTCAATTTTTCGTCGGTGATTAATTTGAATTGCAAATTTAGCAGATTCGTTATTCACTTTATTATTATTATTACAGTTTAAACTTTTAAATAGAGTTTATAGCGTAAACGGATAATTTTAATTTAATTGAAACCACGCCTTGTCCAGGAATTTAATTAATAGGTGTTTTTTGTTGTGGTACATCCTGCTTTACTTTTATAAGAGACCTTCAGTTACGCAATTTGCGTGTTGGTAAGACTGTTAAAATTTAAATAAAATCAAGTAATATCGAGATCGACTGAAGTAATAAGAATCATCTATCATCTTAGTATTTTTATAAAACTGAATTTTTCTCTAAAATTTTTGCTTATTTTTTCTTAATTTTGGGTATATATAAATGTGAAGAAAATTTGCCAATTATTAGGTTTATCTCGTTTTATCTTTCATTGGTTTGTTCATTAAATTCTCAGAAACTATTATCAACTTATTGAAGTTGCAAAAATCAAGATTTTTTACGAGTGTAATTAAAAGTACAATGACTGTATGTAAAAGAAAACAATATAATTATAATTTCCAACATTTTTCCGTTTCCTACATTTTTATCGAGAATCCCACCCAATCATAGATGAATAAAACCCCAAAATGCAGACACAACAAAACTCCCGCTCTCAGATTTGGTATTTCAAATTACTTGATAGATGTGTTTGTCATCGATTTGTGACAAAAAATTTTTAATTTATGATGTGGGTATTTCATTAAAATATTTTTAAATTTGTATATGTATGTGTGTAAAGAGTAAAAAAGAGGTTATCTAAATTTCTGGCCCATCTCTAAACTTAATAAAATGTCATAACTGCTAGAAAAAATAAATTAACAAATAAGTAAGAAATTATTTTTCTACTAAAAATATTTTACGAACAATATCCTAGGGATAAAAGAGTTAAACCTTCAGACAAAATCCTCTTTTTTCAGTCCAACGCTGAAACTCAGCATTATTATTAACAAAAAAGTAATCAGAATAACTTTAAGATCAGTACTTTAGAATAATTACCATAAAAGTCACTTTAAGATAATTCTAAAAGAAAGCTAACCCATAAATAAGACATACAGACTGAAATATCATTCATCACGCTACTTCCCAACCAAGGTACTAGTTTGAATACCTTTTGTATGCGATCAAATCCTGTTTTGGGATCCCCATACAATATAGAAGGGATTGTGTAAAAACGAAAAAGATATTCAAGCTTAAGGAGATTTTGACGTAGCGTTGAGGAACAAATAATTCTTTCTTGAAAAACCTATGTAATCTGTTTTAGTGTAAAACAAAAGCCAGTTATTCGAGTCGGAGAACGAAAGGTTTTGAAATGTGGCTTTACTGGAAGCTGTTGGAAATTTGACGCTGAAACGATATGTAAATAAAATTCTTTTACTCATCCAATGAAATTTCATCAAGGTTATAATCTTGAGGCTAAATCAGTGATTTTTTTAATCACTTTTCTATGAATACCTTTGCTCGTGATAGACAGTAATCTCAAATTATAACTCACCTTACATATTATTATACATTGCAATGTTACTTCATTTCACAAATTATTATTTTTTTATAAATAAGAATAAAAGTTGTTATTGTTCAAAAGTTTGGTAAAAGGGGAACGTGAAAACTGGGGTATTATTATATATTGATTTAAATTTTATCCGAGACCAAACGATAACAATCATATTATTTTTCTTATAAAAGAACCTTTTTTATATGGTTTATGAGGGGGCAGATACTACCCTGAAGACATTTTTTTTTTTTTTTAATAGTACTGACAGCTTATAATATTTATTATATCTATTTAATTTTTTTTTTATAAACATACAAAACTTTATGTAATTATACAGAACAATCACTGCGAAAATATAAAAAAAGGAAAGAGATTGTAGGTTAGCTAGCTATATTAAAGAAATAAAAATACTTTAAAAATACGAGATAAAAATTCGTTTGATACTGTCACGGTTTTTGTCCCTCGGGGAGAACCTTTGAATGTCAAGGTCACAGTCATGGTTTAATTTAGTATGAACTACAACAGTTTCATTTTAAGAACTCAAATAAGTGCACGCACAAGAACCGAATTCCATGTCCATACCCACATACACACCTACATAAACTATTATCTCAGAAATACATACTCACGCGCACGTACACATGTGCAAGAACAAAAAATTCACAAATTTAACATTATTAAATGGCATTTTGTATTTATTATAAAATCTTACTATCATTCTATTTAAAAAAAATTGTTTAAACTTACCAAACGACTGGTTTCGCTCGGGTCAGCAAAGAATCAAATTTCAGTAATCGTACTTCATTGAACAAAGCTCGGGGAACTGTAAAACCAAAACTATTTGTGATTTATCAACTGGAATATTAAATAAAAGTACTGGAATAGACTACTTATGATTAGTAAGTAAATCTTAACATATAAATCAGTTTGTTTAGAAACCTTATGTACCAATTTTTTCTTAAATCTCAAAAACCGCTAATCCATTTTAATACTAATTTTATCATCATATTTATATAAGTTTGAAGTAGATTTTAGGAATAATTGTTTACCAATAACTTCATTATTACATGAGTAGTAAACCAAAAGAAAATCATTTTTACAACATTTTTTAGTACAGTAATGTTTCTGTCTGGCTAAATAACCAATAAAAGATGATGATCCCGTAAATTAGATTTAGAAAATAGATGACATTTTATTTTAGTATTCTACTCATCAAAATCGGGTAATTATCTCAAGATATCAAACTTTTAAACTGGAAATTGTTGTTCATAATTTCTGTAGATAGAGAGTGACGTAATGTTAGGTAGTGAATGCTATGGTATATATAATTAAAAAATTATTCTTGGAAACTTTTAAGATGAATATTTTAAAATAAAGGTAAATAAAAACAAAAGTTTGCTTTAAATAAAACTAAAGAAATATCCCTCTTATTTCAATATTTAGTCATTATCATGCCCATTATCTTGAATCTTGACTATTTTAAGATCTTGCTTAACGAAAACTTGCTGAATGAACATTTCTACTCTCATACAGAGAAATTTACACCTTTAAATTGAAACGATTGATTGACTTCAAAGTTCATGATTGGTGAACATTCTTCATTTATATGTGTAAACATATTATTATTTTATAAGTGTAAACATTTTTTTTTATAGGTTTTTGATGTGAAATTCAAAAAATATATTTTGTTTATTACACAACTGCCCAGAAAGGAGTGTAATGTATTCAGGGTGAATGTATGTATGTTTTTTCCACCGTATCAGCTCAACGGCTGAACCGATTTAGATTTATGACCCCACGTTGGAAGAATCCATACGTTACTGGGAGTATAATAGGCTCTATATATATATATATATATAATGTACGTTTAAATAAATGTAAAAAATGATACTATATACAAATAACGCATCTAAATCAATACGTCGAACGAAATGAACAATGTCATTTCCAAGATACAGGTAACGGGAAGTTTAGTACGCGAGCATTTTAACCAAGTTAAATATCTTAACCAAGTCATATTGACGTAAAGACTTCATGGATCTAATGACAATGGTCCGAAAATTAGGGGCTCCGCACTTCAACATTACACTGTCTTGTAATGCAGAAGTGCATGTCCGACCATCTGCGCTAGTCGGACATCCTACCTTTTTTTTTTTTGCCGGTCGTATTTTTTAATCTTTAACAGATGTTAAACTTGTTTTTCTTTTTGTTATGATGGATTTTCAATAAGTAATGGTTTCATCGATCGATTATTAGTTTTTTTGTCTATTTATTTTACTGAGAGATATTTTATATGAAAGGATTAAAGAACGTAAATTTGGAATTATTTTCGTATTAAAACTTTTTTATGACAAAAATTCCTTCCCGTTATAAAGTAACTGAAACCAGAAATAATACATAGCGTACGGTGTTCCTTAAGAGCATTAAGCGAGAAAATGAACTTTATGAAGTAGAATATATATATTGTCTACTTCATGAGATAAATATATTTATGTGTCATTTAGTTACAATAATTACACAATATTAAAGTAATTTGAAGATAAAATTATTATGAAGATAATTTTTTAATTTAATCCCCGGAAATTTTTAAAGCATAGTTGGAAATAATACAAAAAAAAGAAAATTCAAAAACATATCTTAAAAATTAAAACGTAAAATAAATTTGTGTAAAATGGTTGTAACAAATTTTTTTGAATTTAGAATTTATTTTCTTTTCATTTTTCTGGATTCATCTAATTTTTTAACTTCTGTCTAATTCATCATTTTGACCGTCAAATAAAATGCTGTGCGAACACCTGTTTTTCTATCGAACGATTATGACGTTTTCATGGGCACTACTTCGCAGTCTGCGAAGCAGACTGTTGTATTTTTTAAAGTATAAAAATATAAAAACACTGACACTCAACTGAGTAAAGGGATAAACGACTTATAAAACGAACTAATATAAGTTCGATTTCCAAGATTTTTGAAAAGTATTCTTACGTTATAATAGACGAAATTGTAAAAATAAGCTTCAAACTACTTCATAAAATAAAACTCAATTTTATTTGTAGATTCTCTCTCTAATATAATATTGTAAGCTAACGACTCGTTAAAAGATTTAAACATATAAACAGTTTAACCTTAAATGTAAAGTTGTAAATCGCGATGTAGTAATAACATTAAATTTACCTATAACTCAGTTGAACATACATGTTTACATTTTATTTATGACAATTTAAATACGCTCGTATATTCGTGTGCTGCAGTGACCTTTCTTATTATTAACTTTACTCAACACTTCATTTGTTGAAAACATAAACTCAGATAATTTTAGTAACAATTTTTACGATATTAAAATGACTGAATGTTGAATGTAGAAGAGGTTCTTCTCTTTATGTAAGTAGGTTAGGTTATGCGTTTTAGTTGATGACAAAACACAAAGAAAAATTAACAGTCATAGAACTGCTATTAGTGATAACTCATATTTCCTTACGCGTAAACTTTTGATCGTTGATAAAATTTTAATCAAAATTATCAGTTTCAATAAAATTGAAAATAATGGTTTTAACATGCTTTTTTTAAACACGGGAATAAAGCTTTCATACTAACTCATAAATTGAAAGATTGGATATAAATAGGATTGGATATAAACTAGAATTAATTGGTTTTTTTTTAAAAACACCGAGAAATTTGAAAAACCAATCGGTGTTATAAAACTACTCTGTTATTTCATAATTTATCTCTCTATAACCTAGAAATTCCAATATGTGAGCTGAAAGTTTTCCTATTGCTGTGTCTAGCGTACTAGTCATTGTGTTGTATTAGTCTGTTGTGCTTGCATTTTATAATACAAATGTGCCATGTTATTTATAATTGGATGATGTCAGCTAGTTAGATAGTATAGCAAACCCCGTTCGCCCGTCCCCCTAAGCCAGCCGACAGACAGTCTTTGTCTTTGTCGTTGACAAACACAGGGACAAACCTTCAGCTCACTTAGTGTAGGATCCCACAATTCCAGTCGTATCTCGCTCATCCTTACCGTAACAAACCTACTGGATATAACAGTGCTCTTAGTTGAACTAAGAACACTCTTAAGCACACTAAAATATATATGGCATTTACGAGATGAAGTCATCGTAAATGTTTTTTTCATAGCTGCAAGGCAAGAAAAGTTTAGTGTAATAGAGTGTCACTTCTGGTACCTTAGAAGCTCTATTTTTCTGTTTTAGCCTCCGAAACTACCATAAGCTTTTATTTCAGAGGTTAAATGGGGATGATATGTATGAGTGTAAATGAAGTGTAGTCTTGTACAGTGTCAGATCGACCAGTCCTGAGATGTGTGGTTAATTGAAATGAAAATAAAAATTACTACCTTTACTAGGTTTTGAACCTTAGAACTCTTGACGTCGAAATCAGCTGATTTGCGATGGCAAGTTAACCACTAGACCAACCAACAAAATTTTAGTATGGATTTCAAATGGATTTTCGCCATCTGCAATAGAATTTTAAAACATTTTTAAATCTATTTTTTCGTGATTACTATAACAACTTCAAGCACTCCTTCGATTAAATAATCTTAATTATCTATTTTACTATTCAACAACAAGGCCAGTCAAACTACTAGCACACAGATAATTTCCGCCGTTTTAATATTAGATTTATCAAATTTTGCCAACGTTTATCAATTTTTTAACGTTTCCCGACTCAACCTTTCCTACAAATCCTTTACCTATTAAAAAGTTAAAATATCATCGGATGCATTATTTTCAAAATCGCTTTATAAATTCCACTAATTACCATTAAAGTACTCATTGTCCTCATTGTATGTAAGTACTCATTAAAGTAATCATTGAATTTCCATATCCTATGAACACCTGTGTAAACGAATTATTTAAATAATTTCTAGGAAATATATGAAATGAAGCATGCCTAAACTTATTTATTACAGCAGTAACCCAGCTTTCCGTTAATTCTTATCACTTCCCATTACGTAAATCTGTACGTATCTACCTACTAAATCATCGTAAATACGCTTACGTGATATTTAGATAGATCATTGAGATATATCTGCTGTTACTCGTGAATTTTAATCTACCTGCTGGGATAGATTACTTAACATAATTATAATGATAACCCAGTACTGCAGGCCTACAAATACTTCCCAACAACAAAATCCATAAAAATGTGAAATTATCAAAAAAGAAGGTTTAAATGATTGTTTGACTAATTACATAATAAGAATGACGTACACTTTTTTATTTTACAAACAACTTCAAACAAATTTTAAATGTGAAATTTCCAATTAATTCCATAAAAGGAATTTTATATAATAAGGCTAACATTTTTTTAATAAACAATTTGTCATTAAACTACCTTTTATATAAGCAGACACAAAAAAAACATAATGAAACGGTTAGAGAATATTTAAATTATTTAAATGTTTTTTTTTTATCGGTGTCATCCCATGTAAATTAAAAATAAATTTGTAAACTAGAGTTGTAGCAAACATTGCAAATCTTTAAGGAAAAAATTATAAGAATAACATATTAAAATTATTTGTAAATATCAAGGCCAAAATAAATTAACCTATATACTTAAGAAAATATATATTTATTTTGAACACATTTAATTTTTTTTACTCGTATAAAGTACAGTTTAAAGAAAATCAGTTTATTTAGATCAAATCCCGTTTACTTTGCTAAATGTTAAATCTGCATTTGACATTGAGATTAAAATATTTCCACCTACTAATATTGTGAAAATATTTATGTTGTCAACTTTAATCGGCTTTTTTTTTCTTTCCTGAATTTTTTGTGTATTAATTTTATTTTATTTTAAACAAAGATTAAGATAAATAAAAACCAAATAAGGTCAATAGTAATAATAAATAACATAAAAAAATATTATTTTTTATTTTTTTTTTTTATAATACAATTTTTTTTTAATTTGAATCCTACTTAAATGTATACGTAATTTTAATGTAGAAATGGAGATCACAAGAATTATGAATGTCAAACGACCGCAATGAACTGTTCATTTTATAATTGTTTGGTTTACGGTCAGAAAAAGTATACATTTTTTTCTAAATTTTCTTTTCAACTTCAAAAAGCAGTTTTCAGTATTTCCGTGAAAAAACACCGATACCATTATGTGACTTCATGGTTACCACCGTTAATTCTTCATCACGAGTCCCAAAGCCTAATTTAACATCATCTACATGCTGTTTCAGATTAAAATCTTTATATATATAATTTAATTTTTCTCAATTAATGAAGATGTTTTTGGCTTTTATTCAACGTTTTACTTTTCAAAATATTAAATTAAACTATTTTTTGTCTCTCTATTTTAATGACAATCGGCCCCTCTTATAGAGATCATAAGTAAATTAATAACAACATTCACATTAGGAAAAATCCCCAGCGAGACCCTTCAATAAAATATACACAAGACAAATAGTTCACATATAAGAAAAGTATATAAAAAACGTATAAAAAGATATTGGACCTAATCTTTTTATACGTTTTTATACGTTAATATATTATTTAGTAAGAAAACCAAATTATTGCACAACCGAAAGAAAAGGAAAAGTCCCCATAAAGTAATCGAAATGACGCTCACCACTCAGGAATCCAACTCAAGAATCACGGAGCCTCTTCCAGGTCCAACACAAGAAGGTGTTCAAACGCCTTACGTCCTCCCTACTGTCGAGAAGGTTTGCATGATTGTTTAATCTCTGATTTTATGTGATTTCATGTGGATTTCTTCTTGAACACAAGGTAATACCAGATAATCATGAAACTTCATATTTCTAGTAAACCACGGAGCTTCGTTATGGTTCTCAGCGACTTACTCTGGAAACATAATTTCAACATCGCTGCTGCTCGTTGTGTTCCATAATTGGATACTAAACGTCCAAATCGGATTTAAAAATACTCTGTATATTAACTTAAAGTAAATAAATAAAATATTTTTCTGTAAATTCATGCTTGTTTACAATTAACAAGTATGAATATCAAGAAATAATTAAATTCCGGTAAATTACGTGGTAAAGGAACATCACCTAATGCTTTAATAATGTCGTTCCATTGAATTATACATTGTTATTTAATTAACAATAAAATAATTAGATACTTTGCTGTAATTTTGGGTACATCATATGATAGCGAAAAATAAAATCAGTAGTTAGTATTAGCCTTTATGATATTATATCAAGAAATATATTTTTATAAATCAAGAAAGTTAAATTATATCACCGAATAATACTAAACAAGTATACCCATGTAAAAATATTTTATTATCGCTTGATTCATTAAAATAGTTCCTTATTTACATACATAACTAGCTCTACCCGCCACGCTTCGCTGTAGCACATTGTGGTTGCATGGATGAGAAATGAGAAACAAAACAAAGCATACGTTTCATAGAAATTTAATTTTGCAATACTTGTGGATGTACAATATTTTTTTTTGTTTTTCCACTGTCTGCGTAGATATAAAGGCTATCTGGTTTGCCGACTCGGGAATACGTAACATACAGTTGCCTATGTGAGAAGCAATCCGCATCTAAATCTAAACCACACAATTCTAAACATTGACCTTGAGATTTATTGATTGTGATTGCAAATGCCAATCGAATTGGGAATTGCAATCTTTTAAATTAAAATGGTGTATCGGTCGGGATTATGGGTATTCGAGGAATGAGGACATCTTCACCTTTGAAAGGCCCCGTTAAAATCGTTGCTTCCACTACGTTATTCATCAATCTCTTAACTCCAAGTCGCGTTCCGTTGCAGAGTTTTGGCTGATTAATATTCCGCAACAGGATAATTATCATTTTTTGATCGAACCGTTGCTAGAATCAATCTAATGAGGAATGTTTTCCCAGTTCCTCCTGGCGCATCCAAGAAGAAGGTCCCCCCAGCTCCGTCATTTATCATTTGCATTATGCGATCATAAATGCCTTTCTGTTCACGCGTTAATTTGGGAATGTTTGATTGGACATATGACTGAAGATCACCAATGTTGTAACTCTGTTCACGGCGTAAATCCACATCAAATGAAGCAATTGCAGCTCGGGTGGGTGCTGCCATTCCCAATTGACTAAGAACTTTATTTGCAATAGCTAAGCACTTGTCTTCAATATTTATCCATGCTTCGTTGTAAATGCCATGGTCATATTGGTTGGTATTTTCTAGGCGTACTCTATGCAAAATATCCTCAGCCATATGCGATCGATATCTTTCCCGTAACTCTGTGGGAGATGAAGGGAAGCAAGCGGTCAATATAATTGCGAATAATGCGCGAATTTGGTTTGGATGTGCAGTGTTGCACGCGTCTTTAATACATATATCCCACTGTTGGTCGTTTTCTAATAAATTCAGAGCTTGGTGAAAGGCGCAGCTCAATCACGACACGATCACACAAAAGTACCTCGATTAAAGTGAATATTTAATTCAGATTGTATAATAATCTGAATCAGATGCAAGTGGATACGTTTTTTTTTTTTTTTTTGTTAATAAACAATGTAATTGGGAACAGATATTGTTTCACATGTGACTGCGGTTGTCGTTAGCTAGTATGGCGAGTGTTCCCCTCGCTTCCGGCAGATGGCGCGGTCCCTGGTACACAGCTGACCGTTCAAAAAACAGTTTTCTCGGGGTCGCGGGTATGTGACTGATGCGAAAAATAGATAAAAACAATCTTAAAACGCGATGCGGGTTATATATCGTGCTAAAATTTGGGCTCATTCGGTGCAGAACATTTTGAGTTTTTGAAGCGTACACAAACGAACTTAACATTTTTATATATAAAGATTTGTGGGCTACGAAAAAAAAGCCCTTTAGTCGTGTGAAAAAACACATCATTTTAAATGCTTACAAAAGCAGAGTAATGCTTTTACTCACAACGTGATTCTCGAGTATGAATCTACTAATGAATTACGGTCTCCAAAGAAAACAAAACTCCGCAGGTCAATTGAGAAAAAGGTGAGATTTTGATAAAAACGCGATACGTAAAAAAATTCCAGGAATTTGAATTATTTAATTTGAAATTTATAATTATAATAATTTGAAATAGTTTAGCGGTCTATTATGTCCTTTGGAAGAGAATTCCGTTATTGTCTTCGACAACGCTTCTTATCATTAAACGAAAAGAATTCCAGCCGTGTAATAGAAAAACAATGATATCAAAATGTGGCTTATTTCAAAAGGAATAATTTTTGAAGAGGTTTAAGTTAATGTTCAATCATTGCAAAGGGTTTCGCGTATTAAAAGTAATTATAGTCCGTATAAAATTGGTTTGACACACAACGCCATATTGGTAAGTCGTGTTTTTATTCGGCTCCTAACGAATATGTTTGCCGGTTTCCGTGGCAACGTCTCGGACTTTAATCCGGTGGTTCAGAGTTGGAATCCCGGTCAGGCATGGGATTTTAATACGCTATAAATAATTCATATCATCATCTGAAGCAATGCATAACGGTGGTTTCGGAGGTTAGAAAAAACAAAAAACAACGAATACTTAGTAGTGTGGTTTCAGTGTTACTATTTGTGCATTTTGTTCTTTGCTATGTAAAAGCAAAGAACGCTAAATGACCAAAAAACGATTGTTTGGTCATATATATGTAAAAAAATAACCTAACAAAGGATTTTGTAGGGATATTATTTTCTGTGTATTTGGTTATTTCGACTTTTTTTGTTTGCATAGTCTTAAGTCTATCTGGGCTATAAGAAAGTTGGGTGTTTTAATTTATTTACTGTAAGTCATCCTTCTTGGGGGCTTTTCTTTTTGATTTGGTGTTTTTATAAAAATAAAATACAGATGTTTTAGCTGTTAAATATAATTCAAAGAAATTTGTTATTTAATCAATTGTGATTTTGTTTACATTGGCAACGGCCATACGGGCTCTTTGTGATTGGTCGTTGTGTTTGACAGCGGCCATCTTGCATTGATCGGATTGATTTTCCTTTGTTTACATTTCCATCTGATTTATTAGCCTCTTATTTATTAAAAAACTGCACAAATTAAAAATAGATAGATAGATTTATTAAAAATAAATGAAAACAATCTTTGATACGGGTTATATATCGTGCTAACATTTTTTTTATCGTTTTTTTTTTTAATAATAAAATACAGATGTTTTATCTGTTAAATATAATTCAAAGAAATTTGGTCGTTGTGTTTGACAGCGGCCATCTTGCATTGATCGGATTGGTTTTCCTTTGTTTACATTTCCAAATTAAAAATAGACAGATAGATTTATTAAAAATAGATAAAAACAATCTTTGATGCGGGTTATATATCGTGCCAAAATTTGAGCTCAATCGGTGCAGAACATTTTGAGTTTTTGAAGCCGTGCACAAACGGACTTAACATTTTTATATATATAGATTAAGGATATTATTTTTTGATGATCTCCTCATACACACCTACAACCAGCTCCTATAATCTTGGCATAGCAGGGCTTATAATGAGGCGGATTTGTTGTTAGCTTTAACAGTCTGACATTGAAAACATAAAAAACAAATTCAAAGTTGTTTATAGTAAATTATAACATGCAGCAAGATTATGTATATATAACTGATTTTTAGTTGCGTATAACATAAAACAAAACATGAATTGCGTAGATAAAAAAACAAATCGTTTACTTTATTATAGGAATCAAGTCAGAGTTAGAATGAATTAAAATGGTTATAAGGCCAAAATTCCTTTCCATCTTTCATTTTTTTAATATTTCGTTACGCATATTTAAAATTTAAAACAAGAAATCTGGCATTTCCGACAAGCTAGACGTTTCGAACATTTACTTAGATTATATACCTACCCTAAGCTTTATTTTATATCGTGTCAGATATTGCTTCTTTAACTTTATCCAGCTAAAAATTACTGTTCATATCGCTTAAATTATTTTTATCAATAAAAACAATCTATATATATAGAAATTATAAATTAAAAGGAAATCATTAATTAAAAATTTGTTTATTATTGCTAATAATAATTAATCTTTATACCGTGATTCACGTAGTGTTACCGGAGCTTTCTGAATTCATCCTACATGCAAAACTAATGAAAAACGTCCATATAAACATGGGTTTGGAAACGCTCCGTTACCGAGTTACGGCTAGCAAACGTTTTCGCCCTGATTCCTGGGAAAAAGAACGAATTAAAACAATACCGAAATTCTAGAACCCAAATTCAAAAACTTCATGGTTTCTTATGGTTTTTGACTTGAAAAATTGAATAAAGTAGATTTCAGAATTATATCATTATTATATTCATTAGTTCTCATTATATCCGACAAAAAACAGAAAAAATTGTGTCTAGAAACACGGTTTTTTACGTTTTTAAAACAAAAACATTATTAAATGACTAATAAATGCGTAACATTTATTATCAAACTTACAGAGAAATTAATTTTGAGAAAATTTATATGAAATAGCTCAATAAAATATAAATACAAATGCGAGAAATTTGATTATTTGTTTTTTTACTGACTGATTTTAACCCGGATTTTACCCTGTTGTAATACATTTTAAAACGTAGTTAAATATCAAATGGAATATCTATGTTAAAAAAAAAAAAATGAATTTCCTTTTTTCCTTTTGATTCTTTGTTCGTTTAATGATTCTTTTGATGCTTCTTCTTTTGATTACGTGGTCGTCTACACGTAATTTTGAGATCAAATTTAGCATTTTTATTGATTTACTTGTGATTTACAGTTTTTATTAAAGTTATCATATGAGGTGTAATTGGAAAGTTGTAAGACTGGACTTGTAATTTCAAAATGGTAGTACTTACAGTCTACTTTGATAGGTCTCTTCAAAGTAACCCCCCTTCTGACTGAACACCGACGCCAAAAGTATTTTTTGTTTTGGAAACATTCCAGAAAAGTTTCTTAGTTAAAGGTGTAAAGAAACCTCTTCGTATTTGCCTGAATTTCTCCAATGAGTCAAATAGATTCCCTTTCAGCGAAAATTTCAATTTAGTAAACAGGTAGAAGTCGGCAGAGGCTAAATTAGTGGAATAGGAGTGTTGAAGAAGAACAGGAATTTGGAATTTGGCCAAAACTTCCGCGATCGAGAACGCTGTGAACACTATGAGCCGGTGGTGTTGTGGCAGAGGATTCAGTTCTTGCCTCGCCAAAGTACAAGCCTTTTTTTCCGCATATTTTGGCGCAAACGCTGAAGGACATTTTTATAGTATTCCTGATTGACTGCTTGTCCCGTAGAGACAAATTTATGTTGCACGATACCCGTAGAATCAAAGAAAACCACCAACATTGTCGCCACTTCAACTGACTTGTCGGCCTTTTTTCGGTCGTAGCGAACTTCGATCTTCCACTGCGACTATTGTGCTTTTGTTTCTGAATCATTCCCATAAACCCATAATTTGTTCTATTTAACTAATGAATTAGCCCAAACATCATAGGGCTAACATCATAGGGATGTTATTTTTAAGATTTCAACATATGTTTTTTTTTTTTTTTTAGCTAAATTTTATTAAATTATTTAATTTTAGAGGGCATAATTATATGATGTAAAATCATTAATAGATTTGAGAATAGTTAATGCCTTAATTTTACTTGCAAAGTTATAGTCTACCATAAACTAATTCTTGTAAACTCGAGATATAAATCACTCACAGAAAAGCTTGATTAGCCATTACCAAAGAATAAGAAGAATTTCATACCAGGTTTACTGGAAAAAGAAACCGGTCAAATAGTTTAAAGTTATCTTTTTTCAACAAGCCAGAATATATTATATAAACAGTTGTACATCGACGTGACAAATCCACCGAAATGTTTACGATATTCAACCCTATTGAACTAATAGGGTGTGAATAATACATTTTCAACCAATTTACCAGGCTGATCGCATAGTTAATATCATTACTCTCCTGCACAACACCTTGGAGTAATGTCCCTTGCTGATATTTTACATTCATAACAGCCATATAAAAAACCGAGACGGACAATACAAAGCTAAAAATTAATGCATTAAGAAATAATGCATTATGTAGGCCTACAATTACAGTACCTTCACTCACAAGAAGGGTAGATGGTTAATAATATTTGTTAATAAGAATATTGAAAAGTGCATAGTACATTCTACGAAAATTAAGGAACTATCAGTCAAAAATTTTTCTACTTTTCTTAAACGAATTTGGTTAAATCATTGTAGTGATGGGAAATAGTTGTACCATGAAAATCATTTTTAAGTCTTTCATCTATGTACTTCATGTCTTCGTTCGCTTCATCAATTAAAACTAAACAATCTTTCACCTGACATTAAATTCAAAATTGTAAAAATCCATGTTTCCCACAATTCTGTGTTCATAAGACTGTCGATCTATGTAGTGGATTGGTGGCTTCATTGCCTTTAATCTGGAGAGTTCTGAACTCAAAACCCAGTCAGGCATTGTATTTTTCATAAACTGTATAATTAAACATAAATTAATTTTTATCGGGTGTAAGCTTGTTGCTTTGAGAATAAACACATAAATAAATAATCAATATGATATAAACGTAATCATTACGTTCATGGTACGAAAAATATCTGAACCCTATTTCTACTACTTCTAAGTTTTATTTCTGGCATAGCAGATAAGCAAATATATTATAAATTCGAAGCAATTCTTGAAAGAAATGTTGACAGTTTACTCTCTACTGCTCACACATGGCAAATAAATTCTAATTAAATTAATTTATATCTATATAAAGTTTTTAAAACAAATTGTTTGTGTGACCACTGTATGTTTTATTTTCAAAAATACAAATTAAATAGCTAATAAATTCGTTAAACATTTACTCTAACATAAAATATATTTTATGAGCTGTAGAAAATGAAGAAGGAATTAAAATGCCAAACTGGTTTCTTAAAATGTTCCTAAATAAAAATTGCTAAAATTATTTTTATTTTTATAGCCAAAAACTAATGATCAATAACATTTATGCCACGAACGTAATATATAGTGTTATAAACATTTAAAAACGGATTAATTTATCACCTTTTAAAACAATTTGAATATTATTGTGGAATTTATTGTAGGTTAAATTTACTCTTACACCTAAAGAAAATTAATGTTTGCTCTTAAAACATCAAGGTGATAAAATTGATTGTGTTTTCCTTTTATACTTTTACGTATTACACATTTTAATAGAATTCACCAAGGACCACTGCCAACTACAAACTAACAGTTATTTTCTTTTTCTCTTTTCGTTTTTACTTTTGATAAGAGATGCCGGCACTTTTGATAAATCTCTGACTGTCTGGCATTCAAATCTAGAACCAGTTACAAAATATTCGTATAATCAATAAAACCATTTATTCATTAGAAAAATACCGCGATTACTTTCCCCATTGGAATAATATAATAAATTATATAAATTCAAGATCAGTTGAATATATACCCATGAAGTTGAATATAGATATATTCAAGAAGTTTAGAATGGTATCTTTTTTATTAAAAACAGATTCATTAAGAAAAAACTATTTTCATTAAAGGAAATGTTACATTTTTGAAAAAAATTGGATTAAATCGGAATATTTTGAAAACGGGTTGGTTATATCTCGAAAAAGATTTAAATTCATAAAAATATCAGTAGTAAATGATTTTTAATAAATAACTTATAGAAAAAAATTAAAAAATTACATTGCAGATGCGAAATTAGTATTTTAAAAATTATAAATGCACTTTCCACTCATGAAAAATTTATTTTTATAATTTTTTTTCCTAAATTTTCCTAAAACCTCAGAACATTCGACTTCGAAAATCAACCGTTAAACAACTGATTTGCGATGATGGGTTAACCAATCCTTAATTTTATTGCCTACCGGACAATAGAAAATGTTATTATATGAACGAAAAAACCGGGTGAATGAGATTTCAAGAAATAAAAGATGTTATTTTTGTAAAACAAGTATTTTAAATAAAATGGATGTAAATGCCACAGCTTCTTCAACAGATAAAAATTTCTGGCAGATTAACAAGGATAAGGGATGCATAAATATAAAAAATATGGAATATTATAAAAATATTGATGACCTATTGATTAAAATAATATTTTATTTGTGTCTTCCTGGTTGAAATATTAATAAAAAAAGTAAATAAATAAAACCAATCTACATGCCTCACTAACTGTTTTATACACACACATCAGGACAAAAATATTACTTAATAGTATTTCTGTATATATTAATAATAAGCGATCTACGTCAATAATATACCTGACATTTAATTGTGGAAACGATAAACATGAAGTGGTTTAATCAAATCTAGTTCATAATGTAGGATTGTTTTAAATTATTTATTTTTAGACGGATTAGTTTTTTTCTTATAATAATAATAATAACAATAATAATACACCACAATGTAAGATTATATTAAGAATTCAAAATCCTGTTCATATTTTATTTTATTTATTGACAAAAGAATTCATAATGTAGAATACAAGTTTAAGTGTAGTGTACATAATGTCACGGCATCTCACTGACATATCATTGTTCGATTATTTATTATTATGCGATATTTATATAATTCATTAAATTTTTATATACATTTAGTTTGTGTTTTATTATTTTTTTTTATTTTTTTTTTTTTTTTATTATTTATGTAGATTTATGATATAATTTTTAGAGAATACACATATAAGAGTATGTTAACCATTCGTAATATTTTAAATGAAAGACAACCATTTTTAAGAAATAAAAAATTCTCTCGTTACGTATTATAAGTTATTATGCGAGGACGTAAACTATCTAATATAATCCATCTATCTGTTGCTTAGATTATATCATACAATTTTAATGATATAGATTATGTTATACATTATTACACAACGAACTAATTGATGAATCTCTGGTTACCTAAACTCTATTACCCAGAAGAAACCCCTTAATCAAAATTATAAAATATATTTCGTTAGAAATTCGTTCCAATTTTATGTGCTTTAATGCTATTCCCGGTTAGGCTTGGTACTTTTCATACGCTACAAAATACCATTTCCATACTCCATGCACAAGCTTCAAGTTATGTGGCAATGTCATCAAGCTAAAAAAAGATCTTTTACAAATTTTATCAACAATAAATCGTAAAATACTGTTCTTCCAAACTAAGGGAAGGAAACTCCTGTGTAAAATTTCAGAAATTTCTCTTTAAAACTTTTCAATAGACCTGTTTGCTTTAATTATCATCGCTTGATATTTTTCACTAAAGGAAATCCTCAAATAAGATTATTATTGCTGTTGAAATAAAAGTTCAGCCATATACCGCGATTCAAATTGCCAACTTTATTTATGAAAAATATCTTCAATGGATTTCCCTTCTTTTCCGTAGCTTAATCTCTTTTTCTTTTTAACCTTCGAAACCACCGTAAGGTATTACTTCAGAGGGTGAATGAGGATGATATGTATGAATGTGAATGAAGTGTAGTCTTGTACAGTTTCAGGTCGACCACTCCTGACAAGTGTTGTTAATTGAAACCCAACCACCAAATAACACCGGTATCCACGATCTAGTATTCAAATCCGTATAAAAGTAAACTACCTTTACTAGGATTTGAACTTTAGAACTCTCGACTTCGAAATCAGCTGATCTGCGATGACGAGTTAACCACTAGACCAGCCCGGTGGGTTCCATAGCTTAATCTACCCCAGCCATTCTTTTTTACGAAGTTTTCCACTCTTCTTGTCCTTGTTAGAATCCATCTAAGACCGTTTCGGTCTTAAGTATCAAACATTCTTTGCAAGTGACCATACCATTATAACTGTTTCTTTTGAATGAGATCTAATCTAATGACTTCATGACATTAATTTCGTTTCGAAGATCATCATTTCGCAGTGGATCTATTATGATTTTGTCAACATAATCCCGTCTCAATAGACTAGATTTTTTTATCAATTTTGACAAAGACCAGTCTTCTGAGCCATATGTGCCACTACTCACAAAGAAAGTATCAAACAATTGTATATTCTTCTCTACAGACATTATTGTTAAAAATTCAACATCATACCACGACTCCTCCCTTTCCTACTTTATTTAAGACATCCTTACCCTATTTTTAACTAAACTAATTGATTCCTTACTTGTTATTATAATACCACCTCCTTCGCCTTTAACCACGATGTGTTTAGGTTTTTCAGTATTTATGTCAAATCCCCATTTGCAGTACTCTTCGATCGATTTGCTTACCACATATTCTTCTTTATCTTCTGCCAAGATCATCTAGTCATAGTGAAAAGTTGAATAAAAACATGATCTTCTGCTAATTTGATACCCATACCATAACACTTTCTGGTCAATTCAATGGGTATCAAGTTTAAAAAAATCTTAAATAACAGAGGTGAAAACTTACAACATTCTGGACATTGTTATTCACACTTAAGGGATGCAAAACGTTTTCATACCTCTACATAAAGTTTGCTCTTCATACTTTTTTATATGATACTTATAAGGAACATATCAATGACGTGACTTGCACTGCTCCCATGAGCTTTTTCCACAGGGGCACTATCAAAGGCTTTATGCAGACCAATGAAAATAGACTGTAACCCAGCACCAAAAGCAAGACCTTTGGCCATTATCTGAAGAGTAAATATATATTATCTCCACATAAGCACTGTGGAGCTCCTTGTGCTGGAATAATCATTAACAGGAGGTCATTATTTGCCGTTTGTAGCTCACTCATGGATATCTGATGACTCAAACAGATGCACCCATTTGTGCTTGCTGCATCTGCCAACTAAATGTACATCACATCCTTGTGGATTCTGTAAGTTTTGCAATATTGCGTTGCAACTTCAAACTACGGGCTAACATGCAAAATATGCTAGGGATTAATGAAATGATGCTATCTTATTTTTTACGATTTCTTATGGTCGTCTGGCCACTCAGCTGATAGTTCGTCTCCTCTTATTTGATGAAGTTAATTATATTAGTAAAACATTCCATTGCAACAATCAAGGAAACTCTTAAGGAGTTCAAGTGATATATCTTCATGATCTTGTTTTTTATAGATTTTAGAGCCAAAAGCATCTTCTCAAGACTTACTTTTTGATACCTATTGTATCAAAGAGTTTTCTGTACTTATTGAGACTGAACTATAATCAATTTCTTTGTATTTTAAACCGGTTGCCTCGAAGAGCATCTCATAATATACCTTGCTGGTGTAATAAGATTAATTCTTACTTTCTAATTTTCATAAGGTTTTTTCATTTTTCAGGATGTTCCAAGCTTCTCCATACCATGTTCCTTATCACTTAATAAACCATAAAGAAAAGATCTGCCAACAGGAAGTTGGCATCTTTCTCGGTTTGAAATGAAAAATCAAACTTCCTTGGAAAGATAAATTCTAATTTTACCAGTTGAAATTTTGAAATTTGAAAATTTTTCAAATAAGTAGCTCCTTTAATTTCTGTATTACGAGGGTGTTTTAATTATATATTATTTTAGTGAGAAAATATCACAATTTATTTTTCCTCAAGCGCAGGAGGCTCATTTAAAAATATTTTAAATGAAGAAATAACCTATGTAAGTTTGTATAGTAAGTATCCTTATAACTGATACTTCTGTTCACTCATAATCCTGTGCAAACAAAAAAATATACAAATATCATCATGAACACAATTTAAAAATAAACAAAGGCAGAGATGCAAAAGACCTTTGTTCGTTTTGAACTATACGCTAAGATGAACATAAAATGCAGCTTTTATAAATTTACTTATAAGTAACATATACTTTGTAAAAATATGTATACAGTGTTCGTTATGAAAGGTTATGTCAATCGTCTACAAAAAGAATGAATTGGTAAAAAGTTTTATTTATTCTTTGAAACCTGTAAAACAGATTGCCAAATAAAAATAAAAAAATCCAATATAAGACTCCCACTTTATTCTAAATTTTACTCCTAAGAACTTTGCAGCTACAGGTAACAGAAAACGACTTAATTGGCAACAAAATATTACCACATAAAAACTGGCTCTATAATGCCACACCTCTGTCTTTAGAGCAGTTCCACTGTTTAATTAATTACAGAAATATCTTGAAAATTTTATTCCTAATTTTTTTTTTTCAAATTAGTCTATATAACTTTTTATTTTATTTAATATCGGATAAAAGTTTCCTTATTAAAATTAAATCTTCTAGTAAGTTATAAACAAGGCTTCTGGGCAAGAAGTTAAACAATCCTGACCAGAAATAATCGTTCCTTTCTCTTCCTATCTTCTTCCTTGCTCTTATTGCTAATTCTTTGGATTAGTTCCCTAGGAAATTGAATCACAAACCTCCCTGGGTTATCTGTTGTACCACGCTGATAGGTTCAAAAAGCCGCAAGGGCGATCGCTTCTTTATTGGGAGCATAGTGGGATGACAGCCCTCTTTTTTCTGAACCGTGGAACTTTCTAAACACAGGGTTAAACGAAAAGCCAAATGGAGGAAGAGATACTATTTCATACAATCTAATCTAATTGTTAATGATTTGATTTTATTCTTCGTTAAATTATTTAAGAAAATGAAAAGAATAAAGAAATTTTGTAATTTTTTAGGAATTTACTGTATTGATAAATAAAGGTGATCTTTTACAGAAGCTGATTTAATCGGTGATTTACAGTAGCCGTCGCGTAACGGCGAGCCTGGATGATCAGTCCGCATGTCATTGCTGCATTATTGTTCTCTGAAACATTGGCATACCATGATGCAACATATAAACAGTATAAACATGATGCAACTACTGTTTTTAGGAAGCAATTTATTTTTGTTTGTTTACAGTAATAAGAAAGTGACATCATGTTTCAAATACAAAAGAATTATATTTATTTTATGTTATATTTCTTTTTCCATGTATATAAATTTCAGTACTGTGGTTCTGCCTCTTGGTACGGTTCTTTTGGTGTGTGTCGTGCACCAATAAATAAAAGTGAACGCTTGATTGTAATTCACGCTGAAAGTGAAATGGGCTTTATTCCAAACGCAATGTGACTGCAAAATTAAAAGTGGCGACTACCATGATAACATAAATACTAAAAACTAATTGAAATGGGCTTAACAAAAATTAGTTCCTAACCTTCCCCGTGAGTCTGTAATAGTTATTGACAATTCTCCGTATCACAGTACCCTTTCTGAAAAACTTCCAGTGTCATCAAGTAAGAAACAAGACACGACTGTTTGGTTACAGAAACATTATATTGTATTTTCGTCTCAAATGCTTATACCATAGCTGTATGAACTAATTAAGTTGAACAAAAGTAACAGAAAACAATAATAATTTGGTGAATTGTCGGAAAGAAGTGGGCATCAAGTTTGCGGCTTCCACCTTACCTTCCTGATTTAAATCTGATCGAGATGATATGGCCAGAGGTAAAACGACATATTGCGAGCCACCACACAACGTTTAAGATGTCAGAAGTGGAGAAATTCTGTGAAGATAAAATGAATTCTATGAGCGAAGCACACTGAAAATCTTACTGTGAAAAAATTAACAAAATCGATAATAGTGACAATTACACTGAAGAAAATGATGACGGCATGACAGCGTTTTAGCTGAGGAATTAAACGGATAATTCATTTTCAAGTAAATAATTAAAGTTACTGTAATAACCATCCATCGTAATATTTACCGAATTAGTAACAGGTAGTACTTTTTCATCTGTTATTACATTTTACAATGTACAGTAGAGAATTAGTCGACTGTATTTCTTTACAAAATTGTTGCATTCATTTTTCAAAAATAAAACAATTATTTCGTAAGGGGATTACTAAGAGCGAGGAACATGTTTTTGCATTGGGTAGTAATCGTCGCCGTTCTAAGCTCCCCGTTACTTAGCGGCGAGTATACTACTTATAAAATGACTACAGAATACGGCAGTTGCTTTGTTTAAGCCAGGCTGTTCTTTTAGTTAAAAGGATCTGCAATTTGAATCTTATAGTGGTACTAGTTAAATTAATAAGCATTTACCAGTTTATCATTATCTTTTGCCTGATAGAAATATCTCATTAAAATTTCTACCCAATATTTCTTATCGTTTTAATTTTTATCGATTTTATTCTTTTCCCCGAAATTTTGCTTCGAAAATAATTTCCTTTAGTAAAAATACGTTTTACTAAAGGAGTGGGAAACTCCTGCAAGAGATTTTTAAACATTTATCTCTGAGATAAAAAAACTCAAAAAGGATAAAAAATACTTTTTAGAAAAATATTTTGTACGCTCAGGTTATCTGTTAAAAAATGTAGACACTCAAAATATGTCTTCTCAAAAAACTGCTTTTAATTATTGTAGGATCTAATTTTAACCGTAATAATTACATTTTTAGTAAAATAAATTGTAAGGGAGTAAGTAAATATCAACTAAAAACATTTTTCGCCAAGGTAAAAAGCGGTTTACTAAAAATATTTTTAGGAGCCTTTCCTCTTTTGATGAAAAACTAATCTCTTGAAACGGATGAGGGATAATGCTCTCGTTATAATTTCCTCTGGGATTAACTATAAAGAGCTATTTTCAGAAAATAGCATTTTCAAAAGCGAGTGGGTTAAAATAATTATTTCGGTCTGCATCTGAGGGTGCAGGGAGAAAGAATTCGTGAAACAGAGATTGATAAGAAAGGAGATTACAAAAGAGTACCGCCCTGGATTTTATTTGTAAAATGTATATAGTTATAGCGGATGCATTTATGTAGCTTATTGTAATGATATATAATAGATTAAGACCACAAATTTCCATAAATAAGATAGCGGGTGACGTTTTCATATGTGTAGAGTAACCGAGACTTCTTTATCTTACATTTTCATTCTATTACATTATGCTGTCCAAATACTCGTAAATTGACAGCACAAGGGTGACTACAGACCTCTTTCTTATATATTGTATTAATATTTTAATTATATTTTCTACATTATCTGACAGTTTGGCATTAACATTTAACAAATAACGTAACCTATTCAAATAAAAACTCAATAGTCCTGTATTTTTTTTAACTTTACTGATTTTCTAAAAATAAATAAGTAATGTGCACATACACACACGCACGCACACACACACACACACACATTTATTTGTGAAACAAAACACTACAACGAAGTTGATATTCTTATTAATAAAATTTCCTGATTTAAAAGCATTAATAAAAAAAAAAAAACAAATTCCGTAAATTTATGTGCGTATTTTTGTTTACAGATCAGTATCTTTTACAAATGCTTTTTAAAATGTAATAATTTTTGTAAAAACAAGGAAGTAATATTTATTAATACAAAAACTTTTATGGTGCATGTTTACTCATCTCTACTTCTTCAAAGATTTATACGACACGTAAAATGTTAAAAAAAATTGAATAATAGTAACGAGGTAATTTATTTTACATCAACATGATAAACTAGTCATTTAAATGCTGATTACATTGCACGTATAATATAACGATTTAAAAACACTATTAATTAAATGTCACACTTATTTCTTATTTACCTTTAAAATTCTTATTTTTATATCAAATGAAGTACAAGCACAATATTAAATTAATGTATAATAAGATATTAATTAAGTATGATTAGTCTATAGATTCATTTTTTCCCACAAATAGTACATTTACAATCGGCTCCTTAAATGGAACCTAAATATCTCGTTTGGTAATAATCTCATAATACTATGAGAGTTCTTAAGGAACTCTCATAACAAAAGTTGTAAGTAAGCAATGTTCCTAAAAATATAAATATATCGATATAATATAATATATTATATATATATATTTCTTAGAAATATATCGTTTTTATTATTTTTTTTTTTTCCAAAAAATACCTAACGGATCCACCGTTAGGTATTGCTTCAGAGGATGACATGAATGATATGCAGCGTGTGTAAAAATGCCATGCCTGACTGGGATTCAAACCTGGGATTTCCGGAAGAAAGGCCGAGACGCTACCACTCGCGCCATAGAGGCCGGCAAAGGAATACATCTCTGCCTTCACTTTATAGTTCATAAAAACAAATAATAATCAAATTGTCAATAAAAATAAAAAATATTCAAGCGATAGCGAGTCGATAGATACATAATAAATAGAAATCGACAAGAACAATACAAATTATAGTTATAAACAAAAAAAGTAAAGTTGTAAACAAAAATAACAAAGCTAGTTTTCGCATAATAACTGCAAACTGTCATTCAGTAGCCCTTAAGTCAAGCATATAGAGACGATTCAACCTTCGGATGTCGCCGCTGTTATCAAGCTGCGGGGAGGTTATATGATCGCTAGGTGGTTTGGCCGGCCACCGTGGCGCGAATGGTAGCGTCTCGGCTTTTCATCTGTAGGTACCGGGTTCGAATCCCGGTCAGGCAAGGCATTTTTACTCACGCTACAAATCATTCATCTCATTCTCTGAAGCAATACCTAACTGTGGTCCTGGAGGTTAAAAAATAAAATAAAAAAACAGGTGGTTGATGTGAAACCCACCGAGTTGATCTAGTGGTTAACTCGTCATCGCAAATCAGTTGATTTCGAAGTCGAGAGTTCTAAGGTTCAAATCCTAGTAAAGGCAGTGCTAAATACTAAATCCTGGGGATACCGGTGTACTTTGGTTGTTGGGTTTTAATTAACCACATATCTCAGGAACCTGAGACTAAATTCTCATTCATCCTCTGAAGTAATACCTTACGGTGGTTTCGGAGGCTAAACAGAAAAGAAAGCAGTGTGATTTTGTAGGTGGTTGTTATTATTTAACACTGTATTGTCTCACAACCTCACGAACCGTCGGAAGCTCCAGATATCCAAGAATCTCATCGTTCCATGTGAACTACAGTCCCTCCTCAATTGTTCTTGTTATATTTTGGAAGCGTTGTGTGATACCTATGTTACTATTACTTGTTGTCCCCACAAATAACAACTATACTTACCGTGCTCTTATATAATGAGTTTGAAACTTAATAACTGACTTTAAAATAACGGTGAAAATTCCCTGGTAGTCATATTTCATTCCCATTTCTTTCCTGTTTACCTGGGAAATTATATTTAATTATTAATTTTTTTCATATGGCTGATGAAAACTAAAGAAAACTGCAATTTTTAATTTTTATTACACCTAATACGATTCTATCTCCATGTGAAAAGCATAAAATAATTATTCTAAAAATAAGTTCTATTAACTTAGGTTTTCTCATTTTTCTACAATCTGGAAGTTTAACACACCATGGTTTTCCAATTAACGACTATTTTCCATGTAATAGTTATTTTAATCAGGAATAGTAAATTTTATAAATTGGTGTAAAACCGGTATTTTTGTTTTATAGTAAACTGAGTCAAATTATATATACTAATTAAAAATATTAATTATTATGTGAAGGATGCAGCCAACACTCTGACGAAGCATTTCCGAAGTACATGTCCTAAAAGTTTGTTACATTCTTCGTGAATCATTTTGTATAAGACTACCCACGAAGTTTTACCATCATTATGAAGCGAGTTATTAACCATCAATCTTAATGACAAAAATATACCGATAGTGGGTGTCTAGTATATTTTTATAGTCTATGGCCATTCGATTTAATTTAATAATATAACCATTTGTTTAAACAGCACAAAAATGTATTAAATACCAATATTAAAGACAATACATTATGCAATGTTGATAAACTGACTGTTATTGACACAAACTGTCCATTTAATTTCAGCTTTCTTTATTTTTTCTAGTTTTTGTTCTTTTCTTTATTTTTTCTTTATGCTTGTTTTCCTCAAGTAATTAAAAATTGAATTATTTCAATACGGGTAATATATTTTTTTGAATTCTGTAAAATCTCTTTTCTTATATACGAGGTCTTTAAATAAAGTAATGAGACTGACTCAGAAATAGTTTTATTTACAATCCAATTATACATGGACTCTATCATCTTCGAAATAGTTCCCTTGGAAAGCCACACTACGCTTCAAACAGTTTTCCCGCTCTTCATAGCAGTGTTGTAACTCAGAAACCGAAATATCCTTCATATGGACGGTTACAACTTATTATGTTTTCTACTGTTCCAAAATGGCGTCCTTTGAGGTGTTTTTTTAAAGACGGAAACAGGAAAAAGTCGCAGGTACTCAATTCAGGTAAATGAGGTGGTTGAGGAACTGCAGGAATGTTTTTCTTAGCCAAAAACTCATTAATTGTGAGTGCAATGTGACAAGGTACATTGTCATGATGCAGCATTCAATTGTCTTCGATGGGTGGTCTCACGCGGGCAACTCTTTTCCAAGTCTTTCAAGAACTGCTCGGTAAACATAGTGATTTACAGTTTGTTCTATAGGCAAAATTCCTTATGGGCAATGCCATTACTACCGAAGAAACAAATTAGCAAGATTTTGATTTATGATTAGCTCATTTTTGCTTTTTTGGGACGTGGTGAGTTTGAAGTATGCCACTCTTTACTCTTTACTTCTGGTTCATACTCAAATATCCCACATTTCACCAGTAATAACATTTTTTAGAAAATTAGGATCAGTTCAATTCACCCTAGAAGATCGCGGCACATTTCCACCCTGTTGTTTTTCTGTTCAACAGTGAGATTTTTTGGAACCAATTTTGCACAAATATTTTTCATGTTCAATTCGTTTGTCAAAATTTGATGGACTGTGGTATGGTCAAATTCAATTGTTCTGCAATCATTCTGACAGTTAATCGCCGGTCGTACCGTATCAAGTCTTTGATTCGCTCAAAACTGTCGTCACATTTGACTTTAACGGTCTTCCAGAGCGTGGATCGTCCGCAAGTGATTCCCAGCCACCTTAAAATGCTTTAAACCACTAAAAACTTGGACTCGTGACAGAGTATCATCTCCGTACGCCCTTTTTTTGAAAAAGTTTCAGTAGCATTCTCACCGAGATTAACACAAAACTTGATTGCACAAAGCTGCTCATAATTAGTATCACTTATTTTTGTAACGCACAACAACTCGTTTCACGAAAAGTTTATTTACATCTCACATGGCAACAATAGACGAAAAATATTAATACCTAATATAAATCAGCTGTTCATATAACCATATGTTTACTAGTATTTTCCAATGTTGCCACTTTCGCTGCAAACAAACTAGTCTCATTACTTTATTTACAGACCTCGTATATATATATATATATATATCGCCCAAATAAGTATTTATGTTTATTTTAATCACATTATTTAGGCATATGGTTATTTAAGTATCAGGTTTTATTTTTTTTTTAATAACTTCCCATTATTTATCCGGTCATATTACTAAATTCTGCACAAACTTAGCAGATTTTTCTTTAATTAAATGCTCGGTATAGTATTTTAATTACGTGGAATGTAGTAAAAAATTAAAAATAAATAATTTTAGCAGTTTGTTTGACCTTCACTTGCTTCATTTCTTTAGACTAATAAAGCTAAAAAATCCCGAAATCGTATGTAATTCAAAATTACAGTAATCCAAGGACGGCCACAAATTTTTGTCCGAATACAATACGTAACATTCTTTTGGATTCGATATCGAATAAGAGATTCTTTAAATTTACTTGCTACTACTTACAAAACGAACAATAGCCTACACAAAGTAGCTTAAAATAAAAAATTCCAACACCTTAAATAGTACAACTATAGTATTAATAATAATTGTTATTCGTTAAGTTTATTTCTCAAATTTCATTACCGTAAACGGTTGTAATAAATTAAAAGTAATGGTGTTCACCTTGCAGCCAGTTCCTATGATGGAAAGAGTTAAAATATTACTTTTAGATATTTCGGTGTATTTATCGGGTATTGTAACGGTAGGTTTTATCTCCTTAGAGAAAAAGACAATGAAATTATTCTTTTCCTTTTCAAAATCTTGCTATTCTTGAGAACGGATATGCTGTCTTGAGCTTATTAATAGACTCATGTCAGTTGCCAGGTAACCTACAAATCGATTAGAATAAGTAACAGGAAAATTCAAAACTAAAATATATTGAATATAACTTTTAAAAATAAAACGAAAAGTGGGAGTGGAATTTTGATTTGAAATTTTTTATTATATCCTAATGTGCACGTTGCAATCTGTTCAATTAGCGAACAATAAGCATCCCGTCTCCGTCACAAATAAGATAAAAATGATATGAACGATATGTAAATGAAGTGCAGTCTTGCACAGACTCAGGATGACCATTCCTGTGACTTTTGTTTAATTGAGCCTTAACCACTGAAGTATAACCCACCGGGTTGGTCTAATGGTGAACGCGTCTTCCCGCTGATTTGGAAGTTGAGAGTTCCAGCGTTCAAATCCTAATAAAGGCAGTTACTTTTATACGGATTTGAGTACTAGATCGTGGATACCGGTATTCTTTGATGGTTGGGTTTCAATTAACCACACATCTCAGGAATTGTCGAACTGAGACTGTATAAGTCTACACTTCATTTACACTCATACATATCATCCTCACTCATCCACTGAAGTAATATCTGAACGGTAATTACTGGAGACTAAACAGGAAAAAAATCGCCGAAGTACACCGGTATTCACTGTCTAGAATTAAAATCCGTATAAAAGCAACTAATTTTACTAGGATTACTAGAAATCTCAAAACCTTCGATTTCGAAAATCAGTTGTAGTTGTTAAACAACTGATTTTCGCCGACGAGTAGACCGTGGCGAGCTATTTAAAATTAGTTTTTGTTTTTATTTGAAATCAAAAGATTTTTTTTAAACTTATTTGAATGTGTTCCCAATTCTTCCCCCTGTTTAACCCTTAACTTTATATTTTGAGTTTAAACGAACATCGACATAGGCGTACATATAAACATACGTTCGGAAATCCTGATTTATATGAGATATATAGCTGGTACAGACTACTGTAGAAAACATTTAAAGATGATTTACCGGTTGAAAATTAACATTAATTGTAGTATTGTGCATTAATTGAGGAACAGGTATTTTATAATTAAAAAACACAAAATTTAAACATGCTGAAAAATATGTAATTTTCTTTTCCAAAAATGATTATAATGTTAATTTTAACGAAAATTATTTGTATCTTGTAAATAACCTATTAGTGTACAGGCAGTTTAAAGCTTTTTGAACACTCTAATCGATTGAAATTATTGAATTACTGTAATTGATTTTACATACAGTATTTTATATATATTAAATTAATTCATTAATTGATGTAACATTAGAAAAAATAATTCCCCACGCCATATCATCTTTACGTAAGTAAAGATCTTCTCTGTAAGTAATAAAAAATGCATCATATTCTATTTTATAACTTATATCGTATTGAGTAGCTCAGTTTGGTAAACGTAACGATCCATATCTTATTGTATCTCTTTAACCGTGGTAATAGAATGGATAATTGTACGGATAAAATGGGTATCCGTAATAAGCATAAGGATAATAAAACGATTCTGCTGTTTTAAGTCCTTCTTTTGGTACTGCAGCTGCTACTGTTGAAGAAATAGTAACGGCAAGTATTGTTAAAACCGCAAAAAATGCCTGAAAAAAACAAAGATTTTTTTTTATTTATAGTTATTAGTGTATGTTATATAATTATATATTTATTTATTATGTAGAATAAAAGAAATAATCATAATATAATATACCCTAAATAAGTAAGTTAACAATTACAAATGATCACAAGAATAAACATAAATACTTTGATGATGCGCAACTTAAGAAGAGAGGCCTCGTCCTGAGTATCAATGTTAGGTTCATGTGTCTATTACATGAACCCGTTTTAATCGCCTTACATGTTCTCCATTGTCTAAGAGGTTAACAGTTAGATAATTTACGTGGTCGTTAAGTCTTATTTTGTACTTAGTTGCAAATTTTTTTGCTGGGCGCAATACGAAGTATCATCGCCCCGACACAATATTTATATAGTATAAAATTAAATATTAAAGATTAAATTAAAAAATAAAACCCAGTAATATAAAAACACAGCATAAATGGTAAACTTCTGTAACGTATCCTAAAATAGAAATAAAACCGCAATGAAGTATTTCATTAATAATCTAAATTAAAACAATAAAATCGCACTGCCATACGCCAAACGGCATAAATAGTTGAAATATACTACAGAAACTCAGATATTTTGATATTAATGGGCGGTCCTAAGAACTCGTAAAACATTCGATAACATTATCTCATTGTTTCTTACGATATTTCAAAAGTTAGCCTAGTTTAAACTTCCGACGCAATAGCGCATACAGACCACAATCCACAAGGATATGGTGTACAGTTGGCAGTCACAGCGAATACATACGGGTGCTTCTGAGTCATGAGATACCTATGAGTGAGCCAAGGGTGCCCTATTCGCAAACGGCAAATAATAACTTCCTCTCAACAGCTACTCCTACATGAGGAGTTCCACGATGATACAATTTCCTTAACAGTTCGAAGTTTATTGTTGTGGTAGCATTCCATTCACTTTGCCATTCGTCACGGATCACCCTCTTCAGAAAACAGACAAGATCATCAGAAATAACACGATTAGTGAAAGGAGGGTGGAAACAAACCTCTTTTGCCGCACTGTCAGTGTGCTCATTGCCTGAAATTCCAATATGGCTGGGGATCCAGCAGAAGCTCACAGTTGTGTTATGCTGAGTTGATTCAGAGATAAAAGACTATATATCACAGACGATAGGGTGTCTGGAGTACTGTCAATAATCGCCTGTAAGGCATTCATAGAATTTGAACAGAAAAATAGGTGTCGAAATGTATTGTAAATCGATCGAGTCCCTCTCGAACACTCGGTAGCTTTATTCATGAATTTCGTTATTCCGTACGAACCATGGTGTCTGTGTAATAAATCTCACAGATTTATTCTGTAAACGCTGAATAACCTCTATATTGCTGATACTTGCCGTACCCTAGGGTTGGATTCCATGTTTTCAAACCGGTTTTAAAATTAATTAGTACAAAAGTAGCTTGTTACATACAGATAGTTGCGATTTCTTGCCTAATAACCAATAAAGCTCCTTAAATTTAATATATAGTTGTCTCCTTTTTTCCTTGATGTGAACCTTCCATATTAGACAATAATCTAGGTGAATACATAAATGCCGTTCACTTTCAGATCGCGGGATGTAACCTTCATCTAAATGAATCCCCGGGCATTCATCTCTTCTCATCGCGAATGCCATGTGATTCGATATTGCTTGATCTTTATTTTCCATCTCTTCAACCACTCGGCTAGAAGGTCTAATTCATATTGTAACTTAAAAGATAATTAATGCACAAATAAACAATCCGATGTAATATTTAAAAATTTTTAAATAGTTAAAACAAAGAATGAGAAGGATCAGTTTCAAGAAATTGTATAACCGTTTGAAAGAGAAAGTCAAAGAAGAAGAGGCCACGATAATCGGGATGGGGAGTGAGAGGAGCTTATCATCGCTATTTATTCGATGATCCCAATTCTGGAAGACTTAGTGCTAAAAGTAGTTTTGAAAACGGAGATAGTACGAAACGTATCAACAATGAATGTTAGAATGACAATGCTAGGAAGGGGGGAAGAAAATAACAATTAAATTAAGATAATCCTAACAGAAATATAAAATATTGCAAAAACTGACAACTACTTCTTTCATAAATGAAAAGATTGTAAGACGAACTGGGGCACACAGATGTTGTGTTTAAAAACAAGTGAATAAAGAGACAAAATATAAAATATATAAACAAATATTTGAAAATTATTAGAAAGATTGGAGAGATACAATAAACCGGTTCAATGATAAAAAAATAGGTTAAATATCGTTTTTATTTTTTCAAAAACATGTCTCATACACTTATAATTGTCTATGAAAGATGGACGTATGTTTGTAAATATAAATATGTAAACTTATTAAAAAATAATTTTTTTATATTGTAAATATAAACAGTTTATTGTTTATATTGTAAAAGTTTGATTAAAACTCAAAAACTTCTTGGTCTGAGTTAATTTTATGAGGTTATATTTATTGAAATTTTAAGGTGGTTTTAGATGTAATTTAGTCAAACAACGTTATTATTGTGTGAGCAGCAAAAATCTTAAAGAAAGAACGTATTTTATTTTGCAGTAATAATTTTTTTTGTGGAAATAGACAAAAATTCGTATTTTGATTCACTGATTATATCGTTTTTTATAAGAGATAGTTGTTTGAATCTCTTAATAAGATTTAGAAAAAATAATAAATTTAATTTTGGTATTTCATTTATTAAAGTTCAGTAAAATATATCTAGATAGCAGTTAATAATTAGAAAATTTTCATATGTACACGATTGATATAATTTTTAGTAATGAGCGCTTCCTATATATTGTAGGAATATGTAATAATATTATTACTCAAAATAATAAATTATTATTTAAATTTAAAAATAATAATAATAATTAATAATTTAATAATAAATTATTATTATTACTCATAAATAAACATAATAATATTTATCTCTTAGTAACTGTTGAGGTGCATTATATTTTCATGTATTCTTAATGTTCCATATAAAATCACAGCAAAAAGTTTAATTTCAGTTTGGGTCTATTAACTCGATTTATGAATTTTTACGCATAATCAAATTAAAATATATTTTAACTTGAAGAATTTAATACTCTTTTAACTGTATACAAAAAATAGATACGATTGAATTCTTAGTAATGTTCTATATTTCTTCATTTTAATATTTACTAATGGGCTACCCCACTAGAAGAAAAATAAAATTTTTCTTTGTTTTCCCTCTTCTTTTGTTGTTTTGGGTTTTTTCTTTTGTTTAAACAATTAAACTTCTTCCCTTTTGGTAAAACTATTTTAAGTTACCTTGCAAATCCATTCCACAAAAAATTTCAAGCGCTGAAAATTAAAGGTGTTTCACTTAAACTTTCTTTAGATTTTCTACGGAGGTTCCTACCAACCGTACCACGATAGTTTTGTGATTTAACAATTTATAGGCTGTGAATGAATTTTAGTAAAATATTTCAGATTTGAAGCAAATATAATTTGAAAATATTTTACTATGAAATATTTTTCATAGGAAAAACAACTTTCCTATTAGTCTTATTAATTTCATAGGAAAATAATTTTCATTTGAAGTGTTGAAATGTTTTTCAATTTTTTTTATTATTATTTTTTTTTTTTTTTTGAGTGAGGGTTCTCTTCCGGGTAGAAAATTTTTCCGATTTTAATAAATAAAATTTCGCCTTTCCAATTAATAAGTTTCTCGAAGAGATCAGTAAGAGTTAAAACGTTTTTACGTATATTTTAAGGGGTACAATTTTTAACTTAAAAAATTTAATCTTGTTAGTTACAAAGTCAAATTTATAAGAAAAATCAAAGATAAAATTTCCCCGTAGCAGATAAGACATTTCTTCCCTAATTTTTAATGATTTTATTAAAATCCTCACAAACAGATTTTTTTAATTAGCTAAGAAACTCGTACCGATAAATTTTTTGTAAAGTCTAACCCCTTAGATATATACAGCACAGCATTCCTGTAACTTATTTTTCTGCCCTTCACGAATTTTTTTGAAAATGTATGAAATAATTTTCCTAATTTAGAAGCTTACACAACAAATTTAATTAATTTAATTAAATTATTCTTAATATATAACCCCACGTAGTTCAACAAATATTTGCATACATACGAAAAAATTTTGTGATCCAGATTTTAGGGGTTTTTAATAATTTTACTTCCTTATTCGAAGTAAAGAAAGTATTGTGATCGCGAAAAATTTCGGTTTTCAGTTTTTAACGGAAATATCCATTTTGATCCCTGAATCCATTTTGACTCGTTTCGGCGTGACGTCTGTACGTACGTATGTATCTCGCATAACTCAAAAACGATTAGCCTTAGGAAGTTGAAATTTTGGATTTAGGACTGTTGTAACATTTAGTTGTGCACATCCCTTTTTGACTGCAATTGACTGAACCAAAACTGTCAAAAAAAGCCCAAACTCCAAAAAATTTGGATTTTGAAATTTTTTTAACTGCAGTAAAAAAATAAATAGTACCCTAATTGAGAGCTTTTCAACGATATATCATATCATAAGTGGTACTTATTTTCACTGATTCCAAAGTTATAGCTAAATGAAATTTTAATTAATGAAATATTTGGATCTTAGATGGGGAAGGCATGTCAGTTCGAATCAGAATCCTTTTCTTAACCTTTTTTTTTTAATTTAAATATATTGATTATTTAATAATTATTAACCTCTGATTGTAAAAACATTACCATAAATAATAATTCAATAACAATAAAAAAAAGTATGAAAAAATATCAGAAGTTATTAATGAAATAAAATTTTATGTACTTTTCATTAAAAAAAAAAAAAGTGTAATCTAATTTAATAGGCGTACAAGGATGTCATGTAGTGCCCACATCAGATTTTTGTGCTACGTACTACAAACATTAAACAATAAGAATACACGGTTTTTAGAACGTATTAAGATAACCTGTGATATTTGTAGAATATTCTTAACTGTTATTCAGAAAGATTTATTTATTCAACGTAGTATCTAAATATTTATTTATCTAGATGTTAAACAGTCTATTCTATTCAGTGACATTAAATAAAACAGAAATAAAAAGCAGAAGTCGAGGTTATAAAAGAAGTAAAAAATAGAATTTCCGAAGTATGAATGAAATTTATAAACACGTATATCATTAATAATTTATTCATAACAAGAAGTTTTTCATAACTTATATGGAACCGGTGAAAATGTATATGGTAATGTACCCTTGGATTCTGAATTTATAATAAAACAGTATTACTATAACAGGTTTTACATGAAATAGTTAAAAATACATTCACAGCAGATCTCTAGCAAGTTCCGGGGAAGTGAAAATTAATTTTTTTACTCCATTACATCTAATCAATAAAAGTTTTTACTGAATTTATCTGAATTTTACAATTTATAAATGCATTAAAAACGATAACTATGTTTTAAAAACATTATGATATTAGACGCGTTATATTTTTGCCGATAGGTTTGAAGCTTAATAATTGTTTTCACGATAATGCTAAAAAATTTAAGGATAGTCTTGTTTTACACCCATTTAAAGTTCTGGTAAACTGCAAATTCATTTCATTACTAAAATTTGTCTTCAGAAATCTGAGGGAAAAGTTTTATAGTACCTTTTTGACTCTTAAAATTAAAAGGATTTTATGTCCATAATAATAATTAGATGATAAACATATTTCTAAAAATGTGTTTTTTTAAATATCCAATAACTGATTTTTTTATTCACATTACCATTGCGGCACATTTTTGAATCAACAATTCTCTTTAGCAATTGACTATTTTTCACGCAACAGCTCTTTTAGTTAGGAATAGTTATTTATAGAATTAAAGGCAATAGTATGTTAACTTGGATAGCCAAAAAAATGTGTAGTGTAACTAAAAATAATCATTATCATAAGCGGTGCAAAGTAAAAAACAAAAAAAGAAGATTAATAACTTTTATTAATTTCTGCAAAGTGGAAGATACTATAACAAAGCGTACAGTAATATCACCTGATTATAACTACTGTTGTTATTGACTTAGAAAACAAAAATAAAAGCCCAGATGAGTCTTTTCCAGTCAAAAATAACTTTATGACATCCTAGATACCTAGGAGAGCATCAGAGTCACCGTCTAACGTGGAGTCATCCCAGAGAAAAAACGACACAGCTTAACATTAAGTTCAAGGAGATGCGCTGTTTGCTAGGCAGGGATCATAACTATCATTACCTTTTTTCCTGTTTAACCACTGGGAATCACCGTCAGATATTACTTCAGAGGATGATATGTATAAGTATAAGTGAAGTGTAGTCTTGTACAGTCTCAGGTCGACCATTTCTGAAATGTGTGATTAATTGAAACCAACCTCCAAAGGACACCGGTATCCACGATCTAGTATTCAAATCCGTATAAAAGTAACTGCCTTTATTAGGATTTCAACGTTGGAACTCTCTACTTCGAAATCAGCTGATTTGCGAAGGCGCGTTCACCACTAGACCAACCCGGTGGATAGCAACTATCATCACCTAACAAGCAATTGCTGTACTCAGCGGTCCTTACACGATTTGGAACTACGAAATCTAACTGTCGGGTACGATAAGCGAGAGTAACATCAAAGTTGTATAGCATTCCAGAACAAAACCATTGAGAAATATAACAGAAGCGCCGTGTTTTCTGTTTAAGAAGAACTCAGGAATACATAATTATCTCGGGTTGCCAACCGTTCGAAAAGAGATACGGCGATTTAGTAAAAGATACAAATTGAGGTTGAGCAAATAATATGTGAACTGGCTAACCCCTTGTAAATAGCGAGAATTGTAGGCGCCTAAACTGCACATATTACATCTGTAAGTTCTCAGTGATTTAAGGTGAATCAGCTACCTTAGGTGTGCATCGTCAAAATTCTTGGTTTAATTTCTCCACTTACTTTTGTTGGTTTGTTTTATTTTTTCACTGTTATTTTGTTTGATTAATTATTCTTTGTGTTACTGATAAGACTATTTTTTGGTATTTTCTTTGTTTTTTATGTTCTGACCTTTGTTCTTTGATCAATTTTCTTTGGACTCACCTTTGTATGGAATTATTTATGTTTAGTATGTATTTATTTATGTAAACTGTATAAGATATGTATGTATACATAATCCATCTTTTGAGGAATTTCAATAAAAACCTCTCTCTGCATGTCTTTTTCTATTCAAATTTATTTATTATTCCGGTAAACTGGAACCGATTTTAAATTAAACACTGCGGCAAGAAAATTAAAAATATATCACTTCACGTGCTATGTCCTAATTTTTTTTTCATCAAAACGAATGTGCTCAGGCTTTTAATCTTTCTTAAACTAAAATACTCGTATTATTCTTTAGGACATTTTTGGGTTTAATACTTATTCGAAAGATCGGGTTAGGTTAAAAATAGTCAAATACTACTACTACTTTCATTTGGTTTTGTTAAAGAAAATGTTGAATTAATTAATGGAATTTTAAGATAAAAATAACTGTAGAATAAACTATCTCATTTTTTATAATTAAAAGCAAATTATAATCGTTAAATTCATCGGAAATTCTACAACACGTACGTACCATAGAATAAACACATATTAAAAAAGTACGTAAAAGTCTTTAACTATACATCTCTTGAGGTTAATACAAGAAAATAAATACCATGATATAAATATCTAGATGACTTTTACATTGAAATAGTGCATAGTAAAAATACTTAAAGAAAAATTAATTGATATACTGAACTATAACACACGTTTTTTAAGATCGCACTTTTTAAATACTGTAATCAGAATTGTTTTTCCAGGATGCCTTACAATATTAACTTTAAAAAACGTTTTAAGACGCAGAAAGTTACAGTATGGTCGAAATTTAACAATTATGATATGAAGTGTGAAAATGAAGATAAATCGTTATGTATATTATATATTTCTTCTTTCTCCATTATCTAACAGGCCACGACTCGATTGCAATTATTTTAACTAATTTTTTATGGTGAGAAATGCATTTTTTAGCGTATGAAAAAATGCCAAGTCTGACAGGGATTCGAACCAAGAGGCTTCTAGATGAAATGCAAAGATTTCCTCATAGAGGTCAGCAACTTATCCTTATTACGAGCCTGTTAGATACCAACCCCTTGCTTTGTTTGCAAAAAAAAAAATAATAATTTTACAACGATTTAAGTACGAAAGAATTAGCTCATACATCTCTCCAAAGAAATGTTTCTTTTCATTTTTTTTGGATATGAGTTTTTTTGGATATAAGGTTTGGCCCCTGATTACTTATCCGGACCAAGTCTTATGAAAGTTGAACTGGATAAAGCACTATTAGTTTTAACCTGTCTCTAAACATACAGTAAATGAAAGGAAGCTTTTCGTTCCGTTCTAAGTAATTAATGAAATACCTTATTGTTAAATCTCAAATTTCATGGCAGTGATTTTCAATGAAAAATTAACTTGAAAATTTTCCTTACAATTTCAATGTTTCGAAAACATGAAATGAATTTTGAATTTGCTATTTATTAATTTCCTCGAATTAGGATAATAATTTCTTATTTAACACTGAAAGCAGTAATTTTTATGAATTGGTGAAAAATTATAAATTATATCTTAAAAAAATTCATTACAAGGCAGCCGAACAAATTTTAAATAATTATACGTATTAAGATTTTAAACAAAATTAAAATTATAAAGGCATTAAAATTTTTAACTAAAAAGAGTACCTACTTAAAAATAATTTCAGTGGTGTTTTTATGAGTTATCAAGCAATTTAAAGAAAAAGTAAAAACCCAAAAATAACTGTGGAATGGATATTTAACTCTGAATTTGTCCCATTTTTTAAGAGTGCTACAGAATACAGAACTTGGAGCGTTCCAAGTGGTGATTTAAAGAAACCAAAATTCTCAATAAACCGTGGAAAATAATTTATAAATAAAATTATGTTTAATTCTAATTAGTACTTGTCAGTGCTGATAATATTAATTATTATTTTATGAGATGGCCTGTTCACTTTTATTTGTGATTTTTGAGACAAGATACATTTGGATACATTTTTAATGATCCGTTCAATATGCGTATTTGTCTTAAAAGATTAATTTAATACGGAATCACTTAGTACTGATTACGTAACAAACATAATTACAGAGTAAAAAATACAATCCAAGATAAAAGGTTAGTCTACTGAAACAAATTTATCATTTAAATCATTGACAGTTCTATAAAAAAAAAAGCTAGAATAGTTTTTTAAATTTAAATTAATATTGAAATTATGACACATATTCTAATTAACAGAATTATACTCTACACTATTAATAATATCATTTTAATATTTATGTAAGGATCCCACATACACTCACAGCCTACGTATAATTTGACAGTATTTTACTGTCAAAGCAAATCAAGTAATATAACAAATTAATGTAATTTTTACCTTTATAAATGGTTTTATTAATGAGTTTATAAATAAACCTCTATGTACTTGTATTTTTACGTTTGAAAAGATTCAAATAATAATTAAAAGTTAAAAGTAAGAAAATAAAGGTAAAGTAAGTAAGGTTAGATAGTAAGTATTTGAAAAGGTGAAAAGCAATATTTTCAGGTACTAACAGTTGATTTTCGGAGAGAAAGGTTCTGAGGTTCGTTTCCTATTAAATGCTAGCTGTTTTTATACGGATTTGAAACTTTACAGTGGATACCGGTGGTACTTTGGTGGGTTTTTTTTTACCTTCTCCCCCGGGCCGGATCCTGCAGTTAAGTATTATACAGCCCAAGGGAGTATCCTTTACTCTAACGGGCCTTCACGTCTCAGCCCGCCGGTCGGTCTCACTTTGCGCCCGTCTCAAACCTCCAGAGTAGGATCCACTAGGCCCGGCTATGCCGTCTCTGGGTCTCCACTCCGAGAGCCGGGACTCAGTCAACATGCCATTGTCTGTAACGGGGACATCCCGAGTGGGGCATTCCAGCCGCGAAGAAGAACTCGGTCTTCTTCGCTCAGGAGTGCGACAGTCCCCGTGCCTCATCGTTACCTTGGTGCCTCATCGGTACTTTGGTTGTTGGGTTCAATTAACCAGACGTCTCAAGTCAATCAAGGATGGTCTTATTTTACTACCCAGTTAGTTTTATTAATTATTCAACTTAATTTTATTTCCGAAATTTTTTTTAAAAGATTTAAACGCTAAAAAAATGTTGTATTAACCGCCCTTGAACCAGTTTTTTCTTTTTAACTTTTAAAAATAACCATTCCTGACCGAAACAGTTATTAAATAGAAAATGGGCAACAACTTAACTCAGAACCTTCAAATTGAGTGAGGACTTTGTTTAGTTTAATTATTAAGCAGTTAATAAAATAGGTTTTATTTTTTTTTACATTTTTGGCAGAAGTGGTGTTATGTTAAAAGGTTGTTAAAAAACGGTATTTTTTCAGTTAATAAATGTAAAAATGAAAAATATTTAATAAAATAAATTAAAAAATAAAGCAATAAAATAACGCTAAAAACGTAAAAAAGAAAAATTATTTTTAATTCTGTATATTCACCGTTTTAAAATGTTAAGGGATAGCATTTTTAACAAGTTAAGGGATAGAAAGTCTTTAACGATTATAGATCTTTAATTTGGCGACTTCAGAAACTAGAAATTTATAGAATTGAATTATATTACTCCATTTAGTCCATTTTCTAAGTCGATTAAAACTTACTAGAGAATACTTAAAGCGTTTAAGGTAAATTAGTTTGTATTTTATAAATTCGCTAATCCTGCTCTGTATTTCTGAACTTAGGCGTTCGACTGGAACCGGTGTATAATCACTTTAGCGGCTGAACTTTGTATTATTTATTTTCATAACACCTGAGTATTATTAACAGAATTTTTACTCTTTAACATAATGTATGCATTGTTGTTGATAAGATAATAATTCCTATTATCTTTTCTGCTCACTATAGTTTCTATGTTTACTACTGCTTACCTTAGCACAGCTTCATAAAAGAATGAATCTAAGAAAGGTAAGCAATACTAAATGTAGAAATTAATGTATAAACTACAGATTATTTACTGACTACATTCATTACCGCTTCAAAAAAGTGATATTTGTTAAATAACTAACTTGTTTTCTTCAAAGAACTCCATAAAAAAGATCTGATGTGGACACCATATGACTTCCTTGTACGCCAATTAAATTATATATACATATTTTTTTTTTTTTTAATGAAAAGTAGTAACATTTTATTTCATTATTAACTTCTGATATTTTTTCATTTTCTTTTTTTTATTGTTATTAAAGAATTATTCTTTATCGTAATTTTTTTTTACAATCAGAGGTTAATAATTATTAATAAATCAATATATTTAAATTAAAAAAAAGAAGATGTAGTATGATTTGAACCGATGTGCCTTCCCCTTGTAAGATCTAAATATTTCATAAATTAAAATTGTATTTGGCTATAATTCTGGAACCAATGAAATAAGAATCGATAAGTAAGAAGAACAAATGAAAATAATTACCACTTGTGATATATCACTGAAAAGCTCTCAATGAGGGCTTATTACTGCAGTTAAGAAAAGTCCAAAATCCAATATCAAAATGTTTTTGGATTTTGGGCTTTTTTGGAGACTTTCGGTTTAGTCGACTGCAATCAAAAGGAAGAGCAAACAAAGGAACAACTAGATGTTACAACAGTCCTAAATCCAAAATGTCCACATCCTACGGGTAATCGTTTTTGAGTTAAGCGAGAAACATACGAACGTACAGACGTCACGCCAAAACTTGTCAAAATGAATTCAGTGATGGTCAAAATGGATATTTCCGTTGAAATCAAAAACCGAAATTTTTCGCTATCACAATACTTCCTTTACTTCTTACAAGGAAGTAAAAAATGTATATATATATTATTTGTTGATTATTATAAAATGCTTTTATTCACGTAACATACATTTTCATTTGAAAATTCTTTATAATTTAGAAACAGAACTGCATAATTTATCAATAGAACTATCAGGTTATCCCTCGGATATCTAATCTTATTCATTACCCAGAACTAAACCCTCAGTTAAAAGTTAAAAAATTCTTCAGAATTTTTTTTTATTTATAGTTGCATCAACGTTGAGTCATTAGCGACTTAAATAAAACTAAATGTTCATAAACAGCAAACATTGGATAAAAAATATCGAAACAGGAACATGACCACTAGACTATTTTCACACAGTACTCCGTAAGGGATCTCACGTAAGTAAACCCGTTAAATTGAGTTCTTCAATGAAGTCCTTCCTCAATTAAGAAAACTTTTTCAAGTTTTATTAACTTTAATTACTGTCTCTTGAAGTTTTTACAAAACCTCAAGCACCATGAGTCACAAATAAACTTAATCTGCTTGAACTTTCAAAAACGTTTTGTCAAATTGAATACAATTCTACTTTCTTTCATTTGTATCTCTTTTGAATTGTTTTTTCTGTAACAAATTTGGGTATGTAAATGAAAAATGTTACACAAAGCGAAACGGATTAAATCGTCTGTCCGAATACATTTTAAATAAAGTATATCCTAAGCGAATAAATGCCAAAAATTTTGTTTTTTTTTTTTCAAAAGAGAGTACACCGCTGATAAACACTTCATATTAAGAAGTACCAGATATTATTTCTACGAGTTCTGTCATGTAAATCTAGTTGGAATAAGTTTATTTTTCAGATATCGTTAAAACAAATTGTATCGTTCAGTTGCAAAGGTAATCCCACAAAAACAAAATAAAACCCAATTATGTCGGAGTGGTGCAAATTGTTAAGCGATTGTCTTCCCACAGAAGATTGATAGTTCGAATCAGTTATATTTTAACACTGAACTACTCCTCCATACTATCCTCTCGTGTATCATTGTTGTTGGTTTGTAATTAGCAACACATCCTGCCCTGGCGATCAGTGGATGTTAGCTCACAGGTATAGTTCTTACATGAATAAGGAACGCACCTGCCTACGGAACTCAAATAAAGAAATTTGCTCTAAATATCTGGAGATTTCCAGAATATCATACGAAGAAATTTATCATCATACATAATTAAGATAATGAGAACTGAAATAAAAAAAAATCCCTTTCGGTGCGCCGGAAGGCGGAGGTAGATTTCACGGGTGCTAAGTAGGGGATAAAAAAGATTTCCACCTTAAAGTTAAGAAAAACTTCAAATTTACTCAATTCGACAATGCTGCATGTGACAAAAAGTTTCACACGTTTAACATACGAAAGCCCCATCTTCTAACAATTCCAGTAACATTTTTGTCATCCCTTGCTGTAAGGGTTGGTCATATCAAATATTGTTTCAGACAAAAGTTTTAGGAAATGTTTACAGGACTAACTACTACTACTTTAAACCGATTCGTTACTGTGCCTATTAAGGAAGTATGATTTTTTTGTCTTCGAAACCCAATTTTTTCCATCCCCTGGTCAAATGGTTGGTGATGTCAAAAAACTTTACTTATATAAGTTTTAGGCCCTTATACAAACAATAGTGGGAACTTTAAGCGAATTAGATATTTTACTTAATAGGAAAGTTATAGCGATATTTTTTTTCGAAAAAGCCCCTCATTTCCCCCCCCCCCAGGTCCGATATTGGCCGCTAACGAAATCGGCGAAATTTTGGGACGTGTTATTTTTAAAGAACAATTTGAAAGTGATTGGCGCAAAATTACGGCAGTTATCGTGTCCACGAGAAAGTAAAATAAATCTATATATATATATATATATATATAAACCTTTTGAGCTGATGGTGGTTTTGGGGGTCTGGGGGATATGAAATGCGAAGATATGTCAAAATTTTCCGGAAGTCGAATCATGGTACACATTATAATAGGTAGCTTTCTTATGAAATCTACCTAAAAGTCACTGAAACAAATTAAATATTATGCATATATTTAATAAATAGCACTCGCTACATAAATTAATCCGATCGTCTACGAAAATTATGGTATAACGATAACATCTTCTATTAAGTTTGTGATGTTTGAAGAACGGTTTACCCAATTTTAATAAACGAAATTCTGTTTTTTTTCACTAAATTTTTGTAATAATTACGTACTATCTTTTACAGAAGGTTATATAAAATATTACTTCACGAAAAGTAACATCAAAATAAGATACACTCTCTGTTTAAGATCTGTTGCTCACCAAATAATTTCATTATTATCTAAATAAAACAATTCTGAAATTTTGAAAAAAAAATCGTTTAAAGAATCATTCAGATTGACCTCTCAGGTCTCAGTTTTAAGGGAACTTTTGACATAAGCAACCAACCACACGACTTCATATTTATATAATTTTTACATGGAAATAAAAATGTTTGTCATACCGTCAAAAGTTTTTAAGTTTTTTTGTCATACCGATAAAATTATAACCTCACAAATGGCTAAATTTAAACTGGCAATGTTGTCAAACGTTCCCGGAAACTTCAAATTAAAATGTAACCCTTTTCTTAGAGACAAAGAAAATCTAACATGAGATCAGTTGATCTACGGTATTCTTCACTGAAACGGTCTACTTTTTAAAAATTTTTATATGTATATTACCAAATTTTATATTAAAAAAAAAATAAGTAAATCTTTTTTAAACTCTTTACCATGAGAAAAAAAAACAAATATTATATACGCATACTGTTGCTTAGACCTAAATATACTTACAATCAATTTTTGCATGGTGTCTGTGTTAATACAACGAGCTTACTGAGAATCTACTGAACAAGTTGACTTAGTTGAACTCAAACATCAACGTTGTCTATTATTATTTTCTATTTGAAGCCCATTAATTTATAGTGCAATTTGCAGAAAGAATGCAACTTGCATTTCCTTCCCCCTCCTAACATTTTTTGTGTTGTTATTGTACCTACATAACTGGCAAGTGCATATTGTATTTATCTATTTCTTTATTACTATTACAATTATTATAATCCTATTAAATAGTTATAGTTGAATTTATCTAGATTTATTTATTATTCATAATAAACTACGCTTTTTTTGTAGTAGTTGTTCTGATGGGTGTGGCAAATTTAAACAGAGTTGTTTTACTTGCGTTAGATATCAAACAAAGTATTCTAACATATTTCTGTTTAATATACGTTTTTTATTAACACAGTAACTGACATTGACATGTGTTGTTTTCATATAGAATATTATGAATAAAAATAATAATTATAAATTTATTAAAAAATAATAAGGTAATCTTTATCAATGTATTTATTCTAATTTATTTTGTTTTTGTAATAAATTTTTTAAAAATCTCCAATAAGCAAGGTAATGGAAATCATGTTAAATAAAATTAATTGATTTTAGTTAATTTAGTTTTGATTTTAATTTTTAAATAATCACTTGTTTTGAATTTCTGATTCATTTTTAATTAAAATATAAATTAATATTATCACTACAGGAAAAATGCAAAAATAATAATATTAATGCATAATAAATGTATTTGTTCATTTTTATTTTACATTGAAATTACTAACACTTGCGCATTAATAGTGATTTACGTAATTAACATAATATTCTACTAATATAATTAAGTTAATAGTACAAGGAAAACATTTTTAGACAAAAATAATTATTCAAGGAGAAATAACAAATACACATACTGTATGTTAAATTTTTTTAGGGAAATAGATTTGAGATACAGATAAAGAAAATTTATTTTTAATTTGAACAAGAATTAGGACGATATAATTAGAATTAAAAATAAGGAAAGGAAACTATTGAATAAAAAAGAGAGATATAAATAATAGAATAAAGCCTATTTCCATTTCTTATTAATTTATATTGGAAGATAGCTAGGAGAGAACTTCAATCCGATAAGAGTTATACAGAGATAATAAAAATGTCACCAAAAAGAAAATGAGAAATTAAATATTAAGATAGAAGAACGTAATATGCCAGAAATGTAAAAAAAGAATCATTTAGAGAGTAAAATTATAAAGGATATACGAAGTAAAAAGATATCAAAAGTGGTCTGACGCTAATCATTAGAGCTTTTAAGCAAAACATAAATTTAGGGATTGGAAAGGCGAACAATAAATACAGTTAAACGATTGTTTCTAGGCCTGTTTATATTCACACATTACGATAATCTTGGCGAGCAATATTGCCATATCACATAACATTCATTTTTTTACTTCCTTATACAAGTAAAGGAAGTATTGTGATCGCGGAAAATTTTGGTTTTCAGATTTCAACGGAAATATCCAATTTGACCAGTTACGGCGTAACGTCAGTACGTATGTATCTCGCATAACTCAAAAACGATTAGCCGTAGGATTTTTAAATTTTGAATTTAGGATTGTTGTACCATCTAGTTGTGTACATCTCCTTTTTATTGAATCGACTCGAACAAAAGTGTCCAAAAAAGCCCAAAATCCAAATTTAATAAAATTTATAAAAAAAAATATTGTTTTATTATTATTAACCTCTCACTGTTAAAAAAAATTTAAACATGAATAATAATTCAATAACAAAAAATATAAAAAAAATATGAAAAAATATCATAAGTTTTTAATGAAATAAAATGTTATGCACTTTTCATTTAAAAAAAATGTGTATGTAATGTAATAGGCGTACAAGGAAGTCATGTGTTGTCCACATCAGATTTTTTTTAATATTCTTGATAAGATTCTCAAGGTTTCATTTCTTTTTAACGTTATTTTTAAATATTCAGCACAATCAGACAGTTAAATATGTAAGCTGAATTAAATATTTCATTACAGTTATTTAATCCAGTAGCACAATCTATGTACGATCTCTTTTTTACAAAAGCAAATTGTGTATCAGTTTGGTGTCCATTATTATTTTTTACCTTACTATTCACAAATTTCCGGATGCCACAAAAAACCTTGCAGCGTTACTAATGGAAAGGGAACCTCTCTCTATATACTATTCTCTATGTAAAATCATTTGTCTTTAATTTTGGCTAAAGAATTAGTATATGTAAAACTATCAGTATAAGCCAAAATTCAGTTAACCGTAATCTGGAAATTTATTAGTTTTCAAAGATGATAAGTTTACTTAATTAGAAGAAATGTACAAGAAGATTTATGGTTTAAACAAATTAGATAACCTGCGTAAAAAAAATTTCTATTAGGAAAAGTTTCATTCCATTCTTTTTAAAAAGGTTCATGTCTTTTACATTAATACGAGATTCATCTAAATTTCCATTCTTGAATATTAAAATTTATAAAAATTTGTTTTTTAGGTACAGATCCCATTCAGCCCCTTGTTTTTGGGGCCTTAGAAATTTATTTATCGGATAATTAATTACTTCTATAAGGTGAACCAATTTGGTGGAATGTTATTTAATAAGTATAAAAAATTAGTTTTACTAAAAAAAAATATGAGAACTGTGATTTTTGATGAAAAAAGCTGGAATATATATAGCCAAACATTTGTACTAAATTAAAAATTTTTCGTCAACAGATTTTCTAGATATGAGGCAGAGACTGTTTAGAAATAATGTTGAATAGCCCTCACCCCTAAATCTGATTGAAGTACAGTACTTTCATTATACTAAAACTCAGTTTTCTACAATACTAAACAAAAAATCAATATTAAAAATGTTAAAAGGCTCTAGAATGAGCTCCCAAAATATATTTTTCTATTATAATTTTTTTATTATAGAATATAGAGAAAATGTTTGAGCAATTTTCAAGAATTTAGACCCAATTCAGAGATATTAAACAATGTACAGACCAACAGACATATGTGGTTTTTTGGACTAAGGTGGTGTTGAAACATCTACATTTGCAATCTAACCAAAAGTTTTGGCTGATTGTTACACCTTCCTTCAATAGCTGTACTGTTGCAACAACAATAAATCTATAGTCAAGAATGTAAAAATATCAAACCCTTACTTAAAATATAATTATTTTAATTTTATTACTTCTTTAATACATATAACAAACTTTTATACAAAGAAAAGATGATTTATGATTAAAATTATTAACTGATTAAGAAAGAGATAATACTATTTCACAGTCACTGATTTTTAATCATAATTTTTTTCTTTATTCTAGGGAATAACCAGACTGATGAGATGAAAAGAAAGTTTGTTACTCTTAAAATTGTAGATGACAATAGTTTTACGGATTGTACTAGATGTAGGACTACAATGTTATAGAATATAAACAGTTAGGTCTCCTCGAATAATGATACTCCAACTCAAATTAATTGAATTGAATTAATTTAATTGAAAACTAATAAAAGGTATTTATTAAAAATCAAAATTTAAAAAAATAATCATTATCAAGAATTTTATTGTTGGAAAACTAAATGTATTAACTGTGATTGAAAAAATTAACAATTAAATAATAGTAGGGAGCATTAAATTTTTTTTTTGTAAAAAGTTTTTATTTTAAATAAAACATTAAAATTTTATCTCGTTTAAGTTCATTACTGTAGGAGTTATTTCAGTATAGATGAAAGTTCATGCTGCTTTTTTTCTTGAGGTTATTATATTTTTTTACCTTCTTAAATGAGGTGCAGTGACCAGCCCGAGTGGAAAGTTTAAATGATTTAGATCATATTTAATTAACTCTCCAGTTTCAATTTTCATTTCCTAAAATTTTATAGCTTACACACCAATTGTTTATATTTTCACATTTATAAACACAGGTAAACATTTTTTTAGAGTTTATAAGTTTTGATTTTTTTTTGTTATTACATTATTTTTTAACAGTGAATTTTTTTTTCGGTTTTGTTTTGATTTTCCTCTTTAATAATTCCCTTGTATCTAGTAAAAAAATTGTTGGCAATAAGCTATGTCATTAAATCTTCTTTACTAACTTAACTCAGTAAACATTGTGGGAAGTGAATTCCATGCGGTAAGGATTACCGATATCAAAAGTAGTCTGGCGGAATTGGCAGCGTTTCAGAAGTCCAGGAGTCAGGACTCTTCTTGATAGAACGGTTTGAAGGCTGAGGAGGTTGTTGAGAACTATCAGAGATGAGACATTTAAGGAGTACATAGGAAAACTTTCTCACCTGAATGGGGATGGATTCTCCTTATGGAAGGCTATGAAGGTACCATAACAATCCCCAAGAACACTCCCCCCCCCTTCAGAGGCGTACTGGATCATAGGCGAGGACTGGCAAGAAAAAGGTCGATTTGTTTGCTTCACACTTAGAGGTAACGTTCCGATACCACGATGAAGAGGGCCCGGTGATATGGATGTTAACGACTTCCTTGAGAGCCCAATACCAATCAGCTTCCCGATTAAACCGATCAAGGGGAGGTACTGAAATTAAGTCAACCAAGGGAGGCGACTAAGAAAGGCTCCAAGCTTTGACTTAGTGACGCACAAAATGCTTGTCATCCTACCCCTTAAAGGCATCGAGTACATTAGGAATCTGTTTAACGCTGTTCTGCAGACGTCTTACTTCCCAGTGGAATGGAAGATGTTGCAGGTGATTATATTAAAACCAGAGAAACCTTCACAGGGAGTTTCTTCTTACAGACCAGTTAGCCTATTACCAGTATTACCTAAAGGGTTTGAGAAGCTAATAACGCACATTCTTCAGCCAGTGTTGGAGAGTAAGGGGATAATTCCAGACCACCAGTTTGGGTTCAGTTGTGGCCATTCCACAATCGAATAATCTCACAGGATCATCAGTGAGAGTAGAGAAAATTCTGTTCAGCGGTGTTCTTAGACACCTAACAGGCTTTTGATAAGATATGGATACCTGGTTTGCTCTGCAAGTTAAAACTACAGCTTCCTCAACCCTGCTATCTAGTCTTGCGGAATTATCTTGAGGGGCGTTTTGCTCAGGTGAAATATAATGACGAGTTTTCAAGAATCTTTGAGTTTGGGTCGGGTGTCCCTCAGGGCTCTATGTTGGGCCCTGTGTTGTATTCAATATTGGCTGCGGACATTCTAGTTCTGGAGGATTGCATCATCGTTACGTTCGCCGATGACACTGCTATCCTGGTCGTTAACACAGACCCTGGCCTAGCCTTGCAGGACCTACAAATGGCGCTACACCGTGTCTGGGCGTGGCAGAAAAAGTGGAGGATTAAGATTAATCAGGGTAAGTCGACGCATGTCACATTTTTCATGGAGAGGGTTGACTGTCCCGATGTGTCCTTCGATGGTGACTTGGTCTCACAAACGGAGACTGTGTGGTACCTGGGACTTCACCTGGATCGTGTCTGACCTGGAAGTGTCAGACACTGAACCTCACATCAGTGACGTGAGGATGATGCGGAAACAGCTGAACGCAAGATACAGGGACTTCATTGGCTCCTACAGAAGGACTCAGGTCTCACGTTATCCAACAAGATCTTAATTTATAAGGCTATCCTGTACCCAATCTGAACGTACGGTGTAGAATTTTGGGGAACGGCTAGTACTAGTATTAAGGAAATTATACAACAATTCCAGAATCGTTAGCAAGGGCGTTTTTGCAGAAAAGTAGCAAGGGCAATTGCTGAAGCGCCATGGTTCACGCGGAATGATGAAACTCACGATTATCAGTAGCTCCCGTCGTTTCGTGAGATTGCACGGCACCGCAGTGTGAAATACCTGCGGAGGCTTGAGAATCATGTAAACCACTTTGCAATTAATCTACTCGATAACAGCAGAGACGTCCGACGGTTGAGTCGTGCCCATGTACTCGACTTAGGGTCTGCGTAACAGTTTGTAATAAAACATCGTCAAGTTTAGTGATGTATCTAATTTCTATGTTACTACTCGTTCTTTCTATTCTTTTTTTTTCTTTTTATTCTTTGTTATTAATATTTGTTTTTTGGATTATGTGGTCCTTAAATTAATGTTTTGTGATTTATGTGCGAGTTTGAAATTTCATATCGGCACATCGGTTCGAATCCGGCTTTATTTCCTTTTTCTTAACTTTTTTTTTTTAATTTAAATATATTGATTTATTAAAAATGATTAACCTCTCATTGTAAAAAGTTTTACAATAAATAATATTTCAATAATAACATTAAAAAAAAATTATGAAAAAATATCAAAAGTTATTAGTAAAACAAAATTTTATGTACTTTTCATTTTAAAAAAAAAATGTATATATAATTTAATAGGCAAAGAAGAAAGTCATGTGATTTACCATCAGATTTTTTAAATTTTATTTTGATAAAATACAAAAGTATATAAAACGTTATAATAATTTCAACAGCAGTGTTTCATTAAAAAGTAATAAAACTGATATGAAATAATAATACACCTTGATTTTTTATCCTTTCAAGTTACTCTAATTAATCATTTATCGTCCAATTATAACTGGATAAGAGTATACAGGTGAATAATAATACGGGTAATGCCATAACGGATAACCATATCCGTAATAGAATGATTCAGATCCTTCCAATGACTCTTCAATTTTCTCATTTTCCTTTAGTCTTCCAACAATTACAACACCATCACAATATGTAATAATTATGGATGACGCAATAAACAATAATACCACCTGAAATAGATAAAAGACTAATTAATGATGATAATATGATTAAAAGAGATATATATTTAATTAATTGATTATAATTAAAATAATATTCCTTTTTTCCAGATACCAGAAATATTATTTATTACAGATAGGTAAAAAATTCGTAATCCTTTGTACATGCAAAATTCATGTACAAAATATTGTGGCACGATAATCTCACAAATAACATTCATGTATGAAATTTTGTACCTTGAAAATCTCCAAAACTACTACATAAATTTCATTTAAATTCAGATATGCTGTAATAGTTTATCTTAAGTTCATAGAGAATTTGATGTAGATTGGTTGTGTGATTTTTGAGTGACGCTCATTTGTCCCAAAAAATTAAAAACATTTTGGCTCGAAAAATCACCAAAACTTTTAAATAAATTTTAATAAATGTATATTTCTTGGGCAAAAAATATATTACAAAATAAAATAACGAAAATTCGGTCTTTTAGTTTTGGTATGGTAACGTTTAGCTTTTAACTATGGTAACTAAAGCACATAGACCTTTTGACGAGGAAAACTTTACAACTTAATTTTGTTGCCATGGTGACAGAAATTAATTTAATTTTTAATTAGTTTTTCTTCTTTAATGAATATCTCTAATTGACAACTTCACCTCCAAAAGGGCTAGGGGCTCTGTCTATCGCTTTAAACCTTCCCTGGGATAACACCAATGTGCAAATTTGAAAGAAATCGGTAGTTTGGTTCTCGTGTGATAGTGGTTTGTGGTGTATGTTATACACAAACAAACTTTCGATTTTATATATAAGATTCATGTAAGTGTGTGTGTGTGTGTGTGTGTGTGTGTGTGTGTGTGTGTGTGTGTGCAGGTGGATGGATTTGGTGTTTGGGTGGGTGTGGCTGTGGGTGCGTGGTGCGTGTGTGTTTGTGCGCGTAAATGTCTGTAAGTACATTCATTTGTGTTTACAGCACCACATAACAGTATTTTCACAAAAAATATCATAATGAACTCATGTTCTGTTCATAAAACCAGTCCATTACATTTTATATTATTACCTAACAAAATTAGGCTTTAATATCCGAAACATGTAGCAGCTACTTTTTTTTCATGTTTTTGTAATATGAATTAAATAACGCAAACACGTAAAAATTTAATAAACTTATTGTATTTCTGTATATTAATATTTTCTTCATAACCTATCGTAATACTAATCTACGTTTTTAATTTTTGTTAAAAATGACTTAAAATATGTGTTAAATAGTATTTACAAAAAAGTAGCTCATAAATGGTACTAAATTAATAAATATAAAATTTAATTTTATGCTGTTGTATATGTCTCTCTCTCTCTCTCTATATATATATATATATATATATATATATACAACATTTCGTGAGTTAACTCCCAGTAAAAACTACTGAAGATAAATTGTATTCATGTTCTTTTTACAGTGTCAGTAACACAATAAGAAATTATTTTTATAATTCCTCAGTAATAAACGTAGATATCAATTTGATTCTTGGTGTGCAATCTTCATATGAATACTAAAAACCAATTTGTAATTTTTTTTTAAATTCCAAGTTTAAAAGGTAAAAATTGATTTTTTAATGATTTTTGAAACACGATTATTTTTTTAATTTCTCGGTAAAAAATGAAGATATCAAATTGATTTTTCGTGTGTGTAATTTTTATGTTAATATCAAAAAACTAATTTCTAGATTTCTTAAAATTCGGCCTTGAAAGGAATAAAGAAAGGTAAACAAATTTTGAATAATGATTCCAAATTTTCCCCATTTCCGATTACACTAAACGATATATTCAGTAGATCTGGGCTTGTAAATACTGTTCAGATAAATATCTAAAAACAATTTTCGGGTTTTTCTGAATTTCGATTTTTTGAGGAGTGCTACGGTGTACAGAGAGCGCGGCTCAACCAACAAACGCCATTGTCAGTGTTACTATCTGTGCGAAGTGACTGGCTGCACCTGCCTCCTGTTACTTGACAAAAAAACATAAAATAAAAAAATTGATCAAGACTGGAAACCCAAGTAACCATATAGAGCGGATGAAGTTTTGACGGGGATGCTAGTATACATATATAATTTTGTTTTGAATACCATCTTGGACAAATAATTAAAACACATATCTTCATGAAGAAAAATTTATTTTCATTCGTGAAAATAAAGAACTTAGATGAACAAGAAATTTGTAATATTTATAGTAAAATATTTACAGATAAACCCTTTTTTACATTGAAATCAATAAAATTTTTATTGTTTGATAAACGATAAAAATAATATCATTTCTGTTGAAATAATAAATACAATACCGTATTACAATGAATTTTATATTTCTTTACAATGCATTTTAAATTCGATGGCAATTTTTAAACTCTTTAAATGTTCTTTACCTAAATCTGAAATTTGAAGAAACGTATGCAGAATTTTTCAGTAAATGAGGAAATTTATTTTGAAGACATTGAATGAAAAATTATTTATTTACTTGGAAGAAAACAAAAAAATTTTTTTCTAGACCAAAGAAAGGAAGACAACCGGAATTTATGCTGCCGTTTTAATTTACTTTAAAAGATTTCGAGAAAAATAATTACTAATAATAATAACAGAAGAACTAATATTAATTGCAAAGGAGATTGAAAGGTATTCTATTCAAGGGCAGCTCTGGATAGTGCGATCTGTTGCCGTTGTACAACTATATATAAAAAATTACCTTCTGATTATGAAGATAAATTAGTTTAATATCAATATCACGTAAATATTCCATGCAGGCAGAAAAAATTCTATTTCAGTCACAACGGAAATACTGAGGTAATTGATATTTATTTCATCATGCCTCACCATTATACGGTAAATAAAAAGGTGAAAAACAAATTACAGTTAAAACAACCTGTTATGAAAAGCTTACCGACCGTCTTTACCAATAATAAATAGAAATACAGTTCTAAAAGAACAAATGTTTTTGGTGGTAGTTGACCGTGCTCAGAGTAATTAATGGATAACAAAATTAATGAAAAATTGTAGGCTTCATAGCCGAAAATATAGTTTTTTTGACAAAAACACTTATTTCATATGTGTAAATTATTTATTACTCTTTACTATTTAATAATAATACTCGTAGTAAAGATCATATGTGTATTATTTCCATTTAACTGGTAATTACCTTATCATAGCCCAGCTGATCGTAATTCAGTTGTAATTTTACTGTGTTCACCATTCATAATAATATACGACCAATATCAATTACCTCTACTATTATTTTTATTAATAATTATTCATTATTAATTATTGTTATTATACTATATTCATATTCTGTTTATATGTATAATTTATTAAGCAGATTTTTTTAATAACTATTTGATACATAGATATCTTATATTTTGAGAACCTGCGTCAAAATATAAACAGAATCATTTTTCTTGATAAGAAAAGAGTAAAACATGTGATTGTAGCCAGCGCTGCCATCTGGCGAAATATAGACGAACCATATGTTTACTTGCTGTCGGAGAAGAATAAAAATGGTGGTTACAATTTTTGTGAAGAGAAAAGAGTAAAAACATACAAAACAGTCAATTAATGAATATTTAATTGTAAAAATATTTTTATATAAAGAAAAATGCATAACAAAGCCATATTACCGGTTATAATGTTAGCGTATGTTTTTTTTTTGAACGAAAATTCGCGATCTTTCATAAGAAGCTTAATAATTTACTGGAAATACGAATAAATCCCGTTTGTCGTTTTCTTAAATTTTTTTCTCTCATATTTGAGTTTTTGGCGGAAATCACTCGACTTCCATCGGGAAGTATTGATAAAATAGATAATATCAATTTTTTTAGAATTAAATTTTAGCGTTTGTAAAATCAGTACTATGAAATAATTTTTTTGTGCAGGAAGATGGAAAAACCTTTTTTAAAGGCACCAGGGGTGGTGATATCATCCAGACTAAAAGAGCTACCACCGCTCTTCTAGTCTGGTCATTAAACTGATAAATTTCTCTACGTTCCTGAACGAGCAGGTCAAAGGGACACCATCGATACAGAGGGTTCTGACACCGTATTGTACGAAAATACAGCTTTCAGAGCCCGTTTACGCTATACAAAGAGAATGGGAGTGCGATACCTCCTAACCCTACCAGCGCGTCCACCTATCACAGTCCCTTATGAATTATTAAATTTTTTTTAATGGGATAGCATTTTTCACACGCTACAAAATTCATTTATCACCTAGTAACTGTAAGAGGGCAGAAGACTGTTGTTACTATGTAAATAAATAAATTTTATTATTATTATTATTATTATTATTATTATTATTATTATTAATTAATTAATTAAACAAGTAATAATAATAATATTACTTGTTTAATTTTTTGAATGATTTCAAAAAAGGAGGTTCTGAATTCCATTTGTTGTCAATTTTTATTATATATGAACAAGTCTTATATTCTTCAAAATGAACTGATTTTGATGAAACTTTTTCTTTTACGTAAAAACATTCTGACGGAATCATTTTAAGTTTCTTCGGAAAACATAAGCGGAAAATTTGTATAAAGAAATATCACATTAACGATATGAAAATAATTTTAGTTTTTTATCGTAATCACGAGATGGTATTAAATTTTTATATCATAGTGAATTACAATCACATTAGTTTGATATTTCAATATTCAAATTATACTTTCATGCAAAAATTAAAAAAAAAGTTTGGTCATGATCAGGATAACAAAACATGATTCCTGAATTCAGATTTTTTTATGTTCAGTAACAAAATCTAAACTTTACATCTTCATTTCCTGACATTCCTTTTTTATTTTTATCAAGGTGATTAGCAATGATATAGCTTTAGAAGTGAAAGTTTTGTAGTCGGTCCAATTTGGACATATGCAGTTTTCACCGGATCTTCACCTTTTGACACGTATGGAACCCAAAAAACCGGATGGAAATTTTTCGGATGTTCATATGTACGTGTGTGTGTTTGGTGTCGCACTCCTTATATCTCCAGAAGTACTGGACCGATTTTGACCAATCTTGGGCAGATTACTTTTATATATGGAGCATTGATGCCACTAAATGTTTAACTTAAAAGGTCAAGGAGTGAAATTGTACAGCGAGGTCACTTATGCAAGGTCATCATCTCAAGATTTCGTCTAATTAAGGTCTTATTTTTCTTAGGCTCATCTGTAAGCAATTAAAAAATAATTTTCAAAAAAACATTTTTTGCAAAATCGTAACCCAACCCAAAAACTGCTCTAAATAAATTAATGCTAAGTATATATTCTGTGTCAATAGTACCCCCTCACGACAAAGAACACTATGTAGCACTGATGTACAGATGTTATAGTCTCTCCTATGTTATGATGTCACAGATGAGCGGTAGAATTAAATAAATGAATAATATATAAAGTGTAAAACTTTATTTAAAACACGCTGGCTGCCATGATATCCAGTTTGGAGTCTCACCTAATGTTGCTACGTGGCCATGTAAAAAAAAGCAATGTTTCCAACTGGCCACTGTACTTATTGGTCAGATATTAACTCAATATTGCAGATTAGTTGTTTTTACCATATTATGAATGTAATTTTATTGGTATTATGGCCCTAGGATGTGAGATCCCATATGGGATCTCGTGGCCTCCTAGTAACGCTTATTTTTGTTACTGTATCAATTTCACATATTATTAGGATTTTAAGAGTAAAAGATGTTCTGTTGGGCAAGTTATTATAGTATATTTTTATCAATTTTACAAAAAAAATTGTAGATATACTTTTAAAAGATAATAAATAAAATAATAATAGACAATAATAAGATAATAAATGAAAAGAAATATAATTTCAAATATATGAAATTTTTAAAAAAATTTCTATTTCCTTATTTTATGTTCAAAACAGAAACAGTCTTGGCAGAAGTATACTAAACATACTGAGCGTGTTTGTTACGTGTTTTGTACGTGTCTTCTTGGAGTGTGATTGTGCATACTTTCTTCCAAATCTTGCGGAACTATGTTTGAAACATGTAGCACAACGACTCTTAGCCGAAACAAGTTGGTGCTTTTTGTTACCAACTACTGAATTATCAAGTGGCGTATCATCACTTTTAATTAATTCTTGTACAAGCGAGGTCCGGAATTCAGTTATTGAGAGATTTCTTTTAGTTACAACTGTAAATAAATAATGAAATTTCACAACAGCTATGTTACAGATAACATCTATAGCTGCTTTTCTATACCACTTGTATAAACATAAAAACCACTAAAACTTGTATAAAAGCATAAAAAACTTGTATAGATCACTTTGTGGTCGGGAAACATAAAAATTTCGGGGCAAGGTTATATTTTGATAGATAGCAACAATATCCGTCTATTTATTTATTTATTACAACAATGAAGAAAGTAAAAACTTTCCCGTAAAAGCTGTTACAGGTTTCACCACTCAGCGATTTCCTGAGTGGTGAATTATAGGAGGAAAGTTGATCTGCGAGATCAATAGCAGATTTCCCGTTATTGTAATGTAAAACAACTTTTGGCTTTGAAATAACTTTATTTCGCTTAACAACTGCTACCATTTCTGGAGGGTCAATTGTGCTTAACATAAGAAGGTTTCTCTTATCCTTCCATTTAAAAATCATAAGATTTGTTGAGCTTTGAGTGTAATAAACTCTCCTTTTTTTATTTTTTTTTCTAACCAATACCTTAGGATTTTTCTTTCTATTAGACCTGAGAGTACCAACTAAACGCGTAGACTGTTTATTCAATTCACGTGCAAGATCTATACTCGTGTAAAAATTATCGGTTAAAAGTGTCCTTCCGAAATTTAAATATGGTTTCATTAAATCCATGACAACATTTTTGTCAGATTTTTACCGTTGCCCGCTTGTTTACCAGAATAGATTCTCATTCCTATAGTATAGCAAGGAGGGGATTAAATATCGTAATCCCATACCGATGATGTTATTTTAAATGAATTGTTTAAATGCCAATCGCCCCGTGAATGGATTCATCTATTACAACATCTCTCTCTGGTTCATAACAAAAATTAAATTTCTCAACCGACGAATCAACAACAGCCTTTATTTTACCTAACCTATCAGGGCTTTCATTTCATCACAGAAGTGAACATTGTTGAGTAATAACTCAAACCGATTCCTTGACATCTACTTATGTATTTTATTGTGAAATACTTCTAACGTACTCCAATAACCTGCTATTGAAGGTAATTTAAGTAAGCCCGTCCAAATTATGAGCCCAAAATTTTTTTTTATTTCCCCATTCGTAGTTGGGACCCACTTTATCATTCTTGAACAACTAAGAAGCTCGAACTGGAGCTGCTTATCTGCATATTTATTCGTCTCATTTACTACATTTATAATTTCTGAATCAAAATATAAATAATAAAAATCAATAGGAGTTCCATCAATTAACGTTTCAATAATATCAGGATTTATTCCAACACTTATGTTTTCTGGATTGTATACAAAATTGTTACGGGACCCATCATCATCATTCCATGTCGTCAACGTCATTATCATTATTTGTACTTACATTATTATCGCTAGCATCACCAGAAATAACAACTTCACTTTCTTCAGAAGTATTACTGCTAGGTGCATATTTTGGGTCCAAATCTGAATCAAAAACTGTCGAATCTTCTTCTTTACTATTCATTAAACACTCAAAAATTTTATTTACTTCCATTTCTATTCAAATTAAAAACAACGTAACTATGTAAAACACGAGAATATAAATATATAAACGATTACCAATAATTAGACACTTTTTCTGAACAAGTTATGAAACTTAGGTTATGTTACTATGTATGAGATTATTAATATTTGTAAAAACTTGGTACAGCAGGTTGGCCAACCTTGTTATTGGTTGTTTGAAACTTTAAAATGTTATAATTACTCAAATTTAAGCGTTATTTCCGAATATATAGTGCCTAAACTTGATGAAATTTTTAATTCCTATAACATTTGTAGCTATTTAGATATTAGAGCGCTAAATAGATCAGTTTAAAGGTTAGAATTTAGTGAACATTTCTACTTAAAAAAATATGCACAGTGAGATCCCATTCGGAGACACAGTAGGTTACAAACTAATTCGACTTGAGATTCCAAATGGGATCTCATGGCCTGGTCATAAAATTTGGTGAGACCCATATGGGATCTCACGGCCAGCCACACGTAACTTTTTAAATCAGCGTGGCAGTCAACGTGTTAAAGTGACCGTTAGTGCCACTACACCAGCACGAATGTAATACGGTATGCGTGCGCGCTTTAGTTAGAATCTTTAAATTAAATAAATAAAAAATTTTATATTTAAATAAAATAATAAATATTTTAACTTGTGTATGTATGTGTGTGTAAGCTGTGCATCAGAAAAAAACCGCGTGACGGGAAAGTCCTACAATTTGTTATAAGTTCTTCTTTTATAAGCATATCAATTTATTAGGTAAAATAACACTTCAACTATATATATAAATTTTTAAAAAAATAGTTAAAAATAATAAAATCATTTTAAAAAGTAAAAAAAAGAATGTAAAAATCATAAAACAGAAGAAACCTGGGACGTTATAGTTATAAGAAAGGAAGACAGAGAAATGATTTAGTGAATGCATCGTAAGTTTTCCAATTAATTTTCTTGAATTTTCAAATACTTTAGTATCAGGCTACGTATAACAATCTAGTTATTATCTCTGTTAGCGGCAAAAAATAGAGAAATTTCTTCAAATTTTTTATGTAGACAATGAAAATTTTCGTTTTAATGCAGTCAACCTTAGTTGTCTGAAAGAAACCGATAACAGAACCAGATAATAGGAAGAGATTCATCGAAATCACTCCATCAGTGACGGATAAAACTAAAACTTACATAAAATAAGCCACAAAATAAGTCGAATTGAGAGCCTTCTTTTATTGAAATCTGTTATTATTTTTATATAATATTAAGCTACATAATTACATAATTGTTTCTGTTAGGAAATCCCCGAGAATTTATTAAAAATAATGTTTGAAAAGCTTATTAACTGAAATAACCTAATATTAATACAGATCAGTTAATTTTCTAAGAGAACTAGTGAATGCTTAATTGTTTAAAAAAGCCCGTGTATTCGTCAACAAAAGCATATAAAAACAAACCGAGTAAAAACAACAAAAGCTAGAATAATAATACATTTCTGCATTCACACGTTATAATATGAGTGATGAAATAAAAACTTAATGTATTTTTTCTACGACTGTGTTATATTGTTTGAATTACGCAACTGGAACCTGCGTAATAATGAAGGTCATTATGATTATGACATGTGTTTAACAAATCAAAATCTTACTGTTTTCAACCACTGACCTGTCAGAAGCAGGTATTTTTTAATGTATCAACTGCTTTTTTAATTTGATTTTAATCCGATTAAGTAGTTAGCAAGCGAGATTAATTTAAAAATACACCAATAGGTACAGGCGACACGACGAATTTTGATAATTGGTGCCACAGCAGCGACAGCCGCACTTCGAATCGTTCTATTAACAAAGCATACTTCATTACCTAAAAGCGAATGGGCTTTCGTAAGATTTATTGTGGAGTTAGTATTGGTCGCAGAACACAATTTTTTGAAATTTTTATCACCTCAAAATATAGCTAATGGTTTGAACGTTAATACATTTTTAATTTGATTTAATTATATGTATATATATCCCAATATTAATCCCGATATTTTCTCATCCGTATAAGAAATACGGTATACAACTCTCTATAACGACCATTAATGCACTCTTGGAAAGTTTACAACTCTCTCAAAGACTGTATTAATGGCTGTCATTATTGGGTCGTTTAATAATATGCTATTATTGTGTTATCATTCGTTGAGGGAATTTTTAACCAAAAATTATAATCATTTGTTTAAGTATAGAAATCTTTAATTAGTTTGGAAATTTCTATTTGATGTTTATTTGTTTCAACTTTATTTAATAGCGCTGATTTTGATTTTTATAACATGATTATTTAAATAATAATTTATAAACTATAATTATAGTACTCGGTGATTGATTGAAATATAACAAATGTTTACAATACTTATAAAGATTACAATTTACTTAATGATGAATCGCCTGTTTTACTCACATAAATCATTAATAAATTAAAAAAACTTTATTGCTTTAAATACGTCTAAATATAAGTAACGCAAATGCTAATGGAGTTTTACGTCGATATCATTTAACATGCTCGTTTCGTTGTCGTATCCCAACTAGTTTTATTGTAATTAGTTATACCTCAAAAGTGGTCGAGAAACATAAAAATTTCGGGGCGAGGTTATATTTTGATCGATAGTAACAATTTCCGTCTATTTATTTATTTATTACAAAAATGAAGAAAGGAAAAACTTTCCCATAAAAGCTGTTACAGGTTTTAACGGTTCTACTTTTTTAATATTTTTTGTTATAATTTTTAAAACTTTGTTTTAATATTTTTTAATATTTTTTCTAACATTCTTAGAGAACTGTTGATAAGAATGAATATTTTGTAAAAAAAAATACAGTAAAATAATTTTACCTTCTCAGCTGTATAAAGGTTTTATATCTGGATTATTCATTCATCGTATCCGCTCTTACTTTATAAGCTAAACCATAAAGAAATCGAAAACAAATCACATTATTTTAAATTAAATTTATAATGAAATTAGAATCTACTCACAAATAGCTTCATAATGCTGCAGTCAATATTAACTGATCTATGTAAATGTAAAAATATTTATTTTTTACCCAGAATAACGAATCAGGCAAGAATCGATTACTGTTGATTAAATAACAATCAGACGCAATTTATACAAACTATGTTCACTTAATTAATATTCATTAAAAAGTACAATGACAAATCTTGTTTTTTTTTAGATTTTAATTAGAAAACATCTTACATTAATTTTCATTATAATAATATTATAATATAATTTATTAACAAAGATGTTGCAATCGTTTCACATTTATTTACAACGTTTACTAATATAATAAAATACTTAATCAGATTCATTTAAATAGTTAAATAAAAAAAAATTCTTTCTCACTTTACCGCGTTATAAACCTTTTTGTTTATATAAAAAAAGAATATACTTCATTTAATTAAAAATAAAATCTCTCGCTCTTAACTTCAATATCACATTGGAAATTTCCACATGAATATTAATGTACAATTTTTATCGTACACTACATGAAATTGAACACAAGCACACATAATACATATAAGTCTAATGATAGCTAAACATATAAGCACTATAAGTCACGTTATATTTTTTCAGATGATCTTGAAGCTTAATAATTAACTTCATAATAAAGATTTTTAAAAAAATACGGATGATCCTACTTTATTTCTTATCATTTTTATGTTAATCTATAAAATTTCATTCCATAACTCAAACTATTCTTCAAAAAAATCATTTTTAAAAATTGACGATTTTCTTTCTTTTAGTACTTTTATAAGCTTACTCAAATTTATACCAATGTTGAACGTGAAAAAAAATGCCTATGTAATATCTATTTCATTCGCGTCGCTATACCTTTCCAGATTATCTGCGAGCATAACATCACGAGAATCCCAAAAAGCCATAGCAGTGACTTTTCCTGCAGATGGAACCGTTTTCGCTTGCTTTGGCGCACTTTCATCTGCTCCCACCCATTTCACGCTAGTTAGTTATTTAGTCTCGCACTCGCTAGTTAGTTTACGCGTTTAACGATAAATCCATGTTTCATCTACAGTTGTAAAACGTCGAAGAAGCTTAGTGAAATCCCATTTAAATAAGTTTAAAAACACCCTTGAGAACTGTTCAGTAGAATGTGTTTGCTCGTCGCCTGTTAACAAAGCTTTTCTTGCCCAAAACATCTTGTAAAATGTCGTGGACATGCTCTATCGAAATGTTTCCGATATAAATACTTTCAGTGGGCGATCAATTAATACGGTATTGTTGATTTTTGTGTCGATTTCGTCGGTCAATACGGTTTTTGGTCATTTTGAGCGTTCGCCAATTTCAACGGATGTACTACCACGTTTAAATTCAGCAAGTCACTTTTTACCGTCGAAAACGAAGGGAAAGAATTATTTAAGTGGAATCAACTTAGAATCAATTAAGAATCAATACTTAGAAGAATTAAGAATCAATTAAGTAGAATCAACTTTTGGAATCAATTTAAGTGGAAGTCGGACAAACTCTTTTGGTTTGTCCGACGGAGTTAAACACTTAAAAACCAAGTTTAGAAAACCTGTTATAACTGGAATGAATTAATAAAAATGACTGCTAAAGATGTTTCGCCGGTAAAACGTGAAATATGCAACCATTTGCTTAATAGAACGAATGAAATGAGAAATCTATGAAAAGTCTGTTTTATTATTTCATATTAAAAGTATTTGGTAAATAATGGAATAGACGGGATTGAAATTGTTAAATAAAGACTAAGTAGCAATTTTTGGTTTTTTCATTGAAAAATAATTTTTGTTATATTTACGAAAAATATTAGATATATATATTTTTTTAAATTTCAGGAAACGCACAATAATTTAAACATAGATCATGTAACAACTGTTCTTATTACACGACTGCCCAATAAGGAGTTTAATGGTTTAGGATGTATTGCTAATGTACGTGCTTGTTCCACCGTAGAAGCTCAATGGCCGAACCGATTTAGATGTATAACCGCGTTGGAATTCTTACGTTACGGGGAGTGTCATAGACTATAAAAATATGTATTTATGTATGTTTAATTGCAACTACAAAATCAAAACAATCAAATATGCGATTCTAAATGGATAATTGATAGTATTTTCAGTATCGATATATTTTTATCGAAAACAGTTGTGTTTTAAGAGCTGAATGAATGAATTACGGTTGTAAAATTTATTAATTTAGGTACTTACGACCGCAGCTACAGCTGCTGTTTAGGTTATGTTGACTTCGTGTACTGACAAATCGTACGTATATCAAAATAACCTAACTAAATATAACCTACGCTCGCTTCGCTCGCTAACCTCTTATAATTAACATTAAATATTCATAATATATACAACTTATTGATGTTATAGCACCGAAATCCAATTAATGTTAATCCACCGAAATCCGATTGACTACTTTGTTTTTAAATAAAGCTGTAGGTGCGGTGGCGTTAATACGTAAGTACCGAGGTTAGCGAGCGAAGCGAGCGTAGGTTATATTTAGTTAGGTTATTTTGATATACGTACGATTTGTCAGTACACGAAGTCAACATAACCTAAAGCTGTAGCTGCGGTGGCGTTAGTACGTAAGTACCTTAATTTATTTTATAATTATTATTACTGTTGTTAATGTTTATAAACAATTTAAAAAAAACCTTATGATATTTTGACGGGCAGTATGTTCGATCATGTAAGCACGTTCTTTCTTTTTGCTCTTATTTGTTGGTGTTGCTTCTTCTTATTTATTGTTTTAAAACATTTAAAAAAAAAAAATCACACAATTTTTTGACGGGTTCTATATTCGATCATGTAAGGATGTTCTTTATTCTTGCTCTTATTACTTTTTTTTTTTTTTTTTTTTTTTAGACCTCCGGGTGAAAGGCTGAGACGCTACCACTCGCGCCACGGAGGCCGGCTTTATCTTATTACTGCTAAATATTATCTAATAATCCCCTTTCTTTTATTAATAAAATTATATAAATAAAATTAATAAATAATAATAAGTAAATAAAAATACAAATATAAATAAAAAAATCTACTCATAGAAATTAAATTAAATAATCTGAAAATTAATTGACAATTGACTGCTTCTAGCAGGAGAGAGCCGTGGAGGGAGTCGTGGCGCCCGGCGCACCACCGGTGATTGGTCCGCTTTACGCCACAATTTTATTGCTACATATTAACTAATAATCCCTGTTTTTTATTTAATTTTCATAATTGTTTTTATTATTTGTACGACTGGTTAAAAAGGAGTGCAAAGTTTTTAGGGTGTATGTATGAATGTTTGTTCCACTGTAGCAGCTCAACGACCGAACCGATTTAGATCAATGACCCCGCGTTGGAATCCTTACGTTTCCGGGAGTGTCATAGGCTACATAAATAAGTATGTATATTATATATACATGTAGTAGTATAAATTTGCCGGTTGAAGCACAAACTTTAATGAATTGAGTTAATGAACTGTAAACTGAGAGCCTCTATCACTGTGTGAGCTGGGTTTGAACTGAATGACTCGAATTAATTGAATAAATTACTATTACAGAAAAATAATAGAATTAAATTTACGTTAAATAAAATAAAATAATATTATATAAATTTAAATAATTCTGTTAAATAATGGGCTTCCCGTGGGGGACGGCACGTGAGGCTAGAGTGATGAGGTGATGCAAGCACCTCGTGCGAGGCTAAACCAATCATCTCCATGAACTGGTAACAAACGGGATGTTCTCTGGAGCGCTGTTTTGGGAGGTGCAATGGTCTGCAAACAATCGTCCCATTTTAAAAATTCAAACTGGTTATTTGTTAGTAGGTCGAAGGCTAACTTTTGAATGCATCAGGTGCACTCTCGATGTATCAGATCACGGTTCTTCGCAACCAATCTTCCGTTTTTCAAAATTGAAACGGTATATCTGCTAGTATAATACAAAATCACGATGGAACCTAACTCGAACAAAATGTTTGTCAGCAATGTTTTTTTTCAGCAATCATGTTTTTAATTTTTGATAGTTATCTTTTGTTTTAATATTTAAGTAACCGTATGAAAAAAATTAGAAATGTGATATCCGCTCGATAGAAAATAAGTAATACAATTTTAAATGGCCAGGTTAAATACTAGCTGTAATCTGAAGGTTTTTATTAAAATAATAAAAAGGAGCATTTTGTAAAAAAAGTGCGGGATTATTTAGAATTTTTTCCACAGTTTCATTTCTTATTTTCCAATATTATTTTTCATACACTAGAAAATGAACGAGTAAAATTTGCATTAAGTCCAACTCCCTTCGAGATTGCTCATCTCCTCTTTATCTCATTCTTAACCAACTTTTGTTTTTTTTAAATTAATAGAATCAGTTCTACTACTTGTCAACGATAGATAAAGTTTTATGAGTGCAGGTTAAACAATCCTAAGATATCATACAAAGTAATATTCATGTCGTCAGAAATACTTATACACAGAATTTTATAACCGGTTAGTGTTTTTTAACTTATAGGAACTGAAAGTATGAAGAAATACAAAAATCTGGGAGTATTATTTGACCTATAGGCTTTTTTATTACACTGCCCAAAAAGGAGTGTATTGTATTAAGAGTGTCTGTATGTATGTATGAATGTTTGTTCCACCGTTGCAGCTGAACGGCTGAACTGATTTAAATATATGACCCTAAGCTGGAATCTTTACTTTACCGGGAGTGTGATAGGCTATATAAATATTATACACGCGCACGCGCGCATGTGTATGTGTTAAAATAAATTTTTTAAATTAAAAAAAAAAAATTATACGATATTCAAAATTGTCACTCCCACGCTGTTTAATTATCGTATATGAGTAATAATCCTACATTAAAGAGTAACTTTTTTTTGGCAGTCGGGTTTTTTAATTTGTAATATTTATTTCTTTTCAGAATTTTAATCTCGATTGTTGTAGTAGATAAATTGAATGTTTTGTTTTTTGTTCGAGTGATAACATTGATTATTCCCCATACAAATTTACAACAAAAAAACATTAGTAAAGTTAAATTGCTGCCTTATTTTTTTCATTCTGTTTTATGGCTATCTTTTTTACAAATTAATTTCTCTGATTGACGGATTTTTCCGCTCATTCTGGTTCTATAAATCCTTCTATATCTGTACAACCCCTTATTGTGTTTTCCGTTTCTTCGTGTATACCGACTTTGTGTTGTTATGAGAATTTTTTATAGTACAAAGAGCTACAAAAGACTCAAGAGAAGCTGGGTAGTACCAGAAGCTTGTTGTTTATACGAATATGCGTATTATATTCTATTCTTACAATAATAAAAGCTTGTAAAACAGTAATTTATGAATTGCATTAATATCTAATGTAAAAATATGAAAATCAGTTGGCTTACTCGTATTTCCGTGACAATCGATGTTAGGCAGCAATATAGCGATTGCGTAATGGTATTAATATTAATTACTTGTTTTTATAGTTTTTTTCTAATTTATCCTTAGGAATAGAAATGAGAAAATCTATCCTTTTTGTACATCTGTTAAAGAATCACGTCTGAGAATTTCATAAAAATTTAAAATGTTATATATTTTTATATAATACACACACACACACACACACTGACATACTTCAGCTTACATATATAATAAGTGTAGTTTTAAAAAGCTTATCAAAAGATTACGGCAAAAAAAAAGTAAAGCAGGATGTTTGTTAATTTTTTTAACTTTTTAAATATGTTATTGAAGTGGAAATATATTTCTTCTTATACTACAGATGTAAAGAGTAAATTTTAAAAAAGATTTAAATTTTTTTTCTAACAACAGAATATATTTTAAATACAATTATTTTGTATTTTATAAAGTAGTACTTTGTACTACCTAAGTCAGAATAGAATTCTGCCGACTTCTATAAGGAATTTTTAAAATTACTTTTTTTTAATAAGATCAATCGAACGAATCTAGAGTTATCGCCAGAAAGATATCACCAAAAAAAAAAATGGTAATTAAGTTTACGTAAAAGTTTTCTCTGTTAACGAAACTAGTGCTTTTTAATATGTTAAAGAAATATAAATAAAAGTCGCAAAATAACATTTTTGAGTACAACTTATAACAAACAGAAACAACAATACGCCACTAAAAAAAAATCTTTGCAAATCAACGAAATAATTAAATCGAGATGACTGTAAAAATTTATCATTCAAGAACATTAATCAGCAAAATAATAATATGAAATAAATGAAAAATAAAACAAAAAATATTTAAATAAGCAAATGCAAATATATATTTCAATATGAACACATTTTTTTTAAACTTAAGTAGAAATCAATTTTTTATAAATTAATGTTTAAAATAGGTTTTTCCCAACGTATGGCTTTTGAAGAAGGAATCAGAATCCTTTGCCGAATATAGATAGGATTTCACATCGGTATGTCAAGTCGACCGAAATACAGGAGATGTTCACCCTTCCACAAGTGACACCTTTACTCTTATCAGCACAGGTACTAGATATTTTTTAAAAGCATAACGTACAGAAAAAAACAATTCTGAAAAAGCCACTTGTACTTAAATGTTTTGCATAGAACTCAATCATAGAAAATACTGTATTTGGATGTTATTAAAATAAAGCAGAAAAATAAAATAGAATACTATAATATTTATGTTATATTTTGATTGCCAATATAGAATCCTTCGATAATGGATTTTTTATTTATTTTTAGAAAAAAAAGAGTCTGTCAGGTAGGTACGAAATCAGATAAATGTATTTTATAATGACAAAATGTGTACTTAATCATTTAGTCGTAAAAAATAGATTTTGTCTAAATATTTCAAAAATCTTAAAAAATCATACAAAACTATTAAGCAGAATTGTTTTTATATTAGCCAGCCCGTCTAGCCAAAACCTGGACCCTCGAGGTTCAGGTCAATCCAGGCGAATCCCGAAGCCAAATCAGTAGCTCCTCGGCGCCTCCCGGGGCCAAGGGACCTACCACATGGCCGCAGAGCTAATTTCACTGGCCATTCTCAATTTTCCAGGGGAACGCCCTGAATACATGCAAAGCTTGCTTTGGTCGCCACTTCCATCTTCCTAGAAGGCTCCATCCACTGGACCCCCCCGCACTGTACGTTATCCTCATGGTTGTGAGAATCTTACTGATAAATAACAATTATAGTATTCAGGCTTTATAGAAACCTGAAAAAGAAACTAAATTACAATATATAAAATAAATAATAGTAGCTCTTTTTACTGTTTTTCCTGTTTAGGCTCCGGGAATTACAGTTCAGGTATTACTTCAGAGGATGAATGAGGACGATATGTATGAGTGAAAATCAGGTGTAGTCTTGTACAATCTCAGTTCGACCATTCCTGAGATATGTGGTTAATTGAAACCCAACCACTAAAGAACATCGGTATCCACGATCTATTATATAAATAACAGTAGCTATGATAACTAAATACACACACCTTTGACGACGAAAAATTCATAATTTATTTTTTTGTCATGGTGGTAGAAATATAATAATGAAGTAAAAGGATTAATCTGTTTTTTCCTTAATGAATATCTTTAATTTACAACTTCACCCTCCTTGGTGGTGAAGAAATAATAATTGTTTTAATATCTTAGCCTTCAAGGGATCTAAGACCTCGATCGATGGCTTAAACTTTCCCTGGGATAACACGAATATATCTTGCACATTTGAAAATAATCGGTCGGTTGATTCTTGCTTGATGCAATAACAAACACAGGCAAATTTTATATATATACATTTCCGAATAACCGTGATCTGTCAGATCGAAAGTGTACCTGATGCACAAAAAAGTTAGCCTTCAACCTACTAACAAATAGCCCGTTTGAATTTTGAAAATCGGACGATCCCGTTTGTGATGATAGTCTAGCCTCTCACGAGGTTCTCACATACCTCACTACTCTAGCCTTACACGCAGTTCCCTTGGGAAGCCCATTATTCTTAAACAGATATTTTTTTAATTTATTTTATTTAACCTAAGTTTAATTCTGTTAATTTGTAATATTATTCATTCGATTGATTCGAATCATTCAGTTCAAACCCAGCTCACACGTGATGGAGACTCACAGTTCACGAATTCAATTCATTAAATGTTTTGCTTCAACCGTAAATCTCCACTGCTACGTGTATATATATATTCGAGATTTTTCGAGATGAAATATATTTTTTAAAAGCTTTTCAGTTATTCCAAGAAACATGAGTAAAAATTTGGTTGCGACTGATCGAGTAGTTTTTTGTTTATCCCCCGAACAATAATACTCTTCCTCTTTATATAACAGTATAGATATAAATATAGATTTGCTACTTATTAACTTATAAAAAACTACGTGTGTACATGCATATATATATATATATATATATATACCCCATTTCTATTTCATATATATATATATATATATACATATATATATATATATGTATGTATGTATGTATATTTTTTGTATACACGTATACAAAAAAATCAATATAAGTCAAGGTCATAAGGACAATAATTTTCAGTGAGTTAAATTTTAAGTCCTTTGCATAAGCTAGAAAATTTCAGTCTGTTTTTTCTAATTTTATTATTATTTTTATTTAATATTATTTTTTATTAAATCGACGATTAATTTATCATTATCGAAAATACATTTCTTTTATATGAAATAGCGGTTAGAGAAAATAGTTATTTGATAAACAGTCTTTAAAAATTCGAATATTTATTGACATACCAGTATAATAAATAAAAAAACTAACAGAATAGTTTTTTACCGGTTTGTTTTGGTTTTTTGTACGAAGTTTGTGATACACATATATTTATCAACCAGCATCTTTTATTTCAAAAGACCACGCGATAGGTGATACAAGCCTAACAGGATATGACGTTACACCGGTTTTAATCTTAACATATGTTATGCATTGTATAAAAATGCGTGCAAGGACATCCAGAAAGCTCCCCCACAAAATTCAACTAGTTATTTTATTTTTATTACTGTTTACTTTTTTTATTTATACTTTATCTTCATCTTTCCATTTATCTATTCTTTTATTTCTTTACCAACCAAATATATTTATGTTTTATCCTCTTTTAGGAGATTGCTTGTAGCCTGCCGTAACTTGATAAGTTGTGTTTCGTAACTTTAAAACACAAATAAATATGACAAAGGGTTCCGCCCCTTACAATAATTCTCATTCCCTCCTTCCATAAATCTTGACAATTTTATCTGACTTATGAAAGATGAAGATTTTATTAAATTTTTTTTAGTAATAAGTGTATTTTAGTAAAATGAAATTAGATCGGGCAATACTTATGAAAAGTTCTGAAAAAAAAATTTCTAAATAAAGAACTCTTTCTTCTTGTCTTAGTATTTTTAACATCGTATAATGAATTTAAAATAATAATACGGTATTACACTATAGCCTTATTTAATTTTTATATTTATTTATTTTTATTAATAGTTTATTTTGTATCTAGATATTTTCCAATATCGAGACGATTTTAATTTTGTTTAAAAATTATAATACTTAATTTTAATACTATAATACTAAACATTTCATTCCGTTTTGTTTTTAATAAAATTCATATTTCTTAAATGTTCTTCACATTAAGCTGACATTAATTACATAGATTTTCTCAAAATTGCAAGAGATACAGTTGTGGGACATATTTCATTCAATTTTTGAGATTAAAAACCAAATGAAATCATCAAATATTCCCCTTAGTTTAAGTTTTAAGAAATTCAGTATACTTCATTTTGCCCTTGGAGCAGAAATCAGGGCGAAATTATTCGCAAATTATAACTAAAAAACAAAGTATTTCCGCACCTATGTTTATATATATATATATTTTTTTTTTCCTTATGTATAAGTTGTAATCTATTCAACTAGTGAACAATAAGCAACCCCCCAATGGCTCAATGAGATGAAGATGATATGTAAATGAAGTGTAGTCTTGTACAGACTCAGGACGACCATTCCTGAGTTGTTTGTTAATTGACCCCCAACCACAAAATTACACTAGGATTTCAACCTGATAATCTTTGTCTTAAAAATCAGCTGTTAAATAACTGATTTGTGACGAGTTATCCACCAGATCAGTTGGTGGGCTACCTACGTCTGTATGAGATATATATTTTTTTCATTCATACAATATGCGCTTATATATATATATATATATATATATATATATATATATATATATATAAGCACATATATTTAACCATTCTATACAAATATATATATATATGTCTACAGAATGTCTCATGAATACAAAATAAATTACAATATATATATATTAACTTTCTGGTGACAGTAGTCATCTTGAGATGCATTAGTAGTTCAGTAATATGATAAAGAATGACTAATAATAATTTATGATAAATAAATTCTTAGTCTCACTTTACTAACCCAGAAACAGACTTTGTGGTTGTTGAAGACTTCATAGCTCATGCGTTCTATCACTATGTTTTATATCACAGTAATTCATCTTTTCAACTACATTAGAATAATATGTATATCAAATATATATTTCAAGTCCTTTGTTTTATTTATTGTTTTATTATTATTTTTATTAAATACTATGTTTTTCTTTATCCTGTTTTCAGTGTTTTAGTGTGTCTTTCAATAAAAGTGTTTGATTTATTTTTGTATTGGTGTATATTTATTTTTGTGCTTATTTTAAGATAATATTTAAAGTTATTTATTTACTTTCATAGCTGAGTACATTTTAAGATAGAGCCTGAAACGTGAAGGTCTCTAACCTGAATGAGAAGCGTTCTGACCTCGGCCTTCTCGTCATTGGAGAAAAAAGAGGCTTTGATAGCACAACTGCAAGCCGCTGTCGACCTTAATATAGTGAGGGTGAAGGAGGAAATCGGTTCTCTCAAGAGAGTTGTGAAGGAGTTGTTTCTTGACAAAGATATTTTCATAGCTCTCCTGAGAGTGTGTCGAGCATGGCCAGGCTGCAGATGTTTCCATCAGTTGTCAAACTGAGGAAAGTTCTTGCAATTTGGCTATGTTAGCTCCTGTTGTTTCCTTTTTTGAATTTGGAAAGGAAACACTTGACAGCAATGACTTCACTATCTTGTCAAATCAAGAAAAAGAAGACGGTGAAGATAAAGTTCTTTAAATAAATAACATAAAAGTTCTTTTGCTTAAGAATGCATAAAGTTCTTTTGGTTGGTAACAGCCATGCAAGGGACTTGGCTGACCTTATACAGAATCATTTTTCGGGGAGAGACTATCTTGTGTTAGTCCTCAAGGTCGGGGGGGGGGGCCTTTGCCTTTTATACTTTTATACATGAGACGGGGTCTATCTAAGGTATTTTCTCCGGGTGTGCACGTTGTGGATGATGGTACGAATGCCATCGACAGGTTGCTGGTGCAGATATCCATATTGGGAAGAAGATCGGGAGATCGAGCCATACAAGAATATTATACATTGACATCCTTTGCCAGTTTGATAACTCAGTATTTGAAGCAACTGGAAGGAGAGTGAGCAGTCGCATGAGGAGATATATCCGTTCAATGTCTCATTTTTTCTTTATGGACCAAATGTGGCTTTCAAGCACCAAATGTACACATGTCATGGGCTACATTTAAATTCAGGTTGTATGAATATGATTTCCCATATGAATATTTACTACCTAAGAAATACGAACAGAGATTGAAAAAACATTCTACATAAACTACCGAAAACTCTTTTTATAACTGCTTATAGATTTAATGACAAAGTGTGTGGTGATGATTGTAATATCAACTTTCTAGATAGTTCTAGCAGGTCATGTGGCAAATGAAGTATTAACTCACTCAGATTGAGTTAGCAGGTCAAAATATTTTGATCTCTCAGCCAACCAGAATACCTGTATAAATAATATTATTACACATTTACCAAAAGGTAATCTTTGATCATTTTGTGCAGACTGCAGCCTTTCAGAACATAGTTATCTGATTGTAACTGCATCATTCATTAATGAAAATGTGCTATGAGAAAATGATTATTGTTATTCTTTCAAGAGGCTGATCAATAAAGATTCAATTAGAAAGTTGAGAACCTTATTGTCACAAACAAACTGGGAAAGTAATAAAAAAATTATACAATAATGAAAAATTAAACAATTTTCTTGAAGTTTCAGATGGCTTTCTTTCTAGCTTGACATTTACTAAAAAAGAAAATCAGTTTAAACATAAAAAGAAAAATCTATGGATTACCAAAATTGTTGTAAAATCTAGCTTTACATTTAGAAATCTCTTTGAAATGCCTGAATAGATGAGATAAGGGAAGTTGAGTCCTTTTGTATTTTTGGTGAAGTTATGTGTCCTGTTTTATTTTCTAATTCGATTTCTTTTAATGCCCACATAGTTTTAGATTTGTTGTTTGATTTATAAACATATATATATATATATATATATATATATATAAATATATATATATATAATATTGGTAATTATATAAAACTTTTAGATAAGAAATAATCTTCAATTTTTTTCTTATTTAAAAAAGAATATTTGGTATTTTAAAAAGAGAGTGAATCTGTTATTCAGCAGGAAGAACCTACTCTGAAATAGGTAAGACTTTTATGAGAATTAGAATTCACAAACAAAAATTCCTCAGCCTGAGGATAAAATATTGTTTTGTGTAAAGTGTTTAACTGTAGCAGAAAAATAAATTAGAACATAATTTAATGAGAAAATTCCTTGAAATTAACAAAGAATGTCACATAAACTATTGGCTGTAATATGTTTTATTTATATACTATTGTAACATCATAACCATATTCAGTTTGTGACAATGAAAAACATTTAAATGAATTCAACTTTGTGTTGAATCCATTAAGATGTTAACTAGATCAGTTTAAAATAAATCAATTGTGAATCAGCTAACAAAAACAAAATTATATGTATCTAAAAAATTATCTAATGATCACAAAAGTTATTACCTAAATACCAAAACAAGATGACTTTTCATCAAACTAAATAAATTAGTAATTATTCAATTTTGTATGAAGTAGTTGTTTTATACCAAAACTTGAAATAATAACTGTAGTGTTATGATAAATTTGATATTTTATATGAAAACAAACAAATATGAAAAAAAGCAAGAAGCAATAAGTTTAAATAATTATAAAATTTAACACTACTTTTGATGGGTCCATATGCAGAACTGCTCCCACCAAATCACCCAGTTACCAAGGATGCAGTAATTTTAAGTAGTTATGTCCTTTAACACAACCCTTGTGATTGTTTAGCCAAGTTCCCAAACAAATACTGCAGAGAAAGGAATCAAAGATAAAAAAGAGTAATTAATGAGAAAAGGACAATCTACTGCTAAAGAGATGAAAAATCTAAACAAACAACAGAAAAGAGATATTAGATAAGAAAATAACAGCCATTAAGTAAAATATGGTTTTGTATAAATATCACAAAAACTATTTAGTTTTGCTAAAAATATTATAACATTTTCTTCATAACAAATTATTTTGCTCTTTGGTTTTATGTTTGATTAATTATAAAAAATGAATGAATTATAACATTTTAAGTTTTTGTATATTTTATTTTCCCCTTTTTGTATTTCCTATATTAGTCCTTTATAATTAACCTTATAATTAAAGCTAAGGAAGAAACACTTGAAAAGAAAATTTAAGGAAAAAATTTAAGAAAATTATTAAAATTTTTCTTTTCTTTTTTTTACTGTAGTTCTTAAGTGATGTAATTATAGACAAAATAAGACATATAAATTAAAATAAATTTAATTTTATGTTCCAAAAAAATAATTTTTTAAGAAAAAAATTATAATCCTTTAAAATAAATTACAATTTTCAATATTTCTGAAAGTTTATACTTCAAAATCACTAAAAACATAACAATATATGAAATATGTGAAATTTTTTTATATAAAAAATATATAAAATTTAGGTGTTTAGGCGTTTAGAAGTACGAGGTCCCATTATTCTTCCCAATAAAATTAATCCGGTTAATCCGGTCACAGCCTTCTAAGCCCGTTGACACACCTTTTGGAAATGGATAGTAAAGGATCGTCGGTAATCAATCCATATACCGAGATACTTGGTCGCACCTTGCAATTCCATCTGATGTTCTCCATTTCGGAGCTCAATCGGAGAGAGTCACCTTTTACCAGCTAATGCCACAGCTTTCTCTAGTGGTAAGTGTAGGCCTCTCTCCTCAAGCCAGTACCGCACTCGTTCAACCGCCTCACCAGCAACCACAGCCACCTCATCCTCTTTTTCTTAGCCATGATCAACAAAGCAAGGTCATCCGCAAAAGCTAATGTGATAACCCCCGGTGGGAAGTTATGCCAAGCACTTTGTTGAACATGATGTTCCACAACAGGGGGCCCAGTACAGACCCCTGATGAACCCCACAAGTCACATGAAATTTTAATGTTCTCTCTCCAATCATATATATCATGGATCTGTCCGCTAAATAATCCTGGACTAATCATCATAGAGAGCCCCTGATCCCTGTATCATGAATATTTTGGAATATAGAATTCCACTGGAACAACTTAAAGGTGTTCCTAACATCAAGGGTGACCAGCACCGGAATCAACCTGGTCCGTCAGCCAGCCACTTACCACTCGATCAGCCCGCGTAATGATTTCTCTTGCCGCATCCACAGTTTTTAAATAAATAAATAACATATTATATAAATTTATATTTTCATACCAAAATAGTCTAACCTCACAATAAACAAATGTTCTTAAGGCAGGAATAATGTATTTAATGCAGGAAATAGCTATTAACCACCATGTACATTGTACTGTACAAAGAAATTTGTTGTAGCTACAAATTTTATGGTAATCTTCAAACAAAAATAATAAAAAAGCTTGAATAACCATATTAAAATTCTGAATTTTTATTTAGTAATTAATAAATACAAAACTACAAAATCAATCAAACATTACTGAAGTGAAATAATAAAATGTGCTTGCATAGATGACTACAGTAAACTTTTTGCAGATGTAAAAATAACAGAATATTTCCAATCAATTCTCAGAGAGTTCACTACTGTTCCAAATTATGAAATTGATGTGCATGGTTGAATAAAAATAATCTTTAAACGAAATATCGACAATCAAGGCACTATATACACAAGTTACATTATGATTTACAGTATACTGTACAGTTACTGTCAATTGTTGTCTAAACCAAAAATTGTATTGTGATTGAAGAGGGTTATTTTGTCTTTTTGAAGTCAAAACCAAATTGAAGGTAATTATTTTTAAACTCCCACCAACTTCAGAAAGCTCAATTTAAAGAATTGAATAAGCTTTATTCTGTTTTAACGGGAATAAAATGTTACAAATTTCAGTCTTCCTTCAGCTCCTTTCTATTTGATTACATAATGATAATTTGTCTAGTAATGATAATATTATTAAGATTAAATCCTTTCTTACCCTTACACAAAAACTGCTGCCAATATTTACACTAACAAACACAAAGGAACCATAACAAAATAAATTATAAAAGCACATTCTTGAAAAACCAGAAAAAATTAATATAGTGACAAAGAATTTAGATAATAACTAACATTTTTAAGTTATTAAAAATTTTAATTGACTTGATTTCATATTAGAAATTGTTCTGCCAGAATAACATCTTGAGCTATTTGAGCAGTCCTCTTTTTAGGTTTAGTTATCAATGGTAATTTTTTAATGACACATATATAGTTAGGAAACCTCTTTCATGTAGCCTCTTTCATGTAGTCAGATGTTTTGTTCATTTAATGAATTGTTTGTGCCATTTTTTTAAGCAAACATAATGGTTATTATAACCAATGGCATTATAATGGTTATTATTTTCCAACAAAGTCATACTATACACAAACTGCTGACAACATAATTTTTATGTAAATTTTCAGAAAAAGTGTAATGATATAAAGAATAAAAATCAAATTTACAATTACAGCAGATTAGTAATTTTTTTTTATGGATAAACAACCAACAGAGGCTATTATAGAAAGAAAAAACAAATAAGAATATTAAATAGGCATAACAGTTTACAGACAAAATTTTGTTGATGATGTGCTGTCAAAAGCAGTCATAAAAACTGGTACTAAGACTCTATTCATGGAAAAATGCATCAGCTAAAATGTTTTACTTTTTAAGAAACAAGTAAATGGATATCTTATTATCAGGTAATGATTCATTCCAAAAAATAATAAAACAATTACAGAAGCATAAACAAAAAAAATGCATTAAAAATAATGTATTTATGTTATCAAACTGCAAAATAATTGAGGTAAAACATAAGGGCTCCACCAAAAAAAACAGCAGTAAAAATCATACATTAAAGTCTAGATAAAAGTATAACTTTTTTCAATTTCATTTCTTAATTATTTGAAATAATGGCTAACCATTATTAATGGTCTATGCAATACTAAAACGAAATAGAATTACAAATAGAAAAATGTTTAGTTAATAAAACTTGACATGATTTTATTTGCAAAAACTGATCAAATATGTAAAGATCTTAGTTTTTCAATGTAACTAAAATTTGCATGATTAATATCTTAATATCTTAATATCTCATTTGCATGATTAATGTTTTTGTATGAATGTTCTGCTTCTCTAAGATGATTTACAAAAGTTGAGTGAGTTGTGTTTAGTGTGTGATTGCTTTTTCTATGTACTGGCAAATCTATGTCCAGTCTATTTAAAATGATGTACAATGTAATCACTGAAGTGTAATATTTGTTATATACATTTCAATATTTTTAAGTGTGCATTTTGTTTGTTTGCAACGTGATCTTGAGTAATTTGTTTACTGTTTTGAAAGTGGCATTATAACTTCATTCTTGGCTATGTGTTGGTAATTTTGAATGACTGTTGATTGACGTATATCAATCTGTTACCATGCACTTTCTGTCACTAGGTGTACAAGACTAGGTGTACAAGTTCACTAGGTGAACTTATAAGACACCCTCTAAGTAATACTGTTTCAGTTCTTTTCCTAATTATATTTTCATATAATAAAAAAGGAAAACAAAATGTAAAAAGAATATTCACACTATCTTATTCATTATTCATAAGACTATATATATATGACTACAGTTGAGCATATCTAAATCAGTATAGATGTATTTGATATTAAAAAAAATAAATGGTATAATAGTGGTCATTATGTAACAAAGATTGCAAATAAGTAAGGTACATAATAATATTATGTTGGCCTTGAAAACAGGGTGTGGTACATAAATGTATGCATAAGTATGAATACACACTGTGCTCCCATGCAAACAACTTTGACCTTTTTATACTATTATTTATATATTATAGTTGCTCTAATTGTGGTTATTTCTGATGATAATGTGATTATCTAATTTGCAATAACATTATTTATTTAAGTTTAATTTTTTTTTCTTTTTTTTGTAATTTATAATTATTTTTATTTTTTCGTAATAGGTGAAAAATGTTGTACATTTCCAGCCAGCAAAATTCTTAAAATACATAGCCCATACAAAATTAACCAAATACCAAACTCAATTTAAAGTTTGCATGTCAGTACCCAGAAATACATTCATTTCTAATAAGTTTTTAAAAATTTTTATCAACCGTTATGAATGCATAAATTTATAAAAAATATGTTTTAAAATAACAGTATGCATAAATTTATAAAAATTCAAATAACAGTATGGTTTACTTCAAAATAAATGTAATTTTTTCTTTTCTTAATTTTAACTGCATCGACTGCTATGATTACTAGCCACTAAGGAATGTCAATAGTTTTTAAGTAAAATTTATTCAACATTGTTCAGCTTAAGTGATCAAAGGAAACCAGTTTATTAAACATGGCCTGAACTGTTAGTATTTATTCTTACTTCAAAAATTTTGTTGTAACTTTTTGTAAAATCATGCTAATTTATGAGTGTTGACATTTAACCAAGTCAATAAAACTATGCATTCCTTCCATCAACTGCAGTACTTTTATACAAGATGTTTAGAAAATAATTAAACTTTATTTTTTTAATCTTTATTATTAATTTTACAGATTATTGGTCCTTGTCCCTTACAACGTACTCCCCTCCCATATTCACTCACTTTACCCAGTGGTGTTTCCATTTTGCAAAGCAGTCCTGATAGTTTCATTTGAAATGGCCTTTAAGGTCCATGACGAATTTGCTTTGAAGTAATCAATAGTCTCAAAACGGCATCCTTTCAACACTGATTTTAATTTTGTAAATAAGAAAGAATCGCAAGGGACCAGGTCTGGCAAGTAGGGAAGCTGAGGGAGGACAGTCATCTGAAAAAGGACCTCATAAAGGATTAATATTCAAATTTTATAATCAAATAACAACTTATTAAAATAATAATTTTATATGTATCTAAAGATTATACATTTTTTTTTTTAAATTTCATAAAAGGCTGGACTTCAATTTGACCCAAATACAAATTGGTACTACGAAGACAAAAATAGCTTACAAAAATATTATACAAAAAAAAAAAATATTCTGATTTTGATGATTCTATATGAAATTTCTCTGAGGATCTCACTGTGAATTCTTGATATCTTAATATTAAAAATAATTTTCTTAATAAAATCTATTGTTTCTATTTATTTTGTGGGTGATAAATAGAAAGGTTACTTTTTCTGAAAATCACAATTTCAGTGGAATAAAAATTAATAAAAACCTATATAATATATTTACAATAATACTAATAATTTATTACATAAATAGAAAATTAATGAATATAATTAACTGTAAGTAAATTACATTAATTAAAACTAATTTCTTTTGTTTTTTTACAAATCATCGCATTACAATGTTGAATTCAAATGATTGGTATCGATTAAAAATATTGTATCACATTATCACATTATCAATTTCATTATCATTTTCCTCTGAATTTGCACCATCATTTACATTGCTGTCTAAATTTGTCGTAATTAATTCCCATTCCTGAAAATAATTAATAAATAATACTGATAATTTATTTAAATGTTGTAAAGAAAACATATATATTTTAGAATTATACTACATCATTACAAAATCAGCCACTTTCAGCTACGCCATCATCTAAAAATCACCTGCATTGTTCCTTTTATCTGATAGAATTTTTCATTCTCAGCATAATAATAAAGCTATCAATTAATAATATTTTACTTTATTAAACACTGCTAGGTGAAATTCTTGAAGTAATAATTTTGAGAAATTTTAATTGCACAAGGGTAAATTTTTATTTTAATTACACCGAAGGATTTTTTTAAATGATGAAAAAATAAAATCAAAATTTTATTTTAAATATTCAACTAATCAAAACTCTATATTGCTAATAAATGTTAATGTAATGAAATTTTATTTATATTACAGCACATTTAATTTCATAGATAATAAATTCATGTAACTGGTAATAATTTACTTGAAAAGTAAATTTGAGGCTGTCAATATTTTTTTAATAGTAATATTTTTATTTTTCTATCAGCACAAGGGAAAGTACAGTGATCAGGTAAAATTTTTACAAGTGTTAATGTTTCAAGACCTTAATTTAAAAAAACAAAATGTTTTAGAATTTCCAAAAGGTGGATGCATACATACATAATGCATACAAATACATACATATTTTTATGCATGTGCACATATTGAGACGTATTTTCATTAACATCTCTGGATTTGCTTAATATAAATTCTTCAAATATGCCTCAAAAATAATTCTATACATGAACCATTAATGGAATTAGATTTTGAACAAAATTAAAAATTGGAGGGTTAGTTTTCACCATTTTTAATTTTTGATTCTTTCTCTTAAAAATTTCAGTATGATTAAAGTATTTTTTTATTAATAAATTAATAAATAATTATTATTAATTAATAATAGCTTTTTTTTATTCTAATATTTAAATTCATTACATGGATCAAGCCAGATTGGGTATAATCAATTATACAATAAAAAATAGATGTACTTCAGTCAATACTAATCATTTAAAATACAAACACAAGAAATACTATAAACAAATAAAAGAAGATTTTAAATATAAAAAATAACTATAAAATAATTTACAATTTAGAAGTTATTTGAAAATTTTTTGAGCATATTTTTATGTACTTGTTGAACAGAATGAAAGAAATTCAGGGTTTTTTCATTTTAATTAATTAGTATTATTTAAAAATTCAGACAGAGTAATATTGTCTATGCAAAATAAAATCTTTTAATTGAATTTTTAAATAAATTGATTGGAAGATTTTTTTAAAATGGTTCAGTGATTGTTAAAAATAGCAATAGAACCATAAGAAGCCCTTTCATGAAGGCCAAAGTATTGTGTTGAGTTATATGAAAACATTTCTGTTGTCTGGTTTGGTAGAGATGATACAGTTATTTTTTTTTTAAGAGTGAGTGGCTATTCTTTTTAGCAAAGATTGCATAGCCATAAACATAAGCATAAGTAAATATAAGCACAAGAACTATAATGTGTTTCAGAATTATAACTATCAGAACTGTAATGAATTTCTTTTCTCAGTGGTGTTCCAGGTAACTCATTGAGGAAGAAACTGCATTAACAATCTGAAAAGATCTACTGTTAGCACATTCTAGGTATTTAAAAAGTGTGTAATAATATCAAACGTAATTACCAAACATCAGTTAACATAAAAAAATTCTAACAAAAATAGTAGTGTAGAATTTTTAAAATTGAATGACAAAATTTCACAATAAAAAACTACAAATATAATTTTTAAAAAACATAAATTATTAATCATACCTTAACAACATTTGATGTAGTCTGATCATTACATTTGTGACAATTCAACCTTGATGTCCCATCATCCATTTGATTACAATTACATTCCTCACAGTCAGATGGGGCTTCAATTTTAGCTACTCTTCTTACCCACATATCCATAAATTTTTTACTGATTCTATCCAAGCTAAATAATGTTCCATTTGTTTCTAAAGCTACTGGAGTACATAAATCCTTAGGAATAGACACCTGTAATTAATTTTAAAATTAAAAAATTACTCTTTTCAAAAAAAAAAATGAAAAAACTATATAATGAAAATCATTTTCATTACATACTGGTTTCTATCTATTTTTCTGACCATGAACAGATTAGCTATTATTCTTGATAATTTATGGAACAAGATATTTTAATAAACTGATACATTAATATATGTTTCTGACAGTAATGTATCAGTTGAAAAATATTTTAGAAAATATATTTGGTGAGATAAGAAAATATTTCAATCTGCTGTAATTTTATTTATTTATTTTTCTGATGAATTGATTTACCACAAACGCTTATGGAGAAGCTTGTAATTGTTTATCTGTCACCTTTATATATATATATATAACAAAAGTTGCTTATGAACTTGCCAAAATAGCAATTTCAGGATAAATTATCAATTTACATAAAAAACTTTTGAAATCCATGGATTAATCATCAGTCATAAAACACTATTATATAAAATAATACCTTATCATTATCAACAATCATTTGTTACATTTAACAATATTAATATATTCACAAATATAGAATTTTGTAACTGAGGATAAATCCACAATTTTGAAAAGCTTTTTATATAAACTGGTAAGTTTATATTAAGCATGCTACTCTGGTACGTTCATAGCTAACACAAGCCTGTGATGGTTGTATTTTTTTAGTTTTTGATAATCTAATAGATTGTAATGTATTTTTAGCACTGAATCCAGAGTTAACCTTCATCTTTTTCCATCACGTCAGGATTTTTCACAAATTTCAAAACTTGTAAAAAGTTGAATAATTACAAAAATGTGGTACAATAAAATAGATGTAAAACTTTTTTTTACATAAATTAATATAATCACTTTTTTGGCTTATATTATGCATTCTTATAGCTAAACAGTTGAGTGGTCTGAAGAGGAGTGGTTGGGGGGAGGTCATTGACCCTTTGAATGTCAATGAAAATTGCCACAAAATAGGCCTAATTTCTATAATAGTGTATTTTTAAATTTATTTATTTTTATTTATTTAATTAATTTTTATAAGGTATATCATGCCTTTGGAAGCCACTATCCCTCTTCATACACCCTTAATGATGAAGTATATAAAATACTTACAATTTTATTCCACGTGTCAAAGTTTCTTTGGACAGCTTATAATTTGCTTTGTGCTTTTCCTTCTATGTTTATAGGGTTCATCTCAGTGTAACATCCAGCAATAGTCTGCCATCATCATAGAAGTCCATTTTCCTTGATACCTCCTTTCCATTTCTTTCATGTCCTGATGAAATTTATCACCCATCTCTTCACTAACAGTACCCAGATTTTCAGGAAAATAGTCTACATGTGAATATAGGAAGTGAACTTTCAAGCTCATGTAACAGCCAAATTTTTGTACTTCTGCAGTATATTCTCAATAATTTAAACTTTGAATCCTTTTTATTCCTGAGAAACTTGGTTACTACATCTTTAAAGGTTCCCCAGGCTTCTTTTTCTGAAACCTCCATTTTTTTTCAAAATTACCATCTTTGAGAAGTTTTCTGTCAGGAACAGTAAAGACACCCTCTTTTCGTTTAGCAGTTGATAAGACTGGAAATAGTCAACAGATATATTTAGAACATTTACTTTCTTTTTGTAAGGCTTTGATAAATTGCTTCATCAAGCCTAACTTGATATGCAGAGGTGGGAGAAGAACTTTATTCAGATCTATAAGAACTTTTCAGAGCACATTTTTGGTTCCAGGTTCTAATGAAGCTCTTTTTTTGTCAATCTTTCCTTATCCAATGGTTTTCTCTGTCTCCGCTACCCCATTCACACAAAAAACAAGGAAATTTTATGTATCCTCCTTGCTGTCCTGTCCTTGAAGCATCAATATTATTTGAGATTGCCACACGTAATCCACTTATGATTGTCATTTTTAACTTTATCGAGAACGAATTCCAAATTATCATAACCCTCTTTTAAATGGACAGAATGTCCAACCGGTATTGACAGATACATACTCCCATTGTGGAGAAGGACAACTTTGAGATTTCCTTTGGACGAATCTACGAACAGTCTCCAATTGGTACTTTTATAAAAATGTTAAATCGATTCGAAAGTCCACATACAACAATACAGAAGACTAATTCTCCTTCTGCCGAAAAATATGGAAAAAATCCTTTTCTCTGTAGCTTAACCAGGAAAATGAGGTCCCAGCTGCTAGCAGGTTCTTCTCTTTAAGTCTCAAACCAAGCAATTCTGAATTTTCTTTGGTCAAATGTAAGTCTCGAACCAAATCGTTTAGTTCAAACTGTGAATAAAGCTCTAGTGCACAGCTATTTCGGGTTCATTCTCTTCGATGTTATTTTCATTTAAATCACTTGTGAACCACCTACTACAAGTAAATTTTCTGGTGGAATTGGCACTGCTACATCTGGATTGTGAGGAACCGGACGTAAAGCAGATGGCATAATTGGATAGACAATTCTTTTTTTTATTCTTCAAATTGAAATTGTGAACACCAGTCGAACAAAAGTAACAATCATTGGTATGATTTCATAGCTCTCGCCACACCATTGAAACTCCAATTCTGGATGCCTCTTGTTCATCCTTTGACCACCATCTAAGTCCTTCAACACATGTACAGCAAACATAGCGGGGTGTCCAAATTTTTTCTTGATCTTCTGTTTTCACTCCAAAATGCATGAGGTACACTTGTTGAACGAACTTGTTATATTTCTTCTTTACCTTTCCACCATTCAAAAAAACCTGCAGAATTTTTACAGCCTCTTGAAGCCGTTTTGAAAACGGAATGTTTGGCCAAGCTCTACCCACCTTCTCATCATCTTCAATTCAACCCTCCCCCCACCCACCTCTTCAGACCACTCAACTATTTAACTATAAGAATACATAGTGTAAACCAAAAATGTGAATATATTATATTAATTTATAAAAGAAAAAGATTTATGTCAATTTTGTAGTATCATATTTTTGCAATTTTTCAACTTTTTACAAATTTTAAAATTTGTAATTTGTGAAAAATCCTGATGTGATGGAAAAAATGGAGGTTATTTTCAGATACAGCATTAAAAAGATACATAGGAATCAATTATCAAAAGTTAAAAAACATTCCACAACCCAAATTTTACAGGCTTGTGTAATTTTTGTTCATTATTAATTATATCACATTAGACATGTTAGGAAGTAACAAAATTGTTTAACGATGCTTGACATTTTTCATTTCAACTTGACAATAAATCATTTTAAGTGGAATAAAGCACATTTTCTAAATTTTTGAAGTTCATTATTTTGATGATCATTATATCAAACTTTACTAAATACATCTTACTTCTTTTTTTCTCTCTTTTTAACAATTAATAAATTCTTACTACTATAACCTTATCATTTAGTCCATAAAAAAAAAATAGCATGGATTCGATTGAAGTAACTGATATTTTTAGACAGAACTTTTCCTTTCTGCAGCCATCTTTCATATAACTTGATATCCTACATCTTGAGTAGTATTCTTAAACCAAGTAAATTGTTATTTTACTCACGTTTCTTTTTCCTTCTATCACTTCAGTGTTATTTTTGTCTTTCTTCTTATTAGGCTGTGAAGTTATTTATGCATGTCTTGTTCTACAATTATTTCTTTGTTTGAATCTTCTTGTTTTAGTTCTTTAATTTCAAGAATATAATCATTAGTAACTACACTACTTATTACTCTTCTTTTTTTAACTAACTTAAATTGTTATCCTTATCTGATTAACAAACAAAACAAGTCTTTACTTCAAAACTCTCCTAATATATTGATTGTTCATTATTCATTATTCAAAATTAATGCTAAAATTAAATTCAATATTCATTTTAACTAATAGAAATTATGAAGAATAAACAATTAAACAAGACAGAAATACTAACTACCAAAAATATTGTGCACAGTTAAAACACATTAGAACTGACCATGCATAAATTATATATAAAATCGGTTTGCTGATTTTGTCTTACAAAGAGTTCAAGGAAAAATTCACTTCTAAACTTCACCTAATCTGAATGATAGCTAAATAATGAAAGCATAAGGAGCTTCTCCTATGTATCATGTTAATAATGAGTTAACATAAAAAAAAGAAAATTTAAAAAGCATAGAATTTATGTAAGTTAGTGATTAAGGGTTAAAAGAAAGAGTTTGCAATAAATAACAGATATTATTTACATAATTATATTAAAAAAAATAAGGAAAACAAACCTGCTTTAATAATGGTAAACTAGGTGTTAAAGAATTGATATTACGTCCAGTGTATGCACCATAAATATCAACACCATACACTTTACTAGATTTACCATTCAGATCTTTAATAGCTTCATGTTGTAATACATGCAGTGTTATCTGTGAATTCAACATTACACGCATCATATCAATATAAGTATGATTCACAAAACTATTTGAACACCTTTGACATTGAATCAGTACTACAATTTTTGATGCTAATGATCTAAATGTCAAAGTCGACACAAACTGTAATGCTTTATATGCTGGAGGAAATTCTTCATCTTTGTGTAATAAGTTTGGATCAGTAACTGACAGCACACTGTTTGATGGATAATATAAGCCACTGAAATCATTAAAAAAAAAACTTATTATTTCACATATTTTTATTAAATGTAAGACTCTATTCAATAAGAAGATATAAGTACAAATTTAATTATAATGCATAAGACAATATAGAACTAATTAAATTCACAAACAATTTAAACAAAAGTGTTTTCATAAAGAAGACTGGGAGTCTGAAGGAAAAGATGGAAGTAAAATGGAATAGAATAAAATATTTATTCATCATAAAACTTTATATTGTGAATTATCATACATAATTTTGATTTAAACACTTTTTTTATGTTTTAAACTTAACGTAAAAAGTAAAACTACAATGGTAGCTGCAACAGCACTAATAGCAGCAGCAGTAAATAAAAATATGAAAGTATTTCAGTACTGCTAATGCTGTAATTAATAAATAAGAATTATCTTTATATATAATTTTAAGAAGGTATTATGAATAATATACTTAAAAAATACTGATATTGTTATGCATGTAAATATTGTTTTATGAATGTTAAGTGAAGAAGCCAGAATTAAACAGTTTATCAAAAAAGGAGTGCTTGAAGATCTGCTGCATACTTCTGTTATAACTATGATGATTAATTTTTGCAAAATGAGAATTTTTTGGAATTCATTAGCGATTTCTCAGTAAACAATACAATAATTGAGGATGGATTAAATATGAATATAAAATAAGAAGCAAATTTTGTTCTAGACAATATATAACTGTCCACGACAACATCCTGATTTCAAAACAGTTTCAACAATTTTTTAAAGGATATTAAAACGTTCAACCCAGGAAATATTTTAATTAATCATAAATTAAAAAACCAACTAACATCTCAAATCATTTTGCTGTAGTACAAACACACACACACACACACATTTACACTTGCATGGCTTCAGTGATGGACTGGTTACATATGAAAATTTGGAACTTCATTCTTTCTTCGCAAAATTACTTCTTATTTTATCTATTCCATTGTTTCCTACATAGAAGGTGTGATATAAATCTATTATGGGATGCACCTATTACAACTGTTTCCTCATTTATATATAATAAATTCCAAAGCATCACTTACATCTAAAACGACTGATTAAACAAGATTAGAAATGAGTTAGAATGGATAAGGGTAGGTAAGATTATTCCTGCAAAAATAAATTGTGATAAAATTTTGTGATCTCAATACTTTATCTGAACCCTTGATATTTAGCTATATAATTTTCATACAGATGAGATTCTACCCTACTTAACAATTCAGTTACAATTTTTTTTTTTTTTTTTGGCAAAAAACAGAAGTTATTTTTTGAAAAAATCAAGCAGTAAATGTCACATAAGAAATAAATTAAAAACTATTATATTAACTAAAATTTTGGTACAAAGCAAAAAATATTTAACTTTATTATTTTTCATTAATCAGGTATATACTAACGTAAGTGAGACATTGATTAAACCTACTAATTTGCCTCTATTTTGTTTTTGCAATATTTTAAGCCTTAATAAATTTAAATCAATAATATTTATATTTTATAAGTGCAATATTTTATATTTCATCCATACTACAATAACCATATTTTTATAGAAACATTATTTTATGTATCTCTAGCTTATTTACATTCTAAATGATAAAATAGTTTGAAAAACTTACTTTGTAATAATTTAATTTTTATTGCACTAAGTCAGTTACTTGTCATTAAAGAATCTTAAATACTATGAATTGTTTAAAATACTGAAACTAACCTTTTAAATGATTTGCCAATAGATTCAATATCACTACTCCAAATACCGCCATCAGTGGTTTTAATAAATGGTCCATCATTATTAAATTTTGAAGTAATAGAAGCAGTTCCATGGCTGTATGTTACAACAGCATATCTATTATTTTTAAAACCATTGTAATTTAAAGCAACATCTAATTTACTTATTATATCTGGCAATTTTATATTGTGGATGCAAGAAGACTGTTCTGTTACAAACACAACATCTGATGTTTTAGGTGCTGAGAAGTTATATTTGTTTAATGTCTCTCTAGGATACAAATAATCTTCCCCATACCCACAAGGTGCTGCAAATACAGAATTTCAACTGAATACAATTCTATTTATACAATTATTTTCATAATAAATAAAATATTTATATTTAAATATTTTTTACAGGCTTACACTGCAGGTCATTGGCGTTGTTTGTTCAACAAAATGTCATAACACAGATCAAGTACTTAATATTTTATGTATTAATATTTTACAAAATATCCAGAAAAGGTGAAACACAATTCACATAAACCTAAAAGAACACACATCAGATTTTCTATGAAAGGAAGACTTTTATTCTGAGCAAACTACTTCAGAGATTATTATTGTCCATAACAACTAACATAACTAAATATAATAATAAAATATAAATGCAAATGGAAAAGTGCTGTGTTGTAAAACAATTATTTAATTTTTATAAACACTGGTTATAAAGTTACCAGAAACAAATTTTGGTAGTAGTGGCATATAGAAAAATTGAAAACACAGTAAGTGGTTGCAAAGGGAGCCCAAAAATTAACAAATAAATGAACTGAAACAGGGTAATGTCTATCTGTGTGGGTAAAACTGTTGATTATCTTACCAATTTTATTTCCCTAGTAAACAGCTAAAGTGATTATTACCACCCACATATTTAAAAATAGCTAATTACTGTTTAAATCAATAGATACTTTAATTTTAATTAAAAAAATAATAATAAAAGGAAGACAAGTGCCCAAAACATTCTATTTTATTTTATTCCAGGAATAGAATAAAAAAAAGAATGGTGAAAAAACTGAAAAAAAATTGCTTTTGCAAGGCATCTATCATGCAAAAAAAGTTACGAAAATCTTAAGTTATTATTGCTCCAAAACATCAAACAATAAAGTACAACATTAAATTATTAACTGTTGTATTATTTTGAGAAAAAACTGATAAGTTATATCCACAAAGCCTTATGAATCCAGAAGAGAAATTTTGCAAGTAGTAGGGTTCAGAAACAAAAAAACGATGATTTGAAAGGGGTCTCCAAAAACTAAAATAAAATATAACTTAGAAACGTGTGAAAATTCATAACTCAGGAAATTTAACTAACAAAAAAAGTACAGCCACAATGCAAACAGATTGAGAGCAAGAAAATAATTAAAATAAAATATAACTATCTAAATTATATTTGTAAACAAATTAGCATGGTTATATATATATATATATATAACCATGCTAATTTGTTATATATATATATATATATATACATACGAGATTTGTAAATAAAGTAATGAGACTAGTTCATTAAAACCTTTTATTTACAATCCAATTATACATGAACTTTATGACTCTCAAAATAATTCCCTTGGAAGCCACGCACTGCATCAAACAATTTTCCCACTGTTCATAGCAGTGTTGGAACTCAGAAACTGGAATATTCTTCAGATGATCGGTTACAATTTTTTTTGTTTTCTACTGTTCCAAAATGGTGTCTTTTGAGGTGTTTTTGTAAAGTTGTAAATAGGAAATAGTCGCAAGAACTCAATTCAGGTGAATAAGGTGGTTAAGGAACTACAGGAATGTTTTTCTTTGCCAAAAACTCATTAATTGAGAGTGCAATGTAACAAGGTGCACTGTCATGATGCAGCATCCAGTTTTCTTTGATGGCTGGTCTCACATGGACAACTCTTTTCCGCAGACTTTCAAGAATTTCTCGGTAAACATATTGATTTACAGTCTGTCCTGTAGGCAAAAACTCATTATGGACAATGCCATTATTATCGAAGAAACAAATTAGCAAGATTTTGATTTATGATTAGCTCATTTTTGCTTTTTTGGGACGTGGTGAGTTTGAAGTATGCCACTCTTTACTCTTTACTTCTGGTTCATACTCAAATATCCAAGATTCATCACCAGTAATAACATTTTTTAGAAAATTAGGATCAGTTCAATTCACCCTAGAAAATCGCAACACATTTCCACCCTGTTGTTTTTCTGTTCAACAGTGAGTTTTTTGGGACCAATTTGCACAAACTTTTTCATGTCCAATTCATTTGTCAAAATTTGATGGACTGTGGTATATTTCAAATTCAATTGTTCTGCAGTCATTCTGACAGTTAATCACCAATTGTACTGTATCAACTCTCTAATTCGCTCCTGTATCAATTCTCTGATTGTCATTACTTTTTGACGTTAATGGTCTTTCAGACTTGTAGATCATCCACAACTGATTCCCGGCCATCTGAAAATGCTTTAAACCACCTAAAAACTTGGGTTCATGACAGAGTGTCATCTCCATATGTCCTTTTCAATTCTGAAAAAGTTTCAGTAGCATTCTCACTGTGTTTAACACAAAACTTGATTATACAATGTTTCTCATGATTAGTATCACTCATTTTTGTAACGCACAATAAAAACTCGTTTCACAAAAAGTTTGTTTGTGTCTTTCATGGCAATAAGACTAAAAATATTAATACCTAATATATATCAGATGTTCATATAACCATCCCAAATGTAAAAAATAAAGGACTATTTCTTCATAGTGACTGCCTCACACTGATGACTATCATGTCAGTACACTAGATTTATTATTGTGACAGCTTGTCACAATATTCAACCACTCACCCTACCACGCTGCTTTCAACCAATATATTGCAAAGCTACATTAATTAGAATGGATAATTATCTACAGAAATTCACCTAACTAGTTATCTTAGTGGCTACATTAGTTATTTCATTGCTTGGGATTTCTAAGGGACAAACTAACAAATGTATTGAAGTTTTTAAAAAGAGAGACAGATATATGAATATCCATAATCATTAATAGTAAATATGTTATGCAGTGCTTGAAAAGTACTTACTGAATCAGGGCTCACAAGAATATAACAGCTAACTATTCTTCAAAAAATTCAACAGAATGATGAATTGGCTGAATTTTGCGACTTAGATATTATGTGGTCTTTAAAATATTTATTTTTAAACAGCAAACAGTCGAAAGATGATTTTAAGATTATCTATCTTTAATGTAAATATTTTTTTTTAATTTTTCATTATTAAACTTATTAACATCAGGTTTTCATTTTAAGTAAAATATTTTACAGATAAAACTAATTCTAATATAAAATACTCTTTATATAAGAAATTACTTACCACACACAAAAGGCAAATTCAATTTAACTCCAGCATTACTACATTTTTCTACATAAGCTGCTGCGGTTGTGCATAATGCAATAAAGGAATCTGTATCATACTTCGCTGATTTCATATCATTACTACAAATTTCTAAGTATGGTTCTGGATTTACAACACGAAAGCATGTAGCAAAAACTGATTCTTTACGTTCAAAGTATATTTTACAATATTCAATATTGATTAGCGTATAATTGTGAAAAGAATTATTAATAACTAAATTAGATTTACTGTCAATTTCATTATCAGATGAATTTTTTTCACATATCCTATCATTCAAATGAATAATCCATGAATTAACAAAGTCTTGGACAGATTTAACTACTGTACCATTTGCAAATGAGAAATCATCATTAGGTTCATTGTTGTAAGTACCTAGTAAACCTCCAGTTTTACCAAAATACCAACCATTCAATTTAATTTTACACACATCATGAACCATATTGCAATTTATACTGAAACCATTTTTACTATTTATTATAAAACTGTTAATATCTCTATATATTATCAAAGATTCTTTGATAATTTTTGGCATTTCAGTTCGTTTACCATCAACAATTAGCTTTGATCTAAAGTCTACATTTATCTGATGTCCTTCTGTTAATATAGTCAATGAATCTTTAACACGCTCACCATCATTCTAAAAAAAAATTGAATAATTAAAAAATATAACAATAATACTTAAATACTATCTTAAAATACAATATTAAAAGGAATTTATTAATAAAAACAGTTGCTTAAAGTATTTGTAGTGCTAAAGGATTTGTTTTACTCTAGTATTATTTTCTATATTATTCAGCATTAATGGACTTAAATTTAATAGTTTTTTTCTTTTAGCCAAAACACCAAAGAGGTTGTCATTGCCCTTGTTTTTTTCAGTCTTAATAAAAACAGACTGCCTAATGTGGCATAATAAATTAAGTGAAAAACAGTTTCTTACTTTTGACACAAAACCAAAAAAAAAATGATAGTTATAGAATGAAATAAAACAAATTTAGGAAAAAAGCAGCATATAGAAAAAAGGAAATACAGTAACAGGTGCAAAGGGACTACCCTAAGGGAATAGAAGAACTTATAAAGTAGTAAGACACCTATAATGAGATGGAGATTATATAGATTGGAAGACAAACTTTTGTAACCTTGTTTTTTTTTTATCTTGTTTATTTATTTTTGAACAACCATACATGTTTTTCAGACAGACAATCAGATGAACCATTCAATCCTAAATGTAAAAAAACACAAGCTTTATTACAATCGACTAAATCACATATTTAATTTTGTAGAAATGTGAAAAAGTAGGTGAAATACAAAAATTAAATGGCATTTAAAAAGTAGCAGAGAAACAACATTATTGTGTTGTGATGAGATAAAAAGGAGATTTTTTAAGACAATATCCAAATAATTATTGGTTGAAAAGCACAACCATTAAGAATAAATAAATTAAGATTTTATAAGTAAACCATTATCCAGAGATGTTTTCTTATTTAAGAGCAAGCAATCAAGTCAGTTTTTATTGCCCAAAAATCATAATCATAATAAATATAAAAATTAAGTCCAAAAATAGAGTTGAAATAAAATTCAGTTGAAATAAATAAAAGTAATGAAATATATTTTAAAAATTAAGTAGTCATAAGAGTAAAAACTATCATCTGATATCTAGAAAAGCATATTGGACTAACCAATTTAAGTTCAGTCAGTTCTCTAATGCTTATAAAATATCAAAACCTATTTCTAGCCACATCTTTACATTACTTTAATTCTTCAGACTATTTTAAACTTTCACTGAAATGAATAACAATTTTTAATTTTTATAGTTGAACAGCGAAGAAGGTTATAATTGCTCAAAAAACATGAACAACAAATGCATCAGTACAAGTCATCTGCAAAAAACTGTGACAAACTGTGATGGTAGTTGTCTAAAAAATCAGATTGGAGCATTACTTCAAATAGTAATAAGAGAGATCCATTCGTCGACTGGGTGTGTGTGTGTCCAAGCACAAATAACAAAGGATGTGTAATGTAACTTTATTCTTTATCTTTTAATTGGTAAATGAATAATTAGGGTATTATCACCCAAAAAAAAAAAATATTAAAAAGTCAGATTACAACAAATTATATGAAATAAAGTATCAATTTTTTTTTAGAAAAGTGGTAGAATATAAAGCCAATTTTTCAACCACATTATACCACAAATGGAAACAATAGATGATGACAAATGTCAGCCATCCAACTACTCATTCCATGTAACTGCTTTCAAGTAATATTTCACAAAGCACACATAATTAAATGAATAACCATACTTCCAACATATGATAATACTAAATATTTATTTATTCATTCCTTAAGTAACACATCCAAGACCCAATTACAGTTGTGATAACTGATGAATTTTGCACTGTATGAAAAATACCAAGACTGACGAGACTCAAACCCACAACTTTCTGTACAACAGATAGCAATTTTTCACATAAATAGGTTGGCACAGTGATTCATTATATTTATTTGTAGTGAATATATGTGAATGTCATATCACACAAAAAACATAGTGGATATGTTCACAAGAGTACTTCTATGTAGGTAAACAACCAGGGAAGTTATTATTGCTTAAAAACTTATGCAGCATATTTCTGTTTATACTATCATGATTTCTAGACTTTAAGCTTCTTGATTTATTTATTAAGAGGCTAATACAAACATTGTTTTAAGACTCTTAGTTATAATATAGTACTACAAAAAGGTACAAAGTAAACCCTTAATCTCAAATGTTAAAAAAGTGTGTCTGTGTGTGTGTGTGTGTTTTAAATGTTAATAAAAAAAGAAATTGCTGCTTCATAAAATAGTATTAAGCTGATCAAGAAAGCTATTTAATTCAGACCTAATAACATAACTTTTAGGTTTTGCACTTTTCACACACAGAATTCCAAATGTCATCATAGTTTGCTGCAACTGAGTTTAAGTCCCTGTAGAAACCTTTAATGAATAGATAAATAAGAATAGGGACAAAAACAGTTTGCCAGGCATATTATGTAAATAGCATGAACATGTTAGTATTAAAACCGATTACTTTAATGAATATAATTATGCAACATACCTTATTCTTATAATTAATAATTATAGTAAACTTATTGTCGAGGAAATCACTTGCTAATACATAACTGGCACATTTATCAGTATTAACAGGTTGAACTAGATCTCGGAAGTCATACATTACACTATCAAAAGTGATATAATAATTTCCAAAAATCATCGCTGTTGATCCAAATTCAGGTATTATACTTGTTTGTAAAATATCACTCTCAGTGTAAAACGACATGACATCATACAAATAATGCTTATATCTGAAAATGACAAGGAAAATAAATATATTTAGGTAATTGTAAAAAAATAACAGATTTGTTAATTGAAAATGTTGAAAATATGAAAATGTGGATTTCAACTATTTATAGTCATTAATAAAACTAAAATAAATCATCTATTGAATAATTGGGTATATGTAATCCTGTAAAACAGCTTGAGTAGAAATCAAAACAGCTTAAAAACAATTTAAACAATGCTCAATACTCAGTCTCCCGTCTCCCCCCTTCAGACTTGACACATGCCATGATATGCATATCTTACATAGCGTTGGATAAGATAAGAATTTACCTCAAGAAAGACAGCTTTAGCATAATGAAAAATAAACTAGTAACTGATCATAGAAAAAACAGAAAAAACATAGATAAAAAAATGTTAATGTTCTAACTGACTTAAGATTTTTAATAAATTTTAAGAAGCTATTACATGTTGATCTCCTCTCAATGAATTTTCTCCATCATTGACTTCCAACTATCAAATTCCTTTTTTTATGTAAATTTTTAAAAAGACTTTATTTCTAATGAAGATATTTTTTCATCAATTTGTCAGTAAGTTCAGAAATTAAAAACAAAATCATAATACATATTTATTTTTTAAAAAAATCTTTGTCAAGTTTTTTATATAAGCTATTACAGCTAGTTATCAAATGATTATACATTTTATTCTAAATATGATTTTATAATTTTTAGTTCATCCCTGGCCATTAGAATCCATCCAAAATATAATTTATTAGATAAGGAAAACTACTCTTAATATAAATAAATGAAGAAAAATCAAACAGTTAAGCAAGTTACATACTTATCTAATGTAGCTGTAAAATTATTAAAAGCACCAAAAGAATTAAAGAAATAATCAGGTAATTGTTCAAAATTAGGTAAGGTATTAAATGAATTCCAATCTATTGGCAACTCTTGAGTGAACTGAACAGAGGTGTAATCTGGTGATACTTGAAAAGATGATTCTAACAGTCCAAATGATGATCCTTCTCCTATGATATTTATAGATCTTTCCAATATTTTATCAATGTCAAACAATTGGTGTAGACTTTCTTTCAATATTTCTGATATGCCTGAATTATTCCAAAACCATTTTGTCTAAAAAAAAAAAAAAAAAAAAAAAAAACAATTAGTTTGTAAAAAAATAAAATGAAATTATAAAATTTACTACTAATTTCAACCAAGATTCAAGCAAATATAACTGATAATCAGCACTATAACAAAATGTGTTGAGAAATTCGTATCCACTGTGAACAGTTTGTTTACAACTATTATAGTCATCATTCGTATTCAAACCAATAACTTCCTCCCTCACCTATTATGAACAAAAGAATGCCATAATAGAATATAATTTTTAAAAAGTTAAGTTATAAGAATAGAAGTAAAATTTTAAGAAAACAACTAACCCTGAAATAGTGAAATATGATGCGAAAAATCCAACAGTGCCAATGGGAAACTACAACAAAAGCTATAAAAATATCCATCATTTGGCATGAAGCAGCCAACTGCCCAAAAGTCAATGATTACTGTACAATCAACTCAAAATTTCATGAAAAGAACTGGTTGATTTTTTCCTAATATTTTCTACAAACTTAAAAGGCTGGAACTGAGTGTTGAAGATACTCTCTGAGAACCATATAAAATCAAGTAAATAAGCAGAGCTTTGATCTAATGATGGAAGTTCATATACATATACATTACATTACATATATTTACAAACCTTGTGTGTGTGTATGTGTGTGTGTGTGTGTGTGTGTGTGTGTGTGTGTGTGTGTGTGTATATATATATATATATATATATATACAGAGTGATATTTAAGTATGGAAGAGTTTTATACGGCATATCTGAGAGGTATTTGGAGGCAGAAAGAAATGGTGTTCTACATAGTTAAAATAAATCTGCATTATGGTGGGTTTTTAATTTTTGCCTGCCATCTTTGTTCCACTACATTGAATCAAGCTTAATTTTTTTTAAATAGGAAGGTGGACATATAATACATGATTTCGATTTTTAATTCTACAAGAAAAATAATAGTAAAACCCGTTTTTCTGTTAATGCCTTCATTACTGAGTCATAAGCATTGAAATTTGCAGTGATGGAAAAATTGTGTTAACAATAAAACAAGGTAATACATGCAGCATGAACAATTTTATTGCATTTTATATTCATAATGTATATAATAATGAACTTTAAACAGGGCTATAATATTGATAATAACAAACAATAACTAATAATTAACAACATAACAATAAACTAAACAACTATATCAACTAATATTTTCTAAATAAAAATTAACTTCCACCGTTAATATCAGCAGATATTTGTTACTTACCATAAATGAAACAAATCAGCTGGAAATACATACTTAATAATGTATTACAAATTTAGTTGAATAAATCAGCTGTTAATTCACAATGTAGTTTGTATTATGTTGAAATAATGCAACTTATTGGCTTCTCTTTACACTGTTTTACTTCAACATATTTGTAATGGTAAAATTACTAGTAGTTAAAATTTTTTTTGGTGAAAGTTTTATTACTAGTTTCCTCGTTCATTTATTTAGTTCTATTAAATATTAAATTTTCAAATAACAATGCCTTCTGTAAATGAATCCTAAGGAATAACTCTATTGATGATGTACGGGTATGATGACAGAGTTCGGCCTTTACAAAAGATAGTGATTTATTTAATAATAGATTTCCAAACAGAGAACCAATAAGTAAATCAACTGTGATCAAGATAGTACAGCTATTTGAAGAAACCGGTACTGTAAACAATCGTCCTCACACCTGTAGACCAAGAACTGTCTCAGCTGATGCAAAGTCATTAGATGTATTACATACCTTTGTTGAAGATCCTCATTCATCCATTACAAAAGCTGTTGTCTAACATGACATCAATTATTTTTCAGTTCAAAAAATTCTTAAAACAAATAAATTTCCCCCTTATATGGTTTAAATTTATTTGCAAATAAATCTTATACTTGCACACCTGGTACAAGAACTTTTGGAAGGTGATTTTGAACGCCAAGATGAGTATTATGATATTATAATGCAAAAATTATACATAGATGCAAATTTTTCTAATTTAATAACATTTACTGATGAAGTGGTTTTTATGTTAAATGGCCTTGTGAATAAGCAAAATTGTTGATATTGAAGTGATTATAATCCAAATGGATTGGAAGCTGATACACAGCACCCGCAGAAAGTGAACGTTTGGGCGGGAATCGTTGTTTGTTGTATAACAGGGCCTTTTATTTTAGATGACAATCTTGCAGGAGATGCTTACTGCAACTTGTTAGCCAATAGGATTTTACCAAATGTCCAGGAAAATGTTGGACAAGAATTAAATAATAACATAAGGTTTCAGCAAGGTGGGACACCACCTCATTACTATTTAATACCACGCTGAATACTAAATGAATAATTTCCAAATAGCTGGGTAGGTTATAGAGGAGCCATAGAATAGCCTGCCAGGTCCCCAAAACTCTCTCCTCTGGATTAATTTTTTTTGAGGTACCAGAAACATAATGTTTACAAAACAAAACCTGCAGATATTGACAAATTGAAAAGAAGAATAATTGAAAAATCTGCTTGTGTATCACCAGATATGATACAAGTTATAAACAGATATTACTTGAGGTTAACAAACTACCAAGCTGTAGAGGGGAAGCATTTTGAACATTTGTTGTAGAATGTTATGCTTTCAACATTTATTTCATTATTTAAATATTTACAATTGAAAACCCTTATATAAAATATTAAAATAAATATTGTAATATTAGAGTAATAATATCAGTTAACATAGCTGTTTAAAATGGTGTTGTGTTGTTAATTATTAGTTATTGTTTATTATTATCAATATTACAGTGCTGTTAAAAATTTTGTTATTGTATATATTATGAATGTAAAATGCAATAAAATTGTTCATGCAGCATGTTTTACCTTGTTTTATTGTTAACACAATTTTTCCATCATTGCAAATTAGAATGCTTATTACAAAGTTATTAATAGAAAAAGGGTTTCAGCATTGTTTTTTTTTTTTGTAAAATGTTAAATCAAAATCATATGTCATTTAAAAAAAAACTTATTTAAAAGAATTAAGTTTGATTCAATATAGCAGATTCAAGATGCTGGGCAAAAATTAGAAACCCACCATAATGCAGATTTTTTTTTTAACTATGTAGAACATCATTTCTTTCTGTGCCTCTAAATACCTATAAGATATGCAGTATAAAGCTGTATCCATGCTTTAATAATACCCGGTGTATATATATATATATATATATATATATATATATATATGTGTGTGCGTAGTAGTATTTGTTACCTATAAAAAAACCATTACATAATTCATTTAAAAAATATCTTTACAGTTTCAGTCAAGCAACATGAAGAATCACAAAGAAAATGTTACAAGCAATGTGTCTTACACAAAAAGTAAGAGGATAATAAAAAAAAAACTTACATACACAATACCATGAACTAAAATAGGTATAAGAATCCATCAGTTAGAGAAATAATAGAACAAAGTAAAACAAACGAATAATTAAAATGAATGATCAATAAAGAACTTGGAAAGAGGAATTGAAGTAGGAAATTAAGGGTTCTTATAAAAATAAAAAGTAACTGAGAATTTATTAAAATTCAGGCAAAACCTTATTATTAGAGTTTAAAACATTTATCATTTTCAGCCACATCACCATAAAACAATGCTAAATCAACTAAAATATTTGGATAAAAATTCTTATGCTTAGTATTCTGGCCAAAAAGGAAATTTTACTCATTAAATTCTTACCACAAGCAGCAACAACAAATGTCATCTTACATTACCTAAGAGAACAAAAGACATGACATCCTTATGTACAGAGTTTATTGCTTTATAAAAATGCTTTATTTTTTTAACTTATACCTCATTGTGTCCTCAATAGAAAATGCAAATGGATTTTCCCCAAAAGTACTCAGCTCATAGTGATATATCTATTCTTGATTCTAGTAAGGTTTCTTTACAGTAATATTTCAATAATGATACTGAAGGAAAAAGAGCAATACAAAAGGGGCTAACTTCCCTGACATCTTACTTCAGTGGTGAGGTAATACAGACACTGACCTTCATAAAATTGAAACTAGTCAATTTAATATACTTTTTCTGACTAGTAAAATAAATTTCTATTAAAATAAATCTCTGAAAATAAGCTGTTTTTTTGTTAAATACATTATTATAATAATTTTCTAAGAGATTCTATAATTTTCTAAGATTTATATTTTCCTCCACGTAACTGCTAGATAAATGTGAAGGTTTATAACAATAATTACCTTGTAATAAATGTTACCAAAAATTTTTTTAATATAATTTCCAATAGGGTGGCTTTCAATTGTACCATACTTGCCAATAACAGCAAATGATGTAGCATTAAGAAACTTTTTATATTCATCAAACTGCAACTGGACATCTTCAACGATCAATTCTATTACACTGAAACATGAAATGAAATGTAAGTTATTACTCTATACAGAAATATATAAAAATATACAAAATGAACATTAAATAGAATCACTGAAAATTATGCTGACCACAGAAAAACAACAAATATTAATTTTTGTTCAGCTAAAAATACCTATTTTAAATTTTATAAATAAGAATAATAGATATATCCAAAACATTATAGTATGAAATTCATTTCTTATATTAGCTAGGACCATTCTTTTTTCTACGAGAAACTGGATGCAATCAGTTCATCCTAGTTTTGATTAGATTGTGATTTTTTTTGGGGGATTTTTTTTTAAAACACTATAAAGAGAAATTATAAAGAGATGATAAAAAAAAGCACAAATAGATCAGTATAAAATATATCCATTATATGAAAAGTGATTTTTCATAAGCAAACAACCCAAAAGTTAATTAAGTAATATTAAAAATAAAATTAAAGTAAACAATAATTTCTAAAGAATAGTGTATATTAATTCACTTAATAACAGTTTAATGACCATTACGTAAGGTCCATTGGGCCCATTAAGGCCAACATCATTAAGTTTTAATTAAATGAGCTTGAATAAGAAGACTGATTAAGAAATTTTATTTTAAAACACAAACTATTTCTTAATATTTTATTCATAGGGTTAGTCAACTGCTCCTTCAATTTATGAACAATATAAATACATAGAAAGTTAATTTAAAAACATGAATTGGCCTTTTATTACAAATAACATACATGTTTGTTTGTGGGAAATGTTCAATAAATTTTATTTCATATCTGAAAACATATCTTAGCAGCTTCCTTTTAAATGTTTGCAATTACCTGACAATTTCTACAATTTCAAAATTGTTATTCTTAAATGTAAAATTGTATAATGTAAGATAATGTAATGTAACTTTTTTTTTTGTAATTTGATATATTTATTATGTACATGACTCAAACACTTAACCCTACATTCTGGAATTGAAAAGAATACAATTCAAATTTTAAAATATAATATTTTTTTTTTTTTTTTAATTGACCAAATTTTAAATATTTAAAAAAAGTAATATGCTAAAGATAAAAAAACCCTATTCATAGATTTCAAACCCTTATTCATAGATATTCAAAGATTTTTATGGTAGTATATAGAGAAAACATTTGTGGAGTATAACCCTTAAGTTCAGTCGTTTATTCTTCTTAAGGAACAAATAAATTTGGCAAGTTTGATACTGGTAACAATAAACTGACAAGGAGACTTTCTTTTAACAGTAATTTATGTCAAAGTGACTTGATATCATCACTCTTTTAGTTTAATTTTAGGATGGGTTGTACATTTCACATCTAGTGGCTTCCAGATTCCACTGCGAAAGACTTTTAGGATTTTTATGTGTTCAGATGTCGTAGCTTTGATGGGAAAGGATGGGAAGAATGTAAAGAAACTGCATGGTATATTGAAATAAAAACAGGGTCAGTCAGTAAAATTAATGGTAAATATGAGTAAATGAAATATAAATTGGATAGCATAAAGAGATGTTGTATCCAAGATGGATACACTCTATTGTCAAAGATGGAGTATTGTCAAGATGGAGTATCACTCTATTTGACAAAGAAGTTTTTCAAAAACAACTTTAAATATCATGATGTTGCTTTGATAAATATAAATAGTGTGGGTGCAGAGATTGATACCAGAATTATAGTAGCAATAAGGTATGTGCTGGGTTGAAAAGGTTGCTATAATCACTACCTATGTCAAACCATCTCATCTTCATGTCTATAGTAAAATCATACTGTACAGCATCAAGAGTGATTTGAAAGAGCTCAAACAGAACAGATTATTAGAGGAGGCTGTAAAGGATGGTAGAAAAAAATAGTACAGGAGAGCATGGACCTAAACTCTACACTGATCATATAGTTATCAGAACTAAGAAAGATATATATTTTTGTTTTAATACATATATTTTGCTGAACAGAAAAAGAAAATTAAACTTCATAAATTAATAAAAAAAGAACAGCATGCATTGTTGATTTATAATTACTAAACAATTCCAATAACTAAAATGCAGAACTAATACTATTTTTTAAAAAATAACTCTTAATTTTATATTAAAAAAAAAATTACTCACTCTTCTACAAACAATTTAAATTGATTAATGTAATCACTCAGCTTTTGGTTTTTAAACCAATCAAAATATTGAGCTAATAGTTTTATTAATGATTCCAGTTCATTTATTGTTGATAGACTTTCATTAATTGATGCAATAACATCTAAAAAAAAAATATATATATATATATATTAATAGGCAAATGTAAATAATTCACACAATTTTTCATTCTACTCATTTACCTATAGTTTTTTGATAAAAATTGGCACTAGTTTTAGTTACTTAAATGAAATTAAACTATATGGTATCCATAAAAAAAAATATTTTTACACTAAATAAAACATACATACCCCTGCAATAAGTATAATTGTGCACGTTGTATATTCTTCTTTGGATAGATACATTGGTATCCTACTAGTAGGCAGCAAGGCGATAACTTTTTTATTGCAACTCAGCACATCCCAACCCCGTAGGGGAAGACATCCACCTTGTTGTGACACTTCTGGTCGTCACACCCTCCCCCCTACCATTCATAATCCTGATGGGCTTTAACGGGAGTTGTTTTTCACCCTCTAACTTTTTACATCTCACAGTAATCAGCCAGACCTTGTTGGGATGCCACCGATGTAAATGCCTTGGTAGACATTTGCATCGGTGATTTTTTGAACTCAGCTTTTGCCTTCGCTGTAGGCCTCGTCCGGACATCATGAATGTCCTACATCATTTCTCTCTGAACTAGCTGATCAAGTCTGCGGAAGCACGAACCCTGCAGCTAGTTCTACTTCTACTGAGCCAATTCTAATAAATGTCTCAAATTCGAGACAATTTAACAACATACTACCAAAAAGTGTTGTTCGTAACAACAAAATTTAGTCCTAATACCCTTAATGACCTCAACTTCAGTTCATACCCCAGACTTAGGTTAATTACGGACTCCGGTCTGGACCTCCTATTCCCACTCAGCTCCATCGCAGAGTCCCATGTGACATTTAATTGCATACAACCATGGTCGAGATGCCGCTACACCTCATGGCTACATGGGATCCATGCCCTCAGCAGTGCAGTCGCTGTTCCGCCAACAGCTATTCAATTAAATAATTACCATAATTCTAACTAACCGTGGCTCACTGCCAGTGTGCCTATCTTTGGCCAATCAACTGCCCAGGCGGTCCCTAGCCACCCAAGGTTGCAACTCAGCACATCCCAACCCCATAGGGGAAGACACCCACCTAATGACGTTCCGGTCGCCCCCCCCCACACCGTTCCTACCCGTGTTGGGCTTTAACGGGAGTCGTCTATAGCGCCCTCTGACTTTTTACATCGCATAGTAATAAACCTGGCTTCACTGGTGTAACTCAGCACAGTGACAACTCTGCATGTTTGTCTATGTTTCTAGCCCAGGATTTAAAAAAAAACAGACTAGTAGCTGAAGTGCCATTTGGATAAGCCAGGCCTCCTACAGCTTCAAAATCTAGAACGTAAGCATTTTTACTTAATAAATACTTATCCATCTTATTTTAATTTCAAGATATACACATTGTGTACACTGCACCACTACATTATTTAAGCAGAGTTAAAATTAAGCCCTTGATCTTACAATAAATTGTAAACAGAAGCTCAAGTACTATGAATACTTCTTATTTATTGGATTTGTTTCTTTAAAAAAAAAAAATGGGATAGAAGATTTTGAGTAAGAGGTATCAGCTTTTCATCAGATTCTAATATAACACCTATGATCATAGTGTATCATTTGATACTAAATAATATGAGAAGCCAATTAAATGATGTAGAAACAATATGTCTTCATCAAATAAGTGTGCCTTTTTCGTTTACCTTATTGCTTTATTGTATGTCTTATTACTGAGATATTTCTTATTATTTTATTTTACAGAAATACTCATTACTTGAAAGCTTTACCTGTGAGAGTTAAATATTGATTGCAACCAGAGGTAATCAGCATCAGTATAATGTTTAAAGACCTACAAATGTTTTTATTTTTAAATACAAATTAACACCGGCACTATATGGCAATATTAGTTCTGTGACTCTTAGGAACCAATGCATTAATCTAGAGTATTTCATCAACAACTAACAAAGGACCACTTCTTCAAAGCATGTGTCTTATACTAACAACTTCCATGGTAAAATAATAGCTTTAAAATAATATACCTCACTGCCTACACCATGTAATGGATGTTCACTTCCAAATTATCAAATATAATAATGAATACTATAATTAGGTGGACCACATTAAAAATAAACACACCTTTACAAAAATAGAAGTCATATCAATTTTAGAAATTAATTCACATCTTATGAACTCGAAAATTTACATTTTATAGAAAATAGTAATATAATTTACAGTAGCTCCCATGTAACGGAGAGCTTGGATGATCAGCCCATATGTCACTGCTATACTATTGTTCTCTAAAATATTGGCACACCATCATGATTAATCATCTCTTAGTAGCATAAACATGATACAACTGTTGTTATCGAAGCAATGTATATTTGTGTGTTTACAGTTTTAAGTGACATCATGTTTCAAATAGAAAAAAATTATTATTTTATTTTATTTGTGTTTTTCTCTTGCAGTCCTGTGGTCCTACCTCTCGGTACGGGTTTTTGGCATGTATTTTGTTACGTAGTCAATTAATGTGCAATATGATATTTTGTAAAACGACTTTATCATGGTTTACGGTTCAAACTTTTTAAATTAGTTCGTTAACATGGGAATAGTTATGACTCTATTTAGATTTGTTATGAAACGTAAAAAACTTCGAAGATAGGTACGCAAAATTGTAAACAACGTGTTTTGTTATGAAGAAAGTATCTTTAGCTGTAGGAAAATTAAAAAATGACAAGCATTTAATTGCTATACAGAAGTGTGAAGAGAAACTGCAGAAAATGTAATCGGGCGATCGTACACTTAGATGAATCCTATGCTTTATCATCTCATTCAACGGCAAAATCATAGGCTGACTACAGCGATGCTGGAGTTCACTTACCAATAAATAAACGTGAACGCTTAATTATAATTTAGGTAAAATGGGCTTTATTCGAAACGCAATGTAAATTTGAACAGCCAAATCAAAAAGGGACGATTACCATGATAGCATAAATACTAATAATTATTTGAAATGGGCTGAAGAAAAATTAGTTCCTAACTTTCCTCCTGAATCTGTAGCTATTGATAATGCTCCGTATCGTAATACTCTTTCTGTAAAACTTCCAGTATCATCAAGCAAGAAACAAGACATGACTGTTTGGCTACAGAAACATCATATTCCATTTACTTCTCTAATGCTTAAACCACTATTGTACGAACTAATTAAGTTGAACAAAAGTACTGTAACAGAAAATGAGATCAACTTGACGAATTGTTAGAAACAAGTGGGTATCAAGTTATGCGGCTTCCAGCTTATCATCCTGATTTAAACCCAATTGGGATGATAGCTCAGAGGTAAAATGACATCTTACGAGCCACAGATCAATGTTTAAGATGTCAGAAGTGCAGAAACTCTGTGAAGATAAAGGAATTCGATGAGTGACAAATACTGGAAACCTTACTGTGAAAAGGTTAAAAAATCAAAGGTGAATATTGGAACCAAGAATCATTAATAAATTCTCTGACAGAATCTTTCATTGTCTCTTTATGTAGTGACAATCATAAGAGTGATAATTACACTGAAGGTAGTGATGACAGCGAGGAGAGCGTTCTTGCTGGGGAATTAAACAGATAATTAATTTTCCAGTAAGTAATTAAAGTTACAGTAATAACCAACTATGGCAATATTTACGGTGTAATTAGGAATAGGCAATATTTTGTCATCCATTATTACTTTTTACAATATACAGTACAAAATTAGCCGGCGGTATTTCATTTCAAGAATGTTGCATTCATTTGTTAAAAAATAACAATTATTTCGTAAGGGGATTACTAAGAGCAAGGCACATGTTTTTACTTTGGATAGTCATCGTTGCACTCCAAGCTAGCCGATACTTGGTACTCGGCGGCAGCAATACAAACAATTAAAATTTGACAATGAAATTGGCATAGCAAAATTGTATGAACGAAATTCTGTATTATTCACTTATCTTTTAAGATTGATTTCTTTTATTCATTGATCTTATATTAACAATAAAGAGACTTAATTTTACATATAAAACCAATGCTTATATCTACAATCTGTTAATTATCAATTCTTAGACTTAAATGAATTATTGTTTTTACTCTTTCTACTTCATTCACATACTTAAAGAATCACTGCACTGTTCACTAGAAAAGTGCTCTATGAAGAACAAAAAAAGATTGTTATCACGCATCATAATTCTAGAGCTATACTGTATAAAGTAAAGAATAGTAATCAGTAAAAAATGGGGTATGAGTTTTTCATTTCTCAACATTTCATGATCCAAGGACCTCAAAAACAAAAAAGTGGAGGTATTGTTTATGTGTGTGTACGTATATATGTACATGTTAGAAGCTTTTTAACTTTTGACTGGATAAAATGATTTTTATGAAATTTTGTACAGATACTCCTGTATATGGAGCAATTTGTTGCTAAAATTTTGGGTTCATTATTTCCAGGAGGTAGACAGTTTTTTGGGGTCAATTTTCTCAAAATTTTGCAAACATAACCCACTTTATATTAAGCTCAGTACGTGTAGATGCTTATCTTATCACATTTTTTAAAAATTTGTCCTAAAATTCCTCCCTTTCCAAAAAGTTAAAAAAGCTATCTTTTTATTCACTGTATATTTTTTAATCAAATTGTTTTTTTAGTTCTTTCTAGTACAAGTGACCCCAAAAAATGCTTTGGGAGCATTATTGGAGATGGGGAAGCTGATCAAAGTTTAAAATATCAATTTTTCAAAGTTTTTTGATTTATTTAAATATGTAATAATAATTTAAAAATAAAACTTCAACATAAATTACCCCCACCCCAAAAGAGAAATTAGGTAACTTTTTCCATGTATCATTATTTTTTCCATTAAAAATAAATCCACTATATAAGAATAAATAGCCAATGCCAGGAAAGTATTTTAATTTTGTTGATAGATTTTTAATTCATTATTAACTTACATATATTTTGTTAAAATTAATTGTTACTATTTATTATATATTTTTTTTACCTCCTTATACCTATCAGTACATATGTATAGATTTCTACACATTAATTTTTTTATTTAAAAAAACATAAAAATTCTCTCTCTCTCTCATTGTAAAATACACATGTATATATGTACACATTTACAATATATTTTAGCTTTATGTATTTATTATTTCATTATTTTAATTTACTTATTGAAATAAAAAATAATACATACTCACCATTAATATATTCGTCAACAGCACAAACAAAATTTATCATCTTCTGAATAGAAAACAAATAAGCTTCTTTTATTTGAATATTAACACTGTAAATAAAAGTGTAGCACAAATCATGAATATATAAATCTAATTTGTAAATCTCTATAAATGTAGTTTTTCTAAGTGAATGTAATTTTTGCCCTATTGCCTGATTCATGTATTCAAACTCAGTACCTATTTCAAATATTAAATCTTTCATTGATGTAAACATCTCTTTTGCTTTTTCACCAGTTTTCTTCACAATCAGCTGAAAAAAAGAAAAAATGTTGACAGCATGATGAAATATGATAAAGTTATGAATAACTATCTTTCAAATTAATGGACCTATTTTATCAAAGGCCTTAGAGATAATTAATAGCACCTTCCTCAGAATAGTATCTGGTAATGCTACTGTTAGTGCCACCTATCTTAAAAATCTTAAGAAATCTATTTAGCATCTACCCAAAAAATATATTCAATTTATACACAAAAAAAGTATAAACTATTTACAATTTACTATTTATATTTACAATTTTTTTGTCAAATTCAGGATATGTTCAAATGTGTTAAGAAACCAGTTTTGATGTAATATTTCTAAATTTTTCATAATGGGGTTAATGTTTCCTAGTGTGGTTGATGTATCCTATTTAAATGAGGTAATTTCCAAGCATTGATACTATTGTTATGTGTAGTACCTAATACCTATGCATCTTAACTGTAAAATCTCATTTAAATGAGCAACTTGTCTGTCCAATTTAATATTCAGTAATTTATAGCAGTTTAATATGAACAATTCTGGATTTCTGTACACATAAGTGAACAGATTCTGGATTAAGTACACATAAAAATGATGATCAGTGTACGAGGGTAAGTCAATTATTATCCGCAATTTAGATATATTTTTGTTTATGTTGGTAGTATTGTCGTGTTGCGTAGATGACGCATGTATGGTTTAATTGTTGTTATATCTATGCAGGTTTAATGCTGCTAGGTTAGTTCCATTATCGCTGCTCTGCCGTTAACCATGGTTGCTCCGCTTTCTGTTTGCACCAAAGAAGAGCAACGTTCAGTGATCTGTTTTTTGTGGTCGGAAGGTGTATCAGGGGCCAAAATTCATCAAAGACTTTCGGTACAGTACAGGAACAGTGTGTTGCTGCACGGAGTGTCTACGAATGGATTGAAAAATTCAAAAATAGTTGCACAAGTGTTACGCACGACGAAGGAGCCGGACGACCGTTTACTGCCACAAATGATGAAAACATTGAGCGTGCACGTGAAATGGTTTTATTAGACAGATAAGTAACTATTGATGAAGTGGCACATTGTCTGAACATTAGTCACAGTTCTGCCTATGAAATCATCCACAACAGATTTGGTTTTCATAAAGTCTGTGCAAGATGGGTTCCAAAACAACTCACACAGTTGCATAAACAAACGCGCTTGGACATCTGCCAAAAACATTTGGATCGCTATGGTAACAAACAGGACCTCTTCTTAGACAGAATCATCACCAGTGATGAAACATGCATCCATCATTACGAGCTGGAGAGTAAACGGCAGAATATGGAATTCGCCCTGCAAAAAAAAGTTCAAGACCCAACTATCAGCAGGAAAACTGATGCTTACGGTATTTTGGGACTCACAAGGCCCAGTACTGGAACATTATGAAGAAAGGGGCATGACAATAAACAGTGCGCGTTAAGGTGAGATGCTAACTGCCAAGCTGAAGCTTAAAATTCGAAGCAAAGGCCAAGGACTGTTGTCGAAAGCTGTTGTGTTGTTGCACGACAATGCCTGTCCACATACTGCTGCCCACACTGCTGAAACGCTCCAGAAACTCAACTTTGAAGTACTGGCTCATCCTCTGTATAATCCTGATCTTGCCCCTTCTCACTACCACTTGTTTGATCTACTCAAAGAGGCATTAAGGGACCGTCGATTTACCTCAGACGAAACAGTGAAAGAAACGGTGCATTCCTGGCTCGCAGCTCAACCGAAAACCTTCTTTTATGAAGGCATCAGGAAGCTTGTGCAACGATGGACCAAGTACGTTGAAATGCAAGGGAACTACATTGAAAAATGATGTACATGTAAGTTTCCTATTTATATTGTAATAAAATTTATAACTAAACTGCGGATAATAATTGACTTACCCTCGTACAAACTCCTGCAATATGATTAGATCCTTTGTTATTTTATAAAATAAGGATAGCTAAACTTTATTATGGCTTAATTTATTACATATGACAATGCTGTAATTTCATTTAATCTGAGATTTAATTTTTAATAATCTGACAACATTCTACTGTGCTATTTGAAGAAAACACATGAAAATGTTGGTTTCAACAAGATAATGTTACCTCTCATACTGCTGATTTATTTGTCATTCAAGAGGTTTTTGTTATCACATAATCTCTAAAAACTTCAAACAGTCAAGATCATAAGATCTTACACCACCAGATATTTTCCGTTAAGAGTTAAATAGAAAGTATAGCCTATCAGAGAAATTCTCATAAACTTAATTAACTGAAAACTAGTATTGTAAGTGAGATTTAAAAGAATTAGAATACAAATATTATAAAGTATAATGTCATAAAAAGGAAAAGTTGTTAAAGAGATAAGAACTTGTATCTATAGGAGTAATCACTTTTAACATCTTTTACACTTTTTTTTTAATCTTTTAGCATCTTTTCTTCTTTTTTTTTATTATTATTAAAAGTATGTATGGTCTAAATATTTTTGAATTTGAATCTTATGTTGCAAGAAAAATAGTTCAAATATATACTATCAAAATTTTGGTGATGCCTTTATGAAACATTTTGACACAAAACATGGGAGTACACAGGTAAATATTTTTTTGCGCCAATCATTTTAAGTACAAATATTTTATTTAAAGTAATAATTTTTATTCTAACTATAAATTACAGATGTAGATGTACATTTGTTTACAACTTTTATAATTAATAATGAATTAATGGTTTCAAAAAGCTTATTAAGTAATTACAAAAATTAATATTAAGCTTGTTATACATGTATTAATATGTTCATAGCCAATTTTATTAATTGTAGAATAGGGAACATTAAAAAAAAATTATGTAATGTATATAAACATAATTATAATGTACATAATTATATATAAAAATATTAACAAAAATCACCTACCAACACTTCAAAATAGTAAGCTTAATATAAACTTACCACATACACAAAAAACTTTTCAAATCGATTGTCTAATTTAAGTTTGATAAAAATGAAATAAATCCATGTGCATAGATTTTACCCAAATAGATTTCCTTCTGCAAACCTCTTTCTAGTAGACATCTCAAAACAGATGACTGTAAAATTTGTACCACTAAATTGTTTGTGATAACATAGATAGTACTGTATAAAAATGTAGCATCTACAATTTGGGTAGTTAGGATAAGTTAAGTGTAAGTGTTAAATTAAAGGATTATGATGAATGATGTCACATAAGATATTATAAGTCTTATAATAATTTTAGAATTCAGTGTAAGATTTATTTTACTGCCATAATATTTAACAAATATGTTAAATGGATTAAACACATATAAACGTCTTTTACACTTACCAATATAATTCTACCATGCTGTAAGTAAGAAAAATTAGAAGTATTTACTCCAAGATGTTAAATACAAAAAGTTAATAATAACAAAAGTTGATAATAAAACACAAGTGGACCTCTAATAGAAAGAAAAGACCTAACTATTGCAACACTTGAATAATTAAATAGAGAAAGGAATCAATATAAAAGCATAAGATAATGAATCACAAATAAATCAGATACTAAAATACAAAATTGAAAAACTCCTATAACCTATTGGAAGTACTATCATAAGAATAGAAAACAAAAATCATAACCCTCTACTAAGTAAACAAACAAACATCAGATAAAATAAAATTAGTTTTAAAAATGTTTACCTTAATATTTGTTCCAACTTGCTTTATTTTTAGTAAATCAATATGGATATTATTTGATATTCCTTCAATTATTGTTTGAAAAGGTTTTAACATCATAACAATGTCCCAAATTCTACATATGAATAATACAACATTATCACCAGCATATGTGCTAAAAATGAAAAGTAAAATTTAAATTGCTTTTAATTTATAAATTATTAAAATAAATTAAAAAATAAAAAGAAGTAACAAATAAAATTGTTTAAAACTGACTTACCCCTGACCTGATTTATCAAAAGAAAATCAGATATTCAAACTCAAAGAAATTTTAGAACTAAATATCAAAAAAATCCATAAGCAAGTTAGTCAATTTGCAACTGTTTTAAGTAATATTTATGAAATAAGAACAATGCAAGGTAAACTGAGGACTGGAAGACCAATCTGAGGTCTGAGGTCTGGAAAAAGACATTAATTGTGTTTGTTAGGCCTTATTAATGCACCGGCCTTACACAATTAATGCAGCGGTGCTCTGTTGCAAGAACACACTGTAACAGAACACCGTTCCAGTACTGCTTTTTGGAAGAAACAAAAAAATTGTCCTTTCTCATAAAATTTTTTTTAACTGAAAGCTGATAAAAACATGTAATGTTAATTAAAAAAAATCATACCATACAAAAATAGTCCTTGCTTTTAGATATCCATAGGCAAATGACTACAAAATAAGTTACTAAAAATCTATTCACGAGAAAGAATTAAGCTTTTGACATGAAAAAGATAAGTTTTGTTTCTTAATCAATGTAAATACCAAAATAAAATGAATGTACATTTTTCATTGCTATTTATCCAGCCACCTGTGGCTGTGGATCATATTCCTGCATTCTGTTATAATACAAAATCAAACATTCCGATACTGGAAAAGTTACAAGTGCACCTCTGAATTAATGTCTTCTTCAAATGTTCCTGGTCTTCCAATCTGCTTCCATACTGTGTCTGTTCAACTACAATTGCCGAGATCAACAATTCATAAAATCATCAACAAGAATCTGAGTTTTATGCATATAAACTGCAAACAATTCAGCCGAATCATAAACCACCTAGAGAGATTTTGCTGTAACATTTTCCAAAAAAATCAATGAAGATAATCAATCCCTTCCTTAATTTCACTTCCTTTATGGGTAAGGTAACTTTCCATATGTCTGGAAAAATTAATAAGCATAATGCAAGAATGGGGATTTGAAAACCCTACAACAGGGAAAACGTGAAAAAAAACATGTGAAAAAGACAGGGAAAAGATCAATCTGTGTGCAGAATTTTGTGCAGTAAAATTATTGGTTCATTTTTCTTTTCAGAAATGATAGCAACTGCTGATAACAAAGTATATGATCTTACTGATATGTTGTAACAAAACTCGATGAGCTCCAGCGAGATTGATCTTTCAACGAGATTGATCAACGCTTCATTGGAGGGTAAGTGTCTGGATCTTTAAATGAAAAATGTTCAGATTGTTGGATATGAAGAGGTGGCCTAATTCTTGATTCCTCATATCCCAGATATAACACACAAAACACTTTTCTTGTGGGGTTATACGAAAGAGGGGGTTATACTATATTAAAGTAAGGAACATAAATAACCATAAGCAAACAATAACTGCCACTGTTGAGACCATTGTTAGAAAGGCATGAAGAAAAATTGAATATTTACTTGTCCTTTGAGCAGTTAGCAGGCTCTTATAGAAAAATGAATTAACATTTGGAAAAATTTATTATTTACTTGATATTATATAAACATTTCAAAGGTATGTAACTTCAGCTGTAATTTTAATAAATATATGGAATTGTTTAAAGACTTTCTGGACATTTGGTATTCTCAAAAAATTATCACATGCGATTTTATAGTTATTGTAATATATTATAACGTTATATATTATCACTATATACTACATCATTATATTATATTCATAGTTTTAATATTTATGTATAATAGAATATATATTTAAATCACATGTTCTCCTATGATACAGTTGAATTGGGTTTATTTTGTGCTATAAATTGTCAAAATTTGGAATTAGTTATAAGTTTATTTAACTTACTCAAGAAATAGGCCACTGACTGCAGCTTTGCGATCACTTGCCCACCTTTGATGTAAACACCCTCCACTGTTATCAAACTTGATATATGCAGTGTTAACAGTCATCTTGATATGTAAGGTCATGACCACAATCATCCTTCACTATGGACAATGGAATACTCCTATTACGCAATATACCATCACCAACAGGGTAGTCCCGTTTTGGACATACTATAGGTTTTTTACAGTAATAAACTTGTCACAGAGCAGTCACCTGGCTTCCAGTAATTCACTAATAAAGCATGACAACTCTGTTGAGAACAACCAACCATTATGGATATATCCTAGCTTGAAACCATCCGTATTCTGTTGCTTGGGATTTCATAAAATGATAGCAAACAACTTCAAAAAACATCACTTTTAACATTCAGGATGAAAATTATGACAAAAATGCTGCTGCTTGCAAAATTAGCTCCCTCATGATGCAAAACCAAACATTCCTGCCTTTCAAAATGTTATAATAATGACTTCTGCCACTATCACTACTAATCCAACAATCAATTGTCTGACAAAGTAGCTGTTGTCTCTATACTATTGGAAATAATATTTAAACGTGCTGACTACTCAGATCATTATTCACAAATCTATAGTCAAACAGGGAGCTGTGGGATCCATGAATTTCAGCACTTTGGTGAGCCAGAGCTCCATATAAACCTGGAATAGTGAGGTAGAATTATTATAAAATCACTATGGTATGAGTTTAAAATTATCCTCACTACTATTATTGTCTTCTCTATTATTCTATTATTAAATTATTCTTTGATGATAGGCTATAGAGACAAAGCTGGTAATATCACCTCATTTTACATACAATGCTACACACGAAAATGATATGACTAGCGTTACACCCTCCTATCTTCAATGTTCCCAGTCAGTGAAGAAGAGGCATCTATTTAGAGTATCTTCCATTAGATTACATTTTAAAATCATAACTGAAAAATAAAAATAAAACACGAATAATAATAATACTTACATAACTGATAAAATATCTTGAATAAAATATTGATTTTCATAATACATCTTCTTGAATAATGAGCATAAATCATAATAGCAATGTAATATGCTTTCAAATGTTTTATAAACAATCAACTCAATACCACTTAGTAAATCATTATAAATTTCACTGTTCATTTTCATGAGTTGTAATTTATAATTTTCATTTAAACTAATAACAACTTCAAAAATCTTGTTTACAACATATTCATATTCTTCATACTCATTTGAAATAGTTTCAATAAAATTATTATAAATCTCTGGTGAATACCGAAAATAACCTGACAAAAATCTTGTAGTATTTAATTGTATATTTGTTGTGAGATCATCGATCTGTAACCCATACATTGAATGTGATATTTCAGCTTTTAACAAATGATTATTTGGCATACCAACATACAAATGATAGCTTTTATTCAATCCATAATTAAATTCTATTTCTAGTTCAGGATTATACCTGTTCAGACCCACTTCTAGTTTTAATGGTCTTTTATCATTAATTGCCGACTTTATTGTTAATCCATTGTAATTATTTTCTTTTGCCCATACTGTACCTCCAAAAAAAAGTTTTTCTTTATTAGTATCTATTATTAATTGTATATCTTGGTAAAAGTAGTTTATTTTTCCAAAAATATCAATATACTTAAACTGACCATTATTACTTATATATTCCAATTTTATTCCTGCTTTATTCATAACAGACAATGTTGTAAAATTTGTTGATAATTTATAATATAAATCTAATTTTGGTAATTCTATCAACACATTAAATAAATGTGTTATTGAATCATCATCTTCATCAGTATACATATCATCATATTTTATATTAGTTTTAAATTCAATACTTTCTGATTCAATGTAAGTTTTTGGTAAATTTGTGATTTTAAAATAAATTTCATTACCAGTTGTACTTAAGAAATATTCCTTATCATAAATTAACGAAAAATGACTCATAATAAAACTTCTTTTGAGCTCGTTGCCTAATTTTTCAATAGAATAATCACCACTTACTTTTTTCATATCATTTTCTGATTCTCCCCATTTTAATTGAAAACATTTTCTTGAAAAGTATTCTTCATAAGATTTTTTTTCTGATATTTGTTCTATAGAATTTAAGACTATTATTTTTGATGGAAAAATAAACTGTATTTCATTGTACATGGTTGAAATCATGAATTTTTGAAATTTAATATTTTGTGAAACCAATTTGAATCCAAAATTATTATTTCCATTTGATATTTTTCCAAAGTATTCAAATTCATTGTTGTCAATATTGTAATATGACACTTCTAAAGAACAATTTTTATTAAAAGTTGGCAACACAGTTTTAATGAATAAATTATTTTTTTCTGTTTTCATTTTATTCAATTTTACACCCACTTCAACCACAGATATTTCATTTATCAAATAACCAAAACTAATTTTTCCATAAACATGAACACCAGATGTAAAATTCAAATAATGTTGAATAAAAAGTACAAATTTAGAATTCTTAATTTTAATCAAATTTGTATTATTTTCATTATTTCTACTTAAATTTAAAGAAAAAAGTTCTTTATTATTGAATTCAATAAGTGCTTTACTTGCTTCAAAAATATTTTTTGAAAGCGATAAATCCAATTTTGCTCCTCTGAATATCTTAAATGGTGATGCAATATTTACTAAGAAATTAATATTTTCATCTCTTTTTCCACTAAACAGCGTGGTAGATAATGTTTTGCCATCAAAATAAATAAGCATACCTGTATTGATACTCCTGTCACTCATATCTTTCATAAATGTTTCATAACCAAAACTTAAATAATTTTTACAATCAAAGTTTAAAGAAGATAAAAACTTGTTTTCTTTAATATTTACATCATTCTTCATACTCAGTTCAAAATGATTTGGTTTCAAATAAAATGGTAAATTCAATAAAAACTTTACATTATTATTTGCTACATTATTGTAAATATATAAGGACTCAAAAATAATATTTTCATCATAAAAAGGTGTTTGTAAATTTAATAAAACATATTTTTGTTTTGTATTCTCAACAGCAAAATCTAATTTATATTTATTGTTAATGAATAGAAGACATTTAAAATTTCCATAATAGTTTTTCTCTAAATCAATAGAATTCAATAAAGTCATTTCAGCCACTTTTTTTCCACTTTTCTCAATATCAAATACATGATTGGGCTCACTACCCAGTTCAGAAAATTTATATGTAAAAACCAATGAATCAACATTTCCCTGAATATCATTATAGTCAGTCTCTATTATTTCCTTATTCTCTTCCAGATCATTTCCCCAATAGAATTTACTGGATACCAAAAATGATGTTTGATTTACTTCTTTTCCAGATAGAAGCATTAACAATTTATACGTATTATCATTTGGCAGTTTTGTGTTAATATATCCATTTACAGCAAATCTTTTCATTTCTACACATATCGTAGAACCAAGATGTTTGAAGCAATTAATTAATGGCCTTATCTTTGTATCAAATTTATTGACATGTAATTTAGATTTAACACCAATAAATTCATCTGTATTTTCTGTTACTGTATAATATACATCAAAATTAATATTTTTAGATGTCTCGTTTTGATTTACATCTGTATTGAAATGTATTAACTTTACTGTATTTAAAATAGGAGAGTTTAACTCTAGAAACCATTGTTTTCGTTCATCATAGTTAATAACAGCGACTTCAAGTGAAATAAATCGTTTAAGTGATTTATCAGCATTGCCAATAAAACTAGTCAAACGATTATCATTTAACATATAAAATGCAATTAATTTATTATCAAGATGATCAAAATACAAATTCATTGTTGTATTTGTTAAACTTTTTTCATAACTAATCTCAAAAGTATTACTTAAGTCATCGTTCTTCCAACTAATTTTTCCATTAAAATTACCTCTTTCAATTAATTTGAAAGTAAATTTGTAGAAGTCCTTTTCATTATTTCTTCCAGATAAGTAGGCATCACTATTTATAACTAAATCATCTTCACTTAAAAATAACTCAAACCTGCTTGCTTCAAACGAGTATTTTTTACTAACATTTACTATGAAAGTAATTTGTGAATCTATAATATAATTACAATTTATTTTAAATAAAAATATATTTCCTTCAACCTTTATAGTTTGTAATCTTTTATAAATATCATACAATACATTATAATTTATATTATGTTCTTCTGAATCCAGTCTTGTATAAATGGAACCAGAATTTTCATCCTTTTTCAATTCTAAAATAAAAAAATCATTAATATTAATTTTAAGAAAGTTGTACTTTTTTTTATTGAGTGTTACAGAAGCAAATTTATCGTCAAAATATGGTGAAACAATGTTACCAACTAATTCATTCATTTCACTATCTGAATTATCATACATAATATAAGCACTGTGAGTTGCAGTAACATATAGATTGATGTGTGACAATCTTAGTTCAATAAACGGTTGCCTTACATCCCAACTGGTTTTAGTAATCAATGAAATTTCAACTTCATCAGATTCTATGCGTAGTAAACTTGAACCATGTTTGTTTCCTTTCACAACATTAAGTGTGATTGTACCTTTGTGGCCATTAACATAATATGTTGCAAAATGTTCAATATATGGTGACAAAGTACCTTGAATTTCAACATATCCATTTAAATTCAAAATATCATTCATTTTTAATTCAATTTTACTAATGTAAGACACATTATAATATTTGTAAGTAATTAATATAGAATTATCATTTAAGTAAATTAATAGTTTAGAAGTTTCATTTGGAACATTTATTTCATTTTTGAAACCAATTTTAAAATCTTTATTAAATTCTGATGAGTGTAAATTTATTATCAAATCAAGGCTGTCCAGATTTATATTTAGTAATAAATTGTAATATGAGTCAGGTGACATTAAAAACACACTTCCATTAATTATTTCACTGTCAGTAGAATTAAATGATGTTAAAATTTCATATCTTTTTACAAAATCATCATTTTTATCAGAAAATATTCTTAAATAAAATTTGTAATTACATGGCTTTGTTAAATATAAATCCTCTAATTCTTTATCTAGGTTGTCATCATAATCATTTTTATTATTGCTTTTTAAACCTTGATTTTTGCTGTCATATCCTGACTCAATAAATATAAACTTTTTACTATTCAATTTAACTTCTGCATTTCCTTTAAAATTTTTCTCTTCATCATTTATAATGAATGACATGATAGCATTAAAAGCAAATATTTCATTTGTTACATCAGTAAATAAATCATTTTTGTCACTGTATCCCTTAAATTCTTTATTTAAAATACAACTATAATTTCTCCTCATTTGATAAACTGATAAATTAATATCATTATAACTGCTCAGGTATAAAGTATAATCAATATTTTCTGAAGGGTAGAACTTAGTAATACAAATCACTCCATTTTCTTCCTTTTTAAAATTTAATGAAATTCTTGAAACATTTTTAAGTACCAATTCAAAATTAGCTTGCTTATCAGAAAAAGGAGATATATTACATGTTAAATTAAGTACATTGTTATAGTTATCAAATTTATATTTAAAAATGGAATTAAATCCAAAACCACCTAATTGATTGTAATTAAAATAGATTTTTTCACAAGTTTTGTATGGTGACTCAAAATCAAAAAAAAAGTAATTTCTTTGATTTATCCTATCAATTTTTAGTTTAAATATAGTTTTACCTCCTATATACTTCATCAAATTCACATCTGACTTTTTGATACTAATATTAGAATCAATTATTAAATTATAGTAATCATTTATTTTCCATGAAATATACGAAGTCAATAATTTTGTATTAAAATCTGAAATATCGAAAGTAATATAACTTAAATTATATTTCAAGAACACACTCACATTTTCAATTGATAATTTTGGTATATTTAATACAGCGTTAAAATTCTGCTTTTCACAATCTAATTTAATTTTCAGTGTTTCATTTAAATGAATTGCACCTTCATTATAAGATAAAAGTTTAATGTCAAATGATTTATCATTTTCTTTTAATAAAATAGAATCATTTGAACATCCTAATGAAGATTTAAATGACAATTCATAAGTGTTTTTATCTTCAGGTAATTTGATCTTTAAAAAGCCAATATTTTTACTGGTACTATCCTCTTTGCCTATCGTACCATTTATAAAAAATAAAGATGACATCCTATTAAGATTATTTACTAAGAAAATTAAATTTTTTACATTTAAATTATCTTCTGCTAGATATCTTCCATATATATTATACTCTGCTCCCATCAACTCAGTTATTAAGTCAATCGCGATATTATTATTATTATTTGATATAAAGTGATTTAATTTGAAGAAAATCGGATCCATTTCTGAACATGTTACTTCAAAATAGGTTTTACCAGATTTACAGCTCTTATCATTACATTTAATATTCAATAACAATTCATTTGTAATATTTTTACCACTCAAAAATTTATACCACATGGTAAATAATTCAACATGCTTATATCTTTCAGAAGAAATATTAAATAAGATATTAGCACACGGACAATAAAAGTTAATATTTATTGTTTTAATATCCGAATTGGAGAAAAGATTTGTACTCAGTGACAAATCAATTTTTTTAACATCATTGTAAGTTAAATTAAAAAGTATACCAGCATTTTCACTTAATATTATCTTACACTGTATTTTAATTTTGTGATTTGGAATAATGTAATTACTAACAGAAGAGACACCGTAAACAGTACGTGACAATTTGTTTGATAATTCATAATAATCTTTGTTATTGTTTGCTTTTAAAATTATTTTTGAATACTCATTTACATCAAGGAAAAATAAAAATCCAAAACTATCAATCATCACATAATCATTGGTGTAAAGTGGTTGATTAATAGCTAAAACATATTCGTGTTTATCGAATAATAAATTAATATTAGTTACTTTACTATTATCAATTATTAATTCTAAATTTATTTCAGTTTTTTTAATGAAATCATATGTAATATTAAGAAAATTTTGTATTTCATTTGAACTTGCAAACATGTTGAATTGAAAATCACCTCGTTGATTGTTCATGTTATACTTGACATCTAGTTTCAGTGGCACTTTACCAAATATTGAAATGGCTGCCATTTTCTTATCAGAACTAAGATCATACCTTCCAAGTATACCTTTAAATGAAGAAAATTGTAACAAAGGTGGAAGAATAATATGAACGAATAATTTTTTAGAACTCTCAGAAACAACTTGTGTGATAAAATAATCTTCATTATTCATTTTAAGCTGCATATTAAGATTTTTTGAAGAATCTTCTGCGGTTCCAAGATCATAATTACAGTTTAAAGATACAGTATTCATCTGAGAAAATATTTTTGAAGAAATAAATAAATTAAGTAATCCAGAATTATCAATTTTATCATTAATTAAAGCTTCACCATTTATTACATACTCTTCTTCTTTCCACTTAATTGAAAGAAATCCAATTTTTTTATCTTGATTAAAATTGTATTCTGTATCCAAAATAAATTTAGAATTGTACGGATATTCAATCTCCACTGGAAGCAATAAATTTGATTTCACATTTAATAAATTTTCAGCAAAAACATTTACAGAAAATAATTTTTCAGAATAAATTTTAACAAAGGTATTTATTGATAAGTTATCCAATAATATTAATTCCGCATTAAACTCAAACATTTTGATATTTTTGTCAATCGTAAATTCGACAATACTAATTTTCTTTGTACTTTTTAAATCCACCAATACTTCTGAATTAAAATTTTTATTCATGAAATTTTTCATCGATAATAAAATATGTAAAAACTGAGTTTGACTTGTTATGTTTAATTTGAACTTATTATAATCATCACAATTATAATCTATAAGTAAATCTTTTCTTTCAGCTAACATAACAATACTTGATTGTAATTCTATCTTTTTAACTCCTTTAATAAACATTTTACCTTGAAAGTAGGCAACATCTTTATCCCTATCTGTTTTAGCGGATGAATGATACAACATATCTAATATTTTTTCATCATTTTTTAAAACAGAAAACATAATTTTGTGGTAATAATCATAACTTAAGTTTAATACCAAAGATTCATAACCGCTAAATGGTGTAAATATTTCTGCTTTCACTTCATTTTGTTCGAATTTTATATACAAACTATAATTATTTGCTGAAAGTTCATTTTTATCATTAAAAATATTAACATCCATATATTTGTTTATATTGTTTTTTCTGTTTGTAAAAACAGATTTATCTTCTTTAAAAATATTAGTTTTTATTTTTAAATGTTGAAAACTCAATATAGAAGAATACACATTTAACTCGACATCTTCTGAATTATCAATTGTACTTACATTAAAAAAATTAGAATAATTATCCATATTGTAATATAAATGATATAAACCTTCTTCTAAGTATTTTCCAAAATGATATGTTGTCTTAATATTAAGTTTTTTAAAATTGAAAATATTTCCTTCAGAGAGTTCTATACGACTATTTGAATAACCTTCATTAAATCCAATTACTCCATCAGAAAACAGAGAATCATTGTAGTTAAATAAATAAAAATATTTCAGTGTCTCTGGAGCTATCTCATATCCACAACTAGTGTGCAAATAGACTTTTTCAGTTTTTAATAAAATATTATATTCTTTTTTATATATTTTTATCTTATGCTCAACTTGACTTATTATAAATGTAATATTAATAAAAGAATCAAAATCTTTTAACCCATTAACTGATAAAAATGTAGAAGTATCATTATTTAAAAATTTGAAAAGCAATAATTCTGAAAACTCTTGTTTTTCTTTTTTTAGAGTGATATCTATATCAAAATCATCATCATTACCAAGAAAAAATGCACCTGTGATATTATAAAGGTAATCACTCTTTGTGGTTAAATTAAATGCTATTTCATTTCTATTATCATAATTATTATTTGACGTCACGATTAAATTAATTATTGGTATTTTCTTTTCAGATGTTAACAATTCTCCAGTTAATTTATCAAAAATGTTGTCATTAAAACTTAAATTTATTTCTCCAGATATTAATTCATAGCCGCTGTAGGGTGTATTAAATAGCAAATAACCTGTACTTGTTTTTTTATCATTGATATTAAATTCTGAATCAAATTTGAACTTACTGTTACCATTTTCAAGGGATATAAATTTCAATAAACCCTTCATTTCTGAACAATTATTATTCTTCATTAGATAAGTGTTAAACCTATAATCATTTTGAATATGATTTAAATTTATTAATAGATTAGCATCGATATTATTTTGTAATTTATCATTCATATTAGAAATGTAAAATTTAATGAAATCATTTAATGCACAGTTAATCTTTATACTATAAGGTGAACTCTTCAAAATATCAATTTCACCATTAACATTTTCCAATCCTCTGGAATTACTTGTCATTAAAACTTTGGCAGAAACTTGTTTATCATCATTTAAATATTTTCCATCAACTAACAAGGAACGTTTCATTACTTCAGTTTCAAAATGAACAGTTGAATCATCAACATTAAGTAAATTATATGTTGCATTTATATAAAATAAATTTAAATTATTTAAAGAAGTTAATATTTTAATAAATAGTAAGGGGTTCAATAAATCTTGTTTTATCTTAAAATCTATTAATATTTCTTCATTTCCATCATACATTAATAAACTTTTTGAAGTTTTTATATCGTTATCTATATTGTTTAACGATTTAAACAAAATATTTTTATAATATGGTGTTTCAATTTCCACCAATAAATCTTTTCTCAATGACCAATTATTTATAACAGCCAACAATTTAATCTCTTTATTTTTATTATAACGCATTAAAAACTTAATATTTTTTAGTGATTCTGATGATAAATCTTCTGTTAATGTGTACTTCATACTTATAGGATCTGTCCATGGTGAATCTAAAGATAAATCTGCTTCTTTTAAAACATTTTTTTCATAATCATAAATTGTATTTAAATGAATAATAGTATTATTAACATAGCCATTTAAAACTATATTCATATCATGTGTAATTTTATAAAGATAATTTTCATCATCAATTTTAATTTTATTTAAATTATGGATTTTATTAATATTATTAAAATTTCCACCCATATGTATTTCCAATAAACTTTCTGTCAATACATATTCATAATGATCACTAGTAAAATTTAAATCATGTTTAATAATATAATTATATGGCAAAATCAATAATGTTTTATAAAAGGCTCTTGTTTCTTCTTTGTGTTTAAGATCAAACATAATATCATCAATATTTAATCCAGCCGTTGTAAAAAGTAAATATATATTTTTATGTATGAAATCACTATTGTAATTAAATCTCATATCGATCCCATAATTTTCATTGTAGTATATGTTCAATTTAGACTCTAAATCACGAACAGGAATATTGGTTTCAATGTTTGTATCATTATCAGTGTGAAACAGATAAACAGTTAATTTATGTAATGGAATATTAAATTCACTCCTAAAAACTAGTTTATTAAAATTTGTCCCAATACTGCCCTTGCTTTCCCATAATAAATACCTTTTACTTGCAACATCAATCAAAAACACATTCTGCAACAACAAACTATCATCCTTAATTAAAGTATTGTTAAATAATAAATTGATTTTTGGATATGTTGATGTAACTTTTAAAAATGTTGCTAAACTATTATTTTCATAATTATTCATAAATGCCATAGTTGCTGAATAATCATTAACTTGTATATTAAACTGATAATTACTATATGATGTATCAGCTGCAGCATTGACTGAAATTTTTCTCAAAAAATTGATTGGTGTAAGAAGTTGTAAAGAATAATTTCCAGAAGATTGTGCATCTAACACTAAAACAACAGATTTATCTTTGGCCCATGTTGTATTAAAATTAAATGATTCTTCATCCAAACGAAAAAATCCTGTTATTGTAGTTAAACTATCGTAATAGGGACTTAGTAATTCAAAACTTCCGCTTCTATATTTTTTACTATTAAAATCTCCTTTCATAAAGATGCCAGTAAGATAGCTTTCATCATTGTCATACTTAAAATTAATTGTAGCCCTATGAACACTTTCATTCAGACTACATTTCATTTTGAAGTTCATATCTTTAATAGAAGGTATTGTACTCTGAATATTACTGAACGCTAGTAATTCATTATCTGCTATTTCACCACCGCATTCAAATGATGTTTCTAATTCTTGCCATCCTGCATTTGTCTGTAAAAAAATATTTGTTTAAAAATAATAAAATAATAATATTGTTTAACAAATATTTGTTTAAAATAATAAAATAAAGTTATAGCAAATTTTAATCATTAAAAAAATAATAATAAACACAGTACACTACTTCCACAACATTTCATATTTCTGCTGGAATTACCATAATTGATTTGAGTATTACTTTCTGCCAGTCCTAGCATTGTCACTCTAACATTCATATTTGATACATTTCAGAGTATATATTTGAGTGCTAAAAGTAGTTTTGAGAATGGAGGTACTCCGAAACACGCTATGCTCATAAAACATATGAACTCAAAAAACAATACAACCACAAACATGAATAGACAAAGAGTTAAAAAATTACTAAACATAACAAAACTTATAAAATTAGAATTAATTCTAATTACTTTTTTAGAATTAACCTTTTCCAAAAACTAACTTGTACATAAAATATTATTCTTTGATAAGAACTGCTGGTTGATTTTTGTGTTATTTTCAATTTTTCCGTAATGATTTTATTAAAATGTATGTTGACTTATGTACATGAACTGGATTATTAGAATTTGTGGAATAAGTGATATTGCTATATTACACTATTTAAAAACATAGTATTTTTTAGAAATTACTCATAATTTTCTTTCCAAAAAACTATACCAAAATATATATTTTACAAGAAATACTAAAGGATCCAAAATTTTAATTTTATTTTTTACAGTCACAATTGATATTTTTATGCAGATGCATAATAAATATGTTGAATATCATTACTTACCCAAGAATAGTTGAACAAATAGGAATGTCTGAACAACGCATCTGGATAACTAAATTAATTACAACAGAATATGACAAACCTAGTTTAAGTGGTAAATTTATACTTTTACAACCACATACCATTTGTATATTTTTACATTGTTTTTTTATTATGGTAGAAGAGCTTTTCCACTGTTAGAAAAGAAAACAGAGAGATAGAAACCAGTAGAAGCAATTCTTCTATTGGTTCCTATCATGCTGTGATTGAGTAGCTCATACTTCATCCCTCACCCACAGTGTACAATGCAGGTGAAAGATTCAGCATAAAAATTAGAAGAAGAGCTGCCAAAATGCAAAAAAAGATTGTGGAAAACATTAAGAAGGTAACTAACCTGTAAGCAGAAGAATATCACTATGAATATTGAGAATGGCCTTAAAGAATGGCCTCAACTAGATGAAGTCTTGGATCTGACCTGCTCACACCATCTAAAAGAAACTGAATGGTATGGCATACAATAACTACAAATGCACAGGGAGTGTCATCTTGCAAGAGGAAGGAAAAGAAAAGGAGGCCACCAAAATTATGTTCAGAAGAACCCCTAATAAAACCAGCTAGAGGTAAAACATATCTGAAACCCTTCAGGAAGACTACAATAAACCAAGACAGAGGATATGGAACAACTATTAAGGAGGTCTAGCAAACAAGAGCCAGACTTACTCTTATAAAATTTGGTGCGAGTACTAAAGATAAAGAACATTTAACACAACTTTGAAAAATATATTAGAAGAAAACAGATCTGTCCACATTCTTGAACCCAAACCACTCTGAAGATTAGGGATCTGGATGATTTGATCACAGTTGAGGAAGTCTAATGTGCCATTAATACAGAACTCAAAGACTTATCTGGAGAGCTTAAGATGATTATGAGCGAATGTAATGGCCGCATTAGAAAAATGGCCATAGTCAAGATGAACATGTAGATAACAAAGAAGCTGTTTTAAACCTCAAAGCTAAGTGTTGTATGGATATACTGAGGGTTCATCACAAGATTTTAGTACCAAGATTTTTTAAGTTCCTTGAGTGTCGTCAGTAGCAGACGGATTGCAGAGGACTGGATAAAATGTGCTTGACACTGTATGACATTTAGAACAGGGCAACATGAGAAAGGATTGTGAAAAATAAAACAACTGCTTTTAATTTTTTGAAAGGAAATTGCAACTGGATTTAATGGCACACGATACATGAGGCTGGATCAAGCACTTCTCAGGTGTTAAAGAAGCCTTAGAGAAGGCCAAGAAAATCAGCAGATAGTGAGAATTGTACAAAGCAATCTCCAGTTGAATAAGACAGCCAGTGACTGCTGACATACTCCAAATTAAACAGAAGATACAGCTACTGATCATCAGCTAGCAGTATCAGAACAAAATGTAGGTAGTTGGTACAGAGATACCTTCTACACCACCACCACCTGGATTCAACAATCGCACAGTGGTTTGGACAGCAACAACCACACAAAGGTAAATTGTTCCTATTAAAGGCAGTTACTTTTATTCATTTTTGAATACTAGATTCTGGATACCGATGTTCTTTGGTGGTTGGGTTTCAATTAATGACACATCTCAGGAATGGTTGAACTGAGACTGTACAAGACTACACTTCATTTACATTCATACATACCAACCTCATTCATCCTCTGAAGTAATACCTTATGGTAGTTCTGTGGCTAAACAGAAAAGAGAGAGAGGTGAATTGATACTTAAATTATTTGTGCCTTCTATGAAAATATAGATGCATTTGAGGACAAGCACAGGAATTCAAGGATATATCCTTAATAACTTGTGATGCTAATGCCAAAGTCCTGGAGCTGGAGTGAGATATGTTCTAAACAGATTCAAAAAGACCCACATACAAGAGTGGGCAGGGTTGAAGCTCCCCCGATGATGGCATCAGTGATTCTCGAGGTTTGAGAGAGACGTGGGTGGAGCATCGGTTGTGTACAACACACATTCGGTGCTAATAGGTTAGGAACGCGAAGAGTAGCTTCCCAGTGGAGGGGTACGCTGGCCGTCCAGAAGCGGAGTTGGCGGGCCTTGATACTGGAAAGACCCCGACGGGACGCCCAAGGAAAGGTGAGGACAGAGGGGCAGAGCCGACTGCCACGACTGTGCATTGCCTAACGGCGGAGGCCAGTGGTCTTGGGGGAGTTTAAAAAAAAGGAAAGATTCAAGAAGAAGGCGAATACTGGATATGACAAACAGACTAGGTATCAAGATAATAAATGTGGGGAATGTATTGTCTTTAAATGAGCCGACCAAAGTGAGACTATTCCTGATAACTTACGAGGGATATCTCTAAAGTGAAGACCGCTGGGAAATTTCTCTCCTTAACGTTGGCAAACCTGTGTCGTTCACGGCCACCTAGTAATGTACACACTGCATTGTTGTCTGTAAGTTGTCGCGTTGTAGTATCTTTCATTATGTGTGAGTTATTACGTTATAAAATGAATAGGAAAATTGTTGTTGCCGCCGAATGTGAAATACTTGGAGTCATACGTCTTTTAAAATATCAAAACGTTAAGCCCGCAAAAAATTCATAGGCAGTTGGTTGCTGTGTACAGTGATAATGTAATGAGTGAAAGAAACATCCGAAAATGGTGTGAAGGCTTTAGAAATAACAGAATTAATATGCACGATGAGGAACGTTCGGGGAGGCCCTCGATAATCACCGAGGACTTGTTGAAATGCGTCGATGATGAAATCATAAAAGATCGTCGCTCAACTATTTCCGACCTGGCCCTTCTTTTTCCTGATGTTTCAAGAGCTGTTATTGATTGCATTATTCATGACCATTTAGACTTCAGAAAGGTTTGTGCACGTTGGATGCTGCACGTCTTAACGGAACGTCACAAAAAATCCGAATGGGGTCTACTTCGGAATTTTTGATGCGCTACACAGAAAAAGGTGATAAGTTCCTTAATTCAATTATTACCGGTGATGAAACATGGATTTCTTATTTCACACCAGAGAGAAGACGGCAGTCAAGTGAATGGCGTCATCCTCAATCACCAACCAGAACAACAAAGGTCAAACCACAGCCATTTGGACGCAAACTGATGGCTACAGTCTTTTGGGATCGGTTTGGCATACTGCTGATTGATTTCATGCCACGTGGAACGACTATAAATGCAGAAGCCTACTACAAAACTCTTCGTAAGTTACGGCGCACCATTAAAAATCGGCGACGTGAGCGGCTGACCGATGTCGTCCTGCTGCACGATAATGCACGTCCACATGTTACGTGTCCGACACGTGATTTACTGATAACATTTGGGTGGGAAATTTACGATCACCCACCATATTGTCCAGACTTAGCTACTTCTGATTACCATTTGTTTGGGAAATTGAAATAATTTTTGAATGTAAGCAATTGGGTGACAATGCTGTTAATCATGGCTAAATGGACTGGTGGCAGAAGAATATGATGAGGGTATATTGAAGCTGGTGTATCGCTACGATAAATGTCTTAATTCATGTTGTGATTATATAGAGAAGTAGTATAAGGTATGTAGTTTAAGAGAAATAAAAATATTTATAACGTTTTCAGAAAAAACGTTTTTACAATAAAATGGTATTTACCTTAGAGATAATCTCTCGTACTTGTTGCAGAGACCATGATGTCCAAAGTGAGGAACTTGAATTGTTGAAGAATATACAACCAGTGATCACAACACATAGTCTATGAATTACTGAGATATCAACAAGTCAAAACTTCAAGGCAAAGTTGATCATTAAGTTGGAATGTTGGTAAATTTAATGGCCTTTTTATACAGAGTATCAGATATGTCACAGAAATGGCTTTGAAAATGCAGGAAAGCAGGTAAAGTAGTGAAATCTGCTTTGTGGATAATACAAACAACAAACTTGACCAGCTTTCATGCCTCTTAAATATAAAGCTAAAACATGAGGAAAAGAGATATACTGGGGATGGATGAGATTGTCTATCTGATGAACTGATGCCTACAGCTGAGATGCAAAATCATCAGGGGAAGTAAGAAGAGTACTTTTGTCAATATTGATGCCTCGCAGATAGGATATAAGATAGGGAAGAGAGAACTTAATATAGATAGGGAAGATTAACAGAGCAAAAGAGAAAAATGGAAGGAATTAGAGAAAGCTGTAAAGATCTGGGGTTCAAAATAGTTTTGCACTTCATGGGGGTTTGGGATACAAAATTGTTTTGTGGAAGATTGGAGCGTAACTTCTAGTCATGTACCAGAAGGCAAAGAAATGAAAACATTGTGCATATGTTCTTCCCAACACCCAGATAGATACTAAAATCCTCCTCTACCTCCATGTTCAGATGTATCTGCTTTTAGTGAGGTAGAACTCGTGAAAGTTCATAGAAAAATATCACCTGATATTTACTTGGGGTTGCTCAAAGCGTATATTGGAACCTGAACTATGGAACTTCTAATGATATCTTTCATATGGAGATGACTGAAAACACTTCTTTACTAGTATAAATGGATAATATTGCTGTTGTTATTACAGAACGAGATATTGACCATGGTCAGTGATGTAAAAACTGATTGAAAAACAAAATCCTTCATTAATAAAAACAAATGAACCAGTGAAGTATTCTGGAATAAGCATAGAAAATCTTACTTTCTGGCCCGGAAAAAGATTCCAGTGGTTAAGGCTGGTAAAGTATCTGTCAGTATGGGTAGACTGATCAACAATATAGGGAGACCAACAGCTAACAACCTGAATTTATCAAGTCTATGATTCATTCCATTATTCTGTAAAATTATTAATATATTATTATGTAAAATTTGAGCTGATGAAATTCAACAGGAGAATATAGGAAAGGGTTGCATGAGTATAGATGAAGAGGCATTCGAAATAGTGAGTGTAGAGGAATCTGCAGTATTAGAGGTGGCAGGAATAATCCATATTGAACTAATTGTACAAGAAAGGAAATTCACATATGAAAGGAGTGAGCAATCAGAAATGAGTTGGCAATAGTAGAAGCCAAGACCCAGATGATGCAAATTTTGCAGTTGCTCTGGGATACTATGATAATCACTAATGATATGACAATCACTAATGATATGACAATCACTAATGATAATGTCGTACATTTGATGCACTCTAAAAAGAAATATTTTGGAAAAATAAATCCCTTGTCATGAGAATTGATGAAAAAGCCCATAGAATAGAAAATACAGTCCAAACTGTAAAGACATTTTAATTTTTTTTCTGCTTAGCCTCCGGAACCACCAGAAGGTATTACTTCAGAGAATGAATGAGGATGATATGTATAAATGTAAATGAAGTGTATACCCTTTGCAGTCTCAGGTCAACCATTCCTGAGATGTGTGGTTAATTGAAACCCAACCAAAGAACACTAATTAGTTGAAACCAAAGAACACTGGTATCCATGATCTAGTATTCAAATCTGTATAGAAGTAACTGCCTTTACTAGGATTTGAACCTTAGAACTCTGTACTTTAAAATCAGCTGATTTGCAATGATGAGTTAACCATTAGACCAACCCGGTGGGTTAAACTGTAGAGACATTGAGAGAAAATAGATAGAAGCATGAAAGGGGTAGTCAGGTGCCACTTTGAAGTAATGCTATTTTAGAGTGGAAACAAAGAAGTAGCAGCTTTTAGTCGATGTGTTGGTCGAGAGACCAGCACATGAAGTGGTGCACATTAGCTTGCTGACAGTACATGATGCACTTTTCCTCCAAAAAAAAAGAAAAATTATTATTATTTAAAGAGTTTGGGTCAAATTGTTACAAGGATGTACTGAAAGTCACCTAATCTAGTGAAATTAATATATCAGAGAATGATTTAAATGTTGAAAAAGTAAAGATGAGTAATAATGATACTGAAGAAAGTTCATGGAATAGAGTGGTTAATTTAGTTTTAAATATAAGGTGTACCCAGTTTTCTCAACCCTTTTAACTCCTAATCATAAGTTAATTGCATGAACAGGTGGTACCCACCCATCACATTTAATATTGAACAAACTTCAAAATAACCTTTGTATATTTCTCACAGACACAATTTTTATAAAACAATTTAACACAATAAGCATGATGTGTACCTGACTGTTGTTCCACATTTACTAAATGGCACTAAATGAGTGACAATATATCAAGTTCAGCACTCTCACTCAAACGTCACATGAATTATCAAGCTTTTAAATTTTTCCACTTCACTTACGGGACTGTATAAGATTACAAATAAATAAAATCATCTTTAATAAATTTAACTGTACCTATATAATTACTTGCCTTAAAAAAAAATACAGATTCTCTTGTAACTGCAGTAATATTGAAGTTTTGTTTCTTATAACCTTCGAATGGAGTTTTTAATAAAATCATAAGATTCAATTTTGATGGATATTTCAAGACCCATGAGGTGAGTAGCTGAATTCTTTTATCAACTGAGTATTTATCATTACCCCAGCCTAAAGTAATTCCTAGTGCTGATTCATGTTCCCTATAATTAATAAAAGAAACATCAACAATAAATATTCCATTCTACAAAACAGTGAATCTAACAAAAATTGGAAAGAGATAAGTACCTGTTATCTTTATTAATCATACATAATAAGGTTGTAAAAACATACATAATAAGGAAAGTAAAAATAAATAAAATATGTTTAAACACTCACTTTCTAAATATTGTTCATGGAAATAGGCTTTCAGAAAATATTTTTGAAATGTTGTTGGGTACCTCCTTTGTCAACATTTTTCATTACATTGAAAAAAGCAATTAGTATAAATTATTAACAAACCTTGATATAAAATAGATCTAAAAAGAATATTCTTGAAACATATTTCTATTTATTTAATCTATTTATTCCCAAAAATTATCAATAATTTTCAAGCTTATTAGGGAAAGTGATGATCAAAGTGGTTTCCCATTGTCTTCTTCAGTAAGCCAAATTTAAGGCTACATAACAGCTTCTCAAACTCACCAAAATGCAGGTGATATCTAGCCCGACATACGCCATTATGTTCATGTCAAGGATTGGCTGTATGGTGAACATCATTACTCTCATAGAAATTAAACCTAAGTGTTGGTGACACTTGCATGCACTACAGGCACAAGAAAATGTGGGATGTATAATGTAAAGCAACAATTTCATCAAATACATTCCTTCAAATCAGCAGGGGAACAATATGATAATATGTGCTTTATTTGCAACTCTATTATTCACTTATTAGGTATGTAGTCATTATTTCAAAGGATTATGTTTCTATCTACTATATTTTATAAGAAAAATCTACCTCCACTACCAAACTTTCTTGTGACCAATGATCATTAATGGTATTCCAGCATAAGTTACCTACTTATCAGATTTACTTACATATGTTACTATTAACCTGCTTTTGGAAATTTCCTACATCTAATTTTGAAAATATACCAAAATCTATAACTTTTCTGTATTCTAATATGAATCGGTAATCATAACCTACTTACTACCTTAATCTTGTAACGATAATCATATTTTCTCAATCATAAAAATTGAATTTTAAATTATTATGAATAGATTTCATGTTTCCAATCCTTTGTTTCAAAGGTGTATATACTGAAATAACTATATTAAATTACTTCCTAAAATTTGTTATCAGCTTATAAAAATCCTACTTGAAAATAATATTGTTTATTTATCAAACATAGTGCTACTATTGACAGTTACATTATTATGCCAGTTTTTCTTTCAATTAAAATAGTAGTTTTAAATCTCTTCAGTATAAAGAAAATAATAATTTGAAATTGCTAATGTCATCATTGTTAAATACTTACATTCAAATTTAATAAAGTATTTACAGTAAATAGTAAAATAAGACTACACATGTAATAACAGTGTATTAACAAATAATACCAATTTTACCAACTTTAACCTAATATGCTTACCTAAATAAAAAATAAAAATATTCTCTATTAAATAATATAACTTTTATCGTGTATTATTTATATATATATACCACACACCGTTAACTGGAATCTAGCAATAAATATTAATAGTATTTAATATAAATATTATAATACTATTAATAGTATTTATAAGCTATAACATAACAACTGCATATACAAAAGATATTAAATTTATAAATATTAATAGGATTTTTAAATTCAAAAATGAAAATAAGTATGAATACACATTAGTCTAAAAAATTATAAAGTTCTATATATATTTGAATAAAAATTCATTTAAATTCTGAGTTAGATACATAAATGGTATAAGTATAAATAATATTGATAAATATAACTTGCAAAACAGATTTAACATAATAAACAACTATTGTTATTTTAGATGATAAAGTATTTAATTCAATTAAGATTTTTCTATTTTGGAAATTTCAAATAATGAATGTAATTCTATAACACAATAATTAATAATAATTATAATTAATAAGAAATTTATCATTTTAAACTGGGATATTTACTAGACTGAAATTGGTAGTACTGTTCAGTACAAATATAATCTCATTTAATTTATGTCATACTTTTTGATAAAGGTGGTTGTATGTATTTGATAATTTATTTTCTTTCTCAAGCAATGTAGGCTTATCACCCAGTTACAGCTGCTGATGATGCATAAATTTCTGTTTTGTGAGAAAAATGCCAAGTATGACTGAGATTCAAACCCAGGATCTATTGGATGAAAGGCATTGATAATGATAGCATTATCAAACGTTTAAAACAAGATGTGCTTTAAATTAATTTTTAAATGCATTTTTGTGATGATGGCTTGAACCTGAAAGTGCTGAGTTTTTTTTTAATAAGAAATTGACTTTATTAATAGTATTTTTAAATTGAATGAATTACAATAGAATATTGATTTTAAATAAACCAATCCATTCAAAATTTTGTTGACTTAAATCAGCAAAATATCTTATGTAAATTTTTAAAAATGTTACCAAAACATTTACTTTCTTCTCAAATGTCATTTGATTTATTTCCTATACTCAATTAATTACACAAAAGCACATGATGTTCATAATACTTTTTTGGTTTTTTCTGTTTAGAATGTTTGTTACTGAATAATCAAATTTCTGGTACTTACATTACATCTAGAACAAAATTGTAACAATGCCCCGGTATTGATAACTCAGCTGTTTTATGAAACTGATTAGATTTAACTGATAATATAATTGATTGGTTTTCATCATTGCTTTTATCCCAGTAAAATGACAATCCAGCTTCCTGATCATAATCAGCATTTGTAGATTCCGAATTTAGATTTTTATAAATAAATTTACCTCCTTCACTTTGTGCCTGAATAAAATAAAACATATTTATTTTATACTACTGTTATTAGATCCAATTATTTTTTTTTAGTTTAATTGATTTTTATTTTTCAGAAAAAAATATGTATATAATGCAATAAAATGAATAATAAACGGTTATATATTTTATATTTTCTGAAACCAATGAAAAAAATATAGTATATTTTTCATCAATTTTATTAATTTTGGTCAAATAAAAAAATCCAGCAGACATTCAACCCTTAGCGGTTTGGGTGAAGAGGATTTTTCAGCAGAAAAGAAATTGTTTGGTGTCAGATGTATTTAGGGATTAAAAAGATAGTTTAAAAAAGACATTTAACTATATTCATTGTGAAGCATAATGAAAATATTAGCAGATTGGATAACACATAAACTAAAGTAATTGAAGTTATTTTTTTTTTTAACCTCTGGTTTTATTTAAATCCACTTTTATTTCCAGAGAAGAATAATTTACAAATTCATTTTTACCAAAAATACAAAATTTCAACATATAACCAAGTTAACACAAATAACAGTTTAGAGACATCAAAACACACGAAATCAGTTTCCAAACATATTTAGTTTGAAATAAAAATAAAAATTATTATGTAATCAAAATAATATACTAATAAATAATCCGCATAAATTGCATGTGTAGAATAAAACAGCCACAAGCTTTGCTAGTCTTTTATGAAGACTATAAAAAAAAATAATTTTTGTTAAACATATTAATACAGTTTCACAACCTGGGGTCATGACCCTTGCAGGGGGTAATTCCCCTTTCATATCACCGCAACTAGTGATAATTCACAACTGGTAGTGAAATTAGCCTACACCTTTACATGTAAGCAATAATGAAATCATTTATGAGAAAAAAATCATTTATTACAAATATTGTACTTACATTTATAAGTACTTGTGTAAAGAAAATAAATTAATGAGATGGGATATTTATTTTTCATTTAAAAGTTTCTACATATGTGGGTCTATGTTACACACAAAAGCAAATTGTTTTCAAAGGATAAAAAGCCTATAATTAGATTTTAGCGCAACCATGACAAAAAACCCTTTTCACAGATATAAGACATGATGAAAGGAATTAATTTCTTCATCACTTCGACGAGCAAGTCAAAACTTATCAAAATGTTCAAATGTAATCTGCAGTTATAACGTTTTATTGAGAATGACATTTGTTTATCTTGGAAAAATATTACTAATTCATCTCACAATTCCAATATCCAGGTTAACACTTTCCCCTCGATAGCCATCTGACTTCTGTATGGAAAAGAAAGGATTTTTTTTCTTCCGTTTCACCCCATTGTTTACCTAACAGCTTATTCTGTAATGGTCGACTTTTAATAAAGATAACCATTTTCACAGCTTTACAAAGAATTTGTTTAAGACTTTCCAGCATATTTTTTGTGATAAGAGCATGTCTTTGAAGGAAGCCACATAAACTAATTTAATTAAAAATAATTCAAATTCAATTTTTTTAAAAACAAATTAAGAAGAAAATTGTGTGTTTATCATGTAAAAGTTAAGAACAAGATCAAAAGAACATACCTCAGTGCCCATAGTGTTAATTACATTCATAATAGAAGGAGCGGTAAAGGGTAAAAATTATAACAGGAAAGAAACATTGTTGGAGCAGAAAAAATTCATAGAGTTTATTAATGTGAATATATTTTATTTTTTTGGTTGCTATATTAAGAACAATGTTTATTACGTACAGAATAATACAATTTTCTGTATATTTTTCATCTGATTTGCTTCAATATAAAACCAATTTTTAAAAGTTTTTATTTACTTTTTATTGGTTGTATTTACATTAATTTTCTCAGAATTAAATTCTCTACAAGAATCTTCTGCATTAAATCTTCCCAATTTACAAGCCATTTAACAAAGCTATTTTATTACAAACCTAAAAAAACTTTTTTTTCAACACCAAATTTTGTTTTACATCAAATATCTAAAAACCTACTAGAGTTACAATTCTGGGACCTGTTTTATACTATTTCCCAGCTAAAATTACATAAGAAACCACCAACTTTACTCCTTAATTTGGGTCCCAAAAAATTACATTAGGGCTTCTTTTTACTAGAAGAGTGAAATCCGGGCGAAATCTTTCGCTAACCATAACTCGAAAACAAAGCATTTGCAGAGCTATGTTTAAATGAACTTTTTCCATTTTTTTCTCCAGTAGAACATGTCCTGAAAGTTTCTTCATTTCTTTCAGGGATGCTCTGTATAATGTTTTTACTATTATACCATAAATTACAAACAACAATATATTTTTTGTGATAAATAAATAAGGAAACTGCAGTTGGTTTAAGTAGGCAGTGATCAGAACTTAAGGATTGAATGCTTCATACAGTCACTGATAAACACATGCTGTTAGTCTCAAAAGATAAATTACGAAGAGTGAAAGAAGGTTTTCAAGAGGAATACAAAACTAATTAATATTGGCAAAAAAAAAAGTATAACTGTAAACTACATTCTTTTAAAGCCACTAAAAGTAGAAATTTAAGTATATACTCATAAAATAAATTTTAAAAAATACCATTAAGGATTAGTTTATATCTCACCCAAATATTAAATGATAAATGACGTTGTGATTTTACATCTAGTGATAATTTCTTGTTATTTGCAGAATTATTTATCTCCAATGCAGCAGAAAGATGACTTCCAGGACTGGACATTTGCAGCAGTGCTGTATGTGATAATCTAAAATATAATTTTTTTAATGTGTTTTAGAAATAAAAATAGATAATAGAAATAAATTATAGAATTAAGAATAAAAATACATATATAAATAATGAATATGCATTAATATTTTCCTTTGTTATTTTAAAATAATGTTGAAATTATTTAAATCACAAAAATTGGCTCCAAAGAAATCTAGACTGGGTAAAAGACTCCCACTAGATAAAAGAACCAAAGTGACTTATCAGATGAAGTCAAAGTTCATGTATCTATCACACTTTCCCAGATAAACCGAGACACTAATACTTTTCAGTTACATTACAGTGCCACAAATGTAGTTAATAAAGGAAATTGTAGCAAACAGACTGATACACATTGAGTATATTTACAGATCTACAACAAATTCATGTATCTAGGTATACCCCAAATATAAATGGCAAAAAAATGCTTTTTATCCAAACATCTGACAATGACCATTTCCACAGTATTATCATATTTTTCATCTTTTCAGTTGCTATCCACTTATATTACTAAACAGTATTCAACTAGCATTTAATAAAGAATAAATAATTAAAATTGATCACATAGTTCATGTAAACTGACTGGCAACTCTCTTTGACAGCTAAATCTGCCTTATAATTGCTGGAAATTCTTACTATCCATCCATAACTAGTACTGATATGTGTATTGCAAATGTCTAGAAATAAAGTAGATAAATAACTAAACAATAAAAAATAACGCATAATCCATTTGTCTGAAATTATCAAATTAATTGTAAATATGTAAAGTAATGCTTAAGTGCACTCACTAATTTATCACTAAGTATTCTATGACATCATCTGATAATGTTTATAAAAATATTTAATATAAATATGGTATAAATGTAAGCAATTATTTTATTAATATGTATATATATATATATATATATATATATATATATATATAAATTTGGTTCTACTTTATCAGTATTAGATGAGATGTGAAAAATGTTTGTGTGTGTGTGTATATATATATATATATATATATCATATATATATATTTTATTTATTTTATTTGGTCAACTAAAGTACACAATAAATAAAGTATGATGACTTACCTTATTCTACTATATATGCAGGAGCACTTTCGCAATTTATTCACATCATCAGCTGCATTACATATTCATCTCAAATTACATCAAACTTCATAAAATATAATAACATATCATGCATTTATTTATTTTAATTAAAATTTAAAACAATATATAAAAATATGAAAAATTAATTAACTTTTAACATTAAAAATTAAATTGTAAAAATGTCTATATACGTAAAAATTGACATCAAGGCATAATATCAAATTAAAATTAAAAATCAAAAATTCAAATAAAAATAATTTTAAGTAAACCAATTCTGCATGTTGTCCACTTAACTGAACTTACTTTATTGTACTGATTGAATATTAAACTATACATCACTATCAAAATAAGATCGTGGTGCCATCAACTGCAGCTTTCAAAATACTGTTATCCTCATATTCTGTCTGAAGTTGATCATATTAAATTTATTTTTATGTTTATATATATAGTATTTTTCTAAAATGTATAATTCCTTTCTATTTTTATTCATATTATATTTTTTAATTTCCAGTATTTTTAAAATTGTCCAAATATCAGATGTGTTTATTCTTAATCAGATGACCACATACATCAGAGAAACCTAGTTTACCTTTTTTATAATTTCTAAAATATTCCAAGAATCTACCCTTAAAGGATCTAATGGTCTTTCCTATAAAAATATGATCACAATCATTGTATACAATTTTATAAATACTACTCAAATTATATAAATCAGATTATTCACAGATTATATTATTCTGTACTTCGGTTGATCTAATAAAATAAATATATTTGTATATAGTACAATACAGAGGAGTGTGATTCTTAAAAGTATTGCTTTTAGAAAAATAATTATAAATGCCAACCAGGCAAAATTATTATTTAAATTCTAAAAGTTACATGTTAAACTTAGTAATATAATGCAATCAATAAAATTCAACAAAATATGCCTTAAATTAAATGTGATACTAAATATGCTAGGCTCAATATAAAAAATTACCAAATTAATAAATGTGTAAATAAAACAAAAGAGTTTGCTGAAAAACTTAGGGTAAAACAAGAAATCAAATATGCATATTATAGAAAAAATTTAATAAATATTGAATTATAAAACACACATTTACACTTGGAAAAAAATGTTGGGTAATCTTATATTTGATTATGTATCTAATTTGATTAGGGACAATATTGAAATATATAAAAAGAATCTTAAAGACAATAAATATAATAAAAATGATTATTAAATAATAATTATTAAAGTAATGATAAGTATAATTATAATCTTAATATTTATAATAATAATAATAATAATAATAATAATAATAATAAAGGATTGGGTTATTTCACATTACAGGAAAATTTGTTGGGTGATAATGTTTATGATAATTTACAACTAGACAATATGCATGAAAATTCATGTTCATTTCCTGACAAGTGTATTGATTTGATAAATTTAACAAATATGGTCCTTAATAATGATGAACATTTTATTGTAGCTAATGCGTATAAGTTTAATCTGACAAAGGATGATAAGAATGATATTGTTAAGAATGACATTGAATTGATAAGAATGACATTGTGGTAGATTCCGAAATAAATTAAATAAAGCAAATCCTAATGAAAAGGAGGTGTTATGTAATAGCATTAGTAATAAAATGTATGATATAAAATACAAAATATAAATGGAAGCCTAATATAAAAACAGGAAATATAAATTACAAACCTTTTATAATTATAATAAAAAAATAATTTACAACCTGAAAAATAAATAAAATAATGATAATAGTATCATTTTACATATATAAACATTTTTACAATTTAATTTTTAATGTTAAAGTTCATATTTTTACATATGTAAACATTTTTCAATTTAATTTTTAATGTTAATTAATTTTTCATATTTTTATATATCGTTTTAATAATTTAACTAAATAAAAGTTAAAAAAAAATATTAAAAAAAAAAATAGAAAGATTAAAGGTATTAAATTTTAATTAAAATAAATAAATGCATGATATGTTATTATATTTTATGAAGTTTGTAATGTAATTTGAGATGAATATGTAATGCAGCTGATGATGTGAGTAAATTTCAAAAGCGTTCCTACATATATAGTGGAATAATAATCTTTAGTTGATCTAATAAAATAAATATATTTGTTTATAGTACAGAGTAAGATTCTTAAAAGGACTGATTTAAAAAAATAATATGTAAATACATATAATATACATAATATATATTATAAAGCCTTAATTACACATTAAAGTTCAGCCATAAATATCCAATAGGGTTGAGTATAAATTAATATACTATACTATAAATACATCATAGAACTTCTTAATATGGACTTAGTATAGGGTATGGGTTGGGAAGTAAGTTTAGGTTAAAGGAGGTTGAGTTGATGGAAGAATAATCACCAAGCAAATCAGGATAAAGTCGTCAAATGAATTCAAAACAAACTTCTAAAGTACACTGGGAGTACTGAACTAGTAATCTGTAATATAATTTATTACAGTGGCATGTGGCCAGAAGAATTTCTTAAGAAACCACGATTATAATTCTGAAAAAGCAGGTACCTTATGTATTAATATTATAGGACAATTAATTTAACTTTACATTCAATAAAATTTCTTCTATTAATTAATTTTGAATAATAGACTAGGTTAAGAAATGAAGCAACTGGATTCAGGAAGGCTATTTGCAAAACCAGGCTAATATAATACATTGATGAGAGGTACTGGTACACAAAAAAGGATGATGCATTAAAAAACTAAAGAGTAGATTGAAAAGATAGAAGATTGCTTGAAGTTAAGAAAAACATGCAAACGGAAGAATTGTATCTGAAACGGAATCAACAAAGAAATTAAAGCATGCAAAAAACTGAGCAGTTTAAATTACGAAGAGGAGCAATAAAGGATATTATACAGAACCAGTTTTTAACATAGGTGTTAAAGATTACGATGGAAAATTCTCTAGAATAAAGGAACAGTGCTGGAAGAAGAAAATAAATTGTATAAGGTTTGCAGATGATATGTATTTTGGGAAATGAAGTGCAGAAATTCAACAGATGATTTCAAAATTAAAGTAATTATGACAGAATATGGAATAAAATGAAAGTTTAAAAATCAAACATAATGATAGAAACATAGAAAACAGTAAGCAAATGAATTTTGGTGCACAAAAAAGATTGAAAAGTAAAACATAAATATTTATAGAAAATATTTATTTATAAAATATTTTTTCATAATCCAAGAAAAAGAAAAATACATAACATCTGAATCAATAAGTTCAAAGTAAGAGAGTTCTTTTTTTTTCATATAAAATACTTGCATATAAATATAACATGAAATAATTAATAAACCTAGCTGTATAAAAATCTGCTAATATTATTTTTACTTTGTTTAGATTTTTGCGTATATCTAATAGCACTTCTTTTAATTTTAAAAATTAAAGAAATTACACTCAAACAAAAAAAATATTATATTATAATGCTATAGAACAGATCACACAAATGTGTTGTCTGCTGAAACAAGCTTTCAAACAGTGAAGATAAATTTTAACAATGGATTAGAAAATATTGTAGTAATAATTGTTTAATATTATTTTTTTATCCCTTCCAGAAACAATAAAAAAATAGTATTAGTTATCATAATTGTAAAGTAACAACAAACAGTACAAACAAAAGCTTATAATAAAGGAAAATATTTATGATACTTACGAGTTTTTAGTGTAATTAAGATCAAATATATAAGCATCATTTCTATAATTAATTGATGTTACTGTATAAATGTTGTTAGTACCGTTTTCATTTAATCGATAAAAGTAACAGGCAGTTAAATTAGCAAAAGGTTTTGAAGTTCTATAAACTGATATAATGTTTCCATCATCTACAGACTTTGTAAGTTCTGCAAAAACTTTCAATGAATTTCCTGTTTGGTTCATATTGAATGTTGAATTTAAAGATAACCACTGTGAAAAAATAAAATAATAAATAAATAAAAATTAATAAAATGCAAAATTATACACTAAAAATGGTAGTATATATTAATTTCAGAAAAAAGTCCTTTACCTACATGAAAATAAATAATATCCAAATGTAGATGAATAAACTAAATGACATCTCTTCAAAATCTAATAAATATAATTCTTTTTCTTTAATATATCTTAAGTGGCAGTGATCATTGTGGTCATTAGCTACTAATAAATGTCAATGGTACACAGAAAAACTGATGCAAAGTTGTTAAACTTCCATGACTAGCAGGATTTATTTATTAAATGCGGCATAGTAGTAAGATTTTATCTTACTTCGCCTCCTTCAATTCCAGGATATTATTCCATTAAATATTCCTAGTGATGCACAGTTATCGAGATGTAAGGGATGCAATTAATTTTAACAATTCATTATTATTTAAAGAAAATAACTGATTATGGAGGTATCTCTGAAACTGCATTCTTCTTGATAGAACATCTTCCTTATAATTAATGTTTAATTCATTGATGTAATATAAAATTCATTGTTTTGTTGTGTGTGTGTGTCTCTCTATCTCTCTCTCTCTCTCTCTCTCTCTCTCTCTCTCTCTCTCTCTCACTCTCTCTCTCTCTCGCTGTGTGTGTGTGCATGTGTGTGTGTGTGTGTGTATGTGTGTATGTGTCTTTTTTTAATTTGAATAATTTGATTTCTTGGGATCCAGGTCAGACATCCCAAATTCTCTTATGAAAAATTTAGCACTGAAAACAATGGCTAATATTACAATAAAAAGTGTGATGGTGTACACAAATACAAGACATGTGCAATGTATTTTTCAACATTTGCAACATTTACAAGAAGAATTAATTTCAACTTGCATTTTGTCATCAGTATTGTTGGAACCTATAACATAGTGAAATAATTATTGTGAAAAAACTTTTTAGGATGGAATTTTAACCTATTCATATCTTTGATTCTTGCTTCTCAACTACTTTGCAAAACAAAAGTAAAATGTCTATACTTAGTAGTAACACCAATTTTTTTTTTTTTTTTTAATATTATATCAATTTTCTAACTAATGCTGATAATACTGACGTTTTTCCTAGAATGATTTCCATAACCAAGTAGAGCTGTAGTAAGTAAGCTAGAATTTTTAGTATATTCAAGTTCAGTATCTAGTTTTACACCTTTCCAAGGATCACTCAATTCAAATGTTAATTCACGTTTAAATAACGTTTTCAATTCATAATTAAATTTAGCAATAAATCTTTTTTTATCATTTAGCTGACCAAGTGCATAACTTAAAATACCTCTTTCATTTATCTGTAAAAAGAAAAAAACACATTATTGAAAAAAATAATTTACTTAAATGTAACTATACTATTATATAAAAAGGAAGAGGATTTTTGTTTGTTTTGGATAAACAAAAAACTACTCGATCAATCGCAACCAAATTTTTACCCATGTTTCTTAGCATAACTGAGAATGGTTTTAGATATATTTCAACTAGAAAAATCTCAGAAAAAAAAAATATATGTACAGAGTGTTTCTTAAATGGTGGGCTTGTTATACTTTTTTGAATTCTACTTTTAAAACTACACAAAAAATTTTCTTAGGAAAAATGGCGATTTCTCCTTTGTTCTCCCCCCTCTTCCCTTCCCCCTAGAACCAGAACCCTGCTCCAATAGCATTACTCAGTCCTACAAGTGCCATAGCCTCAATCCTCTCAGGTGACATGCCTCCTGACCCGATCAACCTCACCAACCGACCTGAGGTTGCTACTCTCAAACAGGATCGCCTGATGATCACTTAGCGTCTTTTCACTCATCACCTCCCATTGTCTCACTCCTCTAGGAACTCTCTCCGAATCGAAGGCAACGTCAATGAAGGAGCTGCCACCCCCCTCACCAACGTCGGCTCCCTCCCGTTGTTGAGGCAGGTGAGCTGCAACCCAGCCATCACCTCGTCAAGTAACCTTCCTCTGGCATTCATGATACGGCCCCCCAGGCCACACATTTGGCATTAAAATCGCCTGCAATTTGCATGTCCTTCCTGGCTCCAAGTACCACATTCTTTATACTATGCAAAGCAGCCTCAAAATCCTCCCTAGAACAATTAGGAGATACATAAACACAACAAATAAGAACGCTGGGCAGCTTCGCCCACACATAATCGTCTCCCGACCCATACGACAACACGGGGACCAGACGTAATTTAATGATCTCTACATTGGAGCCGCCATCTCGAAGCCAATCAGCCTCCATTGCCTTTTGCACATTTGTCTCTGATACCAACAACATCTCCACGTTCTTGCGAGGCAATCTCAAGTATTGCGTTATGAGACATAACACTCCTGTTTTCATTAATTTGAATGAATCTAACCATTCACGGCTTGCAACCAACACTGCTCGTCCTATGCCCGATTCCTCCGTAAGTCAGGTACACCAGATATTCTCTACGCTCCACTGCCTTGTGGCACGCAGCACCATAATTGAAACACACTCGTGACCTATTGGGTCCAGTACACCTCAAGACAATGTGCCCTCCCTCCAAGCAACAAAAACATTGAGTTTCCCCTCCAGTAGAGTGACCAGACACAACATCCCGCCAATTTGCAGCCTCACCTTCACCACTAAACGGGACGCCACAACATGCAACAACACAACCGTACTTTGTATCGCCAAAAGCAGGCCTCGTCGACATGATCTTCGGCTCTACATCAGGGTCTTCTAACCCCTTCTTAATCGTAGCAACAATCTCAGCCTCCATTGTGTCCTTCTCTATATCCATCATAAGGGCATATGCTGGTTTACCCCTTACCGTGCGGGTAACATTCAGACCTGCCAACTTGCCCTGCACTTGCTGCTTCATCCCATGTAACTTCTCCACCTGTCCTTTAACACAGATATGGAAGACCTCACCCAGCCCCTTGTTGATCAAGAAAATATCTCCCAGTTCCTCTCTCAGCGCTTCTTCTTTAACCTTCCTCATCAAATCGGCATATGTAGTGCCCTCAGCCTTAAGCACAATCATGCCTGACAACTCCCCCTTACTTTGCTGACCACCCTTACTCACCGCCTTAACTGCAGTATCCTTTTCCATGTAGGGAGTTCTCTTCTCTCCCTGCCTCCTCCTGTAATACTTGAGCACCTGCTTAAGATACCAGCCTATCTTGTTTCCAGCTGCACCAAAAAATCTTCTTATAAGCTCTGAGAAGATCCTCAACAACCATCCTGTTATCCGCCTTAGAATCAATAACCACTGTATAACAACCTCCCAACTTCTTATCTTCCAAGTCCCCCAAGAGGACTTCAGTATGTCCTCTTACTTTTTTTATCACACTGTTGGAACTAAGAAACAATATATTGATGTCATTGTCGATAACAGCCCTGTGAGAATTTTTTGAAAACTGATTTTTAAATTCTGCAAAATTAATTTGAATTTAAATGTCAAGTGAATAATGTATTTAAATTATAAAATGTATTTAAAATATTAAATTAATATTTTGGCCCTAATGAAAACATACATGACCACAACAGATATGGGTAGATGTGCTTCTCGATGGTTAAAAAATGTTACTGCCCCAGCATTTACCTGGATGTTGAATGTTTGTCAGTATTTCTTCAAATAGTTATGAAAATACAGATGTAATGATTTTAATAAATGAAAAATTTATATTTTTTAAATAAGAAAGCAAACAAATAAAAAATGTAATAATAATTACCTTATGTTGTACTTCAGCTCTATAATCCAGAGCTTTATTAGGACATGCGAGATTTAATTTAATGGCAAAATCACGATGATCTGAGTTCAATAATACATTTGAAAAGAGTTGTTTAGCAGTCCACTCAGTTTCACCAATTTTTATGCGACCATTACTGTTGAAATAATTATTACCACGACGCAATTCCCACACTGCAGATAAATTATACTGTGGCCAGCTGCTCATCTAAAATAATATAAATTATAATTACAATGCACAAATTATAATTATTAAATGAAAATCATTCACAGTTCATGAAGTAAAATTAATAAGAAAATCTGAGTAAACCAACAAAGGGCTTCTCAGACAAACTGTGAATTATCCACTACTATGTAGAGGAATACATAATACATGTTTAATCTAGCCTTGGCCAAAGACCATTGGATACTCATTTTAAGGACTCTGATAATGAATAATAGTATACTTACTTTGCTAAAATGCAGAAAGCCTTCAAACAATCTTGTTAAATAATTGGATAATCAATATTAGCTTTTACTACTATGTTAATAGTAGCCATATAAAATATTATATTCTACCATACTGTGGCTATGTTCATCATTTTTCTTTATTACATTATCTCATATATACGTATTATATTTTTCTTTTTTTGATAAAGCAACATATGCCTCAAGTGAATATTTTTTACATTAGCCACATCAAAATTCTTCACCTTTTCTGTATTATTAGGTATAAAGTACTTTAAAAATTTACTAGTCCCCCAAAAACAAACTTTATTAGAGTAAGTAATTCTACAATAAAATTTTTTATCCAACCAAATGAGGGCTTCAAAACTCCCTCCAGGATGAGAGAAACAAATAACAGATCAGCAATTCTGAATCATCAGCTCCTAAAATGTATTCTGCAAAAAATTTCTCTTCTTCGTCATACTAAAGAAGCAGCTGAGAACAGTGAGGCTTTCTGCAGGAAAATAAAAGGTTATTTATTTCTTGAATTAAATGGTGTTTGAAAGTTTCTAATTAAATATAAATTAGCCAGCCAAAACTCCCATTAAAAAATAAAGATTACATTATCTCAAAATACCAAACAAGCAGAAAATCTTTCTCAGCTTTCAGCTCTCCTAGTTGTACTGTAACCTTCTCAATAAATTAATATTTTTACAAACAAAAGGTAATAATAAAATAAAAGAAATACATATTTGTTATTAACATTCTTTACCTGTAAATTAAGATGAGCTTTTTCTTTTGAAAAACTTCCTGTTGTATGCTTTTGCAGTTTAGTACTGAAATCAACAGTCTGAAACTCAGACCTACTAACTAAATAATACTGTAATTTTGCTTTAGCATTAATCATAGTTGATGATGATTTTAAATTACCTTTAACCTTAACATCAATAACAGGTGACGAAACTTTAATCAGTGCATTATACTTATCTTCATTTAAATTTAAATCTCCTGATACAGAATAAAAGCAAGTATTAAAAACTAATAAATAAATTTTTGTCTTAAAAACACACACACACATGAGTATATATAAAATAAAATCATACATAACTGAAACTACGATGTAAAGTGCCATCCAATTAATTAGTACTAAATACTTTGGTCCAGTTTCACAGGTGACCCACATCTCCAAAGTCACAAGTAATATAATATATATAGTTCTTTTAATAAAAGTAGTTCAAAAACAAATATAATTGGGTTCTAAGGTGCCATTATATGACAGCACAACCCAGCTTTTTGACATTCTTGTAGTCTTTAAGTAGCACATACTGCTTCGTTTAAAAATTGTAGCCATGCTTGAGGAATATATGGTACAACAGAATGTATGATGTGCATTTTCTGGGAGGAGACAAAAAGAACTCCTACAAAGAATATTTATATGGAAATATTCCTATTAAGTGAGAAATATTTGTTATGTACAATAGTGAACACTGGATCATTAAATGACCTCAAGAATGCTCAAAATTCATTGATGAAGAGGCTAATCTGGTTGTGCTGTTCAGAGATTTTGACAAAAGCAGTAATGCAGAAAGTGAAGATGACATGCAAGTAATGACAGAAAGCACAATTTCAATAGGGTATTTTCATCGTTTAGCTCACAATATAATGCATGAACATTTGAATTTTCAGAAAGTGTGTACATTGTGGGTGCTTATAGTGGAACGGAAAAACACAAGATGAATAAAATTGTAAAATCTTTTCCTCACACACTGATAAAGAATTTAACAGCAATGTTATTGGAGATGAATTATGATAATTATAATTATTATTATTTAGATTGTCACTACCGACCTGAATCAAGACATAATTTTCACTTTTATCAAAGAAATTCAAGACATTGTCAACTCATAAGGTTATGCTTCGCAGTTCTGGGATTCTTGATGATTGCTGCTGCCTCATTTTTAAACAAGATAAAGATGTGAACTCTGCATCATAATACTATAAAGTTCATTTGTTGCTTAGGCATGCAATCTGAAAATATGGACAATCCAACTATCTAGAGAACTACTTATCCATTGCCAAGATTCCAGATCTCATACAACTTAATTAATCGAGGAGAAAAGTGGTGAATTAATGAGAACTTCTTCAAAACCTGCTTAAAATCTGACTTTCACTAGTTTGATCTGTTGAAAATTCACTTGTAAATATGTCTTAGATTGTGTGTTTAAGATGTTAAACATGAGTACATCAAACACAGTAAAAATATGACTAAAACACCAACCCAAAAAGTTTTTATGAAGGTTTAAGTGCAGTTATAAGCATTGAGATGAGTATCAATGTTGATAGAGATTGTGGTGATCGATAAAATTAGTTTTCACAATTTATTAATAAATAATTACCAACATTCTTATGAATAATGTCACTGATTTAAATATATTATTGACGTCTAGTAGATTTAGATTCTTTTAGTAGAAAATTTATATTAAATAGATTCTTACCAGCTAATATGAAAAATTTATCACTAAGACCAGTCACAACTAAATTTGAACTATATTTGGTTCCACGGTCATAACTGATGTTACCAGTGACATCAATATACCGCTTATTATAAATGTGTGCATTGAACGACGGCTGGTACCTAAAATAATAGCAGAAAAAATTAATCACTATCACAAAATGACAAAATATTATTATCAAGTACATTATATATGCCAATAAATATTTTACAAACAAATTCATGAATCACGTCCATAATAGATGAAATATGGGGGGGCAACATTCATAAAATATTGTTTTTTTTGTCATTTGACTGGTTTGATGCAGCTCTCCAAGATTCCCTATCTAGTGCCAGTTGTTTCATTTAGGTATACCTCTTACATCCTACTTCCCTAACAATTTGTTTTACATATTCCAAATGTTGCATGCCTGCGACTATTTCAGGATGCCTTAATATGTAACCTACAAGTCTGTCTCTTCTTTAAACTACATTCTTCTAAATACTTCTTTCTTCATCAATTTGTCGCAACACCTCTTCATTTGTCACTTTATCCACCCATCTGATTTTTAACATTCTTGTATAGCACCACATTTCAAAAGATTCTAATCTTTTCTTCTCAGGTAATCTGATTGTCCAAGTTTCACTTCCACATAAAACTACGCTCCACATATATACTTTCAAAAATGTTTTCCTGATGTTTAAATTAATTTTTGATGTAAACAAATTATATTTCTGACTGAAGGCTCGCTTCTCCTCTGCTATTTGGCATCTTATTTCGCTTCTGCTTCGTCAATCTTTAGTAATTCTACTTCTCAAATAACAAAATTCTTGTACTTCCACAATCTTTTCTTTTCCTATAGTTATATTCAGTGGTCCATCTACATTTCATTACTTTCATTTTGTTCTTGTTTATTTTCATGTGGTAGTTCTTGCGTAAAACTTCATACATGCCATTCATTGTTTCTTCTAAATCTTTTTTACTCTCAGTTACAATTATTATATCATCAGTAAATCATATCATCTTTATCTTTTCACCTTGTACTATTACTCTGAATCTAAATTGTTCTTTAACATCATTTACTGCTAGTTCTATGTAAAGATTAAAAAGTAACGGGGATAGGGAATATCCTTGTTGGATTGATTCTTTATTACAGTTTCTTTCTTATGTTCTTTGATTATTACTGTTGCACTTTGGTTCCTGTAAATGTTAGCAACTGTTCTTCTATCTTCATACTTGAACTGTAAATTTTTTAAAATGCTGAACACCTTATTCCAGTCTACATTGTCAAATGCCTTTTCTAAGTCTATAAATGCCATGTATGTCGATTTGTTTTTTTTTAATCTTCCTTCTATTATTAATATGAGCGCTAAAATTGCTTCCCTTGTCCCTACTTTTCTTGAAACCAAATTGGTCTTTTCTTTTCACTCTCCTCTCAATTCTTCTGTACAGAATTCTAGTTAAAATTTTTTATGCGTGAGTAGTTAAGCAAATTGTTCTGTATTCTTCACATTTATCTGCTCCTGCTTTCTTTTGTATCATGACAATAACACTCACTTTGGTATCTGAGTGAACTTCCCCCTTTTTGTAAATATTACACACCAGTTTGTATAATCTGTCTTTTGCTTCCTCACCTGTATTTTGCAGTAATTCTGCAGGTATCCCGTCTCTCCCTGTAAGTCTTTCTGCCATTAAAATCATTTAATGTTCTATTAAATTCAGATCTCGATATTGTATCTCCTTTTTCATCCCCTTCAACTTCCTCTTCTTCCTATATAACACGAGTTTCTAATTCATTTCCTCCATATAGCTCTTCAATACATTCCACCCATCTATTGACCTTTCCTTTTGTATTATAAATTGGTGTATCATCTTTATTTAACATATTATTAGATTTTAACTAACGTACCACAAAATTCTTCTTAACTTTCCTATATGCTTTGTCTATTTTACCAATGATCATTTTTCATTCCACTTCTAAACACTTTTCTTTAATCCATTCTTGTTTCTCTAATTTGCACTTCCTGTTTGTAATATTTCTTAATTATTGATAGGTTCTTTTACCTTCTTCGTCACTAGCATTCTTATACTTTCTATACTCATCCATCAGCTGCAATATATCCTCTGATATCCAAGGTTTTCTACCAGTTCTCTTTGTTCCGCCTAAGTTCGCTCTGCTGATTTAAGAATTTCCTTTTAAACATTCTCCCATTCTTCTTCTATATTTTCTCTCTTATCTTTTCTACTCAGACCTCTTGCGATGTCCTCCTCGATAATTTTATTTATCTCCTCTTCCTCAAGCTGATCTAAACTTCACAGATTCATCCGTCATCTTTTCTTTAAGTTTTTAAATCCCCATCTACATTTCATTACCACTAAATTATGGTCGCTATCAATGTCTACTCCTGAATATGGTTTGCAGTTGACGAGTTGATTTCTAAATCTTTGCTTATCCATGATATAATCTGTCTGATACTTCGCAGTATCAGCTAGCTACTTCCTTGTATATATTTTACTATTATGATTTTTAAACTCGGTATTGGCAATTACTAAATTATACTTCATGCAAAACTCAATAAGTCAGTTCCCTCTTTCATTTCTTTTGCCCAGCTTGTATTCCCCCACAATATTTTTTCTTGCCTTCTCCAATACTTGCATTCCAATCTCAAACTATCATTAAATTTTCATCCCCTTTTATGCATTTAATTGCTCATCAATTTCTTTATATATACCTTATCATCAACATGGGCACTTGTAAGTATATAGACGTTAACTGTCGTTGTTGGCTTAGGTTTTAATTTTATCCTGATTAAAATGATTCTATCACTAAGCTTTTTGAAATACTCTACTGTCTTCCCTATCTTCTTGTTCATTATGAAACCTACTCCTGCCTGCCCTTTATTGGATGCTGAGTTAATTATTCTAAAATCACCTCACCAAAAGTCATTTTCCTCTTCCCACCACAAAATACTATAATAAATGTTATTGTAATATTTAAATGCTCACAAAATATTATAATAAATATATTATTATAATACTTTTTTCTTTTTTTTTTAACCTCCATGACCACTGTTAGGTATTACTTCAGAGGATGAGATGAATGACAATTTTGTAGTGTGTGAAAATGCCATGCCTGACTGGAATTCAAACCTAGGACCTCCAGATGAAAGGCATTATTATAATACCTGGAAATGCTATATGTCACTCAAATCGACTCTTGCTAAATTGGTAAGAGTCACTCAGTGACTGTTTTAAATTTGCACTCCAAATATAATGTTATATATAATTTTAAAGAGGGAATTTTTTTATGACATTATTGTTTGATAACTATATCAAATTGTATATAATTTATGGTTTCTGTTACTTTGAGTTTACTACATTAGATTATTAGTTTTACTTAATTTTTCAGTAATATTTTAGTTAGTTCATTAATTTTATTAAGTATCACATTTTACTGAATGTTTAAGCTTCTTTTTGTGTATTGACTACTTTCAATATTTTGGTAAGGCTACATTAGTGATTCACACATGTAATTTATTTACTTACGACTACTATTTACAAATGACAGAATAGTCATCATACATATGCTATTCTTCTTTAGTCATAAAATGAACAAAAGCTAAAACTCAAAATTCAGAAAACCAAGAACAAAAATATTAAAGTACAAATTATTTTTACTTTTAAATAACAATGCTAATGGCAAAAACATTAATAAACAATAAATAATAATATAAATGAAAATTTAGTGTTAAATTAATTGTTCTCTCTTTTTTATTTTTACCAAATTATTACAACCCTTAAATTTGTATCTTTATTTTAATATATTATCCTAGAAAACATTAGAATATTTTAATTTGCATAACTGTACAAGTCAAATCCCAGTTTTTCTTTTTTTTAATTATGTTATTGGTTCCAAATATGAAATTATATAATAGGATTTACAGAATTAAAGAAAAAAATAATAAATTTAACTTACCATCCTGATCTATAAGAAGAAGACATCAGTAATGAAGTGGTAATGTTCATCATTTCATTATCGTTGTGATGTAATGATAAAGATAACCCTTTTTTATCATACTCATTATTTAAAATCATGCTCATGTTATAACTACCTAAACTAGGAGCTGCAACTGATATTCTTACACTATTGTTTAATGTATCCATTGAACCAGCCAAATGGAAGTTTCTGTTTAATTTTGAACCTGGAGTATCAAAATGTAATGAAATGAGCATGATTCCATTAAATCTGTAATAAAAAAAAAATTCTAAGTTGTTTTAATTTAAACTAATTGTTTTATACGTATACACAAGCATAAATATATGCAAAAATTGATTTATAATTAAATCACCAAACTTTAATTAGAGATCTCAAGGTCACTTGAAATAATATAATTAGATTGATATCAGCAGTATCAAATCATTAATACACTGACTGAAAATAATTCAAATTGTAAACCCTTGGCTTTTCCTATGAAGAATGCATCTCTTGGTGTAAAACCACAATAGGACGAAACATTCAAATTATAATTAAACTTACAGTTAGTTGTTTTTCATCAAAACCATTCTTTCTTATATCATTTAAATATTAAGTTAGACACCAGTTGGTTCCACATTTGAACAAGTTGTTCAAATTTCACAAGTTGTTCCACATTTAAACCCTAATAGAGTTTTTAATTTTTTCTTTCAGGATACATGTATTCTGTAAATGTTTTAATAGATGATTGAATTATCAACACAGCTGTTCAATTATTTCTCAAAATATATTTTCAGAATTTTTTTTTTGTTTCTTTAATTTTTTAGAGTAAAAAATCAAGTGCTGTCATATCTTTGTTTTTATTTATCTAAGCTTTAGTTCTAAATTTGTAGTCATTTTTTGTTTTATGTTATAAAACGTTTGAATAAATATCATATGAGTTATTTTATTATTTGTGTAATGCTATAGTTGCTAGAAAATGAAACTGCAATAATCAATTTTAGCAATAAGTTTTGCCTTAAATATATTTTTGAAATCATCCCAGCACTTTGTCCCATTTAAAACGAAATCTCGTTTTTGCCAGTATCTTATTTTGGCCTTTTATCAAAGCTGTTATAGTAACAAAATATTTTATTCACATAACATATGAATTTTCTATTATTATTTTTAAAAATCAGATTGAATGATTAATTTATTGATATCTTAATTTCTACTAGGTCTTTAAAGACCTATAGCAACACAAACAAATAGCACATGTTTTTTATAATATAAAAACAAAAAAAAGAATTATAATTACAATCTAGAAAATATAATAAAATAGACTATTAGAAAAACAAACTAGGAAAGTAAAAGTAAATGAAAATAAAAGAGAGAAAATAAATTAGATAACTTAGTCTTATTGCAATTTTTAATCATGGATGTTTTTAACTAAAAGATTTAATTTTTATCATTTTTTTCTAATTTTTACTGATTCAGCTATCAAATATTCCGGTTTTATTTTTCCTAAATGAGGCACTATCACTGGAAATAGTTTTCAAATTTACTGTAGCGTGTACACAAATTTTAAATATCTTCTAAAAATTAATTTTTTTTCAAATAGCCCAAAATAATGTTATGTGAAGAATTATTCATTTTTTTATATGCTTTAATAATATACCTTATCTTAGCAAAGAATTAAATTTTTGGTAATTTTTTATAAATTACCAATTTTTTTTTTGTCTGTCATTTGACTGGTTTGATGCAGCTCTCCAAGATTCCCCACCCAGTGCCAGTTGTTTCATTTAGGAATAACCCCTACATCCTACAACCCTAATAATTTGTTTTACATATTCCAAATGTTGCCTGCCTGCAAAATTTTTCACATCTACCTGTCCCTCCAATATTAAAGCGACTATTCCAGGATGCCTTAATATCTGGCCTATAAGTCTGTCTCTTCTTTAAACTACATTTTTCTAAATGCTTCTTTCTTCATCAATTTGCTGCAACACCTCTACATTTGTCACTTTATCCACCCACCTGATTTTTAACATTCTCCTATAGCACCACATTTCAAAAGATTCTAATCTTTTCTTCTCAGGTAATCTGATCGTCCAAGTTTCACTTCCATATAAAGCTACACTCCAGATATATACTTTCAAAAATCTTTTCCTGATGTTTAAATTAATTTTTGATGTAAACAAATTATATTTCTGACTGAAGGCTCGCTTCTCCTCTGCTATTCGGCATCTTATTTCGCTTCTGCTTCGTCCATCTTTAGTAATTCTACTTCTCAAATAACAAAATTCTTCTACTTCCATAATCTTTTCTCATCCTATTTTTATATTCAGTGGTCCATCTACATTATTTCTACTACATTTTATTACTTTCATTTTGTTCTTGTTTATTTTCATGCAGTAGTTCTTGCGTAGAACTTCATCCATTCCATTCATTGTTTCTTCTAAATCTTTTTTACTCTCAGTTAGAATTACTATATCATCAGCAAATCATATCATCTTTATCTTTTCACCTTGTACTGTTATACAGATCTAAATTGTCATCATTATGACCATTATGATCATTGTGATCATTAACTGCTAGTTCTATGTTAAGATTAAATAATAACGTGGACAGGAAATATCCTTGTTTGACTCCCTTTTTTACTAATGCTTCTTTATTACACTCTTTGGTTATTACTATAGTAGTTTGGTTCCTGTCAATATTAACAACTGTTCTTCTATCCCTATACTTGAACCCTAATTTCTTTAAAATGCTGAACATTTTATTCCAATCTACATCATCAAATGCCTTTTCTAAGTTATAAATGCCATGTATGTCGGTTTGTTTTTCTTTAATCTTCCTTCTACTATTAATCTGTGCTAAAATTGCTTCCCTTGTCACTATACTTTTCTTGAAACCAAATTGGTCTTTTCCTTCCACTCTCCTCTCAGTTCTTCTATACAGAATTCTAGTTAAAATTTTTTATGCATGAGAAATTAAGTTAATTTTTCTGTATTCTTCAAATTTATCTGCTCCTGCTTTTTTTGATACCATGACTGTAACACTCTTTTTGAAGTCTGACAAAACCTCCCCTTTTTCGTAAATATTACACACCAGTTTGAATAATCTATTTATCACTTCCTCACCTGCGCTGCGCAATAATTCTGCAGGTATTCCGACTATCCCTGGAAGTCTTTCTGTCATTCAAATCTTTAAATGCTCTTTTAAATTTAGATCTCCGTATCGTTTCTCCCTTTTCATCCTCTTCGACTTGCTTTTCCTCCTATATAACACCAGTTTCTAATTCATTTCCTCCATATAAAACTCTTCAATTTATTCCACCCGCCTAATGATCTTTCCTTTCATATTATAAATTGATGTACCATCTTTGTGTAACACATTATTAGATTTTAATTTATGTACCACAAAATTTTCATTTACTTTCCTGTAAGCTCCCATCTATTTTACCAATGATCTCTTTCCACTTCTGAACACTTTTCTTTAATCCACACTTCTTTCGCCAGTTTGGACTTCTTGTTTATAGTATTTCTTAATTGCCAATAGTTCTTCTTCATCACTAGCATTCTTATATATACATTCATCCATCAGCTTCAGTATATCCTCTGATATCCAAGGTTTGCTACCAGTTCTCTTTGTTCTGCGAAAGTTCACTTCTGATGATTTAAGAATTTCCTTTTTAACATTCTCCCATTCTTCTTCTATATTTTCTACCTTATCTTTTTTACTCAGACCTTTTGCGATGTCCTCCTCAAAAATCTTCTTTACCTCCTTTTCCTCAAGCTTCTCTAAATTCCGCCGATTCATCTACACCTTTTCTTCAAGTTTTTAAACCCCAATCAACATTTCATTTTCACTAGATTATGGTCACTATCAATGTCTGCTCCAGGATAAGCTTTGCAGTCAACATGTTGATTTCTAAATCTTTGCTTAACCATAATATTATCTATCTAACATCTTGCAGTATCACCTGGCTTTTTCCATATGTATATTCTTCTATTATGATTTTTAAACTGAATATAAGTCAGTCCCATCTTTCATTTCTTTTGCCCCCAGTAAATTCACCCACAATATTTTCTTCCTTGCCTTTTCCAATGCTTGCATTCCAATCTCAAACTATTATTAAATTTTCATATCCTTTTATGAATTTAATTGCTTTATCAATTTCTTCATACACACACTACCCCATCAACATCATGGGCATTTATAGGCCTGTAGACATTAACAATCACGGTTGGCTTAGGTTTTAATTTTATCCTTATTACACTATGCATTTTGAAATACTCTACTCTCTTCCTTATCTTCTTGTTCATTACGAAACCTACTCCTGCCTGCCCTTTATTTGAAGCTGAGTTGATTATTCTAAAATCACCTGACCAAAAGTCATTTTCCACTATCACCAAACCTCGCTAATTCCTACTACATCTACATTTAACCTATCCACTTCCTTCTTAAACTTTCAGACCTACCAACCATTTTTAGACTTGTAACTTCCACGCTCTGACTTGTAGAATATTATTTTTTAATTTTGTGATGACCCCCTTCCTTAGTAGTGCCCACTCGGAGATCCAAACGGGGGACTAGATTACCTCTGGAATATTTTACCAAGGAAGGCACCTCCATCTTTGTTACATGAAAACATAGAGAGTTACATTTTCTTGGAAAAAAAGCAGCTGTAGTTTTCCATTGCTTTCAGTTGCGCAGTACTCAGAAGATTGAGTGATGTTGATATGGCCGTTTAAGTCCCCCTGACCTACACCCTTAACAACTACTGAAAGAGTTGCTGCCCTCTTTCAGGAATCATTCCTTAGCCTGACTCTCAATAGATTCCTCTCCAATATGGTTACTCTGTAGCACTGAGAACTCAAGCCCCTTCAATGTTGGCAAGGTCTCATGATTCATAGAGGGAGCAATTTTTAATAAATTTTGATTATTTTGCATTTATAAGAAAATAATTTTTTTTTTAATACATATAAAATATAATAATTACAAGAATTTTCATTTTATTGCTGATGGAGAGAATAAACTCTATAAACAATAATGACACATTTCAATAATTGCATTTTATAATTTGTGTTGTATATTTACTCACAATTAAATTAACTTATCATTTCACAGCAAATCAGTTGATAATTAATTCATTTTGATTTAAAGGCGTAAAACAATCTACAAAAATAAATGCACTCACACAGTTTAACTAGAAAACAACCAAATGTTATTAAATAACTTGTGAATACAGAATGAAATATAAGTTACACTTTCTATTCACTTAAATTTATATGGCTTTTAATAAGAATAAATTAATGAAAGAGTACAGATTTCTACTTTCATTAAAAAATTATCAACTAATAATTATGTTGATAATAGACATACATTTCATTAACAGACATAGTTCCAATAATTCAAATTATCCTAAATAATATATAAATAGAATTGCAATATAAAAACATACCTTTCTTTAAATTGTACTTGAGATTTAAAATAATAATTTGAAAATGAATCAGTTTTTTCTAATAACAAAGAATAATAAAATGGTCCAGATAGAGGAAAATATGGAGCATCGTCTAATAATGTAGTGTTGCTGTATAATAATTTTGAACATAAATTTATTCCAGTTTTTGTTGGAACTCTATCACCAGAACAAGTATCCCATTTCTCAGTATCAACTTCACTTGAGTTTTCAATTAATGAAGATGTATTTTTTTGTAAAACAAACATCTCTGATGATACATCAATTATTACCATTTTATCTTTTGGCACTCCTATAGATAATTCAACGATTTCACCATTTTTCATTGAAAAATTAAACTCATTCTTTGTGTTTGTATTTAATTTACTTATTGATTTTAAACCAGATGTTGCAATCATAGCATCAACAGACATAGTTCCAGTAATTTCAACCAAAGCACTTGGATGTATTGACATAGAGACAGTTGCAGACATTGTTTTAAAAAGATTTTCAAAATCATTATTGCTTTGTAACTTCAAACCTATTGTTGCACTACCATTCACTGACAATTGAAGAGGTAAACCAACTAAAGTTGAAATTACATAATTTGTATTCAAAAGATTCATTGATTTTGTATAGTCAATTGATTTATTGTTAAAAACATTTGCTAAATTGAAAATTGAAGCGAGTGAATCTTTATTATATCCTTCACTAAACAGTTCACTTAATCCTTCAAATTGTTTTAAATATAACTCACTTCCAAATATTCTACCATAAAACAAACCTTGTAATTTTCTTTCTAATTTATAATTAGTTTTAAAATCATTACTGTACTCCATAATTTCATTATTAATAATATTATCGTCAAGCGCTGATTTTGTTTTATTTTCTGGTTTATACTGCATTAAATTTTGTAAAATTTTCAAAACTGAGTCATCTTTAAAATAACCATTTGGACCAAAAAAATCTTCAAAAGTTTTTTCAAATCCTTCAAGACGTGCACCCAATTCAAAAATATTTAAAGTTTCACCAAACATATCAATGGTCAGATTAACAGCAGCTGATCTCGGTAAATATGACTCTGGTGTAAAAATAATATTTGAATCCACAGTAACACCTGCATTTAATTTATCACTAAACAATGATCCCTCATAGTTACGTGAAAATTTTAAGACATCTGTTTTAAATTTATTCTGTAAATATTCATTCTTCAGCATTTCTTTTATTTCCATTTTCCATTTACTAGATGTTTCTTGTAAATTAGTTAGATGGGTCCATAAAAAAGATGTAACTAGAAAATAAAAAAAGAATGAAATGCATCATTTAATTGCATGTATCATGTCATACCCCATTCATGCACACAAATTGTTCTATATATTAATCACAGTGTTTCCTGCTACACTGTTAATTGTTATAATCTTGCAGTTATTTTAAGAAAGTCAGATCTTATGTAGAGATTATATTAAGGAAGTCAGGTCTTATGTAAAGATTTTAAAAAGACTCCAAGAACAATCTCATTTATTTTACTGATATCCAGTATCGACTCACATTTTCATTTATTTATTGTTAACACTTAAATTACATTATAGTTAAAAATGAGTTATCTTAGTTTAAAATGAATTATCAAAAAAAATTAAGTATTTCTTACTTGGCTTTCTTTTTAGCAGAAGTATAACTTCTTATTATCATTATTATTTTCTGTTCTTGAGGAAACCGTTATTTGCTTTTTGTGATAAATTAATCAAATCATTTATAATTTAAAATTTTTTTAGTCATTTAAATAATTCAGATCTAATAATTTTTTATCTTTAGGATTGACATTTGTAATATTAAATGGAAGAATAAATAAAATAATTAGTGAAATACAAGGGCTACTACAAAATTGATTTCTAATCAGCTGTTGAAAATAAACACCCCACAGCAATGTGGCATATGTGCAGCAGCCATCAGCCAATAATCTTGTTACTTTCCCATTATTTCCCATAAGAGTTGTTAGGTGTTGATAAAGCAGCGGTCAGTGAAATACAGAATCTGCCAGTGATTTTTTCTTGAACGGTGAGGAATGGTTTGATAAAGATTTTGTAAGCGAAAGGGCACAGCCTTTTTGAAAACCATTTGTGATTGTGTTAGTTTATGAAGATAATGTTATGGGTAACAGCACTGCTGGAGATTGGAACCAAAAATCTTGAGAGATGTAGAGATGTTGAAAATGATGTAGAAAGGGTAAAACTCAATCATAACTGATGTTCAGAAAGTTGAAGAAATTCTTTATAATAAACATAGTTATACAATATCTCTTGGAAGTCGAGGGTTCCAGCATTCAAATAAAGGCAGTTACTTTTACACAGATTTGAATACTAGATCGTGGATACCAGTGTTCTTTTGTGGTTGGGTTTCAATTAACCACACATCTCAGGAATGGTCAAACTGAGACTGTACAAGACTTCACTTCATTTACACTCATAAATGTCATCTTCATTCATCCTCTGAAGTAACACCTGAATGGTAATTCCAAGGCTAAACAGGAAAAAGAAAGTTACATAACATCTGATCTTTCAAAAATTCACACAAATTTCAAAAAATTCTTTTTGTAGGCTTGCAACAGACAAGTGGGTTTCCATAAGTTTCGTACAAGGGGATATCAAAACAACTAACTGGCATGATCAAGTAGCCATGACCTTTATATCCGTTGGATCTTAATAAGAAAGGGATGAATATCTCAACAGAGGATGAATATAACTAAATTGAGTTAAGTTCATGAATTTAGGAAACAAGGAATATTTCAAATGATGAATACACACTTACTCATCTAACATGCAAAAAATTGAAGTTGGTACTATTGATTCAGAAAGTAACAGCTAAAGAATATATTTTGCATCTAAATAATCAGAATTATGAAATAATATTATTGACCTTCAGTAAGAGACCAGCTGCTGCAATTTTCAGTTATTCTAATTATAAGTTGGAAAAACCCACTACTAGATGTTCACCCTACAGTAAAATTATTTTTCAGATATAATGTATTGTGGGAAATATAAATGTTTGCACTTCCACATTTGAAAACTGCCAATAATATACATATGCACATGCATGCATGTCTATCCATATGCACACTCATGTGCACGCATAATGTGGGCTCAACAATTACTTAACAGTTTAACTACATGTCATGAAGTATGTATAAGAGAACCAGCTTTACCATACAAATGCAATCAAGTTAGACCTTCCATAGGAGCAGAACAGATCCATAGACAAAGCTTACCCCACCACATTACATATAAATGATGAATAAATGAGACAGATGGATGACCTACTCATAGAAGAACCATATAACAAGACAAAAGAGAATAAAATACATAGCAGAATGGATGATGCCAATTCCTTATAAGAGTCCTTAAAGCACATTTTTGGGAGAGCTTTTTTGTCCCACTTCAAGGTCCTTTTATGGGAACTAATTCTCTTTCTACTTCTTATCCCTATTCCTTATCCTTAAATAAATCCCTTATGTTCTACAGATTTTGGATTGATAAATATCTGATTTAGTAATTTAGAATTACTGTATCTTGTATTTATGTGATTGGACTGCTCATGGAATTACCTTGTTTCTTGGTTTTAATACATTAACATGGACTTTTCATATTTCTTATCTTGGTAGTGGTACAAAAAGCTCAACTTAGTGCTGGGGTGCCTTTAGATAAAAACTAGGTTTCCTAATATAATGCAACTGAATCACTATATGAGTATATTGCTCAAAAAATACGATTACTACATTAATAAACAAAATTTACCTTGACTGACATCCTCATTATAAAGAATTGCTTTTACTTGATCAATAATTGATTTTGAAGGGCACTGCATAGCTGTAATATAACTAGCAATCCTCAACTCAGTATCTTGTTCAATATCTGCATTCAAGGAAAATACAGATGATCTTAAAGGATTATCACAAGGGACTCTACGTAATGAAAATACTGCAGCTAACCTTACATCCATAGAATTTGAATTCATCTAAAAAGAAAAAAATGGCAAATCAAAATAATTGTTAGCATAAATATCATTAATTAAAAGAGTTATAGTGATTATCACTATTAAATTCCTTATAAAATGATTTCTACACTTAACAGTTCAAAATGAGGGCTTTAATCAAAAAGATAGATTTTTACATCATAATTTTGTACAACCAGTGTTCACATAGATATATTTTTAAAAAAGCAGCCAGCTACATCTTAGGATTATAAAATGATCATATCAGCAAATTTTCTGTTACTATAGTTCCAATTACATAATTGGTAATTTTAAGTTGATCTGGTGTTTATAAAACACCCATGCAAGGTACAGCACAAATCAAAATACAGATGCTGGAATGCTGCTCCATCATAGATTAAACTCTGTGTATGTATATATATTGACAAACTAATTATAAAACATATGTAACAATCTGGCAAGCTGAAAAATAGCTTAGCTTTGACCTGTACTGATAAGTGTTTGTGAAGAATAGTTTACACATTAAAAGAAAAGAGAACAGAATAAATGCTATTAATTATAGTATGATCACAAAAGAGTAATAATAATACTAGTGGATGCATTTAAATCAGAGAGTACAAATGAGAATCAAACATTATGGATTAGACATATTATAAATGAGAAAGTTAGAATTATAAATTGCAATAACATCAGATGTATTGAATAACATACCTTGTAACATTTCTGTAACTTTTCAAATGAATTTTTCGTCAACACACCAGCATTACCGATTGATTTTAATGCAACTACAACAGCCTCTTTATAAGCTCTTACATCAGTTTCACAATTATTACTGATATATTCCTCAATACGTTTCATAACTTCAACCACTTCATTTTCATTAGAACAATTTTTAATGTTATTATTGTTTGCAGTACAATAAGAATAAATTAAAGAACTTATACCGAGCATCGCTTTAGCATGAAATCCATCATCCAGTAATGGCTGTAAAAAATAATTATATGCAAATTTAAATTAAAAAGAGAATTTTACAAAAGTTTACTGCTTAAATTATTGTTTATATGATAAATAGTCACAGTAAAGTTAACCATCACTACATCAAAGATTTTTAACATGATGCTTCAATGCCAAGCTGCCATAAAACAGCACCAGGAGCATTAAAAGATTACTTTTACCAATAGCCAAATTCCCTTAAAGTAATTTATATAATTACAAAGATATTTCTACTTTAAGAAGGTATAGGAGATCTACCTTTACTTTTCTAATGTCTCACCTTAGGATTATTGTCTATCTTTAGCCAAGAAACCGAGGTCCCAGACAGATCAATAGGTAGATCAACCCTTCGCTAGATACCAAAGATACAATGCCTTCACAGATCCCTGCATTCTCATCCTTGCCCAAAATGGACAATCATTAGCCAATCCATTAATCTGGGATAAGATAAGGATAAGGAAAAGGACAATAAGAAAGAATAACCTTTCGATTAAGAGAAAATTGTAAAAAATAGACAATTTCATTCAATGAGTGTTTCAAGGCTCTCCATGTAACATTCGTTACCCATCACCCAACGTCCCATTTGCCTTTCACATGTCTAGTCCCACTGGACAATGTTTCAGTAACGTTTTTTTCATTGTTTGAATTGTTCTAAATGAAATTCTCACTAGATAGACTGATAGTTCAGTTTGTGTTGTACGTTTGCAATTCCCAGTTGAACTATTTATTGAACAATGTCTTTGGAATCGACCATTTTTACTAATAACTTTTATGTTATTCATTCCACATTTTGTAACTTATTTTTTCTTTTAGTCAAGTGCATTAATGATCTTATAATTATTGTATTATTTAAAATTTTAATTTAATTATTTCAGTAAATTAGTAACTGTATTTTGTTTTAGTTTTTATATTTTTTATGAATGTTGGCATTATAATACCTGATTTCCAAGCAGAGTGTTAATGTTTACATTCAGTGAAATATTGTATGTGGTTTTCTGATTTTTTTTTTGCTTTGAAATGGCTTCTTCATCATTTGTTTGTGATGATGATATTAGAAAACATATTTTTGATGTTAGTAGTAGTAGTTATTCAGAATTAGTGATACTGACAATTGTTTGAGTTAAAGCAGTGAAGTACAAGATGACGGCGGTGGTGATAGATTAGTGAATGACAACAAATGGGAAGAGTATATTTCAGATGATGTCACAGAATTTACTAAAATTCTGTTTACACCAATAAGTGGCAACAGAAATGTGAGTAATAATTTAAATAGCTCCTATAGAATTTTTTCAACTCTTTTTTTCTGATGAAATATTACAAGAAATCGTTCATGAAACCAATAGATATGCAGATGTAAAAATGTTAAAATTAAGTCCTTTACAAAAAAGATCAATATGGAATAATTTGAAAGATGTTTCATTGCCCAAATTGAAGGCCTATATTGGCATAATATTAAATATGAAAGTGCAATCAAAACCTTATTTGCAGGTTAATTTTACTGATGACTGGCTGTTTGCTCAGCCATTTTTCAAAGATATTTTTTCTTGTGAGAGATTTTCCGAGATATTCTGGAACTTTCATGTCTTTCCTCCATCATCAGAGCAACAAGCAGGGATGACAAAAGGCCAAAGGATAAAAAATATTGTGAGTTACCTATCTGAAAGATTTATTCATTATTATGTGCCTGATGCACATGTATGTGTTGACGAGTCAGCTGTTGCTTTCAAGGGGAGATTTTTTGCAAAAAAATACAATCCACTTGAGCCTACTAAGTGGGGTATAAGAGTTAATGTGTTGGCAGAGGCTTCTGCTGGTTATATGTATGCTTTTGAGCCATATTATCTAATTAATATGTCTCAGACCACCACCAAATCTATGGATAGACCAGACCTTCCATTTAGTTCTCAGGTAATAATACATTTAGTAATCAAACTGTTGAATTCAACAGCTGGAAGGGGATTCCAGGTTTACATAGATAGATTACTTCAGTACTATGCCACTTATAGTTTCAAATGCTAGTCTGTCAAATAGTGGCAAAAATTTTCTTTTGGCTACTGATGTAGCAATTATAAATAGCTATATAAGGTTCACCAATAAAAGAAAAAAGCTTTAGTTGAAATCTTTAAAACAAAAAGCATTCTGCTTTGATCAGATAAGAAATTTAGTTCATGACTTATGCAAATCTTCTGGTTGGAAACATGGAAGACCTTCTTCAACGATAAAGAAGACAGACTCAATGGTAAACCACATTTTAATTATGCAAATGAAGAAGGCAAAACTAAAGACTATGCAGTGTGCAATGATAGAAATGTGAAAGGTGGTAGGTGCCAGACAGTTTAATTTTGTAAGACTTGTCCCTGTCAGCCAGGCTTACATCCAGGATTATGTTTTGAAAAACATCATACTCTAGAGACTTAAAAGTGACTAAGTAAAATGCAAATATTGTTGTAAATAATATAAATTGTGAGTGTAGACTATGCAAAAGTAATATTTGAGTATAAAAGTTGTAATAAAATTTGTTCAACATAAGAATAATTTCATTTTTTTATATATTTAGCATGCAAGACCTAAAAAGTTAAATATTTCAAGAATAAAATTCAATTACAATGTAAATATATATTTTTTAATATCAACAACAATTTATTATATGTATCCTGGGCTGTAGCTAACAAGCTTGGGCATTTAAGATCAGAGAGTAATAATATGTCTAAAACACCAATTTTAATTATGAGTGGAAAGCTAGCCCTAGTAAAACAAATTTGGGGGCTGAGGGTTAAATTAAAAATTTATAAGTCTTTCGCATTTTACCCCTAGAAAAGCTCATTCTTTTCATTTATAAAACTTAACTCATTAACAAATAAAAAACAACTAGTGTGTGTTTATCAACCTGTCAAGTCAGTCCAGTAAGCACAGCCTAGATAATATTAAAAAGATATTCTTAAAAGACTTATAATAAACAGGAGTTTTCCCCTTAGAAGTATACATTACCAGTTAATGAGTGGTGAATTAACCAGATAAATTGTATGCTGTAGAATTAATATGCTTCCATCTTGTTCTGTCTAACAAATACTGTCAATCCAGTTCATTTTTGAAGAGTACTGTAGGAACTCTCAAATACAATAATATAATGTAGATTATGTTATAGAAACTAATTTAGAAATCTATTACTGCTGCTACTATTATTTATTAAGATGGTTAGTCATATATGAATCGGATTTTTATCTCCAAGGCTGGCGTATGAACATGAGCAGATTTAGTAAGGAAGGATATTGATAAGGAGATGTGGAGACAATATAGACTCTCCAGCGACAAGTCTACGATGGGCCAGCAAATGTAAAGGAGGGCTTGAAATTGTACAAATGAGTCACATAAGTGTTCAAGGTCAAGGTGGCAGATAACAACATTCAATCAGTCTCTTACCTCTCAAAACATTCAGGACCTGTCAGTTGTTGAAATTGTTTTATAAATGGTATAAGTTATGGAAGGTTCAATCCATTGTCACAACCATCTTATGTTTTACAAATCTATATAAAATGGTTCCAAGATTTCTGGCCCAAAATCAGTAACAGGCCTGTCCAAATTTCTTAAATACTCCTGAACTTATTTCAGTGAGAGAGAAATAATATTTTGCATCAAACTGTTAAATGTAATGAGACACAGTTCTATAACTACACTCCCAAATCAAGATTAGCTAATAGCAAAGTGGCACAGAAATGGAGAACCTTGCCCTGTTCTCAACTGCAAAAGTGCTGTTCAAATGCTGTTCTCAACTGCAAAAGTCTGTCAAACTCACCAAACATCTTTTGGGAATAGTATTGGTCATCAATTTTCTCCACTGTGAAGGTCACACTGTAGATGCTGCTTACTAAGTTCAGCTCTTGGACAAAGTGAAAGCTGTCTACAGGAACAAAAGGCACTGTCATCCTATCAGAGATACGATTCTCCTTCATGACAATGTAATACCTTTACTCAGGCATTAGCCATCAGGATAAACTGATGAAATTTACTGAGAAACTTTAGAACATCCTCTGTACAGTTCAGATCTATCCCTTGGTAAATTTGTTTGTTTGACCCATTGAATGATTGAAAGCTGCAAGATTGTAGCTTCTGCTACAATTAAGTAGGTACTGAGGGTTAATGAAATTGCTTATAGAAAAAAGTATTGAAGGTGATAAATGCAGTAAAAGATGGTATAGATTACAATATATATTAAATGAAAAACAGTGAATACAAGGAAATAAGAGTTATTCTGAGGCTAACAGATCGGCGCAAAATAAAACGAAATGGGTTGCTTCATTCCTGACAGAACATAAAAAAAATAAAAAAAATTATTTCATGCTTCACTTTTCAGAAAAGTGTTTTATCACACTTCATCATCCATGTAAAAAAAAATTATGTTTTGTACCTTCATGGCTGATATCATTTCAACTGTAGGGGTTTTCTGGAATGCCAGTGATGTAAGCCATGTATCCATCTCATCAGAAGTGATTTCATTTGCTTTGAACAAATCCCTCATTACAGTCATACTATCAGCAGTGCTGACTAAGGGCATTGCATCCAGTAAAAATTTCCTTACATTAGGCTTGTCAGTTTTACTAAATACCTGTAAAATTAAATTTATTTGAAAATTATTAGTTGTATTAATACTATATTTTTTATTCAATATTACAAAACTGCAGTCAGTAATGCAAAATTAATTTAAGAATATACAAAGAAAATACACACTTTATCATGAATATGAAGTAAACAAATAAACAAACATTTGTTAACAAAGAACACACAAATACTTTTTTCAGGATACACACAATTAAATTAACATTAAGATAATTTTTCTTTAAACATTCTTAAAATTGAACTAATTGTAAAAAATATACTTTTACATAACATTTATATGTACAAGGTCTGTAGATAAAGTAATGATACTAGTTTATGTTTTGGCAGCAGAAGTGTGCACAACACGTTTTCTCTGGTGAAAATTTGAAATCATTATTTCTTGGAACTTCGTTATATGTGTTTATCGCTTATTGCAATTTATACTTCATCATAACTATTGTGTTGCTGGCATATGCAATTGCCAGATTATCGACGTAAACACTTTTACTAATTTCTAATTAGTAATTAGTGATTAAATTAGTAATTCTTTTTTTAATTTCTAATTTCTTTTAGGAATGGCTAATATCAGTTTATTGGTGGCGATTGTGAACAAGGTACCGCCCAACGGCGAGCCTTGTGGTATGCCATTTTCCAATCTTTTTTCTGATGAGAACTCATTGTAAAAGCGAACTTGAAAAGTACGGTCATTCATTTAGTTGCTAAGTAATATTGTTAGATTGCCGTGAAATGTCCCATTCGTGTAGTTGAAGCATTATTCCATGACGCCAGGTCATATTGAAAGCCTTCTGCAGGTCAGAGAAGACTTTGACATAATGTTTTCTTGTAATATATAGTTGTATATAATATTTTGTAAATTTCGGTGCACAATGAACAGCTTACAGTAAAACATCTTTTGGAAGAGTGTACTTTATATGAGGACCTCAAAAAGAGATACGATCTAATGAATAATATTGCTGCTGAATAATATTCTTTACCGTTTTCCAAACGGTAAAGAAAAAAAAGATAATTACTTATTTACATGCCAGCGGACTTTTAACAGGTCTGCAAGTCAGTAAAAATTGTTGCTTAAGGATTCTCTATATGAAGTAGTTTTATATGAAGTAGTACGAACATGAATGTTATTTAATAATGTTGGTATTTTCAAGACTTCGAATTTAATTTTTTTGTTTTTAACGGGGTCATAAATTTGGTTTATTTAAGTATCAGAGCCCTTTACACCCTGTAAGTGTTATTAGTGTAGTATTATATGAGTGTTTAAATGTTTCGTGTATTGTTATTTTTGTGTTTTTAAATAAAATGTCAGGGCCTTTTACACCCTTACATATAACAATCCTGGTGGTGATTTAAACCTCTTTGAAGAATATGAAGAGGCCTAATGACCATAGAAGTCGATGCCCACATAAACCAAAAGAAATAAAAAATAATAATAACCACAGGTAAAAATACATATATTTTGGGAGGGAGGGCGAAAAACGCCGCGTAATCATCGCCCGAAACAAACATAATAAAATATTGCAAAAAAAATATATAATAATTATTAAATAGTCAAATTCAGATGTACGGCCTTGAGAAACAACAAGATACTCGATAGCGTCATCATATTGTTTCTAGAATATCTCGGATGTTAGCTCTTAATTTAAATCTTTAACACAATGCCGCATAACACACACAGTCCACAAGTATGTGGTGTATCGTTAGTTGGTAGTCGAACGAACACAAACGAGTGCATCGGTCCGATTCATTAGGCGTCCATTAGTAAGTTTAGTGTGCCCTATTCGCAAATGGCAAATAATAACCTCTTCTTGGCGGTTATTCCTGCATGAAGAGCTACATGGAAGCACAGTATACTTGATGTGTCGGAGTTTATCATTTAACACAGCAGTCCAGTCACCTTGCCACTTTCCTCAGACTGTGTTTAACAGAATTAATAAAATCGTCAGTAGTAACACGAGTGGTGAAAGACGGTTGGCTACATGCGTCTATAGCACCGGAATCCGAACATTCATTACCCGGTATTCCCACACGGCTAGAATCCAGCAGAAACTCACTTATGTATTGCGACGATCCAACTCAGTGATTGCATTATAAATTTCGGTGAAGATAGGATGCCTAGAAAACAAATCTAAAGCTTGGAATACACTACACGAATCGCTACAAATCAGGATGTGAAGGTATTTTGGGTTAATGATGGGGGTACAGTTCAGCAGTGTAGAAACACTTGTAATACTAGATAGACCAAACATATAGGTTTTGTCATTAACAACAAATGCACATTCAATGATATCAATCTGTTTCAATCAATTTGTGTATACAACTGCATCTGGGTTCGTCTAGGAGAGAAATGGTAAGACATTAGGTGAAAGACGATGGAGTTGTTGATTTTTTGTAAAATATGGTGAGGTCATAATTAAAATTTATGGGATCAAGCCTCCACAGAGGACATGAACAGGGATAGGTTGGGAAAATAGAACATGTATCAAGTTTTAAAAGGTGCAATAAAAGCCGAGTACAAACACCCATTGGTGCAGTATAGCGTGAATGATCTTTATGCCATTGTAATCAGGATTTGCAAGGACTGCCTTAAAACAAAAGGGTGATTCGGCGGACCTTTAAGACAGGCAAAGTAAGATGCTAGCAGCTGGTCCAAAGTTATAGCTCACTACAATCAAAAAGTATGCTTGCGACAAGTCTTGATCTAAATGCACCTGACCAAGATGAAGAAAAGCGTGATGTACAGCATCTTTAGCATGGTATGACGCACTGAAGAGTAGGAGATGCAACTATAAACCAAACAGGTACAAACTAAAGAAAAATAAAACCACAACATACATTAACAATCGGCTCCCCACTTGGTATTGCTAAGAACTCATTGCTTATCTAGAATCTTTAAACACCTCGCTTTTGTTATATATGTTTGACTCATGTAAGATGACTATCAAATAGCAAATCTAAAAACTTAGTGTCAGGAGATATAGCAATCGACTCTCCATTGAGAAAGAGTTGTGGAATAAAAGCGTCTTGCAGGCGAGAAAATACTATACATTTTGTTTTCTTCCATGAGAATGTAAAGCCGTTACCTTGGATCAAGCTTCAAGATGAGATATAGTATTCTGTAGGAGTCTCTAAGCTGTGGCTGTTGAATGGGACATGATATATATAGTAAAAGCATTAACAAATAAGGAACATAAAATGGTTGGTTACACATATTTAGTAATACTGTTGATGGCTATACAATCAAGGTGACACTTAATAAACTTTCTTTAGGCACTCCATTCCCCAAGGCGATGCTACTTGACACAGAATCCCTACCATGAACACGGAAAGTTCTGTTATTTAAGAAACCCCTAATAAGGGCCCATAACACCCCATTCTCTCTCATATTGCCCATGACTCTTTAAGGGTGTTTAGAATAACACATCGCCGGGCAGTGTCATATGCCCTCCTGATGTGAAAGAAGACAACAACAAGGTATTGGTGGAGCAAAAAAGCATTTTGAATAGCTGTTTCCAATAATACCAGATGGTCAATGGAAGATCGTCCTTGGTGGAAACCACACTGTTCTTGAGATAAAAGGGCATGTTTCTTTAAACACCATGTAAGTGTGCGGTTCACCATTCTCTCCAGCACTTTGCACAAAATCCTTATCAAGGAGATAGGGCGGTAGTCTAAGGAGCCAGGTTTAAGTACTAGTACAACAATGGCTTCTGAACAGGTAGGTGGAAAGACTTGCGCAGAGAACAGCATATTATAAATAAGCAATAGGTGTTGTAGTGACAAATTGGAAAGATTTGGGCCTTGAATGTTGTTAGGCCCAGGAGAAGTGTAACATGAGTTTTTTATTGAATATAAAAGGAACATTTAATTCACCAACTTTTAACAATACTGTTTCCATCTGTATCTTATATCTCTGAAACACATTAGTATATGAAGAAGTTCAGTAGGCCGAACAAAAACAATCTGCCAAGTTAGTTGTGACTGTAGAAGATGTAAGATGTTCTCCTTTCTGAATAAGTTCAAGAATAGATTTTTTCTGTGATTGCAAATTGCACAAAGCTTCTTCCTCACAGTTGATGTGAGAGTAATGTGTTTGTAATTCTTCCATGACTTTGTGTCTAGTGTCTATGAATACCCAAAAACATACCATTCCAGCTTTAAGATACAAATTCAGATGTACATTTGTAGATCTGCGATTAAATTTACCCAGTGCCTGTCATCGTTTCTTAATCATATTTTGGCAATCGCAATTGCCCAATGTAATCATTTTGGACTACAGCCAATTCATTATGTAAGGCAGAGAAACTCCATCATGAAAAGGCAAATACAGCTTCCTAATCAAGCTTAGAACACTAATTTTGTAGCATGAAAGACCGGGTTAACCTGGCCAGGTGTAAAAGTGAGCCAGAGAACATCTTCTAGAAGTCAGGTTATGTAATGGAACTTTTTGGACCAAACTCAGGGCCTGCCCCACACTAGAAATTGTAGCCTCCCTACCTACCCTCTAACAATATCAGCCACTCAAGATATCAAATTTCAATTGGCTAACAGCCACCCTCAGCGAAACAGAAACTCAGATCACATTTCACCCACAGATCTATACTGCTCATGCAGCCCACTTCAATGATGTTAATAGAAAATTGATCATAAACTTTTTATTAAATGACTAAAAAGGTCACAGTTGTTTCATTACAAGCACCAAAAAATTTACCAGTAGGTGATATGATTTGTGGAGCAGATGATATGATGTACTTACAAAAATTATATAAATAAGAATGAACTAATGGCTTCATTTATAAGTTAAAATGAAATCTGAAAGAAAAAATAACACAATTTCTAATTAAAATCAAAATCTTTTGTTCAGTCAGTTGAAAAGGATGCTTTATTATATATGTAAAATCTCAGAGTAAAATAGAAGTAAAATACAGATCTAAAATTAGATACAGATCAAATAACTAATTTATGCACAAAATAAATTGCACACAGCAACTAATACTGTTAATATTGTAACAAAGATCAATAAATTAAAAAAAAAAAGAAAAAATTAGTAATAATTTTAAAAATGAGTTGGGATAAATTAACTAAGGAAAACATTTAGAAAACAAAGAATAAATTTTGTTAAAAAATTCATTCATTAAAAAATGTTTATTGTATCTAAATTATCAGTGTTCAACTAGCACTGTTAATTATTATTATGTAACAACTAGCCACAGGTTAATTCTAAAATAAACATTTTCAAACACATGTTAAACATTATCTTAAAATATGATTCATTGTATACCATTGTATATTGTAAAGTGGTCTATCACGAAAAAGGATTAACTGTGTTTAACTCAGATTTGCACACTAAACTTTTATTTCTTCCTTTTTATAAATAAAAATTATTATTTTAAAATGTAGATATTATTTTATACCTTTACTCCAACTTTTGCGATGAGCTAGTCTCAGTTTGTTTATCTAAAATACTCTGGGTTAGAATCCCAGTCAAGAACTGTAACTTTTACATGCAAAAAGTTCCCACACCAAATTTACTATTAAATTGGCATCAAGAAGAACATCTGGTGAAGAACTATCTCACCAGATTATACAGAAAAATATGGCACATAAAACAACAATTCTGATCTAGTTTTATCTTTTTACAATTAAACACAAATTAGTTTTCTGTGTACAAGATTATTTCCATAAAAGAATTTTATTAAATTTAAATCTATTAACATTAAAGTAATTCAGAACAAAATAATTTCCCCTTAAAATCAATTTTTTAACATAATAACAACAAATCAAAAGTCTGGTAAAATGAGTGAACATGTATTAGAGTGTGACAAAGCTACATGTTTTTATTTCCTTCATGCGCATTGTTTTTTATTGCCTATTGATAAATAACAGAAAATAAACATTATAAACTAAAAATATCTAAGCTTATTCTTAAGACGCATTAACTTACTTTGGCCAGCTGTGGGTATCGCAATGTTTTAAGTTGAGATACAAGAGTAGAAAACATTGTTAAAAAATTGCTGTTAATTCCATCAAAAGAATATTCTTGTAACCTGTCTAATATTTCGTAAATGCTTTCCTCTGATGCCAAGTCAAGTTGATTTTCCTTCTTTACATGATCATATAATAATGTAGTGCGTAAATTAATTTCTTTCTCTGTAAGCAAAATTGTTTTAAAAAATTAATTCTAATATGCATATTAAAATATATGCATTATAATTACTTTACTCATCTGAATTGTTACAATTGTTGGTAAGACTAATTTCATTTTTCCTTCACATAGAACATCACAGCTCAGACTGCTAGTTTATTGTAATAGATAGTTTACTGAATGTAGATGTAGTTTATGGAAGTATAGTTTACTGAAAAATAATTGTATCTATGTTCTACTTCTGCGATCTTGGTGATATATTATTTTCTGTTATTTCTAATGATATGTCTCTTGATTTCCTGGGTTGTATGTTGGTGTATGTCTATATTAGTGAAAAACTTTTATATTTGTATTTTTTTAAACGTTTCACAAAGCAGTGAAAAGCCTAAGTATAATACATTTTTATCTTATTTTCCCAATATCACAGCTTTTAAGATTCAATAATTCATTTTTCAATTATAATTCCTAACTCCTTCATTGTCCTTTTTGGAATCCACCTCCAGTAATTCCAAAGTTGTAGTTAGGTTTTATACAGAAATTTTCCACTAGTTTGTTTTAAAAACATCTATGAGTACTATCAGATACAGTGCAGAGAATTATGCAATTTATATTTTTTTAAAGTTATTATTAAATTTTAAAGCAATCTGTCAAGGTAAATAAGTAAATTAAACCAAACTGTATAAAATTGTCATCAAGTGCACTTTTTTAATGAAGCATGTGCACGTATATAAAATTTGTTAAGAGCAATTTGAAATATATTTCCTAGATATTGCCTCAAACTAAATAAATTAATTTTTATGGCGTATACCAGTTATTGTCAATATTTCAGAACATTAAATCTTACACCAAATCATTTAGAACTATGATTTATTAATTACTCAATGCATCCATGTAATATGGAGGAAACAGATAAACCAAACACTGTAAATTATCTACCATGTACAAATCAATCGAAATGTTATCACTCCTATCTAAAAATTAATTAAAAGAAGATAGTTTTAGTGGTAATGAACCGAATGTACGTAATAATTTGTTCTGACTACACAAAGTTCTAAACTGGAAAACAATACAAAGATTCAACCAAACATTCTTAAGCAGAAACGCCACTTCCATAGCAACATAGTCAATAATTGCCAACCACTACATAAAGACAAATTAAAAACACTCTACAGCAATGACCTAGGTATTTTTCATGGGTTCAAAAATGGACTGCATATTAATACATTTGAACATTATAAAATAAATAAACAAATAACATTAATATATACAACTACATAAACAAACACATTTAAAATTGAATATGCCTTTTGATAAAAGGTTTTTTTGATATTGATGAAAAGTTGTTGTTTAGCAACCACATTAGGCAAGTAGCGGCGGACACCATCTCAGTGATGCACAAACTTAGGAGGATTGCTCAGAAAGACTATGGGTTGTCGGGCCATCAAATGTACATGGTGTACTGAGGTGTCTTTGAAAGTATGACCTCCTACACAGCGCCTGTTTGGGCTCATAGGGTGGGGAGGGAGTCCAGTCAAATGAACACCTGATGTTTGACTGCCCTGCTCTTGGGGGCGCCAGAGACCAGGCCACCCTGAAACTTAAAGATCAAGAGGAAACTTGGCCACTCACAAGCGGCAAATCAATGTGGCGAGAGCCGCATTGTTGGACCATGTGGGAGTTCCTTGATGCAGTTGCTTTGTTCAAACAACATCCATAGTTTACTAAAGGAAAGACAATTACCAGATTGTCATGGGAAGTTAACCTTGAGTATGGCTGACCACCAGTCAATTATTATGGCTCCAAGCACTATAAAATGGTGGACAGGTACTTGCTGGCATTCAGTGAACTAGGCATGACAGCGAGTTGCTCCCTAGACAAAATAAATTTTATTTATTGATGTCATATATATTTTTAGTAGTTGACAGGGTGCGCCTACCCATTTTAGCAAATATATGACAAGTGAGCAGTTGACAAGTAAGCTGGTGATGTATGGTACTGCACTTAGTCTGTTCATGCTGTTAGGTAAGCTCTAGGAGCTATTTTAGGATACTGGTCGCTAAACTGTTAGAGGCTCAGTTGCCGTTTGTAGCACAGCATTCGGTCTTATGCTTTAGAGCAACCGAATGGGGTGGTGGCGAGAGAAATGCCAAGCAAACCAATACCTTTTGATCATACTCTAAATATATTTTCAAATATATTTATTATTTAAATATTATTTTATATTATAAAATGTATTATTATTACTTTATTTTGTTTATATAAATATATTTTTTAAGTGTATTTTCCAATTAAAAAAAAATTGCCAGCAATAACAACAAAAGGAACCACACCCTACTTGTATCACGGATGATCAAATAAACATCTGTTAATGTCGTATCCTAAGTTAATAGAATAATTGTTTTAAATAAATTTGATGCAATTTTTCTTTAAGAACAAACAGTTATATGTAATATTCAAAACTGTCCATTACAAACACAAAAAATTGAAAGTATAAGTAAAATTAGATCATGTTTAGTAAATATTATTACCTGTGGTTGGTGGTACTGCACCAGGTACAGTAGTAGATAACTCAAGTTTATATGTTATTTCAGTAACAACTCCATTAGAGCGCCCATTCTTTGTATTACTAAATGGTTTAAAAAGATGTACCTCTTTGCAAAAAACCTCTTCAAGTAAATCTGAATGAGTCATAGTCTGTGTACATTTATGTGTACTCCTAAGAAACAAATCATCCAGGAAAAAATCATTTGCAACGGTAGTATTGAAATTAATTTTATACATATAAGTATGTGTAGTTAATTATATAATTCAGAAACCTCTTTCTTTCACAGAATATCAGCAAAGAATATGACAAGTTTTTAAGTATTTGTCTCCACAATAATTTACTGTCAAAATATAAAAAAAGATAAAATATGAGAAATGCTTGAAATAATATAAATAGAAATGATGCAATGTAGTAGAATTTCTTTTTTAAGTAAACTTTTTTTCATAAATATCATGTATCATGTACACTTTATGTTAGTTTATAAACTAAATGAGAAAACTGAATGTTAATTTAAAATTTTGTCTTGAAGAGACTTTTTTGAAATGTGATAATGCAAAAGAGTGTTGAAAATAATAATAATAATAACTAAGATTTGAAATTACAAAATAAATTAACTAAGAAACAAATGAGGTATCATACTTAAGTAAAGGTTGGGTTTTTGACTGGGGTGAAGATACTGGTAACAATGGCGTCATGGGTGATTCTAAAACATGATTAGCACAGTTTAGTAAATCTTTATTCTTCTCAATCAATACTTTATATCCCTCAATTAATTTAACCCGGTAATGTGTTTTACAAACACCAGTAACATCTCTCTGAAAAAAAAATAATAATAAAGAAAATTAATTAAACAGCAATTCAGAAATAGAGTACTTGTTAAAAAGTAAAACTATCATGATTAATAACATAATACCATTCTTAAAATTACAAACAAGGAAAACCTGAAAAATTAATTCCTCTCAGGTTTAAGATGACTTGATTTTTCAAATGACAAACATCAGGAAAGCATCTCACCTGTGATGGTTTACATGACACAAACAGTTACAGTTTCTGTTCATAGTAATAAATATCAAAATTGTTTGTTGTTCCCAGATGTTAATTTTTATTTATATTCAAGGTGAATTAATGAATTAGTTCATTGGGCAAAAAAAATCCCCCAAAAATAATATTTTCTTCAGATGAGGGTGTGAATCTTTTTTAAAAATGACAAAAATTTTTTTCCAAAAAACCAGATTAAGATTATATGGAATTTATCATATTTGTTTTTTTTGTTTAAACAAAAAATATTATTTTTCATAAAGATAATTCAGAGAAATTATCAATCTTTGAGGGGGAGAACCTTTTATTTAAGAAAATAAACAATCTATTAAACAATAATTCTTCTCAGTGACCAGTAATTATAATTATTAATCACCTCTATGGTGAATGTTCACTATATTCCTGAAAAGACATGTCAATATTTTATCTTTCATCCAAAAAACGTTGCATTTTTCATATGCTTCAAAACTGTCGTGTTGTTTCCATTTATAAGCTTTCAGACTTAAAACTAATTTTTATTTCAGACTTTTGGGTAAATTTCATTTCACTAATAATTAATAAATTTACAATCAATATTTACAAAGAAAATGTATGTATAAAAGTGCATGACTAAAAATAAATAAAAATAAAATGTATTCTAGTTTAATAGACCATAACCCCAATGTTAACTACATATTCAGATAATAGTAATTCATATGAATATAATATAATAAATAAATACTATTAATTATTTTTAAAATATTTTTAACTAATAATGAAAATGTAAAGATGATTGACAAATATCAAACTCCAAAATTACATCTTTTGAAAAGTATTAACACTAAGTCTCTGGGGTTATTTAAGTAAAAGACACAATGCTAAAAAAATTACGTTATGATTAGCCACTGTTTAGATAGAAAAAAGTACATTAAACAGTTGATGTTAGTCATCATACCTCAAATAGTGTTTCATGTGAATAAAAATTTTTCATTGAGTTCTGGAAAGCCGATAACACACCACGCTTAATATTTAGTGCAAATGGAATTTCATCATCAGCAGGGCATAGTTCACCAATAATACCATCATTATATTGAAATCGTAATGGATGACGTTCCAGTGCTGATTTAAATTCAGAATTACGATCACTAATACCTAATACTGCTTGCTTAGGAAAGTTTTCACTCAGTTTTACATCGTGTAACTAAAACAAAAAGAAAAGTAAAATTTACAATTTATAATTCAGTTCTAATTAAAATTACCCTATACCAGTTAGGGTGACAGATTTGAGGAACACAATTCAAAACAATTTAGGAGAAAGATGTCTTCTGAATCAAATGCATACCACATGCTTGAATTTAGTTCAAGCATTCACAAAACATTCTCGCTTAGATGTTATTTAAATTAAAATAATTTAGTTGTGATAAAAATGTAACACAGCTTCCTTCTTACACTTAAAAACGTGATTCTAGAAGTAATTATGATTCTTAGAGATATATTTTAAACTATTCAGAAAGTTAAATTAACTATATTATAAAAATTAAACCACATTTTTTCATTGTAATCTATGAAATAGGAAAAAATATTTACATTTTTTATTTATAAGCTGTCAAAGTATTGCATGAATTAATAATTAAATGTTTATAATTAAGTAATGCATTCCCAGTCATTAATAATGAAAAATTAAAGGTTCTAAAGTCATAAAACTAAAAAACAGAATATATATTTTTGAGAGATGGGAAATAAATTTTAAGAAAGATTTTTCTAAAAATTTTCATTTAAAAGTTAAAGATTAACAAATTTGCTTAAGTAAAGTTTTCTCTAAATCTTACACCTCTTTAATAAAATAAAAGGTAAAATAAGAAAAAAGTTTTCAAAAAGCTTACTGTGTTTCAGGTCCGGGAGCCTATAATTTAAAAAACTGTAGACATTTTTAGATAGCTATATATATAAAGTATAAACTTTGAAAAAGTTTTGAGAAATATTTAAACCAAAGGGAGATAAAGCAAAAGGTAAGAAACATAAATTTCAATTTTAAGAAGTGGGTTTGATTTTTTTAAAAAGGTTTTTGTGATTATTTAAATATGCATTGAAGGTAACAAATTTTCTTTTACAAAATTTTCTCCAAAATACCTCCCAAGAAAATTGAAATAATTTTTTCCCATTATTCTGCCTAATAATGTTTTTAAAAACTAATATGATCAATGTCCCATGCGTAGTAATATTTAGCCAAATTTGAAAAAATTCTGGTCAATCCTGAGATAAAGGTAAAAATCTGTGCAACATAGATAGATAAGTTTTTTTTGTCTAGATCAACAAGTTGGATTCTAAAAAGTAAAGATTTACAAAAAACTGGATACCTCATTTTTGACATGATCATCTTTCTACTTTCATCTACTTTCCGCTTTAATGTAATTATTCTAGGTATATATTCATCAGAGAAGTAATAGTACAGATATAGGTATAAAAATGATATGAGAATACTATACACACATATATCTATTGAGAGAGAGATGTATATACCTTATTATTATTATTAATAACATTATTTCAGTTAATAACAAGAACAAATAATTTATTTAATTTTTTCTCATACACCTGTGATATTTTAATTTACAAAAATGTTCCACCATTCAGCTCAGATACAAAATAGCAAAAATAACTTGTATGGAATGAAAGATGCAGCACTGTACCTGAAGTATAAATTCACAAGGTGATGTTACAAAGAGTTCAACATCAGCAGATATAGAAAGCATTGATACATCATCACCTGTTCCATTAATGTATGTGGATATTTTAGCATCATACACATACTTATAGCTGGAACCTGTTTTAAATTTGAACTTTGTACTTCCTGAGCTAACTTCTGCAACAAAAAAAAAAAAATTAAATAAACATTTTTGTAATCATTTAAATTATTGTTCTGAAACTTATTTATTCCTTTATGTTAAAGCAATTAATTAAGTCAGTATAATTTGCACTGCTTATATTACACAAATACTTTATGAATTCAGTTTTTCTATTTCTTAGCATCATTTACAAATTAGACTTCCTTCTACAAGCTAGTGTTGTCTGCAATGATTGGTGTTTCCTCAACTCTGGTGGTAGGTGATTTGTTTCTAGCAATTTTCTTGATTTAGAAACACACATGTTTAGGGTAATATGGATTTAGATTATATTTTTTATTAGTATATCACTTCTAGATATTTTTATACCTCATAATATGTTTAGATGTTAATATGAGTATATGGTTCTTATTTTTTGTATGTTTAGATGGTCAAAGTTGTTATTAATGCTGGTGGATTAGTAATTTACATCAATGAGATGGCTGACAAGTGTACATTGCTCTGTAATGTTTTTATATATTTGTTATATTCTTTCTTGAAGCTCATCTCATTTGTACAATATAAGATACTATGCAGTTCTGTTTGTATATTCCAGAGGCATTTTTTTTTTTTTTTTTTTTTTTTTTTTTTGTTCAAGTCCTAGTAAAGCCAGTTATTTTTACATGGATTTGAATACTAGATCGTGGATTCCGGTGTTCTTTGGTGGTTGGGTTTCAATTAACCACATATCTCAGGAATGGTCGAACTGAGAATGTACAAGATTACACTTCATTCACAATCATACATATCATCCTCTGAAGAATTATCTAAACGGTAGTTACCGGAGGCTAAACAGGAAAAAAGAAAGAAAGAGGCATTTTTTTTGTCTGGTAATAGTTATCATTTTTATGATTTGTATAGTTTTGTTTTTTCTCTTTGAAACAAAGAAAACTATGCAGAGTTTCCAATATTTTTAAATTTGTAAACCATTTTCTCTTACATCTGTTTATGTAGATTATTGTGATGTATTTTTTTTTTTTTAATTATCTTTATTTTAGTTTTTACTCCTATTATATTTTGTTGGAAAGAATCAATGAATCAGTGAATTATGCTGATATAACATTTGTAAGTTATGAAATACAAAATTCAATCCAAAATTAAAACACTTTTTATCTTAACCTAGAAAAGATGCCAGCAATAACTGCAGCAGATACCAGAATGAAAAACAGCAGTACTGGTCTCTAAAGATATCTGCAAAAGAAACTGAAAATAATGATGTGCTTTTTTAAATACTACGTTAAATAAATTTGGTTCCATCTCGCATTAAAAAAATTAAAAAATAAATTTTAAATCATTTTCACTGCCACATAAGCATGAAAAAAAGACTGGAAATTTGAATAAGGATAAACATCTAAAAAAGTAGTACGTTAGTATGTAATCTTTAATAAATGGGATCAGAAATTCTATACTTAAAATTAATTGTTAATATTTGTAACTTTTTCTCATTAAGTAGAGATGTACGGTTAATTAATTATCTATTATTATTTTATTTATTTTTTTAAATTTGATGTATATGAGATATGAAAATTATATTTTATCTTAAAACTCCCTTTATTGCAGAGCTGTTTGATGAACATTAGTTTTGTTTTTAATTATATTTTATTTATTTATTATACTTATCATCACATTTTTTTTCATAACAAGTAAGTTACAATCTGTTCAACTAAGTAAACAATAAGCAACCCCCCCCCCCCACAATGTCCCAATGAGATGAGGATGATATGTATAAGGAGGATGATATAGGTTGGCCTGAGTCTTCAACAGACTCAGGCCAACCTTTCCTGAGACATGTGGTTAATTGAACCCCAATCATTAAAGTACACTGGTACTCGCCATCTAATATTCAAACCCATATAAAAACAACTTTTACTAGTTGCTGAGTTTTGAACCTCAGAAACTTCAACTTTGAAAATCATCTACTAAACAACTGATTTGCAATAATGAATTAACCACTAGACCTGCCCAGTAGACTACCTCATTTAAATTAAAAATATTTAAATTTCAAATAGCTCTTCTACAAACACACCCATTCTTTCTGCTTGAGCCTTCCAGCTCTCCTAAGAATTACAGTGCTCAGTTACATTACCATAATAAGTTAGCCAATGAAATGTAAATATGAACTGAAAAATAGATACTATTGAACAGCCTTATCCATATGAAAAAATTACCTTATCCCAGAAACCTCTGTGTTTTATAACTAGTTACTTTTTTTTGGTAAAAAGAATATCTAGACTAACCAGCAAAATATGTCATATATTGTACATTATAATTTGAATTACATATTTATAAAAATATTTACTCATTTGATAAAAATATTAGTTGTTTTACACAACAAAATAATACATGACAAAGTGTTTTCAATATTCATTAACTTAAAATATGAGCTTCTTTGAAGCATTTAGGGTTATGTTATTAGACAATTTATTACATACTTACGTTAACCTTATAACCATCTCATTATTAATTATATAATTTTATAAATTAAGGTAATTAAAATGTCTTAATAAATATGTAAGCTTAAATTTCATAGTATAATAGAATAACGAAAAACAATCTCTTTTAAAAATCGACAGAAAGCTTTACTTTACAAAAAGATGATGAAATTTTAAAAATAAAAGAAAATGTAAACGTAGGTAGATGAAAAAGCAGTAATGTTTGACTGTAATTAGTATTATTACACTTTATGAAACAAGGACAAGTATTTGAAAAAAAATAGATGTGTTACACTGTTGCTGTCAAAGAAAACAGTAACTCATGAAAATCTCATGTCAGAAGTAAAAACAACTTTTAATAGAATGGATTAACAACCCAAAGTATTTATTAATTCTAATGTATCAAAACCAACGACTTCTGCAAAGAAAGCATTGTCAATATTTGTGATGTTTGAGCAAAAACAATGCAGAACTGATATTCTGTGTTAGTAAAGGTCGATTTAGAAAAAAATGTTAAAATAAACTTTAAATTATAGTTGACACTATCAGTGCAGATTCATCCACTTAGGACTACCATACAAATGTATTAGCTGAAGTAAAAGATAAAAGAAGGCAAATATTCAGTTGTTTACTGGGAGAAGGGGAATTGTTAACCAAGAAAATGAATTGTTAATAATAATACTGACCAATAAAGCCAAGAAACAATCATTGTAAGCTGTTCACATGTAATTTACTTTGATCAAAGCAGTAGTGTTTTGGAACCCTTATTATCTTTACCACACAAATAAAAATTCAACGACTACAAGAAAATCTTTAATTAAAATTTTCATTTTCCCTTTTAAAATTATTCTGATTTAAGAATAATAATAATAATTACAATTCTATTTGACACTATTTTATTTTTTTATAATATATATTTATTTTATGATATCCTCTTGATACTTACTTTTGCAGTATCTGGAACATTTTTGACCTGCTGATTCGGATGCAAATGAATCTGAAAATGTTTGAATGTAATTAAATACTTTCTTGGTTTAAAAATAAATTGAAATTTATGTCTTTACAGAATTTTTAAGATACAAATATCCTAAAATATCTATTTGTTTAATATCTTTGTACATTTCTAATCTACTCATACACAAAATCATCTTTGAAGGAATATGTTCATGATAATTAAAAATACTGAGCAGATTATGACTACATAAACAAACTAAAAACTAACCTATATTAATTTTGTATTTTTACATTTATTTCTTACGTTTACTCTCCTGAAATAAAAATCATTTTGATTCATACTTATTGTCATGGTTTTATAATACATAAACTGATTCTTCCAGTTATTCAAAAGATTTTTATAACTTGGGTTAAGCCATAGAGATCACAGACTCTCTGGAACGGGTAACAAAAAATGGTAACTAATGCTAGGTTTACTCTATGTCATTTCTCTGCACTTTCAAGCGTACGGTATCACTTTCAGTCGCATGGTGGTAGTTGGGAATGAAAATAGATTTTCTTTACGTTTTCAGGAATGAGGAGTACGAAAATACCGTTCACTTAAGTTGTGGTTTCCTTGTATATGTATTTATAAATATATATTTATAGGCCTATATATAAAATTCTGTGGTTCGAAAATCTTCAAAACTAGCAGGTTAATTTCACTGAAATTTAAGTATTCTGTAGTAGTGCTTCTGAAGTTGTGCATGTGAAAATCTATTATTAATTTATTATATGTTTCAATTAAAGGTTGGCTGAGTTATGTTCAATTTAGAGTCGAAAAAATTTGAGCAGGGCAAGTTAGGAAAGATGTAACTTCGTATTCCATACTTTCAAATAACAAAAAGTTGGTCTTCTTGTGCAGAACTGCGAAAGATTTTTTGTTTTATTAATACCAGGTTTCTCAAATTTTGAGTTTCATGTAAACGACTCTATTCGTACCGGTAGAGGTTTTGTACACCTTTCAATTTTAAATAAAGAAAAAATAGAATTAGAAAGTATAAAATAAAAGCTTTTTTAAAAATAAAATCGAATTTTAAAAACGTACCAAAAATTAAGCAATAATTCGTTTAAGTTCTCGTTTAAATTTCGACTTCCTGAACTTTGTGCCAAATTAAAAAAAAGAAATTACAAAAACTTTGAAGGTAGAAATTTAAATGATTGAAAGATATTGTTCTTTTAATCTTTTATGTGCCTTTAATACTGTTGGATTTTTATTGTTATAAAATTTGTTTTATTTGATCGGTTATTCGACATGAATCTAACACGGAAAAGTTTATTTGACTGTTGTCTGGCCGTTTTATTTCTTTTTTTCTTAAAAATATTTCTTAAAAATGTAAGAAAAATTCTTATTTTAATAAATAGTACATTTGAACAGGTTTCAGATAGTTTAATTGTAAATTTGCTTACAATTATATTTCTTTATGGAATACACAGAAACGTTAAACAAATTAAAGCACACATAATTTGTAAAAAAAAAAACACTAGAAAAGGAAAACTTTTGTAAGAAATTTATTTACTTTTTTGCAGGATTAAACTTTCAGGCATAATTTATTTCTGTTAATCTTAATAGTTTTTATTAAATATCATAATTTTTCATTCTTTGTTTTTATGATCGAATGGTAGATAACTCCCTTTGATTCTCTTTGTCGGAGGTAGACAGTTTGAGGCGCGACCGGATAACTTATATTTTAATCTAACGGCTCCTCGGTAATGTCTCCACAGACACTATTCTATAGTTCGACTTAATTCTGACATGTTATAAAGCAGGCGATCCATTTTGTCAAATTACAGCCCAATAAACAAACTACTCTAACTTTATGAAAGACGATCGTAAAACTGCCTGTCCCTCAAATCGAGTAAGCTGCAGGAGAATTTTGGAGTTTTCCAAAGTATCAAATGTATTAATCAATCATATTTCTATTAACTTTAAAATGTTTTGTTAAAAATCGGTTTTATACTTATTCTTACTTTTTTCACAAAAATAATTTGTTTTTTTTATCCAAAGTAATTTTAAAAATGAGTTATTATATTCAAGGTTCAATCAGCCACAGCGAATAAATTAATCGGTCAATTACTGTACCGTAAAAGTTTTAGAAGTGATACTATTTTTTCTGTTTACAATGAATTTCAACTGTTATGAAATTTCGAAGAAAATAAGAAATAAACAATTAAAAAAAAACTTTCATTAGGCGAATTAAATAAGCAGTATCAACAAACTTAAAAAATTACATAAATACCGAATAGGAGAGAACCTTTTTTAGCTGAAAATGAATTTATTACTTCTGTCGTGCCCTGCCGCTAAAATTGGAATTTTTAAGAATATTATCGGGAAAAGAAAGTGTTTTTATATAACAGTGAAGAACTGTGGTTGAACTAGGGTGTTCAGAAAAAAAGTCAAGAGTTAATATTTTTTTCCAATACAATTTAAAATAACTTCACTAGGAAATCTTTTTTCTGATTATTTTATATTCCAGCGTAGTATCGCTGTTTAATTCAGCTAGTTCTTCAATAAAAATATTACTAATTAGGTGTGAAAGAGTTCTCCCACGCGCTCTACTAAAGATGCTCCAAAGATGTTCTATGAGAAATATCACTGTTGTATTCTAGTTACAGATAACATATAATTGAACCGTACAACGACCCTGACGGTCGCACCCGAACTACACCACAGTCTTCTATATGATCAGGATCCACTATTATTACCAGTGGAGCAGTTCTTTCTTTAATCTCCATCATTTATATACGTTGTTAATGCATCGATATTCTAACTTAAACAAATTTAAAAGATTATTATCGTTTAAATCATGTCTCATGTCTTTCTTTATGACCAATGTGTATTTTCTTTTATCATCAGCTACTTTATATGAAATGAGTCTGAAGGGAGAAATTTATTTACAGCACAGAGCTCTTTCCTTCAACCGTTGTTAAAATTAATATGAAACATTAACTTAACAAATACAGACTGTATTTGCAGAAAGTAAATTTTTAATTAGCGAGATGTATTTGCCAGAGAGATAACTAATATTTTAGCGAATCAGTATAAAGTCTCTAAATTTAGCTGGTTTTTAGTTCGAGTCTAGAAAAGACTACTACTACCATTTTATTTAGTTATCATTTCATAATCTCACTTATCTTGTTAAAACATTAAAATATACATACATTGTATACGTTATACGTTAAAGCATATCCAACACCATAATAATGTAATTAAACTGCACTCAATTAACAGCACTGTCTCAGATCTAAAACTTAAATTAACATTACTTTTTTGTGTTCCACCTCTCTTGTAATTAAACATTTATTTATTTATATATTTTTTTTTTATTCTACTGAAAACAAACCAAATTGAATTTCAATTTTTTTTGGCTAAACCAATTTATTCAGATCTAAGATAAGCAAGTGATTTAACAGCCTGAATAGAATGCAGCAGAATCCTCCGAGTCGATGGATTTTTAATTATTTCCTCTCTTATCCTACTTAAGTATTTGTTGGTATTGGTCTAACTAGTTAAGGGATATTCCCTTTGATGATAAGTGGCATATTCCATAAGGTACCGCATAAGCATCTGATTATTCTTATTAGCTACCACCATAAGGTCTTTTCCACACTCACACTTAAAGGTGAACTTATCAGTTTACATTCTAAAGGTGAAAACAAATCTCGGTCAGATTTTCCTTTTAAATTCCTCTGAATCGATTACATATTTTTTCCACTTACGATATAAACTGAAATTAGGTTCTGAAAGTTATTTTAGTAGTATCTGATCAAAAATTTGGGGCTTCTCTTTTAGTCAAACTTAAAAGTTTGAAATAAAATAATTTTTAATAACCAAATCCAATCGGATATTTCTAATAATTTGAATATCGAAATAGAAAATTTGCTGCAGAAGTTATTTATAAAATTCTATGAGAATGTATTTCAGGATTTCCCTTTAAAATATCCTTAAGAATGTAAAAGACTTTCTTGTTTACAGTTATATTTCGAAATTGCTGAAAATTTCAAGAAAATCTTCATATAAAAAACAAAACTTTTACATCAAAAAATCATTGATAAATTCCATTCCCAGATCAAATTTCAAACGAAAATGTAAATTCTATACTCAACTGTTACGTAAAAAATAAATAAATTTTTATTACCTAGTAACGTAACAAATCATCTTTCAGATCACTTTAGAAATAGTAGGTTTACTACTCCAAAACAGAATGCACTATCATTTGCATGGAAATAACAAGGGATACTATGGAGAAATCCTAATTATAAAGTACAAAATTATAAATAAAAAAGTGTTACAACCAATATTAATACACAGTAATAATAAATTTGTAAAAAAATATTATTATTAATTTTATAAAATAATATTGGTACAAATATCCGAAAATAATAAATAAAACGGATACAAAAAAAGGAATTTTAAAGATGTTACTTGTTATATATTTCATTATGTATTTAAGCACACCTTAAATGCATAACCAACCAATTTAAGCTTATCTTACAGTATTGTTTACAGAACTAATCAACAGTTAGTATTATTTCTGTAAAAGAAAATCTTTTAATTTATTTTTAACAAATAGTTAATATCATTTATAATGTTAAATAATTTATAAAAATATAAAAAAGTGAACCGTAAGATCTTTTAATGAAAACGAATGAAATTTTTTAAGCTAGAAAGAGTTAAGACATAAAGAGAAAGCTTAAAAAATATTCGTGTAGTATATTTATTCTCTTGCAACAAATGAGTACATCATCTAAGTAGTTTATACTTTAATCTGTAAGAGCTGACGTCCTATGTAGCATATTTTTATGTTAAATTCATTTTGGAAAAACACCAGATTCATTCGAAATCAAACCTAAGATTAACTGGTGAGAAGTCGGTATCTTATTTAATACATTTTTATTTTCTATTCAATTTGTTTTATTGTATTTTATCCCACAGATATGTTTATCTCCTTTATTTATTGATCTTTTTTTTATTTTAAGCTTAAAATTATTTGCATATTGAGAAACTAAATATCTATTATCAACTTTTACTGAAAATAATAATCTGACCTAGAAATTATTACGAGTCCAAAGACCGCTAAAGGCTAAATTATTTTAGACAAGATTATTTATAACAACATTTAATAATTACATTTTAATTTATTTGTAACACATAAAATAAAATGAGTAATTAAATTAAGCCTTTGTTTTATTATTTGTTAATTATATTATTCGAGAACTAATTAGTCTGTTAATCATTATTGATGTTATTCGTCGACTAAATAAGCTGTTTGTTTATTTGTACAATTAGAACGTCTATTGTATTTATTTACGTAATTGGATTTCCAGTTTAATAATAAAATAACAATTTTAAAAATAGAATGTAACATTTGTTGGATGAAAGATTTTCAGAATTTATAAAATAATAAAACCAAATCTAAAAAACCCGATGTGGACACCACATGACCTCCATGTACGCCTATTAAATTACACACACACGTTTATTTAAAATTAAAAGTGCATAAAGTGTTATTTCACTAATAACATCTGATTTCTTTTCATACTTTTTTTATTGTTATTATTGAATTATTATTTATTGTAATTTTTTTTTACAATCGGAGGTTATTATTAAGCTCCGATTGTAAAAAAAATATACAATTTTAACTACACTGAGGATATGCCTCAGTGTATATGTTGTTCTTGTGAGGGTCTTTTTTTGTAGTAAACTTTAATATAGATAAAATTAAACAGAAATTCCAAAATAATTAAATAATATTAAACATTAATTTAACTAAAAATCCAGAAATAATACGATTCTGAATTATAATTTTCAATTAATTTTAAATAATCAGATGATTATTTGTTACAAATCAGATGACCAAATCAGTTGCATATACACATATGTAATAATGTCTATTAAATTACATATACACATTTTTTTAAATACATAACATTTTATTTCACTTATAACTAATGATTTTTGTTTTTTATTGTTATTGAATAATTATTTATTGTAATTTTTTTTACAATCACGGGTTAATAATTATTAATAAATCAATATATTTAAATTAAAAAGAAAGTTAAAAAAAAAAAGAAAGGAGATGAAGTCCGACTCGAACCGATGTGCCTTCCCTTGTAACATCCAAATATTTCATTAATTAAGTTTTATTTGTCTATAACTCTCGAACCAATGAAAGTAAGTACCACTTATGACATATCGTTGAAAATCTCTCAATGAGGGTTTATTACTGCAGTTAAGAAAAACTTCAAACTCCAAACTTTTCTGGATTTTGGGCTTTTTTGGATACTTTTGGTTCAGTCGATTGCAACCAAAATGGGAAGTGCACAACTAGATGTTAAAACAGTCTTAAATCCAAAATTTCAATGTACTACGACTAATCGTTTTTGAGTTATGCGAGATATATACGTACGTACAGACATCACGGCGAAACTAGAAAAAATGGATTCAGGGATGATCAAAATGAATATTTCCGTTGAAATCTGAAAACCGAAATTTTTCGCGATCATAATGCTTCCTTTAATTCGTACATGCAAGTAAAAATGCACACGAGTAAAATTTCCTCTAAATCTAATCCCCATGGAAATACCGTAATCCGGATCTACCACTTCAACCTTACATCGGATCCTTTTTTTTGTTATATTACTAGCTGCAGGGCGTGCCTACGGCACGCCACTGCAGCTAGTCCCTCCGAGCCGGTTGCCCTGTGGAGCGGCGTCTCGGAATGGGATTATTAGGTTTCCAAAATTGATTACCTCGCGTGTAGTTTTTTTTTTTTAATAATGAAAATTGATATAACATAAGTTAAATTTGAAATTTAATTCTAGAAATTGACACTAACGAATCGGGATTTTCCACTAGTGATCCGTACATTCCGGTGCCTACTTTTCGGTTATAATTCATTATTTTATGAAGAAAAACAATCACATATAAAAATAAAAATTTAAAACACCACTTAAATTAAACGCACTAAAAGGTAAAAAATATTTTTATTTTTTTTCTATCTAGAAGTACCCTTTCTTCTTTCTTTCTTTTTCTTTTTCCTGTTTAGCCTCCGGTAACTACCGTTTAGATAATACTTCAGAGGATGATATGTATGAGTGTAAATGAAGTGTAGTCTTGTACATTCTCAGTTCGACCATTTCTGAGATGTGTGGTTAATTGAAACCCAACCACCAAAGAACACTGGTATCCACGATCTAGCATTCAAATCGATGTAAAAATAACTGGCTTTACTAGGACTTGAACGCTGAAACTCTCGACTACCAAATCAGCTGATTTGGGAAGACGCGTTCACCACTAGACCAACCCGGTGGGTCTATTTAGAAGCACCCAGTCATTCATCACGCATAAGAAAAAATTAACAAAAACATTAAATTTGTAATTTGAAGCTATGTTTTTCACTTAATCTTACATATCATCATCAAAGGTTGTTGTCAAATCCATTCTGAGATACCGTCCTAAAACTATTTTTTACCTTATAGTGCGTTTAATTTAAGAGTGGTATTTTTAGAAAAAAGTTTACATGTTTTTTTTTTTTATTTTCTTCTTTTTGGTGAATTTAATATAAGAGTAGTATTTAAAAAGTTTTTTTATTTTCTAATTTTTAGACTTCATAAGTTTATTCTTTAAGTTGCGCTAGCGCACAGGTTTGAGCGTATTTAGCGAAAGATCGGATCGGTACCTTTTACGGTGGGTGAGTTCAATCAAAACATAGGACTAAACGATTTAATTTCCGGATAACAAAGATCCGGTCGATCAAGAGTATACTCCATGCGTTAAACAGTTAGCGCTTGACCTGCTGATACATACGCCGTTTGAATCGTGAAAATCGGACCAGCGGTTGCCATGATATTACGGTGGCACCCAATTGCACCACCTCCCCAGTCTCTGAACGGCGCCCCAGGGGCACTTGAAAACATTATCATACGACGGGTACCACTGGGAGCGGATGGGGTTACTACTAACGGTCATGGAAAAATTTTTCAGAGCGCTAGGACCAACCGTTTTCGAGATATTTGCGATTTTCGTCAGAAAAACGGATCAGATTAAAAAGTACTAAATTTATCCAAAACTTCGATATACATATATCGAATATGTATATATATATACATATATCAAAGTATATATATATACACAGTATATTGATATATAATAATATAACAAGTATATACACCTGACTACCACGAGACATGTATTAACAATCGGGATTTTCCGCTAGTGATCGGTACATTCCGGTACTAAGCTAAGGGGGACGCATACACAGTCACACATACAAATGCCGTTTGTTAGAGTAGGATATTATCAATTTCTTTAATAAATGAGTTGATAGATCAAATTTCGTAATTTTAAGTTAGATAAATAAAAATATTTTAACGCTTCAAAACATACACCGTGTAGATAACTTCATAAATGATGGCAAGCTTCTCCTCGAATAGAAAAAAAATTGATTTAAATGTTATTTTCTGCCTTCCCTAGCATTGTCACTTTAACATTCGTAGTTGACGCGTTTCGGAGTACTTCCATTCTCAAAACTAATTTTAATGCTGAGACTTCCTGAGTTGGGATCGTCGAATAAATAGCGATGTTAAGTTCCTCCCATTACCCCATCTTAACATCGAGTTTAGCGAGCTTTAGCTACTTGTGACATATCTGCAGCCCATTCCGAGCAGAATAAAAAAAATACCCCGATCCGTTCAGTAGAAAGTCTGGACGGGCTGGAAATGGGTTTTGAGGATGCATTTTACCTGTGGTAGGAAAAGAAAGAGAAAAGCAAAGGGATTGGGGATGAGACGTATTGTAAATGGAATAGAGTTTTACTCGATTTTTTTAAATGAATAGCATACGTTGTAATAATAACGCTGTGGAGCAGCGCGGTCCACTAGATTTTTAGCCGATTTTTTTAGATATATAATGTGTAATACATATAATATTACAAATGATTTTACTTTGTAATAATACTATTTACTTTGTAATGATATTACTTATGTATACTATTATTAATTGATTAATTCCTTTTCCACATAAGTATTGGTCAATATGACTATTAATTTTTTTTAAATATTATATATGTAACAAATAATATGTAAACGGGTTCCGGGCTAAAGGTATCCAAAAGTAATGGCCTATATTTAGAAATTTAGTCGTAATCTCTTAAACGTAGACTCAATCGATAGGAAATTATTTCAAGATTTGTTTCGTATACTACCAAAGCCAGCAGAATGTCCATGCGTTGTCGGCAAGCCAACCCACAATGCAATTGCAGTTAGTAGTAGTCAGTCGAGATGTGGACCCCACAACAGAAAGTTCTGTGCGTGCTTTCGTCGATCAGTCACAGTGTTCAACGAACTGAATAGAATATAGATCCTCCTACATCCAAGTCTATTCGTCAATGAGATACGACTTTAGGAGTTTGTGAAGCTTAGTTTCACAAAATGGAAATCATCCAAAAGTATGAGTTATTGTTGAGACTGTGGACGTGTTCGCGATGCGTTCACTGTCAGTCCTGGAAATTCGTTTAGGTGGGCTCCTTCATCACATTAAACTAGCGTTTCTCAACCTGCGGATGCAATGATATGAAAGGAGGGTCGCGAAATTAGGCTCTAACTTTACACGTAAACAATACTGAAATCATTTTATGAAAGAAAAACATTTATTATAAAAATTTTACTTATATTTATAAGTACACGTGTAAAGAAAATAAATTAATGAGATGGTTTGAGTTTTTCCATTTTTTTTTTTCATTTAAAAGTTTCTCCCCACGTGGGTCTATGTTGGAAACACATAAAAGCAAAATGTTTTCAAATGATAAAAGACGATTGCTATATTTAGTTTTTAGCGCAGCCATAGACAAAAGACTTTTCACAGACTTAAGACGTTGCGAAAGAGATTAATATTTTCAATGATTCTGTGATTAAATTTCCATATTCACTTCGACGAGATGTGAATTGCACTTGTAACGTTTTATCGGCAGACATTTCGATGAGCTGGTTGTGAATCGCGGGTTAACCTTTCCCCCGCGACAATCGGCTGACTTCTGTAACAAAAAGAGATATTTTCCTTTTTGCCCATTTCATCGCATAGTTTAGCAAACAGCCTTTTTTGTAATGGTCGACTTTTAATAAGATTAACCATTTTCAGCTTTAAAGAACTTGTTTGAGATTTTCCGAAATATTTTTTGTGGCAAGAGCACGTCTGTGAAGGAAGCAGTACGTCCATTCAGCCCTTCATAAAACGATCTTTTAATTTTTTTTCGGAAATCCACTGTTCTTTCCTATTATCGGCCTTTGCACCATCACTACATACTCCCAAACATTTGTCCAATCTATGTTTCAGTTATTAGTAGCTTCATAAAAAACACCAAAGAGACATTGTCCTGTTGCATGACCAGGTATTGATTTGCAAAACGACATATTTTCTTTGACTGATCTGTCCCTATTGCAATCATATCTCACAAAACGTAAAAACTGAGAAATATTTGGCACATCTGTTGATTCATCAAATTGAATACTAAAAAATTCATTTGAACTCACTTGCTGAATTATTTGATAGCGAAAGTCGGCAGCCATGTCATCGATTCGTTTTATCGTATTGTGTCGTTAGAAAGGGGATTTTTTCAATTCTTTTTTTTTCTTCTTCCACGCCTATTAAGACACTAACCATATCAACTGGAGCAGGTAATATGAGGTTTTCTGCGATTGTATGGCATTTGGACATTTTAGCTACACTAAATGCTATGAGATAAGATTCTTCAAGTGTACTTTTATCAGTATGTCTTGATTTAAAGTTTTTTTTTAATTATTGTAGTTCGTGGAGCTTCTTTCTTTTTTTATTTTTCCTGTTTAGTCTCCGGTAACTACCGTTCAGATAATACTTCAGAGGATGATATGTAATGAGGGTAAATGAAGTGTAGTCTTGTACATTCTCAGTTCGACCGTTCCTGAGATGTGTGGTTAATTGAAACCCAACCACCAAAGAACACCGGTATCCACGATCTAGTATTCAAATCCGTGTAAAAATAACTGGCTTTACTAGGGGGTTCGTGGAGCTAAATACGTTGAGAATCACTGCATTAAACTTATATGATCGTTGCCTACGATATAAGTTTGCTGCAGAGGTAATGCATCGTGTTGAAAACAATCCTAATCATCTTGATACTTTGTTATTTAGTGATGAGGCAACCTATAACACATGCTGGAAAGTTAGCAATCACAATCGTCAAATTGGAATGCTAAAAATTCCCACAATAATCGAAAATGAAAGGGACACGCCGAAAGTGAATGTCTGGTTAGGATTGCACAAATATGGCGGTCATCGATCCGTTTTTTCTCAACATGCTTGAGAACTTTGCTGTTCCTCAAAGTCTTGCAGGCTTCAGTTTCCAACAAGATGGTACTCCATCACACTTTCATCGATATGTTCTTGAACAACACTTTCCCCGGATATTAGATCGGACGAAAAGCTCCAAGTGTATGGCCACCTAGATCTTCAGATATAACTCCTTTGGATTATTCTGCTTAGGGATTTATTAAAGGTTGTATATACCAAAGAAAAGGTCGAGATTTGTACGATTTAAAACAGAGAACTTTTGAAGCTGTTGGTCTAATAACGCTGGAGATGCTCCTTAACACCTGACAGCAATTAAATTATCGTCTAGACGTCTGCCGAGCTACAAAGGTGCGCGCATTGAACTTGATTAACCTACATAAAACTTGGTGAGTTACTGTGTTTATAAAAAAAGTTATTATTAACTGGTTCTTTAAATATAAGCTGTTACTTTTGGATATCTTCAGCCCATTCACAGTATAATGAAATTCAATTTCTTCTCTAATTTTTTTTCGCAGAAATAACATAATCGAGGACAAAAAATTACTTCAAAACAAATGACGAAGTAAAATACGACCAAATCACCGTTTAAGGCTTAATGTTTACGTAATAATCACTTATCTGGATAAATGTACACCTAACACCATTCCCAAAATTCAATAAATGCACCAGTAAAAGAGTTCACATTGTCCCAGCATTTTCTGAATTTTAAGTAAACGTAAATGGAAATAAACATTAGAACTTTCTCGTTTATATATCTGATATAATAACAATTTTGTTCTTTTAAAAAACCTTTTATATCGTTTATATAATAAAAGAAGCCTCTCAAATGTTTCTATTGTATCTATATTATAATACTATGATGTGTCATATCCTACGTAATAAGTCTTCAATAGATTACTACGTTAATATATACTCTTCGTTCTAAAAATAAGACCAAATGATTCGTTTAAATATCACTAATGTTAACGATTTACACTAGTATATAATTTTTTCTTTGTTAGATTTAATTTCTTTCAATTTTAGTTTCTTTGTTTAATGTTTGTATAATTTTATCTATGTATTATAGTTTTATCTTTTGCTTAAAACAGTGTGTAATTTATCATTTTTTATTATTACTGTATGACCTAAATTTTAGGGGAAAAAATAAGAAATTATTTGTTTTTCAATTTACACTGAGATATGCGTCAATAAACTGTGTTTCAACAAACAACTTTATTATTTTTTATACTATCATATTTTTCTTAGCAGATTGACCCGGAAGTATTTTTTCCCATTATTTTCTATTTTACATTTGTATTTTAATTTTAATCTTTAGTCGACCCACTCTACATAGAATATACTTGTAATTTGTTCTTTGTCCGTTGCCATAACTATAATATTGTAAACCGACAGACATGTATCAATATGCACTTGTCATGTGTTGCTACCGTAAACATCATAACTGTATTGGTATAAAAGAACATCTTTTATCCCGTGCAAAGTTTATCAGGGAAAGTACAATAAAATAAATTAAGAGGTTTTCCTATGTCTTCTTCGCCAAGCTTAATACAAATTAGCAGATCGCTACATCAAACTCAGAATGATATTCAATCCTTCACTCTATTTATCACTGTAATAGTGTTATTTTCAGAGAATATATGTTTCTTGTATCTCTTGTACCTTAGGTGCTTTAGAAACGTTCTAATCTTAAAAAAGACTAGTGAAAATAGCAAGGCATTTAGTTATCGTACCTATTTCTGTTGTCAATCAACAGAAATCATTTACTATCTTTTATTTCTAAATTACATTACCAGGAGTACCTAAATAACCCGTCAATCTACTTCTTCTCTAGTATAATTAACCCTAAGTTTTGATTTATATAATTTTTTTCAAAATCTCTTCATTTTATGTCAACTTTTTTTAACTTTACTATCAAAACAAGACAAAAAAAGTTGTTTCTATTCTTATTTTGAAAGATGCTTTTTTGACTTTACCAAACTTATTGTCTTTCATGTTTTGTTGTCATAAAAAGCGAAATTTAAACACGTACATCAAATATTTATTTCTTGTTCTTGAATGTGTATATGATATGACACATTGAAAATGTCGTATCATTTTTTTCGGTGATTTCATCTTTTCACCGAGTTCGATGATTTATTTACTTTTTTTTATTTTGAGGATAAGCTTACTTTGGCTCTTTGAGGCTATTTAAGTTTTTTCCACATAATATAAGTGGAATTTTTTGTGGCGAAAAATTAAATTATCTAAAAATACGTCTAGAAAAAGATTTTCGTATGTTTTCTTGTTATTAACCCTGACTTAAAAATTAATATTCAAGGTGCAAAACTTCAAGAAGATTTTTAAAAAATAAAGCTAGAAAAAAATTATACATATGCCTACATTCCAGAAAGTTTTACTCATATTTAATGGTTCTCTTTAGATCATTTCTTTGTGTTCTTTTTTGCAATTTTATGAGAGAAAGCTCTCTTTACATTTCTTTAGAACAACTTTATTCATAAGGACGGTTTTTTGTGGATCTTTAATTGTAGATTTGTAATAAAAATAAAGATTAGAAAAATGTTAAAAATAATAAATTTAAAAAACAACACTAAGATATAAAAAATAATGTCTTTCGTTTTCCTTTGATCTTTTAAATTCTGACTTTTTGAAGTCTACTTCAAATTTAGGATTAAAAATTTCTTAGTTGTATATTTTAATAAATAATTCTTTTATTTTCATTTTTTACATACTAATACATTATATAGATCCTTCCCTAAATGAATCAGGTGAAATCGGACAAACCTAAAATCATGATTTTTTTATCAGAGGAACATCATAGAATACACAATTAATTACGAGATAAAAATGGATGTGATTAATGCCAGTATAAACTATTTTCAACATATAAAATAATGTTAATATAATCACATGGAGTTGCTAAATAACTCGCAATTCAGTAGGGATTAATGCGAATTATTTTAGCACTTATTTTGAACACGTTGAACAGGATGTAAGAAGTAGGAAATTCGTTATTTTTATTTTTTTTAATTCGTGTTATTTATAAATTCATCTTCAAAGTAATACTGTTCCTGAAAAAGAAAATCTTTTAATTGTATTTTTAATAAATTGGTGGGAGAAATTTTTTAAATAGTCCGATAATTTATAAAAAATGGCAATGAAAGCACACTTACAAGAAAGGACTTGATAAGTCCTTTCTTGTAAGCTTAGGTATAGAGTTAAACGAAAATAGTTCTGTTGTCTGGTATGATACAGGCGGATGTGATTTTTTAAAAATAAGTTATTATCCTTTTTAGCAAACAATGCACATTCATAAATAATAACAAGGGCAAGTTAACGAATTTAATTCGGCCTCGACCTAAAAAAGTTGAAATTTGAAAAAAGTTGAGAAAAAGAATGTTCCTTAAATATTTTAGTGTGGGTTTTTTAAATCGGTTATTCTTTGTAATTTTTTCAATATATGAGTTTATATAATTTAGTAAGGATTATCCTTCAATGTGTGATTTTCTCATAATCAGGATTTTTAAATTTTATCATTCTGATTATTTACTGAATTTTTTTTTATCAATAAAATAATTTTTTTAAATCTAAGCTATATAGCTAAACTACAATATTACAAAACAGTAATTTGCCCAGAAGGCTTATATGCAAGTGTTTAGAAAAGTTTAATGTAAGACATCTTTTAAGATAAGAAAGAAGAATCGTAAGAAAGATTTTCTGATCCAATAGAATAGAAGTAGGTTATTGGCTAAAATTTACTAAGAAATAAAAGATTTATAAACTGAAATACAAAAAAGAAGAATTAGGTTTTATGGCCAAATTAATTAATAAAGAAAACAATTAAACTTTGAATAGGTAAATTAAAGAGGACACAAATCTTAACACAGAAACTGTACAACAAAAAGTGCATCTCTAGAAACACAAAACTGAAACACCACAATACAGTGACAAATATAGAAATACAATATGCAGTAGAAATACTCTCCCTCAAAAACAAGGGACTAGTAAAGAGTGATCCTAAGGAAGATTCTAGAGAGAAACAAGAAATGTGGTGACAAATGGGTTAAAATAAGTAATGAAAAGATCTATCAACATATTAATCAATAAGAAAGCTAAAGCTAATGTTCTTTGAACACTTGATAAGAATAGACAACAGCAAATTCACCAAAAAATATTTTTCAATTATATACCAAAGAAAATCTCCCAACCTCTGGTTAGAAGAAATCAAGAAAGACTTTACCAAACTTGGACTCTTAGAAATGGATGCGCTAGATAGAAGAAAGTACAGAAAAATATTAACTAAATTTAAGGAATTCCAGGAGGCTAAGAAAACTAATAGCCATTTGGTAAAATGGCAAAGGCAGAGGAACAGCCTTAGAAAAAAAGAGAAATATGAAAATGAATTTGTTGCACAGTCTCTAGTTGGCCAATTCGCACTTAATAATAATAATAATCTGTTTATTAATTTTACGCTAATTTTATAATTAACTGGTTACCTCAGGTGAAGGGAATCCAGGTTTGGATGCACCTGTAACTCAAGACTGGTAACACAATTTTTATGACTAAGGTTTGTAAAGATTTTTCTTTATCATAAAATGACATTACATGTGTACAGCCAAAAGAAAAAAATTACAAATGACAGGTGCTACATTTTTCCTAGTCATAAAATTATAATTGTTTGAATATATCAAATAAAAACGCTTGAAAAGTGATTTCAGAAAATTGCATTTAAATAAAATTATAAATAAAATTGTAAATAAAATTAGTTTAAAGGAAATGTAAATTGAACTATTGGAAATTTTTCAAAATAATATATTATAATCGATAAGACTACTAATTTTAACAAACTTAAAAAAAAAATTATAATTTTAAATTCATAAAATTTTTACTTTTAGTAATCACTGCCTTCTAAAAGTGAACACATCCAATAACTTATTGACTCTTGTTTTTTACAAAAAGTTGAAATTTGAAGATTTAAAACAAAAATTTATTTAGTTTTAGTATCAGCTTTTTAATGTTTTTTTTTTTTTTTATTTTGCAGTATTTAATTTTATTTAAAATTTGGTTAGGCCAGTAGAAAAAACTCTAACCACATAAAAAATTTTGCTTTCAAGAAGTGTAAAAACAAATAATGTAAGTCTTAGTAAAAAAAATACAATGTAAAGAAATCGATACAATACAGGGCATTAGACTACAGTTTTCTGAGTTACAATAAAATATAACATTCTTTCCTGAAGTTTATAAATTAATTTTCATGAATTTTTGTATGAAAATACTTTCAATATCAGAATGAAATCAAGGTTACAACAATGCATGCCTAAGAATTATATTGAAAAAAATGTTTAAATATTACCACATTTTTTTACAAAGGTAAATATTTAATTTAATAAATTTTCCATTCGAATTGTACAGAAAAACAAATAATGGAACTTCAAGAAGAAAATAAAAAGTTAATCATTGAATTAGGTCATAAAGTGAGAAGCGAGACTTTAATACCCATAAAATGAAAACATACAGGTTAAATTGAGAACCTCCTTTCTTATCAGTTACAAAAGCAAGACAAAAAACCTCTCCTTATAAATTAGATTAATAAACATTATTTGAATGCTAATTTTAAAATATTAAAAATGTTTTGAATTCTTTTGTAAGTTCTTAAAAAAAAAATTCTATTTATGTAGTTTCTATTAATAAAACTGTGTACATGCAAACTGAAAAAAGTTTATACGTATACTTAGAAGACTGTATTAAGTATTATTTAGCAATTTATGAACTTTCTATTTTTTAGGGGAAAAATCCACTATCAGAAATTATATGATTTTTTGTGCTTCTTGAATAAAAAATAAATTCATTTATTCTTTAGACATAATTTTATTGCAATTATTATGATTATTACTATTATTATTATTATTATTTTGAATATGCTTTTACACATATTTTAATGAGGAAGATGAATGAAAAAATTTGATGTGAACACCATATGACTTCCTTGTACAACTTAGAAAGAATATTGTCCAACAATATCAGAGAAGTAATGAACTCAAAAATAAGAATTTTTTGCAATTTATTACAAATCAGGCGCGTATGCCTCAGTGTATATATTGTTCTTGTGAGGGTCTGTTTTTCAGTCACTCTGTAGTTAACTTTAATCTAAATAAAATTAAACTAGAAAATCCAAAAATAAAAGGATTCTAAATTATAATTTTCAATTAATATTAAATAATCAGATGTTTGACCAACTTTATTACATATGTAATAATGCCTATTAAATTACATATACACATTTTTAAAAGTACATAAAATTTTATTTCATTAATAACATCTGATTTTTTTCATATTTTTTTGTTTTATTGTTATTATTGAATAATTATTTATTGTAATTTTTTTTTACAACCACGGGTAATAATTATTGGTAAATCAATATATTTAATTTAAAGAAAAAAGTTAAAAAAAAAGAAAAGGAAATGAAGTCTGATTCAAACTGATGTGCCTTCCTCTTAGATCCAAATATTTCATTAATTAAAATTTCATTCGGCTATAACCAGGAGGTGCACAACTAGATGTTACAACAGTCCTAAATCCAAAATTTCAACATTCTACAGCTAATTGTTTTTGAGTTACGCGAGATACGTATGTGTAGATGTCGCACCGAAGCTAGTCAAAATTGACTCAAGGGATATTTCTCAAAATCGATATTTCTATTGAAATCTGAAAACCAAAATTTTTCACGATCACAATATTTCCTTCACTTCATATAGAAGTAAAAATAGGGAGAAAAAGTGTCAGATCCTTGCTGAAAATTCATACTGAAATTGGCAAATTTAGGAGTGATGATTATGCTAATCACTACACTAAGTCCGGCCAGTTGGACAATTTAATAACGTCAGCAATGAAATGTATGAGTTTTTCATGATAGGATTTTTGTTAATTTGTTGCACCTTACTTGACTTTTTCAAACACTTTTTATGTTTCTTGAACTTTCTAGGATTTTCTTTATGAAAGAAGAGATTTTCCATTAGTAGTAAAAATGTTTTCACCAAATACAATTTTTATACAAAGTAAGTGTGTATTATGTTCTAATCAAAATGAATTATTTGTGAATTATTAATAACTTACCTGTTATTACAAGGGTTGTTGTAAGGAATGCGCATAGCACTCCATGTATTGATACCCACATTTTTTCTGCTTGTTAATTATATTATTATACCAACAGCCATTAATTATACTCATATATTTTTAACACTTTTTCACTTTTACAACCAACAAACACTATCAGTAATAGTCATTACTATCAGTAATAGTAGTATCAAACGGTGTACTGAATGATTTATATGTTATTATGATATATATTAAATCTGTTGTTATAATGCACTAAAATATGTATATGCACACTTTGGTATATATATGTATCTATTCAACCTTTGAACTTCTAATGTTTAATGAAATCAAATCATCTTCATCACTTCCCTCTCCATCCAATAACTCCCTTTAGTCACTTATCCACAGTTATGAATCTGTTCTACAGTCGATTAATGAAATGTAATCTTTGCTTCAGTATTATGTTATTAACATAATTAGTTATTACAATTTTTTTGCATTTAGATAATAACAATTATTTGTAATTAATAATAATTAATTACAAATTATTTATAAATTTATAAATTATTTAATATTCATTAAGTATTCATTATTTTTAATATTAGATTTATTAAATATTACAACTGCAATTAAATATTACAATTTTATGATTTGAAGATCTTACTTAATTATAAAAATGTATATTACACTATAATAAATAAAAACAGAATTAACACAAAAAAAGAAAGTAAAATATTATATATTTATTTATCTTTCCTGTACAAGATAAAATATAAATGAAAATCAAAAATAATTATTAATTTAATAACTATACTACTAATTAAAATAAGTATCTTAATTAAACAATTTAAATAATAAGTTTTATTAGTATTAGTATTTGTTTAACAAATAAGTTTCAAGATTTCAATTGAACAATTCTCAGAATTACTGATTGTAGTCAGTTATTTATCATTAATATATATTTAACAGTTTTTGAATTCAGTTGTTAAAATGTCATTAGGTAGATGTAAATAAAACAAATAATAATAAGTTATCATAGAAATACATTAGTAGATATTTTATTGTAAATGATGCTAATTAGTAGAAAGTAATTTCTAAATTTCTAGAGGGAATAATGTTGACAAATATTCATCACAGAAAAAATATGTAATGTCAATATACTTAATAACAACATAAAGTTGTTTTTATAAAACACTCAAAATGGGGTTTAAATTAATTTAAAGAAATGTAACAATCAATAGATTTATTTAAAAGATATTAAGAAGATTTTAATTGATTATGTATACTACTCAACTGATAAATACCTTTCCACATGAATACTGGTCAGTGTATATTGGTATATATATATATATATATGAATTTTTTTTTTTTTAAACATTGTGTGTAACAAACAATAAACATATCTAAAAGGCTAAAGGTATCCAAAAGTAATCTCTTAAACATAAGCTCAATCGACAGGAAATATCTCCAAGATTTGTACTGTATACTGCCAAAGCCAATAGAATATGTATGAGCAGTTGCAATATGCAGTCGGCAAGCTGATTCACAATGTAATTGAGTTAGTAGTAGTCAATTGAGATGTGGACCCCACATCAGAGGGTTCCTCCAATATCCAAGTTTATTCATCAGTGGGATACAACTTTAAAAGAGACTGTAAGCTTGGTTTCACAATACTGGAAACCATCCAAAAGGTTCAGTTAGTGACGAGACTGTGGATCGTGTAAGCGATGCAATCACTGCCAGTCCTGGAAATTCATTTAGAATGCCAGTTACGAACTTCAAATTCCTCGTTCCACTGTTCAAGACATTGTTCATAAGCGCCTTCATTTGCGAGCATACAAGTTACAAGTCCTTAATCACATTAGACCAAATTATCACCGCCTACAATATAAGTGTGCTGCAGAGGCAATGCACTCTGTCGAAAAGAATTCTAATTATCTTGATACATTGTTATTTATTGATGAGGCAACTTTTCTTACTTGCTGGAAAGTTAATTGTCAGAAGCGTCAAATTTGAGGTATTAAAACCCCCACACCTCATCAAAAATGAAAGACAATGTTTGGTTAGTACTAGACAAAAATGGTATCATCAGTCCTTGTTTTTTTTTCATGGAAGTTCACTGCAACAGGATGCACTTTCATCGACATGTTTGAGAACATTGCTGTTCCTCAGATTCCTGCAGGCTTCAGTTTCCAACAAGATGGTGCTCCACCATACTTTCATCAAGATGTTCTTAAACAACAGTTTCCCTGGATACCGGATTGGACAATGAGGTGTAACTGCATGACCACCTAGATCTTCAAATATCACTCCTTTGTACTTTTTGCTTCTTATTATTGAATTTCCACTCTTTTCAGAAATAAATCACAGAAAATTGTTCCTTAAAATCTAGGTTCCAAAAAATTAATGCAGATGATCCTGAAAATGTAGGCTGACATAACCTTACACATTTGCCTGCACACTTTCTTATTTCGCTCTAAATCATAATTTGTTGGCTGAAATCTAATTTAATGGCTGAAACCTAATTTTATACTTAAAATTTCATTAAAATTTTTAACAAAAATAATAATTTTATGAACGTTTTAACTGAAGTATTTTTAGGAACACCATGAATTATAAGTGTTACATATATTTTTACTCGCCAAAAAATTATTTTTTTAGGAGACTTTTTAATTTTTTTTTATAAACTTCATGTAACTTCATTCAAATAATTTATCACAATTAGTCCTTTTTTCTAAATATTTTTCCTTGAATGCATCATTAACTGTTGAAAAATAAAAAAATTGCTCATTAAATGATTGTTTTTACAACATACAAAACCTTGGTTGTGAAATAAAAAAATAATAAATTTTCTTCAGGACCTCTCTCTTAAGAACTCTTCAGGTATCTTCGCATCAAATTAGCTGTGCTCAACAAAACTTACAAAGCAGTGATAAGGGCATTCATGTAGGATGGGCTGCATTTTGTTTTTATTTACATGCGATTGCACATTCAGTCTTGCCTCTATAATTTCAGCGTGAAGTGTTACCTATTCAGCCAAGTCTTATCCTAGTGTTTGTAGATTTGACAAAAGATGACATAGGTCATTGCTCAAAGGTCTCATTCTAGGATTTAATTCATTAATTAAGGCAAGATCCCTTTGACCATCTTGAATTTTGAGGTTGTTTGTACATCCAACTGGGATTTTGCTTATTTTTTTCTGTCAAGAATTATATATAATTTATCTGTATGATATTCTGTTCTTGTTCAGACACAAGTTAACTTATTTCTGAAACAGTGTTGATCGTTGAAAAATACCCCACTCAAAATACAATTTTTTACAAAGCATGGAAAATGAATTATAAGAGCTTAAAAACTTATCGCTTATGATAAATCATCCATACGTTTATTAAACCTAATAAAAGATTAATTACATTTAATATTTGAATGCACATTGATAAATTTCTAGGTATTATATGTTAGGGTCTTTTTTATAGTAATTTTATCATTATTCAAAAAAATTAAGTGTGTCTTGGGCCATTGATTGTTTTCATTTATTATATTAGATTAAAATGACGTCAGTAGCCTGTAGTACGTTGGTAGGTCAAGTTTCATAATTTTATCTCACTAAATAATACAAAATACTTCACTAGATATTTATGTATAAATGTTAAAAGAATTGTTAATCATTCATACATTATAGTTGATATGTTTTTATTAAATTATATGATTATGGATGATAGAAATAATATTTATACTAGGAAACAACAAAAATTAAACAGAATGTTAGGTTTATTATCAGAAACTAAATTACTTAGAATTAATAAATTAATTCAGTTATCACAATTAATTAAGTCACTTTAATCATATTGTGCTTTAAAAAATTATTTAATTTTTCCTGTTAAGAAGGTGGTAAAAGATCCTTATCATAAAATTTATTTGACCTTAGTCAAATAAATATAATATAAGAAAAATATATTTATATTATAAATATAAGTATATAAGGAAATAAAAATAATATTCATAACATTTCAAAATATTTAATTTTTTTTAAAATTAGATCTCAGTAGTAATTTCCTTTTCTATGAGAATATTTTAACTTAAATGATTGTTTTACCTTATATTAAATCCCGTGACTCAAAGTATAAAAATGTAATATATTTTAAACAATATAATTTTTTTGAATGCTACTTTTTGTGTTTTTTTTTTTTTTTAAGGGCTAGAATGTAATAGATTAGAATTATGTGAATTTCAGTTTTGGAAATAAAGGTAAGAAGTTTGATTTACTTGTTATAAAAATGTTCACCATCATAATACATTTTTACTTCCTTGTACTTAATAAAGGAAGTATTGTAATCGTAAAATATTTCTGTTTTCAAATTTCAACGGAAATATACATTTTGACCATCCCTGAATCCATTTTGATTAGTTTCGGCTTGACATCTGTACGTACGTATGTACATATGTATTTCGTATAACTCAAAAACGAATAGCCGTAGAATGTTGAAATTTTGGATTTAGGGCTGTTGAATGTCTAGTTGTGCAGCTCATCTTTTGATTGCAAACTACATGACCAAAAATGTTCAAAAACGATCAAAATCCAAAACATTTGGTTTTTGGACTTTTTCATGACGGCACTAATAAGCCCTCGTTGAGAGCTTTTCAACGATATATCATAAGTGGTACTTATTTTCATTGGATCCAGAGTTATAACCACATTAAATTTTAATTAATGAAATATTTGAATCTATAAGGGGAAGGCATATCGGTTCGAATCCGACTTCATTTTTAAATTTTTTTTAAATTTAAATATATTGATTTATTAACAATTATTAACCTCTAATTGTAAAAAAAACTACGATAAATAATAATTCAATAACAATAAAAAAAAATATGAAAAAAATCTGAAGTTATTACTGAAGGGTTTTAAATCAGCTGTTCTTTGAGATAGTCGTGTGTTTCTACCTAAAATTTATTGTTTTGTTATATTGAGTTATGTTCCGTTCTGTTTTATATCTGCGGATGCGTTTTTGAAGTTAATTCCCATTAGGTATGAGTTTATTATTATTTTTTCTTTCCAATTATAATCTTGGAGGATCTTTTCGTTCCACCGCTCCGTCGCTAAGGAGTGTTCTTTGTTTGTTTACGTTTTTGCTTACTTCTTTGTTTATTTTTATGGTTTCTAGTTTCGTTTATGCTTATGTACGCTTAGTTCTTGCACGATATGGATCAGCTGCCTTCGGCAGATATGGTAGACGAGGGGGCATCTGATATTGTAGGTTGTCATGTACCGTCCAGGAAACGTGGTCCGCTACCGTCATTAGATAGGGATCCGAGGAGGGCTGCGCGCAAGAAGCTTATTAACGACGACTTGGCGAACAATCTGTCAGGTGCTTCGAGTGATAACGAGAGTGTAACCATGGAGTCCCAGCCTACTGCTAGTCAGTGGAAGACGATACCTGTGCCGGGGTGGCCGCGCCGCCGGGGTATGGTACCCGTGCGACCGGGGGCGTGGCTTCTCTCCACCGGTGGTGATCCTGATCGTGACTTGGTAATGCCATGCGAAACACCATGATTGGACCGGGTGGGGCTGCGGGATTTGTCCCCGGCTCCTGCGCGGACCGGAATGAAGTTGCGTTCCCTTGTTAGGTGACCTAAATTGGTTGACTGAATTGGGTGTAGGTCTGAATTTCTATGTTGCGTAAAACATCATTTTGATTGGTATAAGTGTAGCACTGATTTAACTTTAAACTCGATCGTGCTGTGAGACATTCACAGTCACGAACGTTGTCAAAGCTTTACAAGGCGCGGGGTTCGCGGTTTCGGTTAGTTAGTTTGAGGGAATCACTTTAGGTTGGATCTGAAGAAGTCCGTTTGAGGCCTACGGGAAGACGAAATTTGATTTGTATTTTATTGATGCAAATGTTTGCCGAGTTATTTACATCGGTGGCATCCCGACCGAGACCTGGCTGCTGACTGTGAGATGTAATCAGTTAGAGGGTCTAAAGACGACCTCCGGTAAAGCCCCTCAGGGCTTGGAACGGAGGGGGTGGTGTGGCGGTAACGTCACAAGGTAGGTGTCTTCCCCCTACGGGGTTGGGATGTGCCAAGGAGGCAAGCAGTGAATCGTAGTCCTAGCAATGGCGACTTACCACTATCGAACAGGTTTAGTGGCCTTCCACTGGAGGATACAGATGTTGTGAACCAACCTGAGCCAGTCAAGCCTCCTCTGATTGTGCTTTACGGAATAAACGACGTGCTGAAGCTTTACGAGCTGCTGGAAGCGGCCGTGTGCAAGAGTGATTACAGCATTTGAGTGGTTGGAGGTAAGCAGCTGAGAATAATTTCTAGAGACATCGAAGCGTAAAAGAAGATGTTGTTCGGCAGCACGGTCTGCAGGTCATACTTTCACAAGGAAGGATCAACGAGCCTTTCGTGTTGTAATCAGAAACCTGCACCACTCTATTCAACTGAGGTCGTAATCGAAGGCCACGGACATCAGGTGAAGTACTTGATAAATACACACCACAGGATAACAAAGGAGCCCACATCGACTTTCTTTGTGAACCTGGAGTCACAAGAGAACAATAAGACCATCTTTGAATTGGAGTATATTGCCAATTGCAGAGTGTCATTCGAGACGCCACGGAAGCCAGGCCTCGTGCAGTGCATGAGGTGTCAGCAATATGGGCAAACTAAGAACAACTGTATGAGACCTTTCCGCTACGTGAAATGTGGAGAGGGCTATCGGACAGCTGACTGTTCCAGGAAGGACAGGAGCACTCCTGCAACCTGCGCCTTCTGTCAGTCCGACCATCCGGTAAACTACCGAGGCTGCAGAGTATATCCAGAGATACTGGAGAGGAGGCGTAGGCGAAAGGCGAAGTGGAACTCGCAACTTGCTCCGGGGGGTCGAACCCGCTAGCTGCAAAGTGGCCGACTCCACGCTTGATGATAAAAACTTCCTTTCGTTGGGTTGTGGGGTGCCGAGGACAGTCAACGCGAAGCCTGAATCTCTCCATAAAATGTAGGCTGCAGCAGCTGGGTGTGCTAGTAAGGATAGTGTGAACAGGCTTTAATCAAATATAGACTTCCTGGATCAACAGATTGGAAGTCTGATAGACTTGCTCACCCAGGTGCTCTCCAAAATCTATTGATGTCCAGATTTCTATGAATCGCTGCATGGAGCATTAGCGGCCTACGTTTTAGGCGTGAGGAGCTAGGAGTTATGGGGGTTTCCAATTTTCTGAACGTAATTTTGATATCGGAAACGCACTTTACTGACCGGAACTGCCTCAGGCTTCAAAGTAATTCTGTGTATGTGACGAATCATCCAGATGGGAGGGCCCATGGAGGAACCGCGATTCTGATTCGGAGTTCTCTGCGGCATCACCAACTTCCGGGATTCTCCATGGACCAGATTCAGGCAACTACGGTTGAAATTACGGACTGATTGGAGCCTATTAGGCTGTCCGCGGTGTACTGTCCTCTGCGCCATACTGTAACTGACGAGTTGTTTTCTGTTTACTTTGCGACTCTGGGTTCTAGATTTATTACCGGAGGAGACTGGAACGCGAAAAACCCATTGTGGGGTTCCCGGTTGTCAACCAGCAGGGGTATATCGCTTGGAAAGTGTGTCCAAAATCTGCGCCTGGACGGGATTCCAGCCGACATACTGGCCTACGCATCTGACGAAGATCCCGGATTTGCTTGACTTTTTTGTCACCTCGGGTATATCATCCGCATACACTCTGGTGGAGAACAACTATGATTCATCCTCGGACCACTCGCCCGTTCTACTTACAATAAGCACAACGGTGATAAGGAGGAAAGGGAGGCCTTTCCTCCCTTTCACGAGACGAACGGATTGGGTTTCTTACCAGGACTGGATCGAAGAGAAACTGACTGACCCGTTTCCACTTGATACCCCTGAGGATATTGATTACGCGATGTACCTTTTGACGTCGATAATGCAGGAGGGAGCATGGCGGTCTACACCTGAAGATTTACGCTCAGCCAGAGACAATACATATCCAAGAGAAGTGACAGAACTAATTGTCTCAACGCGGCGTCTTCGGCAGAATTGGCAGCGTTTCACCAGAAGACAGGACTCTTCTTAATAGGACGGCGCAGAGGCTGAGGAGGTTGTTGAAGACTATCAGGGACGACACATTCAAGGAGTACATAGGAAATCTTTCTCACCTGAATGGGGACGGATGCTCCTTATGGAAGGCTACGAAGGGACCATAACGATCATCAGGAACACTCCCCGCCCTACAGAGGCGTACTGGATCGTGGGCGAGGACTGACAAAGAGAAGGCCAATGTTTGCCTCCCACCTAGAGGTATCGTTCCGACCCCACGATGAAAAGTGCCCCGGTGATGTGGATGTTAACGACTTAGAGCCCGATGCCAATCAGCTTCCTGATTAAAACGATCTCTGCAAAGGAGATACTGAAATGAGTCAACCAAGGAAGGCGATTAAGGAAGGTCCCGGGCTTTGACTTAGTGACGCACAAAATGCTTGTCATGCTACCCCTTAAAGGCATCGAGTACATTAGGAATCTGTTTAACGCTGTTCTGCAGACATCTTACTTCCCAGCGGAATGGAAGGTGGAAGGTGTCACAGGTGGTGATGATTTTGAAACCAGGGAAGCCTCCACAGAAAGTTTCTTCTTACAGACCAATTAGCCTATTACCGGTCTTATCTAAATTGTTTGAGAAGCTACTACTGCACAGGCTTCGGTCAGTGCTGGAAAGTAAGGGGATAATTCCGGACCACCAGTTTAGGTTCAGGTGTGACCGTTCGACAATTGAACAATCCCATACAGTCAGTGGGTGTCTGGAGGAGCGGAAATTCTGCTCGGCGGCGAACTTAGACATTCAACAGGCCTTTGATAAGGTACCTGGTTGGCTCTACAATTTAAAGCTACAACTTTCTCAACCCTATTTCCTAGTGTAGCGGAATTATCTTGAGAGGCGTTTTCCTCAGATGAAATGTAACAAGTTTTCAAGATCATTTGAAATTGGGTAGGGTGTCCCTCAGGGCTCTGAGCTGGACCCTGTGTTGTGTTCCATATTAGCTGCGGGCCACATTCCGGCCCTAGATAATTGCATCGTCACCACGCACACTGCCATCCAGGCCGTTAACGAAGACGCTGGCCTAGCCTCGCAGGACCTACAAACGGCGCTAGACCGTGTCTGCGTATAGCAGAAAAAGTGGAGGATTAAGGTTAATCAAGGTAAGTCGAGGCACGTCACATTTGCCACGCGGAGAGGTGACTGTCCCGGTGTGTACTTCGATGGTGTTTTGACCCCACAAACGGAGACTGTGCGGTACCTGGGACTTCACCTGGATCGGCGTTTGACCTGGAAGTTTCACGTGAGGTTGAAGAGAAAACAGCTGAACGTAAGGTACAAGGAACTTCATTAGCTGCTACGCAGGAACTCAGGCTTCACGTTATCCAACAAGGTCTTAATTTATAAGGCTATCCTGCGCCCAATCTGGACGTACGGTGTAGAATTGTGGGGAACGGCTAGTACTAGTAATGTGGAAATTATACAACGATTCCAGAACAAAGTAGTGAGGGTAATTGCCAAAGCGCCATGGTTCACGCGTTATGATGAGATTCACGATTATCTGGAGCTCCCGTCGGTTCATAAGACTGCACAACAGCGCAGTGTCAAATATCTGCAGAGGCTTGTGAATTATGTAAACCACTTTGCAATTAATCTACTCGACAATAGCAGGCACGTCTGTTGAGACGTGTCCTTGTACTCGACTTAGGTTCTGCGTAACAGTTTGGAATCTAACACCGTCAAGTTTGGTGGTGTCGAATCTAATTTCTTTGTTACTTCTTTTTCTTTCTATTCTTGTTTTTTTCTCTTTTTTTCTTTTTTCTTTTTATTCTATGTTATTAATGTGTGTTATTCTGGATTATATGGTGATGAAATTAATGTTTTGTGATTTATGACTGAGCTTGAAATTTCATACTGGACTTTAAGTTTACTTGCAACTGTTTATTGTGTATTACTTATTTTGGGAGTTACTTAAGGACTCCCTTATCACGTGCTTTTTTCAGGAAACTTACTTATGGCTCCGTAAGTGAGCCGATTGTAATTACAATTGTTATTGAGCAAAAGAAAAAAATAGTTATTAGAGAAATAGAATTTTATGTACTTTTCATTTTAAATAAATGTATGTATGTAATTTAATAGGCGTACAAGGAAGTCATGTGCGTTCACATTAGATTTTTATTTTTGTAGTATTCAAGCCTCACCAAATCTACCAAATTTGACGGCGGTAATTTATATTTCCTTCGAGGAAGTTTTTTTCTGGGGGTTACATTGCAAATTTTTCCAGATAACATAAGTAACATAAGTTTACTATTTTTTTTTTTTATTTTTTTTTTTTTAAATAAGTAATTTACTTATCTATATAAACAATTTGAAGATTTTTTATTGTCTTTCTTTATCATCATTTAAAATTTGATTTTTAAAATTTAATGATACAAAAAGCATGAATTTCAATTTTCAAAACATTTTTGTGTCAAAATTCAAGAAAATTATTTTTTTTAATAATATATATTCTCTTATTTCAGAGAACCAAATTCATCCTTTTTTTTAAAGTCGGTTTAATATTTCATAAACTTTATAACCAACATTTTCAGAATTTCAAATATGATTCCCGATAATAAACTATCTATCTTAGGAATGAACTATTTCACAGTATGTTGAAACTTTTTTTTTTTATTCCAAATTTTTAATTAATGAACTAAGTTTTTAGATACAATAAGCATGAAAATTGTTGTGAATCTTCTAATAAAAATTTACTTCATTACTTTCAGTTATTTTTACAAATTATAAGAATCTAGAATTGCAGTTTTTCTTTAAAAAAAAACTATCTCAACAGCCTTTTAAGAAGCTTATCCGGATTGCAGGCTGGCTTCAATAAAATGTTTTATCTCAGTCTGTTTTTTTTTTTTTTTTTTTAACTTACAGATTTCAGTTGATTTTAATAAAAATAATATTTTATAATTTCACTAGTGATATAAGTATCATTTTCTTTTGAAATTATTAAAATATATGTATGTACACTTCCTGAAAGTACTACTGGTACTTATGGTACTATTAGTACCACTTTTACATCTATTAACTTTTTTACTAATAAAATACGAGTAACACGTTAAAGACATACAACAGTATAATATGTAAGATGAAAGTTTGCCTCTCGCCAACTGTTGTGTCTAGTGTACCAGTCGTGCAAAAAACATACATCGCCGGCTCATATTCATTTCTTTCAATTTCCAATTTTTATACGTTATTATAGACGATATAAATTTATTAACTCCACATATTAATTTATATGTTTCTTGCCTTGTTTTTCTTTCACCTAGTATAAAAAAAGAGTTATTTTATGGTTTTAAAAAATGTGTTGATAGAAATAATTTTTTCTCTTAAGAAAATTTTTCTAATCTATTGTCTTTTCATTCCTTTCCCCTAAGTCTAATTTTCCTATTTCACCTCTTCACCTACTTCAACCACAGCACTCAGTTCTCCCATCAGTAACTTACAGTAGTCCTTTTCCATTTTTATTACACTTTCATTACTCTCATACATCTCTTCAATATTTTCATAATTCAATGTTGACATTTATATTTGTACTAAAATTAAATCTTTTGGTAATATCCCAATACTTAGCAGTATTAATCAACCATTTATATAACATATTTTCTGCACTCATTTTGCTACTTCATCTTCATAATTATTGCCACTCTGCTTTTTAATTTCCTTTTTCTAGAATAAAAAAATACCATATTTTTTAATATGGTATTATGGTAATAATACCATATTAAAAAATATGGTAATTATTACCATATTAAAAATATGGTAATAATTACCATATTTTTAATAATGGTAATTATTAAAAATATGGTATATTTTTAATATACCTAAACACTGTCCAATTCCTAAACACTATCAGTCTTTAACTTCCTTTGTTACTATTCTGAGACCCAAGTGAGAAGCATTTTGACTCTGAGACATTTAATAGAAGTGCATCATAACATAATGCAAGGAATTATCATTAGGATCTTTAATACAATGGTTTTCTATTCCCTTCTGTATTCTAATACTGTTGGCTTCCTAAAAAAGTTCCTCCACTTTTAGAGGGCAGTTTCCCATCTCTGGGACAACAGAGTGCCCTGCACCCACCACTGCTCATACTTTCTGAAGCCTATTATTAACAGCAGTTATACTCAATTGGCACTTTTATTGGGAGGGTGGGACTCCTTTACCGGGAATAACTTTATCCCTTCATTCATTAGCCATTTGTATACACTAGCAGTTGTTATATATACAATCATAGCTCCCTCTCTACCATGGTGTGTGAATATCAGGATTTTCCCTTCACCAAATCTCAGACCTTAAAGGCCTTTCCTAGAGTCTCTAATACTTTTAGAGAGGAAATATATATATATCACAATTAGAAGCTCAGACAAGGCTAAAATTTCTATAAATTTCATCTTAAAATAAAGAATACTTCATTCGATTTTAAAAATAATAAAATATTTATTATTAAATAAGAAAATGTAGAAAATGAAATTATTTCTGAGAAAATAATTTTGTTTAGTTTTAATTTTGAATAATTTTTTAAAGCATTTTTGTTGATTCATATTTACAATAAATCTGGCAGACATCAGATCATGTACAGTACAAAAGATAAGAATTACAACCATAGACAATTAATTAATGAGGAGAATTAAGTTCATGAGACAAATTTACCAGTAGGACTATCTATTTCTTACATAGGGTAGCTGAAGCATTACAAAAATAACGAAATTAGAAGCTGAAGTGCCCATAAAATAGCCTTCTACTCCTCATAAAATTAAAAAATTGTTGATAACAGTAATGATTGTTTAGATGTATGATGAGGAAAGAATAATAGCCAGAGTTCCAGAAATTGTACTGTTAAATCCAAATAAATAAATTAATGAAAATAATTTTTTGATGTTAGCTCTATTTTTCTCTCATGGTCTAAATTGTATAGGATGAAGTAAAGATCATATAGTTTGTATAGGCCACTGAAATTGATGAGTAACCTTGCTTAAGAAGTATTTTTTATTAATTCTTCTCGTTGAGGAAAATATAACTAAAAAAATGTAAAGTTTATTGAACTAAATCAATTTGTTGTTCATAATGAAAATACTGATGTAATAGAAATACCTGTGTAATTAAAAAGTATAAAAATGGATTTTTCTTTTTTCTGTCATTTACTTGTACAGTCTATTAGTTTTATTCTATTCTCAATACTTTCTGTTTTGTATTAATTTTGTAATCTAAAAAAAATGTATTATTATTCACAATTAGACCCTGTTGGATGTTGTAACACTGTGAAGATTCAATTTTTTGCCTTTCCATGTAACTCTCATTTTTTCTACACGGGTTCTCTTTCTTTCTTCTGTCCACCTGGTTCCTGATTTCTTCATGGACTTCATTCACTGAATGTATTCCCATTTCCCAATTGTTTTTGTCTGCACAAGTTTCTTTCTCTAAAATTTTTGATAAATTTATATGAGCTTTTTATTTTACTTATTTATTCATTATTTCACCTCTACTCTTTTTTACATAATTTCATACCTACATTATATTTTCATTCAAAAAAATTGTTATACAAACCTAATTGTTAATTGTACTTAAAAACTAGTAACATTATTAAAGTTTCTAATATATCTAGTTCTGACACAATTTGTTGTAACAGTTTCTTTAAAGCTGAAGAGAAAATAGGTAATCCTGAGAAAAAACTTGTGAGGTAGTTACCATCACATTATTTTAATTGCATTAAATGAATAATTTTTTTTTTAATATAACATAAAGACACTATTGCTGCCTATGACAAAAGTAAATGAAATAATAATACTCACACTTTTTATTTACCATAAGAATTAACATCCAACCTATGCCAATAAAACCTTGATACCATCAGAATTGCATGACAATAGAAGAAGTTTCAAGTATTTTAACACTCCAAAATATCAATATAAATTTATTTTTTTTTTATTTGATTAAATGTTTGTAGATAAAAAAGGATTTAAAGTAAAATATTCATTTTCTTTTTTTTTTTAATATGAGGACAAATGTTATGTACAGACAAAAAGTTTACCCATGGATTCACCTGTATCGGCAATCATGTCCAAAATTTTTGTACATTTTGAAAACATCCTAATTAAAGATCTTTTGAACAAGCAACAAATATTGTTGTGGATTAGGTATGTGGAGAATATATTGGTCAATCAAACTACAAATGATGAACATATGACTATTTTAAATATATTTAATAACTATAATAATGACTTAAAATTCAAATTTGAAATGGAAATTAACAAGAAAATATACTTTTTGAACATTGAAAATGAAATAAATGGAAAAACATTATAGAAACATCCATTTACAGAAAACCAACCATAAATCACACCACTATACACAAAGAACCTAATGGTCACAAAAAATTGGTATATATAAAAATTTAATTTTTTGAGAATTACAATACAGAAAATATAACCCAGATAAACTCAAAAACGAAATAAATATGATAAAACAAATAGCAGTTCCCAATGGCTTTGATAATAATTATCAAAAGAATTTATAAAAAACAAACAACCAAGAATTTAAAACAAACAAACAAACAACAGTTTAACAACATTACAGCAGAACAATAATAAAGATCTTACTAATAACTATTTCATACAACACACATATATGAATAAAATCATAGAAAAAAATTATTGATGTTTACAATAACGATAAATATAAGAAAGTATACAAAGCTAATAACCATTTTAATAACATTTTAAAATTTTTAAGGGATAATAATAATAATACTAATGGAGAAAATTTAAGTGGCATCTATAAGATTAAATGTAATCTTACATATACATTACAGTACATACATTAGTAAAACCGACAGATCTTCAGGAAAAGGTTTGCAGAGCATTATAATTCATACAAAAACTAGAAGAGAGGCATTTCTAATATAGCTGACGATCTACTACAACATAAACATACTATTACCGATTACGAACACAAGTTAGACATTTTAGAAACGTATAAAAAGAATAAAATATAAACATCTTAGAAAAGTAATACACTTATAAATTCAAACAAACACATAAAATGATCAACCAACAAGTAACTTAAAAAAAAGGAACAAGTAACTTTCAATTAACCGCACATCTCAGAAATGGTCAACCTGAGACTGTTCAAGACTACACTTCATTTACACTCATATATATCATCCTCATTCATCCTCTGAAGTAATACCTTATGGTGATTCTAGAGGCTAAACAGAAAAAGAAAAAAAATTTTTTTCATTTAATCGTAACATCACCATATTTTTTAGGTCTTTTTCAACTGGTTGCATCCAGGAGTTGGATCCAACACATTTTTACATATAAAATAAAAATCTTATTTTATTTTTATACATAAATGTTTTATATATATATATATATATATATATATATATATATATATATATATATATATATCTAAGCAGTAGAAATTCCTCCAATTACTCTCCAAATTACCTATAAAACACTCTCCAAATTATAAAAAAAATATATAAACATAATATATATATATATATGTACATATTCAATACATTATTAATATATACTTTATACTGCTACAACCTAATCATTGGTTTTATATGTTCCAATCTGACCTCATACCTCGTTTATAGTTTTTACCCTCTACTCTTTCTTCTATCACCAAATTAACTAAACCTGGATATCTTTATACAGTGCCACCTACCCAGTTTGTCACTTTCCAATATTCTACCACCACTCTCTCTTCTTTCCTATTGATCTTAGCAGTTAATTTTGAATTTTAATGATCCATCTAATGTTCAACATGTTACCTATTTTTCAAAGGATTGTATTCTCTTCCTTTCTATTTTCTTATTGTTCATGTCTCATGGTTTCAAAGTATTCTTTTCCTTTCTATTTTCTTGTTGTTCATGTCTCATGGTTTCAAAGCACTACACCCCAAAAAAAAGAAAAGATTTCAAAAATTTCTTTCTAATTCTCAGATCTATGCTCGATACCAGCTGAATTATTGTTAGCATAAATCTGCCTGTTAGCTTTTGGTGCTTTATTATTTCTCCCATTATTTGTAATTTTATCACATAAATAATAAAATTCTTTAATGTCTGGTATATTATGTTCCTTATAATAAGATTAATTTCCTCATTACTCATTCTTCTCTCACATTTTTATTACCTTTGGGTATTAGTCTTATTTGTTTTTAAACTGAATTTCTCTCCCAGCAATAAATCAATGCCATTTAACATTTCTCTTAACTCATTTCTGCTTTCTTCCAAAAACAAAATCTCATCAATGTATCTGAACATCTTTATTTTCTGTTCTTGGACATTAATCTCATTCTCTGTTTTTGCTTCAGCACTTATGTTATTTCTTCCTTGTAAAAATTAAATACCAAGGAGACATCCTTGTCTCACTCTTTTCTGAATCATAACTTGACTTTCTTCATCTTCTACTCATATCATTGCTATCTGATACTTAAATAACTCCATACAAATTTTAAATAACTCCTTTTTCGCTGTATTTATTTATTTTTTTAACTTTTTAAACATTTTATTTCATTACATATTATCAAATGCTTCTTCAAATCTGTAGAAGGTGAGTTTACTCTTCTAAAATTTCCCATTAAAATCAGTCTGAGGACCAGAATGGCTTCTCTTGTACCCATGATCTTAAAATATAAAAACTATCATAACTTAAAAAGGAATAAACTGAAAGAGTTGATTTACAAGTTTTCACATTTTCATTCTTCACTGATACAATTAAGTTTTAACAGACTAGTAAGAGCTGTACCTTTTTAAATTATTGCATGTGTATAGAAATCAATTGTACTATAATCTGAGAATTAAAATTTACCCCCCCCCCCCACCGACACCCCTGGGGGTAATTATTTCATCCCTATATAATATTTTCTGCAAAGATATAAATATAGACAAATATAGTCAAAGTAATTATTGAACAGATGTACAAGTACATTTATGTACTTGTATTTATATAATTGGATAATTTTAAACTACAAAGAAATAAAAACTGCAATAAACAAGAGAACATTATATAATGCCATTCATTGATAATTATTGAACTTTGATTTTTATTATGATGTAGTAGATTATACTTGACCTTAAATATTATCCAGTCCCACAACAAATGCGTAGAACTTGAGACATAAACATGCACGCACACCCATGCGCACACACACACACACACTTCTCTTTTGTCCATTAACACTCAAATAAAACTAAAAGAAAAAACAACAATAATAATTCTGTCATGCTGTAGATTCATGATATTGAAATATTTTTCATAATGTGATTATTGTTTTAAAATCAAATAACAATAAAAAAATTATTATATGTCTGTCTATTTTTATTCTCTTTATCTTCATTATAATTTGATCAATTTATTCATAAAGCATGTTACATGTAACTCTGTTTTATAAATCTTGATTCTTTGTACAGCAACATAAAATAAATAAAAAATCAGAGCTAATTATTAATGTTTTTTTATTCTTTTTTTAAAGTTACTTTTTTATCTAGTTTTTCTATTTTATTTATTCTACTTTGTATTTCATTATTTTACTTCATAGTTTTACTTTCATATATATATATGCATATATTTTAGTCATTTCTCTATTATAACTCTATATTTTTTTTTTTAGTACTTAGTTATCACACATTTATACTCTTTTAACAAAAAAATTATTTTATTCTTAAGTAATTAAATTTTAAAATACAGTCTTCATAAAAGAATGGTGTGGTTTTGAACATGGATTAAATGAAAACAAAAATACTAACAATTAGTTGATGTTTATTCATTGAACTTATCAAATCAAACAGTTTTTTTACATAACTAATAAATTTCAACATATGCACCATTAGTCGCTCGGCAAATGCCCGATCAATACTCAGTTTCTGCCCATACCCAAATTAGCATATCTTCTGTTACTGTTACAATTGCTTCATTAATCCTTTCCTTTATGTGACTTAGATCGTGCATTTTTTGCAAAAAACAATCTTTTTACATATCCCCACAAGAAAAAAAAATCAGGTCTGGACTCCTTGGAGAGCAGGTATATCTCCTTGCCAGCCTATCCATTGATCTTCAAATTTTCTATTCAAAACCTGACAAATGCATTAAAGTACAGGGATGCACCATCTTGTTTGAAATGAATTCATTGTATGTTTTCAAGTTCATCTAGTTAAGGGAATCCAGTAATCGTTTAACATATAAAGATAAAGATAATCCTTTTTAAGTTATTATGAATAATAACTTAAAAAGGAATAAACTGAAAGAGTTGATTTACAAGTTTTCACATTTTCATTCTTCACTGATACAATTAAGTTTTAACAGACTAGTAAGAGCTGTACCTATTTAAATTATTACATGTGTATAGAAATCAATTGTACTATAATCTGAGAATTAAAATTTACAAAAAATAGATAAACATTTCCATCAATAGTCTTTTCAACGAAGAAAACAGTCCCAATTACATGATATTTCATTACAAGACACCAAACATTAACTTTAGACATGTCACGTCAATTTTCTCAAAAATTACATGTGGGTTTTCGGTCCCCATAATCATGAATTGTGTCTGTTAACACACCCAATAATCTGGAATGCATCTTCAACTGTAAAAATAATATCTTCTAAAAATGATTTGATTTTATGAACTTTGAGGAAAATTTCAACAACAAAATTAAAACGTTTTTCTCCCTCATCAGGTTTCAATTCCTGCAGTAGCTGAATTTTATACACATGTAATTTCAGTCTTTTGTGTAAAACTTTGTGAATTGTGTAAAACTTTGTTTTCAGAATATCTAACTTGAGGCTTCAATGAGAGATAGATTTGTTAGAATTTCTGATTGCAGAATCCATTCAACAGTTTCGTCTGATACTCATGGTCTGCCAGTTGATTTTTTTTTGAGAGCAAATTCAGTTTCTTCGAACTGTTTGAACCAATGTCGTTCGTATATTAATTTCATGTGGTAACTCTTTTCCATATTCATCTCGAAATGCACATTGAACTTAAATTACGTTGTTTTTTCTTGAACAGTGAACATAGTAACAAACTAAACACACCTCAGCAACAATAAAAAAACTGGTGTGGTGGTTGAAACTGCTGTTACATAATTTTTTGAGTTGGAGGCAATCAAGGCTACATAACTTCTCAAAATTTCCCTACTGCCTTGTTCTGAATTACAGAAACCCCACCATTATTTTATGAAGAACCTGTATAATTTCATCTGTGTGCACTGTAATTGCACTTTTTTAGAACAAAGATGTTTTGATAAAATGATTTAAAAATAATTTCTGTTGTAAAAATTTCAATTTCTGTATTTTTGTTACTACTTCAAAAAATTCTATTTTTATATTTCCACAATTATAATTAGTTCTGAATCAACAATGATATCAAATACTACAAATTTGCTACTGGTTTAAATTATTCAATTTCGAGAAACAAACTCTTGTTATTGTACAAAAACAATATGAGGCAAAAGTAATAATTATTCTACTATTTATTAATTATATTTTTATTTAATTTATGTTTTTAACATTTTTCATCGTTTTCACTTTTTAACCCATTATCTGAACCTTATATTGAAGGTCTCATTCAGATGGAAAAAAATATGGTGTAAAATAAAAGTTGGCACAGTAATCCAGTCCAAAATAGAGGAAGTCTGAAATTCTGGAATCAGTCATTACACATTTACTACATTTTGGCTTAATTAGATGCATTTTCAACCACTAAAAGTAATAATTGACATGTACAGATGCAGGAAAATTAATAAAATAAATATGAATGTATATATTTTAAGAATGAATTCCTCTAAACAAAAACCCACAAAACATAGTATCTGTTTTAAAAATTATTTATTAAAAACACAACATACAGTATATACAAATAATAATAATAATAAGAAAATATTATAATAAGTAATATCAATAAGAATATATTTTTTAAATGACAATTTATGGTTTTATAAGTATTTGAAATCACTGCCTGCATCATACCTTCCAGCTAAATTCCGCTCAGGCATTAATGGTATATCCTTTGTTCTTTTATATGTTATTGGTAAAACAACTGGATTTTTATACTGTAAATGGTATTGAGGGTACTCAAAGTAGGTCCTAAACAAATAAAATATTACAACAGAATACTTTCATTAATATAGATTACACAAGATTTACACCCTAAGATTCCAAAAAAATGAAGAAGAATAAAAGATAAGATAATGTGAAAAAATCTAAATATGCTAATAAAAATCACATAAGCTTGTGACAAACAGGATCTTGAAATGCCATAATATTACCTACTTAGAAATAAATTTAACATTTTTTATACTATTTTATAAACATTTAAACATTTTTTATAATGTAAATAAAATAAGTAACTAAACTCAGATTCTTAAAATTTTTCTCAACACTGGTATATTTTCTTTTAGTTACACCATCATATTAAGATTGTTGTTTCTTACCAGAAAAGGACTATTTGTAAAATACCAAAACCACACAGTTAATAAATAAGGAATGATAACATATTCCTTGAATCAAATTTGATGAATTAATCTCTTTCATAAGTACAAGGTCCGGCATATAAATCTGATGATTTTGCAGTAATTGTTATGTTGGCACCACTGTCAATGAAAAAGCGGGAATGCTGTACATCGACAGGTCTATACATGCTATTCAGTAGCCAATATGTCGTGGTCGGGTGAACAAGGAGCGATTGTGATTGAAGCTTATTTTAAAAATAATGACTCGATTATTGTAACACAGCGTTTATTTCGCAGACATTTCAATTTAAATCGACACGCGTCTGTTCCTAGTAGGAATACGATATTGTTGTGGGTGAAGAATTTTAAGAACACATCGTCTGCTTTAAAAATGAAATCAACAGGACGAAAACGGACTGTGAGAACGCCTAAAAACATAAACTCCGTTTACGCGGTCTCCACGACGTACAGAAACGAGACATGCTGCTGCTCTAGCCATTTCTGATCGAAGTGTACGACAATTCTTCATGCTGACCTGAAATTCCATCCGTATAAGATGATGTTAGTGCAGCAACTTAATGCAAATGATTGGGCGTCTCGCAAAGCAGCTTGCGAGGTCAACCTCGAAAATGTCCACCAGGATGCCATTATTCTTTTAAGTGACGAGGCACATTTTCATCTCAGGATTTGTGAATAAAAAAATTACCGTTATTGGGCGTCGCATAATCCACGGCAAATTCTTGAAAAACCACTTCACAGTCGATATGTTACAGTGTGGTGTGCGGTTTCAAAGTTTGGCATAATTGGCCCATATTTTTTTGAGGAGTTAAATCGCAGAGTAACAGTAACATCTCATCGATACGTAAACATGTTGAATGAATTTCTGCGACCGAAACTGAATGACTTTCAAGGACATGAAATTTGGTTTCAACAGGATAGTGCCACCGCCCATACGGCGAGAATCGCAATGGATGTTCTGCGAGAAACCTTTCCTGGACGTTTGATTTCCCGATTTGGCGTCATTCCTTGGCCAGCGCGTTCACCTTATCTGGCTGTTTGTGATTTTTTCTGTGGGGGTATCTCAAACATAAAGTCTTTAGTAGTCGACCACAGTCAATTGCTGAACTCAAGGAGGCCATTCAACAAGAAATTGAAGCAGTTCCACAAGGGACGATTGAGCGAGCAATGTCAAATTTTAGAATGAAGTTAAGTGAGTGTTATTTTAACGGAAAACATTTGGACGACATAATATTCAAATAAAAAAAAAATCTATGTAAGTAATTCACTATAAATTTCAAAAATTGATCTTTAATTTGAAATATTAAATGTTTTAATAGTACGAAACACTGTTTAATTATTATCCCTCAAAAATCGTCAGGTTTATATGCCGGACCATGTAGTAATTATGCAATAAAAAATAATTTTTAGCTATATATTACACACACTGATTTCTACAAATTTTGTGATTTAATGTCAAACATGTGCACAATATACACTGAATAACATCACAGCCATTCAACTACTATCAGTGTAATTTAAAACTTATCATTCTTCCAAAAATTAGCAGTAGAATGCACCAAAAATTGGTTGGGCAGAAATAGACAAACTATCAGATAATCAGGCAGTTAGGAAATGCAGACATAATTTCTACGGGCACTGATGAAAATAGACTAAATGAGGAGAATGCTGCAGAAACAAGAAACAGAAGTAGACCAAGGAAGAATCTGATAAATGATGTTTAAATGTACTCATATAAAAAAAAATAAGATATGAGAATTTAAACATATTTTAACAGTTGTTATAACAAACGATAAAAGTTCATTTTATTGAGAGATAAAATTGTATACCATTTATTAACCAGTTAAAGATTAAATTCTTATCAACATCCTTAATATCTGAAAATTTCCACATTTTCAAAAAAAAAAAAAAGATGATCAATTACTATGTAGTACTAAAATAAAACAAAAATAAATGACACCAAAAAAAGCTAACCAGGTAAACAAAAAACCATGTCAATTGACAATCTCAACTCCTTTCTTTTTCCTGTTTAGCCTCCGGTAACTACCGTTTAGATAATTCTTCAGAGGATGAAGAGGACAATCTCAACTCAATTGTATTTAACTGTCACTTTTTAAACTGGTCAAGAATAAAAATAAATGATCAACACAATTCTCTGTAGGATTACAATAAATACTTTCACTTAATATTATAATTATTTTTACTTATTATTTTCACTTAATATTCTTTTCTTTTGTTCCCAGAACTTTTCCATTCTGTATGAATGTTTTCACATTTGCTAGGTCCATTCTGTTTTTTTCTGAAATCCTTCACATATTATGAGTTTTTCTTCTGGTAAAGTTCAAAATTTTCTCTAAGTGTCTAACCATCTTTTGCTTTTCTGGATCCTAGTATTCCCCTCACTATTTTCCTTTTTATGTTTTCAAGTTTGTTTATTTTCCCTAGCCTAAGGTTGTACATGCAGGTTCATATCTTGGGTCTTAGCATTGTTCTGTAATGCCTCAGTTCTCCACCTTTAAATTCATTTCTTGTTATATATTGTATATTCTGGTCATTTATAAGCTTTTTATGAATGTGATCCTGTTGTTGGCTTCTTTATCTAGCCCATTGGGCTGTTACTGCTCCAATGTACTTTAAACTTTCAGCTCTGTGAATTTTACTATATCTTAAGCTAAGGTGTCTGAACACATTTGTTATGTTTTGGTATGAAATGCATTTTTTCGAAAGATATTCATAAGCCCATACTTCAGCCATTTTTTCATCATGTTGATCAGTTCTTCAACTGTCTTAAATCCATAGTTAGGATTGCCAGATTGTCTGTAAATACTAAGCAATCTATCAAAAGACCTTTATTTACTTTCAAACCAATGATTTATTTCTTTAAAAAGAATTAAATTAAGTGATTACAGCTAATGTAACAGTGGACTTAGATGAGGTTTCTTGGCTGCTCAGTATTTCTAAAAACGTTTTTCAAAGTAGTGTTTTATGTTGAAATGCCAGCACAGATGTTAGGATGAATAATTAATTATTAAGTGCTCCCCTTCCTTGGAAAAATCAAAAGATTGAAACCTGTTTATCAACAAGAATTTCAGCATAAATTTATTTTTCTTCTTCATTTTGTCAACAGTTCATTTTTCACTTCTTGTTCTTGGATCTTAATAACTGTTCTTCTTTATATGATACAACAGTAACAAAGCTACAGTTTACATTGTCAGACCTGAATAAAAGATGCAGCTACCCAACGCATTTTAACACTATGAACCTGCACCCATTGTACAAGAGATTATCACACAACTGCTCATTTTTATCTATGGATTGACCTTTCTAACTATCTTTTGAATAAATCTTCAACATCATCACATTGAACTGGATGTGTTAAATTTGTTAAGGATTAAGAAAATGGTGGTCTTTCTTTCACTTTAACTGCACAAGATAACAAAGGGGCTGTTTGACGGCTGCTTGTGCAGAAACACAGTTTTCTGTGAATCAATAAACAACACCATTCTTCAGTATTATGCCAAATTCCAATTAGGCCATCAACAGTAGGCCAAGCTTCATTAGTCTGTCAAGAACTTTATACATACATAATGAAGTTTTCATGGTAAAATATGTTGATCTTGTTACAAATATAATAATAACTTTTGTTTTTCTGCTGAAGTATTCAATTGTTGTGGTCTAGATCCCAAAAGTTCAGCTTGCTACTTTGATAACTTCAAATCCTAAATAAATTCATTAAATTCACCTTTTTAAATTACATTTGGTACAGAAAATGGCATTTACTTCGAATTTCTGAAAACAACGTGCAAATAAATTGAGACCCAAATGCACAGTTTTTATCCTGATTTCCAAGTGCACAATCAAAATCAAAATTAGACAGAATTTTAGTCAAATTAGAAACAGTCTTTCTCTAAGCTTTTTGTATAAATTCAGACATAGCAAACACTATCTGAATCATTTGAACACCCACAAAATTTTCCAAAGCCATATTGTAACGATTTAAAAAAAAAACACATTTATTAATAAATTAATTAAAATATAACAGCTCACAAATAATTATTCTCTGATACAGAACATACGAAAAAAAGCTCGTGCGTAAGTTATACTTCTTTAACGTGAATAAAAACAGAATTTTTTTACGCATTCAAATAAATTTGAACTGAGTAAAACGATCGATAGACGACATTAAATACCATGAATAAAAGTTTTAATAAATAACACTTAAATAAAATAATATTTATTTTACACAGTTTAAAAAATATTCGTTGTCATATAAAACGAAGTTCAGCGAATACACTTCGATTAGTTTCATTAACTCTTCGGATGACGATTGAATAGGCACAAGGGTTACCAGCCGGCTTATGATATGAAAAATATTATACAAATAGTTTTATTTTATAGTAGTGTATTTTATCAAAAAAGTTTGGTTTTGGTAAATTTAAAATTATTTATGCAAAATCAAGAATTTATCTAATGGGTTCTATTTTCTATCATTAAAAAATATAATTTCACTCGTGAAAAATAATGCTTACGTAAATATAACCTCAAATCTTGATACACAATTTTCACAAAAAAAAATAAATATGTGCTGCAATATAAATAAAGTTTTATGAATATGAACAACAATATTCACAGTTTAAAATATCCGTCTTCATAAATCCGTCTACATAAAATTAATATATCAATATACATTTATTACGACTCAATATCTGTTACAACACCTGCTAATCATTTAACTGCATTGAACGACTGACTGAATTAGACACTACAGGCATGTGCGTGCAAACTAATCCACTTGGGCCTGCACAAATCCTCATGGTGTGTTACATCGGCGCAAGTAACTTCCGTATCTTGCTGAAAATACATTCTGATCAGTTTCTCCTAACGCGCCAAAACAATTATAACTTCAGTAAAAGAAGTAAAGATTGACCAAATAAGATTTAATTGCTTGCATTCTGACATATTTGTACAGCCACATTTACCAACAACCACTTCTTTCAGTAAATATACTGTTTAGGTCCACATTTTATTTACTTATTAGATTTCTTATTAAACATATATGTGGGCAAATTATTTAATGATAACAAAATACAGTATATATTCTGAATTGTAATCAGCAATTGATCAAAATCTTCTATTTCTCAAAATCAAGATTTCAGTACCACATTTGAAATCAGATCCAATTATAATAAGAAAAGCAGAAAACTTAATATGCAATATGCTATACCTAATTCAATTGGCTTATAGAGTTCAAGTAAACAGACAGCGCGTACGAATGTTCAGGCGGCCGATTCACAAGCATCTCCTGTAAATCGTGATGCATATAAAAGAAACTACGTGACATTAATATTCAGCAACCATGCGCTATTATATTTTACAAAAATTATACTTATATGTTAAATTTAAATAAATTAAGATACGTTAAATGATAAATAAATATGTTTTAACTTGTACGATACATCTGATAATAATCCATGAGTATTTTACCCACGAAAATTGTTTATTTTTACGCAGTTTCCTTGAGTTTCTTAAGAGTTATGATATTATCAATTGTCCACAACAGTAAAAGTTTACAAATATTCTAGATTAATTTCTATGATAAACAAATAATAAATTCAGTTCAGTTTTCGACGTCCGATTGCAAGAGATCCATACTGCTGTCAGTATTAAGAGATATAATGAGAGGCTCAATTTTGTTATCCAGTATATTATATCATCCAATTTTCAATAATTTGGTTTAACAGTATCTGTTACATGTTATATACAGTTTTTCTAATCCTGCTGGCCCGTTTTATCGATAGCTTTTAAACAAGTTTTTAACAACAGATATTTTAAAAGTAATATTTTCTGATGATACGTAACTTTTGATTTATTTCCAAATTAACTTAACTGGGTTGAGTTCTCAATGGATGGAGATAATCAAAGCACTGTTTTATCACTGGATCTTGCTAACTCATCAATCTTATACGCATTAAAATTACTCTTAATACGCGAAACCCTTTGCAATAATTGGACCTTAAATTCATCCTTTAAAGATCACTGCTTCTGAACTAAGTCACATTTTGATATTATTCTTTTTCTAAGACACGGCTGGAATTTTTTCCTTTTCATGAATGATAAGGACTGTTGCCTAAGACATCCGAATTATCTTCCGGAAGAGGTAACACATCGATCGCTAAACGGTTTCTCAAAATACGTGCCGTTCATCTCGTTACGATAGACTCCTATAGATTTAGATTCAAAAATCCAAAGACCACCATTGGGAAAACCCGGTATTATTGCCAATATGCGTAATTATGCGATGCCTACCTCTACCCGATGGAGCCTTATTACCGGTTGATAAGCCGCGCAGAAAGGCTTCTTCTGACAAATTCAAAGCTTTACCTTTCTAAACGAAACTTTTCGTGTGGCCTGCGTTGACCGTTCCATACAATATATTCTATGGCCTTCTTGGCTCATTTTATTTATTTCAGTGAAGTAATCTCTTCGCCATAAGATATAATTTCTATCAGTTAAAGCACTTTTCCGGCCCCGTTTTTCGTATTTAAAATTCATATTTTTAACAATTTATAAAAAACTGTTCATCGGAAATCTGTTAGATCGTTATCATTGTCATTTACCACTCGTAACACTTGTCTATTGTAGGCAGTTCGTTTCGAAAATAAAATTCGTGTACGTTTTTACGAATCGCGTTGTCAACCTTTTCTTCAATTGACCTGCAGGATTTTGTTTTCTTAGGACACCGTAATTCATTAGTACCAGATTTATACTCGCGACTCACATTGTACAATGAAGCAGCCTTTTTTTCGTGGGGACATCAATAATCATACGCTAGTATTATATATAATAATTACTCATATATTATTCACCGTATAATTAGTCGTGCAGTAGTCATGTAATCAAACATTTATATAATGTTATGTCTTCTCAGTTCTAGAACCCTCAATTTTCAGAATCTTCTACAAACTTTTATATTCGGTCCTATAAACCCTTGATTTTTTTATATGATTACACTTTTGTTTTTGTATTCAATCTTTGTGTTTCTTTTTCTGATTTATTTCCATTAATGTTATTTAAAGTTAGTATAATGCAATTTTTTTTAAGTTTACTGGAACACAGCGTAGTGTATTCCTTGTGTCTGTACGACTTGAGTTATATATATATTTTGACACCATGTCTGATACTGATTCAGCTAATAAAGATAAATTTTAAGAAAAGATTTCAGGGGGATAAGAACTAAATAAAATATTATTTGAAGCAATTTTCATACATAATGCTTTTTTTTTGTTTTTTAACCTGATTCTACGTTTCTTTTTTGGTAATAAATAAAATCTGGTACCTAGAAAAACAGAAGCTGAACCCGTTGGTACACATATCTATATATATTGAAATAATTGTTAACGAAAAACATACCTAGTGATATCAGGTGCACATTGCCACAGGTTATTAGATTTTCTAAAATATCTGAGAGGATGTATTCTGCTAATATGACTTTTATACTGTTCCCTATGTTGCTGACATAACTGAAAAATGGAAGAATGATAAAGATACATTAAATAATAGCAACATAAATAATACAGCGTAGAAAAAATAAATAAAGTACTATTACAGAAATAATTATTATTACTATTAACCCATAGATCAGTAGTATAACCAGACAAATGTACCAAAATCCAATGTGATTTTTCTGAGAGTTAAAGGTATTTATACCCACACCAACATTCAAATTAATTTTTTTGTCTCTTAATTCTTTCATTCTCTCCTTACAGTCACCTATTATCAAGAAACAGCATTTGAGAAAGTATCATAAAATACTGACAGACTTTATATGTTACAATGAAATATAAAAGACACTTAACAACAACAAAAAATCCTGATAACTCTGTTGCTGAAATTTCTTGGGTATTTATTTAGAACAAATTAGTGTTTCTCCCCATGATAAAATTGACGAATACAAAAAGAAATATTATTCTCTTGCAATCTTATCCTTTATTGAAGTAAATCTTCTTAACGCAGGCTTCGGGATGGGGAACTGAGAAGAAACAAGCCTCACGCGCTAGCTGATAACCCACTATGCCTACATATACTAACACTGCGTGTTCGATAAGCGCTCTCTCACTCTCACTCTGTCTCTCATTATTAAACACACTTATGCTTATACGCGCGTTTTCTCTTTTTTATAATATGTAATTTCATTGTTAGTTCATATTTCTTATTAATAAAAAATGTTATCATTTGTGTATATTGCGTATACGTTATTTTGCACCATTAATAATTCATATAATATTGCGTAAGAAGCTTTGCTTCCGTCGTGTGTCCACGCACCGACGCAGTCAATTTAATTTTTATTTATTTACTTGTGTTCTCATCAAAAAATAAAAAAATAATAAATAATATTCTCATCAAAAATAATAAAAAATCTAGAACAGGTAAACACATGCATTAAGGTATTTTACGCATATTTAATAACACATCATCTTAACTTACTTTGCACTATTCAAAGAAAAATTAGAAAATGTTATCATTTATCCTGTATTTTCTGTAATAAACCTTTAAAATTTTCATTATAACATCTCATTTAGAAATAAATTAAAATTTCAAATTGAAAACTTAAAAAACTAACTGCAGTACACTTTTTAAACAATCACTAAGTTGTAAAAAAAATCACCTTATCTAAATTAGCTTTTGCTCTATGTTAATCTCCTTCATATACTGCTGTTGGGAACACAGATGTGTCATAGCTGAACATGCTGTTGGTGTTCGAACTAAGTTTTTAAGTAAATCTTTGTTTTTTGATGTGTTAAAGTAGTACGTGTAATTTAAGTAGCATTATTCATTTATATTATTATTTCTTATATATTTTGAGTTACTCAATTGTGTTTCGTTTGCATCCTTTATTATGTATATGTAAGAATTTCACGTTGTTATTTGATGTTTATGTGGCTTATTTCAATGAGGTTATTTGTGAAAGTGGATCCATTGATAGATTGAAGTGTTTTCATGTGTTCTTTGCACTGCGAAAAATAGTGCTCTCTCATTCTATGCAGAACCAATTATAACCTTAGTAATGAAATTCCCACAAGTTCAATTGAGCAGACAATCAAACAGAAAACTTCAGTCAACACAGTACTAACAGCAGCAGTTTCTGAAGAATCTTAATGTACAACAAAAGCTAGATTAGATATAAGTATTTTTTTTTTTTTTATAATCTTTACTTTTAAAAAAAGTACCGTATACTATAATCAACTTTTAAAACATAATTTTAAACTTGATTCACTGAAAAAGTAAAACGTTTGAGAAATGTATACAATTGTTATTTTCATAGGCTTCATTACACTGTAACTCTGAAATCAGATATAAAAAAGCTATTCCCACACTACAAGTAGAGCTTTCAGTGAAATATAATCAAATTTTGACAGGTTAAATAGTATAAAGTTACAAAAGTAGGATCTTTTTCACTATAGGACTGCAGTCTTAAAACTTTTACCAATAATGAAATATAAACAAGTTACAATAGTAGAATAATTTTAATGAAAATAAAAGTTGTATACAATTTGTATATGTAACGTTAATTAGACGAGGTTAGCGGGTTAGGTTAGCGTAGGTTTTGTTGATATACGTACCACTCGTCGGAACCCAACAACATATTCTAACCAAACACAACCTATGCTCGCTTACATCATTTTTTTCATTTTTTTAGCAGTCGGCACCACCGTTAGGTATTGATTCTTGCTTCAGAGGATGATATGAAATGGCAATTTTTTAGCGTGAAAAAATACCATGCTTGTGCGGGAATCGAACCCGGGACCTCCGGATGAAAGGCCGAAACGCTACCACTCGCTAATACTTTGGAATGCGGCGTACGACAGCCTTCTGTGCATGTAGTTACCGGGGGGCTCCGAGATGGTCACATACGCCGACGATTTGACCATGTTGGTGGCTGCAAATACAGAGGACCGAGTTGAAGAGTTGGCCAACGATGCTATACGGAGAGTCAGAGGCTGGCTCAGAGAACGGGGGATGGAGCTGGCTCCCAATAAGACGGCGCTGTTGCCGATGGTAGGCCGACGGAAATTGAGGAATATGGCTGTTGTAGTAGAAGGACAAATATTAAAGGAGGACAAAGTAGTTAAGTACTTAGGGGTATACTTGGAGAAATCCAGAAAATTTATTATCCTTGCCAGGGAGACTATTGCAAAAGCCGAGAGGACCATGATTGCTCTAAGGAAATTGATGCCGACAAAGTCTGGACCCAGAGCTGGTGTAAGGAAGCTTATTTTATCAGTAGCAACATCTGTACTGTTATATGCGGCCCCGACCTGGAGGTCAGTTCGAGAAATTAAGAGAAGCGGTGGGCTTTTACAGTCATTCCAGCGTATCTGCAATGTGTCTGGCGATCGCGTCAGCTGTGGCATGCCGAACAGTATCCGGGGCAGCGGTCGGAGTAATAGCCGGTGTGCCACCGATCAGCCTCAGAATTAATTTAATTTGCAGAATTCAGGATGGGATTACCAAGAAACAGGCAAACCAAATAATGATGGAAGAATGCAGGCGTCCTGGGAACCCTCAACTAAAGAAGCGTGGACCAGGCGTCTGATTCCCCGACTTGAACTCTGCCTCAGGAGGAGGTGTGGGGAATGTCATACTTTCTCACGCAGTTCCTCGCGGGCCACGGGGGATTTGGGACATACCTAAACAACGTCAAAAGAAGATCCTCTCACCTGACTGTATATATTGTGGAGCGGAAGATACTCCGGAACATGTGTTCTTTGTTTATGACAGATGGAATGCTTTTAGGGTCTCGCCTGAACTAACCAGAGCTTGACACAGAAAAATGTGATAGAATTTATGTTGAAAGAAACTATGCAATGGGAACTGATATCAAGTATGGTAGCAAATATTCTCAGTACACAGGAAATAGAAGAGAGAACTGGAATACTGGCTGACTGAGCTGGGTACTCGGTAGGATTTCTATAGTGCCGGCCAGTGGAATGATAGTTTCTGGGGAAAGTTCTCTGAGAGAGGCAGAAAAGCACGACCAGAGGACGTGCTTGAAGGGATGAAGGACAGCTCCCTGCTGAACTGTTTGCTGGTCCGCGCTTGCGTAGATCGGTGACGACGGACGGGGGGGAGTTGGTGAGGGAGGTTTAGGTTTAGTCGGTAGGGTGCAGGAACACATATGCACTTTAATTAACACCTTGCGGAACCTGTGGCGAGTCTGACACTGCCCCTTATGGGCGTACACAACTGGTATTCCACTTCCTCACAAAAAAAAAACGTACTTACCGATTGCAGTCGAGTTGTTACATTTTAATACCTGACTTCTACAGAAAAAAGTTTAAACCATGCGGTCATATAGTGGAAAAGATACCGAAAGTAAATAGAATTTTTATTTTTTATGATGATGGTGAATTATCCCCCCTAATCGTCCTTAAGTTTAATTTTTTCCTTTCTAACTACAGGATACGAATATAATATTAAAAATTTAATTCATTGATGGTTGATGGGAGGAATTAGAAGGCAAGGTGGAAAGATGAGCAATATTTTTGGTCAAGAAATTATTGAATAATCAACACAAAATCAAAAACAGAACTGTAATGAGTAAGAACAATAATGAATAAAAAAATAGAGCGATAATGAATCAATGGATTTCTTACTATAAAAAGCACAATAAGAGAATTATTGCAGTCAGGATAGATTCAAATCCAGACCTACAACAATGATTCACCTTTATATATCTGAAAAAATAGGTGATCTAATCAAATACGTAAAAGGAAATAGAAAAAAAATTAATAAAAGTTGCTAAATAGGAAAAAAACGTTTTTGAGGCAAAGATGTAGAGCAGAAAAAAAGAAGTATTATATATTACTATATAGGTAAAGAAACTGGTTAAAAAATAATTAATAAATAAAATCATATTATGTCACCCTTATTTTTTTCTTAAATTATATTAAAGTAAGATCAATGAGAAGATAAATGTAGCTCACAAAAAAATTGAGAAAATGAAGCCCAAATGTGTTAGTATCAGAGGTGTAGATAGAAACTCATTCACTGTAAAGGAGGCAAGAAAGATTTAAGGTGGCAGAAAAATATAGAGAAATCTTGATATAAGAGAAAATTATCAGTTGATGTTTTAGCTATGGAAAAACCCTGTTGATGAAATAACAAGAGATACTCATATCCATAGAGTTTTGATTTAAACCTACTTTTTTTTTCTTGATTAGGAGAAAGTATTTAGTACAGTAAATCTTTACACAAGATTTAAAAAAAAATTACCTGTCATTTAATAAAGGTAACAAAAAGTTTATATAATATTACGATTACAAGGTTATAACTAATGTTAGAATTAATTATATAAGTAATTTGACGAAGTTAGAATAGAACTGTATTCTCAGTCTTGTGAGAATACATTTGAGTGAGAATACATTCTCACAAGAGTGAGGATAAGTATCATTTGGTGTATTATGAGGAAGTAATTACACTGATCTAATTTACTAGTTTTTGCAGATAATATGATTATTTTGAATGAAAGTGATGATAATTTATAGTTTAGTTTATGTGAGTTAAACAGTCTGGCTGGAGGATTTAATTGTAAGATATCAATAAGGAATGAAAGACAATGGCTTTTAAAGGCAAAGTACCTAAAGATAAAAATTGTTATAAATAATGTATTTCTCAAAGTATTTTCTTTCAAGTATTTGGATTACTGTTTTCATAAAATGTGGATGAGATTATTTTTCGAAGACTGATATGTGCAAAGCAGTCTACAAAAAAATAAATAAGGAAAGAAAGAATATAAGGAATATGACAAACAGTAAACACCCAACTAAAGTTGTTCAATCCAATGGTATACCAATGATTTATATGATTGAGTTTGCCTTTTAAGAGATAAGGATCTAAGCTCTTTACAAAAAGCAAAGATGAGTTTTTATTTGTTGTGAAGGTCACAATTGGATAGTCAAGAATTAAGATATTCAGAGAGATTTGATTATTTGTTATACATTACTTGGTTATTTTTTCATTCCATGATAAAAATATCTGGATATTGCGAGTAGAATAATATTGAGAGAATATTGGATGAAATATTTCAAATATTTAATATTTCATATATTAAATAGGATACTATTTAATAGTATGGTAAGACATTTGAGTTAGTGCTACAGAAATAAATGTCTAAGATTTAATCAATAAAGGAAATTTACATACCTTGTAAAACGTGTCTACTTCATTAGTCCTACCTACATCCATAATACGTAAAGAAACATCTGGACTTTTTAACAAGATATTCCAATTGGTTGGTTTATATGATGTAGCATATTTTTTATCGCTGTGATGAGAACTTGGAAAGCTCCATTCATAGTTTTCATTTATAAATGCCATCTGTGAAAAGAAAACAAAATATTTGATCTATGCAATAAAACTATTTTCTTTATATCTTATCTAGTACAAGTTTTACACAATTTTATACTACTAACTAAAAATACTTATTCTTTTAGTGATAGTTACTCAGTATATTCATATCACTCTTATCCCAATCAAGGAACTCTGTATTAACTCAATCTTCTAACATTGTATGTAAAAATAACTTTAAGACCCAAAAGGATAGATAGGACTTTCGTTTGTTATACTACCTTATAGATTCTTTTTTTGGGGGAAGGGTGAAAAACACTAGTCACCCAGGACAAAAACTGATAAAAAATTCTCTTCCTCAGGTAAGAAAAATATTAATAAAATAAGATGAAACAGTATGATTATAACTAGATTAAAACTAAAACAATAAAAAAAGTAACTATTAACATTAAATTTTATGTATACTGATACTTTGTTGAAGTAACAATACCTTATCTAGTAAATTTTTATTATTCCCTAGGATGTGGTGAATGTTTCTTGGCAACTTAAATTTATGACATAAGGCTGCATAACATATGCAATCCACAAAGATGTGGTACACGGTCACACAGCAGTTACGTCATTCACAGAGGGGTGCATTTTCTGCTGACATCAGATGTTCTTGAGTAGATCTGGTATGTCCTAACTGCAATTGGCTGAGAACCACAACCCACAGGACCACTCATAGATCCTGGGTAAAACAGTAAACTGTATCTCCTTACAACTAGATGATTCTATAACATGTTAGAATTATAATCTCGAAATTGAAGGGTATTTAATAAGCCATCTGAGAAAGCCATATTAAACTATCTGGTTCAAGTAATCACAAAAATTAATTGAAATTATTCCTGTTGTTATTCCATTGGAATTTCAATGCGTAACTTCAAAAATTAACTAATAAAAATTAAACAAAATTAACTAACAAAAATTAAATTTAACTAAAAAAATTAAACAACATTAAATGAACTTATTCTGTTATGCCATTGGAATTTCAATGCATAATTTCAATTTATATTATAGTTATAGCCACTTAAAGCCTATTATTATTCTGTCTCCCAACAGATTTTAAACCTAGTTTCTGCTTATCAGTTTACCTTGATCAAATTCACTCTGACCATTCATGAGTATTAAACTGATTATTGAACCTATCACAGGCATTCAAATCCATTTCAACTCTTAACTCTTAACACAAAATCCATTACACTCTTAACTATGTCTACATTATATTTATATCTTAGGAAATTAAATCTTAACTATTCAGGGGCTAAAAATATAAAATATTCTCTGTATTTGGAAGTCATTTGTTGAACATCATTTTTCAGAACATTATTAGAAAACTATCATATATTTTATATGAATGGTTTTTAATAAAGAAAATTGCCACTTATATACAAAAATATTTTACAGAATTTTTTTCATTTCTTAGAAAGTTGCTACTGACAAACATATTTCCAATTAATTTTTGTTTATTTGTTTATAAATGAAAACACTATTATTAAAATATTATTTATATCACTTCAAAAAAATTATTAAACTCATGTAACTAATAGAATAAATTTTGATTTACAAGTGAGCATTCACCACCCAAACAAATTCTCTAAAAACTGATTAATTAATTATCGTTATCATAGACTACTGTAATTCAACTTAAATGTGTATGTTTAACTTTATCTGATAGCGGTTCAGCTTGTGCATCAGCTAACTTTACAGGAGAAACATAATGTTATTTGTAATACTGTGTAATGATAGGTATATTATTTTTGTAGCATGTTTTTTTTCTCTTTTAATTTCTGTCTATAATATAGATAGAAAAATGGAAGTTACTTAAATTTCCAGCGCAAGAAGGAATTTTACAGAATGGTTTCTTGCCGGATGCTTTTCCACACACACCATACAATATTGGAGAAAAGTGAAAACATTCCTTAGAAAAGCCTGGGCTGTTATTCAAGTCTTTTTTGCCTGAGGAAAAGCAATTTGTTACAGCATGTATCTGAATTGATCAACATATAGTCACTGATCACTAATGTTGTGCTACCATACTGAGTAAAAATACCTAATCTCATGAGGACAAATAGCTGGGATAAATACCTGGAGAAGATACCATGACTCTGAATACTCTTTTGAATTGAATTATATTTCTACAAGTAGTTATATGGTCTTCTGTGAATATATTATCCTATTCACATCATCTACTTCTTTCACCAATTGTTAATTTTTTCTCTCCACTAATGTTCAATGGGTTTTGGGTAGTTGCTGAATCTACGGTTGTGGTGAACCATTATAGGAAATTTATATGGGTGGTAAATATTCACATGTAAATTTAAATTAATTCTATTAGTTACGTAATGAATTTAATCATTTTTTGAAGTGATATAAACATTTTAATGGTAGTTTTAAATAAAGATTCAGTGGAAATATTTTTCTCAATAACAACTTTATCAGAAATGAAAAAAAATTCATGTAAAACTTTTATGTAACTGTTTTTGTGACTCACGACATGATAAGAAATATACCTTAAATCATTTCTTTAAAATGTATTATAATCCTTGTTGATAACAACCTCCTCATAGCAGGTTTTTTAAGAAATGTGAGAATGATATGGATTCCCTCTGACTTCATCACTAGCTGAATAGATATTTAAATATTAGCATACCAAGCCAACTTAAAATGTGACCATTTTCAGGCCTGCAAGTAACACCTTTACTACTCCCTTCAAGAACTGGCCATTTGGTGATCATCATTATTCTGAGAAATTTAATTAAAGTTATTCTGGCATTTCTTGTACTTCAGTTTTTTGATGTAATTCACAGTAACAAATAAACAGGAAGTCAGATATTGATATTTTAAAGCAGGAAACTAATGTGTTTCCTGTTGTGAAAAAAATGCACTATATAAAATAATTATGCTCAGAAAATAAAATGACAAAGGATATCTAAGTATTATATTTCTAAACTAAATATTTTAATTAAATTGACAGTAATAGACTTAACTGATATTATTGAATAACAAAAACAAGAAAATTACGATGACCAAGACAGTGAAAACGGGAAAGCGTAAGTATCAAATTACAAAATTAATCAGCTATATAACGGATTCCGTAATCCGACCGATGCTGACCGCTTCTTATTTGTCATTTAGAATTTAAAGCAATACAGTATCGGAAAATATATCTTATTACAATTATTCCAAGTTTTACTTTGATTTTGTTATTAAATTTTAACTTATCTTAAAAAAGATACTTTTATCGCAATATGCTAACGACTTATATAAAAATATTTTTAAAATGACAATGTGAAAATGTCTACAATGTCCTCATTACAATGTGAAACGTCTACAGTTAGCTTAATTATTACAACAAGAAATCAAAGATTAATGTGATAATATCATGCTAACCAACCAAATCCAAATCACGTTATTTTTTGTTAAATCTATGAGAAACACTAAATTAAGGTAAGATGAGAAGTTCAATGTAAGATTTTGGACAGTATTTTTTTGCCCCAGGGCCTATACAGTCATGAAGTCAGAATTTAGCAAGTTGTGTTTGCGAATTATAATCAGTAAGCCTAATAATTACAACAATAGACATCATTGCTTATTAAATATAGGAATCTTATCCATTATTTCTCAAGAAATGTAAATCTGTGATAATTACAACTTTCTTCTAAGTACTGTTCTCTACAGTTGTAATATACAATTTAAAAGAAATAACCTTATTCTTGGGGCCAGCAATCGGTTTTATATCCCAGGAATTGTAAAAGTAAATCATATGGAGATTTAACAAACAGCCTCATGATCGTTAAATACGATCTTAGTTTTCTCCAATTGCACTTTCTTGTATCTTTAACCACACAAATGCATCCATGATTAACAGTCAAGTGTGCGTAATTTTCAAGTAAGTTTTGGAAGGCTCTTCGGCTCACCATTCATATGAAATAATGGTCGTACCTAGTAATTTTTTCATTAGAAGTGCAATCTTTTTGAACGTCTATTCGTTAATAGAATTATAAAACTTTCTATTTCTTTACAACACCTATCGAAAAACCACTGCAATGTAGGACCATCTTGTTTCCTATGAGAAAACAAATCATTAAAAATTTAAATCGTTTGACCAGACCAGCTCGATCATAACATGATTGTTTAAAATATGGTGTCCACAAACCGTTTGTTTGTTATTGGACCAATCTTTTCTGTTACAATTTATTTCTTTTTCCTCTTTTAGAATAGATAAAATAGATGAAAATCAACGGAAATTCGGTTTCTTGACACATAACTGATAAGATATTTATATTATATTTTGTCAACGAATTATAATTTACTGCATAACTTCTTTTATATATTCCATTAATTATCTTGACTTTTTTTTAAAAATGTAACATGACATTTTTTTTTTTTTAAATCACAGTGAATTCTATGATTACGGTTTAAATTAAATAAAATTGTAATCAATGCATTTTTACAAGTATTTATAATTACAACAGCGGAGTCGTTTTTTTTTTTTTTTTTTCAGCCGTTATATCTACTACATGATTTGAATCTGCGTTAATTTTTTAATGCATCAGAAGAATAAAAGGAGAAAATAACCTTGATTTCCTGCTCTATTTCTGATAATAATTTTAATTCTCTTCATCGTAGACACAGAGCTCTCGACGGTACATATAATCACCGGGAGAATTTTTGTCGCAATTATTTTCAAAAACCGCGTTTTTTTTTCTAAATTGTCAATTATCATATTTCTCTCCATACACAATTCAGTTATTTTGATACAGTGTTGCATTTCAAAGACACAAAATAACACATTCTGTTACTATCTTATTGTTACTTTATGCAGGAGAAAGAAATTTTTAGTTGCTATAAAAGTAGTAGAATACTCTTAAACAGATTTCAAATTTTCTTTACCAGTAGTTCAATACGACCGGATGTCAGTTTCAAATTATGGAATTCCTCGCTACTTAGCCATAAGTTTGACTCTTTTCGTCCTGTAATATGAAAAACTGAGAGTGTAGTAACAAAATAAATAAGATGATATCTTACCGTTTTAACCGACTGTGAATTTTTCGTATTGTATATAAATCTAATACTATATATCGCATTCAGCTTTGCTAGTATACGTCTTTGCCGATGAATTTAAAATAAAAAAAGTTATTTCATATAACGATAAAAAATTAAGGCTGGTTTATTTTATTCCTCCCTTATTTTTTTCGTTAACCCCCCTTAATTTCGAGTACATTTTATTACAGAAGATTGTCTTCAGAAGATTAAATAAAAATACCTTTTTTACATTATAACCTTATTCCACCTTATGCCCATTTGAAACAAGCACAAAAATATACCCTATTAATTTCTAATAACTAATTTTTTATCATGTTCTTGTCATCTTTGGAGGAATATATAGACCATCGGTAGGTATTAGACAACATTGTGAATGAATCCCTGCTAATAAAAAAAATTCTCCTACCCAATTTCTTGCGAGTATACATTGCCTGCACTGACACAAAATATTTAATCGCATTTTTATTTACAAACATAAATTTATCCACGACGTAATGAATGGCTTTTCATTGTTATATGCATTTCCCTACTTAACTTATGAAAACAAACATAGAAAATTTTCAAACCTTCCTAACAAAAATAAATTTTAGTTGGAAAAATGTCGACAAGTGAAAAACAATACTTCAAAAAAATAAATCTGGCCGATATTAAGAGAAACGATTAACTGACGAGTTAAACGAGGTCCTATTTTAAGCAATTCGCCTGTTAGCATGAACAAATTTTCCAGTCTTGCAGGAATATTCCTTCATTTTAAGTCGAACGAAACATTTTTAAAACGAATTTTTTTGTTTCAAATTATAAGGGTTCTAACCTTCATAATATCTCATCAAAATTTAAAACAAGCTTTTATCCTAGATAATTTTATTTTCTATAAAATTACAAGAAAAATTATTAAAAATTAAAAAATAATTAAATCTGGATTTATAGTGGAAGAACTCTTCCACTGTCAGTCAGTCAATAATATTCCGTGTCGTAAAGATTCCTTATGAATTTCTAATAGAGTAAAATTATTTTTGGGATTGACGATCTATTAACATTGAAAATTCTGTTTCGTACTTTATTTCAATGTCCAGTATAGTAATTCAGTTTCGTTATAGAATTCAATTTGTTAGATTCAAGGTAGCGATTACTATTCATAAAACTATTAGCAGTTTTCAACTCGGTAAACGGTACGGGTGGGCAGGAAGTCCCTTTACGCTAGTTATAAAATTATTAGAGTAGATGAAGCTTACCTTCTGTGAATCTTAAACGTTTGTGTGGGTTTCATCATGTTCAAAGCATAGCTGTATGCGCCTCCATATCCGGTTGTTCATCCGCAGCAGCATAACAGGGAGGGGGGGGGTGATCATTTGAAATGCTAAGCGAACAAAGTTTAGCAGCTGCTCGTTGTTGACATATCTGCGTTTTCGAATCTCTTCTTTTACAAAATCCCAGTGTGCATTGTCAGTTGTGGTGAGGTTAGGGCTTCTTGCTGGCCAAGGGAATTGAGCCGGTAACTCTTTTGACCCAGGTCCGATCTAGCAATTAGGAAAAACTTCACTGAGGCGTCTGCGAACATTAAAAGCAAAATGCGCTGAAGCACCGTCTTGCTGAAACGCAGCGATATCAGTGATCCCTTTTTAATTTTGGAAGCAACCACTCGTCCATGATTCTCAAATAACTGTATCAATTAACTGCGCCATTGAAAAATTAATGACCAAGGAGATGTTTAGCTGTTATCCCAGCCAAAATCATAACATGAGGCTGTTGGTGTTCGATTTCCTCAAAAAAATGAGGATTGTCTTTCGCCCAGAAAAAAACATTTTGTCTAAGAAAACTTCGATAAATCGCACACTCGTCTGAGAAAATGATGTTCTTTTTATCGTTTGCTCTAGAAAACCATTCAAGCAATAACTGACAACCAAAAACACGTCGGTCAAGGTCATTGTCACTAAACTCCTTAACTGTGGCTGGACGAAAACACTTAACTTTCAAATCCTTTCGCATACGGCCCCGCATTGTCGATCTTGGAATGCCTAACTCAAAGGAACGTTTGCGTGTCGATTTCATCGGTGATCGTTGAATCGATGTCTCCACAGCAGCACACGTCACAGCTCGATTGCTCGGCCTCCCATTGCGTGGTGTATCACGAACACTTTTCATTGCAAAAGCCTTCTTCTATGTCAGTAACATTTTCTGTTATGGTGACGATTTCCCAGAAAGCACAAAGAAGTCATTCATAATGTTTTACTAGTGTGTGGACGTTCGTGGACCCAAGCTAACAAAGACTCTTTGACAGTGAACGCGTTCGTACTCACCATCGATCCATACTCGACTACGACTAAGGTTATCTTACCACAAATGAACACACCGGACGTTACCACCACTGCTGCAGGATATCGTGATATCAGCGGTGAGAACTGGCAGCAGCACAGCCTGATTAAGCTGGACTTATTACAGTGTAAAGGGGCTTTCCGCTCACGCGGGTTCTTGCTTCCAGTTTATCGAACGACAATAATCTATCTGGTAGTTCCCCCATCCTCCAAAAAAAAATCATCATAGTAGTACGAAGAATCTATTTAAGGCATTTTTTAAAAAGATATTTATATATAAACAACGGAATATTACTTTATATTCTACAGTGTAGTATTCTTCCTTAAAATAGTGGAGATTGCGCTAATCTCTTTTGATAGGTTAAAAAATCTAAAAAGTTTTTTTGCGATTTTATTTTCAAAGGAACGCAAGTAAATGGCCAAATAAACAAGAAAGATTGTACGAGTAAAATAATTTTGAATTTACATAAAAGTATGGTGGCAACTTACGTAGACTTTTGTGCATTAATATTGCTTGTATGTAAGGAGGGCCAAATTCAGAATACAGAAATTACGAAATAGAGCGATGCGAGTAATTTTGAAAGTTAATCGGTTTACGTTTAAGTTTGAGTACATTATATTGGATGAATATTAAGCAAAGGATGTCGTTCTTAACCGTACTGGTAATTTTTAATATAAGAAATGGGGAGGTTACTATGTACTTATTGAAAGATATGGCATTTGTCGAAAACGTTAGCAGTTATTCTTTTGGAATAAAACAGATTTGAAGATTGAAAGAACGAAAAAATTAGTAATACAAAGAATATTATGTTACAACGAGTTTAAATTACTTAATTATATGCCAAAAGATGTGTAAGATGAAGTTAGTACAGTAAAATCACACTGAATGCAATATGATGTAATATGAAAAGTGGGAATTAAATTAATTTTTATTAATAAGTTAAATAAATTATTAGCGTTAGAGTTTATCAGGTAGTGATGATTTATCGTGAAGAATTATTTAGTGTTTAAAATTTGTCTGCGACATTTTATAAACCTATTATGTAAAATAACCGAAATTGTTTCATAAAGCTCTGGATCAATCAATCAATCCTTTAGGATTAGAGGAGTTAATTTTATATAATATGGAAATGCTAAGAAAGATTAACAATATCGTTACATTTTTTTTATTTATATAATAAAACTTGAGCAAGCAAAATGTGAGCAAGTATTTTCCGTCAGCAACTGGTAGAATTCACAACTAATATTTTAAGTTAAAAAGATGCTTATATTTCAGCTAAGGTTTCAGTTAATTCATCCTTAAGTCCAAAAAGTAGTTAAGAGAGAAGTTGACACATTATTTGGATAATAACAATTTTTTTTTAAATATAAAGCTATTTAGTCAGAGTAGTAATTCACGTGAAGCAGTATAATATTTTTCAACAACATTCTTTCACTGTTTAAAATTAACTTTAATACTCTGACAGTTAAAAAAAATCTATTTATAATTAAATAAAAACTGTTTTAAAAATGAAAAAAGAAAATATTTTGGCATCTTTAACTCTTGTTACAGACACCGGAACATGTCATCTTTAATGTACTATTATAAGAGTATTATATTGCTTTACTTCATTAATATTAATATTGTCACAAAAAATGTTCACTAAAAAAAAGGTATTAATATACATATACTAATGTTTTGTACTTTGAAAAAGTTTTAGAAGATACGCATCTAATGTTTTATTTCAGGTTACGTGTTGTGTTACGTTTCCTTACAATAATATATTCCAAAAAGCTTACGATAACTTTTTATTATAATTAAATTTTACCACAAAAACCCAGGCAAGCCTCTAAACTGTGAACTGATAAATTTTTAAGGCGTATTTATGGATTTTAATATTACAGATTTAAGTGACTACACTGCGTATAACCCAGAGGAAGAGGCGTCTATCGCAGGAACAGCTTTCGCAGTAACCGATCATCCCTACCGTATATAGCCTACTAGTCAAGTCGGTAATTGTCTACTTGCTGGGTACATCTTTTTTCATACAATTTTAAGCCTCCCTCTGCCTGTAACTATATACACGTGAAATTCATTGTCAAAAGGCAAAAAAGAACAGTAATGAATCTAACAAAACAGTAATCAGGATTTCAAATCGATACCTGCAAAAAGCAACACACCTACTACTTTCAAAAAATTCCGTCAGGTAAGCCAAGCAAACAGCAATAGGTATATTTTTCATTAGCCGAAAGATTTTAGGTATTGTCCGTCCGTATATTGCAAAATATGAACAGTTTTGTTAGATATCATAAATATTTTAGAATCACAAGTCACTCTCCAGGACTACGCAGATTTGTCTTGGCTCATAAGCCACCTTATTAAAGCAAGTGAGGAAAGGTAAACCTATAAATAGGGTTGATCTTGCCTACGTGACACTCACGGAATTCATTCTGTCCATAACAGACTAGCAGTTGTATCATATGCAGCATTATTGCCAATGAAAGAAAATCTTTGGACTTCAGTGATTTGATGATGAATGATTTAAGAACTGGTGAACTTCCGATGCTTTATAAGAATCACAACCGTAATAACGATTGCAGTAGATCGTGTAAAACAAAAAATTGTTTACATTTTGATTGGGAAACATTAATTATAAATGAAATCTTCACTCTGAAACCATTTACAAAAATAAATAAGAAATATTATTGTAATTTTATAAACTCCTGAATTTGTCAGGATTCGTACATATTTTTTCTTGTATAAAATTTTTATCTGAGATTTTGTTAGCTTCTTTTAGAACTAAGAACTCTATTAAAGACATTCGAGTTCGATAATTTAACGGTTGATTGTAATATTTTCATTTAATTGTCCATTATAGTACCCAGAACTATGACACTCAGAACACATAATTTTACGTGAAAATAGTTAACGGATAATTTTATAGTTGAGAAAATTCACTAGTTTTGCCAGAAATAGAATCGAGATCGGCTGATCTATACGTCAGCCAAATAAGACATATAATCAGCAGATGAAGTACAAAATTAATGATTTATCTTGAATGTATGATTTTCAGTCTTTAACCATAATTTTACCGTGAAATTATTTATTTTAACTCCTTTTGTTCAACAAAAAAAAACCCTAACGTTGAAGGTAGCAGTAGATGATATCTAAGATGATCATCAGTTAAGTTTGTACATGAATTTTAAGTAGCAATTTCTCTTTTTTAACCGTAACTGAACGGCACAATCCGCTTTTTGACTATTCATACGTTCTTTGAAAACTTTCACGTTCAAAGTATCATCCCTTAACTAACCAAGAAGTTTGTTAATAGTTCCCAGAAATCTTAATAACTACAATTTATTTGATCTTTTCGACATGAGTTTATTTGTAGTACAACAACGGTAAATAACCTAATTTTACCGTTCAGTTACGGTTAAAAAACGGAAAATTTAAAATTTATTTCATATGCTAACTGACCGTACATTCGTAATAATATCTTGACGAGGGTCATCTATAAAGAAAGAATTTTTTACGTTTAGTCTTTGGAAGGCTAACGAGTCTAAACTTGACTGCGATGACAATTAGCTCAAGCTCTTTATTGCACCAAACTTACTTTTCAGTATCATTTCATTAACTATGTCAATTGTCAATCCCGACGATTGTGAGGTGCGATCGGTCATCGATTTTTATAATAAAAGAACATTCAGCTACGTGAAATTCGTGACAGTTAGTTGAAGGTTATGGAGAATGGTACGAAACAGGGAAAACTTCTGTAAATTGTAGTGGTTGTTTAGCAAAGGGAAAATAAACATGCCACATGAGTTAAGATTTATTCATCATACATGGACATCTATCCGCTATTTCCGACATTTTAGCATCGAAAATGCATTCTTCTGATTGATTGTCTGCCTAGAAACAGTCGGCAAAGTACTTCAACGGGAAAATTATTAACACGTTTCCCGATCTCAAAAATTCTTGGAAGTCAACGAGATTTATGTTGAAAAAATACTTTAAGACATAATTTCGTCGTAAAAATTATTTAACAAGGCACTCAAAAACGGATTTTTAGTTTCAATAAACAAAATGTAAAAATGTGTGTGTGTTTGTGTGTGGTGTGGTGTGAGTGGGGTGTGAGTGTGGTGCGAGTGTGGTAGTGAGTGAGTGTGGTGTGGTGTGAGTGTGAGTGTGAGTGTGAGTGTGAGTGTGAGTGTGAGTGTGGTGTGGTGTGGTGTGGTGTGAGTGTGATAGTGATTGAGTGTGGTGTGAGTGTGGTAGTGAGTGAGTGTGGTAGTGAGTGCGTGTGGTAGTGAGTGAGTGTGGTGGTGAGTGAGTTTGGTAGTGAGTGAGTGTGGTAGTGAGTGAGTGAGTGAGTGTGAAAGACATTATTAGATTATGTTACTTCGACGAGTCTTACATAAAATGACCCAATAACAAATTCTCGACATACACATTAGTCAACTCTTTAACAGATACGCATGCCCCTCTGATGAACTCATACAAGTTACCATTAGTCCTGGAGTGAGGATAATAAATATTGTCTTGTTCGTGTATTTTATCGGATTTCTTTCACTTAATTGGATTTTTCTATTAGCATGATACATCAAATGTACAATATACATCAGTTAAAATGTATAATATTTCAAACAGAATTACCATTTCGCCAACGTTCGTGGAGGAACGGCTGATAGTCTAGCATATCTGGGTTTCATTCGGAGAGTTCTGGTTTCGAATCACATTTGTCATGCAATTTTTCACATGCTACAAAATCTCATTTCTCATCATAAAAAATAATACAATGGAACGGTAGTTGCTTTTACTATGTGAATAAATAATTAGATAAAATTATGTAAAGTTACTTTCTGATAAAACTAAATAGATAATATAAAAAGTTTACAAATTAAATAAAAAATAAAAATGTGTGTGTAATGTTTGTGTATGTGTATGTGTATGTGTATGTGTATGTGTATAAGTATGTGTATGTGTATGTGTATGTGTATGTGTATAAGTATGTGTATGTGTATAAGTATGTGTATGTGTATAAGTATGTGTATGTGTACGTGTATGTGTATGTGTATGTGTATGTGTATGTGTATGTGTATGTGTATGTGTATGTGTATGTGTATGTGTGTATGTGTGTATGTGTGTATGTGTGTGTGTGTGTGTGTGTGTGTGTATGTGTGTGTGTGTGTGTATGTGTGTGTGTATGTGTATATGTGTATATGTGTGTGTATGTGTATATGTATGTGTATGTGTATATGTATGTGTATGTGTATATGTATGTGTGTATGTGTATGTGTGTATGTGTATGTGTATGTGTATGTGTGTATGTGTATGTGTATATGTGTATGTGTGTATGTGTGTATGTGTATGTGTATGTGTATGTGTGTATGTGTATGTGTATATGTGTATGTGTGTATATGTGTATATGTGTATGTGTGTATGTGTGTATGTGTGTATGTGTGTATGTGTGTATGTGTGTATGTGTGTATGTGTATGTGTATGTGTATGTGTATGTGTGTATGTGTATGTGTATGTGTATGTGTATGTGTATGTGTATGTGTATGTGTGTGTGTGTATGTGTATGTGTGTGTGTGTGTGTGTGTGTGTGTGTGTGTGTGTGTGTGTGTGAAAGACATTAACGTAATCTACTGAATATCAATAATAATATTATTAATTATTCATAATAAATAAGATTACAAGTTTCATTGTAAATTATTAAAAATATTATTAATGACATTATGGTAATATATTTCATGCATGTGCGCGCGCGAGCACGCACACACATATTTAATTTGTAAGGTTTTTTATTAGCTATTAAGTTGTAAAGACCTAACTCTTTAAGAGAGTTGTATTAAGTAATCAACTTGTAAAGTGATCAAAATGATTTTTTTTCTAATATATAACTGTAATTTCTATTATTAAATTAGCAAATCAAGTTTTGAAGTTTGTCATGTTGTTGCTGAACATTCTCGTCATGTAAGCATTAAAGTTTAATCCTTCTGTAGAAATAAAGCCAAAAATGGTTGTTATTTTTATGATTTTATTTTTTTATTTACTTACTTTATATTATTATTATTAAAGAAAAATAATTTTAAAGTATGATATAAATTTTTTTTTGTCAGATTTGTAAAATATATATATATATATAAAATAGAACAGATTCAGTTTTATGGTGAATAACTTAGTTTTAAGATGCAAAACATTACATAAAAAAACTTTTAAAATTTACGCTATACATCTACTTTATCTGTAAACTATTTTCATCCTTGATAATTTCTAATTTTAAAACAGTTAAAAAGTCTAATTTTTAGTTCAGTCTAATTTAATTTTCAGTCTAATTTTACAGTTCTCATAATAAAACAGTTTTCCAGTCTATCAACAGAAGCATAAAGACTGGAAAATTTTACGGGATTTAGATTTATTACCTCCCTAACCCACTAATAACATTTTAAAAACTTCCTGGTATTGATTTACAAGCGAGTTCGTTGAAAAAAATTTAAGTTACAAAAAAATGCATTTTCTAAAGACAAGTATTATAATTTTCCATTCAAAACATTTTTGTTATTATTCCCGGTTGTATTCATAAAGATTTTTTCTTAATAAATTAAAGGTACTAGAAGCTATAAAAAAAGTGCAATTGTTTTTTTTTTAATTTAACACCATTAATCCCATTTATAAAAAGCTATCATTCAAATTCCATAGTTAAAAATTAAACCGTCCCTAAGTTTTCAATTAAGAATTTTTAATCTGGGATTAGTTTTTTTTCAATTTAAGGACGCTTAAAATGTCGAGAAATATAAAAATCCGGGTCTTCATTATTTTAGCTTACTATTTCTATTTGTAGGCTTAATCTATAACATCAGATTCAAAAGGAATTATCAAAATTCTTTTCCTGTATACTTAAAAACTTAGTGTTCAGTCAATATAACAAAAAAAAAGAAGAAAAGTGATGGGTCATGCCTACTTTTGTAACTGCGCTGTATTCCTAACAACGCTTTTAAAAATTTACACTGCGTCTGTCCATTTCTTTATGTAACTTCGTCTCTCACACGTTTTTTACTATTGTTGAACGAATTGTCTGTGAACTTAAAAGAACATATTACAGTACTTCCAAACACGCATTTACTTCAGTAAGTAAGTTATTGAAAAGTGCTTTTTTTTATTATTTTTTTTCTGTTTATATTATTCAGTTTTAATTAATTATAAATATATATTTATATTTAATATTAAAAAATCTTATTTTAATAAATATCGAATTTATTTATCCGCTGTTTTCATCATGAAGTACCACACGTAAAGCTTTACTATGAATAAATAATAATAATAAAGCTTTATTATTATTATTAATAATTAGCGATCCATTATTAAAAATAATTCATAATTCATCCATTATTTAAAATAATTTAAATAAATTATCTAAAACCAGTAAATACAACTGCTGTTAAGCATGCCTTAATTCATTATTAAATCGATAAATTTCATTAAACGTACCCCAAATTCCAAAATACTCCTGAAATCTTTTCTCAGGTTTTAAGCCACATTTATAATAATAAATTTTTCTAATAATTTGAATATATTATCAGGACAGAACATCAGCTGAAATTTTAACACTTTCGTCATATAAAAGTTATCTCAAATTAATCTTTAACTTTTACATTTGAAAATTTTGTTAAAATTCTTGGGATTAATGTCAAGAAAATCTTTGCAGAAGTATTATTCATTTTTATCTTAATTAAGGCACTAACATCACTTCATTGAGGGTTGTGATGTACTTTTAAAATGTCAATATCCAAAACTATATTTAATAAAATGATACCAGTAGATCACCGAACTTATATAAATTAATGCTTTTCTTCGTTACTTTATACTCCTTTTATTTTTTAATAATTTCCTATTATTTTAATAAATTCGAATTCAGATTGAGCATCGTTAGAGGATTACAAAAATACACGAATGGTCGCAATCGGCTATCGGGTTCACCTCAAAATTGCCGCCAAAATTAAAATTTTGTAATACAGTAATCAGTAAGCAATAATAGCGTAAGCTAACAAATTGGTTCAAACGCACAAATGTAAGGGATAAAATGCATAAAATATATAAATATCAATTTTGTAAATAAAGTGTAAGACCCCCCAAAATAGCAGAAAAACTAACTTTTAATAATTGAAAAAAAATATACCAAAAAACGAGATAAATAAAATATATTAACTTAACGTGTGTAGGATCCCAACACAAATTTATTAAAACCATAACATACACATTCGACCTTAAATTGAGCGCAACTGAAGAACGACTCAACTAATCTTCATCAAATTTCCATTTTCATTTGCAAAACTTAAGATACACTGCTACAGTATACATAAATTTCAATGAAATTTAACCAATGGTTTTGGAGATTTTCGAGCGAACCACAAAATGTTCAAATTCTTTTGGAATAATTGTGTGTAACTCAAGAATGACTCAACCAATTATCATAAAATTCTCAGGTGCACTACTTCAGGTACATTACTACAGTATATGTAAATTTCAATAAATTGATCTAATAGTTTTGAAAATTTTCAAACCAGAAATTTTATATACATATATACACACGAATCGGTCTCACATATATACGAAAGTAAAACCGTATCTTAGTTCAAAAAGTCTATAAAAATCCAGTTTATATTGTCATCATCTCAACAAAATACATTCTAAGGAATTACAAGTAGATTATCTCATAGCGTCATGACCGATCTATTACTTTGTAATTCTGCAGAATAACAATTTAAATCCTGTTTAAAGATGTTTTATCCCATTTACAATTACCATATTACTATATAATCTCTTTTTTTGTTCAATTATTGAAACTGTGTCTAAAAATATTGGCCTGAAGACAGGTAACAGTGCCTTTTAAATCATACTTAGGCGGTGTATAGCCTGTTAGTAAGGCGATAGCATCTAAAGATATAATTTTTGAATACAAAACATTTTAGCAACGTAATAAATGTAGTATGAACAAATTATATTTTTATTATTAAAGTAGTAATAACACAAAAGTTATTCTTTTGTATGAAAAAAAAGATAACGGCACTGTTTTTTTCTAGAATTTAAATAAATCTTAAAATTAAACTGTCCTCTAGCGATAAAACGTTTAATTATTATTACTGATATGATGTTAATTGTTACATTATTTTTACTTCCTTATACGAAGTAAAGGAAGTATTGTGATAGCGAAAAATTTTGGTTTTCAGATTTCAACGGAAATATCCATTTTGACCATCCCTGAATTCATTTTGACTAGCTTCGACGTGACGTCTGTACGTACGTACATACGTACAATACGTGTGTCTAGCATAACTCAAAAACGATTAGCCTTAGGATGTTGAAATTTTGGATTTAGGATTGTTGTAACATCTAGTTGTGCACCTCCCTTTTTTACTGCAATCGACTGAACCAAAAGCGTCCAAAAAAGCCAAAAATCCAAAATATTTGGATTTTGGACTTTTTCTTAACTGCAGTAATAGCCTTCATTGAGAGCTTTTCAACGATATATCATAAGTGATACTTATTTCCATTGGTTCCAGAGTTATAGCCAAATGAAATTTTAATTAATGAAATATTTGGATCTTATAAGAGGACGGCACATCGGTTCAAAACCGACTTAGTCTTTTTTTAACTTTTTTTTAATTTAAATATATTGATTTATTAATAATTATCAACCTCTAATTGTAAAAAAATTTTACAATAAATGAAAAATTCAATTATAAAAAAAAATATGAAAAAATATCAAAATTTATTAATGAAATAAAATTTTATGTACTTTTCATTTAAAAAAAAAAGTGTATATTTAATTTAATAGGCATACAAGGAAGTCATGTGGTATCCATATCAGATTTTTGTTTAAATTTCAGTGTTAAGGTATCTGTATCAGTTATTGTGATTTCTGAAAGTTATTACAATCCATCAAGCCTCATCTTTATAACAAAAAAAGAAACCGGACGATGCGGATTACAAAAAAGTATTGCTTAGGTCATATTTTAATTATTATACAAAATTTCCAAAAAGGTTTGTAAATTTTTTATAAAATTTTATTTTATTTCGTGTATAAAAAATCTTTTTCACATATTTTTTTTCATAATTGACAAGCGAGTTTCACAAAATTATTTCAAATAAAATTTTAAATAAAATATCTGGGAAATATACATAGGTATGCTTGGGTATCTGGGTAAATATTTACAACGCTTATATGCATCCTATTTATCCTTTATCCTATTTATCCTTTATGCCTACGTGCCTATACTTTGTTATGCATCGTTAATAATGTAAAGATTTACATTTTCATATAGGACTGTATATGTAACAACATAACTGAATTTTTATTTTGCATATTACATTGTACATTAATTATATTTTTTCTTCTTAAATGATACCCGTTCTCATTAACATTACAATATTTTGTATGAATTGGCGATTTCGCAAAAACGGTTCTTTTTGTAAAAAAAAAAAAAAAATATTATATAATCCTCTTGATAGCTGAAGATTTCCTTTTTTCTAACACGTAGCGGGGTGGTTACTTGTAAATGTTTACATAAAATAGAAGAGACGAGCCAAAATGATAAAAGCATATTGAAAAAAAAAAATTGTATATCTATTCTAAAAAACAACTGTTTTAATTTTTCTGGAACGTTCGGGGAAACCTCTGGATAATTATGTTTCCAAGATTTTTGGTTATTTCTGTGTCGTAGAAAAATTCCAAATACGTTCTAGATTCAATGTAACATTATGAAGGATTCAAGGAGACTGATGCACGAATATATAATAAGAAAAGAACAGCCTTTAATAATTTGACAGTTGCACTTGACAGCTAACATTTTTAAGTAAAAAACTTGTAAATATTCGTAACGTTTTTGATTTCACAGTCCAATTAGAATGTACTGCAAGTATAAGCAAATAATATATATTGTTTTAATAATAAGTAATATTGATAAAATAATAATACCATAACAACAATAAAGATCTTTATTTATTCTAAATAATATTTTTATTATGAAATACTCTCGATCTTAATTTGCTTAATTCTCTATTTAAAAAAAGATTGCAGTGAGATTTAAAAAATATTTTTTTATAATCAGTATAAAAGATTCCTTGGTTTTAAAGTTCTGTTATCACATAATTAATATGTTTATACAAGAAATGTTATATATGTACAAATATTTTCAACTAGCATTACTCTGTTACATAATCTCATAAATTAATTATTAAAAAAAAAATTGAACCGATATAAAGACCATGTAATGTGATGCACGTGTATAGAATTATAAGATTTCCGCTGTCCCTACCGTCGCTGTTTATTTCGCTATATATGATGTATTCTGGGTAGGAAAGGTTAAGAAGAGATATTTTGATTTTATTGATAGTGCAGAAACTCACATTACCTGCTCTACAGAAGACCATATAACATCATCTAACTTGACGCACACATATAGAATATATGCATTCCCACCGTCCCAACCTATCACCGGACGGCGAATTTTGTTTTTTTTTGTAAATTTTCAGACTGATTTTTTGTGTCTTAAGAAACATAACCTCCTTTTTTGAAATCGGTTAAAAAGTTACGACTTGCTATGCAGAACAAATTACGGCTTGTCTATTAGCTGTGCGTGGTGCACGAAAACGCGACTCTTCAAGTTGACTCAAAGTACACCAAAACAATATATATATATACGCGCGCGCACACACACACACACAAACGTACGACCGTGTGCGCGCGTACACACGATTATATATATTAATATAATATTACAATAAAATTATTTATACATTAATAAATAAATTTATTGTAAAGTGGCTTTAGGAAAATTTTACTCAATTTGTTATCTAGCATAGAAAAGCTACAAAAACATTCTCCTGGAAAAAACGGATAAAAGTCCCCATTCTTGAATTGCTAATTTTAGTTAAAAATTGATGATTTAAAAGTTATTTATTTATCTTAAACGAGAAGTTAATAAAAAAGATATCACTTTCAAATTTTATCAAAAGCATATTACTTTCCCACCTAGCGCTATAGCAGAGCTATAGCTTTTTGAAAAACTGGACCGATTGTAATCGGTCCAGTTTGGGCATATCCGGTTTTCACCTGATCTTTACGTTTTGACACCTAAGGAACCCGAAAAACACAAAAACCGGATGGAAATATTCGCAAGTACGTGTTCAGTGTTTCACAACTTATATCTTCAGATCTACTCGACTGATCTTGACCAAACTTGGTCACATTATTTCTATATATGGGGCATTGATGCCACTAAATTTTCAACTTAAAAAGTCAAGGGGGTGAGGCTGTAGAGCAAGGTATCAGCATCTCGAAATTTCGCCTAATTATAGTCTTATTTTTCTTAGGCACATTTGTTAACAATTAAAAAATAAAATTTCCAAAAAGGTTTTGCAAAATTGCACCCTTACCCCAAAAAGTCCTCTAAGTTATACCCACTTAGCACTAGTGGCTAAGCGAGTATAGTGCGTCATTAGTAACCCTTTTCACCACAAGCAGTGCTAGTGTAGCACTGATGTTTATCTACTGTAGTCGTCGTACTCTCTCTCTCTTTTTCCGTTTGACCTCTGGAACCACCGTAAGGTATTACTACAGAAGATGAATGAGCATGATATGTATGAATTTAAATGAAATGTAGTCTTGTACAGTCTCAACTGTACTAGACTACATTCCTGAGATGAAACCGTTAATTGAAACCCAACCACCAAAGAACACCGGTATCTACAATCTCGTATTCAAATCCGTATAAAAGTAATTACTAGATGCTATGTTGTAACATCACAGATGAGCGGTAGAATTAAATAAATGAATAATATTTAAAGTGGCCACTAGTACCGTCATAGCCGTGCTAATGAAATACGGAATGCGCGCGCGCTAGGGTTAGAATCATTGAATTAAAGAAACAAAAAATATTATATCTAAATAAAATGATAAATATTTTTAATTAAGTTGTGTGTGTGTATAAGCCGTGCATCAGAAAAAAAACCGCGCGACGGGAAAGTCCTTTCCAACTGTGTTGTCAACTTTTTTTTTATTAAAGCAGTTATTTTTTCTTTAAAAAAACCTCAATCTATTATCCTTTGAGGTGTTTTAACCAAGTTTTCTTGAAAACTTAAAATTACTTTTTACCATAATGAATTTGCGCTACTTTTTTTATAATTTTTCATGTTTAAAGAAAAAATCACAGAACTTAACCTTAAACTATATCTCTAGAAGTAACCTTATAGTTTTAAGCTCTGTGAACATTAAGTTCATCGATATCGTTGCTCAAGTATTTTTGAATTTTGAAAGCGTTATCACCTTATTAAAAACGAATAAAAAATCGTGAACGGAAGAAATTACGGTACTTGTGCCTTAACCCCCCCACGCATATTATTTTAGGTTATGTTTGGTTGGGTTATGTTAACATACGTATGATTCGGCAGTACACGGAATCATAATAATCTAACCAAACAAACCTATCGAAATTTCAGTTGATGAGTTATGTCGGTAGTTTTAATTACTAGAAATAAACTTTTTTGATATAATCAAATTTAAAAAAAAACTTTTTTCAGTTTTTTTAACATCAACTTTTAGAAATTGCCGCCAAATTAAAAACAACTACTAATCGATTGACTAAACCTTGAAATTTTGTACTACTTCAAAAAGTAAAAACTGAAAAAGAATTGATAAAATATTACGTTCTATTTTTAGTGCGTTTTCTTAAAGTTTAGTTTTATTCCTATAACAATATGGACTTTTTTATGATTCGAAAAAGTTCTCATGAAATGCAGTAGTGAGAAATCTGTCTTGATAAAGATTATTAAAGGAATGCGGAGGAACTACTGACAGGCTAGGTTGAGATTCTCTGGAATGAGGGAATATGGCATATTTTTTACCCTAAGTTTTCCAACTAATTTTCTTGTTTTTTTGAGTGTAGATACTTTTAATATCATAATGACAAGACTGTGTGTCATTTCGTTGTAACAACCTAATATTATGCAACAATGACAGAAAACTGAAAAAAAAAATATTTTCATTTTAATATAATTTTTGATTTAAAAATACGTTTCAATTAAATTATCTAGAAAATTTTTCGGGTGGCCAACAGAGAAAATACCTCTTATCAAAATTGTTTATATCTGATGGAGAGTATTGTAAGCTTGAACATTTACGTATGGTTGTTAAGCAAAAACAATATCACGGATCGAGCACAAAACGTATTTCTTTTTAAAGCAGGATAAAGATGCACGAGAGTTCTTACAGGTTGCTGTTGTGTATTTTTGTACTTGCCAAAACAAAAACAAAAAACTGAGTGCTATCTTTTTCCATTCATGAACTTTCATTGTAGACAAAGAAAATTTGTTTTTAGTACCGTCTGTAAAATGTATTTACTTGACCGCTATTTGCTGAAAGAAAGCAATTGCTTTAATTTATTTATTTCTAACAGAAACATTTCACTTAAAGATTAATTATTAATATATTGTAATTACATTTATACGCTCTTTTAAAACAATTCTGATAAATAAAAAATTAATAACAAAAAAATAAGAGTAAATAATTTTAAAAATAAAACTTACCTTTTACGTTTTAATACAAAGAACACCTTATAAATAAAAAACAAAACTATAAATTGCTACTCAGTATGTTCAAAAATAACATTAGTATTTACAAGCAAAAAAAAAAATGAAATCTTATTTAATGGCTAGCGAACAAATAGATAAAACAACGATACTATTACAAATTTTAAACTTGTATCATTTTTTTAAAATATTTATGATTACATATTAAATTTGTTTACTTATAATTTCGAAACAAATTCCGAAAAAACGATTTAGTTCTTACATTCACTCTTTATATTTTACACTACTTCTAAAATAAAACACCTGATGAACAACTGTTATATTTTTCAATTTCTAACGAATCGATTGAATTATACCATAAGTTTAAACAAAATATATTTCATTTAAAATTAAACTTGTTTTAAAATCTATTTTGTATTTATTTGTTACGCGGATGGAAATGCCGTAAAAATTCCGAAAATGTTATACGCAGTAAGATTTTTTTTTAATTTTATTTGTCACCTTTTCCATTAAATTTTTAACAGTTTTTTATCATCCATCAAATAAAAATTATTTTCTACTAGATTAACTGGAGAAGCAGTGTGAATATCAGATAATTTTTGTACAAATGTTGATTTTAAAATGATTCTGTTTGTTTTAGTTTTTCAATGAAGATTTTTTTATGAAAAAAAATTAATACATATGTAAAATTAATACACTTTTTTGGTCTCCTTAATTTATCTACTCTCTTTAAATGTGTTTTTTCTACGGATTTGCAAGAAAATTACAAAAGAAAAATCAATAAAACCAATCGACCTTCTAGTTGAATCAGTTCGTTCCATTCTTATTTTTTCATCTTTTCATTCAGTTCATTTCATTACTGGAACAAGGTTTACAGTCAGGATTCATTCACTGAAATATAGTATTTCTATATAGTGGATACATTAGGAGAACTTTATAGAAAAGATTGAAGCAAATAAAATATTCGTATGACAAAATAAATTTTTGTAGTTTTAACTTGGAAGAAGATTCCTGTAAAATAATTTTTAAATGAAACTTTTCATAAGGTACATTACTACTTTTAAGCGACACTTCAGTCGAATTCATACATGATTTTATTTTTACTATTTAAAGTTATGGATTAAAAATAGAGGAAACGCTATCATTTATCTATCAAGTTTAATTTTAAAACAAATTCATAAAAAATGTAAGTTAAAATTAATTTTTTTTATTTAAGAATAAAAAATGGAAATAAATAGTAGTCTTTATTTTTTAATCTTAATTTGTAATATTTTTACAATAAAAATCCTTCACACATTATTAATATTACCGTTGATGAAGTAGGAGTGCACAATATAAAAAACGAAATGTTAGCAGTAAAATTGATACAATACACCGGTCATTCCCGAAAATAGCACACCCATTCCAATAAAAAGCATCTTATGCCAGGCCTATCAGGGTGAGTGAGAAGGGAAGAGGTTTTCGTTTCCTTCTTTTCTCAACCGAATATACTGTCGCATATCAGATGCCACGCTCTCTAAATTGTGATGTACTTCATGTCAACAACGTACTTCTCTCTACTCATCACAAAAGCATCATTACTTCTGTAAGGCAAATTCTGTGAATGAATCCATATCAGACTTGGAAAGAAGAGATGCCTCTAATTTCTGCTTAAGAGCAATGGTTACTCAGGCTCTGTCCAATGGTGGTAATTTTGCCCAAAATATCTAAGCAAATTCAAATCAATCAGCTAATGAAACTTGGTGCGATCTGCTTTGCCAGACTATGTTAAAATTTCTCAATGAGATAGCCGTGTTCAATTTTACCATTGATAAAGTGAGGAAGCTCTTTTGCAAGGTCAACCCAATTTAGATGGTGACTACCATCTAAATTTACTCATGATGATTGTAGTAGTGTACAGGCACTTACAATCTAGAACATATGTACTAGCACAGATCAAATCCATCCCTAACATTTTTATATTTACTTCTACATTTAGTGTGGATAAATTACTTTTTAGTTTCAGGAGCTGATTTGAAAAATATTTCTCAGAAAATATAGTTAGTTTAAAAGTTATTTTTTTAAGAAGTCAAGGGAATTCACTAACTGCAACTCATAAGTTTATAGTAAAGTTTTTGTTTACATTTTCTCCTAAATCATTTCCGAGGTATTAGCAATCAGTTTTGAATCACATATTTATACATGTATACATTTACACAAAAATACACCATTTTATTAAAAGTATACTAAGCAGATATCATTAATTACTATGAAACCAAAATAATTTTTTATAATAATTTTGTTTAGCAAAAGAAAATGGATAATAGATATAAAAAAATAATTTAATATTTTTATCATTGGAAATGTTACTGTACTTTCTTCAAAAAAAGTATTTTCACTGAAACATTAAATTAATCTTTTATTTTATTAATTTCACTCTTTCTTTTCAAACACTTATCCAAGATCATAAATAGTGACATTTTTAAATTTCTGTTATAATATATTGGTAGATATGATAAAAAAAATTATTTCCATAGTCACTCTTGATGAAGATATATTTTTTTTTATCACTTTCTATCAACAAAACAATTATTAAAATGTTATTAAAGGAAAAATAAAAAAAGTACATATATTTTTACAATTTTTTTTGGTCAATTTTGTAGAACTTATAGAACTTCTACACAAAAAAAAAAAAATTTGTTTTTCCATGATTTTGTGCAACTGTCATTTCCTAGGTTAAATGAGTTGTTTTAATAAATAATAATATATTGTAAAATAGAACAGATTTTAATTTGTATTATTGTTTTTCTATAATGGTTTCTTATTAAATTATAAATCTCAAACTCAGGTATTTTCTTTAATTAATCAGACTTTAATAAATGACATACTTATTATATTACTTAAACACTACAGAATATCTTATTTAACGAATATCTTAAAATTTCATGTATGATAGAGAACTCAATGGATTACAATGACAATTAATTAACAAGAATTTATTTTATATTTTATTAAAAATTTAAAGTTTATATGGAAGTTATCTCCAAAAAGAATGATTCTGTTATTGAATATCACAATTGAGAATCACAATAACATAACTTACTCAATAACATAAATAACACAAATGAGCTATTATGATAAATGATAAATGAGATGTTATGTCTGCAAGTGAGTGCGCATCAAATTTTATAAAATTTGTTTTTGTGATGAAAAAAAGATTTTTCTTAAATTCTGACAACTAAAATACGTTCTCTCTAGGTAAACAATCTATAAAAGGATGTAATTTATCAGCGATTCAAAATATCATTGGTTTATAAAAAATTATGTTCTAAAATAAACAATGCTATCTGTTTAAGGTGTACTTCTTGTACCCCAATTATAGTTACCTAGATGAATTTATAACTAAACCATCTCTCTAAGTTCAATAAATATAGTAATAAAAATGTGATAAAAACAGATGAATACTTGCCGAATTATTAACCACTACCTGTATAAACAAAAACATACCAATAGTATGTTGTTTTATAGAGATAGATCTAATTCTAAGTCATAGATTAGATAGACTGTAGGTACATTGTTCACACTATTCCTTAGCTTAAATGAATTAAATGCTAGTTAATGAAAAATATATATTAAAAATATACAAAAAAAGATTAAATGTTACAGTTCTATATACATAAGTCCAGTAATTAGTCTATTTGTTTTCTACCACTGAGCTTTTGTAAGATTTAATAACATATACCTATGTAATGACACAACACAGTTAAGATATACCATCCATCACACCAGAGAATGTCTACTTACATATGTGATCATACAAATCCCCTCGTCTAAATAATTTACTCTTCTAGTAGTTCAAGAGTAAACATGCATCCATAATGACAATTATGGATGCATGTTTGTAGCATCTTAGTTTTATTATCATATATCATATTAGCAAAGTCAAGATTAGAAGTTAATCACAAATTAATGAGCATTACATACTTTGATACATAGCTAAAGAAAAAATCAAGAATATGGCAGGTCGCAGTCCAAAATGTGCCAGATGTCGTAATCATGGAGTGGTTTCAGTATTAAAGGGACATAAAAAATTATGTCACTGGAAAACCTGTAGTTGTTCAAGATGTCAACTGGTACTGGAAAGACAAAGAGTTATGGCTGCTCAAGTTGCCTTAAGAAGGTAGGATAATTAAATTAATGGGATTATATTATTACTTATTGTAAATATGAATAAATACCAAAAAAAAAAAAAAAATGAAAAATAAAATTACATACAAAATACCACAATTACAATAAAATATATGTACCATGCAAACTTTTATGCAATGCTAGAGTTCAACAACACTTTAACTTTAAGAGAAAATGCAAAAATTATTTTTAAACAGATCTGTATATTTACAACAGGTTGAATTAAAAAATGTCTATTTGGATCCTTTTTTTAAGGATTTAATTTTTCTGAAACTAATTCAAATTGAAAAATAAAAACTTATTTATCCATCTAACTACCAACAAAGATTATCACAAAATAAATAATTGTGTTAAGTAACCTAAATTAAAACAATTATGGTTTAATCATAAATAACTTGCATATACATCAGCCACTTCCAAAAATAACAATCATCCTACACAAAGCTTCCTAGAGAAAGTGAGAAGTGAAGCTTTCCCACTGGCTTCTTCAATAAGCCATATATTTGGTTGTATATCAGCATGTTAATCCATCAGTTTGCTGGTGATATTCAAATCCTACAAGTGACTAATCTGTTCACTGTAAGGACTGATTACATAATAAACATTATTACCCTTAGAGCAAGGCAACTCTTGGTTTTATCTCTTGTACTTAGGTGATTTACATATGAAAAACAGCTACAGAAAATCTGTGATTAATAGGATAAGACAACAAATTAATGTAGTATTTTCAGCAGGAAAATATACCTATCATATTATATACACTATCTCCAATCTCCACTCAGAAGTTAATGAATGACTCATTCAAACTATTAATACTAGTTTGTCTTTTTGATGCTAGTCGTTTGTCACAATTCATTCAATTCAACTTTTGAAGACTTTTATATTGAAAATGTAGAATTTAGTATGATGAATAGTTTTAAAATGTAGTGATTCAAATTTTTACTAAAAAATGAAAATAAATCATCTAAATATTTTTTAAATACATGTATTGTTAATCTTCTCATGCCTGGGACCACAAAAATCCATATGACTTTTTAATAACTGACAAAAAGTGCATCCACATGATACTTTTAATGATCAACACGATTGGCTGAAAAATGAAGGTGCGAGTATAACAGGAGTAAAAAGTGAGGATACAAATATATAATAAATTGTACAGATAGTGCACAATTACCAAAACATTTTCCTTATGTTAAAAATAAAGTTAATCTTACAACTTTATTTCATTAAAATAAGCTATCAAAAATATTTTTTAAAATCATCTAAATTTATTAAGAAACTTTTACCAACTGAACACTTTAAAACACTCTTCATATGACTCTCTTTATGTAACTCTCTACTGTAAAAAAATCTCTTCATATGTCAGCCATTCTCTTCAGCTCAGGATTGGTCCTGCAGCCCACATCATTTTGAATATAACATATTCCAATCTAGGTCTATGTCCAGCATTTTTCTCTTCTATAGCATCTTCATGGATGAATTTAATTAAGCTATTATGACTTAGAATATTCAATTCCTATGGCTCTTCTTTTTCTAATCATTTCTAATAAGCATGGCTTCTTTAATTCCATTCTAGATAAAACTTGAACAGATTGACAAAGTTGTCAACCCGGCTGATTTTCATCATCCTGTGGTAGAGCACCATAATTCAGAGACTTCAGACTTCTTTTTCTCCGCTTCCCCAAGTTTTCATTATTATAGAGTAGCATACTCTACACAAATATCTTCACCAGAATTTCCCTGAATCTCATGCTGACATTCGTCCCCATGAAAAGTCTGCACTTTTTGTTGAATGCTGCCTCTGCTTGGTTGAAGCAGTTTAGAACTTCCATCTTTGATCTTCCATCTGGGGTTACCTTACTGCCCAGTTAAGTAAAGAAGTCTAAGCTCTGTAGCTGTTCACTACCCAGACACAGTTTGCGAATTCAAGCAGCATTGCTGCTTGCTACCATATTTTGGTCTTTCTTTTATTTATTTTTAAATTATACTTCAAGCCAAGTTGTCTGTTCTAATCCCTCCAGCATTCTATTAAATCATGTTCATTTCCTACAAGTATAGCTATGTCACCTGCAGACATAACATACCAACCTTTACTTCATGTACATTTACAATTCCATTGTTTCGCATCTTTTTTCTCACTTTATCAAGACCTCTCTGGATGTATCCATTGAATAAAACTGGCAAAAGTGGCATACCCCTGGTCTGATACTTTCCTCCTCTTAATGTTCACCACATCTCATTCACATATAGATTGTAAATTATTCTTCTCTTTCTGTACTTTATTCTTGGCTATTTCAATAAACTGAATAGCAACTTTCAATTCCCCATCATACACCTTTTCCATGTCAACAAAAGCAATGAATGTGTCTTGGTTTCTTCGCTATTTTTCTTTTCAATTATAGGTATAGTCCTAATATTACTTTTGAATGCCTCTACCTCTTCTGAACTTGAATTGGTCTTCTGTTAGTAGAACCTCTACTTTTCCCTCAATAAAATAGAGGTTCACCAGTACCTCTATGTATTGAGGTACTGGTAAACCTCTAACTTAATACATAGAGGTAACTCTGACAAGTTAAATTTTTTACAATGTTATTATTGTGTTCAAAAATTAAACCATACATTGATAGACTCTAGGCTTCAGCCACCGATTTTTGATATTACATTTTTATTTTGTGTATGCTACAACATACTGTATACTTATAGTACATAAACCAAGCTCACCTGCATGAAAAAAACAGTAAATGAACAGACTTAGATAAATTATCAAAGCTTAGGATTTCATAACCTTTTAGAGAAGAAAGCTGGTACAGCTGATAACCACTGAAAGTACATCAGAGAAGGGAATGGTGGAAAGTAACATTTTAATAGTAATTCAATATTAAAATAAAATGCTGTATTTTCTGGTTATAAGTAAAGGGATTTTTAAATTTTTAAAGAATTTTTACAAGAGAGTATATTACGATGTATTTTATACCCGGTTAATTCAAAAGATAAAAGGTTTCATGCTTTAATTTCATGAAAAGGAGCATGCTTTAAATAATGTATAATATTTTGCATTCAACATTTATTTTGTTATGGTGGCATAATGTGAATTGTATATATTCAATTTATGACTCTATTTATTCAGCATCTTCTTCCATCATTAATAATGTTTTCTACAGATCACGAAAAAATTAAAAGGAAGCAATATTTCTTTATGGTGGTTAATCACACTTCTAATGAATTAGCATGGCATTCAACTTGTTGACAATGACTATGTAACAGTAAATCATCTGATCATTAATAATAAATAAAATAATAGTAATAATAAATAAATAATAAACTAAAGACACACAGTATTTGTGTTAAGTAAAATAATAATAAATAAATAATAAACTAAAGACACACAGTATTTGTGTTAAGTAAACATTATTTTTACTTTTATAAATTTTTAATCACTAAGCTAAAAAATGTTTTTAAAGATATAAAATATACTACTACAAACTACATCCATTTACACCAAGATGATTTGGAGTAAAATAGGCTAGATGTAACAGCCAAATAAGCCTTGCCTGTATTGGGTGGAACAGCATTTTAATATTTTATTATTAACATCATTTTATTACTTTATATTTTATTTTGGATGTATATAAATATATAAAATCTACAATAACAGATCTTTTAGAAACATATCTCTAAATAAATCTAAATCTCTAAACGGATCTCTAAATCTCTAAAGAGTAGCATTATAATACAGAATATGCCCTCTGGAAGTAAAATACCAATCAATATTATTAAAATTGCAATTCACTATTTAAAGTGGCTTATGTATTACATAAAAAGTTTCATCAAATGCTGCAATACCAACTCATTCTTTTTATCAGAAATATTTTGAGATTTACTGTAATATTTGTTTATATCACAAAAATAAAAATTAATTCATGCTTTAAATATATTTCTCATTAGTACTTCAGGCCAAACATTCTCTATCACTAAATTAGTAACTGTATGCAGTTTTAATCTAATGGAAAATTCTGCCTTCGTTATTTTTAAATTTTATGTAAATGTTCTATCAACTGACAATGACCAATGACAATTTATATAATATGTGCTGCACATGTCAAAGCAGATTGTTACACAACCTACTTTTTTTCAATGATGCCAACTTGTGCACTTTATTCATTTGTATTTTTCCCTATTATTGCTATTTTTTCACACTGAGATATAACTCAATGAACATTTTTTTTTTTTTAAACTTGCAAATTGCCTTGAATTCTCTTTTAACAGATTTTTAATTGCAGTAGAAATATTTAAAAATTAGGATGGACTTGTCTACAAGATTAAAGTAACTTAATAACCCACCAAATACCTGCAGAGCTCAATTTTATTAGTTTACCTTTGCATTTCTTTTAAAACTGTGATAACATTTTTAACCTGACAGATTATTTTTTAATGGATCAATTAATCAAGCTCTAGCTTGCATCATTTTTTTTCTAAATAGACTTAAAAAGATATGCTACATGCAATATCTTTGTATTAAAATTTGAACCTCCTCCATCCTGTGCCCACAAAACCTGGAAGGCTAACTGCCTTATCCAAACTGGATAAATACTGTAAGGATCAAACAGTTTGATAATTATGCAGCAGTTAATCCAGTATCATGTTAAATCCATACCCATATCATACTTCCATACTCCACACACAAGCTTCAAGTTTATGTGGTGATATCATCAAGAAAAAATTACTAATATTAAATAAATATAAATATATTTATATTTGCTTTATGTAGTGTTCCAGCTTTCACCTCATTCAATCACCCAATAACTAGCATGTCAGTTGAAAGAAATTTTATGTTATAATGAATAAAACTTTAAGGAAACTTTTCTTAAAGAATTGACAGCTTAGAGTCTGTGCAGGCATTGTGAAAATATATGAAAGTTTAGCTTGACAGTACATGAAAACTTCAGTTGCAGAACATAAGAGAGTTGGTGAAATTCTGTTGATTGGAGAAAATTTAGTAGTGGAGTAGTGTAAATTTATCGCATTATTAAAAAAGGTTTTTCATATGGCTAATAATGTTCAGGTTAATGAAATATTAAAAGAACCAGAATCTTTTCTCCTGCAGCTCATGACGAATGATGACTGTGAAGCACAGGAACGTTGTAGTTGGAAGAATTTGTACTGGAACATATTGAGGAAAATCCAAGGGGCAGTATAAGAAGGGACAAAAAAAAATACCCATTTATACAACAATACAAGCAATTAATGAAGATGACCATCTACTGAGATGAGCACTTTGTGAAGTTACTTTACAAAAACTGACAACTAATCTGCAACCTCACCACAAATGTCACTAATGAAGTTGGATCAACCAAAATGGAACCATCAATTTTCACAATAACATTCCTGGACACAAGTAAATCCTTTTGCTGTTTTACGTCAAGGTTCCAGCAATTATTTTCAAATATCTATGTAGTTTATACTAAGAATGTTGTTTATATACAATAGTGCTCCTACCACACTTTAATATCAATGTCTGCTAGTATTTATGATTACTCTTTTGTAAAGCAAATTGTGGCAGTACAATTAGCTTGCCCAGAAAGATCATCTTTGTACCTTTGGGAACACCTAAATACAGAGTGTCCCATATAAAACGCAACCCAACCTTATATTGGTAGGAATTGAAATCATAAAAAGGCATGTGTAAATGTAAATGTAATTTTTATTATTACCATCCATTACCTTACATTTAGAGTAAATGTTGGAAGTAGCCGCCATCTTCTTGATACAAGCTTCAATTCTTTCTACAGCGTTTCTTGCAACATTTTTCAAAGTTTGTGGCTGGATATTTAATACAGCTTGTTCAATATTGACTTTCAATTGTTCAAGTGTTCATGGTTTGTTGCTGTAGGCTTTTTCTTTGAGGTAACCCCATAGAAATAAAATCCGCCGCAGTCAAATCTGGAGATCTTGGTGGCCACAAGCCTCGACCGATAACACGATTACCAAAGAATTCCTCAACGAAATCAGAAATTGAATCTGCGTAGTGCGATGTCGCACCGTCATGTTGTAGCCAGCAGTGTCTGTCTAACTCTTCCAAGAGTGCGATGAACTGAAATAAAATATCCTGATATCGTTCTGCATTAATGGTGTACTCGAAAAAAATAGGACCGATTATTTTCTTCCGCGATATCGCGCACCACACGCCCATCTTCTGCGGGTGTAATTGTTTTTCGTGATAAACGTGGGGATTTTCAGCACTCCAAATTCTACTGTTTTGGCTGTTTACGTAGCCTTCCAAATGAAACCATGCTTCATCTGTGAAAAATAACGAGTCCATAACATTAATTCCCTCGCGCAGAAATCGACGGAACCGTTGACAATATTGTAGCCCTTTTTCTTTGTCAGGCTCAAGAAATTGATAAACCGTTTGAATGCGATAAGGTCGTAATTGTAATTGTTTGGTCGCCCGATGAACAGTTGATTTCAGCAGACAAACGTCTGATCGATTTATTTGGCGAGGCGAGTAATCGGTCTTTGATTTCAGTGACTGTATCTGTATTCAACACTGACGCAGATCTTTTGTGTTCCTTGTTATTAACAGAACCAGTTTCTCTAAATTTTGCAACTAACCTTAATACTGATGTTTTGTTAGGAGCTGGTTTATCTGGGTATTTATGGCGAAACAAATCTTGCACTGCAACCACTGATTTCGTACTGAAGTACGACTCAACAATGAAAACACGTTCATCTAACGAAAACACCACTTGTCTCTAGCAATACACTGAACGTTATGATTGCATTGTTGTTACTATCGGTAGTGTTCTACTGCGTCGCCGCGATGTTCAGATGTTGGACGAGTTCATTTCAGTAACGAGTAGGGGAGTAAGCTTGACTTTTGAAATTTCATGGATGAGTGATTGATGATCTGCGTTTTATATGGGACACTCTGTAGTATGGATTACAGAACCCTAGTGCTTAATTTTGGAGATCTTTAGTAGAGAATTGAAATAGTTTTCTCATACCAGAGCTACACAAGTGATTTTTGAAATAGTGAGACAAGCATCAAATTATTATCTACTACAGTATACTTTCACCAATGGAGGTACTATATTTGCGATACATTTCGTATATTGCTCTAGGAAAATAAAAAGTAAAACTAGAATGGAATTATTTATTTAAACTCTTCATACTACAATAAATTTGTTTATTGTAATTACAGAAAACTAAATATTATTAATAATTGGTATTTATTTATTTATTTATTTCAAAATAAATAAAATTGCCGATCTCTGTGGTGGCGTGGTAGCGTCTTGGCCTTTCATCTGGAGGTCCCGGGTTCGAATCCGGTCAGACATGGCATTTTTTATACGCTACAAAATTCCATTTCCATATCCCATGCATAAGCTTTCAAGCTCATGTGCCAAAATTATTACGCAAAGCAATAAATAAAAATGCCACAATTTGACGTGTAAATAGTTTTTTTTAAAAGTTGGTTTAACTTGAGTAAGTTATTTCCTGTTGAAAGTACAAAAAAAATTGAAGTACATTCAAATTAATTAATTTAATAGTGGTGAAAAAATCTGGCTAAAAATTATCATTAATTTTCTGCAATAACTTGATTGTTGGTAAACCGAATTTCAAAAATAAGGTTTCATTTTGTTTAAAATGAAAGGCATAACATTTTGGCCTATAAAATGTATTTTGATATAATTAACTATCACCGACGTATAACTGTTAAAAAATTGACGTGGTCGCAATTCTTTAAATTTGTGAACGTGTTTATTACATAATTTTATATTTATTAGAGAAAGTTGTTGGAAACATGTAAGTCAAATATTATGATTTCCAAAATCATATCTTAACATATCAATTTTCTTTAAAAAAAAATGACGGACAGTAGGAAAGCGAAGGGAAGTCGTTATTTTTAACGTAACATTTTTTGTTCGTTTTAATATGTAGAATCCGAAAATGTATACATAGGTACACTTTTTTGTTATCACCATTAGTAGCTGAAATAACTAACTGGTTTTAAAAATGTATTTATTTTAAACGATTCTTTAGCATTTTCTCCTATTCTTTGTTTAAAGTAAATAGTATTAGTAATCAATAATTAGCATAGCTCATTCTTTATATTTAAATCCATAATTTGATAATGATTGTCATAAATGATAATACCACGATAATTTTATGAGGAAGATGCAATATATTCTGCCATTAATATACCTCTTACATTACAGATATCAACAGGCACACAATGATGGCCGAAGTAGCAGTCCTCAAATGCAGTTGTTGTTAGCCCAAAAAATACTGTATCAAAGGCAGTTAAAATGTTTCCAACAAACAAATTGCTATATGCAACCAACTTTCCAAGGTGATGATAATGCTGATGTTTTTTCCATATTATAACAAAACTACTAAAATATGGAGTAATGTATTCCTCCTTCGTAGATATTATTTTTAAAAGATAACTACAGAAAAGTGTATAAGATTTATAATTTACTCACAACAAATTAAACCTAAAGTAAATATCAAGAAATTAGTAATAAAGTAATTTGGTTTCATAAGTATTATTTTTTAGTATGTCAAGACTGTCTGCATCTTGATTTTTAAAATAAAAATGTACTGTCTTTTATCAGCTAAAAACACATAAACAGTTTTTGTTAAAAGACTTAAATTCATACTGGCATTTAAAAAAAATAGTAGATAATTTCAGTAAACAAATTTTAAAATATTTTTGTGTTAATGTCTGTTTATGCCCATAGTTTAAATAACTTTTTTGCTCATAATTCAGTCATCAGTGTTTAAATTTTATAACATAACCTTTTTCTGATCAAACACTTCTTTGAGTCTGAGTATTTTGAAGTAAGACTCAAAATTTCAATTATTGAATCTTTTACATTAGAGGTGGAATCAAGTATCCTTTCAGGATATTTATGAGTCAGCTTCTCAATCTTTTCACACTAAAGGTGGTGTTCTTGGTGAGAACCTCATGTGAAAACTCAAAATTTTTAAACTGCAGATACCATTATGTAAAGTATTACTTTAAACATTCTGTTACGGAACGCAAAAGTAGCGGGAGACTATTATCTCCCTACTAATCGCACAACCTGGACAAATGTCCCTTGCTGCTGTGTCTTTCTTCTGTTAACACAAGAAAAATCAGGTAAAAAAAATTAATTTTAATATCCTAATACTCAATTAAATTCAAATAATATAATGTTCAAAAGAATAATGTTCTAATTCTTTTGCTTTTTATAACTTCTTTTGTAGTGTGTAAATTATGTATACAGCTACGTACTTTACTCTAAAATCATGCAACAAAGACGTGAAAAACTTTATGAAATAACAGTTTTATTTTAAAATGTTACAAGATTTAAATTTAATAAATATCCAAAACTATCTTTTCTCTGTTGTTTGACAATGTCCCGACCAGGTATCAAGGATGTCTCTGCACTGTTCAAATTCTTTGAACGATTCATCATTTTTGTCTACATTAATGACAGTAAGGTCCCTTAGAAAATCATTAAAAGCATCGTGAAGTATATTTGACCTTTATTTTTCTGTTTAGTCTCTGGAACTGCCATAAGGAATTACTTCATACGATAATATGTAAGAATGTAAATGTAGTGTAGTCTTGTACAGTCTCAGGTCGACCACTCCAGAGATGTGTGGTTAATTGAAATCCATCAAAGAACACCGGTATCCATTATCTAGTATTCAGATCCATAAAAGAGTAACTGTCTTTACTAGGATTTGAACCTTAGAACTCTCAACTTCGAAATCAGCTGATTTGCGATGAGTTCAACACTAGACCAACCCAGTGGGTTAGTATACTTGATCACTGGTATAAAGAGGATGTGGAACATGTGTGTACGTCATAGTACTTAACCGATAACATCATAAAAATTCTATCATTTAACCAGTTAAAATAAAGAGTGATTCAAAAAGGACTTCACAACTTTAAAAGTATATAAAATTTATTGAGATAACTTATAGATTCAGTTCAGATCTCATTTCATAGAAAAATACATCAAGTTTGTCACCCAACATTCACTTTGGTTTGATATGGCTTCCATTTTTAATGCAATATACATCCCACCTTTAGTCGATTTCATTCCAGACTGAAGTTGGGCATTACCTCTGCAGCTGCGGCATTAATTTGAAGTTAAGCTCAACAAGATCAGCAAGCAAAGGTGGTACATAAACCTGATATTTAATTAAACCTCACAAGAAAAAATCTAGTGAGGCCAAATTTGAGAGCAAGGTGGCCATTCAATTGGACCTTCACAACCAATCTACTGAGCTGGGAATCGAACATCAAAATAATCTCGGACTTCTAGGCATTAGTGAAGTGGTGCTCCATCTTGCTAATAGTAATGGTGTGCATCTTGGTCATCATCTAAGTGAGGAATTACAAAATTTTGAAGCATGTTCAAATAAATGATACTGTATAGTTGCCTCCTGGAAGAAAATTGAGCCATACAGTCTTTGTTTGCTCAGCGCACAAAAAACTTTGAATGGATTGCAAAGTTTCATGAGGGTTTTCATGAGTTTGAGAAGTTTTGGCCAAATTCGATACTAATAAACTACGCAAGTCAAAACTTGAAATGTTTTGCTATAAAATGACACCTCAATCGAATCTGTAACTTATCTAAACAAATTTTTATATGCTTTTAAAGTTGTGAAGCCCTTTTTTAATCACCCGGTGTAACAAATTTAAAAAAATAAATAAAAAATTGTAGAATTTAATAAATTTGGCAATACACACCGTATTTGGCACTCTATAAGGCTTTCAAACATCACTGGATGCCCTATAGTTGCATCCTACACACAGAACAGTTGTTGTGGTATAGTGGTACTGCATATAACTTATTTTCTATTTTTCTACTTCTTTCACTCAGTTACAGAAAACTTCTGAATGAACTAAAAGTGTGGGGGGGGGTGGCGCATGCACCCATGCATGTGCTCCATCCTATTGTCAATGGATAAAGCCATTACTTGATGAAAATCCATCATAACAAAAGAAAATATATCTGTTAAATTCTACATGAATATTAAATTTATTCTTCCACTCATTTGCTATATTCTACCCTCTTTCTATAAATATAATATATATAGGATTTGTTGAAAAGTTTTTCTTTTCTTAACATTCAAAGAATTTGTGTACTCACTAATCTTGTGTAGAAATGAAGTTTTATTTTAGGATTATTTATTTTTTAAATAAGAATATTAATTACTTTACAATTACTGTTAAGTCCAAAAGGGGGCATGATTATATAGAGTAATGAACTTATCATTTGATTAAGTTCAATTCCTTCATAACTATTGATATTGACTGTTTAAAGGTAAAAATTTGGTATTAAATAGATTTTCATTAAAATGTTGTTTTAGATATACTATGTCATTAGTACAACAAATAATACATTTTTATTTTTCAGAATATTCATCAAAACAAATGATTCAAAATGATAGCACAAAAAAATATTTTAATAATAATAAACTATTTGAAAGATTGAGAAAAAGACAAGCATTTGCCGATAAAGAATTAGAAAATATGACAGTATTGAATTATAACGGTCAGCAGATACTGTCAACTGTTATCATAAATAATTCAAAAATATCTCTACAAATACCTTTACTGAAAAATTCTACACCAGAAAAAGCAAAAGAAACAAAAACTAAAAGTAATAATGATGACGGTAGTAAACAGAAACTATCATTTTCAGTCGAATCAATTATCGGGAATAAATAAAAAATTACATGTAAACTTATAAAAAATAATAAAAACAATTTAAACTAACAAAATGTGATTGTGTAAATTGGTTATGTAATACCTTTGTTTTATTTATTTTTTACAGAAAATATAAATATGTGCTAGAGAAACAGACTTTTTTAATTCCTTGCTTATCTGTATTTAAAATACATTCACGATTGTCAATCAAACATTCTGATTGTGTGGGTATTATTGCTAGGCATCACAAATCAAAGCTATGTTAACTTAAATCGGTGCAGAAAATATTTACCACAAACAACTGAATTCAGTGGCACTTGACAGTCCTTGTTTAAAACTTAAATAATGGTTTTAGTCAAGCACGTGAATAATTACATATTCAATTAAAATAATGTGTAGCTTTAGAGAATATTTGATAATCATTTAACCTTAATTAAAAGCTTAGTACTTTAACATTTAGCGAGTCCAATATTAATATCTTATTTTTTGTAAATTGTAGAATTCTAATGCAGTTATGACTCCCTAGCCTGGCAAGATTATTTATTTAAATAAAATGTGTCCCTCTTATACTGTGATGATAAATATTACTTATTTTGAGTTCATAATAAAAAAATTTAATACAATTTTTTTCGTAAAAACCATTGAGTTTTTTGTTTGAAAGCAATTTTTTTTTGTTTAATGTAACCTCTCTCTATAATACTAAACTGATACTTAAAATTACTTGAAAATCAGCTCATAGTAACCAATAAATATAAGAGTTGGTCAATATAACGTTCTATATTCAACTACTTCCAGAATATATGAACTTTTTACATAAAAAGGAAACTTTTAAAATAAGAAGATGGATTTTGTAATTTAATAAAAATCCAGAGGAAAGACTGAAATCCGAATGAAATTACAGAAGCTAATAAAAATATGTCAGGAAGACAAAATACAAAATATAAAGTAAAAAACAAACAAAGTAAGTTTATAATTTATTGTCTCAAAATATTTATTTTGATAATGATAATAATAATATTGTATAAGTAATCAAATACAGCAGCATACATTTCTAAATAAGATATTTTTGATAATTTTTATTTATAATATTTAGACACAATACATTAATCAATGCTGTAAAATATTTTAATTTACAAAATGGTAAACATATATGCAGTTACTGAAAAAACATTTTTTTTTTTTGCAATAACTTACAGAAAATGACTGTTGTAACTCTTAAAATAATTATAAAACTTAACATAATTTATAATATACTCTTAAAATAATTTTAAAATAAATAAGAAGTTTTGTGTAGACTTATCTGGAGTTAATACATTTTTTTAACAGACAATTGATTTCTGTTACATAATAATTAAAATTAAATAATCTAACATATTATTATGCCAGTCAAACCAAATAGATACAAAATAAGGTGGACAATGGTTTGATAATATAATAAACAAAACTTATATATGTGATGTTGAAATTATCAGGTACATTTGATCACACACTTCTGTTATCATTCCACCTCCAGCATTTTGATTAGTTAAGTTTTATTTTCAAGATAATTCTGTCTCATAATAGACTACAGCCCCCATTCACAGTCCAACAATCGGTTCTGTGGTTTCAGACCACTCAGTCATGAAGCATTGCTATAAATTGAACCTAAATGCTAACATGACAGGACATTCAAATCTACTTAAAACAACTACCTGTAACTGTACTTCAACCTGCATTCTGCAGCATCATATATTAGAAGTAATACATTTCATGAGTATCAATTCCAATCAGTCACTTCTTTTACAGCAAAGCTCTCACAATTAATTAAATGTTATATCAAGGTCCAAATAATTGTTCTTAAACAGTATCTGAAGTGATACTGTGCAAAACTTGAGATATTTTTATAAAATTTGAAATATTTAATAACGATGATAAAGATTAATATTATATATTTGAATAATATAAAATGAAATTATTATTTAAATAATATTTTTTTATTATAACTTAAATTTGACTATATATATATTTTTTAAAACAAATGTTTTGATTTTTTTTTCTTTTAAATGATTATTTGTTTGTAAATAAACTAAATAATATTCCTAACTAAAGATTACAGTTGAATTTCATACTTTAAAATAATTTATCAAATATAATTCACCAAACATACAAATATGTCCACATGCTGCACACACAATATGTTAATCATTGTCCCTCCACTATAAATTATAGACATTTATGAGGTGGTATCCAAAATATTCTAGACTTATCACCTTTAACAATTTTCTTAATCCTCCAATACCTAAGTCCAACCTCACCCTCCCCTGCTTGAAAACTGTCAGGAAGAAAATACTGACAAGAGTTCAAGAACTTACTGCAACATTCTTTTATAATAGTCCTCACCGATTTATAATGAATGAAAATTATATAATTTTTTTTTTTAATATAATTTACATATGTATTTTGAACACTTATATTGGCATATCCAGAAAGAATATACCAAAACACAATAAAGGACACTACCAAAAACATAAAAAAATAAGATTTGGTTAAAAAATTCCTTTTTGACAGAAAATTATATCTCTTCAATAGGAGAAAAGAAGATATCTCTACTACAAGGATAGTATTGTGACATTAACAGTTCACTTATCATATATACAAGTTGAAACTTAAACTGCTTCATATCTAAATGAACTCCAATAATGTTTTTATGATGTTAAAATAAATAAAAAATTATAATCATATTAATAAAACTGTAATATTTCTGAAGAGTAATTATTAAAGTGAAAACTTCTTTAGGTGCATTGTGTCAGAATTTTTTGTACATACGAATTACATAGGAACACAGGAAAAATCGCTGACTCGTAATCAAAATCTGTAACGTAGCACAAGACTCTAAGCATATAAATACATGAAAGAGAAAAAGGCATACAACAAGAATATATATACGCATACATGAGTGTATAGTATAATATGTAGTAGCAGAGGATGGTGGTGGGAAAAAAACTGCTGGTGATTCACAATAATTCTCTTTATCGCTCTCTTTCAATATATATGCCCCTACACGCACATACGTATAGATTAGTATATGGTAAAGATATAAATTAGTATAAAGGTAAAGACTGTGAATTATAGTTAGCCATACCACGCTGCTTCTCGGTTGTGCTTGTATACATATATACATTGAAATGTTTGCTTATTATATGGCAAAGTGTTTGTTTATATGAAATATTTCAATATGTACTCATAACAATAATTCTTTAAATTCACTGTAACATATTATAGTATTTGTGAAAAATACTAGATAAAAAAGTAAGCACTTAAAAAATGTATTTCATGTTTATATTTTGTATTTTTTATTATAATGTGTGGATGTGACACTTACATTCAAAAAGCATATATGGCATAATATTATGTATTATGTATGTATATAGTAATGTATACAATTTTATATATATATATATATCAGTATTTATAAGATATTTGGATAAGTTTCATTCGAGAGTATTTATTTCATACTTCAGTTACCACAAACCAATTGTTTCATTTTTAGAATATGATGATAATACAAATAATGTAAACATTGCAGAAATGGAATAAAATGTATCACTGTTAATTATAATACATATCATTATTTTGTTATTGTTAAAATTAATTAAAATTATTTTGCTAATATTTTTCAATCATTTAAAAACATATGTTTTAATAAAATTAGCACAAGTTAGAAATAGTAATATAGTCAAATATAATTATAAACCATTAATCGGTATTCATTAGTTGAAGTTTTCACATCTGTTGGCCAGTTCCACGACTGCCTTTTTTACTTTTAACAGTAAAAATAATTAACTTATCTTTAATAACTTTTTAACTTTTCATTCTCTTTATTAAGCATAAATTCTACAACATCATGTAGTATTCAAATCTCTGAAATACCACACATAATAGTAATATTATCCAAACATTATCTACTTGGAACAGCTTTCAAGACTGTATAAATGAAATATTCTATAATTCAGAATTCACTATTCACATCAAATTAGTGCAGTTTAATAAACTTATTTATTTTAACTATTAATGACAATGAATGAATAAAAAGAAGATCATTATCTAAAATTGTAATTAATTAAAAGTATATAATTTTGCTTAAGACAAAATTAGAAAAATAAAGCTTAAAAATTAAATATAAAGGTTTGACAAAGAGGTTCTTCTTTAGCAAAAAAACACAGTACTATGAGGTTGGTGATAACTGGAGCCAACAGAAGAGAAAAAATCAGTATAAAAATGGTATCTATTAATCTAAATAGTTAACTAAGAAAATAAACATAGTTTGAGCAGACATGTCTCAGTCTAAACAAAAATATTTTTTTTCAATTGATAGCATTTTTCATGTAAAACATAAACATATCAAAATATAAAGGATTATCACCTGAACAGAGTATTAAAATCAATATTTTAAAATAAACTAAGCCTGATTTTAATAGCTATAAAAATTTAGTCTATATCAGCCAAATAACAATTTAGTAATATGGCCAATAGTATCAATTTAGTATATGAGCAATTGTATTTATTTACATTTGCATTACCAATCTAGATGACAATAATCAAGATGAATGTAATAAAACTATTAGTAAGATGGCTCATATTGTAGTATTATTAAATGACAAGAGAAATTCTTGTATTAGCATTATGACATACATAAGCAAATTAGCTCTTCAGGCAATACAGAATGTTCAACTTAAAAGAGATCCCATAGTAGTTGTACTAAACACATAACTTTGTTAAAAATGCATATTTTGGTGCGAGATGGGTAAAACAATGTGGAGGCTGTTAATACAACCGGAGCTAGAATGGAGAGAACTGTTTATCAGCTGCATATTTGAGCAAGATTGCGCAATCGTATGTTGTTAGTTGAAATCCAGTTAACTGTTGAAGAATGTATATTCATGATGGGAACTTATTTAGAGACAATCTCATGTTGTGTCTGTGAAAGTTCAGGGAGAAATTTGAAAAGGAAGTACCAATGAAAAGTGTTATTCAGAAGTTAATTAAAATATTTCATGAAACAGGTTCAATGTTAGACCAGAAACATGCCCAACACAGGTCAGTTTTAACGATCTGGGTTATACAGGACATTGATGTAATAGTTACAAGATCTCCTCATACAGTGTAAATCTTTGCAGAGACTAAGCCAGAAAAAACATTTCACTAGGTTCAGCCGACACTGCTGTGAGGAGAATGTTGAAATGTTTTCCAAATCGAATGTAGGTTTCCATGACCTAATTAATGCTGATTATGCAAAAAGGTTCACTATTGTCAATGATTCAACAGCTTCATTAGAAGCAACATTGGTACTTTAGGTCGTGTTTTTCACAGATGAAGCATGGTTTCACCTTCTTGGGTATGTTAATAATCAGAACTACCAAATCTGGGGTACCGAAAACCCAAAAATTTTCTTTGAATCTCCCCTACAAACACAAAAAATAGGCTTATGGTGTGCGGGTTTAAGGCAACAAATAACAGGACCCTTATTTTAAAAAAAACTGTAGATGCTGCTGTCTACCAAGAAATTATCAACAGTTTATAGCCTTACTTCAAGAGAATGAGTGTGACTGCTGGTTGTAACAGGACAGCGTCACTCACCTGCTCACTCTGCTATGGAAATGCAACATTTCAGATGCATTTTTTCAGTGGAAGAATCATTCCTAAAGAATTGTGACTACCAAGATCCCCTGATCTGACTGGTACTGTCTTCTTTCTGTGAGGTTACTTAAAAAAAATTGTTTTTAGGAGCAATCCACACACCCTGGAGGAATTGAAAACAAACAATACCAATGCAATGCTATCCAGGAAATAAGACTGGGTACAGCTGACAAGAATAGCCAGGAACATGGCCAAACATGTTGACAAGTGCATAGAAGTGGATGGACATCATTATCAACACCTTCTGTAAATTATTATTTAAGTTTTTGCCAATAAACTATTATTTACAGACTAAAACTAAGTTGAAAACCTCTATTATGTATTGTCAATTTTCATGACAATACAATTCCTTTTATGTATCACAGCTAATCTGATAATGACCACCATTCACTCTGCTTCATACTACCTTCAAATGTCATTTTACACTACACAGTAATATATATTATGTGTTTTGCTTCATGAAGTTGGGTAGAATTCTTCTGAATTCAAATGTGATGCTCTTAACTTGTTCTTTTAACAAGCTTTTATAATTTTTTTTATTCAGTAACAGAACAAAGTCACAGAAAATAAAATCCACTGTGAAAGAAGTGTGGGTGATCCAGCCATATCTGTAATCTTCCTTTAATGAAAAACTTTTAAAAAAATTTGTAGTACATAAAACTAAATATATGCTAATTTGTGTTGCAACCAGTTGTTAACACTAATATTTGAGCCAATACCTTTCCATATCTTGATATTATTACAAAAGACATTACAGAATAAAAAATCAAGTATGACCATCTTCCAGCAATATTTCATTTGGTAGCATTAAAAGAAAATCATCTAGATATGAACAGCTTATCATTTAATATTTGTTTTCTCCTGACTTTAGGAATGATAAAACAAGATGAAATAGTTTTTTACAAACTAAAATTTACCATTAATGAATGTGAATAAAGTTGATGCCTATTGAAAAAAAATCAGGATTTTCTTATGATTATATATTTTTTTTTTTTTTTTTTATATTTTTATTTGACTCAGAATTTTTATGCTTTTGCACACATATTAAAGGAAGATGAAATTATAAAATGTAGAAAAAACTCCATAACCTAACCAGGAATGAATTTTTTTACCTCTGGGACCAAGAGTGAATAGAAAGAAATTAGCTGATCTAGAAGCCATATGCTAACCACAATACCGAATAGCTTGTTACACTTTCTGAGATATTAGATGTCAATAAGAAAAACCCCTGGTGCTAAAAAGCACCTCCAGGCCAAGAAGCTACCAGCCTTCCAGGCTTATAAAATTATTTATCACAGCTGTAACAACTACAACATAAAAGATAAAGATTTGCTTCAACAAGAAATTGTAACTACTAACTTCCTGTCTTCAATAGTCCAGACTATCATAATATGAACTGATTCAGGTGAATTCAATTTTGAACTATTTTTGGGAAAAGATTACTCTCATTTAAGTGCTCTATACCTAATTAAACAATTAAACAGAAAATGACAAAGGAAATTACTTCTGCATTACTCATTACTGTTTTTTGAAAGTTGTTTCATCTATGAAATAGAACCAAACATTTATGTGGTAATTTAACCACATGTATCATTTATGGAGTAGAATGCCATAAAGAATCGTTTAAAGAATTTTTTTAAATAAATAATACAACATTTCAATAAAAAAATAGTTTACAAAATAAAAAAATTCCAGTTATAAATTTGCAGGAATTAATTAATATACTCGCATACGATACTAGGGCAAAAGTGGTTAAGTTCCATTAGCTGTCCGTCATAACACCAATTCTTTGCTCCCACCACACTTTATTTTAGGAACAGTTTTATATTTCTAGGCACCTGAGAGAAGTGAAATATTTTATGTTAAATGAAAAACAAATAATTTTACGCTTCCTAGTTATTTACTTAAATAGAAACAAAACATTAGTACAGAAGTGAACATTTACACTCTTTTACCACATCACATCTCTCAAGGTCATTTATGCTCAACATCACTTCATTTACACTGCTTTTGTTTAGGTGGAATATAAACATTTCGCATAAAAGTGATACAACTATTTTTCATTTTACACATCTCTAAAGCTCAAATAGGTTAAATGGTAACTCAATTATCTAACCAAAATAGTGCTCGCTGTTAAAGCAATTAAATTATTTCTATGAAACTATTGTTATTAAATTATTATGTATTATTATTGTCAATAAAATTGGTGGTCAGTAAGTAGAATGCATATTATAAAAATAGTGGTGGAAGCTAACAAAACCCGACCCAAGAAATTACACACACATACACACAATCCATACACCTTATACATCAAAAACATAACAGACATTCACAGGATCAATGTTACTTTCTCTCTATTCAGAATTAAAGAATTGAAATATAAGCAGATTTAATGCAATCCAAAATAATTTTATTTTATTCAACCTATTTTATAATCTAGGAGTGTATTTTAATAATGTTGTAAGAAATCTAAAGATTGAACAGATACCTGTAAAATAGTGATCAAGGGGATAAATTAGTGAATTGTTTCATTAACATTTATTAATTACAATAATTATATAAATATATACACATAATATCACTAGATTAAAATGAACTCCATGCTTTGCTATATACACCCAGTATATTTAGACATAACCATGAGTATATCTATTTGGTATTGAATTTCACATTAATTATTAACGTTCTTAAATTGTTACGTTCTGGAAAATTTTTAAAAATGATCGATAAAAACTGCCTATTGTAAAACCTTATTACTTTTTAGAGCATTTTTTTATAAACTTTAAAGTTGAATAAAATTTTTTTAATAAACTTTTTTTTCTTACAGTAATCAATTTACTTGTAATATAAAGTAAAAATTCAATCAATATTATCTCCACAATAGCTGAACATGAAAGGAAATACTTATAAAATTCTTGCTTTATATCTGCACTGTTCTGAATTTTAAAATTCCACCTTTTCTTTATATTTCTAGATACAACTACATCTTTTTTATTTTACAAAATTAATTTTCTGAAATGTACTTAAAATTAATTATATTTTACCTACTCCAAATGTGCCAAAAGCAAAGATTCTAAGGAACTTAACGCTTGTGGTTGTTAAGAAATTATTGTTAAAGCTATAATCAGAATTTACTAACTTTTCTCATGAATCCTAATATGTGAAAACAGTTTTTCACTGAAAGGTTGTGTTTCCATGACTCATATTCCACAACTACTACCATAATTACTCTTCTTTCCTTTCACATGAAGTGGGAAACATTAGTCTTAAGTCTACAGACAAAGTATTAAACTTAATAAAAACCTAGGTTCAGTGGCCTCAGTTTTGCAGGTTAAATTTCAACCCACAGAATCTTTACAGAGAGATTCCAGCAATAGAAGTAATGTACTCATACATTATGTCAAAGCTGACAAACAGCTTTGAAGGACTGACAGCATATTCAGGCGTTAAAGTACGTTTGGGACTAGTTTACTGTTTATAATAAATATTTTACTCAGATCAGAACATAGCAATTACACCATTCCTGTTTTAATAAAAAGTGAGCCAAAAGATATAAAACTCCTAATTTGAAAACATTGTGGAGGGAAATTTAGGTTTTTGCCAGCGGGAATGTGTTTTGGCCGTGAGTGGCCTTGCAGTAGAAGACTAGCACACAATAGCCAAGCAATTTCCCTCCTTTTTGATGACAGTGGTGAGTAAGCTGTGTGCAGAAAAACATGCCTTCTCTCAGGCTCAACGTACATTCATTGCTGAAAATTACTTTAAATCGCAGTCATTCTTAAAACGTCAGGAAGACTTTAGGGTAGCTTTTCCTGAATCATGGGTGCCTAATGAATCATGATTTTACACAGTCACTCATTTTAGAGAAACCGGTAGTGTGGATGAATGTAAACGATCCAACCGACCTAAGGTTTTAAGTGATGCATTCTTGGAAAGTATCCACGTATCCTTGCTACGTTCACCAAGAAAGTCAATAAACCACAGAATGTCTTTCAGGAGTATTTGCAGAGACTGAATTGGGGAGACTACATTGTTGTCAATTGTTTTTGCATTTTATTTGCAGTACTGCTAGGCTGCTGGATTGTTTTCTTTAATGTTGAAGCATGGTTTCACAAGTGGCTACGTAAACAGCCAGAACGACAGACACTGGAGTTCAGAAAACCTTCATATTTTCCACGAGACCCCATTACATTCACAGAAGGTTGGAGTTTGGTGTGCGATTTCACACCAAATAATATTGTAGGGCAATTGTTGAAAAGAATTGTAAGGCAATCATTTTCACAGAAATGATGACAGCTGAACATTACCAGGACATCATCATGTAATTGTACTATTAAAGGCTGATGAACAAGACAGCTGGCTGCAAGACAGTGTAATGAAGCACACAGTGAATAGTACAATTACAATCTTTCACTAATTCTTTGGGCAACACATCATTTCTTGCGGACTGTTAAATCACGACTGACAAATCGCCAAATTTAACTTCCACCCCAATTTTTCAATAAATGAAGGATAAATGAATGATGATGTCTATAAGAATAACCCTCACACAACTGACCAACTCAAGCACAATATCAAAGCTGAAATATCCCGCATAAGTGCAGCGCCCATCCAAAAAGTAGCAACAATGAAGAAATGTGTTGAGGCATGTGTAGCAGCAGATGGAGAACATTTCCAGTAACTATTATTTGAAAAATAAATATAAATACTTTTTGTTCAAAATGCAATATATTATGTTAAAAGATTTTTTAAGAATATTAATTTATTGGGTTGCGTATCTTTTGGCTCACTATGTATATAGTGAAAACAACACTTATTTTTTCTTATTTTTAAAAATTGAATAGTAGATACCTTGCTCAAAGTATGCAAGGTTCTGTGTATATATGATTGGTTAAAAGAAATTTATACCTCCAGCACACGTCACAGTAGTTTATGCTACATTGAAGTGCAACCCAATTTCAAACATGAATACGCTTGTTCCTTCAAGAACCCTGGACCTATTCTTAGATAGCTATTTGATTTTTGGAAGAAAAGCAACTTTTACTGCAATATATATTTAAGCTGCTCAGAATAAAATCATTGTTCAGAGAATTGCTGCTGTTTTGTACACAAAATTTTGCAATTTTGTGAGGGAATGTAGGTGGATTAATGCCCACTGCTTGGGGAGGGCTCTGAGTTTTTATCATAGCCCAATCAGGGTTAGAGCATCCTTTCTCATTAGCCACCTTTTTACTTATCTTTAATCGCTCTCATTATATGTTCTGTAGTACAGTCTGATCTTGTTAGATTTTTTGCAAAGTATAATAGGATCTATACAGCCAATCCATCCTTAATATGATCTGTACAGGATGGCTGCCTTTGGACCAATCTGTGAACAGTTTTGCTCGTTTGATGGCTACACAAAGTAAAAATAATGGCTGAAATTCCAAGTTTGTAAAATCAAACCTTCTAAAATATATATATGGTACATCATATAAAACAGCCATACCCCACATGTAATTTTTTTTTAATTTAATGTAATGTTTTATCATTTGAAAAAAAAAGATTTTTTCATTTCCATATAATTTTTTTCCCTGCATATTTTTAAATTTCTTTACCACTCATCAAACTCACTCTTTCATTAACTTGTAGTATTGTTTCAGTAATTTTGCTCCAAATTTGTTTCTATATGCATTACATTAAATCATACATAACATAAATTGGCATTTAACAACAAACAATTAAAAAACAAGTCTACTCAGGGTCCAAACACCAAATATTGATTTTCTTGGTATCAAACATTTAATGATTCCTGACACAGTCATTCAGCTGTCAAGATTTTTCAGATCTTATTTTATAAGTCACAAAGCAATTTTAGTGGACTAGCTGGTCAGGACTTGCTTCACTCACCTGACCATCTACCCAGAACCTTGACACATTTGTATCCTCAAGTGTGTGAGAATATTAAGTATTATACAGAAATATTTTAAGAAAAGAAAATTTAGTATGTAGATATATTTCTGAACATTTTGGTGTTTTCATATTTAAAAAGGCTTAAGGGATGAGTAGATACAGAATTTAATAATTTTAACAGAAATATAATGTTTAACACTGGCCATATTGATAACAGGGAGTTAGCTTGGGTACCCTGTCTTCTTTGTTTAGTCCTGTGTGTGTTTGTGAGGCTTGTGTTAGTTGCAAGTCATGCTGCTGCTATTGGCACAGAAGGGATCATATGATGTGCTGGCCAGATGTGCGTCAATGATTCTCTCCCACTAAATAAAGAATTTTTTTTACTTCTAAATAATAAAAATAATCCCTTTCTTTTATTAATAAAATTAAATAAATTAAATTATTAAATAATAAGTAAATAAGAATACATAAAATATAAATACAAATAATGTGCGCTTGGAAATTAAATGAAATAATTTATAAATTAATTGACAAGAGACTGCTACTAGCATGAAGAGGTTGGCTGAGAGCGAGAGTGTCAGAGAAAGTCGCCGTGTGCAGCCGCTCAATACACCACCATTTGTCTGCTCTGCGCCAATAGCTACTAAAATAAAAATGTGAGCACATAAACAAACAAACCCATACACCATCCTTCTAATGGAGAGTGAAAAGGAGATTTCAACCTTCAAAGTAAGTCTATGAACCTCATTTAAGATCAACATACTGTTGAATTTGATGTTTTTAAGAAAATGGGAAAAAATGTTTGAGTTCCAATTCTGTAGAGGCCAAATTCTTTACTACTAAAAATTTTACGCAACAAATAACAAATTCCCAACAACTTACAGATAGTTCAATGTAAATTCTGATATATGAACAAACACATTTTTGTGAAATGTTAAGAAACAGTGAAACTGTGTCATGCATCCTAATATATTATCAAAGCAGTATATTTATCCCCAGTATATCAAACAGTCCTGAACAACCTTTACCTTTTTCTTTTTCCTGTTTAGCCTCCTGTAACTACCATTTAGATAATTCTTCAGAGGATGAATGAGGATGATATGTATGAGTGTAAATGAAGTGTAGTCTTGTACATTCTCAGTTCGACCATTCCTGAGATGTGTGGTTAATTGAAATCCAACCACCAAAGAACACCGGTATCCACGATCTAGTATTCAAATACATGTAACAATATCTGGCTTTACTAGGACTTGAACGCTGTAACTCTCGACTTCCAAATCAGCTGATTTGGGAAGACGCGTTAACCACTAGACCAACCCGGTGGGTGAACAACCTTTACCTGACAAAGATATTGTTGACTGTTTGCAAAAATTTTTCTGATTCCTAAAATATAACTTAACACTCACTGTAGAAAATAAATAAAATTATGCATGTAATAGAAAAAGCATTACTAATCCCAATATTAACCAAGTTTATCACCAAGCACTCACACATCTACTGGTAGTACCACCATTTAGTAGTGAACCTTGTTATTATATCAGGTATAATAATAAGGTATCAGCTGCTTATCAGAACATTTTGGAAACCACCTACTAACTTGTATAAAATACGAAAACTTTTGTCAGAATATCATAATTTCAGCAAAATATGAAACTCTTCTATTATTACCGCATGCAAAAACATTCTGTACCTACCAATGAAACAATAAAATAAGTAATATTAACAAAGACAATATTAATAAAAACGATCCTCAATCTTTACTTTAATAACCACATACTTTAACAAACCTCTACCACTAATGTTTGTAATGTTATAATCTTATAATCTGAAAATTAGTTCATACAATCACAATAGTTCTTTAAAAACTGATAGATTATTGATAATTTTTTTCCTAAATACTTACAACAAATGTGTATATTTAAAGCTATACTATAAAACATTATGATAAATATATACAAAGCAATGACAAAAGCAGTAATAGTTTGTTTACATATACATCAAATTTTAGAATCCATATACGAATTACGGCAGCAGTTAAATTGTACTCACAATTCAATGTAGTGAATAAAGACAAACATAAACGCTAAAGAAAAAATAAATTAAAAAAAAAATATAGTTAACAGTAAAAAATGAAAACTTACACTAGAGTTATTTATCAAACAAACATTATATAAGTTCCAAATCAAACTAAACTGAATCTTAAAATAATATTACTGATCGTTACAATAAACTCAACCGACATCAAAACAAGGGTTACAGGGAAAATGGGGAGAGGATAACTCCTTATCCTCTTTTTAATATTCATGACTAGATAATTACAACCATATTATAAAATTGAAATCATCAATTCAACAAATTGTTAGCACAAACTTAAGTAAAAATCAGCTAGAATGTCTTAATACATTAATTTACATATTAGAATGATAATTGAAATCGATTTTTAAATAAGACAGAGTATATTTTATTACAAGTTTGATATTATGCATACAAATAGTTTTATATTATGCATACAGAATTAAATGCTAAAGAAGCAAGCCCTATACATTCTAAATAAAAATCCAAAAATTGTAAAATAAGTGCAAAAAAATTACTTGACTGCATTTAAGAAAAGCAAGTAATTTTTGCTAACTTTCTCAAGTACTGCATATCTGAAAACAAAGATACATAGATTATAGAACAGGTTATTCTAATTTTAATAGTTTTTTTTTTTTTATACATTAATTCTCCAAATTTTAATAACATAATATCTACTGAAAGTAGTAATTACACAAGAAAATTTTACTAATACCCAAATTTAAAAAACTGAAACAATAAAAATGATCCAAAAATTAACTATGGAAAATATATCATAATGGAAATTTACAAAAGAATTTTTTGGGGTCATTCACTATTCTATTTTGTGACAATCTTGCAGCCTTACATACTTCTTATGTAAAAATTTTTTTTCTCTCATAAATTCCAATCTTTGGCTTCTTGTAAGGTTTTTACTTCTACTCTACCTTATAGAATCAAATTCTTCAACTTATAATGCCTTAATATATATAGCCTGTGACGATTCTTTTCCTTTACAAAATTCTGCAACAATCTTCTTTCTTCTATAATTTACCTTAAAAACCTTCTACTAAATTTCATCCTCAACCAACCCCACTTAACTTTCAACATTCACATAAACCACATCTAAAACTTCTATTCCTCATCTTTTTGGGTTCCATATCAATTACAAGTTCACTAACATAGTGCTTCAGACCATACAAAAATTTCTTTCAGTTTTTTGTAATTCCTAAATTTATTGATTGCACACCAGATTTCTAAATAAAATGCTCATGTGGATGTGAAGTCTGATTCTGATACTTTATTTCATCAAGTTTGCCATTTATGCTTCCTAAAAAAATTAAATACCCTGACTTCTGATATATTGTGTTATCCTATCTTTTATTTCACTACTCATTTGTATTCAGTTATTTACATTTTATTTTTTATACCTGGACTATTACTATGCTCACAATTTTTCTTTTAGTTCTTTATTGTTCCTTCCATTTATTCTTATTACAATCACCTGATTATTTAAAAAATGATAAATACCTCTTTTCTCTCTATATTTCAATCTCACTTTTCAAACAACTTAGTCCATTTCCAAAGAGGAAGAATATTTTCAACAAAAAAATATAACTACATCTTAAATGATCATTATGTTTTGCTTAATTATCTTCCTACATTTTTAATATCAGTAGTACATAATTTTTTTTTTTAATTAGTATAACTAAAATAAAGGTGAAGATGAAAAATCTGTAGTTTATGAAAACAAAAAGGCCATTCCTTTTTGCAAGATAGCCTTCAATCAAACATTTAAAAAAAGAAAAGTAGAAAATTGCTCTATTTATGGTATGGGGAGGGTGGTAAGTCACTTTATGGTATAACAAATCCAGCTTAATCGGGCTCTACTGCTCCCAATTCTCACTCCTGATGGAAAAGGTGAGGAGGATAAGCCCTGGTAGAGTATGTCCAGTGTGTTCATTCATGGTGGGATGACCTTAGTCAAAGTCGAGTATGACTCAATGATGGATACAAATGTATAAAATATTGAAGAGCATTTGTTAGCTTATGTGTGGGTCTAAATATCTAAACATTAGTAAAATGTTAGAGAATATTATGAATTGAATGACTTCTTTGTGAATTTTGGGAAATCCTCACAATCATGGCAAACATTACTGACATGGGAAAAGGCGGGCTTTTGCAATGGGATGTGTTTTTGATGCACCATGAAATGGAGGCCGAGCACTCAAGCTGAGATGCATGCTGCTGTGGCGGCATCGATTCAACGATCACCAATGAAATCAACACGCATGTCTTCTTAGAGTAGGCACTTCAAGATTGACAATGTGAGACCTTATAATGAAGAACTTGATATTTAAATGTTTTAACCCCAGTCACAGTTAATGAGGCGAGTGATAATAACATTCATCAATGTGTTTGTGCAAGTCAGTTACTGCTTGAACACTTTCCAAGAGCAAATGTTAAAAAGAACATCATGTTCTCAGACGAGTATGTAATTTATCGAAGCTCTCATAACTGAAATGTTTTTTCTGGGCAGGCAATCCTCACTTTTTTGAGGAAATGAACACAATCTGCCTCATGCTGTGATTTGGCTGGGATACAGCTGAACATCTCCTTAGTCCTTAATTTTTCGATGGTGCAGTTAATCAACACAGTTATCTGTGAATGATCGATGAGTGGTTACTTCCTTTGAATGTCCGCAGATCCCTCAATGAAATTTTTCTGAATTGCTGGATCGGACATGCATCAGAAGAGTTACCAGCTCCATTATCTTGGCCAGCAAGAAGCCCGGGACCTTACCACACCTCACAATACACACTGGGGTTTTATAAAAGAGATCCAAAAACACAGATATGTGAACAATAAGCAGCTCCAAAACAGTGTTTGTTCAGCATTTCAACTGTTCACCCCTGATGCTGCTGCAGATGAACAACCAGACGTGGAGGTGCATACAGCTGTGCTTTGAACATGGTGTAACCCATAGATGTTTTAGATCCATAAAAGGTAAGCTACACCTGTCCTAATAATTTCATAACTAGTGTAAAGGAACTTCCTGTCCATCCTGTTTCATTTCTCAATAAGATGTGTATGAAAATTATAAATTTGTTTTTAAGGCACATTTTTAAGTTTCATCTTTTTGTAAAAAATGTTATTGAAGGAAATTTTTGAGAATGAATACTACGGTTATTAGTCCATTCACTGAACATTACAAGCAGCTCATGTCTCTAACTCTTTACAAATTAAGTTATAAATTTTTATTGTAATTAAAAAATCTGAAAATATAAATTTAGGAATAATAATGAATTTAACTATAACTTGATCTAACTTGAACAGTAATCTCAGCAAACATATAAGAATAAGGCTGTTTTCCCCAATCCCCTATCACTGTGAGCAAAATAGTTACTAAAAACATCAGTATATGTGGGTATGTGAATGTGTACACACAACTATTTCACTCAATTTATTTTACAAAATTTGCAAATAACATAACCTTTAGAAAATTTTCCCAAAAGAGAAAAATGTATAGATACTTTTTAAACAAAATTTAAGTTAGTTCTGTAACTTTAACTTTAACAAATTAAAATTTTCAGTAATTTACCTTGAAAAAAGAATAGTTAAAAATTCCTACTAATTTATTTTAGTTCTAACTATATCTTACCTCCATTCATAGTACTGAACTATTATTTTTCTCCATTTTGATATTTTAAACAAAATATACATAACTGCCATGAAGTTTTTTACTTAGTTCATGTTTTTAACTTTGAGAACAGGCTTTCAAACAAGAAGAAAGCTTCAACTGATTTATCTGATTTCCTAACAGCTAACCCATTTAAGTTACTCCTTCTTCAGCACTTAATTCTGAACTTGAGACAAAACATAATCTCAAGTTTATTTTTATTAATAGGATGTAAATTTTTAACCTGATCTATCAAACCCATTAAAACTAAGATAACATAATTTAACAAAGCATTTATCACTGAGTAAATAAGGAAATACTGTGAACAGCATAAGTAGGAGAGTTTTATTTTATCCTAGTGCTTTTAACATTACACAATCAAGACAATAACAATAGGAACCCTACACTAAAATAACAAAGAGGTATTGTATAACAAAGTAACCTCACATAGTAACTGCAGCGCACTGGTTCATCTGGTTAGATAACAGCAGAGTATAGTGGGGAACATAATCACGTTGTAGTACAACCAACTGCAGTAAGTGTTTAATACAGTTGGGTTGAGGAAGCAACTCTTGATAAAAATTAACAGTATCTTATTTCTTACATTAAACAGTATTTTTCAATTCCATGTTATCACAGTATTTTTTAATACTGCATTTTAACAGTATTTTTCAAAACTATTTGAAATATTTTTCCGTACTTTACTTATGCCTCAACCAAGATCTTTTCACCAACTAGGCCACATATAGCTTTAACAAGTCAGAGTAAGTGCTTCATAATAAACTTATTCAAAAATATTTCATTAGAAAATCCAAATGTCATGTTCAGAAGTTCAGATTTGTATGGCCAATCTGTGCAGAATACAAGTTGAATTGTTAAAAAAGTTTTAACAGAATCAAATAAATTAAGAGAAAACAAAACTTTCAGTACACCCGGTAAAACTCGCACACGAGTACAAGAAACTGAACACAAAAAATTTTTCAAAAGAGTGCATTACAGAACATAATTTATCATTTTCATAAAAATCACGATACACTGCCAACATTAAAAAAATTGTGAATATTTTGAAAAAAGTACACCCAGAATTAGGTTTCAATTTTAGTCACAAGATGTTGAGAAAAATTTTAATTATATGGGTTTCAAGTGGAAAATAATAGATAACAACTTTTAATAGAACTTTTAGATAACAACTTTTAGATGACAACTTTTAATAGTGTTTTCACTGCACACACATGCAAAGCAAAGCCTGGGCTGATGGCTCCTGCAATGACTATAAAGAAAATTATTAATAAAGGGAATCGTTCATGCAGACAATAAGATAGACGGAATATCTAATGTGCTTTAAATTTTTAAATCACGTGCCAAGTCTGGGAATTCTAACGACAAAATACACACCAAAAATTAAAAAAATGGGTGGGATCAACTTACCAAATCTTCCAGAACGTTCAGTTTTAGTAATTGATAATGCGTCTTATCGTAACAAAAAGTTGTATTCAACTCAAAATTCTATTAGCAGAAAGGCAGTTTTATTGGGCTGGTTACAAAAACTAAACATTCCTTGTAATGTTACTATGTTCAATTCTGAATTACATCAGCTTGTAAAATTGTACAAACCACAATATAAATAGTTTACACTGGATAGTATACTTGGGCAATATGGATACAGTATGTTGAGATTGCCACCCTATCATCCAGAGTTAAACTCAATTGATTATTATTAATTTGCGCAGAAGTAAATAATAATATAACTGCCATTAATATCTGTAAAAAAATCTGCGTTGTCAAAGAAATCAAAGAATTGGTTCAACAGAAATTTAACGAGCTGTTAGCAGTATATTGGAAGAAATGCTGTGATCACTCACTGCAATTCGAAAACAATTTTTTTGAGGCTGACAGAGTAATGGACATGCAGGCAAAGAAAATAATAACAACTGGTGATGACAGTGGCAACTACAATGAGGATGTATAGGTGTGCAATGAAAGTGGCAAAACCGCTGAAGATGCAGATGATAACATGGATGGAATTGAGCAATTAAAATAGTTATAATTTTTAAATTCTTAGAATTGTAAATAAATTTTCTAAAGATATAATAATATAAATTATAAAAAATTAAAATAAACTTATGACTTATCTCAAACAAAAAAATATACACTATTTAAAATATATAAATGTAATTTTAAGTTGTAACTCATGTGTTCGTTCACATCAGTCAAGGTTACTCAGTATTAACCGGGCTTTTTCAACAACCAAGCTGCTTCCATGGCAAACTAGGAAAACCCCCACCATCTGCTGCGCAGTAACTACATGAGGAAGACTTTGAACTTTTATACTAGATATGAATGAGAGCATTAAGATGAGACAACTGTCAATACCCTCATATTAATAATCATAAATCATACGTTATGAATATTTAAACATGAATATCTACAAAATGAAAATAATAAATACAAGCAAAATAAATAACACTATTATGGCATAAAACTACAGTAACTGCAATACTGCACTCCTATAAATATACTAAATTTACTCTCAAATAAAGTTCTATTATATAAAACAAATAACAAATAAAATAACAAAATAAAATTTAATTATATTTAAAAAATAACATAAGAGCTCAGCTCTTAAATAAATTTAATTTTATATACACGCATGCATAAAACAATGTAACATAATCAATATTACATAAACTAATGTAACTAATAAAAAAAATAGAAACAAACTACTAAGTTTGTTAGTAACTACTAATATTAGTAGACAAAGAAACTACTAATATTAAAAAAAAGATATATATATATATGTATGTGTATATGCATGCATATATATATATAAACACACACACACACACACACACACACACACACACACACACACACACACACACACACACACACACACTCACTCACTCACTCACTCACTCACTCACTCACTCACTCACTCACTCACTCACTCACTCACTCACTCACTCACTCACTCACTCACTCACTCACTCACTCACTCACTCACTCACTCACTCACTCACTCACTCACTCACTCACTCACTCACTCACTCACTCACTCACTCACTCACTCACTCACTCACTCACTCACTCACTCACTCACTCACTCACTCACTCACTCACTCACTCACTCACTCACACATACACACTGGAAAGCAAAATTTACATATACTCATAAACAGTACATTATACATTATATTATTCAAAATTTCAAAATATAAAACAACTTCAAACAAGATGATAAAAAATTAAAAGAATAAGTTTTAATGTAATAGATATAAAATTTAATACCAACTGAAGTAGCGGGATAAAATGAAAACCACGAATTGGAAATTAATATGGTAATTTTAAATTACCTAATTACTGTGTTTTGGTGGTTTACATTTCAAATACATTATTTACATTAATACATTATTACATTTATATATATTCTATTTCTGATACAAATACAAATCTAGAAATATTGGAAGGGGCAGATGAACATAGGGAGGTAACTCAAATAAAATCCAGGATAGACAGAGCTCTGTACACTGGAGAGGAAACTGTTTGTTTAGAAGAATGAAACTCTTAAAAGAAAATCCATTGTTCCTCTGGGTTCACAGTTGGGTGTGGTGTTAGCAAATCCACCTTTGAAAAGAAAACTGTTAAAAAACCAAATGATGAGCCTCAGATCAGGATTGGAATTACAATTGGAAGAAGCAGTAGAAGATGTCAATGGCTGTTAGAAGACCAGCACAAAGTAGAGAGATCGGGCATGGAGAAATTAATGAATGGAATAGAGGGAAGAGTATCAGAATGCCCTGAAAGGAAAACTCAAAGTTGCCCAGAGGCAAATAGAAAGAGAACAAGGTTATGTTAATAGAATGTGGGATGCCCGAAAAAAAGCAGTATTAGAAGCAGCAAAGGAGACCACTGGAAAGAGAAGAGTAAGAAGGAATATAGAATGGTTTGGAGAGTGTAGAGAGATGGTGTTAAAGAAGAATCAGAATGGTGATGATCTAGAGAGAAATAAGATAAAGTAAAGAGAAATATAAAGAGGTTAGGAGAACATTCAATAAAGTGATAAGAAGGAAAAAGAGAGAGTACATGAAAAGTAAGTTAGAAAGCGTAGAACTCAATAGAGCAAACGAGTCAAGAAGGTTCTACAAAGCTATTATAGTAATGAATACTTGATACCAGACTAATGTCAGGGAATGTAAGTATAAGGAGGGAAACATAATAGCAGACAGAGGAAAGGAAGGTGATGAAAAGATGAGCTGAACACTTTGAAGAGCTATGTCCCAAAATAAAAATACTCAGAAAGTAGAAGATTGAATATCAGAGTACCAGAATCAAAGATGAGGATTCAGTGAAGGAAGAAATGTGGAAGTATGGTGGAGAGGAACTGGCAAGGTAGATACACACATTGATTCTGCTGATTTGGAGAGAAGAGAGAATGCCAAGAGACTAAAGGAAAGGATTAGTTTGCCCTAAATACAAGAAAATTGACAAGTTGACTTGCACAATTACCAAAGGATTACTTTGCCAAATGTAGCCTTCAAAGTCTTCTCTAGAGTCCTGACAAACAGATTAAGCACTATGGCAGAAGGAATAGTTGAAGAATACCGGTGTGGATTTAGACCTGGTAGAGGTACCATAGATCAAACATTTGTGCTACGTGCCATAGCCATCACGGAGAAGTTCTTTGAACATGACATAAATTTACATTTGTTATTTATTACCTTTAAACAAGCCTTTCACAGGCTGAATAAAAATTTAAAGTAGAGAGTTCGACATAGCAGAGAAAGTTAGGTAGGGGAATATGCTCTCAGCTATAGTTCTCCATGGCGCTCCAAAAGGCCATGGAGAACATGAATGGGAGAGGAAGTATCATAAACAGATTGGTACAAGTATAAGTGTATGTAGATGATGTTATCCTGGTAGAGAGAAACAAAGGAGGCTTGAAGGAGATATTTGTACAAATTGAGAAAGGTACAAAAAAAGATTGGACTGGAAATAAACAAAGGAAAAAGTAAATATCTGAAGATGAACAGTGCAAGAGTAGGAGGACTGGGAAATGAAATGAAAATAATATATAATTATTAATAATAATTTCCTGTTATTAATAATAATAGGAAATGGACCATACACCTTTGAAAATGTCAGAAATTTGACGTACCTGGGAACAGAAATTAATAGTGACAATAAAGTGCCCATGGAAATTAAAAAAATAATTATGCTTGGTTACCATGCATACTTCATTAACGCTAAGTTAATAAGATCTAAAATTATCACACAAAGTACTAAAATGAAAATCTATAAAATGTTAATTCAACCGATCATAACCTATGGATGAACTATTGACCTTAAACGTGAGAGACATTAAGCCTTTAAAGGTGTTTGAACAGAAAATAATAAGGAGAATATATGGACCTGTTTTTGAAGAAGGAACATGGAGGAAAAGAAGGAATGAGGAGATAGAGGGAATAGTACAAAATATAGTAAGGGTAATAAAGTCATGAAGAATTGGTTGGTTGGGTCACATGGAAAGAATGACAGAACAGAGATTGCAACGAGGAATAATACATGGAGAAATATACAAAACTAAACGAGACAAGTCAAGAACACTGGCTGCAGAATGTAACAAAGGATCAGACAGCAATGGAGGTGAGAAGACTGAGAGGCGATCAGAGCCAAGGAAAAATGGAGGGGAATCATGGAGGCCAAACCCCATGCCGGACTGTAGCACCAGGATAAGAAGATAACAAATATTACACAATGTACATAGTTTTATTTTAATGATGTAGAATATTGTTAATTTTTAATGTTTCAGAATTTTTAATATTTTTATTTTAATATGCAATTTAATAAAATGATTTCAATCATGATAAAGGAAACAGGATCCCACAAAAGTAATATAATAAAATTAAGGTAATAAATGTCTTATTTGAATTGTTTGTACTATGTGGTTTACGTTAGTAGAATTTAAAATGTATGTATGTATGTATGTATGTATGTATTAAATATAACACAACATTAACTCTCTTTTCACAAACTATTAATCATGAAATACAGAAACAATAGTCTCTCATGAAAATCACAGATTTAATTTACTGAAAATATGAATGACCATAAATAATAAGTTAAAAAATTGTTAACTACGTAAACTAAAAACAATCAAACAAAAGGAAATAGAATAATACATTTCTGGGAAACCCATCCTCATTTATTACAAACAATATCGATCAAAAAACCATTTAAAAAAAATTAATTTAAAAGATTGAATGATGACACAATGAATATCCCATCATTTTGCAATGTCAATCACCAGAGTCACCAATATGTATGAGAAAAGAGAAATGCATAAAAAATGGATGAAATTTAAATAGTTATGAAAGAAAATAGAGAAATACGCAGCATCAAACGACAGTGCATTAAGACAAGAAAAAAACTTCCAATGGTTTGTTTATGCTAACCAGTATCAAATTCTTTAAGTGGAAAGTTCATTCTGAAAGAAATAGCCAGAAAGTTCATGGAATCTACTTTTAAAAAAATGAAGGATATTCTAAGTTCCCTGTGTGCTTCTCTTTTTAAACTCGTGTTGAAACTACTACTTTATTTGTATTATGTGAAATCAAGTGCAAGAGTAAATATTTTGGAAATGAACTAGAATTTTCAAAAAACAATTCCAACAGTTTTTTATTCGCTTTAAAAAATGTTTGTAGTTTTTGTTTAAATTCTTTTAAGGAAATTGAAAACAGCATGTTTATACAGCTCTGATTCAAAAGAGCTTATTTGACTGATTATAGCTAGAAAAACCAGAAAAAAGATATTTTGAAATTTTGAAGCAATATTCATCAAGAATGAATATTGTGTTTTAAATAGATCAGATTATTCATTTTCATAATTTAAATTTTTTATACTATTTACAGACACATAACTCCACAATAAAAACTCGATGAGACAAAGGAAAAAGTGTGTTTGCTTTATTAAAAACTAAACATCTAAATAATTTAAGAGATTTTCTTTATTAAATTGATTTGCACAGATCATTTTAAAGTAGGCATGGCAGGGTGTAAGGTCACTAGTTCCTTTCAGATACATATTTGAACAGATTCCTCCCAAAAATAAAAACTGTCTGAATGTGATAACCTTCTCCTCCTTGAAAAGTATCTGACATTTTTTTAAAAGGATTAACAAACATTAAACTGAACAGGCTAAAATTTTAAGAAACTTTAATGAAAACTTGCCAGTTCATTTCTAAATATTTATCCTCAAAATTCAACTACTATTTAAATATATTTGCATTTATTTTAACAATAAATTAAGTCTTAACAAGGTTTTTATACATTTTAAAGGATTAATTTTTTATTTCTTATCAATTTTCTTTCATTCTACAGTGAAATGCCATAGCAGAAGTTAGATAAACTATTCTAACTACTGTCTCTTTATTATTATTAATTTCTACACTTGTATTTAGAAGTCACATATATATAATGATTTCACAGTTTTATATCTCTTTTCTGCAATTTCAAAAAAATTATTTTACAATTAATATATAAATTACAATTTTACAGTTAAAATTAATATGTAAATTATACTTATCATTTATCAGAATTAAAAGTAAAGTCCTTAGTGTAAACCTAAGTAGAATCACCAAATTAAATAGTGTAACACTTATATGTATTTACAGTTTAAGATCCCAAAAACATACATCTTAAAATAAAACACACTAAAGTTAAATTTTAAATTGGCCATATCTCATACACATTAAAGGCAGGACAAGCTTATTCATGAAATAGAATGAAGAAAATGTTCAGGAAGAAGAGTTAGGAGGAAGAGCAAATAGCCAATCAAATTATGGTAATTTGTAAAAAGAACATAAAAGAAAAATATCTCAGTTTTGGATTTTTATTATCTATGTAATATACTGGTAACAGAACATAATTAAACACCAATGCAGTACATACTTGCACTAACATTATTTCACATTGCAAGCACAATAAATTATTACACTTTTGCAATAAATATAGGACCAAAATAGTTAACAGTCCCCCTGAGGGTTGATCACCTCCTTTACCACCCTTCTCCCTTCATTTGCCACCCCTCTTCCTTAAAAGAGTACCACAGGATTTGTCTGCCATCACTTCAGCTCTAACCATGGTGCCATGTTGGCACCATCTAGTAGCAGAGTAATCACTTTTTTATTGGGATTCAATGGGATGGTAACTCTGCTGATAGAACTATATTTCCTGTCTAAAGAATGCACTAAATGTCAAATTATTGACTAAAGTGCCAGTCAGAAAATTTAGACTTCCAGCTCCTAAAATCTAGATTAATTTCAGAAGATAAACAGGAATTTAAATAAATATTTGTTTAAGTGAAATTAAACATATAAAATCAACAACAAAAATACTTTTTTTGAGTTATGTCACTCGTTAAAGTGTGACTTTCATTTTCTCAATGTTAAAATATTAATACCAATATATTTTTCGCAATATATTAATTTTGCCAAAGCACAATAGAATATCTGTCTTAGTGAGTTAAAGTTAGCAAAAGATTCAATTGTTTTACTTTTATTTGAACAGAAACTTCATCCTTCATTCTTTATAAAAACAATTTTTTTTAAATATATATTCATCAGTCAAAAAAACACTCAGCATAAATTAACTGGTACATGTATGTGATATTTATTAATCTTTCCTTATATTTTATCTATTAAAGAAAGGAAACAAAATAAATAAGCCAGGTAAATTTATGCAAACCAAAGTTTCTCAACAAAAAAATACCAGTTATCTTAATATTTTAATCAAACACTGTCATGAAAATACAATGTTAAACAATAAGCAAAATATAAAAGCAATGATGTATTATAACTGTCTTCCACTTAATTATCCTGCCAATGATTTCCTCTCTTCTTGAGTAATTATGAAATAAATTAAATAATGAAAATATTCCCAATCTCTTTACTTGCTTACTACATTAAAAACAAAAAAAAAATTAAAAAATATTATTGTCAATATATTATTACTTAACCATAATATATTAGTATTTATGCAACAACAAATGTATCATGTAATGTTCACTTTGAAAACAACCATATTTTCTGTATTTTTTGTTTGTTTTTTTTTCAGTGACTTACTGAACTAAATAATTTATAAATTGGTTTATGTTCCAACATTAGTCTTGATGTTCTGATCTCTGGGATAATTACTGCCAACATTAAATAACTTTCTGTATGTATTTTTATAATATTTTTTTTTTCATTGAGTTATTAATATAAAAGTGAAATATCTTATACTGTCATTTACTGTGTATGTTATATTCATTTACTTGAGTTATATCATTAATCCCAAAATCAAATATCTTATACTGTTATCTATTTTGTACGTTACGTTCATTTACGATCTGTCATAAGTTCCTTGTTAGTTATTCATATGTTTGCATAACTGAACATGTAAGTTTTGCATGACTGTAGTCATACAAAGTAAAATATAATAAACAACAAGACATTGTGATTTCAGTAAAAATAAGTGAAAGCCATTATATATATTTGATAATGTTGAAGAAAATTGTGATTGTTTTGTTGTTGGTGAAGCAAGGTTAAAGACTGGAAAAAATTAGGCAATGCCTATTAGCCAATATTGTTCAAGCATCCACTAAGATTTCTTTACATTACAACTGCACAGCAAAGAAACCTAATTTGAGGGTTTTTGATAATTCACTTGGCTGTAGTTAATTCATCAAGAGAAACTAACGATTCCTTATTAGTAGTGCAATAACAAGAAAACATTATCTCTGAATTGTAAAATTATTGCAAATCAATTATTTACCAACGACAGTTAATGAGATAGAAAAACCATCAATGATGGTCACACATTAACATTAGAAAATTACTAAAGTTTGTTATCTATCTGGAGATTTATTCTAATCAAATTTTTAAATATTAATGGTAGAAGAACCTCAAGTTATTGAACAAATACAATCGACCAGTAACCTCGTGTGTGATCTTATTCAATCACAAGTTACGCCAGCTTAATCAAATTTTTTTGCTAATGTAACATTTTACATACCATTTACATCAGTTAAGACAGAGTACTGTAATAATATAGCAACTGATAAAAAAAAAATAAAAAACATATTACAATTTTTTGAGGTTTACAGCTGCATTTATTATGGTAAATCAGCTATTTCTTATAAAAAAAATCTTTTTATGTTTCAATATCAACCATATACACATAAATACATTTTTATTACTAAATTAAACTTTTTTTTAACTTTTAAACAAACAGAAAAGTGAAGTCTAATTTTATAAGTAAAACCTCTTTTATTTGTTTTTTTGTTTTACAATCTATAAATGAATAAAGATTTATTATCATACATATCAATGAAAAATAGTAATTCATGAATACTAATTTCAACATTAAAACAATTCATAACAATTTTTAACAATAATCACTTAATACCGATAAATCTAAACTTTAAATACTTAGTTCTACTAAGTAAAATTAAACAAATAACAATAAAAATAGACAATAAGGCAAATAGCAAATCTCAATTGTTTGCCATATTAATGTAAGTGAGAGTTCACAAAAAAACTTTGTTGAACCTTTATTTGGCTCATCGTATTTTTTTAACTAATAGCTAGAAATTCCAAAAATGTTCTACATAAAATTAAAATTTAATAATAATAATTTGTAAAGGTCTTATCATTACTTTTGATATACCAATAATTATACTTAAACATTATATTACATTATGCAGAATATGCTAAGTTACTAACAAAAAAAATTTATTTATAATTGTGATAAACATATATAGTGAATTACACTGATGTTATATCTTTCAGATTTTGACATCAATCATGACAATAATTATTAATGATAAAAATCAAACCAATAAAAACCAGTATCACCTGTGAACAGAAATCATAATACATAAAATTGACACCATGAAAGATCACATCATGCAGTTTTTTCTTAAAAGAATATCTAACGAAGCATTACTAGAAAACTGTATGGTCAGAAAAAAATGAATTACTGAGAATTAGTTTAATTACTGCATCATATTTTATGGAGTAAATTGAACTAATTTAAGCAGTAACAATATTCTAAACCACCATTACAATAATTAAAATATATTTTTATTGTTTAAATACTACAAAACAATTCTGTATATATTCTGTAAACAATTCTGAATTCTGTATATCTTACAGAAATTTTATTAGAATAAAAAATACAGAATTGTAAGATATAAGAGAATATTTAGTTATGGAAAATTTTGAATCTTACACTTTTTACAGCTAAAGAAAAAAGTTATCACATAAAACTAGAATAAAATTAAAGCTATATGTCATACATTGTTGTATAATTAAAAAAAAAAAATCTAGAGCAAGAGAATACATACATGACAGAACGGTTATTGTATAATCTACTTGAGGGTATACTTCACTAGTTTATGCACTGTACATAAATTGCACCAAGCAGGTGGATATATCAGTGATATCTCTAAAATAAGGATGGCAAGGAAATTTCTCTCCTTAAGGTTGGCGAACCTGTGTAGTTCATGACCACACTAGTAATGTACACACTGCGTAGTTGTCTGTAAGTTGTAATGTTGTAGTATCTTTGATTACATGTCAGTTATTATGTTATGAATGAATAGGAAAATTGATGTTGGCGTCGACTATGAAATAAATGGAGTCATACATTTTTTAAACCAGCAAAACGTTAAGCCGACTGAAATTCATAAGCAGTTGGTTGCTGTGTACAGTGATAATGTAATGAATGAAAGAAACATCCAAAAATGGTGAAAAAGGTTTAGAAATAACAGAATTAATATGCACGATGAAGAACGTTCGGGGAGGCCCTCCCTTGATAATCACCAAGGACTTGTTGAAACACAATGATGAAATCATAAAAACACAATGATGAAATCATAAAAACACAATGATGAAATTATTGCTCATGATTTCTGACCTGGCCCTTCTCTTTCCTGATGTTTCAAAAGCTGTTATTGATCGCACTGTTCATGACCACTTAGGGTCCAGAAAGCTTAAGCCATTTGAGTACATTGGGTGCCATACATCTAAACAGAACATCACAAAAAAATCTGAATGGGATCTGCTTTGGAATTTTTGATGTGCTACAGAGAAAAAGGTGATGATTTCCTTAATTCAAGGCGATTAAACGTGGAATTCATATTACACGCCAGAGACAACAGCAGTCAAGTGAATGACATCATCACCAACCAGACCAACAAAAGTCAAGCCATAATCATTTGGACACAAACTGATGGCTATAGTCTTTTGGGATCAATTTGGCACACTGCTGATTGATTTCATGCCACATGGAACTAATATAAATGCTGAAGCCTACTGCGAAACTCTATGTAAGTTACAGTGCACCATACAAAATCAGTGATGTAGACAACTGACCGACAGCATCGTCCTGCTGCACGATAATGCATGTCCACATGTTGTGAGCCAGACATATGATTTCATATGAGAACATTTGCATGATACAGAGAACATTTGGATGGGAAATTTACCATCACCCACAATGTAGTACGGACTTAGCTCCTTCTGATTACCATTTGTTTGGGAAATTGAAAGAATTTTTGAGTGATAAGCAGTTCGTGGGTGATGAACTTAAAAATGCTGTTAATCAAGGGCTAAATGGACTGGCGGCAGAAGAATACAAAGGTATATTGAAACTGGTGTATATTACTACGATAAATATTTTAATTCATGTAATGATTACACAGAGAGGTAGTATAAGGTATGTAGTTTAACCCTTTCCAGTTCTTTTATAGTAAATCACCAACTAGCCTAGAGTCATTTTTTTTTCACTGATATCCCAGCCAGGAACTGTAAAAAGAAACTTGGGCAAATCACCATCAATTACATCGTTTTTTTCCCCATAACAAGTATCACCGAATGACCCATTTCCCGAAGGTAAGTCAATATGATTATCAGAATTATCGGTATTACTCATAGAAATATCTTCAATATTGTTACAAACCGGCATATCACTGACCTCAAATTCACTATCACTTTGATCCCAAAGGCGAATCAAAAGTATTCATTAACTGTTGGATCATAGTAACTATTATCACTAGACAGACTTTCCGAGTCGTCACTAGAAAACTCATTCATAATATTTTCCAATTTGAAATCACAATTTTGATTAAAACGAGAACTTCCAACCACCTTTCGTACCTTAACGTGTTTATTTACCATTCAGACAAGATGGCAGAACACAGCCTACTAGATAGGTTATCATATGAGCATTCGTTTACTGATAACAGATTCAGATTAAACAGCTGAAGTTAAACTAAATAGAATATGATGTCGAGTGAGAACTGTCTAAATATCGAGCGATGTTCGGTTCAAGATTTACTGATATCTAAACATCGTGTCAAGCATTGCACGACATTGGATTATCACGTGAATTACATGTAGAGTGGTTTACACAACTGAACCTGACAAGAATTTCAGAATATCAAGTATATTACGACAAAGGACTGCAAAGGGTTAAGAGAAATATAGAATATTTATAAAGTTTTCAGAATAATTTTTTAAAAAAATGTCTTTACTTTAGAGATACCTTCTTGTATTTTCTCAATCACAATAAATTCTTTTTTCACATAACATAATATACATAAATAAAAAAAATATATATGTACATATTTTATAAAGTTATGTGAATTAGAAAGCATAAAAATAATTTCAGCACAGCGGGAGACATACATTAATAACTACAGAACAGTAAACATATCAAAACACCACTTTTATCAGGCAAATTGTGTTTATTATATACCAATTAATTAAATGAGCATTCAACGAAGTTGTATAACTTGTAGTAAAGAATAAATCTTACAAGCCATGTAGAAACACACATGTTTGTGTTTTATAAAACAAAAGTTTTTTAAATTGTGAAAATTAACAAAGAATAAATATGTTAAAAAAACATAATATTTAAAATAAAAAAACTTGAGTGGAGATATATGCAGACACTGCAAAACAGTCAACATGCTAAAGATAATATTTCATACATTCAATAAAATAGACATTTAAATATTTTTTTATTTATATTTATAAATATTTGGAGAATAATAATTCAGTAGACCTTGCCTAATCTAGATAAAAAAAATTATTTTTAACATAACATTTTCTAACCAGGTTTTAAATTCTTTCAAAACAAACAGAGACACATAAATTAAAACAGTATAACTTACAACAAAAAATATATTTTTAAATTAAGAATGAAAACAATTTTTAAGGCAGTATATTAATCAAATTAATCGTTTGATAAAAGTTTTAATTATTTCAATGATAATCAGCTAACAACAATACCACAATAAGTAAGAAGTGAGTACATAAACTCAAGGTACAAGCTTTTTTTACAACTGACTGCTTCATTCAATCTAAACTACTTTTTTATACATAGGAAGAATTTTTGCTGCACACCTTGGCAAGTCTGCAGACAAAAATTTAGAAGGATTTATTGCAAAGAACAGTAAACTTTGTAAATGCCAATTTTGAAGCCTACTTTCACCCATTCATGAACATATTGATCTGCAGACTTATAGTTTTAAATGCAAATATAAAATATACATACTATTATTTTACATAGATTTAACCCACATTCCAATACTTAGAACAGTATTGCAAATATTTCTACCAAATATGGTTTTGAAAATATAGCAAATTTTTCCACTATAATACTCTTTCCATTAAGTGAATGTTGTTTTAAGTTCTAAGAAGGTAACCTCATACATTAAATGCGATAAAAAATGGTCTTCTTTAGAAATAAGTATTAAGAAGATTTTTTCTACATATTCCAAGATTTTTTTCCTGCTTCAAGATTTTTTCACATGTTTTTTATGGATTTTCAGAATGTTGGAAAAAATAGAAATAAAAAAATGACCTTAGTTTTTTATGCTTTATGGCAAAAATACAAACTGAAAAAGAAACGACAGTCTGTCAATCTTTTTATTAATTTAAATGATTTTAATTGGATGAAAAATTTCTGAGTTACTGTATCATAATGATGGACAACATTATTCTGAAATATTTTGTTCTGGAAGAATATCAATATTTTAAAATATTTAAGTTTCAGCAGTACATATGTAAAAAGAAATAATAATTAATTGGCTGTTTAATTTCCTAAATAATCAATTATCACAAAATCGCTGACTCTTTGGTTTCATCAAAAACACCCACTGAAGGGAAAGAGATTTTTTGATTTTTTAGTGACTACATGCTGTGATATATTTCTGGTTACCAATATCAAGTATTGGCATGGGAAGAACAAATTTATCATATGCTGTTGCCAAAAGATAAATTGCAAAATTAATTTTCTTTAAAAAAATATATATATAATTAATTTTAATCTTAATTATTAATAATAATAACAATTAATAATTAATTTTAATTTTTCGCTAATTTGCCACCACAATCATGTTTTATGTGTATATATATAATATATACACATACAAATTAGTGAAGTTAAGTTACCTAAACTTCTCAAAGAATACTTTTTCATGATATAATCCTTCTAGCATCTCCATAGATTTAAATAAAGGCACTTAAATCTGCCAAATTAGTAAATAAATTATTACATACTAAAAATCCTTTTATACCAATTAGAATAAAATTAAAGAAAATAGAAACAAACCAAGACCATGCCAGCTAGAAATGATATCATGCAAAATGATGATCTTCTGTTCTGTTAATGATATTTTAAAAAATAACACTTGGTTTTTACTTGACAATTCTATTATTTACTACAAATCAGTTAGTGTAGTATTTAAAATTTGAAAAATAACATTTTCATTAAAGATTATAATTCAGAGTATTGTCTGATATATGTATACCAGACAATGATGATTGTATTTGCTTTAATACACATATTTTTTTTTTTTATTTATTGCTGTATTAAAACAGAAACTGATTACATCCAATGATACTAGTTCAGAATTATGTAGTCCAACTTCACCCTTAGCTTGGATATTGTGCATCTTATGTTTTAGTTGTTCTTACATTATACATGAACTAATAATTCTGTCCACCTTTCTATATAAGTAAGTCCACAGGCCCTAAGGTATAATTAATTAATGACTTGCCTACTAGGTGTCTTATTTGTGGATTTTAAATTGTGTGAAAAAGCGTAGATTTGTAAAATGAATTTTTTTGAAATGGAGTTTGCTTGTGTAAGCAGTTATGTTTTGTTATTCATTGCTTTATTTTTTTTTTTTTTTATATTATATTTTTACATTTCAGTTTGGTAATGTTAATTTTGTTTGTATATTCAGCGATTTTAGATTGCACAACAATTTTTTTAAACAAAGTACATTTCACTCGCAAATCATTTTAATATAGTATTCAAAGTGCCAGATGCAATCTGACCCTGCAAGTCAATCCTTGTGCTAACATAATCACCTATATGCCCAGTTCTCTTGTATGTTTTACATCATGTCAACCCTTCAGTTGTACTTCCACTGTTACATTTTCTAAGCCCTTCAGTTGTTATATTATCTTGGTATGTTAGTTGTAATAACTTAGTATGATTGCAATACTGTGTTGTACTGCACATGTAGATAACAAACCCAGTCCAACATGACCAAATTGAAAGAGCTGAAGGTGAATAAAACCATGTCAAATGAAAAGCAAAACAAATTTTAAACAATGAAAGCAGGAAAGATTTTCATTGTGAAGGTTCGGCTGCAATGAAATAAATGGCGATTTACAAAATGAAAAAGACTGAATTAAAATGAGGCCGTCCCTGAACAAACTATTGAAGATAACAAGTACAAACATACAAAAATAAAAGTATAAACCTACAAAAAGAAATGCATTATAAAATACAGCCATGTAGTAGCCTGGTTTGCCAAGCTAGAGATCTAAGGATCCCTGGTTTAAACATCCCAATTCATTATGATGATTAACCTGTAGATTACTTTTATTTACTTAGTAACAACCACCGTGTTTTTTAACTCACGTTGCATGCAATTACCATGATGGCAAAAATTTTAATAAAATAATTTATGACAAAAAAAATTAGTCAATGCAGAATTAAAAACTACGTTAGTTAGGAGTGAAACATCACTACTGTGATAGTGACATATATGCATATTTTGGCATATCACACTAACAATGTAAAAAGATGCTTCACTAACTGTTAAAATCATTGTTTCTACAATGTGTTCAACTTAAAAGAGGCCCCATCACATAGTTTAGTCTATAAATAATAGTTTACTGGCAAAAACATGATTTACAGGTGTTGAAAATTATGTCCATCCACTTCTATACACTTGTCAACATGTTTGGCCATGTTCCTGACTACTCTTGTCAATTGTACCCCATTTGTCTTCAATTCCTGCACTTGTGTGGATTGTTCCTATAAACAATTTCATTTAAATAACCTAACAGAAAGAAGTCTGGACTAGTCAGAACAGGGGATCTTGGTGGCACAATTTTTTAGAAATGATTCTTTCACTGAAAAATCCGATAGCACCTCCACAGTACAGCAAGCTCTATGGCACTATTAACACACCCAATATGGTGAAACCAAGCTTCATCAGTTGATCTACAATAACAATGTTGCCTCTAATGAAATCCTTGAACCATTGACAGTAGTGATGTCTCTTTAACCACAATTAACTCATGGAAAACCTGCAAAGATTTATTATGAGGAAATTTTATAACTGCCACCTTAATGTTCTGTATGACCTGTGTTGTTAAAACTGATCTGTGTCAGGCACATTTCTTGTCACCAAACATGTTTCACAAAATTTTTAACTAATTTCTTAATAACATTTTACACTGGTGCTTCTTTTTCAAATTTCTCCCTGAACTTTTGCCAACACACAAAGTTTCTATCATGAATACATGTTCTTCAACAGCTAACTGTAATTTAACAAACAAGACACATTTACATAACCTTGTTCAAAAGCCAAAGCTTGACTGGCAATATTCAAATAAGCCTAAGTTGTACAAACATCTTCCACATTATTTTACCCATCTCACACCAATATATGCAGTTTAACAGAAATATGCATTTAGTATAAACTACTGATTGATGGGGTCTCTTTTAAGTTGAACACTCAGTCAGTATATGAAAAAAAATATATATTTAAAAAAAATTTGTTATTTTTATTCATTTTATTATTACTGGATGGCAAGGAATGTTTAAAAATTATAAATTTTGCATTTGACTAACATAAGGTGTTTCATGCAATACTTCCAATGTTTTTTGTTTTTTTTATGTTCTACCAAGAACACAAAAGTATTAACATAAAATTTCATACAGTGATGAAGGTTTATGTGTAGAGTAGATAAACTTCAATGTTACATCATGACTGTATCTAAGAAACACCTTTCAAAAAACTTACCGTTTTAGTATTTTGCCTTAAAAAACCAATTCACACAGTCAGAATCTCATTTAACAAAAGAAAACCATAACAAAAGAAAATCACTAAAAAGTTGTTCTACAACTGAACAATATAAATTACGAACCTTGTATGTATATTTTTTAATTGGAACTTTTAAAAATATAACATCAAAAACTATGATTACATTTTAAGCATTCATGTTTGACAAGTATTGTATGACCCACAGTGACTGCATTTCAATGCAACTATATGAAATTTAACCTCCGATACCTGAAAAAACAAAAACGTAAAAATTAGATGACAAAGAATACATCACATTATATTATTAATACTTTACCCCTGAATTTCTTAGACAAAAAATAACAAATAAATTCAGTACAATATGATAAGGACAATAATGACACATATTATTTATATTATGAAAAAAGCCATTAATAGCAGCACTAATAGTCAATCCTTCATGATTTAAAAATTAAGATCACAATTAAGAAACTGAATTCTGCATTAATAGTCTAGCTGAAGTTTTTACCTATAGTATGGACTGAACCGTCCAATGGTCATCACACACATAGTATTTTTCCCGATGTGAGAAATATGCAGGTAATTAGGTAGATTTCCCCCAATTGGCATATTAAACAACTTCTTTCTGGACATGGTGCTTTTCAAGGTTGGCCAGAATTGGTTTGATAAATTCAGGCTTGTGTCTGGAGTGTAGGGCCATTGATGATGTGTGACATGTCTTACATGTCTGCCCAAGATACAAAGCTGCATACAAAAGTAGCTAGAGAACTTGTAAAGATCAATTCAGGTTCTATTCAAGTCAATTGGAAAACCGAAACAGAATGAAATATAGTTGATGTATCTATAGTATGACATTCAGGCTACACTTAGTATAGATCTAGATATGTTGACTGAAATTTCCAAACAGAGATTTCCATATTTCTTAACTGCTTAATCTGTGTCTAGAAATAAAAAAAAAGGTGCTGCTGATAAACAAGAGAGTCTTTGAAAATCAAGAAGGACCTTACAGAATTTATTTCATCAAACTACTTCTATTCCTTTTTGGTTTAAGAATGCCATAAAAATCTGTTACACCTCTCATCCCAAAATTAGGACTTCAACATGTATAGAAAAATAACAGTGGAGGTTTACAAGAAGGCTGGTTAATAGGTTTATAAGGTTTTATGGCACCACTTTATTAATCATTTTAACATGAAACAGCAGACAAAGTTAGCGTGACAATAATTAAGACTGCAATGATTTTCTGTCAAAGTAAATAAATTGTTTGAAAACCCAACTCTTAGAAACCTTCACAAAATTCTCATTGATGAACAAAGATTCATCAATGGCTAAATATTTTCAAAGACAGAAAAAACCAAGTTTACAGAAGGTAATTAATTTTCTAACTTGACACGGTACACTCTGGAATCCTTTGAAAGCTGTAGGTTGTTTTAAGGATCCAAAAAGGACAATAAGGAAACAATTCACAGAGACCAATAAGCAATTAGTCCTTAAATCTGAGATGATCAAAATGCTTAAAATGATTTTTTAAGTGTCCTTTTTAATTTAAACACAAATCTGTTAGGCGAAATGAAGCAAACTAAGGTATAAATCTGAGCTGTAAATATTAGTATCTGTACTCATTCTATATTTTCCCTCACACTAGCTTTAAGTTTACATGATGAATTAATCATTAAAAAATTTTATCACACTAGATAATTTATCAGCTACATCTTTTCATTAATATTAAATCAATTAAATTATATTATTTATTGCTATCTTTTAACATTTTCAACATTAATTTACATATAATCTCAACAATCTCTTGTTAAACTAATGGCAATTCTATACTACAATTACATTAATTTATTTTATTGTATTTTTGGTTTCTAATTATAAATTAAAGCTTTTTGTAATATTTCAGTTAGTTGTAAAAATGTTTTATCTTCCTTGTATGAAGTATTGCGATCGTGAAAAATCTCGCATAACTCAAAAACAATTAGCCATAGGATGTTGAAATTTTGGATTAGGACTGTTGTAACATCTAGTTGGGCACCTCCCTTTTGACTGCAATCAACTGAACCAAATGTGTCCAAAAAATCCAAAAAGATTTGGATTTTCAACAATTTAGAAAAAGAACCAAAACATCACTTAAATGTAAACAAACTCTTGACCTTCATAATATACAAAAAAAAGAAATCTGGTACTTTGGACCAGAAACTTATCCATGAAATATCATAGTAATTGTTTACTGTTTCCTATTAACAACAGTATATGGATAAATAAAATGTGCTAATCCATTAAAAGCAAAACAATCTGGAAATATTTTGAATAAAGGTGAAAATCTAAATTTTTATCTTCAAGATGAAAAACTCTATTCTAATTTTTTAAATAAAAATTTCTTCGTCTACTTACTTGATGGCAATCCCTACATAAAATTGCTACATTATAGTTGTATTCAGAAGGCATTGGTGTTGACTGAATTTCTTCATCTAATTCATCCCACAACTGAAAATAATGCAAAATAAAATATGAAATACAAATAATACAATAAAACCGTAAATATAGCAAATACAATAAAATAATTCCAAATATTATTAACGGATAACTTATGTGGGTTCTTTCATTAAAAATACAGTCTACTGTTAAAATAAAACAAAAAGTGATAGAAATAATAACATTTTTCTCTCATTAATTTTCCTTTATCATGAATTTCTTTACACAATTCCAAGAGTACAGCTTGACAGTACGAAGTGTGTTCAAAAAGTAACGAGAATTTTTGTTTTTTTGAAAGAATTTTATTCATTCGTCTACATTAATGTTATCCCCTTCAAAATAGTCCCCATTAGATATTATATACTTTTGCCAGCGCTTTTTCCAATCCCCGAAATACTTCTGGAACTTGATCTTTGAAATAGTGTTCAGCTCTTCGTTTTTATTCTCATCTATGCTTGTAAAACGACAACTCCTTAAAATTCTCTTTATTTTTGGGAACGGAAAAAGTCACACAGGGCTATGTCTGGTGAATATGGCGGCTGGGTTATCATTACAGTATTGTTTTTGGTTAAAAACTGACTAACAAGCAATGAAGTATGAGCAGGCACATTATCGTAGTGCAAAAGCCAAGAATTATTTCGCCACAAATCCAGGTGTTTTTTTGGATTGCTTCACGCAAACGATGTTGAACTTGTAGGTAATACTCCTTATTGATCATTTGACCTTGTGGCAAGAACTCATGATGCACTATGCCGTTAAAATCGAAGAACACGGTGATCATTCCTTCACATTTGACCTTACTTGTCGAACTTTTTTCAGTCTTGGTGATCCAGAATGCCTCCACTGGGACAATTGAGCCTTAGTTTTGACATCATATCTGTAAACCCATGTTTCATCACCTGTTATGACATGTTTCAGTAGTTTTACATCGTTGTTGACTTCATTTAGCAACTCCTGAACAACTTCCATCCATCATTGTTTTTGTTCGAAATTCAACAATTTTGTAACAAATTTTGCTGTCATATGTTTCATACCCAAAATATCCAAAAAAATTTCATAGCATGAGCCAACTGATATCCCAACATCGTCAGCAACTTCTCTGATTGTGACTTGTCAATCATTCATAGTCATTTCTTTCACTTTTTCCATGTTTTCATCGGTTGTTGATGTGCTGATGCATCCAGGGCGCTCATCATCTTCAACATCTTCATGACCTTCTTGGAAATGCTTATACCACTCATAAACCCTTGCTTTATTCATAGCAGACTCACCAAATGCAGTATTGCATTCTTCATGTTTGATCAAGCATGGGGAATAAAAACTTTTTCAAAACTTTCAATTTGTTTAACTGCATTAAAATCGTTTAAAAGCTTAAGACTTTAGCTTAATTTCTTTTTTTGTATGTCTCTACGATTTTTCTGAACCAAAATATTCCACTTTAAAGAGAAAAGGCCACTTTTGTCTTTAATGCTACATATCTCCCAATCTAAGCAACGTATTGATACAAATAAATGTGGATTATTTTCTTTAATAACGACGACCTGCTTGTTTACTGGCAATACTTGGAGAATCTCCACAGTGATTTCAAAGAACAATTTCAGGACATTTTAAATATGGACATACCAGACTGGGTGCTGGATCCTTTTTCAAATGTCAACATAGCAGGATCCCAGTTAGAAGAACAACTTATAAAACTGATAAACGAAGAAATAAAAATAAAATTCAAGAATGCCTAACAAAAATTTTGGGTGCAAAAGCCAATGCTGCAACTGTGCCCTGGATTGTAGTCGATTATTCAACGATTTCTGATAGCATTCCCATCGTCGTATTTGTTAGAGTGCTGCAGCAACATTGCTAACCAAAAAGAGAAATTGGCTGTTTTTTGGCGGTTTTTTAAGTAAATTCGGGTCTGATATTAACTCATTAAAGCACATAAGATTCATCCTTTACATTAATTTAAGCTTTGTTTTAATTATTGTATTATTATACTGAACATGCTATCACTATTGTTTTTATTTAACTATATAGATACAATTGTAATTTTTTTAAAAGCAATTTTAATAATTCAAATAATAATAATTTAAATATGATTAAATACGCATTTTAACTGCTCTTTTAAAATGTAAGTTTCAACTCAGAAAAAGGATATGTCACGTTTAAAAACAATAATTGCAATTATTATTTTTAACAAATGGTTTTAAAAATTCTGGGGTGCGCTACAAAATGTTTGATTCTCAATGTGGTTGGTGGGAAAATAAGTTTGAGAATGAATGCACTAAGGCAATTTTACACAAATGCGTTGCCCTTCATGAAAACCAAAAGAGCCTTAAGATAAGGGACATAAAAGAGGCGCAAGGGTCTAGTCGTGGTTGCTGAGAAAAAGGAGACAGTCCGAGTCATCCAGGATTCTCTGCAGAAGCTTGAGATCAAGATTGACCCCAAGCACAGTCATACACCACATGTTACATCTATGACATCGACCACAGTCTCTCTGATGAGGAAGTTCTGACTCTGATTAGGAGCAGAACACTGACTTGGACGAGGCTGCGTTCAAGTCAGAATATAGGTTGGTCTTCAAGAAACGGAAACATGATGGATGCCCCATGGTATCACGATGTTGTTGAGTTAGGAACTGGTCTTTTCCAGAAGTTTCTGTCCAAAGGTAGTTTTTCTAGACTTCACATCCTGTCATGTCATGGTACACCTTGACATACAGCCTTGCTTCAAATGTTGTCGCTTTGGCCACAGGTCCAAGTTCTGTAAGTATGCATCAGTCTGCACACATTGTGGTGAAGAGGACCACAAGTATGATGATTGACCACATAAAAAAGAGGCTCCAACTTGTGGCAACATCATTTTGATGTTTGCGAGTTGACTACTTTCACCAGTGCAGTTGAATTATGGAGGGGCTTCCACGGTACCAACATTGATGTTACCATTGGTAAGGAAATCCCTGGTAGGATTCAGAATTGGTCTGCAGTCGATAATTGCATGAGTGATAATCGACTAATAGTTTTTAATTTGGTAGGTGGGCTGTACAATGCCTATTGGGGGTACGTCCCTATTCAGCAAGAGCGCTTCCTGCACAGGCAGGAGGATTGGCCCAAGTTTTCTAATATTCTTGCAGCCAGGCTTTGAGTTTTTGCTAGAAGTCTGAACAAACTCCCAATAGATGACATGGCAGAGAATTTTTCTTCTGCAGTAGTTGAAGCCACTAATCAGTCGATTGCCAGAGGCACAGGTCAAGAGAGAGAGTAGCTGGATGGTGGACTCGGGACTTAACCACGATGAAGTGGACTGTGGGCTGGCTCAGGAGAGCTGCACAGCATGAGGGTAATCCTGATTATTACCCTCATGCTGCCTTGCAAACCTTGCTTGCGGTTTCATAAGGTTAGGTCTTTTAAGCATGATTCCTGGCGCTCTTTTGTATAAGAGCAAAGAAATAAAGACCTGTGGGGTATCGTCTACAGAGTTCTTGGTCATTAGAAGAAAAAAGACATTTCTTCTGTTGGCTCTCTCGACCCAGGATGGAGTTTAATAGACAAAGATTGTGGATTATGCCAACGATGGGTTGCTGCTGGTCGAGGCTAACTCGCATGGTGAAATAGAACTCAGAGCGACACAGGCATGCAAGGTACTAAAGTTATAGAGTCTTTAGCATAAGATGGTTTTAGTGTGGACAAAACCACTATGATTTGTCTTAAAGGTCGTCTAGCTGCAACCCGTCATCACCCACAGGTCGTGATGGACGGCCTTCTGATTAGGTATATCACCATTCAGAAATATCTGGGTGTCATCTTGATGAAGGGCTTCGATTCACAGAGCATCTTCAGTTTGTCGCAAGGAAGGCTATTGATGCCTTCTTTGGTGTTTGTAGAGTCATCCATCATGATTGGGGATTGAATTACCGTACCATGCATATTCCTTACAAAGGTGTCTATGAGGCCATAATGTTGTATGCTGTGCCCATCTGGGCTCATTGTTTACAATTTCAATGTTATAGTGACATTTTATTGCAAGCCCAGCATCTTCTATTGTTAGCTGTTGTCTGGGGCTACAGAACTGTCTCGAGAGAGGTAGTCTCTCTGTTCGTTGGCATAAAACCCATTGACATTCTAGCTATGGAACATAGCAAGTGATTTGTTTCTAAGAAGAGAGGCCTTCTTACTTCTGGGTGTATGTGAGAAATTGAAGACTAAGGTTTTGACTCTTGGCAAGTTAGGTGGAACAAGTCTTCTACTGATGGATACACACATGGTACATGTCCAGATATTAGGGAGTTATGAACAATTAGGTTGATCTCACCCAATAGGTACACAACTCAATTCCTTTTAGGACATGGTGCATTTAGGAATAGTTTGGCTACGTTTGGTTTGGCTGATTCGGGTCTGTGCCTGGACTGTAGGGTTAATAACACTGTGGACCATGTCCTTTATGTTTGTCCCTGGTATGAGGCTGAACATACCAGAGTTGTTAGGGAACTCAAAAAAAGTGGATTCCTTTCTTGATCTGCGAGTCAACTGGAAGACTCGTAGAGAACAGACTATAGCGGCTGGCTTCCTCTGTTTCCTCACCCTGAGCAGAACAACTGAAGGTATCTAAGTAGAGTAGCACCCCGGTAGCTAGGGACCACCTGGACAGTTGATTGGCCAAGGGAGGCATGTTGGCATCGAGCCACGGTTAGTCAGTAAAGTAATGGTGATTATTGTTGAAATGTTAGCTGTCAGCGGAACAACGATTGTACTGCCGAGGGTATGGGTAACCATGCAGCCATAAGGTGTAGCGTCATTCTGACGAGGGTAGTTTTTGAATTAGCAAGCATCACTGTCGGCAGGATGGTGACTGCACTGCCAAGGGCATGGATTTCCATGCAGCTGTGAGTTGTAACGGCATCTCAATGATGGTAATAAGTGAAAGTAAATGTCACGCAGGACTCTGCAATGGAGCTGAGTGGGAGTAGGAGGCCTGTCCACCTCTCCCTGGTAGACCAGGCCACACTCAATAATGAAACCAAGTCAGGGGTATGAAATCAAGTTGAGTTCACTAAGGAAACTAGGAATAAATTTTGTTGTGGTAAACAATATTTTTGGAGGTATGTTATTATTAAATTGCCTCGAATTTATGAGAAATTTACACAAGTTGGCTCTATAAAATGTAGAACTAGGTGCGGGGTTCGTGCTTCCTCAAAGATGGTTAGCTAGTTCACAGGGCAACGATGTAGGACATTCAAGATGTCCGGATGAGGCCTGCAGCAAAGGCAAAAGCTAAGTTTATAAATCACTGATGTAAATGTCTATTGAGGCATAGGAGGGGGGTGATGTGGCGACCGGAAGCATCATAAGGCAGAGGTGCTTTCCCAACAGGATTGGGATGATGGTCTGTTTGCCGAGATTAGGTGTAGGGGCTGTATGGCCATGATCACTGGAAATTTCAATGTGAAGACTCATACCTCTCTTTCATCTGTTTAGCCTCCAGAACCAGTGTAAGGTATTACTTCAGAGGATGAATGAGGATGATATGTATGAATGTAGATGAAGTGTAATATTCTAACAGGTTAACCATTCCTGAGATGTGTGGTTCATTGAAATGCAACCACGAAAGAACACCAGTATCCATGATCTAGTATTCAAATCTTTACAAAAGTAACAACCTTTACTAGGATTTGAACCTTAGAACTTTTACTTCGAAATCAGCTGATCTGTGATGATGAGTTCACCACTAGACCAATCCAGTGGTTTAACTCTCATGCCTGTGGTGGTGCAGTTGACAACCCTGGGATTTCACATTGAATAATATGATGAGTGCAGCGAGGTTCATTTGTGCTAACAGCAGCCATCTTCCTACATTTGAGAAGACAGGTGGTTGTTTATGGATTGATCTGATTCAGATCAATCTTGAACTTCTCGCATGGTCAGTGATGACTACGTGAGAAGGGTCGGCCTTTGGGAGGACTTGGACGAGATCTCTCTAAGCAATTACCACATTATCCTTTTTGAGCTGAATGCCACTGTTCCAAGGAGTGATGGTGACGACCGGGAGGCAGTGTTTATAGAAGGTTATGTCAGATTTCAGGATCTAATTGCAGTTAGGCTATGTCTGGAGGATGAGACATCCTTGTGGAGGTGGTTATGAAGATCTGAGAGACTGCAAGAGTTATTGTTAGAAGACCATCTGAGGTCAAGCAGATATACTGGTAGTCAACTGGGAGCTATTTGGTCAGCATTGCAGTAGTTCCAGATGTTAAACCGAGGGATCGATCTCGCTAGGAAATAGCAGGCAAGTACTTCTTTCATTGTTGCCAGAAAAGAGTACAAGCTGGCTATCTCCAGATCCAAAAGGGACTGTTGGAGGCAGCTCCTTGAAGAAATTGATGACGATATCTGGGGACTGAGATAACACATTGTCACCAAGAAATTTGGGTGAAGGCTGTCAAGCCTTATGGATGACCATCCATAAGGTCTGCGGCAATGATGGCCTTCAAGTTGAAGTGGTCAGGATTATGGTTGATATGGCACCATATAAGGTGTTGGAAACGTTCTACCATGTTCTGGTCAATGAATGGATACCAGAACACTGGAAGGAGTCTAGGCTGGAGTTGATTAGGAAGGAGGGATGTCCTATTGATAACCCTTCAGTCTACAGGCCACTATCCTTGATCAAAAGCTTTATAATTTGTTTGAAAAGATGGTGGTTGTTCGGCTTGCTAATAACATTGGAAGATGCGGATGCTTAAGAACAAAACAATTCGGGTTTTGAGCAGACTTCTCGACAGTGTTGTACTGTGTTATGAACATGGTGGATCGCACGGTGTTTGGTCAAAACACAGGAAGAACATTCTGGCAGACAACTTCTTTGACATTAGCAATGCTTTCAACAGCCTATTTTATGGTTGTCAATCTTAGAGCCGCTCACATACAAGGGGACTGACACCTACCTAAGGAGGGTGCTGCAATCCTATCTCTGCCAAAGCACTATTGTCACATCTAGTTTCAGTGGCCAGGCCAGATTTATGGTCAGTTGGGGTGTGCTGGAGGGTTCCGTTGGTACCCCATTGTGAAATATAATCTATGATGGGGTTTGCATTCTTTGAAGTTGTTCCTGTTGCCTTTGCTGACAATTTGGTCCTGGTCATGATGACCAGAATCGAGCAGTTGGTGATGGGTAGGGGTATCGAGCTAGTCAGTAACTGGCTACTTGATAAAGGGCTGGAACTGGCCCTGGAGAAGACGAAGGTACTGATAATGGCCAGAAAATGAAAAGTGAAGCTTATTGCCTTTCAGGTGCAGGGTGTGTCTGTGCTCATTATTTTGGTGAAGTACCTCAGGCTTTGACTAAACAGGAGGCATTTCATTCAGACATACTGCTGAAGCCACAATGAGGGCAGAAAAGACTATGATCGTGCTGAGCAGGCTCCTTACCAATGTTAGCGGTCCTTGGTCAGCTAAACAGGATATTTATTCAAGTGTCGTCAACTCAAAAATGCTGTATGGGGGTCCTGCTTGAATAATGGCTCTGAACATTGAATGTGCCAAACTAAACCCTGGAGTGGGTTCAGAGCTGACTATTTCTTAACCTATTCGTGCTGTGCTGTGGGCCAGTAGATTATAGGAAGTCGACTATTTCTTAACCCAGTTCCTCTTGGGGCATGTATCAGGTCATAACTGTATCAGCATAGGCGCAACGAAGACAAGTTTTGTCATTACTGCGGTGCCCTTGATGATGTCAAGCATGTTAAGTGTGAGATAGGTGGATAGATTCAAGGGTGCAGTGTGTGGTAGTGATGGGTTCTCTTGACGCCAACAATATTGTTGGTGCCATGCTCAATTCCACAGAAAAGTGGAATACCGTCTCTATGATTGTGAGAGAAATCACTGCAGGAAAGGTATTGAAGTGGATAGGATAAGGGGACAAACCCACCAGGTTGGTCTAGTGGTGAATGCATCTTTGCAAATCAGCTGATTTTGAATTTGATAGTTCTAAGGTTCAAATACTAACTACAGGCAGTTACTTTTATACAGATTTTAATAATAGATCATGGATACCGGTGTTCTTTGGTGGTTGGATTTCAATTAACCACACATCTCAGGAATGGTCAACCAAAGACTTACACTTCATTCATACACTCACTCATACATATCATCCTCACTCATCCTCTGAAGTAATACCTTACATGGTTCCAGAGCCTAAACAGAAAAAAAAGAAGGATAGTGGGACAGCCTGCTTGGGTAGGAGGTATCCGCCCACATATTGACATGGGTGTGTGTTCTCCATTGATGCTGGTGAGACTCCACTGAATTTCTGCTGCAATTGACAATCATGATGCTCATGAGCATTATCATGAGGAGGAGATAACAGTGGAATGGTGGGACAGACTATGTTAGGGAGGGTGCATGGAATGGGACTCCACTATCTTGCCATCTCCTTCTGGTTGTTGATCCTGAAATTTGCACCAGAGTTATGCCTTTTGGTGGGTCTAATCTTCATGTGTTGCTAAGGGGGAAGGGGTTTTAGTCAGTGAGAACCTGACAGTGCCATTCTGTGAGAGCAGACAGAGACTGGTTGAGCTTTCCCCTCCTTCAAAAGAAAAAAAAGTCCCCATTATACAGTATTCGCATTTTCACTGGTATATTACAGGATACCCATATCTTCTAAGCTTTCACTTCTTCCACGATGTCAGTAATTGATAGAATTACTTATAAATTTTATATTCAAATGGAGCGGAATTACTAAAATTCAATAAAAAATTATATCATTCTATCAAAATTTATCTAAGAATTAGTTTAACATAAAAAAACAATAATTATGGAGAAAAAATGAGAAATTCACCAGAGCACAAAGTACAACAAATGGAGAACAGGAAGCCTTACAAGCCTTACTGTAATGCTCATACAGGACAAACATAACCCAGTACCATAGCCAAAGTATTCATTTAAAAAAACATTTACCAAAAAAAATTATTTGGAGGTGAATGATGTTACATAGTTACTTTTTTACTTCCTTGTACAACATAAAGGAAGTATTAAGATCGCAAAAAATTTCGGTTTTCAGATTTCAACAGAAATATCCATTTTGACTAGTTTCAGCATGACATCTGTATGAATGTAAGTATGTACGTATCTCACATAACTCAAAAACCATTAGCCGTAGGATGTTGAAATTTTGGATTTAGGACTTTTGTAACATCTAGTAGTGCACCTCTCCTTTAGACTGCAATTGACTGAACCAAAACATCAAAAAAAGCCCAAAATCCAAAAAAAATTTGTATTATGAACTTTTTCTTAACTGCAGTAATAAGCTCTCATTGAGAGCGATTCAACAATATATCTTAAGTGGTACTTATTTCACTTTCAAGTTACAGCCAAATGAAATTTTAATTAATGAAATATTTGGATCTTATAAAGGGAAAGCACATCGTTCAAATCAGACTTTCATCTCCCTTTTTTTTTAATTTAAATATATTGATTTATTAATAATTATTAATCTCAGATTGTAAAAAAATTTAACAATAAATAATAATTCAATAATAACAATAGAAAAAAAATATCACAAGTTATTAATGAAATAAAATTTTATGTACTTTTCATTTTAAAAATGTGTTTATGTAATTTAATACGCATACAATTAAGTCATGTGGTGTCCACATCAGATTTGGAAAAACATCTGATTATTCATTTTTGTTTTCATTTTGTTGATGATTATACCATAATAATTAAAAAACAGAGTATTAGATAAATAGATATATATATATGACTTACATTTATTAAAGATTAATAAAGGGATGTTTACTCTATTCTAATATTTTATGTAAGATTGTTGAATTAATGATTGTATGAATATTTGATGTTAATAAAAACTAATATTTTAGCAATTGTGTAACTGTCCACTTTATTTAAGAATTGGAGGATCATATCTCATTTTCAAATGGAATAAATTTAAGTGAAGTGCAGCAAAAAATGTGTATATGTAATTTAATATTCATACAAGGAAGTCATGTGATGTCCACATCAGATTTTTTATGGTTGCTCTTCTTTGATTACTAGACTCATTTACAATCAGAATTAATGTTAGGCAAAAATTAATTGAAAATGATTTTTTCTCTTAATATTTAAGAATATAATGTAAATAATGAGATAAATTAAACTAAAATTAAAATAAGAATACTGTTAACAAATTACTTTAACTATAACTAAAATTTTAGATACTAGGGCAAATGTAAGAACAACTGAATTATAAAATGCAACTTCTCTATCCAAACCATAGTAACTTACCTCACTCATATTAAGCAATGAAGTCTGACATACTGGGCAAGCAGAGAAGCCTTCCTGTACCATTTCCTCAAAACATGGTCTATGTACAAGATGTCCACAGTCTGGTACATAGCAAGCAATACGTGATGTATGCATATCTTCCATACAAACTGGGCAATTAGCACGAGACACATTCTCTACACACTGCAAAATTAATATTTAAGGATTATTAATAAATAAATTATAATTTATAACACACCACATTCATTACTTTCATATTTAAATCAGAGCAATAAAACTAAACCCATATTGGATATTGAAGAACATTAAATTCCTTTTATATTACAATGTAAAAAGATCTCTTACTTTCTAAAGGATTGTACTCCCAACAATACATACTAAATTAACACTAAATTAGCCCAGTAGTTTTTATTCAAAAAATATAACATTTAAAAAATTAATTCATGTGAAATCAGAAGATTCATAAAATATTAAATGCAATTGAAAACTTAAAATACAACAGATGAACTTTCTCTTTTATATACTGTATAAGTCAAGGGTGACAATGAATTAACACTTGTGTTCTTGTACATGTGGTAGACAGTTGAAGTCCAGTGGGCAGATAACATTTTAAAGCTAGTTTCTCAACACCATTTTCCATCCACCATTCTACTGTTAGGTTCTAATAAACAACTTGGGCTAGCAATCTAGATATAATAATAAGCTAAATGTATATTCATTAGATAAACAACGAGTGGCAACCTACAGGCTCTGAATCAGAAAATCAGCACTTACAACTGGAAAATTCTGGAATAAAATAAAAATCAATCAAAACAAAATTTTGTAATTAAATAGTAAAGATCAAAAACTGATAAGGTATATTAAACAGTAAAAAAAAATTGCAAACTCAATCATTTAATGTTTAGATGGTAAGTAAATATGTGTAAACTTTAAATAATAAAATTAAAGTATAGACATAGAATAATAAATCTTTAATCTATTTATTAGATGCAAGAACAAAAAAATGCATACATAAAATAAATATATATTGAATAAATACAACTAATACATATGCTGGACAGTATATGACTATCCTTTTACAAAATTTCAGTTTTTGATTTTACTCCAAGTGATTCAAAAAGGACTTTATAACTTTAAAAGCGTCTGAAATGAGATCTCAAACAAATCTGTAAGTTATCTAAGTAAATTTTTATATACTTTTAAAGTTGAGAAGTCCTTTTTTGAATCACCTTGTAGTAAAATTCAACATTAAAATTATAAATAGATAATGTAATGACTTTTTTAGTTACCTTATGTTTATTCAATAATTTTACAGGAAGACACATATTACATTTTGCACAATGGAAAAATTTATCTCTGCCACCAACTCTACAAATACCACATCCATCACAATGGTACTGTCCTTTATCTTCATCATCAAATAATTTACATTCTAAACAGATATACTGCAATTGAAACAAATAAAATAATAAATAAGTAAATGTATTTATGCATTGCAAGGAAAAAACCTAAAACTACCAGTACAACATAAATTTTGTGTACTGTAAATTGAAGGTATACTACAAAATAAATATGTAAGTGATAAAGATGTATATTCATAATTAGAATATTATAATTCAACTCTCATTTTTGGTTAGTTTTTACAAATAAATGTTCATAAAACTAGTTAACTTTTACTACACTAATTTTTCTTACTGTGTTCACAGTCACTGGTTTATGAACTTCTCCATTTCTTTCTTTTCTACAGTAATCTCTTAATACTAACATATTTTTCTCTACAGCTTAACTTCAGGACTTTCTTCTATCACTAAATTAATTAATTCTGGGTTGTTTTTTTAATGCACTATCTACCAACTTAGATTGGTCAAGATTTTAAAAGATTTTTTTTATTCTCAAATTCATCTTAAAACATTCTTAATTTCAAATTTTGTCAAACCATTTTTTCAGTATGCTTCTATTACATTAAATGTCCTTTCTTCATCATCTTTATCAGTGTGTTCCTTTTTCTTCTTTTCACTAGATTACTTTAGTGAAATTTTTTTTTGTGAAAATCTAATTTATCAAATAATCATATCTTCTGTATTTGTATGGCTCTTACATTTATCCAATAGCAACATTATAGCTTTTTTATTCTCAGTTTCCCATCACTTGGTTTCTTTCTTCCTTAATGTCTCTTCTCATATCGTAATTTTTCTTTTTTAAACTCATTCATTAATTTTTACAGAATCTACTTATTGCAGAAACTTCTAATATGTTCCTATAGTTTTTTTTTCAAATTGGGCCTTGATGGTTCATATAGTGGGGGTGCTGCTCCAGGTTTTAGCCTTTGTTTTAAAATTATGTAAAAGAAAACAAACATACATAAAAAGCAAATTTATTCAGAAATTTGATAAAATTCTAAAAGAACAAAATCAAACATTTTTTTACTTACTTTAACTTAAAACTATTACAGTTCAAGCTTGATTATTCACTTAAAAATAAAATCCATTCTTCTTGTTTTAATTTGCACGAAAAGATCAATAATTTTCTCCTTGATCACATGCAGAATAAAAAAAATACCTTCCACTACCACATTAGGGTCGGCACTGCAGGACAGTGCTCTCTCTCCCTCGTGTCCAGCTTTCTATGTGTACATGTGTACAACAGCCAAATACCACATCACTGGAACTGTGAAGCACACAGTTCCATACAAAGATTTTTGTATCTTTTTCATAAACTGAAGGATGGTTACTGACATTAAGCTTAAGGATTATATATATTATACAAGTATAAAGAAAGAATTAAAGAAAAAAGGACTCAATATAACAAATGTTACCGATAATATCAACTGGAAGTAGGGGGTGATACAGTTCCACAGTGCCTATACGAGAGTTGCCACTGCCTTTTCATAATAATCATCTTTTAATTTATCGTTTTGTTCTCGGTATAACTAATCTAAATTTCTTAATAACTAGATTACAATCAGTACAAATGTCTTGCAGCTGAATACGAGGTCTGCGATTAAAGTAGAGACTGGTTCAGAAAAACTTTTTATTTACAATTCAATTATTTATGGACTCTATCATCTTCAAAATAGTTCCCTTGGGAAGCCACACAACGCTTCAAATGGTTTTCCCACTCTTCATAGCAGTGCTGTAACTCAAAAACTGGAATATCGTTCAGAAGGTCGGTTACATTTTTTTTTTGTTTTCTACTGTTCCAAAATGGTGTCCTTTGAGGGTTTTTTTAAAATCGAGAACAGGAAAAATTTGCAGAAACTCAAGTCAGGTGAATAAGGTGGTTGAGGAACTACAGGGATGTTTTTCTTTGCCAAAAACTCATTAATTGATAGTGCAGTGTGACAAGGTGCATTGTCATGATCCAGCATTCAGTTCTTTGGTGGCTGGTCTCATGCAGGCAACACTTTCCAGTCTTTTCAAGAATTTCTCAGTAAACATTGATTTACAGTCTGTCCACCGGGTTGGTCTAGTGGTCTTCCCAAATCAGCTGATTTGGAAGCCGAGAGTTCCAGCGTTCAAGTCCTAGTAAAGCCAGTTATTTTTACATGGATTTGAATGCTAGATCGTGGATACCGGTGTTCTTTGGTGGTTGGGTTTCAATTAACCACACATCTCAGGATTGGTCAAACTGAGAATGTACAAGACTACACCTCATTTACACTCATACATATCATCCTCAGAAGTATTATCTAAATGGTAGTTACCTGAGGCTAAACAGGAAAAAGAAAAAAAAGTCTGTCCTGTACGCAAAAACTCCTTATGGACAATGCCATTACTTTCGAAGAAACAAATTAGCATTGTTTTGATTTGCTCATTCTTGCTTTTGTGAGGAATGGTGAGTTTGAAGTGTGCCACGCCTTGCTCTGGCATTTTGGTTCTAGGTCATAGTCAAATATCCAAGATTCATCACTAGTAATAATATTTTCAATTAGTTTCAATTAGCCCTAGAACAGCACAGCACACATTCACCTCGTTATTTTTTTGTTCAACAGAGAGGGGTTTTTTGGGACCGATTTTGCACAAATTTTTTTCATGTTGAATTTGTTTGTCAAAATTTGATGGACTGTGATATGGTTCAAATTCAATTGTTTTGCTATCATTCTGACTGTTAATTGTTGGTCGTACTGTATCAAGTCTTTGATTTACTCAACACGGTCAGCACTTTTTGAGTTAACGGTCTTCCAGAGCATGAATCGTCTGCAACTGATTCCCAGACATCTGAAAATACTTTAAACCACCTAAAAACTTAGACTCAAGAAGAGTGTAATCTCCATACTCCCTTTTAAATTTTGAAAAAGTTTCAGTAACATTCTCACAAAGTTCAGCACAAAACTTGATTGCACAACGTTGCTCATAATTAGAATCACTCATTTTTGTAATGCACAGCAAAAACTCATTTCACAAAAAGTCTGTTTATGTCTCATGTGGCAACAATAGACTAAAAATATTAATACCTAATATAAATCAGCTGTTCATATAACCACATGTTTACTAGTAACTTTACAGTTGCCACTTTGGCTACCAAAAAAAAACTAGTCTCATTTCTGTATTTACAGACCTCATATATTCTACAAACTGTTATTGATTTAAATCTGCATTATAATTTTTATTTAATAATTCTGACACCAACCTCATATCTCTTGGCTTACCTACGTGTATCTTTTTCTTTTAATGATTTTTAAAATGGGTGTTTACAGTCACTAAATAATATTTTGTATAGAATCCTGAAATTCAACACTTCTTTCTCTGAACAATCTGTAAATTTCCATTTATTTTACCTTCCTTTAATAACCCTATTATAGTATTTCATACCTCTTATTAACTTCTCATTACCTCTTAGTACTTGATTAGTTATCTATTTATTCATATCTTTTAATTTCATCATCTTCTAAAGAGGTAAATATATAAACCAGTAGTAACGTAGTTGAATTGAAGTTTTGTATCTATCCTGATAAAAAATGCTTTTCCATTATGTTGTCAATATCTATTAATTCTATAATACCATACCTATTTTCTTAATCTGATGTATAATCCCAGTCCAAAAATCATTGAAAGCAATTGGTGAGTGAAGATGTCAACAATTGTTGTAAGTTTAATGTTATGAGATATAAAAAATTGTTAAATGCTTCCAAAACAGTGGATATTTAGAAAATTTTGCAGAAGCAAACGTCCTTTTACAAATTATTCTAGATGGATCCTTGAATACAACAAGGGATGTCATCAACGGTAAGAGGGATCTAGCATTTATTCTGATTCGAGATGAGTATACCACACTTGAAAACAGTCTGGTACTCGCAGTAGTAGCTACGAATTTGTGCACCCACAAGTGGGCAATGCACATATGCTAAACATTAGAAGGTAGCGGAAAAGTGCAAAATACAGCCATTGAATTTAAATTTGGGGACCTCCAGTGGTGACAGTATTTCATAGATCACTATTTTATTTAAGTTAATTATTATTATTTAAGTTATTATTTTAAGTTTTTAGCAGCTGCTAATCAACTACTAATGGAAGTAATACTCAGAAAATAACTCAGATACACATGTAACTTACGGAAGCATCCATAGAATGTTTAACAAGAAAAAGTTAATTACTTAAAGGGGAAAAATTGGTGGCATTAATGCATAAATACCAAAAATTAATATAAGAATTATAACTAATCTTTGATTGTTAAAATACTTCTTCACAGCATATTTTTAATGAAAGATAAAAAAAAAGTTTAAATTAAATCAAGCAGATAAATCATAAATAATTAAAAATATTTAGTACTATTTTTATTTTTAATTTATTTGAACTGTTTATATGCAAAACTATTGACAAACTTAATAAAAATTATTAAAATTCCTACAGAATTTAAATAACTGTCAAATAATAACGCAGCTAATTTATAAAAAACTAATAATGTGGCATTTTCTTAATTTATTCAAAATATATTGCAAATATCACAATACCTTTCCAAATCGCATATGGCAATTTTCACACTCTTCTTTAACTTTCTGTCGGGTCTGACAATTTATACATATTAACTCTTTAACTTCCTTCCTATTAACCTGATGACTCTCGGACTCATCATGGCAAAATCGGCATGTGTATATTTTATCACAACATGGTGTCTATAACAAAATAACATTATATTAGCTAATCTGTGAAATAAATAATAATCTTATTAAATACGATTTTATGGTAAAATCTACCTTTCTCGTTAACAAACCAAAAAAGATTTGTAATAAATGAATGATAACCTAACAAGTTTTTTTTTAATATAATCAAATATGTACAATGTCTGCCTAATATATATATATATATATATATATATATACAATGGAGGAAATAAAAATAGCGAAAAACTATCTATCTCCCATAACTAGGTTGATTAAAGTTGTTCTTAAATAAGTGTGGTGTCATCAACAGCCAATAATTTTTCCTAATAAAAAAACATAATTTCATAAAATTAATATTCACTGAGATAATGATTTAAAAATTGAAACTGTCATAATTTTGAAATTTTTAAATGTTAACTTCAAAACATTTTGTAAAGAAATGATAGTCTTAACTAGTGTACCAAATTCCATACTGTACTTATCAAAACAATGACCTACTTCCAGTCAAATAAAAATGGATTCAAACAGCAGTTGGATCAGAAGGTCACTGATGTTGACCGTAATGTCTATAGGATTGCTATAAAAGAATTTTAATCTTTCTGCAGAATTATCTGTTCCTCAGTTTCAACCTGTCTGTCAGAGTACTTCTGATCCTCATCATACACATTTTATATAAGATGGTACAACATAAGAATTTACTTGATTTAATTTATCTAATAGATGTCGATCTCATTTTATCCTCTTTAAAATTTAAAATTATTCTATTCTGATAACAATCGTCAAATTCTCCTTTCCTTCATAATAATTATATAATCTTACTTTTTCTTGTCACAACCACCTATCATGACAACTTAAATCCAGAATCTTTTTTCAACATTTTCAATGACATGATGACTGTTTAATTTCTTTTCATATGTTTCTTGTAACTTTTTAACTTAATCACAATACACACATCTCTGTACATTTATCCAATAAGTAGAATCAATTTTTATATAACTTTTTTTCTATTATCATTAATGTAAATTTTTCTTATAATTATCACCTAAATTTCTAAAACCAACTACTATCTTTCATGGCAAAAGTAGCTAGAATAGCTATATTAAAGAGAAAGTAAGGTGATCATGTCAAAAATGGGGTAACGAGCTTTTGCAAATCTTTACATTACAGAATCCAATTAGTTCATCTAAACAAAAAAACAGGTATGCACATAAGTGTGTTGCACTGCTTTTGATAGTTACTTCATCACAAGATTTACCAAACCAATTTTCTTCAAATTTGGCTCAAATATTTTTATATATGGGCACTGACCATTGTTTTTTTTTAGAAAATCGTTAAGGTGGGGTGGGAAGGATATCATGAAAAACCCCATTAAAATTTTCTTCAGAAATATTTTAGAAAAAACTTTATTAAAACAAAGTTGTAGTCTACAATTCAATCATACCTCATTTAACATCACCTCTGTTAACAAAGCCTCAATATAACAAAGTCCATCATTTATCTTTTTTTTAAATTTTATTTTATGAAAACATTTCTAAGGGATAAATAATGATAAAATACTGTAGACCAATGAAGTTTTATACAAACATATTACACTGAAAATAAATGCTCTTAAAGTACATAATTAAACACATTAAAACTTTATATGCATTTAGTAACTACTGTCACTCAGAAGAAAAAAGATTTAGAAAATCTTGCGAATAACAAATAATATTTATTTGTGAATAACAAAGTCAAACAAACTATGAAATCTGTCTGTGAACAAAGTTCTTACTGAATAAATATTAACAACAAAAGATTTAAGATGTTTGAATTCTGAACATAAAATTTTAAATTTTTTTGTGAAAGATTCATATTTTCAAAAGTTATGATTGTACAATCCTAAAAACTGATCATTTTACAACAAATCACGTTTCTTCCTAAATGTGTTATGTGATTATTAAATAATTTGCGATGCAAATTTTTTTAATACATATGTAAAAAAAAATTATTTTTTTATACATTAAAATAATTATTTTAATGTTAATGTTTACAGAATAAAATCACTTCCCTTAAAGATTACATGCATACATATATATATATATTTTACTAATCAATGAATTTAACCATAATATTTTTATTTCTAATAATGAAGTTTAACAATGTAATTTCATGGAACGTATCCTCTTCGTTAAACAAAGTGTAACTGTATAAATAATCAAAAAAAATTTCAAAAATCAACCCCCTCCTCTTAACAATGAAAAATATGTTTGTTGTTCTTTTGTTCTATCTTCCTTTAGTTAAAATATTTTAAAGTTTATGCTCTAGTTTATACTTTAAACATGCAGCTATCAAGAACAATGACTAAATTTTTTTTAAATTTAGACCCCAAATCTACAATTCAGAAAAATGTTTTGAAAATTTTCTTTTTCTTATTTTTGGCTTTTATTGAAAGGAATGTTAGATTTAGAGAAGAACTTAAGCAAATTTATTTAGGGTAATCTACATATGAATATTTTTAGAAAACATTTTCTTAAAATTTATTCCCCACCTCTAAACATGTGTTTAATTTTTGTTTTTTTACTCTAACTCTTAATTTTTATTATTAATAACTGGGAAAGTCATACAACATTTTGCCAGTTTTTTTTTTTTTATTTGGCAGGCTAAATGGTAGTTAAGTCCAGGTGTTTATCCAATTTGGGGATGTTTTTCTGCTTTTTCAAAGTTACATGGCCAATTTACATAGCTGTAAAATAGTAAGGTCAACTATCTGAACCATAACTTATTTTACCTTATTTAATTATTTCTTTAAATAATGTTATAGGCATCAAGTTACAATTAAATGTTTACTTTTTGGAGGTAAATCTAAGCACAGTATTTTAAACTAAATTTGATTATCAATATTTTTTTTCATTGTAGAAGAAAAAGAATGTCAACAGAATGTAGTAATAATGCAGGCACTCGCACAAGCCTTAAAGAGGTTTGAGGCAATGTTCTAGTGAAACTGGTGTCAGTAATTCCAATCAGTGTTCATAAAATTTTAGATTGTGAAATACATACTAAGATTACTCCATGCAATAAATTATATGATTTCAGACAAGTTCAGTTTTGTGAGCAGTTCTTGGACATGTGTGCAGGAAGACGTTTTCAAATTTACTCGATTACACTTTCCATGACAAATGAATAGGACTAACGGTACTTTGGAATACACTAAAGAACATTGTGCACAGCAAAATCATGAACACTATAGGACCTAGCCTGTACAGCTACTCAATAGGAATAAAACAGTCAGCAAGTTACTCTATCACACTTTAATAACAAAAAAATTATGTATCTATATGTTTTATTTGTTAAAATATGAACAGGGATACTGTGCATTTGTGCTCTCTCTCTCACGTGCACGTGTGGGTGTGTAAGCATTTCTTTTACCTTTAATTAAATTACAATTACTTCTCATTTGTTTTACACAGTTTATTCTCCTACGTACGCAAATACCACACAATGTAATTCAAATTCACATTCATGATTGAGCGCTCATGCATTTTCATGTCTGGTATTTGAAAGTAAATTTTTCCTCATACTGCTCTAATTATACTACCATTTACTTATTTTTCAGCTAAATTCTCTCTCTTTTAAAACTGAAACTGTTGTGAAATTACATATTTTCTTTTATTATAAATATTGCTCTGAGCTCTATTATGTTTCACTCTTTGTGCTTAAAAAATGTACAGATTCAGAGAGTACTTCTTCTATGAACAGTTATGGAATGTTTTATTCACCATGCACACGTAATGGTCTTAATAAATAAATAAAAAATGTCTGGCCTGGGGTGAAGTTTTACTGATTTAGGCGTGGCGCTAACCCACCGGGTTGGTCTAGTGGTGAACGCGTCTTCCCAAATCAGCTGATTTGGAAGCCGAGAGTTCCAGCGTTCAAGTCCTAGTAAAGCCAGTTATTTTTACATGGATTTGAATGCTAGATCGTGGATAACGGTGTTCTTTGGTGGTTGGGTTTCAATTAACCACATATCTCAGGAATGGTCGAACTGAGAATGTACAAGACTACACTTCATTTACACTCATACATATCATCCTCATTCATCCTCATATCATCCTCTGAAATATTATCTAAACGGTAGTTACCGGAGGCTAAACAGGAAAAAGAAAGAAAGAAAAGGCGTGGCGCTAAGACTGTTAAGCATGTCATAATCATATTTACATAATTACAAAAATGCTTGATATCAAGAAACAAAATCGCAAGATGTTTCTGTTATTTTTAACTTTTACAGATTTCATAAGCTATTAAGAAAATAAGTAAGAGATAAAAACATTGATTTTGGTAGACGATAGCAAACAAAATATGTTATTTAGAGAGAGCAAATTGTAAGACAATATATACATTTACTTGATGTTTGGAAAATAAATAAATCAGATCTAATTTATAGCAAATACCATCATAACTGATCAATTACTGGAAATAAGCAGGATCATCTTCTGAATGTTTATTTGTAATTTTTTTAATATACATATTTCTACAAAATTCTCTTTATGATTTTTATTCTTGTGTATTGTTCAATTCATTACAGAATTATGGTATCTTTTTGGTTTAAACTTCAAAAACTAAATATAATTTTGAATGTAAAAAAATTATTTTGAGTACTAAAACTTTTCCTTCTTTATTTTCCCTTTATATTTCATTAATTACAATACAAACTGCAACCATCACCATAAATACATCACCCAATGGCAAGATGGTTTGGAGAATTATGTTAAATGAAAATAATTTTAATTCTGACGTAAGTAATAACTATATTTCCATAAATTACTCACTCTTAATATATTATTCTAATATTTATAATCAATAATTCATAAACACGAATGAACAGAAACAGAATTAATACAACAAAAATGATTGTAGACTAAATTTATAAAAATTAATCACATCATTAAAAATAAATAAATAATAAAACGAGTTTTTACTTCTTTTAAAAATGAAGTAAAAATTTAAGAAATAAGTATAATTTTTTTTAAATTTATACTTAATAAAAACTCTTGACGAATTGTTATTGAAACAATTTTTATTGTTGCCAATAAAAATTTATATATTTTCAATTTTGCTATTATAAATACTAAAGATGGTTCACACAATTGCTAAGGAAATAAAGTAATACGACAACAGAAGTTACATTGTATGTTACAGTTACGCTGTCATTTGTATTCAAATTTAAAAAAATAACCAAATATATTCTGATCACATAATTTAAAAAAAAATAAAGTACAGAGGTTGCTTCATTAGCCACTAAATGGTTATTACATAAATAAATAATTAAACATTAACTAGAAATACAAAATATACAATATTAAATAAAATTTTAAAAAAGTTAGTATGTTAGGTAAATCATACATTAAAATCATGTTCATAAGTAAAATAAATTTAACAAAAAAAAAAAAGAAAAAACATACCAATAAAGAAAAGATGTCAAATGAAGATCTGAAGCCCAAATTTGTACCCAGGAATTTTTCATATGACACAATAAGTAACAGCATGGTGTAATTATCAATAATTTTATATATCTATATAGTAGTACTTAAAAACAACTTTATAGTTTTATAACTGACTTTTTACTTGTTGGTAAATAGAGAAAGTGGTACACGGAAATAGTCATGATCTTTTACCTCCTTAATATAAAAACCTTATATCAATGATGAAAAGTGCATTAGAATATTAATAGTGGGGCTTTAAACTTTTATTAGGGGTCAATCCATTTCAAGTGACCCAAGGGTGGTTGCTTGACCAATTCAAAAAAATTTAAACACCCACTTGTTTCCTACATGTCTCAGGACCTTAAAACTACTTTTTATAATTTTTTATTTAAGCAGTTTACCTGTGACAGCCATTTTTGTTATAGTGTACACATCTATTTTTGTGATAAGGGTTTATGGAAAAAATCATTACTGAAAACCTATTGGTCCTGGAAGGAAGAAACAAAAAGCAATTTATTCATAATTTCTCAAGGTACCAACATGAAAAACAGTGAAATTTCACTTTTGGTAATTTTTTCAACAGGCATGGATAACATACGCAGTTTGAATTATTTCTTTTGTGTAATGTTAGTAGTTTTACCAAAAAATAATATTAATGATGATATACTTACCCCTAAATTTTATGAATTTTTGAAAATAATTTTTTTTTAAATTAAAATTTTAGCTTCAAATAACTGTGATGGGACTGGTGATAAAAATCTCAAATTTGCACAAATTACAGTATTTTTGTAGATGTTTATGGCAGATAAAAAAGTTTCTTGTGCATTGTATTAATAAAAAAGTTATAACATCTCAAAAATCATGAAAAAACTATTAAAAGTGGTACCAATTTGACTCACTAAATAAGTACTCCAAGGAAATTTCTTGTCTTGTCACTTTAACATTTTTATACTTATTACTGTAGTTGAAATAGACTTGTTTGAACCATTCAACTGCAGTGTTCATGTTATAACTGACAATTGAAGTCATTTCCAGTCGTCAGGAAAATTCATGTTGCAACATGCTCATTTATGCTTGTTGCATCATTTAGCTTTGCAATTACAGACTGGTCAGTCTGACATTAGTCAGTGACCTGTTCATATCTTTACAAAATTGAAATTTGAGTGTCTCAAATTTCATCCTGTGTTTGGAAGTGATTATTAAATAAGTTTTACTTAATATTACATCAGCAAATTTTAAAATAAGTTAAATTTTTAGATTATTTTCACATAAAGCAATGTAAGAACAATGTTCCATAGGAATTTATGTGAATGAAGAGTGTCATAAAACAGTGTGTGGTACAGTGCCAAAAGAATTCAATAAAATGTGAACTTAGTGATGAAAACCAACTTATTTTTTTACGTGTTATTTCAAATGTCATTAGTGTTTGCAAATATCTTAAAAAAACACTTTTTGTAAAAATTCAGTCACCTGTATGGACAGTTCTGTTGTGACCCTTTAAGAACTAAAAATAAAGTAAAGAAAAACTTTTGACAAATAACATTAGAGTAAGCTCTTAAAGAACACATTTTTCCAAATTTAAATTTAGTTTCTAGAAAGTCCCTTTATATTAACAGTTTTAAAAGTATTTTTAAAAAACCGTTTTGACTGCTGTGAAAGAGTTGTTGGTACTAGAAGCTACCACTAATATGTTCCTGTGTTAGAAGGCATTGTAAGATGTTACTTTACTTCAGACTCCAAGGACTATGAAGACCATACTGTGTCAAGTATTGTACCATATTCACTTAAGGAAAAAGACTCTATTGCTTGCATGTATGACGATCAGTGGTGGATAGGCGAAGTGGTAGATATTAGCCTGGAAAATGACAATGTGCAGGTTCATTTTTTCCACCCAGCTGCATCATGTATATCATTTCAAAACTCTCAAAAAGACAAAGTGCGGGTACCGATCTGTTCTGAGAAAGTTGACATCACTTGAACTAACTACAGTGAAGGGTCTCACACAAATATTCTCACACTGAAAATACTCACAAAATTTCAAAGAGAATTATCAGAAGAGATATCACAGCTGTTGGTTAACCACACTAAATAATAACTTTCATTGCTACAAAAACAGGCTATTTCATTGAAGAATAATTTAAATTTTGCTATAATTTATTTTTTCTTCGGTAGTGTTTACAAAAATAAACCAGTGTAAAAATAAAAATTAATTCTTGAAAAAAATGTAGGCTACTCAATGAAATCTAAGCTTGGGTGAGTTTTACAACCATTTTTAAATCAAAATTGTATTAGGTTACTGATATCGTTTAAATTATCATTAAACTACGACCTATCATTAATAATTTAAAAAAAAGAACTATTTTAAAAATATTGAAAACATCAACTTCAACAACATAGGGACCAAATATATAAAAAATTTAAGTGAAAAGAAGACAAGTTCGAGTACTTATTTAGCAAGTCAAAATGGTATATCTTTTAACAGGTTTTTCATGATTTTTGAGATGTTGTAACTTTTTTATTAGTACAATATACAAGAGACTTTTTTATTCGCCGTAAACACCTACAAAAATACTGTAATTTGTGCAAATTTGAGATTTTTATCACCAGTCCCATAACAGTTATTTGAAGCTAAAAACTGAATTTAAAAAAAAAAAATTATTTTCAAAAATTCATAAAAATTTAGGGATAAGTTTATCATCATTAACATTATTTATGATAAAACTACTAACATATACCTACATATAAAAAAATAATTCAAATTGTGTATGCCATCCCTGCCTCTTGAAAAAAATTACCAAAGGTGAAATTTCAATTTTTCATGTTCATGATAATTCTTTCATAGAAAGATTAGATAGGTAAATAAACGACTGGACCAATCTTTTACTTTGATAAAATATAAATAAATTGCTTTTTGTTTCATCCTTCCAGGGCCAATAGTTTTTTAGTTATGATTTTTTTCGTAAACCCTTACTATCACAATATAGGTGTGCGCACCATAAAAAATGGCAGCCACAGGTAAACGTCTTAGATAAAAATTAAAAAAAAAAATAGCTTCAAGGTCCTGAAACATGTAGAAAACAAGTGGGTAATAAGTTTCAATTTTTTTTTTTAATTGGTCAAGCAACCAGCTTATGTTTTTTTGGGGCACTTCAAATGGATTGACCCTTAGGGATACGAATCAAAATCTTCCAACACCTACCAGCAAATAAGCTAGCTCTTAGAAGCAAACCACTACTCAGACATGTTCATAAACTTGCTCATTGCTGGACTAACTCATCAAACAATGAGAGCCGACAGCCATCATGTCAGCCATCTCTCCTACATAGCATAATGATTTGTCACTGTTATCAACCTCAATTCTGCATCTCATTATCAATGTTGGTCACTCTGAATCATTTCAACCAGCTGACTTTAAGTGATCTCTCTTCGACTAATTTTGTTTTCTTTTTCAAATTATTTTAAGTTATACAAAAGATCTATTTTTATAAATATTTTAAATGCTGAATACTGCAGCATTTATGCTGCAGTATTCAGCAAAACTTAACCAAAGTTTTGCTTTGGTTAACTCCTTGTACTTTTTATAATTTTAATCATCATTCACTTTACTTGACTCCCATTTCACCAATCAATAAAATGTAATAATAAAATTTAAATTTTAGACAATAAAAATAAAATGAAATAAATGAAGTTGCAATGACAAAAATTTTTGGCAATTATTTATAAATAAACTTGTAAACAAAATGAGAAATGATAAATTAGTAACAAATAAAATATGAGAAATTTAGTGAATCAGAGCTAATACAGTGAAATTGTTTGGGTTTTTAGCAACGTGAAGAGCAACTTCTGGATCAAGAACTACTGCCAAATCTAACAAATCAATATATAAAATATTCATATTATGATTAAAATTGAGAACTGATTAGCTATTCTCATCAACATTGGTGACAGCTCCAGTTCCTTTCAACAAACCAGAACCACTATCTCATACCAAAATTATCACTCTTCTACAGTACTATAATTATTGAACTATATATATTCAAAGCGACCCTATTTCTAGCCTACAATCTAAAAAAAACTTCAAACTGAATCATATCCAAGTAAAAAGCAATAATATTTACAACATAAAACAAGTTTTATGAAAATTTAATAACGAATAGACTCAAAAACCAGTAAATTTTCTCTCACTGTACAATGATATTTTATTTCAGTTTTGTATATTAAAAAATACAGAATAACACAATAGCAGCCAGACACATATTTAACCTTTAATATAACTAAATTCACCACAATAACACGTAAATTCTATCGTGCTCAAAACGATATTTTAAATAAAACAATATTTTCAAGGTATAAAATCAATCAATCAATTTGAAATCCATAAATTTGCAAAATATAATCAAGGCATCGATAACACCACGACATACTTGTAACAATTTTTCCAAAAAGCTGAACATCAACAATTACAAAAATTATAAAAAAAAGCACTAAGATAACAACACATCTTCTGGAAAACAAATAATAAAAGGCAATACTAACCACAAACTGAGTTTTACGTTTATAATGTTCACAACCAAACTCAGGTACAGCTGCCATTTTTAACCAGCGCCGTGGAACCCGTATGTTTCTTCACTGCCTTTTTGATATAATAGTTTTTTCCATTTAAGTATTCATGCATCTTAAATGACTACATAATCGTAAAAAAAATAAAATAAAAACGAATAATATTTTACAATGTATATTTTAATAAATAAACAAGCACCTCAAATACTTATTTCTTAAACATTTTTTTTATTTTCCACTTTCATTAATCAACACAATTAATGGCGAATTGATTATGAAAGCACACCTTTCCTACCTTGATGTTTGTTGGTGTCCCCAGTATGGAATATGGATTTTACAAAATTATTAGTATAATAATATTATGGATAAAGAATAAGAAAATTTACAATAACTTTTATTATTAAAAACATTCGAATTTAGAACATATATATATATATATCACACGCTGAATGTGCTTAAAAACAGTAATAGATGAAACGCCTTGCTTTTAATAATGTTTGAAAATAATACTCATACAGCAACCCCTAATTATTACCATCTTTATAACTCTTGGTTTCATTTATTTGCACTCATGCACTTTTGCTTTATAAAAATTAAAAACACTCAATTGAAGTTATATTCTGGATCAAACAACATACAGTAAAGTGATAACTATTGCAAAGTAATAAACTGGCGGTTTGATGAACTTAAAGTTTGTTTATATAAATTTGACAATATTAGTTCAGTACTGTTCTTCTCATAATATATTTAATACTACAAGATTTGTTGTACAAGATGTAATTCAAAAATGTTCATAATTTTTAATGTAATTTGTTTTCAGACAGATTTATTCTTGACTCCACTTATCGTCATCACCATGATAATTAATTGTATTACATTTAATTATGAGTAATGACCCTACAGTTTCTACAACACGACACAGCTCTACCATCGATGCCGTATTTACGCGATATTTAGAAAACATATCAACAAAACTAATTCTATCATATTTTTCATATCATAAGCCACTGATAACTCTCGTGCCTATTAAATCGTCATCCGAAGAATTAATGAAACTAAACTAATCGAAATATATTCTATGAACATTTATATGGCAACGAATACTTCAAACCTTTTTAAACTGTATAAAATAAATGTTTTATTTAAGCGTTATTTATTCAAACTCTTATTCGTGGTATTTTATGTCATTTATCGATCGTTTGACTCAGTTGTTTAAATCCGTAGAAAATAACGAATGTAACGAAAAAATAACGAATGTGAAAAATCGCATTTTTCAGAATCGCCAGTTTACTATTTCTTTCTTTCTTTTTCCTGTTTTGCCTCCGGTAACTACCGTTCAGATAATACTTCAGAGGATGAATGAGGATGATATCTATGAGTGTAAATGAAGTGTAATCTTGTACATTCTCAGTTCGACCATTCCTGAGATGTGTGGTTAATTGAAACCCAACCACCAAAGAACACCGGTATCCACGATCTAGTATTCAAATCCGTGTAAAAATAACTGGCTTTACTAGGATTTGAACGCTGGAACTCTCGACTTCCAAATCAGCTGATTTGGGAAGACGCGTTCACCACTAGACCAACCCGGTGGGTTCGTCAGTTTACTACTAATCTGAACGTTCTGCATCTTGTAGTAAACTATCCAATGCGTATCTCTTAGTAAGGCTAGTTTTAAACTTTATTGTTTTTACTAATGTCTACTTTGTATTATTAATAATGTATGACTAACGAATAAATTATTCGATAGTCTACGCTATTACAAAAATCCCCTCAATGTAATCATTACACCGCATTTTAACGAATAACTCACACTCGTGAATTTACACTATTTTAGAATTCTTCTTGAACGTAATTATTTGCAATCATTAATGTGCCGCATTCATTTTTTTCAGAGGTACGTGTTGTGGTTCGTTTTAAACTTACGACTATAATATTTCAATAGTTCAAACAAAGTGTACCAGTATTAATCTTTCCACAAATCTCCAACTGATTCTTTTCTGGAAGAAGCAAGACAAGAAATATACAAACATTTCCAGTCATTAGAGACAGTACAAACCCAGTGTGAGTTATTCATTCGTCATATTGAAATAGAAAAGCCGACAATATCATTGGCAAAAAATACTGTTTTTTTATATTAAAATGAAAAACACACCATGAGCAGGGAATTCTTTTTGAACACGTTATAGATCAGTGAAGAAGTGATAAGAGGAGAATTTTAAAAAGTTGTTTTATAAAGCAATTTTAGAACCTAAGAAATGAGGCATAAACCTTCATGATAAAAATTTTATTAAAGAACACATTTTTTTTCTTTTACAGCCCTATAATCACAGTATTGTTGGCTAAAAAGAGAATTTACTAATTTAGATGCATACCTTAACATAAGATTGACGTATATTACGTGTAATTTAGATTGACATATATATGTATACAGATAAATGTAAGGAAAAAGAGTTTGTCGTTTGAAACTTACCGTAAATGTTTCAAAACTTACAAATTCAAATTTCATAAGCCTAAAAAAGACTTATGCAAAACATTTTTTTTTTGTTTGTGGGCGAAAAACGCCTGGGCGTTATCATCGCCCGGAATTTTAATTATAAAAGGGTAAAACAATTCCAAAATAATAAAACTTATAAGATGTCAAATTAATATTAAACATATAATGCTTAAAAATGCTTAAAATTCAATGAGAGCAGTGAATCTGGAAAAATGGACGCGAAAAGTCTGCGAGAAGCATATAAATAGAAAAGAAGCTGCAAAAATGGAAGGGATGAAGACAAGGCAGCGGCAGCAGAAAAAAATAGTGATGTTCTGGCATTCAATTTTGACCTTCAGGCTCTCTTGTACACACCAAAAGGTGCTTCTAAGCCATTCTTTTATGTTCAAAAGCTTTCTTTCAACTAATTCATCTTTGTTTTTTTCTGTTTAGCCTCTGAAATCACCGTATTACTTCAGAGAATGAATGAAGATGATATGTATGAATGTAAATGAAGTGTAGTATTTTAACGGTTTACAATTTAGGAACCGCGGACGTCCACTGTTTCACTTGGGATGATACTGAAGGGAATCGAGGCAGTACAGAAAATCATTTCGACATTATGAAGGCATTATAGACATTATGTGGTTTCGACATTATGTATTTGAAAACGCACTTCAAATACATAATATCGAAACCTGATATTATCCATGTCAAAATGATGACAGACAGTTGCAGTAGCCAACATAAGAATTACAATTTTAGCGCACTGTGTTTACATGCTGTAAATACCCATAAAAAACTACAAATTATAGATCATGTTTATTTTGAACCCAGTCACAGTCAAATTATATGCGACTCGGCCCACTGTAAAATAGAAATAAGATCAAAGCATGTATCCGTCTACATTCCAGAAGATTGGGTACACATGAGATTGGCTTAAGCCAAGCCTTTTGTTTGCTGTTACCAAATTATTACATGTTGATTTCTTAAATTTCAATCCTACAAATTTCTGAATACCAATGAAGAAACAAAAGTGAACAAGGGTAAAAATATAACTTCAGTAGTGCGTAAATAGCGGTGCTGCGTCAGTAGTTCTCCTAGCTGCCGTTAGGAGCGCTAGTGTCGCAGCTGCCATCTTGGATCCGCCATGTTGTGACGTCACAAGATGTTTGTCTTAAGAAAATTGTCTTGAGAAAAATGTCTTGAGAAAATTATCTAATTGAAACCCAACCGCCAAAGAACACCTGTATCCACGATCTAGTATTCAAGTCCGTGTAAAAATAGCTGGCTTTACTAGGGCTTGAACGCTGTAACTCTCGACTTTCCAAATCAGCTGATTTGGGAGGACGCGTTAACCACTAGACCAACCCGATGGGTCCCGGGAATGCACCTTTTCTTTCTTCTTTTTTTCCTGTTTAGCCTCCGGTAACTACCGTTTAGATAATTCTTCAGAGGATGAATGAGGATGATATGTATGAGTGTAAATGAAGTGTAGTCTTGTACATTCTCAGTTCGACCGTTCCTGAGATGTGTGGTTAATTGAAACCCAACCACCAAAGAACACCGGTATCCACGATCTAGTATTCAAATCCGTGTAAAAATAACTGGCTTTACTAGGACTTGAACGCTGTAACTCTCGACTTCCAAATCAGCTGATTTGCCCGGGAATGCACCTGAAAATGGAAAAGTCCACTTAAGCAACTATACATTATGTAAATGTCTAAATTAGCATCTAAAATTATGTAGGAGGTAAGAAAAATAAAATTTTACTGAATGTTACTTTGAAGATGATTTATTTTACATTCTAATGAAAAAAAATTACAAATAATTACATTCATACAAAAAACTCAGTAATTTAAACACGAAGGTCATCATTCATCTCTCGATGTTTGCAGACTGGGTCAAAATTTTGCGTTCCACAAGCTATGTTATTGTGATTAAATACTGAATACAAATAAAATCAAAGATCAGCTATCTCAGTCCAAAATGGTCCATAGTGTTTTGATAGTAGCTTATCTTAATTATGTAGCTTTGACTGTTTTATTTTCACTCCCTTTTGTAGTGTTAATGGATTAATATTAGCTAGTATTCTATTTTGGTTCATCAGAGATAATGCTTTGCTGACGTCTAATTTGTAGAATGGCTCTCCTCTAACAACAACTTTGTAACCTTGTAAAGTTTTTTACATGTTATTATGATCCTTGAGCATTTACTTATTTGAAAATGCCAGTTGGACAGAACTTTCAGGATATTAGCAGTCTCAGTTTTCCAATCAGAAACCTGAAATTCAGAAATATTAATCACAGTATCATAATGACTGAAAATTTCTAAATAGGCATCAGGTTGAATTATACTGTTTTTTTACACATTTCCATTTCTATTAGACCAAAAGCACGGTCTGCTGGCAAGTAACTATGTCATGTTACATGGAACACAAGTTCTATTGTATTAACATTAATAGGAGCATTATGAGCAACCCACTTTTGGCACATCATAACTAGTGTTGAATTTTTGTTCTGGCTCCCACATCCATTGAAGACCAGTTGAAGTGTATCTGTTTTTTGGGGAAATTTTGAATTTTTTAATCTGTGATAAACTGCCGAAGATATTTCGCAAGAATCTTTTGGACAATCGAGTTTTGACCATGTATAACAGAAAACATAATCTTTAGTCAGGTCGTTTTTTGAAAACCCTTGAGCTATTATAAAATTATAAATGTAAATTAGTCTTGAGTAGTATGTAGCTTGGTCAGGTATCTTTGGTAGTGCCGTTCGCACTCATGTTCAATCGGCGACACTCTATTACTCCTTGTGATGCTAATTCTTCAATAATTTCTTACTCCGAACAGTTTAGAACATCCCGACAGACTACAACACCCCTTGAGGTGTTGAGCGTGCCGTGGGGATCGACGCGTACAACCAATTCTCCAATCTTTTTGAGCCCTAGGATCTTCTGAGATTGAGCATCATTTACAGTCTCCACATGAAGTTCAGTGAAAGTTTTTTTATTTCCTTAACAGGACCTCCAGCGCATTTAGTTATCTCTCGAGCAATGAGAAAGGGACTCACCCTCGAGAAATTACCATCTTCTTTCATAATGACTAAATATTTTGGCTTCGGTACGTTGCTCTTGAAAAAAGCTTTTTGCAAGCTCTTTCTTGCCTCAACCTCAATACGACGAGATTCTGCACTGTTTCTCCGTTTCGCCTCATGCGAAACGGCCGGTTCTAAACGAGGGTGTTTTTGTGAACCCTCTGCCACGTTTGGTTGTTGTTCAATTTGCATGACTTTAAATCCCTTCTGTAGTAAGGCTAGCCGCCGGGGTACACCCCCACTCCAGGGCAACCCTGGAGGTCCGTTCCGGTACTCCGGTGGAATCGGCATATGTCTTGGCAGAGAGCGCAGTCTCTGCACTGACTCCAGGCCCCTACACACCGAGGTTTTCAGGGCTCCCATGCGCCGAAAAACATGGGCACCTTAACTACATGCTTGCCATCGCGGGGGGCATGTGGACAGTGAATGGCCTCCGTTACACCTGCAAATAACTTCGACCGTGGCCGCCACATCGCCAGCTCTAAAGGTGATATCAATCCGGGCCCTTAATCGTTAAAAATGTCGTACCTGCTGGTTGCCGCAAAATCCAGTCAATAGATACGGCCTATAGATGTAATTCGGCCGAAACATAGCATGTCCGAGAACAACACCCGGAACCCCGTTAGCCAGCTGTTATATCAGGTGTGATTTCTTCTCTAATATGATATTGTAAACATATTATAATAAACTCATAACTTGAGGTTATTTGGATATTACGTTTCAAAGAAAAAAAAATCATAATTTCTGATTTGGTTAAAAAGCATATTCAAGAGGATTTTTATGGTAGTTGATGTTCAGTGTTGTTACAGGACTAATTGATTTCTGACAGGACAAAGCAACATTTAAATACATTTTAATTTTTTTTCTTTTTTTATTAATTTAAATCTTTAATTATTTCTTAATTACATTTTTAAATTACATAAGTATTGTCATATTTAGTTTATTATGATAGAAATGATAATTTGTAAATAAATAAGCATTAATACTAAATTATTATTGTAATAGAAGTAGTACTAGTATTGGATGAGTAATACTGATTAATTATGAATAATGAAAGTTAGTTAATAATCTGTATTTTCTTTGTTCTCTACAAGATACTATGTTCTAACAAGATCTACTATGTTGTTACAAATTTTAGGAAAATTTTTGTTCATACAATAACACTACTACACCCATCAATGGGATTAGAATTACTTATCTGCATATCAAATTTTACTGAACTGACATTCTTACACTTAATAGTCAAATAAAATACTAAAGAACATACATGATGAAATTATTTATAGTATGTGATGTACATTATTGTAGAAACATTTCCGCATTTGCGTTTAAACTAGAAAAAATTATTTTGCAATGTACTAGAACACATTTACAATTTAGTAGTAATATAATAGAAATATTATAACCAAATTTTGATGTTAATTTTGGTGGGTTGTAAAATAAAATTTCAGTAATTAATCCTTTTTCAATATTGTTTAATAAAATTAAATATTCATTATTTTTTTAAATATAAAAATAAAATAACACAATTTAATTAAGCCTTTTTTAATTTAATTCTTTTTTAAATTATGCATTCAGTGATCTAAGTGGAGAGAGAGAAAAATATTTTATATAATAATAACATTACCAAACAGAATAAAAATATTGAATGGAACAGAACAATCAAACAAAATACAAAAAATATTATTTTTTTAAAAAATCCCTCCAGCAACTACAAATATAATGGTACTATAATGTAATCTTTAGGAATGTAAATATTGGGAAGAATTAATTAATGACTTCATTAAAAATTAGTTTTTCATTAGTTTGGCTACCCAGTTATTTTACTCAATCTTTAAAACATTACCTTAATTTTTATCTGATAATTTGTTTTATAAATAATATTAACAATTAATGAAATTCACCTTACCAGCACATTGATATGAACTCATGATCTTTCAGATTACTTGAAAGCCATCTACAAAGGAAAGGACCAGACATTCATGGCTGTTTTACACTTTAACTGTGATCTTTTAAATTTTTAACTTAAATGCAATAATATTATCTCCCGATAATGGCTTTCAAGTAAGCCAAAAGATCTTCCATTGATATCAATGTGCTGGTAAGGTGGATTTCATTAATTGTTAATATTATTTATTTAACTTATCAGCAGTACCATCTTCAAGAAATTAATTTGTTTTGTTCTGACACTGGTTTAATAAGTTAATTTGAGCAGTGAATAATAGTTTAATTTCCATAGTACAAATCATCTAACTGTGGACGTACTTCTCCATTTACTCATTCTGCTATTTAGCATTGTCAAATAAGTGTTTAATCATAATGACACAAAAATCACAATAGCTAGCATAAGTTTTCTTTGGCTTACATTAACTTAGAGAAATGATTAAAAAATACTTGAAATTACAGCACTAGTTCATTACTTGTTATCAAGATCTGCAAATCCAAGTAGGAAATTTACTTCTTTATTCCCAGTGAACAGAAATGTTCTGACAGAACAACGTAGGCTCAATATGTAAAAATGTATAATTAAGCTATTTTAAAAAAAAATTATCTGCAGCTTGAAATATACTATGATTTTTATTACATATAACAAAGTCATGCAAATTTAAACAAATTTACAAACAAAACTTAGCAATGCAACAAAAAAATAAAGAATGAATAGTATTAAAGCTTCACTTTACGGTATTTTTACGAAATTAATTAATTTCTTCAAGAAATCTCCAAAGATCACCAGGGAAGAATTGTAAGTGAAATAGAATTAATAGAATTATTAATTCTACCTATGTTACATCTACTGTTACTACTTATGTTATATGAAAATAAATTGTAAAGAAATAAATCCACCTGCTTCTTCATTGACAGTTACTGATGAAGTAAAGAAAATTAATTTAAGTGGTTAAAAGGATCAAAGGAAGAGGATTATAACAAAAAATAGAGAGATAAAATTGGAAATAGACACTAAAGTTCAATGTATACATTGTGTCAGCTACAAATCTACATAGAAAAACCTCCCACAAAGGATAATACATTTACATAGAATTTATTCAAGAATCAGGCAGCAATGACATGGGTAGAACATGAAAAAATGGTAGACAAGGATGTAATCTGACCCTATTAGTTTTTAATTTGTCTACAAAAGAAACAATACAAGGATTTGAAAACTTTGAGAATCAATATAAAGGAAAAAATAAAAGAGTAGATTTTCTAATGACAATGTTGTTTTGGTCTATATAAAAAATGGATTTATTGCTATGAGAAAAAGTTGATAATAAATAAAACATGAAACATAAAACAATGAAATGTTACAGAAAGTAGGGTAATGAAGAATTAAATATTAAGATAACAGAACATAACATATCAAAAGTTACAGAATTTTGCTATTTAAAAATATATAAGCTTTTGTAATAAACTACAAACCGAACTAAATTTTATAATAAAATGTTCATAATATTTTACTATCAAAATGTTTTCTCACACCTCATATAATGCATGCTGAGTTGATTTCTTCAGAGTAAATGCAAAGTTTTCTCTGAGTTGTTCCACAGCAGCTTCAGAGACACATGGGTATCTTGGTGATTTTGTATGTTTAACAGAACAACCTGCCTCAACAAAGGTTTGGTGCCTAGAGTAAACTGTATGCCTACTAGAAGGCTCCCTACTGTATTCTCTATGAAAATTATGTTGAACTGCAGTTGTTGACTGCAAACCATGAAACCAAAACACACAATAAGCACATTCTTCACCAGTAAATATATTAATTTTTAACAACACTGGTGACAGCACTGGAGACTGAATTCGGTATTAATGAAATACATGAATCAAAATTTGATGTGTTTTGTTATAAAATGAGACCTCAACCAAATCTCTAAGATATCTAAATAAACCTTTATAAGTTTTCAAAATTGGGAAGTCCTTTCTAAAGCACCTGGTATATTATTAGATTATTAAGGTTGTTGTGTCAGTACTGGTGGGTTGATGATTTGTTCTCTGATATAATTGGCAAACACAGGATAGTTGGTATCACTCTGTGATACTGTGGAGGCTTCTATTGTTCATTGTATTTTTACTTGTTGCATCCTATTTGACCATTGAAGAACATTGTGCAATCAGAATAATTCAGTTTAAATAGTCCAAAGCCATTGTGTTAGTTCGGTGATTATTTTCTGTTTATCATGGTTTGTTTTGTTTTGTTGTAGCTATGAAGGCTGTATTGTAATTATCTAACATCTATTCTTAAGCCCTAGCATGTACCAAGAGATCCCCATCAACAGATAAAATTGCTTACTTACAAGGAGTGACTGAAATATAATGCACAGTCGCTAGTAACTCATGAATGAAAAGAAATAGTCAAATGAAATAAGAATGGTATAAATATACATTTTATTTTTCACAAAAACTTACATTTATTTTTCTATGTAGTCACCATTTACAGCTACAAATTTCTCCCATTGGTGAACTAGTTTCTCATTTGGTCAGTGAAGAATACTGACGCTCTTTCCTTGATCCATAACCTCACTGCATCCTTCAGTTTATCAACTGAAGATAAATGAATACCCTTAACATCAAATTCCTCTTTAATTACAGAAAAAAGTAAAAATTGCAGGCCACCAAATCTGTTATGTATGAAGAGTGTGGAATAAGTTCAAATTTCAATTTCACAAGGGTCTTGGCAGTTATATGTGATGTATGTGGTCGACCATTATTGTGTTGCAGAATTATCAGCTCCATGGACTGTAAAACATGACACACATGTCTCCTAACATGTTTTACTGTCTGTATGTATCAAGTAGAATCAGTCAGCAAAGCTTCCAGATAGTCAGTCACGTAGATATGTTTGGAATCCCAGATCATTGGCAAGAGAATTCTTTTTGCAGAGAATTATATTTTGAATTTTTTTACTGTGGTGAACTGTACTGCCAGTAATCCAAGCTCTGCTATTTTTCATCTAAGTCTTCATGATGCACCCAAGATTCATCTCCCATTACAATATTGAAAAGGAAGTCATCTAACACATTACAATAATGTTTCAAGAGCTTTTCACAACATTCCTGTTGTTGAGGTTTGTTCTTTTCTGTGAGTTTCCATGTTACCCACCATGAACAGATTTTACGATAGTTGAATTGTGCAATAATCTGTCCTACTTGGTCTTTCGATATGCCTGTCTGGATGGCAATGCATTATTTTATATCATAATAGTCATTTTGAATCAGTTTATCCACAGAAACTGGTCAACCATTCTGAGGTCATCCTCAATAATTGCTTTACGAGCTTCTAATGCACAAAATTTTAATACGCATTTACTCATAGTTCTTCAATCTACAGTTTCATCAGCATAAATGACTTTTGGATAACGATGAATGTCACTAGCATTCACTTTTTCTGCTGTTAAAAACTCAATCATTGCACGTTGTTTTAGAAGCATTGATATAGTAGGCATACTTGACTCCATAATGATGGCAACTGATAGCAAATCAGAGTGTATAGGTCAGTAAGTTTTGAAATGTAGTAGAAGGGGAATGAAATTACAAGATGGAATTTCTAACAAATTTGTTGGAATTTGAACAAATTGCTAGCACTTGGCACTTGTGCAAATCTTATTTTCCTGTTATGTCCCAATATATATTACATTTTAGCCACCTATTACATAATCAAGAAGTAGACAAATCTCTCTTCCACAAGCACATAATATAATAGAAGCACTGTAATAGGTGTAAAAACTGCCCTCCAAGAACTTAACTTATGATTAACAATAAAAATTTGTTCATCTTTATTAAAGAGTTACATACCATATTAATTTCACAACTATTATTTTCTAGCGTATTTTAGTTCAGTCCTAATTATGTACATTTCATTCACTGTTTAACATTGACACAAATCGAGGTAAATTTGCTTATCAGAATTTGATGCTGTAAAATGCAGTGGCTTTTTACAGTATCATCAAATTATTTATAATATCAAAATATATTATATTTATCTATATATATAAAAATGTTAAGTTCGTTTGTGTACGGCTTCAAAAACTGAAAATGTTCTGCACAGATTGATCTCAAATTTTAGCACTATATATAACCCGCATTAAAGATTGTTTTCATCTATTTTTAATAAATCGATCTATCTATTTTTAATTTGTACAGTTTTTTAATAAATAAGAGGCTAACAAATCAGATGGAAATGTAAATAAAGGAAAACCAATCAGATCAATGCAAGATGGCCGCTGTCAAACACAACGACCAATCACAAAGAGCCCGTATGGCCGTTGTCAATGTAAACAAAATCACAACTGATAAAGTAACAAATTTCTTTGAATTATATTTAACAGCTAAAACATCTGTATTTTATTTAAAAAAATACCAAAACAAAAAGAAAAGCCACCAAGAAGGATGACTTACAGTAAATAAATTAAAACACCCAACTTTCTTATAGCCCAGATAGACTTAAGACTATGCAAACAAAAAAAGTCGAAATAACCAAATACACAGAAAATAATATCCCTACATAATGACCAAAAAATCCTTTGTTAGGTTATTTTTTTACATATATATAACCAAACAATCGTTTTTTGGTCATTTAGCGTTCTTTGTTATGTAAAAGCAAAGAACAAAATTCACAAATAGTAACACTGAAACCACACAACTAAGTATTCGTTTTTTTTTTTGTTTTTTCTAACCTCCGAAACCACCGTTATGAATTGCTTCAGATGATGATATGAATGATTTATAGCATATGAAAATGCCATGCCTGACCGGAATTCCAACTCGGAACCACCGGATTAAAGTCCGAGACGTTACCACTCGCGCCACGGAGGCCAGCAAACATATTCGTTAGGAGCCGAATAAAAACACGACTTACCAATATGGCGTTGTGTGTCAAACCAATTTTATACGGACTATAATTACTTTTAATACGCGAAACCCTTTGCAATGATTGAACATTAACTTAAACCTCTTCAAAGATTATTCCTTTTGAACTAAGCCACATTTTGATATCATTGTTTTTCTATAACACAGCTGGAAACTTTTCGTTTAATGATAAGAAGCGTTGTCGAAGACAATAACCGAATTCTCTTCCAAAGGACATAATACACCGTTAACTATTTCTAAATAATTCAAATTTGTGTAATTTTTTTACGAATCGCGTTTTTATCAAAATCTCACCTTTTTCTCAACTGACCTGCGGGGTTTTGTTTTCTTTGGAGACCGTAATTCATTAATAGATTCATACTCGAGAATCACGTTGTACATTGAAGCAGCACAACTTCTACTTACGTTAGCAGTTTATTAACATCTGAAATCAATGCTGTTTGATTATTCTGTAATTTGTAAGCATTACTTTGCTTTTGTAAGCATTTAAAATGATGTGTTTTTTCGCACGACTTAAGAGCTTTTTTTCGCAGCCCACAAATCTTTATATATAAAAATGTTAAGTTCGTTTGTGTACGCTTCAAAAACTCAAAATGTTCTGCACCGATTGAGCTCAAATTTTAGCACGATATATAACCCGCATCAAAGATTGTTTTTATCTATTCACATACCCGTAATTCACATATTGTTTCGCATCAGTCACATACCCGCGACCGCGAGAAAACCGTTTTTTTAACGGTCAGCTGTGTACCAGTGACCGCGCCATCTGCCGGAAGCGAGGGGAACACTCGCCACACTAGCTAATGACAACCGCAGTCACATGTGAAACAATACCTGTTCCCAATTACATTGTTTATTAACAAAAAAAAAACGTATCCACTTGCATCTGATTCAGATTATTATACAATCTGAATTAAATATTCACTTTAATCGAGGTACTTTTGTGTGATCGTGTTGTGATTGAGCTGCGCCTTTCACCAAGCTCTGAATTTATTAGAAAACGACCAACAATGGGGTATATGTATTAATGACGCGTGCAACACTGCACATCCAAACCAAATTCGCGCATTATTCGCAATTATATTGACCACTTGTTTCCCTTCATCTCCCACAAAGTTATGGGAAAGATATTGATCGCATATGGCTGAGGATATTTTGCATAGAGTACGCCTAGAAAATACCAATATGACCATGGAATTTACAGAAGGCATTTACAACGAAGCATTGATAAATATTGAAGACAAGTGCTTAGCTATTGCAAATAAAGTTCTTGGTCAATTGGGAGTGCCAGCACCCACTCGAGCTGAGATTGTTTCATTTGATGTGGATTTACGCCGTGAACAGAGTTACAACATTGGTGATCTTTAGTCATGTGTCCAATCAAACATTCCCAAATTAACGCGTGAACAGAAAGGTTTTTATGATCGCATAATGCAAATGATAAATGACGGAGTTGGGGGGACCTTCTTCTTGGATGCGTCAGGAGGAACTGGGAAAGCATTCCTCATTAGATTGATTCTAGCAACGGTTCGATCAAAAAATGACAATTATCCTGTTGCGGAATATTAATCAGCCAAAACTCTGCAACGGCACGCGACTTGCAGTTAAGAAATTTATGAATAACGTAGTGGAAGCAACGATTTTAACGGGGCCTTTCAAAGGTGAAGATGTCCTCATTCCTCGAATACCCATAATCCCGACCGATACACCATTTTAATTTAAAAGATTGCAATTCCCAATTCGATCGGCATTTGCAATTACAATCAATAAATCTCAAGGTCAATCTTTAGAATTGTGTGGTTTAGATTTAGGTGCGGATTGCTTCTCACATGGGCAACTGTATGTTACGTGTTCCCGAGTCGGCAAACCAGATAGCCTTTATATCTACGCAGACAGTGAAAAACAAAAAATATTGTATATCCACAAGTATTGCAAAATTAAACTTCTATGAAACGTATGCTTTGATTTACGTTTCTCATTTCTGACAAATGTAAATCTCAATGACACTTAAACATTTGTCCAGTGGCAGCTTGTAGCTAAAATTAGTGACGGTGCTGCTCCAGAAAATTTTTAGCCTTTGTTTAAAAATTGTGTAAAAGGAAACAAACATGTATAAAAAGAAAATTTATTCATAAACTTGATAAAATCCTAAAAGAACAAACTCAAATATGTTTTAACCTAAATTGTTACAGTTCAAACTTGATCTATTCGTTTGAAAATGAAATCCATTCTTCTTGTTTTAATTTGCGCAAAAACATCAATAATTTTCTCCTTGATCTCTGGATGACAACTGAGGAAATTTTTCTCCATTGAAAGCACTGCAAGTGCATTTAGTCTTTCCGAATTCATAATACTTCTTAGAAAAGTATTTATTCTTTTCTTGAAAAGCAGCATTCTGCCTCTGATGTAGTCACGGGAACTATCAAGATGATTTTAGTCAGTTTTGTAATTTCACTAAGAACATCATCTAGATTATTTTCCAAGATAAATTTCAGCACTTCAATTAATTTGCAATATTCATGAATATCAGACCCACTACAGAATACTTTTAGTTCAGTTTCAAGTTTTTCTTTGTCAATCATGGGATATGCTGCAGTAGTCAGTACTATCTCTTCTATAGGATGTTCATTTTTAAAACTAGTGATGCATTTCTTGTTGAACAATTTAGCAGCTACTAAGTGTTTAGTGGGAGGATATCTGTCCATTATATCAACATATATATAGTCACACACTTCCTCAGCTTCTACCATGAATGCCTTTGAAGGATTCTCACGGCACTTCCAATTTCTTAATTCTTAAATAGCAGTTTTGAAATTTGTTATGTATTCATCAACTTTAAACACACTGATTTCTCAAGATTACATTTGGGTGTAGATTATTTCAACATGAGGCATAATCTGATGAAAAAGCTGAAACCAAAACTTGAAATTATCATCATTCAGGCAGTTTAAAATTCCTGTTGCTTCTGCAATGGTTTGATCTGCATTTGATGTTGACTGAATTTCATTAAGGCAGTTTTTTAAAGTTTGCAAATTTTCATGAACTCTGTTTATGGTTCGTATGTTGAATTCTACCTTGTAGAGAATAGATGTGGAATGCTGATGTCCATAGGCTTCTTGAGAATGGACACACGTTTACGGTGATCTTGAGAAGAATGTTGGAATAGCCAGAATGTTAGAGAAAAATATTGTTGCATTTCATGTAATACTTGCTGCATTTCTCATTATTAAATTAAGTTGATATGCATAACAGTGAATGAAATGTGCATTACTATAAACTGCTTTTATTTTTGCTTGAACCCCTGTTTTTTTAACTTTCATGACATTTGCACCATCAAATGTCTGAGCTATCAGTCTTTGTCCATTTTTTGAAGGATTATGTCCAATTGTTCTAAAATACATATTGATATGTCATCCGCAGCTTGATTTTCTGGAATAAAGAATCCCTAAAAACACTCAAATACTTCTCCATTCAATATGTACTATAGAACAAGGATCATTTGAGTGTATTCCGAAACATCTACTGTATCATCAGCCATGACAGCTACAAAGGAAGCTTTTTTAATTTCCATCCTTATCTCCTCATGGTATATTTGTAGCAGGCAGCCAAGTATATCTCATTCTGAATTATCTTGGAAACATCTTTGAAGACTTCGCTGATTTCTAAGTGATTCTTCAAATCTGAATCTAATTTAGATATAAAATTTACTAATTCTCTAAATACCCCTGGATTTACTGAACCGTCTTTTTCATCATGTCCATGTAAGGGAGTTTCAAAGTTTCCACAAAAGAAAATGCAATCTATTATTTTGGACAAAATTTCATGATTCTTTTTAACCTTTATATTATGCTCATTGATTGAAAGTCTGTATGTCTCACCAAGTTTCTCCTTAATACTTATGGTTCCTAAAAATGACAGTGAAACTACATTATCAGCGTGCTTCTTTGACTTCTCATGCTTTTCAGTTTTTTCTTTCATTTTGTTTATATTTCTAAAACCATCTTTTGTCCACGTTACATCACCTCCAAACAGCAAACACAGGAAGCAAAATATTGCATTTTTAACTTCATAGTCGCAAAGACAACTTTTCCATTGGTACCATTCAGAATTAAAGCTATGAATATATTTCTTGTTTTTATTTATGCCTGGCTGAGATAAAAGAGCCATCAGATGTTGAACGACCTCTTTTTTTAACTGTAACTTTCTCATGGAGAGACAGCTGTGAAAACTTAAGCTGTTGAAGTTCACTTACAGTCACAGAACTTATCTTGGGGTTGCAAGGCCATAGTTAAAATTTCTGTAAAAAAAAAGAACTGAAAAAAAAAATTAATCAAATAGAATAGCTTCAAGCAGGATAATAATCTAATTCTACACTTTATCACATTCAAGAATATGGTACCCGGTTTTTAAGCATACCACACACAGAGTAAAAAAAAAACTACCTTCAATCAGCACGCCAGGACTGGCATTACGGGAGCAGCAGTGCTCTCTTTCTCTCTCTCTCTCTCCTCGCAGTTTCATGTGCAGCTTCCTATGTGCGCACACGCATAACAGCCAAATGCCATGCCACTGGAACTGTGAAGCACATAGTTCTAAACAAAGATTTTTGTATCTTTTTCATAAACTGGAGGATAGTTACTAACATTAAGCTTAAGAATTATATTTTGTACAAGTATAGAGAAAGGATTAAAGAAAAAAGGACTCATTATATTAAATGTTATTGAGATAAAATCAAGTGAAAAAAGGAAGTGGCTGCAGTTCCACAGTCCCTATATGCGAGCCACCACTGCATTTGTCACTGGAAAGAAATAAAATTTTTACCATGTCAGATGCACCTCTTACTTTGTTGAATCACAAGTCTGTGTTATCATAATAGTTAGGAGGTTTCTTTATGTTTATTTATTTATTTAGCATATGGCATCAAAACACAACACCAATTACAGTCAAAAATTACAAACAAACATTTAACAAATTAATATAAGCTACTGATTCTGGAGTTGCCATCAGGAAATCTTCAGGAGTCCCTTCATAACCTGTCCTAGGGCAAACTTCTGTGATGTGTTTAATAGTTTGATTTTCACCACATTCGCAAAGGGGCATTGGTGTTTTACCCCATTTAGACAGGAAACAGGTGTACCTACCATGCTGAGTTCGTATTCTGTTCAGTGTTGACCATGTCTTATGTGGCAAGTCAAAACCTGGTGGCTTTTGAGTAATACATGGGATTTGGTTATTCTGCTTTGTGGTCCATTCTTGACGCCAGGCGTCAGTTAGGCTAAATCCTTCCTCTGTGGCAGCAATTGCTGTTTTGATAGGTGGCTTTCTAGATCAAAGGCAACCATGATTGGCATCCTCAATGTCCTCATGTATTGGTAGGTTTCGATTGTCCATAACCTTCTTGTACTCTCTTATAAGACCGTTCATACGGTGCAGGTCGGTGCAGGTTTGGGGGTGGTATATGGCTCAATACTGGGACCCATTCCACAGAAGTAGACCTGATAACCCCGGCAATCATTCTCATAGTGTTATTAAGTTGAGCATCAATTCTATGAACATAAGGGCTGTTAAGCCACACGGGCGCACAATAATCTGCAGCTGAGAAGATGAGGTTCAGAACTGATGTGCACAAAATGGAAGCTCTCCACGTTGTTCCACAGAGCTTATGTATAATGTTGTTTCTCACTTTCAATTTCTCTGCAGTTTTCATTAGGTGCTCCTTAAATGAAAGCGTTCTATCAGGTGTCACGCCTAGGTATTTTGGTGTCTTATTGTAAAAGAGCCATGTATTCTCAAATAGGATTTTAAGCACCCTATTAACGAACTTGTTACTTAAATGGAAGCATGACACCTCTGTTTTACTAGCATTTGATTGGAAGTGCCATCTTCGGAAGTACCTTCCCAGTTTCTCCAGGTCAGCCATCAGGACCTCCTCCGACTCTTCAAATGATCTACATTTTATTGTTAGCACCCAGTCATCACCATAGCCATGCTTTTTAGATCTTGTCTCTGGCATATCTGCAACATGGAGGCTGGAAAGGAGAGGTGCAAGAACTGACCCTTGTGGCAGGCTGTTCTTGAGTTTCCTTGGTGAGCTTATATCAGATCCCATGATAAACATGGAACATTGGAACATTCTATCGTTCAACATGATATTAAGGAGGCAAGCTGTTAGTTTGCATGGGATTACATGGAAGACCTTACAAATCTTGCCTTCTCTCCAGACAGTGTCGTAAACGGCTGATAAATCAATGAATGCAGCAGAGGTTTTAAGATTTCTTTGGAACCCCGCTTCAATGTACATTGTGAGCAAGAGAACTTGGTTGGTGCAACTTCATTTTGCCTTAAAGCCTGTTTGTTCAGTTGGTATAACATCAAATATTCTCTGATAGATTCTGTTGTAGATAAGCCTTTCTAGCAATTTATATGTCACTGATAGCAATGCTACAGGCCTGTAGCTCTTAGGTAAGTTTGCTGGTTTCCCTGGTTTTAAAATGGCTACTACCTTCAATTGCTTGAACTCTCTGGGTATGCTACCGGTCTGCATTATGTCAGTGAAGAATCTGGCCAGCCAAAGTTTTGCGTATTTTCCGTAGTTTAATAAAAATTCTGGATTGGTACCGTCGAATCTTATGTTATTTAGTGTTAATAAAACATCTTTCATAAATCTATACTGACTGATGGTGTGAATGATTATCATTCTTTGATACTTGATGAATGGGGCAGTGTATTCACCACTTTCTAACTAAATATTTCAATTTCTAAATTCTAAATGATTGCTGTGTACATATGTCTGTAAATATGTATTTACATTTATTTTCTAAGAATTAAGTTCTATACAAGTTTTTTTACTAAATTTTCTGGATTTATTTATTAGCAAAGATATTGTACCACAAACCTAAAAAAACTTGTTTTTCAACACTGAATTTTGTGTTTTATGTGGATATCATAAAAATGGACCTTTTTATCCTATTTCCCAGCTCAAATTACATAAGAAACCACCAACTTTATTCCTTAATTTGAGTCCCAGAAATTACAGTAGGGCTTCTTTTTATTAGAAGAGCTGAAATATGAGCAAAATCTTTTGCTGATTGTAACTCAAAAACAAAGCATTTCCAGACCTGTGTTTATGTGAACCTTTTTCAGTATTTTCATCAGTAGAACATGTCATGAAAGTTTTTCTGTTTCTTCATGGGACACCAATACATATATATGAAATTAATCTTTCTAAGAATCATATTATTCTTTTGTACTGTCAAATTATGTTTTAAATTCTATTAATATAAACTACTTTTGTGGGATATCCCACATCCTCAAATGAATATTTAAATGTTAGACATTAAATTTAATTGTTGATCAGCTGTTATTGCCAACCTATGAAAAAATAAAATTTTTTAATATGATATGAAGATGACTTTCAAATTTAATTTTATAACTTTTAGCATTTATATGTAACTTGTTCTGTTTAAAATATATCACCTTCACAATCCACTTTGTGTGCTTTGTTTTTATTTAAGTTAAACTTCTCAAATTTGTGTTTAATTGTAATAGACGTTATTACATCAATTTTCTCAAAATTAAATTCTCTACAAAGTTAACTAGAAATTTTTATTTGTTTATTGGTAAGCTATTTTATTCAAAACCTAAAAAAGTATATTTTATATTTTAAAGTAAGTAGATTACTGTGCAATTTAGAATCATCTACCTTGAGGTTGGCAAGACCTCTCCAAGGGATGTCCCCAGGACAGCGTGTTGGGTCCTTTATTATGGATGGTGGAGTTCGATTCTCTCCTGCAGCTGAGGTTTCCCAGTGGGTGTTGCATTGTGGCTTATGCTGAAGATGGGCTCCTGCTGGCCGAAGGAAGCTAGCGGAAGGAGGTTGAACTCCAAGCCACTCAGGCTTGCAGGATGCTTGAGCTCTGGAGTCATCAACACAAAATGATGTTTAGCCCGGAAAAGTCACGATGATGCTCCTTAAAGACTGTTCGGCAAGTCCGTGTTTTGATGGCAGGCCAGTATATAAAAAATGTTCAGGTTCAAAACTTTTTTTTATTGAAAAAAAATTACATATTTTTATGTATTTTTTGACATAATCACCAAGTTTTTCTAAACACTTTTCATACCTTGTGACAAGTTTTTCAATTCCACTTTCATAAAAATTTTGTCCAATTTCCTTCAACCATTTAAAGACCGCTTATTTAAGTTCATCATTAACGAAACGCTTCCTTCCCAGGTCCCGTTGGGACCAAACAGGTGGTAGTTGCAGGGTGCTAGATCAGGGCTGTAGAGCAGATGAGACCACACTTATCACTTGAATTTTTGCAGTAACTCCTTTGCCACATGAGGCTGAATGAGAAGTAGCGTTGTCGAGAAAAAAACGACCCCATTGCTCAATCTTTTGCGTCTTCGTTCTTTAATGCCTTTACGCAATTTTTTTAAAGTCTCACAGTAAGATTCGGCATTGATTGTTGCTCCTCGGGAAATTCACTGTAAACAACTCCCTCAGAATTGTCAGTGGCTTTTCCCTCAGACTATCAGCATAGCCTATCAAACATGTGGAGATGTTTTCACTATTTTTGGCTGCGAAAACTTTTTATGTCTCCATTCATGTGATGCTCGTTTAGTCTCAGGAGTGTAATAAAGCCACCAGCTCTCATCCCCTGTAATGATTTGTTTCAAAAACTTTGGACCAGTCCTGGAATAACGTTGAAGAAAAAAGAGCAGACGCAAGACGTTGATGTTTACGATTGTCGGTCAACGGATGCGGCATCCATCGTGCACACATTCTACGGTAATCAAGCTGATCGTGAATAATCGCAACCACACTACCATAACTGATGTTAAGTTCATTTGCAATCTCTCTAATTTTAATGAGCCGGTTACTTAAGATCAAGTCATTCACGCATTCCGCGTTACACGTCATGTTTGCAGTTGAGGGACGCCCAGCACGCAGTTCGTCACTCACATTTGTTCTTCCGTTTCTGAACGTTTGCTACCATTTTGTGATCATCAGGCACGATATTGCATTCTGACCGTATACGTCAGCAATTTGGCGATGAATTTCACAATTGTAATTTTTTGCTCACAAAAAACGGACTACTGAACGCACTTCTATGCTGGACGTAACCTCTAGAGGACATACCACATTGACAACGATACTACACACCTATTGAATGTCGTACAGAATTGTTGCTGGGGAGGCTTAAAGACAACAATACAACCAGTGCTGCCACCACAACACGTTAATAAATTCCTTTCAGTTCAAGAAAACGGCAAGGGTGTAACTTACTTTTTGATCCACCTCTCGTAGATTCTGGGATGTGTCCTCAGTGTGGACAATTGGATGACACCTACAATGTTCTTTATGAGTGCTCAAAGTACAAGTTAATGCGCATGGAGACCATCTGTCGGCTTGATCTTATTTGGTCGGCATTGGATCTCCGTGTAGAGTGGAGGAGCCAGGTCAAATGGGCAATAGTGAAGAATTTTATAGTGTACTTGACAAAGGAAAGGATTGCTGTGGGTATCTAGAACCCTGTTTGAATTTCTCTTGTATTCTATTTTTGTTGATGTTTTGTTTCATAAATTTTGTTTTTGTCCTTTTCTGTTTCGCTGTTATTGTTCCGTGTAATATTTTTATGTTTCGTGCTGTATGTTGAACTCACTTTTACCTTCTATGGGTAACTTCCTTTGTTTAGTTAAATCCTTTCAGTCTTATTAAGTCTCTGTAAGATGTGTTTTGTTTTGAGTTCATTAAATAGTACACCATGGGAATGTCACTTGTGGCATTCGCATCGGTGTCATTTTGGTTGAAGCGGACTGGAATATGTCAAAAGCCGTGGTTTCGAAGGTAACCTCCGGTAAATCCAAAAGGGCTATTAACAGAATGGGTGGCGGAGGATGTCTTCCCCTACCGGAGTCAGGATATATATATATATATATATATATATATATATATATCCTGACCCCCAATATATTCAATGAACGAATAGTTCATTATTGAATCAACATATATGTGTTTGAACACTTTTTGTCTTGAATTGTCATTTTGATTTCAGATTCGGATTAAGTATAGTTAAGGGCTTACAAAGTACTAGAATCTACCGCCGGGTTCACCTCAAAATGACCACTAAAATAAAAATTTTGTAATAATAATTACGCAATAACGATGCAAGCTATCAAGTTGGTTCAAAACAATGTAAGGTTTACTAAAATATTTGAGCATCAATTTTGTAAATCACGTGTAAGAATCTAAAAAGGTAGAAAAACTAACTTTTTAATAATTGGATACAATTCCATAAAACCGCCAAAACACGAGATAAACAGGTATTAACTTACCGTTTGTAGGGCCCCAACAGAGATTTATTAAAACCGTAACAAACTCATTTGCGTCACCTGAAGGTTTTTTAAACAAATTTTAATATTTAAAATTAGAAAAATGAGTCAATTTTTAATTGTAACAGTCCTGGAAAGGAACCAATGTCATATAAGATTATAAATTATGATTAACATAATATGTAAGTTCTGATTTGATCTATCTTCAAATAAAGGTCTCGTGATCTAAGGAACTTTAAAACATAAAAGTAAATTCTGAAAGACTAAGTTACAGTTATGTAACCTTAATATATAATAATGCCATTGTTGACATTATTCAATTAATTGTATTATAATCGCAATTGTATTAAATCAAACAATAATACTCAAATATATTACACAAACATGTAATATATAATAATTTGAGTTAAGTAGAAGTTACAGATAATAACTTGGTTATAAATCAATTGATAATTGAGAGAATAGTAGAAATAAAAATAATAGTATTAGTTCAGGAAAATTTTCATTGATAACTGGTTTATATATATAAAATGAGGTTTTTTATTTTTTATAAAATATAAATGAAGTTTGTTCTGCTGTACAGGAAAAAATGTATAATATAAAAGTTGTTCATCCAGTATCAATTGAAGTATACAATCTATCGATATATCTGCACATATCGACAGATACAAAGGAATCGATAGATACGTTTTATATAAAGGTGGTAGGAGACGACATTAGCGAAGGGAGTGGTTGTGTGTTGTGGTAGTTGTTTGTGGTCTAGCGTGGGAAGTTGTGTTCAGTTGAATTCTATTCTTCATTTGCATATAAATTATTTTTTTCATTAGTTTGAAGAAAACTATCAAAATGAAGTTTTTTGTTGCTGTATTTGTTACCATATCTTGTTATTTAAATGGGGCTCTTGGTAAGTCATGATTTTATTTTTATTCGGGTTACTGTTTGATTCCAATGTACACCCTAGCGAATGGGTAAAATTTCAGTTATCCGTGATCATTCGACGGTGAAAAATACATAATACAAAATCAGGCTCTCGTTCGTCTTAAAAAACCTTATTTTTCTGTTTGAATTTTTTGAATGTTTTCTTGCAGTTAGAATTAATATATTATGTTTTCTAATGAAAATACTGTAGCTTATAAGATCGTATTTCCTAATTTTTAGTTTTATTTGTCTTCGTTTATGAATTGGGTATCAGTTTTATTTAACGCCTGCTCTTAAAACTGATTAAAAAGTAACTGGTTTCTACAAGACAAGAAAACTTTCCCTTTTGTTGAGTATTATTCATTTCCGGTTACGGGATATGTTAGTTTCCTTCCTTTATCATTGGTTGTTAACGTAGAAGATTTAAAGAGCTTTTTCTTTGTGATGCATTTTTGCTAAATTAAATTGTAAAATTCATGGTTTAGATCGGTTAGGATACATGGGAATATAAACCAAAATCCCAGCGGTATAAATCTGTTTTGTTACTGTAACGATGTTTTTTTTTACCTCCAAATTTCTGTTTCAGCTGGATATATGTTCTGCATTGTTTAGCATTTATTTAACATAATGTGACAAATTCTTGAAAGCTGACGAATTGTTTCTGCTTCGTTCATTTTAAATCATTAAATTCCATTTATCTGTGTACCGATATGATCACTTGAATATTAAACGTATGCGTTTAATAAACTCTTGCACAAAAGTGAAGTGAATAAAATTGCAACTGAAAAAAAAAAAACTTTAAGATCACTGTATACTCAAGAATATTTACTTATAGTAATTGTAAAGATTAAATTTATATAAATGTTTCTATTCATAAATATAAATTTTATACATGCATAATCTGAATTGAATGTACTTCTGTTACTTTAGTTGTAATTTTTTTTTGTTTTAACTGGAAGTTACTTCCTAATTTTGAATATAATTTTATATTATTTATTTCTCATAATAATTATAATACATTTGTATATAAGAAGTGTTAATTTTTTTATGCAGAATAATATATTCATTTTCAAAATTAATAATTATAAATTATTGTTTAGTTCTTATTTCCCCCTCTTATTTTCTCTATATCCATTATACAGGTTATAGTTAATGTTGTATAAATTAAAGTTCCACTTACCAATAATTTAAAAAAACGATTTTTTTTTTAAATTGTTGGCTAGTGGAACTTTAATTTATATAATTGTATTAATACGAACAGTACCAAATGCTTAGTAAATTAAATTTAATAAATCTAAACAGTATAGTTTATGTTCCTGAAATTTCATTATATCTGTTAAATTTTCACTACATAATAAACTTTCCTATTTAATTTATGACAAGGGTGGCCATAATGAATTTAATCGGTCACACGAAAATTAAATATATAAATGGAGGAATATACATGTTACTATTTAAAAGTAAATAGTCTGTAGGTTGATCTAATACAACAATACTACATAACAACGTAGAAAATAAGCAAGAAAATGATTAAGAACTCAATAATTTTTATTTCTTTGGAAAGGTTTAGGGAAACTTTCTGTTTTCATTTTAGTAAGTGTACAAAGATTTTCTTTGGTTTTTAAATTAGATAGTTTTAAAATGAATGTAATATGTTAGTGATTTATTCACTGTTTTGTTATGTAAAGCAGTAAAGAATCATATTTAGAAAAAAAAATATTTTGTTAAGAAAGCAACCGAAAAACATTTGTATTTTTTGGATTTTTATCTTTAAGCTTGTTCTTACAGAAAATTCTAAATAATTCAATAAGATTTAAAAATCACAATCTCTTACCTTCCTCATAAATTAAATAGCACAATAAAGTCTGACCTATTTACTACTTTAATGCATCAGTGAACTTTCATAACTGATACTTTTGTATGAAAGACATTTGTTTTTTTGATCAGTGTAACTTTCACTTGTATTTAAAGTATCTCCTATCTCAGCCTGTGATCAGCTCGTTTGAAAACCCTTTTCTTATTACAGCAGGCTTCATGTATTTGTACCCATTTGTTCCAAAGTTTTTGATTAATGTTTTATATATATAAACATATATATATGGGGCCAGAAGGTCCAGTCCATTCTTTCTTACATTTTGAAATATTTATCTTTCTATCAAATGTAAGATTTTATTCTGAAATTAAGCCCATATTTCTCATTTTCTTCTTTCCATTATTGTTGACAACCTAATTTTTGCTTGATCTCTTAGAATTGCAAAACAGAACACCGATTTAGAAAACATTTTTTTTTTATAAAGACATACAAAGCGTTTAACATTAACCTCAGAATAAATGCAACTTTAAAAGAATTGTTTATCCAATACGGTGTAACTATTGAAGAGAGCTATTTTTATTGTCATTGTAAATTGTTTATAAGAGGTTGAATTTGTTATTAGGTTTATTTTTTACTTATTAATATTACTGACTAATTGCTATTGGTATGGTTAATAAAATAATTTTTTTAAAGTTAACTGTTACAACAGCATAAATATATAATATATTACATCATAATAATCTCATGGTGAATAGTAACTATAAATAATAATATAGTTACGATGGTAGGAATAGAAAGCATGGCTTTATATTTTAGGCATATCGTTAACTACTAGAGAGGCTTTTTGTGTAAATCTTAGGTAGAAATAGAATTTCGGATAGGCAGATTTGATGTTGTTTTGAGTCCTAAAACGGGAGCAGATACATTGCTTACTGCTAGAAGGTATGAGCAGGTGCAACAGTTGGAGTCAGAAAAAAGGCTGATAATTTCTGTAGTACCTGTACAAGAAAAAAGGATTGTATATTGAAAGGGACAGATAGAGAAAAGGTATGGACAACTCAACCTGGGTCACCTTTGATTGTGTATTTTGTTATCTTGTTTAGGTCAGTAATACTTCAGGAGCATAGAACTGAGTTACATCAATTTTTATAAGTCATAGAAGATAGATTATTAAATGAATACTATTTATGTTAGTTATCCATTCTTTTTTAAAAGCTACTGTGAGTCACCATTTTTAATGAGAATAGTGTGTAACTTCTTGAAACAGGTTATGCTGTAACATTTTTATTCCCATGGTTTACGTTTATCATTCCTGGCAGATATCAGAATTTTTTTTATCCATAAGTAAAATATATTCATAACTAGATGTGATCTATATAATGTGTAATTAAGTACTGAACTGATAAATGTTTGTTTATAAAACTCATCTAAATGGTGATGTGAAATCATTTGTTTGTCATGTATTTTTGGAATAGCTTTGTAGGATTGTTTCTAATGACACATATATACGTTTCGTTAAGCTCAATAAGTCTAACATTTGCAAGTAACCTGGGATCAGTAGTCACTGCAATAATGTAGTCACAGCTAGACTCAATTACAACATGCCCATACCAGGATTTCTACAAAATGTTAGAAGTGAAATGGTTCTCTATACCTTCACTAAGCTGAATATACAAGGTCTACTGAAGTACTTGTGATATTCAACGTACAAGTAACATCACTTTATTCACAGAGGGACTGATGTATAGTAAACATTATACTAAGAAGCAACTCTCACTGGTGCTTATTTTTACATCAGGTGCTTTACATGTTTCACAACCATAAGAAAGACTGAAATGAATATTGTAGAGTTACAAATTAATTTATTCCTTCTTTCTATTAAGAAAAAATTGTGTGCACACTTTCACACTCGTGAGAAAAATAAAAGTGTAAAATACCCATTCAACGATGCAGTCCAGCAAAAGATATCTTTCAGAATTTTTAACCCTATTCTGGTGTAAATTAATTTTTATTTCTGCTTCTCAGTAACTTTTTTTTTTCAATAAAATGTTAAATTTTATAGTTCATTGGGGCATACCTACAAATAATTCATTCACATCTGATATAATATGTAGAAAATAATACAATTGCTGCTCTTTTTTTTATAAATACACTATTATGGAATTCATATTTCGCTATGAATTTATGAATATTAATTCATATTTATTTACCCATTAGTGTATTGTGAAAGTTATATTGGCTGAATGGATTGTAACTGTTCAACTTGTAGTGATAAAACTGTTTAATTTTCTTTTGAAATAGCTGTAATATTACTGTCACATAGATAATATTCTCAAGTATAATTTAGGCTGATGCCTTTTGCAGAATAGCTCTGTTCTCATCATCAGGCCTTATTTTTTATGGAAGTTGGAGAACTATGTGGGTGAGTTTTTAAGTAATAATATAGTTTTTTATGCAAATGCCGGGAAACTTCCCTTTTATCTGTGGAGTTGCAGACCTAACTATTACAGTTTAAATCTGTGTAATTTTAGATTATAATTTGTTGAATTTCCATATCTATTGATCTGTTTTTAAGCACATAATAGTGTAATTTGTTTTCATAATTTGTCATTCATTTTTTTTATCATAAAATTTAGATTTTGTTTTATATTTATTCATCACCAAATTAAAGGTTAAGAATTTTTAAGGTTTCTTCAAAACTTTTTTATTGTTAGTAAAGTTTAATTTCTATTAATACATTAATTAAACATGATTTGAAATAAGTTTCTGTATTTTAAATATACCCTAATTGTGGAGATCAATGGAACATGTAACATTTCTGAATTATCTGGTGTTTTGTTTGTTTGGATCATTAGTGGTTCAGTATATACAGTTGAACCAGGTTATTCTCTGAATGTAAATAAGTAATTATAACAGTTTCTGAATAAGTAATAATAGTTACTGAAATAATAACAGAATAATATGATCAAAAAAAGAAAATTTATGAGTCAAGTTAGTTGGTGATTGCAACATTTAATTTTGTGAAACCCTTAATTTCAAGAATTTAAATAAAAAATGGGCGTAGGCTTCCAGTATAGTTTGTCTATTAATAGAAAAGACTCAGTAACGTGAATACAGTAATAATTATTGCAGTGACAGAATTAGGCTATATTCTATGTGCCCAGTAGTAACTATTCCGTGGTAAATTAAACATCAGGTGTGATTTCTTCTCTAATATTATATTGTAAACATATAAGAAATTCATAACTTGAGGTTATTTGGATATTACATTTCAAAGAAGAAAAAAAACAATTTCTGATTTGGTTAAAGAGCATCTTCAAGAGGATTTTTATGGTAGTTGAGGTTCAGGGTTTTTTCAGGACTGATTGATTTCTGACAGGGCAAGGCAACGTTTAAATACATTTTAACGTTTTTTTTTTTTTTTTTTTAATAATTTTGTACTAAATTAATGAAACTAGTACTAGTAGAACTGAAATTGTTCACAGTATGTGGAGATAAATATTAATTGGTTCTATGTAATAGGGATACGGTTGGGTAATAATGGTAACTGCTATCTTTAATTATTTCTTAACTACATTTTTAAATTACATAAGTATTGTCATATTTAATTTATTATGATAGAAATGATAATTTGTTGATAAATAAGCATTAATACTAAATTATTATTATAATAGAAGTAGTACTAGTATTGGATGAGTAACATTGATTTACGAATAATGAAAGATAGTTATAATCAGTGTTTTCTTTGATCTCTACGAGATTAGGCTTTGTTGTTGTTTGTCACTGTAACGTAACATTTTAGTGAATAAAATAATTTGGAACAAAAAAGGGAAGTTAAAACTTGTATTTTTGAAACTGCATGTAACATAGCTAAAATGGGAACCAAAACCAAGCAAACATATAACTTTAATAAAAATGCATTATCTGTTTGTGGATGATACCAGAACAGGAAGATTTACTTTCATTTTAACATTTTTGTATCGGTTTTAAGGGTCCGTTTAGACTAGCGGAATTGCTGACCATTGTGTATATCAAAGGAGTGGACGAGTCTTATGTGTGCACTTCGGGCTATTTTTGGACTGCAGAGATACAGTTTCTTTCTGAAAACCAAGCTTTCATGTCCTAGGGAACATCGAATCACAGTAACAGCCCAGCGTTCTTTACAATATGGAGTACTTATCATCTATTTATGTAGATTTGCTGACTGCTCTTTCATTTTTCAGTTCAGTTCTGCGTTTTATTTAGTGAGGACCACATTTTGAAATAGTTATTTACAAAAATGTATGATTTTGATGCAGAACCTGTGTCTAATTTCTTGGTGCTAGCAAATGCATTGAAATAAAAGTTTGTGACCTGTTACTCACCTATAGATTGTAGGTTTTTTAACTCCATTAAAATAAATTTAAATTTAATTTTTAAAACATTATTTTATAAAAAATATCAAAATAGGTATGGACTGCTGGCTGCCCTGAGCCTAAAATTAATTTTTTTCCCTTCATTTTTTCTCATTATGCCTACCATGCTGGTCTAGTAATTTGCAAATAACAGCTTATTTTTGAAGTTGAAGGTCCTGAGATTCAAACTCTAATAAAAATTAGTTTCTTTCATACACATTTGAGTACTAGAGAATGGATACTGGTATACCTTGGTGGTTGGATTTTTCAATTAACTACAAGTATCTGGGATGGTTGGCCTGAGTCTGTACAAAACTACACCTCATTTACATGTCATACATCATCTTATTTGGCTGCGACGGGGTTTCTTATTGTTTACTAATTAAACGTATTGCAGTGTATAAGTTAGGAAAAAAAAATTTAAAGCAAAATTTGAGTAGGAAGTTAATTTAATTTTGATTAACGTGCATTTTATCTTTCAATATAAAATATTTATGGGAGGAATTATATTCCGCATTTAATTTAAAATTTTCAAAATTCTTTTTGTAAAATTAATATTTACTGCTTCTATGAGTAGATGAATGTAATAGTGACATCACCCAGATGCAGGTGCTCTGTCACTATTTTAAATTATATCTTATATAATCTGTTCTTGTTTGATTTTCTTTTCAGTACCAGTTTACGAATTGTTTATTTAATTTTTAAAAATCACATTCATTTTCATGTTTGTTTATTTATTAAATATTCTTCTCAGTTATAGACCAGAAGTTATTATTATTATTAATTGTCTGAAATTCAGGATAAATCTACTGTTAATACATTTAACTTTTTTGTTATTTATTATAATCTTCAAACCTGTCAGATGCATAAAATTAAAAAGTTTTTGTTTAATTACAAATTCAGCTACCATAAAAAAACTTAAATGTAGGTGAAGGTAAATATTTTGTTGATAATGATCAACACTTTATTCATTCAAAATCATTTTATTTTTTGTTTTAGCCATGGATTGTAATTTTGGAACAAGTAAAAATTTTCTTGACAAAGTGATACATACTTGTCCTCGGCCTATTATTGACACTTCAGATGAGGAATACTGCTGTTTGAGAAGTGATGGTGATGTCGAATGCTGTAATTTATATCAGTTTGTTGGTGCAAGGTAACAACTTTTTTTTTGTTTTATTTTGCTTTTATGAAGTTGGGTACTCGTGCCAGTATTCTAAATTATTTATAGTTTGCATGCGATGTGGTTTTTTTCATTATCAGTTTAATAATTAACTATGATTTAATTAAAACCTAACTATAACCTGAACTCCAGGAGCTGGTGAAAAACTGATGCAAGAAATACTGATCAAGTATATTTCATTATGCAACTAATGTACTGCAAATAAGCCAGCTCCTTTAATCGCTCTCTACTTACAAAGATGAAAAACCATTATGATCATTGTAAAATTAAACATTGTCTACGTTTATAGAATGCACGGAATGCTGATGGGCAAGAGTATATTTGAATTGGTGAAGAAGGCGACAGGCATTCCTCAATTTCCTTAATAAACTTGACAAAGGATGCTTGTTATTTTTGAAATTGGTTAAGGCATTTTGGTGATTGACTTGAGTAATGTGAAAAGTAAAGTACAGTCATTAGATTCTTTCTTTTCCTGTTTAGCCTCTGGTAACTACCGTTCAGATAATACTTCTGAGGATGATATGTATGAGTGTAAATGAAATATAGTCTTGTACATTCTCATTTTTACCATTCCTGAGATGTGTGGTTAATTGAAACCCAACCACCAAAGAATACCGGTATCCACGATCTAGTATTCAAATCCATGTAAAAATATCTGGCTTTACAAGGACTTGAACGCTGAAACTCTCGACTTCCAAATCAGCTGATTTGGGAAGACGCGTTTACCACTAGACCAACTCGGTGGGTAGTCATTAGATTCTAGCATTCAATAACATTACAAAAGTCATTTCATTCATAAGTCAAAGTATAATTCAAAAGTCATTTCAAATCATTTCATTTTCTGTTTTTACATGATTTTAATGGAAGGAGGAACAGAGAAACAATGATTCCTGTATAATTGTTTTGACAAATAATTCTTGCATACCCTATACACTTTTTTGAGTGCATTAATGGTTTTTCATAGGGCATCTTAGATCAGCTAATAAGAATATACTACACAATGGCAGAAGTAAATTAATATGTTTGAAATTCTTTTATTAAGTATTTATAAGATTGTAGCACTTTAATTCCAGTAAAAACGTCAGTTTTCATGAAATAAGTATCAATATAACCATTGTAATTTGTGCAACTGTCATTAGGTATGTGGCTAAGAGAAACCAAAACAGAAGCAAATAATAAATGTGTTTTAAGTAAGTGCTGAGAAACAAAAGATATTTTAAACTCATACTTCGTAAAAATAATGATAAAAAGATTACAAAAATATACTAAGGACCTTAGCAGTATTTTGCTTGCAGAAAGGTTTATGTAGATTTCTCTAGATTCCAAAATGTGAATTAAATTTCAAATTTTACTGTGATTTATGGATACCATACAATTATCTGATGCTGAATGTAATGTGAATGAATGTGAGACTGAAAAATCAAATTTATGAAATTTCTAAATAAATCACTACAAAGTATCTATATTTCTACAAAAATTGGCCTTACTCTGGAGTTTGGAATTAGTATGTGAAGAAGGAACTATATAATATACACTATCACTTAACATTTTTTAACATTATAAAATGTAAAAAACCTCAACAATGACGTACTAAATGATATAATTAGATTATAATTAAAACCCTAATACTATTATTGGCCATATTCTAAATACATTTCTTGCTCAATAAATTTTCCAGAAATAATATCTGTTGTCAAAGTGATACAACACCACCAGACACTGAAGGTAGGTGAGAAAAACTACTGAAGTGTTATGATATGAGTTTTTAAATGCTTACATAAAACACATTCATTAACCAAATAATTTTTGGTTTTTAAAGAATTTCAGTAGTTTTATATAAATTTAATTCTTACAGTTTTTTTTATTTCTCATTCACTTGTATTCAGAATGGCATGTTGAGACACTCATATTTTTTTTAATCTTTTCATGCATTTGTTGTTAGTTTTGTTATCCTTCAGCTTATAAATCTTGTTTTCTTTTCAGTTGACATATAATAAAGGATGTGCTAGCTTCAGTTATTTTATATAACTAATTATGAAATGAGAAATAAGTTTGATTTGTTAATGTATTATGTGACTTTTCATTAAATAATATTACAAAATATCATTGACTTCTGTGTGAGTTGACGTAAATGTTGAATAGTTTATGTACCTTGGTAGTGGTGAAGAGAGAGTCAAAATAAGTAGGACAGTTGTTTTTATTGCTGAAATTAATGAGTAGGATTTCATTACATACAGTAATTTAAGATCAACTCTCCTAAAATCATATTAACTCTACAAATATGATGCATTTTAAAATATGCACTTGCATGTTTACAGACTGTATATATATATTTTTTTTTTTTGAAAATTCAAATAATTCATTAACATACTGACCACTGTGCTAAAGTAAATTAATATTGAATGAGGTTTAAACCACCAAAACCCAGCAAACAGATAAGTTAAATTTACCAAATTAAAAAAAAAAAGAATAGATTTTCATGGGATGCACATGTTCAGGTAGTATTTAATTGTATAATTACATTTAAATCATTTGTTTTTTGTTTGTTTTTTTAAATTTTAAATTCACCAAAATTGTTACTGTTTTATAATATTGAATTTTGTTATGGTTGAACATGCAACTATGCTGCCCAGTACTGGAATCTCATTCAAGTACTGGGTAGCATAGTTTCATATTGGTCCATAACAAGTCAAGACTATAACAGTAACAATTTCTAAATTTTAAAAAAAACAATTGATTTAAATGTAATTATAGAATTAAATACCTAATCTACTCAAGATGCGCCATCCTGCTAAAATTGATTCTTGGTATTAATTTACAAAGTTTAACTTATCTGTTTATTGTCTTTTGGTGGTTTAAGTTTCATTTAATATTAAATATATATATATATATTTGTAGTACCTTTATGCAGAATTATTCACGTTTCCAAAGTCTGTTGGAAGAACATTTATTAAAAATAAATATAATCAATCGTGTACTGTGAGAATAATCTTCTAACTGAATTAAATTAGGAGGTTTCTGACCTGAAAGTACCCAAGATGGTTTGCTTCTATTGTAAGTTTTCTCAGACAATTTAAGTAGATCTCTCAAATCGTAAACAATTTGAAGTTTTTTTTGCTTATTATTGATGTAGTTGGTAGAATGATAAATAACATAATATAAAATTGTAACAATTCTCTTGTGAAAATTCAGAAGAAAATTGAATCTTTTTTTTTAAGAATTCTTTGTTGAAAATGTTAAAAAATTCACATATTCTTCTCTTCTCAAGAGCATATATATGGTTGGAAGTCATTTTATTTGTTAGTCTTACTCTTTTTGTTATTTGTATCAAGACTTTTCTTTCTGTATTTCTTATAAATACCTTTTTTCTTATGGCAGTAGTTTTTGTTTTTAATTTTTTTAGATTACCAATATTTCAATTAAATTTGAATAAAACCATATTACTGATTTACGAAAATGTAAGTGTGTGAAATACCTGTTGAATTTGTTACATTTTTACTTCTTGAAGTCAATGCTAAGTTAAGCTTAAAAGTTATTGATGGGCTTTTGTTTTCTTTTAATTTTTTATTTAAGTTGCAAAGTTAAGATTTAAAGAAGGTATCGAATGAGCATTATTATTTTGAATTGATTTTTTTTTAAAGTATATTACACATTATTTTATTAACTTAACTTGATTAACCTTGTAAAGTTGACAGTAATCTTCTCCACTTTGTAAAAGATGCAATACCACTAAACGTGTCTGTAGACTGTCAATTTTATATATTGACTGGAATGTTTCTCTTGTCTTGTGTAATGTTGATTAGTAAGTTATGTATGGGTGTAAACTAATAATGATTTCTGAATCCTTGCTGGTTTAACATCAAGTCAAAAAGAATAATAAACTATAATTTTTTATCTGTTACACATATTACATTATTGTTTCCACCAATTTAGATGGAATTCATATAATGTATTTTAATTATCTCTAAACAAAGTAAAAGTGTTCTAGCCATTAATAAGTCCAGTCTAAAGAAAGTTTTGTGTAACTGTTGTTGTGAGCAAATTAAATATTTCACAGAGACTGACACTGTTTCCTATTTGTTTTGATCCTATTTGAATTCACCATAAGAATATATATGAGGTCTGTAAATAAAGTAATGAGACTAGTTTTTTTTTTGCAGCTGAAGTGACAACACGAGTTACTAGTAAACATATGGTTATATGAACAACTGATTTATGTTACGTATTAATATCTTTAGGCTATTATTGCCATGTAAGATAAAAACAAACTTTTCGTGAAACGAGTTTTTGTTGTGCATTACAAAAATGAGTGATACTAATTATGAGCCAAGTTGTGCAATCAGGTTTTGTTTTAAACTTTATGAAAATGTTACTGAAATTTTTTCAAAATTGAAAAGGGCATATGGAGATTATGCTCTGTCGTAAGCCCAAATTTTTAGGTGGGTTAAAGCATTTTCAGATAGCCAGGAATCAGTTGCAGATGATCCATGCTCTGGAAGACCATTAATATCAAAAAGTGACAACATTGTTGAGTGAATCAGAGACTTTTGGAGTTTTTGTCTTCAGGACAGACTGTAAATCAATATGTTTACCGAGAAATTCTTGAAAGACTACAGAAAAGAATTGCCTGCAAGAGACCAGCCATCAAAGACAACTGGATGCTGCATCATGACAATGCACCTTGTCACACTGTACTCTGAAGTTAATGAGCTTTTGGCAAAGAAAAACATTCCTGTAGTTCCTCAACCATCTTATTCACCTGACTTGAGTCTCTGTGATTATTTCCTGTTTCTTACTAAAAAAAAACACCTCAAAGGACACTATTTTGGAACAGTAGAAAACATTTTAAAAAATGTAACCAACTATCTGAAGTGATATTCTGGTTTCCGAGTTCCAACACTGCTAGAAGAGTGCGAAAACCATTTGAAGCGTTGCGTGTCTTCCCAAGGGAACTATTTAGAAGGTGATAAGAGTTCATGAATAATTGGATCGTAAATAAAAAGTTTTTCTGAACCAGTCTCATTACTTTATTTACAGACCTGGTGTATATATATATTTTTTTATTCATGATAATGGCTAGACTGTTCATCTAAAAACGTTCAAATTATGAAGGGAATGAGAAAAAGTTATTAAATTAAGCAGCTTAAAAAATTGATGCTAACCATGGTAAAAAAAGAATTTTCTCTGTGTTTTAAGGTTTTTTTTAAAGATTCTAATACAAAATTAAAAATTTAATAATGTAAAGTAAAATTAAGACTAATTAATTTTTACCATTATTATGAAGAAAGTTAATAAAATTACTTATTTTTAATTAAACTAATAAAATAAATAATAAAAAATAATTTTTTTGTGTTGTATGATTCTCATACCAATAGACTTGCCCGAATTATTAAGGTCATTTACTACTACAAATGGCTTCAGATGTGTGACATATTCCTTGTATAGTGCCACAATACTTACCCTTTTATAATTATGTAAGCAGATGTCACTCATTTAAAATAATTTCATGCCCTACATATCTTTTACTTTCTGTAGTATTCTTTTATGTACCTACTTTGTACAACCCAGAAAAATTTTTTAGTCGGCTTACACTAATATGGTTTTCTAGCCCACAACATGATAAACTTAGTTTCAGAATAATCATTATAAACTGAAAGTAAAAGCCCAATTTTTCTTAACCATTTGAAAAAAAATCTAGTTTTTTTTTATATATCCTTGTTTTACTGAAGCTAACATGTTTTTTTTTTTACTTCTTATTAATATTAACTGGATTAATGGTATTGTGTTTATCCTAAAGCCTGTCAGATTTTTTGCCTTTTAAAAGTATCAGAAATGACTATTTTTATTTATTTATTTTTATTAAGAAACTCAAGCAATGAAAGAAGCTGTGCTTGATGTAATATAGATGTTAATTGTCAGTCTGATTATGTATAATCCCTCTTCTTAGATTACTTTTTTATTTTAATGTTTGTTTAGAATTTCAAGTGGTGAGAGAAATTAACCACTTGGGCTTGAGTAATCTATTTTTAGGTGTTAATAACTGTCAATCTGATTACATATTATTTCCTCTTCATAGGTAGGTATGACAATGAAAACAATTTTATTGTTTTTTATTTCTATATCTGCCGCAATATATATTTACTGATGAATTTTTAGTTTAATAATGGTAAAAAGAGACATACAATGATTTATTTATATCTTACTAATTTTTTTCTGCTTATCTACAATTGTATTCAATTTGTGTTCTAATAATAAAGAAGTACCCTTTTGAGTTATACAACTGTACTATGTAATGGTCATCTGAAACAACTGACCAAACAGTTTACTGGTTAGCTATGCTGGCTTCTAGATCATGTTTTGGTATATGCTGACTTTCTAGATTATGTTTTGATATCAGGTTTGATTCCAGGCAAGGGACTATCATTTTTTCACCCATAGTTTTATTAATTAATTCATTCTTGTTAAAATACAGATATAATACATTTTCAAGATCATACAATATAAATATAAAAAAAACTTAAAAATATGATTTTTAATATAGTTAACTGTAAATGTTATTTTTAATTTGAGTGTAACTTGTTTATTTCCAGTTGCTCTTGTAATATTAATTTCAGTTTGGAATGGTTTATATTAAAAAAAAAATTGGCATTTTCATTATGACTTTTTGAAAAAAATGTTCGCAATAATGATATTAAGTAAATGTAATTAATTACTTTAAAATATATAAAATTAATTTTTTTCAGAATTTGGACACTAGTACAATAATATTCATAAGAAAAGGGTTAGCTTTATTGTATTACACAGTCAACAGTATTACAACAGTCTACAATAACAGTACTATTTTTATATGATTTTTATGGTACTTTCTTTGTAGCTGCAGTTAACTTTTTTTCATATACCGATTCATCCCGATCGTAATAATTGTTATTCTTATTAGAACACCTTTTTGTTATTGTGTTTGTTTCTGGCTTTACCTTAATTTGTATACATAAATTTTTTTAATAATTATACACTTATTCTGTCAATTTTAAAATACATCTTCAATTGTTTTTCAAATATAACAAATGACTGATTGAAATTAAATTTACAATTTTATAAATTATATTCCTCAAGCAATATAAACACATTCATTTAGTGTTTCATTGTAATCTATTAATCGTTAACCTTCTCAAAGTTATAGGCTCAGACTTGCAGAATTCTATCTTCTTAACCTTTTAAATAATATTATTGATAATTCATGGAAAGAAACTTGCTGATAAGTGAGCCAACTTTTTGAGGTCATTCGTGACAAATGTTTGATTGTTCAAAACAACTCATTACCCAAATTTTTTAATAAAATAAGCTTGACAATAAACCTTTTTAATGATAAAAGCGATTATGTTATTCTGTGAAATACTTGATACAGTTTAAATAGTGTGTTTTGTCTTTGTTCTTTCTTTTCCGTTATTTTCTTGGTTTATTAGGCCATTACTGTTTTAATGAAATCTATTTTTGTGAATTTTTTAATTAATGAAACATGTATGTTTTACTGTGAGCGCATATTACTTTTTTGAACACCTAATTATCATGTTTAAGTCTATATTCCCAATTATTAAATTAAATTGTCATTTTTAATAACTTTATTTTACATTATTTTAGAATAAGTTTGAACTAGCTTACTTTTATATGAAATATAACATTAAATGGTTATATTATTTTATGTTGAACAGACTGGAAATTGGAAGTGATGTGTAACGTCAGGTATTGATCAAGTAATGAGTGTGAGGAATGACCATGTGGTTCATTCAGTAGGTTAATGGTGGTGTGAAGATGGAATCTTCCCTTTCACTCAACACATTTCTATGTTCAAAATACAGCAGCCACCATTCTGAGAGGGGGAATTTTATAAAAATTATAACGCATAACTCAGTTTCGCCTAATCATTAGGAACCAGAATTTAATAAAAATCAAAAGTCGTGGTTTTTTTTGTTAACATGTTTCACAATCTAGTTGATCGAACCTAAAACTCCAAAACTTAATTAGCTTCATGGTCAAACGTATCACCATAACTAATATAGTTTTTATATATTTAATTTTTTTTCACACGCTACGGTCATTCATCTCATCCTCTGAAGCAATACCTACGGTGGTCCCAGAGATTAAACAAATAAAAAACACATATATAAATTCAAACAGTTTCTTATATTCCGCTAAATTCAAAAGCATAGTAATTCTCAAGGTTATCTACAATTATTTGACGTTCATTAAGCAATGAAAAACATGCATTATAGAAAGATGTTTGTATCAGTCAGATTTTAAACGGTGTTAACGAAAAGGATTACAAGTCTTTTTGTTTATTTTCTTGGTTGTGGTGCCATTGCAACTATAAAAGGAAAATATTACAGATATGCAAAAATTCTGGGTATCAAGATTGTTGCAAATGTCGACGTTTCAAGATCCCCCTTAGTCCAAAAAATAAAACCACTGGGTTGTCTAGTGGTGAACTCGTCATCGCAAGTCACCTGATTGCTAAGTCGAGAGTGCTAAGGTTGAAATCCTAGTAAAGGCAGTTACTTTTATGTGGATTTGAATCTAGATCGTGGATACCGGTGTTCTTTGGTGATTGGGTTTCAATTAACCACACATCTCACGAATAGTCAACCTGAAACTGTACAAGACTACACTTCATTTACAGTCCAAAAAACAAATAAGTTGAAGAAATTTTCGAAAAGTGTCTAGGTTTGTACGTATGAATTTATGTTAATTTTGATTAATATCTCAGGAACTGCTTCGACAAATTTTCGAAAATGGCCCAAAAAAAGTTCTGTAGCTTTGGTTGTTATTGAATGTGTTTACGAGATAAGTACCTGTACAGCAAGGTATTCAAATGGGACCCAAATATATTTTTATACTCTTAATAATACGGTATACTTTTTATGAAAAGAAAGTTATTTGGTCAACTGTTTTTGAAGGTTTTTATTTCGAATTAAGATTTTTTCTCGATTATACTACTAATACGGCACGATTTTTAAAGTAAAAACGTCGTTTGATCAAGAGGGTCATAACGGACCAAATTTTTTTTATTTAACATTTTGTCATTAACATCTTCAGCAATTATTGTACTGTGAATATTACGTAATTAAAATAATTAATAAACTGTATGGCTTTATTTGAAATGAAATCCGTCAAGCGGCAATGCCGGGAAATTAAATTTACTATTTTCTCTGAATTTGTTATTTTTGCATGAAGTTAATTTTTTGAATTACATATGTATTATAATTGCGTTGATTTTTTTTGTCAGGTTGATCAAGCCTGTTATTTGCTGTCTCTAGACGGTTGAATTATTTTTGAAATGTAAAAATTAATGCTTGTAGACAGATTTACTGGAGTTAATATCGATTTATGATAAAAGTTTTGTTTGTTAGTTTTAATTTTTTTGCGAAAAGTTTGTTTATATGGTTAAAATTAATTTCTTAAAATAATTATTTCGTTTGATAAAAGTTGCATTTCTAATCCAGTTTTTATAATCAATTCACTTTAAGAGCTATTCTGTTTTAAACAAACCGTGCGGGTTTGTTATAAACTGCTCGAAAGTTACATATACAAATTATATGTTTTATATTTGATTTATGTTAATCAGATTGAATACAATTATTTACGAATTAATTTCATGACAGCTATATTTCAAGTTATATCACTTGACAAAAACACTTCAGACGAAAAAGTATTATATAAATATTGTCGAGGCTAATAAATTGAGTCACCTTTTGTCAATTGATTTGTGTTACTGCACTAACACAATCGCACATACTGCAGTAAAATCTCACTACAAACAACAGCTAGGATAGCTCATACGCTTAACGCAGTAAAAACGTGTGAATTATGAATTATTAACGGTATTAAATTAGCGATTAGAATTCAGCTTCGAATTTTTTATTACTTTACATTCAATAGTTATACGGTCATAGTTATTTATAGACTTGCTCTCGGTTTCGTCAGAAACGAGGAGAATAAGATTATTAATTTATTCAATATTGTCATTGTTTATTTATTTTATTTTAATGTGGTTTGGTTAATTTTTTTTACGTTTTGATGATTCTTTTCATGCTTTCAATGAGTCATCGCTTACTGCGTGGATAGTATGATTTTATTTCCTGCTAAACTACATATTCCTTTTCGACCAACTGCTTATTTTAAATGAAAGTTTGCTTCGTGTGCATTATATCGCACAGCCATTATTATTTTTATCGAATTCCTTGTAATTGGTATGCCGTATAGATCATTTTTGCGTTTTTTTCTCGTTAGAATTGATAAACCGGTCACGTGGCCTTGTGTTCCCCCATAGTTTTTTTTCTTTTGTTTCGTCCATGACCTGTATGAGTTAAACATAAATATTACGTCATCTTTCGTAACAGAACAAAACTGCTTTTGTTGAGCGAGGATCCAATCCGGTCTACTGAAGGATATTCGGTTAGACGGCTTGACTTGTACATCTTGCAACCAATTACGCTAATTTTTTTATTTATTTTTATGAAATAAGGCGTATAATTTTTTTAGAAATTTTAAATAATTTTAGAGCATTAAATTTTATATTGTAATCACAGGAAATTCCCAAGGTTAAGTTTATCAAATTAACTGCAGATTTATTGTTGCACAGTTGTATCGGAATGTTTAGTACTATGACGAATCGTTTTTGTTTTCTTTAAGGTTATCTTAAAATTTCATTAATTTTTGTTAGTGTATTTCTTACTAGTGCATTGCAAGATGTATTGTTAAGGGAATTTTAAAACTAGTTAAAAACATGCAAAGTTACTATTTAAAGGTAATTTTAAATCTGAAAGTAAAGCTCTATTTAAAAAAGTAAATGTTTGTTAATATATTTAGTTATTTAAATATTTTTATCTTATTGTTACTAGTTGTCACTTGTCAATCATTAAAATTAAATATGGTACGTTTTCAATTAATACCCGCGGCTGTATATTAAATGCAGTATTAACACCACAATTATGATGTAGCGTGAATATTATTGCTTTGTTTTGTGTTCTGTAGACGTTTTTTTAATTGAATGGGAATATAACGGATTCGGGTTAAAATTCTGATTATTTAATGGTAAGAAAGAAAGGCAACGTACACGGTAGAGGGTAATTTTAATATAGTGTGAGGCTGTAAACAGATAGTGTCTTGTCTTCATGGAGTGGTGGTCGGAAAAACTTTTAAAAAATTATATCTTACGTAGTGTTGCCAAATGTTAATCTTTAGGAAGTATTTGATGATTTGTTTACTCTACGGATGGAAGTACATCATAGATTTAAAAAAAAATAAATTTAGTGAAATTATTTTTTCTATCTGAAGTATAACGTAAAACATCTTAGGTAAACAGCACTAATTAATCGTTTTTTTACGTGACAAATAGATTCCACGAATCGTCGATATTTACCTCTTAAAAATAGTTTATTTATTTTAACTCTATTTTAAAAACAATTACTGTTTTTTGTATTTTTAATTTATCTTTGCTGATTGGAGTTAAGTTACCTATTTAGTGGAATCGATTCGTATCGTGCGTTGTTTTCTACCGAAAAGGAATACGTTAATTTGTTCCTGTACACTGTCCCAGGGTTCCTTTTGGCTGTGACGCATGTAAAGCTTTTAGGTATGACTCTCCCCTCCATCCATTGTTATAATTAATATATTATGAAGTTATTAACTACATTTCATTTTTGGAAATTTTGTTCAAATATCAATTCGATCACTCTCGCGTGATGTACGAATAAATAGATACGGTTCGGATACTTTATTGCGATTCAATATTGCACGATGCAAAAAAAAATTCTTAGAAAGTGCAAAGCGATTTATATATTTACATTCAAGAAAATTGAATTTGCTACTAACTACTGTGAAAAAATTGCGTAAAGTAAATAATTTCAGTGGTGTCGCTCTTAAATCGCATGCACACTCGCATGTCTGTGTATTACAGGCATACTAACACGCATCGGTCAGTCGAGTTTTGTTGCTTGTGAGATGTCAGCTGCTTTTTATTTTGACCTCGTTAGTTGGGAGCAGGTGTAACTTGTTTTAACTTTCCCTCTTAAAACAGGCATGCGTCGTACTTTGTTATAAAATGCAACACCTATGGTTTATAGAGTACGAGCAAATCAGTCTCCGCAACTTAATGCGTATATATATATATATGAAGTCAACAAAGAGGGCGATAAATTTTAATAACTAAATTGCATGGAGGATTTTCTTTACGTTAGTGTAACTGTTACATTACAGTTACGCTAATAAATAAATTAATTAAAAAACATGAAATAGTTTTTTTATCTGAAATAAATTATAAAAAATTCTAAATGCTAGTAGTCGTCTTCGTTAAATTTTCTTTTAAAGATTGCTCTCATATCTGTAGTTTTACTTTAATGAGTTTAAGAAAAAATTTAAAGGACAATTCTGATAAATTTTGGGATTATTATTGTCTCATTATTTTTTTAAATTAAAACAAGTAAGTCTGACGCTTTGTTAGTACTTTTTCCTTTTTCATTACGGAGTTTAGTATTAATAAAATTGATGATTTCTAAATTTTTGTAGAGGAGGAGGTTTTTTTGCAAAAACATAATCTATTTTGCTTTTTAAAATCATTTAGAAATTCTTTCGAAGTGGATCCGACCCAGACAATATTCTTTAGACGTAAATTTTTTTAAATAAACTCTAAAGGTTTTCCCTATAATCTGTTGTGTAATTCGACAGCAAATTCACATAGTAGGCTTATCGAGCAATTAATGAAAAAGTCAATCTCCTCCCCCATCCGACAGGTCTTACAATGGATCCACCCGGTTCTACAGATCTCCGCATTCTCAAGTAGATCTAGCGCAGCGGAATCCCGCGCTCAACAATTGATCAACATAGATTAAACGTCGTTCCGCAATAGAAAATAAATAAAATCACTTTCGATTTTTGTTATTCATTGTGGGATTACATATTTATAAGCTATTAAACTATAATAAACGTTATTAAGGTTCAAACCTTATAGCAGTAATTTTACATTTTGTTTTTTACATTTAATTTATAACCGACTACATTAGTGGTAAGCGTTTATCTGATGAGGTCCCTAGAGGTCTGTAGCGCTATCGAATAAATATATGAATACTGTAGTCATACTTGATATATCATTACAAAAATTTCAGCTACGACGGCATACTCGTTAACTGTGTGGTACGTATTACATAACCTTTTCCCTAATTCATATCTCAAAAGCTACGTTATCGATTTTTTTTTTTTGTGGAAAATATTTGTGTTTAATTGCATGCTAACTTTTAGTTGTTAGAAGGAAAGAACTTGCAGATTTTTTTTAGAAAATTAAGATTAAATGACAGAAATAACAAAGTCCGTTTTAATGACTATAACAGGTAAAATTAAAATTAAAACATCATTTTACCCTGTCGCATGTTGTTTATCTTAATCGTACCGTTATATAGACGAATTGTTACGTTTTATGACAAAAAATAGATCGGATTGTTTAAAATGAATTATATATAGAGTTATTACTTCTGACGGTTATATTTTTCTATTCTTATCCAAACCGTTTTCGTAAATATTCCAGCATTAAAAAATATTAATACATTAATAGGGGGTAAGCTATGGTTTATTTATTTTAATAATTTCATTTTCTTTACCAAGGTTGAGGAAAAAAATTAAATATATGCGTTTATGAATCAGAATTTCCGTGTGTAACGAGTATGTTTGTATTGATGTTCTTTTAAAACTTATCAATTAAAACAAAAAAACATTGGACCGATCTGAATGATTCTTTAACAGAGGTTCTTATTGAATCCATTACTGGATCAGCACAGTAATACTATAAAACCGGCGTATTCATAGCGTTATTTATTATCTGGTAATACTTTGAATTCCTAAATTAAATTAATCAAATTCTGAAAGGATGGTTGTACTGTTCCGGCAAATGAAATCGGGAAAATAGACCAAGTTTTATTTTTATATGCCATTTATCAGAATCGGGTCGACCGTTCTCGATATACCTTGTATTAATTGAGAATTTTACTGTACCACGGGGTGCCATAATTTCTGGTTGTATGTCTGCCGATCTACTGTACATATAATTAAAGTTGATTTCTGTAAATAATTACTGATATCTGGTTTATATTCAGATTTATCTGTGTGTTCCGTACAAACATTTGAGCAAAAAGGTTTCTGGCTCGTTGAAGGGTTTTTTGTTTCGATTTTTATTGTTTTTACTGGATTACGTAAACAACATAACTTTTTAACGTAATTTAAAAATTCAATTAGCTTGATATATATCAAATTTACACGATTAAATCGTAAATTATTTCTGAACTAGAAATATTCGTCATTGGATGTTTCTCTCTTGATGAGAGAAATTTTTAGTTCAAAGATGCACCAAAATAAATTGATGAAAGAAATTTTTAGTTCAAAGATGCACCAAAATAAACCTAATGAGGACACCACATGACTTCCTTGTACGCCTATTAAATTATATATACACATTTTTTTGAAATGAAAAGTACATAAAATTTTATTTCATTATTAATTTCTGATATTTTTTCATGTTTTTTTTTTTTTTTTTATTGTATTGAATTATTATTTATTGTACATTTTTTTTACAATCAGGTTATTAAACAATATAGTTAAAAAAAAGGGAGATGAAGTCTGATTCAAATCGATGTACCTTCCCCTTATCAGATTCAAATAATTCATTTATTACAATTTAATTTGGCTATAACTCCAGAACCAATGAAAATTAGTACCATGTACGATATATCGTTCAAAAGCTCTCAATGAGGGCTTATTAATGCAGTAAATAAAAAGTCCAAAACCCCAATTTTTTAGATTTTGGGCTTTTTTTTGTTCACTTTTGGTTCAGTCGATTGAAGGGGTTGCACAACTAGATGTGATGTTACGACAGTCCTAAATCCAAAATTTCAACATCCTACGACTAATGGTTTTGATTGCACGTCCCCTTTTGATTGCAGTCAACTGAACCAAAAGTGTCCAAAAAAGTCCAAAATCCAAACGAAATTTGTATTTTGGAGTTTTGTGCAGTAATAAGCCCGTATTGAGAGCTTTTCAATATATATATAGTGGTACTTATTTTCATAGGTTTCAGAGTTATAACCAAATGAAATTTCAATTGATGAAATATTTGGATCTTAGAAGGGGAAGGCAAATCGGTTCGAATCAGACTTCATATATATATATATATTTTTTTAAATATATTCTTCATATATATATTTTTTTAAGGTGATGAAATTTTGTAACAGATTTCAAGGTACAAGAAGAATTAAAGTAAATAAAATTTGAAACAATTTTCGTGAAAGTTATTTTTAATTTTGATTTAGTGTTTCTTTTCTACTCTAAGTTCCGAATATGAGTTTGTGTGTGTGAAGCATCGAGTAGCTTAGCATTTTTTTATGCGTACTACCCGTATGTACTATATCCATACTATTCAGACACATACATACAGCACATTATTTAAAATTATAGGCATTATTATTAAACGTTTCATCAGGCAGAATTGTCATTAATGTTATCTTATCTATTTTTAAGATTACCGACCATATTACGTTACGTACACACCTCATTCGTTCATTATGTCACTAAACTTTCATTCATTCCACTATTATGTCACTAAACTTTATATATTTTTTTTTTGTCATATTTTTTTTAGATTTTATACAAACTTGAAATTCACGGAGTCAAATAAATGTGATTTGTATTACCACTTGACCTAAAAAAAAGTACTTATAAAAAGTGCGGAAGTAATTTTAATAATATTACAATTTATCTTCTACCGTTTGTTGTTGTTTATTACACAGAATAAGTATTGCTACAGCTAAAAAAATTATCTTCCCCAAATCTTTGCATTCTTGTTGTTTTGAAGATTGATATTCTTGATTTTTTAAAAGATTAGGATGAGAGGGTCGGGAGATATTGAGCGGACATTCCATCTTAACCCATTATTGCCCGTCGGGTCGTCAACGACCTATAAGAGATAATTTTTTTCCACGGCACGCAAAGGCATAACTCACCGGGTTGGTCTAGCGGTGAATTAGTTATCGCAGATTTGCGGTGACGAATTCACCACTAGATTCAGATTCAGCTGATTTCGAAGTCTAGAGTTCTACGGTTCAAATCCTAGTAAAGGCTAAATCCTAGTTTTATTCGAATTTGAATACTAGATCGTGGATACCGGTGTTCTTTGATGGTTGGGTTTCAATTAACCCACACACATCTCATGAATGGTCGACCTAAGACTGTACAAGACTACATTTACATTCATATATATCATCCTCATTCGTCATCTGAAGTAATATTTTATGGCGGTTCCAGAGACTAAACAGACAAGAGAGAGAGAGAGAGAGAGAGAGAGAGAGAGAGAGTGATGGTACGCAAAGAAATTATCAGGACCTAACAGAATTTTGAAAACTTATAACTTCCAGATTCTGTTTGGACGGATATAGCCGATCATCTTATTGTCACGAAGCAACTTTGGCGACGATATGCTGTGTCTGAATAAGACGACAAACACTTGCTGTAAGTGGTTCTATAGCGCTACATTACAAATGCTTCTTCGAATTTAGAAAAAAATATTACAACTAATGTAGTATATTGTTGTATCTTGCACCTATTGAAATATATTGCAAGTATATAGTACTAGTAGAATGCACAATATCTGCAAATATATTCATTAGCAATTAAATTTATTACTTACCGAAATGCAAATTTATTTCTGTGTACATGAATTAAATAAAATTGGTAGTTCATTTGTTTATAGGTATTACCAAAACAGTAGCTTATTCCCACCATTTTTTGTGCGGGCCGCAATGTTTAAAATAAAACCAACTTCAAATCTTATCATATTTGCCCGCTAGGTCGTTGGAGTTTTTAGTTCAGATTAAAACCTTTTTATTATTTTTTTTTATCATATGTCATTTCACTGCTTTAGGAACAATTCAGTAACACGATTTGATTAAAATATTCAGAAAAAGATACGGACACTAATGGGTTAACACACTTCTTCAACTGTACAATTTTTAAGCGTATATTATAAAAAGCCTCTAATGAGAATTGTACATTTGAAATTTAAAGAAAAATAATCTTTTATTTAAAAAAAAAATCAGTTTGCTGTTTGAACCTGTCGACTTGATTTTTAAAAAATGTATTTATCTTTAATAATAAAATGAACGTTATTTGGCTGAAAATAGTTTTTAACTACATCATTTTACAATGAAAGCGGTAAAAGTTTAATGTTGTATAATTTTTTATTTATTTATTTCAAGTATACTAAAAAGTTTGTTATCTGCATTATTTCAATTACATTTTATATTACCTTAAAACACAGTAATATGGCTGAATGTATGAATTAATTGTTGAACAAATTATTCAAACTTGTTTAAGTAATAATTTAAGTTAAATAATTATTTTCAAATTTTTCAGTAGCAGTAGAGTTTTTTGAAGCTGCAGAGCTTGTGAAATTCAGTAACATTTAATATTTATTACGGCAGATTACTAGGATGTTATTAAGATAGGTTACTATGATGTTCTAACCATCACTATGTTACGTGATTTTACATTACTATGTTCTTTATCGGTTCATATTTCCGCCTGTTTTTTACACAAGTATTAACTGAATTCTTCTCTACTAAGTACACAGATTACATAGCAACATCTATCTTATCTAGCGATCATATGTTAATGTAGTTTGCTGTATAGTCATAATTAGTTGTGTCTCGCATCTTAATCTAAAAGACTGAATATGTGATTTATTTCATCTGCGTACGGTACTCCATTTTATAAAAAGTTTTAACATTTTTTACGTTTTAGAGATTCTCTTTTGTAATAACAGTATTCTTTTATTTTTTAAGGTGTCAATTAAAATTCGTTAACTAGTCGTCGGTTTTTATTTAAATATTTTCATAATGTCGATGTTAATAAAAGTATTATCTGAATTATTTGTTATGAAAATTAACTAAGCAATAGTAACTATGAAATTAAAATAAATTAAGAAATATAATACGCTTATTGCTCAGTCTTATGTAGTTAGCAAACGAACAGAAAGACACTGCTGGATGAAAACTTCCATTTGTTGTTTTACAATGGATGTTTTTATTAGAGTAAAATTTTCTTGTAATACGTCCGAATTTCATTTTTAAAAAAATAAATTGGGGAAATTATCGGTATGAATATGTTAGCTTGAATAACGTAGGAACGCCTAACCATCCTAATGAAAAACAACATGTGTGAATTTATTTTAATTATAAAAAATGAGCAATTTTTATTTTTAATTGTTTTTGGAAGTTCTTTCAGAAAAATGTATTTAACCCCCCCCCCACCCAAAAAAAACCAACAAATTGTAGGATAGGAAATTTTTTTCGGAATTTTGACAAGGTGGATTCCTCTTGGTAATAAAACTCGGGCATTTTTGTTTATCTATTTTACATGATTGACACCCTCAGGTGAAAACGGTCTACTAATTTTTTTTTTATGGTTTTAACAACAGGATAATCTAAATTTTCAGTAATTGCAAAAAATGATTTATAAATTTTGTGTACACATTATCGATGTTTCGATCCCCCTCCGTATCCCTCCGGTTTGATAATAATATGCAAAAGGTTATCCGCCAACATATTGCCGTTTCATGTTCTCCGTATTACTTTCATTACGCCTCTCACCATTACCTGGTTATGACGAGTAGGCGTCTACACATTAATCTGCTGTAATACGTCCTTTTTTCTGTTTCCTTACCTATTTCCAGTATATATGATGTTAGAAAACCCTTTGGAATGAATATGCTTTTAAATTCCTTTTTTTCCGATTGTGTCGGCTCGTGCCTGAAGAAGATACACAAACTGATTATCTGCAGTTGTGAGAATGAATATTTTTTTTTTTGTTCGAACGTTTATCTATCAGTCGGTCCGTTTCTCTGCCTCCTCTCATCTTTGTAATAGGTATATCAAATTTTTTAATGAAACTTGATGAGTAGAATTACTCTGACCTCGGTTCTTTCTTCTATGTTTTATTTTAGAAATAAGATTGAAACGCCATACTTTTTCATTTCGGGAGACGACAAAATACGGATAAAACGCACAAAAATAAGAAAAATTGGTTTTGAGTTATGCGTTTATTATTTTTCAACGATATTGTTTAAAAAAAAACATAATTTCAATTTTGATATTCGTGGCTTAGCTTATTTACGTTAGAATGTATACCACATTCAAGGTCTCCCCGGATACATTCTTGTAGTCTTAATTGGGTCTACCTCCTCTCATTCAATCATTATCCCCTCCTAACTCTCCTATTGTCTTTCAACTTTTTCTCGTTTAGTGACAATCGCACGGAACGTTTAACAGGCGTAGTCAACGTTTCATAGCAAGCTTGGATGAGAATATTTACAGAATTTATTTTGTTCTAACACATTCTAATCTCTCTCATATCTGTGTAAGTATGCTTCAATTCCGAAGATGTTGATAGTGTTTTGGGAACTCTGCAAACACTAGAGCGTGTAAACACAAGTGAGATTTAACGTTGTTTGTCATTCAGATTCATTTAAAAAAGTAAATAAAATATTTTGTGATTGTAGGTTGTATAAAAATAATAATAGTAAATTAAAAAAAACCCTGTTAAGTAGAGTAAAAATAAAAACTGTAAATTAAGTGAAATTGATGAGGGCACTCAGGCCAGGCCGACTAGAGATTTGTGTTGTGTAAATTGTTGCATATGTTATTTGTGTTGTAGTCGGATATGTGAAGAATTATCGCTGCGGAATTAAACGCATAATCTTTCTTTTTATGCCAGCAGTGTTGAGTTCTCGGTATCTTGCTAACTCGTCTACATTATTTTCACGATCGTCACTCTTTTCTACTTCGCCAATCTTCCACACAATCCAGTCATCTTGTTCTAAAACTAATCTTACCCGCTTTCATCTCGCCGCACTTTTTGAAATTTTTTCCCACAAAAAAAATGTTCCAATTTTCAACTCGGTATATTTAAAAACAACAGCGGTATTATTTGATACTTATAGATCTGTATAGTTATATACGTATTCGTAGTTCTATTCTCCCTTATTTTGAACTGTATTTAACAAATTTAGTTGAATGTCAAAATTGAAAAAGTAACTGAAATTGTAGGTCGTAATTGATCGTGAAAGATTTAGCCGCTGCCAAAAATAATCCTATTGTGTGTAAAATATCGTATTCCCTATTTCCAAAGACAAGACTAAAACAAAAGATGACTGTTGAGAAGATACTTTCTGTGTAATTTCAATATTTTATTTTTTATATTTCTTCAAAATTAACTATCTTGTTTACCTACAGTGTATAACATAGTAATATGTACACTCGATAAGTGTAAACAAACAGGTTGCTGTAAAAATGGCCGTAATTAAATGGCGGACGTTTCAAGTGATTTTACATGCGTCATTTCGCATAATACTATACTAGAATTTTATAAAACTTTTACGACTACGTGTTTGGCCGTAATTGCGTCACTAACAACGAACAAATAATAATACTTATAGGTACAGTTAAAACAGAATTTATTTTCGGTCCGCCAATAACCGAGCATGTAGGATGTGTAATAAATGCGTCGAGGTTTAGTGATTATTAGTACAGATCAGAAAAAAAATTCAAAATTGTTGACAGATAACTGTAATAAAAAGAGAAAAACTATAATGCTAGCTGGCCTCTATTGTATAGCGCATATCTCGTATTTCAACTATTTATACAGTACCGGAACTTATTAATTGCATAATTTTTATCGCGCGTGTAGTGTGCGTGTGTGTGTGTGTAACATTGCACTTCATTATAATAAAAAATAGGTTGGCTTGCAGTTAGTGCAAAAAACTACAGAAGATTAATTATTGTTACATAAAAAGTAACTATTAAAAATCATTCATATCCTCTTGAACAAATAGCATAATACTGATATGAAAATAGCTTAGTATGAAAATTTGTAATTGTACTGTGCTAACTTTTTTTAATTATTGTAATTATCTTGGGGTAGATTTTGATTGTAATTTGGAGTTACTCGTTTTAATATAATTTCCTCTAAAATTATGCATTATTCCTTTCTAATTATTGCCGCCGGATTTTTCATATTTCTTAAGATCTTTTCATAATAATAATAATAATAATTATTCTTTTCTTAATAATTTAGTTAGGAGGCTCTTTTACAAGTTGAGGATTCTTAGGTATATTTTGTCTTATACCCAGCTTAGAATAGTTAATTGTGAATTTGTTCAGACATTATTCTAATATAGCGTTTTGGTTAGAGGAATACGTTTTTAACTGTTCTCCAGCCTGTCGCTGTTAGTTACAATTAACTCCTTATTAAAGATTTGTCTGGTTAAACCGTAATTTCTCCCAGTAATTTGCTTTATTCTTTGTTTAAAGTTGATAATCTTAAAAATATTGTTATCCCTTTATAAAAATCAACATTTATTTAAATTTTATTATATTCATTCCTATATAACTTAGACATTCTTTGATGAATAATATTTGTTTTGCTAATAAGACTTCTCTTTAGGAGAGGTTTATATAATGCGGCTAGTCGATTATTGTTAATGCAAGATATAGTTTGGAAAAAATCTGCCGATACGAGAGAACACACTAAGTTTATTTTGAATGTAGACAACTCTCCCCTTTCTCACATATATTTTTCTCAATAGCAGACATACTTTTAGCAATAGACATGATATGCATTCAACGTGGCATTATCTGCAAAAAACGTTAAATTATTACGTCGAGGAATTTTTGCTGATTAGTAATATTTATTTAAGTTGCAAATGTAATATATTTCATTACGTTTTGAATGGAATATTTTTAATGGTTATACGTTAGTCTCTAGAAAAATTTGCGTTGCCGTTTTATTTGGGATCAGTATACAGGTACGCTCCATGTTCGTGAAGTGATAAAGTACTCTTCAGTAGTCCCGGATATGTTCTTTATAATAATTTAACGATAACCGGAGTACCGGGTGCGCCAAAGAAATAATACCGTTAAAATGTAACTTTTACTTTTAAGTATAGATCTGTCGACCTTAAATTCGAAAAAACTAGAATTACCCTATCGGTACTTTATCGATCGGTCTTTATGATTCGTATTTATTTTATTGGTTATTTCTACTTAAACGTAATTGGGCCATCGGGAATTACTCCATTCAACCAGGATAATGTGGCAGTCTTATCGAAACAGTTATTTGTAATAATTTGCTGTTTTTGTTACGACATATCCTCGATAAGACATGACGGTGTAGTTGAACCCTTATGTTTTATCTATTCAGTAAGTAAAGAGACAAACCGTTATTATTTTAATACGGTTCACCCAAGGAATTTAAAAAATTTATTCGTTTTAATATAATTTCCTCTAAAATTACGCATTATTCCGTTTTAATTATTGCCGCCGGATTTTTCATATTGCATAAGATCTTTTCATTTCCACCCGTAAGGTTTGAGCTTATTCGGTGAATTTTATTCACGTGCTGAAAATACTTGACAAGATCACGTTCATCAGAACCTCCCATCCTATTTTTTAGTTAAACATTTTCAATTTTCTGTTGTCTGCGGACATTCATTATCCTAAACAATCGTCCCGTTTTCTGAAAACTTTGTCTTTTTCGATATTGCAAATATCTTATGCACTTTATATTCAAGCACCCCTCTGTACAGCATTTTGGGTTTGTAATTTCACTGAACTTCCAAAGTTTCACAAAAAATTTTTAAGCTTTTCAAAAGTCGTTAATATTATTTTACTATGACGATGATCGGGTCTAAGAATTGTTTCCTAATTAAAGAATCGGGATGCTTCAACTCCACGATTTGCCGCTTGGATATCGCTTCATTATTTTTTAAAAAGTTATGTATTCATCTCCTTTAGTCAAATAGTGTTCTTTGAGTTATCATATGCACTAAGTTTTTTTTTTATGATTGATGGTAAGTTGTCTTAGTAAACACACCTTTCACGTATTTTTGTTATTTTTTTTCGTAAATATTTAATTTTATTGTGAAAAGTCAAGTGAATTTTATGGCTTACATTAATATTTTGACAATTCACTGTCGGCCTCATCAGTGCGAGATTCCTAGCTAGAATTGAAAACCCAACCGATGGTCCTTCGCGTCGCTTCGGTTATAAAAATCATTTCTTCTGTTAATTTATTTTGAATTTCTTAGTCCACCTTTTAAAATTGTCACTATTCATACAAGTTTTATCGTATTGCTTGCATCTGGATGAAATTTTTCAGGTGGTTTGACGTCTTCTATGATCAGAAATCTTATTAATGAAGTATAAATAAAATAAATCAAAAATAAAACATTAACGGAAATAAGACTGCTGTCTGTTATACCTAATATGATTGTCCGACAAGAAATAATGTATTGCAATTATCATTTATTTATTTTTTTTAATTATGGAACTATAAATTTTTTGTATGCGGATGAAATTTGGCTCATTTTCAGTTAATAAGTGTTTGTAAATGAGTTGTTTTATAATAAATTCGTATCTTCTTTTGTGAACCCGACCTATTAATTAATTATCTTATCTTTAAACCGATAAACAATGCTAAATAGATTCCCCCCGGCTAAGTTCATGGTCGCACCTTACGACGACGCTGTAATATTTTCCCCAGTAATTAATTTATTTTTATTTTTTAATCGGTTTCAATAAATTGTTTAATACATTATTTTTATATATCAGTACGGGCTTATTACTGCAGTTTCTCATTGACATTTACAACGATAGCACGCGTGTATGAACAATACTTCTTTGTTTATAACAGCTTTATTTTTTAAGTATATAGAGAAAAAAGTGATTATACTTCACCAACTGTGTACATAATCTGCTGCTGGACTGAATTTCTCATATTCGTAAATTTAGTGCAATATTTTACTGCATTCAGTAATAAGCTGTAAGCAGTTAAATGTTTATTTCGTGATCATAATGAGCTTTCGAATTAATGGCTTCGAATTCCCAACTCGGAAGTTATTTCTGCAAGCTCGGTTTTTATCTTATAATAATCGTTTGTTCTTTGCCGACTGTGCCGTAGGGACGGCAGATCAGATATGATTACAGTAATGTAGCGGTTCTTATCTGCAAGGACAGCTGAAATTTAATGCACACCGGAAAGTAACGTGAAAACAAAATGTTAACAAACGACAGGTGCCATCTTGTATTTTGATTCCCCTACTACTGCGATTGAAAAACTCGTTGACTCACACCCTCTCATTTTCTGTCGCCATTTTTATCGAGTCAAATACACTTCCTTTGTCAACGCGTCTAAAAAAGTGTGCAACAATTGAATTTTTAACGATGGAAAAGTGAACGCTAGTGACATTCATTGTCGTCTAAAAGCCGTTTATAATGATGGAACTGTTGATCGAAGTACTGTAGCCGGGTAGTATGATTCCCTGCATCAGAAGCTGGTGAAGCAAATGTTGAGGATGAATTTCGCTGTAATACACTAGTTTCTGTGACCGATGTGAAGCATCAAAAAGAGGTGAATGAAGGCGGATAAATAATTTTTTTGTGTCACAGATATGTTAAAACATCTTAGGAGATTTACGTGTCATATTCAACAATCCACTTAGACGATAATTTTAAAAACGATAATGCTCTGGCACCCACGTCGCATGAACCCCCGACGTTCTTGTTGGTTTTGAACCTTCCATACTTAACCAGATTTCGCGCTCTGCTATTTTCACTTCACTTTAAGTGATATTAAGAGTATTCATCTCGTGCATTATGAAGCGAAGGACACAGTGAGATTGAGAATCAAAGAAAGACCGTCATCACAGACCTCTACTGATGGAGAGAAAGAACTGGTTCATCGTCGTTAGAATGTATAATTGTAAATTGTGACTATGAATAAATAAATGTAAATTTTTGTAGTAAATAGAATGCAATTTTACTCTATATTTGTTTCATTTGGCTATTTCTTAATTTATGAGTTATGAACGACTGTATTGTCAAGCTAATTTAGTGTAACGTATTCCCTGAACATATATTTTTTTTAAATCTTATTAATTAAACCTAGTAATGAGTTAATCGAATAGAGAACGGACATGCCATTATTGGTTTACATCGCTACATGAATTATGTTTTTTGACTGTATATGTGATTTTCTTAGTTATTTTTTGTTGCAATGCGGTTTACTCTTTAATTGATGAGAAGTAATTGAGTCAAGTAATTTGTATTTTTATCAAAATTAAAATTTTTTGTTTAACTCCTGAGAATGAGTATCGTCGCGCACTTCGTATACAGTTTGTACTGGTATAAACCAGTGTTGAGAGCGTGCGTACCTAACGTTGATTAATGTATATTTACTAGTAACAGAACTGTTTAGTTTAGCGTTAATGTTTGTTTACTTTTCTCGGCACCTCTGCATTACTGCTTTTGATAAAAAGAATAATGCATAACTGATTGTTCTGTGATTCATGTGCAGTATTATAAAATTCTACCGCTCTTTTTTTTGAGATTCTACTTTTGTGTGTGATATTCAATAATAATAATTTTTGTCATAAATACTACTTACATTGATCATTATTTATTTACTTTCTCTTTATACTCTGGATCATTATCGTACTTTAAAATAACTGTGTATTTCGCACAGTTCATTATTACCATAAAAATTAAGAGGAAATCAACGCGAATACGCTACAGGTGATTAAGCAGTAGATCGCTTCTTTAAATATTACCTCCTATTCCAGGAGCAAAACAAAAGGATAAAGATTTAATTAGGAACAATCAAAGTCTACTGTTACAATTATCTAAACAAAAACAATGATTGATTTAATAAGGAGAGAAAACAGTTTAATATTTTACGGTGTTTCTGAAAGTCAGGATGAAGATAATGGGAAGCTAAGGAAACAATTTTGGATTTCTGTAATAGAGTTATGGCGGTTAACTTATGAGATTCTGAAATTAATTTTGAGTGAAGATAAGGTGCTGCACCTTGTAAGAATCGCCCTGTTTTGTTGGCCCTTGTATTAAATTTAAAGAAAGATGCACTTATGAAGAACTGTGTTAGGCCAAGGATAGTAAAGTATTTGTTTCCGCAGATCTCGACCAAGAAACGAGAATCATTCGAAAAGCTTTGCTTGAAAAGAAGAATCGCTTACTAAAGAAGAATCAGGTCATACTGTATCTGTTACAAAAAAATTGACTCATGATAGACGTTAAATTACACCGTTACAATGATCAGTATACTAATCGCACTGATGAACTTGTTCCAGAAACTCTATTGGAAGAGGGAAAAATCCTCGGAAAAGAAAAAGAATTGCCAATAAAATAACAAGTGCTCTGGTTATGAGTGTTGCCGCCTTTTTTTTCATTCCCGAAGCGGGTCAGCTTCGGGAATAATTTTAAAACTAAAATGAATGATAATCGTAAATCTAATACAGAAAATATTAGTAGTTGCCATTGTATAAGTATTATTTCTTTTAAAATTCTAAGGCGAGGGTTCTAAATGCCAGTGGAAAAGCTTTGTTGTCCTTTTTGATAATTAACCTGAATGGAAGGATGGTAAGTAGGAGATGATCAAGGCAGTTACACTTTTATTAGCTCTCAGGGGTCATCTGTAATAAAGTTATATCCTTTCATTTACTGCCAGTAATTGTTTGATTTGAAGTGTGCTCCGAAATTTTCTCAGATAACTTGCCGATTAAATTAACAGAATCGAATGATGAGACCCGTTGTGCTGTGCCGGTTCTTCCTAAATTAAAGTGATACTCAAAAAATAAAGCCAAATATCAAGAACATATCGGTGTATCTGTTGTGCTTCGTCATTCTCGAAATATTGATGATGAGGACATAAATTACCTACGTACTATAATCCATGATTATGAATCTTCCGAAAAATATTTTAATTGTTATAAATATACTTCTTGCAACCGGCAAGTGTGGTTTGATCGCGAATGTCGGGAGGAAAGACGTAGGATTTTAGACCTTTAAAGAGTATACAAAGGCTAATTTAAATATTATTAAGGATTAATTTTTTTCAAAAATTTCTGAAACTTATAATCTGTTATTTTCAAGGCTCACCGCGGCAAGTTTCAAAAGATCTATTATATTCCTAATTTTTAAAACGGCAATGCCAATGAAGTAATATTCTGTAACGCTATCGGGAAGATAATTAGCTGTTAGCAGCTGGTGGATAAACTTGAGGTCTGGTGCTACCGAAATGGAGCTTTACAAGAGTTCCAAGCTGGGCCAAGGAGTCAGGTACTGCCCTGACTCACATCGACATCCCAGGGTTTGTACGTAGCAAGTAAGGTTGCCGATTTTCTTACCCGTAGGACAATCCCTGCCAAGAGCCGAAGTGACTGACATTCTGGGCGGCGCAAAACTTCGGCAGAGCAAGCTCACACGCAGTCCACCTTCATTACTGCTCCACAACCGGTGAGAGGGATAAGCACTCCCCGCCCGCCTCCGTCCAGCACCGGCAAAAACAGATCACGGTCATGCCTCCCGCCCCCGCCGCAAATAGCGAAACCGAGAAGCATAACTCTACACGGAGCTCCTGAGCAAAACCATCGCTCCGTTTGCCAACATAAGTGAAGGCATCGAAGTACTATGTCGTTGTCCGCCCTGGACTTGTGCGTAGATGTTATTGCACGGACATGGGGTTTGAGTTTATCTGGGGCATTATTATTAATAATACCGGTAAGACTACTACAGCGCGTTCGGAAAGTTGCTGCGCACTGGAATTATGGAAATGCAATGACCAAACTTTCATAATTATTACTGTGTATTATTATTTCATTGTTATTTAGAAACTGATATTACAATAACTGTAATAAAAGGGTGAGAGAGAGTCAGATCGGTACTGGAGAGAGTCAGATCGGGCGATCGTGCAGGCCACAAACCCCTCGAAATGATACGTTCACCAAAGGTATTTCGTAAAAAAAATCATTGACCTGCTGTTAGCCGTGTGCGTTGTGGCGCCATATTGATGGAACCAACCGTGATGAATTTCCACTTATGCTAATTGACTATTGAAGTTTGTTAAAACAACACGATCACTATTAACTGTATTTTTAAAAAAGATTGGTTCCACAATACCCATTCTACTCGCACCATCCCAGACTCCAGTTTTCACTTCGTGTAATTCATGGGGGTTAGTTGTCAACCACTGTATTTTGTGAATTAATCCCAGATCTTTTTTCATCCGTAAAAAACGTAATATCGAGGATACTTACGGAAGTTTTGTCAATAAAACGTTTAAACAGTTGACGATAATTTAGTCTTTTGACGTGATCTGTAGGTTTCAGTTCTTAAATACATATTCCATTGTAGGGAAAAGTTTCAGTTCTTTTATTACAACTTTATGTGCGGTAGCAAGTTCGATATCTTGCTGCTGTGCTAACTTACGCATTGACTTTCGGTCATAGAGTCTGAAATACCAAGCAGCTTCTGTTCGTTTAGTTAAGGTGGTCTTCCACTTAGATCAGCGTCTTCAGCATTTTTCGATAGTTCGAACTGCGCTGCAGTGAGAAACAGGAGTATTTGGAAACTTTTCAGAAAACTTGTTCTTCACTAAATCGGCATACTGGTCACCTTCACGAAGGAAGTGTTCAACGAGGAAATGCGTTCCTCTGCCAAAAGTGCCATTAAGTTTCTGCAACTTACGATTCCGATAACGAAGCACGTTCAGTTGCAACTCAACAATTGACATCTTTGTTTGTTACTGAGCAACGCCCAACAAACCTAAACTCAACACCGAAGAAACAATGCACCACATAATTCTAAGCATACTGCACAAACTTTCTGCATGCATTGTTATATATATATATTTAATTTATTGTTAATAATCTTTTTATGCATTAATTTATTGTTGAGGTTCTCTACCCCAGGTTTTTCTCTGTCGCATGTAAAGCATTGATTTATATGTGTGTTAATACAAATTTGCTTTCCCTAAAAGTTTTGATGTTCATTATGCAGTCAGTCGCCGTGGTGAACAGACAGAAAAGTAACAGTTGTAAGCCCGTAATATCATCTGTATAAAGGTGGGCTTGATAAACTGGTATGACATAAATATAAACATATGATTATCTTCTTTTAAGAATGCATGAACTGTAGCGAAGCAGACATCTGTTTCATACACAATTCATACATTAACATGAACGATAATAACCAAACATAAATTAGATTCCTCATAAGCAAGAACTGCTTAGTGTCTACTCGATTAATCTTCAGCTGTAATCTGTATAACAATGTATATTGTTTATACAACAGTACACGATGATCAATATTTTAAGCCTGTCCAGTCGATAAGAAATCAGTAGTTCCATTATATTTACCGAAAATAGAAATTTGTATTCCAAAGTTCGTAACTAAGTAAATACACTTTATATGTTACTAAATAACTTTTTAATAAATACGTGTAAATAAATAAATAAAAAGCTGCAGTTAAATAAAGTAATCGTGCTGATATTCAAAAGTGTATACGACTCTGTGAATACAACTTTCCTTTTTTACTTTCCTTAATTTTACCACGTAACGGATGTAACTGTTGCTTCAAACTAGGTCGCCTTCAACGGTTTAATTGATATGTAAAATATTAAGTATATTTTAAAAGTTTATTAACGTCTTTATTATTTTTATCTTTCTAATATTGTAAATTCATACGATCCTTTACGTTTGTTTCGATGAAAATCTTCAATTGTTAAAATATTATTGTATTACTGAAATTACTGGATTATAGTAGTAATATCGTTTCTAATAGATTCACTGAAAATATTAATTACGGTAACAATTATATCACAAATAGTTTATTTATTCGGATTAATATTTCGACAGTATGATATAACCACCGGTAGCAAGTAATTATTTTTCCGTATTAGTACATCAGTGTATTCTGAATTTTAACCGAGCAGTGCATCGATTTAAGCCTGTACTGATTACTTCTAAGCTACACTGAATTCACGTCCAATTTCTTTTACGGCTGAAAAATATTTTCGCTATCTATATCTGTCTGGCATCTCTCACCGCTAACGTTACATGTTCGCGTTTCAGTTTACCGAAAACCTAATTATTAATGCGGAAACATATTAAAACAATAAGTTAAATAATATTTTTAGTTTTATATTTAAAAACGCTCTAAAACTTTTTTCTATATATTTTATATTTGAAGTACGTATTTATTATTCTTGTAATCCATGTATAGTAATTACTCATATGAACCGTATTTTTCACTAAAATAAGCCTGTAAGAAACCTGAACAAAAGCAACAGGCAATATTTTATCAAATATAAGAAATTATTGATACTCATTACATTATAAACTGTATTGATTGAACGTAGAAAAAATATTTAATCAAATTTTATTTAGCGATATTTGTGAAAATTTAAATAAATACAGTCTTTAACTTACTGCCTTTCGTCTGGAAGATTCTGCATCAAATTTCTCGTTAACCTTGGCATTTTTACTTAAAAATTTTAAAAAAGATAATCTAATAAAATCTGAAGATATTTTTAAGTTTCATTTACCGTATCTTCATCCTGTAAAAAATAATTTTTATTCGGATCTGTAGAACCTTTACCTAGAAAAATAAAATTGCATTTTACTTCATTTCTAACAATGAAATATATTATTAAAAAAAAAAATGTTTAACAGAAATCACAAAAACTTTTCTAATAGACGTTACAAAACTGCTGCCACAGTAGTAGTAGTAGTAGCAACCCTACCTTTTTACCCCGGAAGACCCTGGTTTCAAATCCATTGACATTTCTCACACGCTACCAAAAAATTCTAAAAACAAATCGTATGATTATCCGAACGGATACCTTTGACAGCCGACAGATGTGTGATTTTTTTTTAATCATTCTCTTAATCTTTTATATCAATTTCGATGATTATTTTATTTTGTAGAGAAAATTCCATTAATTTTGAAAGATTTTTTTTTACCAAAAATTACACCTTCGAGTGCTTACATCATAATTTGGAAATATTTTTCATTTCTTATTACCATTGTAGCTTGATATTATATGGATACAGCATAATGTTTCATAATCTGGTCCTGATATTTAAAGTGAATTTCAACATTCCTTTTACTTTTGTTAAAGCATTCCATTTGCATAGGCTTTGGAGTTCATGTTTTAGGATTTTTCCTTTTAGGTTTATACCTATTTTAAATAAAAATCAAACAAAATGTTAAAAACATAAAAAATCGAAAAGTTTAACACTTCTTCAATTCTTTATTAAATATACATCTTTAAAGTCGGCGTCTAATTAAAAATTATTTTGAGTTGTTGGTAGTATTTAATTTGGCGTTGACATCTCATTGTCGAAATTTAAACAATAATTGAAAAAATTTACCTTTTTTACTTTTTAAGTCTACCCTAATTTATCTTTTTTATTTAAGTAATTTTGTAAAGTTCAGTTGCATGTTAAAACGTTTAGTTATGTAATGAACATATTCAAATTTTAGCGAAATCTTTAAAAAAAATTAACGGTAATAGTTTAGTAATTATTACTAAATTTGAAATATTTTAAATTGTTCAGTTAAATACTGGTCTGCTGTAAAGTTAATAGACAAATATCCATACAAATGCTGCGCGCTGTCGTACCGTGTAGGCAATTATTTAAAGAAGAAAAAAGTGTTCTTCCTTAACATGAAATGTATAGTCAGCTTCGGTATACGTCGTTTCCATTGCAACAGACAGTCAGCCTTGTTTCGTTTAAGTATGATGATGTCATCGTTGGTGTAGCCGTCGGTCTTTGTTCTGTTATCCCCTCCTACTTCCTGGCTCTTTTACAATTGTAGGTGCCGAATAATACGTGATTTATTATCTGTTTATTTTATTTTACAACAGATGTAATTAACTGTTTAAAATTGTTAGTTTTTTTTTATAAAATATAATTTTTACTCCAGACAAAGTTGTATTGAAAGTTTTGCACAGTCACAAATAGAAAACCTAGTTGTTAGAGAAGGAAAACAACTCTTATCTGTACATTTTACTACTATAACTACGCATACTTAATTCTTAAAACTAGTAAACTGAGAAAATTAAAAAATTGTTTAATGATTTATTAGAAGTTTTAGCGGTCAATATAGAATACTCAAAATCAGTTTTAACCGAATAATTAACATTTATTATTTAGAAGTAAAGTAGAATTAACATTTTCTAATGGTATATTTCAAAGGTTTATGGATGTGTAATAACTTAAGCGATTCTTTAAAAATATGCCTAAATGATATAATTTTATATATATTTATTTGTGTGTAAATAATAATTAAAATGAAATTTAAATTGTATAAAAACTAATGAAGCGTAACATAAGAAACAAAAGTTGGCTGTATTTTCACGGCGCTTCACCTAAAAGTTTAGGCTTGTTCTGGTAAAAAAATGAAATGTTTACTTATACATATTGCCAACCAAACTGGATTGGCATGTGCCTCACAACCGGGTCGGAGTGGAACGCAACTATTGCTAGTGGGGAGGGAGGATTAATTGATTTTTCTTACAGAAGAATAAAAGAATCTAGTGTAATAAAAAAAAAAATTAAGGATCAGCCAAACCAAAAATACAAATAAACTTAATTAATCGCCCAGAAGAGTTATTTCACATAATGTAATTAACGAAAGAAAGTGAAATTAGTCCCAAATTCCAACTTTTAACCTAGTTATTATTCTGTAAAAACATGTGCCAAAACGTTAACGTGCTGCAGTGCCTGGATTGTCCCTTCTTTTTGCCGGATGGTTCTTTTGGAATGGCAGTTAAATATTTTATCGTAGCGAGTATTCGTCATTTTTTAACGGATGGAGTGTGGGATTGCGTTCGGATCCTTCTAGATCATAGATTTTTTGGGGTGGTGTGAGGAGGGTGTTGTCCTGCGGGAGAGTTGCAAATCGCTTTATTCAATTTTTGTTTTCTTTTATGCTTGACGTTTCACATAATCTCTTTTTTTTTTAATTTTATTTAATTTCAGAAGTAATAATTATTTATGCAATAGAAAAAAATTTACCCGTTTTATAAGTTTAGGCGATTTACAATTATGCTGAATTTTTCAGTATCGATAAAAATATACGTGCAATTATTTATTAAAATATATCAAAATTATTTCGCCAATAAACTTCGTATATTTATTTTGTAAATTAAATTTAAGTGATTTTTTTTTAATTTTGTGAAATGATGATTAAATTAATTAATTATGCCCGGGTTCCGAATTCCGGTCAGGTGCGGCATCTTTTCATACGCTACCGGTTTCCACCGGACTTATGACCATACCTTTTGTTGCCCACCGTTTCAAAAAAGAAAAGAATTAATTATGTTTTCCGTTACTTACAATAAATTTTTTAATTAACTTTAACTTTTTTTATTTATATATTTTTTTAATTAACTTTTTACAACTTTATATTTACATTAAAAATTGATTTAATATTCTCAACATAACTGAAATTCAATTTTTTTAAATCAGTTTGGGAAGGAATTTGCCTAGATCTTCCCAATCGGAATTTAGTAGAATAATACGTTTTGTTATTGTGGGCCTTATTTTTTTTTCAACCTACTTTTTTTAACTACAAGTATTTAAACTACGATTAACAAACTTATTTATTACTATTATATAGTAGTTTAGGAATTTTTTCCGTTACCTGCTACGTATTTTATTTCATGTCGATTTTCTTCTATATGTTGCGTTGCAGATAGTATTTGCATATATATATATATATTCTAATTGTGAGTCGCAATAAGCCATTCAGTGATAAAAAAATAAATTTATGTTTTTGCGTTTTCGTTAGTGATCTTACTTGTGCTTTAAATTGTATATATTTCTGTTTACAATTGATTAAGCCTTTAGATATACATTATCCAATCATTTGTATAACAATATTATGAAAATTTTCATCACCATCGAAGGATTTTTTTGTTTGACTGATTACGATTTTGATTGTTATATTTTAACATTAATTGAGAAAATAAAAAAATGGATACTAATCTTAAATAAGCATCAGAAATAACAGTTGTTAGAAAAAAATTGTGAATTTTATTAAATTATATTGATACTAGCGGACCCAACAGACGTTGTCCTGACGCGGCAATATTCTGTAATAAATGCACACATATAAATATAAGTAACTTAATTAAGTTTAAAATTAGCAGAAATGTGTTCTAAATTTCATTAAAATGACTATTAGTATGATATTATTAGTTTGTGATTGTTGTATTATTGTAATGGGTTTATTGATTAATTATGTGTAGTATGGTTAATATTTATTTTCACTAATATTAAGATGTCCGATGAAAATTGAATTAAAAAATCGAAACGTCGTAAAATTAATAATTAGTGTAATAAATAAATTTTCATCCACATACATTACTACTAATTTTCACTTAACATCATTCTAAAAAAGTACCTCCTACTTATTTTTTTTTTTTTTATTTTATAATTTTGATGTTTCATCACCATGTAACAGCTTAATCAATCAATTAATAAAAAAATTAAAGCACTGTAAAAAAGCAACGTAGTTAAAATTTTAGATAATTGTAAATTAAAAATAATTTTAGAAAACTTTTTATAAAATTAATCAGCTAAAACATTATAAATTCTATTTTTTAAATATACTTTAAACTACATTATAAGTAACTTATATTTTAATTTTATAAATGTTATAATTTATTTTACAACCTTAAATTTTTATTTTCAAAGAGCCGTTCAATACTTCATAAGTTGCATAGAATCAAATGAGAACTTAAATTAATTAAAGAATTTAAATTTGTGGGTTAAGTTGATTGTTATTGAATGCACGTGTATACATCATTAAAATTCATGAAAAATACTCACTTCAATACTGCACCATACAAATTTGCACAATGTACATTTTTTAATTAAACTTTAAAATGTTATTTCAATAAATAATAATATAATATAATATTCTCAATAAGCGCGTAATTCTAGCAGACTCGGCAATGCTTCGCTATTGCTAGCTCTGAGTATGCATACAGATTAAATGACAACAATTGAAAGTTTCATAAAACCTTAAAAACTGAACATTAGCAATTAAACAAAATTTAACCTTTCACTTTATAAAAGTCAGAATGTAAATAAATCCAAATGGCAAAACAACAACACTACCTATCGGATTTAATTCACACCACTCTCTAATCACAGTATTCGGTGGAAAATAATTTTTTAACGAAAAGTGTTGTGGCTGCAAAATCATTACAATTAATACTGAACATTAAGAAACTTACAAAACATTACGGAACCTTATAAAATTTCACCTTTAACTTTATAAAATTCAGAATGTAAATAAATCCAATTGTCAGAACAGCACTACCTATAGGATTTAATTCAAACTATTTTCTAAATACAAATGCCTATTCAAATGTACAAGTTATTTTAATCGTAATATATTGTATTAACTGTAATTAAGGATTAATAACTTTGTATTTCTATTTTAATTCCATAAAAAAATTACACCAGTGCTATATTGTATGTTACCATTATAAAAAGTAATAATAAAAGCCGCCTAAAACAAGGCATGGAATGAAAATTGTATATATATGTGTTACAAAAAAAAAATTTTTAATGTCAGGGTGATTAAGAAACATTTTCATAACAATAACTTTATCATGGTGTGAAAAATATTTTAATATAATTATAAAAATTACAGTATGTAGTAAAAAGTTAATTTTAGTACGTATTGAAATGCCAAAAATGATGCATAAAAAAATATAAAAAGTATTACAATTACAATATTGGTACCTTATAAAAAATATAGAAACAAGTCCGTTTTTGATAAAAATAAAAATGTGTCCACATTATTATTAAAAAATTATATATTTGAAAAACAGTAGATTAAACATAGTAATACAAAGATAAAAATAAAAAAAACATGAAAATTTAAATATTGGTTTGATAAATCATTCAATTATATATTTTTTAAGGTGTGGTACCTACGAAACAGTCACCTGGATGTAGTCAAGGATTATTTGAGCATGTTTCACAGTACAATCTTGTGCGTTTTCTCTCTCCCTTGGCAGATCTGTTGCTGCTGCAAACTACACAGTCCTTGGATTTTCTGGCCTCCAAAAATCTTGGCATATGAAGTCTTCCATTCAACCTTTCACTGTCACAGCTGTTCAAGGGCCTTCCTTGCTTCCTTTCATTCCTGACATCAGCAACCAATGATTTTATTAGTTTTCTTTGGAATTGTTTTTGTCTAATTGGTCTGCGTCCAGGTGGTCAATTGCCATTTTTCAATGTGAAGGCATTTACTATTGAAACTTGTAATAGCCAGAAAAATATTTTCTACCATCATTTAACTGATTTTCTAGTAAATGCATAGCTGGCAATATCCACTATGTCTGCAACATCCACTCCTCTCATACATACATTATAACAATATACAACTGATTGCTTTTCAATGGTTTCTACCCTTTCTCCTTTAATTATTCTTTGAACATACGCAGTTTGGTTATTGTAAAGACATTATCACTGGTGTTTTGTCCTTCCATTCAAGAACATTAATAAATGAAGGATCATTATTATCATTCTTCCTCAGTGCAAGTACTTCTCCCTTTTTCAGCTTAGGTTTGCTTCTAATTCCTTTGGAAGCCCTATTCTACGTCTGTTTACTGTGCTTGTTGAACATTTTTTACATGCAGTTCTTTGCCCAATTCGACATTTCCATAACTTTGTTCAAGTTTATTAATTATTATCAATACAGACCTACTAGTGACAAGTAAATCAGGTCTTAGAAGCATGGATGTTGATGATAAACCTATGTAGGGTTCCACGGCACAGATATATCCAGTAACAGCATGACTAAAAACGAAAATTTTTATTCCCCACTTTATTGGTTTATTTTTATTGTACATGTTAAAGGTAACACGTCCTTAATTTAATTTTTAACTTTTCCTGATCTTGTTAAAGTATCTAAAATAGGACCTGAACTGGAGGGAGCCTTCAGGTGAATGGTCCAAAAATTTAGAAAACTCTTTCCTTTGAAAATATATCCTTAAAAAAGAGCTGATAATCTAACCAGTCCGAGGAAAAATAATCGACTAACTCTGGTTTTATGATTGAGAGACATATTCATAATAACACCTATAAATGCTTTCAATTCAGACATTGTAATATCCCTCCATGAGTGCCAAGAAGAATTTTTTTTGTAAGGGATAATTCATTTGTATCTTTTCTCTTGCATATCTATTACTTTTCTCAACAATATCGAGCAGCAACTCGTCAGTAAAAATAACTGAAAATAATTTATTTCAGAGTCTCTGTCAAATCCTAGTGGAGAGATCAAATCACTTTTGTTTTGATAATGAAATTTAGGAAAACTTACATCTTGATTGTTCCATTCACGCCATCCTCCTGTGTCACCAAGCAAAACATTTGCCCCATTCTCATTTTCACTATCACTGGTATCTTCTGTGTCCACTTCCACAGTATCATTGTTATCTAGATCGCTTTCATGATCACTATCTATGTAAAATTGGTAGGTTCATTATAACTAGTGGAAGGCTTCACTTCATCATCATCCCGTAATTCACCAAATGATTTATTGTCTGATAAATCTGCATATATTAAATCCCTAACACTATCCGATGAACATAATATCTCCTTATTAGCCTTGGTTATAGTAAAAAACAAAATTATTAATAAAATAATTAAGATTTTAAAACTCCACTCACAACACTAATATTCAGGCCAAAATGAATAACTAATATTCTCTCCTAGACTCTCGTTCAAGTACAGTACAACACAAATATAATCAGCTACACCTAGAAAAACCCATTAAAAGAACATAAATAAAAACATGATTATAAGTGTTTATTGTACAAGGAAGTCAATGGGGGATTGTTTCGAATTTTTAGGCCATTATAATGTTTGCATTCATTACTTTTGAATGCAAGCACATACAAATATAGTTTGGTTATCAAATAAAAGATAATTTTGTTTACTATGACAAAATTGTTAACAAAATATTATTTAATTAATTTAATAGCATTAATTTTATCATCATAACGAAGCAAGGGAATTATTTCTCAGTTCATGAGTTAATACCTAACGTATGAATAAATTTTATCGCTACATATAGTGTCAGACTTGATGTTTTATTTCTAAATGAGGCCATGATGTGACCGCACTTTATAGAAACACAGAAATTGTCATGTAAAATAAATAAGAGCTGTACCTCGGTATCCTGCAATGCTGGCTAAGAGAGCGTTTGAGCATAATGACTTTGGCCTGCCATGCAGACCAAGAAAGCTGTAAGATAGCCTACATAATAATCAATCAGAGCTGTGCACAATATGGCGAAGCCCTGCATTGCAGGCCAAAAGAGTTGAGGACAGATAGTAAAAATTTTCCAGGCCGCAAAGGGTTCAGTGTTAAGGTCTTGGGATCCTCAGGCGTGATCGTTCTTAGATCCATGCATGGATATACACGCAAGCCATGAAACATGAAGGTCAGAATCCCAGTCAGGGAAGAAGTATTCTCTGATAATAGTAAGGAGTAGACTGTCAGATAAGATACGTAAGGCATACTTTAGGCAGCGAGCATTCATCCTGTTCATGTTCCTTCAGGAGTTTGAGGCATTTTTATCTAATATTGGAACAAAATATTACCAATCATGTTTTTTTTTATTTGCCGACTCAAATATATGTTGCAATAGTAATTGCTTTTCCTTTAGAAATTAGGCAACTCCACCTCCATCCAACCTTTGTTATGTTTTAATCCACTTATAAATCAGGTGTTAGAAATACATTATTCATCTCTGCCAGTCAACAATTTTATACACGGCTCATTTTAAAGCTTCTTTTTAATAATTTATACAGCTATACAACACGCTTTGTAATGTTAATTAAAACAAAAAGAAGAAATTTATCGTTTTTTGTCCATCCTTCAATTAGATATAAGCCATCTTCAATAACTCTAAACTGAATTTTTCAAAGATTTAATAGAATCAGTCTCCATAGTGCACGTTGCATGAATTGTTGAATGTAATTTCATGATTTTGGTAAAATCATTCTTAGATTCAAAGAAAAATAAACGTGGCCAGAGTTTTAATATTTTTAGATTCGGTAAGTTTCTGTACATTAAGAGATACAATAATCTGGGAGGGGATATTTTTTACAAAAAAATATTTTATTTTTTATCTTGCGTAATACAATAGCCAGGAAAGATATTAGTACAGGGCGTTTCATAATGTTCTTCGGAGTTTCGCAAATTTATTAACAAAAAACTATTTCACTCATAAGAATAAAACAAGTACTGTACGAAAGTGTACTTCAAATAGTTTTTTCCTCATATACTAGGCAGTTAGTAAACCATTTGCTTGCTAGGCGTCGACAGTAGAGAAAATGGCTGCCACGGGAAGCGAGAAGTCGTTTTGTGTGTTAGAATTTCACTTGTCAAAGTCAGTAATTTCTGTGCAACGTGCGTTTCGGTTGAAATTTCATAAGGAACCACAAAGTGACAATTCAATTCGTGCATGATATAAACAATTCAGTGAAACTGGTCGCTTGTGCAAGCGAAAATCAACTGGTCGTCCATCACCCTCAGAAGTCAATGTCGAACGTGTGCGTGCAAGTTTCATTCGCAGCCCGTCAAAATCGACTGCGGCTTCAGGCAGAGAATTAGGAATTCCGAAAACAACAGTGTGGAGAGTTCTCCGTAAACGTTTATTATGCAAACCGTACCATCTTCAATTAATCCAGCGTCTTTCTGGTGGAGATAAAACACGTAGGCTCGATTTGTGTTTACAGTTACAGGAAAAGATGTTGTTAGATGAAGGTTTTGTAAACAAGATAATTTTCAACGATGAAGCTACTTTCCATATTAGCGGCAAAGTAAACCGTCATAATGTGCGAGTTTGGGGAACTGAAAACCCACACGCTTATGTGGAACACATTCGGGATTCTCCAAAAGTAAACGTTTTTTGTGCGATTTCTCGTGAGGCAGTTATGGGCCGTTCTTTTTTATGGAAACGACAGTAACCGTCATGATATAGCTGGATATGTTACAATTATGGCTTATGCCTCAGCTACTGAACGACTTCATTTTCCAGCAAGATGGTTGTCCTGCCCATTTTCATAACTAGGTTCGACAGTACTTTAACACAACATTACTTCGGCGCTGGGTAGGACGTGCGTCTTCTTCAGACGCACGTCCTACCAAGATTGCCAGACCTCACGCCATGTGATTTCTTTTTCTGGGGTTACGTGAAAGATAAGGTGTTTATCCCACCAATGCTGCACGATATCACTGAGCAAAAGGATCGCATAATCAGTGCAATCAACAATATCGAAAATGACATGTTAGAACGAGTTTGGCAAGAGCTGGACTTTCGTGTTGATGTGTGCCGTGTCACCATAGGAGCACATATTGAACGTTTATAGATTTTAACAAAAACTGTTTGAGTCCCTGCATCACCTCATACAACTTTCATTTAGGTAAGTGATATACTTTTTTGTACTGAATTTTTGTAACTCCTAAGAACATTATGGAACGCCCTTTCACTGGAAAAATAGATTTCCTGCATAATCTCCCTGGATCAAGAAAGACACTGAATCTTAGAATTACCAGGATTTTTTATTAAAGTATGTAAAAAATAGCTGTAGTCAAGTCAAGGAAATATGGTTATTTCTTATTCTGAATGGTTCAAAACTTTAATGCGAGCATGTTTACTACTATTTCCAAGTAAAAAGAAGCAGATATACAGAAGTACAATAACCAAAACTGTGGAGAAGACACAGTGTGGTATTGCTTTCAGGTTCTGCCAAATCGGTAAAAATATATGTTCATTCCTCTTTATTAAAAGCTAGTCAGTTTAAATGCCTGACCGACCTAGCAACCGGCATTTTTAATTATATTCTTTCATTTCATCTGTACATTTTTATTTCTATATATGATTTTTCAAGATCATAAACCAGGGATTGAATATTTTAATATCTTAATATACTTATACATGTCTGGAATTAATTATAAACTTATTCCATGTTTTGTAAGTTTTTTTTCTTAACCAAGCCTCTTTAACTTTGTAGCTATTTTCTTTACAAGACTGCTGGTAATAAATAAGTATAGATTGTTACGTGAAGTTAAATATTAAGATTAATGTTTTAAAACTCACATTTATCAATTGTAATAGGGAATTATTTTCTTACCTTATAAATGTCTAATTACCTTAATAATAATTGTAAAATGTTTTATAGAAACATTAAAAGTAATAAATGTATTCTTTTTTAGTACATGTTGGATGGTGAAAGAAAAATATAAATTTAATTACACTAATGGTTCTGACATTCATTGAAGTAATGGCAAAACAGTGATATCATTGTTATTTATTATTTTTAAACTATTATTGAAGTCGTTTGCTACAAGTCAGGAGGAAAATATTAATTGTTTTTAATATAAATACATAAATAAGTTTAAATCATAAACACAAGTTATTTTGTAAATAATTTTTTATCATTAAATTTTTTATTTATTCAGGTAAAAGTTTTACTTCATTATTTATTGATTCAGTTTTTCTCTAACTTCTTAGTTGAAATTTAGGTAATGTTAATTATTGCATTGAATCGTCTTCTGTTGTGTTTGCACATAAATATCACAATCTTTCTTATGGTGTTTTTTCATTTTCTTTTTCCTGTTTTATGTAAAATAAGATAACTATTAACATGATTTACAGTTGAATCAGAAGTAGCTTAACACACTTTTATGTTAGGTTACAAAGCTTTAATTAGCCCTGATTTGGGTTGTATGTAACTTCCAAAAATGCCATAACCATTTTCGAGAACAACCAGGATCAGTGGATTCTGTTAGAGATTATTTAAAGTGAATTGTTAAAAGTGAAGAGGTTTCCTGTTACCGTTCCACTGAGTCAAACGTGTTAACATTATCTGCTGGAGTACAGTTGATAGCAGTAAATGTGGAAGTTGTTGCAAGAATTGGTTGTTGTTAAATGAACATAATTAGTCCCAGAGAAATAAATTCTGACTAGTGCACACATTCTAATTTCTTATTTTGCCACGTTCCATTATTAAAAGCTTCTTTCTCTGTTACAGTATTACTTGATGCCGATTGGATCCGTGTTAAGTTTTCAGGTTATTTCATCTTTTATATTTGTTTGGTTTAATGGGAGCAGCTTTGCTTGTATACTCGTCCAAGGACTTTTGTTTTGTTTGTCCTGGTTCTGAGGTACTTGTTTGATAAAGCCAGGCCTTGAAAAATCTTTTCAAAAATTAGCTAAAATACTGTAACATTTCTGGACCTCCAAATGTATCTCGCATTATTCAGTTTGTTTTTGTTAGTAGTGTTTAATCATTTTTTACTCATCATTAGATAAAATTAATTAAATTTTCTTTGCCTACTTGTCAACAAAAAAAATTTTCTTCTATTTGAATGTGATTGAAATGTAGTAGTAAATCAAACCTCAATGTTTTGGAAATGGATAGTCGACTATCCATTTCTTTTTTATTCAAGGTATACATGGTACTTGACAACACGCCCCAGGGTAAATTGTTGTTGGTGATTTGTTTTGTCTACACTGATGACAGATTTTTCCTGAGATGATATTATTATCTGAAACCAAAGAACAATATTAGTCGTAATTGACATGCATTCTTGCAGGCCCCATTTTTTTTTTTACATATAAGGAAAAATTAATATTTTAGATCTAAAAGCTTTGAAGAGATTTATAGTTGCAAAATATGTAATAATCTTATCAGGAAATATTTTTTCAAATACTCTTAAGAATTTGGACTTCTATAAGTGGAACAATTTTATGATTTACTCACAGAGGAAGTATATTACTAAAAATAAATTCACGGGAAAACGTTTTTGAATTTTGATGTATTTCAAACTACCTCTAATAACAGGAAAAACAAGTAAATCTGCTAGTCTCACAAAAATTAATTTGAAATTTTGTTTTTTAATGAAAAATTATTTAATAGTAATGGACACCTAATATTCATTATTGTAGATATTTAAATTGTAAAATAATGGAATTATTACAGTATGTAAACACATTACTACGTTAATGAGCTAATTTTAATTATTATTATTATATATCCTGTGTTGTGCAATAATTGTTAATCCTTATCTTAAGCTTTTGTTCAGATATGAGTCATGAATAAATGAATGTTATCAGTAAATTATTTATTCTATTTCATTTCTGTTTTGCAATGTTATTTTAAAATTCTAAAGAAATTTGTACTAGTAATTGAATTAAATAGTAAAATTTATTTGCTCCTAGTAAGTGTGATTACTTGGCATGAGACATTGAAAAAACAAGGATGGTTCAGTGCACTTTCTACATATTTTTTTCTTCTGATAAATGGCTATTCTAAATTCCTTTCTGATCTGAGCTAATCCTTTAACACAGATGTACAAGTATATATCATCCGATCTGACTTATACAATTATTCATCAACGTTAATTGAATTAAGAAAAATGACTAATGTCTATGTTTTATTTCAACTATTTAATGAATGTAGTACTGAATTCAATGTTGCACTCTGTAGATAAATTCTGCTACTGTAGAATGTGCACTGATGCATCATTTTTAAACTTTTTAAAACAGTAGTTTGTTTTTTTTTCTTATGTTATTAAATTATAAAGTATTTTTTACATAATTTTTTGTAGCAATCTTTATTGTGCCTAAGTAATGATTTTTCTTTTAAAAAAAACCCCTATGTTTTTTGTACTAATCTTTTTAACCTATATGACTCAATTTGCTCTTTGGTTCAGGCATATTTTCAGTATTGTCATCAGCTTTTACATTTTCAAATATTCTATTAATACATAAATTTATATAAATATCATCATCCTTCGTTAGAAAAAAGTAAGTTTTTTGTAACAAATTCCCCTCTCTCAGATGAAGGCATTTTTATAAAACATTTTGTAGCTATTTTATACTAAAAAAAAGAATGTTCAGAAGGAACTATTTGAAATCAGGCAACTGATGTTCACCAAGCATAAATGTTACAGCAGAAATTTAAATTTTGCAAAAACTCATGCATTTTCTTTTGGATACCTCCTGCTATAAATACAATATATTAGTATCAGATTCTTTCTTACTCTTATTTATTGGTTTATTATGCACCTTGGAACAATATAATTGGTTTATTGTTATCTGTGAGGGTCTTTCATTATCTAATTACTGAAAGACCCATAATTAAACTTGGCTTGAGTGCTCGGTGATACTCTGCATCACTGAGTACTCAAGCCCCCTCACAATCGGCAAGGTCTCATGATTCATAGAGGGAGCAAATATGTTATCTTGCTTATGTTTGTTGATGTTAAGGTAAATAAATGATAATGCTGCAGAACATCATTAACCGATGCCATGATACTGCTGTTAAATCAATTTACCCTATTATACATAAAAAATATTTTTTTAATGCTTTAGAAAATTTTAAAAAAGTTTAAGTTTGCGATCCTAAATAATTTTACTTAAATTTTGCAAAAAAAGGATCTTTTTCTTTCTAAAAATGTTGGACAAGCGTACATTAATTTGTTTGCTTTCCACTATAAAGTCTTTCTTATGGCTGTGATGCAAGTAAACACCTGAGGTAGAAGAAGCAACAGAATTACTTTCTGTGATAGTTAGTGGTGTCCTTTATATAATCAGTCCTTGTTGACAGAGTGCAGATGTGTCTGATAGAAGCAGTGGTAAATCACACTTCCGTCCTCACTTTACTTAGCAAGCATGGCATAGGATGATTGTAAATTTTCAGTTTTATAGCTTGTTTATTAAATATAATTCTTTCATAAACAAAAAAAAATTTGTTCTATTTTATTATTTTTTTAAATGTAAAATTTAATTTTCATACGCTTTATTTTGAATTTAACTTTTTCTAACCTTTCAACTTTAAAAACAGTGCCCAACAAAGAATTCTAAAAGTTCTTAATTGATGGAAGAGTACCTTCCTTTCTTTTTCCTGTTTAGCCTCCGGTAACACCGTTTAGATAATTCTTCAGAGGATCAATGAGGATGATATGTATGAGTGTAAATGAAGTGTAGTCTTGTACATTCTCAGTTCGACCATTCCTGAGATGTGTGGTTAATTGAAACCCAACCACCAAAGAACACCGGTATCCACGATCTAGTATTCAAATCCGTGTAAAAATAACTGGCTTTACTAGGACTTGAACGCTGGAACTCTCGACTTTCCAAATCAGCTGATTTGGGAAGACACGTTAACCACTAGACCAACCCGGTGGGTTGATGGAAGATACCAAAATAATGGTGATAAGCAGTCTTCACAAGAAGTGAGATTGTGTTTCTGTGACGAAAATGTTATTTCACCTCAGATGTAACTAAAATTATTCACTGAATTTACACATTTTCTTGGCATTTTGATTTAAATAAATTTTTCACTTCAAAAGCACTCGAAAACCAGAAATTCTGCACTAATTACAATACAAACAATATGAAACTCAGTCACAGCAACAATAATAATGTTTATAAGCTACAAAAAGTTAGAGAATGTTGTGTTTTGTTATTTGACAGGTACAACTCCAAAATCGAACTTACCCTCACAGTAAAAATGTAGATCAAGAAAAAATGACATGTCATTGTATCTCCAAACCAAGAGCTAATCGGCTATTTTTGTAGTGATTTTTGAATTCAGCAGATAGAAATACATAAAAATAAGTTATTTTTGAGCACAAAAGTTTTCATTGTTGGGCAGTGTAATTCTTTCAGATGAGCTGTTATCAGGGTGGAAACAGTTTTCCTGTTAGAAGTTTTTGTTATAATACACCTCTCCTTAAAATTAGGAATTACTTCTTTTTTTTTCTTCAAATTTTATTGTTTCACTTTTTGCAAGTATATAGGAGGCTATAAGCAAAAAATTATTGTTGACCATAGTCACTGCCAAAAATTGGATAGCTACTCTCACTACTAATGAGAATTACATATATCAGGCCTTCTAGGAAAAGTAAGAATGAGATAATTTCACTCTGCTTCATTCACTGAGATAATATATATGTATCAGCATGACAAACCCACTAAAATGCAGGCAATATTATTTATTACAAGTAGTAACACCTTCATTCTATTTATATATCACAGAAGCTGGCTTATAATGATCTTTATTACTCTTGGAGAAAGCAACTTTTGTTAGTACTGCTTATACCTTTTCATAATGGTAAATATAAAAATTGATTTTTTTCTTCTGTAATTGTCATAAAGTACTGCTATCAGAGGTGTTGTGACTACATTTTATTTAAAACTTAAGCTGTAGTATCTGATCTAATGACTTGTGTTCTCAGAAATTAATTTAACAACAGATTTAAGAAATCGGTAATAATCTGTTTTTTTTAATGAAAAGATAAATTGTTAAATATAAAAAAATTTAGATGACAAGGGTGGTAATTTTCTACATTATCACTTCATAAAGGGGGTAAGTAATAAACTCTCTTTGCAAATGGTGAGAATATTTAACAACATTACCACATTTTTTAACAGTTAAATAATATTTACATGAAATCCAAAGCAGCTATTTGTAAATGTATGTTTGCAAGAAATGTTGCATTGTTATTTTTATGCAGAATTTGGAAGTAGGAAATAACTAAGTATGTTTTGAAATTTAAGCGATAGATGTGTATATTATGTCTGCAGTTGTTCGTATTTTATTATTCTTATCTTTTCTCTTGAATTAATAATGAATGTTTCTGTCATTGGTATCAACATAATGGTATAGTGGATTATTTTATTTTTGTATTTAGTATGTACTTATCATGTATAACACATATTTTTTTTTTATTATTCATTAGAAGAGTCAGTAATAAATTTAGCTATAACTATCTTGTCTAATGTTCATTTGTATGGTAATATTTCTGCTTAAGCATGGTCAATGAAGGAATTGTATTTTACAATATTTTAAAAAGATCTGCAGTTGAATCAAATTGGTTTAATTTATTTACACATCAAGACATTTTCCCCCTGCTGCAGGATTGTAATCTCACCTGCTACAAAACAAAAAACAAAAACTTTTTATAAGAAAGTGTAATAAATAAATATATATTATAATAATATTAGTGTTAATGTTAAATGGTTAAATATAACAAATTTTTTACATAAGATGAAAACAAAAAAAAAAATCATTAAATTAAATACAATTTACCTTAAAACAATAAATTAAAAAAAAAAAAAACATTAATTATCTTCAGTTAGTGATTGGAGTTCACTTTGTCATTTGGAAGATACTAAATGTCAGGATATGTGTGTAAACCCTCAGAAATGGTCAACCTGAGAGTGTACAAGACTACACTTCATTTACATTCGCACACATCATCCTCATTCACCCTCCGAAGGTAATACCTTAAGGTAGTTCTGGAGGCTGAACAGAAAAGGAGAGAGGATATGTGTGTAATAGTTCTCCTCCTGACATAGTAAACCATTCTGTAACATCATTTTGGAGGAACCTTGAACAAAATTAAAATATGGGTAAAATAAAATTAAAAACTAAAATGATACAACCAGTTAAAAAAATAATAAAATTTCACTAAAAAATTTTAAACAATTGTTTTGTCAACTCCCCATTAAATTTTTATTTAGTTTGTACCAAATTCAGAATGTAAAGAAAAAATAAGAAAGTGTTATTCTTTTTATTTTTTATTACATGTTTTTTAAGTGTAAAAACTGCAGCTGAGCATAGCTAAGATTTTAGAATGTGCATTATTTTTTACCATAAGTTTTTAGACTTAATTTTTTATAATGTTGGTGCAGAAATACTTAAATATTAGAATATAACAATTCTAAGCAAGTTTTGATGTCAAAAAATTTCTACTTAATTTTTGTGGAAATAACTTACGAGATCAACAGCCTCCAGCTTCCTCTAAAAAATTTAAAAAAAAAGGCTTGAATAAAATAAATTTAAACCTATGGATAGAAATTTTGAACAAATTTGAAAAATAATTACAGTATATTAATTATTTTTTTTTTTTTTTTTTTTTTGTCTTCAGTCATTTGACTGGTTTGATGCAGCTCTCCAAGATTCCCTATCTAGTGCTAGTCGTTTCATTTCAGTATACCCTCTACATCCTACATCCCCAACAATTTGTTTTACATACTCCAAACGTGGCCTGCCTACACAATTTTTCCCTTCTACCTGTCCTTCCAATATTAAAGCGACTATTCCAGGATGCCTTAGTATGTGGCCTATAAGTCTGTCTCTTCTTTTAACTATATTCTTCCAAATGCTTCTTTCTTCATCTATTTGCCGCAATACCTCTTCATTTGTCACTTTATCCACCCATCTGATTTTTAACATTCTCCTATAGCACCACATTTCAAAAGCTTCTAATCTTTTCTTCTCAGATACTCCGATTGTCCAAGTTTCACTTCCATATAAAGCGACACTCCAAACATACACTTTCAAAAATCTTTTCCTGACATTTAAATTCATTTTTGATGTAAACAAATTATATTTCTTACTGAAGGCTCGTTTAGCTTGTGCTATTCGGCATTTTATATCGCTCCTGCTTCGTCCATCTTTAGTAATTTTACTTCCCAAATAACAAAATTCTTCTACCTCCATAATCTTTTCTCCTCCTATTTTCACATTCAGGGGTCCATCTTTGTTATTTCTACTACATTTCATTACTTTTGTTTTGTTCTTGTTTATTTTCATGCGATAGTTCTTGCGTAGGACTTCATCTATGCCATTCGTTGTTTCTTCTAAATCCTTTTTACTCTCGGCTAGAATTACTATATCATCAGCAAATCGTAGCATCTTTATCTTTTCACCTTGTACTGTTACTCCGAATCTAAATTGTTCTTTAATATCATTAACTGCTAGTTCCATGTAAAGATTAAAAAGTAACGGAGATAGGGAACATCCTTGTCGGACTCCCTTTCTTATTAGGGCTTCTTTCTTATGTTCTTCAATTGTTATTGTTGCTGTTTGGTTCCTGTACATGTTAGCAATTGTTCTTCTATCTCTGTATTTGAACCCTAATTTTTTTAAAATGCTGAACATTTTATTCCAATCTACGTTATCGAAAGCCTTTTCTAGGTCTATAAACGCCAAGTATGTTGGTTTGTTTTTCTTTAATCTTCCTTCTACTATTAATCTGAGGCCTAAAATTGCTTCCCTTGTCCCTATACTTTTCCTGAAACCAAATTGGTCTTCTCCTAACACTTCTTCCACTCTCCTCTCAATTCTTCTGTATAAAATTCTAGTTAAGATTTTTGATGCATGACTAGTTAAACTAATTGTTCTGTATTCTTCACATTTATCTGCCCCTGCTTTCTTTGGTATCATAACTATAACACTTTTTTTGAAGTCTGACGGAAATTCCCCTTTTTCATAAATATTACACACCAGTTTGTATAATCTATCAATCGCTTCCTCACCTGCACTGCGCAGTAATTCTACAGGTATTCCGTCTATTCCAGGAGCCTTTCTGCCATTTAAATCTTTTAATGCTCTCTTAAATTCAGATCTCAGTATTGTTTCTCCCATTTCATCCTCCTCAACTTCCTCTTCTTCCTCTATAACACCATTTTCTAATTCATTTCCTCCATATAACTCTTCAATATATTCCACCCATCTATCGACTTTACCTTTCGTATTATATATTGGTGTACCATCTTTGTTTAACACATTATTAGATTTTAATTTATGTACCCCAAAATTTTCCTTAACTTTCCTGTATGCTCCGTCAATTTTACCAATGTTCATTTCTCTTTCCACTTCTGAACACTTTTCTTTAATCCACTCTTCTTTCGCCAGTTTGCATTTCCTATTTATAGCATTTCTTAATTGCCGATAGTTCCTTTTACTTTCTTCATCATTAGCATTCTTATATTTTCTACGTTCATCCATCAGCTGCAATATATCGTCTGAAACCCAAGGTTTTCTACCAGTTCTCTTTATTCCGCCTAAGTTTGCTTCAGCTGATTTAAGAATTTCCTTTTTAACATTCTCCCATTCTTCTTCTACATTTTCTACCATATCTTTTTTACTCAGACCTCTTGCGATGTCCTCCTCAAAAATCTTCTTTACCTCCTCTTCCTCAAGCTTCTCTAAATTCCACCGATTCATCTGACAACTTTTCTTCAGGTTTTTAAACCCCAATCTACATTTCATTATCACCAAATTATGGTCGCTATCAATGTCTGCTCCAGGGTAAGTTTTGCAGTCAACGAGTTGATTTCTAAATCTTTGCTTAACCATGATATAATCTATCTGATACCTTCCAGTATCGCCTGGCTTTTTCCAAGTGTATATTCTTCTATTATGATTTTTAAATTGGGTGTTGGCAATTACTAAATTATACTTCGTGCAAAATTCTATAAGTCGGTCCCCTCTTTCATTCCTTTTGCCCAGCCCATATTCACCCACTATATTTCCTTCCTTGCCTTTTCCAATGCTTGCATTCCAATCTCCAACTATTATTAAATTTTCATCTCCCTTTACGTGTTTAATTGCTTCATCAGTCTCTTCGTATACACACTCTACCTCATCATCATCATGGGCGCTTGTAGGCATATAAACGTTAACAATCGTTGTCGGTTTAGGTTTTGATTTTATCCTTATTACCATGATTCTATCGCTATGTGTTTTGAAATACTCCACTCTCCTCCCTATCTTCTTGTTCATCACGAAACCTACTCCTGCCTGCCCATTATTTGATGCTGAGTTAATTACTCTAAAATCACCTGACCAAAAGTCGCCTTCCTCTTCCCACCGAACCTCACTAATTCCTACTATATCCACATTCACCCTATCCATTTCCCTTTTTAAATTTTCTAGCCTACCAACCTTTTTTAAGCTTCTAACATTCCACGCTCCGACTCGTAGAATGTTATTTTTTAATTTTCTGGTGACCCCTTCCTTAGTAGTCCCCACCCGGAGATCCGAACGGGGGACTATTTTACCTCCGGAATATTTTACCAAGGAAGGCGCCTCCATTGTTGCTATGTGAAAATGCAGAGAGCCACATTTTCTTGGAAAAAAAGCAGCTGTAGTTTTCCATTGCTTTCAGCTGCGCAGTACTCAGAGGACTGAGTGATGTTGATACGGCCGTTTAAGTCATTGTGACTCACGCCCCTAACAACTACTGAAAGAGCTGCTGCCCTCTTTCAGGAATCATTCCTTAGTCTGGCTCTCAACAGATACCTCTCCGATATGGTTGCACCTTCGGTCCAGCTACTCTGTATCCCTGAGCACTCAAGCCCCCTCACCAACGGCAAGGTCTCATGATTCATAGAAGAGGATATTAATTATAAAGAAAAAGATTATTTAATTAAATGTTATATGAGTATTCCAGTACTAAGTATTTATCTTTAAAATCATCATTGGAATTACATTATTTGTTTTTAAAAATAAAATAAGTTGCTTAAAATATTGATTCTTTCAGTTTTATGTTAAATAATTTTGTATTTTTATTTTTATGTTACAGTATTATTTTCTTCCTTCCATACATCATTGGTTTCTTGATCTTATCCTGCATTTGTAGTTGCATATGTTGTCTGTGCTGCAGACGAAGCGGTGGTCGTAAGCTTTCTTAATATTTATTTATTTTATTATTAAAAATATAGCTAACATAATTAATTGTTAAATTATTCACTCATTTGAAATTCTCATTTTTTATACATTATCAGTGAAGGCATTCTAGGTGCTGTACCTCAAAAAATTCAAAACCTCCAATTGATAAATTATAAAAGAATGAATAATAGTTTTAAAATACAGTATGTTTTATTTAATTTTTTTCCTTAAAGTATTAGGTCTTGTCATATTTTTTATTAGCAAACGCTGTAATGAACCAGTTAGGAGGTAAATTAGTTTTCGCTTTGAGAAAATTTACACTGCATAAAAAACCAGTTACAAACCTACAGGGATGTATCCATGAACTCAAGTATGTGCTATTAAATCTTTTTAAATATTCTAAGTTACTTGATTGTGATTTATGTCCATGATCTTTTATGGTAGTTTGTGCTTTTTTTGTATATAAATCCTTTATTTCTTAATCTATCATAGAACAGATTTAAGGTTGTGTGTCCTTTACTATTAGTTGAACACGTCAGTTTGCCATAGGTTTGAATGTGTTTTTCATAAAATATATATATTTTTTTTTACATAAAATATAAAAATTTTATTCTTGTAATTAAATTGAGATAAACATTGTCAAAAATTAAAGTATCATTTTACATTAAATATAAAACCTCATTAACTATATAACAAAAAGTATATAAATCATACACTATAAAAAAGATTTAATAAACATCATAAAATACTGTATTGTATAATTCAAACCTCGTTTTGAGATGCATTTTGCATGACAAGAGATTTCTGTTATATAAGCAAATGTGTAAATTATCAAGACAATTTTGCTGGTAAATTAATAACTTGCTTTCAGTGCCGAGGTGAAAGCAGTCCATCTCATCAATACTGCATTATACAAATGTTCACTATACCAAATTTATTCAAGTAATTTTCGCACTTTTTTTTAATAATATTTTTTATCTAAAAGTAGGTATGTGATTTATGCAAGGAAACAGTATATAATTTTATATAGGTTTATAATAAAACTAAAATGTGATAATCATTAAGAAAATGATATCTATTTGACTGAATATTTTATTTTTTAATATTTTTCTAAAAATATTATTTAAAAATTCAGATGCCTGAATTATGCATGTAAATACAGCGTGTTTGTGATAGTATCTGTCATTGTATTTAATCATATAATATATATTTCATTCTTATGTTTGTGATATTTTTTTAAATCAATCTTTAAAAAATACGAATATGATTCTTTACTTACATTAAAGGTTGTAGATAATAGAAAAAAAAAATAAATATATATATATATGAAATTGCGATATTAACTGTTATAATCATAAATTTATCAAGCATTAAGGAAAATTAAACTTAAAGAACAAGATGAGTTAATTGTCCATTATATTACATCATCACAAAACTCCTCAATGGAATATTACCGTTTTCTCAAGAAAAACTCTACACATCTCTGTATAAAATTTACTGTTAAACATATTTTTTTAAATTTCTTTTAAGGTTTATTATAAAATTTGAAGTCTGTCATAAAGGGTTTTTAAGGTATCTAATCAGACATTTTTTACATATTGTCATTATGATAATTAAAAAATTAGTGTTTTTTGTTTTTTTTTTATGAAGTACATAAAATTTTAAATATTTAGAATGATTAAATTAACAGTGATTGTGTTATTTATATTACAGGCTTAACATATAATTAACTTAATATATTACTGTGCATAAAAAATATTGAAGTGATCATAAACAAATTACAAGTGGCCTTATTCATTTGAAATATGTTTATTGCAATTTTTTGCAGCGCAGAACTCCAGGGTATTGTATATAGAATAAAATAATTTATAAAGCAGCATTGTAACAGTAATCATTTTGCTTTATGGTTTTAGTTAACTACTGGATTATGCATTTCATTGAATCACCTGTTTATGAAAGTCTTAATCTCGTTGACTCCTGGAGCATAGGGCCTCTATTGTTTCTCTTCACCTGACCCTGTTGGCCGCCTCCTGCTTGATCTTCTCCCAGGTCCTTCCTCTCTCCCAAAACACCAATTTCAGTGTCCTCCTCCAACTAGTATTCCTTGGCCTACCAGCCCTTCTACCAACAGGAATCCACTAAAGGGCCTCCTTAGCCACCTTCTGAAGAGTGTAGTCCTGAGCCACCATCACTTCCTTTTTTATGAAAATACTGGTACAATAATTACAATGGATGTTTGTTTGATGAAGGCATTAATTTCTTTCATTGTATATTGATCTTTCAATATAGCTCGTGTTTTACTTCTTTTATGTGTGTGTGTGTGTGTATGTATGTATACATACATACATACATACACATAAATATAATAAGGTTGAAATGTAGGAAAGAATATATATTACATTACATTTAAAAAAAAGCTCTACAATATTAAATTTGCAATAAAAAGGTTAATTATTTCTGGATGCTAAGTAGGGCATATTTCTTAATAACTATCAAATCTTCAATGATTATATTACAAAGCGATGTGATATTATTTTAGTGAACTTTCTATAAATAGTGTAAACCATTTTTCTACTAATCTATATTCACTGGTCAGTGATACTATTGAATGTATATTAATCCTGTGGATGCATATCAATTGTAATAATTACTATTTTAATGAGATTAAAGATCTTTATACATGTTTTTGAAAAATTAAACTTTAAGAAAATAGTAAAAATTTAATGTTTTATTTATATTGAGAATACATCAGTTTGCTGAAATATTTTATAAGGAAAAACATGTCTTATTTATACTGATGTAAAACCAAAGCATAATATGGTAACATTATGTTTTGCCTTAGTATCATTAATCTATACTGTGCTCATGTCAGCTTCTTAAAAGTGCCCCATTGATCTTCTTTTCATTAGGTTCTATCTCAACCTTTTTACTTCCTTGTATGAAGTAAAGGAAGTATTGAAATCATGGAAAATTTCATTCTTCAGATTTCAATGGAAATATCCATTTTTATCATCCCTGAATCCATTTTGACTAATTTCAGCGTGACGTCTGTATGTACATACATATGTATGTATCTCTATAACTCAAAAACAATTATCCATAGAATGTTGAAATTTTGTATTTAGGATTGTTGTAACATCTAGTTGTGCACCTCTCCTTTTGATTACAATTGAATGGGCCAAAAATGTGTATGCAGTCAGACCTATAAATAAAGCAGGGTTTTAATTTTGGAACGTTTGGATTTTGGACTCTTCTTAACTGAAGTAATAACCCCTCGTTGAGAGCTTTTCAACAATTATCACAAGTGGTACTTATTTTCATTGGTTTCAGAGTTATAGCCAACAAAAATTTTAGTTGATGAAATAATAATTTGGATCTTACAAGAGGAAGACACATCAGTTCGAATCTGACTTCATGTATATATTTTTTTTTTTAATTTTTTTTTTAATTTAAATATATTGATTTTCAATAATTACACTGAAGAACAAAAAAGAATTTATTTGTCACAGGAAAAAAATATGTGATTCTAGTATCATTTTTTTCTCCTGAATTCAAATATGATATCAGCGTTTCCCCATCACACAAGGTTTCTGAGAGACAGACGTTTATAATTTCAAAAATTGTAATACTTTTTGCATTCTTAACTACACAATATTCAAACATTTGACTCGCCTAGAAAGTAAGAAATGACGATTTACTGCTATATTTCGCCTGTGGAGCATCTCTCTTGATGGTTCAACAATAATTGGCCAGCATATTAGGATTCAGTTTGCCTTGATACCTATTTTCAATAGCTGAAATCTCCTGATGAAAGTGTTCCTCATGCTCATTGCGCCAAGATTTTCCAGGAAGTAATTTATGTGTGACTGCAGGAAATGTACTTTTAAGGACACATTCCAACCCCAATTTTTATACGATCATTGACAATATTATGGTAATTCTCCGCTTTTCGATTTCCCCAATAAACTCCTAAATAAAATTTTTGAATGCTTGCCAAGCCATTTTATTCAGTGGATTCTCAATAGTTCCTCAAACTTTTCATCATGCGTCAGTAATAGTATTTGTGGACCCACAAATATTCCTTGTTTAATTTTTGCATCACTAATTTTAGGAAACTTATGTTTTAAGTACATGAAACCAGGAGTATTGTCCATGGCCTTGACAAAATTCTTCATAATCCTAGTTTCATATGTAACAGAGGTAGATAGACATTTTTAGGATTACACAATAGGTTGTGTTTCACATTTTTTTGTTCAGGAATGAGTGATTCACGTTTAGGCCATTCTTTTCTAATGAAATAGCTTTTTCTGTTCCTGCTATCCCATTCACACAAAAAACAACAGTACTTTTTGTAACCAAGCTGCAGACCAAGAATAAGTGCAGTTACCTTCAAATCACCACAAATATTCCATTCATACATTGCCTATTGAACCTTTTCCAATATAAATTTAAAATTTTCATATGTTTCTTTCATACTAGCAGAGTGAGCCACAGGTACTGATGGGAATTTATTGTCATGCAGAAGTACAGCTTTTAAACTAATTTTTATAGGAATTTCTGAAAGAAGCGCCATTCTGTTGGGTTATGTTCATTAAATGCCTCCATAAAAATAGTTCTTAAACTCAGAATGACGATTACGATAAGTACATATCTTTGTATTCTTTCGAAGAAGAGTCCATCCTTTTAGCCAGGAAGCAGGCATTCCAGATTCTTTCTTGGATATCTTTAAATCTCGTATGAGATCGTTAAGATTTTCTCAAGTCAGTAAATGAGGCTCAGATGAACTGCTTTGTTCAAAAGTTGTATCACCAGCATCTGTTTGTTTTTCTTTCTTACTTTTATCAGACTCTGAGCTCTCTTCATATAATGTCACATTTTCTGGAGGCTTTGGTATGGGCAATTCTTTGCAGTGTGGAACTAGTCTCATTACAGATTGCAAGTTAGGGTGCACCACTGTATGTTTTGATTTTGACATAATCCCTTTAATATTTGTTAAGCAGAAATATCAATCAGTCCGTGCAGTGAGAAGCCTAGAACAATAAACAACAGATATGTGGGGCCCAGGCCCTTGTTTGGTACCTGACTTTACATCCAAAATAAAGTTCATAACACTTTTATGTAATGGAGTAAGGTTTCACCTTTGGGACTTGAGTGTCACTTCATCACATACATAACAAAAATTGTTAGGATGATTTAAAAAAACTCTAGGCATTTTGTAACTAACGACTAAAAGAAATAAAGTTGTGAAAATGTAGCATAATAATTCAAACACACAAAGCACTCACAATGACGTATTTACTTGTTCACTAATATCTCACAACCGCCATTGTTCTGATGAATGTGTGCTACACTAGATCACATTTGTACATATCTATACACATCTGAACTTGCACAACAGTAGCAACGCTACCCTTTGGGCTAGCTTATTTGGTTCCACCACATTTACAGTGATGTTAGATTTTTTACTTAACAATGGATAAATGGACGGAAAACTTTTAAATTATTTAAAAAAATTAAAATAACAAAAATCCTGTGGGTGAGAAATTTTGAATACATATTTGAAAACAGAATACAAAACTGCATTTAGTAAACACCTATTGATACTCGTGAGACAAAAATCATGTTTCAACAATAAATAATAACAAAAAAAAAATGAAAAAACATATCATTTATCAGATGTAGTAACACATCCTGGCCTTGCTAACCTAGGATATATCGTGTTGGTTTACATTTTTCCTTCACGGTGGTGCAGTGTGGGTTCTGCCTTAAGTAAAATTGAACTGATTATTATGGAAACAAGATTAGAATTTGAAGCACTCACTATTTCTTATCTCATTTTTTATTTTTTCATAAAAGTACATTATCTAATCTTAATATGCTTATTTTTTCCTTACAATTGTTGCTTGCTTATAAATATTTCTTCATTTATGTCAATGTTCAAAGAAACAACGATAGGTTACATCTATATCTCACTTGCTACTTTTTATTTAGCTTTATCTTGTACCCTCACTTTAATTACTTGATCTTGTGCAAGAAGTTGTTTTCTTAGTTATAATAGGGATGCTCAGAATATTGTGTGATTATCATGATTTAGAGATTCAGCGTTGTGCTTAGCAAAATTTGTTTACATCTTCATATTGCACGGGCTTTACTGTATATTTGACACTTCATTACTAATTAACAATTTTAGTGCCTTATGAATATACATATATATGCACACTATCGTCTATCATGGAATAAAACATTAAAATATTTAATATGATATAAGTTGGATTTCAAGAATATATAAGATGATCACAGTTATTATATATATGTTAGCTGGATGCCCTTTTGACTGTGCATATTATTTGGCTGAATTAAAAAAAAAAAAAAAAAACATTTAAAAATTGTTGACTATTAAATTATTCGGTATTAGCACAATTAATAAGATCACTGTTATCTGATTTTATAATCGGTCGAGAGTGATGTATTTTATTGTTATCTGTAAATATTCAATTTTGTGTAAATATTCTTTAATTAATTAATTGTTTCAGTAAAAGATGGTTTTAGGGCATAAAGTTCTGCCTAGCAGAAAGTAATGTGTTTTAATTATGTAATGTGCTGGATGCTGTTACGGATTTTTAATTAATTTTATAATCTGTTTAAAAATGTACATACAGACTGTCACATAAGAAGTACATTACTTATAGGCTGGTTGAATTAAATAAAAACCATAATTTGAATTCTCACAGAATTTGTCACATAAGAAGTACATTACTTATAGGCTGGTTGAATTAAATAAAAACCATAATTTGAATTCTCACAGAATTATGCAAGGTAGTATCCAGCTGATCAGAATAATAATAATGATGCTGGTTCTGTTTCCTATTGAAAATACTTATAAGAAGCACTTCTGCCCTTCTGATTTAGGATATTCTTAGTTCTAATCACTGTGTGAAGAAAATAGACTAAAATAGAGAAAATAGAGTATCGATTATAACGTAAAGATGCTGTAAACAAACATTGATGTTTTTTACTCTGATTTCCAAACCAAGGAATAATAGATAAACCAAAAGATATACATGTAGGACTTCACAACATCAATCCATTTAAAGTAAAAGAAGAGAAACAGGTTATTTTAACCAAACTGATGATCAATTTGGGTTATTAAATATTTCTTGGGTATATCTAAAATAGGTATTACAAATCGTCTTTGAAAATTCTGAAAACAAGTGTCCATGACCCGGGTAGCTATTGTAAAGATTTACAATATCTTATTGTCTGATTTATTTCATTGAAAATTCTTCACTTTCAGCAGGTGCTTTGCCCCGTTGAATAGTTAAGTTGCATTTTATTATAATAATAAATCTTCTAGGAAATCCATTAAGAAGATCTGTAGTATAGATGTGTCATTACTATTGAAGAAGTAATGATGGATTAATTGATCTTGTATTCTAGTCCAAAAGATTCCATCCTAGGATTATTTTATACACAAAATAATATATATTAATGAAACAAGTACTTATAATTGTGATGGTTTAATTTTGTATGTTGCAGTTAAATGTATGATTTTTATTATTCATTCGTCCCCTTACAGACTGTGTTTGAACTTGAATGTTCATAATTATGCAATCCTAAGTTGCTTTTTCCTTTTTTTCTCTTTCCAAAATCTCTTCATTCTTTGACTGTGTTCTTGTTTCCTCTGTTCTGTCTACTTTGCTCCAGTTTTCCTCTTTTCTCCCAACATTTTCCCATTGATCCGTGCTTGTTATAGGTCCTCTTATATTTCATGCCAATCTGTTTTCCTGATTGAGCCGTTCATCACATCAAAGGTCCTCTTCGTGAATCTGTTGTTGTTCATTCACTGTATGTGTCTAGAATGTAAGTCTATGTTTTCTGATCATGTCTGTCAGTGTGTCCATTCATTCATATCATTTTTTGGTCAGTCTCTTCATCCATATGCCATCTCTATGTATTGCTCCAAAACTTTTTCTAAATATTTTCTGTTTCTGCAATGCCTGATGCTCCGGTTGAGATAGTTTCTGATGCATATAGTGCTTCTGTTGGCATAACTATCTTGTGTTCTCTGAGTTTTGCCTGACTCAATATACTTCACTAGTTATAGTGCAACCATGTGAGTCTTAATGATTTCTGAAGTTTTTTCCATGTTGGATCCCCTGTTTGATCCTCCATTTGTATATAATTCCTTGGGTACTTGAATTTTTCAACTCTTTATATGTCAGTATTCTGTGCATATGGTTTTTGTGTCATTTTGCCTTTCCTTTGACCTTAAAAATGTATGATTTTTACTAAAATCAAATATAAATTTTTGTGAAAACCTAGAAATGGTATGAAATTTAAGTAGATTGGACTAAAATTATTTTCATAAACTGGAGAATATTTGTACTCAAAATATAGAAAAATACAATAAATAAACAAAAATTTTATTCTGATATGTTTATTATAATACAGTATAGAATCATATAATTTTTATAAATTTTGCATTCTATAAATTTTGAGTTAATTATATTGCTAAAACAATACTGAATTGAATAATGTTCAGTCCTTGATTTTACCTGGTACATATGAGTTAGTATTAATATGAATAGCCAACCCAAGTGAGATTTATATAATCTTTATTTTCTCTTTTATAAAGGGCATGTCAATGAAGCAGGAAATGTTAAAAGCTTGGTTATTCATTTGATATTTTGATGAGGGCACTGAACTTAATATGAGTATAATGTTATTTAGTAAATATGGAATTATAGTCAGGTGCACATTGTGCTTTTTGTGTTAAATTGTTTTCTGAAATGATGACTCCATGACAACTTTACAAAGGTTATTTCACCATCAGTTCAATATTCCGAATCATGGTGAGGTACTGTCTGTTCATCCAGCTAATTTATGGGTTATAGAGTTTGAGCAAATTGGATCCATATTAAAGTTAAAACACAAAGTAGCAGCACAAATTGTTAAAATGCCAGAAAACATTGTTAGAGTTTGAATTGCCATAACATGCAATCCAAAACATTCTGCGAACATAAATTAGCGTTGAATATCAGTGAACTGCTAATCCATCAAATCTTACATAAGGACTTCGGTTTTCACTTCTAAAAATTTTTAATTATTTTGGAATTAAAAGATGCTGGTTTGGTTGCTCGCATGAATTTTTATCAAGAATTGTTAATCAATCCATCAGATGGGGCTCATTTTCACCTGAACAGTTACATACGTAAGCAGAATAATCGATATTAGGAGTGCTGAAAACCCATTTCAGTTGAATGAGAAAAACTGTTGTTGCATAGTCTAAAGGTCACAGTGTGGTGTCCACTTTTAACATCTGGCATTATTGGACCATTATTTTTCCAAGATGATCAAGGAAATGCTACAACCATTACTGCAATAAGTTATACAAGCATGATAACATTTTTAAGGAAAGAATTAGTTTGATTTCCACAAATTATTTAGTTCCAGCAAGATGGTGCTACAAGTCTGCTTATACGTCTGCAATTTTGCTTATATTTCTGTTACTGCTTTAAGAGAACTTCCCAAATCATATCATAGCTTACTTAACAGTAAGCTATAGGAACATTCAAGTTAAAAACTTGAAACTAATGGAAACTTAACTAACTAACTTGAAAATAATGGAAGTTATCTGCCAGGAATTTTTAAGAATCTTGAATTTGTTTTGATGTTCCATAATATTCCTAGGTTGCATGTTCAGTGATAAAGAAATTAAAATGATGACTTTGAAAAGTAATTAATGCTGGAAAGTTTTTTTTTATTTTTCATTGTGGCTTATGTTGTTACTGTTGAAGAATATAAACATTCTTTTAAAATATTAATAATTATTTATTTATATTTTTATTGCATGCTTGTTATTCACTGATGTATTAATTCAGTTCATGGGATCACCTGATTGATTAGGTGTAGGGTGTATTGTATATGTTAATTGTTAGGTAGGGTTAATGTAGGTTCATGTTTTGTCTGTTGTGTAATATAGGAATAATATAATGTACCGTTACTAATGAATGGCTTCAGGAGTATACCGCACTGGACCACCTCTTGGCACAGTTACTTCAGAACGCATTATCATTGTGCCCTCAACAACCATGCATCATGCTGTATCTCCTGTTGCTTATAATTCTTCTGTACCATTAATGAGTAAGTTAATTTCACTTAATTTATACAAATGTACCTTTTATAATTAAATTTTGTATAAACACAGCTTACATTGTATAATCTGATACATTCTTGTGTGATTTTTTTTTATCACTTTTTCTGAAGTAATTAATACAGGATCATGAAATGCCTTAGTTTGTTACCTGTACTTCATGTGATATCTAATTATACTGTTGTTTGTTTGTCCCTTTAAATAAACATACAACTGTAGAATACAAACAATTGTATTTACAGGTTCAATAATACATATATAATAAATAAAATCACTGTTCAGTTTTTATTTAATTTCACAATTTATTATGTCTTTATTTTTACATGTTTATATTTATTACATTGTTAGATTAATACATAAATGAATTAGTATATATATTGATGATGCCATGATGAGTTAATTAATTCTAAACTATATAATAATTACTATAATAGTAAAGCTGGTCAAAGCTTACATAATATAACAACCTTGTGGTAGTAAGAAAAATGTATATTTATTTACAATTAGAAAGGAGATGATGCAAGGAGTTTACCATAACTGCCCATCAAAAATCGGATGATTTTTCCTCCTTTATTATTGTAATAAAAACATTAGAAATAATAACATGAAAAGTAATAACAATCTTTTATTTGTAATCTCCCTAACATTATTATTATTATGAATAAATAGATTGCACAAAGCAGACAATGAATAGATAACAGTAATTACTATAATAGATTATAAATATCAGCCAGTCAAAGCTTACATAACAACCTTGTTAGATTAAATAATATTAACAATTAATAAAATCCACCTTACCAGCACATTGAGATAAGCTCTAAATCTTTCAGCTACTTAAAAGGCATTATAAGGAGTTAAATATTACATTAAAGTCAAAAATTAAAAAATCACAGGTTAAAATGTATAAACAGCCATGACTGTCCGGTTCTATCAGTATACTGAAGGAATATATATGTACTCCGGTGGATTAAAATAAAATTAAACGGAACCATGTTATCAAGAAGAAAATTATTAGATTAAATTATTATTTATTTATATTTAGTATGTTATTAAAAAATATATCTTATTTTAAAAAATTTTGTTCATTTATTAAATTTTTATTATAGTATATATGATATTTTTATAAATTAGAAGTATTATTATAATATGTATAAGGAACATCTAAGATTTTCATTAAAATCTTGATCTTTAATAATCAAATTATTATGATTGTATGTATTCTATTATGTTTGTCAAAGTTGGAGTTTTCTGGTTTATTATTAGTACTATTTATTTGCTCTTTTGCACATAAATAGCATAAATAATTTTATATGCAGAAATAATTTCACAATATATATACACATAATTTTATTTTTTATATCACAAGATATAGTATAAAAAAAGATACTGTCTTAATGGCACACTTGTTTGGTACTGCCTTTCAACAGGTTTAAATTGAAGCTCCATTTTTCTCAGTCCTGAGCATCTTCCTCATGACTGTAATGTTTCTAATTTATTTCCTCTTTCCTCTTACATTCCACTTTTCTATGGGAACAAGTTTTACTTAGGATATGGTCTAACGAAGATGTTTTCTTCTTTGTTATTTCTGTTCTACTCATATTCTTTCTGCTTCAATTTTTCTATTGATAGTTGTTAGGTCCTCCCACTATAGTGCCTCTACTTTTCCAGTGCTTTTTCAGTTAATTCTTCAATGTATATACCAAAAGAGGTTGGTGGGCCTCTTGCAATAGCCATCTCTTTTGTTTTTCCTGTCCTTTCAGTCTATTCCAGACATTTTCACATTATTAATTGGAAAAAATTGTTTATACTTACTGTATTTGACTTTTTGCCTAAAATTGTTCCGGATACTATTTTAAAAATACATTTGTCATTATTAAATTAAGTAAAATTTTTCTAGGTATTTAGTGAATTCACTTTTTGGGATTAATTTCATGTCTTTTTTTTTTCAGAATAATTCTCGCCTTCAGCATCTTCAGTGTGATAACTGATGTTTAGTAATTTTGATTTTCCATATAACTGGATAAAATTATAATTTTATAATTTGTTCCTATTTTCTATTATTCAGTTTGTTAAAAATTTGATTTTTATCTATAAACATTTTATCTCATAATTTGCTATATGTAATAAACTTGTACTGTATTAAACATTGCTTACAGAACAGTTACAGTTATAAAATATTTATTCTAAGCATATCCGTAAATCAAAACACATCCATAACCTGACCAATAAAAAAACTGAAATCGGTCATTTAAATAAAAAATCTTACCCATATAAATGTTTGCAGATAACTTAAACCAATACCTCAAGATAGTAATAACTTACTTTAACTAAATGTAGATGGATACAGTTAATTAAGGAAAGATACTGTTATTATAATTATTCATATTGTGTGTTATAAGTACTTCGTGCCAAACGGTTTTGGTTGAAAGTTATTGTTTACACCAATGCGTAAAGTAGCTTTAATCCAATAAATTCAAGGTCTTCTCATAGTGTCAAGTTCACCGTAATTTTCTATTTTGTCTGCTGTGGTCGTAATGATTCTTAAAAACAATTTCTATTTACCCAAATTAGTCATAACTGTTTTGTTATCTCCAATTTTAATGGTGTTGTCAAAGTTCCTAGAAGTCTAATTTTCTTTGTCTGCGATGATGTCATTCCTCAACTTGTTCATATTCAGAAACTGTCTTATCAGTCTTACGTAATTCTTTTAATGGTCTGCTTGGTTATAAAAAATAATCTTTGTTATGTCTATCGTTCCCGAATTTCCCACGTTTCTCTAATCGTTCCCAAACTTCCTGTTTATGCTGTTTCTTTCCCGCACTAACACTTGCACACTACTTGTTGTCATCAACACACACACTCTTCTGTCTACGGCCTAGTTTGCTTCCCCTTCTTCTCATCACGCCACCTTTCTTCAGTGCAGGTCAGACTTCTACTGGGTGCGGATGTTCTGCCTGCGACTCGTTCACGTTTTCTTTCTCGTTTAGTGTGGTATTACTCGGTCGCCATATCTTCTTGTACTCGTCAGTGTTTCATGATTTCACAGATTTCTATGATTGTTTTGCCTCGTTTCTTTGATAAGTTAATTTTAAATTCAGTAGATAATGTCTAGTGTTGAAAGTGGTTCAGTTACTACAAACCAGCCAAATTTATCAAAGCAGGATCTTTCCAAACTTGTTATTACAAATTTGTGATGCTGCGTATTATTCGTAAATGTTAAACCTCCTGAATTTTGATTCATTATTATTTTTACACTTTGCTCTTAACCGTTTAATGAATTTTAATAAAATGCGTACAGTGTTTACATTGTCTTTTAAGCATCTTCATTGTAGATGTTAACATAATTTTACAACTAATATTTACATTTACCTGGTGTTGCAGTTTTAAATATATAGAGGTTTTTAGACAGAAATTAAAATAATTAAACCTAATTATGAATTTTTACTTAAGAGTGATAGAATCAGTGCACTAATATTATTAATAATAATAATGAAACATTGTAATTAAATATATATACACAAATGCAAGTTAATAAAACATGTAGAATAATATTAACTGCATGAAATTTAGATGTAATTGATTATATTGTAATTAACTTTCTTTTTTTTTATACTGGAATATATTATCGTGGCCTTTTTTCTACAACAAACTAGAAATCCAAGTTTTAATTATTTATTGATAAGTATGAAGATGTTCATAACTCAGAAAAGGCCAGTGCCAATGATAAGAATATTGTAGTTTATTTTTCTAAGTTAATGACATTTGTTCATTGCTAATTTTTATTATTACAGAATATGTCAGTAATGCAACAGTTTTCCAGTTACACTATATTTATTGATGTTATGTTTATAAGTATATGATTGTGAAAAAAAGTGATTTAAGTTCTTTTGTTTTCAGGCTTTGTTAAATTTGCAGATTTTAATATTATTAGCCTATATGCAGTTTATTTGTGTGATAAATTAAAGTCCAATACTTTGGCAAACAAGCTATGTTTAATTTTTGTAATTTACCCAACAGTTATAAATACAGTATCTGATGAAATTCTTAACAATCAGTTTTAGTAAGTTACTATTTGTATCTTTAGGTATCGGCTTAAATTATCTGTGAACTGATACAGGTAATAGTTTTCATAGGTGACTGTGATTTTAATCTTGTTTATCGATCAGGTTATGGCTGTGTTTTCATGTAGAATAAATATTTTATAATTACTACTCAGTAAGTGTGATGTTTTGTATAGATTATTTTGACAGTTTTGACTAAAAGCACTAGTTAGTATGTAATATAAGTTTCAAGCAAGTTGAAATGTATGTTGTAAAAGTGATTGAAAATTTGCTGACCAGAAAAATTTAATCAAAAAGTTTTCATTTTATTTTTTATTCAAATAAATTTATGTTGTGAATAAATCAACTAATTAGAAATTATGCAAACTATATTGCATCTTATACTGATTATACTGTTTAAAAAATGTTTTCATGTCTACTCATCATTTGTCAATGGTATGACATTAAAAATAAAAAGTATTTATTAGTTATTTTCTATGGATTTTTTACTAAATGTATTTTTGAATACTATATTTTTTACATAATATTGTATTGTGATCTAGACATTTTTGTATTATTGTTAACATATATAAATATATATATAATATTTTATAGTTCAGCTTATGTAGTTGAAAAAATAAATACATTTTATTTATATTTTTCTAATAGAAGGTGCAGTAAAAATATAGAATATATTATCAATGTTGTATAAATTGTCCCAGCTGTTATTTATAGAATTTATGTACACAACTAATATATATTCATTATTAAATGAATAGTACGAATTTTCTTAAGATTGTTTATAAATTTAACAATAATATTTCTGCCAAATCTTTCCAGGTTCTGAAAATTATAAAAAAGCTGTAAAATTGGGGGAAATGACATAGAGACCAAAATAAAAAATTTAATATTTCTGTATGTTAAAAAATAATGATAGTTTACTGTCAATTTTGAAGTAGTTGTTTATTATTACGCTGCAAATTTGATGATTGTTTAATAATTCCCATGATTTCTCAGATGCCGTTGTATGAACTTAATTATTTTATTAAGTGCTCCATTTGGTTGATAATATTATTGGTGATTTAAGTGTCAATAATCAATAAAAGTTCTTTTATAATAAATCCCACTAAAAACAATTTTTTTGGCATATATATATTTCTTTTTTTCTATATATCTGTTTTCTGATATTTAATGAAATTATTTCTCTTTTTTTTTATTGTCATGATTATTTATAGATGTTCCATTTTAAAAAGCGAAATGTTTTAGTCTAAGGCTAGTTTCTTAGTGTGACCTTATAATTTGTGTAAGTGTGATGACAAATTTGCCTCTGGGAATATCTGGAGAGTTTTGTTTTCAGATCAGGGATTGCATAGCCACATTTGGGGCTGAGATGGTTATCAGACAAACGTTAGGTACTCTACTTCTCAAATATAAATGTACTTTTACATAAATAATAAATATACTTACTTATTAATTCATAATTGACTGTTTTTACATTTGTTCTTTATTTATTACAGTTTGTCAATATTCATACATGTTACAATATAGTAATACAATAAGAAAAAGAATTACAAAAAAGTAGTTAATTTGTTATAAGAAGGTATTCAAAATAAATTTTCTCAATTTTTATTGTTCAGACTAAAGGTTTTTCTTTAAGTTAAAAAGTTTCAATCAAAATTATGAACATGTTTTTTTATAAGTTTTGTATCATTTTTATTTATAAAGATAAATCATGTTTATTCTATCAAATTGTTTATATTCTTTTTTGGCCTTGTTTAAATATTTTTACAGGTGTGGAAGCTGAGTTGAAGAAAATTTACCATAATGTTGCTAAACTTTCCTGACATTTGCAATGTAATTTTTTTTACCAGTGATTAATTTAAAATTATTACCTCGGTTATAAAAATTAACACAAATTCAGTCTTGTGCTAAAGTATTCTTCTTTAATGTACAATAGAATTTAGTCAATAACATCTTAAATTTTTTTAACAAAAACTAAATTAAAAAATTACCACCAACCTCTTCTTTAATAAAGCTAATGCCTAATTTAGAAAAAAGTCAGTAGATCACAACAGTAATAAGAAAAGTCTTCTAAGGTTGTTGGATATACAAGGTATATTCTGAAAATAACCAAACTTTATTTTTTTTAATATTTATTATTGATTTTACAGATAATTGATACTTGTCCTCTTTAAAGTACCCCCTCCCCTATTCACATACTTTTCTCAGTGGTGTTTCCACTTTGTAAAGCATCCTGTCAGAGATGCTTTTTGATAAGTGTCCTTTCATCATTGATTCTAATTTCAGAAATAAGAAAAAATCGCTAGGAGCCAGGTCTGGCGAGTAGGGTGGCTAAGGGAGGACAGTCATCTGATTTTTGGCACAAAACTGATGAACTGACAAAGCTTGAATGTTGTGGTGAAGGAAGTTGTCTTATCACAACTCTGGTCTCTTTTTGTGGATTTTTTCATGTAACCATTGTAAAACACCTTTTTCATAAGCTCAGTTCACTGTTTTGCCTTGTAGCAAGAATTCAAAATGCACAGATCCATTAAAATCAAAAAAACAGAGACCATCACTTTGACATGATCGAGACTGACATGCTTTCTTGAAGCATGAAGATCATTTGCTGATCCATTGTGATGATTGAACTTTTGTCTTAATGTTGTAGCTGCAAATCCAGCTTTTGTCTCCAGTTGTGATCCTTTGCATGAATGTTTTATCATTACTGGTTTGTTCAAAAAGTTGTCAACAAACGTTCACTCAGTGTTCTTTCTGCTGTTCGGTCATCAAATGAGGAACAAACTTTGCTGCAACTCAATGCATGTTCAATTTTTCGGTTAAGATGTCATGGCATGAACCAATTGAGATGCTAACCTCTTTTTCAAGTTCTCAGTCAATCAGAGATTAGCAATACATGGGTGTTATCAGTTGAAGTTGACGGCCTTCCTGGTCAAGAGTAATCTTCAATTGACTGGCATCCACTTTTAAATCGTGAAAATCATTTGTAACATTGGGTTCTACCCAAAGTATCATCTCTGAAGGCTTGTTTCAAAAGTTGAAACGTTTCTGTGAAAGTTTTTCGCAGTTTCACACAAAATTTTACATTGTATAATTGCTCCTGAAAATCACACATTACAAAAATTGCTACTAACATTTAAACATGTTGCATTCAAATAACAATAACACAAAACTTAAACAAGATATCAACAATCCAAGCATGTGTGATTATAAAGGAGGTTATGCAGAACACAGTCCTGCCAACCATATGTCACTAAATATCTCCGCTGTTCATAATTAAAAAAGTTTGGTTATTTTCTGAACAGACCTTATATACACCATAAACTCCCTACTCGATAACACTTCATTTTAAGTTGTTTACTAGACACTATAATCATAAAGGTTGTAAATGACATGATATAAAACATCAGCTCCCTGTAAAACGGCTAGGCATGGCACCCTCAGGATCAGCAAGCTAACACACCTGGGCTTTTAAGGAAGTGAGAAGTAAAATGGTTTCCAATTACTTTCTCCACTGACCTGAATGTACTGTTTCACATTTGTGTGCCAAGCCAGATCTCATATTGAAATGAAATCTGTTGGATTCAATGGATTTTTTAAGCTGGGCATCAAATTACAATTATGTATCTTAAAAATTTGCACAATGAATAAAGAAATATTCATGCTGCTATATTACGGGGTGCGAGTACTTGAAGTTGTCGAGTTGAGTATTTTAGAATCGCGTAGATGAGCATTTAAAAACATTTTTACTGAGAAGTATTTTATGACGAAGTATTCTCCATCCCCAATCATTATTGTGAATAACATTAAAATACTTCCACTGTGAAATATTTAGTTTCATATTACACTGGCATTAATTCTGTATTAATGATATTAGAAAGTATCACCATTTTTTAATTTCTAATTGAAAAATGATAATTATGAGCAATTTTGAACATTGTTTGGAAAAATATCAGTAGACTTCATCTATACCATGGTTATTTTAGTCAGGAAAATCACTCAAAATTTTGGGGGAATCCTGAACTATAAAAAAGACTGTAGACAAAAACTGTAGTATTTAATTTGTAATTATATAAAACTTCTTTTTTTTTTTTAATTTAAAAAGGTGATACAAATACATACATTAATGTCCAAAAAGATATCAGTGAATTTAAGTCAGTTTTTAATTTTCAGTATTCCTCCCATAAGCGACCAAAACTTATCTCTAAAGTCGCCCTTTATATTTAATTTCACGCAGCATATTATTAACATACTGCCAAGAAGTCAACATTTATTGTAAAAGTTGAAGTAGATTTAACTTTATAGATACACAAATATCATAGCGGTAATATTTCAAGATTTAAAAATAAAGGACACATCTGTTCTAATCTTTCCTTTAAAAGAAACTTTTAGTTGTATTATGATACAAACAGACTCAAGATTTTAATATACATTCCATTCTGACTTTCTTACCATAAATTATTCTATTTTGTACTAAAGCAAAATATACATTTTTACAGCATACATATTCCTGTTAAAATAATTTATGCCCGGTTTAATTTCAGCTTTAGATAATGTACACTTTTTCAGCTTGAAATCATTAATTTGTAGCTATCTCATTTGTCTATTTTCCTTAATTTAATACAATTTAAATTATAATTCAAATATAAATTTAAATAATAATTCAATTATAATTTAAATATTTGTTCAAACATTCAGCACATTTATGTTTAAATCCCATTAATTGATCCTCTATCCTTAGAATTTATGTAGCTTTTATTCAGATTTAAAATAAGGTTATTCTTACTAAACCACCATCTAAGAACTGACACATTATATCCGTAGTATTCAAGTAAATCTTAATGGTAGTATCATTAGCAAAATAAATAATTTTACCATGAAAGTTAATATTTCACAAAACCAAAGACAGTAATATTGTGTAACAATAAAAAATTGTAAAATTTTAATTACTGTAATAACTGTCCAATTTTTTATTATATTCTCATAACTTAATTCTATAAGCAATAACAGCTGATTAAATAAGTAAATGATCATTTACAATATTAATGGATATGATAATCATTAATGTTTTTAAATTTAATAATCTGTAATAAAAGATGAATTGGTGTTTCCTGTCTACAAATTACTTCTCATTAAATCTGTTGATTTGTCATAACTAAAAATATTTTAAATTAAACTTTTTCTCCTCCCCTTAAAAATGTAACTTCTTCATTTTTAAATATTATAAAACTAAAGATGATGCATTGAGTTTTTAAAAAATTTAACTTAAAAAGCAATCAACAAAAGACTGAGCACCAACAATTAAAATAGCTACCAGATTCTTTAAATTTTAAGTTTTAAAATGCCTGCCATTTAAAAAAAGTAAAAATTGGTAAGAATTGAAAAAATATTTTTTATAAATGTTAGGCAATCTTTTTAGCATGTTTTATATATTTTTATTTAAGATGTGGTTAGGCAAGCAGTGTGAACTTAGATTCTGGAATTGGATATATATCAATTGAGATGTCAAAGTAATGTGATGAACTGGAGTCATAGATATGAATATCCAAAGCAACCTGTAGAACATGTTGTGAAGGAATGTCCCATCAGAAATTTGATGGTAGTTTGCTCTATGAGCAGAAGGTGCTCTTGTAACCTTTAGTTATTATTTTATTAAAATGCATCCTAGCAGCAGAATGATCTGATAAGTAAACAAATACATATACCTTTATACCTGATTTTTTCATATATTTGTTGAGGCATATTTGTAGTACACACTAATTGTCAGAATTTCCCCCCTTTGTTTTTTATATAAAATACCAAGTTATTAAAATGCAGAACTTAAGAATAAATTTAAATTGCATTGCTTCAGCCAAAAGATATAAGTAAGACTTTGATTTGGGGAAAATTATATAAATTTAGTGAAATAAAAAAGAAAATAAGAAAAAAGTTGGTCCTATTAAATATAAGTATAATCACGTCATATAAGAGAAGTTAATTAAAGGATTAATATATATATTTTATACCATTTTTAGTGATGTAATACCAAATTTCAGGATTTAAGGAGTAACATTTTTTATAAATATAAAAGGATTAAGTTGTTTTTTGTAGGAAAGTATGAAAAATAGAAGCATTCCAAGGTAGGAAGGATAAAAGAACTGAAAAAAGTGATCTGAGGAAAAGAAAAAACACAGTGAAAAGATGAAAGAGTACTGGAAGATAAGGAAACAACAAAGGAGAAGGAAATGAAATTTTTGTGTGCTCTTTAGGTGACTGTAATGAAAGAAGAAGAAGAAAGAGAATTAGGAACCATTAAATTCTAAGGAATGGTGACAATAAAAAAAGAAAATATCTTTTAATTATTTTTGGAGATAAAGTAATTTATTAAAAGATATTTTCCCAAAGTTATTTGAAAAACTTATGACAGAACACCATTGGAACATTCTCCAGGAAGTAAAAGGAAAAATCATTAAATTTGATCCAGTTAGGATTGAGATAGTACATACATAAAAGATTATCTTTTATGTGGACCAAAGTAGTTCATTTTTAAAATACTACACTTACATGCTTTTAAGTTGCTTTAAGGGTAACATTTGTTTTAAAAATAATAAATGCCATTAGGTACTGTTATTCAGTGAATATAATGTTTCTCTTATGACAATATAGGATTGGGACTATTGAACTATTCCAGTTTCACTACCTCATCCTCAACCTTCCTATACCCGTTTCTCTCTGATGAGCTAACTGCTGTATAATGAATCTATCTTTAATAAGTGTAGTACAAGTTCTCTCCTTCAAATGACTGCCTCGTCAAGAATAGCCATCAATCCAAGATCTGCACATATTGTGTTCATTTCAGTTTCTGTCTTCTCTAATATCAGTCCTTACAACTCCAGGAACCCATGTATGCTGTTATTATTCATCCAAGATCCTTTTTTTAGGCACAGTAGTTTTATTTAGAGCCCAAAAAAATATAGTTTTATGCTCAAAAAAATATTTTCTTGTATTAAATGATCTTCATCATTTAACACTTTTTTTTTGTTTCTAACCTGACTATTATTAAAATCCCCTATTTTAAGCATGGTGAAGAATGACTACCAAAAATATCAAAAAAACATTGGTTTTTTGCAGTTTCTTTTTTTGCTTTCAGTGTATTTCTTACATTCTGTCACTGCTTCCTTGTTATCATAATGTAACACCTCTGATATTACCTGATACTTTTTAGTTTCTCTTATCAGATTTTAACTATTTTATTGTAAATTATATAATTGTTTCAGATAGTAAAAATTTATAGTCCTAGTGTCTGTGGAACTTCACAGTTTATAAAGGTAGCTCATGTGAGCCACCTTTTATAGGTACTGAAATTGTTGAACTATGCTCTATTTGACAATATTAATTTATTATAACTGAGAGAAGTTTATCTTAAAAAAAATATGGAAGTTACATAAATGTAAGCAGTTTAATTATAAACAGCATAAATGAGGATCAGTTGTAAACTTTTTTTTTTTTTAGTTTGAACAATGAAGAGAATGATCTATCCTATATTGCAGCATGGGTACTGCTGCGCTTTGTAGAAAGAAGTTCCTTGAATATCAGATTGTCTACTATATATTTCCATTATAAAAAAATTTATTTGTGTATCAAATAAAGAGGTTAATATTGTATTGGTTAAATTCACATTATTTTAAGGAACTTAACTAGTGGAAAGAAAAAAAAACAAATAGGTTATTTTCCTACAATTTGTGATTGGTAAATTTAGTAGATGATAAGGTGGGCTGTTTGCCAAAGTGAAAGAAAAATTGATTGTTTGGGAAGTAGGGCAGAAAGTTTTGTGCTTCAAGGTCCACAATGCTAAGATCAGAAGGCATATGCTATAATGAAGGCAAACGTTTCTTCAATTATCAATGGAAAAATTATATTTACAAAATAAATTTTCTGTTATAAATGTCAAACTGATATTCCTAAACTGCACTATTTATGAAGAAAACACAGAAATAAATAAATAATGCATAAGTTAATAATTAAAAAGTGATTAAAATTAAATAAATTAGATGATTTAAAAAATTGATTTTTACCTGATAATGATTATTTACTCTGATAAGGAAATGTTAAATTTGAATAACTTATTAGGTCATTTTATATTAAAAATAAGTAAAATAAAAAGGCATTCTTTTATTATTTAATTAATAATTATATAGGCAAGTTCTGAACTATACTATAGAGTGGGTTGACCACACCATTTACCTTCAATTTTACCATAACTGTGGAAACTTTTATTGTGACTGGACACTAAGTCGACATATTTTTTTTAAAACATGACTACCACTGTTGTACATTTTTCATAAAGACTTACATACAATGAATGAGTTTTAGTTTTTTTATTTTAAGAATAATATAAAAGTTTTTTGAGTTCCTGAAGATGGATTTGATATTCAAAAGTACTTGAAAACATATAAAAAAGTTGTTAAGTGGTTTTTATAAATTATTATTATTGTATAATCATACCAACGGGCCATGTTTGATAAGATTTTTATTATTTAAGTCTAAAAAATCTGACTGACTAAAAAAAACTGACTTAATGATAAATCAATGGCAGGGAGTTATAAGCAGAATCCAATATCTGCTAAAGACAGGCACATAGAATAACATTAGATACAGTCAGAGGGGAGGAGTGATGATGTAGAAAGGAAGCAAATATTTTTTGGGCTAACATTCATTCATAAGTAAATCGATCCAAGAGATAAAAGGGCAGTTTATTTTGCTTAAAAATGGCCTTTTACAGAATAAATTATGAAAAATGTAAGAAATAATTTCTAATATTAACCTGTAGTATAATGCCAGAATAGAAGATGGTTGTTCAAATGAAGTTGAAAGTTGTTTTGAGCTGGCTCCTGTCAAGGTGAGAGATAGATAGTAAAGTAGATGTGTGTATCGGAATCTTGTTTCAGAACAAGAACAGAATTCAAGAAAATGAATCGTGTTTCAGAAAACAGTCACCCAAAAAATCACTACAGATAAGTTTTTGTTAAGAATAGCCATATACATTGTATATGCAAAGAAATAATAGATTTGATAATTTTTGTAATATTGCATAAAATTTGTTACACAGACTATGATGAACTGTCAATCATGAAATCTTTTAGATTAAGATTAAATAAAAACACAACTTATTGTGTAATGTTTAAAATATTTACAGTGAAGATGTTAATAGATTACATAAAGATTCTTTTCTAATATTATATAATCTGTCGCACACTAATCCATATAGTGCATGTTACCACACACTGGTTCCAAAAGTAAAACATATGTCATTTGAAATACATTAATGAATTGAAAGGATGAGGGGAAACAGTGGAAGAGAAGAGATTGAGTGAATTGAGAATGACTGAAGAAAATATAACTCATATGAAGATGCTAAAAAGGAATGTCAGAGTTGAGACAGAGGTAAAAGAGTAGTGCAGTTAAACTAATATAATATCTTGCAATCTCTCTTAGATTAAACAAAGTTAATAGAAATTATAGAACTGAAATTATTTTTCATTAAAGCAAGCAATGAAAGTATAGAAAAATAATGCTTTTATAAAATGATTATTCATAATCATTTATATACTCTTTCAAATTTAATGTCAATCTTATTTCAAAGGCCTTTAGAAGCTAATTGCAGCTCCTCTTATGTAGTAACCAACAAAGATACTCTATATGCTCTGGAAGAAAACGTTCCATTAATTTGGAAGTAAGTTCTCTAATATATTTAATAATTTAAAAAATAAAAACTTAGAACATTTGTTAGAAAGTTATTTTGTTATGTCACTACAAAATTCATATCGATCAGACTATTATTGAACAGCAATCATTGTTGAATGATGAAAAAAAACTATAATAATAATTGTATAGTATTTAATTATACTTCCAATACTTAATATTACATGTAAGAACCAATAAAAGGTTCTATCCAAAACCTTAATTGGTAAATCATGCAGTGGTACATGTTTTGTAAAGCGTGACAATTTGATTCATCTATACAGATAAATGTATTGACATGATATTTACTAATCCAGTTTGCCACTTTACACTTAATAAACTTTTCAGCAAAGAGAAATTGGGAAAGATATTTTGCATAACTGAAGTGGTCAAGAGAGTTCATCTGCTTCAATTTCTAGCACAAGGAAATTTAATAATTTAATTTTGAAGATTGAAATGTTTGTATACTTTACTGGAAATTTTTTTTTGGTGGTGTATCTTTTTTTGTTAAATCTGTAATTTTCTAATAAATGATAAGCTGTAAAAGTGGTGAGAGAGGCAATATTGTCCTAACAATATAAATAAATAAAAAATAGAACATTACAAAATAAATCGTAAAACACCTAGGAAAAGACAACCTCAGCCAATAAAACATACAAGAAATCTGTACCACAAGCAAGTTGAGTACACAAATGCAAAAATAAATTACAATAATATAACTGCTTCTATAGTTTCTTGGTAATTGAGGAAAAAATGTAGTAAGAAATGGCAAGAGGGTGATGTTTAATTTAAATGGCTAAGGGTATGTACTTAGGGTAGAAACAAGTAAGAATGAAATTACAGTTTAAAATTACTATTTAAATAACTTGCAAAAGAACTGAATTTCCTTGTGGAGTTCTCAAAGGAGGCAATCTAATGCCGGTGAATTTTGAATTCACTAGATTGGATTTAAATTTTAAGTATTAACATAAATGCTGCTTAAATATATGGCACTTTCTACTAATATAATTTTCATGGTTATATTTTGTAACAACATAGAAAATTATAAATAATTCCTAAGGACTAATGGTTATTTTCAGCCTCACTTGTGATTATTTATCTATCTTTATATACAGAATAGTTCACATAGTGTTATTGGTGCTTTCTGAATTCATTCTACTAGTGAAAATAAGAAAAAATGTTCATATAGACATGGGTCTGGAAATGCAGCGTCAGTGAATTATGGCTAGTGAAATTTTGCCTGTTTCTGGGCAAAGAGTGGAATAAAAACATGCTGAAATTCTAGGAATCCAAATTAAGGGGAAGACAATAGTTTTTGACTGATAAATTGAGTAGAAGAGGTTCCAGTACCATATTTTGAGTAATTTTCATAATATGCAATGTAACAGGAAAATCTGCTGTCTAAAACACATTTTTAACAAAAAAACTTGTTAAATGACTAATAAATGTGTAAATTTATTGTCAAAACTTTTTATTTTTTTTTAGAGAATTCTGAGAAAATTACATAAAATAACGCAATAAAAAACAAATATAAGTTTAAAAAATTTTATTATCAGCACAATGAAAATGAAGGGATACAGTACAATCATGTTTGCTTTCCTACAAAATGTAATGATGCAAAAAATTATGTTATTACTGAAGTTAAAAATAAAATAATGTTTATGTAAGAAGTAATGTTATTCAGACAATAAAGTTGGTATCTTTCTCAAATTCAATGACAAATTAAAAATTTGAGAAATTATGATTTTGTAAGTTGGTAATAAGACTCAGCTGGCCAACAATCTTTTTATGTTGTGTCATCAGTGCATTGGATGTTCAGTGTCACTGCTGTGAATTGTTGTCTGTACAGTGTAGTTTTAAGTATGTGCTTATTTGTTTTAATTGGTGTGATACATCAGCAATGCCTTTGTTAAGATTGGGGAATATGCTGACATGGTATTTATCTTTGGGATGTATGATGGAAATACAACTGCTGCTGCAGAATGTCAAAGACATTTTTCCTAATGCTGAGTTCCAAATCCTAAAACAATTATTTGAACATTCGATACACTAGCGAGAAACCGGTACACTTCCCAGCATTAGTACTCACCGTGACCGTTCTGCCCATCATGATGCTGATACTAATGAGACTATTATCAAAGCTGCTCAATGCAATCTGAGTGTTAGTCTTTCCTGGCAGTTCAGAGTTTCCCAGTCTATGATGTGGAGACACTTTATACAAGCTGTATCCTTACCATAATCTACAAGTACAAAATCTGTAACCTCTTTGTTTGCAACTGTTGAATATGAACTGCCGAATGCATAGGTTCATTTTATTTACTGACAAGGCTTAGTTTACTCAGGATGGTATCAATAAACTTCTCAATGAATACATCTCTCTCTCTCTCTTTTCCCTGTTTAGCCTCCGGTAACTACCGTTTAGATAATACTTCAGAGGATGATATGTATGAGTGTAAATGAAGTGTAGTCTTGTACATTCTCAGTTCGACTATTCCTGATATGTGTGGTTAATTGAAACCCAACCACCAAAGAACACCGGTATCCATGATCTAGTATTCAAATCCATGTAAAAATATCTTCCTTTACTAGGACTTGAACGCTGGAACACTCGGCTTCCAAATCAGCTGATTTGGGAAGACGCGTTCACCACTAGACTAACCCGGTGGGTCTCAATGAATACACCTGAGCAGAAGTCAATTCACACATGACAGTAGAATGTAATTTTCAACACCAATTTAGCATCACAATTTGGTGTGGTCCAGTTTGCAGTCAGCTAATTAAATCATTCATTCTCCCAAGACGTCTAAATTCTGACATTTACTTGGAATTCCTTAACAATTACCACTGTTATTAGATGTCCCACTAGCATCAAGATACCATATGTAGGGGAAAGTGTTGTAGGAGGTCAATTTTTCATTTTATTTATTTTACTTCAAACCGAGTGGTAATTTTTAATTGTTAATGATTTAACAATGTAGTTAATAATATTTTTAATTTACTATTTTTTAAAAATTCTTTTGAATAACTATTTTAATGGGAAATTTTTTTTTTCTTAAGATCTTCAATGTCCATATGATTAACAATGGGTTGGAAAGTATTTTTCTTTCTAGGAAATAAAATATGATATTTCATTATACAAACCAGATTTATTTATTAACACATTTTTACATCAGTCATTAAATGCTTAACAGCACTTAACTTTTAAAAATATGCAAATTTGGTCAATGTGGAAAATTAATAAAGTGACTTATTTAATTAGTCTAAAGTCTTTTAATTATCTAAAAAAAATACAGGAAAATCATAGTTTCTCAGTAAATAAAAAATTTGGCTCATTGTATGAGGAAAAATATATGTGTTCTGTAGATGCTGGGAAAAGCCACCATAGTAGTAAGAGGAAGTTTACATTCAATGTCTTCCTTTGAAATAGCATATCTTTTCCTTGTCTAGAAAAAAAATTATTGCTGAAATTCACTCTCTTATAATAAAAAACTTCATACATATCATTAGTTATTTTCCACAGTTCTTGCAACATACAATTTTCTGCCTTTTCCGTATGATTTTTACTAAAATAAAGTCCTCATTTTCAATTTCCACATCAAGGTTTCTTTCAAATATTAAATCTTCTAATTGGCTCTTTCATTCATTTCAATTAAATTCTCATCACTCATGTCCTCTGGGAAGTTATCAATTCCATCAGAATTTTCATTGTGCATAATCAGTTTTTTTTTTAGGATTACTTCAAACTTGTCTTTTCATCTTATATATATTTTTTGTTTTTACTTGCTCAATTTAATTTTTTTCTGGGGTATCTGTCAATATTCTCATCTTGCCTTTTTTCATTTCAATCTTGCCTTCATTACTTTTTCTTGGTGGAGCATTTGGGAAAGGCCAAATCATTTCAATAATTCCTTGAGATTTTTCATTATCATTAACAGTTGCAGGCATTTTGTCAATCAGAGGAACGAACGTATTGCTGTAGTGTGCTAGGTCCTGCTATTGCACTGGATTGAGATCCCTGTCCATCTTTGTCAAGTGGTCAATCTGTCGGATAAGATTATTCCAAAAAATATTAATATATATATATGTATTAATATTAATATATAAAAATATTTTCATAGAGAGGGTAGATTCCACTCATACAAAATCCAGTCTTGATATATTTTGTAGTAAATGCCTTGTTGAAGGTTGTGTTGTTCAAACCAGCAAGGTCATATATAGTGACTGGTTTTCCAGGGTTCTGTTCTGGATCATCCAATCATTAAGGGCAGCATTATAAAATTACCTATATAGTCTGAAAACTCCATAGACAAGTGGTTGGAGTTTATGTGATATGTGGGGGCAACGTCAACATGATGACTCCTTTTCCTTGGCCACAGTAATTGCTTCAATCAAGATATGTTGCATGGTTATCAATAATACGGAGAGCTGGGTTATTTAGAGACGGTCTGACATACTGAATGAAGTGTTTGAGGTATTGCACAAACAAAATTTCATTGGACCACCCTGAAGGGTTTGCCGGTCGGTGCTCATATGATCATGTGTTCCCTGAAATTTACGCTCGGGAATATCAACATTGGAGGAACATGGTTTCCAATAACATTTATGGCAGCTATCACTGTGATATTGACATCCCACTCAACTGATGTTGAACCAAACTGCTTTGTTTTTTTTTCATGTATATAACCTTTGGAGACTTGTCAACTGTAGAATTTCCTGTTTCATCCAAATTGTAAATCATATTAGGTGGAAATTTATATTTTTCCATTACTGTTTTTAAATTAGTAAAAAAGCCTCCAACATTTTCCTTGCTGAAACTCATGACTCGGGAAAAGCTTGTAGCCTCAGGCTTCTGTAATTTCAAATCAGGAAAATATTTATGACATGGCTGATACCAGAAATTCCAAGTTGATTGTTTTTATTCCAAATTTTCATGGACTTTTAGGTTACTGGATTTTGCATAATCATAAGTTAACTTTAGTAGAGACTTTTTTGGTAGTCCATAATGAAGTTTCACAGTGTACTTCATAAAATCTGTTTCTTGTTATGTAGAAAACACTTTTGGTATCAATATTGTATTGATGTAAAAACAAACAGTGCATTAACAGACCTAGAAAGTTTATGTTTATTTTAGTCTTTGCAAAGTAAGTATATGAAAAATCGTGTTTCCTGGCAGCTGTCTTAATATCTATTTGGTTCTGCAGCACGTAGTTTGCTGCTTTTTCATGAGCTATTTAGTGTGTTAAGCTAACTTAACCTGCGAAAGGCCCATATTTTCCATTTTAAGCTGTATACTTAATGGTATGGTAATACAGTGCACAGACTGCATCACTCTGCAAGAAATTTGAAATTCAGCACTTTTCAAGGTATTCAAATTCTGCAAGCCTTAAAATTTTTGCTACCTTAAAATTAATCCAAGCAGTCAAAATTTTTTGAAGTGCTCTAAAAACAAACAGCTGCAACTCGATATATGCTTCAACAGCCTCATGATTCAACTCAGCGTGTTTGATGAAATTTCAACATTTTATGCTTAGGCTTAAATGACTTTTTCTTTCTTCAGCTTCAGCCTCTGTCAGTTGCAGCCCCATCTTCGGATTCTATTCTTCCAATAGAGCAACTTAATGTTTTGGGGTATTGCATATAACATAAATAGTTTCAATTATTCCTTGAGCATTTTGAATGTGTGCCTTTGAAACTCCCAAGTTTAGCATTACATATATAACCATTTTATTTATTCGTCTTGTCTCCTAGTACCGAAAATATCTGGATTTATTAACTTGCTCCAAAATTTTCTGTGTTTACTTTATTACTCACTTCAATAATTTGATTTTGAATTTGCTAAAGTATTTAGCATTTTTCAAATGAGAACTCACCTCTTGCGTCAGCTTTTGTGCAAAATCGAAAATTGCCATCATTTGTGCTACCTCCACAGTAAAATATCTCCATAATCTTCACTTGACACACCTCGCAGTGTCAGTTCTTGTCTTCTACATTATAATATTGTTTCTACTACAGTCGTAATTTCTTTCTATTATCTTCAATTATGTCCTTATTGTGGTAATCTACTTGAACAACCACGGGTAAAACAATGAATGAGCCCGTCGACTGGCTTCTGATACGATTTTACTTTTCATGTGGTACTGTTTTGTTTGATAACCACAAAACGTTTCTAATGTTTTTACCCAGTGAACATAGGGCTGTTATCAAAGCACCTAATTTTTGGTCATCCATACTGCCAAAATTTACTTGGTGAAGACCTATTTACAAAATGCTCCATCTGATTTTGGAAAATAAGTCAATCAAATTCCTTAAGTCAAACATATTTAAATTGTAAATTGTGTTCGTTTTTTTTTTTAATCCAAAGCTGGAAATTTAGTGACAAACTAGCAATACTTATACTTATTTACAACTATACATGTAATCTAAACTAAGAAGTCATACCACAAGGTATTATAACTAATCTGTGTTTAGGTTTTACTTCCAATTTTACATTTTTGGTCAAATGACCCCTGAATGCTTCTAATATTAACATGGGTCACTCACTGTCTTCTTAAGCCTACGTTTCCAGACCAGACAATTTTAAGCCAATCTTTGATGAAAGACTCATTCATCCAACCTTTTTCATTAATTTGGTAATTTTATTAATAATAACTGAAGATAACTATTACTGTAAATATAAACAGTAATAAGTCCCCAATCATAAGTATAGAAACAAAAATAAACTATGAAACAAGTTAAAAGCCTGGTCATATATGTGGGTTGGCCCACATATATGTGGGCCAACCCCAATTATGGGAGAAAATGTAGGGAAAAACCTCGACCTACATTTGGGCAAGTATGGTACATTTTTGATTGAAATCAATGACAGAAATGTGATTTCTGTGTAATTTTTTCACAGAAACAGAAATTAATACAAGATTAAAATCAATGGTAGAGAAATTAAATAATTATAATTTCATGTCACTAACAAAAATTATTTATTAATCTTTAAAACACAATAAATCAGATTTAATAGTTTTAAAATTATTTTTACAAATAAATAAGAATTTTATTTGAATGCCTTAAATATATAATAAATGCACGCTTATATAACACTGCTTATCTAATTATGGAAGAACACAATTGAAACAAAACTATTTCTTCAAGAATAATTCCACAAAATCATATTTCAACACAATCATATTTGAAAGATTAAAATAAAAAGTACAATAATTTTGGGTTTACATAACTGTACTATGTCATTCCTTGGTTCAACCGGTATTGATTTCAAAGTATTCAGCTGACTGTCATATTATTGTTCACTTCGGAGGAAAGTTGAACAGCTGAAGATGCTGACTTCTAATGTAACCATTAAAAGGTGTCTTTTTAAGTAATCTAAAATTTTAGTTAGAGGAAGGGATGTGACTAAAAGGAATAGCTTTTGAAACCAAACCTGATGTACTCTCAACCTGAGGCTGAGGATGAATGTGCATTTTCCTTATAAAATTGGGAAAAAAGAGTGTAATGTTTGAGGCTCTTATGAGATTGTAACCTTAACATTAGTTTAAGAACAATTCAAAATTTAACCACAAATAGAGCAAATATAACTCTAAAAAAATATTGTAAGACTGAATGGTAAAAGTACCTTCGTACCTCAGAAAATAAAATGCTAACGATTCGTTAAAGAAATCTTTAATCTGTACAAATCATTACTTTTCCTGAACAATTAAATTTAGTTCTTAACAGCAAGGGTAATTACACAACACGTAAATCTTGGTTGTAAGTGTATAGTATAAACAAAAAAGGTTTAGCAATTCTCATTGGTGGCAGTGCAGCTGGGCGATTTATACCAACCAGTGACTATTTTTTTAACGCAACAGAATCCCATATAAAATATCAGCTAGTATCACTGAAGAATGGGAAGCTAAGATTTCAGATGATGGGGAGTACTTTTGACACATCTCTTACTGTTATAGTGTCTTAATATTATTGGTATGCAAAAACCAATTATTTATTTATTGTTGGATGTGTCTATCAACTTTTTTATCAGTTAAACAAATTCTGTTCAAAAACAAATTGTTTTGACTGCACTCTATCCAGACTTAGAACATAACTTGTAGCAAATTAATATGCCTATGTAGGTTGGAGTTTTGTAAACCTAGTTTACAAAACTTCAACCTCAATTCACACTTCATATTTGAAACTTATACAGACAAATAAACAATGAAAAAATTTAAAGTTTGTTCAGATGGTAACTGGAATAGCCCTGAGGCCAATAAGTCTATTAAATGGGCAGATATGTATTCTATTTAGTTAAATGTTAATAATCAGCTATAACACCTCAGCAGAATAACACTATTACTAATGGTAAGCAGATTTCATGTATTTCAGAAATAAATGATCAGAATATAAGTTTACTAGACAGTCATGACTTTGAAATTTTTGAACATCCATCTACTTCGAGAGACAGAACAGAAATATTCTTTAATCTATTCTTTAATCACATGGTAAAACTATGACATGCCTATTAAGGAAATAAATTCATTAAAAGTATCATTACCATTTAAATGAGTGCTGTTTTGGTCAGATGAAGGGAAAGAACAAAAACCAGGGAAAACTTCATTGGTTTCCTCAAAGGACTGGCAGGAGTATAATCAGAACAAGGGTTGAAAAAAGAAGTGCAATGAAAGAAAATTGAAGAAAAAAAATCAACAGCAATGAAAAAAGTATCAATAAAAAATATTTAAATCTGTGAAAATATCTTTCGATTTTATTGAAGCTACTGATGCATAAGATCCTATGGGTCACAAATGACAACCATTAGAAACATTTCTAAATGTTGAAGGGAAACTAAAGATTGGATTAAAAGAATATTACTGTGAAATTGTTAGAATATTTTCCTGGTCAAATTAGATAGCATGAGTGGTTCTAGTGGATGTTGATGACCTAATGAAGAAGACAAAATTAGGATAGAAAGATAATCACTACAGTTCATGCAATTTCACAGTACAAATAACTGTAAAAATTAAAATGACTTTTTAACAATCTTGTTTTGTAGAAATCTTGCTTGTAAAAATTAGGGAGCTCAATTGATACACCAAGAATGCATTGGTAGACCAGCAATTTGCTACCTATGGTACAATGGAGGAGTAGTGCGGTACATCTCTCCTCCATTGTGCTATCAGCAGTCCCATCACTATTTCAGACACCCCAGGTAGAACTACTGCTCATTTTTAAGTTTATGTTTTATAAAGTTGGACAAATAATACATAATTATCCAACTTTCTCCTTTAATTAATCAGTTTTTAAATGTCAAGGTTTAATGGCAAATAAATTAAGCAATAATTTTGTTAAATTATTATTAAAGTTACAAGATAAAATTATTAAAAGTAAATATATCTTGAGTTTAGGAACAAAAAATGCTTTTAATTTAAAATGTTAGCGTTAGCTTAAAATACCAAAAAAAGGGTCTCAAGTTACTTTTAAAAACTGGATAGAATACCTGATTGAAAAAAATTAACTGTTAGTTTTATCACAATTTTCTATCATATTTTATTATAATTACAACTGTGATTTAAATTTTACAGCAATTGAATGAGAAAAAATGGTTAATGTGTCAACTTTTGGTATATTTACCATAGATGTTCAACATCACTAATCTCATTTTGACACACCAGCTACCACCTTAAATTTCTACTGAGCGTCAGTTGTCTGACGCTCAGTAGAGTGACCTCACAGACCTGAGTCAGGTCAGACAACTTAATACTGACTTTTTCCTTTACACATGTTGGCTTTCATAATTCGTTGTAGTTTTATTTTTTTACTGATTTTCTGACTTCTGTTTATCCCTGGAATGTCTAAGAAACAATATTATATCTTTTAGGGAAGAAGTCCATATAATAACAGTATTTATTTACATTTTTATGTAATAATTATATTTACTAAAAAACATCATATACATAAAAATTTTATGTAACAAGCTTAACAAAAAATACATAAAAAATATTTTAACAACATCCCTAGTGTACAAGATATACAAATAGTGAAGAGATAAAACCAAAGATACAGCTATTAAACAAGGTACTGTATTTCTGATTAAATTATTAATATTATCCACCAAAAATAAAAATTAAGTTTATTGTACTTAACTCATTTACTGCAATGGATTTTGAGGGTACTTCATCAGATGTGATATAATATATTGTATATGATATAGAAGATAGAATGAGATATGATATTAGCAGTTTGAAATCTAAGGCTCACAACGTATGTGTTTGTCACCAAAACATTTATAAAAACTGAATTGACTTATTTAAATTTAAGAAACAACAACAAGGTTATTTTCATTGATCAGTTTCATACCTATTCATTAATAAATTCAAATTTTAACCATCTACTTTAAGACATGATGTGAATAACACCACATCATTTTGTTAGCATATTATTTCATTATGCTGTTTTTTTTCCTTTACTGTCCAAAGTCACTGCAAATATTGAAATATATACAAGATCAGTGTTAAAGACTCTGCAGTGTATGTTTTCACTACTTTTATTATATTATTGAAAGCATTTTTCATCTGCTTTACACTACTTAACTTATACTTTTGTCATGGTTTGAGAGAAATTCCAAAAAAACAGTTAATTTTTTAATGGTAACTTTTTGTTAAAATTTCACTAGTAAAAAATCAACTCCAATTTGGAATATTCCTCCTTTAATGTAAAATAATAATGGGGGAATGTAAGTAAGAACAGGACTTGTTAATGCTGCTTGATGCACCCGCTTGATGTACCCGCTTAGTTGCAATCTACTGGGTGATGGGGTTGCCACTTCCTGACACCGGGGAAGTACATCATATATTTTGACATTACCTAAAAAATATTATATTAATAACAAACATAATTCGGTAACAAAAATGCAATTCTCTGAAATTTTTCCTGATTTTTTTCTAATAATTCCTGACTAAGTTTATATTTCCAGACATTTCCTGCCTGTGGTAACCATGTGCAACCAAACGTTTGAGTATTAATCTTTATTGCTGATTATTATATTACTGAATTGTTATTTAAATCTATTAAGTTATTCTTTTATATTTTTACCAACTATTTTCTATATGTAACAATATGGCTAATTCAAATTTCTTTTAAAAAAGTTATAACAAAATTTTTAGACATAACTTTTTTTTTGGTCTAATATAAATCGAAGAATGATACTTAATTTAATTTCTTAACATCTAACAATATTCATAATGTATTCTAAATAATTTAAGATACAATAACAAATAAAAATGTGTTAAATAATTGAAACAAAGGATATAATACATTTTCTTTAGTTGTATTTTAATAATTATTCAATAAAATCTAAGAAAAAAAGAGAATTTAAGTAAAATTATATGAATTCAAATAATCATACTGTATTTAATTTAAATAAGCAGTCCATTTGTTTTACCCTTTGGAGGAAAACTTGCTCAATTGTTTTAATATATTCTGAAATACTAAAATAGAGACATTAGATCATTAAACAAGAGAAAAAAAATTTTCTGCCTTTTTCTACAAAAGGATATTAGGCTTCCTTGATTTCAGAGTTCAGATTACAAAGTTAATAACACACAAAAATACAAACAATATTATCCTATATTATAAATAAAACTATCAAGATAAGATCTACTTCTACCAGAATAGTGAAAAAAGTAATCATTTATCAGTAACTTCACAGTTTCCACAACTGCTGCCCAACATTCAAATTCTACCTCGTGCAATTCTTTTATTATTGTTTCAGTTCTTCTAAATTATTTTTAAAGCTTGGTGATTGTGAATTTAATTTCTAATTAATGTACTGTCACATCAGGAGCTACTGTACACTTTTTAAAAGTTCTATTAAATTAATTCTATCTCGTCATATAAAATATATGTTTACCTGCAAGCGATAACTCCTGTAAGTTTGCAGCAGTGATGACTGCATGAAGAGGTATTTGAAACAACCTTCACTAATCTGATTGAAGTGACTACGTCATGATCAATAACTTAATAATTTAACATGTAAATTTATTTATAATAGTATACTAAGCATTGTTGCTATGCACTAGACCTACATTATAATGCACTACACATTATGTATACTTAATAAGATAATATAGTTGATGATAAGGTACCCTCAAATCCTGCATTAAATGATCCAGGTACAGTAAAGTTTATTTTATTATTCTATTTTTGGTGGTTAATATTATTATTTATAACCAAATAAATCTTTTCAAAATAAAAAATATTTACGCTGTGACAGTACTAAGAACAATATAAATAAAGACATAGGTATAATAATAAAGAATAATTTAATGTGAAGTTTAAAAGATCTTAACTCTTGATACTATTATTAATTCGATATATGATACATTAATATGATTAACAACTTTTAATACATAGTCTCAAATAAAATTATAATAACTAAATCTAATTATTATAAAAAAGCTAATGATTTTTTTTTTTTAATTAGATAAATAACGCTAATACCTACTTATAAAATTGTCAGATATGTTACTTAATCTTTTTGCAATGAGAAACTGTAATACCTTGAAAGTGGGGTTTTATGAACTCTTTTGTGGTGAACCAGAGCTTTCAAGGAACTAAACATTTCTCCACATTCATTACATTTTTTTTTAATCTGTTTTGGAGTATTATAATCTGATGGTGTTATGTCTGGCTTCTTAAAATTATCAGACTCGTCATCAAGTGTTATAATTCCAATATCAACAACATTTTCATCAGCGCTTTGCTCATCTGCATTGTTTTCAGAAAGAAAACGATTGTTATCACCATCAGATACAAATACTCTATGAGGTGAGCCAACAGGTTCCTCCTCATTATTTATTTTTTTGTTTTCTGACTTAGTAGAATCTGAATTACTTCTGCCTTCATGCTCCTCTTTTTCTACACGACTTACATGCCTGTTAATAAGAAGATTGATGTCTACATCTGAATTGTCACTATTATCATCACTGTTCATAATTCTTTTCTTCTTTTTCTTATCACTTCTCATAGGTCGACGCTCATCGTCACTCCCACTAGTACTACTTAAACTATTGTAATTTCCTCTGGTTTTGCTTGTTTTGTCCCTCATCTCTTGCGAATTTTGTTGTGCCACACAAGTGTGAGTAAACAACTTGGTATAATCTTCAAAAATGCCTTTACATTTCCAACAAGTGAGTTTTGATTTTTGAGGAGTCTTTTTTGATTGTACATTTGATGACATATCTTGATTTTCATTAGTGTCCAAAGCTTTTCTTTTCTGTCCAATTTTAATTTTATCATTAGCTTCTGAAGAACTGAGATCTGATGAACTTCCTTTTTGTTTTTTATCTTCACTTCTAACTATTCTCTTATTTTCATTTGATTCCTCTGTCATATGAATAGAATTCCGTCTACTAGAATTATCATCCTTTTTCTTCTGTTTAGTATGAAATTCTTTATTATGTTTAGTGAAATCATCTTCCGTAAGGTATATCTGATCACACTCTTTACACCAGTGATATTCCACATTAGCAGCAGCATCAGCACCAGCACTGGCATCAACATCATCATTGGCATCAACAGCATCATTACCACCACCATTATTGTGATCATTTTTAATATTATCATTATGAACATTATTACTACTTGTTTCATTATCATCATTAACATCATTATTGCTGTTTATTAAAACATCTTTCTTCCTGGAATGGGCTAATCTTGTATGCATTTTTAAAGCCCTTATTGTACAAAATGTTGCAGGACATGTTGAGCACTTACATTCCTGTTTAATATGAGCTTCATATCCCGATATACTTCTGGTCTTGAATTTACACCTTAAGCAATGTTTTAGTGCATAAGTTTTTCTTTTAGTTTTACTCAATGGTTTTTGAGAAACCTTTTTATCAGAGAGAACCAAAGAAGATGATGGTGTTGAAGACTTTGTAACCTCTTCTGTTCTGGATTCAGGTGCTGCAAGTCTGACTTCTGCAACTGCGATCGGTTGAGGAACAACTGTGGTTTTTGAAGTTGACAATAGTGGTGAGTTTAACAATGCAACCTTCACCCCTTCATTTTCAGCAGCTGTCTGCAACATGAAAATAAAACTAAGTGTATATTTACATTATAACATTGGGGAACAAAAAAAAAAATTTTTTTTTTTGTCTCAAGAAGAAAAATATGTGATTCTGATGGTATTTTTTCTCCTGAATTCAAATATGATATTGGTTTTCCCCATCACGCAAGGTTTCCAAGACATAGACATTTATAATTTCAAACATTTTAATATTTTCTGCATTCTTAACTACAAAATATTCAAATATTTGACTTACCTAGAAAATAAGAAATGATTTTCTGCTATACAAGGTGTGGCTAATAAATACAGAAGAACTGTGCATGTGCCAAATTCGTACGATTGACAGGCTGTGTAACAACATGAAGCCTTCTATTTTGATTGCTGCCACTCCAGTTTCTGTAGACATATTAGTCTGGTCCTGGCCTCCATTTGGATAAGGTCTGTTTTTTGTTTTGCCAAAAAATAAGTGTTTTATAAGAGCAAACAACTGTAGTGAAATTTCATATGAAACTTGAAAAAATCGCTACTGATACTTATCTTTTATTAAAAAATGTATATGGCTGTGAATGTTTATCACGTGAACGGGTTTTTGATTGGTTTAAGCTTTTCCAAGATGACCAAGAAAACGTTGAAGATGATGTTTGCTCGAGTCGCCCTTCCATATAAAAAAACGGATAAAAATATTTAAAAAACTGGTAATCTGGTCCGATCGGTTAACTATTTATGGGATTTTGCTGAAACTTTAGGAATTAAAAAAAGAATCTGTTTGGCAAATTTTACTCAACAATTTTAACATGCAAAAAGAATGCATGAAAATGGTGCCTAAAATTCTCATAATCGAACAAAAAGAAGCTCGTGAAAATGTTTGTTCTGATATTTTGAATGCCATTAAAAATGATCCAAACTTCTTGGAAAGAATGATAACATGTGATGAATCCTTGGTTTATCACTTATGATCCAGAAATTAAGCATCAATTCATGCATTGGAAGGCCCCAACTTCACCGAGAGCTTTAAAAGCTCAAATGAGCAAATCAAAATTCAAAGCGATTATGATTGTTTTTTTTTATATTCATGGGATTGTGTGGCTTCACTGAGTTCTTGAAGGAAACTAACTATTAATCGACATTAGAGTAAGGACCTTGAGGTTCTTGCTCAACTACAGAAAAAATAAGAAAAAAAGATTTGAATTGTGGAAGAACAAGTCATGGGTTTTTCATCAGGACAATGCACTGGCTCACACACATTTCTAGCCAAGTATAACAACCCAGTGCTAGACCATCCACCTTATTTGCCTGACCTGACATCATGTGACTTTTATGTGTTCCCCAAGGCCAAATCTGCATTAAAAGGAACACGATTTCAGACCACTGAAGCAGTGAAAGAACTTACAGAAGACTTCCAGCACTGTTTTGAACAATAGAAAATTCGCATATATCATGGTAGGGATAGAGGAAGGGTGTATACTGAAGGTATAACTAAATATGTATAAATTTGAAATATAATATTTAACAGCATCAGTCTCATTATTTAATAGGTAGACCTCATATTTCACCTGTGGAGCATCCCTCTTGATGGTCCAACAATAATTGGCCAGCACAGAAGGATTCCATTTGCCTTGATACCTCTTTTCCATAGCTGCTCCTGATGAAAGTGTTCCCCGTGTTCATCGCACCAAGATTTTCCAGGAAGAAATCTAGGTGCGAGTGCAGGAAGTATACTTTTAAGGACAAATTACAACCCAAATTTTTGATAAGATGCTATAAGATCGTTGACAATATCACAGTAATTTTCCGCCTTTCGATTTCCCAAAAAACTTGTAATATTTTTATTGCATAATATTTTTGAATGCTTGCCAAGCTGCTTTCTCTAGTGGATTCAATAATCCCCAAACTTTTCAAGCATCAGTGATTGTATTTCTAAACCCGCAAATATTACCTATTTAATTTTTGCATCGCTAATTTTAGGAAACTTCTGTTTTAAGTACTTGAAACCAGGAGTATTGTCTTTAGCCTTGATGAAATTCTTCATTAATCCTAATCTGATATGTAACGGAGGTACAGACACACTTTTAGAATTACACAACGGATCATGTTTCACATTTTCCTGTTCAGGAATGAGTGATTCATGTATGGGCCACTCTTTTCTAATGAAATGGTTTTTTCTGTCCCTACTATCCCATTCACACAAAAAAACAACAGTACTTTGTGTAACCAAACTGCAGACTAAGAATAAGTGCAATTACCTTCAAATCACCACACATATTTCATTCATACACTGCGTATTGAAGCTTTTCCAATATAAATTTAAAGTTTTCATATGTTTCTTTCATACTAGCAGAGTGAGCCACAGGTACTGATGGAAATTTATTGCCACTATGCAGAAGCACAGCTTTTAAACTAATATCAATGAACACGCGCCATTCTGCTGGTTATGTTCATTACAAAGTGTCTCCATAAAAATAGTCCTTAAGCTAAGAATGATGATTACAATAAGTACATATCTTTGTATTCTTTGGAAGAAGATTCCATCCTTTTACCTTGGAAGCAAGCATTCCAGATTGCTTCTTGGATAACTTTAAATCTCATATGAGATTGTTAAGATTTTCTCGAGTCAGTAAATGAGGCTCAAAAGAACTGCTTTGTTCAAAAGTTGTATCACCAGAATCTGTTTCTTTTTCTTTCTTACTTCCATCAGACTCTGAGCTCTCTTCATCTAATGTCACATCTTCTGGAGGCTTTGTTATGGGTAATTCTTCGCAGTGTGGAACTGGTTTCATCACGGATTGCAAGTTAGGGTACACCATTATATGTTTAGATTTTACATAATCCCTTTAATGTTTTTTTAAGCAGAAAAATTACACTCAGAAGAATGAACTTTGGGTTCCCTCCAAACCATAGGGATAGCAAATGGCATGTGCCATTTTTCCAAGCAGTGAGAAGCCTAGAACACAATAAACAACAGATATGTGGGGCCCAGGCCCTTGTTTGGTACCCAACTTTACACCTAAAAAAAGTTCATAACACTTTTTTACTAATGGAGGAAGGTTTCGCCTTTGGGACTTGAGTGTCACTTCACCTCATATGTAACAAAAATTGTTAGGATGATTTAAACAAACTCTAGGCATTTTGTAACTAACGACTAATTAAAAGAAATAAAGTTGTAAATGTGTAATATACAATAATTCAGACACACAAAGCACTCACAGTAATGTGTTTACTGGTTCACTACAATCTCACATCTGGCATCGTTCTGATGAATGTGTGCTGCACTAGATCACATTTATTCATGTATAAATGAGCTGTTGTGCAGGTTCAGACAAATCTACACACGCTGAACCTGCACAACAGTAGCAACGCTACCCTTTGAGTTAGCTCATTTGGTTCCATCATATTTACAATACTCTAGGAGCTTTTACTTGACAATGGACAAATGGAAGAAATAACGTTATAAGATATTTAAAAAAATTAAAATAAAAAAAACTCTGGGTGATAGAAAAATTCCAAAAACATATTTGAAAACAGGATAAAAAACTGCATTAAGTACATACACCTACTGGTTCTCATGAGACAAAAATCATGTTGACCAGTGTAATTAATAAATCTTATGATGAAGCAAACAATTATTATTATTAATTGTACGCCATATTTACCACGGTCTAATTCACAAATTCAATGTTATTTTGTTCCCCTTTGTGTATTCTGTGGTCATCAATCTGAAAATTGCTGAAAAAAATATACATGTTTGTAAACTTTTCTGAACATTTTCAGCAATATCAAAGCAATATTTTTGCTTTCAATAAAGTTAAATAATTTAATTTGCAAACTGTTAACTTTTAACTAGAATTTATATTTTTATAAAGCATTATATTAATTTCCCAAATACTTTAAACTAAACAGATTTCATATAAAATTACTTATGGAGATTTTATTTAATTAATTCTAAAATTTATATGGGTATTATTTTAAGTTTCATAATTGCTTGAGGATACTGTCTTCACTAATTACAATATTGAAAAAGAATAAAACAAAATTTAAAGAATAACAATTAAGAAAAAACAAAATAAATTAAAACAATAAGGGACTCAAAATATCTGTCGGTATTCATGTTAGTAAAATTACTGCAATTCCTAGAAAACAAAGCTAATTATTATAAAATTATAAGGCTTTTTTCTTAACATTATATAATTAATTAATAAATTTATATATTAATCTTTATGTAATTTTTCCAAAAAGAAGATCCATCCTAGTTTTGTTCCTTACATTTGCTAAACCAATGATTTAAATCAGCAATTCTCACAACACTTAATCCTTCAAAGAATGTTTTCTTTGCGATTGATTTACAAATAAGGTAGCTTTTAGATTGTATAAAAAAAAATATTTTAATAGTCAAAATAATATAACATAGGACAGATGGTTCATCCATATATCTATATTTTTCCAAAGTCCAGCTGGTTAAGTTTTCTGATAATTTTATTTTGGCATCTTACATATTTGTAAGACAAATATAAGAGGAGGTAGCAAGGTGTACAATTATACATGAAGTGAGAACATATTTACAGCAGGTTCTTCTAGCACACTCAAAAAAAAAAAAGAAGAATGATTTCAGGATTAAGTCATATATTCTATAGATAATAAAATGTTTTATTTTTTTATCTGTCATCTCAAACATCCCAAATCAAGGGATACAAGGTAGTACTTGAAAAACAGCAGATAACAACAAGTCATATATTGAATAATATTAAATTATTTTAATTGTAATAAGCTTTCTTAAATTATAAGCCTCAAATTCAATAATATAATAAATGTCCAGTAGTACATAGGAATCTGCATTCTTCAAAATTACAATGTGAAGAAAGTTTTAACCCTTTTACCAAGAAAGTTTGGAATTTTAATCTCATTTAGGATTGGAATTTTTTCATGTTACGAATTTCAACTCATAAAAGAAGTAATGGGGCACCATACTTTGTAGTTTACAACATTAATGAATACATAAATATTTTTATCTTATTTACATTTCATTGTTTATTTTTATTAAAAACAAAAACAAATGTAAAAAAATTATTTGCTGTCTAAATCTATGGAAATGTGCACAAGAAGATATTTTCAGAGCTTGTAATATATTCCTAAGTTATTGTTGAAGTTACCACATTTGAAATAACTGTAGGATGAAGTAAAATAGTAAATTTGATTTGCATTGAATTTACTCAAACAATCTTACAGCCAGGAAACATAAAAAAACATTAATCAAAGTAAGCAAATTTTACAATTAGTACAAAAAGCAAACCAACTGAACATAGCCAACTTAAATAGTACAAAGTTTTTGGGGTAAATTTAACAAAACAAAATATATATGAACAAACATTATGCATATTCAATGTAAATGGTCTGACAATAATGAGAGATTATATACTGACTATCACAAACTCCATGTAACGAGCAATATGTAGGGAAAACTATACTTACTGGCACTACACATAGAGAAAACTTATTGGCAATGTAATAGATTATACTAAGCATAATGGGAAAAATGCACCAAGTTCTGTAAGGAGAGGGAAACTACTGTCATGTGTTAACACTAAAGAACAAAGAACAGATATCAAATTCTGCTTTATTTCTGGAAAATTGCACCTAAGCTGTGCACTGCATATTAATTTTCTGAAAAAATATTTATAATGTATGTGGTTGTTTGCAGGTAGTTTTCCTTTAAAAATAAATAAACCCTTGAACAAGAAAGCAAGTCTGGCTGCAGACAAATATGCAAAAGTGAGTATCATTTTGGGACAAGAAAATATAACTTAATTCTAGTGGAAGAAAAATTTCCCACTGTAATTTGTTCTGTACTCTATCAGATGATTGAAGATATGACTGTAAGCTGTAAATATCAGATCCTTCAAACTGTTCACAGAAACAAAAGATTCTTGGATTGATAGCAGGAGAGTGAAACTTTGTGTTTTTTAGATGACATAACTAAACATTAAACACAAAACTTACATTAACATTAAACAACTTTTTTACTAAAAGTGCTGAATGACATGAGAATCGTCAAAAAATAAATGTTTCCAAAATTCCAAGGTATTACATAATCTTCTGATTAAGGAATGATTCACTACAAATTTGCCATGAGGGGTAGATTCTTTAATTTTCTGGAGAGTTAATTCATCTTTCCCAGCACAAGCACTTGGTGGCAAAAACAGTCACCAACAACAACAGGCCTGGGATAAGATGGTAATTTCATCTACACACAGTCTGAATTTTTCACAACTGAAATGTGTAAGGAAGTTCCTAAAAATGTAAGTTGGAAACAAGGATAAAACAGCACTGGTCAAAGCAACATATAAACTAGTTCTACTATTTCTGATGAAATCAATTTTTTATGAACAAAACAACAGGTACCAATGGTACTGTCATTAAGTCCAAAACCTATTCAAAATATAGCACCTTCTCATCAGATTTCAAGAACTTATGAATTAATTCCCACGATATATAAATAGCCATCATATCAAATTTCATAAATCTGGTTTAAATCGTCCATGAGAACAGATACAGAATTTTCAGTCCAATTTGAAGCAACTGTGAATTATCAGATTAAACAAAAATCACAACTGTACCATTACATTAACAATTACTCAAAAATAAATCTATTACAATGAGTCACTATTAAAATGATTTAATAATCGACACTATAACACGCTCAAATAAAATTACTAGATCTGTACACCTGTAGAATATAATATTTACTTGCTACAAAATTGATTAAAATATTGGTTTGGTCAATTATAATACAAAAGAATGATCTACAGTTTTTTTTTATAATTCAGTTTTTTTAAACTTAATACAAAATCAAAGTAAGAGTAAATAAAAACATTCAACGGTATATAAATATATTTACTAGTTCCCCGTCACAGCTTCGCCCGCACTATATGGTTATTTGCCGTAGCAGTCAATCTTTTTATTTTATTTTTATTAGTCAAGTAACTAGAGGCAGATGCAGCCAGTCACACATACAGTAACAGTAGCAGTAGCTGGTGGTTGAGCCACAGAGCTGTATACCTTCGCACCCCTTAAAAAAAAATCAGAATTAAAAAACCCGAAAATGATTTTTACATATTTATCTGAAGAATATTTTCAAGCCCAAATCTACTGAATATTACTTTACCATAGTAGGGATTGGGAAATTTACAATCATTGTTCAAAAATTTGTTTACCTTTTTCATCCCCTTTCAAGGTTTAATTTCAAATTCTAGAAATTGGTTTATTGATATGAAGATTACAATCACCAAAAATCATGTTGATTTCTTCATTTGTTACCAAGAAATTAGAAAAATAACAGGGCTTCAAAAAAATTCAAAAATCTATTTTAATCCTAAAAAAACTCAGAATGAAACTCAAAAAAATCTAGAAATTAGTTTTTAGATGTTCATAATCAATCAGTTTAAGCCCAGTTCACACAGTGATAGATACTCACAATTCATTAAGTTTTTGCTTCAACTGGAAAATCTCCACTACTACATTATGTATATGTATATATTTTTTTTTGAGATGAAATATATCCAAAAACCTTTTCATTAAGCCAAGAAACATGGGTAAAAATTTAGTAGCTTGGGATTGTATATCGGATAGTTTTTTGTTTATCTCGAACAAAAAAAACTTTCTTCCTCTTTATATAATAATAGATGACATAAAACAACTACAGCTACTCTTATTCATACTAAAATTTATAATAACAATAACTAATACAAATATTAATAACTACATAATCTTTTTTAAGTCATTAATTTTTTTAAATTTATTAATCACAGCATTTTGCAAAATGCTATGATTAATAAATAAAAGTAATAATTACATTTCATGACCAACAAAGGGGAAAAATTAATGATTATGTAAGTAAATTGATGGCTTCAGCAACAAAATAAAATCCAAATTTTAATAATATGGGAATATGGATGTTTTGAACATTTTTAAATTTAAAGTTTTAATATATTTGGTAATCGGGTGATTCAATTGGAGGATTACATTAGCCAATGTAAACCATTTAAATTCTAACTAGTTTAGGTTTAATTAAAATGGATTATATTTACACTTCTGCTAGAATTTTGATGGAAATCAGAACTCTTTTCAAAGATATCCACCTGTACTATGAATGTAGCTAACCGTTAAAAGAACATAAAATGGGGAAAAGGAAGAACACAAAGAATTACACGAAGACCAACTTGGAGGTCTGATGCTTGCTTACTGTCATAATTATTGACGATTCATTTTTATAAAAATGAACATTTTTTTAATATTTAATTCGAAAGAGAACAAAATACCAAAATAATAATGGACTGAACACATCCAAATTATGCAGTTTTTAATGCAGAGAAACTGATCGAAACAAAACCCTAAATACAAAACACAATTTAGAAATAGCATTTAATTTGGTCTTGAATTGAACAGAACACCTAAAAATTTTGTATAAAATTGCATGGATTTATATATTCCTAGATAGTTAATTGAATACATGATTAAGATTAATACTACAATCAATCTTAATTAATAAATAATCATCAACCAAGTCAAGTGATTTTCATAGTATACTTATGTTTCCTATAATCCTACTTATCAATTCTTTATTATTAATTGTTCAAAGAAACTTACTTATTGGTGAATGAAAAAGAGGATCACAAATTCTTATGTAAACAAACTAGTTAAGGAATTAATTTTAGTTCATTTTTTCTGATTCTGTTTAATTTTGTTTTAAAGAGCATGTTTTTATGAGCAACATCAGAATTCTTTTAGTCAGTATTGATTGAAAACCGAAGCCAACTGCAATAGTAAGCATTTACATTAAACCTCTTCAGCATAAAATATATATAAAAAATAGATGATTGAATCAGATATGTAAATAAAATACATGATAATTTAGTATAAATAGTGGCGATTAGAGTGGAATGGTGAAAAGAGGGCAAGAAGTCAAGTAGTTTGAGATTATGAGGGGTAAGGCAAAGAAATGAAAGAGGAAACAAACTTTTAGAATTTTATAATAAATACAACTGGTGAATTTAAAAACGCTAATTAACATTTTAAATTGTAAAAAATACACATTTGTGAGAGCAGGAAATATCAGAAAAATTATATCATGATTAGGCAGAAATTTCATAACCAAATTATGGACTGAAAAACATACTTAGTTGCAGATATTGATTCTGACTACAATTTAGTAATGATGATAAGCAAGTTCCGTTAAATATTAATGGAAAAAACTAAATATCAACATGGGATACAAAAAGTCTGAAAGACCATAATGCAAGTTAAAATCTAGACAAATTGAAAGCTCAGATGTAGAAGTTACTCTGACAGATTCAGTTTGAAAACAAATGTGAAAGTGTAATAAGTTACAAGAGATGCTACAGAAAAGTTACAGTAGGCGGAAAACCATGGATAATAATAAATATATAAAACTGATACACACGTAAATATAAAAAGATAAAAGATGATGAAGGAATAAAATTGTACTGATATATAAGAAATTTAATTAAAAGTTAGTGTAAAATTATAAAGCAAGACTGGCTGAAGGTGAGATGTACTGAGGTAAAAAAAAATATAACAACTGGATTACCATTACATCAGAAAAACTGAGAAACCTTCAAAAAAATTATGCCGAAATATATCAGTACAAAAGATGCAAATGAAAAAACCTTTGTTACAGAGAAAAGAAGAGCTAACAGGTGGCTGGAATATGTGATTTCTGAATGACTGTTAAGAGGAGAAAAATTACAATTAAGTATAAGAAGAAGAAAAAGAAAATAACCATCTTAAAGATGACTATACATGACAATATGAAATTGATAACAGCTCTAAAAGGTTTAGAAAAGAATGCAAAAGAAATTGATGATGTACATGATTAACTGATGTAGAAAAGTATTCAAAAATTTATGATATTTGAAAAACATTTTAAAGAGATGGTGACTGTTACCATACCAAATAAAGAAGGAGCAGACAAATGCAAAAACTAATGTACTATCAGTTTAACATCTTACACATAAAAAATACTAACTAGGATAGTTTACAGATTAATAAATTATGTGATAGAATGTGTATTAGATCAGTTTAATTTTAGTAAGAAGCACTCTGGCTCATTATTAATTATAATACAAAGATTTAAAAATAAATAAATACACCCGATTACAAGAAACTCGTAAATCTGAATAAAGTGTTTGAAGATGGAAATATAATATTTAAAATTTTAAGAAATTTAACTTATGTTCAGAGAGAAGAATTATTTTCTAGTATTACAAGAAGGTAGCAGTTACAAGAGGAGATGATACAGGAAGAAAAGCACTGATTCAGAAAGGAGTAATACAAGAATATAATCTGTCCCCATTTTCAACTTATACACAGAAGCAATGCGAGAACTGAAGGGAAAGTTAGAGAACATAGTAACTTTCTGTTAGTTTGTTGATGGCATAGCTCTTTTGACACCAAACATGAATTGTTAAAAGAAATGACTAAAACTAAGGTAATGAAATTTAACAAAAAGCACGATAATAAGAAATCAACTATTAAAATGTAGGAACACAACACACCAGAAGTGGGGGAATTTTGTTATTTAGGTTATTAACAAAGGCAGATGAAGTCATTACAGGCACCATCAAAACCATAGAATGGCACATGCAAAAAACTCTACCAAGTTTTGTAGTGAAATATGGACAATAGTAAAAACAGAATGAAATACATCCTTTTATATGCAGTGTTAAAGAAAGATGTAAAAAATTAGGTGGGTAATAAAATTTGAAACAAGAAGGTCTTAAGACAAACAGAAGAGAAGAGATGTGAACATAGAATTAAGAGGTTCAGTTAAATTGACAAAAGAGGTATGTGGATGTACAAAGGTAAAAAATGTAGAAGAAAGGAAAGATTAGAATATATAAAACAGATAACTGAATATAAAATTCTTATTTTATTGAAAAATGTTATCAATCAGCTACTGCTTTTTCTCTATTTCATATGTCAATATTGAGTATTTCACAGAGATCTCTGCTTCACCATTTTAATAACCAATAAACAATTCAATTTCAAAATTATGAATAACTACCTAACTTTAAAATTATATCCATAATTTTAAAATCAGTTTTTTATTGACTTAATACAAAAAAAACCTGTTCTGAAGAAGCAAGATCTGTGTAAAAGTACTTGACGGGGATAAAAGAAAAAAATCAAATCAAATTTTTAAATAATTTTAATAAAAAAATATATTCTGCTGCTAGACTAATTTTTTTTAATTTACTCATTAAAATACATTCTATAATGGGTTAGATATGTGGGTAACATAACTGTAACATATACTGATAAATAATGAACCCAAAATAATTAACAGAAAACTGACTTGCACAATAAACCTAAATCTAAAAACAAAATGGGAAAATAAAAAAAAAAAAAAAAAACAGATAAATTTTAAACAAAATTAAAAGGACTACTTGAATACGAAACTCATATTTATTGTTAAAGTTATTTTAATAATAGCAAAATAAATAAACTATCCAATCGTTTTCAGATTAACAAATAATATGTACAATATGATACAAAATGATATATGAAATATGCATAATATGATAAACAGAGCTTTATTTGCACTAATGAAAATAAAATTAAAATGAAGTTAGAAATAATTTATACTACAGAAATAGCTACGTTTAATGGATGCAATAATTGCATTGACAAATTATATAATCAATGTGTAAAAAGAAGCAGAATTGATGAATGCAAAAGAAAAAACAAAATAACCCTACTAAATATAAATTAGGAAACAATAATATATAGAAAACACCTAATTTCAATTCTCTAAAAACAATAATATTGCAAACAACATGACAAAAACATAAAGCATAGCTAATAACAAAAACATCCCATAAAATCAATAGTATAAAATAACAAAAAAATCATACAATTATAAATTATTATGTGGCGATATTAGCAAAAAAAAACCTGTGTTAAAAAAATTAAATGTAATGACTGTAATCAAATTTATAACAATTTCAAATCGGATAACGGAACATTTTCTAATGTAACTGAACATGTTAATAAATAAACAAATATTATTACTCAGATTTTATGGGATGTTTTGGTTATTAGCTACGCTTTATGTTTTTGTGATGTTGTTTGCAATATTATTGTTGTTAGAGAACTGAAATTAAGGTGTTTTCAATGTATTATTGTTTCCTAATTTACATTTAGTAGGGTTATTACTCAAATACATTTTATTCAGATCATATCATGAGCGAGTAGATATGCTATGTTTCCCTGGTTGGATCAAAGGAAACTACAGTAAAACTTGATCAGAACAGCATCACAAAAAAAAACAAAAGGTTCAGTTCATATTAATGAATAAAAATGCAAACTATGAACATTAAACAGACTGAATGAAGATAATAACTAGGAGGGTCATTAAAAAATTAAAGAGACAAATGGCACCAACAGAAAAACTATTTATAGAATAAACAAAGTATCATATGCTCAACGTCGGCACCCCTGATAGAAAATATGTTGAAAAAATATAATGGAAGCATAATGGTAGTTATAATGGTAGTGACCTTCCTTATGTGCTTGCATTGCATTCTTTTGACAGAGGTGAATATAGTTACTTTTTACAAACAAATGACTGCTTTGTTTAACAAAGATTACTTATTCGTAAATATTAATGGTGGAAGTTATAAATTTTCTTAATAATACTTTAGATAATTCATAATATGGTCTGAAACCAATTTTTTGTGATAAAACATAATTTATTAATATTGAAAATGAATAATAAGAAATAAATATTTTATAAAAATGTTATATATGGAAATTTAGAAGAAAATACAAATATGTTCAAACTTAAAATGAAGACAGTACACAACTTTTAATAAAAGCAAATGAATAAAAAAAAGACTACTTCTACAATGGTCATGATTAGCAGAGGTAGTTATAACATTTACACAAACATTATTGGCAAATTCATCAATTTTGTGGAATGTAATTTATAAACTAAAAGACAAAACTAAGGTGTGGTAAGTTCATAGAAATAGTACTTAAAATACTTATTCATCAATTTCAGTTATAAAAATAATTTAGTTGAGATGTCAGCTTATTATTAGGCAGATAGTGTAATTTTTGCTTGCAATATGATTGCTTCCGTCAGCTATCAATGCAATTTTTTTTTTTGATGGCTAGTGAAAACATTTTTTAACAAATGGCTAGGACGATCAGTATCAGAAAAAAAAATTACACTTTAAAAAACTTTCCCCAGAATGCAGATTGCAATATGACCTTATTTGCAATAAGAACTATTCAGCACACTGTTTCAAGGGTATCTTTATTGGGGGTTGTTTATTAAATTGCTGGAAGATTGTTGCATGTTCTTGTTAAGATACTTCAATAGAAAAATACATAACTAAAGTCAGCAGTTTTTGCTGGTCTTTGTAAGCTGCTGGAGCAGCTGATTAAGGTGAACATATTGATATGGGCATTATTCAAAATTCTGATCAATACAATCCTTCATTTCATAAAGGAAGTTGCCAATGAAGTCTGTATTACTGAACTCTTGTCTTGTTGTGAAAAGCACTGACCATCAATACGTTTTAAGGATTTTTATTGATATCAAGGTAGTATTTGCTTCGGTTGAATAAACATTTGTTTGACTGTGCTGCTCTTTAGGGATGTAGCTGCTATACAACCCTGGAATTTCATGGCCAGGGTAATGGAAACTGGGATATCATTAACTACTTTGCAGTGTAACCCAGAGTATGTAAGATTACTTGATAAGATTACTTCATTTGGCTACCACCAATTAAGTTCAGAGCCTTGATTCTTCTATGAAGGAAGATAATTATATATAAAAGCAATTACAAGCTAGTCAAACCTCCTAATGAACCATTTTTAATAGGTGGTTAAATGAAAATGCCCATTTTTAAAATAAAATTATAATAAAAATGAACTTAGTGGTATAGTTCACTGAAGATTAATTTAAAACTTATAATTTTTTGTAAGAACAAATCTACAATGGTCATATTAAAATATGGACATTCTGGATTTGATCTGTAGATATAACCATAATAGCTGTATAGATACATTGATGTCATCTTCTACAGTTTCACATCTACACCGAAATTGTAGTATACCTATACCTCATTGTAAATAATACACTTTAATAGTTAATGTAAAAGAATTTCAACAAACCAAAAATTTAATCTCCCAATTAATTTGAATTACTGACATTTGAAAAAATGATAAGTGTTTTATTAGAGCAATGAATTGTGAAATGTAATATGAAATTTGAAAAGACTGCTACTGAAACTTATCTTTTATTAAAAAATGTATATGGAAATGAATGTTTCTTTTTGTTTTAACAAAACACATACTACTTCCTTCAGATATACCTGATGTTTCATTCATTCCAGTTTTTAATCACTTTCCCCAAAATACTTAAAAGTATACGATATTAAAAAATAAATAAATAAAACAGAAGGCTTATTGCATCTAAACTTACCTGTGACACATCTCTACAAGCAGCAAGACTGTTCAACAAGTTAGTTGAATGTTTAACCTGTGTACAGAATTCATCCAAAAATGTAACTTTTGCAAGACAAAGGTGACAAATAACTTGCGGTAATGTGTCATTTGGATTTAACTGAAAAATAAAAACTTATTAAAAAAGTATAACTTATTAAATCAGTTAATATATAGAGTAGCAAGTAAATTAATATTAACACAGATGTTATTTAATAAAAAGTAACTTTATTTAGAAAAAAAATCATACCTGTACAATTTGTGAATATCTATTAATTATGTCCTCCTTTATTCTTAAATCACTCCACATACATGATTTGGCATAATTTCAACAAGTGTATTACTATCACTTTTTTTCATCATTAAATCACAACGATATTATTGCTTTAATGTGGTCAATTTTTGTGGTAAATTCATTTTTGAATTGTTTTTTGACTATTGCCCAAAAATTCTTAATTGGGTTTAAGTCTGGGTAGTTGCCTGGCCACAGGAGCACTTCAATGATTCGTTCTTTGAAAAGTATAACCATCTTTGTTTTGAAGTTGTGTCACACCCCTTTCCTTCAGAATCTTGATATATCTCTATCACTTTTCAACATATCATCTACTGGAAGTAATGAACAAGAGTTTTCAAAAGTAACACAACCCCGAAAATGAATGCATTTCCAACACTCACCAGATATTCACATTTAGTACTGGCAGAAAATACAGTTATAAGAATCAATAGTATAAACAAAATATTTTTAAAAGATATCTTTATAACAAAGATATGGAGGCACATAACAAAGGTAAAGGTCAGTGGGTCATTAAAAACTCATATTATTTGTTCAATACTTATATGTAACTACTTCATTTTTCTACTTAACCACCATTGTTTTTAAACTTATTTTTAATAAGCACAGAAGGCAAGAAGTACTAACTTTCCAAAGAAATCATAACCCCAGTCCATCATGCAGGGAACACAATATTTAATAAAAATATGAGATAACTTCTAAGAACAACAAACATCTAACCAGGCTATTATTAAATTAACTGACATAATTACATTATTTTATTTTGTACAGTCTATTCAAAACGTTTATTAAAAGTTCACTACAAATGTGAACTTTTAAGCAAGAATTGTTTTATCATAAACCAGTAATAATTTATTTTAATTCAAAATCTCTGATTTTACAATGCACAAATATGTCTCAGGCTATTTTTCAACATAATTCTTAATGACATTCAAACGTTTTTTTGAGATTGCTTAACCATATTAATTATGAATACCTTTGTAAAAAAAAAACTGGTACCTATTCCTTGAATCAGTCGGTGACAGTTTTATAAAGTCATCACTAATCTGCATGCACTTTCTGAAAAACATTCCTTTATTTTCAGAAATTGAAGATAATCAGGTGGCACCATATCTGAACAACATGGAGATGGCCCAATAACTCCAATCATAATGTTTTCAAATTTTTTGTGCAACACAATGTCTTACATTATTGTAAAGCTGACATAATCTCTAACTAAACAGTTCGTGATAACAGTTCTATATAGCATGCCATAACTTTTATAAAGTTGTGGTTTCTCTTCAAGGCAAAGAACACATTTTGATACAAAAAATTGACTCTCATGGTCGAAGTGTCTATTTGAACTTTTTAGGTTTGGTCAAGAAATATGACTAGTGCTATACAAGTTTTATTAAATTTCTGGAATTAATAAGACATTAATGTCTTATCTACCCTCCTCTATGAATCATGAGACCTTGCCGTTGGTGAGGGGGCTTGAGTGCTCAGGGATACAGAGTAGCTGGACCGAAGGTGCAACCATATCGGAGAGGTATCTGTTGAGAGCCAGACTAAGGAATGATTCCTGAAAGAGGGCAGCAGCTCTTTCAGTAGTTGTTAGGGGCGTGAGTCAGAATGACTTAAACGGCCATATCAACATCACTCAGTCCTCTGAGTACTGCGCAGCTGAAAGCAATGGAAAACTACAGCTGCTTTTTTTCCAAGAAAATGTGGCTCTCTGCATTTTCATATAGCAATGATGGAGGCGCCTTCCTTGGTAAAATATTCCGGAGGTAAACTAGTCCCCCGTTCGGATCTCCAGGTGGGGACTACTAAGGAAGGGGTCACCAGAAAATTAAAAAATAACATTCTACGAGTCGGAGCGTGGAATGTTAGGTTTAAAAAAGGTTGGTAGGCTAGAAAATTTAAAAGGGGAAATAGATAGGATAAATGTCGATGTAGTAGGAATTAGTGAGGTGGGAAGAGGAAGGCGACTTTTGGTCAGGTGATTTTAGATTAATTAACTCAACTTCAAATAATGGGCAGGCAGGAGTAGGTTTCATAATGAACAAGAAGATAGGGAAGAGAGTAGAGTATTTCAAAACGCACAGCGATAGAATCATTGTAATAAGGATAAAATCAAAACCTAAACCAACAACGATTGTTAACGTCTATATGCCTACAAGCGCCCATGATGATGATGAGGTAGAGTGTGTATACGAAGAAATTGATGAAGCAATTAAACACGTAAAAGGAGATGAAAATTTAATAATAGTTTGAGATTGGAATGCAAGCATTGGAAAAGGCAAGGAAGGAAATATAGTGGGTGAATACGGGCTGGGCAAAAGGAATGAAAGAGGGAACCGACTTATAGAGTTTTGCACGAAGTATAATTTAGTAATTGCCAACACCCAATTTAAAAATCATAATAGAAGAATATACACTTGGAAAAAGCCAGGCGATACTGCAAGATATCAGATAGATTATATCATGGTTAAGCAAAGATTTAGAAATCAACTCGTTGACTGCAAAACTTACCCTGGAGCAGACATTGATAGCGACCACAATTTGGTGATAATGAAATGTAGATTGGGGTTTAAAAACCTGAAGAAAAGGTGTCAGATGAATCGGTGGAATTTAGAGAAGCTTGAGGAAGAGGAGGTAAAGAAGATTTTTGAGGAGGACATCCCAAGAGGTCTGAGTAAAAAAGATAAGGTAGAAAATGTAGAAGAAGAATGGGAGAATGTTAAAAAGGAAATTCTTAAATCAGCAGAAGCAAACTTAGGCGGAATAAAGAGAACTAGTAGAAAACCTTGGGTTTCGGACGATATATTGCAGCTGATGGATGAACGTAGAAAATATAAGAATGCTAGTGATGAAGAAAGTAAAAGGAACTGTCGGCAATTAAGAAATGCAATAAACAGGAAGTGCAAACTGTCGAAAGAAGAGTGGATTAAAGAAAAGTGTTCAGAAGTGGAAAGAGAAATGAACATTGGTAAAATAGACGGAGCATACAGGAAAGTTAAGGAAAATTTTGGGGTACATAAATTAAAATCTAATAATGTGTTAAACAATGATGGTACACCAATATATAATACGAAAGGTAAAGTTGATAGATGGGTGGAATATATTGAAGAGTTATACGGAGGAAATGAATTAGAAAATGGTGTTATAGAGGAAGAAGAGGAAGCTGAGGAGGATGAAATGGGAGAAACAATACTGAGATCTGAATTTAAGAGAGCATTAAAAGATTTAAATGGCAGAAAGGCTCCTGGAATAGACGGAATACCTGTAGAATTACTGCGCATTGCAGGTGAGGAAGCGATTGAGAGATTATACAAACTGGTGTGTAATATTTATGAAAAAGGGGAATTTCCGTCAGACTTCAAAAAAGTGTTATAGTCATGATACCAAAGAAAGCAGGGGCAGATAAATGTGAAGAATACAGAACAATTAGTTTAACTAGTCATGCATCAAAAATCTTAACTAGAATTCTATACAGAAGAATTGAGAGGAGACTGGAAGAAGTGTTAGGAGAAGACCAAATTGGTTTCAGGAAAAGTATAGGGACAAGGAAAGCAATTTTAGGCCTCAGATTAATAGTAGAAGGAAGATTAAAGAAAAACAAACCAACATACTTGGCGTTTATAGACCTAGAAAAGGTATTCGATAATGTAGACTGGAATAAAATGTTCAGCATTTTAAAAAAATTAGGGTTCAAATAGAGATAGAAGAACAATTGCTAACATGTACAGGAACCAAACAGCAACAGTAATAATTGAAGAACATAAGAAAGAAGCCGTAATAAGAAAGGAAGTCCGACAAGGATGTTCCCTATCTCAGTTACTCTTTAATCTTTACATGGATCTAGCAGTTAATGATGTTAAAGAACAATTTAGATTCGGAGTAACAGTACAAGGTGAAAAGATAAAGATGCTACGATTTGCTGATGATATAGTAATTCTATCCGAGAATAAAAAGGATTTAGAAGAAACAATGAACGGCATAGATGAAGTCCTACGCAAGAACTATCGCATGAAAATAAACAAGAAGAAAACATAAGTAATGAAATGTAGTAGACAAAGATGGACCACTGAATGTGAAAATAGGAGGAGAAAAGATTATGGAGGTAGAAGAATTTTGTTATTTGGGAAGTAGAATTACTAAAGATGGACGAAGCAGGAGCAATATAAAATGCCAAATAGCACAAGTGAAACGAAATATAATTTGTTAAGAAATATAATTTGTTTACATCAAAAATTAATTTAAATGTCAGGAAAAGATTTTTGAAACTATATGTTTGGAGTGTCGCTTTATATGGAAGTGAAACTTGGACAATCGGAGTATTTGAGAAGAAAAGATTAGAAGCTTTTGAAATGTGGTGCTATAGGAGAATGCTAAAGATCAGATGGGTGGATAAAGTGACAAATGAAGAGGTATTGCGACAAATAGATGAAGAAAGAAGCATTTGGAAAAATATAGTTAAAAGAAGAGACAGACTTATAGGCCACATACTAAGGCATTCTGGAATAGTCGCTTTAATATTGGAAAGACAGGTAGAAGGAAAAAATTGTGTAGGCAGGCCACTTTTGGAATATGTAAAACAAATTGTTAGGGATGTAGGATGTAGAGGGTATACTGAAATGAAACGACTAGCAACTAGATAGGGAATCTTGGAGAGCTGCATCAAACCAGTCAAATGACTGAAGACAAAAAAAAAAGTCTTATCTATCAATATTATATGATTGAAAAATTTATCCTATTCTATATGAAAATGATTGAGAAGCAGTAATTCTCTTCTGTTTGTAATCTGATATCAGCACTGTTGGGACTATTGTGCACAATATTGTTTTAGTGAAATGTTCACTAACAATTTCATAAACAACAGAATGAGAAACATTAGAGAAAATTGCATGAGCTAATCAATTGTGAATTCGATCCATCAAATTGTGCATCAACACCAGTTTCAATTCTGCGTTGAAATACATAAATCTTACAGAGTCATTGAATTTTCAGCTCAGTAAATGTTTTTTTGTTTTGTTTTTGAACTAATCACTGATTGCAATTTGCAGAATTCTGATTAAGATAGTTAAAATAATGCTACTGAAAAATAATGTCTGATTCATCAAGAGAGTGAAGGTAACTGAGAACATCAAACAGCTTAAGCATGTTCTCAATCACATTACATTCCAAAATGCCAAACTCTGTATCAAATGCATAAAAACAATTTTACTTTAAACATAACTTGTATTACATTTTTAAGAAATGAACAAACTATTATTAAATTATAAACAGAAAGCTCATTTTGTCAAAAGCAACAATATATTACAAAACATCCATCCTAATTATTATCACTACAATCATAAGTAAAGTACAATTATACTGAACATGCTTTTCTCCTAATGTGATCCACAACATTTATGTATAATTTTGTGTTGTTTTCTTTTCTTTTTTTTTAATAAACCAATTTCTATTTAAAACTGATTCAAACTTTTTACATTTGTGAAACCTGAAGACAATTTAAGTAACTATTGACAACTTTGATATTAATAACAATAAATATAAGCAATTTTATTCAGAAAATTTTACAAAATAATAAGTTTTTTAAATCCAGATTTAAAATTAAGTAATCACTTCTGAAATATTAATGCTGTTCTTGGCTATTCCCCTGGCCAAAGTATGTTGCTGTGTTCTTACTAACAATACATACCAGCTGGGTACAACCAAAGGTATGATTCACCTATATTTACAGTCACTTTATGAAAAAGAAAGTAAATAGTTACCTTTCGAAAGAATCTGTTAAATCCAGTTGTGTAATGTTTACAAATATGGAATAATTTTATTCTTTTATATCTTATGTAAAGGTTACCGGTATGATTTCACATGTGTGTTCAAGGAATATATAAATTTAACACATGTACAAGGGACATTTTCATGACTACACACAGAATAAAATGTTTAAGTTTTTTTGGCTTAATAGGAACAGAAACAAATTTAAACAATAACCACAAAATTCAAATTTTACACAGGGTTTTTAAACCCTTATGTCTTAGCATACTTCAATGATACTGTAACAAGACCAACATAACAGACCTGAGTAACAGACTCCTGCCAATTAAAATAAAAGTAGTAGAAAATATAATATTGGGAGGAATCCAGAAAGGGGCTAAAAGGTACCTTTTAGTAAAGGTAACAGGTCTGTTTAACAATCGTCCTTTGTAATTCTGCCACTGACAACCTAAACAGATGTTGTTCTGAGAGAAGTGTTGCCGGACCAGGGTAGGAATTTCAGTGGAATATGTAAAGGTGAATGATCATTCTCACGCTTCAAGTTGTGTCCAGTCCAGCAGGTAAAGAGGATAGGAGTATAAATATTCCAGGGATGACCAGTTGAAATCGGTTCTGCAAGGGGTGTCTGCGAGAGAGTGCTATGATACAGTTCCAAGCGAGGAGTTATTATACAAGTTTGAAGCAAGAGTATTCTGCAAGGTCAGCGAAGGAGTGAATTTCTAGTGCAGGTTCGACAAAATTAAGGTGACGTCACAAGTAATTTTAGTACACAAAAACAAGAAATGGTTTGGTGAGTTACTGCTAGGCTAAAGTGAAAGAGATAATATACTAAATTTCATTCATAAAGTGTTACTCATAGGGTAGTTTTATTTGAGCAAAGGTGTTTGCAGTGAAAAAATGTTATACTTGTCTTATCTATTGTTGTTATTACAAGACTAGTGGTTAAAAGTGTTAAGACTAACGATCATGTTAATATCTTTTGTCAATGGGACTGAATTATATTTAACTACCTGTAAATAAATCCTGAGGATTACTTTAGATTCTGTTTTGTATGTAATCACTATTTATTATTATTATTAATGACATTTATTATTTTGGTTGTGATTACTATGATTATTATTTGACATTTATTATTATTATTATTGGTGTTGGCCATTTTCATTATTGTTATTATCCTGATTATTATTGTGAGCTGTTTATTATTCTTATTATCATTGTTCTTGATTTGTCTTATTCTTTTTATGTTCTTAAACTAATAAATTGTAATTATATAAACATTTTTTATCGTCAATCTCTCAATATCCTGATCGAGCCACGAACACACGACAATATAAAATTCATAAATACATTAAATCAGACAAAAAACAAAATACTTGTATTAAATGAAAAATAAATTATTGGTTAACTATTTATTTTATTATATCCTCAAGAAGTCCCCTTACCTATTTCAGACTGGTGCCATTAATCACACTGTTACTGATTACTGGTGAAGTCAATAATTAGCTCTTAAAGACTTTCGGAAGAAAAATTTCCATTTATTTGAAAGCAAGTCATTTAATAGCTATTATTTAAAAAAATAAAATGAATACGATGAGAAATATGGTCTTAAAAAGTGAAAAGATATTTCAATAAAAGTAACTGAATAGAACATATGAAAATTTATAAAGCATGAAAGCTGGATGCGACTTCACTGCTGTTTTATAAACAATGTTTATGAGATATATTGAGCTCAGGGGACAAGTTAATAATTCTTTCACTTTTAAGAAACAAAGGCAATCAAACAATAATACATAAAAGGGGAAAAGGTATGTGAAAACCTTAACTTTACTATATTATTAACTTCTACTATGCTCTAACTATTATCAAGCTGTCAGTGAAATGGTTTTAGGAAAACTAAATTTAATAATTAGTTACAAAAGGACTACGTAATCTAATAATAATCATTAACTTTTAATTTAACTTTGGAACTTCATACTTTACAACACATTAAACAAAAATTAACAAAACATTTCATAGATATTCCTTTTAAATAATGTATAAACTATCATTAGGTTATGATGATTTTGTTTAAATTTAAAAAATTACATTACTGAGATAAGAGATAATCATAGTTTAAAAACATACTGTATGGTATAACTTTTTATGAAAATTGCCAACATGGTACAAAATATTATTACCAGGGAAAACATGACTGCGTAAAATTGAGATTATAAAAGTACTTATTAATGAGGACACCATTTCTAAAGTGTATAATTTTCAAGAGCTATGTGGCTGTTCTAACATTTTTGTATGTTATTTTTTTTTTGTAACCAGCAGCCACATCTGCTCTGCTATTTAGTCTTAAGTGAAACTAAACTAAAGGAATGATGATGCAATTTAACTTTTGGACAGCTAGATTAATGGTATTTATTACTATGTACTTTATTTTTTAGTGCAATAGCATTTATTATCACTAATCTAACTTTGTGGCATTTAAAGCAACTCTGTAACTTTTTTTTCTAAAACTCTAAGAATGCTGATTAATGTATATTATCAAATATTAATAAGTATATATATTACTCTACGATTTGATTTTTCTTTGTAAAATATCTATGGGTGTGTATTAACATTTGCTAATATCTTGCATCAAATTTTTCAATGAATGATCCCTATTTGTCACCTGACACATAGCTGTGTTTAATAGGCAAAGTAAAAAAAGCAAAAACATTCTATGAATGCTGAACAGTGGAGGGAGATTAATGAACTAAGTGTGGTCTTTTCAATGTATTCTGGTTATATGCATCAATACATAGTTTTCTTAAACATTATTAATATCTTTTTATAGACAAGCAAGTAATTTAATTGCAGTGATAATATTCTTAAATTACAAATGAGATGAAGAGAGGAAAAAAGATGACTTTTTCATGAGTTATGCAAGTAAAGTAAATGAGTTTCACTAAGGCATACAAATGCTTTCAAAATGTAAAAATATTTAAGTTAGAAGCCTGGAAGAGGATAAAACCAGAGGTAAATCTGGTTGAATGCAATATTAATTATACTATGAGAAATAGTTACATTTTTTCACTAAATAGTTTGGTATTATAACCTTGGACAGGCTGTATCTGAAAAGGAGAATAATAACAGATTTAAAAATGATCCTGATGAAAAAATGAAGACCCTGTCTGATGCAGATAAAGTTGTCTATACTTCAAAATATTTAGTCATTTTAAGTTTTTAACATTTAATTAAATGTAATAAACGACTTCCCAATGTAATATTCAGTTTGAGAAACTATCGAAATAACCTACTATTGGCGTACGTCGATTTTCGTTTGTAGTTTTGAATTTTAATTTGGACAAAAATGTTTGCATTACCTTTTGTAATGATGTGTAAAAATTTTGGAAAATAATTACTTATTTTAAATTTGGGCCTAAAAGATTAATATAAATTACCCAAAGTAATGATAAACATATAAGTACGTTAAAACAAATAACTTTTTCCTGGCGATTGTTTTCAAAATTATAAAGCAATTCGAAACAGCACACGTAAGGGCTTGTATGTTGTTCATTACATCAAAATGCAAAGGCTAAAGTTTCACAAAAAAAGTTAATAGCATATTCCCTAACTATAAAACAGTTTTTTTTTCTTTAATTTGAATAATATAAAATAAAATTAGTATCGAAATCAGACTACACAATCAAGGCAACCACTGAAAAGCTGGTAAGTATAACAATAAGATAACCTAAAATCAGTTGATGTAATCAATTCTTACATTAATACCAAATAAATCGCTTATCTTCGAAGGTATTGATAATTCCTCTAAGAAAATAGGTAACGGATTGTTCCACAAGTCACTTTTTAAACAAAGTCTACAGTACGAACTCATATTGGAGAGTTTCAGTATTAGCCACAATATTCACAATCGTATATCGACACATACAAAACCCGCGTTCGATCCTAAGCAACAGGGCACTGATCTCTATATAACATCTCTACATGGATATGAGATTCCATGTACAGGAATTGGTACAATTTGAAGTGTAAACTAGCGCTACTAAATGAATGGTAGAATTAAATAAAATAAAATTGCGCATGCGCAAAGGTAAGTGTTAAGAGTAGAGATAAGACCATGCTTTAACCGATGAAGTATAAGTGTTCTGATTTTTTATTTTGAACATTGAGCAATATATAAATTTTCTACAACTGTACGTAAATTTCTACTTGTGTTGCAAAAATAACCGTTCTTTTGTTGTTGTTTTTTTCGACAAGTCGTAGAACCCTATTCACGGGTAAAGTGTCGGGCTCGTTAACAGAATCCGCAAGATGTTATTAAGAGTGCGTATGTGTGCCTGTACCCCATCGACAAACCAATCTCCCCCCCCCTCCCCAAGGGGCCGGCCTTGCAAAAAACATTACTCAGCCCCGGGGGGTTCAATGGTTATATTTCATTTTGCTGTTTAGCAGCCGAGAATTACCGTTCAGGTATTACTTCAGAGGATGATATGTCTGAGTGTAGTCTTGCACACTCAGTTCAACCATTCCTGAGATGTGTGGTTAATTGAAACCCAACCACCAAAGAATACCGGTCCCACGTCAGTATTCAAATCCGTATAAACGTAATTGCCTTTACTATGAGTTGAACGATGAAACTCTCTACTTCCAAATCAGCTGATTTGGGAAGACGCGTTCACCACCAGACCGACACGGTGGGTTGCAATGGTTATCCGACTTGAGTAAAATAAACATCCCTACAATCACGATTATAGTCGCACAAGCGTGCAATGGTTTTATTTAATTCCCAGCCGATCATTCTGCGGCGCTGGAGAACGCTTTAATACTAAACACTTAAATATATTTTACGCCAAAGGTCCCCTATCCAGTTATATATAGAGCAGTGCGACAGGGGTACCAACATTTCAAAAACATACATCACTGGATCATTTCAATACGAAAACGGTATAATATAAAGCAACTTCGCAAGAAAACTACAAGGTGGCGCAATTAGTTCGTAAAAGTTGCTTTTCTCATATCACACCGGCGCTGGCGCTAGTAAGTCGAAAAGGTAATAACGAACTACTTAGGGTATTTCCAATTTGTGCGTTATAAACCTTTTAATGTTATTGATTAAATTGACTGATAAAATATTTGTTATTTTTTTACTTCAACCTTGGACGTAATAAATATATTGGATGCCATTTTTTTCCTGTAACTCCTGAAGAAATCAATTGATCTGTTTTTTGTTTTTTTTAAATAAAACATCGAACGATTTGTCTTCCACACGTTTGACTTATAATACAGTTTGAAGAAAATTAATATTGATGCTAGTCACCATTTTCCAGAAAAAACTGTTCAAAACTCACGTGGTACAGTATCAAGTAAAAGTATCTTAAAAGCGAATTTTATAAAAACGTATGTATAAATAGTAATATACAAAATGTTAATTGTTAAAGAAATACACTAATTAACATGTCGAAATATTATACCATTTTTTAAACTGGTTGCAACACTATTTCTGCGTCTTCTTTTCAACAATTTCTCATTAGTAAAATTGCAGAGATGAAATACTGCAACATTAAATACTGCGTTGGGCAGACTGACCTATAGATACGAAATATAATCAACCTTTACAAAATGCTTTGTAGTATATATTTTTTATTATTTAAAGACTATTATTAAATTATTTAACTAATTTTCCTTCCAGATGATATTTAATTGGTTCAATAAATTCATTTTTTTCCTTTGAAATTTTTTTTTAAATTTAAAGTTCAGGTAATATCTACGCACGCCCGGCTGTGGTTAAAGGGTGCGAAAATAAATTTAACAAAGTTTAAAAAAATGATACATACCAGCAACTTTGAAAAATTGTTAAATTAAATTGCAATATCGCTAGGCTTACCATATTTTTTGGGTCCAACCCAGGACGTATTTTTGAAATTACTTAAAAGTTTACTGAAACATTAAACTTTATTTATTCAGTTGTATTTTTCACTTAACGTGACTTTTTCAGAAATGCTTTCTGTTTTAATTGCATTGTAAAATTCACAACAAGAAAGTTCTGAATTAATTTTAATATTTAGCAGATGTTTAACAGTAGATACTGAACGTCTACCCCTTTCTACAGACCAAATGTTCCCAGTAATTGAAAAAACTCTCTCAACTGGAGCATATATCCCAGGCAAAGACATTGCAAACTCGACCATTTTAGAAATATTGCAATATGAAATACACCTCACAAATTACTTTTCACTTCTCTTAAATAATATCTGGTACTTTCTCAGAACTTGAACCACAACCTACCCTTTGTTTTTGAATTACCTGGTTCAACAATGTAGGTTCAATATTTATGGAATCTTTTATAATTTCATTAACAACTGGTGCATTCTCTTCTAAATCAAACCAAGCAATTTCAGTTTGTAAATTTATCCACTGAAGCTTACTAACTTTATCAAAACTAGTTCATCACAACTCTAGTATTGAATACTAGAATTATAAAAATTGTCTACACTTGAAAATAATTTTATTCCTGAATATCATTATTTTTTTAAAGTGCATAGTAATTCTTTGGCAGAAGATGGTAATAAATTTGTGGGGTTTTCTTTCCTGAAGTTGAAAAATTAATTCAGAATATGTCTAAAATGCTTCTGTTACTGTGATAGAATTAGCATCAAATTTCAGAACTACATTATTAAATAAGTGTAGAGTAGCATATAAAAACTTCAAAGACTTTCTAGATTTTCATAAAATCAGATAATTTTGGGCATTTGTCACAAGATAAGAAGTATGATTTTAGGCCGTCAAAAATTGAAAGAATTCTTTCTATTGCAGGTAACAAGCTAAGTGCTACTATGAGATACTTTTTTGTATCTGTTTCCACAAATTCACTGTATATATGTGAAAATTTAATAAATTTTTATAACAATAACTTCTATGTCCAAGGGGATAGAGAAACACATGCTGTTTGTACTGAATTGTGTATAATGTGGACTGAACAACAAATTCCTAAAATAGGTCTACCTAAACCACTCTGAACACTATTTCATTACTCTTTCTCTTCACACCACCAAATTTACTGTTAGTGTTATCAGCAGTATAACAAGCCAACGTTTCTTCAAGTTTGTATTTTTTCACACATTGCAAAAGATACAGAGAACATTTGAACAGTTTCACCTGAGACTTCATCAAAATTTAAAAGTTTAACTTGAATTCCCTCCTCCAGACTGAAATATCTTACAACAATTGGAACAAGTTTTACTTCTCTTCTGTTTTAGCAGATGAAAATTTTGAAATGAGTTCGTGTCTAGCAGTGTTATATGAAAATGTAGCTTCTTTAGCAGCACACTCCAGATCATTATTCCCATCTTTGGCTTTAAAAAAATCTCCTATGTTGGTCGCAGCAGTAATATTAATAGCTCTACTACGTTTAGCTGTTTTCACATGGTCTTCAATATCACACTTTCCTATAAGTGCAACAAAAAATTCTCCAGTACTAAGTGTGCAATAAGCATGTTCATTGTTACTGTCATTACATAATTTCAAAAACTTGCATTCCTGTTGCAAGTTAACAATTAAAACACATTTTCTTTTGCCCATTGCTAAACGATGAGACAAAAAAAATAGAGATAAAATGATCAATAATGTGTAGACAAGTCACTTCATACACGAAAACAACATAAATACATTGTCCATGATGTGTTGCCAAATGACTAACAAGTTGTGGCAAGACTGGTAGCCATGCCTCCGTCAAAACTGACATCAGCGCTTGCTCCAAGGTTGGCTGAGAGAGGCACGGCTGTAAGAGAATGTTTAAAAACACGATGTTGAACATATAGGTCTAAAATTAAAAAAATAATCCTCGCCAGTCATAAAATTCTCAAACCCCGGACAGCACTAAAAAACCAGGACAGTCCGGGCTATCCCAGATGTATGGTAAGTATAAATATCACCTCATTGTCATAATATACGTAATTCTTTCTACATTGGCAGAATGAAGTATGACTAAGGTGTCATACATTCTTAAAGTTTAATGTAACTATTGTAATTCAATCAAAATGTCAAGGGTGGCAGAAAATTAAATATAATGATTCAAGAAGAACACAGCTTTGCTTTATTTCATCATCTACAATCTCATCAAAAATACAGTCCACACTAGCTCTAAATTCTACCAGCCCTTGGGAGATTTTAAAATCATGTTTATAACTTTTGAGTTTTGCGAATAACCTAATGTAACTGCCATTGTATTATAAATAACAAGAGTTTTTGTTGTACAACAAAATTGTTTGTTTTAATATTCCCTGCATGATGGGAATATATGGGGGGCTGATGGCAGAGAGCTGTCTAACAATTTGATTATTTTTGGTAGAACTGTTTTGTAAACATAGGAATTTGTACGAGGTTCTTTCTAGACTTCTGCATGCCATCTAGTGTGCGAGTTAGAGTAATAGCCTCTTTGTTGATTTTCATTTTTCATCATGCTTGACTCTGTGTAAAATTGTCTTGTTGAAAAACATTTTAAATTGATAGGCAGCTCTCTGCCCTTTGTACATTTTTATTGTGTACAGAACATTAAAAGGACTGAATCTCAAAAGGATTTGCAGTCACTAACCCATACATTTTCATTGTATATCAAATTGTTAATCTAATATCTTTAGGTACTACGAGTCCTCAGAAGGGCATTACAGTGTAGAGTGTAAGCCTCTTCTTTCTTAATGTCATTCAAGTTCTTCCTTGCTTCTGGATCTTTTTTCTTCTCACATCTTCCTTTCTATACTCTTTTCTTCAAAGGAAATGAAAAACAAAGGTTGTGATAAGTTCAGAGTGCATTTCACTGGTAAAAATGAAATCACAGTTAGTTATTTTACAGTGACATGAATCCTATCAACTGTTTGCTAAGAATTAGATATGAAGCAGAAAATACACAAAAAGAAAGAGTGGATCGAGAAAAACACAAAATTTCAAGGGGTATTGAAAAAGTAATAATTAAATAAATGGGTACTGAATTGCAATTGTTAAATAAACCTCAAAAGTATTTGTTCACTGCACCATCCTTTCCCAGTGCATGATCCAGACTGCCAATTCCATAGATAGTGTTTCTGCTTCGTGAATACTAACAAAAAGACATGCTTTAACTAACCTCCTGACTGGCATGGTTTCAGCCTTTGATCCAGAAGTGCTAGATATGAATCCTGGTCAGGCATGGTATTTTTCATACACTACAATGTTTCTACTTCATATTCATAAGTTTTAAGTTTATATAGTGTTTAATTAATCATTAAGTGTTTAATAGCTCCATTTGAGTTAAAACTTGATGTTGATTTGAACCAATTTCACACCACACTATCAGGGTAATTATGGACTTGTACAAACGTTCACATAATAATCAATTAGCATTTACTGAGCAGGATTGGGTCACTGCTGGCTGAAAGTGCTTCCATGCAATCTGTGATTGTTTTTCTGCTTACACTTTTAATTTTGTACATTTATTATAAAGGTTTCACTGTTAGTTTTCAAAAACTCCCCATATGTTTGAGGATGCAGCAGAAAATAAGATTTAAAGCAACTATAAATACCAAAGAATAGCTTTGCTTTTATACAAGAGGTTACAGCAACAAGGAGAACATTCCAACAGTGCATCCATAAATGCAATTTTTTTGTATTCATATTTGCATACGCATGTCACTTGTCTTTTCATGTTTGCTGTATTTCGTGCCCTTAATTATTGAAATATTTTAACTCAATTTAAAATGTTAATATTTTAAAACAAGTTTTAAAAACACTGCCAGGACAGCACAAATAGTTTTCCTATAAACAGAAACCTAAAAATTGTTTTCTTTTAACAGTTTATGCTTAGGCGAGTATTAAAATGAAAGCTTTTAAAATCTGTTAACTAATCAAATAGAAATATTGTCATGGATGGACAACTGGTTAATAAGTATCAAATTAGCTGGTAGTTTGTTAAGATACCATAAAATCTTGCAATAATAGGAAAACTAAGGTAGAACAAAAGAGAAATACTACCCAATTACTTAACAATTGTAAGCGAAAGTGAGAAATTTATATTTTCAAGTGAGGAAACTTTAGTATTTATCAAACAGATTTTGATAAAATTACTGCTTTTACTTTCTATAATGGACAACAATATTGCTTCTGTAACATACCTAAAAATCAGAGAGTGGAGGCATGCTTGCTACAAAGATGATATTGAAATATTTAATAAAACGTGCACAAGCTGATCTCCTTAGGGGAAGAACCTACCTTATGACAATCTCAACTGCCACAATACGGGTCAATTTTTAGCCCAAATGGGCTTTACCACAGGTCAGCTTTCAGATCCTATGAACTTGATAACACAACACAGTCATCAGTTTGGCTTTTGTTAGGATGCCATTAACGCAAATGCCTTGTCAGATATTTCAATCAGTGTACGCAACCTACTATCACTTTTGTATGACTTCTTCCAACCACAACCACCTACCATAACTTAAACCCTTGTGCACAACCTATGATGTACTAGGAAAACATGCTTTATGGGACAATGAATGTTATTTTCATATATTCTTTGATAAGTACTGTTACAAGATGAGGCAGCAACTTCTTTACAGACATATTTTTAAAGCTCTGTTTCAAACTTAAGTGAAACTTGGTTAAAATAAATTAGTTGGGCCGGTAAGTTTTGTAACAAATTTTTCTTTTTTCTTATTACATGGAATGCTTAACGTTTATTATCTAATCTACTGTCTATTACATATATTTAACATGTATTTTTTTTTTAAAGAAAATTCTAAATTAATAACAGATTTTGATAATAGAAATGTAATGTCTTACCTTTTACGATATCAGTATCATTTTGTTGAAAACAGTTTTATTTATATTACAGAAATTTTTGTTTTTTGAGTGGAAGAAATTATATCTGTAACACTTTTACTGACCAGTTTATAATTTCATTGTAATTTTTTTGAATATCACTATGCTTTGTTAGATTATTCTTTTATTTTTTTTGATGAATTACTGATTATTTTCTTATGGATTTATTACTAAAATTTATTGCCTTTCTAGAACAAAGAAATTGAATTTCACGGCCAATTTTTTTTTTGTTGGTAGTCATATCATTCACTTAATACCATATTTTTCCTTCTTTAATAAAACTAGTATAATGACCTTTACAGACTGAAGATCCGTTATGTAATATTGCACTTATTACTTTGTAAGTGTAACCCACAATTTTTATCGTTAAATTCGATTTTACCAATCAAATTTATTTCTGTTTTATTTATTCTTCTTTTAATAAAACTAGTATAATCTCTTGTAAACTAATACTTTTATTTTTTTTAAATAAGTGATAGAAATTAAAAAAAATTGTTTCATCTTCAGTGCTTTCATTTACATAAGAGCACTTACTATTAAAACAAGCTGTAGTATATTTTCTTTTAAATTTTATTTCAAGTACATTATCAACTTTTTGTACGCTACTTAGTACTATCAAGTACTGCTAGTGGCACGATTTGTAAAGGTACATAAAAAAAAAAATGAATAAAATGACATATTGGAGTCAGTCCCTTGGTTCATCAAATGGAAAAAAACTTTGTTTAACAAAATTTGTGGTATTTTTTTAAAAGTATTCTTTATTACAAATCTAATTTAACTGAAATATAATGTTTTCAAGCTTATCTTTATTTTTTCCACACTTTCATTTCACTGTTAGTTTAGGTCATCTTTAGAACTGTAAATTTAGTTCATTGACTTTGTTGCCTCTTACCGACAAAGTTCTAATGAACTCTGTGATAGGTTTCTTACTTATTTAACCTATTAAAAATTGTGCACAAATAATTCACATGTATCCATTATCTTCTTATTTCTCAATAATAATTAATTATTTTTAGTGTTTTGTAAATTAAGATATGTTGTTTTAATAGTCTATATAGATGTGGCTTTAGTAGTTTTCAGTAAATGAAATAGAGAATATCAGATATTAAAATGTTTCAATAAAAAAAAAAAGGAAGTATATTATGCGAACTTTTTTTTTTTAAATACGTGTTTGCAATTACATTTCTTGTCATATTACAATCATACCATCATTTAATTTCCAGGGTATGATAGATTTCATTAACAATACTTCTAGAAACTCCACTGAAGATGCTGGTGATTAGTCTTTTGAAAGAGCAAATTAAAACAAGCTGAAATTGAGACATTTAAAATAATTTCTGTCATTAGGTGAGTATTCAATTTTGTCTTTTGTGTTATATTGTGGATGTACAGGTACATAACCTTTTTGTTGTTTTTGGCTGACAGGGCGGGAGGGGGTGTTGTACAATATATAATGCACCAATATGAAAAAATTGCACAACTGTGGTTTAGAGAATGATTAAATTTGCTGTGATTAAGTATTATTATTAATTGTGAATTTAAATAAAAAAAGAATATTTTCATTGTGCTTATTTGGATTTGGTATCGTCAAATAAATTGAATGATATATATTACATTCATATTGTCCAATGAAAACATAAGTTAGGATTGTAATTTGTTTGATGAAGTGAGGAATTTATTAAATTTTTCTGTTACTTATATTGTATTATATTGTAATCAGCGTCATGCAGCTAGTATATTTTCCTGGTTCTTTTTCATTGTATTTTAAAAGTACTTAAAAGATATCTTGGATAGAAACACAGAAGTGGGTAAACCTAACTGTACGCATGACAAGAGTGTAGTAGTTATTGATGTTAATAAATATCAACCAACTTGTATTTTACCAGAATAAATTAATAAATATAACTGCTTGTATTTGAATAAACACAACTGATTGTCTGATTATTATGTACTAGTGTGACTCAAAATTGCATAGCAATCTCTTGGTAGATGATTCTACAGGCAAATATAAGAAAAACGTTCACATAAACATTGGTCAGAAAACAGTTCATTAGAGTTTCAGCTCGTAAAATATTTAGTCTTGGTTTCTGGTCCCTCTTTAAAATTAAACATATTAAAATTCTTGGGGTACAAATCAAGAGGTAAATTTGGTGCTGCTCCCTTATGGTTTTTGATCTAAGAAATTGAATAAGGTGTTCCCAAACTTCTGTCTCATGTAGGTTTTAAGAAAAACAAGGTAAAACATGAAAATACCCTTTTTTTTGTTTGTAAAAAATTACTTGTTAATTTACCAATAAACAAATAAAAATTTCTAGTACCTTTGTAGAAGATTTAATTCTGAAAAAAATGATATAAATAGGTTGGCAATAACAACTGATCAACAATTTCATCTAGTGTCTAGATTTGAATATTCATTTAAGCTGTTATTGTATACCAATTACACCCATTCCATACAACACATATTCAAGAGTTTATTACCTGATTTCGATAAACAGATGAAATTCTGTTTATGGTTAATTAGAAAATGTGAACATCACGATTTCCTAAGTAATATTCTAATTACTAATGAATCCTGTTTTACAAGAATGGCAATGTAAATTATTGAAACACTCATACTTGGGCATAAGAAAATTCCCATGAAACTGCTACCAGTCATTTCCAGTGCACTTTTTTGTTTAATGTGTGGTGTGGTCTTCTTGGTGATAATCTAGGCTCTTTAACTTACCACCAAGGATCAATGGAGAGTGGTACTTGAGTTTTTTACAAACAAATTTGATGGAACTCTCAGAAGATATTCCAGTTGCACATAAGAGTGCACATGTGGTTTTTCAATGATGGTGCACCTGCTCACTACTGTTGTGATGTAATGAATCATTTAAATAATACATTTAGTAAGCAATGGATCAGTTGAAATGGACCAGTAAAATGGCCGCCTCAATCTCCCGATCTCATTCTAGTGGGCTTTTTCCTTTGAGTCTATTCCGCTCGTACTGGCACACAAGAAAACTTTGACATCGTATAATAGAAGCTAGAGCTACTATCAGGAATAATAATGATGCTGCTAGATGTGTCCAGCTAGCGTGGATTTGCCAAGCTGAACTATGAACAGTGGCCACATTAAACAACTGCTTTGAAGAAATGTTTGCAGGCTTTATCAAGTAACCATTTTAATATTTAATATTTTTCAGAAATAGAAATCTGATGTGGACATCACATAACTTCCTTGTAGGCCTATTAAATTACATATACACATTTTTTAAATGAAAAGTACAAAAATTTTATTTCATTAATAACTTCTGATTTTTTTTTATTGTTATCACTGAATTATTACTTATTGTAATTTTTTTTTTACAATCAGAGGTTAATAATTATTAATAAATCAATATATTTAAATTAAAAACTAAAAGTTAAAAAAAAAATATAGTCAGATTTGAACCGATATGCCTTGATCCAAATATATCATTAATTGAAATTTTATTTTGCTATAATAACTCTGGAACCAATGAAAATAAGTACCACTTATGATGCATCATTGAAAAGTTCTCAATAAGGTGCTTATTACTGCAGTTAAGAAAAACCCCAAAATCCAGTTTTTTTGGATATTGGGCTTTTTTGGACACTATTGGTCCAGTAGATTCTAATCAAAGGGGAGGTGCACAACTAGATGTTACAACAGTGCTTGTTTTCATTTACATTATGTTGTACAAACATTGATGAAAATTGTTCTGTTTATAAATTCGTATCACTTTTTCAATCCATTTTGTGTATTTTGTTTCTAATTAAAGTTGAACGTTCCAATTTTGTTTAATTTTAATAGACATTATTTATACCAACTTTCAGAATTAAATTCTCTATAAAGTTATTTTATTGTAAACCCAAAAAAGTATATTTTCCAACAAAACATTTTTATTTTTACCTCATTTAAAACCTAAGTGAGCTAAAAGTCTGAGACCACTTCTAATCAATTTCTTAGATAAAAAAACCATAAGGAAGCACCAAATTTACCTCTCGATTTATACCCGAAGAATTTTAGAATGGTTTAATGGCATAGAGGGAGCAGAAACAGGGCTAAATGTCTCACAAGCCAAAACTCACTATTGAATGGTTTTCAGATCTATGTTAATATGAAATTTTTTTTAAATTTTGGCAATAGAATCATCTCCCGAGAGATTTCCATGCAATTTGGAATCATTAAATTGCTGGAATTAGATTATAAATAAATAAATTTGGAATTTTAAAATCGCTCTTTATATAAAATAAGTGTTGAAAAAACTGAAATGAATAAAATTCTAAATTAACTCTACAGTTTCTCCAGGCTAGCTGTCATTTTTGCATTTTAATTGCTTATTATCAGTATTAAGATTAATTTATTATATGTAATTTTGAAATGTAAATAAGAATTTATTACTTATTTCTAAAATAACATTGAAATAAATGGAAAAAAGGAAGATTAATACTGATCCATGTTTGTTAATTTCATTTATTGTAGGTACAAGATTGCATGTTCTTAAGACATTTTTTTTATAACTTCTGCTTGATGTACTTGGCTGGCATGGATGTACTGATTCATTGTAATTGAAACTATTGGTTATCTAAAAATTACTGTTATTTTTTTATGCTTATTTCCAAAAAAATTATTCTATTATTTCCTTATATTTTCAATATGAGTGTACAATGAATTTTTTATGGATGCTATTGAGTTAATTAATCATATTTAAGTTTAGGATTTTTGTTGTTTTAATTTATAGGGATAATGTTACATATCTGATCCAGAATGTTATGTTTATTTACAAATAAACAATTATGTATAATTATCTATTCAACATATACAAATATGCTGGATTTTTGTTACATATTTATATATATTGTCACCGAATGGCTTCAACGGCATGTGTCGTTTTAAAACCTTGTGATAGTCTTGAAAGGAGCTGTTGTTGCTGAATGGCTTCAATGTCTTGTGGCAATTTAAAACCTTGTGTTAGCCCTGAAAAGGACAGTTTGAGGTTTTTGAAGTGGTGGCCCTGAAAAGGAATGTTCATGTGTTTTGCGAGGTAACGCTGAGAAGGGCTGTTGGGTCCGGAAGCTGGTCTCTGATGATATCAGCTTGGTTGTATCGAAGAGGTGTAGCTCAACCATTTGAATCAGACTGAGCTTCCCCACAGCAGCAGTTGGATCCCCACTATAGTGTGGTAGTGGTGGCTCTATAGTCAGGTAGGTGTCAGTCTTCTTCCGCCGGTGCAGTCAAGGCAGTTCTCCTCAAGTGAGCCCATGCTGGGCCCGCTAGCTAGGGTGATTGAAGCCCAGCGAGCTGCTGCTGCTCCAGCAGGGATGTTGGCATTCACTGGGAGGTCCCACATTGAGCCAGCCAGGGAACTTCTTTCTTCTTCCATCAACTTCTTCTCCAGGCAGCGGTTGATGAATTGAAAATTCACTCTGGTGTTCGCTCTTTTATTGGAGTCTGCGAGTGGTGGGGCTGCAGCACCACTGTGATGGGAGTGACACTTGTACAGATGCGTATATATACTGTACTCCCACTGCCATCTGAGCTGCTAGTGCTGCATCACTGATATGAAGCTGGGTATGCATGTGACAACAATATATTTATAAAGATTCAGCATTAAAATAGATATGATAAGTAGATAAAAACAGCAAACAATCAAGGCTAACAATAAAATCACATTGAAAAATATTACAATGCTTTTTCAAGAATGCAAGGCATAAAAATTAAAAAAAAAATATAATCATACAAATTAATTAAATAAATAGCAAAATATTTTCTTATAGAAAATTACTTCTCTTTACCCTTTATTTTATCCCACCTTTTTTCTAGAGTTAGGTGAGTGATTGACCAGGTTTTTTACGGCTGGATGCCCAAGAAGAATAAACAAATATTGCGTTTGTTAGTGAAGTCAGCATGATTCTGCTGAGTCATGTCTTATGTATCAGTGCTGATTCACAAAGCAGCCATATCTATATATAACACTAAAATCATAACTTATACATTAGTTACCATATAATTAATCATATAATAAAATGTTTATATTATGTTATGTCTTTTCCATTCTATTAAACCCTCGATCTTTCCATATGATTAATCTTTTGTTATCATGTTCAATTTTTGTGTTTCTGTAACTTATTTATTTACTCTAATGTTATTTAAAGTTAATAAATGTAACTTTAAGTTTATTGGAATGTAAGTGTAGTGTATTCCTAGATTTGTAACAGTATGACTTTAGTTATACCATTAATTTGACACCATGTCTGATTCAGCTGATAACAGCACATGATCCCCTGTGAAAAAAGCCGTAAGTTGTGCAGAAAAACACAATATTTTAAATGCTTAGAAATGCATATTACAGAATAATCCAATGGTGTTGATTTCGGATGAAAACTGCTAACATACTAGGCTCAGCCAATAAATTTTTTCATATATGCGTAGCATGGGAATGAAAAGAGATATTGTAATGAAATAAAAAATAAAAGTAAAATACCTTAGCTATAAAAATCAGTACTTAATTTTAAATGTAATCTCTGTTTACAATGATACACTTTTCCCAACGTGTGACAAGTTTTTGCATTCTGTCACTGAAAAATTCTGGTAGTCTTTCTCGGATCCTTCCTTCATCTGATCGTCAATGGTGTAATGATTACCTTTGAGATCCATCTTGAGATGAAGGAAGAAGTGGAAGTTGCACAGAGCCAAATCCGGTGTATGCGGAATGGGCTCAAACTTCAGCTTGCAGCGAGCCACAGAGAGCTTGCACGGTACCCATCATGCACAGATTTTACAGTAACCCAATTATTCAATAATAACTGTAACCCAATTATTCAATAATATGGCATACTTTTTGTTTAGAAATGCTTAACTGAATAGTGATGCATTGCTGGGTGATTCACTGGTCACTATGAAGCAAATCATTCACCCCCTTCTATGTTTCTCGTTACTTACAGAAACTGGTAATCCTCTACAAGCTGTGTCCTCAATTGTCGCTTAACAGCCTCACATTCGTGAAATTTCAATGCCCACCTATTCACAGTACTCCTGTCAACAGTTTCACTACTGTAAACCACTTTTAAACGATGAAAAATATTCATAGGATTCACATTTTCTGCTGTTAAAAATTTGATCACAGAGTGCTGTTTTAATCGTGTTGACATATTGGCTGTACTCGACTCCATTTTAACAGCTACTGAACACAAATTGGTAAACAAAATTCAATGCATTATTGCAAGTTTGTAGAGGGGGATTTCAGCTATCATGTGCTGCTACACCCAACTTGATAGTACCTTTTGTCTCTGTGTAACATGCTAGTGTGCAAAATTTATCAGCCTAGTCTCATATGTGGAAGTTGTGCTGATTCAATGTACAATGTGATTTACAAGTATAAATCTACTAATGAATTATGGTCTCCTAAGAAAACAAAACCCAGCAGATCTATTGAAGAAAGTTGATGAGTTCAATAAAATCATGATTTGTAAAAAAGTACACGAAATTCATTTTCAAAATGAACTGACTATAACAGAAAGGGTTTTGAGTTGTAAATGATGATAACGATCTGCAAGATTTCTGAAGAACTTTTTATAAATTGTTAAAAAGTATGAATTTAAAAAATGAAAAATCATTAAAAGAAAGAGCATTAAATGATAGAGATGATATCATTATATGGCGAAGACATTACCACACTGAAATAAAGAATATGAGGCAAGAAGGCCATAGAATATATTATATGGATGAGAATTGGATCAACAAAGGTCACATGAAAAGTTTCGTTTGGAAAAATTTTGTGAATTCATCAAAAGAAGTTTTTCTATGCAGCTTATCAACCAATAATAAAGCTCCATCGGGTAAAGGTAGGCATCAATTAATTATGCATATTGGCAGTGATACCAGATTTTTCACTGAGGTGGTCTCTGTTTTTTTAATCTAAATCTACAGGAGACTATCATAACAAGATAACTACCATAACGTCTTTTGAGAAATGGTTTAGCACTGCGTTACCTCTGGAAGATAATTCGATTATTGTCTTGGGCAACATCCCTTATTCATGTAAAAAATAAAAATTCCAGCCATGTCTTGGAAAAAGAATGATATCAAAATGTTGGCTTAGTTAAAAAGGAGAGATTTTTGAAGAGAATGAATAAGGTCCAATTATTGCACAGGGTTTCACGTATTAAAAGTAATTTTAATATGTATAAAATTGATTACTTAGCAAGATCCAGTGGTAAAACTGTGCTTCAATTACCTCCCTATCATTGTGAACTCATCCCAATTAAGTTAATTTGGGGAAAAATCAAAAGTTACACAGAGTCAGAGAATACTATTTTTAAAATATCTGGTTAAAAATTTATGCTTAAAAGCCATTGGTAAAACAGGCCAGCAGGAATGGAAAAATTGTATAAAACTTCTTCTAACAGATACTGTTGCATCCAAATTATTCGGAACTGGATTTTTTTCTAAACAAAACAAAATTGAGCTTCTCATTGTATCTCATTTCTTGCAATCAGATGGCAAATACTGAGTTTATTATTTATTATCATAGAAATGTAATCTAAAATATTAGTGAACTTTTTAGTGGAAAATTGACGAATTTCATAACTCTTAAAAAACTGAAGGAAACTATGTAATAATAAACCATTTTAATGAATAAATGGGTTATCAGATGTGCTGAACAAGATAAGAAATATTTATTGATCACTTAACATGTCTTAATTTATATAAATTATATGTATAATTTTTGTAAAATGTAATAGTGTGTGGTTGTTGAATATTAACATCGTGTAGTTTCCTTGCATCAGGATCTACAGGAAGTGCTTGTGAATAGGCTGCCTGAACACTCATACACACAGTCTGTTTACTTGAACTCTATAAGCTAACTGAATTAGGTATAGGCTTATTTTATCAGGGTGATTCAGGAAGAAGGGGAAATAATTTGGAAACTGGTTCTAGAGCTTGCAATAAGGAAGAAGTTCATAAAAACACTGTCCAAAAACGCTTTATTATCAAGTTACGGCCAGTGAAAAATTTTTAAGGAGTAAACTTGATTTTTTTATTTTTGTCCTAAAAAATTGAATAAAATAGATCAAAGAACTGTCACCCATAAATTTCATGATATCCAACATAAAATAGAAAAATTTGGTGACAAAAAACACTTTTTTCGGTCTGAAGTACAATAACTTTGTTAAATGACTAATAAATGCATAAATTTTATTATCAAAGGTTGTAGAGAATTTAACTTTGAGAAAATTTATGTAATAAAGTGTATGAAAATAACAAAACAATCAACTTTTATTATGAAAAACAAAACAGAACAATACTTAACAGAAATATCATATTACTTTGTAAAAAACAGCTGTTTTTAGTACAATAAATTTAGACTTTTGAAAAATTAGTTTGAAAACATTAAATGTTCCAAAATTAATTTGAATTCTACTAATCATTATCATAAAATTGTGGTTGCATTTAACAATAATAAATGTTCGACATTTTAGTTTTTTCACATAATTTTGATTTTTTAATTAATTCTGAGAATCAAGTTATGTAGTGTTTTTGTTGTACTCTAAACTGTACCTACATTTTGTTCAATTGAATCGGAATTTAAAAAAATGAAATTCCATTTTAAACTCTTTGTTTTGAAAAATGCAGCATCTCTTCACCCGTGTAGAATATGCTGATATAATTTTTTTTGTATGGCTTTTTGTGGTTGAAGTGCTAGAGCTACAGTGGAAAAATACTGAGAAAGGTATCCTTGGGACGAGTTTCAAACCATAATGTACTTTGTGGAATTTTTAATCTTTGTGAGAATGGTACACTTTCCAGTAATCATGTTTCATCTGAATGTCAACTGTACATGGTGATAAAAGGAAACATTTCATGAATGAAATAATACCATTCTTCTAGATTTACTAGTAAATGGATTTGATGTAGAGGGCCAGTAAATTGGACACCTAGATCACCAGACCTAACTCCCTTAGATTGTATGGGAATAGATGAAACTCAAGGTACATAAACAAAAAGTAAACATATGTGATGACTTGACTGCTCGCATTCTGAATGCTGCTGCCCTCATCAAGAACGCAAAGATATCATTAGGCTGCCGACAGAAAATGTTAATAAAGAAATTGAAAAGTACATTGATGTCAGTGGTGGAATGATCAAACATTTATTATAAATTAATACAGTATAAACCTCGGTAAATATTTCTTTTTAAAGTAAATTAGAAGTATTTTAATTTTTCAACGATTTATTTGTAAAAAGCTCTAAAAATTTGTACTAAAACAGTTGTTTTTAACTTTTACAAATTTATAACATGTTTCTTTAAAATTTTGTTTTTAATAATAAAAGGTGATTTTTTATCATACACTACATCAATTTTCTCAGTATTAAATTCTCTACAAGTTTTGATAATAGAATTTATGCATTTAAAAAAATTATTGTACTTCAAAAACTAAAAAATTCATTTTTTTCATCACTGAATTTTTCTGTTTTACACAGGATATCATGAAAACAATGGAAAATACAGTTCTGTGACCTGTTCTACTTGATTTTTCAGATGAAAAAAACATGAGAAACCACCAATTTTATCCCACATATAATGCCTTAAAAATTTCAGTATGACTTCATTTCACAAAGGGAAGTGAAATCTGGGTTACAAAAACAATCAACAAAATTTACAGAAAACCAAGACACTTTCTTTTACTACAAATAAACACATCTAATCATCTAAATCACATAACTATCTGCTTTTAAATAATCCACAATCTACTAAAAAAAAAAAAAAAATAAATAATAATGTGGGGAAAAAATTAATACACAGAATACAATCTCCATAAAAATATATTCCTGTTATATAGTAAACTGCTCTGACCAATGCTCCACACTGGTCAGAGCTATATTTATATTCTGGTTTGGTTTGTTTAAAATATTTACAATTTAATAGATTTCAAAGCTACATTCTTACGCTAAACCTAAATAAGACGAAGTATGTCATTCTTGCCTATTGAAACTGGCAAACCCCCTCATGAATTTCAACTAAAACTACATACATGTTTAGTAAATAATAGTGAATTGATAAACAGTAATTGCTGTTGTCAGTTAATAAATGAAGTCAAGTCAATAAAATATTTCAGAATAATATTAGATGATCATATGAAGTGGAATGTCCAAGTACAGTATTTAACATCAAGACTAAAATATCTTATTCATACTTTTTACAAAATTAAAGATCTTGAAATAATAAGAATTATATATTTTGCATATGCTCATTCACTTTTTCAATATGAAATTGAGATATGAAGAGGCACATATGATACCCATCTTAATAAAATATTTATGCTACAGAAATATTTAATTTGAGCAGCTCTTGGTAGACCAAGGTATACATCCCAGTATACCCTTATTTGAAGAATTTAAAGCACCCACTTTTAAACAAATATATGTCAAGAAAGTAACACTGTACATAAAGAAACCTATAAATGATCTTTAATTTAAAAATACACCATACAATACTCATTCAGCAGAAACAAATACTTACACCACATTCTTTTCAAAATTAACTATGTGTAAACATCAATTTTCATACTACTCTAGTATATTTTCTATCTAAGTCCCCATCATTTTGAAATTCAAATAATAAATAGTAATCTAATCCAAAAAAATATATGAATGGGTGAAACACAATATATATTTTAAATTACCAAATTGAAAGGCAAAAATAAACACACTACAACAATAAATTTAACATGTTATAATGAATAGCATACAACAAAATATAATACTTAACATTAATTAATATAATACTTAACATTAAAAATCTATATATATACAATTGTGCATGTTTAAGTAAATGCTAAGGCAGTATAAATTCATAATAGTATTCAGTTGTCTTATCTTATGAATATTTCTTATTGTCTTATCATGCATTTTTTTTTATTTCTCCATTATGGAATTACCTTTTTCTCACTTTCTATATTATGAACTTATTGTATTTTATTTGATTTCAATGTAAATTTAAATAATTTTACATTCTGGTTCTACGTATTTTTACTTTTTGTATGAAGTAAAGGAAGTACTGTGGTCTTGAAAAATTTTGATTTTTAGATTTCAACGGAAATATCCATTTTGACTAGTTTCGGCATGACGTCTGTATATCTCACATAACTCAAAAACGATTACCTGTAGGATGTTGAAATTTTGGATTTAGGACTGTTGTAACATCTAGTTGTGCACCTCCACTTTTGATTACAATCGACTGAACCAAAAGTGTTCAAAAAAGCCCAAAATCCAAAATTTGGATTTTGGACTTTTTCTTAACTGCAGTAAAAATCCCTCATTGAGAGCTTTTCAATGATATATCATAAGTGGTACTTATTTTCATTGGTTCCAGTTATAACCAAATGAAATTTTAATTAATGAAATATTGGGATCTTAGAAGGGGGAAGAAGATACATCAGTTCAAATAAGACTTAATCTTCTTTTTTTTAATTTAAATGTATTGATTATTAATAATTATTAACTTCTGATTGTAAAAATGTTTACAATAAATAATTCAATAATAAAAAAAAAATGAAAAAATATCAGAAATAATTAATGAAATAAAATCCTATGTATTTTTCATTAAAAAAAATGTATATATGTAATTTAATAGGCACACAAAGAAGTCATGTGGTGCCCAGATCAATTTTTTTCTTTAAGTCTGTTTTATTTAACTTAATTTTTCAATTTATATTTTTTATGTCTTTTTTAATTTTAAGTATCATGATGTAAAAAATAATGTATTTTTGTTTAGTTAAATATTGTATTTTTAATTAGTTATTTTATTAATCATCCTGTTATAATGATATGAACTCACACAACTAACACTCCAGGTTTCTTTTGCTAGCTGTGTCAGGGATAAATATGTTGAATAACATTTTATATGTAATTTTCAATAAATAAATAGAAAAAAATTCATTGCTAAACTTATGAACAAAACATTAAAAAATAAGTTTTTCATCAAACATGATATTTTTTGCTCTCTCTACTCTTTCACAATTAAAATCTAATAATTTTACAGTTTCAAATTAATCTTTGCTTTTTAATTTAACATTAAGTTTAAATAACAGAACTGTAAAAATTAAAAAAAATTAATGTTAAAATAAACAAAAATATTTATTTATTTACATTATAACATATTGTTAATTTGTGAATACTTGTCGCCAGACCTTTTAGAGAATTTAGTAAACAAATAAATCACTAGAATTTTTTCTAATTCCAAAATACTTGTTGACTACAGGCCCTTATTTAAAATATAGTCTAAGTTGCAAATAATTTTATTAAGCATAATCATTCACCAAGGAAGTGTTTTAAATTATTTTGTACATTACTCATCTGGCTTGTTCAGATGTACTATATACACAAGAATTAAAATAACGGACTAATTAGTGCCAGTTTATTAACCTGATAAGATGTTGTGAGTAGAGAGGGTACTAAGTTTTAATTACAGATATATAGAAATCTACCAATCTATGTGAAGTGCACAAATCTAAAATTATACACAATTTATTAACTTCTGTAACAATTACAAGACATCATATATACAACAATTAATTCTAACTATTGAACAGTCTTAGAATTAATCTAGCAAGAATTATTTCTAACAAAATACATCAATAAATATATAATTGTAAATACTTAATAAAATTACAGCAGTGTAAAAATTGAATTGAGTCATTTCACATCATCAACATGTAAATTGTTAGTGACAATACAAAATTTAATACAGATTACAAAAATTAATTTTCAATCACCCATAACATATTAACTCCAGAGCCTCCAAGATTCATTCGTCCTAGCATCCCATGCTCTTTTGTTTTTATATGATGAAGAAACAAGAGAATTGTGTAGAACAGATTATTACGACCCTGAAACAACAGTATAGCATATATCTAACAATTACATAAATTGTTTCATGATTATTTATGTTCAATTTATTTATATTTTTATCTAAATTAAGATTATCTTCTAAGTGTTAATAGAGAGTAATATTAAATTACTGTTATGTAAGATACTTACAGTTAAATATAAGAAATAAGGCTACAAATAACGGATTTCAGCATCAATCATTTGAGAGATTTGATGCTAATCTTTAAACCTTGACATAATTACTGTATCATACATCTACTAACTTAAAATATTTTACCACCCACACATCTTCCTAATCAACTAAACCCGCATATCTTAATATATGGTCAGTCAACCCTGACTGTATATTTATAATACAATCAAATATTTATTTATGATACTGCCACAAACTTCTCTATTCACCTATTTATATTAACAAACAAATGTTCGCAAGAACATGTGTTTGTTGCTTTTATATACGCTACCAAAATCTGGCTAAGCAAGTATAAAATGTAATAGATAATTTAATAATTAGTTTCTTTACTGTATTAGTTGAAATTTGTATTACATATTTAGCTCATTATAATGTTTTAAGTTCACTTATTGCAATAGATGTCTTTTACTAAGTTCACCTTTTCTCTGCTCTAATTAAAGTCTTACATGATTCTTGTACAGGCTAAAAGTATAAAGTGATATAAAAATTAAATATTTAATACTTGATATTAAGAATTCCAATTCATACATAATAAAATGTAATCAAGAAATAGATAATAATTTTCCATTAAATGTAATTTTAAACTAATTGTTTAAAATGTTATCAGTGAAATATCTAACAGAACAATGTAAACATTAACAATTACTTTGTTTTTTACAGTTTTACTTTACTGCTTTTTTGTCAGCTTTTTTAAGTACTTTCACATACATCTATGCTTCTTAGAACAATTTTTATAATAAAAAATTAAAATCATTAAATTAAAGAGGTGTATATTCACTATCGCAGCCACTAAAATAAACTAAGCTACTCTGCTGCTATACAGCTCCATCATCTGATGTATAATTTAACACCAAATTCTGTGCGATTCACTATGACTCATGGGAAGACAAAAATATACACAATAAATACAAATTTTTTATTTAATTTAAAAATGTTACATATTTGATTTAAAATGTTATCAATGAAATATCTAACAAATCAATGTTAATAACTGTTAATAAATAATATTAAAAAATTAATTACTAGTTAAAAAGTTATTTATACATAAATAAATGAAATTCAACCTTACCAACAATTCATCCGCGTTCACTTTTCTAGCACTTTTGGTCATTCAACCATCCTCAGGAAAAGTTATTCTTCAATTTGAGATTATTAAAATTAAATATGTAAAATGTAAATTTATAAAATGTTAAAATCACAACTGGTTCTCATAGTATAGAGTTAGTCATGTCTGGTATGTAAGAAGGTTGCAGTTTTTATGCTAATAACATCTTCAACAATCTTCTTACATAACAGACATGACTAACTTTATACTGATGACCAGTTGTGATTTAACATTTTATAAATTTACATAATTTAATTTTAATGATCGGAAATTGAAGAATAACTTTTCCTGAGAATGGTTGAATGACCAAAAGTGCTAGAAAAGAGAATGTGGACAAATTGTTGGTCAAGTTGAGTTTCATTTATTTTTATATAACTATTATATACCACCTATGCCATGTTTAAAAAACTTAAGTTAAAAAGTTAATTAAAACTCTACTGATAGTATTAAAATTAAACTTGTATCGAGGTATGTTTTTCTATGTAAATTATTAAGATTATTTCATTTTGATATACCTTTGGAACATGATGAACTTCTTCACCAGTAATTAACTGATAATGCGGTGGATATTCAGAGACTTGGCTAATGGCCAGAGGTACTTTTGTTGGTTTATTTGGGCTCTTAATTAAATACAAAGAAGAGAATGGACGTCCATCTGGCATAGATGGGAGTGGAGGCAGTTGTGAATCCAAATAAGTGGACCACAAGTGCAATACCAACTGTAAAAAAAACAACTTTTATACATAACTGTTTCAGTACAAAACTTAACAAATATTTCACTTTTTCTATAAATGTATATTAACTAGTTACAAGATTAAGCAATTTAAACATGAACCAAACATATGATTTTACCCCAATATTTTAATTAAATTTCATTTCAATAAAACATCAAAACGTACAAGATTTGTCAGGAAAGTAAAGAACGGTTTGCTGAAATAAGTTAAAAGCAGGTATTAATTAAAATATAGGTATTTGGTCCTAACAATAAAAAGTTTATTTATTTTTCTATAAAAAATCACCTTTTACAGAGAAATATTTATTACAGTATATCACTAATTTTTCTACTTAATCATTATACAGATACACGGTTAATCTTTCAGCCCTCAATGAGGATTTTCTGATCTCGTCATAACTTTCCAAATTCAACTCCCCCAAAAATATGTAGGTTTTAGGAATACAAAATTTGTTAAAAAAGTCCATTCAAAAGATCATTATTCTTTTTCTTTAAAATATTTGAATGCAAGCAGTAAAACCTGGAAAGCAACTTACGTGTTTTTTCTTTTTGTAACTTCATAGCTGCTGTCCAGCAGTCATTGTGCTTGTTACCGTTAACAAGTACTTGCTGAATTTTTATTTTCTACATAATAACAGAACTCATTGAATAATATTACTGCATCAAGTTCTGCCAAAAGCTTAGTAATTCCCAAAGCAAAAAACAATCTGTAAGATCAAGAGGCTTTTGGGAATAAAGCAGTTAGATAATATTACATAATAAAGAATCATTGGCTAACCATCAAAGAAATTAATTGCAAATGGCATTGGGATAAGCATATATTCCCAAATAAAATAAATATAAATAATGTTAAATGACAAGTTGGGCATGGACGGAGTAGCTGCTGTTCAGGTAGTGACAGAAATCAATGTCACTACAGAACTCGGTACATCACTTGTATGATCAATACTTAAGTTCATTCAATGATACAGCTATTATTTCTTAAACAATTTTTAATCAATTTATTTTTCTTATTCAAAATGAATAAAGGCATGCATGTTCTCTCTTTTTTCTTACATACATAATTTTATTGTGCTGTCAAGTGTGGATGTGTGCAATAAAATATAATTGCCAAAACTTAAAAAAAGCAGGTTTTAAAAAATTTTGTAGAAGCTAATCCTATAATCATTTCACTTTTAAATCTAGAAAGTAACAACATACTTAAATTTATGCTACAACATAATTTTTACTAAGAAAAAGAAACTCATGTTACACATTAATACATTATTTTTACTTCAAAATTTAGCATCATATGTATGTATGTCATATGAATAGGAATTACTAGATTTAAACTGAACTTAAATTCAAGATTCAAACCTTAACAGGACAGGAGAAAAATGCTTTTACAGATGTATAAAGGTCCATAAGAAATTCTTAATCTTTTAAAATTTTGAAAGATCATAAAAAATATGGCAATAGGTACAAACAGTTACCCCTATTTATGTTTTTTTCTTAAATTTACATGATTCCCGAGTTAAAAAAACCAAAACTATGAAGTTGATTTCTAACATGATTACTTTGTGTCAGTAATCAGTCAACCTTTGGTAATCTGACACTTTTCATCTAACTGCCGAGGCAATTCGTGTAATAACACTATTTTTTTTTTTTGTTTTACCTCTGACTTTTATGCATACCATCACAACTGACAAAACACAGAGATGCCAAGGCTGAGTGGTAAATATGATATTTTTATGTGAGTAGGCTGTGTTAGGTGGAATCCACTAATATATTACATTACAGTAATTATGGATGTTGCCAACATCATTAGCTATGTCTGCAGTGGAGTGCGTGGCGCCGCCAGCTGGCAACTTCTACAGACAGCATTAAACTTCTTACAGTATCTTACTACATGTCTCAGTATAGCATGATCGTGTGCCATGCTTAGTGTCATATTCGTTTTAACATGTCCAGTCTTCCATATCTTAGACAGTAAATGAATTTTGCTGTTTATAGTTTTGAAGATGTCAAAACTATAAAAACATAAGCACATAATGCTAAGTCTATTTCAAAAAGAAATTCTTACAAAATTGACAAAGGTGAAAAAATTGGTAACGTAGCTTCACTACATGGAACTGGACATGCAACAACTCATGACTTGCAAAAAGAAATCGGGTAAAAATAGAAAAAGTAGATGTCAGAGATAAAAGTGATCGGAAAACATTACAATCTGGCACATGTTTCTGTTAATGGAAGATGTACTTTATGCTTGATTTATCCATGAAAGTTCCAAATATACTCCTCTTTCTGATGGAATTATCAAAGAAAAAACTAAGCTTTTCTATAAAGAAATGATGAAGAAAGAATATTTCTGTGCAAGAGATGGTTTGACAAATTTAAGAAGTAGTGCTGTGGAATCCGTTCACTAACCACACAGGTAAGGAACTTTCTTGTGATTTTACTGCCATTGAGGCTTGTGGCTCTACGGCAGTAAAATCACAAATGAAAGGATCAGGATGAAGACAGTGACAGCAAAAAAGTGATACCTTCATTATTCATTAGTATCATAGGTCACAAAAGTTCTTTGAGTGCGTTTAACATGCGTATCAAGTGGGCTGAAGAAAATAAAGTGTCAGCTGCTGATATTTTAACATTAAAATGTTTGCGAGAAAATAATTTTAAACCGTCAATTAAAGCAACAAAAAAACAAATTACTATTGACCAGTATTTATCTGTTAAGTAAATAGTTGTATTATTATTTTCTTAGTAAAATTACAACAGTTATTCAAATTAATAAATGTATATGAAAGTATGTAATGTTTTCTGTTGGTTATTCCAGTACGTAATCTGGCACCAGGGCTGCCTATTTGTTGGTTTATTGACAGCCTACTGTATAACTATTCTGCAGGAAAGAAATAACTTAAAAAAAAAATTATTTTCAGAAAATCAATTTAAACATTTTTAGATGAAAAAACAATGTACATTGAGTTATGAATTGATTCTGTCAAAAAAAAAAAAAAAATCATGGACTTGTGCCATTTTGAAATTCATAGATTCAATTGCATGCACTTTTTGTTAAGTTAATGAATGAAATGTTGAATCGTTTTAAAAATGTTTGAATTATTTTACAATACATCTACTTAACTGAGAAATTACTTTTTTCTTTGATATACTAAGAAATCTTCTCTAAGTAAATTCTTAGAATTCAGTTATTTATTTTATTTTTTGCTTAATGAATTACTTCACCACAAATCTTAAGTATGGGAATATGAAAATGGTAATTTTGTAGCAAATGAAAAATGCCATATGCCCAACCAGGATCTCCAGATGAAAAACTGAGATGCTACATTTCATCACAGAGATTGGTGCTTGGTATCAAATTACACACACTAATTTTCTGATTTCAGACCAATGAATATTCCCTCTCTCAACTTAGCATCATATAAGTGCAGAAATCTAATACTTCCACAAAATTCTTCATTATTCATAGTTTTATACATAAAGATGGTAAAATAGCTTGATTAAGTCCAAAAAGAGGTATATTCCTAAAATTTTGTTGTCCTTAATTAAATTATTTCTTTCTTTGGTAAGTCTTTAACAAAGTTAAGCAATGCTGATTGGTAGCAAATTGTTCCATAAACTTACGAAAGAGTATTTTGTAAAACCATCATATAGACTGAGAAGCCCATCATGTAGATTGAGAAATTTCATATCACCATAAATGTTCATCATTCTTAATAGTTTTCAAAATAAGTAATGCACTTCCAAATGTTTTCTTCATTCCTGCACCGTGGACTACTGGTAGAGGATCCTCTGAAGTATTATCTGAAAGGTAATTACCAGAGGCTAAACAGGAAAAAGAAAAGGACTACTGGTAGAAAGGTAAACTTATTTGAATAATGCAACAGTGACTTTAAACTATTTTTGAAAGACTACAAATAAATGCCATTATCAACAGCCAATATAATGCTCATCAAACTCAGCCATCACAGCAGAAACAAATTAATTAATTAATTAAGCCATCCACATTGAAGAGTTTCATTAAGTTTTGGTTTCTGTTTTTACACAATGACATTTTACTATGTCTACTAAATCCCATTCCTTCAAGCATGAATCTAGGAGTTCCCCTTATTGTTCAGATAAATACAATGAACTTTATACTGTAACTGTATTTTAACTGCAGCATGTAGTTAAAGTCTTAACATCAATAATATAGGAAATCAGTCTTGAATAAGTACATAGTATGTCTTTTATGTGCTAAAATTATATTGATGTAACACATAACTTTATTAGATGACAACTTGAAAATGTGATGCTATTCAGATTCCAGAATCTATTTTAATGTGCAAATGGCATAAAAAAAACATAAAACACCTCTTTCCTTTCCAGTTCAAAAAATCAGGTGCAATTCATTATCATTTGTAGTTTAAGCATTTGTAGCAGCATTATCAGTGTAATTATTTATTAACATTTTTACAGATTTCCTTTCCAAATCAATAATTTATTTTTTTATGATTTTGTAATATTTAAAAAGGTTTTGTATAATTATAGTTCAATTCTCATGGACTAATCTTTTGTTTTTTCATACAGTTCGGAATGTTGTTTTATTAAGAATTTTCTATAGCAAATATACGAGATAAACAAATAAATATATACATATAAAATCTTAAAAAGTAACATACTTGAATAATTTCAAGGGCTTAATTTGATTGTTCATTATAACAAATATTTTCAATTAGTTTTAAAAACAGTTATTGCATAAAAATACTGTCAGACCTAATGATTATAAATGACCTTTTTTACAGTTTCAATCAGTAACAAATCTTTTAAATATTTTCCCATTAATCAAAACACCTTCATTGTTGAGGTTCATGAAGAACATTATTTAAAGCTGGTTGATTAAATATCCAATAATTTTTCACGGTGTGTTAAGTAATAAGGTATACAACTTTTTCAATTTTACTTATATATTTTGACTTAATTTAGAAAATAAGATAAGATATTTACAATAGAATGATGAATGAAGCATTACAAATTTATGGTTACATGATTATCATATATTTATTTATTATTTCTCAAATAACCAAATGGCTATGTCCAGTTGCAACTTCCCTATTCCTTTTTTGTTATAAGAAATATACTGTGGAAAAATGGCAAGCCCGATTAGGGTTTGATCTCAAAAACTTCTGGATGAAAGGTAGAGACAATACTATTCTATTTGAGGTCAATGGAAATATCATTAAAACAGGTGGAAATAAATTTTGCAAATAACTCACAGCAGCATCAGTTGGAAGGTGTTCTCCCCATTCTTTTCCTTCTAAACTTCCTCCACTATTCCATTTAAATTCACTCATACAACCACCTCTTGCCAATTCTGAAAGTATAGATAATAATATAATAAATAACTTAATCACTGGATTATAATAAATAGTTTATGAAAATGAAAATACTGAATTATAATAGCTAATACGAATAAATAATGATTAGTACTTCTTCTTGAGATTTCTGACAGTAAGCCATAAGGATTTATTCAGTTCCTTTTCTTCTAAGAGATATACATTTTTTACTTAGTGCATTAAGTAGATAAATATGAATATTACAGAATTCATATCTACACTGTATTTTATAATTTACATACTGTATATTACATCGCATAGAATATAAGGCACTATTACAGAATATATCTAGACTTTGGAACAATTATAAAAATTTAAATTACAAATACCAACTTCTAGAACACTTATTTTAAAAAGGATTAAAAACATTTTAGTTTTTCTTTCATGCAATAATTTTTTTTTGCAACTAATCTTAGCTTAATTCTTTTAATCAATTTATTTTTTGCCTGTGAATACTGAAACACACTTTTTGTGGATCTTTAACACAACTATTCTATTCAGTTTTAATAATAAATGACCAGTTCAATAGTAATTGATATTTAAACCCACTTACCAACAATCCTTTAATATGTACTAGTGCTTTCGGAAACGAATTACATCTTTAGGAACTTAAAATTTTTATTTTTATTAACTAAAACTTGGTCGTCATGAGTAGAATTATTGTGTAAAGTGTGTAAAATATATAAAGTTGGTCGTCATGTATTAAAATTGTGTCAATTTAATGTCCTGTCATAATGAATGTCTCCACCGTTATGGTAAAATGGGAGGGGAACGGTATGGTCAACTCACTCTATAGTTATTGTTTAGTACTTGTTTATATAATACATCATTTTCAATTCTTGTCTGTTCATTTATTAATTTATCATTATTAAGATAAATTGGTACTTTTCTAAGTTATTGGTAATGTGTATATTATTTGAAAAATCAAGAATGTCAATAAAATTATCTGGGTTATAATTATGGTTGTTATTTATAATATGCTTAGCGAAATTAGATTTTTCTTTTGACCTTTTTTTATTCCATTGATATGTTCTTGTATTCTAACTGAGAATGACTGACTGGTCTTTCCAATGTATTTTAATTCACAATCTGCAAATTTTGAGCTATATACGCCTTGTCCATCTAAATTATTACCATTTTTTATTGCTTTAGATAGATCTGTATTGTTTATATGTTTTATTATTGGTTATATATACAGTTTTTAAAGCAAATAATTTAAATATTCTGTTGAAATTTCTATAATTTTTGCCCTACACTTGATTTTAATATCTTGCCACTGCTATTGTTTGTAACCATTATAAATTTAGACTAAAATAGGCTCATAGGGCTAATTAAATTTGTTACTTTATTTGTATTATATATTTTTATTTTATAAATTTTGTATTACGTTGACGGACAATTTTAAAAGTGCAAGGTTAAATGAATTTATTCAGAGAAGACTGATTATGGATTATCACGGCATGATTCATTTCCTATCGCACATTCTTCCTAAAAATAAAATGTTATCATAGTATGACATCATGCTCTCAATGGGAACAAACTTTTCCCACAGAAAGCGTTACGTTAGTGTGTGTACACGCACTCACATAGACTGAGTAATTCTCAGAAATGGTGGTGGGGGTTAGACTGGGGGACCATCGGAAAGACGCAGTTTATGTTTGGAAAACTGTGCAGGAGGTTTGCAATTTACGCTTTATTCTGGATACAGGTATGATAAATTATTATTAAAGGCCTCTCCACAAAAATACTTCAATGAATCCATTACAATATTACTAATCTGTCGACTATTTAATAAAGAACTATTAAAAATGTTACTTGTTATAATGATAAATTATATTCAAAACTATAACTAGAATTAATTTCGGATTGGCCAATTCTGTATTAGTTAAGTATTAATAAGATGATTTGTGAAATTCTGATATGCAAATATCAAAATTCAAATTGATAAATAATAAGGGTTCTATGAGTTTCAAGTACATTAATAATGGGTATTCTGAGCCAAACATCCATTATGCAAAAGAGTTTGTTTTATATGTTCCTTTTATATGTTTGTTTGTTATTTTGTAATTTTTATTTATAATGTTTCATAATCAATAAATAATGTATAATTATTCATTGCTGTTGGTAACATTTTTTGATGTGTTGAGTTACTGTAACTAGTTTTATGTAAAACTCAAGAGAGCAATCTTAGGATATAAACTTATCAAGCAGCATAGTTTTAGTACATTGTTTCGCAAATCCCAACATTAGTAAATTCATTTTTTTTAAACAAATTCTTTAAAAATTTTTATTTTTGTAAAAAAATTTTAATTTGGTGTAGTATAGAAGCTTACAAAATGGCGCCTGACCAGGGACCAGAAGCTTACATCCTTAATTTTATTAATCTTTTATGAAAATTTTGTATTTTATTCTATTATGTAATTTATCTGTTAAATTTTTTTATATCCGTTCATTACGGCGATGTAGTTATTATTTATTTCCGTTTTTAATTTTATATCTTACTTTAAATATTTTAAGGCTCTATATATTAAGGTATTATTAATGTGGCCATTTTTTGGTTCCAAGGATGAAAGGATTCATAATGGATTATTGTATTTTGCTAGGTGGGTTTCCTAAAAATGTCAAAATTTAGTTTACTTTTATAATCTTTGTTAATTTTCATATCTAAAAAAATTTATACTATTATTCTCTTGAGTTAAGGTAAACTTGATATTACTATTTAAAGAATTCATTTCATTTAATATTTTACTTTCATCATCTTATATAACTAAAAAAAATGTCATCAATGTATCTTTTATACAGTAAAATTTGATATTTGTTAATAATGTTACATAAATTATTATTTTCTAGGTCATTTATAATTATATTAGCCAATATTGCAGAAAGTGGAGAACCCATGGTGAGACCTTTATCTTGTATATAATACTTAATTGATATTTGGCCTGCATCACTTATCAAGTGTAAGAACAATAAATTTTCTATTATCTACAAATTATGCTAAGAAAATAATTTTGAATAAAATGCTTTTAATAATCTTTAGCTTAATTATATACCACTCAGTCAACCTATTAGCTTCATGTACTAACTTCTGTCTTTTATATGATTTTCTTGTCAACTATTGTAACAAAATACCCATTTTTTCTTACACACTTAAGTTAGTGTGTAAGAAAAAACATTTATGTGCAAGCAAAAATAATTGAAATCTGTATAAGTAAAGAGTAATTCCAAACTGCATGGTAATCTCATTGGAGATGATTTTATAGCCAAAAAATAAGAAAAAACTTTACATAAACATAATAGGTCAGAAAACAATTCGTTAGAATTTAGGCTTGTGAAACATTTAGCCCTGCTACCTGTTCCTTCTGTGAAATTAAACTGTACTAAAATTCTTGGCTACAAATCGACTGGTAAATTTGCTGCTTCCCTGAGGTTTCTCATCTAAGAAACTAAATAAAAAAAATGGTTCCAGACCTCTATCTCATTCAGGTTTTTAGGAAAAGCAGGGTAAAACACAAAAATGTTTTATTGGAAAATATAATTTTTTAGGTTTGGAATAAAATAACTTAGTTAATTTACTAATAAACAAATAAAAATTGCTAGTCATCATTGTAGAGAATTTAATTCGGAGAATATTGAAGTACATAACATCTATTAAAATTAAACACACATTTGAGAAGTTCAACTTTAATAAAAAACAAAACTAACAAACTGGATTGGAAAAGTGATATGATTTTAAACAGAACAATTTACATATAATGCTGAAAATTGTAAAAATAAATTTTGAAAGACATCTTTCTGAAACATGTTAAAAATGTTTACTTTATCAAGGTTAGCAATAAGAGCTGATCAACAATTAAGTTTAGCGTCTAGTATTTGAATATTCATTTGAAAGGTGTTTGTGCTGTGATTGTTTGGTCAATCATTCACCATGGATGATACCACAAATTTGTTTTTATTTGAAGAGTTGACGGACATGTTAATTTACGGTAAAGTAAATAAAAATGGATTGGCTGCTGTGTATGAATATTGGGAAAATTATCCAAATTGAAAAGTACAGAATCATAAAACATTTGAGGTTTTGGAGAGGCGAGTTCGAGAAACAGATATGCTTCAACCATGATTTGATACTGGTCATGAATGTTTTGGAGAAATGCCAACGCTGATGAAGCAATATTGAATATGGTACAATAATGTCCCACTGCGTTTATGTTTTGCAATCAAGTGTGTGGCAACATTACAGGGGTAACAATTGATCCCATTCCATGGAACACATATACAAGAGTTATTACCGCCTGATTTTGATAAAGGGATAAAATTCTGTTGACGGTTAATTAGAAAATGTAAACATCATTCTAATTTCTTAAGCAATATTCTAATTACTGATGAATCCTGTTTTACAAAAAACGACATTGTAAATTATTTTAACACTCAGACATGGGCAGAAGAAAATCCCCATGAGACTGCTACAAGTCATTTCCAATGCCCTTTTTCATTAACGTGTGGTGTGTGGTCTTCTTGGTGATAATGTCATAGATGCTTTTTTCCTTCCGCCAAGAAGATATTCCACTTGCAGATACGAGGTCTGTAAAGAAAGTAATGAGACTGGTTCAGAAAAACTTTTTATTTACTATCCAATTAAACATGGAGTGTATCACTTTTGAAATAGTTCCGTTGGGAAACCTTGCAACGTTTCAAATGGTTTTTCCATTCTTCATAGCAGTGTTGGAACTCAGAAACCGAAATATCCTTCGAATGGTCAATTACATATTTTTTTAATCTTTTCTACTATTCCAAAATGGTGTCCTTTGAGATGTTTTGTTAAATGTTAAAGTTGTGAACAGGAAAGTTGCAGGGACTCAAGTCACGTGAATAAGGTGATAGAGGAACTACAGGAATGTTTTTCTTTGCCAATAACTCATTAATTGAGAGTGCAATATGACAAGTTGCATTGCCATGGTGCAGCATCCAGTTGTCTTTGATGGCTGGTCTCACACAGGCAACTCTTTTCCACAGTCTTTCAAGAATTTCTTGGCAAACATATTGATTTACAGTTCTGTAATCAATCTGACAGTTAATCGCCAGTTGTACCATATCAAGTCTCTGATTCACTCAACACTGTCGTCAGTTTTTGACATTAACGGTCTTCTAGAGCGTGGATCGTCTGCAACTGATTCCTGGTCGTCTGAAAATGCTTTAACGCACCTAAAAACTTGGGCTCGTGACAGAGCGTCATCTCCATATGCCCTTTTCAATTTTCAAAAAGTTTCAGAAGCATTCTAACAAAGTCAACACAAAACTTGATTACACAATGTTGCTCATAATTAGTATCACTAATTTTTGTAATGCACAACAAAAACTCGTTACATGAAAAGTTTGTTTACATCTCACATGACAACAATGGACTAAAAATATTAATACCTAATATAAATCAGCTGTTCATGTAACTATGTTTTTTCTTGAATTTCAATGTCACCTTTTTCTTATTCTTTTATCTTCTTTACCGTTAGTTTTCTAAACAAGATTGATACTTTCTCCTTGAAGCTCTCAGCAAGCTGTAATACCTTTCTAGAATAGTCACTTCATTTAATATCCCTAACTTTTGTCTCTGTATATTATATCTCTATATCTCATTAGGCCACTAATCTTTTCCAACAAATTTTAAACAATGAGATGGTTGTTTACACAGAAGCTGCCCTCAACTGAAGAACTGCCATGAGAAAAATTAAGCACAACTTTGCAATAGACTACACACATTCCATTTTTTTTTTATTTCTAAAAGCAAATGGTAAAACTTGACTACATACTTTGCTTCAAAGATAGTTAATAAACTTCTTTCACTGCTCCTTAGATTGAGTTTGTGACTTCTTTTTCTTTAATGTAATCTTTTACCTCTTAACTATTCTCAGGGATAAATTAAATAAATAACATTGATAATTTTATCTAGTTTAAATAAAATTTATTAAAAAAAAGTAGAGAAGACATTTGACAACAATATCAATAAAATGAGTAGATAGATTTATATAACATTTCCTCCAGTAGACTGTGGTCTATTTAAATCAAAAGAAATAAACAGTGTATTCTACATTTCAAAGAACAGTAATAATAGAAAGTTACTACCTCGTATGCGTGAAACGGTATACTCTTGATTGGCAGATACTTCCAAGAATGGTACTACGCAAGGTAAACTTGGTATATTCTGCACAACTTGAGGAATTTGAGCCGTCTTACGAAGTCTATCCAAACCGACTTCACCAATACATATATCGACTAGACCATATGCTATAAGTGAAGCATTCACAGATTTAATCTCTGTTACAAGGCGTTCAAGAATAGTCTGCGATATCCACTGAAATAGCAACAAAAATACCTTTCAGTAATATAATAAATTAATTATTTAAGAATATTTTGCAAAATAATTATTTTAAGTAAAAAATATAGCAGAACTTTACTTACTTGAATCTATATTAACAGCAACGATAATATTTGGTTTTAATTTAAAATAAACTTGCCAGTATTTTTTTTGTAATGTCTGATGTGAGAAGTTTCCTAATGACAGCTTATTCAAGAAAATGTTTTAATGTGTTACTTAAATGTTTTTATTTCACCTAACATCTGCCATTATTTAATAAAATATTATACTGCAGCAGAATGTATATGATTTACAGACTGGAAAAAAAATTTGATAAAAATGCTTCTCTATACTTTTTTTTCTTCAGTCATTTGACTGGTTTGATGCAGTTCTCCAAGATTCCCTATCTAGGGCCAGTCGTTTCATTTCGGTATACCCCCTACATCCTACATTCCTAACAATTTGTTTTACATATTCCAAACGTTGCCTGCCTGCACAATTTTTCCCATGTACCTGTCCCTCCAATATCAAAGCGACTATTCCAGGATGCCTTAATAAGTGGCCTATATAATAAGTATCTCTTCATTTGTCATTTTATCCACACATATGATTTTTTTACATTCTCCTACAGCATCACATTTCAAAAGTTTCTAATTTTTTCTTCTCTGTCCAAGTTTCACTTCCATATAAAGCTATGCTCCAAAAATGTTTTCCTGACGTTTAAATTAATTTTTGATGTAAGCAAATTATATTTCTGACTGAAAGCTTATTTCGTCTGTGCTATTCAGCATTTTATCACTCCTGCTTCATCCATCTTTAGTAATTCTACTTCCCAAATAGCAGAAGTCTTCTACCTTCGTAATTTTTTCTTCCAATTTTTATATTCAGTGGTCCATCTACATTATTTCTACTACATTTCATTATTTTCGTTTTGTTCTTGCTTATTTTCAAATGGTAGTTCTTGTGTAGGAACTCTCCAAATATAAGAGCATATAAAAAGGCAAATTCAAAATTAACTAATTTACCATTACATCTAAAAAAAAAAAAAAAACAAATATAAACTAAATTTGTTACATCTTTATTCTTGACTGATGGTTATGAAAATTACTTAAATTATAAACTTTTTAAATGACAAATCACATTAACTTTAATTAATGTTTTCACTTTCTTGTGACTTGTGCTAGTCTCCTCCTAACATCAATTGATCACTGATGCTGGCAGTTTTTTTTATTTAAGCAGACAAGAATTTAAAATATGGTTAAAATTGTTGGACTACAAGTGTGTTTATTTAGCATATCACTGTTGATTGTAAGTATATTATACAATAATCTTCAAGTATGTTAATAAAATATATCTTTTTTGTGTGTATTTATACAATAAGATTGTTTTCAATGTTGGTGGATTTGTGAGATGTTTGGATATCACCATACATATAGTGGACATTTGATAGACAACTGATTGATCCAAATCACAAATCAATTAACATTGACAACAACCTTGATATTACATATACATATTAAAAAAAATCTGAAGATATTTAACCTTATGAAAACCCCAATAGCAATTATTAAATGAATAAACCAAATTCAAATCAATCACACTTTTCAATCACATTCTAAATATGCATCTGCCAACATCAAACCACTACTATAATACATCTATTGATGAAAGAGTGAGAACAGCAGCTCCAATAGGTGAAGGTAATAGCAGAAGTAATTGATGATATCAAAATCTATATTTTAAAAACATAGGGTGGGGTATATTTAAAACAGCCTGAGGTGCTTGGTTTGACAGCTAGTTAATTTGACAAACTGTAAGTGATTAAGATCAATTTCTTTGTACATAGCGCATGTACCTTTCTATGATTAAATCCTATGCTATGCTTCAAATGTTATTGTACTACATTAGTGAAGAATGGGTTAATGCTATTAATAGTATAACAGTGAAATATTGTCAACTACTACAATATTGTTTCCGTCAACATGGAAACAATTCCCCATTAATTATTAACTACAACTAAATCCCACTTGTGTTTCAGTGTTAACGTATAGGCCTACTGTTTTTTATATCTATCCAATGCTATTAGTGTTTTATCAAGGGCTAAGTTTTTACCTTTACTTTTTGAATAAAATACACCATATTCAATAAAATATCATATAAATGTATTATAATTTAAAGAAAATAAGTAATTAGAAATAATTAATAATAATTAGTTTTTATTAACAACTAATTATAAAAATTTATTAAACAAAATAATAAAAATGCCAGCCTCAGTGGCACGAGTGGTAGCATCTCAGCCTTTCACCTGGAGGTCCTGGGTTCGAATCACAGCAGCTGATGTCTGTACATCTCATTAAAAATAAAATAATTTCAACAATTATTTTTAACCAATGAGAAATATTTAAATGCAAATTTTAGTAGTAAAAATATGCACTTATACATGAAATTAAACAGCTGTCAAATAAGTATAGTATATCTCTGGTAAAAACACACACAGATGATGAAGACAGAAAACTGAAAACTATAAAAACACAAAATTGATAAAGGTAGAAATAGGACTATATTTAATATTACTTACAAAATCTAACAGACTAAAAAAATCTTCACACTTTAAAGAGTCTAATTTTTACCATATCAAAGAAACAAATATTTAAATATAAGAACTACTATACCATCATTTTAACATTTAATGCATTGCAAAACATCATTAGGATAATTTACTGACATAAAGATGTGATAAGTCATATTAGCTATAGAACTGATTGGTTTCAGAAAGAGGACAGATACTAAAAAAACTAATTCTTATATTTTAAATAATCTTAGACTGTGATAAAAAGAATTGAACCAACTTCAGGCAGGCATTAGCAGATCTAAAGAAAATATTTGATGTGTAAAATTAAACAGATGTGATTCCTCACATCTGTTAACATTTTTGATTTAAATATAGAGAAAAAACATTTTAATAATCTGTGTACAAGAATCATAAAGCAGAAGATGATGAAAAGCTAGTTCTGATTGAAAAAGGAATGAAATAAGTATGTACTTTGTCCTGTCCTATTGCTTGTCAACTTGCACATACATAAACCAATACATCAAAGTAGAGTAAGTATCCAGGGAGAAAAAAATAAAGATGTTAAGATTTGCTGATGACATTGTTATTTTGGATAAACCCATGAGTGAAAAAAAATACGAAATGGTATGGATTTATTGATTGGTAGGAGAGAAATTTACTAAAGTAAAAGTAAAGTAAAGTGAAAATACTAAAGTAAGATAATGAAATCAGACAGAAAACAAGATACGAGGCTTGCTGATAAATTTTGCATATATATGCGTAGCATGGGAATGAAGATATTGGAATGAAATAAAAAATAAATAAAAGTACAATACCTTAGCTACAAAAAGCAGAATTTATTTTTCAATATAATACCCGTTCAAACTGATACACTGTTCCGAACATGTGACAAATTTTGCATTCCGTCACTGAAAAATTCTGGTGGTCTTTCTTGAATCCAAGTGGCCACAGCTTCTTTCATCTCATCATTGGTGATGTAATGATTACCTCTGAGATCCCTCTTGAGATAAGGGAAGAAGTGGAAGTCACATGAGCCAAATCCGGTGGATATGTGAATGCAGAATAGGCTCAAACTTCAGCTTGGGGAGAGCCATGAGAGCGTTTACATGGTACCCATTGAGCACAGATTTTACAGTAACACAATTGCTAAATAATATGGCCTACTCATTCTTTAGATATGCCTTACTGAATAGCAATGCATTGCTGCGTGATTTGCCAGTCACATTGAAGCAAATTGTCCACTTCCTTTCGATGTTTCTTGTCAGTCACAGAAACTGGTCTGCTGCAAGGTGTGTCCTCAATTGTTGCTTTACCATTTTCACAATCATGAAATTTTAACACCCACCTATTCACAGTACTCCTGTCAATAATTTCACTACCATAAACTGCTTTTAAATAATGGAAAATATTCATAAGAATCACATTTTTTGCTATTAAAGAATTGATCACTGCACGCTGCTTTAACCTTGTTGACATATTGACAGTACTCAACTCTATTTTAACTGCTACTGAAAACAAACCTGTAAACGGATTTCAATGCATTACCGGTGGTTTGTAGAGGGGGATTTTAGGTGTCATGTGCTGTCATGTCCAACTTGATAGAACCTTTTGTCTCCGTGTAGCACATTAGTGTGCAAAATTTATCAGCCGTGCCTCGTAATTTCATTATTTAGTAGAATTATAAAAGATGGACACAGTAATGCAAACATATAAGATATTAATCTAAAAAATGACAGGCTTTCTGCTTCTGCATTAGAAAAACGTTTCTACTTTAAGTAATTATTACTAAGATTTTTTCCATTTTATTAAAGGTTTTAATGTGCATATACCAAATAACTGTCTATGGATGCAAAATTTACATTCTAAAATTATAAATTTAGACAAAATGTCTACAAATTGATGCAATAAGGTACTTTTAGTGATTGCAAGAAAACCCTTTAAAAAAGTGACTGTAATAGATTTTCCAAACAGTTAGCTCTCAAAACATACAGATTTTTAATTCAGTAGTAAATAATCCTCACTGACCATTCTAAGTTTTGCAGTCCACTGCGTTAAATTACTTGTGTTAATCCTTAATCTTCGCCAAATCTCAGCATCACAATGTAATGATGATCCTGGTTCATCTGATGAACGAATAGTATTCGTCGCTTGTTCTATTTAAACAAAGTAAATTTATTAAATAAAAACGATTAAAACTGCATCAACCAAATAAACAAGTAGAATAAATTATATTAAAACCAATGATTAATAAAATTGTAATAACTAACATAATTTATTTAATATAGGACAATACATTCTCATATTGTTGAAAATTATATTATAATTGTCATGGAGCATTATGAGCAGTCATAGTTAGGCTGGTGCAATTAGTGCACTGCACCATGGCCCTCAAATGAGGGCCCCAATAAAGGTGGGGTTCCTGTTCAAAAACATTTTGAAGATATCCTGTGGTAAAAAAATACATGTCAACTGAATATATTAATTAAAGCTATTCCTTATTATTGCTGCAACAGCATGTGAGAGAATTATTTCAAAAAACCAAAAAATATTCTGGCAGGATAGTGGTTAAGTGAAGGGAGATTCACAGTGTGTCCACTATGTCGTCTGTATGTTTATGCATTTGGCAGTCATCTGAGTTACTTGTCTGACCACAATGCGCATGCGTTGTTGCTGGCTCTAGCTTTCTGCCTATTCCATTCAAGTCCACACAAATCTGTCAATAGTGTTATGTTAGTTAATATTTATTGATGCTGATGAATATGAATGAACTGTGAACTTGTCATTAATAACTGCTTTTGAAATAAATTTGTAATAAAGCAGTGAAGCATACATATCAAAGTGGTTTATAAAAATGGCAAAAGAAGAAATACGAACAAGCAGGTAAATGTTCTGGTTCTCTTTCAACATTGCTGGCCCAACCTACTGCTACAATTTCTGACATCACATAATCTAATGACAATATCTGGTAAGAATTAACACAAATATTGTAAATAACAATCTTGAAAACAAACAACATCAAGAAACAAATAACAATAATTTGAAATAACAAGCTTGAAAGATATTCTATTACTGTAAAATGTGTAATATAGCTTTAAACCTAAATAAATTTAATATGGTGAATTTGGTGACAAATATATTTCATTGAATCAGTGTGTAAGATTTTGTAGGTTCATTTCATTTGGCGACTTAATTCTCTTATCACGCTTAAATTAAAGCACAGTTTGACTGGTAACTCGCCGTAAAGGATAATCCACCATCGCCAAAAGGATACTGTACTCACAATCAATTAATTCCCATTATAGATTGTTTATTGGTTTAAAAAATCCTTTCTTCTGTCCTTCAGCCCAGCCCACAAAGTACTAAGCTATTTTTGAGGGATCAACAAATCAAGTAGTGGCATGTTACTTTGTTTTGTCTTTGTCTAAACTACTGATTCTCAAACTTTTTTGCCCAATACCCACATTGAGAATCAAACATTTTCTAGGACCCCCAAAATTTTTAAACTTACCATCTGTTAAAAATAACAACTGCAATTGCTGTTTTTAAACGTGGCATATCCTACTTCTACATTGAGCTAGATCAAAACCCTTTAATTTACATATTTATTTGTACCAATATGTTATTTAGATCGGGAGATATTTAGCATTAAAGACAAAACTGGCCTTTTCTCTTTAAAGTGGAATATTTTGGTTCAGAAAAATCATAGAGAAACATACAAAAAAGAGATTAAAGCTAGTTTTAAGCTTTTAAATGATTTTAATGCAGTTTACTGAAAAAATTTCATTTCCCCCATGCGCTCGATCAAATATGAAGAAAAACTTTCAAATTTCTAAACTTTTCTTCTCACTGAATCTTTATTTTTAATTTGATGATTTTTGAAATCTGAGTAAAAAAAAGTCATAAAATAGAATATTCAAATTTTATTTATTTTTATTCATCTCTCTAAGCCTCTTGGTTGCACAGTTAAAGTAGTTTGAATTCAATCATTTTTTACCGTAAAATATAGGTGTCCCATCAATTTTTTGTACTGGTGTGGTAGGTGTTAAATTTTAGTTTGAAAAATCAGGAAAACATAATTTTTGTCCATTTTTTAATCAGTCATTTGCCTTCCTAGATCACCTGAACGCCCCCAATTTCTGTGGGCCTTCTATCGCACCCCCCTGAAGGCTTCCAGCACCCACAAGGGAATGTTATCACCCACTTTGAGAATGAATGGTCTGAACGAATAGAAATTGACAGTTATTTTAATAATTCCTGATGCTGACAAGAATGAGTGTTTGACATAAGTCAAAACCAAAACCTACAACGATCAAATGCAAATGTTATACATAAAGATAATGATCTTTATCAATTGAAATTCAACTGACAAATGCCAACCTGTGATTCAAGTGGCAAATGCTACTGTTGTGGAAATTGGAGATAAAAGTGAGTGCGGTAGTATAAAAAAAAAATTAAACAATCCTTCTATTTTTTCCATATTTCTATTTTTACTTTAACAACATTTTTATTAATTAATAAATTACTACATCAAAAATCATAATAAAAAAATTATTAAAATTAGATTACTAATAAACCATAAATAACAAAATGAAACCAAGCAGTACTATTAGTTGCTGCTTGATTTATAGATACAACTTCAATGATCAGTGATGTAATGCTGTAAAAAATGCTTTCCATAGAGAAAAATTTGACTTTCCTAACTCTGTAACCGACACAGATAAAAAGGTGTACCATTGCTTCAGGACCAATGTCAACCTCCTGGGCCATTTCAGAGAGACAAACAATTCATATTTCCTCAAAAAGGAACTTCAGGTACCTGTAATCTGTGGAAAATCGGTTTACGTTATTGGAGGCATCTAAAAGAACAAATTAAGACATATGAGAATTCACAATACCATATTAATTCTTAAGAGCAATGGAGAAATCAAGGTGCTGCAGACAAAGTTTTAATTAAAAAATTGAAAGATTAGCAGAACTTTTAAAAAGGGTTATTGATATCTCATTCTTAAGTCATGTAGAACCTTCCACTTCATTAAAAAGCAAAAACATGGATGACTCAAACAATGGGAACTTTCTTTCAATTATTGAACTTCTCTTTGAATTATGACCCTATTTTAAAATAACTATCACAAAAGCATTGTGGCTCTGTAAATTACTTGAGCCCTACTCTTCAAAATAAAGTAACATCTTTATTAGCTGATGTTCTGAATAAAAATGTATGAGAAATAAGAAGTATGTCATTTTTTCAATAATTATGGACACAACATAAGATATAGGTAAGAGTGATCAGTTGAGCAAAATTTTCTGTTATGTTAAAGCAACTAATGATGAAAATGGAAAACCTTTAAAAATAAAGATATGCGACTCGTTTACTTCTTTTATAGCAGTAATATATTACACAGCTTCTGGACTTGTAGAACAAATAATCAAATCTATTACGGAAAAAGATCTGCACATTATGAAATGCTGAGGTCAAGGATTTGATGGAGCTGCCATGAGTGGAGTGTATAATGAAGTTCAATAAAGAATAAAACAAATTGCACCCTGTGCTTATTTTGTCCACTGTGCCAGCCACAACTTAAATTTAACTCTTATAGATGGTGAAGAGGTTAACCAAGAAATAGGGCAATTTAAATGGTTCAAAATGTCTGTAGCGTTTTTGGACATAGCACTGTACAGAGAGAGAATTTAAATGCCTATTTGCAGTCAACATCAAATGTTACTTTGAAAAACACTTATTCCTACTTTTTGGACAGGAAGTTATGATGCTGTAGATGCTCTTAAAGAGATATTTACTCATGTTCTGAAAGCTTTATCTCTTATAATATTGAACAACAAAAATTTGAAGGAAAGAAATGAAACTACTGACCTGAAGAAAGTGCTTAAATCCTTCAGATTTGTTTTAATAAGGTAATTAAAGGTAAAATTTTAGAAAACAAATACTACCTCAAAATCACTACAAGCAGAATTTCTAGATATGACATCTATGACCTTTTGGGTAATGCTCTTTTAGAGATAAACAACAATCGAAGATCTTTCGATTTATTACTTTAAGAGGAAGCCAAAATCTGCTCAAAATGAGAATATCGACTCAGTTTTCAAACAAGCATTAGACGCAAATATGGCAATTCAACCCCTTCTTTTTAGGTTCTATTGATGATCAACAGAAAAAAAAACTGAAAATTTTCCAGAAAACTTTTGTGATGATATAACACACTTGTTTAGATCACAAATATTATCACTTCAGATCTAAGTGATAATATTTGTGATCTAAACAAGTGTGTTATTAATTAATAAACACACATGTTTTAATTATTAAAAACATGACCGATATGAAACCGCTTGCTAACCTAATGATGATTGAAAATAGTTCTTTGACTTCTAGCTATTCTGATGTATGTACTGCTTGTTGTATGAACTTAACTGTTCCTGTTACGGTGGCCAAAGTTGAAAGATCATTTTCTCAATTTAAACTGATCAAAAATTACCTTTCAAGTTCTTGATTCAAGAATGCCTAAATGGTTTGGCTCTTTTGTCAACAGAAAATGAAAGGGTCCGACATATTAACATTGATACACATTGATTCTTGCCAATATGAAGTCAAAAAATAAAATGTACAAATCTCATGTTTAATCAATGTTTTTACTGTTTAATAAATAATTTATTTTCTGATATCAAGAAAATTTGAACTTCAAGCTTTGTTAAACTTTAGTCTTTGTTTTTATTATTTTAAATTGTTCTTTAAAAATTATTTTATGTTTACTACATTAATGCCTACTAGCAACAAAGTTAAGTAATATTTAGTTACTTAAATTTTATAAAAAATTCAATTAATTTATCCATGAAAGACAAAGTTATTTTTATTTTAAAAACTTATTATTATTTTAGTTTGGTGAGACCTTAAGTTCTAAATAACACTTGTTCTGATCCTGTTGACCTTATTGTAATGATAAGTTAGTACCTAAACTTCTTAGACAAATAAAAATTAATTTTTTTTTAAACAAATAAAATCTAAATAAAAAAATTAATATCTCACTACTTGGTACCACTGTTTTCAAATTTGTAAAACTAAGTATTACAGATAATTAATTGTTTACATGTGGTTAAATCTAATTTATGAAATATGTGTGTAAATTTAAAATTCCTGAATTAATATATGGTAATTGCAGTTAGAGGCCCCATTTGGACCTTCTGCATGAGGGCCTCAAAGAACTTAGCTATGCTACTGGTTATGAGCTCTCCTTTCTTTGGGAAAAATCAATCACTGAGACATAGCGTTTATCAGTTATATGTTTTATGAAACTAAACACTTTTAACTTTCATTAGATAGAAGAACAGTTGGTTTTATTAGACTGGAAATAAATTAGTGTGGAAGTGTTTAATCCTTTAAGAATGAAAAACCTTTTTTGGAATTAAAAAAAAATGTTTAATGGTTTTAGAGATAGTGTTTAAAAAAAAATTACCACCGCTTAAGAGACAGTGATAAGTTGTATAAGATTTCACAAAACTTTTATTGCCAATATTTTGTAGAAATTTTACTTTATGTTTAAGAAAAATTTGTTCTATATATTAAATAGAAATTCAAGCACAAAACTAATTAATGCATGTTAAAAATATAACCAACTGTTTTCTAATTAATTTTAAAAAAGTTCCAAAGTAGGAAAAAATTTACAGTAGAGTATATGATTGTTATCATTTACAATCTGTTTTCAGTGATCTTGAAAGTTTTACAATTGGCCATGAAATTAACAGATTTTAGTAAAAAAAATTTTTAATTAATTTTTTACTAAATTTTCCCAATAAGCGTAATACTGGAGTAGTACCATTATCCTGGTCAGGCATGGCATTTTTTAATATGTTACCAATTTCTACTGGGCTAATGACCACAGATGTTGAAACTCTTTCATAACAAACAATTACCATTAAAATGAAATAAGCTTATCAGAATATCCTAAAATGCAGCAGGAAATTCAAAAAGCATACATTTATAAAAGAAAAAACCCATTAGATTACTGTTTACAGTTAGCAAAGTTATTTTTTAACAGTCTTAATTGCAAATAAGTTTCTAGTGACATTCTTCATGGCAGTATTTACCATACCTCATACATAATCATCAGTTAGCTCTTTTTCATTTGCCTTTCATTATACAAATTTTCAGTCTTCCCTTGCTTTCCAAGTAATCTTACTGTTCCAGCTTCTCTATGATTATCACCATCACTTCCAATAGGACTAGAGAGTTCAGACTATGCTCGTTGTTCTTTTAATCAATTTACTGCCTCCCGTAACTAGACACAATAAATGGTATTCAGATTTACTCCATAAAAATCTTTTCTTTTTAATACAAATGCATTTAAGATCATTCTTGGAAGAAAAAAAATAATAGCTAACTTTTTCCATCATTTGATTATTCTTTGTTCACCTAGACATCAGTATGTCAATTCAAACTAATTTTTCTATAGATGTTTATTGTAGTAAATTCCAACGTAAGGTTAATTTGTTTTCTCCTTTACATAAATTCTGGACCTAATTTCTTCGTCCTACTATTTTATATTTATGAATACAAATAATAAAACAAACATTTTTTTTATATTTTTGTATGCCACAGAAACAAAATATTTTTTAAATAGAAAATCTTGTTGCCTACTGGAATTGTTGTTTAAATACTGTCCAATAGAGAACATTTATTTAAAATTATAAATTTGCCAATGGAAGACTAGAAAAAAGTTATCAGATAAGGAATGGTACCACTTGTTCAGTAACTTACAGAAAGATAAGAATTCTTAATTATATAAAACGCAAAGACAATTTTCTTTATTTCATATGTATTGCCATTAACTTATATTAAAAATTGCTCATGTAATACTTCAAAAGTAAATAATATAGGACCTACATTTATAAAATTATAGATGGGGTTCAATACCCCATCTATAACTGTGCTTTTAAGATATTTGTTGATATGGTGTGTATATGTATATGTATATATTATATATATATATATATATATATATATATGTTTTATGGCATACGAGGTGTGTTCAAAACGTAACGAGAATTTTTGTTTTTTGGAAAGAATTTTATTTATTCATCTACATTAATGTTATTTCCTTCAAATAGTCCCCATTAAATATTACACTTATGTCAGCACTTTTTCCAAACCCAAAACACTTCTGGAACTCAATCTTTGGAATAGTGTTTAGCTCTTTCAGCTATTCGCTTTTAATCTCATCTATGCTTTGTAAAACGGCAGCCCTTTAAGGTTCTCTTTATTTTTGGGGATAGAAAAGTTACATGGGACCATGTCTGGCGAATATGGTGGCTCAAAGAATTCGATTCTGCAATAACAAAAATAGGTTCCTATTTAAAAATATTAAGTTTCTCTTACAATAACCTTATCAACAACATAGGTTGTGAACGCGTATTTCCCCCTTGAAATGAAAAAACTTTAATAGGAAACATTTTCTCCTAAAATGTATAGTTTTTGAGATATACATGTGCCCCAATTTAAATGGACCACCAATATATAAATATTGTCTGCAATATAAAACAGGGAATTAAAATAGTATAGTCCTTTCAAAAAAATTTTTTTTCTTCTTACTTTCACTCGATTTTTCCATGAAACATCTGAGAAATAACAATCACTATTACTTGAAGTCATCACCATTTTAATGTAATATGGTCTTCATGTATTGTATTAAGTAAAGACAAATAGCATTGATAGTGATCAATGCTATTTGTATCACACATTTAAAGCAACGAAAAATCCATTTTATTTGTTATTGAAACTGCTGTTATATTAAACAGTGATGAAATTTGGATGCCATATTCTATATCTATGACATGTCGAAAATGTATTCTATGGTGCTCCAATTTATCTATAGTAGTAGGAGTTTGCAATATAAAATTAAAAGATAATTTTTATTTTTATCATAGAATAATCTCTTAAATAAAACCTCTTAAAATAGAAGGGTTTAAAGTTAAAAATTATTTCTGTAAACCTCTAAGCATATGTAAATACAGTTTATAAAAATAAAATATAATAATCGTTCCAGAATTCCATTATTTTTAGGAGTTGTAACAGTACTGAAATAAAATTATAATCTATACAGTTTAGGATACGAAGTAAAATTTTAAGAATTATGCAAAAGAGTATAACATGCAACTAATCTGATGTTAATATTACTAATTATAAACACTAATTAATAAACAAGACAGTATGACTAACAAGAAAATCTGAAGTATTATTTTTTACTAACATTATCAAACCAGTAAAATAAACAAAGAGATTATGCCTACATGTACAATATATACCATTATGTAATCTTTATAAAATCAAACATAAACTGCGCAATAATTTTAGAATTTCCTAAGAAAGGAAAGATTAATTTACTGCATCAGCAGATAAACTTTCTAAGGTACTTTCAATAAATGAAACTTATCATATTAGGTAAAACAATTTTCAAATTAAATTTAATTAAAAAAATTTACTGATTTACCTGGAGTAGAAATGGCAAGCTGATATGCACACCTTCGCAACATGGGTGTGGCTTCAGATGGACTTCGAGTAACAGGATGAGACCAAAACATACTTAGCAAGTTAGAGGGTTGTTCCATGCTAGAACCTACAAAAAAATTAATTTAATCGTGAGTTTTTAATTATTTTTAACACCCTATTCTAATTTTACAGCTACAGATTGTAATTTGAACTAAATAGTAAAAAATTCTTAAAATTAAAATCTGTAAATTTACAACAAGAAATAAAACAGTAATTTCAAAGAAACTGAATTTTTTTAATTACCACATTTTTCACATTTGATTATTTTAAGTGGGAAGTCATTTATACGATGAAATTAATTTTTTTTTTATAGTTTGAAAAACCTGCTGACATTCTAACAATGATAATTTTTATTAATACATTTAAAGAGAAAACTGCATCTATGTGTTAATTATAACTGCTTCAAAAAAAAAAAAAGCTACCTATCCAACATTACAGAAAATTCAGTTTGCAGCTATTAGTTTTATTTTTAATTTGAAAGCTAATTTGTTATACTGTTAACATATTAACAGTATATAAATACACAACTAATCACAGTACCTCCTAAACTTATTGTTCTGAAAAATTAGAATTTTGTAAAGGAATTTCACACATGTTAAATTCTAAATTTTTCTGAAAAATTCAACTTCAAAAAGGATTAAAATAGGAAATGGACTGAATATAATAAATCCATCAAACAGACAAAAATTGACGAAATCCAGAAATTGTGTTGTGATTTTTATTTTTTCACACATTCAGCCAGTGTAACTTTTTTTAACAATAATGAGTTAAAGGTCTTCAAATCCAAAGAAAAAAATTTTTGTTTACCTAAATTAACTTTATGAGTTGGTTGGGTAATACATAATTTGGCAAATTTGCAACTTGCCAAGAATTTAAGAGAAATCTTTAAACTACAATTTAGGCATTAACTGGTCCTAATGATGGTAAACCCTAGTCAGAAGCAGCTAGCAGAAGCATATAGGCTGATAGACCCTTCTTTTTTCTTCTCATAAGTTTATTAATTATTCCTTCTTCCTGGATAAATGTGATGCAAATTGGGTTAGACACCAACCATCTGCAATATCTTAATGCCTTCTAGTTAAAGGCAGGATAGCTGCTTTTTTATAATAGCTCAATGGGGTGCCAAATCTCTTTGAGTGTAAAAATTGATTAAGGATTCTGTTTCATAACCAAGGAAAGTTGTGGTGGCTATAAAAGCCAGGCTTATTTTTATACAATCAAACGTAATTTGACCCATAAAGGTTTAAAAAATAGTGTTGTCACCCTTATATATATGAACAGAAAGAAATTATGAATCGTCAAACAAAAAAATAACAAATGGTTTTCTAGCCAAACATTTATCTGAACCATTTTTTATGAATTACATCATCTGAGAGAACTAATTATTGTAAAGGGAAAATGAATACATCAAAATTTAACTTTATATATGTAATGTACATTATTTAGATGTTCTACTGTTTAGTAATAAAAAAAGATGATGAATATTTTTATTATTTTTTGACAAATTCTTAAATAATTATTTTTTATTTTAGCGAGGATATGTATATTTTGAATTAAATGTTCTGTAACATTTCTTAACAATAATATGGAAAATATGTTCTTTTTTTTGTTTCTCAAAGTGAAACGTTTTTTACAAGACTTTTACATTCAAATTACAGATTTGTAATAAGTATTTTTTTGATTAACCTTAGTTTAAGTAAAATAAACATCACAAATTTAATAAAAAATAAAATCCCACACAAATTAGAAAATGGACTTAAGTTTGTGCATAAAAACTTCTTAGGCGTGCTCTTCGTTTGATGTAAACCTCAGCTACATTCTGAATTTACGTTCAGCAGTAATCTGTTGGCATGTTAGTACTCCATTTACATCTAATTGGTAGTGTTTTTTTTTTTTTTTTATTCACACCAAACAGCAAGGACTTATTTAGCTTCCTGTTTAGCCACCCATTTAATTACAATGCACAGGTAATGAATATCCACCTAATAGCTATTTTATAGCTGAAGTTATTAATAGTTTCTTTAATTTAATCATATAATAAACTCATCACACATACAATAAAAACTATTCAAATCATTTACACATCAACAAGTCCATAATAAGATTAAATTTCTCATTCATAATTAATTAGAATTTTATTTTCCAGAATGAATGAAGAAATACTACGAGAAGTAATAACAAAGTAAATTAAGTAGTTTTAAATGCATAAACACGGTCAAGGATCTTCATTGAAAAAAGTGTTGTATGTGATCACAAATAATAAACTTACATCACTCATTCATTTATAACGGTTAAAAATATTAAGTAATAAAAAGTTAATAAAATTAACTAATAATATAATAAACTAAATATATACATATTACAAAATATTTCCAAAACTTGAATTTTGAATTTAAAAAAAAAAGTTTATTTTTATAGTTAACATTTTTAAATACACGGATATGCTACCTAAAACTGGTTTTAAATTACCTATTCTTCCAATTTATAGCCAAAAGTGTGACTACACAAAATTATGATTAATATACATGGTATGTTTCATTTATATTTCTGTTCACATATTTTCATTATGTGGTTATTAGGCTTAAAAGCTGAAGATACAGTATTTCTATTTAAAACTGTTTTTGATAGGATTTCTATGCAGAAATACAAACTGCAAGGCTGTTTATGGAAAATTGGATAATTTAAACTTTTATTTATATTTTTATGTATATCAGGTTTGATCTATTTATTTTACGTGATTAATTTCTCCTACAAAAATTAATTCTTTATGCAATTTTGTTTATCTCCTTATGTGTGACAACTCTACATACCATACAATTACAGCAAATGTTTGTTTTATGTAGTAATGTTTGGAGAGAATTATTATGAATTATAGGTGTTTGTAGTAAATGATTTATGATGAATAACAATTTCATTTTTATTTTTAGTTAATATAAAAAAATTGTTCTACATTTACTTGCTTCGACAGGAAAACAAATATTTTTATTACAACTGTTTAATTTATTGTTATTTTGGGTTCATTACTCATACACAGATCATAAATAATATGAATAGTGTTTATAGATCCATATCAGAATGTGAATTATATAAAATCCTATGAACTAATCAGAATTCAAAATCTTGTAAATAATATTTCTGACTTGATTAGAAAAGGGTAAGGGATTGGTCCCATGGAAAGGAGGCCATTAGACAAAGTAAAATTTATTTTCAAATTCAAAATTATTTTTGTTCCATTTATTGCAAATTATAGTAACTTAACTGTTAACAAAATTTATGCTTTGATTAAAGTTTGTTTTTTATAATCTTATGGGTGTTGTTTATGGATACAGTATTAGTCCACGAGTACAAATTATATCATGACCAATAATTTGTCTGTCATTGATAATACTGTTTTTTTTAACTACTTTATAACATCAATTTCATTTTTTGTGTTTTATAGAGATTTTTTCTTTTAATATCTTATTAAAATAAAGGGGAAACAGTAGCAAAACAGTAAGAGTAGTAACCAGATTATTGAACACAGTCTAAAGAAAGGTTACAGTTTTAATATAACCCTCAACTATCAAAATATTTTATTTGAAATACAGTACAAGACCTTGACATTCTGAGAATATTCAGGTGCAGTATAGTACTTTTCTGTACTTTTATAGTACTTTCTGTAGTATAGTACTTTTTTCTTTTTCAAAGAAAAATAAAGCCTGTAATTTGATTAAATTTATAAAGAAATCAAAATTAAAATTAGTAATTCTATATTGCTGGGCTTGTATGGATAAACATACATGAATACATGTTCATTTTCAAATTTAAATTAAGTGAATTTATTTTTGTTTCAATGAGATAAAATGGTCTGAACTTTTATAACAATGTCTTGTGAAGTATTTTAATTGTTAAGATAAAACAAATATTACCGTAGCAATATTAGAGTAAACTCAATAAATTATTTTCAGTACAGGCTATTCTTTAATGTGCAAAATTCTAGTGTATGAAATGCAGGAAAATTACTGAAAATAGAAGATAATACAAATTATAACTAAAATTCAAAAACAAAATGGCAGGAGGTTCTAACATAGAGGAAGAATGTGCAAAAAAAATTAGAGAAAACAGAGATATGTGCGAAACAAGAAAATTAAGCCCATGGCAGCCTAGTTATCCACCACCAGATAATGCATGTCAAAGCCCGTGTCCAGCAGGAGGGCAGTGCGAACAACCTCCTGCCCCAGTAACAGTTAGCGGAGGAGCTCAAAAGAATACTTGTCGACCTGAAACACCTCCTAAACCTCCAGCAAGAAGCTGTCTACCACCTAAAGCAAAATATCCTGATAAAAAACCAGAGGAAGATAATACACGTCCAACACCTTGCGTACCAAAAGTAGATAAACCACCAGCACGAAGTTGCAGGCCACGGGATTAATCATTGTAATAATGATTAAGACTAAATCATTATATGCAGCATTTGAATATTGTAAATTTACCACATAATATTTATTGTATTTGAACAATTAAAATGATTTATGATTTTCAAAATTGAGGGGTGAGGTAAGCTGATATACAAAAGTATCTTTAGAGAAAACTTTCTTTCTGGGACACAATTTTTTTTTATCATTAAACAAAAACCAGTAATGTGACAAAATGGTAAATATAAAAATTCATGTACTTTAAAACATAATATATTCAAATAAATAAAAATTAAGCAATACTGAACTTGTAAATTAATTCTTAATAATAGTAACATAAGTCTCTGTTGCTAAATTAAAAAAATAATGAAAAATATTAACCTATTTTATTTTAATTCATAACTACAAATCTAACTGTATAATTTTGTGATGTTGCACAGCTTGTGGCATACAGACTGTAAAACATTTGGTAGCACAATTTTGATACACAAAGGATTGTGCTAGATGAGGCTGAAAATCTTCATACTTGATCCTCAGGTGAATCTAGATTGATTTCTCTCCAAAGTTGCAGTTGTATCTGCTGCATTTAGATTATGTTCTTGCCTCTGAAAATGAAGCCATAAGTGGTTTCTTTTTCCAATAGCTTGTTTCCTAAAGAATAAAATGATTAGTAGTAGCTTGTAGCTAATTTAATATGTAGTATATGATATCATGGAGTTCACAGAATAGTTTTATTTCCATATTCCTTGACTTGACATGGAATACATGGCACAAGGATGCTAACATTATCTGATAAGTCATGTAACCAACTTCTTGTAAATTGACATCATGACATGTTGTAAGGCAAAGTAATACCTTGTGTTCCAATATGAATGAAGATGGAGTGGTAGATGGGAAAAATATGTAGTAAAAATCAACCCTAAATTCCTTTTATTTTGAAGGTATTGTATAATTTTATGGCCATACGGATTATGAGAATCTTGGATTCCACTAACATAAATTATGAAAATATGTATACTGTAAAATTTAATTTTTTTAGACTGGATTTTGTAATCGCATTCAAAAAGTTTTGGGTCTAGTAAGTCGAGAGATTTTCACAAAAAATTATTCTGAAAAGTCAAATAGCTTTTTGTTTAAATATTTTTTATATTTTTCAATGTAAAGCCATAAACTAAGGAAATTGCAATGGACTTATAAAAGTAGGTCTTGGTTTAATACAAAATACTTTTAATTTCAGAGAAGTAGAGGAATGTGTTAAATTAGCAAATATGAGTCAGTCTAATCATGCAGTACAATTAAGACAATTCAGGGCCGCTTTAAGTACTACCTAAAAAAAAATTACACTACTGAGTGGTCAGAAAGAAAATTAAAACTTAAAAAAATATATAAAAAATCTCAAAAAGATGATGTGGAATTGGTTTAAAAAAAGTTCAGTCAAAAAGAAAACATATATGGATGGCCTTCTTCTGATGCCATCAAAAGCTAATCTTTATTTTTTTGTGGGACCAATTTCCCATGTTACAACAGACTGATTTTACATCAGTAAAAAGGGAAAATATAGTATTTATTTATAAACACACAGTGAACTGTCAGTGGCTAACTTCACAAGAGCAGAAAGTTAAGATTGAAGATGAGCAGCCAAAAGTTATTTTTCAATTCTTACGGACGTATGTTTGTAATAACAATATTGACATAGGCAATTTAAACTTGTGATCAAGGAATAACATGAACTCTAAAAGCAAATCACCATTGGGAAATGCATTTTAAAAACTTGTAAAACATGATTATATTACCTCATTTTTACTGATTTACAAGGGTTATTCAATAAATAAACAGACAAATAGCTGTACAACAAAAATGGTTTATTAAATAAATACTATTATTTTGTCTACTTTTCCACGTAATCCCCACTGACTTCTCTGCACTTGTTCCATCTTTTTATGAGTCTTCTTATCCCCTCAACAAAAAATTCTTTACCTTGATCTAGTTTTGTACTTTTTTCTTTATCTCTTCATTGACGTTGAACTTGATGCCACGCAAAGCTTCTTTCATCGAACCAAACAGATAAAAATTCAAAGGGGCAATGTCAGGGCTGTAAGGTGGATAAGGTAGGAGCTCCCAACCCACTTTGCTAATAGTTTCCAGCATCAGTTGTAACATATGAGGTCAAGCATTCCTTATCTTGAAGAAGAAGCAGCAAGTCTTTCCTCTGTCATCCTGAACATTTCCTCAACCAAGGTTTGACTTTGTTCTCAATCGTGGCTGAGTAGTACAGGCTGTTGATAGGGCACTGCTCTACCAAATAATCACAGAAAATTGAACCATGGGCACTCCAAAAGATGTTAACATGACCTTACCAGCTGATGTTTGTGTTTTAAATTTCTTACGGAGAGGCGATTCAAGGTATTAACACTGAACACTTTGATGTTTAGACTGTGGCTCAAAATAATGTATCCAAGTTTCATCACGGGTTAAAATCCTGTCTAAAAATATGTCCCTTCATTATTTAAATGAATTCAGAGTTTAGTGCAAATGCGAAATCTTTTAACTTTGTGATGAACGGTACTCTCTGGGAACCCACCTACCACAAATCTTACAGTAGCAGTTTCTTTTGAATGATGGAATGAGTTGTGCTGACACTTACTTCCACTTTTTCTGCAATTTGTTCAATTGTAAGTTGTTGGTCTTCTTGGATAAGCAAATCAATGCAAGAACCTTAATACCAAGGTCAACACTGTTACTGAACATCCAGAGCGGGTGCTTGTTGGTCACACTTTTGTGGCCACTTTTATACTTTTTCACCCACGTGTAAAAACACACACTGTTCATGCAACTACTGCCATATTGTTTGTTCATCTGAGAGAATATTTTTACGGTTGTACACTTTGCGAAAGTAAAAATTGGATCATAGAACTCTGTTCTTCAAAAGTACTTTCTTTGAGTGGGCATGCCGTTTTACCTAAAACTTTAGAGGTTACATTAACATAAATATTAATTGAACAGCTGACTTACACTCAACACAAGGTTGCCAACTAACATAGAAGTTTCAACTGCTTGCATTAAGCATTTCCTTCACTAAAAATGTTTGTTTAATTATAGAATGACCCTCGTAACATACTGTTCCACTTCTCTGAAATTTAAGGTTTTTGTATTAAACCAAGACCAGTTTTTTATGTTCATTCCCAATTCCTTAGTTTATGGCTGTATACTGAAAAACATAAAAAATATTTAAGTAAAAATTTGTTTTTACTTTTTCAGAATAATTTTTTGCAAAGACCCTATACAGACTAAACCCTAAAGCTTAAACAGAAAGCAACAGATGTGAATGAATCGGCTAAAGATTTCAATTTGTTGATCCTTGGGACTTATAAATATGATCAAAACTGAAAAGAAAACAAAATGATTTAAAGTTATGAATGCTTACTAAAAATTAATTTTGAACCATCAAATTTTATAACCCTTGTATGATAATTCAGTAAAATTAAGGTTCATACTGCATTGAACAATGTTAATTGTGATCACAAAAGGATCTTAGTGATAAAAATAAACGAATTATAAAGGTAACTACTGAAGGGAAGATGATATTTCTTTTAACTTACATAACAAATACAGTAGTATTGTGCTAGAGCATATAAATACAGAAAATATATTATAAAGATAGACTGCACTGTATTCAGTTAGCTCATAGAGTGAAGAATTAACAAATATTGTGTTTTTAAGAGTGAGTTTGTCATGATTCTGTTATGTCCCGTGTATCAGTGCCAATTCATAACACATCTATATACAACACTACAATCATTAGTCACCATATAATTTAGTCATATAGTAGTCATGAAAACAAACGTTTATATGATATGTCTTCTAAGTTCTATCAAACCCTTGATCTTTTCATATGGTAACTCTTTTGTTCTCGTACTCAATTTTTGTATTTCTGTAACTTACTTACTCTAATATTATTTTAAATTAATATAATGCAATTTTTTTAAGTTACTGGTTAGTATAGTGTACTCCTAGACTTGTGTCTGTAAGACTTTGTTATACCATTAATTTGACATCATGTCTGATACCAAGACATGATGACAATCTTGTATAACAAGATTTTTTTTTAAATTTTGATGCCAAGTTTAAACTGATTCTCTGATAATACTTGGCAATTAAACCACCATACTGTACATCTTAAGTAGTTTCTTTATCTAATTATTCTCCCTGACTGGTAACTATACACCCAACACCCTATCTTGTTTTTCCCCACCCTCATTTCTGGTGCTTTTTTAAGTTAAAGGTAAACAATTCTTAAATTCTTTGGACAAAAACATTTTAGTAAAAAAGTAGTAAAACTTCTTTAGGTTTGTTATAAATAAATCATGTAAATTTGATAAATAAATTTATAGAGAATTTAATTCTAAGAAATTGATATAAATAATGTCAACAGAAAATAAATACACCTTTCAGAAACTGGACTAATTCAAAACAAACCAAAATATTTAACAGAATAAAAATTTTCATAATGCTGAAAATGCAAATACTGAAGCAATGGATTCTATAAAGCCACCGCCTACTAAAAGCGTCAAACAATTGTTATGGCATTTAAATTTTTCACAACCAAGTGTGTGTAGCAAACATTACAAGAGCAACAACTGGATTAATTCTAAATAATACATGTGCAAGATATAATACAACCAGATCATAAAAATGAGAACATTTTGGTCTGTTATGTTGTGAATTAAATTCAATTTCCAAAACTTATAATTGTTTTCTATTGTTAGAAATTTCTATATACCATATTTGAAATAACAGTATTGATCACAAAGTACAAATTTAGTTTAAAATGTACAAAAAAGTTGAGTAATTAAAAATTTAATAGTTTCTAATTATCATTATTATTAGAAGTAAAAAGCAATTTAATACTATCAGTAAAATACTAAATTTACATACTGACAAGAGAGCTTTTCTCAAAACCATCATACTCTTTAAGATATCGTGCAAGAGAACTCTCATCATTAATGGAATCGACAGAAGCATTACTTAAATTGTTATAAAACAAGTTTCTAGGTTGTACTGCAGGTACATTTGTTGATGACTGTGGTGATCTTCGTGGTGAACCGCATGTATATATCCAAGAAGGAGATGAAAGTGAATAATTTGATCCAATCTTACCTTCAAACAAACAAATAGCTATTCTGAAAATCTTTACACAAATAAAAATGGACTTCTTAATTTGAACATATAACTTTCTAATTTTGACATAAAATGCAGAGGTTGAGTTATAAAAGGTCAGGAGTTATAAAAGGAGGAAAGGAAAAGAATTTTCATAATTTTTTTAGGTGATCCAATCTAAATTTTTAAATAATGGAAACTTTACTCTTGTCAAAATACTTATAGCTATGTACAATATAGCTTAAGTTACACAGCCAGCACTAGATTCTATCTTTAGTGGAAAACAATTTTTTCAATCAAAAAAGAAAAATCACGAATTTAATAAGTCAAAAACTGCATTACATTTGATGTACTGGTATCAACAATCATAGGTAAAACTTCTATCAACACGTAAATATAGTATATGAGTGATATATAGTAATATATGAGTGGTGTATAGTATAACACATGTTCGTTTGCAAGCCATGACCAGCTTATGTATAAACACTGGAGGGCTGGCACAGAGGGATATTGATTGTAGAAATGTGGGAAGGGATGGACAGTCCAGCTGTCCCAGCATTCACATGGAAGATTGCTACTGGCTCTAATCAGTAATGTCATGTTAATGAAAGTTGTTTAATCATAAGTTGCACAATGTGTTGTGAAGTTTCTCACAAATGAGGGACACACAAACGCTCCAAAATTATGACTACATTGCATATGGAATTTGGGAATATGATATTACACATATTTGAGCATGATCCTATGACTGGGGCAACAAAATCAAAGGATGTGAAGCTGTAAAAAATTAATCACAACAGACATTTAAGGACAAGTATAACAGACAACATTCTATCGATCCATAACCTGACTGAAGATGATCAGTACCTTATGATTGAGAAATTTCTTTGGAAGTTGTTGTCATGGAGATGCCAATTCCATTACCACAAAAAAAATCCTTGAGTTTCACAAAAAAATCTAAGTGATGTGGGTTCCAAGACTTCTGATCAAAATCAAAAACAGGCACGAGGGAAATTTGCCAAAGGCTCCAGAATTGATTAACAGGGAATAAATCTTTTGCAAAGAATAGTCACATATGATGAAATGTAGGACTATTGCTACACTCCTCAGTCAAAATCGGCAAGTGTGAAGTGGTAAAAGAAAGGAGAGCCTTGCGCTGTAAAGGCAAATATGTATCTGTCAGCTGAAAAAAGTCCTCGCAACCATCTTTTGGGACTGAAAATGCAGATGTCCTCAAACTTTTATGAAGGGATCCAAAAGCTTTTCACATGCTGGAAAAAGTGATAGAACTTCAGACTACATAGAAAAACAATAAATATGTTTTGTATTAGTCTATACTAATAAATATTACAAAAATCTGCAGTTTATATTTGACTGACTTGTAAATAACTTACTTTTGAAATTATCACACAAATGAAATAATCTGAAATTTCTATTAATTTGAAAAAATATTTGTCCTTCATTTTTTAATATCAAGTAGTTTTTTAAATCAAAGTATGTAATCCAAAATGTAAAAATAAAAATACTTTGTAACTAAAATATTCTATTTTTAGAAAATCTGAAAATTGTACTGTTTTAAATTTATCTAGCAAATACCATACAATAAACTGTTAAACAAATACAATAGCCAGTATTTGAAATATTTTTATGTAGAAAATATTATGCAATGCTTCAAGATAAGATTAATAAAGTGATGCTGGTTTAGTATTTGATAGAAGTTAATCAAATCATTGTCAGAAACTGAATGGAACAAAATGTCCCATTTGTAAGTCAGCCTTAAATCACTGTAATAAGTGATGAATATGCTAAAATACTGAAAGTAAATGGAACATACAAATGAACATAAACACTAGAATAAATACATAACTACGCAGTAGTTTTAAAGGGCGTTATGGCACTTACTACACAGTAAGTGCCATAACGCCCTTTAAAACTAGTATTTTTTCAATCAATCCAAGCAATAGCATTTTACCACCTAATAGATGGCTGTTTTCTTCTTTTTGGTGTTATTTAAAGTTTTTATGACCAGAGAGCATTAAATATTAGAATTTTAAAATTGTCAAAATTTATAATAAATAATAATCAATATAGTATAATTCAAAAGAGCTACATTAAAAAAAAATAAATAAGCCAAGATTAATTCACTAAAATTTACAAAGGCATGTTAAACTGAAAGTACATTTAATACTTACTATCATCAAAATCTGAAACAGAAGTAATAGGAGAAGATAACCAACTAGATGATGAAAAATTTACTGGTGTACTAGAACTATTGTCTGGAGTTGAAATAACAGGTGCGTTCACTTCTTCTTTCACTTTTACATATTTATCTGCAAAATAGTCAAAAATTTGTTAAAGCATGCTTTCAAAACAATAAAGAAATAAAACAGGACTTAACAGCAGATTTATATGCAAGTATTCACCCATTAATATAATATCAAAATTCTTAAGACAAAGAAATATGAATGACTGGCGATCACTGGATTATTATTTAATCCTTAAATCCAAAATAGACAATCCAAAATCATATTATCCAGAATTTGAAAATGAACTTTCAGGCAGCAAGCAATGTGGAAATCATTGTTTAACTGTAGCTAATACTGAACTCTTTCTTAAATTGACATGCGTTCCTTTAATTAGTCAATCATACTTATTTTATGACGTATTTGTACAGAAATATAAAATAAGTTTTCATTAGAGCAGCAAATTTGTATTTTAGTAATTTATCAGCAAATGCATTATTCTTGTCACAAAAATTATTTTAAACAGTTTTCAATATATATGTATTAATAAATCTAAAAATATTATTATAAAAATAAATAAAAATATATTATAATATTATTATTATTAATAATAATAATAAAACATATTTAGTGAACGAAGCTGAGACAGGGATTGCTAGTTATTATAAATATTATTATTATAAAATATTCCTTTGGCCAATTTTACAAAAGCAACAGTGTCAGGGAACATTGTTCTATTTCACTGAATGGTAATATAAAAACCAGTTCATTAACCTACTGAAGTTGGTTTCCTGATACTATTATTAACTGTTTTCACTGGGATTTTTTCCCTTAATAGTATTAACACAATAATACAATGACATTTCATGTTGCAACTATTAGACTGAAATTTTTTTTGTATAAAGTATAAATAGACTGTTGCAGTATTATGGAAAATCATTAGGTAGACTACTTTCTCAGATTAAAATTCATAAAACAGTTTTAAGAGAAATATAACACCTAACTTACAAGCCAGTATTGATTAAAAACTTAAAAAACTGATAAGTAAAACAGATTAATTATTGAATTGACTTCAATTGTTTATTAAAATTACACAAACAATATTAATAATCATTTCAGTGATAAAATAATGTTCCATTAAAGCAGTTAGATTAATGGATAGAAACACCAAATTTGAAATGATGTATGTATTAAAACATTTTTTACCCAGAAAACAACTTAGTACTTAAGCAGTGTCATTAAGCAGAATATAATTATTAACATTTTTTTATTCATATCATAACTAAAGTCATTAGTAGGATTAATTAAGCTTTAATAGTATGTTAATACTAAGTTTAATGATCTAATATTAAGTTTATTCAGCTTATTAAATTCATTCCTCTTTTAGGACCTAAAAGAAAGATATGACAGGTTGCAAAATAGTGCCTCAATATATACAACAGCTAAAACCAAGAATTTTTTATGATTGGCCAATTTCAAAAAACCAACCAGGTCTCCGACCTCATAAGACCAATCTCCTCTTTGAAGACTTAAAATATATCAAGTACAACAATAATTATAAAAATCCTCTTAACCATTATAAAATTGAATCCATAACAAAAATAATACAGGAACTACTTTACAAAAAAAAAAATCTACAAATGTGATTGAGTAAAAGCTTGTCTAAAGAAGACTTTTTCTACTGGAATGAGTACAACAAAGCATTTACCAAGACACATTATATAAAAGGCAATATAAAAACCAAAGAAAGTCACAGATTACTCACACATACAAATTGTTATTTTTCTGGTATATCACAGAACATGCAAAAAAAATACACGAATCAATAAGTTTTAAAAAAGAGACATAATATCAAAATCAGCCTTGAATAAATTAGGGTAAATTTGGGGGGGGGGGGGGGCTGATTAGTTCTATACAGCTTTTTTCTTGTCAAACAGTATAAATTGCAGTAATCATCAGCTTTTATAACAGAGCATTTGGATATATATTCTACAGAAATTACAATGAACAAACCACAGATACATACAGATATACAAGACCAGTTCATTAACCTACTTAAGTTAGTTTTATGATACTATTTAACTACTTTTCACTGGAATTTTTTTATTGTAGTATTAACACAATAATACAATGATGTTACATATTTCATATCATAAAAGCAGAATAAAAAGTATTTTTTTAAATACTGTGCTATGAGAGATTATATTAGATTGAAAACAATGAGTATCATAAAAAGTTTTTTTTCAACTTTAATATAACTATTACAACGCAAAATTATAAAAATATATACATCTTTTGGAAATTAATTTCCTTTTACAACCTGTGTTCACCTTATATTTGAATACTCAAAAAATAAAACAGCTATATTCATTAAAATCATATGAATAGATATCCAATGTACCTGGAAGCAGGCACAATTCAAAATGCACTAATGTATTTAGTGAAAGTGTAAAGAATAGGTATGCCTAGAGCTTGGTGAACCTACACTCTGATAGTAAAATTTATTTCTGTCATCAGCAATTACAATTTTTATCACTCTCCTGAACCTTAATCTGAATGAATATGTCCAGCAATTTTCTGTAACCTTCAGTTGGAATTGGCAAAGCCATATGCTATGTATATATACATGCATACACATATGGTCATGTTTTCTCAAATATTCTGAGTGCTTATTTTTTATTACACAGATCTCATCCCCTCTTGAACTCTAAATTACTAATACTATTTTATCTCACAACTTACATTTTATGATACATGTAGTAATAATTTCCTCTCACTGGCATGCACGTATGTACACGTGAATTTCAACATACTGCAATGTTTTGCAGAAGAGTTTGACTTTTTTGTTATGAAGTTATGAAGACTTTGACTTTTTTATATCACCTTATTGTTGATTTCCAAAATATCATGATGAATTTAAAAAATGATTATATATTCATAATTCTGATAATTACTGTATTAGAATAAATAGGAATCTTACAAAATAAACCACAATTATTTTTTTTATTTTTTATACTTTGCTGTATCTTTGCTAGCACACATTCTTTGTTAAGTCTTGTAGCTCATGTCATAATAACAGTAAAATGTTAAGGATGATTTTAATTTACACTCAATTATTCAACCATTTAGCTGTTGAATTTCATTACTGAAGGTTTTTAAAAAAAATGAAAAACTACAAAAAAAATCTCTAATTTTTAACCTAAATTGACTTTATACTTATCTCAAAATTTAAAAAATTCCCCCTATCAAACGTCTGACAATTAATATTTTATTATTTTCCTTTCTAATTCACACATTTTTTTAACCAATGACTTTCTAGTTATCTGCCATTTAAACAATTAACTATTTCAATTACATACGGCTATTGTTAAAAATAAAAAAACTGGAATTTTGATAAACTGTTTAGGGTAATACATGGTGATACAACGGTTTTAAAATGGTACTTGAAAAACTCTTTTAATTATTACTACATTAAACACTTTGCACCAGACCAGTAATGTACATTATCTCTAGTGTAGTGCAAGAGAATTATCAGCTACCATACTGATTTATGTGCTGCAGTATACAACAGTTAATAGTCATATTATTATGTGGTTTATAACACTTTCTTCTTTGCAGGCACTCATGTTTTTTTTGTTTTTTTTACTTTAAAATCTTTCTCAGTTTGTCAATTTAGCCATATATCACAAAAAAAAAATGCCTCACTGAGGCATGAGATATTCTGCCTGTTAGTTTGAACTTCCACATCCCAAACAAAGTGAAATGAGATATTAGTTACAGTGTATTTGCCAATTAGGAGCTTGACAAATCAACAAAACAATAAAAATCAAGAGACGGGTGTCACATTTTACTTTTTTATCCCATTTCTGTTAAGCCACATACTGTGAACTAATTACCAAAAGTAATATTTACTACATAGTAATATTACTAAAGTAATTTAAAGTATTATTTAGGTATTTTAATAGATAAGAGAAAAATTCATTTTGTCTGTATACGTTGTGATTCAGTTGTAATGATACCTAGAATTCAGATCTGAAAGTAAATGAATCAGTAACTGAAAGAAGTATGGCATTCTCTTTAGCTATTTATAAAAGGGTAATTGGTTTATCCATGCGCCAAGAGAATCAATCGTTTATATATTAATGGATGATAATTTTTATAATTCTGACAAAGGAAGAATAGTCAAACTATTAAAGTACTAAGATATTGAAAATAGAAAAATAAAAATATTGTTCAGAAAATTTTAGCACACACAAATGAATTCATCTTTATAATTTTTAAACACAGAAAAATGAGTAAAACCATATGCAAAATAAAAGAAAGATGTGCAGCAAGTTAACAGAATGTCAAAACAATGTTGGACGTGGAATAAATAAACATTACATGGTTATAATAAAAATTATAGCAAGCACACATGAAGTTAAGTTTGAGGTGTTCTGAACTCAATAGCCGCAGATATGTTGTGTGATAGATGAAAAACTATGTAGGAAAGGAGGGAAAGAAGCAGCAGAGAAATAAACAAAGATTATTAGGCATCTATGTGCAATCTTTCAGGATAAAATACAAAACAACTTTGAAAAGTAGGTATGGATTCTATAATTCACGGATATTTTTGAAACTGAACAAAAAAAAAAAACTGTAATTAATAAATCTTTTACTCTGCTCAGCACAAAATAATTTATTATATGGATCACATGGGTATATATGCTACTCTGCAAATAAAAAAAAAAGAATGGCCATAGAATTTGCCTGGTTGGACTATGGGTAACCACAGTACAATCTTGATCAGATCAAAATCACAAAATACAAGTTAATTATAAAATAAAAAATTGGTGTGGTTAATTCTGTATTAAAGAGTAACACTGTTAATGTAAAAGAAAATCTTTTCATTTTATTTTAAATAAATCTGTGGATAGATCTTTTAAATGGTTCTATACTTTACTAAAAACTATAATGGAAGCATAATAAAGCTCTTTCTCACAAGCTTAAGTATTATGTTAAGCTACACAAAAACAATTCTGTTGTCTAATTTGAGTGAAGTAAATATGTTTTTATTATTATTTTTTTAACAATAATTATACATTTATAAAAAGATGGATAAGTTATTTCTATTTTTACAGTAATTCCCTAGTCTAGGAAATGCTGATGTCATTTTTTGTTGATATTGGTTTACAAGAAATGATAAATCTATTTTTCACAATTTTTCAAATACTTCAGAAAATATGGACAATAATAAAATTGGTCTGAACAAATTTTACAAAGTATGTGCAAAACCTTTTCTAAAAAGGGAAATAACAACAGACGTATTCTGGTAACTGGAAAATGTTAATTGTTAAAAAATTTGTAAATTAAATTGTGACAATAATAGCATTTACTTCTTTTAAAACATTGGCAGGAATGTTATCATACCCACTAAGTATTTATTCTTCAATTTTTTACATTCAATTTCTTTGGTATCAACAGACAATAAAAGTACCGATTCATAAATAAAACTATTCCAAGTAAATATTTTGTTTGAGATATACAATATTATTGTAATTAATTTACAGTTCTATTCACGGTATTCAACGAAAAGGTGTTTTGGATTTACTTTTAATCACTAATAAAATTGGAATAAGTAATTTTGTATTCCCAGTTCATATTCTGAAATTGCATGAAACCTCTAACGAAAGATCATATGAAGGAAAGAACCATATTATCAAGTAGCCATTCAAACATTTTGTTAATAGGTAAAATTTTTACCAACTTAAAAAAATGTGCATCAATTACTTGGTTGATTTATTAAACTTAAAATGGCAAAGAAATAAAAAAAGGGAGCAAAAAATTCAGCCGTATGAAGAATGACTACATCTAGTTCTTACAAAAATTATAATTAGCTAAAAAAAAGATAATTATTAGCTTACCACCATCTCTTATGCCCAGAAGTCTTTTCTGAAAAGGTGTAACAACAACTGGCTGTAAACTTAGGGTAGTCCATAGGTAACGTCCAAAATGAAATACTGTATTTATTGTTAATATTACCGCTACAAACATTTCTAACATATGAAATGTATCTGAATAAAATGGACATGTATAAATACTGTAACAAACATAAAATATATTACTTTTTCAATCAACTCTTTTAAAAGCATAATTCAGAATAATAAGAATCCAAATATTTCTTTAAATTTTCAGTAAAAATAATTCAAAACTTTTTCAACTACTTTTTTTTTGGCATGGAATGAGTCCTCCTAGAAAATACAGCCTGCAGATAAAATACAGGGCAAATATAACTTACTCAGTGCATTTTAAGGGTTGATAAAAAATGAACAATGCAATGTAGTGCGTGTTGAATTTTTTCAAACATTAGTATTTGTACTAATTACTGATGATCTTGAACGAAAACACCAGTGCAATGTAATGACAGGGGGATTGTAGTTAAGCAATGGCTACTATGCAGGAGAAAGCAATGTGTTTTCTATGGTTTCATGAACGCAGATCTGCTATTACTGTTGATAAGACATTTTCATTTACAATATGGCTGTGATCCTCCTAATAAAGACTATAAAGTTTGCTATTAACAATTTATGGGTACAGAAAGTGTAGTACACAAAAAAAGGTGTTGGCAGAACTCCTGTCTCCAAGCAAGTTATGGATTAAGTAAGAGAACTTTTCAGAGGCCTGGGTAAATCAACTAATGCAAATTTAGAACTAGGAATATAACAATTGACAATTGTGAAGGTTTTACACAAGTGCCTAAAATTTCAGGCATACAAAATTCAGTTGGTGCATGAAATTGAATATGATGATAAATCACACTGTAACAATTTTGCCATAGGCATTCTTGATAAAGTGAACGAAGATAATGGGTTTTCAGAAAAAATAATCTTCTCTGATGAAGCTATCTTCCATGTTTTTGTTCACGTTAAGTCATAATTGTCAGACTTAGGGTAGTGAAACCCAAATTCTGTTTGACAAACAGTGTGACAGCCCAAAAATTAATGTTTGGTGTGTGTTGACTGTTTATGAAGTAACTGGACCACTCTTCTTCGCTGAGTCAATGGTTACTAGCACTAGTTATCTGGACATATTACAGGAATGTGCAGTACAATAGATTGAATATCGACAACCCAACAAGATGGCACACCACCTCACTGGGGTTAACATGTTAGAGGCTACCTAGATGAAAAATTTTTCCATCCTTGTATTGACCGCAATGGACCAATTAGCTACCTAGCTACCTCGATCTCCTGACATTATTCCACTCAAACTCTCTCTTTGGGGGTTAATCAAAGACAGGGTGTACACAATGAATGTTGTCAACATCTAAGAACTAAAAAGAATTGAAGGTGTAATTAATAAAATAACTTCAGATTATTTTTCATAATGTGTTGCATGAAATTTAATATTGTCTAGATGTTTTACAAAAGTCTAAACATTATTCAATTTCACGTCACAAACGGTGCTGATGTAGAACATGTTTGAAGTTAATAAGTGTTGTAAACAAAACTGTTTGAAAATCTTGTTCAGCAATAAAACATGCACATAAGGCTAGCCGAGCAGTTATAGTAAGATGCTTGCAGAGGGGAGTAGACGCATGGCTGGAAGTAAAGGAAAAAGCGCCTTGCTAGAAGGGCTCTGTTATACACTGCTTTGTTATTATTTTATTTACACCTAAAATGAGCTGAATAATTCTTATCACACTGTACTACAGTAATCAGACATCCACAGAAGGCTACTGACACAGTCACTAAAGGATATAAGAATTATTTATTCTTTGAAACAGAATTAAATGTTTACTAAAAAGAAAAAACCCACAAATAGGTTAACCATAAATGTCATAGTAGTAAGAAAAATCAATATTTAGGTAAATTATATTTCTTTACATTACTGGTTCTGTAATATCTCAAAAAGCAACACCTTGAATATAAAGCAATGTGAAGTAAGAAAAAAGCCAATGTTGGAGAATATATTTAATGAACAATTTTCCATAAATCATTTAAGTTAAATAATAAAAGATGTATTTTCCACATATATGTGTAATGGCGTATTTTAAAACAACATTTTACTAATAACCTTAGCAATTAACAGATATAAAAAGTAGGATTTTATAATAGTGTATTATAAATATAAAACAATGTATGGTCATCAGGCTAATTAGACCTTCAACTACCACAAGCCTACGCAGTCAGTACTAGAGAAGTTTCATTGATTAAGATTATTTCCATTTCCATTCTCAAACAGCAATATACATTCAGTAATGGTTGCAGCATCAGCTGGGAAACTGTACATTTCAGAATTATTAATATGTATCTACCATAAATCAGACAAGTTTACAGCCAGGCTTGTATGATGATACAATAAATAAGTATATGATCAATAGTATGATTAATATACTAATCAAAGTATGATCACTCATATAAGTAAGATTGTTACACGATTATGCAAAAGCAGAAGTAGGAATAAAAATGAAGTTGTGTCAATAGTTATGCTGTTAAACAAGTTTTTTTTTTTTTTAAAAGATTGGATTCTATGATCATTTACCAGTAACACATGTAAATAAGCGTATAATACTGGCTTTATTGAACATCATTCCATCAGCACTAAATGCTTTAAACAATATAAAACAGTTTATTAAATGGAGCTTTGGTTATTAGCAGCATTTCATTTAACTTGCTTCAATTTTCAGAATGCTACAATGAGATGTTCTAGGTTTATGTAATAATCAGATGCAAGTGTGTTAAGTCTCAATCATAGTTTACCACAGTGAAAGAATTGTTTAACAATTCAGAGACCAAACTATGAATCTTTAGTGACTAAAATTTTTTAGATTTATAAAAGAATAGGGAAGATTATTTATAAGCCAAATAAATTTTTTTTAAATATTATTAAAGCTAATCTTATGAACATAAATAAACTAATATTAAATACCTACACACCAGTTCATTCATAAGTAAAATAAAGAAATAAATAATAACTTCTTAAAGTTTTTTATATACAGAATCTGACTTTTGATCGCTAATTATAGTGACCCACTATGTAGTGTATAATTTGCATGTACTACAATGTGTTCGAAAAGTAATTATACACCTACATAAACATGATTATATGTTGAGGAATAGTATTCTGTGCGCTGGGAGTAATTTTTTCTGCTACGGTTGGTAATCCTGCGTTATGTATGATTTGCTTCTGTGAATCAATCAGGCTAGTAATCTTGGGATGAGAAGCTGCGTCTGGTTCTTTTTTTTCAATGTGTGTTCATCAACTTTGAACAATTGAGTTCATGTCTTTTCAGAATGGTGCTTTCAGTGCTCAGATGGTTTTAACTTTCGAACAAATATTTCTTGTTGAATGCATCTTCCACGATCACAAAAATATCAGGTGAGGTCACACAAACAGTGAAAGACCAATTTTTTGTAAGATTTCCAGGTAAAATGGTTCCAAATCAACACAGTATACGAGTGCTAATTGAAAAATGGAGATGGGATCGGTAAAAGTCCATGAGTGAAAAAGTGGTAGACCATCAGTACTTGAAGAAAAACTGCAAGACATCAACTCCTACGCAATTTAGTCCCAACAAGTCTGTATATGAAAGTTGGCTCAACAGAAAAACATTGGTGTTGTAACTGCACACAAGGCAGTTCATAAGAAACTCGATTTCATCCCTTAAAAAGTGAAAGTGGTTCAAAAGTTATTGGCCAGACTGTGGAAAGTGAATTCAATGTTGTGAATGTTTTCAAAGGTTTTAAGCTGGCAATTCTGATATTTTGGGCTATGTTTTTTACACCAATGAAGCATGGTTCCAATTGTAAGTTATAAGCATGGGCAGAACTCATGTTTTATGGTCTGCCATCAACCTAAATGCCATAGTGAAATTCCTCTACATGATCAGAAGGTTGGGGGTATGGATTGCAATATCCAAAAGAATAGTCAATCCAATATTCTTTGTAGAAACAACAAATTCAGCTCACTGTCGTGAAATCATTTACCAGTTCATGGAGAGCAAACCGACATGGGAAACTGAATCATTTCTAAGGGCTTGTGGCAATCTTGTTCTCTGAACTTAAGCCCACTGGATTTTTATCCAGTGAGATATGCACACAAAAATATTTATTAAGGGAACCCCAGGAGCTTCCAGGAACTTTAAACTGCTATTCATTATTTCACCAGGAACATTCTGTGTGAAAAACTCGCAAGTTCTAGAACAAGAAGAAAGGCAGGTATGTCTGGATGTTCACTGGGACCATTTCCATAACTACTATAAGGTAAATCGATGTTATGTATTGTTGTACTAGTCAATGCAGATGTTTAGTTACAGTATTAGTTTAGTTTTAGTAATAGTTATCAGTTAGTTTGGTTATAGTTAATATCAGTTTTAATGATTAACTTTCATTGAATACATTACTGGAGTAATACATTTTCATAATATGACACAACATAAGAAAAAGGAAACCAACAACCTCTTTAAAAAAAAAAGGGGGGGGAAGGCAATAACTTCAGAAGAAAAATAAGTCAGAAAACTTAATGAATCATGACTGAATATAAATGATAAACTGCAAAATATAATTTATTATTTTTACCATTACTATATATAATATTACAAAAACTGAAAAAAGTACTTTAAAGAAAATATTTCATTGATGCTATCAAAGAAAATAAGAACTCATGAAAGTCTCACATTGAAATAAAAATAAATTTTAACATGTATTAACAATGAACAGTCTCTAAATCAAGCAACTATATCTCCAAATGGATTATCAAGATGGTAAAACACATTTTAGATCAGTCAAATATTACATAAGAATACTAGAAGTAACTATAAATACTCATATTTCAGCCACTGAAGATTGTCCTAACCTTGGCTGAGTAACAGAGGAAAATGAATACTCAATTTTTTTTTACATTCAATGATAATGAAACGGGTCTTCAAATCATAGTTTAAAATACACAGCCAAAGAAGGTAACAACACTTTTTAAAACCATAAAAGAAAACCAAATGGAGATGAAGTAAACTAAAAATATGGTAAATTATCAGGCTGAATATGAGGCTAAGATTTAAAAAAAAAAATCAAATTATCCAACAAATCGAAATTACTAATAATTACACAATTATTCAATAAATAAATTAATTTTCAACAAATCTGAAAAAAACGTGATAGTAAAATGGAGATATGGTGAAATGTTGATTTTAGTTTATAAAATTACAGGTTAAATCAACAAAAACAGGTACTGAGGAGATAAATTACTGGTTACAAACAACAAAGAATGATTAGTAGAGTTTAAGTTCCAACAAGAACATAGAAATAGACCTATCAATTAACACAACAGCAGAAATTAAAAAAATTAAACTATAAGAAAATAACAGTGAAAAGGCATGGCATCACAGGTAACATATTAGAATTAATGGCTGAATGCAAAAAAGTACAAAAATATGAAAAATAACAATGGAAAACAGTATCAACTTAGAAATACAACAAATGAAAAGTGCAAAATAAGGAGAGGAGGAGACTGCAAAATAAACTTAATAAGCAAAGAATAAATTAAGAAAAGAAAAATAAGCATAAACCTTTCAATGAAAATGGGTAAAAAAAGAAAAAAAGTTTAAATTAAAAAAATAACACTTCTTCAATTTTTCTTTAAATGTTTACTTTTTGAGATCAGCATGAAATTTAAAAACTATCTACTAACAACTTACTAACGATATTTACTTTGACTGACTTCACAAAATAAGGTTTTAAAAAACTGCGAAATCATTATTTTTTACTTCTTTTATACCAAAAGTTACTTTAAGATGCAGAGATGAAGGGGTGAAGAACTGTGGTTAGAAACTGCAATAAATATAAAGAAGCACTACAAATAGAAAGGGAAAAATTACATGAAAAAAAAACCATCACAAAGGCCAAAAAATGAAACTGGTTAAATCATATTTATACTATAATTCAATGTATATTTACATATTTATTTCAGATAAACATACTTACATATCATACAAGACTACAGAAAGTACACAGGCATTTACACAGCCCCAGAAGAGACTGTTTTTAACTTGACGTGCTGTATAATTCATATTTATTGTTTTTTCCATAACAGATGTCATAATTCCATTTGAATTTAATCGACTAAAATGAAAAAAAAAAATTATTAAAATATAAAATATAATTAAAATTCTATAAATAATAACAAAACTTACAAAAATATCTACAGCTAAACTGAACACCATTGTACAGCAAGAAACAACAATGTCATATTAAACAAGCTTTGCCAACACAGGGTATCCTTATTAGCAAAATAAATAATTAACCATTCAATCACAAAAGTTAAAATACATGTAAAAAATAACTGATGATGTAAAATGAAGGAAATATGTTGGTAAAGAAATTGTTACAGAAGAGAAAGGAATGGAGATAAGTGCATCAAACCTGCTAAACAAGTGATAAAAGTACCTTACAGTTTTAAAATCCATTATTCAGCTCTAAACAAGAGCAAAATATAGACAAGTGCTTAGTACTTGAGGTCACAAATGAGAAAAAGAAAATCAACACAAAGTTTTACACGCAACCTTCATTAAAAAAGGAAATATTTGAAATTAAACATGAAAACTACATAATAATAATTCTACACATTATTCTAGAATCTCACACTTATGTTTATCTCTATTACAAAAATAATATCCTAAATGTTTCTATAGTGGTTCCTAAAAGTTATATTATTTGAAATAATTTAAATTTCTAGTGTGTACAATGTTACTATTTTCTTATCTTTTAGTCAATATCCCATTTTTGTATATTCTTCTCCTACTTCTACTTTTTTGGTGATCCCTTTCTAGTCCTGCATCAAGAATCACTACTATGGTGAGTTTGATCATTTTCAGTAACTTCACTTTACTGATTACCTCAATAAGATCAGCCAAAACAAGATGATCGTTTTCCTCTGTTTATTTCCTCTAACTTAAGTTATTTAACTTAAATATTACCTGAATCAGGAAAGACAACTCTGTATTTGCCAATAACAATGCATGATAAACTAGTAAAAAGTAGAAAAAGAGTGGAACAGTGGTAGATTGGTCAGCCCTCTTTTGAAAACAACAATATTGTTTATTTATTCCTCACACTATAGGCCTATTTTAATTTGTCAGTATGATTTTATTCTGTCCCACAGAAATTAACAATTTTATTCTGCACAGATTTGGATAAAACAGAATTTTGATAATGCAGATTGAGGTAGAAGGGGTTTTGCTATACCTGAGAAACATACAGCCATTTCACTGCATATTCTTTGTAAAATAAAGGCTAGTAATCTGCTCAAGAATCCCAAAAATGTTGCCTCCTTTTTTGTTAAATTCAAGATCTCTTACAAGGAGATTAACGTCCCTTTGTGTTAGTAAACGTGGTTCACCAGATGAACACGAAGCTTCATAGTTTGGATCAACCCTTACGTCATCATTATCGTCTGCCAAATTTTTGTGTTGTTGATCATCATTAAATATATTTTCTGGTGGTTTAGACACAGGCAGTTAGTTTTTCACTGTGAGCCACAGGCCTCATAGCAAATGGTAAATTATGGTATGAAATAATGTGCTTTGATTTTGAACTAATGCTTACAATATTAGTCACACAAAAATAACAATCGTTGGCATGATCTTTTAATTCCCATCAAATCATTGGAATAACAACGTTCATATGCCGAGAACCCTTTGACCAACTCGTAAAGAGTCTGACACAAGCAGTACAACAAATGTGAGGGGCCCAATGTTTGTCTTGATCAGCAACTTTGCAGCTAAAATAAAGCTCATAAAACCTTTTATGAGAGGAGTAAAACTACATTTATGAAATTTAAACGTTACCTCACCACAAATGTAGCAAAAGCTCTCCGTGCGGGAGTTACACAATTTCTAGGTTTTTTGCAAAATCATACAATATACAAACACTACAAAAAATATTTACTACACGTCTTGAATTCAAAAGAATGTAAATTTAGAATACGTCATAACTAAGAAACATTTACATTGAACTATATTATATCAGCACATACACATGAAAGATGTACAAATGTCAACAGAGTGAACACTGAATACAGACTGGCTATGGCTTGAACCAGTAACTCACACATTATAATCAAAACAGAAGTTGCTTATTGTGACATCGCTGACAAAAAAGGATAATAAGTTTGTAAGATAGCCATCTTCTGACTCATTTTAGAATTGCATCATCCAGCAGTTACGACTAATTGTATTGATCAATGCCATTGCAGACCTTCTTTTGTAATAAACTAATCATTTCTGAATGCTTAATCAATAGCTTTTTATTCATTTAAATATTACAAATGCGTAATATCATGACACTGAACAGGGTGTAACTTGAAAATTAAGCGTGATAAAAAAATTCTGTTAACATTTTTGAATTCAAGGAGAAAAATAAAAATAGAAACCATTTCTAATTATCCTGGGACAAAATTTTGTAAACCAGTGTTAGCAATAATTTTCATTGGAAATCTTTGATTTGGAAAAAGCTTTAAATAATGTGACTGATGGAAATTTACTCTGGTAAATGTTAAAATCCTTTATATTTGATTACTCTAATTGTGTTCTTATAACAACACTATCATAAGGATGACCAATGGAAGAAGAAGGACTTCATTTACTATAGACTCATGATTAAGAGAAGGTTGATCATTATCACCTGCTCTATAATTTATAACTAAATGATTTGATTATTGCATGGAAAAGATAAGTACTACTTGGTATATAGCTTAATAATGAATTTTACTTAAATGATTTTATTATTGGCAGTGATAGAATTTTAAGATGGATTGCAGTATAGTATTTTTAAGTTGTCGTTACGTTCCACTTGTGCCATCGGGTGCTGCTACCTAGCGAAGGCTAGGGCTCTCTGGCAAGCTATGGTCATATGATCATCATACCATGTCCTACATCACAATATCACAAGCAATGGCCATTATGATGTAGCGACCTTCTATTCATTCGGCGTCAGAATCAGATCCATAGCGGTCGTGTTGTACAGTCAGTCCAGATGTACATATTCGGATGAACGCTTAGTTTATTAGTATACTTATACGTTATTAATTATATGTGTAATGTTATATATTAAATGTTCAATTACATGTTATCACAAAGTCAAGACAAGTAATTAAATAATTCAATAAGCAACAAGACGTTGTTCAATCTATCACCTATTTAACTACAGTTCATACTCGCTCTAAAACCTAGCGCAAAGGTTTTATGGTCCTCCACATCGTAAAAGCCATAAGAGTTGTAAAAACCCGCTACTGGTTAAACTCATTGTAAATCAACTGATTTCAAAGTGGAGAGTTATCAGGTTCAAGTCCTAATAAAGGTAGTTGCTTTTATTCAGATTTGAATACTAAATTGTGGGTGCTGGAGTTCTTTGGTGGTTGGGTTTTAATTAACCATATGAATCTTTATGGTCAGCCTCACTTACATGTCACGAACAAGGAATGCAGCTGCCTACAAGCCCCAAATCCAGAATGAATGGGCTATCTGGAGACTTCCGTAATATTCATAAGAAATAAATAAATATGTTATAAGAGTTAGTACTTTAAGATGCAGGTAGATAAGAACCCCACATTTCAGACACACATTTTGTGAGATATCAGTCAAAGCTGAAAAAACGACTGCGCCATCAGTCAATTAATGGCCAACACTGGGGTCCCTGCACATCTAAGCAGAGGATCTTGTCCCAACTGGTGCTCTTGCAAGTATTGTATGGAACACCAGTCTGATCATTTGCGCTGGAAGGGAGAGGGTCTGTGCAATTATTAGTCGAGTGCACAAGGCTGTCTCCTTTCAGGTGTGTTGCGTGCAGGTACAGGACCTAGTTGGGTGATCCCGCTGACATGGTAGTGGCCAGACTTGTGTCCCTGTATCTCCTTGTTCAAAAGAGGGATGATGATATACATGGGGTAGGGCGGATGCAAAGACATCGCTTGTCCACAAGTGGCAGAAGAGATAGGCTTAGTCAATGAAAAGCAGATAGATCTACAGACTAATCCCTGACTTTCAGATATGCTTCTATCAAAATCAGAGAGAACTGGGGCACAAGTTGACCCAACTCCTTACTAGTCACAGATATTTTAAAGCAAACTTTGTGTGCAGATGCCGAGAGCCTCTGTGTAATGTGATTATAGCAGAAGATACCACAAAGAACACAGGTGTTTATTTGTGATTGATTCCTACCACACAGGTATCGTGCTAAAAAGAATTTGGCATGCTTACTTCCAGAGAACATCAATGCTGTAGACAGAACAAAACAATCATGGCATGCAGTGTTCATGATCATCCGAACAAAGATGGCTGAAGAAGTTGATGACTGTTTTTCTTAGTTGAGTGCTTAGTTTATAATATGGCTGTGAAGAGTTGTATTGGAGAAGAGAGATTTGATTTGAGAGGGTGTGCTATTTAGGCCATTGGAATGCACTTTTAAGGTAATAAGAACAGAGAATGTTTAAGTGGGCACTAGGAGAGATGTTAATACAAACTACATAACTGGAACTGTATCTTACAGGGAAAGATAGAAAGGTAAAATAAGAAGAATGATACATAAATTCTTAAACAGGCAATTAATTTTGCAAAAATTGAAAATAAAAAATTCATACAGCAACAACTGTACTTTATGAGCTACCACAAACACATTCAAAAGAAACACAGTGCATGTAATATTAAGTCATACAATGGAAAAGTCAACGATTTTTGTATTTCAGTAACGAGATAAGATAATATGCCATTCCGGTAGTTCTGAGTAATTACTTGATCAACTTGGATTATTCTCATACTTTAATATACCAAAGTAGATATGCTAAGAATCAGGAAAATAAATTATTTAAATATCACAAAGCAGGTTTGGACAGCGAATGATCTATGCAAAATAAAAGTTTGTGGCATTCTATTAATACTCTGGTCAATTAGTTATCAAGACCTGTTCAGATGCTAATCCATTATTTGCCAAGGTTAAAGTTTTAAGTAAATAAGAATAAACCATAAACTATCCTAAACAGAGTCAGATGTTGAAGATGACTGATTGTGCACTTCATAAGGTGATTATCCAACAAACACATAACTAATAACTGTGATGTAGTCACCCTCTCTGTAGCAACTATATTTCTGTTTAAATATAAATTCAGCCACTTTTCCTACAAGACAGTGTTAAGCATTGCTACAACTTGGTAATTTATCCTTAATCTTTTTTCACAAAAGTCTAACCTCTCTCTACAGAACAAATCAGCATCTAAACAAGTCTCTATAACTGACAAAATTGATATTAATTGTCTAAAATACTAACAATACGGCACAGGCTTTAACCTTGCACGGGTCACCAGCTGTCCAAAACTGCTTTCAACATTTAGATCTTGTATCTTTCTGATCCTAGGCATATATACTATGATACATTAAAGCATGAAAAAAATTTAAGTTGTCAAGTAATTGCTCAGAATATCATATTGTCATTACAGAGAGACCATACCACATGTTCAGTAATGAGTACGACAGAAACACCTTATGAAGGGCACTGTCAGTCACCTTCAATGCATTTACAACTCCTAATTTATGCTGTTCTTCACTATTTGTCTGTAACATAATCACATGTCAGTATGAAACAATTTTACATTGATCAAACTGCTCAATATTACTGCCATTTCAAATCAGAAGAATTCACAATCCCTTCTCACATCTTTTTATTCACAGATAATTATGACAATTTTTACAAGATTCATTAACATTAATATTCAGTTTATTTGTAATAATTTTTCCATAATCACTTTAAAATTATGTACTGCAGGCATTTACAAAATCTAAAGAACCTTTGTAAATCATGTTTTACTTCACATGAATAAGTATTAATTGTTCATTGCCAAATGTATAATATATTACAAAAAACATATGAAGGAATTTGTAATGATTACAGTAGAGACAATAGTAGTGAAGTATAACATTCGGTAATTGTTGGTTAGCGTTTCACCGATTTTATATTTTAATATCGGTACTGCCCTCCTCTATGAATCATGAGACCTTGCCGTTGGTGAGGGGGCTTGAGTGCTCAGGGATACAGAGTAGCTGGACCGAAGGTGCAACCATATCGGAGAGGTATCTGTTTGAGAGCCAGACTAAGGAATGATTCCTGAAAGAGGGCAGCAGCTCTTTCAGTAGTTGTTAGGGGCGTGAGTCAGGACGACTTAAACGGCCGTATCAACATCACTCAGTCCTCTGAGTACTGCGCAGCTGAAAGCAATGGAAAACTACAGCTGCTTTTTTTTTCCAAGAAAATGTGGCTCTGCATTTTCACATAACAATAATGGAGGCGCCTTCCTTGGTAAAATATTCCGGAGGTAAAATAGTCCCCCGTTCGGATCTCCGGGTGGGGACTACTAAGGAAGGGGTCACCAGAAAATTAAAAAATAACATTCTACGAGTCGGAGCGTGGAATGTTAGAAGCTTAAAAAAGGTTGGTAGGCTAGAAAATTTAAAAAGGGAAATGGATAGGGTGAATGTGGATATAGTAGGAATTAGTGAGGTTCGGTGGGAAGAGGAAGGCGACTTTTGGTCAGGTGATTTTAGAGTAATTAACTCAGCGTCAAATAATGGGCAGGCAGGAGTAGGTTTCGTGATGAACAAGAAGATAGGGAGGAGAGTGGAGTATTTCAAAACGCATAGCGATAGAATCATTGTAATAAGGATAAAATCAAAACCTAAACCGACAACGATTGTTAACGTTTATATGCCTACAAGCGCCCATGATGATGATGAGGTAGAGTGTGTATACGAAGAGATTGATGAAGCAATTAAACACGTAAAAGGAGATGAAAATTTAATAATAGTTGGAGATTGGAATGCAAGCATTGGAAAAGGCAAGGAAGGAAATATAGTGGGTGAATACGGGCTGGGCAAAAGGAATGAAAGAGGGGACCGACTTATAGAGTTTTGCACGAAGTATAATTTAGTAATTGCCAACACCCAATTTAAAAATCATAATAGAAGAATATACACTTGGAAAAAGCCAGGCGATACTGGAAGGTATCAGATAGATTATATCATGGTTAAGCAAAGATTTAGAAATCAACTCGTTGACTGCAAAACTTACCCTGGAGCAGACATTGATAGCGACCATAATTTGGTGATAATGAAATGTAGATTGGGGTTTAAAAACCTGAAGAAAAGGTGTCAGATGAATCGGTGGAATTTAGAGAAGCTTGAGGAAGAGGAGGTAAAGAAGATTTTTGAGGAGGACATCGCAAGAGGTCTGAGTAAAAAAGATAAGGTAGAAAATGTAGAAGAAGAATGGGAGAATGTTAAAAAGGAAATTCTTAAATCAGCAGAAGCAAACTTAGGCGGAATAAAGAGAACCGGTAGAAAACCTTGGGTTTCAGACGATATATTGCAGCTGATGGATGAACGTAGAAAATATAAGAATGCTAGTGATGAAGAAAGTAAAAGGAACTATCGGAAATTAAGAAATGCTATAAACAGGAAGTGCAAACTGGAGAAAGAAGAATGGATTAAAGAAAAGTGTTCAGAAGTGGAAAGAGAAATGAACATTGGTAAAATAGACGGAGCATACAGGAAAGTTAAGGAAAATTTTGGGGTACATAAATTAAAATCTAATAATGTGTTAAACAAAGATGGTACACCAATATATAATACGAAAGGTAAAGTCGATAGATGGGTGGAATATATTGAAGAGTTATACGGAGGAAATGAATTAGAAAATGGTTTTATAGAGGAAGAAGAGGAAGTTGAGGAGGATGAAATGGGAGAAACAATACTGAGATCTGAATTTAAGAGAGCATTAAAAGATTTAAATGGCAGAAAAGCTCCTGGAATAGACGGAATACCTGTAGAATTACTGCGCAGTGCAGGTGAGGAAGCGATTGATAGATTATACAAACTGGTGTGTAATATTTATGAAAATGGGGAATTTCCATCAGACTTCAAAAAAAGTGTTATAGTTATGATACCAAAGAAAGCAGGGGCAGATAAATGTGAAGAATACAGAACAATTAGTTTAACTAGTCATGCATCAAAAATCTTAACTAGAATTTTATACAGAAGAATTGAGAGGAGAGTGGAAGAAGTGTTAGGAGAAGACCAATTTGGTTTCAGGAAAAGTATAGGGACAAGGGAAGCAATTTTAGGCCTCAGATTAATAGTAGAAGGAAGATTAAAGAAAAACAAACCGACATACTTGGCGTTTATAGACCTAGAAAAGGCTTTCGATAACGTAGACTGGAATAAAATGTTCAGCATTTTAAAAAAATTAGGTTTCAAATACAGAGATAGAAGAACAATTGCTAACATGTACAGGAACCAAACAGCAACAATAACAATTGAAGAACATAAGAAAGAAGCCCTAATAAGAAAGGGAGTCCGACAAGGATGTTCCCTATCGCCGTTACTTTTTAATCTTTACATGGAACTAGCAGTTAATGATGTTAAAGAACAATTTAGATTCGGAGTAAAAGTACAAGGTGAAAAGATAAAGATGCTACGATTTGCTGATGATATAGTAATTCTAGCCGAGAGTAAAAAGGATTTAGAAGAAACAATGAACGGCATAGATGAAGTCCTACGCAAAAACTATCGCATGAAAATAAACAAGAACAAAACAAAAGTAATGAAATGTAGTAGAAATAACAAAGATGGACCACTGAATGTGAAAATAGGAGGAGAAAAGATTATGGAGGTAGAAGAATTTTGTTATTTGGGAAGTAAAATTACTAAAGATGGACGAAGCAGGAGCGATATAAAATGCCGAATAGCACAAGCTAAACGAGCCTTCAGTAAGAAATATAATTTGTTTACATCAAAAATGAATTTAAATGTCAGGAAAAGATTTTTGAAAGTGTATGTTTGGAGTGTCGCTTTATATGGAAGTGAAACTTGGACAATCGGAGTATCTGAGAAGAAAAGATTAGAAGCTTTTGAAATGTGGTGCTATAGGAGAATGTTAAAAATCAGATGGGTGGATAAAGTGACAAATGAAGAGGTATTGCGGCAAATAGATGAAGAAAGTAGCATTTGGAAAAATATAGTTAAAAGAAGAAACAGACTTATAGGCCACATACTAAGGCATCCTGGAATAGTCGCTTTAATATTGGAAGGACAGGTAGAAGGGAAAAATTGTGTAGGCAGGCCACGTTTGGAGTATGTAAAACAAATTGTTGGGGATGTAGGATGTAGAGGGTATACTGAAATGAAACGACTAGCACTAGATAGGGAATCTTGGAGAGCTGCATCAAACCAGTCAAATGACTGAAGACAAAAAAAAAAAAAAAAAAATCGGTACTGCAAAAAAAAATTAACTGTAAAAGGTCTGAAAGCTTATTATTCCTCCCAAATACGGTATATAGTTTGATTTAAATGTAATTAGACGGAGTTAGATCATATCATAACCTCGATTACATGCTTCATACGACACCAACAAACCTAATTAAACAAAAAAAAAGGCACGCCTCGCTGCTAACCTCAACTAGTTAAATAATTTTAAAAAATCGAAGTTTTTAGTTATATAGGTTTGTAATGAATGTTTTTAACCAAAAAAGGGCGAAAAAATGAAAAATAGGTGGCGTCCAAAGAAACAGTAGAATAAAGTGGGACAATAACAAACATTCTTCACAAGAATTTTTTTTTCGGAAATGACAACAAAATATTTTTTCTGAAGTGGCAATATCGGTTCATATGAAAAACAGATATAATACATATAAATGCTACAGATAGATAAATATGCCGTTAAATCGTCAGATATAGATTATTCTTACCTCATGTTGAATAATGTCAATATTCACACAACACAAAAAGACAAAGATTAACCTACATACAAAACCGTTTTAAAAATACACAACTAAGAATACTCAAACAAACCGTGTCTACCTAACCACATTAAAATAATCATTAATATTAATCTGACATTAACAGTAATCAGTTATCAAACAATAAAGACAGATTTATTAAAACAAAAATTACGCATATACATGCCAAATAACCTAACAAATCAGTTTAAAAAACTAACGTAAAAATCAATAGAAAACATTGACAAGAAATAATGGTACACCAGAATTATAGCAATAATAGATAGACCGCCTACACTTTCCTTATTCCAAAATAATAACAGTGTTAATAAAAACCTCATTAATGCCGGCTAGTACTACGAAGCCGTTACTGTTGTCAGTGTTCCCGCTAATTACAGTAGTAAAAAGTGAAAAATTATGCTTCTTTTTAATAGAAAATAAATGAATCATAAATAAAATAATAAATTCAGTTATAAGATGGCTTAAATATAAATAAAAGAAATATTTGAAAACAAATAATTTCAGGCAGCACAATTTCGCATTCTACTAAAACATTAGAGAGTCCAGTTTTCAAATTAAATAAGTTATAGCAAAGAAATTAATATAAAAATAGGTTTAAATCTAGACTAGAGTATAAATAAAAAAATAATAGATTTTCAAAGTAAATTTTTTTCGAATTACTTGGTCAAATATTACACAATGTAACTAATAACAAAGGCATAGACAATTTTGAAATATCGTTATTTGATAAATAATAATTGTAAATATAATTTAATTATATTTTAATTTAATATCCTAATTAAAATATATAACTAAGTAGTGCATTTCAGTGATTAAGTATTTGGTTCATACATCTTACGTACAACCATTCATCTATATGTAGCACCATTATTAGAGTAGATAGTCATTGTTAGTGACTAAGTATTTATTTCTGTTGAACATAATCTGAAAATGCTTGGTGTGTTGTTTTATGATAGATTAAATTTTTATGTATGTAAGAGGCTTTTACCCAACACAAACTGACAGATCCTATAGAACGATTATTTTGTCAGTAAATTCCCTCCTGCTTCTTCTTACATACCAACACCAAAATAGGTTTTTATCTTTATATTTGTACTGTCCATATTCATAATAAATTCACTCTTAGATATTGGTTAGCATAATTTTTAAACATATTTTATCTACATGCCTTCATAGACTGCTTACTAAATTCTAAATTTAGATAATTGTTCATTTTTTCATAAGCAGCAAATAATTTTGTAAAGTAAATTTCAGCTTTGATGGTATATAATTTTTTTTCAAAAATGAGCACTGGCCACAAAATCCAGGAAGTAATTGATCTGTAGTAATTTAGTTGAAAAAAGGGTAGTATCTTTTGCAGTTAATAATTATTTCAAATATATACTTCTTATAATTGTTTAATTTAGTTTATCTATCAGCTTGAGTTAGCAAGGATGTAAAATGTGATGTGTTGAAATAGAAACAAGAATAAATTGGTCAGACATTGAGAAAAATATTTTATAAATTATTTGCAAACTGAATTGATGATGTATAATGCAGTATACTATTATTATTAATTTTTATTAAAAAAAAAAAAAAATACCCAGCAGAGCCTTTATTTCATTTTCATCTACTGATCTTGTCAGCAAGATTAAACATGAATGCCAACATTTAAAGTGTTACACCTACTTAAACCTTTTCTAAAATGTTAAATTTTTGCTCCTTCAACATTTTTAATGAGTTTCAGGTAAAAAAAATGAACACACGTTTTGTTGCTGGTGAATGTGAATCACATAGACTGGTATTTTAAGATTCTCATCTGTTTGTATTCACAAACATTCTTTGATCTAAAATATTATTAACCACAGTACTAACATTATCTGTTACACACTTAGAAAGAAAATATGGGTAATTTTGAAGCAGGTCTTCAAATCACAAAACAATTGGTTTTATGATCTGTGAGCAATCAAAACACAAATTTTGCAACAATGTATTTCATGTTCAAAAATTTGTGCTCCAACTCAATTTAGAAATCTCTTCAATACTTTAATGACAATCTTCATGAACTCCATTGTGAACTTTTCAAGAATTTTGTCATGCCTAACTGTGGAAGGTCAGCAGATCTTGGTTAGATTTTAAGTGGCATTTTCCCTTTATTGCAAATGTGAAACCCACTTTTAGACATGCACATTATTTAAAGCTTGCTCTTTAAAAGCATTTTGAACATCATTACTATTTAAGCAGCCATTTTCCCTAAGAGGAAACAAAATTTAATGCTGACTCTGTTCTTTATGACTATCCATCACAAAAATGGCAGAACAACTTTAGCTAGCACAAAAAAAAATGACACAGTGCCTTATAACAACAGAGCAAAGGTGCTTGGCAGTCACAAAATACTGTAAGCTTGCTAATTTAGTGGCAGAAGTCACAACTGCATTTAGATTGCATGCCAGGTACAGATTATGGCTATTTTTGAATACCCACATACTTTTCTAAAATCAGATGGATGATTTGTAACAAAAGTTTAAACCTCCTTTGACAGCAAAAATATTAAAATTTGAACTCAGTCAAAAAATTAATATTTCAATTAATGCTACTAATAAAATCTTGAGGATATACGTGTTTTTTTTTTTTTTTAATTACATGGCCTTTAATAACTAAAATAATTTGAATTATTCACATCCACTTGATTGTCAAGTATTTAAGTTATGTCATTGTGAGCTGGATCCTATGGTGATCTTCAACAGCTATAGCAACTATGGCTGAGACCAAATTTTTGTAATATTGTTTTTTACAGGGTTTTGATTAACCATTTTAAATTAAATTTGTTTTGTAAATACTTTAATCAATTATAAGCAAGAATTTTCAAGAAAATTTATATTAAAATGTTCTTTAATGTAAAATATTTTTTATGAATTTTTGTGATTGGATCTCTGAATTAGATTAAGCAAAATCAGGTTGTTTATTGCTACCAATAAAAAACCCTGAATTCCACATTACTGTTAGTTTCTTTTTTTATAGAGAATGAATTCTAGATTTTTATACTTACACTTTATATTCTTCATTTGTATTTATTAAGTCTCTAAGAAATTAATAATACTATTGTTCTTGCTTCAATACAAAGCATTAAATTGTTTTCTAAGTTGGCTAACAGATTGTACATATCAACATATGATTAAGATTAAAATATTTCAATAAACTCAATAAATCATATTTTTCATAATACTACATTTATATTGTTTACATATTATATCTTTCATTACATTTTATAATAATACTGTTAACAGTTGTAGAGAAGTAACAGTCAACCTTGACACAGGAACTGTCTTGGGATCCATAATCAATATAGGTTAGTGTAATTCCACATTTAATTTATTACAGTGGGACAAACTTGCTCTTCATAACAGAGAAAAAGCATTTGTTGATCTGAGAAACCACAGTACAGTATTTAAGGCCATTCAAATATAGTTTAATTAATGTTTTCAGTACTTTTAGCAAGTTATTCTGTACTGATTTTATTACCTTTTTCAAATTATAATTCTTATATATTGATTTGAACAGTCATATCCATTATTTTCTATTTATTTTTCAATAGTTTTATATTTTGTAATTTTGTTCTGATAAAGGTTTTTCCATAGTTTTCCTTTACCCTTTTAGCCAGATTTTGAAGCAATCTCATTTCTTTATCTGTGGAATAGTACTCTTAATAATTCTTGATTTAATTTATATAATGAATAGTTATGTGATCTGAATAGAATATTTACTTGTTTAAGATTAAAAGTTTCACGGTATGATTTGTATGACATGCTCAAGTAACTAAATAATTCCTAATTAAATATTACATTTTAGAATCCTGGAAATCCTTTCATTATTTAATATTTTTTACTATGATAGATCTTTCCTTTCTTTTTCCTGTTTAGCCTCCGGTAACTACCGTTTTAGATAATACTTCAGAGGATGAATGAGGATGATATGTATGAGTGTGAATGAAGTGTAGTCTTGTACATTCTCTGATAGATCTATGATAGATCAGTAAATAGTTATATATATTCTTTTCTAATCTTTATTAGAAGCAGTATTAATGGCATTAGTGAAGAGAAATTTTTTTACAGTCACTTCAACGTAAGGTTGAAGCTTGTATTTAAGAATATAGAGAGGAACATTTTTGTTAGTGTATGAAAAATGCCAAGACTGACCAGGATTGAACTAAGTACCTATCGGATGAAATGCAGATACAACATTTCATCATGTGTAGGTATTAATATTCAGTTTGGCATGTTAATAAATACTAGTATAAAAATTGGTTTTTGATACATACAAATAAAGTCATCTTTAAATTACAACAAAAGTATCATTTTTATGACAAGTAACAATCACTCATGATCAAAAACGTTTTGTAGAAAACATTTCAAAGTATTAATCGATGAAAATATTTGTACATCACCATCAACTTAAATAGATAATATATAGAAAAAGATGATTAATTTCTCAATTAATTTGTTATGTGTAATAAAACTTAAGATGTTTTACAGTTATCTAGAGACAAACCATCTGTAACTTTAAAGTTGTGCTACCCTGTCACTGGGAAAATGCAAGTAAAATCTTCTATAGAAGTTGATGGGGAAGATTTTTCAATATCCTGTTGATTGCCTTCATGCAAAAAGGGACAGTCTTGAATATTGAATAAGCACACTGTGAAATGCTTAGGAAATTGCATCTGAAAAAATGAAAACTGCTGAAAAAGGATGTTTTGTTGCGTGGTAACAAGCACAATCTGCAGCTGATCAATTCAAATTTATGCATTCTGATGATTAACTGAAAGAAGCTGTCAGGCAGTTGTTGAATGGAGTTGCAATAGAAAATGAAAAAGTATTTTGAAACTCTATGGCACTGTGACAAATATGTCAATATTAATAATAATGATTATGCCAAGAGGTAGGCTAAGGAACATAGTTATAAAATAATAACATTGATAGATAAAAAATCTTTTTTAATGTTTCTCTAAGTGTGATACCATTTCTTGAAATGCTTTTTTGCATACATTACAGATCTGTAAATACAATTTTTTTATCACCCTTAGTTCTAAAGAAATTGTGCTTAAAATAAAAAAATTAAGGTAAAATATAGTTAAAATTTATAATTTTGCATGGCCATACCTGTGTTAGAATGATTTTGCTGATGCCTTTTCTTTTATAAATAGCCTCAGGCACATCCCGAATTAGTGTTCAACAGTAATTGGCTAGCATGGTAGTAATTCACTTATGTCTCTGAAATTGTCCGGGGAAAAATCCAGATGCAAGTGGAGGAAATCTATTTTTAAAGACAAATTTATTAGATCCCATAACTCTGTATGAAGTAAGAAGTTGATTAACAATATCATCGTAATTTTTGTTTTTTTATTTGCCGAGAAAACTATTGCAAATGTCTTTAAATGAAGCTCAAGCTGCACTTTCTACATTATTTAACATTGAGTTAAATACATCATCTTTGACCAACTCTCTTATTTAAGGACCAACAAATATTCCTTCTTTAATTTTTCCTTCACTTACATTCAGAAATTTCTGCTTGATGTACAAAAATTCAGGACTTTTTTGATAAATTTAAATCCCTAACCAAGTTTTTTAATTCACCTTGTGATATAAGATGTGGCTTATTGGAAGACAATTGAAAATCAAAATCATTGTTGTCTTCTTCAGTATGACCAACTCTCTTATTTAAGGACCAACAAATATTCCTTCTTTAATTTTTCCTTCACTTACATTCAGAAATTTCTGCTTGATGTACAAAAATTCAGGACTTTTTTGATAAATTTAAATCCCTAACCAAGTTTTTTAATTCACCTTGTGATATAAGATGTGGCTTATTGGAAGACAATTGAAAATCAAAATCATTGTTGTCTTCTTCAGTACTGCCTGATTCTTCATCGCTGCTTTTGAAACATACATTCACAGATGGCTCAGGAACTGGAATAATTTCACTGTGAGGTACAGGTCTGATTGCAGATTGCAATGAAGGATATTTTACAGTATGTTTAGATTTTTTTGAAATTCCAGACAAACTTGTTAAACAAAAGTAACAATCGGTTACATGATCCTTTGGTTCACACCAAACCATAGATACACTAAATGGCAAAGCCTTCCGTGTACCTTTCAGTCATCCTCTTAAATATACAGAACAATTAGTGCATACCATATGAGGAGCCTATGTGATATCCTGATCATTAATTTTCCACTGAAACTACAAATGATGCTTTTTTTAAATAAAGGTGTATTGTTTTTTCTATTTGATTTTACAGTAAACTCACCACATACATAACAAAAGGCATTTACATCACTTACACAATTTTGAGGCATTATGACACTGCACTGTTAACAAACTTAAGACAGCAATAAGACTGAACAAAATAAATTTATTCCTAAATACAGTGCTCAATACAAGATGGGCCAGCAAGTTTAAAATAATTTTAAATCGTGTGATCTGTCAGGAAATTTGATTAAAATTCTATAAGATAAAAAGTTCATTAAAATTGAAATAATTATATTGAACAATTTTTTGGAATTTAAAAAAAATGGTTATTGTCATTTTGTAGACATCCCAACCCCGTAGGGGAAGACACCATCCATTCTATGCTTCCGGTTGCCACACACCCCCACCCATTCATAGCCCTGATGAGCTTTAACGGGAACATTTTTTGGACAGTATAGTTGTGACGATTTATACAATGAAAATGTCATTTTTAACCCAACCTGATTTACGTGCGGGAAAAAAGGAAAAAGTGGAAAGTTAAATTTTGTGTAGTTCTGTAATATTCATTTTGTTAATGTTTTATCAAACTTTCAACTGTGTATCTCCTTAAAATGTAACGGTTTTTTTTCTTTTACAGAATGGATGAGGGTGCGCGCACAATGCACACGCAGTATCGCGCACTCTGATTGGTTGACAAAATGGTGGGAATCTTAAAAAAAAATTTCGCAATCGTCGCCTCCCGGTGCAAACGCCACGACGACCACGGTCATCCTCGAGGTACGTCCTCGACGGTCGGTCGATTCTTCAGTCGAACGCTAAACATCTCCCTGCCACTCCGTCAACGCACGCACGCGAATACATGCGCACACGCCGCCTCCTGGTGCACGAGCCCCGTCGGGGTCCTAGAGTGGCGGGTGGCGCCTCCTGTTGCAAACGCCACGACGATCAGAAACATCCTCGAGGTACGTCTAAATTTTTATTCACACACACACAATGATATTCAAATATATATATGTAAATATGGTAAGTGTGCCGTCACATTCTAACAGTGGAACTATAATAATAAGAGAAAAAAATTTAATTCACACACACCACACACACAAATGTAATTTATGTAATTTAATAGGCGTACAAGGAAGAGATGTGGGGTCCACATCAATTTTTTAAAGTATTTCCAGCTGATTTGTTTCATTTTATAAATATCAGCTGATATTAGCAGAGGAAGTTAATTTTTATTTTGAAAATAATATCAGTTGATATAATTTGTCGTTTCATTATTAATTATTGTTTATTATTACCAATATTACAGCTTTGCTATTGTCTGTATTATGAATGGAAAATGCAATAAAATTGATCATTCATCGCGTTTTATTATTAACACGATTTTTCCATCATTCCAAATTTGAATGCTTAAAACTCGATAATGAAGGCGTTAACAGAAAAACGGCGTTCACCACTGATTTGTAAAATTTTAAACCGAAATAATGTATCATACGTCAACCTTCCTATTTAAAAAATTAAGTTTGATTCAATATGGCGGAAAAAATTTAAAACCCATCATAATTCAGATTTTTTTTAACTTGGGTGAACCCCATTTCTTTCTCCAATGACCTCACAGGTATGCAGTATACAACCTTTTCCATATTTAAAATCACTCTGTATATAACACTTATAACTGCGTAAATGCTTTTTCAATCTTGTACAGGAACTGTAATATTGATCTAAAAATGTGTGCGTGCGCGCGCACACGCACACATTTTTTATTTTTTTTTATTTTTCGATGAGGCTGCCAAGAGAGCTGCAATAAATGGGATCTGAGTACAATCGACATGTGAGAAAGACTTCATGAGATGAGTCTGTGTAAAATTGTGGGCTCAATGGTATAGGTTCTGGCCGCTGAGTCCTCCCATGTCATTACATAACATCCAGGATAATGTGTCCAAGAAATCTCTTTCCCCGAGCAACAGAAGAGACCAAATCATCTTAACACGGCTAAGGATTGGACACACCAGGCTTACCCACTTACCCAGGCTTACCCTCTCCTCAGAAGATCTGCGAGGCTTGCAAGGTCAAATGGTTTGTGCACCATCTGCTCTTTGATTGCCTAATCTTTGGAACCATTTGACAAAACCTAGACCTGGGATCAGATATGAAATTTCTACTAAACCAGAAAGATGGTATAAAATGTCTGTTGCAGTTCCTCTCCTACAGTGGAATGAAGAATACAATTTAGTGGTTTTTATCTGATTTATATATTTTAGTTTGTATTTTTGATATTACTTGTCTATGTTTATTCTTTATTGTTTATTTTTGTTGTTTTATGTAACACTACATGATAGTGTTACTTTAGTTGCTAATGACTGTAATTGTTGATGCGACTGTAAACAAAAGCATAAAAAAAAACAATCAGGGTTGGAAAAATTCTCCAAATTTTTTTGTTATGTTTGTGGAAAATTCACCACAATAAGTCAATGAAAACCAGATCGAATCTGCTGAAAACTGCTTATAAACATTATTTTGACTGTCCCTTGGGAGACAAGTTAAATCCTGGGCTTAACATGTAGCATGCATGAAATGCTACATTAAACTAACCCAGTGGTTAAAAGGAAAAAAAGAGCATTTGTCTTTGGTGTACCTATGAGTTGGTGCGAGCCTATTAACCATACGATGACTGCTATTTTTGCTCAATAAATGTTACTTGTTTCAATTCAAATAATAAAAGCAGTATTGCATACCCTAATGTTTGTTTAGCTATGAGACTGTTTCTTCACGGTGTTGATTTACAGATTCCAATTGTTCTAACTTCTTGGAAAAAAATTTCTCAACTGATGAATCCTGAACTTCAATAGATATTATTCATTCCAGAACAATCAAATACTGAACCTTACCTCAACTCATAAGCACAACTGAGCGACCTAATTCACAACTTATATTTGTGAAAACAACATGCAGAACTTCTAGGTTCATGTCTTAAAGAGTGGAATCTATTAAACAAGGATACTAAAATTTCAGTATATAGAAATTATAGAAAATTCAGTATATGGAAATCAAAACAAAAATTTACTGAAATACTTTAAAAGAGATGGTTTAGTTTGTTACTGCCATGATGTTAAGGGGCTAACATTTGAACTGGACATTGAATATGTTATTCATGATTGGCGTTTATTTATAGACTCATCAAAAAGAAGCTTAAAGGTGTTCTTGCATAACTCAAATAAGTTTTCTTTAACATCAGTAGCACATGCTGTAGAATGAATTAAACAAATGAAAGTATGTCAAAAATTTTAAAAGCTGTTAAGCTTTTAATGATGAACACTAATGGCAAATCACTGCTGACCTATAAAAGTTTCTTCTCAGTCTCCAGAGTGGCTTTACAAAATATATGTGTTTCTTGTATTTTTAGGATAGTCAGGCTACAGATAAAGACTATGCAGTTAAAGATTGGCCAAAAAGAAATCAGTTTACCTCAGAAAAGGAAAATGCTGTCAATATTCCTGTTATTGAAGCAGATCATATTATTTTACCACCTCTAAATGTAATTTAGAGGTGGTAAATTACATTACCACCTCTAAATTAGAATTAGGAATCCTAATGAAGAATGTTGTAAAAGCATTAGATAAAAATAGATGCTGCTTTAAATATTTAGCTGAGGTTTTTTCACAATTAAGTGAACCCAAATTAAAAGACGGAATATTCATTGGACCACAAATAGAAAAATTATTTTTGAACATATATTTGACAGCAAACTGAATCATGAACTAGAAGCATGGAAGTTATTCAAAGATGTCATTACTGGTTTTCTTGGAAACAAAACAGCTGAAAACCATGAGCGGCCTATAAATAAACTCCTACTCAACCACAAAAATTTAGGCTGCAGAATGTCATTGAAAATTGATTTTTTTATTCTCATTTGGACTTTTTCCCCTTAAACTTGGGTGACATCAGCGATGAACAAGAAGAAAGTTTTCATCAAGATATATTGCAGATAGAATAAGGTTATCAAGGCAGATGGGGTGAATCTATGAAGAGTGACTGACTACTTCTGGTTAATAAAAAGTGAAGACTTCACTGAACACCAAAGGAAAATAAGAAAAATAAAATTTAAGATAAAAGTAAATGTCTGCAAAATAAATGTAGTAATTTTAATTGTAATTATTATTATTTTTATATTCTTATTACACAAGCCAGCGATGAGTTGTGTTTTTTAGTTTTTGATAATCGATTCTTATGTATTGTCTAGCGGTGAATCCGAAAATAACGTTCTTTTTTTTTCATTATGTCGGGCTTTTTGGCAATCATGAATTTCAAGATTTGTAAAAAGTTGAAAAATTGTGAAAATGTGATACAAATAAATAGATATAAAACTTTTTTTTTATAATAAATAAATATAATATATTCACTTTCATGGCTTATACTATGCATTCTTATAGTTGAACAGTTAGTGGTTGAAGAGGTTGATAGGGCAAGCACTGACCCCTTTATTTCTAATGAAAATTGCCACAAAATAAGCCTAATTTCTATTATAGTGCATTTTAAATTAATTTTTTTGTATTATTTTATTTAATTCATTTTTATGAGGTATGTCATGCCTTAGGAAAATATTCCCCCTCTTCAATTAATGTTAATGATGAAGTATAAACTACTCCTCCTGTTCACCCACCCTTAATGACGAAGTATGTAAAATACCTACAGTTGTATTCCACGTGTTGAAGTTTATTTTGGGTGGCTTACACTTTTCCTTCTATGTTCTCTATAGGGTTCATCTCCGTATAACATCCAGCAATAGGCTAAATTTTACTCGATACGTTCTTTTAATTTCTTTCATTTCCTGATGAAATCTCTCACCATCGCTTCACTAATGACACCCAGGTTTTTAGGAAAATAGTCCCAGTCCACAAGTGAATTTAGGAGGTGAAACTTCAAGCTCATGGAACATCCTAAACTTTTGTACTTCTACAGCAAGTTTTCAATGATTAATTTGAAGTTCAGATCCTTCTTATTGCCCAGAGACTTGATTACTATGTCTTTAAAGGCTCCACAGGCTTTTTTTCTGAAACTTTCATTTGTTTCTCAAAATTACCACCTTAAGAAGTTTTATAATGTCAGGACTAGTAAACACACCCTCTTTATTTTGGCGGTTGATAAGACTGGAAATTTGTCACAGATATATTTAAAACATTTACCTTCTTTTGGTAAGGCTTTGACAAATTGCTTCATCCAATTTAACTTGATATGCAGAGATGGAAGAAGAACTTTCTTCAGGTATATGAGAACTTTTCAGAGCACATTTTTGATTCCAGGTTCTAATAAAGCTCTATTTGATCAATCTTTCCTTATCCAACAATTTTCTCTGTCTTTGCTACCCCATTCAAACATAAAACAAGGAAACTTTGTGTATCCTCCTTGCTATTGTAAGAGCATCGATATTATTTTGAGATTGCCGCACATAATCCTTAACACACACATATCATTTAATTTTATTGAGAATGAATTCCAAATCATTGTAATCCTCTTTTAAATGGACAGAATGTCTGACTGGTATTGACAGACACGTATTCTCAAGGTGAGGAAAGATAACTTTGAAGCTTCTTTTGGATGAATCTATTAACACTCTCCAATCAGTACTTTTGTATGGAATGTTAAATCAATTAAAAGTCCACTACATCAGTGCAGAAGACTAATTCTCCTTCTTCCAAAAAATATGGCAGAAAATCCTTTTTTCTGTATATGAACCAGGAAAACAAGGTGCTGACTGCTAGCAGGTTCTTCTCTTTAAGCATCAAACCAAGCAATTCTGAATTTTGTTTGATCAGACTGTGATCAAAGAAAAATCGTTTAGTTCAGACTGTGAATAAAGCTCTGGTGCGCAGCTATCTCCAGGTTTGTACTCCTCAATGTTATCTTCATTTAAATCACTTATGGAACCATCTATTTCAGGTTAATTTTCTGGTGGAATTGGCACTGATATGTCTAGACCATAAGGAACCGGCTGTAAAGCAAATGGAATTTGGATAGATGATTCTTTTTTTATTCTTCAAATTAAAGTTGTGAACACCAATCGAACAGAAGTAACAATCATTGGTATGATGCCATGGTTCCTGCCATACCATTGGAACTCGAAATCTGAACGCTTCTAGTTCACTTTTTGAACACCATCTAAGTCCTTAAACCCATGGGTAGCAAACATAGTGGGATGCCAAAGTTTCTTGTTTAAAAACCATTACAATTAATATCAGGATCAAACTTTGTAAATCACCTATTACAGGTTCAAAACTAATGAACAAAGATATTAACCATAACAGGAAACTTAACATATAGTGTGTTATTGTAATTACAAATATGATGGAACAGAATGGAATTTAAAATTGCACTAAATTTGACAAAATGCAACATATACAAACTGAAACATATACAAACATCATGTGGAGTAAATAAACTATTTGACTACATATTAAGGGGTTTCCAGACCACTTTTAAGATAGGTAACATCATAACAGTGGTGACTTTTATTTTCTTTTATTTAAATTCATTTTATCACCTTCTATGATGTCAAAGAGTGACTTTTATTTTCTTTTATTTAAATTCATTTTATCACCTTCTATGATGTCAAAGATTTATTTTTTGTTTTCAGTTCACTAAGCTCAAAAAGGAACTAATTATTAATTAACACTTATTTTACACTCCCAGTTGTAAATTTTCAACTAAAAAACAAGTTTTTTAAGTGTAACTTAAACGGTTATAATAAAATCAAAGTGGAATTTGTTTGATTTGTACTGTCTCTTAATAAATTACAAGTCGAGTTACAAAACAGAGTTACTCTTCTGATAATTGCTCGTAATCAACCAGTCTTATATTAATCAATGCAAGACAGTTCCAAATTGAATGAGATTAATTTATACTAGTAAAGTGATATTCTAGTGAGTCTAAAAGATGACCCCGGTAAAGTCCATCAGGCTAGGAATGAAGGGGGTGGTCCGGTGACTGTGATTGGTACAAGACAGGTGTGTTTCCCCTATGGGGTTAGGATATTAAATAAGGGAATGCTAATAAGTTCAAATTTTGAATGTCAGGATTTTTGCAGGTATGATCTTTCATAACCCCCTCTAACCAAAAAATAAAAATTCAATATTGAAAAATTCTAGGATCGATTTGCAATGGATGTAATTAGGCACAATGATTTTTTATTTGGGATATTGATGTTATTTAATTTTGGTTCAGGGGAACAGGAAGACCTTACAAGTCCTGTATCTCAAAATTTTACTGAAAAGTTTTATAGATTTTTTCTCATAATTTATTGGCACTTAGGTAGCTAAGATACATATTGATGACATTCGGTCTTATTCAAACCCAAATAAAAGTGGAGACACAAAACTTTTTTTTTTGTCGTTTCTGGACTCAAAGTCATATTCTTGTAATAATTAATGAATCCTCTTAATTTTGGTTAAAATTAGTTAAGGGATGGGAGATATCATCTCTATGGGCTAAGGGTTTTGTTTCTCAGTTTTACTCGGAGTAGAATAAAATTTTTATGTAATACTTTATTGCATACTTACTTTTTTTTAATGCTCCACTTGATTTTGCTAGTAATCTGTCAAGGGTTTCAAGAGTTGCATAACTTTCCCAGCAAAGCCAGTTTTTTTTTAATTTTAACATTTATTTACGTGATTAATTACTTAGGTTTATGCTAACTAAATAAATATTCTGCAATATTACGTATTTAAAAAAAAAACTGACAGCATTGTTGTATTGTTTGCTCCACATAAATTCATCAAGATAGGAGTCAATCATTTATATCGTTGTACTGGATGTACGATTTTGTTAAAAAGAAAATGTGATTGAAGAATGGGAATAAAAATTAACTTACAGCAACGAGCAAAAGTAAAAGATGTGCGAAGCAACTTATGTTAGTGACTGTATGGTCTAACAGGCATGTTTACACTTTTTCAGTAGTTTCTGAAATGCTGCCTGTTAATGGAAAAGATCCAAAACTAAAATGTTTACAGTCGAAAAAATAAAAGAACATCTGTCAAAGATACAAAAAATATTCATTTTATTATTAATAAAATACAGTAATAATCACAATTACATCACCGACAGCAAAATGGATTGTTCATAATTATCAGTCTCCAAATATTTCTTACAGTATTAAATTATGTGGAATTTTAATAAATTATTCATAGTAGACATCTATTTACATATTTTGATCTTTAATAATAACAGAATATTTACTCACACATAATCATATGTTTAATTATAATGCATGTTATAAAAACTATAATAAATACAAATCTGGAATAAATATCTGTAGTAAAAAAAAGACACAATTCATTAATTGAATATGTAATAAAGAATAAAAACTATAGCGAGTATAATTACGAGTATATATTAAGAGAGTGTAATAATTTGTTATTAATGAAAAAAATATTATAAATAAATATATATAAACAGTATAAAAATATCAAGTAACAAGACTCTGATGTTATTAAAGTGATCAATAATTTTTTATAATTGCTTTTAATATTATTTATAGAGAAATAAAGTATGTATTTATACAAAGGAATATATTTTACTCTTCCCAAGAAGGCTCACAAATAGAAACTAGTATGTAATATTTATGTTAGATATATGTATGATTCCTATTCAAATAGATGATTCTATAGCTATTATATGATTTTATAATTTATTTTTACATTTAATTTTACTAGATTAAATAAGCAGAGATTGGCAAGTATAAAAATTTATAGTTTTAACAGGTTAGGTGATTATAATAAAACTTACAACAGATTTTTCAAGGATTTTAACCTTTAATTTGAATGAATAAAATTAAGATAAATAAATATATAGTTTTCTTAAAATAAAAAATAACATTTTAATTCAGAGTATTTAAATAATTATCTATTAAAAAATCAGCTATTTACAAAAGAATAAATTAGATAAATGTAGATTATCATGCCTGAGTTGGTATTATAACTTACGTATGTCACCTCTCTAATAGGAAGTGACTCACCAGCATCAGCATCTAAACCAAAATGGTTATGAAAGTAATTACAGATCTAATGAAGAATTTGATTGTTAATAATGGTTTTATGCAGACAAGGGCAAAAGTTTTTTCAATAATTACATTAAAATCTTAGATTCCGTTGAGAAATGTGCAGGGGATAAGTTATAAAAAATAAATAAACTTTGTAACAGTGAGTTATTTTCAGCCCCTGATTAAGTTGTATTCATTTACAAATAGCTTCATGATTCTAAGAAATGATATTTAAAATAGTATGAATTTTCTCTTTATTTTCAATTTATATCCATTCTATAGATATTAAGTAATTTTCAAGATTTTTTTTATAGTTTCCCATTTTTCTGTAGTTATCTGAATGCTAATTACTATCTGCTAAAGCAGATATACATCTGTGCTATCTACCTAAGTGAACCTACATGCTGTGTAGTTATATAGTTTTGTTAGTACCTATGTTAAAACTGTGCCTTATTTCATGTTATCTTGGTGTTTCAAAAAAATTTTAACAAAATTCCTTTGCTCAATTTGTTTTATCTTTTTGTTTAAATGGGATTATGTAGTTGGTTTTAAGATTCAGTAATGTACGGTCATGTCTTGTTCTGTTCTGTGTTTCACTACCATGGTTGTTGTTTTTGGTTATGTATTTAGTCTTGTTGGTGTTTGTTTGTTGTTTTCTTAGTTGTTTATGTTTTTTGTTCATTATTGTTTTGTTTTATTGAATTTCAGTATTTATTTCGCGGTAACCTGGTTACGTAGCCATATACTCAGGCTATTGCTTATTATTACATTAATAATAAGCAATTGCTTTTTGTTTTTTTGCATTAGTACGCTGTTTTTGTTGTGCAGATCGTTAGTGATTTACAGGTTTCTGATATTTATTAGTATTTTTGTTGTGATTTAGTGCAGTATTTACATTTAAATTATATTTACTGCTTTTTTTGTTTGTAGTCTTTGGTTGCTATGGGATACTTACTCCATTGCTACACATTGTTTACTGTTTATGTTCTGAATTTGTTTTTTTTTCCATAAGTTTGTGGTGACTTTTTTGGGTATTATCTACTACAGTTTGATATTTTGGATGTTATTTACATTTTTTGTGTGTTTAGTTGCAGTATTTGTAGTTAATTTACATATAATGTAACTATTTTCATAGTAGCCTATCATTGTAAAAGCAGTTGCTAGGGGTTATTTATTTTGGTAGACAAGTGCCCGATTATTTTTGTTTACATCGACCTTTAATTTTTGCATGTGGGGGAAGAGGGTGGATGACAGGTTTGAAAAGCACTTGATGCAGTGTCAGAGTGGTTCGGCTACCTCCTGTCTGGCAGGTAATGATGGCTGTGACGATTTTTTTGATCCTGAGAGTGGCTTTTCAGAGGAAATGAGAACTGATTTGGCCCCTCTGGTGAGTCAAGATGTTTGAGGTGAGGAGTGGCCATTGGCTTGGTCACGCGATATGTGGGCTGAGCCAGTCTGTAAAGGGAAGAAACAGAAACGTAAACAGAGTGATGACAAGGAGAACATTTGAGTAGGGGCAAACTGGTGGCGCTGATTGAGAACTTGGAGAGGGTCAGTGAACTCTTCCACAAGGCAGTGGATAAAAATACGAAGAATACGACAAAAATACAGGAAGCAGCTCTCCAGATGGAGTTGTCAAAGTTGGTTGGTGAGGTGGTTCAACACAAGGGTGTGGAGATGAGCAGGGCACTGGAATCAACTTAACGGGCTGATGGACTAGCATCACGGACCTCTGCAGTGTTTGTAGAGCTGAAAATACGGTGCGAGTTGACCAGGCTGCAGATTGTTTGGCGAGTGAGCGGTGATGACCTACTTTTTTAAAGTTTTGAGCAAGATGGTTGACTATGATGAACTTATTTGGCTAACGGCAGAAGGTGGTCACAAGAAACAACTCAAACCTTGAGGCATTTGGAGGATATATCCAATGTTGAGAGAGATTTTGGATAATTTTTTATCTCTCCATCTGGCATACCAAGGGATGTTTGGTTTCCAAGGCAGAGATGGCTATGGAACTTCTACGACAGCATAGTGTTAAGGCATGGGACGTGACCGAGGATGACACAGAGGTCATGGGGAGAGGTGCCTCTTCTGCTGGTGGAAGGAGATACACTATTCATTAGGCATCAGCGGATGGTGAGCAGGTTTGTTCAAGGCCATTCTCTTGAAAATCCGAAAAGTGCTGGATGAAACATCGACTGTACTGGTAGCTTCATAAGAATGCCATGAATGTGCTGTAGTCACCAGGCTGCCCAACGTGGGAAGTATAATCGATACTATGCTTGGAAGTCTGTTGAATCTTGAAATTACTGAAGGATTTGTGGTGAGGATTCTGCAAGTAAAGGATTGGGAAGCAAGGGGGTCAGTGACAGCCTTCTGTGGATCTGCAGTTTGTCTGTACTAGCATGGGTGGGTAGTAGTGATGAGGCACACGGACTCTTGAACCCCCAAGCTGAAAAGACAGATTCCTGGTGGGGAATGGCACTACTTCTATCTGGTGACTACAGGCACAGGCACCTCCCAGAACTATGCTGATGCTTAAATGTGGGTCCAGTTTCAGAGGGCAGGGGAAAAAAGAAGAAAAAAGGGATTATGCATTTTGGGCAAAATTTGTTTTAACAACCCTTGCAAAATGGATTTATTTTAACCAAAAAATTACATTTTACAACACTGAAATCCTACATGTCTCCAACTGAAGTACAGTATGGTATAATGGTAATTACTATCAGCCTTCCTATCTGGGATCTGATAATTTACGGCCCAGGTGAACCATTCTCATTTATTGCCAATAACTCCTCAATCTGTTTCCAGCCACCAATTGACTGGTGGTTTTTTAATGAGTAATATAACCAGATTTGATGTATCCAACTTGGCTACAGGTACACTCTCAACATGACCAAGAGATGCAGCTGTCTATGGATCCCATACCAAATGATATCCAGCAACTGATATCTAGAATTGGAAACATATTAGTAATTCTAGAAATGGTTCCTCAAAATCTAATTATAATAGTTAATAGAAATCTTATACCAAATTCATTAGGTACCTTACAGATATTTTTGTAAGTTCTTTTTTTCCACTTACCCAACACTGTTGCAGCCTATGAAAGGTAGTTTTAGGGACATTATATGGCAGTACACAATGTAACACTCTGCTTATTGCCACGAGACATTATGGCAGTACGGAAATCAAAACTTTAAACAGTTGTCGCTATTGATTGTGTGCTGGGATATATTCTTCAGGGTGTGATTGAATTTTTGCCTTAGTCATGTATCATTCATTTATAATTTATTAATATCTGCCTGCATTACTTCCAGATTTTTCCTGGTTAGTTGGAATTTCTACATGTTCATACTTTTGACATTATAACTTATGAGTATATAACCACGTAAAACATCAGATAACTTCATAAAATCATGATTTTATAGTCACAAATTTATGTACCTTCTTGTCCACTATCAATTTAATTTAAAGAACAAAGGCTGGAATTTTGATGAAATGCAACATCATTTTCTATGAAAGCTTCTATCTCTATACTTTTCTTCAGATTTAGTTAATTCAAACTTATTTTACTAAAAAATTTACATTTCAAAGTGAGTATGTATGAATATCTCTGTTGTATAAAAGGCAGTCTTCACGGTTTTTTGTGACCAAATGGTAAAATACCAGTAACTGGCCAACAGTACTGGAATGTTCATGACATATTAATGCTGTTTAACACTGATAATTGAGAACTGAGATGCCTCTAAAGCTTACTGATAACGGTTTATACACTCATTAGGAAAACTAATGTTGAACTATATCAATATTATCTTAGATCTATTAATAAACAGGGAAATTATATTTAAGAACAAGTATCCATTTTGATTACCAGTTATTTAGTGAGAATTTGACCATATTGTTTATGCCACAGAAAAATTTGTGTTTTAATAATATGGATTCTGAGACCCTTATGAATCCAAATTTACTTATTTTATTCAATAAATCTTTAGTCAGAAGCCTTGAAAACTATTTGCCCACCTGGTATTGCAAAAGAATATGTACTGATTATTATCAGTACATGGCTGTTAATAACAGTCTGTCTTACAATGTGCATATCACTGCTACATTACTAATTTCCAAACAATTTTGATAATATGCTTCAGGTAATTCACAATGGAAACCACATATTATGTGAATCTTTTTTCTTCAAAACTGAAAATTGTGAAGTCCAAAAATCGCAACAAAGTTTCAGATGAGAATTTAACAAAACAACTTTGTTGTGTCTCCTCTAAATTACCAGTTAATATAAAAATAATAGCGGATAAAACTAAAAAACAAACCTCACATTGATTAGTTAAGAATTACAATTTAATTAACAGTGACATACAAAGATATTGCATTGTCATTAATATTTAATTTTATAAATATGTACCATTTTTCTATAAAATAATAAAGACATTTAAATATAGCTGTATGTAAAAATATTAGAGTTGCAATTTTATTAAACCTAATATTTTGCAGAGAGTTTCAAGGATTATTATTATTAAATTTATTTATTGTATTGCGGCTCACTTCACATTCTTAGTATTTTATTGGCTTGGTAAAGATTTTAGGTTGGATATAGTTGGTTTAGATACTAGTTAGTACAAGAAAACTACTTTATTGAAATTACTAATTTTTTTATAGAATGTTTTTATAATATAATATTTAAAAAAATGTTACTTAAACTAAGGAAAATTCTATTATATAGAATATAATAAAAACGTAAATATAAGTGAGGTTAACTTCTTCGTTGTAGTCTGTAGTAGTAGGTGTATTATTGTGGTGACAAACTGTCTTTCTAATCATTCTTCCACAATAGCCTAATCTAATAAAATCAGTATGGTACCTTTTATTAACCTTTCTAAATCTGCATGGGTCGCGAGTCTTCTCTCGCAAGTTACTAATTACATGCGCAAAAAATTGTAATTTGTCACTACTCATTCATTTATAGTCGGAAAAAATAGAAAAAAATACAGGTTATAGAAAAAGATTCATAGATTAGAAAAAACTGAACCGTATGTCAGTGCAATTTTTTCTACGTATGTTACAGCTGAAAATCCGACAAGCATAAAAAAATTCGGAAACAATACGTGACTTTCTTCGTTTAACCCTTTCCAGAGTAAAAATTTTTTATCGGAAAAAATTTTTTATACAGTTTTATAAAGCACATTTCGCAGATTAAAAAAAAATAAATTTGGTCCAAATCAAGCCAAATTTGAATAAGATAAAATGAAAACTAACGTGAATGGCGAGACCGGGACGCTTGGGGTCGCTTGGCAACAATGCGAAAATGATGGAATTCGGCCCCACCCTGCTGGAGTGATATAAAGTGACAATTTATTCTCATTCTCCTATCTTTGTTCTATACATTGAGTAATGGTACAAGCTTCTTGGACAAAAGGCTAAGCCTACACAAGAGTTTGCGTAAACGTTGACAAAAAATCCCCCTCCCACTTGTAACTCTACCAACTCTGTTAGAAATAACACTAACCGAATGATCCCGATATCGCTACGCTTTACGAAAACGAACGATTCAAACTGAATACAAAGCTAATGTACGAGGTTGCAATGGGAGATGTTTTTCATAGCATATTCACACGACTGGCTTCCTCCGCTGGCTGCAGTGATGCAACTTCAAATTTCTATAACAAAATTTCCCTTTACAATGTACAGATACAAACTACATAACGTTAAAGATTGAAATCTGTTCTTTCCAACGATAATAACAGCTTATGAATAGAACGATCGGTTCATATTTTACAGGCGGCAAAAGAATAGCCTTTCAAATCCCCGTTATTGGGTTAACGGCATTTAACAAGTTAAAACTTAGTTATAGAGTTCAGACAGTATAGTAAATTTTTTTTTAAGGCTTTTAATTTATAATTTATATATATTAATATTTATAAATTACAATTAATTTATAAATAATAATTTATAATATTGTATAAATTTGTTACATTTTTTACTCTGAATATTTTATGTTCAAATTAATTGCTACAGATTAAACAAATTTTTTTTAAGGACAGAATATGCAATCCTAAAGGGTGTTTTAAGAAAGGCTGTGCTATAATTTACAAAGAAACCAAGGTTAATTTATTTACTGCATTTTATAAGATTGATTGTAACAGTCAAACAGTATTGTTAAGTAAGCAAATAAAAATTTCTTAAGTAAAAAAAAAGAAGAGGCTAGAATAATGATGCAACTTCTCGTCAACAGTGAACATTTCACTACTACTTAAATCCATTAGGTAATAATGTTGATATTTGTTTAAAAACCTTTTGTGACACATATCTGATAACACCATGCAGAGTTCAAGTATTGAAAAGTAACCTTAAAACTGGTGTTGATATAATAACTGATGAACAAAGCAAGCATTCAAATCGTCCACATATTACAATAATTGATGTAAAAAATAAAATTGGGAACATATTCAGAATCTTCCTTGACAATCAAGTCATTACGGTAAATTACTATTTACCGTAATGTGATTGTCTTGTGATTTGAATATAACCAAGGAATACAGATTTTTTATAGAAATATATCTGGATTATAATGTTAAGCAGCATGTTTATCCGGATATTTTCAGTTCAGAATTTAATTTAGTTTGGTGTTCCTCGATTGAACAACTGCAAATATTGTGACCAGTTGTATCTAAAACTTATTCTAGGTGACAGTGAAGAACAATGTGAAAAAAATAAAAATACAAAGTAACGTTCTTCACTCTAAGGCTGAAGGTGTATATAGAATTTTTAAACGTGACACTGAAAAAGTAAAATAAAGTGAATACTATAGTTTTATGTGTTAACTAGCAACAGGTTTTATCTTGCCCACGCTTAGTCATTCAAGTATGTATTATCAAAGACAGTTGTCCACTTACTTTGCAGTATGTGATGTAGGAAGTAATCAGACCACTATGCATTTGTGGCATGAATGTCAAGCAAAGAGTGATTCAATTGAAATTGATCACATATGTTACGTTATATTAGAGAACATTTTGAAGTTTTGCCTTCTGGTAAAGAAAAAAAATTAATTGTCCGGTGAGATCGATGTGTAGGCCAAAACAATAACTGAAAAATATTGCTTTTATACAATTACTTGATTTAAGAGGATATTTTACTGAAATAGAACAGAAATTTTTAGACTCAGGGGATAGCTTTTTGCCTTGGCACAGAACGTTTGCAATGAATAAAAAGAAGAGGCGATGTATAAATGTGTTTGTGTCTTCAGAATGGAAGTATGTTATCATACAGGCCTCTTTAAATAATCAATTTTTTATCATTGATATGGATCAAGATAAGTTTTATAATTTTAATGTGTAAGAAAACTCCATGAAACGGCACCCAACTCTAAAAATAACATCAGTGATATGACTCAAACTGACATCAGGTGATTTAAATGCAGTATTTGTAAGGAAGAGTCGCAACACATTGCAGCCTTGGGTTTGACATTCAGTTCAAAAATATAAAAGGTGTGGTTAATTATTTTCTATTCCAAAGCTGCCAATAAACTTCCCTTTACTTTTCTTCCCTTAACTAAAGGGGGGAAAAAGGTTCTTAGAGATACATATGAATTCATTGGAGAACATAACAAAACTTTTTATGAAAACTTGCTTCGTGAATAAGTCCAGTTTTAGAAGAAGGCATTTTTACTGGCAGTTCTAATAATTTTTATTTTTACGTAAAACTTTTCTTTAAAATCATTTTATAATAAATGCTATGTACAAGTTACTAACAATCCAAAATAAAGTTTGTTTTATTCTAAACTATTTTTAATTGATGTATAATGTTATTAAAATATCTCTAAATTACAGGATGTACAACAATCTTTCAGAAAATTAAAGGGGAAACATGAATTTTTTAAAGACCACTTAAATATTAAATTATTGACTAACCATTTCATATTAAATATTGTTAAGAATATTAAAACACTTAATTTCATTATATAAAATTGTAGTAGATTGTGATAATTTGCAGTCTAAATAACTTTTTCCTTTCCTGAAAAAAAAAAAAAAAACGATATAAAACATTCTTTCAGGGAGGTCTTCAAATGTTTCTGGCTAACATGTTGTTTGAGGGGGCAAAGATGAAATCTCTGCAGCATGTTCCCATGTGTATGATAAGCTACTCAGCAGTTTTTATTGGTTTTATAACAAAAAGTTGCAATGTGAATATGTGAATCATTCTACAGAATACATTTAACACTTCAAACGATTGAACATTTCATTTTCGATAAATAAATAATTCCAAATGGATAAAATAAATAAAGATACTTAGAATGTAAAATTTGATTTGGGAATCTAACTTTATGAGATAAAGGAACTGAATATAGGAACCTTTCCTGCAACTTGGCCTTTCTATTGGTGTCAAGGCTTTGTGAAGCAGCTTACTGGTAGAACAGTAATGATCTAATAAGCTATAGCTATGATCTAATAAGAGTATTCATGTGCAAAACTTCATTTTTATCTATGACTTATTTATTTATGCACTGTATTTTTAAAAAAAATTCTAACTTCTCCTAATACAGATTAAGTAAACCTTATTTGTTTCAATTGTTAACAAAATTTTATTGTATTAACAATTTTACTGTTAAGATTATGAACATAATCTTAAAAAAATTTAACAAACACATATAGAGGCCCACAAATAAATATTAAATTCAGGCTGTTAGTGGCTTGTAGCACTCCTTTTTCTTGGTGATACAATCAGGATTGATAGCAGAGTTCATAATATAGTGTTACTTACTGAATATTGATATTCTAAATTTAATGTGAAAAGCTAATTATTTCCTTACATATAAATATGCTTAACTGAAAATAGTAGTGAAAACTAAAACAATTTAACCTATGATAAGGCCAGGATCAATCAACTTTTACTTTTTTAAAAATTAAGTAAGTCTAAAAAAATCTATAAAACTAAAAAAAAATATATATATATAAAAATAAATAATGTATATAAATATATAAACTATATAAATAAATAAATAACATTAAATTAATAAATAAATGTTAAACATTAACAAATAAAAAAAAAAGAAAAGTTTATATATATACATATACGTTCATGATTATCTGAGAATTTGTACATCGCTGTATGTTGGATCACTGTCAACCATAGGTCTAATTGTGGCAGTTTGGTGAAACCGTTGCCTATTTGAAAAGTCTTCATTTTCATCAGTGAGTTGTGATGGTGATAACATTACTCCAGGAGTAGCCGGTGCAACAACTATCTCTTCAAAATCAGTCCCACGTTTTCTGAAAATTAAAAAAAAAAAACATGCTAAATTACAATATCCTTCATTATTAAAAGACTTATTAAATAAATTAAAAAAAAAAAAAAAATTGTTAACTAAATGGATAAGTTAGCAATGTAAACTATAGAGTTAAGATTTTATTCATGGGATCTCTGTGCTACATGTTATAGTATTGTAATCTGTAAAGTAAAGACCAATGGTAGCTTTTCAGTTATCACAACTTTGGGATGAAAAATGGTAGATACATGAAATAAGTGCTAAATTAAAGGAAACATTTTAATATTTTTCTCTATAAGTTCAATGGGAGCTTCATGAGACACCTTGGACATAGAGATAAGGTAATCCAGTTCCAGCCAAATTCTGCTGGGAAGTCACAAATAATAAAAAAAAAATGAAAGGAATATGAACAACTTCTAAGATGTTATCGTGAAGGAAGATGGCTTTCTTTTCAATATAGTGACGGGAAATGAAACTGGATGAATAATTAAGACCAAGAAGAATGACAGAGAATAGAATACTAGCACTATGGTTTGCCACAACAAAAAAATTTCATAATAATCTGATACAAAAAAAAATTCTCTTGACAGTGTTCTGGGATTCCAAACACGTGAATGTGACTGACTACCTGGAAGCTGGATTGATTGTAAATTTTTTGTGTTCAACATTCTATGGAGACAATAATTTTGCAACATGATAATTATCAGCTACACACATGTGCAACTGCTAAGGCTTTTATGAAGTTGAAATTTTAATCTATTCCACACTATCTGCACTCACCAGATTTGGCACATAGTGAATTCCATAATTAACTTCTTTCCATAATTAAAGATGTTAAAGATGAGTAAGGATATTCATTCACCAAGGATGATGAACTGGAAAATGCAATTAGGTTGTGGATCAAGGAAAAACCAACAGCATTCTTTACTACCTGAATAAGAAAACCGGTTTACTGTTGGGAGATTTGTTATTGTAAATGGTGACTAAATGGAAAAATAAATTGCTACAAAAAAGTTTTTGTAGCAAACAAAATGTACTTTTATGCCATATTTGTTTCATTTGCCTATTATTTAATAGTACGATTATTTAAATGTATTTGTGTACTACATTTCAACTAACCCTCATATTTTGATAACCTTTAAGATACTCTAAACATTTAAACAGACTTATGGGTTTTTATCATTATTCAATTTTCTGTTTTTAGTGACATGAATGTTTTTTAAAAAAAAGAAAAAATCTGTTTTTTCAATTAAATAGAAATTAACATTAAAGCAAAATATGATATTCAGATAATTTAAAAATACTATGCATGTAGTAATATATCAAAAAAATTAACAAGAACACTAAAAATCCTTCTTTGATGTTTAATTTCTTGAAGTTGTGCTAATTAAAATAAATAACTAAACAATATAAAAAAATAATATATCAAAATTTAAAGAAGAATTTAAAAGTATTATTTTTTTTGTATTTCTTTAAAAATTGGTTTTATTTTCCTTTAGCTTTTTAATAAAAAAAAAAATCTATTTTCTGTAAAATATGGATGTATTTGCATAATGGAAAAGAGTTTGCAAGAAATGTGAAAGTGAAAAACTTACATTTTGAGAAAAATAAAAAAAAGGAATGCAGAGAAACAATGTTAGGGGCCACCTACTACCTAGTGTAAACAAAGGGTCCCTAAATGAAAGAATGTACATAACTTTACTATAAGTTAATAAAACAATATTCATATATTAATATAAAGTCAAACAAAACAGTTTTAAATTTTAAATCTGAGTTATTTTAATCTCTTTTCAAATTTAAAAAATGTTAAAGGGAATTTTTCAATCTTTTCTTACAATTTTGTCTGAAAGTACAGTGAATACCAAAATATATACTCTTATGTAAGTTATATACAGAAAAATAATGAATTATATGAATCTTAAATTACAAACTTTACACATGTATGTGTATACATACACTCACTCACCCACACATACACAAAACAATATATATATAAAATCTGTACTAAGAAAATATGACAATAAAAATCCCCTCAAATATTATTTTTACTATGCAATTTTTGGTTTTGAAACTTTCACTTAAGTGATCAATATTATCATCTACTTCTTCTTCTTGGTCTACTCCAGGTGGTGATCGACGATGAATTGAAAATTCACTCTTGTGCACGCTCTTTTATTGGAGCCTGAGAGTGGTGGGGCCGCAGCGCTGCTAAGGTGGGAGAACTGCATGGTCATCTGCACGGCGGATACAAGTGATGCTTGTATCAACGCGTCTAAACTGTGCACCAGCTCACATCTCAGAGTTGCTACTGTGTTTGTCCGCCAATATTAAATTAGGCATATATGTGGTAACAATATATTGTTGAAAAGCTCTCAATGAAGTTACAGCAGTTAAGAAAAAGTCCAAAATCAAAATTTTTTGAATTTTGGTCCAGTCGATTGCAATCAAAAGGGGAGGTGCACAACTAGATGTTACAACAGTCCTAAATCGACATTTTCAACATCCTACGGCTAATCATTTTTGAGTTATGCACGTACAGATGTCACGCCAAAACTAGTGGAATTCAGGTATGATCAGAATGGATATTTCCGTCGAAATCTGACAACCAAAATTTTTCGCGATCACAATACTTCCTTTACTTTGTACAAGGAAGTAAAAAAAAAAAACTTGAAAGCATTTACACAGACAATTACATATGGATCAAATTGATATTGGCCTTTTTTAAAGTTTGCCATTAATTCAATATATATTTTTTATTAAGAATATCTGTAAATTTGTTTGCTTGTTTGTACAAACTAATGAACCACTGGGTCAAACTGAATGATTTTTTTGTGTGTATTACATTTAGATTATGTAAAGGATAGTTTTAAAATGTAAATTTACTTCATCTGATAATTCATTATTGGGTGGGCAATAATCTCAAACAGAAAGTGGGCTATTATTTTGCATCATTTTGTATAGTACAAGTAATATAATGATTTGCTGACTAACTAATGCTCTATGAGAAGTATGGTGTACCTGCAAGTGAAGTTTAGAAAATGTACTGATTTCTATTTTGTATTCACTATTCAAAAATTTTATAAAACTATTCTATTGATATCAATGAATTAATTGAATATTTTATGTAACACAAAAACTAGAATACAGTTTTTTTTTTGTAGCGAATGCTATCTATAAATGTGTGATCAATATAATGTGTGTATTCAAAATGTTACAAAAGGCTTAGGCTTATGTTTTAGTTTATTTAAATTTGTGACCTTGATTTACATCTGTTTTTCTTTGTAGTGGCATAACCGAGTGAAAAATCTATAGAGTAAACAAAATTTGAAAAATAACAATTTACATGAGTGAAACCTTAACAACATTGCCATTTTCCAACTTGAAATATTTCTCACTATGAAACTTTTTACTTCTCACTATGAAACTTTACTAAATAGAATTAAAAAAAAATTATCTGTGAAGCTTTACTGAAAATTCAAATGGGGGTTTTCTCACCTCTTTTTGAGAGGACCATCTTTTGTTGATTCACAGGAGGATAATTAAATGAAAAAAAATTTGTAACAATTTTTGTATGAAATATTTTTTGGGTTTTTGACTTAAGGTTCCTTCCCTTTTGGACAGTAAAATGTGGTAACTGGAGATACTTGGTAGTTCAATTTTGAATATTAGAATGAAAAGAAAGAAGGTATTTTTTCCCTTTGTTGTTTATTCTTGCAATTATTCACTTTCTCTCTTCACAAGAAATATTCATATAGCAATATATTTTTTTAGTACCTTGATCAAAATTAAAAAGTAAAAATTCTAAAATTAATTACTATGAGTGTTCAAAATTGTGACCACTGATGTAACCTAATCTATGTCAATTCAGTTTGATGTTTCAGTAATATAGCCACGTCTGTTGATTTGAAGATTTATGACCATTCATTACATCCCATAATTATAGTTTGTTATTATGATTTTTTATGTCTTTATTAAATAATTCTTTTAATTTATTGGGGATTAGACAAACTTTTTAAAAACGGTTGTCCTGATAACATCCTACTGAGGGAATATAACAATGAAAACTTTTTAAGAAAAGTTCCATATTTGACCAGAATTTGAACTGGAACCTTTGAGATACAAGACTGAGATGCGATTGCAAAACTACAGTCATTGGAAACGTTAATATTTTGTTAGTATAGCAAAAGGTATTGCTGCAGACAAAATAATACAATTTTTAGATTTAATTTATAGCCAAATTACTGCATGATGTAGGTCTGACTTTAACTGATAAATACTTTAGCTGTCATTTAAGCCTTTCCAGCAACTCTAGATAGGATATAAAGTTCCTGAATAAGCCCATAACCAGAACTGTTTACCTCAGGGAAGTAAAGCAGCTGATGTGGACACAGCTTTACTAATTCAAGGAAGAAGGGATCATAGGAAAGGAAAAAGGGAAAGTGAGGAATAGAGAAAGTCAATTGATAGAGGGATGCCTCATGTGACAAGGATATTTTACCATCTGCATATGAAAATCTAAAAGAAGAGTTACAGGATATTTAATTCCTAAAACAACAGTTACAGGATATTTAATTCTTCTGTAATAAATAAATAAACTAAGTCTTAACCTTAAAATGATAAAATATATTTTCACATAACAAAAACTTATCATGGTCACCATTTTCCCAAAATAATTAATCATATTACAAATGTAATTAAATTCTGTAATTATAAATAAAGGGAGTATACTGAAGATCATGAGGACAAGACTCAGATCATTTGGAGATATTGAGAGAATGAGGGAAAAAATAACAGCATTGAATGTTGAATTAGGAAGTACATAGGCAGAGACCAACAAGAAGACTTAAGGTTAAGAGACCAACAAGTAAACAGATAAGGTAAAAGAAAATATTTTAAGAAAGGGTGTAGCGGAGTGGTGAAGGGATAGAACTACATGGTTGTCTACAATTCTTTGCCCAACCCAGGATACTGGGTAATAAGTACATACTAAATAACTGTAAGCATAAATATAAATAATTATTCATTTTAATTGACTTAACAGAGTAAATTAAAATATACAATAAAACTGACCCACACAACCGAAGAAGAGTGACATGAAGCCATCTGAAAAATTTAAAGTGAGTAGCAACTCCAGGTTTAACGGCAGGATTGGCTAGGCCAACATATACCCAAATAAGGAACACTACTCCACAATTAGCCAGAGCATAACTCCAATGAACAAGGAACATCATGCCAAGTTTTAGAATAGCCTGTTAAAAAACAAAAATTGATTAAACTTTTCTTTATTATTATTATTATTATAAAAACGAATGAGGTATCACTGGAAATTATTTGCAGAAAATTATGTAAAATTAATTATTAATGATACCAAGACAAATTTCAAATTATGTACAGTAAGTAGAGCTATAAAAAATGGAGAATTTATTTAACATTGACATCTGTCCAAATATCTTTTCTCAGTATTAAATTACTGTAAATTATTGATCATGTATGTTAACATTCCAAGTAATGTAGATAAATCTTATACAAATTTAGAAAACTTAAGTAAAGGAAGAAATTTTACTTCATTGCTGTAATTTTTTATTACAACAAATATTTTTTCATTCATTATGATAGAGTGATGATATTAAAATGGTTATTAATATGTTTCAAAAATAAAGAAAAATCACTAATAGGATTGTCAGAAAAAAGGGTGTACATTTAAATAAAACACAATTTTAAACTTAAAATTAAAACCATTTAGATAATATACATAGATTGCTAGACAAAAAAGAGAGAAAGAAGAAACACTATGCTCTCAGGGTATAAGGGCCATCACAGGTGATTGGTAGTCAAACATAATACAAATCTTTATTTCATCAAAAACTTACTACAAACAGATTAGAGGTTAGTAATTTGCTAAGATGAAGGTAAGCAACTATTGTTTCTTCTTTACTATTTTCCAAATCAGAAGCAATATACTTAATACTTAATCCATACCTCTTAATTTACCTCAATTTCTCAATCCATACCTCTTCCTGAGGTGGTCAAATGTATACTCTTCAAGTAGATGCTTAATAGTGAGTGATCTATCACATATATTGTTTAGTTGCCTAAAGTATAGACAGACCATTTCGTCTGGACCAAGTGCAGTATTGCCCATTTCCTCCAATGATTTCTTAAATTCATCTATTTTAAAAGATACATTGTACAGAAGATTCATTTCTGTTCCAAGTTGCAAGCAAGTTCTGTTTTTGATTTTTGAAACAGTAATCACAATTAGCCATTATAGTGACACCTTTAATTAATTGAATAATAATACAGCAATTTCATTTGGTGAATTATTAAACTGTCTTCAGATTGATGGCAAGATAAGGGGATAAAGTTTTATGGTCACAGATGGACTTCACTTTTTTCCAGACATCTGCTGCAATCGAATTTCTGTCTGGATGACAAGAATTGTTGCCAGAATCTTATTTTTTGAGTCTGTTACAAGTCTTTTTGCATGTGCCCAGTGTCTTTAAAGTAAATTAGATTTTCTAATGTTGGATAACTTTTGAGTGTTGTATGGTTTTTTTCCTTTTTATCGCTAAACTGATTTCATTATTACACCACGGAAATGGTAGTTTCCTGAGTTTCCTTCATATTCTGGGAATATATCCCAGTAACAAATAAGACATTAGTTATTACATCAATATAGTTTTGTGTCACCAGTGAAGCATCCAATCTGCCTCACTGAACAACCATTTTTTAGAAATGGGATATTTTTATTGGAGTATAAGTTGAAGTCTGGTGCAGAAAATGGTCACTTCTATGAAGTTCTTAATGTTAAATATACATAGGACAGCGATCCATCTGTGGCATTAGAATAAGTTCCTGAGCCATTATTTAATATAACTAAGTCAGAATCTAAAAGGAACTTTTCCAACTCTCTTCCCTGGGGATTTATTTGATGCAACCACTAAATAGGATTGTGCGCATTAATTATATGGATGGGGGAAGCAATTAACTGAAATTCAAAATAATCAAAAAAATTAACAATTAATTGAATTATGTCATCCTTCTTCTAATCAAAATTCAGCAGATAGTAATCTGTAACAGATGCTAAATTCTGATTGCAATCGCTTGCAGTTCTATATGTATTTCAACTGCTTCAGTGGTACCTCAAGTCAAAGTTAAAATTGCTATAAAAGTTCTAAATCTTATATCTGGCGGTAATGATAATAATTTACGTTGTGCTATAAAACTAATTTTGTTTTTAAAATGACATTTAAAAATTATATTTAATAACACAATTTATGTTAAATACTGAATTCTGAAAGCCTATTTTCTTTAGTTTTTGTGAGTAGTTACATATTCCACAACTTTTTCCCGTTTCTTCAGCTCTCTATCAAGGTATTCCAATCTCCTATCATTATTACTGAAACAATACTTTGTAACACTGAGAAAGAACATAATTTTTGGCAATAAACTCTATTTATTTTCAAGTATAACTTAAGTTTGAAGGTTGACTTTATTCTTATGTTATGATAAATATTAATAAGATAATTAAATTACATCCTAGCACCACAGCATAATTATTTATAAAATCTAATTAACATGTACTTACTGCTTTTTTATAATAATGATTGAAATGGTTAACATACCTCTCTATATTTTAATTTTTCAAGATACGTTTTTAATCAAACATATAATTTTACAAATTTTGATGAAACATTCTGTGAAAGCCTTAATGGGGGAAAAACTTGGCAAGTTGGTATCGTGAGGAAGAAGCCTTCATATAAAGAAAATTGATAATTACAAATAAGAAATTTTGACACCACTTTATGTAAATTTGGTGATGTCAGTAATAAAAAATGATAAACTACAGGTAACTGCTGTCATTTATAATGATTAACCAGAATTATAGTTAATGTAATATTAAAAAAACAGAAGTTAAAATTAAAGGAGTAACACTTTTTGAAGTATATTATTAATGAGTTACAATGAAATAATATAAAATCCTATTATTATTTTCACAATCTACGAGTATGTTAGCATAGCCTACAGCAAAATAATTTTTATTCTAAGAACTAAAGATAACTTTATTTCACTTTAAAGAAAAGATTTTTGAAATCACTAACAAATCATCACTTTTTATCATAAACTATAAATACAAGTAAAAGATCTTAAAAATTTTCTGCGAATTCTATTACCATAACAAATTTAAGATGATTTTCAGATGTACGAGGGTAAGTCAATTATTATCCGCAATTTAGTTATATTTTTGTTTATGTTGGTAGTACTGTTATGTTGTGTAGATGACGCATGCGTGGTTTAATTGTTGTTATGTCTGTGCAGGTTTGATGCTGCTAGGTTAGTTCCATTAACATTGCCCTGCTGTTAACCATGGCTGCTCCGCTTTCTGTTTGCACCAAAGAAGAGCAACGATCAATGATCCTTTTTTTGTGGAGTGTATCAGGACCGAAATTCATCGAAGACTTTCAGTACAGTACAGGAACAGTGTGTTGCCGCAATGGAGTGTCTACGAATGGATTGAAAAATTAAAAAATGGTTGTACAAGTGTTATGCATGACGAAGGAGCCAGAAGACCGTTTACCGCCACAAATGAGGAAAACATTGAGCGTGCACGTGACATGGTTTTCTTAGACAGACAAGTAACTATATTGATGAAGTGGCACATCATCTGCAAATTAGACACAGTTCTGCTACAAAATCATCCACAACAGACTTGGATTTCATAAAGACTGTGCAAAGATGGGTCCCAAAACAACTTACACAGTTGCATAAACAAACGCGCTTGGACATCTGCCAAAAACATTTGGATTGCTACGGTAACGAACGGGACATCTTTTTGCACAGAATCATCACTGGTGATGAAACATGGATCCATCATTACGAGCCGAAGAGTAAACCGCAGAGTATGGAATGGAAACATCCAAATTCACCTTGCAAAAAAAGTTCAAGACCCAACCGTCTGCAGGAAAACTGATGCTTATGGTTTTTTGGGACTCACAAGGCCCAGTACTGGAACATTATGAGGAAAGGGGCATGACAATAAACAGTACGCATTACAGTGAGATGCTTAGTGCCAAGCTGAAGTCTGCAATTAGAAGCAAACGCCAAGGACTGCTGTCGAAAGGTGTTGCGTTGTTGCACAACAATGCCCGTCCACATACTGCTGAAACGCTCCAGAAACTAAGTTTTGAAGTACTGGCTTATTCTCCGTATAGTCCTGACCTTGCCCCTTCTGACTACCACGTTTGGTCCACCCAAAGTGGCATTAAGGGGCTGTTAATTTACCTCGGACGAAACAGTGAAAGAAGCGGTGCATTCCTGGCTTGCAGTTCAACCGAAAACCTTCTTTTATGAGGGCATCAGGAAGCTTGTGCAACAATAGACCAAGTGCATAAAAATGCAAGGGGACAATGTTAAAAATGATGTACATGTAAGTTTCCTATTTGTAGTGCAATAAAATTAATAACTACATTATGGATAATAATTGACTTACTTTCGTATTATGGACCTCAGACAAATTTTTTTTTAATTTTATAAGAAAAATATAAAATATTAAAAACCTGTTCAAAACTTGAATTAAATTGAAAATGTAATGAATTTAGCAAAAAAAAAAAATCAATATGATTTCAAACAAGGTTTTTCTAGTAAACTCCCAGAACACTACAAAAAGATTAATTGAAAAACTAGTACTAAATTGACTGGATGATAAAATTCACTACATAAAATGTTGTAATTTCAATATCTATCAGATTTATAAAAACAGAAATAACCGAGAGAAAACTTACACCAAACAATGACAACCACCTATTGCATAAGCTGGAGTACCAATAACCTCTCTTGCTATGAACCATTCTACTAGCAGCTGTTGTAGAAGCATGAAGTATATCATCAGCTGTTGGTGTTCCATCACTTGCTATCTACAAATAATTAAAGAAACAATTCATTTACCATGATTTAATTTTAACATTTAATATGTTTGCTGTGTCAGATAAGGCAGAAATTACAAATAGAAACTCATACTTTTAGAATATAAAAACAAAGAAAGTTAAGAATTATCAAATGTGATTCAGCAGTATATACTATTACTAACTGATATCAAGACAAGCATGAAAAGTTGCAGAAAGTGTACAACTGTTGTGAAAAAACTGATTGCAAGGAATCCCTATTATACAAAACTATAATGTTATAGTACAGTTATTTTGTTTTGTAGAGAACTGCTGTTATACACTTTAAGAAGTGTAGGAAGAGTTAAAAAACAAAACATGATAATAACTAACATTTTTTTTTTACTGGTAATATTAAAATTATTCCTTGAATTAATAATGAACCATATTTTCATTTTTTTTATAGCTGAAAATTTTACATCAAAACTCTTTCATATGTACACAATTATGGAAAATCATTTTTTAATAACTTATATTTTTTTTAAATTTATTTATACAAACAATGAACTTAATTAAATATTTTACTTACAGAAGTATAAGTACGATGCTGGCTTCTTTCAGGAAACAAGGAATCTAAGTCATTACTCATGTCAGAGTGCTGTAAAGAAGGGGAAGATCCATAACTTCTACTACTTTGTGAAGTTCTGAAAAAAAAATTACAATAATTCTTTTTTTATTATAAACTCACTAAAAATTATAATGGCTTACATGAACTGAAACATATTTGCTTTATTTTTTAAGATAACTATAAAAAATAAAAACTTAATCTATGTTTGCAATTTAAATAACATTAATTACTTTACCATACATACTCCAGTCGGTAAAGAAAAGTGAAATTATACTAAGAACAGATAAAATAAAAATCATAATGCTATTTTAAAATAAATTATTCTTCAACAGTTCTCTATCAGCAATAACTTTCAAGAGTTACCAAAGTTAAGTTTGGTAATTTAATTTCTTTTTTTATCCTAACAGACTTAAAATTGGCTGATTTTAATAAACATAGCAAAATGCAGATGATTTTATTTCACTTACAACATAAATGCAGCAAATAATTATAGCTTGATTTGAAATATATTTTCAAACAATTCATCTTCTTGGTTAAATATATTTAGCATATAATAATGCACCATTGAGTCATAATAATATGAAAAAAAAAGAAAAGTAATAACGTGTGTAATTATATAAAAATTCTGCATAGGTGCTCCCAATTAGGTAACAAGAATTCAGAAGCATATAAATAATGCAGACTCAGGCGTACATGAAACAAAAACTATTTTTATTTAGAGTTGTTTATAAAATTAAATTAAAGTTAAATAAGTAAAGCTTTTTACCTGAATCGAAGCTCACGATGATGAAGTATATCGAATGTCTGAGCCAATGCAAAATATGAATAATCAAGAGCCGCGTACATCATAAGAAAGGGCATGGTAACAATTGGTGCAAGGGAATTAATATCACCTACCAAAAGGAAACTGAGAGTAACCAATGCAACAACAGCCATAGAATATACTGGAACCCTGTTGGGACCTCTCTGAAAAAAATCATATAAAGTATTAATTTATGATGACTTAATTTTTTTGAAACTTACAGAGTATGAAATACTGGAATAAAAAGGCTATTCAACAGATAAAACTAAAGGAAAGATTGCTGGAAAGTACTGACAGATTGCAGAAAACAAGTTCAGTTATAAATGAAGAGATTAAAATGAAGGAAATACTAAAAATGTAAAACACATTAATTTTAAAAGTTTTATGCCATTAGACATCTCATGATACTGATTATAACATGAAAACTCACATTATTTCCTGTTTCTAAATTTAATGGTACATTAAATGGAGATAAACACAGTACTCTGAACATTTTGATTATGTTTGTATCCACCAGGAGGTCCTACATTGAGCCAGCCAGGGAACTTCTTTTGTTGTCTTCCATCTTCTTCTTCTTCTTGGTTTTCTCCAGGTGGTGGTGAACGACAAATTGAAAATTCGCTCTTGTGTATGCTCTCTTATTGGAGCCTGCGAGTGGCAGGGCCACAGCGCCGCTATGGTGGGAGATCTGTACGATCAGCTATGTGGTGGGAGTGACACTTGGGCAAGCGCATACGTATACTGTACTCCCGCTGACATCTGAGCTGTTAGTATTGCGCTTGCCGATATTAAACTAGGCATATATGTGTCTCTACCCACCACGCTTCGCTGTGGCACATCGTGGTTGCATGGATGAGAAATAAAACAAAGCATACGTTTCATAGAAGTTTAATTTTGTAATACTTGTGGATATACAATATTTTTTGTTTTTTCACTGTCTGTGTAGATATAAAGGCTATCTGGTTTGCCAACTCGGGAACACGCAACATACAGTTGCCCATGTGAGAAGCAATCCGCATCTAAATCTAAACCACACAATTCTAAAGATTGACCTTGAGCTTTATTGATTGTGATTGGAAATGCCAATCGAATTGGGAATTGCAATATTTTAAATTAAAATGGTGTATCGGTCGGGATCATGGGTATTCGAGGAATGAGGACATCTTCACCATTGAAAGGCCCCGTTAAAATCGTTGCTTCCATTACGTTATTCATCAATTTCTTAACTGCAAGTCGCGTGCTGTTGCAGAATTTTGGCTGATTAATATTCCACAACAGGATAATTGTCATTTTTTGATCGAACCGTTGCTAGAATCTAATGAGGAATGCCCCTCCTGGCGCATCCAAGAAGAAGGTCCCCCCAACTCCGTCATTTATCATTTGCATTATGTGATCATAAATGCCTTTCTGTTCACGCGTTAATTTGGGAATGTTTGATTGGACATATGACTGAAGATCACCAATGTTGTAACTCTGTTCACGGCGTAAATCCACATCAAATGAGGCAATCGCAGCTCGGGTGGGTGTTGGCATTCCCAATTGACTAAGAACTTTATTTGCAATAGCTAAGCACTTGATAAATATCTTCAATATTTATCAATGCTTCGTTGTAAATGCCTTCTGTAAATTCCATGGTCATATTGGTATTTTCTAGGCGTACTCTATGCAAAATATCCTCAGCCATATGCGATCGATATCTTAACCATATCTCTGTGAGAGATGAAGGGAAGCAAGCGGTCAATATAATTGCGAATAATGCGCGAATTTGGTTTGGATGTGCAGTGTTGCACGCGCCATTAATACATATATCCCACTATTGTTAGTTTTCTAATAAATTCAGAGCTTGGTGAAAGGCGCAGTTCAATCACGAACGATCACACAAAAGTACCTCGATTAAAGTGAATATTTAATTCAGATTGTATAATAATCTGAATCAGATGCAAGTGGATCCGTTTTTTTTTTTTTTTGTTAATAAACAATGTAATTGGAAACAGGTATTGTTTCACATGTGACTGCGGTTGTCGTTAGCTAGTATGGCGAAATGCTTACAAAAGCAGAGTAATGTTTATAAATTACAGAATAATCAAACGGCGTTGATTTCAGATGTTAATAAACTGCTAACGTAAGTAGAAGTTGTGCTGCTTCAATGTACAACGTGATTCTCGAGTATGAATCTATTAATGAATTACGGTCTCCAAAGAAAACAAAACCCTGCAGGTCAATTGAGAAAAAGATGAGATTTTGATAAAAACACGATTCGTAAAAAATTTCAATTATTTAGAAATAGTTTAGCAGTGTATTATGTCCTTTGGAAGAGAATTCGGTTATTGTCTTCGACAACGCTTCTTATCATTAAACGAAAAGAATTCCAGCCGTGTTATAGAAAAACAATGATATCAAAATGTGGCTTAGTTCAAAAGGAATAATTTTTGAAGAGGTTTAAGTTAATGTTCAATCATTGCAAGGGGTTTCGCGTATTAAAAGTAATTATAGTCCGTATAAAATTGGTTTGACACACAACGCCATATTGGTAAGTCGTGTTTTTATTCGGCTCCTAACGAATATGTTTGCCGGTTTCCGTGGCAACGTCTCGGACTTTAATCCGGTGGTTCAGAGTTGGAATCCCGGTCAGGCATGGCATTTTCATACGCTATAAATCATTCATATCATCATCTGAAGCAATGCATAACGGTGGTTTCGGAGGTTAGAAAAAAACAAAAAACAAATACTTAGTTGTGTGTTTTCAGTGTTACTATTTGTGAATTTTGTTCTTTGCTTTTACATAGCAAAGAACGCTAAATGACCAAAAAACGATTGTTTGGTCATATATATGTAAAAAAATAACCTAACAAAGGATTTTTTTGTCATTATGTAGGGATATTATTTTCTGTGTATTCGGTTATTTCAACTTTTTTTGTTTGCATAGTCTTGAGTCTATCTGGGCTAAAAGAAAGTTGGATGTTTTAATTTATTTACTGTAAGTCATCCTTCTTGGTGGTTTTTCTTTTTGATTTTTTTTGTTTTTTTAAGATAAAATACAGATGTTTTAGCTGTTAAATATAATTCAAAGAAATGTGTTACTTAATCAGTTGTGATTTTGTTTACATTGGCAACGGCCATACGGGCTCTTTGTGATTGGTCGTTGTGTTTGACAGCGGCCATCTTGCATTGATCTGATTGGTTTTCCTTTGTTTTCATGTTCATCTGATTTATTAGCCTCTTATTTATTAAAAAACTGTACATATTAAAAATAGATGAAAACAATCTTTGATGCGGGTTATATATCGTGCTAAAATTCTTTTTATCATGTCTTTTTTTTTTTTTAATAAACTACAGATGTTTTAGCTGTTAAATATAATTCAAAGAAATTTGGTCGTTGTGTTTGACAGCGGCCATCTTGCATTGATCTGATTGGTTTTCCTTTGTTTACATTTCCAAATTAAAAATAGATAGATAGATTTATTAAAAATAGATGAAAACAATCTTTGATGCGGGTTATATATCGTGCTAAAATTTGAGTTCAATCAGTGCAGAACATTTGAGTTTTTGAAGCGTACACAAACGAACTTAACATTTTTATATATATAGATATATGTACCAATAAGTGAAAAGTTAACAATATATATATATACCAACCACTAATATGACAAGTATTTCAGGTGAACCAGTAACAGTAACAATGACAATAGCAGTACAGCAATTTTGTTGCAGTTCCAGTATTAGTTACAAGGTTTAATTCAATTATTATTTTTCTTTAATATTTGTGCTTATAACTTGCACTTTTTTTGATAAATTACATTCAAATCTTACTTTGAAATCATTCATAATAGTTTTAATAAAAAAAAAATTTTCAATACTATAAAATATTAAGGCTACAAAATAATACCTTAATGCATTTTATAGTACCGAGTTCATCTGAATTATACCGAGAGCTTAGTAATATTAATAATCTGTATATCAATGCACTGAAGGGATCACTTTTTTTAAATACGGATAGTAAGAATAAGCATGTGTTATTGAATAATTCTAAAGATTTTTGTACTGTTTGATAGAAAAAAATTTATGCAGTTATGGTTTTCTACTCTAACATAAATATAATTTTATTGTTTATATATTTATTTCAATTCAATTTCAGTATGTACCATTGAAAGTCATGTAGGTGCCATCTATATAATGAGAATGAGAGGTACTTATAGTGTGGTGTGCTACAGCTTGATGATAAATATTTATTTTCATAATAATTAAGGTAGCTAATAACCTACTATTCTGCCCAGGCCTTATCTTTATTAAAGAGAATACCTCATTAAAAAAAATAATCCTTTCTATTGAAAAATAATAAATTATGCATATTTAATATATATTTTAATTTGCGAGATTCCTCATTCTTAGTCATGACTGAATAATTCCATTACTGTTTAATAAAAATTTAAAAATAAAAATACTAAAATAACAAGAAAATTGCATAGTAATTTACACGAGTGCTGTTATTTATTGCAGTTTTTATAAGAATGTCTCTCTTAACACTGTCTGATGGTTTATCAAATTGAAATTACAGTATAATGAACCAGGTCAACGGGTTTCTTCCAATTAAGAAGAAGAAAAGAGAAAAAGAAAAATCTAGAAGGAACCAAAAGAGATTTTTTTCTTAGACTAACATGTCCATCTAACAACTTGTTCTTTGTAATGCAGACAAAGGGACCTCCAAAAGCTCTTGTTTGACCAGAATAAGAATTTATAGAAAAATATAAGGATGTGGATAATGAAAATTATTATGCTTCAAAAAATAAAGAGATGAGTTGGTACTGGTTCTGTAGATGAGGGGATATAAGTACTGTCACGGACCAGCAGAGAGGGTCAGTACTTTAGCGAGGCCATGTTCGGTGTAGTCATGATAACAAGCGATAACAGTCAGTAGTTCTGCAACATGATGTTAACAGTGATATCAGCAAGGGTGTGGTAACTACGAGTGAAGAGTACGTCATGAGTATACCAGTGTGGTCAGTGGGTAAATACAAGTTGTTCAGTGAGTTATGTGTAAACAGTAGTGAAAGTGACAATATTATATTCATTTATAAAGTGTGGGGTAGTTCTTTTATAAACAGTAAAAGTAATAATTGTTGCAAAAATTGAATTGCATGAACTTTAGACTTTTGTAGTGTTATTGTTAATGCAATATTAGGTTTTAGTGGTCATTACAACATTTTTAGTAAATTGGACTATATTTTGTTTTTTATAACTTACCTGTCATTAAACAAATCTTGTCCTTTTCATTTGAATTACTCTTTTGTATGTTATATATATATATATATATATATATATATATATATATATATATATACCGTAATTATTATTGTTTTTATTATTTATTTTGTGTATATGTCTGTAGGGCAGGATTTCTCAACCTTTCAGTATTTGCACCCAATTTTTAATCATAATTTTCATTGTGCCCCCCTCTCATACAATAATAATATTGTACTTTGAATATTTTGACACTAAAGCTACACTATGACCTTAATTACAAACCTTACAAATTACAAAGAATAAGTAAATTTATTGATATTTGACAACACTGATCCACTGCATTGACAAAACCAGAATCTATGCATCTCTATTGCTCTCTGTCTTAGATCCACCATATCGGACAATCTTCCAGTTTCGTGAGAAGTTCTAATTTGTCTTGAATATTCTGGAATGTCTGTGCAAATGTGTATAAATGCAGCACCTCCTTCAATTCCAGCCAGTCTCAATCGAGTCGATTCTTCTATTGTCGTCGAATCTATTGTGAATGTGTAAGTTGTAATTTGTGTGTTAACTGCAATACATGGTATTAAATATTCACAGCAATAGATTTATACAGAATCATGGATAAATTTTTAAGTGAGTGTAAGCAAGCATTAGATGATAGTGAAGCATCAACAAATGTACTGAGCATGTTTCGAAAATAAAATCAAGAAAATATTCTCAAGAATACTTAAATTTTGGGTTAACCAATACTGAAATAAATGAAAAAGAAAGGCTCCTGTGCATCATTTGCTCAAAACATTTGGCAGCAGACAGCATGAAACCTAATAAACTACATTTGGAAATGCTTAATAGTGAATACGTTAATATAATTTAAAAAAAAAAATTTATCTATAAATGAAAAAGCTTTATTTGCCACTAACAAAGTTTCATATAAAATAACCAGATGTAAAAATACTCACACCACTGCTGAAGAGCTTATTTTGCCAGCTATAACTGAGATTGTAGAAACTATGTTTGGAGATAATTTTGCCTAACAATTGCAGTTCATACTTCTATCAAATGATACTGTTGCCTGTTGAATTGGTGATATTGCTGAAGATGTACAGCTACAGCTTTTCAGGAAGTTGCATGACAAATTATTTTCAATTCAGCTTGAGGCAAAAGATAGCAATAAAGATGCTCATTATTGCCTATGTTCGATTTTGTGATGGTATGTCCGCATTAGAAGAACTACTTTTCAGCAAACCAATAGAACTCAAAGCAACAGCACTTGCATTATTATTTGCTACCTCAAATGATTTTATAAATGAGGCAAACGTAGAGAGGAAAACCTGCGTCAGAATATGCACCGATGGTGCTCGTTCAATGTCTAGAAGATTCCAAAGTATACAAGCACTAGTTTACTTACAATTTAACAAAAATCTTCACAGTGTGTCTGGACACATTGCATGATCCACAAAGTAGCTCTGGCTTCCAAAGAAATGAGTCCTGTTCTAAATATTGTGCTAACGACGGTTGTAACCATATTAAATTATATAAAAATGTGACCCCTACAATCAAAAATTTTTTCTGCACTTTGTAAAGACATGGGTACAGTACATTCAGCGTTACTATTTTATTGCGAGGCAAGATGGATATCATGTGGGAAATTTTTGCAACGAGTTTATTAATTAAGAGATGAAATCGCCATTTTTCTAGAAGAGGAAAACTGACTGGAAGCTAAGAAGTTTCAAAATGGTTTATTTGTGATGGAATTGAGCTACTTGGTTGACATATTCGAGAAATTAAACACCTTCAATCTTCAACTACAAGGAGCAAATACACATATGTTGTTTACAAATGACAAAGTTAATGCTTTTTGTAGAAAATTGTAATTGTGGAGCAGAAATTTAAAGCAAAAACCTAGAAATGTTTGGAAATGTGGATGAATGTGTTAAAACTTACAAGGCTGAAGAACAACATGTGAAAGTTGTTTCTGTAACCATTGAAAATCATTTAGCCATGCTGACAAAAAAAAAGTATTTTAAAAAGTATTTTCTTGCTGACAACAAAATGGTAGCAAGTTACAAGTGGGTTAGGGATCCATTTCAAAATACTTAAGCAATAAATCAGTCTTTGAATTTTGGGCAGGGGTGGATGATGAGTTTTCTGTGCTGAAAACAAGAGCATTTCATATAATATTACCATTTTCAACATCCTAAATCCCATTTTTAAAGTGGCTGTTTTGAAAACAAAACATAGATCTCAGCTAAATATAGAAAAAGAGACAGGCCCAAGGGAGTCATTAATAATTATTAAACTTGTTTTTAATTTAGTATTGATAAGTTAATTATTAATAAATACATTGTGCAGTACTGATACAATCCTATTGATAAGTGTATTATATCAGTGTAAATGTGCATTTTATTATTTATTATGTCAGAATGTATTTTGTTTTTCTTTCCTTTCAATAGATATGCTTATGCCCTCCATTTAGTGTTATCATGCCCTCCTCCTAGGTGGGAGTGCCCGACATATAGGAAAACACTGCTTTAAGGTAATGAATTGTACTTATACGAGATTTTTACGTTTATTAGTCCCTCAATATTCTTGTTGAACCATGAGCATGCATTTATTTATGTATGTAATATTTTTCTAATATATTTATTTTTGTTATCTTTATTAATTTCTAAATTTGTTTTAATATCAGAAACAAAATGTTTATTGTTTATTAGATGGTCTGCCATATTAAATAAACCTATTTTTTTTTTTTAATTTTTATAATGTACAAGAAGTCTGGTTTTAAAGGATCTATTTGTTTTTCCTATATAAATACCACCAAAATCATTACATTTAATTTTATAAATTCCACACAATTGTTTATTTTATTATTTTTGTTTTTTAAATACTCTATTATGTGGTTATTAAGTTTATATGCTGGTTAAATATTTCTTTATTGTAAGTTTTAGTAATGTTTTCAATGATATTATTAGTGTATAAATATTTTATGTATATGTTTTCACTCTTTTGAGTCCTATTATGTATTGACTGTACGGTAGATTTTGTTACTGAGTTTTGATTATAAATATTATTATTGTTCTTTATAAATATTATTAATTAAATTAGTATCATATCCATTTTTGACTGCTATATGTTCTATGATGTTTTTTCATTATTTAATTTTTCTTTGTTATTATGTATGCATTTTGATTACTTTATTAATCATATCTGCATAAGTGTTAATTTTATGAGACCAAGGGTGTTTTGATTTTCTTTAATGTTTGTATTATTAAAAGCATGTTTTCTAAATACTGATGTTTCAATTTGTTTGTGCTTGTTTATTTTGATATTCACATCTAAATAACTTAACATTCTATTATTATTATTTATTTCAAATGTGAATTTTTAATTTTCTATGTAAGAATTTAACTTGTTTAATATTATCAGATGTTTATTATTTGTCACTGGGTTATTTATAATGAGAATTATAAGTAACATACTGTTTCCATATTAAAACTTTATACGAGGTGCTACCCAAAAGTTCAGGGAATTTTACCATAAAAATAAAATAGCTTACCATAACTTATAATTTCCACTGTCTTCTTCAAAGTAATCCCCTTGGGCATTGATACAGTGATCCCAGTGTTTTTTCCCATGATTTCATGCATTCCTGGAAGTCTGCAGGTGTAAGTGTTCAAAGCACATTCTGCGTTTCTTCCTGAATCTCCTCAATTATGTTAAAACGACAGTCTTTCAATTGAAATTTTATTTTCGGAAAGAGAAAAAAGTCGCACGAGGCAAGGTCAGGCAAATAGGGTGGGTGGGGAATCACTACCGTCTTTTTGGAAGCCAAGAAATTCCAAATGGCTAGCGATGTGTGCACGGTGTCATGGTGTAGAACCCAGCTGTTGTTACCCCACAGATCTCAACGTATGCGCCTAATGCTTTCATGTAACCACTTCAAAACTTCACAATAGAACATCCCATTGACAGTTTGACAAAGAGGAACAAATTCCTTATGGATAATGCCTTTGATGTCGAAAAAACAATCATCATGGATTTCACGTTGCTGTGAACTTGGCGTGCGTTTTTTGGCCGCGGGGAACTTGGCGACTTCCACTGCGACAACTGCTGCTAAGTTTCAGGGTCATACCCGTACACCCATGTCTCATCACCAGTTATGACATTGGAGATGAAGTTAGGGTCATCTCTTGCTGAATTTTTCAATTCACTACAGACAGCTACGTGATTTTGTTTCTGGTCGCTGTTCAACAGTCTCGGTACGAATTTTGCAGCAATGCGTCTCATTTTCAAATTGTCTGGCAAGATGCGTTGCACGGAACCATATGACATTTGTACGATTGCACAAACATCATGATTATTTGTCTATGATCTGCAACAATAGCCTCTTGCACTTTCGCGATGTTTTCCGGTGTTGGGCTTGTTGATGGTCTTCCTGAATGCTCATCATCATCGACTGTCGTTCGTCCATCTTTGAATTGTTTGAACCACAAAAAAGTTTTACTTTTACTCATAGCATTGTCACCAAATGCTTCCACAAGCATGCGATGGATTTCTGCATCAGTTTTTTTGAGCATGAAGCAAAATTTGATGCAGGTTCTTTGCTCTTTAAATCTGCCATTTAGAACTTCGCTGAAGCAGTAAAACACAACGTTACCCAACCGTACGAAAGTCAACAATGCAGCCTTTCACAGTCACAGGTGTTGGAACACTGATTCACAAAGAGTACTGTTAGCCACATCTAGCGGCAGCAGGTCATACCAGCAATGGTTAGTGCGCGAAATTCAAATTCCCCGAACCTTTGGGTAGCACCTCGTATGGATGAGTGATGCCATTTACTAATTTCCTTTCAAAATCCTATAAATATATTTCTGACATAATTGCTGATAGTAGAAATCCCATTAGGTAATGTATATTTTATGTAAAATATTTGTTAGAAAATTCAAAATTGTTTTGTTGACATATATTTCTTATAATAGTGATGATATTTTTGATCTTTTTATTTAATTTTTTTTTTTTTATGGTATGAGATTGAATAGAAATATATTATTCCTCATATTAATATATTATTATCATATTATTCCTCTGTACTGTGTACAGAGGAAAAGATTAATTTCAGTATGCATATGTACATATATAAATACCATGTGATAGTTTTATCACGCAGATCATGATACTATACACTATGGACTATAATACAGCGATACTTACACTATGGGCGGCAACAGCTGTACTTCCGTACATTACATATAGCTGGCTAACGGGGTTCCAAGTATTGTTCTCGGTAATGTTCATTTTCGGCCGAATTACATCTACAGGCCGAATTTCAGGACTAGATTTCGCGGCCACCTGCAGGTACGAAACTTTTAACGATTATGGACATCGATTGATACCACCTTTAGAGCTGGTGATGTGGCGGCCACGGTCGAAGTTATTTGCAGGTATAACAGAGGCCTTTCGTTGTCCACATGCCTCTCGCGACGGCAAGCATGTAGTTAAGGTGCCCATGTTTTTCGGGGCATGGGAGCCCTGAATTCCTCGGTGTGTAAGGGCCTGGAGTCCGTGCAGAGACTGCGCATTCGCTCTCTGTCAAGACATATCCCGGTTCCACCGGAGTACTGGAACGGACCTCCAGGGTTGGTCCAGGGCTCCACCCTGGAGCGGGTGTGTACCCCGGCGGCTAGCCTTACTACAGAAGGGATCAACCGTTCATGCAAGCTGAACAATCAAACGTGGCAGAGGGTTCACGTAAACACCCTCGTTTGGAACCAGCTGTTTCGCCTGAGGCGAAACGGAGGAAGAGTGCAGAATCAAGAAGGATTGAGATTGAGGCTAGAAAAAGCTTACAAAAAGCTTTTTTTAAGAGTAGTAATGTACCAAAACCAAAATATTTGGTCATTACAAAGGAGGATGGAAATTTCTTGAGGGTGAGTCCTTTTCTCATTGCTCGGGAAATAACCAAATGCGCTGGAGGCCCTGTTAAAGAAATAAGGAAAAACTTCACGGGACTTCATGTTGAGACTGTAAATGATGCCCAGTCTCAAAAGATCCTTGGGCTTAAAAAGATTGGAGAACTGGCTGTACATGTCGATCCCCACGGTACGCTCAACACCTCAAGGGGTGTGGTCGTCTGTCGGGATCTTCTAAATTGCTCGGAGCAAGAAATTGTTGAGGAGTTGTCATCACAAGGAGTAATAGAGTGTCGCCGATTGAGCATGAGGAGGAATGGCGAAGTCCTACCTTCAGTCTCCCATGTTCTCACATTTAACTGGCCTACCTTGCCGGAGAAGATAAGAGCAGGGATACATCGATTGGATGTGCGAGCATTTATCCCGCAGCCAATGCGTTGCTTCAAGTGCCAATGCTTTGGCCACACCGCAATCAAATGTGAGAGAACAAATATGCGTGTATGGTGAAGAGGTACATGAGGGAGAGCCGTGTAAAGAGCCCCCTACATGCATCAATTGCAAGGGACAGCACTCATGTAGATCCAGGAATTGTCCTGTCTACAAAGACGAGGTAGCTGTGCAGGAAGTTAAAACCCTGCAGAAAGTCAGCTACATCGAAGCAAAGAGGATTGTTAACGCCCGCAAGCCAAGAGCAACAACAACTTATGCTCAGGCTGCGGCTGTGGCTGCTGTTCCTACTTCTGCTCTAATTGCTGTAGATGAAACTCAAATTATAAGCAAACTTGCGCCTGCTTTGGCTGGCATGATTGAAAGGATCATCGAAAACAAAATGAAACCTTTCAGCAGTAAAGAATTTGTTAAGCCAAAGATAGTGGTACAGCCTGCTGAAGATAAATCTGTAAAAATTGCTCCTGTAGAAAAGAAAACGGACGCCAAACCAGAATGTCAAGTCCGTCTCAGCGAGATCCTTCATGATAAGAAGAAAGAGTGCATTATAGAGGCTGCCAAGCCTCCCGCAACTGAGATGGCCTCTAAACCACAGCGGCCACAAAAAATCACACAGGGGGGGCGAGTGTCCCCCTTTCACAGGCGGTGACTGGTGCTACTCTCATGTCGGAGGGCGGCCAGGTTGCGCCTCTCGGCTCTCTCGGCGCCAGTTGCAGGCGCCGATTGAGAGGTGGCAACCCAACCGTCGTCGGCGGCTTCTGTTGTCTCCGATTCGGAGACGGGAAGCTATACGGGCGACGACGTTATCTGCGAGCACGAAGCTGTTCGCAGTATGGAAAAAAAGAGAAAAAAAGGTTAGCCAAAAGGAAAACCTAGTCTCTAATGTGTTTTAATTTAATTTAAAATCAGCGAGTCAATAGTACAATGGAACATCAATGGATGTCTTTCAAACATCCATGAGCTCCAACGCTTGGTACATGATGTAGACCCGATTTGTATATGTCTGCAAGAAACGCATTTCAGCCGAAATGAAAATTTTAAATTAAAAGGATACGATATATCAAGGCGAGATCAACCGCCAAATGTAAGAGTTAGAGGTGGAGTAGCCATATTAACATCGACCAGAGCTACCACCGAAGCTGTTGATCTAAATACAAACCTACAAGCGGTCGCCATTAGAATGAAGCGTTCGCTTCAGGTCACTGTCTGCAGCATATAGTTACCAAATTTTGATTGGAAGGAGGATGACATAGCACGATTAATATCTGAGCTTCCCCCACTTGTCTTATTGGTGGGTGATTTTAATGCTCAAAATTCTCTTTGGGGATCGGATCGAGTAGATCCCCGTGGAAGAGAACTGGAAAGGTTCCTGATGAATTCTGAACTTATTATTTTAAATGACGGATCAGGAACCTTTTTCAATGTCAGAGATGGATCGACATCCTGTATAGATCTTGCACTTATAAGCGGATCGACAGCACCGAGGTACAGCTTCCATGTCTTAAGACGATTTGCATGGAAGCGATCATTTCCCAGTGCAAATTGTAACTGATGTTATAAGAAAAACATATCCCATCTCTAAAAGATGGTTGTTTGAAAAGGCAGATTGGACTAGCTTCACGGCTAGAACAATACTCCCTGAAACAACTGGAGTTATCGGGGACGATGTCGACGCTATAACAAATACGATACTTGAGTCGGCATCGAGATACATTCCCAAAACATCTGGGAAACTTAACAAGAAAACAAGAAACCCGTTCCATGGTGGAACGATGAAATTAGTGAAGCTATTAAGAGAAAGAAAAGTGCATATAACGCCTTTAAAAAACGTCCAACCACAGAGAATCTTATTGCCTTTAAAAAATACCGGGTGTATGCAAAACGTCTTATGATAGATTCAAAGATACGATCCTGGCATCAATACGTGTCATCCATTGACAGAACTACTACTGCAGCAGACGTTTGGAGGAAAGTGAAGGCGATTTGTTGGCGTAAAAACTTTGCTCCCATAACTAGCCTTGAAGATGAAGATGAAATTAAAGACACTCCAAACGAAATCGCAGAGCTATTGTCCAAACACTTCGAGAAGGCCAGCAAAACGGCCAACTATGAAGAAGGTTTTCAGACCAAAAAAGAACAACATGAAGGTCTACTAAATTTTAGAACTGAGTATAATTACTCATATAATGTACCATTTAAAATGGAAGAATTCGTGAAAGCATCGGAAAAAACAGGCAAAACAGATGCTGGTCCGGATGAAAACCATTATAATATGATCAGGCAGCTGAATACCACTGCAAAACGCAGATTATTAGAATTGTATCATGAAATATGGCGGGATGGAATGTACCCGCAGCAGTGGAAAAAAGCTCATGTTGTTCCAGTACCAAAGAAAAATAAAAATTTAACAGATCCCAATAGCTATCATCCTATCTCCTTGACGTGCGCTATAGGAAAAATATTCGAAAAAATGATTAATAATCGACTCGTTTGGGTTTTGGAAAAAGAAAACCTGATATCACCACATCAAGGAGGTTTTCGTCAATACCATTCTACCACTGCTCAAATGATTAACTTAGAGAACGTTATATATAACAGCTTTATTACAAGGAAACATTGTGTTGGAGTCTTCTTTGATCTTCAGAAGGCTTTCGATATGGCCTGGCGTCATGGTATAATGCTCCAGATACATGAATGGGGCATTCGACTGCCAATCTTATTGAGCAACTATATGAATGACCGTACTTTCCAAGTACGTGTCATTCACGTATTCATCTATAAAAATCTTGGAAAATGGCATACCACAAGGTTCGCCGTTGAGCAGTACCTTGTTTATGATCGCCATTAATAAATTGATATTAGTCATTCCAGTAGAAATCAGCAAAAGCGTCGATGTTGATGATTTGGCAATTGTGTATGCCAGCAACAAGACTGCTATGGTGAAATACAAATTGCAACGAGCGATCAACGCTCTAAATGAAGTTGCGAGGAATAATGGATTCCAATTTTCACCAGAAAAAACGTGCTGTGTACGTTCTTTCTGTAGGTAGAGAATTCCTCATCAAAGTCCTACGTTGACAATCGGCAATGATCCAATACAATATAAAGACAATGTGAGATTTTTAGGACTAGTATTGGATAAATCCCTTACATGGGGATTACACATACAGGACTTGAGTGTTAGATGCAAAAAAGCCCTAAACATTATCATATGTTTATCAAATTTTAATTGGGGCTCAGATAAAGAGATATTGTTGAGACTGTATAAGGCATTGGTTCAATCGAAACTAGACTATGGATGTATTGTATATTCATCCGCTAGGAAGTCGCATTTAAGAAAGTTAGACGTAATCCATTATAGCGGAATTAGATGTGACAGGCGCTTTCCGCACAAGTCCGGCGGCTAGTCTGATGTCTGAAGTCGGAATATAGAAGAGAGATCCTTTTGTTAAGATATGCAGCAAATTTATGGGCTTTCCCTGCTCATATAAATAATAAATTGTTTACAAATCATCCTATGGCTGCAGTATATGAACATCATGCTACCTATTCCAGTCCAGCCGGAATTAGGTACCACGAATTAAGAAGAAAATACGAAATTGCTATACCAGAGACACTAGCAATTTCTACTAGAGAAATACCGCCATGGCTCTTGCCAGCGGTAAATACAAGTTTGGATCTCTCTCAAGGAGAAATAAAAAAGAAATCAGCAGTGATCGTCCAACAGGAATTTTTGGCAACCGTCAGTAGTTACGAAGAACATATTAGAATTTATACTGACGGTTCTAAAACCGAACATGGTGTTGGATGCTCAATATATGCAAATGGAGAAGCCCACTTTTGGAAACTGCCAGATGTGGCCAGTGTCTACACGGCAGAACTCACTGCAGTTCAGCAAGCTCTTCGCTACACTGAAAACTATTGCGAAGAAAGAGTGTTAATATGTTCCGATTCTTTAAGTGCACTTGTCGCAATTCGGAACAAGAACATTAAGGATGTCCTAATTGCAAACATCCTGTCCATTTTATACGTTCTAAAACAACGAGGACAGTGATGCGTATTTGTATGGACTCCGGGGCATGCTGGTATTACAGGTAATGAAATCGCAGACGAAGCTGCCAGAAAGGCAACAGTCTGCGATGATTTGGATGCATTTCCTGTAAGAGTGGCAGATGTTAAAAACCGTCTAACAAACATAGTAAAAAACAAGTGGAATGCTGAATGGAGGAGTTTAAATACAAAATTAAACTCAGTAAAAACTTCTCCTTATAAATGGAAAAGCGACTTTAAGTTGACGTCGCCGTGAACAAGTAGCGGTGACCAGACTTAGAATCAGTCACACGCTATTAACAAATTTATATATGTTAACCGGCGAAGTGAGACCAATGTGCGGTGTTTGTAATAAAACACTGACAATCAAGCATCTAATAGAAGAGTGTACCATATATGAGGACCTCAGAAAGAGGTTCCGTCTTACAAATAATATTAGTGCTGATCTGGATAATGGAAATGAAGAGAATATAGTTGCATTTTTACACGCCAGTGGACTTCTTAGAAGTCTGTAAAAGTGAAAAAATTAAAGCTGTAATAAACAGTCTCTAAGAGGTAGTTTCATTTATTTATATATGGGAGTCTCGAAGCGTGGTACGTATAGTGACGGGAGGTAGCCCTCTTGCCTAGGCCACCCTGGCTCGTCTGCATTCAAGAGCAGTGAGTCGGGGTGTGTCCGATGATGGCATGGGGGACCCTCAAGGGTGGACTGAGAGTGCGAGGCTATGGGTAAGCGCAATGGATGCCTATTAGCCTGTTTATAAGGAGTCAACTGTTACAGCATCCTGGCGCGACTAATATACTGCTTCACAGCGGTTCTTGTCGCCCCTAAAATTAACAACTAAACGAGATGGGTATAAGAAAATAAATGGAATGGTATGGTATTGTTTTTTATAGTTTACTTTTATCTTCTTTGAGTATTTTTTCTCAAATTTTAATATTGGGGCCCTTTACACCCCGTAAGTGTTGTGTTTGTCCTTTTCTTTTGTGTCTTAATGTTTTGTGAAGGTTGTACTTTTAAATAAAATGTAAGAGCCCTTTACACCCTTACATATGACGATCCTGAAGGTGATACTAATTTCTTTCTAAGAACGTGACGAGGGCTAATGACCTCAGTAGTCGATGCCAATTCATTTACTGTGGCTGGATGAAAAGATTTAACTTTCAAGTCCTTTCGCATATGGTCTCACATTGTTGATCTTGGAATGCCTATCTCTGCAAAATGTTTTTGCATTGATTTCATAGGTGATCATTGTGATTATATAAGGTTCATAATAACCACATAATAAAATATTTAAATAACAAAAATAGTAATAAAAAATAAACAATCTGTGTGGAATTTATAGAATTAAATATAATGATTGTGATTGTATTTACATACGAAAAACATACATTTTTTAATACCAGATTTCATGAAAATTATAGAAAAAAAAAATTAGATTTATCAAATATGACAGACCATCTAATAAACAATAAACAAATTTATTTCCGATATTAATACAAATTTAGAAATGAATAAAGATGACATAAAATTAAATATATTAGAAAAATACAAACAACATTTCAATTTGATAAACCACAGTCAGCGTTTGAGGGAGATGGTCTTATAAAAACTGCAACAGATAGCAGCAATTGTAAAAATTAATATGCAATATTAATTATTTTAGTAATTTTATTTTAAAATTTTTATTACGCAATAATGAAATTATTTCAATCATGACTGAGGATATGGGATTCCGCGAAAGTATTTTAATGAAAAAATTACGGTAAGATATATCATCTCAATATTCAGTAATAGGTGTTTCATTTTAATAGAATTTAAATATATATACTCTACTGTTGTGTTACACAATAAGCGATGACATTGATATTATTATATATATCAAGCAGTATATCAAGTTATGTAACACACTTCTCAAAAAAAAAATTCTTTTGCTACAGTAAATTACCAAAGCCAAAACTTTGTGAATTACTTATTATTTTGTTTGTTAAATAATCCAAATAAAATATGTGTACTAATATCTTGTAACAAAATTGACAGTTTTAATGTCGGATAAATTTAATAATTATTTTAAAAACTCACCCCTTTACCAAGCCCCTGAATAATGGGGATGACATTTTCATTGGCTATTGATTGTAAAACTCTTGGAGTTCCATACATAGCACCGAGACAACTAGACATTGATGATACGTACAGTCCAGCCAACAACATTACACCTGTAAGAAATAAACAGAATTAACACATAGATAAAATATTCTCAATATATTTTGGATTATGGGCTTTAAAATAACAATTTATATGAATATTCTTTACTGCTGCTTGCATATACATGCAGTAATCACTCTCTATAATGAATTTGACTGAGCTATGATATTTATCTGCAAATAAAGAGATTTTATTAAAATGAATCAGTTAAAATTAAATTAAAATTAAAATGTACTGTATATTAATCCTGAAAACTATTCTATCAAAAAAAATGAATTAAATTAGACTAAATTAAAAAATTTAGAAACGTAAACTTACAAGAGTGTTCGCAGAGAACCACTTTTCATACATACATTGGATATTAAACACTATATTAAAAAACATTTTAATATAAAAAAGTTTAAAAAAATTATTTTTATATTAAAATTATTTTAAGTGTATGTTTAATCTTACTTAAAATTTCAACACATTTATTTAAGAATCATAATTTGTTTAAAAAATTGCTACATTCTATTACAACTGTCCTTATTTATTGTATTTTTCACTAGTAATTATTATTGTTTTATGAACTGAAGTAACTTGTAATTTTTGGTTGCTTGTATTCTGATCAATAATAATCTTTTACAATCACATTTTCTAACTCAATATTGGCTGTTGAAAGCAGATGATACTTTCGAATCTAAAATTCATTGAAACAAGCCTATAGTGCCTTGCTTGGAAGCAGGTAACAGAATTTCTGGTTAAATTTTATCGTTATTACAGATGAGAATTTTCAATGACAATAAACTCAATTTCAATTACTGTTGCTACCCTGTTATCAACGTTTGGACATTTGTCAATAACAGATAAACATAACATGACACATTAAATTAATCCATTGCTGAGTGATAGACATTCCTATCATCTTCTTCAGAAACTATTTCTTGTGTAGTAAGACAGGAATACCAAAATAAGAGCTTTATTGTTTCAACTGCAACCAGATTCCGAGCTTTTTGAAGAATGCAAATGAAATTATGTAGGTTAAATGTTATTTCTTCATTTTCTTTTTATTTGATAAGTTAAAACAGTAACTTTCTTCAGTAAAGGCCCTTAAGTCATTAAGGGCCTCTCTGGTCCACTCAGAGAGGCAATCAGTTGCAATGTTGGGAGGTAGAATAAATTTAATTTGTGTGATTCCTGGATATTTGAGCACCCGTACAGAATACAAGCCACCAATAAAATAATTTTTCTATTTTTTTTCTTTTAATTGACTATCCCATTCTTGTATTTCTTCTTTGAAGATCAGATCCATTATCCATTTAGTTTTGTTGCTTCAGCATTCCTCAGGCAAAAACATCAAGGCTTTTTAAATTTGCTGTTCACTAATAATAGTTATTTCTTAGTTCCTGCTATATTGGCACAAACTAGAAGAACAATTACTCTTTTTTTTTGAAAATATTCTATCTATACACTTTTCAGCTGTAAAATGTAGTGTTTTCTATGACAGCATTTAAAAAAAAAACCATGTTTCATAAGCATTAAAAATTTCTTCTTTCTTATAACTGTTACACATTGTAGTCAACTCACATTTAAGCCACACGTTAACAATGAGATGTTTGCTTTACCATTAATTTTGCCAAACATGAGGTTATGATGTTTAAATTTATACAATCAGCCATCAAAACTTTTAAACATTTTTATACCTGGCTTTTTAGCAAAGAAGTCTGCCTTAGTTTCCAAAACTGGGTCATTAAATGATTGGTTCAACTGACTATTATTATTATATACCCAATTTTTAAAAAAAAAGTTTTAACAGTAAATTCTGTTATACACATTTTTCCCATCACCAAAAAATAATTTATTAATTACAAGTAATTTTCTGACAATTGTAGTAATACAATGTTTCTAAATAAAATAAAATTTTTTTAAACTTTTCTTTGTTTTATTCAACTTATATTATCATTTTGTTTAGAATTAAATTCTCTACAAGTTTTGTTTAAAAATTTTATGTATTTATTACCCATTCAACAATGCTATTGTTAAGTTAAAACATAAAAAACAGGGTTTTTGACCCCAATTTATTGGTTTTCACCACAGATTTCTCAAAATCTACTACAGATATGGTTCTGGTACCTATTTTATTTGATTTTATGGGTCAAAAACCATAAGAAATTACTAATTCTGCCCTTTAATTAATGTCCTAAAAATTTCACTACAACCTTATAACACTGGGATAGTTGAAATTCATAAAAAAACTTTCACTAGCCATAACTTGTTAACAAAGTATAGGACATATGTTTGTATAAATGTTTTCCATTATTTTCACAAGTATAATAGGTCATGAAAGTCCCAAGAGAACTTTGTGACACAATCTGTATAAGTTAATATTAAAGTATTATAGTCACAGATCTTGGTATATTTTTAAAAATTTATTTATAAGAACTGTTCAAGAGGTCATCATGAAATACAAAAAGACATTTTTCAAGTTAGAACATAAAATGTTAAATAAGGATGGTAGGCTGGACAATTAATAAAAGGAAATAGAAACTTTAGAGCTAGATACTGCAAGAATAGTGAGGATAAGGAGGAAAAATAAATAAGATTTTTGTCTCAGGGAATTATAAGATTTTAATACATCTAAAAATAATAATAATAAAAATAATAATAAGAAAGAGAATGTTAGCAGTATAATGGATTAGTCAGAATAGATTCTAAACCCAAGCATACAATTTTAGTATGAATTATAGCCCAAACTTTTCAGAAGAATATAAACACAGAAAGGATATATGAAAAAATATGAATAAAATGTGTAAAAAAAGATGAAAAATTTAAAATACCGTAAGACTGAAAAGCTATAAAGGACAAGAAGAGAAAATAGTTGGTGAATATGAAAAATATAATCAGGCTTCAGAATTTGTGCAAAGTTTCAACTATTGACTGAAAACATCTTTTAAAGGTTAAAAAATAACAGGAAGGTAACAAGTATATAATGGTTACGCAGAAATTTTGAAACCATTCATAAAATTTACCATTAAAAATATAAAATGTAACAGTAAAGTGTCCCTAGGAGTAGACTTCGCTTCTGACCAATTACTGTGATGAAATGTAGGTTGAAGTTAAAGAAATAATAAAAAATGGAAAAAAAAATATAGGGTAGAGACAGATGAAAGGGAATAATGTGAAGTTACAAGTGAAGCAAATCATTAGTACAAGTCTAAATATTGGCAAAATAAAGTAAGTAAGGTTCAATTGAAAATGAATGGCGAACAATTAAGGCAGAAGAAGAGATACAAAGATTACAGTTGACAAGAAAATCACGGACGACAAAAAACATTTTTGAAGTGATGGATGAATACTGAACATATAACAATTCTAAATGTGATGAAGGAAGGAAATTGTAGACAAATTAGAGATAAACTTAATAGAATGTGCAAAATAGAAAAAAGGATAATTGTCTGATACAGAGATGTAATGAAACAAAGAATTGCTATTATGGATAGATGCAGGATACAAAACGTAAGAAAAAACTTTTGGGAAACTCTGGGAAAGCCAAAATGTATTAATATCAAAGGTGCAGATGGGAAAGCTACTGCCAGAGGGAAAAGAAGAGCTAATGGGTATTAGGAGTATGTAGATTGACTATACTTAGGGGAGAATTATCAGGTAAAATTTTAGAAAAGGAAAAAATTGACTTCAAAGAACTATAATACAAATCTTAAAAACCTATAGGAAATGATGAAATTCAATCTTTGATACTATGCTGTAAGGTTGAAGTATGACTGAATAAGCTTTGGGCATGTGAATTCAGAATTTATGAGACTGGAGAAATACCAAGAGATTTTAAAAAAGATAGCAATGCAAGAATAAAAAAAAGAATATAATAGTAGCAAACAAATGTTATGAACTATGTATTGCACTATCAGTTTAACACCTCATGCATAAAACCCCCACTAGAATAGTTTACAGATAAATAAAACACAAGACAGAAAGTGTATAGATAAAGAACAGTTTGGTTTCAGAAAAGACATTTAGGCAATTCTGATCCTCACACTACTTTTGAGATGTATGATTAACAACAATAAAGCAATGTAATGGAAGTTGCAGATCCAAAGAAGGACTTTATTCTTGTAAAATGGAATAAAATGAATAGCATTTTCTGAAAACTTTGACTTAAACATAGAGATCATAATACGTATAAAAGAATCAGGTAGCAATTATAAAAGCTGTAGAGACTACCTCTGATTTAAAAATTTAAAACGTTTGTCCATGTTTTTTCAACTTGTTTAGAAAAGCACAGGTATTGAAGGAACAATTTTCAGAATCTAGTAACTACTCCAAGAGAAAAAATTATGTTAAGCTGATGTTAAGTTATTTTGCACAAATCACAGAAGAGTTAGAAGGTATACTGAAAGGTACAAATTTTTTGCAAAAATAGTAATTTAATTTACAACAAATAGAACTAAAACAGAAATAATAAAATGTGACAGAAAAGAGGATAAAGAGGAATTAAATACTAAGATAGAACACAGTTAACAGAAGTAAGAGAATTCTTTTATTTAGGTGGCAAAATTATAAAAGATTTATGGATAAGATAAAGAACAAGATTAAAAGAAGAATGGGAGAGGAAAAAAAGAGCTTTTCTGCCAGTATCAAATATGGATCTAAGAATTTCAAAGATTTTCTTAAAGACTTCTTAGAGTGGAATGAAATGAAATACTCTATATGAAAATTGGAGAATAATTAAAGCAGAAAAACTAGCAGTTAAGATTTCAATGGTTTTTTCTTGGTCATCAAACATAATAAATAAAAATTAACTGAAGTAATAAAGACGGTTTCCTTTTAACTTCTAATTACAAGATTATAAAAATTCCTTCTTCTCTCTCTCTCTATGGAAAAAAATGGTTATTAAAAATATTTTACTTTTAGAAAAATTTAATATGTAAAAGGGAATATTAAAAGGCATAAAATGGAAGATTACTACAGAATCAAATACTATTAAGTATTTTAAATTCTTCATTACTGAGTTAAGACTAATTTCTGAACTATTCTGATCTACAAGGTCTGTAAATAAAGTAATGAGACTAGGTTTTTTTGGCAGTCAAAGTGGCAACACCGTAAAGTTACTAGTAAACATATGGTTATATGAACAGCTGATTTATATTAGGTATTAATATTTTTAATATTGTTGCCATGTGAAATATAAACAAACTTTTTGTGAAACGAGTTTTTGTTGTGCGTTACAAAAATGAGTGATTCTAATTACGAGCAATGTTGTGCAATCAAGTTTTGTGTTAAACTTGGTGACAATGCTACTGAAACGTTTTCAAAATTGAAAAGGGCGTATGGAGATGCTCTGTCATGAGCCCAAGTTTTTAGGTTGTTTAAAGCATTTTCAGATGACCAGCCATCAGTTGCAGATGATCCACGCTCTGGAAGACCACTAACGTCAAAAAGTGATGACAATGTTAAGCGAATCAGAGACTTGATACGGTACAACCGGCGATTAACTGTCAGAATGATTACAGAACAATTGAATTTGAACCATACCACAGTTCATCAAATTTTGACAAACGAATTGGACATGAAAACGTTCTGTGTAAATTGGTCCCAAAAAACCTCACTGCTGAACAGAAAAACAACAGAGTGGAATTGTGCCATGATCTTCTACGGCAAATTGAAACTGATCCTGATTTTCTAAAAAAATGTTATTACTGGTGATGAATCTTGGACATTTGAGTACAACCCAGAAACAAAATGCCACAGCAAGGAGCAGCACACTTCAAACTCACCAAGTCATAAAAAAAGCTGAAATGAGCAAATCAAAAATCAAAACCATGCAAATTTCTTTCTTCAATAGTAATGTCATTGTCCATAAGGAGTTTTTGTCCATAGGGCTACAGGACAGACTGTAAATATGTTTACCGAGAAATTCTTGAAAAACTGTGGAAAAGAGCTGCCCCCATGAGACCAGCCATCAAAGACTACTGGATACTATATCATGACAATGCACTTTGTCACACTGTACTCTCATTTAATGAGTTTTTGGCAAAGAAAAACATTCCTGTAGTTCCTCAACCTACTTATTCACCGACTTGAATCCCTGCGATTTTTTCCTGTTCCTGATTTTAAAAAAACACCTCAAAGGACACCATTTTGGAACAGTAGAAAACATTTTTAAAAAATGTAACTGACGATCTGAAGGATATTTTGGTTTCTGAGTTCCAATACTGCTATCAAGAGTGGGAAAACCATTTGAAGCATTGCGTGGCTTCCCAAGGGAACTATTTCGAAGGTGATAAGAGTCCATGTATAATTGGATTGTAAATAAAAGGTTTTTTTGAACCAGTCTCATTACTTTATTTACAGACGTCGTGTAACAAACTGCAATGTACATCATGTAATACTTTACTAAGATGGTGACACATCTATAGTAAAAATATCTATATTCAACTATGGAAAGATAAATACTATGTCTTATGTGACATTCTTTCAGCTAACCCAGCTACATCTCTCTTTCAGTAGAGCAACATTAAAAAAAAAAATATATATATATATATAATGTTACAATAGTTCTTTAAATTCCTAGGTAGTAAACTAAACAAAGAAAAGAAAATATGCAGAACACTTGATTTAAAAAGAGAATATTGTATAAAAGTTGATAAATAGTAATAATTCATTCCTCCACAATGACTAATAAGAGTTCTGTTTTTAAAGATACTATCATTTTTACACAGTAACAACTAAATAACAGGTTGTAGGCAACCTAACATGGGTGTAAAGATAGTTGAAAAAATTGCACAGGCATTCCCAAGTGTGTAACATCCCATGCTACGTTTACTAGGAAAAGTGAGGAATAAGTTGTTTCTTATTAACTTATGAACCAAAAAACTACCAATAAATTTATAAAACATCATGTGGTAATTGACACCACATCAATCACACTATACTGTATGCAATGATACTGGTTCTCAATGTATAATAAAACAGCACTTCATTGCATTGCAATGACTGTAACATCTAATGATGAACTATAAAAAACTACTAATGTATGTAAACTAAAAAAAAATTAATAAAATAAAAAAACTGTAACTAACGTATGGCAGAAACCTTTGCAGCAATCATAAAATCAGTTCTTAAAGCTTGTCGTGTGCAAGTTGATCCAAGAAATAGGACAAACATTAGGTACATGCCTGTTCTGTAAACAAAGATAAATTATACCTATAACATTTATTGTAAAAATCTATTAAATAAAATCATTATATAAGGAAACACAAAAATTTTCTACTTGTTATAAATAGTAGTTAACAAAAATTTTCTTTCATTGTTGTATGATGCTTAGATGAAAGAAATTTCTGTTAATATTAGTTTTAAGAGAAGTACAATTTAGAATTTGATTAATGATAATATTAAAGATTCAGACATGTCTTCATTCACTATGACAAAAGTGGTAACAAGTACAGACACATACAGAAAAGAATGAAAGAGCTTGAGTAATTGAAGTTCATGGTAAGTAACCTTGTTTTTAAAAATCTATATCTAAGAGGTGAACAAGAAGTCTCTTTACATTGTAATAAATCCTGCTTAATTGGGCTCTACTGCTGCTGAAAAAGGTGGGAAGGTTAAGCCATAGTGGGAACCATCCAGTGTGTTTATTCATTGTGGGATGACCTAAGTCATCAAATGTGGAAAGATGGCAAATACAGGTGCATTCGCTGTCAAAGAATGTTTGTAGCTTGTGTGTGAGTCCATGAATGTCCACACACTGGTAAAACATTGGAGAACATTATGAATGACTTCTTTGTGCATTTTGGGAAATCATGGTGACCATCATAGCAAACGTTACTGATGTGGAAGAAAAAGGCTTTTGCAACAAGAAGTGTTTTTGATGCACCATGCGTGGGTGGCTGAGCACTCGAGCAGAGACATGTGCTGCTGTGGAGGCATCAACTAAACAATCACTGATGAAATAAACACCCAAATGTTCTGCAGAATTAGTCATTCCAAGGTCGATAATGCAAGACCATTTGCGAAAAAACTTGAAAGTTAAATGTTTTCGTTCAACCACAGTTAATGAGTTGTGTGACAATGACTTTGATCAACATGTTTACACGTGTCAGTGATTGCTTAAACTCTTTCTGAACAAATGATAAAAAGAACATTATGTTCTCAAATGAGTGTTCGATTTATTAAAGCTCTTGCAACTGAAATTATTTTCTGGGCAAAAGACAGTTTCCTCCTTTTAGGAGGAAATTGAACATCTACCTCATGTTATGATTTGGGGTGGAATGAAAGCTGAACATCTCCTTGATACTTACTTTTTGATGGCACAATTAACTGACACAGTTATCTAAGAATGATCGAGGAGTGGTTGCTTCCAGAATTTATAGCAAAAAGGATTGCTGACATCAGTATGCTTCAGCAAGTTGGTGCTCCAGCAGATTTTGCTCTTTTTTCTTTTTTTTTTGTAGGCGAAAAACACTTTGGTATTATCATTGCCCAAAATAAAATTTTTATAGAAGAAAAAAAAATACGTAAAAATAAACTAGAACTACCTTAAAAACTAAAAAAATTAAACAAAAACGTACAAATAATATCAAAGCTAAAATTTCTTTAAAAAAAAAAACTAAAAATAAGTGTAAAACTAAAAAAAAAAAGAATTTAATAAGTCCAAGAAGGGTGTAAAGGGCCCCAACTCGGATAATGAGATTAAAAAATTAATTTAAAAACTAAACCTAGGTTATAAACTAAAATATTAAAAAGTTAAAACTTAACCAAAAACACAGATAAAATATCACTAAAAATATTAAATATAACTACTATCATAGATAAAAAACTTAAAAATAAATAAAAACTATATATATAAAACTAAAGTAAATTTAAAGAACGCCAAGAGGAGTGTAAAAGGCTCCTTCTTGGATAATAGAAGAAAATAAAAACTTAAAATGAAACATATAACAGTAGAAAAACACATAATATGTAAAATACTAATAGTTCTAAGAAATAAAAACATCTGGTTCAAAACTTCTTTATCATTGCCCAGGATTTGATGAATATTCCTGGGCAATTTAAATTTACGATGCAAATCCGCATATCAAATGCAATCCACAAGGGTGTGGTGCACAGTCAAACGGCAGTTGCATCATATGCATATTGGTGCATTTACTTTTGACATTAGATATCCATGTGTGACTCTGGTATGGCCTAACCGCAATTTACAAAGGACTACTTCCTTTCGATGGAGTTTTCTGAAAGACAAATCCCATGCAACACAGTGTTTCTAATGTATCAATGTTTATTATCCACTTAGGCAGTCCAGTCACCTTTGCTTGAAGAGCATGTTTTACACAATTGATAAAATCGCATGTAGTAACACGATTGGTGAAAGAAGGTTGCCTACATACATCTTTAGCAGCAGAATCTGCGCGTTCATTGCTCACAATTCTTATGTGGCTAGGGATCCAGCAGAAACTCACTTGTGTGTTATGATGGTTCAACTCAGCGACTGTGTTATCGATTTTGGTGAACAAAATCTGTCTAGCATAAAAATCTTCTAAAGCTTGGAGTGCACTACACGAGTTGCTACAAATAAGGATAAGACATATTTTGGGTTAACAATATTAAAAAAAAAATTGATGGCGTACAGTTCTGCAGTAAATATGACTTCTAATATTAGGTAGACCAAACATATAGATTCTGCTATTAAGAATAAATGTGCATTCAAAGCTGTCATTCTGTTTCGATCTGTCTGTGTCTACTATTGCGTCTGGGTTTCTTTTGGAGAATATGGTGTAAACTTTGCTGAAAGACGAGAGGTGGTCTTGATTGTTTCTTGTGGTAAGATCAAAAATAAAATTTATATGGTTGATTCTCCATGGAGGATATAAGCAGGGATATGTTGGAAAAATAGGAGGTATGTCTACGTTTAAAAGCTGTAGTAACCGCTAGGTACACACACCCATAGGTGCAGTGAAACGTGGATGGTTTTCATATCTTTGTAAATTAGGATTCACAAGAACTACAGTGAAAGTCGGGTGATTCGGTTGCCCTTTAAGACAGGCAAAGTAAGATGCTGAAAGTTGGTCATGTCTATCCCAAAGTGATGGTTCACTGCACTCAACAACTATGCTAGTGACAGGGCTTGAGCAGATTTTGCTTTGAATGTCTGCAGTCACTTCAATGAAATTTTTCTGAATCGCTGGATCAGAAGAGTTACCCACTCAATTCCCTTGGCCAGCAACAAGCCCTGACCTCGGGTTTTGTAAAAGAAGAGATCCGAAAATGTAAATACGTCAACAATGAGCAGCTCAAAGATGCTGTTTGATCACCATTTGAAATGATCACCTCTGACATGTTGTTGCAGATGAACAACCAGACATGGAGGTGTTTACAACTATGCTTTGAATACAGTGATACCCACACAGATGTTTTAGATCCATAGAAGGTAAGTATCCTGATAATTTCATAACCAACATAAAGAGTCTTCCTGCCCACCCCATATATATCTTATCTATATAATAATCAATATTTAATATTAAATTAAATTTAAATCACTAAAACACAGTAAAAAGATAAGTTAATGTTACTGTATTACTTATCTATTTACTGTGTTTTGGTAGTTTAAATTTCATTTACAATTTAATTTTATTAACACAGTGGTTAATATCTTAATGCATTTTCAAAAAGTTAATAATATACAGTAGTGAACAAATTAATTCGAACAAAGGGAACTTTTGTTCTGTTGAAGGGAATTTTCATTCTGTGGCAGACTGTTTGGTGTTTCAGGTTATGTTGTTAGTTAATATACAAACAGAATTACTGGTTTTTGTGCTTTTAAAATTGTCAATTAATTTTTGGTGACCTCGTGAGTTTCTTTTATAAGTTTGTTATTCATTTCTAGTCAATACAATGAATATAACCCCCACAACAGCAGTCAAAAATTGTTGCTCTGCCCTAACATACACAAATGACTTGAAGACAGATTGCCAGTGAATGTAGTATGGGTTTAGGTACTGTAAACGGTAACCCATCGGGTTGGTCTAGTGGTTAACGCGTGTTCCTAAATCAGCTGATTTGGAAAGTCGAGAGTTACAGTGTTGAAGTCCTAGTAAAGCCAGTTATTTTTACGGATTTGAATACTAGATCATGGATACCGGTGTTCTTTGGTGGTTGGGTTTCAATTAACCACATATCTCAGGAATGGTCGAACTGAGAATGTACAAGACTACACTTCATTTACTACACTCATATATATCATCCTCTGAAGAATTATCTAAATGGTAGTTACCGGAGGCTAAACAGGAAAAAAGGGGGAGAGAGGTACTGTAAACGAAATCATGAAAAGGTTTAAGGAAATAAGTTTCATCACTCCAAAGAGAAAAGGAAAATGTGGATGGAAAAAGAAAACCATACCCATACAGGATCAATTACTAATAAGAAAAAGCAAAATTAATCCATGATTGTCAGCTGTAAACCTTATTAGAGACTTGAGAGAGCCAGTGGAACTGATGTTTCTGATAAGACAGCTCAGCTCATTGAAGATTGTTGGCGGTGGGAAGGATTGCTTGGAAACCTGAAAAGTAGTTACTGACACAGATTATGAAGACAAAAAGACTTCAATGGGCAAAGGAACATAAAGATTGGACTATTGAGATGTGGAAAAAAGTATTTTTTCAGACGAGACTCTTTTCTTTGTCCAAGGGGAAAGAGTAACCTACATTCATAAGTCAGCACACCTGCAACAAGCTCCCAAAAACATCTTTTTGGGGACAGAAGAAGGGCCAGGAGCATTTATGTCAGTGGATGGAATGATGAAATTGGACCAATGCATTAAGATATGAGTATGCCAAAGAAAAACAGTCCCACTTATGCAAAAGAACCAAGAACTCATTTTCCAACAGGACCTTGCACCATGTCGCATGTCAAAGAAAGCAAAAGAGTTCTTCAAAAACCAAAAAAATTTCAGTGTTCTTGTGGCCAGAGAACTCCCCCAACCTGAATCGCATTGAAAATTTATGGGCTGTTGGGTAAAGTTAACAAAAATAAAAGAACACACAGCTCGCATTTACCAAAAGAAATTGGACTTTAATTAGAAAGAAAACAACTGAACTTATGTTAAATCATAACCTTAAAAAATTAAAAGAAATTATGAAATAAACATAACTTAATTCTATATAAGAAAGCTGAATCAACAAATGAATAATGATATTAAATGAGAAAATACATGAATATGCATTTTTCAAATACACATTTTGAAAATCTACAATTTAACAAAGCCTGAAAACAAGAGAACATAAAACACCTTATTTACAATTATATACTTAGAAAAACATAACATCAATAAACATAGTATGACTGGAAAACTATTGCATTACTGACATATGCTGTAATATTGAAAAATTAGCAATGAACAAATGTCATTAACTTAGAAAAATAAACTACAGTAAATCTTATTATTGGCACTGGCCTTTTCTAATTTATGAACATCAAACTTAGCATTAAATAATTAAAACATGTAATTCTAGTTTAGTGTAGAAAAAAGGCCACAATAATATTCTAGTACAAAAAGAGTTAATTACAATAATCAAATTGAAATAGTAAACATATAAATAGAGTTCATTAGAAAATAAGTTTTCTTGAAAACATGATGAAATTACAAAGTCAAAAAGCATAAATTCACATCAGGAGTAATTTTAGATTAATATAAGAAGTAAATATGAATTCAGTTCATGAATAAATAAGAATTAATCTCGGCGATTAACAAAAAATTACATTAGATTAAATGATAGAGTTAATTGCAATAAACATTTCAAGTAAAGGTAATTTACTCTGAGTAACTGATGTTTGAACACAAACTTTTGATGAACAACCCGAAATATAATAATAGTTATCAATAATAATGCATGAAATATATCGCACATATGTTTTATAATTCTGAAGTAGTTTAAATTACAAGTAGATTTGATAAGAACATTGGCATTGGCATTTAATAACACATAGAATGTGCTACACATGAAAAAATGATAACATAACCGTTTAATATAAATAATAATGAACAACTTGAACTTGCCTATATCACACATGAATATTAACAGAGGATGAACTCGTGAGTGCAAGTACATATGCATACATACAGTAATCCTAGGCGTAGTCTGCAATGGTGTATCAGGAATATAGAGGTAAAATGTGGTTTAGAGGTTGAGAGGTGAGACGTGGCGTCTCAGCTTTGTAGCAATGAGTTTGGAGAAATTCTGCATCGATGAAATTGTAGTAAGTAGCTGGAGAAGATTCGGAGTCGATGGAATTGGCTGGTTTGTAGTAATTGAACCACTTTCATCAGAGATGTAATATACTGAATATGACAATTAACTTATCAAAGAGACCAGGCTAGATGAAACATAGAAATCTGTGAAAATTCACTAAAGCTGACGAGAAGAGCAAGAGAGAATGACCACGACGTTTATAAGTATGAACACGATGAAAGTAATTATCACAAAGTTTGAGAGAGAAAGTCACAGTCGACTGCACATGGTGAATGTCTGATCTACTCTGCCGAAAAAAAGGCGTGAATGAAAAGAGGGGGAAACCAAGCCTAGGCAGTGGACAGGAGAGTGTGTGTAAAAAACAAGAGATGTGTGCATGTATTAGTATGGGAAAAAAAGAAAAAAGGGTGTGTGAAGGCAACAATAAATAAAGCGAGAAATGAAACACTCGGTCACTAAAGATGACAGAAACAGACAGTCTGGGGGGGCGCCAGAAATGTCGAATACGAAAACAAAAACCAAAACAAGCCTATTATAGAAGTATACAAATGACAAGCCCATACGAACGAGAGCAATAAATTTACCAAGCCTGAAGCAACAGGAAGACCCAACCCTAACTTTGAATTCATAGGAAATAACGCAACTTTGCGCATGGGCATAAACATGGGCCATACTAAAAAGAAGACTTGGGAAAATGAATTTTAGCACAAAAACTGACCATATTAGTTCAGTGATTCAGGTTTGGTTTTAAAATGAAGAAATCAAAAATCATTCTTCTACCTTAGTGGAATCAATGCCAAAGAGGAAATGAGAAAATCAAAGACAAAAGAGCACACACAAACAATTAAATTTGAGAAGTTTGATTTAAGTAAGATATTAAAGATTTTTTCTTTTCAAAATACTGTTTGGATTATTTATGTGTGTGTGTGTACATATATATATATATATATACACACAAATTATTTTTGTATATATTGTCACCAAATGGCACTCACTAAACTTATAGTAGCTCTGAGAAGGGCTGTTGTCGTCGAATAGCTTTGACGACTCGTAATTCATAACCTTTGGTGGCCCTGAAAAGGCTGTTTTTTGTGTTAGCTCTGAGAAGAGCTGTTGGGTCCAGAAGCTGGTCTTTGGCGATGTCGGGGAGTTGTAGCTCATCCATTGAAGTCAGACTGGGCTTTCCCTCAGCAGCAGTTGGGTCCCCACTACAGCATGGCAGTGGTGGCCCCCAGAGCCCTGCAGTATTGGGTCAGTATCGGCCGTCCTTTGCCGGTGTGGCTGAGGCGGTTGTCTCTGAGCAATCCCATGCTGGTTACTGCTGCCAAGTCTGCTGGACAGGGCGTTTGAAGTCCAGCAAGCTGGAGCAGGAAAGTAGTGTCTGCATCCAGTGGCTCTCTTGGGAGGTCGGCCAGGCCTGCTGCTCTGGTGGGGATGTTGGCATCCGCCAGGAGGTCCCTCGTTGAGCCAGCCAGGAAACTTCTTCTGTCTTTTTCCATATTTTCTTCTTGGTCTTCTCCAGGTGGTGGTTGATGATGAATTGAAAATTCACTCTTAAGCATGCTCTTTTATTGGAGCCTGAGAATGGCAGGACTGCAGCGCCGCTAAGGTGGGAGAACTGCGCAGTCATCTGCGTGGCAGTAGTGATGCTGGTATCAGTGCATCCATATACTGTGTGTCAGTTCACATCTGAGTTGCTGAACGTTGTTTGTCTGCATATTAAATTAGGCAAATTTGTGATAACAATATATATATATATATTTTTTTTTTTTTAAATCAGTTCCTTTAATAACCATACTCAACTGGACCAATACAAATTAATTTATATTTAATATGTCAACCCAAGTACAGAATAATTGAAATAGGATGACTTACCTTATTTCATTACATAAGCAGAAGTGCTTTAGTGAACTTAATCCGCATCATCAGCTGCATTATATTTATCTAAATATTTAAAAAAAAAATCACAAACTCACAACACAAATATCATATCAACTCATTCATTTACACTTTATGTTAAAATTTTTTAAAGTAACTAAATTTTATTAAAAACTTTTAAATTAAATTTAAATTTAGTTTATCATACTTTAAAAGATTATACAAAAATTAAAAAACTTTTATTTAAATTATAATCAAAATAAGATGTAAAATTAATTAATCTTTATAATTTTTAAACAATTTTACATTTTATATCTTATTTTGATTATAATTAAAAATTTTTAATTTAAAGTTTTTTAAATTTTTGTATAAGCTTTTAAAGTATGATAAAGTAAATGGTAGGTAGAATGTACAGCTGGTGTGGACTATATTTTTGATGAGATGGTAGATGATGAAATGAAGCAATTCTATGTTCTTCTTGAATCGTTATATTTGAATAGCGAACTTGAACTTGAACATTATCAAGGAACTATGAGTCCCCTTGGACTGAAATGAAAACACAAGTGCACTGCACAGGATTCTGACGTAGAATAGTTGTATGAGCTTAACTCGCTGGTGAGCGTTAGTACCCACTAGATCACAGCACCGGATGGCTCAACGTGGAACGGAACAGTAAATTAAAAAAAAAAAATTTTAACATAAAATATAAATGAATAAGTGATATGATATTATGTATAACGAGTTTTTGATGGTTTTTGAAATACATAAATAAATATAATGTAGCTAATGATGTGAATTAAGTTTGCGAAAGCGCTTCTGCTTATGTAATGGAATAAGGTAAATTCATCCTATTTCAATTTTTCTGTACTTGGGTTGATCTATTAAATTTAAATTAATATACACATTTATATATAAAACTATTTTATTGAAATTAATCTTTCTAAGATTCATATTAATCCTCTGCATTGTTAAATCATATCTAAATTCTATTAAAAAAACTTCAAAGTACAGAATACTGAAGTAAGTCATATCTTACCTTAATTTTTAATGGAAGTATTTTTGCGGGATCTAACTATTTAAAAAAGTCAGCAAATTTCATAGCCATAGATTTAATTTTTGGCTGTCAACATTATAGAAAATTCTTAGTTCACATATCTTGTAGTTCAATTCATATTACTATCACGTTAAATTTGCTTTAAGTAATATACACAAGTTTGATTAGTTCTGAAATTTTTCTATTTATTAATAACTTCTGGTTCCAGTCCAAATTACAGTTACCATTGATGAGAGATGACGTGTATAGAATGTGAAAACTGTTAACCTGACCAGGATTTAAACCCAGAACCTTCTGTATTAAAGGCTGAGCTTCTACTATTCATTCTTTATTAAGGTTGGTGAAATAGTGCGTATATCATTTAATACAAGAAATCTTTTTCTAAATTTACCTATATATTTTTAATTAGGTATAAAAATATCTGAATATAATGAAACAGGTAAAACTGGAAGTTTTTCAATTTTTTCTTACAGTTTGTTTTCTTTAGAATTAAAAACCTGTATAATTAAAAACTGTTTTTAGCAGAATAAACGAAAATCTTTATTAAACTTTTTTATCAGTTTTGGTTTCTGTATTATTTAAATCAATGAAATAAATACATCATTACTTTTTTGTATGCTGTAAATTATCAAAAGATTATAACACATTTGAAAAAAATATTAATTTAGATTTTAAAACATATTTATTCATAAATATATGATAAAATTACAGGCTACACAGGAACTGAAAAACAAATTTTGAGATAATTGTAATGAATTTGCAACAGATTACTTTATTATCCAAACATCTATTTTTGTTTGCAGTCCAATTAATAAAATCTGATTTCAAAAACTTATTCTTTATAATATTTTTAAAAAATGTTTTGTCTTTGATTTTTAGAGAAAAACAGGTAAGATGAAGGGATAGGTAAGTCTCTCAACTACAATATGTTCTCACTTTATGTATACGAATTTAACTTTAAACAATAGTTTGTTAATAGTCAAGAACTAGGAGGTTAATACTGTTTTTGACAGGATCCATTGTTTTTGTCTTCAGGGGCAGATCCAGGATTTTCTTTAACCCACGATCGGTCAACCTGTTAAATTTACCCTAACGAAAAAAGTTAATCTGAAAAAAATTTTTTATTTTGCGTTTGACAGGCCCCAAACCCCAGCTATGACTAAATGACTATTTTACCTTCATATTTGCATGACAATACATTGGCAGGCATCAATGTTAGGCGAAACAAAGGTGCCCCATCTCAGTGTAGTTAGAAGCAACCTACACAGTTGACCAATCATGTCACTCCTACTGTTGAGTTGTTCAACACGGTTGACTGATTGTGTTTGTATTTTTTCAGATGTTTTCCTTTAATTAATTATTTTTTATAATTTATTTAGTGTTGATTCATTATTTGTACTTTTTATAACTACTTACATCAGTGAAGTGAATCAAAGTTATTGTGGCAAGAAAACCTGATTATGGAATCAGAAAATGCTGCACTGCTTGAAAATGAAACTGATGGTGAAACTGATTCTTTATCTAAATATTCAAGTCATAACTCAGATAGAGAACAATCAAACAGTAAGGATGAACAAGAAAATAATTACACAGCGGCATTTGTTTTTCTTCACCAATAGGAACTGCTGTTCGTATAAAAAGACCAGTGCAATCTGGACTGCAGAACATCGGAAAGGATGGAATTACTAAATGGCAAGTGGATAAATGGGTTTCTGCTAAAAAAAAAATACCAAAACAAAATATTTTTACAAAACTCCAGCGAGTAAAACTTCCTGCCAAAAATTTTACTCAGATTTTTAAATGTTGGAAAATATTTTTTCCTGACCACACTATAAGAAAGAACAGTAAGGATGAACAAGAAAATAATTACACAGCGGCATTTGTTTTTCTTCACCAATAGGAACTGCTGTTCGTATAAAAAGACCAGTGCAATCTGGACTGCAGAACATCGGAAAGGATGGAATTACTAAATGGCAAGTGGATAAATGGGTTTCTGCTAAAAAAAAAATACCAAAACAAAATATTTTTACAAAACTCCAGCGAGTAAAACTTCCTGCCAAAAATTTTACTCAGATTTTTAAATGTTGGAAAATATTTTTTCCTGACCACACTATAAGAAAGACTGTCCAGTTTACAAATGAGAGCTAACCAATCACTCTTATGGAATCTTACATTGCCAAGCTACAAGTTTTGAGGAAATCTTAGTATTTTTTGGAGTCCTGCACAAGTTACGCGTGAAGTAAGCCAACCATTTGAACACTGCTGAAATGTGGAAAAATGATGGTGCAGTACTAGAGTATTACTATTACTAGTATACACTAGTATCACACTAGTAATACTAGAGTATTACTAGTGCTGGGATACCCAAAAGAAGATTTCACCAGCTAACAAGAGGCACTAGATTTGACGAGAAATGCAGTCGAATGGAGTGTAGAAATATGCATAGAAAGTATAAAAGGGTAGTTTTGGTAATTAAAATACATAATCATAAAAAACTCATAAATCCAATTTTTTAATTTTATTATTAAAAATACAAAATTAAGTAAACTGTAGTTAAACAACTTTCAAACAAAGAACAATTAATAATTAGGTAATTTTCCAATTAAAAGTGACATTAAAAGGCAAATAACAACAGCTTATGAAGTGTTAGATTTATCCTATACAGTTGATTGCTTGCAGGGCTAAAGTAAGGTTGACCAAATCTGGGTTAAAGAAAAGAAATATACATATAAAAAAACCTTTATCATTTTAAACACAGAAGATTCTATACAGCAACTTTTAACACTATCTTTGTTATAACATTTAAGATATAAAGTAATAATTTTTCACTTAATTTACATATTAAATTGAAGTACATAAGTAGACTCTGTCTCTTATTTAAGATAATTTTGCAATATTTTTCAAAGTGTTTCCAGAAATAAAAAAAATGTTTTCGGTGCTTAAAAAAGTTCAACTTGAAGAGAAACTTCTTTAATATTTCATAAAATTATATCTAGAAAGCATGTTAGGAGTACAATAATCAGGACCTTAAATTTAAATGATACTACATTGTTTTTACTTTTCTCATTAAGAATAATAAAATAAAATGGTAAAGTTCTAAATATACACAATATAATATTCAATAAAATACAATTTTAAAATTAAAAGATTAATTATTGAAAGATATATAAATAAATAAATAATAACATACAAGAGACGCTGAATTGTAATACACAATGAAACGAAATGAGAACAAAATGTAAAACACAGCATTTTTAAAAGAGGAAAAATGAACACTAGTTAACAGTCATCATTGTTCAAAAGCCGTTTATGGTAATAAAACTGTTGATTGATGTACTGAGACAAGGTGGGCAACAGAATTTCATGCATAGCTGGTAAAGTGAATATACAGAATGAACTCTGCAGTGAAATAGACCAGTTACTATGACTAATGAGAAGCATCTAAAGAAAGTGAAGAATTGATTCAAAATGACTGTAATACTACAGTCATTTAGACAACACATACTACAGTCATTTCCACAACACATTGCCACCCAGATAGGCATAATGAAATAACATGTAGGACACATTATTGCACAGCTGGGCTACTATAAAATCTGTTTGTGATGTGTGCAAGTAAACTCATAGAAAAAAAAAACAATGAAAGGAATGTTAAGAAAATTCCTTTCTATACTACATAAATAATTGATAATTATCTCTTCTGAAATATCATTGTGTCAAAGGAGATGACTTCCGCACTTAAAAGAGTAATATTAATGGTACCTATTTCACCACAGATGATCAAATGAAGGGCACAGTAAGAACATGGATCAAGGAAAAACTGTCAGCATTCTTCATTAGTAGAATAAGAAAAACTGGTTCACTATGGCGAGAAATGTATAGTTGTAAATAGTGAATATGTGGAAAAATAAATGTAATTTTCTGTAGCAAATAAAATGCACTTTAAATGCCACATTTGTTTCATTTGACTATCTCTTTTCATTCTGAGTTATGAGTGACTGTCCATTACATTTCAGCCAGCCCTTATAAAAGAAATTTATTGTTAAAATTCAAGCAATTCTTATTAAAAAAAAATAAAAAAATAGTTATTTAAAAATGGAACTTATGTTATCTTTAGATTATAATTTACTTTCCATTAAAAAATATAGTGTAAAAAAAAAAAGATTTAACATAATTTTAACATTATGTAAGATGTGTTACTTACGCTGTAGCAACAGCGATGAGAGTCCCATTTGGTATATCAGTAGCAGGATGATGTAAATCACCACTCATGTTAATACCAGCCATTATACCAGTAATTGTAGGGAAAAATACACCAAATACTGTAAACCAATTATTACCATCAGAATAAGAAGGCAAAGCATTCTCTACCAACTTTCCAGTAAACCAGCCATCAAAACCAAATTCTGAAAGTAAAATAAGATATGAATTTATTTTACTAATGTACTACGATAAAATTATAATATTACTTTGATGTTAAATTATTTTTCAATTGTTTTTAAAAATTAATCTAGATTTGAAGGGACCACAATATTCAATTTAACAAAAATGAAATTGAAACTTACGTTTTTTATTCTTTCAATAGTGATACAAGACTCCACAGATAAAAATGCAACATTTTTTGCAAAGTAAATGAATTATTTATAGAAAATGAATAATTCCTCAATTCATTTTCAGTAAATGAGTAAGTTTTAGTGTTATGGGGTACCAAAACACTGGTTTTTAAAAAGCAGGTATAAATGATTCAAAAGAAAGTTATTTTTATACTTAAATTTTGATATTTTTTCCAATAATTGTAAAAAATACCCTATTACTAAATGAGTGGCCTGGACTAATCAGAACTAATTGAAATCACTGAGTACTGAAGTCTGATTAAGAAGAGACGATTATGAAGTAGATGTGTTAAAATTAAACTGTAACATAATAATAATAATTTTATAAAATAACATAATAATTGGTTAAAAATTAACAGTTGCCTGGTTCATTCAGAATCATCAATGTTTGTGCAACTTATTTAAGAAAAAATTAAGTAATAAATTATATTTTTTAGTCATTAATTGCTCCTATTTCTTCTAGAGGATGTTACAACAAACATCATGTAACTCCTCTTTGATTATTATACAGTAATTTACATTTTCTTTTTGTTATATTTAACCTGAATATTACGAAGGCTTAAATATGGAAGGCCATAATTCTACCATGTATAAAAAATGGAACTTATGTTATCCATAATAAATTTAAATCATTAATTTGATTCAAGCAAATAGCATTAAAAATTTCAATCAAAGGATTTCGTTTAATTTTATTTTAATTTCAAAGTTAAAATTTAATGTAGATAATTGAATTGAATCTTTTCTTAAAGAAGATATATTTCATAATGCACTTGATATTATGAACTTCACCTTGAACTTTGTAGTATATGGTGTTGAACTTCACCCTTTCATTTTTAAATTACTATTAGTAATAAAATAAAAAAAGCAAATAATTAAAAATTATGTTTAATTTTTTTTTAATGTTTGGATCTATAAGTCGCTCAAGTTATTTTTTTTTCTGTTGTGTGTTTGAGTTTACTTTATTCTGTCAGTTGTGTAAAGTGTTTGTTTTCCTCAGGTTTTCGTTTTTCTTTATTTACAAGTCTTTATTTTAGTTATTTTTATTATAGGCCAAGGCTAGGCTACATAACCTAGCAGTCACGGCGTTGCTATGGACCAGTTTTCAGCTGTTTCATATAGCAACCACTCAGTGGACAGCAGCTTCGAGGTGGTAGACAACAACATGTTGATGAATAGAAAACGTGGCCCATTCAATTACTCCAACTGGGATCCATGGAAGTTGTCGCAGGGAAAATTAATAAGGGATGAGATCGTTGAAAATATATCTTTCTTTGGGTAATAGCAGTGACTCTGATATTATGAACTTGAATCCAGTCCCTCCGGCATGGTAAATGGTGCCGGTTTTACGCACATTGCCAGTAGCTGACACAACTCCTGGGGTTGACATACCTCTCTTGAATAGATTTGAGGTTTGCCGGTGGAGGAGACTGTCGGTGCTGCTCCACAAAAGGAAGAGGTTAAGCCACCTCCAATAGTATTGTATGGTATTTCGGATATCATGAAGCTATACAAGTTGTTGGAATTGATGGTTAACAAAGCAGAATGCACTGTGAGAATAATAAACAATAAACAACTTTGGCTGCTGTTGAAGGGTATTGAAAGCTACAAAAAAATAATTTGTGTTATTCGCAAAAATAATCTGATAGGGCATACCTTCATGAGGTGTGATGAGAGGGCGTTTCGGGTTATGCTCAAGAATCTTCGATCCCAGTTGCAGCAGGAGATACAACATGAGACTGAGATTCAGGGGTACAAGGTTTGGAGCATCGTAAATGCACACCACCAAGTAACAAAGGAGCCACTAGTGACTTTTTCATAAATCTGTAACCTAAGAATAATAGGAGGTGTTCAGGATAAAGTACAGAGCAAACTGTTGCGTTAGGTTTGAAACACCAAAGGGAACTTCAGGGTTGGTGCATGGTCAGACAAAAATAACTGCATGAGGCCGTATCGCTCTGTGAAGTGTGCAGGGAGACACAGTACCACTAATTGCCTGTAGATAGGAGCAGCACACTGGCAATTTGTGCTTTATGCTATCAGGATCATCCTGCAAATTATAAAGGTTGCAGGGTTTATAAGGAGATCCTTGAAAGGAAAGAGAAGAGGAGGATGAGTTATGCTCTAAAGCATCTTCTGTGAGGTCCAAGCAACAAGTTGTACGACCTAGGCCATGATTTCCAGAGTTTAGGTCAACGGGCCAATAGTAATGCAAATAACAGTAACTGTGACACTGGCAATATTTATTGGAGTTTGCATCCCAGATCCTCTGCTGAGGCAGTGGCGGGAATCGATAAGGCTTTGTTGCACTGGATAGATTTGAGAAGCTAGCGAGTAACATTAAGTTGTTGGTTCAACAGATTGGGAACCTCCTGGGTCTGCTAACAATGATTTCTAAATTTTGTTGATAAGGAATTACCTGAAACTTGCTGTATGGAGCATCAATGGTGTAATGAATCGCAGGGAGAAACTGTAGACACTGATTTTCTGTGAGCTGCTAGATGTCATTCTTATTTCGGCAACTCATTTTACTGATAGGAACTATTTGAGAATTAGGGGCTGTTCAGTATACACAACCAACCACCCTGATGGAAGAGTGCATGGGGTTACTGCGACTGTGATAAGAAATGGTGTTCCATACGTTCCGAAGTTAGACATCTAGTTTCAAGATGTGTCCAGATTGGATAAGCATATAAATCAAGTCGCTTTGAATCTGCTAGACAACAGCATGGATGTTAGGAGACTAAAAAGGGTCTGTGTGCTTGACCTTGTTGAAAATGATCCGGTTTGGCGACTTGGTGCTTACAATTATTGTTTCTTGGCTATTTCAAAGTTACTGTTTTGTTTACTGTTTCTATTTAAAGTTGTTATTATTTTGTTGTTTTAATGTCAATGTTGACTGGATATTTGAATGGACATTCAAAGGCACTATCAAAGTTATATTATTTATGTCATCACTATGTTTGTTATGTTATGCTACTGTTTTTGTATTAATTGAGCATTACCATAGGGTGGTCCCCTTTCACGTGATGGTCAGTCATACGACATGCTTATAGCTTCATTGTAGAAGGTGATAGTAAGTAAATAAAGGAATTCAGAAAAAGAAAAAAAATTTAATTCCCTTTTTTTCTTCAGTCATTTGACTGGTTTGATGCAACTCTCCAAGATTCCCTATCTCTTGCTAGTCTATTCATTTCAGTATACCCTCTACATCCTACATCCGTAACAATTTGTATTACATATTCCAAATGTTGCCTGTCTGCACAATTTTTTCCTTCTACCTGTCCATCCAATATTAAAGTGACTGTTCCAGGATGCCTTAATACGTGGCCTATAAGTCTGTTTCTTCTTTTAACTAAAATTTTCTAAATGCTTCTTTCTTCAATTTGCTGCAACACCTCTTCATTTGTCACTTTATCCACCCATCTGATTTTTAACATTCTTGTATGGCACCACATTTCAAAAGCTTCTCATCATTTCTTCTTAAGTACTCCGATCGTCCAATTTTCACTTTCATATAAAGCTACACTCCAAACATATATTTTCAAAAATGTTTTCCTGACATTTAAATTAATTTTTGATGTAAGCAAATTATATTTCTGACTGAAAGCTTGTTTCGCCTGTGCTATTCGGCATTTTATAACACTCCTACTTTGTCCATCTTTAATAATTCTACTTCCCAAATAACAAAATTCTTCTACCTTCGTAATCTTTTCTCTTCCTATTTTCATAATCAGTGGTCAATCTACATTATTTGTAGTACATTTCATTATTTTCGTTTTGTTGTTGTTTATTTTCATATGGTAGTTCTTACGTAGGACTTCATCCATGTCATTCAATGTTTCTTCTAAATCTTTTTTACTCTCAGTAAGAATTACTATATCATCGTAACATCATTATCTTTTTACCTTGCACCGTTACTCCAAATCTAAATTGTTCTTTAACATTATTAACTGCTAGTTCTATGTAAAGATTAAAAAGTAATGGGGATAGGGAACATCTTTGTCGGACTCCCTTTTTTATTACAGCTTCCTTCTTATGTTTTTCGATTATTACTACTGCAGTTTGGTTCCTGTAAATGTTAGCAATTGTTCTTCTATCTCTATACTTGAACCCTACATTTATTAAAATGCTCAACATTTTATTCCAGTCTATGTTATCAAATGCCTTTTCTAAGTCTATAAATGCCAAGTATGTTGATTTGTTTTTCTTTAATCTTCTTTCTACTATTAATCTGAGGCCAAAAATTGCTTCCCTTGACCCTATACTTTTCCTGAAACCAAATTGGTCTTCTCCTAACACTTCTTCCATTCTTCTCTCAGTTATTCTGTACAGAATTGTAATTAAGATTTTTTATGCACTAGTAGTTAAGCTAATTGTTCTGTATTCTTCACATTTATCTGTTCCTGCTTTCTTTGGTATCATGACAATAACACTCTTTTTGAAGTCTGATGGAAATATCCTTTTTTTATAAACATTACACATCAGTTGTATAATCCATCTATTGCTTCCTCACTTGCATTGCACAATAATTCTGCAGGTATCTTGTCTATCCCAGGAGCCTTTTGCCATTCAAATCTTTTAATGCTCTCTTAAATCAGATCTCAGTATTGTTTCTCCCTTTTTATCCTCTTCGACCTCCTCTTCACCAGTTTCTAATTCATTTCATCCGTATAACGCTTCAATATGTTCCAGCCACCTATTGACCTTTTCTTCTGAATTATAAATTGGTGTACCATCTTTGTTTAACACATTATTAGATTTTAATTTATCTACCACAAAATTCTCCTTAACTTTCTTGTATGCTCTGTTTATTTAACCAATGATCATTTCTATCTCCACATATAAATTATAAAATTCTGCATTATTTGTTTTGAAATTACAGTCAAATATTATAATTTAAAGATTGTAACAAACAAGGAAAGTTTTTTAATGAATTACTGATTATTATCTTATGGATTAATTATTAAAATTTATTGCCTTTCTAGAACAAATACACACTTTTTTTAATTTCTTGGCAAATTTTTTTTTTTTGTTGAAAATCATACCATTGACTTAATACCATACTATATGAAACTGTCTACAAATTAAAAATATTAATTTAATTTTTTTTCCTGATTTTCCCTTCACTGGCAATATAAAGATTCCACTTTCTTAATTTCTGAAATATGTTTTCAGGAAGGCATGCAGCTCTATAATCATAATTTTCTTTTCTCCTCTATAATAAAGTATTTTAAAAACCACTTTAAAGTCTGACTTAATTCACATGAACTTCTTTTGGCCGAAGTGATCCTTATGTCAACTACTAAAATGATTGTAGCTTTGTTTCAACATCATAGCCATAAATCCATTCTACATTATGTTTTTCAGAAAAATATCTTATTCTCATTATATTAAAAATCCAATAACAGATCGTTACTTACAAGGACTGTAAATAAAAAAAAAAATGAGACTAGCTTATTTTGTTGGCAGCTAAAGTAGCAACACTGTAAAGTTAATAGTAAATATATGCAGATCTGATTTATATTAGGTATTAATATTTTTGTTTATTGTTGCCATGTGAGATGTAAACAAACTTTTCGTGAAACGAGTTTTTGTTGTGCGCTACAAAAATGAGTAATACAGATTACGAGCAATGCTGTGCAATCAAGTTTTGTGTTAAACTTGTTGACAATGCTACTGAAACGTTTTCAAAATTGAAAAGGGCATATGGAGATAATGCCCTGTCATGAGCCAAGTTTTCAGGTTGTTTAAAGCATTTTCAGATGGCCGGGGATCAGTTGCAGATGATCCACGCTCTGGAAGTCTGCTAACGTCAAAAAGTGATGACAATGTTGAGCGAATCAGAGACTTGATAAGGTATGACTGGCAATTAACTGTCAGAATGATTGCAGAACAATTGAATTTGAACCATACCACAGTCCATCAAATTTTGACAAACGAATTAGAATGAAAAAAAAAAAAAAATGGGGAAAATTGGTCCCAAAATACCTCTGTTGAACAGAAAAACAACATTTTGTGGAAGTGTGCTGTGATCTAGGGTGAATTGAAACTGTCCTGATTTTCTAGAAATGTTATTATTGGTAATGAGTCTTGGATATTTGAGTACGACCAGAAACAAAACGCCAGAGCAAGGAGTAGCACACTTCCAATTCACCACTTTGGAGGACACCATTTTGGAACAATAGAAAACATAAAAAAAAAAATGTAACTGACCATCTGAACGATATCCCGGTTTCTAAGTTCCAACACTGCTATGAAGAGTGGGAAAACCATCTGAAGCATTGCATGGCTTCACAAGGGAACTATTTAGAAGGTGATAGAGTCCTGTATAATTGGATTGTAAATAAAAAGTTTTTCTTAACCAGTCTCATTACTTTATTTACAGACCTCGTATATTTACTCCAGCTGTCGAAGCTTAATGATTACAAATAATAACCTGCTACAGCAAATGGTACTGTAATTCTGAAGATTGTTATTAGCCCGCAACTTTTAAAGAACATGCTTTATACAACAGTTAATCCAATAAACATTTTACTTTATAGCTGTAAAAATTTGAATTTTTTTTTAACATACTTTGTTTTATATAAAAATATGACTACTTTAATATGAATAACCATTAAAAAATAAATAATGGATTATAAAATAATGTAAAAAAAAAATATATAACAGACTTGAAAAACTTTTTTTATTCTTCAAATTTTGACTTTTAGAAGTTGATGCTAAATTAAAAGAACCAATTCATTTAAAACAAACCATTCTTTCAGAAAACCATTACCTGAATGAATAAATTATTATTGAGAAGAAATGCAAAGATGAAAAACCTGGTCTTGATAAAAATAAGAAAAAGAATGGAGAAAATGATGCAAAGAGACTCATTACCAAGCATGGTAATTGTTATTACCATTACTCATTACCAAGCATGGCTTAAGGTTATTTAAATGCAGAATAAAAATATTTTTTATCCTAAGTTTTCCAAATAATTTTCTAGGATTTTAATGTAAATATATATTGGCTATAATAATTCAATTCTACGTAATGATAAAAAAAAAATTAAATCATTTTAACAGACAATGTATTTTTTTGTTTAAAAAAATCTTGGGACCAACAAAGGAACTTTTTCTACAAAATATAAAAAAAATCATGAAGAATATGGCTTTAACCCTCTATCGGTCGCTTAAAATTTGAATCGCCAACTCTCGCTCAACGGAGGTTTCGTCCGGGTTACGCAATAATGTACAAAATGTAAAGAAAATGTTTATTTTTATAATCAAACTTTTATAAAAATCCAGATATATGTTTAACACAAACAGTATAACATAAAAAAAGGTTTTTTATATTATAAAATGTATATATTATTTAGTTATTGTGAAAAATTATGTTTACAATTATTATATGAAATAAACATATTTTATACAAAAGTATGTAAACACTACGTACGAAAATAGTATAAGAAATCTTATTTATTACAAATGCAAGTGTAAATTATATGATTTAAAACAATTATTCAAAAATAATAATTATCAGGAAATACAAAATTTGTAATTGTAAATGTTGCTAAAAGTTGAAATATACTTGATATAAAAAAAAGTTAAGGCGTACATTCAAGAACATTGCTTACACATGGAAATATCATTGTGGAAAAACTACAGGTAAAATATATTGTAAAAGGAAAATACTTAAAAACATAAATAAAGCCAGCCTCAATTAATTGTTTTGATTGTCATTTGTGGCTAGGTTGGCCAAAAGCAAAGCCTTACAAAAGCTTAGACAGATGAATCACTGTCTACCGGTATTTCTTCATCTTCATCTCTGGAATCAGCACACTTGGTACACTGTACTGCAGAATGCTCTTGGCAAATGAAAAGTTTGCACTGAACACACCTTGTCTTCGACGGCTGATTTTTCTTATAGCTGCAAAGGAAGCATCGCCCCGAAGTGACTACATCTGGTGGTGGTTCACGTTGTTGATCTACTTGTTTGCTGATACCCAGAATCTCACACATCCGTAGTTTCATTTTTTAGTTTCAGTTTCTGCACAAGGCGAAAGGCAGCTCTTGAATAAATTTTCTTCTAAAGATAGTCTGGTTTACATTCTTTTTCAGAACGATGTAACCATTCAAACATCCAATATCGAGAAGGGTATAAAACAGCCTCATCGACCATCGATTACAGACTCTGGCAGTTGAATAGCTTTCCTTATATTTGTCACTGTGTCCACTCCTTCTTTGCTTGAATTGTAGAACAAATTAATTTCTGGCTTTCTATAAGAGCAAGAATTCTCAGTTGTATCTACAGTATTGGTGATATGCATTGATGACAGCAGGATTAGATCTTTGTTCTTTGCTTTAAATGAAACCGTTGTGTAGTCCTTCTTAAAAGCAAAACATGAACTTCCTACAGGACGTTGTTTGGTATCGATGAAAGCGATTGGTATTTCACGTTTGTTTTTCCTTACTGTTCCAACGAGTGTCAAGCGATGATCTTTCAAAAGTTCTTCACAAAGAGGTATGGATGTGAAAAAGTTGTCAACAGTCGCATTTCTACCCGAACCGGAAACCGGTTCAGTCATTCTCAGAACAACTTCTTTGCCTGAGTTATCTACAATAAAAGGTCCTTCAAGTTGTTTCCCTATATATACCTCTAAATTGGCGGTATAAAATGTTTTTGCACAAGCTATTGCATAAACTTTGATCCCGTACTTGGCGGGCTTCTTTCTCATATACTGCCTGAAAGAGCATCGACTGCGGAACGATTCCAGTATTTCATCGAAAGTTACAAATTCACTTACAATGAAATGTTTCTTACATAACTCGACAAAGTCATTAATCAAATCTCTAATAGGAGCCAATTTATCAATTAACTTTCTATCTTCTTGCGTCGTGATGTCGTCAAACCTGATACATCTCAATAAAAGTTTGAATCGGCTTAGTGACATGACGCATCTGAAAAATTCTACACCGGTCCCATCAGTGGCCCATAGTTCTAGAATTAGATTCCTGCTATGCATTACCCCTACCATATGCAGGATACCAATAACAGCTCTTATCTCAATTGGATTTGTTGTTTTGCGGTCTCGTTCTCTAGTAAACTTTTGTTTGTTTGCGTTTATATCAATATTTGTGTAGCCTTTATGTCTTTGATTGTTTCATCAGGGAAAAAAGGTTCCATGCCTCAACAGGAGACTTGGCTTCTTCACTTTGGGCCACACATCCACAAAATATTTCTATTGGGCATTTGAGCCTGCGCACTTTGATTTGGGTACAAGTCCCAGAGCATTTTCGTTTTGCCTGGTTACAATAATTGCAGATTGCTGTTCTTTTAACGGAATACATTCTATGTCATCAAAATCATCTTCATATGTAATACCAATATTGATATTGACAAAGTCATCTTGCTCACCTGGTAATTCATGTACTCCTTCATTTACCTCTTCGCTTTCATCACCGGAGTCCAAAGTCGTACCTTCTACATTTCTTCAGGAAATAATGCACGAGTAAAACTCCCAGTGGGCCTAGATACAATTGCAAAATGTTCCTCTCTTTCTACACTAGCTAAAAATCTGGCGAGTCTTTCTTCCTCTTTTTCAATTTTCAAAAACAAAAATAAACAACAGTATTTACAGAATAATTTTATATTTTTTCAGTAATGGAAGCTAACCTCATCTTTGAAAAAAAATATAAGTTTCTCTTAATTATAAGCCATCAAAGCCCATGAAATTTTCATAAATTAAAAAAAAAAGTTGTTATTGTATTCTCTGTTTAAAAAATAAACAGTCCTGCAACAGTAAAATACCTAGGTTAATTAATATTTGAAAACAATATTTTAAGTACTTTGATAATCTTCCATAGAATGGTGCAAGAGATGTGAAAGTGTAATTAATTAAAATGAAATTATATGTGTGTAATAAAAATGTTCAGTTTGTTGAAGTAGGCCAATCGTAAGCAAATAAAGTACTCCCTGGCTTCAAATAACTAATACATCTGGAAAATAGTATGAGGCCAAGACAAAATAAATAATAATTCAAATATCATCAATTTTCATATAACACTCACTTCTTTCTGTATGTATAAATGATCCGACTGCAAAATCAAGCCCAGCAAGAAGCAAAATTAACAGCAATATAAACTGTAATTTAACCACCCACTTAACTCCTGCCACATTGATAATTCCCAATAACAGAATAGCTGCACTGCCAAAAGCTCGTTGCACCCAACGGTTTGAACCTAAGTTGAAAAGTTCAGCTACTGATTCACCAAATCCAAGAACAAACAGTGCACAACCAACAGCCTATAAAGAAAAAAAAAACAATAAAGTTGATCATATAAGGCATTACAACACTATTAATAAATTTATATTATAAGTGGAAAAATAATTATAAAAGTACTAGATTGATCCTAAAAGAAACATGGCAAGTAACAAGACATGTACTGCTTTCTTTATTTCCATTTTCTTCTTTGCCTATTAAATGTGATGACCAGAATAATGAGAATGAAAAAATGATGCGTATCATTGACATACTAAAACAATATGAGACCTGGTTAAATGGGAGAGTTTTATCTTTGGATCAAATAGTCTAATAAAGAGCAATAAGTATGGAGCAACAAAAATTGGCCCATATATTCATTTCATTTAGTCTCTTAAGAATAAATGAATTCCTTGTATGATCAAGACTCCAGTAATTATAGCGAAGGAAGAAAATAGTGTTTTTTCCCCTAAAAATCAGGGTTTTATGAAAAAATAAATAAAAAATGTTTTATTTGTTCAATATCAACTTAAGGAGTTTATTTAAACAAATAAAAAATATTTTCTTCGTTTTGAATATTTTGTATATATTTCATTCAGTGAATTCTGATCAATATCTATTTAGTGGTGTAAAAGTTTGGTTCAGTCACTATTTTGGTGCATTATACACACTCAACAAACCATTAAAGAAACTGAAAATTAAAAAAAAATTTTATAAAATAAACTAACAGAATGAAATTTGTGGTTAGTTTTTGACATATTTTTTTTATTAAACAAGATTAATTTTCTAAATGAAAATTCAAACACTTTACAATCTGAAAACTTGATTATCTTTTTTTTTTATACCAATAGTTCCTTAACAACTAAGCCATCTTTGACTGATTCAATACACTATTATAATCCTAGATGGATGTCTGTTGCTGAATGAAACTTGTCCAAATTCTTAACAATACTTGTTATCAAATACTATCACTGCCTTGTCACTATTTTCAAAAATAAATTAAAAGTTCATACACAACACACATTTTTTTATCAATTTTAGTATATTTCTTTGCTTCTCTGATGTGCTACCAATTAATGTACTGCATTTAATAATTCATGTCATTTTTTGGTTTATGATAGAAATCATATTTCTTTTACAAAAATGTTCTGATTTTTAATATGCATGAAATCTCAATCCTTTTATAGTAAAATAAACTAATATTTAAATCTGATGTGCATATGACTAATGCAGTAAGCCACTTAGTCTTCTATAAATCAACAACAGAAACCCATCTGAATATATAGAAATGTGAGACCCAAAAACATAAAGCAAAAACAAAAACTAGAAACAGTCTGATTTCAATACAGTGTAATTTTATAATCGTTGTTAAAAAAAACAAATTATTTTTACTGACTTGTTTTCCTATTAGTTGCTCACATTGCTGACAGTTTGAAATATTCTAATATAAGATCTTATTACAAGAAGGTGAGAATTGTAAAACTTTCATGGTTTTAAGTTGGGAGGAATTCATTTATATAAGTTTCACTGTGTGTGTGTGTGTGTGTGCGCACATGAATACACAAGTATATATAATCAGAATAACTAGAAATACACAGTAGAATCAGAATACAAGAAAAAGTATAAAAAGAAAGGTATACAATGTTCAATTTAAAAAAAAAGAAGTAAAACCTCTCATTCATGATGATTGCAGATGTAATCAATCAGATTATTGTCCTTCCAAGAAAATCACATGAAACATTTTACAAATGAAAATATGAACATGTGCTTGTGCATGAATATTAACACTGTATTTATATGTATACGTATGAAAATCAAATTAAATTTATTTTAAATCTGTAAATAATACAATGAACAAAATTTTAACAATAAAATCTATTAATTAAATTGTGTTTACAAATTAAAAATCAAATTAATAACATTCATAAAGATTAGATATTTTCTAAAAATAAAGTTGATAAATACTTTATATAGATTTATTTATATGTGAGTTTCTTCACGTATCTCTTAATTTACTTATCATTACCATTAACTAAATAAAGTTAACCTTACAAAACTTTTCTTCCATCTAACAATCAATTGCTTTTGAATTAATTTTATCTAAATTGAAAGATATAAAATTGGTTAAAATTTGATTCTACACAAGTTTTATTGTAAAAAGAATTAAATTATTAAATGACCCTAAGACATAAGAAATGATGCAGTGAATGTATTGTTACAAGACCAGTATAACGGACCTGGGTAATGGATTACTTCTAATTAAGAAGAAAGTATGAGAAAATAACAATGAAAGGAATCCAGAAAGGAACTAAAAGGGATCCTTTTCTAAGGCTAACAGGTCCATTTAATAATCTGTTCTTTGTAATAATGTCAATGACACACCTCCAACAGCTGTTGTTCGATAAGAAGTAACCAGATTGGAATAGGATTCATTGAAAAATCTAATGGTGTGGATGATTAGAATTCTCACGCTTCAATAGGGTTCTGGTTTTGCAGGTCGAGGATATAAATACTTCAGAACCATCAAGTCAATATTAATCAAGATAAGCAAGTGCTGTGAGACGACTGTGTTCGATACGATTGTGAGACAGTGTTATCAGTCTGCGTATAATAAAACGAGTGAAATGTACGTCACAAGCGTTTCAGAGTGGACAGTGGGTGAATGCAGAAAGTTGTTCAGTGAGTTATTGGAAGACAATAGTGAAAGTGACAGTAAATAAATTAAAGTGTAAGGTAGTTTCATTGTAAACAGCAAAGATATGTACGGAGAATAGAACTGAATAAACTTTAGACTTGTCTAACCTTATCTTGTTGTTAATGCAATATTAGGAGTTAACATTAGCAGTCACTACAATACCTTACATAATATTAATGGTTATATAACATCTTTAGTCAACTGAACTGTATTCTGGTTTTCATGATTTAATTACCTTTAAACAAATCCTGTCCTTATTTAAAATAGTATTTTGTATGCAATTTATTCACTATTATATTATTATTTATTTCCTATGTTCTTAGAATAATAAATCATATTTATATAAACATTTTTAATTGTTAGTCTCTCAATATCCCGGTCGAGTCGCAAATACATGGCAGAGTATAATTAAACTTTTTGCATGTGTTTGTTCAACTGTTAACTGAGTATGTTTTGATTTAACTACCTTGCTTGTATAAGTTTCTTCACACTTAATAAAATATTTGTTTAAAATTAAAGGGTTTACACTCATGAAGACTTTCACTGTTTACGGTCAATTAATTCTTTCACACATTCTCATGTATTTCTCCACCTTCATGTTAATATTTATTATATGAAAATATTCAAAAATTGAAGTTCTTTGAAAATATATAGATACCTGTCCGAAGACATATAGAAGTCCAACAGCTGCACCAAGACGTGAGCCAAGGACATGAGCAAGCAAAAAGTAAACTCCTCCACTTTCCATTCTACATCTCTCACAAATGCCAACTGCAGATAGTACAGAGATCAATGCGATTCCCACTGTTAAGAATACAAGAAATTAAAAATTATGATAATATAAAATTAATACTATCCTAATTTTCTTATGTACCTTCTTATTCACTTAATGTAATTTTATGATGTTAAAAAATAATAACCCGTGATCAAATAACAGTAACGTTTAACATAACAAGTACTGGATACATATAATAAGACAAATGTACTAAAACTGAAAAAGGTGATCTGTAATTTAAATTATTGAAATGCTATAGAAAAGAGGGATGGGCAAAGAACTTTTCTTGTAATCTACAATACTCAGAAAACTTTTTTAATAAGTAAAAGAATAAAGTTTTACAAGAGCAAGTTTTTAAATACTGCTTCAAAATGAAAAAAAAAAAATTCTTTCTAAACTACTAAACTGTTTATTATTGTAAATCATACACAAGGTTACTTCAATTACATATATAATGAGACCGTTAATTATCATGAGTAACTGATAAACATGCATGATAAAGACCTCATTATTTTAGAACATTACTATTACTAAGATGCAGCTGAATCTGAAAGAATAATTTTTTCCTGCAACATAGAAAAAAAGAAAGATGTTTAATTTTCAGATGTGCCTTCTGTTTTATGTAAGATCAACCTCCACTGCTAAAAGTAGCTAAGAAACGGTTAATTTGATTTGAATCATTTTCGACATTGAAGGGTTGGAATATTAATCAATCTATTTCTTAGAAGGAAAAAATATACATTTTCATAAAATGTGGAAATGATTTCAGAAAATGACACCAATTCTCAATTCTGTCTTCCCAATACTGTCTGTTAGGTGCAGACAATAAGATTAAATAATTATCTATTAGATGGCAATTAATTGGTTGTAATTGATTTAACATAAGTTCTTCTGAAAATTGCTAATCCAATCTAAAGAATAACAAGCATTTTATACTACTGGTGAAAGGAAAGTGAACATTGATATGGTTCATTACCTCCTTTACTGAGATTAACATGTTATTGAATAATATTACACCACAAAATTGATCAGGCAATGCTTACCCAACAAGTGCTTACTTACTTCATTCTTCTCTACAGGATCTGAGCACATACTACAGGGTCTCATGAGAAAATAGATAACTAAGGAATTCATTCTACTGGTAAAAATAAAGACAACATTTCATATAAGAATAGGACTTATGTTTTCACACAAAATTGCTTTTCTGTTCAGTTACAGTTAATAAAACATTTTAACCTATATTCTAAAATGAAAAGTGCTACACTAAAATTTTTGGGACAAAGTTTATATGGCAAAATTAGTCAACTGTATACCAGTTGACTAATTAACCAATTGACCAATTAAAAAAAGATTTTAGGATTGTATCTTGAGAGGTTTCTGGGAAAATTACTGTAAAATGCAAAAACGTCTGAGTTGAAACATTTTTTTAGATTTGGTAAACTTAGTTAAATTGAAAGAAGAATAAAGGTAAATACAAATGAAGAAAGGGGTTTACATGTAGAAAAAATGAGTTATTACAATAATGTACAAGAATTAGGTGGCTCTAATTCAGAATGTACTGAAACATGCACAAAGTTTATCTTTTTGTTTTATAAGTTGTAAATAAAAGACAAAAAAAATAAACAAAAAATCTGAGCAACAACCCAAGAAGAGAAAATAAAAAAACATATTTACTGATAATATTCAAAGGCAATATTCTTTAGCAGAAAACTATTGTGGAAAAAATAGGTAAGAAAATCTTAAGCAATAATAGAACTACAATGCTCATAATAAACTTATTAAAAATGTGAAGACGAACCTGTAGCAAGTACCATAAGTACAGCATTTAGTACACCGGCTTCTGCTACAATCCAACCTGATCTCAGAAAAACTATAACTCCAAAAACATTGATCAGACATGATGTAAACACTCCATCCCATACACCAAACAGAATTGGCTGAGATATGAAGAACTGTGATTTCCACCAAGGTTGAGTATTCTGGAAAAAAACACGCCAAAAAACAACAAATTTATTTGCTAATCTCAAAATAATTACATAACAAATACTTAAACATTATTTCACAAAAGAAATCACAAGTAGTTATGTCAATCTATCTTGAATTAATAAAACTAAAAATCAGTAAAGCGACTAAGTTAATCTGTTTAAGAAATTTCTTCAAGATTTATCAATAGTAAAAGCATTTCAACAAGAAAAATAACTGATTTGAAAGTTTACAGTTTTCTACTATGCACACTAATAATATTTTAACATAAACAAAGTGGAGATGATGCAGTTATTAATAACGATGGTTTTTATCATCAGTGAAAAATGACTAGATGGTTTGATCTGTATCTACAATGCTTTCTGTACTGAAGTAATATTTTTTTTTCCTATACTCTACTCTCTAATTATTGCTTCATACATAATTTTAACTTTTCTCCCCTTTAGTTTTTACCTTAGATATTTCTTTCTAAAGATTAATCACCGGGTGTTTTAATAAATGACCCATTGACCTAGTTTTTATTTCGGAAAATATAAAGTAGGTTAGTAAAGGCCTTTTAATTTATTTTTGTTTCTACTTTTTCCACAGTATCTAGTGATGTTGATGAGTGGCCAACTACGTGTAAATTTTAAGTATGCAAATTTTTGTAAATTGTGTTTTACAGCATAATCTTGTTCTCCAATTCATAAATACAGAACTTTGAGTAAATAAAAATCAATGAAAAGTAATAAAACAAAGGACAAATCACAATTTCCTATTAAAGAGTTATATATGTAAATTAAATTCTGATATTTTACAACTCCTTTATACCTCCTAAATTATGTTAGTTTTATTAACAGAATATTAAATAAATGAAATTTTTTTTTTAATGAAAAACTAAAATTTACTTATGGTATAATTTACTATAAAATAATAGAACTACTAACTTCCTAGATATAAAAATACAATTAATCAAACAACAGCCAGTGCATGTAGGAAACCAATAAATAATATTACAGTACATAAAGATTCCAGCAATTGAAGGTCAAAAACCTCTAGTACTGCCTTTGCAACTGACAAACGATTTCAAACCGACTATTTAACTACTATTTACATACAAGTGTAATATATATAATTTTCAGACTAAATAATTGATTATTGAATATAATTATAAACTCAGCCTAACAATCTGCAAACTTAATATTTATGGTTAATTAGGTGAGGTTAGCGACCGAAGCGAATGTTAGGTTATGTTGATATCATATGAAGTTCAGTACAAGATATCGTTAGTTACCTAACCTAGCCTAAACTTAATTAAATTTCAGTTAAAGTTTTTTACAACATAAATACTGTAATATTGTACTTAATTTAGTCATAAATGAATCTAATCTCATTTTTAACTTAATTAATAAACTTAACCAAAATATTTAGTCAGAATACTTGCACAGTGCTGAATTATGACATTTTTGATGACAGTACTGTGTAACTTACGAGCGACATAACTTGGGTGGAAAGCAATCCTGATGAATAATTTAAGTCCTAAATAAGGTATATCCCAAATTTCATCAAAATTGGATATCAGTCCCTAATTGTATATAATTACCAATAATAGTACTACTGAAAAGTATTACTACACAAAATAAAAAAATAAACATAAGTTTCTGAATTTGGAGGTAGAATCTACCAGGGGGACACCTTATTTAAATTAAAAGAGAAGGGATAACAAAAATTAATTACTACCTGCTGTTTATAACAAATATTGGTAGTATATGTTGTACCTTTAAAAACATAAAAAATATAGAATGCCTTCTAACTGCTTAAGTGCGTTCACTGATTTGAATTTCATTAAACAATAAAGCGGTAGTGATAACCATGCATATAATTAATAAAATTTCTTTTATTTGTCTATATTCTGCCTTTTTTTTATATATGATATTCTCTTTTTCAAAACTAAAGTTTTTCTAATGAAAAAACTTCAGCAGAAAAAATATAAATAGTGTAACTCTACAACAATAAAGATTAAAAATTAGGGTTACTATTGCATGCAGTTAATATAAATAAATATTTATTACCTGTTCACCTGCAAACAGTTCACTAACATCGGCTGGTTGGTGGCCACCAGTGCCATAATCACCTCCGACTCCAGATAAGTTTCTCCAAGTTGGATCCTGTTGCTGTTCATTATATAATCCATATCTAGACCAATCTACAGCAGGCTTCTGTTTGCCATTCAATAATGTATCTGGACGCTGATCCATTCCTTCTCCATATGTGTAAACTGATGATTCGTCAGAACTAAAATAAAACTACACAAATAGAAAACAATTATATAGCCACAAATAAATGCCAAGTACAATGGAAAAACTATATTTTGATATACACAATATTATTCAAATAATAAATAAGTTGTTACATAAAATTTGCTTCTCTTGTAGTATAAAGGATATTACTTTGCATGTAAAAGTTCTTAACATAATGTATCTAAATTGATTAAAAAATTCCTTAATTGATAAATAACAATTTCAAATATAAAAAAATTAATGCAGCAGGCAAAAGCGGGGTCACTGGAGCATATGTAGAAGTTGTATAAACTATCAATTTTTTAACAAATTAAATCAAATCAAATTTATTAAATATAGCATTTTAAAGATATATGTTATAATGTTGTTCAGCCAATTTCAATAATTTATGTTGCTGTTGTAATCCTGATATTATGGTGGCTGGTTCTTGAGTTAAGAAGACATAAATTTCAAATATGATTGAAAGTCTGTTTCAGTTTCAACTGTGTCTATTGATTTGGTGTATCATTGGGTGTGTTTTTGACATTGTGAGATTAAAAATATTTATTTATTAACAATATTAGTGTTTATTCGTAAGGTTTAATTTGTAACACATTTGGTTTATGTTTAAATTATATTAGGCTAACAATTGTTTAATGTCTTGCACAGCCTTGGTCTGACAAGATGTTATCAACATAAATGTACAAGTATATTATTATATGAGAATGTGTTCTAAAAAATAGAACTGACATACAAAGATATTAATCATAACATGAAACTTCTTCTCACACAGCACATTAAACAAACATCTGAACAGGTTCCAATGATATGAAATTTACAATAAAAAAATTTTGGAAAAATCAATTTGTGCATTTGAAAATGAATCAATCATAATAATTGCTAATATTCTAGAAGTTATATCATTGTCATAATGACAAAATAAAATAAACCAATAAATAAGACTATAATTAAACAAATAAACACAATTTATTTTACTACTTCAACTTCAGGCTAATGTCCAATTCTGGCTATCTTACAACATTTAAGAAATTAAAATTTTTAACCTGAGAAATGAATTTCATGTTGTGAGAAGAACGCAAACTCTGATCATGATCAAACCCATAATCATCATGATGAAAGATTTTATTTATAACATAAAATTAATTTTGTTCTGGCTTCATCAAAAAGCAATTAAGAGAATTCAAAAATAAAACGTTTTTAGACTGAATAAAATTAATCAACTATGCTGAATTGCAGACCTCTGAAATGAATTTCCAAACAATTTTTTTAATTCAATTTACTAATTAAAAAAAAAATTGATTAATATAGAACTCTTAAAGTTTTATCAATGGCGAGATTAAAATACCTCATTCTAAAATAAAGGATATAATTTAATTTACAATATGTATGCATATTCAATTCTGTGACAAATGTCGTTACTAACCTCAAATTGCTTTCAGATAAACGAAGTAGTTATGGATATATCTTACAAACTAACTGGTGAGGTAAAAGTAGATAAATTTCTTTTTTAAATACTTTACTGAGATAATTAAAGCATACGTAAACAATGATTAACTATGTAACAAAAACGACGTTTGATTCGTCATAACACCCCACAAGCTTGCGACCCCCACCACAACTCATAGAATTGGTCTTCATGAACGAGTAGTTCGGTTTTTAAAAGTGTAAGGACCTTATGAGTCATACCTTTCCCATCCGTGTCAAGCGGTCTAACACACACACACACCCACACAATGTTCTATATGCTCTTTCGTCTATCACAGTATGTAGGTTTCATAATATTTTTTAAACTTTGTGTTGAAGGCATTGTTACATTATCATCACCATACATTTTAAATATGCAAATGATTAATCGTTATGATCAATTTTTTTAGTAAATTAAAAAAAAATTACTTCTCTTCCCTAAATATACGCTTGATAAATTAAAACACCATTTATTTGCATTTTCATTTAAATTACATAACAAAAAAATTTAATATATTCAAGAAGTGTATTTAAAAATGTCCACTAATATTAACTTGCATGAATTTAAAAATTTGGGATTTTACCAGTAATATAAAAAAAAATTAATTTACATTGTACTGGATTCTTCTGAAAGGTTTGGGTTCGATCCCGATCAGGTTTGCGGTTTTCACACTGCAGAAATTGAATTAACATCATAAAAAAAGTTAATTGTAATTGTCAGCCTATAGTTACTATGAGAATAGGTAAATATATGTCGATTTTGTGTCTGAAATTTTGAAACTTACCTGTAATACATATTAGATATCATCATTAAATACCAGTATGTACGTTTCTGTTTAATTCACTACTTTCAAACAAGAATTTCTTTTTTTTCAGGATAGTCGTTGGTTTTATATTAAGCCGTTTTTAGTTTTTGTTTTTTAAACTCTTACGAAGTATTTCTTTTACAAAGGAAATGTAATTTAGGCGTTCATTCATACATCTCTTTCAAACCAAATCTAACATTTGAATCGCGCATTTTGACATGATTCAGATTCGCGCATCTGATCATGTTGAGATTACGTCAGTAGTGTTGAGGTTAGAAGGCGGGAAGTGTAATTTTTATAAAGAAATAATTTTTATTTTCAGTTATAAAAAAGCTACACAAAAAATTAAAATAAACAATTACTACACAATTTCTGACAAGCTAATATATTGATGAGTTTTATTTAAGTTGTAAACGCTTTTATTTGTGGACTTTTTAAAAAAAATGCAAATTGCTAAACTACCTGAAGATGTTCAGTCATTTATTAGAACTGGTGTGACAATCACAAGTATATCACAATGTGTGGTTGAACTGGTAGGTTTTGGAATACCAAATTATTTTAATTTTTTAAATTAATGTTGGTTAGTCATTAACTAATCATTTTTAATAGTCAGGTTGAATATTGTACATTTTAACATTTGAAAAGCTAGTGAGTTATAAGTGAACTTACAGTTGTCTAGTAAGTCTCATCATTTAATTATTTAATCATAATCTTTTATTAAGATAATGAAACTCATTCACTTAAAAAAAAAATTTATTTCCATGCTGGCCATCACAGACAATTATCAGAAATAAGTGGTGATATGGTAAGTATGCTGACTTCTAGTCCACTTAGTCATAGGTTCAATTCCTGACAAAATTTTGTTTCCTTCATTACTTTACATGCCCTTCTTAATGAATTTTATACAAATTATAAAATTAATAATATTATTATTAGATTAGTTCTGTTTGTTAAATATATCAAATCTAAAAAAAAAAAAATAAACAAGGGAATGAAATTACACTTATGAAGATATGTTATAAGTAATGAAACAATGATGAATAAAGAATTATGAATAAAAAACTTATTTTATTTTAAATCTTAAATAATACTGGTATTAGCTGGCAAAAGATGTTCCTGTACTTGGAATTTATTTGATATAAAATGAAATAAGAAATCACACTCACCGATACATAAAGAAAAAATATACATATAAATTACACATTGCTTTAAGTATGAGTAATTGCTCATACTTAAAGCTGCTTAGAAATTCTTCAAGCAATAGTAAGTAATTTTTTTTAATTCAAATTTTAATTTTGAATAAGTTTCTATTGCAGTTTTGTGTGCAGGTGAAATTTATTAAAATATGAAATTTCACAACTTTATAATTTATTAGAATATGAAATTTCAACAACTTTATATATAAGTGGTTTTTGATAAGCAATTTTCTGCTGAAATAAAAATGATTTATTATCTCTTGTGAAATAAATATGCATACTTGACTTTAACTTAGATATACTAAAGTTATTTTTAAATCATAGTAATTTTATAAATGAAAAAATAATGTAAGGTTTCCATAAATGTTGTTTTGAGGAAAATATCTTGGGATGATCAACCAAAATTAATCAAAAGATGATTATGCTTGTTTAAAAAGAAGAATTTAACAAGAGTTAAATTCTGTTTTGCCCTGTTTTAACCCTGTTTATCCCCAAAACAAAACCCTGTTTATCCTTAAAATAGGGAAATTTTCCATGATATTCCCTGTTAAAGGGGATATTTTCTTAGAAAATCTTTCTTTTGAAAAAGTTTATGAATAGGTTAATATTCTTGTATATGGAACAGTTCCTGTTAAAAGATGAAATTTTTTGATTGAATTCTGATGATATAGTCTTTATTTTGAATGGAAAATAATATAGGCTAAGTTTAACATCACCTAATTTTTAAGTATAAGGTAAAAATTTTAAACAAATGGTTAAGTAAAGTTACTAAATTTCATTTTTAAAAAGTAGGCTGTGATTTATTTTTTGCTAAAAAAAATTTTCTTTAACCTACAAAGGTTGCTTCAGGTTATTTGAGTTAGTTACTATCAACAATCAGATAAAAGTATACACATGTTGGAGAAGTTCCATTTCAAGCAGATAAGAAAGTTGAGAATATGTTTTTTTGGCTGTTTTTATTTGCTGCAGATCACTTTAAACAAAGCAAATTGTTCGTGTATTTAAGTGTAATCTTATCTGATATTTGAAAAAAATCATTTACCATAGTTATTTGTTGAACATGCTAAGAAAATGTGATTGCACTTTAAAATTATTAAAGTTTACTAATATAAATGACTCTTAATGGAAATAATTGCTAGCACTGTTTCTATAATGTGCATATTAAAAAAAAATCTTTAGTATGTAACTGAATAATAAATAATAAATTGAATCTATGTTGTTAGTCTGTTTAATATGTTATTTAGTAAAATCCAATATATATATATTTATATATTGAATTTTACAACATGTGTGTGTGTGTTTTGTGTGAAACATCATGCTATTCAAGTGAGTTGTATTGATTTTATGTGTTATATGTAAATTTGTATGCTGTGATTAAGGTCTTTGTATGTACATCCTGTTTTTATAAGGTGGATCTGCAAAATTTAATGTTGTTGTATGTAAATTTTGTATGTGCTTCTTGTATCTATGGGTGAATGCGAAGCTGTACTGTAATGTAGAAGCAATTACTGCAGTTTAATTTGATACCCCTGGGATGCTATGTTTGTTAGTATGTGTTCTATTGGTAATGTGTGTGATTTTTTTTTTTGCTGTTTGGAAGGTGTTACTATAACCTGATAATGTTAACAATTTGTGTGACTGTTGTTTGAATGATAATGATGTGCATTTTCACATGTCACTTGGTATGTTTTTGATTTTTTCTTGGTTTTATGCGTATTTATGATGTTGATAAATATGAGTAGATTAATCACATCAGGTTAATAATTCCATTCCTGGTGTTTTACTGTACTGGGTTTTCCAAATCTAAAAGTTTTGGTTGTGATGAGGTTGAGGAAATTAATTAAGTTCATATGAGAAGGCTTACTTTAGACAATTTGTATGTTATTCACTTTAGATTTACAAACATTCAAAGTAAGAAAATAAGGGCATGCTAATGCTTATGCTTGATGCTATATTGTGATGAAGAAGCATTGTGCTTGTATTTGTGTATGCCGATTAGAGGTAATAACATTAAGACTGGAAGTTTACTTTTTTCAGGGAAAGATCAATTTCTATTTAATTGCTCTTTCTTCATTAATAAAAGATGTTCTTTTATGAGGTTTATTAATATCTGGTGACTGTTTTAGTTGTTGTTGTCTTGTATGTTTAGATTTTTTGTTATTATAAATTTCAATTGAAGTTTAGAAGTGGTAGGAGTCTTATGACTTTATAAAGTTATAAGTCTACTTTATCAAACAATAATACCCTTAGTATACCACAATGTTTGGGTAATGAAGACACAAGATACTTAATAAATTTGTATTCATTTGATAATTAGACAGAGTTGTCGCTAGCACCAAATCTTACTTTTTCTTCCCTATTTTATCCTTCTTTCTGTCAGTATTAGGCTTAGAGCCTGAGTCTCTTTTCTCTAAACATTTCTCTTTCTGCATATCTTTCTTATTTTATTCCAACTTTTCACTCTGGTATTTCTGAGCTTCTCCATACATGTTTGTTTCATGCACTTAAATTTCTTGTATCTCTTCAACCAGTTTTACCTCTTCTAGTGTTTCATATTCTAAGTCTTATTTTAAGTTTCTTCTCAAGTTTATGTTTGTCAATTAATCCACTCCCTATTTTGAGGCTTTTCTATTTTTCTTCAAATCACTTTACAACCTTAGCAGGTCATTGATTTGCACTCTCAGTAACTAAAGCATGGAGCAGGCTGAGTTTTATGGTAACTTGTGGCTAGTAATAAATTAACTACACTAATCTGTGTTATTGATAACAAACTACTATCTGGAATGCTTGTTGTTATAAACAGCCAGTCCTACATAACCTGAGGCTTAGTTTAGTATTCAAAGAATACTGGTTATGGGTTTATCACATCCCTTCATCAGAATAAAACATTATTGTAGACATATTGAAACCAGTTTTAAATATAAAGGCTAAAGCCAATAAAAGCTCCTTTTCTCATTGTTTAGAAGTGGTATATAAAATACAAATAAATTCTCCTTCCCCAAACTAATTATGTGACTGTTACTGTGTTTTGTTAGTTATTACTTACTATGTTTGCAAAATTATCACTAACTATGAATTTTTCCATTACCATTAAATTGTAAACAGGTACTTAATTCACTAGATGCAGGTGCATCACGTGTTGGTGTTAGAATTGATCTTAGCAAATATGAATTACAAGTGGTAGATGATGGGTATGGCCTAAATTTGGAACAGCTGAATCTAATTGGTAACAGGTATGCTACTGCTGTTGTTGCTCTCTTATATTATATTGCAATGTAAGCTTTTGTAGGTATAGGTATTTAACAGATAAATAATGTATTTTAAAAGTTTAAAGGTGATTAAATTTAAATAATAAAAGCAGAGAGAAATAGATAGAAGTCTTTAGAAATGTGTATTACAGGAAGATTGTGAGAGTTATATCATTTGATCAAATTTAAAGTTAAATTTTAAGATGAATAAAAAAGGAAGACGTTTGTGAGAAAATCTTATTAAGAAACTAAGTTGGTAAACTATGTTTATTGCAAAAGATTATTGATGTCATTTGTAGTCAAAACTTATATTATTTTTTTTTAATAATAAATATAATATACAAAAATAAAATAATAAATATAATATTTTATATTATTAATATAATATATTTTAATATATATTATTTTTATTAATATATAATAATTTTTTTTTAATATAAATGTCAATCTTTATGGTGGAGAGGTAGCATCTTGGCCTTTTATCCAGAGGTCCCAAGTTTGAATCCTGGTCAGGCATGGCATTTTTCACCCACTACAAAATTCATTTATCATCCATCTGCAACTGTAAGTGGGTGTAAGCCTGTTGTTGCTATATAAATAAATAAATATTTATTAAATTTATCAATGTATTTTTTATACATTATTTTAAATTATATTTCATTTTATTATTGTATGTTACGTTTTATTTTTATTATTTTTTAGTCTGATCCTGATTAAATTGTGGTTGTATTGTCTACTCTTCAGCACATCATACCGTGCTTAAGATGCTGGATGCTGTACTCCACTCTTTTCTTCGTCTTGCCACTGGTGAGTTTAGGTCAAGTCCTGTTGCAAGTATACTTGTTGACTGCGACAAGCCATCACTCTGGGATAGGCAGGACCAGCTACTAGTATATTACTCTACCAGTCTTAAAGGATAACCAAATCAAACGGTTCTTAAAGCAGTTCTTGCAAATCCTCATTTCCAGTGGTACAAAAACCATCCACGTAATACAGCACCAACGGATGTCCATAACTGGCAAATAATTTACATAATACATTTTGACCCACCATCTATTTTCCCAACCTATCCCTTTACATATCATCTGTGGAGACTTGACCACATTAATTTTAATTACGATCTCATGGTTTATTATGAAAAATTCACTCCTCTTGTCTTTCCGCAAACATTTTACTATTTTATATCAGAGACAAACACTGATGCAGTAGAATACACAAATGGGTTGAAGCAGAATGATACTGTAGGATGTGCCATTGTTGTAAATGACAGAACTTATGTGTATGGTCTATCTGGTATTACAAGTACCTACAATGCTGAATTGTACGCCACCAAAATGGCCTTGAATGTCATTAGAACAAAATATTGTAACATTTTTATCTGTAGCGATTCGTATAATACTCTGCAGAGAGCTTTAGAGGATTTGTATTCCAGATATCCTATTGTCACTGAAATACATAATACAATTGCTGAATTAAATAATCATAGTACACAGGTGAATTACTACTGGATCCTTAGCCATGTGGGAATCCTGAGTAACGAACATGCGGATTATTCTGCTAAAGATGTATGTTGCTAACCATCTTTTTCCACTCGAGTTACAACTTTCAGTTTCATCAATTCCATTAAACATACACTTTGAAGAAGGTGGCAAGATGACAGGACTGCAACAGCAGAAAATAAACTCACACACATAAAAGACAGTGTTATAGTGGGCGGTGTATTGCTGTGCACATAGGCTGATGGCTGGCTTACTGTGCTATTAACTATCCTGAAAACTCTGACAACTACTGCATACTATGTAAGTATAAGGAGCTACACAAGATATTTTCGTAAAGGAATGACTATCTAACTGTTCCACCTGTCCTATCAGTCTATCTCTCTCATACGCAATGTGCATAGCTAGACTCTTTGTGTAGGAAAATTTGCCGAGAGGAAGTGGTCCTGTGTCGTTTGCGATTAGGACATACCAAAGCTACTCAGACACCTGATGTCAGTGGAGAGTACACCACTGTGCGCCCGATGCGAGTGCTGCTTGACTGTGCACTACATCCTTGTGGACTGCATATGCTATGCAGCCTTATGTCGCCAATTTAAGTTGGTGAGAGACATACAGGGCATCAAGAATGACAAGAATGTACTAGAATGGGTAATATTACTTCTAAAAAGAATTAATATACTTAATAAGATTTAATCTGTCAAAATTTTGATGTTATCCTAATTGCTGCTTTCCTTTTACCCTGTTTCAATGTTATTCCTATTATTATCTTAGTTTTAATCATATTTTGCTAATATTTTAATATGTGAGAAGAAGCCTCTTGTTATTATTTTAATACGGGCGGTGATAATGTGAAGGTGTTTTTGCCCCCCAAAAAAAAATCTGATGTGGACACCATACGACTTCTTTGTATGCCTATTAAATTACATACAGACATTTATTACTGCACTTCATTTAAACTTAATTCATTTGAAAGTGAGATATGATCCTCCAATTCTTTAATAAAGTGAACAGTTACACAATTGCATTGTGGTAGACACCACATTGCATCACATTTTTTTGTGGTGTCCATATCAGCATTTTATATTAGTTTATAATTTAATTTTATTTCACATTGCTGAAGTAGTTATGTGGTGTAAGTGAAAACGTGTCTTTCCAAGTGTAATCTTTAATAGCTGCTTCTATTTCTTCTTCTAAGATGCTAAATATGATTCTGTTCTGTTCCACCTCCTATTCATTTTTTAAATTTATGCTATTTTCATCTGGTCTGTTTTGAAGTCATAAAGGCATTCAATAAATTCAGTTTTCTTTAGTCTTCCTATCTCACTATACGTTTCTCTGACCCACTTTTTGTTAATACGCTCAGCCTGCCTCTTTAGTTTGTTTTCTAATCTTCTATAAGTTTTGTCCCCTTTTGTTGTATTTGTATTTGTAATTTTCCACTTCCTCCTTTCTCCCTTTTTATCAAGCATTTCAACTGTTATCCATTTCTTATTTTTCTTCTTCTTTCTGTTCCCAACACTTCTATAGCTGATTATTTTAAATTACTTTTGAAGTTCTCCTCCCTCCCCTCATTCACTGTGCTTCCTGTACTATTCCCATTAGTTAACTTCTCTGATAATCTTTACTCAATCTCTCTGTCTCCCATTTTCTTTTAGTTTTTCTATACATAATTCTTCTTTTCTCTTACTCTTTTATAGTCTCTTTAAAACTACACACAACTCTACAATGAGTAGGAGCATGTGTCAGATCCTGGGTAACTCTTTGCACCCTTAAGACTATTCTATGACCTTTGTTGTATTAGTATATAGTCTGGTAATGTTCTTCATTTATTCTAGATTTCCAAGTGTACTTGCATCTTTTATTGATCTTAAACAGAATATTGCTTGCTGCCAAGCAGTTCCTTTGTGGAAGTCAACAAGAAATTGTTCTCTCTCGCTTTTAACTTTAAGTCCATATTTTCCTACTATTTTATACTCACTTCCTTCTATCACAGCATTGTAGTCCCTCGTCACCAAAATACAAGCGTTTTCTTTTTCTCTTCCACTTATTTCTTCTACTTATTCATAGCATTCTTCTAACTCTTCTGATTGCTGACTGGTTGGCATACACACTTGTATTATTACAAAATCCTTTTGTTCACCTTTTTATCTGAGCGTGATATCATTCTTACATTCACATATTCAACCTTCATCACTTTAATCTTTAGTTTGTTATTTATTAGTATTCTTACCGCATATTGTCCTTTACACTTGCTAATATATCAAGTTTATTTTTTTATCCTGTTTAACATTTTCTAGTTTACCCCGCTATAGAAAGGTTAGTCATTTCAAGTTCCCATTCTAAGAGTTTCCTTCCTTCTCTTACATTCTACCATTCTACCATAGTGTGGTAGTTTCCTGTTGCTTTCCACAGGTAGAGGTGTCTAGCCTACTCAGCTGCCCACTGTGGGTCAGATGCTGTTTGTAACCACTCAATATGAGACTTTTGCTACTTATTTACTGTTAGGGATTTTCTCCCTATGCCTTTGATTTGAGTTGTTTAAGGCAGTACAAGCTGTGCTTATTTGATGGTGGCATATACTCACCGTACCGCAGCCCCATCAGTAGGTTATGTAGTATTGGAAGGGCATGTCCCGCCATAGGTCACCCTCCCCTCTCCTCATGGTTCTGTCACCTTGATCTGAGATTGCATAGTTAGGTCACCCCTTATTCACAGCTGTTCACCATATCTGATGGAGTGTCCACTATCCGCCACCTGCACCCACCCTCCTTGATGAATAGGGGTGGGTATAGAAACCAATTTAACTCGCACACTGATCTCAAAAGACAGGCTTAAGAAGAATAAAATCTACATTTGTAGATGCTGGAGAAGACAAAATGGAACAAGATATTAAACAGTTTTTGTTAAGTAGGATTGAATTTTAAGGTGGAAAATTATGCTCACTACAATTGTAGAAGAATTAGGTTTGCAATGATGAAAACCTAGAGTAGAAGATTAAAGCTTGCTCTGATTCAAACATAAGTAAATTAAAAATGTAGTCTACCTCTGTTACTTTTGAAATGTAGCTATCCAGCAAGAGATGGTGTTAGGATCCGCTGATGATAACATTTAATTGGTAGAAACAAAAGATGAATTGAAAGAAATTCTGTTTGACATAAATATATTTTTAGTAACAAAATTCCATTTGAAAATAAAGTGAACAAAGGTAATGAATTATTATAAAAAGAAAGGTAATGAATTAAATATTAAGAAGATGAAATCAAAAATTGCACTGTAAAATGAAAGTTGCATAATTCTGTTAAATATTAATCTTTTCTAAAAGTTTATTTGATAAATTCAACAAAAAATTACGCAAAACATTTTATGGTCTAAATAGATATTTATTAATGTATCAGAAAATTAATTTAAATTTAAGTTTGTAGTATTTAATATTACTGAGAAAAAAATCTTTCTTGGGTTTTTTAAAAATAAATTTTAGGTGGTATCAGTTTTAATGGGACTGGTAGCTACTGATAAATTTCCAAAGTAAATAGTGAAATGGTGCTGAATTTTCTTAAATTCAACAGTTGGAATTTATGAATCTGCCAGAACCAGAACTAATTCATTAAATGAGACATAAGATGTTGCATTTACCCTAGTTTTACATAGTTCAATTTTCAGATTGTTACTTACTTAGATTTTTCAGTTGTGCAGAAATAGCGGTCAACTTTTAAAGAGTTGCAATTAATTGGTCTTACATAAGGACCTTCACTTAGTATTATAATATTTTGTTTCTCAGATACTTGGCTAAAATATGTATTCTACTGGAAAAGTAATTTTATTCTTAAATGCCATTTATAGCTGTTAACTGCTAATAAATGGTAGAGACATATTACACAACACATTGTTGTACGACCTTATTGTTCTGCAGGAATCAGGTTATTAAATAAGATATCGAAAACTAGACATTTTTATCATCATCATTACCTACACATCAAATTACAGCATTATTACTTCACACTGTTCAATTTTCCAGGGTGTATTCACCAAAACAGGCCAGGAGTTTGCCAGCAGATTGTAAATGATTGCAGTTTGCAAATTTACTCAGAACTAGGAAAGCTAGTTCTAACTTAAGTTAAAGAAGTTATAGGTCCAGGGAAAAACAGAAAACTATCTTAATCTATCTTATAGTCTCTCTGTTAATCAGAGCTGCCTAAGGATTCTGTTTCCTAACTGAGGTTGTACAACAAGCAAAACATAATGGCTAAGGTGTTTTCTGGATATAGTCAGGTCTTCCTATTCCCTATCAGATCAAATCTAATTTAAAGAAAATAAAAGAATCTGAACTAATATTTTGTAATATTTTTCTGGTAATAAATTTGTTTGGAAAATGTAATAAATCTATTTAAAAAAAAAAAATTATAAAATAATTTTATTTTATATTTTTTATATTTATTTTGTGATTAGATTTATATAATTTATTTCTTTATTCAATTTTATTTTGATGTTATTTAACTTTTTTTTACCTCTGGGACCACTGTTTAAATATTGCTTCAGAGGATGAGATGCATGACAAATTTTGTGCACGTGAAAATGCTATGTCTGACCAGGATTCGAACATCAGACTATCCGATGAAAGACCGAGACGCTACCACTTGCGCCATAGAGACTGGCAAGGCTATGTAACCTAGAAACAGGGTGTAAGCTTAATTGTAATTTAGTAGTTGATATGTTCAGTCTGACTTATCAACTCTGAGACAATATTGATAACTGTATTCTGATGACAAAAAGACATTATGAGTTATATAATGGATTACTTGTAATTAAAAGTATCTGTACTTTTTAACAAATTTTAATTTAACCCACATCCTGCAGTACCTCATAACAAGAGAAAGTTTGTTTTGAGTGTATTTTCAAATTTCTATTTTTCATAAATTTAATATAATTTTTTAATTACATGATTTTAGGTACATGACAAGTAAATGTAATACGTTAGCTGATTTGCAAGGGAATTTAAAATATTATGGATATCGAGGTGAAGCGATAGCAAGTATAAAACAAGTGTGCGATTCATTAATTATAATTTCAAAACCAAAAGGAGAAAATGTTACCTATTCTAAGGTCAGAAAATAATACAAATCCTTACTTTTATTTTTAGATTTTGAAGTGTTGATGTAATGAATGTATGTTAAATCTCATATTAATCGTAACTGTTGGATCATGACATGAGTCGCTATTCTCTCCAGAAATAACTTGTAATTGAAATAATTTGTTTTTTTAGCCATTCCCAAGAGTAAACATTATACGCCATGATTACTAAGGAAAATGAAGCGTAAAGTGTTTTCTTGTTTTCTTCTTCATTGAGCTGAGTATTCTAGATAAGTGTGTTAGGCACACAGACATGCAAGTAATATTCAGCTTTGCAAATTAGACTTTCACTCTGTTCACTTGAGGCCTATGAGAGTTGCAGGTCTGAATGCTTAGACAGTGCATTACAATAATGCTCAATATTGCTTACTCTTATTATTGTTGTTTACTCAGTACATTGGTTATTGGTATTAGGTTAACTGGCCACCTCCTATCTTGGTTACTTAATGGCATTATTTAATTTAACATTTATATTATGTTGAAGTATGAGTATAAAATAGGTTAGGAGATACATATCATCAAACTTGTAATATACAGCCTAATAGGCTGTGGCCTATTAGGCTGTACATTACAAGTTTGGATGTAAATCTAACAACTAAATTGACCGTATATGTAGTAAAATAAAATATGCTTAACTGTACTGTATGCTTTATGCTGTGTAACTGTGTACTGTTTACTGTAAATGGGAATAATTAGGCAGCTAAACTAGTTAGCAACTAAAGACAACCACAGTTACTCTTGAGTTAAAAATTACAGTTGCTACTACAGAAACTATAATATTGTTTTTTCTTCTATTATTTCTTTTCCAATTATAATTGCTACTAGTTAACAAATATGATTTTTCTCTCTTGCATACCTTGTAAGTACCTTGGTTAAATGATATTATTTGTAATAAATAATTTCAATTTTTAATTTATCATTAATACAAATTGACAAAAATATGAAAGGTGCTCTTCCTAAAAGTTATATGATTTGGTAAAAATTAATCTCTACTGTTCATATGGAGGAAGAAGGCATTGTTATAATTTTCCATTTTCTGTCTATATCATTAAGTTTTTCCTACAACTACTACTGCTGTTAGTAATAGCAGTAGAAGTAGAAGAATTAAAATATATTGTATATTTTTAACAATAGTTACATAAATGTAGTTTGTTATATATGTGGTAATAAAATATAATTTTATATTTTTGTAATACTACTGCTGTAAGTTTTTCTTTTACTTTTCCTATGCTTCTTTGGAGTTCTGGGGATTTGTTTTATAGAAAGAAGTTAAAATATTTCTGGATGCTTCACAATTCTGAGGATGAGTGAGGGTGTTCCCTTTAAGGCTGAGCCTGTTATCAGATTTTTTAAGATAGTGTAAAGGAAAAACAGTTCTTATTGCAACATATGTTTAATCTGGTGCAATGAAGGCTGGTTCAAAATGTCTTAATTTCTCAAGGGGTTGTGGATGAGATGTAACCATCCGTTTAGAGAGACATTGAACCTTGAAGATACTCCTTGTGTGGTGGGCAGGTTATCATGTTACAGTTCCTCTGCTGTGGCCTGCTGGATGTGGATGCTATCTTCCCGCTCCAGCTCGCTGGTGGACTCAGCAGCAGGAATCCACTTGCTGGGATCGCTCGGGATAACCGCCTTGGCTGCACCGGTGAAGGACAAAGGACACCGACCAGACACTGCGGGGCTCTGGGGGCCACCACTGCCACACTGTAGTGGGGACCCAACTATTGTTGAGGGGAAGCCCAGTCTGATTTCAATGGACGAGCTGCAACTTCCCGACTTTGCCGGAGACCAGCTTCTGGACCCAACAGCTCTTCTCAGAGCTAATGACAAAAATACCCCTTTTCAGGGCTACCATAAGGTTATCAGTTACAACGATCCATCAAAGCCAATTGATGATAACAATAGACCTTCTACTACACGGACGGGTGATAACAACATACCAGGGCTACTACAAGGTTAAGTGCCACGTACAGTCGAAACCATTCAGCGACAAAACACACCTTTCCATAGTGTACTAGCATTAAATTTGATGATTAACTTCCTCTGCTAACAATCTCTTCCTGCATACAGAACATGCTTCAAAAAATATTAAAGAACACACTCAACTATCAAGCAACAGTAAAATGGTTTAATTTCTTTACACTTGGCCGACAAAAAATATTTTAATAAGTGCTTAAAATTCACTAAAAAGTGAAAATTATTTAATATTCTTCCTGTTAAACAGTTGGATCTTTATTTACAGGGTGACTCCCATAAATTTTTAATATTAGCAGCTAAGCTAACATAGTTTATTCTAAATTATTTTTAAAATTTATGAAAATGTTTTGTGAATGTAATGATTTAGGTTTTAAAACCCAATGAGGATGGAAATTACAAAGCAGTGGAGGCAAAATTAGATCGTCCTGGTCATGGAACAACAGTTGTAGTTATTAATGTCTTCAGTAATTTTCCTGTCAGGCAAAAACAGTTGCAACATTCGCTCGAAATTGAACAAGTAAAAAATGAGTTACAAACTATTGCTCTTATACAACCCCAGGTAAAATGTCTATTTTCATTGTAGAAAATATAAAATATCTTTTACATAAAGTTTACTTCCGTAACTTGTGTCTGCTCCTTTTTTTATATTAAATTAGAAAATTAAATGATCTTATTAGTTTACATCTGTTTAGCTAAAAAATACTGATTCTAGTGACTGTGATGAAATAGTAAAAAACAATTCACAGTGTTGGATATTTTTACTTTATCCAATATTTTCTTTACTTTATATAGTGTTGGATATTTACTTTATGGATATCCAATAATAAATCTAAGGAGGCCATATATGCCACATTCCAGAACAGCCGTCCTAGGACTGAATCCTGTGGTATTCCAGCCTGCATAACAACCTCAACAGTAACGGCCTCTGGATCCCACTACGATTCTTCTGCTAAGGTAGTCCTGTATCAGCCTGACCAGGTAGGGCTGTATGTTTCATCGCCTGAATTCCTAAATGACCCACCCAAGTGGCAGTGAGTTGAATCCATTGCTAACGTCCAACAACACTACTGCCAGGATGGATCTCATCCACCAGCCGCATTACTCGATTAATAGCCATGACTGTGATGAAGACACAGTGAAAGCCAAACTGGTTGTAGCTGAGACCTTCACCATGATCGACCTCTTCTATTAGTCGCTCCACCATCATCCGTTCGAAGAATTTCCCCATGCAGCTGAGAATACAAACGGGCTGGTACCCAGCTGGGTCATCCACCTCCTTATTGCCTTTCTTCAAGAGGATGAGCTTGGCCCTTTTCCAACCAGCAGGAAACACTCCACTCAGCAAGATCCTGTTGAAGGCATGAAAGACCTGCCCAGAAACAGTCACCACAAACTTGTCTGGGATCCCATCCAGCCCTAGACGCTTCTTCCTTCCTGTTTACCAGACTGCGTGGATTAACTCCTCATGAGTGAAGAGTGGGATGTTAACCACGGCTGTCTCATCCTCCACAAAGGGGGCATTCTAGGAAATAACAGGGCAACATGGTCCTCCAGTAACCTCATTGACAATGCAGGTAACGGCCTGCCAAACCTGCCACTAACAATTTTGTAGACATCACCCCAAATGCCCTAAACGTCACTGTCAAGCCGGTCACACAGCTCCTGCCATTTCGCTCTCTTACTATTCATTATCGCATATTTATAAATACTTCCTTGTTATCTTCAGATCTTGAGGAAGTCTTGCTGAATTTTTTCATCACTACTGATGCCATTATAAATTACTTCTGATGTTTGTTGGCAATCTACTACAAGTTTTTCAGCAGAGAGTTTAAAGTGGCTGTAACTGGTTATATTTGGAACAGTTTTCCATTTCTTTTGAAAAAAGAATTCTGCTAGTCGTAATTTTTTTACAAATAATTTACTGGCCTCATCGCCAGACAATACTGATACATTTAGTTTGGACTCCGGTATTGAATCTTCAATAATTTATATGCGTGGAGGAATAAGTATTTTTCATCGAGACCAAATTATTTAAAGTAAAAGTCCAAGTAACTAACTAATAATAGCGTTTAGAACATTTGAAAACGTGAATTGATTCTGATGCATCAATACATGAAGATCTAATGTCAGCTGATACAAAAATGCCATTAGTAACCAACATAAAATTATAAAAGAATTTCTATTTTTAATTTTCTTTTTATTAAGAAATTATTATTGATAATATACACACAACCCCTTTGTATTAAAACATACCTTATCCTCACTCATATAAAATACCGTTACTAAACAATGATGTTAAACATTATTAAATAAAGATCATAAAAAATTTTAAATTGTGAAAATTTTATCATATTTCGTATTTTTTCTTCTTCTCTAAAATTTGCTCTGGAAGTTAAGGTCTGTTTTCTTGTGGACATCACTTTTTGAGCTCTGAGTAGTAGGCAGAAATGCAGTGAGTCATTTCAATAGTGGTGGAGTGTTTGTTGTTATTGTTAAGTGTAGTCTTTGTAGTGATTGATATTAATTCAACTAAGTAGGCTAATTGGGGAACCAATTGAAATGCACTAATTTGTAAAAATTGACTAATTTTTATGTGTGTTTGGTACTGTTATTGGCAGTATGTCTTGACTTATATACTACACCTATTCACTTCTTCAGGAACAATATTGAAGCTTGGAGTTGATAGTACATGGCTCACCCTCTGCTGTGTCTATATTTGCAACAGAGAAATGGAATTGTAAAAGTAAAATTCGTTTTTTTTATTTTATTTTTTTCAATGAAAAAATTACTACTTTTCCTTTCCATCAAAGTTTTTGTCCTGTTTAATCCCATTTTTACCAAAACATTTTGATTATGGAATGATCAAATGAAATGTATCTTTTAAGTAATTTCATCTTCAATTTATTTTTATATCACACTTTTTCTTTGAATATAACATTAATCTGAAAATGCAACCATTTTTAAAATTGCTGTATCTCTAGCCATGTAGTTTTTCTAGTATTAAATTGCATGGTAAATTTAATGTATATCCAAATGAGATCTTGTCTGAAATTTTACTCTTGGAACAAGTCTATAAAAAAAAATAAGAAATTAATTTTTCATGTATGTTGAAAATTTTAGGAAATTTTTTAGAAAAACAGATCTACATTCTACTTGTATTCTATTCTTCTAGAACATCGTACTAAAAGTAAAATTTACAGTTAAAATTCCATTATGCTGTCTTTATGCTAGGTATTGAAATCTGTTGTCAGCTATGAAATATAGTTAGTTATTCATTTAATTTCCAAGTTGCATGAAAATCTTTGTTAGTGGAGCTTAAAACAATATAAAAATGTTATTTCTGAGGTATGATATTGAAATTCTGATCACTACTTTGCCAGATTTGTATAATAAACTAGTAAATATATATTTAAAAAAAAAAAATTAATGCAGTTACCTTTTTCTTTATAGGTATCATTTACTTTACGCAATGATGTTACAAAATCTGTGATTCTACATACAGATAAGTGTACAGATATAATACAAAATTTTCATCAGATTTTTGAAAATGAAGAGGCTGAGAAAGAATTAATTTATGTTTCTGTTAATGAACATAATTTTGTTATTTCTGCATATATAAGTAGAGAGACTGCAAAAACAAAAAAATTACAGTTTATTTATGTAAATAAAAGATATGTAAAAAAAAATAAACTTTATTCATTTGTTAACAAGCAGTTAAAGAAGAGCTTTTATTTAAAAACAGTCTCTTGTAAATTTAAACATATATGTTCATCAGGAAATCTGTCTGGCATAGATTTTGATTCAGCCGATTGTAAAGATGATTGTGCTATCTTTATTATTAATATTGAATGTCCATATTCAGAATATGATATATGTTTGGATCCTAAAAAACAGCTTATTGAATTTAAAGACTGGGATCTTTTATTTTCTTGTATTGAAAAATGTGTCAGTAAATATTTACAAATGGAAGATGATTTACATGATTTTAGTAATCAAGATGAACAAGTAAAAATTGTTGATGAAGATACTGATAAAAAAAAGGTAGTTCATGAAAGAAAGATAAATGTGAATAATGGGGGTATAAGTCATGACTCATTAAATTTAAATGATGCAAACTGCAACACTTCAGCTGTACAAAGTGTCACAGTTTTCAAAAAAGATTTCCAGAATGATGTTATGTTTTCTGGGAGTAAAAAAAGTATTGCACATTCAGAACATATACTAACAGAATGCGATGAATGTAAGACTCCTTATTTATTGAAGGGGAGTAATAATGTTGTTATGGAAAGTAATGCAGCAGGTGATAATAATCAATCAATTATTCCAGTTGTATGTAAAGATTTTTATGAAAATAATTTGCTGTTGTTAAAACACAATTTTCAACTTATTAATAAAACATCAGATAATCGAATGTCTTATGTTACTCCAATGAATATAATCTCAAATTACCATAAAAATATTTCTGTTAAAGAACTGCGAAAAAATGGAAGATATGATAATAGTTGTAGTACTAACAGAACTGTTATCAGACTAAAAGGTAGTAAAAATAAAAAGGTACGTTTTAATAATAACATTGTGTTTATTAAAAAGACTAATGACAATTATTTGAAAAAAAATATCAAATGTCATAAAAAAGAAAATACTATTTACAATGGGGTACCTCATAAATCTTCTGAAAACTTAACTCACCAAAAAGGTTTTTTCAAACCTTCATATAGAATACATTCAAATGATGTTAAGTATAAACATATGAAAAAAAGAATACATTGTGATGGTTATAATGTATCGACTAATAATTTCATTAATAATTATGGGAATAAAAGTCAAACGTCCTGTGCTAAATCTTATGAAAACAATAAAAAGAATTTCAAGGAATACAATAACTTAAATGAAAGTGATAATTGTACATATCATAAATTTAACACAGCACCAAAAACTAGTTATGTAGACAGTTTTTGCAACTGTATAACAAACCAAAAATTTTTAGATAAAAGTACAGACATTTTCCTATATAAAAATAAATTACCGTGTGATGTAAAATGTTATAAATGTAATTTGGTAGTCTCATCAGATGTAACTGAAATTAATAATAGAGAAAGTACACCATGTATTAAAACAAAAGATATAAAATCACATACAAACTTTTATAATAAAATATTAGTAGATGACTACACTCAAACAAGTTGCAAAGATCTACCTATTGATCAAGTCGAAATCAGTAATTATGCTGACGTTGAGGTAAATGGTAAATCAAAAGACAATGAAATAAAGTTGTATAATACAAATGCAAACAAATGTATAATAAATTCAAAAGACTTCAGTAACAGCAATAAAATGATTTCAAAACTAAATGAGAATAAAGCATTTCTGCAAACAGATTTTCTTCACTCTTCACATGATGACTCTACTGTGATAAATAATAATATAAGATTTAAAAAAAAGTTATTACATTTTGATATCAGCAATTTGTATAAAAATGTCTCAGTAAACAATTACAGTAGTAGAGATCAAACAAATAATTTTTTTAACCATAATTCCAGAGAAAATTTACTGTTAATGGAGACAGCAAATGGTGAAAGTAATAATGATGATGGAAATGATTTTATGAAGAAACATAAATTTAAATCTCCAAGTAAAAATAACTGTTCTGATCATTCTCAGAAAACAACTGAAGAATGTTTTGCAAAGCAAAGTGTAGTTGACTCTGATCTATTTAATTCTATTTTAAATGATCTCAGTAAATGTTTTGAAAAGTTAAAAATTGATAATGACAAAAATGATGATATTAAAATGATATGTACACAAAATAATTTTTTTACTAATCCTAGAATACAATCTCCATGTAAAGAGGACTCAGATAGAAAGAGAGAATTTGAACAATTTAAAAATGAAGATTATGTAGCAGACCCTAGTATGCACTATCTATTTTGCTGTGATAAAATTGATGAAGATTGTTCTATGATACAGAGTGGACCCGATCATAGAAGTTTACCAGTTTTTAGTCATATTAGAGATGAAATTACAGTTACTGAAAATGACAAAAAACTGTTGTATGAAGAAGTTACGAATGATAAAACTATCATTGCTTCTATTGAAAAAAGAAAAGTTATCAATATAGATAAAGATTCATCAAATGGTTTTAATAATTTTTGTGGTTATGGTAATACTGATTTCTTATTTGGAAATTTTGGATTTAATATTAAACATGTTGCTTCTAAAGAAAAAAGTAGAAATAATTCTGTTGAAGCCCGGTCTGCTAATAATATTATCAATGACAATGTTGTAAATAATAATTATGGTGAACAGATAGTATATGAAGATAATACAAATTGTAATTTTTCTTCAAAAATGGATAGAAATGCAAAACAAAATCTTTGTGATTTGTCCAGCCTGTCATCTAAACGAAAATGTTTATTTGAAATTGATAATGAAATCAATTCTGGTAGTAATAATAATAAAAAAATATGTGTTCATGAAAATTTCATCAGTAAGAGTTTGCCTAATAATTGTGTAGATATTAATTCACATAAAAATTCATCTGTTCAATCTGAATGTACTAATAAAAAATCTGATGATATTATGACTGGTTTACAGTTACAAGATGAAGTAATATGTTTAAAAGAACATAAATTACCATCTGGCAAATATATTTACATCCATACTGATTCAGGTATGTCTTTTTATTCACCACCAAAAGAAATTATGAAACATAATATCAGTTCAAGGTGTTCATTTTTGCCTAAAGGTATTTCACCTTTACAAAATAGTTATTTAAATTATATTAGTAATAAAATTAATTACTGTTTACAAGAAGAAGAGAAAAAAGAAATGATAAACATAATTAAAAAAAATGATGATAAATATTTAGAAGAAAATGGTTCACCTTTTTTGAAATGGAAAGATCACAAACATATTGGTAAGTATGGTAATTCATGTTTCGCTTTGCTTCACTCAAACTTGAATTATCATTAATTTAATTAATTCATCAGTTTTTTTTTTTTTTTTTTTTTTTTTTTTAGTTTTTCACGATTAATTACATAATCATTTTTTTTCGCTATTTTAGATGTTCTTCCCTTTAGTAATTAATTGAAGCATTTTCACTATCTTTGCTGTTTTAAATAATTTTGAGATTGACAATTAAAATATTTTTAAATTAGGATTATTTAATTTATAATTATATTATTTAGTCAATCTGTTTTTTTTAATTGAGGTATTTCCAGACCAAAGGCATATAAGGGTTGTTATATTTATGTTACTAGATAAATACATGTATATACATCTTATTAACAGTAATCAACACAATACTAAAGAGTAAATTAAACAGACAATACAATAAAATTTACAATGTGTAATTGTTAACATTTTATAATATATCTATTCTCTAGTAATACATGAATTGTAATACAAAATATAAAAAAAAGGCAATTCAGTGAGAATATTATCTAGATTGTACAGTACCAATCAAATTAATTGGAACACTATGGGAATTTTGCTATAATTTTGTAATTGACAACTGGCAATACTGCAGCTTCTTGTATCAGTCGTTTTTGTTACACTTCTTGAGACAGTGCACATGTGAGTTGTCTTAAGTTATTCGCTGTAGATTTAACTAGAGAAATGAGAAAAATGGTGTTGATAACCATGTGAGTACTGTTAAATGAAGTCTCTGGGAAGTTGGTTAGAGAGCACACCTATCAATGAAAATCAACTGCTTATTGCAATAATGCACATAAACATCTGCAATGGGCTAAAACCTGTAAAGAGTATGCAGTATGACATTAGAAAATGGTTCTCTTTTTTTATTAATCACATTCTGAAATCCAGGGAGATAAAATAATGTTTGTACGCAAAAGTTCAAATGAGGTTACATCAACTTCTCATCTCCTGCAAACACTGAAACATCCTCCAAAGGAAATGTTTTGGTGCTGTTTCATGAACCAGGACCATTGGTTCCAGTAGAAGGAATGATGAATTCTGATAAATACATTTATTTAACCCACCGAGCTGGTCTAGAGGTGAACGTGCCTTTGCAAATCAGCTGATTTCGAAGTCGAGAGTTCCAATGTTCAAATTCTAGTAAAGGCACTTTTATATGGATTTGAATACTAGATCATGGATACTGGTGTTCTTTGGTAGTTGGCTTTCAATTAACCACACATCTCAGAAATGGTCAACCTGCGACTGTATAAGACTACACTTCACTTACACTCATACATATCATCCTCATTCATCCTCTGAAGTAATACCTGACGATAATTCCTAAATGCTAAACAGGGGAAAAAATACATATCTTTAATTAGAGAAAAGAGGTTCCACTATTATAAAGATTGTTTCCAGCCGATGATGGAATTTTCCAGCAAAATTACCTTACCATACATTTAAAAAATGGAAAAAACTTCTTCATGGAAAATGATGTAAATATTTTCCTTGGCCTGGCAACTCACTAGACTTAAACCAAAGAAGACGCTATTTGCCAAAGAAGACTGTACAACAAACATTTTTGTGATTTCTTCAACAATAAATCAAGATAAAATTTCATGATGATGAACTGAGAAGAAAACATATGAAAAATCAATGCCTAAACATTATCAGAAGATAATAAAGTACAAGGTAGGACTAATCAACTATTAAAATATAAGTCTGTATTCTCTATTGATATTAAATTGTGTTTCAAGAAAAAATAATTTTTTTTTTTTTTAATTGAATGTTCTAATTAATTTGCATGGTTACTGCATTATCATCAAGGATGTTATAGTAGGCTAGAAAAAAATTTATTTCTTCACCTTTAACATAAGTGATATTAATGCATTAAATTTTTTGAGAGCTTTAACACTACGAAACAAAAAAAAATACAGTTTCAAATAAAATTGTTTCTTTCAAAAATCTTTTGAGGTAAACCGTTCTTATTCAATAGAATAACTAATGGCAATGTTTTATGGCTCATTGATAAAAGGTTACTCAGTTTATTTAGTAATTTAGTGTTTTCCTAAGTTTCATGTTGTTCAAGTGGGAAACACACTTGTGCTTATCTTTCGTTTATCTTGGTTTCGGTTGAGGTATGTGTAAAACGTGCATGTTGTAAATAATGTCTTTGAAGGTATGCACTGTTTCTATGAGATTATCTGCAAAGGTGGTTAGTGTTGATCTGTTGTATGTAGTACCTGTATGTTTTCTTGAATTTGTGGGTGAATGTACTTCCAATTTGACCAGTGTCGCTTCCAATGTAATCATTGCAGTTTAATTTGTAGTCTATATTCCAGGGTTGCTGTATTTTCCAATGTGTATTTTATTATTTCATTGTATGATCCAGTGTATTTTTTATTTTAAAAGTTGTACCTTCATTCCCAGATATGTCTGCAATTTAAATAAATTTAGTTTAAGTTGGAATTTACACATTAAATTTAACACACACACACAGATATATATATATAACAAATTCTTATACTTACATATGCTAAACTTTCACTCAAAGCACAATCAATTGTTCAAAATTAAAAAAGAAAGAAAAAAGAATTTAATTTACATTGATATTTTATCTAAAATATGCAACTAAAATAAAAATAAAATAAAAGACAAACTAAACAAACAGTTGTACAATTTACATCTTTAGACTTTGAGTACTTCCTATACCAATTTTCATCATATATTCATGATTATATGGACTCCTAGATAAAAATAAACTGTTATAACAAAAAAACTCTTGGTAATAAAAAAATGTAACACACACATATTAAGAAGTACTCATCTCAAATGACTCCTACAACAAAAATATCCACGCATAGAAGCTGGTACACATGTCATCCATGTGATTTAATTGAACAAAGCATTTACAATAGTTAAACGTAGTTTCCTGGAAAAGGTCTAAAATGCAATCTAAATAACAGCAGAGCTTACATTAAACTCATCCTTGATACAGAGAAGATAATACTGAAGGCAGATTCCTTTTTACAGACAGCCAAATTTACACACAACACACACAATCTCATAAATATAATGAGTTGAGAATCAACAATAATAAAATGAACAATTAATTAAAAAGCAATTTCAATTAACCTAACCTTCAAAAATGCTGACAAAGGAAACTAAAAAATAATAATACATGATGACATCTGCATAACAAAATCATAAAGCCATTAGCAAAAATAACAACATATTTTAACCAAAATTTGTCCTATAACATAATTAAAAAAAATAAAAATAAAGCAGTTAATTCAAAACACATAATTTAAATAAAACTAAATGTCCGCTATAACAAATGCAATCCTTATCACCTATGTAAAAAGCAGAATTCAAAATACACACACTTGTCTGTCATTAATTGCAGACCTAAACTACCTTGACTCATCAACAGATTCATTACATCTATTACATCTTGTCACCAATTGAAAAGAATTTGTTCAGAAAGAAAATTAAAAAAAAAATCAAGGATAGACACATTTTACATAATTTCACATTTACCTCATTTGATGTGACATAGATGTACAAGAACTCATTAAAATAGTGTTTAAGTCACAAATAAACAACACAGCACCAGAATACATAAATGAAATAATAATCGTAACACAATCCATAATAGAACAAAAGTACTTCATATATAACAGCAAATATTGTATTCAACGAGGCCAATAAATGATTTATCCATTCTAGTCTTCTGGCTGAAGTATTTTTATAACACTTATGACACACATATGACTCAGCAAGAAACACAGGAAAAATATACTATGTTAATGACATTCCTCAAGAAAAAAAATAATAGGCAATGTAAGGTATTTCTAACATCTGTCAATAAATTACACCCCACTTTACATTTCACTTAGAATATGAAAACAAGAAAACAGTTAGCTTTCTTGACCTTACTTTATTCAAGATAGATAACAAGTATATCTTTAAAATTTATATAAACACACATATAGCATCCCATACATCATAACTATACAACTTTCTTATACATGCTACATCATTTAATACATCACAGATGTATGTCAGCCGACCACTACACTGAAGAACTCAACACAATTAAACAACTGGTGTAAGTTTGTCATTCCCACACACATTTATACATGCTATATAAAATACAGAACAAAATCAAAAACATACTTAGGGTCAGAAAGTACATAACACTGATTTACATCAACAAACAGCTATCCAAAATTACTAACATCTTCAGGAAAATGTTGCTTTTGAAATGATAAAAAAATATATATTGCACAGAAAAAACAAAACACACACTAAAACAATAACTAAGGCGTATAGGCTAAAATTTAAATTGCACAATGAGCTATATTGAACATGGATGCATATTCATCCACAGTATAAGGAATGCAGCAGGTGCTAGTACACACAACAGAATAAAATTTTGCTATTAACCTCATAGAAATTGAGGAGGGACATTTGTAAGGACATTAAACTCAAGTAAATTTTACATATAGCACATAAAAAACCAAAATCTTAGTTTTTAAAAAAACATAAAATTTGGAAACATTAAATCTGATAAAAAAACAAATTATTAAATGAACAAATACAATGTAGATAAAATAATTCTTTGATTACTTACTCAAGAGGTTTCAGCATATTAACAGATGGGTGCCATTAACAATATTGGTAATGGATATTTCACTGAAGAAAGTGTTGATAATTATCTTTAAATGCCTTTAGAAGATTAAGTTCCATTAATCTGAAAGTGAGTAGTTATATTAGATAATTTTAACTATAATTTTTTGAATGAACTTTAAGGAGCTTTGAAAGTAATGATCAACCAAACAACATGGCTTCATTCCAAAAATTTTGAGCCTGTTATCTGATATTACTGTACAAAAAAGTTATTCCTATCTAGGATGTTGTTTGTATTTCAGAGTTAGTTTTGAAAAAAAATGAATTTAACAACGAATGACTAAATAAATAAAAATTGAAGGAATGGTTGTAAGTTATAATCCCTTGGCAGCTTCCTGTGTTGTGGTCAATTGAAACCCAGTTTATATAAATATGTAACATCCTACTTCATTTTTTTCTATGAAAATATTTTATACAATATTTAGTACTACCTCTCAGTACTATACTACAACCGACAATGCATTTTTAATTATATTAGTCGAATGATTAAGGAAACCATGGACAAGGTTTGATGCTGCTTTAGTATGTGGTTTACCATCACCATGTAGTGGTTTACCACTGTAGAACATGCGGTTTACCATACCACTATGTATATAATTTTGTATTTAGCGTCTTGACCTTTCATCCTGAGTTCCCAGGTTCGAATCCCAGTCAGGCATGGCATTTTCACACATACTACAAATCATTCATCTCATCCTCAAAAAAAAAAGAAAGGATTATGTTGATAAACTCACCGGGTCGGTCTAGTGGTGAATGCGTCTTTGCAAATCAGTTGATTTCAAAGTCGAGAGTTCCAACGTTCAAATCCTAGTAAAGGCAATTACTTTTATTTGGATTTGAATACAAGATCGTGGATACCGGTGTTCTTTGGTGGTTGGGTTTCAACTAACCACACATCTCAGGAATGGTCAAACTGAGATTGTGCAAGACTACACTTATGTACACTCACACATATCATCCTCATTCGTCCTCTGAAGTAATACCTGAATGGTAATTCTCGGAGGCTAAACAGGGAAATAAAAGGTTATGTTGATGTCATATGAAGTTCAGTTCATGGAAATGAATTGTATGCGAACTAAAAAAATTAATTGGGTACATAAATGTAAATAATTTATAATATTAGTTTATTATTTAAAATAAATTAGGTGGGACAGTTTAGACTTTATGATTGTGGTAGACTGCATACTGTAGTATCATCCAAGGTTCTTCTATTTTACAAAGTTTAATCTTTTGAGGGGCAACTTAACAATTGTTACTTTACAATAACCATTTTCTTTGAAATACATTGTAGTAAATACTTTTTTTTCTAGGTTACGATGGCCCCACCAATTTTGATTCATTTTTTAATAAAACATCAATCAAACGTGCTGTGCCACTGTTTAAAACATACTCATTCTCAAAGGAAGATCTCAATAATGCGAAAGTAATGTATCTAATAGACTTTTAATTACTTTAATAAAATAACAGTTTGATCCAATGTTTGTTAAATTCAATGATGGATAACTTAAAATGCCTGATTTTAACGTATGTTATTTTGTATTATGACAAAGTTTAAATATATTTTACATAATAGATTTTGTTCAACTAGTTAAGTTACAAGTAAGTAAATTTTGTAAGTCTAGTTTATGAATTGTAATGCTAGTGGCAGAGCTAAAACTGCAGAAAAATGTTTCAGTGTGAGTTTGTATATAAATATTATTGGCAGCAAAAAACAGGTAAAAAAAGTATATGATAAAATTAAATACTTCTTAATCCTCTGTGCATGGTTGCAAAAAGATGTGTTTCAAAGTATAACATATTCACTGAGGCTTGAAATAAATTTCTAGCAGAAAAGTTTTTATACTGATTAATTCTTTTAAAACATACTCGCATAACAAGTATGTTCGAGGACTGTAAATAAAGTAATGAGACTAGTTTTTTTTGCCAGCCAAAGTGGCAACACTGAAAAGTTACTAGTATATGAACAGCTGATTTATATTAGGTATTAATATTTGTGTCTATTGTTGCCACGTGTGACGTAAATAAACTTTTTGTGAAACAAGTTTTTGTTGTACTTTACAAAAATGAGTGATACTAATTATGAGCAATGTTGTGTAATCAAGTTTTATGTTAAACTCAATGAGAATGCTAATGAAACTTTTTAAAAATTGAAAAGGGCGTATGGAGATGATGCTTTGTCACGAGCCCAAGTTTTTAGGTTGTTTAAAGCATTTTCAGATGGCCAGGAATCAATTGTGAATGATCCACACTCTGGAAGACCATTAACATCAAAAGGTGATGACAATGTTGAGCATATCAGAGACTTGTTACAATACGACCGGCAATTAACTGTCAAAATGATTGCAGAACAGTTGAACTTGAACCATACCACAGTCCATCAAATTTTGACAAACAAATTGGACATGAAAAAAGTTTGTGCAAAATTGGTCCCAAAATACCTCGCTGTTAAACAGAAAAACAACAGGGTGGAAATGTGCTGTGATCTCTTAGGGTGAATTGAAGCTGATCCTGATTTTCTAAAAAATTTCATTACTGGTGATGAATCTTGGGTATTTGAATGCGACCCAGAAACTAAACACCAGAGCAAGGAGTGGTAGACTTCCAACTTACCATGTCCCAAAAAAAAAAAAATGAGCAAATCAAAAATCAGAACCATATTAATTTGTTTCTTTGATAGTAATGGCATAAGGAGTTTTTGCCTACAGGACAGACTGTAAATCAATTTGTTTGTCGAGAAATTCTTGAAAGACTGCATAAAAGAGTTGCCTGCATGAGGCCAGCCATCAAAGTCAAGTGGATGCTGCATCATAACAATGACCTTATCATACTGTACTCTCAATTAATGAGTTTTGGCAAAGAATAATATCCCTGTAGTTCCTCAACCACCTTATTCACCTGACTTGAGTCCCTGCGATGTTTTCCTGTTCCTGACTATAAAAAAATACCTCAAAGGACACTATTTTGGAACAGTAGCAAGCATAAAAAAATGTAATTAACCATCTGAAGGATATTTTGGTTTCTGAGTTCCAACATTGCTATGAAGAATGTGAAAACCATTTTAAGCGTTGCGTGGCTTCCCAAGGAAACTATTTCGAAGGTAATAGAGTCTATGTATAGGATTGTAGATAAGAAGTTTTTCTGAACCAGTCTCATTACTTTATTTACAGATCATGTTTATCACAAAAGAACTCTTCTATGCATGTATTGATGCAAAGTTATAATGAGTGAAATAAAGTTCAGTCTTGTTTCTTCAGAAAGATTGTCTGGCTACTTACATATTATTATTTTTTTAACAAACATCTACTCCGTTCACATAATAGTAACGGAGTAATTATCTATTATAAAATAAAATATTTTGTGTAAACAAATTTGTAACTTGAGTATAATTTTTCTTTCTAGGTTGTTGGTTTGTTAGATAAAAAGTTTATTGCAACAGTAATGAGTTGTTCAGAAGAAAAATTGATTGTTATATTTGATCAGCATGCAGTTGATGAACGAATACGTTATGAACATCTTTTTAGGAGTAATGACCATTGATTTATTTTATTCTTATGAAATGTTTCATTAATTTTATTTTAATTTATAAAATTAATTATTAAACCTTATTTTATATTTATTTATTACTACTATTAAAAAAAATATATTGCATTATCACTGAAAAAGACAATTTTTTCTTAAAATTTGGTTATGAAAATCTATCGCATTAAAAAAATGTTTTCTTTAGTTTTTTAATAGAAGGCATATTTAGTTAAACTATTGCCATTTTTCAGATTTTGTTCAGTTTAATCTTTGATGGTTTTATTACTTTGGTTTTTCTCTGGTTGTAATTTTTGGAAGCATATACTCGTTTGTATACACTTCTTAACTACCTTAGTCCAACTGGAACCATGATATGTAACAGGGACTAAATTTGAAGAGTATGCTTCAGGCTGTATGACTCACTATTTAACTAGTTACAAAAAGTGACCAGAGTTTCTGGCTGTGTTTGGCACCAGAACATGGTACCGCAGGGTTCCTATATAGAGATAACAGTAAAATATTCACTTTGTTAACAGATTGAATTTTGGATTCATAGGTGTTGCGGTAGCCCTTTGTCATTTATAGCAGATATTAAGGCTACCTTTCAAATTCTAACTGAACTGCTCATGTTATGTACTGTGTTGCGCTGATTCTGGCCTCTGCCCAAGGTTAGATCGGGCTACCTTGCCGGATAGTGGAGTATCACAAGCCGGGTTTATTCCTTTTGTCATCAATGGAGTAGTTTTGGCTAATCCAATGAGATGGCTGGAGTTGACAGCAACAAAGTAGCTTAGGCCATGTAACCTAGGTATCACAGGCCTGGATGAGGTACCTGTTCTTTCTTTTTCTGTTTAGCCTTCGGAATCACTGTAAGGTATTACTTTAGAGGAAGAATGACGATGATGTGTATGAATGTGGATGAAGTGCAGTCTTGTACAGTCACAGGTCGACAACTCCTGAGAAGTGTGGTTAATTGAAATCCAACCACGGAATCATGGAACACCGGTATCCATGATTCAGCATTCAAATCCATATCAAAGTAACTGCTTTTACTAGGATTTGAGCCTTAGAACTCTTGACTTCGAAATAAGCTGATTTGTGATGATGGGTTAACCACTAGACCAGCTCGGTGGGCTGGTTAAGATACCCTGACAAAAATCTGTTACTTAGCCCCCCTGCAAGTGGGGAGGGTTGATTTGCATGTCTAGTTAGATGAGCATGATAGACTTTGATTTTATTTTGTAATTCATAATGATGTGTAGGTAACAGGCAGTAGCTTTGGGTCGTCAAGGTGACGGTGTTACACTTACCAGGTTTGGAAACAAGGAGGAGGTGGTGATATGCGCGATCACACTCAGTTGTAATTAGGTGACTGTGATAATCAAATAGGATGTAGTGAACAAGACATGATCTAGAAAAACTTCAAGATTGATAGCTTATAAGAGGTGCTACTAAAAAAATTCCTTTCTCTACCAGCCCTTAGCTATATGACAACTTACTTGTGAGCAAAACTTTTATTCATAATTTAGGTATTTTTCTCAAAATAGTTCATTAACATATAATATAGAACTAAATTATTAAAAATGAAGTTTATGATACTTCTTATCTGTATTAAATTCAACATAGTTTGTTAAATATTTTAATTTTCTGCTCTCTAATTATTGATGTTTCTTATTACAGGTTATAAAAATAATGATGACGGTAGCTTTTGCTGTGTACCTATCAACCCACCATTACTTTTTTCTGTTAATGAAACTAAACTTGAAATAATCAATGAATTTATTGAAACATTTTATAAGATTGGTTTAAAATTTACAATTAGTAATAAAAAAGTGATTGTCAATTCAGTGCCTACTTGTTTATACAATAGAGCTGAAAAAGAGGTAATGATTTATTTTATAAGTTTAGATTAATTCAAAAGATTTAAAAAAAATAATTTAAACATAGTGTTACTCAATTTTGTTTATTATCAATACCAATAAATGAAGAACTAGATAAAGTAGATGAATTTAACTCATCAACTGAAAGATTGACTGTTCAAAGTCATTCACATATATTGCCCATGAAAAAAATAAAAATAACAATTATCAAAGTCATTTTTCTTTTTTTTTTTTAAATTGAAGGACTTGAAAACTAATTCAAAAAAATTAATAATAAAAAACTAATAAAATACTAAATATATTTATATAAAAATATAGTAATAAAATATTAAATTATATTAACAAAAATATTATCATATTTTACAGAAGTAAAAGGATTAATTTTTTTTTTTTTAATGAATATCTTTAGTATCTTACCCCCATTAGGAATATAGTAAAAATTCTAATTGGAGATAATGAACAAGTCACTAAGATATAAATCTGCAAGGTTTTGTTGAAATCAGTCCATTGGTCTTTGAATGATGCACACAGAGACAACTGTAATTATCTTTTTTTTTATGTATGAATGTAAAATATTAATATATTATTAATAATTTTTAAAAAGATTATATTTAAATTTGTATATTACTCAATTCTCATTTTATATCAAAATAATTAATTTTTCTTTTTACTGCAGAATTCTGGCGAAGCTATTAACAAATTATTGTGTTTAGTTAATAAATTGATGGATGAACAAACTGAATATATAATAAAAACCGGTGGTATAGGAATGTCAGTGCCTGATACTCTCAATTCAGTAATATCTTATGAAGCATGCAGAGGTAATTCTTTTAGAATGTTATGATCTTAAAATTCAGATCTGTATCTGTATTCTATAGGGTTTTATTCTAATATGAATTAAAAACAAATATTTTTTAAGATTTTTCTAAAAATTTGTAAGATCTAGTGTATTTTATAGATTACTGATGTTAATTAATGAATTATCAAATGGAGTTATAAAAAATAATTCATCAGTTGAGAAATGTCATTCAATTCTTAGATCATTTACTCTTATTTTAAATTAAAATTTACTTCTACATTCAGTTGCAGAAGCAACCTGATGGAAAACAATGTCTAAATTTGTTTTATTATTAATATAAAATTAGTATAATGGTCTTAAGTATTATCTACTAACAAGTATATTATGCATTAAAAGTTCTATTAAACTGATTTGTAAATAATTGACTTTTCAATAAGCTCTCTCGAGATTGATTTTTGACAAAAAGGATCAAATCCAAGATCATTTCATCCCAGTTAGAACATGTGTTGAATATATCTGAGATCATAAAAAAAAGTTACATATGTTGTGTAAGTAATAAGGTACAAATATATATTCAACTTTAAATGCAATCATTTGCTTTGATGATAGATTACATTGATTATGTCAGTCATAAAATATATCATAAGATTCTTAATTTAGTTTTTGGTATAATTATTCACTTTGGTGGTAAATCCTAATCTGGCTTGGTCTTTGAGTTTCTCATGTACCATCTTCTATTTATTTTATGGATGTTTAGTGTTTACTGATGTAAACACTAGATGTTTATAGTGTTGGTGTTTAGCATTTTACTTAGTGGATATTTTGTAAATAATCTCCAAGTTACGATGTTTTATTGTGTTCCAATTTTTTTATTATTATACATTGAATGCAAAAACAAATTCCAAGAAATGAATATTATAAAATTATTTTTTGTATTAATATAGCAGTAAAAAAAATAATATATTTAATTTCAACATTTTTTAATTTATTAAAAAATTGAGTCTTAATAAATTCACTAGCAGTGATTCCTAATTTCTAAGAATTTACATCAAAACAAAGTAATTTGTTTTTATTCATTTTAAGCAATAAATAAGATTTTTTAATTCAAAATTAGAATAAAACAATAGAAGATGGATTAATTAAAGATCATTATTTCATTTCTTTTGTTTAGTAAATGCTTCTTAGTAGATAGTCTCTTCCAGACATTAATTAATACAATCATCAAGGTTCATTAGAAATCAACTATAATTTATTAGTTTAATACCTTACTGTCAAAAAATCATGGTTCAGACTATTGGTAAATTTCTAAGAGATAAGTGTGATTACCATGTACCTAATAATCTCAAGTTGATTTTTTTCTACTCTATTACACAACATTTTGTTTGTAAAATAAAGTTAATATTTTAGTTCTAAGTTAGTACGTAAATAAATAATTTATTCTGACCAGTACATATTAATACATTGCATAGATAACATCAGATATATAAGTGTGCTGTTCCACAAATAAAAAAATTGTAGTTAAATCTTAATCAGAGGTGGTACACAAAGTCCATGTTACCTTCATTAATTTTATATATATATATATATATATATATATATATATATATATATATATATACAGAGTATAGTACAAATGCTTTGTTAAAATAATGCAGAAGATTTAATAACAAAACTTATAGAGAATTTAATTTTGAGAAAATTAATGTAAATACAGCCGATAAAAAGTAAATAAAAACTTTTAAAAATCGATTTTGAAGCAAAACAGACGAAAAATAGACAGAATCGTATTTTTCATTCTGTACCTAAAAACATTGTTTTTAAACATTCTTCGGTGTATCAGCATTTACAAATGAAAAGGTCATTTCCAATGTGATTGTTTTCTGTTGAACGCCAAAGTAAATCATTGTGTTGATGAACACTGTGTGATCATCAAATTCAGTGTAGTCCAGGCACTAGTACAAGATGAATTTCATATTGTATTGGTTTGCCAAAAAACAAAGTATGGTGCATCCTACAGAAAGAAAATCTTTATCCTTTCCCCCGTAGAAGATTCAAAATTTGCGATCCACAGATTGCCCCCAACGGTTAAACTTATTTCATTGGTTACTAAACAATGCTGATAAGGTAAATTCAATTTTATTTACTGATGATGCCACTTTTTTGAGAACGTAGTCTCCAATTCTAAAAATAGTCATTTGTGAAGACAATCCACATGGTACTGTGGAAACTTGTTTCCAACATAGATTTCACATTAATGTTTGGTGTGCCATTATTTATGACAAAATTCTGGGACCATCTGTTTTCAATGAAAACCTTATGGGAGATACAGATTGCCCCCAACGGTTAAACTTATTTCATTGGTTACTAAACAATGCTGATAAGGTAAATTCAATTATATTTACTGATGATGCCACTTTTTTGAGAACGTAGTCTCCAATTCTAAAAATAGTCATTTGTGAAGACAATCCACATGGTACTGTGGAAACTTGTTTCCAACATAGATTTCACATTAATGTTTGGTGTGGCATTATTTATGACAAAATTCTGGGACCATCTGTTTTCAATGAAAACCTTATGGGAGATGCATACATTCAGTTCTTGAAAAAATAATTTCCTGGCTCTTTTGGAGGATGTACCTTTACAAACAGGATTGCAAATGATTTTCCAGCTCAGTGGTGCAACAACACATTTTTCTTTAGCAACTAGAAATCACTTCAATATTAATTTCTTAAATTGGTTTGGACACGGTGAATTAATCAATTGGCCACCATGTTCATATGACTTAACACCACTAGATTACTTCATTTGAGGCCATTTGAAGATTACTTGATTTGGGTTTATAATCCCACCAACAGAAAGTATACCAACAAAATGTTATTACTAAAGAAGAATTACTTATTAAATATGAAATGCTATTGTTTATGCAAAACAATCCTGAGATGATACGGGAAACCACTGGAAATATTTTACGTCAGGCAGAGTGCAGTGTACATTGTAATAGAGGAAATTTTGAACAAGTACTCTAACTGAGGTTTGTTATTCTGTTATCAGTTATCATTTCATGTATTTTATTTTTTTGTTTTGCAATATTAACAATAATGTTTATTAGGTGGAAAGAATAACATGATTTTCTGTCTATTTTTCGTCTGTTTAACTTCAATAAAAAACTGATTTTTAAAAGTTTATATTTATCCCTATTTCCCGGTTAAAATTACATAAGAAACCACCAACTTTACTATTTAATTTGGGTCCCAAAAATTGCAGTAGGGCCCTTTTATTAGAAGAGCTGAAACCCGGACGAAATCATTCGCTAGTGGTAATTTAAAAACAAAGCATTTCCAGACCTATGTTTATATGAATTTTTTTTCATTATTTTCACCAGTAGAACATCTCTTGAAAGTTTCTCTGTTTGTTCATGGGACACTGTTTGTAAGTATATATATATATATATATATATATATGTCATGTATGAGTTATTTAGCATGTTTTATTTGTACACAATAAATGAAGATGAAGAAAATTCAATTTTTTTTTGATAGAATAATATTTTTTCTGCAAAACAAAATCATTTCTTTTAAATGAATTGTTGGGGAGATCATTTAAAAAGGTCATTCAGCTTAAAAAGAGCTAATCATTAAGCTCTTCATAATGACTTGTGCTGCCTTTTCAACTGATTTTACTAAACAGTAGAGGAGGTTCTCATATCTATTCCTATTTTTTATGTGTTAAAAACCGTATTCTTCCACAAATGAATTTATTTTTATTATATTTTGTTGTGGAAGCTCCTCCGTTGGTCTCATTATAAACTTTTTCAGTTAACTTGATCAGAATTTGTCTAAATAAAATGAAATATTTATATAACGCTGTCTGCAAAGGCAATTTTGAGTTTACTTAATTTAATTTTATTAAAGCACAGCAAAAAAGTAATACTTATTCCTGTACTCCCGATTTCCCTAGCTTATAGCTAATGCTTAGTCACTGTCTCTTTTTAATTTTATTAATTACACTTATTTGGTCAATTTATTAAAAAATTGATTTTTTTTGTAAATATTAGTGTTCATAAATATATAAGCTTTATATATAAATATATATATATATATTAGTTTGATCAACCAAAGTACAGAATTAATAAAATAAAATAAAATAGGATGACTCCAACCTTACTCCATAATCCAAGCAAGAGTGCTTTCGTGAGTACCTTGCAACATCAGTTGCTCTATATAATTTTTCCAAATTACACATTAAAATTAAAAACCCTATACTATAAATGAGATTTAAAATAGTTAAAAGATCCCTTTCAGTTAAATCAAAACTTATATAGAGCAACTGATGATGTGAGGTACTCGCGAATGCGCTCTTACTTGGATTATGGAATAAGATAGGTATCATCCTATTTTATTTTATTTTATTAATTCTGTATTTGGGTTGATCAGATTAATATAATTTATGTAGTGCAGCGGAATATGTTTCCCAAAATGATCGATTTTAGAAAAATAATTGCAAATGCCAACCAGGCAAAATGACTAATCAAATTCTACAAATTACATATTAAACTTAACAATATAATACATTCAATAAGCTTTAATGAAACTTGCTTTAAATTAAATGTAATACCTAAATATGCTAAAACCAATACAAAAAAATTACCAGTCTAATAAATGTATATGAAAAACAAAAGAATTTGCTGAAAAGTTTAGGGTAAAATAAAAAATAAAACTTGCATATTATAAAAGAAATTTGGTAAATATTGAATTATCTAATGCACATCTTCACTTATTAAAATTTTTGTAAATTTTATATTTGATTTAATTAGGACTAATATGGATGTGTATAAATACAAACTTAATGATTCAAAATGTAAAAAGATTGATAATTTGATACAAACAAATAATAACTATAATAATAAAAGTAAAAATAATTATGTTAATAAATAATATAATATACAATAAGGGTTTGGGTTATTATACAATACAAGGGGATTTGCTGGGGAATAATGTCTATGATAATTTGCAATTTGGGGATATACAGGTGAATTCAGGTTCCTTTACTGACACTTGTCTTGATTTGATAAATTTAACAAATGTTGTCCTTGATAGTAAGGAACAGTCTATATTAGCTAATATGTTTAAATTTAATCTGAATAATGTTGATAAGAATGTATTATTAAGAATATTTTTGTGGACTTTGAAATAAATATCAATAAAGTAAATCAAACTGATAAAGAAATTTTACATAATAACATTAGTAATAGAATTCATGATATCAAATATAAAAATTTAACTTACAAACCTGTTTTTAATAAAAAAGTAATACACAATTTGAATAACAATAATAGTATTTTAAAATCAGATAAATCAAACTTGCCTGTCATCATGTACTCTGAAAAGTTTAAAAATTTAATGGAACAATATATGTAGAAAATAATTTTAAAGAAATAAATGATCCCCACCAAAAAGTTTTAAGAATAACTAAAAGTCTAATAACAAAATACCGGAATACTTTTAATTAAGATAATAATTTAACATGTCACTCTAGATTGTATCCTTTTGAACCAAATGCACCTGTATTAACTGGACTTCTGAAAATACATAAACCTGGTGATATACCTATGCGACCTTTAATTAATTTCACAACTGCCCTTTCTTACATCATCTCCAAAATAATAGATAAAATACTTAGAATCAAAATGAATTTAGATTATAAATATAATATAAAGAACAGATTTTTTTTTTTTTTTGTCTTCAGTCATTTGACTGGTTTGATGCAGCTCTCCAAGATTCCCTATCTAGTGCTAGTCGTTTCATTTCAGTATACCCTCTACATCCTACATCCCCAACAATTTGTTTTACATACTCCAAACGTGGCCTGCCTACACAATTTTTCCCTTCTACCTGTCCTTCCAATATTAAAGCGACTATTCCAGGATGCCTTAGTATGTGGCCTACAAGTCTGTCTCTTCTTTTAACTATATTTTTCCAAATGCTTCTTTCTTCATTTATTTGCCGCAATACCTCTTCATTTGTCACTTTATCCACCCATCTGATTTTTAACATTCTCCTATAGCACCACATTTCAAAAGCTTCTAATCTTTTCTTCTCAGATACTCCGATTGTCCAAGCTTCACTTCCATATAAAGCGACACTCCAAACATACACTTTCAAAAATCTTTTCCTGAGATTTAAATTAATTTTTGATGTAAACAAATTATATTTCTTACTGAAGGCTCGTTTAGCTTGTGCTATTCGGCATTTTATATCGCTCCTGCTTCGTCCATCGTTAGTAATTTTACTTCCCAAATAACAAAATTCTTCTACCTCCATAATCTTTTCTCCTCCTATTTTCACATTCAGTGGTCCATCTTTGTTATTTCTACTACATTTCATTACTTTTGTTTTGTTCTTGTTTATTTTCATGCGATAGTTCTTGCGTAGGACTTCATCTATGCTGTTCATTGTTTCTTCTAAATCCTTTTTACTCTCAGCTAGAATTACTATATCATCAGCAAATCGTAGCATCTTTATCTTTTCACCTTGTACTGTTACTCCGAATCTAAATTGTTCTTTAACATCATTAACTGCTAGTTCCATGTAAAGATTAAAAAGTAACGGAGATAGGGAACATCCTTGTCGAACTCCCTTTCTTATTAGGGCTTCTTTCTTATGTTCTTCAATTGTTATTGTTGCTGTTTGGTTCCTGTACATGTTAGCAATTGTTCTTCTATCTCTGTATTTGAACCCTAATTTTTTTAAAATGCTGAACATTTTATTCCAATCTACGTTATCGAAAGCCTTTTCTAGGTTTATAAACGCCAAGTATGTTGGTTTGTTTTTCTTTAATCTTCCTTCTACTATTAATCTGAGGCCTAAAATTGCTTCCCTTGTCCCTATACTTTTCCTGAAACCAAATTGGTCTTCTCCTAACACTTCTTCCACTCTCCTCTCAATTCTTCTGTATAAAATTCTAGTTAAGATTTTTGATGCATGACTAGTTAAGCTAATTGTTCTATATTCTTCACATTTATCTGCCCCTGCTTTCTTTGGTATCATAACTATAACACTTTTTTTGAAGTCTGACGGAAATTCCCCTTTTTCATAAATATTACACACCAGTTTGTATAATCTATCAATCGCTTCCTCACCTGCACTGCGCAGTAATTCTACAGGTATTCCGTCTATTCCAGGAGCCTTTCTGCCATTTAAATCTTTTAATGCTCTCTTAAATTCAGATCTCAGTATTGTTTCTCCCATTTCATCCTCCTCAACTTCCTCTTCTTCCTCTATAACACCATTTTCTAATTCATTTCCTCTGTATAACTCTTCAATATATTCCACCCATCTATCGACTTTACCTTTCGTATTATATATTGGTGTACCATCTTTGTTTGACACATTATTAGATTTTAATTTATGTACCCCAAAATTTTCCTTAACTTTCCTGTATGCTTCGTCTATTTTACCAATGTTCATTTCTCTTTCCACTTCTGAACACTTTTCTTTAATCCACTCTTCTTTCGCCAGTTTGCACTTCCTATTTATAGCATTTCTTAATTGCCGATAGTTCCTTTTACTTTCTTCATCATTAGCATTCTTATATTTTCTACATTCATCCATCAGCTGCAATATATCGTCTGAAACCCAAGGTTTTCTACCAGTTCTCTTTATTCCGCCTAAGTTTGCTTCTGCTGATTTAAGAATTTCCTTTTTAACATTCTCCCATTCTTCTTCTACATTTTCTACCTTATCTTTTTTACTCAGACCTCTTGCGATGTCCTCCTCAAAAATCTTCTTTACCTCCTCTTCCTCAAGCTTCTCTAAATTCCACCGATTCATCTGACAACTTTTCTTCAGGTTTTTAAACCCCAATCTACATTTCATTATCACCAAATTATGGTCGCTATCAATGTCTGCTCCAGGGTAAGTTTTGCAGTCAACGAGTTGATTTCTAAATCTTTGCTTAACCATGATATAATCTATCTGATACCTTGCAGTATCGCCTGGCTTTTTCCAAGTGTATATATTTCTATTATGATTTTTAAATTGGGTGTTGGCAATTACTAAATTATACTTCGTGCAAAACTCTATAAGTCGGTCCCCTCTTTCATTCCTTTTGCCCAGCCTGTATTCACCCACTATATTTCCTTCCTTGTCTTTTCCAATGCTTGCATTCCAATCTCCAACTATTATTAAATTTTCATCTCCTTTTACGTGTTTAATTGCTTCATCAATCTCTTCGTATACACACTCTACCTCATCATCATCATGGGCGCTTGTAGGCATATAAACGTTAACAATCGTTGTCGGTTTAGGTTTTGATTTTATAAAAAAAAAAAAAGAACAGATACGAACTTGTAAATAAATTAAAAGATTTAAAAATTGGGGACAACATCAGGAGGGTTAGGTATGACATTAGTAACATGCACCCTAGTATGCACCTGTAGATGAAACTATCAACATAATAAAAATAAATTAATAAAAAAACATGAAGACACTTTATTTATTGATAATATTATCGTGTTATTATTAGAAATATTTGCCGACAGAATTATTTTAAATTTGATAAATTTTATACTCAAGAAAATATATATTGTCGTTTTACATTGTCAGCCATCATATCTGGGATATTTTTACAAAATTTTAAAAGTAAAATTGTTTATAGCATTACTTATGATCATATTTTAATTTTGACTAGGTATGTTGATATTTTTGTGGTCTATACCCCTGTTATTTATAATGAACATTTAATAATTTTGAACAACTTAAATTCTTATCATGATGGATTGAAATTTACTTTTGAAATTGATAAAAGTAGGTGAATAAATTACTTAGATGTTTGTATCGAAATAGATAATAGGAATAAAAATAATCAATTCATAACTTCAATATATAGTAAACCCATAACCAGCAAAACCACCGTACATAGATATTCAAATCATCTGTGGTCACACAAAGTTAATATATATACAAACATGGTTATAAGAGGAATCAATTACACAAAGTATAATGGAAATAACAATAAATTAAATAAATAAATAGATATTATAAAACAAATTGCTAAATATAATGATTATAATGAATTTTTAGTAGATAATATATACAAAAAACAAATGTCAAAAATTAACAATAATACATATTTAATACCATTAAAAACACACAGAAAATTGATAATGTATATTTAAAATATGTATATACTGATAATATAATTATATGTTGAAAATATAACAAGGGTTCCTGACTGGTTACAGTAGACAGGTGCTAGGGGTTATGGGAAGTAGGAAGTATTAAAGTATAGGATAGTATATTTTTCATGCCATAATATGATTCACTATTATGAAATGTATGATTACATGACTTTATCTATAAAAAAAAAAAAAACAGTTCAAAAAGCTAAGCTTAGTTTTCAAAAATGATAACTGTCTGTTTCACTGATTTGTCTCTGTTATAGTGGAACTTATGATAACAGAGTAAAATTATAATTGAATAGAATGATAAACTTATTTTAGTTGAAAAAGAGTTAAAATTTAATCTGAGAGTATAATCTGATTGATAATTACTACATAAATTTTGATCAATAATAAAATGATTTCAATTTAAGTTATTTTTTAAAATTACATTGTAAATAATTATTTTAAGTACAGAACATTATCCTTGTTTCAAAAACTGACTGATTTAAAGATAAGGTGCAGTAAAAAAATTTTGGAGTTAATTTTTTTTTTTAATATCGGTTTAAATCTTTAGTTAATATAATATAATGAAGTTTTTATTCATAAAAGTTTTTTTAATTTTAGGTAATATTTGAAGTTCAAGCACTTTAGTTGTTTTTGTTGCATCCTGTTATATTCTGAAACAAAATCTGATTGTTTTTGGCTTTTTACTTATAACTTAAATTGTTTTACTGCTTTCTTGAAGTTATAAACTTTTTTAAGGTCTTTATAGCTTTCTTTTTTTTTCTTTTTTCCTGTTTAGCCTCCGGTAACTACCGTTTAGATAATACTTCAGAGGATGAATGAGGATGATATGTATGAGTGTAAATGTAGTGTAGTCTTGTACATTCTCAATTCGACCATACCTGAGATGTGTGGTTAATTGAAACCCAACCACCAAAGAACACTGGTATCCATGATCTAGTATTCAAGTCTGTGTAAAAATAGCTGGCTTTACTAGGACTTGAACGCTGGAACTCTCGACTTCCAAATCAGCTGATTTGGGAAGACGCGTTCACCACTAGACCAACCCGGTGGGTCAAGGTCTTTATAGCTGCAAATTTCTTTAATAAAAAATTAACAAATTTCTATTTAAAAAAGAATTTAATTATATGAAAGTTGTATTTTAACTTTCTGAGAAGTTTTTTTTTAAATTAAATTTTACCAGTTTTTACTAAATTAATTCTTTAAAAAAAAAACTCCTAGACAACCTTATTTCTGGAATAGTAAGTGTCCTGTATTCACAACACTTTCAGTTGTATGAAATTCATCATTTCATTTATAAAAACACCAAAATAGTTTTTTCGCTGTACTTTTATGTTGGTAAAACAGATTTTTATTAATTTTGCTTTATTGGATATCTATAGTTTTTCTAAATAATTAATTTAAACAAAAGAATGATTTTGTATAGTCAAACTTTAAAATTTACAAGCAGATTGAAATGTCTTATTTTTCTGTTATGTTCAACTTCTTTGAGAGTTAAGCTACCGTAGGTGGTAAGGAAAGAGCAAAAAAGTGGAAATAAAAGTTTGTAAATGTAATTAATTAAAAATCTGTTCAAAAAATGATTACATGAAAAAACTGTTTTTGTTTTTTTAATTTAAAAATAAATCTATATTAGGTATTATTTAAATTGTACTAAGTAAATTTATTTCTGCAGGCTTCTGTAAATGGTCAAATGGCCATTTAGGCCTGTTGATTTAATTTATTTTTTTTTGTATCTGAATAATTTGTAGATTTATATTAGTGTTACTGTTAAACAGGTGCTATAAAATTTGGAGATGATTTGTCAAAGACAGCAGCACAATTATTAATTAAACAGTTAAGTACGTGTTTGATGCCATTCCAGTGTGCTCATGGTAGACCTGTTTTAACACCTGTTTTCAGTTTGGGTTAAGGTTTGTTTGCGTTTTGTAATAGTAACAGTACATCCTTAATTGCTGAAATTGTAATGAGTTATGAATGTAGGTAATGTAAAAATGTGTGTATGCATCAGTTCTCTTTATGTAAGAGTAGTACACAGTATTTCATCTAAATTCTTTATTTTTAGAATTAGTAGACTTAGTATAATACTTGAAGATTGATTGTAAGTCTAGACTAAGTGATATACTTTTACAATATTTTAAAATTGAAACTAAAATTGAAAATGAAGTAACTGGTCTAAATTTTATATTAGAAAATAATTAATACAGTGTGTACCCAATTTTCAAGTATTTTGATCCCCTTTCTTTCTCATATAATGCATATAACAAGAAACCCTTTCTTTTAGGTTCAGAAATGATAATGTTACTTACTATATTAGGTATAAACTTTTGAAATAATATTGGCAATACCATACTCGCTTTTCTGTAAGTAGTGCTATGTAAAGGAATTCTTTAGAACTAATATTCAATTTACCACATCTTTCTATGTTACTTCATTTCTAATCTTAAAGTTTGTTAATGAGGTTGTGTTTTGTGCATACTTTCTCTCAAAAAAAGAACATTTTTGAATAGCAATGTACTAGAACTGGCTGAAATGCACAGCCACTCATAACTTGCAAATGAATCAAATATGGCATAAAATTGCATTTTATTTGTAATCAAACCTTACATTTGCTTTTCCATGTAGTCACCATTTGCAGCTGCACATTTCTCCCAACAGTGAATCAGTTTTCTTATTCCTTCGTTGAATAATGCTGGTAATCTTTCCTTAATCCATTATCTCACTGCATCCTTCAGTTCATCATCTGTGCTGAAATGAATACCTCTAATATCCGTCTTTAAGAAGGATATTTAATTCTTCCTTTGCAGAAAGAAGTGAAAATTACAGGACACCAAATCTAATGAGTATGGAAAGTGTGGAATAGGATCAAATTTCAACTTAACAAGAGCCTTGCTGGTTACATATGGGATGTGTGTGGCTGAGCATTATCTTATTGCAAAATTATTGGCTCTGTGGATTGTCAAACAAGAAACACATCTTCTAAAACATTTTAAAGTTTCTATGTATCACACAAAATTTATAATCAACCTGGTTTTCCAGGTAGACAGACACATATTTCAGTTTGGATCTCTACTGTCTACAGAATTTTTTTCAAAGGGTTGTGTTTTGAATGTTTTTAGTTGAGGTGAACCATAGAACCATGTTATGCTGATTTTCTTCTATAATGATAAACCTAAGTTATGTCTCCCTTTTCTCTACTGAAAAGAATAATATGATTCACGATACATTGCAAAAGTTGTTCACAACAATTTCTTTCGTTGTTGTTTGTTCTTTTTTGTGAGTGTGTGTAGCACCCATAACTAACAGATTTATTATTGTGCTGAGATGTGCAAAATGTCTCTTGTTCTTTCGATGTGCCTATCTGTGTGAGAGTGAAACAGTCATTTTGAATCAGTTCATTCACCTCCTTTAAGTGCTTCTCATCAGTCACAGAAACTCGGTTGACTAATGTGAGGTTCTTTCTCAATATTCACTTCTGCATCAGCTTTTGATGCATGAAGTTTTATTTTTCACCGACTCACAGTACTTCAATTAATAGTTTCATCACCATAAATGGCTTTTAGATACAATGATGTCACTAGCATTCATTTTTTCTGCTGTTAAAAATTCAATCACTGCATAATGTTTTAGACACATTGACATAGTAGACATATCCGAATGCATACTAATGGTGACTGACAGAAAATGATAAGAATGTCAACAAGTTTTGGAATATTAGTAGTAGGAGACTGAAACTACCAGAGGCTCTTTGTCTCTTTGTGGAACACTTGTCTCTTTTGTGTGTCCACTTCTCTCTTTATGTAATATTTTGTTTTCTCCCATTACTATCCAATATGTATTATATTTCAACTGCTCCTCATATTTCTGTGAAATTTTTGTTTTAAATAGACTAAGATATCTACTGAAACTCTGAATATTTGTAAGAAGCTTGTGGAGAAAAATGTAGTAGTTACATATAGTATTAATGTTTAAAATCAAGCATGCCATAACTGTTCAAATGTAAAGATGATGATAATTGTTGTTTTTTATTGGAATGATGTTCATTATCAGAATGTTCCTGAAGTCATAACAGCAGTAAAGAGGTAGAAGTAGTATTTTTACTTGGAAGTAATGCTGGATTTGACATTGGCAGGATGTTGGGAAATATAATCACAAGAGCTGGAAAAAAAACAATGTGAATAGTGTATTAACAATGGAGGATATTAGTTCAGAATTCTCTGATTCATTGTGTAATGAGTAAATAAAGTTATCTTGAAAAAACATTTACTTTTATAACCTCAGTAATATTTTTATAATTTTTTTTTTTAAATAAATTTTGTCTAAGAGTATTATTATGCTTTAGAGGAAAACCAATAGTATTCCATTTACAATGCTAAGAATACTTTTTTCCATGTTTTAGAAAATTACACCTTGACAAGGGGATTGTTGTGTGATATTAAAATTAATTTCGTTTCCAATATCTGTTTTTTAACAACCATATGGAATTTTAAAAAAAACAATTATACAATACAACCTTATAAATGTAACCTAACAGTAACAAGGTTGTATACCTTAAGATTTGTAACCTTGTATAACTGTAACTTACAATTACACTTATACTGTAAAGTGCATATCTGAATTATCATTTTAATTCTACTTTAAAACGATAATTCACACTGATTTTTCAATCAGAAAAATTTATTCCTTAAATACCAACACTTAAAGTCTATTGAAGATGTAAATGTAAACTATAAACAAGTTCATACATTTTACTCAGTTATTCTATTTATTCTTAATACTGTACATTCATTCATAGGAAACAAGTATTATTGTTTTAATTGTTTTTTTTTTTTTTTTAATATTTTTAAGTTAATAAAATTGCTTAATTGTAATTTATTTTTGTTCTTACAGGAAATTGAAGTTCCACGTGCAATTGTTTTTAATATTTATTTGAGGAGCATTAAGAAGTAATTAAAATACAAAATATGATTTATTTTTTTAAAATGTGACAATGAAGATATACTATTAATATGCTTTAACATATATGAGGTGTGTGAGAAAAGTAATGAGACTGACTTTTTACTTACCAAAGTTTTTATTTTTTTCAAACAACAATTTTATCCCCTTTCAAAGTAGTTCCCTGGCAGCTATACACTGGCGGAGTCATTGTTCCCCTCCTGGTAGCAGTGCTGCCAGGAGCAGTTATTTAAAATTGTATCTTTTATCGATATGGTCTGGTCAAAGTTTTTTTTATGGAAAAGCAGTTCTTAACTGCTAGAATACAATGGACAACCAGTCAGATACTGCCAATATTTTAAAATAATACTTTGGATAAAGCAGAAAATTACCACTGAAAAAACTACAGTTAAAAACAAATAAGTAAGATTTAAATACTGATGACTTGATAAAGACTACTGATGGCTTACAGATAAAGTAAATAGAAAAAACTTATGTATCTTAAAAGTTATATTGAAGTTTAACGCTGTTTATTTAGTATGTCAATCATAGCCCCTTATCATTATAAAATATTTGTTGACCAAAAAATAGAGAAAAATGTTCAACTGTAATAAAAGATTGATGCCCAGTTATGTATCATGGAATAAATTTTACAGCTTATGGAATACAAAGAAAAACCAAAGATAAACTCAAAATCTTATGTATGAAAAATATTACTTTTTTCCTCCACTTTCATAAAAGTTATTTATTTGTTCTTTCAATAAATGAGCTTCCTTCACTGAAATTTGTGAAGGATTTATGATTATGAAATCATAAATCTATAACTATGACTTCTAGAAAAACATGTTTGAAACAAATTCTGTCTTTTGAATGTTCTCCAGAGTTCCAAAATGATGTCCTTTTAAGACATGTTTCAATTTTGGGTAAAGGAAAAAGCCACAAGGACTCAAATCACATGAACAGGGGGGTTGAGGTACTGTAGGAATGCATTTTGAGGTCAAAAATTCTGTGATGGAAATGGCCGTGTGACACGGGGCATTGTCATGATAAAGCATCCACTTGTCTGCAATGTCTGGTCTCATGCGAATCACTCTTTTCCTGAGACCTTTCAAAACACCTTTCAAGGACACCTTTGTAAAACACTTGATTGACAGATTGTCCTGGAGGAACAAATTCTTTATGCATGATACCCCTACTGTCAAAAAAGCAAATCAGCATGGTTTTGATCTTCGATTTGCTCATTCGACATTTTTTCGGTCGAGGAGATGACGGAGTGTACCACTCTTCACTTTGCCGCTTCATTTCAGGATTGTACTCAAATATCCAGGATTCATCATCTGTGTGATCACACGATTGAAGAATTCTTGGTCATTGTCAAGTCCTCTCAAGAAGATCAACACACACGTTTCTTCGATTGCCCTTCTCTTCTGCTGTGAGGTTTATCGGCACCAATTTTGCACAAACTTTCGCATGTCCAAATCGTCTGTCAAAATTTGATGTACGGTGAAAGTGTTTAAATTTAACTGTTCACTCATCATCCTTATTGTTTAATAATGGTCTGATCTCACAAGAACCCTCACATGCTCAACGTTTTTTACAGATTTTGAAGTTGAAGGTTTCCCTGACCGAGGTTGATTTTTAACATGTTCTCAGCCTTCCAAAAATGATTTGTGCCCGCGGGAAACTTGGCTCTTGGTAAGCAATGTTCCCCATAGGCCTGTTTCAACTTTTCAAAGGTCACACTTGCGGATTCCCCAAGTTTAACACAAAACTTGATTGCACAACGTTGCTCTAAATTTTGATGCTCCATTTTCGTAACACAACAAAAACACAACTTCACTGATGGCGCTGTCAAAAATAATGTGTTGGCTGAACGGAGTTGAAACTCGTACTGAGCATGTGGAAGAATTGAACAAATCGGTCTAGCACAGACCGGTAGACACAGTGTTGCCAGATCGCTTGCAGTGTTACCAATCTCATTACTTTTCTCACACACCTTGTATTTTAAAGTGTATCTAATTATTACTTCTTATCTAATTTACATAGTTAACATTTGAGTGATAGTTTAATATACCCTTGTATGTTGAATATTTTTTATTCTGTTACAATTATTTATTATTTTTAAATGAAGAATAAGAAAATAATCTTGAAATTAATATTGAATGATGATAGATATAATATTTCATTTAATTTGGTAATAAATGTTTTAAAGGAGGTTTGAACTACAATTTTTATAAACTTTTTAGATCAGAATGACAAAATGAGATGTGTGTACATAGTGTATGCAAGTGCATACTAAGAAAGGATTTTTTGAAATTCCCGACTTTAACAGGTTGAAATGGAATAACATTAAAATTCTCATTTTTAAAAAAATTTATTGGTAACAAATGAAGATATCAGCTTCATTATTAGTGTGTGTAATTTGCATGTAAATATCTAAAAACAAATTTCTAGATTTTTTTAAATTTGATCTTGAAAGGGGAGAGGAAAAGTAAAAAAAATTTGAAGAATGATTGTAAATTTTACCAAATTTCTGACTATACTAAACAAGATAATTTCTAGATTTGTGGTATACAAATACTCTTAAATAAATATCTAAAAACCATTTCTAGATTTTTTAATTTTGATTTTTTAAGGATTGCTATATGGTGGCTCAACCAACACAGCCACTGTTACTGTATGTATGACAACTGGCTGCACCTGCCTCCAGTTACTTAACTAAAAAACATGAAATAAAAGTAATTAATAAATGTTTAAAAACTTGAGAAATACTTAATTTTTCAAGTTTTTAACAAATTAATAAATTCTTAATTTATTAATTTGATAAATTTAATAAATTAAATAAATTAACATTTAATAAATTAACTAACATGCATGATAAAACACAACACCGTTTTCAAGAATACTGCATGTTGTAATTAATTTAAATGTACTTTTCATGCTAACTTAATTGCCAATAACTTCTTGGTTGCTTCTCTTCTGTAACATCTAATCTCAAAGCTGGATGTAAATTTATTGATTGCCAGGAAGAATCAAGTGACTTTTTCACAACCTATTTTGAGACCACTTTTGTTCCAAAATCATAATACTCTGATGTTTGACTTCGCAACAAGTGCAACTTTTTCTGTATCAATGCTGGAAGTCAAGAAAAAATTGGTTCTATTTACATCAAAAAGCATCTAATTATACTTATTTGTTTTAAAACACCTTAGTAGAATGTTGGCAAAATTCTGATGGACTTACTTTATTGTATGCTTTCATCTGCATCTCTAGTGATTTTGAAGAGAAGTTATGTTGTACTAATATAAAAGTTTGTTAATTCCATTGGATTCTCAAACTACAGGCCCACTATTATACAGCCTATGTAAGAAAAAAATCTTAAATGGGTTTGATTATAGATCATTTAAGCACAAATTTAAAAAAGATATCTAGATATTATCTAATTGATATTCACTAAAGTCTTGGATAAAGTAGTCTCTCACATGTAAATTTAGCAGTAATGGTTACTGTGGAAGCAAAATTAATTTCTCAGGTTCGTCAAGTTGGGAAACTACACTTTTTAAGAATTTTATGGTATTTTTAGAATGGCTTAGCTCAAATCTTGGAGCACCTACTAAATTTATTTATAAAATACGTAATTAAAATAACATAAATCTATTTTTTTTGCTTGATGATTATGCTATATATGTTTGGAGCTTGTGTAAGGAAGTATGAAAATGGAATTTTTTAGTGTATGAAAAATGCCATGTCTAACTGGGATTCGAACCCAGGACCTCTGGATGAAACGTCGAGAAGCTATCACTTTTCTATAGAGATCAGCATATTCTATTCCTTATAGTTATTACAATTTTTCTGAATCTGTTTCATTTGGCTTACAATGAATCATTAATCTTGTGTACTATATTTATGGATAATTTTTGTGATTTAATTCAAACTATTAGTGATTTAATTAATTTTATTGTATGAATTTTTACTTTTAAAATTAAAAATGAAGGTTAGGATTTTGTATATTATATAATTCATCATTATACAATTGTTAAAATTAAAACAGTGACTGAAGAAAGTGTAGATTAAAAAATTATGTACTTACAATCATTTGCATCTGATTTAACAGAGAATAGAAAATAATCTTCAACTCTGATGAAGATTAATAAAAACAAAAGTAAATTATTGGTAGAATGAAAATAATGAAGATAAAATAAAAAAGCTAAAACAGGAAAATATAGAAGAGAAATATAATGAACGTCAATAATGATTGTGGTGTTCAGTTTGGTGGAGAAAACTGAGTGAAAGCTAGGGAAAGGGGATATTCAGTAAATAGGAAATAAGGACACAGGAGTAATGACTGAAGTTAGTATGTAACAGCTACAACTTTAGCCAGAAATGGACAATGGAGTGTTGAGTGTTGACATAACATGAACATCAAGTATTTGAACTATTCTGCTGAATGAGATAATTATTGTTCAGTGTAGTGATAAATAAAATAAGTAATGCTATACTTATACACATGCAAATCAATACTTTTATTTCTTTATTTGAATATTGTCCTAATACTGAAATTCTATTTTTAAAATAAAACATACTGTCTTAATGCAATATATAGATAACTCTATTTTAAAAAACTATTTTTCTGAAATTTTATATTCATACTACCATCTCCCCATTGTGGCTTTGCCTGTGCTATATGGTTACTTGCATTTCCCATCACACAAAATTATTTTTTTATTATATGCTCTTTAGTCAAATAATCAGATGCAGGTGCAGCATTGCACATACAGTGACAGTGGCAGTGGCTGTGTTGTACACATTGCACTCCTTAAAAAATCAAAATTCAAAAAACCTCTAAAATGGTTTTTAATTATATATCTGAAGAATATTTGCAAGCCCAAAAATATAGAGCACCCCTGTCATGGCTTCACATGCACTATATGGTTAGTTGCATTTCCTATTGCAGTCGAGGGATATTTAGCCAGTCATGGCTTAATTCGCTCGCCCTTTCCATCTAGACAGAGTGCTCTGCCCATTGGACCCCGCTGTGTTCATTAAACCCATGCCTGTGAGAATAATAATGATAAATCAAACTAAAGCCTGTTCAATTTATAAAAAAATATCAGTCTATTGTAATTTTTCAGAGCAACACTTTGGTTAGTACAGGACCTGAAACTTTGAATGCTCTAAGAATGTAGGTTTCGGAACAGTCAGCCTCCATCTTAAAAATAATAGTTATAACTGGTTACTTCGAACGAGTAAAAAATGTATTTTTTCAAGTTGTGAGCGTTACTCAACAAACACCACCAGGAGGTGACCATACTTCATTTTTCAAGTTTTTAAACATTTATTAATTACTTTTATTTCATGTTTTTTAGTCAAGTAACACAGGCTACTTGCCTGCGTTACTTGACTAAAAAGTAACTGGAGGCAGGTGCAGCCAGTTGTGAAATACATACAGTAACAGTGGCTGTGTTGGTTGAGCAACCATAGCAATCCTTAAATAATCAAAATTCAAAAAAAACCTGAAAATGGTTTTTAGATATTTATTTGAAGAGTATTTGCAAACCGCAGATCTAGAGAATATCTCGTTTAGTATAGTCAGAAATTAGGAGAATTTACAATCATTCAAATTTTTTTTACCTTTCTTCATCCCTTTCAAGGTTGAATTTTGAAAAATCTAGAAATTGGTTTTTAGATATTTACTTGAAAATTACATACACCAATAATGAAGCTGATAACTTCATTTGTTGCTGAGAAATTAAAAAAAAATTGTAAATGTTACTGTTATTCCATTTTAATCTGTTAAACTTGGAATTTCAAAAAGTCCTTTCTTAGTAAGCACTTGCATTGTAAGAACATGTATACAAATTTTCATCAATTAGCTTTAGTAGGTTTTGCTTGGTATTGATGAATCAGTCAGTCAGTCAGGACAAGTTGATTTATAAGTACAGATTTCAGTTTTTCCTAGTTTCTTTTCTATGAATTAGTATTCATAGATGGATTTGAGCTTTCATATATGCACCTCTCATTCAAATATATACGAGTATTTTTTATGTCTAAATGGTGAAAAAAGTAAAATATAGCAAAATAAGAAGGTGAAACTTCCGAAAACATCATGAGTCAGAGTGAATCATTTTTAGATTTTAATAAAATTTAAAAAGTACATTTTATTATGAGATATGAATATTTGGGGAAAATAGAGATGGTTTATATAAAAAGCATGAATAGTAAGGGAAGAGCACATTACATCTCTTTGCCTTGGATGCCAACTGTCTTAAGGCCTGCTCTAGAAAGTGTAGATTTTCAAGGTGTATCAATGTTAATATTGATCGATTTGTGGCCTCTTTCTGCGAGTTGTTTGACAAATGTTAAATCAAAATTCTTACATTCATTGTTACTTTATTTACTAACTGTTTGTTCAGTATAGAACATTATACAATAAGTGCAATTTAATAAATATATTTCAGAGAAAATATGTCTGCTGATATTTTTCTTTCTGTTTGTGATTGTTTTATAAAGCAAGTCTTCTTTTAGATTTTTTCTTATGCAAGTAGCTAACTTCATTTCATCTTGCACATTAACGACTTTTTTGGGGGGCATAAACTCAGAATTCTTTAGAAGCTTCACTCAAACAAAAAAAATTGATTGATCCTGTTTTGCTATTTTCTACTGACCCAGTACTCAAAAATTTAATGGTTGAATGATCATGATCATTGATTTAATGATTGATGATCATGCTAAATGTAACAGAGTTAAATAACTGAGCTCAGAAATCAGAGACTTTTTTCTTCTAACCTAAAAGAAACACATTTAAAAATCAAATAAATTCAACTTACTCATAAACATAAAACAAAATAAAATAAAACAATTTTACACTACAGTGACCTACATTGTTTCAGACTTCAAGTTTAAAGTATGCTATAAATATGTTATATAATTATTTAGAGGGTTATTTTAAAATTGTCTTTCTGGAGCCAAGAAAGAATGAACACAATAGGATAAAGTAGTATTAAACATAAGGTCTTCACCTAGGTCAGTATATGTTAGGTGGAAGTCCATATTAATTAAGATTTAAATGAACTTTAATTACACTTATTTTTTACATTATAATTAACTGTATATTCTTTGATTTCTAATGAATGCTTTACCAAAGTTTTCCATTGATCCATCCAGGCAAGTGCTGGGCAGTTCTTCTTTTGTTTATCCTTGAAGTAGCATATTTACCCATTCCTGTCATTATCTACATAATATTCATACACCATTATATATTGATCAGAATAAAAGATTTATTTATGTTATATTTTATTATATTCTTTCTACAGCTATCTGGTAAAGGATGAAAATAAACTTACCACACAAGTTGAAATAATGAAGTATACTTATTAAATAATTTTTATGTTAGCTTGGAATTACAATTTTTTCAAGATGTTTATAGATAGATTACTAATTTAATTTAAGCAACTACAACATAAATAAACTACTGAGTTAATTTATGTAATCTAACAAAGTAGTATAAGTAAAAAATCTGTTGTATAATGTTGATAAAATTTTATGACATTCGTGGAGCTTAAAATCAAATTCTTAACCCCAATACGGATAGTAATTAATCATCCTTATAAGTGTACTTACTTATTTTGTTTCTTTTATGCTATTAACTTTTAACATTTACGTGTTTACTTTAACAAAGAAGGTGAGGTGGATGAAATGATTTTTGATGAAAAAGATTTTATCTTTTTAAGAAAAATAATAGTAAAATGTTTTATATTAATTTCTTTAACTTATAAAAGATTATAAAAAATTCAGCATAAATTCTGCGCCAGGGTTCCTCTAAGAGTTTCAAATCGTTATAAACAACTCAAGTGATAATATTTTGGGTTATTAGAATAAAATGATAAACCTTTCTGATCAATCTACCTTTATAATAAAAGTTGAAAAATATTTCAATTCTAATGACATTTTTTAATGAGATGACTGAAAAAAGACTTTAAGTGGTAGATAAAAGAATAAAAATTTGGTAGAAATCCTATTTTTAAGAATGAAGTTGTCACTCCTTCACTTTGAAATAAGAAATGAAAAATCATTCATACTCTGATAGCACCACTTCTAAGAAAAATAATAAAAACATTAAAATCCACTGACTGAGTCAGTCAAAATTAAAAATTCCTTTAAGAATGGGGGAAAAATTCAAATTGGTAGGTTAAAATTAGAGAAATTAATAAAAATAAAATTTTGGAGGTACTTTTACAATTATTTTCAAAAACATTTCGCTAGTATTATTTGCAATGACATTATTTATTAATAACTATAAATGAAACATTTTTGATAAATTCAACCCCTATTATTCATAGCACCTCTCAATATCTCTCCATCTACTTATTCCAGATATTTAACTGGGTAAATTCCTTTATAAGACAAGTTATTGCACCAAATTTCATAACTGTTATTTTGAGCAATAATTTGAATTATTGAGCAATTTAACCAAATGTAGGCCAACAAAGTACATATACATACTTACATTTGATAATTGTCTCTGACGTTAACAAGCAATTGTTAGAAGGTTTCCAGAGAATTTAAGTTTTGTTAGAATAATTGAACTTTTAAATATTAGTCATCTTATGTTCAACCAAAGTTGATTGACAATTACCTTTTATGCCTTTGCACTCTACAGTAATACTAAACAGTTTAGAAAGTAGCATTAAGCAGTTTTAAAAAATGAAAAATGTTTTCAGAACATTGAAGTATTATATTACTTTTTTCAATATAAGTAGTTTAGTAGTTGAAGGTTTAGAAACATATGTATTTGAATAAACTTTTAACACACCCTACAGTCTATTTCAACAACCAATTCACTGTACATTTAATACTGAACTGTTGGAGTAAGGTAATTAAAATTAAACTTCTTTTCAGGTTTTTTATCTCACTATTTATTGAGATTGAAGGAAACATTTAAATTCATGGATAGGTTCATTGTTAAACAATGGCTTATAATATTTAGAAATAAGTGTTGTAAATAGAAATTACAAAAGTTCACCAAATAAGTCAAAGAAAGATAAACATATGCAATCATGAAAAAGTTAATTGATGATAAACTTTCATCCAATTTATTACAATATTAAACAACCCTTGTTTAATTAACATAAAGTCTACAAGGCTTCCTTGATTTTATTATAAATAAAGTTTACAATACTCTCTTTGTTCACAGAACAGCTAACTATGTAAAGCTAAAACTAAAATGAAACAAATTTTACACAAAAGCTCAAATGATTTGTTTCAACAGTTTTCATTAAAATAAATGTAACCTACTTTAACATCAAAGATCTATTTTATAATTGTGTAATACTGTTGTACCACAGCAATAATTACTTAAAACATTTATTAAAAACTTATTAAATATCAATATTTAATAAATATATCCCTTTCTACTATTGTTTTATTAAAAGGAAATAAAAAAAAATAAATAAATGTACAGAAGTACAGAATAATACTCGCTGAATAACTTTCATTAACATGTACAATAAATTAATCTATTTCACTATTGCTTTTGCTGTTTCTGTTCTGCTTTCTCTTTCCCATACAATTAAATGAATGATGGATATGTTTTCAGCTGAACAAATTGGAAGTTAAATTTGTGTTAGAGGGAGGAATGTAAATCTTGTGGTACAAATAACTGATATTAATGGATGAAGAATTTTTTTTTTAAATTTTAGAAAGTTGTTGTTTTACTTCTAATTAATAGATAAAGTATTCATGCACATTAATTCCTTAAAAATAATTCTGTTACTATATATAAAAAAAAGAAAAAAAAAAGTTTACTTTGTGGTTAAACATACTGTAAGTATTTTGAATATTTTATGCTTTAAATGCTCCCTAATATTTTATACCGTAAATGTACAGCACAGAGTCTCTGTCTATCAGGTGCCATAATTGCAAAGTTGTAAATGATCTCACACAAGAAACAGGTTCTTTCCAAAATTGGTGTAGCTGTGCTCAAGATTAACAAGCATTATATGGTTTTCCATTGGCTTTTTCACTGAATCGACTATATAGTGTATCAGCAAACCTAGTCTACTGAAATAAAGGTGACATTCAATCTGACAAGTGACCCTCTAGAACATGCCTACTGATATAAAATATTTTATTAAGAATAACTAACGCTGATTATCATGCTGGATAAATATTCAAAGGTTTTGGGTTTTATACATTGGTCCTTTGATTGGTTTCATGCACTTATTTATTCCAGTATTATAAATTAATACTTTTAATTTTGGATTATTAGATATGTAAAACATCTTTACTGATCTGCTTTGTGTATTCTAATTTTTCTCTTCCTACAGTTTTCTCTAATTCACATTCATTACAGAATTAAAACAATGACTGTGGTACAGGTCCTATATGAGTATTTTCATGGTGTAGGATATTTTGATCTACACTCTCCCATGGTTTGACACCAGTACATGTATTTTCAGGATGTGGATTTCATTCATAAATGAATTTAGTGCAATTTTAGACTTTTTATTTTATTCATAGTAAGTTGCATGTGTATTCATTATAGCAAGCATAACTGCTCTTTTGCACTTGTTCGCCTATTGCTATTATACAAATAATAACCAACAAAAAAACAATTTCATTGTAAAAGTGTTGGTGAATCTCCTTATGACAAAAACATTATGAAATCATAAAAACCGGTAAATAATGCAAACCCCCAGTGTGAAAGTATCCCTCAAAAAACAATTAAAAGGTTTTTTTAATAATAACCTTTTGATACATCCTAGTATTTTCTGAATCCTGATAGTTTGCACCATCTGATGGAATATACACAGAAAAATGGAAGTTTCAATTTTTCTTGGTGAGAAAAGATTGAAACATGTGATTGTAGCCTGTGCCATCTGATTAAACATAAATGAAACACAATCTATTTTTTATAAAGCCAATGTAAGTTGGCTTGCTGTTGGAGAAGAATAAAAATGGCAGATTCATTTTATGTGATGAGAAATATTAAAAACATTTAAAACATATCAATTAATGAATATTTAATAGTGAAAATAGTTTTCATTAAAAACAAAACCTAAAAAAAACAACAAAGTAGTATTACCGGGTATCATGTTACTGAATGTTTTTTAGTGAATGAAAAGTTGCATCCTTTCATAAGAAGCTATACTGTTACTGTGAATAACACTTTTTTGTTGTTTTCTTGGGTTTTTTCACTTTTGTATTTTAGCGGTGGTTAACTCAACTCTGCTCTATTAAATAGATAAAATTAAAATAAAATAGAATATTTACTTAAAACTGAGCTAATTTCAAAATTTACAACTAAAATAAATGAATATTTTTTCTATTCAGTTACATTGACTTTTGGTTTTATCCCTACTATTTCTTCTAACTATCTTTTTAGGTATATTTTTTAACCATTTACTTTTTTTTGTATTTCTTTTACTTATTTCTTGGTTAACTGATTTATACAGCTTAAGCCTGCTTCTGTTTTCTTTGTTTATGATTACAGTTTTGATTGTGATGTTACAAAATATCTAATACTTTATAATTGAGCCAATCGATGCAGTTCCTCAGAAGGGAACCTCTGATTACAAAATAGCATTTCTTTAATAATTTTTCTATGTATTACATTTAACATGTTTATAGAGCTTTCGATAGCTCCACTACAAGCAACATTGTATTATAGAGTGTATGAGCCCAAAGTAAATTTGATAAAACTGTTTTTAATTGAAGATTTCCCTTAGTTTAAACAGGAATGACATTTTTCTTAATTTATCACTGATTTTTCAAATATTTTGGTTCTAGTGTTTGCGGCTCGATCAGTAGATTGAGTGATTGAAAATCTAAAAAGTTTAAATAATTACAATTTATTGGTTTAAAAACATAAGTAAAACAAGAAAAATCAATAATAATAACAATAGTAATGTTAATAAGTGGCAATAATAAAAAACTCAAATAATAATTAGAATAATGACAATAATAAATAAACAAATAATGATTGTAGCAGCAGCAGCAAACAGCAAACAGCAACAAACAGTGATTTCCTACAAAAACAGAATTTAAATAATCGTCAGGATTTATTCACAAGTAAATAAATAATGAAAACCAGAATTCAGTCCCATTGACAAAAGACATTAGGATGACCACTAGTCTTAACACTTTTAACCACTTGTATTAAAAACAGTAGTACAGTATATAAGACAAGTATAAATTTCTTTCACTGCAAATACCTTTGCAGTTCATAAATAAAACTACCCTATCAGTTTATGAATGAAATTTAGTATATTACCTCTTTCACTTATAATCTAAAAGTAACTCACCAAACCATTTCTTGTTTTCATGTACTGGAATTACTTGTAACGTCACTGTAATTGCGCCGAACTTAGTTCACTAGAAATTCGCTTCTTCACTGATCTCTCAGAATTCTCTCGCTGGCTGACCATTCACAAACTGACATCATAACATCTGACTTTGATTAATTTTGCAGAATTCACATTTCGCAGACTAACATCATAACGTCTTCCCCAGAGTACTTATACTTCTATGTAATTTACCTGTTGGACCAGACCCAACTCGAAGTATGCGAATGATTGACCGCTCTCATATTTTCCCATGAAATTCCATGAAAACCTTGGTCCGGGGTAACTCTTCTCACAGAACAACTGTTTAGTGAGTGTGCATTTGCTTGCATGCGTGTCAGTGATCAATATTAGAAAAGACGATTGTTAAACAGACCTTTTAGCTTTACTAAAAGGGTTCCTTTTAACCCTTTACTGGATTCCTCCTCTTATTATATTTTCTACTACTTTCTTCTTAACTTTTAGGAATCCGTTACTCAGGACTGTTATACCGGTCTTGTTACAATATAAAATGTTTTTTAATGTATAAGCCTTCAAAGAGGTAGTGAAAAAGGCAAAAAAATTATTTTACTTTCGTAATATTTTAAGATTCAGGACCCATGATGATACCTCTCCATCCAATTGACAAATTGTAACCAAATTAAATGATATCAGTGACTTATATTTACAAGCTACTAAACAAAATTTCATAAAAATTGGTTTAAGTAAAACAAGATATAAAGTAAAACAATATTTGACAAAAAAAAATTATTAACACCCAAACCCCTGAATGAAATTACCAAAGTACATAACCAATGTGACAAACTAATGGAATGAAATCATCTAAATGTGATTTTGAACCCATAAACAATAAAAAAAACATCTTTTGCCTTTTTATGGTGTTCGAATAACACAAAAAAACCATCAGAAAGTATCTTAGTTAGGAACATCAAATTATGTGAAAAAAGTTACCTACCCTTTGAGAAAAATTTTGAGATATTGACCAGTTGTGACCAAAATTAAATACAAATAAATGAAAAATTCTGTTGAAACTAGAAATAACTTGCTGTGATCAAAGGTATATTTTCTTATAAACCCAATTATATTAAGTGATTCATTTATTCAAATTCTTCTTAAAATTATGATTCAGGAGTTTTGTTTCTCTTACAAGAATCCTTATATAATTTGTACTCAGGGGTTAAGTTTGGATAGTTCATATATGATACTGATTTATTTCAATTTGACACTATATGTTTACTCTAAGACCTTCCTTCATTTCCGCATAGCTACTTACCTTTCTAATGTCTATAATCATCACCATCTTTCTCCCTCCTTCTACCCTTCCCACTACATGGTGGGCAGGAAGTCCCTTTATGCTAGTTATGAAATTATTAGGATAGGTGCAGCTTGCCTACTATGGATCTAAAACATCTGTGGCGGGTTCAAAGTACAGCTGTATGTGCCTCCATGTCTGGCTGTTCATCTGCAACAGCATATCAGAGGTGATCATTTCAAATGCTGATCGAACAGCGTCTTAGATCTGCTCGTTGTTGATGTATCTTCTGCATTTTTGGATGTCTTCTTTTACAAAACTCCAGAGTGCTTTGTTAGGTGTGGTAAGGCCAGGGCTTCTTGCTGACTAAGGTAATGGAACCAGTAATTCTTCTGTGCCATCAAAAAATAAGGACCACAGAGATGTTCAGCTGTCATCCCACCCCAAATCATAGAAAAGGGTGGATAGTGTTCGATTTTAACAAAAATTGTCTTTCACCCAAAAAAAAGAAGATTTCATGTCTATGGAGTGATTTTAATAATTTACTTCAAAATCTTTTCAGTTCCTCATATAACCATTTTAAATTACTGATGATTAAGTTCTCAACCTGGAGTCAGTTGATGTTGTTGCTGGCAGATTGTTTTATTAGCCAGACATGTATTTAGAATATCGTTGAAAAGAGTGTTGGATTTGAATTATTATGTTCATTTTATATTATTACATGTTTATACATTTAATAATGTTCAATCACATTAAAATTTGATCTTTTTATTTTTGTACGCCAAGATCTCATCAATTTTAAATATGCAAAAAACACCACATCAGTAAACTAAATAAACACAATTCAAATGTAACACTTTAAATATGTGTCTGGCTAATTAAAAAAAAAACTATCAGTAATAACATCAGATCATTTCAAGGTGAAAATAGCAGCATTAGTCACTGAAGATGACCCACTGGGTTAGTCTAGTGGTGAACTTGTCATCACAAATCAGCTGATTTCAAAGTCAAGAGTTCTAAGTTTCAAATCCTAGTAAAGACAGTTACTTTTATATGGATTTGAGTACTAGATCATGGATAAGTGTTCTTTGGTGGTTGGGTTTCAATTAACCACACATCTTAGGAATGGTTGACCTGATACTGTATAAGACTACACTTCATTTACATTCATACATATCATCCTCTGAAGTAATACCTTACGGTGGTTCCGGACACTAAATAGAAAAGAAAAGAAAGAAAGTCACTGAAGATGTTGCTAGAGTGACTAAAACCATTTTGAGAAATAAGGTACTTAAGTAGTACTTCTACAATTTTGTCAGTTCATCGTTTCATCTTATTTATATATATAAAAATGAATGTTTGTTTGTCCCATATGGGTTTCTATACCATTCATCTGATTGCGATGAAACTTTCGTGAGTTGTGGTGAGCACGCCCGCGAAGGTTTCTGAATTAGTTTGGACCCGCTAAGTGGCGCTAGTGGTCGAGATATTTCGGAAAAATGAATTTATGATCCGATTTGGGTCATATTCAGAATATATATATTAGTTACATGAAAAGAAATATATTTCCAAAGAATGGATCCGCTAGGTGGCGCTGAGGTCGAGATACTTCGAAAAATTGTATTTATGATACGTTTTGGCTCATATTCAGAATATATATTAGTTATATGTAAAGATATATTTAAAAAAAAAAAAAAATGAACCCGATAGGTGGCGCTAGGATCGAGATATTTCGGAAAATTCTATTTGTGATCCAATTTGGCTCATATTCAGAATATATATTAATTAGGTGAAAAGCAATATTTTTGCGAAAAATGGTAGAAGAAAAAAGAAAACTGGGGAAAGGGGCGAAGATGAAAGAAGTGAAGAGGGAAAGAGTGAAGGAGGAAAAAAAGGACAGCTTAAATTTTGTGATATTCCGTAATGTTCAATTTTTTAATGTTTTATCAAATATTCATTTGTATTCATTTAATCTATGTATATACTCAAATCAAGCAGTCTACACTAAGGTTATTTTAACGAATCAATAATAATTAAATAATTCTATAGTCGCGGCTTCGCCCGCGTATACGGTTGTATTTGCCGTTTCGATAAGGGGATATTTAGCCGGTCATGGTCACTTCACTCGCCCTTCCGGTTTGGCCAGAGGACTCTGCCCCCTGGACCCCCTGCGTTCATTAAACTCAAGCTTGTGTGAAATAATACTGCTAAATAAAAATTAAAGCCTGTTCAATTTGTAAAAACTGTCAGTTTATTGTAATTTCTTCTGAGCAATAATTTGATCAGTAAATGACTCAATAATTGGTTTTTAGATTTTCCGTGTCAGCTTCGCATGTCAAATACATAATCAGAATTAAAAACATAAATTACCATAAAAATGTCACCAAATTTCATAAAGATTGATTCAAATAGCGGTAGCATTAAGCGGCAAAAATTTTAAAGACAATTTATGTTTTTACCCCAAATGAATAAAACCGGAAATAGTTTTTAGATATTTTACTGAAGAATATTTCAAGCCCAATTCGAGTGAATATCTCGTTTATTACAGTCTGAAATGGGAGTTTTATAATAAACCTTTTCAAGATCGAATTTCAAAATACTAGATATTGGTTTTTAAATATTCAAATGAAGATTACACACACCAAAAATCAAGTTGATATCTTCATTTGTTATCGAAAAAAATAGTCAATTTCATTATTACTCCATTTTAACTCTTTTAACTCGGAAGTAAAAAAAAAATCCTTTCTTATATGCACACACCGTAAGAACTCGTAAACAAATTTTCATCAATTTATCTTCCAGTAGTTTTTGTTGGATGTTGATTTTCAATCAGTCAGAACATGTTCTTTTATACATAAAGTAGATAATATATAAACTGATTAATGAATATAATAGTAATGATGTTTTATTAATTTTAATTAGAAATTCAGAAAATTAGCTAGCAGATTATTTCTGAAGGGTAATTATTTTCAATTTATACAGAGGAAAATGCAAATTTTAAGCTCTATAGAAATATTCGGGAATATTTAACAACAAAATTACCGGCTTTTTTCAGTTGAATTAATTAAAGAATGAAATAAGATTCTTTGTTTTGTAAATTCATAATGAATAAATTTTTCATAAATTAATGGAGACAATAATATTTATTCGATACGATCCATTGAAATAAAACATGATTAATGTAGGATTGCGGGATTCAGGACACAGAGTGTACGGCTTAATAGTCGGTTGTACCTCGGTCGGAGGGGAAGTTACAAAGGTTAAAGGGGAATGCTTTGCCTCCTGGTGTCTTGCCAGCTCCCGCACGGAATCGCACCTGACGGAAGAACAATGCAGGCTGGATTTATCACCAAGTTCACATGTAGCTAGGAGCCGGCCTGCTGTTATCGCCCCCACGAGACTCTTACCGACAATCCCCTGGTCCTCGGCATCACTGTTCACGACCCGACTACATACCACCTTGTCACTTTAAATCCACAAAGAGACATTGTGGTTATTCATTGCTTCTTAATACCTTACCTACACACCAAACTACATCACATTATACTCTCCTCACCAAAAAAAAACCCTAGCTCAGCGTTTTCAATTGTAAAAAAAATATAGAACTCAGTGAATAAAAATTTTTCTGATATGCATTTCAAATAACTCTTGTTTTTATCGTGGATTACTACGACTTTAATTTTTCATTAAAGTAAAATTTTTTCACGAGCGAGAATTATATTAACAAACACACACACACCCGCGCGCGCGCGCACGCACACACACACACAATATTATTTAGACTGTTGTAATATAAAACAGAGGGAAAGTGTTGCTAGTGATAAAAAAATGGCGCTCACTTCAAAATTTTGAATGTTGAATGTGGTCTTTACGAGATCTGTAAATAAAGAAATAAGACTGTTATAGAAAACCTTTTTATTTACAATCCAATCATACATGGACTCTATCACCTTCAAAATAGTTCCCTTGGGAATCCACGCAACGCTTCAAACGATTTTCCACTCTTCGTAGCAGTGTTGGAACTTAGAAACCGGAATATCCTTCAAATGGTCAGTTAATTTTTTAAAAATGTTTTCTACTGTTCAAAAATGGTGTCCTTTGAGGTGTTTTTTAAAGCCGGGAACAGGAAAACGTCGCAGGGACTCAAGTCAAGTGAATAAGGTGGTTGAGGAACTACAGGAATGTTTTTCTTTGCCAAAAACTCATTAATTGAGAGTGCAGTGTGACAAGGTGCGTTGTCATGATTCAGCATTCAACTGTCTTTGATGATGGTTGGTGTCACGTGGGCAAATTTTTTCCGCAGTCTTTCAAGAATTTCTCGGTGAACATATTGATTTACAGTTCTGCAATCATTCTGACAGTTAATCCCCAGTCGTACCGTATCAAGTTTCTGATTCTCTCAACATTGTTGTCACTTTTTGACGGTAACGGTCTTCCACAACGTGGATCGTCCGCAACTTATTCCCGGCCATCTAAAAATGCTTTAAACAAGCTAAAAACTTGGGCTCCAATTTTATATAGGAGTCATAGGGAGGGAAACTTTTTGTTTATTAACTGAAACATCTGTAACAGTTTTTGTTGAAAGACAAAGTTACAAGTCACTCCAGAAAATGACATAACAATTTTTTTGCTGGGCTCATATGACAGAGCGCCATCTTCATACGCCCTTTTCAATTTTGAAAAAGTTTCATTCTCACCGAGTTTAACATAAAACTAGATTGCACAACTTTGCTCATAATTAGTATCACTCGGTTTTGTAACGCACAATAAAAATTCGTTTCACGAAAAGTTTGTTTACGTCTCACGTGGCAACAATAAACTAAAAATATTAATACCTAATATAAATCAGCTGTTCATATAACCACATGTTTACTAATAACTTTACACTGTTGCCACTTTGGCTGCAAAAAAAAACTAGTCTCATTACTTTATGTACAGGCCTCGTATGTGCATGTTTGTCAGTGTTGACTTTTATTTTATCTCCAGAACTTTTTAATCCACACTCATAAAACTTTGTGTAATACTGTTATATTTGGGGGATCCAGGATTCTATATTTGAAAAAAAATCTGATGAGGGGTTATTAGATCTTGTCAGGGTTTGATTTCATGATAATGTTATTGTGTGGTTTTTTTTTAGCTCGAAATAAAATTAAAAAATTTAATATATATATAAACACCCAAAACGTTTGATTTTTGTAAACTTTTCTAATTTTTTACAATTTAACCTATTTTCTTGACTTATTTTATATAGGAGTCATAGGGAGGGAAACTTTTTGTTTATTAACTGAAACATCTGTAACAGTTTTTGTTGAAAGACAAAGTTACAAGTCACTCCAGAAAATGACATAACTATTTTTTTTAAATAAAAAAAAAAAAAAATTTCAAGCTATTTAATAAGGAATTTGAAAAGTGAAGTAATTTTCCCATTGCCTTCCTTAGTAAGTCGAATATACTATTGCGGCACATGAGCATGCTACGTCCACCGAATGCAGGTTGTAGACATTTACTAACCATAGAAGCTAAACCTTTATTATTCATCACAGATACTTGTTGAATAATCATTATACTCAGACAAAACATCTTTAAAAGATGTTTTTTGTACCTCAGGTATACTTACTATGTGTTACCTAACCCACGGCTGTAAGAAAGACTGAGGGAAGAAATATTAAGCAACAAATTTATATACATCTTTCCGTTTTGAAATTATGCATTTTATACACAGTGCCTCAAATTAGAAGGGAATCATTTTCTTATTGTAGGATTAGGGTGTAAACATCTCTATAAAAAATAGGATTTCTAAAAATTGTTGAATCTTTCAACCTGTCAACCTAGAAAGTTTTTTAATGTTTTTTTTAGGAAATAATGAGGAAATAATTTTATAACTTTTTACCTTGGAATAGAAGAAAAAATATATATATATATTCTTGTTCGGATGATTCACTGTACTTACATTACCATCATCCAGGTATTTTTAATTTTGCTGATTTGGAAGTCGAGAGTTCCAGCGTTCAAGTCCTCGTAAAGCCAGTTATTTTTACACGGATTTGAATACTAGGTCGTGGATACCGGTGTTCTTTGGTGGTTGGGTTTCAATTAACCACACATCTCAGGAATGGTCGAACTGAGAATGAACAAGACTACACTCATACATATCATTCTCAATCATCCTCTGAAGAATTATCTAAACGGTAGTTACCGGAGGCTAAACAGTAAAGAAAGAAGAAGAAGGTTTTTAATTAATTTACGCCAGATACTCAAACCAATGTTTGTTTTTTCCTACCAGTTTTCCAGCTACTGCTGAGTCTGGGTGTGTGTGTGTACACGCGCGCGCGTGTGTGTATAGGCAATTGCAAGTACTACTACCGGTTTGCCAGGCCTAAGGTAGTTGCAGATGTAGCTCAATGTAAGTGTAAATATACCGGAAAACGTGTAGTTGAAGCAGACAACTCCTCCTGACAACCACTCCTGAGACATGTGTTTAACTGAAACCCAACCATCAAAGAACACCGGCATCTACAGTCTAACATTTAAATCCATATAAAAGCCCTTACAAGGACTCGAACCTTAGAACTCTCGACTTTGAGAATCAGCTGATTTTGCATTGAAGGGAGGGGTTAACCACTGGACTAACCGGGCGGGTTACTCAAACCAATGTATTAGATTAAATTAATGATAATTTTAGTTACGGCTTATCAAACTAATTTACAATATTTAAAAAAAAAATATCTTATAAGAATGTAAAGTAAGTAAGTAATTAAACAAGAAAATAGTTTACGTAATATTGTTTAGGTAATAATAATTTTTAAAATTTCAGTTGGGTTAGAGGATTAAATTTAAATGCCAATACATAAGTCAGAAGTATTCCAAAATATTGTTGTGGGCAGTTAACAAATTTATTTGAAAGGATGACAAAATTGAGATCATTTAAATAATGAAAAAAGTGAGTGTACGTAAGCATGGATCCGGAAAGGTTTTTTCAGATTACGTCGTCAAAAATCATCCCCCGCTTTTGTTCTCAAAGGTAAAACACTGAGGTTCTGAACTCAATTAAACAGAATTTATAAGGATAATACGGATAATTTTATATAATAAATATTCAAAGATTGATTCTAACGTTGTCTGCTGAATCCTTTTAGAAATATCTCTGAAAAAATGTAGTAAAAAATAACAGAAAACATAAATTTTACATATTTTTTGAGGAAATGACAAAAGTTGCAAAAAAAATTGTAGATCTTGTAACGTATTTAATTCTGAGCGAATAAGTGTAAAAACGATCAGCAGTAATTATGCACAGGCGTAATTATATTTTCATTGAAAACAATAATGTAGAAAAATCATTCTGAAAACAATGGTTGTTTTTTTATTCACCTTTATTTACCCCACCCCCCAGAGCTGGAACAGCATCTATGCATAACTCAGTTCCGGGGGGTTGCCTTCGCCTCAAACTACCTTGGGGATCCCCCACCGGGACTACGGTCTTACATTCCCTCCCCAGATGTGCTGCGAAGGAGCCTCGTCTAAATCATTGATGGCCGGAGCCTCCTATCCCTTTTGGACGGGGTTGTCCCCCATAGACACCCATCAGCACCTTCTTGTCGCAGGTGAAGCTTTGCATCCCTTACTCCCGGGTGCATGTCCATGCAACCGACAGGAAGGTTACCGAGCCTCTCGCAGTCCTTCCATAAATGACCGGCCTTACCAAAGGTGAATCAGTGGCCACTACGATTTGGATCTGTATACGAATTGACTCTGAGGCCTGGCTTCCAGCAGCGAAAATAAAGGTCGTCAAATGAACGTTTCATAACCCTACAAGCCACCATCCAATACGGATACGTCCATCAGCCAATAATTTATCCGCAAGGATGGGCGACACAGCCACAGTGACCATCTGCGTCGCACCATAGGCCGATCGCATCGACATAACTTTGATCGACAATGACTCCCCTGTGATTTTCCGAAACTCTTATACTGAGGAGTACAAGGAACCCCTACCACAAGCCTTGGACGTCTTTGTTTCCTCAGCAACCGGTGGAGAAAGGCGCAATCTCCGTTTCCCAGATGTCTTTGGAAATCCCTGCTCCACTTCCATATCATCGTCAGACCTTACTGGAAGAGGCGGTAAATCCTCCTCAAGGTCGTTACCACCTGCGAAACCCGCAGCGGCTAAAACCGGCGAAACGACAGCCTGTCCCCGGCGCCGAGCCGACGTGTATTTCTTCTTGGTTTCTCTGCGTCTTTCCATCAGTCACTTCTCACGCCGAAATTCTACAATCTCTATTTCCGCCCACTATCGATCCCGCTGCTGTCCAAGGAGACCTTAGCACCAAAACCCGAGAAACCCCCTTCCTTCCAGACAGCCTTTCCACAGCGGGAGTAAAATTTCCTCCAACAGGTGGGGACGCGCTCCCGGACCGATTTGGCTCGTTCATAGTCCAACAACAAAAAATAAATTGAAGAAAAGTAATCTAAAATGAAACAAACTAACAAACGAATGTAAAAAACTGAATAAATTAATACTAACTGCTGTGTAACCAAGCAAACAGTCCTTGGTTACCGTAGGCAAACACCATAAAATAAAATTTAAAACAAAACGACTAACAGTAACATAAAACAATAAAAGTAACTCAAAAAAGGAAAAAAAGAACAACTAAATTATAATACAAAACCGTAAGGGAAACTGCAGAAATACGGAGCGGAAAACAATGTTTGCGGTCAGAATCAAATACTGGTATTTATATCAAAATAACTTCCCGGACAGCAATATTATTATTATTACAAACAAATATCATATTATGACATACGAGTAATATATAAAATCATATCAACTACTAGGAAATACTGTTTGAATAATAATTTATTTTTAAAATTGACAACACTGAATTTTACGAAGTTTTCAGTCCGTATAACTGACATATGAATGTATAACAATTTAAAATATTGTTAATAACCATAACGTTTTATTATTAGATAATTGAGAGTTTCATGCTGACATGATGGACAACATCGACATTATTTTTACATTTTGACGATCAATTGTAGTATTTATAATTTTTGTTTTTAAAAAATTCAAAATTCATCAAATATATTAATTTCTGAAGGAAATAATTATAATCCATAATACATAAATATTCCTGATGATGGATTAATATTCGAAAGCGTTCGGACATAAGAATAAAAATAGTTGGCAAGTGGAAATTATTATATAATTAACTATAACATTATTTAGTATTTATATAAAGCCTTGGAAGATACCTCGTGTTAAGTAAGAAAATCCCTCCAATCTCCATCAAAAATCATATTTTCTTTTTTATTTTTTTTTGTAATAAAAATAGTAATGATTATTATATATAGTAATAAAATAATAATTTGCTCTCTCGTACAATGTATCGACACAAGTTGGTTAAGATAAACAGCTGCTTTATCAGATTAATGTCGCATCTGCGGTCGATCGAAACAGCATAGTGATCAACACCAGTCATTTTTTTTTGTTTAATCTCCGGGACTACCGTTATTTATTGGTTCAGAGAATGAGATGAATGATTTGTAGCGTGGTGTGAAAATGCCATGCCTGACCGGGATTCGAACCCGTAACCTCCGGATGAAAGGCCGAAAGGCTACTACTCGCGCCACGGAGGCCGGCGATCACCAATCTATAAAGCAACAACTTAATTTCACGTACGGGAAAAATGTGAACTATGAATTTGTAAATAAAGTAATTAACTTGTTTTCTTTCTCTTCATCAAAAAATATTTAATAACGCTGTTAATAATATTTCTACCTTCGCTCTGAATATATGTTTTTTTAATTTATTTCCGTATGTACAGTATTAACCACTGAAAATAAATATTAAAAAGACAATGATATAGAAGACATAATAACAAAAGAACTAGTAGAATAATTTAATAATAACTGAAAATTCGTAATAACCGATGCAAAATTAAATATTAATAGACGTATTAATAGTAATAATAATGAACATTTATTAGTAACAATAAAAGAAAATAACAATGCCTAATATACAAACATGAAATCTGTAACAGACGCTTCCAAACTGTCTCTATTTATAAACGTATTTCGGTTGAATTAACTCTGGAGGATTAGAAGTCTTTAAATTACACTTTTTTTCGCATTTTATGTTAACTTTGTAGCAGTGTATAGTATCTCTATTTTATAGTGTTTTTTATCCTGTAAGTTAATTTTTACTCGATTTATTTACACACATTTTTTACTCGTTACGTTGATTAATTGCATATATTGAGAATCTTATTAAACATTTTACAACTAACAAATACGGAAATAATATACAATATATTGTATTAATTTAAAAATAATTCTTTTATTATATTATTTTATTCTCTGAAATAAAAGTAATTCTTTTCTAAAACGAGGATTAAAAAAAGTAATTAAATAAAAACCATTGGACTGATTAAATTTGTATGTAAATGTAGAATAAAATCTAATTTCTATTTATTTCTAAATTGAGTAAAATTTACTTACTAAATACCGTTAACAAAAAGCTATTGATTAATAATAGACTAATATTTTCTTGCAAAATAATGTAATCTCTTAACATCATTATAGTACGTGTTATTTTTTCTTAAATCATAATAGATGAATAATAGCAGATAATGATGTAATTTAAATCAGATATTTTAATTTCTTCAACGAAAAAAGTGAGTAACGTGCAATTTTTACTTTCCCAATTGTTACACTGTATATGTTTTTCTCCATTCAGTTTTCCAGTTACTATCGGGTCAGGGTGTGAGCGAGCAAGTGAATGAGTGAGTGAGTGTGTGTGCGAGACAGAGAGAGTTTGAGAGAGAAAAAAAAAATATATATATACACACATGCACATATATATATATATATGAGTGAGTGTGTGTGTGTGTGTGTATGTGTATGTGTATGTGTGTGTGTGTGTGTGTGTGTGTGTGTGTGTGTTTTATGCAAATAAAATTACTGCTACCGGCTTGCCAGGCCTGACGTAGCAGCAGATGTAGCGCAATGTAAGTGTAAATGTACCGGTAAACGTGTAGTCTGGAACAGATTCAGGTCGACCACTCCTGAGACGTGTGGTTAATTGAAATCTAACCACAGAACACCGGCATCCACAGTCTAGCACTGAAATTCATATAAAAGTCTTTACATTTACAAGTACACGAACCTTAGAATTCCTGACTTCGAAAATCAGCTGTTTTTATGGTGATGAGTTTAACCACTAGACTAACCAGGTGGGTTTGTAGTGCGTAAAAGGTGGAAAATATTGTTATTGGAAAAAAAATTGCATATTATGTATAGATTTATTTTAATATTTTAGCTTCATGTGCCCAAAAATACTAGATTCTTGATGTATTTAACAGATGTATTTATGTACGTTTGTCTCTTTGAGGAATGGTTCAATTTACAGTCATGAATTTGGTTTTTTAACATGTATTGATTGATTCTATTAAATTTTTAAACTAATTGTTTGATGAATTTAGGAGATATCGTAGGGATGTTACAAAAATTTTACTTGAGTTATTTTTTTAGCTTATTTAAATTATCTCATCAGAAATATAGTTCGTTGTATTTGGCGTACGAAAAAAAATTTAATATATGACCGTTGCCAATTTTAATAAATTACAACCCAATTAAAAGATTTTCTTGCCATGAATTTACTTTTAGTAAAATTAAAATATTCTACTTTTTTTGTCTTCAGTCATTTGACTGGTTTGATGCAGCTCTCCTAGATTCCCTAGCTATTGCCAGTCGTTTCATTTCGGCATACCCCCTACATCCTACATCCCAAACAATTTGTTTTACATATTCCAAATGTTGCCTGCTTGCACAATTTTTTCCTTCTACCTGTCTCTCCAATATTAAAGCGACTATTCCAGGATGCCTTAATATGTGGCCTATAAGTCTGTCTCTTCTTTTAACTATATTTTTCCAAATGATTCTTTCTTCATCAAGTTGCCGTAACACCTCTTCATTTATCAGCTTATCCACCCATCTGATTTTTAACATTCTCCTACAGCACCACATATCAAAAGCTTGTAATCTTTTCTTCTCAGGTACTCCGATCGTCCAAGTTTTAGTTTTATATAAAGCTACACTCCAAACATATGTTTTCAAAAATGTTTTCCTGACATTTAAATTAATTTTTGATGTAAACAAATTATATTTCTGACTGAAGGCTCGTTTCGCTTGTGCTATTCGGCATTTTATATCGCTCCTGTTTCGTCCATCTTCTCAAATAATAAAATTCTTCTACTTCCGTTATCTTTTCTCTTCCTATTTTTGTATTCAGTCTCTGTATTCAATCTACATTATTTCTATTACTTTTCATTACTTTCGTAATGAAATCATCTTTATGTTAGCATCTTTATTTTTTCACCTTGTACTGGTACTCTGGATCTAACCTGTTCTTTAACATCATTAACTGTTAGTTCTAAGTAAAGATTAAAAAGTAACGGGGATAGGGAACACCCTTATCCGACTCCCTTTTTTATTACGGCTTTTTTCTTTTGTTCTTCAATTATTACTGCTGCTGTTTGGTTCTGTAAATGTTAGCAATTGTTCTTATATCTCTGTACTTGAACCCTATTTTTTTTTAAATTCTGAACATTTTATTCCAGTCTACGTTATCGAATGCCTTTTCTAGATCTATAAATGCCAAGTAGGTTGTTTTTTTTTTTAATTTTCCTTCTACTATTAACCTGAGCGCTAAAATTGCTTCCCTTGTCCCTATACTTTTCCAGAAACCAAACTGATCTTTTCCTACTAACACTTTTTCCAGTTCTCCTCTCAAATCTTCTGTACAGAGTTCTAGTTAAAATTTTTGATGCATGAGTAGTTAAGCTAATTGTTCTGTATTCTTCACATTTATCTGCTTCTGCTTTCTTTGTGATAAGCTTTACACTATTCTACTTTACAAATCTAGTGTTATTCTATTGATGTTGTTTTTAAGTAATATTTAAAAAAACTTTAATTTTCTTTAACTTAGTTTAAATAGTGCAAATAATATGAGTTAGAATAATTACTATTATTACTTTTTTAATTAATCTTTGACCAACGGGCTGCTGTTAACTAGTCATCGCAAATCAGTTGTTAAACAGCTTATTTTCGAAGTCGACGTTTTTGAGGTTCAATTCCTAGTAACAGTTTGTTGCTTTTATTCGGATCTGAAAACTATGCAGTTGATACCGGTGTATTTTGGTGGTGGTTGAGGTTCAATTAAACATAAGTCTCAGGAATGGTAGGCCTGATTCTGTAAAAATTACACCTTAATTTACATTTCATATCATTTACATGTCTCCTCATTTCATCGGGCTATGGGTAGATTGCTTATTGTTCACTAGTTGAACAGTTTTCAACGTATACATTAGGAAAAAAGAACACTATCAATGCCTTCTGAATAGATTTTTTTTTTTACTGATTTCGTTTACAAATAAAAAGCTAATGTAAATAATTATTGAAATAAATTCTAAAAATAGAAAACTCAAAATCTTCAACAAAAAATTATTTAAAATTTAAAACTAAATAAATTATAGGAACGAGTACATAATACATTTATACATAAAAAAAACTAAAAAACGAAAAAAATTAAAATGATAATTAGGAATAATAATAATAATAAATAAAAACAATAATAATGGAGCTGGCATCATCTGATTCCGGCTGCAGAAGATCCTCCGTGATTTACTGATGAGGATCAGAAGAATCCATCTCCGAGGCCTTCCGGAAAATGGAAAAAAGAAAGAACAAAAGATGGCCTATGGGTAAACCTAGGCGATAAATTTTAAAAAGAAGATAGCTTTTTTGTGTGTTTGACATAATTATTGATTTACTGTCTTAATTTAGTTTTTTATAATTGATGAAAACATTTCTATAGAAACTTTTTGTGTGGTCTAGTGTTTTAATGTGTTTTGAAGTGAAGTGATAATAATATTTTAATGCGTTAGTTTTTAAGTAGCAAGGGTTATTTACACCCTTGTCATCTTGTGTATATTTAGGGTTTTAATATCCTACGATGTCTTTTTCTAGGTGATCTTTTTTAACAAGAGCAGTCTTCTAACTATGTTGCTAGTGTTTCGATCCGGGTATGAAAGAAACATTTTATTTTTTATTTTTGATGTGGAAAGAGGCTAATGACCATAGTTGATGCACCTAAAACCTAAAAAAAAAATCATTAAATATTTTTATTAAAGCGAACTTTTTTAAGCTTTCAATACAGATTAAAAATGAAACATCATATTAGAGTTATTTTCACAAGCATAAAACTAATTTAAAAACCATCTACACCCTGAAATTTTCAACTCAGATTGTCTCACGCCCTCAAAGTAGACGTGCTGAAGCAATAAGTGTTTTTATATATATGTTATATAACAAATTACCAATTCTTGATTTGTCCATATTCGAGTATTTAACGTATAATAATTATGTAACGATCATAATAAAAATAATATTTACTTATCATTGAAAATTATTCCATCAAAAACGTTTTGAAATAATGCAGTCAAATTATAACCCTTTTCACTTTAAATATTTATATTCATGATTTTAAAAATAATTATATTTCAACATATCCAGCGTACTTTTCTCTAAATAAGGTAATATCAAGCTGAAAATAGATTCAATCCTTATCAAAGATTTAGGAGGTAATTAACTTCCCCCTTTTTTAAATGTTGAAGTTCTAAAATACTACGTATTTTCTAACTTTTATTGCTCTATCCTTTCGATATAGGCTTAAAATATTTAGAGTCTGCTTGTTTGATTTCATTTTTTTTTACTAAAGACGAGAAGTATTGTATTTAATAAATTGTTCCCTCGCCGAAAAAGTTACATTATTTTCTTTTGCATTGCCTTAAAATTCTCTCTCTGAAAGTATTAATGTTCATTACACAACCAGTTCCTTTGGAAAACGCAGTGTAAATGTCACTATAGGAATTCTATATCACCTATTTTGGTGAGTTTAGAATTCTGATGTACGTACATCAATATAATAAGTTAAAGAAAGCTAAGGGAAATCACTTCATTCCTCAATTTTTCTTATAAATTTGGCATTATATTGTTGTTCCTGATAATGTTATTCAGTTTCGTGAATGATAATTGGCTTATGTCAGATCATTTTATATTTTCTTATTAAGCTCTTTATGTATTTATTTTCTAAACTTTATGTTTTTATTAAAGATAAAAACTTGAAAGAAAAAATAATGATAATAATATTCAATTTTATCACTGAGGAAGGGTTAAGAAGTAGGCTCTATATAAATCCTAGAAAAGTTCAACAACCTTTCTTTGGAAGAAATTAACAAATTTCACCATAACATTAAATATACGATGGAAAAAAAATGACGAAACGATTTATTTTTTAGATCTAACAATAAAAAAAAGTATAATAATAATCTAGATTTTTAAATAGAAAGAAAAGGATCTTTTACAGATAACGTCGTAGCTTACGATTCGAATCACCCGATGGAGTATAAGTTAGCGGGTTTTAGAAACATGATAGAGAAACTACATAAACTATCATTAAAGAAACCAGTAAACAAAAAATAGTTAAAATTACTTTCAAATTGCACAAAATAACGGGTATAAAAAGAAATTAATAGAAAAATGAATAAAAATAGAAATAAATTAAATGAAATTAAAACAACAAACAATAACAAAACATTTAAATGGAATAAATTAACATTTACTGGGAAATAAATTCATCCAATTCTTAGTAAATATAATACAAAAATGGCTTTAAATAACAAATAATACATTATAAAAGATTTTTAATAGTAACATAGAAGAATAAGATATATACAACAGTATAAAAGTATATACAAAATAAAATTTATTTGTAAATAAAATGTAAAATGAACAAACGGGAAGAAAATTGAAATTAAGATCGAACACATAGATCTTTTAAAAATCAAAAACAAGATTCTAATTATGCAACACATTTAATAAAAATACATACTCCAACGAAAATGGAAGAATCCATGAAATTAATTTGTTAAAGGAAGAAGAATGAACATTTTAGAAAATTTAGGAAATATTAAATTTTAACAATAAAACGATCATAAATGAAGAGATCAATAATTAAACGGATGTCCTTTTCTAGAACTTTAATTTATAGAAAACAGGAAATAGATAAATAAAAGTAAAAGATAAGTAGAACCATTAATAACAAATAAACAAGAAGGCCAGATAAGGAAAGTATGACGTCAAATATAAGAAGGGGCGTTGACTAAACGCTATATAAAGATTAACAGAAATTTAAAAGTACGAGTACAATAAGTCTTGACACCGAAATGCGTCAAGATGTGATAAAAGAATGAAGCTGTCAAAGATAAGCAATATTCAACATAGATTTTATAATGTTGTTAGCATAAAATATAATAATATACATATCTTAAAACAACAATTTCAACAACCTTGCTGCCAGATTTTAAAAATAACATTTCGATTATTAAAATGGCAAACAATACTGTCGTGATTAAAAATAAGTAAAAAAAATTCGTGAGGATAGGCTCTATATGAAAGCAAAATGTTGTAATAGTAATGTTAAAATACAACTTTTATGCTGTTTATTTATGTCAGCGGAAGGAAAGTTAAAATGTAGACGTTAGAGATTTACGAGGTAATTCATAATATTTATTATACTGTGTATTAAGTTAAACCTCCCAATAACGTACCGAATTTGTGCTTACTAAATTATTGATTAATGAGATATGTCTGTGTAAAACAGGAAACGGTAAAATATTTTTTTTTTTTGTTTTGTAAATTACAAACAAAACGAGGAGAAAACTGTGCATATATATTGTATAACTAGCTGAGTTATTTTTTATCTCCATTTCAACTTTAATTCAACTCTGTTAATCAAAAACCTTTGGTGTAACCTTTTTGTTTACCAGAAAAGTTTTATAAAAATATTATTAAACAGAAATACAAGATAATAGTATGAAAGTGAAGGAATTTAAATACTTCCTAACCTGGCATTATTGGATTGACCTTATCTTCAAAAATACATTCAAGATGTGCTTCTGACATTTTTACTAGTACAGATACTAAAGTATACTTAATTCTATAACAGTTTTCTAATGTTGCACGACACTGTACACTAAATACCTCTGAAGGAGTTGTGTGCAGAGATTTGCTTAACTGTACAGAGGATGAAATTGATGAGGAACTTTATGGACAGGGAATCATTGCATGTCGACGGCTAAACAATCGATGAAACGGAGAAGTTATACCCTCCACGTCACACGTGTTAACATATAACAGACCTAAATGTTCGACCTCGACTGGACTAAATCAGGAACTTCAGAACTGGACGACCGACGAAGCCGTAGAAAAGACCCGGCTTGCGGCGTGGGAACCGGTAACAGCATAGCTGGATCCGCCCTTCCATTGCCAAGGGTTAGAGGATACAGACGCAAAATATCTAGAATTGACTGGCTGACCTGCCATGCTGGACTTAGAGCCGGTATGCGGGGAGGCCCGTTAGAGTCGGAGAGACACCCCCTGGGCGAGTGTTAGTTGTTTACGGATTCTCTCCGGCGGGGGAGGGAAATACCTAAATGTCCGAAGAAAATAAAGGCAGGATTTCATAGGCTTGATGTGCGTCCGTTCTTCCCAACACCACTGCGGTGTTTCGGATGTCAAAAATTCGGACACACTGCCGGGAGATGCTCGAGGAAACAGATTTGCACGTGTAGAAATCCCTTGCACCCGGATGATTTGTGTAAACTGTAATTTAAAAGCCACCAATTGCCCTATTATAAAGTTTTTTATTGCCTTAAGTTTTACTTTTTACAAACGGCGTCTTTAGAAATGCAAGGTCAATAACCACCACCGGATGGTGGTTATACATATTTTTTTGGGTCCACCCCAGGACATATTTTTAAAATCAACAGTTTTGGTTAAACCATTGATAATAATTTAGTCTTTTGCCATGACCTGTAGGTTTCACTTCATGAACACATTACTTTGTAGGGGAAAAGTTTCACTTCTTTTCTTACAGCTTTATGTGCGTTAGCAAGTTCGATATATAGCTGCTATGCTAACTTACGCGTTGACTTTAATGGACTTTCGGCTATAGAATCAGAAATATTAAGCAGTATCTGTTCGTTTAGTTTAGGTAGTCTTCCACTTCGATCAGCGTCTTCAACAGAGAATGTTGCTCGAATTTTTTCGATAAGAGTTCGAACTGCACTACGGTGAGGAACAGGAGAATTTGGAAACTTTTCATAAAACTTGTGCTTCATTAAATCAATATATCTGTCACTTTCACGAAATACGTATTTCAACGAGAAAACTGCATTCCTGTATCAAAAGAACCATTAAGTTTTTCGCAACTATTTATTCCGATAAACGAAATAACTCGAAACAAAACGAATCACAACTCAACAACTGACGTCTTGATTTATTACTGGGCAACGCCCAACGTACCCACAGGGCAACAAACCTAACAGAAATGCACCACAGAAGAATATAATGCACCACATAATTCTAAAATATACTGTAAGTGATTTTCCGAACGTACTGCTTTCTTAAAAAATATTTACGTTGTTTTTGCGTTATTCTGTAAAAAATAGTACAACAGTTAAATCAATATGATTGGTACAAATTGAAACAAACAAAACTATTGAACAAAAAGGTTTTTACAATAATTTTATACGGAATACGCATAGAAGACCAATAGAATTGTTAATTTTATGTACTTGTGTGGGTGTATTCTATCTATAGTTGTATTTTATATGTATATTATTATATATATTTATAATGCATATAAGAGCTTATAATATAATTAACATCCTATTATATATGACACCTGTGTTAGGAGTTATTCGGGATATTATATATATTTTTTTATTACATATACATATTATATATATATATATATATACTAAAACTGTTCCTTTTTTTCTCCAAAAAAGTGGTATCATGAATTTTCTATAACAGGTGATACATCAAGTACAATGCACGCGCGATGTAAACAAATACAATTCAGCCATTTTCTAAAAATTCACTGGCGCGAACTACATGGTTATCTAAAATCGAGCTTGATTTATTTAGTGACACAAAATATTACCATAACTGATATGACGCCGTAAACCAAGACTCACTCTCAATTTAAGCTTAACTGCTCACAAAATAACATAGTAAACTGGAAAAAAACACTGATCAAATTTCAATAAAAACATCAGTTAAAGAACGATTGATCGACTTAGTAGTTCTTTTATTTAAGCGAATGTCTTTCGTAAAAATTTATTTAAACATACACTCGGAGATTAAGATTTGGATATAATTATATTATATATTACCACAGACGAATAATATTTCTGATTATTTAACAAACGTTGACAATTACCTAAAACTGTTATTTAGAAATAAATAAAATTGCCAATATTTTATATTTAATAGGAAAAATATTCCCAGTATAAAATTATTTAACAGATGGCCATAAATATGAATGAATAATTAATGAATGGTACGTATAACAATGTGTTGATATATCTGATTTGGAGTACCCGCCGAATTTTCTTTAATTGTATATTGAAAGATTTAAAATTTTGAATTTATTTATATCAGAAAACGTAAATTATAAATAACTGGAATTATTTTTTTCTGGCTTGTTTGTGTGTGTGTGTGTGTGTGTGTATGCGCCTGCGTGCGCGTGAATATTTAGAAAATAATATTATTTGTGCATTACAAATAACTCTGAAGAAATAAAAAATAACAATATTAACAATTAGTTCTTTCAAAATTACTTCTTACAAAATCATCAATCAATTATTTCTTTCAAAATCAGCACCACTGAAGTAAAAAATATTGAAATTGGTTCATGTACACAGCGAATTATGAGCGTAGGTGGAGTCATAACAAACTGAAACCGATAAACATTAACAATACATATTCACTCTAGCCTATGAAAGATTCCAGAGTTAAGTTTCATCCACAACACTACCAAAACATCTAATTCTGATTCTAACGCTCTTCAGACTAATCATAATATACGATTTCCAGTCAAAATAAAAGATTTTTTCTTATCGAAACCACAAAAATGGATATTTTTGAGCAATCTTAAAATTCCATACATACAACAATCACAGCACTAATTGGTTCTGACCAACTACAAAATATTAAATTTCAACAAGCCTTTATTCCTTGTTTTTAAGCAATTATAAGGCTAATATACTTGAACAAATGTATGGTCCAATTAAAATTAGTTGCAATACGTAATTCTTCGACCAATCACCCGTTCTGGTGATAATGTCAGATCATATACAATCATAGAAATGCCTGTTATTCACGTATACGTATAGCCATTTGAAAATCAATAATTTCGACCAATCATATATGGAATATATTCCATATTGCACCGAATTATAAATAATCAGCGTTACTAAAAAAAATATTTCCGATTGGGAAAAATAAAGTCTCTAATCGTAATTCAAAATTGTTAAATGCTTTACAACTTAAGTAGTTAGACTTTAATTTAATATATGGAAAGATACAATAGATTTCGTGATTTTTCTTGACTGCAACCAAGAAAATTTAGAGAACATCCTAAGTTAACATTTCTGCAGTTTGATTACTGTTTATGGTTTCTTGGTATTTGGAAGGGAATGTTTTTTCTTTTAAATATTTTGGCGTTTCCATTTTTTGTCTATAGCCGGGGGAATACTTGTAATTCATTGTTTAGTAAGTGTAGAAGTCATTGTACGCGTGAATCACCTAAAAAACTAAATTGTTCTCTTTTTCGTTTCAAGAATTTTAGAAATCTATCGGAAAATTTACTTTTAAATTAATCTTGTTTACCCGAAACGGAAGATCACCGCTACCGAAGTTCAAGGATAAAAAGACATAATTTGCAAATTTTTCTAATTAAAAAAAAAAAAACTTCTAATCAGTCCAATACTTTTTTTATGAAATAATAATAATGTTTTAGCGGTTTTTTTGGGTAAAAAATTAATTTATTAATTAGTTTCAAAGTTTAATATACATTAATGAGCAATTAAGTATAATATTCAATATTAACGTTTACTAACTTTTATATTGAAGCTAGAGTAAATCACTCAAAAAATTATGTGTAACGTATTTTTTTATGGGAATGTATAAAAGGTCATTCGAAAATAAGAGTACAGTTAATATTTTCTGATGCTGTTTAACCATCACGTTATACTATTGAAACAAGAGAAGTGGGAAATATGTAACTATCGCTTTAATGTATCAAAATGTACGATTCAACAAGTAGTATAAAGTATTTGAAACATGCTCGGAGATTTCTGTGATTACATGATTGTTTGAATTACAGTTTCTATGCAAAAGGTAGTTTTATTTAATATGCAATTCGCAGAAAATTACCGGCAACTATTTCCATACGTAATATAAACCTAGTTTATATTTTCTTTTATAAATTAAATCATTGCAATAGAAATAATTTTCCCCTATTTACTTATATGTACATACATGTATTATCTTTTTTTTCATGCTGTAAAATGTAAAAAGAGGCTCAAAAATCGAGTATCTTCATTTTGGAATCTTGACATTACTCTGTACACCGGTTCCCGCCATAACTCGGTTACTTGGAAGCGCATTGAAATCATTTTCTTCAACATAAGTATCACAGGTTTTATCGTATAAACATAACATAATTGAAAGGAATCAAAGATTTATAAAGATATCAGTTATAACTGTAAGGCAATCAAGTTATTGTGTAAAATTATATTAGATTATACAATATAGAAATTAATATTTGAAATATATTAATGATGGTGGGTATAGATTAAAATAAACAATACAGTTGAAACAAAATAACTTTCTATTTTTTTTCTATGGAACCTAATAATACCATGAGAATAATCGTACAACTTATTTACATCTTTATTATATTATTAATTATAATTATATTATTTTACTGTGTATTACATTATCATTAAAATATGTTATTAATTAATATAAAGTATTCATATATAATATTTATAGGACATATTGGATGTTAGACTGTTAATATAAGCGTTTGGTGATTGGGTTTCAATTAACCACATGTATCAGGAGTGGTTGACCTGAGTCTGTTCCAGACTACATTTTTACAGTACATTTACACTTACATTGCACTACATCTGCAGCTATGTTAAGCCAGTACCAGTAATTGAATTTGCCTATATACACATACCCAGACCTCGCAGTAGCTGGAAAACTGGTTGAAGAAATATATGTATGTATATATTATGTACAGCAGCACGTAAATGATGCTGTATAGGAAAATTTACTTCACTTGATCTTCTATAAAAGCAATGTATAATAAAATTGACATTACACAGTTAATATCTTTAGTACAGTGTTTGGGAATTTAATAAATTAAAAAAAAGATTTAATTCATCCTTTTATGTAAAATTTCATTAGGGATAATCACATGTCTTATGTGAACTGAGTGAGCTCAACTTAGTCAGAAACTCAAAACATTACTGCACGAAATTTGATGCTGTAAAATAAGACTTGTTTTCTGGTAAATATTCATTACTTAAAAAATATCCTGAAAAATGTCATAACAGCTGATGTGAGATTTGGGTCTATGGTCAAGATGTAAAAGCTAGAGCAAAATCATTGTAGAGATGGGAAAATCATCATCTTGACCAAAATAAAGTGGGAAGAGTCATTCCAAAACTAAGGTCATCTTGTTTTCATATTTATGTTAAGTCTTATTTAACAGCAATTCATAATCTGTGATTTACAATGAAAAACACTCTGAAACATTTGTGATAATGTTTTTTATTGTTCCAAAGCTAAAAGAAAATCATTAATTAGGAATAGTACATGTGTAGGTAAAACACTCATGAAATGTTTCTGGCTGATTCTTTCTCATTGCCTATAACAAACTATGAGTTACTGTTAAATAAAACTCTTTGTCATCTGTTGAATTGATGAACAACAGAAAGTTGAAGACACAATGAATTTGTTTTTGAAATTATTCAACTATATTTTGGTCAAGATTATGATTTTCCCATCTCTACAATGATTTTGCTCCAGCTTTTACATCTTAACTGTAAATCCACTCTCATGTGAGCTTTATGACAAACTTATGAAATTTTAACTAAATACACTAGAACTGTTATTTTTCAACCATTCTACTCTTCAAACCTGCTACAGTAGACATTTTTTTAACTAACTTCAACTGTGAAAGGCTAACATTTAAATACAATTCAAATGATTAAAGAAAAATTCTATCAGACAAATGCTTTATAGCACAGAGATTCCATAAAGCATGCAAAACAGTAAAAAAAAAAACTTTAGAAAGAAATGCATTAATGATCCAAAGAAATACTTTGAAGGAAATAATCCAGAAAAATATGCTAATTACCAAATAAATCTTTTTAAAATAAGTTTTAACTTCTTTACAGACAGCCTTGTACAGAGAAAAATAATACCCAGAGTAAAATAATACCTGGAGTATGTGTAAAACACATTAACGGCAACATCTTATTTGATGAGATTAGAAATAAAGTAAGGAACAAAGAGGAGAGCAGAATTAAACCAGGTTAAATAAGTGTTAAATAAGATAATACCTGAACGGTAATTCCCGAAGGCTAAGCAGGAAAAAAAAAGGTTTACAGATGATTTACAGATGACAGATGATTTAAAAAACAATATTTAATATTGCTTACAAAAAGCATAAAATAATTAATGTATTCACTAGTTCTGGCAGATAAAAACAAAATATCTTAACAAATTAATGTGAAAGTGTAAATGAACACACATACATTAAAAAAAAAATATAACTAATTAAAATATAAACAATTTTCTTTAACAATGGTTAATCTGTAAAATTTATTTTACTTATAATATTCTAAAATATTAATATCTATCTTTACTTATCCTCTAAAAGTTTAAGTTTTATTTTTATGTCTCCTCAAAAGGAATTTTTAGAAGAAAACTTATAATGAGTTCAATTGTATAAAAAGAAGCAGAATCTAAAAAGTAATTCAACAAGAAGCAAGTTCTTATTAAAATCAGAAACAGAAAAAAGATTCAACTTTAAAAAACATCAGGAAGAATGTAAATCAGAAGGAAAAATCAGAAAAATCTTAAGTACCAGGAAGACCTATAATGTCAAGTGGTATAAATAAATTAAATTAGGTAATTTAACTAAAAGCAAAAAGAAAGAGAAACAGAAAATATAGAACAGTAATTTAATGAGAGAGGTGGGATAAGTGGGATGAGATGGTGGCCCCCATTCTGAAAATTGTTTTTGCTTTTGGATATTTATTATTTACAAAGTTGAATATACAAAAAATTAAATAATGAGACTGATTATTTATTTTTAATTGGTATGTAAAATTATTTGTACTAAACATAAAAAAAACAAAAACATTAGTTTAATAAAATTTTCAAAATCAATTCTTGTTTTAAAAACTTAATGAACAATATATTCATGGATTTGTTTAATAGATGAATATATAAACCAATTTTATATATAAAAGTATTTAAAATTATGTTAGTAATATCCAAATACATAAAAATCTTAACAACCTTCAGTTGAACATTTTACTGTGTGCACTGTTAATCTCTTACGCAGTTCATTTTGTATTTAGATTTAGTCTGTACATATGGCTCAGCAGAGGTGGTCTTGTATTTCTCCGGTACTTGTGAGACCAAAATTACTACCCCTTAAAATACCTTATGATGATTTGTGGTCAATCTGAAAAAACCAACAATATCAATCTTGTGAAAAAGACCTCGCTCAACTTTGTATTGGATAATAGTAGTGAAGAAAATAATTTAATTGGTGACAACTTCCGCCTACAATATACAAACATTAGATTTGTAGTTCTTCGGAATAATCAGGAAGGTAACTCCCTTCATAAGGTCTTTCCTTTCCTAAAAAATAAGGCAGCATCGGGTACAAGTGGTTACTCCAAGAACATCACAACATCACAAAATTTGGGAGACGAATTGGTACTGAGAGACTTCTAGTGACAAGCAGAGTTGATGGCTCTTGCATCTGACCAATATGAGTGGTATTCGTATGAGTCCGGTATGCCACAAAATCTTGAATACCAGCAAAGAAGTAATTTTTTGCCGTGATCTTCTGGAGATAGACGTTAGTGAAATTTCCGATGAGCTTTGTCTCCAAGGTGTTATAGAGGTGTAGAGAATCATGAAAAGTCAGAGTAGGATAGAGGAGTCTAATCCTTCCCTTATATTAATGTTCAACCTTCCCTTACCTGATCTCCTAGGGGAAGTTACCCTCCAACCAGCCCCTCCGTTCCTAGCCCTGATGGACTTTACCGTAGGTCATCTTTTAAACCTCGACATATGACATCTCTCAGTAGCCTCGGCCCAGGATACCACCGATGCGAATACCACAAGCGACATTCCTATCGGTACCGGAGAAAATAAAAATGTCCTGTCAGTTAGATTATGACCATTCATCCCCAAACCACGGCGACATTTCCAGTATCAAAGGTATGGCCAAACTACAACTTCTTGCTCGAACACTGCAATAAGAAATTATGTTAACACGAAGAAAGAAGAACCCTTTATAGCCCAGTTGTTAGAGGAAGGAAGTATTTGTAATTTATACTAGAAAAGAGTGACTTGCAGCGTTCAAAGCATATCAGAAGTCTAAAATAAGATACAAATTGTTAAAATATTAGCCTTCAGTTAGGTTGATTTGAAATTCTCGGTACAAGAGAAAAAAGAAAACGGAAAGGTAGTCTTAATTAACATTCAAATTGTGTATATGAATAGTGGTTTTTATTATGTCTCCATACTAACGATGGTTATGAAAATCCAGTAATTAAATTACATATATATATATATATATATATATATATATATTATACGAGCATTATTTGACTACACACAGTATATAAACATTATAAAAAAAATTACGGCTCACTTACAATCAGCCAAACAATTGTAAAATTTTAATCCGTCAACATTTATGATTATATTATTTTTTTCTATATAAGAAAAAGTAAACTACTTTAGAAAAACAGATTGACTTCAAATATATTAGGCAAGAAATAATTTTAGTGATACACAACTACAAGGATGGACCACATTATATTTCCATTCTCGTTTTCAATAAACTAGACAAAAAATTAAATATCTTCCGACCAATTTATTTAGTTGAATAAAAATATATTCAGTTAAAAATAAAATCATATATTCCTCAGTAGATGGATTTTTAAATGATAGTAATTATATAAACCTGAATTTTCTGCATTCTCTAAAAGAAAAAAAATCATTTAACAGCTGGCTTCAAAATTACAGCAGATTTATTCATTACGGATTTTAATTTATACATTACCTTCCAACATTTTCATCTCGTTGTTTCTTATAATTATTACTTTAATTCGTTATCTTAAAAAATATTACCACTTCTCTTGTTTATTAAATTTGTACTTTGTAATGCTGCTTTCATCAACTTTTTAATCAAGTGGTGAAATAGTTCCTTTTGAAATAGCAAGCACTTTTAAGTATTTCTGATATGATACATGTTCGTACACATATAAATCTGAATTAAATATTTCTTTACATAATACTACTCGTATTATAAATAAATTGATTTTTTTCAGTGCAGAAATGATCTCACAAGTACCTCTACTTATTCACGGCAGGTACATTAAAAAACAACTTAACTACATACTCTTTGCACCTGAAAATACTAAATTTTGAAGCTCTTTCATTTAGAGGTCTTTAATTTTTTGAGTTCTAGTACTGTAATTTTTAAGGTCCATTTTCATTCATATTTATTATTTTAAGTAACTGCATGTATTAAAACCTTTTACTTACGGATGCCGATGATGATAATGATGAGAAATTTATTTTGTAGGTATGGAAAAACCAAATCTCATTAAAATTCGAACACAGAATCACACCATAAATATAAAAGTAAAAATATGTGGTGAATATTAACGTCTCTTCCTTTCATCCGTAAGGTGATCCATGCGGGTTTGCATCCTACTTAGGCAAAGCATTAAGTTATTGTATTGCCCAGTTAGCCTGTAGTTATTAAAATAAATAAACATACAGCTTTGATGTTTCAGGAAGATATAGTTTTTCCTAGCAGCAGATTATTATGGAATTCCTATATTGAAGTCGGTTTGAAAATTTATATTGTTTGAATATTGCAAAGCTATGTGTATCTTAGAATTATTTTTGGTGAATTACTACAAAAGTTATTTGATGAATACAACTTTCACCTCTTGTAGAGGTAGAAGATGGTAAATTTTAAGGATATATTCTAAGTACTTGTTAATCGGAGCAGATATTCCTACGAATTTCTTTGTCGAATTTTAACACGGGCGAAATAAGCTAGTTAGGAAAATCCATTTATACCTTTTTATTACTGAAATAAGTGAAATAAATACAAAATCCTAACATTCCTGTGTATCTAAGGAAGTATGTCGTTTTAGCTGCAGCGTAACACTTTTTCATCCCTAGTAGGTTTCAATTTTCCAACTGTATGGTTCTTGGAATTCCGTTTTTAACTCTTTATAGTTTTATATCTAAGGGGGTTATTGATAAAAATAATTTTTCCTGAAGTTCCATTTGAAATAATAATGCCAATTTTCATACCCCCAGGAAACTGAAGAGTGAGTAAATAAGGGTGTTTCTAATTATATAAAAACCTGCAAGTGCCAACATGATGGTTACTTCCAAAAATAAAAACTTAATATAAGTATAGCGTAAAATATAGAAAAAAAATTTTATTTAGATTTTCGTAGCAAAGTGATAGCATCTCTACCTTTCATCCGAAGGTTTGGATTCGAATCTATCGACGTAGATGGCTTCTTTTTTTTAGGTTCCATAGATTATTTCTCTATTAGGTGACATAAAAAAACAGAATCTCACCATTTTAACCAAGAAATACTGGAAAGAATGGGCGTTAAAAGAACAATTTTAATATAAGTTTTATGAATATGTATGAACTATAAAATGTACAACAGGACTAAATGTCTACATACAATATAATTACATTTGTGGAGGAGAGATATCTTCATAATATTACACTATATGCCACATTAACTACGTCCCGATTTTAATTATAATTTTCATAAGATTTTAATAATAATTTTCATAAGAAAACGGAAGCGTACTCTTAAAATCTGTAACACGGAAGTAAGTGAAGCTATTAAGTCCAAAGACTTAGTACCGAACTGGGCCCCTAGCGGTGTCACCAGTGTTGTTAAAAATTAATTAAAACGTATACGTGCACGTTTATGCTAATTTCCTGGTTCTGCCACGCGAACCTATTGATATCTTCCACCTTTACAGGGTACTCGATATCGGTCATGTTTAGCCGCCTCTCATACATTGAATAAGCGGACACACGGTTGTTGCTTCCACCTTGATCACATTGATGGGCCAAAACTAACCATAGGAAGCATTTTTCATCATTATTATTTTTAATATTGATGACTGGTTTTTTCTTTTGGATTTGCGATGGGAGTTCGATGTATGAACTCTCCGCCGTACAGTGGACTTTACCGTTTTCTTTTCACGTAACTAATATACTGTATATTCTGAATATGAACAAAATCGATCCGTAAATATAATTTTTTGAAATATCTCGATTCCAGCATCATCTAGCGAGTCCCAACTTATTCAGAAACCTTCGCGGGCGTTTGCACAACTCACCAAAGTTTTATCGCAATCGGATGAATGGTATAGGAACACATACACCAACAAACATTCATTTTTATATATATACTAGCGGACCCGACAGACGTTGTCCTGACGCAGCATTATTCTGTAATAAATGCACCCACATAAATATAAGTAACTTAATTATGTTAAAATTAGCAGGAATGTGTTCTAAATTTCATTAAAATGACTATTAGTATGATATTATCAGTTTGTGATTGTTGTATTATTGTAATGGGTTTATTGATTAATTATGTGTAGTATGGTTAATATTTATTTTCACTAAATATTGAGATGTTCGATGAAAATTGAATTAAAAAATCCAAACGTCGTAAAAATTAATAATTAGTGTAATTAATAAATTTTCATCCACATTACTACTAATTTTCACTTAACATCATTCTAAAAAAAGTACCTCCTACATATTTTTTTATTTATTTAAAAATTTTGATGTTTCATAACCAACAGCTTAATTAATCAGTTAATAAAAAAAAATTAAAGCACTGTAAAAAAGCAACGTAGTTAAAATTTTAGTAGAAATTTTTCTCATTTTTCTCATTATTTAAACATCTATTTTACCAAATTTTAGATAATTGTAAATTAAAAATAATTTTAGAAAACTTTTTATAAAATTAATCAGCTAAAACATTATAAATTCAATTTTTTAAAATATACTTTAAACTATATTATAAGTAACTTATATTTTAATTTTATAAATGTTATAATTTATTTTACAAACTTAATTTTTTATTTTCAAAGAGCCGTTCAATACTTCATAAGTTGTATAGAATCAAATGAGAACTGACAATTTAAATTTGTAGGTTAAGTTGATTGTTATTGAATGCAAGTGTATACATCATTAAAATTCATGAAAAATCATGTAAAATACTCACTCACTTCAATACTGGATCTTACAAATTTGCACAATGTACATTTTTAAATTAAACTATAAAACGTTATTTCAATAGATAATAATATAATATTCTCAATAAGCATGCAATTCTAGCAGACTCGGCAATGCTTCGCTATTACTAGATCTGAGTATACATACAGATTAAATGACAACAATTGAATGCTTCATAAAACCTTAAAAAAACTGAACATTAGCAATTTAACCTTTCACTTTATAAAAGTCAGAATGTAAATAAATCCAAATGGCAAAACAACAGCACTACCTATCGGATTTAATTCACACCACTCTCTAATCACAGTATTCGGTGGAAAATAATTTTTTAACGAAAAGTGTTGTGGCTGCAAAATCATTACAATTAATACTGAACATTAAGAAACTTACAAAACATTACGGAACCTTATAAAATTTCACCTTTAACTTTATAAAATTCAGAATATAAATAAATCCAATTGTCAGAACAGCACTACCTATCGGATTTAATTCAAACTATTCTCTAAATACGAATTTTAATGTAAGAACGACACAAGTAACTGATATGGGAAAAAGCAACAAAATAAAAAAAAAAAAATTCTAGAATCCGATCGCAGCACCAACTACCGTGTTTGACTGATAAACCAAAAATTAAAAAAAACTTCTAAAACGCGATCGCAGCTCTGCCTACCGGACGCACACGCTGCCTACTGGACCCAATTGTGAACCTTAACCATCCCAAGATCAACAACACATAAATAAATTTAAAAAAAATTTTCACTTCAATACTGTATCTTACAAATTTGCACAATGTATATTTTTTAATTACACTTTAAAACGTTATTTCAATAAATAATAATATAATATTTCTCAATATGCGCACAATTCTAAACGCGATCGCAGTGCTGCCTACTTGTTACTTAATCAGTTGTGATTTTGTTTACATTGGCAACGGCCATACGGGCTCCTTGTGATTGGTCGTTGTGTTTGACAGCGGCCATCTTGCATTGATCTGATTGGTTTTCCTTTGTTTACATTTCCATCTGATTTATTAGCCTCTTATTTATTAAAAAACTGTTTTCTCGCGATTTTTTGTAACACAATAATATCACAAAATTACGAAATATTTTTCTCAATTTGATCGCAGCACCAACTATCGGGACAAACTAAAATTAAAATAGAATATTATTGAATATTCGATACTGAGATGGTAGTGCAGTCTGCCGGATCCAATGTAAAACATTCCAAAATCAACAACTACTTATAAATAAAAAATTAATTAAAAAAACATTTTCCAGTGGACCAAATTGTGAATCTAAATCATTCTCGAATCCCCTTGAACACACACACAAAATTTCATCAAAATCAGTCCAGCCGTTTAGGAGGAGTTCACTTTCATACACACGAACACAAGAAATATATATATTAACTGTATATATTTAACATATTAAATATATGTTAAATTTAATATGTTAAATATATATATTTAATATACTCTATATTAAATATATAGATTTTAATGTATTTTGCTTTTATAGCATCATTTCACTTAAATTTGTTCGTTCTAAACATGTGATGAAAAAAATAATCTGAAAATGACAAAAACAAGTTAAATCAATTACTTATTTTTTATAAAGAGTGGCTCAAAGATAGTACTCGTATGTGCATCTCGTATTACAAAATATTTTCCGGAACTTCCTTCTTAGGACTATTTTTGGTTGTAATTTATTTTCGAAAAATGTTTAATGAATAATACCGTTTTCTCTGTATAAATAAATCTGTATAACCCGATATTAAAATATTTAATTTCTAAAATATTTGCGAATTTCTTGTAATATTATTTTTCTCGGAGAGCTATATTTGTAAAACCTTTGCATTATGTACATTTCGGCTCTGTGACTGAATATTAAAACCGCTATCAGGAAAAGTTATTTCCTTAAAACGTGGTATTAAAGAGAAAAATAAAGCCTTCATGTTTTTAAAGTTATAAAGGAATATAAAAAAAAAACAAAATTTAATTAAGTTTTGCCTTATAAAAATAAACGAAAAGAAAATTATTAATACAGTTATTAATACTGATTACATATTTATTATTTAAATTATTGTTTTTGAATTTTGAAAATAATTATTTATTTATTCGTTTATTATTTAATATAAATTGTATTAGTGTATTGATTTGTGTTTATTTGTATGCGTATTATTCCAAAAGAATATAATGTAATTGACAATTTTAAAACAGAATGGGCCACCTTAGTTTGTTTCAAAATGTTTGTTGCTGCTATTCTTATAATTCTGATGCTTGTAAAGCACTTCAGTTATAAGCAAAACTAGTCAGAAATACTTTAAGAATTATGGTATTCATTATTACAGATGTCTAGATGAATGTCACTTGAATTTCTGTGAACTATGAATCTTGCAACATTATATTTGTTCCATGAAGAAAGGAAATACCTGTCATTAGTAATTCTCTGTACGGAATGCTTGGCAATCTTCAGCATGATTATATCACCTTTGGGAGTGACTGATATTTATATCAAGTCATCTACGTGATATCTAAAATATCAGGGTTATGATATCTAACCTAGTCTAAATATATGTATAGCTCGTTTGTAGGCAAACGTGGTGAAAGCGGAAGGCATCAATTATATTTAGGTATTTAGTAATTTGAAATACAAATAACTCAATTGTAGCTCTTTTTTTATAGATTTTAAGTGTAACCTCTCAAGCGTGATCCTTTTCCACCGGTAGGATTCTTCTGAACCATCTTCCGGATGGACACCGTGTCTTGCGGTGAGCCCTTCTTCCCGTATTAGTTGTATTCCGTACAGGGTTTTAATGTCCGCGGGAACAGGTGTGTTTTGAAGCACTCGTAACTAGTAAAAATTTCGGTCAATTCGTATCCAAATTCCTCAAACCTGCAGTCCAGCCTTCACTGGAGGTTTGGGGTCAGTCTAAGGGTCCATCTGCCTTTTGTCGAGTGATACCATCTTCCCTGTCATACCTCCTGTAAATTTCCTCTTTCTTCCGATCGAAAAAATTAGGAGCACAAGTCCTCTATGCCGGCGGGATCACCCAAGATGGTCCTGTACCCGCAACATACGTGAAGATAGAAAGCTCTGTGCACTCGGTAAAAATTGCGCGGGCTCTTTACCTTTCCACCGACCAGACTGATGATCCATACAAAACTTAAGAGAACATCTTCTGGAACAGTCTGACTTAAAATTCATATATATGGTTTGTGTAAATGTCTGTTGTAGTCTTTAATCATATATGAGTTTGAGTGAATACTAATTTCAAGTTAGAAGATCATTTAAGCCACAAGTGGAGCTTTTCCTTTGTCTCAGACTGAAGCTCGTTTAACCTACCATTAAAGCAAAATATTCTAGATAAAATTTTTTAGGCGTTCATTTTTTTACAAAACGCAAAATAAGCAAAAAGATTGTAGAAAACGATATACGGCTAAAAGGGACGCTCTCCCCATTTATACTTTTGAAACGTCACAAAATTTGTTATTCCTTCCGATGATTAAAACTTTCCAACGGCTAAGATTTAGTTTTATACGGATCGGTACTTCCTGTTAAAAAAATAAAAAAATGAAAATTCTAAAATGGTAGATACATTTATCTATATGTGAAAGAGATTTCGAAATTTATAACTGAAAATGCATAAACAAGCATCTAATTTCAATAAAAATTCAAAATATATTCCTTAACCTCGTAAATTTTTGCTTATCTATGTTTGATGTTATAAAAATCGGTTTAATAACATAACAAGAGATACCAATTACTTCCGAAAGTGATATAACAATTCTGAAGAACTCCGAATATACTCAAGTTCACAGTACTTAGATTTACCAGGCACGCTTTTATTCTGTTCACGTTAGAAATTGATTGTGTAATAAACATCGTTAATCTTTCATGAAGTAATCTCGATTAGAATAAATGTAATTAAATGTTTTAAAAACGTTTTAGCTATCGTAAAGATTGGTACAGATAGTGTTAGTGACTAATTAATATACTTTTTTTTTGTGAGACGATGTCCTAAACTGCATGCATTTTACTTCAATATTACCTCAACTTTTGTTCATATTTTTCTAAGCTAAACATTTAAAAAAAATGGAATTATGATTTTATTATTATTTTTATCGATTCCTGTCTGTCTGGTAAGGTATGCTAAAAAGCTGTCCGATAAATAAAAGCTGTTCTCTTATCTAAAACAACTGTTACTTCATTACATTAATTAGAAATGAACAGCGATTGTGATATTGAATACGATTCAACAGAGTTGATGTTATACTGATAAGTCCTGGCTGCGATCACTATAATCAATTTAATGGGTTTAAATCATTTCGTGTAGGTGTTACCCTATTGTTTTATTGAATTTTCACAACAAAAGTTCAGTTGAAATTCTCACTGTTTAATTGTGCGAAAGGTATATCGGCAAAGAAGGGTAGAGAATCCTCGATAGCGTATTTCTCTTTGATTACACTTCTATAGAATTTCGTTTTCTTTTTCGAAGCGTAATACCAAAGAACATTATAGTAAATTGTTTGAAAATAAATTGCAGTAGAAAAAAAAATCATCTATCAGGAAGTTACTTTAATGCCTGTTTTTAGGCAGCTGTAATTTTTTTTAAAAATTACTGTACCTAAAGTTGTTTTGGGTGTGTAGTTAACAACATTTGCAACGGTTCAATGAACATTGAATACCAGTATCCTTATTGTAATTGTCGAGTATTATTCAATAAAAAATTAATTTAAAATTTTAATGAAATAATTTCTAAAGTTTCGGAATTTGAATAAAAAAACAAGGAACTGAGTTTCAATATCAGTGTAATAAAAATTAAATTTCCTCGTTGAAAAGTTCGCAAGAAAAATAATAACTGAAAGAAAAAATAGAATTTTAGATTGTTCCTTCATAAAAATAAAATAAACTAAAAAATAAAACATGAAAGGAAAAACGGGACATAACAGGGCTATTTAATAAATGTGTTTAAATAATTTTTTTATTATTTGAAAAATAATTTTTAATTGACTTAATCGACAGTATTTAACGGATCAAATTTGGAGAGAGAAGTCTAAATTCTACGCATAAATAAATATATGTATTGTCGCGTGTTCGCAGCTCGATCAGGATATTGTCAGATTCACAATTAAGAATATTTATATACTTATAGTTCTAATTATAATTGTAATTAATTGTCTAAATTAAATGTTAATTGTCTATTTATAATTGTAGTTATATAATTATAGTTTATGGGTTAAAAACATAACTAAATAAGACATCAATAATAATTACAAATTGTAATAATAATAGTAATAACAAGCGACAATAATAAAACAATTAATGAAAAAGAGTACATATAAAACAAATATTAATCAACTAGTCACAACCACAACAACAGCCACATAAACAATAATAATATTGCCCTGAGGTAGGTAATCCCCACGTCCGGAACACAACATCTACGTTCCACGTCCAGGGCGGTAACAGCCGTACTTATGTATAATACATATAGCTGGCTAACGGGGCTCCGAGTAAATTCCTCGGATATGCTTATCTTTTGACCTGTTTCCACCTTCAGGTCCCCTCATGGATTGGATTTTTTGGCCACCTGCAGGATATGAACAATTTATGGATTAGGAAGTGGACATATACCAAACTTAGAGCTGGCGATGTGGCGGCTACGGTCGAAGTTATTTGCAGGTGTAACGGAGACCTTTTGTTGTCCACATGCCCCCCGCGATGGCAAGCATGTAGTTAAGGTGCCCATGTTGTTCGGAGCATGGGAGCCCTGAAAGCCTCGGTGTGTAAGGGCCTGGAGTCAGTGCAGAGACTGCGCATCCGCTCTCTGCCAGGACATATGCCGGTTCCACCGGAGTACCGGAACGGACCTCCAGGGTTGGTAGCCCTGGAGTGGGGGTGTACCCCGGCGGCTAGCCTTACTACAGAAGGGATTTATTGTTCATGCAAGTTGAACAATTAAACGTGGCAGAGGGTGCGCGTAAACACCCTCGTTTAGAACCAGCCGTTTCGCCTGAGGCAAAACGGAGAAAAAGTACGGAAACTAAAAAGATAGAGATTGAGGCTAGAAAAAGCTTACAAAAAGCTTTTTTTAAACGTAGTAATGTACCGAAACCCAAATATTTGGTCATTACAAAGGAGGATGGAAATTTTTCGAAGGTGAGTCCTTTTCTCATCGCTCGGGAAATAACCAAATGCGCTGGTGGCCCTGTAAAAGAAATAAGGAAGACCTTCATAGGACTTCATGTTGAGACTGTAAATGATGTCCAGTCTCAAAAGATTTTAGGGCTTAAAAAGATTGGAGAACTGGCTGTGCATGTTGATCCCCACGGTACGCTCAACACCTCAAGAGGTGTGGTCGTCTGTCGGGATCTTTTAAATTGTACGGAACAAGAAATTGTTGAGGAGTTGTCAACGCAGGGAGTCATAGAGTGTCGCCGATTGAACATGAGGAGGAATGGCGAGGTCCTACCTTCAGCCTCTCATGTTCTCACATTTAACCGGCCTACCTTGCCGGAGAAGATTAGAGCGGGGATACATCGATTGGATGTGCGGGCATTTATCCCGCAACCAATGCGATGTTTCAAGTGCCAACGTTTTGGCCACACCGCCATCAAATGTGAGAGAACGCAAATATGCGTGTGCGGTGAAGAGGTGCATGAGGGAGAGCCGTGTAAAGAGCCCCCTACATGCATCAATTGCAAGGGACAGCATTCATGTAGATCCAGGAATTGTCCTGTCTACAAAGAAGAAGTAGCTGTGCAGGAAGTTAAAACTCTGCAGAAAGTCAGCTACATCGAAGCTAAAAAGATTGTTAACGCCCACAAACCCAGAGCAACAACATCTTATGCTCAGGCTGCGGCTACTGTTCCTGCTCCTGCTCCAATTGCTGTAGATGAAAGTCAGCTCATCAGTAAACTTGCTCCGAACTTGGCTAACATGATTGAAAGAATCATTGACAATAAAATGAAATCTTTCAATATTAAAGATACAATAAAGCCAAAGATATTAGTACAGCCTCCTCCCGAAGATAAAACAGCGAAAGCTGCTCTCGCGCTGAGGAAACCGGACCCCAAAGCAGAATACCAAGTCCGTCTTAGTGAGATTCTTGACGACAAGAAAACAATAATATCTTCAGAGACTGTTATGGAGGCTCCCAAGCCTCCTGCAACTGAAGTGGCCTCTAAGTCTCAGAGGCCACAAAAAATCACACAGGGGGGGCGAGTGTCCCCCCTCCCACAGGCGGTTGCCGGTGCTATCCCCGTGTCGGGGAGTGGCCAGGTTGCCGCCTCTCAATCGGCGCCTGAAACCGGCGCCGATCCATGTCCGTCGTCGTCGGCGGCTTCGGTGGTCTCCGACACGGAGACCGGAAGCCTTACAGGCGACGACCTTCTCCGCGAACATGCTGCTGTTCGCAACATGGAGAAGAAGCGGAAAAAAGGATGGCCGAAAGGAAAACCCAGACAATAATTTAATTAAAAATTAGTGAGTCGATAGTACAGTGGAACATCAATGGATGTTTTTCAAACATCCATGAGCTCCAACGCTTGGTACATGATGTAGACCCGATCTGTATATGTCTGCAAGAAACACATTTCCGCCGAAATGAAAATTTTAAATTAAAAGGATTCAATATATTTCGGCGAGATCAACCGCCAAATATAAGAGTTAGAGGTGGAGTAGCTATATTAACATCGACTAGAGCTACCACCGAAGCGGTTGATCTAAACACCAACCTACAAGCGGTCGCCGTTAGAATGAAGCGACCGCTTAAGATCACTGTGTGGAGCATATACTTACCGAATTACGATTGGAATAAGGATGACATAGAAAGACTAATTTCCGAGCTTCCCCTACCTGTTTTACTGGTGGGTGACTTTAACGCTCATAATTCTCTCTGGGGATCGGATCGAGTAGATCCCCGTGGAAGAGAACTGGAAGGGTTCCTGATGAATTCAGAACTTATTATTTTAAACGACGGATCAGGAACCTTTTTCAATGCCAGAGATGGATCGACGTCCTGTATAGATCTTGCACTTATAAGCGGATCGATAGCACCGAGGTACAGCTTCCATGTTATAGACGATCTGCATGGAAGCGATCATTTCCCGGTGCAAATTGTAACTGATGTTACAAGAACAATATATCCCATCCCTAAAAGATGGTTATTTGAAAAGGCTGACTGGACGAGCTTCACAGCTAGAACGATACTCCCGGAAACAACTGGAGTTATCGGAGACGATGTCGACGCCATAACAAATGCAATAATTGAGTCGGCATCGAGATATATTCCCAAAACATCTGGGAAACTTACAAAGAAACCAGTTCCATGGTGGAACGATGAAATAAGTGAAGCTATAAAAAGAAAGAAAAGGGCGTATAATGCCTTTAAGAAGCGTCCTAGTATAGAAAATAATGTTGCCTTTAAGAAATACAGGGCGTATGCAAAACGTCTTATGATAGATTCGAAAAAACGATCCTGGCAGCAATACGTGTCATCCATCGACAAAACTACTACTGCATCAGATGTTTGGAGGAAAGTGAAGGCGATTTGTGGGCGTAATGATTTTGCTCCCATAACTAGCCTTCAAGATGAAGATGAAATAAAAGATACTCCATATGAAATTGCAGAGCTGTTATCCAATCATTTCGAAAAGGCCAGCAAAACGGCCAACTACGAGGAAGGTTTTCGAACCAAAAAAGAAGAACTCGAAGGTCTACTAAATTTTAGAACTGAGTATAATTACTCATATAATGTACCATTTAAAATGGAAGAATTCGCGAAAGCGTTGGAAAAATCAGGTAACACAACTGCTGGTCCGGATGAAATCCACTATAATATGATCAGGCAGCTGAATACCACTGCAAAGTGTAGATTATTAGAACTTTATAATAAAATATGGCGGGATGGAACGTACCCGCAGCAGTGGAAAAAAGCTCATGTTGTTCCAGTACCAAATAAAAATAAAAATTTAACAGACCCCAATAGCTACCGTCCTATTTCTTTGACGTGTGCTATGGGGAAAATATTGAAAAAAATGATTAATAATCGACTCGTCTGGGTTTTGGAAAAAGAAAACCTGATATCACCGTATTAAGCAGGTTTTCGACAATATCATTCTACCACTGATCAAATGATCAGCTTAGAGGACATTATATATAACAGCTTTATTGCAAGGAAACATTGTGTCGGAGTCTTCTTTGATCTTCAGAAGGCTTTCGATATGACCTGGCGTCATGGTATAATGCTCCAGTTACATGAATGGGGCATTCGTGGCAATCTGCCTATACTGCTCAGCAACTACATGAATGACCGTACCTTCCAAGTACGCGTCAAAAATGAATATTCATGTGAAAGAATATTGGAAAATGGCATACCGCAAGGTTCGCCGTTGAGCGGTACCTTGTTTACCATTGCCATTAATAAATTGATATTAGCCATTCCAGTAGAAATCAGCAAAAGCGTCTATGTTGATGATCTGGTAATCATATATGCCAGCAACAAGACTGCTATGGTGAGGTACAAATTGCAACGAGCGATCAATGCTCTAAATGAAGTTGCAAGGAATACAGGATTCCAATTCTCACCAGAAAAAACGTGCTGTGTACACTTTTGTAGGAAGAGAATTCCTCATCAAAGTCCTGCTTTGACAATTGACGATAATCCAATACAATATAAAGACAGCGTAACGTATTTAGGACTAGTATTGGATAAATCCCTTATATGGGGATTACATATACAGGACTTGAGTGATAGATGCAAAAGAGCCCTGAATATTATAAAATGCTTATCGAACTTAAATTGGGGCTCAGAAAAAGAGACATTATTGAGATTGTATAAAGCATTGGTTCATTCTAAACTAGACTACGGATGTATCGTATATTCATCCGCTAGAAAGTCGCACTTAAAAAAGTTAGACGTAGTTCATAATAGCGGAATAAGATACGCAACAGGTGCTTTCCGCACAAGTCCGGCGGCTAGTCTGATGTCTGAAGCCGGAATAATGCCACTACATTATAGAAGAGAGATCCTCTTATTAAGATATGCAACAAATATATGGGCTTTCCCTGCTCATATAAATAATAAATTGTTTACGAATCATCCCATGGCTGCATTATACGAACGTCATGCTACCTATTCCAGACCAGCCGGAATTAGGTACCACGAATTAAGAAGAAAATATGAAATTGCTATACCAGAGACTCTAGCAATTTCTACTAGAGAAATACCGCCATGGCTCTTGCCAGCGGTAAATGTAAGTTTGGATCTCCCTCAAGGAGAAATAAAAAAGAAACCAGCAGTGATCATCCAGCAGGAATTTTTGGCAACCGTCAGTAATTACGAAGAACATATTAGAATTTATACTGACGGTTCTAAAACCGAACATGGTGTTGGATGCTCGATATATGTAAATGAAGAAGCCCACTTTTGGAGACTGCCAGATGTGGCCAGTGTCTACACGGCAGAACTCACTGCAATTCAGCAAGCTCTTCGCTACACTGAACACTATTGCGAAGAGAGAGTGCTAATATGTTCCGATTCATTAAGTGCACTCGTTGCAATTCGGAACAAGAACATTAAGGATGTCCTAATTGCAAACATCCTGTCCATTTTATACGTACTAAAACAACGAGGACAGCGATGCGTATTTGTATGGACTCCGGGGCATGCTGGTATTACAGGTAATGAAATCGCAGACGAAGCTGCCAGAAAGGCAACAGTCTGCGATGATTTGGATGCATTTCCTGTAAGAGTGGCAGATGTTAAAAACCGTCTAACAAACATAGTAAGAAACAAGTGGAACGCTGAATGGAGGAGTTTAAATACAAAATTAAACTCAGTTAAAACTTCTCCTTATAAATGGAAAAGCGACTTTAAGTTGACTCGCCGTGAACAAGTAGCGGTGACCAGACTTAGAATCGGTCACACGCGATTAACAAATTTATATTTGTTAACCGGCGAAGTGAGACCAATGTGCGGTGTTTGTAATAAAACACTGACAATCAAGCATCTAATAGAAGAGTGTACCATATATGAGGACCTCAGAAAGAGGTTCCGTCTTACAAATAATATTAGTGCTGATCTGGATAATGGAAATGAAGAAAATATAGTTGCATTTTTACACGCCAGTGGACTTCTTAAAAAACTATAAAATGGAAGTTTAAAGCTGTGGTAAAAGATACTTTAAGCGGTAGTTTTATATATACATATAAGGGAGTCTCGAAGCGTGGCACGTATAGTGACGGGAGGTAGCCCTCTTGCCTAGGCCATTTTGGCTCACCTGCATTCAAGAGCAGTGAGTCGGGGTGTGTCCGATGATGGCATGGGGGACCCTCAAGGGTGGATTGAGGGCGCGAGGCTATGGGTGTACGCCGTGCATGCCTATGGCCTGATATAAGAAGGATTCAACTGCCACGGCACCCTGGCACGACTGATATACTGCTCAACGGCGGTTCTGGTCGCCCCGAGGGTGCTTAAGCAAACTATAAATGAGACTTCGTAGAAGAAAGAAAGATATGGTATTGATTAGTTTAATTTTAATTTTAAGTTCATGGTCTTTTGAGAACCTATCTCAAATTTTAATATTGGGGCCCTTTACGCCCCGTAAGTGTTTGTGATTGTCCTTGTCTCTCATGTTTTAATGTTTATTGTGAAGTTTGTGTTTTTAAATAAAATGTAAGGGCCCTTTACACCCTTACATATGACGATCCTGATGGAGATAATAATTTCTTTTAAAGAATGTGACGAGGGCTAATGACCTTAGCAGTCGATGCCCGTAAAAATTCAGTTAAAAAAAAAAAAAAAAAAAATAATAATAATATTACATGTTAATAGTAAACAAATAATAAACATCAATAAACAGAGATTACTTACAAAATAAAATTTAAAGTAATTGTCAGGATATATTTACAGGTAGTTAAATAAATAATGAAAACCAGAATTCAGTCCCAGTGACAAAAGATATAGCGTGATCGCTAGTCCTAACATTTTTAACCACATATTAATAACAATAGTAAAACAGATAAGACAAGTATAAAGTTCTTTTACTGTAAATACCTATTGCTGTTCTCAAATAACATTACCCCAAAAGTTTATGAATGAAATTAAGTACATTCTCTTCCACTTATAGTCTTACAGTAACTCACCGATAGTACTCGTATTTCTTTTTAACTGGAATTTCGCGTGGCGTTACCTTACTCGTATCAAACTAAATTCACATTGGAAATTCGCTCCTTCACTGCCCTCCTCGCAGAATACTTTGGTTGACTGACGTCTCGCAGACTCATATCGCAGCCTCTCCTCGCAGAACTGACGTCATAACGTTTGGAAAAATTAATAAAGTGAATAAATTTAAATATGTAGATGAAATAATTAAACCCAATGCTTTAGATGAGGATTCGAATTATTAGGTATTGTATTAAGAAGAAATTAGGCATTGTAATACCTAGCTCTTAGACCTGAATGTTTGTATGTTTCGGAGTGTTATTTTATGAATAAGATAGGAGAAATTGAAGAGCTAGAGAAAAAAAAAATGGAAAATATTAACAATTAAAATTGAAGGGAATAAGTGGAGGATTGGATAAAATGAAGAGCTTTGTAAATTTAATGACAGACTTTCAGGTGTTATAAGGAAAAGAAGACTGATATTTTTATAGACATCTTTCTAGAATGGAAGAAAAAAGACTGATTGAAAGAACTTTCAGTTTTGACTATAATCTGAGGCGTGTCAAACCTCGTGAATAGAAAAAAATTAAGTTAACATTGCAACTTGTATGTAACTTATATTCAATTGTATTAGAGTTAATATAAAACGGTTTTTAACATTGTAACTTGTATGTAACTTATATTCAATTGTGTTAGATGTAATATAAGTAACGTTTTTTTTTTGACATTGTGTTAGTGTTTAAATGTTGACGCTCTCGCGCATGCGAGCTGTAACATATTAACCTTTGTTGGAAGGGGAAAGCAATTATATTTTTTTGCACCGGCCGGCTAGTAAGCGAGTAGAAAGGACACAGGCACTCTCACTCAGGACTCGGAAGGAGGCGGTCCAGTACTCTCTCTCTGGACTTGGAAGGAGCGGGATCCAGCCATTAAGATCGGCGACCGGGGATGCTGTGAACAGCGGAAGAGGAACAACGCCGTAGAGAGTCTAATACGTAGAAAGATGACTACTACCCTTCGTGATGTAGCGAGCGTCCGGCCGGCATCAAAGGGTAAATGAATCCCAACATTAAAATTATTATTTTTAAGACAAATTACATTAATAAAACTTAAATCTATTCAAACATTCAAATTCCTAGTGTATTTCAGTTTATTTAATAATGATCCTTCAAAAAACCTAACAAAATTAAATTTCAGTAACCATTTTTATAAAACATTTTCATTTTCATTTTTTTTGGGTCGTTCTTGGCACATCATCGGAGCAGGGCGAAGCGAGATTGGCCGAGAACGGCGCAAATCGAAAAACTAAAAACACCTGGTTTAATGAAGCTTTGAAGGATATGAGAGCACTAAATATCACGAAAAAAAATATTTTTAAGCAAAAATAAATTTAGACATATTATTTTGGAAAGCATGGGTTTAGAGGAAAAACCGAAAAAGAAATTATTACTAAGATGGAATGAAGAGAGAAAGCGAAAATATGGAGAAGGAATGAAATAATATCGGGAAGAAAAGTAGTAGAAAGAGAAAAAATGATTAAATTATTTAATGTGGTCCTAAGGTGGTCAATTCAAGAAGATGAAAAATATTATATAAATATAGATATATAAGAAATATACGACTATATAATATTCCAGGTTATTTAAATTCGGCTTATCTCGAAAACCGGTTTATGTAAATATGAGTTTACAAAGATGAAAAACAGAGTTAACTGATCAAGAAATAGTGAGAGGCGTATTAAGAACAGAAGAAGCTAAGCTGGGACAACCGCAGATGAAAATATTTCAGAAGTATGGTGATGAGAAGGCAATCTTTAGGGATAAGAGATTTCTATTGTATTCTCTAACAAAATGTATTTTGCACTTTATCGTAAGTTAATTTAGGCTTTGAAATTTCTTTCTTTCATATTTATTTCATTTCAGGTTTCCATATCGGTTCGTTAAAAAATAAACTGTAAATCATCGTCCCCTGACATATTATTAAACATTTGCTTGACATAGGCGCAAGACAAAGGAGAGAAACAAAAATTCAAAGGAAACTATGTGATAGAAAAAATACTTAGAATTATTATTTATAAACAATTTTTAAAATAGGTCCAATTACAATCATATGTAAACATATACCCTTTAAATGTATATTCAGTAAACTGTTTTCCTTGGATTAATTCTTAATGAATCAATCGTTTGTTGCTTATAACATAGTAAGTCTGAATTTCTGGAATTTCGGTTAAGCGAAATCGGTCAATCCCAATTTTTTTATTTTTTAGGTAAGTGGGAATTTACTATGTGAAAATTTATTAAAGAATTGGATCCACTTATAATTAATTTATTCAAATCACCAACACAGTAACATGATGACACTTACCTAAGCGATTTCGTTGATATTCATAAAAATCTGGCACCATCTCATTGAAATATTTGTGACTCTCCGTAATACTAAAGCTGATGATTTAGTATTAATTCTCTCTAGAAACCTCTCTCTAGCTTGTTAAAATAACCAGCTGTTATTTTAACAAGCCGAGTATGAGATAGTTAAAGTTCAGCTCATACTCGGCACTCCCGCCTGACAGACACAGCGACCTCACTTCAAGGGTATTTCCGCTGAAAGCAACGGAGTTTTCTTGGAAAAAGCCTAGTAGAGGTTTCAGTCATGGCTATTCCTACCCTTGTTCTCTTATCCTGCTCCAACGGACGCACTGAGCGGGATCGAATCGCTTTGCCAAAGAGCAACAGGGATTCGACTGCAGCTTGCATCGACCTACTATATTGATGTATGTTGTATTTAAAGGTGATAAGAGAAAGAGGTTACCGGACGGTTTTCCGATTAAATTTTCGGAAAATTAGTATGAAATATTGCTCTAAGCATTAATATTTAGTTAATAAAACTTAACTGATTTAATAAATAAAAAAAAAATGAATCATTTAATCATTCATTGATTTCAGTCATATGGTTTAAATTATTGTATTTCTCATATTTTTTCTATATTTAAATTATAATTTTAGAGTTGAACAGGACATTAATGTACGATTATCACTATGCTTAAAGAACTAAGCAGAAAATTTTAAAAGTAATATTGAAGATGAAAAATATCGATCTACATTTTATAATCGATTGAAACAATTAATTAATACTCATAACATCATTAGAATATTTAATTATGCGTATCACTGAATTAATCATATAATAATTTAAGCTTATTAAATTTAACTAATGAAATTCGTCGACGTTTACAAATAAAAATGCGATTCAGACAGTGTATATTATTTATTTCAATAAGGTTCTTACTATTGTTTATTTCGTCGATTTAATTAGATAAATTCAGATGACATAGTATTCCTATAGAGAAGAAAAGATATATAAAATCTGGGTTCCAGATTAATCTGGGTAAAGTAAAATTAAACGTGCAACTGATATTATTATTTTGAAAACTACAGTTCTTATAAGATCACTGAATTCTCAATGGAACCATTGTCAAATTACAGACCTTAATAAAAAATATAAGCTATTTCAACTCTTTTCGTTTGCACTAAATAATATTTTAAAAACAAAATTTATTTTTGTTATTAAAATTCATGGTTTAGTTAAAAAAATTATCCAGGTTTTCTTAACAGCCGAAGGAGCAAATGAGGGAAAACCTAATTAAAATGGAAGATTAAGAGAACAGAGGGTCTAAGAGAGAGTTGGAAAAAGGAAGAAGCCCAGAATAGAGTGGTATGGAGAAGAAAAGGTAGAAATTTTACTCCATAACATTAGATAAAAACAATTTGTTCATCAAAAGTTTGAAAAATTACCATTTAAAAATCTCTTTTCTAATTTTATTTTGTGATATGTTATACTGAGTATAATAACAAAGGATTCCATTTTTATTAATATTCATAACTTTTTAATAGTTGAAGAGATAACTGAGATTCGAACCGAGACGTCTCGGGATTTGTGCGTCGGTCCTGGGTTTGAATCCCAGTCCGACATAGCATCTTTTCGTAAGAACGAATCGGCCACTTAACCCTGGAATCCTTTGATTTTTGTTTTGCTAACTGAAATTGTTAGATTATAAGTCGTGCAAATTCATTCAGAGTATAAACTGATCTCCAGGTCATTTTCGGCTTCTTGTATTATCCATATATCATTTAAAAACATTAAACCATTTAGACAGTATCGATTACAATCTGCGTGTTATGATATATACTTCATATACATCTTAATCCTTCCTTTTTGATTAGGATTCTGAAAACGAATTCCAGGTTCTGCTATCTAAAAAGGATTTAGCTCTATGATAAAAGAATCATTATCAGTTAATAATAAATTAATAACTGATGAGTACATTAAACTGCTTCTCCAAAATACATATATTTATAGAGGTAAATATATTGTATACAGACGGTCTCGAATTCGATTTCCGTTAAGAAGTAAATTATTTTCTTATGTACCGTTTTTAAAAAATATATTTTATTAAGTTAAAAGATTTGCCAAACCGTTGAAGAATCCACCATCCTTCCATTAAAATATGATGTTTTTTTAAAAATGAAAATTAACCTTTGTGCCAAATGATCTGAAATATAATTTAAAATTAAATTATATGGTAACAATAAAGTTGTTTTGACGAAATTTTAAAGCCGTTCGGATACATTTATTTCATAACAGGAGGATATATTGCAAGTGAATACAACAGTCTTCTGATGTTTTAAACTACACATATTTGTATTTCGTTTTAGTGTAGTTAAATTTTAAATTATAAAATACATCATTACTGTGCAGTTAACCTATTTATTTTATATTTAACTCTTGAAAACTGTAAAAAAATCGACGGATTATTGTATATGTAAATATATAAAAAATAAAATAATATTATAATGTTTTTTTCTTTTTGTTCTTTTTAGCGAATGTAAATATTCTAATATTTATATTAAAATGAGTTATAATGTCATGCTTTATGAAAGTTTTAGTTTCTATAATGTATCAGTAAACGTTAAATTGTTTTGACATAGAACTTTATCGCATGTACTGAAACAATTTAGGAAAAATCCATATTGGATTTTATAAATGTAATGAATAAATAAATACATGGAGGAATAAATAAAATAAGAGAGATGGAAGAAGATTTGTTTCTTCATTTAATGAAATGAAATGAAATCGGATTACTTACTTATTTCTTATTATTCGAATAATAGGGTAATAAATTTAATGCAGATTCTTCTACAATGAATGATAAAATTTCTAAAGAATATGCTTTCAGTTAGAAATAAAAAATCATAATTATTTATTAATTAAGAAAACTTTACATTATTTATCGATACAGAAATAGATAAATAAATGTTATCACTGATATCTGTTATTCAATCAATTTAATTAAAAATTTTTTTAAATTAAAAATACAATTTTTTGTATTTGTTTAATGATAGATCATTTTCATCCGACTACGAAGAGATTGGTTCCTTGAAACCAATTTTTGTAACAAAAGTATTGATATCAGATAATTCATATTAATTTCATTATGTAAAGACTGTATTAAATAAATAATTTTATTGTTATGTTTTGTTATTATTTTTTGTTGCGTTTTATGATTCGTTGTGTATCAAACTCATTTTTACCTTTCGGGTAGGTAAGGTTCAGTTTCTTTGTTCTTAGAAAGTCATTCAGTCTTGTTTGAAACTTGGTAGATGTGTTTTGTTAGGAGTTTATGTTAGCAGTATACCGATGGGAATGTCGCTTGTGGCATTCGCATCGGTGGCATCCTGGCTGAGGCTTGACTGAAAGATGTCATTGCCGAGGTACTGAGGATGACCTCCGGTAAAGCCCATAAGGGCTAGGTAAGGAGGAGATGGCGTGGCGACCGAAACCGTCACATGGAGGATGTCTTCCCTATGGGGTCAGGATGTCCTGTAGTTATCTTCGGAGTAGATAATCCTAACATTAGAAATGATTTTATCTTTCTTTTTTCATAAAAGTAATATTTTTTATTAATGTTTAACAAATTGACGTGTGTTTATAAAATACTTTATGTTAATTTTTTCATCAATATCAATTATCATCGTTAAATAATTATTTAAAATCATTCTGTAGTTAGGGCTAAATGTTTTATTATCGTTTAAAAAGTACAATTTATTCTTTGAATTTTTATAGGAAAATCTGTCAAATAAATTTTCCGAATTTAGGAATTTATAGGAAAACTATTAAGACAAATGGCTTGTGATTGCAGTCGTATTTACTTAAAGCTACTAGTATTCTATCGGATGGATGAGGCGTAAGAAAACATATTACACTTACTATGGAAAAAGAAACGAGCTTGAAATATTTATAGAATGTTCTAAAAATACTGCTAGTAGTTATATGAACAGAAAATCTCGCCCATTTTGTACTGAATTTAACAAACTGAAATCTACAATGAAACTGAATTAATAACAGGAAAATTAAAATAAAATACAAAACGGAATCAACAATGTAGTTGAATATGAGAATTAGCCAATAAAAAACCCCTTTATTGTATTAACAATATTTTAAGTATATCCTATATATTTTAGTGAAATTTATTGGTTAAACTATTTTTATTATTAATTTTTTCAGAAATACAAATCTAGTTCAGATTAGTTATTATTAATAATAAAGTAATTGCAAAAAAAATGTTAAAATTAAGAAAAAATTGGGATCAATAAAATGGATAAAAAACTGATCGATTTTCAACAGACTGTCTTTATTGCTATTTATTTATTTATTTATTTTTTTTTGCAAATAAATATATATCTAACTATTTTACCTTTTTAAAATGGGTAGACGTTGTGGGGAAAAAATCTGAGAAAATTGGATTAAGATAAAAAAGGTAGGAGTGTTATATAGACTTTTGTACTTTTTTGTAACATTTGTGGTATGAATTTCAGTGAATTTAAAAAAAAGTTAGTCTTCTCATAGAAACATTACCAACTATTTTTCTGCTGCTTAAATAACAAATTAGTTCTACGGTTTCCAACCAGGAAATCATGGGGTATCAATTTACCTCCCAAAACTTTACTAGCAATTAAAGAAAAATTTTGAAAGTCATTACAAGTGTTAATTACAAATAGTAATTATTTTATTAATTTAAATTTTAGCAAAAGTTGAATAGATAAAAATTAAAAATTGCTTTATAGTTTTTATCTGGAACTACTTAAAAATATTCTGAATACTACATTTTACTGTATAAAAGAAAAACTTACATATTTTTACTTTATTTTATATTAATCTAAAATAAAATAAAATCTTACAATGGAAAATAATATTCTACAATATTTTACAGTCTGCACCACCCACAGAATTGAAAATTTATTGCTTTTCTTCTTGAAAAGCGCTCAAGTAAAACATGTAAAAATTACTGTTTTCAGTTTGAATATAAATTGAATAAAATACAAGGAAACTGTCTTGGTTGATGTGTTTCGTCGGCCTAATTCATAAAATGCGTAAATCCATTTACCTTAATTTTTTTTAGAAACTGTAAAATGTTCTTTGCTATATCAAATCTTAACGTAGAAATAATAATAATAAAAAAGAAAAAACAGATAAAAAAGAACTAAAGAAATAACATACGTATTCTGCATAGTTATTAAATAATTAATTACATTATTTGTAATTCTTAAAAGGAAATTACATTAATCTATAATTTTTAGTACATTCAATGTTATATAACAAAATTTTTCTTCCAAGATAGGGCAAAATTTTCCATACAAATTATTGTATAAAAAACCATTTAAGCTGAGCATTTTAAAACAATAATAGCAAAGCCTAAGGCTTAATGACCGTAAAAAAGTGAAAATTATTATTAGTTATAGCGCATTTCGTTGCTAAACTATCATCATCAAAAGATATAAAAAATCAATTAAAAATAAATACAAAAATTTAAGGTAAACAAAAAATAAAAAATAGAAATAAAAAAAAATGATAAAAACAACACTGAAGAAGCTCTAAAAATTATTATCATTATCATCTGCTTTTCAGGCTGGCAGCAAGTCCCTTCGTCCCCTTATGTTTTCCAATTTTCACTTCATCTATTAACTTAATCCTTCTTCTTCCTCGCTTCCTGTCCTTCTATTGATCCGTTCTAAGAAGACATCCTACTGAATTTATGATAAATAATTGAAAATCAAAGGAACAGCTTAGTGGATACATATATAACCGCTTCTGTTCTACCATTGTGGGTCTAGGTGTTGACTAAGCTTTTCCACTTCTATGTTCTTCCAAGTTTCTTCTCTACAAATTTCTTTGCATGAAAAGCCTTTTTCTTCTGCAGGTGGTTGGTCCTTCACTTTATTTTGTGGGCGTTCACAAAACCACCTTTTGTGTGGGCGTCCTCTAGGCGTTTTTCTCTTCTTCTCACACTCATAGGATCCTACCAGCATCAAAATCTTTTCATATGTCCTGGACACCTCAATCTGCCCTCCTCTCAGACTTTCCATTCCGATCTCTTCTCTGATGTCTTCATTTTTTACTTTATCCATCCTATTCTTTTCTGCTATATTTCTCAGCAATTCCATATAGCAGCCTGTAGTCTACTCCAATCTCTCTATCTCAACAACCATGTCTTCGCTGCTTACGTTATTGTTGGTGTACATACATATTTTACATTATATCGTTTGCTTTTCTTGGTATTTTCTTGTCCCAGATCAAATGTCTTACACTCTAAAACAGCTTTCCTCATTTCTCCAATCTCTTTACAACTTCATGTTCTACTCTACCGTCGATTGTTATTACGGCTCCCAAATAAGTAAATCTTTTTGTAGCTTTCAGAGTATTGTTATTTAATCGATTGTCTGTTCCAGACTTTTGTCTCGTCCTAATACCATCACTTCATTCTTCTCTTCCCTCATTTCAAGACCCACTAACTTAATCTGCTGATTCCATTCATCCATTTCCTTTTGTACCTCCTCTATCTCTTCATCCTATGTAACCGTACCATCTGCAAAGATCAAGCGTTTTATTTCTTTTTTTTTCCATTGATTTCCCTTTACATTCCTATCCATGGATTCAATGATTATGTTGAATATTAGAATAGGCTTAGAATATAATAGAATAACTGTGTATAGTTCTAGCTGAAAGAAAAAGGTTAGCTAACTATACCGGATATTAATTGAACTCTGATAGACATATCAGAGTTGGCCAACCATAACTCTTAGGATAAAATAAGGTTTGTCTCAGAAAAAAAAACAGTTACAGTAATATTCAATGATATACAAAATATTTTATAACTTAAAAGTTAGATAAGATAATTGTCTAACAGTTTAATCAACATTAAAGTGCTGATGTCCCTATGATATAGAAATAATTAATAGGAATAGTTTGATATCTATTTTATGAAAATCAACAAAGCCATTCTGCAGTTAAGGGACACAAATCAAAAAATTAAAGCTGCCTAATTACACGAAAGGATTTTTATTTTGAACATTTTATACGGTTTACATAAAAAATAATAGTTTATTGTTGAACATTTTAAGTGTTAAATGTCTTTATTTGGTATGATCGTAATGAAATAAATAAAAATTAAAAGTTAAAAGATTACAATCATGATGAAAATTCACTTAAAATATCATTTTTAACGATTTCTTCTTCTGCCACAACTACCAAAAATTGCTTTATATTTCATTTTTTCTCATTCTAACATGACATTTAAGCTTTGTTTTCAGCTTTCTGCGTTTTGAGTCACATTTTAGTATAATTTCCTTTTTATATTTATTTACAAAAGATTTTACTTTACCATTCATAATTTTTTACCATTTATTATTCTCCATTTCTCATATTTTAATATTATTCCACTCCTTTTCTACCAATTACGTTTGATTTTCTCTTCCTACACCATTTCTATTCGGGAAAGATATATTTTATTAATATCTTTTTCATTAATCGTAAATAATTTTCCAGTAAAATTTCTTTTATCTTTTATTCGTAATTTTTAATTACGTATATTCTTAAGAACAGAGGTAATAGTATTTCATATTTCTGTTGTATAATATACTGGGAATATTTATTAAAAAAAATTTAATAACGTTTCTATAATTTCGCTTCATTTATTAACTGTACAATTTTCTACGGAACATATCATTAGCAATGGCACATTTTTTCCATAATTTTAACTTCCATTGCGTATTTTTTCGCAGATTATGCTCTGTAATAGTGTATAACACAAGCCGGAAAAATTTGAGTTGTGAAATCCTTTTTTAAATTTTAACAATTGATTCTTATGTATTGTATAGCACTGAATCCGAAAATAAGCTTTACCTTTTCCCATCACGTCAGATGTTTTCGCAAATCGCAAATTTAAAAGTTTGAAAAATTGCGAAAATGTGATGCTATAAAACAGACAAACTTCTTTTTTTAATAATAAATTAATATAATATACTCACTTTTTTGGCTTATACTATGCATTCTTAAAGCGAAACAGTGGTCTGAAGAGGAGAGTGGAGGGTCATTGATCCCTTAATTTTAGGAAAGAATCACCAAATCCTTAAATAAAAGAATCATCAAAAGAAATAAAAATAAAAAAGGGACAAATTCATATATAAGAAATACAATAAAGGAAAAAAATAGAATCAGAAAAAAATAAATAGTAATGAATGAGAATTTTAGTGACGTAAGTTGTATTATTAGCCAATCACTTTCTTTCAAATTGGTTTACGCTCAACTAAATTTTATCATTTCATTGGCTACCGTTTTAAATTAATAATAATACATGTACATTTTTTAATATTACTTATCTATTTTATTTTATGCTTTGATTGTTCGTTTTTTATTCATTTTTTTAAGTGATCAAAATTTTTTTAACGGTCAAAATACGCAATTTTTGTGATTCTTGAATGTTTCTCTATGCTATTTTATTTCAGAAACCATAATTGTTGCGTTGGTTTTAATCGATAAATTTAATGAACGGATAAAAATTTTATTTTTTTCTGTCTCAAGTACAAGATTATTATTGTGATATTGGTTCCGTTAATTAGACTAAACTAATAAACCTACGATTATGTTAATCGTAAATGTAATCTAATAAGCAGTGTTACATATACCTTATAAGATGTAGTATAAATCGATTTAATTTAATATTATAGACGGAAATTAATTTATCACATCACACCAAATAATGCAAACCGCTGCGAGTAAAGGCGGTCTATTAATTAACCATTCAATGAAACAAGTAGGTTAATACCTACATTAGGTAATCTATATTTAATTAATAATAAATAATACTGTCCAATTTGTAATAACAATAGTATTACATAACATTGCTTACATTAATAATAATATATTATTATTAATAATGTAATTATTATTAATAATGTAATTATTAATAATAATGTATTATTAATAATAATTATTATTATTAATAATAATAATTATTATTATTAATAATAATAATTATTATTATTAATAATAATAAAACAATAAAACGAAGGTCAGTGACTCTGATGATGAGGATAATGAAAATAAACCCGGATTTACCATTACGAGTATGGAAGCAAGAGAAGGGGTTAGAAAATTAAAGCAATTTTTCTTTCAAAAGGGATTACCAGAAGGTATTATTTTAATATCAGAAGTGCAACCGCTTATTGAAAAAAAATATGACTTTAAACTAAAATAGACAGATATTTTCAACTATCAACGTACAAATAAATTGTATTTATCTGTATTTGGTTTTTTATTTTGATTTTACATTATTTTTTGTACATTAATTTTGATTAATATTCTTGTATGCTGTAGCTTTTTTTCTATTAATATTTTTGTAGCTTATATTGTTTTTTCCCATTAAATGTAGTACAGTAATTTTTTTCTCTTATTTTATTGATCGATTACAGTAGTACAATATTATTATTATTCAAATATGAACATAGAGGAGAGAAAAAACCTTGAATTTTATAGTCGTTTTAATTAGCAACTATTAATTTTCTATTTTAATTAACATTAAATAAATACACAATATTATTGTTCTATTGTGTTCTATAGTGTATATTATTGTTCTATAGTGTTTTTTTTTCTGTACAATAACCGCACATAATACTGTATTCAAATCTTTCTATATAGGGGACGCATCTGATCAACGGACAGATTGTTGTGTCCGATATTGGTAACTTTTACTGTATACGAGTATATTCAATTAAAAATTATACGAACAAAAAGTGTAATAAGACATCGTTCTATTCACAAGGCTAATTAGTTCATAAAATTAGGGTTTGAATCAAAACAAATTCTCATAAATAGAATCCTTAATTTTTTTGATTGTTTACTTAATTGTTTATAGGGTATATGTAAAAATAATTTAAAGAAGTAATTTTAGCTTAAAAGTGTTATATATAAGTATGCATATAGGCATTATGTAATATGTATTACTTAAAATTAATTCAACAAATACTAATTAAAAAATTAGTGAATTTATAGTTAGATAAGGAGTAACATCGAAAGAGAATAAAATACATTTCTAAACTATATCAGAATAATAGATAAAAAATAAGGATTAAAAAAATTTAGTTAGTATTAAAAAAAATTGAAATAACCTTAAATAAATAAAATGAAAAATGTTTAATTTTTAATTAGAACATAAAAGTTATGTATAAAATTACAAATATATTAAAAAAGTGTAATTCAAATATCACTATAAATAATAATCTAGCAAAAAAACATAAAATAAAATATTCTAAAAGAGTGTAAAACTCCAAAAATTAACAGAACAAAATGTTCCAACTAAAATTTTAATTATACAGCTCAAAGCGTAAATCTTTAAAAAAAACGGCCTAAACTGTATTATAATGCATGGAAAAAACCATTCAAACATAGTAAAATTTATGACTAATAATAACACATATAATAACCAGTGTTTATATGAAAATAAAAATAAATGTATTTAAACAAAAATTTTATTACTAGTAGCTAAAAAAAAATTGTAAAAAAATATTTGATCAAAAATAAAATCTTGTAAACAAAGTTGTTTATGTTATGTTAGAATTGAAATGACATGTTAAATATTGAAGTAACAACAATATGTTTATTTTACCTCAAAATCATTGTAAGTAGCATCTTAACAGAGGAAAAATGAATAAATCCGACTAAAAAAAATAAATAATAAACTAAGCAAAACATTTTAATAATAAATTATCCAAATAAATATAAATCCGACTATCTTACATGAAATAGGAAATAAAAATCAATAATAATATATTTAAAAGCTAGACAATCGATTTTGTTTTTATTAAATGCATAGCATGATCTATATTGTACCATGATATATATTTTATACATTTATAATCGTATCCGGAAAAATAAATTTAGGACAGATATAGGAGGTGTTAAAAGATGAGCAAACTACTTTTAGGAAGGAACGACACAATGTAGATAATATATTTGTCTTGGGAATGGCTATCGATGAGGTACTAAGCAGAGGGAAAGAAACAGATATAGCATTTCTTGATCTAAGAGTTGCATTCGATGCAGTATTTCCAAGGCAAGAGTAATGAAAGGCTTTAGAAGAAATCGGAGCCTCAGCCACGTTAACCACAAAAATGAATCTTTATCAAAATGTTATGGGAGCTGTTAGAATATGAGGTGAAAAGACTAAAATACATGAAGGTGTAAAGCATGAAGGTAGTTTCAGTCCGCTCCTGTTTACTGCGCCGATGAATGGCATTATAAGGCAGCGTAAAAGACGAATAAAGAGAAATCACATTGGGATCTGTAGATTGAGACCGAGGTATATCCAATCATTTATGTATATTGATGATGCAACACTGATAGCAATGAATTAGGACTTACAAAATTCGATAACTGAATGTGCTAGTGCTTTTGAACAAAGAGGTGGAAATGAACCCTCAGAAGAGTAAAGTCATGTGTGTTCATCTTTTTCTTTTTTACCTTTGGCAGTTAAGCGTCGGGTCCATCTAGCCATTTCTTCTATCCAATTCGGATAGCCATTCTTCTCCACTCCTGAAAAGTTTTCCCTTTCTCACTAAGAATTCCAGCTACATTCGTCTCCCATTCCTGTTTTTGCGGCCCTCATTATATACTCCCTCTGGTCTTGCCTCCACCACCATTCTCGGCCTTTATTTTCGTTCACTCTCATTTCATGACTTAACCATCCCAAAACGTTTTTTTCTACTTTCTATACCAGTGGATCTTTTTCAGCTTACTTCATGGTAATGATTCTGATTTCGTCATGCACTGTTTTCTGTCCTACCCAACTCGGATATTTCATTTCCGCTGTTGTCAGCCTACTCTTATGTTTTCCAGCAGTGTCAAGACTTTCTGTAGCATACATTAAATCCTGGGGAAATATTCTGTAGTAAATTTTCGTCTTACTTTCTCAGCTGACTTCCCTTTTACCCACTAGTGTATTACTCAACTAGTAATATATCTGGCTATTCTTACTAATTCGATTGTTTACTTCCCTGGTTCTCTGATATATCCAATCAAATGAAAACAGTTCTTAATATTTAAATAAATTATTATTTCTTTTGAATCCATTTTAAATTTCTGGAACGAGGTGACTTATCCTAATATGATATATCTACCTACAAAATGTTCAATGTTTTCCATCTCTCCATCAAAACACATAGAACAAAACTTCTACCTTTATGCGGTTTACCGCTAAGCCAGAGGCACAACGTTCTAAATGAACATTTTATTTAAATAATCTTCTCTCAATATTTTCAACACAGCCATCTCTCCTGTCACTTGTGAACAAGCGATGCCTCTGAATCCGCCTTACCCGCTCAACTGTTTCTCTTCCGAGCGAGGAGATACGCAAAGGGATATTAAAGAATCTCACTTACAAAAAGTAGCACATATAATTCAGTTATTTATTTTTTATGTTTTTTCCTTTCATAAAAAATATTATTTTCCAATAATTTTATTTGTTATAATTCAGTCTTTTTTATTAAAAAAATATGTAATTATTAAAATTACAAAGAAAAAAGTATTAAAATTTATATATATATATATATATATATATATATATATATATATATATATATATAAGTAAAAAGTTTGATTTTTATTGGAATTTTATATGAATCAAAATAAAAATTTTGATTTAGATCAAAATAAACAAAAAAGTCCATGTCGACAAATGTCCTATCTAGCTTCATTTTCCCTCTGTCCGCCATTTTGATATTTTTTCAATGAAAGTAAATATCTTAAGAACGAAAGAATTGAGGTATTTGAATGTATATAAATAAATCTAAAAATTTTATATTTGAAAATTGCAAATCGCCGGCCGTTTAAATTATTTATCCATTAATAACTACGAAAAAATTAGTTGTATGAAATTATGTTTTGATAGATATTTAGCCATTTATTGTGAACAAAATAACACACCTCATTTGTTCAAATCGATTTGTAAGCGACTAAGATATGGCTGAAATAGTTAAATTGGATTGCAAAAGTTATGCAGTCTAACATTTTTTTGGCTGTTTTCACTTGTGACAAAAATCGCATTGAAGGAAGTGAAATAATTTCTGATAAACTTTTTGTTTATTTTAATGTGAATCAGTCTGGCCAATATGTTGCCGGACACCAGTATGTGATATATATATACACACAAATATTTATACATATATTTCCTCTCTTTCTATCTTCATTACTCAGCAGTTTTATTTTAATAATTTAAATTGTAATTATGAAATTATGTTGTAATTTTTAATTTTATTGCGTACGGTAATCTGACTGTATTTGATGTCAATTTTTGGATAAGTGAAAAATAATTCGCTATCATTACTACAATTCTTCATTACTTCATACATCTCATTCTTTTCGTTAAGTCACTACGTTAATTTATGTTTGAGATTATATATCAATTTTAATGATGGGTTTTTACGTATGTTTAATGACTCGTACTTTAATAACAGAGTTTCTTACCATAAGGTAGAATTTTTCATAATTTTAATTATTTTAACAAATCACTGTAGAACAAATTACTATTTTTTAATTTACCAGAATAAAAAAATATGCAAACTCGTAATAATTTTATTTTTATCACTGGGAAGGAATTAAATTTCAATCTTTATGCAAAAGTAAGAAAAGGTTTTTTTAACTTAACTTATTTCTTGTTAACTATCTCAGACTATAGAAAAATTCATATTTAAATTGTTTAGGAAATATTAATGTTACTTGTGTGTTTCAATAAAATATTTTTTTCCTATAAATCTGAATAAAAAATAACTCAGGGGTGGATAGATAAGGTAAGATATATTTTTTAAAGAGTTAACTTTGTATTAAGTTAAAAGAAACATTTTTCTATGCTAAAAACATTTTCTCCTAATAAATCAGACTTTGATTTTTACTTTCGCGCCCTGAATAAATATATGTACTATAAAAAGAACAAGTAGCGAACCAGAAAAAATTTCAGTTCAATTTAAAGGACTTTAAAGGCTTCGAGTATTTGTAATGAATTCAAAAGTAATGGACGTAGGACGTTACGGTTCTGACTGGCGTCCAAACTTTTATGACCGTACGTCAAGCAGTTTAGATATAGCGTCTGTTGTATCTGCGTGTTTAGCGTTATTGCTAACTAACTAACTTTTGACTTGTTCTTGTCTTTAGCGCAGAGCCACAAGAGCCCAATGCAGGGCTAAATTAGAGAAACAAATATATGAAATCTTCTGGGACCACGGGGGTTGGGGGGTCGTTAGTTCTTAGTGACTGAAAATTCACAGTCTGTTGAGGGTTTAGACTCTTGAAGGTAGCAGTGTACCTTAACTTTCAGCGCAGGGAGGAAGGCTAAATTTTAAAACCGGGACCAGCTCTGTTCTCTTTGGGTCGTCTCATGTTGCAATCTCATTTTAGAACGGTTTGCTTCACGGGTCAGATTTGAGTTTCCACAACGCATAATCGGTGATCTCAATTCCAATCAGATTCTTGTGGTCGGTTGCCCATCGCCGGAGTGACTCTACTATGCATGGTGAGTTGGCTAAAACGTTTGCACAAAGGTAGAATTGGGGATATTCAAAGCCTGTGGTGGGCTCCGGTTAGTCAATAAACTCTGCTGATAAACAGTATAACTGCTACGATAAACAGTAAATATTGTTTATGTTATAACAAGTAGCAATGTATTTTTTTTTTGTAGAATTTAAAGTACGCTTATTTTTTGCTGATGTACATACATCCCCAAATTTGGCATAATGATATATGTAGTATTTAAATTACAAAATAATAGCCCAGACACCTACTGGAAGCTTATTTTCTCTTTTTTTTGTATGGGGAGGGAACTTTCATAATTTTCCACTTTTGTCAATTCAAAAGAAAGATAGATAATCTTCTTGTGCTTTGTCTCATGACTAAACAATATTGGGACTTAAGAATAAATGTAAGTCACTTAATAAAATGGCATGGTCATTGAGAAGAAGAAAAAACACTCATTCTAGTCCTATTAGTGAAAGGAAAAATTGGGATGTAGTTTTCCTAATGTTGACTTTAATGAGCCAAATGTTCTCATATATGTTACGACAAATATGCTAAGAAAATATATTGGCACATGTATTAAAGGTCCAGCCAAATCTGACAGGGATTCGAATTCAGTTTAGGCTATTAACATTTTTTTATGTATTCACCAAAAAGTAGAAAATTACGAATTATTTTATATCATGTTTCTTTTAAAATATTTTTTAAAGTATGTCACTTTTCTGTTTCATCAAGAATTAAGGCAATTGAAATATGTCAAATGAAAATGCGCATGACAATAAAAGAATCAGGGCGAAGCTTTCATTTTTTTTTTTTTAAGTTCAATCGCTAGTAACTTTTTTGTTTTGGTCACGTAACTTGCTCAGTCTATTTAAAGTTAAAAAATAGAATGATTCCGAGACAGACGGAAACATTCTTAGTTAAAAGCTGTGTCAAAGTGAAACAGCATTAAGAAAGTCTGTGTTGCTATTTGCGAATCAGTCTTAAAATGTTTGAAGTGCATGAAAGCGAGAATTTTCTTCTAGCAATATACTTCTCAGTACACTAATGCTTGTTGTGATCCGTCTGAGAGTGTATCAACATTATATAAAGAAACAAAACAGTTACTTTTACTTTCTTACAGAGCACGTCGCTAACAAAATTATGTTAAATGGAAATTCTTCTTCTGACTTCTTATTCATTCACGGGTGTTACAGTCTGCATCCACTCTTAAACATGTACTTTTTAAATTGCTATAAATTTTGTTAAATATAAATAATTACAGAATTTTTAGACTTGGTAATTATTACAATTTATATTCTCAAAAGTTAAACAAAAAAGTAAATTGAATATTACTGTACAGCATTTTTAGGAATCTAATAGAACATATAAAAAATTTAAAAGTGAAAGATTAGGTCATTCTAAAGGTACATTAATATAACAATAAAGCAAACAATTCTTAAAACCAATAAAAAAAATAAAAATAAAATCTATAACAAGACGTGTTTAAGATTATAACAAAATTGTCGTAACTAATAGGTAAATATTATGTAAGTGATTTATTTCATTTTCAAGCATGGTTGGTATATAAGATCATTTATATATAAATAAAATAAATTAAAATTCTACCTTACCAACAATTCATCTGTGTTATTTTTCTGGTACTTTCGGTCATTCGACCATCATCACAAAGTTTTCTTTCAATTTAAAAGTATTAAAATTAAAAATTAACATAATTAGGTTAAATTTTATAATTTTGCATGACTATACCTGTGTTAGAATGATTTCGCTGATGCTTTTCTTTTATAAACAGCCTCAGGCACATCCCGAACTAATGTCCAACAGTAATCGGCTAGCATGTAAGTATTCCATTTCCTTTTATAGCGGCTTTCCATTACCGAGATGTCTTGGTGGAAACGTTCACCCTGTTCGTCACTTGCGTCTCCGAGGTTGTCCGGGAAAAAATCCGGATGTGAGTGGAGGAAATGTATTTTCAAAGACATATTATATCCCATAGCTCTGCATGAAGTAAGAAGTTGATTAACAATATCATGGTAATTGTCAGATTTTTGTTTGCCGAGAAAACGTTTGAAAACGTCTTTAAATGAAGTACAAGATCCTCTCATTATTTAACTTTGAGTTCATACTCATCATCATGATACAATCATGATACAATACATCATCTTTGACCAACTCTCTTATTTGAGAACCAAGAAATATTCCTTCTTTAATTTTTCTTTCACTTACATTCGGGAATTTCTACCTGATGTATAAAAACCCGAGACTATTCTTCTTCATTGCTTTTACAAAATTTTATTCCTAGCTTGATATGGAGAGGGGTAAGAAATTTTTTTGGGTTCAACTAACCGCTCATGAATAATATTTTTCCCATCTGAAGTTAAGTTGTCTCGTTTCTTCCACTGTTTAGTAACATAATGTTTATCCCTAGCTCGGCTGTCCCATTCGTAAAGAAAACACATGTACTTAGTATAGCCTAACTGCATGTCTAACAAAATAGCTATAACTTTCAAATCACCACGTATGTTCCAGCTATAGCTTGTTTTTTTATAATTTATTTTTTAAAGAACGTCTTTAATCACATCGTATGTCTCTTTAAAATTAATGCCATAAGCGATTGGTATCGAAGGATATTTGTTACCGTTGTGTAGTAGAACCACTTTTAAACTATACTTGGACGAATCCAATAATAAAAGGCGCCAGTCCTCAGGTTTATGAACTATCCTAAGTGCAACATAAGCTCAAAAATATTTGTGCAATAAATCTAATTATTTTCATCAATAAAGTACTGAGAAAGTTCTTTTGTCGGCTTTGAAAGTCTGAATTTTGTGTATTTTTTAAAGTAAATTCCAACCTTGCAGTCTTTATCCTAACAGTTCAGCTTGATTTTTTGATAAATTTAAATCCCTAACCAAGTTATTTAATTCACTTTGTGATATAAGATCACAAAGTTCTTTGTGGCTAATTGGAAGATAATTCAAAATTCAAAATCATTGTTGTCGTCTTCAGTACTGCCTGATTCTTCATCGCTGCATTAGAAAAATACATTTACTGATGGCTCAAGAACTAGAATAACTTCACTGTGAGGTACAGGCCTGATTGGAAATTGCAATTAAGGATATTTTACAGTATGTTTAGATTTTTTAGACGTTCCAGACACACTTGTTAACAAAAAAAAAGTAACAATCGGTTACATGTTTGGTTCACGCCAAACCATAGGTACACCAAATGGCAAAGTCTTCCGTGTACCTTTCAGCCATCCTCTTAAATATATACAATTAGTACATACTGTATGGGGAACCCACGTCTTATCATGATCACTAATTTTACACTGAAAGTACAAATGATATGCTTTTTTAATTAAAGGTGTAATGTTTTTCTATTTGATTTTACGGTAAATTCACCACATACATAACAAAAGGCATCCACATCATTTATAAAATTTCGAGGCATTATGACACTGCATTATTAACAAACTTAAGACAGCACTAAGATTGAACAAAATTAATTCATTCCTAAATCCAGTGCACAATACAAACAACACAGCTGTGTTTTCAGCTACATGTTTTGACCTGCACAGACATGATCGATCTTGTCCATGAAGGCTCACTCTTCAGTATTAGATATGATGTCATAGTATGTGACTACGATATGATTTAATTCTTGTCTAATATTGTCTATTTATAACTTACAAATTATGTTAACAAAATTAAACAATAAAAAATGAGTTAAAAAAATACAATATACGAGCTTAAAATGCTAACTACACACTGAAAAAAGAAAAAATCCTTTAATTAAAATTTAAAAATTTTTCAAAAGTGGTGGGTGATAGAAAGATTCTGAGTTCATATTCGTTTTTAGCATAAAAAAAAAGATTAAAATCTTGTATCGTATGTTAGGAAACAAAAATTATGTTTATCAGTGAAATTACTCGTGTGGATCCGCTGCAGCAGCTGATGAGCTACAGAACAAGGGTGTACAACGGGGAGAGGCAAAGAGGCTGTTTCGAAACGGTGTTGGATGAGTGGAAGATGTAATTGTACATGTCATCAAAAGGCCGGTGGACTCACCGATTGATTGGACAAGTTAGGCAGTGGTTTGGGAGGAGGTTTGGTAAGCTGAGCTATTGGCTCACCCAATTTCTGACCGGCCAATTTGCTTTCAGAACATACCTGTACGGGAGGAGGAGGGCCAATGGCAAGGAGTATCCATACTGTGGCAAGGTGACACCCCCGAGCAAGTGGTATTTCACAATGTAAAGTGGACTGATGATCGTAGGGCGTGTGAGTTAGTGGTGGGTCCACTGAGTGTGAAAAATGTCATCAGTAAATGTTGCAGAGCGAGTGTCACTTCTCTATGATAGCTACCTACATAGCTGGGGAAGTTAGGAACTGAGCAGCGAGGGGATAGGGGATAGCCCTTCGTGGAGTCGTCGTTCGTCTGGGCTTGCTTGGGTGGGTGGCGGCCAGGAATCGAGGGGATTCTCGTGTCCCTGAGCTAAGAAGACCGAGACCCGAATCACTAGAAGCGGACTGTTCAGAAAGATCAAGTAAACTGTAGTAGTCCTGTAATCAGGTGAAGAAAAGGACGCTAGGAGGGTGATGGACAGTCCCCTACAGAGCTGTCATGCGTCCGCGCTTGCGTGGTGGTGATGCACCGGGACTCTGGATTCCCCCGAGCTCAAAGGCACCTCCCGAGGCTGTGCAATGTTTAATTGAGAATCCGGCCTAGGGAGGGGAGTAGGTGAGATAGGAGGTTTAATCGGTAGGGCGCAGGCACACATACGCACTTTTAATAACATCTTGCGGAACCTGTTAGTGAGTCCGACACTTCGCCCGTAAATGGAGTTCCTCCGACTCACCGAAACAAAAAAAAAAGATGTGGTTCTTTGTTGTCTGGTTTTGAAGCATAAAGCATTGATTTATCGTATCATCTGGTGATACTTCTATATTCTGGATGACTACCGGAAAACAGATCGTCGCATTATCTTTTATTACGCGCTTTTTGCAGCTCTGTGTCATAGAAAAACACATTCTCATGCACGTACATTTACACGTTTAGATAAATTACTACTTATGTTTAAATTTGTTTTTTTTTCTTTAATTTTATTTGATGAATTTTAACACCCGTTTTTGTTTAATTTATTTTTCGTTTGTAGGATCTATTTACAATCCAGTATTGTTGTTTCCGTTTTCTATAGGTTAAATTTACAAAATTGTTAGTTTTTATGTATACACTATTAAAATAAAAAAAAGTAAAATTAAATTTTCAGTAGTTCATATTTGTACAGAATTTAGTTGGATGTTGTTCGGGCAATTCGTAAAAAAAAATAAATTTCATGCCTAATCAATTGAAATTTTATCACTCGAGTTAGAACACGTCTATTACTGATATACTCTTTATTAAAGGGGTTGATCTACGTAGTGAAAACTGTAGTGACAAAAATTCAGTTTTATTCAAATATGATTAAACATTTTTCTTAAAATGAAATTCCGTGAATACTGCCAGTTTTTCCTTTTGTTATAAGACGTAGTATTACTGTTAGTGGAACATGATGTTAGGTCCATACGAGTAGTTTTAAAGTAAAGTCTCGTAGTTTATAAACAAAAAGGACAAAAGTGCCTTCTTTTTTAAAGCGAGTGCACTTTTTAAAGTCAGTTTAATATAAATGAAATTTTCAGCTGCTTTTAATATATAAAAAAGGTATAAAATGCTATAAATGTAAATAAAATTCACAAAGCCTTATTAGCCTTTATTTTTTTATACTATCTAGCCTACTTCATCATTTACAAGAAAAAGGAAATAATATCGAAAGGTTAAAAGTATTAGGGAAGGTAGTGAGAGGAGAAAAAAGAGGGATAAATAGAGTGAGAAAAGAAACGAATGCGAGATAGAATAAGCGTGACAGGTGAGTTCATCCATCAACCCTCATTCGCAGCGTAAATCAATCCACACTTTTGTCGCATAGCTCTGCCTGACCACTCTGGAACGCAACGACCATGCATCACTAGGCTTCACTTCATTTTCTATATAAACTACATGCACTTCCTCACGTCACAGACAAAATTTATCACCGTTAACATTCCTTATAAACTAACATTTGTGTGTGTGTATATTCATACATACAAAATGAGAGATGTTCAGCGAATAAGTGGGCTTCCTTTAAAAATGTTTAACGTTCAGTGAACCTAAATGCAGACAACAGGTTTTTCATTTCATACAAAGTAAAAAATTTCTACATCCACTTGTATAGTGAATTTTCAACTACTTCTGTATAATAAATAATTCTTCCTAGTTTATACTAAAATATAACAACTCATAACGAAAGAATTTTTATTGTATTACGTATATTACGTGAAGGAGATTCAAGATATTCAGTTTTACACACTAAAAACCTCAGATTTGAATTAAGCTTCTTTTGTAGTTATCGGATAGTAAAAGAATCGCCGTGTACATTTACAGAGTCAGCCTCAAAAAATTACACAAATAGTAAGAAAAAAAAATGTAAAGATTCCGAAAACCTTAACACGGATCGTTATTTAATCTACCAAAAACTTGCATACTCATAACACTTGGAAAGGTGGGATAAAAAAATAAAGAAAAAAATAATTTATAAAAAAAGAGTTGATGTTCTTACAAAGCGAACACGAAATGTTACGTAAACTCCACCCAAAACACTATTACAAGGCTCCTTCCAGACAGAATGCGTAGAATTTGTCTTGCAACGAACGACAAATGAGATTGTGCCTAGCCATAACGGTTTTATCAAAACAAGTACCATCCGCTTTGCACTGATAGTGCCAGCTTCAGGTTGCAGAAAATCCTTCTTTAACATAGGTCTTCGAAAAACGTTGCAGCAAATTAAAAAAATCTTATTTCAGAAACTACTAGAGATAATCAAAACGGTATTTGTTTTTAATTTACCCGCTTAAAACGTTTTTTACATATCTTAGAATGTTTCAATAAGAACTCCGTTGGTCATTCTGCAAACATCCAGCCGATAATCGACTTCTGCCCAGTTCCGGTGGATCATCGCAGGCGTAACTGTGGCAATATCAGCGGTGATCCGTTATCTAAAGTGTTGTATAATTTTTTCGCAGTAGACAATGTTTTTAACGTATTCCATAGAATAAAGTCTAGGGGTGACAAATCTGTGCTTCTCGGAGACCAAAGCACTGAACTGGCCCTACCAACAGTTAGGAAATCTTTCTTGAGAGCGCGCCGAACACCTAGGCTAAAGTGCAGGGGCACACCATCGTATTGAAAAATTACAGCAATCTGTTCAATTTGGTCAACTTGCGGGAAAACGTACAGTTGTAGCATGTCTAAATGAACATTCCCTGTGATAGTAGGCTTTTACACACAACACTCGTACGCTCAATTCACGTTGTGCGTTATCGGCTCGTCACAGCCGGTCACCTCTAAAAAAATTTGATATCCCGATTATTTTGCACCTCCAATAAATACTTTATCACAATTACATAGCAGCCTTTTTCGATGATTCCGAATTAAAAGCTCATAATATTAAAAAAATCATAAAAAGATTACTTGTTGGTAATGTAAAAGAGTTTTTTCAAATTTATTTTTAGGCAAATATAAGATAATCCGTTTAAATATCTCTGTAATTGTTTAAGAATGGCAACATAATTGTATAAGGTTCTTCTCGTAGGACGGAATATTATGCTATTTTACCCGAGAATAATCGATCTTTCGGTTTCATGGAAAGCAAGATAGCGCACATTAAAATTCTCAGCCTAGAAATATAAATATATAAGTTATATTTCAATATAAATCTCTTCAAATAAATGTTGTCAATAAAATAAAATGATGAATTTTTCATGATTTTTAAAAAATAATATATTTATAAGCATATTTAAATAATCGTTAAATATTATTGAATACTATATTTTGCAAAAATATAGTACCTGAAAAGGCTGAACATCTCAGAAGAAGAAATCAAGGTCAAAAGTAAGAAAATTGAACAAGAGCAGAAAAGAGGAACGATAAGAAGAAGGTGGACGGAGGAGAGGAAGAAGAAACAGTGAACGAATGAAGAGTTTTAGGAAGAAAATCCTAACTGGGATAATTTTGGCGGGGAAGCTACCTATCAACCTACTCAGGATATGAATCTATCCAGCTGCCATAATTCATGTATGAATTATGTTTTCTGTCCGGTGGCACTTCGTTAGCCTAATGGCTAAAGTTTTTACCGTTTAAGCTGGATTTCTTAATACTTCTTGGAATATAAAATACAAACTGTACAACAGATAAAATTATTTAGAATTAAAAATGGTAAAATATGTAACTAAAATTAAAAAAGAAAAAAATATATTAAATGTAAAAAATATATGTACAATGTACGGATAAAAGGTGAAAAAATAAGTTTAGGGTATAAGAAAAATTTCATAATTTAAGTTCGGTACCTAGCGAAAGATTTTATTCTCCTGTGAAATGATTATGCTATATTGAATTAATGGGACACAAACATTTTTTTTCATCAAATTATATTTACAATCGGTTTCTTAAATTAGAAACCATAAGAAAATGTCATGACAATAATCAAGTTATACAGGAGTTTCTCTTTAAACACCTTATTAAATTCATAAACAGTAATGAACTAGAAATCATAAAAATCACCAATAATACGAATAAAACCACAACATAAAAAGAAAAGTAGTAACGAATAACATTAGGAACATAAATTATCATTTTTTTTTTTTTTTGTTTTCAGTCATTTGACTGGTTTGATGCAGCTCTCCAAGATTCCCTATCTAGTGCTAGTCGTTTCATTTCAGTATACCCTCTACATCCTACATCCCTAACAATTTGTTTTACATATTCCAAACGTGGCCTGCCTACACAATTTTTCCCTTCTACCTGTCCTTCCAAAATTAAAGCGACTATTCCAGGATGCCTTAGTATGTGGCCTATAAGTCTGTCTCTTCTTTTAACTATATTTTTCCAAATGCTTCTTTCTTCATCTATTTGCCGCAATACCTCCTCATTTGTCACTTTATCCACCCATCTGATTTTTAACATTCTCCTATAGCACCACATTTCAAAAGCTTCTAACCTTTTCTTCTCAGATACTCCGATTGTCCAAGTTTCACTTCCATATAAAGCGACACTCCAAACATACACTTTCAAAAATCTTTTCCTGACATTTAAATTAATTTTTGATGTAAACAACTTATATTTCTTACTGAAGGCTCGTTTAGCTTGTGCTATGCGGCATTTTATATCGCTCCTGCTTCGTCCATCTTTAGTAATTCTACTTCCCAAATAACAAAATTCTTCTACCTCCATAATCTTTTCTCCTCCTATTTTCACATTCAGCGGTCCATCTTTGTTATTTCTACTACATTTCATTACTTTTGTTTTATTCTTGTTTATTTTCATGCGATAGTTCTTGCGTAGGACTTCATCTATGCCGTTCATTGTTTCTTCTAAGTCCTTTTTATTCTCGGCTAGAATTACTATATCATCAGCAAATCGTAGCATCTTTATCTTTTCACCTTGTACTGTTACTCCGAATCTAAATTGTTCTTTAACATCATTAACTGCTAGTTCCATGTAAAGATTAAAAAGTAACGGAGATAGAGAACATCCTTGTCGGACTCCCTTTCTTATTATGGCTTCTTTCTTATGTTCTTCAATTGCTACTGTTGCTGTTTGGTTCCTGTACATGTTAGCAATTGTTCTTCTATCTCTGTATTTGAACCCTAATTTTTTTAAAATGCTGAACATTTTATTCCAGTCTACGTTATCGAATGCCTTTTCTAGGTCTATAAACGCCAAGTATGTTGGTTTGTTTTTCTTTAATCTTCCTTCTACTATTAATCTGAGGCCTAAAATTGCTTCCCTTGTCCCTATACTTTTCCTGAAACCAAATTGGTCTTCTCCTAACACTTCCTCCACTCTCCTCTCAATTCTTCTGTATAGAATTCTAGTTAAGATTTTTGATGCATGACTAGTTAAACTAATTGTTCTGTATTCTTCACATTTATCTGCCCCTGATTTCTTTGGTATCATTACTATAACACTTTTTTTGAAGTCTGACGGAAATTCCCCTTTTTCATAAATATTACACACCAGTTTGTATAATCTATCAATCGCCTCCTCCCCTGCATTGCGCAGTAATTCTACAGGTATTCCGTCTATTCCAGGAGCCTTTCTGCCATTTAAATCTTTTAATGCTCTCTTAAATTCAGATCTCAGTATTGTTTCTCCCATTTCATCCTCCTCAACTTCCTCTTCTTCCTCTATAACACCATTTTCTAATTCATTTCCTCCGTATAACTCTTCAATATATTCCACCCATCTATCGACTTTACCTTTCGTATTATATATAGGTGTACCATCTTTGTTTAACACATTATTACATTTTAATTTATGTACCCCAAAATTTTCCTTAACTTTCCTGTATGCTCCGTCTATTTTACCAATGTTCATTTCTCTTTCCACTTCTGAACACTTTTCTTTAATCCACTCTTCTTTCGCCAGTTTGCACTTCCTGTTTATAGCATTTCTTAATTGCCGATAGTTCCTTTTACTTTCTTCATCACTAGCATTCTTATATTTTCTACGTTCATCCATCAGCTGCAATATATCGTCTGAAACCCAAGGTTTTCTACCAGTTCTCTTTATTCCGCCTAAGTTTGCTTCTGCTGATTTAAGAATTTCCTTTTTAACATTCTCCCATTCTTCTTCTACATTTTCTATCTTATCTTTTTTACTCAGACCTCTTGCGATGTCCTCCTCAAAAATCTTCTTTACCTCCTCTTCCTCAAGCTTCTCTAAATTCCACCGATTCATCTGACACCTTTTCTTCAGGTTTTTAAACCCCAATCTACATTTCATTATCACCAAATTATGGTCGCTATCAATGTCTGCTCCAGGGTAAGTTTTGCAGTCCACGAGTTGATTTCTAAATCTTTGCTTAACCATGATATAATCTATCTGATACCTTGCAGTATCGCCTGGCTTTTTCCAAGTGTATATTCTTCTATTATGATTTTTAAATTGGGTGTTGGCAATTACTAAATTATACTTCGTGCAAAACTCTATAAGTCGGTCCCCTCTTTCATTCCTTTTGCCCAGCCCGTATTCACCCACTATATTTCCTTCCTTGCCTTTTCCAATGCTTGCATTCCAATCTCCAACTATTATTAAATTTCTCCTTTTACGTGTTTAATTGCTTCATCAATCTCTTCGTATACACATTCTACCTCATCATCATCATGGGCGCTTGTAGGCATATAGACGTTAACAATCGTTGTCGGTTTAGGTTTTGAATTTATCCTTATTACAATGACTCTATCGCTATGCGTCTTGAAATACTCCACTCTCCTCCCTATTTTCTTGTTCATCACGAAACCTACTCCTGCCTGCCCATTATTTGACGCTGAGTTAATTACTCTAAAGTCACCCGACCAAAAGTCGCCTTCCTCTTCCCACCGAACCTCACTAATTCCTACTATATCCACGTTTACCCTATCCATTTCCCTTTTTAAATTCTCTAGCCTACCAACCTTTTTTAAGCTTCTAACATTCCACGCTCCGACTCGTAGAATGTTATTTTTTACTTTTCTGGTGACCCCTTCCTTAGTAGTCCCCACCCGGAGATCCGAACGGGGGACTATTTTACCTCCGGAATATTTTACCAAGGAAGGCGCCTCCATTATTGCTTTTGAAAATGCAGAGCCACATTTTCTTGGAAAAAAAAACAGCTGTAGTTTTCCATTGCTTTCAGCTGCGCAGTACTCAGAGGACTGAGTGATGTTGATATGGCCGTTTAAGTCGTTGTGACTTACGCCCCTAACAACTACTGAAAGAGCTGCTGCCCTCTTTCAGGAATCATTCCTTAGTCTGGCTCTCAACAGATACCTCTCCGATATGGTTGCACCTTCGGTCCAGCTGCTCTGTATCCCTGAGCACTCAAGCCCCCTCACCAACGGCAAGGTCTCATGATTCATAGTCAAATTATCATACACATTAATATAATACTTTCCAGCGTATCACTATTAGGTTCCTAGCTCCAATACGTGTAGTCGCTTTAATCGCCTTACAGCTTCCACATCGTCTAAGAGGTTAACAGATAGATAGTTTACGTGATCGTTAAGTCTTATTTTGTACTTAGTCGTAAATCGGTCGACTTCCCCTCGAACATACGGTAACTCTAAGTACTCGTGAATTTTAATGTTCCGCATGAACCATGGTGCTTGAGTATTGCATCTCGCAAATTTATTCTGAAAACGCTGAATATCTCTACATAGCTGGTACTCGCCAAACCTCAGAGTTGGATTTCCGTACCCCAGAGTTAGGACACAAACTATGAGGCAAATTTTATTTTTTACCTAGAAAGTAGAAGAAATTGGTAACAGAATTATATCTGTAGAATTGACGAAAAAATAATTGAAAGGCCGAAAATCATAAATATATATATATAAATGAAATATATTGTTATGTGTAAATCAGAAAGTATGACTTTATTTGGTACGTATGAACTTTAAACTTAAGAACTGCTTGAGCAAGCTGAATGATACTTCTAATAATTTTTAATTGAAAGTTAAGGATGATTTTAAGCGTATGATAAGAAAATTAGTGATCATTATTTTTTTTAAAAAAAAAGGTTATTTAGGAGCAAGTATGACTTTACATGGAACTCTATGGACAATTCATCTTCAACTCTATACAAAAAATGGAATCAAAATATTCTGTCAAGCTTATAATTTCATTCGATCATTTTCCTGCTACGTGAAATTTCTTTTATATTTCAATTTTTATATTTTTTTTTTTATATTTCATTTTTTTTTACAAATAAATCTAATGTTTTTTACAAATCATTTATATAGTACTACTCAACGAAAGAGATGTGATGAACAAAATGTATCACAACTTATTTTTAAATAGTATTCTTAATATAGTTTAGAATCTTATTGAATTTATTCTGTAGAATTCGCTGTTGGACAAAAACAATAAGTCTCGTATTAAAATGGGATCCCTACAGACGAAATGGAATTGACCAATTAACCCACATCGTTATTCTATTTATTTTCAGTCAAAAACACGGTTAATTTAGGTTAATTCCGCCCACTAACCGAGCGTTAAATGGCGGGGTAGGGCGGATGGAAGGCGGATTTTGGGTGGGGGATGGCTGAAGAAATTAAAAATATATTTATTGTAAGCGTTGTTAATGATGACAATAAAATGCTCCGTAGTCAAACACGTCTAATAGTTAACACGATTTTATGAAGAAAGAATCTATAAATTAGTAAAATAAGATGATAAACATTTAATACGCATTCAAAAATGTGAAGAAAGAACCACTGCAGCTGCAGCTTGTGGGATTTCAAAATCACATGTTCAAAAATTCAGAAAAGAAAAGCAGGATCTTCTTAAATCACAGTCGTGCTCATTCAGCACAACAAAAAATTACAAGCAATGTTCAAAACCAGCTAGTGGATTAGACAGTTTTGATCAAGGCATTGTAAGACGGACAGTTAATGAGTTTCACGCAAAACATAATGAACCGCCAACATTAAATAAATTACGCGAAGAATTTCAAAAGAGAAATTCAATTTAAAGGTTCTAGAACAACAATAACAGCTATCCTGAAAGAAATAGGCATTGAGGTTAAAACTGATAATAATAAAAATTAGATTTTGATTGAGAAAGAGAACATCCGGTGCAAGAAGATAGAATATTTAAGAAAAATGATCAATTGCAGAAAAGAAAATTCTTCGACTGTTTATTTGGACAAATCTTATATTTTAACGGCCTATTCGACTTGAAAATCGTGATCGAATGATAGTGGTGCAGGAGTAAATGTGTCGATTAATAAAGTTGGTCGGTTGACCATCATCCATGCTGGAGGAGAAATAGGGTTCATTCCCTAGAGCTTTTTCGACAAAACAAAATATCGTTATAACTTTCTTATTAAGTAAAATGCCGATTTCGTTAAAGGTTCCTACTATTTTTTTGATAAGGGCCTAAAACATTTCTAAGTAGTTTTTTATATCATCAACCATTGGCCCAAGAAGGGAAAAATGGGGTTTTGAAGATAAAAAAAAATCATACTTCCCTTTATAAACAAGCATCGAATCGGTTTAAAGTGGTTATTAGTCCTCTAAATATTACCTAAAACTTTTGTCCGAAACATGTTTTGATATGACCAACCCTTACGGCAAGGGATGACCAAAATGTTGCTGGAATTGTAAGAAGATGGGGCTTGTCGTATGCTAAACATGGTCTTTCTTCAATCATTTTTCGTATTTTAATTTGTGTCCATTATCTCTCTCGTGTTAGTTATATTGTTTGTACAGGATTACTTATGAATGATATAATATTTTTTAACAAAACTTTAAGAGTGAACTTATTTTTGACAACAGTTTAAACGATTGCAATCTTAGAGATGTATACGTTATTCTTAACTTGAACATTTTTGGCATTTAATCGCTGTCAATCCGATGTACTGTAAAAAAAAAAACTTATATGCAATAAAAATTAAACCGCTGGAGTTTTTGGTATATATTTTTTAATTTGCACACTTATAAGTTACATTTTAGAAAAAAACTTTAAAGCTATTAAAACTGCTTATAAAGTTCACTGAGATTTTATGGAAATTTCAAAAGAGAACTTTTATACGTGAGTTATAAAAACACTTTATTCTATCTTATAGAATTATAGAAACAAAATCTGAAATAGAATAAATATTTTAGTTATATAGGAGCAAATTTTGTTATTTCAAATTTCCAATGGTAAATATCTTTCTTTTCTTATTTCGATTAAATCTTTTTAGATCTCGTTGCTTTCCTCTCTTCTTTTCATCTTCTTTCTGTTGTTACCAGTACTGCATTCTTTCCTAGAATGCTTGATTTTGCTTTCTGTAAATTTTCTGGAGCTGTTTTTTGGGTTTTCCTTTTCATCTAGTTTGTAATCCTAAATTGTTTTTCAGAACTCTATTCTATCTGCTATTATTACTTTTTTCTAATCATTATTAATTTTTTAAGTCTGGTTTACTTTCCGGTGCCGCTCTTTGTTTGATTTTCTATCTTTGTAAAAGTTAAAAAATTGTTTTGCAAGTCTACTTTTCGTTTGGGAGGCCTGGACACAGAAGAGAGCAGTGTGTTGAAGTAGCGCACGGTACATTATGTGGTATGGAGGGCCACCGAGCCAAGAGTTGAAATACACCGACCACAAAATGAAATACCTCCTGTTTCATGCTAACAGGTCTCAGACGCCATGGTCATCTGTTGGGCGACGGGTCAGAGAGAGGCGGTCGATGTTATTCCTGGCGACGGTCAGGATCACGTTGGCTAATGGATCAGGCTTCAGGAGCTGCGATCGGTCTTCCGATAATAGACACCATGTTGAAAAGCCAGAACAACTTTGAAGCAATCGCAAGGTTCGTGGTAGGGGTTCTGCAAACCAAAGTCCGGGAAGAGAGGAACTGATGAATGCTTCCAGCTGGATCTTCCAGTGAGTTCCACAATACAAAGCCCTCAGACTGAGGCGGAAGAACATGACCGGAGGGTAAAAGATATCTCTCTGCGGAGCCATCGTTTGTCCGCGCTAGCGTGGATGGCCGACGGCGATGATGTAGGAGACTCCGGATCCCTCTGGCCCAAACGCACCTCCAGGGATGTGCACTGCTTAATTGTGAAGTCGAGGCCGGGAGGAGAGGATCGGTGAGATATGATTTTTAATTGGACGGGTGTAGATACACATACGCTCTCTTAATAACATCTAGAGGAACCTGTTAGTGAGTCCGACACTCCGCCCGTAAATGGGGTTCCTCAGGCTCATCGGAAAAAAAGAAAGTCTACTATCACTCATTCCATAAATATGACCAGAAAACCTCATTCTTCTTTTCGGGATTTCTGTTTCTAAAACTTTTATTTCCTGCAAACTTCTTTGTTAGATTTTAGTCTATAACCTTCCTGTTCTTTTGGGTTCAAAAATCTTCCTTAAGATTTTTCCCTTTTTAAAAATTTCTGATATTAAACTTTCTTCCCCTTGCATATAAGGCTTCTCGGCAATTACTGTTTACTAGTGTCGTAGTTTACAGCTTAAGAATTTCTTAATGTAAACATCCGCTGTCACTCTGTAAGCTGTTTCCATATTATGAATCCTACTTTTAATTCCTTCTTTTTAGAGTTGGTGTTATCACCCCAAGATATTTAAATCTGCCTACTTTGTGGATTTTTTGTTCCTTTTCAAACATTATTTCTTTTACTTAATTCTTATCATTGATTATAAATTCTATTTCTTCCCTTTACTGAAGACAAATTAAAAAAGATTCTTGAGTCTCGAGTATGAATTATATTAAAACACTTTAGCAGAAAAGGATTTAAATAAGTAAAGATTGAAAAGACTTTAATAGAGAATATTTAAAAAAAAAACGTCGACCGATGGATCCTCCCGGGTAATAGAAAATAAACAAGAGTATCGTGTAATTAAGGTAGTTAAATTGTTAAAATAATGTATGTTTTAATTTTCTGCCAAAAAATCAACATTACAAAAAATAATTGAACTAGTCCTCAGGAGTCCTTTCGATTACAAAATCTTTATACTTGTATAGGATTATTTTAAATCCGGCATATTTATTTTCCCGCGATCATTTTTACATCTGCAAATATCCTGTAGCGTATTCTGTGAAGCAGTATGCAGAATACGGAAAGTAGGACGGTAATTGCAATAGGTTCTATGAATATGTAATAGTAAAGAGACGAGACAACTAGGTTAACGGAGTTCAATTCGTCTATAACATGCACCGTTCATCTGGTATTCTGTACACATCACCGCATCAACTCTACACGTCAACCTTATTATTTCTACCTTTTTTTATCGTTTGCTTCTTATCACGCCAGTTCTTTCAGCGTATTAGGAATAATTTCATATTTTTGGACTTGCAAATATTAAAAATCAAGTTAGGCAGATAATACTTAAGAGTTTTCGATAACAGATTATCTTAAAGTGAAGTATTTTAGATATTTATAACCAGTTCTGTTAATAAGTAGAATCATTCACCTTTCTGTTTCCATATAAACATCCATTATTCGAAGATTTAATTTAACCTGGTTATGAATTTCAGAGTTAAACTGCCTAAGAATTGACAACAGATGAACTTCTGTTTATTTAAAAATTACCACTAGAATCGTTATAAACGAATCGTATAAAAACGATCAGCATAAACGTTTTTGAAGTTAAGATATGATTTAGAATGAATTTACTTGGATGAAATGAAATGATTTTTAATAGGGAATATTTTAATTCTAATTTATGGCAAGAAGATAAGAGAATGCGATAGTTGAACTTTTAGAACCTGAGGAATCGAGCCCTGCTTGAATTTCTCTTATATTCTGTTTTTGTTTTATAAATTATGTTTTTGTTGTTTTTATCCTTGTATTGTTATTGTTCCGTGTAATATTTTTATGTTTCTTTGTGTGTTGAACTCACTTTTACCTTCTACGGATAGGTAGTTCAGTTCCTTTGTTTAGTTAAGTCCTTTCAGTTATACTTATGGCTCGGTAATATGTGTTTTGTTTTGAGTTCATTAAATATTAGTACACCGATGGCAATATCACTCGTGGCATCCTGGCCGAGGTGGACTGGAATATTTCAAAAGCCGAGGTTTCGAAGATGACCACCGGTAAAGCCTATAATGGCTAGGAAAGAGGGGGTGGTGGAGGGTGTCTTCCCCTACGGGGACAGGATGATTGAAATAAATGAAGGGTAGATGAACTGTAAAAAAGGAAGCTAAAAATTGATCTTCGAAGTGCAACATTCCAAACCGAAAGGTAAGAGGATTTTAAAAGACCTTAACATAGAATAAATTAGCGTTTATGGATGAAATATTCATTCATTACATAATAATTTGAAGGAGATCAACATCCTGTTAAATATTTAGCACCAAAAAATATCAATAGCATATCCCTTTTTTAAAAGAACTGCTGCCACACCTACGGTAACTTGTGTATGCTACACAGGTTATCCGAGTGTCAGTTTGCGGTGACTGTAAATAGTTGAACTAAATTGAAGAGATGGTAAACTTCTGAGAGGTTATAATAGGAATTCGATTTATTAAGAGAGTTTTTTTAAATATTAGAGGGAATAGGGAGAAACCAACCGGTCGCTATAAATGTGGCTCACGATGAAATTTACCAGGTTTATGGATCAATTGACAACTGAAAATTTTTACTGAATATGAAATTTTATAGTTTTTAACAGATAGAAAAAAGGCAATTTGGTAAATTTTCTTGATGTTCGGTATTTTATTTTCAGAGAAAAAAGAAAAAAATTGCAATAAAATAGAAGGTTTGAGAAATATCAACCAACCTTTTTTTTATTTTGAAGCTTATAATTTTTGCCGCAGAGGTTGAATTCCACTAAGGCATCGAATATTTTCTTTCAAATCATTAACTATGGTTTGAAGCCACAGACTTGTTAGTTAACATAACCCTAAAATCTAAGGGAGTTAAATCTCACGGTCTTGGTGCCCAATTGACATTACAATTGTGTGAAATTATCGAATCAACAAACTTTTGACGCAATAACTGAATTGTTTCAGCAACTGTTGACTGTCCTGTTGAAACCACATCTCATTCATGTCAAAATTTTTCAAATATGCAAACAATAAATCACGAATAATAGCTGGATAGCATTCACCATTTACTGTAACAGCATTTGCTTGCTGATTTAAAAAAAAAACAAATACCCCGATGATGCCAGACAATAGCCCATAATCCAAACCCAACAGTGATTTTTTTCAGATGTAATGATCACAGTTGAATCATTTGTGGATTGGAATCATCCAAAATACAAAAAAATTGCTTGTTTATAAAGCCATCAAGCCAAAAAAAACTCATCTGAAAAGATAATTTTTTTATGAAAATTTGGATCCACTTCAAGCTGCTCTAGAGTCTAGTTAGCAAACCATCGACGCACAAAATGGTTCTATGGGTTTAATTCCTGAGGTAGTTGAATTTTGTGTGGGTATAGACCAAGATCTTTACACATAATTTACCATGTTGTAGTTGAAGAAAGGCTTAATTCTTGTGAACGACAGGCATGGCATTTTCACACGCTCATCTCATCCTCTGAAGCAATACCAAACGGTGGTCGCGGAGGTAAAAAAATTAATAAAAATCTGATGTGAACACCAATAACTTCCTTGTACGCCCATTAAATTAAATGTACACATTTTTTTTTTAAATGAAAAGTACATAAAATTTTATTTCATTAATAACTTCTGATATTTTTTCATATTTAATTTTTTATTGCTATTGAATTATTGTAAGAATTCTTTATAATCAGAGTTTAATAATTATTAATAAATCAATATATTGAAATAAAAAAAAAGGAGATGAAGTTGGATTTGAACCGATGTGCCTCCCCCTAGTAAGAACCAAATATTTCATTAATTAAAATTTCATTTGGCTATAACTCTGGAACAAATTAAAATAAGTAGCACTTATGATAAATAGTTGAAACGCTCTCAATGAGGGCTTATTACTGCAGTTAAGAAAAAGTGCAAAATCCAATTTTTTTTTTATTTTGGGCTTTTTTGGAAATTTTTAATCTAGTCAATTGCAATCAAAAGGGAAGGTACACAATTAGATGTTAAAACAGTTCTAAATCCAAAATTTCAAATCCTACGGCTAATCGTTTGTGAGTTATGCGAGATACATACGCAACGTACGTACAGACGTTATGCCGAAACTAGTCAAAATGGATTCAGAGATGATCCAAATGGATATTTCCGTTGAAATCTGAAAGCCGAAAATCTTCCCGATCACAATACTTCCTTTACTTCGTACAAGGAAGTAAAAAAGGGTAAGCCTCTAAAAATGTATATCGACCAATTATTTTAATAAACATCGATAGATGAAGCCGTTACTTGATGAAAATCCATCGTAACAAAAGAAAATTAACAAACAGAATATGTTATTAAATTTTTACAAAATTTATTTAAAAAATCACAAAAGCTGTTTCGGTTTACAGTACCTTCATCAGGTAACGCGAACAGAAGTTATTCTGATCATAACACCTTAGGAAGATACTGTGCACCGAAACAGTATTTAAAAAATTTATTGAAAATCTAATCACATATTTTGTTTATTTTCTTTTGTTAAAAAAAAAATTAATGTATTTCCTTTTAATTCAAGTTCCTAGTATTCAATTGAGCAATAATATTAGATATGATAAAAAGAGTTTAAGAGTTGTACCTCAACGATATATACTCGTATACCATATTGGATCAAATACAGAGAAATTGCTGCAGTTAAGGCAATTGTACTACCATTTTCTTTTACAAAGTTATTATGCGACATAAATTAATCGTGAAAGAATTTCCGATTTATTAAAAAGAATTTGTAATTTCATTTCTTTTTATCTGGCAAAATATTATTGCAGAAAAATTTTTGAATCTCTCTGAATCTCTTTAATAAAAAATATTTGTTTTTATTTTCAAAAACGTGTACTTGTTTTATCCTTTATAAAACAGATGAAGTACGTATACTTCTTTCTTTTTGTCGGAAAAGTTATAATGTTTAAAATGTCAACGACAGTCTCATATTTAAAACTTTATCAAATGAATGAAATCCATTTAAAAAATAAAAATAAATACTTTTCTAGTGCAGCTGTAACAATTTTTATTTTATTCTTTAAATAGAACACAAAACCTTCTAACATTCTTCTTTAGCATACATTTGTAAAAAAAAACTCATTAACTTTTTAATAACATTTAAAAATTTTATAGAGAAAAAAACACGGAACACGTATAAAGATACTGTAACCAATGTATTGTGTTCGCAGTACAACTCCTCACAGTTACACGCGCGCGCGTACGCACGCAAGTACAGATCTAAACTGTCAACCGAGACATAATTTTGAAATGTCTGAAAAAATTACAAAATAACGTAGTAACAACTTAATTTTTTTCCTGTAGAAAAAACAAATATATATTCTTATAGTGTTAGATTAATTTTCGTAATTCATTTAAGGGCAGCAAAAAATGATTACTTTATTGTCGTATAATAAAGTAATTAAATAAATGCATTACACTTAGTACAATAAATACATTAAATCGGAACTACGAAGTACAAGGATTATGAAAGAAATTCAATTATTGTATCAATAACAGTATTTCATTTTATAAGCAAGTTGTATTAACAAAAACAAATGTTTCGTCAACATTACCGATTGGTAATAAACTTAAGTAAAGGAATCGATTACGATGCTGCAATTTTAATAGGGAAAATTACTACTATTTCCGGTGAAAATAAGATTTATTCTGAATTTTGTTTTATAAAAAGCGTAATAACATTCACGCGTAATTCCATGCCAAAAAAGAAATGAAGAAATAAGCTTAATTCTCTAATATATATCTGTATGTATGTATGTATGTGATAGAGTCCATGCATAACTGAATTGTAAATAAAAAGTTTTTCTGAACCAGTCTCATTGTTTTATTTACAGACCTCGTATGAGAAACTTCCTATTTCAGAATAAAAGTTTAATTCAATTTGGCGGATCCAAGATTGCGGACAATTTTGAACACAATAAACAGTAATCTTGTAATTATGGTACTTGTTTCTACCTCCTAGAATCTCTCAGTTCTGAAATATGAAGCCGTTTCCATACGTTATTAAACTGTTACAAACCCGTAGAGTCCGCAGTAACCAGACACAAAATAGGCATGAACCAAAACATTCGCATAGTAATAAATTCATGGCATAATTTCAATTTAATATATACAAAGCCAGTGAACCAAAATATTGGTTAACTGGCATTTCTCCCGCCACCACCCCATTCAGTCGCCGTAGAGCATAGACCAAATGTCAGTGCCAAGATACGGCTACTGTACCTCTAAAACAGTTTAGCGACCTCGTTACCAAAAAACTCCTAGTGAGCTACCTATCAGCGTGAGCGGATTAAGCAGGATGCAATTCTCCACCAGCTTATGTGTCCCAACCGCTCACTTGTCAAACTAAATCTAGATCGGGGAGGCGGACCCCTTGTTAGTAATTACTAAAAGTCATTAAAATTAATAAAATAAAAGACAGCAATTTAGGCTGTCACGCCTCTGTCGCTGTATGCCAGCTAGTGCCTGTCCACCATTTAAAGCGCTTGGAGCTTGCATCTGGCTGGTGGCCAGCCATTATCTCAGAAAAAACTTCCCACAGCGGCGCTATAGGAATCAGTATAACCCAGATAATTAAAAAAACTCTAGCGATGACGGTTGAACTTCGCTACCTCATCGAGGAACTCCCACACGGTCCGACAATGCGGCTCTCGCCACACTGACTTGCCGTTTATGAGCGGCCAGTTTTCCCCCTGACCACTAAGTTTCAGGGTGGCCCGGTCTCTGCCCCCCCCCCCCAAGAGCAGGGCAGTCGAACATCATATGCTCGTTGGACTGGATCTCCCCGCAGACACACAACTCATCAGCCGCTAGGCGAAACCGAAACAGATATTGCTTCAGATCCATATGGTTGGTGAACACTTGGGCACCCGCTGCCATTAACAATGAATTTGAGGCATACCCCAGATCCTGTATAAACCTATACAAGGTTCTTCCCTTAGTCGTGGTGTGCCATTCAAGCTGCTATATCTCCATCGCGAGGCTCCATAGCCTCTTCCGCAGGCGGTAAATGGGCAACTGAACGAAATTTAGATCCGGTGCATTGTGATCGCCGTTCCGCTCCGGTTCTAGCCCAGCTCGAAACCGCATCCCAAATGCCTCGGCTTCCCGACCTCTTCGCAACTTCCACATGGCTGCCCGAACTTTCACCACTAAATCGATTGGGAGAGCCTTTCCCAATCCCTTTCCCAATACGGTGGTAGCCTCGTAGGAGGTTGTTTTAAAAACACCAGTGCATACTAACAAGGCTCTGCGCTGGGCACTCCTTAAATTTTGAAGCAGTGCGCTATTTCTATCCAACCTATGCGCGCAAATTGGCGCCGCGTATGCGATCATGCTCTGGAAGACACCTCGGTACACCAAGTATATTTGACGGCCCGACAGCCCGTAATCTTTCCGAGCAAACCTTCTAAGTTTGTGCATCACAGAGACGGCGTCCACCGCAACTTGCTTAATGTGGTTACTAAAAAGCAACTTGTCATCAAACAAAACACCTAGGTACTTATGAACCCTTACTCGGCTGATTACACAGCTTTTATATTTAATGTGGGGGTTACGACTGCTTGATAATTTGTCTGTACTCTTCAGAGGCCAGTATCGATGACTTGCTGGCGAAGTTGGGTAGGATTCTGGACTGTCTCCCGGGCACCAGAGTGTTGGTTGCTCTGGACGCTAACGCCAAGTCTACCGCCTAGCGTTCACCACTCACAGACCCCAGAGGCGCTGGTCTCGAACAGTTCGCACAAGCCAGGAACCTATACTTGATTAATGATGCGGAGCAGCCGCCAACTTTCTCCAGCTTACTGGGGGAAAGTTATGTAGACTTCACCTTGGTGACGAGCGACTTGCTTCGAAACACAAGTAGTTGGACTGTCTGGCCCGAAGCCAGTGTGAGTGATCATAGGCTTATAACCTATGATATTGCTTACGCAGGCGGTCTAAGAGCACCAGTCCGCTGATCTTAGCGTGCCTTGAGCCGTCATGATCCCTTCTTCCGGGGGGGCGTCTGTGGAACGCAGACGGAGGCCCGGTAAGACATGGTGGTCCTCTGACCTTAGCGTGCTGCGCGCAAGAGTGAGGTCCGCGAGGATAAGGTACCAGAGCTGCCCCCTAACGGGGACCATCGTTAACCACGTGTGCGCTGAGCGTCTTCGGATCCACCGGCGAGCGTCTTCGGATCCACGGCAATACGTTCACGCCATCAAGGAAGCCAAACTCAAGTTTTGGAAGGACTCCATGCGTGAGTTGCAACGCGATCCCTGGGAGCTCGCCAAGACTTGTTACAAGCTGAAGCCGTTGCACGTGTTGTCCAGTGTTCGGTGCGGGTTTGGTGTTCGTGACCACACTGTAACATCTGTGGCGACCTCCAGGTGTTCCTGGATACTCTGTTTCCAGATGCTCCGGAGGGTGAAACGGAAATCGACGTTAGGGCGGGTGAAACACCATTCCCTGGCGTTCGGACCGTGGAACCCGAAGATATAGACCGAGTGGTTTCTCAAATTGAAGAAATCACCGGGAATTGACCAACTTGATCCGGATATTTTTCACCATCTGTTGCCTGTCATAAGAGAGCCGCTTGGCAGACTGTTCTCGGGGTGCCTAAGCTGGGGCTGCTTTCCGGTTTGCTGGAAGGTGGCTTTGGTAAACGTGCTCTTAAAACCTGGAAAGGATCCTGGTGAGGTCAGCAGTTATCGACCCATCATCCTCTTGCCGGTTCTCGGCAAGTTGCTTGAAAGACTGGTTGTGGAACGGCTCGATGAAAGCATCGATATGTGCTGTTTTCAAAATCGAGGCCAATATAGTCTCATTAAAGGGGTTGGCACCAGGCTTTGCATCTTAAATGCTCTTGCCGAGGTGGAAAGCGCCGACTGCAAATATGTTTTGGATATTTTTATTGATATAGAGGCAGCATTTTCTTCCTTGTGTTGGAGTTCTGTCCTCCATGCTTTGGAACGCCGCAATGTTCCCGAAGCCCTGCAGGCCGTGGTAAGAGACTACTTGTCTAACCGTACGGCTCTGTTAAAAGTGCGCACCTATTTGTGGAAAACTCCGTCAGCAGGGGAAGCCCGCAGGGTTCCGTTCTCGGTCCCCTGCTGTGGAACCTGGTGTTTACGGATTTTTGGGGTTGACATTCCCAGAAGGAGTCACGGCCTAGGCTTTCGCCGATGACTGTCTCCTTTTAGTTCGTGGCAATTAACGACCGCACCTGGAAGGTAGAGCGCAAGCGGGTTTGTCAACCGCTGAGGGCTGGATGGACATTCAAAATTTAACGATTTCTGTGCATTACAATAGATAGTTTTCTTTTGATATCTACCTAAAATTGTCTCAATTTGTAACCAACTAGTATAATTTTTGTTAGGTTGTAACATATATAATTATTTACGTCATTTCTAGTTAACTTACAAAAATCTTTTATTTTATGAACTCATGCATATTTTGCGTGGAATAAAAAATTATTTATAAAATTTATGAGCATATAATAGTAACTCCTTTCTTAATTTGCATGTGTGACGTTTCCAGTTGAAACCTGTTATCGATTAACCCTAGATACTATGTAGAATTTACCTTAATAAATTTACACGCTTAAGTGTTACTCTCTCAATTCTTCTTCGTTACTTAAAAAAACTTAATTAGATTTATCTACATTTAAAACTAATCTATTATTCCTAAACAAATCATTGATTAATTTAATGTCTCCCATTATATTTTCATATGCGTACGCCATTTAGAATATGTCAGAATATGGGATGGCAATGCCATTTGCATTTTTTCTTAAAGTTTTTATTGTGCAAGTCATTTATAAATGTAAAGAATAGATAAAAACTGTAGTTGAGTGAAAGTGCCTTGTGGAATACTGCAGTGAGTGATTTAAGTCAATAATGAGTTTAATACTAATTTAACATCATTTACCTTACAAAAGAAATGTAAACCCACAAAAGAACTGTGGCTAAAAATACTGCAGTATAACGACTTTGTCGTCACAGCAAAGTAATTTCATGACGGTGCTAACAAGATATTTGCATACCAGCTAGAGACAATTAAATCACTGTAATTCTGGAAATCAGTTGCATGTTGTACTATTTCCTTAATATTAATCTATAAAGGTATTAAACTAATTACATAAATATTACATAAACCGCTTAAATATTTGAACTTTTTAGTTAAATTTATTTTTATGAAGTGAATTTTCTACTTTTTAATTGAATTTCCATTTATTAAAATAAATGTGGTAATAGAGAAAATGAGTCTCTCATGAGAGCCACTGAACTTGTCTTGAAACATCCTAAGGTCATCCACTTTTTGACTTATCACGAATCATGGTATAATTTAGTTTACTTTGAATTTAAAACTTCTGAATGAAAAATAGAGACACTACTATTCCACCACGGAAGTCAATTAAACATGATTGACGTCGAAAATTATACGAGAAACTATGAGAAAAGTTGTTATTAGGAAAAAACATACTTTTAGATAAGTTATCAAAGTAATTAGCCTGTGTAAACTCCCATTCATATGTATATATAACTATTATGATGGGGGACTGGGAAAAAATTAAAAATTTTTAAAATCCCAGTATTACGCGCACGCGAGAAAGAATGATTGATGACGAGTACTAGTAACATGACTAGACATCATACTTGTTCTGAGAGGATCTGATGGTCTGGATTGGATAGTGATTACGAATAAGAAAAAACAAATAAAACAGTACATCAGCATTATTTGAAGTTTGTTTAATTTATAATTACTAGAAACACAAGAAGAGAAGACTTAACTGGGAATAATTATTACATTCACAAAATAAAAAAAAAAAAAAACAGGAATTCAGACATATAATTTTAACTCACAGTATGAAAACATGACATAGCACGACGAGCCTTACCGAGCACAACATTTCACTTAAAAAAAATAATCTAACTAGCTTTTCCGACAATACAGAAACAGCCGTGAGCAGAAAGTAAAACATTGAATAAAGTCTTTAGAAAACTAAAATCTTGTAAAGAGTTTGACGCGACGATATATTGACAACAAAAGAACAATGTGCACAGCACCGAAGGTAACACACCCAACGCACACAGAGAACAGACTGGCAATAGCTGACATCGGCATTCGCATACAGGTCAGAATTGTAATAATAAACAACCTTGTTATGTTGTTTATAACACCATTCACTGATTTGTTGACAAATCCTAGTCCATTTAATGCGAAATCGGCAAAACTGTGGTTTCTCGAACAACGTTGTGTCTGCGACCTTGACCAAAAACTGAACAATATTCTAATCACACAGGAATCTCTCATCAAAACTTAATCATGTGACAAAACCTAATTCCCAGGCAGTTTCAGTAACCCATCGGGTTGGACTAGTGGTGAACGCGTCGAGAGTTCTAGCGTTCAAGTCCCAGTAAAATTAGTTATTTTTACACGGATTTTAATACTAAATCGTGGATACCGGTGTTCTTTGGTGGTTGGGTTTCAATTAACCATAAATCTCAGGAATGGTCGAACTGAGACTGTACAAGACTACACTTGATTTACACTGATACATATCATCCTCTGAAGTATAAGCTGAACTGTAATTACAGGAGGCTAAACAGGAAAAAGAATGAAAGGCAGTTTCAGTTTTTAAATAACTAAAACGGGAATAACAGATTTTCTTTGAGAAAAATCCATTGAAACCTGTCATTAATTCAAATTTTATACAGTAAAGAAGAACATACTTTCTGGTTGAAACAATAGATGCCCCGGCCAGTCGTAGGTGAAATTCAAATGGAATGCATTATTATATAAAATGTGCAAATTTCGAAATATGAAAAAACGTTCTTTTCAGCAGTTCTCATGCATTTTGTTCAAAATCAATTAATATTAAAATTGTTTTTATTAAGGTAATTCTTATTAAATTTTCTGCTAGGAACGCTATGATTTCTATATTGAGTTATTGAGTACTGTTTACTTTTCTTTGATGAATTCTTTTGTTATATGTTGACGCGTTTTGGAATAATTACATTGTCAAAACTTATTGTCAATATGTAAGACAATAAGTTTAAAACTTATTGACAAAAAGTTTTGATAATGGAGTTGTTCGAAACGCGTCAACATAAAATAAAAGAATGAAGCTAAGAAAGTTAACAGTACTCAACATAGATCTCATAGGGTTCTTTTATCAAAGCGAATCACTTGTCAGTTATAGCTGAAATAATTATTCTTAATATACTCTTTACATTACTAATTTAGTATTATTATTTTTATGCTGAGAAAAATTAACGGTTTTTAAATAAAGCAATTTTGATTAGGGTGTCTTTTAAACATTTTTTGACTTCATTGTTGAAACATAATTTGTAATTCACGTAGTTTTTTTTAGTTTACAAAGCTTTTAATTAATTTTAATTTTATTTAATATACTAATCTATTCATCTAAAATATTTATTTTACATGTTGAGAAACGGAAGAAAAATATTTTAATTCCGGTATTTTTTTATTTTAGATCGATGTTTACTCTGACAACGTCTTATCCGTCCGTTTAAAAAACTTTTCTTGATTAAATTATTCATAAAATATTTTTTCTGGAGTTTAGTAATTATACGACACCAAAAAAAGTATAGAAGTATTTAAATACTTTCTATATCTTTTTGTGAGGACATATGAAAGCGTTAGTGTATGCCCCAAACGTTTGTGAATATAAATTAATCTTTTACAGAGAATCGTGTTTGCGCAAAAGAAATTAGTAAATAATTGACTGATGATGAAGTATCCGATTTCATTTTCAGTCAAACATACAGAAAAACAAAAACAAACAAACAAAAACAAAATAAACAAAAACAAAAAACAAAAACATACAGAAAATTTCATTTTCTGTATGTTTTTACAAAAATTTAAAAAGTTAATCTTTTAGCTAATCTTTTATGATATTTTAAAGCGATTTCGTTAAAGATATTCTATGCAATGAATCTTTAAAATTACTCCATGCATAATTTTATCCAAAATCATTTTAATATTACAAATTGCGTTTTACAAAGTGCAGTGTCACACTATTTGAATTTTGAAACCAAAAAAATAAAGACAATTTTTTACCGGTTGTAATTTGAAGAGAAAACGTTATTTATTATTTTTTTACGTATTATTTCAGAGAAATACTTTATCTGGAATCTCCTGGAACACACACACACGCACACTCTCTCTCTTTACATTTATAAGAAAAAAATTAAAAATAATAAGTGTATAATAAATCTGTGGAAAGGAAAAAAAAAAGAAAAATTACTTAAATATTATTAATAATTTTATTTCAGTTCAAAAGGTAGTTTACATTAATAATAATTAAAACATACGACTATATTGGTTAAATTAAGCAAATGGTGGGTTAAATAAAGAAAGTGACCTTTCATAAAAGCCTAATGGCATACAGTAATGGTTTTCAAGACTGCTACGTTGGTCCTGGTACATTATATTAAACCAATTTCTTAAGACTAAAATATCCTGGTAAAGTTACGAGTGATTTAAACAATATTCTTAACTATGAAGTGAGAAAAAATATTCCAGATTGCTACGAGAAACCCACCGGTTGGTTTAGTGATGAACTTGTCATCGCAAATCAGCTAATTTCGAAACCAAGAGTTCTAAGGTTCAAATCGTAGTAAAGGCAGTTACTTTTATACGGATCTGAATACTTGATCGTGGATACCGATGTTCTTTGGTGGTTAGGTTTCAATTAACCACATATATCAGGAATGGTCCACCTGAGACTGTACAAGACTACACTTCATTAACATTCATACCTATTATCCTCATTCATTCTCTGAAGTAATACCTTATGGAGGTTTCGGAGGCTAAACGGAAAATATAAAAATGATTGCTACGAGAAGATATAAACATTTTGGAGATAGTACAGATACTTTGCGTTACTTCAAATCGATAGTCCGTTGTTTAAGTAATCGAGTAAGAATTATAACAGGAAATTGGAGTAATGTTATTTCAAAAACCATGAAAACGTTCTCTTCAACAATTTACTGAATTTGATATTTGCTAATAAATACATTTTTTCATTGTTATACTTTTGCCAAACCGTAGATGTTGGCTCATTAATTTAAAACTAATTAGTTAATTATTAAGAAGTACATTTTTTTTTTTGGAAAGTGGAGATTAAATTAACGCATGGAGTGCCGAGCACCCGCTAACAATCTTATAAAACTGCCGTCAGCAAACTATCGGCAAAAACCAACCCTCTTTCTCCCACGACTCGGCCCGGAACCGTCTGTAAAGGCTGCTACCTAGTTTCTACCTAGCTCAGGACGATGCAGGTCGCCCTTCTTGGCGACCTGCAAAAAAAGAATACATAATAAATACCTCAAAACAACATCATTTTAGGAACTCCTAATTATATTTTACGGTAAAAAAAAAGATAACCTTATTGCAGAGATGAATTGTGTAATTAAATGAGTTTTTATCTTTAAAGAATTAGTAAATCTAAAATATTCTTGTCATTTTCCTGTGTAAATAATTATGGATGATTTTTCATTAACATTCAAATTTAATCTTACTATTGTGAAAGGGAAAACAATTTAACCTCTAATATTTCTATAATATTCTATAAATTTTTAAATATTTCTAATTATTTCTAAATATTCCCTCTTATATTTAAAGCTCAACTATATCAATGAAATTTTTCTAGTTAATTGTTAACTGTTAAAACAACAGAAACATGACAGAATTATACGATACTTTTACACTACAAAAATAATCATTTCAAAATTGGAAAATCTTAATGAAAGATCAATAATAAATTTAGGAAAATCTCTTTTCCTAAAATTTGAAACGATACAAATCTGAAAATTTGAGACGATAAAATTTGAAAGGTGGAAATCGGTTAATTAATTTTATAGTTATTAATTTTGAAAGTTTGAAAAATTAGCTAAAATCACCAACGGAACTAACAACATTTTGGTACTGATAAGGCCTGAAATAATGTTTATTTCCATTTTCCTATTATTACCATTAAATTTTATTATAGTTTTCTTTTCAATTTTCTACAAAAGGAAAATTACTTGTTTGTTTATTTTATTTTCCATAAAAAAGCTGACGACAAAGTTGTTATACAATCCTGGCTTTGGTTATTAATTCTTATATAGTGAAAAAATAACGATACATGAAAAAAGTTAAAAAATTAAAAAAATCGATACTTTTAAACTTTGATCGGCTCCCTCACTACCAATATTGTCCCAAAGTATTCCTTGAGCTACTTGCACTAAAAAAATACAACGCTTAGCAAGCATAGTAAAATATCAAGCAAAATATCTACCTCACACACTAGAAATATTGACCCCAAACTTTCACATCCTGACCCCCGTAGGGAAAGACACCCACCTTCCGACCATTCTGGTCACCCACACCAACCCCTCTGTTACTAGTCCTGATGGGATTTACTGGAGGTCGTCTTTTAGACCCTTTAAACCTGATAACACATCAGTCATTAATTTGACCTCAGGATGCCACCGATGCAAAAGATCGGCAGACATTTCCACCAGTGTTTTTGCACAACTTACTATCACCTTCGTATGGTTTCTTACAACCTACTCTAGTCTACAACTCTCAGCTTTCACAACAGATTGCCCTACATACACCAGTCTCTGTGTCAAATTTCATCAAAATCGGTTTATCCATTCAAAAGTTATAAGCTTCAAACACCCCAATACACGTACATGCGTTCGTGTGTACGAACATTACCCCTCATTTTTTGTTTTTGTTTTTTAGGGTGCCGGGTCATTAGAGAAATTCCAAAAAAACATACCCCATTTTCTGACTGATTACCATACTTTCCTTCTTGCAGGGTAGCTCTGATTCTAGGAAATCAAAATTATTTATTATGATAAGTAGTGAAAAAAATTAGAACTTTGACATAAAAATAACGAACTGTTTAAAAAAAAATTAAGATGAACGAATATAACGCAATAATAAAAGTATTCATTTTATTTTTCTGATAATTTTGTTTAATCGATTATATTAGGAACATATAATTGAGGAGTTGCGTGAAAATATTCATTCGTTTAAAAATAATTTAAAAATACAGAAAAAATTAAACTTTTTAAGACTGCAGTCAGGAAAAATAATATATCTGGAAGAATGAAGAAACACGAAAGACGTTATAACATTTTAAAAAGTGCAGTATCACATTTCAAAAGTGAAATATTTTAGTAATTATCTCATTAACAATTCGCAGTGTTTTTCCGGATTACATAATTTAGAAAGGGATTTAAAAATAATTTCATTTTTTATATCCCATTATAATAATATTTCATTTTTAAAAATAATTTAATATATTAAAAAAGTTTTGAAGATAAAACAAACAAGAAGAAAAGAATTGATAGAAACAAAAGATGTAGATAATTAGAAGAGTCGACACGTGTATCTGACATAACTTTAAAACTTTTAACGATGTAGTTGATTGTTGAAGATAATTATTTCCGGTTGTTAACTAGTTGCTTTTGTAATCATTACAGAATTGTGTTGAATAATAATTATTAGTCATAAGTTCTGCTTTTTCTTTAATATCGATCGGTATTAAAGACATTTCTTCTTCAGAATTCGATATAATTAATAAAAGGATAAACAAGCAGTTTAATATAGAAACTTATTTATTGATGTAATTTCAAATTAACCTCACCTTGCTAACTATTATAAATCGGATTAAAATCAAAGTAAAAAACAGATGATTTATTAAATTAATACTTGCTTGTGATTGATCAGTGGTCGAAAAGAGTAGGCTTTGGATCGGTTGAACATCTGTACCATAATGAAAATCTAATTCATAATGACCCTCATTACGGTACACCTTTAGGCCGCGTAATTCATACAGCCGTAGAAAAAATAAATTAAAGTAACGTTAAATTTAGGCTCATTCCCATTTCATAAAAATTAAACTGCATATAACTATTTATAACAGTTGGTAGCTATTATATATTAAAAAACATAATAAAATAAGTAAATAATAATAAGTTTTTATGTATAGTGAAAAAAGTACAGTAATTACATTTAGAAAGTTTATGTATGCTCAGAAGTAATATAAACTATTTATATTTGATTACAAGCGGTAGGAAGTTAAAGTTATTAAAACGATGATTAATTGTATTGTGTATTAATTGTACACTTCATCTACATTCATACATATCATCCTCATTCATCCTCTGAAGTAATACCTTCCGGAACTACCGTAAGGTATTCCGGAAGGTATTACAGAAAAAGAAAAAAGAATAATATTTGTACTGTGCTCCTAACAGTTATTTTTTGTATAAGCTTAAACGGTTCATTTGATCTCTGATCTTTGAGGTACACTCTCGTTCTCTTCCTATTCACCCTTCATAGATTGTTATTGATGACATTTGTCTTTTACCTATCTTCTTCCAAAGTTTTTAAAAAGTTTCAGCCATTTAAAATTTTTATGAAATATTTTCAAAATAACTTCGATTTAAATGTTCGGTGTTCTGAAATAGGATTTGCTGTAAAATCTTGAATATGAAACACTTTTTTTGAAATAAGAACATTACTCATGATTTAAATTAATGTTATATTTATTTTAAAACTCTTTTTTAATCTATTAAGGCTAAATAAATTTTGCATAAATCTTTTATTAGTTTTCTTTATTTGTAGGTACAAGTATGAGTTTTCTAGTAAGAATTATTATAATTATTTATATCATTTTTTATTAGAATAATTTTTTTTAAGAGTCCAACCGTCATTATTGTTTTTAAATGAATATGATAAATTATTTAAAACTTAATTTTTATGTAAATCAAAATAGTTTATTTAACAGTAACAGGTGTTAACAACCGGCTCAGAATCACCCGTCTTTATGTCAAAAAATAGCGTATGTATTCTCAAGAACAAAAAGTCATGCCAGGATTATTCAGGAAAGTCAGTTGTGAAAACATTTTCCGCTTTCTTCTTCATCTAGCCAAACATGTTGTTGGTCATCAATACGCTAGATCAACTGAAATTCAACATTCCTATAGAATGATTACTACACTATACCGAACGAGTGAGTTGCATATTACAGCATTGCCTTCAAATAAAACAACATTGATTATTTCTTTTTGTACTTCAGGTGCTTTACATCTTTTGTAGCTGCAAGTTAGGTGGAGTAGATAATGCAAAGTAACAGATTAATATGCCCTTCTCTGTTCTGAAAAGATTCATTATACTCACTGGTTAAAACCAAAATGTGAAAAACTATCATTAATTCTTGTAAAATTAAAAGAATATATATATTTTTAAGAACAATACGTACAACGGCTGATAATACAAGCATCTTTTTTTTTTAATTTTTCAGTGGTTCTAGTAATTTTACCACCACCAATGAAAATTCCCCCTTCCGCTTCGTAAAGCGGAAGTTGTTGGAAAATATCTCCAAAAATAAACGTCAAATCAAAAGATGTCAAGATTAAAATTTATACAATTTTCTTCTGGTCTTTTTTGGGTTACTACAATAAACAAACTACTGAATTATCATCCTTTCTGAACCCTCTAAAAAACCTTTATTTACGTGATTTGGTTGAACAATATTCTTTTACTTAAAATTTTCTTATAATAAAGATCCTATCTTTTTTAAAATAGCTTTCATTTAATTCTCAATTCATTATTTTATGATAAGATTAGCATAGTTACGTTAAAAAAGTTTTCTAAAAAAATCTATTTTCATTAAAAACTGTTATAAATAGCCCTTTAAAATGTCATCCCAAAAATATAACATTATGAATTTTTGTTAGCACTCTATAAAATAATTCTAACAAATAAATACGTTTTTATGAATAGGGTAATCTGATTGGTTTTATCCAAAATTCTGTTTTTTTCTTTTCTTTTTTTTAGGTTCAGGTATAAATGAAACTTATAGTAAAAAATTCGAACCTTTTAGTACTTTGGTTATAATTTTTTGTCGTACAACAACAGGATGAGAACCAAATGAAAGGTTGAAACGTTAACAATTTTATTATAAATATGTTTCTTGTGGAAGACTTTATTTTATGAAATATATTACAAAAATTGGGGATCACACTGAAAATAGGTTTCTGAAAAGGAAGTCAAAATGTAAAACATATTTCAGAAGTTGTTTTCTGTACTTTTTTTGTGGTAGAGAAATCAAACTAAAACTAAAGCTTTTTTCTTTTTTTTATGATCTCTTAACATAATTAGGTAAAATAATAAAAGAGAAATTTATAGAATTTTTGTTTTTAGACGTGAAATAATATATTATTGCCTAAATCTTTAACACAGTTTAAAAAGAATGACCCGATTTTAAAACCATAGCCAACGCGTAGTCAGTAAATGAAATTTTCCATTTGAGAGTGCACGTCCTAGAGTTTCAAGTATCGGCCGCCAGATTGCAATACTAATGCTCAAACGTACGCTAACCTCAGTTGTATACATAATGGCGTCTATGCAACAGAAGTCGTATAGTGTTTTACAGCTTACAAGACAAGAGTCCGAAATAAAGGTTCAGTGTGCGTTTCGACAGCGTTTCAGGATCGAACCATCATCGGCTAAAGACATTCATTTGTCATATTTTTATAAAATACAACCTCAATGGAAATATAGCTTACCTTTAATATCCCACAATTCTTCATTAGATTAAAAACAAAGTTAATTTATGTTAGCAATTTTTCACTGACAAAGCAAATTTAATTATTGAAAGTTAAAAAATTCTTAATAAATATTGTCGAAACTCACCGGGTTGGTCTAGTGGTTAAACTCGTCATCGCAAATCAGCTGATTACGAAGTCGAAAGTTATAAGGTTCAAATCCTAGTAAAGACAATTACTTTTATACGGTTTGAATACTTGATCATGGATACCGATGTTCTTTGGTGGTTGGGTTTCAATTAACCACATATCTCAGGAATGCCGACCTGAGACTAAACAAGACTACACTTCATTTACATTCATACATAACATCCTCACTCAGTCTCTGAAGTAATACCTAACGTGGTTCCGTAGGTTAAATAGAAAAAGAGAGAATATATGATGCCGAATACAAATCACGTAAACATAATAAAAATAGTATTTATAACCTCGATTTTGTACTTCTGGACTAAGAAGTACTTCCATAACTAACAGAAATTCAATGTTTAATTTTCTGACCGATACTTTGTAAACTCCTTTGCTACGTACGTAAATGTAAAAATAACTTAAACAAATAAATAAAGGCAAACGAAAAATAAAGAATATAAAAAAAAAATTATGAAAGAAAATAATAAATTATAAGCTAATCGTGTATAAATATAATTAATCTTTTATACAGTCTTTCATAATGTGGTTTTTATTTTTTAATCAGTTTTAGTCTAGCTTATATTTTGTTTCGCGAATAAATGATTCCATTTACTAATACAAATATTTCTCTACACTATTTTATAACAACAAACATTATGCATGTTTATTATACTTATAGAGGTATAATCAACATTTCATAATTAAATCAACTTAATGAGTATTGTATCGAAAAAGTAATCGATGATTATTTTGATCCCAATTGTGTTAAACAAACAATAGAACTCATTGTATACGCAAACAAATTCAACATAAAATAAACTTCCACATACATTATTTGGAAATAAACCATACAATAAATAATCTGATGTTTAAGTACAAAATTTAATTTGATCCATGTACTAACTGAACGATGGAGGTCATGTTTTATCGACCATTGTTTGCTTTCTACCATAGAGTAACGAAATAGTATATATTTTTTGTTATTTTGTATCTTTAATAATTTATTATGAATTTTTGAGTGCAGCAAAGGAAATTTTTGTAATCGTTACGTATGAATTTTTCCCGTCATTTGCATACAGCATGAGATATATCCGACGCATAAAACCTCTTCCTTTTTAAACAAAAATATTGATTTTTTAAATCGTTATAGTTACAAAAATTCCATCCTATGCTAATATATTTTGTTATAGAATAGAATGTAAATAAAAACACTTTATAAAAAGAAACACGACAATATTTTGACTTATATACGAATAAATACAATATTTGTATTAAAAAATAAAAAATTGTTTTCCCTCACATTCTTGTAAAGCGTTAAAAATGTTTTTCCTTCTGATAATGTCGTACATTAGAAAAAAAACGTAATAGTTTTCTTTATTGTTTCCCCACTAGAAAAATAAATTGTAAAAATTATAAACAGTTTTATTTCAATTCCTGTAACACAGCAAACAAATATTAAATAACAAAGCGGCTATTACACTACTTCTAGTGCACAATATGTTCTTTAAAGGAAGGCTTAAGGAGAATACACCACCTAAATGGTGATGTAAGCCTTTGTTCTCCTAAGAGGGAATTTACTAACCTACCTTAAAGACAAACAGGATTGAAATTTAAAATCTGTGTAAGAATCAGTTGACAAAGAAAAGAGATGTAGAAAGGTTAAAACACGGATGTAGCTTGTCTTCATTGTTTTTCAACTTGAATATAAACGAAGAGGTACAGAAATTTAATGACCAAAATAGTCCCTAGCCAAGAAGATAAATGAAAATGTTAACATTCATCGATGGTATTATCTTAGCCGTAACAAAAAATAAGTTTGAAGAAAATCCAAACGAAATTTATAATGACAGAATTACAAGAATAATAAACTAAATAAGGAGTTTAAAAATAAATAATAGTAAAACAAAAATAACGAAGTAGAAATAATTTTAATGACTAAATAATAAATAAGAGTGGAAAACATCATTTGCCAAAACTTACAGAATTTTATTGTTTATTAAGTCAACTTTTAAAGGATAAACGAAGTAAGATAAGGGTTCAAAGAAAATTGGTATAAACAAGTTAAGCTATCATACAGAAAAGAAGTTTGTTGGTATCATTAATACCAAAAATAATAAATAGATATATTTAGATTTAGAAAAGATGTTCTTAAAAACATCTTCGAAGAGTATAGAACATTATGAAAACGAAACATGAAAAACAGGGAAAAGAGGAAGGATAAGAATATAAATTTTTAAAATATGTTGTTTCAGAAGGATGTCGAAAAATTTGGTTGGTAATGAAATACGAAAAAAGAGATCCTTAAGAAGAAAAGGTTTATACAGAATTTTATAAAAAGATGAACTAGGTTTGCGGGCCAAAAAATTAAGACCGACAGGTTTAGGAGATATTTTAAAGAGGGATATGTACCGGGTAAAAAGTGCCGAGGAAGACAGAGTTTATACTGTGTTCAGCGAAGAGCTATCCTAGCTGTTGTTTATAATAGTGAGATTTTACTGCAGTATTTGCGATTGTGTTAGTGCAGTAATATACCGAGTGATTTGTTAGTCCTCACTAGTATTTATATCACTTGCTTCATCGTTATCGTGTTTTTATTAACAGTGTATAACTTCAGCTGTAATATAGGTGCCATCTAATTGATTCGTAAATAATTCGATTCAGTCAACCAAATGAAAACATCAAATAAGTAAGATCATAAACATAAAACATGAAAACATACAATTTTTATGCGTGGCTTTCGAGACAGTCTATTACAAAGCCACGCGGTTTTTTTACAACAGGACAGTTCATTAAGTGAATCGACTATCGCTGGTAACTTTGGATGTAGGATTTAACACTGACGTTAAAAGATAAGCGCACAACAGAAAGGAACGGAGATTTGTATGAAGATTCTGATGATTCAAAAATCCATACGTTAAAATTATTGAAAATAACTTTATCACACGTTTTCTTAAAGGTGACAGGATTCCATCCTGTCACGTTTTGTAAGAGTTTCTAATAAAAGAAAATTGGAAAATGGAATAACTTAGTCATGTTTCACACCCAATATGCTCTTATTAATCATTAATTACTGAATGTAGTGAAGTTCTTCTTATAGTGTTTAACGTACAGCAAAATTAGTAATTGTTTAAAAAAAATTATTAAATCATAAAGATTATGAATGTAAATGATATATATTATAAATAAAATTGTATGACGTAACTTGTAAAATTATATGTAGTCGATAAATAGTAATTATCTGCGCGAAGGAGTGGTAATGTTTCAGCCTTTCATCTGGAAGGTTCCGAGTTTAAATTCCGATCAAGACTGTAAAAAAATCGAGATTTTCAAGACTAGAGACTATCATCACTCAAGTCTATCACACTCAAGACTCTCAAGACTACCAACATACAAGATTAGTTCCAAAACTACCAAGACTCAAGACACAAGCCTCTCAAGACTGCGACATTCAATACTACCAAGACTCAAGACCTTTTTTTTTTTTTTGTCTTCAGTCATTTGACTGGTTTGATGCAGCTCTCCAAGATTCCCTATCTAGTGCTAGTCGTTTCATTTCAGTATACCCTCTACATCCTACATCCCTAACAATTTGTTTTACATATTCCAAACGTGGCCTGCCTACACAATTTTTCCCTTCTACCTGTCCTTCCAAAATTAAAGCGACTATTCCAGGATGCCTTAGTATGTGGCCTATAAGTCTGTCTCTTCTTTTAACTATATTTTTCCAAATGCTTCTTTCTTCATCTATTTGCCGCAATACCTCCTCATTTGTCACTTTATCCACCCATCTGATTTTTAACATTCTCCTATAGCACCACATTTCAAAAGCTTCTAACCTTTTCTTCTCAGATACTCCGATTGTCCAAGTTTCACTTCCATATAAAGCGACACTCCAAACATACACTTTCAAAAATCTTTTCCTGACATTTAAATTAATTTTTGATGTAAACAACTTATATTTCTTACTGAAGGCTCGTTTAGCTTGTGCTATTCGGCATTTTATATCGCTCCTGCTTCGTCCATCTTTAGTAATTCTACTTCCCAAATAACAAAATTCTTCTACCTCCATAATCTTTTCTCCTCCTATTTTCACATTCAGTGGTCCATCTTTGTTATTTCTACTACATTTCATTACTTTTGTTTTGTTCTTGTTTATTTTCATGCGATAGTTCTTGCGTAGGACTTCATCTATGCCGTTCATTGTTTCTTCTAAATCCTTTTTATTCTCGGCTAGAATTACTATATCATCAGCAAATCGTAGCATCTTTATCTTTTTACCTTGTACTGTTACTCCGAATCTAAATTGTTCTTTAACATCATTAACTGCTAGTTCCATGTAAAGATTAAAAAGTAACGGAGATAGAGAACATCCTTGTCGGACTCCCTTTCTTATTATGGCTTCTTTCTTATGTTCTTCAATTGCTACTGTTGCTGTTTGGTTCCTGTACATGTTAGCAATTGTTCTTCTATCTCTGTATTTGAACCCTAATTTTTTTAAAATGCTGAACATTTTATTCCAGTCTACGTTATCGAATGCCTTTTCTAGGTCTATAAACGCCAAGTATGTTGGTTTGTTTTTCTTTAATCTTCCTTCTACTATTAATCTGAGGCCTAAAATTGCTTCCCTTGTCCCTATACTTTTCCTGAAACCAAATTGGTCTTCTCCTAACACTTCCTCCACTCTCCTCTCAATTCTTCTGTATAAAATTCTAGTTAAGATTTTTGATGCATGACTAGTTAAACTAATTGTTCTGTATTCTTCACATTTATCTGCCCCTGATTTCTTTGGTATCATTACTATAACACTTTTTTTGAAGTCTGACGGAAATTCCCCTTTTTCATAAATATTACACACCAGTTTGTATAATCTATCAATCGCCTCCTCCCCTGCACTGCGCAGTAATTCTACAGGTATTCCGTCTATTCCAGGAGCCTTTCTGCCATTTAAATCTTTTAATGCTCTCTTAAATTCAGATCTCAGTATTGTTTCTCCCATTTCATCCTCCTCAACTTCCTCTTCTTCCTCTATAAAACCATTTTCTAATTCATTTCCTCCGTATAACTCTTCAATATATTCCACCCATCTATCGACTTTACCTTTCGTATTATATATAGGTGTACCATCTTTGTTTAACACATTATTAGATTTTAATTTATGTACCCCAAAATTTTCCTTAACTTTCCTGTATGCTCCGTCTATTTTACCAATGTTCATTTCTCTTTCCACTTCTGAACACTTTTCTTTAATCCACTCTTCTTTCGCCAGTTTGCACTTCCTGTTTATAGCATTTCTTAATTGCCGATAGTTCCTTTTACTTTCTTCATCACTAGCATTCTTATATTTTCTACGTTCATCCATCAGCTGCAATATATCGTCTGAAATCCAAGGTTTTCTACCAGTTCTCTTTATTCCGCCTAAGTTCGCTTCTGCTGATTTAAGAATTTCCTTTTTAACATTCTCCCATTCTTCTTCTACATTTTCTATCTTATCTTTTTTACTCAGACCTCTAGCGATGTCCTCCTCAAAAATCTTCTTTACCTCCTCTTCCTCAAGCTTCTCTAAATTCCACCGATTCATCTGACACCTTTTCTTCATGTTTTTAAACCCAAATCTACATTTCATTATCACCAAATTATGGTCGCTATCAATGTCTGCTCCAGGGTAAGTTTTGCAGTCCACGAGTTGATTTCTAAATCTTTGCTTAACCATGATATAATCTATCTGATACCTTGCAGTATCGCCTGGCTTTTTCCAAGTGTATATTCTTCTATTATGATTTTTAAATTGGGTGTTGGCAATTACTAAATTATACTTCGTGCAAAACTCTATAAGTCGGTCCCCTCTTTCATTCCTTTTGCCCAGCCCGTATTCACCCACTATATTTCCTTCCTTGCCTTTTCCAATGCTTGCATTCCAATCTCCAACTATTATTAAATTTTCATCTCCTTTTACGTGTTTAATTGCTTCATCAATCTCTTCGTATACACATTCTACCTCATCATCATCACGGGCGCTTGTAGGCATATAGACGTTAACAATCGTTGTCGGTTTAGGTTTTGAATTTATCCTTATTACAATGACTCTATCGCTATGCGTCTTGAAATACTCCACTCTCCTTCCTATTTTCTTGTTCATCACGAAACCTACTCCTGCCTGCCCATTATTTGACGCTGAGTTAATTACTCTAAAGTCACCCGACCAAAAGTCGCCTTCCTCTTCCCACCGAACCTCACTAATTCCTACTATATCCACGTTTACCCTATCCATTTCCCTTTTTAAATTCTCTAGCCTACCAACCTTTTTTAAGCTTCTAACATTCCACGCTCCGACTCGTAGAATGTTATTTTTTACTTTTCTGGTGACCCCTTCCTTAGTAGTCCCCACCCGGAGATCCGAACGGGGGACTATTTTACCTCCGGAATATTTTACCAAGGAAGGCGCCTCCATTATTGCTTTTGAAAATGCAGAGCCACATTTTCTTGGAAAAAAAAACAGCTGTAGTTTTCCATTGCTTTCAGCTGCGCAGTACTCAGAGGACTGAGTGATGTTGATACGGCCGTTTAAGTCATTGTGACTTACGCCCCTAACAACTACTGAAAGAGCTGCTGCCCTCTTTCAGGAATCATTCCTTAGTCTGGCTCTCAACAGATACCTCTCCGATATGGTTGCACCTTCGGTCCAGCTACTCTGTATCCCTGAGCACTCAAGCCCCCTCACCAACGGCAAGGTCTCATGATTCATAGAGGAGGCAAGACTCAAGACCATCAAGATTAAAGACTCAATTATTAAGACTCAAGACTGTATTTTACATACCTAAATTTTTTCCAAGCCGCATTCCCATACTAAATATTATGCGATGAATTCATTATATTAAAAAAAAAAATACATCAAATCAAAGCGGTTATAAACATGTCTAAAATAATAAAACAGTAGTTATGTATTATCGATATTTTGTAGGAACTAGAACAAATCTACTAATGGTTGTCGATTTTTTTGTCGTGAAGGAGTTGGAAAATGGAAAAATTCAAATAACAAAACAGTTTTAAATTTGTGGTGGAAAGAGAAACAATTTTAGTATAAAAAACAAATGATTATATGGGTTGCATGAAAAGAGTAAAATATTTTTAGCTTGAAAATGTTTTGTGTGGGAGGCGGTTTCAATGATAGACAGTGAATGGGTTGAACGTCTTCAAAGTTACATGATGCAACGGCGTACTTTATAGAAATCTAAATAAGTAAAAATAAAGTTTTTATACTTGTGGGTGTATTTAAAAAAAATTGCGTTTTTCAATTAGATTCTGTTCTGAATGTTAAAAAACAATAGCGTACCAGTTAAACTTACACGAAGTCTAACCAATTTAATTAGCATGGAGTTTAATCGTGCGGAGTAATATCTCTCCACTACATTAATAATTTAATAAAACTAATATCTTTTTGTTTTTACAAACTTATGGATAACTTAAAAACGAGAAAAACAAAATATTTCTCTTTCTGACCGATTGAAATAGGTATTTAAAGTAAACAATAAATTCGATTTTTTCATTCAGTTATTCAATTAAAGGAATGTTCAAGTAATTTTCATTATTAATTTTTTGTTGATGAACAGAGATCATTAAATTCGACTACAACAAATACAGACTGCAGTTCATTATATTCCTCAGTTTTGTATTCAAGAATTGAACAGAAAATCATTTTCTCGTTTGAAAAAAGACTTTTAAAGTTATTACAACCGTTTTATACCGATAAATATTTTACATATTATAAGGAAACCACCGAGTATTTACCCGTAAATAATAATTCTGAATTAAAAATTTTATTTGGTTACAAATAGTTAATTAAAATTAAAAACGAGTGATTTAAATGTGTTCTTTAAGCTGAGCACCCAATTAGAAGATATTTTATTGCAGTGTAATAATGGAAATAGAGATTGCATTCATAATTTCAGCTTTTTTTATAACAAAGTATACTCCATACTCGGAATAAAATCAATAATCCAAATCAACATGAATTGCATGTATAGTTATTGTTTCCTTGTACGAAGTAAAGGAAGTATTGTGATGGCAAACAATTTCAGTTTTCATATTTCAAACAAAATATTCATTTTAACCATTCCTGAATTCATTTTGACTAGTTCCGGCGTGACGTCTGTACGTACGTGTGTATATCGTATAGCTCAAAAATGATTAACCGTAGGATGTTAAAATTTTGGATTTAGGACTGTAGTCCTAAATCTAGTTGTGCATCTCACCTTTTCATTGAAATCGATTGGGCCAAAAGTATCAAAAAATCCCAAATTTCAAAAATATTTGGATTTTGAATTTTGATACTTATTTTCCAAACTTTTGGTTCCAAACTTATTCCCAGATAAAATTTTAATTAATGAAATATTTTGATCTTAGAAGGGGAAGGCACATCGGTTCAAATCCGACTAAATCTCCTTTTTTTAAATTAAAATATATTAATTTATTAATATATTTATTATTAACTCAAGATTGTAAAACAAGTTTTACGATAAATAATATTTCAATAACAATAAAAAAAAAATATGAAAAAAAATATCAGAAGTTATTACCGAGATAAAATTTTATGTACTTTTGATTTAAAAAACAAAATGTGTATATGTAATTTAATAGACGTACAAGGAAGTCATGTGATGTCCACTCAGTTTTTTTATAACAAAGCTTATCGTTACGAAGTTTTAAAAAATTTTAAAAAAAGTTACAAAAATTCACGTTAGAAAGTTCTATTAATAACAAAAACTATACAATTTTTTTTAAATTCATTTTAATATTTAAAAATTAGTTTATTTAAACTATTTTAACAAAATATTTAATTTACTGGAAATTAACAAACAATTTTCCTGGAGTATGTGAGACAGATATGGTAGAACTATCAGGATTGTATGCATGGCTTGACATTAAGCTAATTCAAAATCCTAATTCAAGATCCTTATAATATAAATTACATAAATTTCTTTACCAGCTTTTTTTACAGGAACGACAAGTGATGTATACCTTTCCTAGAAATCGAGTAAGTGTACTCGTACCGTACGGACGTGTTGTTGTGCTGCTCCGCAATTATAATATTTTTGGACTGGTTTTTCCGGCTTTTTCTTGGAGACGGACAATATGTATTGTTAGGTGAGTGTTTTCTGGATGTGTTTTGAAATTTTTACGATTTTTGGATAACGGACGGAATTTTTTATTGTGATTTTTGTCGTTTCAACCTTATTGTCACAGGCAATAAGGATTATAGTGGAGCGTCTCTTCGCTGTACGTGGTTATTCGGTTATCTCCAGCTGATAACAGATAAAATATCAGTAAGTAGTAATATAATTAATATAAATGTTATTTACGATAATTGATTACATCGGTCAAGGACTTAGGAAATTTTCTAATACTTCCTACTTTGTATAGGAAATTTTACTGAGTGCTACGAAGCGAATTTAGTAGGGGGAATTCCTTTTCCTTCATAACTCCTGCAATAGTTACCCTATCCAAATACTTCCTTGATATAAATCCCGATCACAAAAATCCTCAACTTCTGACCCCCCCTTCCACCCAAAGAATTTTATTAAAATTTTGGGAGGATACATTTTACCCCCCTCGACCACTCGCTGGACTCGGAATTGTCTTCTGAGTTCAGTGCCGCACCATGAGAAGGCGTGGGTCACTTCCTTTGGAAAGTACATTCTCCCAAAGTAGTGGCACGACGAAATCGTCTGTAGTCAAGAAAATGGACATCAAAGGGAAAAAGAGAGCCCGTCAGGACTCCTCTGAAGAAGAGGATGGGTCGCCCTACTCATTTGGCAGTCTGGTTCACCAGCTTGGACAAGCGATTAATGCCCTGAAAAAGCATACGGGGTCAGGTTTGACTAGATATATAACAGTCCACGAGCAGGAGCTGAGGAGAATACACGAGGGCTTAACTGATCTGTCTGATGTACCCCTTCCCGTAGAGGTTAACACGCAGTCCAGCCAGACTGATCCTGCTTTTGATACGGATCAGACAGAAATCTTAAATTTTGATCTGTCTGATGATGAATTAATTGAGTTACTCCCGCGCAGGTGGTCTGCGTGGGCAATGAACAAGGCGAAAGTCGTTACTCTTCCGACAGACGGGGATACATGTCAATTTGTTGACATCAGTAAATCGAAGAGAGCGGCCGCAGAGAAGATCCAAGCAGGCATGATCGCATTAGACTCCACCAACATTAATGGAGAGTTTCCAAATGGAGGCTACTAAGAAAAATAAATTTACTATTTTCTTCGATTCCGAAAAAGGGGAAAAGCTTGCGGCCAGATGCATTATAAATGCATTAAGAAAGGTACAAGTCAGTGTACGCAAAGTGACCTATATTCTACCAACTGGTGAATATGGCAATATTTTGAGAAAAATACTTATTTATTTACATAGAACCAACGAGGAACCTGCAACATTGGTAGTACCCGGGAAATCAGACTCAAACCGTGGGCGATCTAGGTCTGCTTCGGCTCGTCGCTCGACGCCTCCGGTTGAGGGAAGCAAGATAGTTGTTATCAAGGGACAGGGTAAGTCTTATGCGGATTTGCTCCGTACCATGAAGGGCAAAATAAACAAGGAAGAAGCTGGAGAAGTTCTTTCTCTAAGAAAAGGAAGAAACAACAAATTAGAGGTCAGGATCAAGGATGCCGAGCAAGCAGCTCAATTTACTACGGTGCTTAAGGACAGAGCGGCAGACCTTCAAGTGAACGTAAGAACTAGGGTTGATAGAAGAGCGGTTGTGCATATAAAGGACTTAGAAGAAGACAGGTCAGAGCGTGATATTAGTGAGGCGATAGTTGCAGTTATTGGTGCCGCTGAAACGTTCCGGATCACCTCGGTAAGAAACGCTTACGGTAATACACGTAATGCTACAGTCATCACAAATCATAGGGCAGCACTAAAATTGATTTCGAATAAACTTAGAGTTGGCTGGGTGCACTGCCGCTCATACATCAGAACGGATCCTGTCAAATGTCATAAATGTTAGGCGCTGGGACACACCAGTTTTGAGTGCAGAGGTCCTGATAGGTCGGCTTTGTGCTACAACTGTGGGGGTACAGGCCACCTTATACGTGATTGTAAAGCGGCGTCCAAATGCCTCGATTGTAATGGGACTGACCATCGCACCGGAGGCGTAAAGTGCGGCAAAGTCAGAAATGATTAGTATAATATTGTCCGATGCCAACAGGAGTATTCTGTTCCATGATTTAGTGGGAGAGATTGCCAGGGAATTGAATGTTGACATCGTGATTACTACTGAGCCGAACTTGGGTACCGCTGCTCGTCATGACTGGCTGGCTGATGCTGTTGGTGATGTCGCTATAACAAACATCAGTAATAGGATCGGATGGCAGTTGCATCATAGAGGAGAGGGGATTTTAGCGATTATTTTGCCGAATTTTGTCCTTGTGGCTGGATACGTGAGTCCTAATATTGGAATTGCTGAGTATGAACTTTACATTGACGAAATACAACGGGTCATCTTACAGTCACCGAAAAGAGCCGTGGTTATGGGTGATTTTAACTGCAAGGCCAGGATTGCTGGTAGTAGTTATACTAACAGAAGAGGACAAATCTTTACAGAAATGATGATGGCGACTGATATGATCTGTCTAAATAACGACTCTTATACATTTGAAGCCAGAGGTCATAGATCTGACATTGGTTGACAATAGTTGGGATCCTTCGCTCTATCAATGGAGAGTTTTGAGGCCAGAAACTGGTAGTGATCACTTTGCCACGATATTTTCTTTTGACGGTATACGACCGGTGATCGGGAGAACATCAAAGCCGCCGAGATTGTCTAAAAGACAGGTAGAAGTAGTGGTTGATAAAGTTGCTCGCAAGCTCATGGATGGCAGAGAGGTTACGCCTTTTGTTCTGCAGGAATTAATAGTCACGGAGATGGCGAGGATTCCCCAAAATATCAGGGGGTATCAACCCGCTTACTGGTGTACTGCGGAGATTGCGGACCAAAGACGGATTCTGCAGTACTGGCGAAGGAGAAAATTTAGACTCCGTAGAAGAGGCGGTGCTGTGTATGAGCATGCTCTAAATATGTTTGCTGATGCCAGGCGGTTACTAAATTAAATTATAAAATCTAGCAAGAGAGCACGTTGGAAGGAGTTATGGTTGGAGCTGGACTCGGACCCGTGGGGACGTCCTTTTCAGATCGTCATGGGAAGACTGGGTAGACGTTTGGCTATCCTTACGGCTGAGTCTGCTGGTATACAATTAAGAACACTTTTTCCGGTAGCTGAATCGGGTCTATCGGAGCTGGTTGAATGCGATGCAGGTCGATTCACACAACATGAAGTCACCTTGGCGGTATCTAGACTCAGGAATAAAAAGAGTCCGGGTCCAGACTGTATTCCTGCTGCGATCCTCAAGGGACTTATGATGAAAGCCCCTTGGGAAATGACAGATGTGGCAAGTTATTGCTTGCAGAACAGGACCTTCCCTGATTGTTGGAGGGAGTCGCGCACTGTGTTCTTGCCCAAGAAGATTGCTGATGCAGAAGTGATTGGTTACCGCCCGTTGAGCCTCATAAACAATATGGGGAAAGTGGCTGAGAGATTGATCGCAGAAAGGTTACTGCTTGAGTTAGAGAGAGGCGGGGGTACGCATAACAACCAGTATGGGTTCAGGCAAGGCAGATCAACGCTTCAGGCGATTGAAAAGATAACTAGCTGGGCTATAACAGTCAAGGCTGGAACATGGTGCACCAGGAAGATTCCTTTACTGGTTATGCTCGACATTAGAAATGCTTTTGGGACTGTCCAGTGGGACTCCATCATGGCGGCTTTAGTCAGAAAGCGAATAAGCCCTTACATTAGGAGACAGATCTCCGAATACCTGTCTGAAATATTGACTACGGTTAGCAGGCTTGATGGTGACATACGATACCAAGTTCATGGTGGTGTCCCCCAGGGGTCAGTACTGGGACCATTACTTTGGTTACTGGTCATTGATGATGTATTATGACTACAGCTACCTGAAGAGACGGAAATAGTGGCCTATGCTGATGATTTAGCGATACTTACCTCTGCGAGATCAGAAGATGTCCTCGAACAAAGGGGCAATGATACTCTAGAGATCGTAAATAACTGGCTAACCGACAAAGGATTAACACTTTCAGTAGATAAAAGTCAATATATTATGTTGGCGGGAAGGAGACGGCTGCGAGATCTTGAACTATAGATAGGGGAACATAGGCTTGAACGTGTCAATCAGGCTAAATATCTGGGAGTGATAATTGATAAAGCCTTGAGCTTTAGTGCTCATATAGTATGTAGATGCGAGAGAGTCGAAGGATTACTACAAGCCCTCATAAGGCTATTAGCTGGCCGAGATGCCCCAAGATCGTCTAAACGCCGGGTTATTATTTCAGCTGTGACATCTGCTTTATTGTATGCTGCCCCGGTATGGAGTAGAGCACTAGGTACAATGAGAAATGTTAGACAACTTCAAAGCCTCCATAGGCGGACTCTTCTGAGGGTAGCTTGTGGTTGTCGTACGGTTGCCAATGAAACTGTGTGCGTGGTTACATCAGTTCCACCTATCGAGTTACAAGTTTTAGAACGGTTGTATAGGTTTCAAGGGATTGGCAAGCAAGAGGCTATTAATACCACAAGACAGAAGTGGCGAGAAAGATGGACACACCTACAAGGATCTGTATGGACTAAAAAACTGATTACGAATTTGGATATGTGGCTTGATCGTGCTTATGGGGAGGTTGGATATTATACAACTCAAATGCTTACTGGGCACGGCTGTTTTGAGGAATATCTCTTCCGTTTTGGCCGGAGAAGATCCTCCATTTGTATGTATTGTCCGGCAGTTGATACGGCCGAGCACACCTTATTTTATTGCCCATATTGGACTGAACGCAGAAGAGCTGCTGATATTCGGGGCCTCAATGCCGATGTATTTCTGGGATTTTTGCTGACTTCGTCTGACAACTGGAGGAAATTTGAGGACTTCGCACGTCTGGTCATAAGAGAAAAAGATGAGGAAGCCAGGCGAAGAGGCTATTAGGAGCCTTCTGTTTTTTCTTCTGGAGAGGTATTAGATGACAATTGTTGGTTGTTAGTGTGTGGGGTCAATATCAAGACCGGGACCCGGCCTCGAGGTCGGGGTCCGTAACGGCATAGCCGGGGCGGGCTCCCCGGCTGCGGGGTTTGAGGCAGGCATACTAAAAGACCGAGACCCGGTCCCTGGGGCGGGGCTGGCGACAGCTTTGCTGGACCTGGCTACCTACGTGGGGATTGGAAGCAAGCAAGCAATGAAAGTAATGAAAGATCCGACCGGGGGCCCGACCAGCCGTACTGGAATTATAGCCGGTAGGCGGGAAGTATAGCCCCCTTAGAGTATAAGGACACTCTCCCAGACCGAGTATACTTAAATGGATAACCGGTTTGGGGGAAAAGGGAAAAAAAAAGAAATCATGTTCGCTCGGTAAACTCTCGCGGCATATTGTAGTCTGAGGGATTGCATTATTTGTACTTACAACCAAATCAAACTTGAGTATCATCAATCTTCACCTTGGTGGGTGACTTCGTATTTAATCATCACGAGCACATCACTGTGAGCCTCAGAACAAGACCTGTTCAAAATACTAAGTATGCTTGCCTGCTGTGGGAAGTATTAATGAACTCCCCATGAATCCAGTCGGTTTTGGCGAGAACAAACGACGATTTTCAAGGATGGTCTTAATTCGGTTGTTAGCCCAACCTGTTCCTCACTGCTGACGTCCGGCTTCAGTGAATTTACTGTATGTGGCGAAACCTCTCTCCAGGTAGCAGTAAGTTATTGACAGTTGATCCAGGGCTGAGACTTCTAATTTCTTGATCCAAATCTACACTATGGCGGCGAATTTTGGCCGGTCAGTAAAGACATAAGACGAACCGAGAAGAGAAGAACATTAGCCGGGTTCGTTAGTACAATCTTCTGCCTGCCCTAAGGAATAAGAATCATCCCTATCCTTTGAGCTCAAACCTCAATCAGCTGACACTAGACATTGTGACGACTTATACACGTCTTTGAGGATTATGATAGCAGAAATTCTGGTCAAAGTTCACACATGAATCAATGGCTAGTAATGCAGCTCATCCTCCTGTTTCACAAATATTCTCTCTTGAATGAGCCTTAAGTTCGGGTTGTTGCTCGGTTGGTGGTCAGTCAACCGTTTAGAAAAGCTCATGTGGATACCACATGACTTCCTTGTATGCCTATCAAATTGCATATGCATATTTTTTTACAATCAGAGGTTAATAATTATTAATTAATCAATATATTTAAATTAGAAAAAAAGAAAGTTAAAAAAAAGGAGATGAAGTCAGAGTCGAACCGATGTGCCTTTCCCTTGTAATATCCAAATATTTCATTAATTAAAATGCTATTTGACCATAACTCTGGAACCAATGAAAATAAGTAACTCTTATGATATATCGTTGAAAATCTCTCAGTGAGAACTGCAGTTAAGAAAAAGTCCAAAATACAAATTCTTTTGAATTTTACATTTTTTTGGACATCTTTGGTCCAGTCGATTGCAATTAAAAGGGAAGGTGCACAACTAGATGTTATAACAGTTCTAAATCCAAAATTCTACGGCTGATCGTTTTTGAGTTATGCGAGGTACATAAGTACGTACGTACAAACCTTACGCTGAAACTAGTCAAAATGGATTCTGGGATGGTCAAATTGGATATTTCCGTTGAAATCTGAAAACCAAAATTTTTCCCGATCTCAATACTTTTACTTCGTATAAGAAATTAAAAATTATCTACGATGTTATTTGTCCGGTTTATTAATACAGATTTGAATACGGATCGGTCAATACGGATTTGAATACTAGATCGTGGTTCCCGGTGTTCTTTGGTGGTTGGGTTTCAATTAACCACACTTCTCAAGAGTGGTCGACCTGAGACTGTACTTCATTCACATTGATACATATCATCCTCATTCATCCTCTGAAGTACTACCTTACGGTGGTTCCGGAGGCTAAACAGAGAAAACAGAGTAACCCAATAATATTACTATTTATATTTTTAAATTGTTACATATTTGTCAAAAAATTAATATTAATATATGTAATTAAAAAAAGAAACAACTTTTAGAAAGAACTTTTTAAGTGAAAAAGATGTGGATTATCGTGTGGAAAAAATCATTTCCCGTTTGATATGGAACTGTGAATTAAATTTTGTTTATTTCGTTCATGTATATGTCGATAAATTTAAGGAAATGATTAAAACTTTGATAAATCGGTTTATGAAATTAATAAATCAGTATTTAATTTAAGTGTAGTAGCCCACCAATTTTATAAATGACAATAAAATATTAAAATAAAAAGCTGTTCTACCGAAAAATTATTACAAAAATATATATATTATTTTTACTTTAGAAATTTTAATAAGTAGTTTCTTATAATTAATTTCCATAGCTGAGTACAGCTAAACTAGGAAGAGAAGAGGAGAATCAAGAAGCTAGAAAGAGAAATACTGAAGATACTCAAATCAGGAACTCGCAGCTACTTGACTGAAGACGATCATCGAACAGCTCAAGGAAGGGACAAAAGCCTGTTTGAGAAGCAGAAATGAATAGTGTTGTAGCGGTGAGGTGGTGGTACTGAAAGTGGAATGTCGGGAGGGTTGGTACCCCTGCGGATCGGTGAGTGGATGATAAAGCCGGAGGAGTCCCAGGCTGCGGACGTTGTGCTCGTTGAGTAAACCTTTGTTCAGTCTCAACCTCAACTCTCCTTCACAACGCAAACAATTTTCTGACATTTAGGGCATCCTAGAGAGTACCTTTCTATTCAATCACTAACCTTCATCAGTAGTATGCAAAGTGAAATAGATACTTAATAAAATATGTACGTAGTATATATTTATTACGTATGTACTAATTTCTGTAAAGATAACAGCAATTTAAATGATTCCTTCAGTGATATCGTATGTGTAGATATTTATATTTATATAGATATTAATATTTGTATAGACATTATTTAGATCTTCCCTTCATTACTATAAATTTTTTCCATTATCCTTGATTCCTTTCTCCTCTGTGACATTCAGCGAGTTTTTATAATACGCTCAACTAAAGGTCGTAAAGATCACGTGAGTTATTGAATCCTTGTTGTTTGTGCAGTTTTTGGAGTGCGGCTTTACCATAAAACTTAAATGAGAAACTATTTAGTATTCGCTGACTGTATAAGAAACACAAACTGGGACGGAGATGGTTGTAGAATCAAACCACACCTACACTTTGATTGCCATATTTCTCAGCTACTCTTTCTTTCCATCTGTTAATCATAAGATCAAGGTTGACTGGATGGTTAACAAAATTTAATTTTTCTGAATCATGTTTGTACCAAACAACCTTTGGATTATTACACGACTGACCAAAAAGGAGTGTAATGTATTCAGGGTGCATGTATGTTTGTTCCACCGTAGAATCTCAACGGCTGAACCGATTTAGATGTATGACCTCGTGTTGGATTCCTTACGTTACCGTAAATGTCATAGGCTCATATATATATATATATATATATATATAGAGCAGTGTAGATTTGTCGGTTGAAGCACGAACTTTAATGAATTAATGAACTGTAACTGTTTGCCTCTATCACTGTGTGAGCTGGGTTTAAAATAAATGATTCGAATCAATAGAGTGAAAAAATATTACAAAAATAATTAAATTCTCGTTAAATAAAATTAAATAATACTAAATTAAAAAAGATTCATGTTTAATAATAATGAGTTACCCCGTAGGGAGTGCGTGTGAGACTAGAGTGATGAGGTGATGCGAGCACCTTCTGCGAGGCTGACCAATCATCACTATCAACTGGTAACAAACGGGGCGCTGTTTTGGGAGATGCAATGGGGTGTTCTTGTAATATATCTGCAAAAACTAGTCCAATTTTCAAGATTCAAACGCGGTATTTGCCAGTATAATATAACGTGACGGAACCAACTATACGAGAACAAGAATTAACTAATATACTAAGAAATGAACCTTATTTGACAGTCGTATTTTTCAATTTTTAATATTTACATCTTGTAAAGTCAGTGTTTTACTACTGACCTTATTAGATTTTAATGCGTCAATTTAAATAGAATTAGTTTCTTTGTTTTGAGAATTTTTTGAACTATATTTCCTTATAGTACTGAAATGTTGTCATTAGAAAACTGGTAAAAAGTTCCAGGGTTGAACTCCGGTCAGGCATGGGATTATTCATGGGCTAAATAATTATATTTTGTATTGTATTTTTACATAACCTCAAGCTTATTTCGTGAATAATTATTATTATTAGTTGCTAATTCTCGATTTAATAAGCCGAAATAAAACATTTTTAATTTTAATTTGTTAACTTTAGAGTGATGTTAAAAAGTTGAATGTTTGTGAAATTTTAGAGAATTAAAGAATCATTTTTTATTGACGTGACAACGTCTTATAAATCGATGAACGCCGGCAGCACGCACGAAAAATTGTCCCGTTCCGCCTGCCTGTCAAAAAATCATAAAATATTTTCTTAACTATTTATAAACAATAAATAACAACAGTAATAATAATTGCAAAATAAATTTTACTATCCTAATTCATTCATTCAATATCGTAGCAGATCTTAAAACAACTATTCTCGATAAAAATAAATCGTTACTGAAAATACTATGGATTCACATTAGTGAATCCATAGTAATTACCCTAATAATAATAATAAATAAAACACAATAGAAAATAACAAAAGTATAAATAATGAGGGTTTAAAACCCTCATTATTTATACTTTTCATTATTCAATTACTTTACTTTTATATTTTTTCATTATTTATTCTTTTGAAGGATAAAAATAATGTGGGCTTGCTTTCATTTAGAATCGTAAACATGATTTTTTTTCGGCCTTGTAATTACAACTAAACATACATATAGGCAAAACACGTGAGTCAAATCAAATGGTAAACAATAAAGGTCAAAATTAGAAGAAACAATAATGGCCAAAATTAGAAGAATTTTGAATCCTATATTTCCTCCTTAGCGATTTATTGATTTTGAAGCTAACTTCTCTTTTGTTATTGTGTCAAGGAAGGTTAGTTTCATATTACGATAATTTGTTTCGTAAACTGGATATAATATATAACTAATAAACAAATAAATTTAATTTATATTTAAGCTTCCAGCTCTCGTATTGAGTGAATTTACATATGGATATTATAGATCTTAATGAAAATTTTGAGTGTGTGCAATCTTTAAAAGATGCCGAAACCGATCTAAACCAATTTTAATTGGAAAGAAACGTTGTCACGCTCAAATCTCGTGCAAAACGTATTTTTTTAAAGATTATTTTTATAATTTAGGAGTTTTGTGATGAAAATTAAATAAAAATGAAAAAAAACACAAATATGAACAAGTAATGATGATTCTTACAATTTGTTTTTTTCATTGTATGTTTTTTATACTCAAATTGTAGCCGAATAAAATGTAAATATTAATAACAACTTATTCGTAGAATCAGAGCGGATTTTAAAAAATCTAAATATTTTCATATTAGTTGGATACAAAGTGAGCAGAAGCTAAATCAACTTCAAAAGTTGATTTGTGAAAAAATTTCCCAATTTTATTTCACAACTTTTAAAATGTATAAAGAGAAGTAAATAAATACTTTGCTTAAAATGTAAATATGACATGACGTAAACATACTTTTCTATCAATATCACAATTTAATAGATTTCATTTTAATGAAGGTGTCTAGTTAATCTATCTATTGTTTTCATGTTAACTTGTTAGAGTCGAATTGTAAAATATACGTATGAAAATTTAGTTATGTAGATATGAAAAAATAAAATGTAAAAAGTACATAATACACAAGCTATAGGTCACTAATATGTCCAGTTTTTATCTTTCCCAGTTGCAGTATTATGATGAAGAAGGATTATTATTACTATTATTATTAGTTTTATTTGAAACTTCTGCTCTTTACAAGCTTAATCCTCTTTCAATATTTGTTTTCACTATAACCTGTTCTCATTTGAAGTCATGCAGCCTGTCACATTACACCAAATTTCTCAATCATTCATCTATCTCGTGGTCAATCTTCATTTTATTTTATGAAAAAAAAAATCATGTGAACAGCTTTCAGATGAGGAAGTGAATTTTACCTACATGAAATTTTTTTCTACTTTATATTCTCAATTAGTATTTTCAAAGCATGTGATCTTATTTTCTGTTCATTTGCACTGCTGATACAAATTTTATGCGAGTAGATGGTGACTCAAAGTCACCATCTACTCGCACAAAATTAGGTCAAAACTAATGTTAGAGGTCAAAAACTATCCATTATAAAATTGAGGTATGTTATTTTTCAGGTAAATGCAAGCAATTTTACAACATTTTTATTAATTTTCATTAAATATATATTAAATTAATATAACAAAAAATCACGTCTTTATTGGCGCATTTTAAATTTACAAATTTTTATAATAGTAATCAAAAATGATCCTAATACAACAGAAATAAAATTTTATTGTCAAGACAAGAAAATCTCTTATTAATAACTAAATCATCTTGGATGTCTTTATGTATGAATCAACAACCTAGTTCTTAGTTTCATGGAATTATGCCATCCAAGCTTTTCTAGGTTACCTTAAGATTTCTATCTCAACAAAACTAATTTTTAATATTCTATTATGACATCATATTTCAAAACCTCAATCGTTTTATCGGATGACACAGTTGCAACGCTTGGTTATGCAGTCCCCCAAGAGAGCTATTATTTTGGGGGACTTCAACTGTAGGACAGTGGCGGCGGGCGCTGGGACCACGAATAACAGAGGAAGTGCCCTGGAGACTTCCTTGCAGCTACCGGTACCACATGCCTGAACGACGGAACTCCAACTTATCGAGCGAGGGGCCATGAATCCATCCTCGATCTGGTGATCGTGGATGGGAGAATGGTCACTGATAGAACCGAATTCCGAGTTTTGGAAGAGGAGACCGGGAATGATCACCTTGCGGTCTCCTTGATAATACACGTCTGTTCGGCGACCCCTGCTGTACGGAACCCGGCAAGAAGACTCACTAGCATACAGGTGAACATAATTGTGGAGAGAGCTGCACGCAAAATCTCCGACGGCAGAAGGTTGGATCCAGAGGTCCTCCAAGAAATAATCTCAAACGAAATTTCCAGCATACCGGAAACGGAGCATAGATACCACCCTGTGTACTGGTGGAACCAGGAGATCGCCGAACAAAGAATCATACTTCAGCGAAATAAACGAACGGCCCAAAGATTACGAGCTAGACAGGGATCTGAGGCTCAGATTGAACAAACTATGGAGGCCTATAAGACGGCTCGGAAAACGTTGAACTACCTGATTAAGAACGCCAAGAGATCTAAGTGGAGGGAACTGTGTGGTGAGCTCGATGCTAACCCGTGGGGGCGAGCCTTCCAAATAGTAATGAAGCGATTGGGGAGGCGAGTGCCTGCGCTGAATGAGGACGAAGCGGCGCGCAAGATGTCCGTACTTTTCCCACGGGAGGAGGAGATAAGACGGGAGGCAGTCTTGTGCGAACGTGGCAGGTTCGCACAGGATGAGGTGATTGCCGCAATTAACAAGTTAAATAACAAAAAGGGTCCGGGCCCAGATGGAGTTCCGGCAGCGGTCATTAAAGGCCTGGCTAGAATAGTACCGTGGGAGATGACGGACATTTTGAGTTATGGGCTGCAACACCGCACTTTCCCTCAATGCTGGAAGGAGGCCAGAACGGTTTTTCTTCCCAAACCGAATACAAACCCAAGCGTTTGCGAGTACCGTCCTATCAGCCTCATAAATAATATGGGTAAGGCTGCTGAGAGACTTCTTGCTACCAGGATCCAAGAGGAGCTGGACCTAAACGGAAGCCTACATTTGGAGCAATATGGATTCCGTAAGGGCAGTTCGACACTGGATGCGATAAACAGGGTGGTTAGCTGGGCGGCGGAGGTACGGAGCGGTACTTGGAGGACCAGAAGGATCCCATTGATGGCACAGTTAGATATCAAAAATGGGTTTGGCTCGGTACCGTGGACGGCCATTGTAGCAGCGTTCAGAGAAATGAATGTTAGTGACCACTTGCTAAACCAGGTTGACTGCTACCTGTCTGATAGATGGACGGAGGTTCGCACTTTGGAGGGGGTGGTGAGATTTCCGGTCTTCGGTGGAGTTCCGCAGGGGTCAGTGTTAGGCCCCTTGCTATAGAACATCTTTTACGACCGGGTGCTCCGGTTGCCTTATCCGGAAGGAGTCAGCGTAGTCACTTACGCTGACGACATTGCACTATTGGTGGAAGATAAGGAAATTGGTGATGCAGAGGATAAAGCAAATCGCTCCCTCCAACTCATAGACAACTGGCTAATAAACAACAACATCGAGGTGTCCGGCAAAAAGCAAGTGTATCCTCTTCACGGGTAGGAGAAGACTGCGTGGCGTTCTGGTCGTGATCCGTGGAGAGGTTATAACTAAGCTTAAGGATACAAAATACCTAGGGGTGACAATAGATAAAAGTCTCAAGTTTGGTGGGCATATAGAAAATGTATGCAAAAAAGTAGGGCTCACCATAAAAGTCATCAGGAGATTATTCGTGGAACACACAGTACCGGGAGCCTCCAAACGGAAACTGATTGCGTTGGCGGCGGTGTCTGCGGCGTTATACGCGGCGCCGGTTTGGGCTGATGCAATCAGGATACAAAGAAACAAGGATAAACTGCGAAGAATGCACAGAACGGCATTGTTGGGAGTGGTGGCAGGGTATCGTACTCTGTCATATGAAGCTGTATGTGTGCTTGCGTTGGTCCCGCCGATAGAACTTCACATCAAGAGCAGGAAAGCGAGCGCGGAAGGGTGTAGTAGAGCTGAGATCGAGGCGATGACCCGACAGTGGTGGAAGGGAGTATGGGCAGAGACTAACGCTGCGGCCTGGACCAGAAGGTTAATAAGTGATTTGGACGCATGGCTGGATCGCCAACATGGCGAGGTGAACTTTTACATAACACAGATGATGTCGGGTCATGGATGTTTTGGTTACTATTTAAAAAGATTCGGCAAGAGAGACACACCCAACTGCGACTACTGCCAGGAGGTGGACGACGCATACGATGATCGAATGCCGAAGATGGACACAATACAGACAATTCATAGCAGTCAATAACCTGAAGGCGAATAACATAGTAGAGTTATGCCACATTAGCGGCAGGCAAGAAAAGATCTAGTACCGGGGCGGTTGACCTGCCGTGCCGGGTGTAAATCCGGTGGGCGGGAAGACCGCCTTAGAGTCAAAAGACAGGTCTCTGGGCCGAGTTTACTTAATTGGATGTCCGGCCCAGGGATGTAGGGGGAAAAAAAAGGTATTGCACCCAGGCTGTGATTATTGTATATTACATTTTATAATCTTGATACCGATGTCTGATTTGATTCCTGGGAATGGCCTTGCTTTATTTATCGCCTTATTTATTTAAACTTTTATGGGATTTAAAAAAAATTGTGAGAGTATTAAATAGCACTTTACATTGTAAAATTTATGAATTTTTAGTTAGTTTTAATTATTTAATTTTATGACCAACTTTTTGAGTTGATTGACTTTAAAATAATTAATATTTTTGTTACAAAACTGTTTAAGCTCGTGAGTATTTGTGTCTATTCTTATGTGTAGTCTGTGTGTTGACTTTACAGCTCGGGAGCGAAATAACTTGCAATCATGAAATTAGCTGTGGTATCTGGTATGCTTAGAGGGTTCCTTCTAGTTGTTTTAAACGACTGAGCTGAATAAACAGTGATGAGAAATTACATCTGAGGTGGAGTTGGAATTCAATGAAAGGTTTACTCTAACCTTGTTTTTAGCTTAAAAACCAATCAATAAAAATTTAATTGTAAATTATATCAGTGAACCAGGGAGCGCGCAAAGTGGGGTGAGCCGGTCAAGTGAAAGACGGATTTTGAAGAATAAAAAATGGAAAGTGTACATTCCAAGACTGCTACACACAATGAATGAGGAGACCTATATCGAAGGGTGGAGTACTGTGAACGGTTTCAGTACGTGGTTGCGAAGAATTTGCAGGGAAAGTTGTGTGGACTGACGAGGCGCAATTCGAACTTAACGGTATTATGAACCGCCAAAATTGTGTCTACAGGGCTTCTGAAAATCCTCACGCTTATGTGGATAGGGCAGTAATTCTACCGGGATTGGCTGTGTGGTACGATCAGTGCATGGTTTGATTGGTTTCTTCTTCTTCGAGGGTACCGTAACTAGTGAGGCATATCTTGATATGCTTCCAGCAAGGATTTTGCCTGCCATCCAAAACTTATACGGTGATTTACTTTTTAGTGAACAGGGTAGTGAGGCGGGGAACCCACCTCACTACCATCGAGATGTCAGGTTGTATATCGATAAAACTCTACCCGGTGGGTGGGTGGAAGGGATGCTGTTTAGTAACCACCTCGGTCTCCTGATTTGACACCACTGGACTTCTACCTCTGGGGGACCGACAAGAATGACGTGTATCGAAAAAACCACCAACAATCGACGTGCTACGTGAGAAAATTGTAGAGTGATGTGCTGCCATTATGCCGGATACACTAACAGCAGTAGTTCGGTGTGCAATTCGGCGTCTTGGGTGTAGTTTAGAAGCTACTGGTGGCCATTTCGAACACACCATAACACTCTCACAGTGCCAAAACTTGTCCGTCGTCATATTTGTCACGACATATGCACTAAAAAATAGTGAGTGCACTTTTTTTTACTTTTTTGTATAACTTTAAAAAAATATCACCACAGTAATTTTATAAATTCTGACTTCTTACAAGGTAGTAAAACATATCAGTCCTTATATAACAGAAATTGTATAGATCCCATATATTCCATATACATAAAAATAGGAGTTGCGTTAAGTTTTTACTATTTCCAAATATAATTTATTATTTCTCTCCCAAAAGATTCAGTAAATTAAGGAAAGTGTTTCCAAAACATATAAGAAGTTTAATTAACAACCTACTAGCTGAAAAAATGGATCTCTATAAATTTTATTTTTACCTTTAAAAGTAGCAAAATCTACAGATTTTTTTTTCAGATGAGTAATTTTCAGAGTAAATATAGTTTTCAATATTTATCACAGAGGTATTAGGTAATTTTCTAATTTAAAAACTATTAAATGTATTTTCTGCGTAATGATATGGTATACTGCAGCGGTCAAAACTATTTATTTTCATTTAAAGTATTTTAATTGTTTTACGTTATATTAAAGAAGCGTAACTATTAAAAACAAGAATAATTTTGATGTTAATTTTCTAAATTTTCTACTGTACACAAATCTTATTAGTAACGTAGAGACTTTTTTTTATTTTTATTTTTACTTCCTTGTACGAAGTAAAGGAAGTATTGTGATCGCTAACCTTTCGGTATTCAGATTTCCACAGAAATATCCATTTTGACCATCCCTGAATCCAATTTGACTAGTTTCGGCGTGACGTCTGTACGTATGTGCGTATGTATTTCGCATAACTGAAAAAGGATTAGCCGTAGGATGTTGAAATTTTGGTTTTAAGACTGCTGTAACGTATAGTTGTGCACCTCAGTTTTTGATGGCAATCGACTGGAACAAAAGTGTCCAAAAACACCCAAAATACAAAACAATTGGATTTTGGACTTTCGGTTTATATCCCATATTCATTTCGGTTCGTATCGGACTTTATATACATATATTTTTTTAACTTTTTCTTTAAATATATTGATTTATTAATAATTATTAATGTAGATATTTAACATAACTTAGGTATTGCACCCAGGCTGTGATTATCGTATATTACATTTTATAATCTTGATACCGATGTCTGATTTGATTCCTGGGAATGACCTTGCATTATTTATCGCCTTATTTATTTAAACGCTAAAATTTTTTATGGAATTTAAAAAAAATTGTGAGTTTATTAAATAGCATATCATTTCATTGTAAAATTTATGAATTTTTAGTTAGTTTTAATTATTTAATTTTATGACTATTTTTTAAAAATATTTGTTTGTTTGAGTGGTTTTTGTTAATTCTAAAGAAATTAAATTAATATTATTGTGAGGGATACGTCCACTCCTTCCTGCTATTACACACCTTGGTACCTACATTAATTTGACAGGTGAGCCCCTACGTGTGAGTTCCTACTTGTATAGGTGTAACTGTATTATATGATGTAAGTGAAGTAAAAGAGTAAGTGAGTAAGTTACCAACTTAGCGGGTTAGCGGGTATGGGTATGCGGGTTAGCGTGTTGTTTGCGTCTAGTTTGCGTCTTGTTTGCCTCTGTTTGCGTGGTATTTGCGTGGTGTTTGCGTTGCGTCTGTTTGCGACTTTTTGTTTCTGTTTGGGTCTGTTTGCTTCAGTTTGCGTCTATTTTCGTCGTGTTTGCTTGGTGTTTGCGTTGCGTCTGTTTGCGTGTGTTTGCGTGTTGTTTGCGTGGTGTTTGCGTTGCGTCTGTTTGCGTTGCGTCTGTTTGTGACTTTTTGCCTCTGTTTGCGTCTGTTTGCGTGGAGTTTGCGTTGCGTCTGTTTGCGACTTTTTGCGTGTGTTTGCGTGGCGTCTGTTTACTTCTGTTTGCGTGGCGTCTGTTTGCGTTGCGTCTGTTTGTGTGTTGTTAGCGTGGTGTTTTCTTTGCGTCTGTTTGCGACTTTTTGCGTCTGTTTGCGTCGGTTTGCGTGTTGTTTGCGTGTTTGCGTCTGTTTGCGTGGTATTTGCGTGGTGTTTGCGTTGCGTCTGTTTGCGACTTTTTGCGTGTGTTTGCGTGTTGTTTGCGTCTGTTTGCGTGTTTGTTTGCGTGGTGTTTGCGTGTTGTTTGCGTGGTGTTTAGGTGTTTGCGTCTGTTTGCGTGTTGTTTGCGTGGTGTTTGCGTGTTTGCGTCTGTTTGCGTGTTGTTTGCGTCTGTTTGCATGTTGTTTGCGTGGTGTTTGCGTTGCGTCTGTTTGCTTCTGTTTGCGTCTGTTTGCTTCTATTTTCTTCTGTTTGCGTGGTGTTTGCGTTGCGTCTGTTTGCGTGGTGTTTTCTTTGCGTCTGTTTGCGACTTTTTGCGTCTGTTTGCGTGTTGTTTGCGTGTTTGCGTCTGTTTGCGTTGCGTCTGTTTGCGACTTTTTGCGTGTTTTTGTGTGTTTGCGTGGTGTTTGCGTGGCGTCTGTTTGCGTCTGTGTTTGCGTCTGTTTGCGTTTGTGTTTGCATCTGTTTGCGTGTTGTTTGCGTGGTGTTTGCGTGTTTGCGTCTGTTTGCTTCTGTTTTCTTCTGTTTGCGTGGTGTTTGCGTTTGTGTTTGCATCTGTTTGCGTGTTGTTTGCGAGTTTGCGTCTGTTTGCTTCTGTTTGCGTCTGTTTGCGTGGTATTTGCGTTGCGTCTGTTTGCGTGTGTTTGCGTGGTGTTTGCGTTGCGTCTGTTTGCGACTTTTTGCGTGTGTTTGCGTGTTGTTTGCGTCTGTTTGCAGGTTGTTTGCGTGGTGTTTGCGTTGCGTCTGTTTGCGTGGCGTCTGTTTGCTTCTGTTTGCGTCTGTTTGCGTCTGTTTGCTTCTGTTTTCTTCTGTTTGCGTCTGTTTGCTTCTGTTTTCTTCTGTTTGCGTGGTGTTTGCGTTGCGTCTGTTTGTGTGTTGTTTGCGTGGTGTTTGCGAGTTTGCGTGTTTGCGTCTGTTTGCGTGTTGTTTGCGTGTTTGCGTGTTTGCGTCTGTTTGCGTGGTGTTTGCGTTGCGTCTGTTTGCGTGGCGTCTGTTTGCTTCTGTTTGCGTCTGTTTGCGTCTGTTTGCTTCTGTTTTCTTCTGTTTGCGTCTGTTTGCTTCTGTTTTCTTCTGTTTGCGTGGTGTTTGCGTTGCGTCTGTTTGTGTGTTGTTTGCGTGGTGTTTGCGAGTTTGCGTGTTTGCGTCTGTTTGCGTGTTGTTTGCGTGTTTGCGTGTTTGCGTCTGTTTGCGTGGTGTTTGCGTTGCGTCTGTTTGCGAGGTGTTTGCGTTGCGTATGTTTGCGTGTTGTTTGCGTCTGTTTGCGTCTGTTTGCGTGGTGTTTGCGTGGCGTCTGTTTGCGTAGTGTTTTCTTTGCGTCTGTTTGCGTGTTGTTTGCGTGGTGTTTGCGTTGCGTCTGTTTGCGACTTTTTGCGTGACATCTGTTTGCGACTTTGCTTGCGACTTTGCTCTGCGTTTGTTTGCGTGTTAGCGGGTTAGTGGGTTAGCAGGTTGGTTGTTTGATTGGTTTGTAAGTAAAGAAGTCAGTAACGTTAGTGAAGTAAGTATGTAAGTTCAACATGTAAGCTTTGAAAGATACTCACCTGTCTGCGTGAGCCTGTGATTTTTTGTGAAATTTTAAAGCAGAATTATTTGTTTGTGTAAAATATGTTTGTGTAAATGATCGTACCTATTTTCCACTATCGGGGAAAAAAATGTACGTGAAAATCCCTAACTTGTTTGTGTTAAGTTTCTGGCATAATAACAGGATAGGAGGGGAGGTACCCTCAGTAATGTTATCTTAAAAATTCATTCCAAAAGAAAAAAAAACATTTGTACGTGTAATATCTAGAAACTCTGTTAGAGAAATGAACATTTATTAATAACGTTTCCGTAGCAACAAAATTTATCCAATTTTATTTTTCTTATTGTTGAAAACAAATTATTTTATTTTGATACATTATATAAGAAATAGAATTTAGTAATTAATTTCATATATGTTTTTTTATCAAACCAAAAAAAAAGTAGTTATAAAAGTAATATTATACCTTTTTAATGTCATTACATTTTACAAATTTAGTACAATTAAACAATTTAAAAAAATGTCTCATTTTTAGGACGAACGGCTGTTAGGTTTACGCGTGTGAGAGCACTCACACACATACACACACACACACACACACACACACACACACACACATTTACTTTGAGTATATTTGTGCCCTTTTTACTTTATACTGTTTCCAAACTACGTAACATCAAATAAACCAATCAAAAAAAAATTAAAATATACACTTTGCTCTTCACCCCATTAAATGTAACTTTCATCTAGTACACAAATTCGAATAACGGCTAAAAAGAAAGAAGAGAAATTAATGAAAAATAAATTCATCATAAAAGGTTCATTCAACTTCCTTCAACGCCGTTAACGTTTAATCGATGACCAATGGTAAAAATATTAGAAATTTTAATAATTCATTATACCCTCTCATAACAGAGTATAAAGATCACCATGTTTATGCTTTAACTGAGAGTATTTAATTAATTTCCAGTACATAAATAAATCTCAGACACTACATACGTGATTTGAATTCGTATTCGTGATTGGAATTCCTTTTTTATATACATTATTTTATATACACAAAAGATAAACTTTGATAGCTTTTGGAAAAACTCTTGACAGATTACTCGTGAAAATAATAACGATCTCTAAATTTGTTTACCATCGGTTATATAATATTCAAATCTTCATATTTATAATGATAAAAGGCAATATTTTAACATACGTTAAGATTTTTATATTATATTTAAATTATGGAGCTGTCATAAGCCATAAAAAGATGAAAAAATCCTTTTTTTCCATACTTTTGTTGTTAAAATGGATGCTTAAAAATGAATTTAGACAGTAAAAAGCTTTAGTTGGGTACGTAATATCAATTGTACCATAAAACCTAACTCAGGCATGTTCTTTAGTTAGTTGGGATGTCATTCAGTAAAAAAAGGTGAGGTAATTTTTACTGTCATTCTTTTCTGCTATAATACATGTATTATTATATGTTATATAATACATACATTATATTATTATATCTTATAATGTATTATAATATTTACTTTCTGCATGAAAGATCTTAGGTTTATTATTGTTTTATTAATAAATTAATCTTCTAAATTTGTTAGCGTATATTTTGTTTTAAAAAGGACAGTTTTTCAGCTTTATATTCACAGGTGCTAAGAAGTTTTAAAAAAAAAAATATTTTGCAAATATAAATTTCTATTTTATTGCCTTTTTATGGGCATATTTTTTAGGCCATTATGGATATCGGCTTTTTGCCATTATGTATATTCTTTAGGTAACTTATGTAAATATATATATATACACATTAGTTATGTGTTTATTTACGCTGGTTGATGAAAGAAAGTACCTCTGCGACTCAAATTTGCCATTTCTAATAAATAAACCAGGCAATCTATCAACTAATATATTTTTGATGTAGTCTTAACATTGACAACCCTTTGTCAGATAAAAAAATTATTAAGGTAATCACCTTAATAACAAATTTATGCTGATTATAAAATATTATGCTCTTTTTTTTTAATATATGTAGTTTCTCATTACTTTATTCTTTATCACATTTAATTAATTCTCTTTTCGTTTTTACTTAATTTCAAACTGAATTTCTTTCTCTCCGAGCAGTAAATCCACGCCATTAAGTATTTCTTTTAACTTGTGTTTTTTTTTTTATTCTGCCAAAAGAACGATGTCATCAGCGAGTCTTCAATTGTTTCTCCGCTCTCAAATATTCTTTGAATTCATTTATTCTTTTTGTTTGAATACAAGTCGTAGATTAAGAAAAATAAAATAGATATTTCTACTCCTTTCTCTAAAATACATTTAGCCTTACTGATTTATTTACTCTTTTTCATCTACTTGTTATTTTTATAAGTGTTGTAATAATAGATACTTCCAAATAAAGCAATGAAAAATAAAGTGATATATTTTACATTTTGAAAAAAAATATTAACTTATGAATACTTGGAAACAGTATTATGTAATACTTTAATTTTGATTTTTTAGTTAATTATATTTGGCAATAATTTTAGTCCAGAAAATTGTTATTCTTTCTAAAATAAGTTGATTTAAACAATATGCTACCCTCGTGCTTACAAGCAAGCAAGAAAGATAATTCAAAATGTCAATCTCCATGGCGGAGTAGTAGAGTCTCGGCCTTTTATCCGGAAGTCCTGGGTTCGAATCCCAGTCAGGCATGGAATTTTTCATACAAGATTCAGGCTTATGTAACGATATTATTGCCATACATTATGAAAGTTTTATCATGAAAATTGCTTAACCTATTCAGTGGTTCATTCTGTGTGGTCGGGTGTAAAATTAATAGTTATTAAAAAATAATCATACTGTCTAGTTTAAATCGATTTAGAAAAAAAATAAACAGTGAAAAAAACATTTTCCGCCATTTTTTTGTGTGCCGCAACAGTTGCGTCACCGGGAACAGGAGATTAATTCTTTCTCTGTGATGGGACTTCTTTTAAGTTGAACACCTGCATATTCCTACATCGTAATTTGATTATGTGTTAGCGATTAATTTTTATTATTTGAAATATTTGTGGAATGTTGATCTTATAGTTTATTTAATGAAAAGACACTGTATTAAGGGTAATTATAACATTTATTAAAATGTAACAAGAATTACAAAATTAGCCACAAAACTATGTGCTATTATGAATAATGAAATAAATTTTTTTTTTAATTGGTAATAACAATAACGATTGCGGTAACATCGTACTATCAAAACGTACTTAATTGATCAATTTTTAGTTTAAAAGATTTTTTATTCGATATATTTTTTTGGGTTTCCACGATTACTAATATCTGTGATTGTGCAATAAATGCATTGAATTAGAAAGTAGTATCCTAAGTAAAATCAGGGTTTAAGAAACCGTATTGTTTAATATGTAAGAAGATGAAATATATTTAGGTCAATCTCTAAATTCAATTACTCGTTGTAGATAAAATATTAGTTCAACTTTCTTGGCCCACCAGTATTTCTTTAGTTTTTCTTTTATATTTACACCAACAGTAGCGTGATAAGAAAAGTTTCTTTTAAGTTAATTTTCTGGAATGAGAAAAAGTTCATGATACCAATGTTTACATTTTATATTTGCTTCTTGTTCGTCAAAAAAAAGAACTTTTCATATTTTCATCAATTATTTATATTTTATATCAAAATTTTTTGTCATCTTATATTGTTATTTATTTTCTTCTAGTGTCTGTGTTATTTCCTACTGTTATTTACAATTTCTTATATTTTTCACAGTACTTCAAAATATTTCTTTCATATACACTATCAATTGCCATCTACTCTAATCATTACCATATTTGTTTTTATTACAACTTTATTCTTTTATATTATACTTCTAAAAAAAGTTTTCTAACACGTATCTTACAGACAAACGTTTTTGACTTCCAGAGTTCACCTTGTAGAATTGTACAAAACTTTACTCCATAGAATTTAAAAACGGTTATTCCTTTTAAAAAAAATATACTTTTTTAGTATATCTTATGTATATCAAAACGTTATGTTTTGATATACATAACTTTGGTTTTATTGTTAAAAACTTAAAGTAAATCACATAAAAATAGTGGTATTAATATTTGAGAGATTATTTTTATTAACTGATAGATATTTCTAAAAACTGATACAATTTAAGTGAAGAACCACGTGAGAGAAAAAAGGAAACAGTTAAAAACGAGACATGAAAAACTTTATTGGTTGTTACAAAGGAATTCACACTTGTCGCTGTCCAACAAACTTTTAATATACAAGGTGATTCTAAAACCGATTTGGACGTATGGCATAGAGCTATGGGGTACGACAACAAGAGTAACACTGAGATTATACAATTTTTCTAGAATAAGCTGGCGAAATCCATTGAAGAAGTACTCTGGTTCTCACGGAACGAAAATATTCACGACACTTAAATTACCTTATGTTCACGAAGAAGTCAAACGGTTCGGTTCAAATTATAAACAACGGTTAGCTAATCATGTGAAATTTCTAGCCGTTAATTTCCTACACAACAGCGGAGACTGAAACGTCTACACGTGCTGGAATAGGGGGAATCTGAGTAACTCTTATGCTGGTTCAATATCACATATGTGATATTGAAATATCCTTCTATACATTTTTTTGTCTGTTTTAAATTAGACCTTTGTGCACTATTGTACCGATATGGTTTTATTCAGTGCGAATGTGTTCATATATACATGAACTTTGTATATAAATGAGTATGTACTTCATTTATATCTTTATGTATATGTTCGTTTTATGGAGGGTGTTCGTTTGGAAACCCTAATTATGTGCTTTCTGTAATAAGTTACTTGTGGTTCCTTTCTCAGAACAGATTGTAAATAAACAAATTGTTGAGGTAAAAAAAAATTAAATGAAAAAACATTCTTACATTAAAATATAAGAACCAAATTACGTTTTGATTTTATACGAATAATTTCATTTGCCTTTTGAATTTCTATAAATGTAACAACCGAAATTAATTAAGCTAGTTAGGCAACCGTAACTCGTTGTAGTATAAATTACAAGTTTCCAAGAAGAAAATGGAGATGAATAGGATTTTTTTTTCTTCATAAAGAAGCAAATTACGATGTAGAAGAATATAGAGAATAAAAAATAGAGTAGTGGAAGAAATGTAGCCGAGCAAACAAGATAAAGAGTAACAGGATATATCGAAAAGGCTTTGTATAAATTAACTAATTGGAATGAAAGAACTAGTTCGTCCATGATGAAGACGTAAAGAAAGAGATACGTAATTGTTACAGATATAAAGAAGAATTTTTTTTTGTTATTTTAAAAATATACAAAAGTATTTTTAAAATAAAACATTCAACAATATTAGGAATTGTAAAAATTGGGTTGTTAAATTATTTTTATAAAACAAAATTCTTTCAGTAAATTGAACAAAAATTAATCCGTTTTATGATTTTTAGAAGTATCTTGGTTATGAAATTTAGTTTAAGGTAATTGTGCTAAGACATTTTGTTTTTTTAGCCGAAATACAGCTGGGAAACATAAAATTAGAGAACCTTTTTACGTATTATTACTATAATCACAGATAAAAAGTTTTGTAGTATACTATCTGCCAAAAGGCAGTATATCATAATAAAAAACCGATCATAAAAAATAGTAAATTCAAATTTAAATTTCCTGAATTGATAAATTCGGATTTTATCAATTCATTATTACACGTGTAAAACTATGCTAGAGTTCTCAGGTACTATAAAATATTATAAAATTTCTATGTAGAGTACTGTTTACCTGTCTTAGCTTCATTCTTTTATTGCACTCGTATTTTAAGGCGTTTCGGAACCATTCTATTGTCAAAACTTATTGCACTGGTACTTTTAAATCTCTGCTAGTCTTTATATATATATATTTTTTTCCCCCTACTTCCCCGGGCCGGATATCCATTTAAGTATGCGCAGCCCGGGAAAGTGTCCTTTAAACTCAAAGGAGGCCTCCCCACCCGCCGGCTGTACGTCCGGCACAGCAGGTCAGCCTCCCCGGTTGGATCTTTTGTTTTAATGTGCCTGCCTCAAGCCCCCCCGACAGAGAACCAGGCCCGACAAAGCCGTCCCTAGCCCCCGCCGAGGGAACCGGGTCTCGGTCTTTTCATTACCCAGTTGTTATGATCCCCAAACGAAGGAATGATCTTCTCCTCATAGCTGCTTGCCTTAACGAAAATATTAAACTACTAAGTTACCACGGGGCCTCAATGGCCTCTTAAAAGGGCTACATCATCTTTAGCCTTTAGCACTATCCTGGCAAACTCCTCCATTTTGTTCCAATTGTCAGTGGATCGCAGGAGAAAAAGAAGCAGATTCTCCGGATTTAATTCTTGCAGCCCTGCACGTCGTCTATGTATAGTCCATCTATTACAGTGGAACAGAGTATGTTCGGCAGTATCCGAATCCTGGTACAACATGCAAATAGGTGCTGGTCTTCTACCGAATCGATGTAAATAATATTTGAAGCTACCATGCCTAGAAAGTATTTGAGTAAGATAATAACCAACCTCCCCATGTCCTCTATCAAGCCACATGCCCAAGTCGGGTATCAATCTCCTGGTCCAGGTAGCTTTAGTGGAAAGATTCCATCTGTCCTGCCATATGAGCCTGATGTTGGCTTGGGCTTCTTGTTCTGGCATTCCACGATACCTAAGTGATTGCTCTTTAACTAAGAGGTCGATAGGGGGAACCAATGATAATACACAAGCCGCATCGTAAGAGATGGTGCGGTATGCAGAAGAGAGGTATGCAAAGTGCTTTTTCCCATATAGGTGCAGCATACAATAATACAGAGGTTAAAGTTGAGGCAATGACCCGCCGCCTAGATGCACGTGGAGCTTCATGTCCAGCCAACAATCTTATTAAAGCCTTTGTGTTATTCTCGACCTCTTTACATTTTTGTGCGAGATGAGGACTAAACTTTAGAGCTGGGTCTATAATGGCACCAAGATATTTTGTTACTGCCACACGGTCTAGTCTACGATCGCCCACGCGGAGATTTAGGTCTCTGAGTCGCCTTCTTCCAGCCAGAAAAATATAGTGACATTTATCTAAAGACAAAGATAGTTGTCGGTCCGAGAGCCAGTTATTAACCAATGTTAGCACTTCATTACCGGTAACTTCAAGGTCACGTTCAGTTTTGGCTTCAATTAATATAGCCAAATCATCGGCATAAGCAACTATTTCCGAGCCTTCAGGTATTCTCAGTCTGAGTATTCCATCAATTACTATTAGCCAAAGCAAGGGCCCTAACACAGACCCCTGCGGCACTCCTCCATGAAGCTGATATCTAAATTTGCTTTCGAGCGCCTCGACCAAAGTCCACCTATCAGTCAGATATTCTCGTACTTGTCTTTTGATATAGGAACTAAACTGTTTGTCCGTGAGAGCTGCCATAATCGTATCCCACCGGACCGATCCAAAGGCATTTTTTATATCTAACAGAATAAGCAACGGGATTCTTCTGGTACGCCACCTACCAGATCTGACAGACAATACCCAGTTGGTAATTTTATCCAGAGCTTGCAGCGTGGATCTATGTTTCCTGAACCCAAATTGGTTATCATGAAGACCGTCTTTGGACTCTAATTCTTGGATAAGTCTGTTTGCTACCAAGCGCTTGGCAACCTTTCCCATATTATTGATGAGACTCAACGGCCGATAGCTAATGATTTCTTGATTGCCGGACTTCTTAGGCAGGAAAACAGTCCGTGACTCCTTCCAGCATGCGGGGAAAGTCCTGTTTTGTACTCCATAATTGGCCACGTCAGTGATTTCCCACGGGATTATCTTCATTAATACTTTGAGGAGGGCAGCCGGGATTCCATCCGGACCCGGACTTTTTTTATCCTTCAGAGCAGAAACGGCAATAGCGACCTCGTTTTGTGTAAAGCGTTTAGCTTCACAGTCTATTATGTCCGTATGTCCCTCGTCATGAACAGGGAAGAGGCTATGAAGATGCAGTCTGGCCGTTTCTGTAACTAGGACAGGAAAGCGGCGTCCTAGTCTCTTCATTACTATTTTGTATGCCCGTCCCCACGGGTTTGAATCCAAGTCAGCGCACAACTGTTTCCAACAGTTTCTTTTACTAGTCTTTATTAGATGATTCAAAGTACGCCTAGCTTGGACAAATCTTTCCTTCGCCTGGTCATATGGCGCACCGCCAGCGGGCCGCAGCCTTTGCTTTTTCCTACGCCAAAATTGTAACACTCTTCGCTGATCTGCAATTTCAGACGTCCACCAGTATACTGGGTGACGACCCCCTCCAAACTGCAGGACTCTAGACAGTTCTGTAATAATTGATTCTTGAAGGACTTGCGGCGTTACTATTCTTCCATCAGATAGGGTCCTGGCAATCTTATTAACCACCACCTCAACTTGTCTTGGACTAAATCTAAATCGTGCAGTAGCTGATGTTGAAGGTCTTGCGCCTTCCATAACAAGCAAAGTTGCTAGGTGATCGCTTCCGGTTTCAGATTTAAGAACGCTCCAACTAAAGACGGAAGGATTCCATCTGCCGTCCACCAGCGTAAGATCCAGCACTGATCTATGGCCTCTTGCCTCGTAGGTATAAGTGCAGTCATTGAGGCAGATCAGCCCTGTGGTCATGTCAATGAAGATTCGACCCCTTGCATTGGTATAAGAGCTGCCAGTTAAAATGGACTTACAATTAAAGTCGCCTAAGAGTATAGGTCTACTAGGTGCCCGCTGTATGGCCCGCTGCAAATCGTTGATGTACTGCGCAAAGTCCCCGATATTAATGTTTGGACTTACGTAACCGGCTACAAGGACAAAGTCCGGAAGTGCTACTGCCAGAATTCCCTCACCTCTATGAAATAGGTGCCAGCCAAGACGGCCGGAGACATTACTGATAGCAACATCCCCAACCGCGTCAGCCCACCAATCACCTCTGGCCGCCATTCTCAGGTTGGGCTCTGTGGTGACTATAAAGTCAACCTCAAGATCGTTCGCAGTCTCCCCCACCAGATCGTGGGAAAGAATGCTCCTGTTGGCGTTAGATAGTATTATTTTAGCCATTATTTAGGTAGTCCACATTGCACTCCTCCTGTGCGATGGTCCGTGCCGTTGCAGTCAAGGCATTTAGTGGCCTCCTTGCAGTCTCTTATCACATGGCCTTTCTGACCGCAGTTGTAACAAAGGGTTGACCTATCCGGGCCGTTACATACCGTACTCGTGTGATCAGCGGCCCAGCATCTTTGACACCTCATATTATCAGTCCTGATATAAGCCCGGCAGTGAACCCAGCCGACCTTAATTCTACTGGAAATTAACTTAGTTGCAGCCCTTTGATTGGTTATTACTGTCGCATTTCGAGTATTTCCATAAGCCTGTCGTAATGAGGTAATTCTGAAAGACTCAGTGTCTCCAATAACAGCTGTAATAGCCTCGCTTAATTCTTGCGCTGTGTTACTCTCTTCCATGTCTTTAACGTGTACCACTGCGCGTCGGTCGCCCTTAGTACGAAAATCCACTTGAAGTTCAGAAGCCCTGTCTCTCAATGTTGCGGTAAACTGAGCCGCATCTTTAGGATCTTTAATTCTGACTTCCAAGTCTTCATTTCTACCCTTGCGAAGGGACAGGATTTCCCCTCCTCGTCTTTAAAGATCTTATCCTTTACAGTCCGATCAGCATACGACTTGCCCTGTGACCGGACAACCACCACTTTGCTGCCCTCCACAGGAGGTGTTGATCGCCGAGCAGAAGCGGATCTAGAACGCGTTCTACTCTCTTCAGTCTTTTTCGGCGCTACCATCACTGCAGGCGTCTCACTAGTCCTGAACAGATAGATAACCATCTTCTTAATCATGACACCAATAGGACCACTTGGCAGAACGAATGCCGCATTAGGGGCCCTTAGTAGGATCTTCTTGACCGCGCCTAGTATACACCCAGCAGCAGCCCTGTCGTCCTCTGTCGAGTCGTAGAAAACAGTATACTTATTGGTCTGAGTATCGTATTCGTCATCCATAATGACAGAAGTGTCTACAGCTATCATTCCAGGCTTCTTGCCCTCTACCATTGCCCTTTTGGACTTGGTGATATCAATAAATTGACAGGTATCTGTAACGCCCTCTGCAGGCAAGGTAATTAATTTGGCTTTAGACATTGTCCAGGCAGACCATCTCTTCGCGGTCATATCCAGAAGTTCCTCATCAGTTAGTTCAAGACTTAATATGTCTTCCTGATCTGCACCAGGGGGCATATCAGTCTGTGTATATTGCGAACTGGTCTCTGGAGTAGTCGTAGTCTCCTGCAGATGTTTTAAAGCAGTGTATATTTCTCTTAATTCTTTACTATGGTCATACATATAATTTAACATGTTTTTTCCCAGATGTTGTTTGTAACGCATCATCGCTTGTCCTAGTCGAAGAGTAACCTCCTTTAAGCCACCAGTATAGACCTCTTCTTCAGAGGAGGATTGTCTAATTTGTTTTTGCCCTTGGGAACAGTCGGTTTCAGCGGCGGAAGGCCTGAGGATCCCTGTCCACTAGCATAACTTTGTTCTGCTTTATCCGCCATGGATGATAAATAAACTCAACAACTATGTACCAGTTGTGTTCTCCAAGTAATTCCCTTTAATTTGATACCTCACACGTGGGGTAGCCAAAAATAAGGGGGGTTACTGGTCCCCCAAAATCGAAAAAAATTAGGGGGGTCAATCAATCGGGAATGACCCATTTCGTATAGATCCTGAACGGTTTTGATCCAGGACCAACGGGCCGTTCAAAAAAATGGGGGGTCAAAACAGTCCCCCAAAATAAAAAAAATAAGGGGGGCCAATCGATAGGAAATAACCCAAATCATATAGATCCTGAACAGTTTTGGTCTACGACCAACGGGTAACAAGATATGAACGTTTAAAGTTACCCCTATAAAAGTCTGTAAACACTTGGAAAAAATTCAGTATACCTACTGTTAGTGAAAATTTTCAAAGTCCTTATTTACGTAAAATACAGTGACGTCACTCTCCTGTATTCACTTGCACGAAATGTCCACTATAAAAAACAGAAATAACTCAGTTGCCCGTTGTATAATTTTCACAAAATTTTAAACACTTATTTGTATATCCATCCTCGATGTGAATCCAAAATTTCCGTTTAAAAAAAAACAAAAAACAAAAAAGTTTTTTTTTAAATTTAAAAAACTTAGTAATCCGTTTACCAAAAATTCTATTTTTTCTTTAGATTTGTCCAGTAGTCCAATCACAATGTTAAACAGCACTTTTCTGATAGATAAAGCTGAAAAACCCCGATCAAAAATCTTATACTTATCTAAATAGTTATCTTTTAATTTTATTTATCTATTTCCTGTTTTCAGTAAATTGAGGTTCTTGAAAAGGACATCCGCTTGATTGTTGATCTATTAATTTATGATCGTTTTTTGTTACTTTTTAATTTAAAAAATTTCTAAATTTTTTAAAATATTCCTTTCTTCCTTTAACATAATTGTAGATTAATTTCATTGATTCTTCCATTTTCATTGGGGTATTTCCTTCTTTTATTAAATGCACTGCATTTAATATGTTGCAATGCAATATATATATTAAGTTTAATATTGGTATAACCATTAATAACAAATAACCAAAAAGGCCTGACGTCAAATAAAAGGAGGGGCGTTGACTAAACGCTGTATAAAGACAAAGAGAGATTTAAAAGTACTAGTACAATAAATTTTGACAATGCAGTTATTCCGAAACGCGTCAACACATAATGAAAGAATGAAGCTAATAAAGTTAAGCAGTACTCAACATAGAAATCTTGGTGTTCTTAGCAGAAAATATAATAATAATTATTATCTTAATAACAAAAATATTATCAAATTATTTCATAGTTACTAGTTTTTTTGTATTTATTCATATTAATTATTTTTGTACTTTTGAGGATTATCATCATGGAAGCTGGTTGTAAATAAACAAATTCAGAAAAAAGTTAATAAAATAACTTTTATTTTAGAAAGAAGAATCTAATTATTTTTATTTTAAGTGATAAAATTAATTTTAACATAATATAAATTATTTTTATCTTTCCAACCACAAACTATTTTATTATTTAAAAAAATAAAATAAACAATGTTTTGTTTGAAGTGATTTGGCAAAAAGTAGTAAATTATTATAAAAATTACCTTAGGTTTAAACTAGGATAAGTCACTTCTACCACATGGATATTCATTACAATTTTTTCACCATGATCGTGAATTATTTTTAGAGAAAGTAAAAAAAGATTCTGCTCGATTTGGATAGAAAAGTAAAACGTGACAATTATAAAATATAATTTTTCAAGGAGTGTTTTAATAGAAAAATCTTTTTAATTTTTCATCGATATATATAATTCTAAATAATCAAGATTTTTAAAGCTGAGCCTGTTCGATGGCAAATTTGCATTTAATACTTAGTTCTTTTTCAATTCCCCTCCCTTTGTTCACTGGAAGATAATCGAAAATTTTTAAGGTTATGAACTTTCCTAGTACCTAGTTTAAGTATTTCTATGTCTCATTGGAGTATTCTCACTGCGTATTTAACATCACAGAGTAATGTGATGTCATATATTCAGTGTCAATAGAGCCATAAATGAAACTGTATCATTCTATTAAATCTACATATCAGTATATGAACTTATTATTAGTTATCTTTATTTGTTATAAATTGTCCGTTAAGTATGCGAAACAAACAATTAAAGAAAATAATTAAATATGCCATTAGAAATTATTTATTTATTCATTAAAAAAAAAAAAAAAAACTAATTTAACGTTAGTCCAAGTATCGTAGTACCATTATATAGAAGAACAGTTTCGAGTATAATTAAGGGAACGTTCACTGGGTGACGTCACCCTAATTTAAGATTATAATAGGATTTTAGTTTCATGGAGATATCTTTTATTCTTCATCACCTTAGGTGGTGTTAACCTTGCACATCAAATTTAATGAATGTAGTAAAATTTGTTTTGAGGTGTAAAGTAAAATAGACGCCAGTAAACATAGATACTAGCATGTATGATTTTTTTAATTCAACGAAAATTAAAACGCTGAGAATTAAAAAAAAAAATCGGATGCGAGATGAATGTTATTACCAAAAGAAATGGTTTCACTCTCCTTATGTAAGAGTCTACGGTACATCGTTATATACAGAGCGATTCACGTAGAATTTAACAATTTTCAGGACATGTTCTCGTGTTGAAAATAAAGAAGAAATTTTATCTAAAAATAGGTTCGGAAACACTTTGTTAGCGAGTGTCAACTGGCGAATGATTTCATTCTGATTTCTGCGCCTTTGTAAAATTGAACCAAACTGTATTTATTGGACTGAAATTGTCGTAAAATGACGATTCATTTGTCAATGAAATGGACATTGTTAGATAATGACATAGAGGCACTATTCCATTCTATTATTTAAACGTTTATTGCTGTTCAAATGCAGTACAAAATGCTTAATTGTTGGTACTGCCAAATTATTAAATAAATTATTTCAAATAAATTTAATGTCTGATTAACTATAAAGATGTTTAATAAACTGTTTTATATGATTTAATTTTTTTTTTACATATTGATTGTTGTTTATTTTTTAAAAATATTTAATTCTTTTGTTTGTAATACTGAACACAATATCACATTTTAATATATTTTGTTTTTAATAAGCTTAGAAATTCTTACATTTATACTCGTATTTTATTTCTGTGGGCTTTATTTATATCATTTTACTCAAATTCTTTACAAAGTGTCTTTAAAAATTTTACATGTTTCTTAACCATTTAACAAAGTTATTTTTCATCAAACATAAAATAATGTGTTACACCAAACATAACAAATGACTCCAATCATTTGTCTTTTACTTCAGAATTATAAAAAAATGATTGAAAATAGATTCTAGGATCTATTTTTTTTCTTCAAGATCACATTTCAAATAAAATCACATAATTTTGGTCCCAAGAATAACAATTAATCTTTTGCTAGCGAAAGATTTCGCCCTTTGTAAAAGATTTCACCAATGAAAGTATTCGCTAATGAAGGGTTTTGGAACCTTTAAACCTTCTCCATCATTCTGTATAAATTAATAAAAAAAAATTAACTCTTCATAGCTTCTTGTTTTGCTGCAAATTTGATAATGAAAGTAGATTTTTCTGTGCATGATAGCAAATATTACGAGAAAAAGGAATGAAACGAGAGAGATAGAGGGAGAGGATACAGAGTAAGAGGGTGATGGTGTACAGAAAATGAATGAAATATTATTTTTGGGAATGAGGTGTGAAATTTAAAATAAAATGGTTCCGAAACATCTAACGACTTTGATACGTATTCTTCTATACCAATATAGTTGTTAATTATTCTAATCGTATTATTCTATAGTAACTGAAAAATATTCTTGTCAAATCAAAGGAAAATATTAAAAGGACTCATGAACTTAAATGATGATACTTCTGAGAATTATAATTTAAAAAAAGTAATTACATCATTATAAGATGTTAATATAAATCATTTTTCTTTGAATTTAAAGATTTAATGCTACGTACAATTATTTTATACATTAATTTAACTTTTATTAAATCTTTAAACATCTTATTTATTTTTATGTATTCATGCTTGTCTTCAAAAGAAATTTCCTTTTATATGGTAAATTTGAGTTAAGAGTATGATTCTTTTTAAATGTTAACTTTTATCCTTTTTACTGTATACACGATATTTATTTTTCTTAACTTAAGAATTTGTTATTAAATTATCTTTTATTTAACTTTTTTTCCTTTTTGATAATAATTTTTGTCAATTTTGTTCACATTTTTTTTTATTTGATCTGCCACACCACATCATCTGTGTTATATTTTACTGACTGTATTAGGCTTTTTAAGAAGAAAAAACAATTAGAAACAATATTCTGAAAAATAAAATATATTATAGAAAAATATGAAAATAAACATAATATTTTAAATAAATAAATAACTTCTAATTATATTTATACTCTAATTGTTTGCTCACGTTCTTTATATGCACACTAATGATATTGGTGACAAAAATTATTTATGAAAAAAAGATATTTATGTAAATAGTTTACTAACTGTCTAGAAATTTTACAATTTCTTGCAGTTGCGGCGATGAATAATCCAAAGAAAGGCTCTTAAGATTTTTGTTTTAGCAACATATATGGAGAAAACGAGAATTGTCGATTATTTATCGTAAAATGAGCTTCTACTATAAACTTTGTTTATCTTAATCAATAGCTAAATATATTTGGTTTGCTAGTTTTAGATTATTCGTATTAGAACTAAATTCGTCATATATCAGCCATAAAAAATCGAAATTGAGAGAGTTTTGTGTTTAAAATTAAATTTATTGAACTCAATTCTAGTTAATTTGAAATTTAGCCACATCTTTTACTTAATTTATAATTTTAAACTGAACATTCATTCTTCTGGTGATGAAGTATTTGGCATCGAGTGAAATCTCATTCCATCATTGATATGTACATAATGTAAGCTAATGAAATTTAGAGAAAAGTCCAAATTTTATTTTCATCTTTGTCGGATTAATTTTGGTTTTGATTAAAATCGGACAATTCGATCGAATTTCAGACCACAATGTTAAAATGTCCGGCGGATTGAGAATTGAAACTGTACTGACCTCCCGTAGTGGAAGACACCCAGTTATCTTTGCTGATAAGTACCATAATCTTAATGGTTACAAGTGATGCGACATGAGTTACAAATAACTTCTACTAATAATAAGCATCCCTGGTCATAAGGAATGATTACTGGGATGTGAGACGTACCGAATTACAGGGGATATTCACTCTTTACAAATTACACCTTTACTTTGTTCACCACAGAAAGTAGAATTCATCGATTAATAAATCTTGAGTTTGTTGAGTTAAAACGAATAGTTTTCAATACCTGTTTTATAAAATTTACAGATATTTACGATAATATTTGAGTATACGTCTGCAAAAAATCAAATTAATCTATTCCATTGAATATTTGTAAGTATCTTATGACTTCTCTCGATTCTGTCAAAAATATTGTCTCCTCGCTAACCTAAACTGAATATATTTGAAATCTGAAGAGTAATTCGTATTAAATATCGAACATTCGATTTATTGGTTCATATTTTTCTCCATTATAGTCATAATCTTTAGAATGTCTTCTTGCAGGTTAAATGTTTGAATACTTGTACACAAAACGGGCTGTAAATCTATTTTTACAAAATTAGACAGTAATATTGTTATAATTAGGCAGAATACTACATGACACTTCCAATTGTTTTATTTTTCTGCAGTCAAACCTATAGGCTGATGCCCAAATATACTGGCGGCGCTTTTATATTGAATGAGAAATGTTTTCTTAGCGTGTAAAAATATGAAGCCTAACTATTTACGTAATGTATAAATTACCGTGAAAGACCGATATCTGGCAAATGCCGATATTCTCCGGTGAATGTCGATACATACCAAATATGTCGGTGAAAAACCGAAATAATTACTTATTCAGACCTTCGCCGATATATGTTGACAAACACAGATATAAGTTCTATTAGTAGGGATCGAAACGATAACTAGAAATTAAAAAAATTTCACCCAATACCAATTTCTAAGGTAAATAAATTACAAGAAACCTCGTAAGAAAAAGAAAGTTTAAATTTAAGCCAAACATAACCTACGCTCGCTTCGCTCGCTAATCTTGTCTAACTAACGTTAAATATACAAATTATATAAGTTATTCTTCAACAATGGAGGCGATTAATCAGATTCACCGCATTTATAAATCATTTAATCAAAATTTCAGAATTTTATAAATTGAAAGGGCCAGTAGGATGTACAGAATATGTTAACTGACCATTTATACAAATAAATGGTCAGATAGTTTTCAATTTTTTTATACTGAATGCGATGAATTTGATTAATCATTTCCAATATTGGAGAATAACATATATAATTTGTATACTTATCGTTAATTAGAGTAGATTAGTGAGCTAAGCGAGCTAGATTATGTTTGGCTTAAATTTAAATTTACTTTTTTTTAAGGGGGTCTTTTGTAGTCTATTTACCTTAGAGGTTGGTATTGGATTTTTTTTAAATTTCTAGTTATCGTTTCGACCATCGCCAGTCTTACGTGTATTTGTCGATATATATCGGCGAAGGTCTGAATAAGCAATAATTTTAGTCATTCATAAACGTATTTGGTATGTTCAATATTCACCGGAGAATATTAAGATTTTCTAATTTCGGTCTTTTAAGGTAACATATATACTACATAATATATATTTACGTTAATACGATACAGAATTATATTTATATTTATTTATACGTTCGTCTTTTCGCAGTGGATAATTGCAAATAATTATCTTCATTTTATTTGCCGAGAAGAGCAAAGACCTTCTAAAATTATTGTAAGGATTTATTTATCTCCCAATAAGAGAATGACAGCGTTAAAACCATTTCGCTATGTCATTTATAAGGAAACGACGATTTTGTGTTTAAATTACTAAAACGCTTAAACCCTCCGGACTAGAAGACTGATACTTTATTGAAATACTAAAAATATATTCAAGAATATCTTCTTTAAAAGAACAGATTTAATTCGGAATTAGCATCTTACAAAATAATCTCAGAGTCCTACATGAAATTAATACACATATTTTTTTTGTTAACAGTTGTAAAGTGCACAAATAATTCTTATAATACATGTTATACAAACTATAGTTCATAAAAGAAAAAATGTAAAAGTATACATATAAATCATTTATGAACTTATATTAACGAGTTATGTAGTGTAAGACAAGGATTCATCTTTTGTTGTACAAATGTAAGTCACTATTGTTTCTAACCCAATACTAGTTTTGCGCCCGGTGATAATAAAATAAAAAGAATTTATCACTTGGCAGCCCCACCTAAAAACAGCTAAGTTAAAATTAAAATTTAAAATAACATAATAAATCTTACTTTCTGTAAGACTTATTGAAAAATGAAATATTGTGGTATTCACTTTTTAAAGTGAATCTATGTTATTATTTCTACTATCTATATATACTGTTGCATTCGGATCATTTCCTTGTACTATAAAATTTAGTTAAATTAAAATACTTTAATTTACAATGAATATTTGAAAAATTCCACCATTGACATCGATACACTGTTCAACTCGTCTCCTTACATTTTTTATCGCCAACCTAATGATATCTTCCTGTTCTTTATAGAAGCAGTAGCACTGAGAATGTGACCGATCAGTTCATCACGTGATCGTCTACTTTTAACTTGTGTACTTCGCATGCCATCCTTCCCCATAAACAGTAATCTAAGGGATTAGGTCCGATGATGTAGGTGGTCAATTTACCGGCCCTCTACGTCCTAACCATTTACCAGCAAATTTTTCATCTAATAATTGACTTGCTTCATTCATGAAATGTGTTGTTGCTCCATCAAGTTGACAGTACATTTCAATTCGTTTTGCCATTGTGAAATATCAAGCACTGTAAGAAATTCATTATTTATAGATTCTAGATAATTTCTTCCCAGAACATGTTGTTTTATTATGAAAGGGCTTTTTAATTACAGCTGTTTTTGCAAATTTATGAATTTTTGCAAATTCATAAAATTTTTCTGTTAAGTTTTATTCTGTTTTGTTTTTAATAATAAAAGTTTTTAATAATAATAATATTTTGGTTTTTGTATTCCATAGACTTTATTACATAAATTTTCTTAAAATGAAATTCTCAACAAGTTTTGTTGATGAAATTAGTGCATTTATTAGTAATTTAACAAAGTTATTGTACTTCAAGCCTAACAATATGTGTTTTCGTCACCGAATTTTTCGGTTTTACGATGGTTATCACGAAAACTACGGAGTCAAATTTCAAGTAAAAAAGATAAGAAACCATCAAGTTTATTTTTTATATAACGGCTTATTTCACTTACAACTGAAATTCGGGCGAAATATTTCGCTAGCCGTAACTCTATAACAAAGCGTTTTTTGACATATGTATGTATATATTAACTTTTTTACTTACTTCAAACTCTAGAATCAGTTCCCAAATTATTTTCAATTTTTTCCTGATTCACTCTGTATATTGCTTCGACGAAATAGGGGATGTTATTATCATTACAGAAAACTAATCAAATAAATACTATTTGGACAAGACAAAACCCTAGTAGATTCAGCAATAAAGTACAGAACACATGAAAAATACGGAGATAACAATTAAATATTTATTTTAATTATTACTCCAGAACTCTATAATATGAAAAATATAATTTTATTATCAAAGTAAATGCATCTTTATGATTATAAATCCGATTGCTTTGCGTTAAAAATAATATACGGTGACTACATCAATAAATGAAATAAGCCTTTATAATCTAAATGTAATTAAAATTCGGTATGAACAAAAATCCTATTGTTTTCGAGAAAAATCATTAATCGTTTAGTTAACAATTTTTTTAACGAGTTAAAAAATGTTTATAACCTCACTTATGGATAAAATCAGAGATTAAAAAAAAACTTTTAAAAAATATTTAATGAATTATCACGAGAATTTTTTTTGAAAAAAATTTACATTACACATTACAAAATGACGGATTTATTATAATTAACAAAATTTTTGAACTAAATATTTTAATGTTAATAAAATAAAGTAATTTACCAACAATATTTCAGGAAACAATTAAAAATGCTATCGACTGAGTGGATTATATATTATTTAACATACCATTTTAGTGTTATACTTGTTAGCTAAACCTCATCGGTTAATAATTATAGGATATAACTCGCCATATTATAGTGCATTCTTGTACATACGCCAGTATGGTTTACAATAATAATTAACAATGAACACGTGTCTGGTTATAAAAAGCTTCATTAAAGTAACCTAATTTAATAATGAACTATTAATTACGTAGATATATTTTAAAAACCATTTTTGAACGATAGGTTGTTATAATACAGCGTACATTATTTAACTTGTGTAAACTAAACGTTTGAATTATTCATACGGTTTTAATATTTCTAGCTTATCTGTTAATAAAAATACACTTTTTATTAGGAATTATCTGGATTATTATCGATCCATTTTTAATTATTAAAACTCCGACTTACCATTTTTATGCGTATGAAATAGATACTACTATTTATTTCAGAGCTACATCCAACCGGTTTATCGCTACGAGAAGATGTCCAGTTCTTCCACTTTTTGTATATATAGTTACAAATAAAATAACGTAAAATCTTGCTCAATACGAAACCAACAACTAATAACAAGTCTTATCAATAATTTTAAGTGGATAAAATTTATAGTTTTTATAACAAAAGAGAAAAGAAATTTATAGTAAAAAAAATAAAAAAAACAATAGGCCGCGACCGTTTTAATAAAAAAAATCCGGCTAACAATTTGATGATTTTAAAGGTTATATTTTGTAAGCTGGGTGAAAAATTAATGGAATAATCGACTGTATCATTGATATAAGTATTATTTCCATCTGCATTCTTAAAAGTATTATTTCCTATCTGACTTTTGCATATGATTTCGGTTATTTTTTTTACCCGTTTAACTTATAATTGTTTCCATTATTAATAAAACTTTGCGGCAACATTTTACAAAAAAAAGTTCAGCTACCTTTGACTATAACTGTACTAAAATATCTTAATATTCAATTAAATCCAGAAACTGAATGTATTTGAATGTTTAGTATATGGAATTACGCTATCAAGTTTGTTTAGTTATATACAAAATAAAATTGATGGGGATACCACATGACTTCCTTGTATGCCTATTAAATTACATATACACATTTTTTAAAAAATGAAAACTACATAAAATTTTATTTCATTAATACTTGTGATTTTGTTGTTATTATTGAACTATTACGTAATTTTTTTTTTCAATCAGAGATTAATAATTATTAATAAATCAATATATTTAAATTAAAAAAAAAAAGTTAAAAAGAAGGAGATGAAGTTTGATTCGATGATTGCCTGTAGCCAAGTAGGTCAGGACCGGGAAGGGTAGCCTCCCCGCCGAGGGGCATTTTGGCCGTCCTGAACAGGTGGGCAGATTGCTATTATGACGCTAGGAGGACCCCGATGGGTTACGTCCTACGGGACTGTTTATAAGGGGGAATCAACTGCCACGGCATCCTGAGGCGACTGATTGCTGCTTAAAGGCGGTACTGGTCGCCCCGAGGGTGCTAAAATAAATAAATAAACGAGACAGGTAGAAGGAGATAATGGTATTGTAAAGACTTGTCTTTTCCATTTATGTGCTTTGTGATATTTTCTCACATTTTCAAGATTGGGGTCCTTTACACCCTGCTCCAGAGACTAAGAGACCCTGCTCCTAAGACTCACCTGCTCCAGATCTGCTGGGATAAGAAGATTGGAAATCTGCGAGAATCATGGTATTGATTTAACAGAAGTTCTGTCAATGTCCAGAAGAGAAGCCCCATCGTAGCTATCGGGCTCTTTACAACCCCTTTTGATAAGTTTTGTCGATATTTCTTTAGGAATGGATTGTATGTTTTAAGTGGCAAGGGATACACCTTTATCACTTTTTTCTTCTTGGATTTTATTGTTTTATGACAAGTCAATTTTCCAGATAATCTGGTTGACAAAACTGACCTTTTGATTTAGTCGCTTATTTTAATGAGAGTGGAAAAGTTTTATCTCGAGACAAGGGCTAATAACAATAGCAGTCGATGTCCATTATATAAAAAAAAATGCTAACAATTTTGTTAGCTGGAAAATTAATTCAGTGATTGTAACTGAATACTATCTGAATTTGTCTTACTATTACTGCCTGAATTTTAAGTGCCACTTATAGGTGCCTTTCTTGCAAAGTTATAGATTCAACAAGAACCTCTTTACTGTTGTTATCGTTGTTTCAAAGGTAAATTGTAAATGTTTTTATTTTTGTAATGTTTCCTCTAAAACTGGACTGAAAGTAAATTGCTGTCTTTATCTTTTTTGTAACATATATATGTCAATGAATGCCATAATTTTTTGAAATAAGCTTCTTCATGATTTTTATTAACATTTATTTATTTATAAATGTTTTATCTACAACAATAGAAAAAATATTTTAAAATCATTTATACATCAATTTTACTTAAAGTGGATATGTTGTAAAAGTTTTGTACATATATATTTATTTATTTATTCCTTTCACCACTGGAATCCAATAGTAACCTACTTAAGAATTTTCTTTAAACCTCCTTTAAAAGATTCCAAGAGTACGTGTTCCGAATAAATGTTATTTCTCTTATCTTAGTGTTCTTAGCGCTGTTGGTGGTTTTCAACAAACAATGCTTTTTAAGTTTTGTTCATTAGACATAAGTCAGTTCAGAAAATAAAATAAAAAATAAATGTATTGAAAGAGAAAGAACTAATAAAATAAATTTAAAAATATTTCAAATTTTCATTTTGTTTTATAGATTTATATTTATTTTCTTCGCGCATCGTTTTACGATTTCTTTTATTTTTTTAAGATCAGCAGCTCGTATATTATTTTCTTTAAGCTTTTATGATGCAGCGTGTAAAAAAACAATGTTGTGCTTAAATGTAAAGAAATAAATTGAGTATCATGAAAAAAGTAATAACATATAATTTAAAAAATATATATTAAATTTTATATAAAAAGTTCTTAGAATGGATTTCGTTTGAGGAAAATTTTATTTTTGAAAATTAAAAAAAAATGTAATTATGAAATTACTGTCTTTCTAGTTTGATACATTTTACGTTTCATTATACTTTACTTTCAGCGCTGAAAACACTATTATTTAGAAAATATGTATCAATAACGAAACTTTATACTGGCTTAGTTATTTATTTGCCATATTAACAATTACTTAAAGTGAAATAACTGGAATCTCAAAGCAGATCATTTCTTGCATGCAAATCAAAGGAAATAAGAGAAAAAAAAACATAAAAATAAATAAAGAGAGCAAAGAAACACTGGTAATTCTAAACCTGATTATCCTGGTACTTCAAACTGGTTATAGTGCTTTATTTACGATCAGTTTCCTAAATGACAAAGCTAAATCGTATAAAGCAAAAATTACCTAAAAGAAAGGTGATATCTCCCAAGACAAAACAATAAACGTCTGAAACAAAGAAAAACACAATTAAAAATATAACGGGCGGCGTATAGCTGTGCCATTGCGTGAGAGAGATAGATTGATAAGACGGGTGGAACAGTAGATAGTCATTCCTTTACGAAAATATCTCGTATACTACGATATATAAGGAGTTATACGAGATGTTTTCGTAAAGGAATGATTACCCCGTCATATCAGTCTATTTTTCTTGCATGCAATGTGCACAGCTATACGTCGCCCGCTATACAACGAATAGAATTTAACTAAAAATGCACACAAAGTCCGTAACAAAGGATATATAAATCAACAAGTAACGAAACAAAGCAAAAAGGAAAAAGGATAAATGGTCAATACAGACGTTAAATTGTTAATAAAACAAAGAAAATAACAATATTCACCGCACAACAGTATCAAGATTCAATACGTGTAACCTTTTCAGTCGTCTCACATCCTCACTGTCATCCAGTAAGTTAACAGCCAGGTGGTTTTCATGCGTGTTAAGCTTAAGTATATTACTTGAGCTTAACCGGTGAATCTCTTCACAAATTGATGGCATCCTTAGGTAATCGTGGAACTTCTTGTTCTTCGCAAACTATGGCGCCTTCGATATGCTCCTCAGAATTTTGTTCTGGAATCTTTGAATGATGTCGGTATTGCTCTTGCTTGCTGTACTCCAAAGTTGTATCCCGTAGGCCCATATTGACTTTAAAAACGCATTATACAATAAAATAATGCAAAAGAAAATGCTTGTAATTTGTTGTAATTTTTTTCTAGTAGTTTTTTCAAAATGGTAAGCGTTGTAACTCAGGTGTTTTCTTCTGTAAACCAGTTTATAAACTTATTTTTGAATAAAAATGATTTTTTTGGTTGTATGACATGTATGTATTACATTCAAAACTAGCATACTTTACTGTTAAGTTTTTTCTATTGAGGGAGATCTAGATTTCAGCAGTTATTTCAATTCGTTCGACCATTCCGAGGAATGGATTAGCCTTAGTGTCAAGCTAATGGAACACGTTTTCAAGTATAGAAAATTTAAATTACATTGACTTTCTTTTTTTTATGTTTTGTTCAAATTGTACTGTATTTAAGTATAATTATTATATGTTTTACTAGAATATTTATATTTTTTTAATAATTATAGACATTCTTTTTTAATATAAAAAAATATAAAAATCGTTAAAACTATTCTTTTATATATGTGATTAATCTTATACTTTATATTATGTATTATTATCAAGGGAGATCTTATTTACTACTGGATCTCTTTTAGCTTGTATTCTACTACTAAGAAGAGTGAGTATTTCCTGTAATAAAGTGCGCTATCAGTTTTCCCCGCCATCTAGCTAACGCAATAATGTACGTCTCTCAGAATCTCCACCTCCCGTTTTTTTTAACTCTACTATTAGCTGAACAGTTTTTTCTTTTTTCTCCCTCACCGTAATAATTTATTACAAGAAATACCTAATTGTAATTTAAATTACCACTTCTTATATCACATTGAACGTGTTTAAATAAAAATACTTTCATTATGTATGTAACTATAAAAAAGTAGTAAAGAAATAAAAATTAAGTTAGAATTTTACTTGTTAACCCCTATTACTATTAGTGGAACGTTTTTGAATCGAAATTAACTTTTCTGAAATATTTTATCTATCAGTACTAAATTACCTTTATCACTTTTTTTTATATATCTTCATAAAATAAATTATACTTTTAGCAATATTTTTTTCTATAAAATATCTCTTGCTTCTAAATTCTGGAATGTATCACCTAATGAGATGAAATAAAAAGTAAAGAGAATATCTTGAAATCAGAAGTGTTAATTGAATGCTTTTTATTAATGTTCAAAATATATATATATATATAAATACAATTAAGTATACAATAAATACAATTGTGTGGAATTAAGAAGATATTTTTATTCTAATCAAGCAATCCATTTTTAAAATATTAACAGATATTTTTGGTTAAATAAAAATGTTTACTTACATATTATTAAAAGCTTTTCATACATATTTATATACACTAAATCGGAAAATATCTTTACAAAATAAATAAAAATTCTGAAAAAGAAACATATTCAAATAAAGAAGATTTTACAGGAATTTATAATTCTTATAATAATATAATATAATTATGAGAAAGCCATACCAGAGAGATGATATTTCATCCTCTAAAGAGCAGTGGATTCTCTCGTGTCATACACATTGTTCTTTTAAATATTAAGTAAAATTTAAATCGAGGTAATAAGAATGTTTTTGATAAGTTCTGTAAAAATAATTTTGTTATTTTGTTTTTGTAAGAGATCGATTGCGTAAAAATTTAAATACGAGGAAAAATATTATTTAGGTTGAATGTTGCTCCGGAGTCCACCCTTCCACAACCTCTATTAATTTTATACCTAACAGCTACTCGACAACTCCTTACCAGATTGATTAATGTACATCCTTCACGTCAGGCTTTGAATATGTGATTACGTAATTTATAATCCGTTAAAAATAATTTTATTTAATGGTACAATCGTCGGTAATATTATTTAAGAAAACATACAAAATAACGAATTACAGATTTAAAAAGAATATTATTTCAAATGAATCTCATTTGTTTAATAATGTAGTAAATATATCGTCCTGATTAAAAAAAAACTTAAGAAAACACGTAATCTTTTAAAAAGTTCTGCATAATTCCAACATCATAACCTGGCAAGTTAACTGACTATGAAGCTGAACTATTGGAAAGAATTATAATAGATACAAATAAAAGATACATACAAAAAATCTGAATGAACTTGCGATTTGATTTTTTTGTTAGTAGTAGTAATTGAAGAGATGATTACTATTAAAACAATAATAAAAGAGGATTTATTGGGGTGATAAAACACAAGGTGGTCCAAGAAAAAAATGAAAATTGGTTAAGATGAAGTAGACGGGAAGAAATGTATTCAAAACAGAAAAATGATTAAATTATTTTTTGTGATTCTAAAGTGGTCATTTCAAGAAGATGAAAAATCTATATATATAAAAATGTTAAGTTCGTTTGTGTACGGCTTCAAAAACTCAAAATGTTCTGCACCGATTGAGCTCAAATTTTAGCACGATATATAACTCGCATCAAAGATTGTTTTCATCTATTTTTAATAAATCTATCTATCTAGAAAGAGGTGAAGAGATAGGGATGGTAGAAATGAAGATGCTGATAGAGATAACAAATTAAAGGAACAAGATAACAAATTAATGTGTTGGAGGCCGTTCCTATAGAAAGAAAGCTGCAGGAATATGTAGGCTGAAATGATTCAGATATGTGAGGAATATACGAGAATATGGAGAAACCAACGAAAAGAAAATCAGTGAAAACCAAATTAAAATGGAAGGTTAAGAGAACAGAGGGTCTAAGAGAGAGAGTTGGAAATAGAAAGAAGCCCAGAATAGAGTGGTTTGGAGAAGAAAAGGTAGAAACTCCATAATATTAGATAAAAACAATTTGTTTTTCATAAAGTTTGAAAAATTACCATTTAAAAATCTCTTTTTTAATTTTATCTTGTGATATGTTATACTAAGCATAATAACAAAGGATTCCATTTTTATTAATTTTCATAACTTTTTAATAGTTTAAGGGATAACCTAGATTCGAAGCGAGACGTCTCGGGATTTGTGCGTCGGTCCTGGGTTTGATCCCGGTCCGACAGAGCATCTTTTCGTACGCTACCAATTTCCACCGGGCTAATGACCATAGCAGTTGATTCTCGCTCTTTCATAATAAAAAAAGAAATAATTGTAACTATTTAAAAATATAATTTTCTCTTTAATTAAGAAAATAAAGAAGGTTGAACGGCTAATACACTAATATTTTCAACTTTATTTATGGAAGGGATGAATTTTAAGTCTACAGCAGGTACCACGAAAGTTCATTATTATTTGGCAGCTACAGAAAATTTATTGAATAAAAATACTTAATAATTATGATTTTATATTTCTTAATATTTAATTTTATAAATTTTTTAAACGGGGAAATAAATTAATTCTGTTATACAAATAAAAAATAATTATAAGCTACCAGTTAATCATATCTAACCCCTTTCTTTAGAAAGGGATTTCGTTAAACACGTAGCTATCTGTTGTATAATTCACATTAATAAATAAATAAATTATTAATAAATCACATTTCATTCTATTGTGTTGTTAAGTCGGTTAATATAGACGGATTTCCATTTCTATGACGTTTTATTTATTTCTAAACTTCATGAACAGGAAATGAAATACAAATTCCTTGATATGTAAATAATAAATACATGTCAGGAATAGGTAAACAACACTGCCCTGTTAGACGTAATTGAAATGATCATGTCTGTGGGCGTGATGCAGACGGGTTGTGAATGCGGTAATACTAATAATTGTCATATTGCTTCTCCGCTCTACACACTGCTTGCACAAGGTTGTTCCTTCAATTCACAACGGAATTATCGCTCGTACTCAAGTTATGGGTTACAGTCTAACAGACGGCAACCAAGATTTATCGGTCTTTTATTCCACCGATGGAAACGCTTAGATAAAAATGGTTTTATAATACATATCAATTTTCATTTTTAAGTGAGAAAATTTATTGATTTTTAAAACATCAATTAATATCTTACTTTATACAATATTTTATTTCAAAATTATAATAAATCACTGAAAGAAATTTTATTATATATGTATCTTATACAGCTATAGAGCAACTTATCATGACGGACTGATTGTTTCATCAACGCGCTGCAAAAAACTACTAAAGGTAAATTGATGAAAATGTGTGTACACGTTCTTCTTATGGAATAAATGAACACTAAGAAAGATTTTTTTGAAATTCATAATTTGAAGGGTTAAAATGAAGTAACAATAAAATTTATTATTTTTTAATTTCTCAGTAACAAATGAAGATATCTATTTGATTTTTAACGCGCGTAATTTTCATGTAAACATGTAAAAACCAACTACTAGATTTTTTAAATTCCGAGTTTAAACGGTTAAAATGGAGGCGGTTCATGTAAATATCTGAAAAACAATTTCTAGATTTTTGAAATTTAAGCTTGAAAGGGGTGATGAAAGTTAAATACGAACAATGACTGCAAATATTCCCCATTTCTGTCTATACTAATCGAGATATTCACTAGATTTGGGCTTGCAAATGCTTTTCAGTTAAATATCTAAAAATAATTTTATTAAAGGATTTTTTTAAATTCCGAGTTTAAAGGGTTAAAATGGATTTTTGAATTTTTTTTTAAACTTAACTATTATTAAAATTTTTCTTTAACTAATGAAGATATCAACTTGATTTTGGTGCGTGTAACCTTCATGTGAATATCTAAGAACTAATTTCTAGATTTTTGGAAATTCTACTCAGAAAGGGATGAATAAAGGTAAAAACATTTTTAACAGTAATTGCAAATTTTCCCATTTTCCGACTGTACTAAACATGATATTCACAAAATTTGGGATTGCAAATACTTCAAATAAAATATCTAAAATCCATTTTCGGTTTTTTTAATTTTGATTTTTTAAGGGGAGAGACGGTATGCGATGCAAAGGATCAACCATGTCACTGCCTCTGTTACTGTATGTGGGACGCGACTGGCTGCATCTGCCTCCGGTTACTTGACTAAAAGACATAAAATAAAAAAAAATTATTGACCGTGACGGGATCCTGGCATGTGTGTGTGTGTATGTCTGTATATTATATATACAGTTTGGGCACGTGTGTGTGTGTGTGTGTGTGTGTGTATATATATATATATATATATATATTTGTAAAAATAAAAAAATCTTTGTAAAAATAAAAAATCTGGTTTAAATGAAATTATACTTGTCAATTAAAACGACAAAGCATACTTAATAAAAAAAAAAATTATTTTAAAAATTTAATCTTGCTGACTTAATAGAACAAGATATAAAATAATTTTTTACCAGAATAAATCTTGTTATTGAAAACATTTATGTTAGAAATTTGAATTTAAAAAAAAAAGTAGTAAATTAGTTTGTTGTAGGACTTGCAACAAATTACACGAAAAATTTATCTCGTTTTTATCAACTTTTGATAAAATTTATTTTCAACAATTTATATTTATATTAATGTAAGAAATAAACTTTTAAATATTTAATAACAGAGAATTATCTTTAAATTTAAGTATTTTTATCAATTTTTCGCATGATCAGTTTTAATATGTTAGCAATTTAAAAAATTGCCATCATATTAAAGCGAAATGTATCCTTTAAGAGCCGAAATAGTAAATAAGTTACTATTTCGGCTCTTTTTCTAAATTCATGAAATTTATTTTTGCACAGAAATATATATTTTAATAAAATTATTACGCTATTCAAATAGTTTTATAATTTCACTTAATAATTTAGCAGTAATTTTGGCGTCTATTAAAAATAAAGACTACTCTAATTGTTCCATATGAAATAACTGAACAGACATATACAATATCGGTACTGAGAAGGATATCTCTAAAGTAAAGACCCCTAGGGAATTTTTCTCCTTAAGGTTTGCAAACCTGTGTCTTTCATGACGACGCTAGTAATGCACACACTGCATTGTTGATCTTTGTATCTTATCGTGTTGTAGTATCTTTGATTACGAGTTATTACGTTACAATATGAATCTTATATAGATATCGTATGAGTCATACGATTTTTTAACCATCGAAATGTTAACCCGGCTGAAATTCATAGACGGTTGCTGTATACGGTGATAATGTAATAAATGCAAGAAACGTCCGAAAACGGTATGAAATAAAGGTATAGAAATAATATAATTAATGTGCATGATGAAGAACGTTCGGGGAGACCCAAAATAATCACCGAGGACTTGTTGAAACGCGTCGATGATGAAATCAGAAAAAAAAGTCGCTCAACGATTTCCGACCTGGCCCACATTTTTCCTGATTTTTCAAGAGCATTTCCTGATGTTGTCGGTCGCATTTTTCATGACATTTAGGCTTCAGAAAGGTTTGTGCACATTGGGTGTCACACGTCTTAACGGAATGTCACAAAAAATCTGAATGGGATCTGCTTTGGAATTTTTGATGCGCTACAAAGTTAAAGGTCATGAGTTCCTTAATTCATTTGTTACCGGTGATGAAACATAAATTTCTTATTACACGCCATAGAGAAAATAGAAGTTTAGTGAACGGCATCATCCTCGATCACCAACCAGAGTAATAAAGGTCAAGCCACAGCATTTGGACAAAAACTGATGGCCAAAGTCTTTTGGGATAGGTCAATTTGACATTGGCATACTGCTGATTGATTTCATGCCACGTGGAACGACTACAAATGCAGAAGCCCTCTGCAAAACTCTACGTAAGTTACTGCGTGCCACTCAAAATCGGCGATGTGGACGTCTGACCGACGGCTCGTCCTGCTGTACGAATTTACGATCACTCAGCATATAGTTCGGAATTAGCTCCTTCTGATTACCATTTGTTTGGGAAATTGGACTAGCAGAAGAAGAATACGACGAGGGTATATTTAAGCTGGTGTATCGCTACGATAAATGTCTTAATTCATGTGGTGATTATGTAGAGAAATAGTTTAAGGTATGTAGTTTAAGAGAAATACAAAATATTTATGAAATTTTCAGAATACATTTTTTTACAATGAAACGGTCTTTATTTTAGAGATAATCTCTACTAATAAATCACTAGCTATATATATATATATACTTTTTTTTTGTTTTGGCTTGATGATATCATCAGATAAGCTTGAAGTTTGTGCTTGGGATATGGAAATGGCATTTTGTAGTGTATGGAAAATGTAGTACCTGACCGGGAACCTTTCAGCCACGGAAATTGGTAATTTATTTTTTATTAAACCTATTAATTCATTTTCATTAATTATATTATTTATAAGAATTAGCACTATATATATATATATATATTCGAATAAACTCACAAACATCGCAATTTTTATAATAATTTAACGATATTATGTCAGCAATATTATTAACGATATTATGTCTATTGCAACTTTTTATCACAAACACAGGTCACAGTGGGTCAGCCAATCTAATGCTTCGGGGGTAAGATCGTGGATGTCTTGTAGCGAGCCTCTAAAATATGTATTTGGACAAAGGGCCAGGTGGGCGATCGTTTGCTCTTCAGCTTCACATCGTCGCATCGTGGGCTTTGTGAAGCACCCCACTCGGTCAGGCTCTTATTGCAGATACCATAATTTGTGCGAATTCTTTGATGTCTTTGATGTTGTCTTCTGGGAAGAGTAGATCCTGGTATTCTGTCCTTGCCATTGTGATGTCCAGCAATCCTTTGTATTGAAGTCGTTGACCCGATCGGCGGCTGCTACAGGTGGATGTCTGGACTTCTGTCTCGGGTGCTGTTTGAGAAAATCTATATCGGCATGAATAGACATGGGTTAGCATTATATTTTTCCAACTGTGATTTGAGGGCTGCCAGTCTTCTAGTTTGGGGATGCGATATTACTCAGCAATGGCAGCCACTGCAGCGGAGTTGTTCCAATGGTTCCAGTTATGGTTCGCATAGCCTGCTTCAGATGTCTGTCGACGAGCTTGATGTGGTAGCTATTAATCCAATCAGGAGCACAATATTTTGCAGTTTAATTTACGAGGGCTAGTGCACTGATTCTTAGAGTTTCGGCGGTAGCTCCCCAAGACGAACTTGCAGCTTCTGAATCAGGCTGATTCTAGTTTTAACTTCAGCCGATAATTTTTCAAGTTGTTGCTTAAAGGTAAGTGTTCCGTCATCATAGTCGTCTTCATAGTTAACGGCAAGAGTTCGTTGACCTTCCTTGTTGTTAAGATTGAACGCCGTGACTTCAGTTTTATTTGGATTTGGTTGGAGTTCCCATTTTTTGAAATATTTACTGATTGTACCAAGGTCTTCTTTCAGTACAGCCTCAGTTTGTGCTAAGTTCGAGCTACGGGTACCAATGGCAATATCGTCTGTATACATGAATTTTCGAGATGTAGTTGATGATATATCTGAGATATAAATATTAAACAATAGAGGCGCCAGTACAGATTCTTTTGGTAGGCCATTTTGTAGGCTGTAGAAAATGCTTGGCTTTCCATTGAGCTGTACTTGGAAAAGTCTATCACTCAGCATCTCATTCAGTAAATTAAGGAACGATTTGCAGTGAACACACTGATACACCTTGAGTAGTAGTCCTTTCTAGAGTGTATTATAGGCTGAACTTAAATCAATAAACGCAGCAGATGTTTTAAGCCTTTGTTGAAATCCTTTCTCAATATAGGTTGTAAGCGACAGGACCTGATCGCAGCAACTCCTTGCTGGCATAAAACCAGCCTGCTCCATTGGTATACCATTACTGACAATGGGTGGTAGATGCTTCTTTCTAAGAAACATACGCTTAAAAGTGCTATTGGTCCATAGCTTTCGGGTTGAGCGATGACCTTCCCAGGCTTAGAAATGGCAATTACTTTACTTTTCAAAAGTTTTGGTAACTTACCTCTTCGCAGAATATAATTATAAAAATTTTAAATCCATCGTGTTTGGACCGACTTGTTTAATAAACTCAGCAAATAAGTTGTCTAATCCAGCAGCATTTCTACATTTTGTTAAATTGATTGCAGCATTGAATTCTTCCATTGTGATGTGGTCCATAATGGGGAGGAGCTGTTGATGTCTTTAACGAATTTTGCCAACTGCATACCTCACTTTTCTCTTTTTTGTCTTATCAGTAATGATCTTCGACAGGTCCTTAATTCTTTTGGCTATGGTTTCTGGCTTAGGTTAGTAGTAGCGATGGATGTTTTTTGTCCGGTTTCCAGCTTGCGTAATAAATTCCATGCTGTCCTGCTGCAATGCTTAAAGTTGAGGCTCTCCAACGTTTCTTTCTATCTAACTGTTCTAACGTTGTTTAAGACTTCTAGGAATTGCTCGCCTATTGTATGGTCTCTTGTGCATTTGTTTGCATTGTACAGTTCTAAGCATTTTTCATTCCAACAGGAAATGAAAATATTATTACTCCTCGGGGGATATATTTTTTTTTGGCAGAACTGATTACCAGAGCAGCAAATTTTTCGTAGTTCTCTGTTTTTTGATGGGATCTATTTTTGTCATCCTGATGTCATTCTCTAGTTGATTGTTGAATTTATCCCAGTTAGCTTCCTAAAATTCCATCTAGGTAAGGAACAGAACAATTGATGGGAATTGTGTCTAAAGTGGTGACTATCGGTCTGTGTTGAGAATTTGGAAAATTATCAAGTACTTCTCTAACAGCGTGGCGTAGTTATGCGCCCGTGTTTATAAACGTTAGGTCAGGATTGTAGCCCTTCCTCCATATTGCACTAATAATCTATTATCGGTTCCCTAACAGAATTAGCACAAATAATCTGTTACTCTAAACTTATATATTTTATAAATTTGTTTTAAATAAAGTTAACATAAAAGTAACAAATTGACTTAAGATGTGGTGAAAACGACGAAAACGTTTCGAATTTGGTGAGTCGTAATTATTATAAGTATATATTATCTTAGTAATAAAAGCAAAAACAAAGAAAAAATATATTATATAGGAAATCTTAGAATACCAGTAAGGTTTTTTCTTAATCATCTGGCCAATCGGAGAGTTTCATATTGTGCTTTCCAATTGTTCATATGAATTCATCCTTCGGTAGGTTAAGAAAATGCGGTATTGTGGTAAGGTGTAAATCGGTGTGATCCGATATGTCTGAAAAATCCAACTTTACAATATCTGAAAGTATAACGTGTTGGATCGAATGAAATATAATAGATTCTGTAATGTGCTAAAATTAATTTATGTTATGACCGGTCAGAATTTATTGGTTTTGGTTTAGAGAGATTAGAATCTTTTATCATGTTTGGATATTTGGTATGTTTGTACTCGCAATTCCTTTTATGCAAAATTATTCATTGTTATTAATGAATGAAATTTCCATTTATGTAAATGTGTATGCTTTTTCCATATAATCTAACCTTACATAAAGAGCCAACTTCTTTTTCGTTTGTTTCCAATAATCGTGAAAACTACTGGACCAGTCATTACAAGATTTTAACTGTATCTTTATTATGACCCCCCGGTGTGTTAAATTCAGTTTAACCCTCACCAATCTCAATATACTATAGATCATAAATAAAAAAACGAGTAAATAAATAACCTAGAACTTCTTTTAGTAAATATGTAATTGTTAATATCGATAAACATTGTCTTCATCGATCATTGTGCACATCATTATTGACTTAAGACAGTTATATGATTCACTAAATATAACTTTGATTTTATATGAATTTGAATGCTAGACTGCGGATACTGATGTTCTTTGGTGGTTGGGTTTCAATTAACCACACATCTTAGGAATGGTCGATCTAAGGCAACAAAGATAATGCAAGACTACACTTCATTTATATTCAAAGGTGATTTCGGAGGGTAAACAGAAAACAGAGAGAAATATAACATCATTGTCTATAAAAGATCAATTTGTATTAGTTGTGTTACATCTACAGGCAAATCAGTTTGATAATAAAATTTAAGGAAATTACTTGATATTTTGTAATAACAGTAGCTTAGAAGTTTAAATAAATAAATAAGACGTTTCCAAATTATGTTTTTAATAATTAAATGAATTTACAAACCAAAACCGATTTATACAATAATAAAAAAAAAAAAATAGGATCAAATTAACAGTATAGTTTTAACTATTTTAAAAGTAAATTAAAATAAATTTTCCATTGAAATCTCTTCATACTGAATAAATATATTTTATTAACAAACTAAACTAGAATTAACTTTTTATCTCTTTCAATAGGAAAGTTAATTGCTATTACTACATGATGAACCATCCTCTAAATTAATAGTAAATATATTGCTCTATTGCAATATATAATAATCATCCATTTTTCAGTTAAAGCATTTTCAATATTTTTTAACATGATTACTATATGGTGTCCACTTAGAAGCGTCCATGGTTGCAAATTTATCTCATAGACATTTCTGGATGGATTCCAACTATTATAAACGTTATGACTGCCAGCATGCAGTTTAACTACCGACCATATTTCTTCAATAGGAATTAATTGCGTTGATACGGTGGTAAGTACTGAATTTTCACGTCCTTCTAAAATTTTATCAATTTTGTACGTAAGCATTTTTGGTATGTTTTTTTAAATTAGGTCATACAGCCTGAGTTTCAATATCGAGTATGAAAACGGAATATTGTGATTATTCAACCATTTTTGCATTTTTTTTTCGTGAATTAGAATTTGGAGAGGAGTTTTGTACTATATTGTGATATGGGGCATTGTCAAGAACTACTACTGGATTACCTGGTAGATTTGCAATGAGATCTTCTTGGACCCATCTTTTAAAATTTGAGAAATTAATATAATCATGGTAATTCCCGGATTTATAGCTCGATTTAAAAATAAGTAAAAAGTTTGAAATCTAGCTTCGCCACCAGGGTGAATCAGTCGGTACTCTTTTGATCCCTCATTACTCTCATCTGACCAGTCTTTACTTGTAGTATGGTTGGGCCGTACGTACTTTTCGTCAACATACAATATATTCCGATCATCACGTCGCTACTACATTTTATATCGTAAATAATTAATTCTACTAATTTAAATATAAAGTCATTCAAACAATTAACATCTATTATTAGTAGTCTTCCTCAATTTGAAACCCAAGTTCTGTCCAAGGGTGTTAAACGATGAATTGCTTCCTCTCAAATTTACATCTGCAACTATCTTTCTATGAACATTCGATAAAGATGTTCCCACCTTTTCTGAAATACTGACATGCATCTCATTTATCATTCGTCAAATTAAATCTTGATCAAATTTACGGGCCATCATTTAGCTTTACTTTTTTTCTATTAATGTTTGGGTTTTGGAATTTTGAAATGTCAATTGCTAGGGATTCAGAATTCTTCGGATAGAGGGTTCACTAATACCAGTTGAAGACGCGGTTTTTTAAACGGTAACTGATACTGTTTCTTCATTTAACAAAGAAATTTTAAGCATTATAGACTACTTCTCTTGTTTGTCTACAAATTAAATTCCGTCCGCCTAACCTGCTTTTTAACCGTCACATATCTTTATATTAAATCACTTGAGAATTAATCTTACACATTACAAACCGTAAGTTATGCGACCGACTATCAACTAATTACAGCTGTTTTAATTGTATTAAAGCTGTTGTAAACAATTAAATAAGAAAAAACAAAACGGGAAATCTTTTATATAAAAAGGGAAATTTTTAATACGTAAATTTCCCTCTTTTTTATTTTTTAACTTCTGGAGCAACTGTCAGAAGATGAGATAAATGACAATTTTTGTAGCGTGTAAAAATGGCATGCCTGACCGGGAATCGAACCCAGAACCTCCGGTTGAAATTCCGAGACGCTACCACTCGCGCCACGGAGGCCGGCATATAAATTTCCCTACATTGAAAGAGCTTAACTACTATCATGTTATTTTGTACTTTGTATCTGTGTACAATTATGTATCATATTTTTGAATCTTATTAAAAATAAATTTTCAAACTTTCTCAAAAATGATAAACTTTGTTTACTGTTCATAAGAAAAGTACTAGGTTTAATCAAAGTTATTATTTCTGGTATTGTATCAGTGTTTTTTATGTTAATTTTATAGCGTGGGAAAACACTATGCATGACTAGGAGATTCGAACCCGGGGACCTCCGGGTGAAAGGCCGAGATGCTACTACAGACACACCATGGAGGTCGGCCATCAAATCTATTTAGAAATTATCAAGCTAATATTCTTCTGGTAAATGTATTCCTGCGAGTGTGCTTTCGTGCTTGCGTGCATGTGCACACATGTACTCTCTTATACTTCATTCAAATCAGAAAATAATTTTACATTTATATTATATAAATCACGAAAGCTGTGGAAGGTGTCCTAATCTATAAATAACAAAAAGATTTCTTCGCCGTTTTGTCCGGAACGATCAAGAAATAAATCCTTCATCAGAGTACCATTGCAAAGTAAAAACTTTACGAACAAAAAAAGAAGTAGTTGTAGCCCACATATTAAAATAACGTTAATTATATGAAATAACAGTGATACAACTAGATAAAGGTACTAAATAAATAATTAAAATTAGTAATAAACTGAAGTTACAATGTTTGAGTGATTACTTAATAAATATCTGAGAAACTATTTAAAGACCTGTTAAAAGAATACACAAAAAAATTCATTTTCATGGAATTATTATTTTTTACAATTAATAAATATTATCCTTATATTATTTAGTATTATTTTAGTTATTAAAATTCATCAAGAGATCAATTCGTTAAAATTGTTTTAATGAATAGAAACTTTTAATTTAGCTTTCAATAAACTGGTGGACGATGTTTTAAATTGAGAAGATAATTTATTAAAAATAGGAAATAAATAAATTTTATTCTGGCCGGAAATAAAAATATATTATATAGATCACCTCATTTATAAGATAAATTATAAATATAAAAACAACTTACAATATAAAAGATGTGCTTAAAGTTTATATTACTTATATAAACACAAACACAAGAAATAATATTAAGATAAATTACATTATATACAAAAAAATTACTACAAAATAATCCACAATTCAGATGCCGCTATAGAACACTTTTTTAAAAACATTTTACACACTTTGAATGAGATGTAGATAAATCGTGTTGTTTTGTTTTTAAATAGTATTATTTAAAAATTCATCGACAAAATAATGTTGTTTGCGTAAAAGAAAAGCTTTTAATTGTATTTTAAATAAATTGATGGGAAAATTTTTCAAATGGTTCGGCAATTTATTAAAAATATCAACTGTAGCATATAAACCTTTTTCATAAGACGAATTATTGTGTTGAGCTATTCGATGGAATATTATATGAATGCAACAATTCCATTTGAAAAGTCTGGTACCTTTCCAAAGTTACCAAACAGTTACCAGCAGTTTGGTAACTGTCTGGAAAACAGTTTGGTTACATTGGATATTGTTATTTTAAGAATAACTAACCATTTTTTTTATAAATGATTGCTCTTTCATAAATATAAATACAAAGATAAGTTAACATACTTAATTTTAAGTCCATTCACAATTCACACTTATGGGCACCAGATAATTGATCTGATAGCAGATTTTAGTAGCTCAAAAAAAGAAAAGCTTCTTTCTTCATAAGAAGAATTATACTATGCACCAAGAAAATAGTTTTTTATTGGTTTCACAGAAGTGAATTTTTTTTTAGGAATAAATTACTGTTTTTTTACATTTGTAAGTACAAATATATGGTAATATGAAAAATTTTAATTTACCAAAATTCGACCTGAATCGAATCATATTTTCCTGTACAAAAGATCTGACACCCACTTTTGATAAATAAAAAACTAGCATCTCCGTCGCGGCTTCGCTCACGCTATATGGTTACGTGCGTTTCTCGTCGCGGTTAACTTTTTTTATTTTATGTTTTTTTAGTCAGGTAATCGAAAGCAGTGCAGCCAGTCGCGTCGCAAGTACAGTATCAGATACAGTGGCTATGTTTTTTGAGCCGTCGTGCCGTACAGCGTTTCATCCCTTAAAAAACCGAAATTAAAAAAAAAACGAAAGTTTTTTTTAGATATTTATTTGAGAAGACCAAATCTAGTAAATATATTCCGTTCAGTATAGTCGGAAATGGGAAAAACTTACAAGCACTGTTCAAAAATTTTTATCTTTATTCACCATTTTTATGTCAAATTTCGAAAAATCTCGAAATTTGTTTTTAGAAATTTACATGAAGATTTCACTTACCAAAAATAATGTAGATATATTCACATTTACTGAGAAATTAAAAAAAAAAAATAATCGGGTTGCAAATAGAATTCAGAAATCGATTTTAACCCTTTAAAGTCGGAATTTAAAAAAATCCTTTCTTGTTGTGCAATTATATCGTAAAAAGAACGTGTATACAAATTTTCATCTATTTATCTTAGCTAGTTTTTGCTAGGCGTTTATTCTGAATCATTCACGACATGTTATTTTATATATATATATATACAAATGTAGATGTGTAAGTGCGTAATCAGATGTATTATTTTTCCCTTTGTTATAAAATTAATATGTAGATTCTTCTTCAGTAATATTAATGACGTGAAAGTGTAATTAGTGAAATTATGCAAATGAAATAACTTAGTAATTAAGAATCACTGTATAACTTTTTGTAATACTATCTACATTTTCAACGATTGAAATTTTCTAGAAAACTGATTTAAGATAACAAGATTTTCCAACTGTTTCGAGGAAATTAAAATTGAGCTTACTTGAATGTAACTGAATATATTGTCATATAATAAAACACAAAGTAAATGGAAGAGAGACTTAATGTAAAAATGTAAAATAATTTATTTATGTAAGCTGAACCGTTTAAAGCTACTAATGAACTAATTGACTTAATATAATCTTCATTGCTTAATATATTTTACTGTATTTTTCACTTAAAACCATAAAATATAAAAAAAATAATATTAAATATAAAAGGTACATTCATTTTTATAAGTTTTTAATTAAGTTTTCTAAGTAGGTTAAATTTATCGTTAACTTGAAGATGGTTAACTTTGTTATACTTTTTAAATAATAAATAAAATTAATTAACTTGTTTAAATAAAAAAAAAGATAATAATCGTAATTAGACAAAATAAATTACACGGACGGTATAAAATTCATATTTTAAAAGCAACTCTTTTTTCTTGGAAGTAATAATGTTATATTCTAACTGAAATAATATTTGTTTTCAATCACACGATAAAATAATTTTGCGACCAGATGATACCTTCGCTATAAAAGTTCAATTTGAAAAAACCCTATTTAATTTTTAATAATTTTTAAGGGAAATTAATTAGAATGTAATAAATAACCCATTAATATATAACCCATTGACATGCTGCTAAAGTACGTTAAAGTAATGGCTAAATAAAGTCCAAATATCATTGATAGAATGTTTTATCTACGTGTGAAATGATGTAGAAACAATGGTAGGAAATGTATCATTTATATCCAGTTTATTTCCGTATGATGTTCAGGTTAATTAAAAACATAGGTAAGAAGCGAGTCTTAAGAATTCCACTACGTGGAAAATAACAAGGTCTTTTTTTCTCTTATATACGACCACTTCACCTAACAGTGGCATTATCACGAGAAAATTTCGAGAAGACTTTTCTCATATTTATTTGCTTGATAAAGTGATAAAAAAAATTTCACCATCTGCCGTGTAAAAACTCGTCTCCAAGAAATAAACATTGTTGTGGAACGTAGTCATTTTGGGCTTGTAAGTGTCTTGACTTACAAAAGTTTGGCTGAGACTAGAACTAATTAGTGTGTACTTAAAACTCACTATATAAGCGTTAACATAACTTAAACTGACACTCGAAAAGCAAAAAAAATCATTAGAAAATCTATCCATAGTGGTTTCACTCAATACAGCATTAATAATTACACTCGTTCAACGGTCAGCTTTTTGCAAAAAGGAATGAGGATGTTCAAAAATTCAAGCACTGATCGGAACACCTAATTGAGAGAGGTGTTTAATAATCATTTATTCCAGAATCCAATCGAAGTACGTGGGAAAGGATACACTGTTGAAAATATATAAACCATGATTTAAGAGTAGAAAATACAAAGTTAGGAAAATGTATCCACAACAATATGTTTTGAGAGGCGCACGCTCCGAAACCAAAGAAATGTTCTTGTACAGCGTAGTATCATAGCGTGTTAGTCTTAAAATAGTGTATTAAGACACAATTTTACAAAAAATCTACAACTTATGAAAATGTACCAGTAGTACAGAAATGAATTTTACGCGCCACGAACCAACAGGATTGTAATAGTCACGTGACGTCAGCCATCTTGGATTGAAGGGCATTATGATTTGTATCAGAGACCGATCTAGTAGAAATGATACCGCCATATAAATAAGGGTAATAATGACAGTAATAAATTATTATACCAAATTTGCATTCGCGACCGCTAAAAAGTTAACGGCCGAAAAAGTCGTCAACGCTCTTGAACCAATTTTGAAAAAGAATAAGATGGAACATTTTCAAACAGATGATGATAAGTAGTAATTCAATTTTAGGATTGATCACTTATGACCAAATGTAATATTAATCATAATTCTACTTACAGCCAGAAAATATTTTATACTGGAGAACTTTAATAAAACTCTAAAGAATATGATGTGGCCTAATTTTACTGAAAGAGGTAATTGCAGATGAGTACAATTAGATAAACTAACTGAAGGGTACAATAGTTTATGTCTCAGAACTATAGCTTTCAAACCAATCAACATCACAAAGAAGAACAAAGGTGAGGTAAGGAATAACATAATGGTTTCTTTACAGAATAGACGAATGAGTAGGAAGGAAACATTTAAGGTCGGTGACAAAGAGAGGATAAATATAAAACTGAGTTTGCCAAAGTATAATTGTCGAACTGGACTAACGAAGTGTTTACAGTACGTAACTTAAAGCCCACAATACCTGCTACATATGTATTAAAAGACAGTAGAGGTGAGGTTATAAAACGATCGTTTTATGCCGAAGAAATAAATAAAACAAAGTTTGATGACATATTTTAATAGAGAAAATTTTAAAACGGAAAGGGAACAAAATGGTTGTACGATGGAGGGAGTATGATAAGTCACGATTTATGAGTAGATAAAAAAGACGTATTTTAAGCGAAAGCACTTCTACGAACGTACAACTTTTTAAAAGTGAAGCTCATATAACAGTAAGATAAGCTTTCAGTGTGTAATTTTGATAAATTAATAGCAAAGGGTATCGAGGATAAATGAATCAAAAATATAGCTAGTTACTTTCCAGTAGTCGGGGGTTTAGGTACATAGATCTGTGGTAAAACAAACCCGGTTTATATAACTAGTTTTATAAAATTTGACCTCACGTCAAGTTGGCCGACGTCACGTGACCAAAATACTGTAATCCTATTGGTTCGTGGCACGTGAGCCCTATCTCTGTGCTACATGTACCGCGGCCAAGAAAGTGGTGATGACATGAAGCGTATCTCAGTGGTAACCGAACAAATTTTGTAGAATCTACCGTATGTGCTTATACCCAAACGATAGAATTAATATTGGACCGCTCAAAAATGAGCACTAAAACCGAATGCGGGACGAGTAGGTCTTCGTGATTCTTAATTTTACGAGTTTATGTACAGAAGGTATCATCTAATTAAAGTTTAAGTACAATAGTACTGGGAAGAAGATCTATACCAGCAGTTGAATTCCGGCGACTACAATGATTAAAGTAGTTGCAGGTAAGACAGAAAATACTTAATATTTTAAAATTGACTTCTGATTAAACAGTATACATGGGGTTTGGACCTCGACCGTATAATTCCGATGTCAAAGTTTTATTTTAGTACAAATGCAAAACTTTAACAAAGAATTAAAAATTATTTATTAACACAAATTTTGTGTATTAAAATTTTGTGTTAATGTGATATAGACTGCACTAAAATCCAACAGACCAATTTAATATGAAGAAATTTTTGTTATATAGAGTGATGCATTATGAAATAAAGCTAGCCAAGCAGTCCACGGTGAAATTCAATTGAGCAAAATAATATGAGGAAATATTCAATCTATCATGTGTCTTGGACGACATAAAGCTAATGAGCTAATAGACAATCGAAATTGAAATGCTGGATATCTCGAATTATATATTTGTTCATTGCTTTAATTAAATGTTAAATCAGCATGAATGTAATTTTGCACAATAATTTTTAGGCCAATAAAAATTTAAAACATTATTTCTTTAGAATTTATCTTAATATTTTTTACCAATGTTCAGTCTTCATTAAACCACCATTTTTGTGTAGAAAGTGTTGAAATACAATATATATATGTATATATATATATATATATATCACGTTTTATTTAAGTTTTAACTTATTTAAGTTAAAAAAAAATTACCATAAACAGTATTCAATGCCTATCAATGCATATTGCAATAATTTAAGCTTGTCCCACAGCATAACATTGTAGAAAAAGTTACGTGTAGAGAATTATGGCTGTAATATAGTTCAACCAACCGTAGAATTATGATTAATTATTATTCATATCCCAAATTACGAATATAGTACCAGCTATTAAAAATTCTTATTCATGTTGTTTGCATTAATAGATTATTTTAATAAAAAAGTTATATTATGCAACAAATTATGTACAATGTTTGAAGGTTTTTAATACTTTTAGGAAAAACGTGGAAAAATTACTTTATATAAAACTTATAATTTAGGCTAACACAGATGGCTTTAGCTCACCGGGCTGGTCTAGTGGTTAACTCGTAATCACAAATCATCTGATTTCGAAGACGAGAGTTCTTTAAAGTTCAAATCCTAGTAAAGACAGTTGTTTTTATATGGATTTAATACTGGATCGTGGATACCGGTGTTTTTAGGTGGTTGGGTTTCAATTAACCACACTTCTCAGGAACGGTCGATCTGAGACTGTAAAAGACTACACTTCATTTACATTCATACATATCATCCTCATTCATTCTCTGAAGTAATACCTTACGGTGCTTCCGGAGGTTAAACAGAAAAAGAAAAAGAAAGAAAACACAGATCTCTTTATTTTTTTATAGTTGGAATAATGGAACTTTAATTTTGAAAACTTTTCTAGAAAATGATTGTACATTTCGTCGAACGATATCGTTTTAAGGTATAACTTTTCACAATTGACGGGTAGATTACACTCATCGGGTAAGAACAGGCTTCGGAGTCGAGAAACTCGTTACTTTGATCAGAAACTATTTTATTTGGTTTAATTTCTATCGTAAAATCTTCATGAAAACATTACTTTACTGATAAAATTAGATTAAAAATGTATCAAATTATAAAAAAGTTTATCGAATTGTTTTTAGATGAAAAAAAAAATTACTTCTTGAAATGAAAAAATTCCTTCACGCAATCACAAACTGGATCCTTGACCATTTAAAAAATTCAAAAACGGAAAATTCATTCTCCATTATTTATTGAAAATGAAATACTTTGATAAAATCAAGAACAGATTTTTAAAGAAATTTATGTTGTTGTTTGTAACGTATATATAAGATAAAAAAAGTTAACCTACGTTCGGAATCATATTACTTGATATCAAGATTCGAATTTTTTTTACATATTTAGATCAATGCTATATCAGCATGAATATATTATAAGAAATTGATAGTATCCGCCGAGAAAATATTTACAATTATTTTCTGTAACTTTAATAAAAATTGTACTATATCTATACAATACGTCAATTCATTTTTCTTTACATTTATTTTTATCTTAATTCAAGAATAAAAAAGATGTGTTTACTAAAAACGTATTACAAAGTTATAGTGCAAGATAAAATGTGAGAGAGTAATAAGATTCTGTTCATAAGTTACAAATAAAAGATTTATTTATGGTATAAAATTCTGACCATGTGCTCCCAATGCATAAGGCCAAATTTTTTTTCTTAATTCAAGGGAAAAGCTTTTATTAGAAAAAAAAAATTATAATGATTGCTGTTACATTTTAATCCATCTATAGATAGAATTCTAATTATCTTTTCATTTCGTGATCAAATATTAGTAAACCCTAAGCAGCCGATCGGTAATCATAATGATAAACTGATTTCAAAATTTAGATTTCACTACTAATTCAAAATGAACAAAATTCTTATTAAAAAATTTCATGTTGTAAAATGTTCAAATCATGCAACCATGTAATAGAAATTGACCTGGGTCTGTTGTCTATACGTAAGTGATTGGTCTAAACAGCCCGTTGCGTCGCAACCCATTTGGAAAAAAAATATTAGATCTCTGTTGTACAGTCTATACTCTAAGATTATAAGCTATGTCAAATTTCAACCGGAATTATAAATACTTAATTTCACAAATTAAAAAACTAAGTATTATATGTATTTAACTTCACAAATTAAAAATATTGCTCGATTGGCATTTTCGATTTTTTTTAAGCAACTCAAGGTTAATTCTATTTGCAAGAAAATATTAGCGCATATTTATTTACATAAATAATATTCTGCATAAAAATACTTGAAAAACGCCACGCTGTTTATCTGTTGGTAAGTATCGACTCTATAATATAACAGAAGGTAACGTCAGTACTCACGCGAAAATTAGATAAGTGCACAGGTACAAATTAATATTTGGATATACCTTATTACTAAAATCCAGGGTTAATATATTTAAATTAACGAAAGTATTCTTTCATTAAAATTAACACAACCAATTCAATTCTTAAATATCGTTTTATTTTTTTATATATACATATATTTTAGAATAGCATCCATTTTTGATAAATTAAAATTTTTATTATTAATTTTATCGATTAAATAATTTAAAATTTTTGATCTGTATACACCTAAACCATCAGGTTGAAATTCAACTCAAAGAGTGATTGGAGACAGGTGTTCGGTGAAGAGTTAATCCCAAGTGGGCATTCATTCGATTTCATTCCGGTCACGTACAAACCATAGATATATCAAATTTGGAAAAAGGAAATCCAGAGAATTCAAAGAACGATTTTTGTTAGAACGCACCAAGCATCGTTCACGCCCTTTCAGACCTACATCACAAATCAATTGAATATATGGCCTAAATGTAGTACGTAAATCGTTAACATTCATAACACTTCATTTTTAAACTAAAATATTCCTTTATCATTTTTCAATATTTTAGGCTACATTTTATTTAAAATAAAATCGATTAATATTCTATCGAAGTTCAAATTTATAAAAAAAATTATAAAGTAGTAAAAAAAAGATTAAATTATAAAAAACTTTGCTGGAAAAAAAACAACATTCAATAAAAACAACATTGTATGAATGTTTTCAAGTTCAAACGAAATTAAATAAATTTAATAAAAACAAACTAATTTATTAATTATGTAATCTTTAAATTCAAATTAAAGTGTCCGGGTATATGTTTAATTCTACCGAAATTAAACTAACGCACCGCTGGGTTGAAATGAAAGACTCTTTAACTATGTTTTTAGTGGAGTTTGGGAATAATTTTAGGTGTAAATTACCACAGACAATTCCATAACTAGATGAAAGATTAAATCAAACAGAATTTGTATCGCATTTTACAGAATCAGTTATCATCCAGTCACTGATTAAATTGTAATCTGTAAGATGCTGATGCAAGGTTCTTGCAAATAAAATTTATAATAAAGATTGAGTATTATTTTTATGTTCTATTAATGAAAATCGAGCAAACTTCTTTTTGATATATCAGCAATTTAAAGGAAAATTTTATTGCTTTTAAAATGAAACGTTTTTCATAGAGAGCGTTATCTATGGGCATTTAATAAAAGGGTTTGCGTAATAGCTTTGTTTTTTTCAATTACGCAAGGATGACATACCTGATTTACTGAAATTATAAGAACGACCTTATTTATTTACCACTGGTATTTATATCAGTTGCTACGGAAATTGTTACTCGTAGTAATTTACTTAATTGAAATCCTAGTAATGTCTGTAATTATTTTTCATTATATATTTTACAAAAAATAGATTTTTAGTATATAAGTGATAAGGATGTATTTCATAAAAAACTAAATAAATTAAAAATAATGAATTATAATAAAACCCGTTTCCATTTTGGCTAAATTTTACCAATTAACAGGATAAATATTAGCAAAACCTTTCAAACAATGAACATGAAAGCAAACAGGATAATTGTATACAACTTTCACAGAAACTACTTGAAATTTCAAATAGGAATTACTTTCCCATTTTGCGGGAACAATTTTTTTGATGATTTGTACGCTCTGGATATGAATTTCAACAATACGTTTTAAGAAAAATTTTTTAATTAATTTTTTTTTTTCGAATTTGACAGACTATACCAATTCGGTAACAATGGGCGTTTATCAGTAAAAATCAAGGAACATTTCTCGGTACTCAGAGATACACTGGGAAGCCCAGGTGTTTTTATTAAAAAATACTAAACATCCTATAATCTTTATCCAGAAAAAGATACGTTCCGATCTCACAAAAAAATTTAATTGGGTAGACATTACCATCCGTCCAAATGAGTAGCACCAATAAAACTTGAATATTTTTTACTGGAAAGCCAAAAATAGGGGTTCTCATAATTCTTCTAAATTATTGAAAATAAGTTTACTTCGACGTCGTGTAACGTTGAAGTACCGCGTGAAAGAGAAAAGAACCTTTCGTTGTCCAATAAACTTCTGATATACAAGGTGATTTTAAAACCGACTTTGACATACGGCATACAGCTATAGGGCATGACATGCAAAAGTAACGTTGAGACTATACAACGTTTTCGGAACAGTTGGTGAAATCCATTGCAGAGATACCGTGATTCGCTCGGAATGAGGAAATTCACTGCTATGTTGGGTCTCCTTATGTTCGTGACGAGATCAAACAGTTCGGTTTTCGTTACAGACAGCGATTAGGCAGTCATGTGAATTTACTAGCAATTAATTTCCTAAATAAGAGTGAAGATGTCTGGCGAATTAACGCCAACACCTGCTGGATTTGGAATATCTGAATGACACTTGAACTAGTTTCGCATCAGACATGTGATAAACGTCTTTCCTAAGCCTTGGTGAGAAGCCTAGCAGCCTTCTACTTCTTTATGAGAACTTGTTACGCTACTGTTTTGTTAATCTCTATCTATTATTTAATAATGTTGTAGGTTTTTTTTTTGGTTTGTTTTTCACAACACTATTGTGATGTTTTAAATCTTTGTGATTCAAATTAATGCACTGTGTTTAATTAAGAAGGCATTTTTATGTATATATAGTGTATTTATATACAGAGTGTATCGCGAAGTTATCCCGGGACTTTCATAAAATATTTTTCACGTGAAAATAATGGAAAACGTTCATGTAAATATATATCCGAAAATGTTTCGTTTGCGAGTTACAGCTAGTGAAAGATTTCGCTCGGATTTCAGTTCCCCGGTGAAATGAGGTCATACTGAAATTTTTCGGACGATAATTAAAGGGCAGAATTAGGGATGTATTATGTGGGTTTAGTCTTAAAAATTGAATAAAATAGGTCCCAGAACCGTATCTGCAGAAGCTTTTATGAAATCTAAGGTAAAAACCAATAAATTGGTGTAAAAAATCCTGTTTTTTATGTTTGACGCACACTAACATTGTTAAATGGGTAATAAACACATAAAATCTTTAAACCAAACTTATAGAAGGTTTAATTATGAACAAATGGTGTAAGTTGAATAAAACAAAGAAAGTTCTATTTAGAAACATATTACATTTGTCAGAAAATTATTTATTTAATGCAAATAAAAAAAATTCTTTTTTGATGATGTGAAAAATTGGTAGAAACAAAATTTTCTGTTTAAAAATTGCTGTTAAAAAATTTAAAAACTTTAAATTATACGATTGCAAAGTAAAAATAAATAAATAAAAATTACTTTGATAATATTTTTTTTTTTATTAATGACAGAAATACAATAAATTATTTTAAAAATTATTATTTCAAAGTTGGCAATAAAATAACAATTGATCAAGAGTGGGTAGTACTGTACTAGGGTATAAATCATTCTTTAAGAATATCCGGTACTGTGAACTGTGCTGTCGTTTGCTATTGAAATAATGCCGTGCTTATTTACAACAGAGGAATAATACGCTAATATGGTATTCATTTTGGGTTGTGTAATGGTAATGCGCCAGCTTCTGTAACAGAATATGAAATACGTTTTCTGAATCGAAGGATTCTAGATCCTAAAACAATTAGCACGTCTTTTCGCAATCTTCGGAAAACAGGTTCACTACCTCGAATTTATATATTATAAAATGGTGCATGCAATGTAGTTTGGTCTAATGTACTGTTTCTACATAAAATTAGACTTTTTCTAATTTTTCTTTGTTTTATTCAACTTATCCCATACTACCTAGCTGCAATCCGAGCGAAATAGTTTCCTAGACGTAATTTGCAAACGAAGTATTTTAGGACATATATTTATATGAGCTTTTTCCATTATTTTTACGAGTAGAATAAGTTATGAAAGCCCCAGGAGAACTTTGTAATACACTCTGTATGTGTTATATTTATGAGTGTACGCTTTATTGAGTGTATATGTTGGAAACCTGTCTTGCTGTGCTTTTTTTTAATGCAGTTTACTTGTGGGCCCTTAATCGGAACCGATTGTAAATACACGATTTGTGAATCGAAAAAAGTTTACTTCGAGTTTTAAAAGATTCAATTTCTACTTACAAATATACATGCTTTCCTACAAAATAAGTAAGACAAAATAAATACGGTTAATACTGAAAAAAAAAACAGAGACTTTACCTAATGCCGTAGTCATCGATGATTATATTTTTAAAATGAAAAATCTAAATTAGGATATGACAACAGACGATTGTATTAAATTCTAATTAACGGCTAAGGTATGGATGTGTGTAAGGTTAATATCATCATAATCAGTTACAAAGGGATCACGATAATTCCATAACAGGATGATGTTGGCGGTTTGAAGTGATTTAGTGAGAAGGAAGTCGCCAATCACATCTAATCCTTTGTAACACACAAAGGATTAACGTATGGATTCATGTAACATACATAATATGATTTATATCATAAGATATGACTTACGTAATTTTCGATCGGAAAGCTCAGGGCAACATTATCACGATTATAGAATTACGGTGCTTAAAATTAACGCTGCAAGTATTACAATTTTAAAATATATATAAATCTAATGTATTTCCGAAAGCAAGTTTTGCAGTTATTTTGCAGCTCCTTCATCAGTTATGTACGAAGGAGAAGGAAAACGAAGTGATATAAATACTCATAATACTAGGAAACAGAGCTGCAAATAGTTTGACAAAATTATATAGAAGGCACCTTTTGTTTGCAAAAGCGAGTTGTTAAAATTTAAAAAAATTAAAAATGAATAAATTGACGTATTTGATAAAATGATAAAATAAAAAGAAGTAGTATTTAATTAAAAAAATAAAAAAGTGTTCATGTTGATAAAATATAATATTTATCATTTAATTTTTTAACCGCGTTTAGTATTTTAAACTTTAAAAAAATAATACATCATTTTATTTCTTTTTAATTTGTTTATTGAATTTTCACAGGTAAATCAAATATCGTATTTATTTTTTTGAGATTGAATCTACCTGTCGAAAAATAATAAGAAAAGCCTTCAAAAGACGATGCTGAATTTAATCAGGAATTTTAAAGAATTCTTTCTCTAATGTTAAATGAAAAAAAAATTACCTTTACAGTCCAATTTAAATATTTATTTATTTTCTTAAAAAAAGGATAACTAAAGAAAATATTACAATGACTGGTTAAAGTAAACGTGACAGAGTTAATCACAAATTTTATTTTATTTTAAAGTACTTTGTCTTAAGATATCATTAAATGTTTAATTCCTACAAAAAACATACTAAAATACAATTTTTGGGATATACGTTTTGTTTTCAGCAAAATTTTTATTTTTTATTTTAATATGAACACTGAAAAGAAAAAATTGCGTTCAAATAGCCCAATACATAGCTTTTTGATGGGTTTTAACTACGTTTTATGATATTTTAAGACGGAGAGTATCTGTATAGGATTTTGTGATAAATTTTATAAATGTTTGCTGGTTTTATAGAATCTGTTTCATTATATTTTTTAGATTAGAAATTTTTTTAATTAAATAAAAAATATAAGAAACTAAGTTTGTTTGATCGCTGGAGAAGAGCTATATACAAGTACCGGGAAAGTTCAGCAACACAGTGAACTGTAATCTATAAAGTTGAAAAGTTACTGTACTAAAAAAAAATTACTAGAAACTACGTTAAGAATTTTTTATTTTAACGAACTTTAAAGTTAAGGAAATAGTTAAGTATTTCTGAAGGCCGGGACTTTCAGAAATTCATCTAAAATTTTCATAATTTACCCACTCTTTTTTTTTAAACTGTTGACCCTTCTACCATTATTTTTATCGAAACTTCTCTTAATTTATCATTTAATCAATTGCTTTTAATCCAATGAATATTATTTGTTTTTTTTTTTTTTTAAGTTAAAAAATTAACCTAATCAGGTTAGTTAATTATATGTCTTCGTGTTTTATTTAATGATAAAAAAGCTCTTTCACGCTCTCTCTCTCTCACACACACACACACACACACACACACACCCTTAAAATTAATTTAGTGTTACTTTTCGAAAATTGCTTTGGATTACACGGAATATGTTTATCCTTATGCAAAAATTAAAACTTATTCTTCAATATTTATTTTCCTCCAGCTGTGTAACTGTTCCTGTACCGATATTCGTTCAGTTTTTCTCGTAGCTGTTTTTACAAAAATTCTGTAATTTAATATTACACAAAGTGGAACACTCTTCCATCTCATTTCTTATTTATTTTCTTATCTAGTGTAATTGCCTTTAAAATTCCTATTTTAGTAGTTAGTCATCTGTCTCTTCATTTCATGAACCGGATCCCAATAACATGCACAAAAAAAACAAGCAAGGTCATTGTTCTTTAAAGCTCCATTTCTCTCTTTTCTTATTAGGTAAATTTTATGTAAAACAATTCTACATTTTGCTAAAACTAATTTATTTGGAAAATAATTTTTTTGAACAACTCGTCACGTCTGAAATAGTTGAAACATAAAATTTGCACCAGAATAGTTCTACCTTTATCTTATCTTAATAGTTCTACCTTAATATTATCTTCTTTTTTGTTGTATATTTATCTTTAAAGGCCGTTACTTTAATTTTATTTGATATTCATTTCAAATCTAGTGAAATTTGGAAATGGCTGTTTTCAAACAATGTTAGTTTTCATAAGTCATTTCCTTACCATTAGTATGTAACAAAAATTTAACTGTAAAGAAACTTGTAATATGTACATATATATAATTCTGCTTTTTGAAATGTAGAAAATATGGAGGTTGAATAAATTATTTCTTTAGGCATTTGATTGAGATTTTTTTTTTACCCAAATCTTCCAAAGCTGGTCCCGCCTCGGTTGGCACACTCAGCCCAGGGGGGGGGGGGTGCCTTTCAGCCTGTAACATCACGGATGGCCATATTGAGCCCGGCTATGCCGTTTCAGCAGAACCACCCGATCCGCCGGGTCTAGGTTCTTTCCATCGCCTGCCTCAAGTGGGGGTGCCCCAGAAGCGGCTCCTCCACTAGGTTTTGGTCTTTACTTCGCCCCAACCTCCCTTGGAGTCCTCGTTCACTCATCGGAAGCGGGACAACTCAGCACCCCACCCCTCATGAACGGGGCTATCCGTCCGACTCTATTCTAACATTTCACACGAGCACTACCCCTCTTCGACCTTCTCTGTTGCCATCTTCTTCATGATCCTACTTATCATTCCAGCTATCATCTTCCAATTGCCCTCACCGTAAAGTATAGCCTCAATAATGTTTTCTAGAGTTACTACTCCGACTCTGCAAACCATCTAACGCCTTTCCTCTACCCATCTCGGGCAATGGAAAATAGGGTGATCTACCGAGTTTATCTCACACAGTAAAGACATACGTCAGATGTCCTTCTCTTCCTCTTATGAAGGTAGCTGTTAAAACAGTCGTGGCACGTCATAAAATGGGTGAGCTCAAACGAAAGCTTCCCGTGTCTCCTCCGCAGACACGGCTTTATGGACGGAATCAGCCGTTATGTCCACCACCCAATTTCAGCTCTGTCCCACCTATTTTGTCAGTTAACCTCTAATTCATCCCTGGAATTCCTTTTACTCCTCCCCATGGCCCTCTCAATTTTTTCCGCCGCCCATAACTCTACAGGTGGGAGCGACGACACGACCAGAATGGCCTCCGTTGAGACCGTCCGATACACGCACGCCACCCCGATTGCCAACCGCTTTTGAAGCCTCTCCAACTTACTTACAGCCTTTTTCTTATCAAGGGTCCGCTTCTACACCGTAACTGCATAAAGGCTGATGGACCGAACCACGGAAGCCAACATACTTCGCTGAGATGTACTCGACCCGACAACCCTATTTGATTGAGACTGAATAAGAAGTAGTAACTGGGATTATTATCTACAGAAATATTCTGTAATCTGAAGAAAACAGCCGTATTTTGTATAATTTGGATTTCTGAACTGATACAACAACCGACTAATATACTGATACTTCAACTTATATCGATCAAATGTGTAATGTCTAATTTTAAATTATTCTATTAAATAATAGGGTTACAAACACGTGATATAAAAAAAATTAGGATAAAGTAAAATAACACAAACGTCACAGTTAATTTCAAAAGTATACAGAAAATAATACCCAGGATCAAAAATGCAATTTTAGCCTTTATATTCATGTTAGAATTCAGGTTGTCTACATGACATAGTAATCTTGAAAAAGTTACAAAAATATAAAATGAAACTGAACGATTTAAGATTTTAAGAAAAGTTGTAGTTAAACGTAGAAAAAGAAGTTAATTTGATTTTGTTCACAAGAATAAGAATATAACAAGGAGTGGCAGGCTGCAGCAAAGAAAGAAGTTAAATTAGATTGCATTGTCTCCCCATTACTTTTTATGTGGTATTTTTACTTGGTATATGGAAAGAAGGATAAAGGATTGGAAGAAAACATTGAGGTAAAAGTCAACGGAAAAATATATAATATTATTAAATATATTCTGAAAATACTTTTATTTTGGTTTAATCTAGATACTATTTAGAAATAATGAACAATATGGGTTCCTTCCAACAGAAAAGTGTATTATAAAATTAAATAAAAATAATAATAAAACAAAGGTGAAGAAATGCAACAAATGGGAGTAAACATAAAATTAACAAGGAGTTAAATAAGAGAATAGAGTAAACAAGAAAAGCATCAGTTTGCTTTTTAAGTATTAAAAATTATTTATAATAGTTATTGCGGAATTAATTTTTCTGAACGTAGTATATAGATTTTACTCGAAAATAACTACAGCTAGAATAAGAATTGTAATTGATGCTATGCTGATGGAGAAACAAACAGGTTTTAGGATTGGTACATCCTGCACGGATAACATTTTTAGTTTAAAACAACTGATAGAGAAAAACAGAGAATATAATAGAGAAACACGTTATATTTATAGATTACGAGAAAGCTTTTGATAAAGTATGTACTTTTTGATACTTTGAGACGACGTAGTCTTCCAGTACATTTAGTAAGTGTAGTTAGGAGTTTATATAATAATTCAAAAATATGTTTGACAGGAAATAGAAGTATGACTGCGATTACAAGTCAGGTTCTTCTTCAGGGTTTTAGTACATCCCCTATATTGTTTAATGTGTTTACGGACGAACATAAAAAGTGGATGTAGCATTTACCATTTTATGAATACAGTATGGAGAACACAAAAATCCAAACAATGCTATACGCAGATGATCAAATTATAATTGTGAATATGAAGACTCCGAAAATTTTTATGTGAAGTGTTAATGATAGCAAAAATATATATTTTTTGCCATCTCTTCGAACAAATCCAAAGTTATGGCTTTTAAGGGAAAGGGCCTTTTGAAATATAAAATGGTTCTGAACAATGTAAACATTGCGCCAGTGAACAATTTTAGATTTTTAGGATGTAGGATATCTTATTTAGGATAAACAGATGTATGTGAAAAAAATTAAGAATTTTATTCGTTTAAATGGTTTCATAAAGAGAACTTTGAGAAATAAGTTAAGGAAGGATTGTATTCTAAAATTCTACAGAGTAATGTCAGTTCCTTCTAGGCTTTTTAGAAGCGAAACATGAAAAACGATGTCTTCACATAAATTAAGACTGCGAGCAGCAGAGATGCGTTTCATAAGATCAGTGGCAGGTTATATACGAATTTACTAAAGTTGAAACTCAGAAATTTGAAGAAAACTTAGTATGTATGAACTGAATAAGAAAGCTGAAGAATATCAGAGGCAGTGGTTAGCGCAGTGAATGGCGGAATTAAAGATGCCCAGAAAATTTTATGATTGTCGTCCAGCAGGGGTGAAAAATGTGGGAGGCCCGAGGAAGAGCTGGCAAGTTCAATTCAGAATGTAAAATCACGTAACAGGAGGAAGCCTAAATACATGACAGAAAAGAAGAAGAATAAAAATTACGAAAGATTGACAAAGTATAGATTCGCTCAAGTTCTGATGCAAAAATATAAATTTACTAGTTTTATTTTAATTTAGATATTAGAAAGAAATTCTTTAAAATACGTGGATTGAGTTTAGCAAAGTGGCAGTGAAAGATTGACAATAAAAAACCAGAAAAACAAAAAGGCTTTTGAATTGAAGATTAGGTGAGTCGGTATGGTATAAGATAAAGATGTAAAGACGAATTAGAAAAAGAGGACTAGTAGAACAGACTTCTAAAAAGGCTATGTTGGTGTGTATATATGGTTTTTAGCCCATAGAAAACTACGATGATGCAAGGGCAGATTAGCTGTTACACAACGACCTCGTATATCAATGGTAACTCATCGAATTATGTCCCGCGCAGAAGTATCTAGGTGTTATCCTTAATGAGAATCTTCGATTCAAGGAGCACTTTCAATGTGCTGACAAAAAGGCTTGTTTCGGTGTTCGGAGAGCAGTTTATCCGAATTGGGGGTTTAATTTCAGAACTATGCCTGTTCTACATAAGGGTAAAAGCAAAGCTATAATGCTGTACGCTGCACCTGTCTAGGCACATTGAATGAGGTACAAATGTTACAGAAATATTTTGTTGGAAGCCCAGCGTCTTGTACCGTTATCTGTGATTGGTGCCTGTAGGACTGTCTCTCGAGAGGTGTCCTTGTTATTTATGGTAATAAGCCCTTGATATCCATTGATAACCCATTGATAGCCCTTGATAATAAGCATTGATATCCTTATGATTGAGCAGCAATTTTGTTATGATGTTAAGAAGGTAGGGTAACTTACAACTGGGCGCATATAATAAATAAATAGACGACCAAGATTTCCATTTATGGCATGTCAGGTGGACTGAATAGTCCGATGGACGTTACACGCATCGTATATTTCTTAATGTGATAAAAATACAGGTGGGTGGATTTTTCTCAATCGGCGTATTACACAATTTCTTTCCGGACATGGTGCTTTTCGAGATAGGTTGACCAGATTTGGTTTGATTAATTCAGGCTTGTGTCCGGATTGTCGGGCCATTGATGGTGTGTGCCATATCTTATACGTTTGCTAGAGAGCTTGCCAGCATCAATTGTGGTTTTGTTCGGCAAGTTAATTGGAAAACCGAGAGGAAATGGAACGTAGTTGCAGGCTTCCTTAGATTCTTAACCCTGAGGAGGAAGATTCAGGAAGTCTGATACTGTTCTGTGGGTTTTGATACGAGTGACTAAGAGCCCGCCTGGGTGCTTACTTCGCCAAGATAGATGTTTTGGCATCGATCCCCAGTTATCTGAGATATTAACAATTTGGATGAGTGGAGAACTCTGAGATGAGGTGTGGAATGGTGTAGGCACTAACTCCTGAAAGCGGACTAGAGCAATGAGAGATAGGGTGTTTTCATTAGAGGCTTACTAATTTTCTGAATCTGTTTCTTGATTCTTAAGTAAACCAAGAGGATTTTGAGTAGATTGTAGAATGAAATTGTCGTTATTGCCATCAATAACGACAATTATTGATATGAGGATAATATTTTTGGTGTTTAGAAACTCAATCAAGTAATGATCCGAGTGTATAGTCTAATTGAAGTTAGGTATAGGAAGAGTTTTACGTGAAACCTTCAGTGGTAGAGGAAGGCGCAGGGATCACGCTTCCGTGAATCGGTTAATTTGATAGCTGAGGGTTGTATGTTTATGGTAGGTGGTCGTTGTTAGAAGAGGCCATACAAAGTAAGTTGTGTAAATACACTGATGGAAATGTCTGCCAAGTATGCCACCGATGTGGCATCTGTCAGGATGCCACATATTAATCTGTCAGGATGTAGAAATATTAAGGCATTCAGGATTACTGAATTTGATTCTAAAAGAAATGAAAATCTTATAAGTAAAAACGAAGTTTTTAGAGATTGTTGTAAGCTAAACAAATAATTACGGATACAGGATTTAGGAGATATGTTGAAGTGTGTAGGGGTTGGAATAGAATAGAAAGGAATTAAAAAATTCATCGAAACAGTCAGAAAACTGATGAGAGACCAAAGATATTTTTTGTTGGGAAAATTTCTCAATTTTACGTAGTTTTATATCATTCACTCTGTCTTGCAGAGTAAATTATAATTAAAAATTTAAATAGCTCATTCTAGGTAATATATAGCAGAAAACAAAGGAAAAACTAATACAGTTTCTTTTAATATATAAGCTATTTTTTGGAGGTTATTATCTTAAGAAAACCCTTGAAACAATTTCAACATTATAAATGTCTTAAAATTAATTTAAAAGTGAAATAGAATAGCATCATATCTTTAGAAATTTCATTTAATGTAAAGTGTACCGAGTATAATTAAATTTTTCGATTCTTCATCGGTTCAAGAAAAAGTTATTTCTTTACGTTACTTAATTTTGCGACATCAAAGTTTTAATATACTTTCATGTAATCCTATTATGTTATTGCTCAAGATGAAAAAGTAAATATTTGTTTAAAATATTAAGAAATTTTGTCATTACTTTACGAAATTAAAAAAAAGGATGTTAATTTATTTTTAATTGGGTCTACAGTAAAATCATCAACACTGCATAATTTAAAAGTTTATTTTAAAACTTGTAAGCTTTAGAAACTTAATAAGTTTTAAAGTTTACTCATTTAGCGATAATGAACTGAAAGTCGTGTATTCCTCGGAATTTAGTATTCTATGAATCTATAAAATCAGCAGTAAATTTTCTGGAAAACAAAACAAAAAATAAGTTACGTAATCCATTGAGCGGATACCTAATGTTTGTTTTGACGATACTAATACTGATACCTAATGTTTGTGTTTCTTGACGGAGAGGTAAAATCATTTGTTGTTTTACATTATCTAATCCAGTCTTTCTAATAGAACTATAATGAAAACAAACATGCGAGATGTAGACAACCTAGACGTTGTTACTTTCTCTTGATATAATGGTATTCATTATAGTACTTTGTAGAGCTGAATATATTACTTGCACATCTGTAGGCTGTTATGCTAACATATCGGCAGCCAAACTCATCTGTCGCGTACATTATATTACGCTCTGTGTTAGAAATAACGTTAAACTTCTTCAGTTGTGACTTTCCCTAAGAAGCAAGGCATCGTTCGCTTGTTATTTCTGGAAATGGTTATTACATTTTTGAGTGACTGCTATGGACTAGACACAAGAGTAGCCCTGGATTTCCCGATTAACTGATCCGCTTTATGCAGTATCATAAATACAGCAAACGTATACTTTCCTGAAGCGATCTAAACAATGTTTTTTTATGTATCTGTCAAAATAAAAGATTTATTTTTATTTCTATTTTTTTTATTTTAATTTTATCCAAGCTGAGAGATGCGTATTTCATGTGATTTATAAAATACTACATAATTTTAATATAACAAAATTAAAGACCTCTATTATTGTAATTATTATTATATATTACTCGTATTAATTTAAACATTATTCACATTCTTTTATATACATAATCACAAACATTTAATGTTATGATTAATTATATTTTATAATAAAACTGAGCCTATTTTGTGATAACTCATTGCTATTTTTGTTTTTAGTATTATTAATTATTTTCTACTATGATTACTTTTTATTTACCGTAATATCAAGGCTGAAAAAAGTACTGAATTTTAATCACTACGCGTAACGCATGAGTTAAATATTTAATTAGAAAAAAAAAATTAATATTTTTGTGTTTATAAATATGGCATTAAAGATTTCCTGAATAGTCATAAGTATTTAAATTAAATTAATTATAAATTGCGTTTTAAAACAATAATCGTAATTGCATAAAAATGCGCTCGACAATAGGTTACATCAGAATTAGTATAGACAGAAATTATGTTTTTTAAAAACGATTTTAATGTAAGCATTGAATTTAGCATACTGTAGAATTTTTAACACGAGGAAAACTACAGTAAAAATAAGCATGTAGCAGTACAGTATTACAATTTTATAGGTTGGAGGATGTGGGTAAAGATTATTCAATACTAGCACTTACTCTTATTAAATTAAATAATAGTACGGATAGGCCTAGACACACGTCAATTTTCTTTTCTTGGGGTCGATAATGCCTCTTGTCAAGTTGCTTAGAACTGTTACGATTGCATATTGAATGCATTTACAGAGCCTCCATTTATCAATAATATTGATATATTTAGTAAAAATATCTAAAGAAACTTGTGTGTTATAATATTTGTGAAGGAAAAAATGGAAACTATGTGTATTACTAAAATTTCTACACTTGTTTAGACTTCGAAATTTAAGCTCTTTCATATAAACTTAAAAACCACATAAAGATATTTTATTTTTATTTAAGGGCTTTTTTGTAATATTTTTATTTATATTAAAAATAAAATAATTAAAATGGTTTTTAAAAACTGAAAATGGCGATATTTAAAAGTCAATAGTTAAATACGAACAACTGATAGCAGTTTATATAATTTTAACAATGTTTTTAACAGTTTAAGAATCTATCCTTTATCACTGTGAATTTTGAACATTTTTCCTTACAGATAAGAAATGAGAGATAACAAAAAAGTTGGAAAAAATTAAAAAAGAGATTAGCTTTAGGAGTAGGTGAACGTTTTGATTTTCTTAAAACCATTTATTTTCTAATTATATTGCAGTTGGTATTATGTAATAATAACTTAAAAGACTAATGGCATTTTTATATTGTCAATTCACCTTGAAAATATAGCATTCCCATAATATCATCCTAATCCGAATAAAATTATGTAATTTTCATTTCACTAAGAGACTAATTACCATACAATTTCACCACAATAACTTAAAGCGTTTCTGAAATATAAAGAAATATAGAAACCATCTAAGGATAAATGTTCTCACAAATACATATTAACTTCTAATAACACATAATATTAAAAACGATTAAATATTTTACTTTGAGATTAATTATTTTCTGCTCTCTTTATGTTATGAAAGAGATATCATGTGACGTATTTGATTAAAAGATTTTGTCGTTTAGTAATCTTGCTGGACTTTATACCAAACTAATGCGAGGATATCGCAAACGATGGTTTTGATAAAATGAATCAAGATTAAACTATGAAATATTATTAATTTAATGGTAATTTTAAATATTGTTACTTCTGGCTTTGATCTGCTACCTTAAAAAAAAAGTTAGTAATAATTTAATGATTATTTTTTAATCTTTTTTGGAATAGTCCAGTTTGAAATGTATATTGGAATAGACGTATAATTTTATAATAATTTGGAATTATTTAAATACATTTTTTTCGTAATAAACCTTAAAAAAATATTTGAATATATATTGCAATATATTTTTAAAAGTAAATAATTTTTATTTTATTATTAAAGATGATTTAATTAAAACGAAATAATTTCAGAACTCCAAAAATGAAATTTCAGTAATTTCATAAATGGAAGTTTTACGATAGTATGTAGAATATAAAGAGACAAATCATTTTCATATCAACCCTGACTTTTGGGCTGGAGTTATCATAACCATTACGTTCATTTGTTTTGACGTTATCATTTGTTTTTACGGGTTTTTAATTTGTTTTTACGGTTTAGAAGCAAAAATCTATAAGCAACTAAATGTACGATAATCGGTACATAATTTTTTTTTGTTTCAAATTTTTATTTACAATCGGTTATATTTTTGTAGGAAACTTAAATAAATTATTTCATACATATTCACATTAAAAAGGAATTCTCATTGAAATTTTTCAAAAAATACACACTAGCACTATGTGGATCTTCTGAGTGTAAAACGTAGAAGGTACACAAGGGGGTTTTGAAGAACTTTACTATCAGTAGTACAGTAGAAAACAGTAGAAATAACAAGAGTTATAAGAATAACGAATATATGAAACACTTGGAAAAGAAAAAATAAACCACAAAAGAGAAAAAGTGAAAAATTAAAATAAAAATAAGACAGGAAGGGAATGAAGGATTAATGAATGATGAATGTTCAACATTCAGCGGCTGTAATTATACTACATAAATATTAAGGTCCAGAACGTATAGTGTCTTAAATTTTCTACCATCCTCATCGTAGTATAAGACCAAGTGGTTAACGTGATTATTCGGCCGAGGTTCATATTACAAACTGAAACGTTGTTTGACATACCGTGAACCCAAATATTCCTATCCACTGTTTTTAGCAAACCACGGTGCCTCAGCTATACACCTCGCTAATTTTTCTGAAACCGTTGTAGGATTTGAACATTTGTCTTGTTTGTCGTGCCCCATAGTTGGACACCAAATGTCCATACTAATTTCAAAATTGCTGAGTATAAAAACAGTTTATTAGACAAAGATACCTCAAGACCTCCTGCTCAGCAACCATATATTTCCTTGAACTTCATATTATATTGCTTTCTCTTCTCCCTCACATGAATCTTCCACGTTAAACGACGAATGCGGTGAAGACCCAGGTGTCTTACACTTTCAGTATGCGGGATTAAAATGTCATAAAGGTGGATCCTTGGGCAGTTTCCTCTACTCATTGCGAATGTGGCATAGCTCGACTTAGCAATTTGGTGCTCAATTTCCGGCCAAAAGTCGGTCATGGCTTACCGTTACATCAATACTTCTGCAACAGCAAACATTAGTCAACGTGATTCAACTAAGAAAAGAGGTAAAGTGGGATTCGTGGATTCCCTCCTTCACAATGATGTCGTACACTTAGTTATACATCCATGTTATGTATTTAATAAGCACAGAGTTGTTATAGAAATGTAATAAGTATGTTTTATTAGAGAGTGAGAAACTCACACAAATTAAGGTGCGTACACAAGTTACCTAGCGGAAGGAATCCGGCAGCAATACTCATCTTATGTTTAATTATTAATTTTTATAATGATAAATTAATATATTATAAAACCAACTTTCGACAGGAAACCGTAATATTTTAATTATAAAACTAAATTGATACAGAAATACAGAACTCATATGACTGTTGATTGTTATTCTACTACTTGAAATAGTACAGATATCACATAATCAAAAGAAGAATAAGGAAAACATACGAAAGTAAGAATTTGAGATTTGGTTGATTAAAATAATGTGAAATAATGTATTTCAAAATATTAAACCGCCCGGTTTTGGAATTCATGACAACTAATCAGCTAAATTGGGACCTTACGATAACAAGGTCAAAATAATGTTTTTTCTTTCTAAAACTCCAAATTAATTATTTAAAAAAATTCAAATCCAATTTACCGAATCAAGAGTTTTTAAATATAAACTATACGAATATTTTTTATAAACTAGTTCCAACCTCATAATAAAATATTTTAAATGTATTTTTAATATCACGTTACATGGTATAATTTATTATTTATATATATACACACACACACACCAATAAGTCATCAAGAATAACATCGCGGAGAAATTCAAGCATAATTTACACGATGAATAGTGTTATTTTACTCATTCGTATATATTTAATGGTGACATTTATCATAAGAGAATATATTTTATGAGTGTAAGAGAACAATTTATGTGTTATAACGTTTAAATACAGGTAAGATAAGAGACGAACTGAAACCGAGAAACAAAGCTTCATTATCTAGAATTGAAATTCATCTCATTTTGTATAGGTATTTTACTGCGTACACTTTTTCATTCTATATGATGTCAACGACACAACTTTTGTTAAACATATAAGCAATGTCGCAAGTAATCTGCATGTAGAAACTGTGTTAAGGTAAGACGAATTATATTTTACCGAAAATGTTTTCTTAGTAGTGAGTGACTACGTGTTTGAGCTTGAAATTCGGGATCACTAAAAAAGAAAATTATAACAGATGAAAAATAATCTTTTTACTTCTTTGTACAAAGTAAAGGAAGTATTATGATCGCAAAAAATTTTGGTTTTCAGATATCAACGGAAATATCCATTTTTATTTATTTTTATTATTTTTATTTTTATTTGGCGTGACGTCTGTACGTACGTATGTATCTTGCATAATTCAAAGACGATTAGTCGTACGTAGAATGATGAAATTTTGGATTTGGGATTGTTGTAACACGTAGTTATGCACCTGCCCTTTTGATTGCAATCGACTGAACCAAAAGTGTCCAAAAAATCCCAAAATCCAATGAAGATTGGATTTTGGACGTTTTATTAACTGCAGCAATAAGTCCTCATTGAGAGATTTTCAACGAAATATCACAGGTGGTTTTCAAATATAAGAATGCTAATGATGAAGAAAGTAAAAGGAACTATCGGCAATTAAGAAATGCTATAAATAGGAAGTGCAAACTGGCGAAAGAAGAGTGGATTAAAGAAAAGTGTTCAGAAGTGGAAAGAGAAATGAACATTGGTAAAATAGACGGAGCATACAGGAAAGTTAGGAAAATTTTGGGGTACATAAATTAAAATCTAATAATGTGTTAAACAAAGATGGTACACCAATATACAATACGAAAGGTAAAGTCGATAGATGGGTGGAATATATTGAAGAGTTATACGGAGGAAATGAATTAGAAAATGGTGTTGTAGAGGAAGAAGAGGAAGTTGAGGAGGATGAAATGGGAGAAACAATACTGAGATCTGAATTTAAGAGAGCATTAAAAGATTTAAATGGCAGAAAGGGTCCTGGAATAGACGGAATACCTGTAGAATTACTGCGCAGTGCAGGTGAGGAAGCGATTGATAGATTATACAAACTGGTGTGTAATATTTATGAAAAAGGGGAATTTCCGTCAGACTTCAAAAAAGTGTTATAGTTATGATACCAAAGAAAGCAGGGGCAGATAAATGTGAAGAATATAGAACAATTAGTTTAACTAGTCATGCATCAAAAATCATAACTAGAATTTTATACAGAAGAATTGAGAGGAGAGTGGAAGAAGTGTTAGGAGAAGACCAATTTGGTTTCAGGAAAAGTATAGGACAAGGGAAGCAATTTTAGGCCTCAGATTAATCGTAGAAGGAAGATTAAAGAAAAACAAACCAACATACTTGGCGTTTATAGATCTAGAAAAGGCTTTCGATAACGTAGATTGGAATAAAATGTTCAGCATTTTAAAAAAATTAGGGTTCAAATACAGAGATAGAAGAACAATTGCTAACATGTACAGGAACCAAACAGCAACAACAACAATTGAAGAACATAAGAAAGAAGCCCTAATAAGAAAGGGAGTCCGACAAGGATGTTCCCTATCTCCGTTACTTTTTAATCTTTACATGGAACTAGCAGTTAATGATGTTAAAGAACAATTTAGATTCGGAGTAACAGTACAAGGTGAAAAGATAAAGATGCTACGATTTGCTGATGATATAGTAATTCTAGCCGAGAGTAAAAAGGATTTAGAAGAAACAATGAACGGCATAGATGAAGTCCTACGCAAGAACTATCGCATGAAAATAAACAAGAACAAAACAAAAGTAATGAAATGTAGTAGAAATAACAAAGATGGACCACTGAATGTGAAAATAGGAGGAGAAAAGATTATGGAGGTAGAAGAATTTTGTTATTTGGGAAGTAAAATTACTAAAGATGGACGAAGCAGGAGCGATATAAAATGCCGAATAGCACAAGCTAAACGAGCCTTCTGTCTGTTTTTTTTACAACACATGCAAACTACCTAAAAGACAAATATGACCTATAGCAAACTAACTTAGAAAGTTAATATTTCATTTTTCTTTACACGACTGCCCAAAAAGGAATGTAATACATTTAGGGTGTATGTATGCATGTAAAATTGATTTAAATGTCAGGAAAAGATTTTTGAAAGTATATATTTAGAGCGTCGCTTTATATGGAAGTGAAACTTGAACAATCGTTGTATCTGAGAAGAAAAGATTAGAAGCTTTTGAAATGTGGTGCTATAGGAGAATGTTAAAAATCAGATGGGTGGATAAAGTGACAAATGAAGAGGTATTGCGGCAAATAGATGAAGAAAGAAGCATTTGGAAAAATATAGTTAAAAGAAGAGACAGACTTATAGGCCACATACTAAGGCATCCTGGAATAGTCGCTTTAATATTGGAAGGACAGGTAGAAGGGAAAAATTGTGTAGACAGGCCACGTTTGGAGTATGTAAAACAAATTGTTGGGGATGTAGGATGTAGAGGGTATACTGAAATGAAACGACTAGCACTAGATAGGGAATCTTGGAGAGCTGCATCAAACCAGTCAAATGACTGAAGACAAAAAAAAAAAAAAATCACAGGTGGTACTTATTTTGAAGGCACATCGGTTCGAATCAGGCTTCATCTCCTTTTTTTAACTTTTTCTTTTTTTAATTTAAATATATTGATTTATTAATAATTAAAATAAAATAATTTATTAATACTTAAGTGAAATAAAATTTTATTTCATTAAAATTATATGCACTTTTCATTAAAAAAAAAAGTGTATATGTAATTTAATAGGCGTTCAAGGAAGTCATGTGGTGTCCACATCATATTTTTTTCTAAGTGTTAATGAAAAACTAATAGGTATTCTGTGAAGAGTTCTGAGGTAGACCATTGTGCATATGAGTATAGTATAAATTCATGTGCATTTTTTTGACAGATTATGATTATTTATCTATTTATTCTGTAAGGTTTGATATTGTAAAAATGTATCATTGCAACAATAAAAGAAAACTTAGAATGATGTCGCTGAACTTTCAAAAACTTTATATCGGGCTTAAAATTTTATTTTCTCAAACAATAAATTTGAAATTTATGAAAAAAAAAAAATTATTATTCATAGTTAAAAGTAATTTTCTTAAGTAAAGGAATTCTATTATTTTTAAAGTTTAGATTTTTTTTAACTTATAGAACGAAGAAAAACTGGCAGAAATTCAATAATGAAAAGACAACATTCTCTGCTTTATGATTTCATAAAACTTAGTCAAAGTATTTAAATTATAATAGCGTACTTAGGCTACTGGCCAAAATAGTTCATTTTTAAAAGTTAAATAAATAAAAATTTATGGAACATCTGCGAGTATTTTATTTACGTATCTGATAAAATAACTATCTGATAAAATTTGATATTTGTTTCCGCTTTGGTAGAAACTTATTCAGGAAAATAAAAATTAAGTGAGTAGATTGGGCAACAAGGTATAAACTTATTATTTTTAATAATAAAAGTATTGTATTTCCAATTTTAGGGCAAGGGTTGAAAATATTTCCGCTAATAAAAATACGTTTAATGAAAAATAATATAAAAAAATTAAGTCAATGAAATGAAACATTCAAAAGTAGAATAATTAATTTTTTTTGACCAAGCACGCATTTTCTCGAGGAAAACTTTTTCTAGAAAAGTCTCAATGTTAATTTTCTTTTGTGACAATATTTTTCTTATCAAGATAAAAAAATAAACGAGTAAAATTTTCATTCTAACGAATACCTTAAAAATTATAAAAATACTCCTCAATCTGGTTATTTTTGATTCGAATTATTATTAAAAATTAATCTTAGATTCACAGACTACATTAATTAATTTCTTGTTGATAGGTAAATAATTCCTGACATATATGCAAATTACGTTTTTGTTAACTTAGATTTTAGTAACCTTGAATTCGGTTGCTTCAAATCGATCAGATATATAAGAACCCGAAGAATGAGGATCATATTTTGACCGATTCCTGTTATACATTGTACACAACGCAATAAAAATTTATTAACTGGAATTATGCATGTTTCAGAATGTTCACTACAAAAATATTTTGAAAATACCTGCTGATATTTTTCAAAATTAGTATCGTATTAATATAAAATATTAAAAAACCATTGACCTATATATATATATAAAAATGTTAAGTTCGTTTGTGTACGCTTCAAAAACTCAAAATGTTCTGCACCGATTGAGCTCAAATTTTAACACGATATTTAACCCGCATCAAAGATTGTTTTCATCTATTTTTAATAAATCTACCTATCTATTTTTAATTTGTACATTTTTAATTTGGAAATGTAAACAAAGGAAAACCAATCAGATCAATGCAAGATGGCCGCTGTCAAATACAACGACCAAATTTCTTTGAATTATATTTAACAGCTAAAACATCTATATTTTAGTATAAAAAAAACACGATAAAAAAAAATTTAGCACGATATATAACCCGCATCAAAGATTGTTTTCATCTATTTTTAATAAATCTATTTATCTATTTTTAATTTGTACAGTTTTTTAATAAATAAGAGGCTAATAAATCAGATGGAAATGTAAACAAAGGAAAACCAATCAGATCAATGCAAGATGGCCGCTGTCAAACACAACGACCAATCACAAAGAGCCCGTATGGCCGTTGCCAATGTAAACAAAATCACAACTGATTAAGTAACAAATTTCTTTGAATTATATTTAACAGCTAAAACATCTGTATTTTATTAAAAAAAACACCAAAACAAAAATAAAAGCCACCAAGAAGGATGACTTACAGTAAATAAATTAAAACACCCAACTTTCTTATAGCCCAGATAGACTTAAGACTATGCAAACAAAAAAAAGTCGAAATAACCAAATACACAGAAAATAATATCCCTACATAATGACCAAAAAATCCTTTGTTAGGTTAAATATTCACTTTTGTCTGAATTTACAGAAGGCATTTACAACGAAGCATTGATAAATATTGAAGAAAAGTGCTTAGCTAATGCAAATAAAGTTCTTAGTCAATTGGGAATCCCAGTACCCACCCGAGCTGCGATTGCTTCATTTGTTGTGGATTTACGCCGTGAACAGAGTTACAGCATTGGTGATCCTCAGTCATATGTCCAATCAAACATTCCCAAATTAACGCGTGAACAGATAGGCATTTATGATCGCATAAATGGTTCGTGGTTCTTTTGGAACCACGAACCATTTGTACAACAAATGATAAATGACGGAGTTAGGGGGAACCTTCTTCTTGGATGCGCCAGGAGGAACTGGGAAAACATTCCTCATTAGATTGATTCTAGCAACGGTTTGATTAAAAAATGACATAGCCTTAGTTCTTGCTTCGTCTGGAATAGCTGCGACATTGTTACCAGGTGGAAGGACTGCGCATTCAGCTCTTAAGTTGCCATTAAACATGCAAATCATCGAGACTCCCACGTTCAATATTTCCAAAGCATCCTGTATGGGAAAAGTATTACAAAAATGTAAACTCATTGTTTGGGATGAATGCACGATGGCACATAAAAAATCGCTATTGATCGATCGTTACGAGATTTGCGTGGAAACGTTCAACCATTCGCGAATGCTTTGATATTGCTCGCAGGAGATTTTAGGCAAACATTGCCTGTAATTTCTCGATCGACTCCAGCAGACGAAATAAATGCTTGCCTGAAATATTCAACACTGTGGCGACACGTACGTACATCTCAGTTGTCTACGAATATGCATGTCCAGTTGCAGAATGATCCATCAGCTGAGGTATTCTCACAACAGTTACTGGACATTGGAAACGGACAGCTGCCAGTCGATGAGACGTCTAGACGAATATCATTTCCTGATAATTTTTGTAATTTAGTAACATCGAAAGAAGAACTGATCGAAAAAGTATTTCCTGATATTCAAATTAATCATAGAAATCACGATTGGCTCAGTGAAAGAGCTATCCTTGCCGCAAAGAATAAAGATGTCTATCAACTTAATAATGTTATTCAATCCAGCATTCGAAGTGAGGAAATTACATATAAGTCGATAGACACCGTTGTGGAAGCAGATGAAGTAGTTAATTATCTATCCAACGGAATTTTTAAACTCACTTGATCTGCCAGGGATGCCACCACACATATTAAAATTGAAAATAGGTGTGCCAATTATCCTGTTGCGGAATATTAATCAGCCAAAACTATGAAACTTGCTTGTTTCTCATATTTCTCATCCATGCAACCACAATGTGCCACAGCGAAGCGTGGCGGGTACAGCTACTATATATATATATATATATATATATACTATCTATATATACAGTTTAGGATGGGATTAATTAATAAATCCAGATTACTTCTATGTAATTTGCAGGACCAACATAATGTATAGCTAACATAAATCTACAAAGGCGCCGTCACGCCATAGAAAATAATTAGTTTCCTATCTGAAAGGAAGAATGCGTGAAGAGTTTATTTCTTGGATTTAGCTCTGCTTTTATGGTAGTATGTTGAACATTTTCTAGTTCACATTATTCATTCGAGCCGAGAAATCAAGAAATGTTACAACGCATATGAACTGCAACAGTTAACATCAATCACCCTTTACGTTATGTATAGACTTGATAGCCAGTTCCGGTTCCTGATGTGTAATTAAAGTCTAACCGTAAATACAATAAAAACAGAAATATTGTCTAATAAGGTAAGTTTTAATACAACGAAAGTTTTAAAAACAAACCAAAGTTGATCAGAAATTAACATTTTACTGATAAGTGAAAGTTTTAATAAATATTACTGCGAAAAAACAAAGACATAAATCTTACTTAACTTGTTATCGTTCTTTAAATTACTGTTACCTGAGTTTTCCTACTTAAGAGCATTTTTAGTCTCCAAATGAATAAATATAATTAAGTAAAATACAACATGGTGAGTAAGTTGACTGCTATTTGCATCAAGTGAAAATACTGGTCGATTCAAGTAAGTCGCCTGAAGAAGGTGCATCTGGTCGTAAAACTAATAAGTCTCTACTACTTACGTTTAGAGAACCTGCGAACATTAAAAACCATCAAATTGTAATTTTGAACAATTATTTATACATATGAAAAAATCCCTTTCGGCACGCCGGAAGAAAGAGGTAAGATTTCATCGGTGCTAAGTAGGAGATAAAAAAGATTTCAACTTAAAGTTAAGAAAATCTTCAAATTTTAGTCAATACGACATGTTTCATGTGAAAAATAATTTTACATACTTAGCATAGGACAAGCTCCATCTTCTTACAATTCCAGCAATATTTTGGACATCCCTTGCCATAATGGTTGGTCATATCAAAAATTGTTTCAGACAAAAGTTTTAGATATTGTTTGGAGGACTAACGACCACTTTAAACCGATTCGATACTGTGACTATTAATAGAGATATGTTTTGTTTTCGAAACCCCGTTTTCTCCACCCCCTGCGTCAATGGTTGGTGATATCAAAAACCTTTACTTAGATAAATCTTAGGCCCTCATCCAAAGAATAGTAGGAACTCTAAGCGAATTCTATATTTTACTTAACACACACACAATATTAGCTTAGATTATTTTTTTACACAGCAAATTTAATTAATTAACTGCTATAATGTGCTTAAAACTTACGGTATGTATGGCCGCGGGAATTAAATTAGTACTACATCTATTACCCCATAGCCCAATCCTTGGTTTTTCCTTCCTTACTTTCTCAGATGCTGTTGAGCCTATGATTGTTGTGATGCTTTGTTTGCTTTATTTATGTATTATTATTATTTTTAATATTATTTTTCACGAATAAATAATTCAATACACATAGTTCAATTCAAAACTTATATTAAAACTGTCATTAAAAAAAAAAGTCTATATTTAATCAACTGTGATATAAATAATCTGTTATACAACTTTATAAATTGATTAAAAAAATTTAACGAATTTTTGTTGTAAAACAAATCTATATCAGGTTAAAATGACGTTTTAAAATTATAATAACATTTAAAATAATATTAACTTATGAGTTATGCACACTGGTTAAAGCCCACCCATTTTTTTATTTTGATTCTGATATCATTTAGAAATAATAATAATACACCGAAAATATATCCAAATATACCGATCTAGCGATAGAAATAACAAGGCTCTGGAAACGAGTAAAAGTCATCACTCATTATGTCTGTCACGGGCCTCACGCCTCACACATTTACACCAGATGTAGTACAGTTGGACTCTATACTCATATAAGAAAGACTTCCAAAATCAGTCATACTCAAAACATGCAACATTGTCAGATCTTTCTTTAATCATAATAGTAGTAATTTATACTGTCTTAGAGGCCATCAGTGCAGATTAAGGCCACAATTAAGCGAGGGAGAAGAAAAATAATAACAATATTAATAATTAAGGATGAGCTGGTTTAAAAAAACAGCTCAATTTTATCAAAAAATGTTTATTATATTAAATGTTTTTGATTAAAATGCGCATACAAAACTTTCAACATAATAATGTTTAAATTAATAATAAAATCAAAGTAATAACAATAGTGGACCGTCATTGTAACTGTAATCACAACTACAAAGATTATCTATTACATGTTGGTAGTACGTCTTACAAGACTTTATAATTTTCTTTTATAAATGTGCATAGAATTTTGCACATGCATATAATATGTAGCTCTTGGCCTGTAAACAATTATGATTACATAAATGCAGTCAAGTCAACTAGGAAGAGCTAATCATCACCTTCCTTGTCCGCAGTAGTAATCAGTACATGTTTATAGGTCTACATAAGACGGAGATCGAGTAAATAGTTTTATAATTTGTTTTTTTATCAATGAAATAATAATGTACATTATCCTCTAATAGATTGTTCTATGAATTGGGTTGTGCAGAATGAATCTTCAATACAACCCATTATTGAATGAATAATGTGTTGTTATTATTATGTTCTAATGTGTTACTGAATAAATATGTTCTAATGGTAGCAGAGTCCTGTTAACTGCAATGTAAGAAATATGATAATTAGAGGGAGAGAGAAAGGGAATCGTTTCAATAAAAGATTAGCATACTCAACGATTTTTATCAAATTTATATAAACAAGTAAAATGATAATAGTACATTTAAAGTGATCAAGTAACATCGTAAATTTAAAATAAATAATAGGCCTTAATACGCGCGCGCGCGAGAATATATTCCTTTTGTAAATATACTTCTGTACTTATAATAAAAAATGACATTACTTTGTAGCTCTGTATGACTATATATAATGCGATACTCCCTAGATTAATATAAAAACAAAAAAATTTTTTATATCTTAAATTTGCATATTTACTATCAGTTTCGTAGGTAGAAACTGTAAGTAAATTTCATCATAATAAGCAAGTAAAAAGGAGTTTCCTTGAAAAACCTTAATTAAACACATTCTAAAAACATCAATAGTAAATCTAGGTTAGCATAAAGGCAACACAACTAGTTACTAGAATCCGTAAAAAGTCCAGTAATGCAAATAAAACCACAAGGTAATAAAAAGTAACATAAGGACAAATGACAATAGAAAAATAAAAACTAATATAAATGCTTAGATGACGCACAACTCAAGAGTAGAAGCCTATTCCCGATAATCATTATGAGGTTCCTAGGTCTAATACATATAGCCGCTTTAACTTTTTAATATCTTTGCCACTGTCCAAGTGATTAACGAAATAAATTGAATAAAAATAAGAGGCTGTATAGTGTTCCAATAGAATTTAATACTCCTCGGTGTAAGCACACAGGAGTATATAATAATAGAAGTGCGCAAACATGTAACTGGAATAATAAAAAAAGAAAAAAATATGATAACACTATGTTGTCTAATAAGTCTGCGATTTAAAAAAAAAAAAAAAAAACATCTAAAACACTGAATTATTATAAGAAACTTTGTTTTTTTAGAAAATTGGAGATTTTTTGTTTAAAAAATGTATGGTTTATTGTCATAAGACCATCGTTTACCGTTGTCTGTTAAATAGAATAACTACATCATTTGTGCCTTTAAATATTCTTCGAATGTGAAGCTTTATTAACTAAAAAAAATAACAATAAACAAACGATATGTATATCATTTTTGTTTAATTTTGTTTTCTTTTATTTGATTAGAAAAGCGTTTTTGTAATCGGTGCTATAATTAGATTATGATGAATGAGTTTCAATGACATTTGTATAATAATTCTATTATTTTTGTGTTTTAATCTGTGAATAGGACAAATATCCTTTTGTCTAGCAGATTGATTACTAGTTTATTTTAAAGCATTTCAATTTTTTTTTCCTAATGTGTAAGGTTGCAATCAGTTCAATTAGTGAACAATAAGCAATCCCCCAAAGCCCAATGAGATGAGGATGATACGTATGATGAAAATGAGGTGTAGTCTTGTATAGATTCAGGCCGACCATTCCTGAGAAGTGTGATTAATTAACCCCAACCATCAGAGTACACCGTATCCACTGTCTATTATTCAAATCCGTACAAAATAACCTATCTATCACTACAATTTGAACCTCAGAATCTTCTTCCAATTTCAGCTGTTAAACAATTGATTTGCTACGACGAGTTAATCACTCCACCAGCCCGGTAGCTTTTTCAAAATATTTAAGATTTCTTTCGCATTTCTTTATTTAATTTCATCCTTTAAAATAGGGATTTTAAAATTATAACATCATCTTTGTTTCCTTCTTAACACAGCCGTATAAAAATCTTAAGCATTTTGATTAAAACGTTGAAGTATTGCAAGATTACTTGAAGCGGTCGTTTTATAAAAGTTATACCCTCATCCACCAAAATGGCTTTAATATTACTTCGTAATCATACATTTATTTTCTACACAAAGTTATGATTTATGGCCAGTTAGCTAAAACAACTTCTGTTGTTTTATGCGAAGTTGTTTTCGTTTTACATCCATATAAACTTCCCCCATGTGAAACATCTATCCAGATGCGTGCTCAAGTATTTAACTTAAAACAATAACAGAACACAGTATTACTTATTTTTGTTACGGTGAATGGCTTTAAAATTTACCGTAGTAATTTATACATAATTTGTAAAACAAGATTATACAACTACATATTTGTAAGTAAATATATTTAAAAAAAATTACATCATTTTGAAATGTTAAAAATTTTACTTTATGAAAATATATTTCTAAAATTTTAATAAAGCAATTTTGGAATGCTTATTTTATTCTTTTTATAATTTAATTAGCATTTACTTTGAATTTTTTAATAGCAATCAATGTTAAAACTCAACTCCATTTTCTTTCCTAGTGAGTAGAATACTGTTTGTAATGCTTTATAAACATTTATAAGAAAAATATATAGAAATTTCTCAATCTTTCTTATGATTTTATTACATTTAAAGAACCAATGATTTAAGTAACAACAGTAAGATTTTTCTCTGAAATTCTCGGTGTTTAATGTAGCGCTGTGGTAAACAATATGAGGATGTCTTTTGCAGGAATAAATGTCATCTGCATTCTGCCAAGGTGGACTTGGAATTCTAGTATGAATTCTAGTATGGAATAGTAATATTCGTCTCAATAACGAAACAAACGTGACTGACCTTTTACTTACCAAAGTTTTATTTTTTCACAGCAATATTATATTTAACAGCAATATTATCCCCTTCAAAGTAGTTCCCTTGGGCAGCTATACACCGGCGGAGTCGTTATTCCCACACCTGGTAGCAGCGCTGGAAGGCATCAACTGGTAAGGCTTTTAACTGGCCGGTCACAGTCTTTTCAATGTTCTCCAGTTCCAAAATGATGTCCTTTTAAGACAAGTTTCAATTTCGGGAAAAGCAAAAGTCACAAGGTCTCATATCAGGTGAATAGGGGGGGTTTAAGGAACCGTACGAATGCGTTTTGAGGTCAAAAATTCCCTGATGGAAATGGCCGTGTGACACGGGGCAATGTCATGATGAAGCATCCACTAGTCTGCAATGTCTGGACTCACGCGAATCGCTCTTTACCTGAGTATTTTAAGGACACCTTTTTAAAACACTTGGTTGGCAGTTTGTCCTGGAGGAACAAATTTTTTATGCACGGTACCCCTACTGTCAAAAAAGCAAATCGGCACGGTTTTAATCTTTGATTTGCTCGTTCGACATTTTTTAGGTCGAGGAGATAACGGACTGTGCCGCTCTTCGGTTTGTTTTAGGATCGTACTCAAATATCTAGGATTTATCACCTGTGATCACAAGATTGAAGAATTCTTGGTCATTGTCAATCCCCTCGAGAAGATTAACGCACACGTTTCTTCGATTGTCCTTCTATTACGTTGTGAGGTTTTTCGGCACCGATTTTACACAAACCATTCGCATGTCCAAATCCTCTGTCAAAATTTGATGTACGGTGAAAGCGTTTAAATTTAACTGTTCACTCATCATCCTTATTGTTAAATAACGGTCTGATCTCACAAGAACCCTCACACGCTCAACGTTTTCGTCAGATTTTGAAATCGAAGGTATCCCTGAGCGAGGTTAATATTCAGCGTGTTCTCGGCCTTCCAAAAATGATTTGTGCCAGCGGAAAACTTGTGCTCTTGATAAGCAATGTTCCCGGTAGGCCTGTTTCAACTTTTCAAAGGTCACAGTCACAGATTCCCCAAGTTTAACACAAAACTTGATTGCACAACGTCGCTCTAAATTCCGATGCTCCATTTTCGTAACACAACAAAAACTTCACTGATGACGCTATCAAAAATAATGAGTTGGCTGAACGGAGTTGAAACACGTACTGAGCATGTGGAAGGGATGAACAAACCGGTCTAGCAGATACTGGTAGATACAGCGTTGCCAGATCGCTCGCAGTGTTACTAATCTCATTACTTTTCTCACACACCTCGTATATGTGATACGGTTCACACATTATATATTATATTCTAAATGTTTAAGTTAGTTTTCATGATGATTTTTTTATTTATTTTAATTTATTTATTTTCAATTAATAATATGTATCATTAGTTTCTACAAACATTTTTTAAATGATAATATTTTGTGGGAAAATATAATTTTAAATCCTTCTTTATGTAGTAATATCTGTCTTCTATTTGACGAGTTTCACAAAGTTATTGTTTTTTGGCTTCAGTAAAATGGTGCGTTATAGTTGCTTTTTATTTTTTCAGATCATAATATTACAAACATCGCTAGAGTGATTGAAATAAACTATTTAATGAACTTAAATATGATAAAAAATACCAATAAATATTAATGTAACTAAGAGCAGTCGTTATGAGTACAGGCTTACAATAAATACAGAAATAATATAAAAAAAAATCTCCTCCTAGAAAAACCCTCTCAAAATAAGCTACATATAAAACTGAAGTTTTGGGTAGTACTACTCACAATAAGTCAATTTTTTCATCGTTTTAAACAAACGAATTATTTAAACGTTATCTTAATTTACTTATAATTATCTATTTTAAAAAATCTTTCAAGAAATAACAGAACAGTTTTTAATTTAATAGTTGAACTTTCCTTAACCATTTTGAATTCTTTGTTATTTTTAAACTTAAATACTTTAAAAATAATTAAACTTTAAAAATCTAATTTAAAGTTTTTACATTTTAAATATCTACTTAAATATATACTTAAAATATCTATTTTACATTTTCTTTAAAAGAAAGAAAATTTCTTTCTTAAGCAAAAAATTAGTTTTTTTTTGCATTCATTCGCTCTGAATGTATTCCACCAAAAGATATGGAGACAATAGACAAAGAAAATAATACAGTAAAATACCACTATACCTTAATAATCAGAAATTAGGATGGTTATATAATATTAATATTCTATTTCTTGCACACTGAAATCATTATTTTTCAGTTCATAATTTTCACCATTTTAATAAGCACTTACAATTAGAATTATAAAATTTGTACTGGAATCACAAAATATAAAAAAATAATAATACAATAATTTAAATAAGTTGATTAATATCTATCAAACCAATTTTATCTTACTACTTTTGATTATCATTATTTTTTTTTTGTTGGAAATTAAACAATTTAAAATAAGATATTATTTATTACAGAATTAAGTGTTTTGGATTAGCAAAAATAGCCATGTAATTGGAATCAAAAAAATCCGCATCATATATTTTGATGAAACTATTTTATAATTTAATCGTTAATTTTTATTCACCACAACAAAAACACTGAAAAGACAAAAGTAAAATTTTAGACTTCCGTAAGACAATTTTTAAAATTTTCAGAATGGATTTCATCTTCTTCAGGAAAAAATAAATTTGATGATCGAATTTCTATAGAAATAATTCTAATACAGTATATTACAGGAAAAGAATTGAAGCAAATAAAAAAAAAATATATTTCATAAGATGTGTTTTTTCGATATTTCCTTCTGGGTAGCAGATAGGAACTGGTACTCGGAGAAACGCCGAGTACTTCAGTTTATAGTTAGTTATATGTAAGTTACATTTATAACAAAAGGAGTATAAGGTTACATTAACTATTACTGAACAGGCAAAACTAAGTTAGTTTAAGGAAAACACGTAAACAGATAGTCTCCATATAATAAAGGCTTCTGCAGACTGTGCACGAAAGTTGCTTCTTGTGGGATAATATTTCTAATAGGGAGGTTAACTATTTCGGGATGAAACAATATTACCGCAAATATATAAATCCATTGTTTACAATTAATGAAATTCATTATTTTAACATAAAGAGAGAAAAAGGAAGCATCTAATAATTCTCTTTCTTTCACCTCTCTTTCTATTATCTTCATCTTCTCCCCGACACTGTAATGAAGGATATCCTAAGAATTCTAATTCTGCTCGGTACACATAGATAAAGCGATTAATCTCTAATACAATCTCTGTCGCTCTTCAATATGTCTTTGTATGCAGTCCGTACTTATGTAGATGCCTGCGTGTGTCAGTATGTCATTCGCTTTGGATCTCTACTAAGAATGTGCATATGTGCATAACGTAAACTAAATGAAACGTAACTTTGATCGCGATTGTAGCAGTATCATAAATGGAGTAGTGCAAACATCGATACACAGATGTTATTTTGTATTAACGTTAGCTACTGAACGGTTAAATAATATCATTTGCAATGAAAACCGGGAGATAGTACGACAAACACACGATAAATAAATACATTTATGTATATATAACTCAAGGCAATAATAATTTAGATTGCTTCTAGCGGAATCTGTAATCATTACCAAAATATATCTGAACTTGACAGTTTATCTTTAATGTAATCAACATCTAACTATTATCACAGGCTCCAAAATATGCTACATAAATTTTTTTATTGCATTAACGATCAGTGCATTGTTAATATAATATAATAGATTGTTAATGTAATTTATTGTGAATGAAAAAAATATATCCATTAAAAAAGTAGCCAAAAAAAAATAATCGGTATACACAGAACAAATAGACGGAATGAAAATTTTATCTGCGGCAACTCGGAACGTTTTGTATTTGCATTTTTAGATTTATCGAAATAAAAGTCAGCGAAAGGAGTTTCAACAAAACTTTGCAAAGTAGATTGCCATCCCAAAGTATTAACCTACATTTAAAATTTTATGTTTCTAGTTTATTCATATTAAAATCCAAATTATAATATATTATTTATTAATTAAAAAGTAGAAAATGTAAAATTTGAGGGGAAAAATTGTAAAACTGTAAAATTAGTGGCGCCTGATAATTATACGAGTATATCAGATCATATTTATATTAAACACAGCTAAGGTGGATAGAATAATTGTTAAAGGAACGGGAAACTAATATATTAAGATTGATGCAATATATATTTTAATTTAAGTTTCTCTGTTGTATAAATTTGTAATGGTGTTTATTACTAAAGTAATACATTCATTATATTTTTATAAGAAGTTTTCCGATAATAGTGTTGTTCAAATCTGTTTTCCCCCACATCTGTTGTCAGACTAGTCCAAGTATACATCTATTCGATTTTCATATAAGATATCCATTTTGCTACAGTAATTTAGGTTAATATATTTTACCTTTTCACGTTAAAAAAGACAATTTTTTTAAACTAATTTCTTTAATTTTACGTCAAACTTTATTTTTTCGTGATTAACGTAGTTTCACTACTTTCCTACATTTTTCCCTGCAAAATTTATAATTTTTAACAATATGAAGAAATTAAAAAAAAAAGCCGTCTTTTACAGAGTTTATCACGAAGTTCTCCCGGAACTTTCATAACCTATTCTACTTGTGAAAATAATGAAAAAAATTCATATGAAAGAATATATGTTCTAAAATGCTTCGTTTCCGAGTTACAGCTAGTGAAAGATTTCGCTCGGACTTCAGCTACCCCAGTGAAATTAGGTCGTACTGAAATTTTTTTGATTTTAATTAAGGGACAGAATTAGTTATTTATTATGGTTTTTGATCTGAAAAATCGTATTAAATTAGTCCCAGAACCGTATTTACAGTAGTTGTTGAGAAATCTGGGGTGAAAATCAATAAATTGCGGTAAAAAAAACCCTGTTTTATATGTTGACGTAAAGTAACTTTGTTAAATGTGTAATAAACACTAAGACTTTAAATAAAACTTGTAAAAAATTTAGTTTTGAACAAAATTGTGTAAGATAAGTTGAATGAAACAGTTAAAAGCCAGAAAAATTTGAATTCTATTTATTATTCTAATATATTTAATGTACCTTACAGAATAATTTAAACACAGTATTGTGCATTGTTGATAAGCTGTTGTTATTTTATTACCAACATTGAAATAGTAATTTTTCAAAGAATTTATTGTATTTCTGACATTAATAAGAAAATTATTATCTAATTAATTTTTAATTTAGAATGGTTTGTAATTTGCAGTTTTTTTAAAGTTTTTTTAACAGTAAATTTTTTTTACATCACCAAATAAGAATTTGGTTTTTGTTTTTATTAAATAAGTACTTTTTTGACAAAGGTAGTAATGTACTGATTCTAAATAAACTATTTCTAACACCATTTTGTTCAAATTTAAATTATCTACAAGTTTTGTTAAAAAGGTTTAAGCGTTTATTAACCATTTACCAAAGTTATTGTATGTCAAACATAAAAAAACAGGGCTTTGTACCCCAGCTCTCTCAAAAAAAAAAATGAAGATACGGTTCTATAGTATTTTTACCTTTTTTTACTTAATTTATGCAAAACGTGTAAAACAAACTTAAAAAATATGCTTCATGACCTATTAAAAACTATCTTTTTAATTTGACTGATTTTAAGGTAACAGTATTTTTAGCTAACAGCTATTTTTAAAGAAGTAAGAAAATCGTGAATTAAGTATACGAATCGTATTCTAAAACTGAGAATTCAAAATCTGAGAGTAACACATAGATTTTACATTTTTGAAGAAACGTAAATTTTTCTTTAACCGTGTTTGTCACGAATAGTACTTTAATAAAGGTTGGCAAGTAAATCTCAGTTTTAATAAGCTGGGTAACATATATGTACGTATACAGTAATCTAGAAATAAAAATTATTACTCTGCAGATGTTGTGGTATTTCAAAATGAATGATGATTAAATATTTGATGTCAGTGTAGACAATGTACCGTAACGTTTACATAAAAATGAATTGTCCCATAAAGACAACCATAAAGAAGTCTGATTTCGTATTAGACAAATGTTTTAGAAACGGGTGGAAGATCGGTTGTGATTGTCATAACTCACTCAGAGTACTGTCATGTACCTCAAGTACATGAAAAGAATTTTTATCATTTATATCTCTGCGACGATTTCATCGTATTAATTAAAAACCTGTATGGATCACTCCGTGGACCTCTCTTTAATCATTTAAATTGCTTTTCAGAAAGAGATTCACTGCATGCCGGGGTTTAAGGTAAATAACGAAAATGATAATTTAATTTTAAATATCTTTATTTAGTTATACTGCATATTTAAGAAATAGATTTTATTAATAATATCAGTTTATTGGCTCACAAATTTTAAGCACTAAACAGTGTCATGCATCTTGAAAACTTACTTAATAATGGATTTTAATGGTAAACTGTAGTTTTAAACATGCAGAAAAAAGATAAAAATTTAGACTTAAATTGTTGAAAAATAAGTTATTATTAAAAAAGAAGAATCCTGCAAATCAATTATTATATTAATTAATTATTTATGCTTTTCTAAAAGTAGGCATTTTACATTACCGTGAGTGTGTGTGTGGGCGCGGGCACGTGTTAATACCTGAAAAATGGATATAAATGAATATTAGAAAAATAATTATTTTTTCGATAAGCGGTAAAGAATGGGCTGTAAAGAACAAATTTTTTCTATTTTATCCTTCTTCTGAGCACAAGATAGTTGGTAATAAACAGCTAGATATGTGTAACTAGATGATATAGCTAGATACCGCTGAGAGTAACGTATACTTTATGATTTCCATTTCCCTTTCGCCTGGGCTAAAAAGAAATCTCTTAATTTAAATTGAAGATACATTTTTACAAATTTTACTTAAAATAACTTTATTTGACAGGTTTAAATTATTTCATTTGAGATTATTTACATTTGTAGCAGACAAAGGTACTGGATTAAAGAATATTTCGAGTGGAAACAAAATATGTTAATTCTCTACAAAAATTTATATTATTAAAAATAAAGGAAACAAATACTCAGTGCTTGGCCTGTTCATTGCATACAATCAGTAAGGCTAAGAGTAAAAAAATTCATGATGACTGTGTAATATAATAGATATTTGTTATTATATCCCTAAATGTTAAATTATACAACAAATAACATTTTCCGTTTTAATACTCCGAAATATTATCATCTGATATTTAGATATATATTAATATATTAGATGTATACGAGTATAATGTATAATGCAATGCAATGTGAAATGTAAGTGTATATAATGTATGTATTAGTGTATTTAATACTATTTATTTACAATAATTTATTATATTTATTTTTATATTATATACAGTGATATTTTTAGGAAAGGTCGTAAGGTTGCAAATACAGTGTTTGTCTTAAAATACAACCCAATTTAAAGAAAATACAATGTGCTATATTTAATGCGATTAATCGTAAATATTAAAATTATTTGTGCAAAACAATATTGAAATCAAATATTTTGATCACACATTTTGTAGGTGTCTACCATTTTCATCAATACAAGTCTTTAACCTATTTTTCATATTCCGTAAAACTTTACGAGATATACCTCTTCCAATTTTTCGTAATTCTTGAGTCATGTTCATTGGTGTGGGGATTATTTTTTAATACACAACTTTTTAGATATTTTCAGAGAAAAAAATCTAGTCGTTATTACTCTTTCACCAAAAAAATTCTGAAAAAGTCCATTGCGCTCTTGTCGTATGACATATGGCTCAATCTTGTTAAAACCACGAATCTCTCTCATTTAAATTAATAATTGCGTTATAATTTTTTTTTTTTGTAGAAGTCTGCATTAGGAGTGTTTTCAAATAGTATGGGGCCAATTATTCTTCGCTGGTAATTGCACACTTCACACGAATTTTCAGTAGGTATAGAGGTCCGTGAACGGATGATGTGAGAATTTTTGGAGTTCCAGTAACGATTGTACCAACTATTCTGCAACGAACGTAACCGTTCGAATGAAACCAAGCCCCATCTGTAAAAAAATGTACAATATCCAACGCTTTAATGTTCTCCCAAACAATCTGATTAAACAATTGTCAGGAGTGGAATCTAGCAGCAAAATCAACTGGGTATAATTCACGTGATTCATGAATTCGGTATGGCTCTAAGTTAATTAGCCGGGTAGTTTTAAAGACACTATACAGAGATATTCCTTCTTGTTGCGGAAGTTTTCGTAATGATTCGTTGGATGAGTTTTCAAAACCCTAACATCTGGCAATGTTTCGTCAATAAGTACTGAACGTTTCCGGCTATGTCTCTGATTACAAACAGAACCAGACTCTCTATATTTCTTTATCAAACGATGAATTGAAGATTTATTCGGTACATTCTTATCCGGGAACTGCAACTGAATGGCTTTTTGACGCAAAACAAAAGATTTAGTTAAACAATTTTCCGCAAAAAATCCTTCCTTCCATGTTCAAAACCATTTCTTCTTAAAAAAAAAACACAGATTACCAAAAATAACTAACATCCTCTTCATGCGAAATTACTGTATTAACTTTTCTAAAAAAATATTTTGCTTGGATTCCCTTTTAAAACAAACACATAGTGATCTCATATTTATTGTTACGGGAAAAGTTTTTCAGTTTTATGTAAATTCGAGAAGCATTGATTAACGTCATTGACAGATTTTCTAGTTATTAAGCCTTTATAAAGTATATCAATAAAATTACTTTTATGTTATATAGATGTCTGATAATTTATATAATTAAAATATTACCAACAGATGTTTTTAAAGAACAAGATAAATGAGAATACAAATTAAATACGACCGAATTTGTCTAGTGGTAATTTCATCGTCGTAAATCAGCTGATTTCGAAGTCGAGAGTTTTAAATTTCAAATCCTAATAAAGGTAATTCCTTTTATTCAGATTTGGATTTTAGATCGAGGATACCGGAGTTCTTTGGTACTTGGATTTCAAGAATGGTGATTTCAAGAATCTTGGATTTCAGGAATGGTCGGCCTGAGACTGTACAAGACTTATACGTTTACCGATATATTCACCCAATTCTTGATGAGTCACTAATAAATTTAATTATCGATTCGACTATAAATAAAAATATTTAAAAAACTAAAAAATAAAAATTAAATTGGTATTGTAAAAATATATCTTTATTATAAAAATTTTCATTGATCCATTCTTTGAAATCTAAATTATTAGTAAAGACGCTATCAATTTTCTTTTTTTCATGCTTTTCTTCACAGTACCGTTTTATAGTATTTCTTATTATGTTGCTCTCTGTTTCTGTCACTGTCGCACACGTTATAGTGCGCGTGCGAGTGTATACTTTTTGTATATGTGCGTATATATATATATAAACTAGGTGATCAATCAATTTCCCACTTCTTTTACAGTTGTTCGTTTTTTTTTGTTTGCTTGTAAAAACTGTCCAAGTCACTTAAGTTGAGTTTTCAATTGAGAAATTCTTCTATGTAATCTATCTTGAAGTATACAGGAAAAAATAAAGACCTTTTGCCATAATTTTCTTTCAAATAAAATTCTCATAAATTATTACTACAGTTTAAAAGTAATATGAAACAATAATTTATAAAATGTGGGTGTAACAGTTTGTAACTGATTACTGATTGATACTTCTAGATTTAAGGTTTCTTTTTTTTTCTACATCAGTGTTACCTTACTTTAATGGTATCTCATTATAGTATAAAATCTGTTTTTTTTTTCAGTTAAGTGTTGACCACCTTAGAAGAGTGATAGTGTCCTCAATATTTCATATGGAGATTTCTAGATTCAAATCATGTTCAAAGATGCAGTTTTATACACAAAAAAACTGACGATCCTAGGCAGGATGGTAAACTGTTACCATCTCTTAATCTGATGGATCCATTTTATTAATTTTTTTTTAATTCTTAAAATATATTTAAACATGTATACATATTTATGTAGCCTATGACACTCCCAGTGACATAACAATTCCATCATACATCTAAATCGGTTCAGCCGTTGAGCTGTTACGATGGAACCAACATACATACATACATCCTTTTTTTTTGTCTTCAGTCATTTGACTGGTTTAATGCAGCTATCCAAGAAGATTCCCTATCTAGTGCTAGTCGTTTCATTTCGGTATACTCCTACATCCTACATCCCTAACAATTTGTTTTACATATTCCAAACGTTGCTTGCCTGCAAATTTTTTTCCTTCTACCTGTTCCTCCAATATTAAAGCGATTACTCCAGGATGCCTTAATATGTGGCCTATAAGTCTGTCTCTTCTTTTAACTATATTTTTTCAAATGCTTCTTTCTTCTCGATTTGCCGCAACACTCTTCATTTGTCACTTTATACACCCATCTGATTTTTAACAGTCTCCTACAGCTACACATTTCAAAAGCTTCTAATCTTTTCTTCTCAGGTACTCCGATCGTCCAAGTTTCACTTCCATATAAAGCGACGCTCTAAATATATACTTTCAAAAATCTTTTCCTGACATTTAAATTAATTTTACAAACATACATACACCCTAAATGTATTACATTCCTTTTTGGGCAGTCGTGTAAAGAAAAATGAAATATTAACTTTCTAAGTTAGTTTGCTATAGGTCATATTTGTCTTTTAGGTAGTTTGCATGTGTTGTAAAATAAACAGATTAATAATTGTAATTATTAATCCTAAACAATAATTATTGGAAAATAGTTATGTAAATGGCAACTATACGAGGTGCGACAATAAAGTAATGAGACTGATGTGAAAAAAATGTTGCTTACCGTTTTAGTCATGTTTAGTGCTGTTTCCTTCAAAGTAGTTCCCCTCTGATTGCACACACTTATTCCAGCGCTTCTGCCACTGATGGTAACATTTCTGGAACTCATCTTCTGTAAGACCTCCAAGACCCTCGTCACAGCTTTTTGGACATCTTGTGTTGTTTGAAAATGGTGTCCCTTGACCGCCATTTTGACTCTTGGAAATAGAAAAAAGTCGCACGGAGCGATATCTGGTGAATAAGGTGGCTGTGGTAGTACTGAAATTTGTTTAGAGGTTAAAAATTGCTGTACTGACAGAGCAGTATGGGATGGCGCATTATCGTGATGCAGAATCCAATTATCAGCAATGTTAGCACGGACACGAAGAACTCGTTTACGAAATCTTCCTAAAATTTCTTTGTAGAATTATCGGTTAACTGTTTGTCTAGGAGGCACCCACTCTTTATGAACAATTCCCTTGGAATCGAAGAAGCACACAAGCATGCATTTCACTTTTGACTTTGACATGCGAGCTTTTTTTGGTCTGGTTGATCCCTTTGAGCACCATTGCGAACTTTGGCGTTTTGTCTCTGGATCGTATTGAAAAAACCAACCTTCATCACCAGTGATAACACAACTCAACAAATCTGGATTGATTTCCGTTTGCTCTAACAGATCGGCTGCCACATTTTTCCGCGTTTTTCGCTGTTGTTGTGTGAGATTTTTGGGGACCAATTTTGCACAAATCTTTCTATACCAAGATCTTCAGTTAATATTAGACGAACCGTTTCTCGATTGATGTTGAGTTCTTCTGCAATCATTTTCACGGATAATCTTCGATCAGATAGTACGATTTCACGCACCCTGGTCAAGTTCACATTTGTCCGTGAGGTTGATGGTCGTCCATGGCGGTCTTCATCTTCAACATTCGTTCTGCCTTCACTAAAAATTTTATGCCACCGAAAGACTTGAGCACTTGACATAACCTCGTCTCCAAAAGCCTTCTAAAGCTTACCTTGTCGTCTCGTTTACACCCAATTTAACGCAAAAAGAAATGGCATACCGTTGCGCAATATCTTGCGGTTTCATTTCTGTGACGAGAGACACAAACACGTGTTCACTTATTACAGCACAACTCACGACTGAGCAGTTGCATCAATGTGCCGCTTGGACTAGAAGTAGCTTATAGACCAAGATCAAAGATGGTGTGCCTACGCAAGCTGCAGGATTGCCACATCTTGCAAAGAAAAATCAGTCTCATTATTTTATTGTCCCACCTCGTATATATATAATTAAACAAAATATAATTATTATATGATGTCTTTTCATCATTGGAAAAACCACAAGCAGAATTAAAAAAAAAAAAAAAAAATTGGGATAAATAATTTAATAAAAGAAATTTCTTATCTGATAATTTCATTTTCCTAATTATTCTACAATTATTAAAACAGACCTGCAAAATTATATAATATATTATAAAAATATTACATATTTTTGAATATTACATATTCATTATGAACCGAGAACCAAAATTATAATGAGCGTATCAGTAGTTAGTTCACTTTAAATAATCTTAACAATTTTTTGATATTTCCTCAAAAATAAATAAATAAGTAAAGTTTTTTTAACGTATATTCTACTATTTTTCAGTAAACTAAATTATTTAATACAAAATAAGAAAAATAAATTGAATTTTTTTGAAAAGTATGAAACAGTTACAGTTAAAGTAATTAGAAAATTAAAAGTAAAATAAATAATTTTCAAATATAAAATTATTTTTATAATATAACTGTACATTTCTAATAACTGTATAAAATAAAATAGCTTAATCTTAATTAATCCTTTCATGTGTTCCCACACAACTGAAATCAAATGATTGAAAACCCATCTGGCACTCTTAATCAAAATTTAGTAAATCAACTTTTCCCGTTCGTTCGTTTATGGGTCTATGTTTTACGGTTTGTAAATTATTTACAGCCGTTTTACGGAAAGGCAAAATACAGAATAAAAGAAGGAAGAAGAATGAAGATCGACTCGCTATCACGGACTGGAATCCACCCGACCGATTCCAGCCGCGGTGGGGGGTAATCACAATAGACCGAGTGAAGAAAGTTTCCTAACTTTGTCTTACCAACCACCCATACTCCTTCCTTAATTTTACAATTAAGTTACCGCTAGTACAAACGACTCCCTCCGGAAAGGGAAACGCATTGCATCCTCCAAACACTAGTGTCCCCGAAAGGCGCATTCCTGCTAGGCCGGAAGGCTATACCACCGAAAGGACTTCAGGGGTTGGACTGAAGGGGAATCAAGCCGGAAGAACGAAGCTCATACGCGCTAGTCTTCCAAGGCCAACCCCAGTCAGATAATTTCTTCCCGGTCTAAAGGATCGGAACGCTGCAAATAATTCCGTTCAACAATAAAAAAAAATAAATATAACGTCAATTAAATAAATAATTACCCGTCCGATAAAAAAAAAAATGACGCAGCAGCAAGGGACTTTTGTCCAGATATGCGATTAGTAGGGAGATACATACATTACCCGCTATCCTTGAGTTCCGTTCCGGATCAATGTTGGTTGTAAGAAACCGTAGTTTTCCCACTGAAATATTTTACTCCATTTGATTTCATTTATCCGTTATTAAACCTTGTTACTTAAATTTTCCCAGTGCAAATAATATGACATTCATGTGATGTTTTTTCCAAAAATTTCATTTTCAGAAGAATAAAAAGTCAGTCAGTTTTAGGTCCTTTACTGTTAAGTAAACAGTTACATTTCTACTTTCCACATGCTTTTCATAAATGTCATTGTTTTGTTAAATTCAAATTTTTCATGATGAAATAGTAATAATTAAATTTCTTAAAAAGAAAGAGAAATGAGGAGTGTAATAATAACTATTGAATTTATTAGCAAAGAGTTGGGGTTGAAATGACGTAATTTAGCAAGTTTTTTGGAAGATGAGGCTTATTAAAAATTAACAGCTTTAATTAGATATAAATGGAAATATGTAATTATAAAAATTAAAAATACTATATGAGCTATTTTATAATCTTTTGTAAAGTACTCCAGATTTTTATTCCTGACCACCTTACGAAGTGGTAAATCCACCACTGAGCAAACGTATAAAACTGTTGATGTCATCAGCAGGTTTTTTGTCTGTCTGCTGTACAAGCTAAGGTGAGCCTGCCTCAGCCATATTATTTGGTATTATGTAGCAATCTGGATGGTCTCACAAGTTACACATGGCCAAAAATTACTTGATTTTTTGAATACCAGATCAGGGGTTCCGCAGAATTCAATCATGTGGCCTATTTTGTTCTCCAATTATACTACTGATGTTCCTAGTACTGACTATACCACTATTCTGTCCTTTGTTGATGACACGGCGATTATGGTGGTTGACTTTGACTCAACACTGGCGTCGGAGAAACTGCAATCAAAGAGATGGGTGGCCAACGGTTAATACTGCGAAGTCGAGTCGTGTGAGGAGGAGAGTCTGTCCACGAGTCTACCTAGATGGAGTTTGTATTTCATATACGAACAACGTACGTTACCTGCCTGCATCTAGACCGTTGCTTAACATGGAAGAATCACGTGAGAGAGAAGAGGAAGCAAATAAATATTAAATTTAGATGAAGTTGCTAAGTAAGAGGTCCGTTTTGTTGTTAAGTAACAAACTGCTAATGTATAAGAAGTTTTAAAAGTCAATGTGGGTCTACGAAATATAATTTTCAGATACGGCAAGGAATAGGAACATCGATATCATCCAGTGGTTCCAGAACAAAACACTGAGGAACATCTCAGAGCGATATGGTTTGCGAAGAACCAGGAGGTCCATGATTATCTAGAAATGCTGTCTGTTCGCGAAGAAATTCACCGGCTATGCTCAAAGTATGTAATTAGGCTTAACATGCACGAAATCCATCTGGATGTTAACTTTTTAGATAATAGTAAAGGTGTAGGACGACTGGAGAGGTGTGGTGAACATCGTCCTTTTTTCACTGAAGTTCAACTGATATTTATGAATTTTAGTTTAGTGATATGAATTATTTTATCTTGTTGTTTATGAATTGTTTGTTGACTGAATTTTTTTTTGTGGTTTGACTTCGTTTCTTATATAAATTGTTATATGTCTTCTTTGTTTCTTATATATGACTTTTGACAATTTGTTATACTCAAGTGCTTGCTTTGTTTTGTTAACCATTTAACTTCGATGTTCTTTATAGTTGATTGTTGAATTGTATGTACTTTGTTATGCTTCGTTATATTTTTTTATTTGTTATACGTTTTATAGTTTTAAACAGTGTACACTGTTTAAACTTTTTTTGTTTTGTCTTTGTGGGTATCACTGGATGCCTCTCTTTCACATCATCATTACTGTATAATTTACTTATAGCTTCATTATTGAGGAAATTAATTGTAAATAAAGCAATATAAAAAAAAAATATCTTGACTCTAAAAACGATTTAAATGCAAAATTATTTAAAATTTAAAAGTCACATAATTTCATTTATTATCCCACGAAACCGTTATGGAAATTCATCTCAATTGCCATTTAATTTATCTCCGAAATAAGTAATAAACAAATAATTTCTTTGCTGAATATAACATCTAAGAACTGTAATTATTTTTAATTAATCATTAATTCACGTGTAATACCGAAAAAGTTGTTCTGAGTATATAATATTTCATCATCGAGGAAATCATACCTGTTTTTGTTTAACAATGATTCAGTTCTACTCGTGTTTATATGAAAACTAAGCTCTTTCTCGAAAATTTTAGAATGTTGATTTGAAGCAGATAAGCTGTTTGACGCAAATTCATTAGCAATATACTTTTATCAATTTATAAAATATTTTTTTTATATAGTCCGAAGTAGCTAAAAAAATTATTAGGCGTATGAATATTCTAAAAATATGGTAATTAAAAATTCGTAGTTACTCTTCCAGTAAATATATAAATAATACAACTTTTCTTACAACAGAAAAGAAAACATTAATTTGATGTTTTGGATTATTTATTCTTCTTTTATGTCTGTGCTGAATGTAAAAACCATCTGAGATGCAAGACACCAGTCAGAGTTATATTTTCTGAGTAATGTTATTTACTACACTGGTAGGCTTTCTGATTAATATAATGATGGTTTAACCTTAGCTGAGTATCATTTGTATTTCGAAGGAGTTGGAGTGCGGATATGTTACAGTATATTTTTCTTAGTGAGGAAAACAACGGGAAACCACTTCACTCTTCAATTTAATTGTTAATCCTGTCATGCAATGGTTATTGGTATTTTCTCAAATAATTTGTGACGTATTTATTATTGCTTGTAACCGTTGTAGTTTTAAACTTCAGAAACAAACAAAATTGAAGAATTATTTCTTTTTAACTAAAATATTTTTAATCCTTTAAATTTTTTATATTATTATTATTATTTTAATTTTAAAAGATCACATTTAATATCGAAAAGACTATGCTAATTGGTCAAAAGAATTTAACAAATCTGTAACAAATAGTGTATCACATCAAAGTTGGAGATATAGTCGTACTTTCAAATCCACGATTCGTGACCTATTTCACTGATAACCTGTGTATTGGAATAGGTTGTGATAGAATAGAAGAGAGAGCAGAATTCCTGTGGCTGTCCCACAGGACCGCCGTCCTACGTACCATACTCTAGAGCAGTGTAACATGTATGGAATCTTTATAATTTAAACATTCATTTTCTATGAAAAAAAATTACGAATTTTTACATCAATGAAATGAAACAGAACGAATTTATTTCTCTATACTTCTTAGCCATACTTTAATCAAATTATTTTCATACATTGAATGAGTTTAATTAGTAGGTTAATTTGGATTTCAAAAGATATTATATATTGAAATTTTTAATATATCTATAAAATATCAAACAAATTTTTAATCAACATTTACTATACAAAGTAATGAAACAGTGAATTTTTTGCATAGTAAAGTTTTTATTTCATTTACTTTAATTAATTAATAATTAAAGAGTTGAGTTTCAACATACTGTCCGCCACAAATCATCTGTATAAATATGAGTGATGACGAAATTTTACCAAATTCGAAACCAAAAAAAACCCCGTACCAAGTTTTTGTCATTTTTTTATGTTAAACGGCTATCGGATTCATCATCTGCGACCCCCAAAACCCCGCATAGCCGTTTTGCAGATTTTGCAATTTTTACACCCGCATCCTTAATTTATCCCCGTACGGGGGATGTTTGCAAAAGTAATGGGGGAATATTGTATTGTCACCCGAATTAGTAATTGTGAAAAATTTCATCAATAGGCAATGTCAGGAAGTATGTAAAATTATTACACCTGCACCCTTAATTTACCCTCGTACGGAGGATGTTTGCAAAAGTAATGGTTGTAATTGTATTGTGACACAACCTTAATAACTATGTAAAGTTTCATCAATCGGCAATGTCAGGAAGTATGTTAAATTAAGGATGCAAGATTTGAGGACAAACATGAAAAAAAAAACAAGAAAAAAGGAATAACTGGTGTTTTTTTAAGCTATACGTTAATATAATGTTTAATTTAAGGGAAATTTATAATTTTATAAATAGTATCTTACACTACAATCTTTTCTCTTGTACTTTGCTTTCTTCCTCAATTTTCTGAGGTTAGGTGAAAGATATCAGCTCCAGTATAAAAGTTATTACCAATTTGCAATTTTTAAAAAAAATTTGTTATACTTAAAAAAACCAAAACTTGACTTTTGATAAAAGTAATACGTTTTTTAGTCAAAGACTTTTTAATTGCTTATTTTACATTATTTTAGTCATTTACAAAAAAATAAGTTGATAATAAAGATAGATTAAATTTACATTGATAAGTGATCCATTTTTCAAAAGAGATCAAACACGTATTTTCTTTAAACTTAAAGTACTCAATCTGTGTATGTAGTGGAAACAAGGAAAATGTTTTATTAATTACTAATTCAGTAAAATGGAATACAATAGAAATAAAAAAAAATAAAATAAATAAAAGATACAAAAAATATATATATATATGAATGTTCACCGTAGGTTCGGTTCAAATGTTATTCCTGAACGAAAATTTGTTTTTAAAGAAATTCTACTTCGATTTATTTTTTTAGGGCTGATTCGAATTTAGGCTGTAAAGAATTAAAAATATATCTCAAGAAGTGGTGTCACCCTATTCTTGGGAAGAATTGAAGAACAAATATTTTCTCTTAAATAACATATGGTAAAATATTAATACGAATATATTTTAATATTCAAAAAAAACTTTTAACAATCTAAATCCAAGTTACATTTAATTTATTTTAATTTTCCCCCGGTTGTTGATATTCTACTTACGCACTCCACTCTATAACTTTAAAAACCATATAATTATGTCAAAACAAAAGAGTAAATAAAATCAAAAGAGGAAATACGAAATTTATTATGAAATAAGATGATGTAGAAAATTATGATTAGAAAATCCCGCTATCTGACCAGTAATTATCATTTAATATCGTCCGGAGCTTCATAACTAATTAATATTTTTCAAGTGTTTCTTTATTCTATAAAATTCATAGAAAACCATTGTCATTAACAGTATTGGAGATCTTTTGGCTTAAAAAGCATACTTATTGATTATTAAATTTCTTGCGGAGTAGAGTGTTTAGGTGATATGATCGTTCATTTATGTGTGTCTGAGTGTGTTGGATATGAATGATGGTGTGCTTTTTTCACCTTTTTTTGAGTTCTCAATTCGATCCAAATGTATTTTTTATGTTTATTTACATATTATTCGTCATCAAATACTCGGATTTCAACGGTTGCTTTTTTATTCTGAAAAGAAGTCTATCTGCTTGACGTGCAATAATTTTTTACCAATAAATTAGGTAGAAAAATAGGTCTATACCCTTTTTATTTTTTTTAAGACTTTTTCTGTATAAGGTCTTTTTTAAGCTTTTAATATTTTGAATAAAAATAAAACTATATAAAATAAAACGGAAATTAACTTCGAAAAAAAATTAAACCGTCTTCAACAAATACAATAAAATTGAATATATTACTGTTAAAATTTATTTAATTAAATAACCTTTTGAAATCGGCATAAAATTATCGGTTAGTAGATGTTTAAGCTTAGTGGAGTAGGTGGAGTACAAAACTGGCCCCAAGAATGAACTGTGTTCCACCCAGTTTTGATAGGAATCCCAGTCCATGATGTTATTAAGGACTACTGGGGATTTCTTCTTCTTTATTACCATCGTGCTAATAGTCAATAGGACAGGCGAATTATCGGATGAAGAATCATAGTTATTCTCAACATTAGTCTAAAAATGAGAAACTCTTGAGGCGACATTGACGTCTAACAAGTCAGAGACCTTCGTTATATCCGTCGGTCAGTACGTAGATTGTAGTTCAGAAATTACAGTGAGGAGGACACTTCCTCCTCACTTTTTAATACTAGCCTTCTAGGATATCCGTCGAAGGCTATTTGGGTCGAGATCCCTAGAGCATGTGCTTCTCGTTCCAGTCAATCCCCCACGATAAAACGGAACCTAGAGTGCCAAAGAATTCTGGAAAGAAGTCGTCTGTTACCATATAACGTGAAGACAGTAAACTGCATATATTTTAAGTATTACTTTTTACTTTGTTTTTAATATAATCTGATTTGCCTAAACGAAATAATTACAAGAATACTCATTAAATTTACATTTATTCAAATTTATTACCTGTAGGTGAAAGCAATAATAACTTACATAAAGGTTTATGCAATTCTTACATTAATATTTCAAAAGTGTTTTTAGTAAAATTGGAAGAATAAATTTTAATTGCATTATATTAAATAAATCTTGTAATGGTAAAAATAACAACTTCATAAATCTTCGCAGGCTAATCGACCTTTAAGAAATAGCGATTGCAAACAGAGATATCCAGCGCAAATAAAAGATTATTTATTACAAAAGAAAAGAAAAAAATACAAACACATAAATTATAACATCATGAGAAACGGTTTAAAGAAATTATCTTGCGATGAATAAAATATTTAAATGGACATATTTCCTGGAATTCAAGCATAGAGTTTAATAATAATAATTTATTTAAGAAAATTTTTATTTATAACTTTATATTTTACATTACAGTCTATTTATTTATGTTTTAGAAATACATGATCTTTTTGCTTATACCTATTAAAAAAATATTAAAATATTTAATATTTTATACATAAAATCTTGTCCCACATTTAATTCACTTTAATTAAGTAGAGTTGTCTTTTAATAGAATAATCATAAATCATAAATTAAAAATTTATTTTCAATTTAATTTTTTTCTTAATGTTTTCATATTAATTTTCGTGGTCATTAATTCGTTATTCATAAATGTTATTCAGATTTATTTTAATCATGTTTATTCAATATTTCATAATGTTTTATAATAAATTATACATTTTAGTTAAGGTTCATAATTTTTAAATTTACATTCTAGATACCAAGAGAATACTATTTTTTAACGAAACAAAAATAAATTGTAAGAAACTGAATTTTCTGTTTATTCTAATTTAATTAATAAAAGCTAAAATAATTTTATTTAACTCCCTTTTAAATGAATAAATATTTTACTTTATGGTTTCTACAATTTTTTATATTGTTTATATATATATACATACTCTTTTTTATTAGAAGGCGAATTCCTTAGATAGGCTCAAGGCATGAGTGAATTTGGTATGAAATAGTTGTAACGTATGAAAAATGCGAACCCTGATCGGAATTTAAACCCAGAATCTTCCAGTAGGTAGACGAAGACATTAACACTCCACTATGGAGATCAAAGTTTCATATTAATACCGAGTTAAAGTATCTCAATATTACTTCTCTTATTTTTAAAAACAATTTATTAGCTAATTATGCTATAATGTTTCACTAATCAAAGTTTCATCATAGTTTCCATCGGTCCGTCCTGATAAAACTTTGCTTTATCCGTAGACTAACAATACTTCATGAAAATGGATACAATTGGTCTATGATTTCAGTGACTAAAAATACATATATATATATATATATATATATATAAATACATACATACGTGCTGACCGTATATGCCAAACTTGCAATAATTAGACACTCCTTCCATAGCTGGATAAAAATAAAATTATTTTAAAATAAACTTACATTTACTGTTTGTAATACCTAAAACATGTATTTGTATTACATAATATAAATGTTTAATACATGCAGTGGCGGATCCGGATCAAGGAGGAGGTGGCATGGGGGCATGGCCCTCCATTTAAATCGGTGGTATCCCAACGAGGCCAAGCTTATTACCATGAGATGTAAAAAGTCAAAGGGCGATGGACGACTCCCGTTTAGCCCAACAGGGCATGGAACGGGCGGGGGTGGTGTTGCGACTGGAACTTCACTAGGCGGGTGTCTTACCCTACGGGGTTGGGATGTAATTCATCAAGATGAATTTATTTTGCAAATAGATTATTGTATTATTATTATTGTATGAAATAAATATATAAAATTTTGGATTGTAATGATTAATTATTAATACATTAGTGATAAATATTGAAATGATTGAACAAATAAAAATCAGAAATTTAAACCTTCATCTTCTTATTTTTTATCTCATCTTATATTATTATATAATTTTAATTAAAGTTATTAGGCCTATTCAGTCTGAGCTTAAAGTTAATTTAGCTTCTGGAGTACCCGTGAGGGTCACTTCAAATAACTTACAGCTTAATTTTTATAAATCGAAATAAAATTTTAAGAAACAGCAATAAAATTTTTTTTTTACAGCAATACTAATGATTGGTTAAAGGATTTTTCGTGTTTCAAAATAGTTCAGAATAATAGTGTATGAAATAGCCAATCCAATTAGAAGGGAATATGAAAAAGTGACCCCTTGCCGCCAATGGTCCCCCAAATTCATTTGCTGGATCAGTTCCTGAAGATGTAAGTTCAAGATTTCTGTTTCGGTTGGGGGTGATACTAACGTTACACAGAGGTGGTTTCAGAATGGATACCAATATAAATCAATTATTGTACATAATTCATAAGTTCTCACATTAGGCATATATACGAGTAAATTATTCGTTTTAATGGCATAATATTCAGTGTTGCATTAATAAATATGAAAAAAATTCTTCTTAAAATTACAATATTTTTAAAACAGCTCAAATTAAGTTTTTGTAGTTTGATTTGTTAATAAAAGTAAAATTTTTAGTGTAATGTTTTTACTTTTAAAGTAGATTTTTTTTTTATTAAATTTTAAAATACTTAATTTTTAGATATGTAATATATATATATATATAGGGTTCACTCATCCATTAAATTTCAGAAGTCAAGGTTACTCCCCTACTCGTTACTGAAATGGACTCGTCCAACATCTGAACATCGCGGCGACGCAGTAGAACACTACCGATAGTGTTACAATGCAATGCAATCATAACGTTCAGTGTATTGCTTGAAACAAGATGGTGTTTTCGCTAGATGAACGTGTTTTCATTGTTGAGTCGTACTTCACTACGAAATCAGTGGTTGGAGTGCAAGATTTGTTTCGCCATAAGTACCAAGATAAACCAGCTTCTAACAAAACATCAGTATTAAGGTTAGTTGCAAAATTTAGAAAGATTGGTTCTGTTAATAAATAGGAACACAAAAGATCTGCGTCAGTGTTGAATACAGATACAGTCACTGAAATCAAAGACCGATTACTCGCCTCGCCAAATAAATCGATCAGACGTTTGTCTGCAGAAATTAATTTGTCTAAATCAACTGTTCATCGGGCGACCAAACAATTACAATTACGACCTTATCGCATTCAAACGGTTCATCAGCTTCTTAAGCCCGACAAAGAAAAACGGCTGCAATATTGTCAACGGTTCCGTCGATTTCTGCGTGAGGGAATTAACGTTATGGATTTGTTATTTTTCACAGATGAAGCACGGTTTCATTTGGATGGCTACGTAAACAGCCAAAACAGTAGAATTTGGAGTGCTGAAAATCCCCACGTTTATCACGAAAAACAATTACACCCGCAGAAGTTGGGCGTGTGGTGCGCGTTGTCGCGGATGAAAATAATCGGTCCTATTTTTTTCGAGTACACCATTAACGCAGAACGATATCAGGATATTTTATTTCAGTTCATTGCACTCTTGGAAAAGGAAGACAGACACTGCTGGCTGCAACATGACGGTGCGACATGGCACTACGCAGGTTCATCTTCTGATTTTGGTAATGGATTGTAATAATAAAAATTACATTTACATTTACACATGCCTTTTTATTATTTCAATACCTACCAATATAAGGTTGGGTTGGGCTTTATATTGGATACCTTAATATATATCTAAATATAATATTTTTGTTCTAAATTTTCCAACTTACTTTTCATGAATCTGTAGCGAAAAGATTTTTAATAATAATCTGAATGGCAAAAACCTGCATATCGTTACGCTGTAAATATGTAATATTAAATTACATAATTCTATAAAAAAGGAATGTAAAATATCTTCAAATCAAATCTTCTACGAGTAGGAAGATAATTGGTCTCTTTGTTTAAACATCTTTTACGTTAGTTATGGGGAAATTTTTCAAAAAAACAACCAAAGTATCTTTCTCTAGAAAATAAAGCGGATCCTCGTGTTTAAATCGGTCCATCTGGAAAGGTCTATCTTGACAGAACAATAAGTTAAATAATAAAAATAAAATATATGGGTTGAACCAATAATTTGCTCTTTTTTGAAATCGGTTTAAACATTCGCTAATTATTCACAATTCCTGATATAAGTGTTGTAATTATATCGAATAATTATAAGACGAACGCTAAAATAACCCCCACAACATTTTACTTAATTCATTGGCAAATTTTTTATAAAAGATTTATTGATTTAATCTACTGAGGAAATGGCGCTGTATTGAAAACCATTAAGATTTAATCTTTCAGCTGATAAAAAATATTCAGAATACTTTTAAAAAATGTGGAGATAAAAAAGAGGAAAGATAAGAGAGAAGTTATATATTAACTTAGATTGTTAGTTCCGGATAATTTAGCTAATTGAGCGAACTGTTTTAACGCATAAGAGCTCAATTAAGCAGTTCTATAATTCTCTAATTTAAATTTTATTGCTTTAATTTAGTCATAAATTTAATTATTTTTATGGTTTTTTGTTTAAGTAATAAATTTACTTTGATAATACAAAAAAAAAAAAAATAACTATTATGTAGTAAATAACATATGTTCCACAATAATCTTTCACTAACAAAATGAAAATATGTTTGGTTTAAATATGATGTTCCAGCATTTTCTCCAGTTTAAGGTATGTCCATTTTTTGTTGTGTTTTATAATCATCATTGGATAAGCAATGGTTTAACTTCCTTTAAAAGTGTCCACTCGAGCAGAATACTGTTTACGACAGGACTTAAATACATGATACATAAAATGTATTTCTTCTTTTTAATTGATACAAGAACTTAAATGGAATGTATACGAAGTCCTTCCATCAACATTTCTAAATTAAAGAAATTGAAAAGAAGAATGAAATTCAGCGTCTTGAGTGGTAATAAATTAAAAGAAGTCAGAAAAGCAAAGAAAAAGGACTAATGAAATGTGTATTTTAAGATACTTATAATATATTTCGAATTGAAGCCATACCTTATTAGCTTTACCTGATAGGTACTTCAGACCATAGGATTACTATATAGCCAAGGGCTGGAAATGAAGCTCCAAAGTCTAACCAAAGACAGCCTCCTATATAAGACCACAAAAAATGCATTGGATCCACAAGTTATGAAATCCTCTAAATGGAGGATCTAACACGTTATTCATCTGAATTGAGGCTCCGTAAATTTAAGAACCAGAATTGATACTCGCCCCAACATCACGGACTGGAGTCCGGAACAGAGCCCAGCAGAGATGCGTCCTGGAAGGCAACCATAACAGAAGTGGATGAAGAACTTCTACACAACCTCTCCTTTAAAACTTACAAGTTAAATAAAATAAACCAGCAATTGCGACTCCTCCGGAGTAGGGGTCGCATTGCTCCCTCCTGATAGTTAGTGCCCCGTTGTGGCGTATTCCTGCTAGCCTATTAAGCGTTAGCACCGAAAGGACTTCAGTGGACGGTCTGAAGGGGAATTACGTCGGGAGGACAGGCTTTATAAGCCTAGCCTTCCGCGGTCGGCCCATAAAATGGGTTCGATAACGCTGGTTCAACAACGGTTTGGAATGCAACTAAATCCGTCTTAAAATCACTAAATAATAAACAAAACTTGAAAAATTAGACCCGCCATTCAAAATAACCTTTTTAAAAAAAACACGCCCGATTAGAATCATCCTGCAGCAAGGGACTCTGTCCAGGTTCTGCGATAAGTAGGGAGAAATAAACTCCCGTCAACTTTGCATTCCAATTGATACTGGAAAATATCAAATAGCAGGATCTTTATCCTGCTATCCTACTAATCACTTTATCCAACTTTATCCCTTTATCTTTATCCAACTAATCCCTTTGGATTTATTGGTTAGAAAGGGCAATCTACTTGCGGTGGAACCATCGAATAAGATAAAAGATTGTACCCAGTTTTTGTCTTCCCAAGTTCAAGCGGCAGGTGCCCATCGTTCCAATAATCTCTTGGCACTTCGAGGCATTTTTACTGAGATAATAGTATAGGTAGCAGCACATTATTGATATTATGTTGACCTTTTTAGATATATGATGTCACAAATATTTTTCCTTCAAAGAATTACGCGAACTAACGGAAAGTCCATGGTGTCTGAAGGAGCAGCTTTAATCATCCCTGGAATTATGTGGCATTAGAAACTATCTGAATATAAACCGGTCGGAGTCCATTGAAACTTTAACGTGCTGCTTAGGAATAATGTAAGAGATTAGGTGGGTTGATTTGTGTTGTTCTAAGACGAATACAAAAATAAAAAAAATATATTCTACCTAGAAGAATAAGAACTAGGTTGATAGGATTAAGGAAACAGATATTAGTTAATTCAGTTACAGAAGAAAGTACAGGTGTTTTCTAGCCACACAATCCTCGGATGAATATGGAGTTTTTTAAGTAAGACTTCTTTAATATATTTTAGTATCTAGAGGGAAAATAATTTATTGAATGATATATTTGAGCCGATTGGTGAAAAATTGTATATCTGTAATGAGCTACCCTTGATGTAAACATCCCTATTAACATCGCAACTACTGGTGTAATGAATAGCCATTGCCTGGAGAGAGTCAGTAAGTTCTCCTTTGGGTGTGGCTTATATATTTTCGTAATCCCTTTTGTGGGTAGAGAACAGTTTCTTAGTATACACAGCTTTCCCTATCTTTTGACATCATAGAGGTGTACTTATGTAGACTTAGCTAAAATGTAAAAATTGAAACAGAAGAAATTAAATAAGTTCATTAATGATAGCGTTTTATCGTCATCGGGACTCTAACTTATTGATTTTATATATAAAGTAAAAATAACAACCACTAACAGTGCTAATAGTTGGTCTAAATCATAATATTTTTATTTATAGTCAACAATTAAAGTCATTAGCGATTTATTAGTGATATGTAACTGTGTCGGTCATTTTTTGTTATCTTTGTTTATCCCGCCTCCGGGGGCAGATCCACAATTAAGTATAAACTCAGTTCCGGGGGGTACCATTGTCTCAAACTACCTCGGCAGGAATCCCGTGCCCTGCATCGGTCTTGAACAAACACAGGCTGATCATTCCTGAGCTTTTTGGTTAACTGAAATTCAACCACCAAAAACACAGGTATCCACGATCTAATATTCAAATCCGAATAAAAATAACTATCTTTTTAGGATTTGAACCTGAGAACACTCGACTTCGAAATCAGCTGATTTACCATTCATTCATTCATTTACACTCGACAACGAATTTACCATTTAACCCACTGGGTTTGTCTAGTGGTTGGCATGTAACGGACTGGAATTTTTTCACCTATCATTTCATTTCTCGTTAAGATAAGAGTAAACGATGTCGGAGGTTGTAATTTTAAAAATAATCTTCCCTTAAAAAGAAACAATGGTTTTCAAAGAACTAATATTTTTAACTTTGCTTTGAAAGTAGAGTTTATTTTAATATGGATGCTATTCACGATACAAATATATCTTAAAGTTTTACAAATTTTAACATATCGAAGTTGTAAGTTAAGACCTCGAAATCTGTTTTTTTTTTTTTTTGGGGGGGGGGGAGAATTATGCACTGATTTTTTTTTCTTTAGGAACTGATTTTCTTTAGGAACTATTTTCAAAATAGTGAACTGTTTAACCGAACATACAAAATGACAAAAAATACGATAGAGGAACGTTTTTATCAGAGGTAAGCGAATTATAATGCGTAAAACTTAATTCAAGTCAACTTAATTAAGTCACGTCTGTACAACAGAAATTACAAGATAAATAGTCTGAATTTATACATATTTTTTCAGATAATAAACAGTCGCTTATTATACGCAAATTTGATAAATATTTACATAATGTTATGCACGAGTAAACCTCAAGGTATATTACAGTTATTTGTTGTACACAATATTAGTTTTAATCTTTTTTTTACCTATATTCTAGGTAAAGCATTTGATGTACTCTATACAGTCCTCCTGGTGATGGTCACTGTGAGGTTTTCTTGTTTTTTAACGTATAGGGTTGACTATTACTTGAAATACACTGGGTTTATGTAACAGTATATTGAGAATCAGAATAAAAAGCAATGCTAAACTGAGGAATAACTTACGTTTTACGTCCGGGCCACTTGCAAACTTACTCTTGTTACAGCACCATAAACCAGTTGTTTAATAGCTATTTTTGTGCTACTTGACTTTAGATACCGGTGTACTTTGGTGATAAGGATTCAATTAACCACACATCTCAGGAATAGCTTGTCTGAGTCTGCACAAGACTTCACCTCATATACATGTGATACGCGTATATACCATCCTCATCTCACTGGGCCGTGGGGGAGTTGCTTATGGTTCTCTAGTTCAACAGTTTAAAACATACACATTAAGAAAATACAAACAATATATGTTTTTTTTTTAATTTTTGATAGTGTAATTTTACAATTAAACGTAGATAATCAATTAATATAACCACGCGAATAAAAAGAATAATATAAAAGATATACAAAAGACAAGACAAGTTATACAGAGTTACGCTAAACATATGAAAATATGTAAATACACGGGACGTATTAAAAAAGAAAACATTCTTTCTCTGTATAATAAATTTTATTGATTAAATATGACGTCAGATAAAGTCGGTTATATGCAAAGAATGTTCTGTTATTCCCTGCAGCAAATTCTTTTCTTATTTGTAAATTTTAATGTTTTTGATACAAGTAAAAACAAAGAAAACAGGAAAAGCACATTGGAATTTAACAAAATGACTATAGATGTAATTTATTTTAATAGTTGAAGTGAGTTTTGTTAAAAAAGAAGAATAATTGTTAATATCACTTTTTATATCAAAATATAAAGTAAATTAAAAATATAGTGGGAGAATTTTAATAATTTAATTATTTTTGATTTCTTTTTCTTTAATTGATAAAGAAACAATTTAAATTCGTGTAGTAGGTAATTTTTGAAACTTACGTAAAAACTTTTATACATTATTTCATATTTTAGTAACAAATTTATCTAATATTTACCATTTATATTTTTATAACCTTAAATATCTATTGTTCATAAGGATTTAAAATCATATTTTACTGTTTGGAAAGAGACCTCGTGAAAATTAAAAAAAAAAATTTCTCACGAAAATCTTACTTAACTGACTTCTGATATCTGAAATTTTTAAGACAATTCATGCAAAGCAACAAATTACAAGAAATTGTACCTAAAAGAAAATCGGGGAGTAACCCTTTTTGAATATTCAAAAGGTTTCTGTTAAAGTTTCTTTCTGTTAAAGTTGTATAAAATTTTATTTGCTTTTATTTTCATTACATGAATTTCTCTGTTGTAATGTCCTTTTAACTTGCAAATGATTTTCCAATAATAGGTATTTCTAAGTCAAGTTGAATCTACATGTTTTTTTTTAGTAACAGATTACTGGTTCATATATAATTCTGTTCAAACAATAAAACAAAACAAAAATTGAAAACTTTAAAATAAATAAACCTATTGATGAAAAAGTTATTTTTGTTTTTGTTTCGTATGTGGTATATTTCCAGCCGAAGCAGTACTCGATACGTATGAAAATTATGCAAAAATAACATTTTCTTTTAAATAGCTGACATTTCGAGAACATTCTTACTATTTTAATTAATGAAATACAGAAATAATATTCATTATTTCTTCCAAACTTCATACCGGAACTATTTACCTATCTCTTAAATAAAACGATTTATTCAACGAAAAATGATACTGAAAAATATGAAAAGCTTTGTGTCTTTGCGCAAAGAATTACTTGGATAAATTTGAAGCAAAAATCATTCAAAAATTTCAGCAAAGGACATTCATAAAAGCCATAGCGCCAATAAGACGATTTGTAGTAAAATCGATTATTTTTAAATTTAATAATTTCAGATAATTTAGAAATATATAGAAGTTAATTAAAAACTACTGCTAATATGCAAATATAATTTGAACTTTAAAAATAATTTTTAGTGAGGATATCTATGAATATTTTTTTAAATATTAATTTATCTTAATTTTTTTTTGTTAAAAAAAATAAAACAACGTTATAGTAAAATTGCTTATATTTACGAAATTTATAATTACGAAGGAGGTTTTAGTTAATCCACATTATAGTTAAAAAATAATACACTTGAACCGGTAGACTAAGATAATTGTAAATTAATTATAACCTTGGATTGAGTAAAGATACTTTTGAAACTACGTACAGTTAGAGTGTCAGTTACACGTAATATAACTAAATAATTTTAACAGACAGAATGGTACAAACAGACTAATAATGATATATGGCCCTGCAGAAGATTTAAGATTAAAGAATAAAATTTTTTGTCTTTATACACTAATAATGTCATTATCCAGTTAGTCTTTGTAGTGAATGGAGTAAAGGTATCGCTTAGGGCTGAATATATTTGCATTTCAGTGTGCGTAACAAACTTACTTATAACTGGGTCAGTAAAGACCGAATACGACAATATATTCACATCCTGACCCTCGTAGGGGAAGATACTAACTAGCCTTGTGACAACCCCTCCGTTTCCTGATGGGTTTTACGGAGGTTGTCTTTTAGATCCTCTAAACTCGATAACACAACAGTCATCAGTTTGGCCTTAGTCAAAATGCCACCGATGCAAATACTTCCATCAGTCCATTCACACAACCTACCATCGCCTTCATATAGCATCTTTTAACCAGATCACCTACCACAACTTAAAACCCACAATTATCAAATTTACCGATTCGCGGAAATTTAGTGTAAAAAGTTTTATAAGCGCGAATTTATTTTTATTAAGCGTTCTAAATCGAAGTTAGATATCGATAGTCAACTAATAATTGTACCCTTTTAATTGTAACCTTTTACACAATTTTCCTATATGAATAATAATTTCTTTACAAAATTTAAAAAAATATAAGCTGTGTATTAAAATATGAATTGAAGAATATTATGCAGTACTATAATTTTAAAATATGACATCTCTGAAATGGATAAGTATAGTTTATAACTTATAAATAAAATGATTACAAGTGAAATAGTAAACAAAAAAAAATAATAATAATAATAAAAAGGAATTTCTATTTAAAACTTTACGTCAAAAAATATTTCTTATGTTTCTTACTACATTTGGCAATTACAACGGAGAACTTGTTCTGAATAAATTAAGCAAAATTACATCTATTTCGGAATATAATAATGTACAATAATATTATACCCTACTGGTCTCGTTTTCTGTTTAGCCTCCGGAACTACCGTAAAGTATTACTTCAGAGGATGAATGAGGATGATATGTATGAATGTAAATGAAGTGTAGTCTTGTACAGTCTCAGGTCGAATGCTCCTGAAAAGTGTGGTTAATTGAAACCCAACAACAAAGAACACCGGTATCCACCATGATGTAGTATTGAAATCCGTGTAGCCTACTGGTATAGTGTTAACTCGTCGTTGAAAATCAGTTGTTTAACAGCTGATTTTCGAAATCGAAGTTTCTGTGGTTGAAATCCTAGTAAAAGTTAAATGTTTTTTAATACGGATTTGAATACTAGACAGTGAATACCGGTGTACTTTGATGGTTGGGGTTCAATTAATCATAGTCTCAGAAATGGTAGGCTAGGGTCTGGATTGTAATTTAACTCGGTTACTGGCGAGCCATGGGAGATTTAGAGAATATTTATTCCGTTTTAGGTTGGATTACTCGGATGGATGCCCAACTTTCTGGTTGAGGAGTCGGCTTTCCATATGTTCTTTTGTTGTCCTCGTTTTAACACAGAAAGAAAAAAAATGATGGATGCCATTGGAGGAGACGTAATGTTCTAACCAGAGGAACAAATGAAAATTATGCTGAATGGTGAAGAATACTGGTCTGCCGTTTCCGGATTTGCAAGAGTAGTAATGACGAAACTACACATTATAGAGGAAAATCTTAGGCCAAGAAGGGATTTTCGCAGGGAGCGGGGGCGGATAGGTACGCGGCTGAGCGCCTAGGGGGTCCCCGTGCGTGTGGGGGTCGCTTGGGTGCGATGAGGTCGTGGGCACTCCGCTTCTGCGCCCGATATGACCCGTGAGGTAAGTAAGCTGTAGTGTTCGATGTGGCTGTGATGTGTTTGATTATGTGATTGAATGTGACTGATCGATGTGATGTGATGTGTGGAGTGTGTGGCGTGAAGTATGAATTCTGGAGTGATGATTGGATGTTGTGGAATGTGTAGTGTGATTTTAGTCTGATGTGAGATATCTTGTGGGTGTGTGAGGCCGGTGTCTGTTGACTGTAGTGTCTGAGTGTGTGTGAGGGCGTTTCCCTCTTCCTGAAGTAATGCACTCCAGCTGTATCAGGATGGGTGGGTAGCCAAGGGTGGAAGTTTAGTCGGTAGTGCGTAGGAACACATACGCATCTAATAACATCTTGCAAAACCTGTTAGCGAGCCCGACACCGCCTAGGAGCTCGTAAATGTGGTTCCTCGTACACATCAGGAAAAGTGCAAAAAAATATTATGTGATAATTCTAACAGAATATAGTATAAGATAGTAATTCTGTTAATCTATCTGTTCATTGTGACACCCATAAACAGAAAACGGAAAACGAGTTTTTACAGGAAAAATTTTAAATAAAATTTCTTTATTGTTATTGTTTATGTTATTACTGTAACTACATTTATCGATCACAGAGCAATCGATTTTTAATTACATTCCATCATCATGAATTTCTAGTTATAGTATAAAGAAAAACTACTTAGAAATTTATAATCTTTTATCTAAAAAAAAATTTCAGTATTCATGTCAACCTGATTTTTAATGTTTTAGAAAAAAATAATTTTATTAAAAAAATTAACTCTATCCTTAATCCGTCATATACAATAACTACATTTTTTTTTTTTTTTGACAGCATATAAAAATAATATCTCCTCAGATAAAGCTTTTAAATATAAATAAATGTTACAAGAGAAAACGAAAATGAAATAAGTCTTGTTAAATATACAAGGTACAAGTTGAATCATTGACACTAAATACTGGAAAAATATTACGAAGCTACAAAATGTACGGGCGGATACCCGCAATTTTTCCTTAAAAAATTGAACGTGATCGGATGTATTCGTCATAATACAAAGAAGGACAGAAGATAAAGCTTAAACGCTTAACAACTCAAAAAAAAAAAAAAATTAAAAAATCCTTTAAATGACTAATCATAATCATTGAAAAACCGAATTATTTAAAAAAATTAATTTTATAGGGACGACTGTCACATCATCCCTTACGAATGCTGCCGACCTCTATGAAGATTACCTTATTTAACAGTGAAGCGGAAAATTCTTTCCTGACTATCATGTGTAGCAGATTTCTACATAATAAAAGTTTTAAGTGCTGTATTTAATTTAATTATCAAAACAAGGGTTGTAAGAAAAGTGTAAATATTTAATAATGATAAAAGATAAAATCTTAATTTTCATAGTAACAATAATCTATCAATCAGTCAATCTTTCTTTATAAAAATCATAATTTCTTAAATTACAAGATGTAATCAGCTTTTTGGAAGATATCGTTTTTAATTTTAAATGTTAAGTATAAAAATAAATGTTTCAAAACTTTCCCGGGAAAGGGATTATTAAGCATTCAACTATAAAAATACTTGATGCGTATGTTAAAATCATTCCGGAATTTTCAATTTTGATATCAAAAATTGAATTGCAACAAATGTACCCATATATGATTAAAAGTTGAACGAAAAATAATGTACTAGAAAGAGATTGTCCATTTTTATGTAAAACAGTTATTTTTTAACTTAGAGGTTACTTTAAGAAAAATTTTACAAGACTAAATTCTTCAAATTTACATTTCTCAAATTTGGTATGAATAAAAATTTTCATTAAGTTCATCCCCAGCCGATTCCTGATCTCTCTCTATCTCTTCTCTTCTTTTTCTGTTTAGCCTCCGGAACCACCATAAGGTATTACTTCAGAGGATGAATGAGGATGATATGTACGAATGTAAATGAACTGTAGTATTGTTCAGTCTCGACCTGAGACTGAACAAGACTTAATCCCTCTCTATCACACCCATTCGTTTAAGCTCTCGATTTCAAATTTACGTAGAGCATTAATGCTTCAAATATACCAAACTTGAAGACTGTTAGGTCCATCCAATCACGAGCTATAAACCCAAAGATCTCCGCAGAGATGCGTGGCAGAATGGTAGCATCTCGGTTTTTCATCCTGAAGTCCCGGGTTCGAATTCCGCTCAGACTTAGCATTTTCCATAAGCCATAAAATTTCCTTTCCATATTATCATGCTCAAGCTTCCAGCTTATTTGGTTAATTAAACATAAAAGAAAAAAATAGAAGTCAACACACACCAGCAAGAACATGAATTACATACGTATAATACACATCCATAATTATATTTTATATTCCATTACAAGAGGGAAGTAAAAGAGATTAGTTGGTCGGATTGTTACGAAAATTCAATAATAATATAAAAAAATCTGATGAATAAAATGAAAAGATAATAGATTATTTTACATGAACGTTGCTTTTTATAAGAGCAGATCAGTGAACAAAACAAAAATTACAATAAAATATAAAACAGGACACGAAGAATTAAAAAAAAAAAACAGGATATTAATAATAAAACAAAGAGAAAACTTTTGTAACTAAAAAAAGTTTATAAAAATTTCCATAACTAATCGCATAATTTTATAATTGCATTTTAATCTAATCGCATCTTAATTTATGGTATGGTACAAATATAGATGGACTTGAATATGATATACGTATACACGTGTACATATGTATTTATGTATAGAGTGTTTCACCAAGAAACGAAAAGAATTTCAGGACGAGTTCTACCAGTGAACATAAAGAAAAGTTTATATGAACATGGGTCCAGAAACGATTCGTCAATGAGTTAAGGCTGGCGAAATATTTCACCATGATTTCTGGGCAGAGTGGAATAAAGCCATACTGAAATTCTAGGAACACAAATTAAGCTTGATGGATACTTATGTTTTTTGACCTGACAAATTGAATAAAACAGGTTTCGAAACTGTATCTGCAGTAAGTTTTGAGAAAACTAGGATAAACACAAAAAATTGTGGTGAAAACCCCCGATTTTTTTATGTTTTACATACAATAACTTTGTTACACGAATAATAAAAATAAGTAAAGACTAAAAACAAAACATGTAGAGGATTTAATTATGAATAAAACGATGTAAATAAACTCAACTACAAAACAAAAGCAAGTTGCAAAAATTTAATTTTATTAACATCAAAATATCCGAAACGTGGCTGAAAAATCTATTAATTTTTAAATTAAACGTGTAATACTATTAACGTCCGAGAATATCTAGAAATAAAATCATTTAACCAAAATAAAATCAACAGAAGAGGAAGTAACATAAAACACCATTTAATAATTTTATCCTTGAGAGGAAGTGGAGAAATGTCGAGTGGGGACTTCCACTTGTACTACTCCTGCCGAAAGAAGTGGTAGGAATGGTGTGGATGTATTAATAAAAAAAGAAAATAGTAGGAAAAGTAATTAGGTGAAATATGTAGATGATAACCTATATGTTGATTATCACAACTAGAGATAAAGATCTTGTAATAATTCATGTTTACATGCCAACATCACGATATGCTGACGACAAATTTGAGGAATATTATGGAATTCTGGAAAATATAGAAGAGAAAGAAAGGAAAAAGGCATGTGTATTGATGATAGGAAACTGGAATGCTGTGGTTAGTGAAGGACAAGAAGGCAAGATAACAGGAAAATATGGTTTAGGTAATAAAAACAAAAGAGGAGAGAGATTAGTTGAGTTTTGCATGGAAAATGGTATGGTAGTGGGAAACACAATGTTTGAATATCATAAAAGAAGGAGATATACATGGGTATCGAGGTTGGATGGAGAGAAGTATCAAATTGGTTACATGCTCGTACAGCAAAGATATAAGAACTGTATGAAAAATGGAAAAGCTTACCAGGTGCAGATATAAACTCTGATTACATAATAATATTTGCAGAAATCAACTTCAAGCTCATGAAAATAGGGGTTGGTTAGATGCCTATGATTTGGATAAACTAAGAAACAAAGAGATGCAAAATAGCGTTCTGGAAAAAACGAGAACAAGACGGGGAACCAAATAGTGTGAATGGCCATTGTTTTATTTAGTGTGTTATGCTTTATGGTGCAGAAATATGGACTTTAAGAAAGGAAGACAAACGACGAATTGAGGCGTTTGAGATGTAGGTATGACGTAAAATGGTAAACGTCTGTTGGCTGGATAGAGTAACAAATAAGGAGGTGTTGAGGAGAGTGAAAGAGGAAAGGAATATGTTAAATACCATTTTAAGCAGGAAAAGGACTGTTGGGACACTGTATGAGAAGAAACTGCTTACTAGTAGATGCAGTTTAAGGATTGGTGAATGGAAAGAGAGGAAGGAAAAAAAAAAGATTTCAGTTGATCGATGGAGTTGTGGAAAGAGGAAACTATACAGAAAAAAAACATTTGCATAGAGTCAAGAAAACCCACATGGCAGCGTCAAAACTGGATGCCCACAGCGATTTCATGTAAACGTGTGGTGCGGTGTATTAGAGGCAACAAAATGTTGGAACCATTTGTTTTTAATGAGGATGTTTCAGGTCACTTCATTCTTTAACTGTTTGCTAAATAATTCGTTAGATCTATTTGAAAATGTCCCTCTCACAACAAAAAGGCAGATGATTGATTTGACTGATTCACCCAAACTTTTCTCTAGTAGTTAGGCAACACTAAATGGACTTTTTTAAACAAGTGGATTGGATGTGGCGGACTTATCAAATGGCTTTCAAGGTCGCTTGACTTAATACTTTAGATTACTACCTGTGAGGGCACTTGAAATCATTAGTATATAAACAAAAGAGTAACACAAGAGAAATGTTAAAAAATTAAAATGTTTAAAGGTCACGAAAGAATTATTAAAATTCTCAGTGCGGTATAGATAATTCAAAACAACCCTGTTTTGAAAAATACGGAAAGCCAGCCTAAAACACTGTTCATCGGACAGAGTACTGCGTCCACTATGGCGGATGATTTTTTTTTAGCAATTTATTCGATTTTTTGTAAGATGGTCTTAGTCTTTGTGTTTGTATTTGTTATTTTTCTAAAATATTTAATTCTTTTGTTTTTTTAATATTTCAAATTCTGTTTCGTTTAATATCTGCTTAAAATCTTCTACATTTAAAAAAAAAATAAACTTCGAAATTCATACGTTTATATGTAGATTCTGTGGACTTTTTTCATAGAATTTTACTCAAATTAAATTCATTACAAGTTTCGCTTGAAACTTTTATAGGTTCATTACCCATTTATAGATGTTATTTTACGTCAAACATAAAAAATAGTGTGTTTTTCGTTTTCAATATTCTGTCTTTTACATCACATTTATCGAAAACTATTAAAAATATAGTTCTGGGGATCTATTTTTTATAATTTTTCAGGTCAGATTTCATATAACACCATTATCTTTACCTCTTCATTTGGGTTCTAAGAATTGCAATTTGGCTTATTTTACAGAACGCCCAGAATCATGACGAAATCTTTCTCCAGCCGACACCTGCTGACGAAGCGTTTTCCGAATCTACGTTAATGTGAAGTTTCTTTATTTTCACCAATACAAAATATCCTGAAACTTTGTTGCATTCTTTGTGAAACACTCTGTATAAATAAATAAATTAATCGATTTATTTTAAATAATTTTAGATCTCAGTATAAGAAAAGAATATTTAACTAATTTTGTAAAAGATATACTTCAACCGATTAATTTATTATACGTTATCTAATTGAGTAAATTAAATAACGTGCATATTGTAATCATCATTTTGTAAACTTAGCCCTTTCATATTTCTTGTTTTTTAATAAAAATATTGCATACCTGTTTTTATTTTTTAAGAGTATCTTCAATTTTATGATGAATGTAAAATATTATTTTAACCTGAATAAGCGTTAGTGCAGCAATGACGTGCAGCTTAGAAAAACTATTATATTTAGATAAAATTATAAATATTTTAAATTATGTATCTCGAGAAATATATTAAAGTATCAAGGAATGCTACCTAAATAATAAAAAAAAAAAACAATATGCACGTTATTTAATTTACTCAATTAGATAACGTATAACAAATTCTTTAATCGTTTAAAGTATATATTTTACAAAATTATTTAAATATTTTTTCTTATACTGAGCTGTAAAATTATTTAAAATAAATCGATTAATTTATTTATACAGAGTGTTTCGCAAAGAATGCAACAAAGTTTCAGGATATGTTCTATTGGTGAAAATAAAGAAACTTCACATAAACATAGATTCGGAATGCTACATCCTAAATTAAAAAAAAAAATATATATATATATATGTGATTTTAATATTCAGTATCATAACCTATTTACAATATTTTTCTTTATTTCTCAATTTTTAGTGATTTAGCAGAGCTATAGCTATAGAAGGGAAAGTATTGTAAGGAAACCAAAAAGCCGAATGGAAATTTTCCGGAAGTTCGTATGTAGGTATGCACTCACACCTTTTATCTCCAGAACTATTGGTCCGATTTTGACCAAACTTGATCAGATTACTTCTGTATATGAGGCATTGATCCCATTAAATTTTCAACTTAGAAGGGGTGGAGGGGTGAGGCTGTAGAGCAAAGTCATCTTCAGTATCTCGAAATATCGCCTAATTAAGGTATTATTTTTCTTAGGCACACTTATAAATTAAAAAAATATTTGAAAAAAATTTCAAAATCAAAACCCCACCCCAAAAAAATGATTTAAACTAGTGGCTAAGTGGATATTATACTGCATCAATAGTATCCCCTGTCATCACAAGGAGCGCTAGCGTAGCAATGACATACAGCTGTAGAAAAAATATTGTATTTAAATAAGATTAAAAATAATTTAAATAAAGTTATGGGTGTAAGCTGTGCATAAAAAAATCCACGTGACAGGAAAGTCCTGCAACTGTGTTGCCAGCTTTTTGTAATATTCAAAAGGATTTTTTAAGTTAGTAACTGTTTTAACGTCTTGAAATTTTCTCATGAAAAATTTATCTATTTTTTTTTTTTTAATTGCAATAAATCTAAAAACTAGTCATGATTTAATTAAGTTTTCTATGTACTTCTTGCTTGATAACAATAATGGGCCAGTTATGCTATCTGCATAACATAAACACGAAGAAAACAATTTCTTTTTTTATTGCTGAGAACGAGCTGTAAGAAAAGTGTTGGTTAATATCTGTCTATATTATTTTTAACGGCTGAATTACCCAGCGTTCCTTGGATACCAGTTTACCCATTACTGAGAAAAGAAACGTCGGTTAAATTACTTCCAAAGAATTTTTTGTAATAAATTTGTTTCAATTTTTTTAAGTTAGTAATTAAATAAAATAGATTAAACTGTTTTCAAGCGATTGTGTTTAAGATCAGTAGAAAAATTATTTGATTTGTTATCGAGTACGAATGTAACAAAATTATTATTGTTACATTTTCTTAAGGAAATATTTTAAGAAAGCTATAAAAAATTTGTATATATTTATGTATATATAATTTATATGTATAAATAAAATTCATTGAGCTTGTTTTTTTAAAAAAAATAATTATATTAAAATTGTTACAAATAAATAAGAAAATGTATCTGATTACAATAAGTTGCTAATTAGAGATGTCCTAATTACTTATTTAAATATTTTTAAGAAAGAAGTCTTGCCGCAAGGTTTCATACGTAGAACGTTGTCTGTTATTTTTTTCGTATTTAATTAATGAGTACTTTAATTTTTTTACACGCACATAAAAGTATTAATGTCTAATTATTCTTTTTAATTCTTTTTCATACTTTTTTTAAACACCACGTTAAATTAAATCTTCAAGGTGTTCTTTTGTTTTTAAGGCCATACCTAATCTACAGAGTTTAATTAAAATTAAAATTGTTTGAAAAAAAAATTCTTCACAGTTTTCTTTTTAATTTATATTAAAAAGTTTTTAAAATATATAATAATAAAAAAATAATAATTAAAGCTAACATCATTATAAAATACTTTTTGTTTTAACACAAATTTTTCTTTTGTCTTTTTTTCCATTTATTTTCGTCGGGTCTGATTTCCTTGCGTAGGCTACATTACAGAGTTAAAACAATCTTAATAACATGAAAAATGGTAGCGCTTGTCATTATACAGTAAATAATTTTCTAAAGATTTCGTGATAAAATGCAATAGCCTATAAAAAATACTGTAATTAAAAAAACCACACACGTTTTTCTCTTCGATTTGTTATATTATTTACTTTTTATCCTTCTCAAGTTTTTATGTATTTAAGTTTCTTTTAAAAAGGAAACCAATAATCAAAGTAATGATAATTAAAAACTGTAATGTGATAAAATATATATATATATATATATAAAATGGAATATTTAATTTAATCATTTTTATTCATAGTCTTTATTTTGTTATAATATGAGTAGAAATACAGCTTGGTTATACGATATAAGTAAGAAAGATGAATGGTTTTGAATATGCAGATTAGAAGATATTTCTTAATAGTAGACAATTAGCGAGAATGGAACATTATGCAAAACGGATCGCTGTGGTCTTACAGGATAATCCTGCAGACATATTGCGAGCAATGCCATTATTCAAACTGATCACACAACGAATAAAGTACTTTAGTTGGACTCTACGATGTTACATCCTCCGCATCACTTATTTTACTTACATGGACTATTAAACGCTTCTCTACAAATGGATCTTTTTGATAAATACAATAATTTATTAATTATTATGTTCATGAATAATGTTAGTCTATTAAGTATTTTACATATTAATTAAAGATAATACGATTCGTTATATCATGGTAATGAAATAATAGAAAAATATAATTGCTGTAATTTATGAAACAAAATATATTAATATATAATATTTTTAGGTTACGCGGGTAATAAACACTTTTAATCTTAATGGTTTTACGTTTTCCTTTGTCCATTATTTTAGAGCAGTGATTCTCAACCTTTGTAGCTCCACGATCCCCAGAAAGTAAAAAAAAATATGCAATGAATATTTCGCAACCCCCCCTCCAATCACAACTCAATTAAACCTAGTTAAAAGTACTTAGCTGCGTTGATAGCGACGGGTATGAACATGCACTTATGAAATGTACAAGCATGAGCAATTTACATGTTCCATTTTGCTGTGTACCTACTCCTTGAAATTTGGTCTCTTTGCATAATATTCGCTGTGAGAGTGTTTTGTTCGAACATGCATATGATAGTTTGAACACGTCATACTGTCAGCAGTATAAAGAGGCGTAAGGGATTGGTGAACGTCAGCTTAGTTTTGAATGCGAATCGTGCGTCTGGTGCTTTTGTGTCTTTAAAAGCGCCTGGTGCCATTTTTAAAATCGTAGTTTAAATGTAAATAATAATAATTGAGTTTTCGTTTTTTAGTGTGTGGACAAGCAGTGTAACTGTTTTCTTTCCAATAAGATTCTTACGCAAAATGGAAAAATTTGTGAAAAAATTAAGTAAGCCATCAACATCCAGTGAATCGACTGGTAAAAATATAAAATTGTACAATGGCAGTTATTTAAATTATGGTGTTACTTCACTGAATGGAAAGCCACAGTGCGTTGTTTCATTTCAAGTCCTCTTCCATGAAAGCATGAAGCCAACAAAATTAATTCGACACTTGGAACTAAACATCCGGATCATAAGAAGTTTTCGAAAGAAAATTACATATTTTGAGAAATCAACATATTTCTACTTGTAAATCAAGCCATACTGATAAAAATACACTTGAATTATCTTATCTTGTAGTATTAAGTGTAGCTAAGATGTCCAAACCCCATACAATCGCAAGAAACCTCATATTGCTTGCTGTAATTAATATTGTCAGATTAATAGGCGTGGAAGAGCAAAAAACTGGAAAAAAATCCTTTTTTTAACGACACAGTATCAAGGCAAATCGATAACATGGCTGCCAATGTTCGCAATCAGATAATTCAGCGAGTTCAAGAGAATTTTTTAGTATTCAATTTGATAAATCGACAGATGCGGCAAACATTTCTCAGTTGTTATGTTTTGTAAGATAGGAATGCGATAGAGATAAATCAAACGAAATATGTTGTTTTGCAAATCAGTACCTGGTTATGCAACAGGATGTCTTTTTGATGGTTTTGATGAAGCTACTGAAACTATGACAAAGATTGTACAAAATGTATTGCAGTTTGTAGTGATGATGCAAAAGCGATAACAGGAAACAACAGTGGATTTCTGAAAATAAAAGGAATTAAACAATCGTCTATCCAGGACGGATTGGACGCACTGCTTCCTTCACAGACAAGCTTTTGACATAAAAAATATGAAAATTCTTAATTCTCTGTAAAGCTGTAAAAATGGATAATTTTAATAAAGTCGACCGTTTTAGAGTAGGCTGTTTGCTGGATTATGCGATGAAATTAACAAAAAGAAAATATTTCTTCTTTTCCATACAGAAGCCAGATGGATATCGCCTGGGAAAGTGTTAACCCAGTTATTGGTATTGTGAGAAGAATTAAAATATTTTTCCAGGTTAAACAAGTACCATTCTCAATATTTTTACAGAATAATGAGTACATGTTGCTGTTGGCTTACTTAGCTGGCTTTAAAGTGAATTTACAAGGACATGATAAAAACATTCTATTAATGACGAAGTTTATGCTTTCATTAAGAAGCTTGATATCTGGATTACTCAACTTTAAACCAAAAATTCTGATATGTTTCCACTCACTTCCGATTATATTGAGAAAAATTCTGATGAAGAAGACACTATTATTCACCACAATTTGGATAGTATGAAAATTAATTACGTGAGCTGAAATTTAAGTTGGCGGAGAATTTGCCGAAAGAAAAAAATGATTTATCGAAGAGGTAGGCACTGAATCCATTTAGTGAAAACGTTTTCTCCAGCTGCTAAGTTACCAGTTGAGATTTACGTCAAGCTCATCAAAATGTCTGCCGATAAAACGTTACAACTACAATTCACATCTGAAAATTTAGATACGTTTGGCTTGCTCGTCGAAATGAATATGGAAATTTAGTCACAGAAGCATTGGAAATATTAATTCTTTCGCCGCGTTTTAGCTCTGTGAAAAGGGTTTTTCGCCTATGGTTGAGCTAAAACCTAAATATAGGATCGTCTTTTATCGCTTGAAATCAGTTTGCTTTATTGTGTTTCTAACATTGATCCACGTATGGAGAAACTTTTATATGAAAAACAAACGTAACCATCTCATTAATTTATTTTCTTTATATGTGTATTTATAAATGTAAGTAAAATGTTTATAAAAAAAATTAGTTTTTGTTTCTTAAAATGATTTCATGTTTTGCGGATAAAATTGTAGGCTAATTTTGCAACCCCCTTTCATATCATCGCGACCGTCAGGTTGAGAAACGCCGTTTTAGAGAAACATAAAATACGTACGTCGTAAACATATGCAATTCACGTCAAACAGTAAAGAAAACATGTGAAGATACAGTATTACCGAGAAGGGTTATGTTGACCAAGCGCCACCCTATTTAAACGTCAGAAATTAGTACAACAAAATGCCAACTAAATTTTAACTTATCTATTAATTTTTATAAATAAAGAAATATGTAGAATGATGTAGCTGAACTTTCCCAACATTTTCATAGAGTATATAAAATTTATCCCGTGATAATTAAGTTAAAAATTAATTTATGTTAAGAGCACTTATTTTCTTACAAAACCTTGTTTTAGTAAGACAGTAAGTGTTCTATTATTTTTATTAAAGGAGTAAAATAAAACAAAAAATTCGTTATGCCGAGGTATTTTGTTTGAAAATGTTGTAAGAAATCTTTAGTTACCTAAATTATAATAATATTTCACGTTATTCGAATAAAAAGATTAATAGCCAAAAAATGTAACTTTATGGGATGAATCATAAAAATGTAGAATACTTTAAAAAAATTTATGAGGATTCTTTTATGAATACAGCAGTATTCTCCGGACTAGGAAAAATATCTTCATACAGGATCTATTGATATAATGAAGTTTAAATCCACTTTCAAATAATTTATATTACTTTTTTATTTTATACTTAGTCGAAAATAAAAAAAAATTATCTTAGAACGATATAGCTTTTCTGGTAAACAATTTATAGTTGACTATCATCTAAACCATCCGATAGCGGTAAAAACAATTAGGAATACCTGATTAAAAAAAAAAGTGAGGAAGAAGTATTTCAATCATCACGTAATAATATTCACAAGTTGCTATTTAAGCAACTTGCTGCTCATTAACAGAGATTTTTGGCAAATAATTTTCTTACGACTGCATTTGCTTACACTGGAGTGAAATATTTAATGATATTTTTATTTACTACTAATATCACTTCATCTGTGACATAATAATGTTTGTATTTAATTACTATATATACTTGCTTGCCAGGTTATTAAAATAAATATATACATTTTTTAAATTATTAAAATAAAATAATTCCAGTATGAAAATATTTTATTTCGAAAGTAGTCGTTAACTTATAAACCGAAAGTCAAACAACTAACAAACTTGGGCAGAAAAATGAGAAAAAAGTTAATTAACCAGTTAATGAAGCATATTTTTTAAACTGTTTTCGTAGTTTCTATACGGCATAAAGTCAAATAAGGTTAAAAAGTATCAAATAAGAGTAATTTTATAACTTCTTTGAAAACAGAATGCCAATGATGAAAAAATTGCGGAGAAAGGAATATTTCAGTTTAAAATTCACGGGCAAAGAAAAATACAGTGATGCGAGTTTAGTCTCGCTTTTAAGTGCTGGTGGCGAGGAATAGGAGAGCAGGATGTCAGATGAGTTATACGCAAGACTACAACGTATGAAACGGCTTAGTTTCTCATTCAGTTTCTATGATACATTGATGTTCCGTTTTCAGGTTCTAATAGGCAAGCTCTAAAACAATTAAGTAGCGACGTGAATAAAGTTAACCTAATTTATGCACTATGCTTACAGCTGAATATTATTCAAGTACTTAGATATTTGAGCATTAAAAATCTAAATAATTTTTTCTTGAAATTAGTTATAATGATATAAAACATTTTTATATCAGGCTGGTTTATCAAATAGTTTTAGAGGAGTTTACTTTTATTTTTTTTCATATCATTATACTAGGGGGGGGGGGGGGAGAAGAAAAATCTACGTTAAATCTTTAAGTTGATAAAATGTTATCGGAAGCTGAAAAAAATAGTCAAATTTTCTTAAATTTCACTCTTTTATAAATATAGAATGTGTATCTTGCATCTCTTATTCTATTATTTAGTAAATTTATAGAATAATTATAATCAATTTTTTTAATACTCGAACTTCGCTACCAAATCTCATGGTTGTAGGTCCAACCATTCTGGAAGTACAATATTTATTATCAGGTAAAGTAAAAAATAAATACAAGGATTATTTTGTGTTTTACAGAAGTAAAGAGAGGGCAAGTAAATTGTCTAATATATCGATATTTTGTATCTGCAAAAAATACTGGAAAAATAATATAGTAAGGAAAATAATTTTAAAATTAATGCTCATATCTTTTGCAACTAGAACCAATAAAATAAAGGATTCTTTGTTCATTTTAAAGATATATTATTTCATGCGTTTTCTAACAGTTTTTAATTGTTCATTAAAAACTGCTGCTCACGAGCAGCGGAGACATTTTTCCTACTATTATCCTCTATCTGGCGAGCTTTTTTCGATTTCCTCGATAAAGCCATTATTCTATCATGCTTACATGATCGGACATGCTGCCCGTCAAAAAATCATATCATTTTTTTCCTAAATTTTGTATAAATAATGTATAGCAACAGTTATAAATAAGTAAGAAGAAGCAATACCAACAATTAAGAGCAAGAAGAAAGAACATGCTTACGTGATCGAACATACTGCCCTCAAAAATTACTCACGATATGTTGTCTTCAATTTCAATAAGACCTCTACTGAAAAATATCTTGGGAGCAGTTCGCTGTAAAAAAGGAGCATGGGAATTTAGCGGCTCGAATGAGAAGTGCAGCACAGTAACGGATTATTTATTATTTTCACATTTTAATAAATAATTTTTCATTTAAGTAATTTTTCGTTTTTAGATAACATTTCCAAATAATCGTGATCTGTTATATTGACAGTGTATCTAATTCATGCGAAAGTTAGCATTCAACATATTAACAAATACCCCGTTTGAATCTTAAAAATCAGACAATTATTGCAGAGATATTATAAGAGCACACAAATGCACCTGCCAGCGTCCCATGTCTGTCTATAAAACAGCGTTCCAGAGGCACCCCGTTTGTTACCAGTTGATAATGATGAGGTCTAGCCTCCCACGAGGTGCTCGCATACCTCACCACTATAGTTTCACACGCAGTTCCCACGGGAACCCATTATTGTTAAACCGGGATTTTTAAAAATTTATTTAATATTATTCTATTCAACGTAAATTTAATTCTATTATTTTTGTAATATTATTCATTCGATTGATTCGAATCATTCAGTTCAAACCCAGCTCATACAGTGACAACCCACCGGGTTGGTCTAGTGGTTAACGCGTCTTCCCAAATCAGCTGATTTGGAAGTCGAGAGTTACAGCGTTCAAGTCCTAGTAAAGCCAGATATTTTTACATGGATTTGAATACTAGATCTTGGATACCGGTGTTCTTTGGTGGTTGGGTTTCAATTAACCACACATCTCAGGAATGGTCGAACTGAGAATGTACAAGACTACACTTCATTTACACTCATACATATCATCCTCATTCATCCTCTGAAGAATTATCTAAACGGTAGTTACCGGAGGCTAAACAGGAAAAAGAAAGAAAGCTCATACAGTGACAAGAGACTCACAGTTAATTAACTCAATTCATTGAAGCACGGTTTGTGCTTCAACCGGCAAATTTCCACTACTACATGGTTAAAAATTTGGTTGCGATTGATCGAGTAGTTTTTTGTTTATCTTGAACAAACAAAAACCCTCTTCCTTTTTATAAAATAGTATAGATATAGAACAAGTTTTGCATTTAATTAAATAATAAAGTTATCTCCTAACTAAAAGTCAATAGCTGTGGTGTACCACATTACATTTTAAGTCCCTCTACGTGGACAACGGTGTGCACACGTCGCATTTGTGCGTAGTTTTATGTGTTGTTGATTGTGCAATGACTGTGTGCGTATGCTTATGTGCCTCTTTTTCGTTTTTCATTCTATCTTGATGTGATGATAACTTCCAGCGAGTGGTTTTCTAAAGATGGAGCGGAGTTTCGATAACCGCATGTCGATATTGTCGCGTGTTCGCGGCGGTTCGACAAGGATATTGAGAGACTAATGTAAAAATTTCTTACAAATGAAATTTATTACTCTAGAGACATATAAACAAAATAAATAATAAAAATAGTAATACAATAATAATAAGAGTAAATAATAATAATAGCCCGCTCTGGTTCTGTATGGCTATCAACCCGCTCTCAAGCATGCTAAAGGAGTCAAGATACGGTTACAATATAAAATCGCGAGTAGGAGATTACAAACTGGCACAACTATTCTATATGGATGATTTAAAAAGATTTATGGAGGGACTGAACATTAGCTGCACAAACTACTGTAGACGAGTTGAACAGACAGTCCCACCACATCCAGTCGTCAAAATAAATATTCACGCTCCCGAGAAAGAAAGGTGGAAGAGGAGTACTCGATATTAAAAATCTATGCTACGTCTAGAACGAAAACTTAAGGGATTACTTCCATAGCAGGCATCACCCCTTCTATCAAGCCATCGTAGCGGCAGACCAAAACTATACACCATTGAACCTAGCCAACAGGACTAACAACGTAAAACACAAGAAAGAGAGCAATGCAGATAAAATTCTGGATTGGGGAAGAAAAGAGTTGAGTTGCATGGGAGATATAGGCACCGTCTAGAGGAGGAAGGAGTTGATAAAGCAGCTTCAAATAATTGGCTTGTGCAGGGAAAGTTACATTTTGAGACGCAGGGGTTTATATGTAGCATACAGGATCAAGTGGTAGCAACGAGAAATTTTAAGAAATTTAATCTTAAAGAAGATATCAACAACAAATGTAGGCTACGTATGCAACACAATGAAACAATAGACCGTATAATCACTGGTTGTCCGATTCTAGCTCCGACGGAGTACACCAGAAGGCACAACAACGTGGCAAAAATTGTACACATAGAACTCTGCGATAGATATAAATTAGAGTTTCAAAAAGGGCCCTACTATACTTAGCCAGCCTCCTTTTTGGAGAACAACAACGCAAAAATTTTCTGGAACCGGGGAATTTTTAACAGCAAAACTCATCAACTGTAATAAGCCAGATATAGTAGTAGTTGATAAAATGGAAAAAGTAACTTACCTAATAGACGTAGACATCCCATCAAGTAACATCAACACTAAACGCAACGAGAAGCTGCAGAAATATACAGATCTTGCTTTTGAAATTAAGGAAATGTGGAATCAAAGAGAAGTTTATATAATCCCGATAATTATATCTGTGGAGGGAATAATACCATCTACTTTGCACAACAGTCTTGAAAAACTGAATATCCAGTGGAAGACCCACGCGCTAATGCAAATGAGCGTGATAATTGACACCTACCATGTTGCCCGGAAGGCACTTAGTCAACAACAGCAAGCCTATCTCGTAGGTATAAATTACTCCGAGTTTAAGGAATGTCACCGGCAAAAGTAAAAGCTGTGAAAGTGTGAGATAATAATAATAATAATAATACGTATATATAACAAACAAAATCATAATTCAAATACGAGTAAAAAGGACAAGATTTGTTTAAAGACAATTAGATTATTCCAGAATAAAAACTAGAATACAGTATAATTTACTAAATACGTTATCATGACCGCTGAAACCTAATATTGCATTTACGACAATATAAAACTAGAAAAGTGTAAAGTTCATACAATTCAATACTAAAATAATACGCAAATAAAATAAAATTCAGGAAACCACCTGTAATTCCAGATTTATTATAGTTGTTTATATCAGATATAAAGTTACGAAGAAACATATATTTTATTGTTACATAATTTACAAAAGCTTAACAGGAAGTGTTATATAAAAAACACAAAATATTTTGTTAAAATTTTCTTAATAATACGACTATATCGTATACTAAATTTATATAAGAAAGGGAATTTACTTAAATTTAACAAAATATGTACAAACTTATTCTTTACATTGACTTCGAACAATCTACTTCATAAAATTATTTTTGACGGAAAAAATTCTTTGTAAAACTTTTTCCGTAGCTTAGCTTCTTTATTATGGAAATAAGCTCTTTTCTAAATAGCTTTAAATTAAGTTGCTTAATGTAATAAGTATTGATTTTATTTTAATATCATCTTGTTTTATAATTTTGAAATTGTTATTTGAGATAAGCAATAGAATTAACATAGATAACGGCTTATATATCCGGAAATCACAGTTAAATTTAGTGATACAATTCTCTTTAAAACAACATTCTATTTCGATTTCTACCTTAGATCTGAAATTTCTGTACTGGGTTTTAAACGCTGTACAGAAAGATTGTGCAGAAATTGGTATATAAATTACCACCTCTCTGAAGAATTTATTTCTCAACATTCAGAGATTGCTAAACCCTAAAATAACAATTACAAAATCTCCTCTCTCTCTCTCTCTCTCTCTCTCTGCGAGCGTGCGTATACACATATATACTTTTTTTTCTAATCTTTTGACTGAATATTACTAATAAATCGAGTATTTTTTTAATTTGTTTTTGCAAATGAGGTACTGTTGATATGCAGATATCTACAAAAATATAAAGAGTTTTCACTCTTTATGGCAACAATTTCAAAATTAATTTTTTGTTAGAAATAGCACAGTATAATACTAAGCTATAAAGTATAATGATTTTTAATGTGTATTTATCTAAGCACATTTTCTGACAACTTAAAACAGAGTAGTTTCAGGCACTTCCTTTTTATAGGAGAAAAATATTACTGTAGGGATGATAATATCTATTTATTATGGATGATGATGAATTATGCATTATATAAAAAATTAAATACCGGAGCGGGACTCGAACCCGGAACCTCCGGATGAGAGATAGCGTGCTGACACTTCACCAGGTAAACCGAAGGACTTATAATAATATTGTCACGGAATATTAATGATATTCAACTTTTACTACTGCGGAAATGGTAAAATTTTAAGTTTTATACAACTGCTTAAGTACATGAAAGTTAAAAAAAAAACTACACATATTACGGTTTCACTGTTAGCATTTAGTATGTAAAATAGAATCATAAAAAAGGAATTATTTGGTTACACGCATAATTTATATATTTTATTATAAATAATCTTTTAAATAATTTGGGGTTGGTTTATATTTACGAACAATACAAATATTTTTCAAAAGAAGACAATTTTGATTACTCTATCGAATTATTATCTGGAAAAGATTCATAAATTCCTAACAAAATTATTAAATAAATAAGCAAGTTAATGGTTAAAAACGAAAATTAAGTTACAAATTATTAGCTGACTACCTGGGTGACACAGGCAGTAGTAGATAGGTTTCTTTCTTACTACACCGAAACACCTAGACCGAATTATCAGGTAGAAATTTGAAAATTCCTAACATAAATCAAAAGTAGTGGTTAACGATCCTGATAAAACGTAGAAAGTAAAAAAAAATTACTTTATGATGCAGCTGATTTTTTTAACGTTGCGACAAAAATCTTTTTGAGAGGATGATTAGTGGAGGATGTAAATCAATACGTGGTTGATACGTAAAACAAATACGATTACATTTATACGCGACTTACTGATTTAAAAAAAAAATTAACAGTAAATATTAACTGAATTATCGAGCATGTTTTTTATTCGTGTCGGTCGACGAGAAACAATGATGACTCTCAATAAATGATAAAGAAAAGAGAAAAAATAGTGAATAAAAATACTAATACTAATTATAATTAAGCGTTACCTATTACGTTCTAAAAGATTCTATGTGACAATATTAATCTATGATAATACTTTCTTCCCGTTATATAAGCGAAACATTTACGTTATATTTTTAATTTTATTTTATTTTATCAAAAAAATAATGATTTTATGAACTAAACTTAATTTTACTGATTCTATTTTTTAAATTTATTCTACTAACAAAAGGTTACAAGGATTTGTTAACAAATCTAAATAAAGTTTTAACATCAATTTCTACTCTGAAATCTTATCTTTTAAAAAATATAATAACACAAAACAATCATAAAAAAAAAGCTATTTACCTTACTTGTAATAAGGTAAAATGGTTTGTTTGGTATTTCTCCCACCACGATCCCATTCGGTCGCCCTAAAGCATAAGACCGAATGTCTGTGCCACGACAACTGAGCCTCGAACAATTTAGCGACCAGTAACCTAACACAACTTCTACAGCTTACCTAACAGCGTGAGCGAACTAAGCACAGTGCCATACACCACCGGCTTACGTGTCTCAACCGCTCACTTGTCATATATTTGCTAAAATGGGTAGGCGAACCCCGTCAACTACTAAAAATATATATGACATCCATAAATAAAATTTATTTCGTCAAGGCAGCAATTCACTGCTACGCCTAGGTCGCTGAATGTCAGCAAGTACCTGTCCACCATTTTGTAGCGCTTGGAGTCATAATAATTGGCTGGTGGTCAGCTATACTCAAAGTTAGCTTCCCATGGCAATGCGGTAAGAGTCTTTCCCTTAAATAAACTACGGATGCCGGTTGAACAAACCAAAAGGCATTTATGAACTCCCACTCCCCCCACAATGACAATGTGGCACACATTAGATTAATGCGGCTCTCGCAACATTGACTCCTCGCTTGTGAGTGGCCAATTTTCTCCTTGACCTCCAAGCTTTTAAAATGAACAACGGATTACACTGTACATTGTTTTATTATTCACCTTTTTGTCACAGATAATTTAACTGATTTTTCTCCTGACACTGTGATAAAACTATAGTATTAAAAGGAATCTTAAAAAAAAATGAGATAGATGTGCAAGGAGTTTTATTTCTTATAAAATCTATTCATTTAGACCAAAAACTACAACTCTACGAAAAAAAATACATATGCTAGTCAACCGGCAGCCATAATCTTTTGATTTTGGGATTAGATGTATGAATCTATACTTTCTTTCCACGTATTTAATTCAAATAAAAAAAAGCGTTAACAAACATTACTTTTTTTTAAAATTATGTTATTCAACCAACTAGAATGTTTTTTTCTGAAATATTTGAATAGTTTTTAAAAACCAAATGAATTGTATTCAGAGATATAAATGAATGGCAAACTGCCAACTACGTGGGCAGTATATAACTACGTATATCTCAATTCTTTTGCGATATGTAGTCACGATTTTAATAGAATGTCCAGAAAATGATTGGCAGACAAAATCCAACAAAGTAATAAACGTTTAACGTATATCTTTCATTCTCATGACGTAGTGTTTTATTACGTAAATAAGCTAAACGATAATTCTGTCCTTTTCATTATATATACTAAATGTTAAAGGTAAAAATCTGTATTTGCTATTTTTGTAATTAAATCACAAGAGAATAAAAGAGCAAGCAATGACTTTATATATTTTAGTGAAAAAATAAAAAAAAATTATCAGTTTTTTATTTTATTATTATAACTTTTTACAATAAAGAACTATAAATGATTCCAAGATTATAAAATACCGGAAGGCCTATAACTTACTGGATGTCTACTAAGTTGTATGTCTCTGTCTAAATCGTATGGCAGTAATTTTATCGTATTTTTTTTTTTTTTAAGAAACGATAACATTTAGCTATGATAGTATTCACAGATTTTATGAATATGTCATTCAGGTAAAAGAATTTGATATTTTGTTCATTAAAGTTTAAAGTTTTAATTGTTGTAAAAATTAATATTTAAACTGTATTTATTAAAATAAAATAGGAGTTAGGTTGTGAAAATTCAGCATACTCCAGTATGCTGAATTTGAATGCTAGATCGTGGATACCGGTGTTCTTTGGTGGTTGGGTTTCAATTAACCACACATCTCAGGATTGGTCGAACTGAGAATGTACAAGACCACACTTCATTTACACTCATACATATCATCCTCATTCATCCTCTGAGGTATTATCTAAAAACGGTAGTTACCGGAGGCTAAACAGGAAAAAGAAAAGAAAAAAAAAGAGCATACTCCAGTTCAAATCAGCTGATTTGGAAGTCGAGAGTTACAGCGTTCAAGTCCTAGTAAAGCCAGATATTTTTACATGGATTTGAATACTAGATCGTGGATACCGGTGTTCTTTGGTGGTTGGGTTTCAATTAACCACACATCTCAGGAATGGTCGAACTGAGAATGTACAAGACTACACTTCATTTACACTCAGGTAGTTACCGGAGGCTAAACTGGAAAAAGAGAGAGCATACTCCAGACATTTATCCCCCAAAATACCAAAAGATAAAATGGGTGTATATAGAAAAAGCATGTATTAATTTATTTATAACATCTACTTTTTTTTTTTTTTTGCTTTAGAGCTGTTTATCTTCAAAGAATGGAAATTAAAATTCAAATTTATTCCAATAATAATTTTACAAATAGGTATACAAAGTTTCATTCTTTGGAATATCTAGGGCATCATAAAAGCTCTAGTCCCAAAGGTAATAAATATAACCTAATCTAAAATTTGTCACATCGAGTCTAGTTCATATAACTAATCATTACATATAGTTTTGCGGTTCGATTTACAACCGTTGTATGAAACCTTGATTATATTGTAAATTTTGAATAATAATTTTTAATTTTATTCGTTCTATGTTAATTTTATTCATTTTATTTTAGAAAACAAAAGCCTAATGTCCTGAATACTTTTTTATTTTTCTGTTTAGCTTCCTGAAGCACCGTATGGTATTACTTCAGAGAATGAATAAGGATAATATGTATGAGTGTAAGTGAAGTGAGTGTCTTGTACAGTCTCACGTCGACCATTTCTGGGATGAGTGGTTGAAACCCAACCACCAAAGAACCACCGTATATCCGATCTAATAATATAATAATTTTTTTTTTTTTAACCTCCGGGACCAAGTATTCAACTTCGTATAAAAGTAACTGCCATTACTAGGATTTGAACCTTAGAAGTCTCGACTTCGAAATCAACTGATTTGGGAAGACGCGTTCACCACTAAACCAACCCGGTAGGTAGTGCCCTGAATACTGGCAACCAATTTCTTCACCTGTTTAATGAAGGTATTTTCAATAGTTATACGCTTTATTTTATTGTCTAACATGTTACAAATTTTAAGTCCTAAATAGACAAATGATTTTCGAAATCTTTCTTTAAATACAGTCGGGGTTTGTGTCTTTCCTACATCTATACTTCTCGTATTGTACACCTTATTTATTTTATGATCTACACCCATTGAAAAATACTCTTAATACTTTCTATATGTGTGGATTCTTTATGGGTAAAATCAGTTTTTTAAAAACCTCAAGAGATGGATTGAAACTTCTTTTGAAATCCATAATTCTAATTATTATTTTTTGCGCTATTCCACACTTGTTAACTACGATTTATAAGTGCCTGCCCAACATTCGATTCCAAATTCAAGTCTAGATTTAATAAGTGTATATATATATATATATATATATATACATAAACACACAAACCAACCATTTTATAACGTCGTAATTTGTAAAATTTATCTGATTATATTAATAATTCTTTCCTTAATTTCAATACGTGAGGCTTCCAACTTAAATAAGAATCTATAATTAGGCCTCAATATTTGTGGAATTAGTTTTCCTATACATTCATATACACAAATAGCGTTACACGAGCAAGAGTGTTTGTGATACTTCACAGAGAAGGTCGCGCTTCCTCCCTATCCAAAAAATTAACAAAATTTGATTTACTTGTACTAAGAAATAACTTATCATTGTATAAACAATCTGATAATATTGAGATCGTCTTCCATCTGTACTTTTATATCTTCCCACTTATCGCAGCTATATACTATAGTAGTATCATCCGTAAAGAAAACATATTTCCCTCTGAAATTTTCATTACATAAATCATTAATGAATATTAAAAACAAAACAACGAAGAGGACAGTACTCTGTGGAATCACATGATACAACAGTCATTCTGACACATTGTAGAATATTGACAAATAAGATCCAAACCTGGTTAACGCGACACCCCTAATCACTATTCTCTCCATTTTAGCTAGGAGGATTTTGTGATTAACTGTACCAAATACTTTTTGTACATCTTAAAGCAAAACTAAGAATTTTTTCCCTGTGTTTATGATGCTGTATATGTTTTTTAATAGTTCACTTAGTATCATTTCAGCACTTTTATTGTTTATCAATCCACACTGACTCTACTAAAAAAATTGTTTTTATAGAGAAATTTAATTAATCTTTCTTTCATGATTTGTTCTATTATTTTTGATAAGAGAAGGACCACAGTCATCGGTTGCTAGTTTTCCACCTCTCTTGAATCATTAGTATTTCTTGTCTTGGGACTTGGTATAAATTAATTTTATAATCCTCAACCAATTACATTTTTATATTCATAAAATTATTGAAACGTTTCAACAAATTTTTTTTTACAATTTCTAATGAATATTATATTTTTTTATAACTTCTCCCACGATATTATTATAGAACTCTACAATATAAGACTCATTTAATAAGTTTTAATAACTGTTGGTTTATCTATCTTAAAAGGTGATCTTAACGATCAACATTTTTCTTTTGTCCAGTCATGATATCATGTGAACTTCTTCTTCATTGTGTAAATAGTGTTGTAAGACCAATGTCCCCACTTCTTATTACTTTTAAAACTATTTATTAAAAAACATATTATTTTATTTTCACTCTTATTTATATCAACGTCCTATGCCCAAGTTGCAGCAGCTCCTGCAAACTCTTTGAAACCTAAAGACGTTATATCTGAGTTAGCACCGGCCTTGACGAGTGTGGTCGAAAGGATCATCGATGAGAAACTTAAAGCTCGGCTTCTAAGAAAAAGTAGCAAAGGAATTAGCAAAGAATCTTTTAAGCCGGCACCGAGAGTTCAAGGAGTAGCAAAGGAGAACGGTTCCGAACCGTCGACTAGTAGCACAGTAAAACAGAGTGGCCGAAAAACACAACAACGTCGATCGAATTTGAAACAAGTTGAGGTTGAGATAGAAGAAGTCCCTACTCAGGGAATTTAGAAAGACAACGAGTAAGTAACTCATCATAAAATAACAGATGTTAAAGTAGTTGTGGAGCCTCCAAAAAGGTGGGCGAGCGTTTTAACCGTCCCAAAAATATCCTCGGGGAGTGCATCAGACGTAGATGTAATACTATCCTCTCCATCTGAGTCGGTATCGTTGGATGGCAGCCGCGGGACATCCTTCCCACCACCATCTGTAGCTTCAGAAGGAGATGAGCGAATAGGCGGAGATAATATCTCAGAAACTGTAGACACACTATCGTCAGAGGTTGAGGCTGTCCGGAGGATGGAAAGGAAATTTAAAAGAGGTTGGCCCAAGGGGAAATTCGCTAAGTTAAGCCAGTGCCGCCAACTGCTCAATAACAGTCAAACGTAAGCGCCAATTTAAACAAGCCGTTGACGTCGCAAATGCAAAAGGTCGCTGAAATTGAGCGCGTCGATAAACAGCTATCCAATGCTGATGGCTCGGGAACACCCGGTTTCTCAAACACCGAATGCTTCCTAGGACCTCAAGATCTTCCTCAAGGGGAAAAAACACCAACAGAACAGAGTCATCAGGAGAGCGATATCTCTGTTCAAGATGGGATGGGAACGACATGAGGCGCGACGGTGGGATTCCTGCCTTGCCGCCCCCAATAGCTCATGCCCCTCGGCCGGTTTGCTGAAACCAGCAAATCCCGGTTTCCCACAAAAAGCCCAACTCTGCCAAACCCTGAGACTATGATAGTTTTGGATGAGGTGAGTGACTGCAGCTCTATGAGGACGTAAACTGACCCACGCTTTACTACGGTCACGAAAAGGAAGAATGGATGGCCAAAAGGTAAATCACGCTTATAAAAGAGATGGTTAGCTGGCATTTCTCCCGCCACCACCCCATTCGGTCGCCCTAGAGCATAGACCAAATGTTCCGTGCCAAATAACGGCTACTGAGACTCAAAAACATATTTGCGACCTCGTTATTCCTAATGCTCCTAGTGAGCTCCTATCTTGCGTGAGCGGTTAAGCTGGGTGCCGTACAGCACCCGCTTTATGTGTCCCTACCGCTCACTTGTCACTTTAAAACTAGATCGGGGAGACGCACCCCTTGTTACAATTTAAAACAAAAAAGTTATAAGTTAAAAAAACGGCAATTTAAGCCGCCACGCCTCGGTCGCTGTTTGCCAGCTAGTGCCTGTCCACCATTTAAAGCGCTTGGAGCTTATTACTGGCTGATGGCAGCCATTATTTCAAGGAAGACTTCCCACAGACACGCTACAGGAATCAATAAATCCCATTTAAATTAAACAATCTAACGATGACGGTTGAACATCGCAACCTCATCGAGGAACTCCCACACGGTCCGACAATGCGGCTCACGCCACATTGACTCGCCGTTTATGAGCGGCCACCAGTTTTCCCCCTGATCTCTAAGTTCCAGGGTGGCCCGGTCTCTGGCCCCCCCAAGAGCAGGGCAATCGAACATTAGATGTTCGTTCGACTGGACCTCCCCGCAGACACACAACTCATCAGCCGCTAGGCGAAACCTGAACAGATATTGCATCAAATTCACATGGTTGGTGAGCACTTGGGCACTCGCCGCCCTTAAAAATGAACTCGAGGCATACCATCCCGCCAGATCCTGTATAAATCTATACAGGGTAGGAAGTCCTTAGTCGTGGTGTGCCATTCATGCTGCCATGCCTCCATCGTGAGGCTCCAAAGCCTCTTCCGCAGGCGGGAAATGGGCAACTGTTCGAAATTTAAACCCGGTGCATTGTGATAGCCGTTCCGTTCCGGTTCTAGCCCGGCCCGAAACCGCATCCCAAATACCTCGGTTTCCCGACCTCTTCGCAACTTCCACATGGCTGCTCGAACTTTCACCACTAAATCGATTGGGAGAGCCTTTCCCAATACGGTAGTAGCCTCGTAGGAGGTTGTTTTAAAAACACCAGTGCATACAATTAAGGCTCTGCGCTGGGCACTCCTTACATTTAGAAGCAGTGCTCTATTTCTATCCAACCTGTGCGCCCAAACTGGCGCCGCGTATGCGATGATACTCTCGAAGACACCTCGGTACACCAAGTACAATTGGCGACCAGACAGCCCGTAGTCTTTCCGAGCAATCCTTCTAAGTTTGTGCATCACAGAGACAGCGTCCGCCGCAACTTGTTTAATGTGGTTGCTAAAAAGCAACTTGTCATCAAACAAACCTAGGTACTTATGAACCCTTACTCGGCTGATTACACAGCCTTTATACGTAATGTGGGGGTTTCGACTGCATGATAATTTGTCTGCGCCCTTCAGAAGCATAAACTTCGTCTTGGGCACAGAAATCTTTAAATTTTGTATGTCCATCCAGCCTTCGGCGGTTGACAAAGCCCCCTGCGCTCTGCGTTCTAGCTGTGGTCGTGAATTTCCACGAACTAAAAGGAGACAGTCATCGGCGAAAGCCTGGGCCGTGACTCCTTCTGGGAATGTCAACCCCAGGAACCCGTCGAACACCAGGTTCCACAGCATATAAAAGAGATGGAGAATATAATGCAATGGAATATTAACGCTTGGGAGTCAACTTCTGTGAGCTTCATCTACTAATACATAACCACAATCCTACATGCATGTATCTTCAGGAAACACATTTTAGGGAAGACCATAATTTTAACGAGGGTATGATGTAATACGTACTGATGTACTGATGTCGAACCTGATAGAGGGGCAAGAGGTGATGGTTGCCACTCTTGTACATTCACATCTGCCTTTTCGACGAATACAGTTAGATACTGCGTTGCAAGCTGTAGCTATACGTCTACTTTCTCCGGTTGAATTGTTAGTCTGTAACGTCTACTGCCAGACGAAAACTGGAATATAGATGATCTGCAAATCTTATACGACCAACTATCTGAACCAATAATTTCAGTAGGGGATTTTAACGCGCAAAACCCACTTTGGGGTTTGCAACGATTAGAGAACAGAAGGCGCAATGTTGAAAAGATTATATCAAGAACCGAGCTAATCCCGTTAAACAAGGGTTCAGGAACCTTTTTCGATATGCGAAACGGTGAAACTTCGGGGATACATTTGTCGTTTTGCAGTCCGGTATTGTCGCTGTCCTTGGATAGGAACGTTGATAATACACCTTCATGAAAGCGACAACTTTCCAATCATAGTTTAAAAAAATGTACGGCAAAGAGTGCTGAATTTTGTTCGGCGATTGTGTCTTAAACGTGCCGATTGGACAGGCTACACAACCAACGTCGTTTTGCCCGGTGATACTGGAAACATCGATGACGACATACTGGTAGTAAGTAACACGAGATATTTTAACTTCAGCGAAGAAAAACTTTCCTGAAACCACCGCAAATTCGACGAAACCCGCCATGGTGGAGGGTCGTACCTCGACCCTCCACCATGGCAAGAAAAAGAAGGCCTTCAATTTTTTCATAAAACGTCCAACCCAGGAGAATTTAATATTTTGTAAGAAACATCTTGCCTACTCAAGACGCACTATATTGTATGCGAAAAGAACATCCTGGAAGGCATATGTGACCTCGATCGATAGCAAGACACCTGCTACGCAAATATGACGGAAGGTTAAGTCTATAGCTGGCTGATCCAACAACCGTTTGGTAAACGCGCTTGACGAAGCCGGTAATCGTCGTGATCGGTCCAAAGGCTATAGCTGAATTGTTGGTCAATCAGTTCGAAACTGTAGGTAGCTATGAAAATCACTACATCTATTTCATTTGCATCGCAAGAGAATAAGTGGTACTAAACTTTGTAACGGACAACGAGGTTTTTTACAACGTTCCGTTTTCATTCTTCGAATTTAATTATGTTCTGCAAAACTCCAGTGACAGTTTACCCGAATAGGATGATATTCCATATGCATTTGTTTATTTAACATTACGTAATAAATTAAAACAATAATCTTAACACTGACTAATTTAAGAAATTTCGAAAATTATTGATGATCCGGCACCTCTACAGTGAGATGAATTAGCCTCTTAATATATCGAGAGGGCAAGATTCGTACAATTTTCTTCAAAAGATGGTGATATTCAGTTTCAGTTATGTAATCGGGGCGAATTTTTTAATGCATGTTTTATGAAAATTGATTACTTGTTCTGAAGTTATAAAAACAGAAAAGACTTATATCACCAAACAGGCTATCATCTACTGGTACAGTTGGATAAAAATGATCGTTTTTTAATATAATTCCTATGTTTTATTTTAAATAAAAAAAAATAATCAACAGAATTTTACTGTACAATCTGTCAAATAATTTTTAAAGAAGTTTAGCTTATTAAACGCTATGATAAAAATAACCGCAGGAATATGCCAACAAATATAATTCGAGTAATTTTTTAATTGATTATTAATTTTTTTTATTGATTGTTAATTTTTTTTTTGATTGAATTGAATAAAATTACGAAATGATCAGAAATTTTTTTTGTATAGGTTCTATTTTAATCGGGATCACAGATATCTACGTCCTTGAAAATCCGATTCCAATTTGTCAAATATATCATGTACCGTTAAACATATCATTATTCCCAGTTTATAAGCTTATTAGTTTACCGCCCCCCGTATATTACCGCAATACGTATAATTACCAAAACGGTACAGAAAATTAATATTTAAAAAAAATATATTTGAACTATAATTTTTTTTGACAACAATTATTCGAACGGAAAAAAATTTACGAAGTTAAATCATCACGTACTGTGTATTAAATTTATATTTTTTAATTTTTAATCTATTCCAGGAATAAAGTAAATGTACCTGGTTTTTCCATAGCTATCTTTAACGCATTAAACTTTTTAAATTTTAAATCTACATTTGTCTTGCTACCGTGATGAACAGCGTCTGTAAAACGTAGGGAGGTAGTTTAGAAGCGGTAAGACCAAAGTTGCACCGCATTCCCTTGTGCGATGGATTGCTAGTGTAGAGTTCCAAACCAAATCCTAACCAGAAGGAAAAACGCATTAATCTACATTCTTCACATTAATCAAGACCTCACTGTAATTAATTGCCTGTTGGCGGATTTGAATTTCCGTTTACCATTTCGTGAGACTTTCTTAAATTAATCAATTTCCTTCTTATTTAATCTCGTAGTATTAGAATTTCATATTTTCAATGGCTGATTTTTTGTAAGATAGGAAATCAATCGTACTCATTAAAAATTCAAAAATATTTGCGGAAATCTTTTCTTAAATATTCTAATCGGTTGTAGGACCGATTTTAATTGGAGAGAATGCTACTGAATAAAATTATAAATAAAGGCAAGGAAACTAACAGGTAGCGTACTATGCATTCGGAAAGTCACTGCACACTTGATATTGAAAATCGATAGTAGTTTACAGGTTTAATATTTACATTATTTCAGCCTGAATTAAGATAGAGCTTACAACACATGTGGAAGTAATCTACTCGTACGGCTCTACAGTCCTGGATGTTATTCGATCGGTTTTAAAACTATTTTATCAACTGATACTTAGTGATTTCTATATACGTAGTTACCTAAGGTTTCATTTTTTAATCCATACGAGCGATATCCTTTGCTTTAATGATCCCTACAACAGGGTATCCATTTATCTAACGATTATTAGTCTTAAAAGACCAAAAATATGATCCATTTCTTAAAAACATGCCGTCATATTTGTGTTTTCTCTGGGGAGATAGAATGACACAATTTTGATGAAACTTCGGTGAAATTTAATTAATTGATCCGGCTGTCGATATAATTGATAATATTGTTACAGTAATACTATCACTAATCTTTTCAATGAAAGTAGGGCCCCTATTATGACCGAGATGTGACTAAGTTCAATCCATACAACTGTATTTGATTTTGTAGAAGTCCTATAAACTGATACATCTAAGACGATTACGGTTACGTATTTTAGGAATTAATACACTATTCAAATGAATGAAGGCTTTCTTTGAAGATAACGCGATATTAAAATATTTTCGAAATTAAAAAAAAAATACCGACAGAAAAAATCCGTCTTGTGAGGAATATTTATAATAGAATGTATGAATGGTGACTTTCCGAAGGCTGTGTTCTAAAAATTTAATATCACAAAAATCGAACAGATATCACTAAAAAATGTATTCTTCGAATGAAGATTTTACCGAATGATAGAAAACTGAAGTGATTTAAATAAAAAATGTATACGTTAGTAATACATGAAATTCTCTTATGTTCATCTGATAATTATCAGAACATTAGAATAATATAAAAAAAGCTATTCAAACTTTTATACATGCTATGGATGCTTATTCTGGAATTGAGAATTCACAAAACTGGCTCGCAATTAAGAGAGCTAGAGGTAATACAGAAGCAGTAAAGAGAGCTTTGAGCAAGATTTTGATATAAGGAAACGATTTAAATAAATAGTTTAAAATTTAAATCAAAACTGGCAGAGGATTTCTGGAGAAAAAAGCTTTAAACCGGATTAAAATTCTATTGTGTTCTTGATTTGATATATAAACGGAATATTTTCCGATCGTGTTTTTATCAAGAGAGCTGTTCTAAATACACTTAATAACATTTTTAAAATAAAGTAATAAACATAAATAACTTTCAATTACACTAGTATGTTCTTAGAATTGACATATCATTTTTTTTCCAAATTCATCGGTAGATTAAAAAACTAAGGGTTTCATCTAATCATACATCACCCAAAACCACAGTGTTCTGTAGTGTTACTACATAAACGAACGTATTTTTTTTTTATGAAAACTTACTTTTCTGTAAATTTAAAAAAAGGAGATTCCGTAAAGAAAAACTTTGTGAAGTTATTATTTAGTAGCTTGCTACTGAAAAAAGAGGTTTCATTCTCGTAACTTAAACCTTTATCATAATAATTCACACTTCTCACATAACATACAATCATACAACGAGTAAGGTTAACGTAATATCTGTATAAACAATTCATGCCTATTATTTTTCAAAATCCTCTTTAATCTTGTCTTCAATACCATAAGCATCATAAAAACATGTTCTAGGTAGTTTTAATTTATTAAAATGATATAAAATTAAATTTTATTATCAAATAACAGGTTGTAATTTTAGTTTTTTTGTTATTTTCCTGAATCTTTTCTGGGTACTTTTTCATTTCTCCCTCCCCCAAAAGTTTGCAAGTTTTTCACCTAAAAATAACTCAAAGTAGCAAGAAATATTGATTTTAACAATAATCAGGTTGGAGAAATAACCCGATATAACTATTTATATTGCCAAACTCCAAATAGCAGGATATATTGATATTAGCAACAACCCAAAGGTTTGCAAGTTTTTCTTCTGGAAATAACTCAAAATAACAGAAAATGTTGATATTAACAATAACTAGGTTGGAGAAATTACCCAATAACCCGATAACACATTAACATGTTTTATACCGTAAATTTTAAACATTCTCTGTATTAATATTTTACATATTAAAAATATAAGCATTATTGCTTACAATTACTCATTTAAATTATAAATATAATCTAACCAAACTTAACCTACGTTCGCTTCGATCGCTAACCTCGACTAATTAACTCAATAGTGTTTTGATTAATTAAATAATAAATAATTGCAATAACTAATGAATTTATTATTTAAATACTCAAAACATTACTCCTAATTAGTCAAGATTAGCAAGCGAAGCGAGCGTAGGTTAAGTTGGGTTAGATTATATTTATAAAATAATTAAATATAAATGGTTACAAAAATGGTAATACAGAATTGTTATATCGGGTTATTGAGTTATTTCTCCAACCTGGTTATTGTTAATATCAATATTTCCTGCTATTTTCAGTTATTTCCAGGTGAAAAAATTGCAAACTTTTGGAGGGGGAGAAACAAAAAAGTACCCTTTTCTGTAGTCAGTAAGAAGTAATAAGATAATCGAATTTATTTCAAAATATTAAAATCAATTACGGTATTTCCTACAATTGTAGAATAGGAGATACAAACTTAATAACTGGAAAGGTAGTAGTGTACAGCAAAATAAGAAAAAAATTTGGAAAAACAAAGAAAAATTGTAGTAGTATAATAGACGAAAAACTATTGTTAGGGAGACAAAAAAGAGCTGACAGATGTCAAAAATACATAGAGTGATTAAAAAAGGTATAAAATTATATCTATCACATGAGATTTTATGAATTTATTACAATAAATAATAATATCATAGAAAAGTATTTTGAAATCACATTAATACAACGAACTAAATATAAATAATAATTTTTCACAAAAAGGTTGAAACTCATCAGGTTTTATGTGCTTTAACAAATTCATATGACGGATGAAAAAGAATGGATAATCCTCTATCTGAATTCCGACTAATCTTTCAGGCAATCTAGAAATAAAAGTTAAAAGAGAATTTCAATATTTCCTGCACGTTTGGACGAGATACGTGGAATATATTTTCGCTGTTTTTGACAACGTTCATCATATTAAAAATTATTTTAAAATATTAAACCCAATTAAAAAAAATTAAAGTTACCTTAAAAACTGAAAGTAGACTGATGTTACTATTTTTGGTTGTAAAATTAAAAATAATAAAATCATTTTTGTTATATAACAAAAAATAGGGACAATGATTAATATATCACCGACAATCTGTTCAGTCAGTGATAATAAGGTGACAATTTTTCATTTAATGTTTTGCAGAACACACCTGGCGTTTGATCCTGGATGCTTATCGCAGAATGATAAACTTTACTAAAATATATTACTAGTTTTACTAGAAAGACCATTGATTGAGTACATAAAAGGATCTACAAAAAATCTAACAAATGTAGCGAATCAACCTTACTTCAGAACAGTACAGAAAAATGATCGATGAAAGTATATATAAAATTATAAACTGCTCCTTCCAAAGCAGCAATATTAAAAAAAATATCACAACGTTACTGTGGCTACGTCCAGAAAATTGTTCTCTCTTATCAGAAACTCTTAACATACAATTAAACCATTTATAAATTGGTTTGTAAAAGCAATAATGTTAATTCATTTAGGATACCTTCGTAAAACTAAAAGAAAGATTGAAACTAGAACAAAGGAGTTTTTTCCATGTTACAACTGCAGAAAACAAAAAAAATCGGGTGTTGTTCAACAATGCCTGAAAACTGGTCACAATTTGGTCATATTTGTAAGGTAATTTGCTGGTGCCGAATGATGTGCCGCTCGGTAGAAAGCAAAATAAAAAAGGTAGATCCACAGCAAAGAGTTATTTGTATAATTATTTATATTTTATTTCTTATCACATTTCTTTATCCCGCTCACTCTCTCCCGCTCTCTCTCTCTCTCTCTCTTTCTTTGTTTCTTTTCACTCTCTCCACTAAATAAAGGGCACTTTGGTTTCAAAAAAGCATAAATGGTAGGGATACGATTCTGGACTGTAGTCCAGAACAGACATCTGGTTTTAGATGTCATTTAGGCCTGATATCTAATATTAGATGTTAGGTTAAGAAAAATAGTCACTTACGTGGCATTTGGTAGATATAACGAAGGTATTTGATAATATGCTGGAGTAAACTGTTACAAAACTTAAGGAATATTGAACTTAAAATATATAGATTCTGGTAGCAGCTTTTAGTAATAGAACCTATAATTATAAACCTGTAATACACGATTAATGCAACCACTGGTTTGCTGGTTACCACTATAACGGTTTTATTACCATGTATAACATGGTAGTCAAACAAGGCTAAGCCTATGTTTACTTTATACTTATACATAACAAAATTAATATAAGAATGGAAGGAAAAATTGGAGAGGCAAGTCAGCTGTCCAAAGAAAAATTTAATTATATAAAGGTTTTTTTTTTAGTAAAAAGCAAATACTTGTATGAAAACATTTAAAATTATATGGATATATTGCTGCTAAAAGATGTAGTCAGGATAAAAATAAATTTATAAAAAAGATTTAAGGTAAAAGAGGAAGCATGAAAGTGAGAAGTAAATTTTGAGATAGGGGAAATATAATACACTAGAAATTGGACAATTTTGATTAAAAGTAGACAGGCACAGGTAAGGAGACCTTTTTTAATGTAGAAACCTTATTTTATAACAAAAAAGAAGTATACAAATAGATGTAAATAGATCTTAAATGTTAGATATTTATAAAATATTTATTTTCAAGGAATGTAGAGAGTTTTGGCAGCAAGAGATGTATAACAGGAAAATAGGAAAGGAGAAGAATACAGGCCTTTGAAATGCATTGTTACACGAAAATGATGAAGATCAGACTGGTTTTACATATAAGATAATGGGGCCTTACGACGAATAAAAGAAAACACAACTTTATGGCAGATCTTCTAGAGAGAACTAGGTCGATTGGCCGTAAATCAAAAACATTTTCTTTTTCAATTTGAATAGAGGAATATGTAGTGATTAAAAACTATAGAAGAAGAGAAATGTTGGAATTTTCGTATTTAAATGCAAATAGTACAACCAAGATGCCCTTTTATCTGTTTTATTACAAAGAGAATCATTACATTGGCTGAAATTTAGTAATTACTTTTTAGGTAAAAATTTATTCCAAAACAGAGGGGAATGAAGAATAAAATATCGATTGATATTTTTAAAATTTATCAAATTTTTCGAGTTCTGAAATTAATGGGAATAACATAACAAGAATGAATTCGAGATATTATATTTTTCTACAACTAGCCTATTTTAAATTCTGGATAAGAAATAAATTTGCTGTTTGATTTATGGTTTAAAGCGATACCATGTTTTAAACCTTAATGATAGAGAAACTGTTTTCTACAAAGCAGCAATAATTAAAAGAATCACAACATTACCGTGGCTACGTCCAGAAAATTGATCTCTATATCAGAAACGCTTAACATAGAATTAAACCAAAAAAGCAGACATATATAAATTGATTTGTAAAAACAAATGTAAAAATAGAATATAAAATATTAATTTTAATTGTAATAATAATATTACAATTACAACTAATGATACACCTATATCATAGTGAATATATAGGATGGGGGTCCTATATGTACACTAGGATCCCCGATTCGGCTTCACCTGAGTTATATAGTTACTTGCTTACCCGTGGAAAGGGGATGTTTAACCGGTCAGGGCTCGTTTCGCTCGTCTTCTTGAATAGCTGGACCTCCCTGTATTCATTAAATTCATGCTTGTATGAAGAATAATAATGATATATAAAAATTAAAGCCTGTTCAAATTATAAAAACTACCATGTATTGTAATTTCTTCGGAGTTAAAACTTGGTCAGTAGGGAACCGGAAACTTTAAATGAAGAACGCGGATTTTAAAATAGTCGTCCTTGTTCTTAAAAATAGTAGTTATTTGTTTGTTATCTGGTTAGCCGTACCTGGTTACCCGTACTAGGTAAATGTATTTTCCCCAGTTCTTAGCGTGTCCAAGTCTAGTGAATATCTCGTTTATTATAGTCAGAAATGAGAATAAAATAAATATTTTTACATTTTTCATCCCTTTCAACGTCGAATTTCGAAAAATCTAGAAATTTATTTTTAGAAAAAAAATTTTACTGACCAAAAATAAAGTTGATATATTCATTTGTTATCGAAAAATTAAAAAAAAAATAATGATAAATTTTATTCTTTCTCTATTAACCTTAAACTCGGAACTTCCTTTTTACGTTTGCACTTACACCGTAAGAAGAACGTGTTTACAAACTTTTTATCAATTTATCTTCAGTAGTGTTTTCTGGGAGCTGATTACGAATATATCAGGACATGTTCTTTTATATTATATATAGATATTATAATAAAAATTGCACATTCAAAAAATGTGTACTATAATTAGATAATCTAATCATTTTGGTAAAAAAATTGCGATTTTTATATAATTCTAATAGTGCATAGGTATGCACAGTTTGTAATTAGGCTTGAGAAATTGTTTATGTAATATAATTTTTAATTTCTTAATTAATTAACAGCAAAATGTTAGTTTTCATTTTTTAGCTTAGAATAGTATTTATTTATTAAGGTATCTGATCTATTAAGTAATGTATTTTAGGAGATTAAACCCTGTCTGCTTTTTAACCTCATGGCATTTTTATTTGTTAAATTATATTACTTATAGTTGAGTGATGACCGATTGAACATTTTTTTTTTTTTTTTTACACAATTCGACATCCATAATCTATTCAGTCGGAATAATGAATAGATGAGGTGAATGATCGTAAATGGTTGTAAATAAATAAACAAATATGTAGATAAATGAATTTCATTTGGAAAATTAAAAATATGTTTGTAATTGATGGGGGTAGGGGAAAATAAATGATATGCCGAACGCAAACACCGGGAATTTCAGGTTATGTTATTCCTTTTTAAATAGACATTTTCAATATTCCTTTTAGCAAAATTAAAAATCGCAACTCTATTCCATTTTGTGTGTATACACATACATATATTCATATTTAATATGCACAATGTTATAACATTAATCACGAACCTTCAAATCTTTATAAATACTAGCATTTATTTTTTAGGCTTTATTTCCTCCAATGGTTTGTAATATGTTGCTTCCAAGTAATATCAGTGGAAGAGCTTTTAAACGAAAATTACATAGTTTTAGACACTGAACCTTTTTTCAATTATTAGTCGGTATCATTACTCAGCAATGTGATGACGACAATGACAACAAATAATTGCGACAAAATAAATAAAACTAACTGTTATAGCGTAGATATATACAACCCCCGATACTGACACTATTTCACACGAATCTTCCAGAAAGTAAGTCGGGAAAGCATGAGCTTAAATTTTTATACATATTCTGCATTCCGGATAAGTTAGCTCACTATCACTGGTAATGTTATTCATCAGCATTCCAATTCTTAAATTTATCAAGACATATGTTTGCTTCTCCCTTTTCACGTTTTTTTTTTAACAATTCTTTTTATACATATGTCGTGTTTTTTTCAGACCTGTTATATTATAGTTCACTCATTCATAGTGTTCTACCATTAGGGCAGGTCCTGTCACGGCTGCTGCTCTCCACTTTCTTCTACCCTTTGCTAACATCTTTGTTCCGCATATTTCTTTCTATAATTCCAACCATCGTTTGAAATCTCTTCCTTTCCATTCATTCATCAAGTCTTCTATGGTATCCACTAACAAACTCCTTTTTCTTCTACAATGTGCTAGCCCTCATATAATGATAATGTTCCTTTTCCTATATTCAATTACATTTAGCATCTTCCTGTTCCCTCCGATTCTCTTTAATACTAACTCATTTGTTACTTCGTCTTGCCATCTGACATTTATGATTCTGCAACATACCCAAATCTCAAAAGCTTCATTTCGTTTTTTGTTTGCCTTTCTCATCGTTCGCGTTTAAATTCCATGTAGCATCGCACTCCAAATAAAACATTTCATCAATTTTTTCCTTAACGCTAAGTTTAGATTTTATAATGAAAATAAATTTTTTTAAATAAAAAATAACAAGAAATAAAAAAAATTAAATCTACTTACCGACCTCCGTGGCCGAGTAGGTGCGTCTCAGCATTTCGTACGGAGTTACCGGGTTCGAATCTCGGTCAGTCATAGCATCTTTTCATACGCTATCAATTTCTACCGGGCTAATGATATAGTTGTTGAAGTCCCGCTCTTTCATAACAAAAAATAAATTAAATATAATCAAATTTGAAGAGGAATTAAATAGAGTTATATTAATGAATTATTGAAGTCGGTTTTAATTTAATTTTACAAGTCGTAACTAATTTTTTTGTACCTAGTAAAATAAAGTAGCTTTTACACTTAATAACACATGTTATGAAAATTCAAGATAACTTTTTACACTAAGAAATCTTAAACAGATAATCGAAAAAAGGATATTAAATATACAAATGAAAAACTACAAATCACATGGATTTTATAAATGTAATACCTACTTTTTAATTTGTTGCAGATAAAAACTGTTTTATAGTTTACCGATTTTTGAACTGTAAGAAACTAAATTTAGTTGTTTCATATTTATACATATGACTAATTACGGTATTTATTAAACTATGTTTGCTAATTTAATTGTTATACAATTCCTTCTAAAATAAATAATGACTGAAAGTAGAATAGAGTAAACTAAGTATTTGCAGACATGTTACGTTGCATCCGAATACAAATAAAATATTTTCATTGCACGTAAACTCTATGAAGTATACATAAACAATGGTAATTTAATTATATTATAATAATAATAATTGCTTAATTAAATTACACTATACCCGTACAATATGAAATAAAAATAAATATGTATTATTACAATTTTATTCAACTTCCAAAAAAATGTACAAATAAATATATATTATTATTTAAATATATATTATTTTATTAAATTCAACTCCCTGAAAAAACCATGTAATTAGAAAAGTTATAAATTTATTTCTGCTTTGTTGTATAACTCTAATGCCGTTTCCATCGAATGCAATGCTATGTAAATACAAAAATACCGCGTGATCATTTGAAAAGTTACCACATTTATTATACAACAGCTATCAGCCCCGTCGTATTTCTGTCTATAGGCATGTATTCCACTCTCGGGGGGGGGGGGGGGGGGAACGTTTTAAAACTATTTTCAAAGGGTTGGAACCAACCTCCCCGCTGCACCACCCCCAACTCAAAAATCTTAAATGGTAATGGTAACATTCAACTAAATTAATTGACAACCCGAAAAAGATAATGAATTTTGGTGAAAATAAATTTAAAATCCATCCATCCCTCCGCTAGGTAAGTGGAAAAAACCATTTGGGGTAACACTTTTTTATATTTCAGTCCAACAAAAATAACTATAAAATTACGTGATATAACTTCTTAAACTATTTGAAATAATCATAATCTCGATTAAAACTGAAAAATTATTTTTACTTTTAGTTACAAACACAAAATTTGGCTCTTAATTTTTTTTAATTTTTCAAAGGTTGAAAACTTATTTTTTAAATAAGACGATATAGCTTGTGACACTCAATGGAAGGCACCTTGAATGACAAGTAATTTGGTACAAATAAAATACAAATTTGAGTGATGAATAAAAATGTGTTTACTTTTTTTAGATTATGTTAGGATTTTTTTTTTTAGCTAATGTTGGGATGCAGTTTTACTGATCGAAAGTATTAGGTCAGAAATCGTCCGTTCTTTTTAAAAAATATGTGTGTTTTAGATTTCTCCAGCCATGAGAAAACGTTTCAATAACACAACATTATAACATCAGTTAAACATAAGAAAAAAACAATAATGAGGTACCTACTTTGCTGGTAATATGTTGAAAAATTTATTACCTTGTAATAACAAGTTATAATTTTCTGCCAATTACTGAGACCGGATGTAGATGCTGAATTTACCGTTTCTGAAAGGACAAAACTAGTTTTGTTTAAGTGTTCTCCAAACCATCGATTGCGAAACTCTGATCCACTTAAAAATACGTCTTGTACTGACGCCTGAACTGCATCGATATTAATTTCATCAATAACAGCGATATTTGGACAGATCGCTCATAGCTGGTATACTAGGTAGTAAAACATAACATAGCAGACGACTACAACAGCATTTTTCGGTTGGGGGTAGGATTTTTCAAAACGGTTTTTGAGAATATTATTTTTTAATTGTTAAAAAATGTGTTTAAGAAAATATGGTCTTAATTAGGCAAAATTTCTAGATACGTTGCTCTATAGCCTCACCCCCTTGACCTTTTAAGTTGAAAATTTAATATCATCAATGCCATATATGTAGAGAAGTAGTCTGACCAAGTTTGGTCAAAATCGGTCCAGTAATTCTCGAGATATAAGGTGATTTAAAGGCCGTCACCAAATACACACACGGAAATGCGAACAAAAAACAATCGTAAAATTTCCATCCACTTTCTTAGGTGTCTAAACGTCATGAACCGGTGAAAACAGCATATGCCCAAATTGAACCAATTGCAATACTTTCCCATCTAGAGCTATAACTCTGCTGTAGCGCTATTTAGACGGGAAAGTAAAACTCATCTAAAAGATATATAATTTAATTTTTAATAAAATTTAAACAATAATCTAATACAAAATTAGTCCGGTAATAGGTATTACCTATTAGGTAATACCTAATAGACCGGTTGGTTGTTAGTTCGGATCCCAGTTAGGCTAGAAATATTTACTGGTTATAAAAAAATTCATCTGAAAAAAAATAACAAGGAATTGTGAGTAAGCCTGTAGTTACTGTTAAAAAAAACGATATATTTATCGTAAACAAATAAAGATATATTTATATTCGAATCAAGTTTGAAGCTATATATTATGATAACAATAAAGAAACTTGTATTAATTGTTTAGAGGAAATAAAAGTAAAAAGGGAATGAAAATTCTCTGTTTTTTTTTAATACAATGGCATACGTATGAAAAGTTTGAACTTTTCCCAAAAAAAAACTTGTTCCTAAAAAGAACTCCATTAGTGGTCCAAGGTTTTAATTAATAACCTCTGATTACAGTATTTTCTATAGCGTAGAAGAGTGAACATAAGCAAATTTTAAAGCAGTCAACTAAAAGAACCAAACTCCACACTCCAGCAATTTAATTTTCAGGATGAAGGCTTTAATAATTCAACGCTAACAAAAGGAACATATCGTTTATGTATTCATATCGTATTCAAACTACCAGACCCACACACACACACACATGTATATACGCACCACAGAAATATTTCACACGTACATCTACTTATATTATCAATAAATTCCTTTTACATAAAAAATTACTTAATCTGCATTTTTTAGGTTTTACTTTTCCGGCTTTTCCAAGTTATATATATATAATATAAAAATAATGAATGAATTTGATTATCTCTCGAAGTTTTAAGGTCAATCGACTTCAAAAGCATAAATTGTTTTTTTAAGTAATAGTAATAACAAATACTGTTATAAAATTCAATTTTTTTATGCATGCGCGCATGAATAATTCCAGTATTATCATAAAACTTCAACGGAATAACTTCAACGGAAAATATAACAACTTTGTTGTAAGTTTTTTTTTTTTTAATGTAAAATGTTCAATCCTTGGGCATGAGGGTTTATCTAATTTTTGGGTTGCATTGCCCATTTTTTAGTAACATCTATTTTTGTTCTGTGTTTGCAGTTGTACTTGTAATATGCCGATCGTCTACTATTGGCCGATCTTCGTGGCGGAGTGGTAGTGGTCTCGGCCTTTGATCCGGAAGTCCCCGGTTTGAATCCCGGTCAGGCATGGTATTTTTCATCGCTACAAAATTCCATTTCCATATTAAAAAAAAAAAACTTTTTGGTGAAAATAATGTACGCTTTATTACTATAATAATTGAGGAAATATTATAAAAATAAAAATCCCCGGAGGATAATTTTATATCTTGTTTTATATAATCCTATTGTATTACTACCCACTTAATAACAGAAAGATATCGTGATATTTTAAAATATTTTCACCCAATAAATCTGCTTTCAAAATGAATAAAATATATCAAACACATAATCCGACCATATAGGCTATATAATTCACTTCAATAGGAAATGAAATAAGAAAACAACAAGAAAATCAATAAGTTAGAAAAATAGTCCAGATATAAAGAAGATCAATCAATCTTGAATTTCTTGTTCTTGCTTTTCAAACAAAGTGTACATTTACATCCTCGTTCTTTCATCAATGGATTGATTGAATTGATGTGTCTCGGTCGAGTCGGCAGCACTGAATTTCTCTTAATTTAATCCGTTCTTGTGATATGCATACAAATCCTTTTAGAGATTGAATGTCTTTAAAACATTGTTTTGATTCTGTAAATAAAGTTCTTGCGTTGAAAACTTAGGCTACATTAAAAAGCGACTGATTCTTTTGAATATGGATTACATCACCTTATTAAAAAGTAATAAAGTTTAAAAACGAGTTATAAACGATATAATTTATTAAAATAATATTATGTTAATAACAAAAACTGCGAACAATTTAATTTAATGGAATTGTTATTACTTAAATGATATTTCATTAAAAATATCTATCATAATGGGCTATAATTCAACGTTCAGTTGTTGGAAAAATCCGCTATGTATTTCTAAAATGAAGGGTTAACATCTTAAAATCTAACAGTATATAAAAAACGAAGAATTAGTTCTGTTAAAGTATCTTTCTACAAGCTTATTTGCAGTAGAAAGTTTAATATACAATTGCCTACTAATTTAAAACTTTGTGTTGATCCTGTTAATAAAAAGTAATTTATAATACTTAAAACGGGTAAAAATATTTTTTTTTGTAATGTTAAGGGATGGTTTTCTTAAAATATCGTATTTCTGTTCTTTTTTTGTAATTTATTTAAAAAATAATACTATTAAAAATCCCATTATATACTGGTATAAAACCATTTAAAAATATTTAAATAAAAACGATTTCATAAAAGCACCTCTGAACCAAAAATTTTATATTTAAATTTAAATTTTCATTTTCCTTTTCTAAATGAGAATGAGAAGAATTATATTGTGGTAATATCGTTTGAATCCTACCTCAGGTTTAGAAGGTCCGTGAGTTTAAAAGGGATTTTTATTTTTTAATATTATATCAATATTATATGAGGAAGTTGTGATGGTTATTTTATTCTTGATCCCCTGAAATAAGATAATTTAACATCTGCAATGTAATGTTAGCGTATCTCCCTTTCATTCGGAAAATTTTGAGTTCAAAACTTCCTCAGGGATGGAAGTATTATTCATACGAACAATTTTTTATCCTAAAAAACTTACAGTATCTGTTACTTTTTCTTAATAATCGTTTTTAGTAGAAAGTAATTTTCAACAGTTACCACGGAGGTAGAGTGAAAAACTTTATCATGTTTTATTAAATATAATAGTTTATTGAATTTGTTATTTATTTATTTTTTAAAGTTGTAGAATTTTAACAAGATAGGAATAATTTTATCATAGAGATAAATTATTCTTGTTTAATTTTATAAAATTATGTTTTATTCGAATAACCCAAAGTTTCTAAGCTGCATATATGAGGGCGAGTAAAAAATTATCTAATATTTCTTTTATAATTTATTTACACAAAGGTAGGGGTTCAACACATGCAGAAATTTTCTACGTAGTCACCATCCTTGTCAATGCACTTGGTCCAGCATTCATTTCATTTGCGCATTCATTTCAAGAAGAAGGTTATCGGTTGATCGTGAAGCCACTTTAGCACCGATTCCTGCAAATTTCTGTGGAAAATTGACAATCATATGCGGTCAAAACAGAGGAAAGTCGGAGGGAGCAAAATCTAGATTGTAAGGAAGGTATTGTAGTATCTTAAAATTCAACTGATTGCTTAAACAGTGTCTGGCCAGCCGTGTACGGGCGGGCCTTGTCATGCAGAAACATTGTCTTGGTACCCTCGCGCACAGACTTTCCGTAAACCTAGCTCGTCGTGGATGATTTGATGGGTAGAACCATAACTGATTTTCAAAGAAGACGGTACCTCATCGATGGTAACACGCCTATTCGCCAGAACCACTCCTCCAGCTTGCTGAATTTTATCGTTCGTGGTGGTGGTTGACGAGCGTACTGCTCCGTCTTCGTGCGTCATATTCGCCCGCCCAATTTTAAACTTCGCAATCCGTGAAAAAAACACTTTTACGTGATAAAGAAGTGTCCCCTAAATACTTTTTTCCTGTGATAAAAATCTACGATGAATTTCAGCCCATTTCAAACCCTCTGACAAGAGAGATTGGGTCATTGTTCGCTGTTTCTCCTTGGTACAAACTTCTAGCGGAGCGGGCATATTTACACTGGTAATAGCCGGAAGGCAAATAATGAGTCGGAGTTAAGTTTGGTACACGTAACCGTAGTCGTACGTGTAGATAATAGAGTACGTAGAGTAAGTATATATAATTTTTGACTCGCCCTCGCATGTGGGCGAGTCACATATCAATATCAATAAATATTATTGAAATGAATGAATACTTTTAATAAATTTGCTTTATAAAATTCGCATCGTATTCCGTGTTTAATTATAAAAAATTCTCACTCTTTAATATTTGTTGACAAAAATTTGGTGTCTTTTTTACTGATATATTAAAAAAATGTTTAATGTGATTCTTAATAACCCCCCCCCCAAAAAAAAAACCATATACATATATCTTGTTATCGATTTACCTTCGCCGTTAACGCTTAAAGGGTAATCTGAATGATCGGTATTAGATAGAATAAATTTAACTCCATACTAAAGAACGAACTTGACAAGAACGTATCGCAGAAATCTACTTATCCTCAATGAAAAATGTTAATAATAAAAAATAATAAATGAAAATATACTTACCCGTAACAAATAAAACTTATAGTGAACATTTCATATTAATTTGTTTTATTATAATGATGAAATATGATCGTTTTACAAAAAAATTATAATGTGATATTTTCTGGCAGCGAATAAATTGTTTAGGAGATTTTATGAAAGAAAGCGCTGCTTGAACAGCTCTTGGAAAGCTCTCCACGATTCATTAGGCAATGGTCCAAAAGGTTTTAAGGGCAAAAGACATGAAGAGGCGGGCAGTAAGTTTAAGTGTAGGCGAGTTGAGATCAGAGATGAGCACAGATATCGTTCTATGCCTGAAGCTTTGCAACGGATTAGTATGTAGTTAAAAAAAAAACACAATCATCGATTCGAACTTCAAGATTTAATTTCGATCCATAATTTTAAGTTAAAATATTTTTTCGGTTGGTAATTTAATTTCACTACGTTTTATAAAACACTTTATTCTCTGAAATTAAACTAATTTCCTTCTTAATATCGAGAGTTTGCACCAATAAATACACAAATATAAAGTCTTTTTCGAGTACAGAAAAGTTTACAGCAAGTTTAATATTTACAATCATTATTACACTTTAATCGGTTATTTTGAAACTTTTAATGATGTCTAGAATTTCTTTCAATTTAGTTTTAACAGATTTAATTTAAGTATATTTGATTTTTTTTCTTTTATTTTAATCAAGTTAATTAACTGTTTTGATCCCTACTTTCCATGCCTTTGTGTTCTGTGCTAATATTTATTTCAAAGTAATTCCTAAATTACGTCCTAAATCGTCTGTTATGTTTTATATTTTCCAACCTTAGTTTTCTTCTGTTGTTTTTACCATCTAAAAATCTTATCTTTCTAAGAACTCTTCGTTTCAAGTTTTGTCAAGCCATCTAATTTTCAACATCTTTCAATAAGTCCATATTTCAAAATTTTCTATTCTTTTACTTTCTGCTTTTCCTATAGTTTGTACTTCTTCATAAAAAAAGCGTTACAGAAATATGTTTAAAATGCGTTCCTATTCTTAGATCTATACTTGAAAACGGCAGATTTCTTTTCTTCTTTATTCTAGCATTTGTTTTTGTCTCCAGATTACTTCACTCATCAATTGTAATTTTACTGCCTAAATAATAATATTCTGTTACTCTTGTATTTTGCCACCCTTAATCTTAACAATTTGTTTTTATTTTTAATTATCATCTTTTCCAAACCATGGTTTGATTTACTACTTTTTATTTTCAAACTGAATTTTATCCCTAAAAATAAACGAATGTTATTCAATAATTATGCTTACAGAATTATTTTTCTGTAATCTTAACTGCGAATTAACAATCTTTATTTTATTTCTCTTTTTAAAAGTCCAATTTAATTTTTTTTTCTTTTTGATATATCTCCTTTGGTGTAAAAGTTGAAAAATCACAGAGAACAAAACACATTTTCTCACTTCTTTTATATTTTCTACTTTTAAACACCACTTTATTCTTGGAAAAATTGATTCTTCTTACTCCATTGAACTAAAGTTCAATTTTTCTTAAAATTTTAAACATTTTATTAACTCTATAACATCAAATGTTTTCTTTAGATTTATGAATGATATCTAGATAGTTTTATTACCCCTACATTTTAAATTTAATTTTAGGACCGTAATGGCATTTCTTAGGACCATAGTCTTTCTGAAACCCAACTGGACTATATTTTACACATCTTCCACCACATTTTTCATTCACCAGTAGACTATTCTGATAAGTATTTTTGAAACACAAGTCGTTATAAATAATGTATAATAATGAAAAAGAAATTATCCATGAAAATCAACGGATGTATTGATAATTTAAAGAAATACTACTCAAAGTTTTTGCAGTATTCTTTTTTTTAAACATTTTTCTAAATCAGATGATAAGTTAGAAACTTTCCGGTTTTTATTTTAAAAATTATAAAATGTTTTTAAAAATTTATTTCATTTTGTAATTTACATTTCTTAATTTTTTTTAATTTGAGAAGTTTCATAATGAATTTTATGTTATCTTAAGAAAGAACACCTAGCAAAGATTGAATTTGTAGTAAGTTTACAAATGCTCTGTCAGATTATACAGAGTGAATCAAAAGTATGTAACATTATAAAACCCTTCCATATAGAATAATGGAACTTTCGGACAAGGCATCAGCCAACTAATTTACCTTTTGATGAGAAATAAAATTTCAACCCCTTCTTGGAGTTGGCCCAGGGGTTGTAATTCAAATATTTTAAATAGTAATACCCTATGCGTGACGCATCATTATAAAGTCTCTTTAAGTGGCAAATAATTTCTTTGACCTCTTTTATGATCCTGAGTTTGCAAAAGGATTACTAACCGGTGAATTTAAGGTTGTTGAATTAAATACCTTACAAAAATCAGTATGTTTTAACGTATATAAAGATAGAAGATCAGCGCTAAAGAATTGGAATACACTTGCGAAAATAAAAGGTTTAGAGAAGTCGGCTGGTGAAGTATTAAAGAATCCAGAGGTTTTAGGTCAAATACGAGGCACAAGTTTTTTTGGTCTTAAGACTCCTCTTAAGGAGACTCTCTTAAGACTCCTTAAGAGAAAAATAAAATAAAGATTTGGTATGATATCTGTACCCAAAACGGCGACAAATTTTGGATTTTGAAAATTACTAAATTTGTAAGATCAAATAATGAAATTAAATAAAAAGAAATTAACTGGTTTAAATTAAAATTTAATTAAAATCTCTTCTAAAAAAATATAAATTTAAAAAAATTAGACTTTTTTTCTTTTAACACAAAAAATTCTTCTTCCAGTTTAATGAATAAGTAAATAAAAATTGTCACGCTGATAATAGATGGTCTCTTACCATTGTTACAAAAATCAAACTTACTTCATTGTTATGTAATATTCCATTTATAGTGTTTCATTACTACACTGTTAAGTTTCTTATGAGAATTTACTGTGATCGGTTGGTTAATTGATTCTGTCTACCTTTACCACATTTTAAGCCTCTTTTGTTATTTACCATTTTTATAATTATTTTTTACTGAATCAGTTTTTCTCTGCTACCTGCTAAAATTGCTATCAACATGTCACTAAGTGAACAGTTGTGATAGTGTTAGGTCGTATAATGAAGTTTGTGAATCGTTCATTGCAACAATAAATAGTCGTAACCCTACTTCAAAAGATACAGTGTCAAAAACCATCAAACGATTTGAAGAAACAGGTAGCATTAATAATAGTGGAAAACCAGGGACGGCTACATCTTCAACAGATAATAACAAATTTTTAAAGATTGTTCAAGAATTTATTGAGAATCCTCATTCCTCAACTCGAACAGCAGCACGAGAATATAATATTAATCAAAGTTCAATAATTCGAACATTTAAACAGTGAAAACAGTGACCGTGAAAATTTTAAACCGTTAAAAATTCGTCTGGTGCAATAACTTGACTATGAAGATGACTACGATCGAAGACTTGAGTTCTGTGAAATTAGGATTAACGATATTCTAATTTATTAAACATAATTTTTAGAGATGAGGACACATATTTTAAAAGATCGAACTATAAATTGCTATAATTGCCAATACTGGACTGATATTAATCCATACTGATATCGTGAGACATATACACAGTGTCCAGTCAAAGCAAACGTACGGGAAGGTATTGTTGATGGACGATTGACAGGGCCTATATTTTTTGATGAAAATTTAAACGTAGTGAAATATCAGGCTTTGATTTTCGACCATATCGTTCCAAACTTTCAGAACGTTGTTGGCTCCAACTTCCAAAATATTTGGTTTCAACAAGGTTGTTGCCCCATCTTCTTCAGGTACGTAAAATTTTAAATGTATTTTTCGCGGAAGATACATTGGCCAAAGCGGTCATATAGAATGGCCAGCGAGATCACCCAATTTTCTAACACTTAAGAAGTATTGTTTATCATAATAAGCCACAAGATATCGATGGTTTACAAAGCAGAATTCGAGAATCAGCAAAAAATATCACTAGGGAACAATTGAATAATGCAGTATCATTCTTTTACAACCGACTGGGACACTGTAAAACAACAGAAGGAAACATTTTGAACATTTATTAAAATTAAATTAATTAAATGAGCAAATTTATGCGTAGAAAGTAATATTTTTAAAATAAATTTATTCGATAGTATCAATTTAGTATAATTATTATAAATTTATTTATTTGAGATAACAATTTCTTATATTATCAATACAATTTTTCTGAAAATCTAAATCGTTATTCCACCGCCATTTCGTGTACAAATATTGTACCAACTTTATATTAATACACTTTTTCTTATCTTAAAGAGTTCTTTAAAATGATTATCACACAAAGGGTGTTACCATTAAAAATATTTGAGTTACAACCCTGACCTTCTTGTAGGGGTGTGACCACCACACAAGAAAGCATTAAAATTTTATTTCTCGTCAAAAAGTAATATAGTTGACCGATACCTTATTTTGAAAGTTACAGTATTCTACCTCAAACGGATTTAACGTTGTTGAGGTGTTTCCCTACTTTTGACTCGCTCTGTATATCTATTTTTAATCTTTTTCTTTCGATGAGATATTTTCTAAATAAACGGAATAATGAAATAAGTCGTAATAATGTTTTACTTCATTACTGAAAAAAAGCTAATGTTTTCTCTTATATCGCTAGACGCATTTTAGATAATAATTTTAACATACAGTAGTAACCACACGTTATTTAGTCACAGAGTTTTGATATATGCAGGAGGGATCTGAATGAACAGTTTATTGAGGCTAAAGCTTTGTATTTGTGGGTGTGATCGAAATTTTTCTATTAAGGAGCCTGTACCTGTGCCTAAAAACATTTTGGTTCGAACGTATATTTATAATGGTCTATACAAAATAGGCGACCATTTCCAAAAGTTAAATCTTGTACTTCCCTTCGAGAATAATTTTCCTTATCCTTCATCCCTTACTAAGTTCTGTGGATTTAGAATCTTGTTATATTAATGGTAAGAACACTGGGACCAATAAAGTCGATGAATTCTAGATATATTCTAGTTGGTTCTAATCTGATTTAAACTTCAAATAGGCTGTTGAATATTAGAATTCAATCGTTATTCATCGATGAAGATTTTTAATAACTGCTAATAAAATAAGTTTCCTAATTATTTATGCTTGTTTATTTCGTACGGTTTCTAAAATCATCGTTTGAATGATTAATTTTCTAACAGATTTTTTATTTCTGTTATTTTTATTTATTTATTTTTATTATTTTCTTGTATACACCTGTAGTGACTCAGTACTTTATTTCCTCAGTTTTTATTTATATCTGTTGTTCAATAATCTAAATGACCATGTAGTCTTAGATTTTTCGAAAAATTAAAACGGGTTTTAAGCCTATTTTTGTTTCCTGCGTATGTAGTTGATTCATTGTTAATAGAATAAGTTTTCTTTAATTATTTAATTCTTGTTAAATAATTATTTAATTCTTGTCTATTACGTATGGTAATTTTCAATTTCAATTATTCAGAATAACACTCGAAATGGATAAAAGAGATAGATGTGCGTGTGCTTGTGTTCAAACGTATTAAATTACTTTTAATTTTTTTTTAATTTCGTACCATTTCTAATAATTTGATTTACTCCAAAATATCTTTTTTACCACGTAAAACACGAAAGCAACTAAAAAAGGCATCAGGTCATAAATCAAGTTTTCAATAAATATAGGCCTTTCAACCGACTAAGCTATAGCACGACCTTTCAGTTTTCTTATAACAATGTCAGTCACTAATAATGATTCTGATGTTGATGACTACGAAGTTACCACGCAAGTTATCTACCCTGCATGCAAGAAGTTTATAAAAGTACATTATTTATAAATTTTGGTAATAATTTTAATGATTTATGCTGTTATTATTTTTTTCAATACTTTTCGTATTAACATTATTAAAACATGTTATCACAAATAGATCATTTTGTGGTCGAGTAAAAAAGGGTTTTTGTAATAAAGGTATCTATAAATAATGTCTAGATAAAAAAAAAAACAAATTTATAATACTGAATAAATTTCTCTAATTAATTAGATAATTAATTAATGGCTTCTGAAATAAAACAAATTAGTTTCCGATTACCTAAATTATATAACAATTAATTTTTATTAAATTGCTATTAGATCAATTTTTATCAGGTATTATGAGAAAATATTAATTATTTGCTTGATTAATAATAAATGTATACTCGTTTATATATATATATTTATTTCACCTAGCCAGAAATCCAAACAAAATTATGTGTACGAAATAGTTTTGTTTAATTGGCTTTAATTCTTCTTCTCTGAAATATTTTACTTAATGCAACTCCGGAGGTTACTAAAAAACTATTCATGTGATGAAGGAGTACGCTCCCCCGTATGAAATTTCAAAAAAGGTTTCTATTAGAATTATTTAAAATTCTATTTGCTATACTGTTGATTGTTTTAAATCGCTTGTTAAATTTTAACAAATCAGAAAAAAAATACCAAAAGATGGCAGGACTCTTACGTTTGAAATCGAAAAAGAAAACTTCTACGGAAAATTATTAAACATTTTTGTTATATGTTTATATTTTACAGAAAAAAAGCATTCTAAGAGTGCAAATTATGAAAGTTTAACCAAAAGAGGGAAGATTAATTGTTTGAACAGTAATTGTTTTTTAATAGAACCTAAGTATTATAAAAAATTATCGTAATGAGAAGAGGGCTATATGCAAGTAAATATTTCAAGTGGAGACGAAACAAAAACTTCATTTAAATAACATTTTAGTACTTCATTCTAGTACTAAAATGCTCTTTCTTAGTAATTAAAATCAAATTTTAAAGAATTTAAAAGAATAATTAAAAATTTAAATAGTATTAAAGTAAATTAATTACTAACTGTAAATAGTACTTTGTAGTACTTTAGTACTATTTTATTTCTAGTACTTCAGTAGTTGTTATGTAAATTAAAATAGATTCTTTGTGCAAATTTCGTTAAAAATGGTTTTATCGTTCATGTTAATTGCAATGTGGCCAGTATACAAAAAAAAAACACACATCAAATCTATAAAAAGGAGAATTTTTTTTTCTTAAATCGATAAATTTAAATAATTTTCTTTGATTATAATTTAATATGAAGCTCAGAGATAATTCTATATAAACTTATCTTGCGGAATTTAAAGGTAAGCTTTAATAATTTATACGTTAGATGATGTTTGCTAGGTAGGTTTTTATACACTTAGTTTATGCGAGAGTAATAGTTTCCAATAATTCTCCGACATTTATGAACAGAATACGTGATTTTGATAAATGAAGAACAAAAGAAAAATTCACACTATCTTCTAAACGCCATACGTGAAGAACTATGCATTTATCAGTAATAGAAAGAGACTTAATGAGTGACTAAAAATACTGCAACACAAAGATATGTATGTAACACGTAAAACATATCTGCTTTTTTAACATTACTCAGGGTAATATTTTTTAACATTGCCCAGACGTTTAGCTAGGGGTGGAGCCTTCCTCCCCTGTGGACTCTGCTGTGTTCTTTAACCTGATGCTTGTGAAAATAACAATTTTTGCGGGTTTTAGAATAGTCGTCCCATCTTAAAACAGTAGTAATATCTGGTTACACGTACGAAGGACGGATAAAAAAATATTTTATACGGTTCTTAGCGTTAACCGTCAACGCTAAGAAGAGGTGACCGTGAAAATTGTTATTATTTTTTTCTAGTTAAGTAACAGGGGGCAGGTGCAGCCAGTCACGTTGCACATACAGTAATAGTGGTAATGACTGTGTTGGTTGAACTGCCGCCGGTACACTATTGCATCTTAAAAGCGACTTTTATCGATAATGAAAATTTTTTTGCAGAAAATTTAATTTTTAAATACTCCAAGTGATCTCTGAATTCGATTTGATCAATGGTTTGGCCATTTTAAATGGTTTAAAGTCGGCAAGGAACATAAGCCGGATGTTATCGCAAATAATTAATACGGCCACCATCTTGAAACGGGGAAACATTTCACACGGCAGTAGTCCTGTATTCTTTTCAGGTGTAAAATCTATATATAATTTCAGCAAAATCGGTTAAGTAATTTTTGCGTGAAAGAGTAATAGACTCACAGACACCACTAGAATTATATATATATATTAGGTATTATTATTAAATACTTCTGTAAAAAAACTTACATTTTTATTTTGTTCTAGTAAAAATAATAAGTTGTATACAATTATTAAACTTGTGGTAAAATTACCAGAAACTCATCAAATTTATTTTTTAAAATAATAATAATAAAAATTAAGTTCATATACTGAATAATGACATTTTTTGATATTTGCAAAAAAAATTAATTTTTAGTCATTCAGAAACTATGGTATTTTTACATTACCTCTTTTATTTTAGTGAGAAGAGAATTTCTTCTCAAACATTATAACTATTGCTAGATAAAAGCCTATAGACAACACTTATCCATGATAAAAGAAAAAAAAACAAAACACATATACATTCATATACAATTATTTAAGCGAAATTTTTAAATATTTTAACGTTAATAAACCGTTAATAAATAATTTTTTTTTTTTTAAATCAAAATTTTTCTAATTTAGTATGATAAAAACAGAAAAAAGCAGAACACAGTTGTAGTACTTCCCATCACGCGGCTTTTTTCTGACGCACGGCTTACAACACATAAACACGCAACTTAATTTAACATATTTATAATTTTATTTAAATATAATATTTTTAGACCGCTATACGTCAGTGTTATACCAGCGCTCCTGGTGGTGTTAGGGGATACTACTGATGCAGTATACCCACTTATTTTCTAGTTTAGAGCATTTTTTTTGGGATGGGGTACAATTAAAAAAAAAAAAAAAATTTCCAAATATTATTATTTTTAATTATTAACAAATGTGCCTGAGAAAAATAAGGCCTTAATTAGGCGAAATCTCGAGATACTGAGGATGACCTTGACCTCACCCCATCACCCCCTTGACCTTTTAAGTTGAAAATTTAATGGCATCAATGCCTCATATACAGAATTATCTGACCAAGTTTAGTCACGATCGAACCACTAATTCTGGAGATATAAGGTGTGAGACACCTTGTATATTGTGTGAGACACCCACACATGTTCATATGAACATCAAAGAAATTTCGATCCGGTTTTTGGGTTTCTTAGGTGTCAAAACGTCAAGATCGGGTGAAAACTGCATATGCCAAAATTGGACCGATTACAATACTTTCTCTTCTACAGCTATAGAAAACAAAAAAGTATAAGAGTAGAAATTAAAGTACATATAAATTTCCAAAATTTAAAAGATTTTTTGTTTGAAATTTTGTATTTGAACTTAATGGACGGATTCTAACTCTTTGGGAAAAGTTTTTATTGAAATTTACTAGCTGGGAATGAATTCGAGTAAGTGATTTCAAAAGCAAAAATTAAAACGTTTTATAGCAGAAAAATAAAATACAAAATTTATTTAATTTCTAGGAAAAATCACTTTACAATTTGTAACAAGAAGTGAATGCCAAATCTCGTCTCGACAATTTATTTTTTTATGAAGTATATAATTAACTTTTTATAAATTATTTTTGGATGTAACCTTATTTTCAAACATAGTTTTTTATTATATATTCACTGAGGATACATTTCTCAAAAGGTTTAAAAAAATAAAATCGATTCTGAAATGAAATAAACTTTGAAAGTATATTTTTAAAAATTCCAAAAAACTAATTTTTTTATTAATTTGACCTTTTGAATACATTTTAGACATTTATCTCTGCGAAATTATGAGTAAAACAAAAAAAAAATTAGGGAATAATTTTTCTTAATTTTGCCCTCACTAATAGATCAGTCAAGTAATAGATAAGAAATTGTCGGATATTGTGTTCTGGCAAAAAAAAAAAAAAAAAAAAAAATAGAGAAGATTTAAACTGATAGAAAACGAAATATAAGTATGCATGGAAAAAACCCGGAGTAGGATAAATCGAAGTAAATAAAGCATTTGGAAAACACCAAAAACTTGAAATTGATGTTGGTGAAACATTTAAAATAATTTTTTTTAATTTGTTGTGACCAAAACAATAACATACGTGGAGAAGTACGATATTATGCAGCACTATACCTCTCTCTCACAATTTATATTGTTATAGATAAAAAAAAAAAATTGGCTAGCTTTTTTATTTCTGTGTCTACGGTGATAACAGGTCATGTAACCTTTATTGCACATACAAATGTAATAAAATAATTAACTATCGTATAAATTTAAATAAATAATGAACGACTGTATAACTGCAAGTAAATATATTTCGTTAAATTAATAATTAATGGATTTATATTACACGTACATTCGCACAGCTTAAACGCTAAACTGCATATAATTACATCTATTGGGGATTTATGTGGCCTGTAATTTATATATATACATTGTAATTTTCCATACCGAGTTAGTAGTAATATTAACCAGAATTGAATGTAGTAATTTAATGGTACATAATTATAATTACTTATCTTGTAAAATAGTAGTAATCTTTTCTCATTTTTATACTATTTTAGTCAACTTATTGAATACAAGAATGTATTCAATAAAGATTAGAACCGACTGTTCTTAGTTTATGAAGGATTTTAAAATACTAAAAGAGCGGCTAACAAAAGTTTTAATTTCCCAACAATTAATATGAATAGCTCATTTATTAATTACTTTGAAGAGATCGTTTAAAAGTTTTTCATAAACAACAAACTTCAGTTTTATAACTGAAATTTTTAGTATTGAAAATCGGTAATTTAAAAATTTTCAAGTTCTCTTATCAGTTTTATATTTTCAGAAATTTTATATTTGCTTAATGAAATTCACTATAGAAACTTGGCTTTTGGGTAGAAATATGAAATGTAATTTTTGAAGCGTATGAAAAATGACATGCCTGACCGGGATTCGAACTCGGGATCTCCGGATGAAAGGCTAAGACGCTACCACGTAAACTACGGTGTGGTAAAATACAGTGTATCATTTTCGTATTTTTAGGAAAAAATTCAATAACCGCTTTTTAAAATCGTTTGATTTTTTTCAAAAAGACGCTTTCATGGTTACCTTCAATTTTAAGAAATTATTTAAGGTTTTCCTGAGATTTTCTTTTATTCCATCTGTTTTTTTTCTTATTTTTTATGTATTAATGGTTTATTTTTAAAATGTGTATTTTATTCAACACCATGAATTATCATATTCACGTATAGTAATATTTGTCTTAAAATGTGTTTACCCTCTCCTTAATTATTAAAGTAAACTAAACTTGGTTATTGAATGTGTGGTGTCCTTCAGCAATCTACAGGGTATTTGGCTGAAAAACCTATTGCAGGTGGATACTAACACCGACATAACAGTTTTACAAATGGCTAAAGGTTTTCCTGGTTTCATGCTAGTCTGTTTTACAAAGGAAACGTCCTGATTCAACATATTTTTCAGATGTTAAAAAAAATATTGTTAATCATTAATACACAGCTCTCACATCCTGTGTAAATTTGCAATACATTCGTAGGAATTGTTGACTGATGTACGCCCATTATCAGGAGAGACCTTGAAATACTTCTTTTAGTGGGGTTGATGGTTACTATTTACATTTCCTTCTTTTTATTATCTTTAATTTCTTATACGTATGGTTACCTAAAGGATATTCATACTAACACTACTAGTGACTTATGGTTTATGTTCTAGATATTTACATTAATTTGAGGGAGCTTTCTTGTAACTGGATCTCTCCAGGGTCTCCGATCAACGGGCTGATCCTAGCATTCGGCTGAGACCGAGTTGCCCGATTCCTCCTAATTTAATGGAAAAAAAATCGAAACATAAATGCTGTGGCAGTACAGTTCTAGCATCTAAACGATATCCATGTTACATACATCTCTGCTTGATGGTACTACCACAAAACCCAAGAAGGGAATAAGAATTAAGGAAATATAAAAGAAGTTTTGATAAGAAAGGACGTTTTACTGATAAAGGAACTGCTATAATTCCGACAAAAGAATTTTTAAACTCCCAAAAAAGCTGAAAATATCAGGATCGCATTACTTAGAATAAAAGCAGCATGCTACAGATAAACGATATTTTCTTTGTTTATATTAAATATTTGTAACAACAAAGTTGCTTTTACTTCATTAATTAAAGTGACACTTGAAAATACGTCCATCTAATCTAAAGAACAACTAAGCCTATTCCAAAAGTTATGTTGTAACGTAAAGTTTTCAGGCGGAATTATCAATCATTCACCTCGATCCACACATTGATAAATTCGGAATGGTTTATAATGAGTTGTACTATCACTGTGATAGTACATGCGCTTGCTAAGAATTAAATAAATTTAATGTATTTTATTTTACATCTGTTATTCAAATAGTTTTTTTATGTATAATTATGTCTATGTACAAAACCAATAGAAAGGTTTTCTTTTCTATCATATAAGTTTTTTTTAACCTCCGAGACCATCGTTATGTACTGCTTCAGAGGATGAGATCAATGAGAATGTAGTGTATGAAAATGCCAAACCTGACTGGGATTCGAACCCGAGACTTCCGGATGAAAGGCCAAGATGCTACCACTCGCGCCACGGAGGCCGGCATCATATAAGATTTTGGGTGAACACAAAACCACAGGAAAGTAAATAGTTGAAGATTTTAAACAATTTGACTACTTCTTGTTATATATAATTTTAATTTAAAAAATAAAAGTTAAATTGTTTAGTAAAGTAAATATTTTGGAAGTATTTGATGAAAGTATTATGAGAGAAAATTAATTAAATACATTATAGGTCAATAAGTTTTAAATTGGATGTCTATTAGCATTAGACTAGCAATGAGTTTGTATGATCACATCAGAAAAGATAAAAGAAAAAAAATTAAGCAAATTTTCAAACTAGAAGATTAAGCACCAGTAACAAATATATACATATATATATATTTTTTTTTTTGCATTATAGACTGACGTCTAATAATAAATTTGAATTTTATATTTACGTACTAAATCTATTCGATGTAGGTTAATTACGTAAACGAAAAAACCAAGAAAAATAAATGATATCGGTATAACGGAAGTAATAATGATAAAAAGAAAAAGAGTAGTTAAGAAGCGGTTGGTTGTAACCCACTAATAACACTAAAGCTAGTCAAGTAAATGTAGTTGTAACGGAATAATAATATTTTAAATGTCGGTGGCGGAAACAAATAGCTCACAAGGTATTGCAGAGCTCTTGTTATTCCCGTGGGATGGATGGTTCGTATTTGTCACAGTAATCCTAGCTTCACCCAATTAAACTTCCAGGAATTCCAGCATCCAACCACAAACTGAAAAATCTAATCAGCTTAATTTAGCACACTGCAGTTGTTTTTATCGTCGAATAACTTAGATTCTAGCATCCAACATCGCGTTAATTACCGAGAAGAATATGCTGTTCATCTTCTACGATATTTTTACCTAAGTTACCATATTAATGTATTTATTTTTATTTTAATTCAAGTGAACTGATCCCCAAAACTCCCAAAGACACGATTGTTGATTTTAACCTAACCTAATCATTACTAAAAAAATATTATTTCGTGATCGTATATCTCAGTGATTTACTTTGGATAATTTCCTTTTAGGTATTAAACGTTAATTCCACTTTTTTATTTTTCTGTTTAGTCTCCGGAACCACCGTAAGGTATTACTTCAGAGGATGAATGAGGATGTATGAATGTATTGAAGTGTAAGTCTTGTACAGTCTCAGCTCGACCATTCCTGAGATGTGTGGTTCATTGAAATCCAACCAAATGTCTTCCATTTTTTTGTGAATATCTTAAACCCCTCTTATATTTCCGTATCAGTGTGTGATCATCATAAGAAACCTGACAGACCCCCAACTTTTTCGATATATTTTCAGTAACAGGTGTTACCTGATTATATCTCCTATTACATTTATTGATTCTATTCTTCTATTCTAACAGATTTTGTTACTCCAACCATCTTATTTGAGTGATTAATTTCCTATTTTCAACTACAATTATAATTTCGCAGCAAGTAGAACTATACCAAATTACTACTCTGACAATATTCTTGCGATTCTAATATTTTAATCATTTGTATATCCCAAATATACACTAGACAGTATGAATCAGAATTACTGTTTCTCATAGGAATGATGTTCATTCTGGAGGCAGCTCCTGTGATGAACATAGTTGCTTTTAAGGCCGAATGTTACTTACATTTCGAAGGGTTTGGTATGTCGATAAACGAAGCAGTGTACGTTGCTCGTGAAAAAGGGAAACGGGAAACCACTTTACGTAGTAAGTCTAGCAGTTTTATTATTTTTGGAAAATATTTGTGCCATTTCGGGGACTTATAGTGTCTTATATTACAATCATTTGGTTATGCCATATAAAATAATTGATAAATATATAGCCAAAAATTTGTACGTTAAAAAGTAATGAACGAAAATAAAAAAATAATACGTGTAAAAACTAAATAAAAAACACAAAACGTGCGCAAAAAATTTAAAACAGAAAGTGTGCAAACAGGACAATCTGGACGGTCTATGTCCGTCCAGATTGCCCTGTAATTCGACAAAAATGATGACTATATGAGTAGCTAACGTAGCAGCTCGATCCCAGAATGCATCTAATTCTTTCGGCACGCTGGTTCTTTATTTTACCGACTTTCTTTATAACGTACATAGACAAGGAACAGTGTGTCTAATTTAGGGGTGAAATGTATTAAAATTTATCGACGAATGAAAGTTCTGTACCGTGATGCACATTTTTCACTACAGCAAATATACGTGAGTGCTAGTAAATTTCTTAACGGTCTTTCTTCTGAATAAGATTCCTCGGCCACCTAAGACAGAATAGTAAAGCCAGAAACCATAGGGGCAATTTGAAGTCATGACAGAAAAATCGGCGCGTAATAGTGAATAAAATTACTGCCTATCTGGATATACATTATGAAACAAAACACCATATTGTCAATGACTTCTATAGTTGAATAAAATAAATTAATAAAGTGAAAGTGACGTCGTTCACTGAAAATGTGGAAGTTCAACTTGATGTGTTTGAGGAACTTTGCAGCCCTTTGAAACAGCAATAACAATAGCTTCCTAGTAAGCATTGTCACTGGAGACAAAAATTTAATCTATTGCAACTACCGGATATTGTGCTGACTCCGGACTAATGAATCACTGATCGAGAATGGCTTAGTCGATGTCACTACGTTCCAAATTTTGTTGCCTCATCCTATACTGTGCAAAAAAGAAGGTTTGAGTGCTTGCGGAGTATTCATCTAAGGAAAAGTCTGCAAATAAATTTATACAGATCTGGGGGATAGTAGGCCTCTACTGTCTTTACAAAAAAATGATTGTTCTGGTTCTACTTAACCGCTGTAATTTTTCTCAGTATTTAAATATTGGGCTTAAGTTTGATATATCTTGTGCTTGTTGAGGGGTGAAACACCAGCCCAGCCCAATCCAATAAACAACTGACGTTTAACTATACTGTGTCTTAATTATATAAAGGCAGAATTTCGTGGCCTCTCCATGGTCTTTCATAAAAGACAAAGCTTTGTGGTACTAGACATATTGGCGGACTGTGTGGGAGTTCCTTCACAAAGTTGTTCTGTTTAACTAACGTCGGGAAGGCCTGGCTCTTCTGTAAAGAAGGATCCAGTTACCGGTTAAATTCTTTTCACTCGACCATAATGTGTACAGAAAATAACTGACATAAGCGATCATGCGACTAAAAGAAGGCTTGGAAGTTGTGTGCAACCAGCCTAGCGACCTAGCCAGGAGAGTTTATTAAGATGCAATCTTATATCTACTATGTTCATTTAGTTTAGTTTATTACAATAATTATATGACAATTTCAATAATTACGAGTAAATTGATATGCGGATGTCAGAAGAACAACTGACTTGACGCTAGTAAGTTGTATCCATCCTCTAAACTAGTTTTATAATTTAATGTAGCGTATTTAACAAAATTTTAATTTTAATAATAAAATGGCTCACTAACATTATATTTGTAAGATTTCTTAGGAATAGACTGAGGGTCTTCACCATAAGGGATAGAGGGAGAAATGTGGGTAAACGATTACCAATTACCAGAAAACCAAGACGATGAGGAAGGAAGAAAGGCGTCCTAGTACTACACCGAAAATGAAAAAATTCAGTATGTAGTCATCGGTGGTCAATGTTACGATGAATCTCGTATACCGAATATCAGATGTTCATAGTATTAAGAATAAGAAGTACGAAGTTTTCAGGTTGGTAATAACAAAATTAAAAAAAAATAACATAAGTATACCAGAATTATAAAACTAATTAAAAATTTACAAATATGCTTTTCTTATATAAAATGATAACAAATAAAAAAAACGTACTAATTGTACTTTTGTACTTTGTACGAAGTAGAAAAGTAATTCGTACAAAGCACAGAAAATAATCTGATTTCCAAGAAAGTTACTTTCAAAAAAATTTCTATTTATGCATGATTAAAAAGAAATGCACGGGGCGCGATCTTATATACAACCACTTCATAATTGGAGTTACCACTTAATTATAAAGTGGTTTTATATGAGAGCATGTCCCTAATTTTCTTGAAAACAAAATTATTTCTTATTTTTTAGTATGAGTTGTGTAATTTTTTTTGAAAGAAAAACATGTTTTAATTTTTTTATTTTATTTTCTACTTTTTAGTCAAAATTAAATTAAATTATCAAATTTTACATTAGTCATATATATATATATACATAAAACTAATGTATGTGTATAGGAATGATTCCATACTGCACTGCTCTCTCTCTCTCTTCGGAGATGATTTTATAGCCAAAAATAAGAAAAAAGTTCACATAAACATATAGATTAGAAAATGGTTTGTTAGCGAATTTCGGCTCGCGAAACATTTAGTTCTGCTTTCTGCTACCTCTGTGAAATTAAACCGTTCTAAAATTCCTGTGGTAAAAATCGAGGGATAAATTTGGTGCTTCCTTATGGTGTTTTATCAAAGAAACTGAATAAAGATGGTCGGTCCCAGACCTCTATCTCAATTAGGTTTTAAGAAAAAAACGGAGTAAAACATGAAAAGGTTTTGTTGGAAAATACGCTTTTTTAGGTTTAGAATAAAATAACTTTGTTAATTTACTAATAAACAAATAAAAATCTCTGGTTAACTTTGCAGTGAATCTAATTTTGAGAAAATTTATGTCAATAAGTCTATTAAAATTAAAATACAAATTTCAATTTACATACAAACGCTAAAAATTAATTAGAAAGACATCCATCTAAAACATATTAAAAATTTTTATTTTTTCATAGGTTGTCAATAACAGCTGATCAGCAATTAATTTTAGTGTCTAGCATTTGAATATTCATTTGAACGGTGTTTGTGCATCACGTCAGTATTTCACAATGGGTGATACCACAAATTTTTCTCATTTGGAGAGTTAACGGATATGTCGTTAATTTATGATAAATAAAAATGGAATGGCTGCTGTGCGTGAATACCAGGAAAATTACTCAGACCGAAGATTACCGGATCCAAAAATATTTGCGGTTTTAGAGAGGCAGTATTTGCGGCTCGAGAAACAGGTATGCTTAAACCACAGCAATTCGATGCTGGTCGTGAACGTTTTATGAGAAATGCCAACTCTGAAGAAGTAAGAAGTATGGTATTTATTTTAGCGAGCTTCGCGGTCTTCAGGTCTCTATTGAACGATATTGTGATTTGCACTGGCGTCGAATGCCAATCGATTTGACACTCTTCTGGTGTTTTAGTAGCTCTCAACTACGCATTGTATTGGTTATGTATATCGAATTCATAACCAATATTAAAAATATTAAAAAAACCAAGAGCTTGGCTCTTTTATTTTCATTTGCTTTCTTTTTTTGGCATTTTTGACTCGCTGTTTTTACCAGTCTCTTTCGTTGAGTCGCTGTCTCTTTCTTATCGTTGTAGAATTTTATTTTTTCCTTTCCTACATGCTTGCTGAGATTGTGTCTATCAAGAGGTCTATTATTTTAAATGAGGTGTTCTGACACCTCTTTTAAAATAATTTGTGAGGAATTATATTATTCTGATTTTTTATTTTCTCCACAGATCTGAGTGGTTTGAAGTCATATTTGAACAAATTCTCTTAATTTATAAAATCTTTTTGTAAAGTATTAATTTTACACTAATTTTTTTGTTTTTGTTTAATTGAAAAAGTATTAAAATCGACAAGTAAGTTTTTACTTTAAGTCGTTTTAATTCTTTAGCAAACAAAAAAAATATCTATTTGCAGTTATAACAGGATAATTAGTTTCCATTATAATAAATAATACCAGTTATTTATTACTAAACTAGATGATGAGCGTACATAAAATTTAGAAGCTAAATTTGCAGTGGTTTAGAAGATGTACTGGGTGTTGGGTAAGAGATTACAATTTTCTTTATCCTATATGGTTCTGCTCTACAAGGGTTTCTTGTAATCGATACGGATGTACGGGACTGAACTCTGGGGAACGGGCAGTAACAGCAACGTGGAGGTCATTAAACGGTGTCAGAACAAACTTCTACGGAACTTAACCCACACGCCGTGGTTCACCAGGAATGCTGAGATCCACGACTACGTAGGTATTCCACACGTTCAAGAGGAATTTGGACGTCTAGTTTCAAGGTATGTGTCCAGATTGGATAAGCATATTAATTATCTCGCTTTGAATCTGCTAGACAACAGGACGTTAGAAGACTAAAGAGGATCTATGTGCTTGATCCTGTTGTTGCCCGTTATGATGATCCGGTTTAGCGACTTGGTGCTCATGTTTGTTGTTTCTTGGCTGTTTTAAAGTTAATGTTTCGTTTACTGTTCTATTTAAAGTTGTTATTTATTTTGTTGTTTTTATGCTAATGTTATTGGCCATTCGAATCGACATTCAACATGACATTGACATTCATGGAATACACTATCAAATGTTATATTATACTCTTGTACTATTGTTTGTTTGTTTATGTTATGCTATTGTTTTTATATTACCTGAGGATTACCATTGGGTGGTCCTCTTTCACGTGGTGGTCAACCATGCGACTTGCTTATAGCTTCATTGTAGAAGAAGATTGTAAGTAAATAAAGGAAAGAAAAAATAAAATTTACAGTAGTTATATTAAAATCCGCTTCAGCTTATCTATTCATACTGAATAAGCAGTAAAAATCAATCGGTTCGATAGCTAGATCTTATTGATTTAGCTCCCTTCCTCAAGATGTTCCCCTTATATCAATGAAAACTTATATATAAATGTTTTATATATAAAATATATAAATTATATAAATTTATGAAATTAATAATGAAATATTATGTTGCCACCCAACTTACTAACGTCACCGTGTAAAATTTGATCGTTGTATGACGTCGGGAAATGAGTTTAATTAAGGTTGCAAGATTTAAGGACACGGTTCAACAATTGCGAGTTAAAGAAAAGCCTACAAGAAAACTAGCCGACCTCCATGGCCGAAAAATAGCGACTTAGTCTTATCAGAATGTTGAGAAATCGAATCCTGCTGAGCCTAGGTTTACCATTCGTTGAAAAATTTCCGTATTACAATCCGGCACTTGAACCTCAAGATTATTTGTTGATTTAATCATTAAAAAAAACCAGTAACAATAATAATAATAAAAAAATTACATACAGAATTGTTTGAAAAGATTTGCTTTAATGCTCTTATGAATACATTATATTTTATTATTATAAATTCATAAATGATATTTTCATATTGAAAGTAATAAAATTAAACTATAAGCTATTATTTGATATTTGATTTTCTTTACTTTACGGAAACCACTTTAACTTTGAAATTTTGAACTGCAGTTCCTCTAACGGAAAGTTTGTAAGTATGAACTAACTAAAACTTCCTATCTTTGTGGTAACTTTCAATGGAGTGAAATGGATTTTATTTCTTTATTCTATATTCTCTACTGTTTATTCAGTGAATTATAAATGATTTCAATTGATTTATATTCACTGAGTGTATGTGATATCTTAATATATACGTGAGAAATTTTACGTACCTAACTTATTTATGGTAATCATTTTAAAAAATTACCTTCAAATTTTTTCTTATGAGCAAATATTTACATCTATTTTTCATATAAAGACTAAAAATTTAAGAAAAGAAATTAATTAATTCAGCTAAACACATATGCATAATACAATAAAATCCTATATTTGTCCGCTCAGCATGAATATAAAAAAAATTTAATGAGCCTATTAATTTACTAAAAATAAGTGATTAAAGGATCCTGCAGAAGAAAGGGTTGTTTTTTTGTCTATTTACATATCCTTGCAATACGACAGTCGTTTTTATTGCGTGTGTTGACCCAAAACCATCCAACGGTGCTTTAACTACCATTTAAAATTTACTGCAAGTATCATACAGGATTTTTAACATGAATTTAATTTTATAGTGTGAATTTAAAATTTAAAAATATTAATTTTATTGTATTGTCTGATTTTTAAAATATTTTTCTCTTTTAAAAGTACCGTACCTTATAAATACTTTATTCTTTATGACATTTTTTAAAAATACTGTTACCGTGTTTTTCTACTATGTTGCAAAGTTAAAATTGTTTTAAATTCATATGTTATTTCACGTTCGTGGTAATTAACTTGATTTGTGTGAATTAGTTGTGCGTAATTACAGACTGCAGTTAATATATCTTTTATGGAGAATAAAATGTTTGAGATTTAATGGCAAATAAAAAAATTAAATAATTTCTTTAAAAAAATTCACAGAAAGCGAATACTTCAAACGGAACAAATAAATAAGGAGTGAAAGTGAATGAATTACCCACAATTTTTAAGTTTATATTCTGTTGTAACTATCATTACAAAAACAGGACAAATAATTTTTCAAAAAAAAGTAAGAAGGCGAATAACTATTCTGTTGAAAAAAATAAGAACTCGTGAAATTCTTGTATAGGAAGTGAAGAAAAATTTTAACAGAAAAGATAAAGTGCTACTACACGTAATTGCGTGTTTTTCAATTTCAATATAACTTTATTTACAAGTATTTATCCAAAGGTGTTGTTAATATTTCAAACTTAAAAGAAAACAAGGTGAAACTAAAACTGAACGTTTAGTATTAGAAATGATTTATTACATTTAGAAAATGAATTGCGCTATACTAAGTTTAAATATTAAATATTAGTAAATGAAGCTGCATATAGAAGGAGTATGTATACTCAGCACGTTTTACATTCGTGTTCACGATGAAGCAGGCCTCAAGTAGAAACGTATACCGTAATGTAAGACAAAGAAAAAAGAATGTACCCCTCGTTCCAACATCACAAATTTGAATGTTGGACATGGCTTTACATACACTTTTTTTACTAGGAAGATTAGGCGGATGAAATGCAAAGTGAAAAAAGTTAGAATCTCGCCCGGATTCAAACCCGATAAAACTAATATGACTGCGATAAAGTGGCGTGTGATTGCGATGCTAAAAAATAGATGTAAAACTACATTCCAGGAATTGATTAAAAGTAATAACCGTTGTTTAAATGAAGTATTGTAGAATTTTCCTGGAATAAAAAAGAAAACTGCTATCAAAGAATCAGCATCACAAAATATAAGATTAATAAATAAATCGAAAAGGAATTGTAGGTCACATTAATATTGTAGGAGTACATAACAATAAAATAAAATTAAAAAAATTGTGATGTAAATGTGTGAACGTAAAAATAGATCTGTAAAATCACGCAGAATAATATAACAATTTTTCTTGCTATGAAGAGCGGATATCAACAGCTCATTAGCCCGGTGGGAACTGGTAGCAAATGAAAAAATGCCATGCCTAACCGGGATTCGAATCCGGGACCTTCGCACGAAATGCCGAGACGCTACCAACTCAACGAGAGAGCTCGGCATAACAAATTTTATCACGTTAACACTTTATGTATAAGAATAATCATCAAAACCAATAATTTTATTATAAGTAATAGATTTCATTAAGTTTTAATACGCCTTTAAATCTCCTTTTGAAAACAAAATAATGGACTAAGGTCAACAGTTTTGATGCTGTTGAGCTTATTATGCAAAACTTTCTTCATAAATTCCTATTTAATACTACATTGATTTAATTGTTGAAAAAATATATTAATTGGTCCAATAATTAAATTCTTTAAACATGTAAATGCGTGTATTAGATAAAAAAAGCATATAAAGAAAAAAAATGTAATCGACACATCAATTTCCGTATATTTATAAATATTTTGTAATATAAAAATAGCATTTTAAAAATTCAACAAGGCACAGATAGCATCAAAGGTACCCGAATGATTATAGCTGGGATAAAATTTCCAAACAAAGCAACGATTGCAGAAATATAAAATAATTCAAAAGCTCATCAAAAATATGTTATATACGTATAAATAACTATGCTAAATTGATATCGGATTATCATAAAGGCAATATTCGGAGCACAATATTGTTCACGGAAATCTACATATGAAATCTTTATCCATGCTTTCTCCCATCTTCATTCTATATTGTTCTGAAGTAAGTTTGTTTTACAAGTTTCTTGAATATTTTTGCCGATTCTATTTTGAATGAGTGTTGGTCTTTTTAGTAAAATCATTAAACTCAACTATAATATGTAAAAGACGGTACTTTTAGTAACACATTACGATACTTTTTAATTTTTATTTAATTCATTTAAATTCTATAAGAACAATGCACTTTCTTTTCCCTTTTACTTAGAATATGTAGAGGATCACAAAAAAGCTGATAACACAGTTGTAGGACTTTCCCGGAATGCGGCTGTAGCTGTGTGATGGGAAAGTCCTGGGTAGTTTCTGATGCACGGCTTAAACACACAACTTAATTTAAAATATTTATCATTTTTTTAAATATAATATTTTTTCGTTTATTTAATTCAATGATTCTAATTAAAGCGCACGCGCATACCGTAATTAATTCACGCGGGTGTGGCGGTACTAGCGGCAACGGCCGGCACTAACGAAACTAATCCAGTTTCACAACTTACGTAGTACAAATTTCGCTTGTACGGTCGGCATCTGGTGTAGCTGCGGTGGCTTAACACACCAGGTACTGCATCAACCGGGCGATCAATTTCGAGACCCAGCCAGACCGATTTACTTTTTTACACTTTAAATATATTATTCATTTATTTAATTATACCGCTCACCTGTGACGTCACAACACAGAAGACGACTAAAACAGCATTTTTCGGGGTGGGGATGCGGTTTTGAAAAAATTTATTTTTGCAAATAGTGTTATTCTTTAATGTTAACAAATATGCCTAAGAAAAATATGACCATAATTAGTCGAAATCTCAATCTTAGAGCAAGGGTAACCTTCACCTCTTTGACCGTTTAAGTTGAAAGTTTAATGTCATCAATTAAATGTCTACCAAGTAATCTGACCAAGTTTGGTAAAGATCAGTCCAATAGTTCTGAGATATAAGATGATTTAGAGGCCAATACCAAACACACACATGTACGTACGAATATTAACATCCGGAAGATTTCCATCGGGTTTTTGAGTACCTTAGGTGCTAAAACATCAAGATCCTGTGAAAACCGCATATGCCCAAACTGGATCGATTACAATATTTTTCCTTCTAGAAAGCGCTTTTAGTTTTGCTCTAGCGCTATCTAGACGGGAAAGTAAAATTGGAACAATATATCTCTGTTTTCCTCAACTGACTTTATTTTACAGCCTATTTACGGCAACATTTGGTTATAATAACTTGTTATAACACAATAATCGAAAACACAACTTTAACATTTTATTGATCAGGTGCAGGTCTTTGTTAGAGAGAATGTTTATAAATCATACTACATATAAGATTTTAAACGATTAATTGCTGTAAAATTCACGAAAAATGTACCCGTAAAATCATCATGACTGCATGAAATGTTTTTCAAATATTATTAAAATTATTATTTTTTTGTAAATTTTATCACCATTAATAGTAAAATAGTTTATAGTTTACTTCGTTCAATTACCACACTAACAAATTAACAAGCAACTTATAGTGAAATGACCATACAAATAATATTAAAATCTCCTTATGGACTACAATTTCGTATCGCTTGGAATCGATTTTCTCAACATATAAGCTAACTGTCTCAACCTTATAATTATGACGCATGTATATACTGCAAGTGAAATACAGATTGAACCAATCAGAGTAGATTTCTCTGTAATAGTATTGTATGTACAAGTCCCTTTGGTGAACAGATTGAAGGTGTCACATGAGTTGAATGTCACCGGTGGTAATTTAATCCTTATGGCTAAGCGGTGTATTATTACTACGAACGTTCTGTCTATTACAATAAATGATATTGGCTCTTAACACATGAACTCATCTGTGAGCTTCAATATAAACTGAATAAATTAGTATAAAAATCATATATTATCATTATATATTCGAATGTAATGTACTTTTGAAAGAAAAAAAAGATTATTACCGTAGATTAAAATAAAATAGAAAGAAGGAAAAGAGTCTATACGTAAAAAAATAAATCTAAATTTACGAATAAAACAAATATTTTCTTCTCATTTAAAGAAAAACAGTTTTTAGAACAATTATTGATAAATTTTAAACAGCACTAGATTTATATATAACGGATTACTCTTTTGGAAAGTTATTTTAAATTTTTTTAAAGTTAAACCTTAAAAGAAATTTTATTTCAGCATTCAAAAAAGACAAGATAATTTTTTAGAATACCAAAACTGTATTTAAAAAAAATAGGAAAAGATTTTAACACAAAAAGTTCTACATTATAATTGAAATATAAAAGGTTTTACGAGTACGCGTATCAATAAGGTTTTTAATGGTGAGATTCTCTACACTTAAAATGGTTGCCGGGACTAATTTAAATTATATTTTTAAAGCTTTAAAAGACTTTTAAATTAGTAAGTATTGTGGGTTATTCATAACATATAAACTAAGAGTCAGACGTGTTACCCATGAAAATTCAAAACTAGTAAAATGTAAAATAAGGATTCAAACCATATTTATTTCGGTGGAGCCTAATGAAATAAGGTGTAGCCTTCTTAAGCCAACTTTTTACAAAACCTTTTCGCAAACGCCTCTTAAACTGACAAAATGTTTTGAGATTTTGTATATTAATCATGTTGTATATTAATAAGAGAGTGCACAATTAAATTTTTTCATTTAAATTATTTATTGGTCTGTTATACAGAGTAAAAAAAATCCACCTCAATCTTTTTATTCAATATTGCGTAGTTGCTTGAACGGACGCTTCTTCCAGATTAAATACGAGTTATCTGAATTATTTGATACTTCCTCGGGTGTTCCTCAGAGCTCAGTATTGGGACCTAATCTCGACTCCATCTTCCAATCACAGGGCGGACCTTTCAGTCACAGACAATACTTCTATTGCATCGTTTACCGACGAGATGGTAATCGGGCTTCGATGATAATCCAACTCAAGCCTCAAGTAAGTTGCAATCTGGATTAGATCTTCTAGCCGAGCAGTTGAGAAAAGGAAGATAAAGGTCAATCAAGCGAAATCGACTCGCATAACGTCTGCTATGAGACTGCCCAGGAATCCATTTAGATGGAGGTTACATCCCTAGGGCTGAAAGTGTACGATATTTAGGTGTTCACTTTGATCGTCGAAAACATGGAAGATTCACACTAAGGAAAAAGTAAACAGATAGATATCAAATTTAAGGAGCTATGCTAGTTATTAAGGAGGAAATCGAAACTATCCCTATCTAACAAGATATTTTTTTACAAAGTAATTCAAAAACCGGTTTGGAGATACGGGATCCAATTCTGAGGTACTACAAATACCAACAACATAGAAGTTATTCAGCGTTTTGAGAATAAATTTGTGAACTATAACACACAGGCGGGTCATAGTTTTTTACGGAACAACGAAATTCACGAGTACTTAGGGTTACCGTGTGTTCGAGAGGAATTCGATCGATTTAGAAATAAATACAAAATAAGACTTAACGACCAAGTAAGCTATCTAGTTGTTAGCCTCTTAGGCAATGTGGAAGATGTAAGGCGATTAAAGCGGGTACATGTATTGGACCTAGGAACCTAATAGTGATTTCCAGGACGAGGGCTCTCTTCTTGAGTTGTGCACTATCAACGAATTTATTTTTATATTTATGATGGTTTATTTTACTAGTGTTATTTGTTCCTACGTTATATTTTAGGTTGTGTAATACTGTAGTACTGTAAGTACAGGACATTATTATGATTTCTATTTCATTACTGGCTGACTTTATCAATATTTAGCTACATTTGATTTATTGTTGATGTCTTGAATTTAATGAAGCTATTTCAAGGGAAATTCCTTTATAAACTGAGTATTGTCATGAAATTTACTTATAGTTTTAATCAACGAATCTAATTCTAAATATAATTTCAGATAAAAAAAAATCATTTTTCAAATAAATTGATTAGTTTTTCGATTCAAATATAATTTTTTTGGAGTTTTTAGGGTCGTTGATTACGAGTTTTTTTTTAATCGATTTTCAAATATATATATATATATATATATATATATATATATATGAAGTTTCGGCGATGACTTTTCGATTCAATTTTTATAACCTATCAAAAGAATAACAACGTAACTTTGTTACTCGAACAACTTGCATAAGTTTACCTTAGAAAGATTTTTTTTTACGAAAATAATGCAACAAGGAAATAATCAACGATCTTTTCGAAAGACTGAATAGAGCTGCAAAGAAAACAATCGCTAATCGTGATTGTTGATTTAGACTCTATTTATATTCACTAGAATTACATATATGAATTTTATACAAACAACGTTAGGAAAGATTTCAGTAATTCTGTCCGTATCATATCTAAAAACGCAGATGTAAAAAGATTTAATTATGAAAAATGAGATTTTAATAGCTAGGATAAATGTCATTCATTCATAATTATACAGAAGTTCCTCTTGTATCTTCTGAAGATTCTCAAGAACTGTTTGCGCAGTTACGTTTATGTAAAACAACACGCGTTATTCTAAAATGAAAGTTTTTGCTCACAAAATAACTTTCCAACGGAACACTAACTGGTATAATTTGCGATCCTCAAATTAAAACAGAAAATTACAACGACCATATACACCTTTGCATACGTATATTTTTTGAGAAATACGAGGATCAACTCTAATAACCTATGCCTATTATGCCAGTAGTAACATCATTTATAAACATAAAATTTCATATTCTTGAAAATAGTTCTCATTAATTCTGGCATATCTACTTGGTATTCACAGATCTCAAGGAATAACTCTAGGTAAGGCGATTTTAAATGTCGGATATAACGAGTCTAGTTAGCCTAACTTATGTCGCTCTTTTAACGATGAAGATGTTAGAAGGTTTGCTACGGTTCAAATCATCCTTCAATTTTAAAAGGCTAATGAACAATATGAAAAGTTCAACTATGCTTGGACGTCGAGATGAGTTAGAGCGACTATTGAATATTACCAATGAAATTTAAATATTTTTGTAACCTTTAAAAAGGTGTTATTTGAAAATCATTACGTATTTTTGATTTTATTATATAAAATTTTTATATGTATTATTTTATAAATTTTATTATATAAATAATTATATATAATTCTTTTCAATAATTTATTTAAGTTGATTATTAATAAATAATATTTAAATTAAAATTTAAAATTCGATAATCCTATCAATTCAAACTGAATAAATAAATAGCAAATGAATTAGAATCTTGTCCCTCACGTTTGTGTCGTTAGACATCCCTAGTTAATTTATAAAATATAATTTAATTTATAAGATATGATAATTTTTTGTATATATTTTATTGCTATTAACAACTGGGCAAGAATAATGATCAGAATAATGAAACTTATTCTACCAAAGATCTTTCAGGACTACTTATTGACTTTTTACTGTAAAGTTTATGGTAGCTGTTGGTAGTATTGGCACTAGTTTGAAAATACAGGTTAGAAAACATCTTAATATGTAATATCTGCCATTATGTTAGTCAGTTTACTATGTTAAATTTGTGTATTTATAAGTTTCATGTTTTTGTGATTTATTGTTGTGTGAGCGCGCTCGAATGTGTGGAGATTTTATGGGCTACTTTTAAAACTTGCATATTATGATTAATATCTTTTTTTTGTTGTGTCTATGAGATATTTCTATGAGAAGATTAACATTACTTAATGCTGTTTTTGTTAGTAAAAAGTCCTGTACGTATTTCCTCACATCTGGGAACGAATGAGCATGTAATCTTCCCGGTGTAATATTTATTACATTCAATGTATGTAATTTTTTTTTTACTCCTGCATAGATTACTTGTTAGTGTTTTCTATATGAGCTAGTATAAAGTTTTTGTCGTTCTGTAAACTACATTACAATCTTTTTTCTAAAAATATTTTCTATTTTGTGTGTATAATTTATTTTATTAATAGATATCAAACACAGTTTTACCATAATATAAAGCGAAGAGGAAAAAATACCATACAGTCACGTAAAAGTCACGTACAATATTTTAGACAGGTACTAATATGATAACACACCAGCTACAAATTACTGATAAGAATTACTGAACATCGCCCGCATTGGTGAAAAATATTTAATTATAAAGTCACCTGTGACATAGTATTCTTTCATTGTAATACATATAGTTTTAGTAACCACATTTGTATTAGTACTCTAATTATGGTTTATCAAAACGAACATACCAATATTTTTTTTTCATACCAGGCATTCTAATTAAAGAACATTTTTCATGCAGTAACTGTTTCAGTCAGAAATAATATTTATTTTAATTAAAAACAAATAAAGAAATAAAAACGAATAAAAAAAAAACACCCATATTTGCAAAGAATAAAGAGAAATGATTAGTTAGCAGTTAGTAGTGAATATTTTTCTTGGACGATATACATAACTTTTTTTTCTATGATGAAATAAAATTTCATTTACTGATAAAAATGATGGGGGAATAAAATAAGATTAGACTCGATGTGACAATAAATGTTATGAAACGGATTATTAAACTTCAGATTTATCGGCGAATGTATAGAGGGACTAAATCCAAGTAAAACTTGTTATAAATTTGTTTATAAATAAAAAATAATTATAATAAAAATATGTAACTTCTATTGGAAAGATTTTAGTAAAAAATACTGATTTTTAAGTTGAAATAATGCATATTTATGCAGCTAGAAAATTTATATCCGACGAACAAAATAAGAAGACAAAAAATAGAATCATTTTATTTGTTGGAAGAGGTACAAGTGTATTAACACCAGTGAGTTAGGTGGTGTTGTATAAACAAGTCACAAGGCTGTGTTCACCCTCTTATTTCAGGGAGTTCTGGTAACGGAAAGCTTGCTTCATGGGACGAGTGTAGAATGGCAGGTTTGGAGAGCGTCCCAAGATTTGTGGTCCTGAATCTACTTCCACCGCTGCCTTTAATATACCGAGATAATACCGATAAATCCACCTGCATTGTATTATAAACACAATACTAGGTTAGAGGGAGCTTCATACGAGTACAAGTTAACTTAACTCCCTTCTTACATTTTGAACCTTTTATCATTAATTCTATCCCGACTAGGTAGTAAATATGCGCGCTAGTGTTATGTGCGCTCTGGTTAAATAATGTCGTTCATACACTAAATTTAAAATTTATATATTATACATTACATAAATACTGATTTTTATCGAAAAAACCCGGTTGAATTACTACTAAAGTAGTCAAATTTCACCATGATATTTACTTAATTTTGTTTTCTTTAAAAATTATTCATTGTGTTTTTTTTTTTTAGGGGAGAGCGAGTACGGGTTAGCAGCCAAAATCATAATTAAACAACATTTTCCTTTTCATCCTTTTTATAGAGATACTACAAAACAATAGAATTATAATGCAATACAGATACAAACGTAATTATCAATTTTAAACTGACATCGTCTGTTTATTTTAACACGACTGCCCAAAAAGGAGTGTAATGTGTATGTATGAATGTTCCACCGTAGCAGCTCAAAGGCTGAACCTATTTAAATATATACCCCGTGTCGGACGTCTTCTGTTACCGGGATTGTCATAGGCTATATAAATAAATATATATATATCTAATATTTAAATATGTATAACCCGCCGAGATAGTCTAGTGATTAAATTCGTCATCGTAAATCAGTTAATTTTCGAAATCGAGAGTGCTAAGGTTCGAGTCCTTGTAAAGGCAGTTGCTCTTATATAGATTTGAATGCTAGACTGAGGATACCGATGTTCTTCGGTGGTTGGGTTTCAAATAACCATACGTCTCAGGAGTGGTCAGCCAGAGTCTATTCAAGACTACACATTTACACTTACACGCCAGACTGCGAATAGATGCCTAGGCATCTCTGTAGAGTACTGTTAAAATCATGTCACTGTGCTGTTACTTTGTAACTTGGATACATAAAATAAATAAGTAAATAGTACCAGAGATTCTCCGGTTGAACTACAAATTTAATGAATTGAATTATTGAACTGTGAACTGTGAGCCTTTATCACCGTATGAGCTAGGTTTAAACTGAATGATTCGAATCAATATTATTAAAAAAATAATAGAATTAAATTTGTGTTAAATAAAATATCAAATAAATTTAGAAAAAATCTGTTAAATAATAATGGGCTTGCCGTGGGACTGCTTGTGCTTGTAAGGCTAGAGGGGTGAGGTGATGCGAGCACGTCGTGCGAGGCTAGAACAATCACCACAATCAACAGATAACACACGGGGTGCCCCTGGGGCGCTGTTTAGGTAGGTGCAATGAGGTGCTCTTATAATATCTCTATAAATAATCGTCCGATTTTCAAACTTCAAACGGGGTATTTGTTAGTATGTTGAAGGCTAACTTTTGCATGCATCAGTTATACTCTAGATCTAACCAAGGTTATTCGGAAATGTTGTTATATCTTCGCAACTTTTGTTAGTATTATATAAAATCACGATGGAACCAGACCAGAACAAAAATTAACAGATATACTCAGAAATAAATCCTTATTTAACTCTCCAAAGCATAGGAATGTACTGCTTACAAAGCTACATCTGTTACTAGAAAATAATGTGAAAGCAGTATTTAATTAAATAGAATAATGGGTGACTAATCAACTTTCAGACAGTTTTAAGTTGTTTAAATATTCTTTTCATGTTGTTATTATTAGCAAACATTTAAGAATGTCTAATGATTAAGTTCTCACCTGGTCTTACATCAATAAGAAAATCTTTAATTGTAGTAGGGAAGCTCTGAATAGTTATTATCCTATATTAAAGAGTGAGAGTATCATAGGCTATATATATATATATATATATATATATATATATATATATATATATATATATATATATATATATATATATTTAAATAAATTAAAAATATCTGGAAAACATTATGTACACAATTGTCACCTGCACGATGTTTAAACTATTTATATTAGTAATTATCCAATATTATTTATTTATTACCAGAAAGAAATTTACATATTCACGCATAGTAAACATACACAAGACAAAGTAAAAACTACAGAGGCAAATATTACTGCCTGTGAGCAGGTCTGGTTGAAAACATAACCTAAAATTACAATCATAAAATACAAAAAAATACATATAAAATTACTCATAAACAAAAGGTATACGTCAGCCAAATTATTAATGACTAAATTATGTGTAACATTTATAATTTTATAAACATTATATATTTATAATCCTTTGATAATTTAACAATCCTTAACCCTAAAGATGATAAAGATCGATATTTTGACGATAGTCCGATTCACACAGTGATAACGTCGAACGCTATTAATGAATAATTTTTTTTTTTGGCAGACTTCTTTTTTTATATTTATCTCTTGTTTTCTTTTGAGATAAACATATTAACAAACATTTATTACAGATAGCTGACACATTTTATAATAAATAAATTATAAATATGTATATTTTTTTATTTACTAATTTATTTTTCTTGATGAATTAATTTACGGCAAAAGCTCGAAGCATGTGCGTGGAATATAAAAATGGAAATTTTTTAGTGTATGTGAAATGCCATGTCTGACCGGGATTCGTACTTGTGACCTCCGGATGAAAGACCAAGACGCTACCTTGTGCCATGGAGATCAGCGTATTTAACTATACATTACAATATATTATTATTCTATACTATGTGTTCAAATTCTCTTGCAAATTAATGTTACTTTTATGTGATAGATTACTTTCTAATATTTATTTTTTATATTTTTTGTCTGAAATCATGAAATTAAAAAATAAATTATTAAATCTGTCAGTACCTAATGATAGTGTATAACAGTAAAAAAATTCATTATTGTTGAAACAGCTCTTGAAATTTTCATGCCTGCTTTTATTTAATAAACACCTTATTATTATAATATAGCTTTAACATTCATTTTCCGTTAGTGTAGATAATAAAATACATATAATGTTAAGATAATGACCTGAAAAATTTTTAAAGATTTTGTTATTACCATTTAAAAATAAATACGAGTATATGTCAAAGAAATATTGCCTGATGTGTACAGTTAAGCTACAATTATAAATCGGTTGTGGTCCGGTATGAAATTAAGCTAATTTTGAAAGGAGCTACTGAAAAATTACGTACAGTCCCAGATTATAAATTATATATTTTATTTAAATAATTTTATTAAGCAGTACCGCCAAACTCAGAAGTGGATCTAGTTAAAGAAAAGTGCATTACATGCTTATTGGTTGAAGATAACAGATAGAATAAAGTAATTAAATTATTGTATTTTGATGAAACTAAGGCTACTTGTGTAAAATCACACCGATTAAATAACGCACTCGTCCAGTACTAAAATAAAGTACATCATCTCAGAAAACATAGTTAGTTATCTTTATTTAATTCATTGTAACTGTCTTCATCCAAGCAACCGCATCAGAAAACTACTGTTTATATCGGAAAGGGTTCTACAAATTTTTGTGAATATTACATTTAGTGTTAAGGTAACTGAAATTTTTTTTTTGTTTAAAGAATAATTTTAAATCAGAAATTAAATGTATCATTTTTACTTCCTTTACTAAGTAAAGAAAGTATTGTTATCGTGAAAAATCTTGGTTTTCAGATTTCAACGGAATATCCATTTTGAGCACCCCTGAATCCATTTTGATTAGTTTCGGTGTGACGTCTCTACGTACATACGTATGTTCGTATGTATCTCGCGTAACTCAGAAACGATTAGGAGTTGAAATTTTGGATTTGGGACTGTTGTACCATCTGCTTGTGCACCTCTTCTTTTGATTGCAATCGACTGAACGAAAGCATTAAAGAAAACGGAAATCCAAAAAATTTTGATTTTGGGCTTTTTCTTAACTGCAGTAATAAGACCTCAGAGGCAGAACAGACCATTTTGATCTTGTAAGGAGAAGGCGATTCGAATCAGACATCTCCTTTTTTTTAACTATTTTTTTTAATTTAAATAAACTGAGTTACTAATAATTATTAACCTCTGATGTTAAAAGGTTTTTACGATAAATAATGATTTTATAATAACAGTTAAAAAGAAAAATATGAAAAAATATCAGAAGTTATTAGTGAAATAAAGTTTTATGTACTATTCATTTAAAAAAAAATTTGTATATATAATTTAATAGGTGTTCAAGGAAGTCGTGTGGTGTTCACATCAGATTTTTAATTATAGTTAAGCACAGACGCGTTCCATGCAGTCTCATGAACACTCTACCCACATATGCGAACCTTTCCTTTTTCTTGTTTAGCCTTCAGTAATTACCTTCATATAATACTTCAGAGGATGAATGAGGATGATATGTATGAGTGTAAATGAGGTGTAGTCTTGTACAGTCTCAGTTCGACCATTCCTGAGGTGTGCGGTTAATTGAAACCTAACCATCAAAGAACACCGGTTTCCACGATCTAGTATTCAAATCCGTGTTGAAATAACTGACTTTACTAGGAATTGAACGCTGGAACTCTCGACTTCAAAATCAGCTGGTTTGGGAAGACGCGTTCACCACTAGACCAACCCTGTGGTTCCATATGTGAACCTAGTTTATTAATTAATAACGATAAACAAAATTAAATAAGTTTTATTAAAAAATACTTTAATTACGCCCTAAAATTTTATAACACTTACCTATCAAATCTAGGAGAATTTTTTAAAAAGAAAAAGAAGTTTTAAATAGCTAAATATATATATATTTTTTTGTATACTAATAGTGATTTTGCTACTTTTTTTAAGAAAAGATTGTCAAATATTTTTAAGAGAGGGATTAAGCCCTTAAACTTTCGATACCGTTGAAGTTTTTACCGGTTTCCAGAACACTTTGGAAACAGGATAATTTAAATAGTACAATACTTCAATTGTTCCTAAATTAAACGGGGAGGGTAGCAAGAAGCTAAACACCTTCAAAATATTACATTATTTCAATAGCTTCTCCGTGTTAATGGAATTTATTTCACAACAATAATCTACGTATCACTAAATTTGTAATTAAATCTCTTCCCGGAACCAAAGAATCGAAATCAATGTTTTCCTAATACTATATTAAACTATTTTCTCCCGATCAGACTTTAATTAATTATTGATGAATTATTAATATATTATCAGAAAATGGTTATAACAAAGATTAAATAAAGGTTAAGAGGGATGGTGACCTATTTAGTAAATCTACATCATTTGTAAAGTTTAAAACTGTTAAACATTGAAAATAGTTCAGTAGGTCTAGATCCTATCTTTACTAAATATTTCATTAACTTTACCCAGTAAAGTTAACTGTTTAATTAGCCCTATAATTTATGATAAAAGATCTGACATCTAGAGTAACGGGACTAAAATTATTTTTAAAATGTTACTGTTCTGCAAAATTAAAGGGGAATAAGAGAAAACAATTTTAAATAAAGAATATTGAGTTCCGATTACAAGATAACAAAGTAAAATTAATAAGGTAAAAGTACTATGAAAAGAGTAACAGTCAAGAAAATGTCACTACAGAACAAGAAACAGAGAATGGAATTTGGATATAACTGTCAAAACACATCTAAAACGAAAAATTCACTTCGATCAAAGCAAAAATAAGATATTATTGCATATTAATAAGACAAGAAGTATTGTTCACTGAATGGCATTGGATATACTCAAAGGATTAAGAATGTAGAGAAGAGAATACTTAGATTATTTTAGGATGTATTGAATGAAAGGGAACAGTACATGTTGAGATTTACAGAAGAATAATATAACAGAAAAGTAATGGGTAAAATGGAACATGCAATGAGAAAAGAAGGCTCATTTTTCTGAGTTGTACACCGAATGGATGGAGGAAGGCTAACTAAAACTATCTTGAAGTACTTCTATAACAAAAAAATAAAATAAAAAATGTAATAATAATCAGTGGATGGAGAAAACGATTAGAAGAGACGCTGAAGAACATATAATTCTGGAGAGATAAAGATACAGAGAAATAGTCAAAATTTGAAAGGCTTTCAGGATAGCTGCAGAAGCGGCGTGAGCTACAAAAAACTGACTTTGATTATTATGTGTGTTAAAGATAAGATAAAAAATGCTTCTACAGAATATAATGTGATCAACATTGGAGAAAAGAAAATCAATTGTATATAAAGTCCAAGATAATATAGTATTTTATAAAATATTCAATAGAATATTTTCAAAATTAGTAATATTGTGAAACAACAGAACACGGTATGAAAAAAAATTAAGTAAACAAACTAATAAAGAAAAGAAACAATAAATTAATTTATATCTATACAGAATAAGTAAAAATTAAAAGAAAAAACAAAATATAAGTTTAGTTATTAACAAAACATTTACTGTAATGAAAAAATTGTTATGTAATAATATGGAATTAGATCTGAAGAAGATTTTATTAATTATTATTATAACATTTATTAATTATACGTTGATATGTAGACAAAGAAAAATAGAAATAAAAGACTGGAGAAATTTAAAACGTTGGAATGGCGGAAGTAAGTGAAAATTAATGACTCAAGGATAAGGAATACGAACGAGAATAAAAGTTAAAAAAGAACAATTGAGAATAGGAAAGCATTTAAATCGTCAGGGAAGAGGATTAATTAAAATAACGAAGACGGATTACTGAAAGGTATGATATAGAGGTCAATGAAAACATTATAGAATACCTTAAGAAATAACAGCTATCAGAGATTTTAAGTTTAATTGAGTGTAAAGGGGATTTCTCTTTACACGCAATTAAAGGAAATTTTTTGAAAGTGAACTTGGTACAAGGGACCTACCTCAGAGGACGTAACGACAGATGAAGAGGAGCTAGTCATATTATGAAACTTAATTGGTCTTGTGTTAGGCTTATTAGTTTGATATCAACTAAACAGTTAGCTTTCTGTTTTTTGTGTTCTTATTTTTTGAGAAAAATTTCATTTATGAAATGAAATTAGAAAGATAAATAGAAAACATTGGCGAGTAAAATAAGACGGCCCTTGGACTTTTTACCACTAATACAAAGTGAGTTAATAAGCTTCTAACTCATCGATGCTTCTTTTTCAGTTAAATGATGAAAAAGTTACTCTTAACTAATTTTTCGGGAAAATGTTCGCCAAACCGTTTTTCAAACCTTGTTGAAATGTTGTACCCGGCTTAATAGTAAGCCTTCCCGTCAAAAACTCTGTGGAGTGTAGAACAATCCAGCTGCTGTAAAAGGTTACAACAATTTTTACTAAAATGACTATCTGTTTTACCGTAAAATTAGATGCAAATAGCGTCTAGATCAGTTTAAAAATTAATTCTGTATGTTTTTGCAAATAAAGTTTGTAAATACTTAAATTTTTTGGCAACAAAAAAGCAATATTTGAAACAAGATTAGTTAAAAAAGTGAATATGTTCCAAATTTACATCTAAATCTAAATCTTCTAAAGCAATTTCTCATCCTGGGGGTCGCGTTGATATGAAAGGGGAGTCGCGAAATTAACCTGCAGCTTTACATTTAAACAATAATTAAAACATTTTATAAGAAAAAATCATTTATTATAAACATTTAACTTACTTTAATAAAAACACATGTAAAGAAACAAATTGCCCTTAAGTGATAAAAGACAATTCCTATATTTAGTTATTATCGTAAAAGACGAAAACCCTTTTCACGGAAGTAGACGGCGTGAAAGGGATTAATAAATTCAATGCTTCTCTTACTAAATTTCCATATTCATTTTGACGAGCAAGCCAGAAGGTAGCTAAATTTTCAGATGTGAATTGTAGTTGTAACGTTTTATCGGCAGACATTTCGATGAGCTGATCGTGAATCTCAACTTGTAAGGGAGCAGCTGCCACAACGTTTTCACTAAATGGATTCATCTCTTATAGAAATAATTTTTATCTTCCGAGAAATACTCCGTCAATTGAATTTTTAACTCACACAAATGCATCTTCATACTATTCAAACGGTGGTGAATAATACCATCATCTTCATCTAAATCATTCTCGATGTAATCGGAAGTAAAGAAGCTTATCAAAATTTTCGTTTTGAAGAGGAATAATCCAGATATTGAGTTTCTTAATGAAAGCATGAACTTTGTCATTAATAAAATGTTTATGTCACGTCCTTGTAAATTCACATTCAAGTATAACGCAAAAATACATCAACTAAGTAAGCCAACAGCAATATATACTCATTATTTTGTAAAAAAAAAATGGGAATGGCGTTTTATCCTGAAAAAATATTATTGATTCAACTCGCAATTCCAATAACCGTCCATAAACAGCATAGTCCAAGAACACTTTTCCCCACGATAACCAATTTTGTATGGATGTATGGACAAGAAGATATTTTTTCTTTTCGCCCATTTCATCGCATAGTTTAGCAAACAACCTATTCTGTAATGATTAACTTTCAATAAAATAAACCATTTTTACAGCTTTATAAAGTTTTTGCTTAAGATTTTCCAGCATTTTTTTTGTGGTAAGATCATGTCTGTGAAGGCTGCAATGGGTCCATTCCGGACTTGATATAAAGCGATATTTTAATTTTTTCAGAAATTCACTATCAATAATTCACTATATGTTATCGCCTTTACACCATCACTACATACTGCAATATATTTTCTTCAATTTATGTTATCCCTTTTAGTATATTTATGAAAAACATCAAAAAGACGTCCTGTTGCATGACCAGATATTGATTTCTAAAACAACATATTTTCTTTGATAGATATATCCCTTTTCTTTCTTTTTCCTATTTATCCTCCGGGAATTACCATTTAGGTATTACTTCAGAGGATAAATGAGGATGATACGTATGATTGTAAATGAAGTGTAGTCTTGTACAGTCTCAGTTCGACCATTCCTGAGATGTGTGTTAACTGAAATCCAACCACCAAAGAACACCGGTATCCATCAAATATAGTATTCAAATTGGTATAAAAATAAATGACTTTACTAGGATTTGAACGCTGGAACTCTCAACTTCCAAACAGCTGATTTGGGAAGACGCGTTTACCACTAGACCAACCCGATGGGTTGATAAATATGTCCCTATCGCATCATATCTGAGAAATGTATCGACTGAGAAATGTTTGCCACACCTGTGGATTCACTAATTTGAATATTAAAAAATTCTCTTGAACTCACTTGCATAATTATCTGATCGTAAACATCGGCAGCAGTGTCACTGATTCGCCTTGATACTGCGTCCTTAGAAAGCGGAACTTTTTTGAGATCATTGCTTCTTCCGCCCCTATTAAAACATTGACTATATGAATTTCAGCAGGCTATACGAGATTTTCTGCGATTGTATGGGGTTTGGACATCTTAGCTACTCCTAATGATACGAGATAAGATGCTTCACATGTACTTTTATTAGTATGGCTTGATTTACAAATAGAAGCTTTTTTGATTTCTCAAAATATGTAATTTTCTTTCCAAAAACTCCAAGGGTGTGCTTTTGTGATCCTGATGTTTGGTTTTCAACTATCGAATTAATTTTGTAGTTTTATGCTGTCATCGGAGAGGTCTTGAAAGCAAACAACTCAGTGTGACTTTCCATATAATGAAGTAAAACCATAATTTAAATCGCTGTAATTTTAGAGGGCCTAAAAGACGACCACCGGTAAAACCCATCAGAGCTAGGAACATTGGGGGTGGTGTGGCGATCGTAATCATCACAAGGAGGGTGTGTTCCTCTATGGGTCAGGATGCCATTGTACAATCTTGTTATTTTAGCAGTCGATTCAATGAAAGTAGATGGCTGACTATTTTTTTTACAAATTTATCCGTTTTGCATAATAATTTAACTAAAAAAAAAAACAGTGTAACTGTTTTACCGCACACTAAAAGACCGAAACGTCAACTCAAAATCTATGGTTTTAAAAACTTAAATAAAGGCACTAGAAGCACGCTTGGCATTCAAAACTAAACTGATAGATCTGAAATCCCTTACGCCTCTTTTATACACTGAGAACAATACATGTTCAAACTTATCATATTCATGTTCGAACATGTCTTTCACAGCGAATATTATGCAAACAGACCAAATTATAAGGGGCATGTATACATCAATTAGAACCTGTAAATTGCTCACGTTTGTATACTTCACACATGCACATCTGTAACGAACAAGGCAGCTATAATACTCGTAGTTTTAACTAGGTTTCATTGGGTTGTGGTTAGAGAGTAGCGAAATATTCATTATATATATATTTTTTTTTACCTTTTGGGGGTCGTTAGCTTAGATGGTTGAGAATCACTGTTCTAAAGTAGTATGAGCCTTGTATAACTTCTTTATAAATAATTGATTGTATCGTTATAATTAGGAGTAGAGAGAAATAGATATTTTATTATTTTATATAGTAGTAAGTACTTAACTTTTTACAATTAAAAAGAACAAATCTCTTTCAAGTGACTCTTGCTTTAAATAACGAAACACATATTATATCTCGAATATGATTACTATAAATAAAGCAAAGTAATTATATATATATATATATATATATATATACATATATATTATATTGCATTATATTACATACGTATATCATAAGTAGTATATACACAGACTTACAACTGTATCCATAAAAAGCAGTGCATAAATTGTTCGACCAAAATAAGGTTCAAAGAACCACATTCTGAGATTCATACAACTCATCACGTCCGATGAAGATCATTTCCACCTCAGTGGTTATGTCAATAAACAAAAATATCGATTCTGGGTTAGACAAAATCCGCAACCGTGCATGAAACACCATTGCACAGTGCCAAGGTTACTGCGTCGTGTAGAGTGAGTCATGCCTGTTTGATAGGTAACTATTTTTTTTTTTTGACAACGAACATAATTACACCGTCTCAGCTACCGCTGAGCGGTACAACACAATATTACGAACATTTTTCGTTCCCGAAATGAGACGGCTTGGTCTACGGGACATGTGGATGCAGCAGGATGGTGCCACTAGTCATACTACAGTAGTGTCAATGACAACTCTTCAACGACACTTCCCGGACGCCTCATCTCCAGATTCGGTGATATCCATTGGCCATTCAGATCCCCCGATCTAACTCCACCGGACTATTTCCTGTGGGGTTATCTAAAAAACAATGTGTACACCACAAAGCCCACTACCATCAATTAACTGAAAGACCGCATCCGAAGGTAGATAGCAGCCATCTCTGCCGAAACCTTGCTCCAAACGATGCAACACATGATTGTTAGGGCCAAAGAATGTTCTCGTCAAGATTGTGCCCATCTAAGGGATGTAATCTTCAAACACTGAACACATTGCAAAACTCCCATCCTTTGGCAATGTGTTCCACATAGTAGGTAATAAATGTTTTGTTCAACATGCTCCACAAATACATTTTAAATGTGTCCCATCTATATGGCTCACTCCGTATATTGTACATGATGTACATGAATTATACTGTAATATGTATTTTTATTCAGCGTGTTGTTTTTTTATAAGTATAAAACTTGTATCTATGTGGCTATGTTGAATACTTCAAAATTTTCACTGTTCTTTTCTTAATATAAAAAAAAAGAAATGTCCTTTTTATCAAAGCCTACACCAGCTGTATTTTTATTCTAACCCTCACTTATTTCAAAGAGAAAAAACTCCAATTTTCTTAGTTCTTTTATCTACCGGTAACGGATTAGATGAAGCTTGCCTTTTATTGTATACCATAAATCAACAGATTAACTCTTCCGTTTTTATATACGATTTTACGTAACTATTTAATTTTAGTAGGTAATATTTGATTATAAAAATTAATTTGTAGTAAATTTTCGTACAAGTTTTTCGATTTAAAAGTCTATTTTCCCACGCTTTATATTAAATTATTATAAATTTGTTAAATATTTAATTATCTTGTCATATTCATTAATTTCCCTGCGAGTATAGCTAGAAGAGCGATATTATAGGGAATCATATAAAAAATGGGATATCAATCTTTTTTGCAAATTTTTACGTTTTTTCATTTAACCCCAAAAAAAAAAACATATGTATGTACGTATTGTGTGTCGCATTGCTTTTTTCACGACTGCCTAAAAAGGAGTATAATGCATTTAGAATGTATATTTGTACCTATGTTTGTTCCACCGTAGCAGCTCAACGGCTGAATAGATTTATATGTATAAACCCGCATTAGAATCCTTACGTTACCGGGATTGTCAAAGGCTATATAAAGATGTATATACAGCGTTTCATTTTAATTGCACCTTTAATTTTAATGGCAAATTTTCTCGTAAAATTCAAATATAATAAAATGACCTAAACAAAAGTTGTTCAAATAGGAAGGGACAAATAAAATTAACAATTAAATATTGTAATATTTAAAGTAAATAATATCAGTTAATATAACCGTTTAATTTGTTGTTCATTATTAGTTATCGTTTATTATTATCAATATTATAACACTGTTTAAAGTTTGAAGTGTACATCATTATGAATGTAAAATGCAATAAAATTTCATTTTACCACGTTTAATTGTTAACACAATTTTTCCGTCATTGCAACTCTGAATGTTTTAACTCGATAATGAAGGCATTAGCAGGAAAATGGGTTTCACCATTGCTTTTTTGTAAAATTTTAATTCGAAATCATGTCTCATCCTATCTTTCCTATTTGAAAAACATTAAGTTTGAGTCAATATAGTGGATCCAAGATAGCGGAAAAAAATTACAAACCCATCCATCATATTACAGATTTTTTTTTAAGTACATAGAACCCCATTTCTTTCTGCTTCCAAATACCTCTTAGATATGAAGTGTAAAACTGTTACATATATACTATGTATATGCATATATGATCATTCATTCATGAACTGTCGAACAGTTTGGTTGTGTTGTGGAGATATAAGTTTGTGATATTATCCGAGTTTAAAGTTTAACATTTACTTTAGTGATTTTAAATAAAAATGTTGTATTTGAAAATTTGTCTTGCTGTGTATGTTCAAAATTTTTTAGAGGCCAACTATCCCAAATTGTTTGCAGTGATTTTTCTCAATATATCATGTCTCATGTGTTAATATGAGCAAGGAGGATGTTAAGTTTTTAAAAGAGGAAAATAAAAGCTGGAGATGTGAAAAATGCTTGAAGAAAAAGGTTAAGTATTATGCTACAAAATAAGGATGAAAAAACATTACATTGAAAGATGTATTTAATTTAATTAAGGATTTTAGAACTGATGTAAAAGAAATGGAGAGGAATCTGGGCAGTTTAATTGAATTTTTTCACGAAAATAAATAGGCACAATTATTAAAAAGTTCAAGGATCAGTAGGTACAACTGAGGGAAAGTAACACGAAAGTTGAAGAACATACTACTGAAGTGTTGTCACTTTAAAAGAAGAATCTAGAGCTTGAAGTTAAGTCTGATGATTTGCGGCAGTAATCCAGAAGGAGTGATAATGAAATACATCGATACCGCAATTTAAAGATGAAAATTAGTATTCAATTATTTAAGAGGTCGGTAGGTTTCTCAATTTCCTACTAAGAATAAGATGATTGTTGTTTGTCATCGGGTGCAAAGAAGAAATACTAAAGGAAGGGCACCTATTCTTATGAGAGCTTCTAACAAGGATAAATTTATGAAGAAAAGAAAGATCAAGAGAAACCTTTCCACGCGTCATATAGCTAGGGCTGATGACATGCCGGTCTACATAAATGAAAGTCTTAAAGAAGATTTTTTTGGTGTTGCCAAGGCTATAAAAAAAAATTTTTTTCAAATATCTCTAAATAAAAGATGGAAAAATACTAATTAGGAAAGACGAAGGAAGCCCTGTAAATATAGGTTAAGTGATTACAAGATGATTCTTTGTATAATTATATAGAGAGGAGAGGAGTTGTATTTTTATTTATATATTTTTATGAGGGATAAGTTGATGTTTTACAATGACTGTAAGTAGTGATAAAAAGTTTTATTTAATTCATCAAAATATTAGTACAAAAATATTCATTTATTTGTAGAAGGTTTAAGTAGAATGGTAAGTATGCCTAAAGTTATTTTATTAACAGAGGTTTGGGCGTACGATTATGAAATGTATAAATATAGATTGAGGATTATTTTTGTTGTTATAATAGTAATAATAACTATCGATTAGGTGGAGTGATTACATATGTTCACAAAAATATTGACTGCAAGTCTATCAATTTGACATTATTATTTTCAGACGGATTAGGTCTTGAATGTAGGCATGGAATTTTGATTATATTGTGTTTGTTTCTAGCGTTTTAAATTTTGTTCAGAAAATATTTTTGTAGAGGAGGTTAATTCTTCTTTACTGAATCTGAAAGATAATAATCTTGTTTTGCTTGGGATAATAACTTGAATGTTTTGTCTGATAATTTAACGACTGATAAATATAAATTTATGTTAGGCAGTCACGGTCTTCATTTGCTGACTAATGTTATTACTCGTACAGGTAGTGGAACGTTTATTGATCATTTAGCTTTAAGAATTATACATAACCCTATGTACAATGATTATTTCGTTGTTGATGTATTAGGCACTGGAATAACCGATCATAATTAATAAGAAAGTAATAACTGTTAATTATGTAATTAAATCAAAAATAAATTTCACTGAACTTAGATTAACTTTGCAAAATATAGACTGGAATAATTTATGTAAGTGTACAAATGTTGACGCTGCATATGATTTTTTTACAATTAATCTTTCTGATTGTGTTTCTAAGGCGACTACTTTCAATCATACTCCTAATAAATACAACATTTTGAAACGTTGGATAAATGTTAATTTAGTTAGAAAAATAGAAAACAGGAGTATTCTTTATAGGAAGTTAAGGAATGAACCTGGGAATAATAGGTTGCTGTAGTATTATATTAAATACGCTAAATATTTAGGGGACCAGTTAAAAAAGTCTAAAAAAAAACGTATTTTAATGAAATTCTAGATAGTTGTAAGGATTCTAAGTCCCAGTGGAATGCAGTCAATAAGCTTCTTAATAATAATAATACAGATAAATGTAAGGATATAGGAGATATAATATCTGTGGAGGGGAGTATTGTAAGTGATAATTTTTTAAAGACCCAGTGTTTTAATAAGTATTTTCTAGAAATACCACGCAAAATTAAAACGGAGCTAGACAACATAAATGATTCTGACGGAGGTGACTTCAGTAAATTTTTTAGGGAGGAGCCTCCTAAGAATTCTATGTTTTTTATTCGACTGATGCAAATGAATTACTTGATATAATATTTATGAAAAATAAGAAATCGACTGGAACAGATGGGTTGACAGTGAATACAATAAAAAATGTGGCGGGTATAATATGTCATCCTTTGGTTTATATACTTAATTTAAGTATGGAATCAGGAGTACTCCCTTCTCAAATAAAGAAAGCTGTAGTAGTGCCTATTTTTAAAAGTAATAATAGGAAAATTTTAGGTAACTGTAGACCTATTGCGTTTTGCCAGTCCTTTCAAAATTACTGGAGAAACTTATTAAAAAACGGTTAGTAAACTATTTAGAGAATATAGAATTTTTTAGTGGAAATTCAGATTGAGTTTAGAAAGGGGAAAAATACTCAAAATGCTTTGTTGATCTTTATACCTAAACTGACTCATAATAAAAATGGCGGTAGCAGGACAGCAGGTTTATTTCTGGATTTTAAAAAGGCATTTGATGTAATTGATTGGAAGAAGTTACTAGAAAAGCTTTGGGCGGCTGAAATTAGAGGCGTGAGCAATTTCTGGTTTAAGTCTTATTTGAGTGGTAGGTACCAACAAGTTAGAGTCAATAATGTACTTAGTGAGGGGAGTGAGATAATTTATGGGATTTCCGAAGGATCTGAACTTGGGCCGGTGCTGTTTCTTGTATATATTAATAATTTATGTCGAGGCTCCTTTCGAGAGCATATGATCGAGAGCATATCATCTGCATATACCTTTGCAGATGATACAGCACTTTGTTATGTGTCATCCTCTCAGTCTGGAATTAAAAATGACATGAAGGTGACCTAGGGTCATAAGATGGTTGGTTGTGACGAATGGAATTTCATTAAATGTAAATAAGACAAATTTGTAAATAAGACGTAATTTGTCTTATTGTCGGGTTCTCCCTGAACGATTCGACGCTGGACCGGCTCCTGCTATTGAGTCTGCCGGCCAGGGCGATTGAAGTCCGGCGAGCTGAAGCGGGAATGTAGCGTCCGAGTCCAGCGGCTCCCTCGGCGGGCCGGCCAGGCCTGCTTCTCCGGCGGGGATTTTGGCATCCGCCGGGAGGTCCCACGTTGAGGCGGCCAGAGAACTTCTGTCTTCTTCAGTCTTTTTCTTCTTCTTTTTCTTAGTTTTCTCCAGGTAGTGATCGACGATGAATTAAAAATTCACTCTCGTCCACGCTCTTTTATTGGAGACTGATAGTGGTTGGGCCGCAGCGCCGCTATGGTGGGAGAACTGCGCGGTTATCTACGCGGCGGGAGTAACGAATTTACCAGCGCGTACATATACTGTACTCCAATTGACATCTGAGTTGCTACCGTTGTCGTCCGCCGATATTAAATTAGGCATATATGTAATAACAGTATGTATATATAATCTTGTCACTATCTGAAATTTTAGTACTGCAAGACTTGTATCGTGTAATTAATTTTGAAATTCACTTGGAAATTCGCACTTGTCTATTATTGAATACATGATTAGTTTATTATTTTACTCTCTGAAAATAATTGGATGGTAATCTCCCATACAGTTATTACTATAGGGGATATTTAGTTCCACAAGATTATGTAGTAATTATTTACTTTTATTATTTTAATTTTATTTTATACTGTCTGATTGTATGTCAATTAAGCTTATATATTATTTTGATTTATAACTGTAAATAATTTTATTTTCATTTTTAATCTGTTTATTTTGTGGAATGAAGATTATTATTATTTTATATATATATATGTAGCCTATGACACTTCCGGTAACGTACCGATTCCAACGTGAGGTTATATATTTAAATTGGTTCAATCGTAGGACTGCTAAGGTGAAACAAACATACAGACATACATACACCGTAAATACACTTTTTTCGGAAAATTAATTCTAATTTGTAACAATAATAATAATTAAAAAAAGAAGAATGAGCTAATTATAGATATTTTCAGAAAAAGTACGGGCACTGATAGATTTTATAAATTATATCTTTTAATAGTTTTATTATTGTAACATTAATTATTTTCATCCTTTGTAACCTTTGTAGAGGCGTAATCCTTTGTAACCGATTCAAATTAAGCATCGTTAGAGGATTAAAAAATATAACAATGGCCGCAATTGGACGTTGGGTTCACGTCAAAGTGGTCACCAAAATTAACACTTTGTAGTAGTCATTACGGCAGTAACGGTGTTAGGTATCAAACTGGTTTGAACTCAAAATGTACGGTTTACCAAAATACATAAATTATAAAAATATCAATTTTATAAATCAAGTGTAATACTACAAAATAGCGGAAAATCTAACTTTCTAATAATTGAAAAAGAGTATGCCATAAAAAACGTCAAAACACGAGATAAATAAATTTGTTAATTTATAGAACTCCAATAAAGATCTATTAAAACTATAAGAAACTCATTTGCTCATCTCCAGATTTTAAAAAAGATTTTTTTAAATTTAAAATTAGAAAAAAATTAGTGAAAAGGAAATAACGTCATATAAGAATATAAATTATGATTAACATAATATGTGAAATCTAACAATAGTATTCAAATATATTACACAAACACCAACTTTTGAACTTTTGAACCATCTGACTTTCTTGAGATAAAACTTAATCTACTTTATATATGGAGAGCGAGCATATAGGTTTACATTTGTAAACCTATATGGGTTACATATAGGTTTACATTTTGTAGGTTTACATTTCCGTTTCCTTTTGGAGTATCATAAGGGAGACTGTGTAATATTTTAGTTTTGACAATTTTATAATAATATAGAGTTCTCTTTTATTGTCTTGTAAATAATTTACTAGTTTATTATTTTGTTCTTGTGTTTATGCGCAGTTAGTGACAAAGTCCTTCTGAATATTTAAATAGACGTTAGTTACATATAATACCGAGTAAATATCAGGATAGCAATGAAACAGAAGTAAACTATATATTATGGGAGATGAGACACTGTTTAAAAGGTTTGCATTTTGGAAAGGGTAATGGGGAATCCAGGAGTTGGCAAAAGCTCATACCTGCCAAGTAAGTCGTTACCGAATCAAAACATCCGGCAAAGTGTGGATTTACCATTCATGCATCGTACCAATGGAAAACAACCTTTGTTCATTAGTAGTTAAATAAATTTATATATGCATTAACAACTTTACAATGCCAGTGTTATGATTAAATATGCCTATTGTACTACTGAAAACTGGACGTTCAAACAGGTTTAAATAGCAGTTGCACTATTTGCTGACAAATGAAGGTACTTACAGGAGAGGAGCCAAATCAGCCTCTGTTATTGTTTTAAATAATATATTTTCTTTTTAATTATCTTATAATCTTCTTGAAATGCATAAATCTTAAAGAAAAAGAGCATTTTGATTTTTTATTGGGTATTTTTTTATTTAAATAAACCAGTTTGAACGTTTACATATTTGTAAATAAAATAATATTTTAAAAGAGAAGATGATTTCTGTTGTTAAATAAAACCCATAATTGCGGATCTCCGTGGCTGAGTAGGTAGCGTTCGAATTTCGTGCGGAGGTGCGGGGTTCGAATCCCGGTCAGGCGTGATATCTTTACATACGCTACCTATTTCCACCGGGCTAATGACCATAGCTGTTTATGGCTATTTTTTAAAATTAAATTTAGCTAAAACAAAGAATTATTTATTGATAAATAAATAATTCTTATTTATTTATCAATAAATAAGAATACAAAACAAAGTATTTGTAAACCTTTACCCGATAGTTGAAGAAATATTAATTTATGTTCCGTATTTCTTATAGAATATTATGTTTTCTTAGAATATAATATTATTAATTCTTACAGAATATTAGAACATTTTAAATTGATTAATTTTAAAGTTAAAAGAATTGTGGCTTGGGTTTTCGGACCCGCCATTTTACTAATTTACAGAAGAGGAAGCTGAGATTCCAAAATGAATCAATAATAGCCTAAGCTGTATACGAGACAAAGCATTACTTGAATAGCGTCATTACATGGGAGAGATCAATGCTTCCCAGTAGACATCACTGTCACTGATGGAATCAGGACTGAGACGGCCACCCTGATTGATGTGTTAGTTCCTCGACAAGATAATAATAAGAAAAATACAAAGAAAATGAAAATTTCAACGGTGAGTTTAAGAACTAAAAAGAAATGAAACGATAAAACAGTAATAACTATAAAAAGATGTAAATTTAAAAAACTTGTTAACAGTTGAAGCAATAAAAAAACGCTAATTCCTTTAAAATTCGAAAAACTTTCATAAAAATCACGATGCTATGTAAAAGTATGCTGCTGAATATTTAAGGCATGGGATAGTATTTAAAATTTAATCTTTTCCACAATGATAAAGTTGAAAACTATTATTACTCTTCTCGCTTTTTCTGTTTAGCCTTCGGAACCACCGTAAGATATTACTTCAGAGAATGAATGAGGACGATATGTTCGAATGTAAATGAAGTATATGTAGTCTTGCACAGTCTCAGGTCGAGCATTCCTGAGATATATGGTTAATTGAAATCCAACCATCATAGAACACCGGTATCCACGATCTAGTATTCATATCCGTATAAAGGTCTTTACTAGGGTTTTGCCCTTAGAACTCTCGACCTCGAAATCAGCTGATTTGCGAAGATGAGTTAACCACTAGACCAGCCTGGTGGGCAACTATTATTACTCCAGTAACATTTATATACTAGATTCAATGATATTATCTTAAGGATCATTATAATGGAGGTAAATCTGTAATGAATTAAAAAATAAATCATCCTATAAAGCTATAATACATTTAAAAAATACGTATATGAGATTAAAATAAAATACAATAATTTTTTTAGAACCCTACAGAGCTGCATACTCGAATTTCAAAACGAATTATAGATAAAAATGCAAAAGGTGATCTTTGTTAATTGAGAAATTTCAATTTCATTAACTTTAAATTGAAATTTTAAATTTTATCTGAAGGTAAAACGAAAAAGAAATGAAAAAAAAATATTGATAAAAAAACGAATTGCAATGAATAATTGTGTGCAGTTAAATGATATCCCTGAAAATAAAAATAATCCTAAATTTAACTTTTTTTTGTTCTTAGCAGTTAATTGTCGAATTATTTATAATTTGTTTCGCTTAGTAATATTTTTATTCGTTACAGAAGTTCCACAATAATTAAATAAAATTAAACTAGAAAATCCTAAAATAATTCGATTCTAAATTGTAATTTTTAATTGATATTAAACAATCAGATGTTTCATCAAATATATTACATATTCACATATGTAGTGCCTATTAAATTACATTTACATTTTTTAAAAGTACATAAAATTTTATTTCAGTTGTAATTTTGTTCATTTTTTTAATTATCTTTTTAATTTATTGTAAACTTTTTTTTTGTAATTATGGGTTAATTAGAGCAATTAAATTTAAAAAAAGAAGAGTTGAAAAAAAGGAAAAGAAGATGAGTCTGATTAGAACCGATGTGCCTTCCCTTTAAGATCCAAATATTTAATTAATTAAAATTTTAATTTTAATTTCGATTGCAATTAAAAAAGGAGGTGCACAACTAAATGTTACAAGAGTGCTAAATCCAAAATTTTAACATCCTGCGGCTAATTGTTTTTGAGTTATGCAAGATACATACACACATACATACATACGTACGTAGAGGTCACGCCAAAACTAGTCAAAATGGATTCGGGGATGGTAAAAACGGATTTCCATTGAAATTAGAACACCGAAATATTTCTCTATCACAATACTTCCTTTACTTAATACGCGGAAGTAATAAAATAAGAAATAAATTCTTAAACAAAAGAAAAGTTTCTGATTATTTTTTAAAACTGTTAATAGTAGTAAAGGTTTGACAAAATATGCTGAAGTAATATTTTTAGAGTATCATAAAACATACTTAAAATCTCTCAAATAACAATATTTTAAAAAAAATGATTTTATAAAAACATTTATCGATTATCCTTTTAATCTTTTGTAAGGGGTGTGTTATTTTTAATATATAAAAGTTTATTATTCTTTTTAAATAAAATATTCATTTTTTCAATCCCATTGGAGGTATAGCATCCATCCATCCATCCATCATTAATACGATTAGAAAAAATATTTTACAGAATTAATATTTTTATACACTAATTGCCACACCGCATTCCATAAGTTTAAATTAGACTGCTCCTGAAATATTAAGTCAATAATGCCCATCCACAAATATAAAACATATACACACATATATATATATATATATATATATATATATATATATATATATATATATGTATTTGTACATACAAATATACAACATATACGCACCCACATGAAATTTCATAATAATGATTTTAAAACTTCCAAACTCTCTGGAAGACTGTAGATATAAAAAAAAAGTATAAAATATTTAGGTGGTAGTTGATTTGTTTTGTATGAATTGTTTTTTAATGTTAATTTAAGAATACTGAAAGCATCGCGAACGTTCGGATAAATGACGAGAGAAGTTGGTAAACCGAGATCGTATAATTAAAATCCCTATAATAATACGATTTTAAATAACAAGATTAATCCACAAAATAAACCGGCTTTCCTCTTTTTATTGTACTCGTACTTAAAATAGGTTATTTTATTTTGTCATAGGTACCCCCCCCCCCCCCCAGGACACATTATTTAGTACCGTACTGTTTTTGTTAGTAAAAAATATTAATATTTAAATTACTTATCGAATTTATGTAGAAAAATCCTTTTCTATCTTGTTTTTTTATTTATACAAAATATTCGTAAAACGCAAGATAAATTAACTACAAATAACTGCAAAGTAATCCATTTTTCATCGACATAACACAATGTTTTGGTGCATGTAGTAGATCAGATGACCTTTGCGGTACAAATCGTACAGAAAGAGAGAAATGACGTATGAGAAAGACAGCGAACGAGCCGGGTACAGCAGCTAGTCTAACTAATACACACACACAGCAATTACGCAATATAAACTATGTCTGTTTTGTCTTTATACATCTCTCATAATCACAATACATAAAGTTACCCCGCTCTCTTTCTTTATCGTTTATTTTGATTAAATGCCGTTTTTTATTAATAATAGTTCTGCATTAACGTAGAATTATTTGGTTTAAATTTTCGAATAAACATTTCATTACGTGTATACCTTTAAAAAATATTTACGATAATAATATATTTAAAATGGTATTTTTTATTTAATAAATAAGTTTTACAACAAAAAGACGAATTTCTAAGTAAAAAAAAAAAATTATAAAAATGAAGGGAGATTAATTATTATTTTAAATAAAATGTAACAAATATAAAATAATCGACAAATCTTGATTTAGTTTAATTATATCGAACGTCTATATAACAAATAGGGATACTTACTTGTTACTCGACAGCAATACACACACGTACACACACATGTACACAAGTTTACATCGCGTGATCAGTACTGTCCGACGGTAGCCAATCAGAACGAAGGAAGCCACCTGTGTTTGTACGTTCCCTCTCTCGCCGTCACGCCATCCCCGCAGTCAACGACTGACAAATCTTTTACTGATGCGTCCAGCTACTAAAAAAAAAATTAAACGAAAAAATAATTACCTCTAATATTTCTCTTAGCAAAAGTCGTCTGTCAGCAATACAATACAATTTTATAAATTATTGTTTTATTTTATCATTGGCTATCGAACTACTGTTTTTTTATTAAAGCATTTATTACTATAACGAATTTACTTATTAAATTTATTTTATTTATACTTACATTTTTATTTAATTATTTTTTATTAAACATTTCGCTTTTATCATAATCTGAATTTTTTTAAAATCTATTTACAAATAGATTTTACAAATTATTTATTACAGTAAATAAAACTGTACCTTCAAAAGTAAATTGAACTAACATACCGGCGGTACACAATGAAGCTTTTTTGTTATTTAATAAAATCTAATGTTCCATCTTGATAAAACTATATGTGTATATGGCTTTATAAGTAATGCAAGAGTTCGCACGCACACACACACACGCGCGCGTGCAAATGAAGATATCCGTTACTACATAATTACAATTTTTTCTTTTTAATTTTTATTAAAATATTAAATACGTTTACTTCTTAACAAGTGTTACCGTTCCGTAAATTTAAACGCATGGAAACATCAGAATTTTTAGTCTACCAACCATTTTTAGTTATCCATTTTTAGTTCACACTAATCACATTTACCGGTAAAAAACAAAAAAAAATTCACATATTACTATATAAATTCATATTTTAATTTAAGCACGCTTTTTCAAAAATCGGCCTAAAGGATTAATATTTGAATAGATGTATAAATAAATATACACTTATACAGACTTTTGAGAAATATACAAGGTCTTCTGAAGCAGCTTTTTCATTATTGTAATACCAGTTGAGCGATTTAAAATCGAACCTAATCGGCTCGAACTGCAGTTATTTTAGCTTCGCGTTTAACACTTCTATTACTAATCGTCTATTTTTGTCGGTTGTAAACTGTTCCTGCTGCAGTGCGATGTAGTTTCGTTCTTTACGTTTATGTTTCTCCTAAAATACAGTATTCCATCGAGGAAAGCGCTGCTATCGAGGAAACTTTGGATCCTTTCAACAGAAACGTAAAATATTTTCGGTAAGTTTTCGAACGTCAGTATCCCGATAAAGAGAGTAGTACATGATTCGGATAAAAAATAGCGCACAACGGAGTCCGTTTCAAACTCAAAACCAAATAGGCGACCTTTCGTCAGGACTCCGTAGGCCATAGCCTGTATTCAAAGAACAATAGCTGCCGGTCCGAAAAAATCTACAGGGTAAATTATCGCACCAAGATCGTGTAAAATACACATCTTGCCGTAAACCTTATCGCGTAAAAATTAAGCAAAACAAACTAACCGAAACGTCTTAATTATTGCGACCGATTTCACAAAAACATAGTCGATGAACAGATAGACCCGAAGTAGTATTTCACGTCAGACGAGACACAGATTCGTTTATCGTGACACGTGGATTCGTAAAATACAAGGTAGCGGGTGGCTAAAATTCCTCACCGAATGTTTGAACGTCCATTTCGCTTAGAAAATCGGTAAATTATGTGCTGTTTCTGATAATCGTATATCGAGGCCGATATTTTTTTTTAACCGGACCGTCAATACAGAAGTGTACCGTACAATTTTAAAATAATTGTACATTCGGTTAACAGATCGTGAAAAATAGTACGCCTTTATTGAACAAGACGGAGCAACTTGTTACATATCAAACTATTCAGTTGTAGTCGTTCGTGCTGTTTTTACAGAAGAACGAACCGTCAGAAGAGAACTGTTGATTTGGTGGTGGTTTTCGAATTCCTCGCTTTGTTTAGTTGCGATTTTTTTCTTCGGAGCTACTTGAACAGTAGGGTTTACGAATCAATCTCCCGCAATATCGATGAACTGAAAGCGAACGTTCGACAGAAATCAATGCCGTTGACAACAATGTGCAAAACGTTGTTGTCAACGTTCTTGCAACGCCTGACGCAAATTCAGGTGAAGCTCAGTATTATCGCTTGGAACATTTTTCACAAATATAAAACATGTATATAATATAATAAATATATAATATATATCCACCGACAGATGTTTTCCAGTGATTCATCTCAAAGCTACCACAAAAAAATTTTAATAAACAATAATTACCTCTAAAATGTTTTCTCTCTATTTTCTTTTTATACAATCGATTTTAATCATTATGCAGTTATTTCAATGACCATTAAGCTATTTGCTTTTTTCATCTATAATACTAACCGGTCACTACACCGAATTCTTCCCGTCTAGCCCCACTGTGTTCATTATCCTTGTTGTGACAAATAACAATCAAAGTCTGATCAATTTTTGTAATCTCTGAAGAGCAACAGTTTGGTCAGTACAGGATTCGAAACTTTGAATGATGTGAAGTATACGGGTTTCAAAAGAATCGGTTTCCATCTTAAATATAGTAGTTGTAGTCACAATGTTAATAGATTACCTGTCCTTCGTACGGGTAAAAAAATATTTCCTACTACTTGAGATATTTCCGTGCGAGAAACTAGCAAAATTTTGAGGGAGAAGGAAGAAACGAAAAAGAACCTGATCCGGTTGTTACCGTAAGTTATTTAATCCGCCACAATCTTCCAATAACTATGTTGATGCAACATTTCAGAAAAGTTGGTTTAGTAGTTTTTTGCGTGAAAGAGTAACAGACTCTCGGAAACCGCTAGATTTTTATATACGGTATAATAGATTTTAAGTTAACTTTGTTTCATTCTTTTAGAAAGATCGCTTTGCACTTTTTTAAATTTTTAAACTTTTTAGAACAACATTAATTTATATACAGAGTGATTCAGTAGGAATAGGAAACAATTTGGGAACAGATTCTAGATCTTGAATAAAGAAAGATCTTCATATACAAACGTATGTCCGAAAACGCTTGTTTGTCGAGTTACGGTTATCGTAAATTACGCTCGGATTTCAGTTCCCCGGTGAAATGAGGTCGTACTGAAATTTTTAAGGGGTCCTGAAATTTTTAAAAGGAGTAAACTCCTAAAGGGTTCTTATGATTTTCACCTGAAAAATCGAATAAACATGTTCCAAAATTGTATCTCCCGTAGGTTTTACGATAACCACCGTAAAACAGAAAAATTCAGTGACGAAAAACACGTTTTTTTAGGTTTGAAGAACAATAAATTTGTTAAATGACTGATAAATGCGTAAATTTTATTAAGAAAACGTGTAGATAACTTAATTTTGAGAAAATTGATGAAATGAAGTATACGAAAAATAAAAAATATCCACTTTTATTATTAAAAACAAAACGGAACAAAATTTAACAGAAAACAGCGAATGAATTTATGAAAATTAAAAACAGCTTTTTAGCGTAATAAATTTAGATCGCAAACAACACATTGATTTGTAGAATTCAATAATCTTCGTGAGAATAGTACACTTTGCAGCACTCGTGTTTCATCTGAACGCCAACTGTTACAAGCTGATGAAAATAAAAAATTCTTCAAGCAGTACGGTTTAGTTCTAAAACGAGCACACGAAAGATTTCTACGCTACTCAACATTCTACGAAGTATAGTACGGAAGACATGGTTGTTTTTACTTTTACAAATCCTTAAAGTTTTTTTCCATAGAGTATATTACAACGATTTTCTCAGAATTAAACTCTCTACAAGTTTGTTCAACAAAGTTATTCTACTTCAAACCTAAACAAACGTGTTTTTAGTTACTGAACTTTTCTGTTCTACGCTGGATATCGTGAAAATAAGGGATGATAGTACTGGTTTTTTTTTATTCTATTTTTCAGGTCAAAAAACATAAGAAACCATCAATTTTAGCCCTTATATAACGCCTTAAAAATTTCAGTATGACTTTTTTCACAGGGGAACTAAAATCCGAGCGAAATCTACGCTAACTTTACAAAGGAGCGTTTTCGGACATATGCTTGTATGTGAACTTTTTCCTTTATTTCAAGATCTAGAATCGGTACCCAAATTATTTCCCTTTCCTCCTAAATCATCCTGTATTTATATGTTCCATCTGTTTATTTAATGTTCCATTTCTGACAAACCTCAAAACAGGTGACTTTATTATTAATACAAAAGTGCACATTAAAACAATCGCACGCACGCGCATAGAAATTTGATATCACATATCACTAAATATTTAAAATTAAATAAGTAAAACGAATGAAAATTGCAACAACGGGAAAAGAACTGCTTCCCCTGTTATACTGAAAGTCGTGGGTTGAATTCCCGCCTAGTTATGGTAAATCTATAACAGAACAATCAAAACCTAATTAATAGCTGAACCGACTTAAAAGTGAAAAATAAAATTAATTACTCGATTTCCGTAGCTGAGCGTCTCGGTAGCGTCTCGGCCTTTGATTCAGAGTACCGGGTTCTAATCCCGGCCAGACACGGTATTTTTTAAACGCTACAAATTTCCATTTTCCCGCTTTAGAAGTTTCTTTGTAAGATTCTGCGGTGAATTAATTCATCGATCGAAAAAAATAAATAAATAAATGAACGATAAACATTGTATAGATAGAATGGTAACAGTGGCGGATGAGTCATCATGCATGTCTGTCAGGAAGTTGTTATTACGTCTAATGTTTGACATAGCAGAACTGGGGTTCAAATTCAGTAAGTCTATTAGTAAACAATAGTGAACAGTCTCTTTGTAATAGCGAAACCAAACCATCTGCTACTATGTACCTCATATTAAAGCGCAAACAAATCATCCAAATTTTGAACCGGCATGCTGGTTCAAAACGTTTTTCTTTTTCTTTTAGTTTTTTTTTTGAAAAGCAACTAACAATGGAATAATATGATTTTTTTCTCACGTTCATAAGTACGAAATTTACTTCCCCCCTCAAAACACTTTATCTTTTCTTTTTTGGGATTCCTCAGACATAAAACTTCGAGAAATTAAAAAAAACCATACCCCATTTTTGACTGATTACCATACTTTTCCTTCTTGCAGTATACCTTTAGATCTATGCCAGGAAAATAGAATGAAAAATATTTTCGGTCGGTTTATATATATATTCTGTGTATTATTACATTAAAAAAATTATAATAAAAAGTCATTTAATAAAAATTTCCGAAAAAACTTATAAGATGATCATTAGAGAGAATTTATCTTAAAAAATAAAAAAAAACCTAAAAAGTGATCCATTTTGTTAATAAATAAATAATTCAAAATGCATAAAAAAAATAGTTTTGTAACACACGTTTTAATTTTAGTTCATTTTAACTTCCTTGTACGAAGTAAGAAAGTATTGAGATAGTGACAAATTTCGAAATTCAGATTTCAACTGAAATATCCATTTTGACCATCCCTGAATCCATTTTGACTACTTTCGGCGTGACGTCTGTACGTACGTATGTACTTAAGTATTTGGCATAATTCAAAAACGATTAGCCGTAGGACGTTAACATTTTGTGTTTAGGACTGTTGTAACATCTCGTGGTGCACCTCCCCATTTGATTGCAATCGACTGAACCAAAAGTGTCCAAAAAAGCCCAAAATCTTGTTTCTAACTGCAGTAATAAGCCCACATTGAAAGGATTTCAACGATATATCATAAGTGGTATTTATATTCATTGGTTCCAGAGTTATAGCCAAATAAAATTTTAATTAATGAAATATTTGAAAGGGGGAAAGCACATCGGTTCAAATCTCCTTTTTCATCTACATTTTTTTAACTTTTTTTTAAATTTAAATATACTTATTTATTAATAATTATTAACCTTTCATTAAAAAAAAAAAAATTACCATGAATAATAATTCAATAATAACAAAAAAAAAGAAAAAATAACTGCAATTATTAATGAGATAAAATTTTACGTGTTTACATTAAAAAAAAGTGTAAGTGTAATTTAATAGGCGTACAAAAAATCATGTATTGTCAACATCAGATTCTATGTAGTTAAAAATTAATAATATTTTTATATTAATCATAAATTTTTAATTATTTTTTTTTTAATCATAATTTAATGGTATTAATTTGTAAATTTATTACAATTTTTAAATTCATTCATTAAAACAAGATTTATTTTATCTTGTGGTTTATGTTCAACCCAAATAAAAAAATTTGTTATTTAATGTTTAAAAGTCTTTAAAATTTCCTTTTAATTTCATGGAACAAGGATTATTTTTTTGCACTGTGAGTATGAGTGTGTGTTTGTGTGTATGTAATATATATATATATATATATATATATATATATATATATATATATATATATATATATATAATCCCAATCGCATCTTCATTCGCGTTGTTTGGTTTAGTTGTGTTTCCCGTCGCGATCAAGTTTTTTTTTTACTTTCTGTTTTTTGTTCAAGTTACCTGAGGTCATGCAGCCAGTCGCTTCCCACTTACAGTAACTTTATGTTGGTTGACCCTCGCGCTGTACACCTTCGCAATCCCAAAAATATTAAAATCCAAAAATAAATTAAATAATGGTTTTTAGATATTTATCTGAAAAGTATTTTCAAGCCAAATCGAGTGAATATCTCGTTTACTATAGTCGGAAATTTTTACCTTTCTTAACCCTTTTCAAGGTCGAATTTCAAAAAATTAAAATTTTTTTTTAGATATTTACATAAAGATCGAACACATAAAAAAATTGATATTTCATTTCTTACCAAGAAATTATAAAAAAATTCAAAATACATTTTACATTTTAAACTTGGGATTTCGAAAAATCTAGAAATTAGATTTTACCTGTTCATATGAAAATTATACTTACTGACAATCAAGTTGATATCTTTATTAGTTACTGATAAATTAAAAAAATAGTAAATTTAATTTTTACTCCATTTTAATCCTTAACTCGGAATTTAGTTGTAAGAAACATTTGCATCTAGTATTACTAACTGTAATCAACATGTGAGTAAATAAAGGTTATTTATATATAAAACACACACACACACACACAAATATATATATATAAACTAGGTAATTTGCTGCATTGAACTTTTATCAAAACCACAATTGATTTTGTACTTACCTTACATACAAGTTTGGTTTAAATTATTAGTTTTAATCACAAATTAATAGTAATACCACTCTTAAAGATATTCCTGAATACCTGAATAATATTTCACATTATAATAAATATAATAAAACCAATTTACAATGTTTCAAACGAACGCAAGATTTAATAAAACGTACAGTAATACATGTTTTGACACACCAACAAGCGTTTAGGAAGGTTAAGTTGTTCTAACCGGCGTTCGTTCATTTCCGCGTACATTCGTTCAAGCACGTAGACATGTACATACATCTGTTTTTACATCAGTGTTTAACTCTGGGTCGGTTACCCGAGATATATTTATCGACTACCTTTTTATAAAATAACATATTATAAAACGGATTTTTTAAGATTTATGCATTACTATGACAGATAAAATTTCTTTCTTTTTTATTTTAATTTTTTTTTTAATTACTTATTTTTTTATTTCATGAATTAATTTACGACGACGATTTATAGAGAAGCTTGTATATTGGAATATGGAAATGGAATTTTGTAGCGTATAAAAAATGCCATGCCTGACGGGAATTCGAACCCAGGACCTCCGGATAAAAAAACCGAGATGCTACCACTCCACCACGGAAATCGGCGGGAAATAATATATTTTTAAATTATATAAATAATTAAAATATTATTATAAATTATTATTAAGTATTATTATTACTTCGTTTAATTTTATGTATTTGTTTGAATCATTATGACGCGTAATATTTTATTTTATTTTTTAGGGTTACTATTAGCTAACATAGAACCCCATTATTAGAACAATTTTTTCTGTGTCTGGTATTGTTAATAAAAAATTATTAAAATTGCTAATAAGACATACAAAGAATTTTAGATTAATTTCTAGAGGTTACGTAAGAAATACGGTTACGAGCAAAATTCTGGTTAACAGTCTATAAATGGGATATTTGTTTTTTCTGCATTTCTCAACGTTTTATAACCCACCAACCCCAAAAAATGAAAATTGGGGATAATTTTCGTACATACGTGTGTTGATATATTTGAGGCTTAATAACTTTTGACTGGATGAACCAATTTTGATGAAATTTTGTACAGAGACTCGTGTATTTGAGGAGATTGTTTGGTAAAGTTTTGGGAACAATATCTCTAAATAGTGGGAGGAAGTTTTTTGGGAATCAATTTCCTTAAAATTTTGCAAACATAACCTCGCTTTATATTAAACTCATTATATTCGATCTTAATTATGCTACCATTTTTAAAAAGATTTTTCCCAGATTTCCTCCTTCCAGAAAAAAAAAATGTATTTATTGTAGGTATTTTGTAATTTAGTTTTTTTAATTTTTTCTAAGACATAGTGGTATTGAATCGGCCAAAAATAATATTATAAGGGGGTTAGCCCGATTAAAGTTTAAAAATATCAATTGTTGAATTTTTCAACATTTTCTGGGTTCATTTAAACGTTTCTTATTTAAAAAAATTTACATTTTATAAACTTTTAGTGATATTACATAAATATATTCTACTGTGTAATTTCCTCTTCTTTCCTAATATGTACATTACAATATGTTCAACCAGTGAATAATAAACAACCCTCCAATGACATGTATGACATGTAAATGAGGTGAGTACAGACTTAGGCTGACAATTCCTGAGACCTGTGGTTAATTGAATTTCAACCGTCACGTATTCTGGTATTTACTGTCTAGTATTCAGTTTCATATAAAAGTAGCTAACATTTACTAGGGTTTGAATCTCATAACCTTTGACTTAAAGAATCAGCTATTAAACAACTGATTTGTGGTAAGTTAATCAGCTCTTTGGGCTATCCTATATATGAGTTTTTATACAGTAATTTAAAAAAGAAGTTTGCACAAATTATATACTTTAAGTACATAGTATTCAAAATAATTTGTTTACAAATTCTCATAACAGATTTTTAATCACGTGTAAAATATTCTAATGTGCATATACTTTGGATCTAAATTTCTTTCATTCTACCAAATCGTTTAAAAGGAGAAAATTATCATATTTTTTTTGGAAACTCTCCAATTAAGATGAAATATGTGGTTTCATCACGATGGAGCACCAGCACATTTCAGTCAGTCGGTATCAGATTTCAATAATACTTGTTATATATATATATAAAACATATACACATATGTACATATAATATATATATATATATATATATATATATATATATATAAAACATATATACATATAAAAACATGACATAAGTCATTCATAATGAACGCCCATTAAAAACTACTGAAGATAAATTAATGAAAAATTGTATAAATGTTTTTCTTATTGTGTACATTAAGAAAGATCCGCAAAAACGGATCGCTGAACGTCGCTCTTCTTTGGTGCAAACAGAAAGCGGATCAGCCGTGGTTAACGGCAGAGCAGGAATAATGGAACTAACTAGCAGCATCAAATCTGCACAGACATAACAACAATTAAACCACACGTGCGTCATCTACGCCACACGACAGTACTACCGACATAAACAAAAATATAACTAAATTGCGGATAATAATTGACTTACCCTCGTACATTTCTGGGCTCTCCACCAGTACCGCCATATCATCAGCAAAACGTATATATTCTATTCTTCTTTCCCCGATCATTATTTCTCTTTTCCCATTCAGAGAGCATTTAATTATTTCTTCAGATATACACTAAATAGTTTTAGTGACGTGCAGCATCCCTGCGACACTCCCCTTCCGTACCCTATTCTTGTCAATGGGACTGAATTATTATATTTATCTATTTGTATCCTGACGATTATTTTAAATTCTGTTTGTATGTAATCTCTATTTATTATCACGACTGACATTTATGATTGTTTGTTATCGACATGTAATATTACTATTGTTCACTATTGTCTTGTTTAATTTATGTTTTTTAAACTGATAGACTGTATTTATATAAAAATTCTAAATTGACAGTTTCTCAGTATCCTGATCGAGCCGCGAACATACGACGATATTTAAACTAATTTTATTAATGAAATAGAATTAAAAATAATACTAGAAAAAAGAATTAGAAATAAAATAAATGTCACTTGTGTTTACTGATATTTGATGAAAAGTTTTTTAGATGAAATTTTAAACGTAACGATAGAGGTATAAACAGACTAAAATAGTTTTTTTTTATTCTCCTTAAACTTTATTTAAGTACTGATTATTCTTTTTTAAATGAAAACATTCTTTCAATTTTTTAAATTTGATTAAAAAGTAAAAGTTCTTTTCTGTCAATAAATATTAGCTTATCTGTTTTTATTGAAATTGTCTGATTGATTTCACCTTGATACGTACTCAAATCATTTTTAAATATGATAGATAGCGTCGCTATGTTTTTACATCAGAAAAATTATTTTTCATTAAAAAACTTTTTTCTAAATATAATTCAAATTTTATCAATTATTATTAAAAAACATAACCCGTATGTAAAAAACATATATCATGACCGTCAAAATAGGAAACTCTACCTAAATACGCAGAATAAAATTCCTGACAATGCTGCAGATAAAGAAACGTCAACGTTTCAACTTGCAGCGTCATAACGAACCACGCTTCTAACTTGCCTCGCTTAAATTTTTCGGCCTTAAATTGACTACAGCATATTTATATTTCGGTCAAATTTATTTACTAGTTTTGGAGATTTTTGAGCTAAAAAATTTTATACACAGGCGTATAAAATATTAATTTTTGGGCAATTTCTAATACAATATTTTTGTTCTCTGATTGTCATATTCAAACGTTCTGAGTTTTCACTATTATAGACGATTGAAATGTAGTCTTTTCTGAGAATATAACTTTTTTTAAATTAATAATTATCATTTTCAATTAGTTTCACAACAAATTCGTTTTAAGTAGTGTGATTTTGTGGTGTAATGTGCTCTAATATTTTTTATTTATGAGGACGCAATTTTAATCGTTTTATCAAAACAACGTGAACGGTAGATCGTGGTAGATTTAACTCCCGCGTTGCAATCCGAATCGACTTCCCAGAATTGCGAACAAAAGACTAATAAATGATTTCTATTGTTTCATCTGATTTTCTAGCCCTGCCTGCACCCTTTTTATCTTCAACAATGCTACAGAGTGATTTGTTAGTCCTGTTACCCGATTTTAAATGTAATTTAAGAAAGGGAAATTTAGGTGGAATAAAAAAATGTATTTGTTACTTACAAAAGAGATTTAATAAAAAGCTACCGTTCTTGAGGTTCCAGGAGGGACACAAATCGGCTTTACCGTTTACTGTCTGTAAGAAGAATACGGGTCCGAATATACGACGACGAGATATCGCACATTACACGCCAATTTTTTCAGTATGCAAAGATTTGTCTTGTAAAGCGTTAAAATTTTCAACCGCCCAAATTCGACAGTTTTGACTGTTCACATAACCGTCGAGATTCATCCAAGCTACATCGCTAAAGAACACTGCGTTTAAAAATTCGATTATCGTTTACGAGAGACGTAAACCAACAGCGATATTGCAATCGCTTGTTTAAATCTGGAGGTTGAAGCTCTTGGACTTATCGTAAGGATACAATTTCAATTTTTTAGCGGCTTTCTGAAAACTCGAATACGACAAACCGGCTCGCGTGGAAAGTTTTCGTAAACTTTTCCGTGGAGATTTGAGCGAACGCCCAACTTTTTCATTACAGTCTGGAATAAAATCGACTTCAGGATGGATATACGTCGCATTACAAATGAGAGCCATATAAAACCAAAGTGAATGTCGGGTGACAAACCTGATGTGTTATTCTGAATAAATTGTTATACGTTTTTAAAAAATTTATCAAGTCCGTTTTAAATCATCCGGGCATTTTCCAATAAGGAAATTATTTTTTTTAATTTAAAATTAAAATACTCAAGTTTTTGCCACGTTTCAGTACATTTTCTTTTAATAGACACTTCTTAGTGTTGACATTAATTAAATTATAAATTCTACAAATTTTCTTGCAACATTCAGTTTAACAAAATTATTAAAGACAAAACTAAAAAAATTGTGTTTTACAGCAAAAATTTTATATTTTATAAAAGGTCAATGATGAGCTGTGAATTCCTCCTTCTTAATAGTTACATTCATTTTTGACAGGAGATTGATGACTACTTCATATCTGTCTACAATAATAGATCTACTTAAATAAAAGAAGACTTATACGGTGCCAGAATACAAATTTGTTTTAAGTAGTAGAAGGGTAATGAAGCTATACAGAAACAAAACTGGTGGCCTATTCTAGATTTATCTGATCCAGAAGAAATATAAGACAATAAGAAACAGGTTTGAAAGCATTTATAATGAATCATTAATAAGAATAAAGGTTAATGTAAATGAGACACAAACTCCACGGTTTAATGATGAAATAAAAAGAATAGAAAAATGGTAGAATATAATAATTGTGTATAGATTATTAGAAAAAGATAGATAAAATTCTCAATTAAAAGATCTATTTAAAAGAGTTAGGAATGAGGTCACATACATGTTGAGATCAGGGAAAAGAGAATATTATCATAAACAATTTACAGAAAATTTTGAAGATGTAAAGAAATAATGGAATAATATTAATCAATTTATTAATAAGATAAAGAAGCCAACAATATTAGAAACAATCAAAGAAAATTTTATCTTAAAAGATGAAGATGTGCAAGAGAAACAAAAGAAACAAAAGAATTCAAAGAGAGATTTAAAAATATAATTGAAGGCATTTTAACAGAAATGAAAGGAGAACCGTTTGAAATGAATGATGAAAGGGATCAAGGCAATTAATCAAATATGCATTTTAAAATGATTAATGAAAAACTTATTATACAATCAGCAATAAATAATAAATTAAATTATAAATCTTCAGGTGGACCGGATAAAATTAGGTCTAAAGATATAAAAAAAAGCAATATATTCTACCTGAAAATGATACTGATGCATTTAATAAGAAGAATTTTTAACACTGGTTCAACACCAACATTAATGAAAACAACTCACCTGAAACCCTTATATAAGAGAGGAAATAAATAAAATAATAAGAATTAAATAAATAAATTTCTAGAGCAGTGAGTCGGGGTGTGTCCAATGATGGCATGGGGGACCCTCAAGGGTAAACTGAGGACGCGAGGCTATGGGTAAGCGCAATGGATGCCTGTAGCCTGTGTATAAGGAGTCAACTGCCACGGCATCCTGGCGCGACTAATATACTGCTTCACGGCGGTTCTTGTCGCCCCGAGGGTGCTTAAACAAACTATAAACGAGACAGATAGAAGAAAGAAATGGTATTGATAAGTTGTATTTTTAATTTCATGGTCTTTTTGAGAACCTTATCTCAAATTTTAATATCGGGGCCCTTTACTCCCCGTAAGTGTTGTGTTTGTCTTGTTGTTGTTGTGTCTTAATGTTTTTATGTTGGTGTGCTTTTAAATAAAATGTAAGGGCCCTTTACACCCTCTCATATGACGATCCTGATGGTGATACTAATTTCTTTTAAAGAATTGACGAGGGCTAATGACCCTAGCAGTCGATGCCCGTAAAAATTTAGAAAAAAAAATATATAGACTGTTTTAGGCCAGTGGGTTTAACTTCTGTACTAACAACAAATAATGGAACATTGTGTGTGTAAACAGCTCAATAGGTATCTTGAAGAAAATTATATTGTAAATAAGGCCCAGTATGGTTTTATTAAGAAAAGTTCAACTATATATTCATTGGAACAACTTACAAATGACATAAATAGAGCATTGAATGAGATGAAATATGTAATTGCTGTGTCCACAGACTTAACCAAGGCATTTGATTTGGTAAATTATAATATTATGTTTGAAAAACGTAGGAAAATAAGAATAAGGGATAAACTCCATGCATTTTTTGAAAATTATTTTAAAGACAGGAACTTATGTGTCAGTATAGGTTATGAACAGTATATTAGCAACAGTTATGATCAGACGTGTGCTCTAATTCAAGGGAGCATTCCTTCTCAATTATATTTAATATTTATATGAATTATTTGGTCAGCATGAAGTTTAATAGTAACCTGAAGCAATTTGCTGATGATATACTATATCTTTTTTCCCCTTCTCCCCCCGACCGGATATCCATTTAAGTATACGCAGTCGGGGAGAGTGTCCATATATTCAAAGGAGGCGTCCCCCACTCACCGGCAGCACGTCCGGCACGGCAGGTTAGCCTCCCCGATCTCGGATCTTTTATTTTCCATTTGCCATGCCTCTAACCCCACCTCATGGCCAAGGTCCGGCAACGTCGTCCCTCAGCCCCTCAGCAGGGAACCGGGTCTCGGTCTTTATCTTTTGCCATGCCTCAAACCGGCGGCACCCGCAGGGCCAACACCGCCGGCCGGGACTCGGTCTTAACTTTACCCCACAGTTCCCCAGGAGTTCCTTCCTTCTCAGGAACCCGCACACCTCAGCATGCGGGCCCTCCACGGAGAGACTGTCCTCCCTTCCCTACTTTAACTACGACTCCCGTCTTCTGTCTTCGTCTTTTTTAATACGGAGAATTTCCCCCGCGAACTTCTTGAACCAGTCCCAATTTTCCTGACTATACACCATCCAATTAATTAAATTGTCAGGGGTCAGTCTATTAATTAAAATTTCCCTTCTATTATCAGCCCATCTGGGACATGCGAAGATGGTGTGTTCTACATTGTCGATCTCCTGACAATAAACGCATAGTGGGGTGGCCCTCTTCCCAATTCTGAATAAATATTGACCAAAACAACCATGGCCTGTCAATAGTTGCGTGCTGTAGAAGTTCACGTCACCCAGTTTCTTACCAACCCATGTATCTATGTTGGGGATTAGCCTTCTCGTCCAATCCCCAACTCTTGAGTGCGCCCACGCACTCTGCCACTCTTGCTGTATTAGCTCTATGGTCTCACCTCTGGGAAGTCCCGTGGCTCTTAATGTCCTCTCTCTAATTTGCAAATCTATAGGGGGAACTTCTGTTATTATACACAACGCATCATACGACACTGTTCTGTAGCCTGCAGCCACCCTAAGCAGAGCGAGTCTATGAACACTTTTTAGTTTAGTTTTATTTCTCTGTGTATTTATTGCATTTCCCCATACCGGGGCCGCATACAATAACGCCGATGTGGTGGCCGCCGTTATCAGCCTCTGATTTCCATCTTAGTTGCGCCATATACCAGATATACTATATCTGGTACATACTAACCTAACAACTGGTCTGACATTGATTCAAGATGATCTAGACTTGGCTATGAAATTCTTTTTTAATAACTCAGTAAAAATAAATGCACAAAACACTAAAGTGATAGTATTTAAAAGTCCAAGAATACCACTGGATGTGAATTTAGAATTAAAATTAATCAATCACTCACAAGAATTTTTATCCAGTTGGCCGAGAAATATCTGTCATTGTGTATTGTTAGATTTTGATGATAATATTAAGTACTTATTTGGATAAGTAGTTTGGTTTTAAGTATTTATTTAGATAGTGATATGAAATATAGAACACATATAAAATCATTGAACGAAATTATGAGAATCAGTTTATTTAAATGTGGAAGAATAAGTTATTTTTTTCCAATGTATATTAAAAGAATGATATATTTCTCTCGAATTCAGAGCTGTTTTATTATGGGATTTCTTTGTACTATTTGGCTCCATATTATATAATAAAGCCTCTAGAAAATATTGTAAGCGGTATGTTTAAAGTTCTATTTAATAACAAACAAAAAAATACTTTAGGCATAATGACTCTGAAATCTTTAGCAAAATTTACTGATTTATCAAGAAATTATTTTAAAGATGAATTTAGATCGATACAGAATATTAATTGTAAGCTGAGGAATAGATATTACATTGTACAAAGACACTCAAATTATTATGGCAAATTAGAGGGAGAAAAAGAATTACTGAATTATTAAATTCACTCCCGGAAGAATTACAATCGCTCCAAAACAAGAACCAGGTTGGAAAAATCTTAAAGAATTATTATATGGATATTGAATGATCTAAATTGGATATTTGGAAACTTAAAAAATATACACAATTGTAAATTACGCTGAGAACACTTGGATACACAGTCACTTATTTCAATATTATTTACTGAAATCAGGAAATACAGAAAGTTTAAACGTGCTATGAAAGGTTGTGAAATTTAGAAGCGACATTACCGATCAGTCGAAAGCCGTCCTTGATGCTGGACTATAGTAGATATTTTATGACTCATCTGTTTAGGCTTATGTGATAAGTTTCGAATTTGAATCTTTTTAATATTGTAACTCTCTTTTTTATATTGGATACAATTTTAATATGATCTGATATTTTATTATTTGATTCTAACATTGTTTTTCATAGTAATTTTAATTTCAGTTTTGTTTGTTTTTTTTTTTTTGTTGTATAAAATTATAATAATAATCTGAAATACTACATAACATAATCATTTTTACAATAAAAAGTAAAGATAAATAAATAAGAAAAAAAAATTATATGAATGCAATCTTTGTAGTTTTATAATGACATTAAAAATAATTATATATAATGTTTCAATTATTAATTATTTTAATTTTTTATATTAAACGTATGTTAGCTAATTTGGTTATTATTATTATTATATTTTTGAATTTAATATTTGTATTTGACTCTAATATTGTCTCTCATATTAAATTTAATTTTTTTCTCTTTGTTGCATAAAATTATTATATATATAAGTACTAATTATATATGTAATTTGATTGTTTTTTATTTTTATTTTTTGTTGTACTAAATTTTAAATTATAATATTTTAATATTGTTTATCATACTAAACGTAATTTAATTCTTTGTTCTTTATGTCAATAAAAAGTAAAAATAAATTTAAAAAAATATATATGAATGTAATGTTTGTATGTGTGACATTAAAAAGAATTATATGTAATATACAAATTATTAATTACTGTAATATTTGATATTAAATGTATGTTAGGTAATTTGCTAATTATTATTACTATTATTATGTTTTGAATTTAATATCTGTATTTGATTCTAACACTGTTTCTCATATTAATTGTAATTTCTTTTTTATTTGTTGCATACAATTATTAGAGAATATTTAAATGTTTGCTCATTAAAAATGTAATTTTATTTTTTTATTTCTGTTTTTTTATATTGTTTTGTATAAAATTTTAGATAATATTATTTTAATATTGTTTCTCATACTAAACATAATATAAAATTTTCTTTTCCTATAAAATTATTAGATTATAATAATAATTTGATATATTACTATTTTATTATGATGGTATTTTCACAATAAACGGTAAAGATCATTTCAAAGTTTATATGAATGTAATGTTTGTAATTATATTATGACTTTGATAATTGTTTTTTTCTCTTAAATAGCTTTTAATCTAAAGAGATAGAAATGTATTGCAATGTAAAAGATAAATAAAATAAAATAAATTATTATTAATTGACTAGAAAATCATTGTAAACTTTTCTCAAATACATTACGAACAAAAGTTGTACTTTATCGCTCAAACACGACATTGTCCTCAAAGTAATAATTGCCTAGATTGGAGATTTTTGCTTTGAGCATTTTCTAATGGTCCAGTACTAATTACTAATGAGGTGGGACCCCGTGAGAAAATCCTATATTGTTTAAAGGTCATCCAAACTGCTGCACTTGCTGAAAAGTTATGCATGGACAAACAAATAAAAAATTTTTCTACAAGCCGAATTGAGAACTTTCTCGTTTTCGAAGTCTGTTAAATAAATTAACAATCTTTACGGCTAAACTGAAAACCTTCGTCTTTACCTGATGTAAGTCGAAGTGGTTAATTCTTTAAAAAAAAAGTTGTGTTTTGCTTTATTTATTTTGAATACTTTATCATTGGAAAACTCTTTTTATATAAAATGATTAATTTCCATGTTTTATTATTTTCTTTTATTTTTATTTTAACCAGAAATTGTAAAATAAGATTAAAAAAAGTTATTGTAATGAAATAATCGTTGAAAAATAATAACCTATGTGGTAGAAAATCTAATCATACGGGTAGAAACAACCCTCACAATATTATCTTCAATAATGTGTTAGTAAAAGGATCATATAATAAGTATATAATAAAACCATGGACAAACATTTCCTTTATAAATTATCCTTTTTTTCCTTAAATTTTAAAGTTAAAACATTTCGACTACATACATACTATTCAACAACATTTTTTTATATAATGGAAAAATATAATTTTTATATACGGGTCTATTAAAGTTTTAACGTTAAACTTTCTTGTTTTATTTAATGCAGTACATATAAGTAGAATATATTTGTATGGTATGACTTTTTAGCCCTAGGGATATCTTATCTAGAACTGGTAAATATAACAAAACCAACAACACTGGCTATGCATAAATAAGTGTCCCCTTCAAACAAACTACAATACAATGCTACCACCGATGCCTTCAGCCACATACAACTTCCTACTAACAACTTTCCAAACTTTGTAAAACAACAACTCTTGAAATATTTACATTGCGTCGTATTATATACTTATATTAAATATAAAATATTGCTAGCAATCTCGTAAACTCAATATTCAATATCATACCAAAGGAAAACGATATAATATATTTTTTTAAAGTTTTGGATAGCGAGGGAAAATTAAACGTATTAAATCCATTTCACCCTTTTTTTCTTTACATCTAACAATTCCTTTTATGGTACTTTCTCCACATGCGCCCTTAGGTTATCTCTCCTTTTATTTAGTCATTTATGTTACAAGACAGGGAGGAATATTCAGATAGAAAAGAGGAAGATACAAATATAAATCGAAGGCTCTTTAGAAATTTTTTAAAATTTTAATTGCAAAATACATATCTTAGTCGTGAGACTTCTAATTCATTACTTCATAGAAACCCAAAATGAAACAACCCATTTTATAATGATTAGAGAGTATATAAGGTAGTAGAAGTTGATACAAATCCATTTTTACTCAAAGCAGAAGTGTTCAGTTTTTGGTCAAGGTCGCAGATACAAAGTTGTTCGAGAAACCACAGTTTTGCCGACTTCGCAATAACGGGCTAGGGCTTGTCAACAAATCAGTGAATGGTGTTATCAACAACATAACCCAAGGTTGTTTATTATTACAATTCTGACCTGTGTGCGAATGACGATGTCAGCTATTTTGTCGGTCAGTTCTCTTCGTGCCTTGGGTGTGTTAGCTTCGGTGCTGTATACATTGGTTTTTTGTTATTAAATCGTCGGGACAAGTTCTTTACAAGATTTAAGTTATCTAAAGACTTTATTTAATTTTTACTTTCTGCTCGCGGCTGTTTCTATATTGTCGGGTATAATATATAAATACTAAAATTAGATTATTTTTTAAGTAAAATGTTGTGCTCGGTAAGACTGGTCGTGCTATGTTTTTTCGCGCTGTAAGTTAATTATGTGTTTGAATTCCTGTTCTTTTTTTTATTTTGTGAATTTAATGTTTATTACATTCTTATTATTGCTTATTATTGAGCAGGCGAGGCAGCTCAATTGATTAACCATCTCCCGATCACAGGTGACTCATTTAATATCGCCTGGGGATTAGTCTCTGCTCGTTACGACAACCCTCGCCTGTTCATCTCCACTCAAATCACCAGGATGCTAGATGCACCACCCATGGCTACCCACTCAGCCAGCCACTTCAACAGGTTGCTCTGTACTACTACTGAATCGCTCAACGCTCTTCGCGCTCTTCAGGTACCAGTGGATAATTGTGATGCTTTTCTTGTGATCATCATCAGTAAGAAACTCAGCCCAGCTCTCCTTGGGGCCTAGGAATACAAAGTCGGTCAATTCACGATTTTCTCGTGCTCGGCCTTCTGGGTCATCTCAGAACCGCTCTCGCTCTTCCCAGCAGACATCACGCTCAACAGAAGCCGTGTCTCATGCCACCAGCGCTTCCAAACCACTCAGCTCAGCTCAAGATGGGAATTCATCGGGAACTGAACGGTTCTCCTGCTACTTCCACCAGGGTGACCATTACACAGGTGATCTCACACAGGAACGTTTTTGCTACAATTATCTGGGTCGACATGTTGTGCAGGCATGCCGCTCATCTAGACGATGCCTAATTTGCCGAGACCGTCACCACATGTTGTTACACCCGGAGACCTGCTCAACCGTGCCTGCCATCCAGCAGGCTCAGGCTCTTACACCGGCTCCAGTTTCAACGTCAGTCAACGCACTGGCTGTCAGCTCGGCGGATTCATCACCTGTTCAGTTCAACCTCGAATGAGGATTCGCCTCCCAGGAGAAGCACACCAACTCTCTCCAGGATTCTAGCTCTAGAATGCGAGTTCTCCTGGTCACCTGTATGGGTATACTCATCGCTGCTGACGACTCGCATCACCATGTAAGAATTTTACTGGACTCCGGTTCAGAACGTTCTCTAATCTCCATACAGCTCGCTACACGGCTGATATATTTTCTAGATTTACAAACGACGCTTGTTTATTAGAAAAGTTTATTATATCAATTTTAGGCGACAGGTAAAAAGAGGTAATGAGGTGTGTTTTATAACAAAGATATGAAAAAAATGAAATTTGTTCGATAAAAAATCCTATAAAAGTTGAAATTTTAATTTTTTTTTAAAAGCTGGCAAACTATTGCATGACTTTCCTGGCTATTAATAATAAAAATTAAAAGATTTGAGCAAAAAGAAACAAAAAAGAAGAAAAAATATTTATGTATTTTAGAGATAAGAATAAATTTTAAGAAATGGTTTTATAAAAATATTTATATGTTTTAAACTTAACATTTATTTAAGTTTATGTTTAAGCTTAAGTTATATTTATGTTTAACAAAAATTATTTTATATAATAAAGCTTTCTCTTAGTCTAACTCCGCTTCAGTAAAAGTTAAAAGAAGAAAAATAATATTTAAAAAAATCTTTTCTACATTTTACGCCCGGGGTCTATAATTAAAAAAAAAAAAAAATTGTAAAGATTTCTTGATAGCTAGCTACATGTATAACGTATAAACAATTTTTACAAAACTTTTTTTGAAAAACATTTAAGCCAACGGGAGATAGAGTAAAAGACAAATACATTTATTTCACTTTTAAGAGGTGGGGGTTGAATTTTTAAAAAAACTTTTTTGAATCGTTTATACAAGCATTATACGTAACAAATTTGTTTTAATAAAGTTTTCTCTAAACTGCCTCTGAAGAAAATCTAAATTGAGTTTATCGCCATATCTTCCCTAAAATAAATTTGAAAAAAGATTAATATGATGAATACCCCATACATAGAAATATCTGTACCAAATTTCAAGAAATACGGTTTGTCAAATCTGAAATATAAGCCAAAGTCAGATATATCTGAAGTCATAGGCCAAAGACACATATACCTACTCACATACGAACATACATACTTATATAAATATGTTTTTAAGGTTCAGATTTTACAACGGAATAATTTAAAAATAAAACGATACCCCATGATCACCATACTTTCGCCTTAAATATAATTATTCTACCTATATTCTCCAGGAATGTAATAGTTGTTTTATTTTATGTGTTTATGTATATAATAATAGTTTTAATATTGTTAATTGTAATTTTGTTTTTAATATACAGTTTAGTGCTTTTACATGAGGAAAATTATCACTGAAAATTCCTTAAAACTATATATTTTAAAGTACCATAATAATATAATATTTTAAGGTAAATGTACAAGTACGCAAGCAGTGGTTACTTGTTTTATCATTGTGATTTTTTAAGTCTTTTTATTAAAAATGAAAGTATTTTAAAATTTAATGTACTTAAAGAAGTTATGATGCGTAACAAAAGTAAAATTTTCACCGTTAGGGAATATAAGAAAATATATGATATTCGAACCAATCTTTAAATTTGAGATATTTTATATAAGTAAAATTAAAAGAAAGTAAATAAGCATTATTAAATAATATTTACGTTCCAGCTTTAACGAAATTATTCACGTATGTTGTGAAAATTCTACCATAAAATAGGGTATTAGTTAATTTGTATTGTTTTATCAACTCGGAATAAATAAATTTGCTTATTTAAAAAAAGCGAGACTGTTTAAAGAAAAATATTTAAAATAAATTGGCACGACTATGTTACAACATCTACCCATCTTGTAAAAAATACCCTCTTATAGAATTTACTTAACTATTTATATCTCAGTTGGATGGATATTTTTACATGCCACACAACTCAAAATGTTCAAGATATTTCTTTTAAAAACAATATACCTGTATTCAAGGTGCTCTTTAATTTCTTAAGGAAAAACAATTTGGTTAAAAGTATATTATATTTATTCCAGTCAATGCAGTATAGTTGATCAGTAATGTACAGTTTCTATATAAGTATTTTTTTCTATTTCCCCATGAATTGTGGACGAGATGGGCGCCCGCATTCTCGAGAAGGTCGAGAGGGGACTCTCCTCTCTAGAGGAGAGGAATAGATTGACCTTTCTCTTTACTTCGCCACTTTTTGTTATTCTTACAGTTTTTAAAAATTTTCAATTGATATTGTGATGATTCGACATCATGCTGACTTTACAACAGGAATCTGAAGGGCCAGTTTATTTTTTCTTTTGGTGGGATTTTATGAAGGGTCATACTCTGTATGACTCGAACAAAGGATGATTCTATTTTCTGTCTCGTAATAGCAAAATAAGCCTAATAATCAATAGGAACTTGAGCCTGGGAAATTTTATGCTGTAAAATTATTTTATTTTATTTTTGTAGTCTTTGAAATTTGTCTAACAAAATGATTAGAATGTTTATTTAGAGTAAGAAGATACCAAAACATCTAGTTTTAGTCAAAAGGAGGAAATTTTAATTCAATTACTTCAAACATTTACTTCATTTTTCCCTATGAAAATGAAGTATTTTTGGTTTAACACAATACTAAGATACTAGTTTGTTCTGTACTTTCGGTTCAGCCGATTCCTAGATAAAAATAGAGTCAAGGAATAGTTTTTTATAATTTTTATATGAAAGTTAAAAATCTCATTAATAATTTTCCATTTCAAAATTAACTTTAAATTTTCCGGTAAATAAGAATAAAATTAAGTGTGAAGGAACTAAAATTTATATTATTATTAAAACAAGTAAGAAAATAAACTCATCAGTGTTGCTAAAGAAAAGTAAATTAATAAATAACCATTGTGAATTGAGTAAATCTACGTTATTTTAATAACATATTATCATTTTGCATTTAGTATTTATAAAAGTAAGAACAAAAATACAACGTAAGTATTATTCAATAAATTAAGAGTAGAAAATAACGGGTTTTTTATTCTCTACAAAATGAAACTGAAACGCCGTGTAATATGAAGTTTTAGCTTCCGATAATACTTGTACATCGATCTGAACTGAGCTCAGCTCACTTATAAGTTTTCTTCTGTCAGTAAATTAAATTACGCAACAAAATACATTTTAAAAGACATTTAAAGATATTTTTATAAAGCTTATCAGTTTTTCATTTTCATTGAAGTCAACTTATTTAAGAAAAATACTATTTAAAATACTAAAATAAATGTAGGTTTTCAGTAAAAAATAATAATCATTATTTTATTAAATAATACAAATGTCCTTTTTAAATAAAAAAGAACATAAAAATAATTTTTGTTTGCAATAAATATTTCATTGTCTTAAAACAGATGTGTTTATTAAAAAAAAAGAAGTGTATATATATATATGTGTATATAAAAGAAACAAGATTATCTTTAAGACATTAATTTTTCTTAAATAATAATAATAAAAATATATTGAGCCGAATATCTTTAATACGATGATATGAAAGAATCTTTTTATTTCAATATTTACACGGTATTTTATTATTTTTTTTTTTAATTTTTACAAAAAGTCTGTTATTATTATTATTATTATTTTTATTTACCTTAGTGATAACATACTTATGTTGTAATGTAATTCTTATTATTAATTTCAGTATTGGGATTGACTTTATGATATTATCTATACGACATGATTTTATGCATGTTTATAACTTATATTTTATTTATAGATACAGTTCTTGGTTTATTCATTTAAGAAATTAGGGTACAAACTTATAACTCAGTAAGTACTCTTATTCATCAAAATTCCCCCAGACAATAAATTTTAACAGATTTAACCGAAATATATATGATTCCTTTATAAAGTAACATTTATAACAATATGTCCAGGGAAGCGAAACATAATTAAATGACAAATAAATCTATAAAAAATCACTTTGAACCTGATTTACTAACATAATAAATTTTTTTTCGGCGTTTCAATGTAAATGTTAAATATCTATATAAATTTTAACGAGAGCTATATTTAAACAAGTAAAGAAAACTGCTAGATTCCATCCCACACTAAATTAATTATTAGCTGTAATTACAGCTACTGAGTTGCAGTTACTAAAACTATGTGTTAAGAACTGTTATTTAAAAATGTAAATTTATTTGTATAGAAACTGTAACCCACTACCAATTTAGCCAAAAAAAAACATTAATTACTGACGTACAAAAAGTTTTTTAACGAGAAATCTACTTTAAAATAAAATGTTTTACCGATAAAAATAAATACCGCATTAAAAAAAAATCGTTTTTTGTTAAACAGAAAAAAAAAAATGTTATCGTTTAAAATTCTAACTACACACGTTAAATATCAATAATTAGTTTCAATTTTTATTAAAATTCAATTTATTAAAATCACCGAATTACTATTACTGCTTTCAGTGAAAGAGTTATCTTATTGTAAACAAATTGCTGCAGCACATTTAGATTGCCTCAAAAAGTACGCATCACTGTCTGATAATTACTATATTCAAAACATAATAATAGAATAAAAATGTAGACTAAAGAAGTCAACCAAAATAATAAAATTATTGAATCACCTAATATAATTGATAACGTTCACATTTACACACTCAGTATCGTCACTTCTAAAACCACCGGGTTGGTCTAGTAGTGAGCGCGTCTTCCCAAATCAGCTAATTTGGAAGTCGAGAGTTCCAGCGTTCCAGTCCTAGTAATGCCAGTTATTTTTACACTGATTTGAATACTAGATCGTGGATACCGGTGTTCTTTGGTGGTTGGGTTTCAATTAAGCGCACAATTCAGGAATGGTGGTCGAACTGAGACTGTACAAGACTTCATTTACACTCATACATATCATCCTCATTCATCCTCTGAAGTATTATCTGAAAGGTAGTTACCGGAGGCTAAACAGGAAAAAGATCGTTGCTTCTACTAATAGATAGATGTATGGTTGGCAAGTTCTTAGTTTGAATACAGCATAAATATAAAATACCACTGATGTTTTCTGTGATTAGTTTAAAAGATTGTAAATAACTATGATTATATGTATATATACCGACAAACAATAATAATAAAAACAGAAAGGAAAGAAACTACAATATATTTATTAAGCAGTGCTTTCATTTATCCCATAATATTCAACAAGCTTGTTACTGTCAAAATATAATTGTAGTAATATATTTGAATTAGTTTAAAATATTACGAAAATTCCCCTGATCTCCTTACTATTAATTCAAATACGAAAACTGTTTTGCTTCATTTTCAGTATCTTGAAACTCAGTTCTACCTCCAATAATCAACTGATGTGTCAGGATGGAAATTTTGCTATTGAAGCTTCTTTTCTGTAAGTACGCCGTAAAACCATCACCTACTTTGCTGGTCCTCTATTAATTAAATGTATACATCAGGATTTAGGATCATTACTTAGTGTTACAGAAACCCGCCGGGTTAGTGTAAAGGTTAAACTTGTTATCGAAAAATCAGTTGATTTTTGAAGACGAGTGTTCTAAGGCTCGAGTTGTTAAAAAGGCACTTGCTTTTATATTAATTTGAAATACTAGACTATGAATATCGATGTTCTTTGGTGATTGGATTTGAATTAACCACACGTCTGAGAAGTGGTAGACCTGAGTCTGTTCCAGATTGCATGTTAACCGGTACATTTACACTTACATTACAGCTACGTCAGGCGTGGCATGCCGGTAGCGGTAATTACATTTGCCTACACACGCGCGCGTGCACAGAGAGAGAAATGGAATCTATTATCATTCTAAGGACATGAGCAATAATACCCGAATTTTAGCACCGACCTCAATTAATCGGGTATTTATGATTAATTTGATTTTGAAGCTCCTTAAAACTTGAGGAGCAAGTATTGAAAGACCTGATACTTCATGAATAAAATCCTTGATTATTCAGTCATTTAAAAAGCTGAAGCTTCAAGCGTTAAAGCGAAAAAACATTACTCCTGAATTGCCTTTGTTGGAATTTGAATGTTGTTGATTTAATATCTCGATTCTCAAAATGGATCAAATTACGGATTGAACTTTTAGAAATACGTGTAACAATGTTTAATAACTTCGTAAGAAAACTAATCTCTTTTATTACTTTTCGATTAAATTATGGAAGTTTTGTAATAAATAAGATTTCTTTAAGAGAAAAGCGTTCTTTTTTTTTTCTTTTTTTTAATTTTATCGTACACACTGTAAAATCATTAGGAGTTTCCTGTTAAATGAAAACCCTTCTTAATGACCAATTTTGACATGAAGATGTTGTTTGAAAGTGATTTTAGTGTATGTTTAAAATTAATTATTAAAAATATTTTGAACTGAAGAAAAGTAAGAATCATATTGCCTCTTCAGGAAGATAAATAAATAAATATATACATACATATGTATAATATATAAGATTAGATATAAGATTATCTTATATATATACATAAGATTAGATTGAATAAGGTTCACATAGACATCCCTTCGTAACAATATACCAGCACTTGACATATTCAGCACTGCGAACTGTAAACTATTATTAATGCATTACTACCTAAACATTACCCAAGCGTATTATATCTAATGAAGTAATTAATATAATATTAATTTATATTAAAGATGCTATATCAATAATTTAATTACTGTTTAATATAAATGTTAATTACGATTAACCTAGATCTTAGTATATATTTATAGCTAAAACATATAAATAATTACTTTACGAAGCAACATAAATTGATAAGTCTGATTACGTGATATTATTTTTTATAAAAAACAAAAAAAAAATGAATTAATATTAAATTGAACTAATATTAAATTATGAGTAACTAAGTTGTGGTCAAGTAAACATATTTTAGACCTTAGATTTGGATGTTTAAATGTTTCAGTTGTGATTGCGGTGAAAGATTGTGTGTGCGGGCGTTTCCCCCTTCCTAAAGTAAAGCTGCATTAGCGGTTCCCGGGATGGGTGGAGGTTTAGTCGGTAGTGCGTAGGAACACATACGCAATTAATAACATGTGGAACCTGTTAGCGAGTCTGATACTGCTTCGGCGCCCGTAAATGGGGTTCCTCCAACTCTATAAAAAAAACCTTACAAAGGAATCGAATCCCGGAACTCTAGTATAAATGTGCATCACTGCTTGTGCCACCGAGGTGGCCAAGTAAATATTTTTTATAAGTTTCTTTTTTTCGTGAAAATAGCATGTGAAATTTTTAAATTAAGTTACTTAATCGGGTGTCTTTAATATAAAGTATATTAAAAAAATTTCGCAAGTTTTAATAAAAAAATTCTTTAAAATTTTAACTGATGTACTATTTTATGTAAGTAATCTTATGTTACTCAAGACTTTTCAAATAAATTAAAAAAAAAAAATCCTTCATACAAATGACGGAAAAAAACGTTGTCTTGTTAAGACTCATACATGACTTATTTAATTTTTAAATACTCTTATGGTTCACTTTTTTGTTGCTCCTGTTTAAATGTAGGAACTTTAATTTTTATTTAATATAGGACTTTTAAATTTAAAGATCTTCGACTTCGGTTGGATTCATTCTGTTCCTTTTGGATGAATTCGGCTTCTGACGATTCAGCGGCTCTTTACACTCGGATCCTTTCGAATGCACTAGGCCCCTGATGGTGATCACTTGGCTCTTTACAGTTTACAGGGCTCCTTTCGGATGTACTCAGCTTCTGACGAAACAGCGGCTCCACCAACAGTATATAAGCAAGCTCATCATTACATTAGTGCCAGTTCTACACCAGTCCAATTACAGTTCAAGTCATTTCACTTACAAAAAATATTTACAATTACAATGAAACAGTTATGTTAAGTTGAAGGGGGCGCATTAATCCCTCCAAACTACAAGGGGTCCCCTTTTGGCGTATTCCTGCTAGCCCATAAGGTGCTAGTACCGAAAGGGTCTACCGAAAGTAGACGGTAAGAAGGGGAATTACGCCGGGAGTACCAGGCTCAAGAAGCTTAATCTCCCACGGTCAGACCCAGTAATCAATTGAAAACGCTGGTCCAAACGGATGAGAACGCAAATCACCAAATCCGTCCATAAATAAAACTTAAAACCTATAACCGACAAAAAAAAACCCTTGAAACACGCCCGATTACAGAATCATACAGCAGCAAGAGACATTGTCCAGGCTCTGCGATTCGTAGGGGAAATGGTGATACTCCGTCATTCTTGCGTTCCATTCCATTAGTGCCATTACACCAGTCCAATTATACTTCAAGTCATTTCACTTGCAGAAATATTTATAATTAAATAAAACAGTTATAATTAATGTTATATTTCAATCAAAACAATTAATTTTATATATATATATATATAATATTTCAATTACAATAAAATATTTGTAACAAGAAATCAAGATTATTAAAAAAATCAGCGCCAATTTTACAAAATTGTACAAAATTCGAGGTATTTTTTGAAAGTATTCTTTATTTCAAATCTAATTGAACTGAAATATAATATTTTCATGTTTTTTTAAATTTTTTTCTCATTTTCATTTTTATTTTAGGTTAGGTCATGTTTAGAACTGAAGTATAGTTCGTTGATTTCGCCGTGACATCCAGTTCTGCGGACTCTTACCGGCAAAGTTCTAACGAACTTCATGATTATTTAAAAATAGTGAATATTAAATCTCATTAAACGAGTTCAACATTTGCTGAATGTTTTAAGAAAAAAAAGTTATTATAGCTGGTTCCAGTGTATGTGTATGTGGATACAAAATTATTACTTATATACTTATATTTACCTATTTAATTTAGTGGATCGTTAACGTTTTGTACAGCTAGCCATCATTTTCATTTCAAAAAATCCGAGAAGTATTCCAATTTGAAAATACTTAATAAAAAAATCTCTTAACTCTTATGTTGGACGATAGTATTATTATAAGTTTATTTATTATAAATTTTAGTCCCATGTTAATAGCGATCTTTATTTTTAATAGAAAAATAGAGTCAATATTCTTTTCATTTAATTTTACAGACTACTTTTATTTCATTACCTTATTTTAGGTATAAAATTATAAATTTATCTTATCAGCTTTGTATAATTAATTATTAGTTATAATAATAGTAACAAGTAAAATAATTATTAATAAATAATATATTTGGTGAAAAGATGTTAATTACGTACATTTTATCATGATTTCTGTCTGGAGGAATATAGATATTACAACTACGTTATTTAAAAAAAAACTATTACTATTACTAAAATTGAATCTATTGACATTTTTCTAAACTTAATTTAGTTAAAATCTTTCATAAATGTTAACAAGTTAATAGAAAAAATTAATTCTTGGTAATTTTATCTTCTACTGTGTAGAAGCAATGCTGATTTATTTATTTTTTACTCTATCTCTCTACTCATAGTATATTTATAGCTATGATGCATGAAAAGGATTCCGGTTAAAAGAGACATTAATTAGAATTTCTTTCTCTGACTAATGATGTTCACTATACAGCTAGACCCTGTGGGGAATCTCCACTTGAGTGGTTGAATGACCACTGCATTTTAATACACTTGGCATACTTACTAATGTGCTTTTATTGCATGCAAATCCCAGTCGCCTACTTTTTGTTCTACAGTAATAAAATTTGAAACTCATTATTGTTGTTTATTAAACTTTATTGCCTTTAAACACCTTTAATTGTTTTTAATGGCCTTTATTGCCATTAATTTTATCGAATGTACATAGATTGTTTGTTATAATTAAAATGCAAATATGTAATGTAAATTAATCAAATAATACATCTTTAATTATATAAATCTGTCGAGATCGGATGTAAATAGTAGTAGAAAACCGGTTGTGTATTCCTATATACTATATATGCAAGTAGCTATTTTATTATACGTCTGCCCAAAAAGAGTAATTATTTAGCGTGTATGTATGTATGTTTGTTTCACCGTAGCAGCTCAACGGCTGAACCGATTTAGATGTACGACAACGCGTTGGAATCCTTACGTTACCGGAAGTGTCATAGACTATATAAATGTGTGTATATGTAGGTGATTCAAACGGAAAGGAAAATAGTGATTCTGCAAACTGATTCTAGAGCTTTAAATAAGGAAAAAAATTAACATAAACATATATCCAAAAAAAAACTTTGTTACCGAGTTACTGCGAGCGAAAAATTTCACGAGGATTCCTGTTCATCCTGTCAATTTTCAGTGTATTAGGGAGTAAATTTAATGGTTTGTTATGTTTTATAACCTGAGATATCGAATAAAACAGGTCCCAGAACTGTATTTATTGTAGTTTTTATGATATTTAACATAAAACAGAAAAATTCAGTCACGAAAAACATTTCTTTTAGGTTTTTTTGCTAATATTATAAAAAAATCACGTTCATGTTTTTTTGCAGCCGTGTTTTTTAATATTTATCTCTTTTATGCCATCCTTAGTTTATGATAATCTATAGTCAGTTCTACTGTGTTTTTACCTGTAGTAAGAATCCATTAATTCTGTTAAAATTCATCGTAATAATTTTCAAGTAATATTCTATGAATTTAACAAATTAATGTTCATTTTTTTAGTATTATTCCGATTACTATAAGAAATCTGTTCGTTAGGCATAAATAGAAATTTTTACGGAACTTATTTGAAGCACAAATCGTTAAAGATAAAGCCATAAGAATTTTCAAGAAAAACAAGTGTACCATACCGGATTTACTAATTAGAGTGGTTTCCCAGTGTTTTCTTCACCGAGCCAAATATACATTTTACATTATTATACTGAGTTCACCGAAGTTGAGTTGGTATTCTACACTACAAATGACACCACTTTCACTCGATTCATCATAGAGATCACCTAAATAAAAAATCTTATTTCTGTTATGGAATGCGGCTGTTTTTACTGATACTTGTATCTATAATGCTTTACATTTTTAAAAGAACTTTTTTAGAAAGAATTTTTGCAAATATTATTAAGTTACAACAATATTACGCACAAAAAATAGTTATATAAGTTGAATAATTGTAAAATACCGCACGCTGTATATTAAATTAATAATGAATTTTGTTTAGCAATATTAACTAGTTTTTGTGGTTATAAGGTATATTTGTCAAGTATGACCTATGAATGAATTTTTTTTCATTACTTCACGGGTTGAATAAAAAACCTGAATATATCAATTTATATTAAATGATTGCTGAGGTACAAAATTTCACCATCAGAAATTATAAGTTTTTGAATTTAATTTTCCTTTTCGTTGTTTTTAATTTATTCTTCTGATAGATGTTTGAGTAGGATAGTCAATTGATCTGTTAATTTCGTAACGGTTAACGTTAATATGATATTTTAAGATTAATAGTTTTTTTAAATTATTTACAGGGTACTTGATACATGTTTCGGTTATTTAAAAAATGATATTTATATTTTATATTACAGGAAAGTATGTAAATTAAAGAATGAATTATTTCAATTTATTTTTCATTTAGTATATTTATACCAGTAAAAGTATCGTTATGAGTGAGCGTTATGTTTATTATTTAAATATTTTGTACTCATTCCTATGATATACAATGCCATCTATTCAACTAGTGAACAATAAGCAAACCCCCTCCCCATGACCCAATGAGCTGAGGGTGATATGTATGATATGAAGATAAGGTGTATTTTTGTGCAACCTCAGGCCGACCATTCCTGAGATGTGTGGTTATTTGTACCAACCACCAAAGTACAAAGTATCTATTATCTAATATTCAAACCATTGTAAGAGTAACTTTTTTTAGGATTTAAACCTCAGAACTTTCGTATTCGGAGATCAGCTGTTAAACAAGCGACTTGCGACGATCGGTTTACCAATAGATCAGCCTCGTAGGCTAATTTACATGATGATTACACACAGAAAAAATCAAATTTATTTCTTGATTTGTTTCCAAGAGATTCAAAGATAGTCGATTTTATTGTTACTCTATTTACCACTTTAAACTCGGAGTTAAAAAAAAATCCTTAATTTACGTACACTTATACCGTAAGAAGAAAGAGTATATAAATTTTCATCAATTCAGCTACAGTAGTTTTTGCTGGGCGTTGATTATGAATTATTGTTTTACACCGCCCCCCCCCACACACACACACACACACACACACACACACACACACACACACACACACAATGAGTAAAAAAATTAAAAAATATATATATATTTATAATTTTTTCAATTTATTTCAAAAATTGTTTTTGTATGAATAAATAATCTTGAATTTAAATACTTATAAAAATGAAATCGCATATAAGTAGCAATAACATCATTAATTAATATTAAATATAAATTTTATAATAATTGAAAATTAATGCGATGCAACCTATAAAATCGTTTATGAATTCAAGCAGTTATGGATATCCGCAAATTATAATAATAATGATAATACTAATAACAATACCCGATGTTATTAATTTTATTGAATGCATATGTCGCAGAATCTATAACCACACTTATATAGATGAACAAATTGACCACTGCTAGTAATATCTGGCCGGTTACGAAGATTACCGCATATTGCAGCCACCGGTGTGGTGTATTAGTCTTTCGATTTATATCTCGTGGAAAGGCTTGAAATTGAATTACATTTGGAAAAATATCAATTTTGATTCTACGGAAGTAGAAATATGTTGTTTCGGTTACAAAATATTTTTATCTAACTACGTCAGCTGGAAGTTAATATATCTAGGTGGTTTGTTGGTGCTCCTATAATTAACTATAGAACAGTCGCACCAATTTTCATGAAATAAGTACGAACTAAATTATTTTTTAAGTCACATATATGAAATTACGTTAAATCACATGGGGATTTAAAATAAAATGATAGTCTGTATATAACATTTTATTCAATTTGTAGCACCATTAAGCCGATCAGTATACAGAAAAAAGAAGAAAAATCGAAAATTTGTTTATTAAAATTGAATTTAAATTGTAATCCTATTTATATTATATAAACAGAGCTAAACGATCATTAAAATAAATATTTAAGAAAATGCTAAAAAATAATAAAAAAAATAAATAAAAATCATTATCAGCAGATACCGAGAAATTATAAAAATTAAATAGAAGTACAAAGAAGAATAAAATACGCAGTCGAACTTTTGATGATTAATAAAACATTTTAGTAATTTTCATAAAGTTATCCATTAATAATATATTTATTTATTTTTATTATTAAAATTATTTTTTTTTGATTTATTCTTCCCTTCATTTTCATTTATTATATTTGTTAATTCACTTGTACCTAATGATTCGGCTGTTGATTTTTAACGATCTAAATTCACAATCGGATTTACATTTATATTTTTGTAAATAAAAATTTATAAAATCTTTTCAGAGAGTTTCTATTTAGAATTTTAATGTGCACAGTGTTACAAAAATTTGTGTAACTTCAATCCTTTACAAATGAACAAAATTCAAGATAATATAAAATTTAAACGTTTAAAAACACTATTAATCACAAATTTTGGATTATTTTAACAAAAAAATTTATCTTAAAAAAATTTCAATTTTATCGCCCTTCTGTTCTTATGATACTGGCTGAAAACAAATAACACCCCGATTACGTCAAATAAATAAATAACATTTTTCCTCTAATATGTACGTTGCAATTTGTTCAACTGGTAAACAATAAGCAATCCCCCACGGCCCAATGACATGAGAATGATATGTAAATGAGATGTAGTCTTATACATACTCAGGCCGACCATTTCTGAGACGTGTGATTTATTGAACCCAAACCACCAAAGAATACTGGTATCCACTGTCTAGTATTCAAATTCCTATAGACGCCTAACGTTTCCTAGAATTAGAACCTCAGAACCTTCAACTTTGAAAATCAGCAGTTAAACATCTGATTTGCGATGACGGGTTTACCACTAGACCATTCTGGTGAGCTAAATAATTAAAATAAAAAAAAAAAGAACTTGAGTTGATGTATTAAAATAAAAGTGTGTAATATAATTTTTTAAATTCATAGGTTTTGGTATGCACACGTTGGGATAACTTTTTTAAAAGATTGAGAAGATTTTTCTCATCCTTTCAAAAGGTTTTACTTACTACTATTTCTAATTGTATTTTTTGGTTTTTTAACATTCTCCATTTATACGACTGCCCAAAAAGGAGTGTATTGTATTCAGGGTTTGTTCCACCGTAGCAGGGCTGAACCATTTAAATATATATATATATATATATTTAAATGCAAAAAATACTAAATATCTTAAGATCTGGATAAAGAAGTCTGACATTTTTAACAGCATATAGAGGAATCTACCAAAAAGGCGGAGAAAGCTATGATGTTGTACAGCGGCTATATCAGTTTTCCTGATACCAGTTATGTTAGTTATTTCCTGATATCAGTTTTCCAATACCTGAGTGGTCGGTTGCATTTAATATGAAAAATAACGTAAAACGTATACCTTCCCTCCAACGGAGGCCAACAATTGGCCTCCGTTGGATAACGTCTGCTTATAGGACGATCTAGCGAGAAGCCGCTGAGGTACTGGCTGGAGTTCCAGCCAGTACCTCGAGCCAGGGCTCGATTCATTTACGAGCCCTGCAGCTAACCAGGACCCATCAGGGTATGACTAAGACGGCTACATATGAACTATTATTACGTGAATGGCAATGTGAGTGGGAAACTACTAGCAAGGGACCCTCGACGCGGACTTTGATCCCCAAGATCGAACCTTGGCTAAAAAGAAGATCTGGTAAGGTGAATTTTAACCTGACGCAATTCATGTCAGGACACGGGATTTTGGCAAGTACCTAGATTTCAAATCAAGGAATCAAGGATTCCTCGAGATGTACTTCTCGTACATTCTACAGCCTTGTACAAGTACAAGGCTGGTGAGCGAGGTGGTGATGGAGAGCGAACGATGTCTCCGCTCTCTGCGGAGACATCGTTCGTCCGTGATTGGGCGGATGGGCAACGTTGATGATGCACGAGGACTCTGGATCCCCAAAGATCGAAGCCATTCCCTGAGGCTGAGTAATGCTTAACCGCTGATCCGGACCTGTGGAGGGGAGGATCGGTGAAATATGAAGTTTAGTCGGTAGGGCGCAGGCACACATACGCGCTCTTAATAACATCTTGCGGAACCTGTTAGCGATCCTGACAATTTGCTCGTAAATATCTCTGTGTTTGTTCTGCTCAACAAAGAAGATAAAAAAAAATACATATAATGGTTTTTTTGAGTTTCCATGTCGTATATTGTGAATATGTAACAGTCATAAGCGGTCCGTAATGTATAATATAATATTCGTAATACGTAATATAATATATATATAACAATATATTACGTAATACAAAATAAGCGGTCCGTATACATACGTAATCGTGGTCCATTCCCTTTTATTTCGCGTTTATATCATCGAGGCAAGCAGTGTAATGCATACTTTTTATAATTCTTTTAAAACATCTGTTATATGATAACTGATAAATATAAAAATTAATATTACAGCTCGCTAGAAGTTTAGCGATAAAGAAGTATTATTTTGTGAATTCGGGCATCAACTTCATTTAATTGTAATTTTTTATCTTGTGTGTATCGATCTTTTAAGAGAATATCTGTAATTTTTAAAAGTTCATTAATGTTAATGAAATTTATAAAAAGAGCTTCGGTTTTCTACAACGGTTTCTTCTCCTTACTTTTTCTCTTTTACAATTTCTTCATCATTATGATTATAATGATGATTATAATGATAATAATGATTATAATGATAATAATCATCATAATTTCTTCTTCATAAGTAGAAGTATGTATTTGATAAAGAAATAACTTTTTACAAACCTTTTTTATAGTATCTCATACTTTTGCTAGGATTATCATAATTGATTTGAGTATTACTTCCTACCCTTCCTAGCACTGTCATTCTATCATTCGTAGTTGACACGTTTCGGACGGAGTACATCCATTCTTAAATCTGCTTTTAGCACTGAGTCTTCCTGAGTCGGGATTGTCAAATAAAAGGGCAGGAGATAATAAGCAAATAAACACTCAATCCGATTTAATATTTAAACATTTTAAATTGTTAAAATGAAGAATCAGAAGGATTAATTTCAAGAAATTGTGTTACCGTCAGAGCGGGAGGGACACAACAGAAGAGGCCATAACAGTAGATGGTGAGTGGGATGAGCTTAACATCGTTATTTATTCGACGATCCCAACTTAGGAAGATTCAGTGCGGAAGGTAATTTCCAAAGAGGAGGTTCTACGAAACGCATCAACAACAAATGTTAGAGTGACAATGCTACGAAGGGTAAAGAATAACATTCAAATCAAAAAAGTTTTAGTTTATTATTTTAGCAGCGAGAATATTGATAAACGTTTTGTTAAGCGCTGGACGATTTTCTTGGATTTATTTGCACTGAGCGACGAAGAAGAAAAATCGACATTGGAACGCTTTCTAATCGAGTTTGCCCGATTTAAGGATCGATTTTAGTCTTTAATAATAGATTCCATTTTCTCCAGAAGGCCAGAAGCCATATCGACAGTTTGATTAACTTAATTAATCGATAAAAGACTTTAAAATTAAAAAGCACAGATAATAAATAAATAATTATTATTACTACTTAATATTTCTGAGTACGCCGTTACGTGATAACCAATGAAAATAATTATTAACATCGCGAGAATAAAATTATCACAAGACAAAAATTACATTAAACTATTCAAGTTAATATCAGATATTCACATTTTTCCCGTTACACCCAATTATGATTTAACTTTAAAATCTAATGTGTACTTTACATTCTGTTCAGCTATGAGAAACCACGGTCATTGAGATGAGGAAAATAATGAGGTGTAGTCTTGTACAGACTCAGGCTGATCATTCTTGAGAAATGTGGATAATTGAACCTCAAACCCCCAAATACACTAGTATATACTGTCTAGCGTCAGATCGGTATAAAAGTCACTAATTTTTACTAGGATTTGAATCTCAGAACTTTCGACTTCGAAAATCAGCTGTCAAACAAGTGATCTGTGACGACGAGCGTACAAAATCAATCCGGTGGGCGATTTAACAAAGTTGCAAACAATTTATAAACAAGCTGACTAGTATTTGTAAAATAATTTTTCGTTAGTATTTTTATCAAACTGGAGAAAATAAAACCTGGATGATTTAATTTCAATGGTTTGATTGTATATGAGCAGTTTCATTTATCTGGTTGGTATTCTCTAATATTATCGCGTAGTGAAGGAAAAAATATATCTGGCTACAGATAATGTAACTGGCAATTATACTATCTCTGATAACATAACTGGTATGAGATCAACTTGTTCCTCATTTTTTTCTCAATGAAACTTAACATTTTTCTTAATTACTACTTAACATTGGTAATTCTAGAACTATCACAGAGTGAAAAATTAAGATAGTTGCAATTTTTAAGTTTCCGAACACGTTAACCTCTTGTTTCTTTTTCCTAGATAATATTAGTTTAAAAATATAACTGAAATTTTGTTAAAATTGCACAATCTAATCTGGAGACAAAAAGTTTTATTTAAAAAATTAAAAAATTAAGTACTGGCAAAGAGGCGTTTTCGGATCAATATTTAGAGGCTATTTTTCTTAGCCTATACTGATGTTAAGAATACACTACCAAAGTTTTAATTTTCCATTACCAATTTGGAAGTAATCTGTTTGTAAAAACATACTTTTGTAATTTAATTAATGTTTGTAAACTATATTCTACAGATGTTACAATAGATAACAAAACAAAAACAAAGTTTCCAATACAGCAATATATTTAATGGCAACACGATATTTACTAAAGATGGTTACTTTTTAAAAAATAAAGATGTCTTCAAAGTACTATCTTAGTTACTTTTTGATGGTTATTTCCTATTTAGGTTTTGTATATTCTAGTTATATACTATTTTTGACATTGGTACGAATTCACCTTTGTTACTTCCTTGTACTTTGTACAAGGACTTATTGTAATGGGAAAAATTTCGGTTTTTAAGATTTCAACGAAAATATACATTTTGACTATCCCTGAATCCATTTTGACTAGTTTCGGCGTGAGGTTTGTATATATATGTATATTGCATTATTAAAAAAACTATTAGCCGTAGGATATTGACATTTTGGATTTAATACTGTTGTAACATCTAGTTGTGCGTCTTCCCTTTTGATTGCAATCGAATGAACCAAAAGTGTCCAAAAAAGCCTAAAATCAAAAAAATTGAATCTGACTTTTTCTTTACTGTAGTAATAATCTCTCATCTCCTTTTTTTATCAGTTCTTTTTTAATTTAAATGTATTGATTTATTAATACAAGAAGATAAAAAAAATTTTACGATGAATAATACGTAATTCAATAACAAAAAAAAAACAAAAAAATATGAAAAAATATAAGTTATTAATGATATAAAATGTGCCGGAAGGCGGAGGTAGATTTCAAGGTGCTAAGTAGGGGATAAAAAAGATTTTCACCTTAAAATTAAGAAAAACTTCAAATTTACTCAATTCAACAATGGTTGCACGTGAAAAAAGTTTCACATGTTTAACATACAAGCCCATCTTCTTACAATTCCAGAAAAATGTTGGTCATTCCTTGCCGTAAGGGTTTGCCATATCAAAAATTGTTTCAGTCAAAGGTTTTAGGTAATGTTTAGAGGACTAATGACCACTTTAAACCGATTCGATATTGTGCCTATTAAGGGAGGTATGAATTTTTTGTCTTCGAAACCCCATTTTTTCCACCCCCTGGACCAATGGTTGGTGATATCAAAAAACTTTGCTTACATATGTTTTAGATCCTTATCCATAAAATGGTAAGAACTCTAAACGAATTCGATATTTTACTTAATAAGAAAATTATAATGATATTTTGTATTTTCGAAAAAGCCCCCTATTTCCATTCCCATGGTCTAATGTTGACCATTAACGAACTCGACCGAGATTTTCGGGTTAGTTATTTTTAAAGAACAATTTGAAAGTGATTGGCGCAAAATTACGGCAGTTATCGTGACCTCAACAAAATGAAATATATATATATATATATATATAAATGTATATATAATCTTTTGAGCTGACGGAGGTTTTGGGGTCTGGGGGCTGTGAAACGCGAAGATATGTCGAAATTTTCCGGAAGTCGAATCATTACAAGTAGTTCTCTTATGAAATCTACCTAAAATGTGTATGTGTAATTTAATAGGCGTACAAGGAAGTCATGTGATGACCACATACAATTTTTTTCAAGTTGTAAAATTGTACAACCTGGCAACACCGCGTTGAAAGAAAAACCTTTTGGTGGGAAAGAACGGTAAATTTTCATTTAATTTCATGCTGAAAAAAATTGTTCACATGAACATTGAATAAACATTTTCTTAATAAAATAAAGTTTAGTTCAAAATATTATTTGAAGAGAAGAAATAAAACCCGATTAACATTTAATTATTTTAATATTATTTATAAGGTAAAGTAAAACAATAACAATAAACAGTAAAGCTTTTATGTGATCTGTTCATATGTTTCTATTACATCTAAGTTGATATATGTCATGTTTATTGTTTCAATAAATGTCAAGAACAAGCAGTCAACTGGGAACAGCAGTGCTCAGATCAACGTAGTAGGTTTGTATACCTTACACTGTGTTGGAGAGAATAATTTCTTGTTGCTATATAAGGGTTGCAATTTACCCTACCTTATTTCTTATCATTTTCTTACCGGTCTTGTTTCATATCATTCTTTTTCCTAAAGTTATTTTAAGTTATATATATTTTTCAAACGAGTTTTCTTTAATAAAAATTTCTCACATTTTTATTAAAACTTGAGTTTATTCCCGAATTTATTTCATAATTTATGTTCATATACAAATTTGTATAAATATGATAAAATGAACGTACAACCTTTTCCACCGAACATTGTCTTAGAATGAAACAATGTCAATTTTATTTTATCTCGGTCTTTGGATGCCAAAAATGTTTAATTTTTAATTTAAAATGTAATACAAAAAATATGCTCAGAACGAAGGTGATTTAAATAATCTCGTAGATTATTTCAGATTCGTAGAATTCATTTAAAAATCATATCTTGTTAGTTTTAAAATATAAAAGATTGTATATGTTTATTAAATAAACAGAAATTTATAACCAAAAAAAGAAGATAAAAATTAAAACATTGATTTTCTACTTTGACCTTTTTTTTAAGTCTTTTTTAGAGTAATTAAATGTTTTCTCAGGTTTTTAAAAAAATTGTTCTTGTAAGCAACTGATTTTAGTAAAAAGAAACTATTATTACTACTATTTATAATCCGTCATTGATTTAAATCATCTCATTTAAAGCACTCATATTTAATCTGTTAAAAATGAATATTTTTCTCTTATAATAAAATCTTGTAATTTAATTTATTAAAAAAAAAAAATAAATAATAATAAAGCTTTCAAGTCACCATGAATCAATTCGAAAAACTGGTAAAAACCAAAATTTTAGGAATGAAGGCATTTTTATAGAAACTTTTTCAAATAGTTTTTAACTGTGTTCTGCTATTATTTTGAAATGTATTTTTGATATATTGTTTATTTATTATGAACCTCTTCTTTTTCACTGCCTTTTCGCTTCAATGCACTGTTTCTTATCGAAAGTGTTCTAGTTTTTCTTTTGTAACAAATATGTATGTTCAACAATAATAAAGAAAGAAAGAAAGTTAGCAAGTTCGTTTAAATTTCCAGGTTGATTTGATCTTAAACAGTTTTCTCAATATTTTAGGTTTTTTGAATTTTTTTCGAAAAGAGTTGCGTAGAAGCAATAGGGATGTTTTAAAAATTCCCTGAACATTTACTTATTATTTTAATCTATTTTCCCAGTATTTATTGTGTATGTAATATGATTAAATCACTTGTACAATCTATAGTTATAGTAAACAGAATAAAAGGATCGCTTTTAGGAATCAGTATCACTTGTATTAGATGATTTTTACATGTTTCTATGCAACGTCATACTCTGATCGGTGAAGAAAGCGATGGAAAATCACTTAACTCTATTTCTCAGTTATTCCTGGCATGGGTTCTTATTCCTATTGCCAATAGCAATGATGTTTATAGGGCTTTGTTGAGTCTTGTCAGATCATCTATAACAGTTTTATTGTGATATCTAATATATACAATATTTCAGGATTTTTATTACAATTATTGAAACTATCTTTCTTGAAAGAGCTATACGATCGATTCATTTTCAGCAAGCTTTTGTACGTTTTAAATTACACCATATATATCAAATAAAAATATTCTGGAGTAATTTTACCGGTTAATTTTTTCAGATTTATTAATTTATTTAATAGTTTATATTTTAATTCTAATAAATGTTAAAACTGACATTGATTGAAATGTTTCAATCTCTTAAAGTTAATATGTATAGCTATTAAACAGATAAATTAAGGACTAGTTTTAATTAAACATAAATTTAAAAAATAATTTTCGGTACAAGATACAAAATGAAACTGAACAAATAAGTGAACTGGCTCGCAGTTAACCTCCAGTTAACAATAAAGACATTAGGCGCCTAAAGCGATTACATATATTAAATTTGTTAGTTGTCCCGATATTTGAGCTGAATCAGCTACCGTGGGATGTTGTGCATCGTCAAAAGTTTTAATTTCTGGTGATTTTTAATGTTTTCTTTGCTTTTTATTTTCTGAACTTGATCAGTGTTCTTTGGATTCATCTTTGTATGTACTTATTTATGTTTATTACATATTTATGTATACTGTTTAAGATATATATATATATATATATATATATATATATATATATATACATGCATACATAGACTTACATATGTATACATACATATACAGTTCTTTGAGGATTTTCAATGGAAGCCCCTCCTTCATGTCATTTTTTTATATTAAAATTTACTTATGGTCCCAGTAAACTGGAACGGATTGTAAATTATACACTTCGGCAAAAAATTCATATGTTAGAATAAATGGAAATTTTTATTTTTAAATTTCAAAATTAGACAGTTTGAATTAAAATTATTTAATGCAGAAATATTGTGGGAACTAATAAGTTTGAATTTAAAGGAAACATTTTAATTACACAAGTTATATATAAGAGAGGCAGCTGTTATTAAAGGATGTACTAACAGAGATGGCTGCACTAGAGATAAGATTTATAAAGAAGTGAATAAAACTTAACCTTACATGATTTTTATTTAAAACGTAATAATCGATTCCTAAATTACAGTAATGTTTTATATTACCCAAAACTTATATCTGGGTTGATTAAAAATATTTTACTAAACATTAATTTTTACCTTATATCTTTTTTCATATTTCTTAATTTGTATGTAATTTTTTAATAAAAAATTACAAAAATTAAAACAGTCTTCCTGAAGTGACAGTTGAGTATCATCTATTATAATTGACTGCTACAACTGATGCTCTAAGAACCAGAAACGAATTACAAGTTTATATTATTTTTACAAAACACCTTGTATAACCAATGTTCTTTGATCATTAATATTCAAATCATATCATTAATAGGAACTTTGTTAGTGGGTGAACTTGGACGAAGCTCTCTAATTTGAGTAATACTTATTGAGAGGATGCAAATTATCAACAAAAAAATATATAAGTTATTACTTTATTATTATGTTCGTAAAAATCAAGCGTTGCTATAAAATGTTAAAGAGAAACATTAATTAAAATTCTGAAACATAAAGAAAGAATGTATATATATATATTACTCAGAAACTCAGAAACGAAGTACCCCATTGCTTGTTTCTTTAATATGTAAATTAAATAAAAAAAGTGTTTTAATTTTTAAAGTTTTGTGTTTTATACACAGTAGGTAAAATTATGGCACGAACGAGAAAAAAAATACAAAGTAGTATAAATATATGAACTCGTAAATATACTTAATTATGAAAGGGATATATAAAGAGAGAATACTATAAGGTTACAAAAAATATAAGCTTGTAATTTAATAAACTCAATAAAAAAAATAGAGTCTATTCATTAAATATTCTTGAAAAATAAAAAGTCTATTTATTCTTAACATCACACACAGCTGTAAAAAATTTATTTATTTCATATTTCATATATATATATATATATGTAATTTTTTTATTACACCCTAGCAATGCAGCCTTTTAATATTCAGGACTATCGGATATACCTCTTTTATTTTAATAACTCCAGGATACAGTAGTTTACGAGTAGCTGTAAATTTTTAGTAACTTATTATGCAAATTTCTAAAAATAAAGTAAAAAAGATATTGAAAAAAATTTAATGCAAAAAAAGTGTAAAAAAGCTAGCAACAATGCAGCTGAACATCCAGGAATTTAAATTTTAACTATCTCCAATAAGAATAATATAAATTCCTTTACCTTTGCCATCTTAATTATTTTATTATGTATTTATCTGTTCTTCAAGAGGAAAATAATAAATTTAATCTATAATGATATGTTCAAAAAATAAACTAGTGTTTTTTTTAAATCATAAAACCTTCTTTAACAAAAAAAAAAGAAGATTTCAAGAAAATCATTTTTAAATAGTTTCTGTGAAAAATAATTTCTGCTTAATTTTTTAATAAAACAGTAATAAAATTGCTTTCATAATGTTAAAATATTAAAAAGTTTAAACTATTGGTGGAATTCGTATTTCTGAAGAGGAACGAAAAGAATGAAACGTAACCTTCTGATAAGGTTTTAAAACAGTATCTGCTAAGATCTCTTTAAAAAAATAACCAGTCTTCTTAATGTTTTCAAACCCACATTGAAATATAAAAGCATTAATAGGAACTCCTATTTTTATGGTTGGAGGTGTTTCTATTCCACTGATACTGATAGAAACGATTTTACACTCATTCATTTAACAATATACAAAAATGAATCAAGCATTAGGCTCAAAGGTTTATGAAGGTTTACAGAAATTATTTCAGTTTCAGTATTATTATATTTAATAATATATTAATTTTTATTATTTATTTAAGACCCATAAAAGGACGATTAACATTTTATTTAAATCCACTTCCCTCCAATTAAAACATTTCTTATTTAACACTCCATTTTCTCTCTCCGTTACAATTTTTTTCCGAGTATTAAAGATTTAACAGCATTAATCTCCTAAATATAAAAATTTCCAAAACAAATTTCATCATTACAATTAAAACATTTTGAATATATACAGAGTATATCACTAGTTTTCCCGGAACATTCATAATTTATTCTACTCGCGAAAATAATGGAAAAAGTTCATATAAGCATATATCTTAAAACGTTCAGGTTTTAGCTATCGTCGGGAAATGAGGTTGTACTAAATATTTAAGGACGTTAATAAAGAGGAAAAATGAGTGATTTCTTATTTTTGGTCTGAAAAATTGACAAAATAGATCCCAGAATCGTATATGAAGTTTTGAGATATCCGGGGTGAAATCTAATAAATTGGTGCTAGGAAACCCTGTATTTACGTTTAACATACAATAACTTTGTCAAATACCTAATACATACATAAAAATTATACTACAAAACACGTAGAGCGTTTAATTGTGAACAAATTGTGAAAGATAATTTGAATAAAACTAAGAAATGTTAGAAAAATTCGAATTTTATTCAGAAACAATGCATTTACTGTGTTATTTAGTAGGCTACTTATTTAATATAAACAAAAGCCACATTCTTTTTTGGTGATGTGAAAAATATGTAAAAACAGAATTTACTGTTAAAAATTACTATTAAAACATGTAAAAAAACTGGAAATTACACAACAATTATAAAATTAAAATAAATAAATAAAAGTTACTTAGATAATAGCTTTTTTTTATTAATGTCAGAAATACAATAAATTATTTGAAAAATTATTTTTTCAAAATTGGCAATAAACAATAGTTGATTAACAATGGGTAATACTGTGTTAGTGTTTAAATCATTCTGTACGATACAATGGGTATATCGGATACAAAGAACTGTGCTGTCGTTTACTATGTATTTTAGTTTGAACGTGATCGGTTTGCCATTGAAGTAATGCCGTACATAGTTAAAACAGAGGAATATACTGATATCGTATTCATTTTGAGTATGAGTAATGGCAATTGCTATAGCTGCTGCAGTAGATTATGAAATATGTTTTCCGAATCGCAGGATTCCAAATCCCAAAACAGTTCAATTGTTTTTCAAAACAATTTTTGAAAAACAGATTCACTACCTAGTATTCGTACCATCTACGAACGATCTGTCCAGCACGATGCTGTTATTGATGAGATTAATATCGATGCAGTTCAGGCGTCAGTACACGGGGTATTTCTAAGCGGATCGGAATTTCGGTTTGAAGGATACTTAGACAAAACAAGTTTTGTCCTTATCAGAAACAGCCAGTTTAACATCCACATCCAATTCAACATCTGCGAGAGGTTATATCTAAAGTACAGACCATTTCATTGCAAAAAAAATTATTCTGAAAACTTTATAAGACTTTTTATTTCTCTTTAACTACATACCTTATACTATTTCTCAAAATAATCGCCACATGAATTAAAATATTTATAGTATTTATACACCAGCTTCAATATGCCCTCGTTGTATTCTTCTGCCGCCAGACCATTTACCCACTGATTAATAGCATTTCTTAGTTCATTGTCACCCGCAAATTGCTTACCACTCAAAAATTCTTTCAACTTTGCAAACAAATGGTAATCAGAAGAAGCTAAATCCGGACTAATTGGTGTGCGATCGTAGATTTCGCATCCAGTAAATCACGCGTCGGATCCGCAACATGTGGACGTGCATTATCGTGCAGCAGGAAGACGTCGTCAGTCAGCTGCCCACGTCGCCGAATTTCAATGGCGCGCCGTAACTTACGTAGAGTTTTGCAGTAGGCTTCTGCATTTATAGCTGTTCCACGTGGCTTTATATTATCCACCAGTAAGCCAAACCGATCCCAAAAGGCTGTGGCTATCATTTTGCGTCCAAATGGCTGTGTCTTGAAAAACCTTTGTTGGTCTGGTTGGTGATTGAAGATGACGCCATTCACTTGACTGCCGTCTTCTCTCTGGCGTGTAATACGAAATCCATGTTTCATCACTAGTAACAATTGAATTAAGGAACTGATCACATTTTTCTGTGGAAACATCAGGAAAAAAAGGGCCAGGTCGGAAATCGTTGAGCGACGATCTTTTCTGATTTCATCATCGACGCGTTTCAAATCCTCGGTAATTATCGAGAGCCTCCCCGAATGTTCTTCATCGTGCACATTAATTCTGTTATTTCTAAACCTTTCACAACATTTCGACGACGTTTCTTTCATTCATTACATTATCACCGTACACAGCAACCAACTGCCTATGAACTTCAGCCGGTTTAACCTTCAGATGGTTTAAAAAACGTATGACTTTGTGTATTTCACAGTCGGCTGCAACATCGATTTTCCTATTCATTTATAACGTAACAACTCACATGTAATCAAAGATTCTAAAACGCTACAACTTATAGACAACAATCCAGTGTGTACATTACTAACGTGGCCATAAACAATACAGGTTCGCCAATCTTAAGGAAACAAATTTCCCAGCGGTCTTTACTTTAGAGATATCACTCGTACATCCGGTCCCTTCACTTGGAGTTGTGCAACTGGTAGAATACAAATCGACAACTCTACAATTATGTTTTGTTTACCGACGAGGTAAATTTCACTAGAGATGGCGTCAATAACTTATGCATTGAGCATACATGAGTAGAAGTAAATCCTCATGAAACGGTGAAGGTAATTTATCAACACTAATTTAGCGCCAGCATACGGAGTGGTCTTTTTCACAACCAGCTGTTTAGACCGACCCACCGGGTTGGTCTAGTGGTTAACGCGTCTTCCCAAATCAGCTGATTTGGAAGTCGAGAGTTACAGCGTTCAAGTCCTAGTAATGCCAGTTATTTTTACACGGATTTGAATACTAGATCGTAGACACCGGTGTTCTTTGGTGGGTGGGTTTCAATTAACCACACATCTCATCTCAGGAATGGTCGAACTGAGAATATACAAGACTACACTTCATTTACACTCATATATATCATCCTCACTCATCCTCTGAAGAATTATCTAAACGGTAGTTACCGGAGGCTAAATAGGAAAAAAAACTGTTTAGACCGTTTTTATTACCTAGCCGCTTAAACTGAGGTCTACTTGCATTTCTGCAAGAAGAGTTGCCGCAGCTGCTTGAAGATGTTACTGTACCGCTGAGATGTAAAGTATAATTTCAGCAGGATGGCACGTCTACCCACTTCTTTTGTGCCGTTTCCATTCACTTAAATCATAATTTTCCTGAGAAACCGATCGGTCATAGAGGTTTACATCCCTGGCCACCAAGATCACCTAATCTAAAACCCTAAAATATTATAAAAAAATATTATATACAAACTAAAAATAATTCTGGTAAGGAATGAATGGTCCACATTTTGGATGCGGCTGAGCAACTTAAAGAACTAAAAATAATAACAAAAGCAGTGTAGAAGTATGCCAAGAGACGTGCTGAAAATGGCGGGTTCATTTTTGAACATGTATTATATACTGGTATACGTATAATGCATTTTGGTCTAGTGTACTGTTTCCAAATGAAGTACGAACTTTTTTAACTTTTCTTAGTTTTATTCAACTCGTCTTATAAAACTTTTTTCAGAATTAAATTCTCTATAAGGTTTGTTTAAAACTTTTATGTATTTATTACCGATTTAACAAAGTTATTGTATGTCAAAAATAAAAAAACTGGGTTGTTTGCCCCAATTTATTGATTTTCACCTCAAATTTTTCAAAACCTACTACGGATACGGTTCTCGGACCTATTTTATTCAATTCTTCAGGCCAAAACTCATAAGAAATTACTAACGCTACTCCTTACTTACTCGTCCTAGAAATCTCAGGACGAACTCATTTTACCGGGGTAGCTGAAATCCGAACAAAATCTTTCACTAGCTGTAACTCGCAAACAAAGCACTTTAAGACATATGGTTTTTATGAACTTTTTCCATTATTTTCACGAGTAGATTAGATGGTGGAAGTCTCGGGAGAACTTCGTGATAATTCTATATATATATATATATATATATATCATAGAGAGGATGACTATTCATTCTCGTACAGCAATATTTTTCACTTAACATAAAAACCGGGGGAGAAAAAATTAGAAACAGAATAAAGTTTGATAATATATACTTATTAATATCTTATTAATTTTTTGAAAATTTATAAGAGTTATCAGAAATTTATAAATTTTTGTTGGTGACATCGGAAAATTTGTATCAGGATCGTTTTCTCTGTTTGCAAAAAAATTATGAATAGAGTACTAAAATATTAAACAAAAAAAAAATAATGAATGGTTTATAAATCAATTGAATTTAATAAATTAATTAATTAATGAATTTGTTAATAAATTAAATTTAACATTGTTATATTTTTTATGGTGCAGTTTTTGCTTTCCCTTGTCCTGTAACCAGATGGGCGAAGAGGGTCCCGCTTTTCAAACGAGTTTAATACAGTTATATCTTAAAGGGTAAAAATTATCTTGAGATCTATCAAAGAAGGACTAAATAAGTTCAAGTCGTCAAAAATTTAAATCAATAAATTACAACTTATATTCATTGTTTTTAATATGTTAAATTTCCACAAATTTAATTTTTACTATCATTATCAAATAAAATCTGTAACTGATATAAACTAGTGAACGTATTACCTTTTCGAAAAATGTGTGCAACTCAAAATTTAACTCTTTCCCTAATGATAAATTTGTAAATTATTACTTCTGCTATTTTTTTTTTTTTTTTTTTTTTTTTTTTTTTAATATAATTTTCGAAAGACATATATGAACTTATAGGTTTTTAGATTTTTTGTTTTATTTATAAATAAAAATATGAACTGTACGAAAAGTTTTACTAATTCAAACTTATATTTTTGAAAAAGTTTGTTATAAGAGAATACTAAAATATAATATTTTAAGTTATTTGCCCAATAAAGTTATTTTTTAAATATTAAAAATTTACTTTCATGTTCTGTGATAAAGTTTAAAGAAATATTCTTATCCAGGTAAAGATAGATATATTTTTTTTTATGTAATCACCATTTTCAATCAGAAACATAAAAAAATTTATGTTATACAAAACTTTTACTGAGCTTTCTTACGCTAATCATTTGGAATCCACTCCCATGCATTAAACGGCTCATTTAGAAAAATTTAATTGGACGTCAAAAATTAAAATAAATTGTAAAGATAAAACGTCTAGGTGAATCTAAAAGATTTTGAAAGATTTTTTTTTTAGGACTTTGTAACCCGATTAGAAACAAAGTAACCTCATAATATTTCCTTCACCGGTATTTTTGATGAAAATATAATAGAATCAGTCTGAAACATAATGTTAACAAATTACGAGTAATGTATAACAATTGTAGGTAAAAATCTCCTAACACAAAAACTAAATACAGGCCGGCTTACACAAACACACATGTACACATATAGAATTTTTCGATCCTATTTCATTAATTTTTTGAGTTTAGGATAAACAAAAATCTGGAGGGAGTAATCTGTAACTGGTTATAACGTTTTCATTTTGTTATAGGTTATATTTTCAAGGCCGGAAAACAAATTTTGAAATTTGAGGAGTATAAAATGATAATAATAAAAAGTGAGTGTTTAGAGCATTTACCGAAATAACAATGTGTAAAATAATTTAATAATAAATATAATGTTAATAATAGTGTATAATAAAGATAGTAGTACAACAGAGTTATACCTCTAAAAGGGAAGGTAATCGGTCCAATTTGGACGTATTTTCACCGGATCTTGACATTTTGACACCTTAGGAATTCAAAAAACAGGATGGAAATTTTCCGGATGTTTGTATGTACGTATGTATATTCGTGTTTTACACCTTATATCTTCAGAACTACTGGACCGATTTTGACCAAACTTGGTCAGATTACTTCTATACGATCGCATATGGGGGTATTCATGTCATTATATTTTCAACTTAAAGGTCAAGGGGGTGAGGCTGTAGAGCAAAATCACACCTCAGCATCTCAAGATTTCCTATGTACCCTTGCTCATATCCTCCATGGAGAATAAGCCTTATAAATTTTAATTTTGACCTGACTACATGTAATAAACAATCAACACCATCTATCGTCTTTCAGCAGATGTTTCAGTGTGTTCTCTCCAAGACGAAACCAGACGCGGTTGTATACACTGATGGATCGAAACAAAACGATACGGTTGGGTGTGCTTTTGTTGTCAATGAGAGAACTTATATGTTTGGTCTCCCCAGTATTACGAGTGTGTTTACCGCTGAACTATATGCTATAAATAAGGCTCTAAACATCATTAACCCTAAATATAGAAAAATTCTTATTTGCAGTGACTCGTGTAGTGCTCTCCAAGCCTTAAAGAACTTTTATTCCAAACATCCTATCGTCATTGAAATTTACAACGCAATCGCTGAGTTGAATAATCGCAACACAGAATTAAGTTTTTGCTGGGTCCCTAGCCACGTAGGGATTCCAGGTAATGAACATGCAGATTCCGCTGCCAAAGAAGCATGTAACCAGCCTCCTTTCACCACCCGAGTTGCTACTTCTGATTTCATTAACTATGTAAAACAATTATTAAGAACAAGGTGGCAAGGTGATTGGACAGCTACTGTCGATAATAAACTCCGTCAGATTAAAGATTCTGTGTTACCATGGAACTCCTCATACAGAAAACCCCGGCGTGAGGAAGTAGTTCTCTGTCGATTGCGGATAGGACACACGAGAGTCACACACGAGTACCTGTTTACAAGAGGACAACCACCTCTATGCGCAAGATGCAACTGCCGCATGACTGTGCGCCACATACTCGTGGACTGCATATGTTATGCGGCATTGCGTCGTAAATTTAAATTACCTGGTAACATCCGTGGTATCTTGCGTGACGATAAGGAGGTTTTAAACCGGATGTTTATATTTTTACATAGTATAGGGTTAATGCAAAAAATTTAGTAAGTATGTGTTCTTTCGTAATTGTATGTATTGTCCTATGTATTGTTTTTGTTATCCGAGTAGGGAGCCTTTTACACTCCCTATCGGATTTTTTTGTTTTTTTTTTGTATGTTTTTTAAATTCGTCTGTGATATTAGTTATAAGATTTTTGTGATATTAGTTTTAAGTTTTATCTCCTTTTTTAGTTTTAAGTTTTATTTATTTTTAATGTGATAGTTTTTAACATAGTTTTAAGTTTTATTTATTTTTAATGTGATAGTTTTTAACAGAGTTTTAAGTTACATATTAGTGTTTTTGTTATCCGAGAATGGGACTTTTACACCCATTCCGGATTTTGTTTCTGTGATAGTAGTTTTAAGTTTTAATTTTATCTAAAAACCTAAAATTATTTTTATTTATTTATTTTTTTATCTATTTATTTATTTTCCGGGCGATGATAACGTTCAACCGTTTTTCGCCCTTAAAAAAAAAAAAAAAAAAAAAAAAAAAAAAAATCTCAAGATTTCGCCTAATTAAGGTCATATTTTTCTTAGGCATATTTGTTAAAAATTAAAAAAATAATATTTGCAAAATCACACCCCCATCCAAAAAATATTCTCAAATACTGCTATGTAGAGACGTCACAGGTGAACGGTAGAATTAAATAATTAATAATTTTTTTTGTGTTAACCTCCGGGTCTACCGTTAGGTATTACTTAAGAGGATGAGATGAATGATTTGTAGCGTGTGTGAAAATGCCATGCCTGACCGAATTTCAAACCCTGGACCTAAATGAATGATATTTAAAGTGTAAAAAAAATAACTCGGTCTGGCTGGGTCTCAAACTCGATCACCCGGTTGAATCGGTATGTGGTGCGTTAAGCCTCGCGGCTACAAGCAAAATTTATTCTATGTAAGTTGTGAAATTACGTTAGTTTAGTTAGAGCCGATTGTCGTTAGTAGTACAGCCATACCAGAGTGAATTAAATACAATATGCGCTCGCATTTTAGTTAGAATCAATGACTTAAATAAAAGAAAAAATATTATACTTTAATAAAATGATAAATATTTTAAATTAAGTTGTATGTGTTCACAGTTGTAGGACTTTCTTAATTTACTATAACAAAAAATTTAAATCCACTGCTACGGTTTACCAGTGTATATAATTTACTGTTTCATAACAGGAATGGGTACCTTTTCTGTTTCTTTTCGAAAGAGCCTTTCTTAAGTCTATGAGACGTATAAAGTGACTGAGTTGGAAGAGATACCAGTCTGTGCTGCTTTCTCGGAGAGTAGTAATATTTAATATAGTCATTTTTTGTGTTTTTGAGTTAGTAGTATTACTTGTAGGCTGCATATAAGTTGGGTTGGTTTCGGATATGTAACAGTTTAACTGGCTCAGTGAAGAAGGCAGCGGGAAACCACTTCACTCCTTACTTTCGTTAAGAAGCGTTGCATAGGATACTTTTTATTCTTGGAATGACTTATGACTCAAGTGTGGTTACCTATAATTGTTCTTAACATACAAATATATGTTTCATTTAAGCGGATTTTTTTTGTTTTACATAAAATTTGTCCTGGTTTTTGTCAGACTGCTTCTGATATTTTCATTAATTTGTCAATCCTGTGTAATTTTACCACTAAATAACAAAATTCTGAGAAATGTAGTATTTTGTATTCTCCTATTTTGTCTTTAATGAATGGTTAACCTCATTGTAACATATTTCCTTACTCTCATTTTAATTAAATAATTTGTATTAAAATTCCTTATCGTAATTAAATTATGTGCAGACGACATTTTGTTCAAATAATTTAAACTATTACAATTAGAAAAACAGCAATCAATTTAAATTTTAATAAAACTTACAATTTTCTGTACGGAAGAGTTTATAATTAAATGATAAATTATTTAGCGTAATCATATTAAAATAAGTAACACGACTTTGTAAGTGGCAGTTAGTTATCGTATCAGATATTACTGTAGACAGAATAATAGTAGTTTGAACTCTGAATAGAAATAGGATTGTATTAGATTATATTATATTACATTATAATAAACAAAATAGAGTGAGGGACACTAAGAGAGAATTATTAAACTGAATCTTCTCCCTCGAAACAGAACGTCATATTCTGCAATCACTTTTTACTCATACCCCTCACAACTGACAACCACAGACATGCTTCAAACTGGCTTTCAGTAACTTTGAAACACTTATTTTCTAGTTTCAAACATTCTTCAAAAGAAACTTTACGGTGTATAATAATATAGAATAATGTAGATTATACGAGTACGAACATACAGAAATAATATTCTTCAATGAAAAAATTTATTTTTCTTTTTTTATGTAATCTTTAATAAAAAGTTTTCATACACCATCGGATATAAAACAAAATTTTTAGCAAAAACTTTTAATAATAAAAACTTACAGCTACTTTTTCAAACTTTTCTTTTTTTTTATATTTTTAACTTATTTTAAATTTTACCTTATTGAGTTCCTTCTAATAAGAAACGCTGAAATAAACTTTCTATTATTACCCTATTTTTTAATTTTAATTGGTTCCTTTAAATGTTACAAATGTATAAGAAAAAATAAAACAAAGAAAAATAACAATTTTCTATACTTTTAAAATTCTTTTAGTAATTTAAATTTACTCAATTTTTGCAGTTTATTTAACTTCTGATCGTTACATTATATTTTTCTCCAGTTAATTAATTTATAATTATTTAAATGTAAACAATTCATTAAATATATGTAGTAACCTAAGTGCTCCACTCCCTGGAACCCCGGGGCTCAGATCGAACCAGGCGAGTCCAGGGGCTCCCAGGGGATCTATGGCTTAAAATCTTTCCTGGGATAACACGATTATATCCAGCAAATTTGAAAGCAATCGGTCAGTTGATTCTCATGTGATGTGAAAACAAATAAACAGACAGACAAACTTTCGGCTTTATGTATACGACATAAAATACTTCATAATTCAGGGGTTCACTTTATGTAAATAATTGTTAATATTTAAAAAAATAATTATGTTTTCAATTAAGTGTTTAGAGTTTACTTGTGTAAATCACATTCGATTAGAATAGTTTCGATTTCAAATATTACAAAATAAATTTTAAAGTATTCTGAAAACAGAATTCCAAATTTATGTATTAGTAGATTATTTTTATGATTTTAAAGGAAAGATTATTTATATGATACTTTTGTTAAAGATGCTTGTACAAAAAGAGGTAAAATTTTATTTTTTATGTAAAAAAAGGTTAAAGGTAATAAAGTACATCAAAATTAGTTATATTGGCAAATTCTTGAAGATATTTACGCAGAAAAAATCTTCTGGTACCAAACAATAGAGAAAGGCATCACAGTTAAATAATAACCAATGAAGACTGAAAGAAAATGAACGCTTTATAGCAATGATTTGATAAATTGGTTCTCATATCGTGGAAATCTATAGGTATTTAATAAGATTTTTTAAAACTATTTTTATTCTGTCTCTTTCGTTTACTGTGTTACTATTACTTAATAATTATTACAGACGGATAAAAATTAGCACAATTTAATTCTGTACTTAATTTAATTCTGACGGAATTTCCGTCAGACTTCAAAAAAATATGTTATAGTCATGATACCAAAGAAAGCAGGGGCAGATAAATGTGAAGAATACAGAACAATTAGTTTAACTAGTCATGCATCAAAAATCTTAACTAGAATTCTATACAGAAGAATTGAGAGGAGAGTGGAGGAAGTGTTAGGAGAAGACCAATTTGGTTTCAGGAAAAGTATAGGGACAAGGGAAGCAATTTTAGGCATCAGATTAATAGTAGAAGGAAGATTAAAGAAAAACAAACCAACATACTTGGCGTTTATAGACCTAGAAAAGGTATTCGATAACGTAGACTGGAATAAAATGTTCAGCATTTAAACAAAATTAGGGTTCAAATACAGAGATAGAAGAACAATTGCTAACATGTACAGGAACCAAACAGCAACAGTAACAATTGAAGAACATAAGAAAGAAGCCGTAATAAGAAAGGGAATCCGACAAGGATGTTCCCTATCTCCGTTACTTTTTAATCTTTACATGGAACTAGCAGTTAATGAGGTTAAAGAACAATTTAGATTCGGAGTAACAGTACAAGGTGAAAAGATAAAGATGCTACGATTTGCTGATGATAGAGTAATTCTAGCCGAGAGTAAAAAGGATTTAGAAGAAACAATGAACGGCATAGATGAAGTCCTACGCAAGAACTATCGCATGAAAATAAACAATAACAAAACAAAAGTAATGAAATGTAGTAGAAATATCAAAGATGGACCACTGAATGTGAAAATAGGAGGAGAAAAGATTATGGAGGTAGAAGAATTTTGTTATTTGGGAAGTAGAATTACTAAAGATGGACGAAGTAGGAGCGATATAAAATGCCGAATAGCACAAGCGAAACGAGCCTTCCGTAAGAAATATAATTTGTTTACATCAAAAATTAATTTAAATGTCAGGAAAAGATTTTTGAAAGTATATGTTTGGAGTGTCGCTTTATATGGAAGTGAAACTTGGACAATCGGAGTATCTGAGAAGAAAAGATTAGAAGCTTTTGAAATGTGGTGCTATAAGAGAATGTTAAAAATCAGATGGGTGGATAAAGTGACAAATGAAGAGGTATTGCGACAAATAGATGAAGAAAGAAGCATTTGGAAAAATTGGTTAAAAGAAGAGACAGACTTAGAGGCCACATACTAAGGCATCCTGGAATAGTCACTTTAATATTGGAAGGACAGGTAGAATGAAAAATATGTGTAGGCAGGCCACGTTTGGAATATGTAAAACAAATTGTTAGGGATGTAGGATGTAGAGGGTATACTGAAATGAAACGACTAGCACTAGATAGGGAATCTTGGGGAGCTGCATCAAACCAGTCAAATGACTGACGACAAAAAAAAAAAATTCTGTACTTAGGTACTTCGTGTTAAGTATGATGAAATCTTGTCAAAATCATCTAAAATTACAATATTTTGAAAAATTATAACATTACGTTTTAAAAATAAATTTTTATGTTTCTAGATCTATGGTACATGTTAAAAATTATTCCATCAAAGTTTCAAGTTTCAGAGTTAAAATAAGTTTCAAATCAAGAACTTTAAACAAAATAAAACGATAGATTATAAAAGTTGAGAGAATTATTCTGCAAATTTGGTTTTAGTGAAGGTGTTCTTTGGGTGAAGATGAAAAGATTTAGTGAATAAAGGTTTCTTTGAAACTCGCTTTGAAAGCTGTTCCCATTTTAATAGTTATATTTATAGAATAATTGTAATATAATAATTTCAGAACGATAAATTAAAAAAAAAAACTTTTTTTCATGGTTCTTATTTTCTTATGGTTAAAAGTAAAACTTTTAAGAATAAACTTTTTAAAAAATTATTATTTTTTACAAAGAATAAACATTTAAAAAAATATTTACAATGTTATTATTACTGTTTCGTTATTTTTTTATGAGTACCAAAAAGGTGAGTATGAATAAAATATTCCTAAAGTGCAAACTCGTTCAAGGTATAGAATATTTTCAATATCTTCTCGCGTTCGCTCTCAATTTAATACAGCCAATCCTATAGGAAATTTCATGACTGTAGACTACATTGTTTTGATAATATAAATCCAAATATAGTACAACACTCATATACATACAGAATTTGGTAATTATGATTTTAATAATTTTGAATTCAGGTGATCTCAAAATACAAATCAATTAAAAGAAATCCCTTTCGGCACGCCGGAAGGCAGAGGTAGATTTCACCGATGCTAAGTAGGCGATAAAAAATATATCCATCTTAAAGTTAAAAAAAGCTTCAAATTTACTCAATACGACAATAGTTGCATTTGAAAAATTTTTTCATGTTTAGCATAGGACAACCCCATCTTCTTACAATTCCAGCAACAATTTGGTCATCTCTTAGCGTAAGGGTTGGTTATATCAAAAATTGTTTCAGACAAAAGCTTTAGGTACCAATTCGATTCTGTGCCTAGTAAGGGAGGTATGATATTTTTTTTTGTCTTCAAAAGCCAATTTTTTCCCATCCCCTGGGCCAATGGTTGGTGATATCAAAAACCTTTACTTACATAGGTTTTAGGCATTTATCCAAAGAATTCAATATTTTATTTGATAAGAATATTATAGCAATATTTGTGTTTTTTTTTTGGAATAGTCCGATTTTGACCGTTAACTAACTCGATCGAAATTTTGGGACGAGTTATTTTTAAGCAACAATTTGAAAGTTATTGACGAAAAATTACGGTATTTATCGTGTCCACAAGAAAGTAAAATATATGTATATATATATATATATATAAACTTTTGAGCTGACGGTGGTTTTGAGGTCTGGGGTATATGAAACGCGAAGATATGTCGACATTTTCCGGAAGTCGAATCATGGTACCCATTACAAAGGTATCTTTCTTATAAAATCTACCTAAAACATGAGAAGATCATTTTTTTTACGGAAAGAAGTATTTACTGAATGTAAGAAATATACTTCTTCAGTCAGCAGTTTCTGAACTTATTACTTTTATTTGATATATACTGATAAAAATTCTAGTTTTTTAGGTTTTGAAGAACTGTTTACTTTTTTACTCTTATTCTTTGCATTTATTTATTTTAAATTTAATTTAACTAAGAAAAATTGTTTATGCGTAGTGATGATTCTTTTACTATCCAAGTAGCGATCCAATTTATATAAAATGTTTTAAAAAATTTTTGATCGTTTTCTGGTTATTTTAATGCGTTTATCGTAAATTTTTTCTATATTTAAATTTTAAGTTATCAAATTTCATATCACTAGGATAAAACTTTTAGAAATATTTATAAAAATATTACTGTATTCTTTTAGCATGCAGACACTAGAAATTATAATGTATTTTGTTATTTTATTTTCGTAGCAAAGTTTTGTCGGAAATAGTATTCCTAGTTTATCAGGGCTGCCAGAAAATTATAATAAATTATGAAATGAGGAAGCTAATTAAAATAGATTATATGAGGTATTAATTTTAAACCGGTAGTTGTAAATCCTATTTGCTTTTACGTCATTGTTAACGCAGAATATAATAAAATCAAAATTCTCTTACCCATTCCTAATGTGATGTTTTTTACCGTATGTTATAAAAAAAAATAATTTGACAATTAGAACTATTTAGAAAAATATTTTAAAAGATTTATTTTATTAATATATTGAATAATGAACAGGACTTTAAAATGTCATTTAATGTAAAATATTAGAACTATTTGCACAGTTCCCTCTTAAACAGTTATCATTAGCAGTCATGATAAAAATAAATTAAAAAATAACGCTTTTGGCAACACATCACTGATACTAATCAATTTTTTCATTAACACCGCATGTAGTCTACAAGTTTATACTAGCGTATTACGATCGGTATCCGGGAACCGGTTTGTCACAATACCTTAGCATTTTCTATTTCTCTTGTGTTAGGGAAATCGATCCGCTTGGTTGATTTATTTGTGGTACGATCTATTTAATAGATCAAGAGATGGATTCGATTTTTTTTACCAACCGTGTAAATGGACAAATTATATTGGAAATAGTGTAGGGTATGGAGAGTATCTCAAATCCCAACCGGCAGACACGTAACTGGGGACCAAGGGCCTCCGGGATGGAAAAAAGTTGTAAAAAATCAGTTTTTTCCGAATATCTCGAGAAATATGCGTCGGATGAAAAAAAGTTTACGACAAATTCTTTTTGTCTTTCCAAGCTCTATAATTTGTTTAAGATTTTTTGTGAAATCAATAATTTTGGCAAAATAATGATAAAAATGTAATAAAAATAGTAGTTGCCTTTAATTTGTAATAAAAATAATTTTTTCAAAATGTTTTCATTGGATATGTCTTCCAATTTGTGTGAAATTCCTATACGATTTCCTGATAGCAAATCCTAAAGGACAGACACGTAGGTGAGGACCAAGCGTCCCTGGGCAGGGGTAAATTTGCAAAAAATCAGTGTATCTCGAGATGCATCGGATGAAAAAAAGTTTAGAATAAATTTTGTTTTTCTTTACCACGTTTTCTTAGAAATCAATAATACACGACAAAAAATTAGAAAAACGCGTAAAAAAATTGGCTACGCTCATTGATTTATTTATAATGGTTTAAAGAGAATTTACAACGAAGTCTATTAGTTAATGATCTAGATAATTTTTATAAATAGTGTATTTTTAACAATTAATAGTGTGTATTAATATTTAATAAAAGGAAAGAATTGTAGAGCTTGGAAAGACAAACACCTGTTGTAAACATTTTTGTATCAGACTCATATTTCTTAAGGTATACGGAAAAAACTGATTTTCTGCACATTACCTCTGCTCGGTAGCCCTCTGTTGCTGTTTTCGTGTCTCTCCGTCGGAATTTGAGATGCTCCTGATACTCTTCACTATTTCCAGTATAATTTGTCTATTACTTGAGTGATGGAAAACTTACTCAGCTCTCCGAATATAATAAATTAGTCTTATACAAACTAGAGCGATGAACTCAACCAATAACTTTACTGCACCGGATTAGATTCCTTGGATCACCGACAAAAAATAGGAAAAACTGCATTTTTTCCTCGGTGAGAAAGCACCTCTTCTTGTTTATTGTCTGGCAATGTTTTGTCTACTAAGAAAACGATATTTCCACCAATAAAAACCACTAATTGTTGCAGTTATCTTTTTGCATTTACCTTTTTACATCCTTGAACAAAGTAAAAGAATTATTATGATCGCGAAAAATGTTGGTTTTCAGATTTCAACGGAAATATCCATCTCGACCACTCCTGAATCTGTTTTGACTAGTTTTTGGTATGACGTCTGTACGTACATATGCATGTATGTATGTACGTATCTCGTACATAACTCAAAAACGATTAGCCGTAGTTGGTTGAAATTTTGAATTTAGAAGTATTGTAACATCTAGTTGTGAACACCCTCATTTTGATTGCAATCGACTGGACCAAAATAACCAAAATCCAATTTTTTTTTGGATTTTGGGCATTCTCTCAATTGCAGTAATAAGCCCTCATTTAGAGATTGATTAAAATGAAATTTTAATTAATGAAGTATTTGGATCTTATAATGGGAAGGCATCGGTTCTTATCAGACTTCATCACCTTTATTTTTAACATTTTCTTTTAATTAAATATATTGATTTGTTAATAATTATTAACCTTCGATCAATAATAAAAATTAAAAAAAAAAAAATAGAAGTTATATTATAAAAGTAATCAAAATAAAATTTTGCATACATTTAAAAAAAATATGTATATGTAATTTAATAGGCGTACAAGGGAGTCATGTGATCAGATTTTTTATTTTCCTAATGTGTACGTTGCAATCTGTTCAACTACTGAACAACAAGCAAGCCAACGGCCCCCTCCGTGGCACAATGACATTAGGATGATATGCATGACATGTAAATGAGGTGTAGCCTTGTGTAGATTCAGACCGACCATATCTGTGATGTGTGGTTAATTGAACCCCAACCACTAAAGTAAACCGGTATCCACTATCTATTATTCAAATTCGTATAAAAGTAACCAACATCTACTAGGATTTGAATCTCAGAATCTTCGACTTCGAAAATAAGCTGCTAACCAACTGATTTGCGACGACGAGTTAACCACTAAACCAGCCCGGTTGGCTACATACATGTATTTAACATAGTAATTATTCGTAGTATAAATTCATTTTAACTACAAATTATTAGATCTAGGGATTTTCCAAACTATTAATTATTCCAATTCAACAAAACTTAACCAAAATATTAACTTAATACAAAATATTTATTAAAAATAAAAATAAATCGAAAATTGTTGTATTAAATTTACTTTATAACAGACTGTACGTATAATCTACGATTTGAATCATGTGGTCACTAATAGATGATTAGTAAGTATATTTCAAAGTGATTATGAGGATAATATCGAAAAGTCCTAGTTTCGATCCTTAATATGGGAGTTTTTCCCTCTGTTACCTCGCAAAGTTTATATAAAGAAAATGATTAATGATTATTTATCAATAAAAAAATAATCATACATTAGATAAATTAAATTGTAAATGTACTTTAAATTATACTTTATTATCTGTGAAGTGTCAGTACATCAAGTCTAAGGCATTTAATTTTTTTTAATTATTTAAAAAATTGGATATGAGATTCAACTGATTTTAAAAACAAATATTTTTAAAAAGGTCTTGTTAATAGGGAAGAAAAGAATTATTAGAAAAGTTAAGTTGTTAAAGCGTTTTTGCACATGTATGCATTTCCGTGCAAACACCGTACATCGACGTATACAAGTTGTGACAACGTAATTCTGTTAAAAACAAACAGAAAACCCTTTTTATTCCAGGTTCCGCTTGTTTTTTACCGACCTAAAATTAATTTGACAGGTGTTAGCATTCTACCCACCAGCAAACACTGCATTATCCCTTTATTTGAAAAGTACATGTACTAGAAGATCTCATAAACCAGAAGAGTGCAATCCGGCTCGATCCACGTTGTTACAAACACTTGTATGACTTTCATATAAAAATTTAAAAAGGAAAATGTGCTAGAAAAGCAAGACTTATAAGCGACATTTTCCGGAGGTTAACATTTTAACAATATACCATGAAAAATGTTCTACGGTCTTGAAAGAACGCATCCCTTTCATCCGTTTACAATGATCATCCGTCCGTATTGAATATCCGCTGGTAACTTAAAAACTCCAACAGCAAAGTTAAAATTTAAAATCTGCAGTATATAAGGGGACATTAGAATATATACTTTACAGACGTACGGGGTATTTTAGGTATAAATCCCAACATTCTATAATTCCATTTATTAGTAAATTCAATCTTATAACATCAGGGTTCAGTTAAAAATCTTACAAAAAACTATAGTTTTAAGTTTATTTCTACATAGTCTCAGAAGTCTGCTGCATAATTTTCGTGGATTAGACGGGGTTGAAAACTAGAATCTATTGGTTACTGTAATATACTCATTTATATGCCCAGCGATTAATTTTTTTTCTCAGTATTGGTAGAATATATTTTAATTATTATTGTGAGCTCATTAAGATATCTGTTACAAAATATTTAGCTCATTATTCGATAACCAAAAAAGTATTTAATAAGCTTACTGTAATTCGTCTATATTGACACATTCTTTCGGGCCGACTTAAGTAGCTGTAAACAAATCATTAAATATGGACATAATATAAAAGAAATACAAATATTTTCATTTTAACTTCTAAAAAAAAGAGCAAGTTATTATAAGCACAGGAACTTATCTAAGCTATTAAGAAAGAGATGATTTTTTTTACATTACATTAGTTAACGAATTGTTCGAATAGATAATTATGAATATTTATTATATAAGCATGATGATATACAGTCTATGGGGCATACAGATCAGAAATTCATTTTAAACCATCAATACAGTAAATTATAGTAAAATACAAAAAAAAAACAACAATGGCATCCATATATAATGTAACTTACAAGGAAACATGTAGGCAACTTCTCTAAAAAAAAATTCAATTATTTTTTTTTTAAATATATGTGTAACTGGAGCGTTCAACCATTTATTAATTGCGTCAATGAATTTGTTCTACTGATGCGAAATTAAACATATATACTAAAACTAGCCTGAATATTATAATCTAAAGCACTCCGAGAAATTTCATATGGCGAGTTTTTAGTGACATTTTCTATTTCTGTATTTTGCAGAATTAAAAGCTGAGTGGGACAGAAGGTCTTTTTTGAAATCTATTTTCGAATTCCATAGTGTCTCAAAGAAATGTAACAGTTATATTTTAATAAACAGAACAATTAGGTACATGAAAGTTTTTTACTTAAACTTCTAAATGCTCAAAATGACCACCGTTAACAAATACCTGTGGTAACGAATTAATACACCACGACTTCTTAACTGAACTGTAGCTAAAGCTACCTAGTTAATTGCATTTCTGCTTTGCTTTCTCAGCTAAGTGTTCTTTGGTTTTGTAGCATACACAGTGTTTTAAAACACTCTAAAGGTAGAAGCCACGGGTATTAAGTATGGAGATCAAGCTAAGAATCTAGCAAATGTTGTTTTATAGCATTTAAAGTAAGAGATACCAGTCACAGTCTGATGGTCCAACAATCCCTGTTGAAGATAAACCACCTACTTGAACAGAAACACCTTAATTTACCTGACCTAACAGTATTGTGATACTCGTAAATTAAGGTGTTTCTGATGAATTAGGTGTGGAGTTGCGTTACTCCTATTATTATGACAATCAGTTGTTCCATTCAGCTTAAAAGTGGTTTCATTCCACTAAACAATTAAATCTTCAAACCTTTAATTTGTTTCACACTTGTCCTGGTACCTCCCTGTACTGGATCACAAAGCTGTACTTGCCTGTCTGGATAATCTTAATCTAATGCATTTAGAAGTCTTGAAATGAATGGTCTCTACATATTAGCTTGTAAAATTCAGTGAAGATTATTTTTTTAATTTAGTTTTACAAAAACATGGTCTGAGAGATTTCTTTAGGGATCGTCTAAAGATTTTCATAATTAAATGTGGCATTTTCATTGATCATACAGATTTTTCTCTGCCCAGACTTCCTCTTATTTACATTCTCCACTATTCCATTAGCTTCAGATTTATCACAAATTTTATAACTCTTGGTGATATTGTTCCAATTGTCTTTGAACCTCTTTAATATTCTCAGTTTTTCAATGAGGCTTCAAAAGTCACTTAAGTTGGTAAAATGACAACTGAACTTCAGCCATGTGTATTATGGAAAAATAACATATAATCTACCAATGAGCGACAACAATGAAAAATAGATGTTTTGAACTATCAACTTATATGATTTTGTTATTGCTATCCCTGTCTGTTTTCTAATTATAATCGTTCAAAAAGTGTATACGTTTTATTTGAAACACTCTGTATATATTACCTCTTATTCAATCTCACATAGAAAGACCAGTAAACCATATTTTCCAAGAGATTAGCTAAAAGGTTTGTCGTTAGTAATGACTACAATCGATTAACGATTTCGAAATGTTGTGCCCGTTAAAGTGGAAGTGATCACAACATTGTGATAATTATGATAAAGCTAGATTCTCTCCTGACTAAGTCAGACATTTAAATGATGCCGGAATGAATGAATGAATGAATGTCATTCCTTCCCCGCTATTTAGTAAGTGTCACCTTCGAATAATAATCTTGAAATGTAATAAGCACATGTTTTTATTGATTTAAGTTATAAAATATTTTATAACTATATGCATTACTGTAGATTCTTGCTAAATCTTCCTTCAAAGCAATTCTTAATTTTAAGCATGACTATACGGTAGTGGGTTGGAGATATTCGAAGTTTGTGTGGTAATGAATCTTATTATGTAGTTCATTCTGACGTTTCCTTTATATTCCTAAAGCGTTGGCTAAATTACTAGTAATAACATAATATTAATAATAACATTCTTCGCTTAATATTTCGGTTCAGATAATTTTTTTATAAAACAGTTTGATATGATAAATTATCAAAACGTTTTAACGATGGCAAAAAGACACTTTATGGAATGAATTTAGATATTTGACTAAATTAATGTTCTATAAAATCATGATTCAACTTTATGATGGACAGAGTATGGAAGAGGGTGGGTGCTAAGTCATATTATTATACGATCAGTGGTACATTCCATAGTACAATTTGGAATTTGAGGTAATAAAATAACGAGGTATACGACACTTTAACGAAAAGAAGCAAAAGTACTTACGTTAAAATTTCAATACATGTGAGAATTTATTAACTTTCACAACGAAGAAAAACAAAAAACAAACACATACATGTGTGTTTTTTTTATAGCATAAGAGCTGTGAAATAAAACTTTCCTTTAAATTCATTTCATGACAAGATTAAATGCCATTTAATTAACCTTCTTTTTTCAATAAAAAATCCTTTATATGCAAAGAGATTATTATTATTATTATTAAATAAAGTTTTTTATTATCAAACAGAAAATAAATATAATTCAAAAGGATGAATAATATTTCGTTATTAATTTAATTCTTCAAATGAATTTATTATTAATAGAAATGATTTGAATTGTAAAAAAATTCATTAAAAATATTGATAAAAAAGAAAATTAATTAAAAATAAAATATACAAATAAATAGAAAATTAGACCTAATTTCATATTCATTACGCTCGTTATTGTGTTAAACATAATATAAAATAAAGAAAGTAGATATTTTAAATATGTATTTGATCATCATATCAATTTTTAAATGAAGTTTTGATTTTGAGTGGATAAAATTACCTAACACAGATTTTTTTTTAAGCGTTGAAATTTATTAGTAACTAATAATATGATATCGAATAATAATACTCCTAATAATAATGGTTATTTAAAATAAATTTCCCACTACACTGATTTTTTGAATTGAATTATTAATTGTTTAAATATTTATTTCTATCTTTAAGCAAACAGACACATTATTAAATTTTATTTCAGTCTTTTTCTTAGAATAATTTAAAAAGGAAATAGAAAGTTTAAAAATTTAAAGAGCAAGGAAGTATAAGAAATTAAAAAAACATTCCGATAAACGAAGATAAATGATTAATACTTACGAAAGGGTTGATAAAATTGAAAAACATATTCTGTTACGGTGTAATATTTTTTAACTGCATTAAATAAGAATGCTACTAACGTTAAATAATGGATTTTTGATTTTCTGTATTACAGGAATCCTAAATGAGAAAACAAATAGCGGTTAAAAGATGCTTTATATATTATTCAATATGTGTGATATCTTATTTTCTTTGTACTTTAGAAAATATTTAATCCACAACCATGGGTGAAGATATTAACCAATGATGAACTTCTAAAGATGATGCCTTGTCGAAATAACCACGTCAATTTCTCCCCCCCCCCCCCCAAGACAACTTCAAGCGGCTGCAAAGTCTAGCTTTGAGATGTCCCCTTTGTTTCCCTACTACGTTTTCATCAAATATATTTAAGGATTGATTAATCAATCCTTAAATATATTTTAAACAGGAATATTTAAGGATTAATGAATCCTTAAATAATCCTTATATTAAAGGATTGATTAATAATTAAATATATTTTAAGGATAATAAAATCATATTTTCCCTTCTTTGTTCCGTCAAATTGAAAAGAGATCTAATTCATTCGCTTTTTATAGGATTTGTTCATTACTTTTTCAGTTCATTCATCTTATCCTCAATGGTTTCCTCCGATCTATATTTCTATTGTCTCAAACCTCTTTCTTTCCGTTTGCTTGAGAGCCCATGTCTGACATGCGAACATTGACACACTCCACAAGAATGTTTTAACAAACTACTTATTCCCTGACCTCCAAGCTTATAGTTTAATATTAAATTATTTTTGTCTCGGTAAGATTTTTTAATTGTGGTATTCTATTAATTTCTCACTATCCTACAAATGATTCCATTATTCCTTATATACCTCGGTAGAAACACAACCCGGATCAAGATTTTATTGTCAAGTTTTACATCAACTTTTACATTTTATTTTTTTTTCTATTATCACTATTTTTTGTTTTCGTCTTCTTAATACTCAATTAAATTCTTCTAGAATTTTAATCAGTGTTTCCTGCATTTTGTTCATTTCCTTTTAATAGTTTACGATTATTTCTTTATGATCAACGAAACGGATACGATGAGTATGTCCTTTATTAACTTTAGTTTGGTTCTTAGTTTGGCTTTTTCTTATATTCTTGTCGCTGTTTCTTCTATGAAAAAGTTAAATAATTAAGGTGATAAAGGATAATTTTGTGTCATTGCTCTTATTCACATTTCTTTTTTATACCCGTGTACTTCAATTTCTTTCTTTTTTAACCTACACAAAAGACAGAGATAACAAACGTGTACAAATTTAAAATCAGTTTATCTCACCAATAAAGTCAGAATTTTCTTAATGTCTGAAAAATTTTCCAGTGAACTTCAACAAAATCTATTTCCAAGTTTTTGGAAGACTTTCATGTAACTTCCAATTAATTAACCCTGATCCTAGTCTCTGATTTCTGCCTCAGCGCCAAATTTCCTTCTATATTTCCTGTTTCTAACCAGTCCATTTTTTCCTAAAAACTTTGGTCGATTTATTCCTTCAGTCTGTTTTTCGATAAATTCATTAGGATTTGGGAGGAATCATGATGTAAAACAGAAATTGTTCTATAATTACCTCTGTCTGTCACATAGCCTTTCATTGTGATTGTAATTGATCTAGTTGCTATAAAAATACAATTAATTTCCTTATCGGATCCATATTGCACATGTATATATATGTATATATATATATATATATATATACATCACAAAGTTCTCCTGGAGCTTTCATAACCTATTTTACTCGTGAAAATAATGGAAAAAATCATACAAACGTATGTTCTTAAGTGCTTTGTTTGCGAGTTTCGGCTAGTGAAATATTTCGCTCGGATTTCAGCTTTACCAGTGAAATGAGGTCGTACTGAAATTTTTTAGGACGTTAATTAAGAGGATAATTAGTGATATTTTATGAGTTTTCACCTGAAAAATCGAATAAAATAGGTTCCAGAACCGTATCTGCGGTTGAGGAATCTGGGAAGGAAACTAATAAATTGAGGTAAAAACCCTTATTTTACGTTTGACGTACAATAACGTTGTTAAATTGAAAATAAACAAATAAAAATATTAAAAAAAACCTTGTAGAATTTAATTTAAAAAAATAATAATTTATAATTTGAATAAAACAAAGAAAAATTAGAATAATATGAATTTTATTTAAAAATTATACACTAGACTAAAGTGCATTAGATTATAATAAATGTTCAAAAATGAGCCTGCAAATTCAACACATTTTTAAGCACGCTTCTCTACTGCTTTTGTTGTTATTTTTAGTTCTTCAGGGTTGAAGCAAGTTTAGTTTTTAGCTCTTCAGTCCTTAAGTTGTTCAGCCGCATCCATAATGCGAACAATTGATTCTTCACGAGATTGTATATTTGTTTTGTGTACAATATGTTTCATTCATCTTCAGACGCAAAAATCTAAAGGTGTTAGATCAGACGATCTTCTTTGCCAGGAATGTGAACTTCCACAACCGATTCATTTCTCAGCGAAATTATGATTTAAGTGAGTGGAAACGGTACAAGAAAAGGTGAGAGACGCGCCATCGTGCTGGAAGTATACTTTGCGTTTCAGTGCTAGAGGAACATCTCCAAGCAGATGCGCCAATTCTTCTTAAAGAAAGTGCAAGTAGACATTTAAGCATTTTAGACATTTAAGCGTCCAGGTAATATGAACGATCCAAACATTTGATTTGAAGAAGGGAGCACCCATACATTGACGCTAAAGCGGTGTTGAAAATTGCCTTTCACCGTTTCATGAGGATTTACTTCTTGTATGCTCACTGCGTAAATTATTGACGCAGCTCGAATGAAATTTGTCTCGAGGTAAACAAAAAATACTTGTAGAGTTGTCGATTTGTGTTCCACCAGTTGCAGAATTCCAAGCGAAGCGGACCGACTGTAAACGTTCACCTGACTGTTTCTGATAAGAACAAAACTTGTTTTGTTTAAGGGTTCTCCAACCAATGAATGCGAAACTCCGATTCGCGTAAAATACCTCGTGCACTGACGCCTAAATTGCATCGATAATAATTTCAATTACAGAGTCATGTTGGGCCGATCGTTCGTAGCCGAAACGAATACTATGTATTGAATCTGTTTTCCAAAGATTGTGAAAAAAACACGCTAAATGTTTTGGGTTCTGGAATCCTGCAATTTGGAAAACGTATTTCTACTGCAACAACAATAACAATTTCCATTACTCATACTGAAAATGAATACCGTACAGTATATTCCTCTGTTGTAAATAAGTACGCCATTACTTCAACGGCAAACCGATCACGTTGAAACTAAAATTATGAGAAAACCTTCGCTAACGACAGCACAGTACACAGTACCCGATATATTTAATGTACCGTACCGAAAACACTAATACACTATTGCTCATTATTGATCAGCTATTGTTATTTTATTGCCTACTCTGAAAAAATCATTTTTCAAATAATTTTTTGTATATTTGTCATTAATAAAATATTATTTAAGAAATTTTTTTTAATTTATTTTAATTTTATAACTGTATAATTTAAAATTTTTTGAAACTAAATTTTGTTTTTTAAAACTGTTTCACATGATAAAAAAGAATGTGGTTTTTGTTTACATTAAATAAGTACTTTTCTGAGAATTGTAGTAATGTCTGTTTTTAAATAAAATACAAATTTTTCTAACCTTTCTTTGTTTTATTCAACTTATTTTACACCATTTTGTTCAGAATTAAATTCTCTATTAGGTTCTTTAAACGACTTATATTTATTTCTCATTTAAAAATATTATTGTACGTCAAACATAAAAAACAGGGTATTTTACCTAAATTTCCTCAAGATTACTCCCCAGATTTCTAAAACAAATACTGCAGATACGGTTCTGGACCTAATTTTCAGGTGAAAAACCATAAAAATTGCTAATTCTGCCCTTTAATTAACGTCCGAAAAATTTCCCTACGATCTCATTTCACCGAGTTAGCTGAAATCCGAGGGAAATATTTCACTAGCCGTAATTCACAAACGAAGCATATGGTTATATGAATTTTCCCATTATTTTTACGAGTAGAGCAGGTCATGAAAGTTACGGGACAACTTCGTGGTATATTCTACATAAATCATGACTACTTCAAATTGTAATTTGAATTTCATCAATATAGGGTAGGGTGCATAAAATAATTTGTTCAAGCAGATCAGCTCAAAACCTCCTTTCAACCACTTTATTTGGCTCTATTAAATTTAGTTAAATTCTACAAACTTTAAACGTTTAAAGTTTATAAACTTTAGTCTTTAAAACTTTTAAAGAGGCTCTTTTTAGTACTTTTAGTTTATTCAGTCTATACAATAGTTCTATTTTTTTGTATTATGTAAAAAAACTAATAATAATAAATAAATTCGTTCGTGTATTATCTCACATTAATGGAATTTTTTGATTACATTGATATTGAATTTGTTGATTTTATTTTTCCTGTTCCTTTTTTCAATATGGCCTGATACAATAAAAACGTTAAACAATATTACCTGATTTTTGTCGAAATAATCATATTTACACTTTTTTTTAAATTTAATTATTTAATACCTCTTATAAGATAAAAAAAGATTTTTAAATAAACTACAATTAAGAACAAAATATGTGATTTAATAGAACTTTTCACGCTTAATTCCAATTTTTAAATAGATTTCATTCTATACCCACAGTACTTTATTTGTGATACGATGGTAAATTTTGATGTAAACATAAGAATTTACTTTCATACAGGTAAAATCTTGGAAGCAGATAAGTTGGAGTACATAGAAAATCTTAATAAAGACCATGAAACTATAAATTTTTATAATGCAGTTAATGTAATGAAAACTAGCTTTCAACCAAAAGTCAATTTATTTAAAGAAAAAGGAGGCAACATCATATATAATGAGAAGTTAGAGAACGACCGGCACAGTTCTTTGAGGAACTATCTCTTGAGAAGGGGAGTTCGGGAGTAGAAAGTTGGAATCCAGAACAACAAATGGAAGAAGTAGAGATAGATAAGCTCACTCTTCTGAAGGTTGAAAATGAAAGAAAAAGGCAGAAGAATGGCAAGGCACCTGGCGAAGATAAATAATATTATCGGAGACATAAAAGTGTGGTGGAAAAGGTCTTGTACAGTTTTTGCATTGATTCAAGTGATGGTGTGGGATAGGGAAAAAATGACTGGTGACTGATATAACGGATTGGTGTGCCTCATTTTCAAGAAAGGAGACAGGAGGAATGTGACAATTACAGAGTTATTACTCTTCTGGATACAGAATGTAACATATTTTCAAGCATGTTAACAAATAGAATAAATGGTATATACTGAAGAAATCTATGGAGAATAGTAGTGTTGCTTTAAACATTGTAGAGAAATCTCACATCAGCTCATTGCGATGCGTCAGACCATGGAAAAGTAATTTGAACACGGAACAGATATCCATATGTTATTCATACATTGTTAACAGAAATTTGATAGTTACAAAAGAGGCAGTCTTTTAGGCAATGGAAGGCTACAGAATTCCCTGAAAACTCATACGGCTGACACAAATGACGCTCACTATCAATACTAGAACGGTTTTGGTTGAAGACAGGACGAATAGAACATACAAAGTTACAGGGCTACTCACTTTCGCTCTATGCTTTAACTTAGATTCCATAAAACAATTAGAGGACTGGATATTAAACGCAACATTACAAACAGAATTATGCACATGTGCAGATGATATTGTACTGGTTGCCAGAATCATGTGACCCTTGGTGGAAGCTTTTGAAGCATTGGTGGCGGTATCATACTGATACACTAATATCATTTGAATATTCAGCGTATTTTCTCTAAAAAATCAAGAGAATTAATTGAAAAACTTTGGATAAAAAAAATAAAAAACTCAAATTTCCTTAGTTCATTTTCTTTAGCAATCTATTTACTATATTTCTCTGCATTTCTTTTCTTACTTTTATCAAAAGGTAGGTTTCTTCTCTTTTAAGAGTAATATTATTCATATTAACGGCATTTTTTCAGATTTAATTTAATTTTAAATATAAGTGTAAAAATAATAAAAAAGTAAACCAAATTTAAAGGAAATCGAAGTAATTATAAATGCATTATAAGATAAATGAAATACATTCTAATTTTTTAAATAACGAATTTTGAGGCCGATAAAAAATTAAGAGTTAATTGGTGTGTGCAGCTGGGTAAACAAAAAAGTTTTTTTTTTAAGAAAAATGTTAAAAAGTGATATTTTGTTATTTTTAGTAAAAGTTTCTTTAGATCGATTTTATTATTGTAAATGAAGTGTTATCGTGTGGCATAATTTTAATGTAATTTTTACTACAGAGAAGGTTAATTTATACGTTTTTAGAAAAATATGTGGACCTTTTTCGGTAAACGGGTACCACTTTTTTCCTTTTTTTCTTCCAAATCAGTGGGTATTTGGAGAGCTATTTGCAGAGAAATTATAAATATAATCTGACCAAACTTGACCTACGTTCACTTATCTCGTTTGTCGAGGTTAGCAAGTGAAGCGAGCGTACGTTAAGTTTATTTGATTATATCTATAATTACAAGCAATGATGCATATATTGGACCATCTTATATTGGATCAGGTACATCTGGAAGAGGCCCATGTTTGAATAAAATCGACGAGTTGAAATAAGAAAAATATTGACGACTAATCCAAGATTGATTGGTAATGTGGAAAATTGGTACTTTTTCAGTAAAAATGTTATTTGGTTGTTGGTTTATTTTTTTATTGTTATATAAATGTAAAAATTTGGTTTTTTATTGTTATTTTTGAGAAAAAAAAGTGGTAGCCGTTTACCGAAAAAGATCTAAATAAGCTTTGTCTGAATTGCCAAGAATGTTGATATTTCTATAATAGTTAATAAAATATAAAGTAAATTGTACAGTTTAGGATAAAATTTAAATGAATTTTTTCAAAGTTTTTCATTAAACATTTTTTCTAAGACTTATAGAGATTATTTTTCTTTAAGTTAATTGATTAAAACATATATAAAATTCCTTTAAAGATTTATTACCCATAACGGAAGATTAAAGTTTTGCAGAAATACCAGAAAAATTCAAAAAATTTCGTAGGTTTTTTTTAGTATAATGAAAAATGTTAAGAATTAGATTTTAACATTAAGAAATAGGTTATTAATATGTTTTTTTATAAAATTTTGTATTATGAGAAAAAAATTAAATTAAACCTAATTACAATTCAATACCAACTAATGTAATAATTTTACAAAATATACTACAACTTTTTTGGTTCTTTAACCTGCTAGTAAAATGTTCCTTACTTTAAATTAAACTAACTTAAAGAAACTAGAATACTAGGCTATCCAATTTGTTGTAAGAGTTATATTTCTCTGTTCTTATGTTAGCAAGAAAAGAATAGTGGACTTTAAGGCAAAGAGAAAAGTGAAGTAATATATCTTTTTTACGCACCTTGGTACATGTATATCGCCCGTGCAATTCAATTTGTGAATTTATTTTTCTACTGTAAGTTTTTTAATCTTTATAACACGAGTGTTTTTTTCTTTAGCAATGTTTCATAATTTTTTTTATTTCCTTTTTTCTAAAATTTGTTTATAAATATAATTTATATAAACATTTTAAATAACTATAAGAAATTTTAAATAATTTTTTTTTTTTTTTAATAAAAAAAAAATAAATAATGACAGTGCGTGTAGTTTTCATAAAACAATTTACTGAACGGCAATTTTTGCCTATACATAACATTACACCCAAGTTGAAATAAGTTAACAAAAATATACGTTGTTTGTTAAAGATGTTCAATACAATAGCGGAAATAAAACATGTAAATAATGTTTTATTTTATTTATACGTTTGCAAATATTAATATCATAATTATTTGATTACATGACTTATTATTTGCAATATTTTATTAAACATTTATTTTTGCCTAAATTAATAATTGATTTTATAAATTTAAAATATTTAAATTCATAAATTTTATTATCTGCGTAAATTTTGTAAAAAATAATACATTAATTAAATATGAATTAGAAAAAAGCACAATATTATACTTAGTCAATAGAAAGTATTAAATATAAATAATTTCGTTAAGTTTTTTTTAAGAAAATAATCTTTTCCCAACGAAACAAATGCTCTTCACATCTTTACAAATTCTCTTCCTGAACTACACATAATATTAAAACAGAACTAACCTACCAGGTTGGTTTAGTGGTAAACTCGTCGTCATAAATCAGCTGATTTCGAATTCGATGTTCTCAAGTTCAAATCCTAATAAAGGTTACATTTATACGAATTTGAATACTAGATCGTGGATACCGATGTTCTTTGGTGGACGGGTTTGAATTAACCACACGTCTCAGGAGTAGTCGATCTGAATTTGTCGAAGACAAGAAATTTACCGTTAAAATTACATTACACTGATAAATCGCTCTAATTGTTGAAGCGACTATAAATAAAAAAGTGTTAAAAAAGTAGAAGTAATGGGAAAAATGAATCCTTTTATAATAATTTTAATTTAATAATAATTATTATTTAAATAGGAAGTCGGTTTGAATTTTGTTTATTTTTTCTGACAATGAGCAGAATAAATGCTCATGTCAGATAAGAGAAAACCGAAAATGGACTTTTATCGTTAATAAAAATTATTAACGACATAACCTAAAAACATAAATTGTTAATAATCATTAAAAATTATTGATAATTATGTTTCAAAAAAAGTTAATGTTTTGAATTTTGTAGGAAATTTTCTCGAACAGTATTAAGGATATAAAGGATACATTATAAATGTGTACAATTATTAAATAAACACTTTTTAATAATTTTTCTATAGCAACTGACAACTAATACTTCTGAATAGTAAGTAAATCCAATTACCGAGTTTATATTCTAGCGTTACAACAATGTTTATAGTAAAACAACCTGAATCTTAAATTTTTACCTCTCTATTAAAAAACATTCAGCGATTTAATTAATTCTTTTGAATAAAAAATATTATCATTCAATGTTATTTGTTATAATTGTTATCTAAAACTCTTATGGTAGCACTATCAACATAATTATTATTAGTTATAAGTCTTATTACACAATTTTTTTTGCTTAGTTTAAACAAAAGATTATTAATCTATTTTAAAAAGTTCTATTACGACAACATACGTTTTTTTTTTGTCAAATGTACACTATATTTGTAGAATTTACCGTCTTATGTCAAATGTAAAGTAAACTCTTTAAATAAACGTAAATGCTGCCATTAAAAAGGATTGCCAAGGCCAAATGATTTGCGGTTCTGAAAGTTAATGTGGAGGTAATCCCAACAGTAATGAGGGTGGTGAAGCCCCTACATGTTAGGGCTGAATTCTGAAGTGAGCACCAGTCCTTTCACTGGATTTAAAGGGCATCAACCAGTCGATAGCTGCACGAATGTCAGCTTACAAATTATTTGAGATTGAATACTGTGCTGAAACCGATGTGAAAATAAAGATGTGTTTTTTCTGAGGGACGGTATTAATTAATTTTTTCCTTATTGAAAATTATAGCGTCTTCCTTGATAAAATATTTCGGAGTAATATGGTCCTTCAGTCAGATTACAGAATAGCTATTATTCAAAAGGTAAACAAAAAAAGTTTAATAATCACGAAATTTTTTTCAAATCGGACCATGGAATCGTGAGAAGTTTAAATGAGTTTGGTTGGTTAGATAATTTTCCAAAAGAAATGGTTGGGTTAATGTAAGATTAACCTACAGTGAGTGAGGTCTAACCTACAGGAGAGAGATCGCATGGAAACACAAGCAAGATTCTTTGTCAGAAAATTATTGGGTAAATTATAAATACAGGACTAGAAGCAGTAATAAGTAAAAGACAAAAATCATTCTTAGATAGGGACTTATTCTTTTTAGGAACTTACTGAAGAATTAATTTAGATAGATTCAAATTCCAAAGGTTCAACTAATTTATTAATCCACCTTTTTATCAAAAAATGAAGAAATAGAAAATATAAATAATTCGAACTATGTATTTGATGGTTCAGATGTTCGATGTAAAACAATTTCTAGAAATAAATATGACATTGAAAATAATGGATAAAAATATCATAGAAGGACAAGTAAAAGAGCGGGAGAGTATAAGCCAGATTAAAAAAGTACTAGTCTTTCAAAATTTTGCACGAAGAATAAAATTGTGAAAACTTTTTTTAAAAATCATCAATGAAGTTAGAGGTAAATGTTGGCAGAAGATAATTAAATTAAGAAAATCTTTTTAATATGTATTAAGGTATTTTCGTACTCCTCATCCCTCAAAACGTAAAAAGAATTCATCTTCACCATCATCACTCAGACCATGCTACCGAAAGTAATACTGTACATTATTAAAAAAGTCAGTAAAAAAGGAATAAGAATTATTGTAACGAATTGTTATACAACGGTTAAGTAGAGATTTGAAACCTAATTATATAAACCATAAAGCATATCCAGAGTCTGAGATCGATTCTGACCACAATTTAGTAATGTTTACTAGTTGTAGAATTAGTCTTAAGAAAATAAATAAAAAATTGAAGTTTAATCAAATGACCTACTGATTCACCTATATTTTTCGTAGAGTCTGAAAGATGTAGATATAAAATTTAAACAAAGTATAGCTCTCAATTGCAAGATTCGATAAAAGAAAATTTATTCCCACTTTATTTTCATTATTTTATCTTATTTCCACGTTCCAACTTGCAGCATCGTAACGAACCACATTTCTAACTTGTTCCGCTCAAAGTTTTTCAACCTTAAATTGAGGGTAACTTAAATACAACTTAACTAAACTTCATAAGATTTTTACATGCACAACTTCAGATATAGTGCTATAGCATATCTAAATTTCAATGAAATTCATCTAATAGTTTTGTAGATTATCGAGCCACAAACTTTTTTTTATTTGTAGGCCTATAAATAAATAAGTACATAAAGAAACCACAGTCTAAGGGAATGGTATTTTTGTACTCCTCATCCCTCAAAACGTAAAAAGAATTCATTTTCACCTTCCCCACTCCCACGATGCGACCGAAAGTAATAATGTACTTTTTTCAAAAAGTCGGTAAAAAATAAAAAAAATAATTGTTTTTGATATTTTACACTTGGTTGGTCAATATAAAATATCATTCATCTATGTAACATTTTGTTTAAAGCTTATTATTAATGCGTTATTTTTTTAAATAAAAATAACGTTAACTAATTACTTTTTTATTATTCGCATATCTTGTTTAAATTAATTGAAAGTGATCAATTGGAATACAGTAAATTAAAAATGTTTAAATTCTATTGAATAAAATAGCCGTTTAATCAATGTGTGTAAGCGTGAGCGCGTGAATGTTAGAAAAAGCGCTTATGGCGTGTGTAAATATTTGCGTGTTTATGATCGTCCTCGTTATTTCTTTTACTTTTCTATCACGACTCCATGATGCCATGTTCGATTATTATTATTATTATTATCATCATTTTCTTTTTATAAACAATATTTTGTATCTATTTATCTGTATTTATTGTTGTATTTTAAGGAATAAGTAAAAGGAATTACTGCTTTTTTTGCTAAATAAATAATTAATTTGTTCCACCTTATCCAAGAAACGTAAGTAACGCTTTGAAATATGAGAAGGAATGAATTGATAATTTACGTAAGTAAAAATAAATGGAGGTAAGTGAGAGTAGCAACCGAAGCAAATTCTTATTACCTGAAGATGTCAGTATAAATCATTGGTATAGACGGCTCTCCGGGGTTCTATTGTATCTCGGCAGGCTCTAAATCCTTAGCTCAATTATTCACTGCATCTTGGATCGAATCTGATCTTTGTTGCTTAAACCACCTTCAGTAAAGTTTACAAAATCTCAAAGGAGTACTATTACCGTGACTTTCGTTCACACAGTAATAGTTACTAGATTCAGTAAAGGCGGTAGGCAGTAAGCCTTTGAAGTTTATACTACTTTCTATAGCAAAGACTTAATATTTAATTAGTTTTTGTTTTACTTAATATTCTTTAATAAATTGTTAGCTTAATAACGAAATTAGACTGTTTCTTTAATCAGTCGCTTTGTTACTGTATAAAAATAAATTTATTAATTTACTTTTTCTTTTATTATAATAAAAAATTGCAAAGCTTTATTATAATAAAGCTTTGAAATTAGAATTGATACCAACCGATCGACAAAAGTAAATATTTTCCTTCTGTTTAAAAATACTTCAATTTTGTTATCGATACACTTCACTCCCACGCAAAACCTTTGGCACGAATCTTATTGTGTGGGATATTAAAAAGAAATTTTACTATAGAATATGTTTTAATACTATTCGTATAATGAAGCTTGCATGTTAAACTCAATTCGAGTAAGATAATTGAAAAAAAAAATACCAAAATAAATAGACTACCGGCATTAGAATATCATACCTCAACATTTTCACATTATTCCCTAAGTAGAGAACAAAAATGATTTTAGTTATTATATTGTATTAATAAACCTTTAATTTTCTTAGAAATAAAGCGGTATTTTCCCGGGAACACTTATTCATTAAATGAATAAGCAAGGAAAACAATTTTTGAACGTATATTATAATGTGATTTATTAGAAACTTCAATTATAAATCGTTTTTGATAAAATACAATTTTTTAAATTTACTTTTATTTTATTTCAACCAGCTTTTCAATCGGTTGTTTTTCTTTAATCTTTCTTTTACTTTTTCATTGATTAATTTATCACGTTCTTTTGGTGCATCCATTTTTGCACGACTGCCCAAAATGGAGTCCAATGTTTTTAGGATGTATATATGTTTGTTCCACCAAAGCAGTTCAACGGTCGAACCGATTTAGATGCACGACCCTGCGTTGAAATCCTTACTTTACGGGGAGAGTCATAGGCTATTTACGTATGTAAATTTGTATGTAAATTTAACTAAAAGGCCACAAAAAAACCATATATACTATTCTAAAGTGATAATCGTTAGTATTTTTAGTGTCGATTTATTTGTATCGAAAATATTTGTGTTTAAGATCTGCTACGATACTGAATGAATGAATTACGGTAGTAAAATTTATTAATATATTTTATAATTATTATTATTGTTAGTTTTTTTAAATTTAAGAAAAAATCTTATGTTTTTCTAACGGGCAGTATGTCCGACCATTTAAGCATGTTTCTTTTTTTTATTTATTTATTTCATCTTTATTTAATGAAATGTGCGGGGCATCGACTACTACGGTCATTTAGCTCGAATGGAAATTTGTAGCGTATAAAAAATGCCATGCCTGACCGGGATTCAAACCAAGGACCTCCGGGTGAAAGACGGAGACGCTACCATCGCGCCACGGAGGTCAGCGCGAGTTCTTGCTCTTAAAAGTTGTTGGTATTGCTTCATCTTATTTCTGCTACATATTAACTAATAATCCCTTTCTTTTATTAATAAAAAAATAAAAATACTAATATAAAATATAAATATAAATAATCTACCTTAAAAATTACATTAAATAATTTGTAAATTAATTGACAACGGATTGCTTCTAGCGGGAGAGAGTCCTGCAGGGAGCCGTTTGCAGCCACCCGGCGTCCCACCATTAGTCCGCTTTGCACCACAAATTTGTTCCTAAATATTTACTAATCCCTTTCTTTTATTTAATTTTTATAATGATTTTTATTATTTACACAACTGCTCAAAAAGTAGTGTAATGTTTTTAGGGTGAATGTATTTATGTTTTTTAAACTGTAACAGCTAACTACCGAAACGATTTAGATCAATGACCCCGCGTTGGAATCATACGTTCCTGGGAGTTTCATAGGATACATAAATATGTATTTAAATATTATATATATGTGTGTATATTTATAAAACTATATGTAGAAGTGGAGATTTGCCGGTTGAAGCTCAAAGTTTAATGAACTGTGAACTGTGAGCATCTATCACTGTGGGAGTTGAGTTTGAGCCGAATGATTCGAATCAATCGAATGAATTAAATTACAAAAAAATAATAGAATTAAATTTACGTTAAATAAAATAAAGTAATATCAAATAAATTTTAAAAAAATTCTGTTTAATAGTAATGGGCTCCCCGTGGAGACTGCGTTAAAGATTATAATAAAGGAAACGATCATGTTAATAAGCATATTTATGATAACAACTAACATTCAGTAAAAACTCATTATAAGTACTATCATCATTGGGTTCTTCAACGTGTTCAATTTATGAACCACATGTGTCCAATACATTTAGTTTACACGCGACGTATTTTATCAAATAGAAGATCCTTATGCACATATGAATACAGATAGATAAACGAACGAATGAAAAATTAAATGCAAACATAAATAAAAGGCTGACAAAATAATCAAATATAGGTAAATGCTTGGAAAGCAAGAATATGACAAGCAGTAATAGCATTAAAACAACAGTAAATAGGAGCAACAATGGAAACAAAAAATAGTAACAGAAACAGGTAAATGCACAAGGTACAAAAAGTACCGAAAAAAGAACATGAAAATAGAGTATTTTTAACGACCATCACTAAGGTCCAGCCCATAGACTCTTTTCAATCTCTAATCATCGCCATTTTCTAGTAGTTTTAAAGCAAGTGGATTTACATGTTTATTTAGCCTGATCAAGTATTTAAAACTGAAACGATCAATCTCATCCCGAACAAACAGGATCCCCAGGTAATCATGTATTTCAGAATTCCTGACGAACCAAAGTGGTTAGGTCACTTAGTTCAATATCTTGTTCTGCGACCTTTGGATCACTTTAATGTGCTCTCACAAGTCATCTTCCAGAGCTGAATTCCATATGTCCATATCGGTTTCAGTAAGGTATTATTTAGAAGGATCTTATTAGATAAAGACAACCGAGAACCTTTGCCGATACACTTAAATTTCTGATCAATCTGTTTATTCTTTTCCAGTACATAACCTACCCACGTCAAACGTCGATCTAAGTGTAAGCCAATTATCTCACTCATACTAGTTGCATGAGGAATTTCAGCGTTATCCAGGTAGACTGAAGAACAGTCTCCTCTCCTAGTCGTAAAAGTAATGCGGGTAGATTTCGTTGGATTGACTTTAATTTTCTACTTGTGCAGCCACGTACTGACTGCATCCAATGCCCACTGAAGCTTCTTCGAGGCTGCAATCCGGTCATTGTCAACTGTTAAGATTACAGTATCATCCATATACTATGCAAATACAACAGATCTTGGGTAAAGAATGTCAGTAGTATACTACTTTAAGAATAAAAGCGGTCCCAATACCGAGCCTGCAGCACTGTCTCTTTGAAGAGACAAAAATGAAAATATTTTTTCCTTGTCGTTAAATAGAATAAAATTAATAAATTCTCTTTAAAAAACAATATTTCTCTACTTTTTCTTGTTATGCCTAATTAGAGTATGCAGGCTACAGTTTTTGACAGTAACAAATTTTTCTAACAGCTGCATAACATTGTTTTGCACTTCCACTAAACTTGAATTATTTAAGGGTATACTATTATAGAAGGCGTCACGAAAGAAAACGATTTCTTCAAAGATATACAGTTCAAACAGTTTTATGGAAAAAATTAAATTTTAAATTCAACGATATTAAAGCTCTTTTTATATATCGTTATTGTTTTAATTTATTTAAATAAAATCTGCATGAGTACAGGAAAAATACGCAAATAGTTTCCCGTTATCGTCTATTTTCCCAGATGTGTGATTTTACGAGTATTTAACATTATTAAAAAAAAAGTATTACAATTTAGTTTCATATACGTATATGTTTAAAAAGAGATTTAATTTGTCGTTTAATTATTTTAAAATGTCTTCTGGTGACTTTAAAGGTTTTAGTATGGCGATAATTTTGTTTTGTAGATAGCTATTTCAGCTCACTAAAAATAGGAAGTAATATTTTATACCGAATTATGTGATATTAAAAAACTCTTACGACATGTAAATAGTTTATAGTTTAAAATAAAAATGAAATCGGAAAACAGCTTGTAAATGATAGATTAATATTACTGAATATTTCTACCGTTTGTCACTTCGAGATAAAAGTAATATTGTTACTTGTAAGATTGGAATAAAGTACTGGTATCAAACTTGACTGAGCAGATTTTTCACTACTTAGTACTACAAAGCGACTGTACTCTTTCTAGAGACAACTGACATTTCCAATAGTTTTAATAAAAATTCTTCCCTTTACAATGCTTTTTCTATCTCTTTGTTAACTAAAATCATCTAGCTACGTTTGTATTCTAACAGGAAAAGCAAAATGTTCACTACAAAAAAAAACTGGCCGCCATTTAAAAACCGATCATCGTTTAGGAATACTATAAATAAAAAATAAAAATATATTATTTGATATAAAAAGCCTGAATGGAAATGTAATGGTGTTGTATTTATCATAAAAGAAGATAATAATTTAATTTTACAATGAATTGAAAGTCGACCAAGCTGTGTTGCCTAGATTGGATGTTAGTATTTGTGGTAAATGTAATGAAGTTATTAATCTACGACCAAGCTATTTCCTAAGGTTGTAAAAGTCAGATGTTCGACAAGACTGTGAAATTGGTAAGAAAAAAATTCTATGGTCGATGCACTTATAATATTTGGTTTGATTAGAAAAGAGCTTACCGTGGAATTGAGTATATACAGATATCGCAACTATTATCGATATAATATTAAGTTAAATTATGGAAATTTGTAAAAAAATTGTTTATTCTTTACGCTAAGGAATGATAATATATTAATTGGATAAAAAATGTTAATAAACCTTTTAATACCTTTTTCATTTTTTTAACGGATCCGTTTAAATTTATAACCGTTGAATAGATAGGTTCGTATGAGAAAGATAAATATTGCTTTGAATAAAACAATGTCTCTATTTGACAGAGAGTGTACTTCCTGACAAATATTTAGACGCATTGTAAGAGGGTGCAGTAATTCGCAATGTGCAGTCTATCTGTCACTTTGAACATACCGTGGTTCAGAGAGTGTGTCGCTTTGTCGTCCCTATTCAATTTCACACAACATTTACCGCTTTCCTGCAGCCTTCAACTGCCACATCATTAGTATGAGAGTTGTGCAACCACCTTTTACATTTTATTCTAGTGATGTTATGACCTATTAATATAGTAAATGGTATTGAAACCTGTTGTAAATTAAACTAAAATTTAAATGTGTGTGTGTGTGTGTGTGTGTGTGTGTGTGTATGTGTGTGTGTGTGTGTGTACAAAATTACATTTCTTAACAGTTTTCTGAAATTTTTACGATAAGAATTCGACGTAATACTGCAAACACGATTCATCAGCGAAAGGTTATTTAAACACATTACCACAATTAACTGACAACAATGAATAGTATTTAAACAAATTGTGATGAGAAAAATCAGTGTTGCCAACTTGTTTTTCGTAGGTCTAAAATTATTGTACCTACTAGACACATCCGTTTTCTTTTTTTATAACATTTTTTTCTAAGTTTTCATCGGTTTTGTTGTTACGACATGTTTAAAATTTTATTTGGTTTCTGTTGACATTATTTACATCAATCTTCTTATAATTAAATTTTCTACAATTTATGTTTAAAAAATGTTTGATTTATTGTCAATTTAACAACGTTATTGTACGTCAAACGTAAAAAATGTGTTTTTGACTCTATTTTGGCGTTTTACATGGGATATCTTAGAAAATAAGAAAGATACAGTTCTGGGACCTATTTTTTCGATTTCCCAGCTCAATAACCATAAGAAACAGTTGAATTTGCCCCTTAATTGACCTTTCCAGAATTTCAGAAAGCCTTAATTTACCCGGATGAACTGAAACTGGGGCGAAATCTTTCATCCTGTATAACTCGCTAACGAAGCGTTTTCGGACCTATGTTTATATGTACGTTTTTCTTATTTTTAGCCTCTAGAATGAGTTGTCAAAGTATTGTCCTATCCTCCTAAATCACTCTGTAGAAATAGTTACATTTTATAAAAATTATAGTTTGAACTATTTCGCTGTCAATCCTAAACCACAACATCATTATTTATTCAACTGTATAAAAGTAATTAAGAAAATTTTTTTTTTTTGATTATTGAATTAAAAAAAAGTAATTGAATTTTTTCTAAATGTTATTTAAAAAAAAACTTAAAATATTTTACCATTAATATTGTATTAATTCCCCATACAGAGAGTACAGGAGCTTCATGCTAATGGTGGGGATTCCTTATTCCGTTGATTCTGAAAGTTATGCTTACAGTAACTTAGCTACAGGTAGGAACTCCTAAGCCGGACAGGTTGCAGATTAAGAGCCAAATGAGTCATCTACGGAAAGATCATCTGGTTCATTATTAGCTTAGCATTCTTCATTTATTCCTTCAAACTTTTACATATCGTACATTTTTTTTAACTACAAATTTTTGCCCCTGTTATTTTTAAATAATCTTCGTAACTGCCTTATAGAGAAATCTTTAAATGATTAAATTGATAAAACAATTAGGTTGCAGGTAACAAATTACATCACTAACTATTTTGTATTACTTTAATTCTACATTAAAGAATTATAACAATGTATTTACGTATTATATAACATTTTATGTACTCCTATCTAAAAAAAAAAAAAAAAACACTAGTAGATGCATTGATGCAGATAATTTAATTTCTACATATAATTTATGAACAACAGGATTATTTATAAAAATAACTAACAGAGGAACAAGCTAATAATTTATTTATTTTCAAGAAATGAAAAAAATTAAGAAAAAAGGAGTGAGAGAGAAACACGTTAATGCTAGAGCTAGAACGGTAACAGTAATCACATTTACAACCAAGTAGATAGGAAGTTGTGGTTTTTGAAAAGTGTGAAGAAAAAAAGATAAAATAGATTTCGAAGTAACAAATTACAAAGGAACTAAATTAGGAATTTTAGCAAGGATTCTAAAATAAGAAAAAGTTAAATTCGTTGCAAATTAACTTCATTTGATAACTAAATGGAATTTATAAAAGGAAGAATTGTAAAAATATCATTAACTATCAAACAGATATCATGTTTATAAACTTCAAGAGAAAACTGGGTAGAAATAATAATCAGGAAAAATTAAACAACGAATTATTAAAATTTGAGTTAGCTGAATTATTATTTATTATTAAATATTCTATAAAAAAATATAAAATTGAATAAATTTTATAAAACTATTTATAAGAATATAAATTTCTAGGTGAACAGCATATTTTCAATGGAAAAATATTCCGAGTTTTATATTAAAGTAATTAAAATTTTATGCAGTCCTTCATCCCAATGGAAGGAGTTTGTGAGAACAGTTTGTAATTTAGTTAAATAATCCCACACGTCACATTGTTTCGGGATGGACGATATCCTTCCTTAAGGAACCCTGTAATTTAATTTAATAAAATTTCAATTTCCTTGTAACAGGATTCGTAGTAATTTAATTTTTTATGTTCACAGCTCAAGAACGGTGCATTTTAATAATTCCCTTTTTTATACACGTACGCAATATGTGCATAAAGATTCCTGAGTTTCGTAATTTTCTAAAATACAAATACTAGTAAAGAATATTGAATGAGTAGAAAAAAATTTTTTTTATTGAATAGTAATAAAGACAAAAAAGTATTATTTTTCTTCTGTAACAAAAAATAAAATATGATATTTAAAGAAATAAATTAGGACTTAGACCGATTTACATACAATAACTCGAAATTTGTAAATGTTATAATCTACTCACAAAATATATAACGGTGGATCACATAAAGTAATTTTCATTTTTTTCTTTGTAATGTTTTATTTAATAACTTTAACTTAAATTTTTTAGTAAATGTGGCTTTTTTTGAAAACCTCTTTAAGCCATTAAATATATATAGAACAAATAAATAAATAATTCTCTTGAGGCTCTTTAATTTTAGGAGGAAAACCAATTTTTTTTCCAGCATGTACTTAGCGAAATCATTCACCAATAATTTGCTTCTCCCAAATGCGGAAATGTGATCCAATCTCTGAAAGATTACAGCCAGGTTAGATTTTATATACAGGAGGTTTTTGTTACGTACATTGAATCTTCTAAGTTTTCTTTGGAGGGAGGAATTTTTGCAGATTAACTCTGTTTTTAACCAAAGATTACACAATAAGTTTATGGATGAAATACGAAGTAGGTAAAGCTGGGTAAGCATAATTCCTAAAATACAAATCCTAGTAAAGATTATTGAATAAAGAGTAAAAAGTAATTTTTTTTTATTGAATAACAATAAAAACAAAACGTAAATTTCTACGAGAAATTTCTATAAGAAAAAAGAAAAAAAAAATTATGTACTGAATAGAATTTAAAGTGCATGTAAAAAAAATATCAAATCGAGAATAACAGATGTATATTATTTTAATTATAAGTTTTCAGTTAAGTAGGAAAATTCAACTCGTTTCACGATTCTTTATCTTGGATATATACTCCGATTTCTCGAAAGACTGAGAGTAGGATGTTCATGCCTGGAAGAGTCTGAGGTACTCCTTTGTCTAGTAGGTTATTTCATTTAGTATTATGTTGTTTGCTTCATTATTTAGTTCTGAAGAAAATAACCAGTCTTGGAAAACTTTATCACCTTTTCCGGTGGTTAAGTGATAAAGCCAAACTGGGACTTAAGATGTTCATCAGATAAAAACCGTACCTTTTACTTACTCTTAAAACTATCCAGCAAAATAATTAAATGCTACAGAACATAATTTTTACTGTTTTCAGTAAAAAAGGAAATCTTTTTAAAATGTTATAAAATACCGAGTAAAATAAATTGTATTACCTTAACAAGAAAAAATATTCCTTGATTTCAATTATCCACAAACTACCGCTTAAATTATATTCTGCCTCTAATGAAAATTACACTGATCAACAATAATTTTGTTAATTAGAGTGAATAACTGATTCTTATAGTAGTTTTCGTGATGATTTCAAATATGAAATCAGAATTTTTCTATCAGGCTTAGTTTTTTTGTGACTACTATTCTTATTTTCGGGTAAGATCTTGCATGAACTTCAAAGTATAGCATTTTGTGAACGTATTTTATTATATTAGTTAATAAATAAACAGCTTTTGTTTATTTATTACAGTATCTTAATTGTTGTTACATTGATTTGTTGGACTTTAGTAATCATGCTTATTATTTACTTACTAATTAAAATGAACAAGAATGTGACTCGTTCTTCCTATTTTCATCTTACTTATCAGCTACTCATTAGTTTATTCTACTGTATATTTACTTACAAACTGGTTGTGCAGACTAGAGAAATATTTTTAATTCTCATTCAATTGCGAGTTCTCGTGTGTGGCTTTTGGATTTGCGTGTATATGTTGTTCAGTAAAGCGAGTGCATGCTTATTAAATTAGTGTGATTATATGCGTTAATTTTTAAACAATATTAGTTACTACTGTAATGTATTAACAATGGATTGCAGTTGCATTAAACATCTGAACAATTTCTGCTACATCTGTCGTGTGGTAACGTTTAAATCTCAGAAAAGAATTATAACTTCACTGATTAAAAAAGTCGTAACTTTCTTCTTTCTTTTTCCAGTTTAACCTCCAGTAACTACCGTTTAGATAATTCTTCAGAGGATGAATGAGGATGATATGTATGAGTGTAAATGAAGTGTAGTCTTGTACATTCTCAGTTCGACCGTTCCTGAGATGTGTGGTTAATTGAAACCCAACCACCAAAGAACACCGGTATCCACGATCTAGTATTCAAATCCGTGTAAAAATAACTGGCTTTACTAGGACTTGAACGCTGGAACTCTCGTCTTTCAAATCAGCTGATTTGGGAAGACGCGTTCACCACTAGACCAACCCGGTGGGTTAAAAAAAAAAGTCGTAACTTTAAAAGGTTAAAAAAGTCGTAACTGTATTTTTTATGTAAATTAGCTGATCAGGAAAAATCTTGGGCTCCTCATATTTGCTGTGATTCTTGGGAAACATTGTTGACTGATTGTTGGCTAAATGGATCTCGTCACATGCCATTTACAATTCCAATGGTTTGAAGAGAACCGAAGGATCACACCAAAGGCTGTTATCTTTTTGTAATAGATTTCTGGGATAGCAGCTAAAACTAGATGTATTGTTAGATACCCTTATATTCCCTCTGCCATGCGGCTAGTTCCACATAGCCAACATCTTCCAATTTCAGTACCACCAGAAACATGGAACTTAGATGATGTCAAATCTTGCGCAGAATTATCAGGCGATGAAGAAATAGATCCAAACTTTTTAGAAAATAGATGTACTGAACCCCATTTAATAAATCAGTCAGAATTAAATGATCTGGTTCACGATCTAAATTTATCAAAGAATTAAGCAGAAATACTGGCATTAAGACTGAAAGGATGACATATTTTACGATCAAATACTAAAATAAGGGCTTTCTTTGATAGAGAGACAAAATTTGAACATTTCTTCTCTCAGTACGAAAACTTACTACACTGTATGTAATGATGTGGACTCTTTACTGGGAGTTTTGGGACATATGCACCATCCTGACGAATGGCGACTTTTTATTGATTTGTCAAAGCTTAGTTTGAAAGCTGTTCTACTTCACATTGGAAATAAATACCCATAAAAACCATTGGCAAATGCTGTTCACATAAAGGAGTCTTATGAAAATATGAAACTTGTATTGAGCAGGATTCAGTATGAGAAATATTTATGGCATATTTGTAGAAATCTGAAAGTAACAGCGCTTTTACTTGGACTGTCACTTGGATAACGTAAGTTCTGTTGCTTTTTGTGCAAATGGCATAGCAGGGTTAGGAAAAACCAATACATAAATTAGTAGTGGCCAAAGAGAGAGGTACAGACTGCAGTATAGAAGAATGTTGTTAGTCAGGCATTAGTAAAATCAGAAAAAGTTTATCTTCCGTCACTACACATTAAGCTAGCTTTATTCAAAATTTTTTTAAAGCAATGGATCGTAATGGTGGAGGCTTTCAGTTTCTATAAAACAAATTTCCTATCTAAGCGATGCTAAAATAAAGGAAGGTATATTTTTTGGACCACAGATAAGAAAACTAATGAGTGACCGGCGTTTGAAGAATGTTTGAAGGAATTGGAGGTTGCTGCATCGAAATTATTTTAAAATTTAGTAAACAAGTTCCTTGGAAATCATAAGGCCAGTAACTACAGAGAACGTATGAGTGAACCCCTTCAAAACTACAAAGAACTTGGGTGTAGGCATGTCCCTCAAAATCCATTTCTTACATTCACATTTGGATTTTTTTCAGTGATAAATTGGAATTTTTTATCAGTGAACATGGAGAACGCTTTCATCAGGATACATCTACAATTGAAACACGATACCAGGTAAAATGAAACCCAAAAATGTTAGCTGACTACTATTTGAACCTAAAGAGGGACCTGCAGCAAATTACAGAAAAAATGCAAAAGAAATAAATTTTAGGTGAGTAAAAAATGCATGTAATGTAATATTACGTTCACCATACATTTTTTATTTAAAAAGAATTTTCAATTATAAAAAATACAGCTCAATAGAAAAAATAACATATATGAAATCAGCATATAAAATACTATAAGAATCAGCCATTCACCCTCATTTAACGAATAAAAAATTAAATTTTCTTGACCAGTGTTATTTATCTCTCTATACTTAAAGATTACTAAAATACTTAAATCTTTACCATGCTTAAATCTTAAATAAATCTATACTTAAAATCTAAAATCTATAATCAATCTATACTTAAATCTTTTACTGGACAAAAACAATGTTTTTGTTTTAATTAGCTCATGAAAAATTTAGTGTATTTATAAAATGCACTTTTTTTTAAAGTATACGAGTATACTAGGATTTGCAATACTATTCATATTTCAAATTTTTATTAAAAGAAAAGATGCGGAATGTCAAATTTTTTTTGAGACTATTACAATAAAAAACAAAATTCAGTTATGATATCTGTGATAATAGAAATAATAATATTTTAATTATATAATATCTGTAATAATAATGTTAAGTAGTAATAATTATATACTGATTATAATTGTCAACTGATTAACAAATTTTTTATGTTTATTCTGCAACAGGTAAATTTAATTTATGTTTTTAGATTGTTAATGTTACGGGTTTTTATATACATATATAAAATAAAGTTTCTATAATATCAATAAAAACCTTTTTTTGTTCCGGGTAAAGTGTATCAATCAGAAAATATTGATATCATCTCAGAAATTCATTAAAAAATCTTAAAGCTAAAGAAATGGAATCGTTTTAATCACATAAACTTAGGTTTTATATGGCTAAGAATTCATTTTTTTTAAATTATTTGTTATTACTTTATTTATTTGATTTTCTCCTATTAAAAACAATTTTAAAGACAAATCAATAGTATATTAAACAACATAATATACTACATTTATTTCCTTGCAGACCCAACTGATTGTTTTGTTTTCAAAATGTGCAGTGCATCCCAGTACACCTACCGTGTACAATATACCAGCGAGAAGCGTTTGATAGGTTTTATGGCTGCTTTTAAGTCCTAGACAAAACTGCATTTGGTTTTCTTTATGGACTTTCCAAATTCTGTTGCATTGCTTTGGAGAAGAGCTCAAATCACAAGTTCTCAAGTCCTGACTTATCTGCCAGATAAAGTTTTACTAAAATTAAATTTCATTAGAAACTGTTTAGTTAAGATGATATTATTTATTATAAAAATTGGAAATATTATGAAAGCACCTGAGGAAAAACTCACACTAATTTTAATCTTGTCAATCACGTAAAAGTTTGGTTTGCCGTTCCAGAAATAAGTTTTTTACATCAAGGAATCGAACCTCGAACCTCAACTTTCTTCACCTGTCACCTTGTGACAGGTGAAGAAAGTTGATATCATAATTACTGTAGCTTGATTTTGTTTCATGAATTCATAGAAATGTTTTTAAAGATCTCTTTTAATAAATTTATTTTTCCATAGAAATTATGAATGTATAATAAAATTGACTGTTTGATTGACAAGGAATGATTATTTCTAGGCAGAAAAAATGATTCACATTTTTATAAATACATTTATACTGAACGTTCACGTTTAGCCATCGTGGATTAGACAGAATGTGAAATGTGTCGCAACAAACTCTATCAGCTTTTTGCTTTTTAGGACAGCTCTCCCACTTTAACAATACTCCACATTTTCTACTACATAGACGAACTCCCTCTGCCGTCCTCCCACTTCACCACTCATTTTATCAATACCGTAAAATGGCGTACGTCTCACAGTATTTTATATTGTGTGTCACTAAAGATGACGCTTGGGTTTAAATTATTGTTTCTCTAGAAGCTTTTAACAATAAAAATAAATAGACAAAAACTTCAATTATTTTTTATATTACATTATTAAATTTGTTTTATCATCTTTAATATAATTATTATTATTATTAATATCACATAAAAAAAAAAAAAAAATAGTACTTAGGATTTATTTTAGATCGATTAAAGTTAACCAAACCTGATTATCTATAACCAAAAATGAATTTAAATAATAAAAAAAAAAAACAATTAATTTTAGTTCTTAAAATTGAATTTTCTGTAACTTTATAAAATTGTCCTTCTATTACAATTAGATAAAATATTGCAAATGAAACCATTAAATTATTGTTTGGAACCAAAAACAAAGACTGTTTTGCACTAAACTTATCTTATTCAAAAATTTATTTTGGAATTTTACGATTAAAAGTGTAACGTAAGTGAGTGAACCTTCTGTAAGCTTTTAAATACTTTATTCAAACTTACGAAACAAAAAGGCCGAACAGTTGTGAAGCTAACAATTTTTAATAGGCTCAGTCTTTAAAAATAAAATTTCTCAACGAGTTACTTAAGTTTATATATTGCAGTTTATAAATATTCATTTAATCGATTGTTAACTTAATTTGTTTACTTAACCGATTGTACAATTATTTTGAATACTCTATGTACGCTACGGGCATTTAGTTCTAAATAAATATAACTAACGCTGAATCGGAAAAAAGAACATATGTAATAGTCGGAAATGGGAAAACTTGCAACCATTATCGAAATTTCTTTTCCTTTCTTCACCCCTTTCAAGGTCGAATTTCAAAAAATGTATAAATTGTATTTTTAGAAATTTGAAGATTACACAACTAAACATCAAGTTGATACGTTCATTTATTACCGAGAAATTAAAAAAAATAATAATAAATTTTTCTTATACTCCATTTTAACCGTTTAAATTCGGAATTTGAAAAACTCCTTTCTTGGTGTACATTTACATTTATTTTAAAGAAGAACGAACATACAAATTTTCATCAATTTATCTTCAGTAGTTTTTGCTTGACGTTGACTATGAATCACTCATGACATGTTCTTCTATATATATATATATATATATATATAAGGAAATTACATTTTAAGTGAATAATATTTCGTACGTCTCAAACCTCAAACCGTAAAGAAACTTCAATTTCATCCTCCATTCACACCGTGCGACCAAAGTAATTTCGTACTTTTCTTCGAAAAATCGCAAAAAAAAAATGTTATGGGTAGCTGTTTGATCTGCACGTTAAATATATAATATCTGTGCGCTTGTTCAATCATTCTATTTTAGTCTACATATTCTTAAAATTACTAATTACATGAAAAATGTTTAATAAATCATGAAGTAAGTTAATTTAAAAAAAAAAATTGAAATACTTTTTTATTGGTAATCTACACGAAGCGAATCGGTAAATTCTAATAGAGAGTATACTTCGATAAAATGCCTATCGCCTGTTTAAATTAGTTATTTCTTTCATCAGGAAAAGGCATAACCCAAGGATTCTAACGATGCAAATCTTTCGTAAATGTATTTATTGCAACATAATATATAGTTTGTTTGTTTAGTTTAAAGAAAATGCAACAATTTTAAATAATCGTTATAATATACCTACACCAGATAATATAAGACATTTTGATGAACCAAAAAATTAAAATTTTGTTTTATTTTGTTTCCATACATTCTTATTTTATAAGAATAAGTTTATAGTTTTATTAACTAAAAAACTGAAAAATTAAACAACTAAAAAAAGAAATTTTTCTTTTTCTTCTGAATAATAATACCACAACAAATGTGATAAAGAAATGTTATTTCATCTATTTTAGAAATAAATAATCGTTGAATCCGATGATGATTTTTATTTCTTCAAGTTTTTTTTCCAGTAAATATAAGCGCCATTTTTAGTCATTGAATTATATTGAATTTATTTTTTTAATAACAGCATTTAACTTTTCTTCTGAACTACGAAGTTTACTGTTATAATCAGTAATGCAGTGCATGAGATACAACACTTAATTACATACTGTCTACCTAAGAAAATAAATAATATTTTAAACTAATTATTAAACTGAATGAAGTTAATTAAAAGTATTTGTAAGGCCTCCAACTTATTATCGACTTTTCGAAGAAAAGCAAGGTATTATTTTTGGTTTAATAGTACGAAAGGAGAGGTAAAAAATGAATTTCTTTACCTTTTGAGGTATGAGAAGTTCGAAAATACCATTCACTTAAATTCGGGTTTCCTTATATATACATATACACACATGAGAAAAAAGTATGGAAACCCCTCAACAACTTCAAAAACAAGTTAGATAGAATACTGTAACTTCAGGATAAGGTATCAGTTGACTACTTAACATTTTTACGAGATAAATAGAATTTCAATCCCTTCTTGGGGGGTAGCTCAGGGGTTGTAACTCAAATATTTTTTTTGAAACAACACCTTCGTGTGATAAGTCATTTTAATATCTCTTTAAGGTAAGAAAAATGGTATAAATAAAAAGTTAGTTCGATGTCTATAATTAAAATGGCGGCGAGATAAATTTCGGATTTTGAAAATTACTAAATTTAGTTATTAAGTTGAAATAATAAAAAGAAATTAAACTAATTAAATTAAAAATTAGTTTTACCCAATTAAAATTTTATTTTTAACTCAAAAAACTGTTTCTTGTTCCAATTGAATGAGTAAATAAATAAAAATATAGTGTACCTGAAGTTGTGCATATGAAAACTGGTTGAGTCGTTCTTGAGTTACGTTCAATATAAGGTCGAAAATATTTCAGGGTATGTTGACCTTCATAATAGTGTATTTTTCATGTGCGCTTACGCAGTGAGTCACAGTGTTGAAAAGAAGTTGAAACGTTATGCTTGTGTGTAGGATCTACTGGTTAATCTAAGTACGTAGTGCGTAGTACTCTGAAAATTAATGCGTTTCTGGCTGCGAATTAGTGAGGGCGTCGGAAACGAAAAGTCGGTCTTCATGTGCAGAACTAGGCAAGAATATGCTTTTAATTCAGTTAACAAAAAAACAATGAAGTCTTTTGTTCTGATAAATAATTATGTTACAAGTAAAACTAACTGGTGATTAGGCTTCCAAAATAGAAAATAATATATTTGAACCCAGTTATTGTTATATAAATTTCTAAAAACATATTTTTTAAAAATTAAGGCCTTATTCTACGCGTTTTTTTAATGTTATTATTCTTTTGGCCTCTTTGTTATTCTCTCAAGATAATTACAATTAAAATTTGTTGTTAAGCAAAATTATGAAAGATTTTATGACAATTTTTTTACTGAAAATTTAACAAATAAGCCTAAATTATCACTGTATGAGTTGAGTTTAAATTTGTTTGTTTCAATATGAGTTTTTTTAAAAATTTATATTAATATATATATATTAACATATTACATAGATCTCATCAGGAACAGATAATTGTGCTATTCTACGGATAAGGAGTTTTATTTATTTCTTAGTATACTTAGAAGAATCTAGGGAAACTATGGGGGAAATCATGATCAGAGTAGCTACACTACACACAAATTGATAACAACAAAAACAAGTTATTAAAAATCATTTTATAAAAATCAACATTATAAAAGAAAATAATAACGAAAATATATGAAAATATAATGAACAAAATAAGAATAAAAAAGTACATTTTTTAAAAATTCCAATTGAAGTTAAATGCATATTGCATTTAGATGTAAAACACGGTTGGAAAAATCTCCTATAATATATGAAGTCTTACGGCAAAGTATTCTAATGATTCTGTAAAAGAGAATATTTTAATTTATCTTATTGCTCGGAACATCTTTATGAGGGGTTCATAATTTAATAAAAATATTAACGGATATTTAATAATGGCCTTTCAATTAGACCAATGAATTTTGCTATGTTATGCAAGAATAATTTTCTAATCTCTTTTAATAAGAGATGATTTTTTTTTATAGAAATAAATTCCACTTTTTCTCGAAAGAGATATACAATTTAATATATATAAATGCACAGAAAATTTCGAAGTTTTATTTTATAATATATCGATCTACATCAGCGTTTCTCAACCTTTCAGTATTTGCGATCCAATTTTCAATCATAATTTTCATCGCACTCCCCTTTCATACAATAATAATGTATTTTGACGCTAAAGCTACACTACGACGTTAATTATATAACTAATTTCACCTTACAAATTACCAATAATAAGTAAATTTATTGAAATTTGGCAACACCGACCGCTGCATTGACAAAACCAAAATCGATGCCTTTCTATTTTTTTCCCTTCTCCACCGTACGGATTCCACAGTGAAGCATAACACAATCCAGGGGAATGTCCTATTACTCTAACAAGCCGACTAGATCTTAACTGTTAATGCCTGCCTCTAACTCCCACAGTAGGGTTACCAGGACCGACTACGTCATTCCTGTTTCCCCACAGTAAGAGCCGGGACTCGGTCTTTATGCCTAGTTTGCCTCAAAAAAAAAAATACCCAAAAGAGCATTCTCGCCGGGACTATGGTCTTTTCTACAAGAGGACGAGAAAGTCACCGTGCCTCATCAGTGCTACCCATCTGTGCATGCACAAACGAATAGCAGCTCAGCTCCCTGCTGAGCTGATACCTGTCTATTGTTCTCTCTTACGTCCACCATATCGGATATTCTCGCAGTTTCGCGAAAAGTTCCAAATTGTCTCGAACATTCTGAAATCTGTGCAACCATCTGCGCAAACGTGTATAAATGTTGCACCCTGTTCAATTCCAGCCAGTCTTAGTCGAATCGATCCTTCAATCACTATCGAATCTATCGTGAATGTGTATGTTGTAATTTGCGTGTTAATTGCAATTCATGATATTAAATATTCAGAGCAGCAGATTTATAGAGAATCACTAATAAATGTTTAAGTGGGCGTAAGCGAGCATTAGAAGACAGTGAAGCATCAACAAGTGCACAGACGAGCGTGGTTCTGAAAATAAAATCAAGAAAATATTCTCAAAAATAATTATATTTTGGGTTTACCAGTACTGAAGTAAATGAAGAAGAATGGCCCCTGTGTGTGATTTGCTCAAAATGGTTGTCAGCAGACAGCATGAAACCTAATCAACTTAAACGACATTTGGAAACGCTTCATAGCAAATACGTTAACAAACCCAGAATTCTTCGAATTGACATTAAAATCATATGAAAAAAACTTTGTGAATGAGAAAGCTTTACTTGCCTCTTACAAAGTTTCATATAAAATAGACAGATGTGAAAAGCCTCACACCATTGGTGAAGAACTTATTTTTCAAGCTGCAATTCAAAAAATTGCATTATATACCTCTATCAAATGATACTGTGATTATTAATTGGTGATGGTGATATAGCTGAAGATTTACGGCATCAGCTTTTCGGGAAGTTGCGTGACAAATTGTTTTCAATTTAGCTTGATGAAGAAAGATAGCAATAAAGATTTCAATAGCAATAAATTCGATAGACAATAGATTTCTATAGGAACAAAGATTTCATTGCCTACGTCCGATTTTGTGATGGTACGTCAGCAGCAGCAGAACTATTTTTCTGTAAACCAATAGAACTCAAAGCAACAGCATCCGCATTATTTGCTATCTTAAGTGATTTTATAAACGAGGCCAACACAGAGTGGAAAAATTGCGTTGGAATATGACGAAATCGAGTAAACGAGGTGGTTTACTCGAACGAGGAACGAGGTTCGTTCAATGTTTGGAAAATTCCAAGTATACACGAACTTGTAAAAAAAAACCTCCAGTGAGTCTGAACACACTGCATGATCCACAGAGAAGCTCTGGCTTCCAAAGAAATCACTCCTGGTCTGAATATTGTGCTAACAACGGTTGTAACTGTAGTAAATTATATAAAGTTGAGAACTCTAAAATCAAGAATCTTTTCTGAACTTGGTAATCTTTTCTGAATCTTTCTGAATTGGTGAATTGCAAATGCGTGCAATATATTCAGCGTTACAATTTTATTGCGAGACAAGATAGATGGTTATCACGTGGGAAATTTTTGAAACGAATTTATAAATTATGAAATTAAATCGCCATTTTTCTAGAAGAGGAATACCGATCGGAAGCCGAGAAGTTTTGCGATGGTGTATTTGTGATGGAACTGAGCTACTTGGTAACATCTTCAATCTTCCACGCCAACGAGCAAATACACATATGTTGGATACGAGTGATAAAGTTAATGCTTTTTGAAGAAAACTGGAATTGTGGCGCAGAAATTTAAAATAAAAAAAAACGTAGAAATGTTTTCAAATGTGGATGAATGTGTTAAAACTCATAAGGAAGAAGAAAAACATGGAAAAGTTGTTTTTGTAACCAATGAAAATCATTTAACCAAACTGGCAAAGAATTTTAAAAAGAATTTTTCTTGCTGACGATGGCTTGGTAGAATGTTATGAGTTGGTTAGGAATCCATTTCAAAATACTCCCGAAGAACTCTCAACGGTCGAAGAAGAAATCTTCACAGACTTCACTGCACTTGGCGAAATCAAAAGACAATTTAATAATAAATTACTCTTTGAATTTTGGGTAGGGGTGGATGATGAGTTTTCTGCACTGAAAACAAGAGCATTACGCATACTATTACCATTTTCAACATCCTATCTTTGTGAAACCGGATTCTCTGCGGTGGTTGCTTTGAAGACAAATTATGGACATCATCTAAATGTAAAAAAAGAACACACAGTGTTTATTTCTAATATTAAACCTTCCTCCGAAAAAGTTTACTCTGCAAGACAGGCTCAAGGGAATAACTAATAAACTTTTTTTTAAAATTTATTATTGATAAGTTATACAAATTATTAAATCCATCCCTCATTTGAGGCATGGCAAGAAAGGAAGACCGAGTCCCGGCTGCATGGGCGGGGCCTTGTACCCTTCCAAGTTAGTTAGAGGCGATGGCATCACTTGCAACTGAGCTTATGCTTAGTCGCGAATCCGGATCCAAGAGGCGGGGAAATCGACAAATAAAAAAATACATGGTGCAGTACTGATACATTTCCAATCATTATACGTGTATTATATCAGTGCAAATGTGTATATTATTATTTATTACGTCAGAATGTAATTTATTTTGCTTTCCTTTCGGCAAATTAATAATTTTTTTGATAATATTTTCTTTTCGATATGCTCGCGCTCCCTATTTAATGTTATCACGCTCGCCTAGGAGGGCGTGCCCTGCAGATTGAGAAACACTGATCTACATGATTCATATTTATGAAGGACTAACCACACTCTGATATATTATTATTGTATCCTAAATCTCGGTATAATTTTTTGCAGAAGCTTTATGGTATAATTTTATATTTCACATGAAAATATGTATGTAACGTTATCACTTCTAGTGATCACTGACTCAAGTAAGGCGTACATACATTCCGCGTTCATTACGAAAAATGTGAACGTATCTATTTATTTTACGTAAATCACTTGTTTAACGTTAGATTTTAATCGCTTTATTTTATAAAATATCACCCGATTACAAACTTATGAAGGTAAATACAGAATAAAGAGTGTTTATAAATAAAATAAAGTAATGAAATAAGAAAAAAATGTTGTGCTTCAAAGGTAAAAAAAATATTTTTTAACTAACGCGTTATTCTATGAGTTCCTGGAATTATACGCGTTAATGTTAACTAAAACGACATGCAGAAATCAAGGACATAGAAGCTTAGTTAAAAGAAATAAATATTATATAAAATTTAATTGCTCAGACTATAATATTGATTTTTAAAATAAATAAATTTAGGATGAAAATGAAACAATATACGTAGGAATTTAAAAAAAAATTAGTCGGACGATTACTTTAAAATATTTATATTCGTTTCACAAATGAATTGTAAGCTTTAGATGTTTTCAAAAAATATAAAAAAACAAAATAAAATAACTGTGTGATGGTTATGGAGTGCAATTGCTTCCTTCTGATGACGATATTCACCGCACGCCCGTTGAGTTATGTGCCGTAATGCTTTTCTGAACGTCTGCAAAGCCTCACTATACATCTCATGTTACACAAAATGGGCTTTTACACTTTTCAAACTGCGATATTTTAGAGTCGTAAATGTTTTTATAATGTTAAATTAATTTCAACTGTGTCTTTACATACAATAATCGTGAAAAATTGTTATAATTGATTATGTGCAAATAATTTTTAACTTTATTTATTAAATAAGTAACAGATTAAGAATACATATAATCTGACAAGGTATTTTTTCATTTCGCTACCTTTTACTTCATTTACAAGTTAATGTATATATTCAATTTTAATATATAAAAATAAAAAAAATTATGAAGCAATAATGCTACGATGTGAAAATAAAAAAATTGTAAATAAAATGTAGATAAGATTTAAAGAGCAATTATGTTGTAGTTAACTGATAAATATTTCGGTACGTAAAACAAGGATTTACTTGTTTAACATTAGTTAAACAAAACAAGTAAACCGAAAATTTAGGTTTCTAATTCAGGTCTCTAACGAATTATTTAAAACTTTATCAAGAGATTAATTAACTATACGAGTATATATATATATATATATATATATATGTATATACTTTTTTTTAAGCGAAAAGGCCAATTAGGACAACGCAAATATCACTTCTTTCTAGCTTCTTTTCTCTTCTTCCATGTGCTTCTCATTTTTCAGCATGGCTTCGTTTTTTTTCTCAGTTGTCCATTTTTCTTCTATCCTTTTTTTTTCTGTTAGAAGAACTTTTATGTGTAAATTATTCTTTGGAAGTTTTCTTTATTGCAACAATCTTATTTTATTCATCCTATCCTTTGGACGTCCTCTTTCAGGTAAATTAATTTGCTTTTCATGTTTCATAGCTTGTCAAAGAATTGTTTATTTAATATGTTTGCGTCCATCCTTATCATTATATACTCCAAGTAATTTAACCTTCTTTTCCTTATCGCTGTTTCTACGTCTCCTTGATTTTGGTAGATCTCATTGTTAAATTTCAATCTGTATCCTTCTTAAGTTACCAGTGGACCATGAATTCTGCTTAATAAACCTCTTTCGATTTTGAGCAAGTTTTCGTGGTTGGTTAAGTGTAAATATTTCAGTGCCAAATAAGTTCTGGTGTTACTACAGTTCTATAATGTCTTAATTTTGCGATGATGGAGAGATTTTTGTTGTTGTAGATGTGTTTGGTGATAAATCTAAGCTTCTGCAGTTTTAATATTCTATTTTCAACTGACGCTTTATCTGTTCTGGTTATAATTACTCGTAGATTAAAGTGGTTGGTGACAATTATCTTTCCGTATTTAGTCACTATTTTTTTTTTTGTGCGAATGATATGGTGTTCGACATGATTTCCGTCTTGTTAAAGGATACTTGTAAGCCTGCTTTTTGGTCTAATTCTTTTAACTCTTCTTCTGTGCTATTGTGTTTTCTTTCAAATCAGCTAAAAAAGCCAGATCGTCAGCAAAGGATAAGCATATTCTTTTGACGTTTCCAATTTTCCATCCGCAATAATAATAATAATAATAATAATAATAATAATAATAATAATAATAATAATAATAATAATATTTAAATTAAAACTATTATTATTATTATAATACGTATTACATAATTCTTTTAGTTTAATTTTTTAAATAATTTACTAAGATAGTTTAAATCTGTAGGTAATTTTTTAAAAATAGAAATGAAGCATAAAAAGAGCTTTTCCTCGCGTGCCAAAATCTTTCGCAACATTACGTAATAATATATCTATATAAACTAAAGGTAATTTTAGAGTTTTTTATTTACTAAAAATCAGTGTATACGACCAGTACTTACTAGCAACAAACAAAAATTTGAAACTATCCTAAAAATTTTCCTAAATATTTTCTTTACAATACAATATTAAACTAGATATGAAAATAATGTTAATAAAATAGGAATAATGTTCCAGAAAATAAAAATAATTTTTATGAGCATATTGAATAAATAGAAATAGTATTTGTTGATACTGGTTAAAGGAAAGAGAAATAAATAGGTGAATAACAAAAAAGAAAATTATTATTACGTAATTACAAGTAATCATTGCTAAATATTTAAAAGCCCGTGGGGCTGGTCAAGTGGTTAACTCGTCATCGCAAATCAGATGTTTAACAATTGATAAAAAGTCGAAGTTCCCGAGATGAAATCCTAGAAAAATTTAGTTCCTTTTAACGGATTTGAATACTAGACAGTGGATACCGGTCTACTTTACTGAATGCTATATGTACAATTAACCATACGTCTCAGGAATGTCGGTCATTGTCTGCACAAGACAACACTTCATTTATATGTCATATCATTCTCATATGAGATGAGATGACATGATATGATATTCACATGTTATATCATATACTTATCATCCTCATCTCATTGGGTCGTGTGGGGTTGCTTATTTTTCACTAGTTGAACAGATTGCAGAAGAAATATTAAAAAAGAAGAAAAATATTTAAAAGGAATTTTATCCAAATCAATGTTTTTTTTTTCAAATTGAAAGTGTTAAGTCTGTTAAGTTGTAGAGCGAGTATGGACTGTATTTTGAAATGATGGTAGAGATGATGAAATGTACTAAAACATATTCTTCTTGAATCGTTAAATTTTAATTTGTCACATTAAACATTTTTTGATAATCGAAAATACAAGTCACATTAGACTGATGAATAAATGAACGTTAATCAAAATTATACAATTTAATATTATCAATAAACACTATAAGCCACATTAGACTTTAGACTACAATATAAAACTATTCTGCACTAGAATGAAATGTTACATTAAACAAATCATGACCGCTTCAAGCGGGATCGGACTCTCGAATGATCGTAGGCTAACTCGCCGGCCAGCGCTAGTAGATGCTAGAGTGCAGCACCAACCGGCTCAACATGGAACGGCTCAACATGGAACGGAACGCGTCTTATTATATTTCTTACTAGATTCATCAACTCAATTAACTTTTGTACTTCTCTAACTCACGCACTAAATAAATACTTTTACACACACACGCACAAACACACCCACACAGACACGCGCGCGCGCAGAAAGAGAAAAAGTTTTTAAAATTCATCACCTTCTAAACTAACATCAACTATAAATGTTTTCCATGATAATATCAAGTTTTCAATTCAAAATTTCAATTAATATCAAGTTTACACAATTGAGCAGGAAACTAAAAAAACAGATTGTCAAAATCGTTCATTTGGTTTAAAAAAAACAAGTGTAACGAGATGAATATTTGAATTCAGTAAAAGAAAAGTGAGAATCGTAAAAGAAAAAAGGTCGAATGCAATTTAAAATAAAAGTAAATTTGAGATAGGGTTACTTTTAAATTACACAGTGTTTTAGTAAGTCGGTCCCATACATACATTCAATTGTAACTAGGGCTACGAGCGGGCTGTTTTTTCTGTTTTAATGCATAAGGTTAACACCCTTTACCGTAAATCTGTCGTTACTGGTTGCTGCCTGAGTCTTGAGTAGCTAGAAAGAGGCGTATTATATGTTATTTACTAAATTATTTTTTCAACGCCCCAAACGCGAGAACATTTAGTTTTATTGTAGTTTAATCCGTTATACCATCCTGGTAATAGCGGAGTTCACTTTATTACAAGTAAATAACTTTCTCATCAAATTATTCCATTAACCAGTTTAATAACTTTTATTTCTTTCTTAATATGTTATATTTTCGCTTTAAAAGGAATATAATTATAATAAATCTTTTTAACTAACAATTTACACTCCTATAAAATAAAAATGTTATAAAATACCTCGTTTTCTCTTTTTTTTTACATTTAGCAAACTATTTTTTTCTATAGGCCTATCTTGGTAAAGGTGACAGAATGGATTGAGTTGCGAATTTCCGGAGAGACGTTGAACGTGCTTGAGTGGGTGATTCATACTCCCCGTTGTATATCCTGAATTCTGAATCTCCACATTGCATCCTGAATCTCACAAAAAGGAATAAATTTTCGTAATACGACATTCTTCCTTTTATGTAACAAAAAGAAACTACTAAAAATTACTGTACGAAACGATCGTACAACCGATAAAATTTTTTCTTCACTCGAGAAAAATGTTTAAAAAAAATAATTTTTTATTGTTGGATATATTTATTTTAAAAATCTGATGTGGACACCACATAACTTCCTTGTACGCCTATTGAATTACATATACACTTTTTTTTTTTTTTTAATGAAAAGTACATAAAATTTTATTTCATTAATAACTTCTGATATTTTTTTATTGTTATTATTGAATTATTATTTACCGTAATTTTTTTTTTACAATCAGAGGTTAATAATTATTAATAAATTGATATGTTTAATTAAAAAAAATATTTATAAAAAGGAGATGAAGTCTGATACGAACCAATGTGCCTTCCCCTTGTAAGATCCAAATATTTCATTAATTAAAATTTTATTTCGCTATAACTCTGGATCAATGAAAACAAGTACCATTTATGATACATCCTTGAAACCTCTTAATGAGAGCTTATTACTGCAGTTAAGAAAAATTCCAAAATCCAAATGTTTTGGATTTTGGGCTTTTTTTGACACTTTTGGTTCAGTCAATTTCAATCAAAAGCGGAGGTGCACAACTAGATGTTACAACAGTCGTAAATCCAATTTCAACATCCTACGGTTAATAGTTTTTGAGTTATGCGAGATACGTACATACGTATGTATAGAAGTCATGGCGAAACTGGTCAAATTGGATTCAGGGATGGTCAAAATGGATATTTCCGTTGAAATCTGAAAATCGAATCGCGAGAAAGTATTGTAATCGCGATTACAATACTTCCTTTACTTCGTACAAGGAAGTAAAAAGATGATACAGCGTTGAAAGGTGGTAAAATTCATTATTTATTAGATGAAGAGTTTTTATTTCATTGTCAGCTTGCTATTATGGCTGTTTGTTTTTTATCTTTTTTTTTGAATTTTTAAAATGAAAAAAGAAGTTATGTTAATTATAATAATTACTACTTCTTTTTAATTACTAGATATAAACAAGGATTTTAACTTCATTACGTTGTAGGACAGCTTATATTACTTTATTATAAATGCTAGATTATTACAATAAGGGGTTAATAATATTTACAAGTAACTGTATTGAAGGGCCGGTTTCTCTATTAATCCTTCCTATTTAGGTTAAAGTGAGAACATACCCCCTCTGTGCCATCTGTCCGGTCCCAGTTGCAGTTATCAAAGATTACTAGCTAGCTCTACTCATTACCAACTACTTCCATTTAATCCACCAACTCTCATCAAGTAATTCCATTCGGTCCATTTTACAGTTCTCACTAAACGCTACATCATTAATCATTTTCACATTTTCCACTTTCTAAAGCAAGGCTTACTTACTTTGACACATTTTAAATATAGTATTCGTTTACTACATATGATAGCTAGTTAAATTGTAATCAGTGATAATAAAAAATGAAGATAAAAATAATTAAATACATTTTATTTTATTTATCTAAATGACTACAAATTTACCACCCAACTGCATCTACTTATCACGTATGAAATTTTAGTGTATGAAAAATGAATCTTGATCGGGATTCGAACCCGAAAACCTTCCAGATAAATGAAGGAGAGGATACGCGCCTTGAAGGATAGGATAATAACAATAATTAACAAATACTTTCTTTCAAATTACATGCAAGTATCTTCTAGAGGACCTTGTATAGTTAATAATGTAATTTTTTTAATAACATAATTTTTTAAGTTTTTCAAAGGAAATAAAAATATCGCAGTGACTGATCTTTTCTGTTTGCAATAGGTTGGAAAACTCATTAGTATGAAGTAGGAAAAATGTATGCTATTGTTTTGTCTTTGTTTATTACTTTTCTTATTTCATTTTGTGGGAATTGTTTTGAAACCTTGTTTTCATGTGCTACGTGCAGAATTTGCCCCTGGTAGTTAATTTTTCCGCAGTTTTATTTGATGCTTAAGACTTAAATTTTCGTGACTGATTCTCTTCACAGCCTAAAGTTTTTTTTTTTTTATAAGTTAGTGAATTTGCATTCCAGCCCGATGCAAGTTTAATACAACCACTGAATTTTAATTTTATATCTAAGCTGCTGTGTTTAACAATGTTTTGTTAATATTTTTTAAAATTTTTTTTAGTTTTAAGGCGAACTTATTAACAGTTAAACGTGAATAAAAATGAATATGTCGGTAGAAAATTATTATTTGATCAACAGTAGTCACATGGAATTTTTAGAACTGCTGCAAATAAAATATTTAAAACTGCAATAATAATAAAAAATTCCAGATTAAAAAACCGATAACTTTATGCTAACGAAATGAAACTTTAAGCTAGCTGAATTAGGAAGAATATTTGAAACCGGTTGCCTGTAGACTGAATCTGATCTCAAGTCCCATACAGCAATGGCTGGCTCAAGGAGCTAAGAAAAACACCGACGCACAAGTTCTTTTATCCTTTTAATAAGTTCGTAAGACAAAAAAACATAACATATAAAAGTTAAATAATTATAATTACTTTGCTTTTTTTAGAGTATCATAAAAAAGATTTTTTAATCAAAATTACCTGTAATGATTTTAAATTATTCACCATAGTTTTTTTTCGAGAAAGTGTATCCTTTAATAAAATTATCGATTAAAAAATTTTACCTGGAAAGTGTGTGTAATTCCAAATTGAAATTTTAAAATATTTTTCACACGAAAAAGTTTTACATTTTATTTTCAATTTTTTAAAATCCCTTTTAAATGTGTAAAATACACAAAAAAAAGAAGGCACCCAAAAAAGAAGAACACCAGGGGATTAAACGAAACACCTGTAGGAAGTGAGGTAAATGGATGATGGACTGCATGGAGTACCCTAAGGGCGGTTTCTTCGAAATCCAAGCGGAAACGAACCAGAGCTCGGTAGAAGTGCAAATGCATATTCTATCACCTCCCCCAACCATAATTAGATAGATCTCTCAGTATTTCTAGCATACTTTAATATTTTACCTTCATATTTTACTCACATCAGTCGATGGTCAAACTACAATCTTAAAATCTAACCTGCGTGCACGGTTAAACTGATTCACCATACAAAAGAAGTTGCGAGTCTACATGTTCCCTCAACCGGGAAAAGCAAATGCATTTCGTTTTCCCTGGGAAAAAAGTGAATTCAGTAGTTTTATTTACTCCGTGTATCTAGACTGGTTGTGTTTTGGAGCAGCCTCTCCAAAACTTGGGCAGTAGTCAGAATTGAAAAATCATCTATACATAATGGAGACATAACGAATTTTAGCAAGCAGTGCGAACAAGATAACACTTACACTTTCCTGTGGTATTAAGTTTTCTAGTGTGAAATTTTCGGTTGACGTCGTTCCAGCCCGACTGGAAAGGAGCGTCTACCAAGGAAATCATTGACGAATTCGTTTTTAGAACGCCTACGACTACTCGAAGGGAATTTCTCGGAATGTGAAAGAAAAGTAGTAACACTAACTTAGTTTGACTTGAGATGGTCAATGTAAACCATAGCACTTCTCTGATCTTCTGAGAAAGTTTGGTTTAACCTTTTGGTTTCATGAGCAAGGAACAGTGCAATACTTGTAAAAATTACATTTTCTGTTATTTATTGTGAATATTTCTGTTATATTTAGTTCTTGAATTTCGTTTTAGTATACTTTAATTAATTTATTGTACGTATTCTTCAAGCGTATTCTCTTTGTGATTTTATTGTTGCAATAGCTTTTTTGTGATAAGATATTAAATTATTTATAAACTTTCCACTAATTAAGTAAAGGTGAGATACTTTCATAAGAACTTTTAGCTAGCAAAGAAATACTTTAAGAATATGTTTAAAAATCATGTTAAGGTTATATTTAAGTTTTCATTAAGTATAATCCGTTGTCTGGATGAGAAAAATTGTATTCAATAATACCTCTCTAAAAAAATTAAATATTTACAAACCTGAAACGTACGATATTTATAGTAAAATTTCGATGAATTATTAATAATATTAACATGACATATTTGATGCCAAGTAGTATGAAACAATCTACCAATGAGGTTGTTAATTAACAATTTTCTGCTCAAAATAATAGTTACTATGCTTGTAGTATTCCCACGGGCAATAAATATTCGATTCTGTGTTAAGATGAAGGACAAAAGTTTATAATACAACATCAAAAATTACTCGACTTATATCCTTAGCTGTCTTAGACCCTTGTGAATACGTAGCTTACGATGTCGTATAACGCAATAAGCTATACAAGTTAAAATCTCAGAGGAATCGTGCATATATAACAATAGAAATTTAACTGATACTGAAAACGTTTTCAATAATTTATACAATTTTATACTAAATTGTAAAAATTGTTTTTTTAATGCACTAGTTAAAAACTGACGATTTTATTGAGCTTTGCTCATGATTTTTATCCAGGTAGAAGCTGTAAACATGCAGAAGTAAAACTTTCATACAATCAAATCACATTTGCAATGTAGAACACTTTAAGCCAATTAAAACTAAGAAAACTAATTATTAATCACCATCCGTATGCATTAATACCAACTTTCTCTACTCCCCACGTAAATCTTTTCACCGATATAAAATAAATAATTATACACAAGGTACACATGTACACGAGCACAAACAAACACAATTCATAGTTTTGTAAGTAGATTTCAATGTTTTGTACGAGTAGAATCAAAGGGTACTAAAACCGTTTATAAAATACAAAAACCCAGCAACCGCTTTTATCTATTTATTTTCTTTTACGTTTATTTACGTAAAGAAAATCAATGGTGACTTATCACTTTTTTGATAATGCTGAAACCCCTTAAAAATATTCCACCAGTTTACAATTTTGTATATATATATATATATATATATATATATTCTTTTTCTTTTTAAAACCTGTTCTGTTTAGATTCAGAATAGTCTAAACCAAATATATATGAACAGGATATGTATGAATGTAAATGAAGTGTGGTCTTGTACAGTCTCAGGTCGACCACTCCTGAGATATGTTGCTAATTAAAACCCAACCACCAAAGCAACACCGGTATCCACGATATATTCAAATTCAAATTCAAATAAAAGTTATTTAAATTATAGTTATAATTAGTTAAAAGTTAGTTATAATTAATTAAAGTTATTTGAATATAAGTTATTCAAATTCATATAAAAGTTTACTAGGTTTTAACCTTAGAACTCTCGACTTCCAGATCAGATGATTTGCGATGACCAGTTAACCACTAGACCACCTGAGGATTAACCCTAATGTATGTGTATACATATGTGTGTGTGTGTGTGTGTGTGTGTGTGTGTGTGTGTGTGTGTGTGTGTGTGTGTGTGTGTGTGTGTGTGTGTGTGTGTGTGTGTGTGTGTGTGTGTGTGTGTGTGTGTGTGTATGTGTATGTGTGGGTATTAGTGTTTTATCAATTATATCGAATCCAATTGGTAATACTCTAATGAATTTTATTTAACATAGATAATTACATCGTTAATGAACATTATCCTGGAATATTATCCTGTATTTGCTACTAATATATATCATATAAATATTGTATTTCCCCCAGTTAGTAATTTTTAATTAGTATCAATCTAGTTAAGCCATACGTTCCATCAAATTAATTAAATAAATTATGATTGATTGATGTCCGCAATCAAAAATTGCTTCGGGGTAATTTGACAGAACGCCCATTAACGAATACCTCATATATAAAGAATAACTCTTAAAATATTAAGAAATGAAACAAATAATTTATTTATTTATATACAGAAATAATAAATAAATTATACATATAATATGCATATATATATATATATATATATAAATAATATATGACCAGTTACTCACTAGACCACTTGACTACCATCAAGGAACAGAGATAAACTGCTGAGAAGTTCACATGACTATCTAACCACTGTCTATAATTTAAACCGAGCCGTTTGATCTCTTCACGAAGGTAAGTTAATTCTAGGTGTTGTGAATTTCTTCGTTCCATGCAAACTACTCTGCAAAACAAACTCTGCACTGGATCTCGCCAAATTATTCTGAAAAAGTTGTATAATCTCAGTGTTACTCATCGTACCTTATAGCTGTATGAAATACTTTCAAATCGGTTTTAGAATCATCCGATGTATTAAACGTTTGTTGGACAGCGACAAGCGTGAGTTCCTTAATCAAAATACTTAACTGTAGATTTTTTAAACATTTAGTTGGATATTAACCACACTTTTTTTTTCTTTTTTTCTTTTTTTCTTTTTTTTCCGTTGGAGGAGGAAAAAGCTCTGCTAGCCGCCGTTGGAGGAGGAAAAAGCTCTGCTAGCCGCCGTTGGAGGAGGAAAAAGCTCTGCTAGCCGTCAACAGGCCCGCTCTGACGGCAAGTGCGGAGCTCTCACCCGCTAAAAATCTCCCCCTCTAGTCTCGCAGAGAACAGACCTAATCCACAGGTATGTACACAGCCCCTGCGCAACCACCCGGGCGCTCTCGCCAGCGAATTAGAATAGCCAGAGCGATGTCCCCAGGGAATCATCGGCGAGCGACGACTCCGAGGAGCCCCCACCGCCAACCCCTTAGACTGGCCGCCCATAGCCATCCGGCATCGGTCTCTCCCCCTCAGGTCAACTGCAGTCTTCACAAGTTCCAGTCTGCCTGCCCCTCTCCACCGCTGCCTTGTTTCTAATTATGGCTGACACCGCAGTTGTCACTCTCGTCCAAGCATCTCTGTCACCCAACATCACACTTATTACATTGTCCACGTTTACTGCGCCGCGGCTCATCATGGAAGCACTCAAGTATCTCCACCCTCGTGCATGAAAACATTACGTGTTCTGCCGTATCCTTCTCCCCACAATCATAGCAGCATCTCATGGTATTCCTATTCATACGGTACAGGTAATCTTTAAAGCACCCGTGCCCTGACAGAAACTGGGTGAGCTCGTAATTGGTATCACCGTGCTTCCGCTCTACCCAGCTCCTGACGTCACTGATGAGCCGCTGTGTCCACCGCCCAGTCTCCGCCGCATTCCACCTGTCGTTCCAGGCTCTGAATATCTCATCCACAGCCACTTTCGTCTCACTCCGCGAAGCAATAGAATGTTTCATTCTGGCCTGCAGAGCAATCGGTGGCACACCAGTTATGACTAACGCCGCTTCTGTAACCATCGTGCGGTACCCTGCGATAACACGCAGATTGAGCCTTCGTTGTTGGCTCAACAACCTCCTCCTATTAATCACATTGTAATGAATTTATTGAACACTTTAAATAAAAATTGAGAAAAAATTTAATTTGAAATTCTTAGACCTCAATATATTTTTATTCATTTTATTAAATAACCCAAAGTTTTGTAATTTTAGGTTGCATTCATATTCAAGCTTATACGTAGATAATTATCACAAATAAATGTTAAATTAATTTATAACAAACTTATAAAATATATATACATACTACACTATCCGTAACTCACTAACAATGCGTTTTCGGACCTACGTTTACATGAACCTTTTTCCTATCTTTAGCTGTAGAATCAGCTTCCGACAGATTGCCGTTAAGTTTTGAATCAACATATATATATATATATATATATATACACTACACGAATATATGTTATCTTCCTAGTGTAATTTATAAATAGAAAATAAATTTTAATTTTATTTATTTTTTTGTACAGACTAGAGGGACGTGCGTATCCCAACTTTTGACTTAAGTCAAGCTGTAGCAAGAAAGGAAGAAAATTCTACCAATTTTTTTGATATTAAAGAATTTAAAATCGTATCAATCAATTTTACTAATTTCAATATGAATTTTAAAAATCGATTTACTTAATATATACATAAATTATTTCAAGCCATTAACAGAAAACTAAACTTTTAATGCCACGTTTAATATGTAATAAAATACTACATTCTACTCAAAATCAAACCACAAAAATGGTCCAAACCAATATTGTACTCCACGGACTGATTATTTTTTTCCTAATCTTTGGAATAAAATCTAAAATTAATACATTTATTCAGGTTTCCTTACATACGACGCAATCAAATAAAGAACTTTTTTAACTATTTCAAAACTAGTAGAAACACCTTAGAACACCTGCTAATAAAAATATTGCCATCCATACAGTAAAAGGTTTTCTGTAAATTAAAAATATAATTCTACTGCCTTTTCCAATTACATTACGGTTAAACGATAAGTGATTTAACAATCCGGCGTAGATTCTTATGTTATAATATTTTTTTTTAAAAGTATTTTGGACACCTAATACCTCAAAACTCCAAAAAAATTAGGATTAATGACACTTAGTAAGGAAAGTGAAAAATTTAATGGTTTTCCATTGGCTTCGTAACTGAGACAGATATATTTTGCGTGCCAATAGGTCAATACCACCGAAATTCAAGCGATATTTAACCCTAAAATTACTACTTCAATCTATTAACCATATGTTGTGTAGTATAGTGAACATCATTATTCTCAAGAAACTAAGTCTGGCGTATTTTTACCTCACGTGTTTTACACGAATCAAGCTCATAAGAAAAGCAATTAATTAAAGTATCCTTTTCCATCGAGAAGCAGTGCAGTGTTTTCATTTTACCGTTCACAGCAGGGGACGGATTTAACCTGTAATATCTTTAAAATCATATATATACATATATCATTACATGTTTTTTTACATTCTTATGCTTTAATAACATATAGCACATGTGGTTAGCGAAATATTTTTTTAATTTTGTTAAGAAACAATTAGCCAAAATGTAACCCATCAGTGATGTCATAAAGATATATTTGGATAAGTTAAATGGAGTACCAATATAAAAAGAAAATCTATATAAAATTACTGACTCTTTTAAGTAGTTTATTCAGTAAAATTCATAAAAGTGGTTTAGTTTCCTATCTTTGGGTGTATTCTTAGTTGTAACCTAAGGCTACTCAAAAATTACTTAAAAAAAGAAGAATTAAAAATGAGTAATTATTTCTATTTATTGTATTTTATTCTAACAGTACTTATTTTTGATTGTTTTAGCTTTGGAAAGATTAAAATTTCCTTTGTTTTGTCGGATTAATTTACTTAACTAAAAAGTTTTTGTTTTATTCAACCGGTTAGTTATCTTTTCAAAAACAATAAAAAATTACTTGGATTAAATTCTGAAACGAATGTAAGTCCAGAACGCATAAAAATTAATTTTAATCGAGAAGCGGTTTCTTAAAAGCCGGGTTGGTTTTAACAAGTTTAAAGACATTTGACAAAGAAGGGAAACTTTGTTTAAGTTAGGAATTAGTTTGTTGGAGGTCGTATATCAGACTAAGTTTTCTTTAAGCTTTGCAAAGAAAATGAAGCAAATGAATTACGCTGAAATACACTGTTTTATTATATGTAGCGTCGTAGTCTATAAACTTCAACAGACCGTTGATCTTTAATACTTGTTATCTTCAAGGCGATTTCATTTGTCGAGGTAGGCTTAGTTCATTGCTGAAGGAATGAACAGCGTAAACGAGTGAACTAACAACACCCTAATTCCATGGCCTGTAATTTAGAAAAGAAATAATGATGGAGCTCTTCAACGGATCTTTTACGAAGACATTTAACCGGTAATAAATTGTGGGAAAAACATATGACAGAAATTAACGTGGCAGCAAAGCTTATTAATTTTCAATTGAATATATGAAATTTTCAACGAAAACTGATAATATTTAGTTTTACAAAATTACGAAATATTAGGTTAAATTGTATGGAATAAATTCTCGTAAATATTTTTTTCTTCATAGAGCTTTTTTACATGACTGCTCAAAAAGGAGTGTAATGTATTTAAGGTGTATGTAATGTATGTTTGTTCTACCATAATAGCTCAACGGTTGAACCGATTTAGATGTTTGACCCCGCGTTGGAATCCTTACGTTACCGGAAGTGTTATAGGTTACATATATATATATATATATATATATATATATATATATATATATATATATGCTTAAATAAATTTAAAAACTGAAAAAAAAAATACTATATACAAAATTGACACCCGCACGCTCTTTAATTATCCTATATTAGTAATTATTTTGAATTAAAGAGTAATTTTTTTTGGCAGACTTTTTTTTAAATTTTTTAATATTTTTATCTTGTATCATAATAGAAGAATATACACTTGGAAAAAGCCAGGCAATACTGCAAGGTATCAGATAGATTATATCATGGGGTTAAGCAAAGATTTAGAAATCAACTCGTTGACTGCAAAACTTACCCTGGAGCAGACATTGATAGCGACCATAATTTGGTGATAATGAAATGTAGATTGGGGTTTAAAAACCTGAAGAAAAGATGTCAGATGAATCGGTGGAATTTAGAGAAGTTTGAGGAAGAGGAGGTAAAGAAGATTTTTGAGGAGGACATCGCAAGAGGTCTGAGTAAAAAAGATAAGGTAGAAAATGTAGAAGAAGAAAGGGAGAATGTTGAAAAGGAAATTCTTAAATCAGCAGAAGCAAACTTAGGCAGATTAAAGAGAACTGGTAGAAAACCTTGGGTTTCAGACGATATATTGCAGCTGATGGATGAACGTAGAAAATATAAGAATGCTAGTGATGAAGAAAGTAAAAGGACTATCGGCAGTTAAGAAATGCTATAAACAGGAAGTGCAAACTGGCGAAAGAAGAGTGAATTAAAGAAAAGTGTTCAGAAGTGGAAAGAGAAATGAACATTGGTAAAATAGACGGAGCATACAGGAAAGTTAAGGAAAATTTTGGGGTACAAAAATTAAAATCTAATAATGTGTTAAACAAAGATGGTACACCAATATATAATACGAAAGGTAAAGTCGATAGATGGGCGGAATATATTGAAGAGTTATACGGAGGAAATTAATTAGAAAATGGTGTTATAGAGGAAGAAGAGGAAGTTGAGGAGGATGAAATGGGAGAAACAATACTGAGATCTGAATTTAAGAGAGCATTAAAAGTATTAAATGGCAGAAAGGCTCCTGGAATAGACGGAATACCTGTAGAATTACTGCGCAGTGCAGGCGAGGAAGCGATTGATTGATTATACAAACTGGTGTGTAATATTTATGAAAAAGGGGGATTTCCGTCAGACTTCAAAAAAAGTGTTATAGTAATGATACCAAAGAAAGCAGGGGCAGATAAATGTGAAGAATACAGAACAATTAGTTTAACTAGTCATGCATCAAAAATCTTAACTAGAATTCTATACAGAAGAATTGAGAGGAAAGTGGAGGAAGTGTTAGGAGAAGACCAATTTGGTTTCAGGAAAAGTATAGGGACAAGGGAAGCAATTTTAGGCCTCAGATTAATAGTAGAAGGAAGATTAAAGAAAAACAAACCAACAATCTTGGCGTTTATAGACCTAGAAAAGGTATTCGATAATGTAGACTGGAATAAAATGTTCAGCATTTAAACAAAATTAGGGTTCAAATACAGAGATAGAAGAACAATTGCTAACATGTACAGGGACCAAACAGCAACAGTAACAATTGAAGAACATAAGAAAGAAGCCGTAATAAGAAAGGGAATCCGACAAGGATAATCCCTATCTCCGTTACTTTTTAATCTTTACATGGAACTAGCAGTTAATGATGTTAAAGAACAATTTAGATTCGGAGTAACAGTACAAGGTGAAAAGATAAAGATGCTACGATTTGCTGATGATATAGTAATTCTAGCCGAGAGTAAAAAGGATTTAGAAGAAACAATGAACGGCATAGATGAAGTCCTACGCAAGAACTATCGCATGAAAATAAACAAGAACAAAACAAAAGTAATGAAATGTAGTAGAAATAACAAAGATGGACCACTGAATGTGAAAATAGGAGGAGAAAAGATTATGGAGGTAGAAGAATTTTGTTATTTGGGAAGTAGAATTACTAAAGATGGACGAAGCAGGAGCGATATAAAATGCCGAATAGCACAAGCTAAACGAGCCTTCAGTAAGAAATATAAATTGTTTACATCAAAAATTAATTTAAATGTCAGGAAAACATTTTTGAAAGTGTATGTTTGGAGTGTCACTTTATATGGAAGTGAAACTTGGACAATCGGAGTATCTGAGAAGAAAAGATTAGAAGCTTTTGAAATGTGGTGCTATAGGAGAATGTTAAAAATCAGATGGGTGGATAAAGTGACAAATGAAGAGGTATTGCGGCAAATAGATGAAAAAAGAAGCATTTGGAAAAATATAGTTAAAAGAAAAGACAGACTTATAGGCCACATACTAAGGCATCCTGGAATAGTCGCTTTAATATTGGAAGGACAGGTAGAAGGGAAAAATTGTATAGGCAGGCCACGTTTGGAATATGTAAAACAAATTGTTAGGGATGTAGGATGTAGAGGGTATACTGAAATGAAACTAGCACTAGATAGGGAATCTTGGAGAACTGCATCAAACCAGTCAAATGACTGAAGACAAAAAAAAAATATCATTTTTATAAAATTAAACCTTTTTTTCGTAAAACCGAAAATACTCTATAAGATTTCGATTGTTCTAAAAACTACAGACCTCTGTAAATAGTCAAATAAATTCAGAAAAAGCACTACGGTTATCTTATATTTGGTACTGTTGTAATAGGTAAATCATTAACCAGATGATTAAATTTAATATTAAAGAAAGAGCGAGGCTGCAAATGAGCATGCACGATGGAAAGTTGAAAGCGCTTGTTAGCAACCATCTTTCAATACTTGATTTTATCTGTGATACATACGAGCAACTGAGTTGTAAAGACACTGGCTGGATTTTGTTTCAATCATGTTCGACAACTCTCATTCGACCGATAGGCACCGCCTTTAGATTTTACTCTCCTTCGCGAAGACCAATCCGCAAATGAAAAAAAAAATTGTTAATAAATTTCCCAGTCATAAAACAATCGCTATACCATGAGAATGAAAATAAACAAACAAAAGATTCTCTATTTCTCTAAAAGGCGTCCCGGTAATGCAACAATAAAGATCTAAGAACTGTTGGAGTAGATTACACTAACCAACAAAAAAAAATGTTTTTTTCTTATCTGGAATCGTAAATGGTGATTCTAACTAATTTTGGTGTGCTGAACTCAAAAATATGATCAGAATTCGTGTAATACGTCAGTTGTTTCATATACATACGATTTATTTACCAATAAATGCATAATCATTGTGAATTCAATATAAAAAAAAAAATTATTTATATGTATTCGTTTTAAATCATTCATTCATTTTAAATGTGTATACATTTTTTAAATCAACTATTTTTTTATTTATTCAAACACAGATAAATTAAAGTAAATTAACACAATTTTAAAATAAAATTTTCTAGAAGTTTATGATAATGATGATTATGATGATGTCATCAGCATCATGTCAATTGTCATGATGACAATCATCGAAATGTCTTTACCTTTAATTTTTTATATATGTTGACAAAACTTTTCGGTTGTATGATGTTTGATCAGTTTCTCTAAATAAAAACTAACAATAGTCACCCATCATTCCAGGATCCCGTTTCCTTGGTACCAATGTACCATGGTCAGAATATCCTGTTGCAAACGCTCTCCTTGCTTATCGCTAACAGAGCCCAAACTTTCAAAAAATAAAAGTCTAGGTGGAAATGCAGAAATGAACTTTTAATGACATCCTACATCCTAAACGTTTGTAGTATTCTAACAGCTTATTAACCAAAAACACACAGTTTTCATTTTTTCTGTTGCCTAAAAAGCTACTAACAACGCGTTTGAAGGACTTCCACGCAGCTAGTTCACATTCACTAAGTTTATTATGAAAAGTTTAGTACTAAAGCAGTTCCTTGATTTGTGAACCAATAAATACACCCTCTTTCAGCTTATTATCACTCAAATTAGGAAAACTTATTTTTAAATGATTAAATTCTGGTCCATCTTTCTCTAGTGCCTTTATAAAATTTTTCAAGTGTCCGCGTTTTATGTGAAGTGGCGGCACTAAGATTTTACCATTCTCAAATCAATGTTTTACATCGGCCACAAAGTTCTGCCACATTGACCAGTTCTTTACTTAGTAATGAATTTTTTATCACGACTATCCCAAAGAGAAAGAAAACAAAAATATTTCGTAAACCCATCTTGTAAACCAAGAAATAACGTAACAACTTTCATATCTCTGCAAACTTGCCACATATGCTCTTTGTATTTTACTGCTTCTAATATTCTTCTCACAGTTTCATACGTTCTTTTATGTAGATTGCATGAGCCAGTGGAATGGATGGCTGCTTGAAATTAAACTGCTTTCATACTAACTTTAGATGAGTCAATAAAAAGATGCCACTTTTAAAAAATACGGAAATTCCAAGCTCTTTCATCAGGCTATCGACATCAGTACAAATACAAAATGAATCTTTCATAGTAATAAGTTCAAAGTGTTTTATTATGTGTTATAAACGTACTACACGTGTTCTAAACCTTCTAAACGTACGTGATCTAACGTAAATTTTTGTTTCGCTACAAGATTCCACTGTTGCAGCCTAGACCCCAGAAATTCACCTTGATGCTTTGATAACTTTAAATCTTAAATTAAATCATTAAGTTCATTTTGCTGAATTAAATTTAGGAGATTTCTATTAGATACAGGAAGAAAGTTTTCAACATCCTTTACATCATTGCTTCATTTTCAGATTGTTTTTCAGTAATGTCGGATTAGATGTAACTCCTCTCCGTGTGGTTCCGGCTTTAGAGCTGAAGATACATAGCATATTTTATGAAATTTCTATTGTGGAATTAAAATTCAAATACATTTGTCATGCAAAAGTAGCAGTGGGTGAAGTGGTCCAAGTGAAACACAACACACAGTATTAACAAGTGAAGCTAGACTGAACTGTGAACTAACAACTGAAAGTTAGGCCATCAGTTTGAAAGTTAATTATGACAATATTCTGCGGTATGTAAGATAAGGTTTTATTTACTTCACGCCTAAAGGTGAAATCATGAAAAGTGAAAATTACTGTGTCACTGCTATCACTGAAGGCAAAATAAAAGTCCGAAAGGTGTGTAAATTTTCAAAAGGTTTGATTTTATTTCATGGTAAAGATTGCTCACATACATCCAAAATAATAAATCTTTGCCTTCAAGATTTCAGTTTTGAAATACTGGATTATCGCTCGTTCAACCCTGATTTGGGTCCAAGAAGGAAATTAAATGTCTGTTGAAAAATAGACTGAAGTGTGTAGAAGAAGAGAGGATTATATTGAAAAATGAGTATAATTTTTTTAAGAGGAAATAAAAGTAAACGGTTTTTTTAAATTTCGCTTTACTTTTTGACTTACTCTCTTGCGTTTGTATTACTTCCTCGGCGAATATAGCTATAAAGCTATACGAAAAGTATGATGATCGTATCAAAAATTAGGGTAACCGGTATTTCAAATCTCACGTTTCAGGGTCTATCTAGTTCATCTACACAAAAAAAAAAATATTTATGTAAGGATGTATTTGCATACGTATGTAGGAATTTGTGTCACGTTTTCGGCCTTATATCTCACACTGACGGAACCGATTTTTTTCCAAATTTTGGTCCAAGAAATTCTAAATGTGGGGTATTGATCATGTTAATTTTTTCTCAAAATTCTTTTAGAGGATTGGGAGATCGCGAAAAAACCAATTTCGATTTTCTTCAGAGGCATTTTAGAAAAACGTTTTCTTTGGCAGTTTTATACCTAAATTGTATAAATAGATCAAAAAAAGTTTTTCAAAATAATCAATCCCTAACGTTTTGGAAATTTTGAAGGTATGATAAAGTCAAGGTTAAGTCCAGAGACCTTCCAAATAAAACGTTAACAAGTTGTCACTCCACTATAGATCTTCATTGTCGTTTTATTTTAACTATCTTTAAACCTAAAATTTAGAGGAATACTTTAACAGGACGTTGAATTCACTTATTTTTAGTTTTTATTGGTTTAAAAAACAATTTAAGACTTGCGTTTTTAATATTTCTATTTAATAAATTATTTATATAAATAATTAATATAATTAGTAACATAATAATTTTCTTATTCATTATTAATTGTGAGTAGCTTAATAATGCTAGCTTGGCGGAAAGTTTAGAGATATCGTTGCGATATTTAAATGTAAAATAATATTAAAAAAAAGTTTTAAGTACTTCAAAGAGAAAAAGTATAGTTTGGATATAGTTTTATTCTTAATAACACCATACTATTGTCAATTTGTTTATTCGTATTCATATTCAAAAACCTCCCCTTACGATATCACCGATAAAAATGAATATTTCATATCTGTAGTTGAATCTAATGATGAAATATTGCAATATTATAATGTAGGTTAAGGAAAAAATAGGATGGATGGAGATATTACAATTTTGATGGCGTAAACGAATTCTATATAAAAACACTTCATCAAGCTTTCACTTACAAACTTGATAAAAACTGAGTTTCATCAAAAGTTCAACGGTTTTTTTTTCTTTATTTATATTTTATCAAATATTTTATATAGGCCATTTACGATATTTTGTAAAGAATGTCGTTAATTAATTTTCCTCTTTTAAGAAAATGTTCTTTATATATTTATTCAAATCTTTATCAAAGTTATTTCATACAGTTTTGGAACAGGTAATATTAAAATGGGCTATACCAAAGAGTGAGAAAAAGAAATTTACTTTCTTGGAGGTGGTGAAATTTATTTTTTTTATTAATTATCATGTCTTTTAAGTTTAGCAGTAATGTAGCTATTCATTTCGAGTGATATACAGACAACCTACATCAAATATTGGATTTTATACGGTACTCACCTAAGATAATTTTATTTGTTTGTGGTGCAATGAATCTTAGTTGATCCGTACCAGCATTGTACTGCAACTGAAGATGCTTCAATCTATCTATTTTTCAACAAGATGTTCCATAGTGATGTTAATGTTTTATCTCAATCGTATATCTGAGTTGGAATCAGGATTAACAGTAAGTAACCTTGTCACTAGAATCATTGAATTAATTGTTCATAGTTTTTTCTATAGACGTATAGTAAGAAGACTTTTTTCCACTTCTTCCTGCAAGCCTACATTTAAGGCTAGTTGAAGAGTTGGTTGATAATATTAAGTTAGAGGGATTATTGAAAAAGCTAATTGTAACTATAAACAAATAAATGGTTTATTTAGAAATAACAAATGAAAAAAAATTAAATACCCTTGAATTTTTCAGAACAGCAACTTTATAACAATTTGCATTATTTCTTATTTTTTTTGTAAAAAAAAAATTATTATAATCACCGTTATTAGTAACGAGTAAATTTTAATTTTATAAATACAATGTATAAATAAAGTAAGGAATGGTAAGTTAACAATTCCCCAAATAAGGGAAAAGGATAAATTATTATTTGCTTGGAAGAATAATGAAAATTGCGAAACATTATCAGAGTGGCGCTGTAAAGAAAAAAATTATAAATAAAATAGTGGGATAGTTGTAAAGGAACTAATGAACAAAGTAGTCGCTGCAATTAAAACCTCAAAAAACAAAAGATTTTAAATCTATTTAAAACCTTTTAACTTGAGTTACATCTTACTTAATTGGACTTACACCTTCCCGTATAAAGTTGGGATGGAGAGCATTTGGACGTAACTCAGTGGTGTTCAAATCCGAATTTCTGTCACTCTACAGAAACAAGTATTTGATCAATGTGCCCTGTCGGTATTTAGTTATAGTTGCCAAACATGGACATTAAGCAATGTAATAAAGAAAAGATCAGCAGAACGAGGAATGGAAAGAATTATAGTGGGACTGAACAGACTAGATAGAAAGACAGCAGTTAGTATTTAGATTTACTTAAAAAATAACAGATCTGCTGGAGTCTATAAAACGTCTAAAGTGACAGAGGGTAGGTCACGTTGCAAAGATAGAGGAAGCCGTTGTACACCTTTGATGGTAGACTGGTCTTCGAGACATCGTGACTAAGCCAAGAGAACGATCCGCAGATCGATGAAATATAGAAATCAAGGGGACTGCCAAATTCAACTGGAAGCAAGGGCTCGTGACAAAGAGGTATGGTGACTGTAGAAGGAGTTTGTCAGGAAGAATGGTTAACAGGAACGGCCGAAAGACACTGCTTCCACAATGGATTAATAAGCAACTTCGTTACGCTTGTCTCAGCGAAAAAGAACGGCCTAAAGAACGGCTTTCGTCGAGTTATCGCACAAAAAATATTTGATTTTTGGAAGTCCTTTCGCGCGTAAGGTTTCACAGATATTTTCTGACCTCCAATTACAAAATACCAAAAAATTTAAAATAGATATATTAAAACCGAAGAGAGATAGAGCAAAATGACAAAAAAAATATTTGTGATCAATTTTAAGAGCTGTTATATACTAGTAAAAGATTATAACTTTAAAAAAAAAGTAATAAAAGAAGGATATCAAACAAGTAAAACAATCTTGAATTACCTTACTAAATTAAAAACTAAAATATCTGGTTTCAAAAAATCGAAAAGGATCTAAAGGAATTAAATAATAAAATAGATAAAATTTTGAACAGAATTACATTTTTAAAAAAAATTACAAGAGTTTTCAGGAAAATCAAAAGGAAAAAGGGAAGTTTCCCTAAAGACATTACTGGCAGAAAGAAAAAAGATGAAAAGTAAAGTTGTTTTTTGTTTATTTAATGTGATCCAAAATGCTCCAAAAGAAAAATTTTTTTACATATCACGCGCGCGCCCACACACACACACACACACTTATATATATCCGTATGGCTGAAGAGTAACTTGCATTTCCTCTAACTGTTTTTATAATTGAGATAAGTAGAAGCGGTTTACGGCATTCTTCCTTGTACCAGAAGGCTACCTCAATGAACATATATATCACTATTTTTCATTTTTGGGCAGCAGGGGAATTCAAAAATTTCAATTGCTACCACTGGTCATTTGCCACATCATTATAAAGAGTTCGATGAGACGAGAAAAATGATAAGATTAAAATTAAATTCTGATCACCCAATCCAAAATGATGGCCAACAATGTATTTGTTTCAGATAGCTAGAAATATTCTCCCATTAATTTTTCCTTATTTGAGGTATCCAGATTCTTTGTTTGAAAAATCTTCTCTGATAAGAGGGCTAACTTACTAAGCCAATTTAAAGTATTTGGAATTTAGGGGGACCATTTAAAATTAAACATTTTAAATGGGACACATGGTTATGTGATACTTGTTTTAAAGGTCTTTGCGAAACAGGCAAAGAGTATTAAAAAATAAATAAATAAATTCAGACAATTTAAATCAAAATGCTGATCACAAATGTCATTACGTTAATTAAAATTTTTTTTAAATTAATTATTAAAATTTGTTCAAATACTCGTTCATTGAAGTAACTCCTCAGTAGAAAGAATGCCGCAAACTAAATACAGTTATACCAATTATAAAAAAAAATTATAGAGCAGTGTGTGCTAATTTTCAGCCACGCGGTATATACATCTTTATTATTGTGATAAACGTTAAATAAAAACTATTATCACGCTGGCAGCGTATAAGAAAAGAAAAAAAAGACTTTCACAATTTATATCGACAGGCTAGAAAAATAAAAAGTTAATAGAATTCTTACTTTAAGAATAGAATGTAATAACATGTCCTAACTACTGTTAAGAATTAGAAATGTTTGCATTTTGATAGTCTTATTTAGAAATAAGAACAATAAAAAGCAAAATAAGTTAAATCGATAGGTTGGAACAGTAAAAAGTTAATACAATTCCTGTTTTTAACGTTACGACATTGTGCAACCTTAAATATAATCAAGAAATTAGAGAATTAGGATACCTTTATTACTCTAATCTCTAATAATGGTTAAAAACTGTTCCTTTCAACTCATATTTAGAATCTAATTCTATATTTAGGAAAACAAAAATCAAAATGTTTAAGCTGAAAACTAAAAATTCTGATGTGAGCATCACATGACTTCCCTGGGCTTATTAAATTGCATATACACATTTTTTTTTAAATGAAAAGTACATAAAATTTTATTTCATTAACAACTTCTGATATTTTTTTATACTTTATTATTATTATTAAATTATTATTAATCGTAATTTTTTTACATCAGAGATTAATAATAATTTTTAATAAATCAATATATTTAAAAATAAATTGTTTTTAAATTGATGAATGGATCTGATTCGAACCGATATGTCTTCCCCATCTAAGAAACAAATATTTCATTAATTAAAATTTCATTTGGCTATAACACTGGAACCAACGAAAATAAGTTACACTTATGATATATCGTTGAAAAGCTCTCAATGAGGGCTTACTACTGCAGTTATGAAAATCCAAAATCCAAATTTTTTGGACACTTTTGGTTCAATATGGTAGAAATCAATAAGGGAGGTGCACAACTAGATGTTACAACAGTCAGTCCTAAATCCAAAATTTCCCACGGCTAATCGTTTTTGAGTTATCCGAGATACGTACGTACGTACAGACGTTACGCCGAAACTAGTCAAAATGGATTCAGGAATGGTTAAAATAATGGATATTTTCGTTGAAAATTGAAAATCAAATTTTTTGCTATCACAATACTTTCTTTACTTCGTACAAGGACGTAAAGAGTTAAAGGTTAGAAGAAAAACTGATAAAAGCTCAGTTTTCAGGGAAGGAAGATTTTATTAAAATTACTAACAAAAAACAGCGATATTTCAAATGATTTTTTTTCTAAGCAAAAGAAAAAAACTTAAAATTTCAAAGTCCAATTCCCTTCAAAACATAACATCATTTTGAATGCATTATTAGATCAATACGACCCATCTCGTCATCGGAAGTAAAAAAAAATAAAAATATTAATATGAATCTGTTTGAAACTGAAGGTTATCATATTATAATTTCATGATTGAAGATAAGATTATTTTTATATGTTAACCAAGTAAGGGCCCATCCAGGAAACAAAATTTTGTACCTATGTTTTTAGTAATTTTGTTCTCAGGGATATAAAATTTCGAAAAATACAAAAACAAAATGGGGGAGAATCCTTTTTTTATCCGGCAACAATACTTCTTCCTTTTTTTGTTACATATTAACATATAACAGCTGCAAAAGTAAAAAAAAAAAATATGTATTTTGTTAGGTACAAAAAATATGGTAACTTACAATGTATTTTAACATTATTTTTCATATTTATAATACTAAAAAACAGAAAAGTTTTTAAACTTTACATTTAAGTATTCTTACTTATAAAAGACATTTCAAAGTTTATGTTTTTAGTTTATTGTTTATGGACTGTAAAAAAACATTCATAAGCCGCTTGTTTCTTCGCTTATCATCGGTACGAAGGTTACTTTTTCAAACAAGACAAATAATGTTACTTCTTAGAAAGTTTTTTTTATCAAGCTTAAAAGTTTCCTTGTCGTGAAACAAAAAGCTTTTACCGGTTTCTTAAAAATAAAAGGAGAAAAAATGAAAAAAGTATCTTATAGATCTAAGATCTACATTTTCAATTTGAAGAAGTCAAAACTTTCTTTTTGATTTACTTTCCTTTTTTTATAAACCGATAACAAATTAAAAAAAAACCTTAATAAAGATACTAAAAGTTAAAATTATCATTAAATCAGATTGTAAAATAATTACGTAAGGCTTTTCTTTATTACTATAAATTTATATTCAATAAGGTTTAAGAAATAGGTTAGAATAAAGGATTTGAAACGTAGATAATAATAAAGAAGAAAGAAGGAAGAGAGGCACTTTGAACGCTTTGAATATAATTAAGGAAAATAATGAAAAAACGACTACACGGAAAAAAGAAACGAGGTGAGTCGAAGAGGATTAGGAAGAAAGAGTACAAAAATTTAATGATGATCGTAAGGAAGCACAAATAATTTTCTTTGAATCACCGACTACATAGCGAAACAGCCAACAGCTTTCATCATAAAATTTTGAAGAGAAAAATGAGGGAAATGATTTGGAACGCTAATAAACTACGAAAGAAAGAAAGAAAACGGATAACAAATTTGTACTTATAAGATAAATTCGAAAGTAGAAAAATTGTGACAAAATAAAAGTGACTGATTTTACAATCTACTTTTACTATAGATAATTCCTCTGGTTAAAATACGCCTATCTTGAGGGTTATATGGATTAATTTAACTGGTTTACCGTTATGGTTTATTACGACTTCAGTGGTCATTTACCTACATATATATATATATATATATATATATATATATATATATATATACATATATTATATATAATTTTTTTTTCTTAGTATATTACTGCATACTTAGAAGGAAACGAAGATAAGATTTTCCCCGATAAACTCTTAAACCTGAGGCTGCTGTTTTTGTACCATTTCGTGACAACTCCAAACAGCGACAATTTGGGGTTTTAATTGTGTAGCAGGCCAACCCAGCATTCCTTTACAGGCTTACAGAATATTTAACGGATTTTATTTTATATTTTATAAAGCTTTTTTTGATTATACGCTCTTTATTTAAACTTTTTACATTTTATTTGACAGTATTTGTATAGTATTTGAGTGATTAAACGACATCAAACATTCCATAAATCGGAGTGTGCTCACTCAAACCGGTATGTTCGGAACAGTTACAAGTATAAACATGAGTGATGATGTGAGAAATTGTTCTCTGAAACATCCATCGGAAATAATATATTCGAATACGTGTTTAGATCAAATTGTCCCCATCAAAGTCGCAATTACCAATTTTACAATAATTCTAAGGGAGGCCCAGAAATATTAACAATTCACAATAAAAATATTCCATTCAGTAGTTTTCTTTATCCTTTATTCCTTGCTCCGCCCCCCAGAGCCAGACCCGCACTTAAGCATAAATACAGCTCCGGGGATGCCATCGCCAAAAAACCACCCGGGTTGTTTAGTCTAAGTAAACATTACATGGTATACTCACTCCACAAAGCGCACGCGTTGTACACAAATGACGTCACGACAAAGAATACACAGTCGACTCGTATTAGGTGATCGAAGAACACTTTATACGCACATAGATTATCAAAAACGTATACGCACGCTACTACTTGACCAAACAAGAGGCTGTGAACTGCTGTCATTACAGTTACACTGTGATGTTGTGGAAACTGGTTAATATTCAATTATATTTATCGTTACTTTTAAAAGCGCTTGAAATGCCTACATTACCAATGAGTTTGGAATACAATTAACAGCAATGTATCAGACATAATTAGCCTGATTTTGGAAAGATCTACTACAAGATTACAACTGGATTTTTATCCTTTTGATACGAAGCTGTCTAATCTCAAAATAAGTAAAAAAAAAAAAATGTTTATGAAAGAAATTCTCTCTTTCTAGACCTTTACATGCGAATGTACGATTTGAACGGAGTTGAATAATTCTTACTGCTAGCGATGTTAACAATTATTAATGTTATATAAAATAACGAAGCATACATCTGACTTAAAGACAAAAAAAAACTGTTTTTAATATGAGAAGTTATTTCCTCTTACCAGAGATTGATATCAATTTCCAGAGAGCTTATATGGTTTCATAAAAGAAAATATTATAATTTAATTAAAACTAAATATTATGACTGAAGTTTGTAGGAAAATGTTTTACCTGCTAAGGTAATTTAATAAAAATAAAAACGAAAGCTCAATAAGTTTCTTTCTTGTAGACCGAATATTAATTAGTCTGCGTCAGGAGAAAGGTTCACTGATGTGATCTTGTTTGACAGTAAAGGCAGTAGTTAATTGTAAAAATAATTAACCATTTTTACTTTCTTACGGATAAGATTTATTAATATAAAATTATGAAACTGTAGACATTTTCATTTCCTACATATCGATCAGATATGTATTTGCTGGCAATAATGTGTTCTTTCTTGTCTCACAGTCGTTTATTTACAATCGGTTCTCCAATTAAGAAACCACAAGTAAATCGCATTACATAAAGCATTTGAAGAGAGGTTTTCAGCGAATACTCTCAATAAAACATATATATATATATATTATATATATATATATATATATATATATATATATATATATATATACTTTACTTATTTTGTATATATATATATATATATATATATATATATAATTAATTACATATACATAAAACATTTATATAAATTAACACTTGCATTAATTGGGATCACCACAAAGATTCAAGAGGTCACAATATTCTAGCGAAAGAAACAAATCAAAAACGAATCCACAAGATTAATGAACAATTATTACAGATTATTAAAATAAATACAGATAAAGAAAATAGTAGCGTAACAAGTTCACGGAAAAAGTAGAAGGGCGTTTGGCTAATTTCAAAGGCATAATGAAGACGTTTATCACGTGCCTGTTACCAAACCAGTTCGCGTCCGCAGATATCCCAAGTCCAGCACGTGTTGGCGTTTCAGTCGCTGGATACCTTCACTGTTGTCTAGGAGATTAACTGGTAGAAAGTTTACATGAGTCTCTAATAGCTATCTGTAACTTAAACCGAACCGTTTTATCTCATCGCGAACATAAGGCAATCCAACATATTCCTGAATTTACTCATTCTGAACGAAACGCCTTTATTCTCAATGGATCTCACCAACTTGTTCTGAAAACGTTGCATAAATCTCAACGTTACCTTTGCACGTAGTGCCCTATAGTTGTATGCCATAAGTCCAAACCGGTTTTAGAATCACCTTGTATATCGAACGTTTACTGGACAACGACAGTTGCGAGTTCTCCCTAACAACCAATAAAGTCTCTTATACTTGGTGTTAAGTTGCTTCCGTTTCTCTTTCACTTGGTACTTCCACGTTAAACGACGATCAAGGTGAAATCAAAGGTACCGAACCCTGTCACAGTGCCGGATGACGACCCCGTCCATGTGGACGTCGGGACAGTCATCCCACCTCAATTTATTCTCCATTTTGCTAGTCATTCACCGACCAAAACTAACACCGATTGTAGCTTCCTTGAGGCCAAGTGCGGGTCTCTTTCGACGATGTAAAAAGTGACATCGTCCAGAGCTGCAAGATCCGCAATAAAAATCGTGTAAAGGACAGGTTCTAAGATAGAGCCCAATGGAACCCCTGATTTGATGTAAAATAATGCAGATAACTTACCGTAAATGAATAAATCTGATGATACATTTTTGTGCACTAAAACTCGTTCTAATTTTTGAAGGAGCCTAAAAATATAATATGTATGTAATAAATAGAACAGCCAGTCATTAATACACAAAATTGTGTTGCTAAATTACAACTGAACAACGTAGTGGACTGTTTTATTTCATGTCATTACACAGGAGCAAACATATGTACGATTCTATTGACAAATCAGCGTAGGAAATACACTTTAGAAACTAACACAGTTTACAAGTAAGTAGAACAATTAACTTATGTACTGAAGATTCTGTATTCGAGACCCTACGCTTAGAATTGGAACTTTAATGATTACAAGTTATTATGTTTAACTGTACACAATGAGAGGTTACGTAGGAACAATTAAATAATGTAAAAAATGTAATATCTACTGACGTTGGAATATTACAGTAACAACATTTATTGCTAAATTTATAACATCAATATTTTTCCAAAACTTATTAAAAAATTTTTAATATGAAGGAGAAAAAAATTTACATAATTTCGATAACTGTAAATCTATGTTATCTCTGATATAATAAAGCAAAGTGCAGCAGAACAGTAAAAAATAATTTACGATAACAATAAAGTTGATTTTTAATAGGGAGTAATTTATATAAATAATATTTAATCAGTATGTAAATCATAATAAAATAGTTAGGATGCAATATTTGTTTTGCTCCAAACCAATAAAGAAAATAAGCAAAATCGCAATACAACGAACGTAAATCGTTATTACATACAAAAACACAAATAAAGTAAATATTTTTTTCGCTCATTCAAATACGAGTATTACCCTCTTTTTTGTATGTAGTTTTCACGTCTTAAATTACAGCTTACGGATCAACATTTTATACTTCGTAACTTTAAATAAAGTAAGCTATTTTTGTTCGTTAAGAAAAGATATGGTTCTTACCTATTTAAACTGCAAAGAAAGTCGCAGTTTTTCGTTTTTCCACGTCAGAGTAAAGTAGATTATCCTACTTAATCTTGCGGGAATTAACTATCTCTTTCTTCTGATGAACTGGAAAATTAGATTCCTTGAATCCTACTGGAAAAAAACATAATAGAGTAACACAGATCCTAGTGTAAGGTTTTAAAAGACAAAGTTTTTTCTAAACTTAGTAGCATACGCTTCTCTTACTATCTACTTTCTTACTATCTATGGCTCGGGTTTAAGGAATAGGTTGGAAAAGAGGATCGGAAAAACTTTTACATACCTTAACCGGTAAAATCCTGCTAAGAGAACTTTCAATTTTTTTACTCTGGTAAAATACACACCCATACTACCAACAAGGTAGTATGTAAAGAATTTATTTTCGTAATTTTCAATTAAAAAATTTTTGTTCACATTTTTTATAATAAAAATAACCTTAATTTGTTATTAAAAAAGTTTCGTTTTTAGCAGAAGAAAACAATTAATAAATTAATTCCCTTAATTTATTAATAAATTAATAAATTCCCTTTCCCGCATTGAAAGGGAATTTTTTACTCTTGCACTTATGATACTTTGCGACGATTTTTATGCTTAATTCATAATTCTTAATAACGGTAAAAAAAATTCAAGGGTGTCTCATTTTGTCCCCAAACACATTTTGATAACGTGAGCAATTTCATTTCATTATTAAAAAAAAACTTTTTTAAAGCAAAGATGAAGAAATTAGCTATTTTATACAGAAATTACCTTTTTTTTAAAAACTAAAAAATATATGACTGTATTTTCTATTTGAGAAGCTGAATAAGAAATTGCGTGTATTTATGAGATGTAGTTAAATATTCTGCGCCAGGGTGGGTAAAGTACAGTAGCCAAAATGATTAATCGTTATATTATCCTAATGAGAAACAATTCACAATATAATGAATGTATGATGCAGTTTCTTTAAGATAATTTTTCTTTTCAAATACAAATTCAACCACGTGATAAAAATGATTACTTATAATTTCTATTTTTTTTAAATATGATGATAAACATAATTTGTTTCTTTTTTGTTACGAAAGTGCGGGCATCAAATAGCTATGGTCATTAGCCCGGTGGAAATTATTAGCGTATGAAAAAATGCCATGCCTTACCGGGATTCGAATCCGGGACCTCCGCATGTAATGCCGTACGCTACTTATTCAGCCAAACATAACATTGTTTGTAATTTTTACTTCCTTGTACGAAATAAAGGAGGTATTGTGATCACGAAAAATTTCAGTTTACAGATTTTAACGGAAATAATATTTGACCATCCCTAAATCCATTTTGACTGGTTTCGGCTTGACGCCTGTACGTACGTACGTATGTATCTCGCATAACTTATAACGATTAGCCGTAAAATGTTAATTTTGGATTTAGGACTATTGTAACATCTAGTTGTGCACCTTCCCTTTTGATTGCAATCGACTGGACCAAAAGTGTCCAAAAAAAAGCCCAAAATCCAAAAACAAAAAAATTGGATTTTGAACTTTTTCGTAACTGCAATAATATGCCCTCACTGAGAGCTTTTCAACGATATATCATAGGTGGTAATTATTTTCATTGGTTTCAGAGTTATACCCAAATAAAATTTTAATTAATGAAATATCTGGATCGTACAAGGTCTACATCGGTTCGAATCCGACATCATTTTCGTTTGATTTTTTAACTTTTTTGCTTTTAATTTAAATATACTACTGATTTATTAATAATTATTAACCTCTGATTGTAAACAAATTTTTTTAACAATTTTAACTATTTAAAAAAAATTAATTCCTTTTTAATCTAAATACATTGATTTATTAAAATTATTAACCTCTGATTATAAGAAAAATGAGTATATGTAAGTTAACAGGCTTACAAGGAAGTCATGTGGTATCCACATCAGATTCTTTTTTCAAAATTAAAATTCATGAATTAACTATACTTGATAAATGGACGAAAACTAAAAACCGTTTGTTAATAGTCACTTACTGGGCGAGGAAAATGTTTGGAAAAATTTTGTTATACTGCAGTTAATGGAGAACATTTTTAGAAATTCTTTCACAGTCTGAAACGGATATAAATTCTTGTTTATTAAAAATAAATGAAAGTAATGAAACTAAATTGCATGACTAAGACGTTTAATATTTTTTTTGTAGTTATGAACGAGTAATCAGATTAAATATCATTGGAACGATATAACGGGCATATATAAACAAAACAAACATAAAATAAATACAAATACATTTATTTTTTGTTTTTAGAACAAATATTTTTCTCTTGCTTGTTATAGTCTATAACAAAGAGGAATAAATAGTAGTAGTCAAAAGAGACTTTCATAAATTTTTAGTTTTTACTCCTGAGTTCTACATAGTAAATCTGATAAACTAAGATCCAGATTGCAATATTTTGCCCACACATAAGAATATCTTTCTTTATTCTTTATTTTATAAAAATATCTTTCTTCCATTGCAGAAGAAGAAAAAATATATATACATATATATATATATATATATATATATATATATATATATATATATATATATATAGAGAGAGAGAGAGAGAGAAAGACAAGATATTGTAATCTGTCGTCTTGTGTGTATACATATATATATATATATATATATATATATATAATTTAAATGCACTCTATTTGACTTTATAGCTCAGGAACGGTTTAATATAGTCATAAAATTTAGTATGGTAGCTTGTCTATTCAATGAAATTCTTTCTTTAAATTATTGAAACATTTGAAGTGAGTAAGGAGATACTGTCTGTACTTCAAAAAGAAGTGCAAGAATTTACGATAAATTTTAGTCTTTCATTTGTTTGTATGCGTTTTTCGTTTTGTTTAGCTGATTAAAATATATCACTAAAATTATCATGGAATGTAAAGCAACTTATTTAAAAAACGTTTTTTAGATTTTCCAAAAATAATTCACATTCCTATAAATGTAATAATGTTAAAAAATTCGTCCAACTTTTTTTTGTTGCCACAGTTTTATTTACAATCGGTTGAAATTTACCGGAATGATTAGTAAATTTGAATAAAAATAAAATGATATGCAGAGAGGGGTTTCCATTGAAATCCCTCAAAGAACTGTATATGTATACACAAGTATACTACACATAAATATATAATAAATATAAATAAATACAAAGAAGTCCGAAAGAACAATTATAAGTTCAGAATACAAAAAGAAAAAGAAAATACCATAAAATAGCCTTATCAATCATACAAAGAATAACAAATCAAACAAAGGAATAGTGAAATAAATCAAAAACCCAACAAAATTAAGTGGCGAACGAAATGAATTTTTGACGATGCACATCATCTGACGTGTAGCTGAATCACGTCAAATCTCAGAGAAATTACTGATCTATTTATATGCAATCGCTTTAGGCGACTAACGTTCTCATTGTTATCCGGGAGGTTAACCGCTAGCCAGATCACATGTTTGTTCAATTTCGTTTTTTACCTTGTAATGAATCGCCGAATCTCCTATCAAACGATTTGGCAAACTCAGATAATCGTGTATTACAGTGTTTTTCGCAAATCACGCTTTTTTCGCTTTTTACTGATGATTTTAAATTTACCTAAATATAATGTTATCAAAATATAAACAGTCTTCTATTTTAATCAGAAGATTTGGCAGTATACCACTGTAATTAAAACAATGAGATTTTGTAATCTTTGCTGTTACAACTTATTCATAAAAAAATTTTTAAATTATCTTAATCATAATGAGGTACTGCATTGTCAGGTTGGGAATTATTTTTAGCGTTATCGTTGTATTTTAGGTAAAAATACCCAACTCACAGTAATAAACATGTTCTACATATTTTTTTGTGTTTTTTTTTCTTTAATCTATCAACTTAAAACTTCTTCTTGAGTTATATTTTTTTAAATCAATACGACGTTATCAGAATATAAATATTTAACTTTTTTGTACATAGAAAGACTTATTTTTTTGTTTAAAAATTCTCAAAGTAGTTATGAGGTGTTTTTAATTATGTTTTATTATACTTTTTCATTTTTTTTTAACCTCCGAGACTAAGCATTGATTCAGAGGATGAGATGAATGACAAGTAGCGTGTGAAAATGCCATGCCTGACTGGGATTCGAACCTGGGACCTCTGGATGACAGGCAGAGAGGCTACTACACACGCCAGGGAAGCCGGCTGCTTATTATTATAACCTCCTTTTTTCCTATTTAGCCTCCGGGAATCACCGCCAGGTATTATTTCAGAGGATGAATGAGGGTGATATGTATGAGTGTAAGTGAAGTCTTGAATAGTCTCAGGTCGACCATTTCTGAGATGTGTGGTTAATTGAAACCCAACTACCAAAGAACACCGGTATCCACGATCTAGTATTCAAATCCGTATAAAAGTAGCTGCCTTTACTAGGATTGGAACGTTGGAACTCTCGACTTCGTAATCAGTTGATTTGCGAACACGCGTTCATCACTAGACTAGAGATGGTTTGCTTTTTACCTTTTTTTTTTTTAACCTGCGGATCAACAGTTAAGTTTATATATATATATATATATATATATATATATATATATATATATATACAGTTTATATATATATATATTAAATGAACACAATTAATAGTTGGGTAAAACGTTAAAAAACTGGACATTACGGAACTTCATAAAATTTAACCTTTCACTCTATCCATTTTTCCCTATTTCCCTTTTTCCGTATCTTCTTTTTCCCCTTCTTTATTTGTTTCACTTCCCCCATTTCCCCATTGTTTTTTATTTATCCCCTTTTCCTTTTCCTATTTCCCTTTTCTCGCGCGTTAATCGGTCCGGTAATTTTTTTTAGTCTATAGCAGACACACTTAAGAACATTGTCTTTTATATATATATATATATATATATATATATATATAGAAAAAGAAAGTCTGTATATTTGTTTTTTTCGCAAATATCTCAACACCAGGGTCTATAGCTCGACCTACCGGGTTGAGTGTTTGCAAAAGTGTTTCTTTTCACGTAACTAATATATATTCTGAATATGAGCCAAATCGGTCTATAAATACATTTTTTCTAAATATCTCGACTCCAGCGCCATCTAGTGAGTCCATTTTGTACAAAAATATTTTCTTTCACGCAACTAATATATACAAGCATAATACCATAAATGCAGTTTTTCCAATTATCTCAACTCCAGCGCCATCTAGCGGGCCCATTTTTTGCAGAGGTATCTTTCCATGTAAGTACAAATATTCTGTATATGAGCCAAATCGGGTCATATTATTTATATATGTATAGGATAAACAGTTTTTGAAATATTTAGCTTTACGCTTGTTTTAGCGCCTTTTAATGCCAGTTTGTTTATATTTTGTTTTTCATATAGCAAAATTAATATATTTCTATTTTTTACGAACAAAAATACCCGTGAAAATTTGCACATAATTTTTATACGTTTAACGTATTAAATGTTATGCTTATTTCAGTTATTAATTGCATTTTTAGTTTTATTTTATTTTTGTAACTTACAATAATTGTAAAACGCTACTACAATGTTGTATAAAACCTTAAAAATATTAATAAGAAATTTAATCTTTTAAAAGAAATAAATATTTTAAATTTGCAGTAACTTTTTCGCGGAAAACCAGAGTAGTGATTTTTATTGGCTGTTATCAGTAAACACTGAGGTTAAATTATCGAAAGATAACACTTGAACAACGCGTAGAAATTATAAAAACAACAATAAACGAGTTTTCGAAAAAAATCATATTTTGAGATGAGGCACATTTTATTTTTACCGGCTTTCTCAATAAACAGAATTGTCAAATTTGGGGATCAGAAAATCCAAAAAAATATTGAAATACATCCTCGACGGGTTTCGGTTTGGTGCGGATTTTTGGTTGGGATTGACTGGAGCTTACTTCTTCGAAAATGAAAAAGGTGATGCTGTTATCGTCAATGGAGTTCGATATCGTGAGATGATTTTTAACATTTTTGTATGCCCTAAAATTAATGATATGGATATGGAAGATATGTGGTTTCAACAAGACGGTGCAACATGTCACACTTTCAATGTAACCATACTGTTATTGTAAGATAAAGTTAAGTCGTGTTATCTCGTACTGAGGTGATGTGAACTGACCGCCAAGATCATGCGACTTGGACACCGTTTTGACGTTTTTCTTTAAGGTTATCTTAAGGATTAACTGTACTTCAATAAGCCACAAAAAATTCGAGGACCTCGAAGAAGAAACTCGACATAACATTGTCGACATTTCCCAGCAATTATGTTTTGGAAAATTTTGTCAAAAGAGTGAAGATGTGCAGCCAAAGTCGAGTTGCTCGTTTGAAAGATGTGCTGTATCAAACATAACCTCCATGTCTCTCCCTACTTTCTAATAAAACAAAAATATTATCAATTATCAACTAAAAAAATATGTTTTATTAAAAAATTATAATGTCAGCACTGTTTGGGACATATTTAATATAATAAAGTATCGTAAATACGGTACTTAAGCTATTACTTTAATAATTTTAAATTATAAAATTTAAACCTTTTAATTATTGGAATATTAAAAGTAAATTATACTTTAAAATGTAGTGGAATTATTTTATAACTACACATTAATATGTATTACTTAAAAAAACACTTACGTTATGATGAAAAATATGTATTACAATTAATAGCGTTAAAAACGATTAAAGGGAATTTCAGCAAGGGAGAACCAATGAGTAATCTTTTCTCGTAATTATCAGTCGTTTATCACACGACTGATAAAGTGAAAGACATTTTAAAAAAGGGTAGGACAGACCAAGTAATAATTTCAGGCGGATTGACATCTTTATTGCAACCGCTAGATGTCTGTATTAATAAACCGTTTAAATCTGCATTAAAACAACTGTACAGTAGATGGATGCCTGATGAAAATTTCTTTCTCACGCCTACAGGAAGAATCAAACGCCGGATTTTAACCAGATTTGTGTTTGGATAAAAGATGCTTGGGAATGTATTTCCACAGAATTAGTAAGGAAAAGTTTTAAATATCTAATGAACTTGATGGTAGTGAAGACGATAACCTTCGGCAGAGCGACGTGGAGTCTACCGGTAACTCTGCTACAGAAATTGACTGTGATAGTGATTAATTAAAAATATAATCCCATATTAAAAAGTATATTGAAATGATCCTTTTCAACATGATACTTTCTTTTCGTTTTACTGGCCTACTGATTCTGAACTAAACTAGTACCTAGGTAATTAATTATTAATGTAATATTAATATTGCAATTTAAACTAATTAAATGCTTTACTTTTAGAACATTTTCGTATTTACGGATTTTTTATCATATCTGCTGCACTTTAAAATACGGTATATACTCGATTTTTTTTAGATTTTCGGTCCGGAAAATCGAGGTGCGGAGCTTATTTGGTGGCGGGGGGTACTCGAATAAATACGGTATTTTAATGATGTACAGAAAAATTAGGTTTCATTGAATATTGATAAAATGTTTCTTTGTCTTCATATTTGATAATATTTCTTCAGTAAAATATTTACTTAATTTTAACTCCGCTTTCTTAATTTTAGTTTTATAATTTCTCTTTTAAAAAGTTTACAATTACCCAATTTGTATGGATTTATTTTCTTTTGTAATGGTTTAGAATAAAGGTTGTTCTCTTTATTGCTTGATGTAGCACTTTGATTAGCTTCAGTACAAATTCTTGATAATGAACACGCTTCAATCCTTCTCAAAGTTCACATCGCAGAAGCCTATAAATCCAGTCCCTCTCTCACTTCCCACAATCTGTAATTTTTTTAGCTTTTCTATTCTTCCTTTACTTTTCATTACCATTACTCTTTACTGTTTACTTCCATTAATTTAGTTTTCCTTTATTTATTTTCATCCATTCTCATTTCTTCCTCCAGAGCTGTTAATAATCTTTCATCGGCTAGAATTACCATTTAATCAGCAAACGTTATGCAACTTAATTTTGTTTTCCTAAACAATCCTTCTTATAATATATTCAAGAACTTAACTTCAATGTAAATATTGAACAGTATCGGTGAGAGGGAGCATCCTTTCCTAACACCTCGACCTAGACCCACTCATTCAGTCATATTCTTACTTTCATTGCTGCTGTTGTTTCATATATAATCCTATAATTAACCTTTGGTCTTTCTATTCAACTTTTTTCTCTTTAAGAATTTCCATAATTTTCCCCATTTGACTATCAAATACCTTCTCTAATTCTATAAAACCCAAACTCATTAGAAGAAATAATGGTTAATTATATCTGATTATATATCCGTTCAAAGAGAAAAAAGTTACTTAAAGTATCAATGCAAAATACTTCACATTATTTTTTATTGCAAACGTAAACAAATTAAAAACATAAATATTTTTTTAATTTATTTACAAATCATTAAAAGTAACTAAGTTAAAGTTCAAACATATATTATTACGTTAAAAATATATCTCATATCTTAGAAATGATTACATCTCTTGACTAAACGAATTAAAAAAGTGAGTGGATTTGAATCACTTTCTCTATAAATCAATAATGGTAAAAATTACACATCATATATTTCGAAAGGGACTAATCTCTTTCAACTTAAAAATAAAGCAATAACTTATAATACAACATTATTTATAATCAAAAGTTAGAACCCAGAAAAAAAACTAGGATCGGTAGGTTTAGCGAGGGGTGGAAAGACCTTTAAGCACCATTTGATTTCAGAAGTATTATAGTGTTATAATTTTTAATAGAAAAATTCTTTTTCAAGCCATCTAGAATAAAAATATCAGCATCCACGATAGAGTAGAAGGATGCTGGGATAGGAAAGAAAAATGTTATCAATAGTGTAATCTCTTCTGGTTCAGTGCTTTGACGTCAAGTATTTTGCCCCTTACCTCAGCTTAATATTATTAATATCTATCGCTATTTTTAAATATGATTAATATTTCTTCGTTGAAAATATCAGTAAAAAAAACCTCAGTATCAATATCTGGGAAGGAAAACTGAATCGTTGAGGATATTTATATTCGTTACACTAGGTCTGTAAACTTCGTCTAAAGAAAATGAAGTTGAACAATTTATTTTTATGAATAGATGTGGCATAAAGCTCGAAGTAAAGTTCTATTTTGGATATTATGTCCCGTTTTGAACTTAAACGAATTTATTACAGAAACTGAATCAGATCTCCCGTATAAAATACAGATACAATTATTTATCTTATACATTATACAACTGAATATCTATAATTTTTTTTTGCAATAAGATTGCCAAATTAACGGTTAGATAGAAACAAATTTTTCTCTTGCATACTTCTTAGTCGAAGTATAACTTTACTCCGTAGTATGTACGAAATGAAACAATGTGCTATAAGTTCTTGCGAAGCGCTATAAGTTGTTTACGAAACAATTCCACACGAAACTAAGTAAACATAAAAACAAACTCATCACCGACTTTACTATCTTTACATTCCTGACAGTTCCATACGACGATTGAGAAGGACTTGCACTTAAAAACTAATTGAATTACTAATTTATGAAATTTTAGGGTTACAATGATTAAATTATGAATAAATTTCTATCGCTGCAAAAAGTGAACCATGCTCTATTTATTAATAATCAATTTATTTTTTAATTTTATACATTTTTTACAGAAAAAAACAAAGTTGACAAGTTAAAAATCTATTTAAATCAAAGGGAGGATCTATTATAAGAATTTTTTATACATCTGTTCTCGTTAAAAAAACGTATTTAAAATTTAACAAAATTTTTTGTACCTTACTGGGAATAAGTTTTACTTCCTTGTACAGAAATAAAGAAAGTATTGCGATCGCAAAAAATTTCGGTTTTCAGATTTCAACGGAAATATACATTTTGAGCATCCCTGAATCCATTTCGACTCGTTTCGGCGTGACGTTTGTACGTACGTACGTTTGTATCACGCATAACTAAAAAAAACGATTAGCCGTAAGATGTTGAAATTTTGGATTTAGGACTGTTGTAACATCTAATTGCGTAGTTTTACGATAAATTAGAATTCAATAAGTTATTACTGAAATAAAATTTTATGAATTTTTTATATGCTTTAAAAATGTGTATATGTAATTTAATAATCATACAGGAAGTCATGTGCTGTCCAAATCACATTTTTTTAGAAGAATGAGGAATATTTCATAAAATTTTTAAATGGGATTTAGTGACATCACATTCTAAAATTAATTTCTGTATAATTTTATTTTGTAACATTTCAAAACAGTGAATTAAAAAAATTCGGATTTATTCTATAGTTTAATTATTAAAATAAAAAGTCAATTAAATTTTAATAATATTATCTTCTTTATTCCTGATAAGAAAACTTCAATAAAACTTTTAGTTAGCAACAAAAAAATTATATTTATTTCGGAAAAAAGAATAAAAATAAATTTTTTTGTTTAATACTTCCGAAATAATAATAAAGTTAAAAATGAATATAAAGCTTATTAATTATACTCAATCTGTTGGCCTTAGTAGGACGCTAAATAGTAAAATATTTATTTTTGATATTCCAGTTAATGAATTATTACTTGATCCCTAACCATACTTGAAAATTCTTAGAAAAAATCCCATTTTTATAGTGTTATCCTGTGATAATATAAGGTGATAGATTCTTTTATATATAATGTGATTTATTGGGAAAACAATACAAATTGAATTTTAATTCAGTTTTAACCTCACACAAGTCATCTGAATCAACTGTTTAGGTGAAATAATAAATACATAAATGTAACGTTTAAAAGTATTAATTTCGTAATAGGACACAGAATTCTGTTTCTAAAGGAAGAAGTGTGTAATATCATGACATTAACATAAATCTTATCACCTAAATTATAGAAGAAAATTAGTATAAAACCAACAATAATAATAAAATCGAGTTATTATTAAATACAGTACAAATCTATAGTTCTGATATTTCCATCGAATTCGAGGAGGTTAAACTCGCGGTCTTTGCAATAAATAGATGGAAAATGGCTCACATCAGTGAGCGAGTGTTAATGTCAAATTACAATGAAATAAACATCCTGGCCCCTGAAGCAAATTATAAATACCTAGGAATTCTTCAGGCGGATAACATTTAGCAAACGAAGTAAAAGCCAGAATAAGTGAGGAATATATCAGGAAAATTAAGAAAGTGTTAAAATTAAAACTAAATGTTGGAAATATCATTAAAGCCTTGAAGACCTCGGCTGTGCTTATTGTTAGGTTTGTTGGTGGAATAGTCAACTGGACATAGCTGAATTAGAGAACCCACACCTCAAAACTCGTAAGATAAGAGAATTAATATTGCCCTAACAAAATGACAATAATAATATTTTCCTAACAAAATGACAATGATCGGCTGTACTTACCTAGAAATGAAGGAGGAAGAGGCACGATCCAAGTGCAGTGATCAGTAGAGAAAGAAAAGCGAGCACTGACGGAATATATTGAAGGAAGTCAAAGAAGGGACTCTAAAAGGTAAACGAAGTAAGAAGTAATATAACAGTCAAATCGTAAATAGCAGAAGAGAAAGATGGCAGAGTAAAACCACGTACTGCCAGAATATTAACAACATTGAAGAGGGCAGCAACAGCAATAAACATGGCAGTGACTGAAGAAAGGAACATTGAAGAAAGAAACAGTAGGCCTTATACTAGAGCACTAGATCAAGCACTGCTTACCAATAACATCAAAACCAAAATCGATAAGACTCAAAGTGAGAGCAAATGTCGACTGTGCAAAAAGGCTGAAGAGACAATTTAACACCTAATTTTTAACTACAAGAAAATCGCACAAAAGATCTATTTAGAGAGGCTTAACAAAGTAACCACCATCATTCATTGGCACTTATGTAGGAAGTATGAGATAGGATTAAGCAAAAAGTGGTGAGAACATCAGCCAGGCAAAACAGTTGAAAATGACCAGATGAAGATCATCTGGAACTTCAGAATTCAAACTGAACGCCACTTGGAGCACAACATACCAAACATCACTGTAATGGGAGAAAAACGCGTATGGATAATAATACCGCTATTTCCGGTGATAGTCGACTTCAAGAAAAAGAACTTGAAAAAATAACATGATGGAAACTGAAATGCAACGATTATGGAAAAATATTACTATAGTACCAGTAGTAATAGGCGCCCTAGGAGCTACACCAGCAAGCCTACAAAAAAACTTAAAATTTATTGGCCTACAAGATTTAACATCACAATTGCAGAAACATCACTTCTTGGAATTACGCCATAATTCGACGATACCTTTGAGATTCCTAGGACCTTGGTTAGGATTTATGTCTCAAACTTCTAAAACCGGTCAAATAATTTGACTGTGTGTAGTAATGTATAATAATAATAATAACTACAACAATAAGACCATTGGCAGCAGTAATATTATTAATTTAGCTAATTGAATTTCAAAAGAGGATCCTTAAAAATATAGGTACAAAAATAAACAAATCGTTTGCTTTGTATTTTCAAGAGAGTAACTTTGTTATGAAACTCAGAACACTTTTACTTGCCGTATCTAAAAAAAAAACAACTAAATTCAACTTCCCAAAAAATCCTTAACCACTATCAACGTTTACAGTTTATTTGCCACTAAGCAAACCTTATTTCCATATCTGAAGATAATAATTTTTAAACAAAGTTATTTCATCAGAAATCATTGTTATGATGATTCCTGTATAATTTAAAGATCTCTGGTGTAAATCAAAGTCAATTAAAGTTATTTGGATATGGATATGTATACACTTCCATTTATATATGTAAATCGTTTTTAGAATTGATTAACGACACTAATTAATGTCATGGGTATGATTCTTCTCAAGATATATTGCCAAACAGTTATTTAAAGACTTTCAACAATGTTTATCCAATATGATAAATTTGGGTAATTATGATATGATCCTCCTTTTCTAATCTTAATGAAATATGGAAAAAACCTACTTAAAAAAAAAAAAAATAATAAGAGTGAAATAAATCTCACAATAATACTTTGTCCAAAATTATGTAAAAACGGCAAATTTAGGTAGGCCTACATTGTCCCCTTCTAAACATAAACCTAAACATACATTGTCTCCATTGTCTCCAAGTTTAAATTCTACACTATCACTTTTTAAAAGTTATTTGAACTTAGTTACCACGTATTATACAGAAATTGGAGTATTCTGTATGTTTCTGTAAGGCACTGTAAGATGTAAAGACATCTGCAGATTGTGGTCGTGCGAAAAAAAAAAATTGGGATATTTAAAAGTAACTTATGATTTATTCGAATTTCTACTGTTGCGGAACAAGTACGTCCTTCCATCATGTAAGGATTATCGGGTTTCAAGGTACAGATTATCGGGATTCAAGTACAAATTTTTCACACCTATATCGTTACGTATGAATATTTACTAAGTTTCATTATCCAACATTAGGACAATTCACATTTTATTGCGCATTCACAGACAAAATGCCTTTTAATTTCGTTTTGATGGTTGTGGATGTGGAAATGCATTACAATACACATCTATCTTTGTTTTTCTGTTTCGCCATCGGAACCACCGTAAGGCATTACTTCAGAGGATGAATTGTATGAATGTAAATCAAGTGTAGTCTTGTACAGTATCAGGTCGACCATTCCTAACCTGAGGGTTCCTGACCTGTTGGGATTCAGTTAACCACACAACTGAAACCCAACCACCAAAGAGCATTGTATTCATCGGTATCGGTATTTGAATACCAGATCATGGATACCATGATCTATCATTCAAATCCGTGTAAAAGTACTGCCTTTACTAGGATTCGAACCTTAGAACTCTCGACTTTGAAATCAGCTGATTTATGATGACGAGTTCACCAGTAGACCAATCCGGTGGGTTAATACACATACATTATCTACTAAACTTTGTTATTATTATTAGGTGGATTATTATTATTATCAGGTGGATATTTGGATTTTCTTTTCTTTTCCTGTATTTTTTATTTTTCTTTCTTGCATTATAGTCTAGACTAATCGTTCTCCCCCTATTAAGATCCAAATATTTCATTAATTAAAATTTAATTTGGCTGTAGCTCTGGAACCAATGAAAATAATTACCACTTATGATACATCGTCGAAATGCTCTCAATGAGGTCTTATTACTGCAGTTAAGAAAAAGTTCAAAATACAACTTTTTTTTTATTTTGGGTTTTTTTAGACACTTTTGGTTCAGTCAACTGCAATCAAAAGGGGCAGGTGCACAATTAGATGTTACAACAGTCCTAAAATATAAATTTTAACATCCTACGGCTAATCGTTTTTGAGTTATGCGAGATATGTACCTACATACATACACACAGACGTCACGCCGAAACTAGTCAAAATGGATTCAGAGATGGTCAAAATAGATATTTCCGTCGAAATCTGAAAACCTAAATTATTCGCGATCACAATACTTTCTTTACTTTGTAGAAGGAAGTAAAAATTAAATTTTTTTTTCACTTACTACTTTTTCGTATTTTAGTACGCCCTGTACTAAAACGCCTGCCTGTTGTGCAGTCTCTCTGCTTCTACAAAACCGAGTTTTAAATGTTAAAATAATTAAAAAATTGATTAAAATGTTAAAACTGTAAAGGTAGATGTTTACTTCTCAGGATTAAAATAAAATGAACTACTCTTTTGCTACTGCTGGTCTGTTGGAAGACAATAAAACTAAAAATTGGATACCAAGAATGTATTTTAAATTAATATTCCAACCTAAATACGACTACCTATAATTACCGTAAGGTAATTATAGATTCGCGAAGAGATCAAACGATTCGGTTCAAATTAGAAACGGTTAGGTAATCACGTGAACTTTCTAGCAGTTATTCTCCTAAACAAGTGCAAGGACGCCTGGCGACTGAAACGCATACATGTGCTGGATTTAAGGGAATATGAGCGACACTTAAGTCGGTTCAATCATCACTTTTTAGAAATTGTAGACCTGAGACTGTACAAAACTACACTTCACTTACACTCATTCATTCTCTGAAGAAATACCTGACGGTGATTCCCAGAGGCTAAACAGAAAAAAATGTATATATATATATATATATATATATATATATATATATATCAGATTGTGATGAGAATCTTTCTATGCCTTGATGAGGAACTTAGCTTCTTTCCGTATATCTTCATGAGCTTATTATGTTACTATTTGTTTGTCTTTACCTATTTAATGGTGTAATACATTTTTTTTATTTATTTATTTAGATCTTTGTGAACGCTTGTACCTATTTAATCTTATTCAATGCGAGTATGTTTATATATATACGTACTTTTTTATATATTTATGTATATGTACATTTTATTGAGGGCATTCATTGGAAACACCTCATGTGCTTTATGCAATACGATTTTTCTTTGCAGAAAGACTTTTTGTAGTTTCTTACTCAAAACCTATTATAAACAAACAAATTAAGAGGCAAAAAAAAACCTTTAATTAATTTATTTGGTTCACACTATAATCATTCTCGGAAGCTACGTGTTTTATTATAATACTTAATTGTATAAATTCTATACCAGAAGCGCAGACATTGTGAAAATATTCACTGAAGACTGTAAAAAATAAAAAAACATCGATGAAATAAAGTTTTCATATCCTTAATAAACTTAACACACACACCCACACACCCACCCACACACACACACACACAGAGAGAGAGAGAAAGAGAGAGAGATTACTTAAGTGAGATGTTTTATTAGACATCGACTAATGCGTCCTGTCACTGGCAAGGAAGATTGCCAGAGTTCTGAATATCTCACCCTTAAATAACTAATTTCAGAATATTTAGCTTGGACCTTGGATCTTTTAAAACATAAACAGAATTAGTTGGTGTCAAATAATATATGAGAATAATATTGGTATTTATAATGTGGACGAAGTGTTTGAAGCATTTTCGGTTTGCAACCCGAAAACGTTATCTTGTCATGTCATTTGGACATGACAAGATAACGTACTTAATCTCGAACGGTAGTATTGCAAAGTAACCATACGTTTTTAAACTACAAAGGGGTTTTTACTTCTTTTTGGGGCCGATTTACTTTTAATATGGACATAATTACATGAAAAAATCAGGTAGAATTTCACCCCTGTATTTCTTCCCTCATTTTTGTGCGGATAATTCTGATCATCTTCGACATCCATCGCGTGCCACGCCCATTCGATCTGCAACATAGTCACAATGATGTTATCGGGGATAAGGTACCAAATTCTCTCATACATGCTTCCTGGTGCTCTAAAAGAGATCGCACTCGAACACCATCTGTTCTGCGGTGTCCTTCCTTCCACAATTATTGCACTCGTAGTAGTATCTTAATAATCGCACAGTATTAGTATCCTTTAAAACAAACATGTTCGATCAGGAACTGAGTCAACTTATATCCCAATACCCCGTAATTGCGGTCCAGCTATCTTTGAAGGTCCGGGTTGAGTCTTTAGGTTCATCTACCCTTCAGATGGCTAGTACTTTTATGACACTGCATTAGTAGTATAATGGTAAAATAAGAGTTTTATTTTCAATATAAAAAAGTATTTAAAAAAGATTTTTTGTAGCACAGTTGAACTTGTATGCGTTCTTAAAGATTATTAAAAATTAATAACGTCATGGTTTTTATTATAAATAAACTGATAAACCTCAGTTACTAAAAAAGTTACAATTAATCGGTTTAGTAATTCTGTTTTTTAAAGACAGAAAAAGAATATGTACACACAATAATTATATTAGATAAATAATGACTGTAAATTTTTTTAATTAATTATAGGTATTTTACATCTTATGACGTTATTCATTTATTAAATTAAAAATGGGTAACCTTATTTGTTAGTTATTCTAATAAAAACATGCAAATAAACGATTTTGTGTAAAATTATACTCCGTTTTATTAAAACATAAACCCATAACCATATACATAATCATCTACAAGGTAAGTTAGATGAAAGTTAAAGAAATGGAAGAAAAAAACAATAAATATTTTAATTACTACTAAAAATTATACTAAAAAAAATAAATAAATAATAATTACAAAGTAATTATTTATTGGGGAAAACATTATAATATTCATGTTATAATAATAGTAATAATAATATTACCAATTATTATTATATTATTTACATTTTATATACACCACAATATAATAACACTGCCATCATTAATTAAAACATTTCACAAATTTAACATTTAATATTAATCTATTATAAATTAACTATACTTAAATTGTTAGTATCACCCAGTTTTCGAAAAAAAATTACCATAAACAGTTATTTTCTCACTCACATGTAGTTTTAAACTAAAATTTGATATTCCTTTGTTTCAGTAACATTATTTATAACTGCACTCACTGTACGTTTATACATTCAATTTATTTATACGGTTTCTTTTATTTTTACTTAGTTTTTTAAAAACAATATTAGTGTCCATTCAGCCACTTAGGTAATCTAAAAACAGAAAAAAGAAACAAAATGAAATTATAACATTAAAGTATAAACATGTTCAATTAGTTTTTAATTATTATTTTATCACACAATATATTTTATTAAAGAAATATAACATAAATTATATCTGTAGTGAAGAAGCTTGTAATCTACTTGTTACAAAGTTAAAATTTTTCCTTTTATTAAGTTTGATTACTATAAAATATATTCATTTGTCCCAACCACTACCGATTGCCAGCAGAACTAGAAGACATGAATTTTTGCCTTGGCACATTGGTAACAGGAAAGACATAATTTTATCATTTAATTTTCTGGCGTTTTATAAACTATTTTATTTTGTAAAATATGTAGATTCAAATAACTGTTTCAGCTTTTTCAAAGTTTTTTCTTAAAAAAAAAATAATTTTGAAATACACACTTAACGTTATATAAATTACAGGGTACATTAATAATAATTTATTGTAAAAATACTCAATTTTTTAATTTTCAGTTCATCTGGTACAAGTATTTCATTTAGTTATATTGATAGTATTAAAAAACGTTTGGTATTATTTGTAATAAGTATGTTCTTGCTTTCTGAAAATTTGACGAAATGGTATGATTCTTTGTTACAGTGCCATTATTTATTCATTCAAACGTAGTTTTTCATATTTTCTTTTATATTTTGCCACGGTTTTTTGTTAATGAATTTTTAAATACACTGTGTAAATATTTATGTAAAAGATAAATAATTAAATATGGATGAAGTGGAAAAATAATTTATGTTTTACCTAAGAAATTATAAGATTCAACTGCATAATTTAGTAAATCGATTTATTTTGTGACTTAAATTAAATTTCAGTTAATGTTTGGAATTTTCAAATGCTATCAAATAGAATATATTCCAAAAAAAAGATTTGTAAGAATCCAAATCTAATTTTAATCTTTGGTATAATAGGTCAAAATAATATAATAAAAAAAAAAAGAAAGAATAATACATGTAGCTGGAGTGAGTCATCTTTTCATTTCATACGTAGCAGTCAACGTGTTATTTACTATTAGTATAATATATAACTTGGTAGCGTGCTAGCATTTCATTAAAAAAAATATATATACCAGCAACCTTGTCCACTAAATTGCTTTAGACTGAATGAGAAAAATAAACAAAGAAATAAAGTAAAAATAAAGAAAATCCCGCATAAATCGTTTTTGTACTTATGAGTAAAAGTGTGTAAATATATTAAACGTGTTAAAATATATTAAATATGTAAATATATTATAACGGAGAATGAAAAAAACCTTTATTTTAGATTTTCTGTATACAGCAATAAAAATAAAATTCATTATTTATACATTCACCTGTTTTATTCCTATAAACGAATTTTTGTAATTTTTTCATGAAAAATGTGATATATAAATAAGCTAAGCCACGAAATACGTTACTATCTTTAAAGTTTTTTTGTAGAAAGATAACACGTTTAAGATGGTTAGCATTAAGGTTTCGTTATTGAATGCTACTGAACGGACGACAAAACTTGACAATAAACACACAATTGATATACAATAAACAGCAATAGTTAAATTAGAAAAAAAATCTAAAATGAGTGGAGAGCAACAAAAAAAGAACTACTGTAAAAATTTCCTTTTATTCGTCAGCTGTTTAATCGTTAATTGTTAAACTTAACGCGCGCGAGCGCTTTCTGAGTAACACTGATCTGTACTATTTGAGTTACTATGTAAATAGTCGCAAGGTATTTTTATAACATGTTTGAAGGTCAATAGCTCGCTTCATCATTATGGTTTAAAGTCAAAAATTTTGTTATAATATTTAAAAATTATTTTTATTTTTACATGCAATTTTATTTAATTTTAAAATTCTTCTTTAAAGAAAAAACTGAAGAGAAACAGAAATGTTCTGAATTACTATTCTAAAATCAACTTGGTTTATTTTTTTCATCCGATTCAGCGAGCGAGAAAAAGCTGCCTTGCCAAAATCAATGAACGACATTGATCTGATATCTTAATAAAACCTGTTTTTGCAGTTTATTATACAAATTTTGCCTAATAAGGGGATGAGGTAAAGATTATAGTCAGCAAGTCAGATTGAGATAAAAAACTACCTGGGCAGATGAGAGTTGTTTCCAGATTGAAACTAAAACCTTCCTGTTAGTTATAAGTGGTATTGAATGCTAATACTCCAAATCTGTTTTCTGAAGCAAACTACGCGAATGGTGTAACAACCAATCATGATACCAAAATGTGTAGTTATTCAAGAGTATACTAACCAGCCGATCATACAACTCAGCCGAGTGTTCGCCAGCTACATCCCTGCAAATGTTAGAGTGCCAAGTCACCGCTATAAATTAGCTCAAGCACGTCTTTACAATTTTATCAAATAGATTTATAAGAAGTTAAAATAATGTCATATCTAATTATTGATGATGATTTTTTTAGTAAGTAAATTCGTTTTCTTTTCGATCCCAGTAGAATCCTAACAATACAAAATAAGTATTTTAGTTGATTATACTTTAATAATATCTTAAGTTTTTGAAGGAAAACTAGATTTTTGTTGGAGTTTTCATTTGAGGTTGTCAACGCAGAATCATCGATTAGTAATATGTTATTTCTTTGTTCCTGTTGTTTTCCAATGAACAGGTTTGACGAGTAGATAGCTCACCATCTGCTACAAGAAACCTTGAAAGTAAATTCGGGTAGCGGTTGTTTGTCTATAAATTTGATTCAAATTATTTTCCTTATACTTGATCCCTTCTTCCCATTTTTGGAATTTGTTAGTGTACATCAGTACTCGCTACGTCGATGTTGATGATAAGGAATCTGTACACGTAATTCGCGCTTTCCATAGAGTCTCAATTCGAAGACACTTTCTCCTTTAGTAGTTGAAAAAAGTTTATTTTTGAACTGAGCAGAGATAATATATTCTATTATTTCTGAACATAAAGAATACATTGCTTTACAATACCTGTCGCAGTCTTTATAAAAACCTGTTATGACTAATATAAAGAACCTAAAATTTACGAAGAACCAAACTAACCCTTTTCAGGGACAACTATAGTCTATAGTATATAGTTTGTTCCTAAGATGAAGGGAGTGTTGTTACAAGTAAAATTGAACAAAACATTATGTATTTTGTAAAACTTAAAATGTTATTTTACAACTGTATGTTCTACTTGTGAAAAAAATAGAAAAATACTTTCTTTCCCAATTTTCCGAGTAAGCCTTGCAACCTTGCCTACCAGACAAATTACTAGTGTTTGTTATTTTTAACAATGGTTACGTCATTTTTGTAAATGATTCTTATCTCACATGGCTCGTCTCTCGTCTCTAACCTTTTAATTACCGAACAATAGTATTAATAAATTTCATACAGTATGAATACGTTTACAATACGAATGCTTATTTTTTTTAATAAACATTTATTAAACGACAAAATATAATTTGCATTATTTGTGTGTGTGTGTATATATATATATATATATATATATATATATATATATATATATATATATATATATACACACGCGCGCCCGAGTATATTTGGTTATTGTGTATATTTACGTACACTTACTTTATTTCGTTTTTATAAATAATTCATATAACTACATTTAATTTAAAATTAATATTTTCTTTCCATTATTGAGTTACAATTACTTTAAAAGACTAGTGGGATACTACAAGTAAGAAACTGTTTTACACCACTTATTTGCTGAAGAACACTCATTAGAAAGTTAACTGGCTTCTGTTGTACCTTGTCGTTTCATATTGTACTTTCTCATATAAGTTACAAGTGTTTAATCTTCATAGAAACAAAGTAACTACGGTAATATATTGTTATTACAGTTCCTTCACAAATTATATGTATATATACACACACACATACACACACGCATACAATACACTAGTAAATATGAATATTCCTCCAACTAGTTAGCAAGTAAGTGACTAACTTGAGCACTTGTAATATGTTCAGTAGGAATATAACGTTACGTATATGTACGATATATTGAATTATATACCTTCAGAAAACTTATAATAACTTTAGAAAACACATCTAATGTTTGTAACTGAAAATTATAGTGAAATTGATTTGGGTAAAAGAGCAAACTTTTTTCTTGACATGTTACAGGTTTGAAAGAAAAAAAAATTATTTTATTACACTTTATTTCTCTTATTAATATCATTACTACAAATTATATAAAATCAATCGTATTTTATTACATGGATTACTCTCATTTTTATCTGTGGTTGTAAGGTTCGTGTAGAAAAGTTTAGAGTAGGATACGAACTACAAATATAGAAAGTGAGGATTTCTACGACTTGTACAGCAATTACGTTATGTTTCTGATTATTTACAGGATTAAATTTTTATTTGTGAACAAATTAATTATATAAAATATTTTTTTAATTTTCCGTTTGAATTAGCCGAGAACTGTTTTTTTATGTGTTTAATTACTAAGAAAAATATTAGAACCTGTTTCATTATACTGAGAAGATCAACAATGAAGAATTTCTTGTTAAGATAGGAGAAGAAAGGCAAATCTGGGAAAATATTGTAAAGTGGAGAGAAGTTAAACTAACTGTCTCCCATTAAACACAGAGGAATATTATAAAAATAAAAATTTAAGGTTACATTGAGAGGAACCGACGTATAGGAAGACTAATATATAAAGGAAAACTAATATATAAATCAATGAAGGGTGTCTGTTGCAGTTACTATAAAGAAATAAAATGGAAAAGCTCATAAACGAATCATTTGGATCACTACTGTCTACGGATTGTGGAAAAAATGATAAAGAAAAGATGATATAAATAACATTTTTGTAATATTTAATAAAAATGAAAAAGACGGTTTCAATAAAAAATATTCTCTCAAGAATTCATAAACCTACATGCTGACCTCCGTAGGGGAAGACATCAGCCTTTCGACGATCCCGGTCGCCACACCACGCACTCCGTTCGTAGCTAGTCCTGTTGTGCCTTACCAGAAGTCGTCTATTAAACCCTCTAAACTTGATAACACAGCTCAGTCATCAGTTTGGCCTCAGTCAGGTTACCACCGATGCAAAAGTCTCGGCAGACATTTCCATCAGTTAATTTACACAACCTAATATTGCCTCCTTCGTATGGCCACTTCCAACCACGACCACCTACCATAACTTACAACCCTTAACTATCAAATTAAGTTATTCGCGGAAGCGCGATCCCCGTGCCTTCCTCTAACACCGAAGGTTTCACACAAAAACTCTTCCTGTATCTAACTTCAGTTAGACTATGCAATCACATAATTACTTGATTGAATCATTAAACACTATACCTCATACCACTCTCCTCATACCAAAAAAACAAGTGTTGATCGCAAATCGAAAATTTCGTTCTACAATTTAATTTACTCAAAGTCCCCTTGATTTACTTAAAAATCAAGAAACAGATTCCCAAATTTAATAAGCGTCTAATGAAAATATACCCTATTTCTCTTTGCTCTGACCGTTTTCGGAAGCGTAATTAATGGTTACACCCTCCCAAACCACAGCAACATCACAGAATTCTCCACACATCCAGCGAATATCTCAGCTAACCAGGGCTCGATACCAAAACGCCTATCTTGGGGAAATAAACACCCAGAAGGGCCCCTTAGCCACCCGGATTTCTATTCTATCTGTATATCCACAACAGCATCAGACCCCCTCAGCCATCCTCTGGAGGGCTAAGAATCTAAGGAAGCCAGCAACTATGTTCCATTCCCATCATAAACCTACATCTTTGGCGAGAAAGCTTGCGTGTTTCTAACAAGCAGATAATCGTATCGTAGTTTCTATCATAACAGATGGGAATTTGTGAAGAAGCCAGACCAATAATTCGTTCATGAAAGGGATCATTAGGCCGTTCAGTAGTTCTCGGTCGGTACAATCAAAAAAAATTGTGCACATGCGTATTTGCATAAGTTTTAACTTTCTTGTAAATGTTTTCTTCATTTCTCTTATTTTAGAAATCAAATATGTTGAAGATCTCTTGAGTGAAATGTTCCACAGGTAGTGTAGTTATCTAAAGGTGGATTTTTAAGAGATGATTAATGTCCATTATTACACTGCTGCAATGTAGTCACTATTGCTGGAACAATATGATCAATACAATTTTACTTAAGTACTATGCCGTGCACCAACTATACCGTCTTCTATCCCTTTTGAAAGTGTTTTTTAAAGCCTGGATAAAAATAGTCCTTTACGGTATTCGAACAGTATCACTCAACAGTATTAAACTACTCTAGAGTGACATAAATCACATTGGACAATAACTATTCCCATCAGATTCAGTGTTTATTCCAATCGTATTTCGAATTGGAACAGTACTGATCAAGTCCTCAGATCCCAATCTTCAGTGGAGAATTCTCATTTGTTTTCACGAAGGAAATTATGAAGACTTCAAGCCAATTAAACGACTTACTCAATTCATTCTAGCTTCATTTGAAGGCGACAGCAGAATATTTTAAATCTTTATAAAAAGCGAAGAAAAGCATATAATTATACGGGACCAAATCTTTACAACTAATTATTGTATATTTTTTGATTTTCAATGTGTTCTGAAGAAGATTCTGGTTAATAGGCACAATAAGAACTGCTTAATAGAAAGCTACGAAGTGTCCTCTCTAGACTCTGATCTAATTTTTATATCCATTTACAGGCTGTCAAGATTAATATCCAACGTGATACCTCCAATAATGATAAAACTGATTCCCCCATCACTCGATTTACTATCCATCGAATTGAAAATAGCAAATTTGTAATCTGTGTCTTCTGCAGCCAGTAACACAATAGAAAATATTTTAACTTATTGGAGTTATGATCGAATTCTTATTCCCCATCAATGAATATGCAAATATATAAATAAAAACCTTCTGTTTTTTTTCTTTTCTGTATATAAATTCAAATAAAATGTGACTAATTGCATTATTCTTCTTTAAGTTGCAAATAAATGCTACGGAAATAAACAATATGAACGCAGTATCCGATATATAAAATGAATCTGTCCACGATAGTCTAGAAGGATATCGTATCAATATTACAGAACAGTTAATTTCAACCTTTTTAGCTCCACGACACCCAAAATAAAAATATATATAATTAATATATCGTGACTCCCAACCACTACCAAATGAAACCTATTTAAAAATATTTAGTTCCAATGATTGCAACGGGTATGAACATGCATTTATGAAGTGTACAAGCCTGAACCATTTACAGGTTCCAACTTGATGTGTATATGCTTCTCGTAATTTGGTCTGCTTGCATAAATATTCTCTGGGAGAGCGTCATGTTCGAACGTGCGTATGATACGATTGAATACGTCGTGCTATCAGCAGATAAAACAGGTGTAAGGGACTGCAGAACGTCAGTTTAGTTTTGAATGCAAAGCGTGCTTCTGGTGTTTTTATTTTAGTTTTTAACTGTGTAGTTTAAATGAAAATAATAATTGAGGTTTCGAATTTTTAGTGTGCGGTCAAACGGTGTAACTGTTTTTTTTTCAAATAGATTCTTAAGCAAAATAGAGAAATTTGTGAAAAAAACGAAGGGAGTCATCTAAATCCAGTGAATCGATTGGTAAAACTACAATATTGTACAATGACAGTTATTTAAGTTATGCTTTTATCTCATTGGATGTTAAGTCACAGTGGGTTATTTGCATTCAATTTCTTTCATATGAAAGCATGAAGCATCAAACTTAATTCGACACTTGGAAAATATACATTAGGATCATGAAAGGAAACATGGAATTTTTCGAAAGAAAATGACATACTTTGAGAAATCAGCAAATTTCTATTTGTAAATCAAGCCATACTGATAAAAGTACACTTAAAGGATCTTATCTCGTAGCATTAAGAGTAGCAAAATGTCCAAACCCCACACAATCACAGGAAACCTCATATTTCCCACTGAAATTGGTATGGTCAGTGTTTTAATAGGCGTGGAAGAAGCAAAAAAATTGAAAAAAATTCTGCTTTTAACGAACACGAATCGATGATATGGCTGCCGATGTTTGCGATCAGATATTCAGCAAGTGAGTTCAAGTGAATTTTTTAGTATTCAATTTGGTGAATCAACACTAACATTTATCAGTTTTTATGTTTTGTGAGCTAAAAAAACAGTTGGCGGAATATTTCCTGGAAGATAAAAGTGATTTATCGAAGATAGGCACTGAATCCATTTAATGAAAACATTGTTGCAGCTGTTAATTGAGATTGACGACCAGCTCATCGAAATTTCAGCCGATAATACTTTACAACTACAACCACATCTGAAGACTTAGATACGTTCTGGCTTGCTTGTCGAAGAGTGAATATGGAAATTTAATCACGGAAGCAGTGAAAATATCCCTTTATGCCTTTCGCCGCGTCTTAGCTCTGTGAAAAGCGTTTTTCGCCTATAATTGTGGAAAAATCTAAATAAGCAATCTTCTTTTGTCATTTGAAAACAATTTTATTTTTTGTGTTTCAAACACAGATCTATGTATGGAGAAACTTTTAAATGAAAAACAAACACTACATGGTTTATTTATTGTTAAAGTGTTAATTTGTAGGGTAATTTTGCGACCCCCAGGTTGAGAAACGTTGCGAAAATAAACTGAAACGATCGACGTCGGTCCAGCTGCAGTGGCGGAACAGTAGGCGAAACAGTAATAAATAAGATGAGATCATTCAAAAATATTTAAATCATAACATTTTTCCGAATTAGAGAATGAAAAAACAAAATGTTAAACAAAAGAGATACGTTAACAAAAGAGATAGGTCTTTTTAAAGCGATTTAAAAAGAAAAACAGGTTATGTGATAGCTTACATTTAGTTTAAGCAGATTGGAGTTATTGAGGTAAGATTGACAGAAGTCTTTACACATATGAGAACTGGAAGATTAGTAACCCAAAATCAGAAAATCAAAATCAAATGTAAAGTATTAGTAAAAAATAAGTGCTCTTACAAACAGCAGAGTATAATGTAAATACAACAATTTTAAATGTATCGTAAAAAATATTGCGTTACTATCCTCTTATTGCCTCTACTACAACTAATACTAATAATAATAAATAATTTAAAAAAGACTAAAAAAATCTCAACACCATTACCTTGAGCATTATCTACCTGGAAATCCAAAGGCAGAAAAAAGCGGCCAGTAAACTAGGAGCATGACGAGATGTGACAGACGTTTCTTGCCGTTGAATAGCTGCAGTGTTATCTCCTTCTGTAAAAAAATAACATTTATATTATAAAAAATCATTAGATTAGTAGTGAAAAAAGAGTCACTGTTCTAAGTGATTAAAACTATTCTCTAAAGAAAGAGTGTATTATGCGAATAGTAAAGAAATCATCATAAAATAACTTTATCAAACATAGTAATTAGTGGATTATATATTAATAAATAAATATTTCATTCTAATCTGTACATAATAATATATTATACAGATTACATCAGAATTGATAAATATATTACTACGCGCGTAAGAAACTGGTCTTTATTCCATCAAGGGCAAATGTCGGAAAACCTTGTTCAGGGCAGTAACACAAAATTATTACGAAATAATCATAAATATAAGTTAATAAAATTAATGTCCTGTTAAATAATTTACATGAAATAGTAATAAAGATTTTTTAATAATAATAAAAAAAAATAATTAACTAACTATTCTTTTTTAAAAAATCCATTTTTAAAAAAAATAATATATATATATACGCCTTCCCAGTATCGATAGTATTATTTCGGCAAGTAGCCGAAGTACTGTCTGCTCAGATTACACGAGTGACTTACAGGCGATTAGTGACATGAACTCCAGACACTCTATTGTATGCGAGATTCACAGTGTTATATCTCAAACGACTCAACGTAATAAAACTGTGAGCTTTTGCTGGATCTCCAGCAAATTCCAGTTGGAATTTCAGGCCATGTGCGCGCTGATAGTGCGGTATAAGAGGCTTGTTTCCACACTCCTTTCACAAATCGCATTGTCTCGAACAATCTTACCTGTTTTCTAAAGAGGGTGGTTCATGGTGAGAAGCAAAGTGAATGGAATGCTATCATCAGCAATAAACTTTGTTCAGTTAAGAACACTGTGTTACCATGTAGCTCCTCATGCAGAAATAATCGTCGAGAAGAGGTTACTACTGGCCGTTTGAGAATAGGGCACACTAGGCTCACTCATGGATATCTGATGACATAAACGGATGCAACCGTTGGTGGTCGCGGCGAGTGCCTACTAACTACTAACTGTGCACCACATCCTTGTGGTTTGTATCTGTAATGCAGCATTGCGTCCCAAGTTTCAAGTAGGAGCTGATATGCAAAATAGGTTGAGGAACAATGAAACGATGTTATCTAATCTTTTATGATTTCTCAGAGCTGTCCATTTGTATTCAAATATTTGAGCACTCTGGAGTAGGTTTCAGCTATTTATACCATTTGGCGTATATCAGATGGTAATTTTAGTGTTTTAATTTAGATTATTGATGTATTATTTCATGGTGGTTTTATTTAACTTTTTGGGTTTTTTGTTTAATTTTTAATTGTTAAATTTTAATATTTATTTACATATTAGTACACGACTTGAAAAAGTCCCCGGTCGCTGATAACGATACTTTGCTGAGCGCCAGGAAAAAAAAATAAGAAAGACAGGTCATTTTATTTAAATTGGTGAAAAGGATTTCGAAATCGGTAAGTAATTTTAAAGCAGAACAACAGAAGCAACAAGGTTCTTGATCATAGACTTCGTATTATACTTATATGTAAAAAAAGGTCTGTAGTTAGTCTGATAGAAGTAGATAAATGTTGTTTTTATTTTTCTACTGAAGTATTGACTGTTTTATAAATTTATGTTTTTTCCACTCATATTGTATTTTGCATCATCATGTTAATTTCATTCATTAAATGCAACAAAAAGGAGGGTAATGAAAAATTAAATATTTTAATAAGAAAACACAATAGATAGTAAATAGAACATTTTTATTTAATTACAAAATTTACATATGTTGGAAAATATCAAAAGCCGATTTGCATAAATCATGAAAATTTTGTATTACAGAATAAATCAACTGTAAACAACATACGCGTAAATTTTGGTATCATAATCATTAAAGTTAATGGTACCAGAGTATACAAATTTGTTCATTTTAACTAATTAGTTTTCGACTTCTCCTCGAAGAAGATATTATGGTTGATGAAAGTTTTGTAGTAGACCTAATAAATTATTTATGGATATAAATCTATACTCCTATTTAATATACAATCAAATTCAAAAACCAGTACTTTAAATACGATCAAATCATACGGTATTAATTAAACATGAACAACATACCTCAATCGGAGTAAACTACATAATTCCAACTGAAAGATTAGCATGTTCTAGCAGAACGTTTAACGTAAAAATATATTATAAACAATAACATCACTGTTTAATTTAATTTTACGAAAAATGAAATGATACTATAAAATTGCATGCAGGTAATCAAAAGAATAAATAAAATATTAAAAGTAGAACATTTCGATTTTCAGCTAACTTAAAAGTATGTGAAAGAACGTTTTATCAGAAAATCAAATATAACTTACGTAATCTAACTTATAAAATGGTAATGTACACCGATTACGATCCATTTATCTCTATTCAGAAAGAAGCAGCGACTAGGAGTGATGGATAAATTAAGATAAACGGAAGAAGAAGGAATGAGACGTAAACTCTTTTTCTATTTATATTCTCTTTTTCAAACATCCGTCTGAGTAGTTATCTCCATTGCAGAATTATCTTTTTTTCTTTTTCAGACCACTTTTCATTATTATATTATCTAATGCTTACATTATACGCTCGTGTCTTTTGTATATACTCTTCTAGTATATACAGTGCAATTATTAAAATGTATTAATTAGTTTTTTCTTAAATAAATGAAATATATTTTTGACCCACTTAAAGAATTAATAGAAGTAAAGGTAATTAATTATCCGATATATGAATATAATAACCTAGATTTGTATTACGTAATTAATCATACTTGCATAAAATAATGTAAAAATAACGTACAGTAGTGTGGGGGTTGACTCAAAATACTTTTTTTTTAAATTAAGTCTTGTTCAGGATTTAATTGTGTACATGTTGAGAAATATATAAAATACAAAAACCATCATGACACAAACAGTGTGCGATGTATTTCGGTCACTTAATGGAAAATCACATATGTCGTTAAAAAAATACTTGTACGCGCGCGTGCGCGTGCGTCTCTATCTTTCTCTGCGCGCGCGAGCGCGCGTGTGTTTGTGTGTGTGTGTGTGTGTGTACATAATAATGTTTATCCGTACAGCAAAAAACAATTTTGACAAGATGAATCCTTTTGAACAAAGATTAACCACGTGTCATCCAAGTCAATCGATAACGGAAAATTTGTATATTAACGCCGAATGATTAATTTGTATTTAATCCTAACAATCACTTGACACAGCCACAATTTTATTGGGTGCTTTAGTTTGACATTTAACAAGTTACGTATGTGGTACACTCACTACACGAATAACATGCACACGTCTATAGATCTTGAATCATGAAGTTGCATAAGATATCAGAAGACCTTCAGGTTGACATATGAAAGAATTCATTCATCAAATCCTCTTTAGAACAGGGAGGTTTATTTAGTTCAAATAGATGTTCTGTCATCATTAAAAAAAATATATTTACGTAGCAAATTAGAACTAGCTCTTTACTGGAAATCGGCGCTATAATTTTCGAGTTAAACAGCTTCAAGTTAACATTAAACAAAGATATAAATAATACAGAGGGAAATAAAAAGCTTTAAAAAAGCTATTTTTCCAATTCTTTAAAGTCAACATCTACAATTTAGCACCAAAATATAAACTAAAGTTAATAACCCCTGAGCCATGAACATGGTGATAGAATATGAATGGATTTCCGTGGGATGGAGGGGTGCGAGGCTAATATTATTAAAAAAGAAGGATGGGCTAATGTAGCACTCGAAAAAGTACAGACCGCTTTGCTTAATGAGCTGAATGGCGAAATTATTCGAGAAAATGCCTCTCAAACCAATAAATGAAGTGGAGTTGACAGGCGGGTTTCACGAGGATCAGTATGGCTTTTGGGCCGGTCGTTCAGCGTTAGACGCATTGGAGCGTGTAATGGGCATGGTCCGGACTGCAGTCTAAAGTACGTGGAAGACGAGGAAGTTAGCTGCAGTTATGCTTATAGATATACGTAATTACATTCCCCTGGAATGTAATTTTCCGCGAACTGAGGATAGACAAATCCCGGCATATTTAATAAGAGTAATCCAAGAATACTATGACAGATTTGTAGTAGGCAACTGTGAGTAGGGTGAGATGAAGTTTAATGGGGAGAGAGTTGTTCCACAAGGCTCGGTATTAGGTGCTACCCTGTGGAACATAGCTTTTGACGGGATGCTCAGATATCCGGAGGGGACCACACCGGTGGCATGTGCTTATGATTTTGCCCTGGTGTTAGTACGAAAAACCGAAGATGAGCTGAAGACTGCCGGAGAAGAAGCGGTCAGGATAGTACGGAGATGGCTGTCCACCAATGGTCTTCGCCTCGTGGAGGAGAAGGTGAAGGTGGTGTTGATGTCCGCCCGGCGGAGGCTGAGTCCCATCAGTTTCTGTGTAGGCGACACTATAATCTACCCCAGTACAGCCAAAAAATACCTGGGAGTGTGGCTGGACAGGAATAGACCATTCTCCATACGTATGAAAGAGGCAGCCAGAAAGGGCGAAAGGGTGGTTCTGGCATTGAATAGAATCATGTTAACAAAGGGAGCCCAAGGACCATGAAGAGAGACTGCTGGCAAGTCTCTTGTCAGTGGTTTTATACGGAGTGCAGATTTGGCAGGGAGACCATTCCAGAGCTCGAAATGTAGGTCGACTAACGAGGCTGCAACGCAGACTTAACCTCCGGATAATCGCTGGATACAGGACCATAAGTACAGAGACGGCATCAGTGATGGCGGGGGTTCCTCTGGTGGATTTGTAAGCTAGGATGAAGATCCTTATTGTGAACAATAGAAGCAGAAGGTCAGAAGTAGATGAGCTGTACATGGAGTGGAACGGAAGGTGGCAACCGATACCCAAGGGTAGGTGGACGTACGAGCTCATGGGAGATGTTAGAAGCTGGGAAGAAAGAAGCCATGGAGACACGAAGTTCGAGTTTACCGAATTCCTGTATGGCCACTTACAACGGATAGGTATGAGCATCACCAGCCAATGTCATGATTGCGGGGAACATGACACCACGGAACATGTGGTGTTCTCCTGCCCAAGACGGCGAGATTTGAGAGTCGGACTGGTGGAGCACGGAATAGTGGACGCGAGCAATTTAATAAGATTAATGCTTAGCAGCAAGGACAAGTGGAATAAAGTAATGACAGTGGTTTCCATCATCATACTTAGAAAGGCGCATGAGGAGAGAATTCGACAGAATATGGATCAACGGATGAACCAAGGCACGGAGTCCGAAGACGAATGATCGTAGATCAGCCTCTGGGGGGGGGGGGGCTACCCGGAGTATCACCCCCACGGGGGGGTCCGTCAATCACCCCCACGGGGTCGTTTCGAATCGGATAGAAGAGAGCCCGGGTTATCACATGGGGACTGAGTACGTCCCATAGGGATTGGTTCCAGATTGGGGCGTGACTAGAGAGGAAGGGGAGAGGTTTTTTAGCAAACAGAGAGCCCCCGCACAGCCGTCAGAGCGGGACTGGCGGCGGCTGTCAGAGCTTTTTCCTCTCCCTGCGGGGAAAAAAATATATATATTTATATAAAAAATACAATAAATTATCTAACTTTTTCGAGTTTTCAATCGAAATTACTTTTAAAAATTTGTTTAATTTTAGTCTTTAATAGTCTTTAATATTTTTATTCAATATTAAGCAATAATGATAACAAAAAAGAAAAAGGAAACAGGGAATGGAATTTTTCGTTATAAACGTTATTAATTTAAATTAACTGGCAAATACAACAACACTAAGACTAGAGAACGTAACTTCCTCGACAAATTAAAAAAAAAAAATTGTAGAACTTGGAAAAGAGTAATGCTTTAAGATACACAAAGAAAAAAAACAAAAATGTTCAAATTAAGAATCTCTTCCTGTATTTGGATTCCAAAAATTCATTTTATTGTAACGCTTTTTGCGTTGAAGGTTTTTTTGTTTTTACCATCCTTCTTGTTTGTTTTTTCTTTTTTTTTTAACTTGTATTACTAACAGACACAGTGAAAATATAATTAATTCAAAAGAAATTTCCCCTTTCTATCCTTATATAAAAAAAGAAAGAGTTCATTATATTACACGTATATAAAAGCTTGCAAAAAATTATGGAAATTACTTTTTAAAACTTGAAGACAAAAATATAAATATTATTATATTTGTTTAGTGATATTTTAAAAGTGTATTTTTATATGTACATTCATACATACATGATATATATATATCAAGTTAACCTTAAAATAATGTTAAAAAAACTTAAGATAAATTCAGTTAGAAATAATGAAATCTGAAGTAGATTAAATTATGAAAGAAAATTAATTCAGTGTAAAAATTAACATAAAAAATGTCGACTACAAACTGAAAAAAAGGAAATATAAAATCGTTGTATGGTATAATTAATAAAATGAAACCATTTATTATAGTAGACCTATGTTTGAGTCGTAAATTTTCATTTTCATTATTTTACAAAAAGTAAAAAGGAACTAGAAGAGGAAAAATAATAACAATAATATCATCTCTGTGTCAATGTTTTCATTAATATATGCAACGTGAATTGTATGTGAATAGCATAAAGGTTTTAGAGAAGTACTGGGTAGGGGGTAGAAATTAGTGAAATATATGGCGTGCAGAGAGGTGCATAATTGCCATAGAGATTGCAGTTCATCACGAAGATCCCCCAGAGAACGAGAGAGAGATATAGTGATGTAATACGTGACTGAGGTTTAAAATGGCGCTGACCCGCAAAACCTCCACGTGCTTTTGAAAAAATATATTATGTGTCGATATGGGATGATACCCTTTTATATTTTTACTCTATTCACTTTATTTGTGTATGTAGGGTACATAGAGTATATATTTTTATCTCGGTATTCTAAATATTTTTTTTAAATGCATTTTTTTATTTCATCAATAATTTTGATGACTAGAAGTAATATATGGTAAACGTAAAATTAAAAATTGTTGGTAACATTATTGCTAAATATTCTCACCATTTATACAAAGCTTCAAATTTATCCTTTTTTTTCAGAGATACATTTGAAATTCATTATTACCTTATCACTCTAATTTTGGTGAATAGAAAAATTATTAAAAAAAGATTCTTTGAAAATCAGTTAAACTAATAAACTGTTTCAAAAATTAACACAAATTTAATTCTTTGCAACGCACAAGAAAATAGGAAAGCAATTACCAGAAAAAACATTAATTATAATTTATACTAAATGTATTTTTAAAAAATACAGGATATAATTACAGATTTAATCTATGTACTGTATTTCCCAATTGAGAAACATAATTATATTCTGCATACATGAGATTGTATTTTGTTGATTATAAATTGAACTGGATATGAATATAAGAATGTTACTAGTATATTGTAGTAATTTTTGTTCAATTAACAGTACTGTATTGAAAATAATTGTTTTTATACTGAATGATATAAATTACTTGACTGTAACTGGGATTAAAATTTATTGTACAATATCGAAATTCAAAGCAAAAAAAAAACATTATTTGACTATCTAAGCACTAATAAACGTCAAAATAAAAAATAAAACCGCTAACGTAAAAGAAAATCAAACATGTATACATTAAGTAATCCACCTACAGGCTAATAAATAATAATATGACGTATGTTGAGGTAGATAATCCCAACGTCCGGAACGCACCACCTATGTTTCACGTCCAGGGCGGCAATAGCTGTGTATACATACTGGCTAACGGGGCTCCCAGTATTTTCCTCGGAAATGTGATTATTTTTGACCTGTCTTCCACCTTCCGGTCACTATGTTGGATTGGATTTTCTCGGTCACCTGCAGAAAATGTATGATTTGGAAAAATGATAAAAATGATTTGGAAATGGACTTTCACCACATTTAGAGTTGTCGATGTGGTGGCCAGGGTCGATGTCATTGCAGGTGAAACGGAGATCCTTCTGTTTTCCATATGTCCCCTACGATGGCAAGCTTGTAGCGAAGGTGCTCATGAATGTCAGTGCATAGGAGTCCTGAAATCTTCGGTAAATAAGGGGCTGGAATCAGTGCAGAGATTGCGCATCCGCTCTCTGCCACGATATATGCCGGTTCCAACGGAGTACCGGATTGGACCTACGAGGTTAGTAGTCCTGGAGTGGGGGAGTACCCCGGCGACTAGCATTGCTACAGAAGGAATCAAACATCATGCAGAATTTTGAACAGCTCAACGTGGCAGAGGATACACGTAAACACTCTCGTTTAGAAACAACCAATTCGCCAAAAGGGAAGTGGAAATGTAGTAAAGATACTAACAGAATTAGAAAAGATTTGAGGAAAGTTTTTTTTAACAAAAATGCGCCCAGACCAAGATTTCTTATGATTACAAGAGAAAATGCAAACTTCCAAAAATCAGCTCATTCTTAATCGCTCGAGAAATTACAGACTGTGCGGGTGGTCTTGTCAAGAAGATTCGCACGACTTTCGATGGTTTATAGATTGAAACCGTAAACGACAGTCAAAGAAAAAAGGTTTAAACTTTAAAGAAGATCGGTGAGTTTCCTGTGTCTGTTCAACCACATAGTACGCTTAATTCATCGAAAGGAGTCGTTGTTTGCCGTGATATTCTCAATTATACCAAAGAAGAAATAGTGGAGGAAATGTAAAGGAGTGAGTCAATGCTGCAGGTTAAACATGAGGTGAGATGGTGAGGTTTTTCCTTCGGCGTTGCATGAGTTAACCTTCAATAGATCTAATCTGCCTGAGAAAGAACGTGCTGGTATACATCGTCTAGATGTACGCGCATTCATCCCGTAACCTGTGTAATGTTTTAGGTGCCAATGTTTCGGACACTTTGCGAACAGATGTGAAACGTAAGAAATCTGCCTATGTGAAATGGAAACTCATGAAGGCTAACCGTGTAAACAGATTGCATTAATTGCAAAGGGCACCACAACTGCCGTTCAAGAAACTGCCCAGAGTACAAATTGGAAATGACCATTCAGGAAGTAAAACGTTGCTAAAGCTAAGTTACTCTGAAGCGAGAAAAAATATTAGCAGTAGAACATCTCGACCAACAACGACTTATGCACAAGCAGCTACTGCCCCTTCGTCATCCAAAGTTAACGTGGAACAATTGCTTTTTACGCTTCCGCCAAGTCTTGCAACTATGATAGAGAAAATCATAGACACTAAGTTTGAATCTATTCAGCGAAAGGAACCGTTAAAACCCGCGAAGACTCATCCACAGATGGTCTTCATTTACACTAGGATCGAATCTTTTCAACGAAAAGAACCAGGAAAAGCCGTGATGATTCATTCAACCACAATCGATTTTGTGCGTAAGGATAAGTAGAATCTGAAAAAGTCAAAAACATTAATCCTTCGACCAGTCATAAGGCGAAGGAAGGTCTGAGAAGGCAGAAAAAGTCTGAGATTAGTGCGATGAAGGTGCAAGTAAAAATGGAGAAAGAATCGGATATAGAGACTACAAACAACGCACGTATGGAATCTCCAAAAGTCCAGAGGACACCTACGCAGAGGGTGATTACTCCAGCCGCCCCAAATATGCCATTGGAAAGCGCATCAAGTTTAGAGTCAATTACAACCATGCTGACCGCTCCATCTAAGTTGTCATCACCTGATGTCAGTTGCAGAACATTACTGGTATCTGAAAGAGAAGAAGATACCATGTCCAAGGCCTCAGACACCTTATCATCAGAGGTAGAGGCCGTAAGGAGGTTGAAAAAATGATGTAAGAAAGGAAAGTCTAAGCGGTAAACAAATGGGACACATTCAAGAATTAAGATTCTTACCGTTAGAATTTTTGTATTTGTTTGAGTTTGTAATCCAGAATAAATTAACAGTATTCAGTTTCTTTTTTTTTTGAAGTGGAAAGGTGCTAATGACCAAAGTAGTCGATGCCCCCCCCAAAAAAAAAAAAAAAAATTGGCGAATTCATCTAAAATAACCGTTATATGTAAATGAAATTAAAAATATATATAATACTTTTGTTGGAAATAGTAAATCAGAATTTTAACAAAATATAAATCCAAGTCTACTATGCTATCGTTTATCTACAATTATAAAATTTTTCAGGATTTGCAAAAGTTAGTGAAAAAAAAAATTGTATTATTTAGATGAATTAACTTATGTAAAGAAAAATAATACATCAATTTTTTAGACCGATTTATTATACTATAAAACACCAACGAATTAAAATTAATGTTTTAAATTTATAAACTGTTCTAAACTTATAATACTGTATTTTTTACATTTATTAATATTTTTAATATTCCTGCCTTTTAAATATTCTTACGATGGATGTATTTACTCTTTTACTGAAATTACAGTTGAAAGATTTCACTTTCTCCCTTTTGAGAACACCTCATTTTCATAAAGATAATAAATACTCTTTTAAGGGAAGTTTTATTGAAAAATACAAAAAGAAAAAATTGAATCAGCAATGGTTTTAGCTGTTAATATATTCCTTTCCAAGAAATGTTTTGGAATATATATTCCTTTACATATTATAAATACTTAAATAATAATAATAAATACATTTGTCTTAATTTCCTTCGAATTAAATTTAATAAACATAAACAAAGTAGCTGATTGTAAAGATTAGACCGCGAATACGTAACTTTAAGTAGTATAACTAAATTCGATGGTCTACCTCAGGTTTACAACTGCGAGAAGTGTCAAACTGTAAAGGAGTGCTACGAGTAATTTCTCGAAAGTTATGGAAAACTTGAAAAAAAAATTTCAGAAGAAAAAATATTTATTACTGTTAACTGGTCATAAATGTAAACTAAAAATAAGTTAGAAAACACTCCTACTGAACAAAATGCAGATTTTAAAGGCATAAATGTTTAATTTGTTTATAAATAAGAGTAAAGGAAAGTGGTAACGAAATATGATAGAAAGAAAGATATCACAGAGTGTTATTAAGTGATATTACACAAGATAACACAGAGTGAGATTAAGATAAACGAACGTAGCATACCAGAAATTTAATCAAGATTTGTTATTTACGCAGAAATAATTAATTATAAAGAAAGAAGAAGTACAAATGATAAAAGCAGATTAACAAAAGCAAAACGGATTTTAGTACGAAAGGAAATCTTCTAGAACTTAGTGCAGATTTAGAAATTAGAATAAAATCATTAAAATATAAAGTTATGAAAGAAAGTTTTGTATGAGTCAATTAAGTTTGAAATAAGAATATTTCAGAACAATTTAGAGGAGAAAGAAGTTTGTGAAGGAATTGTACAAAATTAAAAAACTATGGATAGATAAATATTGCAACATTGAAGGTAAAGTAAATATTTTAATACTTAGCACAGAAAGGGTGCTGTCAAAAAAAGAACTGTATCAAGGAGTAGAAAAAAATTTAAATAAATAGCAACTGATGTAAAAAATTTGGTAACATTAAAATAAAATAAAAAATTTGTCAAATATTTTTAATTTTTTTTATTAAAATATTCTGCATAATTTTCTTCCTGCACTTGTATGAAAATACCTGGATGCGTTGATTCGAATATATTTTAACAAATCCATTAAATTACAGTAGCAATATATTAGGTAAACAGCACTTATTTCAAATTTATACAAAAATAATTATTTGGTCAATAACAAAAATTAAAAAAATCTGATGTGTACACCACATAACTTCCTTTTATGCCTATTAAATTACATTTAGACATTCTTTGAAAACGAAAAATATGTAAAATTTTATTTCATTAATAACTTCTGATATTTTACTTTTTTTTTTTCTTTGTTATTGTATTACTATTCATCGTAAAACATTTATACAGTGAGAGGTTAATAATTAATAAATCAGAATATTTAAATTAAAAAGAAAAAAGCTAAAAAAAAGGAGATGAAATCTGATTCGAACCAATGTGCCTTCCCCTAAGATCCAAATATTTCATTAATTAAAGTTTTATTTGGCTATAACTCTGAATCAATGAAAATAAGTACCAGTTATGATATATCGTTGAAATGCTCTCAATGAGGTCTTATTACTGTAGCTAAATAAAAGTTCTAATCCAAATATTTTTGGATTTTGGGCTTTTTTGAACACTTTTGGTCCAGTCGATTAAAAAAAAATGGTAGGTGCACAACTATGTCAACATCCTACAGCTAATCGTTTTTGAGTTATATATACATCGTTTGTGGTTGCTGCAACTGCCAATTAACGATGCATCACATCCTTGTGGACTGTGTCTGTTATGCGGCATTGCGTTGGAACTTTAAACTAGGGCCTAACATACGAAATATTTTAGGCAAAAATTTATCGATATTTTGTCTCTTTCGATTTCTTAAGATCGCGAATCTGGATTCAGATATTGATTAAAACTATCATCTTGCTGCCTTTTGACGTTCTGCAATTTTATTGTTTTATGCTACACTTTCAATATTGTTTTAATTTTGGTTTTATTTCAAACTTAAGATTCCGCATAGACGTTTTACGTCGTTTTAATTTTTAAGGTATTTTTCAATTGTTAATCATTTAATGGTATTTTTATGTCCGGGCGCTGATAACAACACCTCGTTGTGCGCCCAGGAAAAAAAGGTGAAGACGGGCAGTTGACCATTGATGACATATCTTAGGAGTCATGTAAAGCTTTCATGCAAAAAAAGAACTTGATGAAACCAAATCGGTTTTAGCATTTAAAAACAAAGACAAAATAAGTTTTATCATACTCATTATGTTGATTTATGAGCATAATAAATGTTATTAAAACTCATACTGGATAAATTAATAATAATAAAACTTAATATTTTATAAATAATTAATATTAAATTATTAATTATAATTAAATAATTATTAAATTAATAATTGAAGTAAATAGATTTTATTTTTTCCTCATTACATATTTGAATAAGTGTATTGTAATAAAATAAACGCTTTATATTTCCCTTTATACGAAAAAGTTTATTGATTATAAGGAAAAAATTTATGTATACTCAGGAAATAATAGTTAAAACGATGTTCCTTATTATCGGTATTTCGGTATTTTAATGTACCTGTATCTTCATCTCCAAGTATATATATGTATGATCAATTAATTTAATTCACAAGATACAGCAAACAATCATTAATATTAGTGAAGATATTGAGTGTATAATGTAAAAATAGCAATGGTAGTGAAGCGCAAAATCATAGTTGTATGTTAGAAGTTTACGTACGATATAGAAAGCCCTTAATAATATTTCAAGGATGATAAAGCTATAATTATTTAAAAAAATACAATTTAGTATAAAATCAAACTAAGCTTCATGAAACGCTCAAGATATAAACAAAATATAAACAAACCTTGCGTTAAACATTATTGGAAAGTATGCATCAATTATTTCAGTAGAAAACATATTAACTAATTAAATATATGTACGTATACCTAAATAACATTTATTTTGTAAATTAAAGAATTCTTAGAAACTTTGAGCTAAATGACTTTTTTGTACATAAATAGATTATAACATAGAGATTATAAGAATGTCAGTAATATCCTACAATCCATGTGTTATGAAAGGACGCTGTTTAGGACAGCAGAATGAAATGACAATTTACGTACAAAAAATAAATATTTATAATAACTTCGTTGAACTTTTAAGAAATTTACATAAGAATACAAAATAAAACTGCTCCATCTATGATAAAAGTTAAAACTTTATTTCAAAGTAATAATCATTTTATTTAGAAAAAAAGCTAAATAAAAATTCCAGAATGATTCATTGTCGTAAAAAAAAAAAAAATACATAAAACACTTTGCTTCCTAATGCATATCATTCGTTATCTGAAAATATATTCACATTAGAAGACAAAACTAATGTATTTATTTATAAATTGATTTTTACCTCAAGAAGAATAAATAAACTATTTATTTTCCAACTTCAAATTTCCTCATGAGTAGTACGGCTTATATTTTTATTGTAAACCGCAATTCCAAAGATTATTTTTTTTAAATTTGAGAGAGTAACAGATAGCGAAAGTGTAATTTAATTAACCCTATAAGATATCATCTGATCTAAATTAATACTACTTAATATTAAAATATTACCTATTGGATTTACACTTGGAGTATTTTACCTGAGGAAGAAGTAAGGCTACAAGGAAAACAGATCAAGAGAGATCTTCAAGATCCAATTCCTATTAAAACGTCAAAAAATTTGAGGTAAAATACCAATGAAATAATTTCATCATTGTGCAACAGTACAATATAGATAAAAGGTTTTGTATTTCTCAGGCTAAATCAAATTAGCTAATGATACAAAATAACTGTTTTTTCTTTACCAACTAGAAAGATTCTATAAAATTCTCAGGGCTGTTAAAGAGTACCTACGATCATTCTTTGAAATGTACAACGTTTAGATTTGTACTAATAATTTTTCATTCGACTCTTAAGGAGAATAAGTTGATAAACCATTTTTATTTCTTATTGGATTTATTAACTCATTAATGTACCATAAATTCGGTATAATTTAAAAATATATCTTTTAAAATTTGATTTTATATCTTATTTTCAGACAAAAACATAGAACAAGTACTACAAAAAAATTTAAATACAATCTAAGTTCAGCATTAATTAAAAACAAAAAGTATTTTAAATAAAAAAAAAAAAAAAATGAATATTATATAATTTACAAGTAGTTTATAACAATGATAAAAGGGTTACCTGAAAAAATTTTATGTTTTTATATCATAACAGAAACAATGTTTTATAAATATAAAAAAAATACAATGAAAAATTACTTCATTATTACTTCATAAAATATGAATTTTTCAACACAGAATATATATATATTTTACACGAACACACCTGAGGAAAAATGAGTTTTTTCCTATTAGAATATTGCTGCTTGTTCACTACAGATAACGCTTACTTATGCAGTTTGTAAAATCATCTGACATTTTATTAACGGAGAAGGTGCTACACAAAATCAACTGACTTAGCTATACTGAAAATGAGTAAAAATAGAAAAAAAGTTGGATTTTATAACAACATAAATTTCATTCAGGAAAAGATAACTAAGAAATTTTATGCAGTAGAAAATATTCTCGCGGGTTTTTTTTTAGTTTTTTTTATGATGGTTTTACAGCCACTTCACGTGAAAAAAAAATTCTGTTACGCGTAGGTTTAACAATAATACAATTATTGGATACAAATAAAAATAAAATAGTTCGATTAAGCACTCGAATTCTTTTATGAATTCTTTAAAAACATTTTTACACATGAATTACGTAACGATTCCTAGAAAAAAATAATCATTTAATAGAAACCAATAAAAACCCTCGAAATAAACTGCTTCTAGGTAATCAACAATCTTACTTCAATTTTTAAGCAATTACAAAGAACGTAAGTTCAATCGCTCTCCAATACATAAATTACAATTTTAAAAATTGCATTTAAATTATTTTGATATTTATTTATTCACGTATTTACTTTTTAAATAAATAAAAATAGAACAGCTATTTCGTAGCACGAGGTTATGTTTAGGCAGTGCTCGCCTCCGTGGCGCGAGTAGTATCGTTTCGGTTTTTCATCCGAAGGTACCGGGCGCGAATCCCGGTCAGGCATGGAATTTTCACACGCTACAAAATTGTCATTCACCTCATCCTATAAAGCAATATCTAACGGTTGTCCCCGAGGTAAAAAAAAAATCTCTGATTTTTGCATTATATTTTAGTTCTTTTTTTGTTTTTCTTTTAAGTTACTTTAATTTGCGTTGCTTTTAGTTGTTTTGTTTCATTATCGTTCGTTTTTATACGTTATTTTCTGGCGTTTACCTACGGTAACCAAGAACTGTTTGCTTGGTCTGTTAGTATTAATTTGTTCAGTTTGTTGACATTCGAATTAATTACATAATTAACTGACTTGATTTTTTTGTTTTATTTTAATTAATTTTCTTTATTTTATTGTTGCTGGCCTATGACTGAGCCAGATCGGTCCAGGGGCGTGACCCCCCTGTTGGAGAGGATTTACTCATTCTGTGGGAAGACGGAAGGAGGGGGCTTCTCGGATTTTGGTGTGTGAGATCCCCTCAGACAGCAACGAGACCGATAATGCAGCAGAAGTGGAGATTGCAGAATTTCAGCAAGAGGAGCGACTGAAGGAAATACGCAGAGAAACCAAGAATGACACGTTGGCTCGGTGGCAACTTAGGCTGTAGTTTCGCCGGTTTTAGCTGCTGCGGGTAACGCAGGTAATAATTGCCCTTGAGGGAGATTTCCCGCCTCTTCCGGTCAGGTCTGACGACGATATGGCAGTGGGGAAGGAAATTGGGAAAGACATCTGGGAAACCGAGTTACCCCTTTCTCTACCGGTTGCTGAGGAAACAAAATCCAAGGCTGATGGTAGGGTTTCTTTGTACTCGTCGGAGGAGGCCTCTGAATTGAAGAAGTGTGGGTCATTTCAGGTCGTCTCCCGCATTGAGGAGGAGAAGTCGGAAGTCGTCAGGAAGAGGTGTTTACACAACGGATGAGGTATTTTGTTAATAACATGACAATTTTTGTTTAGCCAAATTAGGGAATTCAGCTAGCGTGTGCGGCAGCATACGAAAAAGGAGAAATCAAAGAGTGCTCCAAACGCATGGTTGCCTTTGTTTGTATGATGCAAATATTTCAAAATTTTATTGATGAAATATAAACGGAGCCAAAGGAGGAACGTTCAACTCAGCCGGGTACGGTGAAAGAGACCGCCCAGACATATTTCATTGTCATAGACTTGGCTTCGCAGACTCCAGATGCGGGTCTTGACCGGGCTGCGCCCTGGTCAGGTGTGGAGCTCCATCGAATGATTGATGATGGGATTGCTGACGAAGACCTTAAGAGACTGGTCCTTCGGGACTGGCCTGAGGATGTTTTCCATCCTCAGGGATCCAAGGGGGGATCCCCTTGGGGTTTCCTCATTAGAGGCAGTGCATAAAGACCGGAGTCCCAGTGAGTGGACCGCTTTTTTGCGTCCTTTCATTAGAGGGCTGGCATGTACTAACACCGAGTCCCGGCTACCTGGGCGGGACCTTGTGTTCTGCCGAGGTAATTTGAGGCGAAGGCATCCCCTGGAGCTGAGTTATGCTTGGATGCGGGTTCGACTCTGGGGGGTTGGGTAAATGAAGGTAAAAAAAAAAATAAATAAAAAACAAATATACAGAATTAATTTCTCTCAAATCCGGTTTATTTGTAAAAAAAAAAAGACAAAGAAAAATTTCTTCATTTTTAGTTCATCATGTATGCATTTTACTACCTGGTAAATATATATTTATAAAAATGCATATACTTTCTTTTAGACGAATAAACCTAAGGAGAATTTTTTTTTATAAAAATATTTTTAAAAATCTGATGTGGTCATCATATGACATCCTTGTACGCCTATTTAATTACTTATATATATTTTTTGCGGCACTTCATTTGAAAGCGAGATACGATCCTCTAATTCTTTAATATACATGGTTATAACCAACATAACATTTAGTTATTCTAAATGTAGACTGCCCAGTCGATTGCAATCAAAAAGGGAAGTGCACAGCTAGATTTTAGAAAAGTCCTAAATACAAAATTTCAGTATTCTACGGCAAATCGTTTTTGAGAATGTGTAAAAGGTAAAATAAGATAGGGTTTGGAAATAAAATTTTTCTAATATACTAAGATAATGCTTAATGTTTAAAAAAAATTGTGTTTCGTAAAAAAATTATTTCTAATTCTGAGAGAAAATAAATATAGTAACCTCTTTCCATAAAAATTTAAATAAGTATAAGGCACCTAAGATTCATATTACTATAACTAACGAGGGGAAGGCACGAGTTTCGGTACACCGATTTGAACCATATTGCTTCTGTGAATAGTACATTGTTTGCATGTCTTCATCACAAAATAATAACACGCAATATTAATTATACTCAAGATAAATAGCCCTAAGAATTTCCTTAGCACTTTAAAATAGTTTACATATTAATTTTATTTCACGTCGCTCAAGTAGATATGTGGTGTAAGTGACAATGTGTCGGATTCGTAATCATTCACACATCGGTTCAAATCCGACTTCATATATATATTTATTTTTATTTATTTTTTAATTCAAATATATTTATTTATTAATTATTAACCTCAGATTGTAAACATATTTGAATTAAAATGAAAAGTTAGTAAAATTTTATTTTACTAATAACTTTTGATTCTTTTTTTGTAAACTTCGCAAATATAATTATAATATAGACTTAACAATCTTAGGTCGGCAACATTATTAAAAACACAACTCGTAAACCATCTCGGTAACATGGCCAATATTTTAAAAGAGGTAAATAAACAGAATGTATCAGAAATTCTCCCGGGACTTATTCGACTAGCGAAAATAATGAAAAAAGTTCATATAAACATGTGTTTTAAAATGTTTTGTTTGCGAGTTACGGCTAGTGAAAAATTTTGCTCGGATTTCAGTTACCCCGGTGTGATGAGCAATATTGAAATTTTTAGGACGTTAATTAAGAGGCACAATTTGTGTTTTGTTATGGTTTTATATCTGGTAAATCGAATAAAATAAATCCAAGAACCGTATTTGCAGTAGTTTTTGAGAAAACTGGGGTGAAAACCAATAAATTTGAGTAAAAAATCCTTTTTTTTTATGTTTGATGTAAAATAAGTTTATTATAAGGGTAATAAATACATAAAAACTTTTAGCAAGACTTCTAGAGAATTTAATTCTGAATAAAACAGTATATGATAAATTGAATAAAACTAAGAAATGTAAGATCAATTTGAATTTTATTTAGAAACAATACACTAGACCTTTTTTTCGACCCTAGTGCACACAGCTAAAACCTGCCCATCGGGGTCCCTCCTGGTTCACTGAGACAAGTTTATCCAGTTGCCCCGATGCTTCTCTTCAGAAAGGCTACGCTTCCTGTCCCTATACCCTAATCAGAGACCGGGTATGCACCCCACGCATTCCCCTCCGAATCGCGCGCCCACCTCAAATACCATGAGGATTCTTAATGCGTCATCGGAGCGCCTCAATCCAACCACTCTTGTATGTGGATGGACTAGAAACGTCCTCAGCAAAAAGGCTACCTCCGTTGATCTTACACGTGTCCACGATAATAAGGTCGATAATAAGCTGATAATAAGGTCGACTCCTGGCGACCTAATTTTTTTGGTCAGTCCTTTTTTTTTTTTGTTGAAATTATCATATACACGCCCATCCACCCATCCAGATAATTACACCTTGGGTATTAGAAATTACAGTAGAAAGCTCAAATCAGTCACGATGGAATTAAGACGCCATAGGATAACGACAGGTAAAATAAATGCAAGGAAAAATAGAAAAACCTACAACTAGACACAATAAAATGATAAGGATCTAAAGTTCAAGCCCAACAAACAGGCAGCAATAGACAGCCCGTAGAAAGTACCAAACGCCTAAGTACCTTGCATATCACTGCTCCACCACCCTAACTCCATCAACCTCAATCGTTGTTGGCTGAAGTTGATGCCGTCCCACAACAGCTACCACTGCCGTCTTCGTCGGAGCAAGCTGCATCCCTCTTCTCCGTAGCCAATCACTGATTCTTACCGTTGCGATATTGGTGGTGTCTTCCACATCACCCTCCGTCCGGCCGGTAACTAGAAGCCAGGTCGTCGGCATACGCGACCTCCTCCGCCCAGTCCGGCAAATGCACTAAATCTAAGTACATCAAACGTACCAGTTTATAATAAATGTTCAAAAATGAAACTGCCATTTTTTATACATTTCTTGGCGCGCTTGTGTACTGCTTTTACTGCAATTTTTAGTTCTTCAGGACTGACCTGAAGCTGGTCAGTCACATATATAATGCTGACAATTAATTCCTAACGAGAATATATTTTTGTTTTGTATACAGTATTTTTCATTCATCCCCATACGAAGAAATATAAAGGTGTTGGAACAGGCGATCATGGTGGCCAGGAATATAACATTTTGTTTAAAATTAAATTCTCTACAAGTCTTGTTTAAAAGTTTTATATGTTCATTACCCATTTAACAAAGTTACTGTACGTCAAACATAAAAAAAGGGTGTTTTAACGAAATTTAATGGTTTTCATCCCAGACTTTTCAAAAACTACTGCAGATACGTTTCTGAGACCTATTTTATTCGAATTTCAGATAAAAAATCATAACAAATCACTAATTATATTCCTTAATTAACGCCCTAACAATTTTAGTACGATCTTATTTCAGCAGGTTATCTGAAATCCGGGCAAAATGTTTCACTAACCGTAATTCGCAAACGAAGAATTTCAGGAAATATGTTTATCTGAACTTTTTCCATTATTTTCACGAGTGAATAGGTTATGGAAATCGGGAGACAAAATTTTGATAGACTCTACGTCATTTAATTAAACTAAATTAAATATTTAACAGATATTCTTTTAGTTATATTTATATTTGACCTTGCAGAATCACAGAATAGCTTAAATAACAGCTGATGTTCAACAATATGATCTGATCAAACAAGCAAATGCATATTTTTTTATAGAAAGTATTATTATTATTATTATTTTTTTTTTCAATGTTTATAAAAGGTTTATGATGTATTGGCGTGCATTTCTGTTTTCGTGCTTTTTTTCATCTGTTTTAGAATTCTGTTTTTCATAAAAGAAATGTTTTGTTATTTGAAATATATCAGAATTTTTTATATAAATGTATTGGATATCATCTTTACAAGAACATTTTATGATTGAGTGTGCTCTTTTATAAGTAAAAATTATAAACTTTACTATTTTTTAAAAATATTTTTTATATTCAACATGTTTAATAAATATTTCCTTTAAAAAGTAAGTAATTTTTTTAACAATTCATACTGTCTTCCGTTGATTTTAATTTCTAATGATTCATGAAGAAAGTACACGTAAAGTAATATTATTATTACTTACGAATATCCTAATATATTTTCCTTTTAACACTTTGCGCGTACTGGAACCTTAGATAAAAATAGCAGTTTTTTTTTGTAACATAAATTTTGGAAATTTGTTGTAACTAAATGTTATTGAATTTTTGGTTAATATTATATTTATAATCTTAATATCACATAATATAAGGAAAATCTTTTTTAGTAATTCAAAATTACGATTATTGTACGGTTCAAAAAGGACTTCACAAATTTTAAGGTATATAACATTTTTTTTTAATAACTTTCAGATTCGGTTGAGGTCTCATTTCATAACAAAACACATCAAACTTTGACTCACGTAGTTCATTAGTACCGAATTCGGCCACCAGAGCTGTCAATAATGTTGTTAAAAGTGGATTCATTTACTAGTGCGAAAGGATCCTCGCAATGTTTTAGTATCACGATTTGCAGTCAAAAACTGCAGTTCAATATAATTTTCATAGAGATTACGGTACGGAGTTTCCTAGTAGACATACAGTTTACTCTTGGCAACAAACTTTCGTTGAGACAGGTTGTTTTATTCCAGACTCAACGGCCCGTTCTTCTTCCAGGAAGCAACTGTAAAAGGTATGTGTATTTGGACATGCTTCAAAATTTTCTAATTCCTCAATTAAACGATGATGACCAAAATGGACATCTTTACTGTCAGCAAGACGAGGAACCACCTCATTGCCACCTAGAAAGCCAGATTTACTTAATACTTGATTTCCAGGTCGGTGGATTGGTCGTGAAGGTCCAATTGCAAGGCCACTTCGCTCCCCAGATTTGACCCAGCTAATTTTTTTTTTTGTGGGGTCTCATTAAAGATCGGGTTTATATATCACATTTACCTGCTGATCTTGTTCAGCTAAAACTTTGAATTAACATCCCAATTGTAGAGGTAATCCCCGAATTGCTGGCTACAGTCTGGAATGAAATCGATTTCAGATGGGATGTATGACGCATTACAAATGGAGCCACATCAAACCAAAGTGAATGTTGGTTGCCAAACATGATGTGTTTTTCTACAAAAAATCTTAACCGAATCTATAAGTTACATCAATAAATTTTTATACGCTTTTAAAGTAGTGAAGTACTTTTTGAATCACCCGAACTTGTAACGAGAGAAATATTTATGAAGATTTGTATCCTATAACCACTAAAAGAGCAATAATTTTATAAATATTTAAATTATTTGTGCTACCTGCACTTTGTTTGAAAACTATACATGCTGGAATACGGAATATTAAGTACAAAAGTGTGCAATTTTCGCCTTTTCCCGGTTTTGAAATTTCTACGTCCAACTTAATTAAAAAAAAACTAATGTTAAGTCGATTTAAGAACAGAATTTTGTATATTCGTATTGTTTCTGAAACAATATACTTACATTTTTTCAAGATTGCAATTAATAACAGGATGCAACAGAGCTGTAAAGAATAGCGTAAGTTATTAAAACGGAAGGAAATTCTCTATAATAAAAACAAAAGAACAGTTTTCTTTCCGAAGTATACAGTACAGAGTGTACATCTCTTTATACAATACAGGAATAAACCGCCATCAAATGGCTGTTTCACACTGTAGCTATGTGAAATGACACTACCCTTTCCTAGCGAACGGTCGAGAAACCATACCTTTTGTTTGAACGTGATTGTTTTCTTTACAACTTTTTCCATTTCTTAGTTAACTGAACTTATGAATGTATTTTTTTTTTAAAAGATACGATTCAATGGAAAAATAAAAAATAAACAAAATGTAGCAGTCTATTAAACCAAGACAGTAAACTATTTAAAATGGCCGCCATATAAAATCGAATATCGGAATATATCTTTAAATATTAAATGATAGCTGTACACTGGTTTTAAATACTCCTTTTATTTTTCTTATACGTTCACTCATAACAAATATCTATATGTCTCAGATAGTTCAGTATAGTATTCAACTTTATTTTCTATTTTTAATTAATATACAGTTTTTTTTTTTTTAGAATACATAAAATACTCTGTTTTTTATTCTTACCTTTCCTAAATTTTTAAAAAGTTTACTCTACACATTCAAATGCTTTTTCAAGATACATACATGTGAGTAAGTAGCTTTGTTTTTCTTTAGCATGTAATTGAAGTTTAATTGAATGAAGTTCTAAAACCGCTTAAAATGTTTCCAAGATTCTTTTTTAACTGACTTGATCTTTATTTTGTATGCATTCTTCTATAAATTATTCTAGATGGTAATTCAGAGCCGGCCTCTGTGACGCGAGTGGTAGCGTCTCGGTCTTTCATCCAGAAGTCCCGGGTTCGAATCCCGGACAGGCATGGCATTTTCACATACGCTAAAAATTCATCTCATCGTCTAAAGGAATACCTAACGGTGGTCCCAGAGGTAAAAAAAAAAATGTTAAACTTATAGGTTGGGAATTTTTATACAAATCTGCTCTTGTTTTCTTTGATTGTAAGTAAGTTTCCGTAAAATAAATAACTATTTAGTTCTATACTCTTTATAGAATATTTAGAATATAGTAATTAGTTCTATCATATTTTTATATTATAACAAGCGATATAGAAAGATAGGTACTGACTAGTAAACGTGGTTTATTGTCATTTGTATTTACTTTCACTGTAAAATATATGTGTTAAGTAAAGCGTCATCTACAAAAAGGGTGAATTTCATTGTAGAGCTGTGAGAAAGGATGAATACCCTACGGTACAGTAAGTGTGGGATGTAAGGTGGAAGGGGTCCAGCAATTAAACTAACAGGGAGAGGTCCTTGCCTCATTAGTGTCTATACTATATCCGCTCCAGTTAACCGTTTTCTCTCATACCGTATTCTGTTCAGAATCAACAAAAAAGGAGTAGTTATGTAACTATAGAATTCTCAACACTTCGTCCGGTTGTCACCTACGCGATCAAGTACAAAAAAAATAATACAATACTACATATACGTGATTGCTGCAATATAAAGTGATTTAGTTTGAATGCTATTGAAAAAAATAAGCAGAGCAGAAAGACTGTACCATAAAATTTTCATACATTAATTCATAATGCAAGTTAAATGAAACAGATTTTATAAAAAATAAAAAAACCGATACAAAATCTCATTCCATTCTTCAAATTTCGACTTTTTGAAATCCGGGCAAAACAGTGAGTAATTTCTAAGTTATAAGAAGCTGTTTTTGATTTAGTGATTACTTCAAAAGTGGATATCTAAAGAAGGATTGAAAATGTTCTGTCAATTTTTTTCTATCTTAGGCCTTTACTTAAAAGTTTATTTTATTTTATGGATTTCTTTTTACTGAAAATTTGGATAGGCCAACATATAATGTTACTCTGGTGAAAACCCCGTTTCTAGATAAGACCTGGATCTTTTTTTTTTTTTCATTAAAGTATACAACTGAATTAAAAAAAGCTACATAAAAATATTGTTATCTAGAGCAAAGTATAGCTCTCTAGAATATATGAATATTTATTTTTATTTACCGTAACATTTAGCAAATAATTATCTCGAATATTTGCAAAAAGGTACATCGAGTGGCAGAATGGCATCTAGCTAAATATCATTAAGAAATATCTATCCAATCCTACGCAATGATAAGAAAAAAATAAAAACTTATTTTCACATCGTCTATGAAGAAAAATTTCGTTAAAAACATTCTTCCATTTATAAGTTATTTAGGAAACTTACAAAAAGACCACCGGAAAACTTCTACCATAAAACAAAAAAGTAATCGTTGAAATCAAGATTACTTTGCAAAAAAATAAGCTTAATCAAACATGATAAAAATACAGGTTCGATTTGAAAATCTTCTTTTATTGATGTCGAATGAACATTTAATATGAAAGAATTCTGGAAAACAGATTTTTCTTTAACTGCGGGTAAATAATTCGACATTTTCCTGTTTAATTATTGAATCTTCATTTTTTTTAATTATTGTTAAACTAATAAAATCGAATATTTTTACCGAATCGAAACATCGTACTTCATAAAATATCGATATTAATTACAAGTTAATATCCGATCACAAGTTAAAGTAAGATTACAATTTAAGATACCGATCACAATGAAACATAGATAAACTGGATTTCTACGTTATGAGATCTAGAACTATTACACGTAGGAAAGTGATACCATATAGTTACATTTACGATCTTTGTATCAGAAATACAGAACAGATTAATAAGTCGTGTATGAAAACTAAAAATTGTTTCAGTGTTGTAAAATAAATATCAAAAATATGTAGTCTTCTTTAAGTGCCAATTTCATATTTCTCTTAATGTTTACAATTTTAAAATTTTTATTTATTTTACTGTATCTACTCATATTTATTTTCACCACTACTTATTTATAAAAAAAAATTAAATTTATTTTATTTATAAATTAGTTGCGATAATAAATTCTATATAATAATAGTTTTGAAGTAAAAAAGAGATTACCAATTAATTTTTTTCAAATTTTCATACATCAACTTTGTTGTAATTTGAGTGATTAAGATAAATCATTTTATACCAACTAAGTAAAAAAATGTGCAGCCGTTCTGGCGTTAGAGGGGTAAAAATACACAAACATACTACGATCCTCCTGGCATACTCAAATAAAAATACCTTTTAAACTAAATTTAAATTATAAATTAATATTGATAATGCGAATGCGAATGAGGAAAAGAGAAATAAAGATCGGGGGTAGAAGAATAGAATGTGTACGGTGTGCTGATGACATGGCGGTATCGGCGGAGAGCCCAAGTAAACTAAATAAAATGCTTGATGACTTAAATGAAGCTTGCGGAAGTCAAGGTATAAGGATCAACAAAAAGGAGACAAAAAATATGATGTTAGTTCAAAGTTCAAATATGATATTAAAATAAAAAAAAGGAGAGAATTGAGATAAGATAGGAAATGAAGTTTAAAACAAGAATATCAAGAAGTTAGAAGGCATTGAATAAGAAAGGGAAGACTGCTGTGTGGAAAGTTAAACTTAGTGTTAAGTGATTAATGGAATGTTTTATTTGGAGTGTGACACTCTATGTAGCTGAAATGTGGATGATGAGAAAGGCAGACGGAAAACGAATTGAGGTTTTTGAAAAGCGGGTTTGGCAGAGAATGATAAATGTCAGATAGCAAGACCATGTAACAATTGAAGGAATATTAAGAAGAATCGGAAAGAATAGGAAAATTCTAAATGCGAAAAGAAACTGGCTGGGATATTTTATGAGAAGAAGATGTTTATTAGTGGATGTGATAGAAGGCTTAGTGAATGGGAGGAAAGAAAGAGATTTAAAATGATGGATGGGATTTAATGGAAAATGGAAAATATGCTGAAACAAAGACATTAGAAAATGATCAAACAATATGGAAACAGCAGCAGCCGTGACAGGACCTGCCTTAGTAGCAGAACACTATGGATGAATGAATTACTTAATATTGGTCTAAATTTATTAACATTGCTTTCATAAATTTGCTATCATTTCTTTGTTATGTTCTATTAAAATAAATATATATTTTATTTAGTAAACTGTATAAGCAAATAACAAAGTAAGTAAATTATTAAGATAACATTGATAAGTAAACCGAACAATTAGAAATATTACAAAATAAACATATTTGTCCTATGGATTCATCCCTACAACACTCAATATCTCTAATCATATTTCAACGTCTGTAACACGAATAGAATATTTGGAAGTGTATATTTAAGATTTTTGTGGCAGATTCGTCCTGTCAGGGGTAAAGTTTTACCCCGTAAGTAGAATTTATATTAGTTAAAAAATATTTAGTAAATCTATCAAAAATAACCTCTGTGACGCAGTAGTAGCGTTACTGCTTTTCATACGATGGTTCCGGGTTCGAGTCCCAGTTAGACAAGACACTGCATTTCACACGCAAGAAAATGCATTATAATTCATCATAGTAACTATTTATTACTGGACGCCAACTTGTTGAATGAATATATAAAATTGCCTTAAGTTGAAATAGTATTGTAATAGGCTGCATATATTCAAAATATCTCATCTAATTGAATTGTTTAAAATTTTATTAAATTAATAGAAATTGTCTTCAAAATAATAAGTCAGGATAATGGCAATATAATTCCCAGGGTAATAATTGAGTATACGATCGAATAAAAACGAGTGAAACACTTTTAACAAAGTTAAAATTTATTTCTCTAAAAAGTTAACTAGAATAAAAAAAATATATTAGCATCCCCATCGCAACTTCCACCGCGCTATATGATTACTTACGTCAACCGTTCGCGGTCAGGGAATGTTTAGCCGGTCAGGGCTTTGCCCCCTGGACCCCCTAAGTTCATTAAACTAATGTTTGTGAGAATAATAATGATGAACTCTAACTCTTGATAATGATTGTTTTATATATTGAACAGAGTTCAATATATAAAACTATCACTCTAATGTAATTTCTTCAGAGAAACAGTTTGGTTAATAAAGGACCCACGAATTAGTTTTTAGAATCCCCGTTGCGGCTTTGCACGTGAAATATATAATCAGAATTAAAAACATAAATTACCATTAAATTGCTACCAAATCTCATAAAGATTGATTCAATAGCGGTAGCATAAAATAGTAAAAAAAATTATGTTCTTTTACCCCTTAAAATATTAAAATGGTTTAATGTTTAACGGTTTTATCCCTAAAACCCGAAAATGGTTTTTAGACATCCGAAGATAATTTTCAAGGCAAAATTGAGTGGATACCTCGTTTAGTATAGTTAGAAATGGGGAAAATTTACAATCATTATTCGAAATATTTTTTCTTTTTGCATCCCTTTAAAGATCGAATCTAAAAAAAATCCAGAAACAGGCTTTTAGATATTCACATGAAGATTAGAAAAACTAAAAATCAAGTAGATATATTCATTTGTTACCAAGTAATTAAAAAAATGGCGGTGTTTAAAATATAATTCAAAAATCCATTTTAACCATTGAAATTCCAATTTAAAAATCAAAATCTAGAAATTTGTTTTTAATTATTTACATGAAGATTATACACATCAAAAATCAAGTTGTTATTTTTATTTTTTACTGAGATATTCAAAGTACATTAAGCTTTATAGTTACTCCATTTTAACCCATTAAATTTAGAATTTAAAAATTAAATCCTTTCGTAGCATGCACTTACATCTAAGAAGAATGTGTTCATAAATTCAACTTCTGTAGTTTTTTCTGGGTGTTATGCACTCGTGATACGTTCTTTTATTTATATATTTTCGAATGCTATACAAATAAAGTGGAAAATCAAACTACGCTCAAAACTGTTTAAAAAAATTTCACTTAAAATCTAAAACCAGATGGAAATTTCGATTGTTAAACATTACACATTAATGGAATGTTACCTACGTATAATAAAAATACAAAATATTAATTAAATATAAAACACTTCCGAAACACTATAAAATATGTTTTTCTTACAGTGTTTAGAATAATAGAAAATCAAATATATCTTAACGTTTCAAATGATTCTCCAAACTGAAAGCGTGAATCTTGCTTAAAACATTCCAAACCATTTCATAATCTTCTACTGAAGAGCCAATCGAATTGGATACCCAATTGGTCTCCATTTATTAACAATAGATTTTCTGAAACATTACTGAAAAAGTAAGTTTCTAAATATTTAATTAATGTTTATTACGTACACTTTTTAAAACTTTTGTGTCTTTAAAAACAAATATTTTGTTCAGTTTCCTTGAAATGCTGGGGGTATAACAAATTTCTGCGGTTCTATACTAATATGAGCCAAAACGAATTTTATTCTATTATCAATCTTTCTTTTTAGTTTGCCCTGCGTACCGTAAATTATAACTATTTTCTTTACAAACTAAGCTAGCTATAAAACTCCTCTTTTAATGGATTTAGTATCTTAGAGTAAACGTAAAAATAGGATAAAGTAAAAACTTGTGATTGTTACAAATATCTTTAATCTTTTTGTTGTAAATAAATCATGTTTTGCGTAAATAAATCTTTTAATGAAAATCTGACGGTGCATTTCTACAATACAGTAAATATCGTTTATAGTGACATCGGATATAATGACATATCAGATATAGTTACTAAAAATTTGTCTCTTGGTTAGTTTTGTATGCTGTTAATATAAAAACACAGTATATATATTGTTTATAATTATTATTATTATAATTGTTTATAATTATTTTGTTTATAGTTACTAAAAATTTGTCTCTTGGTTAGTTTTGTATGCTGTTAATATAAAAATACAGTATGTATATTGTTTATGATATACATACTGTATATTGTTACATCGGTTGTAGTGACATATCGGTTATTATGACTTATATTTTCAAAAATTTATGGCTTATTATGACGGACGAAAGTGACTCGTCAGTAACGTAATATATCATTGCATTGTATCTACAGAAATATTTTGACGGTTAAAATGAGCCACCTTTTCCTTTTTACCTGCATATGTACTATTGTTCTTGTTTTATTATTTTCTTCCTGTACCAGATTATTGTAAACTGAAGCAGCCACACTCAGTTCTTAATCTTTTGCTGAGCGTATTGTCTCGTTCGAGTACAATATGTATTTTATTTTACGTATCCTGTGTAATTCATTTAATAGTGACTTAATTTCGATTTCCCGATAAGCATTCACGATAGAAGAAAAGGTGTACACATTATCTGGCGGTTAGAGAATGATAAAATAAGTACATTACACAAGAATTAAGCGTAGGTCATTCGACAATATCGGTGATATGGAGAAACCGTGAAAAAAATAAGAAAACGATTGAAACAGATTCTATGAAATCAAAAAAACTTACGGCCTAGTAAACATATTGATGAAGACCAAGCGCTGTTAAAATGGTTTAAATACCAGAGGGGTACTGGTGATATCCCTATTAGCGGCCCTATATTACAAACTAATGTGAACGATTTTTCTGAGAAATTCGGTAAACCACGTAAAATAACTTCAACTTGGATACAACGGTTCCGTCAGCGTCACGATATTGTGTCCGGGAACCGATGTGTCAGAAAAGTGATTAAAAACCATTTGGCCAAAATGAAAAGAGGGCAATTTGGCCGAGAAAATCTATAATGCTGATGAATCCGGTCTTTTTTTTAAACTGATGCCAGAAAGAACTCCTCGGTTTGAAGGTGAAATGCGTTCGGGGGGAAAATTATTAAAAGAAAGCCTAACAGTACTAATTGCAACAAATATGACTGGAACTGACAAAAATATTTCTGGTTATTGAGTTATTGCCAAAAGTGCTAAACTTCGATGTTTTAAAAATTTGAAATCGCTTCCTGTTTCTAAGAAAGTAACAAGAAAGCTTGAATGACAAATGATATCTTTGCGACTTGGTTACGAAAATGGTACCGTGAATTAAAGACTGAAAATAACAAAATACTATTGCTCATTGACAACTGTCCGGCTTATCCACACGTTTGAAAATCTGTCGTGTACAAAGTTAGTGTTCTTGCCACCGAAAACAACAGTAGTCTTACAGCTCTTAGATCAAGGCTGATCAAGTCTATAAAAGTCCACAAAAAAACACCTTTCTTTCTTTTTCCTGTTTTGGAACCCAACCACTAAAAAACACCGGTATTCGGTATCCATGATAGTATTCAAATCCGTGTAAAAATAACTGACTTTACTAGGAATTGAACGCTGGAACTCTTTACTTCCAAATCAGCTGATTTCGGAAGACGCGTTCACCATTAGACCAACCCAGTGGGTTACTACAAAAAAAACCTAATTTTACAAATGATACAGTGTTTGATAGATGTGTTAATGAAGAAACAAAGAGTATTTGTTTTGATTTAGAAAAGAACCTTCAAAAACACGAAATGTTCGAAATAAAGCAAAAATAACCAATGTTTTACAAAAAAATGTAATTTTTACAATTTTTCTATATTTTCTTTTACTCTACCGTATTTGTATTTATTATTCCATATCATTGTTTTTTTTCATTATTTTATTACGGAAATAGATTACTTATTATTTTTAATGATTATTATTGTACTGAATTACAATACTCGTGGAGATGGCATATTATAATACCACTAAGCTACCTAAACATCGGTTATTGTGACTATCGATTATAATGACCTAAAATCGTCAGTTCCTTGAAGATTATTAGATATGAAGGATACGGTTGAAAGATATGATTCTTTGAAGATATTAACGATATTTACTGTATTTACATCCTCATTTCAATTAAAATAAATTTCAAACGGATAATCATAAATTATAAAAAAAAGTTTGTTTTTTAAACTAATTTTTTTTTTTTTTTTTTTTTTTTTTTTTTAATAATGCTGTTTTGACACAGATTTAGATTTTGAAAATAAACTTAAAAGTATTTGACTTCAAAACAATATGGACTGTTCATATATGAGTGCTATTATGTATAAAACTTATATTTTAAAAGAAAATATAAAATATTTCAAAAGAAGTTGCCAGATGTCATTTTTAATAATATTAAAATTATTATTAAAGGGGATAATACCACATGATATTGTATTATGAAAACAATTTATTTAACTAAATTTAAAGAGTTCATTTTCCAAGCAAAGCAGTTGAATGCAGCCAGAATTAATCTGTTTATCCAGAAACAAAAAAAAAAACCAAATAATGAGAAGGAGAAAATTAACCGAATAGTTGATTACATAACCAGTAAATTAATTAAATAAAGTTTATTTAATAAATTTTTCATACCTGTAAATAACGTTAACATCATTTATAGATATAAAAAATAATTTATGCGATAATAATAACAATAATTTATAATAACAACAAAAATAATAAGTACCTTTGGAGACGTATACGTAAATTGTGTCCTGTTCAGTGTTTGAAGCACGACATGAGTAGTTTCCCGAATCAGCATGTGTAGCATGATTCACAATTAATCTGCTGTGAGTTTTAGGTCCTGGTTCAGTGCTCACTGTAACACCACCTCTAGCCGTATCATAATTTATCATCCGATCGTTATGATACCAGAACACATATTGAGGTGGCTGTGGACTCTGAAACAAGAAGAAATTGATTTTTTAAAATTATTTGTAAATATTTAATAGAAAAATTGGATATAATAAAACGTTTCAAAAATATATGTTGATAACTCTTGCTGAATTTGAAGTTTTGAGAATGCTTATTTGTTTCAAAATTTTGTAAGAAGAGTTACAGTTAAAAACAAACAATCTTAAAATAGAAAAATTTTAAAACCGTTAAAATAAAAGTCTCGTCAATAATGAAAATCGATGAGGAAAGAAACTTCAAGCAATGGGAAAATATTTTTATGAAAATTAAAATTTCGATAACAAACTGAAAGTTGCAAAATGTAGAAAAGCTTTCAAACAGTTTTCATTGAATTTATATGGTGCCTGAAATTTACCCTTTTCTAATAATAGTAGACCTCATTTTCTTTTTTTTTTAAATATATAATAATAATAATAATAAAAGGGTTTATGATTAATTACAGTCAAATTATTATAATTATTTTTTTAAAAATGGAAGCGCTATAAAAAGGAAGTAATAATTTCGTCCAAATTAATTAATTCCTTAGACAATTTTTTTGAATCGGCGCCTACTTCTACAAAATTAATTTCTACATACGAGTATAATATAAATATTTTCTATAATACTTCATAAAAACCAATATCGATATTACATCAATGCAATTCATATTTATTTGCTTTGGTTGCTTTTCCGTTTGCATTATTACGTCTTTTTATATACTCCATCTATAAATTCATTCAAGTACCACATATATATATATTCTGACGCCGATTCAAAAAAGTGTCTAAGGAACTAATTAAGTATTTGGACGAAATTATTTCTTAATTTTTTGCGCATTTTAATGCGATTCCATTTTTTTAAAATAATTAATTCATAATTTTCTGTGTCTGATTAATAACGATAAGTTATTAATAATCACATAAAAAAACTTTTTTTGTGATATAATGAAGCTGCCTACAGTCATTGGTGTTTTGTTCAACCTCCTTGGTGTGAAGCAGAAATAAATTTATGGCATCAGGTTTCATATTGTAAGCTAATAATAAACATGAGACAAAGAAATGACATGGAATTCATTGATTTATTAAATAACTTGCGCTTTGGTGAGGTTACAAATGACCAATTAGAAATGCTTTACGAAAGAAGGATGGTACCTTTAACAGACGAAATTGCAGATGGAAATGTAAGAATATTCCCAACCATTAAATTAGTAGATGAATATAATCTTAGTATGACCAATATGATATCAAAAATCAATAGAGGTTACATTATTAACGATATTGATGAATTACGAGAAGCTGCAACATATGGGTAAACACCCCCGGGAATGTTATCCGGTAGCATGTTATGTTACAACTTTGGTGGCTTGTTAAGAGGGTTCAAGAGTTATGTTAAGGAGTAATATATCGATTTCTGATGGTCTAGTTAACAGCGCTATTGGAATTTTAAAGGAATTCAAATGGCCTGCCTTAAGAAATGAACCAACTAGAAAGCGATGAGTTACCAAAAGCTGAGCTAATAAATTTTGATGGTGAAAAATAGGTACAAAAATGAAAGATGAAGGCATTCACCTATTACACCAGTAAGTACAACGTTTCATACTACTAAAGCATGTGAAGATGTAGAAAAACGTACGCTATCTTTAATTTTAAACTGGGCTGTAACAGTGCAAAAATTTCGAGGTACAAATTAAATAGAATTGTAGTAGATATGGGGGAAAAAGTATTTGAAAAAGGATAAGTTTATGTTTAAGTCAAATCAGAAGCTTAGATGGTTTAGTCTAGTTGTTAAACTTAGTTTCCCGACCTTGTGAGAAACCGAAAAAGACCATGTAACGTGATGCACTTATGTAGAATTATAAGATTCCAGATTCCTACTCTCCATACCGATGTTGTATATTATTTATAATGTATACTGGGTCTGAAAGGTTTAAGAGAGATATCAAGATTTTTGTTGATTTTATTAACGGTACTAATATGTACAGAAACACACAACATTACCTGCCCTGCAGAAGACCATATAAAATCATCTAACGTTTTTTTTTTTTGTCTTCAGTCATTTGACTGGTTTGATGCAGCTCTCCAAGATTCCCTATCTAGTGCTAGTCGTTTCATTTCAGTATACCCTCTACATCCTACATCCCCAACAATTTGTTTTACATATACCAAACGTGGCCTGCCTACACAATTTTTCCCTTCTACCTGTCCTTCCAATATTAAAGCGACTATTCCAGGATACCTTAGTATGTGGCCTAAAAGTCTGTCTTTTCTTTTAACTATATTTTTCCAAATGCTTCTTTTTTCATCTATTTGCCGCAACACCTCTTCATTTGTCACTTTATCCACCCAAGATTTATTTCAATCGGATTAATAAGAAAAAAGTGCGCGAATAAACATAAAAAAAGAGCATACGAGTCGAATACATAACCTCCTTTAAACTCTGTGAATAAACATAATACTTAGCAGAAAATATTCTATCATAAAATAGCATAAATATGCGATGTGTTAAAACATTAGAATTACAAAACTTTGCAATATATTTAAGTAGTTTGTTAAATTCAATAAGTTTAATAAGTTAATATTGGATAATAATGTATTTCTTCATCTTTTCCTCATTTACAAAAATGTAAATACTTTATATCTACTTATTTATTTATTTCAGAAATATTAGAAAACGTTGTAATAAAATTATTTATTTTGAAAAATGGACGAAAAAATGGTTAAATTAGATAACATCAAAAGTTGGTAAAGAATTTGGAACTACTAGTTTCAGCGCATAAGTTTATTATTCCCAACTAAAATTTTGAAGAATGTCCCAGTATTAATAAGGAAAAATTAAGAAAAAAATAAATTAAATCCATTTTAAGCCTGATTAAAACAGTCAAAATTTGTAGAAAGTAAAAAAATAATAATTTTAAAATAAGTTTCTAAAGAATAAAGTTTTACAAAATTATTTCTAAAAATCTGATGCGGACATCACATAACTTCCTTGCTACATTTATTAAATTATATATATATATATATATATACACATTTTTTTTTTTAAATGAAAAGTACATAAAATCTTATTTCATTAATAACTTCTGATATAATTTCATATATATTTTTTTTTATTGTTATAACTAAATTATTATTTAAAGTTTATTTTTTTACAATTAGAGGTTAACTAAATTATTAATAAATCAATATATTTAAATTTTAAAAAAAAGTTAAAAAAAAAGAGATGAAATTGGATTTGAACCGATGTGCCGTCCTCTTGTAAGATCCAAATATTTCATTAATTAAAATTTTATTTGGCTATAACTCTGGAATCAATGAAAATAAGTACCACTTCTGATACATCGTTGAAAAGCTCTTAATGAGAGCTTATTACTGCAGTTCAGAAAGTCCAAAATCACTTTTTTTTTAATTTTGGGCTTTTTTGTACACATGGTCCAACCGTTTGCAATCAAAAGAGGAGGTGCACAACTAGATGTTACAACAGTCCTAAATTCAAAATTTCAAGATCTTACGGCTAATCGTTTTTGAGTTATGCGAGGTACATACGTACGTACGTACGTACATACGTCACGCTGAAACTAGTCAAAATGGATTCAGGGATGGTCAAAATGGACACTTCCACTGAAATCTGAAAACCAAAATTTTTCGCGATCACAATACTTCCTTTACTTTTGGAAGTAAAAATCTATCAACTTTACAATTTACTGAGGTAATTCTGATGTTCTTTTTTTTTGTAAGTTATAAGGAAACAGTAATAAAAGTTTTATGTAGTCTAATCGTATTGAGGTGTAGTGTTACCACAAAATTTCTTCACCACTTCAAATTTTATAACACATTTTAATAGAAATAACCGACCAGATTCTCAAATTGTCACACCAAATATCATGATTTTTTTTATTAAACCAGTACTATGAAATAAAGCAAAAGAGAGGCAACACATCTGTATACAAATAGAAATAGATAAGGATAAATAGAAAATGAATATACACGAATAGAAAAGGATATACAAAATAAAGAATTTTTTTATGAAGTATTTTAACATCTTAAAACGTAGAAAAACTTAAAATTCTGCGAGGCAGTCATTTTCCAAAAAAATAAAAATATTCTGATACTTAATTGTATCCGGAAAATTAAAGCGAAAATATAACACATATTTAACCACAATATTTTTTAATTTGTAGGCTTTGAAATGTAATAATTTAATAAAATTTATTTATCAGCCTAATCTTAAAAAAGAATAATAGTGATTAGATATCAACGACCAGTTTCTAAATGAATAAATAAAAAATTAATTGAGTTCATAGTTATCTAGAAAAAAAAAAAAAAAAAAAAGATTAAATAATTATATATTTTAAAGAAAAATAATTAAAAATGTTGGAAGTGTACCTAATGAATTTTGTTATTCGGTGTCCATATTCTTTCGTAGCAAAAATTTCATGAGATTTACGTATAGTGGAAAGGGAGATTACACTTTCCATCATTTTATTTTCAATATATATAGATAGAGATATGAATTACAGAAAAAGAAAAATACAAAATCTATACTTGATAACAATGTGTTCTTTTGGGTGTGAGCGCGCGCAGGAAAGAGTTTTAATCTCGTAGAAATGTCTTATTTTTAGAAAAAAAGTGTCTCATGTAACTAATCCACATAAATGAGAGTTACTTGGAATACATTTATAAATTTTAAAATTTATTTTATAAATTCAAAAGTTCATTAAGCTACAGTGCTATGTGAATAAATTATAAGTTTAAATTGAGAAATGCACAAATAAACATTTTTGGTTTTAACAAAATAGTAACAGAAAATTGAATTGACATGGTTAGGTCTTTAACTAGATTGTTAAAGAGCTAAAATATTTCAGTTAGCTGAGTTCGTAATTATTATAAATGTATGCTATGACGTAACACGGTTACAGAACAGGTATTAAGTCCTACACAGAACTAAAGGAGTAAATTGTGAATTAAATTTGGGTTGTTTATTCCCTAATTTTCATATGAAGAGATTTGCCTAATAATTTAGTTTAATATTTGATGCTGTTACTCATAAAAGAACAATATAGGATATATATATATGAACCGGGTAGCTGAAAAGTAACATACACCCTCCGCTAATTTTTTTTACAATTGAGATAACTGGATGCGGTTTGCGGCATTCTTCCTCGTAGTTGAAGTAGCCCTTCCTATGGAGGGGCTTCAATGAATATTTCACTGTTTTTGATTTATTGGCGGCAGTGATGGTGGGGGGGGGGGGGTAACTCAAAAATTTCAAATGGGACCAATGGTCATTTGACATCATTTTAAAGAGATCGATCAGATGAAAAAAATAATGTAATAAAAACTAAATTCTATTTTCTCATTCCAAAATGGCAGCCAAAAATGTGTCTGTTTCAGATACCTAAAACGACTGTTGTACACTCCCCTTTTTATTTTATTGTTAGGTCCCGATTTTCTCTTTGGAAATCTTCACCAATAAGAGAGGCTAACTCATTTTAGATTATTCGGCCCTCAAGGAGCGGGTGGGAAACGGCTCAAAATTTTAAATGAGACATATGGTCATGTGATACGTCGTTTCAAAAGTCTTTGTGAGATAAGCAAAACAGTATCAAAGAAATTAAATTCTCACTACTTAAATCAAAATGGCGATATATATATATATATATATATATATATATATATATACATAAAATTAAATAATTTAAGTATATTATTTTATTTATTTATATATAATTTATTTAAATTATACAATTTTATTTAATTATATTTTTTTTTAAATCTTTATAACCGAATTTTAAATTTAAAAAAAAATGAATAAAAAGCTCGTGTGTACTATCTACGCAAGTAGGACGTTATACTTCTTTGGCGTGAATAAAAAAAAAAACTTTTTTTACGCATTCAAACAAATTTGAACCGAGTCAAACGATCGATAGACGACATTAAATACCATGAATAAAAGTCTGAATAAATAACACTTAAATTAAATTAAATAATATTAATTATATATAGTTTAAAAAGTATTGAATAATTCCTTGTTACATAAAACAAAGTTCATTGAATATATGTTGATTAATTAAGTTCCATTAATTCTTCGGATAATGACCGAGTAGGTACGAGAGTTATCAGTGGCTTATGATATGAAAAAAATATAAAACAAATAGTTTTATTTCATAATAGTGTATTATATAAAAAATTTGTTTTCGGTAAATTTAAAAATATGCATTCAAAATCAAGAACTTATCTGATGTGTGCTATATTCTGTGACATTAAAAGATATAATTTTCCTCATAAAAAAAAAAAAATACTTACATAAATACAACCTCAAATCTTAATACACAATTTTCGCAAAAAATATATATATATATATATGAATGATATATATATATATATATATATATATATATATATATATATATATATATATATATATATATCATTCATATACGCTGCAATATAAATAATGTTTTATGAATATGAACAATATTCACAGTTTCAAATATCCGTCTTCAGAAATCCGTGTATATAAATATATATTTATTACGACTCAATAACTGTTATGTTAGAACAAGTGCTAATCAGTTAATTGCAATGAACAACTGACTGAATTAGACACTATACGCATGTGCCTGCAAACTTATCCACTTGGACCTGCGCAAATCTTCATGGTGTGTTACATCGGCGCGTGCAGCTTCCTTTAACTTGCTGAAAATACACTGATCAGTTTTTACTAACGCGCCAAAAGAAGAATAACTTCAAATATTTTTAAATATGCTTTTAAACAAATCTAAACAATGGATTACCCAGTAAACAAAAATAGAAGATAATTTTGTTTTCAAAGAAATAATAAGTATAAAGTTGTCTATTTTCACAAGATCTCAATGAAAAGCATCGAAATTGGTTTTTTGTGATATGCTCGCATCCCCTTAACAAATTTAGAAAAAACAAATACGATTACGTCCCATATATAGAAATATTTCAACCAAATTTGAAGAAAATCGGTTTGGTCAATCCTGCGATTAAGATCAAAAACAGTGCGACACTCATACGTACGTATGTCATTTTTGGGTCTAAATTAACCCTAAAATGTAAATATTTGCAAAAAATCATTTCTGACATTATCACCATACTGTCTCCTTTAATAGGGCTGTTCTATGTTATAATCCCTGTGAAAGGAAAGATCAAAATACGAAACAATTTAAAAAAAAGCAACATCTAAAATGACAATAAAAAATAATATTAAATTCTCAAAATTATATTTTTTTCATGGAATCATCCAGTTAATTTTAATAATTAATAATGCAATTGTTTGTATGTAATTTTAACCGCCTGATAAAAATTTAAATTTACAAAAAATTTAATATTAGTTTTTTACAATTTACAGCGATTTTTAATTTTGTTGAATCTTTAAAATGTTTATTTTGTTATATCTATTGAAAATTTAAATAAATTATTTTTATCATATAGATCTCTGTGGTAGCATTCTTGCCTTTCATGTGCTGGTTCCGGATCTGAGTCCTGGGAAGAGATGGCATATGTTTGCATGCTTCAAAAAATTAATTTCATCATTCCATTCATCGGCAGCTCTTATAGGGTGCCAGCCAGAATAAAACAAAATATAGAGGAATATAATTGGTATTGAGCTTTTTATCCTTCAAGCCAATTATAGAAATTTAATACAACCATTGATTGTAGATATTCAGTTGTATCAACAAAAAATACATACATGAAAGAATAGAAAAAAGAACTGTGTACATTATGACAGCCGGAATCTTTTACTGGAAAATTTCTTCTTCAAAATTATTGTTCGTGAATATTTTTAAAACTTATTTAATATTTTTCTTTCTTATAAGCCCAGCATGACTCGTAGGGCAAGACATAGGAATAAATTTTATTACAACGATTTTAATGTTGAAAAACCTAAATGCAAATTACTTATTTACTTTCTATCACAATTCATTTGCAACAGTGGTATATTTATTTTTCTTTTTATTGCTAGCCTCGAACAAAATCATTAATTTCAGTGATTCAAGTATTTAAAACTATTTATTTTTATTAATTTTCATATTTAGTTATTTACTAAATGATTTTCTAATTCAATTATTTAATTATATTTATAATTCTTTCATAAGAATTTCTCAAATATCATATATTTTAATAATTTTATAACTGCTTTTCATGTATTCGCATCTCTACGTAAAAAACAATTCGCTTAAATAAGAACTGAATTAACTAAAAAGTAAGAAATAGTAAGGAAACAAAGTAATAAGAATAAGTAAGAATTAATAGGACAATTAGTTGTTATTAATAGTTTTACTTAGCATATTTATATACGTAAATATATTAGGTTTGGTGAAGAGGCACGAGAAGCTACTGCACTCCTCATTTACCAAAGTAAATCTGGCATGGAGATATTGTATATTGTACTTGGGAAGGTCGTCATTTTTGGGATTATACTTTTCTCGCTATCAGGTTGTCTTCAACAATTACGACAGTAACACCTGATATACATAGTTATAACACCTGACAGTAACATCTGATTACATAGTTATCTCATACGTGGGTAACACAGTTTGAAATTAAGTTGTCACTTTAAATATTCTTAATATATATGTAAAACTTAGCTGACCGTAATTTTTTGAATAAAATGTTTATATTATGATATTTGTTACTTTTAGAATCGCTGTCAATGAGAAAAATTAGCAATAAAAAAAAAAATAAGTTAAAAATTATAATACCAGAAAATTTTTTTTACTTTTTAGAACTGAAACGGGTCCATTTCTATTAAGGTAAGCGGGTTTTGGAATTTTCTTTTAATGTTTTAATTTTAAAAAAATAGATGGAGGTAAATTATTATAACATTAAATTTGGCCCAAAAACATATTTCGGAGTAATAATTCTACTCTACAAACTACTGTAAAAAGCCCGTAAAGAGGCAGTGGTGAAACGTTTACACAGAAGACCACCCGTGCTAAGATTTTAAGAAGTTATTACGAAGTTTATTAGTTATTATATAGCAACATACTAAGTGTATGACGTATAAAAGAAATAATAATAATACGTAAAGTATTTTATTGTAATATAGACTTGAATGTTGTATTTTATGAAATATAAACTTTTTTTATGAAATATATTTTTTATTCAGATACATACAATTAACATGTATTTCTATTTATGAGTATTTTTTAAAAATAATTTAACTACTATTTTAACGTAAGCCGCAATTTTCAATTATAATTCTAATATATTACCTTTTTATTATGTCGGTGAAATATTAGTAACCTTAACTTGAAAATTCCGTCTCAATACATTTACAGTCAGGCGAAACTCCGGTACACCAATAAATAAATAAATACTGTAGCAAGAATTCCCTTGAGCTCGATAGAACCTATCAGCTCTAGCAAGTCAGGGAAAAATACATAAATATAGCACAATGTAACATACCCTAGGCGATTGAGTGAACATCCGCAGCGAATTTGATTGGACAATTATTTTTCAACAAATGCAATCTTTATGAAACCATCGGAAAACCCATCCAAATGGTCTATTCATATTTTACTATAATGGTGGATTTATGTCTTCTATTTTTTGCTACATTTAGAATATAATAGTTATACTTATAGTAGGTGTAACCATAATTTTAAGATGTTTATTAAATAATTATATAAACATTAAATAATTTACCCAAAACACACTCTTCCAAAATATGATTGTCTATAATTTTATTATAAATTGAATGCAATTTACAGTGAACTTTTATATTAATTGATAGAAAAAAAAATTATTTAACCAATTTGAACAATAAAACAGTTATTGGTTCTGAGTTTTTTATTCGTTATCTTTTTTACTATTTTTGTATTGTTACTAATTGTAATTATGAAATGCTTTGCACACTAGGATGTTTAGTTTAGTTTATTTTTAAATGATTGGTTTATTTGATAAGATAATAAGTCATTATTTTCAAAGTTAATTCAACATTAAAAAAAAAAGTTATTTCTCCGTAAAAATAAGAGTAATATTTTGAATATTTTCAAACAAATAATATAATTTTATATATATTTCATAAAATAATTGACGGGAATATTAAAATACGTCTAATGTGGATGGTAATATGTGTTAATAGTAATTATTAAGAGAGTCACCTCCTCTGATACGGTAAATATAAAACAAAAAAAAAACCATTACAGAAGAAAGTAATAGATAGATTTGTAAAGATAATAATCTTATTAAGGATAAGAAGGGTGAACTAAACCGCAGATTAAAATCACAATAAACAGCCATTTGGTTCGTTATAAATACAAAAGACTACAGAAATCAGCCAAATCATAGGTAAGCATAGCCTGGAATTAGTCATTAAATTAGTTTATTTGCAAAGAAGTTTTTAAAAAAATGTACTTTGAAAACAGGAAATTAAATACTGGAGAAATTTACTACATCAATATTTGAAAGTTTTTCAAATTTGATATTCTACAATTTTTTTTCACCAGATCATTTTTTTTTTTTACTAAAATACTTATCGAGCAGAAAATTACAAAACCATTTGAAATTTAAAAAGTTTCATGAAATTAGTTAAATATTGTTTTCTTTAAACTTCATCAATTCATAATTTTTAAAAAAATAAAATGCATCCTCTCAATGAATTTAGATCAGACATACCAGCTTCATTCAGGTCACGATTAAATTGATATTACCTTATAAAAATAAGTTTATTCTTTCTGTTTCGTTTAACCAGGTTTTGTTCTTGCATAATCCAGTAGAAACATAAATCGAGTTAATATATACTGAATTATTGAGCTTATTAAACATACATAAAATATAAACATAGTATTAAAACAATTGAAGTAAGTCAATTTTTTGTCTCAAAATAAAATTTACAATCGGTTAAACTATTACAGAAACCATAACTAAATATGATCATTTACAATCACATGTAGAGAGGCTTCCGTTGAAGCTCCTCAAAGATTACATAGTAATATTCTTACACAGGACATTCAATCTAAGTACACACATAAAGTTGTCAGAAAACTGTACCACTGCTGGCTCAACGCAAAATAAAAACAAGTAAGGATTAATAAACATGAGAAATGAGATGCTGAGAGAAAAAAACTAAAATTAATAATGACTAAAACTGAATGAACTGAAGTAATGAATAAATAGGTAACACGGTTGATGTAGCTCAAACTCAGTCATCAAGGTCTAACACGTGGAGTCATTTTAGCCTTCTAACGTCTTCACTATAACTAAATAATTTACGTGATTGTTTAGCTGCAGTTTATATTTTGTACAGAGTCGCTGTAATTTTTTTTGAACATCCGGTAAACCCAGATATTCGTGTATATCACAGTTTCTTACGAATCAAAGCGCTTCTGTTTTGTTACTCAGTAATTTATTTTGGAATCGTATTATCTCGATGATGCTGCTGCTCGTAGTACCCCAAAACTGGATCCCATAGGCCCAAATCGGTTTCAGAATAGTCGTGTACAACTGCTTGATAGATACTGAAAGTTGTGATCTCCTGCTCAGCATTTCCTTAAACTTATTATTCAGTTTTCTTTCTTACGTGGACTATCCAAAGCAAGGAAATTTACAGATAAATATTTAATAATTATTTACATATGTAACATAGTGTTTGCTAAAAATAAAATCAGATATTTCCCCTGCAAGCGAAAAATATTAATATCTCGAGAAAAAGTTTCCCGATTTTGATAAATGAAATACCAAAATGATTTTTGAAGTTCGTTTTTTGAAAACGTATTTCTTACAGGAATAATTAAAATTATTTTTACTTAAAATTAATATAAAATATGGCATTTTCTTAGTTTAAACTTTACTGATAAACGATAATGGAATTTTGTTCATAAATTTTTATCTAAACCCTTTCGTTAAATTCATTAAATAAATCGATAAAGTAATTATCCAAATCGGCCGAGCGATCTCTGAGTTTTAAATTAACATCCACACCGACATATTGTGAATTTTATGCAAAGAGATATTGATGGAAACCCGTTTTGATTTTTAATTTGTCTATTATAATTTACATCCTACTACTCGTATTTATAAAACTTAGAATAATGTATTGAATAGAATTTTTCCGTTTAGATATCATTCTTAAACTACCTAGAATACCTATTAAATAACAAATTCGCCAAGAGAAATCCGATCAAACTCAAACAACATCATTGGCGTGTTTTTTTCTTTAAATAAAACAGTGCAGTGCAGTTAATGTGGTGAAAATTTCACAAGACAAAAAGGGACAGATGCCGACAAATTATTTATTAGTACCTGGTTGAGTTTATGTGGTGATAACGCTTATAATAATTTTTTTTTTATAATTTTTTTTTATAAAATATTGCACTATAATGTACAATTCATTTCTCCGCAGTAAAATTTACGTTGAAAAAGATTTTATGTTACTTATATAGTGTTGTAAATTTAATAAACTTTTATTCTAACTACATTAATTATAAGAATAATGGAACGTTAAAGTATATGGATAAAATAAATCGAATAATGGTGCTGAAAAAATAAAAAGGTTGAAATAAATGTAGAGAATAAATGTTGGAAAAATAATATTAAAAATGCCATAAAAAAGTAAATTAGTAGCTTCTAGATAGCAATTTCACTTTTGATCTCTGTTTGAAGTCTCATAATCCCAACAAAAAGGCACGCTTACATTTTCAGTGAAAGAAGATTCTGCCTGTTATAAGAAAAATATCTGTAAAACGCATACTTTTACAAATTATATTACCTATTATAATTATTTTGCAATAACTAATTTATTTTCTCTTGCCTCAAATTGTTAACTAAGAAAGAAGGTTAAAATAAAGACAACTATGCGAATTTAATGTATACGCATTATTACATAATTTTAACTGACCTACCGCAAAAAATCCGTGTAGCTTAAGTATAAATTTAAAACAAATCTAACCCTTGTTAGACAAAGGTGACCCTGACCCCTCTATGCTTTCCTATAGTAATGTAAGGAATATTTTCTTGACCTACATTCATGTAAACTGCTTTACTTGTGTTTTTTTTATTCTTTTTTGAAGATTGTGACTAAAGAAATTTATTATATTGTCGTGTGTTCACGATTCGGCAAGGATATTGAGATACTGACAAACGTAAAAATTTCTTATTAATACAATTTATTACTATAAAAATATATAAAATAATATAAATAAATATGATAACAATAATATATATAATATACAAAATAATAATTCAAATAATAAGACAAGACTGTGATTTAATGACAATTAAATTATAAATACCAGAATACAGTCCAATTTAATAAAAGTGTTATAATGACTGACAGAAACTAATATTATGTTAACACAAGATAACAATAGAAAAATTTAAAGTTCATACAATTCAATTTTTGCAAATATTATTACTTTTACTGATTACCTACACTTTATTAATGAATAGTAGACTGTCATTTTCACTACTGTTTACCAATGACACATCGAACAACTTGAACTCAACCATTCTCCACAGTGTGATAGTCGTGACGCACTCTTCGATTGTTTTAGCACATGCTTACTGTTATCGCTGTTAACACGACTGCCGAACACGGATTTGCAAATACTGACTCTGTCCACTTGTTCTCGGCAGTATTTGTATCCTCGGGCCTGTAGGAGCAGTATCCGACTCGTTCTTTTAGTTGTTGAAGAGTAATTATTTTCATTGTCCGCGTCCTTACTTTCTCCTATAACTTCTTTTTCCGGTCCGGTAATTCGTCTGGTCGAACGAGAACTTTTGGAGGGGCCATTGTCTGAATTACAAAAAACAAATCGTTAAACGGACCCGTTATTCTAAAAAAAAAAACCTTTTAAGGCATTCTAGATTCTTCTTTCTTTATTCTCTCTCTTTCTTCTTAATTGGAAGAGACTAGTTACAAAAGCCCGTTAAAATATTCATTCAAATAGTCTTTTAAAAAATAAAAAATAGTGATTTGTTCCGACACTAGAAATTGTCACCATTGACTAGACTGTAAAAGCATTCAATCTGACTTTATCAAAATATCTTAGGTTGTATTCTGAAAATTTCATCTAATTATCTTTAACGGTTTTGGAGAAAATGTTCCTTATATCCTAAAAAAAATAAATTTACGGAAATAGCAAAAATACTAAATCGCACTTCGGAAAATACCTCAGCTTAGTAAATGTCAACATAACCAAAAACCCTGAATAATACTGAAGAGAAGCGCGGAACAAAGACGGCAGTGATGCTACTCTAAAAAGGGAAAAATTACTTCCCGTCTGAAAAAAAATTACCTTCCTAGCTAATAATGAAATTTCTAAAAAAATTTAATTTACAAATGTTGAAAACAGTAATGTTACCTTAGTTCATTTTTTTTTTTGTAGCAAGTAACAACCTAATATCTACAATATCTACCCAAGCTCGCTTAAAAGAAACCTGTGATAAACAAATGTGATTGTACTAAGAATATTTTAAACAAATTTTTGGACCCGTGGGAATATAAAAGTTTTTATTCCCGAAACTTATTTTTTTTAATGAAAAAGCGTCTATTATAATATTTCGTAGGTTTCATTTATACAGAGTGTTTAATAAATAAATATACAGAGTGTTTCACACCGTATATTTCGAGCAGCTGAGTAAATCAATTGCTAAAAAAATTAACAAGTACGGTAACAGTACTAATTCAAATCCAGTAAAGGCAGTTTTTTTTTATACGGATCTGAATACTAGATCGTGGATACCGGTGTTCTTTGGTGGTTGGGTTTCAATTAACCACACATATCAGGAATGGTCAACCTGAGATTGTACAAGACTACACTTCATTTACATTCACACGTATCATTCTCATTCATCCTGAAGTAATACCTTACTGTGGTTCCGGAGGTTAAACAGAAAAATGAAAGTACGGTAACATTGATTATTAAAAATAAATTCTAATAAATACTGACATTCTAATAAAGAATGCAGAATTGCCTTCCATAAAATTCCGGTGGCGATTTGAGTTAAAACACGTGTTCAAAGTGGTAAAACCATTTACATTAAAGTAATTTAAAAAAAAATGATAGTAAGCAAAATTTGTTTTTCTCAAAATTCGGTTTCATTTAATAAAATTTTTAATTTATAGATTAACAAACTGATCTGCATTAAAAGAACTAACTAGAAACAGCTGAACTAATTTCACTGATTAGTCTGCTATTTAAAAATTACGGCACTAGAATGCTGGTAAAACACATTTTTAAAAAGTTGGCTATCAACGAGATTGTTAAAAAACGCAATTCCATGTTTCATTGAAATTCTGCTGTAGGGGTACTGAGAGCGCTTACCGGCAAATTAACTGTTAACAGCTTTGATTAAGCTGGATGATATCAACACAACTATCTTGTTTTAATTTAACTGTCATCGAATTGGATTAAATTTATTTCGTTAGCTGATACAATAAAAAAATGAAATATGGGAATTTTTTTTTGTTTCGTAAATTACTTGATTAAAGAAAACAATACTAATTGATATCAAATTAATTTAAGTTTTCATAGGGAAAAAATGGTGGAAATATTATTGATCAACATATTTTAAATAGTTACGTAATTAAATAAAACATACAATGGTTTAAAATTCGATGATGATGAGTATTTATTAAAATAAAACGTTTTTTCTTAATTTTTTTTTGTTTTTTTTTTTGTTTTTTTGTAAGCTATGATTCTTACCGGGTTCACGAACTTAGTATCTGGGGGACTTTACAACATCTTTTCTATAAATTAAAAAAAAAAACGCTTTTAGATTCAAAGAAAAATATTCCATTGTATTTGAATTCTTTAAAAAATTTCTTTATGTTATTAAATAACTAAAAAAAAATTGGACTCAATAAACTTTAATAATTTAAATAAATACACGCTTTAACTATTATAAATTTATCACATATCCACTTTGAAAAAAAAAGTAGTAATAATTTGCGTTTAAGTATATTAGTACGTCTTTTATATTAGTTTTATTAAACAATTTTTTTATTTATTTCGTAGATTTGGGGTTCTTCTGTTGAATATTGGGTTTGATATTCTTGAGCTTATCCTACTGAAGTCGGCTAACGAAATGAACTGTTGAATCAAAACTTCAAAATAATATAAAAATTACAATATTATAATAAAACAACCATTTTAAATTTCTTAGCGTTTCCATTTTAAGAAATTCCCTCGCTTCTCTCTAAAACGACCGCGTTTGTTCTATTGCGACTGAAGTTACTAATCATCAGTCACAAGCGTGCAAGTACTAACACACACACATACGTGAAAAATAATCAGAAAGCACCTCGTATTATTAGTTTAAAGCTGTAGATTTTTAAAATTATTTGCTATTACCAACGTCCACGAAATACAGACCAATAAAAAGTGGAATGATGACTAATACGGTAAACATTTTAAGCTTGTCATCATAGATTTAATCAACTACATTCAAAAATAGATTAAAAACCTTTTTTTTCTTTTTTTTAACCTCCGGGAGCACCGTTATTTATTTCTTCAAAGGATAAGATGAATGAACATTTATGTAGTGTGTGAAAATGTCATGTCTGACCGGGATTCGAACACGGAACCTCCTGATGAAAGGCCGAGACTCTACCATTCACGCCACGGAGGCCAGCAAACTTTTCTTTTTTTTTTCTCTCTCTCTCAGCTCCCCTGGGCCGGACCGACTTGTTGGTATTACGCCGCCCAGGGAGTAATACCAACAACTTTAAACTCAAATAGGCCTCCCCACCTACCGGCTATATACCGGCATGGCAGGTCGGCCTACCGGGTAGCTCTTTTTGAGAGTTCTTTATTAATATTTCCCTTTTGGCCACCACGCCACACCCAGTGCGCCGCGACGCGGCGCCGGGTCCCTTCGGTATTCAGTGTGCTGTGACCTGACTGTTACCTGTGGAGTCCTTGGTGGCTCATCAGTGCCAACACACCGCAGCATGCTGGACCTCACCAGCAAGGCTGTCCACCCAGTCCTATTCTAGTCAACACCTTGTCTTCTCTCATCGGAGTATTTCTGTAGAACGACTTGTCTAACAAAACTAGCAAAATTATTCCAGTTTGACTCGCTTCTTAGCATGTATTCTATTGTTGTCTCTGGAGTTATACCTGTGAGTGCCTTACTATGTCTAAGTGTGTCCCACCTATTGCACTCAAAAAAAGTGTGCTCAGCATCATCTATCTCGTTGCAGAAGTTGCAAATTGGCTCTTCCCTCTTGCCTATTTTGTGCAGGTAGTTATTGAAGGACCCATGTCCTGTAAAAAACTGCGATAGGTGATGATCAACCTCACCAAATCTTCTCGACAACCATGGCTTGATGTTGGGGATGAGGGTTCTCTTCCATCGACCCACAGCTTTGCAGACCACTGGACCTCAACCACTCCTGTATAGTATCGATGGCCGTATACACCCTCTCCCGCACCTCCAAGACCATCCTTCCCTCTACGAGGACTGCAAGGTCATCTGCATAAGCCAGGACCTGGACGCCGACAGGAAACTCCTTCTGGAGTTCATCTATTACCACCAGCCACAACAACGGCCCCAGAACAGAGCCCTGCGGAACTCCACCGTGCATTTGAAAATGTACTGTTTCTTCCTGTGCTTCTACCAGACATCCTCTGTTGGACAAGTAACATTCAATTTGTCTACGCAGGTACGGGCTTAGGCTCCTAGCCGCAATTGCGTCATTAATGTGACCCCAACCAATAGCTCCGAACGCGTTTTTTATGTCTAGTGACAGCATCAGTGGAATTCTCCTGGTTCGCTAAGTGCCTCTCTTCACCTCGTCGGCCCATCCCGAAATTCGGCAGATGGCCTGCACGAAATTGATCGCCCCCGCATAAACCCGTACTGGTTAGGACTGATTCCGGCTCCCTCTTCTAGTTCTTTGATGATGCGGCCAGCCAGCATCTTTTCAACTAGCTTCCCCATCATGTTAAGGAGGCTCAGGGGTCTATAGGTTATATCTTCCTCCGAAGAGGTGCCTTTAGGTAGGAATACCACTCTGGCCTCCTTCCAGCAGTCGGGGAAGTCTCCATTCTCCATGCCGTGGCTAGCAATCTCGAGCATCTCCCAGGGAGCCTTCTGAACCAGTCCCTTGATCACTGCCGCGGGAGTCTTGTCCGGGCCAGGGCTCTTTTTGGTTGCCAAACTCCTCGCCGCAAGTTGTAGCTCCTCCATGGTGAATCTTCTATTGTCGCAAGGTGTGGATCTCACGATATCAGGCACTGTATGCGGTAACAACCTGGCTACCTCCCTTGAACACTGGTCTTATTGAGAATAGGCATACGTCTCCCGAACTTTTTGGTCACAATACATCACGAATAATGTGGGCTGTCCGAACAACTTCCCTCCAAAAACGGACAACCAAAGAAGGTATCCGTTCACCGTTTTTATAAATTAATTCGTTACAAAATATTAGAAGGATGTTGTTACCTCCGAAAAAATATGAAAACGAAATTAAAAACCGTATAAAAAATATTTTTATTCAAGTCATAAAAGATTATTTATTCAATTTAAAAATACTGTTAAATTTATTATTATTTTTTTAATACTAAAACTAAATATATCTTTTGACAGTAGTCTTTGTTAAAAGAGTGCCGTTCTTTAAATTAAATGAAAAGATTTTAATGTTTTTGTCATTTAACGTTCCACAATTTTTTTTTTTTTTTTTTTGTTTTATATATTCAACAGGAGTCTGCGAGACATCTTATATTAGGATTCTTTTTCTGATGTCAAAAAATAAGAGAGTATAGAATTAAAATTTAAAGAAAGTAAAAAATTCCTGCCTAATATGCTGAAACTAATAATTCCTGCCTAAATAGGATTCGAATTCGGAACATCCTGTTAAAATCGAACGCCAACAAATTGGTTACGGAATTTAGTATTAACAATATATTCGTATCCGTTAGAATTAATTATCAAGTCTGTAGTCTAAAATTCAACGTAAATGATTCTCTTACTTCTGGCAGGCATAGCTAATGAGAATCAAAGCACAGGTAATGTCAAACCAATATGAATACCACTAATAACATGATAAGAAAGCAATTAGTGTCATTAAAGCTAAATCAAAACCTTATAATTTTCATATCAATTTGTATCAATAATTTTAACAATTTGGGGGACGCCAGAAAATTTTTGATTCTCAATGTGGTCGGTGGGCAAAAATCTTCAAGCTAACCGAATTTATATGACATAATTGAAAAGTGTTCGAATGTAATTTTTTACAAATAAGTAAGTTAACATAACACTAATTTTATTTTTATGATTTATTATACAAACACGTTAAAACAATTTCATTTTAATCGTTAGGAAATATTTTAGAATCATTAAAAAGGCACCATACAAATAATGCAACACATACTACCAAATATTATGCTGATATTAAACAATTAATGAAATAAAAATATATTATTGTTGTCTTATTTATAAATAACAAAACTCAATGGATTGTTGATTTTACGATGGGTGATGACTATAAAATCACAATAAATGTCTTGAGTTGATAAGACAGTAGTAAACAACAATGTCAGTAAGATTCTTGTGACTTATTTAACATGTAAAATATTATGTTGGTTTAAAAGAATGTTCAGAAATAATACTATGTGACTTTTCTATTTCACGTATAGTGAGTGGAAGCAAAACGTCATTACCGTATGTTATATATTTGATACTACTCGATTAAAACAAAAAAATCGAACAAACGTAAAATCAAAACCACTGTGGAAGTCAAACACAATTATATTGAAACGGAATATAATGTTTTATTATTCAAAGAAAAATTATTTCGCAGCTACATGGATTTTGATTTGAAAGAGTAAGGTGTGAGAATAAATTGTTAACATGCGATTTCTGGCGTGGAGTATCGAACTCAATTCAATCATCAATAATTGAGCGGCATTAGAATAATTTTTTTACTATTTTGCACTTATCTAAGTAAATAGAAAAAATTGTAAGATAGATAAAAGAAATCAGGAAACTATTCACTTTATTACATTTTAAATTATTCCTCCTTTTGAAAAGGATTTACGATATAAAAATGGTTAAACATTACTAAACAAATTTTTTAAAAAGGTGTTGAAGAAATTGGGAATTATTTTTAACTAACTTATACTGAACCAGAAAAGTAAGTGAAAGGATATAACAACAAAAAAAAATAATAAAAGGCAGCATCTACGAGGAAAAGATGCACACAATATGAAAGAGTAAAAAAATGGACAACCACTGCTTGTGAGACTGGACTAAAAAGATTAACTCAGTTGAGTAAACTACTTTATCTTGTCGTAGTCTCTCTTATGTTAAATCCTCAACGCTATCGCACACTTTCGTACTCGTGGAAACTCTCAATCTTTTACTTCTCTCCAAACTACTATAACTACGCATTCAACTTTAACAAAATAGAGGATCTAGAAAAGTTAAATTCATTAAAGCGTAAAAAATGATAGTATTACTTTTTTATGTTCAACTAACATTTTATTCCATTGAACTGGTCAACAAAAATTTTTACGTTAGTGTTTTTTTTCAAACAAAAAAACACAAATATAATTTTATTACTGCAGTAAAAATAAAGTTAGGCTGTACAAAAAAAAGGAGGGAAAAGTAGTAAAAGGAATGTTTCGCATAATAATTTTTAACCACTGGATATGGCACAAATGGCCTTTCTAAAACAGAATCTATATTTTGCTTTTATCAACGTTCCCTAAATTTAGGAATCATTAAAATGTTTTGTCGAACAAACAAATGTTTATTTTATTTCTTCAAACTGATATAAAATAATTAAATTTATATATATATATATATAATTATTTATTTTACTTCTTACTAAATTATTTATATATTATTTATAGGAAGACTACACAGATAACTTTTATAGAATTTTAATACGTATTAACAGATTGGACTGGAGTGTGCTGTTGAAGGTTTAGAAAGACCTATAAATAGAAAGAGGTATAAATAGAAAAGAGAAAAACAATTTAAAAAATTATACACAAAAGATAAATTAATAGTTTTTGTTGTAAATTATGAATAAAAGAGATGGGTAAAAGGGAAAGAAGAAGAAAAATAATTATAAGAAAAACTTGGAAATATGTTGATGACTAAGTTGCGTTGAAAGAATTAAAAGAAAAATTGCAGTTCGTGAAGTACAGTATTGTAATAGGGGAAAGTATTCGGAGTTGAAATAAACATAAGAAAAACGAAGTAATGAGTAGCCAACTCTCATGACTAGTAAAAAATGTTCTATTAATATAACCCTTCAGTGCAATATCAGATAAAGTCATTTTAGTATTTGGAAAATCTGGTGACTTGGAATGAAATAAGAAGCATGGAAAGAGTTTTTGAAAGGATTCTGTCAATAATATTGTTCCCTATTGAATCGAGGAATATAATTAAAACAGATTTTCTTGGAGTATTCTATCATGTTAAAGTAAATTTTGGCTGATCAGAATGAAGAAAAAAATTACTAGGATAGTTTTGAGAGTGTAGAGAAGAATAGAAAAAGTAGAAAATTAGAAAGAAAAAGATAATTGAGAGGTTATTGAAAAGAAGAGAAGACTCTGATAAATATGATGTGGAAAACAATTGGTCGAGGAGTACATTACAAAGAAATTAAGTTTAACAAAGAGGTAAATATGGATATGAGAAGAAAAAGGACTAAAATACCTGCAATCGTTAAGAAGAAAAACAAAATAAAATGCTCAGGACGGGTAAAATGGAGGATATTCCATTGAAATCTAGGAAAAGACATTCATGAGAGAAAATAATCATTATTTTTATTTATTTAATCTGTAATTTTCTCGTTTTATCAGAATCAACTTCAATTAAAACTATTTTCATTGATTACATTTTAAATTACATTTTTTTTTTTTATTAAACTTTAGATTTATTATTTTATTTGATTATCTTCATAATTTTTAGTTATTATTTCCATGTTATTTCGACTAATCGATATGAAAATTTTGCTATTTAACAGGTAATATTTATGTTTTTTACATGGAGAAATGGATTACTACGATCTTGCTTTAGTTCGTCTAAGTTTCATTGTCGTAATTTTTATAAGACGTATTCCCTCTTTAAGAAAACATGAACTTAACCTAGTAAACTCAAATATAAAGTAGAATTTAGTAAAACTATTCGTAACTACAACAAGTAAATCACTATTTTCATTATAAAACAGTGTTTAGAGTATTTAATAACTTCTATGATAAGAATCTGATACAAAAACAAATTCATTTGATACAAATTAGATTTGATAGATTATACAAACTGGTGTGTAATATTTATGAAAAAGGGGAATTTCCATCAGACTTCAAAAAAAGTGTTATAGTAATGATACCAAAGAAAGCAGAGGCAGATAAATGTGAAGAATACAGAACAATTAGTTTAACTAGTCATGCATCAAAAATCTTAACTAGAATTCTATACAGAAGAATTGAGAGGAGAGTGGAGGAAGTGTTAGGAGAAGACCAATTTGGTTTCAGGAAAAGTATAGGGACATGGGAACCAATTTTAGGCCTCAGATTAATAGTAGAAGGAAGATTAAAGAAAAACAAATCAACATACTTGGCGTTTATAGACCTAGAAAAGGCATTCGATAACGTAGACAGGAATAAAATGTTCAGCATTTTAAAAAATTAGGGTTCAAATACAGAGATAGAAGAACAATTGCTAACATGTACAGGAACCAAACAGCAACAGTAACAATTGAAGAACATAAGAAAGAAGCCGTAATAAGAAAGGGAGTCCGACAAGGATGTTCCCTATCTCTGTTACTCTTTAATCTTTACATGGAACTAGCAGTTAATGATGTTAAAGAACAATTTAGATTCGGAGTAACAGTACAAGGTAAAAAGATAAAGATGCTACGATTTGCTGATGATAGTGTAATTCTAGCCGAGAGTAAAAAGGATTTAGAAGAAACAATGAACGGCATAGATGAAGTCCTACGCAAGAACTAACGCATGAAAATAAACAAGAACAAAACAAAAGTAATGAAATGTTTGGAGTGTCGCTTTATATGGAAGTGAAACTTGGACAATCGGAGTATCTGAGAAGAAAAGATTAGAAGCTTTTGAAATGTGGTGCTATAGGAGAATGTTAAAAATCAGATGGGTGGATAAAGTGACAAATGAAGAGGTATTGCGGCAAATAGATGAAGAAAGAAGCATTTGGAAAAATTTAGTTAAAATAAGAGACAGACTTATAGGCCACATACTAAGGCATCGTGGAATAAGTCGCTTTAATATTGGAAGGACAGGTAGAAGGGAAAAATTGTGTAGGCAGGCCACGTTTGGAATATGTAAAACAAATTGTTAGGGATGTAGGATGTAGAGGGTATACTGAAATGAAACGACTAGCACTAGATAGGTAATCTTGGAGAGCTGCATCAAACCAGTCAAATGACTGAAGACAAAAAAAAAACAAATTAGAAATGAAACTAATTCATTTTTTGAGAAAAAAAGAAGAAAAGCAAAAAGATAAAATGATAAACAAGAATTCTGTAGTTGTGAATCTTACTTTATCAATAATGGTAGAGAAATTTCATTTCTGAATTACGATTGGGGAGTAATATTTAAGACCCTTTTTGAATTTATTAAAAATACGTTTGTCGAAAAATTCTATCATAAAAAATTTATACGATTACAAAATGTACAGGAGTTTACATTGTGTTCATAGGATTACATCTGTTTGATTGGTTAACATACCTGTTACATTATCTTTTGTAATATAGATTATAATCATCATCAACCCATACAAATGGCGTGTATTATTTCGTGATCTAATGCAAGTCAATCTCAGTTAGAAGTTTTAGTTATTTACATGTTTTAAGCTAAATTTGCCCTATCGACTGGGACAACGAAAAACAAGCTAAAAAAATTGTTTTGTTTAATTTTTAGCCTATGTTTTATTATTATTTTTTTTTTTTTATTCCTGGCGATGATAACGCGAAAGCATCTTTCACCCCCCCCCCAAATACAGCTGTTTGTATACGCGTATATTTAAATCATTCTTATTCTAAAAGGCATTAATTGAGATACCCATTATATAGTGTTGCGTTCATATTCTTTATCAATTAATATTAATTTTTTTTTAAGATTATCTAATTTTTTTTGTTTTTTCATTTTTTATGTACGATTTACGTAGTATCATTGATGATAATTGATTAACAGTCGAAATCGTCATCTAATTAAAAATTTTAAATAAAATCTTTGTAAACGGTTTTTGGGTATAATATTATTTTTCAATAATCTATGCATAATTTATTTCAATAACTGTTTCGCGCATTTTTTTTTTTGTATTTATTTCTTTTCTCTTGATTACAAATCCGGTTGCCTACTTAGACTTTATGAGATCTAAATTATGATAAATACTAACATATAACCTAATTCCACTTTTAAATATCATTTTAGACTACAATTTAAAAAAAAAAAAATCGAGAATTAGTTTTTTATTATTTTTTTTAAATGGAGTAAGATTCAATATTTTACACGGGTAGTCGCACATTTGAAATTTTTTGAGTCCTATCATTTTTTTTCAATTTTCATTTTAAAATTTCGTTCGCATTTCCAACAATTTTTTAAAACTTTGAAACTTTCCTTTCCAAAATAATATTTTTATGTTGATTTAACTTTGAACTGATAAATATAAATAAAACACTAAACGAAATTTCCTACTTACCCGAATGTAGTGTAATGGTTCTCCATTCGAATTTTTTTATAATAATAATTTATTATTATTGCAGACTAATATCTGCAATTAAAATAGAATATTTTAAAACAAATTATAAGTCCATTGTAGGATAAAACAATAAAGATGAAATTTTTCTTCTCAGGAAATGAGTAAATCACCTGCCGGACAGTTAGCTTAATCTGATACAAATTCTAAAATATGACCACTATTTTTTTTTAATCTTTTTTTTTTAACTTGAATCTGAATATAAGCTTATGCATTCTATTAACTCTGTGAAAAACCTTTTTCTTTCTTTATAAGATATCGTACATAAAGGTTTAATTGGGTAAGACACGCAGTCAACTATTATTTGGATCAGGAAAAATATTTTATTTAAATAATTTAATGCATCTGAAAAAATATTTCAAGTGATTTTCATGCAGTTACTTTCCTTACCGTACTGGTTTAATTGCAATTTGACTTCGAAACAAAAAAATTATGTACGACGTGTCTCGACTCCGTACACTGATTGGAAGCTTAGTGTTACATCATATTACGTTGATTTATAAAAATTATTTTACTTACATGACTGTAATGAATGTGACTGCTCAACAGAAATTGTAGCTAAATAGTTTATTTTACAATTTTGTAAATGTACAATAAATATTAAATTTCTTAACTTCGATTCACTAACGTAAAGAATATTTTTTTAAATATTTATGTTGTATTGAAAAAAAATTCAACTGATCAATTTGGAAAAATGTGGAAACATTCAATTTGGTATATCAACTGATTGATCATGGTCGGTCTTTCTTATAGCGATGACACATGTAAAGCATCTAAGCGACTACTAGAGGAGTTGCTTTGTTTATGATTAATGATGTTCATTACTTACTACCCACTGGGATAAATAGACTGAAGTGTCACTAATAAGCTAGAATATTACTTGTGTTTAGATTGGAATGTCTTGATGATTTTATATAGAGGTAAATTTAATTATGCGAAAAAGGTAACTGGAAAACACTTCAATATGTGTCAAATTGACGAAAATGATTAACACTTGACTGTATGTAATGGAGGTTAACTATTTGAATCTGGTTCGGCTAGTAATATTTTAACACAATCAACTTTTCTATACAGTCTACCGACAACATGGAGGAACCGTGGACGTAATAAGCCACAGATATTATCACCCCCATTATCATAATAATGTCACAAGAAAATGTATTTAATTGGGATTTATAAATAAGATATAAATTTTTATTTTTAGTACAGTTGAGATCTTTCATATTGTAAGTAATATACATGAATATGACAACTATTAATTATTAATTAAAAAATATGTATAATATATCATTAAATATTCATCGGAGGTAAAGAATCCCGTCTACTTAAAATAACGTTATTACAATGGTTTAGATTAAATTTCATCCACAAAAAGAAAAATCACTTTATTTCAATAACTGAAATCGGCGCGTGATATGATCTTATTATGTCAGGAAACATGCTTCATCAAGAGGCAGTGAATTTCATTTCATTCTTTTGAAAACAAAAATTTCTGTTATTTGATGGGAAGATAAATAATTTATTAACTATATGTAACTTTAGGTTAAAGATTTATTAAAATAAAATCCTAACTTACTTTCTAAATTCCCGAAAAGATTCTTCCAGAAGATCCATTCAAGATTATAGTTAAGATTCTTACATATTAATTACAAAATGAAAAGTTTCTAAATCGTACGTAAAAAATCACGAACTGAACATACTCAAAAAAAAAATAAAGTAATAAATCACGGAACTACTTAATCTCAAATTAAAAGGATTTAAGACCAATACTATTAACAAACAGTCTACCTACAACACCATTAAAAGTAAAAATAAATAATATTAAAAAAAAATTCTTCAGAAAAGATATTTTAAAACATCAGAAAATATAAACCTGAATTTTATTTTTGTATAATTTTTATTGTCGCAGTGTCTGCAATCGGTTTCAATTTACCGGAAACAGTAAAGTTAAATACAAAAAAATGACACGCAGTGAGGGATATTCAGTGAAATCCCGAAAAGAACGGTGTATACATATCTTATACAGTACACATAAATATATACTAAACAAAAATAGGTGTACACAAAGATGAAAAAAATACGCAAAGAACATTGATAAAGTCCAAAGTTAAAACATAAAAATCAAAGAAAACAGCAAAAAATAATCTTATCAATCACACAAAGGAAAGCTAATCGAAGAACTTCAAAAGTAAGCAGCGAAACGAAATGAAGAATTGTGATGATGCACAACAAACTACGGTAGCTGAATCACTTCAAATCACTGAGAACTTAGAGAAATAATTACATGCTGTCGATTTAGGCTCCAAACGTCCTCCCCGTTATCAACGAGTTTAAATCGTAAAAAACTACTATGAATATTAGTTGTTCACTAAAACATTAATCACAAAAATTTAAGTTAAATTTTCCTAAAAATAATTACACTGGAAATAAATCCTGGATAACTATAAAGAAAAACTAAGTTTTTCTCAAGAAATTAATATAAAAAAAAATTATTAATTATAACTATTAATTTTATTTAAATATTATTTAATTTTCTCAAAACCATCGTAGTTGAATAATTTATAATTATTTTCCATTTCATTACTTATATTTTTTTATAGATGCTGTATAAACATACTCAAAAATCATTTTATAGGTAAAAGAGGGAAAATTTATTTTCCTTCAATATATGTTTACTATAATGTCGGTTCTATATTAATAACCTACATTTATGAAAATAGTTCTCCATTCGAATTTTTAAATATTTTAACTAAGATTTTTAAATCTTTTTTTTAACTTGAATCTGAATATAAGCTTTTGTAATCTATTAACTGTGTGAAAACCCTTTTTCTTTCTTTATAAGATATCGTACATAAAGGTTTAATTGGGTATAACACGCAGTCAACATTTTATTTAGATCAGGAAAAATATTTCATTTAAATTTAATGCATCTGAAAAATGTTTGATTTTCATGCCATTACTTTTCTTAATGTAATGGTTTTATTGCAATTTGACTGAAACAAAAAAGTTTATGTACTTCGTGTCTCGACTACGTAAACTGATTGGAAGCTTAGATAATAATAAATTAGTTTATATTTAAAACAGGATATTTTTAAACAAATTATAAATTCATTGTAAAATAAAACAACGAAGATGAAATTTTAGTCACCAGGAAATTAGTAAAATCATCTTTAAGACAGTCAGCTACGAAACTACTACGTTTTAAATAAAACTGTTATTATTTATTAAAATAATCACCCCCAAAACTATATATAATCGTTATGCGTATAAATATACATGCACACACTCGCACGCTCTTTGGTTTAGATTAAAAATGATATTTTTCTGGAATTTAATAACTTTTCTATAATTTTATCTTATATAAATGAATTATGCTTACCTACTTTAACGTTGTATATCTTCAAACGGTATTCCATATAATCTTGCTATTTTTATAAAAAAAAAATTGTTTAATATCTAAGTTTTTCTTTTCTTAATGCTACGCTTGTATTAAACTATTTAATATAAATATTAATATGTAAATTAACTACGTTATTATTTAGGAATTTGCATCCAGAACCATCCCACATCAGTTTGTAGTTTGAGTAAAACTTTCAAAGTTTTATTAAATTATTTAATATAAGATAAATTGTTATATTTCATCTAAAATTATTTATTATATTATATATAATATTAATAATATCTTTTTTCCAATGTATTCGAGAGATCCCTGTCTTTTAAATACTTTGTGAAAAGTAAATTTACTAATATTTAATTTAAAATATACATTTACAAGTATACATACAGAAAGTCCCACGAAGAGGTTTATACACTTTAATTTGATGTAGTAACACTGAACCCATTGTCTCACCGATTCTAATGAAACTTTTAACGAAGTTTCTAAAAATGTTCTGTGAAAATTTCAACCTTCTAGGATTTATAGAAACAAAATGGCGGCTTTCAAATAAAAATATTAATTTCAGATAACCACGTTTTTTATTCATTACAAATTGCTGTAAACATGATTAAAACAGATATTAAACAGCTGTTCAAATTTGAATAAAACAAGTTAATACTTGTTAATTAACAAGTTAATTTGAATAAAACATAGTCAAAACCATGACAATTAGTCATGGTTTTGACTATGTAAGTGTTTTTAATTATTCTTGTTTTAATTATCATCTGTTTTTAATCATTTTTACCAGCTATCTTGTAATGCGTAAAAGTAAGGTTTAACTGAAACTGATGTTTTTATTTGAAGGCCTCCATTTTGTTTCTGTAAATCCTAGAAGATTGAAATTTTCACAGAACATTTTTAAAAACTTCATTAAATATATGTACGCATAAATGTGACTTATTATTTCGCTACAGTGCTTAGGTAAATAACAGTTTTTTTTTTGTAAATTATACAAACTAAATATTTTTAAATTAAATTAATTATATATTTAAGGAACAGAAACCCCTTTTTAAAAAGATAGTTCTCGAATACACCGAACCAAATTTATTAATAAAGAATAATAATATACAGTACTTAGCAATATGTATAAAAAAAAACAATTTCAAGGACAACTTAATTATTTTATATTAAATAATTTAATAAAATCCTAGGCGTTATACAACAAACTTATGTGGGATGACTCTGAATGCAAATTCCTAATAATTTTAAATAATATATTTTATGTATATATGATGTCCTTTTCAAGATAATACTTTTCTAGTTCTTTGTATAATAAGGGGTTCTTTCTAAAATAAGGGCGATTTTCATGCGAAACGGTGATGCTTCTTGCCAATTCACATGGATGTAAATTTGAGTTAGGTTAAAAGGTATATAAAAAAAATTCTTTTAGTGTTTTGCCTAAACATTTTCCCAATAAAATTGAATTGCAGAGATTAATAAAATAAAAAAATGGTGAATAAAACAATTTTTATATTTAAAATGAAGCCATTTATTTAGAAAACAGTTACTAGTATAATCTAATTCTTTATTTTAATGCCAAATTATCAATGAATATTTCAATTTTCATCCACAACAGAATGGAGACGGTATATGCGTTTGGGGTAGGAGGTTGTGTGCGTTTGTGTGCATGTATATTACCATTTTCCTCAAAATCTACTGAACCGATTTCGATACAGTTTTTTGCATTACATAGGTATCATCTCAGAGCAGATTGTTAAAGTAGTTTTACAGTTATAAGCCACCAAGGGGCGCTACAATAGAAATGTTTCTTCAAAACGGTTTTTGAATATTTCTAAGTCTTTTTAACTCCAGCAAGAGAACATTAATTAAATTATTAAATAAGATTATTAATCTAATAGGATTATTAAATAAGTTGCGCTTGTCAATTACAATAATGTTTCACCATCATCATCCTAGGTTATCTATTCAGTGTACGGGTCACGCACGACGGTCAATTAAAATCTTAAATTTTATTGTCTTAAAAACAATATCAAAATGCCACAGAGGATTATAAGTCAAAAAATAGAGTTATTTAATTATTTCACGTTTTTTAAGACTTTTCTGTTGAGGGTTTTTAAAATGTTTAATTTTATTTTTTAAATAATAAAATATTCAAAATTCAACAATTTCTTTCATTCAAGAAGTGTAAAAGCGGGCTTTGCAAACACACTTTATGAATTAAATTTTTATATATTACTTTATTTCAAACTATTTAGAATACAATGAATTAGTTAGTTCTTCAATCAACATTCCTTTCAGAAATTTATATACTATATTAAAATAGACTTCACACAGGAGAGCCCACATACTATTTTACAACCATTTTCATGTTTTATTTACCATATTAACTTTCTTCTACTTAATGTAACCTACGTATCTGAATGTTTGATAATTAATTTGGATTTATAAATTATATTTAACATACATAAATCATAGATGAAAAAGTTGGTTTATGGTAGGTTTTTTTTAATATTTAAACAAAGATTTTATAAAATGTTCTACCCGAAATATTAGCTTAACGATGATATTTTTAAAGGTTCCTGTTTTTTACTTGAGGTAGAAGAATGACAACATCATTAAATCCTTACCCAGCAATGTTTATATTCTGTACTCGTAAACATTTGTTCTATTCTTTACTTTATGACCGCGTTTCCGGAAGTTTTACCTTTTATAAAAAAAAAAAATAAAAAGAGAACGAATCTGGCTTCCCATATTTCTTATGCAATTGTTTTTTTACTTCCTTGTACAAAGTAAAGAAAGTATTGTGATCGCGAAACATTTTGGTTTTCATATTTCAACGGAAATATCCATTTTGAATATCCCTGAATCCATTTCGACCAGTTTCGATGTGACATCTGTACGTACGTACGTATGTATGTATGTGTGTGCGCATGAATCTCGCATAACTCAAAAACTATTAGCCGTAGGATGTTGAAATATAGGATTTAGCATTGTTGTAACATCTAGTTGTGCATCTCCCTTTTTGATTGCAATCTAACAATCTAAATTAAACTTAAAATTTTAGTTAATGAAATATTTGGATTTTAAAGCGAAGGCACATCGGTTCTAATCAGACAAGATGAGTCTGATTAGTTAAAAAAAGTTCGATACGTATCGGTTCGAATCGAACCGATATGTTCGAATCAGACTTCAACTATTGTTTTTTTTATTTTTTTTTTTATGTATTTTTTTAACTTTTTTGTTTTTAATTTAAATATATTGATAAATAATTACAAACCCGTGATTGTAAAAAAAAAAAAAACACAATAAATAATAATTCAATGGTAATAAAAAAAAAATGAAAAAGATTATTAGTGATACAAAATTTTAGTACTTTTAAAAATGTGTAAATGCAATTTAATAGGCATTACACTTGTGTCTATGTAATAAATTTGGTGAAAACTGATTTAATATTATATCAAAATTATAATTTAGAATCGTATTATTATTTTTGGATTTTCTTAGGAAATTCTTTTAAAAATTTACTGGTTTATTGTATATATAAAAATTAATAATAATTAAACTATTCCGTTTAGTGAACTAATGTATACCGGTTACAATTATTAATTTTGACCTTACGGTGTAAAATAATCATTTTTTATTATTGGATTATTTGGTAAGCAATTTATTTAAAGGGTAATCAAGGGACTTTAACTCTAACGTAATATTTCAGGTAAGATTGTTGAATTAATAATTGTATAAATATTTGGTATTAGTAAAAACTAATATTTTAGCAATTGTTTAACTGTCCACATTTATTAAAGAATTAGAGGATTGTATCTCACTTTAAAATGAAGTAAGTTTAAATAAAGTTCAGCAAAAATGTGTGTACGTAATTTAAGACGTACAAGGAAATCATGTGGTGTTCATATCCGATTTTTTTAATATAGTAAAAAAAATCAGTTAAATTTAATATTTACTTCTTTTTTTTAAAGAGAGATTGGGTAAATTTATACACGTAACATCTTAAAAATTAACTTTCTGTAAATTGTGTAATGGTGCTTACTTGCAGATTTATTAATAAGTAGAGCGTTAAAAATAACATGTGGAACATACTTAAAAGATGAAACAAATTTTCTTAAATAAAAATACCTAGTCTTTATGAAAGAGAACCTTGATATTCAAAGTAGATATACATAAGGATACGTGTATGTAACATAAGGATATTTGTCAACAGAATTTTATAAGAAACAGGTGCAAGTAAAAAAGATGATTAAGTTAAGTAATTGACTGAAACACTTTGTCGGTAATAAATTTCTACCTTATCAATAAGTTTATATAATTTTTTTAATATTAGTTTTCATTCGTTCCAATTATTTAACGTTCACTACATCTGTTTCTTTTATTCAGCAACAAAGAAAGTAAATAACCTGAACGAGATAATATTATCAGTCTGGCACAGATGAGATCCTCAAGTGATGTATTAATAAAGGACTATGTATTTCTTAATGTACAAAAAAAAGTAGAACGAAAAAAGTTGAGATTTTATCAACTATATATCAAGAGCAACTATATACTATTTTAATATCAAATAATCAACTTATACTGATATAAAAAAGGTAACAATCCTAAGTATAATTCTTGTATCTATGGATATGGTCATAAAAAAATTAACATTTATCTAATTTTTTTAATGATAAATAAAATCTGTCGTTAGAAGTCAGGAATGAAATAAGCGAGATTAATAAAAAAATTACACCTTTTTTATTATATCTTTTACATCTTTTTTCATTATATCTTTTTTTAAGATTCTTGTCTATTCTAAAAGAATAAACAAAACAAGGAAGGCAACGGCGAAGGTAGTTAAAAAATTATTATATTGTATTGGAAGTACTGTCAATAATATGAGAAGAAATAAAATTCAAAATTTAATAAAATACCATTGTCATTAAATCATTTAATATATGGAGATTAACCACTGTTATTGAACCATTTCATTCAATAAACGATAAACTGTAACTATTTTTTTAACATTACTAGCTACAATTCTCTCATTGATTTCATAGTTTTTATTCCAACATTAATGTATTCTTTCTTGAAGTCTCTCGGCAAGTTTTGGTGTTATGCTTTTTTATAAAGTAGATGTAAAAAACCTTTCCAGACTAACATCTCGATTGATAATTGTGTAATATAAATGACCAGCCTTATCGTAAAAAGAGAGTCTTTTTTTAAAGAATTTATTTCAATATTACAGGACTCATTTTATTTTCAAGTATATCTCATACTACTGGTAATTATGTAAGACATTCTTTCAAAATACCTCAGAAATTGGATCTTTAGATACCAGAAAACGTTAACATCATTATCCAACTGGGAGTTTGGTGGTTCTTACATTTTTCCCTAACTGGATAATTAGGTGTTTTCCATTCCAAGACGCTGCTCCTCCTTAAAATAGCGGCGACAAATTTTATAATAAATTAATCATTTTTGTTTTTACAAAAAATTCAGTTACTTCAATCACTCATCGCTGCTGAGCGATTGAAGAGTTGATCGATCAAAAAGTGATCAAACTCTCTTTGATATCTGATACGCAATCTTGGAAACCAGCCGGTAATTATTTTATGAAAATATTAAATATGTACAACAAATAATTCTATTGGACGTCATCATTCTTAAATAAATTCATGAATATTGAATTTGAGAGGTAGTTTTGAAATCTCAATTGGTTGCTGAACATTCAATTCACTTAAAACAAAATGTAAATTTTACAATAGATTGTTTCTGTTTACAAGGGACTAAAGGCAGTTTGCCACTGAAGACAGGGCTACTTTCTCCCAGTAATCATTCGGTTATAGGTGTTTGTATCAATCCACCGGGTTGGTCTAGTGGTAAACTCGTCATCGCAAATCAGCTGATTTCGAAGTTGAGAGTTCTAAGGTTCAAATACTAGTAAGGGTAGTTGCTTTTATACGGATTTGAATACTAGATTGTGGATTCCGCTGTTCTTTGGCAGTTGGATTTCAATTAACCACACAACTCAGGAATGGTCAACCTGAGACTGCACAAGACTACACTTCATTTACCTTAATACCTTACGATGGTTCCGGAGGCTAAAACAGAAAAAGAAAGAAGAGGCATTTTTATCAGAAAGACTATTTTTTTGATCTTGAGTTGCAACAAACTACAAATACACTCACTCACTCCCTACCAAATGACTCAATTTGCCTACTGATTCCAAATCAAGAAACTATCCTGTAGATATCCCACGAAATTAATGGATCAATTTAATAACACTCTATACGGTGATAAAGACGTATATTTATGAGTACATTTAAAGAGCTACTGATACAAAATATATTACGAACATTAACGATGTTATGTTACGATTATTTTTGTGAGATGATGGGCATCGAATGCTTCGGTCATTTTGCCCTATGAGAATAGAAATCGTTAGCGTGTGAAAAATTCTACGCCTGACCGGGATTCGAACCCAGGAGCTCTGGATGAAAAGCTGAGACACAACTACTCCGCCACTGATATCGACAGTTTTTCCAAACCTGAAATCATCTTAAATCCTATTCAAATTATAGCTACATGTTAACTTGAAATAAAGCTTAAAAAGAACCCTTTCTCAATTGATAAAGTACCTGTCTAGCCCGCAGTAAAGACATCCCACCGGGGTCTCCCTAGCGTCATCAGGATACGCCGATTTGTTAACTTAACAAATTTTGCCTCCGCAGCCTCATTTTATCGAGGTAACTGATACAATATCGTCGATATATTCGATTCAAAACTTCAAGTACAAATTTCATAAACTTTCTGGAAGATTTTTTTAAAATTTTATGTGGGCTTCATTTTCCTTTGGCTGGTAAAAAAAAATTATTTTTTTGATGATACTAGTTACAGGTAAAGGTTTGAGGAATACAAATTTTAAGAAATAAGCGTGAAACTCTGTCATGGTATAAAAATAAAGGCTATGCACTGTTCCTAATTCAAATAGATTTCTAATTTAATTTGAATAAAAAATATTATACATCCTTAGAATAGATATTTTTTCCTCCAAACACTGATAAAAGTTATAGTCAAGAAAAATGTTTTTACAAAGTAATATTTATTTGCACTTAATATCTATGTAATATCATATGTTCCGTATAAAGTAATAAATAAAGAATTCAAAACAAGAATTCAAATTTAATTAAGAAAGAAATTTATGAAACTTCCACAAAGGTGCCACATCGGTTCGAATCAGACTTCATTTCCCTTTTTTTTTTTTATAACTTTTTTATGTTTTAATTTAAATATATTTATTTATTAATAATTATTAACCTCTGATTGTAAAAAAAAATTTACGAGTAATAAAAAAAAATAATTATCAGAAGTTATTAATGAAATAAGATTTTATGTACTTTTAAAAATGTGTGTATGTAATTTTTTAGGAGTACAAAGAAGTCATGCGGTGACCACATCAAGTTATTTTTTATTTAAAAGAAAGGTACGCCTATAAAACAATGAAATTGCTATAAATATCATCAACTTGTGCGCAACTGTAAAAACCTTCCTATGAACAATAAAAAAGACTCATCGAAATTGGCGCATCTACTCATATGGCAATTATTTCTACAAAGCCAAAATTCTTCATAAACCAGATTTAAAGTGTATAAGAAAAAACATTTTTGATATTACTCACCCGGTCAAATACATACAATGAAAATTTAATAAATAAGAGATAATTATTAAAAATTATAAACAGGACTGAAAAACAAAATATACACTGCTCTTTAATATAATTATATAATGAAGATAACGAATGCTTTCACGAAAACTACAGCTACATTTATAAGTATAATCAAATACGCTAGATCGCAGCGCATACAGTTTTATTAAAAGTAAATTTTATTAGAGCTTTTTCATAAATATTTTTTACTACTTTCTTATTTTAAATGTTAATTATTTTACGTTTTTTGTTTGTGTTATTGATTTATAATTTAAAAAAATTATGTTTATTATACAATACATTTTAAAATAATTTTATAATTAAATGTTGCTGTAGTTTTCATGAAAACTAAAAATTAAATCATGGTTGGTTTAATAGTGCATACAAGTAGAACAAAAAAAAGCTGAAATGTACCCAAAAACCCTGGTTTTGCTCTAACTACGGCTCCTGTGAACCGAATAGCTTGAAAATCAATAGGGCTCTACTCTCAATAGGTTTATATCACCACACCGAGTTTTGTCAAAATCGTTTTTGCGTCCAGTAGAGCGGACGACAAATTTTATACATACATCCGTATGTATATAAACATAAGCGCAGCAGCGGTTTCCAGTTTTTTGGGAAATCCGCTTAAAAATAATAATAACGGAACTTATTGACCATAACGATAATTGTGCTTTACCGGTAAGAAAAATGTTTTGTCACAATATAAATTGTTACATGTCCTGACATGTTGACATCCTGACAAGAAATATTGAATAAAAAAAAGGGATTTTCATTCACATTTGCTCAAAATTAACAAATCGTACTACCTCATTTTATTCCCGAATAAGTTTTGAGGCCCATCTATAAGTTTAGAATCTTAGATTTTATTCTGTTATCACGTTTTGTCTGAATACTCTGATTGTAATCATAACAATAATTAAAAGTACAAGTTTTCTGGTAAACACCGCAAATTACAATTGGTAAAGAAACAAAAGCGGGTTTTTTATCTTAATACTCAAGCAAAGCAATTTATATTATGATTTAATAAAATAATGAAATTTAATTAAAGTCTCTTTTGAGAGATATAGAATAAAAAAATGTTTTTCTTACAGAAAAACAGGTGTATTTCTTGATAAATTCAGTTACAAAACAATTTTAATCATTTCACTTGTTTGTTATTAATTTTGGTTAATCATTATTCGTCCATACTTTTATAAGATCTTTCTACAAACATCTTTCTTAAAAAGAACATCACTTAAAAAACGTTTAAAAATGAAAATTTACGAAATGAAAGGTTTCATTTTTTTATTATTTTGACTAATAGAATATTTAAAAACAGAATTTTTTTTTCCTGTTTTTTTAATTTTCAATTTAAAAAATTTAATCATGAAGCCATTGTAATCAAGATAAATTACATTGATTTGTAAATGTACCATAAAAGTTTACTAAATTGATAATTTGGAATTATTTATGTTCTCAAATTTTTCTTTTTCTTTTTATAACATTTCCACCGGTGTATACAATCAGCATGTTTAACGGACGGTGGAACAATATATTCTCCCTCAGTCCATTTCAACGCTATTTGTGTCAGTGTCTGTTTTTTCTTTCCACTTTAAACGCAAAAGGAATTTCTAATTTTGCTGAGAAAGGTGAACAAAAAAGGAATATATTCACTGCATGTGTGATAAAATATAAAAGTATATTATGATATAAACCATTATTTTTTTGGTCGTAACAAAAGGGTATTTGTTGTAAGACGGTTTTACAAAGATTATTTTTATAAATCCAGAATCTTTCCTAGTACTTTTCATCAAGCTAGAGATCTGAAATTGATATAAGAACTAACATTTTATTATATACCCTGACAAAAATCATACGATTTTTTAATAAAAAGAAACGAAGACAGTGTAATTTTTTGTCTTTTTGCTGATTAGGATTTAACAATTAGCTTCTTCTTTTTAAGTACATAACTGAAACGCTGAAAATGCAAAAATTGGCTAAAGGATCATTTTATGAGTTGATCATTTAGAAAGGAATATCCGATTATGGAGATATATTTTAGTTAATTTCTCATGGGTATAAAAATGAGTCGATAATTATACACCGATAATTTTTTTTTTTACAATTGTGAACAGACTTTAACATTAAAAAACAAATTTCTGATAACGGAAGATTTTTCTATAAATGAATTTTAGTTGTACAATTAGATCTGTTTCACGTAAGTGGCATGCATTATGAAACAGAAAATTGCAATCAACAGCCTTAAATTTAAAAACAGAAGAACCGGTAAAACTTAAAAATCAGTCAAATTTTTAAAATCTTTATTTATAACTTACAATAAAAAATGAAATTATAATTAATAAAAAATTATCCACAGATTTCTAACAACTTTCATGAAATCCGTTACATAACATCCGTCACGTTACATAACTTCATGATTTAAATTAAATTTACACAATAAAACAACAACGTAATGTGATTTATCTTTGAATGATCACTTAAATATATATTCGTTCTGACTGTGTAAAAAAAGTATATTAAAAGATATAAGAAGTTTTGTATGACGGAATAATAAAGGAAAATAATTCTCTATGGGTCGGTTTTTGGTGTTTTCTAATTGGTCAGATATATTTTTATTATATGTTGAATGGAATACGGTATAGAATTGGTTAGGATATAATGTTTTGTGATACGGACTAATGTGTATTCCATTGGTACAATTTTACAATAATTTATATTATTAAAAAAACCATAAGTAAATATGTTTACATACAATCATATCTAGAGAATATTCCTCAAAAATTACATATTCCCTAATATATTACCTAATATTCTTATGCAGAACATTTAATATACTTAAAAAATAAAGATAGGTCAGGAACAGTACTATTGGTAGTTCAACACAAACCAAAAACAATCATAATAATTCGTAAACAAGAAAAAAAATGAAAATAAAACTATAATTAACAATGACTGAAAATAATGATTAAAATTGAACAAAGAAATAATGAATTTGTGGGTAAAATTAGCTGATGCAGTTCAAACTCAAATCACATAAAGCCACCAAGGTACAATACGTAGTTCGTTTTAGCTTTTTAACGTCTTCGCTATTGTCTAGAAATTTAATAGCAAGTAATTAATTCATGTAGTTGTTTGGTCGCAGTTTATACCTCATACCGAATCGCTGTATTTCTTCGTGAACATACGGTTAACACAGATATTCGTGTATCTCACAGTTTCAAGGCGTTTCTCTTATGATCCTCAGTAATTCGTTTTGGAATCGCAGCATTATCTTCTTGCTGCTGCTTTAGTACTCCGTAGCTAGATTCAATAGATCCAAAGCGATTTCAGAATAGTCATGTACAACTGTTTGTTAGGTAGTGATTGTTGTGACCTCTTGAACGGTCCAAAATTCCGCTGATATGACCCACTAGTTCGTATATTTCATTATTTTACTCGTAAAATGACACAATTTAATTGGCGATTTAGATATTTTAACCGTTGTTTAAACGTTATAGGGAGAGAGGTAGCTTCTTAACCACTGGGAGAATTACGTACTGATCTTCACAGCACGTAATAATTTCAAGTTATATACGGCAAACGTTTTATGAACACTGAAACGCACTACGTCCAAGCACCTTTGCATTACTATTTTAACAAAGAGCGTGGATGATTAGTGTAATTTTCTGCGACTGGCTGAATAGTTGGGACATCAGTTACAACAAAAATCAAAAAAGGTTTTCCTGTTTATTGGCAACTGTATTGCGCATCCTAATGTGTTTTTACTGGTTCAAACTGAGTTTTTGCCACCAAATGATTTAGTCGAAAATCAACGAAAATATAAAATGCAACGATGAAATTGAAACTGGTGATAACGAAGTAATCAGAAAGATTACTAAAAAACTGAACGAATTTGATGATGATGATGAAGACGAACCCAAACGTGTATTTACAAAAGATACAGATAAATTCATTGAAGGACTTCAGCAGTATTTTATGCAAGAAGGTAGTGAAAGAACCCGTCATCAGAATTGCGCGTCTGTGCCACATTCGGTAGAATGCTAGATAATAAAAAGACGACAGGGTAAAGTAGAAGAAATTTTTTCAAGTAAGAAAATTAAAGTGCATATTTTTGTATTTTACTGACCATAAAAGACAGTCATTATTCTGATTATGCTTTTGTTTTTTGTTAATGATGTTAAAACAAAAAAAAATTATTTTGTAATTTAACAATGTTATTTATGTAATTTTAATTTTATATTACAAATAAAATTCTGAAAAATAAACGTTAAATCGTGTTTAAAAATTGGTATGTACTTTATTGTATTTGTGTTAATCTCCTTCCTTTTCACTCATACCGCTTAATAGTGCCTTATGGTCTCGGGCCTGAAGTGATCCAATTAACCAGTATCCATTGCATTATAGCTATTTTTAATTTTCTTTCCATTAAATGTTCTCGCAGAAATCTCTGCTTTATCAGAACGTATGGAAATCATATATATTACATTAAAAAAAAGTTTTTTGAAAAATAAATTTATAGATAGGTAAGTAAAGAAGTTTTCTCTTTGAGTAACAAATGACGTATTCTACTGATATTATATAATCTATGGCAGATAATACAATATAGGTATAATAGTTTTAATGTATTTTGAAATCTAAATTTAAAATCTAAATTAAATATACTAATTAGCTTAATCTATTCATTATGTTTAAACTTTACATATTTATTCGTTATACATGTTTATTTTTGTTGCTAATTTTTTACCATTTATATTTGATCTACGAAAAGGAATTTGAATTTACTGTTATTTTTTTAATACATATTTTCTATACTTGAAAATGTTTATTTATTATCTGAATTTAATTTATGTTTGTTTTACTTATATACTTACAAATTTTCTTCAAGACGTTTTGTAAAACAAAAAATATACAATATAAATATAATATAAATAAAAATAAACATATATTTCATACAATACTTAGTAATAGAAGTAGAATAACTCACTTTATGTCAGAAACTGAGATACTTATCAGAAACTAAGAACTGAGATGAAACTAACTGATCACAAACTGAGATTGTAAACATACTTTTCTATATTTTTATTTTTCAAGATATTTTTTTAAATTAAATACATATAATTTTGTACGTTCTGATGAAGTAGGGATCTTAGTAAAAGCGCTAAACATGAAAAAATTAGAAATCGAATAATAATATAAAACAGTAAGTACGCGATAATTAACTTTTATAAATAAATATACTTTGCTTCTAGTCTTTCAATCTATTGTTACAGTCTATTTATTAAACGGTCAACTACTTACAATAATATTAGATAAAAATTATTAAAAAACGCAGTTAACAAATTCACAAAAAAAGAAACGTTTAAGACATCAGTTTATTATGGTAATAAACACGAATGTAATATTTAAATAAGTAAAATATTATATTTAATACTGTTACCGGAATGCTTTGACAAAAATGAAACCTTTAATTTTTTTTAAATCTCTATAATAAACCTTGCCAATGACGTTATATTTATTTTAAAAGACAACAGCGTTCAGAATAAGTTTGAATTCGTTTTGAAGCAGTTGGATATATTAGCAAAATATATCCAGCAGTTTATACGTTTATAAGGACTAATTACAAATTTAAAAAAAATCTTTCACATGACTTCCTTGTACGACTATTAAATTACACATAGACACATTTAAAAAAATGTAATAAAATTTTATTTCATTAATAACTTCTGATATTTTTTCATTTTGTTTTTTTTTTTTAATTGCTATTATTGAATTATTATTTATTGTAAAAGTTTTTTTTTTTACAATCAAAGGTTAATAATTATTAATAAATCAATACATTTAAATTAAAAAAAGGAAATTAAAAAAAGGTCCAGTTTGAACCGATGTACCCTCCCCTTGTAAAATCCAAATATTTCATTAATTAAAATTTTATTTGGCTACAACTCTGGAACCAATGAAAATAAGTACCACTATGATACATTGTTGAAAATCTCTCAATTAGGGCTTATTACTGCAGTTAAGAAAGAATCCAAAACTCAAAAGTTTTTGGATTTTGGGCTTTTTTGGATACTTTTGGTCCACTCGATTCAAAGAAAAGAGTAAGTGCACAACTAGACGTTACAACAGTCTTAAATCCAAAATTTCAAATCACGACTATTGATTTTTGAGTTATACAAGATATACATACGTACTTACAGAAGTCACGCCGAAACTAGTCAAAATGGATTCAGGGATGGTCAAAATGGATATTTCCGTTAAAATTTGAAAACTGAAATTTTTCGCGATCACATTATTTCCTATACTTCCTACAAGGAAGTAAAAATTGTGATCTGACTTATGAAGTGGAACGTTAACAGTTTTCCTTTTAATTATAAATCTACTAGTAGTTTAAAACATTTTATTTTTAATATTCCTTTTTAAAAGGTATTTACTTCTTCCTGTCAAAAGAAAAAGATTTTAATTATTCTTTTTTTTTTTTTTTAAATGTGATGCACGTATTATTAAAATGGTTATTAAGCTTATTAATTTTATTTTCCATTTCAAACAATTTTTGAAATATATAAGATATTTAATTTTAACCAGTGTATTTTTATGAACACGTTAAAAATTTTTTTTTTTTTTTTTTGTAAATGTTCCAATCTTGTTGAAATTGTTGCGTAAGGGAGATAACAGCCAGCTAACAACCATATAATGATTTATAAGAGGTAATGTCAGAAAATTTGTACAGAAATAATAACAAAATTCGCGAATTAATAAAAGGATACTCTACTCTTAATCTTTAAAATAAGTAAAAAAGTTTAAAAATAAAATCCTGGAACAGTTTACCGGAAGTTAATGTATAACAACAATATTAAAGTTATTTTAATATGTGTTTATTAAGAGTAACATTTTTTTGAAATTTTCATATACCATTTTTCTGGGGATAAAAAATGATACTGTGGATGAAAAATGGAATTGTTTGTATTACAATTATTTTTGCATTAGTTGAAGATATAACCCCAACATTTGATTTAATTTCCAAAAAAAATTAGTAAATATTTGTAATATAATAATTTAAATATACAAATAAAATCTCACATATATTTTGTACATTAAATATTCGTAGTTATTAAAACTACAAAAAAGTTTACGGGTTTTACAAATGTATATGAATCAATCAGAAACTGAACAAGAACACTCTATTCATCTACTAGCAGACCCGGAAATGCTTCGCTATTGCTAAATATGAGTATATATACAATTGAAAGTTTGATAAAACATTAACAAAATTAAAATTATGGAACGTCACAAAATTTAACCTTCCCTTTTTTCCCCTTTTCTCATTTCCCTGTCCCACAATTTTCCCTTTCCCTCCCCCATTCACTTACCATTATTTCCCTTCCCATTCATCTTATCCCTTTCCCTTTTTCTCTTTTTCTCCTTTCCCCCATTTCCCATTTTTTCTTTTTCCATTTTCCCCTTATTCCCCTTTACTTTTTGATTTTTTCCTATTTCCCTTTTTCCCCGCGCGTAAATCGGTTCAGTAGTTTTTTAGTTTATAGCGGACACACATCGGAAACATTGAAATGGAATCGTGAAATATTTAGTATAGCGTGTGTTGCTTTTACGTCCAACAGATAGCGCTGTTTATCAAAAAAACGCTTATTTTTACCTATCACAGGTGTGACATCTTAGGTATATAAGTAGTATGCATATAAAAACACAGAGTATTCGAATTCAACGTTGTGTCAAAATCTCAAAGCAACCGGTGAAGAACTTTTGGACATTTAAGATTTTGAACAAACGAACATTTACATTTTTATTTATATAGATATGTAAAATATTTGTTGTATAAATGTACGTAATAGAACTCTTCGGCCAGATCTGAAGATCAACGATCTAGATAACTTACATACAAATAATTCTTTCTACAATGAAAAATATTATATTATATCTTAACAAAGAATAAAAGAAAAACCTATCACAGTTTATATTTACCCTAAAATAGTAACATAATATTATTTTCGAAAAATTCATGAAGGTCTAGAGTTAATTGTAAAAAAAAAATGCAAAGCTGATTTATATTTTGCATTAAATCTTTACTATTTTTTTTTTAATCTTGTGATTTAGTAAGACATTTTTGACCCACCAAATACTAAATGATTAATTTAAAAGTGAATTAATCTCTTATTGTTTCTCTTTTTATTTTAAATAACAAAACTCAGATTACAAAAAACTACACCACATCAGAGCTATTAATTATACCAAAAGCGTATTTTTATAATATTAGTAATAAAAAAAGAATACGTTAAGACGCATCCTTAAATTTGATTTACTTTATGAAATAAACTTTACGAAAACCGCTTTATTTTAAATAACATTATTTTATTCAACGGGATCTCTTGTAAAAAAACCTACTAAATGGTGTACATCCTGAAAATGAACTCTTCCTTTTACTTCCATTTTTTTTCTCTTCGTGTTACATAAACCGGTCGTTTTACGAAACTATAAAGGGTTCTAATAACCCTTTTTTTAAAAATAAACTTCATTCTTAAGAAGATCCTGGTAATACACAAAGAATAACTTATTTAACTTAAATAAATTTGTTAAACTTATAAGAATTCTTTTTGTATTTTACTCTTTGATATTCAAAACACATCGTTTAAAATACACTTTTTTCCTTTTAACTCATAAATTCTGTAAACGGAAAATTAAAAAAAAATCCGCATATAAAAACGATTAAAAATAGCGCAATAAATTTCAAAATATATTCTAACAATCATAAAATTGTAAAATTATTATACATGTTATAAGATTCTGGTGAGTTTTATTAAATACATCATGAATCAATTTTTTTTAATGATGTTTTTAACGCTTGATTTTTTTTTAACGCTATGGCTTTTTTTTAATGATTCATTGCAAACATAGATACTTTTCTTTGTAATTCAAAAAGATGCTTCTTAACTTCAAGTTTCAGTATTAAAATAAAGTACAGAGTTCAAAAAGTGACACAACCTTATGGAAGAATGTTTCCTACTTTTGTTGCTGATTTAATTGAGGAAACGTGGGTTACACAATACAGCAGAAAAGATTCATTGTCTCCCAATACATTAGATGTGCCAGTTCTGCCCAGACCTAGCATGCCTTCACAGAAAAATATGATGTAGATGTACCAAATAAGTCCTCCATAAAGCGGATATACGACAAGTTCCAAGAGACACGGAATATGGCAAATGCAGCCAAAAGTGGTCGACCGGAAGTGCTAACACAAGAATAGTTGATCGACATGTAAGCTGCATTTCTGTTAGTCCCAAGAAGTCTTTTTTCTTTTTTTTTTCCTCTGGTTAGGGAAGTAATCCCATTTACGGCCAAAGTATCGGGCTCGCTAACAGGTTCCGTTGATGTTGCGGCGTATGTGGCCTGCGCCCTACCGATTAAACCTCCACCTCACCAGTCAAAACTTCACCTAGTCAAAATTAAACAGCTGCAAAATATTTTCTGATTTAATTATCGCAACATTTCTTTCTATTTTTCCTTTGTGTAAGTGTATTGTTTTTACTCGGTGATGAACGATTAAAATTTTGTTATTTACTTTAATTTTTAAAAGAAGCAGATAATAATAAAAATTTGTAAAAAGCCTTAACAGGTTTGAGCAAAATCTTGTGGGAGAAGTGTAATATATATAAAACTGACATAATGGTAAATGATCGTATACAAAACACTATGCTGATTCGATTAATTCACTCTTGTGTACGGAATGTAGGGCCATCGATGATTTGCGCCGTTTTATATGTCTGTCCCAGGTAGGACGCTGTACGTAACAAAGTAACTAGAGGACTTTGCGAGTATTAATTATGGTTTTCGATTGCAAGTTCGCTGGAAAACCGAAAGGGAATGGAACATAGTTGCTGGCTTCCTTAGATTATAAGACCTGCGGAGGACGGCTGAGGGGGTCTGGTGTTGTTATAGATGAATAGATAGAATATCAACCTGGAACCCGCCTGGGTGTTACTTTCCCAATGTAGGCGTTTTGAAAACGAGCTCCGGTTATCTGCGATATTCGCTGCTAGAATGAGAATAAATGTGTGGAGAACTATATGATGGAGCTGCGGTGTGGGAGGGCGTAGACATTGACGTCGCTCCCGAAAGCTGGCCAGAGCAAAGAGAGAAAAATGTTTCCATTAGAGGTATATTAAATTTGTTAATCTGTTACTTGATTTTTAAGCAAATCAAGAGGACTTAGATTAAATTGAATTGTAGGACAAAATTGTCGTTGTTGCGATCAACACTTGTTTTGTTGGTGTGATTTTAAACATAAAAATGAGTTTTTATGTTTAAAAACTTATTCAAGCAATACTCTGAGAGCACAGTCTAACTGAAATTAGATACAGAAAAATTTGTGTGTAAAACCTTCGGTGTTGGAAGAAGACCCCGTGTCTTCTTCCGCGAATCGGGCTTCCCCGAATCGGTTAATTTAATAGTTGAGGTTTGTAAGTTACGGTAGGTGGTCATTGTTGGAAAAGGCCAAACGAAGGCGACAGTAGGTTGTGTAAGTTCACTGATGGAAATATCTGCTGAGGCATTTGCATCGGTGGCATTCTGTCGGAAACAAAAAGTGATGATTGTGTTACGATACCAGGTTTAGAGGGTCTAACAGACAACCGGTAAACCGTCACGGCTAGGAACGGGGAGATAATGTGGAGACCGCGATCGTCAAAAGGCAAGTCTCTTCCCCTACGGGGTCAGAATGAGCTGATTGATAACAGAAAAGTACCACTGAAACAAAATATTTTGACTAACTTAAGAAGAAAAATTAGTACTTAAGTAGAAAAAATTAACCGGATTAAATTGCAGAATTGATCAAAGGAAAAGCAATCTACAACAAAAAAATGCTTGTAATAGTCAACTTTTTATCAAAAAAATATACAAAAAGTAATATTACGTACTAAGTGTGGCCCTGGAAGGTTGGAAAACCTGGACAATCGAAAAATTTGACGAAAGAAAACTGAAGAATTTGAAATGTGTTAAAATTAAAAAAAAAAAATATTATATTCCACTAGAATGACAAAAATCCTACAACATAAAAGAGAACAATTTTTTTTTTAACTGTTGGAAAAAAATATCAGTTTTCTGGTCAGTTAAATAGGTACAATATTCTTATGGTGATTTTTATGGTCAAGAGGTGACCGAGGACATAATATTTGGCACAAATTTAAACAATTTTTTGATAAAAAAGACAAAAAAATCCCTTTGTTCTGTACATGAAAAATTGCAGTAACTAATAAATGAATAATTTTTCAATATTTATTTTATTTTTCCTTTTTTCCAAAAAACAACCTTATGGTGTTTTATCAATTCAGTTATTATAGTAAAAAATTATACATATGAGTAAAAAATAGTTTATACCATATTTATAAATTTTATAATAAGTAAATGTTTTATTGTACACATATTAATCATATTTAAAAACTATCTCTTCCAATAAAACAATAAAAAAACTTTGAACTACTCTCGGCTATTTCACCATCATCAGGAGTATAAAACGTTAAAGGTATTACTAAGAATATATACGAAAATGTAAGAAACAATCGTGCCCGTATTTTTGAATATTCAGAACAAATCTATATATACCGTATAATAAAATGATAACTACGGTCGTTCTTGTACGCGCATCAAGCAAAAAATACTGGACAGATTTAATAAAACTTTGCAGAATTATACCTTAGAGGCGTGGTGATTATCTTCCACTACAATTTTCACAACATTCCTAATGGGGTTAAGATGTTAAAGACATTCATGAATGAAAAAAAATCCTTTTACTTCATTATATTCCTCTTACCATGCTAAAAGAAAAAGATCTCTGTGTTCAGATCTATATACTTTTAAATATTTTATTATATGATTTTAATTAAATTATTCTTATTATCATTGTAATTAACTTAAATTAGCACATTTAGTGAACTAGACGTGAAGAGTAACGAAATGAACGATTAGTTATTAAAAAAATTAAATAGTAAAACAATATTAAAACCTTGATCTGTATACGTCTTCAAATACCAGTTGCACATTAATTAGTTTTTATTATTGTTAATAGAATACGTAGATATGATATTTTTCAAAATTTAAGTTATTAAATTTATTATACCAAATTCCGTTAGCTTATAGAGTTGAAGTTAACCAACTGCGCGTACGAGTGTTCACGCGGCCTCACAAGCATCTCAAAATTGAACACGAGAACAGAAGAGTAATCATAAATGAATAGATCAAGGGTTTTAATAGAAGTGATATTGTAACAAATTAATAAACTTTGATTACATGAGTACTATATAACTAATTAATTGTACAGAGACTAATATGAGTAATGACTGTTGTATGTTGTATATACTAGTAGATAAAGCCGAGTTGTGAATCGGCACTGATACAAAGGACAAGACTCAGCAAAAACATGATGAAATCACTGATACAAACGCAACGTTTGTTTATTCTTCAATCTGCGTATAAGCCAACTAAATACACTATACTTAAAAGAACAAAGACCACTAAAAACTTATTCAGACAAATCTCTTTCCGCTAACTAACACATAATTAGCAAAGCCAGATGTATATAAGAACAATATATATATATATTGTTCTTGTCAATGGTATGAATACGTTCTTTAATCATTCGTTTTAATTGATGGTTAAATTATTTTATTTTTATTTTTGTATAAGTCATCTATTTTTAACGTTTTAATATTATTGCAATATTTATAATTAAGTTTATATTTATAGCATGCTGAATCAAACACACACTTCGTGAAATTTTTACTATAATCGTGTATGAATTCATTCACCATATACGACACAGACACACAATGAATTCTTGAATTCTTGACACACAAGTAAATTTGTAGGTGGTTCTAAATATTCATCATTTTGTTTTAGTATAATAAAAGTATATAAAGAGCATTTAGAAAAACTTTTTCAAGAATTTAGGAGATGGTTCCTCAAATCGAAATTAAGAAAAAACTTTATATCCACATAAATGTTCTTTTTTTTTCTTTTTTTTTATATATTTCCACCTACTCCTCTGGAACGGATCTACAATCAAGTTTGACTCGCGCCAGAGGAGTGTCCTTTATTCTAGCTCGCCTCCCCGCCCGCCGGCTGTATGTCCGGCACGGCAGGTCAGTTCACCGGTTAGCTCTTTTATTTCGTAGGTGGAAATTCCACATACAAGCCGTCATCAGCGAGCGGTTTCTTCTTGACGAGCTTCCTCATCTTTCTTCTTTATAACTGCGGTTATAAACGACGAGATCACATTAAAGTTATCCTCGTTAAGTAGCATTTTATCCACCACATTCTCCGTAGATAATGGCCCTATACGTCTTACACAGGATTGCCTGCTTTCAGTCCAACGGTTACATTCAAATACTACATGTTCAGGGGAATCATAAGCCCCACAGTAAGGACAGTTGTTGTTATCTACCCTTAGTCTCGCACATAAATAGGACCTGAACGACCCATGCCCTGTAAAAAATTGCGTTATCCAGTAATTTATGTCCTCGAACTTCCTTTCTATCCATGGTCGGATCAAAGGTATCAAACGATGTGTCCATCGTCCCGTGTTGGCTACATCCCAACGATGTTGCCAATTACGCAGCATCTCTTCATATGCTTCTTTAGAAGGTTGTCCACATGCTATACTCACTCGCATCTCCGCCAGTTGTTTAAGCGGAGGAACTCCTGCAATTACGAGTACTGCCTCGGTGGAGACTGAAGAATATGAGCATAACACTCTTAAGCCCATGCGCCGTTGAATTCCTTCAAGGGCTCTTCTGTTCTTGTCGGCACGCAGAGCTCTTTCCCAGACTTGTATACCGTAAAGTAAGATGGAATTAACTACGTGAGCGTAAATCTTACGCTTCGCAGTTCTGGATCCTGTCATATTACCGAGTAATCTGCTAAGATTTTTGACCGTGCATTCAGCTCGTTTACGTATTTCATTCACGTGTGCCGTAAAACTCCTCCTCTTGTCAAGCCAGATCCCTAAATATTTGGCTGAAGTCTGTTGCTGGACAAGATTACCCCCTACTCGAATTAGGATGTCAGATATTCTCCTACCACCTGTCATGACTACGTATTTTGTTTTACCATGCGAAAGTTTTAAGCCTTTAGTAGACATCCAGACTTCTGCCATTCGTATCGCTGCGTTTGCCTTCTCCGATACCTCTACTTCAGTTTTTCCAGTAACAACCAAGGTCAGGTCGTCAGCAAAAGCCACTGGGAAAACACCCAGAGGATAACTCAGCCCGAGAATTCCGTCATAGACCAGATTCCAAAGGAGTGGCCCCAAGACAGAGCCTTGAGGCACTCCACACGTCACTTTGAAGCGGAAGCAGGATCTACCCTGGTGACAAACAACAAACCTATCCTGCAGGTAACCACATAAATGTTCGGAAACGCTTAGTTTAACGTATCCCCGCCATCTCGTATTTAAAAAGAAAAAAATTATTTTTCACGAATGGTTAATCGTATCGAATGAAATCAAATATACTGTTAGGATACCTAGAATTTTATTAAACACTAATTGTTTGTATAAAAACAATGAATCTAATCTCTCAACCCATACCAAAATGGCGATCGTGTAAAAGTTTTAATTGTTAATATCTTTGTAACCGCTGGTTTATTTAAATGCAATGTTTATAAAAACCATTAAGCGCTTTATGACAAAGAAAATGACATTTTATTTATTCAAATCCGTTCATAAATAACAAAGTTATGGTAAAAATCCTTAAAATGAGTCGCTCAAGATTAAGAAACTACAGAAAGTACTGTAACTGTGTTAACTGTATTAATTTCAATTTTTTTTTAACATTGTATTAATTGTATGTTAGCTTCATTTTCTGTAGTTTATAACATTTCATAATAGTAAGTGTAGCTAAGTGTTTTGATTATTGTGGTTGTGATTACTATACTCTTTTATTATTTGTTTTATGGTTGTCGTTTACTATTATTATTACTATTGTCATTATTATTCATTTGTCTTGCTTTATTTATGTTTTTAAACTAATAAATTGTAATTATATAAACATTTTCAATTGCCGATCTCTCAATATATTGATCGAGCCGCGAACACGTGACAATATATTTAAAATTGTACGTAATTTAAACGAAATTATTTTTAAAATTAGTCTGTGTAGGAATTATAAATAATTAATTTTAAATCAAGTAATATATTTTGAACTACATTACTTGGAATAACGCTACGGTGTAACAAAAACAACAGAATGTACTTGTTTTCATTGTTTTACGGCAAACGTAAACATAAACTTACCAAAATATTTTATAAACACAATAATCTGATCATACCCTGGAGTATTTATCAACAAAGTACATTGTAAATAACAATTAATAATAATATTATTACTATTGCTGTTAACTTATTGTAACACGGAAATTAATTTCTAACATGTAACTAGACACATGTGCTATTACAGTATACACCATCATTTTCATACATTTACGAGTATCTCATTGAATTAACATAATTATATATGCAATATGTAAATAAGTAATTTATCAGACAACATAAGCTGTTATCCGAATATATCATGTCAGGTAGTATATATGTTTATGGGTTTGTAGTTGTACAAATATGTGTGTATTATGTCTATATGATGGGAAAAAAATCTAAAAGAGAGAGTGAGAGAGTGAGGAAGAGTGAAAGAGAGGACCGAGAAATAGTCGAATAAAATTATTGTAAAATAAAGCTGAAAATATTCAATTATTAAGGGCAGAGTTGAATCGATTCAATAATATCTAATAAATAATATCATTGATTGATGATGGGTTATAGAATAAAATTGTAATAAATAATATTATAAGACAGAGGTATCTAAAGATATCTTTGATATCTTTAACTGACTATTGTTAGTTGTACAAAAAAACTTGCATAAATAAAGAAAGATTATGGATGAAAAGTACCACATAATTATTCTATTTCCTTGGTAATAAAATTTCAAAATTTTTTATCGTCGACACATAAAAATAGCGTTTACGTGTATTTAAAAACAGAATTTTATGTACAGTTTAAATATTCACCAAAATTTTCCGTTTTTCATTTATATTTATTTATTAAATGAAAAAAGGCTAACATCTAATTATAGTTAATTTCCTTATATTTTATTATGAATGTAAAAAATGTGAAAAGTGATAATTAACGATCATTTGTAAAAAAAAAAAATTGTTGCTTCGGCTCGCAGATAGGAAATTTTTTGTACTGAACTGTAGGTTATGGAACTTACACACTTTTAAAATTTCAATTAAGAACAAGATGGGGATTTTAGATAAAACTTACGGTTATCTAGACGTCAGGTAAAATAAGTCGCTGCAAATAAGCGTAGAATGTGGAACAGACCTTGTATTTTTCCAATTACATTTTCTTTTTATTATCGTTGAAGCCCTACAAACAACGCTATAGTCTCTTCTACCAGATGATCGAGATTCCAGCTCGTTTTAAATGAAATTCGTTTTTTCATTACTATCCTTTTTAGATTCTTCCATGTTAACTGAAATTATGAAAATTAATCTAAGTTCCACAAAAGGATTTATTGAAACTCACAATTCAATCCAAAAAAAATAACCTACCTTCACTGAGAGCCATATAATAATATATATATATTTTTAATTGCTCCTATACTAAAGGTGAATACTTAACAAGAAATAGTTTTCTTTCTTAAAGATATTTAAACACAATTTTTTTATACAAACTCTTAAAAGTATGAGATGTTGAATTTTTATTTCGTTGAAAATACGTGATAAACGGTATAATTTACGCGTTATTTTCTGTAATTCTTACAGGTTTTCATAACAGAAATTATAAAATCAAGAATAACGCTGAAAGAAAATGATTTTTCAAGGATAATTTTTGTCTTATCAATATGAGTATATTGTGGTATATTGTGATATATACCACAATTATTTTAATTAGTTTCCTTTTTAGGTTTCTATTTCATTGTTATATTGCTTTTTTTTCCAACCTCCGTGGCAGAATAGTAAAGTCTCTTCCTGCCATTAAGAAGTTCCGGATTCAAATCCAGATCAGGGATAATATATGACACGCTAAAAAATCCTTGGTGAACCATAAACTGTAGTTGGAGATCATGTCTTAAACAATATATACATAAAATAAACACCATTAAAATAAATAAATAAACGCCTTTTTATATTTTTTCCTATAGTTACAAACAAAATTACCGTTAACAAAAAAAAACTAGTTACCTAATTTTAAGAAGTAGTGGTTGATTTTTTGAAAAAAAAAAATTGGATTATTTGTAAATGTATTGTAGGTAACAAATTTGCTTTAATACAGATTTCTCTAAAATCTCTCTGAAAGATAATCAAGATTGGTTTCTTCGCGATATCCCCCAGCCACTTAACGAGTTTTGGAAAAAAAAAATATATATAATCAATGCTCCATATATAGAAATATTAAACAAAAGAAAATAAACAATTTGGTGGAGTCTATAATATTTGTGAGGAAAAAGGTACTGTATTCCGCACAGGTGTGATTTTTTTTAAAATTTTCTGAAAATTAAATAACAATTTTTGTTTATTTTCTTTTGTTATGATGAATTTTCATCAAGTAACGGCTTCATACATCGATTAAAGAAGTATTTGAATCAAATTTGAAGAAAATCGGTTTCGTCAATCTTGAAAAATAATTCAAAGTAGATCACACGTACGTATATACGTAAGGAAATACATTTGTTTCTTTTTAATCTGGATAAACTAGTTGGACACTAAAACGTAAAATTTGCAAAAATAACCAGATATCCGATTTTTCACACGAGATAGCTATTCAAATAAAACATAAAAACACAATAGATGGCTTAAGCTCATATTTGTAATTTACATCGGGCGGAATTTGAGATTTACAATTTCCTAGACCTATATATATTATTGGGGTTTCATCGTAATATTTATTTGGCACCAGTAAGATCTGTGTAGAGAAGAATTTTTAAAATCGGGATTTGAAGTAACTTTTTTTTATTATTACAAATGAGTGTTTTGACAGCGTTATAATTAGTGTAGAAGAGGTATGTGGAAGAAAAAAAAAAAATAGGAATTTTACATTTAAAATTTATTTGATCTCATTTAACTGAATAAAAACAGTAGAAATAAAATGGAAAATCTAAACTCACCTGAAAAACTTTAATTGAAAACAGAATTTGTGCATGTAGATTACAACTAGTATGATGGTCGGAATTGAGGTTAGATGAGGTTTGTAGTTACGAGAAGTTTAAAATAGTTTTCTAGTGCATACCGTATGTTACTAAATTACTGTTTGAAACGTCTGTTTGTTTGGAAAATAAGTCCATCTACACATTTTCTCTTAAACTCGATTAAAGCTAGTTTTTACATATTCATTAAGTATAAAATATTTAACTGATTAAAATTCAATGTTTGTTAATCACAAAAGGAATGGTGACTTCAGTAAATCTTTTTCACTATTTGCAGTAGAGCATAAAATTAAAACTCTTCAATAATAATATAATTTTAATGTCTTTTAGGCGCGTGATCTTTCATGTTTTTTAATTTATTTTATTTTTTCGCTTGAAAAGATAATCATAGACATTATAAGATGTATTTAAAAATACCTAAAATAAGAAACACTCCGATTTGAAAAATAAATAAAAATATAACTGCAGATAAATACTGAAATACTTATCGTAATATAAGGAGAAAAATACTATAATAAAGTTTTCCCTTCAACCTATCCAAATCTTTACAACTTTTATTTCATGGATGAATTATACACTATCACGCTAATATCACATAATTAAAAAAAAAAATATATATATATATAAACAAAAAATAAGAATAATAAAACTATTTGAAATAAATGGGTAGAAAGTAGCTGAAAAGTTTAAAAATTTGTGAAAGTAAAAACAATTTGATGTAAATAATACTAAAACAAAAAAAAAAATTAATATAATCATTCAATAAATTAAAATACAAGAATTAACATTTTCAACAAAAGAAGCTCTATTCAGTACAACATAGAACACCTTACTAAATATTGCCTCACTCTCATCCCATTTTAAAAAGAATTAATCCCTGTTATACATAAACTGCCAAATAAAAGTTCACAGTTACGGTTTAAAACACTTTTTAAGAAACAAAATAAAATAGATGCGAACACACAAATACACTTATGTACATTCATACATAAATATAAAAAAAATATAAACATAAACATGATTTCAGTGATTATAGATTTGGAATCTCAGAATGTCGAGGAACGTTTAGGCTGAGTGGAACATTAAATAACCGATACTTATCGTTTCTCTCAACATACAACAGACGGTAGTAAATAAAAAAAAAAAAAATTTTAATTAATACCGTATGAATAATTTTCATAAATTTAAAAAACTCGTAATTATTTAAATATTATTTATAGATCTGGATAAAGTATTTGATAACATAAAATGAAAAAAAATGCTTAATATTTGGAGTTAAAAGTAGGAAAGAAAGGGTGTTTACAGTCTGTTCAAGAATCAGGTGGTAACAGTGAGATTAGAAGATCAAAAAGCAGTGCTCTCATTCAGAATCGTGCGAGATAAGGGTGTAATTTTTTCATCTTGTATTCAGAAGCAGCATTAAAGAAATTTAAAGAGAAATTTGACAGTGAAGAATAAACTATCCACTGGAAGAAGGACTGCAGATTTATTATTACGGCATTGAGAAGTGAGATGCCAGAATGGTAATTATAACTATTGATGATAATGATTAGAAAAAGTTTACACTCGCAAAGTTCGGAGTTCTATGTTGAGGGAAAAATATACCTATCGTGTTATCCTTACCCTATGGTAAGAATAAGAGAAGAAGATTCTTGCAAATTTAGTTAGGAAGATGAGGTAGAAGCTGAGAAATTTATGGTAACTTGCAGGAGCCCTTGACGATTATCCATGTCACATAGTTTATACAACAGAGGATTTTAATGAGAAAATAGGGCAAAGAAGTAACACAGGTATACGGTATATTGAAGTAGGAGTAAGAAATGATGGGGGTACAGAGCTAGTGGAGTTTATAGAGTGTAACAGATTGAATATATTCAAATCATTCTTCAAAAAATTATTTGAGAAAAAGTGAACATGGAATGCAAAAATGAGATAGATTATATTATTACAAAATGAAAAATCTGGTAAAGAACTAGAAATTGTTACAGATATTGATATCGGTAGCGACCATAGTCACTATTATTGCTCATAAGAGCAATAGTAACTAAGGACGTTTTAGATAACATTTTTGTAAGTCAAGCCGTAAAAAAGCCTTGAATTCAGAAGAATATGAGTATAGGTTAACAAAATTTCCAGCATACTTCAAAATATAAGTTCGGATAATAATTTTCGTTTTTATTTTTTATTTTTTGCTTGATGATATAGCGACATAATCTTGAAGCTTGGGCGTGGTATATGGAAATGGAATTTTGTAGCGTATGAAAAATGCCATGGCTGACCGGGATTCGAACCCGGGACCTCCGGATGAAAGGCCGAGACGCTACCATTCCGCCAAGGAGTTTGGGCAAAATGTAATGAAATTTTAATTACATGATTTTAAGATAACAGACGGAAATTTAAAGGAGATTAACGTAAAGAAGGGAGAAACTTTAGGAGATGACTCATAAAATTAAAAGAATTTCTCAAAAAAGAAGGAAGATAAAGACATCTAGAATTTCTTTCTCGAGAATACGGAATTCTGTAAAGGAAAAAAAAATGATGAAAAATTTCTATCTGGTTAATGGAAAGTGAAATAAAAATATTTATGAAACGCTAGCAGAGGGAAATAAATTAAAAAATATATAAATATAGAAATGATTACAAAAATCAGGAATAGCAATTGATAATAAACAGGGTAATGAACTTAACGATTCGGAGAAAAGTATAAAAAAATATAATAAAAACATTATTCTGAAAACGTTTTTTAAGATGATAATCAGTAATACTTTAACAGGAATACCAGACTTCGGGCCTAAAATAAAAGTGGAAGAGTTTGAGTACGATTTAAAATCAAGGGAGAGGGTATGAGGCAGCATGTCTGGAGGGGTGCCCTAGGAGTTAATAAAGGCAGGAAGGCTTACAACAGCTTTGTCTCCTAACAGCAATTTATAATGAATATTAGGCAGATCAGTTTTACGTAGGGAATGGGCATGTTCAGAACTAATATATTTTTAAAAAAGGAAATAGGAAAGAGATAAATAATTAGGTCTATCAGTTTGTTGGCAGTAACATATAAAATACTTATGAAAAAATTATTAGATTTTATGAACTTCTTTCTTTCTTTCTTTTCTTTCTTTTTCCTGTTTAGCCTCCGGTAACTACCGTTTAGATAATTCTTCAGAGGATGAATGAGGATGATATGTATGAGTGTAAATGAAGTGTAGTCTTGTACATTCTCAGTTCGACCATTCCTGAGATGTGTGGTTAATTGAAACCCAACCACCAAAGAACACCGGTATCCACGATCTAGTATTCAAATCCATGTAAAAATATCTGGCTTTACTAGGACTTGAACGCTGTAACTCTCGACTTCCAAATCAGCTGATTTGGGAAGACGCGTTAACCACTAGACCAACCCGGTGGGTTAGATTTTATGAACTTAAAACAAATTTCCTTGCACTAAATCAAGCTGAGTTTAGACCAAATATAGTACCCTTGATCATATTTTTACAGTCAACAAACTAATAATGAAATCTAAACTTTATAAATTTCCTTTGTTCCCAAATTCATAAACTTCTTGATGACATTTGATTTAATAAAAACTGATGTAATTATTAATACCTAAAAAAGAAAAAGGTGTCAGTTATTTCAATAAATGGGACTTTAGTAGTAATTTAAAATAAATAAGGGTGAGAGACGGGGGATGTCGATTCACCGAAGGTATTTACTTTAGTATTACAAGACATTTTGATGAAGTGGATCGGCCAGGATTAGGTATCAGAATGGATGGGCTAGGTTAGTGTATTGTAATGTGTAAAAGAGTCGGATTGTATGTGAGTACGAATAAATGACGACTTATGAAACATTATGACTTATTTATAAATTAGTTTATAACTATAAATAATTAAACTACAATAATTATAAATTATGAAACAGAAGATTTTTAATATATTATTTCAAAATAAAAAAAACTGGAAGAAGGCAATTCATCTTGGGGCATTCCATAGTTAAAGGCGAACACTTTTCTGAAACTGTTCTGAAATTTGTTCTGAATCGGAAAATCAAGTTGAAAAGTAAAACATTTTTAAAACTGAAATTAGATATAAAAATTAAAGACTAATGGAACCAACTGATTCTCCCTACCTTAGAGATTTCTAGTAAAACTTGAATTTTGGATCAAAGACACAGAATAAACTCAAACCGACAATGAGAAACGTGGAAAGGTATACGATGGTAATTACAAGAAGGGATAAGAAATGAAACAAACTGTTCAGACAGCAAACAGGACTTTAACAAGGAAAGTAAAAGAAAAATTGAACGTGAGAGGGCACATAATAAAGGAAATGATCGGTAAGTAGTAAAGATTGTATTATATCAACTCAGGAATGAGAAAGAGGAGTAGGGTGTCCTGGAAGAGAGCAGGTCCTGGAAAAAAAGAGGAAATTGTAGGGAGGGAAGACTTGAACGAGAGTTACTGTGGGATAGAATAGAGTGCAAAAGAGTTCTGATTGTTTTCTGTGAAGCTTATGTAGAAATTTTTAAAGGCAGTTAATGCTGAAGATTGATGTAAAGAACTATAAATACGTTTCTTTTTCTTTGAATAAATGAAATCTCTCAGTTTATTGTGATAATTGTTTGATATTTCCTTTTATCTGAGAAGATTATTCTCTAAGAAACTCTTTATTTTTCTTTAACCTCATCAAGGGTGACTTTTTATATTGATGAAAATTAAAGTAAATATATTAATTAGATTTATTTCTAAACCTATAATAAAATCACTCTACAGATTGAAATGAAATGTGACAGAAAGTAAGACAAACAGATATCAAAATCAGATATCAGATCCAGATCAGGGATCTCGGTCTACTAGTAGTTGCACTGTTATTCAGGTAGTAAAATTACAAAAAATGTAAAAAGAAAGACAAGACATCCAGAGCAAATCGGCACAAGCATGAGAATTCACGCAAAAAATAATCTTAAAAAACAGAAAGAAAATTTTTAAACACTTGTTGGAGGACATCGGAGGTAGTAAAAAACAAACTAATACAGAAAAAAACAGTAAGAGATCTTTGAAATGTGCTGTCGCGGAAGGATCATGGATCAATAAGATTCACCACAAAAAGTTTTAAGAAAAATAAGGAGAAGAGAAATGTGTTGCATTTAAAGAGATAAATGCTATTTAAAGAGATACATCACATTGTGTGTATTAAAATATCGATGTTTAATTACTTCGATAACAGCGGAATGTACAAAAGGTAAGAAAAGTCAAGGAAGACAAACACTGGAGTAAATAAAAAGAATTAAGGAGAACGTAATGTTTTAAAATTTAGGGTTAAATTTTATGTTGAAATTAAATATATTTTTATTTCTTTACTCTTTGGTTTAGGAAAGATTGTTTTATATTAAGTTTAAAAGATAAGTGCCTAATAGAGAGGGATGGAAGTTGTACCAAATCAGCCGGTTGACTGGTGATAAAAAAAAAAACAAAATAAAACTGATCATTATGGTTTACTTTCGAAAAATTCTGCACGAACTAAAATTGTAACTTAAACACTAAAACTTGATTATACGTTGGCGGAATTGATTGTACGAATCTTTATTTCAAAATATAATTTGAATAGAAGTTCATTAACATATCTTCTAACATAGCCAACGGTTTACATAATACAGGGAATTAAATTGTATTTTCGACACTGATAATCTGTTATGAATATTTATAATCAATGACTAGTAAAGAATAAACATCTTACAGATAAATTTCAAAATTAAAATAATATGGATAGATAAAATATGTTCATCTGTAAGTGGACAAACTCGTGACTGGACTCAAATTATTAATTTCAGAGTACTTGATCAGCGAGTAAAAAAAGATAACCGGGCTTGAAGCGAATTAAGGTATTTGAACCTCTATCATGTACGTACAAATTTGTGGCAACCTAATTCAAAAATGACAAATCAATTTGCATTAAGTTATGATGGCATTAAACTCCACTATAGAATTAATTAATTAATTGTATCAATTAAGTGAATGAAACTGAACGTGAACGTAATACGATTAGAAAAAGAAAATAAGTGTCCTTCAAAACTAAAAATCCAAAATTATTTTAAACTCATTAAGATTTTATGGTACTGTGTTAAAAAAATTCCATAATAATAATGCTTTAAATTTTTTTTAAAATCAGAATGAAAAGTAAAAATTTGAAAATACTTATAAACGTGTGGAACCGGTTTAATAACCTCAATAATAATAATATTAACAATCATAACATTTATTAAATCGTCAGAGAATGGCTTTTTCAGCTGAACCCGGATGTATTTCCAAGAAAAAAACAAAAAAAAATATCACTTTTATGGGGAAAAAATTAATAAATAAACGCGAGTACATTTTAAATATTTAAAATCAATTATAATAAAATAATTTAGTAAAATTAATATAAATAAAAAATGTTAAATAATAAATAAATATATATTTTATAAATGAAAACGAATTAAAACAAATAATAATAAAAATATAATAATAATAATAATAAATGGACCTCAGTGGTTCAAAAAACCTAAAAGTAATGAAAACATTTGAAGAAATACTGTAAGATAAAATAATGTACAGAAAACCGATAGAAGATTTCAAAGGTTTCCAAGAGAAGGAGAAAAAAAAGAGACGGTAGAAATAAAGCGAAAGTATATATGACTATTTGAAGGTTAGAAAAGAAAACGTCTGAAAGAAAGAGAAATGAATTTAAAATGTTTCACTTGGGGTTCTCAGTCTGTCAAACCAAAAAAAATCTATAAATTTCAGAAAACAAAGAGCAAAAATAAAATACCTCTTAATTTTATTAAACTTTATACATTTTATAAAACAGTAAGTAAAAAAGTTGTAACAAAGATTTTTTTTATTAAACACAATCGCCAAAGTTCTGAAGAATATGAGATAGAAATTAACAAAAGCCCTGGCGATATAGGCAGAAATAAACTCGGGAACTAGAAAAAACAATATTAGTTAAAAAAGTAATAAAGAACGCTAATTCTCTTGTATTTTTTTTTTCTTTAGCAAGAATAATTAAATATTATGTAAAAAAAGAAAAACCAACGGATGTTTATAATCTGAGATGTGACTAAAACAAATCAGAAATTATTTTATACCAGTTCGTTAAAAATTTATTTTTTCTATCAAATTAGCCTATACATTCTTGTATTTAAAAAAAAAAATAATAATAAAATTCGGTCAGAGTTTTGTATTTATGTATTAAATGAGAGATTTTTACACTACATTATAAATTGCATAATATTAGAAAATAAAGTAATAAAATCGGCACACAATTAAAACAGTCAGGTTTTTTTAGAGAAATATTCAGTAGAATGCTGATATGCAAATATGATATTGCTAATATACATAATTTATTTATTTATTTACATAGTAACAACAGATTTACTCCCTCATAACAGTTACGAGATGAATGATAAATGAATTTTTTAGTGTGTAAAAAATACCATGCCTGACTCAGATTGGAACCAGGGACCTCCGGAAACAGGCCGAGACGCTACCACTCCGCCACAAAGATCGGCATAATGTAAGGTTGGAATAAACTTCTTAATGAAATTATAATGTCGTTAATTATTAGAAACTTAGTTTTAAAAAAACATTAAAGATGTAGGCAGATCCATTAAAAGAATTCGATAATATTACTATAAGGTCACGATAATCCAATTGAGTCATTAGCTAGGGAGTACGGTGTAGGCAACTAGTCATTGTGCTAAGCGTAACCGTGCAGTAGCTCTTTACAAACCCCTCTCCGTCTGGCGCCACCAATGTCACTTTTGTTTACTTTTAACGAATAACAATTCGTTACTTTCTCGTCTCTTCGATATATACAACAGACGGATAACAGAATTTGTATCTGTCGGTAAAAATGGCTACTTCATCAGATTTGTCGATATATTAAATTACACGAAATCAAAAAAAAAATACGATTTTGGTTGCAAAGTTCCTAATCACTTTAAAATTCATCATGGCTTCGATCTAGCTTCATATATAAGGAATTGTGTAACCAGAAACCGACATTTATGGTTTGCATATGAGTTAAGATAAGCGATTCAATTATATATTTTTTTTAAATAGTTAAGGAAAGGGAAATATTGAGGGGGTCTTGCATGCCATATTAGAATGAATTTTATGAAATTGTTACTAATGAATGTTTTTTGGCTAAAAAATGAATAAAACAACAAAATCCCATTACAGGTCTAACTAAATATTTGATTATCAAATTGTTTTTTAACTTTTACTACCTAAAATTTGTTGTTTTGAAATTGTGTTATTTTTTTCTGAGTTTCTTACCCAATCCGACTAAATTCAAAGATCTTACAAAAGTCGTTCAGTAAAGTTTTCGGCCCGACAAAGAAAACACAAGATTTTTTAAGAAATTTTTATTTATATTTTTTAAAGTAGTCGCCTTGTAATTCGATACATTTAGACCAACGACTTTCAAACTTTTAATACCTCAGAATAATGGGATTTGACCAATTTTGAAAAATAGGCTATTGTCTAATCTTTGTCCTCAATATTTAAAGGAAATATTCCGTCCAGCAAGCCATTTATTTTTTTAGGTTTGAGAAGAGAAAGTAATCGTTGAGAGTCGATTCCGATGAATACAGTGAATGTAGAAGCAGTTGAAGCGTAGGTCATAGAGTTTTGTAGCAACGAGTCAAGACGTGTATGCAGGCATATTATCATGATGAATAGATTTTTTCTAAGAACTTCTGCCCAACAACTAAAACACTTCCTCGAACTTTATCTGAAGTTACCTTATCTCTTCTCTTATATAAACTTTCCACATAAGTCGGAAATCAAAGTGTAGACCTAGTAGTTCACACACTCAGTTTGAAGAACTATCAAGATGGACTCGTGGGCAGTCTCTTCTCCTAATTGTGAATGTGATATGTTTGCTTGGTTAACGCTAATTCTTCATGTTGCTTATTCTCAACTATCTGCTGGTTAAATTCTACTATTGTTAGATTGAAATCAATTACCAGCACAGCTGTGTCATACGGAAAGGATATAACAATGACCTCGTCTGTAGTTAGTCTCAGTAAAGATAGAGTATAACACGGCCCCCAAGACAGAGTCTTGAGGAATTATGAACTTAATTTCGAAAAACATGGACAACACTGGGTATATTTAACAAGAGAGAAACGTCCTTCTAGGTAGCCGCGTAAAATAAGTTAGTATGGTTAAGGAAAGCTCAACTTTAAGGCCAAGGTAGCATTCCGTGTTAAAGGCCTGTTGGGTGTCTAAGAAGGTTGCCGAAGAATGTTTTTTCTATTCAAGGCTTTTGCTGATTATGTTTATAAGCCTGGGTGTTTGCTCGATAGTAAAATGCCCATAATGGAAACCGAACTGATGGTCAGAAATTACAGGGTCATGCTCCAAAACAAGCCACATTCTCCGAAGGAATAACCTTCCGAATACCTTCCATAGAATAGGTAACAAGCTTACTTGTCTGTTGGTCAGTGTGAAGTCAAATAATGTATCGATATATCTGCTTTTGAGACCGTGACTATTGACAAACTTTCCACTTCGTTAGGAAGTATGCTGTCCTGAGAATGCCATATGTGTGTTATATACACACCTACGGATTAGAAGGTAACATAAATAACATTTGTTTTTGTGAGTAAATCGAAGCCAGGGCTCTTCAGTGAGCTTCTTCTCTTTTTGATCACTTCAGCTATAGAGAAAGGCTTTATAGGAAATCCCATAAGGATGTATTATCTAAGAAATCACCGATTTCATTCTCATGAGAACTTCGTATTTCAAGCGGATGAAAGACATGGCTTAAGTAAGTGGCAAAATTTCAGCCTCTTCCTTGTCACTCTTAGTCCAAGGTAAGTGAGAAAATATTTCAACCTTTTCTCCATCACGTTTATATAGTGTGCATTACAGCCTCAAAAATCAGAATCCTATATATTCTCCTAAACTTGTAACCGGTAAAACCTGTTGATACATTTTTTACTTATCAATTTTTTTTTACTAAGTATGTTAATTAGTTTAAGCAAGAGCTTTATTAGACCGCAGGGGTATCGGGAGATAGTTATCCCACTAATCGCAGAACCTGGACATCGGTCCCTTTCTACTGGGCCTTTCTAATTATCGGGCAGCCATTTAATTATTATTTAATGGCGGTTATATATTTATTTTTATTTTTAAGATGAACGTAGTTGGGGATTATACTCCGGTCCTTGTAGATCGGGTTTTGAATATTATTTTTACTTAGGTTACTTCCTTGGGAGATTAGCAAAATATCTGCGTCTTTCTCCTTCAGTCAACATAATAATTCTCCTTCAGTCCGTCCACTGAAGTGGAGGGACTGAAGGACTTTTCAGTGCTACTGTCTTTCCGTCTAGCAGGAATCCACTTGATGCGACCCTAGTTTTTGAAGAGTGTGAAAGAAATCTTATCTTCTGATCTTATCACCTGACTTGGAGATTTCCGGTGATTTCAGTCGGTGCCCGTACATTATATACAAAAGAGGGAGAGAGAATACCCGATAGCAAGTCTCCCGGCTTGGTTTCGGTTATCCAATTTCTCAAGAGCTTCATAGTAAGGTTGTTATAGAAATAATCTTTAGTTAATCACTGCTAAAACTTTAAGCTAAATAGAAATTCGAAGAAAACTTGTCAATACCGTTGCCAGCTTTTAAGCTAATTTTTTATTCAATGATTTGACTATTCTTGGTGCACTTTTTCTAATACCTAATTTTATATTATTAGAAAAATTCTTTTTCTAATATATCAATCTCTTAGCCTCATATAATTACTACAACTTCAGTTACCTTTATTTCTCTTACCCACCTACATTTTCTTCTAGAACCAAATTCAGTAACGATTGATGCTTCATAAGTAGTTAATTAAGCATGTTCTTTCAACAGATTTCCCCCCAAAATTCTATGATATTTAATTAGTTCATCATCAATAAAATTATAAAATTATATATATAGTAATACATATATTTATATATATATATTATCTATATATCTATATATATATATATATATATATATATATATATATATATATATATATCTATATATATATATATGTAGACTACAATCTATCATCTAGTTTGCATTTTACACAAAATAACATATAATACACATAATATATATATATATATATATATCTATATATATATATATATATATAAGTAGACTACAATCTATCATCTAGTTAGCATTTTACACAAAATAACATAAGTGAATTTATTAAATGCATATTTATCGAGTATTTGTAATACCAACAAATATTTATTGCGTGTCATAATGAATTACAGTTAAATGTTTTTCACACAGCCAACAACGGTTCATCCCAATTCAGAGCTTTAGTAATTAATTTTCAATCAATAAAGTTGCTTAATTTAATTAATTTCTCCGTAACTCATCAGGTAGAATCAAATAGATCCATACAAAACTAAATTATAAACGTAAATATTGTTGTTTTTTTGCGCATTTTACAAAAATTGGTTATTTTCAATTAAATCATCAAAAATATTCATATGTTGACTAAATACCTTTTAGGATAATATGAAATTATGGGAATTATTAGATAAACAATTTCACACCACCCTAATAACTCAACTTCAAAAGTAATTACTCGGTGGTTTAGCCAATCATCGATAGATTATAGACGATGTTTATCGTCTTGTAATTTGCTTTGACGTTTATAACAGTAATAGGGCAATACTTTTAATTACATTTTTTTACTGACAATAGTTAATAAAGATGAATGTAGAGCACATTTATAAATTTGAGAAATAGGATAGTAGAATATCACTATTTCTTCCAAAACTACCACTAAAGGGAGGATTTGTTTTTTAAAATTATTTTCTTTACGTAAACTTTATGAAATAACTTCGCGTGCTGCTTTGCAATATAGTACTGGATAGACTTTATAGTAGTGTCTAGCAAAGAAACGTAAAGAAACTCTCACTAGGTACATTTGAAACAATATTCTATATTGTAATAAATAATACTAGACTTCAAGTATTTAAAGACTAGACTATAAGTATTTAAATAATAGTCACTTTTCCGTATCTTATTTAACTATATTTCGCTTAGAGCGTTTTCGTTGCGCATTTATCAGAAAAATGAGGCCGATATCTTGGGTGTTAAATATTTGTAAAGGTTTAAAATTAATTTTAGGATAATGAAGAGAGGAATATATGCTGTCATGACTGCTTTTTTTTTTGCCAAATTGTTTAATTTACAGTCTGTTCCAAATTACCGTAACCATAAATAAATTTGAATACAAATAAAGAAGAAAAAAATGACGCAGATATACTAAACATAAATAAGTACATACAAAGATGAGTCCAAGATTGATCAAACTCCAGAGTTCAGAACATAAAAGCAAAGAAATCACCAAAAATAGTGTTATCAATCACACAAAGAGTAATTAATCAAAGAAACAGTGAAACAAATCAAAAAACCAACAAACGTAAGTGGCGAAACGGAGCGAAGAACTCTGGCGATGCTACCTACGTTAGCTGATTACCTCACATCTCAGAAAATTTAAGACTAATAGCAGTCGCTTTAGGCGCCTAACGTTCTCGCTGTTAACTAGGATGTTAACCGCGACCTAGTTCACGTATTTGTTCAGCCACATTTTGCATCTTGTACCGAATCGCCTCTCGAGTGGCTGGCAATCCTAGATAATCATATATTTCAGAATTTTTCGCAAACCACGGCGCTTATTGTACCACAGTTGGATACCGTAGGTCCAAATCGTTTTCAGGACCGCAAAATTCAACCATTGCTTGTTAGATAATGATTGTTGCAGCCCCTTGCGTAGCAACCAGTACATCTCCCTGAACTTTGCTACGTCCTTTTCTCCCTGATATGACTCCTTCAAATCAGACGACGATCAGATACACTTCTAGGTATCGGACGCTGTTATCATTTGAAATGATTATAACAATACGTAGAATATGACTGTATACAGAAAAATGAACCAGATAAAAGATTTAGCTTCTGTAAGTAGCTCTACCTTGCAAATTATTCATACACATGGCACCACATCATGCAGAACGATAATGCGAATAGTATGAACACTGAGTGTCCTTATTAAAATAGTAAGACGAATTTGAAAAAAATAAAAATAATGCCAATTACGTAAACATGTTTAAAATGAACAAATTTTCTTACGTAATACTTTTTAACCTTGAATATATTATAAATAAAACCTGCCAGTTATGTCACATTCTTTATACAATATCATTTAATTTCTTTTAGTTTAACAAAAATAATTAGATTAAATATTCTAATTGTTGTTATATATGTTGGTATATAGATTGAATGAAAAATATTTCCTATAAAAAAATCATAGGAAAATGATTGTGTTATAGGAAAAAAGAGTCTATTATTTTTGTCAAATTTTCTCGAATAAGCAAAAAATTTGCTAAATTTTTTTTTATAATTACTATGATATCGATTATATTGCTACGTACAGTAGCATAAATTAAAGTTTATTTTTCGATTTCTATTACGAATTAAAAGAATCTGATGTGGACACTACATGACTTCCTTGTACGCCTGTTAAATTACATATACACATTTTTTTACACTCAGCTGTTAATAATTATTAATAAATCAATATATTTAAATTTAAAAAAAAGTTAAGAAAAAAAAAGGATTGAAGTCGGATTCGAACCGATATGCCTTCCCATTGTACAAGCCAAATATTTAATTAATTAAAATTTTATTTGGCTATAAAACCAACGAAAATAAAAATCACTTATGATAAATCGTTGAAAAGCTATCAATGAGGGCTGATTACTGCAGTTAAGGAAAAGTCCAAAATTCAAATCTTTTGGATTTGGGGCTATTATAGAAACTTGGTCGAGCCGATTGCAATCAAAAGTGGAGGTGACCAACTAGATGTTACAACAGTCCTAAATCCAGAATTTCAACATCCTAGGGCTAATCGTTTTTGAGTTACGCGAGATGCACACGTACTTACAGACGTCAAGCCGAAACTAGTCGAAATGGATTTAGGGATGGTCAGAATGGATACTTCCGTTGAAATGTGAAAACCGAAATTTTTCGTGATCACAATGCTTCCTTTACTGCGTACAATGACGTAAAAAAAGAACGATCATGATTCATGAATCAATCAATAAAATCGATCGATTTATACTTTAAAAGAAAATTAATTTTAAAATATTATAAATGCGAGTACAAATAAGTATTAAAAAACATCTGAAATTTTTTTTAGTCGAAGTAGGGTAGCGAAAGATTTAATCCAAAATTTAACATAAAAACCCAAATAGTGAAACAATTTTCAAACATATGCTAATTTTATACAGACAAAATGGTATTTTGTGTATTTCAAATGGTATGAAAAAAAAATCACAAAAGATAGTACAGAATTTACAATTTTAATAATTAATTGTTTAATAAAAGTTTGAATTGAAACATGGGCATCAAAGGTCGATTTTAATATTTAGCATGGATTAGTAATGAAAATTAAAAAGGTTTTAATATAAAAAATTAAAACATTAAATTTCCAAATAATTCACGAAAATAAGAGAATGAAATAAACGTTAAGAGGCAAAAATATGAAGTTTTTATAAGGAACAAAGGTGTAAATCGTCGTAGATAGTAGATAAAAAAACCGAGAAAATAAAATTAAGCTCAAAAAATAAGCAAAAGATTAGTTAATATTAAAGTTTAACAGTCATTTTGATAATAGCATATTTAAAATAACGAATAGAATTAAAAGATACATTCCTATTTCATGAATTATATAAATAATTGCTAGAGAAAATTAAATTTCATAAAATTATATTTAACATCTATTCAATAGTTCAATTCTGTGTATTTTAATAATCTTAGACTTACAAAATAGAATCACATCAGTACCTACAATAATAATTAATATTACCTTTTCAATTTTTCCAATGAAGAGTATACGGATAATATTATTGTTTATGAATTATGTAATCGAAATTTTAGCTGAATTTTCCAATGAATTTGTAGTTTCGTAGATTTTTACATAGAGATAGCATACAACTGTAAAATATGAAATATTAGCAATAATACTTTTATGCTGTAATTGGGAATTAATCTTTCATTAGACGTGAATCGATAACATAGCTTATTGGATTTATAATTATAAGAATTTTTTTTTTGTGCAAAACACATCGATTTAATATTTTTTTCTTACTTCGCCGACATATTGCATAAATAACGATATTTTTTAGATTCTGTAACACTTTTATAATTACTATTTTGAAAAAATAGAGTAATTTAATAGATTACTTTACTGTATTAGTAATTACTGCATTGATGGGAACTTTGAAAACAAAAAGAAAAAACAGCACTTTTATTTTAAGCCGATTAAACATTATTGTGAAAAGAGTTAGCTGTACACTAATTCAGTTGGGTATACTAGTTCTTGTATTGATAGTACATCATAGTAGTATTCATTTTAACTTGATCAATATTGTTGTCAATGATTTTATAGTACTAAAAAAATGATTAATTGAGCTATTCTCCATACATTTATTCATCTTTTTTTTTTATACAAAAAATCATAATAAATAAATCAATAAATACTGATTATTATATGCAAATACTGACAATTCTGCAATCAACACTTTTTAGTATGGTGTAACTTTAAATCTGTTTCATTAAAAATCTATTACGTTTTATCATGGTTTTTTATCATTTTTTTTTTTACTTTTTTTCTAAACAAGCAGTTTAGATGATATAACCAATAAAATCAGAAGCTGAATTATGATTTTACCAGATAATTAGAGTTTAATCAGAATAATAGTACACAGTATACCATCAATTATTTATGTACTGTAAAAACTCATTAAAAATATTTTAACATGAAAATTATCATATTTAATTTACTGAACGATTCTCGAAGAACGTAATAACTTTCATGACATGTTCTACTGTGAAAATAAGGAAGAGAGTTCATATAAACATAGGTTCGAAACGCTTCGTGAGCAAACGTAGGTTGGCAAAATATTTCGTTTTGATTTTTGCGTTTTCGGTAAAATTAAGCCAGACTGTTATTGTTGGAACGTAATTAAGGTGTAAATTTAATAGTTTTATATTAAATCTTACCTCAAAAAAAAATCGTATGTGGACAACTCATGACTTCCTTGTACGCCTATTAAATTAGATATATACATTTGTTTTTTTAAATGAAACGTACATAAAATCTTATTTCATTAAAAACTTCTGATATTTGTTCAATTTTTTTGTTGTTATTATTTTTGAATTATTATTCATCGTAAAATGTTCTTTACAACCAGAGATTAATAATTATTAATAAATCAATAAATTTGAATTTGAAAATAAAAGTTAAAAAAAGGAGATGAAGACTGATTCGAACTGTTGTGCTTTCCCCTAAGATCCAGATATTTCATTAAGCTATAACTCTGGAACTAATGAAAATAACTACCACTTATGATAGATAGTTGAAAAGCTCTCAGTGAGGGCTGATTACTGCAGTTAATAAAAAGTCCAAAATGTAATTTTTTGGGTTCAGTCGATTGCAATTAAAAGGGGAGGTGCACAACTAGATGTTACAACAGTCTTAAATCCAAAACTTCAACATCCTACGGCTAATCGTTTTTGGTTGTAAGTATGTATGTATGTTTGTTGTGTGTTTGTTGTATGTATGTGAGATACATACGTACGTACAGACATCATGCCGAAACTATTCAAAATGGATTGAGGGATAGTGAAAATGGATATTTCCGTTAAAATCTGGAAATTTTTCTGGATCACAATACTTCCTTTACTTCGTATAAGGAAGTAAAAAAAAAAATTTCAGAACTGTATTTTTAATAGATTTTGAGAAATATGGGGTAAAGACAAGACTGGTGTCGAGAAACACACAATTTTAGTTTAGGCGTAAAATAACCTTTTTAAATGGGTAAAGAAGGCTTCTAAAAATTTGATTATGAGTAATATGGTACGAATTAAATATTTAAGAAAATAACTCAAACGTTGTTTGCGTTGAAATAAATTCCAACGCAAACAATAAAATCAACTTAAAAATAAATAAACTGCTGAAAATGACTTCCTCCGCATAGGATACAGCAGTAATTTTTAATTAGTTTTAAAGATATCTAATAAATTGTTTTACTGATATCTTTTTTTATTAAATTTTTCTTCTTTTTTAAATTTTCATTCTTTATTTTTCTAAAATATTTAATTCTTTTGTTTTGTTGAAAATTTTGTTTCGTTTAATACCTAATCTAAATTTTGTCACGTTTATATTTTGTTTTTAATAAACTTCGAAATTCTTACGTTTTTATATATTTTCTGTGGACAATATTCATTCAATTTACTCTGAATCAAATTCTTTACAAGTTTTGTAAACTAGTAATAAACTTTTATGTGCTTATTATCCATTTAACAAAGTTACTTTACCCTAAACATAAAACAGAGTGTTTGTTGATCCTATTATTTCGTATTTTACCCTAGACTTCTCGAAAACCACAAAAATTCAGTGCCGATATCTATTTTGTTCTATATTCCCGGGATAGGTTTCATATAAAAACACTATATGTACAACTTAATTTGGGTCCCAACAATTACAGTTACGCTTAATTTTACCGATGGCCCAGAAATCAGAGCGAACACTTTCGCTAACCGACACTCGTTACGAAGCGTTTCCGAACCTAGTTATTTGAATTTTCCACTTTATTTTCACCAGCAGAACTGTCCTGCGAGTTTGTTTGCAACATAGCCAATGCCACTCTTGCCGTAGGTGGGATGCGACTGCTGCACTTACCTCCGGTTACTTGATTAAAGTACATAAAAAAAATTCACCGCGACGGGAAACGCAAATAACCAAACAGCGCGGGTGATGCCGCGACGGCGATACTGGTGTACATATATATATATATATATATATATATATATATATATATATATATGTACTCCATATATAAATTTAAAATAACGTATTAAGGATAAATAATTATCAGCGAGTTGATTTGTTATTATATCATTTTGTTTAAATTAGATATCAAGAAATAAGTTTAAAATCAGATCACATACATGTGAACCAAATTTATTGTATTAAATTGACATTAGATCGATATGAATTTTTCATACTTTTTATATTAAAATATTCATAATGGGAACGTTTCCTTTCTATATGGAACATTTTTTTTTGTAACTTAATTGATCAACTATTGGTTATGTATGTCAAATGTCATAATCATTATAGCTGTAGGTGATCCAACAAATTCTATGTTACTCCCGAAAATTACAAAGATATTCTTAATAATAAGCTTTAATTCCAGGTCTTAACAGAAAAATGGGAAGGAAGTGAGGTGAGTGCGGATTACTTAGTTATCTAAGCTGAATTTGTTATTGTGTAAGCAAACCAAGATTAAATTGATATTCAAGCCTTAAAAGAACACAATTTTTTCTCTGCACAGTAGGCTATATACAGACCATCATTTCTTTCATAAAAAGCAACGTTACTGTTGCCTCTTGCCCTTGAGTTGCTTTACATGTATCAGAATCGTAAGTAAGACTCAGACAGATAATATATGCACGACAAATAATGATATTATAATGATAATAATTACAGTCATAAATTTTTTTAATAAAAGAAGGAGCTTCGCCTCACCCTTGGGAAATTGGATTTTGTTTTTATTTTATGGGTTCAGGATACATTATATTAAAATATTTCAATAAAAAAAAAAAAAAAACAAATAATAATCAGTTTCTTTTAATGTGAATTTTAGTAAAATTCATATTTAATTTAATTTGACGCAAGGTTCTTTGAAAAATATTTTTTTTCAATTCAACAATTTTCGAATATGCTGTTAAAGGATTGGATTTTTTTGTTAATGGCTATAGCAGATTAAAAAATGTATATTTTTTTGGTTGACTTAAATTACTAAACACGTGAAGTGAATAGTGAATAGTTAGTTAACACGTATAAGTGAATAGTTTGTGGTGGGGTTGTGTTGATAGTCAAGAGAAATAATATATTTTTAAAAAATATATAATTGTTTCAAAACTGAATAATAGAAATTTCTGCAGTGGTGACATAAATAATCATGTATTATTATGATTCACAGTACATAATTATCTTATTAGAATGAGTTTAGGGGCAACACTACAAGTTTTATTATTATTATTTTAATAACGCTAAATAAATAAATATTTTATTTTGAAATAAAACTAATTTAAATTATTTAAATAATTTTGTTAAAAACACTATACTTTTACTATTGATATGTATTTATTTTCAATAATTTGTCGGAATAAATTATGCTTGATGTACGCAGATAAGAAAATTCTGCTTACACCATTATACGAGTATTATCTATTACTGATATTTACATGAATGATTTCACGCCTCTTTAGTGTCAGATTATGTCTTGTTTCTCGGTATTGTTTAATGGTATCTGGTTTTGAGTTAACAACTTCATTAATTAGCATGCATTTTGCATTTATACTTGTAAATTCTGTCTTTTCTGACAAGATTTATGGCAATTGTTCTATAATATTCCTGAATAACGTTCTTTGTTGTTATTCTGTATCTGACGTTTCATTCCTTACCAATGATTTTCAAACATTAATATTTTACGTATAGTCAAAATATATCGCTTACATAACCTTAACGTAATATATATTTCACATCCGGTTCATGCGAAAAAAATAGGTCTATAAGTATATTATTTAAAAATCAAGTTATAAACGATGAGTAGCATCAGATTTCAACTGAAATCATTCTAATTTTGAATTTTTATTAAAGAGAAAATATAAATGTTACAAGAGAAAGATATTTCATTCAAAAAAGGAACATTTTTTTCTCTTTTAATGCAAATCACAATAAATGTAAATCTGTAAATCTATCTGTAATTATAGAAATATGGAATCGAATTCAAATTCAGGTAAGTCATCAATATTAAAAAAATACAAAATAACTGATGTAACTGTACCAGAAGGCGAATAAAATATTTTATGGGTGTTATATGGGTCATAGTTTTCAATTCCTCACTGTTCTTAACAGTGAAAATGAGACTTTATTCACATCGACCTATAGTATAAATTATTTATAATTTATACTATAGGAAAAAGAACATGACCAAAATGGGGATTAATTTTTCTGCTTTGGAAGAATTAAAAGGCCTAGCCGTAACCGATAAACAGGTTAGATGGTACTCCCATTATGTACTTACCGGAGAAGAAAGAGCCACTGGTAGTCCTTTCGCCACATTACATCAAGGATAGGTTTTAGGGCCTCGGGGAATTTTCATTGTGTAACCAGTAGGGTCCAACCACACAGTACCAAAAGTGGAGGAAATACCAGAAGTAAGGATAACTGAGTGCTGAGAAAAAGAATTTGCTTTGAAAGTCTGAAAAACATTCCCAGAGGACATGAATTCCTCCAAGCAGTAGGCATCAATTCTGCCCATAATATCTCGTTAGATCGAGGAGTTTTTGTAGAGGATGAAGTAACAACACATGATTGATCGACGATTGTTTACTCTAATAAATACCAAATACATAATTAAAATATGTGGAGAATTGCCAGAAGCATCTGGGATAAAAACATAGGTAAGGCAGGGTGAAGCTCCTCAATTCTATTCAACATTGCCTTAAAAAAGTAATTAGAGAATGGAATAAAGAACTGGTTAAACATCGAATCTCAGAAACTGTATATTTAGGAACACGAAGAATGAAATTAGCTATTAATCATTTAACCTTTGCCGATGACGTAGTTTTCCTAGCTATAAATACAGAATAAAATCTAAAGTACATCTACTGGCAAGAAAACAGAAAAAATAGATCTACAAATATCCTATTAAAAAAAAGAATTTATAACCGATGATAAGAAATGTGTAGAAGAATTAATTTTTGAAAAGCAACAAAAATATACAAAGTAAGCCAAATTTAGGTATCTTGGGATATAATAACCAACTGTATTCGAAAAAGAAGGAATTAAAAGTAGGATTTTTAAAACGGAAACAGCTTATAGACTGACAGCGGGTGTTCACAATAAGAAATTCTTAAGCTATAAAGCTAAACCACGACAGTACAAGGTAGTAATTTGCCCAAAAGCCTTACATACATGCAAGCGAGTGTTTAGGAAAGTTTAATGTAAGAAATTAAAAAAAAAGAAAAATCTTAAGGAAAGTTTTGCGCTTAAAGGAACAGAAAAATAAGGAATATATATATATTATATGCTAAAATCTATTAAAGAAATTTACCAAGAGATAGAAGGTTTAGAAATGGAATGCTGAAAAGAAGAATGAATTTTTTCCAAATTATTTAGCTTTATAAGGATAGAAAAAAAAAAAACAGGGTGCCTCCGAGAAGTAAACCAAGACCTAGAAAAACTAAATGAAGAATGAAAAAAAAATAATAACAGAGAATAATATTGAAAAACAAATGAGAATTTCAAACTAGATGAAAAACAAAAGCCAAAGAACGGCTCAAGATAACTTACAGAAGAGCAAAAACAAGCATTATGAGAAAAAGATGAAGAAGTAATGGAAACAACTGAAATAAGAGGAAAAGAAGCAAGAAAATGCAACAAGATCTAAAAGGTTCTAATCGAAAGAAGAAGAACAGTGACACAAATATGTGAAAGTAGACTAAACAAATTTCTTTCTTTTTCTATTAACCTCCGGAAGCATCGTAAGGTATTACTTCAGAGGATGAATGAGGATATTGAATGTAAATGAAGCGTAGTTTTCCACAGTCTCAGGTCGACCATTCCTGAGATGTGCGGTTAATTGAAACCCAATCACCAAAAAACACCGATAACAATCTAGTATTCAGATCCGTATAAAATCCTTTACTAGGATTTGAACCCTTAGAACTCTCGACTTCGAAATCAGCTGATTTGTGATGACGAGTTCACCACTAGACCAACCTGCATGTTTGTTGGTTTGTTTGTTTGTTCCACGGAAGCAGCTCATTCACTGTTGTATTTTTTCTCTTTTATCCATTAACTCATTTAACGATTACAGCACCTCACAACGCATTGTAGTAGACAACAGTCTGCAATGACTTGAAGGATTCAGAGATTATATTTCAATTGCCAGTATCGACGTGTCGTCATAAGCGGCTAAAGATTTCCTTCGATATTAAGGGTTTATTTGAGGAATGATTTCTTTTATTATCATATTTATAGTGCAAATATTTTTAACCCCGTAAATACTAGACGCACCTAAACGTACTATTAATATTATTTCTTCATAACTTTAAAATAGTGTTTGTAAATACCAGATATATGACGAAATATAAAGAACGAATGTACTGTTAGAACTATCCAGGACGAACATGGCACTAACGATTGATTATAAAATAAAACACAATTTACACTTTGGTATGGATTCTCTATTGTTTTTCCTTAATACAATTAGGCAGAATTTTGAAACTAACGATAATATTCTACCGGAATACAAAAACTATATACTTATATATAAAATACTAATACTTATACTTATAAAATTATATATTTATATAGACTTAAGTGGAGCTACTGATTAAAAAAAAATTGGAGGTTTTTAGGTAGGTTTCTACGATATATCAGGCTAATATATTCTTTGTTTCTGTCAGTGAGAAGCCAAAATGTTAATTGCTTTGACAGTGGTACATTATTTCCTGATACAATGAGTAGTATCGTTATGTATTGTGGTCGATGTCATAGTTAGTAGTATAATTGTCGTGATTGGAACGTGGTGTTTGAATAATTACCGACAGAGAGCGTGGTGTTTGAAAAATGTTAATTTTATTGTACAAACATAAGTTAATATAATAAATTTGGTGAAACCGACAATTTCTTTGCATGCTAATGTCATTTTATTTTTTAATAATTTAATTACTTTTTAACATTATTTGTGTTTATTGTATAAATTTTTGAAACATTTTGATATAATTAGTTTAGCATTATTATTATTTTTATTATGCAAGTTTTTTGATATTGAGTAATAAAATTATATTTTATTACGACTAAAATTTTTAATCTTTATTAATTTTACATACTTTTCCTTTTTGCGTTTATCTTAATTACAATTTTATCAATCAATATTTCTAGATGCTTAAACAGGCTTAAGTAAAATACTGACTTAAAACATTATTCTGTAATAAAGTAGTTTTTTCCGGTAATTCTACTCTGCTTATAAACAAACAGCTGTAGGGGGAGAGGCGAATGCAATCTATTATTGTACTTTAAATTGGGAATTAAATAAGATATTCCTTAACATTAATTCCCGGGTTGACGAACGTTTGCGGGGCTCAAAATTGAGTTTTGTAATTCGTAAAAGATGTACACCTTATACTTCAGCCACTACGTGTAGGTTTTCTGATAGAACTGCTACTTGCTAATAAATATAAATACAAAGAATCATTTTAAGTATCATTTATTTACAACTATTATTTTCCTATTATAATTATAATATTTTTTTACCTTACGTAGAATTAAGCCATATATTTCTTTTAGGATTCCCTAATTTATTTATTTATAATTACTTATTATTTATTAATTTTAAATCTGTTCATTCAGTTTTTTTTAAATATTTATGTTTACCTTTATTTTTAATTTCTCTGACATGATTTAACAATTGAAATATGCAGTTCTTTCTTTTCTTTTGGAAACGGATTTTCAGTTCTTTCTCTTTAATATTATATAAAAAGCTGTATTACAGTAGTAAATTCTAGCTTTTTAGCAGTTATTTCCTAGACAACAATGAAAGTGTCCAGCGAATGAAATGCAAACATGTGGTGGACTTGGGGTATCTGAAAAACACTTGAACTGGTTCGATGTCAGATATGTGATAAACGATTTTAACTATGCCTTTTTTAGGAGCCTAGCGCCCTACCATTTCTTTCCGTTAGCTTAACACCCTACTATTTTGTTTATTTTTATCTATTGTTTATTAATTTTGTGTATTTTTTTAAATTTATTTTTTTACTAGACTATTGTGATCTCTTGAATCTTTGTGATCCTAATTAATGCAAATGTGTATATTTATATAGACTTTTCATGTACCTCCAATTTATTTATTTATTTATTTATTTATTTATATATATATATATATTTATTTATTTTTGTATGAACGTTTTATTAAGTGAGTTCGTTGGAATTCCCTCTTCACGTGCTTTTTGTAATTCAATTTACTTGTGGTTCCTTCGTCGGACAGATTGCAAATATACGATTTGTGAAACAAAAAAAGAACTGCGTTATAGTTCATTTTTGTTTAAAAATTCTTATGGGAACATCAATTTATGACTGAAAATAAGCTGAATGAAATAAAATTAACACTCATTATTCAAAACTAAGTTGATTTTTGTAATTATTGAGAACATTGTCTATTAAATAAAGTGGAGATAAATCATATGACACTTCTTTAATGAAATGTGATACAGAATTTATTAAAAAATAATTAACAATTCACCATAACTCTGATATACAAGACGCCTTTTGTTACTCATTTTATGCTTAAAAAAAATAACACGGTCCCTTTATGTATAAAGACCATGTTATAATGTATTATATTGTAATATATTACAAATGAAAGGAAGCTTATTTGATATTGGGAATAATTTACCGTGTAAAAAAATTAATTATACATTCGGTGACTTACACGTAGAAGCTTAATAAAAATAAAAATAATATTATAAATTTATGAGGAAGAACTCTTTTGTTTAACTGATAAAATATATGCAAAAATAAAGGTACTTTTAATTAAACTTTTCCCAATCCAAAATAATACTAAAGACCAAAGAGAATTCGAGAGAGCAGAACAATGTTTTTTCTTTAATAAAAAAAAAGTTGAGATCAAAGCAACCGCAGTGAATAGGTGCTTTCTACTTTTAGACATAATGCAAATAAGTCAGTAAGGTAATTTAGACCCACATAAAAATTTTTGTAAATGTGTAATACCTAATTATTAAGTCGTTAAAAAAAATCACTACATGTTGTGAATAATTATATATAAAAGAAATAAAAGGTAATTGATTAGAATTTAAATAATATTTATAGAAATAATAATTTAATATTGTTTTTGAATAAGCTCTTTCCATTATTAAATTTACGGATTTGCAGTATACAGACTAAGGAAAAGTGACTTAAGGAAAAACCTCGCTTCGCTCGCTCTTTCCGATTAGCCCGGGGGTCTGCCTCCTTAACCCCTTGTATTCATTAAACTCATGCTTGTGACAATAATAATGAGAAATAAAAATTACAGTCTGTTCAATTTATAAAAACTATCAGTGTACTGTAATTTCTTCAAAGGAACAATTTGGTCAGCATAGGACCCACTAATTCGTTTTTAGATTTCCTGTAGCAGCTTCTCTCGCAAAATACATAATTATAATTACAAACATAAATTACCACACGTTGCTACCAAATCTCGTAAACATTGATTGAATAGCGATAGCATAAATCGGCAGAACTGTAAATACCAATTATTTTTTACACTTAATATATTAAAATTCAAAAACCCGAAGATGGTTTTTAGATATTTATCTTAAGAGTATTTTCAAGCCCAAATCGAGTGAATATCTCATTCACTATAGTCGGAAATACAGTATAGAGGAAAAATACTAATTTTTGCATCTCTTCGTAAACAGATTTAAAAAATTAGCTCACATTTCAAACAGAGATTAGTCAAACATATAAATTATTTGGCAGTAAATCTATTGAACAATAATGATGACCTCTCAAGCGTCTAAAAAGTTTTCATATGCTAGACGTGGGAAATGTAACAAGAGGAGAGGTGACATGGAAAATTATACATGACAAAAAGTTATCTGATTTATTTTTTGAGTGGGGTTTTTTTATGATAAAGTTTGATAGCAAAATTATCATTATATGTTTAAATAACTCTAAAAAAGGTTTTTAATTTTTAAAAAAACGGCGTTTTTTAATACTAAACTAATATATACTAAACTATAAACTGTAATATATAAACTAATAATTTTAAACTTTATTGGCTCCCTCAGCATCAATATCGCCCACAAAATAATTTTTTTTCGCTACTTGCTCTATGCCCAGAAGTCAAAAAATATGCAAAAAATAAAAAAAACTTTTTATAGACTTTTGAGAAGGGGGATTTTTGGGCAAATTATTTTTTAAAATAGTGTGATAAGAATGAGCGCAAGTACTGAGCTGAATATAAAATGGGGTTATATTAGCAAAATTTTGGAAAACTGAAACAAAAGTTTTCCAAAAATATGCCACATATACACGAGTCTATACAGAATTACATCAAAACCGGTTAATCCACGCAACAGTTTGTAAGCTTAAATACGCCAACAACATACATATTCGAACATTATCACCTTTTTTGTTTTTTGGGGTTCCTGGGTCATAAGACGTCAGGAAATGAAAAAAACCCATATTTCATTTTTCGACTGAATAGTTTTATAACAGGTACAGCTACATACTCGTATATACATATATATCTTTTTTTAATTCTTCTGCAAATTAACAGTATTTTTGTACGCTTAGTTAATTACTAATTAATTATTTTCAGATGGTCTATATATATATATGGTTTGAAAATAATTCTATAACGTTTTTCTTTTAAAAATAAATATAGAAAATTCATAATGAAAATAATAACTTTTAGCTTTTTATTCAAAAAGGTTTAAATTTGAACTTTATTCAACTATTGAGGAAGTTCAATAATATTGTTGCCAGTTTCTGTTAATACTACTTTAATTTATAAGATTCATTTTATAGATTTTATGCACTGTTAGGAACGGTACGTTTTTTAAAAAGTTCAACAAAAGGTCATCTACGTGCTTCTATATGGTCTTAAGAAGTGAACTTAAAGGATCGCTATATAATAATATTATTAAAGTCTAAATCATCTAATTTAAAGATATATTAATCTACAAGACGAGGATTTATAAGGCTAATTTAATTCTAATTTCGCTTTCTAAATTGTAATAAATTCAAATTTTTTATGAAAAATATCTTGCATATTAATTTATCAAACTCTACTTAATTTACGTTAACATTAAAGAAAAAATATGCATGTAACTATAACAGCTTTTTAACAGACTTCAAAAAAGGAGGTTATGTATTCGACCTGTGTAGGTAATTTTTCCGCCGTCCGGCGGATAGGTAGGGACAGTGGGAATCCTGATATTCTGTATGTATGCGTCAAGTTAGATGATGTTATATGGTCTTCTGTAGGGTAAGTTATTGAAATTTCTGCATAAGATACGTAGAACCGTTAATAAAATCATCAAAAATCTAGATACTTCGTCTTAAACCTTTCAGACCCAATATACATTATGTATAATATACAGCATCGGTAGGGACAGTGGGAATCTTATAATTCTATAAGTCTATACGTGCATCACTTTACATGGTCTTGATGTCGTTCCACTTTTTTTAAAAATAATTATTTGAATCCTAATATTAAAGTATCTTTTTTTGTCTTTAGTCATTTGACTGGTTTGAGGCAGCTCTCTAAGATTCCCAATCTAGTACCAGTTGTTTCATTTCGGTATATCCACCTACATCCTACACCCTAACAATTTGTTTTACATATTTCAAACTTTTCCTGCCTGCACAATTTTGCCCATCTACCTGTCCATCCAATATCAAAGCGACTACTCCAGGATGCTTTAAGATGTGGCCTATAAGTATGTTTCTTATTTTATCAATATTTTTACAAATGCTTCTTTCTTCATCAATTTGCCACGATACCTCTTCATTTGTCACTTTACCACCCATTTAGTTTTTGACATTCTTCTATAGTACCACATTTCAAATGCTTCTAATCTTTTCTTCTCAGGTACTCCGATCGTCCAAGTTTCACTTCCATATAAAGGCTAAGCTACAAACATATACTTCAAAAATGCTTTCTTAATTTTCAAATTAATTTTGATGTAAACAAATTACATTTTTTACTAAAAGCTTGTTTCGCCTGTACTACTTGGTATTTTATATAGCTCCTGCTTCGTCCATCTTTAATAATTCTACTTCCCAAATAACAGAATTCTTCTACCTCCATAGTCTTTTCTCGTCCTGTTTTTATGTTCAGTAGTCCATCTACTTTATTTCTATCATTTCATTACTTTTGTTTTGTTCTTGTTTAAAATATCATATAATAAAATAATATAAAGTAAATAATACTTATATAATACACGAAATAAAGTATATAATATATGAAATGTCATATCACATATGAAATACGGTATAATATAATAATATTGAAATATCATATGATATAATATATACAAAATATGATTAAAATGTGTAGTTCGTTCAGATTAATTCACAAAAACATGTATAATTAAAAAAACATTTCAAACCCTTAATTAAAAATATTCAATATTATAAACAAAAAATGTCAACTAAATAAACAACTTACAAATATATATATAGCTTACATATTAATCTGAAGAATAAATTATAAAATTAATCTAAAACCTTATCGATTTAATATTATAAAGTTGATGTTTCTAAGTGGATTTTCTATATGCTACAGAATGTGTATAACAAAGATTTTAATCCCTCTTGGAGCAGATAAGTAAGGTATGGTGACAAAAGTAACACAGGTCACAAGGGGATTCCAAGTAGGTTGTACGAGCCTAAAACGTGGATCGCAAATAGAAAAGAATAAGTAATAAGCTCTGTAAATAAATAATGAATCCAAGGTAAAAGAAAATGGTAGGTACCGAATCAAACGAGAGAAAACTGAGAGCGATTGTAACAACTAAAGAATATAAATAAATAAAATATAAAAAGGTAAAAAAATATTGTTACACTTTAGGAATCACAGTATGTCCCTTTTGGTTTTAAATTTGGAAGTAGAAAAAACATTAATGGAACTGAAGGAAGTAAAAAATCAACCCGTGACGAAAAAATAAAGATCTTATATTCGTTGATGATATCGTTCCTTTTGTTGAAACTAAAACTAGTTAGATGAAATGCTCATAATATAAATTAATTACAAGTAGAAAAATTTAATTTAAAAATACAGGTAATGAAATGTAATAAAAAGGATGATTATGGTTAAATAATACTAGGCTAGGAAAACATAACAGGATAGGCTTGCAAACATAAAGCATAACAGGATCGATCTTGTTGTAAGAAGCTACCCTTATTTACCTACTTTAGAGTTCGATTCCCAACAAGGTTTTTTCATTATATCAATCACCACAAAAAGTCTCTTGGACTTTATTTTTGTACGCCTGTTACTAAATAAGTGAAAAATAATAATTTTTTGTTTTATTTATTTTTTATTCATAACGTGTAGGTTGCAATCTGTTCAATTAGTGAACAATAAGTAACCTCCCCAAGGCCCAATGTGATAAAGATGATATGCATGTACGACATGTAAATGAGGTGTAGTCTTGTTCACACTCAGGTAGACCATTCCTGAGACGTGTAGTTAATTGAACCCCAACCACCAAAGTATACCGGTATCCACTGTATAGATCTCAAATCCGCATAAAAGTAATAATATATTTACCTGGATTTGAACCTCAAAAGCAGTATATATTTATTAGTAAATAAGTACATATTGATAGTAAGAAAAGATACAAATATAATTTCATTATAGTGTACAAAACCGTAAATTATTATTTAACATAGCTGAGTGAGGTTTATATTATTCTGAGTGATAGGTAATTACGTAAAAAAAATCGATTTTCAATTTCTACATTCTACATAAAATATATATATATATATATATATATATATATATATATATATATATATATATATATATAATTATATATAAATGAAAAGAGGACTACTTCTTGCTTTCACTGAAATTTTCCTTTCATACTATACATATGAAACTGTCATTATTATGAATAAACACGATCACGTTTTCTTTTTCACCGCTGAAACAGCATTACGTGCTCTTTGTTCGTAAAAATATTATCTATTATTACAAAAACTAACCACATGTTTTTATTTTCCTTTATTCAGAGCAAAATACGTATTATTAACAAATATTTATGTAACCTATTGTAAAAGCTTTTTTTGTTAAATAACCAAATGTTAAATTTGGTAACAATAGTAATTAAAGAAATTATAAGAAGGAATAATATTTTTAAAAAACCTACTTTTTACTAATATATATGCAATAATACGAAGCCTAGTAAAACTAAACTAACGTAGATAGAAACCAGTGTCCACATCAGAAAAATCTGATGTGGACACTACATGACTTCCTTGTACGTCTATTAAATTACGTACATACATTTTTGCTGCACTTCATTTAAACTTATTTCATTTGAAAGTGAGATACGATCCTCCAATTCTTTAATAAAATGGACAGTTAAATAACTGATAAAATATTAGTTTTTATAAACAACAGATATTTAAACAATTACTAATTCAACAATCATAACTGAAATATTAGGTTAGAGTAAACGTCCCTTGCTTACTCTTTAAATAAATTTACCAAAAAATCCAATAATAATAAAAACTGATTATTCTACACCGTAAGGTCAAAATTAATATTTGTAACCAGTATACGTGAGTTCACTAAACGGAATAGTTTAATTATTATTAACTTTTATATATACGACACACAGAAATCTTGTGCGTAAGTGAAAACAAATTTCAACTATCACATTAAGTTGAATACAATTTAAAAATGCATTATATTTTTCTGTCAAATAGTTAAATAAAATGATTTTTTTAAAAATAATGTACAATTTTTATAAGAATTTGCTAAGAAAATCCAAACTTAATACAATTCTAAATTATATTTTTCAATTAATATTAAATAGTCAGATGTTTCACCAAATCTATTATTTCACTAATAATTTTTTTAAAATTTTTTATTATCAATGATTTATTATTTATTGTAAAAACGTTTTTAAAATTACGAGGTAATAATTATTAAAACAATATATTTAAATAAATAAAAGAAAAGTTAAAAAAAACAAAAGAAGGTGAAGTCTGATTCGAACTGATGTGCCTTCCCTTTAAGTTCTAAATATTCCATTAATTAAAATTTCAATTTTAATTTCGATTGCAATCAAAAAGGGAGATGCACAACTAGATGTTACAACAGTGCTAAATCCAAAATCTCAACATCCTACGGCTAATAATTTTTAGTTATGCGAGATACATACACGCTCATACAGACGTCACGCCGACACTAGTCAAAGTAGATCCGGGGAAAAATGAATATTTCCGTTGAAATATGAAAACCGAGATGTTTCGCGATCACAATATTTCCTTTACTTCGTGCAAGGAAGTAAAAAAGGCTTGCATAAATACAAAAATTATTTCAATAAAAATAAAACAAAAATTATTTTGTTTTATTTTTCTTGCTGCAACATTTAGATCTGTTTACAACGATGAAACAATAACTGTGATTAAGGTCTAAGAATTATTATAGTACTACACATGAAACCAGACTTTTAGCGATACAGAATTTACAATGAATGATAAATAATAAGAATAATGACAAACATATAATTATAACATAATAAAAGAAATGAAAATACAACTTTACAATTAAAACGTTACATAGTTTTCAATTTAGATTATTTTACCTATAGAAAAATTTATCCTGAAGTGACATAAATACAAGATCATATGAAAAAAATGCGACATGTCAATGACGAGACGTTTAAATACGATTTTACGAATAAATTTTATAAATTTCGAATTATGTACAATAATTAATATAAAATTTATCTATAAAAGCAACCTGTTAATAAAAGATTCATCATTAGCCTTAAGAAATGACGAACTATTAGTAGAATAATTTTTAAAAATAAATACGCTTGTTAAGCCTTTGATGATAGTTTGAACTGAATTTAACTGTATCTTTTAAAACAATGTTTATTTTTCTTGATCGCCAGTCACTTCAAAAAAAAAAAAAAACTACATTATTTAACATGCACAATAAAAAGGGAATGTACTTCTGATAAAAAAAATGACTCAGTCTTCTGGAATTTTCTATTACTTCACTTTTTTAAGATAACTGAGTTAAAATACAATAAAAACCTTGTCATCTATGAAATATTAATTATTGCAGCAGAATTTTTAAAGGATTAATTGAACCATATTATAATGATTCAATGATGGAATTGGAACTGGTTGATGGAGTAATGAATCGCGAATAAGTTACATTTTATAAACATTATATTTTCGTATGATTTGCAAAAATATAAAACACAAGTACCATTAAAAATTTTAATATTTTACATTATACAACTATTTTTTTTTCTATCAACTTAACATCTTTTAAATTGTTTTCCGTTAATAAGACGTCGTCCGAATCTAAGCCAAGTTTTATATTTGTGTCAGTACCACATTAGTATTAGTTTTAGTATCATCTGTTTTATTAAGACGTATCCCGATTCATTTGAAGACAAATTAACGATGAACAACAGAATAATGTTAAGTATGTAGAATAGAAAATTATGAAAACACGGAAGGATAAATGAGACTATCTAAATGATAGGTGACCATGGACCCATCATTCGTTAAATCTTACGGTGAAGACTACAGACAGAGAATCCAATCAACGGTTTATTACGTTAAGTATTGCTGATTATTCTTCATCAGGCTATGTGAAGACAGTGAGAATGATATAGCGTAGTTACTTTTGTTTCTATGAAGAACAAACTTGATTAAAATAACTGTTAATAATAGACAAACATTAAAAATTTACAGTATTTTATGCATTAATTTTTAAAATTGTAAGCATTAATACGGACATGAAATTTAATTTATGATTATCAGTTTTTGGCAGAATTCTTTCGATTACAATGTGTGCCAATTAGAAAGGAGAACTAACCGTAGTATAACTATTGGGAAGTGATAGATTTGATTCCATTTCCGTAAGGATCGGTAGGAAATCTCGTTACTGTTTCATTGAATCTATTGTTGTTATTTTCTGATGATTATCTCGATGAATTTCTGATGTTTATCTGATTACAAGCCGAAGGGGTCTATCTGTAATATAGTCTAACTGTTTGGAAAAACGAGGTTCAATAAAAAGGATGACCGTTAATTCTAGTAGGGGCAATTTGATTCAGAAAGAGCAGTCGGTGTACAGCTGGATTGTTCACTACTTTTTGGCGTCTCCCCTCTGAGGGTTCCAGATAGAGACAGAAATTTATGGATTTATGTTCACTGGTACATAAATCCTTCACGTAGGCTTGATGTGGTACTTTGCACTGATTGTGTATTTTTTCTTAGGATTGTGCTTGTAAGTACAAGACAATTAAAAAGTTTTTCTTACTTTGAAGTCAGATTAAAATTAAGTAGTCAGACTTTCTTACTTTGAAAGTAATATTGATCACGACATAAGCATTAAATATTGTATACAGATTTTACTTACGCGTATCATCTGCATTCGATGCACTCGACTCTCTGATGTGCTACTGGTCATACACTTCGTTCAGTAAGAAAAATAATGGAAGAAATACTTATTGAAATTAATAAGCCTAGAGTGGAATAGTTTTTCTTTTACGAATAGATATAGTTATGCTGTGGCCGTATTTGAGAGTGACTTGTTTGATTTCAGATCATCTACTACCGTTTGGTCGTAGTTTCTAACAAAAGAGAATACACAATTTTCTATATGAGCTTATTTCTGATAAAGGAAGATAGAAATAAATAAATAAACTATACTGCAAAACAACTCAAAGAACACTTTTTTATTTTGCATTATAATAAATTCTAATCCAAACGACATCTGTAATATGATTTTACAGTTATTAACCAGAAATGTAGAGATTACCCTAATTATATCTCTAAAAAGAGCGAGAGAAAAGCAGTAAGAAACAAATTTATATAAGGCCATCTTCCATACTCAATAGCGATTTTTGGCATGTATACATTCCATCAACATTTTTTAACATTAAGCGAAAAATTGTTAAAGGTTTTAATTAAATGCATTACCGGGTCGCGTGAGGTTTCACACCAGATGTGTGAAACGTACAACTGGTGCTTAGTAGAGTAGTGACGGGAAGGGCAACTCTCCAGCTGAGGATGGGCTGGCTGTCCAGAAGAGGAAGTTAGCGTGTCCTGATGACGCTAGAGAGATCCTGGTAGAATGCCTCTACAAGGAGCTAGACAGGGAGGGCAGGCTGCTGCCACAACACCCTGAGGTGACTGGGCGATGCTTGATTGCCGGACTGGTGCCTTAGGGGTGTTTAAATCAGAGAAAAAAAATTAAATGCATTTCATGTTAAAAGATTACGGTCTTGCAAACATCAAAAATCCGATGTGGACACCAGATGATTTCCTTGTACGCCTATTAAATTACATATACACATTTTTTTTTAAAATGAAAAATATATAAAATTTTATTTCATTAATAACTTCTGATATTTTTTCATATATTTCTTTCCTTATTGTTATTATTGAATTATTATTTATTGTAATTTTTTTTTTACAATCAGAGGTTAATAAATTATTAATTAAAAAAAAGAGTTAAAAAAAGGAGATGAAGTAGGATTCGAACCGATGTGCCCTCCCCTTGTAAGATCCAAATATATCATTAATTAAAATTTTATTTGGCTATAACTCTGGAACCAATGAAATTAGTACCACTTATGATATCCAATTTTTACCTCTAAATAAATATAAAATCCACTTTTACCCCTTCTAAAATCCTTTTTTTTATTTTTAGCTTTTTTGGAGACTTTTGGTCAAGTCGATTGCAATCAAAGGGGAGGTGCACAACTACATCTTACAACAGTTCTAAATCCAAAATTTCAACAGCCAATGGCTATCGTTTTTCAGTTATTCGAGATAGATACGTACGAACGTACAGACGTCACCGAAATTAGTAAAAATGGATACACGAATGTTAAAATGGATATTTCCGTTGAAATCTGAAAACCGAAATTTTTCACGATCATAGTACTTTCTTTACTTCGTACACGGACCTAAAAGTGAACAACAAACATTTAAGGCCAAATGTCATGCGATCTCATCTTTTGAGTCAGTCAGTTGCACGTAATACAAAAACAATAGCATGTATTAAAAAAAGAAAGACTTTCACTGATGTATTACAAAATTAAACGTAATGAATGTTGCTCTAGATTCGAGTATTGTATCTATCATTAGAACCTAAGTTACACTTTCTTCTCTTAAAGAAGGATGAGCCAATTATATATGCTTTTACCAATGCTTTACTAATAAGAGATTAGGAAAGAACAACCGTTCTACGAAAAATATCTCTTTTCATTCTTGATATATATCTATATGTTTTATGTTTTACCCTTTCTCACTACTACCTCACTCGGTCTCTCTCTGACCCTCGTCAAAAATCTATCTTTCTTCCTTCAACAATGAAGAGTAACAACAATGTAGAGTAAAATGTATGTAGAGACAATGTAGGGTTGGTTGACATCAATCACCTCGTTCTCATTGCACGAAAAAATGTTTTTGTTTATGAATTAGTATTACTTAAGAGTTTGATGTTTAGGCATGAAAATATTTATAATATTTATTGCGTATGGAAAAATATCAAACCTCACAAGGATTTAAATTCAGAGAACCTTCCAGATTAAAGAATAAAGCCTATTTAATTAATATTATTAATAAATGCTTACAGATTCATAGCAATGAAAACAAAACCTTAATTAGTCTAGTGTTATCTGTATTTTACATCAAGGACGTTTTATGAAATCATCACTTCTAATAAGCTACCATCTTATCTACTGTAGAAAAGCTTATCAGCTTTTCTACATCTACCACGTAGAAGAGGTTATTATTTTAGAATTATTATTGGTTTAAACTATTCTTTCAGAGTATCTGTATTCTACTTAGGCTGGATTAGAATTTATTATAATATATTTCATCTTCTTTTTTTTTTCTTGATGATATAATCACATAAGCTTGAAGCTTGTGCGTGGGTTATGGAGTTTTATAGCGTATGAAAATTTCCATCCCTTCCGGGATTCGAACCCAGGACCTCTCGGATGAAATGCCGAGACGCTACCACTCTCCCATGGAGGTAGGATTTTTATAAGAAGTGTATCAACCATATGGAATTTAATTTTGGATATTTTTTAATATTATCCTACTTTGAAAAAACTATTTTTTAAATAAAAAAAAACGGTGTCCCACACCAGTGAAAGTATTATATTTTTTAAAGCTTTAAGATTTGCTTACATCAACAATTAAATTTATCTAATTTTTCAATGAACATTGAATCTAAAGTAGCTTATGAAATATTCCGGTAAAAATCATGAAAACGTAGATAACAATTCAAAACATTATGGAGGTATAATCAGTTACTCTTGAATGTTTATGAGAAAAGAAAATTAAAGGAGCCAATCGTATAAAAAATCTAAAGGGTAGCAGGGTAAAAAATAATCTCACCCTCATCGGTTGGCTCTCTTAAAGTAAGACCGATCGTTAAGCAGTTGACATCGATTCAGCCAGCCTATTGTAGAATACGCTTCCGTAAGAATCCATTGACTAATCTATGATTTATATTTACTGCTTTGCTGACCATATATTTTACTTAATATATATAAATATATATATTAAAATGTAGATGTAGAAATGTGTTGTTAACGATTTCTTCATATCGTCATAAAAGTGGTGCTAATAACTGCTGAATAAAACATAGCTTTTTACTCTGCTAAAATTATCTGAAAAAGTTCAGATTATTGCATAATATTCTAAAGTCGCATTATTACTAAACATGAAGCGATATATGATATGTGTTTTCTTATACAAAAGAAGGGCGAAATTAACTATCTGTTTTACGCTACCTGTACAGTCGTACTTGTGATTATGGCTTCATTATAGCCCGTAAGGTAAATGGGGAACCAGCCAGTATGATTTTTTCTAATATCAATGATGATGCAAAACACTCAAAGACTGTTGTAAATAGAGTGAAGGTGTAAAACTGAACACTATTTCTATCTCAGAGCATAGCATTCTGATATGAAGCAGAATATTTAGTTCATGATAAAGCAATGGAAATTCACATCATTCTTCCTAAAACGTCTAGCATAAATAAATTGTTGATATTCATAGAAATTTTCATCGTTTTCAGCAGTGTTGTGGGATTCATGTCAGATCCCTTTAAATTTTATGGGTATGACAATTTAAAAAAAAAATTATATCATTTAACATGGGCAACATGAGATTGTACTTCTATTTATAAATAAAATGACTCCCCCTAACGAGATTTTCTATTCTTTGAAATTTAATGATTACTTAGTTAAATAATACTAATAACTTTGTACAAATAAATATCTGAACGTATTATTTTCTTTTATTCGACAAAAAAGTTTCAGTCTACCGGCCTGATCTAATTGTAAATTCGTCGTCGCCAATCACCTATTTAACAGCTGATTTTCGAAGTCGAAGGCTCTGAAATTTCAAATATTAGTAAAAGTTAGTTACTTTTATACGGATTTAAATACCAGTGGATACCGGTGAACTTTGGTGGTTGGTGTTTTGGTGCATCTCAGAAATGGGCGGCCTAAGTTTGTACAAGACTTCACCTCATTTATACGTCATACATATCCTCATCACACTGGGTCATGGAGGGGTTTACTTATTGTTCCCTAGTTGAACAGACTGCAACGTACACATTAGGAATACAAAAAAAAATGGTTTACTTACATTTTAACGAAAGATTAATTAGTAAAGTAGCATTTTTTTAAAGGATTAAACCATAATAAACGATTCAATGATAAAATTGAAACTAGTTAATGGAGTAATCAATCGCGAAGGAGTCAGACTTTACAAACATGTTATAGTTGAATGATGTGTAAAAAAATGAAACAGGAGTACCACTAAAAATGTTAATATTTTACATTAAATAACAATTTTTTTTTCTATCAACTTAACATCTTTTAAATTATTTTCCCTCAGTGAGACGTCATCCGAATCTAGGACATGTTTTAGTTTTAGTATAGTACCACATTAGGATTATATTTAGTACCATATCATATGGTTTGGAAGAAATAAACTCTAATAAAAGAAAAAAAAAGAAGTTCTATATATTTATAACTTGTTTTTCGAATAAGCTCTTATGTGGCTACGTTAATCAACATGTATAGTCATTTCTTCAATTTCTTCTTTTCGGATTTTTTATTTTTATGTTTGGCCCAGTATTTTTTTCATTTTCTACGAATGCAGTTGTTCAAGTTCTTCAGACCATTTTCTGCCAGATTTCTGGGTTTTTTTTTCTGGTAAAGCTTTATAATTTTGAATTAGTTTACTAAAGAAATTTGTATCAATCATTTCATCTGTAATTTTTAATTCTGCAATTTCTTTTTTGACATTTTTTTATCATCCATACAGAACTGTTTTTCACTTTATTCGTATTTCTGTTTTTTATATCTTTTTCATGAATGAACTGTTATTGGGGTAAAAATAATTTATACATTTTGTATATACGAGTGTATGATTCATACAAACTAAAATTGTTATTATTTTATGCCTAGGATGATTACTTTAGCTCCGCGTTGTAAATGTGCCAATTAATTAAAATATATATTAATTATAAACAATTTTTTAAATTATTTCTCTTTGGATAAGAAAAAGTAGTAAATTAATATTTATGAAAATAGGGAGGGGGTTGCAGAAGCGATAATAATTTACAACTTTTTCACTAAAGGGAAGATTAAATTTTAAGCTCTGTGCAAACGCTGGGAAAGTTGGGCAACTGCTTATTTTAATATTAATTTATCGTATTATGTTAAAAATGTATTTTTAATGAGTAAGATTTGATTTTTAATAAAATAAAAACAGTTTAAACTGTAGTAGAAATAAAAATAAAGATATATATTTTACATAATATAAAAAATATACAGTGTCCGAGATTTACCTGAACAACATTGATATTGAGTAAATAATTTATTTTTACTTGCTTTATTTTAGCTCAAAGTTTTTTTTTTCAGTAATTTTTTTTCGTGTTTTTCCTAAAATCTTGAATCCTTAATTTAAAATACTTCCTGACATTATCTACGGATGAAATTTTGCACAGTTACTAAGGTCGGGTGACTATACAATATTTCACCATTACTTTTGCAAACATCCCCCCGTACGGAGGTAAATTAAGGGTGGAAATTAAGAGTGCGAGTGTAAAACATATTTTGAAATCAAATTAACCTACTTACTCATTCAATGTATGATAATAATTTGATTAAATTATGATTAATTAGTATAAAGCAAATTTTAAAAACTTTTTGTAATATTATTTAAGATAAAACCGGTTGTTTGAATTAAGAAACATTAAAACTGACAGTTTTTTTTTTTACCTGTTATCAAATATATTGAATGTATGTACCGTAATTAATTCGCAAAATATCCAACCTCTAATTAATTTAATGCCATATGTTCGTTGTAACCTATGGGTACGTATTCAAATCTATGAGTTCGAATGCGTTAACAATCTACATTCCTTAAGGTCAACAATATTCACAACACGAGTTTTTTATACATTATGGTAGATGAAACCTCACGGGAAAAAATCACATGGCATTATATCCGGTAATCGAGGAGCCAAGCGATCGATCCCTCTCGTCCAACCCATTGATTTGGGAATGTGTTGTTGAGGGATTCACACACAAATAAACCCCAATATGGCGGTGCTCCATCTTCGGATTACTACTAGCTGAAGATGAATAACGCCTTTTAACAAGTCCAGATACATATATTCGCTTTAACTGCTGTTTGCACAAAGAAAAAAAAATGCAATACACGATCGTGGAACAGTCCGCACTAAACATTAATTTTGGGCTATCTCTAATACGGTCAAGTGTAACATGTTTGTTCTCTCATTCCCATATTTGAAGGTTCTGAGTATTCACTTTTTCAGACTCGTAAAATGTAGCCTCGTCCGAGAAACTTTATTTAAGGTAACAATCATCATTTTCAAATCTTTCAATCGTTTCCAAAGCAAATTCTATAGTAGCAGTGTAATCTTCTGCAATATTTTTAATTTATGAGGACGCAATTGTAATTATTTCTTCAAAACATCGTGAATGGTAGATCGCGGAAGGTTTAACTCGCGCGCTGCACTTCCGAGTTAATCTTCCAGGGCTGCGAACAAAAGACTTACGAATAATCTCCATTTTTTCATCTGATGTTCTAGGTCTGCCTCCACCCTTCCTATGTTCCTACCAGTTTCCTTAAATTTATCGTACCGAGAACGAATACTTGTTCTTCAGGGTGCTTCTAAGTTATATCGAGTTTTACAATTGCGTCGATCGTGTGTATCCGATTTGTTTCAATATACCACTCTACGTATTATGCTTTCATCTGTGCATTCATGGTTACTGACGTAGACGGTTACGTATAAAATTACAGCATTATTTAGTTAGTATTTGCCGAGAGAAATTTTATGAGTTACCTGTTAAAGAGAATCTAATCGTTCATTAATAGGTAGGTCTATTAGTTTTTTCTAATAAGATATCAAAGTTGTTGACACCTGGTATTTATTAACGTTAAAAAAAGTATCTATATAACTCTTTTCGATTAATAGTAATAATAATTTGTGCAAGATGCATTTATTATCCATAAATCCATTGGTTTATTAATTTAATCGTTTCTTGCATAATGTAAGCAGTTTAGACTAACAGCCCTTCTTTGTGTAACAGATATTAACAGTAGATATTATCTGATCTGTTTGTGAGTTGACAATAGCAAGGATTAATACAAACTTAGATACAAAGGTTAATCATTGTATTCAACATTGTCACCGATAATATTATACCTCTAAGCTGCATCAATGAATTCAAGTTTCGTTTATTAATGCTTATTTGATTGAATGACTGTGACATTCCAATTCTAGTGCAAATATATATATACATATATAGAGTTAGTATATAAGGAGTAAATAGCTTAAAGGAAAAGCTACATCTTCACTGTTATATTCTGTGCCCCAGGGTGAACATTTTTTATTATCACAGTTATTACAAATTAAATCCTCGTAAACTCATATAAATTCAATATTTCAGTAATTCTATTCTTATTTATAAATATATATAAAGACAAGAAGACACATGAGTCTTATCTATTGTAATTTTATTGAGCTTTAAAAAATGCAATTCATGAAAAATTAATTATGTCTAATAAGCAGCTTACTAAACAACTTAACAATTAGTAAATACTGTGTAACTTTTTTCGCTATAAATAATGTAGTAGTAGTAGTAAAAAAAAAAATCTGGGCCAACATCGATCGAATTTATTACTATTACGAGCTTACAGATTTAAACTCATCCATAAATGTAGCATGAAAAGTTATTCTATGTATTTTTGTTATATTTATGTTAATATGTTGTATATAATTAATTAAAAATATTAATTAAACTAATTTAGCTGATATGACTAATTTAGTTTTAATTGAGTTGTAAATAAATAAATATATATATATATATATGTTTATATTCATATGAATAAATAAATTTTTAGTATCTTGTAATTTCTGTTCTAATCCTGATAAGTAGACCATGATTTGTAAAAGAAAAACGTAATGAAGTGACAATATGTTTTTTTAGGAAGTAAACCTCATTTTAAGTTATAGCTTGTTTTAAAATAAAATTAAGAAAGCTAAACTTAACTTCAAACAGTCTTGCAGTAGACTGATTGAAATAATAACAACAAACAATCTGGAATTTACCAGAAACATTTCCCTTTGAATCCAGTAGAAAACAAGAATAGGGCCGTAACATTTTTACAATTCTAAAGGAAAAATTTAATAATAGATTTTTATTTTTTTTACTAAACATAAAATCGAAGCCAAAATGTTGTTTTAAATTGGTAATTTTATTAAGAGACTATACCAATGTGAAATTTATAAATATATAAAGTCTGTATTACCTTTGCAAATTATATTTCTTCAAACCGTCATAAATCAAGTAAAAGTTTACGCGTCAGTTTACATCATTTATGAATTGGTTTGATCGCTTCTTGTTAAATGAAAACAAAGGATGTGTTTTTAAAAAAAAATTCTAAGTTTTCGCTAGTTTGATTGGTAACTGACTTTAAAACTTCATTAACATAGAATTTTCAGTGAACTTTTAAAATTTAGATGATTATTTAAGTGTGCTACCTATTAAAATAATATTAATGCAGAACGAAGTCTAATTAATTCCTAAAAAAATTTTGTCATTAAAATTCTATTAAGGGAATTCTTAATGTTATTACTATTTATAACAAGTTAAAATTAGCTTATATGGTATTCACTTTTTAAAAAAAAAAAACAAGAGATAGTTATACAAAATGTAAAAATTTAAGCATTTATATTAGTTTTTCCCTCAGCTAAATGAGGAGGAGAAGCGTCATTTAACGAATGTCCACGCACGGGAATGTAACGAGGTGTAAAGAATAGTTCGCCGTACACTTGGACAAGCACAATCTCATCCAGTAAAACCATCCGAAAATATATGAAAATGAAATATTGTGAATATTGGTATCTGCTTATCCACAAACTATAAATCACGAAAACGAGACGCAAAATCACGTAAACAATTTCTAGACTTCTATTGCAATTAATCTTCAGTTCAGCTATTCCAGCGTTGTTCTAGGTGGCGATTTCCCAAATGACTACACGTAACTTCCCTGGCGAAAGTCATTTTTAACTTTTCACTTCTTTTATCTCGCCTCATTGAACGAGCACCTTTAGAGGATACCACTGGAATGTGGTCGTACACACAATCCATTTACTTTGTTTCGAACTGATGTGAGAAAACCGTTCTAGCGCAAGGTTATTTAAGTAAAACCATTCCTAATGTGATCGACTAACTTCTGCGTGGGCTATCTTCTCCCAATACAACTAGGTGTTAGCAACGGTGAGAAAATAAAAGTACCCAACGTAAACATGAAAAATTTTGTGTTTATGCTATGTTAATTTATAAAAAATTTACTGTTTCATAACAATGGAATATGCTTCGCTAAAGAATTTTATTAATGGAATACAAAATATCATAGTTAATTTACGGACCGGAATTACTGCATTAGTTATTTTTTAGTCAACTTCAGCTTAAAAAAAAAAAGACACTTAATTGCACATCTCACAATTATGTAAAGAGATGTCTTTTACATTTGTTCCCGATAACCGGAATAACTATTGAACCAATCATTACAAAAGTTTAACAGAAGCTTTCTTTTTTCTTTTAGCAATTTATTTTTTTACAATCGTTCACCAAAAGGATTACGACTATAAATAAAATTTTTGGCCAAAAGTATCCTCTCAAATACAATATTAATAGTAATAATATTATATTTATATTCATGACACAAACGAAGTAAAAACACGATAACAAAAACAAAAATAACAAATAATGAAGTCAGATAAAGTAAGATGAATAATAATGTCACAAAACATTAAAGTCATCCAATTAAAATTACAAATATTAAAGTCAGATAAAGTCAGTAAAAACAATAGAGTAACAATACAATAAAGACAACGAATTCGCAGCAGAAAATCAGATGTCGACTCAAAGTCACCCACCAACTTCAACGTATGTTAAATTTTATTATAGATTTTTAATGTTTAAATATTTTTGACAAAATAATCACTGTATCATCCAACGGGAAGCACTCCAATGATCGTCCCTGCCCTCAAAAATCAGCGAGGATACAACTCCAGAAAATTTTTTTTCTGGGCCTTTTCAAGGCCACGGTTAAGTTTTCTGTATAATAAAAAAACCAAAAAAATCAAATAGAATAGCTGAAAGCAGGATAATAATCTAATTCTACACTTTATCACATTCAAGAATAAGGTACACGGCATTCAAAAATAAGGTATTCGGTTTAACCGAATAAATAATAAAATGTCAATACAGATAATATTTTTTAGTATTATTTGATAATAACTTAATAAATGACCGCTTAAAAACACTGTAGTCCAGTGGTGCTTAATTTAAATTTCTAAGTACAAAGAAACAGATACATAATTAGTTTTTACTAATTACCTTCTCTTTCGTCCTTCCAGAGTGTTTCTGGACAGATTTGGCAGTCAAAGAGCCCTTGCTTTCTGCCGCCTTCTGATCACTACTGAAAAAACAACTGAACAACTTTCATACTCCTTCTACCGACTAAACTAGAAAAGGGAACGAACAAGGAGCGTTCCATATACACGCAGAGTAAAAAAAAACTACCTTCCATCAACACGCCAGGGTCGGCACTGCCGGAGCGACAGTACTCTCTTTCCCTCGCAGCCTCACGTGCAAATTCCTATGTGCGCATGCGCTCAACAGCCAAAAAACACGCCGTTAGAACTGTGTAGCGCACAGTTCCATACAAAGATTTTGTATCTTTTTCATAAACTGGGGGATGGCTACTGACAATAAACTTAAGGATAATATATAGTACAAGTATAAAGAAATAATTAAGGAAAAAAGGACTCATTATTTAAATATTATTAATAATATCAAGTGAATAGGGGTGCTGCAGTTACATAGTGCATATACGCAAGCCGTCACTTTACTTCTTCAATTTACTTATTACTTCTTCTTCGTATTACTTCTTCAATTTTATCAAGTAGATTCAACCCCAGATGATTTACATGTTTGTCCAGCTTTGAAATGTAATCACTGCACGTTCTTCGTATAACTTCTCACAAACACATGGCATCCCATGATACCCGTAGATCTGATTGTTTCTAGTAAACCATGGATCCCGTAATACAATCCTCAGCACCTTGTTTTGAAACCATTGATGATTTCAACGTTACTCTTACAAGTAGTTTCCCGTACTTGGATACCATATTGATTTCAGAAAACCTTATACAGTAATAATCTATTTGCCAAGCTTTCTATTAGCCTAAAATGTTTACTAGAGTTTAAATCTTAACAATCTCAAACAGTCTCATAAAAATTAAAAAAGCGCATGTATATACATATAAATAACCTAAAATATTTTTTACGAAATCTAATGTCGTCGTATATATTGGTTCACTGTTTACAGGCATTCACAGTCACGAACGGTGCTGTCAAATCTGAACTAGGCGCAGGGTACGCGCTTCCGCGGTTTCGGTCAGTTAGTTTGAGTGAATCACGTTAGGCTGGATGAGAAGATGTCCATTTGAGGCCTACGTGAAAGCAAAATTTGATTTGTAATTTACTGTTGCAAATGCCTGCCGAGGCATTTACATCGGTTGCATCCCGACCGAGGTCTGGCTGATGACTGTGAGATCTAATCAGTTAGAGAGTCTAAAGACGACCTCTGGTAAAGCCCCTCAGGGCTCGGAACGGAGTTGGTGGTGTGGCGATCGGTAATTAACTTAAAGTCAGGGGTATGAACTGAAGTTGAGTTCGCTAACGAAACTAGGACTAAATTTTGTTGTTGCAAACAACATTTTTCGTGGTATGTTATTGTTAATTTGCCTCGAATTTCGAGACATTTACTAGAAAGCCTCAATAAAAGTTAAGCACGACGTTCGTGCTTCCGCGAGCTCAGTTAGCTAGTTCAGACGGCAACGATGTAGGACAGTCAAGATGTCCGGACGAAGCCTACAGCGAAGGCAAAAGCTGACTTTAAAAATCACCGATGCAAATGTCTACCGAGGTATTTACATCAGTGGCATCCTGACGAGCCCTGGCTTATTACTATGACATGTAAAAAGTTAGAAAGCGAAAGACGACTCCCATTAAAGCCCACCATGGCTTGGCTCGGTAGGTGGGAGGGGGGTGCGGTGACCGGGTGTAGTGGCCGTGGTGTCTTCCCCTTACGGAGTTTGGATATCATTGTTTACATCGATCGTTACATATGTCAACATAGACTTCTTCAGGCAGTTGTTACGTTTTATAATGTTCATTGTGTATAAAAGATTAATTTGTATTCTTATCGTTATATGCGTAAAAACAAATTAGTTAGATAATAAAATTAAAGGGAATGACGATTATTCACATATTTAACAAAGTTTTGATTTTTGGAGGAATACTGAATTTTTGTTTCGATATAGATATAGATTTCTTCAAAATGTTATACGTGTTTGACTAAATTTAATGTAATTTTCTGATCTGATGGTGACTCGCGAGAACTGTAGATTTATCCTCATACGAACAATGTAGATTTTTATATCCGGAACTAAGAAGTTCCAAAAGGGCAAACCATACATGTAATGGGCAGAGATTCAATTTTCACTTTTGATATTAATAATTTTATAACGCCTTGGTCGGTGAGGTAACAGATAAGAAGAAGTTGTAGGACTACTAGAATCTATGATCGAAGATAACGTGAATCTACGTCACAACGTTCTCAAAGAGTTAATTAGTATACGCACGGCTCAAAATCGAATTCAACCATAGAGGGATATGATAATCTCAAATCAGCTTTTAATTATCGCTCTGAATTTGAAAGATTTAAGTAACACGATTAAACTATGTAACCGCTGAGTTGCTGAAAATTTGAATGATGAAACCTGTAGACTTGGTGTGCCGGTGGCAAAGTAGTTCTCGATGGACATCAATATTCCCTGATTTCATTAAATCTTTGCTTTCGGGAGCACATTTTTATCCGGTACATATATATTATCCGGTAAACTGTGAAAACTCTGAGAGCAATAACTCGCATAGAATTAGTAAATACGATTTTTGAGATTGTACACGAAAACACCGCGGTCGAAGCCGCCTGCGGATGCTCTTTTAATACAAATACTGGAAGCCAAATGTTTAAATGTTATTTTGCATTACTTTTCAAGAATTTTTTTGACTGTATAAAATATAATAAAAAAAAAGTGTAAATATATTCATTAACAAACAGAAAATTCGTTACTTTTAATTAAATTTATTAGTATTTTATTTATATTTGTGTTAGTATTTATTATTATTTTACTTATTATCATTATATACTTTTTTTTTTAATAAAGTGAAGCAATGCATTTGTTTTCTTTTATATATTTTTATTGGCTTATATACATTTTTTTTAATTTTCGGCTTATAGAAAAATACGACTCTTAATTATTCTTGTTATTCCTTTTACGAGGAATAATCAATAAAAATTTTTTTTATTAATTTCAGTTTTACAATACGTTGGATATTATTTTCTTTTAGTTTAAACACCGTTATAAATTTATATCTTTCTTTTCAACGAAAACTCATTTTTTCAACACACAGTATTTGCTTCAGGCTGGTTTTATAAAAAAAAAACTCTATTCAATTTCGATACCCCAATAGCGGTCGTATATTGGAATAATTTTAACAACTTCAATAGATCCAATAATTTTTTCTACTTTCACTGACTGAACTGAAGCTGAAAACTCGTAAGTTACTACTGCTATTTTTTTTTAAAGGAAATAAAATATTGCACTTGTATTCATCCAAAATTCTCACAATCGTATTTTTTTTAATTTCTTTTTTTTTACGATGTAATCAGGCAACTGTACTGTTCTGTCTAGTTTCCTATTTCCATCTCATAATCTTACATCGATGCCAATTCAGGAGGGTAGAAAGCTATGTAGGTCATGTAAAATAATAATATAAAACATTACATATTTAAAAGAAAATTGAGAAATTATGTTCTATAAGATGCAATTGATATAATATACTTGAAACTTATTGAATATACACTTATTTGCGAACAAAAAAAAAATTATATATTGTATAAAATAAAAAAAAAAAATGAATCATCGTTCTTCATATAATCTTTACTTAATTTTCTTTAGTATTTACTAAATCATATCTTAACTCATTTCAATAATTCGGGGAAGTGATATCTTTATGAAGGAAAATTTCTTAAGAATAAAAGAATATTAAAACTTCACTGACAAAGGAGTAAACTTTAATAGAAAAGATACCATCTGGATTACATATTTATTTTCTTACTTAAAAAAAAGAAGGAGGGATAATAATTAATGTTTTAAATTGTATCATTACGTCATTAAAAATTATAAATAAGTTTATTGATATGTTGTATGTTAGCGTGGCGGAAAGGATTAATGCTTAACTTCTCGTTCAGCGGCGTTGGTAAATCAAGAACCGGCCCCCAGCAGGTTATATTTTAACACCGACTCATCGATACTGTTCCCGAACACCATTATTTTATCGAATTGTAACATTACACCATTTTTCGAATTGTAACACCATCTATTTTTCCAAATGGTAACGAGTAACGAAGCACGAGTATATTCATTAAATCAGCAAGGGATACAGATGTTTCTCAGTGGTCTGGAATTAACACAAATGTCTGGAAACTTCCAAATCATCATACGACTAATCCACTTACGGTTCTGAGGTTCTCTTATATCAGCATAAAATATACTAAAAAAACACTTCCAACGAAAATATTTTGGATTACTTTTAAAAATTAAAATTTTATTTTCATGCTTAATAAAGATTGGAATTTATTCTTACCATAAACACACATTTAACCTAACAGATTACTGGCTCGACTTCATTTGATCGATCTACACCAGTATAACCGATAATAATGAAGAAGGAATCAAGGGTAAGAAAATTGCTTATGTAGTGAAAATGGACGATATACTTTCTAAGGAACCGTAAAAAATAATTTGACCCACAGGAAAACTCAAGGGAATCAACCCTCCTTCAGGAATCGAGCATAATCCCAGCATACAAACTCCCAGGGGGCAAGGTAATTTTTACTCAGTTGGAAACAGAACTGATCAATAATTTTATTTGGCTCTCTTTAAAAATGTGTTGCATCTGAAATTTTTTACCTTCAAGAATAAAAACGTCGCTTCAGTCGATATTTAAGGATTTACTAAAGGATTAACCTGAAAGTGAAGTATTTAAATCTACAGTATTAACTGAAGTTTAGTAATTATAAAAAATACTCTGAAGCATTACTGAAGCAGTAATGTTTCAGAATATTTTTAATTTTATGCTTCAGAGTTTTTTTTGTACAATTAAATTTGGGAGTATTGCTTTAATAATTATAACTGATTTTGACAATAAAATTTTTAAATAAACTGTGTCTTAGTCGTTTTTAAACTACAGCTGGTTTTATAACTAATTATAAGTATTGGGTTCAAATACCATTCTGTAACCATTTTCTGCACCAAAATCCAGTCTATCAATTGGCTTATCGAAAAGAAAGCTATGCGACTAATCATGCTAAACTTATACAAAAACTATAATTAAAATAAAACGGTATTTTAATATTTTCTTGAAAAATTGTATCTAATAGCAAAGTTTTTCATTATGCTGTTTGATAGGAATTTAGTATTTCATTCTACCAATTTTATTACTTTTTATTTTTTTTAATTTTAGTTGATTACAATTTTTGTTAAATAAAACAATATAATTTTTTTCTTTTCAAAATTTGTTCGTCCTCTCAAATTAATTCTGCTCTACATTTCTGTTTACATTTTAATGTAATGACTTTTCTGACATAATTAATTATAACTTTGGTATTTATGTTTAATAGGGGCCCCACTCGATTACGCTGTTTTTAACCTACCAACTCAAGATTATAAGGCATTAAAAAGTTATCAAAATCAACTAGAAATCTTTCAGTAATTTTCCCATCGGATGTAGTTAAGCCGAGATAAAACTCGGCTTAAAAAACGTAACTGTTATCTCGGCTCGAGATTAAACTTACAAAAAAATTAATATTGAATTATACAATTACTTTTAGTTCTCTCATAAAAAAAGTGATTTCTTTCGAAAAACCTTTTCGTAAATTATTAAACATTATTAATTCCATGGCAAATCCACGTTGCTGTAGAAAATTAGTTATCGAACAGGTGCTAGTGCCATCACTACTACTGCAGTAGTTTGATCGTACCAGGAGACAATATTATTCAATACCTCATTTTAATACTACAATCTCGTAGCAAGCATCAAAAATCTCCTCTCTTCCTCATATTTTATTGTTACCAATAAATTCAACCTTGGCGAACTGGAAACTACTCTGCCGGCATTTACAATCTACCCTTTTTTTTCTTGCTTAACCTCTGGGACCACCATTAGGTATTGTGTCAGAGGATGAGCTGAATGATTTGTAGCGTGTGTGAAAATGCCATGCCTGACCGGAATTCGAACCCTGGACCTCCGGATGAAAGGCCGAGATGCTACCACTCGCGCCACGGAGGCCGGCATTTACTTACTACCCAAAACAACATATCTTTCCTGTATCCATATACCACTAAACGTCTAATTAATTTATTATTCCTATGAAAACTTAACTTGATTCTTCTGTAAACTTTGTATTGAAAATTTTTTATTATTAAAATAACCAAAATCTATTAACTAAAATTTATTTAGTTGCTTATTACTAAAGGAATAATTACTGTAGGAAGACTACAAACTGATGAACAATAAATGTTCACTTTTTAAAATAATGATTAGCAATATATTATTATCAATTTTTAGTAGAATAAATATTACTATCATAATGGTAGTGGGTAAAAATAGTAGTTATATAAAAACACTCTATCCAATGAAACAAAATATTTCAGTAATATGAAACAAAAATAAATGGTGTAGAATATTATTACATAATGGAAAGATTCCTTTTCTGTGAATTTCTTTGAATTAGAAAACAAATCAAGCTATTCAGCTAGTCAAGAATTTAGATATTGGCGAATTTAAAAAAAATAAGTTTGAAACCTTATCTTTACGTTCATTTTCTTTCTTATTTTTTAAAATAGACCAAACCTGAATTATTTTGAAGTACACATTACTTTCGAATGTGGAAATTAATAATATATATTGCTTTGTTTATTAAACCTTTCTTTTATTAACTAAAGTTATAAATCGTGTCCATATACGGTACATTAAATAATCAGAATGAAAAGAAATATCTCTCTAACTATCAAAGGTCTAAAAAAGATATATAGCCTTCGTCGAAGGCTATAAACTGAAAACTTAAAGATACTTTTGAATTTAGATAATATCTAATTTTGCAGATACAATATCCAGTTATTTATTTATTCAGCAGTTTAAGAACTTATTTCATTATAAAAGTGAAATTTCTCCGACAGTTTTATTTTATTTCTCAATTCAAAACAGAAAATAACAAATCATTATACACTAACACAAAAAGAAGCATAATGACTTGGAATATATAACTAAACTGCTGCGACTAAATAGTACTCTCCGTAGGCCTCACGGGAAGCAGTTTTCAATAAACACTTGAAACCCCCTTCATAATAATGAATCAATATTTGTGCTATCAGCTTGTAAATCATAAATCACTATAGTGTCATCATCCTTGACATTAGCCATCAATTTGAATTACAAATCACCGCATTGAAAACACCCTTAATATACCCTAGTTACTAAAAAGGATCACGTATTAACACGTTTAACATTGTGATATACATTAACGCACAAAAACAGAGAACTAAATTAACAAATCCAATTCACATCCAATACACTTTTCGATCACATTCTACGAGTACATACATGTCTGTTTAATTAAAAATAAAATAGCAAGCAGTAATATCAGGTACTAACTTACGAAGAAAATCATTAAAAATTTTGTATTCATAGAATCGATAAATGTTTTAAATCTTTGTTTTTTAGAATAATCTTTCTTTCTCCGGTAATATATGGAATTCTGCTTCATTAATGATATTCTTACTTTTTAAAAAATATTCTTCATTGGAAACTTTTAAACTAACTTGAATTTATAATCGTGTAAAACAAGAAAACTAATTTTAGAATATACCCTATCAATTGTCTAACAAAAAATTCAATTTTAATTAACTTTTAACCTAACTTTATTTTTTTATAATTGGTCGCCAAAAGGATTGTGACCATAAATAAAATTTTTGAGTAAGAGTAACGTGTCTGGAGATCATCCAAAGATGACCCGCCTTAAACACAATATTAATAAGAAGCATCATAAGCACATATTCTGTCAGGAATGTAAAAGGATAAATGCACAAATGATTTGTGCTTTTGGGCATATTCAAAATGAACAAGAAAGATAGAGTGATAAAAATTTGGCAAAGTTGTAAATAAAATATTTTATGTTATCTTAAAGTACAACAGGATTAAAATCTGAGGTATTAATACTCGTGATACTAACAAAAAATTTCTGCTTAACAATCCACATATGAGTTTAGCCGATAGTAGCTTTTATTACGTCCAAAACTATTTCATTAATTATATACGGTGCACGTTTACAAAGGCGGAACTGATTTGTATAGCCCCATCAAGTGACTAAAGCATTTCTTTACTCTCATTTCTTTAGTGATTTCTTGGATTACACTGTAGACACATATATTGACCTCCAATTTCCGCTCTCATGTATAAGCCCCTGAACCTACTGATGAGGCGTTGCCAAGAACAAAAAATGGGGCTGAAACCTTTCATCGACATTTGATATCATGATCCTATCAAAAGATTCATCTATTTGTATATTTCTTTAACGTTTGAAAGAATTAAAAAGTGTAATATTTGTAAAAATTAATAATGGAATGAAATCACTGGCTCCAAAAGAAAAACGGAAACTGGCGAAACTAAAGCAAACTTGATACGACTACAAACAGAAGGATTTCACGCCTACAATTTATTACAAACGTCGGCTGCAAAACCACTCTGATAGATATATAAATTTTTTTTAGATTCTATCCCTGGTGAGTAATTTATGCTTTCGACTTATAATTCTGATATGTGTTTTTGTGCTACATTAGTTCATTTGGGTTTTATCCTATTTATTATAAACATTTTTTCTTATGTCCTCTACCCGTAAGCATCACCTTTCATAACATAATCGAAGCAATTAGTTATCAAAGATAACAGATAATAATGTTAACAGAAAACAAATATTAAAAGTCAGATAAAGTCTGATAATCAATGTCTTTATTGTTTTGTGTCTATTATTTTAATCTGACTTCTAACTTGAACTTTATTTAACAATTGTGTGAAATAAGTATTTGCCTTTTCTGAACGGATGTACGAAGTTATCTTTTCAATTAAAAACTGACCATTTTTGAATAAAATAGAGAAACTCGCAGTCCAAAATTAGGTATGATATATTAAGCATGTTCATTATCAGGTAATTAATCAAGCGTATTTTTAAATTTTTCTACGCATATCTACAGGAGCTGAATTGTACTTGTAAATTGTAGTAAAATCGCACAAATTATTTTTTAAAAATGCACTTTTCTTTATTTTTTGGTAGAAAATTTTACGAATACAAAGAGATTTGATACTTAATAACAAAAATATAAGGGAGATTATGACATCAATTTATCATTTAAAAATGTAGCAAGTTATCAAGCTTCAGACTCAAAGGCGAGGATATACGCAAAAGATAAATCAGTGTCATTTATAAATAAATGTAGACATACTGAAAGATTTAGATATAATAATTGGCCTTTATTAATCGAAGTGAAATAAAAGAAGTAGATTAATAATTCTAAAGAATGGGTTAATCTAGGAAAATGCTAAAACAAATGGCAGAGAAGATAAAATTCAGAATAATGTATTGAAACTGAAAGAAGTCTATAAAATCAACTCCACAGATTCTACATAAAATAGTGTAGAATTGTTAAAAAAATTAGCAGGAAAGATATTAACTGAATTTTAAGGGAACAAAATAATGAAGTGCAAGGAACTGAAAAAATGAAATAAGTCTGAAAAAGAAACACCCTAGGGTGGGTTATGTATGGGAAAAAAGAGATGCAGTAATTATATAAGCTATAAACAATAAAATTAAAAACAAACATTATAAAAAACATCAAAACAATCATGAAAAAGAATGTATAATTTTTAAAAAAAGTTATAAACTGGATGAATTATTCCAAAGAATGATTTACGGAAAAGGAACAAAATTGGAGAGTAATAGAATTTGCCGGAGAAACTATACAATGAAGAGGTTTTTGAAGAAGAAGAAAGATTACAAACTGAAATGGATTTAGAAGAAGGGATTACTAAAAGTGAAGTATTTTATAGGAAATAAGAAACGAATTGATCAGGATGTTAAGACGGAGAGGATTGAAGATGTTGGTAGTCATTAAAAGGATACATTTTAAAATTAATTGAAAGAAAAAGTGGAACACAAGGATAATGGGGGATGTATATCCCCTACTAATCACAAAACCCGAACAACTGTTCCTTGTTGCTGGGTCTTTCTTATTATTCGGCGGGTATTTGTTTGTTTAATGTCGGTTTTATACTAGTTTTGTTTATGGACGGAATTATCGATTGAGTTCCGACCCTTATATATAAATTTGAAATCATTACTTGGGCAAACCTTAATTTGCGTCTTTCTTTTGGCATGATTCCCCATCAGTCCGTCTAATGATCGCCTGTTGTTGCTAGCAGGAATACTCCTGATGGAACCCTAGTTATTGGAGGATTTAATACATTCCCTTCCCCACAGGGCAATGATAGGCCAAAATTGTAACGTGGAGAAAAGAAGGATGGTTGGTGAATTTAGATTTTGTAGATTTTTCTATAATCTCACCATTTTCTTCGCCTTGCATCGACCGTGGGATCACGGAAAGTGGAGGAAGAAACATGGTAAGGGTAGTTTAAAATGGACGTTAAAAAACTCTTCATTCATGAACATCCTTTGGAAAAAATTAAAAAGTTACTAAAATTGAGCAGGAAAGAGCAGATTTTTAGAAGCAAGCACGTATTTTTGAAATAGCTGGACGATTTACGACTCAAGAAGTATTGGAATCTGATAGAGAAGTGAAATCAAAGACTAATTCCAATAGAATTTTGGATATAAAAACTATGACCCACCGGGTTGGTCTAGTGGTGAACGCGTCTTCCCAAATCAGCTGATTTGGAAGTCGAGAGTTGCAGCGTTCAAGTCCTAGTAAAGCCAGTTATTTTTACACGGATTTGAATACTAGATCGTGGATACCGGTGTTCTTTGGTGGTTGGGTTTCAATTAACCACACATCTCAGGAATAGTCGAACTGAGAATGTACAAGACTACACTTCATTTACACTCATACATATCATCCTCTGAAGTATTATCTAAACGGTAGTTACCGGAGGCTAAACAGGAAAAAGAGAGAGATAGATAATGGATATAAAAACTATAATATTGGCAGTAGAAGTGATAAGAAGAAAAATGTAAATAATTGTTCATAACTCAAACTAACAAACTATAGGGCAGAAATCCGAACAAGAAATATTTTATTTTCAGACAAAATATTAAATATATTTGTTAAAAACTTTAGATCAAACCAAAAAATCGACGAAGGTAAATACAGTAAAGAAATAAAGCCAGTTATTGTAATGAGTTTCAAAGTCATTAAAGATGTGTTGCGTGAAACAGTATCATTTATATATGATTACTAAAATACCTTATTAATGATAATGTCACTAAATTATATTTAATGTACATCAAATTAAGCCGATTTCCGTGGCAGAGTGATACCATCTCGGCCTTTCATTCGGAGATCCCAGGTTCGAATCCGGGTCGAGCAAGGCATTTTTCATTCGCTACAAAATTCAACTTACATATCCCACGTATAAGCTTCAAGCTTATGGAGCGATATCATTAAGCAAAATAATTAATATATAAACGTATGACACATAAAATTAAGTTAATAATGTTAAGTTCCTCACAATTTTTTGAAATTAGAATATTATAATGACTTTTTATTCATAAATTTACAACAGAGTGAAGTGATTAATGAAAAATTGATACCTCATCTTTAAATAAATTTAGGCCTTATATTGTAAACGCACCCCGAATTTGTACGTTGTAAAAGTTACGCAATTAAAAAAACTAAATGAAACTACAAGAAAAAGTATCCTTCTTAATAAGAGATAATTTAATAATTTAAGTTTTAAATCGATATCAGCAGGTAAACTAAATATATATATATATATATATATATACGTGCAAATGTGGGTGTGTGCGCGCGCGCGCTTGTGTGTGAGGACCTATACGTAAGGATGTACTTGTACCCGCATGTATAGAAAAAAATATTAACGTATGAAATAGATGAGGGAATTGCTTGTACTAGTAGACAGAGATGGATCGGAATTGCTTAGCACCTGTCTTTTTAATAGTGCAAGATTACTTGTAATAGAAAACTGTTCTGAACAAGCAGAAAACCCTGTGCATGTAACAAGTGAAAACAAGAGAGAAAAAGTGTTTTTATTTTACAGAAAAGTTATTTTAAAAATTAAAACTAATTTAAAGTACATATTAATCTATTCATATATATATATATATATATATATATATATATATTTTTTTAATAATTTTAAATAAAGTCACTACTATGAGCAAGTAATAAACAGTATTTATATAATACACACATATTTATATTTATTAAAATAATGTAAAGAAAAAATACCATACGCAGTAACAGAAATATTTAACAAAAATTCAGGAGTTAACTTCCACGGTTATCCCGCATCGTCAGTTTGTAAATAATTTACAGTGAGCAACATAAAACCGAACTCATAACTCATAACGTAACCGCTGCAGAATCGGTAGGTTACGTTGGAATGAAATTTTATGAATGATGGGGATAAATTAAATAAGAGAAACATAAAACGTAATTTAAACGTTGCGTTCGTTGACCTTTCGTTACAAAAGATGTTCAAAATGACCACCCTGAGTATCGATGCACTTTTGTGTTCGAATGATCATATTGAGAGTCGTCCGACGCAAAATGTTGTTGTCAACTGCGTTGATTTCTCGTTGAATGTTCACCTTCAGTTCATCAATATTGTGGGGATTAGATGCATAAACTATCCTTTAAGTAACCCCAAAGGAAAAATTCGCAAGTAGACAACTGTGGAGAACGTGGAGGTCACCGTCCTCTGCTGACAGCTCGTTCAATTGTGAAAACTGCATGAACGCGATTCAGTGAAACGTTTGATGTATGACACGTTGCTCCGTCTTGTTGGAAGAAGCTGTATTCTTTTTCATTATCACTCAATTGAGCGTAGAGTTCTTCGAAAACTGTGAGGCATACTTATGTATTGACAGTCCGGTCAAAAAATATTGGTCCTACTATACGATTACCAGAAACGGCACACCAATTTTCTCATCGTGAAGTGGACGTGATAATTCCCGCCATGGTTCTCCTTATTCTTGTGTTTGTCATGAGAATTCCTCGCCATCCAATACCGGGTGTTTTACGAATTAACATGGTCGGATAAATGAAACCATTACTCTTCTGACATGAAACATGACATCGGGTCTATCCGTCCACCAACAATATTTTTGAGAAGCCAGTTGCAATAATCAAGTCCTTTCGGTTTGTCTTTCTCCTTCAGTTGTAACGCGGTACGCTTTCAATGTTAATTCATGATGAATTTTACGACAAGATTTGTATTTAATACCAGATTGTTGGGAAAACTTGGGTAGTGATTTTTTTTGACTGGCAGTAATTCTCCTTTCAATATCGGTAATGGCCTGTAGAGTCCTAACGGCAGTTGCCTATTTCGTTTTGCATTTGAAATCAAACCTGTTGTACGCCTTTTTTAAAACTAAATCGTGTGTGCTACTCTTCGCTGGGATACAGGCATTCGGAAATTTTTCTACGAATACTTGGGGTGATTCTTTAAACGATCCAGAACGAATATAAGCCTCAACTATAGCTATTCTCTCTTGGATTCAATAAGATATTTTACACAAACACGACTGCATTGTAACAAAACGCATACTGCACTGACACGTAAGTACCTGACAAATGGCAACAACAATCAGTAGTAGCATATGCGTCCACTTGTCGCGCTAGTTGTGTGAGAGTCTTTCATAAATAATGTTAGGTAGCGGTTTCATTATGGTTCCGTTTTATGGATTAATTAATCAATTTTACGATTCTAAGAAATATCAACTGAACATTAAACTATAAAAAACGAACTTAATAAAAAAATTTTGTTGTACAATTATCATAAATTAAATTTTATTACATAAATATGAAATCATTTTTTTTTAATATGTTTTAGCTATCTTCTTTTCTAGAAATACAATTATTTATCTAAATGAAAAACTAAAAATATTGTGGCACCTCAAAATCGTGTTTTTATTCCAGTAGATCTATGCTTTACATATAAGTGAAAATTACATATTTTATTTTATAAATTTATTCAGTGCAAAAAATCCAGTTTGTCGTAAGTAAAAATGTAATATACAACTTTTTAAATTTTGTTTAAGGTGCATTATTGTGAGAACAATTCTATTAAGCTAGCTTTGGTCACTAAGGGTCTTTTATTTTACCCGTGGGACTACCGCTGACGTTTGCTTAATCACACCACCATATCTTTCGTTTACTTTACAAATACGTAGAAAAATAAACAATGGTGACCTGACAATAATAAAGAAATAACGCAAGACAGTTTTGTTTTATACATTAATTTATTTATTTTAGTTTTACGAGTGTTAAATTAGAATTTAATTTTTTTTTAAGCTGTTTTATTAGTCGACTACTATTTATTGTAAAAAGTAATTTTAGAATATAGAAATACTTTTGTCCACCTTTCTTTGGAAAGTATTTTCTTTAAAATTATTATTAAAAAAAGATTTTATTTTTAAATAAAATATATTTTTACCGTTGCATATATTTTTACCGTAGCATAACATGACGCCAAGCCTATCGCAGTTGAAGCCGTATTTAGTGTAATACACGTTAATTACGTGTAATATACACGTGTAATTACACGTTAGCTAACATGCAATGTTAGTCAACATTGTATTGCCCTCTTTCATGGGATATTTATAAATATTATTTACTTATGGATTTTTCAGGGTAAATCGGTTGTATATTTTTGTTCTACAAGAAAAAAGATTCATAATTTTAGTTTTAAAGCTAATAAGGAAATAGGCAATAACTTATTCGTTTAAATATTAATGTGACTTTATGCGTTTACGTGTGAAATTTTTACTTTGTTTTAATTTTGTGTGTGTGTGTGTGTGTGTGTGTGTGTGTGTGTGTGTGTGTGTGTGTGTGACGAGTTTCAATAAAATTAGTAAATAGGTTGATCCTGTTGTGTAGTTCCAGTATATGTAGTGTTTTTTTTTTTTGTTTTCAGTCATTTGACTGGTTTGATGCAGCTCTCCAAGATTCCCTATCTAGTGCTAGTCGTTTCATTTCAGTATACCCTCTACATCCTACATCCCTAACAATTTGTTTTACACAAATATGTAGTGTGTATCTGCTAAATGAAACTTTGTCTGGTTTGCTCTATGAAATTAATATATAATTTAATATATCTGTATTAATAAATAAAAAACCTAAAAAAAGAGAAAATGTTCAAGGATAAACCAAATGTAAACATATACATAATTTATAACACTCCGATTCGTATTTCGCTTGTTAAAGAACCATCATACTCGTCGTATGTACATACGGAAGAATTAATTAGTAAAAGTAAAAATAAATACAAAGTTGGAACAGAAAGAAATAAATGAATATAAAATATTATTAATGACAAAAAAGGGAATAGAGAACATATGAAAAAAAAATTATATTTTTTAATGACACAGTATCTCTTTTGACAATCCAAATCTAATCTAACTTTCACTTGAGTTTGATTAATTTCATAAGTTTAAAACGATATTTATAGTTTATAGTTATTATTTTTTCTTATTTATTTTTTAAACAAAAATACAGGTTTTATAGTTGTTTCTTAAGATTGTTTTATTTTTTATTAATACATGCCTTATTATTTAAAATTTCTTTTGAATTGATTTATTTTAAATTTCGGTTAATAATGTTTTTATTTTTTAATTTCCTGGCATCATAGCTCTAGAGCTACGCTAAAATAAAGAAAGTATGGTAATCAGCAAAAAAATGGAATTTGGGCATTTCTCGACGTTTTATGACCCAGGGATTCCAAAAAACAAAAAAAAAAATTAGCGGTAATGTTCGTATATGTGTACGTAATGTGGAGTATTTGAAGCTTAATAACTTTTGACTACATTAACTGATTTTGATAAAATGCAAATAAAATAAAATATAAAAAAAAAATTATATAAAATATATAATAAATAAAATACGACTAGTAACCATGAGGTAATCTGTTAGTAAAATTTTGGAAGGAAATATTTTCAGCATGGTGAGGGTATATTTTGGGGATAAAGTTTCTCACGTAACGTCAATATTATGTTAAGCCCAGTATATTCGTGAAGCTTATCTTACCATTTAAAAAAAAAAAAAAACTTGCCCCAAAATTCTCCCTTCCCCAAAATACTTTTGGACAATAATATGCATGGGAGAGCAGATCAAAGTGTAAATTTCAATTTTTAAATTTTTTTGGGGATTTATTTAAACTTTTAGTAATAATATCACAATAAAATTTCATCATAATTCACTCCCTCCCGGAAAAAAAAAAATCTTAACTTTTTAAAACTTTTTATTTCTTATGATAATTGTTTAGTTTTAAATTTATATAAGTATTTAGTAAACACCTCTTGAAATTTTTCTCAATGCGTATTTATTTAAACAATCATCCAGTTAATTCTTATTTTCCATGTATTTATACAAATTAATTTTTTTTTCATAAAATAATAAAACAAATTCATTTGTTTTATAATTTAGTGTTATATCTCGAAGGAGCTAAAGCAATGAAATATTACTTTTTTTTATATTATAGAATTTATAATTCCGTTGAATTTTTTTTTAAAGAAACAAAATAAAAAAATTAAGTTTTATACATTTTTTTATTCTTTTCTTTTACGCTAGCGATTCCATTTTTTCCAAAATGAAAAATTAGAAGGAAGAAAATTTTTTTTAAGTGTAATTAAGGATAATACATAAAGTACCCAAAAATAGAAGGCTTATATTTTAACAACATCTCTACTGTAGACGGTAGTAGGATTACTTTTAAAAGTAATCTTTTGTTCTAATATCCATTATTGTTTAATTACTTTGAATTAAGTCTCTTGATATCTTAATGGGGAGAGAAAGAGAGAGAGAGAGTGACAGAGGGAGAGTGGAAGAAAGAGAGAGTGTAAGAGAGAGAGAGAGAGAGAGAGAGAGTGAGAGAGAAAGTAACTGTGTGGGAGAGTACGTTAAATATCGCAACTGAAAGAGAAATGGGGAAAAAGTTATATTAAATACATAATTTTGTTTGTGTCGGTTTTTAAATCTATTCTTTTTCTTATTTAATCATCCAGAACTTCTTAATCAGTTTTTTTTTTGGGAGGGGGTTTTAAACTTCAAAACCACTTTTGACCACGATGATCAATTTTTACTCATGGCAAATTTCAAGAAATTTCAATGATATTTTTGCTAAATTATCCTTTTAATAAACATCGATATCAACTATTTTACCTGCAGCATTTCATAAACAGAAAATAATGTAAAACGATTAATAAATCTCTTTCATTATCATTAAATTTAACAATAAAAAAGAAAAGTACAAAATGTTTTTTCTGCATATATAGCTTTTCTATATTTTACGCATTGTTGTAAAATGTGTATTATTCGTTTTTTTTTATGTATTAAAAATAAAAATAACAAGGGATAGGCAGATTTCACGATTGTTTTTTTTTCTTCTTTTAAGTAAGAAACATCAGCATATTATACAAAGCATCATGTCAGGGATTTATATCTCGTATAAAATCGGATTTGTACGACCCTTCTAACCACTTTGTTGATTTCAAGCTCAAAATTACGACTGCTTTTTGTATTTTCCTTTCAGAATAACGAGTTATATAAAACGACAGAAATGGCTTTTATGTTACAATAATTTTCTCTTGAATTTTTCTTTCATTCTTATTTTTACAAAAATCATGTAATCTTTTCTTACTTATCCCCTATTTTTATTGACAGAACAATTTAAACGTGTAGACATTTGAACCTAAAATTGTGATTAGGCAATAAAATTTTTTTGTGTTGATTTACTTAAGCGTTAATTAATAAATAAGGTTTTAATGTTTTCACTTTATATTCTTAATTTATTGCTATGTACAATAAAACAGCAATAATTTGGACGACATTGAAAACCGAATATGATTGACTTAAGAAAAGGTGACAACCGAGTGCAACCTTTCCTCAATAAAAAATTAAAATAATATTTACTTAAAGTAATTGTAAATCTAGTTTATTTATTTATTTTTGTAATTTACGTCTACGTTTCTAACAAATCTTTTTTTCCAGCGTTTTTAAGTCTTCGTGTAGAATTTATTGAGAAACTCAATTTACTGTTTACAACAGTCTAGCGAGTGAATTTTTATATTTTTCTAAATCACGGTTAAATTTAAAAAATAACAAGTTTTTCTTTTAAGAGTAAACAATTATTTTAATATAGAAAAAAGTCCTTCGTGCCAGATTCTGTAGAATGGTTGTTGATTGACATTCAAACATGAATACAAAAAAACAAATCTATAAAACATGTTTTTATCAGATCTAATCTTAACAAATTAATTTTAAATCTAAATTTAACACTTTGTTCACTCACTCAAAACGCACGAAACATTCAGACTCTTAATAAATAAACTGTTCATACGACGTGAATATATTCGTAAAATATCATACTTAATGTGAATAAAATATAAAAATTCAATGGTTTTAAAAAATGTCTTATTAACTTGATTTACACGAGTGGAAATCTGATTTTTCTGCTTAAATTATAATTGAAAATTTCTATATATCAAATTCTATAGTTATACAAATTTTTATGAAATATTTACATTTAATTTGTTTACATATGTAGACAGAATTAAAAATCTGTAAAAGAAACCCTTCAAAAACGCTATACATAATTAAAGAAGAACCGAATATATAGATTTTCTACTTTGAACTAAATGTACAATGAAAAGTATCAGATAAAAGTATCCTTTATTTAAGCCCGATTTGTGTTGCAAAAACGATACAAATCGAATAAAAATAATGCAGTTAAAAATTTCATATAATAATTTATGAAGTTTACTTAGCTTATTTGTTTACAAATTGACCTGTTTAGCAACAATTTGAACATATATAAATATAAATTTCTATTGGCTGATACGACTATTCATTTGAATATTGATCATTCTCTTTGAAAGCCAATAAAAATTTATAGAAATTTTAATTTTTTTTTAAAACAATTTTATTAATTAAATTATTTATAATTTAAAGTAACAATGTGGGATTAGTAATGTACATTTAATTTTAAATGTAGAATACATTAGACGGAAAATAGTTTTTTTTCAAATGCGAAATATATTTCAGTATTATTTATCTACAAATGTCATCCACAGGATCATCCGTATTGTCACCAATTGTTTAGAGGAGAAAAAGTACTGTTCGACTGCCTTTCTAAATATGCAGCAAGCATTCGATAAGGTCTGGCTGCCTGGTCTGCTGAAGAAACTAAAACCAAATCTACCTCTACGTTTATATTTAATATTGCGTAGTTACTTGGACGGACGCTTCTCCCATATTAAATATAAAAGAATTATCTGAATTCTTTGATACTTCCTCGAGTATTCTTCAGGGCTCAGTGTTTGGGGCCTATCCTCTACTCCGTCTTCACTGCGGATCCTCTCTTCTTAAGTTGTGCATTTTCAAAGTATTTATGTTTATGATCATTTATGTTTCTAATGTTATTTGTTCCTATGTTACTATTTTTCTTTTTATCTTGTGGTTTTTATTCGTAGTACTGGACATTATTATGACTTCTAAATCATTGCTGACTGGACGTTATTAATGCTTATGCTATCTTTGATTTATTATTAATGCCTAGAATGTATTTAAAATTAAGGTCTTTCAAGGGAAACTCCTTCATAACTTGATTATTGTTATGAAATTTACTTATGGTTTCTAATCTACGATACCTTTTGTAAGTTTAATCTGAGGTACAAACAAAAAGTCATGTTAAGTTTTCGAATTTGAATTTTTTGATGGCATATATCCTTATTTTTGAGTAATTATTAAAATTTTAATCACAGAATATTTATTAAATTTTTTTTAAGAAAAGGGGATATGAACTTATTAAGTTAACGTTTTAAAAATACTTTTCACAAATTGTTGCGAATGTTTTAATTGTTACAGATTTTTAAATTTTAATAATTGTATCTAAAAAATTTTTAATTAAATATATCAAGATAAAATTAACCTTCCAAAGAAAGGCTGGCTGAATAAGATATAGCAACTTTACTCTTCCGTTCTCATGTATAATGTGGTTCGATGAGGATTAACCTGACAGATAAATGAGCCTTCCAATTTCTGATAGATAGAGCCTTTGTATTGCCTGATGGGATGTGGCTATCTATTAAGGATTCATGGAGTTCTGCTTTCTCTAAGGAAGTTGCATAAGAAGCTTGATACTTAAAATTCCTAACGGGTGAAGTCGGACTTTAAAATATAATACAAATATTCTTAATGAATTTTTAAATAGAAAAAAAAAACGATTTCATCAACAGTAATGTAAGTAGTAATATATAATACAAGAGCAGTTTATAAATAAATAAGTGGAGATTAACCTATGATTTTAGAGTTGTTCATATATAAAGTCTGTAAAAATCTTTTCTATCTTCTTAATTGATGGGTAGAAAAAGATAAAACTGATAAATATTGAAAAAGAGATCGGTTCTTTAGTTTTTGAATGTAAAGGTATGATGTAGAAAAACCAATTACAATAAAATTACAGACAAGCATTCATTTTGTCATCTTAGTGTTTTTTCACATAGGTTTGTATTAGGAGAGGTGGTAAAGATACGGGATTGTTAATCAGGAAAAGATCTTGCAGTAAAGTGTATAAAATGTTCACCAATATAAATTGTCTTTAAAAACTACTGTGACCAGCAAGTAAAAAAAAAAAAACCTCAATATTACCTTTTTTTTAAACAGCATATGGATTAATTTTATTTAAACCAAGCACTGCATTATGTAATGAAAATTCCAATATAAGCGATATCCACTTTTCTAAATGAGCTCTACGGGTAATACTTTAAGTATGAATACACACGTTAGCGAATGAATGAAAAATTTATTTACACGCTTTATGTTTAAAAAATAAAACCGTATTGACTAGATGCAGACTTATTCATATGGTGTTAACGGGCAAAAATACTGCAACGGTTCGATTTCAGTAAAAGGGTGGGTTGAGTCAACTGTAACGTACTTGTTCGTACACCTTATAGCAATCCTTTCAATTCGTTTCTGCTGTCGTTTAGTGCGCATCACATCCTGTTTACCCCATCCTTCTATCTTTTAACTCTTTATCAGTGAACCGAATAAATGATCGTATAAATAGTTGGTGCTCACGATGACTAACATTTCTTTTTTCGGTTCGTTCGTCGCAGTCAAACATCTCTTTATATAAAAGACACGGTTTTATAAACAACTATATATATATATATATATATATATATACATAGAGAGAGATAGAAAGAGTGAGTGAGAGAGAGAGAGAGCGAGTGATAGAGAAAATGAGAGACGAACACGTACAACAGTCAAAACCGTGCATAGGTAAATGCTAACGAGCACTTTTTACTACAATCTTGAAATATTCTATGAAAATTAATTCAGTTAAAAAAATATTACTTGAAAATAGGTTATGGAAAATTACAGAATTACAGTGCATTAAAGATACCAAACCAATATTCAAACTGGGACTCCGTACAAGATCCAAAGACAATATCACTTTGCAACAAACTTGAAACAAAAAATATATGTTCAATTAACATGGTAAAAAAAAAAAAAAATTAGAAATAAGTTTTAATATCTATATTTTTAAATAATTTATTTCTTCCTCACTATGACTACGTTAAAAAATTTCACTTATCTTTACTGGTATTGCTAAAAAAGAAATAAACCTGAATTATTAATTTAATGGAATTTTTAAGTTCTTAAATTTAAATATAAAACACTCTTTGTATTAAAATTTTGTTTCACATAGGGTATCTATTGGTACATAGTGTAAATTTATTCTGCATTCCATTGCACGGATTTGCATTGAATCCTGCTTTGCAGGTGTTTAATTTTCAGTAATACAATTTTATGTTGCAGTGGACCAATTATGCCATAGTAGGGTTAATTCTAATAACATTTTGAAAAATCAAATGAAGGCTGGAGTGGTACTAATATCGGAAATATAAAATTACAGATATATGAATACGTTTTTTTTTTTATAGATATTTATAATTTTTATCGGTTCATTTGTCAACATGAATTTTCCGTTTGACTTAATTTTAAGTAAGGTAGATAGTAATTTTAAGTATGTAGTAACTTGTCATAAAATATTGTTGACTTAAAAGCCAACAATATTTTATGACAAGTTAGAATGAAATTAGCAATGACATACAACGTAGCACTTTCCGTAAAGAAGGATATTGCGTCAATTTTCAGTCTACGAACAAAATTTGCAAGATCATCCAATAGATTAACATACTTAAAAACAAAGCAATACATACTAAGTAGGAGCGTACAAATTAAAATGTAAAGACTATAATAAAATTAGTTAATTACTACAGACTGGACGCGCATAGTACGCAAACCACGACCACAAAATAAACTTTTGCAAATCACCTCAAGGAAACAGTAAATTAACCATAACATAAACATTTTTCATGTAGCACTTTAAAGGCAATACGTTAAGAAAAACACACTTATAAATATGACAATTACAGGCACACTAAGTCTGACGAAAGTAACTTCAATGAAATTCAACATAGATTGAATATGTTATTCGATTACGCACGAAATGAATTTCCTTCACCGTTCACAACGATTCTACTAATAACGCCATTATTGAAGATGTCGTTAATTATATTCGAAAAGTCCTTTACAAGATCAATTTTCATATAATTTGAGGGATAATCTTATTAATTTTTACAAATTCTATATTGTTATCATGTTCCATCTTGCTGTTAAAAAAAGTGATTAGGGTTAAAGAAAATTTACTCTACAGCATTAACTTTTCAACTATTTTAAATTAAGCTGAAAATTTAATTATTTAAAATTGTTAAAAAGTAATCGGTACAGAATTACAAAGCGTTACCAATAACTTCAGTGAAGAAAGTGTTGGTAATTAGATTTGTAAGATTTCGGACGAAAATTCTCCTATATTTATAAAGTGCGTCATTTTATATTTAGTTATTTAAAAGTGCTATCACGTTTCATCATACTCAACAAAATTATTTTCATAATTATCAGTAATCATTTTTTGCTTTTTTATTTTACGTTGTTATACCAGAAAGAGGACAATGAGTTGGATAATGCTTGTAATTTTGTGCTCGATAACTCAAAAATAATGCCGTTTTCCGTAATCTATATCAATACCAAATAAAAACGGAGATGACAATAGATGTAAGAAGATTGAATTGAATCATATATATATTTAAATATACATACATACAGGGAGTGATTAAAAAAGGACTTCACACATTTAAAAGCATATAAAAATTTATTGAAATAACTTAGATTCAGTTGAGGTCTCATTTCATAGAAAAATCCATCACGTTTGCCACCAAATATTCACTTTAGTTCAATTTGGCTTCCATTTGTAATACGACATACATCCCACCTGAAGTCTATTTTAATCCAGACTGTAGCCAGTAAGTCGGGCATTACCTCTGCAGCAACGGCGTTAAATCGAAATCTTAGCTTAACAAGATCAGCAGCAAAGGTGGTACATAAACCCGATCTTTAATGAACTCCACAAGAAAAAATCTAGTCAAATGTAGGAAGTGAAGTGGCCATGCAATTGAACTTTCACGACTATTCCACTGACCTCGGAATCGAATATCAATAAAATCTCAGACTTCTAGGCGGTATGAGGTGGTGCCCCGTCTTACTGATAGTAATGGAAACTATCTTGGTCATCATCGTCTAAATGACGTATGACGACAGTTTGAAGCATGTCGATAAACGATACCACTTACGGTGCCTCTTGAAAGAAGAATAGGCCGTACAAGCTTTGTTTGCGTAGGGCACAAAAGACCTTAGGGTTATCACGAATGTGCTCCAAAGTTTCAAATGGGTTTTTACTACCCTATATTCGGCAGTCAAGGGCGTTCACCCTGGTGTGAAACTTTGGCTCATCGCTAAAACTTAGTGTTTAAAAATGTATCGTTGCCTGCAATTCTATCCATTATTACCATAAAACTGCAGCCGATCAATTTTGTCGTCAACTGTAATATATTGAGCCAAGGTTAGTTTGTATGGCTTCAAGTACAATCGGTTTTGCCGGCCTCCGTGGCAAGAGTGATAGCGACTCGGGCTTTCATCTGGAGGTCCCGGGTTCGAATCCCGGTCAGGCATGGCATTTCACACACGCTACAAATCATTCATCTCATCCTCTGAAGCAATACCTAACGGTGGACCCGGAGTTGAACAAGAAAGGAAAGAAAAAGTACAATCGTTTACGTAACACAAGCCAAATAGTTGTTTGTGGAATACCAGTCTCACGTGACGCACGTCGAATTGATTTCTTCGGACTACGTGCAAAGCTGAGTTGTTTCACAGCAGCTTCAGGGACTCGTAGACCTCCTGACGATTTTGTATGTTTAACAGAACAACCGTCTCAACGAAGGTTTGGTGTCAAGAGAGTATTGTATGCATACTAGGAGGCTCCCTACTATTTACAAAAATTATGTTGAACTGCAGTTGTTGACCGGAAATCGTGAAACCAAAACACACAGGAAGAACGTTCTGAACCAGTAAATGTATCCATTTTTAACAGCACTGGTGACAGCAATGGTGGCAGAATTCAACACCAATGAACTACGTGAGTCAAAATTTAATGTATTTTGTGATGAAATGAGACCTCAACCGAAACTGTAAATTATCTAAATAAATTTTTATGTGCTTTTAAAATTGTGAAGTCCTCTTTGAAACACTCGATTATACACAATGGCAAAAACCGTTTTCTTTGTTTTAGTAAAAACAAAAATGTTTGAAATTTTAAGTAAAGTGTTAAATATTGCTGTCGTCTGTATCTTTGATCCGAAGGTTCTGGATTCGAATGCCGAAGAAAGCTAAAAATTTTCCATTTGCTACAATATAATCATACTGTCTATATTTGCATATTAATCCACAATCGTAGTAATTTCCATAACTATAATACATAATTTCCATATTATCATATTGCAACGCACATGCCTTAAGCATGTATTTTGTGAATTAATCGTCTAAAAATAATTCTTCCGGTTTGAAATATACAAAGTATATCTTCTACAACAAAATTGTGCATTCAAATATGTTAAAAAAATGTTATAAACATTTCATTAGAAACAATTATGAAAGGATGAATGAAAATAATTATAATAAAATAATTTTGGATTTAATTAATCAACAAATCATTACAGTTACAATAAGTTATTTTAAATAAATGTATTCAATGGACAATATTTAAATAAATAGTTTGAAATTATCACTGAAAAATTGGAAAGAAAAACGATTTAATGTTTTATTAATAGATTTAAAAAAAATTTAAACACCGATTTTATAATATTTAAAAAAATTCAGTTTTTATAAATAACGTATTAAACTTCTTTGTCTATGTCTTATGAATGACACAGAGTATATGCCAATCCATAAAAAAAACAAAAAAAAATCATAAAATATTATAACACATTTGTCAAGCAGTTTCCCCCTATCCCATTTCCGGTTCACAATTTTCTTCTTCCTTTTTTATAATAAAAGTAATTTATTTACTCATTCGATAAATGAGTTGACCTGATTTAGTATGATCGATTGTAACTGAGGGTTTTCATAATTTTTTTTTTATTACTCTAATATCTTTGTGTGTTCAATGGTGACTCATCATGAACTTTCTTCTTTTGATCCATTTTATTTCTTACTTACTTTTTACTTTCTCAAAATAAAATTTAGAATCAGTTACACTAACAGAGAAACCATAAGTAAATATGATCACATACAATCATGTATAGTTGGGCTTCTATCGAACTCCTCAAAAATTACTCACTAAGATTCCTTTAAAGAACATTTAATGTAAGTATAAACGAGTATAGTTACAAGACAGTTAAACAAAAAATAAAAAAAATAACAAGAATTCGTAGAAAAGAGAAGAAATAAAAATAAAACTATAATTAATAATGAAAGAATGACTAAAATTGAATGAAATTAAATAATCATAAGATAGATAACATTAAGTTGATCCAATTCCACCTAAAATTTTCTCCATATATGACCTTTAAAAGAAAATATTAAAGACAGTATACTGGTTTTAATTTTATTCTTATAATAGTGTAACATAATTATTACATGAATTATTCACGTTATAAGTACAAATGTTTAGAATCTAATATTACATTAGTATTATATTAAATGACCCCCCTCCATTGCCATTCCCCTCCCTTGACAGTCTACGATTTCCTCCCCTTCTTCTAATAATAATAAAATTGATAATAATAATATAAATGTACGTTAAGTACACCTTTTATTCACACAATACAATCAAAAAAAAAATTAAAACTTCTCTATCGTGGTCCAACCTCTCGAAAACTATACGATATAGATATTGTAAAATTTTTGTTTTAATGTTTTGAAAGTCAATTTTTTTTTATTTATTTACTGACATATTTTTCCTTCAACCCACCGACCCGGTTAGTCAAGTGGTTAAACTCGTCATCACAAAACCAGCTGATTTTCGAAGTCGATAGTTCTAAAGTTCGAGATCTTGTAACGGGTATTGCTTTTATATGGATTTGTACTTTTTTTTCTGGGATTTGATATGGATTTGAACAATAGACTGTAGATACCTGTGTTCTTTGGTAGTTGGATTTCAGTTAACCACTCTTCTCAGGAGTGGTAGACCTGAGTCTGTTCCCCAATACATGTTTATCGGTAGGTATATTTACAGTTACATTTCTCTCATATGCAGCTACGTCAGGCTGGCAAGCCAGGAGCAGTAATTGTATTTGGCTATATATACACGCCTAGATCCGGGAGTGGCAGGAAAACCGGTTGGATAAAACAACAACTTATTTTCTTTTAAGGTACAAAACACTACAGAAGTTCAGTTCTATGGTAAAGTGCTCCGTTTTAACTTATTGTTAATGATAATATTGTCCCTGATAAAGCTTCGTTTAAAGGAATATGTCAATAAATCATTTCAGTTCAAAAATTAAAGGTTACATTTTTATAAAAATCCAATTTTTATAGGAACAGAGAATATATATATATTTTTAAATTAAATGAATACCTTCAATAAGAAACTCAGTTGTACGTATTTCATGAGCTAAACAACGTTTAGACGTTAATTTTTCATGAAGTTCAATGCCATTTATGTTAAATACTGCTTTTTCATATATCCGAGGCGTGCCAATTCTGTTATGCCACTTCCAAAGCGTGAGACGGTTGTTCTGAGAATTTAATGAGATAATATTGAATAATTTATCACGCATTACGTATTGGCAACGTAGAATTCGTATTTTGAAATATCACTACTATTTAAAGAGATATTTAAGAAATCTTAATTGAAGTTTTCTTATGAACACCGGAATGTTTATCATAGTTCAAATCTCACCTGTGTCACATAAATCCAATCATATAATATAAATTACAAATAAAAAAATATATATATATATAAATAACCTATAACTTCTTTAGTAAATTTAAAGTCGTTGTCTATATCGATCATTGTCTATGTCAATATCGACTTCTACAGATAGTTTATTATGTGATTTATTTCACCTCATTGTCTAACAAAAGTCAAGGAAATATAATTCAATCAATAAAAAGAAACCAATTACGATTATATTAATGGATATTCTGATTACAAAAGATAACCTAATGTTACTTACTTATCGAACGTATTTAATTAAAGAAATCAATTTTGTTTTAGTATAGAAAAAAGGTGAGCTAAAAAAAAAAAGGTGAAAAGAGGAAAGCACTTCTCAAAGGAACATGAAAAGGGAAGGGATTCTGGAACATGATACTAAAAGAGAAGAAAGAACGAATGTATGTAGGCATCACTTGTTTTCTATCCTATTGTAATTCAAATGGCTTTTCAAAAGATAGGTCGTTACGTTACGTATCACACGTCTTTTCTAAAAAAAAAAAACAAATTCTTAAAACTTTTCTAAATTGAAATTTTTACAATTTAAAATCTTTAAATCATTAATTCTGTTTTAATAATTTACAAAATTATGTAAAAATACGACACACAGTGCGTATCTTACACACGGATGATTAGTACTCGTATTTTATAAAACATTCTGTTTAATATTTACAAACTTATATCAAGTACAGTATTTATATTTTCAGAAGCGTTGACTGACTTTTTCTTTATTTCTAAAATTTTCATTTATACAATTATTCATTTCTATTTTATTATATATGATGTTATTTCCATTCAGCTTAATCAGAACAAACAAATTGATATCGAGAATTATTAGAAGGGTTATTTTATAGAATAAAACTTCAGTAATTAGTAAATAAAACTGTATGGGATGAATGATAAACACATGTTTTATTTGTTTATGACCTTTTTTTAACTTTTAGTTTACATTAATTTAAAACATTATCGAGCGAAGTGTTAGCAGATTAGCAATTAGAATAATAAATAATACTGACAAAACACAACTGTGACAATCATTCAATACGTAAGTTCAATACGTAGGTTGAATTAAAAAACATCGAAGTAAATGTTTTATTTCAAATGTGTGGATAGAAGATTTGGGAACAACCAATTGGTAACGTGTAAACGACTAAAAATTGCTGCTCAAGCTGCGAAACATAATTTCTACATCTACATAAACATTCAGTGAGGTATTGTTTGTTACAAACAGGCCTTATTGTAGGTAATGTGTAGCAGTCGACAACCTTCCTAAAACTATTTACAAAGTTGCATAAGTCAATATGTAATTTATAACTAATTTTAGCAAATTTATCTATATATTTTCCGTAAATAAGTCTAATAAAAGAATATTTCAAAACAGGACAAAATGCAAAAGTATTCTGATGTGTGTTTATATATATATATATATATATATATATATATATATATATATATATATATATATATATATACACAAACCATTTGTATTTGGAAAGTTGCTGTGCACTGAAATTCTGAAAGTGTAATGATAAAACTTCCTTAATTATTACTTTGTACTTTAATGTCATATTTTATAAAACCGGATAACGTTACACGCTAAAACGTGTAACAATAAAACATTTGAACCAGTGAAAATATTTAGTTATTTGGCATAATTTGTTGGATTCTGTTCTTGAACACACATTACTTTGTAGGGAAAAAGTTTCAGTTCTTTTCTTACAGCTTTACGTGCGGTAGAAAGTCCGATATCTTGCTGCTGTGCTAACTTACGCGTTGACTTTGATGGTCATTTGGCCATAGCATCCAAAATATTAAGTACCTCTACTCGTATAGTTTAGGTGGTCTTCCACTTCGATCAGCGTCTTCAACAGAGCCTGTTGTTCAAAATTTGTTAATAAGAGTTCGAACTGCACTGCGGTGAGGAACAGAAGTATTTGAAAATTTTTTAGAAAACTTCTGCTTCACTAAATCAGTATATTTGACACTTTCACGAAAGACATGTTAAAAGAGAAAAATGTGTTCCTCTACCGAAAGATCAATTACGTTTATCGCAACTACTGATTCTGATAACCGAAAAAACACGAAACGAAACAGAACACGCTCAATCACAACTCAACAACTGATGTCTTGGTTAATTACCGGAAAACGCCCACAGGATAACTAACCTAACGCTGAAAGAACAGAATGCACCACATAATTCTAAAGCATATTGTACGGCGACTTTCCGAATAATGCACACACACCCACACACAGTCATACTCTCTCTCTCTCACTCTCTCTCACTCTTTCTCTCTCGCTACATATATATATATATATACACATGTATATAAAACTAACAAACGACAACTGATGAATGTTTGATATTTGTTTTTCTTAGTAATAAAATAACTAAATCGAATATAAGCATGTACCATATACAGAAATTTTACACTACATTAAACAGGAATATAATTTTGTAACATAGTTTTCTCTAAACTGTACCTAAATACTAACTCGGATGTAACTAGTGTAGTTATGTAGTTTTTTTTTTATGTATGGCTTTAACAAAATATTTATAATTTTTCATTGATTAGCCTACAGTTTTGGTTGTTATAACAAATGAGAGAATTCTTAATTTCATTTTATTGTTATATTCTGCAACTGAAAGAACCTTCATATCGTATTAACCGACATAGTAGCTGATAAGTTACGTATTTTCTGAATTTGACCATATTTTTTCTTCCTTTTTACAATTTTAATCGTAAATTTTTTTAAAGCTATTTCCTGCTCTCAACAGAATATTTTTCTACTTTTCTAAATTTACTCATCATAATTTTATGACCTAAACACCAGTTGTTTTCAGCAATAATTTATCAACGAAAAAGAAATTTAAATGAAGTTTGCATCATAATATTTACATTTATATAACTGGGATGCAATTAATAATTTTATTATTAATACTAATCCTTTATTAACACTGTTTACTTTTGTAATTGTATGAAACAGCTGTAAACGTATTGCTGAATTTTCATAGCATTTCCAAAGAAATAAAGTGAAATTATGTTCTTTATTATTTTCTTCACAAGAGGGAAACAAAAAACGTTTTAAAAGTACTTGTAATAGAAAATAATAAAAATTTCACAAAATTTAACTCTAATCTACGATACTCTGTTTAAAAATACAATATTTTTAGTTACTCGAACAGGAAAATACTTTTAATACAAAAATTCTACTACCGGTATTAATGTAGTAGGCGATCTACCTCTGTAATTCGTTCTTATAGCGCCAATGAAACATTATATTGAAATAAGGAAATTAATACAAAAAAAGAATGAATAAATGGAATAATTTAAGAATAAGCTGAATTATTTTTATTTAATTAATACCAAATTATAAATAAAATCTAACCAAACGTAACCTACGCTCGCTAACCAAAGTTATCAAGCGAAGCGAGCATAGGTTAAATTTGGTTAGATCATATTTATAATTATAAGTATATAATTATAACATGAGCAAGGTTAACTTATTCTTAAATTAATCCAATTATTCATTATTTTTTGAATTTATTTTTTTGTTTCAATATAGCGTTTCAATGGCGCAATCTAAAAACTAACTACAGAGGTAGATCACTTATTACATTAATACTCTACTTCCACACTGATAACTTCTTATTCGGACTTTTTTCTAATTCAAACATTTTTATTCATTCTATTACAAAAAAAAAAATAAAGAAGAGTTCGATCACAAAACCTTTTGGATGAATGAATGAGAAGCTATTATTCCAATAAAGGGATGGGTTATAAAAAAATGTCAAACTGGTGAGATGAAACATATATGTGAATAATTGATAAAATTAATATTTTTATAAGGTGTTTCAAGTATTTTACCTCCTAAGATTTAAAAATGTTCTAATTCTACATTAGCAAAATACAATTAAAAATTAATATTTTCTCATTAATGCTAATATATCTTCTAATTGAAAGTTCAAATTGTTAATGAAATTAATCCGTTTAGAAAAGTTTATTTAACCTTAATTTTAATGACTAGGAGTTTAACTTCTTAGATTAAATTAGATTTTTAAAATCTAAAAAAATTAATCTCACTAACGCAAAAGCTACTGCATTAAATTGAATGATTTTCAGTTATTCTGAAATTGCAGCTTTAGAATTTTTTGAATTTACAGAATTTCTAAATGTCAAGAAATACTATAATAATTATAGTGATAATGAAAGAGTACGATCAAGATCGGATATCCACTGTCTAGCAACTAGTTCATAATAGTGTTCAGTACAGTAAGTACTTCTAAAACTGGGCGGAGGTATTTGTTAGCATTGGACATTATACTTCCACACTGAGGTTGGAAATGATATCACAATCATACGGAATGTGTCAGTATTGATGGCACAGTAATAGTCTTGATTGAGCCATTTAGACTTTTTTTTTTTTTTATGTACATCGTGAAGCATAATCAGAAAGAAATTTGGCTTTATTGCTTGAGCCAGGAAAAACTAAATTACTTTAACACGATTTTAAGCTTTTTGGAGTTGTTTACAATATTTATACATATGTCGTAATGATGCATGTTGAAGCAATATAACTTGTGCTAAATCATCAAATGGACAGGAGTTTTTTGGAAATTTGAAATTCCGAATCCGTATAAATTCCTTAACTAATTCCTTAATATAATTTTATGTAAATCCCATGTTTTAACTTTTATTTTTTTAATCTTTCTCAGTTTTATTATTTTTAACTATATGCAATTTTACTATTGAACATATTTTTAATATGAAGATAATCTTGAATCGGCATGTGAATTTGGTCTAACCCAAAAAGTATATTTATCTAAAACTATGGGGTGCTTGAGGAAGTAACGAAACTCCTGTCGGAAATATCCAGAACTAACGATTGATCATAAAATAAAACCCGATTTGCAGTTTTGGTTGGGTAGGGTGACATTCGCGTATCCATTTGTTTTTTTAATACGAGTCAACAGAATTTCGTAAAACGAAAATATTGCCAGAACTATTGAATACGATACATAAAAAAAGTACATTCAATTTATTCAAACAGCAAGTTTGAACGAATTGTCATAAACGACATTTATGCCGGCCTCCGTGGCGCGAGTGGTAGAGTCTCTGCCTTTCATCCCGAGGTCCCGGGTTGGAATCCCGGTCAGACATGACATTTTTCATACACGCTACAAATCAATCATCTCATTCTCTGAAACAATACCTATCGGTGGTCCCGGAGGTTAAACAAGAAAAAAAAAGAAGACATTTATAATGTTGTTTACATCATTATCATCATTTCAATTCAATATTTATAAAGATTTTTAAACGTTTCATTTTTCCAGTAACCATCTCTCTTTCCGAATTTTCCAATTACTTTTTTTAGTTAAAGTTATAAAATTATCAGTAAATAATAGTGCAGAAAATATTAATAATAAAATAGTAGAGTTTCGAGACATCCGCATCATACCTATCTCGAAAAATTATACCGTTGTTTAGCTAAATTAAAATAAGCCTAATTTGAAATATAATAAAGTAGCAAATTACTATTATTATTCCTAGTGTGTACGTTGCAATCTAATCAACTAACTAATAATCAATAAGCAACCTCTCTACCATAGCTCACTGTGATATTGATGATACGTAAATGCGGTGTAATCTTGTACAGATTCAGGCCGACAATTCCTGAGATGTGTAATTAATTGAACACCAACCACCAAAATACACCGATATCCACTCTCTACTATTCAAATCCGTATAACAGAAATTTTAATTTTTCTAGGATTTGAACCTCAGAACCTTCTACTTCGAAAATCAGCTGTTAAACAAGTGATTTGCGATGAAGAGTTAACCAATAGACCAGTCCGGTAGACTACTAATAACTTATAAACATTTTTCTAACCCTTTTTACTTACTATTTCAATATCCTTATTATGAAAAAAGAAAGCAGCTTAAAGATCCAAATCCATTATTATATCAACAGATTCCAATGATTTAGTAAACATAAGACAACAGGTTAGGAAAATAATCTGTACTATTGGGAAAATAATCTGTGTTTGTATTTGGGAAGAGTAAGAAGTGCGACTAAGTATAAAAAAATATAAATAAAATAATTTTCTATGGAAAATAAAAAAGAAAATAACGCTGAAAATTGAAAACCATTTAAAAGCATCATCAATCCTTAAGGAAGTCACGTAAAAAGTAAAAACAAAAAAAAAGTTGATTCGGGTCATATGAACGATTAAAATTCGAGGGTTGGTAATAAAGACATTTCTTACTCTTGTCTATGAATTTTTAAATAATACTAAGTAAACTGTACATTAAAAAACTTTTTTTTTTACATACCGTTCAACATGTACTTAAATATATGTACATATTTACTGAGATAAGTTTCATTAATCCATTCTGAATTATCTTGTAGGTATTTTATAAATAAATTAAATTCTTCAAATATTCATTTTAATATGGTCATCTCTCACATTTATAATTTAAAATACTAACATGGATTGTAACTTTTTTCTATTTTTTTTCTTTAAGTGTGTTGCTGCTTCTACTAATATTTTATTACGTTCCATCAAGGGAAATGTTGGAACAATTCCTTTTTTAACTGTGAATTAATTTATCTACCCGATCATGACGGATCTATATAATGTGACTATTTCTAACTGATCAAAGTAAAAGATATATTTATCGATTATATGATAGGGGGAAAAATGTTCTATTAATAAATATTTTCAGATAGAAACAACATATCAAGCTGCGAAAAATAAAGGTATAGAAGAATATAATAAACATTCAGTTTATTAGTTTATCAGCTTAAATTTAATTAATTTTTTTCTATTAGATTTAATTTCTTAAATTAGTAGTCTTAAGTCTTACAACCGGCCACAAAGGAAGAAGCAGACTCAGTAATAACGTCACTGAAAAGTAAAAAAATAAAAAGAAACTACAGACGCGTATCAATTACTAACTCGTTTTAACCAGTAGTAGTTTCTAAACAATTTAAAATAGTCATAGTAAAATAAAATTAAGACATGCTTTTTAAAAAAAAATCTAAAAAATGGATTATCCAGTAAACATAAATAGAAGATAATTTTGTTTTTAACATAATAATATGTACAAAGTTTTCTATTTTCGCTTGACCACTATGAAATGCTCGGGGTGCGACGTCAGTTCTATTTTGCATCTTAACTTTAGTTCATCCAAAGAGATTTACTAGATATTGTATTCTGAAGATACAATTTTCATTTTGCATTAAAACCTTTATCATATTTAAAGAATTTATGAAGGTATTGAATATGAATGCTCACCCCATGCTTTTCTTTGTAGAGATAACTTCATACATATTATTTGTTGAAAACTAAATTATCTTTAATTTTTGTTTACTGGATAATCTATTTTTTAGATTTGTTTAAAAAGCATGTTTTAATTTTTTTTAAATTATACTTTTTGTTAGTACAATGTTTAAATATTTACGAGAGTAAATATAATGCGGAAGTTTTCGATATCTCTTACTAGGGTGTTTGAAGCGTTACGTTGGTTGATCGACGACATCGATGTTCATCCCAAAAACCTACTGCGCATGTTTACTACTCTCCAACTTCTGCGCATGTGTACTACTCCTTTCCACTTTCTGCCATGTGTACTATCCGTTAACCGTTAACCGTTAACCGTGGAACGAAAGTGAGCTTACGAAAGTGAGCTTAAGAAAATCATGTAATTAAGCCTATGTAAAAAGGTAATGATAGAACAGTAAAAATAAATAATTATACCATGAACAAACCAACTTTTCGTTAAATTAAACTTTTTGAGTGGGAAACAGTACGTAATTATATATGTAAAGTTGTCTATCATATTTTTCATAATTTTATTTATGATAACCCTCAATGGAGATATGATGTGTATGATGTGACAAAACTAAGTGAAACTCCGGTAATTTATTTGATTTAGGCAATTTCTCAATTCATAATACTAGTCTATGAATTCTCATCGGCTATCAAGCATATTAACTCGACTAAAGCTTGTTGCCTTGACAGCACTTCGATTTATATTTTTGAAAGATGCAGTGATCAATTCAAATTTTCTCTACTATTTTTATATTCATTGGCTCTAAAAGGTGAAGTATTTCTTTCTCAGGAGAAACTCACCAAACATTATCCAATATAAAAAATCTAGAATCCGAATGAAATTGAAACTTATCAGCTAATATTTCTAGAAGTCGAGAGTTCCAGCGTTCAAGTCCTAGTAAAGGCAGTTACTTCTATACGTATTTGAATACTAGATCGTGCAAGTCGGTGTTCTTTGATGGTTGGGTTTCAATTAACCACACATCTCAGGAATGGCAAACTGAGACTGTACAAAACTACACGTCATTTACACTCATACATATCATCCTCATTCATCCTCTGAAGTGATACCTGAACGGTAATTCCCGGAGGCTGAACAGGAAATAAGAAGGAAGCTAATATTTCTAATAAACGATCGCAAAGTTATTAGAATACGTACTTTTCAATAGAATATTCCTTCACGTTCGTCATGTAAATTAGTCCTACACTCCACGAATTTATTACGATCTACAGCCACGAATTTCAGTTTTGTATTCACGCTTTCTATTTCACCAAACGAATCAAGACTTCGAAACCGAAGTTGACATGGCTAAAATTTTTGATAACTTTAATCCATAGTATATTACTAAAGAAAAGATATTATGTTTGGCTACTCTGGTGATTTAATATTCCTCTTTGTCAGCTATTTTCGCAAAACCCTACATGTATCTTACCGTAAATGTGAAACTCAATACGTTATATATTTTTCGGGTAAGCCTCAGTTTTGTTTTGTCCATTTTTTTTACATCCTTTAATTTTGATTTTCCATCCTTTACAGCATTGTACGGATCTAGCCGCAACGAACGGTTTCCGTTCATGGGCGAATTATCACGTCGCAATAACATGTTGAACGAGGCTTGGCTGGATCTATATTCTAATGATGTGAAACAGATTATGGCCGACGATCAGCTTGAGGTACAAATAAAAAATCATCCCCCCAGCATGCTAGAAATTACACCTCCAACTTGTTAAGTAACAAACCGTATTCTCGGATGAAAAAGGTTTTAATATTAGAATTACAAAAAACTATTTGACGGCCGTGTCAATGTTTAGAAAATTAAAAAAAAACGTATTGGGGCAGTAATTTTAAAACGTTAAAAGATAATGAAACAATTATAAAATACAGAATCTTAAATAATACTTTTAATTACCTTTTAATGAATAAACATATAAAATATTTAAAATTTTAGTAATGCATGTTATATTTAACATCTTCTTGAGTGTCGAAATACCATAAAATAATTTATGTCGTATTGAACACTTTTTACGTTGTTAAATACAGAGTGAACATACTGAAACTGCTACCCAACAGCATTTATGAAAGACTCTCACACAACTAACGTGACTAGTGAATGTATATGTTATTACTGATTGTTGCTACCGTTTATCAGGTGGTTACGTGTCAGTGCAGTATACGTTTTGTTGCAATACAATATTGTGAGTACAATATTGTGTTTATGTAAAATGTCCTATTCAATCGAAGAGAGGATAGCTATAGTTGAGGCCTACATACGTTCTGGATCGTATGAAGAATCATGTAAAGTTTTCGTAGAAAATCTTTTGAATGCCTGTATCCCAGCAAAGAGTAGCAAACTCGATTTGGTTAAAAAAATGGCGTACAACAGGTTCAGTTTCATATGTAAAACGAGATAGGCAACCTTCTGTTGGGAGTCCACAGGCCATTGCCGATATTGAAAGGAGAATTACCGTCAGTCCAAAAAAATCATTACGCAAGTTATCCTAACAATCTTGTGTTAAATACACATTTTATCGTAAAATTCTTCACGAATTAAAACTGAAAAACTGCACCGCGTTACAACTGAACGAGACAGAGAAACCGAAAGGAGTTGATTATTGCAACTGGCTTCTCGAAAACATTGTTGTTGGACAGATAGACCTGATGTCATGTTTCATGTCAGAAGAGTAATGGTTTCATTTATCCGGCCATGTTAATTCGTAAAACACCCGGTATTGGATGGCGAGGAATTCTCATGACAAACACAAGAATAAGGAGAACCATGTCGTATTTCATGTCAGACGAGGCATAGTTTCATTACTCCGGCCATGTTAATTCTCAGAACACTAGGTATTGCATGTCGTGGAATCCTCACGAGATATTGGAGTGTCCACCTCACGATGAGAAAATTAGTATTTGGTGTGCCGTTTCCGGTAATCGTATAGTGTGACCAATATTTTTTGACCAGAGTATCAATACCCAAGTTTCCCTCACAATTTTCGAAGAATTCTATGCGCAATTAACTGATAATGAAAAAGAATACAGCTTCTTCCAACAAGATGGAGCAATGTGTCACACATCAAACGTCTCAATAAATCACGTTCATGCAGCTTTCACAAATGAAAGAACTGTCAGCAGAGGACGGTGGCCTCCATGATCCTCAGAGTTGTCTACTAGCATTTTTTTCCTTTGGAGCTACATAAAGGAGAGAATTTATGCATCTAATTCCCGCAATATTGATGACCTGAAGGTAAACATTCAACGAGAAATCAACACAGTTTACAACAACAATTTGCGTCAGGCGACTCTCAATATGATCAGTCGAGCAGAAAAATGCATCGATGCTCAGGGTGGTCATTTTGAACATCTTTGTAACAACAAGATAAATAAATGCATCATTTAAATTACGTTTTATGTTTTTCTTATTTAATTTATCCGTATCAACAAAATTTCATTGCAACATAACCTACCCATCCTGTGGCGGTTACTTTATGGGTGGGGTTTTATGTTGCTAACTCTGTATAATCCAGTTTTTAATTTTAAAAATAAACTGAAAAATATTAACTGAAATAATAAATATATATTTATTTAGAAATAAATGTATAATAGAATATATTATTTAGAAATAATAAATACATATTTATTATTTCTCACAATAAAAACCTCACGTGATCACTTTTTAGTGATGATGTAAAAACCTCAAATTAATAATGTTATCAATACTTCTTCCTAAATTATTTCACGGACTGGTATTTTTATAAAACCAACTACATATTTTAATAAACAACAATAAATCGGTTTCATATATCCTACCCACAGTTGCCTACTTATTATGTAAACAATAAAGCACTTAATGATCTCCTTATGAGATCTAAATATGATATCTCATTCTGAACTGATATTCAAAAGCATATAGAGAATAAAAGCTTATAAATAATTGCATCAGTATATCCTTGGTATTTCTTATACCTAATAGTAATCAGTTTAGTGATTCTATGTCATTAAACTCAGTATAGTAAGGAGTAAATTAGAATTCGCAAATGTATATGCCATCTACACAGAATCAATATTAAAAATTGAATAATTGCAAAAAAGATGTTTGAAGTACCTTTAAAAAAATATAACAAATCAAGATATTTTTCTGTTCCCGTTGCAGCATTAAGAAAGGCATTAATGTAGACTCTTGAGTGTGGACATAATATGAGAACTGTAGTTTTATTAACTACTCAGCAATAATTCGAAATTCCAAGTGTCTCCTTTTTTGTGCTCAGATTTAAATTTGTAAAAAATATTATTTTTGTTATTATTATAAGAGGTACAACACTGCATAATGGGAATTCATCGCTTGTTAGAATGTTGAGTAACACTGCATAATGGCAATTCATCGCTTGTTAAAATGTTGAGTAACACTGCATAATGGGAATTCATCGCTTGTTAGAATGTTGAGATCTTTTAATGAAAATTAATGTGCTCTAGATCCGTTTGCCGACAGATTAACCTATTTCATAAGTAAAATTGTCGCTAAAATTAAGATTTTTTTTTATACATTCTTATGCGGCTAAGAACTTACTTTTTAGTTTCTATTCAACTTCCTTTTAATTTTTTCCTTTTTTCTTATACATCTAACGAACATTACTTTTTCAATTAATTTCTCTAATAGGGCAATTGTAAAATATACATAAATTTCTAGAAACTAGTTTTCTAAAAACTAAATTTTAAATAATCAAACGCCAATTAACTTATAATAATACTGATATGAATAATTATTTTTTATTTAAATTTATCTAATATACTTTTTTCTACTCTACTGGTTGGTATAGTGATGAACTCGTCATAGTAAATCAACTGATTTTGGAATCGAGAGTTCTAAGGTTCAAATCCTAGTTTCTTTTATACGGATTTGAATAAAAGATTGTGGATACCGGTATGTTTTTTGGTGGTTGGGTTTCAATTAACCACACATCTCAGGAATGGTCGACCTGAGACTGTATAAGTCTATACTTCATTTACATTCATACATATCTTCATTCATCCTCTGAAGTAACACCTTGCGGTGGTTTCGGTTGTTAAACAGAAAAAAGTGCTGTTTTTTAAATATACTCTTTAAACTTTTTAATTTAATATACTGTTTAAATAATAAAAAAATTATTGGAAATTGTAATGTATATTATCAATATATACATCATTTATCTAAAGAAAGTGGTTTTGGATTTTTCTGTTGCTCAAATGTTTGTATAAATAATTATATATTTAAATAATTAATCATTTCCGGAATAATTAATGATAACATTTTGTTTTTCCATGAAGATGTTTACAAATATATAAGTTAGTGCTTTTTTATTACTAAAATCATGATTACGCACGTGCTGAGATTGTTTGTCAGACTGTATAAAGGAGCACAGCTTTTAGAGAAAAACTCGTAAGGTAATTTTTAAACGTGTTTTTATATTATCTGAATACTTATATTAATCGATTTCAATTTAGTAAAACACTAGAAATTCATTTATAATATACTTATTTTACTTGGGAAATTAAAATTTAGCTGTGAATTAATAAAAAAAATCATTTAAATGGTTTAACAAAAAGAAAAGGATTGAACAACGTTTTATATTTGAAAATAGGTCACAAATGTGGAGCTTAAATTGTTACTTGAGTGGTTCGAGTCGTATGACATATTCAATGAAGCAGTTCAACTGCATTAAAGTCGTCAGTTAGAGGTCCCTTGCGATTTCCAAATGGAACTGTGAGTGGATAAGGGAAAACTTTAACACTTAGATGCCCTCTGACTTTCTACTTCTGTTTCTACTCTTGTAATCTAACCCGCTGTCTTATGTAGAAAAATTTAATACGGTTCCCTTTTTCTTTATCTTTCTCAACGATTAATTTATATTAAAACTTCTCCTCGGATGAAAAGTTTCAGAGCTTGCGCGTATGGACAAAAACTCTGAAATCGAAGTAAACAGACATAAACATTTCTGTTTATTGTAGTCGGTAAAACCTGATTTAGTAAACTTTTGGCAAAACTCAACCGAATTGGGAGATCAAAGTAATTAGATATCCTGAAAGCTAAAATAAAGAACTTACTTATAGTTGTATAGCTCAAATATCGTAACAAATACTTTTCATTCCTACTAATAAATTCGATTAAATTTAATTTACTAATTTGTCAATATATAAACAGTTAACAATATGTTAGCGTGACTATCAATAGGAAAATAATTTATAAAAATAATTTTATCTTTTCCATTTTTTTATACAAAAAAAAATAAAAGTTAATAAAACTACTTCAGAAATCCTCAAAAAGTTAGAAAAAACACTTTCAAAAAATTCATTAAATTTCGACTTTTAATGTCAAGCCCAAATCAAGGACTAGTTGTAGATAATTATTTTTAATTTGACTCCAAATCGTAAGTGAAAATTTGAAGAGTAATAGATATCGCATAATTTTTAAATTTACAGTAACTTTTTTTTAAAAGTCAGTTGGTTTTATTTTTATTATATTTTTAAACTATTTTTATTTTACAATTTTTAGTTTTATCTTTACTTAAAATATGAAAATGGTATTATATAATATACCATGTTACCAAATATTATATGATAAAGAGTCCCTGTAACGTAAAGGGTATGGGTATTTAAAAATACTTCGTTATGAAAATCGTTGACGGAAACACCTAGACGGAAACCAACTTCCTGACAAAAATTAAAAAAAAGGTAAAGATAGAAACGACGTTGAGCGCTAAAGAAATAGAGCTAAGATTTCTGGAATGCGGAGACATAAACTTCTTTTAACTCTAATTTATGCGACTTATTTCCTTAAATTTCGTTCACAGATATTTTGAAAATCAGAATAATGTTTCTAGCTAAACTTCAGACTACACTTCATTTACACTCATACATATCATCCTCATTCATCCTCTGAAATATTATCTAAACGGTAGTTACCGGAGGCTAAACAGGAAAAAGAAAGCTAAACAATATTATGCAATATAGATTAAAAATTAAGAAAGAATGATGAAAAAAATATATATACTCAAATCGTCTATGAGATAACGTAATTTTCTATTAAAAAATTTCCACTTACTCTATATGAAAACGAATTAAAACGGAAATCACCAGAGAGCACAAACGGAATTTTCTCTATGAAACACAAAAGGATTTTCAAAATAGGTCCATTTACTTAAGAGTAAAGTTTGAATTTAAATAAGTAAAAACCTGGAATTGAGAATTTCCTCCAATTTGATTCGGGTTAAAAATTAAAGGAAGTTGGAAAGATGGTAACGAGGTTACGAGAAACTTTCCTGAGATTTGTAAAGAACTCAAAATATAATGTTTCTCTTAAGGAGATAGTGCAAAATTATTTTTATCATGATCACACTTAATTTATTATTTAAGAGAAGGAAATATATATTGTAAATTACTTAAATGAATATACCTTTTTTAATTAGCTCAATATGCAATCTGTTGGAAATATAAAATTTACTTAAAAAACCTAAATATCTATACTTTTGGCTTTTTTAACAAGCAAAAAAAAATTAATTGCCTGATTTAGAAAACAATCAGTTGGGTGAAATGGAAAAAAATATATAAAAATTTAACTTTTTTTATACATGCCATTAATAGTGGAGTACCACTATTCCTCTGATAAGTATTTAAAACAATTTTTACCTAATGTCTCATTAAGAAATAAGTTTTTTTAACTATTTCATTTTAATAATTCAAATTAGTCAAAGTTTGAAAAATTCATAAAACGTTAAATTTTAGGTTTGCAGCATAAATCTTTTTTATGAATTATAAAAAAAAAGATAATACTTCATTTAGTATTTGATGATGCTTTCAACAAGATATTTTTTAAAAACAACTTTAAACCTAATCTTAGTAGCAGATATCTCAATCAATTTGTTGGCGTATTAACCTCTCTTGAGACGTGATACCAAAACAACGTGCAACGAAATATATGCATGTTTACTTACGCGTTCCCACATTTTCATACGCCAAAATTTTAGTATATTATTAACCAGGAGACCTCAATAATTATTAGTGACAGAAAAACATCCAGCTGGAGACATTTTTTGACCGACAATGATTATTGCCTTCTAACATAATAAACCACGATAAAGCGAAAAGTAACAGTCAAACGACTATAATAAGAAATTTTTTTGATTTTCATAAGAAATTTATCAACAAAATGTTAAAATAAAATTAAGAGAAAAATAAAATACAAATTTCATTTTATAAAATTATAAATGCTTTATTACGAAAAAATTTTTTTAATCTTTTTAAATTAAAAAAATTAGTTTTTAATATAACATTAATACTGTATAGCAGAGCACAGAAAGATATTATACTGACATATTAAATATAAAAATGACATCTTTTTATCAATCCGCTAACTTCCGTGAAAGAGATCTTTTCATGCGGAAACGTCTCAACCTTTCAGGCGGAAGATCCCGCGTTCGAATCTCGGTCAGAAATAGCTATTTTTGGGTAAAAAAAACAGTTATACAGTTTCAGTTATAAATTTGTATGTGTAATTTTGGAAAAAGTATTACAACAAATAAAGTAATTTTAAAATAAACGAGTTTATTAAACAAATAGTTAATGAAGACGAGACATGCTTCATATTTTTAACAGTTTTTGAATAAAATTTGATGGATTTTTTAGACATCTGACCAGTTGATATGAGTATACTGACTGCAACTCCTCTGAAAAACACTTCCAAAAAAAAATGCACGTGATTAGATGTGTAATTAAAATCAATTTTGACAAAAAACCTTGCATCGAATAAATCCCCTTTTTAATACGAAAAAATCTTAGCATCGTGCATCTAAATTGTTTTACGAAGAGGTTTGTTTAGCAATAACTTTTATTTTGAATGAATGGATCACTTCATTGCGTAAATAACTCAAATGGCGGTATCACATCTCCGCATAAGACAAACGTGATATGTACTGATTTTGTCGGATTAGTCTTCATCCTCTAGTCTTTAAGCCATCTTTCTACTACATGCAAGTGATATTGTAAGTTTAAAGCAGATGTTCGTATAGAATGATTTTGTGACATCAATAGCATAAATGTCTTTAGCATAAATTTCAGTTACTCCGAGCAACAGGAACGAAAAAGTAATAATGGAAAATAATAGATTTTTATTCCTTTCTCTCATTTTTCACCTATTTTATTTTTAATTTTTAGTTAATTTTTGTGCGAATATAAATCACGATCCACGAAATATCAACGGCAGCCAGAAATATTAAATTGTTATAAAATTAATCTAATTTAAACTTATCAATGTAAAAAATACAAAAACGTAATCAAAAATCAAATTATAAATTTAATTAGAATTTTAAAATTTATAAATTTAACTAAATTGTTAAATTAAAGGAAAAGGTTATTTAATTTAATTTAGTTCGAAGTTTGTAAATTTGAAGTTTAATTTACAAAAGTTTAATTTTGAAGTTTTAATTTGAATGTTTAATTTAAACATTTCATTTCATAAAAACCGTTCCTATTCTTATCATTAAAAATAATATCAATAATAACTGCTAATATTATTGGTTGTAAATTGATTTTTTTATTCAATCAATTTCGTTTCAAATAACAGTTACATTAAACACGGGAACAGATTTAATTCCTGACAAAAATACAATTTAATAATTAAATGTGCTATTATATTTTTCAAGTGAGATTGAATTACAGAATATATTAAAAACATTGAACGTCAAATGATTAAAATGTTTTCATTAAACTGATAACGGTACAAAAATATGGCGATGGCTTGATGTACCTGTTATTTTACGCAAATATAAATACTCTTAATTTAGAGCTGGTTAGTAAGGCAGAAATTTATTATTAACAAGAGAAGGACTTTGACTGTAACAGTATAAGTAATTCTGTGTAACTGTAAAAAATTTAATACTCCTCACATTTAATAAAAACTTTAATATAATTTATTACAAAAATATACGAGTATTATATAGTTATCTATTTCATTTAGTTATGGTTACATATAAACAAATTAATAATTTTCGCCTGAATTAAAAAAAAAAACGTATACATATATATATATTATACGCTAGCATCAACTCATCGCGGCTTCCCCTCGTTACATTATTTCTTTTCCCGTCGCAGTCAGGGTATATTTAGCCGATCATGGCTCGCTTCGTTCACTCTTCTCGTCTTTGCAGGGGCTCTGCCCTCTGACACAGAGAATAGAATAATATTATTAATAATAATAATAATAATAATAAAGTTGGAGAATAATAATAATAAATCAAAATTAAATCCGTTAATTTATAAAAAAATAACAGTGTCCTGAAATTTTTTCAGAGAAACAATTTCGTCAGTACAGGGAATGAAACTTTATGTGATCTGAAGAATACGGGTTTCAAAATAGTGAGCCTCCATCTTAATAATAGTAGTTATAGCTGGTTACCCGTCCTTCGTAAGGGTAAAAGTGTGTTTTTCCCGGTTATAAGCATTACCCGATAAACACTACTAGGAGGTGACCGTACTTCTTTTCTCATTAAAAAAAGAATTAAAATTGATGTTTTTTAGTCAAGTAACCGGAGACAGGGGCAGCCAGTCGCGTCGCACACACAGTAACAGTGGCAGTGGCTGTGTTGATTGAGCCGTCCCGTCGTACATCGTTACATCCCTTAAAAATCGAAATTCAAAACACCCGAAAATGGTTTTTGGAAGACATTTATCTGAAAAGTATTTGCAAGACCAAATCTAATAAGTATCTCGCTTAGTATAATCGAAAATGTGGAAAATTTGCAATTATTGTTTAAATTTTGTTTACCTTTCTTCATCACTTTCAAGGTCGAATTTCAATTATCTAGAAATTTGTTTTTCGATATGTACGTGAAAATTACCCATACCAACATTCTACTTAATATCTTCATTTATTGCCGAGAAATTAAACAAACAGCCGGATTTAAAAAAAAAATCGGTATCCATTTTAACCCTTTAAACTCGGAATCACAAAAAATCCTTCTTAGAGAGTAGTTACACCGTAAGAAAAATGTGTAACAAATTTTCATCAATTTATCTTTCGTAGTTTTTGCTGGAGGTTGATTATGAATCATTAACGATATGTTTTATAAGCTCGTATACAGATATAATTGAAAAATATTATTAATATGATACTGAATTACTGAAGTAATCTTTCTATTAGTAAACACTCTGATTAAAAACAATATCAAAATGAAGATATAAGGATTCTTGCTAAATTCTGACTTAGTTTGAAAGATAAAAATATCAGAAAACGGACCATTCTTAATGATTCTACTGCAGATGAAAATTATATGAATAGTAATCAGTATATGGGTTGTTCTATTTTGTTAATCTCCTAATCACAAATCTTATACTTCATCAAAGATTAAAGCAACGTATTTCAATAACAATTACTTTTTTTTACACAAATCATTTTAAATTTAAATACCACATTTAATTATTGTTTTGTTTTTTGCTTTCCAACTGCTCGCTAAATTTCTCGACTCCATTTTATTCTTTGCCAATCTGTTACCCTCAACATATATTTTATATTTTACATCCTCAATTATATATTTCATACATTCGAAGACTGTCTTTCATTAAATTTCTTCCTTCTACCATTTCTTTTTGAGCCCAGTCTAACCTTGGATATGCCAAACTAATCATTGTGTTTTTTTTTACAAGAGGCCGACAATATTCTCTTTTAAATCTCTTTTGATTTCAAACTGTATCAAACCACATAATTTATATTCTCCTAGTTAATTCCATTCTCCAGAAACTTTTGTTGTTTCTTCTTTCTGTCTTTAATATTGTTCACTGTTTCATTGCTATAAAGATACGCAGTCTATAGAAATATTTAGTTTTAATTTCTATATCTGTGTTTAACACATTAAATCTTTTCTAAATTTTACATTATCTTCTTCATCATTCGACCAATAAATAACTCGGGTAAATATTTAATAATAATAATTTATCTTTTACCTGTATTTACTAATATTACTAATTACAGAAAAATTAATTTTCTATTCACACACATCACACATAAGTAATCATTCAAATAAGTTGATTAAAAAGAGCGTGTTTGATTATCATTTCAATACAAGTGATTTCAATACATATTTTTCCAAATATTATTAAAATAAGTGTGTTTTTTTGGTTTTGTTTTTTAGCTATACTATATACAAGTATTAATTTGGTGACAATATATTAATGAAAACCATTGCATATTAATTTATAAGAAAAATGTTTTGAATATTTTTTGGAATTAAGTTTTTGTTTAAAAAAAAAAAATTTGTTAAAAATGTGCTTGAAAGAAAGTAGAAATATTATTACATTAAGGACTGAATTTATACAGGGAATTTGTATAATGGTAAGCTGGCTATACTTTTTCGGATTCCACTTGTAAAACTAAACAAATATATCCTTAGGAAACACGAAAATTTCTCCTTCGTTCTCCCCCAGTTTGCCATTTTGTTATTTTTTTATAAAAAATTATATCTCAAGTTAGGATAAACGAATCACATTAATATTTGGCAAGCGTATTGGTAATAAAGTTGTAAAATGATCAAAAATCAAGACTTAATACCTTCGCAAATTACAAAATGGCGGCCATGTTTACTTTTCAATCCGTAGTCTCCATAAATATTAGTTTTATCAAAATTCATGTTATTTGCTACAATATTAAGCCTTTTATTTTGAACAAAATGTTGAGATATAGCAGACAATTGACGTAATTATGTGTCTATTTTAATGTCCTCCTCTTTACGTTCAATTTGATGAAATATTAATTGTTTTTATTTATTGTTAATTCTAATATTGTAAATTAGCATCAAATAAAGTTATAATTTTCTCACAATAATAAACCTTATAATTATGACACAGAATTACATCAATTTTCTCCCATAACTCGACTATTTGATAACCGATTTAAAAAAATAAAATGTCGTTTTGCACAAAATAAAAGGCTTAATATTTTAGCAAATAACATAAATTTTGATAAAACTAATATTTATGGAGATTACAGATTGAAAAGTAAACATGGCCGCCATTTTGTAATTTGCAAAGTGCAAAGTCCTGATTTTTGCTAATTTTAAAACTTTACCTAGACGCTTACCACATATTAATGTGATTCGTCTATCCGAACTGGAGATATAAATTATTAAATAAAAATAACAAAATGGCGGACAGTGGGAGAACGAAGAAGAAATTGCCGTTTTTCCTAAGGATATTTTTTGTTTATTTTTACAAGTAGAATCCGAAAAAGTATAGCCAGTCCACCATTTTAGAAACACTCTGTATTTAAAAAATGTAATTGTATATGTTTGTTTTACCAATTAATTTTTTTAAACCGTTTTTTATCTGTGTATATTGACGATTAAGTTGTAAAAGCAATAAATGTTTGTTTTTTACAACAAAAATTAAAAAATAAAAGTAACAGATGAAAAAAGGATAACGGTTCTAGGTTTGACATTTATAACTGTAAATCATTAGCGAGCAATAACTGGATGTGATTACGTAAAATAACGTTATTCGATTATTTATAAAGTACAGTTAAATGATGCATTTATTATACGTAGATATGACAAGTAATAAACCAAGTTAAAAAAAATAACGATTTTGTAATTAAAAACAACAAAATATGAAAGGGAGTGAACTTTTATTGTACTCACCAGAGTAAAGAATAGAAATTATGAAAAATTTTATTTCCACCTCAAAAATTTTAAGTTTAATAAATAACAAGTTTTTATTAAATTTAAGTAGTAATGCAATTGTAAAAACAACTCCACTAAATTTTTTAAACTTATCTTTCGAGATTACCCAAAAAATCTTGTCTGGAAAGTTCTCGGGTGCCAAAATCACACAATTACGTTGCTCGCAGACCGAGAAATTTTGCGCACAGAAAGTGGATAAAATATTACAAGGTCGAGAGTACAGTAAAGAACAACTTAGCCCATAGACCTGACAAGTTGTACAATATAGTCGTACAAACTTTTAGACTAAGTTGGCGGTAAAGTATTCAGATTACTTTTTACAATCTATATAAAAAAAAACTTTTTAACGATAAAAGACGGCTCGACTATTTTTATTACACTTGATTCCGATTTTTTGTTGATATAAAATTAAAAAAAATTCATGTTTCTTTTATATTTTTCCGTATAAAATCATAAGTTATGTCAGTATTTATTAAATTTCATTAAGTAACCAATAAATATATTTGTGCCTGAGAATTTCTAATATTTTATTAAACTACGATTCATAAATGGTAATTAAATATACGCAAATAAAACGATTCATATTTATATAAATGTACTCTAACAATAACGTCATTATGTTGTCAGAACATAAAAAAAAATTTATCATTTATTTCAGATTTTAAACACAAATCTTCTCAATAAAAAAAAAAATGTCTACCAGAATATTGGTTAGAGAACAAAATAAGATCTTTCATACTTGTCACAAAATTCTTAAGCGAGATTTGAAGCTTCCTTAATCAGGTTATAAAACTTACTCATTTAAAGGAATACAAAAACGTGAAGATAAAATATACAAGAGGTTATCTCTAAAGTAAAGACCATTTCATTGTAAAAAAATCTATTCTGAAAACTTTATAAATATTTTTTATTTCTCTTAAACTACATACCTTATACTACTTCTCTATGGAATCGCCACATGAATTAAGACATTTATCGTAGCGATACACCAGCTTCAATATTCCATCGTCGTATTGGTCTGTCGCCAGTCCATTTAGCCACAGCATTTTTAATTAAGTTCATCATCACCCGCGAATCCCTTACTAATCAAAAATTCTTTCAATTTCCCAAACAAATGCTAATTAGAAGAAGTTAAGTCCGGACTATGTGGTGGGTGATCGTAAATTTTCCATTCAAATGTTCTCAGTAAATCAGGTATCAACTTACAGATAACAATGCGGTGTGTACATTACTAGCGTGTACATGAATGACACAGGTTTGCCAACCTTAAGGAGTAAAATTTCCTAGCAGTCTTTACTTTAGAGATATACCTCGTAAGTACACTTAAATTGTAAATTTGGGTTCTTTAGTTTCAATTTTTTTTACTATTTATTTTACGAAGTTATTCTATTGAAATAATTGTTTAGCAAAGATTATTCTTTACATAATATAAGAAATGAACATGAATTGTATACAACTAATAATAGTAAAAATTCAACTATTAAAAAAAAAAAAAATATTATTCAATATCATTTCTTTCTTTTTACGTTTAGTCTCCGGAACCATCGTAAGATATTACTTCAGAGCATGATATGTATAAATGTCAATGAAGTGTAGTCTTGTACAGGCTGAGGTTGACCATTCCTGACATGTATTGAAACTTAACCACCAAAGAACACCGGTATTCACAATGTAGTATATTTTCATATCAAGATGAAACTGACAGTACAAGGTAATTAAATTTTTTTAAAGAAGTGATTAATAATTAATTTATTTAAATTCGAAATAAAAGATTAAAAGAAAAAAACAACTTGAGTTTTTTTTTACATTTTGGATTTCGAAGATAAAAAAAAATCATAGGACTTTACCATGAAATTTATACTTAATACACGCTTCTATCAAATAACTAAGGCATAAATTTTATTAAGTGAAAGTGATTTAGGAAAAAATAAACGGAAAGTATTAAAAGGAAGCAAAAACTAATTGGTTTTTAAGTGAAATAAAATATAAGATTTATTATTATTATGTACAAAATAATATTATTAGTCCCAGATTATATTTTTTTTTTAGAATGCATTAAATTTCGGTTAAATATTTCGTCGTCTATCTCTTACTGCTTACCTTGAGTATTCTAATGCATCAGAGTTTGACTTTATCTTAAAACAGTATTATTTTTGTAGTTTGAAATATTATAATAAAAGCACCCGTCGGGTACATAATAGTATAATTGATAAAAATATTAATATTATTAATATAAATATATAAATTAATATAAATATAAATAATATAATATATATAAAGTTAAATAACAGCGTGTCAGATATCTTAAACATTAAAATTCCTACTTTTTTACCCTTGGAATTTTTATTTTATAAGTGGATAAAATATCAATAAATTACATTCAATGTTATTTTCTTTTTATAAATCGATACTTTTCAAACGTGACTTAATACATTCTCCGTCTCAGAAAAATAAAAAAATAGTATTTTATGAATTTAAATTGACTAAAAAAAAAAAAACACGATTATCACAATAGTTTCTATGCACAGTAGGCAGCTTACATTTGCACAAAAAAAAAAAAAATGAAAAAACAACGATAATCACAAAGCAGTTCGTTGGGAACAAAATTCTCGTTAACGACCAATTGAGTTTCTCAATTTTTTGTAAGAAGTTAAAATTTCACCTAAAAAAATAGCAAGCTGACTGGAATGTAAACTAAAAAAAAAATTTCGCGTACTGTGGGCATATATTCTACCACTGCATCATGGAAATCGGGTTTTTATATAATTGCAATAATTCAACTTTTAAAAATTGTAACTAAAATAATAGTAATATTATAGTTGTAGATTTTAATATAACGGTACATTTTCAAAACTAAAGTGTCTTCCACGGAATAAAAATATTCAAACTCTATCATTAGTTCTGTCAAATATGGACGATTCAAAAAGGACTTCACAACTTTAAAAGCATATAAGAATTTATTTAGGTAACTTATGTATTTCATAGCAAAATTCATCAAGTTTTGACTCGCACAGTTCATTATTACCGGTTTCGGACACCTGCGCTGTCACCAGTGTTGTTAAAAACGGATACATTTACTGGTGCGGAACGTGCTCCCTGGGTTTTGGTATCACTATTTTCAGTCGACACCACAGTTCAACATAATTTTCGTAGAGAGTACAGTAGGGAGCCTCTAAGTAAGCGTAAAATTTACTCTTGGTACAAAACCTTCGTTGAAACAGGTTGTTCTGTTAAATATACAAAATCCCAGGACGCCTCCGTGTCCCTGAAGCTGCTGTGGAACAATTCAGATAAAACTTTGCTCGTAGTCCGAAGAAATCAACTCGACGTGCATCACGTAAGATTGGAAATTCACAAACGACGTTATCAGGTAAACGATTGCACTTGAAGCCATACAAACTAATCGTGGTTCAATACATTACAGAAGACGACAAAGGTTCTCAGCTGGAGTTTTGTGTGGAGAAGATGGATAGAATTGCAGTCGACGACACATTTTCAGACAATGTAATTTTTAGTATTGAGTCAACTTTTCACATCAGTGGCAAGAGGAACACCCATAACTTCGAATATAAGGTAGCGGAAATCCTCATGAAATTTTGCAGCATATTCGTGATAGCCCTACAGCCAATGTTTTTATGTCCTAAGCAAACAAAGACTGTATTATATTTGTTATATTTTGCCCGTTTTTCTTTCAGGAGGCAACCGTAAATGGTATCGTTTATCTGGACTTGCTTCAAAATTTTCTAATTCCTCAGTTAGACGATGATGACCAAGATAGACGCCATTACTATCAGCAAGACGGGGCACCACCTCACTACCGCCTCGAAGTCCAAGGTTTTCTTAATACTCGACTTCCAGGTCGGTGGATCGGTCATGAAGGTCCAATTGCATGACCACCTCGCTCCCCACATTTTACCGCGTTAGATTTTTTCTTGTAGAGTTCATTAAAAATCAGGTTTATGTACTTTCGCCTGCTGATCTTATGAGCTAAGATTTCCAATTAACCCCACATCTCGATTCCCCCCCGAGGGAAGATCCTACCTCGTAGCGTGTCCGGTCGTTACACCACCTAGCCAGTGGTTCCTAGCCATTCCTAGCCAGTGGTGGCTTTAACGGAGGACAACAATTAACGCCACAGCTGAAGAAATTATTTCCGATATGCTGGCTACAGTATGGAATGAGATCGATTTCAGGTGGGATGTATGCCGTATTACAAATGTAACCCGTATCAAACCAAGGCGAAAGTTGGAAAATAAACCTGATGTATTTTTCTGTGAAATAAGACCTCAATCGAATCTGTAAGCTACCTCAATAAAATTTTATATGCTTTTAAAATTGTGAAGTTCTTTTTGAATCACCTATATAAAAACACCAAGAATTGAAACATCCAGATATATAGTTCAGTTAGAAAAAATATTGCATTTAACTGGTAATAAGCGAAATGGTTTTAATCAGCGTGTCACTCTACAAAACAGTACATCAGACGTTTAACGTTGTGTTCAGATAAAGTTGGACAAAATGAAAACAAATTTTTTAAACGCTCATTAGCCGACCTCTATTTCTCCTAGGTTGATCAAAAAGAAATACGATTAATCAGAGAGATCTCTAGTAATGAAAACCGTTGAGCAGAAACTTAATCAGAGACAATGAATTATTAACCTAATCTAAACAAGATGAGCCAATATTGTCATAAAAAGTTTTGAATAAATATTTTAAAACGTTTTCCTCGTTCAGGCGTTCTGTGCATTTAATCTATGTCATAAATAGTCTAAGATGTGTCGGTCAAATAGACTAAGTATGATAATACTTGACATTGAATATTTTGACATGAAAAACATTATTCCGATTAATATATCATTGCAACAGAATAACCAAATTTTAATTAAAAAAAAAAAAAATATTTAATATTGTTCAAATATAAAGTTACTATTTCTAATGTCATATAGTTAGTTCAGAAGTGGTTCAAGTTTCCATCCAAACTATGTATATGATCTCAAAGTCAGCTAAAAATATGATATGAAAACACTGACAAAGCGACTTCTAGAAAACGTTGCAAATTAATGTAAATGTAACAAATCACAAATTGAGGAAATTCTTTAAAAGGTTTCGTACATTTTTACAGTAATGAACGATTAATCATATACGGGAAGAAAATAATAATAACAATAGAAGATAAACATTTACACAATTAATGTGAAATACAACGACAAATAAAGATAGCATTTTGAAAAAAAAGCCCTGAAGGATTTTCAAAAAAAAAACAATAGAAGTGAACAATAACAAAACAAAATGAGAAAAAAATAATACCAAAAAAATAATAATTTAAAATTGTTAAAAATATTGAGGAAATTAGTTTAAATTTTATGAAAGTAATGAAAAGACGGCTTCTAATTTTGGGTTCGGAATATAATGTTGGCCCAATGCTACTTTAATTTTAATAGTCGTTTAAGTGATAAAGAATAATTTGAATAATAAATATTAAAAAAGCTCCCTCCCACCCACCATAAAAAAAAATTTATTTTTTAGAAGTGGTGAATAAATTCTAAGAAACGTTTTCTATTTTATTCAGATTGTATTTAACAGATTTTCTAAGTAAGTTTTTCTCTAAATCTAACACCCCCCCTCCCTATTAGAGGCTAAAATATGGCAAAGAACTTTTATGAAATTTTAGATCCAGAGTCTTTGTAGGCCTCCGTGGCGCAAGTGGTAGCGTCTCGGCCTTTCAGCTGGAGATCCTAGATTCGAATCCCGGTCAGGCATGGTTTTTTCACACGTACTACAAAGCATTCATCTCATCCTCTACGGAAAAAATTGCTTAACTGCGGACCCGCAGGTTAAACCAAAAAAAAAGTCCGGAGTCTATAATTTAAAAATATTGTAGAATTTCAAGTATAAACTTGAACAAATTTAAAGCGAAGGGAGATAGAGCAAAAGAACCAAAAAAATATTTCAATTTCAAGAAGCGGGGGTTAATTAAAAAAAAATGTTTTTGGATATTTTATATATGCATTGTAGATAATAAATTTGCTTTAATAAAGGTTTCTCAAAATGCTTCTGAAGAAAATCGAAATTAGTTTTTTTCCCGATATTCTCTCACACCCTTAACGAATTTTGAAAAAATAATATGTTAAATGCCTCATATATAGAAATACTCGAGCGAAATTTGAAGAAAATCGTTTTGATCAATCCTGAGATACAAGTCAAAAAGCAGCGCGACACACAAACTCGTATTTACATATGTAAGGACATACACACATAAAAATGATTTTTTTTTTATCTAACTAGACGAACTAGCTAAAATGTAAAATTTGTTAAAAACCCGACATCCCATTTTTGAAATGATCACTTTCCCCTTTAATAAAATTATTCTAGCTAAATTTGCCGAGGAAAAATGCTGATGGGCCCTGTTGAGTTTCCTTTACGGATCACAGCCATTTGATCCACATTTAAATTTAACCATTTTATTTAATGAAAGTTTTAATAACTTATATTTCTTTACAGTACCTGGATATACTCTTTTTTGCATGATTAGATGTTTATGTTTAATTTTTAAAACTGATTTATGTTGACCGTACTTTCATTTTGCTTAGTTAAAGTTCAGTTTTTTGCTAATTTATTTATGGCGAGTTTTAAAGAAATTTGTTTTTTATTTATGCGGCACTGAGTAAGACCTTTGACATTCATTTATATTACTTTTGTCATCGTCGCCACACTTGCCGATGACACTGCTATCCTTGCTGTTAACAAAGGTCCTGGCCTAGCCTCGCGGGAATTACAAATGGTACTAGGACCTTGTCTGTATATGGCAGAAAAAATGCAGGATTAAAGTTAATCAGAATAAATCAAAGCATGTCACAATCGCCATGCAAAAGGCTGTCTGTCCCGGTGTGTGCTTGAATGGTGTCTTGATCCTAAAGGAGTGAGTGAGCGGTACCTATATCGGCGTTTGATCTGGAAGTTCACGTGAGGATGAAGAGAAAACAACTAAACGATAAGTATAGGGAACTATAGTGGCCTCACGTTATCCAATAAAGTACTGGTTTACAAGGTTATCCTTAGACCAATCTGGACATACGTTGTGGAGTTGTGGGGAACATAGAAATCATACTACGCTTCCAAAAGAAAGTAAGGAGGGTAATTGCAGAGGCATCACGGTTCTCACGGAATGATGAAATTCACGAATATCTACAGCTTTCGCCGGTTCATGAGGTTGCTCGACAGCCCAGTGTTAAACACCAATAACGACTTGAGAATCATGTCAATCGCTTTGCTACCAATATGCTCGATAACAGCAGGGACGTCTGAAGTTTGAAACGTCTTCATGTGCTCAACTTAGGGGTTACTGCACGACAGTTTGATACTTGACAACGCCAAATCTAATGGTATTGTTTTTTATTTTTACTTTTTATTTATTAATGTTTGGTTATTGTTGACCAAGAAATGTTGGTAGAAATATCTTTTAAGATTTAATATTGGACTAAGAGTACTTATAAATATTATATTATGAATTAATTATTTTTTGAGTTCCTTAAGAACCCCTTATCATGTGCTTCTAGTCAAGCGACTTACTTATGGAAAAAAAACATCCATATTTTGGATATATTACGAAATACGTAATCAGGTAAGGTAGTTTTGGGTGTAAGTATAAGAGTGTGGGTAAGCTTTATACAACCTCTTAACTTACTGCAATTTTTGAGGATGTCAGAGAGTTATCAAAATAGATATGGGAGAGTTCTTGACGATATATATATATATATACATAAACAATAATAGTTAGTAATTTACTTACATTTTCAATTATGCATACTAAACTGATGGTGCTACCCTCTCCGATGTGATATTCACCACTTCCTAATATGTATGCAGAAGGTACAACTACGTGCAAATTGAAGTAATGAGAAATGGTCCCAGATCCTGTTGCAACCTGTAATTAGAAATTTATCTTATTATTATTTATTATAGTCAATTAAGTATTATTTAATTTTAGATGCACATATTAAATTATATACTTTTACCTCACGGTTAATGTTGATGCTGAAATCAATTTTATATTTAATATAAGTTTAGAACTAGTAATGATATTAAAAATGTTTTTTTGATTTTCTATTAATAATGCCTTTGGCAAATATTTATTTTTCTTATAGTAAGAGTTGGTTTTCCTCTTATTAAAATTTTCTATTTGAATGAACAGAAAATTTCAATTTATTCAACCTTAAATTTACCAAAATTAAGAAAAAAACCTTTTACTGATTATTTATGCTATGTAAATTTTATACGCTAGAATTTTTCTGATTTATATGATGAGATTTTTTTTGTAACTAAAAAATTAGTTTTTTCAAGGTATTCAAGAAGTAAGCGATGTTTATATATATATATTTTACACTAGGGTAAAAAACATAAAAAATTTTGTAAATTGAAGAGATAAAAAAATAAAAATAATGAAATCATTATTAAAATGAATAACTCAATATAAATTTACAATTATAATCAGTACAAATGTACAACTATAATGAAAAATACGAATAAGAAACAACTAAGCAGAAGGTCGCCTCCACTAAAACACAAATTATTCTACTGCGCATCATTGTGTTACGTCAAAGATAACTTTGACGCCCTCTACCTATAAAACAACTAGTCCTGACTGACTGACTGATTGATTCACCAAGATCAACAAAAAACTACTGAAGATAAATTGATGAAAATTTATGTACATTTTCTTCTTACGTGCTTTCTAAGAAAGGATGTTCTGAAATTCCGAGTTTTAAGGGTTAAAAATGGAATAACAATGAAATTTACTTTTTTTTTAATTTCTCGTTAACGAAGATATTAACTAGATCTTTGGTGTGTGTGTGTGTGTGTGTGTGTGTGTGTGTGTGTGTGTGTGTGTAATTTTCATGTAAATATATAAAAAATAATTTCTAAACTTTTCAAAACTCGAAGTTGAAAGGAGTGAAGAAAGGTAAAAACGATTTGAAAAATGTTTGCAAATTTTCCCCGCTTCCGACAATACTAAACGAAATATTCACTAGACTGGGCTTGCAAATAGTCTTCAAATAAATATTTAAAAACCATTTTCGTTTTTTTTTTTTTAATTTCTGGTTTTTAATGGGGTGCGATGGTGTACAGAGCGGCGACTCTACCAACATACCTACTCCTACTATACGTACGACGTGATTGGCTGCAACTGCCTTGGGTTATTTGACTAAAAACATAAAAGTTATTAAAAAATAGAAAAAGAGAAATGAAGTACGCTCACCTCACCTCCTAGTGGTATCTGTCTCGTAACGCTAAGAACCTGACAAAGTACATTTTTACCAGTAGGAAGAACGGGTAATCAGTTATAACTAATAATTATTCTCACAACCATGAGTTTCACATGAGAACGATGAGTTCTCACAACCGTAAGTAGCGCGAGCGAAGCCGCGACGGGGATGCCAGTATATCATATGGAAAGATTCAAGAGAAGTTTTTTCATATTATTTTCTTCAGTGTCAAAATAATATTCACTATTATAGTGTATCATCATCACACGTTCACCACAATCCAGTCAAAAAAAAGAAAGTTTAAAGACGGTTAATAAAAAAAATTCAATCTAAAATGTAGGGTAATAGTCTGTAATAATATGGAATTAGGAATATACACACAATAATAGGAATAATTGTATCTCGTGATTCATACTTCTGTCAATACAAATTTAATTTTAGATTGATACTCATAGTTATAGATTTTCTTATTTCTATTTTTAAATTTACGTAAATGCATCACTGAAAAATCAATAATTGTTTATATTAGTAATCAATAAAAAATATAGCTGCGTAAGAAGCAAGAAAATAGAATATCAAATTTAAACTAGCACAAAAAAGATGAAAAATCCAGCAGTAAAAATAATATCGTGATATCATTGGTTTCCAAAGTAGGTCAACCAAGTGATACGGCTGAAATGGAATGAAATTTTTTCTATTTTTATTCTTTAATTTTCAACCTTTATTTTATATTCACGTAACCATAATCATAGTCGTTCTTATAATAATTCCTTAATGTTCTTAGCTGTAATATTATAAAATGAAATATCATTAAAAACTTTATTAAAAATATTAACAGATCATTACACACGTAACAGGTCAAATGACACTATTTTTTATTTTATAAAAAACAGAATTACTTTTAATATTCTTTATCCTCTATCTTAAAAAGAATATTAATTAGTTTGTGTCAAACAAAAAGTTTTTATTGGGATTTTTACTAATGAATATTATGTAAATGTGATTTTAAATGAAATATTAATATTTGAATTTTTCCTGGTTTAAAGCTTTATTTAACAAATAAAATAGATTTTTTTCAAAGTCAATTAACATTTTAAAATTTGTTTGATAAATACAATTTTTTTTATAAATTTTTACACAGTGTAACAAATGTACAAAAAAAGAAGTTTTAAGAGGCGTGCATTGATAGCTCTTAAGAACTGCATTGATAACTTTTGCTTAATTGCCCCTGAATCTATGTACATTTTACTGAATAAATAAAGAATTCAAGTCTTCTGAAAGTTATATTAATAGAATATTAACTTTAATACTTCAGAACCAGTGCCATTAGGGCCACTTGCATAAAGATGACAATTCACGGTTCCGTGTGTATGACGGTTTTACAATAAGTACTGCTTACCTAAACTATAAATTGACAAAAAAAAAGTTTCTTTAGAAAAGACCTAACTTTTAAAACGTTTGCACACTATAACTATAATATAATATTATATGAACATCAGGAAATAACTTACCGTTTAAATAAAGCTGTTGTAATAAGTACCCAATAATATATTGGTAATATTATACCAACAAATGTAAACAAAAGAAGAAATAAGCCAATTTGTTAAATTTTAAGCAAAGTTTATTTTTTAAAAAGAAACAATACTTTATTATAAATTTAAAATTAACATTTCCGTTGTAATTCAAACCTTATTTATGATACTGCACGATCAATAACATGATATAACTGAAATTAAATGAGAAAAAACGGGCATTACCTGGAAAATGCCGGATGGTGATATAAAAGTATAACCGTGGAAGTCACAAAGCAGACCGGATTTGTATTTATTTGTAATAATGTATATATCTAACAACAACAAACATTGTTGAGCTTTGTTTATACTTCGTTCAGCTTAAAGCCAGATTCACATTAGAAAAAAATTATGCCGTTTACTGATAATTTTTTTGCAAATTCACAGACAAATAAACGAAAATCTACGTAATGCTTCGTGCATGTTGATTCAAATTTACATCGGTTTTGCTCTACTGCATAAGTGCTATTTGCAGATTTTTTTTTCTTACTAGCAGTTTTACGAAAGTTGCGCATCTAATTGAATAAGAGTTGTTAATATTAATTCAAGAATATATTAAGCATCGGCTGCTCAAGAGATTCGAAAGAAAAAATCTAAAAAAAATAAAAATTAAAAAACAGATTGCTTTAAATAAAAACTTTAAAAAATGTATTTAATATTAATAACCTTCTTTAATCTTGATTTTAAAACTGACAGATATTTCTTCTTGTGCTTCTCGTCTTTTTTTTTCCTTAATTAGACTGTAATAGTAACGAATGCAGTTCATTTTTTATTCATTAAAAAAGATATGATTATTCTCTATTTTGAGTTTTAACGCAATATAAAGAAAACAACATAGAATAATTATCACTAAAAAAATTTACCCCGCACTACTACCATGCAGTGGCATAAATCTCTTTGATGAGAGTAAAAAAATTTTATTGGCGAACAGGTCAGAACGCGGCGAAAATTTTTCTGCTTGTTATTTTGCGGTGGAAAGTTTCACACTAATATAAATGTGTTAAAATACACATAAATTTGCGCCGAATATAACGCACAACGTAAAGTTTTACAAGTGGGGATCCTACTTAAGTGCTAGCCAACCCATATATTAGTAGTAGTGAATGTAAAGGTTTTTATCAAAAGTAAAGCGGCGACTCAATTCATTTGAAAAGTTTTGACTAACTTTTGTAGAACCTACCCGTTAACTACATCCTTTATAAAATAGGATGAATGCTTAGAAAAGCAGTCTATATATAAATATTTATCATAGCAGTTTATTTGCAACAAGATGCTTTTATGTTTATAACTTTCAACCTATGTCGGAGGAATTTTATATGACTATCTTTTATATTTATACCTAATGTTTGGTAATATTTAACGTGTCTATAAATATTTACTTTCATCGTTAAAACTAAAACACTTTATAGTAAATTTTTTTTTGTCTCACAATAAAATTCATATTCGGTTACAATAATAAAGAAATCAACGCAAGTAAGAAAATATTATCACATAAAAAAATTACGTGCAGCGATGCTTCCACCGAAGCTCCTCAAAAATTACGTACCGGTACTAATATTCCTATACAGAAAGTTCAATTTAAGTACACACATAAAGTTAAGTCAGAGAACACTACCATTAGTAGCTCAACACAAAACAGAAACAATCGAAAGATTAATAAACACCGACCGAAAAAAGTGGAAATAAAACTAAAATTAATAAGGAAAAATAACAACAAAAATTGGATGATGTGAAATAATGAATTGATGGGCAACACTCAGATGAAACAGCGGAAATTCAAATCAAATAAAGTCACTAAGGTCCAACACGTAAAGTCTTCTCAGCCTTCTAATGTCTTCACTACTCTCTAGAAGATTAACAATAGCTAAGTAACTCAAGTAGTTGTTTGGCCGCAATTTATACTTTGTACCAAATCGCTGTATTGCTTCTGGAATATATTCGTGAATCTCACTGTTTTTTTATGAACCAAGGCCCTTTTTTTATGCTTCTCAGTAATTTTTTTCGGAATCGTTGTATCATCTCAACGTGCTGCTGCTAGTAATACCCAAAAACTGGATTCCACAGGTCCAAATCGGTTTCAGAAGAGTCGTGTACAACTGTTTGACAGATAGCGAAAGTTGTGATCTGCTCAACAGTCAGTACATTTCCTTAAAATTAATATTCATGTTTTTTCTCTTACGTGGAGTTTCCATGTCAAGACATCGATCAAGTTGAAAACCAAGATATCGTAAAATTTGCTTCCCGATGGAATGGAAAGTAAAATTAAATGATGAGATTTTAATTTTCTGCACAAAAAATCACAATCGTAAATAAATCTTTTCAGGGTGGAGTAATTATGCGCACTCAGTACAGTTTAAAAAAAAAAATGGCTAATAGTATATAATAGCACGAGCGAGCTAGCAGTTTCGTCCCCTTTGAGTTTAGCTATGCAGATTTCTAACTAAATCGACGACAATACTTTTGAAATTGATCGGCGGTTGAAAATCTCTCGCCGATCAACCCTAACATACCCTGCATTACCGGCCGTTTTTATTCACTCCGCAGTCTGTTCATTATATATATATATATATATATATATATATATAGATATTACCATTATAAATAGTGTAAGTATTATGATTTATTACCGCTTTTTTTGTAATCCAAAAGATTGATATCTCCATACAAAAAATATCATTTAGTTCCGATCGGTAAAGTTTTATGAAGAAACTTAATAAAATCCAGCACCTTTAAATCAGTTACATCACGAGATATGAATATTTCTAAGTTTGATGTATTTTTAAACGTGATACATACAAGAAATTAAAATCGTTTACAGTTGTTATATGTAGGTAGAAATATAATGTCACTATGTGTGTGCGCGCACACGTGCTCGCGTTTATACTTTTATTTCACGTACGAGGTCTGTAAATAAAGTAATGAGACTAGTTCAGAAAAGTTTTTTATTTACAATTCAATTACATGGACTCTATCACCTTCGAAATAATTTCCTTGGGAAGCCACGCAACACTTCAAACGGTTTTCCCACTCTTAATAGCAGTGTTGGAATTCAGAAACTGGAGTTTCCTTCAGATGGTCTGTTACATTTTTTTTTTAATGTTTTCTGCTGTTCCAAAGTGGTGTCCTTTGAGAAGTTTTTTAAAGTCTGCTACAGAAGAAAGTCTCTGGGACTCAGTCAGGTGAATAAGGTGGTTGAGGAACAACACGAATGTTTTTCTTTGCCAAAAACACGCGGGCAACTCTTTTCCACAGTCTTTCAAGAATTTCTCGGTAAACATACTGATTTACAGTCTGTTCTGTAGGCAAAAATTCCTTATGAACAGGGCCGTTACTATCGAAGAAATAAATTAGCATGGTTTTGATTTCCTCATTTTTGCCTTTTTGGGAAGTTAACTGATTCCCGGCTACCTGAAAGTGCTTTAACCAATTAAAAACTTTGCTCGTGACAGAGCGTCGTCTCAATATACCCTTTTCAATTTTGAAAGAATTTTAGTAGCATTCTCAACGAGTTTAACCCGAAACTTGATTGCACAACGTTGCTCATAATTAGTTTCACTCATTTTTTAACACACAATGAAAACTCGTTTCACGAAAAGTTTGTTTACGTCTCATGTGGCAACAATAGACTAACAATATTAATACCTAATATAAATCAGCTGTTCATATAACTATATGTTTACTAGCAATTTTACAATGTTGCCACTTTGACTGCAAAAAAAAAAAAATAGTCTCATTACTTTATTTACAGTCTCGTATAAGTCATTCATTATATTTGTTATAGAAAAAGAAAAAACTAACAATTATTCGTAACAGTTGTGGAACGATATTTTAGATATTAAAGAACAGAAGTTCATTTTGATAAATTAAATAAATTAAATTTATTTCCTTATTTATAAATTACAATACAGTAAGATAACATGTATTTTATTATTACAGAATCATTATTACAGTTTTATGAATTCAATGTATGTAAGAATACTGTTTCAAAATAACACTCAATTTTTATTTCAAACTTATATCGGTCTATTTGTGATTCAAGTTTTGCGTTTTCAGAATTTAAGAAAAATATCTGTAAATAGTCCGAATGTTCAGAGTATGTATAGAAATGTCGTTTATTCTATATATGCTTTTAAAAGGAACTTGCAGAGAATAAATCTGATTCTATTCAAAATAAAATGTTCGTTGCGACTTAAGAATCGACTGCAATTCTGTAAATGAAGACTAGCTATGATTTATTGCATGTATTTTTTAATAACTCTCCTTTTCTTAATAGAATTAAAAATCTTATGCTTGGCATTTTATATAAGCCTTTCGATTTAATTTTTTTAATTTAACTTATTTTTTATTATTTTTCGCTCGGTCGTTTCATTTATTAAAAAAAAATAAATAAAACTGGAAAATAGTGGAAGTATCATTTTGGCAATGATAAATCAGCGTTACAGTTTTTCAAATAAAATATAGCCTAGAAAACAGTGACAATTTTGTTATTTTTAAAAAAATTTTAATAAAATTTAATTTTAAATCTAAATAGTTAAGTCATGAAAACAGAATGAGTTTCTCTTTGCAGAACTACTAATAAAAAAGTATTTTCAGATGTTTAAACTTTTTAACGTAGATCACATTTAAAAAAAAAAAATACAAATAAAGAAAGAAGTCTAACTTTGTAAAAATGAAAAGACAATGGGATTACAAACAGAATAGGTTTTATAATCATAGATACAAGATAAAAAAAAAACTAGTTTACAACGTATGAATACTTTTTTTTAGGGTAGGATACTCCTCTTTCGGTTGCGGTTTTTCTTCTTTTTTTTTGTTTCCTAAGAAGCCGTCTACTTTAATATATTCACCACGTATAATACTTCTTTTCTACTCTGTCTTACCAGGAATCGTCCTTTTTGTTACCTACATCCCCTAGGTACATAGAATCTCTTCATATCCATATATACATAGTAGCTTTGTGTAATTTTTATCACTAGGATGTCTTTCTTTCTCTCTTTTAACTACGTCTTAAGATGGATTTTCTTTACATTATGTAAAAATCGAGTAAGAAAATTTTTATTTTTGCACCACAAAAATATCGATAATATATCAAGTATAATAAAAAACCACCATAACATAGAAAAATATCTTTGTAAATATAATATAAACCGACTGAAAGTAATATAGATTATCATGAAAGTTATTTCAAATATATATATACATTTTATATTACCTAACACTAATATAATTAAATTTACATATACAGGTTATTTACTCTTTCTTTTGTAAAATAAAATAATTTGAAAATTAATATTTAAAAAGAAAAAAATAAATGATTACCAATTTTACTTTCTCACGTCTTTTTTCTTTTTTTCTGTTTAGCTTACGGAACCACCGTAAGACATTACTTCAGAAGATGAATGAGGATAATATGTATGAATGTAAATGAAGTGTAGTCTTGTTAAGCCTCAAGTCGACTTTCTCACGTGATTTCACTGGGAAATATAACAAAAATTTTAACATAGATGTCAAGTAAGGGATCTCCCAACTTTATATTTTGTAAAAATTGATTTTTTCTACTCCAGAAGATTTTATTCCGTGCTACGGTTATTCTTATTCTTATTTTTATTTAGTGTTAAATTTATTCTTAAAATTCGAATACCTGGAAAAAATATAGATAATAAAAGAAGCCTGAAATTGCAAAAAGATTTTTGGTCTTTAGTTGTACAATAACTCATAGTAACACTAAATATGGTGTTATCGGTAAGCTTATGCGTAACCGCAGAGGTCCTCGTGCTTCTAGACGATGTATAATGCTGATGGTGGCTTCTTCAATCATATTTTATGCCGTCCCTGCATGGGTAGAGGCTCTTGAAAAGAAAAGGAACTTAGATAAAATATGCTTGCTTCGAAGAAGTGCTGCGTTGAACATTACGGCCGCATACCACACAATTTCGCGAAATGATATTGAGGTTATCTCTGGGATTCTACCAATGCGGCAGCGACCATTGATGCTCCGGTGGGTTTATCTTGGTTCATTTATCTTCAGGTTCTGTTGGCGGCAGAAAGGACGGAGGATCTACTACAGGAGACGGCCAACAAAGCGGTTAGAAGAGTAAGTGTATGGCTCGGAGAGAGGAAGCTGAGATTAGCTCCGCAGAAAACGGCGGTGGTGGCCTTAGCCGGTCGCAGACATCTGCGGAGGATGAGGGTACGGGTCGACGATCGTACGGTACAAGAAAAGAAGAACGCAAAGTACCTCAGCGTATGGCTGGACCGATCTGGCCGCTTCACCCTCCACATCAAGGAATTACGGAGAAGGTAGAAAAGGTCCTAGTAGACTTGGGTGATTTCCTGGCATCCCGAAAGGAGCTACGGGCGAGTAAACGCAGGGTACTGCTGTCCTTGGCCACATCGATTGTGCTATATGCGGTCCCAGTGTGGTTCGAGGTGTAGATGTTAAGCGTATCGCCAACAGGCTGGCTTCTTTACAATGGCGCGCTAACATCAGTCGTATTAGCATATCGGACCACATCCAGGATTGCAGCAGAGGTGGTAGCTGGAGTCCCGCCAATCTGCTTCAGAGCGTTGGGATCAAGACAGTTCATGACGGCACACCGAAGCTGGAGGCTAAACGGAAGCGAAATGAAGAGTGGCAATTCGAATGTGAGGCGTCGAACTCAGGTGAATGGACTAGGCGGCTCATACCACGCCTGAAGCCGTAGCTCCAAAGAGGATTTAGGGAAGTAAGCTACTTTCTGAGTCAATTGCTCTCTGGACATGGGACCTTCGGTGCCTATCTCTTCAGGATCGGTAAAAGGATGTCTCCAGATTCTGCTTATTGTAGCAGTGAAGACACGTCGAAGCATGTATATTCTTCCGATGCAGAAGATGGGAGGGAATAAGAATGCTGCATGACCTCAGCTGGATAACCCCGGAGACATTATTGGAATACATGCTCCAGGGAAGACGCCTTTGAGTGATGTTTCTACGCTTGCAACACAAATTCTCAAAACAAAAGTAAGAGAAGCTGTGCTCTGGGATGCGGAGTAGCATTTGGTAAAGGACATGGATATCTGGACATCATGGGTGGCGGTAATAAAAAAAAAAAAAAAAAAAACAAACAGGCAGCTGACTAACAAAATAGTATAGCCAGAGGAGTCGAAGTGCGGAACAGTTCAGAGCCAGGGAGGTAGCCTTCTTGCTAAGGATGTCTTGGCTCAGCAAGAGTGACTGGGTCGGGACGTATGAAGCATCTTCGAGGTCTGTAGGGAGCGCACGCAAGGGTCGAGGGAGGATGCAAGGGAAGTACACTCGGACCCCGATTAGAAGTAGGAACGGGAAGGGTAGCGCAACTGGGGAGGGGCTCCATGGTATCCAGAAGCGGAGGTTGTGTCGCTTCAATGAACCAGTAGGAACCCCGGCGGGAAGGTACAATGAGTGGACAATGCTGAAGGGTGGTGTCTAGCCATCGCCGCGTCACATCAGTTCAACGTCTTTTAGGCGGTTACGGGTTGCCCTGCAGCGGCTAAAAAAGGTTAAAGATGGGTTTATCTTGGTATGACTAAGACCGAGGCTAAGGACTTATTTCTGGCCGAGCGACAGAAGGCCTGGAACACCTCAGCTAATAGTGGATGGACACATAAATTAATTCTGAGAATAGATGTATGGGTGCAGAAAGGACTGGGGGAGATAGGTTTCTGTATCACGCAACCCCATTTTGGGCGTGGCGAGTTTGAAGCCTACCTGCATCGATTTGGCAGGAGAGCGTCTCCACTCTGCAGGTACTGCGATCTTGAAGATACCGTTGAGCACACCTAATAGTTATAATTAAGTTGACTTTCTCCGGAAGAAACAGTTCGATACATGTCGTCTGGAAGAGCGGAATGGGACAAGGCAGTACAGCTAGCAACAAGTATTCTGAAAAGTAAAGCGAGAGAATGGGAAAGAGCCTGATTTAGAACCCAAATCAGTAAGAGGATTGAAGATCTTCCAGCAAGGAATCAGAGTTGCGTATAAAATATCTGTGACTCAAGCGAAGAAAGGGCCTTGAGAGGGAAGGGGCGAAGGTCAGCCCTCTGTGGAGCCATCGTGCGTCTGCAATTGTGCGGATAGGCGACAGTGATGATGCACGGGGACTGGACTCCTGGACCCTAAGGGCATCTCCTGGGGCTGCGCAATGCTTAACTACAAGACCGGTCCAGGAGGGGGAGAAACGGTGAGATAGGAGTTTAGTCATTAGGGTGCGGGTATACATAGACTATACACATAACATCTTATGTGCGGGTACACATAACATCTAGTCGAACCCGTGCGAGTCCGACACTCTCCACATTTATGGGGGTTGCGTAAATGGTATTTCTCCGACTCATCGATAACAAAAAAGCAAAAGGTACGATGTTATGTTATGTTAGATATACTAAGACTAGTATGATGAAACGCAAAGTCCTGAAACTTCACTTCTCTGGGAAAGCGAAATTCTGTAGCAAAATTTCTCATCGATGAATGGAAAAATTCAAATATATTTTAATGATCGATAATGACTTTTAGAAATTAATAGCTTGAAATTGAATGAAAGAAAAACTTATAGAATTATTATTAGTTTCATCGTAATCTTACATTTATTTAAAGAGTAATAAAGCGACTTTTACTCTATCCTAATATTTCAGGTAAGATTACTGAATTAATAATTGTATAAATATTTGAAGTTAATAAAAACAAATATTTCAGAAATTGTTTAACTGTCCACTTATTAAAGAATTGGAGGATCGTATCTCACATTCAAATGAAACATGTTTTAATGAAGTTCAGCAAATATGTGTATATGTAATTTAATAAGCGTACAAGTAAGTAATGTAGTGTTCACATTAAATTTTTTTTTACTGGGAGTTTTCATTTACGCCAGATGAAGCTACACATTTAACTTGTCATGTCGACTGTTCAAACATTGTCGACTGTTTCAAATATTTGAAACAAGTATTTCCACGTTAAATTCGAATATAGTCAAAAAACAATGTAGCCTACTTTTTCAGTCTTTTTTTTTTTAATTCGTATTCATAAATAACGGAGGAAAAAAAGTTATCTCAATGTAAATTATACGTCTTTTATTTTATAATTGATTTTAATTCTCATGTTAGAACCAATCTTCAAATCTGAAGAAATATTTTTAAATAGAATGGCGAATTGTGAAAATTTCATTTTCCTTTTTTGAAGTAATTTGTAATTACTAGATGTATATTTTTATCAAACCGGAATAAAGCACATTATGTTGCACGAAACAATTCTACGAATCTTAATTGAAACAAATTTTAAATCTTAAAAATTAAAATAAAAAACACGTCTGCCAAAAATAAACTAAAAAAACAAAATGTCTTCTGGGCACGGTTTTTGAAATTCGCATTTGATTTTCAAATGAGCGCATTCTGAACACGGCGTGTGGGTGACAGACATTGCTATACAATAAAGGATAATCAAAGAGCCTGTAGGTATCATTTTGTATAAATGTAATCACACTACATAAATATATATATATATATAATGTATTTTTTCTATAAAAATTATATAAATCTTCTGGTATTTTTGTGTCCTAATAAATTAATAAGTAACACATGAAACTGTAACAGTGCGAGGGAAATAAACTAATAAAATTTACTACCGTAAATCATTTATTCAATATGTAGGAGATGTTAAAACACAACTATTTTTAATACAAATAAATCGATACTGAAAATATATCGATTATCGATTTAGACTCGTAAGTATAATTTTTTTTAGCCTTTTAGTTAAAAATCAGCATACATAATCATATAGCCTATGACACTCCAGATAAAGTAAGGATTCCAACGCGGGGTCATACATCTAAGTAGGTTCAGCCGTTGAGCTGTTACGGTGAAACAAACATACACCCTAAATACATTACACTCCTTTTTGAGCAGTCGTATAAAAACAGTAGCTGTTCAGCTAGGCATCGCTTCGCTGTGCTCTTTCGGGGGTAAAAGGAGATCCAGTTTTTGAAAACTGATTTATTTGTCGTGGAAAAATATATATCTTTAACTTTAGTTATAAAATTCACTAAAACATTACAAAATAATTGTAACTATTTTCCACACAACCCATGAGGTACAGCCAAATGTATGTTTTTTTATAGTCTTGAAAAGTTTTTCAAGACACGATTCATTTTTGCGTCTCAGATTAACTGCGTATTACGAAAAATTACTGTAATTAAAATATTTTTCCTATTTTTTTTTCCCGTGCTTTAATTATTCATTTCGATTTCTTATTTATTTTTCATAATTTTTACATTATCCTTTGTACTGCGATTAAATACGCTGTTTGAATTTTTTAAATTGGTTGTACCGTTCCGGAGATATAACTGAATTTTGGAAAAAGAGAATGATCGGATTACCGAATAACCGGATCATCAAGAGTATATCTTTTGTATGCAAACGTTAGTTCTTGTACTGCTAGAAAATACGCTGTATTATTATAATAGCGTAATATATAATAATATATTTTATTATTAATATATATTTCGCATACATATCGATATATATATGCGATATATTGATATGCAATAATATAATAAGTATACAAATAATTTTTTGTTTGTTTAGCCTCCGGTACCACCTCAGTATTACTTGAGAGGATGAATGAGGATGATATGTATGAATGTAAAAAAACTGCAATCTTGTACAGACTCAGGTCAACCGTTTCTGAGATGTGTGGTTAATTGAAACCCAACCACCAAAGAACACCGGGGTATCCACGATCTAGTATTCAAATTCGTATAAAAGTAACTGCTTTTACTAGAACTTGAACGATGGAACTCTCAACTCTCCTGATTTCCGAAGATGTGTTCACCACTAGACTAACCCGGTGGGTTGCAACAAGTATACACCTGACCGCCACGAGACATGTACTAAAGAATCGGGGTTTTCCGCTAATGATCGGTATATCCCGGTGGTACGCTAAGGAGGACGCACAGACATACAGACATACTAATACCCTTTAGTAGGTAGGATATCATACATTTTATATTAAAAAATATCAAAAAAATTACACATGTTTTTATTTTCCAATTTATAATGATTTTCTGTCATACAAACCAAGAAGAATAAGCAGTGATCAGAAATTTGTTTCTATCAGAATTTTTTTTTGTGAAATTCTTGCAAAACGTCTAGATTAATACCGCTACTAAGATAATACTAACTTTAAGTACTGGTGTTAGGAAATCTTTAAAAAATCTCTTAATTCAAAAATAAAATTTTCAACACCGTCCAATAAAGAAAAAATTGAATAATATCGAAGTATAAGTTGTAATCTATTTTACTAGATTAAATTGTATATTCTACAGTATACTAATCTTTTATATATTTATAAGAGAGGATTATTCATCAGTAATTTAAGCAAGTATTTACCTTTCTTCAATTTTCATAAACATGAACCCAATTTGCACGCTAACGAAATGTGCACAAATAACTCCAAAGTATTATTGAATAATATTACAATAACCCAAAATATATGACATTGAAACTGACTCCACCCATCTATAGAACATATAATAATACCATTGTACCATTAAATTAAGAATATTGCGATAAAATATAAAAAAATAATAACATACAAAATCATTCCACAATTTTTTTTCTTTATTCAATTTTAATCAATTTTTTAACCTAGCGTAGTTATTAGATCCAATACGTTCAGTTACCTTGATTTCTTTTTTCTATCATTACAGTTCCTAAATTTTATTCTGCCTTCTGTTATAAAATTAAATAAATCGAGATGCGGTACTTTTGATATAATACTTTCAATCAACACACTATTTTCTCGTCCTGTAGAAATTTTCCGCTACATTCTTTCTTCTCCAATTTAATATAAAACCGTCTTCATATTCTACTCGTCATAACTCATTTCCTATTTTTTTTTTCTAATATTAGATAATAAACTCTCTCTCTATATATATATATATATATATATATATATATATATATATATATATATTATTTATAAAACTACATATAATACAGAGTGATAAATAATTATGTGGGTTTATATATGCATAGATATATAAATAAAAGTATCATAATATTGAGATTTACTTTACAAAATATATATTATTCTTTACTGTTTTTATCTAAAAGAACAAGTTCGACTAGAAATTTAAAATATCTATTTAATATTTTTAATTTATAATAAGCATACGATGATAATATTTGAAGAAAAAGTCGTTAATTTATGATTTAATTTAGAAAATAAAACATATTTATAAGGTTTTGACTTCTGAAGAGTTAAATAAAAATCACTTACCCAAATAAATAAAAATTTTAATTAAAGCATTAAATCTTTAATGATGTAATGTTAATAAAACTGCCAGCAATTTATTATTTTTAGAAACTCTTAAAACTGGATACATAATGATGAAATAAATAATTTAATGTAATATTTGTGACGGGTTGTAAAAGAAGTAAGAAATGAAATACAAAAGACCAATATTTTCAAAAGTAGTTCCTAAAACTGAAAATTAAGAAAAAAAATAATACAACTTAATGGTGATCAGTCATATTTGAAAATAGGCCAGTAAAGAATAAAATCTATACCACTGAACTGTCTTCCTGGATAGTGTAAATGGTACAGATTGTGATAAAGCAGAGCTGTATAAATTAATTTCTGAAAATATTAATAACGAAGTCGGAATAAATAATAAGTAAAATACAAAAATTTGAATTAAAATAAACAAGGATTTTCGATTATAATATATACAGGAGGTGTGAAAAATCTATCGCTGCCCAAAATTACTTTTTTCTTGATGACTCACCAAAGAAGCTTTGAAGCTTGTAGTGGAAATGTGAAAATGGAATTATGTATTGTATGAAAAATGGCATGCCTAACCGAGATTCGAATCTAGGACTCCCGGATTAAAGACCAAGACTCTACCACTCTGCTGCAGAGATCGACTTGTAATTAAATCATTAATAGGAAATAAACATTTTAAATATAACCTTTGCCTTTGCCTCTAGCCACCAGATGACGGAAACGCCAGGCCCGGCTATGCCGTTCCCGGCCACCCGTGCAAGCACGGGCGGCCGGGAACGGCCGGGAAGAGCAGCTCCGTACGGAGCTGTCCCTCACCCCATCGCTTTCCGATATTTCATTTGCAATATTCCTGACACAAAAGCCGTCGCAGCGTCGAAGTCTACCGAACTGCGTAACATCGTTCTAACGATGGTCCTCACCTCGAGATGCCAGTTACGGCAGTAAAGTCGCGGCGTTCCACCGTGGGCACTAGAATATCACGTGTTCCGGCGTGTCTAACTCTCGACAGTAGGGGCAGAAGGGGCCTTCAGCTCTTCTGCGTCCACACAGATACGAACGAAAGACCCCGTGGCCCGTCAGGAATTTTGTCATCCAGACTCAAAGTTCACGAAACTTCCTCCCGGCCCACGATGATACTACACATTAAAAGTTTCACGCTATTTCATATAATAGCCCAGAAAAATATAGATAACCAACATTTTAGAAGTTAAATATTAATTTGAGCAAGACTTAACGACATTACTTTCTTCCGTTGAGGTTAATATACTCCTACTACTACAAGTGCTAAATAAGTCTTTAACGACGATAAACTCAACAAATGTTTTGTACATCGCCGATTAAAAACATTTAAAAATGTCCTAATAAACTTTTCGTATACGTTTTATAGGATTTCGCTAGTTTTCATTACTAACAACTAACATAAAAATATAATTAAGATCTCTGTAAAAGAAACAAAGCGGTTTGATTATATTGGATTGTAAAAAAGAATTATACACCCCAAATTTATGCAAATATTTTTTAGGACTTCATTAGACAAATAAGTTCTTTATTTATGAAATTAATTATGCTACAAAATTAATTAATATACTATATTAATATAATTAATTACTGTTTTTATAAATGTAATTTAATTAAAATTATGGGCTCTATAAACAATTAAAATTAACAACATTAATTAACAATAAAATAGTTTGGAAACTATTAAGAAGAGTTTAAAATAAAAAAATTGAAATCGCTTCCTACATTATGTATCATCAAGAGAAAAAAAGCTGGCAACAAAGTTGTAATATTTTCCTAGCACTGATTATTTATTCTTATATAATGGAAAGTAATGTATACATGAAAAAAGTTACGAACTAAGATATCTTTTTTTTGTTGAGGTTTAAGAGTTTTATTGTAGAATTATCATAATATGTTTTAATAAATCAAAATTAAAAAAAAAAAATAAAAAAATGAGTATTTTTTATTTTTTCTGCTCTCCCAGCTCCAAAAGCACGTTCCAAGAAAATTTTCTACGTTTACTATCATAACAAATGGAAAAAACTAAAATGAATCCACTGATAAATGTTTCACCAATAAAAAGTTACCTTTTTTGTGGGGTGAAGGATGAAATTCTATTATATTATAATTTATTATATAAACTTTTAATTATATTAAAAAAGTTTGAACAAACTGAAAAAAAAATTTAAATAATTCCAAAAATCGATATTTCTCCTATTCTTTGATCGGCACTTTCCCCACAAAATTGCTCCGAAAGTATTATTTTTGGGGTTACTAAGCATTACTTAAAAGAAGTCACATGCACTACTACGATGACTAGGAAGATGTACAAGAAAATTATGTTAAAAAATGTGCAGTAAATAAAAAATATATATTTTTTTTAACTTTTGAGGAACGGGGAATTTTGAGGCGAAATTAAAAATCAATAGTAACATAGCAAGCACGCATGAAATGAGCTTAATATAAAAATTGGGGTTATATTTGCTAAATTTTGAGAAAATGACTCCAAAAAACTATCTACCCCACCCTCTCGAAATATTGACTCAAAATGTTATCAACAAATTGTCCGATATGCAGGTATACGAGTTTCTGTACAAAATTTAATCAAAATTGATTTATTACAATCAAACGTAATTAAGTTTCAAACAACACATGTACTCGTACATACGTACGTACGAACACTTTTTTGTGGTTCCTGGTTCGTAAAACATTGAGAAATGCAAAAAAGAACAAATCACATTTTTTGACTGCTACCTCACTTTTCTTCTTGCAACATAGCTATAGAAACCCACCAGGTTGGTCTAGTAGTGAATGCGTCTTCCCAAATCAGCTGGTTTGGAAGTTGAGAGTTCCAGAGTTTAAGTTCTAGTAAAGTCAGTTTTTTTTACACGGATTTGAATACTATATTGTGGATACCGGTGTTCTTTGGTGGTTGGCTTTCAATTAACTACACATCTCAGTAATGGTCATTTACAATCTTAAATATCATCCTCACTCATCCTCTGAAGTATTATCTGAAAGATAATTAGCGGAGGCTAAACAGGAAAAAGAAAGGAAGCATAGCTATAGAGCTATTATACAGAATGCTTCAGGAGGAAAGGGGAAAAATCTGGGAACTGTATCTACAGCTTTAAATAAAAGAAAAAAATTCGTGCAAACATCGTATGGGAGTTCTAATAACTTACCCATTTTTCCTACGTTTCCAGAAATTTTATTTCCAACGTTTCATAATTTAATAGCTAATAGATTACATAAAGAATTATTTTAAAGAGATCTTTTTTTACATCAATTTAATTTTTACTGTGGTCGGTTTAAAATGAAAGAGAAAATTGCTATTTCGGATCTCAGTAATGACAGGATATGTTTTGTTGCACCGAAATATGGAGTTCTAACAACAACATTATCATTACTTTATGATCTTAATTTTAATTAATAACTTGATAAGCAATCGTTTATAAAAAAAATTACGTTTATTAAAACTGGGAGGCAGTCTCAGCTTTATGTTGAAGAATACTGTCGGATCATAGCGGTCCATATCAAAATTGTTGTAAGATAGGTAAATACCTATTATTTGTTCTCCTGGCTTATGTGATGAGAGTACACTTTCTTAAGAGGCAGCGGATGTTCCTCTTCCCAACTATTTTCTTAAAAATAATGGAAAACTATAATTTAATTTAATAATATATATTAAACAAATTATGGAATGCTAGACCGAAATTAAAACATGCATAATTAATTTAATAAAACATGCATAATTTGCCTTAATTTCTAAACGTACTTTACAAATAAACTGAAATTCTTAATGCTGTTGCCAAAAATACGATTTAAAATTTAAATCTTTATCACAAGGTTCGTAAAATATACGTCTACCTTCAAAGAGAAGCTTGTTATTTTAAATACACCTGCTACGGATCTTGGAATTAAGAAAATAATTGTTAAAACATTTGCTTTTACCGTAATTTCCTATAATTTTATTTAAACACATTTCTTCTATTTGAAAATTAAGTAATCAAACCGTTCCAGCATAAGTTTGGGTTAAAAACCCGTTGCTACCGTAATTAATAGAATTTTACTTGTATAATTTGTTTCCCGATATAACCAGGCGTTAATTAATGATACGTAAATTAAATATTACAACACAATTAATTAAGATAAGAAATAACAGTAAGTGTTATGATATATTGTAAACAGTTTTAATATAATTTTTTTTTTGGGGAGGGTTTAATGATATCGGCACATAAGCTTGAAGCTTGTGCGTGGGATATGATATGGAAATGGAAATTTGTAGCGTATGAAAATTGCCATGTGTGACCGAGATTCGAACCCAGCATCTCCGGATGAAAGGCTGAGATGCTATTACTCCGCCACAGAGATCGGCAAATTTAATATTATTAGTTTAGTTACGCTGATCATTTTCAGTGAGCTCAAGGATACATGTTTGCATTAGTTTCGAACATAATTGGTATTCATTTAACCACTTTTGCGTTTAAGTACGGCGAAAACTCATTGCAAAAATCGTTTGAAATTGAAATCGTTTTCTACTTACTTGTTTAACAAATTCCCCTTTTCTAAATATAGCATTTTTTTATTAAAACTTATATTCTTCTGTTAGTTAATTAATATAAAATTTGTACTAATTAGTTTCATTAGGTGATTATTATATTTCAGTTGATTAAAAAGCTGTTGAATAATTGAATTAAATATCTTTAAACATTTCAGAACGTAATAAAATACAAGTAAAAGTGTTTCAATAAAAATATTTTCAGACCGTACTTTACTTAACGTACAAACACAAGTTAAATTAATTAATTCGATTTATTTGAATTAATTCCAGTAAAATTCTGATTTAATATATTGGTACGAGAGTACGCTACCCTCGAATCACAGATGAACTGTTATTAGCAGACAATCCTTCATTCGTTTACTCAACGGACTGTTGTTATATATATCATTTGATAAATGATTTACTAAACAAGGTCACGACTGCGTATTATTAATATGATAGTGTTATACTCGAGCAGTAGTGCTAGAGAACAGTCATGCATACAGAACATCACTGCTATAATTCATATGATCGTCGAAACTATGCATCATCGCAACAATACCAATAACATCATACAACAATAACAACTACACACTGTTAAACGAAATAATAATATCAATAAAATATTTTTTACCTACTGTAATTGGCACAGTGTTTACAGACCAATTATAATGAAAAAATCGAGAAAATATGTTTCTCTCAACGTAAAATTAGAATAAATTTTAAGATAAATGATTTCACTTTGTCTTGCGTGTAATGTTCCTTGTCACCCATAAGCACTATTTTAAACTCGTTAAATGTCGGCATATCCAACGGCTTAGAAGACCGTATTATAATAAACTTGAAGTTCGGATTACTTTTCAACAAACAGAAATTCACCAACATATAGAATACTTTAAAAATTAACTGGCCTATGGCGTAATAGTGCATATTTACCTTTATACATATAGCTAATGTCATATATGAAAGTGATAAAAATAATCTCATTTACTACATGTGAATTTTATAAATCTGATTGCATTTAGATTTGCCTGAAACGTAGTTTCTTGGGTATAAGAAGAAAAAATCAGAATTAGGTGAAGAAGAATGTCTGGTGTTGGCAGACTTTGCAGAAAACCTTTAATTTCTTGTTCAAGATGAGATACAAAGCTTCCACTGGGTCAACAGCCAAGCCACATTTCACCCTCTTGTGTTCTACTTCAAGGAAAATGATGTATTACAACACAAAAGTGTCTGTATTTTAAAAGATCACAGTAAGCATGATACAGTAACATTTTATTGCTTTCAAAAACATCTAACAGACCACATTAAGTAAGTGCGTTAGAACATTAAAATACTCATCTATGTTACTGATGGTACTTCAAGCCAGTATAAAAATAAAAAGAACTTTGCTAATTTGTGCAGTCACAAAAAAGACTTCAACCTTGAAGCCAAATGGCACTTCTTTTGATCATCCCATGGGAAAAACGTCTATGATGGTGTGGGAGGAACAACAAAACGAGAGGTGGTAATGCAAGCCTGGAAAGGGCATTAAACAGTCTGATACTAAACATTGATGAAATGTATTCATTTTGTAATCACAAGGTGAAAAACATCAAGTATTTTTTGATGAGATCAGAAGAGTTAGCTAAGATTTCAGATACTCTAAAAAACCGTTTTGACTGCTCTGAAAGAGTTGGTACTAGAAGCTACCAGAAGCATGTTCCTGTGTCAGACGGCATTGTAAGATGGTACTTTACTTCAGACTTCAAGGACTGAAGAACATCCTGTGTCAAGTATTGTACCACTTTCACTAAAGAAAAAAGACTCTATTGCTTGTGTATATGATGATCAGTGGTGGATAGGAAAAGTAGTGGATATTATCCTCGAAAAAGACAATGTGCAGGTTCATTTTTTCCAACCAGCTGGACCACGTACATCATTTCAAAAATCTTACGAGACAAAGTCTGTTCGATCTGTACTATCCTGAGAAAGTTGACACCACTTGAACTAACTACAGTGATGGATCGTTCTCACACGATATCAAAAGAATTATCATAAGAGATATCACAGCTGTTAGTTAACCACACTAAATAATAAACTTTCATTGCTACAAAAACGGGCTATTTCATTGAAGAATAATTAAAATTTTGCTACAATTTATTTTTTGTTCAATAGTTTTTACAAAAATAAACCAATATAAAAATAAAAATGAATTCTTGAAAAAATATGTAGGCTACTTATTGAAATCTCAGTTTGGGTAAGCTTTACAAGAATTTCTGAATAAAAATTATATTAGGTTACTGGTACTGGTTACGTTATCATTAAATTACAACCTTTCATTAATAATTTAAAAAAACTATTTTAAAAATATTGAAAACATCAACTTCAACAACATTGGGGTTAAATATAAAAAATATATAGAAAAATGTAAAGTGCAAAGAAGACAGGAAATCCCCCTGTAGCACTTATTTATGAGTCAAAATGGTATCGATTTTAACAGGTTTTTCATGATTTTTGAGAGGTTATAACTTTTTTATTAATACAATATACAAGAAACTTCTTTATTTGCAATAAACATCTACAAAAAGACTGTAAGTTGTGCAAATTTGACATTTTTTACACCAGCACCATCAGATTTATATGAAGCCAAAATTTGAATTTAAAAAATTAATTTTCAAATATTCATAAACATTTAAGGGTAAGTATATCAACATTAATATTTTTTATGGGTAAAACTAGTAACATATACCTACATATAAAAAAATAATTAAAACTGTGTATGCCATCCCTGCCTCTTGAAAAGAATTATTAAAAGTGAAATTTTACAGTTTTTTATGTTCAACTTTTTTTTGAATTGGTTAACCAACCAGTTTATGTTTTTTTGGGGCACTTCATTTGGATTGACACAGAGAGCAGTTAAAAAGTAGGGGTAATACAATCTGCTGTAAGAAGAGCAAGTACTGAAACATCGGGAAATGGTACACTCGGTTCAGTGGAAGCAATGACGGTTGTTATGACGACCGTCAATGCTTATCAGAAAGCCAAGTCAAGTCCCCCTCCCAGTAAATTCTATCGTTCAGCTATGAAAAATACTAACGGTTTGATTGTGGCCTTCAAAATGTTTTCAATTTTTCTGCCTAAAAAAAAAATAAGTAATTTGTCTTATTTATAACTCATCAAAATAAAACTCAGATAAAGTTCAATTTAAAACAAATAGTTAGTTAATGAGCAGGATGGGGGGTTAGATTTCTGGACTGTTGGAGAGGCACGAGGAATATCAACACAAATACATGCAAGCACGTGAGTGTACTACAGGGCAGACGTGTCTATTTCCCTTCGTTTTCTATCTTAACGAATTTTTATTTATTATTTATATTCATTTCTAATTTTATTAACTGCTCTGATAACAAATTGCACTGATGATGCAGGCATTCACTCAGGTTTCTAGCAACTAAATGTTGTCTATGAATAACGCAATCTACAGCAAGCACGTCTGGAAGTTTATTTTTTATACATGCTATGAAGCCTTTGTGACGCCCTGTCATAGCCGGAACACCATCCGTAGCAATTGACGTAATATTCTTCAAAAGAATTTCATTTTCGTCACAAAACATTTCCAGTGTATTATACATGGTTTCTCCATGTGCATCTGTCTCTAAATTTCTAGAAAATAATAGTTCTTGACATATTTTCTCATCTTTGATAAACCTCACATCAGGCAGAAATTTCCGAACGTAAGCGAAGGAAAAATTAAAGAAGGAATATTTGTTGGTCCTAAAATATGAAATTGTCAAAGATGATGTATCTAACTCGATGTTAAATAATGTAGAAAGTGCAGGTTGGGCTTCATTTAAAGACTATTGCAAAAGTTTTCTCGGTAAAAAAAATCCGGCACTTATCACAATATTGTTAATCAACTTCTTACTTCATACAGAGCTATGGGGTTTAATATGTGTTTGAAAATACATTTCCTCCACTCACATCTGGATTTTTTCCCGGACAACCTCGGAGACATAAGTGACGAGTACGGCGAACGTTTTCACCAAGACATCTAGGTGATGGAAAGAGAAATGGAATACTATCCGATTAGTGTTGGACATTAACTCGGGATGTGCCTGAGGAAATTTATAAAGGAAAAGCATCAGCGAAACCATTCTAATACGAGTATGGCCATGCAAAATTATATATTTTACAAATTTTAACTATACTTTCCCGTCATTTTTTTGTTGAAGCGTAATTTATTTAAAACTAAGGGTGATTGAAAAATTGTATTTACAGATCTGTAATGTACGGAAAAACGCAATTCAAGTAATGGTATTACATTTAGAGAAACATTAAAAACATTTATTTTGTCTATCAGTGTTATTATTAAGTTCTATCGAAATTGAAGAATCTCCACCACATATTTATAATAAATAAAATGAATAATGTTTCGTTCAATTTATTATTCTATTTTCAGAAACAATTCATTCACTAGATACATCACGTCAGTTTTCTTTTTTTTATAAATTAGAATAAACATGAATACAAAAAAAGTTTCCATCGATCAAATTTTATTCCCATTATTTCTTTACATTGGCTTCTTTAAACGTATGTAATGTAATTTCCTTCTATTTCAGTAGTTACATCATCCGTTTTTAAATTGCACTCAGTCATTTATATATTTTATTTATATTAAAAATATTTTACATTTCCATGTACAAATTCAATACAACTAATTTAAGAAATAAAAAAAATGAAACAAAAAACACAATTAATAAAATGTAAACAACTTAAATAGTAGGCCCTAATTTATTAAAATTTATGTCATATTATGGTTTCGGGTAGGAAGCAGAGATCCGACAAAAACCCTTATGTAGGTCGTATACGTGCAAGGAAAATATTTTACTAATTTACATTTTAACAATTTAGACTCATGTTTATGCATGAAATTTTATTGAACCTTACATATATTGGCAGACCATACAGAGTATACGGTATAACTTAACTTATATTTTACCCAACTAGCAGGGTAGAATATATTAACCGAAACAGTACTGATATTTGGTTTGTGAATTATAAGAAACCCATAACCACTGCATTGCTGTCAGAATATATGCAAGTAAAATGCAACGATAGTACTGTTCGATCAGTAATAATTACCTCCGCGATTCATTACATTTATTGCCGTGTAGTAACTGCTGATAGTAAACAAACCAAGTAATGATGATTTTAAACTATCCTAAAAATTCCACGATAATAAAATTTAAAATTATTATAACGCTACAAAATCTTAGTTATTTGATTATTTTTTACTTCATTTTATTTGTTACGCTCAAAAAAATGTAAATTGTAAACAAAAGTTATGAAATGCAATATGTTGCGTGATGGGTAGTATAGTCTATACCTATGGTTGTTAATGTTAATAAATACGTAATTATAACAGTGTTTTATATACTATAAAAGATACATTCAAACGCGCGCACGCGCTCACACACACATACACACACACACACACACACATATATATATATATATATATATATATATATATAAAACTGCTCGTAAAATAATAAATTACATACATCTTTAAAGAGACAAGTAAATTAGAACGTCCACATTTTTGTGTTTTTATACCAATGATCGCTTAGAATTCAGCAGCCCGGCCTTAACACGTGGTTTTCTTAACTTCTTTTAATGAACTAAATATTAAATGTAAATGTATCGAAAAAACTCATTATAGCTGTAAAGTTTTAATGAATAGTATGACATATATTATTAAAGTATCATTTTTCATGTAATATTTTCAGTTGTCGATTATATTATAATATTCAGAGTGATATATGAATAAAAATTTTCAAACAAAAGTTGCTTCTAATTTTGAAAGGAAATGACAATCATTTCTTCTTTTTACTATTAAAATAACATCATAGTTAATTAAATTTAACTTTGAAATTTTGAATTTAACTCGACTGATAATATCCTAACAGTAAAAAAAAAATGACTGTCATTTCCTTTCAAAATGAGAAGCAACTTTTTTTGGAAAATTTTTATAAAAAATAAATCCATTGTTGTGAACTTTATTTTTCCTCTTTATCTTTTATTTTTATTTTTTAATACTTTTATAGACAGTCGCGTCGATAATTAAAGACATTAGCGACTTATCAGTGTAATGAACTGTAAATTTTAGACTTGAACAAATTCAGGTCGACTACTCCAGAGACGTGTGATTAATTACAATCCTACCACTAAAGAACACCGGTATCCACGATCTAGCATTCAAATCCGAATAATAGTATACTTCTATTAGGATCTGAACCTGAGAAATTCGATGACGAGTTTACCACTAGACCAACCCGGTGGTTCAACTTGATTTAATTAAAAATACACAAACAAAGAAAATTGTTTGAAAGGGAGCAAGTTTAAAATAAGATCCGAAAAAATAGTTGTAGATAATCTTTTTCAATTTGAATTTTAGGAGTAGGAAAGGTTTGTTTATTTATTTTATAGTGAAAATTTATTTATTATGTAAAACTGAATTAAACATAAAAAAGCTTTAAAAAAAAGAGATTCCAAAGAACGCATTAAAAATAATAAAATTAGTACTACAATATTTATTTAACGTAGTTTAATCCCTTTTTAACTGAAATACAGTTAAAATACAAATACCGACAATTTATTATTCCCTTATTTGGTACTAACTTCAAAACAAATAATTCGGATTTCACGAAACGAAATCCAAAAACTAAAAAAATATACACATTTTAAGGTCTGTTTTCACTTTAATACATTTAAATGAAGTATAGAAATAAATAGCGAACGCAAGCTAATGTTCTCTCTGAGGTGCATAATATTAATTATTTTAAAATGTCGTTATATTCATATGTTTTAAAAAAAGAAAAAAAATACATATTAAATACAAATATTTGTTTTAAAAGTTTCTTTAAATCTGTTTTATAAATTTGTGACAAATCAGATTATCATAAGGGTAAGCATCGTTATGCTTAACCATCACAAAATAATTCTAACAAAAAGAAATAAGAAACATCTTACGCTCGTCTAAATAAACAACGTAATTTATCGTTAGAAAAATTTTCAACACAGAAAAATTACTACAGAACTGCCATGGTACAAGTAAAGAAACAGGGTAATTGATGACTGGATAAAAAAATTTCAAGTCGAATTTTTAAAATAATAACCTTGTTTTTATAAATTAAATTAATATCGCCATTTATTTATCTTCCCGGTAACAATATGCTTAAGCTCAATCTCAGCTATCTTGCTTCTTTTTTTTTTTTGAAATGCCAGACTTACACAGATTTGTACCCGGAGCTTCCTGGTTATTAATTCTTTTTTTAATTGAGTAAATTTTTATAGAAATGATTAAGAATTTAAAAAAAAATTAACAAAAAGCTATTGATGAATCTGCACTTTCTTCCATATTCGTAGTAAAATTGGTGACAAACTCACGCATTTTTCAAGTTCGTATAAAAACAGAGAATTCTTTTGCTTTTTTAAAATAAAAAAAATATTTCTTTGAAATACTCATTAGTTATATTTTTTTGCGGAAGCATTACCGTGTACAGTTATACAAAAGCAGTTAACAACTGTACAAGAAACAATAATGTATCGAAATGTACAATAACTATAGGCTATATTGTTCTCTTGACAGATCTTTGTAAGGAGAATGGGGGATAAAAAAAGTACAAAATGAAAGAGGAGTTTGAGTTTATTGTTCCCTCAGACACTGCAGTTAAATGTACCAGAAGACATTACGCTCAGATGCTCGAAAGATTATAAAGGAACGACAGACAGGTGGGGTAAAAATGACTGAAAGTTCAACGCCTTAAAAAAGAATGAATTCAGTATAGCAACATGTAAAAATTTACCTCGCGAGTTATTCATAAAAAAAAAAGACAAAACAAAAATCAAAAAGTAAGTTGTTTTTAGAAATTAAATAAAATCATATTAAAAAAAAATAACAATTACCAAACTTATTTGTATCCAACCAAATAATATTTTTATAATTTTAAATATTTGAAATAAATTTATGTGATATAAATCCTATATTATTATCTGATATGTAACATTTTCTTTTAGGACTTCAGCAAAGAACACGTGCCTTAAAGTAGTTTAAAATCACGAAAACGAATTTTAGTAATAAAAAACGATTGTTAAAATAAAACAAAGATAACCAGATCGTTATTTGGCACCCATAATAGTAAAACATGTGAACTGATTTTAGATAATTTAAATATTATAATTTTTTAATATATGTTGTTTAAGTAAGTTCTATTAGATTTAAAAAAAAAAAAATTGAATATTAATAACATCAAACTAGAAAAAATAATAATTTTTATTTCACTTGTAATTATTGTACTGGAAAACTATTTTCCACATGTCAGTATTTGAATACGAAAAACAGCTTTATGCTTCCGTTGCCGTTTGTAATAAATCATAAACCCAATAAGAAAAATGTTCGTTCAGGTTATACAAAAATTAAGTTAAAAGATGTTCATTTACATTTCCAATATTAGTGCTATTCTTCTGATATATTTTTAAATGATAGAAATAAAAAAAAAAAAAAAAACTACTGTGGACAACACACGACTTCCTTTATGCCTATTAAATTACATACATTTAAATTTTTTGTTGTTGTTATTATTGAATTATTAATTACTGTAATTTTTTTTATAAATCAGTATACACAGTGTCCCATATAAAACGCAACCCATCAATCACTCATCCATGAAATTTCAAAAGTCAAACTTACTCCCCTACTCGTTACTGAAATGGACTCGACCAACATCTGAATATCGCAGCGATGGAGTAGAACACTACCGATAGTAACAACAATGCATCATAACGTTCAGTGTATTGCTAGAGACAAGATGGTGTTTTCGCTAGATGAATGTGTTTTCATTGTTGAGTCGTAGTTCAGTACGAAATCAGCGGTCGCAGTGCAAGATTTGTTTCGCCATAAGTACCCAGATAAACCAGCTAGACAGATAAACATCAGTATTAAGAGGTTAGTCGCAAAATTTAGAGAGACTGGTTCTGTCAATAACAAGGAACACAAAAGATCTGCGTCAGTGTTGAATACAGACACAGTCACTGAAATCAAAGACCGATTACTTGCCTCGCCAAATAAATCGATCAGACGTTTGTCTGCTGAAATTAATTTGTCTAAATCAACTGTTCATCGGGCGACTAAACAAACAATTACAATTACGACCTTATCGCATTCAAACGGTTCATCAGCTTCTTGAGCCCGACAAAGAAAAACGGCCACAATATTGTCAATGGTTCCGTCGATTTCTGCGTGAGGGAATTAATGTTATGGATTCGTTATTTTTCACAGATAAAGCGTGGTTTCATTTGGATGACTACGTAAACAGCCAAAACAGTAGAATTTGGAGTGCTGAAAATCCCCTACGTTTATCACGAAAAACAATTACACCCGCAGAAGTTGGGCGTGTGGTGCGCGATATCGCGAAGAAAATAATCGGTCCTAATTTTTTCGAGTACACCATTATTGCAGAACGATATCAGGATATTTTATTTCAGTTCATTGCACTCTTGGAAGAGGAAGACAGACACTGCTGGCTACAACATGACGGTGCGACATCGCACTACGTAGGTTCAACTTCTGATTTCGTTGAGGAATTCTTTGGTAATCGTGTTATCGGTCGGGGCTTGTGGCCACCAAGATCTCCAGATTTGACTGCGGCGGATTTTTTTCTATGGGGTTACCTCAAAGAAAAAGCCTACAGCAACAAACCACGAACACTTGAACAACTGAAAATCAATATTGCACAAGCTGTATTAAATATCCAGCCACAAACTTTGAAAAAAGTTGCAAGAAACGCTGTAAAAAGAATTGAAGCTTGTATTCAAGAAGATGGCGGCCAGATCCAACATTTACTCTAAATGTAAGTTAATGGATGGTAATAAGAAAAATTACATTTACATTTACACATGCCTTTTTATTATTTTAATACCTACCAATATAAGGTTGGGTTGCGTTTTATATGGGACACTCTGTATTTAAATAAAAATAAAGAAAAAAGTAAATGAAGTTGGATTCTCGTCGATGTGTATTCCCCTTATAAGAACCAAATATTATATTATAACCAATATTAAATATAACCAATATTTCTTTATTTAAAACATTATAGGGCTGTAACTCTGGAAGCAACGAAAATAATTACCACTTACGATATATCGTTGAAAAGCTATCAATGAGGGCTTATTATGCAGTTAAGAAAAAGTCCAAAATCCAATTTCTTTTTTAATTTTGGTCATTTTTTGGACGCTTTTGATGCAATCGATTGCAATCAAAAGGGTAGGTGCTCAACTAGATGTTACAACAGTCCTAAATCCAAAATTTCAATATTCTACGGCTAATCGTTACTGAGTTATGCGAGATACATACGCACGTAAATACATACGTACAGACGTGAAGCCGAAACTAGTCAAAATGGATTCAGGGATGGTAAAAATGGATATTTTCGTTGAAAACTCAAAAATAAAAATTTTTTGCGATTACAGTATTTACAATGAAGTAAAAATTAAACATTAAAAATCCTTTTTTATAAATAATATAATGCCTAGGTAATCTCCATTAGTTCATTCAAAACTGCTTTTTTTTTACTACTTTTATTTCTTGAATTATTTATTTTTTAACTATTTAATACATTTTTATTTTTATTTATTAATGTAGACTTTATTCGTATATTATTACATTCTATTAATATAACACTGATGTAATAATCTTGATAAGGAAATGTCTCAGTTCCTTATTTTATCGATTTGTTTGTGGCCAACTAATTCCTGATGAAACTTATATAAGCCCAACTGGTGTGCAAAAAATATTAATTAATTATCTTATATATAAAGCCAAAAGTTTGTTAGTCGTCCAGTTTGTTCTCGCGTCCGGCGAGAACAAACTGAAAGATTGCTTTCATATTTGCAGGATATATTCGTATTAATATCGTGATTATTTTAAATTGTTACATGATCAATATAAATACATTATTAGGTAATAGTTGTAAATTTTAAATCAGTAGATGATGTTCGTTAGACCATTAGAAAAAGAATTAAACGAATTTATTGTTGTTTAACGGGTCTGTTTATATTAATATTTCACGCTATATCTACTAATCGCTAAGTATTTATTGATGATTTTTTTTTTAAATGTAAGTGCCATTAGTTAAGATATAATTAAAATATTTTTTAAACGGTCTTTAAGTATTACTATTTGCGTATTTTTTTTCAATAACTGTTTAACATAACTCTTTCATATTTATAATTAAAATGTTAAAAAGGCGGATTTAAATAATGTTTTATGAAAAAATAAACCTGTATTATCTTATAACTTTAATTACTTATTAATACAAAAATATTAGTGATGAATTTATGATGAAGATTACCTTTTACTTTTAGCTTAAGAAATAAGTAGAATTATTAACAGAAAATTAAAATTTTTCCGGTAAAAAATATATGTCTTTGTTAATTAAAAAACTTTTATAAGTTTGAAGAAGAATTAGATCATCTCAAACTTTATCTTTTGATCCTATTTACAAAACATACTTTTTAAGGCAAATTAATTTACATATTTTTAAAGAATATGGAATTATAATATAAATCTGTTTTTTTCCTTAAAAAGTAATTTTGTACTTATCGTAAAATAATTCGTAAATGTTAATATTCAGGTTATATTAAATATAAAATGGAAGCTATACCTATTACAAAGACATCGTATTTGGTTATATAGATACGTATTTGGTTATATGGATACAAAGATATCATATAAAAAAATTTTAAAGCCAATTTTACCAATTATGTATCTCATCAATGTAAATTCATTAAAATGTGACGTTTCATATTTAAAGATAATTTTATCTGAATTTATACAAAGTTATGGTATATAAAAAAAATATAAAACTTTTACAGGTATATGATTATATAATAATAAAATTTTAGCTTAAAATTTAATTAATTAAAATTTTATAATTATAAAATTTTCTGTGTATATGATAATAATATACATCTCATTTTTCTGACATAAAAGGCTGGGCGTCAGAGGATATACGGTTTTTACGGTTCTGAAAATGTCAGAGATATTTCAGCCTTGCATGACATTGGGTTAAAAAATCACAGTAGCTAAATAAAAGTTAATTTTTCTGTTTGAGACACTTAATTAACGAATAAGCTAACATTAGTTTAATTAGTTATTATCTTGTCTTTTAATAAAGTTAAAAAGTTTGTTTCTTTTTCTAATTGATCCAGTGAATTAGAACAATTAAAAAAAATTTGGGTAGATTGTTGAAAATACAAAACAATATAAATAGCCTAAATATCTTAAATATGACTAAATATCTTAGTGTTTTTTTCTTTATGTTCATTCCTCTCTCATTAAATCAATCACCGAAAATCACAAACCGCCTTGTTTTAATCAAAATTTTATGTTCAATTATTCTGGATATATAAAAATTAAGTAATTATTAATTACTAAACCACAACTAATTTATAATATTAAAATAGTTTATGTGTTTAAATGTAAAAGGTTGATGTAAATTTAAGATTAATAATGTTGTGGATAAGACATTTTGTAAGCTAAAAAGACAATATAGAAAATAAATAGAAACGCTATGTTCTAATAAATACGAATAAAAACCATTTTTTTTCTTTCAAATTTTTATTTACAATCTGTTACTTTTTTATAGGAACCTTATGTAAATTATGTCAGATATATATACGCGTTAAAATAAAATTCCATTGAAATTCCTCAAAAATTGTATACTAGTACTATAAAAAACTTCTGAGAGTAACGTAGTACGTACACAAGGTAATTTTGAAGAACTGTTCTATCAGCAGTATATTAGAAAAAAATAACAAGAATCATAAAAATAGCAGATTGATGAAAATAAAAAGCAAAAAAAATGAAAAATGAAAGTGAAAACAGAAACAAACAGGAGGGAATGGAGGACTAATTAATTAATTAATGCACAACACTAAATGGATGCAATTACACAATAGTTACTAAGGTCCAAAACGTTTAACCGCTTATAACCTCACAGTCATCTAGGAGGTCTACAACCGCGTAGATAACGTGATCATTTATCCGAAGTTCATATCTCAAACTGAAACGTTGTATTTCTTCCTTGACGTACCGTACACTCAAATATTCGTGGATTTCGCTGTTTTTAGTAAACCACGACGCCTCATCTATACACCTCGCTAAATAGTTCTGAAACCGCTGTATGATTTCAATATTTGACTTGCTTGCCGTGCCTTATAGTTGGACGCCATTGTCCGTATTAATTTCAAAATTACTGAGTATAAAAGATAACTTAGACCACTTGCCCAATAAATTTCCTCGGACTTCAAGTTAAATCGCTTTCACCTTTCCCTGATATGAAATTTCCACATCAAAAGACGATCCCGGTCAAGACCCATATACCATAACTTCAAGTATGCGGGATTAAAATGTTATCAAGCTGACCCGTGGGCAGTCAACTCTACCCATTACCTATGTCACATGGTTCGAATTAGCTAGATTAACCACTGTCATCCATGTGGATAGCCATTTGCTGATTAGATATAATTCGGATTGTAGATTGAGGCAACAGCTGGGTTGTCATCAACAGAATAGTCGTTTCCTCAGCAAAAGAAGCGACAGTGACTCTAATCTCAACCGGAAGGTTCGGCATTGGAGATACAGAATAAAAAAGGTCCAAAAAGTAAGTCGGAAACCCCCGACTTGCAGTCGTTGAACGCAAATAATACTTGATTATATTTTACCTGGGAGAAACCCCCCACCAGGCAGCTACAAAGAACGAAGTAATAAGCTTGAGAAAGGTCCATTTTCAGCTGGTACGAAAGCCCAGGCAACCAGAACTTGTCAAAGGTTTGCTGGACAATAAACGATAATTGTTAATTATTAAAAGGTAATAAAATTTACTTTTTTCCCCTACACTACTGGCCGGATCTGTAGTCAAGCATGACTCTGTCCAGGAGCACGTCCTTGCGACTCTAACAGGCCTCCCCGCCTGCCGTTAGTAGGTCCGGCATGGCAGGTTGGCCCGCCGGTTCTCGATCATCTTATTTTTATTTGGCTGTCTCTAACTTCAGAGAGAGGGGGGGGGGTAACCGGGCCCGGCTATGCCGTTCCCGGGACCCCACCCCATCCGCCAAGACTCACTCTTTTCACCAATTTCAATTTTTTTTTTGGACTGGAGGGTCGGGAGTTAATATTTTTTATTTACTGTAATTTGATACACACGGATAATAAAAGGAATTTTAATATTTTTAATTGTTACCGAAGATAAATAATCAGCATTTACTGTAATTGTAACATAGGGGATAAAATAAGGCTGATTATGATTTTCAATGACTTATTTCTCTAGTGAGGAAAAACGATCAGGATTAGAAGCATATTATTTTAAACATAAATAAAAATAAATAGCATGAATGGTATTTCATATAATCTATATTACGTAGGGATTGTGAGTATAATACCTGCCATCCTACTCTTGTTTAGCTAAAGGTGGAGGAATTGCGGCAACAATTGTGTTTGAATAATTCCCGGAAAAAACCTACGTGTAAAGATAATGATCAACAAAAGAGAAACTGAAAATTTTGGGTAATATCAAAAATCAATCCTTAAATCGGCGGGTATTACCTACTGCTGCTGGAAGATAGTTTACTAAGATTTTTTACAGAATTCAGGCCTAAAATACGTAGCGTATTAACTAGAAACGAACCTGAAAGTAATATAATAACCAGGAAGTAAAATAACCAGGATTTGCTGTTTTATCTCTATTCTTTCAGGTATCAATTATCATAAAGTTGACGCCCTATTACAAATCTAGTCTTCCTGCTATGAGCGAAGCGAATTAAAGGTAAGGATACGTTTTCATGAAGAGAGATCTAACTACAACCAGCACCATAGAATTCTCCATAAAATTCTTTTAAAAGAGGTTTCATGAAGATAAATGGCAGCCGCTGTAGACACAGTAGGTTGTAGGTTGCGGTAGAGGAGTATGATTAGAGCAATGTGCTACTATGAATGTCTTCCTTATTTGAATTGTAGGTAAATGATAAAACAGAACGGATATAGCTTTATTTTAGCTGCTATAATTTTTGAACATTATCACTAGAACGTATGTTGACGTAATAAAAAAAAATAGAATATTATCTTTCTTAGGTTAATATTTTATATAGAAAATTGTACTTGTTACATAGATTAAATAATCCTAAATTAAAACAAAAATTCAGTACTTATTTATTTATTAATAGCTATAAAATATTCAAATAATTGTAATAAAACATTTTACGTCAAGATATAAAAATACAAAAAGCTTTTAAACAAATAATACAAGTAGAAAACATTTTTACAAATTTTCACAAAGCTTGATTTTTTCAAAACTCTTGCTTTATATTTTTTATCCTTAAGAGCTAAAAGATTATGAAAATTAAAGAATTTAAAATTCATCATAAAATATTTAATATCCATAAGAAAAATTACACAAAAACAAAAAATCTATTTTTTTATTGTTGCGATGGAATATTTATGTTAATTTATAATGCCAATTATTTAAAATTTAGTCCTTTTACAACTTATAAATTATTACAAATACATATACACAGATATTTGTTGCCGTACGAATGAGAATAAATCAATGCCACTACCAACAGGATGCATACAATCTCTTCCATTCCATAAATTAATGCCATAAAACAAATGAAATAGCATAAAGCACACCAGATTTTACCATTATTACGTACACTGAGATAACTAATAACACATGTTGGATGACATAATGGTTTAAGCAACTCATCATCATATATTAGAAATTTTAAGTTGTTCATTATTAAAAATTACAGAAAATGTTATTAAATTAACCATATTTTAGATTAATTGGTTAATATAAATTACTTCATTATATTCTATTGTACATTTTAGATTAATACAATTTTATTTTTATTAAAAGCATATAAAATTAATGGAGTTTTTTTTTTGAAAGGATATAATGTAAAGTTCAAAATGTAACAAAAGATAGATATTAAAAGTTACAAAAAAACGACTGCCAGAAAAAAACATTGCTTTTATTACAGGATAATTAAAAAGCGTGTGGGTGAAAAATTTTGTATATAATTTTGTTTTCAAATTTTTTAAATTAATTTAAACATGTATAGAGAGAGAGAGAGAGAGAGAGCGCCTATGACATTCCCGGTAACGTAAGGATTCCAAAAAGGGGTCATACATCTAAATCGGTTCCAGCCATTGAGCTAGTACGGTGGAACAAACATATGCATATACCCTATATATATTACATTCATTTTTGGGCAGTAGTGTAATAAATTATTACGGTATAAACCACAGTGTGTATTTGTTATAAGCAAATTAAAAATATTTTAATTAAAATATTTGTTGTTAATAAAAGTTAATTTTTTTTTTGTTTTTCGTAGACTTTATTAAATCAATTTTCTCTGAATAAAATTTTATATAGGTTTTCATAATAAAATTTATGCATTTATTAGTTATTTAACAAATTTATTGTACGTCAAACTTAAAAAAAGTTTTTTGTCACCGAATTTTATTTTAGGTAGAATATCATGAAAACTACGGGAAATACCTGTTTTATTCTATTTTTAAGGTCAATAAACATAAGAAACCATCAAGTTTATCCCTAATAAACTGAAATTTCACCGTGGGAACTGAAATCTGCGCGAAATATTTCGCTAGCCGTAACTCGATAACAAAGCGAATTCGGACATATGTTTCCATAAACTTTTTCATTATTTCAAGTTCTAAAATAAGTTTTTAGATTATTTCCCTTTTTGAACCACCTGCGCATATATATATATATATACTTATTTACATAGCCTATAACACTCCCGGTAACACAAGGATTCCAAGGCAAGGTCATATATTAATATATCAAAATCCGTCCAGTCGCTGAACTGCTATTGGTGGAACAAACATACATACACCATAAATACATTATACTCCTTGTTGGGCAGTCATGTAGAAATTGCCACATTCCGTAAAATTAAAAGTTCGATAACATTTTTTCCCCTTTAAACTAGTAACCTATAATGTTTTTATATTCCTGACTGTTATAATTTATGAAGTATTAATGTCATTCAGAAAATGAATTTTGAATTTTTCGACATATTTTAGGTACTTATATCATAAATATAACAATTTTGGTTACAACGTTTTACGCATATATGTGTACATACGTGTATATATGTATGCTACTAATTAGTTAATGTGATATATCATAAGAGATAGTTCAACGTACAATCATGAAGTTTAGTAAGAAAAATTGAACGAAAATGAATTCAAAGAAAAATAACTAGAACCTCAGGAGATATTGGTGAGGAGATATTTTTTGAAACTATTTGATACAATGTAAGTTTCGCTCGTCTGTTTTGTGGGAAACCTATATTAGATAAAGTATTACTAGAATAACCATTTTCAAGAATAACAAACATTTCATACCAAGATTAAAACGAAAATAAAAAAAGAAGCAAGTGGTTACAGTTACCTTTTTCATTGAACCTAATTTAGTGTTATACACATCATCACGCTAAAGTACAGGTGATGTCAGCTCCACAAGAGATAGATACGCTTACTCTGTTCACCACAGAAATTAGTTGAATAGAATCAACATCATGAAAACTTGAATAACATCAATCATTACCCATACATAAAACAACTCTAATTAGTACCGCTTATTCGTAGGTAATTGACATGAATTACAGACATAATGAAGCCTGGTGAAATATTTTAAAGTTTTAATTTAACGTAGCACTTACATTAATGAAACAACCATGTATTGTAGACAATGTCTTTGCTCAATAAGGATATATTTTAGCTAGCCTGAACATTCCAACAAAAATAATATCTTATTATATAAAAAGAATTAAAAAATCTTTTGAAAATCAATTTACGTTATAAAAGATTGTTGAGTTTTATAAATTCTTGCACGTTTTACTGTCTTAACTAATCGAACTTTTATAATTGTTATTTTAAATTAAGTTTAATCAGATAATTTTCAGTTATTATCAGAGGAAAACACCAATAATTTTTTACATGTTTAAAAAGGTAATGTTATGTAAAAATCTTTAAAAACTGTTTTCTTAAAGGACTTCGGGTAAATCCATACATTTTTAATGTTTAAATACCCACTGTTATGAAATTTGATTATTTTTTTAATTGACATGTACGACGTACTAAAGCTATACGGGTTGATTGAACCTGTAGTAGGCAGAAGTGACTATTGTGTACGTGTTATTAAGTTATGTAAGAATAACCTCGAAAGGATCTCTAAAGGATTAGCCTGTTGATAAAATCCGGGACCATAACCTTATAGGCCATACATTTACAAGGAAGGATGACAGGAATTTCGCGTGGAACTAAAAAGTATACATTATTCGATTCCAATTGAAATAACTGAAGAAATTGTGAGTCACGGGTAAAAATTTCAGAATTTGTTAATGTCCCCCATCGAGTAAAACAGAGCTCGAACAAGAGAGAGTTTGTTATTACCTCAAAGCCTCAGGAACATAACAAGCAGTAATCAATAGAAGTTTATAGCCAACTGTGGAGTTAATTTCGAGACGCCTAGATTTCCTGGTATCGTTTATGAATTAGGTGATTCATAACACCATGTGATTATGGTGCGTTAATGCTGATTAACACCATTCACTGATTTACCATTCTAAATCAGTGCATGAGCTTAATAATATGGGCACAACAAAAACAATTGCATGTGACTAATTTTGCACAACGGTATCGTTGTGTAAAATGCGCGGATGTCCATAGGACTGTAGAATGCCCTAAAAAAAGGTAGGAGTATACCAGTAACTTGTGCTCTATGTCACTTGGACGATCCTACAAACTACAAAGGATGTAGAATCAACAAAGACATTCTCTAAATGGAAACAAAAAGAAAAAAAAATGATGCATTATGCTTAGAAAAATACCCTTCCTCACGAGTCACGTATTATACAGAACACATCTCTTGAATTAAATAGTAATTACCTTCTTTCACTGGGTTAAGTAATTCGGACAGACATTCCAGCAATCTTCCTCGGTCTTATACCGCTGCTGTAGATCAACTTAACGTCAAATATTGAATTTCTACTTTAACAAATCAGCATTCTGTTAGGTCTGATAACCAAAATATTTCCTAAACTCTGTTAATGAAAAAAATTTCAGCGAATCGCAACTTGGTATATCAGTGGTCGTGTGAATTGGTTGCAAGAATTGAAAATTATCCACATTTATGAATTGTTGGACGTTAATAATAAACGTCAATAAATTAGGACGTTAAAAAGTAAATTATGATAATAAAAGCAAATTAGGATGTTAATCCTAATTTCCCTTTAGTGACCGCAATTATTTCAGTCTTCACGGTTATTCCGTGTACACCACCAATCATCGGATAGATGAGCGCATGGCGATATTGCGGTTCTAATCAGAAACACAATAAAACATAATCAGTTATTGGTATTCCGCTCGATCACAAACAAGCGACTTCAGTATTCTTGGATTGTTTTGGACCTCTTAGGTTGTCTACAATCTACTGTTCTTCACATAAAATTATCTATCTCAGATGACCTATTTTCTCAGTTTTCGTAAAATTAGGTTCCCGTTATATAGCCGGGGCGTGACTGTAATGCTAAGCACCTCTCAACTTATAACAGCTCGAGGGAGGGCCTTTAAGGGTTGTGTGATCAAAATACACGTAAACGTGTAAAGAAGTTTCTTCTTTTTAAATGATGTTAGAAACAATAATGATTCTACATCTGACCATTCAACTGTTCTCCTTACTGCTAGGACGACAATGATAAGGAAAAAGAAATCCCCGGTTCTCAAAGCGGGAAGGAAAGCGAATTAAGTCTGAATGTTTCTTTTAAATGCCTTGATGATATCGATAATGCAATGCAGTGTTCGACTTCAGTCTTTCAGGAAGCAGTATTGCTTTCAACATCGAAGGAGAGATGTTAAGGGATGCGAAGGCACAGACTATCTAATGGAAGTAATGGATCTAATTACTACTAAAAGACGGCTTAGGAGTAAGTGGCAGTGTTATATAAATCCTGCTTTGAATAAAGCTGCTCATAGGTTGAAGAGGCTGTTACAGACAATTAAAAACGAGGTTTTGAAGGATTATCTTGAAAATCTTTTTCCTTCAAGTAATGACGACTATTCACTATACAAATCCACAACGAGATTTCAACGATTAACACTTTCATTTCCACCTTTAAAAGCTTCAAATGGATTGTGGGCTAAAAACGATAACCAAAAAAACCGACATATTTGCTGAGCACTTAAATAAGATAGGATGCCATTCAACATAAGGAGAGATGATGAAAAAGAGATACTTAAATACTTAGAGAACCCGGTACCACTGTCTCAGTATAAAATATTTTTCATCAAAAATTTCGTTAGAAATCAGCAGCGACCTTTATAAATATTTAAAGAAAGCACCAGGTTTTAATTTAGTTAGGCCCAAAGTGCTAATTATGTTATGATTTAAGGTAATCTTGTATATAACGAATCTGTTGAATAGCATTCTTCGCACGACTTACTTTCTATCCCAGTAGAGAGTGTCACACATAACTTAAACAGGATAAGCCACTGCAAGTGGCGAATTCTTATAGACCTATAAGCCTGTTTCCTGTTCTCTCTAAAATCTTCAATACACTCTTTCTTCGAATATTGAAGCCTATTTTAGTGACAGAACATATTATTCCTGACCATCAATTTGGCTTGCGGAGTGATAATCTGATTATAGAACAAATCCAAAGAATTGTTAATATCATCAACAGATATTTAGAAGGGAAGAAATATTGTTCAGTAGCGTTTTCCGAAGTCCAGTAGGCCTTCGATAAGGCTAAGTGTCTGTTTAATTTATAAGCTGAAATGGAGTTTACCTCAACCATTTATATGGTTCTCCGTAGTTACCTGAGTGATATTTATTTCCAGGTTAAACATTATCAGGATTTATCTATTTTTTTTAAAATCCAGTCTTAGCATTCTTTAGGCTCAGTTCTGGATCTGATTTTGTATTCTATCTACACTGCGGTTCTTCCAATTTAGGATCATGTCGCTGTTGCTTCGTATGCTAATGTCGCGGCTATTTTAGAGGTCGACGATAACCTTACACTATCTTCAGATAAGTTACAGTATGAATTGAATAAAATCTACGGGTGGTTAAGTTGAAAACCAAGTTAATTCAGAGAAGTCTAGTCATGTAACATTTCCATTGAGGAAAGAAGACTGCCCACCAGTTCACCTGAATGGCATTTTTATTCCCCATGCTGATCACATAAGATTTGCATATGAATCGTCGTCTGACGTGGAAACATCATGTAGAGAAAAGAGGAAGCAGTTGAACATTAAGTTTAAGCAGATGTATTGCCTATTAGGCAGAAGGTCTCAGTTGTCGTTATTGTACAGCTATTATAACCGGTATGGACCTACGGTATCCAGATTTGGGATAACGATAAGTATAAGCAACGATGGAATTATCCAGCGGTTTTAGAATAAATTGCTTAGAAGCATAACACAGGCGCTATGGTTTGAAAGAATGAGCGAGGTTCATGAGTATCTGGGGTTGCCACATGTTCACAGGGAAATTCAAGGTTTAGTTCGAGATATTAATTACGGCTTACCAACTATGGAGTCGCTTGAAACGACTCCAGGTCACAGTTATTTTCTTTTCATATTGTTCTATTTTTTTATTTTTCGTATATTTAATTTATATTTTTCATATACATAAACTCATACCTTTGCTCATATGGATTTTTTTGGGGGGTTTCAATTTTACTTTCTCATTCAAGCCATTTTATTTAGTCATGCAATTTACTTATAGTTTTGGAAATAAAACTTTGAATAAAAAAATGAGATCTAATTAATTTTAAGAAGCCTTATTGCAGAGGTAGGTGTTACAAGTTTTATATATATTTAAAAGTTGTATTCAGATCAAATAGTCATAATATGGTCATTTTATATGCGTTTAATTGCTTGTAATGTTATATTACGAATGAGAGTTTTAGCACAAAATTGAATTTATGAAAATTCTTAAACACAGTTATTATAGATCAATGTGGAATGTTTTCATTATCCCAGCAAAAATTTTATGAATAAATAAATAAGACAATTTGTAATGTTGAAAAGCTAAAAAGAGTTTTAACCTGGAAATGAGAATTAATTTTTTGTTCTATCAAATCACAAAACCCTTAAGCAACATTTTTGACTGCTATTGTTTTAGCTACGGTGATCTGCAAAAATGGCCGCTCATATACTGATATTAATTTTGCTTTTTATTTTGTTTTTTTAAATAAATTACATTGAATTGTATTATAGAAGGGTTTAAGCTGACCCGCTTTACACTATAAGCAGCTAAGTAAATAGGATAACGTATATTATAAACCACTGGATAGTAAACAGAGTTTCCGGGGTGATTCAGAGGCGGAGTCATCCCCTTCATAGATCACAACAAGGTGTAAGGATTCACACATCCCGCACCCTTAATATGGACACAATAATCTAAACAGGTCATTACAAACCAAAGCAGGATATTGTGAAAGGGTTAACTATCTGTAGATTGGCTACAGTATACAACAAACAACGGGAAGTCCATCCCATCAAAATATCCGAGGAACGTAAAATAATTTTTATATCTTTACTTTTAAAGTACAAATTTTAAGTTTATACTGCTTTCCTTTTAGGAACAATTAAGATACAAGGAATTACCGATAGATTTCCTACAGGAATATCCCCAATTATCACTATAATTTTGTCGTCATCAGGAGTATCCAAAAAACCGTTCAGTTGAACCCCTCACTGAAGAAGAAAAATTATTTATAAACTATTATTAAATTACGTAGAAAATAACACGATAAGTAACTGAACTACTTCCTCCGCGAATTTTAATTATTATTTTTTAAATAATATTAAAATGAATATTCCATACCTATATACAATTTTTCTTATCATGATTTTAAGTGCTATATAAATTTGGATGTTTAAATTCTCATCGATTTATTCTTCTGAATCACTACCCAAATTATTTATTTTTAGACATGAATCTGTATGTATATATATATGAAAGGACATTTATTTCAGTGGCATTGTTTATTCCCTGATTTGTGTGTATTTTAATGTAACCCTATGCAAAGGTAACATACTTTTTTTTAATAATAGATTTTTATTAACTATTTACAGCAAATTACATGATTGAAAATTTAATGTCTGTCTGATTTCTTAAATTGAAATATTTATCACTGGTCCAATCCCTCCACACCAAAAATAGATTTTTGGGATTTAACTGCTAAGGAAGCACTAAAAAAATGGTTAAAGGAAAAAATTTTATTCTTTTTCATTTTGGTAAAACATTTTTTTTTTATTTATACTCAGGTTGCAATTTAGAAAAATACCTTTTTATCATATAAATAAAATTTTTTGTTTTTTTTTCTTCTCCCCCGGGCCGGATCTTGCAGTTATGTATTACACAGCCCAGAGGAGTGTCCTTTAATCTAACGGGCCTCCACTTCTCGGCAAGCTTCGGATGAATTATAATAAAAGTCAATAAGCGTAGGAAAAAATTAGAAACAATTTTTGTACATTATTTTGGAGTTACGACTAAGAGTTCCCTTTCGAGTAATAAATAACACCAGGTATAAAAGAATAAGAGGAATACGGGGTAGCTCACGTTTTATAATACATAAAAATTTCTTTAAATGCAGTTACCCAATCTGCAAGTGGGCCACCTGATTTGTGATGATAAATTAACCACCTGGTCAAGTGGTTAACTCATCATCACAAATCAGTTATTTAACAGCAAATCGATTGTTCTGAGGTATGCCAATCCTACAAAAATTAGTTGCTTTTATACGGATTTGAATACTAGATAGTGGTGTACTTTGGTGGTTGGAGTTTATTAACCAGTCTCAGAAATGGTCGGCCTGACTGTACAAGAATACATCTCTTTTAGATGGCATACACATCTTCCATACCTTATTTGGGTGGAGGGGGGTTGCTTATTTTTCACTGGATTAACAGACTACAACCCTTTGCGTTAGGGAAAATAAAAGAAGTTATTAAATAATTAGATTATCCGGGATCTAGTAAAAAAAAAAAAAATAAAATAATAATTGTTGGTATTAAGTAATTTTACAAATAGTAAAAAAGCTAACAGGTTACTTTTTAAGAAATAAATACTGGAAAATTAAATAGTAGATTATTTTATCGAGATTTTTGCTTAGAGTTGAAAAGTCAAAATTTGTTACAGTGATATAGTTGATAGTTATGTTTACTCTATACATCTTGGTTTTTTATTATTTATTTCTGTTCTTATCTAAAAAAATTATTATTTTTTAATGATTTATTGTCATTTTCTAAATTTGGAAAAAATTTAGCAACTGCCCACACATAGCTCAGGATTAAGTGTAATCCTGAGCTATCATTAAATATTAAAATGTTTAAAATTAAATACAACACAATTAAAAATACTTTGTTATATTTGAAGGAAGTCAAACTACTTCAAAAATTATCCCTACCATTTTTATAAAACGTAAACATTTAATAACGACATGTTTAGAAAACAGTTCATCTTAAACTGGTTAAGTACGACTCTTAGTATATACATAGAAATTACATTTTAAGTGAATGGTATTTTGTACTCATACCTCAAAACGTAAAGAAAATTCAATTTCTACCTTCTAATCCCACCGTGCACTGAAACTAACACCGTACGTTTCTTCGACAGGTCGGTAAAAAAGGATTTTACATCTAAATGTTAACATTGGTGCACACAAAAGTGTACGGCTAAGGATTTCCCGAACTGATAGAAAAAAATCAAAATTTTTCTTTTAAATTTAAAGCTATGAGATTTTAGAAAAGGAAATGAAAAAAAATTGTTAAAAAAAATCAACAAAATTACGTTATTATATTATATTATCATGTAAATGAAGATTATATTATAATTAAATGAAGATTTTCTGTCTACAAAAGAATTCTGTAAATTCATTATTTGGTGTATTAACTTATTGAAATTGTCTGTATGTTTATAATAAATAAAATAATATCATATAACCTCATCTTTTCGTTTTTAGAATTTTATATTTATACTGTTACTATGATACAGGTTCAGTCTATTCAATAATTACGTGTTGAATAGATTTTCTGTACTTGTATGTGATTATTATTGGGTCACCTCTTGCGTTACACAAATACAGTAAAATTATTAAATCTTGTGGTGTAAATTACATATTTTTCTTTGATGATAAGTTTATCAGAAATAACAATCGATAAATTTAAATATTATAAAACAATTTCAATAAAAACACTTTTATTTATTTGTTTTTTAATAGTATTTTTCTCATCAAAAATTTATTGTTTTCATTAAATCTACAACAAATTAAACTCCAGATAGTTGTAAGTAGAGGAATACTGGAGCAATATTATTGTATTTACATAAGCCAAATAATCAAACGGCAAAACTCTTTTTTTTTGGTTTACACACATTGTATACAATAGGATAGATGCGTGTATATAGGGTAGAAAAAGTAAGTAATTTTAAGATCTCTCCACGAAAAAGACCTTAGAATCTGGTCTCATTAATGGAATTGTTTCGATAAAGGTTTGTAGGTGGAACGGAAAGACTTGCTACTGGTTTTGGATGGGGCTACTTCTCTTTGATATTATTTTCTCTTTTTGGATCTCTTCCAACGAACAACCCAATATTTTTATTGGCTATTCATTCCTAAATGTTCTATTTACCGTTATTGTTCTCATAAAAAAAAAATACAGACTTTATTGACATATTACTTTATCGTTTCATACAAACATATGAAATTATATGTCTGCTTTTTGATATTTACAAATAATTATCAAATATTTAACAAGTGTAGAAGCCAATTATTTATATTTACTCAATATTATTAAAGTTGAATCTATGTCAGATAAATGTGTACTAAGCAATTACCAAATTTTAAATATTTCAAAGGAAAGGACTAAATATATTTTTTCTTTACTTTCCCGTAATTTATATACCTACAGCTTAAATACGTCTCCTCCCTAGGGATATACTTGAAAACTAATTACTTTTACTCTCATCACCCTCTACAGATTTTAATAATTCATTCATTCTATTACACATTTGTGAATAAATATAAACAAAATTAATTACATATTTCTACGCTAATAATTAATTAATTAATTTTTTACTTGATCATCAAGTAAAGTTTTAAGGTTAATTAAGTCTAGGCACGTCAAATTTGCCATGCGGGGTGGGGGACTGTCTCGGTGTGTACTTCGATGGTGTTGTGATCCCGCAAACTGAGACTGTGAGGTATCTGGCACTTCATCTGGATCTGCGTTTGACCTGGAAGTGTCACGTGAGGATGAAAAGGAAACAGCTTAACGCAAGGTACAGGGAACTTCATTAGCTGCTACGGAGGAACTCAGGCCTCAGGTTATTCAACAAGATCTTAATTTATAAAGATATCCCGCGCCCAATCTGAACATACGGTGTAGATCTGTGGGGGACGGCTAGTACTACTAATGTGAAAATTATACAACGATTCCAGAACAGTTATATAACTGTATAAATTTCCTATTACGACTCTTAGTATATATATATTTATATATATATGGAAATTACATATTAAGTGAATGGTATTTTTGTACTCCTCATTCCTCAAAACGTAAAGAATTCAATTTCTACTCTCCAATCCCACCGTGCACTGAAACTAATACCGTACCTTTCTTCGAAAAGTCGGTAAAAAAGGATTTTACATCTAAATGTTAAAAATGGCGCAGACAAAAGTGTATGGATAAGGATTTTGCATTCAAAAGTCCAAATTTTTCTTTTAAATTTAAAGCTATGAGATTTAAAAAAAGGAAGTCAAAAACTTGTTAAATAAAATAAGCAGAGGCATGAGAATCATGCAAACAACTTTACAATTAATCTACTCGATAACAGCAGAGAAGTCTGACGGTTGAGACGTGCCCATGTACTGGACATAGGGTCTGCGTAATAGTTTGGAATCTAACACCGTCAAGTTTAGTGGTGTCGTATCTAATTTCTTGTTACTTCTCTATCTTTTTCTTTTTATTTGTTATTAATATTTGTTTTATGGACTATGTGGTGGTGAAATTAATGGTTTGTGATTTATGAATGAGCTTAAAATTTTATATTGGACTTTAAGTTTACTTGCAACTATTTATTGTGTGTTAATTCTTTTTGGGGGTTCTTTAAGGACTGCCTTATCACGTGATTTTGTCAGGAAACTTACTGATGCCTCTGCAGGAGAGCCGATTGTAATTATAATTGTTATTGAGTAAAAAAATAATAATAATTTGCGGGAAAGAGTCGTTGGCGCGCATCCGGCCGTCAACAAATCAAAAAACAATTTCCAAAATAAAAAAAAATAAAACAAATCAAAGATCTAAGAAAAGTAAGTGGCGAAACGAAATGAATTTTGAAGTTGCACAACAAACTAAGGTAGCTGATTCACCTCAAATCTTGGAGAACTTACAGATCTAATATATACAGTAGTCGCTTTAGACTTCTAACGACCTCGCTGATGGAAGGTTAACCACGAGCCAGTTCATATTTTGTTCAATCTCATTTTCTGTCTTGTACCGAACCGCCTATCTCCTGTTGAACGGTTGGCGATTCCATCGTGTATTTCAGTGTTTTTCGTAAACTATGGTGCTTCTTTTATATTTTTCTATAGTTTGTTCTGCAATCGCTATATGACTTCGATATACTCTCGCTTATCGTACCCCAAAGTTGGATTCTGTAGGCCCAAATCGGCTTTAGGACCGTTGAGTTCAGCAATTGCTCGGTAGATAATGATAGTTGCGACACCCGCGGAGCAACCGGAACATTGCCCTGAAATTAATTTTAAGCTGCTTCGCCCTGACATGACTCCTTCACGTCAGATGTCGATCCGATACAGTCCTAAGAACCTCACGCTTTAGCATGCAGGATGAAAACGCCATTATGTTGAATTAGCTGCAGTCATCCCCCTCATCTAAAACATACCATGCGTAAAAATAATCGGATTAACTTTCATCTACTACCTAGCTAGCGACTCCATAAATTATATCCAATGCAATTTGCAGTTAGGGATCAGTATCCTGAGCCAGGATCGCCGTGTCATCTGCAAACGATGCAACTGTTGTTTCCTTTGGAATCGGGAAATTGGCAGTGAATACCAAGTGTAAAACCTGCCCCAGAAGTTACTTAATAAAACAAAATTTTCGTACTATTTAAATTAATTACATTACATATATTACTATGTTGAGTTCAATTACTCTATATAGTTTTTATAAAGGATTTGGGTTGACTAAAATTAAAAACCAAATATTTATATAATATTCATATGGATCAATTTATAAGATTCAAATTAAATTTTCCTTAACAAAAAAAACATTACAATTAGCAATTGTCTTCCAGTAAAATATGATTTAATAGAGTGAAAGAATTTTCCCAGGGATGAAGGAGGTTCTCCATGTTAAAGATGAACGTTTGATACAATATTTTTTCGGTGTGATGCAATTCTCAATGTTGAGAATTTTCAACAGTTCTCGATGTCTTTTTTGTGATTATTTATTTGTTTTTGTCGAGGATAAAAATCATTGGATGCGTACAAAATGTGAACAACAGCATCTATCTAATTGGTACATACGTAAAGCTGCATCGATTAGTTTTAAACAACGAATCCAATAAAAGATTTGTTTAAAATTCTATGAACCGATATGGATTCACACTGTAATACATCATAAAAGATACTAACACTGTCTTTCAGGATACTAATCTTTTTTCCAATGTGTACATTGCAATCCGTTGAACTAGTGAACAATAACCCCCCTGCCACAATGAGATGAGGATGGCATATATGACATGTAAATGATGTGCAGTCTTGTACAGAGTCAGGTCGACTATACCTGAGACGTGTGGTTAATTGAACCCTTACCAACAAACTACACTGGTATTCACTACCTAGCATTCAAATTTGTGTAAAAGAAATTAACGTTACTAGCATTTGAACCTCAGAACTTTCGACTTCGAAAATCACTTGCTAACCAACTGATTTGCGACGACGTGTTAACCACTACACCTATGTGGGCTATGATATTAATTTTTCATAAACTTTTATTCAATTTACTATTTAATTACATGTATATATCTCTATATTGTTTCAATACTAACACGAATTTATTTATTTCGATAGCTAAAACACGCGTACAAGTCTGATCATAGAGCGTATACCTTGGATCCCAGCAAGCGAATTGTATTTCATTGTCTATAAATAAAAACGGCTTAAATTTTATTCAAACACAATAATTATGAATTTTGTTGGTTCTCCTTAACCTATAAACGTACATTCCAATCTTATACAACTTGTATTGCATCGAAATACAGTTAGCGCAATTAAAAAGTTTAAATAAAACATTATGAATAATTAGCAATCTGTGCAAGAGTATAAACGTTTTCAATAGTGTAAAATTTTGAAGATATCCTTATTTCATACAACAGCGTTTTGTGATTTTTAAAGTATTGTAAAGATATAAATTTGTAATTTACATATTTTAGATTTATTTTGAACAACCAAAATCTGATATGAACACCACATGACTTCATTTTACGCCTATTAAATTATATATACACATTTTTAAAATTAATAAAATTTTATTTCACTAATAACCTCTGATTTTTTTCATATTTTTTTTGTAATTGTTATTATTGAATTATTATTTAATGTAATTTTTTTTACAATCAGAGGTTAATAATTATGAATAAAAAAATATATTTAAATTAAAAAAAAAAAAAAGACTGAAAAAAAGGAAATGAAGTATAATGCGAATCGTTGTGCCTTCCCCTTGTAAGTTCCAAATATTTCATTAATTAAAATTTTATTTGGCTACGACTCTGGAACCAATGAAAATAAGTACCATTTATGATATATCATAGAAAAGCTCTCAGTGAGGGCTCATTACTGCAGTTAAATACAAGGAAGTAAAAAAAAAAATTAGGACAAATTTCGAATTCGAAGATTTTAACATCATTACTAGCAGTTTAGATCGTTATACCAACATTAAATGTACTTTATTATTATAGCAAAGATAAATGGATTTTCCAATTGTACAAATTACTTTTTATCGACAGCTATAATACAATAGATACCCGCTTAACCGTTTTTAAAATCTAATTCCCTTCACAAGTATTATTTCGTTTTAGCACACTACCTTTTGGATTACTATTATTTTCTAAGTTATATTTATTATTAACAGATATAAAAACAGATTATTATTATTATTAACAGATATAATAAGTTTATTATTAGTAGATTGAAATTTTTAAAAAAATTCTATTTAAATGGTAATGGTAAATTAATTTCAATATATTACTGAATTGTTGAAATTACTTGTTTAAAATTTATTTAGTCTACTTAAAATTTCTTAACATTGCAGCGTTGAAAAGAAAAGCCCATAAGAGCGTAAGTGTTCAATGGAAAAGAAAATAATCGACTTAAAACGTAAATGTCCAGGCCAAGCGAATGTAAATGGTGACAACGTAGGATAGTAAATGATTTGATAAAAGGAAATAGGCTGGATGATTAGCCTGATTTTGAGCTCAAGAGCCCAATAAATATAATTGTTTCTTCTTTATGAAAAGACAGTAAAAGTTTTTTTCGTGACTTCAGTCAGCTAAAATAGGTTTGATGATTTTCTCCATTCTTTTCTGTTATGTTACTAAATAGACACGTCTATGCAATTAGCAGTAAATTCTACATCGTCATTTTTTTACACGTTTCAATCTTAATCTTCTTCGACTGTTTTACCCTTCTATAAATAAAACTCTATACCCTTATTATATAATTATTAATACAAGAGAACGCATAGCTTAATGAAATTTAAAACTATATAATATAAAAAAAATTTACTTTAAACTAAACTCTGAATTCGATCTACACATAAGAAGATATTTTATCATTTAGGTTTTTATACTTTTTGTGGTGTAAAAGATAAATTATCATAAATATTTCAATGTAAATTAAATTAAAATTTAGATAATAATATACTCGTATATTAAAATTAGACAAAGAAAATAACAACAGATATATGTTAAAAATTAAAAAACACGATTGCCGAATTCAAATATTGCTGACAACATCGAGAAGATATTAAAACATTTCCGAATAGCAATGATCTGTAAGATCGAGAGTGTACCTGATGCATGCAAAAGTTAGCCCTCAACCTATTAATAAACACCTCATTTGAATTTTCAAAATCGGACGATTGCTTGCAGATATTATAAGAGCACTCCATTGCACCTCCAAAGACAGCTCCCCAGGGACACCCTGTTTATTACCAGCTGATGGTGATGATCGGTCTAGTCACGCACTAGGTGCTCGCATCACCTCACCACACTACCCTCACACGCAGTCTCCACGGGAAGCCCATTATTATTAAAAAATAATTTTTTAAAATTTATTTAATATTATTATTTTTTTTTAAATACTTTTATTTCGTATCAACAAGTAAAGTCATTAGCGACTTATCAGTTGTAATGTAACTGTACCGGTAAATGTGTAGTCTTGAACAAATTCATGCCCACCATTCCTGAGACGTACGGTTAATTGAAACCCAACCACCAAAGAACACCAGTATTTATAATCTGGTATCCAAATCCGAATAAAAACCATTAATTTTTTTTGTAATATTATTCGTTCAATTTATTTGAATTATTCAGTTTAAATCCAGCTCACACAGCGATAACGATTCATAGTTCACAGTTAATTAATTCAATTCATTAACTTTGTGCTTCAACCGAAAAATTTCCACTACTATATACAAAATGATTTGCCACGTTATGCAGATAATTTGGCAGTTCATTCTATGTAAAAATAAAGAAAAAGTATATAAAGAACATAGTTCCGAATACGCTTCGTTAATGGGTTAGGTCTGGCGAAAAATTTCGCCCAGATTTCATCCACTGAAATAAAGCCATACAGAAATTCTTGGAACGCAAAAATATAATCTAATTTAATGGTTTCATATGAAATTCAATCTGACAGATTAAAAAAAAATGAAAATAAATAAATCACTCTATATAGCCTATTACATAATTCATTAATTCGGTATCGTAGCAGATCTTAAATCACAACTATTTTCGATACAAATAAATCTATAGTGAAAATACTATCGATTTAAAATCATATGTACGATTTTTTATGGTTTTTTAGTTACAAATCAACAAACATGTATATATATTTATATACCCTATAAAGTAAGAATTCCAACGCAGTGTCATACATCTAAATCGGTTCAAGTGTTGAGTTGCTACGGTGGAACAAACATACACACATTCACCCTAAATACATTACACTCCTTTTCGGGCAGCCGTGTAAAAATAAGATACGTTACTATGAGGCTAAATTAACTTTAATTTACAGAAAGATGAATTACCACTTTATACCTTCTTTCATATTGCAATTTTAGCCTTTTAAAATTTCGGGAAATTTTTATGCTTTGACGTTAATTTTTTTTTATTATTATTTTGAACAGTTTCTTGTACTAAGTAACTTTCTTTTCTTTCTTTTTCCTGTTTAGCCTCCGGTAACTACCGTTTAGATAATTCTTCAGAGGATGAATGAGGATGATATGTATGAGTGTAAATGAAGTGTAGTCTTGTACATTCTCAGTTCGACCGTACCTGAGATGTGTGGTTAATTGAAACCCAACCACCAAAGAACACCGGTATCCACGATCTAGAATTCAAATCCATGTAAAAATATCTGGCTTTACTAGGACTTGAACGCTGTAACTCTCGACTTCCAAATCAGCTGATTTGGGAAGACGCGTTAACCACTAGACCAACCCGGTGGGTTTGTACTAAGTAACTAAATACTTTAACTTAAATTATATAAAAATAAAATTATTTCGATTTTTCTAAAAGAAGAATATTACATCCTCGTTGTAATTTTAACAGAAATCAATTTAGGTCGCTATGTTTTATAACAATGACTAATAAATACTAAATCATTCCAAACTATAGGAACTCCATATTTAATGAATAGGTAGCGTAAGAATTTACAAATTATTCAAAATAAATATTTCCTGGTAAAAAATATCTGAAATTATTTTTATTCGTAACTTTATTTTTTAATCGCATGTTACATATTCATTGTTTCATGTCATTTATAATCAACTAATTTTTGGCATATCCATAATTGTAGAAAGTAACCATAATTCCGCTACAATGGAAAATATTTAATTTTTTTTTCAGAAACAGAAAAATATATATTACCCTCTTTGTTAGTATTTAGAAATTATAAAATATAATAATATTGCATGAAATTCTATTTCGTACCATTTATAATCCCCACAAAGCTAAGCTAGATAAGTTAAGCTAAGGAATAATATGTACATATATATTCTCTTAAGTACATGTTATCTCAGTGTTTTATATATATATATAAATTATTATTACTGTTTGAAAAATTGAGCGAATTGATTAAATGTGAATTTAGGGAGTTAATTGTAAAACAACCATTTTTCGTCAAGACTACGTGTAATACTAATGCAACTAAACATTTCAACATAAATACGATTTAAACTACAATAATTGATTCAAGAAAAACAAAAAATGTTGATTAAATCTGAAAATTATCGCATACTTTATGTTTTACTGGATTGGTCTTATATTTAACTCGTCGCAAATCAGTTGTGTAACAGCTAATTTTCGAAGTTGAAGTTGAAGTGCAAATCCTAGTAAACATTTGTTGTTTTTTTACGGATATGAATACTAGACAGTAGATAACGATGTTTTTTAATGTTTGGAGTTCAATAATTCACAAGTCTCAGAAACGGTCAGCGTGAGTACTACACCTCATTTAATGATACCAAAACTACACCTCATTTAATGATACACTTATCATCTTCATCTCATTGGTTCTTGGGGGGGGGGGGGTGCTTATTGTTCATCAGTTGAACGGATTGCAACGTACATGTTAGGAAAATAAAATAATAATAGTCTAATTTGAATAACATAGTCGGAACATAATCAATCACTTCAGTGATTGGAGGATAAAATACTTCACCTTTGTTGTAAGTTAAAAATGTAAATTTATTTTTAGCAATCTTGAGAAAAACATAAATCATAAAAATAACTACATTTTATTATATTTATATATTATTACTTTCATATTTTACGGTCATTAGAATCAGATTATCTTTAAATATTATATTTTCTCTTAATTTGCTACACAAACGCGCACGCGCGCGAACACACACACACAAAACACTGAGATATAATGTGCTTAAGACAAACTAAGGAGAATATTGTAGCGAGGAATTTTTTTTTTTTTAAGGATGAATTCATTATCATAAAAAGCACCGGATAATGGCATCCACGCATTCATTAACGTTGCGACACACTGCACCACCCAACTGAAAATAATCCATTCACCAAATTAAAAAGAAAAGGAAACCATGCTTCTTAAAATTAAGTTTTAGGCTAATAACAAATATAATTTTTCCATTAATTAAGTTAATTACACAATATTCAAGTCAAAACTGGTAAGCGTATAATAAAATTTATTTTAAAACAATAAAACTGGAAATTAAACAACAATAGATGAATAAATCTTTTATTTTCTATTACATAATTTTTATTAAAAATGTAATACAACGTATGTTTAAATAATGTATGCATTAATATTTACAAAAACTAACCGAAATTTGTTAGTTTCATTTTTTGTTGGTTCTAAAAAAAAAAAAATCAACAAATCCTCACATCTTTATATATATATATATATATACACACACAAAAACACATTTCTATCGACGTATTCTCAGAACGACTGAGATTTGAATATAAACCAAACTTGGAATTTCAGAAAAAGAGATTTTTTTCACACAACATTACTTATGCATAAATTTCAATCTTATATCCCGTCAAATATTTCATATTTGAATATCTGATATCCTTCTCTTATATCAAAGTATATGTGCACAGTTTCATATATATATAAAGTAACAATAGGTATCTGCATTTATGAGGGCGAGTGTAAAAAAGGCAGCGTTTTTTGCTTGATGAGAGAACATACAAAGAAATTTTTATTAGTTTTTCTAATTCGTCTGAATTTTTGTTTTTGTTACGTGAAGAATTAAGATCAATTATTTAATAATAATAACAACCGTTTTTAGAATAATGTTAATAAATTTTAGCAATATGGTGAATACTGTAATACCGATTAAAGGACTTGTCAAATTAATTTTCTCAGTTGAAAACGGATCGCACTTTGGGGAGAAGAATCCGAATTTCTTTTCATTTTATACTGTATATAATATTTTTTAACTATTTAATTCTTCTTTATTTTAATTACGAAGTAAAACTGGATTCACATCGTAAGACTAAATGGTTAGAACAGAGAATATTTACTACGCTTAAAATTTAAATTTTCGGCAAATAAAAATGTTTACTAAGAATAAGATTTATTCAGTATTAAAATAGACTAGTCATAATACTAAATATTTATGATTTTTCTTTGCGTAATTTAATTTATAACAGAAAAACTGTAATCATTGATCCTACTACTAATATCGCGATATTCAACAAAATTTATGCAATTGTATAATAAAATTGACTTTTAGTCAAATTTAATCTTGTATTAACTGAAACTTAACGCATCAACGGGGATTTGACTGAAAGTTTCACATTTATTAAATAAGTTCAAGATAATTCGAGAGATGGGCCAGAATTTTCTTTCAGGAACCCTGCCCTGTTTCAGGTGGTTCTTTACTATCTCACGGAAGCAGTAATTTGATTTTTGTATTAAATGTACAATTTAGCCGACTCAAAATCAGTGGTTAATTATTTTTGCCTTTCATCCTGATTGCTTTATTAGAAATTATTATCCTCGACTTCACCTGATGGAATTTAAGACATAAGGCTGTTTGTTCCCCTTCTCCTGAGTAGGATCTGTTTATAAACTCCTGCAAGCCACCAGATTACAGCAAGAATATTCAGTTCACAGGCCCGCGTACGCAGTTTTAAGCTGCTGTACACCTTAAAATTCGAAATAGGAAGAAAAGTTAAAGGAGAAGGAAAAAGTAATTCATAGAAAAATCTAAACAACAGGGTTGCAACATCTCAAAATAAATATCGACGTAAAACCGATTTTATGTGGGTAGACAGGACGTCATTACCTTTTAGGTAGAAAATAGGTAATGTTTCCTTCAGGCAATGGTTGACCATTCATTCTACTATTTTTCAACACATGGAAAAAATTACTATTTTTAGTTGGTTAAATTAAGTAAAAATGAACTATTATTATCTTAAGTTGGAAACAGCAAACTACTATTAATTTGTCCAGTGTTGACCAAAAGTTCGTTTCTTCCATAATTTAAAGGACCATAAGGAAAGAGGTTTGAGTTTCCTAAGGAAAAAATAATCCAACTATACTGTAAACCATTTTGATAATCTCCGACAAAGAGTAAACTAGAGTAAAGATGGCCGGATTGGGTGGACATAAACTAGAAAGATGTATTAAAGCACTCCTTCAAGTGGGCTTAATTCGTTTAACTGAACCTGTAAATAGATCATCCATCTATTTCTTTACTCCTGCATTCCTCATGTTCGGCCAGTATCATGCGTTCGGATAGAATCAAATTAGATTCATATTAAAAAAGTTGAGAGAGAGATTATTGCGTTCACTACTATTGATAATAATAATAATAATAATTTACTATTGATAATAGTAAGATTTGATGGTTAGAAGTCTAACTAAAGTCCTGCCAGCAGTATGCATTTGAAAGCAATAAAAATTTATATAACTAACAAAAAATATTAAAATTCATATTTACAAGTTCTCTGTTTAGGTCGGTTGTATATTTTCCATCATTCCGTAGATTAAATATTACATTTGTTATATATACTATTAAACTGCTTACATCTGACATATTTATTTTATTCTAATTATCTTTGATTTTTAGTTATGTTTTACTTATTTTAGAATTTTTGTGTAATTTATACTTAATTTTACAAAATGTGTAACATGATCTAATTACATAATACTTGATTAAATTATTTCAATAATTACTATCAATCAATAAATTTCTTATACTTTACTTTGTATAATACAGTATTTTATTTTTTTTCGAAATACTATTTAATATCTGTGTCGTTATTATTTATTTATTCAGGTGGCAGAAAAGTATTTAAAGAGCGAATTAATTAATTAAAATTAATATTGAATTTAATCAGTAGACTGTAATATTACTAAGAATACAACTGGTAACTAAAACATATGCACTTCACATAAAAATGAAATCTTTCGGTATTAAACAATTTTTAATTTTTTTATTTTACGTTTTTTATTCAAGTAACCAGAGGCAGGTCAGCCAGTTGCATCACACATACTGTTACAGTAGCAGTGGATGTGTCGGTTGAGCTGCCGCGCCGTACACAGTTGCACTCCTTAAAAGATAAAAATAATAAAAAACTCGAAATGATTTTTAGATATTTATCTGAAAGTATTTGCACACCAAATCTAGTGAATATCTCGTTGTTACAATCGGATAGGGAAAATTTTCAATCACTGTTTTTTTTTTTTGTTTACCATTTTTCACGTCTTTTAAGGTCGAATTTCGATAAAATTAAGAAATTAGTTTTTAGATATTCACATTAAAATTACACATATAAAAATTAAATCGATATCTTCATTTGTTACCGAAAAATTAAAAAAAAAAAAAATTAGTAAATTTCATTGTTACTCCATTTTAACCCTATTAACAACGAATTTCAAAAAATCTTTTCTTAATACACACTTTCACCATAACGTGTATACAAATTTTTACTACTTATCTTCAGTAGTTTTCGCTGGGCGTTGATTATAAAACATTCGCGTCATGTTCTTTTATATATATAGGTAATCAAAATGATACGGAAGGAAATGAAAAAAAAAGAAGAAATTATAAATAACTAGTTTTATTTCTAGTGAGCGCTTAGAACTCTTGAAATGGAAGAAGGAAATTGCAATTCTAAGATAGACTATTGAGTTCATTAAGAACTTAATTAAAACCAGTATAAGAATAAGAGGTTCTCGAACAAATCATTTTCTTAAATCTTTTTTCTTCATTTAATTTTCACTACTAATTTTTCTTTTAAGTTTGACACGCTATTTCGACATCAATTCTAATAGTTTGAAAAAAAGGAAATAATTCTCGAATATCAATATAAAGCGGAATAATCATTGATTTTAAATTTAAAAAAAAATCTAGTTATTAACATTATTAAGATTAAACTTCGTTCATATTAACGCATTAATTTTTGTTTTATTTATTTTTTAATATAGATACATGGTAACAAACGTGACATTACCCTTAATTAATAATTTCATAGTTAACAAATATTTTATTCGAAAATAAACTACTAAAATTAATTTTATCAGAGTATTAGTTATTGACGAAAGCTAATTTAATAACCTTGCACGATATAAAGAAAGCCTCAAATAAAAATAAACAGAAGATTCTTGTTATATATTTGTTTTTAGTTTATGTCTTTTTATTTGTATTAAATTAGTTTCATTAAAGTTAACTAATACAAAATTTATATGAGGTATGGGGCTTTTCTCTTAGATGAATTGTCTCCCGGCCACTATTCTATTGCTAGATACTAATTAACACATCATAGGATGACAATCTATAGTTTTACAAACAATAAAAACATTTAAAAATAAACGAATTTAGCAACCAAAATGGTCTAAAATCGAAGAATCAAGTTTTAAAAGGATTAAGCGCTACATACATCAGACTTCGTATACTTTTAGAATGTTTGAGTCGTTTTACTTAATCGATTTCTTTGTAAAATTTCTAGTAAAATATCGAAAAAAAATCGTTCATCGATCTGTTAGTCAAAGTTTGTAAAATATGCATTACAATTCATTAAGAGCATTTTATTATTTCTTCATCATCTATTTGTGAGTTACAATTAATTACAATTTGAAAAAAATAATAGGCTAAGCTTGTATATTTTGTTCAAAACCGAAAAAATCAAGTTTGTACAGTTGCGTGATTATTATTTTTTTTTTACAGTTGCGTTATGAACTAGTTGTTAATGCCTAATAATGGTAAAAAAATTAAGAGTAATTTTATTTTACTTTCCAAATTTTTTTAAAAGTAAATGTATAAAATTTTAACTGATGTTTGAAATTTTCATTAGTAAAATTAAAAACAAACATCACCTCTTTTTTTTTTTAAATTTTTAACCTAATTCAAACTCACTGCAAGATGAAACACGTAAAAATATTTTAAAAATAATAACCGCCTGATAGTCTTCTTACTACCCACGTTTTTTTAGAAAGTGTTTTACAATTATCGGCTACGTATATTGCAATAGGATACGTTACAGTTGTTAATGTTTTATTGGAATATTTATTTAAAAATTAAAAACATTGTAGTACGTTCGTTCAGGAAAGTTCAGTAAATGTATGTGAATCTTTAAAAAATTAGTACCTATTCTTAAAATATTTAACAGCAGCAATTTCCTAATAAAATGTTTACTTGAAATTTACAGTGATTAAATATTTCAAGCCATACATTTTTTTACATCTTTCTGTTAATAGAATACTATAAGGCAATTTTAGAATAACTAACAAAATTATTTATAACAGTAATTCAGGCGAAATAACAGTATTTCGCTCACATTGATCCCTCCTTTTCTTAGATGAATATTTCTTAGAAAATATATCTATCCTGTTAGCTAGCAGTTATTTTAAAGGAATTTAATTTAAACACTTTCTCCTTTTGGATAATGAATTTTTAAAATATTACATTATATCTTGTTATTTTTCTAAATAATAGTAATAGTAAAAAACCAATTTTTATATTTTTATTTTAAAAGATAACCATATCTTATTGAAATTCGGAATACTTGAAAAAATTGATTACCAAAATCTATCAAAAAATCTAATCCCAAAAACGACGAAAAATTTTCATTTTGGGCAGTATTTTAAACTAAAATTGAATCAAACCTAGTAATAATTTTTTTTATTTGTAATGTATATTTCTATCTACGAAAAAGGATCTAATAACACTCTAGTTGCATTTTTTTATAAATTATCTAACCATCAAAGATCCAATCTATTATTTAAAAAAATAAATTTGTTACCTTTGCAAGAATTAAAGGTTTCGTTTACAGAAATAATTTTATTCTGTTGATACGTTTTAAAAATACTAATCGTTTAAACTACATTTTCTTCACATAAGTTCAATATTCCCTAAAATTTGTTACTAAAATCATATCAATTACTAATATCATTTTCAGAATTTTTTAATTTTTTAATGATGTTATTTAATTAATATTTTTACATAATTTAATCATTATTATTTAATGTAATTATTTTTATATATTAGGATCTACTATATCCAGTTTTATTTTTTCCTTCATTGATGGTATTTTTTATGATTATACTGATCAAGGTTTCCCTTGGATCTTTCCAGGCATTTTCTTTTCGTTATCCTTGAATTAACATACCTAAAGATTTTTACATGATCGATATAGTGTATATTATGTTCTGAACTGAATAAAGTATTTCCTTATTTATACAATGACCTTATGATATTACTACATATAATGTTTGTTGAAGTTATAAGAGACTACATTTTGAACAGGATTATCGTTGTGAAGTTTGTTTCATAAAACCAATTAAAATTATTCAAATTACATCGGTGTAATTTCTATTTAAAATATTTGAATTATATTTGCTTCCTTCCAATTTTGATATTCCAAAAGATAATATCCAATAATAATAGCAAATTAATTCTCTTGTTATAGTGAAATTTCAACAAAAAAATTGACCACAATTTTCAGAATTCTGTAAAAACTAAGTGTCATGTTCTATAAGACCAAAGAGCCAATGACAGAAGAAGGTCGCCCGTGCCAAGGGTTTTTATTAAATTTTATTCGTTTTACTCTCACAAGTAAACAACTTTGTATTTTCTAGGATTATACTTATAAACAAATTACTAAGTCTAATTTATAAAATAACATTAATTTTTATAACCAACGTATAGTTATTATTTTTTTTTTTTTTAGTCGCATCAGCAATTAAGTCATTAGAAACTTATCGGTGTAATTTAACTGTAACGGTAAACGTGTAGTCTTGAACAGACTCAGCCCGACCATTCCTGAGATATGTGGTTAATTGAAACTCAACCACGAAAGAACACCGATATCCGCCCTCTAGAATTAGTATTTTAATTCTTATTTAACACATGTTTTTTTTTCCGTTGTAGGATAAAATTACAACAGATAATTTTATTCATATCTGCTTTTGTATCGAAATATTTTATTTCATGAAATTAAATATCAGTGCATATAGAGATGTTCATTTTAATCTACACATTATAGTAGTTAAACTCTCATAGTTAAATACCGTTAAAATTTCATTACAGTTTAATATTTTTGTAACAATTTATTACCAAACATTTTAACAAATACACTTGCACATTTTTAAGAATTTAGGATAAAAACAGAAATTTTTTTTTTTGCTGTAGAACAATAATTTACTGTTGGTTTCTCGTGACAAAACCGTAAATAATACGTTATAATATCACATGAGAGAGAGAGAGAGAGCGATATAATGATGACCCCCCCCCCCCCAATCAAAACAAACAGTAAAAGATTATAATAACAGAAACGTTCGTGTTAATAAGCATATAAACATACTTATAGTAACAAATAGGATCAAATAAACAATCATTATATCAAAAGCACTATCATAACTGGGTCCTATAATTTGTTCAATCTATGGACCACATTTTTTCATATTTAGTTCGCACGTGATGTTTTTTATGAAATAGAAAATCCTCATGCACATATGAACACAGGTAGATAAACGAACGAATGAAAAATTAAACACAGACATAAATAAAAGGCTGACAAAATAAGCGAATATAGGTAAATTCAAAGCAGAAATACGATAAACAGTAATACCGTTAAAACAGCAACAATAAATAAGTAGCAACAATGGAAATAGAAAGTAGCAACAGAAAAAGGTAAATGAATAACATAAAAATGTACCGAAAAAACACGAAAATGAAGAGTATCTTCAACAACCATCACTAAGGTCCAGCACATGAACCTATTCAATCGTCTAATATGATTTAAATGTCTACTTAGCCTAGCTATGTATTTAGAACCGAAACGATCAATCTCATTCTGAACATACGGGATCTAGGTAATGATGATTTAAGAATTCCTGACGAACCAAGGAAGTTGGGTCACTTTCCTTAATATCTTGTTCTGTGATCTTTGGATCACTTTAATATTGCTGTCACTAGTTTTCCCTGCAGAGTTGAATCCCATGCGTCCATATCGGTTTAATGAACGTTTCAAAACAAAAGAATAAAAATAATTTAACTTATAATTGAAAATTAAAAATACTGCCATGCAATTAAATTTTATTTATTAGTAAATTAATTATTACTGTATAGTCTTATAGTATAAATTAATTTTAGATTATATCCTGGTAGAACATTTTTAACAACGTTGAACACCATAATTTTTTGTGATAATTTAAAAGGATTAAACTACTTTTCATTTACCTTGAAAAAACAAGTATACTACTCTACTAAAATGAAATGAAAATATTTAAAAACTGAATTTAGTTAATAGGTGACCAAGAGTTAATGGTATGAAATTGAAAAATAAAGTGCTACAATGCTTTAATACTTGGTCTGCCTCTAAACTTTGAACACCCACAGTTTTATACACTTGAAGGAATATTTTAAAAATTTTCTTCAGATCTGATGGTTGAAGACACGGTTAACATTACTTTTTTAATATATACAAAAACACACTAAATCGAAGTAAAAGTATAAATGAAAGTATTAGATTGAAAAAGATATCTGCGAGATCCTTAATTTTATCAGGTCAATATTATAAGAAAATTTAGGAAATAACTGCGCATATTTTAGGTGCCGAAACCAAACGGTTGCGGACGACCTGATATGAGACACAACTTCCCCCTAAAATACTGCAGAACCATCCTCAATAATAAAAAAGGGTCACTGAGAAAGCTTATTAAAGAGAGTAAGGAGTGATTTGGCTCTGTATTCTTCACAATGGTGAGTGTACTTTGCTCATCGCATACCTAACCAACTGAAATTAAAATTATATTCAAATCTATAACTACGTCTTCGTTCTGTTGAATATAGAACTAGTCTTGTAATAAATATTTTAAAGGAAGCATAACTAACCTGGGCCTTTTAAGACACCAGCTGTTTACATGTAATATAGCTGTAAGAACGACTACAATATTCAATGCAAAGCACAAAATAAACAAACTTTATGTTATGAAAAAATGTTAATAAGAGTGCCTCTACTTAGAACGAATACGTAATTTTATGAAACGAATAAAAGGAAATCTTTTCTCATTTGTAATTAAAACTACGGCAAAGAAAGACAACGCAAATATTGGCATAAATAAATTTTTAATTTAAATGATAAAAAGTATTAAAGTTTTTGTAGCCAAGCACCATTTTTGGCATCATCTTATTGGAGTATACCAGTAATATATGCAGATAAAGAAAGATCACTCAAGCTTGCACGTATCACCAAAATATTATGTAATTTTGATATTTTTATCAAAATTGATGTACGCTATTAGTACAGATAAATTACTGTTCTTTAAACTGTCCTTTAAAATTACTGTTCTCGCTGGAGTTTAAAGTTCAATAAACTTCAACATTAAACATTTATCTCCAATCCTGGAGATAAAGAAAGTTTTTCCTTAAATAGCCTGCAACTTAGTCCGTTTTCAGTTGCATCTACAGTGAATAAATGAAAATAAATTTGCTGCAAAAAATATTTACGTTGATTGAGGTAAAAAGTTCAGTAGTAAATTTTATATCTTGAAAAAAGATATATCCCAATTTCCCCAAAATATGAACGTGGAATGGATGCCCATTTATTGTTATAATGCGTTGAAGAGTTCAGTTGTCGAATTTTGCCACCTTTTTATGAAAAATTTCACTTTTACATATAATACAACCTTTAAATTATCTAACCAATGTGTTGGGTAAAGCTAAATTCGAAAACTACTCCTCTGCTAGTATAATCTGAATTTACTTAACTTATGCGTCCTCGCAGTAATTTTAATTTTTTGACCTTGTATTATCAATGGTTTTTATATGAAGCAATTATTTAATAAGTCTAAATTGATATTAAGATACTAAACAGATATAGATGGATGCTCTATTTTTTTCTTATTTTCTAATATTTAAAAAAAAATTATTTTGTAATTTACAGTGTTTTAAAATGTTGGTAATAAATTCAATTAAATTTAACAATACAGGAGAACTTCAGACAATTGATAACTTCATACTTCTTCACTTCATACTGAGAACTTCTGACAATTGATAACTCCTAAGATATCATCAAAAAACACAAATGTTGTAGTATAAAATATGAATTTTTAAATCAAATTAAATGCAATTAAGCTTTATTAAATATTTATTTATTAGAATCGGTGTTTCTAATAATGGTACTAAGTTTCAGTAAACAGCTTAATAAATATTAATTATTCCTCTACTTTGATAACCATTCTCCCAACTGGCGAGTTATATTTCTTTAAAACACCATTTCTGTATGTAGAGAACCCATAAAAATAGTTTAATTCAGTTCCAAGTACTAGATAAATCCGTAGAATTTGTTGGGATTCAGTGATTACTTTTGATGAAATTTTGCAGCGATTTAAATTTGTAGGCGAAAAATTATTGAAAAAAAAACTTATTTAATAAAGTAATAATTTACAAATTAATAATTAAATTTTGGCCGGTAACCAGAAATTCGTTTATCAATCAAAACAAAAGAATTATAAGAAAACATAGTAAGAAAGTATTTGTTTTCAAACAGTAGGAATTTCAGAATTTTTTTACTTGTTTCACATAGTCGTAAAATCGAATGAGGTTGTCGAAAGATCGTGTTAACAAAACATTTCAGTAATACAATAAAATTATGTAAGTTAACAGAAAAACTTTGAAAAGAAAATAATATCACAGTCAAATAACCACTAGTATAATGAAGTTTTTGAAACTTAGAAGAAATAGTATAATGCGAACACAAAAAAAGAAATGGTGCGCATAGATCATAGTAGCATTGGTAAACATATTGTTTATTTATTTATTTAATTTTTATTTTAGCTAGCGGACAATCAGTAAACATAAATATCAGTAACATAATTAAGGTGGTAAAACAGTGTTAAAACAAGCTTGTCTGTTTTTGGTTTATTTAGTTTGTTTTTTTGTAAAGTAAACACTGAAATAATACAAAGTTCTTTTCTTGTAAACAGTTACGTCTAAGAAACAATATAAATCATATTAAACAAAAAAAAAAAAATAATAAAGAGAAAAGTACACTTAAAGTGAAATTATTGCAATAGTAGAATATTGTAAATCTGGGTGGAGGAAATTGAAAAAAAAAAATTAAAAGGATAACTGATGAATTAAGTTGGTAAATTATTATTAGTTTTTAACTTTTGTACAACATTCATAAAATATAATTATTTATAAAAAAGAAATTCAAAGAAAACATGACGAACTTTCAGTAACAGAAACTTATTTTTATAAATAGTGTTTTTTTTTGTTTTTTTTGACCTTTAATAAATTGTAAAAAATTCTTATATTTTAATTCATTATCCTCTGATATTGTCGGACAACATTCTCCCTAAGCTGGAGTTAATCATAATTTCCTTTATTTGTATTTTGTTGCCAATGATTTAATCGCTCTTTGGTTTGATATATTTCTTCTGATTTTAATTTGTGTGACACGTTCACTAGTTTTCAAATTTCCTCTCTCTTTATATTCATCATCCTCTCTTAATCGTTTTATTCTTTCCTTGATCTCACAGTTTTCTTCCTCTTTATATTTATCATCTTATCTTAATCGTTTTATTCTTTCTTTGGTTTTAACATTTTCTTCCTCTTATATTTAGCATATTTCTCGTAATTTTTTTATTCTTTCTTTGTTTGCAACACTTTCTTCCCTGTTTATTTTTTGGTTTGCTATATTTTCTTCCTTTTCTCATTTTCCTTTTTTTTTAAATTTAACTATATTGATTTATTAATAATTATTAACCTCAGATTGTAAAAAAAAACTTTACAATAAATAATAATTCAATAAAAAAAAAACACGTAAAATGATCAGAAGTTATTAGTGAAATAACATTTTATGTACTTTTAAAAATGTGTATATGTAATTTAATAAGCGTACAAGGAAGTCATGTGGTGTCCATTCAGATTTTTTTTTTGTTTTTGTTTAATGTCTAAATAAAAAATAACTACAGAAAATTAAGAAGATGAATTTGTTCTTTGAATCTATGTTTCATTAAGTTCCACAGTGATAATGTACAAAATTAATTGCAAATTATTAAAATATAACCAATTTATATAAATTGAACATAAAAAAATAAATTAATAAGAATTAATCTATGTAAATTAAACATATAAATAAATAAATCAATATATTGGATCACATGAAATTTCAATCACCGTTAAAATAATATTAAGGTTAAAATTTAATATAATTTTAGATAAAACTAGTTATATATATATATATATATATATATATATATATATATATAGTAATATTTTTTTAATACAAAAAAAAATATTAGGATAAAAGATGCAAATAAGGATAACAACAATAGACCCACAAAATTCATGTCTTTGTTATTATAACACGTGAACAAAGAGAACATACTCCGTTAAATGGAACATTATTAGTCAATAGAGACCCTTTATAAGCAATCAAAAAAGGTTTATCCGTTTTTATTTTCGAAAAAAGAAAGAAAAACAAAAATTATAGTACAGTTATTATACGTTTATAAATATTATTCTTTTCATGTGGTCTAACCCATTATCAAAAGAGAATAAATGTTGTGGAACATACATACACCAAATTGCTGGAACGATACAGAATATTCAATGCCAATAGTCCTTTTATAAAATTCATTGTTACTCTATTCAGCATCTACTGAAATAATTTTTTTTAGGAATAATTTATCACAAATTGATGAATTGAAGTAAATTATTTACATTGAAGGCGAGAGATTTTATATTGTAATTAGCTCGAAAAATAACTACGAAGATTATTTATACTCAAATATTTATCATTATATTTATGGTTCATATTCATATTAGAATTAATAGTCAAAACCCTCATTAAAATACAATGAAACAAAGTATAGAGAAGGAGGTGACTTTTATAATACTATTTTGAGGGAAACTGAAGAGAAGAAGATTTATAAGAATACGATTTATAAAAATAAGAATAGAGTAGTAGTAATAAAAATGGTAAGAAAATGAACAAAAGGTGAGAGATAAGGATGTACGCTGTCCCTTTCGTTTTTTATCGTTTATACAAAAGCAACAATACAGTAATTGATGGAGATTCGAAGAAATATGGAAGAAAAAAATTAAAATAAAGAAGAAAAATTTCCCATCAGATTGTCGTTAAGCAGAAAATAAAAAGTAGTTTGAATTAATTTTGAATGGCATGGATTTACAGTTTGAAGGGAATTTTACATAATGAAGAAAGAAAATAAGAAAGAGTGAAGAAAAGTAATGACATCAGAGTAAGGAAAACAACGAATCCACTCCGAGCACAGAACACATTTCCTTTAAATACTGACCAACACTTATCCACGTGCAAAATTGCAGCACGAAATTTCCTGGTACTCAGATTTCGGACACGACGCCATCACTACCTCTTTTCACTAACAGCTAAAAAGTAAATTACATCAAGACAATGATTAGAGGGGTACAGTGCAGGTTGCGACCTTCTTAATAAGTGGTACCTTGTAACCTCCTGTGATGATCCGTTCCATTGTACTGAAAAACGTTCCTAGTGCCTTTTATATATATATAAAAGAAAGTTGCGCAAAAGAAAGTTGCGCAAAAGAAAGTTGCGCAAAAGAAAGTTGCTTCAGATCTAGTAATTAAAACGATATTATAAAAAATATTTGGGCGGAGTGCAGCATATGGTTTTCTCTTTTTTTGAGATGATAGACATGATGTGCTTTGGTCATTTTACCCTATGAGTATGGAAATTTGTAGCGATGGAAAATGCCATGCCTGACCGGGATTCGCACTTGTTTTAATAGATTATAATTCATAATTATATATAAATAATTATAAATAAATTCATAGATTATAGATTCATAGATAATAAATTCATAGGTAATTCATAGATTATAATATAAACATAAAAGAAAAGAAACCTCGAAAATGTGGTATTGCAAGAATATATTTATTAGACGAGTTAGACGAAATGGATAGGTCTTTTTACGAATAAAACAGAAAAGTTAGTTATATAATTTTATAGAGACGAAGTGCGTTGCTCAGCCACACAACAACACATATACTCTTTATTGTTTGGCTGTTAGAGAGGGACGAATGAAGGATAAAAATATAGAGAAAGAAAATATTGGAATGTATAAAGTAGATAACTGACACGTAGTACCTGACAATTACGTTGAAAAAAAAATATATGGAGGAATGGGTAACTGCGTCTGTCCAGACAGGGAGGAATGGACAAAAAGCTTCATAATATTTAAGCTTGATGTATCAAAAAAATTTATTTAGTTTTTGTTTTCCTAATATATCAGACGTGTCAGCGAACAATTTAGTAACTTTTTCGTCGATATGATAAGTTTCTTGTATTTTAAGTTCACTCTGTTTTACAGATTACGTATTCTACACTGAATTTATGTAATATATAAATATACTATATATTTTCTGCGTATATATTCTAAAGTATATTTTTAAAATATGTAAACAGCTGTTGTAAATAATAGCAATCCCTTAAATAATTAATTAAAAAAAGTTATTTTGTGTTTACGATGTCTTTAGAAAAAAATATTATTAATTATTCAGAAATAATGTAAGCATTAAAATATAACAAGTTGTTAATTTATATATATATATATATATATATATATATATATATATTATCGTCGAATGGCTTGAACGGCTCGTAATTCATAACTCTGTAGTGGCCCTAAAAAGGGCCGTTTTTTGCGTTAGCTCTGAGAAGAGCTATACGAGTCCGGAAGCTCCAGCGGTCCAGTCTCCAGCGAAGTCGGGGAGTTGCGGCTCGTCCATTGACATCAGACAGGGCTTTCCCTCAGCAGTTGGATCCCCACTACAGCGTGGCAGTAGTGGCCTCCAGAGCCCCGCAGTGTCGGGTCGGCGTCGGTCATCCTTCGCCGGCGCGACCGAGGCGGTTCTCCCCGAGCGATCCCACGCTGGGCGGGTTACTGCTGCTGAGTCCGCCGGCTAGGGCGATTGAAGCTCGGCGAGCTGGAGCGGGAAGGTAGAGTCCGGATCCAGCGGCTCCCTCGGCGGGCCGGCCAGGCCTGCTGCTCTGACGAGGATGCTGGTATCCGCCGGGAGGTTCCACGACGAGCCGGCCACGGAACTTCTTATATCTTCCTCCATCTTCTTCTTCTTCTTCTACAGGTGGTGGTCGACGATGAATTGAAAATTCACTCTCGTGCACGCTCTTTTATTGGAGCCTGCGAGTGGTGGGCCCGCAGCGCCGCTATGGTGAGAGAAATGTACGGTCATCTGCGCAGCGGTAGTAATACTAGTATCAGCGCGTCCGTATACTACGCGCCACTCATATTGAGTTGCTACAGTGTTCGTCCGCCGATTTAATTAGGCATATATGTGATAACAATATATATATATATAGTTATACCGGCTAGTGTATATGTATATGTATATATATATATATACATATATGTATATATATGTATATATGTATACATATATGTATATATATATACATATATGTATGTATATATATATATAGTGTATACATATACACTAGCCGGTAAGGGCTTGCTTCCCTTGTCCTTCCCATCTAGCTAGAATCCCCGCTAAGCTTCTTTATCCGCTCAAAATAGTACTGATAAATAAAAACTAACGCCTGTTCAATTTAAAAAAAAATATCAATGTATTATAATTTCTTCAGAGCAACAGTGTATTATAAGTTCAGACCAAGATCCGAAACTTTGAGTGATCTGAAGAATGCGGGTTTCAAAATAGTCGGCCTCCATCTAAACATGGTTGTCGTAGATGGTTACCCGTCCATCGTACGGGTAAAAATGTATTTTGGTCGATTCTTAGCGTAACCCGAGAAATACCACTATGAGGATGAAATATTTCGTTTCTAATCTTTCATTTTAATATTTTTAATTTTATATTTTTTGTCAATTAACCGGAGCAGGTGCAGCCAGTCGCGTCGCACATACAGCAGCAGTGGCAGTGACTGTGTTGGTTGACCCGCCGCACCTTAAAATATCGAAATTCAAAAAACCCCGAAAATGGTTCTTAGGAATTATCTGACGAGTATTTGCAAGCTCAAATCTAGTGAATATATTGTTTAGTATACTCGAAAATGGGGAAAATTTGTAATGATTGCTCGCAGTTTTCTTAAATTTCTTTACCTCTTTAAAGTCGAATTTCAAAAAAATTTAATTATCCAAATCGGTTTTTAAATATTAACATAAAAGTTGCCCACAATAAAATTAAGTTGATATTTCATTTGTTACCGATAAATTGAAAAAAAAGTAAATTAATTTTTACTAATTTCAACCCTTACACTCGGAATTTCAAAAAAATCCATTCTCAGTGTGCAAAACTTGTATATAAATTTCCATCACATTAACTTGCAATATTTTTTGCAGGGCGTTAATGAATCGGCCAGGACAAATTGCTTTGAAGGTACATAAATACAACTGACGTATAATCGAGATTATGTGCTAATGTTAAATAATAACTTTTTATTTGTTTCCAATTATTCTGTGTAAATATAAGGCTGATATGGATGATAAGGCTACTGTTGAAACGCATTTTTTTAAATGTCAATGAATAAAAATAAATTTGGGGTTTTTCCTAAAGATTTTAATAAACTAAATATTTTTTAAATTCACATACATTTCATTTTCATTAATTAGACAGTTTAGTTTGCTTCTTTTTACTTCCTTGTACAAAGTAAAGGAATTATTGCAATCGCAAAAAAATTTTATTTATTTTTACCATCTCTGAATCCATTTTTACTATTTCGGTATGACGTCTGTACGTACGTACATATCTCACATAACACAAAAACGATTTGCCGTAGGATATTGAAATTTTTGGATTTAGGACTATTGTAACATTTAGTTGTGCACCTCCCCTAGTTGCTCCTTATTTTGATAGCAATCGACTGGACAAAAGTGTCCAAAAAAACTCAAATTCCAAAACATTTGGATTTTGGACTTTTTCTTAACTGCAGTAATAAGCCCTAATTGAGATCATTTCAACGATATATCATAAGTAGTATTTATTTTCATGGTTCCACAGTTATAGCTAAATAAATTTTTTATTAATGAAATATTTGACCTTACAAGAGAAAGGCACATTGGTTCAAATCAGACTTCATCTCCTTTTTTTAACATTTTCTTTTAATTTAAATATATTTATTTATTATATTAACCTCTGATTACAAATATTTCTACAATAAATAATATTTAAATAATAATAATAAAAAAAGTGAAAAATTATCAGAAGTTATTAATGAAATAAAATTTTATGTACTTTTCATTTAAAAAAATATGTATATGTAATTTAATAAGCGTACAAAGAAGTCATGTGGTGACAACATCAGGTTTCTTTCGTGAATTTGGTGAGAAACTTCAAAAAAAAGACGGGTTTCATAAAATGATAGGTAAGAGGAGTGTAAACCTTTAGTGGGATTTTACTTTCAAACAAGTATTTGAAAGCTAAATTTATGACCACCAAACATAATCACTGTATAATGTTTACTATTAATACGCGTATTTCAATGTAAATAATAATAATAACAATAAAACAATAGAAATTTCTGTTTGTAAATGTAAAGATAATTTTGTATGTAATATTTTTATTATTTTTAATTTTGGCAGCGACAAAAACTTCCCTCATATACTGTGGTGCTTTTACAAATTATTACAGGAAAGAGTGAGAACCAAAGTGTTCACTAGGGACTATAAATAGAGAATATAGTTGGGAATTTAGGAATGGAAATTGTTGTGGAGAATTTTGTAGCCAAGAATATTAAAATAATAATATTCATAGGGGAGCTACTTTTAGGTTTAAAAAACAGTCATATGGCTTTGTGTTAACGCAAATTACATTCAAACAAATAAAGTGCAGTTTTACAACTAATATCATGTTACATTACATATATATATATATATATATATATATACTTTTTTTTAATTCAAACATTAAGACATTCATAATATAATTGAGTAATAAAAAATAAACGTATATAAATCTTTAATACAAAAAAAAAATTGAAAATTTGAACATGTCTTTAGACTATATTACTTAACAAGATTTGTTATTTATTTCAAATATATATAAAAGTGGAAGTTTATAGCGAATTCTGTGTGTCCGTTTGCAAAAACAATACGCGAGAACCAACCGATGATCGCTTTCAAATTTTCAGGCATGTCATAAATGTAATTTTTAGGCAGTGAATTTGAATATACCAATGTCTTAATATAATTTGAATGAAAATAACTTTATCGTTTTAAAATTCATTTTTTCAACATCGGTTTCTGCTTCCAGCGTTTTCGGTCTCTTCTCTCTTTCACGTTTCCTATATACCTGATCGTACAAATTTTTTAGCGGTTTTTACGATATATTCTCTGTTGAGAACTTTTACGATATATTCTCTGTTTTAAGTTCTCTGTTGAAGAGAAGTAACGAGCGATTGCTCAAATAAAATGTCAGGCATTAGTACAAGATTCGAAAAAAAATTGAGTTTAAGTTAACTGTTTATGCAATCCGCCGTTGAGCATACATTGATCATTTTTAATTCTAGATCTACACTGGCCGATTCAAAACGATGACATAATGATTCATAGTTTGTCCAAACAGAAGATATTGTTTTAAAGAAACTTCCAACCTATCTCGTATCAAATAGACTCCCAATATTTTTCATTTCTTGGTCGAGTTCCATTGCACCTGGATTTTTGGTGATTTACTGTACAAATGTTTGTTCAAAAAAAACTGGAAATTATTCATTCCTTGTATGTACTTCACCTATGCAATCACCAATGGATAACACCAATCGATGAGTGCGTTAATGACAAGTTATGATGTTCGGAAACATTTCCTGCAGCTGTTGTGCAATGCCCGATTTTTTCCAATTATACCGCTTGGTCCATCACTAGTAAACGCAATTAAATTACTTTTCAAACAGTTTTCGTGAAATCCATTTGCAGGCTAGATAATAGTTCTTTAATTATAGTCTTTGAGTTTGGTCTGATATCTGGTTCCAAAAATAAAAAAATGTAAATCTTTTAACACATCTGTCTCGCACTTTATATAAACAACTAAAGTTGATTTTCTGCTGAATCTAGTAGACTCATCTATTGTTATTGATATTTTTCAGTTGATTTTTATAATGTTTTGACAGATTCGAGCTTTCATTTCTTTCCCGATTGTTAGTGGGATTAAAACATGAACGTAAACCGCGAGAAATATTTGCATCATTAATTTGTTGTAATGGTACTAACTCAAAATGATCCAAATAGGGTCTGTTATTTTTGACTATATATTAAACAGTTCTAGGCATTTTAGCAGTCGATTAAATTTCTGATTCATTTAAAGTATCCGCAATTTTTTTTCCATTCTCTGATCTTTTGCGCTTTGAAAAGTTTTCACTGCATTAATGTGTGAAAGAGTTTTCTCATGTTCAGAAATTTTTTTACGCAAGGAAACTAATTGAGCAATTTAATATTCCCGTAAGACGATACCAAAATTACTCTCCATTCTTGTAAAATATTTGCGCCTTGAAATTTAAAAACTGAAAGAGTTTTCAACTGAACACATATATGACATCCGATTTTACTAGAGGCACATGTAATCCAAGAATATATTTTTTTTCTCTTCCCAAATATCCACAGTCAAAATACTTGGCCAAGAATATGAGCAATTGGCATTGGTGATTCGTATTCCGTGTTTCTATCAGGTTGTTCATTATTTTCTTCATTACATTGTTCGATACAATTATTTATCACTATTGGATCTACCCTAACTTTTTTTAATTAAAAAATTTTGTAATGTTTGTTTCTTCCGTTTTTCACTCATTTTTATTTATTTAAATTGAAAATAATATTTACAAAGGATTTTCACACTTTTTCTTATTAAATATATTACTGTTTTAATGGCAATAATTAAACATGTCATGAATAAAAATATTTTGAAAAGGGATTAAAAGTTCGGATTAATATTAAATAAATAGTTAAGTACAAAGTATGAACATACACCGAAAGCCACTGATACGAGACTGAAGCTTCGTGAAAAATAAAAACAGTGCAAAGATATTCTTCTATTGCTAATACTTGAGCTTTGAAAATTTGCCGACTTTATGACAAGCCGACCAGCCATATAATTTTATGTATTATTTTTTTCAAGTAATATGTGCGCATAAGTAAACAATTATTCCAATGACGGTGTTGTGGAGGGGTATGATGATGGGGTAGAGAGACAGAGAAAGAGATTTCAGTTCTGTGTTGCCGATATTTCAAAAAGTACATTATGTTATATGAATGAATACGAGTTTGTTTAATAAAAAAAAAAAAAAACTGGCCATAAACTCTCTGCATAACCTGAAAAAAACCTTTTTTATAACATTTTACTGTTACAAAATATACATTAGACTAAACATTTTTAATTACATAATATAATTTTTTCTCCTCCATGGTAGTGTGGTATCGTTTCTGACATTCATCCGGCAAGTTTTTGACTCGAATCCCTGTCAGGCTTAACATTTTTCATACGTTATAAATTTCATCTATCATAAAGGAAATACAATAGGGCGTAAGTTTGTTGTTACTTTGAGAGTAAATAAATGAATAAATGAAAGTTATCAGGATGGTAGTACTTTTTTAACCTGATCATAGGGGTAGAGAAATTATTTTCATTTTGTAAATAATACAATATTTATTTTTCGGGAAAATCTTTTTGTTTTTATATGTTTTAAAGGAACTCATCAGAGACCTTACAACAAGGTACATAAGAACTAGATGAATTTTATATTCTTTTAATGGTATAAAAAACCTGTCTAGAATATTTTTAAAATTATAAAAATTTTGTTTTGTGTTTTTATAACACTAATGTTATCTCGTTTCAATAATGTTTAGCATAATTTGTTCTTTTTCTTCATGACATTTTTTTTATTTTCTTTTTTGTTATTTACTTAGAGAGAAGCCGTTTACATTGTAGGTAAAATTTAGATCGGCTGGAAATTTGCTTTCTAAAAGACAGAACGGTATACTCGTATACTGTTGAAGAAAATGTACTGTTTATCCGCTAATTCTCCATTGACTAATAATCAAAAAACTATACGAGAAGCCAAATGTATGGAAGCTGGATTTAAAGCTAATACAGAATGAAGTCAAGCCTTGAAGATGAGTTACAATTTCCCCTTCGGCTCATTAAAGTTGTGGCCTTGCTGCTACAGTGAATTCAACGTCCATATTCAACCTCGGGCATCAATGGAATTAGATCAGGAAAGCCAACTCGCAAATTACTTTCTACATGGAATAGAAACTTATAAGGTCGGTTTCACCAACTAAAAGATAAACTAATATTATAATTTGTTACGTACTCTGGGCTTCTATGAAATAGATTGTGCAATCGTTTGTTTATTTAAATAATACTAAAATTATATTTATAAATTGACTTATTTATTTATTACTTTTTATTATTTTTTTATTATAAAATATTATACCTACGAGCGAATACTTTTTTTTTACGTGCATGGGATATCAATTAAAGCTTGTAAATAAATTAAACCTTTAATTTATTTTATTACGTTCATTTTCGATGAAAAAATAAAAAAACTTCCAATTATGTTTTTTTTTTTTTTAAATATTAATTCTGTACTCTAATTTACGCGTCTGAAAGCTAGTTTTTTAAACAGGAAAACAAATAAATGCATTAAGTTTTTCCGAAGAAAATAACACTTAAAATCAACACTTACATTGATAAACTGTTATATTTACGTCAATGGAAAACAATTTTTCTGTATTATTATTATATGGGAAAAAAAATATTCGGTTACATTCTTACTGTCTCTTAAGCACTTTTTAATTAGAAAATGTTTTCTATATTAGAAAATAAATAACGATTTTTCTGTATTCATTGTAATATTTCCATTAGCTTTTTTCTCAGTTTTTACAATATCTGAGTACAAAAGTATTGAAAATTTACTCGTATTTATCAAATTTTATATCAAGTCCTTGTGTGTTTGTTTGCCGGTATCTATTTCTCTTTTGAACCTCAGAAAATGTTTACTGAAATTTTTTGACCGGTCATACGATGTGGATTTATTCCATTATTATTATTATTTTATTACTACTATTTTAAGTTATTATTTTTTTGTAACTTTGTATATTATTTTTCCAAAATAATAAATACCTAGAAAAACCCAATGTACTCTATATTTGCAACACAAGAGAATTCCCACGTTACCAAATTATTTTAATTTACATGGGAAAATGTCTTTAAAAACCCAAGTTCCAACTATTTTTAATAAATTGCTTTCAAAACATTTAAACATAAAAGAAATCATTTGAAAAAAGAGTTTTTAATTATTTTCAGCGGAAATTTATTAATAGTTATTTTTCCTTTTGTTATAAAATATTTGTTGTATTATTTGTGTTTTGTATATTATATTTATTTTCCTTTTTATTTTAAAATGTAGCATCTATGTATTATTTATTTTTTGTATTTTGTGTATTATAAAATATAATACGAGTATGCAAGAACAACATAATTTAGTATACGTACATGCATATATTAAAAATTACCTTTACTTAAATTCATTTTCATTATTTTTTTTTTTACTGAAATTTTTTTAATTTAATTTTATAAATTAATCTCCATTTACTTGAATTAAATTTTTATATACTTTTTGATACCACGTTAATTAAGTATTTCATAACATTTTAACTAATTACTACGGATAAAAGTATATTTTTCATTGCATTTTTTGTATTGTACTGTGTGACTAACTAATTATCAAATTATATTAATACGGGAACCTAGTGACAAAACTTATGCCTTAGCGGAACCCAATATTGTACAATCTATGAAAATAAATAAATAAAAAAAATAATTATTACTATTAGTACCATTTATTTTTAATTGGCGAGCGGGTGGGATCATATTCAGCTGGTGACTTATATCAATGGAGATTATACTTTATAGACAATTTTACTTGTGTATCGGTTTTGTTTTTAACTTACCAAAATAGTTTTGAAATACTCCTAAAAAGTTTTTAAACAATAAATAAATAAAAAAGACACATCTAAAAATTGAGTTTTAAAATGTATTTTTAAAGAACCTCACACTTTCTGATATTTATCTTAAAAAAGAAACCTATTATTATTTTTTAAATAGGTTGCATTAAGGCTGAACCGCAGCTGGAAGTAGTTTCCAATTGTGATAAACTTGCAGGCAAAGTGGTTGTTCTACAAGAAACTCGCATTGGATCCTGGTCTTGCAGATCAGATTATAGGTTTACATAAATCTTCTCGATAATTTCTCTTATGACACTAATATTGGAATTACCGAGGGTTTTCCTTAAGAGAATTTGAATCTGTACTTATGCGGATCTTTAGTACAGATCTTTTAGTACATTTTAGCGGATCTTTTAATACTGGTCTACAAGAAATCTGTCGTCTTTCTTTATCGATTGGACGATTCGTTTATTCCAATCTCAAAAAAGTATCACCAAAGATTTAATGATCTTCCATACGCTTCCTTCCACAGCTGCTTTAGGAAGTCTACTGCCATCCACTCGTTCAACATGTCTCCAATGTTCTTTCAGTTTAGCTATCAACCGACGAACAAATAACACTCAATTTTAACCTTGTTTTAATTATAAAATTCACTATCTTCCTATAACTTTTATTGAACGCCCATTTCAACTGAACGCAGTGATTTTATCGTTTAACAACCCAAGATTCACTTCTACATATTCGTATGAATAGATTAATGAGAGTAAAACCAAACGTTTAGGCTGCCGATTTTCAAATATTGCTTTTATAAGCAACATTATCATAATTTTAACAATAGCATAATTTGTTGACAACAAAAATTAAAGCTGCTCTCCTAAAAACTGTTTGTTAGGAGTGATCTGAGCCAATCTTAAGAAATATTTTATAGTTTATCGCAAAAGATAAATGGTGGGAAGAGAGTACGAACAGCCTTTTGGTGAGCCTAGTAAGCCTTAACGTGATTTGTTTGTCTCGCTCCACAGTGCCGCTGGTGGAGATATTGCTATTTTACCGCAATCGACACCTTTTATTTACTCTTGATTATATAGTCACCAATGGTTTTCAGAAGGAATTTTCTACACGCCCATTACAGCTTTGTTAAGGATGCGTTCTTAGTTGCCATAGTTTAATAGCAGTAGCTCTGCCTGTAGACTGTCCAGAGGATATGTTTATTACCGATGGTCCTCATTACATTAAAATGAGCTTCGGTATCCTCTCTAATATTATAAAACATAAAAGGGATATAGCATAATGGATCAATGCCCATATAATTACAAATTCAAAATGCTTAACACTGTTTCCATCTGTTAATTTTTATGGCCCAATTCAGGTTGCAATCACTTCAACAAAACTAATCACAATGTCCAGGTTAACACACTTCTTTCAAAAATATATTTACTTTTTTACACCATTTTACGTTTTAAAATAAAAAAGGATTTTTTTTCTAAAAATAAGTCGTTATATGGATGTGAAAGTTTTCGACCCGTAACGTATAATAAAAGCAATTAAACTCCAACCGATAAAAATATTAGTTCTGTAGGGTTTCTTCACTATTTTAATCTGCCGACTAACAACATTATTTTTAAAATGTACCTTTTACAGTAATAATAATTTCTCACCTCAATAGAGAGGTACGTGTAATTTTGTACTGTAATTATTATGGATAAATCTAGAATATTTTTTTTAATATAATTTTTTACATTCCTGGCATCATAGGTCTAGAACGATTCTGCAGGAAGGCAAGTATGGCAATCAGTCAATCTGAATCAGCCAAAATTGATTTTCGGCATTTCTTGACGTTCCATAATTTCATCATAATTCATCCCCACCCAAAAAAGAGATTTTAGGTAACTTGTTATTGATTGTATATTTTTTTGTGGATTTTTTTTAGTTTCTTCCGTTTAACATAGTAAACGTAGAAAAATGTAAAAAAAAACTTTATTGGAAGGTAATTTTGGATGCGAGTGAGCAAAAAAAAAATCGATTTTAGATTTTTAGGACTTTTGATATGATGATAATTTTACAATAAAACGTGATCATAAATTAACCACACCCAAAAATAATCTTACTTAACTTTTTTCATATATAAATTTTTCCACTTTATAAGAATGGATAACCAATGCCGGAAAAATATTACAACTTTGTTGTCAGATTTTAATATTAAAAAAGAAAACCAACAAGTAGGATCGTTATACAACGATCCTACCTAAAAAAAAAATGTTACTTCTTAATATCGTTTATTTATCTGTATACACGTTTTACTGTTTTAGTCTGCCAACTAGAAATATTTGGTGTATTATTCAGTCAGAAGTTTAGCCACTATATAACGATTTTCAGCCAATTATATCTCGCTCTCGTCAATTAAATGACAAAGTTATGATTAATTGTGTTTTTAATACGAATTAAGAATAAAATCGATATCAGTAATAAATATTGATATTTAAAAACTTATTGAAGCTAATTACTTTATAAGCTAATTATTATATATTACTGGACTTTTGCAGTTTACTCAAGAATGTTTCTAAATTGAAAAAAAAATCTTTAAGCTGTTCTCTAAAAGCATTTTCAATGTTTTTATTAATGAAATTCACTTTCAACCAACGTTTAGGTAATGAATTGTCCTTTTTTTAGCTCTATTGAATGTTTTTTACCCTTCAGAAAACCATTAACGGATCGTTCTCAGAGAAATATTTTATTTAGAGGATTTCACAAATTTAAGTAGTATAAAAACCATCAATTTTAAATTAAAATTAATATTGTAACAAAAACATTTTGATTCAATATAACTTTTAAGTTAAATATTTTATTCATAAAATATACTATAAGTATTTTAATCAATTCATTTCAATTTTGTAGTGATAGAATTAAAGAATATTACACATATGATATGTATTTATAACAAAATTAAATATTATTTCTTTGTGACTTCATTGTAATTTAATTTAATATTAGAAATGTATTTTTAATTGTTTATCAGTATATAAATAATTTTAATAAACAGGTTACTAGTCAATAAAAAATAAATACTCCCACGCATTACGTGGGAGTACAGGCTCCCACGTAATGCTACAAACTGTAAATCTTGTGAAAATGGAATAAATGCAATATTTTCCAATAAAAACTATTAGGTTTTGTAACTAATAGAGCTATTCTATAACCAGATAATAAAGGTGATAGTAGGAGACGAAATGACAGGAAGAATAGGAATTGGAAGAAGTGTGAGAGAGATACTGCATGTCACAAACACTGTTTAGTATATATCTGGAAGAAATAATTAAATGTCTGAATGGGAAGAAAGGAATAAAGATCGGAGGAAGAAGAATAAAATATATACGTTTTTTTGATGATATGACGATACTGCAGAGAACCCAAGTAAACTAAATGAAATGCGTGATGTCTTAAATAAAGCTTGCAAAAGTCAGGGTTGAGCCTAAACAAAAAGAAGATAAAACACATAATATTAGGTGGAAAAGAGGAGATAATATAGAATAAGATAGGACATGAAGTTGTATAACAGGTGAAGAAATTTCAGTACTTAGGGAGCTTTATAACCGATGGCCTAACTTGCACAGTAGAGATTAAAACAAGAATATCAAGAAGTAAGCAGGCATTTAGTACATGTTTTATACGGAGTGTGATGCTCTATGGCGTTGAAACGTGGACGATGGGAAAGAAAGGCAGACAACAGAAAACAAATTGAGGCTTTTTAGGTGTGGATGGAGCGCGGAGTATTTAATGTCAGATGGCAATACTATCTAACAAATGAGGAAGTACTAAGGAGAATCGGAGCGAACAGGAAAATTCTAAATGTGATTGAACATAGAAAAAGGAACTGACTAGGACATAGTATGAGAAGAAGGTGGATGCGATAGAATGCTTGGTAAATGAAAGGACAACAAGAAAAAGGAAGAAATTTCAAATACTATGGATGGGATTATGAAAAAGGGGAAATATGCAGAAACAAAGAGGTTAGCAAAGGATAAAACACGGTGGAGAACAGCAGTCATAACACGACCTTCCCTAATGGCAGAACACTATGAATGAAGGTTTTGTAATTTTTGGTAAAAATAAAACGTTCAACTAAAGTTTATAACTGATAATTAGGATTAACATAAACTTTTGATAATCTTGGTGAATCCATGTATTCAAATGTAAGATTAGGATTTAATTTTTTTTTTTTAATTATGAATCCAAATTGATGTAATTTATTTTTAACGTTTTCAATTGATTGAATGAATTTTTTTCGCTTTAATTTCTTAGTATTACACATATTTAAAATCCATATTTTTCTTTCGCATACATAATTAGCCGTAATATGTTAATAATCAGTATATTATATAATACAGTTTGCAATAGTGAATTGCTTTTCTGTACATAAACAGAATGTTTTAATTTCAAGAATCTAATTTATGGTCTTTAATATCCAAGTGAAAAGTGATTTAAGTTTTCAGGGATCAAATACATTGATTTACAATTTTTATAAAAATGTCTGTTTATAATAAAACTAAAAGAAACAACTGTGAAAACATTTATATAAAGTTAATTCATTTTTCTTACCAGAATTGGAAGAAATTAGTTTAGAAAAAATAAAAATGTATGAATAATGGTAAAAAGGTTTAGCTGTGTTTCAGATAAAAAATCCCTTTCGGCACGCCGGAAGGCGGAGGTAGATTTCACCTTTACTAAGTAGGGGATAAAAAAATTTCCACCTTAAAGTTAAGAAAAATTAAAAATTTGCTCGATCCGACAACGGTTGCATGTGAAAAAAGTTTCACATGTTTAGCATACGACAAGCTCCATCTTACAATTCCAGCAATATTTTGGTCATCCCTTGCCGTAAGGGTTGGTCATATCAAAAAATGTTTCAGACAATGTTTAGAGGTCTAACGACTACCTTAAACCGATTCGAAGCCTATTAAGATAGGTATGGTTTTTTGTCTTCGAAACTCCATTTTTTCCCCCTCCTGGGACAACGGTTGGTTATATCAAAAACCTTTACTTAGATAAGTTTTAGGCTCTTATTCATCAAATAGTAGAAACTTTAAACGAATTCGATATTTTTCTTAATAAGAAAGTTACAGCGATATTTTGTATTTTCAAAAAAGCCACCAAATCCCCCCCCCCCCGCAAGGTCCGTTTTTGGCAGATAACGAACTCGACCTAGATTTTGGGTCGAGTTATTTTTAGGAACCAATTTGAAAGTGATTGGCGCAAATAACGGAAGCTACCGTGTCCACAAGAAAGTGAAATAAATAAATAAATATATATATATATATCAATTTTTGATCTGACGGTGGTTTTGGGGTGAAGATATGTCAAAATTTTCCGGAAGTCGAATCATGGTACCCATTACAATAGGCAGCTTTCTTATGAAATCTACCTAAAAAAATGCATGGTAAAATTTCACTATGAGCAGTAATTAAGCAACTGTAAGCGTGCAATGTAATTTATAATTCCTTAACTAACTTCTTGCACTTTATCAAATTGAAGACTGGCCAGCATAGATTACCAGATTGGTCGGCGATGAAATCTGGATTTCAGGTTGGTTTTTTGGTTGCTCGGTTGTACATGTTGAAATCTGAAAGTTTAGTTGGTACAGCAGTATTGTAATCCGGCTTTTTACTTCACGTTTGGACTGATATCAGCTAAGCTGTAATTATTTTTTAAATTCTTACTTGACAATTTCCTTTATATTTCATTTAAACAAGCATACTATACTTTTTAAATTTTGTTTGTGTTTTTACAAAATTTTTGTTAACCAAAATGCGTACTTTTTGGCAGAACTTTATTACCAAAATAAAATCTTTAACTAAGTTTTTTGTTTCATATGAATAAAGCTCATTTTCCGTAACAAACATAATTTAATATAATTTTGTAATCTCTACTACATAATCATTTCTATGAATAAAATCAATTCCTTTTAAATAAAGATCTATATTTACTTCTACAAGAAATTGCATTATGATTTTTTCGTTAGTGTAATAATTTAATTTAACATCAAAGGGCAAAAGTTATTAGATAAAAATAAAAATAATTTAACTGAGCTTATAAAGATTCTTTAGGAATTAAACCAGAATTCTTTAGGAAGAACAAAATTATGTCTAATTTTTTTCAAATAAATCAATGACTGTGAAGAAAGGTTTATAGAGCATGAATAATGCTGGCATAAAATTGCAGAAAGTCACATGTGCATTCTTTCATAAAGATATAAAAAGAAAGAAGTCATAAAACTAGGTTCTTGCAACTATGTATGTTTACTTGAATCTGTGTATATTTAATCGTAAATATCTGAGGGGTTGATTATTAGTTTAAATAGTGACAATTTGTGAAAATAAAAGCATTCACTATACGTTTTTCTATACTTTCATTATATAAAATAATGTTTCTAACCAATAGTTTAAAAATATATGAGCGTATTTTAAAATTATTCCGTAGACGAAGAAAAATAACGTGAAATAATAAACTAGCGTAGAATTTACATTAGCATTTACATTTTAATTAAAAAATGAACTATTATTGAACAGTAACATCTATAAGAAACTTGTCTACTCTTTACACTTTACTGATAAAATGAATAAATAAATAAAAAGCTAACTTAAACAAAGAAAAATATATCAGAAAACGTTTATTTATGAGATTTATGATAGTTTTTTTTTATTATTGAATTTTATTTTATTACTGAATTTTACAAATAAAAAATGGAAACGTTTTACAAGCTTCAGTCTGTACTATTGCAAACCCCGATTAAAAAAAAATGATTTCGAACATTAAGCAGCTTTATTTTTCTTTCTTTTTTTCAGACTTTTCGAAGAAAACTACGGTATTGCTTTTGGTCACAGGGTGAGATTGGGGAGTGAAATTATATTGTCTTTACATTCTGAGGTATGAGAAGTACAAAAATACCATTTTCTTAAAATGTAAATTCTTTAGATATATATATAAATAAATTTTATACATAGACCTATGATTATAATTTGTGGCTTCAAAATCTCAAAAACTACAAGAACAATTTCATTTAAATTTAGATAATGCTGAAATAGTGTATTTGAGGTTGGGCATGTTGAAATTTTATGAAAATAGATTGAGTCGTTCCTGAGTTACTTTCAATTTAAGGTTGATATCAGACAACATAGCCTCAATTTGAGGTATTTTTCGGTTACATAGTGGGACTGGAAGGTGGAAATGAATTTTCTCTGCATTTTTAGGTATGAGGATTACGATATACCAATTATATATAACATTTTTTGACTCGAAAATCTCCATAATTACTGGATCAATTTCATTGAAAGTTAGATGCTGTAGCAGTGTATCTGAAGTTATACTTATGAGAATTTGCTGAAGATTGGTTTAGCCGTTCTTGAGTTACGCTCAATCTTTCTAAAAAATATGAAAATTTTGTTGCTATAAAAATCCCAAAAAACTGCTAAATCAATTTCATTGAAATTAAATATGCTGTATTTGTTTGAAGTAGTGCGTGTGAAAATTTGATAAAGATTGGTTCAGTCGTTCTTCAGTTACACTCAATTTAATGTCGATAACAGACAGTAGTATACCCTCAATTTGAGGGTTGTTTTCTTTTTATTAGTGTATTTTTTATACGCGCTTATTCAGTAAGTCGCAGTGATGAGCGAGTTTAAATTTCGTGCTTCTGTGTAGGATCAGCTCATTATTTTTAATTATTTCATCAAACCACGGTTATAATAATTTACTTTTCTTGTGAACACAAAAAATATATCTGAATATTAAATAAAAAATAATAACAAAAAAAATTATAACTGTTGCAGTTTTCTCATGTAATTTAATTTTTATTTATTTCTTGAGGAAGAGGTTATACAAAATATATTAAACATAAGAAAATAACGAAAAGTCATTCTTCTTGCGGAGCATTGCGCAGTAATTGTTTTTTTCAATTATATACAGGCAAATTATGTATTTATATACATTTGATTTTTTTGCAGATATTTTTGTAATTTTCTACACCAACGTAATTATTTAATTTTTATAAAATTCGTTACATAATAATTTACTGGATTTAAATGTTTTGCTTTTCAGACCAAATTAGTAAATAATTCGGTTATTTGTTTAAATAGAATTCTTGAAACAATACAACGATTTGAGTCTAGTTACATGAAATATTGGGTTTACAAAAATATTTTTTGTTTTCTTTGTCTTTGGGATACTCGTGATACAAAACGTCATTACCAAGTAAATATCTGGTCATTGGGGTAGAACTTTGTGGCAGGTTGAAAAAGAAAGCATTTATCATTAAATGGGAATGGTAAAATAACACTGCTGCCATTTCACGTAAAACTTGGACTCAAGAGAATTTTGTAAAGACACTAGACAAAACTGGAACAGGATTTAATCATTTAAAAATACGTTTTCCTTAATTGAGTGATGGTAAGCTCAAGGTGGATATATTTATCGGTCCACAAATCAAGAAACTGCTTAAGGACACAAATTTTGTCGATAGACTTAGCGAATGTGAACTAGCTGCATGGAAAGTCCTTCACGTTGTTGGTGGTTTAACAGAAATAATGAAAAGTATGTCTTTTTGTGTTAACAAGCTATTAGAAAACTACAAACGTTCAGGATGTGGAATGTCATTAAAAACTAATTTCCTACATTCCCACCTAGACTTTTTTCCTCAAAAGATTTGGGATCTGTCAGCGATGAACAAGGACAGCGTTTCCATCAGGATATTCTGACCATGGAGAATTGGTACCAAGGAAGATGGGAACCTGGAATGGTGGGTTACTATTGTTAGTTTCTGTTTAATGAAACTGATCAAACAATGTACAAGCAAAAAAGTTTGTCAACATATTTTAAAATGTAAGATTAGACAATTCCAATGATTAAAAATTCGGAAACTGTTATTTTCAAATTGAATTAATGATTTTCAATTTATCTTTGTTTGAATAAATAAAAATTTAGTTAATTTAACAAAATGTTAAATGAATACAAGTATATATAAATTTTTTGAAAAATATTGATTTCACAGTCATTATGTATTTATTGATAAATAAACTGTAAGTATCTAAAAAAACGTGACGTGTTACACAAATTCTGATAACAGTTTGAATTCAGCACCCCAAATTCAGTTAAAATCACCATTTACGATTCCAGGCACACACATTTTTTTTTTTGTTGAGTAGTGTTGTTATTGATATCGATAAATTTTTAAATCTTTTTCGTACGAAGTTAAAATAGAAATTCAGAAATAATGTAAATTTTAAACCTAACAGTTACCTAGTAATCGGAATTAATTATATTAATTTAAAGATTTACACAATTATTTTTAATTATTACGTTTACTAGATGATAAAATTAAAAAGCTAATGTAAATTTTATTTTTTTTATTTTTATGTTTTTAAATACGTAAAGGGATACCTAAAAAATTATTCTCAACCTAATCTAGATTTATTGTTTGTTTAGTTTATTTATTTATATTTTTTTTGCTTAACGGTACTCAAATATTAGTTCTAGTTACGCTAAGACGCGATTCAAGGTATAAATCTCATAATCACTAAGCTAAATCATAAGCGTACCGAGTTAAGCCAGTTATGTTTTATTATTCTTTATGTTTCTTTTGTATTTTATTATAAATTAAATCAAATTTTTAATTTTCTTCATCATCAACAGTTAAGCCAGCTTATAGTAAAGCACATACTTTGAAATAATGTGATTGTAACTGAAAAAAATTGTATTATTCTAAGATAACCTAATAAATAGAAAATTTCGTTTACATATTTCTAATCTTGTTTTGTTGGGTTTCTCGTACTAATTGGAAAAACATGTTGACGCCTTTACTGTTTTCTATTGCTGTTCTTCCTACCCTAATTTAAATGAATTTCAGGTAGTATTTGGTTACGGACCGACAACTGTATCCAGTCTACAGGCTTAAAATTATAAGAAAAAAGATTTTCCTAGAAATAAACAACACGACTATCGTTTTAGCCAATACGTTAAATAAAAAAAAAAAAAAAAAAAAAGGCTAATCAGAGAATATAGCTGGAGGTGTTTCCTCCGGCAGGCACTTCAACTTACGAGTTCATAGACTAATATTCCAGGAAATTCATTATTTGGAATTCATAGTAAAGTATTTTCGTAACTCTCCTAGAAAGATTTTTAAACATTTCCTAAAATATATTATATTAATTATGTTTGTAATTCTTAATATGGAAAAAGCTTAAAATGATTTGATTTATAACGTTTTTAATCAAAAGTATTGTCTAACTATTGGTAAAAAAATTTCCATTTTAATTAATTAATTAATTAATTAGAGAGTTTTCCTGCAGTTATAAATTAAATTTTTACTGCTAAAATGCAAACATACTGATTAATATTCAATTATATATATATATATCATGTTACATTATTGGTACACAACTTTAATATTTAAATTAATCTCTACAAATGTATTATCTGTATTACAATGAATAATCGATTTCAGTAACAGGTTTTGGAAATTCAAAAATTTTGCTTATTTTACTATCACACCGTTTTTACGATTTGTATCACAATAGGTGATATTAAGTCAGAAAAATATACAATGATATGTAGAGAGGCATATTTATAAGCAAGAGAAACGATGAAACACTGAGAGAAAGAAAGAAAAAAATAATAAGAATAAATAAATTTAAAAGGATTTGAAATAAACAAATGAGTATAAAAGAATCGTTAACTATAAAAATATATCATGAAATCAAAAAACGTTGGTCAATCCATATTTATAAAAAAATTCTAAAAAAAATTCATAATCACTGCTTGTAACGATAATCACTTGATCGTTTTTATTTACAATTTTCAATAATCGTTTAGCATACCTCATTCTTTGCGTACATATAAAAAATAAAAAAATATGTTCATTAATAAATGTTAATACCATAAATATTACAATGTTTTCAGTTAATTAATATAGTTGAAACCTAATTTTTATATGACAACATAGGCCAGTGTTGTTTAAAACCGGAGATAGGGTATCCTTTACTCTTTTACTACCAACCTTAAAAATAATTATTTACAACGAAATAATAAAAAAAAAAAAAAAACTTTAAATAATAATATAAGACAGTTTTGATGTGTATATATATATATATATATATATATGATCGTTTAAAATAATATATTTATTTCAAGAATAAATACGACAGCCCGATTACAAATGATGAAATAATAATAGTAAATGATAAAATTTTGAAGAAAGTTTCCTAGAATTTTACTAACCAGTTATAAAATAAAATGATAATTCAATATTTACGTAACCTAAGTAAATATTTTTATTTCATACGTAGTTAGATGTATTCGAAGCAATATATTTTGAATATTATAATATGATAAATAGGGTTTATAAAAATGTAATACACAAAACAGCAACAGGCTCCAAAACGGTATTTTGAAAGCTCTATCTTGTAAAAGAGCATACATTGGTCGGTGGGTTTGTTCCCTTAGAAATATATAATATTCGGTGTCCAGAAGTGAAACCAAGAGAACGTGTGTATTTGGCGTTGAAAAAGAAATCTGTTTTTCTGATTTATAGTCGAGTTTTCTACAAACGAGCCCCGTTCTAACTTTGCATTTACTACTTCTTCTAACACAAAGTTCAGTCGTGCGGCAATACTGTTTATTCATCTTCAATTCCAGCTACTTTTATTTTTTTTCTATACATCACTTTTGACATTTTAATATTTATTTTGTTTTCAATAATCGCGTTCAATAATAAGCAAACGTAAAATTTTTAAATAGATGTAAATAACAAATCATTTTTGAATTATATAAAAAAATGTTTTCTAAAAAAATAAACGATGAAATCAAAAACTAAGTCAATATTTTCTCTTAGAACCAGAACTGTTTGTCCTTTGCAATATATCACGGAGTTCCTTCTATTTGAAATTATAATGAGTTTTTAGATGAGGGTAATGATGCATAACAGCGCGATACGTCAACCATAATACTAAATAAAGCATGTGACCAATGTAGTAATGTTCCATAATTTTAAATTTTTATACAACTTAGTCTGATGTTTTTCTCTATATATGTATAATAAAAACAACCAGTTTGAATAAAACTGATTAAATGAAAACTTAAGAACATAAAAACGGGTGAATAGTATGTATATATATTAATACTTTTTTTTTAACACTGTAATCTAAATTAAAAAATTGTAATATAATATTTAATTGACTGTTCGAAATAGCAATAAAGTATGCAAGATTTTGAATCTCTGATCAATAACGACTTAAGCATGCTAAAACCCCTAATTTTATTATTAGTTGAGACCATTTATTGAAATGGATTGTTTTAAGGTAATAATTCATAGTCTGTCACCGCTCTGATATTGAACGTATTTTCAAGCAAATTATAAAAACATTTATTCGAAAACCCCGTTATGGCGTATTCCTGCTAGCCTATTAAGCGTTAGCACCGAAAGGACTTCAGTGGACGGTCTGAAGGGGAATTACGTCGGGAGGACAGGCTTCATAAGCCTAGCCTTCCGCGGTCGGCCCATAAAATGGGTTCGATAACGCTGGTTCAACAACGGATTGGAATGCAACTAAATCCGTCTTATATTCACTAAAATAATAATACACAAAACTTGAAAAATTAGACCCGCGATATAAAATAACCCTTTTAAAAACACAAGCCCGATTAGCATCATCCAGCAGCAAGGGACTCTGTCCAGGTTCTGCGATAAGTAGGGAGTAATAAACTCCCGCCAACTTTGCATTCCATTCCATTCCTTATTCGAAAACTATTAAGAAACCCAAATCACATACTTAGATCCGTATCCTATGCTCTGTAATAGTTTCTTCATGATATTTCACGTCATTTATTTCATTATTTTTATTAATATACAGGATTCTCGAGTTGTTTACCTACTGCTCTTTTTCGTACAGGCATTATTTTCTGTAAGCCAATCCATGTCTTCAAAAAGAATAAAACTAGAGTATACAAATATAGATAAATAAAACCAAAGAAGAATAGATCTAATGAAGTAAACTTCTTAGCATTTGTAGACTATTTTTCCGTACCTTCCGAAAATCTAACTTGGCAATACAAATTAACCTTTTAGAAGAAATAGCTAGTAAAACACGTTTAACAATTTCTGTAGAAAAAAAATAAATTCATCTCAAACATTAAAAGTATACTAAGATTTTTGTTAACAAAAATCGATCGCATAGAAAAGGTTAAAAAATTTTAAATATCCAGCAGAGAAAATCCAAGAAAATGGATCATCCGCCATAGATGATAGGATTTGTAGAATAGAAAGATCGTACGATCTGACAAAGAATATCTCCGACCAAAAATGTATACTAAAAATAACGCAATATAACACTGTAATTAAAACAGAATGTTTATTTGCTTGTGAGTACCTACAACTTGATTATAATCTAGATAAGTTAGAATTGTTAGAGAGAAGAATTATTAGGAAAATATTGGGTCCACTAAAAATCAATGAAGAATGGAAAATAAGAAGTAATAATGAAGTATATAGAAATGTAGAAATAATTTCGTAAACAATGAGAAAAAGAAGACCGAATTTCTTGGGGCACTTATATTCAATAAATGACAGCAGGTTAAGGAGACAGATTTTCAAGTAGCTTTGGGAAAAGAAGTTAACACCCAGTTGGGTCCAAGAGATCTGAAAAGAAACAACATAAAAGAGTATGAAATAGCATAAAAAGATATTTCGAAGGAAAGTCCAAAAAATAGAAGGATTCCAAGGTTAGAAAGACAAGAGAACTGGATCAGAGAGTTCACAGGAAAGAAAAAAACACGTAACGAAAAGGTGAAAGAGCACGAGAAGATAAGGAAATAACAAAAAGGAGAGAGAAATGAATTTGTTAGTGGTCCTTAGGCGGCCATAACGAAAGAAGAAGAAAAAGCAACTTCATAAATGCATTAAAAAATATATATAATTACTATAATTTTTCATTTCTTCTTTAATTTTAAAAGTTTTCTCAACATAATAATTTTTCTCAACATAATAGATTTTTTTATGTTAACATTCATAAAAATAGTAGAATTAATACATTACGTAATTTTTTTACCTTTTACTTTTAGTATGTTTTCTGGGAGTTAGTTTTATTGTTATTATTATAACGTTTTTCTTTGTTCGAGGAATTAATTTACTACATATGCTTGAAGCTTACGCGTGGGAATAAGAAAATAGAAATTTTGTAGTCTAAGATTGCCGGAATTCGAAACCGAGACCTCAAGATTTAAAACTGAGACGGTGATCTATTCTGCCACGGTGATCGAAAATGTTGTTATAAGTAGTGCAATTTTTATAAATTAATTACAAACGATGGAAAATGAAAAATCAAATTGTTTAGTTATCTAAATTTATTTATAAATTTTATCATTGAATCAGGGAAAAGGATTGATGTTTTTTTGTTCGGCTGCTCAAAATAGAGGAGAAATTCAAACGTTAGTCTTAAAAAGTTTTTCCGATGAAAATTAGAGGAAGATGAAATAAAACAAGTTCATTTTCTTTTTTTAATTGGTAAAACTGTGATATTCCGTAGTACGTAAAACTCATACATAAAAGGAAAGATAGAGAAAGAGTGAAAGTGAGGTTGAGGTGGTTACTGATAACTGATCAGGAGGAAAATCTATCAATGTTAGATTAAGTCACTCATACTTTTGACAGAGAGTGGAACAATAAATTAGTTTCAGATCAACTGTTAAGGTATTTTGTATTCAAACATGGTAGTACGATAATCTAATTGAAAATTTAGTATTCATTTACTATATTTTATTATATTGTACGTAAGTAATTTTAATTTAAAAATATATTTTCGCGCGTTCGCCCGTTCAACAAGGATATTGAGAGAGTACACATGTAATAATTTCTATTAATATACAACTTATTACTTTCAAATATATAAATTAAAAAAATAAGAATTATAATAATAAATACATAACATACAAAATAGTAATTAAAGTTAAAAACAAAATTGATTTAATAACAATTAAATACCAAAATACAGTCCGATTTACTAAAAACTTTATGAGTAACAAAAACGAAATTGGAACAATAACATAGAACAAAAATATACAATTCCAAAAATTCAATTCATGCAAGAATTATATACCTTTACTGTTTCCGAAAGAACTACCCTTTTATGAATGAATAGAATACAGTCACTTCCACTCCTGTTCAGAAATAACTTACCGAATAACTTCTTGTTTTCGACCACTGTCAAAAAATTGAATACTTGTGACGCACTCTTCACTCGTTACCAAACACTTATTGTTATCGCTTTTATCGCATTCTGCACCGTATTCGAACTTGAAAAACTAATAAACATCTTCCATTGGTCCACGGTAGTAAATCTCCTGACCTGCAGTACCAGTACCCGTTTCCTTTTGTTTGTTCATTAATTATTATTCTCTACGCCTTTTACGCTTTTCTACAAATCCTTTTCTAGAAAGAATTCTTTTGTCATTCTTTCTAGAATTTTTTCTATATTTTTTCTCTTTCTTCTTTTTGAAAACTTTTCTGCCCGTTACAGTATACAAATTCTTTAATTTCACGATAAGTTTTTAGTTTTGGCTTTTGATTTCTGTTAACCACAATGGGTACAACTTTTTGAGAAAAAGTTAAACAACGATATTAACCATATAGTAGAACAATAGTTTAATGTTTTGTTGTTCAGATAGATATTTACACACATAAAAGCGGGAGACGATGAGAGTTCTGATTTTTTTTCCTTTTTTTCTAGCCACAAATAGGAGGCTAAACAAAAAAAAGAGGAAACCAACTCCACATCCACCGTAAGGTGGTTTACTTCAGAGGATGAATGAGGATGATATGTATGTATGTAAATTAAGGGTAGTCTTGTACAGTCTTAGGTTGACCATTCCTGAGATGTGTGGTTAATTTAATTAAACCCAACCACCAAAGAACACCGGTATCCACGATCTAGTATTCAAATCTGTATAAAAGTAAACTGCCTTTACTATGATTTTAACCTTAGAACTCTCGACTTCTCTTTTCGAAAACTTAAATCGGTCCTTCTGTGGTTTCTTAGTTCTGAAGGAAATAACTTATTAGCAAACTTATTTTTAAGATAGAAATGTATGGTCAGTAATACGATGATTCTTTCTTGGGTGATATTCCAAGGGAATTCTGAATGGAACTGTTTCCAGTAAAGCTATGGCTAACCTTTAGGCAGGGTTATTTTTAGCTTGTATTTGAGTTTCTCTACAGGATAGACAGCCCCGCTATCTATCTCAATCCTCTCTCTATCTCTCTACTCCAATTGAAAACAAGAGCCCTCAAGCCACGTCCATATCATCTATTCTATTCTGTGGTCTTTCTTTTCTTCTTCTATTGTACGTACATCATTTCCCACCAGATCCTCCTTGCCATCCCCTCCTCTCCCATTTTCGCTACAGGTTAGGTTTAGGCTCCCTACTGATGGTAAAGAGGGTTGGAAAATATGAATATATTTGAACCTTTACGTAGTAGCTGTTTGATAATCAGTATCTAAACGGGAAAAATAACACTCTAATCCCTCTTAAAAAACAAATATGAATGAAATACAGCTACTCTATTTCATTAACTGTTGTTTAGCAAAGAAATAACGCGTTGAAAAAGTAATTTTTATTATACATAACGAAAATATTTCTGGTGGATGTTCGATAAAACCAGCATTAATATGGTTCAGTTGATGCAAGTATAATATATGGATAAACTGTAGTTTATATGCTTTATATATAGCTAAGATAACATTGCAACCTACTAAGGATGTGTGCTGTCATATGTTCTACGAAAAGCGATTAGGATGAATATATTTATACAGTTTGCAAATCACTCGCTTCTTTCAAATTTCCTTTTACTAATGTTTATTCGCTCTATGTTCTAAGCTAGCTAAGCTAATTTTACATTAATATCATCTCGTTTTAATTCTACTACGCTTAGTCGAACATATTAATTTACGGGGCGTAATAAAGCTTGCTGATTAATATAATTATCACGTCATCAAAAGATGAATAAAATTAGGCACAATAGTGCTTTGGTTAATTAACATTAATAAATTTTGTGAAAAGAAAAGAATGAAAAAGATAGTCATGTATAAATGAGATGGAAATTCAACTGCGTTTTCTAGTTATGGAAATAACTACTCAGTCCAGGATTCAGTTGAAGATTTTCATTTACCGTTTCTGTCTTAATTCTTGAATTTTCCACGCTAGACGCTTTTGTGTTTAAGCATAAATTTACATATAAAATTTCTTGATTATTAATTTTTCAAATACTGAATCAACTGAGATAATAGCATTTGCAAAAAAAATTGAATAACAAGATTTAAAATAAATTTAAAAAAATTCAACATAATAATTATAGTGACGCATAATTATTTATTTATTTTTTAAAACTTACAATAAAATTATAGTAATAACATCTATTGTTTTAACTAATGAATATCAGAAATAGAATTTGTAATTTTAATGAGATAAAACCACGAACCGTAGACAAAGTGGTTGCACATAACACATTACAAACAATGAACTCGACCAGCGAGGATCTTTGTACTGAATGAGAGAATGACTAACTAGCGGAAAAACAGCCTACAAATTTTAACATAAAATAACAAAAGCTATTATCAAATTATCTTTTAAGGAAAAATAAACTGACTTTATTATTATACCGTGTTTCAAAATAAATATCGGGGTTTTAAAGTTACGTAATATTTACCAAATTTTATATATATTGATAAATTATACATAAAATGAAAGAGCAATTCAAAAAGTATTTCCTAGAAGTGTTCAATGCGATCACCATTTGTCACATGGCACAAATCCAACCGATATAAGAGATAATCCCGTACTTTAATCAGCAAGTCTGGAGTAATTGATGCGACAGTTGCTTCAATCCCGTGACTCAAGTCGGGTAGGTCAGCTGGTAACGGTGGCACATATACTTGATCCTTTATAAACCCCCATTGAAAAATATTGCACTGGGTCAGATCAGGCGAACGTGGAGGCTACGGTAGACAAGCCGTGTCATCTAGTCCCCGGCGACCAATCCAACGGTCGGGGGTGTCAAAGTTAACCTCGCGTAGTTATGAGCAGCAGTCGGTGGGGGGATTCCCCACTACGCCGTGGAAACAGCTTTGTGTTGAAAAAGCTCGGCTAATACTGAATAACCTTGACTGAAGTGAAAGCATTTGCGGTATAAGTAGCCGTCGCTGATGGGTGAAGAATTGTTTAAAATTCGTTTATTTATCTGTTTATTTTTTATTTATTTATTTTAAATAGTTAATATTTTTATTTATTTGGGATAACTCATAACTTTATATTAATTTTTAACATCTTCAGTAGTGTCGCTGCTTACATTGCACACCTCTACATCCTCCTCATAGTTGCCACTGTCATTATCCGTTGTTATTATTTGCTCCGCCTGCATGTCCACTATTCATTCAACCTCGAAGTAAATATTTTCAAATTGCAGGGAGTGATCACAGCATTTCTTCCAGTATACTACCTACAGCTTGTTACATTTCTGTTGAACCATCTCTTTGACAACATCGATTTTATTACAGATATTAACAGCAGCTGCATCAATCTTTACTTTTGGCCAAATTAATTCGATCGGGTTTAACTCTGGATGATAGGGTGGCAATCTCAACACACTGTATCCGCAGTTTCCAAGTATATTATTCAGAGTAAACTCTTCAATTTTACGAGTCGATATAATTCAAAATTGAATATAGTCGCATTGCTAGAAATGTTTCGTTTTTTAACCAGTCAAACAAAACTGCCTTTCTACAATTAAAATTTGCAGTTGGGCATAACTTTTTATTATTATGATAAGAAGCATTATCGATTACTAAAACTGAACGTTCTGGAAGATTTGATATCAAAAGATTTTCCACCCATTTTTCATAATTTTCAGTGTTCATTTTGTCTTTATAATCCCGCAATTTAAAAATTAAAACGCGTGTTAGGAATACCACCAGTCACATTGCCTGGGTGAACGATTATTAGTCTCTTCCCTTTATTAATTTTTTTTATAACCGTTGTAGAAGCCATCAGTCCAGGCTTTACGTTTAGGTGTGTGGAGTGTGGAATTAATATACGATTCATCACAAAAAACAGTCGGCCTTCCTTCTTCTCTATACTTGCATATTTTTTTTTTAAACAGATTGTACGTTTAAATCGTATCTCATGATTTTCTATTAAACATTATCTGTTGTCATCTGTCCTTTTCCACTTGAAACCCATATTCAACACAAACGATTTCAACAAATGAAAAATATTTCAAATAGTTTAGAAAAATATTGTTAAAACGCAGTATTAAAAATACTGTGAAAACATAAAATTAAAAAAATATTATTTAATGTAAGAAATATGATACCGTTAATTTATATAGAGTTAATTCCTCAATCTAACTGTATTAAACACTAATCTTAGCTAAACAAACCGATTGTTTCCTCACTGCACAGCTCCCTCTACTCTACTCTTCTCTCACCAGACGAACGAGTGTGGATCCATTTACTAAGCGAGGTTAACTTTGATGGATTATACAGCCTTATGCCACTGAGGAAGCGCACCATCATGTTATCAAATAAACTGCTGTGGTTTGTATTGAAGTTGAGGAATGATTTCTTAGCACTACGCACAAAAGCCTTTTTTATACATTCAACGTTGTCTTTGGACACACTCAGTCGTTCTGTAATCTTCCGTTTACAAATACAACCAGTGGCTCCATATTGTTTATACCATTTACTAATGTTATTGTCACTCGGGAGATCACAACGAAACGCACGTTGAACGGTAATTACAGATTTACATTTTGCAAACTGCAAAACACAGAACGTTTTCTGCTGGGAAATCGCCATCATTGCAAAATAGCGCATTCCAGCGAAAAGTACATTAAACAGTTTATGATCTTGTGCACAGCTAAAACTGTTTGAGTTGCTCTTTCATGTATAAGTAATCAATGTGCGTTGAGAAATATTACACATCTCTAAAACTCCAATATTCATTTTAAGACAGACTTACCGTATTTTTGTAAGAAGTGCGTTAATATTTTAAGAAATAAGTGTTAAGAAATATATACCAAAAAATTTGGCAACGATGTGTCTATACTTTCAAATCATGTATAATTTGAAAATACTGCCCTGCCATAATAAAAATATTAATTATTATTATGACCCCCTCAATCTCACTTTTTTAAATTCTTTTTCTTTAAAAATTTTTAAGAATAGTCGCATCAACAATTAAAGTCATTAGCAACTTATTAGTGAAATTTAACTGTACTGGTGAATGTGTACTTTTGAACAAACTCAGGCCGACCATTCCCGAGACGTGTGATTAATTGAAACCCAACCCCAAAGAATATTAGTATCCACGAAGTAGTATTCAAATCCGAATAAAAGCAACTACCTTTATTAGGATTTAGGGCTGAGGACTCTCGACTTCGAAATCAGCTGATTAACGACGACGAAATCGTCGTTTTACCACTAAATCAACCCTCTCTCTTTTTCTGTTTAGCCTCCAGAACCATCGTAAGGTATTACTTTAGAGGATGAATGAGGGTGATATGTATGAATGTAAATAAAGTGTAGTCTTGTACAGTCTCATATCGAATACTCCTGAGATGTGTGGTTAATTGAAATCCAACCACCAAAGAACACCGGTATCCACGATATAGTATTCAAATCTGCATAAAAGTAACTGTCTTTACTAGGATCTGAACCTAAGAACTCTCAATTTCGAAATCGGCTGCTTTGCGATGACAAGTTCACCAATAGACCAACCCGAATTGTTTTAATTTTTTATTTTATTAAAATTACAGTTAAAGAAAAAATCTTCTATATTGATTTTTTAAAGAGTAAAAGTTATAAAAATTATTAAAATTTCTTACGTGTTCTGCGCTCTTCCAGATGCGTTCTGCGATCTGATACTTTAAAATAAATGCTAATATATTTTGTAGAGATAAAAAAAAAAAAATTTCACGTCAGTTTTAAAGAGACTGTACAAAAAATTCAAGAATGAATATCCTACAAAATAATTTTATGGTTAGCTGTTTTTGTTATTTCATATTCATCTGATAAGTGTTTTAATGGTTTCCAGCTTGAAGACAGGTTACTTAAAAAAAAGCGATTTTTTAATTTTTATTATGGTAAGGTGCACAGAGGAAAGTAACAGAACTCCTATTTTTAATTGTCAATAAAATCAAAGGTAAAACTCTCAAATTTTCCGATAATGGGATAAATATTGCTCCTACCATAATTATGTGTGAATGAAAAATATTAAAGTTAACTGGTTGAAATAGTGATAAAAATTATACAAGTGGCAAAACTCTTTCGCAGTTCTATGATTAAAATTTTTCATCAATTTTATTTCCAAAGGTAACCTTCGTGATATAATTCTTTTAAGAATTAAAAAATTACGCTCGCGAAAAATAAGAATAAAATATAACCACCTCTTATGTGACATATTTCATCCTCAACATCTCTCCTCCTACCTCTTCAACAGAAATTTAGTAGAATTTTTTTCCAAACTCAAAATACCTTACCAGAAGTCAAGATCTCAGTTTAAACTTTTCCTTATATATATTTTTTAGTAGTTATAAGAATAATCTTTTAGAAAGTTTTTGAAAAATATTTGAACAGAAGGGAATAGAGCATAAAGAGGAAAAAACATATGTTTTAATTTTATGAGGTGGGGGTTGATTTTTTGAAAAAACAATTTTTTGGATCGTAAATTTATACGTTGGTAAAAACTTTGCTTTAATAAAGTTTTCTCTAAAATACCTCTGAAGAAAATTGAAAGCGGGTATTCGCGATATCCATCACCCACTTTAATAATTTTGAAAAATAAATACATGATAACTGCCTCATATATAGAAATAGATGAGCCAAATTTGAAGAAGATCGGTGAGATCAATCCTGAAATACTCGTATAAGCCCAAAGCAGTGCGGTACCCTTACTTATGCACATACATACAAACTTTTTTTGGTCTACATGAACCAACTGGACTCTAAAACTTAAAGATTTTTAAAAACACCCGGAACTCTATTTTTGACATGATCATCATACATTCCCCTTTAATATAGTAGGTATTCTAACTATAATCGCCGGGAAAGTAGAAATATTAATATTCAAGGTCAATTACTTTCTTTCTTTTTCCTGTTTAGCCTCCGGTAACTACCGTTTAGATAATTCTTCAGAGGATGAATGAGGATGATATTTATGAGTTTAAATGAAGTGTACTCTTGTACATTCTCAGTTCGACCATTCCTGAGATGTGTGGTTAATTGAAACCCAACCACCAAAGAACACCGGTATCCACGATCTAGTATTCAAATCCGTGTAAAAATAACTGGCTTTACTAGAAGGTCAGTTACTTGATTTTGCCGAAAGATACGCTTTTTGCTATGTAAATTATAGGAGCTTGCTATGTATGTTATATGGAACGTAAAATTAGACAAAATAAAATAAGTGAAGAACATGGTAATTTAAATAATTTTTCTAGGGGATTCAGAGGAATAAAAATTTCATATTTAACTAAGATCTGTGAAAAAAATATATAATATTTTTGGTCTTGTGAAAGAGTAAACGCCAATTAATTTAGTTTAAAAATAACAACATTATTATTTATGTAATATTATTATATTCTATGAGGTAGAATACTCGAATATACGTTTCCATTATATACATTATATATTCCCTTAACTGATAAGTGTATGCTAATATCTTCAAACAAATTAATGTCATTATGTGTATTTAGAGTTATCTAACAGAATTTAATTTAGTCCACTGTGCCAATGAAATCATTTAATTTAGGAGTAAATATTTTTATTTGAAAATAATAAAAAACATATCATACACACTAGATTTTTATTACCAGTCACTTTGATTTTGACGTAACGTTTTTAAATAATATTATGTGTGCTTACGATATTATTAAACTATCAATTCTAGATGTTTTACTTTAAAATAGTAGTTAAAAGAATTTTGTTTTTGAGCAAGATACAGCCTGATTTTTTTACCACATTATATTTCATTTTTATAAAAATGTTATACTTTTTATACGTTTTCTATATGGATAAAACAAATAAATAAACGTATAAATTAATTAATTATGTGGCTATAGAAAAATCTAAATCGTATCCATGTTATACATTTTTTTATTGAAATAACGATAAAGGTTAATGATAAAACCAGAATAATTATTTATATTTTGTTAAAATATATTGTCTTGTAAAATAAACCTGTATCATTGCTTTCAACAACATCATAAAATACCTCAAACAAATGTGGTATGTGATAAAAGTGTTGGCATAAATTAATCAATTTTAACATGTTCATGGTTGTAAAATTTCAGCAATAATTTTGGCAGTCACTATTTATTATAAATTAATTTTATTCTTTTAAAAAAAAATGGATTTAATATAAAGCCATGTTTATTAATTCCTGTACGTAAGCCTATGCAGATGAAAAATAAAAACCTTGCATGATCTATGCATATTAATTTACCAAGTGATATAGCAATCAAGCAACTTGGCTGCTGGATGAAATAAACTTCTTTATATTAGACCTCTTGACTTTATAATGACACTCTCATGATAAAACATATCATAACATAATTTCTTACATATATAATGTCAATAAATATTATTCAATAATTTAATTATTCAAAATACAAAATATTTATTGTAATCTGAAATATAAAAAAAAAGTTTTTTTGGGTGGTCATTTGAATAATTTTTTATACTATTATCCATCCCTTTTTATTTTATTTAATCTCGTAATCCTCAATTTTAGACCCTCAATATAATTGTACATCCTCAATTTTCTATTTTACATATAGTAATATGTAAAATATTAAGTAATATTATGTAAAATAGTAAGGATGTATTAATATTAGTTTATTATTGATGTATTTCAGGATAAAAACCTGAAATACACCATACGTGTATTTTCAGTTTTTTAGTGTTGGACTAGAGAACGATTTTATCCTGATTTCTGGTCAGAAGGCCAAATAATATGATAATAAAACTATACGGACATCTATCTATCTATCTATCTATACGGACATAAATGACTGAGCAAAATTAGTAGTGTTATATGGTAAATTGCGTGAAAATTATGTCCCAGTATTGTATTTAAACTAGTTTAATAGAAAATAAAAAAATAAAAAAAAATAAAAATTGTGATTGTACACTTTTTTTAGTTTTCACGTAAATTTGCTTTTTTAAATTACCAATAAACAAATAAAATCACGATATAAAGTTTGAAAAGAATTTAATCTTAAGAAAATTGATGTAATTAAATTCAATAATGATCGAATACATTTTTTTAAAACAATTTTTATTGAAAATCCAACGTAAAAATAAATTCTGAAAATGTTGAAATTTGATAATTTGTAAAAGGTTTAATAATACATTAAACTGTATTCTACTGCACATAAAAGCATTAATAAGAATCTGTCATTATTCATCAGTTTTTCTTAATGACATGTCATGTATAATCCGTAAACCGGTTTTAACATTTCAATAATGGGATAACATAGTGCAATAACAAAAATTTTAGATGTTTTTTCTTCAGCTGATTTTGTTATATTTATTTTTTATGATGTCTCTCTATTGTTTGGTCTGTTTGATACATTTTCTAATCACTGTTTCACCCAGGTTATAAATACTTATTCCACCATTTATGAACCAGCTGAACAATATTGCATTTTAATTTGTACTGTGATAATTTGACTTGATGTAGTTTACGATTAGTCCAAGGCATATATTTGCGGAAATCACAAAATATTAATTAGAAAACTGGAATATTGGAACTCAGAGATTAGCATTGAAATTATATTTATTTCTAATCGTCACACAGATAACATAATATAGTTCTCTCAGGCGGATTTAGTATTAATTAGTCTAAAATAAGTATAGACTTCATACTTCACACTCCAAATTTACGGGCACTTCTTTATTTCAAAGAATAATATACTACTTTAACCGATCGAAATAACTCATTTAAAGGGGAAAAAATAGTTACCTGGACTTTTATAAGTGGAAATGGAAGAGGACTTAAAATAAACGTAAAATAATAAATGGGCGAGCGGTGGTGGTGGAGAGTTATTTGAAAAGGGGTGAAAAATTGGTATTATTTCCGACGAAAGTTGATGTCAAAAAAGTTTTGGTTATTTAACATACAGATATACTTTCACCAAGTTTCGTCAAAATTAAATTACTTTTGCGGAAATGAAAAAGAAAAAACGAAAAAAAAAGAAAAATTTTTGCAATTTTCTCGGAAATGTTGAGGTTATGTTTAAAAGTGCCTCTACAAAAGTTTTAGATTTTCCAGTACAACTTTTGTACTTGAAAATTTTTTTCAACCCCCAACACCTCTGCTCACGCATTTATTTATTTTACGTTTATTATAAGCCCCCTTTACCATTTCTACTTATAAAAGTCCAGGTAACTTGGTTGGATTACCTATTATATCTACTCGTATAATTAAAAAGAAACTATGTTTCAGAAAAACTATTCTTTGGATGTTTTTTTTATAAATATATTATAAAGTATGGTCATGTTAAAAATTTAGAAAGAAGTGGCTAAATTAAACTGTCGATTTTATTCTAATGGAAGTTTAAAGGAAAACAGAATAAGTATTTAATTTCATTTGAATTATAAGTCGTCCCCATTGCACATTTCTCTTACACTTCTAAAGCATTTAATCTGGTTTATTGAGAATTCTATATTTTTTCTCGTTAAAATAATTTTAAAAAAATATGTTCGATTCTTTAACAAAAATTTAAATACAGTTTATGTTATTCCTTAAATTAGTAGGAACATATTAATAGGCACATTTTATCGTAATTTAAGAAGCAAAAACATATGCTTCTTAGCCCATGTTGCCCATGTACACCCATATCTCACGCAGATAAATATCTGTAAGAACTGTTATTAGGTGAAATTATAATTTTTTTTTAATTAGTGTTACACAGAGTCATGTGTAAAACAACAAACACACCTCGTATTTAAGGAATTAATGACTCTTCTATTAAACTAAATTTATATCATAATTTGAATTCATCATTTATTTTTTAGAGCAATTTATTTTTTTCAAATCGATCACTAAAAGGATTCCGACTATAAGTAAAATTTGTGGCTAAGAGTAATGTGTCAAGAGACCACCCAAAGAAACCACCTTAAGTACAATATTAATAATAATGCGTCACCTCTCACGACATACACGAAGAAATTTGTCAGTAAAAACAAAGATGGCAGATACCAAATAATGAAGTCAGAAACTGTTTTTAACATAATAACCACTGTATCATCCCACAGGTCATGTACTCCAATGATCATCTATGCCCTCAAAGATCAGCGAGGTCCAGTACAAGCAGACTCCTCAATCGTCTTACTTCCTCATCATTGTCAAGTAAATTCAACGCCAGATGATTTATGTACTTTTCCAGCTTTGATATGTAGTCCCTACTGGTCCTCCGTATATCCAATGTACCGGTAAACCTAATCGCTCCTAGCTAACGATGGAGCCTCTGATACCATCCTGAGCACCTTGTTTTGAAATCGTTGGATGATTTTAACGTTACTGTTACATACAACCAGTCCATACTTCTCCACCATATAAGTTTCAGGAAAAACCTTAAACACCAATCATTTATTCGTCAAGGACAAATGAGACAGTTTACCGAGGATTCTACCAAGTACATCCGAGCAAGTTTAGCATTCAGTTGTTTACTCTACTCTCTGACGTCATCTTTCTAGGTCAATCGACGATCTTTCTTTCTTTTTCCTGTTTAGCCTCCGGTAACTACCGTTTAGATAATTCTTCAGAGGATGAATGAGGATGATATGTATGAGTGTAAATGAAGTGTTAGTCATGTACATTCTCAGTTCGACCATTCCTGAGATGTGTGGTTAATTGAAACCCAACCACCAAAGAACACCGGTATCCACGATCTAGTATTCAAATCCATGTAAAAATATTTGGCTTTACTAGGACTTGAACGCTGTAACTCTCGACTTCCAAATCAGCTGATTTGGGAAGACGCGTTAACCACTAGACCAACCCGGTGGGTTCAATCGACGATCTTGATATAACTCTACGTACCATATCACGTCCGCGTCAGGATGAGTATGTTGTGCAGTTGAACTGGAAGGTAATTACTCGTCCTCATGGTAAATGTCAAATAACTCGATTTAGCAGGATTGACTTTCACATTCCATCTACCCAGCTCATTCGTTAAAAAAAAAGCAAAAACATATTTATAATAATAACAAATGATATTATCACCTCTTTTAATTTCCAATATACCAAATAACAATTAATAAAACGATTTTCTTTTATACTCTTATAAAATGTTAAAAAATGTTAATTTCCCGATGAAATTCAATTAAACTGATTTTACAAAAGATTGAAAGAAATTATACTTATTTTTATTTACTGGGTGAAGGATGTTATAACTTATAAATTTGAAAACTACCACGAATAAGTCATAGGAAAACCTTAGCCTTCGGAATATGATTGATTCAATTGTTTTCGCTTAAAACAAAATTTAGTCATCGGAGCTGGTGTAACGGTTAACTCGTCGTCACAAATCATTTGGTTAATAACTGATTTTCGAAGCTGATATTTCTGAGGTTGAAATCCTAGTAAAATAAAGTTGCTTTAATAGTAGGTTTGAATACTATACAGTGGATACAGGTATATTTGGTACTTGGGGTTCAATTAACCACATGTCTGAGGAATGGTCGGTCGTAGTCTGTGCAAGACTACATCTCATTTACGTATCATACATATCATCCGCATCGCATTTGGCCGCGGGGGGAATGGAGATGTTTATGGTTTATATCATGTACTACTTTGTAATTGTTTATTGTTATTTTGTGTATTGTTTATTGTACTGTTTTGTAGTCAGTTGTGTAGGAAATTTTTTGCAGGGTATCCGTTATAGTAAACCTTGTTATAATAAAAGAACTGTTTTTGTATACATTTACGCATAATAATTACGAATCGTAATGAAATTTTAATATTTAACTATTATTTGTATTATGATCACAAAATTTAATTTACTATCAATATTAATTTCCACATTTAATCAATCATTTGTAAATTATATATCATGAAAATGAATGAAAAAATGATATGTTATATTTTGCCTAAGCCTATTTTCTTACATACAAAACCTTATTTCATAAAACTATTTTTATTAATTTCCGCAGCCTAGAATTAAAATTTCTCCTTTAAATTCAAATCGAATTACTAATTTAATTAAAAATTAAATAAATAATAGGCTTTTGCTAAAGTAATATAGCAATCATAATTTTATCGGCTACAGAAAAAAAGTTTAAAAAAATATCATTATTTTAGTGTACAAAAATCTCATCGGATATTTTTTTAAAGATTACCATATGAAAGGATTTTAAATCGACTTATATAGTTAATATTACTCTTAAACATTAAAGGAATTTAAGATTTAAAGGACAGGAATGCATTTACTAAAGATACAATAAGGAAGTGATCTTTTAAGATGGTTCAGTAAGGAATGTTTGACATCGGAGTGAATGTCGGTCGCATTGGGAATTTGAAACCGATCGAATTTAATTCCAACAAGACTTTAGGAGATTGTTATCACTTAAAGTTTCCAGTACAATGGATATGAATTCAGATTAACTTAAATCAATATAAATGATTATCTTTAAACTTTTTTACTGACTTTTAAACATGATAATTAGTTTTCTTTAGAAAAATCACAATCAACAATCCAATTTTTTAACTGGATTGCGTTTTAAGAACAAAAGATTTAAAAAAAAAATAAAAAGCATTTGATTATCAAACTTAACGTAAGTGTAATTTTATAATATTTGAACTGTAGTTTATAAAGTAAATAAAAATTCCATGCATTTTTAATGAAATGATAATAACCTATACGGAGGCAAGTTTAAAAATTTTCTCTCCTCTAGCTACAATATTTTGGATCGAGTAATAAATTACAGATCACTAACATATCTTGAATTAATTAACGCTTCAGTACATTTAAGTACATCAAAAGCGTTAATCAAAGGGCATACAACAGGAAGGAAAAAATAAATAAGGCAGAAAAATGGTAATAAAACGAATTCTTATATGCCTTCAGTTCTGTAATGTGATAAGGAAATGAAAAAAAATGTCATTAACTAAATAGCTTTTGTTTATTTGCTTTAGAGCGAATAATACATTTAAAAGAATAAATACTAAATAGTTACGTACTTAAGCTTTTTTTTTTATTGTTAGTCATATCCAAAATGAATGACTGAAAAAAATACTAACATATGAATTAGAAAAAATACATTTTATGTAATCATGTAAAGGAATATATTTGATGAACAAGGATTGCCTGACTATTAATTTTGTCTGTGTTTCATTAGCTATGAAATGACTGAGAAAGAAAATTTAACGAAATTAAATAGTTTAGATTTTATTCAATCGTACCCCAGCCAGTCGTTTATTTTTTTTATTCTACAAATGTTTCTTTAAAAGTCACTACAGATTCAAGCACTGAACTAACATTATTTGATTGTACGAGTAATTTAGTTAAAATGTTTACATTAATTTGATCAAAAAGTAATAGTATCGTAAAAGTATACCGCAAATTGAGATATACGTTTTATTTTTTCTTTCTCTCAAACTCGAATGTTGTAATAAAAAAAAAAAAAATAGCCTAAATGCCAGTTTATTAAGAAAAACTTACTAATTATGGTCATAAAGTTCTTGGGTAATAATGAATTATACATACATCTAAACTGTAATTCCACCTCTGTGTATAAAAGAAACATCTATATTGTAAAATATCGGAGTATTGATGAATTATAAGAATGAATACGAAGTAGATAAGACTGAAGTAAAAGGAAGTACTCTCCGAACGGTCATATTAAAAATATAACGTTCATATAAGTGGTTTTATAAAATTTAATCCAGCAAAATGAAGTACCTCACTAGATTCGTCTAGTGGTTAAGCTCGTCGTCGCAAATCAGCTGATTTTGAAGTCGAAAGTTCTAAGGTTCAAATCCTTATAACGGTTTTAACAGATATACTTTATACTTTTATACAGATTTGAATATATCGTGAATACCGGTGTAGTTAGGTGGATGAGTTTCAATTAACCACACATCACAGGAACCGTCGACCTGAGACTGTACAAGACTATACATCATTTACATTCATACGTATCAACCTCATTTATTCTCTCAAGTAATACCTTAGGGTGGTTACGGAAGCTAAACGGAAAAAGAGAATAAAATGAAGAGTTTCAGCTAGACAATAGTTGCCACTTGTTCTGTTGTTGGGTACTTGGTATATATTATTAAATTATATTTTAAAACGTTATTCTGCACAATAGACAACCAAAATTATTTCAATAATATGTTTACATTTATGCCATAAATCGATTTAAATACTATACTGATGCAATTTTGCATTTTTTTTTGGATAAAATAATAAATAACAAAGCGGGATTTTTACATAACAACAGTTAAAAACAACTTTTTTAACAATAACTAGATGTTATTAATAAAAGGGGTTTAAAACAACGCAATAATAAACTGTTAGTACGAGTGTACTAACATTTGAATGTGTTCAAATTCTACAATTGAGTCACGAATTTCATACTTGAATGTGTAGAATAATAATATTGTATGTAGTGTTCTTAAGTAATCAGTGAATGACAATAAATATTGTATTACAGATAATTAAATAAGCCAAACAATATTAAAAAGCCTTAAAAAATGGTTTTTTTTCCTTGTAGTGGTTTGTATATCAGGAGAAGATGTATTAGGATCGTAAGATGGTTAGAGAAAGATTTAATTAATCAAACTGTAATTTGATCCTAAGCTTTTTCATCCAGCACAAAGTATAGTAAATATGATTTTTTAAGTTGAAATAGTATCCGTACATTTTACTGGAGCTAAATACAATAAAAGAGTAAAATATCATTGAATGGATTTACCTTTTTTAAAATACCGGTAATTAAAGAAATAAAATGCCAGTTTTTAAAGAAATATGTATTGCAAAAAAATGATAAAACAGATGACTAATAAATATCAATTAACATAAATTACCAATTATAAACGGTAATATTTTTCTTTTGTATATGCTTATTTTTATATTTATTATATATCTTTTATACGTAATATTTTTCTAATTAAAAAATTATAGTTAAGTCAATGTGGTAATTAAGCGAACGTATAAAAGAACTTTTTGAAATAGTAATCACTGTTAAATCAACGATATTTATTGGTAAACATGTAGGTCATGGAATTAAAGAAGATAACTTAAGTGTAAGTAATTATCAAATGATTTTTGTTCAGATAATCAAGCTCATTTATCATGTTTTCCAGTACATTAATCCAAACAGCTGAGTATAATGTTGAAGTAATGAATACACTTGTTTGTAAATATACGAGATAAAAACCATCTTATAGAATCTGTTCTTTGATGATTAGGAAACATTAAATGTTTGGTTAAAAGGGTATGTTATTTTTAAATATTTCGTTCAGGAAAAACACTAAACATATACAAAATGAATTACAATTAAAATTACGATTCGAAATTTAATTAAATTTTTTGTAGCTTAAATTGTGAAAATAAAAATAATGGAAAAAAATTATCTGTTTTTTAATATTTAAGTTACATAATATAACATTTTAACACGGATTGTGTAATCTTTATTTATTAAAAACTATTTCAGGAGCTAGTAAAAAGGAGCAGTGCATAATTTAAAGTATTATTTAAAATAGAGTGGAGACAGAGACATTTTAAAATATCTTATTTTACCTGGCTAAATTATTATCTTATTTTCCTAACCTGTACGATACAAACTGATCAACTAGTGAACAATAAGCAATCCCCCACAGCCTAATGAGGACTATATCTATGACATGTAACTAAGGTATAATCTTGTACAGACTCAGGCCAATCATTTCTGAGACGTGTGGTTAATTGAACTCCAACCACCAAAGTACCCCGGTATCCATTGTCAAATATTCAAATCCGTGTAAAGTTATCAAACATGATAACATTTACTAGAATTTGAACCTCAGAACCATCGAATTCGAAAATCACCTGTTAGATAATTGATTTTTTCGACGATGTGCTAACCACTAGACCAGGCTCCGTGGGCTCTGCATAAATTACAATTAAAAATTTAATTTATAGTATAGCACTGCTTTTTACAAAAGCTAAGGTAAAATTATACATTTTTTGAAAGTATACCAGAAATTTGTGTATAATAAAAATATCAAGTAGAGAAATTTTAGATATGAATTTCAAAATATATAAAAATGATAATATGTATATTATATAGACTAATTTATAACAACTACAAAAAAATTCGCCTTAAAGGGTAAAAAATAATTGATTTATAATTTATCTATAAATTTCAATTTTATAAATCATTAATTAATTAAAACTATCACAAAACTATTAACTTTTAATTTGTACTAATATCAAAACGTCCAAACTTGAAGACCTCAAATATTATTTTTTACGGCCGTTTATTTTTTGGAATGGTATACATTTTTTTTTATAAATTACCTTGTATTATCCAGGTCAGTTTTTATGTACTTAGCATAGTTATGATAATAAAAACATTTCCTGTACTAATTCAACCCGTTTGGAAAAATTTCCATGTAAAACAAATGTTACGCACAGATTACAAAATTATACACAAAAAAATATTTTATTAAAAATAAAAACCGACTTCATAAAATAATGGTACTAAAACGCTACAAATAATTACATTTTTATTTATTAACTAAATTAAAAGTATTGATAAGAAATAACTATTTTTGAAATGGTACCGATCAAAATACGTTAAACAGAAAAAATCTATGATCTACTAAATGTAAATCCAAAAAACAAAGAAAGAGAATCAGTAATCTTCTAGTGCAGAATTTAGGCTCAACACACATGAAACCTAAAAAAAATGGGTCTAATTGAGAACCTCTTTCTCTTATCGGTTATTAACTAAATTTATTGCCAGGGTTTTTAAAGAAATTGAAAAAACCTTTCTCAAACTTACTACCTTGTTTTTCAAAGCTGCCTATCCAGGTAGCTTTGGAAGAAACGTTTATACGTTTCTTCTAGAGTATAATCAAAAATTATATACGTTCTTCGACACTAAATCTGGTGGGAGAGGGGAGTCCGCAGGGTAAGTTTGGGGGTCCTCTTTTATACTGTAACTTCACTGCCGATCTTCCGGTTGAGACCGGAGTCATTGTCGCTTTTTTTGCCGATGAAATGGGTATTCTGGCTGTTTATGACAACCCAGCTGTGACTTTAACCAGTCTATTACCTGACTTAAAATTTCCGTGTAGTCAGTCATCAGCCGATGACTGACTACACGGAAGATAAGGGTTAATTACACTTAATTAAGTCGAGCCATGTGACGTTCGCAATGAGGAGAGACAGCTCACAGCGGGATTTATATGCCATCTTGATGGCATATAAATCCCGTATATTGAAATTGTAAAGTACCAGGGTCTTCACCTGGATCGTCATTTGACGTGGAAGGTTCATGTGAGAGAAAACAGAAGGCAACTTTACATAAAGTTCAAGGAAATGCACTGGTTACTAGGCAGAAGATCTAAGTTATTTTTGTCTAATAAGTTACTTTTTTATTCAGCAATTTTGAAACCGATATGAAGATATGGCGCTCAACTATGGGGCACAGCAAGCAAGACAAATGTAGGAATCATACAGCGGTTTTAGAACAAACTAGAGAAAAGTATAAGTGAGGCATCGAGGATTACTAAAAACACGAATATTTAGGTCTATGCTACGTCAAGAAAGAAATACAATGTGTTTCAGTTTGAAATATCAAATTCGGCTACATCACCACGTTAATCACATGCCGTAAACCTCCTAGACAACGGTGAGAATGATAAAAGTGATAAGCGGACCTTAGTAATTCTATAGTACAATTATATCCGCTGATTGTTGTGCATTAATTAATCCTTCGTTTCCTTCCTCTCTACTTCTGTTTTCAGATTCATTTTTAATTCTTTCCTTTTTTGGAATATTTTTTCTTTTCTAAATGTTTCATTAATCTGTCATTTTTATGACTCTTGGTATTATTACTGTTTTCTACTATATTTCTGAAAGTACAATTCTTCAGAACTACCTTATGTGCGTTTTACCCAAAAATTACTAGTACGTAATTTTTGAGGAATCTCGATGGAGATTCCTTTTTAATGTTAAATAATTTACTTAAGGTTTCAAGAAAAATATAATAGAATGTAAATAGCCATTTGAAAAAAAAGAAAAAATGGTTAATGTTGTTTATTTATTTATTCATATATAACAACAGTCATACGCTTAGTTACAGTGACTTTTATTTTTTTTGTGATGAAAAATAATTTAATTATAAACTACCCTTTAAATACTTTTACTAAACACTCGGGGTTTTTTTTTTCATAAAGTCAATTAAATATCATTTCGTTACGTTTGTGCGAAATGAAAACGCTGCGTACTATCCATATTTCTGTAACAGATTATTTTAATCAGATGAGAATAATAATTTTAATTAAGCGGAGAAGTAGGAAGTGGAACTTACTGTGAACAGAACTTTTTTTGTTAAAAACCCCGTCACCAGTAGTATTATGCTAATATATCAATCCTGATAAGTTATGGTAGTCAATATTTTAAGAAAATTTAAATTTTCCATAAAGCAAAATAAAATTTTGCATTTCTAGGTAACAAGACGAGTGATGACAGCTTGCCGTACGGTTAAATTAACATTACTAGCTTGCCTTGGTTGTGACTTAATTAACAATACATATATCTCAGAAAAAATTAAGTGTTTTTTAAGTGATTGAATTCCCAGAAATTTCTGAAATATTGTAGATTCATTTCATTCAACAACATTGCAAGTTATTCTCACCATTTGAGATTAAACTATTAGTCTTTCGCTGGATAAATAACCTCGCGACGTAGTGAATCACAAATTCTTTAATAAAAATTCCACCTGTGGATAATAAAAATAGCATTGCAAAAGAATCATCCTGAAGATCCTCGTATAGTATCACCAACAAAACTTATTTACCAAACTATTGACCGAGATATTTCGAGATGAAGTTTTTTCAAAACCAGTGCAACGATTAATTTATAAAAATATATAAAACAAGACGCTTATTTATTTACCAACAGAGCAATGTCCCAGCTTACATGTAAATTTTTCTTCGTTTATCTAATGTTAGAAGAACTATCTAACCTAATGTTAGAAGAAGGAAGAAATTGTTTCTTTCGTAATGTTTTAACTTGAGACAGCCTTTAAACCACACATACACTATCAAAATGCAGAATGCATTTTATAGTAAGATTTATATGAAAAACAGATTATCAGATTTTATACAACGATGTAAAATGCAAGTATATTAGTATAATTTCCTCACAAACCTACATCAGTTTTGAAAACCTTAAGTACAATTTTCATAAGATGAAGAAATATATGGTTCAACACTGAAGGACGTATCCTTATTTACAACAAAGTCATAATATATTTAGTGCTTTATAATTAAATTATTTTTCTTTATTATAACATATACATCTTTTTTATAAGATAATTTATTATATCAAAAGATTTTGAAGGCTTGCACATGTGATATCTATCAGATGAAATTTTACGATTAACTGTAAGAATCGCATTGTTGACGTAGATTCGGAACGGAATCTTAAAGGGAAATATTGAAGTATTAATATTCCATTAGTTTCATATAAAACAGCATATTATAAACGGATATTACGAATCCTTAAAAAAATTTACGTTTATTCATAAATAATCAGCAGAATACTTAAAAGGTTTTCATGCTCCCTCAAAAGGATCTTGTTTAAGGATGACAAGGTTGCTCGGCGACTCGGTTAAATTGACGATTGTGACTCACGAGTGAACTTTGAATAGTACTTGTAGCTCATAGCATTAATCGAGCCCTCATTGAGAAGACAATAATGTCAAAGTGTCACAATATAAACCAATAGGGTTTGAAGATCTGATAGTTACGGTTCCCTAAACATGATTGTGTAGGTAACCTCCGGTTGTAGAGGTAGGACAGTAATAAATCTCATTTTAATCCTCAGTACTATGTTAGAGGTAAGTGGATAAAATACCTACCTTACCAAGAATGTAAGCTATCTGGTACATTAATAGAACATATTCGGAAACTAGTAGGATATCAGGATATCAGATTTGTACAACTGTTAATCCGGTGTTTGCTACTGGCATTTAGAAGCGATTTATGTAAGCAAATCGAGCACACAGCCAAGTGTAGTCGTAAATGTAATATGTAAATTTCAAGTATTGATGCGATAGTGAAATAACGCGTACATTATAACGTGTTTACCATACAGTTAATAATAATTTTAAAGTTTTATTTATATAGAAATTACGCAGACTTGTTGATAATGTATGAACTCATAAAAAAATAAGGTGCGATTTTTAATTTTTTTCTTCATACGGTTGAAATTTTAAGAAAAGAGTAAATATATTCAACATACAACTTCTGTATAAATAATCAACATCCACAATGGAACTACAGATTTTTTTATAAATGAATTACAGATAAGACTAATAAAATATTAACTTTTAAACAAGACAGTATTTGAGAAATAATTTACTGACCCAAATAGATTCATAGACTAACAACATCAATCAAAATGAAATATAATCCCACGTAGCATAACATTCTCGCTTAGCTATAAAATTCAGTTATTATGCATGTTTCATCATTACTATTAGATTAAAAATTAAATAAAACGGTTTTTGTTTCTAGCGTAGGTACGAGATGAATGTATTTGTAACCAATAGGACATATTTTTAAATTTTGCATATAATACAGTTAAGCAGTAAGTTAAGAAATTATAAGCAGTAAGTTTATAAAATGTGCTATGAAATGCCTAGAAATATGTTCTAGCGAAAATGTTTGCACCAATATATATCATATTATTAGTTTGATGCTGAGCTGCAATAGCAAATATTACACACTGCTCTCTCAAGCAGGTATTTAACGTACATTTTTATCCACAAAATATCTCAAAAGGTTTTGTCTGTATTGTTACAAAAACCCACACACTTGCGGGAATAGAACTTCTGTTTAACATCAAAGATGATACTAATAACTCTATTATGAAAATATTAAAAAAATATTCTAAGGGGAAGAGAAACATTTTTCAAATTGTCAATTTAAAAATAATGCAACATTTTTAATAGAAAGAAGTTCTGTAATGTGTGTAACAGCATTAGGTACAACAGGTAGTTGCTTACATACAAGTGGTAATTGCTTTCTCCAAGACTATGTTTATTGTATATGATCCATTCAATTCCTTTGTGTGAGGCTCCTGTCTGGATAAGAGCCCTGAACATTCAGCGTGCTAGGTTGAGTACTGAGTGGGTACAGGGGAAGATGTCATTAATGATATGTTCTGACATCATGACTGCCTCCTTTGAGGTAACGATCAGTATTATCAGTACGCCGCCGCTAGCACATAGAGAACGAGGCGTATTCCCCTATTCGTAGCTTTAGATGTAAAAAATGCATTCGGTTCTATTAAGTGGGAATCAATAAATAGGGCATTAGTGGAAAAAGGTATCAGTCCTTATTTAAGAAGGCAGATAGGGGAATACCTCTCAAATAGAGAATGCTTGGTGGAGACGCAGAGTGAGTGCCTACGTTTCAATATTTATGGCGGTGTGCCACAGGGTGGCGGTGTACTGGGACTCTTACTCTGGATACTGGCCTTCGATGGGATATTAAGACTAGACTATCAGGATGGGGTACAAGTAATTGCCGATGACCTGGCGATACTCATCAAGGGTAAAACAACTGTCGATGTACAAGAGAGTGCTAACAACACGTTACGGACGATAGATAATTGGTTGAAAGAGAGGGGACTCCAGCTGGCAATAGAAAAATGTAAATATATTATGTTCACAGGGAAGAGGATTTTAGACCGTCCGGCCATCCAAATTGGAAACCAACAAATAACAGAGGTCGAAAAGATTAAATACCTGGGTGTGACTTTTGAGAGGAATTGCCGGTTCACCCAGCATATAATAGACATATGTGCCAAAGGTGAACAGATGACTAAGAATTTGAATATAATAATGACTTCGCAGAGAGCTCCAAGACCCACTAAGCGAAGGGTGATAGCGTCCACAGTGACATCTATGATGTTATATGCAGTACCAGTGTGGTGGCACTCAATCAGGGTTAAAAGAAATTTGAACAGACTGGTTAGTACTCATAGCAGGCTGTTTCTGGGGGTTGTTTCAGCTTACAGGACGGTCTCCTATGAGGCGTTGTGCGTGTTGTCTGGGGTGCCACCAATAGACTTAATGGCCCTAAATAGAATCGAGAGGGCGCAAGGCCTTGAAGCAAATGAAGCAAAAGATAAACTTAGACATAGATGGCAAAATAGATGGCAGGAGGATGGACCAGCCAGACGCACGAAGGAGCTGATTCCAGATCTTACACTATGGTTAGACAGGGAACATGGTGAGTTAAATTATCATATCACGCAGTTTTTTACAGGTCATGGAAATTTCAATGAGTACCTCCATCGTGTTGGAAGAAGGCCAGGTCCAGAATGTATGTACTGTGAGAGAATTGACAATGCAGAACACACATTTTTCTGCTGCGAGAGGTGGGCAATTAAAAGGAGGAACTGTGGCATAATAGGTATGAGCCCAGCAGAGGTCCTAGAGCACATGTTGAGGAGCGAAATAAACTGGAAGAAGGTTACGGAATTTATAGTAGCAGTATTAACAGAGAAGGATATAGATGAAAGGCGACTAGGTTACTAGTGTAGAATAGGGTAGGGTGGACAGCTTCAGTGGTGAGAAACGGCACGCTGAGGTGTGTCGTTCTCAATGATCCACTGAGGACTCCAAGGGTTTAGATAGGTTCCGATGAAGAAGAAGGGTAAGAAAAGACCCGGTGCCACGGGTAGTCGTGGGTATGTCGTGGGTTCCAAATGGGCAAACAGAAAATCACTCAAAAGAGCTGACACCGGCGAGCCGACCTGCCATGCCGGACGTTCAGCCGGTAGGCGGAGAGGCTCGTTAGAGTTTACCAGACACTCCCCTGGGTGGCGCAATACCAACCAGTCGGACCGGCCCGGGGGAATAGTATGAAAAAAAAAAAAGTACGCCGCCGCTAGATCTGCAAGGGACGTTCAAAGAGGTAAGCTACCGCAGAAAGGACAGGGGTACTCTTCTGGATATGTAGTAGCCTATCCAGAAGAGTACTCTGTGTTCCTTTGTCCGTTGAGAAACAACGGACAAAGGAAGATGGATGTTCATAAAGCGTGTTGCGCGTGGGTCGATAGGGGATTCGGTGAGGTCGGTTATCGATTGACCCAGTTCCTGTCAGCCAAAGGCAGCATGAATATTTACGGCCGTATTGTGATGTTTTTGAAGATGTCTACCACGTCGTTCTGCTTGTGCTGGGTGAGCACGTATTATTTTTGTGTGCAATAGGTGAACATATTCAAGGGTGCGATGTGTGGCGATAAGAAGGCCAGTTGATGCGGAAAATGTAGTTAATGTCATCTTTCAAGCGACCAGAAGTGGCAAGATCTTCCAAGATGGACAAGGGCATTATCGGGAGAAAAGAAGTGGAAGAGTAGTTTAGGTGGACAGCCTGCGGGAGTTCGTCTGCGTCGGGTTGTAGATGTAGTCATCCGTTTATGCCCGCGGGACTCCGCTGAGTTCCCTACTGTTACTTTCCGCAAGAATGATTCTTCGAACCCACCAGAAACTGTATTATGCTTGAGCGTGTCCGATCTTAACCACATAGACACATAGCATTAATATAAATTTTTAATTTAGATTAGTTAATTTTTAGTATATTTTAAATACTAATTTAAGTACTGTATTTTACTGTTAACTGTTGGATTCACTAGTTACAAATGGAAAATACGATGATGTTGGAATACGTTTCTAGAGTACAAAACAAAGCGACAAAAGTACGGTGTACACCTATATTTTTGTTAATATAATTAGCTAATAAATATAAATGAAAAGCTTTTCATCTTAGAAAATCTTTACTCCATCTTTTAATTACCTTTCGTATAGAATTTTTCAGGAATGGAATAAGAGCAAAATTACTTTTGGTAGGGGTAATATTTTAAGTTAAATTAAGGGGTAGGAGTACTATTTATTTGTCCCTAAAGAAAAATTAATTTAAAAAAGAAAGATTATCGGATTATACTAGAAGGGTTAATGACTTTGTATATTGACTGGGGCACTAATCAATACTGTCTAATCTTATTCTATTTTTATTGTAAACGTCAAACTTCTGCGATAACAGCAGGTTATAAAACTTATTTGACAGAATTTTAATACTGGGTTCTTTTTTGGGATTAGATGAGCATCACTGAAGTTCACAGCTTACAAATTGGCTGTTACAATTTTTTATAAGCTACAAAAATTCCATTTTCTTTGCATTAAATTCCAATTTATATAGCAAATTAATCACGTGAAAAAAATACTGAAATAAACAAGTATTATCTGAATATAAACGTAAATAACGTAATATAGGAACTATAGGTAGGTATATAATAACTGAGGATGTGTATTCGTGAGATAAGATTTATAAACGACGAATTATTGAATTTAATTCTATTCTAGAAAGCTTGGATTAAAAACTCAAAATTTTAAATGTAAATAGTTGAAACTTTTATATATATATACCAAGTTTTATTTCATTACACCTAACTTACCGAAAAATGAGTGTTACTATGATTATAAATATACTAATAATATATCGTAATTTATTTTTATTAGTAGAGGCTAATTAATCATAACATGAAGTCAATGAAAGGATAAAGCTTTTGAATAAATCTGTGTTGGCAATTAATTATAGCTTTCAAAAATAAACACAAAGTTTCAGTCCTACTAAAACCATTAGTCTGTTATTATACAGCTAATCTATAAGAGAATGTCTTCTTGGTTAGAACTGAAGATTTATATCTCTTAAGTACACTATGTAAAAACAACTAAAACTACGTAATCGTTAAAAAAGATTAGGCAACAAATTAAAAATAAATATAAATACCATCTGAGATTAATGATACATTTAAAATACAGAGCGATTTAATCATTAAAGTTGATTCGATTAGAGTAAAAATCGAATCGTTGGGTATTCCAATCCTCGTAAATAATTAGAGTATCTACGTTTATACCAATGCATTTTTAACAAAAAATTATTCAAAATTAGGCGAATAAATACGAAGTGTATGAACAAAGGCTATTTATCTGTTCTTGATGATTCAGTTTAATGAAGCACTATCGACATAAAAAACATTTGTATTTGTTCACCTTTATTATTTCACAGACCAGCGTTTTCATCCAATTGCTTCAAGCTTACTTATGTAATATTATTCCCTTTATAATATACATTTTTACGTTCCCGATGTGTATTATTCTATGTATTTTTCTTACATTTATTTATTTTAAAAAAATTGTGAAACACAGAAGACGGTTTTAGTTTAATCGCACATACTGTTCGTCTCCATTTTTTCAATTTTTTTCATATGGTACTGCATTTTTTCAATTTTTCTGCAATAAATTACTGGAAAAATATTATAGAAAAGTATCTATTTTGACTCATTTTTAACTTTACGTCATTTTAGTAATAGAAGCTGTCATATATTTTCTAACATATGACTGCAAATTGCATAAAAAATTCTTTAAATGTTACTACTATATTCCCAATAATGGTTTTTTAAGCGCAGAATTTGATCAATTTTTTAACAGTTTTTCTTTCATCGGCAATTCAATGAAAAGCTATTGCACTCTGAATGGTTCTTAAAATAAAAATTATTTTTTAAATTTAATTTTGTAAATTAACTAACAAAATCATGCGTATAGGAATAGAAAAAAACACTACATAACTTCGAAGATAAGTTGTATTTATAGATTTTAATGAGATTCTATTACTACCGTAATTAGAAGAATTTCAGCTAACAAATGATTAATTGTGTAGCTACGATTAGCTATGGTTTATACACAGCTGCTATGTGTAACCTTTGACAACTAAAACACAATTACCTATAATAAAATAATTCATAAATTGAAAACAGTTAATCTAAAATTGCGTAAATTAGGCTAAAACGATAAGAAAATATTTATTAAAAATATTAAAATATTAAAATATTTATTAATAAGTAAATAAGAGGTCATATTTCCAGAATTTTCTGTTTTTTTTTTTATTACAAATGGATGTAAAAGAGGTCAGGATAAAAAGTAATCAATAAAGATTAATTTTCTTTAATATTTCTTCAGCTAATTAAAAAAAAAAAAACTGACAGCACAGTTACAGAAATTTCCCTTCTTGCGGGTAAAGCACGTTCTGGGAAAGTCCTACAACTGTGGGTTGTTTCTAATCCACGGCTTTAAACACACAACTAAATTTAAAATATTTATCATTTTATTTTAATGTAATATTTTTTCAATGATTTCAACTAAACGCGCGCGTACCGTATTTAATCCGCGCATATGTGAGAGAACTAGCGGCGACGGTCGGTACTACCTAAACTAATATAATTTCACAACTTACAGAGAACAAATTTCGCTTCTATGGTCACGAGGCTTAACGCACCAGGTACCGAGTCGACTGGGCGATCGAGTTCGAGACCCAGCCAGACCGATTTACTTTTTTACACTTTAAATATTATTCATTTCTTTAATTCTACCGCTCACCTGTGTCGTCACAACGTAGCAGACACCTACAACAGCTGTTCGCCAGTGTTACTAACCTCTGGAATATTAACAAAATAAAATAAATAATATTAAAAGTGTAAAAAATAATTTGGTTAGCAAACCTATGAATTTCGAATTTCCCGGTCCAAGAGGAGGAGGGAAGAAAATCTATGTCATGGAAAAAGGGAAATTCCAAGATGGCGGACTGCAACACTAGCGCTCCTTGTGTTGACAAGGGATATTATTGACGCAGTCTGCCCACTTGGCCACTGCTTTAAAGCATTTTTGGGGTGAAGGTGCGATTATGGGAAAACCTTTTCGCAAATATTTTTTTATTTTTTAATTATTAAAAAATGTGCCTATGAAAAATATAACTATAATTAGGCGAAATCTGGAGATACTGATGGTGACCTTGGTCTACAGCGTCATCCCTTCGACCAAAACGTAAAACCTAAACGTTTATATAAATGCTTAATGCTAAGTTTATATGAATCCATTTTTAACTAAAAACTATTCAAAACTAGGCGAATAAACACGAAATACATGAACAAAGGCTACTTATATTTTCTTGATGTTTCAGTTAAATGAAGCACTATCGACATAAAAAATATTTGTATTTGTTCACCATTACTATTTCATAGATGAAAAAATATTATTAAAATAAATTATGAATGTGCATTTATTTGTAGGTTGTTTGGCAAAGTACATTTATACAACGTATACATGCAAACATACACCAATTAACGTTTAAGAAATGTTTCTAAAGTAACCAATGGGATACCATTTTCCATTTTCAAGTCACTCACCGACTAGAAAAGTCAAATATAAAGTCTGAAGATATTGAGGGTGACCTTACTCTACAGCCACATTCCCACATTCCTCTAAAGCCACAATTTAATAACATCAATGCCCCATATATAAAAGTAAGGTGACAAAGTTTCGTCAAAATCGGTCCAATAGTTCTGGAGATATCAGGGGATTTAGAGGCCAACACTGAACCCACACACGAACATACGATTAATGTTCGTGTGTAGAAAAATTTCCATCCAGTTTTTCGGGCTCCTTAGGTTCAAAATTTCAAGTGAAAACCGCATATGCCCAAATTGGACCGTTTACAACACGTTCACTTTTAGAGCTATTTTAATAATAAAATAAAGCCGAATAGTTTTAAAAAATATTCAGTGAATTTAATATACGACTGAAAATTATATTTTTCCATTTATATTAAGCAATTTATTACTCTTCAAACTCATTGGAAAAGTTATAAAGCTCTTAGAATAAAACAGAATCGCTTTAACAATATATTTTAATAATTATCAGCACCGGATAACTATTTCAGTAAATAAATTAATATTTTATAAGTGATCGATTCATGTTTATTTAAATATTAATTTATTCGTAATAAATTACAAACCCAACAATAAGCTTCATTTATAGGATATATTAAGAATAAGATGATGAAAAAAAGGATTTGACTAGTACTAGGTACGGAAAGGTAGAAAATTAATTTTAAAATAAACATCACAAAATAAGAAAAGTGGCAAATATATAAATTACTATAATATTTAACTTAAATAAAAAATGTAAATTCGTGAAATGAATTTGAAAATATGAAGCTGTGTTATATGCAAAGAAAAAAAACAAGTGATGAAATATTTTCGTCAACGAATCTGACGCATCTGTTGGGTCCGTATGGTATGTAAAGGCAAAAATGTGAAATATGTGTGGAAAAATACCGCTGCAAATATTAAATAAGAATATAAAAAGGAAGAATGACAAAAAAAAGGGGAAAGGTTGCAATTTCTTTCTTTTATTTTTTTAAACAAACACATAATAAAAAAGAGTACAGAAAGGTAAAGAATACTGCTTACGTGATATGTTCTACAGTAACCTTTTTGGCAATTAAAGCAAATATAAAGAAAAAAATTGTTTCCTATTACTGTTAGATTAAATTATTTATTATGAAACTACACTTGGTGGTGCGCTTTTCTATGCTAATGAGTTGAAACTATAAACTCTTCACAATAACAAAAAATCGAATTTGATTGTACATATTTACAAATCACATTCATACAGCTCACTGAACATTAATTTAAATTAAAAAAAAAAACATGTCTAATCTCTAGGTTCTAATCCAACTTTAAGCTCCCTTGTGAAACACGCAGAATATATACTAAAAATATGCTCAACTACCTGCCTAATAATTAGTATTTACTAATTTCTTCGTTAAATTTGGACCGTCGGTTTTCCAGTTATCGGCCATTTTTAAAAAAAATAATTTAATAAAGGTAATATTTACGGAGCTATCATTGACTAAAAATTTTAAATGGCCGCTATTTTAAAAATCAAAGATAAAATTTTCAGCTTTATTTATTTCGTAGATATTATTCCGTAAATGCACACAAATTTTAAATAAAATATTGTAATCTGTTTTGCAGATATTAATTTTTAATGAGAAACACGGAATGGTGGTCTGAGGAGAAAATAAAGCGAAATAGGAAATTAGTTCTAGTGAAATTCTTTTGTTTTTTGATGTAGTGAATCAGTCCCTTAAATTTACCCAATCCTTTCGAGACACTTGTATGTACTCAAGAGGGGAGCACAACATGACAGATTCAACTTCATGTTAATCTGCTGAAATATAAGATTCTACGAACTGATTTTCTTTCATATATATAATATAAATTTAGATTGTTGAAACGAAAACCTTCCCAGAATGATGCATGTAATAGTATCCAAGTGAAATAAATTATTTAATTAAATCCGATCTGAAGATTATCGATTTTACTAAATTAAATATAATACTATATTTTTTATCGATTTTAATATTGTTGAAACTTTATTGAATACAACATTTTTTACGAATTTTGTTGTTCTTTCAGCGTTAAAGTAAAACAACGGACGGCTTGTTACAGCAGATGTTTAGATTGTTGATTTATTTCGAAAGAATAATAAAAACACATCTACCCACAATGGGTAACTGCGATCACTGAAGAACGTACTTTTGAAACTATATACCAGATGAGAGAGACTTTTTCAACTTTTATCCAGCAACACAATAAAAAAAAAAACCGGGAAAATCGCTGAAATATTGTGTTTCGTACTCGAATCGGTCGTTCCTCCGAAACAATGTTTGATTTATTTAAAAGTTATCTAATGCATGTCGGCCAATACATAATTGCAACTATTTTAATTATTCATCCTATACTTCCATAATTCCGTTCACTCTCGGCAATGGAGGACGCAAGTTCTCGAATAACCGCATTCACATATTTTTAACACTTCCGATCATTGTATTTGCCAGTAACAGAGATTTATTGAATAAGTAATATTTTTTAATAGTACAGAAAGAAACTAGATTTACAGAATTAAGGTGTACAATACTATGCATATATATTTAAAATATTCGATAAAAGAATGATTATATGAAATATTTTCTTATATTTTCCATTCGGTAGTGAGTTAGACGTAAAATTTATAGCTAATAATTCAAACGGTCGTGAAATTTCGTAATTTGAAAAAATTATAATTTTAAAACTGTAAATGACTGCACAACGAAAATCATTTCAGTCACATCATAAATGAACATTCGGGACAAACAAACTTTATTTTCATTACATTTATAGTTCTTCCCTTTATCTAATTTGTAAACTAGATTTTAGATAAGGCGTAGTTCTACACTCAGTAGGGAAAGTTTTTATTATAATGAATACGACTCCTTAATACGCTTACCCGATAATATTCTTCAAATTATCAAAGTATCAGTAATTAATTACAAACCTTATTTTACTAAAAATAATACTCGCAACAATACAAATGACCGAGACATGTATGGAGCCTTAATCAACAAAGTTATATGATTACCACGAGAATATCATACGAATCAAATTTTGAATGTCAAGTATACATTATTTACTTAATATAAATATTTCTTAATAGATACATTATTTACTTTATTACAAAATATTATCATAGTAGTTATTAATGAATACGATATTTAAAAAAAATAATAATGTATAGGCTAATCATTCCTAATGATTTCTAATTGAAGGTTTTAAATTGTACTACAGCCAACAAGAAAGATTATTATTAACTTCTGAAAAATTTTTGTGTTTTACAGTACGGAAATAGAAATTTAAAAACAAACTAAGTTTAAAAATATACTTTAAGACGTAGAATACAACTGAATAAAGGTTGCATTTTTTTGGATTATACAATATTTGTAATTATTTAAAAAATAATATAGAGCGAATACATAGGTTAATAACTACCAATATTTTAGCTATCAGGGCATTTTTCTTTTGTACTTTATTAAAACTCATGTAAATTCTGAAATAACTTATATTTAAAAAAAATTAATTAAACTAATTTTTGTAAGGATAAGATTTGTAATATTTAAAAACCGTAATATGTGTAATAATATTTATAACCGTTTATAATGTTGCGGTTAGACATAATTATGTTCAATTGTTACAATAAAATTAAACAACTAAATAAACAGTTTGTATTGGATACAAAACAAAAGAATAGTCATATTTTAATGGTTTTATAGTTGCATAAAACCACTCGTTTTAATTTACAACTTTAAGCTGTAGTTTACAATAATATGACTGATGATAGCATGGACGGCTTCCTCTTAGTAACATAATAACTAAAAATAATAGTTATTGTTACAATAAGTTCATGCATACAACGAAATGTATAACCATTGAACTTTATTTAACATAGTCTATTTGAAGTTTTTTAGAGTAACTCGTACAAATTTAATGTATATTTATAATTGATAATGATCAATATTTACTTGACAAATCTATATCCAATAAAAAAGTATTCGTTTATTTTTCTAATAAAGAGATACTTATTACATACATGGATCAATATGCAATACGGGGATAATATAAAACATATTAAAAATAAAGGAAATGTTGTACAACTTAAATGAATTTATATACAAAAAATATAGTGTTTGAAACTCTGTAAAAGAAAAAATATATATTGTAACTAAAATTGGTAAAGATAACAGCTTACCTTGTAATTGAACTACAGGCGGTACATGTTCAGTATAAGATAAAGCATGGCTGGACGTTTAGTAATAATACCTGTCTGAGCATGTCTGTTTACCGCTGCGTTATGAATACAACTGGCAGTGGTTAATGCGCATGGTACGACTGAGTACATCAACTAGTAGTTTACTAACCTTGCCTGTCTTGTACCAGTATGTGTATGTTACGTTGCTATTACGTATACGAATTTTAACGAACCTCACTCGGCAATACGAAGCCCGATCCTAACATAATGTAGTGTAGGCGGCACCACACGCGCACTCGCAGTGACAGTGAACATCAACGGCAGCAGTAATAAGCAAACCGAATAATTCTAGACAAACATATTTTTAACAATATTTTTTTCTTTTCTTCATGTTGTAATATTAAAAAAAAAATAATAATAAAAAAAAAGAATCTACTACAAATCAATAAAGAAATTACCCATCCCTGAATTTTAATGTTTTTTTCACATTTTATAGTTTTATGAGCTGAAAAAAAAAACAACTAAACACTGCTACAAATTCCGTATGTAGACTTGTGTGTTTTAAAAAATATTTGTTGTTTTTAATTTTTGCGTTAGATTTATTTCTATTTATTTAATTATATTAAAAAAGACAAAATTTAAAAAAAAATCAGCTAAGTGGAAGGGATATTACATCAAAAGAGAAGGTTTGAGTTTACGAAATTTTTACTGATGTATAGTGTTAACTTTTTAAAAAAATGTAATATCATGGTAACAGTGGAAATTTAATTATAGAAAGTATGAAAAAAGTAACAACACACTTCGACATTAAAAATTTGATTTTTATATAAAATTTCTGAATAAATATTTTTTATAATGGATACTGATTTTCTGAAAGTTCTTTAACTTTTGAATGTTTTTTTAAGAGTCGTTAATAGAACGGGAACGTTTATAAGATCTGATCAGACTTGTGATAAACAACACACTAGCTTAAAAATATACAAATATTTTACTGTTAAAACTAACAACTTTAATCTTTTGAGACATTTAGTACTAGTTTCAACCGATATTATTTGTTATGTAGTAAACTTCCAAACGTAATATTTCTCTTAAAACACTTTCTGTAAAAGGAAATTACCAGCCTGGAAATAAACTAAAATTTCTTCATAGAAATAAAGAATCAAATAAGCCAAAATATAAGGGTTCTTGTTAAGTAAAAGTTATCATATTTTTTATAGTTTCATTTTTACTGTTGTAAAGAACTTTTCCATTATATTTCTTTTTGTAATAAAATAAGTACATTAAATAAATAAGTAAATAAATCTGATTATACAATTGATAATAAGCTTTTTGAAATGCCATCTCAGCATTTCGTCTGGAGGTCCCGGGTTCAAATCCCGGTCAGACAAGGCATCTTTTCATACGCTACCATTTTCCACTGGGCTAATGACCTAAGCGGTTGCGCCTGCTCTTTTATAAAAAAAAAGAAAAAAAAGCTTTTTTAAAAATGGTTTATTTTTCTACTATTTCTGACAAAAAATCTTGTCTTTGTTTTGTTTATTGTTATCCTAATCATATAGTTAAATGTAATGATTCTACTTAATGTACTTGTATTTTCTTTAATTTTTCTAATTTCTTTGGTTTTCACTATACGTACCAGACCTTCTTGTGTCTGTCACGTATACAAAATAACTTAGATACAAGAAGCATCAATCACAATTGTTTTCTCTGAAAGTATGATCAAAGTTCACTTGTTATTCCTTGTTATGGACACAGTGAAGATATCACTTTTTCTCTTAAACATCACTTTTATTGTAAGTGATAAATTTTTATTTTTTATTTTTATTTAATTAAAAGTTATAGTAAAATTGAATAATAGATAAATATACTTTCTATTCTATGATTAAAAAAAAGAAAAATAATACTGAAATAATTTTTTTTAACCAGTTTCGGAGCTATAAATCCAGAGTAATTAATTAAACATCAAATTACAGTGTTACTTAACCGGGTAGTATATAATTCTCAAGATCATTTATTAAAAGTAACTATCATATTAATAAACTGTATGATTATTGCCTTATTGAAATGACATGAACTAATTATTATTCAAATCATTTGGCATTACACCATATAATGAAGATTATATGCATTCATATATAATGAAGATTATGCATTAATTAATCAGTTAATTAATGCACTTATTAATTTTATATAAAGGATTTTGAATTAATATATTTACAATTAACATGATATTATTGTGTATTTCAATTAATAACGAAAAGTTATTTAATTACATTGATTTATCCAATAGCAGATGAAAATTTAAACTAATTTGGAATGAAATCCTCTGTTACAAATATAAGCAATAGTATTAAATTGATTACACCATGTAATATTTCATTTCATGTGATAAATAATAAAATTTGATTCAATTAAACGTCCGCTCAATTAAATTTTAAATCTACGATATGAAACGTAAGTATGGAGTTCATCAATACTATATATATATTTTTTACAAAAAATTTAAATACTATTCAAATTGGTTAAGGAAAATCAAATGTAATTTTTTTCAATTCCCAAAAAAGTGTATGAATAAAATTAAGCGGTACTTATTTGTTATAACGATTTCACTTAGTTTTTTTTTCTATATTGAACGTGTAAGATTACGTATTTTTCATAATGGATCCTAATGGTAATTTGTTATTTTAGGAGAAATGTTGAGACCCGGCTTTACCTAGTAAATACATCAGCCATAATGCTAACATTGCACTCATTAGACAAAAACTGTCCGTGGATAGTCCAGTCCAGTTTGTAGTGTAATCCTACTATATGATACCAAGAATGTACTGACTTAGCAAACCTGTATTCTTGGAAACGACTAGGATCGGATCGTACCATAGAACTTAAAATAGGGAAGACAGAAATAAGGATAAGATAAAAATGGGGTGAGGAGATGATTAATTCAAGGAATAAAGATGAGAGGAACTACATACAAAAGAAAAAAACACAAGGCCCTCTCAAGACAATGTACACTACCTCACCAGAATCCCTCCGGAGATCGGGGAGATGATTAAAAGCATTCTGCTCCTTCTAGGTAGCATCTCCCCGATCTCTCGAGGGAGATGTTGACTAGGTTAAAAATATGCTGGAATTTTAATTTCCTTTTTTCAACAAAGATAAAACAAATATTAAGCTTGTAGTTTAATATTAATATTGTAGCTTTACAATCTTTAGATAGCATCTTTCCTACTTCTGAGACGCCATCTCGACTGTCGAAATTAGTATATAACACATTCAACTCATTCTGCGTCCAATCACACTTCTTCAGCTGAAACAAGGCAGAGATTATTCAAATCTGTCCAAAAAAAATACCTAAGACATACTCAGACTCATTACAAGAAACAATATTCATAAAATTAAGAGTAGCATCTTCCGTGCTCCTGTCTGGGCAAAACCGTACTGATCATCTATCAACAACTTTATAGAACTCAATCTATCACTAATACGAAGGTATAAAATCTCAAAAACCTTTTTAATAACTGGCAGAAGCGTTAAAAGCCTATAAGAGGAGCTCACAGTGGGGGCTTTAAACAACAATTAAAGAACAAATTTTGTTTTCAGCAAACAGGGAAATAGCCCCCAAAGAGGATCCAATTAAAAACTGCAGTCAAAGTACTAACACAAATTCCGACAGAATGGCAAAGGAGCTACATCGAAACTGGAAGAGCTTTATTCCTACCAGAATTTCAAGTTTTCTGATGTACCTCTGTCTCTGTAATTTCCACACATAAAACATCAGAGCGAAAAGCAGCAACTTCCTCTCGGATCGCAGATGAAACGACGTTTCATTAGTCTCAATATCATCCGTCAATAAATTATTCAACAGAATATTTAAAAACTCAGCTTTATTAGAAATAACACCCTGCTGGATCAAGAGAGCCAACAAAATAATTTTTTTTGCGTTTATGACCTTTCGACTCTATATACAACACTCTAAGGAAGTACGGATTTCCTTGTTTTGTAACAAAAGTACTTCAAGAATCCCATTTTGATGTCCTGACCAAATGAAAATATTCAGGCTTCAGCCTTCGACAGCCATCTACCAAAATTACTTCTCGTTCAGGATCACCCTCCCGCTGCAGAGCTGCTCTCCTGAGACGGTTCACGAACTGTTTCAACTAATACAATTGTTTAGTCCACCAAGGAGCGATTCTCTCTCGACCCGTACTACGAGGAATCGAGTTCTCGGCGGCTTCCATGAAAGCCAGAGATAATTTTTCTGTCATGTTTTCCAATTGAATATTATTCAGACTTCGGTCTAAGACACGGAGTCTAGTAAAGAGAATATTAACAAATTTAATACGTTCAATTAGATAAAAAAATAAGTAGTGATGTTCTTAGATTACACAGAGATAACTTATAAGTATGTATGTGAATACAACATCCTTACACTTTTTTTAAATGTTTTTGGTAGTTATTTTTTTAATCATGTTATAAATTCTTCAGAATACGAAATTGTATTTTTTCATCTTCTTTCACACTTAATATCATTTTCTTCACATCTTATGATCTGAATAACCTGATCTCACTTTGACGAATATTTTCGTCTGATTTACGGATGGTAAGTTTATTTTTTATTCATTTAAAGTAATAGCAATATCCAAAAGTTTCCTTTCGAGTTAATTTTTTTTCTCTGGAAAATTGAAGATATCATTCCTGTAGCAATAAAGGACCTTCTGAATATAATTTTCATACCTTTCTGTAAAATAAGTAATTTCAGTTGTTGGAACTGAAGACCATGACCGATTAGTTGTTCTAACAGATAGACTAAACTAAACGATGTTGATGTTGCTTAGCCTACATATCAACTAATGTAGGCTTACTATTTTCGACTGGAAATAAAGTCCTACATCGGAATTAGATAAGCCTTGCCCATGATTTTCGCAGATTAACAACAATGAAATTAATGCTCAGTATATATATATTACAACTTTCTTACTTCTTGAAGTTATTGTGAAATTATGTATAACTGTTTGTTAATTGCACGGTTGATTCATTAGGGTGTAACTTTTACATTTTTTTTTTAATAGTGTTAGCAACTTCAATAATTAAGAGTAACCCAATAAATGAAAAATTATCAAAAATGTTGTTTCAGTAATATAGGAAACATTGTTTAAGGTTTTATTGCCTTGCACAATAAACTTTTACGTTAGCCGTTGTGAAGTAACTAAATAAAAATAAAAATGCTTTATAGTTTTATTATTTATAAGATATTTATGATACAAAGAAAGGCAATTCTACTCAGCGTTCGTGTTAAATGTATTAATTGTAAAATATAAAATTTCTAAATTTAAATATATATATATATATATGGGGGCTTTCTTCGCGATTGAAACAGGTGACTAAAAAAACGCAAAAAAATTCCGCGTTAAAAAAAAAATACTTTTATATGAAAAATCAAAGAAATTCTGTTCAAAGTAAATGTAGCGAAAAGAAAACTATAATTATTTAAAATAAAGCATCCTTTTATGTTTAGATAAACACATGATTCAAATCAGAACAGACAACAAAACAACAGTAAACAGTACGGAGGTTTAAAGCCAGGAATTTTGAAATTAATCTAAACATAAGTGGTTTTTGCTGATAAAGCCTGGTTAAGCAGTATTGTAAATGTATAAGTAGATGTGGACAAAGACGTGATGTTAAGGCATTGATTTATGCAGGTCACAAGCTCAGTCTGAACGTTGTATGTTGTACTGTAACAGTATGACACACACAAACACACACACAAACTTAACCTTATTACGACTGAAGTTATTTTTTTATAACGTTTATAAAAAGTATGGACTGAAATATACCACATTTATTATTATACTAGCAGACCCGGCAATGCTTTGCTATTGCTATATATATATATACACACATATATATATATATATATATATATATATATATATATATAGAGAGAGAGAGAGAGAGAGAGAGAGAGAGAGAGAGAGTGTTTAAATGAACACAATTGATCGGTCCATTAGTTTTTTGGTCTTTAGACGACACACATACGAACATGCCTTTTATGTATATATAGAATAAAAAAGTCTGTATATTTGTTTGTTTGTTTCGTAAATATCTCGAACCGGCCCCACCTAGCGGGTTTAGTTTTTGCAAAAATATTTCTTTTCACGTAACTAATATTCATATTCTGAATATGAACCAAATCGGTCCATAAATATAATTTTTATAAATATATCAACCCCAGAACCATCTAGCGGGTTCATTTTTTGCAGAGATAGTTCTTTCCATGTAAGTAACATGTATTCTGAATATGAGGCAAATCGGACCATAAATTCAATTTTTCGAAATATCTCAACGCTAGCGCCACCTAGCGGGTCCAAACTAATTCACAAACCTTCCCTGGCATGCGTCCAACCATTCCCCAAAGTTTCATCGCTATCGGATGAACGGTTTAGGAAGGCGTACGAGACATACAGACATACAGACAGACCAATTCATTTTTATATATATAGATTTATTTGATTATTTAATCATTCTTTAAAGTGAGAAAAAATGTTTACCACTTTTAGCATGTTTTCTAAATGGACACAGTGACACATTTTTAACATTGTTTTTCCCACTTCGAAAACAGTAGAGTAAGAAATAAGTTTAAAATTCAGAAATAAATTAAAGAAAGGGTAATGGGTATTTTAAAAGAAATCTAGCCACTAATGATTTGTAATTTATATATTAACTTTATTACCGACTATTTCATGAATGAAGTTCTATTTCAAGAATGAAGTTGATCACAACACTAATCAGCCGGATTTTGTTATTTACGAAGATTTGAGATTTCAAGTATAAAAACTGAATTCTTGTTTAAAAATGTTATTTTGTATAGCTTTTTAGGGAATGCAGCGTATGAAAAATATAGAATTAGGGAAAATAATATACTTATAAAATGTCGTAATTCTGATCATTCAACATTAACATTCAATACGATCGCTATCCACGTTTGCAATTCGATGCACATTCAATAATCGTCCGCAACCAATCGAAGCTGCATGCGCATTACACCTCACCAATAGCCTGTGAATCAGTAGTTAAAACTACCTACTTAATAAGGTTGCTTTTTAAAATCAAATTATCATTAAATATGTAACGTTTACTGCTAAGTATCTATTACAACTGTCAAACTACACAAATGTTACAGTGCCGAAGCACCTTTTTCTTGCCACGACCTTGAAATTAGCTGTAAAGTCTTTTGATTCGGAATTTATGTCAATGTCAATGAAAATAATTAAAACTGAAAGATCTTTTCTGAGTAAAAAATACGGAAGAGTTCGTAGTCGTATTGAAAACACATTACTTCACTTTGTCTGAAGGCCATTCTATAACTCTGAATAAAATATTTTTACAGGCTTAAAAAAGAAACTTATTCACATTCGAAGCACTATTGCATAACCACTGATTTTCTGTTATATCTATAAAATAACAGAAATCAGATAACATTGCCGAAGATTGTCACTGTCGTATGCTGGCCAGCCTTATTGTCTGATTTTGTGGCCTAATTTTGATATTTTCTTAATACAATTAATAAAGAAAAAGGAAATCTCATTCAAACTGATCAGTGTTAACGTAAATCAAACTGCGAAAAAATTTGAAAGTGGGACTCAAGAAAGTTAACGAAAAAAATCTGCTCGGGTTAGTATTATAATAAGTCGTACCAAGTAGGGTAGGTTTACTCGAATAAACAGTAAACATATACAGAGTCATTTGTATCAATTGAACAGTTGTTTTCTAACAAATTTTAACATTTTTCAATTTGGACAATTTTTCTAACTTTTTACTGCTTAAAATAAAAAAAAATTAAATTTTTTTAAAAACTTTTCCTTTACATAAGGCATTGTCTGGGAAAATTTTTTAACATTTACCAAATAGATACTAAAAAACATTTAAGTTGGCTATTAGATAAAATTCATGTGAAGGAATAAGAAAAGTGTCGAAAATTATCAATTCAAGACAATTTAAAGTCTGCGAATAACATTACAGATTTTTAATTTTTTGACACAAAGTTTTATTTTCTGGGTCTGGAAATTAATTATAAAATGTTTCTGTTAGATATCTGCAACTATTGAAGAATTTAGTAGATTTATCCGGTTATCCAGCAGTTTTAATGAGAAAAATGCCAATTGAAGAATTTGTAAAAAATAAATTCTTGTATAACACAACTCGTTAAAATCGCCCAGTCAGAACGCTAGAATAAGGAAGTTTTATAAAAATCTAAATATTTTATATAATTAGATGTAATTTCAACTACATGCGTAAAAGTAATTGGAAAAATGTTAAATATGTCACAATGAAGTAGATTTATTCAATCTTATTAACTAAAATACAAACCAGTATATATATTTTTTTGTTTTAAGAGATATTAAAATAATAGTGCGGGGTTATTTGAATCATGAATTATGATGATATTAGTCAAACAGATAAACTAAATTGTAAATAATAATAAAAAAAAATAAAAAAAATTTAAAGACTTCCAATAATTTATAAAATAGTGAACAGATTCCCTAAACTTCTTTAATGGTTTCAAAAAACCGGTTTTGTATTGAGTTCGGTAATAAAAACACATAGTAAACTTTTATTTCACTGAACAATCAATAAAAAATACCAATTTAATGCACGTAAATTTATATTTTGAATTTCAACAACATTTTGGAAAATGTATTAACCTAAAAAAAATTAGTATGATCGTTTTATAAACCATTAAAATGTTGTGTCACATAAAAAAATTTCAGGGGTAAAGGAAAGTCTATGAAGAAATTATTTAAACAGAAAGAACCAACCGAATCAATATGAATTTTATTTCTAAATTTTGTTTGACTAAATAAAAAAAATTTCCTGACATTAATTATAAACAGAATAATAATTAAGCTCAACAGAAAATGTTGTAATGACAGATTAGAAGTTGATTAGATTAAAAGAGGTGTCTTTATTTTTTCATTTATATTAAATGGTTTTATAGAAAGTATTAGAAGAGATACAAAATTCTTCGTTTAAAATATACGTTAAAATAAATGGCTTTAATATTTAATTTAAATAATAATTATCAATTAACACCACTTTTATACAAGTTAAATTCTCTTTTAAATAAGCCTTATAAAGTTGCTCTCTTACCATAACCAAAATGGATGGTTGAGGAAAATTACTACTGCTACCACATTTTACGCATCAAACTTGTAGACATAAATCAAACTCAAACGTAAATAAAACTTTCTGAGAAATTATTCCATTGGTTTGATATAGAGAAAAGTTTATAATATTTATATTAAAAATCATGTTTTACTTTTCCTGTATTACAATATGTTTTTATGGATCGAAGATATACGAAATAAAAAACTCTGCAAGAAACTAATATTTATTTCCAATTTATGCTATGCAAATGGTGATATTAATTATTTATTTGAAGCTAATTAAAACCATTTTACTTTACTCAGCCATTTTACATGGTCCTGGTTGGGCGCCTTTTCTGAGTTCAATCAGGAATTATGTGAGTTCTTCGATAGGAAGTTGGAAGTTCTTCAGGGCTCTGTTCTGTATTTGGTTTTCACGTCAGACCATTCTACTCCGGATTACATCATGTTGCATCATATGCAGTCGACAGGAAATCCTATCTGATGATGAAATTTCGAATCAAGTCTCTGCTGAATTAGAATCAGAGTTAGACGAAATCGGTGAGTGGCTGACGAAATGGAAAATGAGGGTCAGTCAGAACAAATCATGCCATGAGACATTTATGATAACAAGGGGATGACATTTATGATGCCATCCCTTACACGGAATGGCATCAACATTCCTTACCTGGATCGGGTACGGTACCTTGGCCTACAGTAGGAACGTCGCCGGAGAGGAAGGGCCATATGGTAGAAAAGAGGAAACACATTAACATCAAGTACAAGGAATTAAACTGGTTGCTGGGTAGAATTTAACAGTTTTCGTTACCTAATAAACTGTTGATCTTCAGCGTTATTTTTAAACCTGTCTAGACGTATGGCATCCTGTCTACACGTTGGGTATGACGAATAACAGCAATAATGTGATAATTCAAAGATAATTCTAAAATAAATTGATGAGAACCATAACAGAGGCGCCGTGGATTGTTAGGGGTAGAGAAATTCATGACTATCTAGGATTACTTTCTGTTTACAAAGGCAAAACTTACCTCACGGTACAAACAGTGGTTAGACAAACATGCGAATTATCTGGCAGTAAATCTAACAGCTATGACATCAGGCGACTAAAACTTTCCATGTGCCGTACCTAGGATATATAACCAAAGGAGTGACCTGGAGAAGGAATCTAAGATTAGAATCACTCTGATCCAGGACGCAAGTGACTGTAGCTGTGCACTGAGCGTCATTTGATAATCTACGAATTGCAGCTATTTCTATTTGCCGACGAACATTTGTTTTATTTATAGTGTTGTTTTCAATTACTGCTGTTTAACTTTTTCTTCCTGTGATTTATTTCTAGTACTATGTTAATTATTGAATTTTACTTGGATCACCTGTACAAGTGGTTTTCCTATACATGAGGCGTTGAACTTTTATATGCTTTAGTCTTTTATATGCTTTAGAACTTTTATATGGTTTCGTCGGGGACTTCTCTTCAAGTGATTACCATGAATTAAATTTACTTACGATCCCGTATGAGAAGCCGATTGTAAATGCTAACCGATACACAAAAAAAATTACTTGCTGTATTTTTTTTGTTTATTTGTTTTTTTTGTTGTTGAGAAAATAGCACGTAAATTAATTTTTCCTCAAATTTTACCACAAAATGCAGGTGTAAATATATGTAAGTGATATAGAAAACTATTATATACTGAATTCAGTAATCCATTTTCCCCAAAATGGTTTTTATTCAAATCACAAATTCCTCTTCAGAACTATATTTATTCAGCTAGGTAAGTAGTAGTTATGCTGCACAACACGAAAAATATTACTAAATGAATCATAAAGTTTGTTATTATTTTACACATTATATTTAATTATTATTATACGTAATTTTCCTGTAGTAAGAATTTCTTGTTTCAGACTCACAAAGCCATTTTCTTCATTTAATATAATGGTTCTGTAATAGTAATAATAATATTTTAAACGGTAAGGATTTAAAATGAAAGCTTTATCAAGCATTTCTGGCGTTCTGAATGAAGTTGTTAAGATTACTTTGATAGATTACAGTACACTCTTGGAAAACGGATCTAAAATCTGACTGTTATAAATGAAATTCTTGAGCCTTGGGAATTTCTTGATATAAGCTTATATACTTGAATCTTAACAAATACAAACCCAAACAAAACAAAACCTTAATATTTATAAAGATTGATATGCCATCGTGATACCAAAGACTTAGTCTGTAGCTGTACATGAAGCTAACCATATTTCACTCATTTAACCATAACAAAATATCTTCCCAATAAATAATCAGTTAAATTTTACGTTATTGATTTTATAATAGTTAATGCTTGTATCAATTTTGAATAACAAAGATTTATACATACAATAATTTAAATATCGGATTGGTGCAATTTGTACTTGAATTTTAAGGTCAACGTAAATAATTGAAGTCTATAAAAGTCAATTGATTTATAAAGAATCGACGCAGAAATTCTAATTAAAAAAACAAAATAATGTAAAATACATTTTTTATGTTTTTTTTTTAAATGTAGCATATTTTCTAAAATATGTGGTGTTTAACCTGGAACTTATAAGAGCAAAACGTAAAAAAATTTGGGATTTTTTGCAGATGACAGTCGGAGTAAATGTTACATAAAAAAAACCTACAAACTTCTCAAACGAAAAACCAAACCAAATTATTTTTAAAATAATTAAATAATATTATAAAATATTTTTTTAATTTTTATTTAATTAAAAACATTTTTAGTTGCTCTTGCAACATCTCTTCTATGATTAGAGATTTTGTACTCACCGTAGCTCTGCTAATTCTATTACTGCGCATTTTTTTTAATAAGATCAGTATGTATTCATATTATGGTTGAGTAGTGAATTGGGTTTGAATTGTCAGTCTAATTAACATGTAATTATTATGGTATTTTTTCATTTTATAATTGTCAAATATTTTATGATAATACCGTTTTTTTGTGTATGCAATTATAGTCAAAAAACTCTTATTGGTAATGTTGCTGGAATTCTGTTGAATATATCATTCTTTTTTCTGAGATATTTGTTAAATTTGAAAAGGGATCTTGCCTTACTCTGAACGACATTCAAATGCACATCGTAAATTAGTTTAAAACGTGCAGTTTGACCTATGAATAACACTGTGTAATCGAAACAGCTTAATTTATTTATTTCAAGGAACTGATTTTTTGACGTTGTGTTTTGTTCATCAAAATCGTTGTTAAGTTTAGTTTTTCTTTCTGAAGGCTAAATTATATTCAGATTGTTTATTAAATGTGTGATCTAATTGTTCAGACTTTGTTATTATGTTTGCAAAGTTTTTGTTGTTTTTTATTCATATTTTAGAAATCTATATTTAAACTTTGTAGAAACGTGTAATTTAGTATACATCTCTATGTGCTAGCCAGTTTACCGTGTTGAGGTTTTCTATGCTATTATCAAGTGACATGAATGTTTTGAATAATCTCCTCAATACATCCGTGTTTGTACTTAAAATGTAAAAAATAAGATGTTAGAACATTTGAAGTTTTTTGATTGAAAATATCCGTTATTATGAGTTTTATAACAATAATATGTCTGTTGTTACATTAGATTTTGCATGATGGTAAGTAACAATATACTAATATACCAATATACCATTTATGGGTTGATATAATTCAAGGCTTTTTTTTTTAACCACATTCTAATCTAAACCATTTTATTAATTAAATTAGTTCAGTTCGTGGTTTCAAAAATTTAAAATTAAAACAAAAATTTCTTTCTATAGGCTTTTCCTACGATTTTTAGTTGAGTTATTCGGAAATTCTAAGAAACATTTATTCTACCTGGTCCCAACCTAAAAGATAAAGCATAAACACTTTTAGGACTTAAAAAAATGTTGTGCCTTACTTGGATTCTTACCTAAACCTTCCGTATAAAAACTAATTGTAAAGAACTTTGAAATTCCAAGTCTTTCATTAGAACTCTGAAAGTTATATGAAAAACAAATAACAGTAGTTGTTTAATCTTTACCGGGTGGCTGAAAAGTAGCTTACCCCCCTCCAACTACTTTCTTTTTATTACTGAGATAAGTGGATGCGGTTTGCGGCATTCCTTGAATCGAAGGGTTACTTCAATGAACATATATATCTCTTGATATATCACTCTTTGATATTTAGACGGTGGTGGGAGGTGGGGGAAAACTAAAAGATTTCAAATGGGATCAATAATGATTTAATATTTCATTTTAAATTGTTCGATGAGACGAGAAAAATGATAACTAAACTCTGATGGCCTTATCGAAAATGGTGGTCAACAATGTGTTTGTTTCAGTTAGCTAGAACTACGGTTGCATGCTTCCCTTTTATTTTTTGCTTTTTGAGATATCCTGATTGTCTCTTTGGATATCTTCTCCAATAAGAGAGGCTAACTCAGTAAACTCCAATTTAGAGTACTCGGCCTTGGTGGAGTGAAGGATAGGGCGGCTCAAAAGTTTTAAATGGAAAATATGGTCATGTGATACCTTGTTTTAAAGGCCTTTGCGAGACTAGCAAAACAGTATCCAAAAAATCAAATTCTGACTATTTAAATCAAAATGGCAATATATATATAGTCATTATTTTTGTTATTTTTGGAAATATTTATATATTAGCATTTAATTTTACCAATTCCTCTGCATCTTACGCATAGTTACTGTTCAATAACTAACATACGCGGCAAGTTTTAAATTTTTATTTTCTGCAAATTTTTCTTAAGAATTTCAAATTTAATTATTTTTTAGATCGTACAGTTTTAGCTTACTGATGAAAAAAATTAGCTTTTTCATTAATTAAATTTATTAACGAGAGGTAAACAAAAACATATACCACAAAAAAAAAACAATTCCAAACCTACAATTTTCAATTCGTACGGTAGTTTTAAAGGATAAACCATATTTTGATTTTCCAAATTGTTATATACTAGAGAAACAACTATTGTTAAAATAATTCTCTCTTTTCCATGTAATGTTTTATCCAACATTTTTAGATCCTCTGAGTTCCTGTTATACATACAGGAACCCTACATCAGAGAAATGACAAATATTTGATAAAAAATGGATGTGGAAGTACTATACCTAAAATGGGATTTGTCTTTATGTTAATTTTTCACTTGAATGTTTTTGTAATATTTTTTCCCTCAAAAAAAGCTATCAGAAAAGCGATTTAAAAGTATATGGCACCTCTAAAAATCAGAGTTCTTGACTTGAAATTTTTAAATATTTTTCAATGAATTAAGGATTACAATAGTAAAAACATTTTCAACTCAAGGGTTAGAGGATTATTATAGAATATTAGAATAAATATATGAGTTTAATATACCGTGTTAAATAACGACCAACAGATTTACGAGTAAATTTTTAAAAACTCTGATGTGGATACCACATGAATTCCTTGGACGACAATTAAATTACATATGCACGTTATTAAAATACGAAATATACACAAAATTTTATTTCATTAATAACTTTCTGAATTATAATTTATCGTAAACATTTTTTTACAATCAGAGGTTTATTAAAAATAAATCATACGTGAACTTTATACAATTAACATTATTACAATTGGTATACATTAACTGTAGATAATTAACTTTTAACATCATTTTTCGTATGTTAATGATGAATTAATAGGTGGATGAACTGCATCGAACGAGTAGTGCAACAGAACTTTACTGTACGAGAGCCTATTCAGAACCGAATAATTAGTCTGTACACTTGGTAAAGGATGCAGCTGCATTGCATTCCATCATACGATAGATTTCTAAATATTAAGTGGTATGAAGCACGTGTGGCTTATGGAATGTAATGCATTAGGATTTTACTGTAACATAACTCACCCATCCCAAAATAAACACCGAGGGGTTGATTATCAGGCTAGGATGTGTTTTCCTATAAATATTTCAATGTACAATGCAATAATAATTGTAATTAATATATAATATGATATTATTACTGAAATCGATATATCACCTTTGCCCATATTATTTTTCCTGATCATTGACAAGTTGTTTAAGTTTTTTTTTTTTTAATTCTAACGTATTAAGATCTTTTGATAACTCAGAGTGTTACTCTTCGTCCATATTCAATTCATTTACATCAATAAATTTAGGATATCCATATCTTTTAATCATATACTACAGTGGGTTAACCTTGTACAATATTTGACTATTATTAGAATTTTAGTTATTGTACATTTTTTTTACAATCAAGGATTAATAATTATTAATAAATCAATATATAATTTAAATTTAAAAAAAATTAATAATAATAATAATAATAATAAATAATTTTAATTTAAATAAAAAATAAATGATGAAATAATTCGATTGCAATCAAAAGGGGAGGTGACAACAAGATGTTACAACAGTCCTAAATCCAAAATTTCAACATGCTACGGCTAATCGTTTTTAAGCTAAGTTAGATACATACGTACGTACATACATATTTACATACATATGTACGTACAGACATCACGCCGAAACTAGTCTAAATGGATTCAGGGATGGTCAAAATTGATATTTACGTTGAAATTTGAAAACCGAAATTTTTCACGATCACAATATTTCCTTTACTTCGTACAAAGAAGTAAAAACATCTTAAAACAGTTTGAAATTTAAATTTAAAGGCCTTATTTAATTACAATTAATAGATGTTATATCTCCATGCAAGTCAATTTCGTAAATATATCTTATGGTGTTAGTAATAACAATTCTTTTGAGAGCAGAATTTTAGTGATTTTTTTCTTTTTATTATTTTAACTGGCAAAATAAACATTATATATAAAAAAAAAGTCATTATATAAGGAAGTAGCAATGCCTGAAATTTTAAAAGTCAATTCAAAAAATGATTTTAAGATTGTTTTTGACCTGTACAATTTATAAAAATAAAAGTTACCTAAAAAAACGAATAAAGTAAACTTTCTTCATTTACGCGTGAAAACATTATAACATTCTCATTATTTTTTTGTTTTAAACTTGCATAAAATGTTCAACGTGAACTTTATTTCTAAAAAGTAAGACAAAGTGGGAAATTTAAAAATAATATTATTATCTATAATTTTTTTATAAGGAAGTAAAAAACTTATCAAAAGACAATTATAAAGTTTATTATTAACATTTAAAAATAAATTAATAAAAAAAGATAATAAACGCTTTCTTTATTATGCTATAACACTATTCGTGAAGGTTATCATCCTCAGGAATACTGGTGTATAGCAGTACCTCTGTCTCCCTTCTGGAACCTTCGGGTTCAAATCCCAATACGGTAATTTTCTCACTAAATCATTCCAGTTATTCTCCAGACTGAAAATTAAAGGTTCATAGGGGTATGTTATACCCCTATAATTATACCCGTTATAATTGAGTAAAATGACTCAATTCATAACGAACCACTTTCTGATCACTTACATTGTTAGGCTTTTAATTTCTGTACGAGAGAAAGAAGCAAAGTGATAATGAAATATTTAATTCAGAACGGAAAACTTTCTGTGTTTTGCAGTTTGTTATATTTAAATTGGTAATTACAGTTCAAACGTGCTTTCCATAAAAAATTTAATTTGGTAACCTCCACGTGACAATAACATTCGCCTATGGCATAATCAATTTGAAACGACCGAATGTCTGTGTAAAGGGAAAGCGTACGGGGCGGACCGAGGGTGTCTGAAGAAAATGTTGAACGAGACAGGAAGTCTTTCCTGGCTTGCCTTAAAAAATTTGCTAGGAAGACCAGCTGGAAACTGGCAATGTTGATGATCACAGTGTGAAATAATTTAAGGAAACGCTTGCATACGCCTGGATATCCTTTACAGCTGTCATAGGCTTTGAAGCCAACCGACTATGCTCTGTATGCCAACTTAGGGATCGAAATATGCAGAATGAAGATATCAACTTTCTTGATCGTTGAAAATTCCGTAAGTTAAATTTTTTTCTATATATTATCGCGTCGGCAAGTTTGCAGGCTGTTTTTTCTATGAAAAAGGCGTAAAAAAAGTTTCATATTTGGATACCTGAATACATGCTTCTTTCCTCAACTATAAGATGAACTAAAAAAATTTACTTGACAAGATGGTGCACCTTATCACTGGTATAACTCTGTACAGGATTGGTTGAATAACGTTTTCCCCGACGATTGGTTTTTATAATCCGATGACAGAGGTTATTTGAGGATGGTCTCCAAGTTCACCCGTAAGCATCTTGTGTTTGTCCTTCCGCGACCTAATGATCTACCCGATTTGAGAGACAGGAATGAAGTTGTCGCTTCCATTACTCCAGAAAGCCTGGTTAAAATATGGGACAAAATCTCTTATCGGTTGAAAGTGTGCCGCATGAATACTATTTATTAGGTGCTCACATTGAATACTTGCAGAGAAAAACTGTAATAGTTACTCATTCATTTTATCTGTTATTTTTTATTGTAAATCAAAGCGAAAAAAAAATAACTTTAAAATCGATTGCTATTTTTTTGTATATCCTGTTAAATAAAAATAACATTCTTTACTAAGGAAAATAATTATCATTGTGTTATTTAATCAAAATCAGTCATTTTTTGAATTAATTCTTAATTCCTCTCGCTTATAATAATAATTATTAGATGAATTGCTAATTTTTTTATGTATATAAACATAAATTTCATTTTGAAAACATCATGTTTAGTACTCGTAATAATTAGTTTCTTTTTTAAATAAATTGCAAATTTTTTTTATTCAAATTTTTACTTTATAAAAAAAAGTAAAGTTTCGTTAATTATTTGTTAAGATAGATGAATATATTTCTATAACAAAGGGAGCTGAAAGAAGCTCCGTAATTTTCATGGTTCAGCGTCACAGTAAACGACTCAACAGTTATCACCCAGACCCAAAAAATGTAAGTGTCGAGAAAAAATGGATAGACATCGAATTACTAACCGACTGTAAAACGGTGAACATCAAATTTATGACTGTGCTGTAAAATTCGGGATTCAAACGGATCCCGGATAAAAACATTCTTAAAGAAACAGAAAAATAGGGCGTAAAAAGAAAAAGAATTTCTGGTAACGAGCTTTCTTAGTACATGCAAACCGGCTTTAAAATTTAACCTATCCTTCGTTAATGACAAATGACTTTATACAACTAATTTATTAGGGTAAAATTAATTAAACATTAGTCATGCATCAAAAATCCTAACTAGAATTCTATACAGAAGAATTGAGAGGAGAGTGGAAGAAGTGTTAGGAGAAGACCAATTTGGTTTCAGTAAAAGTCTAGGGACAAGGGAAGCAATTTTAGGCCTCAGATTAATAGTAGAAGGAAGATTAAAGAAAAACAAACCAACATACTTGGCGTTTATAGACCTAGAAAAGGCATTTGATAACGTAGACTGGAATAAAATGTTCAGCATTTAAAAAAAATTAGGGTTCAAATACAGAGATAGAAGAACAATTGCTAACATGTACAGGAACCAAGCAGCAACAGTAACAATTGAAGAACATAAGAAAGAAGCCGTAATAAGAAAGGGAGTCCGACAAGGATGTTCCCTATCTCCGTTACTTTTTTATCTTTACATGGAGCTAGCAGTTAATGATGTTAAAGAACAATTTAGATTCGGAGTAACAGTACAAGGTGAAAAGATGCTACGATTTGATGATGATATAGTAATTCTAGCCGAGAGTAAAAAGGATTTAGAAGAAACAATGAACGGCATAGATGAAGTCCTACGCAAGAACTGTCGCATGAAAATAAACAAGAAGAAAACAAAAGTAATGAAATGTAGTAGAAATAACAAAGATGGACCACTGAATGTGAAAATAGGAGGAGAAAAGATTATGGAGGTAGAAGAATTTTGTTATTTGGGATGTAGAATTACTAAAGATGGACGAAGCAGGAACGATATAAAATGCCGAATAGCACAAGCGAAACTAGCCTTCAGTAAGAAATATAATTTGTTTACATCAAAAATTAATTTAAATGTCAGGAAAAGTTTTTTGAAAGTATATGTTTGGAGTGTCGCTTTATATGAAAGTGAAACTTGGACGATCGGAGTATCTGAGAAGAAAAGATTAGAAGCTTTTGAAATGTGGTGGTATAGGAGAATGTTAAAAATCAGATGGGTGGATAAAGTGACAAATGAAGAGGTATTGCGGCAAATAGATGAAGAAAGAAGCATTTGGAAAAATATAGTTAAAGGAAGAGACAGACTTATAGGCCACATACTAAGGCATCCTGGAATAGTCGCTTTAATATTGGAAGGACAGGTAGAAGGAAAAAATTGTGTATGCAGGCCACGTTTGGAATATGTAAAACAAATTGTTAGGGATGTAGGATGTAGAAGGTATCCTGAAATGAAACGACTAGCACTAGATAGGGAATCTTGGAGAGCTGCATCACACCAGTCAAATGACTGAAGACAAAAAAAAAAATTAAACAGTTAAAATTTTTTTTTAAAATTAGTTGAAACAAATCCTTCGCTAAAGTACTCAATTTTAACTTAATAGTACGCATAGTTAACGAACATCTAATAACAGAATTTTGGGATTTTTCATTAAAAAGAAAATCGTTTTACAATCATAAACACATCTGCTTTTTTACCTATCTGCAGTAAGGTTGAAAACTACATTAACTATAATTTAAAATTAGGAAATATTTTATAAAATAGATTTATTTACATAATATTACACTGAAATATTTATTTTGTTTTTACTTCCTTGTTCGAAGATAAGGAAGTATTGTGATCGCAAAAATCTTGGTTTCCAGATTTCAACCGGGATATCAACTAAACCAAAAGTGTCCAAAAAAACCCAAAATAAAAAAAAAAAATTAGGACATTTTTAACTGTAGTAATCAGTCCTCATTGAGAGCTTTTCAATGATATATAAGTGGTACTTATTTTCATTGCTTCCAGAGTTATAGGCAAATAAAAATTTATTTAATGAAATATCTGGATCTTAGGAGAAGGCACATCGGTTGGAATCAGACTTCATTTTCTTTTTTTCTTAACTTATTTTTTTAAATTTAAATATAATGATATATTAATAATTATTAACCTTTCATTGTAAAAAAATTACGTTGAATAACAATTCAATCATAAAAAAAAAGTATGAAAAAATTTCAGAAGTTTTTAATGAAATAAAATTTTATGTATTTTCATTTTAAAAAAATGTGTAAATATAATTTAATAACCGTATAAGGAAAGTCATGTGTTGTTTGGATCAGATTTTTTTTTAATTCTCTTACGATTTGATTTTGATTTAAATTTCATACAGATGCATACAGAAACAATAAATGAATACAGATACAATAAGAAACTTTAAAGATTAAAGGAGATTTTTTATCGTGTATGTTAATTAAAAAAAAAAAAAACAAACTATATCATTATGTCTGTATATTTCATGTAAATGAAACAAAAAGTTTCGAATTTTAACCTACATTTAATTTCAGCAATTACGGTGTTAATAAGAAACATGAGATGTTGAACAAAACAATTGATCATAATTTTAGTACGCTAATTATCTAGAAATTAACTGTAAGACCATCAGAATCAGTTGTGAAAAGGAATGTAACCTTTTAATTAGTTTACAATAATACATTATGATAATTTATAAACTAATTTCGCGTGTTCATTAATAATAATAATGAATATCCATCTATAGGTTATATGAGAGATCGTGGATACCGGTGATCTTTGGTGGTTGGGTTTCAATTAACCACACATCTCAGGAATGGTCGAACTGAGAATGTACAAGACTACACTTCATTTGCACTCATACATATCATCCTCATTCATCCTCTGAAGTATTATCTGAACGGTAGTTACCGGAGGCTAAACAGGAAAAAGAAAAGAAAAGAAAGGTTATATGAGGGAAATAAAATTCCTTTCTCAATTTTTATTTCCATTAATTTTCCGGTAAAACAATAATCTAGCCAATTTTCATTGTTTCAAATTTTGAAATCATCTGATTCAAAAACATTTAAATCTTACATATTTAATAATGATACAGCCATAACTTTAGCACATACTTTCTTAAAAAATCACTATATATTGAAATTTACGGTTGTCATTTTAACGTACTACTCTACTTCTATAGAATGAAACTGAAAGTTTAGTGATAAAATACAACTTAAACAATTTTGTCACATTAAATGTAAAAACATTTAATGTGAGAAATATTTATATTTGTATACTGAGTTCGCAATACTGAAGAGTTTACATCTCTTAAATCTGGGTCAATTAGATCCCTTTCTGATGATCAATATGATTGTCAATATTTCAAAATTGATAAAACTATTGATCGTCTGAGGAAAAATATTGACCGATTCTCTGATATGAAAAATAGTTTTGGACAGGATTGATCGGAAGTGAAATGTGTTTTGTTTTGTTGAAAGATTTGTAATTTATATTAAGCGTGCTCGTGTAAGGTTTTTTCGTATCAATCCTTTTAGTAAATAATGAGGTGCTTTTCTTGGGATAGTCCTGTCCAGGAAGAGTGGGCTGTTTAGGTGTGCCGCTACCGATAATTGAAAAGGGACTCCTTTAGTGTTCCGATCGAACTTAGGTGAGGGGGGCAAAGTAAGACCGTTGTCCCGGTGAGGGATCCCTTTGGGATTCCCCATTTGAGGCGTGGCGTCAAGACAGGAGTCCCGGTGGAGGGATCTCTACCAGGTCTCCTCATTAGAGGCATGGCGACTAATTAAAGACCGAGTCCCGGCTGTCTGGAGGGATTGTCAGCTCTCGACTAGGCAGTTTGAGGCGTTGGCACTCCTTGAAGCTGTGTTAGTGCTTGGTTTCGGGTCTGGTTCCAGGGAGGGGGATAAAAACTGATGAACTCAAAAAAAAAAATTCTTTAGTACATTTACATTGTATTAGCAAAAATACAGTCAAAAAGTGTGCTTTAGTACGTATTATTCCATTCTTTAGCTTTATTTTATATTATAGCTGATATTAGTTCATTCATTGGAAATAAATCGCTGAAAAGTTCTCATCAGCGACAAAGAATGCGGATGATCGGGAAGTGATCTTGATTTTTTTTTATTGTAATCGTGAGTACCCTGGGTTATAGATTGTGTCTTCGAAAGAGTATGTCGATAAAAATATAAAGTATGATGGGTACAACAACAAGTTGCTGAGAATTTACAAAGGTATAAAAAAAAGATGCAATTCAACAAGATGTCAAGAAGAAAATATGTCTTACAACTTATTACAGGAAAGAATTAAAGACTATATTTTTTCTTACTTAGTGGTAAAATAACAGTAATATGAGTTTTCTATCGATCTGTCATCCTTTAATCTCAACGCGAAACAAATTACTGGCGATAAATTTCGGTTACGTGAATGAAATAAAATATTTTCAACATTTATTGAAACAACAAATATTGACAATATCAGACGGACAACATGTATTGATCGTCTGAAGGGTGTCATACATATAATTCATTTAATCCAACCTAAAAGAAAAAGAAGATTGTAAAATGTATGTACATATGTATATACACAACATACATACATACATACATAATGTATGTATGTATATATATATATATATATATATATATATATGTGTGTACACACACAGGTACACACACATCAGTAGGATAAATAGGTTATTTATACAATAAAATTGATGGGAATGAAGAACATGTGACATTGTTACGTACACAAAAACCATATTACGAAATGTGTACTTAGTATTGCTTCTGTTTATTTCTGTAAGTGGACTCCAGTTTTGGTTTTGTAAACTAACAAACGTTACTGTTTAGATAAACCAATTCTACTACAAGATTCTTGATTCTAGGCCAGTATGATTCAGTAAAAAAAAAAACCGTATATGTATTTATATACATACATACAACTTGGATGTACGTAATTTTATGTCTGCGTTTCGAGAGTAAATTGCCGTTTATCTTGTTTATTTATTTGCATTAACATTAGTCTAGCAATATGGGTTCTACAATTACACAGACTGTAAAACAATAAATAAATATTATACGACTTAAAGAAATTGTTTTCATTATAATTTGATATCTTTAGTAATTCATATTCATTCTTTTACATTTTGACAGTTTCATATTTTTAATAGAAAGTTCTTACAATAATTATGTTTCTGATATGGTATAAGATCCCTGCTGAACACTATAATATTTATGAATAAGTAAAAATGTTAAATTAAAACAAAATCCGACTAATGATCAATATATTCCACATTACAGTTGATCAAACCATTTTAACTCATCTATTGATAGAATAACCTGAATATTTATTAAAATTTGAGGATAATCAAATAAAACTAATCATGTAAGAATATAAACTAATATGTATTAAAGATAGAATGAAAAACGATTTTAGATTTAAAGTAATTTCCTAAAATGGTGCTTAATAAAAAAATAACTTACTGTAAATTAAAAATTACAGGTATTTCAAAAATAACTGCAGTGTATATGTTACCGTATAAAACCGAAATTAGAGAATGCCAATGTTCTCCGGTGAATGTCAGCACATACCAGATACGTCGGTGAAAGACCGAAATATTTGTCTATTCGGACTTTCGCCGGTATATGTCGACAAACACAGATAAGCTCTGGTGGAGATTGAAACTATAAATTAAAAAAAAAAATCACCCAATACCACTTTCTAAGGTAAATAGATTACAAGAAACCCTCAGAAAAAGGTAAGTTTAAATTTAAGTAAAACATAACCTACGCTCATTTTGTTCGCTAACCTTTTCTGATTAATGTTAATTATACAAATTATAATTCACCAACATTGGAGGCGATTAATCAATTCACCGCATTCAGCATGCTCTGATGGTAAAAGTTAAATAAAAATATTTTTATAGAAATATTGAACATCTGATCATCTGCATCGTTATCCTTCATCAATACAGTTAACAAATTCTGAAAATTTGATTAAATTTGTTCATAAATGGGGTGAATTTGATTAACTGCATTTGATTAAACTTCCTTTTTTTATGAGGGTTTCTCGTAAAATATTTACTTTAGAGATTGGTATCGGGTGATTTTTTTTTTAATTTTTAGTTATCGTTTCGACTCCCGCCAGAACTTATATGTATTTCTCGACATATACCGGCGAAGGTCCGAATAAGCAAATATTTTAGTCTTTCACCGACGTATTTGTTATGTGTCGACATCACCGATATATTGTTACGTACCGACATTTGCTAGATATCGGTCTTTCACAGTTTCACGGTCCCTCTCGATCTAACAGATCACAGTTATTCGGAATTCCGATTTTCAAAATTCAAACGGGGTATCTGTTAGTATAATACAAAACCACGATGGAACCAAACCAGGGAAAAAATTGCAGTGTTTTTTCGGCAGTCGTGTTTTTAAATTTTTAATATTTATTTCTTGTTTTATACATTTTTTTTATATCATTATTCTTTTGAACTACTTTCGTTTATTTTAAACTAAAAAAACATGAATGAAGTTGACTCAAGCCGACTTGGGCTATTTTTTTCTTTTGTGTATTTAAGTCTTAATTTTCACTAAATGGACCGATTTTAATATTCTTTGATTATGCAAAGCAATTTCCTCTGATAATCTTATTTAGGGTGTCTGCAGACTTCTTAATGAACGATTTTTAAATTATCAAATAAGTAAAGTAGTTTATATTTTTCTTTTTTTTGTTATTAATATCTACGTAATTCCTTCGTCGTTTTTAATGTAACGTAGGATTCTTAATGGGAAATTAAATAGAATGATATGATGGTTTTATTCAAAGATTTTTTTGTTTAAAAATATTTTATTAAAATAAATTAATAAATATTCCCGCATTTTATGTATTCTTATCTCACTATTGCTACCAGTATATTTACGGTATGGTGATTCTCTACATTCCGGTTTTTATTTTGATCAAACACAGGCTTTACTCTTTTGTTTTCTTGCGAACGGCTTGCTTTCATAAGGGAATCGTTTTTTTTAAGACGGTTTATGTTTTAAATAAAAATAAGATAAAAAATTCCTGTTAAAATTTACTTAAAAAAAAAAAAAAAAAAAAAAAACTACTGTTGCGAAAACAATATTCCAATAAAAGATTAAAAAATAATATTTCCAATTTTTTTTTTTTAATTTTTATATTTTCAATTTAATACCGAATTACGAGAAAATAAAAGCTATTTTTAATAGTAGATTTTAATATAAATTTTTGAATGCAGTTGTTTTGGAAGTCGGTTTATCAGTTAATTTTCAGTAAGTGGCTTCTACTTAAGCAGCAATTTAGGAAATTTACTTAACATATTTTCCACTACTTCTCTCCTTAATACTTACTCATTTTTTAATTATCTTAAAATTTATAATAATTTTATATATATAATAACAATTATAGTATGAATTATTATTATTTATTGATGAAAACCTCCTCGCATTCATTAATTAATTAATATATCTAAGTATTTTAACTTAATATCTAACCTACAAAAATAATGTACCGAAAGAACGTTATAAATCTTACGATTGAAGACTAACTTTTTAAGTTTAAGATTTAATATTCTACCAGGTGTGTTAAATTGTAATTTTTCCTTTCTGAAATACTGGTGTCTATAATCCGTTATTTTGACTTTTCCATACCGTCGCAGTTTAAACTCATGTTTTCGACTAATCGTTTGGTACTACTTAAGGAAAATAAAATATTGATCTTTCGATATTTTCTTGAAAAAAATTGATTTTTCTCTTGTAAACAGTAAATTAGTAACATAATTTATACATATTAAATATAAATTTAAATATTTATTTTCGAAAGAGTTTTAAAAATAAATAATTAAAAACAATCATTTTTATTTAATTAATTAATTATCTTATGCTAAATCTACTAATTTTTTAATAGATTTTATCTACACATTATTTGATTTTTATTACTGTTCAGCGAAAAATAAATGAGATGCCCAAAAATTATGAAAAAATATTTATAAATAGATGGATCATTTGAATGATGTGGTAATAGATGAATTGTTAATTTAAATCAGACATTTGTTTGCAGTTTTTAAACTTTACCAACCGATTAAAAATAATTTAAGAAAAAATATGTTTATTTACTTTTTCCAAGTAATTTTCTACACGTAAAGCCAATTTTCTTATTAAATTAAAACCATTTATTATGAAACTGCTTTAAAATAAACGAATTAACTAGTTAATAAGTGGACAAAATTCAAAACAAATATTTGTATATTAACGATTACATAATATTTTCAGTTATCACGTAATATTTAAATAAATGTCCATCTCAATGGTTCCGGGTAGTAATCCTGGTAGGGCTTGCAAATTTTTATACACTACAAAATTCAATTCATACTCTTACGCTCACAACAAGATTTCTACTTATATGATCTATATTACACGTAATGAAAGAGAAAACAAATTATCGGAGTGTACATTGTATATCATTTACAATTAAATGAACATCAAAATACTGTAGACAATTTAAGAAGTACGTATCGACAAAATAATCGATGATGCGTTTGTATTCTCAGTTTTCCTGTTGATATCTTTTATTATTACAGTAAATTTTTTTTTTAAAAGCTTTATAAAAAGTAAATAGAAAGAACTTAACTCTTGATATATATATATAGAATATAATATATTTTTCCTAGAATTACTCGTTATTTACATAAAATTCTATTTAGATATAACACAGTTCCTAATCTACACCGGAATTTTGTAGTTAAATTCATAGCCATTCAACCGGTAACATTTGAACCCATTTTATTGCAGAGTCGTATTATGGGTTAGATCCCGTTACATTATAGAAGACATTGCCTGATTGAATTAGTCAAGAAAAGGAGCAATTTTCTGTAGAATTTTATACCGGTTTGTAATTTTATTTACTTATTCAAGAGATCAATTATAAGATAAAGTCAATTTACATAGATTTAATATTTTTACAGCTTCAGGAAGCTTTAAGAAATCAATACTGAAGGACCCTTCAAAAAGTAATAATTAATTACATGTCATTTTTATAATTAGATCAATAATAGCATTTAAAACGATAGGAGATGTACTAAAGCATAATTTGTTACGTGAAATTAGAATGTATTATTTTAGAGATAGAAAAAGAGAAAAATAATGGACAGCAATCAGTCAAAATTTTATCCATATTTACATATTTTCATCGAAAAATGCTCTATACATGGATGGTGTGCGCATGCGCTGGATGTAGCATGTGTATGTTTCTTTAGTGATTTAGTAAATCTGATACGACTTAATCCTGATAATTAGTAGTATGATTTCTGTACACAGCGAATTTTTACTGTTAAATTCTTCGAATAAGGAGCTGGGAGTTCTCTATAAGTTAGAATAAGTTGTAGATTAAAAAAAAATTAAAGAGGACCCTAATCTTAGTGTTCATTAGCTATTTATAATATAAATTATTCGTGTATATATTAGGTATTTAATATGTTTTAAAAATATACTGCTGCAAGGGAAAACAATTTTTTTTTTACAATCATTATTTTGTTAAAAATCATTAAAATAATTTTGATAAATTTTGATTAGTATTGATAACTATAAATATATATTTTTTTTTAATTAAAAAAGCGAATCGTTTAATGATCACAAAAAAAATACGATAAAACGTTTAAGTTAAATTTATACCTAAAAACATTTGAAATCCAATGTACATCCTGGAAAAAAAGACCACGTACTCTCTTAATTTGCTTGAATAACAAAATTAGTTTTAATTTTCTCGGGTTATGCACATATTTCCATACAAAAACTGGGCCCTTCTTAATTTTATACCCTAAATTTTTCTGTTATTTAGGTTTTAAGTTAAGTTTATTTATAAATTTTAGGAACATTATATTCATGAATTATAGTTAATTTAATGGAAAAATCTATCTCAGGAAACTGTAGAAGAACATAATAAACAACTTTTCATCTTCATATTTTATCCTAAAAACATTCGTGTTAATTCACCAAATCTATTACTACTTTTTAAAATTGTTGTTCATTTTCTACTTTACGAATAGTGATAATAATTAAAAATTATAATTACTTGTACAAGTATATTAGTTTGAATATGTAATAGCTTGTATAACAGTGAATTTTAAAATTCTGAAGAAAATTTAGCTAAAAAATTAAAAACAATTTCAAAAATAGTAGAATTATAAATTCTGCCATGAAATTCTTCGTTAGTGACATACGAATCAATTTAAAATATTACGCATCTTTTTCAAAAAAATAAAGGCTGGTTTTCATAGACTGGATGTTCATCCATTCATCCGGACACCATTGCAGTGTTTTGGATGTCATAAAAATCACGATGCACTAGGAAACAGATCTGTCCTTGTGGTGACCAACTACATGCGGCTGACCCATGCAGGGAACCTCTGGTTTTTGTCAACCTCTGTAGACATCAATCTGCGAAATCGCGAAACTTCCTGATTTATAAGTAGGAAGTAGCAATCTAGGAGCTAAAAACCATTCAAAAGATCAACTACTTAGAAGCTAGAAAAATCATGCTCAGCAAATTACTGATGGTTGAGAATTACTCTCAGGTTGCTGCAGCTCCTGTAGCTATCCTTAAACCAAAAGACGCAATCTCTAAACTGGCACCAGCTCTAGTGAACTTGATCGAACGTATTATTAATTAAAAATTGAAAAGTCAACAGATTAGAAAAAGTAATCCAAAGCCTATGTCTGTACACAAGATTGTTACACAACCGAGGAATGAGCTTTCGACCAGCCAGAAGGTGAAGAAAGTGAAACTAAACCGCAGAAGAAAATCTGATCTGGCTTTGGTGGACGAGGGTTGTAGACGACGTAGCAACGGCGGCCAATGAAGCTATCAATCTAGTTCAGCACTGGTTGATGGATAGGGGGCTAACCTTGTCTCCTGAGAAAAAATTCATCTGTCTGGCTGACAGGCGTCCTCTTTCTCCGATCCAGATCACGGTTGGCGGAGCCTTTGTACCCCAGGTGGAGTCAGTGAAGTATTTGGGGGTATGGCTGTACTGACGGCGTACGTTTGCCATACACGGACGAGAGACATCCTATCGTGCAGGAGCGATGGTGCGGGCACTGAGTAGGCTTCTAGGCAATGTGACCGGCCCCCGGTCAACCAGAAGGAAGTTGTACGGCCATGAGATCAATTCTGTACTGCTATATGAGGTTATCTTTTGTTCGAAAGATCTGGGTTGCGATCGAAATCGGTGGGTACTGGATGGTGTGCAGAGGTGGATTGCCCTCTGCATCGTTTCGGCATACTTTTCAGTTTCGACTGAGGTAGTGTTAGTCGTTGCGGACATATCTTCATTTAAACAACTACTCGGGTTGAGGATTGGGATTATTGGAGGAGCTGACAGGAGTGATATGCGCAGGGGGTTGTTCCGAGAATGGCACGTCCGCTGGGACCTGTCCTCCACGGCGCGGTGGGTACATCGCCTGATTCGGCAGGTCGAACCTTGGGTCAACCGCAGCTTTGGTGAAGGCACCTACTGATTGGCCTAATTTTTATCTTACTACGGCGTGTTTCGTGTGTACTTACATGCCAGGAGGAGAGCTGACAACCCCTTTTGCCTTTCTTGTGGAGAGCTCGATACACCGGATCCCGTCGTGTTCGACTCCCGGACGTGGGCTGCTGTGAGTTGGTGACTGGGCCCCTTACAGTTGACACAACCATAGACTGTATATTATCAGTGGCAGAGAGATTTCGTGCGGTAACTGACCGCACGTCCCATCTCCTCGCCGTCCCATCGTCCCTGGATGGGACGGCGATGGGTTGAGGGAAAGCTCCCTGCGGAGCTGCCATTTGTCTGTGCTTGTACGGATAGCCGGATAGGCGGATAATCAGCAAAGAAGACAAGTGATAGTTAGAAAAGAGAGTGATGGTTAAGCATCAATAGGGCCTCTGAAAGCTCGTTGGTCTCTAAAAGAGAGGGCGAGCTCTTTTATCCGCCCCAAACATTTTAGTGCATCAAGCTTAGACTCTCTTGTAATGCTTACCGCATGATTTATGTCGGCAGCAAGGCATTATCTGTGATTTACTGTGGAGGATCTGGTATCTTCCGATCCTCCGAAGCCTTAAAAACCTGGAAATAGAGGTAGAGGCCATCCGGAGAATGGAAAAAATAAAGAAAAAACGATAACCTAAGGGTAAATCTAGGCGATAGATAGTATTATTGTATTTTTCATAAATTTTTTGACGAATTCTCATTAAGGATACATTTTTAAGAATTGCAGGAATTTTACAACCAATTTGACAGTAATGACGATATTTATTTAAAAGTAGAGTACGTTTTTAAGTGGGAATACATCCTTGTCATTTTGTGTTATTTGTGGGGGTTTCAAAATCGTATGAGATTTTTATTTCTATGTAGTCTAGAAAAACTATCTTCTGACTAGATCGCTAGATATTTTACCATGATTTTTTCTTATCTTTTGTTTTGGAAAAGAACTACAATAATAAATGCCCATACACCCCCTCCCACCACCATAAAAAGTATGTATACATAATATAAATTTTCTTCCGTCGCATCTTTATTGTCTATTTTGCAACAAATTTAATCGAAATTAATAATATATTACTTTTAAAGATTTAGTGAAATGAAATTATATATTTTTTGTTTATATATAATAAAAAATATTAACATTTATTCAAAAATTATTCGTAAAATAATCGTATGTATTATATTTCTGCGCTAAAAATAATATTTTGATACTATTGTAATATTTTTGAAAGTATGGTATATATTCTCAGCAGAGTTTGAAAAGCGTACCCCGTAAGCCATATTAATGAAACAAAAAAAAGATTCTGTAGCATTTTTCACAGAGCCAGGAATATAAGTACTACTTCGTCCGCATTTTTCAATATCTCAAGCTGTAAAATAAACATCATTTCTTTCAGAGAATGTAATACATTATAGCTATAAGAAAAACTGGAAAAGATAATACTACATAAAACAACAAACTAATGTACACTTTATTTCTGATAAAAAATTGTGTTATAGTTTTCACCTCGTGACTCTACTAAGCTGGAAGCAAAAAACTGTTTAATATAAAGTAAAACCATTGAAAAACAGTATTCTATACACTAGAAAATATATTGTAATTTATAAGCTACTTTATATAGTGAGGTTCGACTTTGTTTTGAAATAGTTAGCGTTACTTTGTTTATTTTATAATTTACATCCTACAGAGTTAATTTAAATAAAAAAGAGTTAATATAATTTTAAAAAAATAAATATTTAATTTTAAAATAATAGCCTTTATCTGAAAAACAATTCGTAGTTATATTAAAATTATTATAATACCGTTCTCTTCTAAATAATCCAACCGAATATTAATAATTTATTACCGATGAAACTGAAGTATAATAAAGATAAAAAAGATCCCCTTTGTATTCACACAAAGGATAAAAGATGATAAGTTTTATTTTATTTCCCGATCAGTTTTAAAGATCATTAAATTTTATTAAAATTTTTCTTCAATAGACTGAAGTAAAACTAAACATATACATATAAACTTTGCTGACTGCTTTTTTATATTAGCCTATTAACATAATTTTATAATCGATTTTTATCCTAGCTAAATTTGGATAATTATGATTTAATAATTTAATATTAATAGATCACTTAATTTTTCACGTGTTGTAATATGTCATCAGTAATGAAATAAAATACCCACCGGGAATTGTTATATTGTTATGATGAACTACGTCGGCAAAGATATAGCTGGATTAGTTAAGGCTCAGTTTCGAGTGTTCATGGAAAGGAAGTAAAAGAGTGAAAATTAGAATGAATTATGCACAAGATTTATTTATTCGGCTCATTTCCTTATAAAAATTCTTCGAAATGCTAAATTTTCCAAAATATGACACTTTCTAGCGTACTGTGTGATAATTAAGAATTGCTATTACAGAAATTACGCATTACTATTCCGGATAAAAAAGCGAATTAAGTTAAATAATTAAAAAATGTTATAATCAGTTAAATTTAATAGTCACTTACCCTTAAAGGGATATAAGGAAATAAGAAAAAAAAAATTTTCTATAGAATAATTATTTATTTGTAAAAGGAATCAAAATTATACGCATTATCGTTCAACCAAAAAAAAAATTTAGATTTGCCGAAAACAGAAAAAAAAACAGTTTTAGAGTGGTTTATCATAATAATAGGATTCGTTGGGGTGAAATTCTTACTGTATTTAAAAGAAGAGATCTCATTTTTCAGTCGAAGCTAAACAAATGTATATGTGGAAGTAGAAACATATTAAAAATATGGGGGAATGGATACAAGTAACTAATCGGGATAGTATTTATTAGATATATCATCCGCGAACGCGTAAAAGCTATCGAATTACCAATATTGAATCAACTAAAGATACAATTGTGAAACTAAATTATCAAATAAACTTCAGTTACCAATAAGAAATTTGATTGGAAGCTTTACTTATTGTATTGTCCATTTCCAGTCGGTCAATAATTTTTTGATGTAATAATAAGAAACCTGAATTTTAAAAATAATTAGTAATAATAAACTGGAATTACGTTTTTATTTATAAATTATATTTTTATAATTATTAATGTCATCCGTTTATTAAAATGTTTTCAATACCACGGATCAAACAAATATTTAAAAAGTTACTTCGGGGTACACTAAATACATATTTTAGCTAACGCAATTGAATATAGTAATATTTTGCTTTGTTAGGAAACAATTAATTCTACTCTCTTTATTACACATTTTTATTTCTTTATTTTAATTTTTTCTTTCAAAGGAAGGAAGGGTTTTTACTTCTTATCGGCATGAAAAAAAGCGGAAGAGTGATCTTAAGTTAATACATTTAATTTACTGCTAAGTTAAGCGCTAAATTATAGTACTAAATTTAACAAACTTACTAACAAAAACTATTAAACTTTTTTTAATAGCTTTTAAAAACTAATAAAACTTGAATTAATAATTATAATGAATCCTTTTCAATAAAAATATACTATTATTTATAAATATTTTATTATTTTAATCAATAATGTCGATCTCCATGGCAACAGTGATAGCATCTCGGTCTGTCCCACGCACAAGCATTAAGCAAATGTGGCGATATCATCAAGCAAAAGAAATTTAAAAAAATAGTGTGTAATTGCTTCCTCCTAAAGTTAAATTAACCTGGGGAAATTTATTATACAAAAAACAGGTACTGAAGCGAAGATTCTTAACGCAGGCTTCGGGGTGGGGAGTCAACTGAAAAAAAACGAGCCCCAGAGCGCCTCCCATTATGCCTATCAGCTTATGCTATGGCGTTCTGTCCCCCTTCTCTCTGAAACTTATACACAGCTTATGCGTATACGGCAAAAAAGGTGTTTCAATATTTACTTTCCACTGTCAAAGCCTTAAAAATCACAAATTGGATTTTACCGGTACAGTCACTCAAAATATTAATGTCTTATTATTCTCTGAGACGTGAATGGACGACAATCAACCACTGGACAATCCTAATTTCAATTGCATTGCTAATTTTAAAAGAGAAGAAAATCGTTCTGCAGGAGTTGCGAAACAAAAATGACATTAGAAATGCGATACCCAAACATTTGAGATAACAATGACAAATACAAGTGAAATAAGTCTACGATCTTCAAATATTGAAGATTTTTGTTTAGCTGCAAGCAAGGTGGAAAGCGGCATTGAATTGGTTATGGCAGTTGTATACAGTTTACCAAATAAAAGAATTGATGAAATAATAATATAAGAGAATACTTCCATAAGAGAGTACTAGCAGAGTATAATGAACAAATTGCTCAATGGGTGAAGCACAAACATCACGAATTACCACTACTTATCTTGTCTGGTGATTTCAATACCAACTTTGCTGACGAAAATCTGAACCACTTACCCATTTGAAAGTTTCTTTTTGAAACATTCAATTTATCGATAAACAGTCAACCGGTGCAAGCTGTTTTTTCAAGATACTTTAATAAGATAGAGTCTCAAACATTTGTATGTTACTTTAGTTAGTACAAACTAATAATTACTATGACAAAAGTTTTTGATTAAACTTCAATATTATGTTAAAATTTTTCCATGTTTTATGTAAATAAATATTTTTGATAATATGTGTATTTCATTCAATTTTCTTAGCATCTGGCACCACTGGTGTTATACAATTTATATAAAAATACAGTATCCACTTACGAACAATTTTGAGTATTGACTATCCAACAGCTTTCGGATTATTCCTTCATCATCAGGGATTACTGATTAATTATGAATTTCATACTTGTGCATAAGTTTTATAAATGGGAATTAACAGTTAAGTGGTTAATAGTTGTAAATATCTTACTGACAAGACGTTTTTCTTTTAACTTTGACTTATTTTAAGTATTGACAATATGAACATAATACACATATATTATGAACATAATAATTTTAAATTTTATTTTCATTTTAATTCCCATTTATGCAAATTTATGTGCACGATTATAAAATACATAATTAATCAGTAATCCCTGATGATGCAGGAATAATCCGAAAGCGCTTGGATAGTCAATACTCATAATTGCTGGTAAGTCTATACTTTATTTTTATATAAAGGATATTTCACTGTTAGTTCATATTTCTTATTAATAAAAACTTTTTCATTCTTGTACATCGAGTATAAGTTATTTTGCACCATTAATAATTCAAATAATATTGCGTAAGAAGCTTCTTTTCCGTCGTGTGTCCACGAACCGACGCACTCGTTTTTATTTTCAAGTTTTACATATCCAAAACATTTTATTTTAAATTTTGTTTTCAACAAAAAAAAAATTATTTTTTTTCATAGACTTTATTACATCAATTTTCTCTGGATTAAATTCTCTACACGTTTTGTTAATAGAATTTATTCGTAATTTAACAAAGTTATTGTACTTCAAACCTAAATAAATGTGTTTTTCGTTATCAATTTTTCTGCTTTAAGTTTTATCATGAAAAAGTACGGAAGATACAGTTCTGGGATCTGTTTTATTCGATCTTTCAAGTAAAAAATTATAAGGAAACATCAAGATTCTCCCTATATAACGCCTTAGAAATTTCAATATGACCTCATTTGACTCGGGGGAATTGAATCCGAACAAAATTTTTCGCTAGCCGTAACTGATAAGAAAAGGTTTTCGGACATATATTTATATAAACGTTTTTCCTTATTTCAAGCCTTAGAATTAGTTATCAATTTATTTCCCTTTTTTCCTAAATCACTCTGTATTAATTAATTAATAAATTAATATGTATACAGACTATTTGAGTTGATTAGCTTAAAAATTTATACTGATAGGATGAATTAACGATATTTGACTAAGGGAAATGACTCGGAATATTTAAAAAAACTACAATTGTTCCTAAACAAAGAAATTCAAAACCGCTTTGTTTCCTTCTACTTGCCTACTGCAACCTTTTAAATAAATCATATTCTAAGAAGGATTTAAAATATTGTAATTGAATTCGATATACATGTTAAATTGATATTTTCTTCCAATAAAACTGATACTATCAAATTTGAAAATATCAATATTTCAGTTACTGATTAGGTTTACAACCTAAAACTTGAAGCATTACATTTTGGGTAAAATTAGTATATGACAATGATAATTCTAATTTATTCAAACAACCTTCTTATTGTTGTATAACATGTTGAAGTTGCAATTCAAAAATGAGAAAAAAATTCGATGGAATTTTGATAATAAAAAATGGACGGGAAAAATAGAGGAAGTTCAGTTGAAACCTTTTGAAAGACAAATTCATCTATGTAGAAGAGGAAGATGAAAATGTTAAGCAGGTCGAGATTAAGTTCTTAAGATTTTATATTGATATAATCATTTTTATTAAAAATTTTAAACAATAATGTTAAGTACTATATATAATTTAATTAATTAAATAGAGTACGAGATATATTAGTTTCAATAATATCTATTGGAATTATACATTTTTGCTGTGTATTTTATTTAACGTAAATGAATCAATGAAACGTAAGTGAATTACATGGTAAATGAGAAAAACCAAAATATAAATTAATACATATCTACTAAAACTTATAAGTTCAAATTCACACAGTGAATTCAGGAGGTTTGTAAAGAAGAGAACAGTGTGTTCAAACGTGCAAGGAATTCTAACGAAGGGCAGCGTACGTTGATTAGGCAACAGGGATGAGAGGATCGTTGCAATTAAGGCAGCGTGTCCAAAGGGTTCAACAAACATCGAAATGCACACGTGCTGGATGGAAAATACAAACATATTGCATATATGGAAGCAAATTAGTTAATAACTAATTGAAATATATATGTTCTTAAATTAATAGTGGATTACTATCAGTGTAATATACATTAATAACAATGAATTTTCAATGGTAGAAATTCTGAAAAAGCAATGAAATTACCATTTTATGCATTTAAAACAAACATTACAAAATAAACTACTCGTATAAAAAATAAAATTAAAAATTGTTAAAAACCCACGGCGAAAAAATCTTTAAAAAATTAAAAATAATTAAATAACCGTATTTTTACCTTATAATCCTCTGTGACAATGTGATATACACACAAAAAACATCTTACCCCAAACGCATTACCGTCTCCGTTCCGTCGTGAGTAAAAAATTTGTAATATTATAGTAGAAGATTAAATATCACAAACGATACAAAAACCAATGATACAAAAAAAATTGTTTACAATGTTTTTTTTTTAACAACTTTAATCTGAAATTTAAAAAAAAAAATTCTGTTTACCCTTAATGCATATAAGTTTTATTAGACAGGATGGTTTATTTTTTGTGAGACATAAAAAACAAGACACTATTGGATATAAAAGACTATGCCGTTTGCGCCTGATTTGATATCCTATTTGATTTTCATATCAAATGTATCACACTGTAAAAATAAATAATCTTTGTCAATTTATAAAGCTGACTTTATCGCTGTAAAACAAACTTTTAACATACAAGGTCATTCTGAAACCCATTTCGACGTGTGGTATTCAACTATGAGGTAAGTAGCGGAAGAGCAACATTGAGGTTATATAACGCTTCCAGAATAAGTTGGCGAGAATCATTACAGAGGCGCCGAGGTTTGTACAGAACGAAGAAATTCATAATTATCTGGAATTGCCTTATGTCTGCGAGGAAATCAAGTGATTTTATTCATATCACATACAAGGGCTAGGTAATCATGTAAATTATCCAGCGCTGAACCTACTAAACAACAGTAGGGCAATTCAAACGCCTTCACGTGCTGGCCCTAAGGGAGTCTGAGTGACTCTTTGACTGGGATGATATCCCTTCAGTGATGAACATCTTTATGTGATAAAGAGCCTAAATTCCTTTCATAAGAAAATTATTTTACTGTTTTATTTTTTATTTTCCTTTGTTTTGTACTATTGTTTCATTTTTGTTAGGGTTTTACAGACTTATATAATTTGTATGTAGTGAATTTAAGCAAGTGCATTTACGCAAATGAACTATTGTCTTATGTACATATTTTTTATCGAGAGAATTCGTTGGTAACTCCTTATCAAGAGCTTATTGCACTTATGGTTCCTTCTTGGAACCGATGGTAAATAAACGAATTGTGATAAAAAAATAAAAAAATTTATTCCGATGAAAATTAGCCGTCGTTAAAGCCCTGGGTTGTAGTAACGTTTTTCAGCACGTTTTCCAACAATTAGATATAACATTCATACGTGATATGAATGCATAGAAGGACTAATTGAAAGATAAGGGAACACACAGACAAATATTTATTCTTATTGTGCATAGATAATCGGGTTGCGATAGCACACGTAGAACTCGCTCAAACGCGGTCACATACGATGGATGTATTTTTAAATTCCTATACAGCGAAATACAAATATGGAATAGTAGATCTATAAATGAATAGAAAATAGCCAAAATTCATTTATACGATATAATGAACAAACAGAAAAAATATTTATATATTTATATAATTGAAAATTAAAAACGCACTTGTAAAAACAAACTGAATTAATATATAAATAATAATGCAAAGGTTGTTTTAAAGGCTATTTTAATAAATTTCTGATTTAAGAAAATGATTTACATAATCAATCCAAACGTTAAATTGAAATTTAAATTTAATTCACCATAAATAATATTTTTTTTTTTTTTTTAATTAGAGAATACTTTTTCACAATACAAGTTTCACTTGTCGGAATGCAATAACCCATAGTGTTAAGCATTCTCCGAATAGGCTGAGTGAAATAATTTTTAGGCAAAAATTAAAAAAAGAAATTGAATTTCTTAAATCACGAATAAAAATGTTGATGACAAAAAGTTGATTAAAATCAGATTATTATGGATTTAATAAAATATGTGGTACAGAGTAAGGTATTACATTCCAGGATAAGATAGCACAAGATTAAAATAAAATGTACACTAGAACTAAGAAATAAGGATGCAATCAACAATTTACTCTGTTTATCTTAAATTACTGGAAAAACTTTATACAGTTTTGTCATTTAATTAATTTTAGCGTATTATTTTCGTTTACTCTAATTTGCAAATAAGCAATCTTTTAAATTAGGTCAACTTCTAATTATTCGTCTGTTAAACCAAACTTTTTTGTTTTACTTTTGTTGAAATATAAATGTTCATTTACTACAAAAAGTAAAACTTGTTTTATAAACATTAACGATACCAATATTACTGAGTCTTTGTTTTTCTTTTTCCATAACTTTTTATTAAAAAGTTAGATAAGAATCCAATTTAAATTAAATAAATTAAAAATTTTTAAAGTATTAGCATAAAATTGTCAGACTGACAATGGTTGCAATAATGATCATAAAATGTTATGATGGGAGTCTTGAAGATTTTGTCATTATTAAATTTGGTGCGGATTATCATTTTTACGAAGTGATTATACTTTATTTAATATTTATTGAAATTATTATTTTTTTTTTTTGTTAAAAACAAATATAATTTAAAAAAATATTTACTAAACTAATAAAGAAACCTGAAAAATTATGGCTTAGTCCTGGAACTTTCAAGGAGTTCAAAATTTAATGTTACCAAAGTGATATTCAGAAAACCTTACTACAACCTTAGTAACCTTATTACCTTAGTAATTTATTGATTATAATTTTTAAGAAAAAACAAAAAAAAAACAATGGCATTATTAAGTAAAAATAATGGTTTACAGTATCAAAAAATTAAAAATATAATACTTTAAATGAAATAATTTGGTTTTTTACAACCTTTTAAAATTAAAAGAAAATTCATCCCGTTAAATATCTATCATTCCAATAGCACTAGAAAATGTGTCCTAATCTTATCAATAGGTAAAAATCTTCAAAGCTAGAATAATATAAATCAAATTTTTAGAGAAGTACGCTTCTATCAATAATAAGCTATTATTATCACTGGTAATACAATGATAAAATTTTGTTACGCTTACAAAATATGATTGAATAAAAGTTTCGTAATAAAGACCATTTAAAAATAGTAGACCCAAAAAGCTCCTCAATTATTGTTTCTTGCATGTATTGATAAAAACTAATTAATCTTTGAATAATAAAATTTCAGTACTAAATTTCTTAATGGTAAGTTAATCTGTATTAGCTGCATTACGAAAAATAAATTCCAATAAAGTTATACACAAGTCCAATATTTAGGAATTGTAATAACGAAGATTAATTTTTTACTATTAGGACATTAATAACTGAAGAGATATTAAAACCCGTCAGAGTGGTAATTTTTTGTACAGAAAATTAATTGACGAACTTTCGTGTATGAATACCGAATATTTTCTTCGATGAATTCCAGATATTAGTATTGATACTTAATAGATCGTAAAACAATCAGATGAATGATTTTAGAAATAATCAAAATCAGACGGCCGTAAGAGTTCCAATAAGTGAGGTGTGTCAAACAGACAACCAATTTTAGGCGTATAAGAAAAAAATCTGGCAAAGTATAGCATGAATTTCCCGGTTACGCCGGTCAAGTCAAATAATAATAACTTGCATAGTTTTTTTTTATTTATAAAATCTTTGCAATTAAAAAGTATCATTTTTATTTTCATGATAAAAGATTTTACAATTAAAAAATTTTTAAGGATATTATGACTTAATTTATTTTTATGTATATTATGACGTTTATTAAAAAAAAATTAAATATTTAAACATTTGAAATCTAAAGTATAACTTTCATGTAAATAATGAAAAAGAATTGCTTTTCATTTTGAGTTCGAAATATAATACAATTGTCAAACCTACTTTGATTTTAATAGCTCTTAACTGATGAAGAAAAACAAAAATGAAAATACTTAGAGCCTAAAAAGAAGAAAAAAAAGAATATTAAATATATATTAGTGGTGGGGAATAAATTTTAAGAAAACGTTTATAAAAATGTTCATGTATAGGTTAAGCAACAAATTTGCTTAAGTAAAGTTTTCTCTCAATCTAATACCCTCTTCAATAAAGTCTAAAATAAGTAAAGAAAATTTTCAAAAAAAGCATTTCTGCATTTTAGGTCCGGGTTCTATAATTTATAAAATTGTAGACATTTTTAACATCTCTATGAATGAAGTTAAAATTTCAAAATATTTTGAAAAATATTTAAATCGAATGGAGATAGAGCAAAAGAACAAAAAACATATTTAAATTTCAAAAGGTTGGGATTGATTAAAAAAAATTAATATATGTGTATTTTAGGTAATAAAATTGCTTTTATAAAGTTTTATCTAAAATCCCTTTGAAGAAAGTCAGAATTAGTTTTTTTTTTACAATATCTTCTCACGCCCTTGACGAATCTTGAAAAATATTAATACGATAAATGTCCCTTGGTATAGCAAGATACGAGCCAAATTTTAAGAAAATCCATTTGTTTAATCTTGAAATATAAGTCCAATAGCAGTGCGATGCACATACGTACATATTTACACATAAACATACAAACAAGTGTTTTTCTTTTTGTCTAGACGAACTAGTTAAGACCCTAAAAGGTAAAAATTTGAAAAAAACCCGATGCCCCATTTTGGATATGATCACCTTACTTTCAACCAACCGTTTGCTTTTAAGTTTTCAGGATACATTTGTGTTATTAAAATGGAGTAAAGTTAAATTTAAAGAGGTCTTGAATTTCTTGGTAATAAATGAAGATATCGACTTGATTTCAGTTCTGAAAGGATGGAAGAAAGGTAAAAAAATTTGGGACAGTGATACAAATTTTCCCCATTTCCGACTACTAAATGAGAGATTCACTGGATTTAGGCTTGTAAACACTCTTCAGATAAATATCTGAATTTTTTTTTGAGGTGTTTTGAATTTTAATATTTTAAGGGATAAAAAAACAAATTGATTTTACACTTTTGCTGTTTTATGCTACCGCTATTGAATTAATTTTTATGAGATTTAGTAAAATTGTGATGGTAATTCATTTTGTAATTCTGATTATGTATTTCGCGAGCAAAACCGCGAAAGGAAATCTAAAAATTATTTAGTGGGTTGTATATTCATCAAATTTTTGCTCTGGCCGGGAATCAATATAGTGATATTTTTTATAAATAGAACAGATTTTAATCTTTATTTATTAATATTACTATTACTCTCACAAGTATGAGTTTTAGTGAACACCGGGGTTCCACGGGACAGAGCACCCTGATAGGCTAAACATCCCTTTACCGCGACGAAAATTGCAAGTAATCGTATAGGGCGAGCGAATCCGCTATGAGAGTGCTAGGATATATAAGTTACATTACTGAGAATAGTCTGAGAATATGAGAATAGATGAAGCATTGCATTCCATAAGCCACTATTTTTGTCAATCGCTAGATTCTAGGAAACCCACCGTGTGAAAGAATGCAATGCAGCTGCAACCTCTGTTTCCTTTGTTAATGGTAAGAATAATTAGTTAGTCCTACACTCTCTTCGTTAGAATAAACATGTAACTTAATAAGTCCATGCACGGCACTCATTCGATGCACATCATCGTCCTATTATTGTAAAGTTAGTATGTACGCATAACTTACAGAGTATATAATTAGTATTTGCCTGTTTATCAAAGAAAGTTGTATAATATTAAGTGTTTATTAAAAATAAAGATTATTTTTAAAAACATTAATTCTTTGTGTTTCAACATAACTGGCGCAGTCGGTAGGACAGCTTCAGGACGTTTAGCGAATATAATCGAACTTTGATTTTCAAACTAATAACAATGTGAATTAAATGAAAGTCATCTCGGGAAATTAATGTACACAGAATTTCTTCGATTATCGAATCGTTTACGAGGTGCAACGGACGACAGAATAAGGGCATATTATTCAACGGAATCCACATCGAGAACGGCAATCGGCAGAGTACGTGGGACGACCTGATCGATACAATCTTCAAACTTCAACGACGTAGAAGAGGGGACATCTCTACAAGCTGTTCCAGTCTGCAGAATTAGTGAATATAATCCTGATTGACAACCCGCTCATCGAAGGCACGACCATTTTCGGAAGACAACAAACTACGAAGGCAACCATATATCGGCAACTCAACCAATCAGCGAAGGCAACCCAATAAATCAAAGGCAACCCAATCAATCGAAGGTAACCAATCAGCATGTATATAATTATAGAAGTATTACTGTAAGTAAGAAAATATTTAAATAATATATAAGAAATTTTTATAATTTTACGATTTGTGTATGTGTAATATAAGAAATATTGATATTAAGGTTTAAAACAGCAACACCAGTGCTAGAAAAAAAGGGTATAGACACGGTCCCTTATTTCACGGGAGATCCGTTAAAATTAAAGCAATTTATCACATTATGTGATGAATTAGTGGCTAAATTTTATGTTAAGAAAAACCCTAATGATTTCCAAAATGAATATCTAATATTTAAATTTTAGATATTCCAACGACTCCCAATTTAAAACAAATACATTTAATTTTGTAAATAATAGTAATAATAATAGTCGAAATGTAAAAAGAAAAGCTGCTCTGATCAGAAACTCAAATAATGTTAAGTAACAAACTCCGGAATATCCTAATCAATAATCTAATTACTTCCAAACTTCAATAGGACGGTCGATTTTTTTATCTGGAGGGGAAGCATTTATATTGCTTAGAATAGATGAAGCATTGCATTTCATAAGCCACGTGTGTTCCCTATCGCTACATTATAGGAAACTCATCGTGTGAAAGAATTTAATTCAGCTGCAACCTTTGTTTCCTTTGTTAATAAGAATAATTAGTTCTGTACTAGCTTCGATACAATAAACATGTAACTTCACGAGTGCCATGTACAGCACTCGTTCGATGCAGCTTATCGATCTTCCTATTATTGTAAAGCTAACATGTACGCATAACTTATATTATATAATTAGTATTTGGGTGGATATCAAAGAAAATTGTATAATATTAAGTGTTTATTAAAAATAAAGATTATTTTTAAAAACACTCATTCTTTGTGTTTCAATATAACTTATATATATACTACAACCCAAAGTGGGTCATATAATATGATATATATAAAATACGTTATCGTACATACGTTATAGCATTATATTACATTATCATATATATATATATATATATATATAAAATAAATAATAACATAATATAACACACTAATCTGTCTTTATTTGACTTATAAATGGTAAGATAAATAAAATAATAATTTTAATAATATATAAAGTAAATTACGAAACGGTAATTTAGAATTTGAAGTACAATATTAGCAAACATAATGAAACGATATGTAACCATTAATAAGTAAAATGTCTGATCCAACCACCCACACACCTACACACACACACACACGATTTTTTTAATATGGAGAATCTGTATTGGATTTGATAAATTTCTAAAGACACACCAACTTTTTTTTAAATAACATATTTTTTGTCGTTAGAACAGAATGAACTTTTTTTTTTGACCGTTGTACTAAATTAATTTTAGAAGTTTTAAAACAATTTTTCTCGTATACTGATACCCTACCTACATTATAAACACCTGTACAATTCCTGCTTAATAACTCACAATGTTTCTATGTCGAAACATTTTCATTGATTTATGAGCACCCTTTACTGCCGTATACAGTGTTAATGAATATGCACGGATAAGATTAATATGATAGGATTTTTAAACAAAATTTTTCTTAATTGTCAAATTATAACTTATGATATGTAACTGTAAGGTTCGAAGTTCGAATTCCGGTCAGGTATGGCATACGCTCCAAATTTTGTATTTCATATTCTCACCATAAAATCTTCAAGCAGTGATAAATAAATCATATTGAAATAAACATGTTTTACATAAATTCTTAAGCCATATTATTGTTATTATTATTATCATTATACATAAAATATGGGGTACACTTTACTGATTCAGAATCCGTTCACACCTGCATATCTTTTTTTTAAAACGTTTCAATTTTAATTTCCATATTGTTTGAATTTTTTTTATTATTCCAATAGTATCAGTAAAAAATTATAAAAATCTACTTAAAAACTACGCGTTAAAAATAAGAATGAATTCTACTGCAAAATAATTTTTAAAAAAAATTTTAAGGTAAAAAAATATGTCCATTTCGATAGTTAAACAATATCAATATTTATAATGAAAATGAAATATTAATATAACAAATGTGTAATTGTAAACGAAAATAAATTTGGCTGAGAAGAGGTTGTTACTGACTTTGCTGGAGTGGTCTCTTCTAATCAACTATATATGATCAAGGTTTTTCTTTGATAACTATTAACAGCGCAAGGTCGCAAATTTATGAAATTGGTGTAGTGCTTGACAATTTCAAAAAGTGTATTATCATTCCAGTACCAAAAAAACTCTAGGTAAAGAAATGCGAACAGTACCGTACAATACAATAAGCCTGATACCCCATTCATAAAAATCCTCGCAACAACAATCTTACAAATGCTAGTAGGGAAATTGGAAAATATACACTTTGCCTTCAGGAAGTGGGAAGGAACACGAATAGTTTTGCTTTAAGAAAGAAAATAAAAGGAAATAAGGAGAAATAAGAACACGTTCATTGCGGTTTTGCGCTTTTGAAAAAGCGTTTCGTAGAGTAGAATGGGAGATTTTATTTAATATAAAATTATAGGAATTAATTAGTGATACTGTGTGTTGATGTTGAAAGTATACAAGAATGAGGTAGCAGTTGTAAGATGTGGAGCCACAAACAGGAAGCAAAGATAAAGAAAGGTATCAGGCAAGTACCCTCTTTGTCAGCTATGTTGTTCAATGCATATTAATAACTAGGGATACGAAGTTAGAGAAAAGTTAGCAGATAGATGTGGGGAGTAAACGATACATGGAGAGAAAATAGATGTGTTCGTTTTGCTAATGTAGCTGTACTCGCCGAAAATGAAACAGAATTAAAAAGGATTAGATTTAAAATATCATCTACGTTTAAAAAGAATATTTTTTATGCAATTTATATACGGGAGTCGTTTAATAATTTTACTGCGTATCGTGTTTCATAATACTTTTCTACAAATAGACGATTTTTTACTATTCGGAACGCGCATCAATTTTTAGTTATTAATATTTTTCTTATCCGTTTCCTATTTGTTTATAGAAAAAAGCATTTTCTTCAGCCAACCACATCATCTATAAATAAGAGACTGACGTAATCATTCAGAAGATTTATTTTTTAACAATGCTAGTTTTTTATATATTTGCATAACGATACGTAAATATTTTTTCAAATTCTTCAACATTCTTTGTAGTTTTTATGATCGTAAATTATTTTCCTTCTTTCTCACTTTTTGATGTAAATCTGAAAAGTAAAGCCAAGAACTGTTTTTCCAATTTCCTAAGTTTATTTCTAGTGTAGAAAACGAACTTAAAAAAGTTCGACGCTTGAACGCAAAGTTTAGTAAAATCTTTCCGGACATGTTTGTGGCATGTTTCCAGCTAGGACGAGAAGGATCGATTTTTCCAGATGGAACGAGAGTAACTAGACCTATGTGTTTTGGTGGCTTAACTGTAATCCTTTTCTATTAGAGCTTGTCAATACTTTCGGCTTTAGTAAATTTTCTAACTATTAAATTTATCACCAGTATCTCGAAAACATGTAAATAACCTTTTTTAACATTTAATATAAGAAACTTGACGTTACAGAATAAATTACATTTTCTCTTTTTATTTGATGAAAACCTTTACTTTATTAAGTTGGAGGTATTTTTTAATCAGTTTGTTAGTTAAATTATAACTTTAAATAGTCTCATATAATCTCTGTGGTAGATAAGTCTCAGACTTAATATCTGTACCTTTCAGATTCCAGGTTCGACTCTTGGTAAGGAAATAAAATTTTTTTACATTCTAAAAAACACATTAACACCCATCATAGAAAGTATTATTGGATGTCATTTTGTTATTACTATGAATAATAAAAAAAAAATCATGCTATTTTATGTTTCTTTAATTATACAACTAAGTTATCTAATGGTACAACCGGAGTAGCCCGGATTCTAAAATAAAATTATGCATTAAATTAGTATCTTTTTTACATAAATTAAATACAATAATAATAAATAAATAGTAGTAATAATAATAATAATTTATTAAATCAAATAAAAATGATTAAATTCTTCAATCTTTTTCTGAAAAGCTTTGTTTTGTGTTTTTTTTTTAATTTTAATTACATTCTCTTTGTGTAGTATTTATTTTCAATTAACTCTATATCAATTTTTCTCAGAAATAAATTCTTTACAGATTTTTGTTAGTTTTTTCAAAGCATATTGTTTGCAAACAAAGCTTTTACTGAAGTATAATTTAATGATTTTTAAACTGTAATCAACGAATTATAATATTTAAGGTTTAAATTATTTTTTTTGCTCACGGAGTGCGCTTCTGGAGGACTGAGACTGAATTTCATTAAATACGTACTCACTCATACCCTATCACACGCTTTCTCTCACACACTTACTCTCTCTGAATATACGAGTGTATATATATATATATATATATATATATATATAGTGTGTATATATATTTAGAGTGATTCAGGAGAAAAGGAAAATAATTTGGGAACTGATTGTAGAGTTTGAAATAAGAAAAAGTGTTCAGACAAACAAATGTCCGAAAACGCTTAGTAATCGAGTTACGGGTAACGAAAAATTACGCACGGATTTCAGTTCCCCCAGTGAAATGGAATCATACTGAAATCTTTAAGGCGTTATACAAAGGTATATTTGTTGGTTTTGCACTTTTTTTGACTTGAAAAATTGAATAAAAGAGGTTCTAAAATTGAATCTTTGGTAGTTTTTATGATATCCAAAAAAAAGAAAAATTTAGTAACGAAAAACACTTTTGTATTTAGGTTTGAAGAACAATAATTTTGTTAAATGACTAATAAAAGCGTAAATTTTATCATCAAATCTTGTAGAAAATTTAAATCTGAGAAATGTTTTTTTAATAAAGCCTACGAAAATCCAAAAAAATCGACTTTTATTATTAAAAACAAAACCGAACAAAATGTAACAGAAAAATGTTATGAATTGTAAAAATTAACAAAAAAAAAAAAAACAGCTGTAATTAATAGGCTCTATCGTACTAGGGCAATGTCATGGGGAGAAATTATCTGGAATTTTTAAACAATGAATTTCTTACAGTGTAAAAATTTCTCATTAGCGAAAAGAATTGAAATGTGATATCAATTTGATGGTGCACCAACACATTTCATGAATGAAGTATGACAATTATTGGAGGAAAAAATTACTGATAAATGGATTGGACGTAGAATGCCGGTAAATTAACTTCCTAGTCATCGGACCTTATTCCCACAGTTTACTGTTTATGAGGTTGGATTAAATACGAGGTATATAAGAAGTGACACACGTGATGAACTGATCTCTCGCATTCTCAATGCTGGTTGTTCAATGATGAACAATCAGCACTGAGAATGCCGCTTGTTCATTTTCATTAAGGAACGTGAAATATCATTAGGTTGACGACAGAAATGTAAGGAAATGAGATGAAAAGTGTATCGATGTCATTGGCGGAATTTTCGAATTGTGGTAAATTAATGCAGTATAAATTGCAGTGAGTTTTTTTTTAAAGAAAAATAAAAGTATGTTAATTTTTCAAAGGTCTAAATTTATTGTTCTAATAACAGCTATAAATAAAAAATAATTTACATAATAGCTGTTTTAATTCTTTCTCTTACATCTATTTTTATTAATTTAGCTTAATACATAATTTCATTAATTTTACCTTCTAAATAATCAAAAAAATCTGCGCTAATAGCGCAGGACATTCTCTTCAAATCTATTTATTTGAAAAAAGACATAGGATTTTCATGCAACAGAAAACCAGTATATTTCGAAGGAATTGAATGCTATTGGAACGATTTTTACGTTTGAAATTATTTAAAAAAATTTGGTAGAAACACGAATTTCGAACAAGAAATAAGTTTATATACTGAGAATTATTAGGTTAATTCGGCTTCATTATACCACTTCAAATATAAAATTTGAAGTGTTTCCTTCAAATTTTATATTTGAGTGAAACACTTTTTGAAAGTTATAAGTAGTAATGAAAAACAATAAAATGTGTCACAGGGTAATATGAATGTCATTGTTTGAGAGAATCTTAAATGAAGAAAGACTATAAAAAATGAACAACACAGTAGAACTAAAGAGGATCGTAAAGAAGATAAAGGCAATATACTTGTTGCTTATTTAAAAGTAAAACTTTGGATCTGTTACAGTTTATAGTAGAAGGCAATATTCAACGCAGACGAGTTTTAAGCGAAGAAAGTTATCATTCATTCTTCAAACTCGATTAAGTGCTTTAATATACTGTAATTTTAGCCCTTAAATATACACAATGAAGTAAATTAGTTCTTCAGTGTAAAGTTAAGATAATTATAAAGAAGTGGGCCCTATCAGCTTCTGATAAGGTAAGAGAAATGACATTCTGTACGTTCAAGTAGAAGAAAACTTATTTATTATGTTTATTTTTCTTTTTAAATAGATTGTTTAATTATTTATTTGCGGTAACTGAAATTCAAATCTATGTAAGCTGGTATTTGAATTTAACGGAACGCAATTAAAAGTGAGTGGAAACTCATCATTAATGAATTTAAATGCAATAATTTATATGCTTGAAATTTTATATATTGCATTACAATAAATAAATAAATTAAAGGAAAAAGTGAACATGTCAATCATCTAACTTTCGATTCACCTGCTTTATCAGGATCATATATTTTTGCACATTAGATGTCTCACTACTTATCTCATCTATCTCCGCTAAATTAAAAAAAAAAAAATTGTCATAATTATTCTTGGATTTCTAGAAAAAATTAACTTTGATCATGACTAAGTAACAATACGTTAGCAATTAGCATCTGAAGTACTAATCTGACTTTCATTGTACGAGTGTAATGAATTTCATATAACAAGAAAGAACGTTTGAGAAATTAACCTTTCTTTTCAATTTCAGTTTCCAGAATTCTTTGGATGAATCTGCAAAATTTTAATATAGTTATTTTTATCTTGAGTTGATGTTATAAAAGATATTCCTTTTTTTTATAAATGAATTGATAAAAGCAATCTAATAGCATCTTGAATTGTCACTGATTTGCTGAAAATGTGACATTTCAGATTTGGATCTGAAATGTCTCTGATTTCGTTCTTTCTTGTTATGAACTAACTGAAGATATTTCTTGTAGTACTGAATATTACCTGACTGAATAGAAAAAAAAACATTGTTTAGAATGAAAATAATGAGATTGAAAAACTAAATAAACATATATATAAAAAAATTAGTTCTATAAGAAATCAATTACGTAAGTTTTAAATATTTTAGTTACACAATTTCAACCTACTTTGAAGTCCTAGTTACAATTAGAACAGAAAATATTTAAAATTGGGAGATTTGACGATTGAAAATATTTATATAATTACAATTTATTGGTTTAAAAACACAAGTAAAACAAGATAAATTAATAATAATGGCAATAGTAATAATAATAATAATAATAAACGACAGTCATAAAATAAATAAATAAACAAGAGTATAGTAATCACGATCACAATAACAACCACCGTAATAATAATACTAATAACAATAACAGACAATAAAAAAATCTCACAATAATATTTAGAATAATGCCAATAATGGCAACAGTAAACAATAATAATAATAAATGTCAATAACATCAAATAATCATAAATTTCAATAATAATAATAATAATAATCAGATTACATACAAAACAGAATTTAAAGTACTCGCCAGGGTTTATTCACAGACAGATAAGTAGAATGGAAAAGTGGAATTCAGTCCCATTGACAAAGACATTAGAATGACCGCTAGTCATAAAACTTTAAGCACTAGTCTCGTATTAACAACAATAGATAAGACAAGTATAAAATTCTTCAACTGAAAATACCTTTTCTGTTCACAAATAAATCCCGTTAAAGCCCATCAGGGCTATAATCGGGAGGGGTGGTGTGGCGACCGAAAGCATCACAAGGCGGGTATCTTCCCCTATGATTGGGATTTTCACAAATAAAACTACCGTAACAGTTGATGATTGAAGTTTAGTACATTATCTCCTTCACTTATAGCTTTATAGTAACTCATCGAACCGTTTCTTGTATCCGTTCATCGGGATTACTTGTGACTTCACATTAGTTGCATTGAACCTGCACTCATAATTCGTTCCTTCACTAACTTTCTCGCAGAATATTCTCGCTAACTGACGTCTCACGGACTCATTCGCAGAACTTACATCGCAGACTCTCCTCGCGGAACTGGCATCGTCTCGCCTAGACTGATTTCGCAGATTACACATCGCACTCTGCTCGCTGACATCTTTAACTGGTTTTCCCCGGAGTATTTATACTCATATCTTCTTTACCTGCCGGACCAGACACCAGTTTCGCCTGAGAACGATCGACCGAGCCCTTTCATTCCCACGCATTCCTAACCTTGGTCCGCTAACTTTTCTCACGGAACGAAAATCTGTTTAGGTGTGTCAGTGGGCAATATTACAAAATAGAGCTGTTACCTTTACAAAAAGGGCTTCTTTTAGCCCCATTCTGGATTATTCTCATTATTATATTTTCTACTACCTTCTTCTTAATTGGTAGGAATCTGTTACTCAGGTCTGCTATACTGGTCTTGTTACAATATTTTGTTGAAAAAGACTAAGGACTAATAACTAAACTAACACTAATGACTAAGACGTGGTTACTAAGAGAAGAGAAGATTATTATATAGCTTATGTGGTTAATAATTAATTTTAACTTAAAGTTAACTACAATAATAGAATTATAACTATGGAGCAATACAAAAATTAAACGTGAATAGAACTCACTTCTAATACTAATCTTGTTTTCTATCAAGAAGACGAATCTTTTGTAAATTTCATAAATCGTTTATTAGTACCCAATCATTACAAGGATGTTACTGAAAATAAAACAAAAATGTAATTTTTTATATTCTTTGAGCTCATTTCTTTTCGAGAAAATCTATCATATTTGATTTTCGGAAGATCTTTACTTAAAGACTATGGTGCAACAATAAAACTACTTTCGGATTACATCAAATCTCAATCCGGTGTTTGGGATTTAGCATACAATCACGAAAATCGGAAACAAATTATGAAGGAAATCATTATTGAATTCTGTACAAAGTTACAGTAAATGACATTCAATTTTCAGTTCCGTTGTAATTGGATATTACAGAAAATAAAATCAGTGACATTCCAAGATGCTATTAAATTGATTTTATCAATTCATTTATGAGACATGTAATATGTTATATAACATCAACTCAAGAAAACAACTTTTTAAAGTTTTTCAGTTTCATTCAAAGAAATCTGGAAACCAAAATTTGAAAAAATATCGTTAAATTCTCAATGGAAAAACTAAAAATCCGTTCGATTTATTAGAAGAGAAGGGATACCGATGTGGGATTCTATTGCACAGACCAGAGTGTAGATTTTTGAATGTTTGTAAAACATTTGTATAGTTTGTAAAAAATTGGATATCTGGCTAGGAATTTTTTAAAGGATAAAATAAATGAAAATGAACAATTTTTAAAAAATAAAAAATAAATTAAACCGACATAAAAATGCGTTAAAGGTAAAAAATAATTTCGTCCAAATAACTGATTACTTCGATTCTGTTTTGAATCGGTGCCAGAATACATGATCATACTTAGTGGTATTTGAATGGACTAATACATGGTCCATGTAAAAGCAAACGTAAAAGCAATCAAAGCACATAAATATGAATTCCACTGATGTAATGCCGGTATTGGTTTTTATGTGGTACTGGTATTTAGTATTAAAGAACAAATTTATATTTTATATAGGAATTAATTTTGTAAAAGCACGCGCTGATTCAAAAAAGTGTCTAAGGAATTAATTAAGTATTTGGACGAAATTATTTTTTATTTTTTAGCGCATTTTGATGTCGGTTCCATTTTTATTTAATGTACGAAGTAATGGAAGTATTGTGACCGCGAAAAATATCGGTTTTCAGATTTAAAAGGAAATACCCATTTTGACCATCCCTGAATCCATTTTGACTAGTTTCAGCGTGACGTCTTTACGTACGTATGTATCTCGCATAACGCAAAAACGATTAGCCGTAGGATGTTGAAATTTTGGATTTAGAACTGTTATAACATCTACTTGTACACCACCTCTTTTGATTGCAATCGACTGAACCAAAAGTGTTCAAAAAAGCCCAAATCAAAAATAATCTGGATTTTGGACTTTTTCTTATTACTCGTATATCGTTGAAAAGGTATATATATACTCGTATCATAAGTGGTACTTATTTTCATTAGTTTCAGAGTTAAAACCAAACAAAGTTGTAATTAATGAAATATTTGGATCTTACAAGGGGAAGGAACATCGGTTCGTGTTAGCTTCATCTTCTTTTTAACTTTTCTTTTTAATTAAAGTATAGCGATTTATTAATAATTATTAACCTCTGATAAAAAAAATAAACAAAAAAATGTTTACGATAAATAATAATTCAATAATATCAATAAAAAAAATATGAAAAAATATCAGAAGTTATTAATGAAATAAAGTTTTATATAATTTTCATTTAAAAAAATGCATACAGATAATGTAATAGGCATACAAGGAAGTCGTAATGTGTCCACATCAGATTTTTCTTTTTTAAATAAATATTTTATAAAAGTTTCCATATCTGATTATACCAAATTAAAATAAAGTCCAGGTCGACGAAAAATGCTGCTATAATAAGAAAAGTTAGGTTAAATGGAAATGAAGATGACAGAAAAGCTAGGTTGAAACGAGGTTTATAACCGAGACAGGTACATTTTTCATGAAAGAGTTAAGTAGAAAAGAAGTTAGAAACAATGGGCAAAGTACAGTTCAGCAATACAAATTTTACATTTTCTGTCTGAAGAAAATCAGTTCCATCTTTGATGCTGAATGACACTATTCATATTTATGCTGATTGTGAAGCAATAGTACAAGTCATTATAAAAAGCAGTAAAATTCATTTACAGCTACAGAATGGTTGAGAGTGAAAGAAGCGAATTCGAAGGATAAAAAAAGTAAATTCATTGTATGAATACGGCTGGAGGTAGATATTTCTGAACACAAAAATCATAACTCATAGCTCCATGTGACTGTGGTTGATGAAAACGGGTTAATTCAAACAATAATCTTATATAAGGACCTTTTTTTCCTGTTTAGCCTCCGGAAATTATCGTCCAGGTATTACTTCAGAGGATGAATGAGGATGATATATGAGTGTAAATGAAGTGTAGTCTTGTACAGTCCAGATCGACCATTCCTGAGAAGTGTGGTTAATTGAAACCCAACCACTAAAGAACACCGGTCGGTATCCACGATCTAGTATTCAAATCCGTATAAAAGTAACTGCCTTTATAAGGATTTGAACCTTAGAACTCTCGTCTTCGAAATCAGCTGATTTGGGAAGACGCGTTTGCCGCTAGACCAACTCAATGGTTGTATAATCACTTCAATAAAGTTAATCGTGTAATGGATGCGGTTGCTTTGTGTCATGGAGAATTTGCTGATTCTTTTATGTCATAAACTTTATTGGATAAGGAGTTTAAATAAATTAGGATGATTGGAATGCTTTTAGATGTCATTTCATGGAAAGATATTTTGATCAAAAATGGAGTAACAAAAGCAAAAGCCAAGTTGCAACCGATTCTAAAATTTAAACGGTCTAAAAATATTTTTCGTGCATTAGGGAATATTCTTGGTTTAGGGAATTATTACAATAAATTTACGAGTATATCAAAATTAGTTTCATTAGTGAATCTCATTAATAAAGTTTTACAAAAAATATTATTCGTTTAGTTGTAGAATAAAGTTTGAAGAAATTGTAAAAAATTGAAAGAAAAAATGTAATTATTGAACCCTTGATATATATATATATTAATTCTTAATGTGGTTTTTTTGCAACAGATCTTATTCAGTAAACTTTGAGAAGGTTTATAAATGCGCAGATGGCTCAATTTCACAGACAATTGCTAATAGCAATGGCATGCAGACAACAATTAATTATTTGTGTGTAAGCCAGGTACAATCAGATTGATAAAGAAGTAGCAAGAATATACAACGGATTGGAGACTTTTTCCATTTATTATGGCCATAAGTTCACTAGTAATTTATAGTCGAAAACTGTTATGAAGATGTCTTCATAAAAATAGTTGAAAATTGAAACAAAACTGTACATTAAAAAAAGATATATTAAACATGTTTAATAATATTTGATGGAAATATTATATTAAAGTAAATGTAATAAAGATAAAAAACACTACAGTTTAACAATCAATGAAAGAAATTGAAAGGCTAGATAAGATTTATATTTAGTCACGTAAAAATATATTCTTAATAAATTATAAAAAGAATTAAAATATTTTTTCCTAATCATATACCAATGAACTACTTATGAAATTTGCAAATTTACTTTAACTAAATATTAAACTAGCATTTACCACTAAATCTGTCATCCAAATTCCAGAGATAACACCTGTGTAAGTAACTACAGTTTCAAGTAATTCAACATTGATTATTAAGACTACCCCCTCTCCAATCATGGCAATGAGAGACGTGACCTGGAAACAGTAAGTAACTTCATAACAGGAAGTTGATTGACGACCATTTATTTCTCAATATATCGGTAATTTTGATTACCTCTTTTATTTTTAAAGAAAACGAATTAAGAAATTTATTATAAATGTACTGAAAAATAATTTTTTATTGAACTGATACTATTATGAAATAGTCCGTTTAAGAAAAAAAACAAATTTTGAAGAACTCAAAACTATCCCTCCTTTACTTTATTAGTTTACAATCGTAATGCAAAATTTACATATTCAGAAGATCTGAAAAATTTAAACATACGAATATCGATTATGTTACACTTATTTATATCTATAAACCCTCAAAAAATTATTATTAATTTAAATTTTACTTAACCCTAGATGATTATGTTTGTAGTCGTAAAGACGGTCTCATTTTACTCCGTCAATTATAGTAGGAAGTTTCAACTACAATGTTAAAATGGCGAAATGTTAAAATATGGCGAAGAGATATTGTTTATGTGCTCCTTTCTCTGTTAAAAGACCAAACAATTGGATGGTTAACATAAACTGAAAAATATATTATAAAATAAGTTAACATCTTCCATCACGTATGAAAAAAAAATAAAAATCGTTTATGGTTTGAGAGAGTAAGTAAGTGAGAAAAAAAAGAGTAGCTAGCTATATATTAACCTATCGGGTTGGTCTAGTGGTGAACGCGTCTTCCTAAATCAGCTGATTTGGTAGTCGAGAGTTCCAGCATTCAAGTTCTAGTACAGTCGGCTATTTTTTTACAGATTTGAAAATTAGATCGCGGATACCGGTGTTCTTTGGTGGTTGGGTTTCAATTAACCACACATCTCAGGAATGGTCGAACTGAGACTGTACAAGATTACACTTCATTTACACACATACATATCATCATCAGAAATATTATCTGAACGGTATTACCGGAGGCTAAACAGGAAAAAGAAAGAAAGCTTTCATTTTTCATTGTATTATATTAACTTTTTTTTTATTCATTTTTAAATTGTATCACGTGATTTTAACAATTTTTCTTTAATGATTATTTTCCAGAAATAAGTTACCCAAAGACAGGCATAGGATTCCTAGAAGAACATTTTTGGCTACTTCCGGAATCACGTAGTATATAAAAATATCCAACTGAAAAGAAAATTGATCTGCTAGAATAATATGTATAGATGAATAATATTCTTAAATTAAAATTATTTGTCTACTAACTACTTTTGTTTATATTAAAATCATTTAATTATTATTATCTCTAAAATAAAGAGTAACAAAAAAATTTGATGTATTTTGTCATTATATTTATTTAAAATTTGAATGGACTTAATTTTAAATAATTTACCTCAATAATACATGAAGTACATTAATTTGTAGCATTAGATTACTTGTACCAATATTTATTGTCAATGACGCATACGCAGTAGCGTGCAAATTAAACCGAACACGGGAATTTTTTCTTATTTCTATGTCGTGTGGCTGCACTGCTTGACTACAAACATTTTATAACTTCGCTGTGTAATGCGAGTTTAATGGTATTAGGTTATTTGCTCTTTTTATGTTATAAATAGTGTTTTGTGAATGTTTATTGCATATAAGCAATGATTTTTTTTTTAGGGTGACAACTGAAAAAAACTTTTAGAAAAAAAAAATTATATATCATAGTGTATTTTTTAATTATTTTCTATTAGTACATTATTGAGGTGCCTTATTGTAGAGTTCGAAGAAACTTACTTTCATGTGTGTGTGTCTCTCTCTATTCACTCTCTCTCCCTCACTCTCTCTCCCTCACTCTCTCTCACTCTCTCTCTCTCACTCTCTCTCTCTCTCTCTCTCTCTATATATATATATATATATATATATATATATATATATATGTGTGTGTGTGTGTGTGTGTGTGTGCAATATATTTATACACACATACAACGTAAATGTACTATTGTAAAATTTGTTTTTTATTAATTATTAATATTTTTAATACAATGCAACACAAATGGGTTTCAGTATATATAAAATGAGTTTAATATATACGATAAATAAATTATTCCTTTATGTGTCCAGTCTAATCTAGTAAAAATTACTGGTAAACAGAGTAATATGTACGTATAAAGAAATAATAATTTCCGGCTATAAGCAGCTTGTTTCAACACTTCTGGAAAGCTGAAGAATATGTGAAAACGTTTTTCAGGAGTTAAAACAACTAAACGTTTATTCTATCAGATATATGGATACACTTAATTATGTATATTTATGTTTGTTTATTAAAACGGACTGAATAAAAAGTTGGTGAATATGTACTATAAGGAGTTTATACGCATGTGAGGGAGTATGCATATGTGTATTGTCTCTTTACTATATATTGCCTTGGATATCTACCCACGGGAAAAATCAAGAAAGTGCGTCACTGTAAAATATTGGAATCTTGTAACAAAAGAAAGGTTATAATAAAATCAAAGGGGTTCATTTTTAAATAAGTTGGTGAACATCAAAGGATATTTTTGAATTATTTTCTATTACTACATTATTGAGGTACCTTATTGTAGATTTCTAAGAAGCTTATTTTATACTTTGATATAATTTACGTAATTCAAAGTTAATAATATTAATAACTTACCTACCTTCGATGAGGTTTAGAGTAAGTATTTTGAAAAAATTGTAGTTTAAGGGAAGATATAAAAAAAAATGAATATCAGACTCAAGACAAAAATAGAGTATTCATATATAAAACCAGATAAACTATATGAAATTTTAAAATACTCACTATACGATATTTTTATTACTTATTGATTTTCTGTTTGATAAAATAACACAACCTACAAGCTATATATTTTTCAGTACAGTGGTCATGGAATATATTTTTATCCTATATATAGATCGATATATTTATAAATATTTCTCTCCTATTAATATTTTAATGAGAAAATAATTTTCTACATAGCTACACTGTAGATGTATTTGAGTAATTAATGTTCTGGCTATCAAGTTGTATTGTTTTTTTTTGTATTACTAAAGAGAAAATATTTATATTAATAAAGGACATTTTTTAATTATTTTCTTTAGTACATTATTGAGGTACCTTATTGTAGAGTTCTAAAAAACTTATTTTCATAAGTGTGTGGGTATACACACACGCGCGCGCGCGCTGTACTTAACTGTACTATTGTTTAATTAATTACTTCCTTGTACGAAATAAAGGAAGTATTGTGATCGCAAAAGTTTCGGTTTTCAGAATTCAACGGAAGTATCCATTCTGACCACTCATGAATCCATTTTGACTACTTTCGGCGTGATGTCTGTACGTACGTATGTATCTTGCAAATTAAAAAACGATTAGCCGTAGGATGTTAAAATTTTGGATTTAGGATTATTTTAACATGTACTGGGACCCTTTTATTGCAATCGACTGAATTAAAAGCGTCCAAAAAAGTCCAACATGCAAAAAATTGGATTTTGAACATTTTCTTAACTGCAGTAATAAGCTCTCATTGAGAACTTTTTAACGATATAGAATAAGTGGTACTTATTTTAATTAATTCCAGAGTTATACCCAAACGAAATTTTAATTAATGAAATATTTGGAATTTACAAAGGGAAGGCACATCGGTTCGAATCAGACTTCATATCCTGTTTTTTAACTTTTTTTAAATTTATTTTTTCTAATTATTTTTTTTTAAATTTAAATATTTTGATTTATTAATAATTATTAACCAGTGATTGTAAAAAAAAACATTTTACAATAAATAATTATTCAGTAGTAACAAAAAAAAAAAAAAAAAAAAATGAAAAAATCAGAAGTTATTAGTGAAATAAAATTTTACGTGCTTTTAAAAATGTGTATATATATAATTTAATAGGCATTATTACATACGTGTATATGTAAAAAATCTATTGATTTGGTGAGACATCTGATTATTTAATATTAATTGAAAATTATACTTTAGAATCGTATTATTTTTAGATTTTCTAGTTTAATTTTATTTAATTATTCTGGAATTTCTGTTTAATTTTATCTTCATTAAAGTTAACTGCAGACAGACTGAAAAATAGACCCTCGCAAGAACAACATAAACACTGAGGCATACATGCCCGATCTTTAGTAAGTTGCAAAAAATTCTTATCGTTTAATTCATTACTCCTCTGATATTGTCGGCCAATATTCTCCTTAAAAGAGTTGATCATCATTTCATTTATTTGTGTTTTGTTGCCAATCATTCAATCTCTCTTTCGTTGATGTAATTCTTCTGATGTAAATTTTATACACGTTCTCTAGTTTTTAATTTTTCTCTCTCTTTATAGTCATCATCCTCTCTTAATCTTTTTATTCTTTCCTTGGTCTTAACATCTTCTTCCGCTTTACATTTATCATCTTAATGTTTTTATTCATTCTTTGTCTGCAACGTATTCTTCCTGCTTACTTCTTTTTGGGTTTGAACGTTTTCTTCCTTTTTATTCTTTCTTTGGTTTTAATATTCTCTTCCTCTTTGTATTTATCATCTCTTTTTATTTATTCTTCCCTTGTTCTTAAAATTTTTTTCCTCTTCATATTCATCTTCTTGTTGTTTGTATGATTGTTTCTTTTTCATTTGTGATTATTTACCGAATAATAAAATAATAAAAATTGAATATTTTACACCGTAAGGTCGAAATTAACATTTGTAACCAGTATACAGAAGATTCCTAAACGGAATGGTATAATTATTATTAGCTTTCATTTATACGACACACCAGGAATCTGAAACTTTTGTTAATCAGCAACTCACAAAGATACGAGCAATACTGATCTAGTAATACCGCACATAAAGGGTCTTTTACTCTATCGTAATGCTTCATGTAAATTGTTGAATTAATAATAATATAAATATTTGATTTTAATAAAAACTAATATTTCAGCAACTGTCTACTTTATTCTTGGAGGATCGTATCTCACTTTCAAATGAAATAAGTTTAAATGAAGTGCAGAAAAAAATGTGAATACGGAATTTAATAGGCGCACAAGGAAGTATTGTGGTGTTTTTTTAATTAATTAAACAATAGGGTTTTGTTTGGAAACAATATTCCAAGGTTACGATATATTTAAGTCTAAGTTCCTAATTTTAATTTAAACCACCTATAAAATATTTTTTCAAACTTTAGTAAATTATTTGATCAATAGGAAATATTCTGGTAAATCTTGATACTGATATTTTTATTTTCATACATCTAAATATTTAACACTTTCAGAGGTAAATTTGATAATTATTATTTTCTTAGCAACATTTCTGTTACAATGGTGAAGACATAAAACTGATTTGCGTGTCATAATGCCTCATTTACATGAAAAGTTACAAGAATACAGGTCAAAACAGCGAAAGTATAAAACATAAAACATAAATTTTTTTTTCTTATATGAATGTATCATAAAATATGAAACACGTTGATTGAAACTTTTAATGTTTTTTGTTAATTTAATTAATCTCATGAGTTGAGGTAAACAATAATCGCAATAACATGTACATTTTGAAAATCTATATTTTTTATCGATAGTAGTTTTCAAAATAAATTTTCTTTTAATATATACGTAAAAAAGCAGACAAAAGTAATGTAAAAAAGGTATATTTAAAATTATAATAAATGAGCTGAAGGAATTAATTTGCGGAGATCTACTTGTAGAAAGCTTTTTAGAATGAATCCCGGCAAATATTACACATTGCAAACCGATTGCAACTAACTGTATTTAACCCTTTATAAAAGTGTAATTCAAAAAGTTTCTTGTGGAAAATATTCAAGTAATTACCGTTATGGAAATAATATACATATTTTTTTTTTCATCATAAATTAGAATTTTATTATTGTGGTTACATTATGATGTATACTCAATGTTATCTAGCATTCAAATTGTTTTGCAAGAAAATCCAATATGATTACTTGGAAAAATAATAATCCAAATTCTTCTGATCTACCAGGGACTTAGATGAATCTTAGTACCGTTTAAAGAGAAGTAAAAAGGTCGTCTTTCTGCGTTCCGTTTTTCTTTCTGCATGCTCTTTTTGAGTCTAAGGTTTTTGCGCTTTTGTTTTGCTGCCAACAGGGTTTTTCATACAGGAAGGGTTTTGTTTGACATTATCTATATCTTTAATAAAATTAAATTACTTAATGAAAAACTGTCTCAAAAACTTTCATTAAAAATTAAATACCTTAGAATAAAAAATGGTTAAAAAACTTTCTACCGGTTTTTATTTTAATACAGTTTTAAATTAAAGGTTACTAATTTATGTGTAACTGATTTTAATTTTACGAGTACTTGTAACAGTTGGAATTTCAAGTACTACCACTATTTTGAAGTAGTTTTTATTTTTTTTAAGTTCATTTTATTATTATATTTTATATTACTATAAATTCAATCAATGTGATTAGTATTTCTTTAGGTTTTACTGCATTTTTTCACTAAGAAATTCGAAAACAAGATTTAAGTTTGGATACAGACTTTTACAGTTTTCAATTATTAACGATTATTTGAATTACAATACAGTATTTAATAAGAATTCATTTGATCCAAAATAAAATTTTTAAAGTTTTATTTAATAAAATTAATCTGACAGAATTAAACGAGATACTAATAATTTTTAATACGAAAGATTTGCTCTACTATAAAATTTATATTTATTTTCAAGAGTATGAAAGAATTTGTATATCAAATTGTAATAGATACTTTAATATGCAATTTTAAAGTTAAAAAAAAAAACACAAAAATGCAGACAGATAGAAAACAAAGTGAAGTATATTACATAATTCAATTTATTTTTATGCAGAAAAATTTAGGAAAAGGAAAATTAAGGTTAATCCGGATAAGTTTGCACAACTAACGTTTATGATAAGGCGGGTGACTGTCCGCGAGGTCAATTTAATGACTTTTCATCTCGCATGCTAACAGCGTGCGTTACCTTGAACTGCATTTCGGTCATCATCTGATGTAGTGGATTCATGTCAGATAAAAAAGGATGAAGCTTAACATTAAGTTCAGAGAGAGTACTGGTCGTTAGGCAGGGGTTTGCAACTATTATTAACTAACAAGCAATCGCTGTATTAGCGATTCTGAAACCGATCAAGAATCCAATTGTGGGGCATGACAAATGAGAGTAACATTGAAGTCGTACAGCGATTCCAGAACAAACTACTGAAAAATACAACAAGTTTGCGAAAAACACTGAAAAACACGATTATCTGCGATTGCCAACTATTGTAAAAGAGATACGGGAATTCGGTACAAGATACAAAACGATACTGAAAAAACACGTGAAATAGCTCGCGGTTAACCTCTTGAATAACAGAAAGGACATACGGCGCGTAATTGACTGCATGTATAATTCTGTAAGTTATCCGAGATTTAAGGTGAATCAGCTATTCTGGGGTTTGTATATCGTCAAAATTCTTCATATCGTTTCACCATTTACTCTTGCTGGTTCTCTGATTTGTTTCATTATTTCATTGTTTCTATGCTTGATTAGTTATTTTTCTGCGATTAATGACTATTTTTTTTTCAGTGTTTTGTTTGCTTTATATTTTCTGAACTTTATAAAAGTTTCTTGGACTCATGTTTGTATATACTTATTTATATTTATTATATCTTTATGTATACTGCATAAGATATGCATAAACATTATATTAATTATATAAGTACTATATTAAGTATACTTATAAGTTTATGTATAAGTATACATAAACATTTCTTTGAGTAATTTCAATGGAAACCATTCTCAACATGTCTTTTTTTTGTATTCGAATTTATTTATGGTTCCGTTAAGTTGGAACCGATCGTAAGTCAATCATACGGCAAAAAAAATCATCAGTTTTGTTTATTAATAATTTTTGAAAGTTTTTCATTACTTCTCAGTACCTCGCTCCCGAAAGCGGACCAGAGCAGAGGGAGAGAGAGTGAGAGAGATATAGGATATGTTTTCATTAGAGGCTTATTAAATTTTTGAATCTGTTTTATGATTTTAAGTAAATCAAACTGTCTTTGTTGCGATCAGTACTTGTACTGTTGATTAGTATTTTTGGTGTTAGACTCAATCAAGTAATGATCTGAGGAAGGCGGGGATCGCACTTCTGTGAACCGGTTAATTTCATTGTTGAGGCTGTAGGCATTGTTTTTATAGTTGCATGATAGGTGGTCGTGATTGTATCACCTGTGATGTCGCAAGCCACGACATTGGGAGGTTACACTTTCAAAAATATGTGGAAGTGGTGGATAAGCTGAACAGAGTTAACCGCGGGAGGAGCGGCAACAAACACGGCAGTTCATGAAGATACTCCACATTAACCTGAATCACTGTCGGCTGGTCCAGGATATGCTGCTCCAATATGCTTGAGAACTGGATGCGGGAGGGCTCCTTGTGTCGGAACCTCACATTCCCCAACTGCAGTACAAATGGGTCATCTCTAAGGATGGCAGAGCCGCAATTTGAGCTCGCGCTCAAACACGGCTGTGCGAGGGGACCAGTTTCGAGGGCTACGTTCGAGCACGCGTGATGGAATCTACTATTACAGCTGCTACGTTTCGCTCACCGCCGAGCCTTAATGGGTGAAGATTATCTTATTACGACTAGCTCAGGATATTAGACTGTATCACCCTGCTATTATCGGTGGTGATTTTAACGCACGGGCCACAGCATGTGATAGACCAGTGCTATGAGGCTTCACGAGTAAGGGCAGCACACACTGAAGTATGGCAGAGAGCCTGGAACGACGCGTTTAAGGGACGCCGGACTCACCGATTAATCAACGATATTGCCAAATGGGTATCTAAGAGGCATGGTCACGTGAACTACGCCCTGAGCCAGATTTTATCTGGGAATGGAAGGATGAGGCCATACGAAGGAGATTACTATCTCCTTAAGTTGTGTAAATACACTGATGGAAATGTCTACTGAGGCATTTGAATCAGTGGCATCCTGACAGAAGCCAAACTTATCATTGTATTGTGTTATCAAGTTTAGAGGGTCTAAAGGGCGACCTCCGATAAAGCCCATTAGGGCTTAAAACGGAGGGGGTGGTGTAGCGACCTGATCGTCACAAGGCGGGTGTCTTCCTCTACGGAGATAGAATGACAGTAGCACGGTAAAAATGAATTATTTACAAAACCAATTATAAGCAGGAACATGAAAACACACGTTCTGACATATACATACACGTATATTACGAGTATACAAAACATAGAATAAACTAATAATAAAAGTAATAATAATATTAAAAGTAATATGCAAGTTTTAGTAGAATTATCAGTAACCATAACAACCGCAGTAATGAGTATTTATATTACTGTGCCTTCGTAATGAGATGAAAATGTTGGAAAGCGGGGTTTTCGTTCTAGAAAAGAACAGTTAATAAATCAACTGTTAACACCACTTACATAAACGAATATAAAATGAAAATACCTGACATTTACTTATTTTTTACACTACTATGGAGCATAAAAGCGTAAACACATACTCACTCCCACACAGACACGAATGCAGTATATTTATATATAATATAATAAATAACCTAAAAATTAAATAAATTTAGAGTAATGCTGTAATATTACAAACTTCATTTCTACAAAGTTAATAAAAACAAAGTTTGTCGTTTAAACTTTGAAACTTTTTATTTACAACTAGTAAATTATTTTGTTCACGAGGTTGACACTTATTAGATCATTAAAAGTTAATTGAAAGAAACAGTAGACTATGTAATAATCATTAAAGACAACTGTCAAAAGTAAAGAAACAATTTACAAACAAAAAGAATATCTACATTAGATATTGTAGAATTTTCCTGGCACTTGTGTACGCGTAGATCTTTAAAATTTAAACCGTGTAAAACAGTTGATTCCTAAAGAGAAATAGTTGAAAAATATTTTTATCTTACAGTCTTTCGTGCTTTATTGTTTATTTTCTCATTAAAAAAGTTTTACATTAATTAATAAATGAATAATATCTTAAAGAAATTTAGTAACTTTTAAAAATTTACTTTACCACTGTTCTAAAACACAGAAAACGGGCTGTTGTACGATTATTAAAATAGGTTAAAACAGAAGCAAGTTTAAAAATTCTCTAAATTCCATCTCAAATTTTTGTTAAAAGTTTCTAAAAAAAAAAAGAACAATCACTCTAAGAAACATGCTGTTCCATCATATGTTTGTTTATTTTTGATCCATCAGAAACTTAAATTAAGAAAATATTGTGAAATTATTTTATTAAAGAAAAATAGTACCATTTGCTTACTTCTAAAAAAGTTCTAATTTAAATATTCAACATTATGTTTCGAAGGAAAGAGATTTAAAAATTAAAAATTTTACTTCTTAAAAATAGGTGTATGCAACAGGTCAGTAAGTATTTCGTTTACAACTTACGATATATATATATATATATATATATATATATATATACAATAATGAAATATTTAGATCTTACAAGGGGAAGGTAAATCGGTTCGAATTCGACTTCATTTTCTTTTTTTAACTTTTCTTATATATATTATATATAGCTGGATCGTTACATGGAACATTAACAGTCTACTTCCTAGACGGGAAGAACTCGAAATTATGGCAATTACTAATACTCTGGAGGTAATACTAGCATCTGAGACGCACTTTACAGACCGGAATTACCGTAGGCTTCAAGGTTTTTCGGTATATATAACAAATCACCGAGACGGGAGAGCTCATTGGGAACTGCGGTACTAATTAGGAATTTTTTACGGCATCACCAACTTGCAGGTTTTTGCACAAACAAGATTCAGGCAACCACGGTTGAAGTTACAGATTGGTTGGGACCTATAATAAGACTGTCCGCGGTGTACTGTCCTCCGCGCCATAATATAACGAGTTTTTTTCCAAATATATCTCAAAAGTAGGTTCTAGATTTATCGCTGGAGGGGACCGGAACGCGAAATACCAGCTGTGGGATTCGCGGTTGACAACCAGCAAAGGAAGGATGTTGAGGTGTATTCAAAATCTACGCCTTGACGTAGTTTCGGGATTTCAGCCGACTTAATGTCCTACGGACGTAACGAAGATCACGGATTTATTTGACTTTTTAACACTATAGATATATAATTTCTTCCATACACTCTGGTATAAAACAGCCACAATTCGACTTCGGGTGATCATGGGTGAAGAATGAGAAAGAGAAAGCCGATCTATTTGCTTCACACTTAGGCGAAACTATACAACCGCTTGATAAAGAGGGTCCTAGTGACAAGGATATTAAAGACTTCTTAGAGAGCTCAATGCCAGTCAACTTTCCGATTAGATTGATCTGAACAAGGGAGTTATTGAAGTTAATCAACCAGGGAAGGCGACTAAAGAGAGCCTCGGGTTTTTACTCAGTGACGCACAAAATGCTTGTCATGCTACTCCTTAAAGGCATCACGTGTATTAAGTACCTCTTTAACACTGCCCTGCAGACGTCTTACTTTCCAGTGGAATGGAAGGTTTCCCTGGTTTCAGGATCGGTAATGATCTTTAAACCAGGAAAGCCTGCAGGTTTCTTCTACGGGTTTCTACTAGGTTTCTTCTTACAGACCAGTTAGTCTCTTACCCGTCATATCTAAATTAATAGAAAAGCTGTTACTTCGCAGCCTTAGGCCAGCTTTGGAAGATGAAGAGGTAATTCCGGCAAACCAATTTTGGTTCAGGTACGGCCATTCTACCATCGAACAATCCCACTAAGTCGTCAAGGTATAAAATATAATATAAAGTGAATATCTGGAAGAAAGAAAATTCTGCTCGGTGGCATTCTTAGATATCCAACAGGCCTTTGATAAGGTATGATTGCTTGGCTGGCTTTATAAATTAAAATTCAAGTTCCTCAACCCTACCACCTTGATTTCTGTGCGCAAGAAATTATGCTTCTCAAGGGTGCAGACAAATTACAGTCGTACAGTCAAATCCCCCACATTAAGTATAAAGTCTGTGTAATCAGTCGAGTGAGAGTTCAAAAGCATGACCTCATACGCGGCGCCTGTTTGGACGCGTAGGTTGGATGTGAACTTCAATATGAAACCTATGAATTTAATTCATAGGTTGGATAGACCACTTCTTCAAAATTTAAGGAGTGCCCAGCGCAGAGCATTAATTATATGCGCTAGTGTTTTTAAAACAATCTTCTAGGTTACAATCTAAGGTTACCACCTTATTGGGAAAGGCTCTCCCACTCGATTTAGTGGTGAAAGTTCGGGCAGCCATGTGAAGATTGCGAAGAGGCCGGGAGGCTGAGGTTTTTGGGTTGTAGTTTTGGGCCGGGCCAGTACCTGAACGGAATGGTGATCACAATGCACCGGATCTAAATTTCGTTCAATTGCCCATCTCCCGCCTGCGGAAAAGGCTGCAGAGCCTCACGATGGAAGGACGGCACCTGGAATGGAACACCACGACTAAGGGAAGAACAAGTTTATACGGGATCTGGGAGTATGGTACACATCGAGTTCGTTTTTAAGGGCAACGGGTGGCCAGGTGTTCACCAGCCATGTTAATCTAAACCAATATTTGTTTTGGTTCTGTCTGGCAGCTTATGAGCTGAGCGTCTGCGGGGAGGTCCAGTCAAATGAACACCTGATGTTAGATTGCCCTACTTTTTGGCTGGAGGGGGGGGATAGAGACCAGGCCACTCTGAAACTTACAGGTCTAGGTGAAAATTGGCCACTCACAAGCTGTGAGAGCCGCATTGTCGGACCATGTGGTTCATGAGGTTGTGAGACAATGTAGCGTTAAACACCAACGACGACTAGAAAATCATGTCAACCACACACAGAACATCTACTTGATAACAGCACGGACGTCCGAAGGTTGAACCGTCTTCATGTGCTAGTCTTAGGGGCTACTGGATGACAGTTTGTAGTTATTATATCCAAATCTAGTGGTACTATTTTTATTTACATCATTTATTTATATTTTTGTTTATATTTATCAACAAATTGTTTTGCTCTTAGTTCGACATGAATTGCTTGATTATTTGTTTCTTTTATTGACTATTTATTAGTTTACAGGTTTATAATTGTTTGTTTTTGGACTATGAAGTGTTGACAGAAATCTTTTTTTCTAACAAACTTTAATATTATTGATAACTATTATTAACTGACTTATTATGAGAGATTTCCTTAAGAACCCCCTGTAATGTACTTATTATTAGACTATTTACTTATGGTTCCACTTAAGGAGCCGATTTTAAATATACTGGTTGCGGAACAAAATAAAATGAATTTTTTTAAATTAATTTAACTTTTATGGACAATGATTGTTTCTCAGTTGAAACACAAATGTACTTATAGATTTATTATTTTTTTTGACAGTTTTTCCAGGTGTTTCTCTTAGCTATTTATATTCTATAAAAATTAAGAACACTCATTATTTGTATTTAATAAATACAGTTTATAAAATTCCTAGTTAAAACTGCCAAAGCTCCAGACCGCTATTAGTGAACAAAAAAGTAGTTTTTTAAAGCAATTCTTGTATTTTTCAAGTACTACGTTACTTATCTTTATTATTTCTTACAGAAATTAATTTATTTTCATATTATTATGTTAAAAGGAATTAAATTACAAACAATATCTCAGTCAGTTATTTTTTAGTTTTTAATTTTATACAAATATATTTTACTTCACCTACCAATATGAATTACGTAAAGAATAATACTTTTTTTTTTACTAAAAAAACAGTAAAAAAAATCAGTTTTTTCCAAACAGAAGATGTAACAGTTTAAGACTGATGTAATGATTATAATGATTATCTACAAATACCAATGTACAAAACGACCTGCATAACATGGATCCAAAACGGAAAAAAATTTATAGCATAAATATTTAAATAGTAATAACATTTTGCAAAAATATTCCTTTCTCACAAAAAAATTAATTTCTACTAATTTTTTACACCACTGCGTGTTAACATGTTTTTCAACTACATGTACTAAAACTTCCATTATATAATTTTTCATGTCTACTTTGCATTCATGATAAAAGAATAGAGCATGAAAATTCCAATTTGTACTTTGAATGTCTGTCTTATTAGTTTCCTTCGTGCGTGAAAGTGCGAATGAGGATGCGTAAATCTTAATTCACATTTATTACTTTCATTCTAATTACTCTTTCGATAAATCCCTTCACCTACAAAAAATTTATTGATAATAAATTTGAAATTGTTCTTATAATTTTTTTAAAGGGAGTAAGACTTTTCTGAATATATAATTATCTATCTTTGCTAAAGATTGCGCATTCTATTTTTAGTCAATAATAAAATGTTTACAATATTTATCAAATTTGTGTGTATATATATATATATATATATATATATATATATATATATATATGGTAATTAATTTACCTGAGTTCTAACGCTTATTCGTGCCTATGGCAATATCTCTAAAGAAATCTTTTTGTATATGAAAAATTACAAACTTGACGCGTACTGTGGACCTTCCCAATGAAAAACTGAGAAATATCTCCCCTATAAGGTCGAAAATTATTTGATTCTTTTACAGTTTAAAGTCTTTTAAGTCTTTTAAAGTTTTATATATATATATATATATATATATATATATATATATATATATATATATATATTAAATCTACTAACTATATTTTAAAATATCATTTTCATTTCTACACATTAGGGTAAATATTTAGTATTTTTTCTTCCATAATATGGTGTTATAAAAAATAATAAAGAAAAAAAATTGAGAATTAACTTGGCAACGATAAAAGTTGTTATGAAAACAATTTTAAGATATAAAAAGTTTCAACTAAAATAATGAAAAATATTTCTTTAAGATATTTTATTTTCATGTGCTACTTTGTAAAGATTTCCACAACTTGGACAACGAAAATGGTCAGGAAATGTGCATATATATATATATATATATCTTGAATTATATTTTTCATAAATTATAATTTTATCTTTGTCCTTCTGTAGTTATTCCTTTTCATTCTCTTATAGAAGAAAATAGTAGATGCGTTAATATATTGATCACCAACTTTGTCCTCCGTTTTATAAGATTGTACCATAAATTTCTTTTCTTCTTTAATTTCTCTTAAAAATTCTTAAATTCCGTTCTCGTCTGCTCACCTAATTTCAAAATTCTTCTATTTATTTCAAGTCAAACTTCTATTTATTGTTATTTCTTTTATGGCGTTCCTACTTTATGACATTAATTGTGTTGTGCTGCTTTAGGTAAAATGTTAAAAAAAAATTTCTTAGTGTCTAAATCAATATATATATCTAAAGTTGTTTTGCTAAAAACGTAAGGGGCTTTTCTATCAAAAGCCCCGCCTAATATCTATCAGTCTATTTTTCTTAATCTTCTTTAACTTGCTTTTGATGCTGTATGGACAAAAAGAAATCACGTACAGTAGTGTGAAACTTAAGAAATCGGAGCGAAACAAGTCCTAATGTTTTATAAAAATCCTTACTACTGTGTATTTTCATTTTTCACCTAATGAAACCTATAATGATGACTGTTCATCGTTGGAAAGATGTAATGCATAAGCCTCAAGTCTTACGATGTAGAAAAACTTAGTTTTTACGTTAATAATTTGAAGCTATTAAAAAACATATAAGGAAATTAATAAGTAAAATTAATTCCCAAAAGAAATTAAACAATTTTTTTTTTAACTCTAAACCGTTACATTACCGAACATGAAGAGACTTCTTATTAGTTAACGTTAAAAAAAAATCCGAGGTATTCCCATAAATATTAAGTAGAATTTCAAACGAAATTTATTATGTTTATTATTATTATCTTCTTTTTTATTATTATTATGTTTTGCTTTGTATTAAATTCCGCGATAAGAAATAATTATAGTTTATATCTTTGAACCCACAGTTCTTGATAACTAACTACATTTTTTTATGATTTTTCCTGTACGAAGTAAAAGAAGTATTGTGATCGCGAAAAATTTCGGTTTTCAGATTTCAACGGAAATATCCATTTTGACCATTAATGAATCCATTTTGGCTAGTTTCGGCGTGACGTCTGTTCGTGCGTACGTATGTATCTCGCATAAATCAAAAACGATTAGCCGTAAGATGTTGAAATTTTGGATTTAGGACTGTTGTAACATATAGTTGTGTATCTTCCCTTTTGCATGCTATAGACTGGACCAAAAGTGTCCAAAAAAGCCCAAAATTAAAAAAAAAATTGGATTTTGAACTTTTCAACGATATGTCATACGTAATAATTTTCATTGGTTCCACAGGTATAGCCAAGTAAAATTTTAATCTATGAAATATTTGGATCTTACAAGGGGAAGCACATTGGTTTGAATCCGACTTCATCTGATTTTTTTTTTAATTTTTCTTTTTTAGTATATATATACATATTGATTTATTAATAATTATTAATCTCTAATTGTAAATAAATTTTACAATAAATAATAATTCAATAATAACAAAAAAAAAAGAAAAAAAATCAGAAGTTAATAATGAAATAAAATTTTATGTACATTTCATTTTAAAGAAATGTGTGTATGTAATTAAATAGACGTACAAGGAAGTCCTATGGTGTCCATATAAGATTTTTTTCTGACGAAAGTATTTAAAAAAATATAAAATCAAATACAGATAATGTGTTTATTACGTAATTTATTCTTACACTATATTTATTTGGCAGTTTCTTTTTAGAGATATGACTTTATTAGTGGTTATGACTTAAGGGCAGAATTTAATTAAAATTCTGTGCTTAACTACTAATTGCAAAGCTACTAATTGTAAAGTTTATTGAATATTTTGCTCTAGCAGTTACAATTTATTATATATTTAGCTAGATATACAATAAAAATATCATAATTGTAAAAAACCAGTCAGTTTTTTAATTTTTGAAATCGTATCAGAACAGAATTGGTTTAGTTAAAAACAATAAAAAAAACAATCAGTTTTTATTGGATATTGCTTATTTCGTCAGTGATTTATTTGATTGTGGCTTTTATCGTATTAAACCACCTTTGCTTGTTAGATAATCGGGTTTACTTGATATAACGACCGGCCGTAAAATTTCGTAAAATAATTGACCAGCTTTACCATCAAAAATAAATGTAAATGTACGAAAAAAGTTAAATACACAACTGAAAGTTTATACAAGAATAATAATGATGTATTGACATATTTTCTCAGTAAAAGAACATTGATTACGATAGTTTATAGCATAATTTTACAACGAATTATTCTTTATTATACGCTACCCGGTTCAGGGGATTCTGCTCCCCCTGGCTATATTAAATAAATATGTAAATATTCATTAAATTAAAAAAAAAGAAGAAAATAAAAAAGAAAAAAAAAGTTATTTTATTTCATTATATTTCTGTACCTATGGTCACAGAAATATATTGAAGTATAGGATCAATTTTTGTTTCTTTAACTTTCAATTGGTGGGGGTGACGTCAAGATAACGGCGTGCGTCTAGTTGCTACGTGATTACCCCCACCCTTAATCACACCACCGTGCTTTATAGTAACTGGTTATTTTTTAATTGTAGTTACATTGTCGTGCACTGAAAATTTTTATAGTGTCTGACTTTTCTGAATCGAATGTCCGACGTCAAACTGACGTGTACTCACCATTTATGTAAGTACAATCTTTCGTAAAATGATAAAATTATGCGGATATTTGTTTAAATATAAATTTCTATGCATATTGTTGTATCAATTTTATTAGCAAATCGTATTAATTTTTTTCAATTTAAAACGTAAACGATCAGAATCTCGAAGAAGCAATTCTTCGTGAACTGGAAGGATGGGAAAGCGAGGATTCGGATATTGATGAACCAATTACAGGATAAAATAGGGAACAGGGTGCAAATGGTAATCAAGAATAGGCTAGAGATTGAAATCAAGAGGTGGTTTCTGTAGGAAATGAGAAAAGGCGGTTGATCGGAATGACACAGTATTGACACGGAATGATGGTATTGTCAACGAACATGACACAGATTCTGAGGTTGAAGTTTCAGGAGGTGGTGAAAATGTAGGGATTGATAAATATTGGGAAGCATATGAAAACGTTTGAGATAAACGTTTTCATTGGATCTACTGAGATAGTAGATCCAATTTTAAATGGTCTAATATAGAACCGAGAAGAAATGTCCGAGTTGTGGCACATAATATATTACGAATCGGTAACAGGCGTAATATTCGAAATGAAAGTGAAATTGAAGTATGGAATAAACTATTTTCCTATTTCATATTTTAAAGTTTTTTACTATATTAAAAAGCAGTTAAACGTATTAAAGGTGTTTTAAAAACCTTTATTCACTTATGACAACTAAAATTAAAAATTTACTTAAAAATTACGTAATAAAACACAAAAAAATTAGGGGGTAACAAAATGACGTCATCTCACCGTATCAGTAGGTGAAACGTCACCTTGTCAACTGAAGGTTAATGAATATCATTAATATCTTAACCCCTAAGGGGGCTAGAACCTTGATTTATGGCTTAAATTATTAATATAGCTGGTTCCTGCACGATTCTTTTGTAAAAACAGGCAGGCTTATAAACTTTCGCTCCACATACAAAAGTATTCTAAAAATAATTTAACTAATGATAGATAATGAATGTAACTTTTGCAGAAGGTGATTTAATAATTATTTGGAGATTAATTCAATACATAACTTTAATTAAAATTTTGACTTTCCCAGGAATATGGGAGGAATATCAATATATATTTTTCGTTTTATCTGCTTTTTTATTTGTTTTTTGTTTTACTTATATTTAAAAAATTTATTATGAAAATAAAAACAAGAATTAATTATTGAATTACAAAAGCTTTTCTGAAAGATCGGAAAGAAAGTCATTTTGACTTGCAACAAAGTCCGTTTATTGACGAAAAAAACAAGATTTTGATAAAATTTTGTGGGCTGATATAAACCATAAACGTATTGGGAATTGAGCCCTATTGATTTTCAAGAGAACTGGTTCTTAGAAACCGGAATTAGAGCAAAATAAAAAGATTTTTCGTTACTTTATTTGAATAAATCAAATCAATGAAATTGATCTAGCAGTTCTGGAGATTGACGGACGATAAACATTTAAAAATAAGCCTATATGTACGAAACGCTGATTAAACTGAATAGTATTTTCGTAATCTTAATTCCTCAATATGTAAAAAAAAAATCATTTTCACCCCCCTCCCACCAATTACTCTATACGATTGACAGTAATACCGTACTTTTCTTCGCAAAGTTGTTAAAAAACGTAATTACATAAAAAAAAAAAACTAACTTCGCTATAGTTCACAATAATCCAAAATGTGATCTGGTATGAAGGAAAGGGATTGGTGTCCAAAAAAATAAGAGTTGAAGTTTTAATCGTTTTAAACATATGATACTAAAAAAAAAACCTAATGCTAGCTAAAATAACGAAAGCAATAATATTTACAAAATCATTACAGCAGTGCTACACCCTTTCTTTCTTAACCGCCCTTCTGAAGCACTTACTGTGACAGAGGTTTTTTAAACTTATCTCTCATATGTAAGAATTATGTATCAAATGACGAAACTAAAACTGATACATTTTGTAAAAGATGATTTGATAAAAATTTAATTTACGTAAAAAAAAAATTTAAAGCATTTTGAATAATATAACTTTATTAATTCTTTTTTTCATTAAAAAAAGGATTTAATTTTTTATGTGTATTTTACATTAATGTTCAATTACAATAGAATGTAAAGCCATAAAATAGACTTTTTTAAATCAACGTTGAATTTGTTTAACTGAAAGTGATATTTGAATTATACCGCAATTGGATAATCATTTATCGGTGTGAAAATCATTTAGTCAAGCTTGGACGGTGTATTAATGCAGACCTATCTACTGTAATGCGACATTTCACTCAAGTAGAAAATTTATTGTTCCCATTGTATTCTGATTAATTACTCGAGTCTACTATATAGAATTTTTCTTCATTTGTGTGGCTGTATTGAATCGATTTCACTGGTTAACTTTTTTTTTTATCAGTAGAGTTCTTTTATAAGGTTACACACACTAACGACACACTTTATAAATCTAATTTTTAAAATAATAATCAATAACCATCATTGTACATTCTCATCACTTCTACGTTTAGTGAAATTATTATAAAGTTATAAAAATTATTTTTTATGATTACTAAAATTAAAAGAAAAATTCGCCACCATAATGTTAAAAATTTTATCTCTTATTATCAAATCCGTCAGAGATAAAGTTACAAATTTACATATTTTCTTTTCACTACAACAAATTTAATCAAAAAAAAAAAAAATAGCTAAGATACCGCATTATATGTATACCGGTATACCATATTAAGGTATCAAAAAGTATGTTAAAACAAGTACAGAACTAAAACGACAGTCAAAAACTAAACTACTCAAAAAATGAAAATGATTTGAGATTTTTTAACAAAGATTAATTTTCTTTAAAACAAAAATCATTCAAAAGTTAATCAAAGAATTCATTTTTGATCTGTCTTTCATCCTTTCATTAACGAAATAACCTATTTCTACCTTAATACCACAAAAATAAATTATTATTTAGCGGCTTTCGTTTACATCCTTACCCCGTAAAGGAAGACACCCTCCATGTAACGGTTTCGGTCGCCACGCCGCCCCCTCCATACCTAGTCCTTATGGGATTTGCCGGTTATCTTCAGAACCTCGGCAATGACATCTTACAGCCAAACCTCAGCCAGGAAGCCCCGATGTGAATGCTACAAGAGACATTCCCATCGGTGTCCTACTAACATAAACTCAAAACAAAACACATCTAGACTAGTCTCAGACAAGACTGAATGACTTCCTAACAATGAACAAACTGAACCCTACCCACCCTAAAGGTAAAAATGACTTCGACACACAACGAATTATAAAACGCATAAAAAACACAAACAAAACATATCAATAAAAGTAAATTATGCAACATAACAGTAACATAAAACATAACTAACGAAAAACAAACAAATCTGTAATCAAACAAAAACGGCAACAGTTCAACAAATCATAAAACAAAATAACAATAAAAACAAACAAACAAACATAAAGAAGAAAAGTCCCAGCGGAACATTACACCTCTTCAGCGATCATTTCTTTCACCAAGTATGTAATAAAACATTCTACGATCAACCATTCGGCCCGGCTTTTCCGATTAACACGAAGATCAAGTGTCGACACGATAATATCAAGCCGACAAATGGTCCTCGTGCTCATTAAGTCATACTTAGCACATTCATACATCACATGATAAACATCGTCCAACAATCCGCATTGCAGACACATACCAGAGTCCGCCAGGCCGAATTTCTGAAGTCTGTCTCGAAAAGCACCATGCCCAGAAAGTAATTGCGTCACATACTCGTTCGGGTGTACCTAATAGGCGTCCAAAAAAATTTGGGAAAAGATCATGCATATAACGGCCCACATTCTGTTTCATCCGATCTGGCCTGCTACAGAGCGACACCATGCTGTTCCATCTCCTTTATTTTCTCAGGAGTCAATTCACCTGACTTCTTAGCAACGTAACGGTGTTGCCTCTCAGACGCAATGGAGTCCATCAGTTTCATTCCTGCAATCACCAAGATCGTCTCCCGTGAAATTGTACGGTAATCACCCGTTACAGTTAGCAGTATAAGGCTTTGAGTCCGTAGCAAAATATCCCGATAGCTTTTAAATTTTAGCCTATCCGCTCAAACAGTACAAAGCCGCTCACCCAAAACCAAAACGCCATTTTCCTCTAACAACACATTGTCGTCAATTGTGCCTCTCCTATTCATGGCCACCACAATTCCATTCATCCATTCTTGCCTGGGTCGCCCCCTCTTCATCGTCTAGCAGGAATCCAAAGCCACACTTTCCAAAGTATTGTACTTTTCTCCATTTGTCTCACATGACCATTTCAGTTGAGTTGTTCTTCAATTTTGCCGACTAACAAAACTGTTCTCTCCTTAAGATACCATGTATTCGAATTCTATCCTGAATCGTCAACCAACAACTCCTCCTCTAAAAACTCATTTCGTCTGCCGTAACTAAACTTTTCAGTCTGAACTGGAAAGTCCATAATTCTGATCCTTTGTATTTGCAACAAAGAACTGAATATCCTCTTCTTGGTGTTTTTTGATATTCGATCACGCCACAAAATAGTGTGAAATATTTTAATAATCAATCTACCTTTGCCAAGCTTTTCCAAGATATCTTTATCTGGTCTTCCATCAGGTGTCAAAATCGTATCAAGATATATTTATATTCTTGAATCATCTTCATCACCCGTTTTTGTACTAATTTCCTTCCCCTCACCACCAATGAGGATTTATTTTATTTTCTAGATATTTATATCTAGAAAATAAAATAAAATTAAAATTTTCCACTTGTCATACTCCAAAAATAAATTTAAAAAAATTTCTATTCAGTAATTAACATAAAGTTATTCTCATAAGTGAAGAGAATGTGTGTAATGTACTCTTTTCCAGATAAAGGTTACATCATTTTGTTGCTTTACAGTATACGTTCCAGTTGTCGTTATCACAACTAATTGGTAAGGCTTCTGAAGTTCAAGTGTCAGCAGATGCACTTAACTTTTTTACAGAAGTGTTGTTTATTATACAGCCCGTCTTTATATTGACCAGGGTAAAATAACACTTAGAACCGAATATTATCCGTATTTTTGTAAAGCTGATATTATAATACTCAGAATACCGTCTTATTTTTATGCATGGCATGTTTATTTCATCAAGGAATGACTTTCAGGAGCTACCCGAAAGTTACTGCCCGGTAAACTAACTTCATCGGTTACAAATGAGGTATTTGGAGCATGATTGTTGTCTCATGCCAAGTTGCCTATATCATCTTCTATATATTTTATTATTTAGTATAAAAAATAAATTATTATTACAAAAATTGTAATAATATAGTAGAGAAAAATAAAATTTAATATGTTTGTAGTTTTAAAGTACTTTAATATTATGAAGTATTTATTATCACAACAAAAAATAAAACAAAATCATGTATAAAGCAATAAAAATTCATAATGTTAAATTTTAAACTAATAAAAAATACTTTAACAAGAAAACTGGCTTAAAGCCAGTCTCTCTTATACGATCTAAAGACTGCGTTTGTAATATTCTTGTTTCTATGAATCTGAATGTTATGCTTTATAGAGAAAAGGAGGGCATTTGACACAAAAGAACTCACTGAAAAAAACCGTTATGCACCAATAATACCAAATCAGTGTTATTTTATTATTTCAATTAAAAAAGTAAAATTTACAATATTTATCTTATTACAAGTGTAAATTTAGTCTAATTATAAGTTAATAAATCACTAAATTTATTTACCACAGGTCTGATTTTTGTGTTAATCATTTCTCTGTCATCATCTACACATATAAAATATATCATTATTATAATATATTAGACAATTGAGTAAAGTTTCATGCTTTAAGCATCATTATATGTTTGTAATTTCTATCAATAAACTTAGTTTTACGAATAATACTGACATCAAATTTATAAGTTAAGAAATTAAAAATATTTTTTCTTTGAGTAGAGGATTTAAAGAAATACAATTAATTATATGCATATTTCAACCTGAATCATTTTTTGCATTGGTTTTTGGCAATATTTTAAAAATCATTCTTGAAGAGTGTTGAGATGAAATCGAAACAATTACAATTGTGTCAAAATTCTGTTCTGATTTGGACGATAAGTACATTCAAAGAATGTACTTACCGTCCAAATCGTTATATTTTCCAAATTTGATATATTTTCATATAATGAAAATTTATCAAAATTAACTATGACCCAAATAGCACATAGTGCATAGACATCAGTAACCGAATCTAAATTTAATTAGAACGTTGTTTAAAATTAAGGAATTGGAAATACAGTTTTGACCATATCTTAAAACTTTTTTCTAACCATCACCCCAAACAAACAACAGTGCTCAGTCCTGGGACCGCTTCTATTCCTGGTCTAAACTGCTGATCTTCCTAATCCAGACAGTATCACAGTTACGTCATATGAAGATGAAACGGCAATCTTGGCGGTTCAAGATAGCCCGTAAATAGCCTCGAAGAAATTACAATCCGCAATGGTTACCATCAGCGTTTGGCTGTGTAAGTGGAGAATAAAATTAAAGCCGACCTAGTTCGGCCACCTAATCTTCACGATGAGAAGAAAATATTGCTCTAAAGTTTATTTAAACGGTGTCAGAGTACCTCATGCCAGTAAGGTAAAGTTGCTGGGCTTTTACGTACTGTATATTAAGTAAGGGATCACAACTTTCTTTATCCAATAAGATTCTGCTTTACAAGGGTTTCTTGAAGCCGGTACGGACTTACGGAAATGAACCCAAGGGCCCAACCAGTAACAGTAATGTGGAAATCATTCAACGGTTCCAGAATAAAATACTACGGAACGTAACTCAAACGCCGTGGTTCGTAAAGAATACTGAGATCAACAATTACACAGGGATTCCATACGTTCTAGAAGAAGTTGAACGCCTAGTTTCGAGATATGTATCCAGGTTGGAGAAGACTGTAAATTATCTAGCTTTGAATTTACTTGACAATAATGAGGACATTAAGAGGATAAAAAGACTTCATGTGTTTGATTTGATTGATGGACCGTTATGATTTTCCGGTTTGTTGGAGATAACATTCCTTATAATTATTTTTGTTCTATTTCGGTAACTCAAAATGACTGACGCTTACGTTTATTACTTGTCTATGGTTATTTAAAAGTTAATGTTTCATACATTGTTCTATTTAAAGCTAATATCTCACTTATTTTGTTCTATTACACGACTTGATTAATGGTGAAAAGTCATTTAACTATATTCAAAGGAACTTTCATATATTATATTATTTCATAGTTACTAGTATTTAATCATCATATATCCTTTATTTATCATATTTACTGTTTTTCTACTCGTTTAGGATTATCATTGGATGATCCTATTTCAAGTTATAGTCTCATGCGACTTACTTAAAGCGTCAATATAGAAGTTGATTGTAAATAAAGGAATTCAGCAAAAAAAAATGATGGTCGGGACAAGATGTCTTATGGTTATTTATAGTCCTTGTATTTTTCCTGCTGTTTAATAATCTATGCGCTAAGGGAAAATATTTTACTGTACTGATAAACAAATGACCTTCTAGAAACGTTTTCTATTTTTGGGTTCAAAAATGCTACCTTTGTTATAAAATTCTTTATTTGCGCATGTATCTGTGCGCACGCGCAAGTTTCTGTTTAGGCTTATATGAATTAAGATATTTATCGTAGCGATACACCAGCTTCAATATACCCTCGTCGTATTGTTCAGCCGCCAGTCCATTTAGCCATTGATTAACAGCATTTTAAGTTCATCGACACCCACGAATTGCTTACCACTGAAAGATTCTTTAAATTTCCTAAACAAACGGTAACCAGAAAGAGCTAAGTTCGGACTATATGGCAGGTGATCGTAAATTCCTATCCAAATGTTCTCAGTAAATCACGTACGCAACATGTGGACATTCATTATCGTGCAGCAAGACTACGCCGTCGATCAGCCACCCACGGCGCCGATTTTGAATGGCGCGCCATAACTTACGTATAGTATTGCAATAGGATTCTACACTTTACTCGTTCCACGTAGCATGAAATCAGTTAGCAGTATGCCAAACCGATCCCAAAAGACTGTGGCTATCAGTTTGCGTCCAAATGGCTGTGGCTTGACCTTTGTTGATGATTATTTATTAATTTATTTAATTTCACCACTCTCCTGTGATAACGCATCGTGCCAAACGACTACAACTACTATTTGGGATGGAGGTGCGATTTTGCATCTTTTTTTGCAAATGCTGTAATTTTTTAATTGTTAACAAATTTGAAGAACATAAGAAAGAAGCCGTAACAAGAAAGGGAGTCCGACAAGGATGTTCCCTATCTCCGTTACTTTTTAATCTTTACATGGAACTAGCAGTTAATGATGTTAAAGAACAATTTAGATTCTGAGTAACAGTACAAGGTGAAAAGATAAAGATGCTATGATTTGCTGATGATATAGTAATTCTAGCCGAGAGTAAAAACGATTTAGAAGAAACAATGAACGGCATAGATGAAGTCCTACGCAAGAACTATCGCATGAAAATAAACAAGAACAAAACAAAAGTAATGAAATGTAGTAGAAATAACAAAGATGGACCACTGAATGTGAAAATAGGAGGAGAAAAGATTATGGAGGTAGAAGAATTTTGTTATTTGGGAAGTAGAATTACTAAAGATGGACGAAGCAGGAGCGATAGATTTATAGGCCACATACTAAGGCATCCTGGAATAGTCGCTTTAATATTGGAAGGACAGGTAGAAGGAAAAAATTGTGTAGGCAGGCCGCGTTTGGAATATGTAAAACAAATTGTTAGGGATGTAGGATGTAGAGGGTATACTGAAATGAAACAACTAGCACTAGATAGGGAATCTTGGAGAGCTGCATCAAACCAGTCAAATGACTGAAGACAAAAAAAAAACAAATGTGCCTAAGAAAAACAAGAAATTAAGCGAAATTAAGTGTTTGGTCAAAATCGGTTTAGTAATTCTAGAGATTTATGGTGATTTACAACACCGAACTCTCACGCAAACACATGTACATACAAACATTAACATCCAGAAAATTTCCTTCCGGTTTTTTTGGGTTCGTTTGGTGTAAATATGTCAAGTTCCGGTGAAAACCGTATATGCCAAAACTGCACCAATTACAATCATTTCCCTTCTAGAACTATAAGTCTACTATAGCGCTATCTAGACGGAAAAGTAAAGCGATTAATAGGAAGTGGCAAAAATTAGAACTCATGATACATGTCAAAAAAAAAAAAAATTTTAACTTTTAATTAATTCAAATTTAGTTGATCTTTACGATAAAATTTAATTATACAAATTTAGACACGAATATCATTAACTGCTTAATAATTAGAACAAAGCATTCTCCACACCTGTGTGCCTCCTAATCGATAGCTTAAGAGCATGCAATTATAATTAACAATATTGTTCATTAACAGTAATTGTCCTACATTGAATTCATCTTAAATATAATATAACCTAAATATAATTATAATTTTAATATAATTATTTAATCGTTTATAATTCATGTAAATATTATTTTGTATAAAAGATTATTGAATGAAAAATAATTGCGTTACTTATTTTCATTTATGTACAGCGTTTAAAATAAAATAACCACAAGTATAAAAACGTAATTTTACAGTTAAATTTACCGATAACAAATAAAAAGAAAAATTGAATAAACTTTTAAATTAATCATCCTACGTAAAACGCTACGCTACCATCTGAAAAATATTTAATTTGAACTCCAATCAACCTTAAATATTTACCCTTTAGCAAAAAAATTTTATATTATATTTTCATGTATAATCCTGCAAATATAAATCTTCAGTGCTTATAAAAAGTTATTTTAATATGGTTGGCAGGTTAAATAATTTAATATTTTAAACAAAGAAAACTAAGAACAAATATTTATCTCATATTTGTTTGAGGAACCGCATTACAGAAATATATTTAGAATTATCAAAGAGTCATAAAATACTTTTTTACTGTTAATTCTTTAAATAAATACGTGTGAATGTTACCGATTTTTCCTTAGGGAAAAGATAATAATGTCAGAAGTAATATTTAATTAAGAGTAAAAACGAAATACATATATATATATATGTGTGTGTGTATGCACACACACACACACACAACCCGCGGACATGCGTAGAAATCATAAATTTAGTTTTAAAAAAAATTGGTAATCATTTGGTTCTGTGAAAAGAAAAAAGATTCTATGTAAAATCCATGAGCATTATTTATGAATTCAATAAGTATTCTGATCGCTGTAAAATCCATAATGCATATGAATTTAATATCTCTGCTAATAATATACAGGAATATTGTATGTTTCATAATGTACCCACGAGATTGGGTTAATCTAATGTGCCTGGGTTTGCTGAAATGAGGTCATCGCATCAGAAAATCTCGTGGGTTTACAGAAACCGCAGTGTTGGTATTCTGAATAGTGTGCTGCATGCTATTCTATTTAATAAAATTAATTAAGCAAAACATTTCCACTAATCTATCTATACAATTGGTTTTAAGAGAAATAATGAAAGATAAAAAAATTATAGAAGAATATATATATATATATATATATATATATATATATATATATATATATATATATTTATATAAATGAAATTAAGGATATATAACAACAAATATAATTTTAGAAATCTAACCCGTTCAGATCAGTTTCTTCTACAACCATGATTAGGAGGTGTAACAAACGGTTTTGTAAGATAATGTAATACAAACTGCAAAGAAACGAAGGCAATTAGTTATTTTACGGATCTAATAAAGGTCAAGGTAAGATATAAATGAGTCGGGAAGGAAAGAAAGAAAAGTCAATCTCTCCTTTGGACGTTAATTCTGGCTTCTGGGACTATCAAATCAAAGGCAAAGATATCAACTATGATATTTGTCTACAAAACTCAACTGAATTTAACATCGAAACTCATAGTTCCAAATGGAACTCATAATCTTCATAAAAGAAGACTAAGCAGATAGAACTCTAAAGAGAAATGGTTTTTTTAAGAGACAACTGTCATAAAAGCCGAGGCTGAATAAAAGGGTTCAAAAAATGGAAACTAATCAAGTAGCGTCAACGGGTCCTCCTGGTAAACAGTACACGATCATCATCTTAATGCTATTATAGCATTAAGAAAATGCTTTCGTAATGCAATTAAGAAAGCATTCTTTGAAAACGAAAGTGAAGCTAGTAGTTTAGCTGGATCGCAGACGAGATATAGATAGAAAATGGGAAGGAATGGTGACGTAGAAAAAAAATAAAACTATCCAAAAAAAAGGGAAGTTAGTAAAATTAATTTTCAGTTATAATAAAGAATAAGTTAGAAAATTAGTTCGTTGTTTATTCTATAATTAGTTAATTTAGATATTCTTTAATTTTCCTCATTTAAATAATTAATTTTAAAAATCTGTTTTATTTAGTAAGACCCTTTAAACCTACTCATTTGTGTTGTTTTACTATGGGAGACGCTTCAAATTATTATTATTATTATTGAAGACCTAAAATTGGAACTAGGTAAGGAAAAATTAATGTCTTTAATAGATGTGGTTAGTAAAATCTTAGTATGTATAATATGACTCTAGGTGCTGAGATTGGTATATTTTTAGACAATGGCTAATGGCAGCAGCAGTCTACTAGAATCATCAGTAATGAAATTGCTTAAATACCGGCTTTTATAAAGAGCTTAAAACCTTCCTCCAATAATTAATTGAAAAATTATTATTTTTCTTCTTAGTAATGGTTTCCTTCCTTACTCGTTCTGTTATTTATTTATTCTCTTAACTAAAGAAAAATAACAAAAATAAACTTTTAGAATAATTTGATAAACCGATAACATTTCTATTAATTTCAACAAATTTATTCCTGATTTAGAGAAGTCTGATACGTTATATGACGAACCTTATTAAGATAGATATTAAGAATAGTTAAAACGTTTACTCTCTACTTCGAAAAAAAATTTAAAACTCCTTTCAATTTCATAAATCTCAACTTAGAAAACGCCTCATATAGGAAAAAGTAGAACAGTATTATTCAATAATCGATTTATGCTGATTTTTGGAAATTGTAAAAATTTAAACCTGAGAATTGGAATTAAAAATAACATTTCTATTAAAAGGTGAATCATAACTTGTTTTAAAGTAAAATAATTGTAAAAATTCAACCGAATAAATCGGAACATCTTTAATGATTAATAGAGGTTCTCACGATGTACAATTCCGGTAGTTATCCACCCCTGCTGCTTCTAAGCCAAAGGCTTATATCAGCAATCCTTTAAAGCCCTCACACCTTGCTCGTACTACACTGCATTTGGCACTGGGCAAAGATGTCCTCCCTCAGCCTTCCTCGTAATCTCAACTGATATGCATATTGCAATATCATTAATATATTGGAATAATCTAATTATTATAACAATATCTTTAACAACCGGCTGATTTTCTGGCATCCAAGGGTATTTTTACGCGTGGTATCGCGCTAATATTTCGCTTTTTTCAGATTTTCTTCCTTTATTTCTTTTTTCTTCTGTTATTTTATGGTGTACCGTTACTTTCACCTGTGTATATATATATATATATATCGTGTGTGGTCCATTTACAATTTTTTTTTTACCTCTAATATATGCGACCAATTATATGAATTCCATAAACTGCGTCTATTTTTAGTATGTTGAACAACAGACATTTTTAATGACACTTTTTAAACGTGAAAGGTTTATTAACAAATCTTTCATAAGAACACGAGTTAAAAAAGTGTTGTTACCCTGTTTAAATAACATGTATAATTAAAAGTTATTTAAATACGTTAAAAATGTCGATAAATTAAAATTATTTAAAAATTAAACAAATCCGTAAACGTGAAAACGTCCACAAAATACTTAAGAATGATAATCTTATACTAGATGACCAAACTGATTGTTAGAAACCGTCATTAGTAAATAAGTATAAGAATTACCAAAGTTAAATATACATTTTAAAAAACACTTAAATAAAAGTAACTAATAAAAATAGAAATAAATAATATTCACAAAATAACAAAAGAAGAGTGTTTTTCATGCTTTCATTTACTTATAAAATAAAATAAAGGTTGACTGAAAGCTATGAAATATTCTGTTAAGAGAGTTCAAGTCGATAAGGTAAAATTCTGAGTAGCAATCGAAACTGCTCTCCAATGATATTACCTAATACTTTTAAAATATACCTTTTACATAGAGTTTGATAAGTTAAAAATTTATGTTAGATAAATTTAATTTACGCATATTTAATATTACTATTAAGTCTAATTTAAGTTAATTTGATATTAATTTGACACAGGAAGAGTTTTTATGAGAAACCTTCGGTGTTGACGAAGGTACGGGGATGGCGTTTTCGCGAATCAGTTAAGTTGATAGTTAAAGGTTGTAAGTTATGATAGGTAGGAACGGAGGGGATGGTGCAGCAAACCGGATTGCCACAAGGCGGGTGTCTTTCCTAACGGGGATCAGAATTACTACCTGACCAAAATATTAAACGTATTTTGTTATATTTAGTCAACAATTCTACATTAAAATTTTTGAAAATTAAAACATTTTGAAAATCGATTCCCCGGTTTCGTAACTCAGGGATGAAAAACGTATTCAACATCGCAATGTAACGATCAGCTGTTACAGTTACGGCAGCGTCATTTTCTTAAAAAAAATATGGTCCAATAACACCGACCTTTCCTATTGCACACCAGACCTTTGGGCTATGAAGTGGTCTCTCGTGAAGCTGATGTGGGTTTCTTTCTGCCCAATACCGGCAATTCTGTTTGTTGACGAAGCCATTCAGATGAAAATGGGCTTCGTCACTCATTAACAATAACAAATTTTCATTTTCTTCAAAAATGGTAAGCATTTTTCAACAAAATTGTAATCGCTGCGTGAAATCTTGCTCGTTTAACTGCTGCCCAAGGGCTATCTTGTAAGGATGGAACTGCAGGTTTGTATGCAGAATTCGTCTTGCCTTACTTGTGCTCATTTGAAGCGCTGCTGAATGCCTCTGAATAGAGCGGCGTGGGCTTCTGACAATGGCTTCCCTTACTCGTTCAATGTTCTCCGGAGTGCTAGCAGTTCGTCGGGGACCCGGTGGTTTTTTCTTCAATATTGAACCACTTGTTCGAAGGTTGTTTACCCATCGCAATATTGTGTTACGAGAAGGGACACTTGCATTACGATGGATATTAAACTGACGGCGGAAATCTCGCTGAACAGCAGTTACGGATTCGTCATTTCGCACAAAACTGTCATATGCGTACAGGCATTGGTCTAGCGTCCACGGCTCCATCTCAACGAATAAAATGTAAATGCTATGAACAAAGGAAACGTCAGACACCAGCCACGTGCCCCTCCCACCACGAACGCCCGAGTACAAACAAAAACATCCGGTTCCCGTGAATTTTGTATTATACGTATATTGTGTGAAAGTTAAATTTGATTTTTAATTGGTGTTAAAAATCAGTGATTCTTCTATTTTTTATTTTTTTTTATTACTCAATAAGGAGATAAATTTTTCTTTAATCATGAGAATAAGAAAAAATTGATTAAGATGTTAGAATTATCAATCGGTTCCTCCTACTTTGAAATCATAAGTAAATCGTGTAACAATTACATTAAAGAGTAGTATCTAATGACGCTTCCTGAAGAATACAAGTAACTGATAATATCTATTACATGGATGGAAAAATATATAATAAGAGATTATAGCAATACAACAGTATCTAACATAATAAAAAAATCCCTTTTGGCACGCTGGAAGGCGGAGGTAGATTTCACCGGTGCTAAGTAGGGGATAAAAAATAGTTCCATTTTAATGTTAAGAAAAACGTCAAATTTACTCAATACGACAATGGTTACATGTGAAAAATAATTTTACATGTTTAGCATACGACATATCCCATCTTCTTACAATTCCGGCAAAATTTTGGTTATCCCTTGCCGTAAGGGTTGGTAATACCAAGAATTGTTTCAAATAAAAGTTCTAAGTAATATTTAGAGGACCATCCAGTGCCGGGAGCAGGAGATGGTGCCAGACTTACGGCGGGATAACTGACGACTCCATCTCTAAGTACTCTGACATAATGGATGTCAACATCAGGATGGAGAAAAGGACTAAAAAAAAATAGCCGAAAGGAAAACCGAGGGGAAGAAATTAAAGGAATATTGATTTTATTTCCTATGTATAATTCATTGATATGTATTTTTAAATATTTTTTCGATGTGTTAATTTTTGATGCGAAGTATTAAGTGACAAGAGCCCTTTACACTCTTTTCATAACTTATATATATTTATGTATTGTTGTTTTGGATAGATGATAATCAAGATTTTTTTATACTAGATGTAAAATTTAAATAATTGATAACGTTTCGAAAGAAACGTTTTGTGTTTTTAAATGGCAAGGACAATTTACACCCTTGCCATTTTTTGTGTTCTTTTGGATTTCATGTCTGACGAGTCAGTATTTCAGATGATTTTTATTGACAAGACAAGTCTATTGATTATGTCACAAGTTTTTTATTATTGGGAGGGATTTTTTTTTTTTACTGGGACGTTTTTCTTTTTTTCTTTTTTGTTGTGGAAGAGGCTAATGATCACAGTAGTCGATGCCACTAAAACTAAAAAATAAAAAACAGTAATAGTAATAATAATAATGCCCTGAGGTAGGTAATCCCCCGTCCGAAACACAACATCTATGTTCCACGTCCAGGATGGCAACAACTGTACATACGTACAATACATACTGCTGGCTAATGGGGCTCCAAGTAACTTACTCGGAAATGATTTTCTTTTTGACCTGTCATCCACCTTCAGGTCACCAAGATGGTTTGGATTTTTCGGCCACCTGCAGATCATGGTCAACTAAATGATTTGGAAATGGATTCATACCACATTTAGAGTTGCCGATGTGGCGGCCAGGGTCAATGTTATTGCAGGTGTAACGGAGACCGTTCCGTTGTCTACATGCACGTTGCGATGTAAGCATGTAGCGAAGGTGCCCATGTAATCGATGCATGGGAGCTCTGAAAGCTTCGGGGAGTAGGAGCCTGGAGTCAGTGCAGAGATTACGCATCCACTCTCAGCCAGGACATATGTGCCGGTTCCACCGGAGTACCGGATCGGAGCTCCAAGGTTAGTAGCCCTGGAGTGGGGGTGTACCCCGGCGGCTAGCCTTGCTACAGAAGGGATTAAATGTAATGCAACACCTTGAACAAATTAAAGTGGCAGAGGGTGCACGTAAACACCCTCATTTAGAAACAGCCGATTCGCCACAAGCGAAGCGGAAACGAAGCAAGGAGACAGAGGAAATGAGGAAAGATGCTGATACAATCAGTAGAGACCTGTGGAAAGCTTTGTTTGACAATAATGCGCCCAAACAAAATTTTTAGTCATTACGAAGAAGAATGGAAAACTCCAAAATGTTAGCCCATTCTTAATAGCCAGAGAGATTACTAATTGTGCTGAAAGCCAGAAAGTTCAATCCTTGAAAATATCGGTGAATTCGCGGTATTTGTACAACCAATTTTGCTCAAGTTCTGCTATCAACAGCATTAGCAGAAGTGTTTGACGCATCAGGTTCATATGTTACGTGTAGAGCATTATTTTACTCCTTAAGTTCCGTAACCTGACTCGGAGGCATCTGAAAATGCATGCAATTCTAAAGTGGTTACTTGACCCCTGCAAAGAATAAGTCTTGGAATTCTCAAAGTATACAAACAATTGAGAAAGTTTCTGAATTGAATCCACTCATTATGAATGAACATTGGAATACTTTCATCCCACGCTAATTTAAGTTCCCAGAGTTCCTGAACAATAATATTTGCCTTTAAAATGACTGCACCAACTAGTCCCAGTGGATCAAAGAGTTTTGAAACTTCTGACAATATTTTCCTTTTTGTAATATGACTTGCGTCTTCAAAATTAAGGTTAATGACATATTGATAGGTGTCTGATTCTGAATTTCAGTAAATACCTAATGTTTTCACTATTGAATTATCTTTCTCAAATTATAACTCTCCTGAGTCTCGCGGTCTTCAGGACGTATATCTTCGAGTATTTCTCTTTGATTAGCACACCATTTTCTAAGATTAAATCCTGCTGCCTGTAATAATTCTGTTAATTGTTTTTGTAAGTCTTTGGCATCTTTTATTGTGTCAGCTCCAGTTAAAACATCATTAACGTAGAAATCAGTTGATACTACCGTTGTTGTATGCTCAAATGAATTTAGATTATCTATTGCTAATTGTTTCAATGATCTGGTAGCTAGCTTAGGTGCAGAAGTCATACCATAAGTTAGAGTTAATAATCGGTAAGTCTTAATCGGTTTGTTTGAGTTTTCTCTCCAAAGAATGAGTTGATAACATGTTTGATCTGGATGTAGTAGTATCTGACGATACATTTTTTCTACGTCAGCTGTCATTGCATATAAATGTTTCCGAAAACGAGCGATAATAGAAAATAAGTCCTCTTGTACCGCTGGACCATTCATTAAGCAATCATTTAATGATGACTTGTTTTTAGTTTTACAAGAACCATCAAATACTACTCGTAACTTAGTAGTAGTGCTATCTTTTCTAATCACACAATAGTGTGGAATAAAATAATATGGTTTTTTAATAGCATCTGAATCAATTATTATTTCCATATGATTTAATCTGTCATATTCCTGCATAAATTCGCAATACTGTTTCTTCATTTCAGGATCCTTTAATAATCGTTTTTCTAATTGATTTAATCTTCTTAAAGCTGTTTCTTTAGACGAACTTTATTCTAAAATATTATATTGGATTTAGTTGGAAGCGTTACAACGAATCTTCCACTATCTGTTTTTTGAACGGTTTCCACGAATAATTTTTCACAAACTGCCTCTTCTCCGGTGAGTGCTCTTTGTTGCTTGTTATTTATTTCTTCTAGGTTTCATAAGTTTTCAAGCTGATTATTGATTTATTCTTCAGCGCAAAAAAATGTATTACCTGTAACTGAAACCCCTGGTTTCAGTTTCAGGCGGCTAGTAGTCGCCTATTATGATTGATAAATCTTACTACTAATTAATACTTAAATAATAATAATAATGAAAAAGCTCTTGACAAATGAATTTCTTGTGTGTTTAACCGCACTGAGTCACTGTCTTTCACCGACTGACCACACACACACACCAATACTGTTCGTTCCCCACTACTCTCACTCACACTTCATCACTTCATAGGAATGTCTATCAACTCTAATACTATCAGCTGATTGATTAAATGAATTTTGATTCTCAACGTAGTGAATGTACTAAAAGTTAGGTGTTTACAGGTTTTCTTCATTTATGATTTTTTTCTAAGAGATAAATAATCGAAACATTTACATTGTTATTTAAAATGATTCAGTTGCGCTAAGTCGTTCTTATAACTACATTTTGAATGATTTCACAATATTTAAATTGTAAGAGCACAAATGTTAGGCTCTGTGTGTAAGCTTTGAAAGCTGAAGCCCAAATGTAACGATGAGTAGTAAGTTTCAATAAGGTAATGTACATTGAACTACGGAGGGAGTATACGGTTTCGATATGTTAAATCACGATATGTTAAATGTAAAGTCGTAACGAACTGGTTGATCTGCATGCCCTAAATCAAATTCCAGCCTGTTGATTGACTGGAAGGGCGTGGCCCTTATCGGGTGTGGGTAAAGTAAAACAGCGTTAAATCTTACATTTTATTTAAATAATTATAAAAATCGAGAAAGTTGTTATTACATTAATTATATTTTACAATATTAGAGCTATAAAATTAGATTACGTTAAATATTTATTTTGTAATTATTTAAATATTAATATTGTACACTTTTTTGTTTTTATTAAATTCATGATTTACTATTATTTATATGAATCAGGTTATCTAAGAAAGAAAATTTTGTTAAATAGTCTTTGCACGACAAGTTAGGTGAAAAAAAAAAAAAAAAAAAAAACCATTAATCTTTATAGACTTTCTTAATTTATGTAAGAGATAAATAATCGCAACACTTACCTTAATATTTAAAATGATGCTGATTAATAAAATGCAGTTACACTAAGTTGCACTTTCAATATTTCACAATAAACTGCTATATAGTATTGAGCTCTGGTTTTTCGTTTAGAGAGGGGAACCAAAATGGTTGGATATTGTTGGGGAGGAGAAATTCTTTTAATATAATACAAATCTTAAATAAGAATTCTTATCATTCAATCTCAATTCGATTGTATAATTGCGGATACATTATTGGGGAATGGAATTGTAAATAATAGTTCGAAAAAAGTAAATCAATAGATTCGTTGTGGATAATGCGTAATTTGTTTCTATAATGGACTGGACTCGTCTGAACTGGAATTGACTCACCTGAACCAAACTGTCCTTACTTTAACTGAATCTACCCGTAAACCACCCGATTCGGACTGGACTGGTCTCGTTTCGACGGACTGGATTGGACTAAAGTTGATTCGTTAAACTGAACTGAGTTTGACAGGACTGGACAAGATTGGGCTGAACTTGATTAGAATTGACTTAACCTAACTCAACCCTGCCTGAACCAAACTAGGCTTGAGTATAGAGAACTGGGTTTGTCTTTACTGGACTAAATTGGAATGAACTGGACGGTACAAGACTGGAATGGACTGGTTTAGTTTGGACTGAAGTTAACTGTACAGGACTGGACTCACCTTAGCTGTTTTTGTTTGGACTAGACTCACCTTAACTGGACACGCCTGAACTGAATGGAATAGACTGGGATGGACTCGACTTGACTTGACTGATATGAGCTGGACTGTAATGGACTGAACTGCACGTGTACTGGACTGGAGTGGAATGGATTTTTTTTTTGTTTTACGTTGGAAGTGGAAAAATTTGCCTCAACCAAACGCCCAGTAGTCCGTACATACTGGGTGTGTGGGGTTCACCGCCTACTGCAGTGGGACCCACTAAAAATCACTCCCTCACGCAACGTGATGCTGGAATGGCTGCACTGAAATTGTAACGAAACAACAAAAAACTGTTAGAATCGACCTAACCTAACCCGAACCCTGTCTGAACCAAATTGAGAACTGGGTTTGTCTTTTCTTGGATAATTTGGATTGGATTGGACTGGACTGGACTGGAATGGACTGAACGGTACTGGAATGGACTGAACTGGACTGGAATGGATTGAACGGGACTGGATTGGAATGACTATCCATAAAGATATACATTATTATGGAATTTCTATATTGAAGTCGGTTTGAAAATTTATATTGTTTGAATATTGCAAACTATCTGTATATTAGAATTATAATTTTTGGTGAATTACTACAAAAGTTATTTGATGAATACAACTTTCATCTCTTGTAGAGGTAGAAAATGCTAAATTTTAAGGAAATATTCTAAGTACGTGTTAATCGGAGCAGATATTTCTACGAATTTCTTTGTCAAATTTTAACACGGGCGAAATAAGCTAGTTAGGAAAATCCATTTATACCTTTTTATTACTGAAATAAGTGAAATAAATACAAAATCCTAACATTCCTGTGTATCTAAGGAAGTATGTCGTTTTAGCTGCAGCGTAATACTTTTTAATCCCTACTTCACAAATTCATGATTAACCTTCCGATTGTCTTCAGAGGGGCAAATATAAATTAAACCCGTGAGAGAAAATTTATGCTATTTATTAATAAATGTGGCATTTAATAATTTTAATTTAGGTATCCATAATTTTTAATTTATGATAGGATAAACTAAATGAAAAATTGAAACTAGAAAAAAGGGTCATATGACTATAAAAGTAGAAAACCTGAGAGATTGGCTGTAATCAAGCATTTCCTGGATATTAATCATAGAATTAATTTATTAGACCAATAGTTTAAAAAAAAACGTTCTGAATAAAAAGGAATTAAATAGCTAAAAAACTTGCTTTAAAAATAGTGAAGTAAAAACTTTACTATTTATAAACCTAAGAGAAAAACGACAGGGCCTTTATAAAAATCCTTTTTTAAACGTTTTCATAAGAAAATTAAACGGTTATCCAGTTCATAGGCGGACCCTTTATTTTGTTTAAATTTCATGCTATCTTTAGCATTCTTTATATAAGTTAGTTTTATCTCCCAACTTATCTAAGAGACGTAAATAGTCTTAATTGCAGGTTTATTTATCTATTTACTGGTATTTACTTCATTTTTACAATTTATTGTTCTCCCAGAATGAAATCTGACGGCAGGAAAATTTTAATTATTACAATTCTAAGAATTCACAAAAATATTAATCTTAAAAAGGAAGATTTAATAACTGAACAAAAGGTTTAATAACAAAAAACAAAGCAAGGTCGTGAATTAATCGATTTATAAATAATGAAAAAAAAAATCTTTCTTGGAATCAGTTACTAAAGGAGATAGCTAGAATTTAATAAAACTGCCGCAAATGTGCAAGAACACACACAAACGCGCACACGCGCGCGTATGGATGCACATCTATATAACCATACACATCTATCAAGTACTTAGGTTATATATCCCTACTGTTGAAAAAAATTAAGAGCCAAAAGGAACAATTCGTTGAAAAGTCGTAACACTAATGGTATTTCGATTCTGTGCACCTGTACCATTTTGAAGTCAGTTTAATTTAAAAATTTAAAGTGAGGCAAATTCTTATATTTGAGGTAAATATTCATTTGTGGTGAAAATGAGATAGACAACTGAACTGTCCATTTCATTAAAAAAATTATTTAATTTTTTAACCGATTTCCAAAATTATTAGAATTAAGCTGGGATTTAGTATTTTAAAAAAAGATTATAGGATAGATATATAGATATTTGCATATTAAAAGAACAAGTGAGTGATTCATAACCAATGCCCAGCAAAAACTACTGAAGATAAACTGATGAAAATTTATATACACGTTTTTCTTATAAGTGTACACTAAGGAAGGATTTTTGAAATTCCAAGTTTAAAGGGTTAAAATGGAGTAACAATGAAATTTACTATTTTACTTAATTTCTCGGTAACAAACGAAGATATAAAATTGATTTTTGGTGTGTGTAATATTTATGTGAATATCTAAAAAGAAATCTCTGGAATATTTGAAATTCTTTCTTGAAAAGAAGAAAAGTAAGAATCTAAAACAATGACTGCAAATTTTCCCCCATTTTCGACTATACTAAACGATATTTACCCGATTTGGGCTTGCAAATACACTTCAGATAAATATCTAAAACCATTTCGGGTTTTTTAATATTGATAATTTAATGGGTAAAAAAAGAAAGGGTTTTTTACTTTTTTGCCGTTTTATATTACCTTTACTGAATCAATCTTTGTGTGATTTGCTAATATTGTGATGATTATTTTTGTTCGTAATTCTGATTACATGTTTTGCAAGTGATGTCGTGACGGAAAATCTAAAACCCAATGGACAAAAACCACCCCTAGTGGGTCCTGTACTTACCAAACTGTTGCTCTGAAGAAATTAAAATACAATGATAGTTTTTATAAATTCAACTTTTATTTATCATTTTATTCTCAAAAGCATCAATTTAATAAACACAGAGGATTCACGGGGCAGAGATCTTATTGACTGAACATTTCCTAACCCCGTCGGGAAATGCAAGTAACCATATAGCGCGGGCGATGTCGCAACGGGGAAGCTAGTACGTATATTTAAAATTTTGAGTTAAAGCTTAGAAAATGTTTGAAAATATTTTTTTTTTTCAGTTATTTTACAGTCTAGTTCGTTTTTATAAAAAAGTTCACAATAATGAACGCTATACATTTTTTATTAGTTTATGCATAAATGTATTGCTATTTGTTGAGAGTGGATTAATTAATTCTCTTATGGGTTAAAATTTATTTTTAATTTTTTTATTTTTCTTTAAGAAAAATGCAGAGATTTCAAAGTTATTTGAAAGAACAATATATTAAAACAAATCACGTTGTTTTTTAGTAATGGATTTTTTCCTGGCTGTGATTTTAAATAAAAATTGGTTAACTAACTAATCACCGTGTTTACGAGTATGTCATTATTGTAATAATTTTGACTTCCTTGTACGAAGTAAAGGAAGTACTGCGATCGCGAAAAATTTCGGTTTTCAGATTTCAACGGAAATATCTATTTTTACCATCCCTAAATATATTTTCATCAATTTCGGTGTGACACCTGTGCATATGTACGTACTTATGTATCTCGCATAAATAAAAAACGAATAGATATAGGACGATGAAATTCTGAATTTAGGACTGTTGTAACATCTACTTGTGCACCTCCTTTTTTGATTCCAATCGACTGAACCAAAAGTGTCCAAAAAACCCAAAATCCAAAATAATTGGATTTTGGACTTTTTCTTAACTGGAGTAGTAAACCTTCATTGAGAGGCTTTCAACTACATATCATGTACTGATTTTCATTGGTTCCAGAGTTATACCAAATAATATTTCATATTAATTAATGAATTAATTTGGATTTTTTAAGGGTTTGATTTATTAATAGTTCTTAAACTTTGTAAAAAAAATTAATAGTTCGGTAACAATAAAAAAAAAAAAAAAATGAAAAGTATCAGAAATTATTAATGAAATAAAATTTTATGTAGTTTTCATTTAAAAAAAAAAAAATGTGTATATAATTTAATAGGCGTACAAAGGAGTCATGTGGTATCCATATCAGATTTTTTTTATTTTCCTTTGACTAAAATGCAGAAATTTCGTTGTTTGAAACAGCATTATGTTAAAATAAACATGTTTTTTTTTAATAATGGAATAAATTTTCCTGCTTGTGATCATAAATAATACTTGGTTAATTAACTAGTCACCATGTTTACGAGTATGTTATTATTATAACACACAAATTTTTTGTCAAAGCTAAAAATTCACCTTTTAAAATATTCAATATGCGTCTCTTTAAATTACGTATTACGTAAATTACGAGCATGAAGTTGCAAGAACATCTAATTTGCAATAAATTTTAATACACTTCAATTTCGTTCTTTTGGTTTGCTTACCCAAATATAACGGTAGTTATTCCCCAACATTATTAGAACACTGATTAAATATTGGTTTTTGTAATAGTTTTCTACACATATACACACACACACGCGCACACGCTCTCTCTCTCTCTCTCTCACTCTCTCTCTCTCTCGCTCAGTCACTCAACACACATGGATATTTCCGTTGAAATTTGAAAACCGAAATTTTCGCGACCACAATACTTTCTTTACTTTGTACAAGGGAAGCAAGAGAAAGCAAATTAACATGATGTTCAAGAAAATGTACTGGTTGTTGGGCAGGAGATCTGAGTTACATTTATCTAAAAAATTACTATTATATTCTGCAAATTTGAAACCAGTATGGACATATGCCATCCAATTATGGAGCAAAATAAGCAAAAAATGTTGAAACGATACGTGATTTCAAAAAATGTAGCTATGTGTATACCTGTGACACTGAGGTTTGGTAAAAACAGTGAAAGGCATGATTATTTGGGCCTACGGTTGGATGGAGTTTGGGCCTATGGCTGGGGGAGTCATGGAAGAAATACAACGTTTCAATTTGAAATATGAACTTCGGCTAAATGACCACATTAACCACTTGGTCGTAAACCTCCTAGACAATGGTGAGAATGTTAGAAGTGGCTACCCGTTCTGAATCTTAGTAACTCTATAGTGTAATTACACCCGTGAATGTTGTGCATTAATCAATCTTTCATTACTTTACTCTTTATTTCCGTTTTCACTTCCATTTTTAATTTTTTTCTTTTTTCGTTATTTTTTATTTTAGTTTGTTTCATCAATCTGTCGTTTTTATGATACTTGTTATTTTTACTGTTTTCTACTGCATTTCTGATAGTACTGTTCTTCAAAACTATCTTTTGTACATTCTACGTTCTAATTATTCTAAGTTTTATTAGTACTACAATGTAATTGTTAAGGAATTTCGATCGGATTCCAGTTGAGTGTGAATATGCGTGATATAATTTACATTTACAAAAATGCAATTGATATAAAAAAGTTAAAATTAAATTTCATAAGAAGTACAAAAGGTAGAATTGTTGTTCATAAATCACTATTTTCTAAAAATCAGTCCACATTAAAGAAGTTTTTAATTATGTAGCCAACTTTAAAAAGTCAGTATTAAATAACATTGTATAAATTCTAATTCGCCAGCGAATATAGCTAAAATAGCATTTAAGAACAATAAGAAAATGCATTTTAAAAAAATAAAGCAACTAATTGTTTACAAATTCTTAAGATATTTTATATTTCTTAAAGAATTAATTACGTTATAATATGACTTATTTGAAGAATTATACTACACGAAATTGTTTCGTTTTGGGAAAAAATCTCAACTCCTGCTGGAATTTGTTTTCGGTACCCTATGAAAATTCAGTTATATTACATTATTGTTGAAGAAATAATATTTGTTTATTTAATAAGTAGTTTGGAAATGCCAAACTTTAAAAAAATTTCTCTTTATATGCAACAAAAATTATTTTTTTAGCAAAAGCTGAAAAAATTTATTAATATAGAAAAAATTTATTAACAAAATTTTTGATTAAAAACAATTTTGTAACCAACCTAAAACTTTATTTTTGTTTTCTAAATAAACTTTTTAATTTTTACCTCTTATATTGATGTTTTAACATTACGATCTTTAACATAATGTTAAAAGTTTAAAAATCCTAAAAATATAAAACTTATTATCGATGTTCCTTAACTTCGTTGGTATTCAGAAACAGCTTGTTTTTCTTTGCCCTCTATTCAGTTTTTGTAAAATTATAATTTAGTTGAAATTTAAGGCTCAACATTGTTTTAATCTAATTTCCTTACTGAGTTCTCTTTAATAACTTACGCTTAAATCTTTCTCAAATTAATTTAAAACAAAGTTTATTAAAATTACTACTTGATTACTGTTTCTTAAGAAATTAATTATTATCTATACTTTGGTAAATTAAATACTAAAGAAAATTCTTTGAATTTTCAAAATTTCATTTTCAGCAACCATATATATAAAATAATATAATATAATAATATTTTGTTTCAGTGGATAAATGAGACTGGGTAACGCTACGTTACCCAGTCTGATTTATCCACTGAAACAAAATATTATTTCGCAAAAAAATGCCACTTTAAAATATGACATGCTTTCTCGATTTAAAACGAACTATTCGCTTAGTAATGGAGTAATCTAAATGAAGTTATGCCTAAACCAAACCCAAAGCTCGACAAAAACATGGTAAACAATCGTTAGATTGGCCATGCGGTTCTTAAATTTTTAAATAACACTGTTTTACACAAATAGATAAGTATGCTCAAGGAAATTCTCATTTATATATAAAGAATATAAGTCTTTTATCCATTCTATTAACTTTTTATTTTATTATAATATTTGATTTCACTTTTCGTCATGATATTTTTTGAATATTCCTTTACATTGAAGTCTATAATACGCAATTACATTGGTTTATAAATACGCCCTTATCAGTTTGTATAAAAGTAGCAGATTTAATAAAAGAAGAAAACTTCACACCCATATTGTCTTCTTATATTACATTATCTCTTCTCTAAATGAACCCGTATTATTTTTAGTTATTTATTAAACTAAAATAATTGGCTTCTTATGTTTTTCATTACGGCTGTACGTAACACGTTTCACGAGACCCTTAATTTATTTATTTTTTAAATGTACTTCCTTAATAAATTAAAAAAAAAAACAAATATGTTCCTAAAACCAAGAGCTACATATATTTAAAAATCATATCTTAGTACTTTATTTTAATTGAAATTTTTAATCGCTTTTATATTTTATAAATGTTTCATAGTCTATCTATTTTTTAAATCATTCTAAGTTATAGCTATAATTAAAATAAATTTTTACTGAAAGTATATTCTAAGAATAGTGTATTTTATTTTCTTCAAAGTTATTTTTAATTATAATCCTGCTTATCAGAGGTTTATTATTATTTACTTACGGAAAGGATGGATCATAATTGCGGATGAACATTGTTTTTTTTTTCATTTACATAATTTTGAAATCTCTTTGATTCAAATATTAAAAAAAAATCACAATGCTCTCTGGATCTTTATGTTTCTGTTTGTTATCATCTACATTTTTTCCATTATTATTATTATTTCTATTATCTCAACCCAAGTGCAATTTAGTAAAAGGCGTACTAGAAAAAAATTTTAAGAATAATAAAGTAAATTCATAAAAATAAACAAAGAATTAACTAAATATTCAGAGCTTTTAATTTTTTTGACTTTCACGAGGGATAAATACTAAAATTCAAAAAACATGATCGCCAAAAAAAAAACATTGCTGTTTAATATAGGATAATTACTAATAAAGGATATTTAAAGAGCATGCGGATGACAATTTTGTATTTAGTATAACTTTTTTTTTCTAATTTATTTAAATATATATATAGCCTATGACAGTGATTCCCAAACTGTATGCTGCGGGCTCTTCACAGAGGCGCCGCGAAACATTGTAAAAGTTTCATAATTAATTGAACCAAGACATTTATTAATTTAATGTAAATAAAGTAAAAATATAATGAAGATAAACGAGTTTTATTTATTTTTATCTCATGCTTACGAGTAGTCATACTTTTCCTCACGGTAGTGTGCAATTGAAAAAGGGCGCCGCGACTCAGAAAAGTTTGGGAACCACTGGTCTATGCCATTCACGGTACCGTAAGGATTTCAACGCAGGATCAACTAGACATCAAAATCATCAGTTCAGCTGTTGAGCTGCTACAATGGAAAAATATATATATATACTTACAACCTAAATACATTACACTCATTTTTGGGCAGTCATGTAAAAATAGAAACTCAAGAAAAAAAAGAAGTGTAAAGACGCTTTTTTAAATTTTGATGATAAGAAGGGTTACTTTTAAACAGCGAACTGGAAAAGTGGGAAATAGCACACACTTTACATGATTAACATTATGTAAACATTAAAATTATTATTTTTTTTATGTGCCTTACATAATATATAACACTACTAGATTTACTATCAATTAAACCCTTTTGCAGCACAAAATTAATAATTACAGTTTTCTAAAAAAATTAGAAAAAACCATCATTTCTGTGCAGTAAACAGTTATTTTTATGTTACATTATCGTAGCTTATCCTTTGGACTAAAACTCACGACATTTAATTGCAATGACACAAAAAATTATATCAACCTTTTATTATATTCGTAGATTATAATATAACTTGTCTACGTGGACCAGGAGAGAGAGAAGTTCAAAGTTGTATTCGGTGTTGTAAGCACATTATACATATTAATACAGCATTCAATTCAAATAATTATATATTTAGTTGTTGTCGTGTATGTGCAAATTTAATTTTGAGAATTGATCAACAACATATATTATAGCTTAAATAATACATTAAATATAGTAAACTACATTGGAAAGATCGTAAGGCCATATTGCTAGTAGCAACTTTATGATTTATATTTCATTTATAACTCGTACAATAAATCAGTGTTTCATTTATCCATGACTTTAATAATTGTTGTATCTGATAAATTGAACAACTGTGTTGTTCTATATTTAATACAGCCCATTCCATGATCTCGTTTATATTTTAGGTTTAAGTACATTGTTATATATCACGACAAACCGAATATGTTTTGCTTTTCAAAAATGTTCATCAATAAACTATAATTGTTTCTCATTCTAGTTGAACACATTCGTACATGCTTCTGTTTTATAAAATGTAGATATTTTAAGCGTTTGATTTATTGATTTTACCCTGAGTTTAAATTTCTTCTGTTACATAATATATATCTGTTTGTTTATAAAATTTCATTTCTCATAAGTTTAATGAATCAGATTTTATAATTTATATATTCAGAAAATATATGATTAGAATTATACATTCAATGTTGGATCAATTTTAAGCATCCTGAGTACAATTTTTATTTTAATGAATAATTATTTGAATGTTATTCTGGTGCTTTTTGTTCAAGCCATAATCCATACAACAAATACGACAAACATTCAAGTGTAGTTGGTTTAAACACTGTTATCAAATAGTTTTATCTATAAGTAATTTAAAAATCTTTACTATTTTTAACAAATATTCGGTGACATTTGCTTAATGTTTAAATTTTATCCCTTCCTTCATGATTTAAATATAAAATTAAAAAAAAAATGTTAATATTCAATCTTAGTAATTACTTATTTAAAATGTTAATTATAAAATCTACATTGATTTTCTAAAATTAGACAATTTTTTTTAAACTTGTCTAAATGTACAATTATTTAAAGAAAAATTGATAATTTATTTATTTAAAATTGTCTAAAATTAAAATTATCTTTAACCATATGAAAAGATATTCTCTAAAATATTATAAAAAATATTAATATAAAAACATATCAAATGACAGTATTCTTATTTGGCTGACCAAAAAATTAATTTATTAGAAGAAAAACCGATTTCTCCAAAATAAACGATGGAATCTGATTTTACGGCTAATAGTTATAACTCCAGAACATCTTATATTCGGTCAAGTTTGCATTTATACAATGTACTATCAGCAGCTCAACTTATGCAAGAGTGTACCGAGTTTTAAAAAATATAATGTCATATATATATAAAACCCATAGGGCTGATCTAGTGGTAAATTTGTAGGCGGTAATCTTTTGTTTTAACTTCGAAGATTTTGAAGTTCAAAGCACAGCATGTGTTAATTACTTTTATACGAATTTGAATACTAAACAGTGGATAACCGTGTACTTTGGTGGTTGAGGTTCAATTACCACACATCTCAGAAATGGTCGGCCTGAGTTTGTACAAGACTACACTCATTTATATATTATATATATAATCTTCATCTCATTGGGCCATGGGGAATGTGTTGGTTATTGTTTACTGGTTGAACAGATTACAACGTACACGTTAGGAATAATAATTATTATTTTTTCTTAAAATAATAAACAGTTAATAAATATAAATAGTTAGACGTTTTCTATTTTGTTTAATTTCAGGTTCATTTTCTTAAATTACTTATTAATGGACGCATCGTATGAAACGCAAGTATTTACAAAAAAAAAAAAACATAAGCAGCTTAAGAATAATAAAAAAACAACTGATTTCAGTAATTTTCAGACGGCCCACATTTTCATTAAAATTGAAATTAATAGCTTACAAGATAATTCTCTGTTCAGTTTAATTGTATTTATCCCAAATTTTTGGTGTTTTATCAAACCTTCTGTAGTTAGATGCAATGCATTCAGTTAAAATAGATAAAATAGTAACTTGATATCGACCATACACGAATCCTTATACTGACGACACCTTCCATCTCTAGTAAGTTTCAACAAAAAAACATTCTGACAATGAAAGCCACCAAACACGTGATTCACAAACATCAGTCTAACTTCCAGGAAATCCCCAGACAATTAAAAAGTAAATTAAATAAATACATTTTTATTTAATGTATTAAATTAAATTACAACTTTTATATAAATTCACTTACATTTTTGTGTTTTAGTTTCATTTCCCACGGGATGTGCAGTACTGGGCATTGACTTCTTACTATATTATATGTCATCTTATTCACTTATCTCCTCTTTTTACTGGTTATGCGTGACAAATTTAGAACAAAAACATGAAAGTAATAAAAATAACAGGCAGATGTTTTATTCATTAATTCTGATGAATAAAATGATAAGTTTTGTTTATTATTAAATTACTAGCCCATTGAATAAACTGACAATTATTTTTCACCTGACTGATAAAAAAAACATTTTTTTAAAAGAAAATTTAATTAAGCTGAATATTTAATTAATCTTATTTTTTTAAACTATATCATTACTTGCTTATTATATACAGTGTAATGCGGGCTAAAGTGATTTTCTTAAAAATGATATAAAAGTTTTAAAGTTAGCCACATAAAAAATGAACTATATTTTATATTTAAGAAAAGGTATAAAAAAAAATAATAAAGTATGCATATTTTTCATCAACACTTCTTAAAACTTCATAAATGTATATCTTTAATATCATTCCATAAATTTAAAAAAAATTCATCTTTTGAAAAACAAAGCATTAGAACGTAACAGTGTTACGTTCTTATGCCAACACAAAAATATTTTTTTTTATACTATGTATGGTCTAGAAAAGTCAACATACTTAAATAAAATCAGAAAAAATCATACTTTTTGAAAATAAAATATTTTGTAATGAATAAGTACAAAAAATAATATATTTATTTAATATTTTTAATCAACATTATAAAATTTATCAGTCTACAGCGTGACATTGTAGATTATAGGCAATGTCAACATTTTACACACACACACACACACACACACACACACACACACATATATATATATATATATATATACAGAGAGAGAGAGAGTTTGAGGGGGGAGGGTATTTTTGTAATCAATTCTTTCTTCTGCCGAAGTTTTTTTTCAGTAATGCATTTAAAATAATCTTCTGATTATCAAATGCGATTTAAATCAAAAGTAATTAACTTATTATGAACTAAGATTTATAACATTGAAAATATTTCATGTTTTCCCTCTCTCTCTCTCTTTATGTATGTGTGCGCGCGCGTGTTTTAAAAAAGTAAAATAATTTAATAATTGATATTTTTAGACATACATGTCTAAAACTATGTTTGTCAAATGTTATCTACGTTATGTTATACATGTTTGTGTCAAACGACTAGGTATAAAAAACTACTTTTATTTACATTAAAAATTCAAAGGAAAAGTTTATTACTTTTCCAAAATCCAAGCAAAAATATTAAAGAAAAAGAAGATATATATTTTCAAATAGTGGTAAATTAATTTTCTGCTTTACACTGTGTCAAGCAAATAAACCGTATGAGATATGTAATAATTATTAGGTTGCTTTCTTGAGAAAGTAATAGTGATCATGTACAGCTAGTCTCTACTATAAATACAAGAACGTATCATTTATAATTCCAGGTATAACTTACATTTTCTGTGCTTGGTATGCATATATGTAATAGAATGTAAGTGAGCGGTGCATTCAGCTCTGAAGAAAAGGATTGGGAAATTATCTTATTTTTAACTTTCTTTCGTAACTACGGCAGGAATGTTTATTGCTTCTGACAATGGCTATGACACTCTGTAACAAACTAGTATCTCACGTCCAATAATCCAGCAGATATTATGATTAATGTTTCTATCAAATATTAGTTATTTGAAAATTGGATATATTTTACTTTTTTAACTTTGCTATATTTTAGTTGGGTTTTTAATACAGATTAATATGGGAATAATTGAGTATTTTAAAAAGTCTGTGATGTCTGCAACACAATATTGCACAATAGAAAGGGGAACATATCCAAAACTTAGCTCTGACATATATAAAGCACTGAGATAAAGCACTTAAGAGACACCAATTGAGCTGCATTCTCTGATAGTAAAGATTTCCCCTGTAGATAGTGTCTGTAATTAACACAGTAAAAGCGTCAGTTAAAGGGCGAATATCACCTCCTGTATTGCGGTTGTCTTGGCATGGGGATGCAAAACTATATATTTGACTCACTGAATAATGAAAACGTAATCAACTCAGTCTTCCATTTCGTTAGTAAGCCTAGCTTGGAAACATATTCATTCTTGAAAATTATTATAATTTTTAGAAGTGACTTATGAATACATATTAGTCTCCTAAAGTCACTAATGTTAAACACAAATAACGATTTTAAAATGTATCTAGAGTAGTAAAATAACTGGTTTTGGGAAATTAGTGTAAATATTTGTTAAATATAAAGATCAAACAAAATTTGACAAAGGTTTATTAAAGAATGTTATTTTAGCATAATTTAGTTAGAAATAAAATAATAATGAATTGATATTCGTATAGAGTTATGAGTAACGACAGAATTTATGATTACTCGTCTAAACGCCATTTAGATTCCTCAATAACAAATGCAATAAAGGTAAAATTTATTAATTATTTTAGCAATTACCTATAATCAAGTTGCCATGCTGGTAAAATCAACAAATCACACCACACATTATTATTATTTTATTAATTTTTATCGATACCAATACATAGTGCTAATATTAAACTGATTTTATTATTTTTGTTAAAATAAAAGTTGTAAAAAATTTACAACTTTATTTTCAAAACTTAAAGAACTATATTTAATTAAAATTACCTGTCACATTTTGTCTATTACACTTTAAAAGTTAACAGGGATAAAATACTGCTATCAGTAAAAAATTTGGTTAAAATCATCCTCTCCGAGTTTGTGTGTTTTAGAGATTTACACATCTCTTAAGTCCAAAGATATTAAAACCGTAATTAAAATATTATGTTCTCACATGCACGCGGGTATGCGTGCTTTACGAGATAAGTATCTCTGAATGTTGTTCTTTATGCTTATTAATTGGTGTTATAGTTCTGGGTGATATCCGGAACGATCTGATCTATAATTATTAAACATTTAATGGTAGCTTTTGTATTAAGAAACGTAATACATTAAATAAAAATGCAATTAATTTATAAATCTCATTAACTGCCTAATGGCTAAAAGTTGAACATTAGTTCTTTATAATTATTCTTTAAATATGTTATTTAGATATCAGCGCCAAATTAACAACTGTTAATTACCAATAATTTAGTGTTATTATTTATTTGAAACCTAATTAAAACGTATTAATTTGAAGGTTTTAGTTTGAGAGTATATTTATTTTTCAATGCAAGGGCCTAGAAAACAACCCCTTTATGAGAAAACCCATTTTCAAGAATAGTAAAGACGAGAAACATGTATCTCAATAAAAAAACGTATAGTAATACAGAAAAAGAAGGCTAAAGATTGTTAAATAGGTAATTTGTAATAACTAACTGTGCTGTAGTTCCCAACGAATTTTCTTGAGTTTTTCAATGAAAATACTTTGAATTTCAGAACGCTACCAGTCTGTTTACAATTAAGAAATAAAAATCCAATAATACGTAATAATGTAAATAAAAAACAATTACGAAATCATTAAGCGACTTTGGTTTTCTTCGACAAATACTCCACTTTATTTATTAGGAAAAACTTGCAACAGGGACTTTACAAAACAAAAAAATTAATCAACAAAGTTTATCAATTTACATTAAAAAAGGTAAATAAATAAAATTAAAATAAATTAAATATGCAAATATAAAATAGCATGCTTATAAGCTACAGAAACAATGAGACAATAGAAGAGTGGAAACATATTTAAAAGAGAAAAGAAAATTTTAAGAAAATATTTAGAATACTAAATGTAAAAATAATCAAACATCTTAAGACTAAATGAAAAAAAATTAGCAGAAATTTGTACCAGAAATAACGGTCTCTTAGAAAGAAAAGATCATGCTATTACAGACACTAAAATGAATGTAGAACAACAGATTAACAATAAAAACTTTAATTAATTGCCTGAATTAGAAACTAAAAGTAATTAGTTTAAAGAAATCTCAAAAGATTCAAAGAATTAAATAGCAGAATAAATTTTGTACCGAAGTACCTTCAAAAATAATAAAATAAAAAATTTCAGGAGTTTTAAGAAAAAATATCAAAGGAAAAGAGAAAAACATTTTCCCAAAAAGAAAGCGATGGAGATAATCCAAGAATGAAAAAGTATTGGTAGAAAAGGAATCTAAACGCAAAGTAAGTATTTAATTCATAGTTCCATAGATGGTTCAAACAAAAAAAAAGCAAAATACATAGCGATGAAATTAAGAATCTTGGCAACAATATGTGTCATCCACTAGAGAACCAACTGCGGCAAATGTTTGGAATAAATGAATGCCATCAGCAGGCGTGTAAACCTTACTCCCATAACTTGCCTTCAATCTGATGATGAACAAATGGATTGGCAGACTAAATTGCTGATTTATTTTCCATTCAATTCTAAGGAGCCAGTAGGATGGCTTATGTTTTAAAAATCAGAAAAGGTCATACAAATTTTTAAACCAAATTGAATTTTTTATGCAACGTACCTTTCAAAATAGATGAAATCGTGAAAACTTTGGAGAAAACGGGCAATACAGCACCTGGTCAGACGAAATACATTACGTCATTATCAGACAGCTACGCCCGCTGCAAAATTTACACTGTTGAAATTATATAATCAGACATGGCAGGATTGAATGTACCCACGGTAGTGGAAGAAAGCACACATTGTTCCATTTCAAAAAAAGAAAAAATTCTGACCGATCCTAATAGTTACCGTCCTATCTCCTTGTCGTCTGCTAGTGGAAAAATCTTTGAAAAAATGATCAATGATCAAATCGTTTGGATTTTAGAAAAAGATCTTTTATCCTCACATCAAGCAGGATATTGACAATTCAACTACTGACCAAATGATCAATTTAGAAAATAGTATTTACAATAGGTTCGTCTTTCTTGAGCTGCAGAAGGTTTTTGATATGATTTTGCGTCATGAAATAATGCTTCAACTACATGAATGGGGCATTAGCGGCAATCTACCAATATTACTTGACAACTACATGAACGATCGTACTTTTCAAGTATGGTTTTCTAATGAATACTCGTCAGAAAAAAAAAAATAGAAAATGACATCACAAGGATCGCCGTTGAGTGGTAACTTGTTTACGATTGCCGTCGATAAACTGATATTAGCCATTCCAGGGGAAATCAGCAAAAGAATTGACGTCAATGATTTGTTGACAATCGCATAAACCAGTAGCAATACAAAAGTGGTGAAGTATAAATTGCAACGAGCAATAAACGCCCATAATGAAGTTCCAAAGAACAACTAATTCAAATTTAAGAAAATACCACCAAAGAAAAAATCGTACTCTGTACACTTCTGTAGGAAAAGTACTCCTCATTGCAGATATGTTGCCAGAATGATAACAATTTGTAAGTACACGGACATGCTTCCTATTGGAGTGGCAGACATTCATCTAACAATGATTATCAGAACCAGGTGCAGTTACTAATACAGAAGAGTAAACCGAAACTAAATGCAAGCAAATTACTCCAATTATAACGAAGAGTGACGTAAAACTGATTCATCGGGAACAAGTGGCTTTGACCAGACTCAGAACCGGTTACAAGCGAATAAAAAATTCATATTTATTAGCCGGAGAAGAAAAACCAATCTGCAATGTATGTGATAAGCCACTTACTGTTAAGCATCTACTGGATGACTGTACAATATATGAACCTCACAAAGAGGTACGGATTAATAGACAATAATTGCATAACTAAAAGATAGCGGATTTCTGAGGCATTGTAGTAAGCCTTTAAGTATGTGTTATGTTTGACTGAAAATACCTTGTGTGAAGCCCTTTACTCAATACAGGGTCTAAAAATGGTATTGTCAAGATTTTACTACGTATTTTCTTTTAATGTGTATTTTATATTTACGTTTTAACCTTTTCTGTTTTATGTAAATGTCAGGGCTCTTTTTACTCTGTACAGGATGTATGTGTGTGTTTTATTTAATATTTTGTTTGCGTTTATCTTTTGTTTTATTAATATGTAAGAGCCCTATACTATAAAATCTTACATCTGACAATCCTACTGGTAATTTTATGAATTTTTTTTTAAAGAATATGACCAGGGCTTAGACTTGCAGTGAACGGCGTTGATGCCAGTTTAAGTTAAAAAAAAAAAAAAAAAAAAACTAATAGTAATAAAATTTATCTTCAAAGAAGGGTTAAATTTTAAACTGTACAAAAATGTTAGAAAAAATTAATAATTTGTTTAGATTTTAAAAATTAGTTAATAATAATTAAAAACAATTTAAAAGTGTTATTACTAGATACTTCAAACAATTTAATGTTTTTATAATACAGTGAAGTTACGTTAAGAATGAGCTGATTCCATTAAGCAAAACAAGATCATATTGACAAAAAAAAAAATATAACTCAAATTTGCTTATACATGTTTCATCAGATGATCAGCATATTTTTATACGGAGATTGACTACCCGTCTGCAACAACTTTACCTCGATTCAGCGAGAAGCTCTAAATATCACAAAACGTCAATGGCGTTTACTCCATCTGTCTCATATCTCTTATAAATTTATTCACCCGTACGGAACCTGGCCACGCACAATTTCTCTAAAAGGCTCGGAAAAGTGGATCAAATATGTGAGAAAAATATTAAAACGTAGGCAGGTTACATTCACTTTTTTATCGACCAAACTTTTCAATAAATTGCTATATGTAATGTATTCAAATATGTATATCAATTTATTGATATATTTTTACAGATAGCTTGAGCAATGTAATCAATAATTTTAAGAATAATATTTTAAAAGTTTACTTAAGTAGCAATTAATACCAAAGCATCTTTTATTCACATATAAAAGGAATCAATTTTTTGAAAAATTATTTATTCAATGAATTAGTTGTATTATTATTACTTTTTTTATTAAAATACTATGGGGTAAAAATAAATCAATTTATAAACTTTTAAATAAATATGTAGACTTTTTCAGTTTACTATTGAAAATAACTTTTATAGCCAAGTAGATATTACCATGCAGTGAACTATGTATCAAAAATAAAATAAAAATTCAATTTTAAATAAAAAAAAGAGAAAATTTCAATTTTAAATGTTTGTTTTATTATGTAAATTATACAGTATATAAATTATTTAACTGTTTTAATCATGTCATAGATTATTAATGTTAAGCTTTAATCATACCAATTGTTTTTATTTATAATGGGTTTCCATACTTTTAATTGCATCATGTAATTTTCATAATTCAAAATCTAAGTAAAACTTGAAATGTTAACAAAATTTATTTGCTTGGAAGATACATAATAAAAATATGATATGAAAGTAGTGAAGAATCGATAACACGAAATAAATATTACTTTAGGTTAGGATATTGTAAATTATTAATACATCTTTAAATATTACACATCTGTTTAATTTTATTACAGTAAATCAAGCTGGATGAGGTACAGTGCTGAAAATATAAAGCAAAAAAAATGAGTAGGTCATTTTTATTTTGAAAGAACATCTCAAAAAAGTGTATTAAAAATGTGTTATTTTTATTAAAAATAACTATTCTAAAAAACTAGTTTGATAATTTAAAAAAAATTATAATAATAGAAACTTCACGGAAATTTTCTATTACTGGAAGGATCATGAAAAATAGAGCTGAATTTTACAAACATCGATATAAATCGGTTATAAGCATGTCGATGTACTTTCTTAATCAATTACTGAATTTCTAAACAGCCACACAAATACAAAGGACACGCTATTTCTATCAGAGCACGAATGAACTAGCCAAAACTATCTGATGTAAAAGTGATCAAGTATATCGAAAAAAATGTGAATAGTAAAAAAAGAACGATCTGCCCAAATATGAACTGTTAAAACAAAAAAAAACCGCCTAAAGGTATACTGTAAATCTCCGGCAGATTTAGTCTGGCTTCTACACAAAAGCTCTTTCTGCCAACAATCCCTCGGGTGATTAGGTTTTTATTAACTTAAATGAGAGCAAGGATTATGAAACCTGATAATGTTCATGAATTAGTTAGCTTATATATAATGTTCCAACATATTGCTTTTCTTCTAGCAAAGGAAAAAATCTATAACTAGTCAGATTTTACTAAGAAAACCTTGACATTTACAACTTGAAACAACTGCAAGTATCCAATAGAAGTATTAAAATTTATATACCTAATTAAGAATTGATACTAATGATATAGCTTCTGAAAAAAATTTACAAGGAAATAAAGCTATAAATTGAAGCAAATATTTCATTTAAATCAAATTTTACATTACCGGAAAATAAGAAACCCAAAATTAATTACGATATTTATAGATTTTCAAAATCCTACGAATCCACACATTGCGAGTCTTTATTTAAAATACTAGAAGAATTGAAATAGACACAAAAACAATTAACATTATTAAAGAAACACAAACACAAAATCCAAAGTTCTATTTCTAGGAGATTTTTCTGAACGTCTGAAATAAAAACAGACATCAGACAAGGAGACGATCCTCTTTAATTACACTCCAGAAAACGTAATTATAAAATGGCAATTAGACAGAACACGAAAAACTAAATTTTGCAAAAAATGTTAAAACGGGATATAAAAACAAATTTGTAAACACAACCTTATTAGCCTTCACAGATGATATTGCGATATTTGCAAAAGACATGGACGAGGTTCGAATTAAAGTCCAGAAATTAAGCAATTTACTAATAAAATAGGCTTACTAATTTCTTTCCAAAAAACAAATTTCTTTCCAACGTTGAAAAAATAAATTACACACACTAAAAATTCTCGAAAATCAGGAAATTAAAAGACGTCAAAAATAATTATCTTGGACAAGCCAAATGCTGTACAAAAGGAAGCGTTAAAAGAGTGAACGCAGAAAATAGCGTTAGCGTTCAACTAAACACGAAATTTATACAATAAAAAATAGCTTCCTCGTAATGCTAAATTCCGAGTTTAAAAAACAGTTATTTTTCCAGAGACGGTATATGGCACTGAGTGATTGCAAAATGTTTCGGATAATAATAACATTTTTAAAACAGAAAAAAGAATTTTACGAAATATGTATGAACCCGGTCATCAGGACGTAATTTATAAACAAAAAAGTGAAACAAAAATTTATAAATATTCAGAAAAAATAAAAGACACTATCCGGCTAAGAACATTACAATTTTATGGGCATTTATACAGAATGAGCAAAAGCAGATTAACAAAACATATATTTAATTTTATTATATATTTATAATTACGAGTAAATTTATTATTAAATATTTATTAATATTTAACAGTAGGATTATTAAAACTAGTTGGTTTAAAAAAGTAGAAAACTATCTTAAGAAATCTTTAAAAATCTCCAAAGAAACCTGTTTAAATAGAGATAAAATTAATCAAAGGAATCTAAGTTTCCAGAGGAAAAGGATAAGAGGAGGATAGAAGAAAGTGAACCGAAGAAGAAAACCAACAAAAGAGTGAAAAAATGAAAAATAATTGAGTAAACAAGAGAAGTTTCAAACTATTATACAAATATGATTCATCGTGGTCAGGACGAACAAAAAATTGTATATAACTAAATATATATAAAAATATAAATAGTTGTGATAGTTTGTTCTACTTTTTCGTATTTTTGTACTGAAACGATAGATATGTTCGTGGTCTGTTATTAACGTGGGTAATATTAACATAAATAATAATAATACAACTGAATTTTATTAATTTTTATTTTCAAAGTTTTTACTTCATATTAAGTTTTATTTCCATAAACTAAAGAAAACAAGTCCCGGCATATTTGATGAGTAATCCAAGAATACGTTAAGTACAGGGCAAGATTTGAGAGTCGGACTGGTGGAGTAAGAGGAATAAGAGAAAATATTAAAGTAATGCTTAACAGCAAGAACAAGTGGGATGAAATATTAACAGTGGTCTCCACCATGATAACTTGAAAATGTGCATGAGGAGAGAATTCGACAGAATATAGATCAACGGAAGAATCGAGGCACGGAGTCCAAAGACGAATGATCGTGGAGTCAGCCTCTGGGGGTGGGCAGCGGAGACTTTTTGGAGTAACCGTCCGTCGATCGCCCCCAGTGGACGTCACGGGGTCGTTTTAAATAGGATAGAAGTAAGCCCGGATGATCGCGGGGCTGAGTAGACCCCATAGGGATTAGGTCTGGCACCTGCATGACTAGAGGAGGGGGCTTTTAATGGGTGAGAGCCCCGCACTGCCATCAGAGCAGGCCTGGCAGCAGCTGGCAGAGCTTTTTCCTACCCCTATGGAAAAAAAAATTATATATATATAAAATAAAGTCTCAGAGTGTGATGATAAATCTAAGTGATCTATTACGCAGAAAATCTAAATTCTTTTCATAGCTCCTTTTTTTCTATAGCTGTAATATTAAAATATGTATGTTTATTAAACCTGTATAATTGTGTAGGACTGAATACTCTAATATTGTAGACGAATTTATCGATTACTGTTTCGAACAATTCGTATAACCACACAACATCATTGATGTTCATAGAAGACTATAGGTGCTGACTTAATTGCCTCATTCCGATCGGCTTCTACGTTGGTTTCCTATATCAGGAGGTCTTGAAAAGGATTGGTAGGAATAAATCAGCAACTGATACATGGACTGAGATGTTTTACGTCCTCACAAACCCGGCATAGTGTGCCATGTTACAAGTGGATCTATGTTGTACGTTTCGGTTTTGCTTTCATGAGATCACATCAAATACAATATCGTTCCTGATAAGTCTGCGTCGAGACTATTCTTTTGGATCTCTGCTAGAAGCCGACAAGGATCCACGCTTTTTAGAAACTCCTTGCACTGGAAGTACGGTTGTTGACCTACTCTCATTGACGGGCACAGCCGAAGGCTGATCCGTATTTAAAGCTCTTACGGGAAGCACTAGGCTAACCTAAAGATTGATTTAATCTTGAAAAAAATACAATGTCTATCAAATAATAAAAAGTAGATGTATAAAATAATACCCTTATAATTTGTAAAATCCAACAATTAACATTCTCTAGAATAATATACTGATACAAAAAAAAAAAAACTCAAAAGAACAATAGGAAAATGTAAACGTAAATGTAGTAAAATTTAAATGTAAATTTGACAAAATAGATCTTTTTGAATCCAAAGTAGGAAAAATGTTGGTGAAAATAGCATATGTTTAATATACTCTTTTTCATCGTCAAACAATATATATTTCTACCGAGTAAAGATTATGAAAGGAGATTATTAAAGGTTTCGGGAGAAACAGATGAAATTTAGTAAGGAATTCTGCTAAAACTAAAACCAATCACCGCCTCCTCTGCTCTACGAAACTGTATATTACAAGTGTATAGGTTTCACTGATTCATCATTAACTTACATACAGTATAACTCTTAATTTCTCAATGACTGTATGAAGTGAAGCACTTGAATTTCAATATACTTAAATCAAGTAACATTTTCTAAAAGTAACGATCATTATATAATTTTCTGTACTGAAAACAGAATTAATTTGTTGTGCTGAATATCACTAGCATTTTGGTGAAATGCTGTTTTGATAATGTTTATAAGTTTTTTATTTAGCCCTAAATATACCGGCTAAAGTAGAACCTTATTCGTTTAAGCAGTGAAAAATAAAAATATAAATTCCTCTTTTCGTAATATGATTACGGAATATGATACTTTCTTTAGACTACAAGTATTCCAGCTTTTGGACGTGAATCTTGTTTTGTCACCAACAATCATCGGGTTTAAAAGACGAACGTATTTTATTTAAATGTAGCAAATCTTTTGGTAAATTACATTTTCTAAATGATAAAAACAATAAATAAATAAAAGATAATAGAAGTTCAGTGGTGGTGAATAATTAATTAATGGGTATGTTTTGAAATTGTATAATAAAATAAAATGAGAAAAATAATTTATTTGAATATTTCAGTATAATTTTTTTAAACGTATATAAAACCAGAAACTTAATTCTTTGGTTTCTTCAAAAGCTGATATCAATTTTCCAAAATAAAAATAAAAAAATTTAAGTTTACTATTTAGCATTTATAAATATTGATCACGTGGACTGATATTTAGTAAATTAAAAATCCTAGTTTATCAATGCTTTTATTTATTAAAAATGTTTAATCTTCGATAAAAAAAATATTTATTTCTGAAAAAAAAAACATTAATATTCACTTCTGTCAAAAAAGATAGCCGAAATATTTTTATTCAACAAAGCACTATATACCAGACTCTGAGTAAAGGCCTTAAATAACTTACGTGATTAATGATTTACCTATCAGTTATTTTTTCATTTATATATGTTTTTAATAATTAAAAGAATTCTTTTTACAGAACCAAGAATATTCTGCCAATGACTTTATGAATAATACTAGTTGCAAATAAAATCTGAAATTTCTGAATTTTAGTTAACTTGTACAAATGATATGTGATTTAATAAATTCTATTACCTTCTTCTAAACTATTACTACTTTACAATCTATTTATTAATTATTATTGTATTTTGTGATACTGGTATCAATAACTTTTATCACTTTTTCCATAAAAGATACATTTACGAAATAATGTTGAGACATTTCCTTTATTCATATGACATCCATTCTTTCTGCATATGTTATAAATTCTGGTGCAATCTCAGTATAATATTTATTATTAATTTTCATTTCATCGAGCTTAATAAATTAAAAAATTGTGTATTCCAATAGAAAAAAAAGTTTAAAAAATAAGAAGTAGGCGAAGAGAATCTAAAACAAAAGTTATTTTGCGCTAGAAATATATCAATTGAATTTGGAAAAAAAAACAATACGTTATGGCTTTTCGATTGATAGATTTCAACATTCTGTTTTAGAAATAAAAAAATAACAATTTACACAGATATTATATTTTTCTTTATGTAAATTATTACGCAGAGGAAAATGTATCATGTAAAGGACAGTAAAAATACCAAAACCAATAAATAACTTGTAGTACGCCGTTAGCCTATGTTTATGTAAGGGAATTTTAATAATAAAGATTAAACGTAGTAGATTTATTACGAACGATAATGTACTGCAGGTGCAAAAGAGGCAATAACGTGAAAAGCTGATCCTGGCGAGGCCGGACCATACTTATTGATCTACGCGAGTTCATAGTAGAGTAGTAGAGGCTATAGGATGGCTTGATGCCAGCAGATATAATATGGGACTAGGTAGACCAGTAAAGGATATCGTACCTTGCCAGTCAGTTTCAATACATTTTATCATTTTAATAGCACGTTCACTGAGCCGGTAATAATTGTACAGATATGTAAAATATATGCTAAGGAATTATTTCAGCAATTTTAAAGGTAATTTTCTTTTTATCTGTCGTACTATAGTATTGCCAAGATTTTGATTTAATTTTTAAATCGTAATTATTGAAAAAAATTACTTCTGGAATACATAATCATTAAATTAAAAAAAAAAATAATAATTTATCATTTTTAATAAAGGAAGAAAAACGAAGGAGGAAAGGAAATACGAAACTTTTTTTGTAAATCAATATAAAGGAATGCGTTCAAGTACCCGATTATAAATAGTGAGTAAAAAAAACCTTATAATAGAATTAAAAAAAATAAAAATCAAAGTAAAAGTTTTAACAGCAAAGGTCAACTGCAGCTATTCAACACTGAAACAGACTTCTCAATTTAAAAAGGAAGAAAAAACTTGAAGTATAGAGATACAGTAACCTCTTGGTAGCAGCCCCAACTACTCGAGTATACTCGACTTTCATTTCATACGTAACCTTCCTATCATAATACTAACAATAAGTAACGCGCTAAAACGAAAGTATAAAAGATAGACGAGTGTTCGCTTTTTTTTAAGAGGACACTTTGTGGGTGTGTGTATGTATCTTTGTGTGTTGCAAAGAAGAATAAAAGAGATGAGTTGAAAAATGGTGCAAAAAGAAAGGATATTTTAAAAAGAGAAAAAAAAGCAAGGATGTAAATGTTGTATAGTATAGTATATACTTACTTTACTAGATATACAAAAGATCATTTACATAAAACTTGTAGCTAAATTAAATTAGCTTACAAGTTTATAAAATAACATTTTTTGTACGTTATAAGCATAAAAAAGTAAATAACGGTTGTCGTAAAAAGTTGCCTAAAAACATAAACATATAAATAGGAGTATAAGATATTTCGGCTTACATAATTTTAGTTTTTTGAAAAGTACAGGAATACAATAATAATAAAATAAATATTTTTAAAGAATTATAAAGAGCATATATAACTAAGATTTGTGCAATTATTTGTATTAGAATATAGAAGAAACAAATATATTAAAAATTAAATTCATTTATGATGCGCTGTTATTTGTTTATAAAGGTTATCATTCCCTTATCAAGTTGAAAAAATCTTTTCTGGAAAACATATGAAACGTCCAGGTTAATTAAAACCATCAACAAATAATCCTTAACTCGGCACCAATTATAGTATTCTAGAATCTAGGAATGCAGTATTTAATACTAGACTTATATTATTACATATGTCAGTAAATGCGTTTTTTTTAGGACGGTGTTAATTTTTTTACGTATTTATTTTATTTTGACATTTGTAGTTTTTTTTAAAAATATAAATAGCCCTTCAAATAAAAAAAAAACCCTTATAAATAAGGCCTTCGTGTAAAAGGTAAAGTAGATTTGATAAAACTAGCTGAAAGAATGTACAAAAACGACGAAAAACTGCTGCTTAACGTTAGGTAAGGCTTTATGGAATGCAGGAATATACTTTTTTTTCATTATTTCTCATTAAAAATGAATGAAATTAAATTAAATAAAGGAATAAGGAAGCCACTATAATTAGTTTAATTTCTTTATTTAATTTATTATAATTTTATCGTTACTAGCAGCAGTCGCTATTAACAAAAATCTATCAATTCGTTAAAGAGAAAGCTTGAAAAAAAAAATAATGTATGCAAAACGGGATATAATTATTATTATTATTATACACATTAGTAGATGTTATTTATAATCGTACCAGTTTTAGAAAATTCATTTTTAATTACATTAAATCAATCAGGCGTTTAATAAACAACTGATGTCTCAATAATTCCATAAAATGAGGTAAATATTCTATCTCTCCTTCCATCCACATTATTAGAGTAACGCCAGACAGTAGAAATTAGAATTCATTGTAAATCAGAATAAATGTACACTCAGAACTAATTTCTCCTCTCTCTCTCTCTCTCTCTCTCTCTCTCTCTCTATATATATATATATATATATATATATATATATATATATATCTTTTTCTTTTTTTTTTCTGTTTAACCTCTGGAATCACCGTAAGGTATTTACTTCAGAGGATGATATGTATAAATGAAAATGAAGTGTAATGTTATACAATCTTGATCAACCATTCCTGAGATATGTGGTTATTTGAAACCCAACCACCAAAGAACACCTGTATCCACGATCCTTAGAACCCTCGACTTCGAAATCAGCTGATTTGCGATGACAAGATATATATATATATATAAACAAAACATACACGCCAATTTATCAAAAAAACAAAATTAACTATTTTATTGGGCGTAAATATTTTTTATTTAATATTTTACAAATGTAGGCAGTTCAATTAATACAAGGCTAATTTTAAACTACAATTTTCCTACATAGGTAGTTGAAAAATACTTTTTTTTTGAAAACAGTTTTTTTTTTTGTAATTACACTTTTAAAACTGACTATCAGATTTAAATCTTATAGAATATCTTTAAACATTCCAAAATATTTAAAATAACTGAAAATTTTCCTTGGAATTAAGTTTTTCTATGTTAGAGTTAAGATAAAGGTAAAATGGAATTAAAGTAAAATAAAGAAAGCTTTATTTTAAAAAAATCTGATGGGACACACACCTGACTTTCTTGTACGCCTATTAAATCACATTACACATTTTTTAAAATGAAAAGTACATAAAATTTTATTTCATTAATAACTTCTGATATTTTCTCATACGTTTACAACCTATTTTTTACAACCAGATGTTAATAATTATCAATATATTTAAATTAAAAAATATTAAAAAAAAGGAGATGAATTCGGATTCGAGCCGATGTACCTTGTTCCCCTTGAAGAATCAAATATTTCATTAATTAAAATTTAATTTGGCTATAACTCTAGAACCAATGAAAATAAGTACAAGTTATGTTATATCGTTGAAAAGCTCTCAATGAGGACTTATTACTGCAGTTAAGAAAAGGTCCAAAATCCATTTTTTGGGGTTTTGAGGTTTTTTTGGACACTTTTTGTTCAGTCTATTGCAATCAAAATGGGAGGTGCACAACTATATATTAAAACAATCCTAAATCCAAAATTTCAACATCCTACGGCTAATTTTTTTTTTAATTATGCGAGATACATATGTACACATTATGTACAGACGTCACACCGAAACTAGTCAAAATGGAATCAGGGATGGTCAAAATGGATATTTCTGTTGAAGTCTGACATTTTTTGCGATCACAATACTTCGTACAAGCATGTAAAAAGGTAAGCTTATAGAAAAGGAAGGAGATGTTTAAAATTTAAAATGATGTCACGTAAAACTTTACAAAGGGCTTAAATTTTTTAATCGTACTACTCTATAACTGATTGAGAAAGAAATTAATTAAACTTTTCATGACGTCTACATGAAAGAAATTATTAAAAAAAAACCTATTGAAAAACATGATGTAAGTTATAGGACTTGAAATTATATCTTTGAATTTTTTTAATACATTATAAATAATTTTTTTATAAATGTAATAATCAGAGGCATCTATGAGTATGAAAATGGCGTCACTCTCGAGAATATTTATAGGATTGTATATAAACTTCCATTCTTTTTATTGATTATACTTCTGCAACAGTTAAATATTCATTCATGTAGGATCAAATATTCTTGTGCTGTAGCATAAAAATAGAAAGGGGGTGAAGTGGAGAGTCAGACAGACAGAAATAAAATAACAATTAATTATTCATTCGAATCATGTCATAATATGTTAACAATATGCCACAAAACCTTTTAAATTTGCGGAAATAAAAATATACATGCTGGAATTAATATCAATCTCTTATTATAATAATAATTTGCAACAGTAGAGATTGATTACCCGTAAGGGTTGATTAATTCTAATTTATATCATGATTGTAGATTATGAGCCCCTACGCTCAACAATCCGCTTTAAACTGTCTGTGAACTATCTCAAAAAAAAACCTTTTTTAAGTATAGTCAAACTTACATTCGAATATTCTTTTTTTGGATATTGAAATATATACACGCATGTTGCGAGCGGGGTCTAAGAGGGCTACAGCTGCTCCGAAATTGTCGGGCAATGGGAGCTATAGCCCCATCGTCCGAAGTGAATGCATGCAATAGACCATTGTTTTGGACATTTTGTCATTCATTACTCATATTAATTTATATATGACTTACACCACGTCAAAGCGAAAAGCGACGCCTTCAATTACACCATTTTTTACGAAAAAGAATAATAAAATAAATAATAAATAAATAAAAATAATAATAAATATTGCAGTGCTACAAAAAATATTACTAGCGAGTAAATGTGCAATTGTGAGACTTTAAAACGTGACAGTGGAACTGGAGATGTAGATCACCAGAAATTCTAATTTATTGCTAATGATCAATTTCAGCCTAAAGTGTTTGATATCGCAATGATATCACAGAATATTTTATGCCAGAATATTCATTGAAATTGAAGATGTTGACATCGTTCTGTTACCTGCAAATTCCTTTGTTTATCCTGATACGCAAATGAATAAGCAAACGCGTAGATTTTAACCGAATTGGATTAAAACGTACCCCTAGCTTGTTCATTCAAAAAAAGATGTGTTTTGCACAGTTTGTGTCTTGTTTGCAAATGAGGAACATGAAGAAGAAGGTCACGAAATCTCAGGTCAGTTAATTTAAAGACCATTCAAGAACTAGAAAATCCTGTGGAAAAAGTGAATGATTACAGTAATCACACATATAATCGATGCAGCATTGTCAAGTCTGTAAACTTTGTACGCGTTATAAGTGGAAAAATCAGGGTGTTATAACTCAACTGGATTCTTTGAAGGCGCAAGAAAAATTGAAAATAGAGCAATAATCACTATAATAGAAACAATTTTGTGGTGAAGAATTATCCCTGCGAGCAGATAATGATAGCGGACTTCTCTTATCTTAGAGAAACCGGCTGTGAATGACGGAAAATTTTGGAGTCTTTTGCGATTTCGAGCTAAAGCTGATGATATCAACTTGAAAAATAGTTTTTTTAAATTCTGAAAAGAATGCTTCTTACGTAAGTCCTGATATTCAAAACGAGATCATCGACACAAGTGCTCAAATAATACAAGAAAAACTTATGAATAAAATAAATTGTGCTGAGTGTTGTTTTTTTTTTTGTATTTTAGGTGATGAAACGAAGGATGTTTCAAATAGTGTGCAATCGTGTTTATCTGCCAGATACGTTGATTTTGAATCAAAAATACCTAAACTACAGGAAGATTTTTTTATGTTTAGTTTTGCTTTACGATGTAGGTGCTGGAAATGTGACAAAGTGATCTTAGAAAAATGTGGTATTATCGGGCTTGACATGGAACGTTGTGTTGGCCAGGGTTACGACGGTGCGTCTGAGCATGTTAGTGGTGTTCATACCGAATTAAAAAGGATTTTCCTAAAGCCATATATGTGTACTGTGCTAGTCATCGTTTAACTAGCCATTATATATACTACGAAAATTTTCGCGATTAAAAACAGTATGATACTTGAAGAAATAATTTTTTTTCGCAGTAATTCACATGCAATCGATGTGTTAACAAAGGCAGTGACTGTGTGGACCACATGAGAAATCCAGAAAACGACTTATAAGATTGTGTGAAACTAAATTTATTGAGCGTCATACGAGTATTAATGTGTTAGTCGAATTATTTGAAAGTATTTGCGTGAGTCTAGAAGAAATCTCACAAGAATCAAAATCAATCGCGTCGCCTATAGCTTAGGCTTTTTTCGCAGCAATATAAAAAAGTAAATTTATTGTTTTATTACTGGTTTGTGAAAAACTTCTTAATATTACACCAACATTGTCAATACTACTTCAAAACAAGACTGTTGATTTGAATAACGCTATTCAACTGATCAAATCAAACCTATCATTATTGCAAGGAATGAGATATGGCGCAGAAAATATTTTCAAAAACATTTTTATAACGACCGAACAATTTTCATGCAAGATTTTTGAAGCTGAAATAAAAACTCCGCAAATAATAAACAAGGACGTAGAGAAAATCGCAATACTACAATGATAGAAGAATACAACCGAGTATTTTGTTTTATTCTCAGCATCGATACATTGAACGAGCATTTGGAAAGTAAATTCAATGACAATGATATCTTCTTAAAAACTTTTCAACTTCTTCTGCCAGGTACAGTTAGTCCTGGAAAAGTGGATGAATTAAAAATTTCAGCGATGAATTATGACAATAAATGGTCTGAATCTGTCCTGCAAGCGGAGTATCTTATTTGGTGCGAGGAAATATAGTCATTAAATTTAAAATTCGGTCTAGAAATGATTGAAGTACTGTAGTATCACTGCAATAAAGAATAATTGTCGAATATCCATTATCTCCAGCAAGTTTTAGCCACTCTTCCGGTAACAATATGTACTAATGAATCCTCGTTCTGCACAATGAAGAGTCAAAACGATTGCGCGTAACAAATCGGGGGATGGAACATTAAGTTAGTTAGTTTCTTTGCTAGCGCATAGAGATATTACTGTTAATCCTGATAAAGATTTAGATATTAAGGTGAGAAAGGAAAATGGACGATTAGGTTACAAGTAATTCATAACTATTTTAATTCGAGTGTAAATGTGTGAGTGTGAAGTATAAATGTGGATTATAAAAAAATTGTATACTAACATTATGATTCTTATTTGTGTAAAAATGATGTATTAAATCTAAGCCATTTGTTTTGTATTTTTCAAACGCAATGAGAATAAAAAACCCGTTTCAATATAAAATGATTTTCATTATTATTATTATTTTATCATCATTGGCCCCCTTAGCCCATCCCAAAAAAACCTAGCTGCGTAGCTGGTACACATATCTATATATATAAAAATGTTAAGTTCGTTTGTGTACGGCTTCAAAAACTCAAAATGTTCTGCACCGATTGAGCTCAAATTTTAGCACGATATATAACCCGCCCCAACGATTGTTTTCATCTACTTTTAATAAATCTATCTATCTATTTTTAATTTGTACATTTTTAATTTGGAAATGTAAACAAAGGAAAACCAATCAGATCATTGCAAGATGGCCGCTGTCAAACACAACGTCCAAATTTCTTTGAAATATATTTAACAGCTAAAACATCTGTATTTTATTAATAAAAAAAAAAACACGATAAAAAAACTTTTAGTACGATATATAACCCGCATCAAAGATTGTTTTCATCTATTTTTAATAAATCTATCTATCTATTTTTAATTTATACAGTTTTTTAATAAATAAGAGGCTAATAAATCAGATGGAAATGTAAACAAAGGAAAACCAATCAGATCAATGCAAGATGGCCGCTGTCAAACACAACGACCAATCACAAAGAGCCCGTATGGCCGTTGCCAATGTAAACAAAATCACAACTGATTAAGTAACAAATTTCTTTGAATTATATTTAACATCTAAAACATCTGTATTTTATTAAAAAAAAAAAAAAAAACACCAAAACAAAAAGAAAAGCAACCAAGAAGGACAACCGCAGTTGGTGATGATATGAATGATTTATAGCGTATGAAAATGCCATGCCTGACCGGGATTCCAACCCGGAATCACCGGATTAAAGTCCGAGACGTTACCACTCGCGCCACGGAGGCTGGCAAACATATTCGTTAGGAGCCGAATAAAAACACGACTTACCAATATGGCGTTGTGTGTCAAACCAATTTTATACGGACTATAATTACTTATAATACGCGAAGCCATTTCCAATGACTGAACATTAACTTAAACCTCTTCAAAGGACATAATAGACCGCTAAACTATTTCTAAATAATTCAAATTCGTGTAATCGTAATTCATTAGTAGATTCATACTCGAGAATCACGTTGTACACTGAAGCAGTACAACTTCTACTTACGTTAGCAGTTTATTAACATCTGAAATCAACGCCGTTTGATTATTCTGTAATTTGTAAGCATTACTCTGCTTTTGTAAGCATTTAAAATGTTGTGTTCTTTCGCACGACTTAAGGGCTTTTTTCGCAGCCCACAAATCTTTATATATAAAAATGTTAAGTTCGTTTGTGTACGCTTCAAAAACTCAAAATGTTCTGCACCGATTGAGCTCAAATTTTAGCACAATATATAACCCGCATCAAAGATTGTTTTTATCTATTTTTCGCATCAGTCACATACCCGCGACAGCGAGAAAACAGTTTTTTTAACGGTCGGTTCTGTACCAGCGACCGCGCCATTTGCCGGAAGCGAGGTGAACACTCGCCATACTAGCTAACGACAACCGCAATCACATGTGAAACAATACCTGTTCCCAATTACATTGTTTATTAACAAAAAAAAAAAAAAAACGTATCCACTTGCATCTGATTCAGATTATTATACAATCTGAATTAAATATTCACTTTAATCGAGGTACTTTTGTGTGATCGTGTCGTGATTGAGCTGCGCCTTTCACCAAGCTCTGAATTTATTAGAGAACGACCAATAGTGGGATATATGTATTAATGACGCGTACAACACTGCACATCCAAATCAAATTCGCGAATTATTCGCAATTATATTGACCGCTTGCTGCCCTTCATCTCCCACAGATTTATGGGAAAGATATCGATCGCATATGGCTGAGGATATTTTGCTTAGACTACGCCTAGAAAATATCAATATGACCATGGAATTTACAGAAGGTAAAACCTCATTAATTTGATTCTAGCAACGGTTCGATCAAAAAATGACAATTATCCTGTTGCGGAATATTAAACAGCCAAAACTCTGCAACGGCACGCGATCACCGGTATCCACGATCTAGTATTAAAATCCGTGTAAAAATAATTGACTTTACTAGGACTTGAACGCTGGAACTTTCAACTTCCAAATCAGCTGATTTGGGAAGACGCGTTCACCACCAGACCAAGTCGATGGGTTAAGTACATAGAAACTGTGTGTTGTGTATTCCGGTTAGTAAACCGGAACAACACACAGGATAGCTATGTGACATCAGACAGCAAATCTGACAACCATAACTCATTCTGTTGTCTTATCCGTAAAAAATTTTAATTCACTTTCGCCGGTTTTTTTGGTTGATGAACTCTATAGTAATACAATTTTATTTCTTTCGAACTTATTGCCAGTAGTAGCTTTCCAGTCATTTTTCCAGTAAGTATGTTATTTCAGGTATAATTTCGTACAAATTTCATAAAATAATCAAATCAATTTTAATGTCCCTAGCTATCAGGCTTCTTTAATTGCCTCATCATGGATTTCTGAGTCGTGTTCATTGCCAGGAATTCTTATGTGGCAGTGGATTTAACAGAGATTAACATGTGTATTTCAATGTTGAACACTATAATATTCGTATAGACTTCAAAGTAACTTGAAAACAAGTGTTTTGACCCCTTTAAAACATTCATGGAGTTTACGATTGCATGCACAACGTACATAGTTTTCCAGCTCGGAAACATTTGCATATAAAATTACATTATGTTCTACAGCAAAATAATTATTAAAAAATCTTTTCTGCTAAATTGTAGGAATAATGAGCGTCTTATAGTATTTATTTAATCTGAAATTTGTTTCCACTGAGTGATAGTAGTGAATTAAAACAGTGGTTTACAGGATATGTCGTAGTTAAGGCTACATTTAATGAATTGAACAGATACCTGGTTTTGGTATCCATTGGGCTGGAAAACGAAATTGTTTTTTATGGAGATAAAAATATGGGTTGAGGAGAAACATCAAACAATTTGATGTCTTACAATGCTTTAATGCGAGCTGTCTAAAAGTAATATAAATGAAAAGTAACTTTTTACATTAGTAAAAAGAGGCGGTTCATACAAATTCGTTGTTTGAAAACTAAATTTCTACCGCTGAAATAATAAATATTTTTAATTATTTCGAAATAAAAGATTTTTTTTATTGTTTAAAAAGGATCTGTTTTTTTATATAATCAAATTTTTATTTCTCATTAGAGATATTTCTCTAATATTTTGTTTGGTTGTAATGTGCAGCAGCAACCGGGTTTAACATACCTTGCTGGATAACGGTATACTTTACAACCATATGTGATACTACCTAATTAGTTTCTCTCTTATTCTGTTGTTCAGTACATCTAGGGGAATCTAATTAGTGGCGTACTGTGTGTGATTTCATTAAAAGGAAATTCAACTTTATCTACACAGAACTAACCTTAAATTACATTCTTTAACTTCCTTTGACAAACGGTCTAATTGAAATTGAAATATTAGAAATAAACGAAATTTTAGTAATAACATACTTCATTAGTTTTTAAAAAATTGGGATGAAAAATATTTTTTTCAAAACATAAAATAAACATTCATTCATTATGTACAATGAGATAGATTGGCTGATCGTTTAAAAGTGCTCTGAACTATATTAGTAATTGAAGAGTTAAGTTAGAAAAATTATTATATAAAAAAAATAATGTTGGGGATGTAGGATGTAGAGGGTATACTGAAATGAAACGACTAGCACTAGATAGGGAATCTTGGAGAGCTGCATCAAACCAGTCAAATGACTGAAGACAAAAAAAAAAACAAAAAAAAAAAAATATATATAAAAGAAACCAAACGTTTAAATATTTAAAATTAAGAAGCCAGATTTAAAACTAATTACTTCTATCAGTTTTAATTCTACTCTTATTGACCCTACTGAGTTAATCAATTTTTAATTGCAAAAATAATAATATATTCTACAAAACATAACAAGTGCAAAACTTTTTATTTACTCTGCATTCTAAAACTAGTTGTATTTAATAATTATAACTATAAAGATTGTTAAACTGGACGCATTTAAGCTCATGTTTTAAAATATTTTTTTATTATTATTACTGAATGGAACTTTTTTCCACAAAATTATTAAATTTAACAACTGAAATTAAAATCTTAATTTTTGTTATTGTGCCCAGCCTACGTGAATTTTTGTCTGATTCAGGTAAATATATATATACATTTATAAAACACAATATATGCATATACGTACATATTTACAACGGCAAAGCTAAACTTTCTCGACAAATGGACAACATTTTTAGAATAAATTATATTTCTTTTAAAAGCCAAAAGTTTGTCTGTTTGTTCTCGCATCATGCGAGAACCGACCGACCGAGTGCTTTCAAATTTGTACTATTCATTCTTGTTAACACAGGGAAGATTTTAAGCCACTGACCGAGGCTCTAGTCTCCTTGCGGGTGAAGTTGTCAATTAAAGATTTTCATTAAAGAAAAAAAAAATAATTAAAAATTAAATTAATTTTTATCACTATGGAAAAGAAATAAGTCGTGAACTTTTCCTCGACAAAGTTCTGTGTACTTCAGAGTCTATTCTGTTTTTTCGAATTTAGTTTCTTTTTCGCGTTTCTATAAAGTGTGAATACATTAATTGTTATATGTCAATATTTTCTCACAACCATGAGGGTAATGATCACTGAGAGGTCTCGGCTAGACGACTCTAGTGTGTGCGAGCTGTTTCCAAACTATCTAGATTAATCAATAAGTCTGAATGTCTCACCTTTTCTACACTTAATTCATCTATATAAATAATTATTTATTATTATTTCAATCATCAATCAATACAATTATTCCCAAACTTTCTGACTCTAGTAAATATTTTATTTTATTTTAATATTATAATTGCTGGATTTTAAGTTATATATATATAGAGTTGTGTGTGTATTATTCTATTTCATTGTACATATGTTGTAATATAATCTTGGTATTTTTATCTGTTCGTATTCTGGTATACAGTACAGTTCTACAAGTGTTCAACAAAATATTTTTATACATAGTTTCATATAATATTAAATTCTCTCTCTTTGTTTTATATCATATAATAAATATTACTTTCACACAACATAATTAAATCCTTTCTAGTTTAGTATTTCATAATTACACTTTCTAAATTTTGAAGTTCCAGCTAAATTGTTTCATTTAAATCTAGTCCTTTTATAGTAATTCATTTAATATTATATTTTATAATTAATAACACTTAAATCATTTGATATATTGAACCTGGTTCTAATTCAATATCACTACTACTTATTACACCCATTTTCCTTTACAAATAATATATAATATTTTAAATAATCCTTGTATTATTATATATATATTTTATAATAATACATAAAACATCTTATTTTAAAACGTAAAATTTTTAAAATAATTGACATAATCAACATATATCCTCATATTATTAAATCATCTGTATTAAAATATGCTTTATCACAGATTATTTATATAACGATATAAATAATAATACATGTTATATGTTATTTATATCGTTTTACTAAAATGTGTAATCAATTATTCCATAATTATTTTTTATTTCATTATCATCACTTTTATTCCAATATTAACTTCATTATTGTTTATTATTATTCGGCAACCATACTATTTTGCTTATTATTTCGTCATTAGCGTCGGTAACATGGACGGAATTTGTAAATGATTACTGGTAAGTAATCATTTATACAATTGAAACTAAGGCAATTATTATACCACATTTTCTACGCCTGTTATTGTTGTTATTACCACTTACCAAATTTATTTCTTATTTTCACTTATTACTAACATCTATTACATAACTTTATTAACATTATATAATTCATTGCAACTTAATATTTTAATACAAGTTCATATACATCATTTTAATTCATTCACATAAATATTATTCAATTCTATATTATAAAAAAGCTTATTTTTAACACAATGACAATGCCGGCCTCCATGGCGCGAGTGGTAGCGTCTCGGCCTTTAACCCGGAGGTCCTGGGGTTCGAATCCCGGTCAGGGATGGAATTTTTCACACACGCTACAAAGCATCCATCTTATCCTCTGCGGAAAAAAATGCTTAACTGCGGACCCAGAGGTTAAACAAATATTATTATGCATCCTGCTCTTAGGAATGGGAAGGATCGGCAACAGGATTTAAGTTTAAGGACCGTTGTACCCTTTACTTTACCCTTGTACCTTTTTTCTTTATTTTGCGAGGACTTTCAATATTAGACAAATGTATTTTATTCTTTGTATTATAATGTTTACCTTCAATTTCAGCTGTTTTTCTTTCTTTATTAATCGACGTAATTTCCTTATTATATTTATTTTTTTTGTTTTACTTTGCTTCTGGACCGACTTAACATATACTTCTTGTGCTTTTAATTATATATATTGAATTTTATTTTAATAGCATATGTATTGGAATACCTCTTCTGAAATACTACTAGATTAATTATTTTAGGTTTTCGCTTAAATGTAAATTTTCAATTGGACAGTTAAATTTATAACTCCATTCGTAAAATATTATTAATATTAAATTAGTGAATATAATCATTACGTTTTTCAAACATGTTTCCATTTGTTAATATAATTCCGCACCAGTTACAATTTCTTAATTCCACAATGATTCTTTTTTCCTGTATAATAATTATTTATTATTTCATTTAACCAATTGTAGTTGACTACGCTTAAAATATTCTGTTAATATTAAATTACATTTAACTGTATATTTTATTTTATTTCGATTATATATACGCATTTACTTGCTTTATTTTACTGCACTAGTTATAATCTCCTTAATGTCAGTTATTTATAATACGTGCAGCTATCCATTTTCTGAGATAGTTGGCTTGTAGAGCTAGGCTGTACTTGACCTACATACACCTTCGATCATAAAAATATTTTTACTATTCATTTATTTCATATATCACTTACTATAACATAATTATTTTCCAACAAAGATTATTACTCACAAAATTATTTTAGAAATACAATCTATATTTTATATTTGGGTATTAAATATTCTTTAACAAAATTAATTATATATTAACAAAATTATTTTCAGATATTTCTACATTTATTCTTGGATTAGTATTTTTCAAATAATTCTTTATTTTAACTTTTCTTTTTATATACCATTTCATAATTATATTTATTGGTTTTAAATGCCAATTATATTATTTTTTTCTAAATTAAACACGCTAGTTAAATTATTTTAATAAATCTGTATATTAGAGTGTTGGTACAATAAATAAATTATTTTTCATAATTTATAAACTTTAGATCCTTTAAGTATTTATATGTAAATAAATTAATTGGGATATATTAAACGCTAATTTTTTTGGGATACGCTAATTTTTTTTTCAACCTCAGCCAGTTATTAATTTGAGCCATTAAATGAACTTTGACAGAAGTATACCGGAACAATTTCCATTCAATTTAAACTGTAAAAACAAATTTCACATGCAAAATGTAATTTTAAATATAAAAAACATTAACTGTTTAAAATGATCATTGTTTTCATCACTGTTTGTTTGACTGGTATGATGAATTTTTTCATTCTTTTATTCTACACAAAGCTTGTTGCCATAATATATTTACATACCAAATTCTCAATAATCTGTTTGTCATTTCCATTCCCATTCTGTTATTTATTCCCGTTCTATTATTTACTCCCATTTTGTTACTCCCGTTCTGCACTCTTTTTACCCAATATCCTTCTAGAACTAAATTCATTAAGGCTAGGTAGCAATATACAGCCTCAGACCTTCCACCTTCTGCAAGATTATATCTCACATTTCTTTCTCCCAATTTTACATTTCTTATTCTATCAGCCAGTTTCAATATTCTCCAAGTTACAAAAGATCATAGATCAAGTTTGCATTAGAAACGGTGAAATAGACTAAAAATTAATTGCTCAGAAGTTAAGAATTAATATTTTTATTGTCTATTTATTTGATATAATGCTTACATTTTTTTTTAATTTATAGGAATTTATGGATAAATATGAACATCATATTTAGCGTAAATATGATGTTCGCATTTATCCATAATAAAAATCACATTTATAGAGTAAAAATGATGTCCACATTGATATTCGAAATCATGATTGGATGGCAGTGCGGAAGAGATAATGGAATTTTTAGAAAAAAGTTATTTGTAATTACACTGCTGAGATGTTTACTCATCATAGCGATAGACTACATTTTCTTCTTTATCTGCATAAGAATTTAATTTACAATAATTTTGCAGACATTCTTCGCAATGCCAATCAATATGGCAGTGCGTAGAATGGCTGTAAATTATTCGCATCTCGCATTGTTATTTTGGTCAGAACTTGGTTGCTGAATAGCAGTATACATAATATTCTTCTGAAAATGTACATAATATTTCTTTGTTAATAATACATAACAAATAATTTTCATAATCATCTATTCTCAGGCTATTCTCAGTAAGATAACTTACATGTATATATTTTATATAAACCTAAGTTTCTTTTTGTTCGTATGGTCTTGCATTACGCGAAAACCAACGTACCGATTGCTTTTAAATTTGCAAGATATATTCGTGTTATCAAAGGGAAGGTTTCAAGCCATAAACTGAGTCCATAGCCTGCTTGGGGATGAAGTTGTGAATTAAAAATATTGATTAATTTAAAAAAAAAACAATTCTTTTACTTTATTTCTATTACCATGGCAACAGAGATACGTTATACATTTTCGTCTTCAAATTTCTGTATACTTTAGTTACCATAGTTACTATTATTTTGTCTTGTAATTTAGTTCCTTTTTCAGCTTTCTTTAAAGCCTTTTCTTTCAATTGTAATTTATCGATTTATTCTCACAACTATGAGGTTAATGAACATTTCGAGGCTCCGAGGGCCAAGCCCTCAGGCTAGATGTTCGAGGGAGCGAAGCTAGCCCCGACCGGCTAGTATATATAAAAAGAATAGATGTAATTATGATTATATTTTTAATTAATAGTCATAATTATATTACAAATTATTTTAGATAGAAATTAAATGTAAATAAAAAATTAATAAACTTATACATTAAATAATAAATTTAATTTCGAAAATCATTAAATTACATGTTTTTAGAATTAATATCACTTTTATGAAGTTATTAGAATTTATCCATGTAATGTTTTTGTTTAACATATTTTATAACATAATTATTTATTTCTCAAAACGTGTTATTTTTTTAAATTTTAATACCTTCTATTAAACTTAATTACTTACTAATTTTATTAATATTTTTTTATCTGCATTAAATAAAATGTATTACACTGTTTTAAAGTGTACTGACAAGCACGCCATATTACGCTACTTTGAATTTTCCAAGTATATGATTAATTGTAAAATATTATAATTTTTATCATGGTAAAACATCATTTTATTTTAAAATTTATTTAGGTTAAAATACGTTTATAATAAACTGGGGATTAGAAAAAGGGAGTTTTAGAAAATAGTATTAATAATTAAAAACAAAACAAACATTAATCTCGTTTATTACGAATTAAATCTGAATTTTTAAATTTTTTTTATGTAAATGCTCTTACAGTGACTTGAATATTCACAGATTTATTTGAGAACGTCCATTTTTAGTTATAACTATTATACAGATTAAAGTAACTTTTAAAAATATGTTTTTTTTTGTTTAAAATATTAATGTGTTATAAGAAAAAAATGTTTTTCACCGTTTGTTTATAGTCGCATCAACGATACCAGTCATTAACGACTTGTTGTCTCTTATTTAGGATATTCTCCTTTACATTTTGCATTCTTTCTTATAATTTGTTTGTTGGATAAAATTTATTCTGACAGTTATTCAAAGTATATTTTTACATTATATCCCTTTTTATACGCTTAGTGTATACGCTTAGTAGTGTGTTTTTAACTCATAAACTTTATGTCTCATTTAACGTTCTCTTCAATCTACCAACCCAGTCTTCTTAGGTATTTTATTATGTTTACTTGTGTTTTATTCTCGTTCCTATGTTAAAAAGCTTACACCAAGGATAATTAAATCGATTATTTTATTACAAAGTTACATCCATCCTTCCTAGGGTAAAAAATCAATTGTCTTTAATTATATCGAGTATGGTAAACAAATAATTTTGCTTTAATTACTGATACACGTTTCAATTTCAAATTAAATCCTATAAAATGAATTATATGTTATATATTCTAAGAAACTTAATCCAAATATTTAATGACATATTTCAGACTTATTTATTATGCTTACATATCTTTTATAATCTATCATTTCCTTTGAGTAAATTCTCAAAGATAATACCTCTGGCAAAATTTTAGAAAACACTTTGTTCCTAAACATAACAATATATAAGAAAATATATTCCATAACTATTTATAGAATTTCAATTTAAAATAGAATTTTTTTTTAGTAAAAGAACACTTATGGAAGGAATTTTAGTTATTACCTTTTCAGATTTTATATTTTGTGTTATTCGTAAAATCATTTTGCATCAATTTTTTCTGTTTCCAAAAACAATCTTTGACAAGAAATCAAGAATGTTTGATGAACTCATTGCCCCATAAATTCAACTTTCTCATCCAGAAATAGATTCCTTTAATTATTCCTTGACAAAATCGTATCTAACATAGGTATTTAAATTTAAGAAAAAAATACTAAATACTTTAATTAAAAATTTCTATATCAGGTTAAGTAACTAGAATTACTGCATCTTTTTTTTCAGTTTATAATGCACTCTGTTCGTCTCCAGATTTATCATTTCACTATAATTGTTTTGAAGTTTTTTTTATATCACGATTCGTTTATATCAAATTGGTTCCAAGTAGGAACCATAAGTAAATAGTATTACAATAGGCGTTTGATGAGGGGATTTCCAATGAATTCCCTCAATAAAATATACATACATAAGGCAGTAGTTCATTTTTATAAATGCAATTGAACAGATTCACTTCAAAAAAAGTACAATAGTCCGTAATTACCTAACAAAAACAAAAAAAAAAATTAAATAATAATACAAGACAAAGGAATAGAGAAATAATACAGCATAATTTGCTTATGAAAGGAATTTAGGCTCTTCATCAAACCAAAGAGAAGATACTCATCAATTAAAGAATGTCGTCCCTAGTCCAAGAGTCACTTAGACTCCCCCAGGTCCAGCACGTGAAGGCGTTTGACTCACCGGACATCCTCACTGTTGTCTAGGAAATTCAGCGCTAGAAAGTTCAAATGATTACCAAGCCGTTATTTATGAAGTAAACTGAATCGGTTGATTTTTTGTGGACATAAGGCAATTCCAGATAGTTATGAATTTATTCGTTCCGTGCAAACCAAGGCGCCTCTGTAATGATTCTTGCCAACGTATTCTGGAAGCGTTGATTGTAAAACCTCAATGTTTCTCTTTCTCTTCGTACGCTGTATCTGTATACCATACATCCAAATGAGTTTCAAAATCATCTTGTATATTAAAGGTTTGTGGGACAGCAACAAATGGGAATACCTGCTTAATAACCAATAAAGGTCTTTAACCTCATGTTAAGCTGTATTCTCTCCTCTTTTACATGATTCTTCCATGTCAAGCGACGATCAAGGTGGAGCCTAAGATCACATTTTAGTGGTATTATCACTATTTTAGAAAAATGTGAATTTTAATTATACGTCACCACACTGTAAAGAAACCAGTTCTCACTCTACAGACATTTTTTTTACTAAATCTATATAATGTTTGATTAGTCACTCTCTCTCTTACTGCAGTTTTTTCCGTCTTCATTCATTTTGCGGTCATTCTGTTGTCCTTCTTCATACACCTGATGTACGATCCCAACTCTCTTAACTTTCTTTAAGCTATTTCGTCCAATAAACTACACAAACTTATCTTACCTGTGACCTCATAATTTTTCATTCTACCGTTTCTCTTATTCCCAATTGCAATCATCAGAAATGTCAACACTATTACATGCAGCTGTCCTTCTTTACTACGTAGAATCCTTGATTTCGATGTGTATATCACGACAATGTCAAGAAATATGTCTTGTATAAAATTTTGTTGCTGTTTATGATACTTCTCGGACCCCAAAAATTATTTTTAAATGATTTCTGAATTCACTTTCATTTTGGATTCTTTGCTACTAACCATGTATCTATTCTTCATCCTCTGTTATGTCTGTTCTAAAATATGTGAGTGTTATTACTTAATCTCTCTATCGCGTTCTTATTTAGTTTCACAAATGTTTTACTTATCACTTAGTAGAAGCTTGCTTTAATAAAATTATTATGTGTTGAATTTTTTATAAAACATTTCGCATAATAAAAATAACAGATAATTTCTGAAATACTGTTTACTTTGTCAAGTTATTAGCAAAATATCTGTAAAACCATTTTAGAAAAATATACGAATACAAACACATACAGAAGAATATTCCATAGAGAATATTTGGAAGGTATCGCAGACTTCACGAAATAAAACTTAGTTTGAAAGTTAACCTTTTAAAAGTAAACCTTATTTTTTTAACGGAAGTGTTCTAAAACACACTTGTAACCATAAAATATTTACGCATAAAATAATATTACTGGAAAGAGAGATTTATTATTATATTACTTAGTAATAAAAAATTACATAATTTTGAACAAATGTAAGGTATAATAATGTTTAAGTGCATTGCAAAAGAATGATACTTAAAATTAAAATCACATCCCTATTTATTTATAAATAAAAAAGTAAATTTGAAGAAGAATAATGATTACAGAAGAATTTTGTTTATATTAAAAACCTGTAATTGCCTAACAAAAATAAAACTGTTAACTCAAAAATAAAAATGTAAATAAAGAATACAGATTCAGAATTAAAGATATTTTAACATTCTTGCATGGTTGTAAAATATGTATATTAGAACGGATAATATAAATAATAGATAAACGAGTAATATAAACCGGGTAATAAAACGAATAATATAAATGTATATAAATAACGGATAATAATATAGTTTATAACGGGCCATTTAATAATTTCTTTGACTAATAACCATTTTTTAATAATTTATGACTTTTTATAAAATGAAATCTGTCACATACAGCTACAAATTACTAGGGAAATTTGTGATGACATCATTGATAGAAAACTAGTCATAAAATATAGAGTATTTATTAGAAACTGATATTTTAAAAACATTCTATAACAAGAAATTTGTTACATGGGAAACTTTCTATTCATTTAATAATAAGAATTTGAGAATCGTTCTAAATTCTGTACAATGTGACAATTAAAAAAAAAAATGTTTGTAAAAAGTAAAACCAATAATACGGGATAATTAGAGGAAGAGAACAGACACTAAAAAAATTGGCAGCATAGTTGGAAAAGTGTTACACTAAGATTAAAATTACTTAAAAGGTTGAAGAAGTATACGGAGAAATTACAACAGTTGAAGCGAAAGCGAAATGATTTTCTTCCCTGAAACGAATGAACTGCCAATCGAAGTCATTAACTGAAGGATGATTACAGGAAATGGTGAAGTTCTGTAATGCGATCTACAATAGTGGTATTTGGATAGAAGATTTTTAAAGTCATGATTTCTATCCTGAAAAATCCTACGGTGTAATAACGTGCCATAGTATAATTGGTTTAATCTCTCAATTAGTAAAGACTTTTCTGAAAATTCTTAAAAGAAGGCTAAGAAAAAAGGAGCGAGTAGTTACAAAAGATCCATGCGAATTTATTTTGAGAAAAATTGCAAGGGATACAATCGGACTAATGAGAACTATTTATGAGAAGTGTTATAGAAAGTGTAATTTTCATAGATGTAAAGAAAGTATTCACCGTGTCACATGCAATAAATTAGTGGTGATATTAAAAATCCAAAGAGGAGAGTGGAGTGAGGAATAATTAATTTAACAATTTAATCAGAAAACATTTATCAAAATAAAGGATGCAAAAAATGGATGATTTGGTTAGAAAGAGGAGTATGGTTGGGCTACCTTAACTGAACCTCAGTTCAACTTGTTGAACTTCATCATTATTTAATATTTAATATAAACGTTGAAATTTTATGAAAAATCATCTAAAAGAAGATAAAATCATCACCATAAGAGGAAGGAAACGAAATTGCATAACGTCAACAGAGAACATTGTAATTTTTGGAGATAAAGAACTGGACGATTCCAAAATTACAAGGACCTTGTAATAAAATATAAAATGAACATAACTTGAAATAAAAAACATTGAGTATACGAGAAAATTCACCAATAAGTGTCTACAAAAGAATCAAAGAATTGAACAAACAGTAGCCTACAATTTAATCCGAGGGCGGGGGCTTGAATAAGAAAACAACATTTTTCTGGGTATATTTTGTTTTATTTTCAACATAGTCAACATTAAGGTCTTTACACTTAGCCCAGCATTCCACAACAGCGTTTATGCTAGTTCGGTACGTCATTTATCCAACTCCTTAAACGGCGGCAATAACTTTATTACTATTGGTCAAAATTCTCTTCCCTCCAAGCCATATTTTAGATTAGACAAAAGGTGATGGTCACTGGGAACCAGATCAGGTAAGTATGGAGTTTATGGGGTGAATATGGGTTTTGAAGCAATTTGAACGGAGAATCGTTGATTTTTGTCATTGCAATAATTGACGTGTGATTTGGATTGCTGTCTTGATGAAAAGGAATCTTTTTTTTTGGCAAATGCGGTCGTTTTTCCTTAATTTTATCGCTGAAATATTGAAATAGGGTCGCATAAAATTCGCCATTTATTGTTTTACTCTTTTTAAAATAATTAACGAAAATTATTTTCCATACATCCCAAAAAACAGTTGCCGTAACTTTTTCGCCCGAAAAGTGGTTTCCACTTTTTTGTACCAGGTTGACCTTTTTTAACCCATTGTTTTGACTACTGTTTTGTCTTGAGAGTTTAGGGATGAATTCAAGTCTCATCAACCGTAAGAAATCACATAAAAACTCCTGTGAATTTCGCCGAAAGAGCTTGAGACAGTCGCTTGAAATGTTTTTTCGGCACTGTTTTTGTTCTAGCCTGAGGAAACGCCGCGGTTACTCACACAACATTAATGAACATTTATAAACATTGAATATTTCTTACACAACATTCACGAAAATTTGTGCAAAACTTGATCGTGCCCAAATGTTCATGCAAATTATTGGACACGTTCCGTTGAAATACCTATAGCTTCTGCTAACTTGTTCATTGTCAATAGTCGATCTGCAAAAACTATTTTATGCACTTTTCTATCATTGCTAGTGTAATCACTTCAGAAGGGAGAAGTCACTTCAGCAAACAAGCGTTTAACTGTTACATTTGGTGAACAGAGCCTCCATCCAATGTGGTATTAAACTCTTCTTTAATTTCCTTTGTACTTAAATACTTAAGTATTATTAAGTAAAAAAAAGTGTTATAGTCATGATACCAAAGAAAGCAGGGGCAAATAAATGTGAAGAATATAGAACAATTAGTTTAACTAGTCATGCATCAAAAATCTTAACTAGAATTCTATACAGAAGAATTGAGAGGAGAGTCGAAGAAGTGTTAGGAGAAGACCAATTTGGTTTCAGGAAACGTATAGGGACAAGGGAAGCAATTTTAGGCCTCAGATTAATAGTAGAAGGAAGATTAAAGAAAAACAAACCAACATACTCGGCGTTTATAGACCTAGAAAAGGCATTCGATAACGTTGACTGGAATAAAATGTTCAGCATTTTAAAAAAATTAGGGTTCAAATACAGAGATAGAAGAACAATTGCTAACATGTACAGGAACCAAACAGCAACAATAACAATTGAAGAACATAAGAAAGAAGCCCTAATAAGAAAGGGAGTCCGACAAGGATGTTCCCTATCTCCGTTACTTTTTAATCTTTACATGGAACTAGCAGTTAATGATGTTAAAGAACAATTTAGATTCGGAGTAACAGTACAAGGTGAAAAGATAAAGATGCTACGATTTGCTGATGATATAGTAATTCTAGCCGAGAGTAAAAAGGATTTAGAAGAAACAATGAACGGCATAGATGAAGTCCTACGCAAGAACTATCGCATGAAAATAAACAAGAACAAAACAAAAGTAATGAAATTTAGTAGAAATAACAAAGATGGACCGCTGAATGTGAAAATAGGAGGAGAAAAGATTATGGAGGTAGAAGAATTTTGTTATTTGGGAAGTAAAATTACTAAAGATGGACGAAGCAGGAGCGATATAAAATGCCGAATAGCACAAGCTAAACGAGACTTCAGTAAGAAATATAATTTGTTTACATCAAAAATTAATTTAAATGTCAGGAAAAGATTTTTGAAAGTATATGTTTGGAGTGTCGCTTTATATGGAAGTGAAACTTCCATATAAATATGTAATACATATGTAAAACAAATTGTTAGGGATGTAGGATGTAGAGGGTATACTGAAATGAAACGACTAGCACTAGATAGGGAATCTGGAGAGCTGCATCAAACCAGTCAAATGACTGAAGACAAAAAAAAATATAATTAGTGTTAAATATATTTTCCATTTTCCATAAAACGCCCTAATTCTCCAATATGACAGACTATAGATACCAAAAAGTGATGCTGCGACTTGAAACTCTTATAGTAAATTAATGAAGAATGGAATCATACGACGCCGTCGAGATTTTAAGTGTACTAACGCCATCTCTATGTGAGACCCGAAACTTTTCGCCCCACTCTTATAGAAGCTTGCAACAAAATAAAATAAAATAAAAACTAAAATAGCAATGATTTTTTGAACAAAAGTATATATATATATATATATATATATATATATATATATATATATATATATATATATAAATGAAAAAAGGACTATTTTTTTTCAAAGGATGAAAACTAAATCATGGAAATTAAAAGTAGAAAAATAATTTTCTCTTGTTAATGCCTTCTCTCCCGTCTTTTAGCTAAATTTATTTGAATTATAGGCATGAAAGAAATTGGAGAAAATTAAATAAATGGACAATTTGAAAAATGGAATAATGTTGCAATAAGAAGAGAAAATAAGAATGGAGATTTAATCAGAACAATTGGAATAGAAAAACTAAATGGCTAGGATGCATTTAGAGAGAAGGTATATTGATTACTACACTGCTAGAAGATGAGAAGAATAGACTGGAAAAGATTAAAAATTATGTTCTGTCTTAAGGGAATTAAGAGATATCAAAAACACAGAAAGTTAAAATGAAAATAGTCGAGGATTGAGAAAAACATGGTGCAAAGCATGTAATTCAGGGAAGATAACCGTATGATGATACGGAATTTTAAAAATACAACATCGTTGTGAAAGTTATTCTACTATATGAATACTAAAAGTTTATCTTGTTAAAATTTTATTTAAATTAAGAAACTTCTATAACAAACAACGTTTGAACTTTTTCTACTATAATCTAATTATTTTAAATAATTTTCTAATTTTATTACTTGAATCTAAAAATACAAAAAAAAAAAAACAAAAACAAAATATGTTTAGAATATAATAACTAACAGAACAGAAAACAAAAAAAAATAATTTAAATTATTTGAACATTTCGATTGTTAGAAATTATTACCAGTAATTTAAGGTAATTAGTATAAATAGAAAACAACAATAATTAGGAGATACTTTCTTTCTTGAGATACACTTATACCCAAATAATAGCCATGTAGCCTTTAGGGTAATTAAATAAGAATTATATAAATAAGAAATTTGTCTTATGCTTCGCCCTTGTTTTAAACTCGAAGGAAAATACAGATTCTCCCTTCCTGTTTCATATAACATCACCCTACACTCCTACGAAAGATCTATTTAATATACGTTCTTCTTTTAATAAAAGAACGTGCAAGAATGTTCTTGGAACGGTCGAATGACTCATGTGAAATTTTAACGAATGATATTACCCATTAAATAAAAAGTTACTAGTCACCTCAAAAGTTAGAGGCAAAAATCAATGGGAATAAATTTGCCTAAACAATATTTTTAACTTATATTTATGTAAGCTGATTCAAACAAATAGTGAAATGTAATTTCTCCAGTTGAATAATTAAGGTAAGGTAAGGAAATTTGGAAACAAACCTGACGTTTACATTTTGTTGTTTTTTTAATGAATAAGTGAAGTATTTTTCATATTTCTTCCTAATTATTGTTTTTTTTTTTTTTTTAATTTATACCAACAATCTTGAATAACTGGTAATAATTTCTTAACACTCGAATTGTTCAACTAATTTAAATTGTTTTCAGTTTTCTATTCTGTTAGTTATTTTATTCTATATCCGTTAAACAATTTTTTTTTTTTGTATTTTTAGATTCGAATAATAAAATCAGAAAATAAACAAAGACAACTATTTAAAATAAATATTTATTTTAAATTATAGTAGAAAAAGTAGGAAATTTCAGTTTACGGAAATTTCTTTTTTTAATTTAGTATAAGAGTTATTGATTTTGAAAATTTTGTCTAATATTAAAAAAAAAAAAATAAATCGAGAGACTTGCAAAAAATAAAAATTTTCCCTTTACTCTCTTCGGCAAATAAATCTAATAGATTTCTTCTTGAAATTTGAAGCGAAAGTATGAGTTAAAGTTCGTGAGCGTTAGATGTAATAATGAATTTTTACACGAACACTGGACAAAAGTGAGATATTTATAGGCATTACTTACCTAAGCGAACTGCTGAAGAAAATCTATTATGAAAGAATTACTTAGATATATAAAACATTAAATTTAATCAATAGTGTAAATCAATAAAATTTAACGTAAAACAAGGAAAAAATTAAACGACCTGAATTTAACCAAAAATCACAAAAAAATAGTTAAAATTTCAACATAAGTACGTGTTGATATTCAAGATTAATTCTAAAATTAATCAATAATAACGAAAATTTTCTAAGGAGAAATGAACCAAAGGTTTTAAGTTTCATTTAATATTTCCATCTGAATGCTAAATTTAAGGAATACAGCTTTTATCACGTGGGATATAAGGCTAGAAGATCAGTTAAGAAGATGGGGGTAATTAATACACTTATACTCTTTTGCAGCTGTTCTCATTCCCAATGTCCTATTTTACTGTGACGTGGTATTATTCTAAAACTAATGGCTGACAAACATAATATTTAATGTTGTCTGATAATTGAAGGTCCCGTAAATCTGGGTAATCAAATGTTATAATAAAATAGAATGTGATGCAGTCATTGGCAGTAAAATATTATATACGTTTATAGCTTAAGATACTGCATATTATTTTTACTGCTCTTATTGATTTCTACAGACGAAAAAATACAGTATTAAAACTAAAATTGGCATTAAGAAATCAGATTTATAACAGATGTCTTGTTGTGGGTTATAAATTTAATTTTATACTTTACTTTATCGGTCAGAAAACTCATTTCGTCATTATTTAATTGCTCGTTCATTTTTTTGTTTAAAGAAAACAAATGACCGGAGAGTTTTCAAAAATATTCAGTGAATTACGTCAAGCATTATAGAAGGAAGTATAAAAAAAAATAAAAGTAAAAGTCTAGAAAGTATAAATTAGAACAAGATATTTATTGTTAAATAATTATTGTATTTATTTAACATGGAAATTAGTAAAAATAAAACAAAAAATCTACAAGAAGCGTTTAGAAAATAATTTCTCTTCTTTTTTTAAATGAAAACATAAATATTAACAATATAAATGTAATGCAGCCTCGTTATGAACCCTTTAAGCGGAAAGGAAAACGGTAACTAGGATTACACAAGGAGATTGCTAATAGATAATACTATTCACAACCTCTACTTGGTTGTAAGCAGCTAGCTCACAGCAATGATGTATTGTATTTTTTAGTATTCTACTATTTTTTTTAATTTTTCTTTTATATATATATATATATATATATATAAATAATATTTTTACTTTCCCGGAAAATATAGATAGAAAAGCCATATAAGAGGAAAGTAAGCTGATCATGTCAAAAATGGGGTATTGAGTTTTTCAAATCATTACGTTTTACGGTCCAATTCTTCATTTAGACCAAAAACCATATTTATATATGCTTGTGAGTACGTATGTACATATGTGTCTCGCACTATTGACCAAACAGATTGTCTTAAAATTTGGTGTAAATATTTCTACATATGGAGTATTGATCATATTAATTTCTTTTAAAAATTCATAAAAAAATGAGTGTGGGAGCATATCACGAAAAACATATCTTCGATTTTCTTTGAAAGCAAATTTATTGCCTGTGATATTTTTTACTCCATCGCATGAATGTTTACAGGTCATACATACACAAAACAATCAAAAAATTACTACAATAATTTTAAATTGTAGACCCCTGGACCTAAATTGTAGAAATATTTTTTGAAAATTTTCTTTTTTAAAATTATCTCTATTGAAGAATATGTTAAAAAAACAACAACTTAAGCAAAATTGTTAAGCTTAACCTATATATGAACATTTCCCAAGTTTTTCTGAAAACTTATTTTTCACCTCTAGAAAAAAAATAGTATTTTTTCTGGTTTTTAGCTCTCTTTTAGTTTTCAATTTTAAATAGATTTTTCTTTTAATTTTTTTTTGTATTTTTTTTCATGAAAAGTGCTATTAAAATTAAAGTAGCTCTGGTACCTATACTACGAGTATATTCCGGAGACAAAACGAGGCTAAAATAAAGCAATTTTTTTTTATTCCTTTCATCCTTTTTTACAATTTATACTTTATTTTTTCAATATTTTCTAAACAATTTTCTTTTAAATTATTATTTTTTTGTTAGTGATCACTTTTTTATAAATATATCTTTCCTAAATTTTCCCCAAAGTGTAAGGAAGCCCCTAAAATCTACATTTTTTTATTTTTAAATTTTGATGATTTAATCTTATTTTGGTAATTATGAATTGAACGGCGTAGTAGAGAAAACACGCAATACTTTGGCAGATTTTTTATAGTAGTACTTCATAAAAATTATCTTTTAGCTTTATGTTGTTTTGATATGCTAATTATATTAATTTTTCCCCATTACTCTTTGAAGCACATTATTTTTCGAAATGCACGTTCATTATGTAAGATTTATTTAATGTAAATGATTCTAGAGCATATTTCTATTTATGTTAAATTAAGAAAAATCCTGAAAACTATAACTCAACGATGCATCCTTTTTAAGAGGTTCCTTCAGAATATTTTCTCTAAACTATATTTTTATTTTATTACTTACATACTTATAAATACATACTTTATTTTTTATTTTTTTATATATGTGTAGTTCCTCCCCTACAGTCAGATATTTTAAGGAACATGTATTAAATGCTCGGCAAGTTTCCTCCATATTTTTTCTCTGTTTTAGCTCAATCGGGTTATTTATTTTCTACACGTAAAAATGTTTTCAAATTGTCGTTGAATCTTGTTGAAAGTTTTAAAATGATAATTCTTTTCTATTTTTTATGCAAAAGTTACATTGTACATGTCTAAGCAGAAAGAAGAAAATAGAACAAAGGTAAGAACATTGAATGTATAAGAAAGAGCATGAAGAATAAAAAAGGTTAATACATGTGCACGCGCGCATGTGTGAGGGTAATACATAAGTAAAAAGAGATAAGGTAAAAAGAGGCTAAAATATCACATTGTTTAACCACATCTATTGAAAGGGAAAAACAAAATACATCGTAGGTGGCACGGTTTTTCCCAAAACTTTTACACACATACTCGTATTCTTTGATGCTAGTTGTCTGCGAACATGGTACCACGTTTTCTTTTGTTCAGAATAATAATTATAGCTTTCTTTTTATCTACACATTTTTTTGTTCATTATATGAGAAATCATGAAAACAAAATGAAGTGAAAGATTTGTTAATAGAAATACTGTCAATGATTTTTTTTTTTTATTAAGTAAATCAAATTATTTGTTTAATAAGTTGATTTAAAAAATAAAATTTCTGAATTTATACAATTTTTTTATTTTTAACTTTTTATTATAACATATTAACAAAAAAAATATTTTCCTTATAATAGAATTTTTATTTTTAATAATCTGAGCTAAATTTAAGTAAAGATGTTTCTGAAATTTTCTGGAATACAGAAAAATAAAAAAACCTCCCCAATTATAAAATTGAGATTTACAACTGTTCTTGTGATATTTCTTTAATTAGAAATTACCGTTATCCCATTTTTTTAATTTTAAGAACACTTTTTTTAGATTTTTAAAAATTTAATTAATTGAAAATTTTTATAATTTAATGTTTGCTAATTAATCCCAAATTTTCTTTTAGGGTAAAGTTTTTGAATACGATTTGTAGTATAACTTTAAAAATGTTACAATAAAATTGAATAGAGCTAATTTTTATAATTTTTACCAATACAAATCCATCAGATAGACTAGTATTTTTTAACTTTTTTCTAATTTTTTTGATAATAAAGTAACTCACTGATTGGTCTAGTGGTAAACATTATCGTTAATCAGCTGATTTTGAAGTCGAGAGTTCTAAGGTTTAAATCCTAATAAAGGCTTTTATTCGGATTTGAATGCTAGATCGTGGATGTCGGTATTCTTTGGTGGTTTTTATTTTTTTTTACCTTCTCCTTCGGGCCGAATCCTACAGTAACTGCAGTTAAGTAGTACACATCCCAGGGAAGTATCCTTTACACTAACAGGCGTCCACGTCTCGGTCCGCCGGTCGGAACTTACTTTGCGCCCGCCTCAAACCCCAAGAATAGGATCCACTAGGCTCGGCTATGCCGTCCCTGCGTCCCCAATCCGGGACCCGGAACTCGGTCTTTATGCCAATGCCTTTAACGGGGATACCCCGAGTGGGGCATCCCGGCCGGGACTCGAATTTTCGCTCGGAGGTTCGAGAGCCCCCGTGCCTCATTGCTACCGCCCACTCGTGCAAGCATGTACGAACCTGTTTGGTGGTTTAGTTTTAATTAACCACACGCCTCAGGAATGATCGGCCTGAGTCTGTTCCAAATTACACCTTTACTGGTACATTCACACAGAGATATTGATGAGTCAGTAATGACCATAATTGCTGATGAGACTATAAATAAAAATATTTAATAAAATAAAAATAAAAAATAAGTAAGATGAGATAAAGAATGGTTTTCAACTTTATCATGTAAGAAAGGGTAAAATCTTTAATTCATTGCTTATATTTAAAGAATATGTTTAGTAATATCATTGATATCATACCAGTTGATTTTATTTTTAATATTTTTATGAACTATATACTCGCATATACATAAAAATTATCTCTACTATAAAAAAAAGTAAAATGTTATTTTATTTATCTTTATTGTACCATATTTTTTTTTTCTTTTAAACATTCTAAATTGCTGCTAGCATTTTTATTTTATTTTCTTCATAACTAATTAGTCTGTCCTGCTTTTCCTTAGTGATCTTCTTGTGAGCAAATTATTAGAACGTAATTCAGTAATTTATTGTTAAATATCTATACACTTTTTTAAATATTACAAAATTTTTGTGGGCTTTTGTATCTCGCTTTATTTACTTATTTAATACAAAAGGTTTATTATAAGTTCCTAAATTAAAATCATTGTTTATATTTTCATCTGAGTATTGAGTTTAATTAGTCAGTTTTTTTTGCATTTTTTGTGGGTGAAAAACGCAATCAGTCAGTTGAATAAATGTTTCTGTAACTTTAATTTTTCTTTTAGTATTTAGATTATTGTTTATTATTTATTAAACGAAACCTATGTACAAAACCTCTCAAACCAAATATAGTTTTTTATTTTATTTTAAACCTCTAAATAACAACTGAAGTTTCCGAATACTGATAGATATCTTTCTTTCTTATCGAGTTCACATATTATTAATACAACATACCTGGATCACACTTTTTAACACTTTATACTTTTAATGATAAGTTTTATATATATATATATATATATATATATATATATATATATGTTAAAACGGTTTTAACACATTTATTAATAACATTTGAGTGCATGAAAATCCTGCTTAGCTCGATATTTTTTCACTTCGTGTGTTTAAGAAGACTCGGCAAACCGCACTTTCAAATTTTTAGGAACTTTTGCAGTACACTTCCTTCCTGTTTATCGAAAAAGTGTATTTTACAATATTACCTTTCAAAATACCTGTTTTTTTGTGAGCCACTTTTTTATGGCTTGACGTTAAGTCAAGCCTCCAATATGTTTTTTCCAAATAACCTTGAGTTATTATATGTCCTTTCCTTTTCTGATTTCAACCAGAATTTCAATTTATCAGTGGCTAGTGTTAGAAAAAAGTAATTCTTCAAACGGTAAAATGACAATTTTTAATTCTGAAACTCATTGAATCATAACGAATATTGGTAAATATCTATAATTTTCGGATATTTTCTAGTTTTATTTTACCGTATGAAATAATTTAAATAATCTCTTTCGATTATAAAACTATAATCTACTCAAAATTTGTAAGAAACTTAAAAATAAACTAAATCTATTCTCATACTTCAACTTTATTTTAACGGTTCAGGATTTTAGCCATAATTTGGATGTTACCCAACAAAGCGAGTGCTTTATCTACAATGGAGTTCATTCCAGTCAACCCAGTTGAAAATGAATAAGCTGGGCACTACTCTGACAGTATGTCTCCTCGTGTGAATGGCATTGGCACCGCAATAAATAGCCAGACTTTGCACAAGTATTTTTTTTGTTAATTTAGAACAGCTTTCTTGACGATTCCTCCAACTTCTAGCACATATAAAGGAGTGTATGTACGGAAGCTTAGTTGGTATTGATTTAGTTTTATCCATAAAAGAAGGGGTGTAAACTAAATTATAGATTGCATTCAAATTCATAAATTTATTTATTTCTTGCCATTAATCATACGCTGATAAAAATGAATATTTTACCCTGTAGAAAAACTCCAAACCTACTCATAACTTTAAACCAGGATCTTCTGAATGAAAGACAGAAACGCGATCCGTCACGTTGGTCGGCAATAAAAAAATGTTGATAAATCAGCAGAAAAGGTATCTTGATTCTTAAGTGAACTTTTTATTTGGATAAATTAATCAATTAATTATTAGTGTATGGTTGCAAGTAGGAAAGAAACTGGGTTAAGACTTTATTTTTAGTTTCCTTTTTACTTTTATCAGCGTCTCGAATAGGACTTAACTTCTAACCGTAAAGAGGTTGAATGAACAAACTTAACAGCCTTTTTATACTTATGATGTATAAATTTAATTTTTTTATGATTACCACGTGATTATCAAGTCATTTGTAGATTGATTTTAGTTTTTTTTATTAAGTATCATTTATAGATTTATTTTATATTAATTAAATTTAAAACCCGTAAATGTTATCAAATTGAATATTTTGTAGGAATGTAACCTTAAAGTTATACAATTTCACTATTTATTGATCTGTTAAAACATTTAATCTAAAAAACAAATTAAAAGATTACTTTTTTTTAAATTATTGAAAATGAAGTGTTTTTAAATATTACCTTATTCATCATTTAGGATTTGTATTATTCAGTGCATTCCTAACCACTTACAAGGATTAACTCTTTCCATTCTGAGTTTTTTTAACAATCGTTTGAAATTCACAATATATATAATGTTTATAAAATATTTTTGTAATATTTATATAAATTTATGATATATAAAAAATTCATGAAATACACAATGCAAGAAATTCACGAAAAAGTGAGATTATAATTTTGTTGAAAGCGTACTTCAAACAACAAAAACTAAGAGAAATTAAAAAAGGACTACACAAATGTTTTTCAATGCTGAATTTAATCTCTACCCAAACAATACAGAACGTATAATAATAACAAAACTAGAATGATAACAATAAAGATTAGTCCCTTAAATTCCGTTTTTATTTGTTGTCATATCATTTATCTTCCAAATGAAACTCGAATTTACTCATAATAACAAGGCACACTATTGATTACGCAATTCTCAGGGTTGTGTTACTCCTATTAATATAATATCTCGCTGATGAACAAATTTTGTCAAGAGCGTTTCGTCTAATTTTCATAACACAGTCAATTCAACACAGAATTCTCCTTTTAATTATTAATGTTGTATGATATCCGGAACTTTCCAGATATTCCATGCAGCTTTCTGGATTCGGGGCCCTTAGGCAGCCGTATACCTTGATCGTGACGTGTGAGTGAGATGTAGTCTTATACAGACTCTGGCCCACAATACTTGTTACGTGGGGGAGGTCTCCTATGCTGACCTACTGAAAAAAGTGAAGTAGGTATCGACTTGGCCACAGACATTATGTCCGTAAAAATGGGTAGAGACGGTGAAATCGAGGTTAAGCTGTCGGAGAAGGAGGCCTCCGAAAACTTAAAAGACAAATTAGCCGCAGCCATAGATGTTATTGCTATAGACAAGGGACCTGGATCCAAGAGAGTAATCTTGCATGTTAAAGATCTAGACATTGATGCTACAAAAGAGGAAGTCGTGGAGGTCATCAGGAAACGTTGAAGAGAGACGTAGAAATGAAAATACCGTCTCTACGCTCTAAGCTTCTCTAAGCTGAGATAACCGTGATTGCTCTAAGGAAACCGATGCCGACAAAGTCTAGACCCAAAGCTGATGTAAGGAAGCTTATTTTATCAGCAGCAACATCTGTACTGTTATATGTGGCTCTGGCCTGAAGGTCAGTTCCAGAAAGTAAGAGTAGCGGCAGGCTTTTACAGTCATTCCAGCGTAGACTGGCGATCGCATCAGCTATGGCATACCAAGCAGAATCTGGGGCAGCGGTCGGAGTAATAGCCGATGTGCCACCGATCAGCCTCAGAATTAATTTGATTTGCAGAACTCACGATGGGGTTTCCAAGAAACAGGCAAACCAATTAATGCTGGAAGAATGGCAGGCGTCCTGGGAAGCATCAATTAAAGGAGCCTGCACCAGGCGTCTGACTCCTCGGCTTGATCCCTGTGTCCGGTGGAGGTGTGTCATACCTTCCTCACGCAGTTCCTCCCGGGTCCCCGGGGATTTGGGGCATACCTAAACAGGTTTACAAGAAGATCCTCACGTGACTGAATACACTGTGCAGCGTTAGATGTTCCGAAACATGTGTTTTTTGTTTGAGACGGATGGAATGCTTTTAGGGTCTCGCCTGAACTAGCCAACTTGACACCGGAAAATGTGAGAGAATTTATGTTGAAAGAAAGTGGACAATGGGAACTGGTATCAAGCATGGTAGCAAATATTCTCAGTACAAATGAAATAGAAGAGAGAACTGGAATGCTGGCTGATTGAGCTGGGTACTCGGTAGTATTTCCACAGTGCTGCCAGCGGAATGATAATTTCTGAGAAAAGTCTTCTGAGATATAGCAGAAGTGCACGACCGGTGACGAAGGGGTGAAGGACAGTTCCCTGCTGAGCTGTCGCTGGTCCGCACTTACGTGGATCGGCGACAGTGATGATGCTCGGGGACTCTCAATCCCCTGAGTCCGAAGGCTGCCGCCTGTGTCGTAGTAATGAGGAGATTTAGGTTTAGTCGGTAGGGCGCAGGAACAAATACGCATTTTAGTTAACACCTTGCGGAACCTGTGGCGAGTCCGACACTGCCCCTCATGGGATATTTGTAACTGGTATTTCCTCTCCTCACAAAAAAAAAATAAAAAAAATAAAAATATCTGAATCTATTCACAGATATATTTTTTTATTTTATTTTTTTATAAAAACGGAATTTTTATTTTTGTTAAATGCGTTTAATCCGGAATTAGTATTCTTGGAAGAGGGAAGCACATCGCTGCTAATCATATATCTTGGGTTTTGTTTCATCAAATTCCTGAACTGTTATTTCTATTTATTACAGATTTAATGTTTATTCGTCTTTAAGAATTTTCAAATACGTTTATTCCTCCTTATAGAAAAAAGTATAAAAAATTAAAATATATTAAACCAAAAAATTTGTAGGAATTACATAAATGCATTTACGTAAAATCTTAATGATTAAAAATTATTTTTCAATGTATTTAATCGAAAAAACTAAACAATCAACAAGAGATATTCAACGCTTCAAAACAATTTAAGAATTTGATATACTACGAAAACTAATTATAACGTTCTCCGAACATTTATTAAACTTTCGATGAACAGTAATCGAATTACAGAAAATATAAAAATATTATTTGATTTTTTAAATAATAAAACCCTAATTAAATATTCGAATATTTAAGCAGGTTAATTTTTTTTTTATATACATCAGTTAAATTAGTGTTTGACTATGGATTTTTTTGGAATATAGTAGCCTTCCAGTTCCTGGACAATAGACTTAAGAGTATTTTTAATAAAGCCGAATGGTCTAATCCACCCTTAAACACAAATTAATTATATTTGCCTATTATTACATGTAATAATTATATGTGCCTATTACTACATTTCACAGTTATTCTATCAAAAATTCTCTTTTCTTATAATTTCTGTTTATTCTAAGAAGGGATGACTTTTTATTTTTCACAGACAGGGAAACTTAAGATTCGATTCTTACGTATGCATTCAATTAGCCTGAAGATCACATGAAAATAACTTGAGTTTAGTGTGAGTTGATACATGAGTGAATCTGTGAACCTGTGAGAATTACTGAAGAATATTTAATGTCAAGTTGATGTGGACATTTTTGGTACGGACTCCAGTTTTTGTTAAAAAGCATTTTTGTTTTTAACTAGAAGAGGAGATCCAAAAGGATAACGATCAGATGGATTTGTAGACATGATTTGCATACGTGTGTACGTGTGTAATGGCTGCATAAATCATATAAATAAAAGAATAATCATAACTTATGGATATTTTTCTACAAATTAGACGTTCTAACGGTATTAATTTAGTTACTGTGCAAAAAAATTACCGCCACTTTATAAAATAACTGTTACAATATTAAATATATTGTTCAAAAAGACCAATTTGTGAATAAATAAGAAGTAAAGAAGCAAATAACTAATATTTTTCGCTCATAAAATAACGTAACTTTGCGTTTCTGCAACACATTATAAAAAAAAAAAAAAACAAGTAAAATTAGTGCTATTTTTTTTTTTTTTAAATATAAAGTAACATATTTTATACCTTAAATTACAAAGTAAGGCCAGGTAATTTAAATGGCTTACTCTTACCGATAATACGTGTTTATCATGAAAATCTTTAAAAATATATACTTCAGTAAAAAGTCGTGTCAGCAAAAATAGTTTGATTTTTATTAACACCTTTCATTATGAATAAAACTAATAACTATTATTAAAAGTAATACTGAGTGCTGCTACCAAGAAAGACAAATTGATAATAGTAGAATAAGGTGATTAAATCAATTCAAACCAATCTAATTATAAGCAAACTACTAGTTATGTAAAATAAAATAAAATATTTTTGAAAAATTGTCTGTATGATGACGGCTAAACGTCAAATAATACTCGTATAAACAGCTTGCTTCCTTTTAAGTAAAATATACTTATTAGTTAACAACTACAGATAATTTTCATTAAAATATTGAAGATAAATCGTTTTTCTTTGTAAATCACTCCTCATTACAGGATACTATTTTGTAAATACTAGTTAGTTGAACTTCATACTGATGAAAAAGTAAACAAAAATGACCCTAAATGAGTTTGATTGTTCAAAACTATGTCCTTTTAATAAAAACTAACATAAAAAAAATATAAAATTATAACTAATATAAAAAAAAATGTTTAAAATTACTTTGAGAAAGAAAATAATAAAGTAACTTAATGTTGTCGAAGTTAAAAAAATTGTTTAGGTTATACTTGGGGTATTTAAAATCAGCGTGAATATAAAGAAATAGATTTTAAGAATTACATTTTAAAATATAACTTTATTTTTAATAATATAAATATTTTAAATTTTAATTTTTTAAATTCCGTGAACGTTGAAAGTTAACATTCCTTTTAAAAAGATTTATGAAGTATTTTCTGCTCTGATTAAAGAATATGCCCTATTCGTCACATAACTTTAATGTATTATATGCATATATAAATTGTTATTGATACAAACAAATTAGAATTATACGAGTAGCATAGTATTCTTGTCGATATCTCTGAAGCAAAATTGGTTTCTTCAAAACAAAGATAAAAATCGAGATTTTTTTTATTTTTTATATTTTCTAATTCTATTAACTAACATTTTTAATTTCATATCTAAGACTTTTACTAAAATAGCTGAAGAAAAACATATTAAAAAATATCTTCTACATTTAAACTTTATTTACAACCATGTTAAATGAACAAAAATTATCCTTAAAATTTTTAATTTCGTTATTTTTCATTTTACTTTCATTATTATTTTAATGTTAAGTAATTTTTGGACTAATTATTATTGAATTATCGGTGATTTTTCTAATAATAGCTTTTTCAATCAGGAATATTCGTTGTTCTAGGACAAATTGAAAAAAAAAAAACTTAAAAACATTACCCGCATATTATGTCGCGGATGAATTAATATTTATAACTAAATATTTTATTAAGTATTTTGCGCCGCTGTATGCCATCTATAATAATATTGCAAGAAATTTACTAGCTTGGCATTTTCTTATGAACATCATTTCACAGAAACTGATGATTACGAGATCATTAGAGTACATTCTTTTCAAAAACTATAAATATATCCTGGAGAAGCGCTCTTCAGTTACACCAACAAGATTAGGCAGAAAAACCCAGAAGTGTGAATACACCATTTGCACTGTTAGAGACACATAACAACCCGCATTCTGTGGTTTGTCAAGAAGTTCTCTTAAGAATTTTACACAGCGCACAGTCTTTTTTTGCCCATTAATGATTTACCAGTATTTTTATATAATGTTCATGCTGCTTTGTCAGGTCATTCAAACTCCATTTAAAAGTTCGAATCCTTCTTTATCTTACGTTTAGCTGATCCTAAAAATATTTATTTTTTTTCACTGGTCATAGCAACATGCTGTTGAGGTAAAGAAATCTTAGACATTAAGATCCACTCCTTTGACAAAATTTTGTATCATATCAAGTTTTGTGTAATGGTGCAACATAAACATCCTTTGGATCACAAGAGGTTGATAAATAACATCTTCGGGCACAGCTATGAGTGCTTCTTTCTTCAGTCATTCTTGTATAATGCAGTGATTTTTCCGTTTTTTTGTTTCTTAAGCAGAAGCATTTTATTTCGAATTTTGAACTTCAATACTCTTTTCTTTTTTTTCTGTTTAGCCTCCGGAAATTACCGTCAGAGATTACTTTAGAGGGTGAATGAGGATGATATGTATGAGTGTATTAAGTGAAGTCTTGTAGTCTCAGTTCGACCATTCCTGAAATGTGTGGTTAATTAAAACCCAACCTCCAAAGAACACCGGCATCCACGATTTAGTATTCAAACCCGTATAAAAGTAACTGCCTTTACTAGGACCTGAACGCTGGAACTCTCGACTTCCAAATCAGCTGATTTGGAAAGACGCGTTCACCACTAGACCAACCGAGTGGGTTAGTGATATTTCCTGTCTCTACTGTTCCGCACGCATAAAAAACAGCTTAGTAAAAGTGAGCTGCAGGCTTTAGGTCTTCATATATGTATCAAGAGTACGTTTCGTATTGTATCATCAGCAGTAAAATCTTATACTGTCATAGTCTCCTTCATCTAAGCTACTTACGTAAGAGGAATTGATGGTTTCTCAATTCCACTGTAATGGAAAATGGCATAGAAGGTCGTTTTAGGGGAATCTTCGTTCTGTAGGATTGTAATGGTGTTCTAGTAAATCCAATGAAAAATAATTATCATTGCAGTGCCATATATTAGCTTGTACGGAGGACAGATGCTGAAATTATTTCTTCCTAATACGGTAAAAACATATTTTAATGCCACTTTCGAGGAGATTCCAGTCATTTGACCTTGGATCTAGAAACTCAGAATTCATTTTAGACAAACTAAGATCACAAACCACATTATTAAACTCCATTTGGTTAATTTTGTGAGGTTCAATGCTCTCACCTTGGAAATCTGGGTCTTTGCTTAATTTCTAAATCATTATAGTCTTCTTCATTTTCAAAATTGTATTTTAAGCTACATGTTTCTAGAGGAAATGAAATTAGGTAACTCTTCATTGTTGGCATATGTTTTATAACTGGAAGAAGACTAGAATATGCAACAGGTTTCTAGAGATTTCTTGTGATATCTTTATTTTTATGATAAAAAAACACTCCGTTGAGTAGTCTTTAGACTTTTTCCATATCATAGGAATAGCAAAAGGCATAAATTCCAACTTCCCACTTAGCCACCTGTTTAGTAAAATTACATAAGAATTATAGCAGATATAAAGGGTCCTAATACTTGTCCTGATCTCCTACTTTACAACCAAAACCGAGATAATACGATTTTTTTAACCGAGGTAGTAATATTTTTTCTTTGAGATGTAAAATTAAATTTACAAAATACATAGAAATAATAGTAATGAAGATTTACAAGACATTTTTAAATAAATTACTAACAATACACAAACATACAAAACGTACGAAGCACAACGAAAACAATACATGTTTACATCAGAAAAAGTAAGAATAAAACAAAAGACAAAACTCGCCTTGGTATTTGCATGTAAACCAGAATGAAAATAATTCTCTGGTTTAAAGTATTCTACAGTAAAAACAGTGATTTAACTGCCATATTAATTATGATGTCATTACTAAAGCTAATAATTAAATCAGATTACTGCGGTAAATTTTTTTTCCTAGAAGGAGTGAGTAAAATATTATTATCGGTATAACTTTTAAAAAGTATTACTTTTATAAAGTAATACTATATTAGGTTACATACGTCACTTCTGTAAATTATTCCATTCTGAGCTATTTATACATCATTTTCAGGCATTTATAATTCATTATTAATAAAAACCTTGACTCACAACAAACTTTTACCAGTACATGGTGTTAATAGAGAAAGTAAATCGTTTTAACAATTTTTATTTTTTACGACAGAAAAATTTGAAAACCATTGGACAAATTTTGAGGTCATATAGGATTCAGCATCAAAAACCATATGAGGATAAAAAAATTATCAGTGTAACAAAACTCTTGTAAACAAGTATTATTTTATAACTCAGTGCTGAACATAGTGAGTCAGAAGCATGTGACATGAACCCCATGGATAAGGTGCATACTCTTGGTATTAGTTGCCTGTACTGTCTTTTCTTAGATAACCCGCAAGTGTATCTGCATAAATATTACAGAGGTGTACCCAAAAATATATTACCATGTTTAGTCGGAAGATATCTAGCAATTATTTAATAAATACTGATAGTATGAGATTTTGAAAATATTGGCCAAAATAAGGTTAAAAAGATTTCGTAATTCTCAACTAGTCAGCTCAAATATAAGATAACAAAAGGAAAAATTGTTAACATTATTCTGTAATAAAGTCGCTTTGCTTTTGATATTGAATATAATTTTTATTTTTCAAAAATTGAAAAACGATTTTAGCAACAGGAGTATAAAATCTCATTAGTATGAAAGCTCCGTACAAAACTCGTTAATATTAATTTGATTTAATAATATTTAAACAATATAGTTATTTAAATAGTATATTCATCCACAAGATTTTAATAATTCAATTATTTAAATGACATATTATTTTAATAATATATATAATTAAATTATTCATTAATTAAAATTAATTTCGAAAGTCAAAAGGAAGAAACATTGAATACAGACACATGTATTAAAACATTAATGAACATAAAGTAGACAAAAGATTAAAGCTCAATTTATAATTAATAGACACTGAGCGTGAAAAGAAAACCTTTCATTAAAAGAATTTGAAAACATAAAATAAATAAAACGTACTTGCAAATGAATTTTCTGTCTTTATCAAACTTATTGGTACAATTCATCCATTTCAAGAATTGTGCTTATAAAGTAAGAAACTTTTTATGATTATTACTTTTTGTATCATCAATTCTATTATTTTTCTTATTTTTTAATTGTAGAGAATATTTTCTTTATCGGCACATTTTACGATTTTCTTCGTTCCTATTTTTTTTATTCTTCTCAGAATCTTTTTTTTTTCTTTATAAAGTGGTCACATTCACTGCGGTCCACCTGCCAGTGAGTGGTTGTCTTTTTAATCAACGGTACAGTTCACTGCTTGGGTCTAATAAGAAAACCTTTTTTTCAATACAATACAGGATGCGAGCCAGCAGGGATTCTTCGTCACCAATTTTATACTTCTATTACATCTACTGCTTAATTCATTGTTTTCCATTTCCTATCAGCGTCTACGTGAGTTTAACAAAATACTCTACTTCTTCATCGACCATGAAAACATTCTTCTTCATTATTAAAAATAATTTTCAGTTTATATACCAAATTTCTTATAGTTAAAAACATATAAAAATTACATGTATTAAATTTAGGTTAAACTCGAGGTATAAGAAGTATTCCTTTGTTCAGTGTGAATCACCGTGCCTCTGCAATGGATCTCGCCAACTTATTCTGGAAACGTTGTTTAATCTCAGTGTTACTATTGTTCGTCGTACCCCATAGCCATCTATAAAAACATCTTTCAGTTTATACTGTGGCAACGCTGAAAACGAGAGTAATAATTAAGAAATATCTGTGTACTAAGATAAACTAAAATTCTAGTTCCTTGATAGTAATGACGTTTCGCTTCAGATTTGTTTATTCAACCATCTTATAAGTAAAAAAGATGTAGAGCATAATCATTTGCTTAGTAGGCGCTCTTTTTTATTCAGTAACGGGAAGTGTTTTTATTATGATCAGTATTATGATAAAATTAAACAGCTCTTCAGGGACAAATTTACCATTGTAATAGAATCATAATAATATCTAGTATATTTTATTTTTTTATAAAAAGAATTTATTTAATATAAATATACATGAATTCTTACTATATATATTGTTCTACCACCAAGATGAATTTGAAGGATATTCTGATTGTCCTAGAGCGCAAAATTCAGGAATAAATTAACATATTACAGTCTGTCAGGGATAACCCCATATTACTAAAGTTTATCACTGAGATTGACATACTCAATGCAGAATAAATTTCGACGGGTTAATAGTCTATTTAATATTTTACATCTTAATCAGCGTGAAACTTGGTATATCAGCGTTTTAGAAATTTACTATTCAGAACGGTAATTTCTAAATCATAATATCATTAGGACTAAGATTCCACTCTCAACAAGAATTTGGGTATGAGCCAAAATAATTAAATAAAAATATAAGTTTTATTTAATTCCCAGAACTGAACTAACATGATTGAAGATTAAATTTAATATTAAAAACCTTGTATAGTATTATCTAGTTGTTTCTAAAAATAAATATATTCCACTCAGCTGATGAGATTTTTCAATTAATGAACGTTTTTTTTTAAGTTTGTTAGCTCTTTTGAATAACAGAATCGTTAACACAATTAAGCAAGAGTTCAATGCCCCTTTTTGTAAAAATCAATTTAAACTTCATAGAAAAGGTTTTATTTTTTTTAAACTACCAATATCTAGCAACAAATTTACCTGTTAAGTGGCTTTATACAGTAGTTATCGGCGATTTGATGTAAGACACGAACTGCTCCCCAAAATAGGTGCGTTATTATTTTTATTTAAGAATTTATTTCTATTACTATTATTATTAAGATTTCTCCAAAATTTATTATTATTACATAATAACAAAGGAGAAAATGTTAATTTTCTCAAAAATAATAGTAGTTCCATATCAGGTTTATCAAGAAATGTGAATTTCCTTTATCTTCGTTACCGAGCCAAATATGCTGTTAATATTAGCCTACCTAACTCATAACATTACTGATATATTCATCACTGAGAGGTAATAAATTCATATTGTTTACTAAAAGGACTGATTATAAAGTAAACACCTCTGATTTCAGAGAAAGTAAATAATAGTGTTTTTAAGATCTTTAATATAGTTACACACAAATTATTCACGCAAATAATTGATAAATTTGGGAAACGGTTCTAACAATTTATAAATAATTTATTTTTATTACCAATGTAGTAAATTTAATGTAGTTTATCTCAAAGTCAATCTACCAGCTTGGATACTTTCGATTGATAATACAAAACTAATACATACTAAACAAACTAATACGTATTAGCAGACAGCATTCATTTTAAACAGTATTGAATATGTTTTCTAATGAACAATTTATAACTGTATTTATTACTATTTTTTTTCAAATTACTCCTTCAATTAATATATCGAAATTGACTAACCGTTTTTTATCATTAATCAGTTTGCAACTCAATAAAATAACGTTAACCTTGCACTTGTAATATAAAATACAGTTTCAACATAAAACAGGCCCCATCACTCAGTTGATACTAATGCATATTTTTGTTAAAATGCATTTCTCGGTGTGAGATGGTTAAAATAATGTGGAAAATGTTGTTACGACTGGAGCTTGAGTGGGGAGGACTGTTTATCACCTGTACATTTGAGTATTGCCAGTCTGTGTCGAGCACTGGCTATTGAACAAGTTAAAATGCGATTAACTATTGAAGAATGTGTATTAGTGACGGAAACTTATTAAGAGATAATGTCTTTTAATGGTTTGGGGAGAAATTTGAAACGGAAGCACCAGTAAAATTGTTATTCCGAGGTTAGTTAAAAAATTTGGTGTAACAGGTTTGGCGTTAAACCAGAAAGCTGCACAACACGGATCAGTTTTAACGACCCACATCGTAGAGTACATTAAAGCAACAATTACAAGATCTGCTCGTAAATCTTTACGGAGACTAAGCCGTGAAAAAACATCTCACTAGGTTCAGACCACACTGCAATGAGGAGAATACTGAAGTGTTATCCGTATCGAATACAAATTTTACATAAGCTAACTGATACTGATTATGCTAAAACGGTTCATTAATGTCAACGGTTCAAGAACTTCATTAGAGACAACAGTGGCATTTTTGATCTAGTGGTTTTCAAAGATGAAGCATGGTTTCATCTTGCTGAGTGTATTAATTGACATAACTGCCGGACCTAGGATAATGAAAACCAGAATGTTTAATTTGAATCTCTCCTAGACTCACAAAAAATAGGCGTAAAATATACGGTTTCAAGGGCATGAATAATAGGGCTCTTTAAAACAAAAAACTGAGGATGCTGCCGTCTTCCAAAAAATTATCCGACAGTTCATAGCTTTACTGCAGGAGGATGAACGTGGTTGCTGGTTGCAGCAGGCAGTGCCACTTGCTATACCGCTCGCTCTACTTTGGAGCATGCTATAGAATGTTTTCGGTAGAAGAATTATTTCTAAAGGATTGTGACCACGAAGATCCCCGGATCTGACTAGTTTAAACTTAGGAGCATAGGAGCAAACCACACACCCTGTAGGAATTGACGACAATTATTACCATCTAGGAAATAGACAGGAAACAGCTAAGAATAGTAGCCAGGAACATGGTCGAACGTGTCGAGAAATGGATGGACACCATTTTTAACACCTTCTGTAAATTATTATGTAGTGTTTACCAATGAATTATTGTTATAGACTGAACTAAGTGATGTGACCTCTTTTAAGTTTAAACACCTATATTTTATCCGCAAAAGATTAGTTAATTGTTGGAATTTAGGTGACTCTTTTTTTCGATACAAGGTTATTCCTATTTATTTTGCTTCGTAGACCAACGTTATTCATTCAGAAACCGAGCTGTAATCCCTTCTTATTATGTAAGTTTCCATTAGTGATAGGTAGCAGAAAGAAAAGCCCAAGTATCATTTGATACTTATCATTTAATGCTAACAAAATGCCGCTTGATCGAAATTACATCATATTTTAAAATATAATACTCAGTTTTCACTTCTTCACCACAGTAGAACAACGCTTTAATTATTTTTAATAATTATAAGTTATATCCTATTTTTTAATGTCAAATAGAGCAAGTAATGATGATACGCATTTTATAAACAATTGATGCTGATAAAATTGAGGATGTTTTAAATCGTTATTTCTTTTCTATAAAAACTGCTTAAATGGTTTTCCAATAAAATAATTTTAATTATCATACTAGAACAAAGAAATTAATTAACCTTAAAATAGCTTAAAAATATTAATCAAACCTTATCTAACATCCTACTTTATAATTATTTTTTTAAAAAATATTAACATGAAAAGAAGTGTCATACGGAAGGAAAATTGTGGTTTCAAGTAACTTAAATAAAACCTGCAAGATGATTAATAAAAGGCAAATAATTAATAAACGGAAATGCTAAATAAAATGCTTTGTAGGATAATTAATATGGAACGAATAAAACTGTAAGAAAATGTCCAAAACAAAATTGTTTAAGGATGTTACAGATTTTGGATCTAGTCATTACTCACTGTAATTATATAATGATTTTTTTTTTCTGGGATATAAATTCAAATAAAAATATTTATCGTTTAATGTTAGTAATAGAACAGGAGAGGATATTTATAAAGCTATTACACGTAATTATGTTTATAGTATAGTATGTTTTAATAGTATACAAGTATTATGTTTTTAGCATCAACAAGACGGGATGAGATTTCCTCTTGGGATAATACAATATCCTGATCCTATTACTAATGTATGTATAGAGATATAACTCATTCTAATACACAGTGTAATTAATTTGGACTCAATAATGAATGAAAAGTTTTGAAATACTTTTCAGGAATAGTAAATTGTTGTGAATTTTTACTATTATATGCCAAAAAAGAATATATAAAGATACTGTCCTGGCATTTTGGTTTATTCTTATATAGTGGGAAAATAATGGTATATGAAAATAATCTAAAAAACTTTAGATAAAAATTAAAAAGACTGATATTTTAAAAGTTTTATCGGTTCTTCATCTCAAAATATTGCCCTAAAGTATTATTTTTGGTTCACTTGCACTACTACTAGACCTAGGAAAACATAAGATAAAAATTATATTAAAAAATACGCAACAAATAGATATATTTATTATTTGATTTTTGTGAAGGGGGAATTCTGGGGTATAACCTTTTTTTTAAATTTTATGCAGATTTTTAATTTTTATGTAAATTTTATGCAGAACATATTCAATACATCAATATATTCAGTACATATTTTTATTTTAGATAAGCGAGTACGCATCTACTGAGCTTAATATAGAGTTCTGTTTGAAAAAACTTTGAGAAAATTATACATACAGATGAATATCTGTACAAAATCTCTTCAAAATCAGTTAATCTAGACAAACGTAAATAAGCTTCAAACACGCCAACCCACGTACATATGTACGTACGTACCAATGTTATATCCATTTTTTTTGTTTTTTGGGGTCCTTGAGTTATGGAACGTCGTAAAATGCAATACAACCCATAAATCATTATTTATAGATTAAAATACTTTCCTTATGCTATATATGATCTCAGGAAATTAAAGAGAATCCCTTAACGTAATTAACAATAGGTTTATAATCACAGAAAAATAAATTTAAAAAAATGATCTAACTGAAATAAATATTTTTCAATTTGTTATACATTCTTTTACAATAAATAAAAAAAAAGAATGTCTACGATTGTTCCAAATTCTATTCAACTTGTACAATCGTAATTTTAATTGTGATATCCAAGGTAATATAAATGTGTACAACTGTACACACTAATCTATAAACCTATCAGGGAAGACTCGATACAGTAACGAAAATAATTACTACTGCATTTAAGATAATAGGTTACTTTATGCATTATGTTCCATTTATTATAATTGGTCCATTATTACTTTACTGCTCATCAATGACCTAATTGGATTAGTTTGAAAAATATTATTTTGTTTATGAATTACGCAACGAATTTTAATAACGAAACCAAATCTGGAAATTTGGGTCATCTGTAACTAGACTCAATCTATATTTCTCAATTTAAATTAGTGTGATTAATTAAAAATTGTCAAAAATAAATATTTTAATTTATACCAAACAAAAAGACACCTATTAGTTTATAGACTAGACAACCTTTGGAAATGTTTAAATTCTCTGGCTTTTAAGAGATAGAAATTGATTTATTATAGTTTCCCACTAATTTTCTTGAACTTTCACTTTAAAAAAAAAAACTTGTGACGAAAAAGAGTTGATTATATTATAAATAAACCTTATTTATTATAATCGAACGATGAAACTCCTTGAGATCGATACAATCATGTGAAGTAAAATAACGTTTATCTGTTTATTATATATTAATCCAAAGTAATTTTCTGTTCTATAAGTTGTATTCGATAAAAAACACTAATAGCAATAACAATTTAAATTCTACGCTGAATATATTTAAAACGAATCTGATTTCTGTGAAAAGAGGATTTCAAGAACGTTTAGTTAAATATTTCATTACTAAATTCCAAATTGTAAAAATTAATTCAATGTAAAATATATAGTTTGATGTACTGAAATTAAATTTCTTTGTATACATACGATTTCAAATTTCAATTTGCTGTAAAAGGACAGTGTTATAAGTAAACAAAAATCGAATAATACTAAAATTTATTACAAAATTGTATAGAGTTGATTTTATGAAATCTCGTTATTTGCTGATGTCCTTATTTAAAAGCAAATAATAATTTAATCTCAACGTAGAAAGTAAGAGAATGATAACTAAGTGTAAAATTTTTGTACAAACTTATTACTAAAAACAGTTTTGTACCAATATATATTACTACTTAATAATAATTTTGAATAAAAGTCCGCCATTTTTTTAACGAAATAAAAAATGTTTTATTGTTATTTTATATTTCATGTCTTTAAACTGAATATTAAATTGAATTTGATATTTGTATTTAAAACATTCTAATAGTAAATTATATCTGTTAAGAAATAAGAAGTCCAAGATTTACTAATTCTTAGAGATTATCTTTATTCTACATGGCCCTACATTCCCTCAGTCGGTCTACAGATAGTTCTCCACCGATAGGACTCCATTGCATACTCACAGTATCAAACCTAACGCATGAAAAAAGAAAACACTGGGAAAGGGTACATTAATCTCGTAGGCGCGAAGAAACCGCAGGAAGAGACAAATTATACTGACAGGGAGCCTTAAGGACCCATAGAGGAAGCACAAATGATTTTGAGTGAACATCTTAAATCATTTCTAATGATTTTGAGTTGAACATCTTAAATATCGAACTAAAAAGTATTGATTTTCTTCTCGAAATTCCAATAAAAAGCTGAGCCTATAATGATCATTATCTACCAATGCCAGGAATTTATGGCGTGCTAAAATAAACCAATGAACACTAACCCGACTGTCAAAATTTTATAGATAAACCACTAAGCAGAAATCAATTCATCTACTGGCTAAATGGAATAACTGTGTCTAATTGGTTCTTGTTTCCCCTACCACTCTACTAAGATTATAAACTCCTTTTACTATTCTGAAAAAATAAATTTTTGTTTCTCTAGCAAGTTACACATCCTCCCAGTTGTTTTACACATTCAACAAAGCTATACTTTACAATCGGCGGGTTTTCATCAAACCATCTCTCTATAAAAACTGAGTATACCTGTTGTTTCCATCTAATTCTGTAGGATATCCTCGTCTTATATTTTCTTAAAGTACCCAGTCTATATAGATTGGATATAAATTACGCAGTTAGGTTTCCGCAACAAGTACATATTTGTTGCGGAAACCGAAAATAAACCGCTTATATAAATATAAAAAACTGTTAAATTTATTATTTTCAGTAGTAATTCGAATAAACATATTTTTCTATAAGGTAAAACATAAATTTAACTTCTCAAACGTTCTCTCGTTATCCCCTCATCCATAATCTGACTAAGTATAAGAGTTAATAAAATTAATATTTTTTAATTACAGAAACTATCCTACCTCTCTTCATAATTAGTGGTTAAACAAGTAATTCCCAAACTGTGCGCCGCGGCGCTCCTGGGAGCCGCGGCCTCTTCACAGGGGCGCCGCGAAATATTGTAAATGCTTCATAATTAATTGAACCAAGACATTTTTAATTATTAGTTTAATGTGAATAAAGTAAAAAAAAAAAATAATAATAATAAATAATGAAAATATACGAGCTTTATTTATTTTTATCTCTTACTTGCGAGTAGATATACTTTTACTTAGGGTAGGGCGCCACGGAAAAATTTTAATTGAAAAAGGGTGCCGCGACTCGGAAAAGTTTCGGAACCACTGGGTTAAACGATTTCATTACACACGCGCACATTATACACACATACAATAATATTCTGTTCCCCAAGATAATTTTTAATTTTAAAAAATGGAATTCAAAAAGTTAAGAAATACATCTTGGATTATTTATTTTTTTTAATAATACTTTCACTAAATTATATTAAAACTGTATCGACCGGGAAAGTAAAAGATGATGGTAAGCCAGTTACATAAATATTTAACAACTTTACAAATTTTATGTATTTCTTCTATTATATATTATGTATTTTAAGTATTATATATTATTGTAAATAATTATAAACTATATTTATTTAGCGTATGGCGGCAGGACACAACACAAATTACAATCAAAAAATACAAACAAACATCTAACAAATTAATATAAGCTACTGATTCTGGAGTAGCCATCACGAAATCTTTAGCAGTCCCTTCATAAGCTGTCCTATTGTTCGCTGATCTGTTTAACAGTTTGATTTTCACCACACTCGCAAAGGGGCATCGGTGTTTTACTCCGTTTATACAGGAAATAGGCGCACCTATTATAAACTATATTATTATAGTAATAAATTATAAATATAATTTATTAGTAACTATAATAGTATTATTATTATTTCTTTAATCTATTTAATTAAATATACCTGCTTGTTTTCTCCAACCAGTATTTCCAGCTACTGCCAGGTCTGGGTGTACCTGTATAAATTGTGTAGATTAGCAGGGTTAAGTAACTGCAATTACCGATATCGGCTTGCCAAGCCTGACGTAGCTGCAGACGTAGTGAAATATAAATGTAACTGTACGGGTAGAAAGTTGTACAGTTACCTGTAAGGATAACTGAACATACTACGGTTAACCACACCTGAGGTATGGTTAATTGGAACCAAACTACCAAAGAATACCGGTATTCACTGTCTATCATTCAAATCCTTAACAAAGACTCGAACCTTAGAACCCTCGACTTCGAAAATCTGTTGACTTTATCACGACGAGTTTAATCAGTAGACCAACCCAGCGGGTTAATTAAATATACCTTTAATTATTTTTAGCCTCCGGAACCACCGTTAGGTATTGCTTCAGAGGATGAGATGCAATGAAAATTCTGTAGAGTGTGAAAATGTCAAGCCTGACAGGGATTCAAACCCGGGACTTCCGGGTGAAAGGCCGAGACGCTACCACTCTCGCCTCGAAGGCTGACTAATTAAATATACTTAAACAGTTATATTATTGTTATTCACTTTTTGTCAGTAGAAACCAGTATTTTGTGAGAAATAGTATTGTTTGTTACTTAATTAAAATGTATTGTATTTATTATTAAATTGGAATGAATTAAATCACAGACAGCACGGATCTAATTATAACAAATTTAATAATTTTAATGAAAGTGAACCAATTACATGGTTCATTTAAAGCGTCTCTTTAAATTGTTTTATAATTAGAATTGTATATCAAGCCATGGTTGTTGCATCATAGCCTTTGAAAGTATTTTTGTACAATTTTTTTAAATTATTGTTTTCTTTTACATATTTTATAGTAAAAGAAAAGTCATTTTAATCAAATTGTATTCATATAAAGACGACTTCTTAAAACTGACAATTATTTTGTTAAATATTCAATTCCAATCTTCTTTCTGTCCGTGCAAAAAAGAGCTGTAAGGATATAATTTTTGAAAATTTTCAGCCATATTTGTTCTAAACCCTATTTGATAAATAATTTTAAAGAAAATAATGTTAAATTTTTCATGGGGGATCAAATAATTAAAATTCCTGAAATTCTGGCTAAAATTGAAAACTTTCATGCATGTGTAATGAGTACCTCATCATTCTAATATATGTAAGTGACGTGAGCGATACGTCACTCGCTTATAAAATAATAATAAAACTTAGTGTAACAAGATTCACATTCTTACGAGGAAAAGTGTTTTTTTTTTATTCACTGTTATCTTTTTCAATGAGAAGAAGATGCTGTTGTATGTTAGCATATCAAATCCACCAAATAAAATAAATATTCGGCCCTAAAAGTAAAAACTTAATCTGCTCACCACATAGAAATGGTTGTATAATGAAAATCATTATTACAGAAGGCATCTCTTACGTTCACATTGTTATCACTTTCTAACTTTGTTTATTATTGTTAATGAAAAGTGTCATTTGTTGCGCACATTGTTAACATGCATTAGAGATATAAGAAAAATTGGGACAGATTACGTGTAAAAGAATAAATTTTAGTTTCCCTTTAAACAGGGTACGGTACATCGATGCAAAGGATTCCCAGGAACTGGGAAAAATGGTTTTGCGAAGTAGTTGTGATGGTATTGCAAAGTATAAATCGTAATATTTAATTTAAAATTCAAATAAATAAGTAATATGAAGAAAAAACTTTCTTCTTCTGTATGGTATTTTACAGTTTTTTATTTTGAAAAATAATTCCACGCCTATGATGCTGTTTTTATGAATTTCTTCGCTTAGTGAAAGTATATATATATATTTATATTCAGCTTTTTGTTTTTTCAACTTTTGTAAGGAAATTAACAATCCGAACGAATTAGTAATGAGATTTCAAAATAAGTTAAGTTCAGCTTCTAGCGACATAAAACATCCAGTTTGAAAGCTAATACTGGTGATAACACAGTCACCGAGGTGACTAATTTAAAAAATTGAAATAAATTATAAAAAGCAAAAGTTTTTTTTTCTACATTTCGATATTTTACAACTTTTAATTTTGAAAAATAATTCCATGCCTTTGATGCTGTTTTTATGAATGTAAAACCATAGAAATTACAACCAAAACAAAAAATGCTTTCAAAATTGTATAAAAAATCAGGGCTACCTTAAGCTGTAGATCGAGATTCTAGCCCCCTTAGAAGTGAAGCTGTCAATTAAAAATATTCACTAAAGAAAAAAAATTAAAAATTAAATTAATTTCTGTCATTATGGCAACATAAATAAGTTGTGACGTTTCTCGTCAAAAATCTGTGCCGTCGCCGCAAATCAGTTGTTTAACAGCTGATTTTCAAAGTCGAAGTTCCGAGGTTCAAATCCTAGTAAAGGTTAGTTGCTTTTATACGGATTCGAATACCGGACGGTGGATACCTGTGTACTTTTGTGGTTGGGGTTGAATTAACCCCATGAAAATTTTCGGGAATGGTCGGCCTGAGTCTGTACAAGACTACACCTTACTTACATGTCATACATATCATCATCTTCTCATTGGGTTTATGGGGGCGGGGGGACTGCTTTTATTTCAGTAGTTGAATAGATTGCAAGGAATACAATAGGGAAAAAACTGTGCACTTTAGTTACCATAGTTACTATTCTGTCTTTTGTAATTTTGTTTCTTTTTCAGGTTTCTATAACTCCAGAATAATTTAATCGTTATTTTTCAATATTATTTTCACAACCATACGGTAACGAACACTGCGGCAAGCTAATCGAGAATGGCAAGCGAAGCCTGCTCTGAGTCCCTGGAGTCGACCCTTGGCCTCGGAAAGCCCTGCGGAGCCCACTTATGTTGGCCCTGGGGCATGCCTGCGCCGACCTGGACCACGGGAGTCAGGGAGTTGGGAAAGCAAAGCGAGCCTCGAACGATTAGTAATTATATATTATAAACAAGTTAAACGGTAAAAAGTTAGAAATTTTGCAGTAAAATGATCAACAAAATTTAATAAAAATAACTCACATAAACAGATGTTTGAAAATTTATAAAACTTCTCTTCTATATGTTTGGTAAATGCTGAAAAATATTCTCATCCTAATGGTACCTCTTAAATAATGAAAAAAAAAATTAAAGTTGATATTTAGAAACAGTCTAAAGTTGTTTTCTTAATATAAAAATTAAATATTTATTTAATCGTAAGGAGTTTAAATTATATTAATCAACGTAACGTAACGAATTTTCTTATTTCAATTTTTTGTTTTATTTTGATTCAAATACGACTAAGACGGATAAGTTAAAAATTTATATGAAACATCCAATTGAAATATTTCCCCCACCCAGATCTTCTCAAAACTTCCACAAGTTCTCGTCATTCCTTTAAAAAAATATTAATAAAAGCAAGTAATATTTTTATTTTTTTTCAAAAAAAGATTGAAGACTGATAAAAAAATACCTTCTACTTCTGTGGTTAACGTTGAAAACTATTTTTCTCTCTTATTACCTCAAAAAATAAATAATTCAAAATTGTTATAAATCAATAAAATACAAATAATACAATAAAAAAATTAGAAGCAATAATGTCAGGAAACATTAAAAAAAAAACGAAAAAATTGAAGTAAAAGCATTGAATCCGGATTTCCCAATCCAGAATTGTTGTGGAATGTAAAGGAATTAAAAGGGTGATAAAGAAGACAAAATCTTTCGCGAGGAAGGATGGTAACCTCTTAGATATTTAACTCCAAGGTTCTGTATTCAATTCCTGTCAGGCTTGACCATTATTTTATACGCCACAATTATTACATCCGTACATTGTATTCCAACAGCAATCCTTGATCTTGAGTGATGTATTAATAATTATCTAAAAAATAAAAATTGATCCAAAAGTCTCAATTTTCTGATTTTTCAAAAGGTAATAATGTAATGTCTTTATGTAAATATTATTTGAGATGAAATAACAATATATCAAGAGATACAAATAATAATAATAGCAGTTAAATCAATTCAGGAAATGAGTTCCAAAATCGTGTAGGTTGAAACAGTCTACGTTTAAAAACAAACAAAAAAAACCAATTTAAGTACAGCTGTTTTTATGCAATTTCTTTTTAAAAATTTTCAATGATGATATTTTCAAAGGTGAAAAATAAATACTTGCAATAATCTAAAAAATACGCTTATCTAAAACTTTCATAAATTTCAATCATTTTTAAAAAATAACGCTTCGATGTCTCCTCACCTATCATGTTTTTAATAAGAAATCAATTGTCCCAGTTCAAAAAGTACTACATCAATTTCTATGATGATAGGTTAAAACTTCGTGATAGATGTATGTAGCCAACAAACACACACACAATACATATCAGCTGTGATACGTGTAATATTTTCTAAACAAATTGTTTTTTATTCCCATACGCTCAAAATGTCGAGGAATAACATTGTATTATCCAAGGAATAACCTATATTTACCGTCAACAGTACTTTACCATGTTAGGCTGTATAACAAAGCTGAATTAAAACTTTTATCAATAAAAACCACTCCAAAAAGCAATGAAATATACTGCAAAAAAATTTGTTTCAGTTTTTTTTATAGGGAAGCGACATAAAAACAATGAAATAAATTCTTACCGGAGATAATTTTGAATTAGGACTTTACTGCATATATAAGGCTTAAGAGCTTTTTCAGAACTTCCATTTTATAAATAGATATTTACGTATTTTGTAAAAATTTTCAAAATCGGTGAGTTTTTTGAAAATACTAATAATAAATCTGTGACATTTCAATAACTAAATTTCTGCAAAATACAAGTTTTAAAATCCTTCAATACAACCACGAAAAGTTATTTTTATTATTTTATTACGTATTAATTATTATAATTTTCAATTACCAGTTAATGTAACTGAAAATGGCATAAGTTATTATTGAACTTGTAAAACCACAAGGAATGTTTTAATTCTACGTTCTAAATTAATCTAGAAAAAATTAATGTCTGAGAGAAAAATAATCTTTAAAATAATTTTTATTGGCATCAAATAATTTAGATGTAATTGTAAATGAGGGGAAATCAACGCAGCCTATATTCGGGAATACAATTTTTGTTTACAACTTAATACATATTTCCATTAAATGAAACAATTTCCTACAAATAATTAAAACATTCTTAAACAGAATTACACATCTGATAGATGCCATAATCGAAGCAGCTCTAGATGATTTGACACGAGACAAAACCCCATTCTCAGAAAGGCATAATCATAACCAAAGTTATCTAATTCCACGTTTATAAGGAAAATAAAGAGTAAAACCTAACTGCGTTGCCTTTATCACGTAGTTAAACATATTTTCACTTGTTCGCGATTCGACAAGGATATAGAGAGAAAGTAAAAATTAATACTATTTACTACTCTTAAATAATTTATAATATACAAAATAATAATTAAATGAAAAACAAAATTAAATACCAAATACAATTCCGATTTACAAAAGTTTTAATATAACTAATAGAAACTGCTGTATGAATTTTAGATTTTTCTATTATTATGTTATTGTTAATTCTCTTTGAATCTTTGATATTCCTCCGCTGGTTTCCGGCAGTATTTATATCTCCGGGTCTATTATTAATTTTTACTGTTTTTTTTTTTTTTTTTTTAACGGTTAGGTGCTACCGAAGGTCTTCAGTGGATGAGATGAATGATTTGTACCGTGTACGAAAATGCCATGCCTGACTGGGATTCGAACCCGGGACCTCCGGATGAAAGTCCAAGACGCTACCACTCGTGCGAAGGAGGCCGGCTCACTTTTACTATTTACAAAAAAGAACTACCCTATTATTTTTGAATGAATAGAATACTCTCACTTTTACTTCTATTTACAAATAACTCAACGAAGAGCTTCTTGTTTTCAACCACTATCCAAAATTAAATACTTGTGGCGCACTCTTCCCTTATTTGTCACCAAATTGTTACTGTGATCGCTTTTATTGCACCCTGCACCGAACTAGAACATGAAAAAACTATCCACCGGAACGGAACGCAAGAATGTCGGATCGGTGCAATACCGCCAATTAAAGTATACGGACTTATGCCTTTGCTCTCGGGTTTTTCTAGTGGACTGGCTGGTAATAAATAGAAAAATTACAGATATTCATGGTTCATGTGAATGTTTGGACTGGGTTCCGACTCAAAGGAATTTTCTGTGGCAGGAACCCGACGAAACGATTTGCCTATAAGGTTATCTTCCGTGACGCGCTCCCTTTCTGTCCAGAATGGGCAGAAAGCCTCGTAATTAGGGTCCACTCTCCCGTTAGAGGTGGGTGCTAGAGGCGATTGTAGGGCCTGAGCATAAGAGCCCTAAACTGCGGCTTGAATCGAGTACGGGTTGGTTGGACTCTTATAAAATAGTAAATGCTAGGCTTAGCCCGGACAGTGATATTAGTTAAGGAAGGGAGTCGAGATAGTGGAAATAATTTTCCTCTGTGTTCTTTTAGTGTCTGTTTCTTCTGTTTTTTTAATCTTTGACATTCCTCACTGGTCCCCGGCAGTATTTATATCTCCGGATCTGTATTACCGATACCCGACCCTTCCTTTTGATTGCTCAATCGTAAAAATGTTCATTGTCCACTTCTTCTACGCGTTTCTATTAGTCCTTTTCTAGAAAGAATCCCTTGTCGTTCCTTCTAGATTATTCTATCCTCATTTTCTTTCTCTCACTTACATCTTTCTGGGAGCTTCACTATTTCTTACAATATTGTTACACTTTAGCATGCCAAGTAAATCGAAAGTTTAATCCCCCATCTTCATTCCACTTATCTCTGGAACTTTTTAACATTATTAATCTTATAATTATTGTGTCACATATTAAAAGTTCTAAGTTTTAAGCGTATCAGCTGTTATAAAAATAATCTGGGATGGATAAACTGAAAAGCAACAGTACTTCTTTTTTTCAGGAATCAATTGGCATTGTGTATAAGCTAAAACTAATAGAAAAATTTTAATTAAAGACTAATGGAAACAGTTGATAGTAAGCATTGCAGTAATAACACAAAGTATCAATGAAATTAGGTCTTCTTTTTTGTTAGTTTTTACCATCTAAATAACACACAACTGAAAGAAATCTAAATTTAAGGGCTTTTGCCTGAATACAAGATAAAAAAAAATTACTTGAAAAATAAAATCAGATGTGAATTCGAAATATTTCAAATTAATTGCTACAATAATTGCTACAGTAATTCTAGCCGAGAGTAAAAAGGATTTAGAAGAAACAATGAACGGCATAGATGAAGTCCTACTCAAGAACTATCGCATGAAAATAAACAAGAACAAAACAAAAGTAATGAAATGTAGTAGAAATAACAAAGATGGACCGCTGAATGTGAAAATAGGAGGAGAAAAGATTATGGAGGTAGAAGAATTTTGTTATTTGGGAAGTAAAATTACTAAAGATGGACGAAGCAGGAGCGATATAAAATGCCGAATAGCACAAGCTAAACGAGCCTTCAGTAAGAAATATATTTTATTTACATCAAAAATTAATTTAAATGTCAGGAAAAGAGTTTTGAAAGTGTATGTTTGGAGTGTCGTTTTATATGGAAGTGAAACTTGGACAATCGGAGTATCTGAGAAGAAAAGATTAGAAGCTTTTGAAATGTGGTGCTATAGGAGAATGTTAAAAATCAGATGGGTGGATAAAGTGACAAATGAAGAGGTATTGCGGCAAATAGATGAAGAAAGAAGCATTTGGAAAAATATAGTTAAAAGAAGAGACAGACTTATAGGCCACATACTAAGGCATCCTGGAATAGTCGCTTTAATATTGGAAGGACAGGTAGAAGGGAAAAATTGTGTAGGCAGGCCACGTTTGGAGTATGTAAAACAAATTGTTGGGGATGTAGGATGTAGAGGGTATACTGAAATGAAACGACTAGCACTAGATAGTGAATCTTGGAGAGCTGCATCAAACCAGTCAAATGACTGCAGACAAAAAAAATAAATAAATAAATAAAAAAATTGCTACAAAAAAAATTTGGTCTCATCATCTGACCAGGGAAAAACACATTAATTTGTTTTGAATTTTCTTGCAGAATTTCGATTGTAGGTAACGAGTAAATGTTCTGTAACAATAAATTGACGGAATACCCATCATTATTTTGGCTAATAAATTTGTGATTCAAGCCCGAAAAATGCTCTAACTGAGAAAAATTTGAAAACGTTTTAAAATGACTAAAATTTGATAAAAGTTTTATTTGCAATATAATTTACTGTGTCTTTCTACCGTCATTAACTACATGGGTACTAGTCATCGAACATAAATCATTTTATGGTAAAAATACTCATTATGATACGGGCGGTATTCATCACTGTAGTGGATCAGTATCATCAATAACATGATCATGAAAATGATATGCGTTACAAATGAACGCATCGATACACGATTGTTAATCGATGTGCATGTTGAAATATTATCAAACCCCATGAGAAATTATGAATCAGAATGTGAAGGACTATATATTTGTTATTTTAGTTTCATTTTTATTGTTAAATTTTTCTATTTAAATCTATTTTTACCCAGTAACTATTCGACAGTAATAATTTCTTCCGTTCTACAATATTTGAAATATTTTAATGGTTGGATCACTACTTAAAATGGTTAGTAAAAAAAATTTTTACTTTAGAGAAAAGTAAGAGATGTAACGCATAATTTTAAAAGAGATTTCTTTAAAGACATAAATTTGGTTTTGTATTAAAAATATATTACCTATTTTGTATGACTATTTTTAAAAACATAAATGGCTTTAATATTATAGTTGTCGATTTCTTTAGAAGAGCGATAGTGTCACTATCTATCCACCTATATATGCGTATTTATGTTATATGCATATAGTGCATCCGCAGGTTTTGTGTTCGAGTCCTGGTCAGGCATGGCATATTTTCACGTGCTGCAAAAAGCTCATTTCACTTGTTTCATTATCAACCACCGGCAGCTGTAACAAGGTACCAAACAAAACAGATGAGTATAGAGGAGTTAATTTCTGCTGGGCTTTCTAGTAAAGGCAGTTTTTGTACTTTACACATATTTGAATACGAGATCGTGGATGCCGGTGTTCTTTGGGAGTTGGGTTTCAATTAATCACACATCTCAGAAATGGTCGACCTGAGCCTAAAAAATTATACTTCGTTTACATTCACTTATACATATCATCCTCATTCATCCTCTTAGTAATGTCTTACGTTGGTTCCGGAGAATAAACAGAAAAAGAAAGAAGGGTTTTCCACTGTTGCAAGTCAATTATACATAATTAACACATGATTGATTGTGTACTCATTAGGCAAAATTTTGTAGATATTTAATAATTTCAAAAAAAATTGTACAAATATATATATATATATATATATATATATATATATAAAATTAATCGTATTATCAATAAAGATGATTACTATGGATAAGTAGTTTATAAGGTATTATCTAGCCACATAATTGGGACTTAGTAATTTTTTGAAGTCATTTGATTTTTGAATGCTTAGACATTTAAAAGCAATAATATTCAAATTTCGTAACTCTGAACCATTTTATCTTTTGTTATAGGAATCTTAAAAAGAAATATATTAACATTATTAAAACCAAAAATGTTTCTATATGTCAACGAATTTATTTATATTTAAAAATATGTCGGTCAAGTTTCGTAATTGACCCAATAAATTTGTCGGTTACAAAGGTTAATTGTGCTATTTATAATGGTGGGTAAGCGGTAAGTTTACGCAAATGTTCAGCGGAATTGTTGTTGCAGTCAGACTGGCTTTACCTACATAGGTTAAGAGTAGCAATTTACGGAATTAACATGGATTATGTTGTTTTAGAATGTCTGTAGTTATGAACCTAATGGACTATGTCATATAAAATTACAAAATTCCTTTCAACTTTATTTTTAATAAAAGCTATAATATTTTCTAATATAAAACACATTATTACAAAATATTGTTAATAAACAATTCTTTCATATTTTTCTCATTTTTTTTTTTTTTTTTTTTTTATGTAAACGTTTATCCCTATATTTACTGAAAGTAGAATTAACAACAGGTTCCTAGTTAACATACCTTCTAATCATTCGGATAAATCTGATTTACCATTATTAACAGAATTTTCCCATGTAACTTAGAAAAGGGCAGGCCGCCGTTGCGCGAGTGGTAGCATCTCGGCCTTTCATACGGAGGCCACGGGTTTGAATACCGCTCAGACATGGCATTAAAATACACGTTTTAAATCACTCGTCTAATTCTCTGAAGCAATACCTAACGGTGGTTCCGGAGGTTAAACAGAGTTAACAGGTTAAAAGTTAGAAAATAACTTTTAATATCCATTTCCTTAAACCAGTATGAATTTTATTTCATTGTATTTAAAAATCAAGGAATTACGAAATGTATATCCTGTAAGGTCAAAAGATCACAAATTATGCAATTTTTTTTCACAAAACTTTTACTTTGATATTTTTCACTTGCAATTTCTAAAGGTAAACTAAAAAAACGTAAAAAAGAAAGTGAATAGTACGACTACACAATAGGTTGTAAAAATGCTATCTTGTGGATAAAATTCACTTTTATTATTTTCTTTTTATCAAACAACCCTAAGAAGAGGATATTAAATGGATTGGAATGGTGTTTTACTGCCCTTGTAACTACAAATCGAACGCAGCTATTTTCATGAAATAAATAAATAACAAGTGATTTTTCTCGATTGATCGAATAATAATGGATAACGATTTGAATAAAAATCTGAGGACAATAGAAGCAAATTTTCTCGTTGCTTAAAAGAAGTTTATATATATATATACAGTGCAGACCATATTATATTCATTTATATACATGTTTATTAAGTGTTCTTATATTTTATAATTGTGAAATACATATTTTTACTTGATTATGGAGGACTTCGTAGCATATTTGGGAGAGAAAACAAATACTTCTTTTCTGTAAGTTATATTTATTTATACGTCATATTAATCTATGTTTTTAACATTTTAGTTGGGCTAACCTAGGCCGTAGAGGAATGCAACATGGATCAGGTGAAGGAGCATCTGATTGAGGAGATTATCAAATAATATCAAGAAAGTGTAGTCCATTAACGTCGTCAAATAGATATCTGAGGAGGGTAGTTCTTAGAAAACTAATTAGAGATGACATAGCGAACAATTTATCCGGAAATTCAAGCGATAACGACAATGTAATTATGGAATCCCAACCTACTTCTAGTCTATGTAGAATCATACCTATGTCGAGAAAACAAACTGCAATTCATAATCCTAGCAATGCTGGATTACTCATGTCAAATAGATTTAGTGGCCTTCCATTAGATTATACGAATACTACCAACCAAACGGAACTCATTAAGACCCCCCTTATCGTTCTTTACGGGATAAATAATGTGGTAAGTTTATACGAACTGTTAGAAACGGTCGTGTGTAACGGGGATTAAAACATTCAACTGGTAGGAGTAAACAACTTGGAATAATATCTGAAGATATTGAAGCGTATAAGAAAATCATCAATTTAGTTCGAGAACATTGTTTAATACATCATACCATCACTACAAAGTATCAATGAGGCATTCGTGTCGTGATTAGGAATTGCACCACTCCATTCCATTGGAGATGATAAAGGAAGAAATTATAAAGGAAATGATAAAGGAAGGCCACGGGAATTAATAAATGCACGCGTTAGAGTGAATAAAGAGCCTACATCGACTTTTTTCGTGAACCTAGAGCCTCAGGAGAACAATAAAACTGTATTTGAGTTAAAATACATTGCGAATTTCAGCGTGACGTTCGAAACACCGCGGAAACCAACAGGTCTCGTGCAGTGCGGGAGGTGGCGAACAGCTGATTGTTCCAGGAAGGACAAGAACACTCCTGTAACCTGTGCTTTATGTCAATCCGATCGTCCGGAAAACTATCGAGGCTGCAGAGTGTACCAAGAAATATTAGAGAGAAAACGAAGGCAAAAAGCAAATCGGAACTCTCAACTTGCTCCGAGAGTCGAATCCGCTAGATGGAGACCGTCAGCGTAAAGCCTGAGTCTCTCCACAGTCTCTCTAGTGGCAGCTGGCACAAAATTTCTATAATGACAAAAATTCTAAGGATCGTTACATGAAAAATTAACGGCCTACTTTCTAGGCGGGAAGGACTAGAAATTATGGCCATTTCCAATTCTCTAGACATAATACTAGTATCAGAGACGCACTTTACACACTGGAATTACCTTAGGCATCAAGGTTTTGCGGTGTATGTAACAAATCACCAAAACGGGAAGTCAATGGAGAAACTGGGATACTAATTAGGAATTCACTGAGGCTTCACCATCTTCCAGGTTTCTGCTTTAACCAGAATCAGGCAACTATGGTTGAAGTTACAGACTATTTGGGACCTATAAGACTGTACGAGGTGTACTCTCATCCGCGCTATACTATAACTAACGAGTTATTCTCTGAATAGAATTAAACACTAGGTTCTGGGTTTGTTGTTAGAAGAGACTGGAAAGCGAAAGACCCGTTGTGGGGTTTGCGGTTGATAACCAGCAAAGGAAGGATAATGAGGAGGTGTGTTCAAAATCTACGCATAGACGTAGTTCGAGATTTCAGACGACATACTATTCTACGTGCCTAACGAAGATTCCGGATTTGCTTGAATTTTTTATCTCTTCTGGTATATCTTCATACACTCTGGTAGAAAACAGCTATGATTCGACGTTGAACCACTCGCCCATTTTAATTACAGTGAGCACTTCGGTGCTGAGGAGGAGAAGAAGGCCTATTCTGCATACGAAATGAGCAGATTGGGTCTCTTATCAGGACTGGATCGAGGAGAAACTGATTGACCCATTTCCGCTCGATAGCCCTGAGAATATTGACTGTACAACATACTTTCTAACCTCGGTCACGCAGGAAAGTGCAAGGCGATCTACTTGAAGATGGTCATTCGGCCAGAGACAATAGATAGATATAATTGGCTCAAAGTAGCGTCTCAGACAAAATTGACAGCAATTCACGAGGCCAGAAGGCAGAACACTTCTTAATAGGGTTGCGTGGAGGCTGAGGAGGTTGTTGAAGACTATCAGAGACGGAACTTTCAAGGAATACATCAGAAATATTTCTAACCTGAATAGAGACGGACGCAGCAAATGGCATTAGACCTTGTGTTCGTATGGCAGGAAAAATGGAAGAGTAAAGTTAATCAGGATAAATCAAAGCATGCCACATTCGCCATGCAAAATCCCAGTTCTCCAAATTGACTATCCCAGAGGGTATGTGGATGGTGTCTTGATCCCACAAGTAAGAGTGTGCAATACCTAGGACTTCACCTAAATCGAAATTTGACCTGGAAATGTCACGTGAGGATGAAAAACATAACTGAACGCGAAGAATAGGTAACTGCATTGGCTGCTACAGAGAAACTCACACCTCACGTTGGCCAATATATATCTGAATTACAAACTTATGCCCCCGTCCCATTATTCTTTGCCTTACAAACAACTTGTGAAAGCTCTTAGAGAGGATGATTGCAGCGAGGTTGAGAGAAGGAATTAACAAAAAGAGGACTCAGCCCACGCCAGTATGGATTTTGTGCTGGGAGGTCCACTACTGACGCTGTGAACGAGGTTATGCGGATAGTGAACGGCGCCGCGGAGGGCACCTGGAGGACTCGACAAATCCCAGTAGCCATTTTACTAGACGAGGAGAGCAGGAGGACAGTTTTCCACATAAGGACAGCCTGCTGTGGTGTCGTCGTTCGTCCGCGCTTGCGCGAATGGGCGACGGTGATGATATACGGGTGGGGATTCTAGATCCCCCGAGCTCGAAGGCACCTCCGGGGGCTGTGTTAATTGGGGGTCGGCCCCGGGAGAAGAGTTGGTGAGGTGGAGGTTTAGTTGGTAGGTGCACTTTAACATATACAGGTATACGAACTTTAACAACATCTTGCGGAACTTGTTAGCGAGCTCAACACTTCGTCCATAAATGGGATTTCTCTCCTTACCAGAGAAAAAAAATTCTTCTAGACAATAGTGAAGACGTTATAAAGCTAAAATGACTCCACGTCTTGGAACTTGATGACTTTATGTAATTTGTGTTTGAGCTACATCATCCTAAGGGTTACCCATCATATTACATTTTAATTACATCCTTTACATTTCAATTATTATCCTTTCATTATTAATAATAGTTTTATTTTAATTTTTTCTCTTTATTGATTGTGTTTATTTTATGTTAAACTATCAATGACGCTGTTCTCTGATCTAACATCTTGTGTGTTCTTATACTAAATGTTCTATATAAGAATATTAGTATATAATTTTTCCAGAGCTTTGATGGAAGCCTCTGTACACGTAATTGTACACATATGTAATTATATTTACATATGGTTTCTGTAATAGTGTAAGCGATTGTAAATTGTACTTTAAGACAAAAAAAGATATATTTAGAAATATATTTTATTAAAAAAAATGACAAATTCTTATTTTGAATTTAAAAGATAACTTGAGAACTTTGACACAATTTTGGGAAAAGGGGATAGTTTTCTGCGAGGATATCTGTTGAAGAAAGCAGATCAAAATTAAGAATGTTATAATTTATTAACGATCCCTCGAATATTAAAATGGTTATTTATACGTTGTGAATAGATGTATAAATGCATTCGTAACTGTTATATCAAATATATTATTCTAAAAAGTGTTCAACAATATCCCTGATTTATTAGTACTAACGAAATAAAAATAAAGTAACAAAATATCATCTAAAAAACGGAAACTGTAATGGTATTTTAAGAGGTAAAACAAAATTTATTATTGAAATACAGAATGTTCCTTGCATTCATTTCTATAAAAACTTTAATCAAAGTAATCAAAAGCATAAGGAACGGAAGTTATGTTTTCAAATCTACAGTAAACGAAGTTCACAATGTAAGTTAGGGAATAAAACAGTTTACTAGTCTTAACTTAATAACGAAGTTAATAAAATATGTAATATATAAATATGTAAGCAAAGGAAACTATGAATCTTACAAAAAACAATAAAGTGATAAAATATAGATTAAACAAACAGTAGCGAAAGAAAATGAAATAATTTAAATTAAAACTTTTATTGGTCGGCCTAACGAGTTTTTCTTTTTAAAGAAACTTAAACATAACAAAAGCAACAATAATAATAATTTTTTCCCGCTCTTTCATAACAAAAGAAATAATAATAATTTTATCCCATTTCAAAAAAATTCTCATATAGAAATTGTTACTTATAAATTATAAACTAAATTTCCCCGAAAGGTAATCCAGAATTTTTAATTTATAATATTCTAACAGAATTATTTATTACATTTATTTAAATGTTTATTGCAAATCCTAAATTATCACTTCGAATTTATTTGGAACAATTATACACAATTATTTACTATTACCTATATTTAAAAATTATTTTTTATAAAAAATTGTTTTTTAGCTGTATTTTAATATTGTTTTTTAAAAGAAAATTATTGAAAATTTATCCCAGCTGTTGAAAAGTTTTGTAAATGTTTGCTTTAAATTCACTTAAATATCAGACTGCTATAATGGGACAATTTTGAGAAACAAGAAACCATAAGATACAGAAAAAGAAAGGCATTTCTGTTTAATATAATAAAAAAACGCATTTATTTTTAATATTAATTTTGTTCATACTCTTTCTGAAGCGAACATTTTTTTTATACTACATTTCTGAACAAAAAGTAATAAACTTTAAATTTGACAGGCACAATTTATAAATCACAATCATACAAGTGAAACTGAATTTATTGAGAAAAAATTGATAAAATAAACATAATTAACTAGTGATAAAATTAAACAGATCGTTCGGAAACTCGCTGTGTATTATGCTTTAGAATTATGTAGTGCATTCTGTTCTTTCGGCGTTAGGTTGGTTGCACTGTGGGTTTTTTTAGGCGTTGCTCAGCCAAGACGTCAGTTTTTGAGTTATGATTGAACATGCTTCGTGTTGTTTCGTTTATCAAAATCAATAATTGCGAGAAACGTAATGGTTCTTTCGGTAGAGGAACACAATTTTCTCGTTGAACACGTCTTTCGTGAAGGTAACAAGTTTATTGTACCACAAGTTTTCTGAAATTTTCATAATACTAATGTTCCTAACCGCAATGCAATTCGAACTCGAACGAAAGATTTCGGGCAATAAGCTCTGTTGACGGCGCTGATCGAAATGGAAGACTACCTAAACTAAACGAACAGAAGATGCTTGATATTTCAGATGCTATTGCCAAAAATCCATCAAAGTTAATGCGTAAGTTAACATAGCAGCAAGATATCGGATTTCCTACCGCACATAAAGTTATAAGAAAGGGACGGAGAATTTTCCCCTAAAAGTTAAAGTGTGTTAAGAACTGAAACTTACAGATCACGCCAAAAGACTAAATATTGTCAATAATTAAAACGTTTTATTGACCAAAATTTCTTAGGTCTTTCTATGGGGGCAGCAAAACAAGCAGTGTATCGCAACAGAACACGCACGATTGATGATCTATAAACAGCAATAACGGCGGAAGTACGAGGCATTCCTGTACATCAGTTTGTTAAATTGTTTGAAAACAAATTGGAGCGTGTGCAGTGTTGTATGGATGATGAAGGAGGTCATTTTTAACACCTTTTTTAAATTATACCAATTATTGTAATATCCTTTTTTATAAAATAATGAATTAATAATACAAAGTAATAATTAAGAAAGTTCTCATTTCACTTCCTTAATCTCAGTGCACAGAAACTATCCTATTATTTTTTGTAAGAAGTAATATAATAATTTTTTTTAATATTTGTATTATCAGTAATCAGTACTTTTAACAGACCGAAGAAATTACATAAAATTTAGTTAATATTTTTTCAATCAAATTTTGTGTTTAAATAGAAATAAAATTCAAAGTAATATTTTTTTTCAGAAAACGAAATGAAAATAATATAAATATTGAAAATCAGTAAACGGCAGAATTTTTATTTCTTTAACGATCATAGTAGTCGGTGAAAAAAATAAATTTGATTTCTTGACTTCTTCCAAAAATTCGATCAGGCGATGTCATCATAATACATTTTCCATTATTTTAATATCTTCAATCTCAGGAAATAAAAAAAGCTATTTTAGCTCACACTCCATGTAACTGTTATTTTAGGATTTTCATCTGCATTCTTACTACAATCTATTACACCAGCAAAACACTGTAACCGTTTTTCTTCCAGAAATCAGAATTCGCATTCTAGTATATCGTTCCGTTCCTAGTTGAGCCAGCTAGTGCTGCGCTCTAGTATCTACTAGTGCTGACCTGCGAGTCAGTTCCATACTTCCATTCGAATGAAGAATCCCGTCCGTCGCGGCCATGCATTCTCTTAGACTCTTGTCACTTGTTTTGTATAGTATTTTAAGTGTGTCTAATGTGACAAAATTAAACCGAACTATCCTAGAAGAACATGGTTTCATCATTTCATCTGAACACCAATACAGTCTATACTAAAGACTTAACGTATATATAAAATCAAATTTTTGTTTTTGTTTGCCTTAAAAAAAAATGATACGCTGAAAATAAAAGGGTGAATTAGATTAGTTGTACTTAATAAAAAAATTTATTTTAATATTTTTTACATACATTATCTACATCTAAACTACAACGTGAGTATTATGCTCATCAATAAATAATGGCCGTTTAGCTATTTTTTTATAATTAAAAAAAAAATTATGTAGCAAACATATGCTTGAAGGGGTTATAATTATATTCTCAAGTATACAATTACCCAAATAGAGATTTATGCATCTCTCCGATGGTACAATAGCTATGGTTATTATTTCGTTAGAATTTGTGTTTGGTTGTTTTTATATTAGAATATTTTGTAAAATTCATAGAGATTTAAAGATTTCGCTTACTTATTCGTTTTATTCCGTTATTAAGATGTAACAGAGGCAATATATATGCAATAATATATAGAATAAAAAATTAAATTTACTCTTTTAACAGTGCATGAGAAATATTTATTTTTGCCATCAAATACTAGAAACTGTAATGGAAACACATCTTTTGAGTGTGTGACCAGATACTAATCACATACTCAAATGTAAACTCCAATACCGCTTTCAGGTGACAAGTGGCCTATACTAACACGTGGCTGTTGAAAGCGCTTGAAAATTTAGCAACAGAACTGTAGTACATCAGTACCGACATATAGAATCAATTCAAGTCCAAGTGCTACTTCTGAATTGCAAAGAAATATCTAATATACAATTGTACCACTTCATCTTATATAAATGTGTTTCAAATGTAATGCACTCTATTTAATGTCACAGAAGATATAAATAAACTTCATTATTTTATACTTTTTTACGATCAAATAAACATATTATATAAATAGATATAACAAAACTATATAGATCAATTTATTTCTCGTAAAACAAATAAATACTTTATTATAAAAATTTGTAATTTCAACCCGGCGATGATATAGGCTGCTCTGTATAGTTATATCAAATAACAAATACTCTTTACTATTTACAGAAAAAAGATTTTAAACAAATTCATAATAAAAGAAGTTTCTCAATTTGTTAGTGCTATTATTAAACTGTTATAGGATTACCATATATATATGTAGCGTTATACTTTGATGTACCGAATATTTTCGTGAAAACTGAACAGTATTATAAAGGAAACTTAAATTGAAAAATAATACATATTATCTCGTTCCAAAAAGCCTTAGTCACACTCAGTTACTTAAACCGTTTCTCTGAATTCTTTATTTTTATTATTAGGATGCAGGTTTTTCAATTTTTCGTTTCTTGTGAACGGTATTTCATAAATGCTATTTCATGCGTATTCTAAGCATATATATATATATATATATATATATATATATATATATATTCTAATATATTTTTAACAAATGGAAAATAAAATAAATTTAAAAATCTTCAATAAAAATTAAAATGAAAAATATTAAGAATTTTTCAATTCTATTTTAAATTAGAACTTTTGAAATCGATTTTAAATTTAGGGTTAATAATTAAGTTACAGACAAACGTTGTTGGTTGTTATTTTTAATCTGCTGCTGAATTCTAAAAGTGAAAACTTAAAATTAAAAGTTATTGTTTAAAAAAAAAATTGAAAAAATATAGAATAAAAATAGAATTTAAGAAATAGCGTTGAATTAGTGGGGTATCTTGAAAGAATGGGTGTAGAGTACAAACACCATTTATTATACATTTGAAAAAATTTATAATATATTTAGGGTTTTACTGACTGGCTCTATTAGTTCTTCATTACTTAAAAGACGCACCTGCAAGAAACTTCATAAAAACCTTCCTTTTATAAATCCTCACTCATAATCAAATATATTAAACAAAATTTAAAGTTATGAAAATAAACACACACACACTCATGCACAGAATTTTCTATAAGTAACAAACTGTAATAACCGTGATGAATTTTTATAACAACGAGTATATAGAGGAGCGTATAAGGTTTAAAAATATAAAAGCTTGGTGTAAACGCTATTCCAGTAAATATTTTACTTGGATAACAAATTCTACATTTCTATTTTTTATCCTTGTTTTTAATAGACTAACGTAACACATAATTGTGTTCACTAAATACTGTTATGAACAACAAGTACTCCTTTTTTAAGAATTTATTTTGTTTTTTTATTCTCCGATGCTTCAAAACTTACTAGAAAGATAGAAATTATATTAAAACAAACTATATAAAAATTGCGCTAAAAATAATAATTATTCAACTCTTCTTTAAGGTCTGATTTTTAGGAGAAATTTTAAAACAACAACCAGCAATGTTTGTTGGTAACTTAATTTAATTATTAATCCTAAATTTGTCATCGATTTCAAAAGTCGATGATTTAAAACAAATTTGAAAACCACATATTATTATTGCACGTTTTCTTTAACTTACAATGGTTTAACCGTGTCCTCAAATCTTACAACCTTAATTAACCTCATTTCCTGATGTCATACAATAGTGAATATATTAGCGACGTAACTCGGGTAACAATATAATATTCCATGCTTAATTTTATATATTTTTATATTTTATACGTAAAACATTTATATATAAGTTTTCAGAGATACAAAGGGAATATCTTGAGAAAGGGAACTGAATTGATACGATATAGCTATCGATCAGATTGATTTTGGTTGCCGATTCAGTATGAGTAGATCAGACGGCTGTTGAAGTCACCCGAAGCGGATTTTAATATAACTAATGTAAATTTACCTTATAAAATTTATGTACGCTAATCTTATTTAATTATAAATAACTGGTATCATTTAGTAATGGAAATTAATTTTCCAGATTATAATAAAACAAAAGAATTAAAACAAATAAAATTAAAGTGTTACTTGTTAGTTGAGATACATATACAATTAAATAAATAGTGGAAAAATTACCACTTTACGACGAAATTTTATAACCGAGGGGATTTGATTTGTTCAAATATGATTTCAAACAACTAAATTCTGTGTAGGAAATAAAAAATGGAATATACAACTTTTTTTCGTATTTTATTTTGTTATTGAATTTATTATTCATCGTAAAAATTATTTTACAATGAGAGGTTAATAACTGTTAATAAAGCAATATATTTAAATAAAAAAAAGTTAAAAAAAGAAAAAAGAGATGAAGTCTGGTTCGAATCGATGTGCCTTCTACTTGTAAGATCCAAATATTTCATTAATTAAAATCTCAGTTGGTATAACTCTGGAACCAATTAAAATAAGTACCACTTACGATATTTCGTTGAAAAGCTTTCAATGAGAGCTTATTACTGCAGTTATGAAAAAATAAAAAAATCCAAATTTTTGGGGATTTTGGGCTTTTTCGGACACATTTGCCTTAAGTCGGATTTCAATCAAAAGGCGAGGTGCATAACTAGATGTTACAACAGTAGTAAATCCAAAATTTCACCATTCTACGGCTAATCGTTTTTGGGTTACATCAGATACGTTCATAAGTACTTACAGTCGTCACACCGAAACTAGTCAAAATAAATTCTATGATGGTCAAAATGAATATTTCCGTTGAAATCTGAAAACCGAAATTTTTCGCGATTACAATACATCGTTGTACAAGGATATAAAAATGTTTTTCTTCAAAAAAAATAAATAAATAAAAAAAATAATAAATAAATAACAAGAAAAACATTTCATACTAAACAGTAAAAAATAGTTTTGTTTACAAGAAAATTAGTTAAAAAAAATTTAATTTAAGCATGATCAAAAAAAAGCATGAGGTGTGCTCTAATTATAAAGTGGTTGTATATGAGAGCGCGCCCACGCATTTCTTTTTAGTCAGGCATAAATAGAAAATTTGTTAAAAGTAATTTTTTTTAAATTAATTTTCTTGAAAAAAAATTGTTTTTTTACTTTTTTATTTGTTTTTGTTTTTTGTTTTTTTTATTTATTCTTTTTTAAGAAAATCTTCTTTTAAAATATTTTTTAATTTTTTTTTTATTGGATATTATTCAGTGCATATAAGCATAATATATTTATTTTAACGAAGAATATAGGAATAAATTACGAAAGGAAATAAATTCCAGTTAATAATTTAAGTATGTATGATCTCCAGCCTATTCATATCTTTAAATCCAGTAATAGATAAATAATACACGTATTAAAAATCGAAGACCATCGAGTTCAAACAATTGTGAAGAACACAAGATGAAAGAAAAAGTTTGTCCTTTCTAATCCGGGGTAAGTAAAAGGGATAGAGGAGCCAACTAATATTACTCATATTACTTTCTCTTTGTCGTTGTCATCCCTTTTTGACATTCTATTTTACCTTTTCATCCACATCAATTTGACACCATTAAACTACATTATCTCGTTCTGAAATTACACTGATTCAAAGGAGATGGACTACAAAAGCTGTACAAATAAACAGAACCGGGGATCTGTCACAGTACTCTCCTTTAGTAGTTCTCAGTCAGTTTCTTTTACTTCTGTCCCGGAGATTGACTCTATTTTCAACTGACTGTTAAAAACTACGACAAACCTCAGAGTAACCCATTTTAATCAATTTGAATATCATATTTATTTGAGAAAAACGTAATTTTTTTTATAATCCATATCTTATTCGTATCATCCAGATAAGAAATTAGGAAATTAAAATAAACCTTTGATAAAAGATAAATAATCTTATAAGAAAAATCAAAATTTTAAGAAGAGTGCTAATACATTTTTATTTACATATATCGTACGTAGAAACGATATTACTGAACCTTGCCCACATAAAAGTAGAACTTAAAATTTAAACTCTTCCATTGCTAAAATACATTAGTAATTATAGTTTGTCCCCAATCACTGTTAGTTATGGTATTTTATTATGCTTTTTACTTTTCTTATCTATATGTAAAAAGAGTAATGTAAAAAGAGTTACAAACTGATTTTCTAATGGTTTCATAAGAACAAATTCAGAAACAGAAGTTTCACAAGAGTGAAACATCTGTTTACGGTAAGTAGTGTTTTTAAACAGTCTGAAGCGAAAAGTTAGATAAAAAGTAACTAAATTAAACGTTTGAATTACACTGTCGACTATGACAATACATTCTTCTTAAATAGTTTTGGCTAACATAAAAAATGTTTTTTGAAAAAAGACAGAGAGATAAAATGAACCTTTGGCCAATCAATGAAATGGCCCAACGTTTATAAAATTTTAAGGAAAAGATAACTTTTTCATGATAAAAGAGTTTTAATAAATTTAAAATTCTAAACCCTATTAGTAACCGTGTTTCCTATCAATAGCTAAAACTAAGTTTTCTCCATCTTTGTTTATAGAGTAAGCTACCCGACGGTCTAATTGCTTTTTATTTGAAACATTTTATAAAACATAAATTACTATTTAATTAGTTTTGTTTGCAGCTTTTAGGTAATATATTTGGCTACAGCCGATTTCATAAGTATTGCACATCTAAAATGAGCTAAATGCCGTCTTATTCTGGTTGGCGTTACTTATTTTAAACTTTATTCATTGTCCTTACATATCAATTTTTCCCGATTTTTCAACGAGTTTAATTTTATCTTAAAGAGCATTTTAGATAACACAGGTCAATTTTCCTAACGAAAAAACATCCGATTTTTAAAACAGTATCACAGAAAACGTTTCAATCAGCTATCGTGTACTTTTAAACGGGAAAATATAAAACGGGAAGTAGTATAAAAAAAAGGTAAAATACAAATTCAAGGATATCCGGCGCTACCGGATGACCTTGAATTTATGCTTCAATGATTATTTTTATACAAATAATTTAAAAAACTTTACCGATGTATGACCTGCTTGATGTGAAGTTTCTCAGACTCCTCGGGTAAAAATGAAAGTATTTTTATCTTCCTGCTACATAGAGGGCTTGTACTTGTACGCGATTTATCTGACTACTCTTTTCTGTTATTCCGAAATAAGGTTATTTTTCTCTCTTAAATAAAAGTTTTATCTTTTTTTTTCTTAATATTTTCATGAGTATTTGTAATGAAATCGTTTAACTCTGCTATACCTTTCATGAAATGTATCTCTCATGGATAAGCTTCCAGACCGAGTGATAACCAGTTTTCTCTGAAAATCATCATCTCATAGTTGCATAGATAATCATTACATTCTTAAAATATCCAATAAAAATTTAAACGAGTAATGAATAAATTATTAAAAAAAAATCATACCTATTTATCTACTAAACAATCGCTATTAACAAATTATTCGTAAATTTATACCTTTTGTGAATTTTATTTTTCAATATCTTACTACATCTAGTAATTTTTAAATTAGAAGAGTATTTCATTAAATTATAAGTTATTAGACTAAAAGTCAAAGTCACGTATACTTGTTGAGCTAAAACGAAAACTATTTCCTGCATATACACAGAATATGTGTGAAAAACGGGAAAATCTGAAAAAAATATGATAATTATAAACTCACACTAAAAGTTCAATCGAATCAAATAAAATAGAAAAATTTCTACGTTATTAATAAACGTAAATAAAAAAAAAAATTAATTTGAATATTATACGCTATTTCTTACACACAGAGTAATCAGAGAGAAATTTCCAGTAAAATTTATTAATAAAAATTAATTTATTCCGTATAAAAATATCTCATTTTAATGAAGTAGGTTGAGTGGTGATAAAAATTTTAATTTCTTACTTTATATTTTATAATTTCATTTAATTTTTTTCTATCTAGACTTACTCAAAGTTATTTTTCACTCGGTGTAATACCTTTAATAAGTAAAAATACATGTAGAATATAGGGCTTATCTTTAAATAAATGTGTAAGCCTTCAATAAAGTACAAAGTTCAAGTTTTTTTATACAGTTATACAAATAAATGTAAAGGATATAAGTCATTGACAATGTGGATATAGACCTATTGACTCAAGTAAGCTAAATTTAACGCGTACATATTTTAAAAATAGCTTTATAAATATTATTTCAAATTTGTTACTTCCTAATGTAACAAAAAGGATAACTATAATAAATAATAATAATAATAATAATAATTGTATAGATAGAAAAATAAAACTTGTTTATAGTTATTCACTTCAAGAGCAATCTCCAGAAAATAGAAAATTTATTAAAATCATAAAAAAATTAAATCACTTTTATTTTCCTTTAAGGGATGTATTCTCAAGTTATCAAAATTTTTAAATTCATTCAAACATGAAATATTTAAATCGTCTAATTTTGCTGAAATTAAAATATACTTACTGCCTATACTCTCAAAGAACTACAGAAAACTTACCATAGTTTAGGCCTATAAAGAATAAATTATTTCTTAATAATGCTATATATGACATAATTTTCAGCAGGATTCCATTCCATAGTTAATAGCAATATTTATCTAAACTGAACAAATTATAATAACTTTTAATAAAATCATTTATTATTGTAAAAATGGCTGTAAATTAAAATTATTCCAGCTTGAATGTTTTACTTTCCCGGCTATAGCGAATATATTGCTATAGCACCTACAACTATAACGTGTAAGTATATAAGTCGGCAAAAAAAAAAAATGTAAAAGAATTGTTTTGTTTTTTATTTTAAGTTTTAGACTTAAATAAATTCTAAGTAATCTGCTAAAGAATTTTTTATTCCAATGTTCCGATGTACAAAATATATATTTTTGTTTGACGGAAGTTTGTGAGTATGTATGTAAATATGTTCGTCTGGATGTATGTTGTCCTGTATTTGGTCTTATAATTCTGGATCCCGTTGACCAATTTTCTTCAAACTTGGTAGATATAAGTTACTACCTTTGGTGGGGAGAATGTATTAATATTTTAAAAAATCTGGAAAAGGGATGGGGTTGTTTGGCCGAAATTAAAATTAAAATTTTAACTGGGAAACTTTAGAAAAAAAAATCTCATATAAAATTGATGATTTTTATCAGAGAAAAGATTACCAAAATTTTTATTTCATATTCTCCATCTCCCAAAAACTGATTTTAAGGAGCTAGAGGGACTGTTTTGTATCTATATTTTCTATACCGATAGGAATTCAAACCATTATAAAATGGTTTTGCCCATCCCACTCTAATTGTATGTGGTAACAATCTTTTTAATTAAAAAAGTTTTTTTTTAAATTTATTTTGAATTTAAATTTAACTACAAAGTTACCTATTACATTAAAAATATAAGTCTTAATTTTTGTGATACTCCTTGGAAAAAAAAAGCGGTAAATGTTTACGCCCTTTCATTTGTAACAAAGAAAATTATAATTTTGTTTATTTAAAATTATATATCTTTATATTTTTTAATTAAAAAGTTCTTTTCTCAAAATTTATTACTACTACTTAGGAATTATTTTCTTAAAAATTAATTTTATCCATTTTGTCTAGTAATAATTATTGTAATATCAAACATCCAAAATTAGGAGATCCCTACTTACAGTTTACTTTTTGTGCCTATTTATATGCTTATTATTACTTTTTGATGTGATATATATATATATATATATATATATATACGGGTCGCTTATACGCTTTTATGATAAAAGTACTGTTCCGTTTCAGTGTTCACACGTGATAATTTAGATTATTCATTTTAAAAATTTAAAAGCGATTGAAATTTCATTTTTAATTATTTTTTTCTAGAAGTGATTGGATAATAAAATAATACAAAAAAATGGAATGGTGTCACAAAATTGAATATAAAATAAGTAAAGTTTATTTGGAAAATGTAGTTTTCAAAGTTTAAAAATTCCAATGAAAATATTCTCATCGGAAACATTTTCGTTTTAAAAAAGAAAACGTCGATATAAATTAATTACAAAACAGGTTTACTTTTTATATGATGCGATATGAATTATGAGTTCTGGTTGAAGAATTATTCAGATCATCAAGAAAAATTATAAAAAATTTAACAACATACAGACTTGTTTTAAAACATGATTTGTTCTAATTATGTACAATACGCTTTATAAAAACAATACTTTACAACTGTTAAAGGAAAAATATCCAAATTTTATTACAGTTTTGAAATCATGTTATCAGTCTAACCATTCGGGAATTTTCAACAACAAAAACATTGCCCAAAAAAAAAGAGATATTCTCGTAAATGTTTGGGATAAATGTTACCTGAGTTTCAACCTTCTAGCGGCCTGTTAAAAACACTTATTATTTTTAGTGAAATTTAACATAAGTTTGTTTTTGTTTGAGGTACCTTTTGAAAAGAGGTTTATAATACGGGCAATGGAAGCAGTTTGAAATAAAGAAATGGTTTATCTAAAAACTTCAAAGACATTTGGTAATTAAAAATACAATCGTTTTTGTGACGATGGAAAACGGCAGAAAAAAAACCTGCAAAGCAATCCAAAGGAAGTAGGAAACAGAGGCTTACTAATTAATTACATTACGAAGAAATCACATTGTTCCAATCGGATTCTGATTTAAACATCTTTAAGGCTAAAGGTGGTACCTCTTGAATGTTTAGATATTGTTTGTAGTTGGATAACAGGCGTGGAGAAAAATAGGCAAACTAGCAGAAGTGCTTCAGAATGTCTCATAGACTTGTGATGAAGCAAGGGAAATATTTCTATTTTTAATTCTGTCTTTGTATAACATATACCAAACTCTGCCAAAATTAATATAATGATAACTTTTATTGATTTTAGTTATTTAACTTACATTTACTTTACCTAAATTCACCTATAATAATCGCGTAGAAGCTTCTTTTTAAAATAAACTTAGAATTTTTAAGTTTTTGTTTAAAAACTTATTTCGTAAAACTTATTTCTTTACAAAGTTTTACATTTTTCTAGGTAGGATTCAACTGCAGCAGAATCACAGGAGAAGTTTTCATCCGTGTAAGTCAATAGATTAATATCTAAGCTCTTTTTTAAAAATGTTCTAGCCAACCTACACTTGTATTAAAATCGTCTTTCTTTAGAATTTGTCAATAAAAACTTTGTTTTCTCCTGAAAACAGTATTTACCCTGAAATAGGAGTGTCTGTTTTACTCTTGGAAAAACTAAGTGTAGAGCTTTCTTCGACTTTAGGAAACTCCCCAAAAGTTGAAAGTTTTTCTGTCAGTGGACAAACTATCATTTGTTTTTATAAACGATTTTATTTTTTGAATTAGAGTTCTTTTTAATCTTATGGATTGCAGTACGTCCAACGTCGTATTCACCTGAAAGATCATTGATTTTCTCACAAAATTTTTAAGAATTTAATTTTTTTTAACTAAAATTAATGTTATATGTTTACGTTTTATCTGTATTGATATTTTGACAGAAGTACAAAACAGCATTAAAACAAAAGACAAACTAAATTAACGAATAGCACAATTATGTTCGTCTATAATACTGGTAATAATAAATAACGATGATTTATTATGCACTAGTAAACTTAAACGACATCCTAATCATACTGTTCTAAGGCACAGAGAGATACTGACATATTGACAGTCTATTGTTTTGTTTCGTGGAAAGTAATACGTTGTGACATGAACCTCCCACCACTACACAAGTCTATAAGATTCTAGGCGGTCGGACAAAAATGTCGGATTACTGAACATGCCGTCTATCACATGGCCGGATTATAGAGGCTCGACTCTGCTCTATTCTAGTTGATCACAGATTAAACGTTAGGTTTTAATGAACACATCCTCATTAATATGACTTCACGGTTGCAGCGTACATCTAACAATTCGTCTGCAGTAACGTTACCGCTCGCAAAATAATAATCATAATTGAGACGGGAAATGAGTAAAAGTCCTATAAAAGTAAAAAAAATAAAAAATAAAAAGTTAGGTGTATTTTATTTTGATCTTCTGACAAGGTTACGCATATCAGATAATCTTTTAGTCTCACACATTACTATTTAATGTTAAGACTTAATATCACATTTCATTAGACTTTTTGTATTATACTTATCTTTTTGTTAATTTATTTGTAAAGAGGTATCACAATTTCAGTTTTGCAATTCTTTTATTCAAATATTCACTAGGATAAATTCCAGCCAAATAGAAACTGTGCTGGATAAAGACTACTTTTGTGTCAGAAAGAACATGAGATCAAGAGAAACCATTGTGGCCTTCAGATTAAATTTAAAAAAAAACAGTCTTAAAAAGAATAAAGCTAAACTATATTTATATTCAAAGAAGATATCTATAATAAAAAACGGAACATTATTAAAATGTTATTTAAAAAAAAAAAATTGACTGAAATAAGGGGAAAGAAGACAAAAAATCTGTACAAAAATCATCTAGCAGTGATAAGGAGAATAAGTCAAGTTCTGAATTATAATGTAGTAGGATAAAATGTAGCCTGTTCAGAGTGCGTTTGAACCTATATATAGACAATAAAGTAATTGAAATAAATTTGAAATAAATTCTTAATACAAAAAAAATTAAAATGAGTTATAAAAATTCCAAATTTCATTGCTTGGAAATTTTTTCAATTTAAAAATAATAATGATGGAGATGAGAGAAAATAGTATTATAAAGACTGAAATATTGAGGGATGTAAATATAATTCGTTTTTGTATTAAAACTTTGCTATTTAGGGAGTAAAATTACAAAGAATGGACAAAAGATGGAATGTAAGAGAGAGATTAAAAATATCTACACTAACTAAAAACATCTTATATAAAAAAGAAACATTCTAGATCTCATTTTGATGGAGATTAGTTGTACACCAAAAAATACACGTTTAATTAAAAAAAAAACTAATTGTCGTAAACCATGGACATAGGAAAATCAGAAACAAAAACTATCGAAAAGTAGCATTGAAAATAGGTGTTGAAAATGAAGTGGTTTGGCAGAATACGAAATAATGAGATTTTTTGGAGCTCTCCTAGAAAATCAGGAGAGATGATCTACAATATTAAAAGGAAAATTAGATTGGAAGACCATACATTTCGATCCAGGTTTAGTTATTTGGTAAAAGAAGGATGCAAAGAGAATAAATACTGTGGAGCAAGACAATGATTGGAATTTATAAAACAAATATCCCAAGAAGTAAAAAGAAGTACAGTACTGTAATTACGTTAGGCTAATGATAAGAATAAAATACTAAAGGAATAAGAGTACCAATAAACCAGTTAAATGACTGATAACTCCCAATTTAATTAAGTTTAAAAAAGTTTAAGTCATGACATTTGTCGCTTAATTTTTTCTCCATCTTCAGTTACTAATATTGCTATTTTTTTTAAGTAACGTATAGATAAAAGCAATTGTGGTGATTCAATCAGGTTAAGCCATTTCATAGATCGCGTGTTGCTTAATACTTTTGTATTCACCTTAATTTGTATTCGCCTAAATACAAATTACAAACCTGAATACAACAGAAATGAACCTTCATTTCTGTTTTTTTTTTCCTTATAGTCATTTGTACCCGGAAACGCAAAGTGAAGCTCATTCTTTTTATTTAATATATAATCATGTACGAGTTTTCTTCTATTTGTACCAATAACGGACAATCGTGTAAAGGTGATTAGTAGTGATATGTTTTCCTTATTAAAAAATGTATTTATATAAACAAAAAGTTAATGTTGGATTTGTGATTTGCTTACAGTTAACCTTATTAAATACGGTTAGCAAAATTGAAGTATGTTTCGATGATGTGCTTTGATGTGTTCATTTTATCTTTGTAGTTGTGTCCTGCTTTATTGTACAACATTATACGACCAGAATAATTAAGCAGTTCATTTATTAAAGCAATGTTGTATTAGTTTTGATGATGATTAACGTGTAATTTTTTTTTTTTCCATTTTATTTTATAAGAATTTAATTTACCGCATACTCCCGTATCGTATAATTAATGGTAAAATGTTTTCTGACTCCAATTAGGCAGCGGAATAGTTAAACAGATTTTTCATAATTAATGTCGAATAATTAAATATAAGAAGCAAAGAACCGTTGGGAAAAATTATAGAATAATATTTAGGTCATTAGTAATATTAACAGTAAATATCTTTCATTACGAGCAACTAATGAATATAAACTATTAAAAATTTTGGAGGCGATGAATAATAAGAGATACTATTTTGCTGGTAATGTTGAAGGGTCGGTTACGCTTAATGCAACCGGGAGAATTATACTAAAAATGCTGAATGACTTTAGTTAATGAATAAAAGAGTGGTATGTGAAAATTTTTGTAGTTAAAAAGATAAAAGTATTAATAACTGCTAAGAAAATTCACAATAAAAACTTTTAATGAAATAGAAAAAAAATAAAAATGTGTGAAAAAAAATTTTATGTGAGAACAGGGTGTTAATAAACTAAAATCCCGGTTATAGAGAAAGAGAATAATATGAATCTGCTTTGAGTTTTATTTATTAATAAATGGAAGTAACATTTAGGTAAAGGTATAGCTCTAATTGCTCAATTTTTAAACTAAAAAATAGTTTTTGAGAATATAAATAGAAAAATGTTAATATTAAAACAATGTTAATATATTATGATGAGCCAGGTAAATCATACTAATGGTTTAAGAGTTAAACAAAAAATCGTAAATGAAAAAGGGGTAAAATTGCTGATTTAACACTTCTTTTCCCCTTGACAGATTACAATGAGACAACACGTTAGTTATGAAATGAGTTTAATAATTTAAATACCATATTTTTATTAACACACAAAAATGTTATTAGTAATATTATTAAATTTTATGTTTTTAATATGAAGATCTGATGTAGACACTACATAACTTCCTTATATGCCTATTATATTACCTATACACATTTTAAAAAAAAATGAAAAGTACATAAAATGTTATTCTGATATTTTTCATATATTTTTTATTGTTATTATTGAATTATTATTTATTGTACAAATTTTTTACGATCAGAGATTAATAATTATTAATAAATAAATATGTTTAAATAAAAAAAAAATAAGTTAAAAAAAAGGATATGAAGTCTGTTCTAACTGACGTGCCTTCCCCTTGTAAGATGAAAATATTTCGTTATTAAAATTTTATTTGGCTATAACTCTGAAACCAATGAAAATAAGTACCACATATGTATGATACATTGTTGAAAAGCTCTCAATGAGGGCTTATAACTGCAGTTAAGAAAAAGTCCAAAATCCAAATTGTTTTGGATACTACCATTCTACTGCTAATCGATTTTGAGTTATGCGAGATACAAACGTACGTACAGACATCACGCCGAAACTAGTCAAAATGGATTCAGGGATGGTCAAAAGGGATATTTTCGTTGAAATCTGAAACCCGAAATTTTTCGCGATCACAATACTTCCTTTACTTCGTGCATGGTAGTAAAAATGAAGCTACAAAATTTATTAGTTAAAATTTATAATGTATTGTAACGACTAGTTCGACCATTAAATGATGTGATATGATTTTTTTTTCAATAGCAATAATGTTTTCAGTTAGCGACTGTGGCCTGATTTAATGTTTAGCTCGTTGGGCATTAGGAGCTGTACTGAAAAATTTAATCAATTTTTATAAGAATTCAATTTTTCCCGTCTTATTCAATGAATGGAATAATTTTTTTATCTGATATCAATTCTTTGAATAATTTTCAATATTAGATATTAATTTATTGTAAAAGTTTTTATCTCAAAATTTGTCTCATTCTCACATTTGCATCACGTCTTCGCTGGACGATAGCAGCACTCATTTACCCACATCAAATAAAAATTCTGCTCCTCATTACTATTCACATATTAAAAACGCTTAAGAATCCGTTTTCTACCTTCTACTACAACAGTCTCAAATATATAATTCGTTTCCATTGGCAAACGTACTTGATATTTTTTTCTTTTTATTAACGTCAATAAATCTGACATACCTCTACATTTCTTGGATACGAGTATTTCGATAGAAATTCTCGTATTCAATCGTACTTCTTCAATCTCATCACTATGTATATTACTGGTAATGTAAAACAAAAGTTATTAAAAACGAAGCTAAAAACAAAATTAAACAATAGCAATAATATTACTTGTTCAGCATAACAATTATTTTAACAACGAACTAGGTTGATATATGAGATTGATTGTACTTAACTGCATTATGAGTAACAAACTTCGTGAAAGAACGATGAATGAATATTCCGAGCACAAAGTAGTAAATTCCTTTCTTTGCCTGTTTACTTGTAATTAAGCTTGTCTTTTTTTCAATAATTGAATAGGTCGATGAGGATGATCTTTAAAATTCTCCTGATGTAATAAAGCAAAAATCAGAAAAATGGATTAAACCCGTTTCTCCCCTTCCAGCGTAAAATACGAGTCCTTCAGAAGACAATTTTAAGTATATTTCTGTTTAAATTATTCATAAAAGATAATACTTTTTACTTAAAAACAGAAAAATTAAAGTACTTGCTGATGATAAGGTAATATACGTGTAAAAAACTATAAATTTAGTAATCAATGACATTCAGAAAGATTTAGAAAATATTAATAAGTAATTGGTCAAAAATCAATTTAAATTAAATCTTCGTAATCTAAAAACAAATCTATTGTAATAAATATTACAAAAATGATTATAATGCAACCTTTATGATAACCAGTTATTCAGAATTCCCCACTGCTATCAAGCAAAATATCTCTAAGTGGATGACGTGGTTTTTCAGACGTTATTAGAATTTAACACTGTACTGTCTTATAACCTCAAGAACCGTCGGAAGCTCCCGATATTTACGAATCTCATAATTCCGTGTAAACCTTGGCGCCTCTGCAACTGATCTCGTTGCCTTATTTTGGAAGCGTTGTATGATATCTACGTTACTATTACTTACTGATTCCCACAACTTCACACCATAAATCCAGATTGGTCGTAGGATAACTTCCTAAATCAGAAATTTATCGGACAACGTGAGATGTGAGTTTCACAGTAGCAGTCAATGCAGTTAGTTCCCTATACTTCGCGTTCAGTTGTTTTCTTTTCACCCTCACGTGACACTTCCAGGTCAAACGCCGATCTAGGTGCAGTCCTATGTACCGAAAACTCTCTGCTTGTGGGATTACGACACTGAGAGACAGTCTCCCTTTCTCATGGCGAATCTCATGTGCTTCAATTTATCCTGATTAACTTTAATCCTCCATTTTTTCTGCCATAAGCAGACAAGTTCTAATGTCGTTTTCAGCTCCCACGAGGCTAGTTCAGGGTCTTCGTTAATAGCAAACATGGCAATGTCATCAAAAAATGTGGCGTTGATGCAACCATTCTGCGTTGGAAGGTCCGCAGTGAAGGTTGATTTTATTTTTATTTGTGTTAACAAATAAATTAATTCAATCCATATAACACCTTTGGTTTTCTTAATAGATGTTACAGTTGTGAAGACTACACTATAACTATTTTTTATGATTCTCTTTGTTTGTTTATAGAAATCTGTTTGTTTTTGCTGGATATTTTAAACTGTTGAGTTCGGTTTAGGCATAGATGTATTGAGTAGTCAGTAAATTGTTTTATATATATATATATATACATACACACACACACACACACACACACATATATATATATATATATATACTAGCCTGTACCGGAAGACAATCATTTAAAAGTAGTTCAAAATTTTATTTTATTTTCTATTTTTCTAGCATGGAGCAAGACAAACAAACGGACAAATTTTCGACTTTGTACATAAAAAGATATATATATATATATAGATATATATATATGATGTGCATGTATTGAGATGTAGGTAATTTTTATATTTCCGCATATTTTGTTATTAGATTTTGTTTTTGAGATGGTAGGAGAAAATTATTCTCTATATGTTCGTATACAGATATAAGTTCCATTTATATATGCCACGAATTGTTCACGTCGTCTATGGCCTCTGTTATTTTTTATTTATTAATATTGTAAAAACTACTTCTGCTAGTATGTTGGAAACAGGGAAGTCTAAAACGGATCATCAAGCTGTGTATATGTTTTTTCAAAACTATGATGATTTCATAATGATTATAAGAAATAATTTTTCTTTGCCACATATAAACTCGAAACAAACTTCCCACATTTTAATGACATTTATCATATTTTAATTAATTAACGAAGCTTAAGCAATACGCTACACTTTAATTCAAGAATTGCATTTTTTATTTAAATTAACAAATGAAAAAAATCCGGTCAAGATGGCAAATACCAAACAAAATATTAAATTACGCTTTAAAGTGCAATGATTACTATTGATAATGTAATAATAGTGGATTTGAATTATGCAAATAATACATGGCTATAATTAGCGACATAAAACTTATTTCCTTATAATAATATGAATGGATTACAAATGATATTTTATCCATTATAATTCTGGTGATCCACTTTGACTTTCATTTAATATAATACAGCTTTAAAAGGACCGATAAATATATGTGTGAAAGTTTTACTCGAGTGACCTTAGCCCTCAAAGGATTCAATAGTCCAACAGAAGGTTATACAGCAAAACCAAATAAATCTACGCTGTTCCGCCCCATTGATAACGAACGGTGCAGTTCACCGGGCTCTTCCATGACCTCTTTTGTTTCTCGGTTTTATTAAGAGCTCTTTGATGTACCGCACCATATACTATTCATTGCAGTAAACTTCACAATTATTTCATACATATATTCGTAAGTTATTTATTTACAAACAAGAAATCTATAAATAAATGATTTTTTAAACAAATAAAAATTTAAATTTCCAAATGTTTGTCGGTCGAAAATTGAATTAATTTCATACAATTGTCAGACAAAATTTGAAATTTTTTAATGTATGTGTATTGTTGTCCTTTTATACATACAAAAAATTAAGAGATACTTTATAAAACATTTTACAATTATAAATGTTTTTGGCGTCATATTTCATTTGTTTGTAAAAGTAATATTCGAATTTTTGAATATACTAGAGGTAGTGAATGAAATGACAAGAGGTCATTTGATCAAGAGATCTCATTTGAAAATAAATCATCCAAATACAAACTAAAAAAGTTAGAAGTGTTTCTTATGTGTTCACTTTTTGGTAGAACAATTTTTTAATTCTTTACTTAATATGTCATAGTTCCATGCACCATTCAGCTGTCTGTTAAGAATGTAAAGAGAAAATATAAATAAAATAAGATTCTACAACTGCAATCCATGTGTTTGCTTTTTCTTTCGATATATCGACTGCCTAAATTTAGTTGTCTTTTATAAAACGCGCGCGCTTGCACACACACACAGGGGGATACGCAAAGTTTTATAAAAAGTTTTTTTCTGTTAAAATATTGAGTTATGTTTTTTCTTAATGCTACATAAAAAAACAAAAAAAAAAAACAAAAACATTATAGTAATTCGTGTGTACTGGATTTTATTAAATTTTACTTATGCGAAATGTGTGGCAATACCTTTACAATTTTTTTTTTAGTATTAATTTTGCGAGCAAGAATAATCTGTTAATTAAATTAAGTTTATTTTTAAATTATGTATACTTTCTTTCTAAAAATGTTTCTGTCGAGTCAAAGAATATTGTTTTAAATCTATTAGAAGTAGAATAATAAATAAATAATATAAAATAAATACAATAATATATCAAATGAAAAAAATCAAAAAAAAAAAAAAAAAATTAAAAAAAGAAACAAGTTTTAGACAAAATTTATTCATCTCATAACAAAATAGGCCAATGTATGTTTACGCCATTATGTAGTTTATTTTGCACAAATACAAGTGTGCGCATCACTACAGGTCGACTGATTTGCAAAGAGCGTTGGTTTGATCATGCGCACTCGTCTACAAACGCATGCGTGTCCACCACCCGGATCAACATTATTTAGCACATTCTGTGTATAATTAAAAACAAATTATGAAACCGTATTTTAATGGACCGTTTATTGAACACGTACATTACTAGCACGTATGGTATAATGAAAGCTTAATGTATCTTTACTGTGAGGGTATTATAACCATAGAATTTGTTCAAATTAATTCCAAAACAGAAATAATACCAGTACAAAGCAAGAAACTTCATTTTAAACTTTAAAATAAATTTTTTATGATTTATTTTTTATCGTATATTTATTAAAACTAATGTTGAATAATATATTAAACTATTTACATAATAATACGCAAATTTCAATCAGTGATTAATAATATTACTCAAAAGTTTTACAAATTACATAAAGACAAATCATTATGTATTATTCACACGTAGACAATATACTTCAACACATACATACTCACATAAAATGATGTACAAATAATTTACTTTTATGAATAAATATTAAAAAATGTGGTTTTATCACATTTGGTTTTTTATATTGTTACTAATACTTTATTTGAATAACCTATTTTGTAATTGTAATACCGTCAAGCATGTGATGGTCATGAGTGATTAATAGGTAAAATATGAATATATCAATTAATTTTTTACGTATATGTATTTTGTACATATACGAGTATATTTTTTTCTAAATATACATACAATCTATTCAACTAGTGAACAACCCCTCCACGGCCCAATGAGATGATGATATATATGACATGTAAATGAGGTGTAGTCTTGTACAGTCGATTTAAAAAATCAACAGTTAAACAATTGATTTGCAAGGACCAGTTAACCGCTAGATCAGTTCGGTGGGCTAGTCTTATTTTGGATATTTAAATAAACAAAATGAAATACAAATAGTACAGCGAATATTACAGAGAATAATTAAATTTTAATCACCTAATTTTTTTTACACCATTGCGTTAAATTAATCAGTTAGTGAAATGAATCAAACGACATTCAAATTTATTAAAAAAAAAACGAGTTGAAATCGTAAATTAATTAGATACCAAACAACTAAACTAATTACTTCAACAGTTGATGTATTATTTGATCTAGGATAAATTTTAATATATTATAAATTCCTTCAGGAATTATTTTTAAACTACAATATAAATTTTAATCTATTATTTGCATTTAATAAATATTAAGCATCAAATAGAATCTTAATGAGCTCAATTTTTTATCAATTTATAGATCTTTAGATATGTAGGAATACAATTATACCTATCTATAGATATCTGTATTCTATACTATACTTATTTTTTTATACTTATTTTGTTTCATTCAATAAATTTATATAGGATGTTTCATTTTAATCACCCCAGGCGATTTTCTCGTAAACTACGCACGATACAAAAAAATGACTAGACAAAATTTACTCAAACTAGATACACAAATTTGAGGGGAGACACTCATGGTGACCGTAGATTTGACCGTACACATGAGCTTGACCGTAATTTCAAGGTTAATGATTTTTTCGAACGATTTTTTTATATAGAATGATTTATGTTTGACTCCATCAATGAAAAGAACAGAAAATTTTATATTGAAATATAAGGTCACAATAATAAGGATCTTTGGAATTTTTTCAGGGTGGTTCATTTCAATCGTCCCAGGCGATTTTTCTCGTAAACTAGGCACAATACGAAAAAATTAAGAACAACACCTAATGGTGACCTTTAATTTGACCTTGACCTTATTTCAAGGTTAACACGATTTTTTCAAATAGAATGACTTATTTTTGACCCTGTCAGTGAAAAGAGCAGAATTTTTTACATTGTAATATGTGAGCACACATATAAACTAGGATCTTTCTTGAAGGTCATACGGCTATCAGAGGTAGTGTTGTACGGTGATAGTAGTATACGAGTTACACGTTTTTGAAGGTCATACAATACTCCTGGAATATTTATTCTATTCCAGGCCATTTATCTCGCAAACTTTGGGAAAGCGCATAAAAATGACTCTACACTACCGTATAACATTATCTCTATTGGTTAGCCGTATGACCTTCAAAAAAGGTCCAAGGTCGTAAGTGCGACCACATATTCCAATGCAACAATTTTCTGCTCTATTCATTGGTAGGACCAAAAATAGGTCATTACATTTGAAAAAGTCGTATTAACCTTGAAATAAAGTCAAGCCAAAGGTCAAATCCAAGGTCACCTTGAAATGCTCTCTGGAATCTCAGTAACTTTTGTTTGGATCATGTTTTTGTATCGTACGCAGTCTATGAGAAAATCTGGGGCGATGAAAATGAATTACTCTGTATATTTAATAAGTAATTTCTTAAAATTCTATTAATATAAGAATTTTAAGTTGTTAGGTTTATAATATATCTTTGAAGTATGTCAGAACATAGTTAAACATTCAACGTTATGTTGAATATATTGTCAATTTATTATATATATATATATAATCTATATTATATAAAATATATACCTTTATATGATAGAACCCATATATTTAATTATTAAGTTGGTATTAAATACGCTCTTTAGTTTTACTCGTCAATAGTCGAATGAAATTTAGACAAATATGTGATGATTAAAAAAACAACATTTTTCTTTTATAAATTAATTTCTCATTAATGTATTGAGAATGTATTAGTTGAGAATCAACAATGTGTTAAATATAATTGGTTGATAGAGGTATTATAAAATAAGCTATAGTTTTAAGGTAGAATCAGGCAAAATTCAATATAAAGTAACTACAAAGGTGGTCAGCACGAGTGTGAATTATTCTCATTAGTGACTAATATAACTTTAAAATAACAAAATATTCATTAAATAACTTAATACACTATTTACCTCTAAACCTTTTAGTTATTTTATCATCGTACGAGTGATTTGGGACGTTTATTCCCTTACCTGAAAACAAAAGAAGAAAAAATAACTATTAATACAGAACAAAAGATGATGTACATAATGTATAGAGAATGAAACTGAATACGGTTCCTACGAATTCAGATTCTGTATTTTAGCTATATTTAGTTAATATAATATCATTATAGAACTCAAAATTTGACACATTCAATAAAAAAATTGAGCAATGTCTATGGTTCACAGAGCAACTAGATTAAAGTAAATCACTAGAAATAAAAAAAAAATAAGTAATTTATATTGTTACTTAAAAATAACAAAGAAAAATAATAAACGCTACAAAAAAATGTAAAAATATACATATTGGAGTAGAAACAAATACATAAAAAAGGAAAAAAATCTTTCCTACATTGGTTTGTTATCAGGAACACTCCTCACAAGGATTACACGAAGGATTGGTAACACTTCTTAGGATCAGTAGCGTGATCCTATCACGATTTAATTTGCAACCAAAATATTCAAAACAGAGGAGGGATCTAGTAGATAACGAAAATGAATGAGTTGCGAAAAAGGACGATCTCATGATACGACTCGTGAAAGAATCCAGCTCGAGATGAAGAACAGTACGCAGTGAGTATGTCAAATACCCCTTCAGGAAGCGAATCCCTAACAAAACCCCGCTATAAATGGAAATTAATTTTTAACTGAGATGTGAGGAACACGTAACTGATAATCGGTTTCCTTCTGACCAACCTAAATTACTACAAAGATTATTTCTTCGCTTAAATAAAACGCATATTTCTGTAGTCAATTACATCATTAATACAACAATGCACAGAAAATGGATTATTATCCATAAATCTCATAAAATTTGGTCACATGCATTTCCGTTGATTTATTTACCAATAGTTTTGCTTTTCTATATAAATTAATTTTTTAAAGAGAATAAGATTGCTATTTTGTAAAGTAAGCAATAATAATAACAACAATAATATATATATATTTTTTAATAATTATTTTATTTATTTACTTTTTAATTATTTTTTTAAATTATTTGAATAACAATTTTAATAAATAATTTGTGATGTATATTTCTATGGACTCCATGACCGCTAGTATCTGAGGAAATGAAAGCGCAGAAGAAGTCATAATGGCGACAATTTGTGAGAATATTGTCTATGGATTGTATGGAATATGGACATGTTTCGAGTTGAAGACGTTAAAAATCTTCTAACAATGACTACCAGAATCACGTGGACTAATGAAGAGAGAATAGTAAACTGAAACTAAATCCAATTAAAATTACTTCATACAAATAGAAGAGCGACGGGAATGTGACTTGCCGGGAACATGTGGCGATATCCAGACTCAGAATCGGTCTCACGCGAATAACTTCACGTCTATTATCCGGCGAAGAAAGACCAATGCGCAATATAAATGATAAACCACTTACTGTTAAGCATCTACCGGAAGAGTCTGCAATATGTGATAATCACAGAGATACGGACTAAGAAATAGTATTGCTGCTGTATTTAGAAAGTGGCACGGAAGAAAAAATAATTGCTTACCTACATGTTAGGAAATTTCTAACGCGTTGCAGTAAGCCTTCAACGAAATCAGTATGTGTTATGTTTGCCTGAGAATTCTCTGCGTGAAGGCACTTTACTGCCGAAAATAGAGTAATAAAATTTGCAATATTTTACTGTATGTTTAAAGTTTTATTTTTATTTTTATGTTTTATGTAAATTTCAGGGCCTTTTACAATCTGTGTGTTTTGTTAGTTGTTGTTTGTTATATGTTTTGGGTGTTTTGTTAAAATGTTTCATGGTAGGTATTTTTGTGTTTTATTTAAATGTAAATAGGCAAAAATATTCCGCAACATGGTTAAATACATACTACAAGTGTTGTGAGTAAGTCAATATTCAGACTGAATTTTGAATATTGAGCGTATCTCTTATTTTGTTTTACTGCTAAGTTATAGTATTAGTAACAAATTTTAGATGCATAAAATTTATCAGTTTATATGTGCAACAGAGGAATGGATGTAGTAGTGGATTTTTAAAATTTATTGGTAGACATAGATTGTACATATCATTATTCAATTTACGTAATTAAAATGAGTCTAGATCAAAACTAAAATGGACGATGAGTTGCAGTTATAATGAATGTTTTAATCATGTATTTTTTTTTACAGTCTGGGGAAAAATATATTACACTTTGAAATTTATCACAGGGAATCATTTTCTGCAAAAGTGACTGAAAAAAACCCGATATTCTTCCAGTGATTTAAGATACCAAGAACTGCATACCAAATATAACTATAATCATATATGACCTTGAATATATCACCGGGAGATGATAAAAACGCAGATTTGATCAAATTCATAAGATAGATGATCAATTTACGGAAGATGTTAAAATTACAACTATGTTTGGTGATTTCCCTAAAGAAAGTAAGTGATTTGATCAAATCCCTTAATTGTTATAGAGAAAATATGAAATAAAGAAGTCAGGACTCAAATAACGAAGTGTAGAAGATGTCACAAATTATTTATTTAATAAACCATGCATTATTAAATGTACAGTAGGTAATGCAACAATAGTCATTGAAAAACAAATTGTTTATTCGAAACTAATTGAAAAAAAACTATGATAAAACTTATAACTTAATTACTTACCTTAAATATTGTCATTAAATAATAAATTACTTAATTTAAGTTAAGATACGATAGCATTCTACAAATAGAGTTTCCGTATGGAGTTTCGATAACAGGATTTGCAGATGACGTCTTTCTGGTGGTAGTGGGAAAGAAGGAAGAGGACGTCATTCGTAAAAGAAACGAGGCCATAACTGGTTGATGGGTGGTTGACCAGCAGGAAGTTGTCTTTAGCGGCCGAGAAAACAAAAGTGGTGGTGATGGCGGGCAGAAGGAGGCTGGCCCCCATTGCCTTAGAAGTCAAAGGTGTTAAAATAGAGCCGGTATTGAAGACGAAGTACTTGATGGTATGGCTGGATAGAAGGCCATCTTTTCAGCTGCACCTGACGGAGGTCGTCGATAATGCAACAAGAACAGTGACGGCGTCACTGTTCTTGTTGCATTATATTACTGATGTGTAGAGTGGGGGGTCTCAATTCTTCAAAGAGACGGATGTTGGCTGCTGTAGTGGAGAGTATAGTACTGTATACTGTGCCGGTGTGGAAGCGTGCGTTGTAGACAGGGGTAGCTGTAACTAAAATGGAGATGCTGCAAAGAAGGATGGCGATTGGTGTGGCAGGGGCATATAGAACTGCTTCGGCAGTAGCTATTCATCACTGCGTCGATACCACCGCTGCGTCGATACCACCGCTGGCGTTGCTGGCTAAATAGAGAGTAAAACCAGCTAATGGAAGGTGTCGTGGGGAGGCGGTGATTTACGTTAGAAAGGTGGCAGGAGAGGTAGTCTGATGCGGAAGTGGGGCAGTGGATCAGGAGATTGATTGAAGCTGTAACTTTTGAGTTAACGAAGGTACTCTCGGGTCACGGTGTTTTAACCTGCACAAGAAGAAAATACGTTGGACAAATAGATGCCAGTATTGCACGGCTATAGATACGGTACAGCACACTATTTTGGTGAAAGAGATGAGAAAGTTACCGTGAGGAGGTGGATAACAGAATTCGTGTACTAATTCCAAGTAACATGGTGGAGGCCATGCTACACATTGAAAGAAATTGGGAACTAATTAATACAATGATCGGTGCTATAATGAAGTAGAAGATGCAGATAGAGGAGCAGGATGTCGAGGATAGATGAAGACAGCGTGGGTAAGCTAGGGATGAAGGTAGAATGCTACGGCATCTCACTTTCGGAGATTGGGCAGGGAATCCTGGGGAGGATAGGGCCTGGGTTAAAAATAAAAGGACTATAGTCCCGGGAAGGGGACCTCTCAGAGGGTCTCCCTCTTAGAGACAAAGCAAAGCGAAGACCGCAGTCCCGGGGAGTCCTCCGGGGTTGCCTCCTTAGAAGCAAAGGCAAGAAAAAAGGACCTAGACCCGGCCAATTGGACCCACCGGGTTGGTCTAGTGGTGAACGCGTCTTCCCAAATCAGCTGATTTGGAAGTCGAGAGTTCCAGCTTCAACTCCTAGTAATGCCAGTTATTTTTACACGGATTTAAATACTAGATCGTGGATACCGGTGTTCTTTGGTGGTTGGGTTTCAATTAACCACACATCTCAGAAATGGTCGAACTGAGAATGTACAAGACTATACTTCATTTACACTCATACATATCATCCTCATTCATCCTCTGAAGTATTATCTGAACGGTAGTTACCGGAGGCTAAACAGGTAAAAGAAAGAAGACCCGGCCAATTGGGCGGTCGGCCAGAAAGAGCATAGCTGGTCCTGGTGCGGATCGTTCGGTTGATTAGAGGCAGAAAGGTACCCTCTCAAGACCACGTAGTGCAGTACTGTGGGGTCTTAGGAGGCTAGGGAAGGAACATAAGTTAAGTTATTAAGTTACCAATTTTTTTCAATTAGTTTCGAATAAATAATTTATGTTTCAATGACTATTATTTTATTACCTATTTAATAATGCATGGTTTACTAAATAAATACTTTTAATATCTAAACAATATTATTTCATCTTATCACAAAAAACAGTTAAGGGATTTGATCAAATCACTTACTTTCTTTAGGAAAATTACCCCACAGAGTTGTAATTTTAACATCTTCCAGGAATCGATCATTTACCTTAGGGATCTGATCAAATCTCCGTTGTTATCATCTCCCGGTGACATATATACAAAGACTAATTTAGGAGACCGGCCTTCTCCTATTTCAGTCTCCTTACAAGGAATAACAGTTATACGGGTTTACGGAGAAATATCCATAGATACTTGAAAGTTTACCATAATTTGTTGATCCAGATTCAGGTCTACCTGATCCGATATCAAGGATTTCGACTCGCCTGTTAATATTTTTATTAGGTTTTTGACCAGTTAGAATATCTTTCTGAATAATCCGAGTAGTTATTTTATTTTTTCGTATTCAGTATGTATGCGGTCCTCGGTGTGAGTAAGATGGTAGAATGAGAACTTTGCCTCCGCGTTCGAAACACCAGTAAATCTTAATGTTGGTCACTAGTGAAGTAAAAAGTCTCCTAAAACAGGATTGTTAAATCTGAATGGGGGGCGTTAACAAATTGGTTTTTACGAGGTAATGCAGAGACCGATAGTGGTGTACACCATCGCACTTCTAGTAACTTCCTGGTCCCTAAACTGATAGTACAAGGGCGACTAAGTTATGTTTAGAATTAAATAACTATCTTAGTTAAATAAATAATTTCTAAAATGTAAATCACGATTGAATAATTAATTGGAATCATTCTGAAAGCGGTGTTAATTTACAACGTTGTTTTAATAAAGAATGTGTAACATAATTATACAAACAGATTATATTTAGTATGACTTTCTGCGATATATATTTAAAAAAATATGTGCATAAGTTATAATAATTAATTACTTAGAAGATTTCGCCATGAAATCAGGGCTAAATCTTTCCCCAGCCTACACAGGCTAAAGAAGCGTTTTCGAACCTACGTTTGTATGAACATTCTTATTTTTTGAAAGTTTATATTATAAACATATTCTGAAAGTTTGTTTCATTCTTCGTGAATGATCAATACACATACATACACACACACACACACACACACACACACACACACACACACACACACACACACACACACACACACACACACACACACACACACACACACACACACACACACACACACACACACACACACACACACACACACACACACACACACCAATATATAAATATTAATAAAATCAAATCATCTGAATGAGATACCATAAGTAAATTAAAAGAATATTAGTATTAGGTTTTTACATAAAAACATAAACAAGGTAAATATTTTGGTAGCATTTATATAAAATTAAAGCTACAAAAATAATAATTTTTTATTCATTTCATTCTCATTCTCATTCAGGACCTAAAATATTTTTAATCCTAAAATTTTGTAATACAATCACGGACGTAGAACATATCACACGGTACAAAAATACAATTAATATTCCAAGAGTCGACCTACTATAGTTTAGTCGTGTATGTAAAATAAATACTGGACCCGAGAACGACATCCTAAGCAGATTAATTATACCTCATTGGATAAAAGAGTAAGGTTAAGTCAATATTCTGTATTATTGTTTTATGCATGTACGTTTATAATTGTGTATATTTTAGCATAACCCATAAAGGTTATAACATTTATTATACAGGGTTAAAACTGAGAATAGAGAGAATATCCGTGATGAATATTAGTATTACGAGATGTGTATAGCTTCCAATGCGTGCAAACATGTGGTAGAGTTAATATGATGCTTCTAACGAAGCTTAGTGCTTTTGGGACAAACACAGGCGCGCGCGCACACACTCACTCACACACACGTGAATTTAATTTCATCAGTATGGAATTTCATTCCATATAATGTAGATTAAAAGGCAGAATCAAATAAACACACACCCACACAAACACATACCTCTATGAAATTCCAATAAGCCAACAACAATATTAAATATAATAATTTTACTTCAAATAATTCATAGACTAAAAATTTAATTGACGAAGCATACGTTGTTTAAAGAATTTTTTAATATGTTTTTTTTTAAAAAAATTATTTGTTCTGATAGTATAACTTTCTCTCAACTAAGAGGGAAGCAGACAAAATTGTTACATCGATTCGTTTTTACAAATACTATTTAAGAATGATTAAACTGAATGGCATAAAATTTTCAGTATGAATATACACATTAAAAGCGCAGACTAGGTAATTTATAATTCAGTATTTGGATGGTGGTAGCATTAATCCACATTATTTTAACGAAATTTTTATTAGTGTATTCTAAAAATTAGATCTGGTGTATTTAACTATTATTATTATTAATATTATTTAATTTATTTATTATTTATTATTATAATATTATTTAATTATTATTTGTATTTAATTTGTTAAATTAAATACAAAATATATTTTGTATTAAATTTAACAAACTGAGTTTAGAACAAAACTGAATTAGTAAAGTGAGAATTAAAGTGCAGTAAAAAAAAAAAAAACTTTTAATCATAACTGATTATAGATGTTATAAAAATACAAAATAATAATTTTATGCTCAATCGCTAAAAATAATCTTTTTTTCTTAGAATTTTATGAAAATTTATACTTCATCGTTCTTTGAAAAAATTTAATATTTTACTAAATTTTACGGAAGCTAGAAAATAATTTATCATTCTTTTGTTAATAAAGATCAGACCAGACTTAATTTTTTATGCATTGCATGTCATTTGCGTACTTTATTTCTCCAAAAAAAAGTACATAAAATTGTCGCTTCACATAAAAATTGTTCTGTTTTTTTTTTACAGATGTAAAATAAATAAAATCATTTGAGATGTTAATAAGCGGCAGTAGGGCTAAGTACCTGAGAAAAAAAGATTAGAAGAAACAATGAACGGCATTGATGAAGTATTATACAAGAACTACCGCATGAAAATAAACAAGAACAAAACGAAAGTAATAAAATGTATTCCAAATAATGTAGATGGACCAGTGAATATAAAAATAGGAAGAGAAAAGTTTACGGAGATAAAAGAATTTTGTTATTTGGGAAGTAGAATTACTAAAGATGGACAAAGCCGTAGCGGTATAAATTGCCGAATAGCACAGGCAAAACGAGCCTTCAGTCATAAATATAATTTGTTTACATCAAAAATTAATTTATACTTTAGGAAAACATCTTTCAAAATTTATGTTTAGGGCCTAGCTTTATATGGAAGTGAAACATGGACGATCGAGTACCTGAGAAGAAAAGATTAGAAGCATTTAGAATGTGGTGCTTTAGGAGAATGTTAAAAATCAGATGGGTGGATAGAGTGACAAATGAAGAGGTGTTGCGGAAAATTGATGTAGAAAGAAGTATTTGGAAAAATATAGTTAAAAGAAGAGACAGACTTATAGACCACATATTAAGATATCCTGGAATAGTCGCCTTAATATTGGAGGGACACATGGAAGGGAAATATTGTGCAGGCAGGCAACGTTTGGAATATGTAAAATAAATTTTTAGAGATGTAGGATATAGGGAGTATACAAAGTTGCATTCTCTGAAAGTAATTCTCGTTTTCTCAGGTCATTGATTTTAGTCATAATAACAAGCCACCACCACTACGTAAGTAAATTTTTGCACTTAACTAAATTATGTTTAACTTAAGTCAAGCCATTTTCTCCTTCCCGGGGTTCTCTTCTGCAAGTGTGTATCCCTTCTGCCACAGGTAGCTGAATAATTTTAGAAAGAATTTAGAAGAAAGTGTGGTATTGTTTTGATTTATAAAAACTGAGTAATTTGTTTTGTATATATCAGAGATAAAAAAAGTAAATTTTTTGTTTCATATTTTGTACGACTCAGGAATGGTCGGCCTGAATCTGCACAATACACTTCATGTATATGTTATATATATCATCTTCATCTCAGTGAGCCGTAGAGAGGAGTTACTTATTGTTTACTAGTTGAACAGATTGCAAGGTAGATATTAGGAAAATAAATGAAAATGAATGTTTTGTACAACTGTCGTAGTTTTTGTTGCAAGTTCTGTCTTCATAATTTATAACCAAATTTTTGTTTGTAAATTTGTTAAATGTAAATTTAATTATCATGTCATATTTACTTTTCTAAATAAAGTACAGCTTTTCATCTCAAGACGTGAATATTAAGTTACACTATTATGCCTATTTGTGTTTTTTTTAAGGGATTGTGGATAAACTAAAAAAAAAAATTAACAAAATTTATTGAATGAGTTAAATTACAAATGTCTTAAAGATTAAAAATCGAAACTATATCTACTAAGCATCATTAATATTATTTTGCGGTAGCCTGCTCCTTCAAAGATGTTTAGATTTACTCGATTAATATACTTTAAGAGAAAAGCGTAATAGACAAAAAATTTAATCTTTTCCTTAGCAGTAAAAACGTTTTTTTAACCGACTGAGATAAACGGACAAGATACTCAATTCGATTCAGATGTCTGACTCTTTTATCAAAGGAACCGATTTCAAAGATTATTTTTTTATTTTGTACAGAGTTTCAGTGGTGATTCTAATGTAAGTTATTCTTCGTTTCTTAACTAAAATATTATGTAAATAAAATTTATGTAACTAGTTAGACAATTTAAAAAGAATTTTCATAATTTTTTCATCACAAATTAGCAAACGATTATTATAACATAACGATAGCAGCTTACGTCATTCTGATTTTTAAAGTATTTTCATGCTAAAATTGCAAAATTGTTTAATTATTCAACCAAAAAATTACATATTCTCACAAAAAAAAAGACTCAGCTTTCACTTGTCCGTTCACATTTTTTATCTTCAACAGGTGTTTAAAAATTTTTACAAAGAAATTGGTTTTTAATCTTTGTGTTTCTTTCGACAACATTTTTTCGTTACCAGATCCTTTCTTGTAGGCATATTCAAATTAAAAAAAAAAAAAAAAAAAAAAAAAAAAAATTAAAATTGTGAAATAATTTTAACTTTATTCGAAAATAAAACAAAAAAAAGAAACAGATCTGCTTTAAAAATTAAAAATATAATTTTTTATATTTTTTCATTAAATTTCAATAAGTTAGCAACAAATTAAGGGTTTCTATTTTTAAACATCAGTTTGTAAACCGTTTCTAAAAATCTAATCTTATAGACAATTACAATTTATTGAAAATTCACGAGTATTTAGGGTTACCGTGTGTTCAAGAGGAAGTCGATCGATTTACAACTAAATACAACTAAGTACTTGTGAAACTAAGTACGTTATTTGTCTTTTTTTTTATTAACGACCACGTAAACTATCTAGCTGTTAACCTCTTAGATAATGGGGAAGATGTAAGGCGATTAAAGCGGGTACATATGTTGGACCTATGAACCTAATAGCGATACTGAAGATGAGGCCTCTCTACTTAAGTTGTGCTTTATCAAAGTATTTGTTTATGATCATTTAGGTTTCTAACGAACGTTATTTGTTCCTTGTTACTATTTTTTTCTTTATACGTTGAGGTTTTATTCGTAGTTGTGGACATTATTATGTTTTCTAGTTCATTATTGGAAGGACTTCATCAGTGCTTATGCTACCTTTGGTTTGCTGTTGATAACTAGAATGTATTTAATTAGATGTTTCAAGGAAAATTCTTTTATAACTTTATTACTGAGATGAAATTTACCTACGGTTTCTAACTACGAAAACGATTGTAAGTATAATTTGAGATACAAAAATAATTGAAAAATTATTTTCAATAGAACGTTTTTAATGACAATTTTTTTTTTTTAATAAATAAAAACTCTGAATGTATTTAAACACGAACGATAAAATACAAATTTTAATCAACCGTCGTATGAAATTTTCTGATATGTGAGGACTGAAGAACGGATTTTCATCGTTATAATAGAAAAGTTCTTAATTTTTATCATTCATTGACTGAGCAAAAATTACTGGCTTAGCGAAAATTTTCAAGCAATGAAAATTACTAGGAAAAAAGGACACATAATTATATAAAACTTTTACACATATTTTTTTCTTAAAAAACCTTTTTTTAATTTCAAATAAACTTTTCTTTCCCATCATGAGATTTTATCTATTTTTCGGTTTACTATTCATTTTCCAAGCGCATTTTTTAGTTAAATAATTTCAGCGATAATAAAAGAAGAAAAATAACTTTTAGAAAAATATTTGTATGTGTTTTTTTATGACTTGAGGTTCCCTTCTGTGTAAGAATTGGTGTCCGCAAGAACATCGGGTAATTAATTTAAAATATGAAAACAAAATAAATGTTATTATTATCATTACTCAGGTAACTTTTATTATATTTTTGAAAAAAAATATTTGCAACTATGAATGGGATGAATTATAATAATATCAATAATTAAACAGATAGATAGGAAAAAGCTTAGCAGTTTGATTTAGCTGCGTAATTGAAATTCTAGCCTACTTGCGAAGATATTATGCAAGGCTAGTTATTAGTTTGAGTGAGTTGGATAATATATTAGAATTGTAAATTAACTCCGTCTTCAAAGAATTGGGAATAGATAAGCCAATAACAGTGACTATACGGTACGTCTAGTTGGCTACAAAGTATTATATAAAGGTTGTTATTTTATGTTGCCAAACTTTATTTTATCACTGTATTACTTTAAAAAAATCCTGTGTCAATTAACATTTACAAAAGTTTCGGATGTAGTCATCTATAAATAAAAATAAAAGTTGACTTTGAATTGAAGAGGTTTTCTTACATTTGAATAACGGTTAAAATTAAATGATTCCTCTGTAAGAAAGTTTAAAACTGACAAATCCTCTTGGAATCCTAGTTATTGTTTTATTTATATACTTACTTAGTCTTATAAAAAATAAATTAGTTAAAACGTTGTTATAGAATTTTTTTCTACAAACTTTCTTTCTCTTATATTTTAGAAAAGATTGCAAATATTTTCCAATTTCACAAACAACTCAATTAATGAAAAGTTATCTTTAAAGTCGTGAGGTATAAGGGTAAATATTAACTGAATTCCTATTTTTATGGTTGGACGTGTAACAACTAAAATTGTCCTGATAAAATTTAAAAAAATTTTCTATATCTGGACAGATTGAAAATAGTACAAAAAAAAATTAATAGTTGAAGGGTTAAAAGATTCAAAAGTAAGGAAAAATGTATATCATAAAAAATATTTTAGAGTATGATATTAAAACTATATTTTTCAAAAATTGTTCATTCTTATTATCACTGATGATATCATCAGTGATATAACCGAATATTATTTATTTTAATAGAATTTTTACGATCTCAATTTCCAATGAAAAATTTAAATTCTGTTCCACCGCTGTACAATATCTACTCCAAATTTAAATGAGTGTAGGTTAAACCTTCCCTGGGGTATAAAGTCAAAGAGAGACCATCACATGTGTTTTAGGGTGCAAACAAACACACACATAATTACTAGCTCCCTCTCATGTAGATACGTGCTATACATACTGAATGTTTTAAACAGAGCTTTTTTCTTTTAATTCTGTTTTTGATCAAATTAGTACGTTTTATATTTTATAAGAATCGAAGAAAGTAAACTGGTGACAGTCCATATTAATATTTTTTAATGCAATAATTAAATGTTACTTATTAATGACTGAACTGTGTCAAAAAATAGATTGTTTAAATGAGTAAATACAATAAATAATATAAAATGTTAAAATCCCCTTATAAATAATAATAATAATAATAATAATAATAATAAATAATTCACCGTTATATTTACCTAATATTTTAACATTTGTGAAAAAAAAATCGTCGTAATCATATCAAACTTATAAAGAAATAGATTTTATAGGTATTCGAATACATCCTTTCCACAGAAAGAGTTTCTAACAAAGGGTAGTATTCGAGCTAATAGTAATATTTAAAAAAATAAAAAATACAACTAACAAAAAACAAGAACGTTATATTACGTCAATAGTAAATGCATAAGTATAATGTTACTTAAACGACCTCAGAATGGATTATTCATTTTGCCAAATATACACCGTTATACATCCGCATACCAAACCCGCTGAAATTCAACTCTACATACTAATCCTCTACTCTAGTTCATCAAAAGGACTAACTGGCTGAATATTTCAACATCATTACTGACGCAAATAATTACGCTTGTATAATTCATACAATGATCCAAATTTATATGGGGTTTTCTCTCAGTGAGGAGTTTATGAAACTCATACGTAATTTAATGATTATGTTTATAAATAAAACATAAAAAAAATAATTTTATCTTCATAATTATATTAAAAAAATTGGAGGAAAGTTTTAAATAATAAGATGACATATGTAATTACTATGGTTATCATGTTACCTACCTACTAAACAGAGGGAAAGACAGCCAAAAAAAAAAATAATAAAAAGTAAATAAATTAAAAAAAATTACTAAACTACAAGAAAATTTTGACTAGTGTACTCTAAAAAATAAAACAGAAAACAAAAATATTCTTATTTTAATAAAGATAATTCAAGATGCAACAATTCCAAACCAGCTTGCTTTTATTTAATTCTATCGAATATATCTTCCTTGTAATATATATAAAATTTATTTAACAAATATTAAACAGCTTTAGAAATGTTTCTCTAAGAAAGAATGTAGAAATAAATAAGTCCATTGACTAAGAAATAGAAGAGTTTTGGGAAAAATTGAAGAACAAAATTTTTTAATAAATACATAGTCTGAATATCTTACTAAGGTTAAAGAAAACAATAAAATTCTATAAAGAGTAAATTAATATAATGATTAAATTGAGAACTAATAACACTGGTCAACATGATTTTTGCCTCATGAGTATAGATAAGTGTACTTAATCCAGTTTTTTAGCCTGTTTTCAAATGTATATTCGGAATTTCTCCATCATCCACAGTTTTTTTGGTATTTTAATATTATAAAACGTTGTTCGTCCAATTGTCCATTGTGAAGTAAAAGCTTCTTGAGAATTGTAAATATGATGGAACCAAATGAACTAACTGAAAGACTAGCGTTGCTACTGTGGTTTAGGCTCAGACGTGTATTGACATGTACAAACGTGATCTAGTGTAGCACACATTCATCAGAACGATGTCAGTTGTGGGGTAGTAGTGAACCAGTAAACACGTCATTACCCACCGGGTTGGTCTAGTGGTTAACGCGTCTTCCCAAATCAGCTGATTTGGAAGTCGAGAGTTACAGCGTTCAAGTCCTAGAAAAGCCAGTTATTTTTACACGGATTTGAATACTAGATCGTGGATACCGGTGTTCTTTAGTAGTTGGGTTTCAATTAACCACACATCTCAGTAGTGGTCGAACTGAGAATGTACACACTTCATTTACACTCATACATATCATCCTCATTCATCCTCTGAAGAATTATCTAAACGGTAGTTACCGGAGGCTAAACAGGAAAAAGAAAAGTAAACACGTCATTGTGAGTGCTTTGTGGGTCTGAATTATTGGGTATTAGATATTTATAACTTTATTTCATTTTATTAGTTGATAGTTACAAAATGCCTAGAGTTTTTTTAAATCATCCTAACAATTTTTGTTATGTATGTGGTGAAGTGAGGCTCAAGTTTCAAAGGCGAAACTTTACTGCATAAGTAAAAAGTGTTATAAATTTTATTTTGGGTGTAATGTCGGGGACGAAACAAGGGCCTGGACTCCACATGTTTGTTATTTATCGTGTTCTATGCTTCTCACAGCATTGCAAAATGGCACATGCCACATACCATTTGTTATCTCTATGATTTGTAAGGAATCCAAAGCTCACTCTTCTGACTGTTATTTTTGTTTAACAAACATTAAAGAGATTACGACAAAATAAAAACATACAGCGGTATGTTTGCAATCTGCAATGACTAAGCAATCTGACCTAACTTGCAATCTGCAATGAGACCAGTTCCACACTAGGAAAAATTGCCCACACCATAGCCTCCAGAACATGTGACATTGATGGAAGAGCTCAGAGTCTGATAGAAGAAAGGAAGAAATAGAAACATGACCCACTACGTAATCCTAAAATTTGTATCTACTTCCGTTATATGTGAAACTAGGATTAATGAAGAATTTCATCAAGACCATGGACAATACACCAGGTTTCATGTACTTAAAACAGAAGTTTCCTAAAATTAGTAATGCCAAATTAAAGAAGGAATATTTGTGGATCCACAAGTATGATCCCCACAAGTATGATCGGGAATGCATGATGAAAGGTTTGAGGAACTATTGAATCTACTGAAGAAAGCAGGTTAGCCTTTCTTCAGTCTTCATTTTTGAGTATCAAAAATGTTACTCAAAGTTTTTTGGGACATCGAAAGGCGGAAAATTACGATGATATTGTCAACGATCTTATATCATCTTATAAAAATTTGGGTTGTAATACTCGTACGTCCTTAAAAGTGCACTTCCTGCTTTCGCACCTAGATTTCTTTCCGGAAAATCTTAGCGCAATGGGCGATGATCACGGCAAACACATTCATCAGGAGATTTCAGCTACGGAAAATAAGTATCAAGGCAAATGAAATCCTAATATGCTGGCCGATTATTTTTGGACCATCAAGAGGGATGCGCCACAAGTGAAGTATAGCAGAAAATCGTCATTTTTTACTTTCTAGGCGAATCAAATGTTTGAATATTGTGCAGTTAAGAAAGTATTAAAATATTTCAAATTATAGATGCCTGTCTCTCAGAAACCTTGCATGATGGGGAAAAAACCGATATCGTATTTAAATTCAGGAGAAAAATACTATCAGAATTACATATTTTTCTTCCTGAGACAAAAGGAAAAATTATTTTTTGTTTCACAGTGTAATTAGGGATAAGAATTATATAATGGTTAACAGATTGAAACAGAATACAAAAAAAAATTTACCGGTGCCGAGCTGGCAGTTAAACGATTGTGTCGAAAAAAGGGTTAATAAATTATCCGACGTAAATAATATTCCTATATGAAAGTTTTCATTCGGTTTCTGTGAAACTTGAAAGGCTCATGTTACTTTTTTCCTTGAGATCAAATTTTTTCATATTTTATGCAACAAAAAGGATGTGTATGTTAGTTCGAGTAGGGAGTTAAATTTATAATTTAAATTTAACTCAACACTTTTAACTTGAATTGTCTGAACACATATAATGTATTACAAGCTTTGAAGCACAGTAGTTTTTATATTATAAACATGGTATTGTTAATTGACGAGAAAAACTGGAAGCATTGATCCTGACCGTAAAAAAAGGGATTGAATATTTGTGGTTTTTTTTAGGTTGAGATATTGACCTTATTTCCGAAACGCATTTTAATGATAGCAACTACTTTAGTATTTGAGGCTATTCAGTGTACGCAACTAACCATGCCATGGCTCCAATTTTATATTTTATCTTCACCGCAGACCCTCCCACTTCCGACTAAGCCATAGTTATCCATTGCGGTTGACACAGCAATCAGATGGTGATGCGGCGGGTCTAGCTTTTCGTAAAATTCAATCTGCATTGGACCTTATCAACATGTGACGGTGTAAATGGAAAATAACAGTCAATCGTGCTAATTCAAATCACATGATGGCTACATTGTGAAGTGATTGTCCTCGATTCCACCTTTATAAAACGTATCCCGCTAATATTAACACTGTACGGTACCTGGCTTTGCATATACACCATCGTGAAACTTGGTGTGATCATATGAAAGAAAACAGGAGGCAATTACACGCTAGGTTTATGCAGTTGTGCAGGATGGTGAGTAAAGAATCTCATTTATCTTTGTAAAATAAATTATTGCTATATAAGGTATTCCTGAAACCGATATAGAATTATGGGGAACAGCTTGTAACAGAAACATTAAGGTCATTCAGTGATTCCAAAACAAAGTACTTAGAATCGTAACGGAGACGCCATAATTCGTAAGGAACAATGAGGTCCACGACTATCTAAGAATCCCATATATTCGAGAGGAAAATTATCTACCGATACTGTCAACGCTATTAATTTTATCAAAAAGATTTTCTGTTTTTATTCGGTCAGAAAATCTGCGGCCAGAATAAGTATATAACTCAAATGAGACAGGATTAAATTTTAGGATGCTACCATCGAAAACACTAGCATCAAAGGAAGAAACTTGTGCACCCGTTTTTAAAATTTGTAAAAAGCGTGCTTTTTAAATAAGTAACTTTTTAATTAGATAAGAAACGATATTCCTTTCCTTGACTTAACGGTAGTACGAAACTGGCGTGTGATCCCGCTGCTATCAACCATGTTACTCAGGTTAGACAAAAGAAGATGGCAGACGTTTTCGTTATAAAATCAAACTAAGTTTATATGAGTCAATGCGAGAGTGATTAGTGACTATTGGTTTATTATAAATACAGTAAAATAAACAATAATGTTGTAATCATTTTTAATTCGTGGCTTATTCTGCTACCAATTCGATATTAATATGTTTGTTGCCCGAAGGTTAACCGCTAATTCCGTTATCTGAGTCGGCAACACCCACAATTACCTCGGTTAAGAGAGGCGCTACTATATTCGACAAGGAGTATCATTGGATAGTCTTCATTTACATTATAATTTTTGTCAGTCGATTTACTTATGGTCCCAAAGTGTGTAGGAAACAAATTGTGAATAAAGCGCAAAAAAAAATACAAAGCTTTGTAGTTTTTTAAGTTTTGGTAACTTTTTTATTAAGTTTAATAAATCACTTTCAATTTTAAGCTCTATTTTTCATCTTTTTTTATATTATTAATATATTTTAACGTTTGCTTTTATAATTAAATTTACTTTTATTAATTCCTTGTATTTACTGATGATTATTAAAAAATCAAAATAATTATTTAATTTTATATTTTTATTTAACTGTTTCTTATAAGTTGATTTTGAGCGTTTTCTATTTACGATTTTTTAAAAGAAAGGAAAAGCATACGTTTTTTTGTTAATACCTGATTCAATACTGTTAATAGATTTAATTATCAGCCAGTTGATTAATATCCTTATTAATATAATGACCTACATAAATTGAATGAAGTGGATTTGATTGTCAGGCAAATGGTTCAGAAATTTTATCGCATGATTTAATCTACATGTAATTATTTAACCATGAACCCTTTCATTGTTTCCTTAATCAGCATTCCCATAGCTATGTGATTATTTGTTCTTCTATACTAATAATAATATTTTCTATGATCTAGGGTGTAAACGAATAAAAAAAAATTTATTCTTTTAATCCATTTATTTTGAAAAAGTTTTAATCGGTAACTTATACAAACAGAAATGATTTTCATTTAAATTTAATTTAAAGAACCAAATCTCGTACTTATATACGTAGTCTTACAAAAATATATTTACTTTAGAGATGAATTTTAAGATCTTATTTTGAATGTGTAATTTTATCGTTTTTTACACATTTCAGCTTTATCAGGTAACATTTCTATTACTTTTATAAAAACAAATTTAATTTAAAAAAAGAACCTTTTTCATAAAGCTACTAAACGTTTATTAAATATTCACATTTTCCAACAGACAATTTTGGTGCCTTGCTAGAATATATATATATATATATATATATATATATATATATAACTAAAAATGATAAAATTATATAATTCATTAATCTTCTATTCCTTAAATAATGTTTACACGTAGGTAATACTTTTTAAAATTTCTACCACTCCAACTTCGTAAAAAGAACAATTAAAAGTATTAAATGAATTAGATCACGCACTGACAAATAAAGAAAATGGAATAATTTTATTATATTTTAAATGAAATACTCGTATTTTTCCTTCTTTAGGTTTCATTTAGGTTAGCAGTAAAAACTGAAAAACACTATAAAACAAAACGTGTTCACGAATAAAGAAGTATTTCGATTCTCGAAAAAAACTTAGTTTTAGTTTAATTACTCAGCTAAAACAAAATTATTGTAACCCAAATCTCTTTATAAACCGATTTATGGGCATAAATTTTTGATTTGTACGTAATTGCCTATCATTCTAAATCTTTTCGTGCGATCATCAATATTAAATAATTCGAATATAATCATGTATTAAATTTTAATCTCAAGTTACCCTACATTAAAGGCATTGTAGAAGAATTATGTTCTTAACCTTTTTCTCTAAGACCAATTTCTAAATCTTGTCAAAAGAGTAAAAGCAGACGAAGCAGAGATCTATTCTATTAATCATTCTAACATTTTTACAAAAAAAATATATATATATAAATAAAAAGTTCGAAAACAGTATTATGTGAATTTGACCGAGTTGAAGCTCATACCATTTTTTGTATATATTTAATAACTTTGTTAAATGAACTTGTTTTACGCTCCATAGAACAGATCTCCATAATAAATTGATAATAAATATTAAAATAAAAACAAAATTGTCTTTATTTTTATGCATCGATAATTCTGTAATAAAATTGAACGTTATTATGGTTCCACGTAAAAAGTTTACTTACGTAGAAAATAGTTCGTTTTCAATCTAAAAAAAAATTAAAACAAAAAGATCTTTATTCTAGGTGCTCCTAACTGAAATTAGTGTAATAAGTTCTTTGATTTCGAAAAAAATAATTTACTGTTTTCAAGTCTTTCTTTATGGATGAGAACTGAATTAAGAATTACTAAATTAATTTTACTGGTGTTAGGGAAAATATTTTTTCGTATTCTCCTGGTAGATAGTTTTAGTTTCACATAACTCTGGTAATATTAATAAAATCTTGCTTTTGAAAGGTCTATTTATATCATCACTGAATATTTTTAGAAAGGTATAATGTATATCAGTTTATTTATTTAAAAGTTATTGAATCTCAAAAAATTGTGAAAATAAAGGAGAATTTCATCAAATTTTGAAATTTTATTACAAAAAAGGAATAAAATTGACTAAGGCTGCTAAAAATATTTACAACGTTTGTTGACGAGATGCAGTCAGTATCTGTACGTATTGCACAAAACTGGTTCGATAGGTTTTTAATCTGGAAATTTTGATGTTAATGATACATCACCAATGGTAAGCCAATTACTGAAAAAGTCGATGAAATCATGAAAAAAAAAAGGTAAGGCCGGTATATTAACAGTCATGATGTCAGTATCAAACTAGACATCATTTAATATAAAATAGTTTTAAACTATTTTAACCGTCTGCGAACCGTTGCTAAAACGGAACGAAATCGAACCATTTTTGAAACGACTCATTACCGGCGATGAAAAATGGATCACGTACAATAATAGTATACGGAAAATATCTGGTCGAAGCAAACTGGAACTCCGTAAACGGTTGCAAAGCCAGGATGAGCCAAGAAAAGTGATACTGTCTATGTATGTAACTGGATAGTTGTTTTCACTGCGAGCTCGTGATGCTCAGTCAAATAATTGACTGAGTACAATAACTCCGATACAGCCCCACCCGATTTTTATATTCGCTTTTAGATCCTAAATAATTTTTTTAAATTTTAAAAAGTTATGTTATTACAACGGAAAATTTTTATTGATATATTGCGTTTATGAAAGTACAAGAGTATTTCATATATTAAAAAAAAAATTGTTCACGTATTACAACTGGAACTACAACAACCTACTCTGTTAAGTATTTGATAAATTGAATATTTACCACTTTTATTTAAAAATATTTTTGATTTGGCTATTGAAGAAAAACATCTGAATTCTAGAGCTGCTTTAATAAGTAAATAGTTTTTGTAAACCAATCGTAATGTATGCTAAATTAAAAATAGCAAATTAATTATTATTTCTTTAATAACGGATTTATGTTGATTATCTAACACTGTAGGGTGTGTCATAAACTAGTAATTTTTTATTTTATGAAGGAGCAGGAGTTAACAGTTATCGTCATTAGCCCGCTGGAAACTGGTAACGTTTGAAAAGATGCCATGCTTGACCAGGATTCAAACCCGGGACATCCACATGAAATGCCGAGACGCTACCTTCTCAGCCACAGAGGTCGGCTCTCTTAAATTTAAAAATTCACTAAAAAATTAAATAATTTTTCAAAAACATTAAAATTTATTAAAAAGAAAACAAACACAGAAACAGAATTTATACTGTATTAGAGATACTATTTCAGTCAACAAAAACCAGTTACCTCGGTGTTAAATGATAGATTAAAAATAAGTCAACAAATCGTTTTGGAACCTTTAGTAGAGATTGTATGCACACACACACTCACACATACTTTTTCAATACCTGAAACAAATTATTATTTTATTACGTGTTACAATTATTTCTTATTATTTCATGCAAAAACTATTTACTACAGTAAGTGTTTCGACATTTCGATGTCGTAATCTTCTAAATACCGATGATGATACCATAATCGACACGATGTCATAATTTTTATTTTTATAATAAAATAAATATTCATTAAAATTTTGTATCTGTTGCTTATACGTCAAATTAAGAGATGTATTTTTTAAAAATATTAATTCTTTACAGAAGACGTTGTAAATAAACCCTTCTAATTTATTTAAAAATAAAATAAAATATAAATAAGAAAATTTATGCTTCTTTGCAACTTAAAGCTAGCGTAAAAAAGGTTATTTTAAATATAAAACAATTAGAATCGAATTTTGCTTTAAGATATTTCAGAGAAAGGAAAAAAAAACAATTTTTATTCTAACATATACAACAAAATGTTAGTAATAAAACGTTAGCTATCCATTGTTTTAAAGAGATACACACACACACACACAGGGGTGCGCAATAAAATTTATTACTGTAGTAACTACATCAAATCCTCCCTTCAGAAATTTGACCGTAGATATGTTCTAATTAAATTCCTTACTGTGAAATCTCTTAAAACATACTGGGTTTTTAAAAACGCAACCAAAGCAAAATACTCTTTAGAAAAATTAATGCAATAATTTCGGATGAAGAGGTTGGCAGAACTAGTTATTGTTTTATAATCAGCAGTTATAATTTTATATTTATTTTTTGCGAATAATTAGTTATTTTTGGTTATCTGTGTTTTATTAAGAAGGAATAGTTTTGAACACAGAAGAAAGGATTTTATTTGTGGAAAATAATTTAACAACTAAATCTTTTGTTTTGTACCAAGTAGATTTTTAAGTGCAGTTTCCGAATACGAATCTACCACATAAATCTTCAATTGATCGATCGATAAAGAAATATAGAATGACTACTTCTCTTTGCAATCTGGGAGAAACCCGAAAACGTTCAGTACTTAATGACGAAATATTGGAATGTTAGAGTAGGCTTTTTAAACTCGACTAACAAATCATTACGAAAATTTCTGCAAAAAAAGGCACTATATCTCTGTATAATGCCTTTAAAGCTACCCGCCTACTTAGCTTAAAGCTATAACGAATATCATGCGAATTACACCCACCTTATAATGCTGATAAGTTCCACTATTGTTAATAGTTTAATCAGTTTGTTCAGGAGGACATTAAAGTGTCGGTTAATATATTTTTTACAGATGAGGCTTGGTTTCATTTTAGTGGTTAAGTTAATGGTCGGAATGATCGTTACTGGAGCTCCAACAATCCTCACATCATCCATTCACGATCTCCATACTCATAGCAAATTGGTGCATGGTATGCAATTTCCAGGCGAAGAATAAATGGTCTCCATATTCTTTGAAAATACTCTTAATGCACACATCTTCCGAGAAATTCTAACGCAATTTATTGAAAATTTAGAATTAAATGAGAGAGATGGTGGTTGATACAAGGTAAAGCCACATCTCACACTTCAAGAACAACAATGGGACCTTTTGAGAAATTTATTTGGTGAAAGAGTTATATCGACTAGCGTATGACCAGCTAGGTCATATGATCTTTCTGCTGCAGACGTTTTTTTTTTGGAGTTATCTAAAAGATTGTGCGTTCAAAAATAATCCGCACACCATTATGAATTAAAAGCCAACATAACTCAAAAATTACGAATAATTGGAAGAGGTACACTTCGAAAGGTTGCGCGGAATGAAAAAGAGTTAAAGGCTTGCATTGATGAAAATAATAACTATGTTATAAAAAATTTGATCTCAATATTGTTTTGCATAAATTATTGTTATATTTATAACTAATAGTAATAAATATAACATTATTTTTCTTTAAATTGGGTTGCTTTGATGGGTTGTTTTTAAAACAAACACTGTATGCATGTGTGGTTCAAAGACATTTTTATCGGATTACTTTATATTAATCTAACAATATTTATAAATAAACAATAATCTTAATCTTTATATTAATTAAAAGAACTATCGTGAAATACCGATCTCGGGAAGCTTCTTTAAAATTTTCAGACTTGCCTTTAATATCATATGGAATACACATAGATTTTATTTTAAAATTTTTTCTGTGTTTGTGAGTCTATAACTTAATAATATTTCCTCAAATTTGAATTAAACTAATATGTACGTAATAGGTTATGTACGTAAAAAGAGAGCTTCGGAAGGCCATTTCTTCATATTTATGAAAAAAGCTATCTTGCCATTTTTATTCCTCAAATTTTATCGGTACAAAGAACAATTAATAAATTAAATTTAAAAAAAAACCGTGATTTTTCTACATCCATTCAGTGTAGATAATTAATTAGGATCGCAATTAATTTTCAATGAGGCCTTCTGAATTGTGAGCTATTTCGTAATTTTATTTCTAATTGTTAGTAATTAAATTACTGTTAATTAAAATGCACTCCTTGCATTTTTCTACAACAAATATTACACATCATATTTTTATTCTTTTATTCAAGCTTTAAGCTTCTGATAAAGTAATTTTAGATTGTTTTAAATTTCGCTCCCTTTTCTCTTGAAATTTGTTTTAGACATTTTCTCACTTTTATTCAACTAAATGATTAATTCCAAACTATCCCAGACTTAATTTCAATTATCCTTGTTTTTAGTACATGAGTAGAGTGAATGTAACACGGATCCTGCATAACCGACCGTTGTTAGGTATGCAAACATGTAGGATATTTTCTGGTATCACGGGCTCTGTTAATACCAACTAATTATATCAAGCAGTTAACATAAATATGTTTACTGTGTCATTTTACTCGGTTTGTATTCATGAAGGTATTAGTGATTTTTTATAGTTAATAGCAGTGACTAACGTGATATTTATAAACAGTCTATTTCATAACCTGAGTTTCTTAAGGTGTTCTCTGTTTGAAATCTGTATCGGTAAAATTTGGAATCCCATGCAATATTATATTTTCTATCGGACTGGATCCGGTCTTGTTTGGTTTCAAATCTTTAAAGGATTACGCCTCTTGATTTGAGTTGGTTGGAGCAAGATGACTGTGACGAGATAGAGCTGAAAGTCCGTGATAGAGCTAGAGTCCGTGAAAAAATCTAGTGCTCTTGGTTTATGATCTATCAAAGTAAATGGTGTAACTTCATACATCAGATAGGTGTTTACCCAGGCGGAAATCGAACTCAACATTAAACAGTGGTGTTCCAATCAGGTCATATCGGATAGCGTATAATGTTTATAGAGCTCTTAGTGTTAGGTGTAAATAGATTTTCGTTCGCATATTCATGTATACAACTGAACCGACATATATTCATGTTATTTTACGGGTTCAGTTAGTTAATAAGTACAAATATAAGATTTAATTTAATAATCAAGTCAGAGTAAATAGAATAAATATTAAAGAAAAAGTAATGAGAAAATTGGTAAATATGGCAAATATGTTACGTTAAAAAATGTAAAAATAAAAAAAAGAAGTATGAATTAATAAATCTGTCAGCTAATCAATGTTTTAAGCTTAACATGTAGAAATTTCAAGAATAAGTTAAAATAATGTTTTTACAACTTCCGTATAACATGTTTCAGCTTAAAAAAGAGAAAGAAAAAAATGACTAGACAATATAATGACTTTCTATAGTAAACTACTATAAATCTTTTTTCCAATTATTAGACGTCAACGAAACCTTCCAATCTTTTTTCTTACTGCTTTTCATCCCAAAGGAATATCTATAAATCTACAAGAAACAATCCTTCTGAAAAGAAGTTTCAGTTTTAAAAGAACGATGATTAAAAATGAGTTCGCTGTGAAACGCATCATTTTTAAATTGGATTATCTTGGCAGATTTACACACAGTATAACGCTATATATAACATATACGGAATGGAAAAAATGTAATTTATAAATGTTTAGTATAATGTAACGGAATATACAGTTGTGCGAACATAATTTACAGTTAAACGTGCATGCAAGAGCGTAAGCTCACGCGAATATAAGCACACAAAATTCATTCACAGTTACACAGACTTCATAAACAGATTTCAAAGACAAAACTCAACAAAATATTTTCTATAACATTCTATATTTTCAATATAGTATATTCAACCAAACTCAACAACCCTACGCGTAACGTGATCTGAAACCCAATGAAACACCGGTACGCCTTTTCATATGTTTCTCTCCTTTTTTTATCATAAGTTTACTAGTTTAGTGCTACAATCATTTCAATTCTGTGATAACCTTTTTATCTCAAAATATTTACGACATCCTATGTCCTGAGTTATCAATTTTATCCATTCTAGCACTAATCGTACTCATTTCTTGTTCAAGTTATTCCTTCTACAACCGAAAGAAAATTATGATTTTTATATCAGAAAAGAATATTTTAAAGCGTTATGTCCGAGTGGGATAATTTTACTTTACGTAAAGTGTTACAAGTAATCATATTGTATCCTTCCAGTATTAAAAACAAATATGAGTTAGAGTGGTGTAGGTTAGCTTTTGTTTTTTGAGTTATTTTTTGTGTAAGGGTAAACCCTAAATTTATAAATTAGGGTTTTAAAAGTGGCCATTAACCCTAATAGTTCACTGTCGGCAACCCTTCTGCAGCATAAGAATTAATCCCTGTGATCGTATACCGTGTTAAATATGTATTAATTTGATAAAATCTTTACATAGTATACCTATAGAAATATTTTAATTTACTGTGTTATAAATGGTTTAAAAATTTTAGAACTATTTATTCCGAACGTATAAATTACATGTGTATGATTAATATAAATGATTCATTACAATGGAATGTTGTAAACATTTTTGAATATTGTTATAAATCATTTATAATCTCTTACGGCTTTGTTTGTATACTTCATTGTAAATAATATAAAATCAAAAAAATAAATCATCAATAAGTAATTTCACATAGTTAAAAAATAATAAAATAATAGTAATAATAAATAAATAAAGATTTGTGCTATACAGCATACATTACAGTCGGTAAAACTTAATCATTTATTAAACAAATTTTTACAATAATTACAAAAACAAATGAAGTCGGTTCACTAATAAAACGTGTTCAAAAATTGATGGAACCTCATCGGAAGTGAGTATGTTACAAGAGTTGTTGAAAGTAGTCTCCATTATGCGATTCGTATAATTGAATACGACGCTGCATACTCTTAAACTCATGTTGTAAAGTTTATTGAGGAATTGCAGCGACACATTGTTCAATTTCGCTTTGCAATTCGGGAATGATGTGACGATGAGTTTTGTAAGTAGCATCCTTAAGGTATCCTCACAAAAAAAAGTTAAGAGGGGATAATCAGGAGACCGAGGGGGGCCACAGCCACTTCGAAATCAATTGAGCATGAAAACACTGATCCAAGAAAGTCATAGTTTTGTTGGCTGTATAAGCCGTAGCATTGTTCTGCTGAATTCACTTGAACTGTAGCCGGTCTGCACGTATAGTATTTACAAATTGTTGCACCATCTGTATACAGCGTAGTGCTCACTGTTCACTGTGCCGGGAAACAATATCATGAAGATTTATCTACGTAACATTGCACAAAAAACACCCACTTTTGTCCGTACAGGGGAAACTCTGCCGCTGATGTGGATTTTCAGTACATTAAATACGTAACTTTGTGCATTCACGTATTAATCAAGGTGGAACCATGTCTTGTGAGATCAAAACCAATTATCTAGTTCTTCCCCCCATATGGCGTTACAGGTGACAGAGAAAGCTACAAATTTTACAGTGACTGCAGGTAACAACTCGTGAACATCACAAATTTTATATGGATCCATCTTTAAACATTTGCACAATGCTGTGTGGGTATTACCAACGGAAATATCAAACTGGCTAGATAGGCTTGGCACAGACTGGGTAACAGAATATGCAGCTTGCACGGTCGATCAACATTTTTAGTACTTTCGGTCGACCACTTTTAGCCGCATCTGCCACATTCCCTGTCTCTTGGAACTTGTCGTAGAGCCGCTTGACGGAGGATTTGTTTGGTGTATCCACATCATAATTTTCTGTGAAAACATTCTGGGTCTGTATAACTGCCACATCCAATGTATTGAGAGGCAATGAATATTCTCTGATGCTTTGTGTAACCCATTTTTCCTCAATTTTTCTATATTAAACTTGCAACAAAAGAAGGAAACATTATTCCATAAGGTTGCGTCACTTTTTGAACGCTTTACTTAAAGATTATTATTATTAGCATTTATCAAGTACATAAAGGCTTTGCCAGCGATCAAGTTCTGCTTATGCCGGCAAAGCCTTTTTGTGTAGTGTTGATGTCATTACTCTGGTCTTAGTTTCAATGTTTCTAAATTCTTTACTGATTTACTTATATATTCAGCATTATGTTATTGCTAAATTTGCATTTATTGACGTAAAGTTGTGACTGCTGACTATTAATCCATTAAATTATTTAAATAATTCTGTGATTGGATTTACTCTATGCTTCATCATAATTAAGTTTTTGACAATTGTGATACTCTTCAGGTTATTTTAACTTATGACTTTAACATTACAAAATGACGATCAATTGTTATGTATTTCAATTTATTGCGTGAATTTTACATTTTCATATATTTTAATTGTAAATTATAAATTCGTCATGAAGATGACAGAATAACCGAAAGCGTTTGACGAAATCAAATGGAATTATGGTAAGCTGTTCTTAAAATTACGTATAATTCTTCATAATTGCTTATATAATATATTGTTGCGTATTCGCGGTCTGACGCGATATTGAGAGATAGCATACTGTTATGAACGATCTCGCCTGAAGACCGTTAACACGTTGTGGTAGATTTTAGAGCGAGGTTGCTCTGTATGTTCACAGGTGAAGAATGAAAACAACGTTGAATAATGGTTTAATGAATTGTCGTCTTGACAGTTAATGAAATGAATTGTAACATAACGTATAACTTAACATATAAAAAAAATAAAAATAAAATTTAATATAACATTATAGCTAACGTTCATCCGAACAAAGAATGGAGTCCATCCGGATTAAGAGTATAACGTACCGCCTTGGATCAGATTCGAGCGCCGAATGGATACGTCGCTACTCATAATGACCACTCCCTGCGGTATTATGACGTAGAAAGGGCGTGGTCAGATCGCCTGACCAAGCTTGCCGAGGGGACTCTAGCCGTCGCTAGATAGCAGCACCTAACGGCAAAGTGGAACGTAACAGACGAGTACAAATTTCTTACAAATATTACTCTTAAATAATTTATTATGTAAAATATAGTAATTTAAAATAAATACGAAAGTAATTTAATAAAAATTAAATTATAAAAATAATCAAATAAAAAAAAAATCTTTAATATACTTAATATACTAACAACTAATATACTTAACAACAAAATAATAATCAAGACATTTACAATTCTCTTTATGCGAGTATTATTCACCTTCACTCAACAAAAGAACTACCCTAGATTTTACCCCAGAATGAATAGAATAATTTATATATTTCTGGTTTCCTGATGAATTAGGTGAGAATGTCATACATTTTGTCTTAATAAAATTTAAACTGAAGATTATCATCTATCCAACTTTTAAGTGTAAAAATACCTTTTCGGGATTTTTTATTACAGTATGTCCCAAGTTTTCCCAGATAAGATAATTACAATATCTACGAATCATAGCACCCCCCCCCCCCCTGTATATCCAATTTCAACAATCATTAACAAAGAGTAAGAATAAAATAGTTCATAAGACAGTACCTTGTGGGAGGCCAAATTTGGTAAAGCTTTACATGATTGAGTTTCGTTCATTAAAATTTTTGACCAATTCCTGAAGTAATTTTCAAATAATTTATTTGCAGTTCCTCTTACTCCACTCTTTGCTAATTTATTTAGCAATATGGTTGTTAGATACGTTATCAAACGTTTTAACAGGTCTAGGTCTAGGAAAATAGCTAAAGATTTGTGGTTTTTGTTTACGTTAACAGTGATTATTCGAATAAAATCGGTTAAGGCATCCTCCGTCCCTCAATCTGCTTGAAAGCAATACTGACTGAGATCAGTCATCTTATGTTTCAATAAATACTTTACTAGCATAGATTATTATTTTTTTCAATGTTTTTGGCTAAATTAGTGATTAAGTTAATATGTCTGCAGTATTCTGATTTTATTTTTAGCTATTTTAAAATCTTTGAATAAATCCCTTCTTCAAAGCATTTATTTATTATAAACATTTGGGGTTTTAACATATATTTTGAAATTGTTTTATTATATTATTATTAAGTCCACCTAAACCTGGGGTTGAATTTGTTATAAAGTCTTTAATTTTATTTTCAACTTCTTCCTGGTTTGTGGGTTAACAAAAGAAATAATCATTAAACTCAGTTTCCGACCTTTTATATTTATAATTTTGTTTATTGGTAGTGACCTTCGATATTATCTTCTTAGCATTACTGCTTCCAACTGTAGTTAACGCTTTATTTAAAGAGATTATTTCAATTGTTACCTCTACTTAATTTACAGTCTTTATCTATAATTTCCTTAATCCAATTCCATAATAATTTCTATTATCTTTATGCATATTTAGTTTATTACTATAATATCAGTTTTTCGAACATGGCACCATTTGGTATAAATATATGTATAATTTTAAAAACAGCTTACCAAATTCTAATTTGATTTCCTCGAGCGCTTTCGGCTATTCTGCCATCTTGGTAAGCTGTTTTTAAAATTATATATAATAGTATAATATTATTTCTTTGCTTTGTTTGTAAGATCGAATTTATTCCTATATACTTTTTACTTGTTCCTTAATTTTGTGTTAAGTAGTTGTTTTTATCATATAATTTATAAGGCAGTGTTTTATCTGCATCAATATGAAAAAAAAACAGTACAGTGAACAGTGATTGACATCTTAAGAATATTACCTAATCTATAGTTGTTATAGGTATGAACGTTTTTATAAACATTATGGTCAATATGAGACTTATTTTCCTTATTTTCTAGTGTGAACTAATCTATATAAGACAAAAATTCATTTAAATTTATTATACCCAGATAACTTCGACGTTTTCAGATATATGTTCAAATTAACATCCCCTATAAACAGACAATTTTTTTCATAAGTTAAAGACAATATCTTATCATTTAAACCATTCAGAAATAAATTAAAATCAATATTAAACGATCTATAAATTGCAATTGTTCATACAGATTCTTTACCTAATTCAGAACAAAACATAAGGAATTACAACTAATGACATTGCAATAAATCAAATCGATTACTAAATTATCTAAAATACGAGTATAACAGTAGATGCCATCGCTTTCACTATATCTCGCATTCTTATTGAGTGATTTATTTCCGTTTATATAGAGCGTTTGGAAACGTGTGTGCACTGGAATTATGGAAGTGTAATGACGAAACTTTCTTAATTATTACTTTGTATTTTTATTTCATTATTTTATAGAAACGGGTATTACAATAACTGGAATAATTTATGAAAGGTGTTGAAAATTACTCCATCATAAATACATTAATTATATACGTTTCAATTTGTTTTCAAACACAGTTGATGTACTGGAATATCTCGTATGTATCCCGTTATTACAGTTTTTTGTTCGTCAATCGTGCGTGTTCTGTTGCGATACACTGCTTGTTACGCTGCTCCTCATAGAAAATAATCTGAGAGTCAAATCGGGCGATCGTGCGCAAATTCCTCTTCACCAAACACACTTCGTATAAGTCATTGACCTGTTAATCAATGTGTTATGGGCACTGTGGCGCCATCTTGTCGGAATCAACCGTGATTAATTTCCATTTATATTAATTGACTAATGAATTTTGTTAAAACATTACACTAACGATCACTATTAACTGTATTTTCAAAAAAGATGGGACTGAAAATGGGCATTCTACTCACACCAATCCAGACTCCAATTTTCGCTCCGTACAAAGATTGTTCATGTAATTCTTGGAAGTTAGTTGTCGATAACAGTCGTATTTTGTGAATAGACGCTCTCAAATGAAACCACGCTTCATCTGTAAAAAAGTGACGTCGAGGATACCTACGTAATTTTGGTCAATAAATCGTCTAAACCGCTGACAATAATTTGGTCTCTTGGCATGATCTGTAGGTTTCAGTTCTTGAACACACATTACTTTGTAGTGGAAAAGTTTCAGTTCTTTTCTTAAAGTTTTATGTGTAGTTGGAGGCCCGATATCTTGCTGCGGCTAACTTACGCATTGACTTTAATGAACTTTCAGCCATAGTATCTGAAATATCAAGTAACTTCTATTCTGTTAGCTTCGTTTAAGTGGTCTTCAACACAGCCCTGCTCGAAATTTTTCGAAAAGATTTTGAACTGCATAACGGTGAGGACCCAGAGTATTTGGAAACTTTTCAGAAACTTGTGCTTCATTAAATCAGTATACCTTCAGGAAAGACGTGTTCACTGGGAAAAATGCGTTCTTCAACCGAGAGAACTATTTCGTTTTTCGCAACTATTGATTCGATAAACGAAACAACAAGAAACGAAATAAGCACGTTCAATTACAACTCAACAACTCACGTCTTGGTTTATTACTGAGCAACGCCCAACGAACCCACAGGGCAACAAACCTTACGCCGAAAGAACAGAATCCAGCACATAATTCTAAAGCATACGCACAGCGACTTTCCGAACTCACTGTATTATAAATAAATTCATCATCATTCTTAAGCCATATTTCTGACAACACAATAATAACAAAGATCGTTTTGAAATTATCTAATGAATATACAATCTCGTCAAAATGTTTTCTTATACTGTGAGTATTCATATGAAAATAATTTAGAAACTTTAAGTCGTGTCTTCCAGTATGTTTTTGCGGAGTATAATCAACCTCGATTACACCTGTTTTCCTAATATCCCTAATAGCAAAATTATATAAGTTTTCAACGTTAATCATAATTAAAAAAATCTTATTTAAAAAAAAATAAATCTATAAAATAAAAATCTTAATTTATAAAATCTTTTATTTAAATGAATCTTAACAATATTATGCAACAAAGGCTATTTTTAATATTGTCTAATTTATTTTTGTCATTTCCTGCGGTACTCTCAGTTTTTCCTTGGATAGTGTTACGTAATTCATCGATGTCTTGAGTAATTGATATCCTAAGGGCTTTTGCTGTTTCATTTTTTTTTTTTAATGATTATTTCTCCATACAGAAACCATATCCTTTTCAAAAGAATTTAATAGACGGTTACTGAAATACACAGGATTGTCCTTGAAATGTTTATTAATGAATGTTGCACGTTGATATTTTCGCTGGATCTTTACAGTTGTAAAGCTAATAAAGATTGGAGGTTAAGTTAGTGTTTTTTTAAGCAGGAATTCTGTGTACTATTTTAAAATCGTTATTAGAGTGGGATAAATTTAATGTTTGTTCTTTAATATTTCATAAATATTTTCATTGGAAGCCATAGGTATACCGTGTATTTTAATATTTTTACTTCTGGAATATTGGTGTGATCAATAACCTGTGTTTGCATTTCATGGATTTTGTTTTTTAGGGTATTTTCTTATTTTATTGATGAATTTTTTTTCCATTATTCCAATTTTAATTATCCATCTATAAAAAAAATTCTACAGTTTTTTCCGCAGTGCATTTAAATTTTCATCGTGTTACTTTGTAATAACCTTACAAACAATATTTTATTCTAGTTTTAATCGTGGCTGATATTAATTTCTATAGTACAATTTTCAAATTCTCAGTTAAAGCAAGCGGTTCTGCAGTATGAGAATTACCACTTTTGCAATCTATACACCTCTACTTTGGTTCTCTTTAGAAAGTTTTTAAAATTTTGGTTCAGTAATATTTACACATTCATATAAAAAAGTACGACTTTACATGGAAAAATATTTTACATCAAAAGAATTACTACAGGTACAATTGCGAATCATTTCTACTAAGTAGGAAAATGATCGTTAGTTCACGAATGAACATGATACAGTACGACCCGCTCCACTCGCTACCTCTGACTCAAATGATTATATTATAATTGATTATTTAATTTTATTTTTTTATGAGTTTATGAATACGCTTGTGGATGGGAATATAGAATGGATTTTTTTTTAACGCGTTAAATTTTTTAACGTAAGAAAGTAATGTACCTGATTGGGATATGCTTAATCTTTACTATTACTCATCCACGGAGGTCGAACTTTAATATATAATGTTAAAAAATTAAGTCCAGTATATAATTATGAATCAAAACCATTTGATCATCATTTTATTGTTTATTCATTGTTTAAGGATAATGTTTTTAATCACATAATTTATAATTGAACTTTTCTTAAAAATTAAATAGGATGGTATTTTAAAAAATTGAATTCCAGAAAATTTTTGATAGAAAAAAAACAAAAAAATTATTCTGACTCATACCAGTTCTGTCTAAATATCACACGGGTTAGTTACACTTGATCCCTACTTCCCTATTTAGGTTCTGTCGTTCTATGTTTTTTCCTTCAAGGTAGATTGTATGTAGATCGGCAAAGCTTGTGAAATGCGTACACCCAGTCTACAGTTGCGTGATCTGATGGGGGTGATACCTCAAGGATTCGGGAATACATTTTTCTAGGCTGATGGACGGTTATTGGCTGAAATTTCCATGGATAAAAATATAACCATTTTTTACTTGATGCGCCAAAATATTTCCTTTAGGACAAATGAAAATAGTATTACTTTTAATTTCAGTAGACAAACTAAAAAATATGACGGAATGGTTAAATTTATATTCTGAGCGTACTTTACATAATGTTTAATGGATCGAGAGAAGTTTCTATTTCAGGTATTATGGAAATAATTTTATAAATACGGTTTAAAATTTCATATTATAACTGTGATAAATAGTAAAATTTTTTTTTAATATATACATTCGGTAAGCCGGTATTAAATTTTAATATTCCTATGAAATATACTACGTTGTATAATATTGATATATAACATTTAAGTAAAAACTAAAAGCATCATTAGTTGAAACACTCTCAAGTTGTTCCATATTATTTTAATGTATATATTTACACTAACGAACGCATTTAAATGAGCAGTTCTTTAAAAATAAAAAAAAATATGAAAGAACATTTTTTATAGAGCTTACTTAACGTTTTTGTCTATTAAACTAAACATATTTAATTAAAAATAAAACGTTATAATTATAATGGTAATGCAACTTCTTTTATAAAAAATAAAAGACAAGTTTTAACTCTCTTGAAGTAGATATGTTTCTTTAATTTATTTTCACAAACTTCTTTTTTTTAATTTTATTATTACTTTTTGCACAAAACCACCAGTAAGATAATGCACAATGATGTAGTATACATTTTTTTCCCATTAGATAAAGTTGAAGCAGGTTGAATATAAGGGCTGGAAGTTGCAAGGGTGCTAACCTTTAGTATTAAGGGCGAGTAATGGAGCAAAGATTAATGGGAGCTTGGGTACCAGCTAAGATAGATAAATAAAAAAAAGAAGAGATCGCAAAGAGTAACAGAGAGAAAATGACGGAAGGGTGTTTGAAAGAAAAAAGTATTAGAATGTAGAAGAGATTCTCCGTGGAGATTATATATATGGAAAGTTCATTTCGAAATTGTGTTCTTGATTTTTCTCACTCTCACTTTCTATTTCCATATATCTTTTTTTATTTTTCACCCTTATTTTTGTGATTTGTGAAATCGAGTACATTCTATTTAGGTTGCATTGTGCAATGTAGGTGTGTACATAAAAGTATTTACACTATTAATTCTACATAATGATGACTTCACATGAAACAAGTCTCATATTCTTATGAAACGTTAACAGAAGAAAAATTCACTGTGAACAGGAAATGTATGAGTCAAACAATGATTTCTCTTGAATAAAATTGTAGAATTTTAATCATACATGAGCGCAGGGAGATAAATTAATCTTCCATATGAACAAATAATATAAAAATGCAAGTTATTTTCTTATGCAAAGATAAATCTAAATCCAACATTACAAAAGAAACTAGGTATTTCAAAGTAGTATAAGGGCTGTAGAATGTGGAGGTATTCAATTATTCCTATTTCTTACAGTAAACGTGAAAAAGAAAACAAGCTGTTAACATATTTTTTAATGGATTGAAGAAAGCTTGGCTTTATGTCAGGTACTAAAGTTAGTAGACTAGTATTAATTTGTACTCAACGGATAGGAAATAAAAAGTCTCCAGATCGATTTACAGAAGCCCACTAACCAGATGACGTAAAAATTGACCGGAATATACAGATACCGGCAATCTCAACATGCGTCTATTGTAATCTAACCTAATCTTAAACAAGCAGAGAAGAGATTCGTGATAAAGAGAAAAAAAAAATTATTGCGAAAGGATGATCGACAGACAATCTTCAGTACAAATAAAAACGCAATTCAGAGGCCCAGAGAACCAAAAAATACTGTTTAGAAATAATTTATTGAATAATTGATTATGTTTAACTTTTTTTATTGTAATAAATAATAAATGAGAAATATAAATAGGTTAGTAATAATCTTATACATAGTATCGTTGTACATTTTCAAGACTTATAACATGTTTATTCATTGAACTCTAACTTAAATTAAACATTAGAAGAAATTAATATTAGTAAAATAAATGTCAGCTGGTGACTGAATTGTAACAACTTCATGTATTATAAAAGTAAGAAGGCAGTTCATTTATTTAATAAAGAAGAAATGATTTGAATCTGAACATATACTATCCAGCCAACAAATAATTACTCTACTCAAATTCTGTCAGAAGATGAAGAAATAATTAACAAAGATTTCGTTGTCTTATTAAAAGAAAGAACAAAGGATCTTTTAATAAGTTCATCAAAGAAAACAAATAAATATATATATATATATTTTACAAAAAATAATTTTTTTTTTCACTGAGATTCTTTTTTTTCCTTATATTAATTTCTCTTATAGTTTATATAAAAATATTTATCTTTTTTTATATTTTTCTTGTTTATTTGTTGGTTCTTTTATGTTTTGATTATTTGAGGATGATTGTTTTTATGTCTTGCCTTTTGATTTTAGGTTAATTCCTTTATTTTTGTTTTTATTTATTTTTTCTTGTTTTTTGATGTATTAAGTTTTTACTTTGGTTTGATTTATTTTTATTTTTTTAGTTCTATATGGTTTTTGAGGTTTTATTCTTATGGTTTTTTTTGAATCGATTTTTAAAATTTTGTTATTAATGTTTTTACAAATCTTGAAAACAATTCATTTTGGAATATGTATAACATATATAGTAAGTTCACTTAAAAAATAATCCAAGGGAAAATTAAAGTAAAGGAATAAATTAATTTTAATATTTTATTATTCTTATATCCAGTAATGAATTTAATATCTTGAAAGTCTAACAGACTATGAAAATAGAAATATTTCTGCACATGAAGAAATTCAGGATGGAAATAAGATTTAATTTTGGCAAATTAAAGAATAGAAAGTTAAAGTTGGGTAAAATTTTATTATGACCAGCAGCATCTCTACTCTTCTTAGAGAGATGGATGATGAATGTTATAGTCGAGAATTGGGCTGTTTTTGTGAGTAAAATATTAAAGTAAAAAAAATCCTTATTCTAAAGTAAACAAAACATAGAAAAATTCAGGCTGGTTAACCAGGTCTGTTATGTTGGTTTATTTCAGCCTTTTACTGATCACTGAAGATATTTAGAGGAGAATGCGAATTTTTTTCTCTTCAATTGGTAATTATTTGGATTACTTTTAGTTCCTATTTTAGAGTTGGTTATTTCCTTATTTTTTTGGTTATTCCCTTTAAATTTAATTTTGCTGGATTTATTTATGTTTTTTTTTTTTTAATGTTGTATGGCTTTGGGGTTTATTTTATTATAGCGCTACTTGGTCGTTTAATTCTGTTTATTCTTTATTGTGTTGCGTATATGTGGAATTTCTCAATTATTAATTTATTTTTCTCATTTTTTTTTCGGGTCTTTCCCAAGCTACAATTAATACAGGTGGAGAAATATATGAGGTCTAAATTATATTTAATTGCAAAGAATTACATGATTAGGGCATGTTTTACTAATGACTTAGACAAAGATGCAAAACATAATTATGAAAGGATAATACAATCCTGATGAAAGGAAAGGATCTTCAAACAACACAGAAGTAGATACGTACCGAAGTACTTGCATGAATGGACAAGCAATTACAAGGGAATTTACTAGCGATAGTGTGGACGAAAGCGTGTGGAATGAGGGAAAATTCACCAAACTATCACAAACGACATTCCCGTCAGTGTAACTATTAGCAAAAATAACTAAACACATCTCTAGTCTCAAGTAAAACAGAAAACTACAGTCGTCGAAGGAAGTGAACCACCTACCTATCCGAAAGGTAGAGTTTACATGCAACACAAACGAGGAAAACACTAAAAGAAAACTAATAATAAAAACAACCAAAACCGAAATAACGCTAACAAAACAAAAACAACACTAACAAGAACAAAGTATGCAGAAACAAGACCAAGCAACACCCTAGATTACCTCCGCAATTAATTTCCTAGCCAAACAGTTCTGAATTCACTACATTGAATCATTCTGTGTACGGAAGAAAATAACAAAATAAAGGAACTAAATTATTAAAGATGAAAGATGATGTACACATGGTATTACATTAGAGATGACAGATTTCTTTGGTATATGATAGTGCTCCTCCAGAGCGAGGGAAAGAGCATTAGAAAAATAAATTTTGTCCTAAAAACTTGTCACGAAAACCCTAACCAAAATGGCAGATATTTAATATTTCGCACAGCTAGATTCAAAAGACCTGCTTTTGAATCTAACTTATCTCTTTTAACTTTTAGCTGTCCAAAAATTTTTCGGTACCTGTTTCACCGATGACTAATTTTATAAATTACCTATTAATAATTAATTACCATTCGGTAAATTGAAAATATATTTGACATTTCCTAAATATCATTTTTCTATGTTTAATAGTTAAAAAGGTATTTAAGAGTTCCCATATTTTGTTAACACTATATGTACACACATTTGCTTTGATCTATTAGAAGACTGTCATAGATGATGTTATTGCTAAAATATAAACTTAAGAATGACAAAAAAATATAACCTTTTTAAAATTTTACTTCAAAATTTTTTCAGTTAACTTTACGACCATTCCTGAGGGTGGTAATTGTTCGAAAAAAATACTGAAAATGTTTTGAAAAGATTTTTTTCAAACATTTTGTTATACAATTTGGTTCGGATTGTTTCCCCAAGAATTTGAAAGAACAATTTTATTTATACACATTGTTTAAATGGATGTATGTTTTATTACTCAAGTCAACCCAGTATAATTTTCAATCAAATTTCAATCACGATGATTTAGATCATATATTTCTTTTCACTTTAGTACCATTAGCTTAATTATATTTGTAATAACATTTGACCAAGCTAAGAATTACAAACACAGAGAATTGTTGAAAATTAATTAAATAACAAGAAATGAAATGGAGATTAAAATCAATTTTAATTAAAGGAATTTTCTATTTCTTTATTTTTATTTGGTTGGTCTTTGTGAAATAAATATGTACAATTCCAATGTTAACAAATAAATAAAATGTAAGAAACAAACACAATAACACGATATATATATATATATATATATATATATATATATATATATATATATAATGGCATTACTGTAATTTTATCTTCTATCTTCTTTTATACCATCTTTATTTATATAGTTCATTTCTTAGATTTACGTTGGAATAATCTGTAGAAATGTTTTCTAGTGAATACATATATGGTGTAGATACATAAATTATTTATAAATTAATCTCAGACACGGTATTAAAAAACTGGTTTCTTTAGCAACATAAAGCAAGCGCGATAGTTAAGAAATAAGCTTAAATATCTTCCTACTCACAGTCAGTCGCCATTTAGTTCAGTATCCTTGAAGATTAACTCGTTGAAAAAATTAAACACGCCGTTTGTGATAAAAGGCGCTTCATAATTACTAATATTAGTGAAAATTTCCCTCAAATTTCAAGGTCAACCCTTTACGGAATTGTTACAGACACGCTTTCGTAAGAACTGTGCACGGTGGGTATTGTAACGACTTACAGACGCCCACAAAATGAAAAGAATGAGAGAGGTATTGCTTTTTTTCATCAATACCTGAATGAAGAAAGCGAATTTTTTGACGATATTGTTACTGGGGACAGGGCATGGATTCGTTTTATCAATATAAACACAAAAAAACAGTCTCGAACAAAAAACAAATGACTATCCTATTTTGGGACCGTAAAGGAGAATTTTGTGGATAAATCTATGTAACCGGGTACGACATTATAAACGGCGAGAGATGCTAACAAAGGGGAGGCTCTCATGCCACCGCTGGCACTAAGGTTATGCTATCAGGTTTAAACGGCAAATTTTTTTGCAATCCCCCTTACAACACTAATTTGACACCGTTTCATTTTCACCTGTACATAAAATTGAAGAACTGACTGGCTTCTCAACACTTCAAAAGCAAAGATGTGTTCGAAGGAAGGAAAGATACTTTCTTTGCCGTTCTTTGAAGAAGGAATAGACAAACTGGTATACGTTACAAGGGCTTGAATTTGGGTGGGATTTATGTCAGTCAAGAAGTAATATTAACAAATGTGTAACTTTTTTATATAGTAATTTTTTTCGAGTTTATTTATTTTTATTACTCGACTGGAGATTAATTTATAAATAAACCTCGCAGATTTACCATCATTTTTGATTACTATATCATACAAGTAATTTAGCTTTTGTAAAAGCTGATTCACCTGTATAGCAATATTTATTACTTCAATATATAATTGTTTTTCAAAATATTACCGTAAATTATGATATCAAAGTATCTCAAAATAGAATATCTAATTTGTTTATAATATTCATGGAAGTGTAAATTTATATCACAGGTTGATTTAATATTAAATCGGAATTCAACCCTTTGAAGACTACGCCCGTGGTATTAACAGGTGGGCTTCTTTGATTCTATTGTAAACTAATAATTGCGACCAAAGTTTTCCTAATCTAGTAAACGATATTTTGCATAACACTGTAAATTATTATTGATGTATAAACTTATAAAGTTCAATTAATATTTTAAATAAATTACAGAATAAAAGTAATATACGAACGTAAATGTTTTACTAAACATCATTCTAACATTGATATACTTTTGAATAAAAAAAATTCGTGTCTGTTTAAATGTAATATTTTAAAGTAAGTTAAGTTACTTAATTAAGGAAAAAAATAAACTATTAAACTGCTTTAAGGTCTTACATTAATTGGTAAAGTTTAAATAACGTAACCGAACCTGGTAACCAAATTAAACTAATCTACAGAAATGACTACAAAGAGATTTATTCAGAGATACATTTTACGACAATAGATATAAAATAAAATAGTAATAATGATTCAGTTTATGAATAATTAATGATTCAGTTTAACTTTAGTTGCAATTCTTTGTCCAGGTAACAAGCTAAATGAATTTTTCATCACGGTCCCACAAGAAAAATAGTATTTAATTATTTAAATACTAAGTATTATAATAATTTTAGCGAGTAATGAAATGATTTCTTGTTGCATTACTTGTTGCCTTGATTTGTATTGTCTTGATTTCTTGTTCCATTACTCTTCTGATTACACAGTTGCATATTACTTGAGATAAATAGTATTATTAATATTTCGAAAAATTTCCAGAATAAACACTTAATAATAACACTCAATATAAATAACTTAGATTAGCAATAACCAATGGATAAGTAAAATCTCTTCAAATTCTCAGTTCACAAAACGGATAATGTTAAAGAATTTTAACATTATTTCAACATATTTATTATTTAAGTATAGTATCAGAAATTCCTGTAGTAGGTCTACTATGATGTAAGGATAACTTTTAAAAATAACATGTCATAATCAGGAAAACGCATTCGACACCAGGGATAACAAAGAAAATGAGGGATGAAATGGATTTCTTCTAGCTTATTTAATTTATTGATTAAAAATTACATAACAGTGCAATAAACTCTTTCGAAAAGCAGCTTGACAATCAACAGTACGAGAAATATTTTCACATTGTTTAACCACTAGGGCTTTGAGCTGCATAATGAATATCATTAAAATACTATCAAAGATCACTTGATAAGTGATATTTGATTCATTTGCGGAACACAGATATAAAAAGATCGAGAAAGATAATTTAAAACGAAAAAATATCGCAATTCTTTCAGTTCTGAATAATTCTGTATTAAAATCTAACTACACTCATTATTGAAAACATATATTTTTTGTAGATTTGTTGCCTCTAAAAGTTAAGAGGAATTATTTTAACGACAACGATCACCATGAATTGGTATAAGAAGATTAAATTTGTATAAAACATACCGATTGAAATAAATATAAATAAAAAAAATAAAAAATATTCCTTGTTCCTTATTAACAAGGTTTTTTCATATTATCTCATAATAACAAGTTGTTTCGTTTCTTTACGGCATTAGAGTTCAACTTAAAATCTGAAGAAACCCCCTGCCAATAAATACCTTAATAGATTCAACCCCAGCGAGTTTATATAACTTTTTTTATTTTCCATGGAAATATGAAATTTTAAAATAGTAATCAAAATGTATATTAAGAAAATATTATATATTTTAACAAAAGAAACAGAATATAAGTTATACATATAAAGGTTTTGTTCACTTCGCAGAAAATGGAACAAAACGGAGGTCAACAATTATCGAGGAATATTCTACTGTCGGTTAGTATAAAATTCTTTCAAGTTATCTGTGATAAATCAGAAGAACAAATTAATTCACAAATTGGAGAATCTAGGTGGATTCATGAAAGGGAGATCTACCGGAGAACAGATTTTTAGCCTGAAAACAGTCATCAAAAAATACAACTTGGTAAAAAAGAGAATAGTAATCACCTTAGTAGATTTTTAAAAAAGCCTATGATTCAGTTGACCGCAAGATACTGTTTAACGTTCTTAAAGAATATGCTAGGGAGAATCTGAACATTGATTGTCTGTCCTTTGCAGATGATCTTGTCCTCTTGTCAGAAAATGTAGAAACATCAGAAAAAACAAATAAATGTTATACACGGAATGGAAAAAAAGGCAGGCTTATAAATTTCCACAGAAAAAAAAGAGTAAATGATGAATATAAAGAACGCAACAAAATTGTTACGGAAAGAGCTCGGAAGAATTAAGAAGACGAGCAAATTTAGGTACTTGGGTGAAGTTATCCAACCAAATGGAATTTACAAAGAAGCAAACATCGTCAGGAGCAATAAGACTAAAATCCTATGGTCTAACGAAGGTCGTAAACAATAAGAGATGGATCTCAAGGATGGGTGAGATCAGGCCCTATACAACGATAATTCGACCAGGAGTTTTGTAGGCGGTAGAATGCGTAGCTCTAAAAAAGAGAATATAGATGTACTGGAACTTGCTGAAAGACGCACTAAAGAAAATCCTATGTCCCAGGAAAACTAATGATGGTTGATAATTAACGAAGAATCAGGAGGAACTTTACCGGTAGTTAGATAGAATCACGGAAACAATAGTAAGCGATGACTGGCATTCTGTGGACATCTGACAAGAAAGGATTCAAGCAGGCATATGAAGAGAATCTTTGACAAGTGTAATGACAAGACGAACGTTAAATGGTTCAAGCAAGTTAAAGAGAACTTTAGGGTAGCAAACACAAAGGTGACATATTTAAAAGATAGAAGGGTGTTTAGGAAAAAATATTAGAATTCAAAGGGATCCAGAAGGAGAAGAAAGAATGCGCTAATCTAAAGTGGTCGGAAGAAAGGAGGAAGCGGCGCAGCGAAAGAATGAATAAGTATTAGTGAGTTAAAAAACAAGCCAGACGTTAATTATTCTGTGGTCCTTCAGTAATCGGTGTCGAAAAACCATAAAACATTAAAGTGGTACAAAATTAAGGAAAATCAGGAATTGCTAAAAGAAATTATTTCTTAAGAATTGTTTACAATTCTGCTTCGTTTTTATTTCATTCGTTTAGTTTGCAGAGAAATATAATTATGCCCTACGAGATAATACAGCAATTTTTACAACTTATCATTTTTATAAGTTGGGTGGATCGCCAGTGGAAATTCACCTAGTTGAAGGAAAACAAAAAGAGCAATTTGGTGAACAGAACTTGAATAAAAACGCATTTCATGCACCTTACTCAAATATAACATATCACAGTTTTAACTTCATTGTTGCGAGTAAAATTAAACCTTTTTCCCCCGTAGAAAAAACTAGTTTAGTAATATTTTTCTAAAAAGTACCGTTTACTATATCGAGGTCATGTTTACGCAGCCGTCCTGAAACCGATTTGGACCTACGAAATCCAACTACGGAGCACGATAAGTGAGAGTGATATCGAATCTATGAGCAACCAAGATATCTTTCTTAGATCAAACATGGATGGTTTGGAAAAATGAAAAATCTTTTAATACTAATCAAAACTGTATTAAAAACGGAAAAATTGTTTTTATCCTCGTTAGGATTTTCCTAACTGTACTGTAAACATAATGAAGTAAACCTGAATTTTTATTATTAGTTTAAATGTCATAATTCGTAAAAAAAAATCGGTTTTGTATGAGCATTTTCACAAAGTGACATAAAAAAAAATATTATCACTTAATTTTCATAAATATTACTTCTACAATTATGAATATCTGAATTTTTAATTAAATATTCTTTATATAAAAGAAAACTATGAATTCGATAAAATTTTATAGAACGGAATCAATAGGATTGATTAAAAATTAACTACACAAATAAGTATGCAGAAATTATTACTAACTTTTCATGGAAACGAACTTCGTAGTGAATAGCAAGAGTATGATATTCCAATGATATCAGCATTAAGACCTTTAAAAAATCTATTACCAGATTAAATTTAGTTTCTAATTGAGTTTATTACTAATGAGTACCACTAACGAATTGATTACAAGGTTAAATATTTAATTATTATTATTATTTTTTTTTAATATTATGATTTCTAATTAATGAATTTAATGTTCTAAATTAGTATATTTATAAGATAAATTAAAATAAATACCATAGTCTATACATAAAATAAATTTCGTCAATTTAAAACCTGAAAAGCGTTTACAAAAAAAAAGAAATCACATACCTAGAAAAAATGAACCAAACAATTTTTAAAAAAAAACTTCAAATCTAAACAATTTTTAATAAGTTGTGTGGATCGCCAGTGACAATTCACTTAGTTTGAAAGTACAAAAAAGAAGCATGTGTTAAACAACAGTTGAATAAAAACGGATTCTATGCATCAATCAACAAGTCTAAAATTACATCATGAAGGTGTCAATCTCACTGTTGCAAGTAAAATTAATTTTTTCCTTGCTAGAAAAAAGTAGTTGGTACTTAACAAGTATAGGTTACTATACGCAGACCATGTTATTTACTTCTTATTCCACTTTCTATTCCCAATATTAAAGTCAATGGTAAAGTTTATAATTATTATTTTCCGATTTAAAAAACATTATTAGAAAAAGTCGATTTCATTTAATCATTTTGTTAAACACATATCAACCTCATTCATCTTCTGTAATAATACCTTACGGTGGTTCCGGAGGCTAAACAGAAAAGAAAGAAACTACGTGTGCCGAGTGGTTGGACCTTTTTCAATCAACTATATACAACTTGCAGTATGCCTACACAATATACACACATTGCATAAAAGTATACGCAATTTTTGGAAGAAGTTACAACTTTTTGACAACGTACTTTTGTCAAAAGTTTATTAGTTGAATGAACTAATAAAACGTACAGTAGTTGAATAATATTAATTTAAAAATAAACGTATAATTTTATTCAACCGTAACTGCAATTTTATTATAACACCGTTAATTTGTAACAGTTCATTCAGTTTATTCTGTATGGTCATGTTCATTTCCCACTTATTGTGTTCATACATTAACTGTTTGATCTAAAATAAATAAATATGGTTAACACATGTCCGAGAATATATATTTAAAAAGAAAATGTTAATCCGGAGTGGACGGGAATTAACTTCCTATTGAAAACTGTTCATAACGTATTTAATACTTAACAAATTTTCATGAAACAAAGACATTTTTATCGTTACAGTGATAGAATTATTATGCATGTTAAAATTCCACAAAAGCACCACCATTATCCAACCACTTTCTGTAAACGAATGGAGATGTTTGTGACAGACTTTCTGCTGCGGTACGTTTCCAAGAACTTGGCAAATTCGCTCTTCCAATACATCAACAGTTTTTGATTTTGTGCGATAAACTTCCTCTTTCGTCCATCTACAGAGGAATAAGTAACAGAGCGTTAGGTCAGGACTCCATACTGGCCATTCAATGAGGCCACGACGTACCAACCAACGTCCTGGAAAAAGGGGGTTCGAGCCATGCACGGACAGGATCTGCGAACTGAGGCGGGGCTCCATCTCGCATAAAGGTTAGGTCCACGCGAAGACAATACCGTAAACATAATCTTCAACCATATCAAGGTACCATTCTGCATTCATTGTGTCCCGAATGTGATATGGACCCACAACTTTCGTGGATGTCCCCAACATGAAACACTGCTTCATGGGACTACAGGATATTACCGTCTAGTCTTCGTACCAGACCAGTCTTCAGTATGGACCAGTCTTCATGCCAAGCAAGTATCATCTCACTATATTCCAACCAATGATCACAGTTTTCCGCGGTAATTCCTGGCAGTAATGTGGTTTCAACGGATGAAAATTCAACTCTTTTTTTCAGAACAGTTTGAATTGTGTTTCGGGTTAAACCACTTTTGCGAGATGCCTGTCTTTAATTTCTGAAAACTTCGAGTGAAAATTTCCTGAACCACTTGCACATTTTCCTCAGTCCTGTATGTTGAGGGGCGACCGCGTATCCTAACATCTGACCAGAACCTGTGTCTATTAGCTTCGAATTGAAATTCTTAAGGTCTTTGCATCTACCGAGGCACGAGGTCCCTTCACACTTGTACCATTTCGCCGAACTTCGAACTGGGATGCCAGCTGAGCCGCTCACGCAAGATTAGACCGTTGAGCCATGGTCCACCATTGATACCAGCAATATCATAAATGAGATATCATATAATAAATTCCACCACGGTAAGTAAAAAATGCTTTTTGTTTTATGAAACTGGTTAAGTATTGAACAAGTTATAAACAATTTTCAATAGGAAGTTAATTTCCGCCAGTGATAAAAAGTGTATGTCAAGTTCTAATACAAGCATATGTCAAGATACAAGTTCTAATCTCAACGCAGGTTGCAATCCATTTAATGGCATTTATGACGATTGTGTATCTAAATTTCATAATTGGGAAATCTTATTAATTTTTTTTTTTCATGAGAATTATTAATAAAATGTACACTTTTCAAATAAATCAAAACATTTTAGGATCTTGAACAACAGATCTTTTAAAAAAAACAAGCTATTCCCCAAAACAATATCTTTTGACGTGGTTATAGTTTAATTATCAATACAGCAGGTACCTTACTGTTGAATTCCACATTTCGTTGTTTTTTCTTTTTATCAGTGCAAAAAACTGTTCGATTAATTCATGATAAAAACTCTACGTTACAATTTTATCAAAAAATATTATGACTGTAATGGAAGATGTAAGGACTTTTATAGAAATATTTTTCTGTACAGTTTCTGGCTGCAAAATTGCATTGTACAGTTGGTACAACAGAAAGGATTGGAAACTCTATGCACTAGCCCATGACATTGTTGTTAAAATTTCTACGGGCAAGATAACCTTGAGCACAATGTTATCAGGCAAATATACTAACATAAAATTATATTTCGTTCTAAGAATTATACAAATTTAAAAACATTTAATTCATAATGTAGTAAATAACATTGACATACCTTTTTGTTTTTTCATATATATAATATAATATAAAATTTACCAACTTTTTCATTAATGGATTGAGAACATACAATTACTAGTTATTTGCTACCGAGTACGGAAATCGAAATATTGTAATTACTTCCCTAATTGGATGGTGCGGACAGGAATAATTTTCAAATTTAGTATATTTTTTAAGAAGAACTAAAATTAAAATTACTCCAAAATAATATTAACCTGATTTCTATGAAGGAGTGGTAGTATAAAAGCGTTTTATCTGGCGGTCCCGGGTTCGATCCCGGTCAGGTACTGCATTTTTGATACGATAAAAAGTTTCTATTTCATTAAAAAGAAACTACTGTCAGTAGAGACGTTTTAAAACCAAAGACTTTCATTTTTGTGGTATCCTTTTGACTAAAAAGAAGTTGAGATCATATGACAACTGGATTTATAGATGCTCTACACCATAAAATGTTTAAAAAAATTTAGGTAGATTTTTTTTTTAATCTGCATCACCACTCTATCATTTTCTGTTTGAATGAAAATGAATTTTTGAAACCGTTGCTAATAAACTTTATGTAAATATAGAAATAATACGTTTTATGCGTAATATTTCTGGGATTACGCAATGAATTCAGTATATTATTGTAACGCCGGGATGTAGAAACAAGGCTGAACTTATCCAGGCTAAAAATACTGAATAAATTAAATTAAATAAAACCTAAATATCACACTAATGAATATTCTCTAAATATGTATTCTATTATTATATTCTCTGGGAATCTTTAATGTGACAATGATATATTTCGTTTACATTTTCACCTTACTTTTTTTAAGCTCTGGGACCACTGTTAGGTATTGTTTCAGGGAATGAGAGAAAATGATAATATATTAGCGTGTGAAAATGGCACACCTGACCGGGGTTCGAACCCGCGACCGCTGTATAAAAGGCCGAAAAGCTACCACTCGGACCACGAAGACCGGCAAACTGTTTCACCTTAGGTCTGGATATTTTCACAAAACAAAGAATTTTATTTTAAAAACATTTTATATATAATATGTATACTTTTTGCAAGCTGAAATTATAAAGATTTAGGTAGACCGACATGAGGGGTATTAAAAGAAGATAACAATTTAAAGAAGAACAAGAATCACACTATAATCTCAAAGAAATTGAGAGGTAAAGTCATTTCCCGTCATCTTCATAATTGAGTTAAATATAATAGCATACATCTTTTTTAGCAAGCTCACTGAAATATATATGATATTTATCCCAACAATTGAAACATTCATTCAGTTCACCTAAAGCACTGGCTCTATCATGAACTACATTACTCTCATAGTCAATCTTGATTGGTTCCGTTTGTGAATCAGATACTTTACATATGCCACAACCATAATGACAGATATTACAATGCAACAAATTATCGAAACTTAAGAACAGTACCCCACTGAACAGTAAACAGAATTTCTTAAAACAAAAAAAAAAATTAATTATGGAAAGAACAATATATAATATTGAAAAAAATTAAAATTCTAATATCAAAGAAGGAAATGAAACTGCATTCAGATTGAGTTTATTAGACTGACTGTAAATGCAGAATAAGTAAGCGGCTAATAATGAAATACGGTTAAATTAAGTCGAGAAACGAATCTCAGTAATATGAGAGAACTTTCCGCAGCCTATATAGAATTCTGTTCATCTGAAAAGGACAGAATGGAACAGTAGGGAAATGAAGAGAGCAAGTCGGCTGGCATGCCTACACTGTTAAATTGCTTCTCTAAGATTCCAAAGCTTTCAAACCATTTAACTCAATCCCGTAGGAAAAAGACAGCGTGTCGCACTAACAACTCCGTCATATAAAAATACTTATCGCTTAAAGATGTAAATGTGTGTTTCTTTTTCTCTATATTTTAGGATTTATTGTAAAAGCGATCTTATCTGTGAATATTTCAAATCGAATCATGTGGAATATATTTTCATATATTTTTATAATACCGGTTTATAAAATGAAATTCATGGATAAAAAATATCCCTTTTATCTTTAACATATTTTTAATTTTATTTTACCGCATAATAACAAAGCCGTACCTTACCGATTGTGGTTAATGCATTTCTTTCTTCAAAATGCAGCGATGTGCAAAACTGTAAATGACGAAATATTAGGCGCAATTGAAATACTCCAATATCTCCCATTATAAAAAAGATACAGATATAAAAAAATCCCTTTCGGCACGCTGGAAGACGGACGATAAAAAATATTTCCACCTTAAGTAGTCTTCAAATTTACTCAATACGACAATGGTTGCAATACGACAAAAGTTTTACATGTTTAGCATACGACAAGCCCCATCTTCTTACAATTCCAGAAACATTTTGGTCATCCCTTGCCGTAAGGGTTGATGATATAAAAAATAGTTACAGTTAAAAGTTTTATGTTTAGAGGACTAACGACCACTAAACCGATTCGATGCCATACCTATTAAGGGAAGTATGATTATTTTTTGTCTTCGAAACCCTTTTTTCAACCAACCCCCTGGGCCAGTGGTTGGTGATATAAGAAACGTTTCTTTAGATAATTTCAGATCTTTATCCAAAGAATAGTAGGAACTTTAAAGGAATTCGATATTTTACTTAATAACGATTTTTTGTTTTTTTAAAAAAGCCCCCTCCATCTCCACCCCCATGGTCCAATTTTGACCGTTAACGTACACGACCAAGATTTTGGGAGGAGTATTTTTAAAGAAAAATTTGAAAGTGTATGATACAAAATTACGGCAGTTATCGTGACGCCAAGAAAGTGAAATTATATATATACATATAACTTTTGAGCTGACGGTGGTTTTGGGGTCTGCGGAATGTGAAACGCGAAGATATGTCGAAATTTTCCGACATATGGTATATATGGATATGGTACATATGGTGATTTACTGAATCATGGTATCCATTACAATAGGTAGCTTTCTTATGAAATCTACCTACAACCTTGAATGAGAATAAAACTATATAATTAAAAACTGATCCTTTACTTGACAAATATGAAGTCTATTATAAAAATAAAACTGTAATATTAAAAATTAATGACTGATTTTCAAATTAGTTCGTGTAAATTGTTCGAATCAATTAACTCCTAAATTTTTTGAGCTAATATTTGATCTCCTTATTAGTAAAGATACTGATGGCCCTTCAAGGAGTTCCATAATTAGTTGCAATGATATTTTCGGGAAGAATATTTTTTTATAATTTTAGGATAAGACATTAATAAATTACAATGTGTTCAAAGAAGTTTGTTTCGTTATACAAATAAAGGAAACTAATTACATTAAAATTTAGAATAATTGGTGATATATATATATATGTATGTTACAGTTTATACTAATATGCATTATATAAACAATATTATTATACAGAGCGTTCGGATAGTCGCTGTGTTGTGTACTTTAGAATCATGTGGTGCATTTTGTTATTTCGGCATTAAGTTGGTTTCCCTTTGGATTCAATGGGGGTTGCTCAGTAATAAACCAAGATTCGTATAATTTATACGTGTTAAAGAGGTGGAGGAACCCCATTTACGGGCGTCGAAGCAGTGTCAGACTCAATTAGAGATTCCGGAAGATGATATTATGTGCGTATGTATTCCTGGGTACTACCAACCAAAACTCCACCCATGACTATCCCCTTCCTATATTACAACTGGTGTGCATTTCATCAGGAAGGGGGTGATACGCCCACCCACACAATCAAACACTACGCAGGAAGTCTCACACACACGAAACAAGATCACATAAAGCAAAAGCGCACGATACACGCAACACAACATAACAGCAACCACAAACTACACACGTTCGCTACACATCACAAGTCACATCCACCACCCCCTTACAACAACCAAATTCGTCAAAACTTACTTCAGCATACAACAGCAACATACCAATTGCACACCACACACACACACACGCGCGCGCGCACACACACACATACACACACACACAAACACACACACACTTATAAACAGTCACTGACATACAACATACTTACCACAGACCAACATCGGACGCATAAGAGGCGTGCCCCCAACCTCATCACGCCCAGGAGCCTCCCAAACGTACGGGGGACCCCCTAGGCGTTCAGCCGAAAGCCTGCCCTCCCAAACGCTCTCCGGTGACACCTTTTTCGCCGGCCTCTGCGGTACTCCTCCCAGGCAGGCGTACAGATCCTGCATTACCTTCCTGACCAACATTGCTACGGCTGTCCAATTGCACTCTCGAACATGATCCGTTGCACTTCCTCAGGTGAAAACATATCCCTTCTGCCTATTGCGTGCAATTTTCACTTCTATGATCCCCGAATCTGGGACAGCTGAAAAAACGTGGTGTGCTGTCTCATCCGCAATCTCACAAACCGGACAACATGGGGAGTAGTCAAATCCAAACCTATAAAAGTACTCTCTAAACCCCCCTTGGCCCGCCAGAATCTAAGAGCCATGAGTACACCCGCACCCGCATCCCTGATCATGGGGTACGTCCATTGATCCCTCTCACTGTCATCCAACCGCCATGATGGAACCCAATCTCCTTTTTTCAGCCGTGGATGAAAGAACAAGGTACTTTAATCCCAGTTCTTTCATCCTCTTCCTACGAAGAATCTCAAGGTCTATCGGTAATAATCCCGCTAAGACGTCCGCAGCCTCACGGGAAACCTTGCGGTACACTGCTGTGATTCGGGGACAGCTCCTCCTTTGTATCGGTTCGAGAGCATCCCTGTATTTGGTGATTCCTCCCCCAGACTTCGGTACAAAATAATTACATGTGTTCTAAAACTTGTTAAAATGTAAAATTATTATTATTTACTGAGTAGTTACCTGTTTAATTTTAATTTAGCATCACATAACATACTGAAATTTAAGGAAATATTTTTTCCTATTAATGTTACTGAACTTGCTTCGTTTATTGGAATCATTAGGTGTAACGTAACGGTTGTTTCAGTTGAGGAACGCATTTTTCTCGATTTCATATTTCGTGAAGGTGGCAGGTATACTTTTTTTAGGAAAGCACAAGATCTGTGAAAATTTTCCAAATACTCCTGTTCCTCAACACAATGCATTTCGTACTCTTATCGAAAAATCTCCCGCTACAGGCTCTGTTAAAGACGCTGATCGAAGTGAAAGACCAAGTAAACTAAACGAACAGAAACTGCCTGAAATCTTGTATGCTATGGCCAGAAGTCTATCACAGTACTCGTAATTGCGTAACTTAGCGCTGCAGCAAGTTATTATACTTGCCGCACATAAATCTGAAAGAAAGGAACTGAAAGTTTTCCTTACAAAGTAATATGTGTTCAAGAACTGAAACCTACAGATAATGCCAATTGATAAAATTACTGACCAAAATTTCGTAGGTATCCTCGACATTACATGTTTTTAGTGATGAAATGTGGTTTCATTTGGGGATTATATTAATTCACAAAATACACGAATGTGGTCGGCAACTAACCTCCTTGAATTACACGAACAATCTTTGTACGGACAGATAATTGGAGGCTGGTTCGGTGTGAGTAGAACGCGCATTGTCATTTTTTTTCTTTGAATATGTAGTTAATAGGGATCGTTATTGTAATGTTTTAACAAACTTCCATTAATCAGTTAACTGAAGTGTTAATCACTGTTGATTCCAATAAGATGGCGCTACAGAGCACACAGCTAACAGGTCAATGACGATTACGAAATATCTTTGGTGAATGAATCATTTCGAGGGGTTTGTGGCCTGCACGATCGCCCAATCTGACTCCCCAGAGTTTTTTTTTGGAGGGGTGCAAAACAAGTAGTATACCACACCAGACCACAAGATTGACGAACTAACATTTGCAATAACAGCATACGTACGAGACAATCCAAATGCAAATAAAAACTGTATCAGCTGGTTAAAGTGTTTGAAAACACAATCATTGAATTGAATCATTGAATTAAAACATGTGCAGTGTTGTATTGATGTTGAAGGAGGTCATTTTTCAACACATTTTATAAACTGCTGTAATATCCGCTTCTTAAAAATAATGAGATAAAAATACAGGTTGTAATAAAAAAATTTCGTGATAACACTTCCATAATTCCGGTGCGTAGCAATTTTCCGAACGGACTGTGACGTACGTACTGATATTCTTATTAGTATTTTTTATTATTATTTATTAGTATTCTTATTCAGTTGGTAGCATATGGAAGAAAGACGCCATGCCTGACCGAGATTCGAACCGGACCTTTGAGCGCAGGTCCCGGGTTCGAATCCCGGTCGAGCATCTTTTTATATACTATCAATTTCCACCGAGCTAATCGCCATAACTGTTTATGCCTACTCTTTCATAAACAAAAAAATAAGATTACCTATTAATTTCAGTATTTTATATTGATGCTAAATTAAAATTAAACTACAAAATAAATATAAATAAATGTATTTTTTAACATGTTTGAAAACAGTATAATTATTCATATTTGTTCACATATATTTTAGTTTTTTAGCATTGTTTTAATTAAAATAGCAGTAGAAAAATCTGTTCATCAATGAAAAGCTGATAACAAAAAAAAAAAAGACAAGGAACGTTTTTCTTAGACTTGTATAAAAAAAAATGCTTATAAAATGAACGCAGATAAACAGTTAAGTTAATACTGCTGATCTAAGACTATCTGCTATTATTAAATATGCATTATTTTTAGTTAGAAATTTTCAAGTCATTTTCTTTAAATGTGATGTAAAATGACGTTGAATCGGTAATAAGCAATAAAAATCCAGTAAATTGGGATGATGACGAAAAACAAATAACATATTTTTACATCGTTTACACGAACATGTATAATTTCAGTTAAAAATATCTTCTAACATTATTCTATCAAAGAGGCCATTAAAAAAAATCTAGATCAAATTAGAATAACTTTTCGAATTTGGGTTACCTCTTTGCCAGTAAGACTATAATACAAATAAAAAAAATTTCACAGGAGTAGAATTGAGAAAATTTTTATTTCTTGGAAGCCGGTTATATGTACAAATTAAGATTAAACAAAACCAAAACTTTTTAAACTTCCATTATGATTAAGATTAAAAAAAAATCAGATGAATATTATGAATAAAAATAAACAATTATTAAATTAAAAATTTTTTTAGCATACAGAAAATAATTAGAAAAAATTCTAGAAAACATAGCAAAAACACTTTTCTCCAAAACAACAGAGAAGCAGGATCAGTGAAGGATTTACTTCCGTATAGGAAGAAGGTAAAAAAATCTTAAGATACATCCTTCAATATTATCGTGACTAAGTTTCGGATGTAGGTCTTTTACCCTCAGAAACATTAGTGATATATATATATATAAGTTGATTGAAAGAGTAGACATTTATAAATTAATTTGTAAAGACATTAATTGTAATATAGGATGCAAAGAGTAAACTAAAAAAAAATGTATTGAAAAAAAAATATTAAAACTAAAATACAAAAAAAATTGTTTAATTATAGACATCAAAATACTACGATTTCAGTTGTTGCCTAGTATTACCTAAAAACTTGTCACAAAATAAATTTATTAGAAACGAAATTTTAAAATAATATACTTAATATATAGCTCACTGTCGCAACTTCGCCCACGCTATATGGTTACTGGCGTTTCCTATCACGGTCAAACAAACGTTTCCTCTTTATACACTCGGAAATGAGAGATAAACAGGAACTACCTAGGTACTTCAGTCACAATAATAAAGTAGAAACTTCTTTGATGTCTTTGACAATAGTGGACTAATACAGTAGTTAGTAAACATTATACATTTGTTTAAAATCTTATTGAGAAAGAATTTTCAATAATAAAATCATTAAAGAATTATCCCTGCTTAAATTTTCTTCATAGACCAGGATATGACTTATTTCTTTAGATTTATTCATTCTTTTATCTTCATCATTCATGTGGTAAGCTTTTGTGGTAGTACAAATGGAAAATTAAAAGGTAATCATTTTCTTTCGGTAATTTTACACCTTGTTTTTATCTCTTTCTGAACTATTTGTTGTTTCTATTGTTGCTACACATTTACTGTTATTTTAACGCTATTACTGTTTGTCGTATTCTTGCTTTGAATTTTCCTATATTCGCTTGTTTTACGTTTAATTCTTCATTCGTTCATTTATCTACCTGTGTGCATCAGTATGTTCTATTTTCTAAAAAAACATTGCGTGCGTACTGAATGTGATGGGACATATGTGGTCCACAGTTTGGAAAAGTTAAGTTACCCAGTGATAATAATGCTTGCCATACGTAGTATTTATTGGATCTTAATTGTTACTATGTTTATTAACAAGGACGTTTACTGTTATTATAAGCTTTTACTGAATGTTTTCGTAGAGGGATCATCATTGGGTGGCCCTTTCTTATTTAATATTTTAATATATTTTTTTCTTATATTTATGTTAGGAAAAACCGATTGTACATTTTTTTACAATAAACAAAAAAAAGTAAGTTTCCATTTATCCATCCTATCTACATAAAAGGCATGCATTAGGTCGTAGAGAAAATGTGATGTTGAGGTTTCAGTGGTTGGGAAGCTTTTAAGCTAAATTTACACTTTGTATTTGGATTCCTAAAATTACAGCAGTTGTTTAAATTTTTTACTTCTTTTAAAAGTATTAATAAAATACGCCTACAAAGTATTAGGATTTTTTTTTCAATTTATTTACTTATGTATCCTTTTTCCTTAATTATAGATTTTTAGTAAGAAATTTACAAGTTTTTTTTTTAGTACCGATTCTTATATTGGTTTTAATACCTTTGGTATTGGTATAGAGTTGTTACATGGGGAAAACATAAGTGTATGATGTAAAATTATAAATTGTCTAGACTGTACAGTGTTAGTAAAAATTACTCTACTCGGTTTTAGGTTTATTTGATGTAAATTTAATGGTGTTTATTGTGAAAAACATAAAAAACAACAGCAAACTTTATGCTGAAAAATCGGTGTAAAATTATTAAAATCTACGATCATCTACATCCCCATTCGGCGAAACAGGAAAAGGCTGAATACAACTGTATTTCTTTATGTTGTTTCCTAAAGAAATACAGAGATTCGTAAAGAAAAATAAAATTTACGCGCCCCACTGAGAGTGGTAATTTTAATAAAATAAAAATAAAAATTTATTACAAAATTAAAAGAAATATATTAAAATCCGTATTATAATGGCAATAACGAATTTTAATAAATTTATGTATAATAGAAACTGTGTTTAAAGAATTTAAGTATTACAAAAATTTACTAAAACGATACAGTATTAGGCAAACAAAAAAATTATTAAAGTTCTCACGATTAAAAAAAAAATATAAAAGCAATTGCAAGTACCTTGTTATACGTACATATCTTTTTCATTATCTTTTTCTTTATTACATTTTTCTAAAAAAACATATACACACAGAAAATCTCCATTTTTTAAACTTCTCATTAACGCTTCATAATACACTTAACTATTTATCTCACTTATGGTTTTACAGGGAAATGTGACTTCTTCATTGAAGAAAAAATGTATTAATTAAAAACTGGTTCATCCTTTTACGGTTCCTTGTACGAAGGAAAGGAAGTATTGTAATCGCGAAAAATTTCGGATTTTAGATTTCAAAGGAAATATCCATTTTGATAATCCCTGAAACTATATTGACTATTTTCGACGTGATTTTATATACCGTAAATACGTATGTACGGATGTAACTCAAAATTTATTAGTCGTAGAATGTTGAAATTTTAGATTTAGGATTTTTGTAACATCTAGTTGTCTAACTCCCATTTTAATTGCAAACGACTGAGCCAAAAATGTGTATACAGTCAGATTTATAAGTAAAGCGGGGTTTAAATTTTGAAACATCTGGATTTTGGACTTTTTCTTAACTCCAGTAATAAGCTCTCACTGAGAACATATCAACGATATATCATAAGTGGTACTTATTTTCATTGGTTACAGAGTTACAGCCAAATCAAATTTTAATTAATAAATATTTTATTACTTACAAGGGGAAGGCACATCGGTTTAAATTCCTGACTTTAAATTAATTTTTAATTCATTTTAATTCAAATCCGACTTTTTTAATTTAAATATTTTTACAATAAATAATATTTCAATAATACGATAAAAAAATATATGAAAAAAAATGTATGTACTTTTCATTTAAAAAAAATGTGTATATATAGTTTAACAGATGTATAAGGAGTTATGTGATATCCACATCAGATTTGTTTATAAAGGTTTTTCTGTCATCAAATGTTCCAGTATCGTGTTTTAATTTTCCATAATATCAGTAAAGGAGGTAATCATTGTAACTTGGTTACGCTTAGAATCAATCATACATGATAAAAAATTTCAGATCACTATTTGAACCAAAATTATTAGTTTAGGATACCCAGCGCTGAATTACACATCTAAGCTGATCAGTTTCTGTTACCTAAATAAAATTTAAAAGTTATTGCTTATTATCTTTTAACATGAGAAGAATTGGACGGATATTGCGCAATGTCCCCTATTCTGTACGACTATTTTCGAGAAAGATTTCTGTATAATCGGAAAACCGATAAAGATATATCGAATTTGGAACTCTTAATTAATTCTTCGACAAAGAAACCTAGCAACGAAATATGCCCAAATTTAAACTATATTACAGATTAAAAGAAAAAACTATTCTGAAATTACAGCCGAGTATCGATCCGGGCTTGGCAGGCTTGTGAGAAAGGTTCTGAAGTACCACAGTAGACGTATTACATTAGTTTCAATTAGTAACAAAGTAAATAATTAGTGCGGTCAGTCAATTTCACAGTAGGTATTCAGAGTGAAATTTTTTTTATTTCAAATAATCTTTTTACTCCATTGTGTTATTGTAATGTTAAAATATTTATCGAAAGTGTTGAAATATATATATGTATGTAGAAATATTATACTCGCAGGAAAAAGCAACTTTTCAACAAAATCTAGTATAACATAGTGTAGCCTAGTCTACAAAAGTAGATCTATTTATAATAATTTAGGTCATTTATTGATGTCAATGAAGTTACTTATCCTAGACGGAATATAATCTGTTTCAGTTTAGCCTCCTGAACCACCGTAACGTATTATTTCAGAGGATGAATGAGGGTGATATATATGAATGTGAATGAAGTGTAGGCTTGTACAGTCTAAGGTCGACCACTCCTGAAAAGTGTGGTTAATTGAACCCAACCACCAAAGAACACCGGTATCCACGATCTAGAATTCAAATCGATCAAATATTCAAATCAAGTAACTGCCTTTACTAGGATTTGAACCCTAGAACTCTCGACTTCCAAATCGGTCGATTTGCGATGATGAGTTAACCACTAGACCTAATTTAATCCTTCTCAAAGTGATAATCTTCGTTAACTTTTAGTGATTTGATTCGTTATCAGTATATTATAGTAATACTACTGAATTTCATAATTATGATCATCCTAACTACTAATATATAACTACTTAAAATAATAATATATATAATTTCGGTTTCATGAACAAAAAAATAATTTTTAATTTGTTTTTTCTAATTTTTTTTTAATTTAATGCAATAAAGAAATCCGTTACTTTGAAGTGAAAATTTTATGATCTTTGAGTTTGGGCATTTGTTAATAAAAGTTTGAAATTATTCTCTCCTTAATTACATTTCATTTAGAAAATAGATCTTTCAAATCGGTTGATTAAAACTGCAATTTTTACAAAAAAGTACAGAAATTTACGTTTATAGGTAGGAGGAATCTAGTTACGTCTCAACAATAATTATATCTTCTAGCAGACGCGATTTGACAGTACCTGGACCCTCGGGGCCCTGTTGAACCCCGTATCCAAATCAGGGGCTCCTCGGGGTCTACCGGATCCACGGGCTCTACAACCCCAGAGCTGCAGAGTTCGCTTTGTTCGCCTTTTCTATGTTGAGAGGAGGACCAGTGGACAGCCGCAGAGCTCGCTTCGGTCGCCACTCTCGTCTACCCAGAGGTTTCGGTGCCCTGGATCCCCACACTTTCGTTAACCACATGGTTGTAAAATATTACTGATGAATAGTAACTAAAATGATCAGGTTTTATAGAAACCTGAAAAATAAACTATTACAAATGACAGAATAATATTAACTATAGTAACTGAAGTACAAACACCTTTAATGACGAAAAATTCGTAACTTATTTCTTTGTCATGGCGTCAGAAATATAATAATGAAGTAAAAGGATTAATCTTCTTTTATCTTTAATGGATATCTTTAATTCACCAATTCACCCACCTTGAGGCTGAAGGAATAATGAGTAATTTTAATATTTTAACCTTCAACGAAGCTAGGGCTTCTATTTATGGCTTAAAAACTTCCCTGGGATAAAACGAACGTATCCTCAAAATTTGAAAGCAATAGGTCAGTTGGTTCTCACATGATGCGAAAACAAACAAACAGGCAAACTATATACATACATAAATCTATTGAAAATATCTGGACTGAAAAATATCTTGGGAGCTGGTCACGTTAAGAAAAGAGCATGAGAATTTAGCGGCTCGCCATCTAGCGGACCGAATGAGAAGTGCAGTACCGTAACGGATTATTTATTATCTACACATTTTAATAAATAATTTTTCGTCTTATTATGGCCTTTGACACTCCGGATTACATGAAGCTACTGATAAACTTTGGTAGCGATTAGCTAAGCGGTTCTTGAGATATTTGCTAATATAAACAAACTTTCTCTTTATATAATAGAGAAATTACATTACTCCCGAACTAATTTTTTAATTTTATGATATACCTATTCCTACACAAATAATTCCTAATGTAGTTAAAAAAAAACCGAAGAATTTTAAGTTAAAAGTAACGAAAATTTATAAAAATAATTTTTTTAAATTTGATTTTTCCAATGAATATTGGAAGAATTTATTTTTAGGCTTCAAAATGTAACCTCTATTTACTTCATTTCATGCTATCCGGTCTCAAAAAAAATTAACTGATGAAAATTACGTTGATGGCGTAACAGTATTTCGAACAACGTTTTAAGTAAAACAAATTAAAATAAACCATTATGTATTGATAAAATAACATATTTTATTTATAATTATTACATTTCACTTACGGAGAACTAATTTACATAACATTTTAAAGGAGTAATTATTGTCTTTAAAAATAAATGTATCACTAAATAAATTAAAATTAAAAAAATATGTAGGAAGTGAAATCTATTTATTTGTACTTTATTTACTAAGAAACTAATATTACTTACTTGTTTATTAGGAACATCGATTTATACGTAACTACATAACCATTAACCTTTTAACCATTATATATAAATAATCATTTTACGGACTATTTGTTACTTGTATTTTAAGATATTATTCAAAAACTTTATCGCATCTTTTGATTTAAAAATTTTACTTGCTGCTAAATCGAATAACGAAATGAAATAACGTTATTTAGAAAACAATCTGCTAAGACACTTAATGTTTAATCTGTAATTTCAGAATAAAATCTCCACTGACCATAGAAAATTGTTTTCTATCTTCTAACTGGTATTGTGGGCTTACTGCGGTTCAGTTGGTTTACACAGAATGGAAAATAAGTCATGTTAAACCCGCTATTTGCCTTCAGCTGTTCTACAAGCCGTAAATTTATCGTCAATTCTGTCTGGAACGAAACAGCAACATTTACAATTTGTTGAAGTCAGTACATCAAGTTTAGCCCTTTACTAGGAAATTGCAATTGTTCAACATATTGTGTAATTATTAAAATACCGAGAGTTATACAAATGAATGTAAAATAAAAAAATAAAAAATCACCCATAGCAAGAAAAAGTCTTATTTTTTATTATTCTAACATTTTGTGATAGATGTTTATGCATTACGTATATGAAGTCAATCGGTTATAAAGAAATAAAAATTAAGTTTTAAGCGACGTCAAAGAGAAACAGAGTATTTATTATTCTACTGGATTAAGTTCTTTATTTACCGCTGCATAGTTTGAAAACTAGTAGTTTTTTATTTTTTTTGTGAACCAATTAATTCGATTTAAGTCAAACCGTTTATAACTATATTAACACAACTATCGAATATTTAAATAAAATAACGTTTGGATTAACTAGCTAATCATTGACTAATGATTATGATTGAATAATTAATGAAATAACTAATGATTAACTAGCAATTTAAATGTAATTACTATATTAATATAACATTTATTAAAATGTCTCTATTCTATCAGTTATAATTTACTTAAGTTTCCTTGGAAAATGTATCACATACATACACATTAAGAAGGAGTCCCCATTGAAATTCCTCAAAAATTATACTAGTGCTATATAGAACTTCTTATGGTAGAGCGTAGTATGTTATGTCAGTAATACAACAAAAAACAATAACAGTCATAAAAATAACAGATTGATAAAACTTAAAAAAGAAAAAAATTAAACCAAAAGAGAAAAAATGAAAAATGTAAATGAAAACATTAAAACTGAAAACAGATGACATGGTTATTCTGACTGCTGATGACAACCAAACTGTGATCTCAACTAATCTACAATCCGAATTAAATGTAATTAGCAGGTGTCTGGATATACAAATTCTAGTAAAGGCAATAATTTTTATACCGATTTGAATACTAGATCGTGGATACCGGTATTCTTCGGTGGTTTTTTCCTGTTTTGCCTCCGGGAATCACCGTCAGATGATATGTACGAGGTGCGACAATAAAGTAATGAGACTGATTTTTTTTTGCAAGATGTGGCAACCCTGCAGCTTGTGTAGGCACACTATCTTTGACATTGGTCTAAAAGCTACTTCTAGTCCAAGCGGCACATTGATGCAACTGCTCAGTCGTGCTGTTATACTGCAGAGTTGTGCTGTAATAAGTGAACACGTGTTTGTGTCTTTCGTCACGGAAATGAAACCGCAAAATATTGCGCAACGGTATGACGGAAATGAAACCGCAAAATATTGCGCAACGGTATGCCATTTCTTTTTGCGTTAAATCGGGTGAAAACGCGACGACAACTTACGGTAAGCTTCAGAAGGCTTTTGGAGAGGAGGTTATGTCAAGAGCTCAAGTTTTTCGGTGGCATAAAATTTTTAGTGAAGGCAGAACGAATGTTGAAGATGAAGACCGCAGTGGACGACCATCAACCTCACGGACAGATGTCAACTTGACCAGGGTGCGTGAAATCGTACGATCTGATCGAAGATTATCCGTGAAAATGACTGCAGAAGAACTCAACATCGATCGAGAAACGGTTCGTCTAATATTAACTGAAGATCTTAGTACGAGAAAGATTTGTGCAAAAATGGGCCCCAAAAATCTCACACAACAACAGCGAGAAACACGGAACAATGTGGCAGCCGATCTGTTAGAGCAAACGGAAATCAATCCAGGTTTGTTGAGCCGTGTTATCACTGGTGATGAAGGTTGGTTTTTTCAATACGATCCAGAGACAAAACGCCAAAGTTTGCAATGGTGCTCAAAGAGATCACGCAGACCAAAAAAAGCTCGCATGTCAAAGTCAAAAGTGAAATGCATGCTTGCGTGCTTCTTCGATTCCAAGGGAATTGTTCATAAAGTGCGGGTGCCTCCTGGGCAAACAGTTAATCAATATTTCTACAAAGAAATTTTAGAAAGACTTCGTAAACGAGTTCTTCGTGTCTGTGCTAACATTGCTAATAATTGGATTCTGCATCAAGATAATGCGCCATCCCATACTGCTCTGTCAGTACAGCAATTTTTAACCTCAAAACAAATTTCAGTACTACCACAGCCACCTTATTCACCAGATATCGCTCCGTGCGATTTTTTTCTATTTCCAAGAGTCAAAATGGCGGTCAAGAGACACCATTTTCAAACAACACAAGATATCCAAAAAGTTGTGACGACGGTCTTGGAGGATATTACAGAAGATGAGTTCCAGAAATTTTACCATCAATGGCAGAAGCGCTGGAATAAGTGTGTGCAATCAGAGGGGAACTACTTTGAAGGAGACAATACTAAACATGACTAAAACTGTAAGCAACATTTTTTTCACATCAGTCTCATTACTTTATTGTCGCACCTCGTATGAGTGTTAAGTGTAGTTTTGTACGTCTCAGATCAACCACTTCTGAGATGTATGATTAATTGAAACCCAACCACCAAAGAACACAGGTATCTACGATCTAGTATTCAAATCCGTATAAAAGCACAATACACCGTTCTGATATCGATAATTCTTTTTAATTTTTTAGGGAATCTGATAGTTTCTTTGTAATTTTTCCAGGATAAACTTATGTGGAAAATTATTGTTAAGCAGCATAATATTTGTCACCATGTGATATTAAATATTCGTTTATTCTTCTTACGAATGCGCAAAAATACGAAGATCAACTTTGTTGGATTCAATCATATTATCTTATAATAAGATGTATTAAATTATTGGCAGGCAGTATGTTGAGACAATTCCTGACGATTCAATCGGCTCCTGCGCATGTATACAGCTCCCGTATATACCGTATAAGCCGGCTTATATAGTTATAAGCCGGCTTATAACTATATAAGCCATTTATATAGTTATAAGCCGGCTACGCATTACATAGTTACCAGTCGTCATTCAATCACCAGTATATCTTAATTATACGTTAACTTGACATACATACTATGTATTTGTAATGACTACAAAATAATTTCGTTTAAAACATATTAATTATTGAGCCCCCAATAAAATATTTAGTATATAAAAATGATCTCCTAAATTTTTCTAAATATTATTCTGACCTTTATTTTAGAATCGGGATTTTCCGCTATCCTTTTAGACAAGCAACGGAGCAGTTACTTATGCTATACAGCAGCCCAAGGTCGTTCAAAACAAAAGCATACCTGCCAAAACAAAAACGTTACTCCTCCAAAGAATGAGTCCTCGAGCAGCTCAAAGGCGAAGGAAATTGAGACAAAAAGCAGAAGAAATTGCAAATAAAGTTCAGACAGAAAAAATCCCAACTTCTGGACCTGAAAAACCTGAAAAACCAGAAATCTTCATTTTGGAAAAGGAAGATTTCGTTCTTGAGACGAGAACTGAAAGACTCGGATACCAGATACCATTGATTTCGACATCGAGGCCTTTAGGAAGATTGAGAAAAGAAGCAAAAGTGGATGGCCGAAAGGAAAACCGAGGGAATAAAATTTTAGAAGAGATTGATTTTATGTTTTAAGAATTTATTTTAATAAAGGTTGTGTTTTATTTTTTTTTTTGTAACAGGAACGTTTTATGATGAGTTTTTTGATGTTCTTCGAACATCTATTACAAGTGATGTGTGATAAGTGGCAAGGGCTCTTTACACAACTCAACAATTTCACTAACCCATACTCTTTGAATTCCTTTTCTCTTTTGTTCTTCCCTTCATATAACTGAAATGACATTGTATACCCTTTTAGATCAGTTACACATTGAAGGTTATAACCCATTTTACCTGGGGTTAAACAGTTTCATAACATAACATCCTTTGAAAGGTAAAATAGAGTTGTCAATACTGGTTTCATTTCTGCCTCTGTATACAAATTAAAAGTTTTTGTTTTAAGGCATCAATTAACAACCTTAACTAAGTTTATCACGGTTATTTTTACTGAATGTGCTATTATAATTTACATAAATATTTGATAGTATTTACAAAAATCTTTCTGTCGGTTGAGATTTAGGTCATTTGATGACGACCAGTAATGTTTTACAGATGGCAACTTATGGTACTCCATAAGAACATTTATTCCTATGAAGGCAAGTAACCGGTTTGATTTAAAATTTTTATTTTTAATATTCTGAGTTGCATACAGATTATAATTAATTGATAAGTAATATTACTCACAATGTCGTCATCCAGAAAACAAGATCATGCAGAACACAAAAAACACAGGTAGCAGTTAAATAGACTTAGTAAAATTAAATTTTATTGGATCTTCATAACTATAAGAAGGAACTGATCCTTCTATAACTTTCTTTTTCCATTTCCACTGATCTTTTGTAGGCCAATGTGGCTTAGCTTGTTAGAAAGCACTTGGTTGATCAATATTGTCAGGCTGCATTACATTTTGTTGAAGTTCAACGAGCGTTAATCTTCCATCACTTAATTATCCGGTCTTCTAATTGTTCAATAAGCACACTGTTAAAATTGTTTTGTTCGAAATCAAGTGTACTAACTTGTACATTACTCTCATCACTAGTATCAATGTTCGACACATTGTCATCCGCAATATTTTCCAACGCATGTAATTTATTTCAAAATTCATTAAATTTTCATTTTTTTTAATAAAATAATTAAAATAACTTGTATCAATAATATTCTATTCTATAAATGAAATAAAACTATAAACCACATGCACAGTTAATAGTAAACAACCATAATCTAAACCGACTATACTTCTAAGTACACCAATCATATTTCATTACACGAAAATAAGATTACAAATCCTTATTTAATCATTTTTGATATTCTACCAATAAAATATGTGAATACAGTCCAATTAATTAAACAGTATATTTAAAAAAATAAACTCTTACCTCTAACCACAACAACAGCTACAGAAATGGTATGAGGAAGTACAGACAGTGTTCCTCAGTCTAAACATTTTTCTGTTTAATTCTAAATAAGCTTTAAACAAACATACAATGACTGTAACAAAGGGTTAAATAAAATTTCCAAAAAATTGTTTTGATGTCATTTACCATTACTGCTTTCAATTATTTTTGCTCCTCACAATGCTAATCACTTTATATAAGAATTTTTTCCCGTGTTCTTTACTGAATTTAGTGTTAGAATTTTCATAATTTTTTAAATTGTGCTTAATGGATGCTTTGCCAGACATTCTTAAGTCTGCTTCTGGTTTGTAGATTCTTTTTAGACTTCATTTTACCAGCTTGAATTTTATAAAATGAATTATTGATCCTTGATATCATTAAGTACATTTTCTATGTTCAGGCCGTACAAAAAATAAGTTAATTTAGAATAATTTTAAACATGGTGCCGAAAAGATTTCTGCACCATGAAAGATTTTCTCTAGATAAAGATTTTCTCTAGATCCCTTGATAATAGTTATGGAGAAGTCTAAATTCCTGTAATATTGTCTTAATTTATCTCTATACACTTTACAGGTCTTTAAGGTATTAAGCTGAAGATTGGTGTAAAGTATTGTGATTACCTAGCAGGGGTAGAAGAGCTATTATATTTGATTTTCAAAAACAGTTTTTTATAGACATACAAACTAAGAATGTAAGTTAATGAATAGCCATTCTTGTATTAATCAAGAAGATACCTGCAACCAATTTGTAGTTAGTTGCTGTAGTTATTAGTTAGATGGCACCACTGAAAGGAAAAAATAGTCCATATTTTTTTCTTTTTTAAATACATACATTGTACTGTAATATTACTAACATTCAATAATACTGTAATAATCAAATAGTAAAATAAAGAACAGTATTTTTTTAAGTACATAAATTTACTGTATAACTTAACAGGAACCTTAAATATATTTCTGCATTAAATGTGAGTTTCAATTTACATGATTTCTTTATACACGGAAATTTCCGTAACGTAACTCCTGCATAAATTGAAGGTGCAATGTATAAATTTACCAAAAATAACTAAATAAATTTATATAATAAATAAATAAATTGCGTGCATCTTCTTGAAAAATACTGCTATTCTCATATTGAAATAAGAAGAAATAATGTACTAAACTAATTTAGATTCTCAAGATTGTTTATTAACAACAGTATATATGAAATTTTTAATTTTTGCAGATGTGCATAAATTAAACCACACCATTATGCTTGATATGATGCATAAAACAAAAAAAAAAATAATCTTATATACATACACATTGTTTGTTTTATTCCATTTGTTGTTTTGTTGTTACCATGGAAAGATAAGAAATCTAACACATTCATATATTTATATGATTATGATTTATGATGATGAAATGATTTCATGATGAAATGAACTATATGGATTTCCATATAGTTCATTTCATTAGTAGACATATACTACACAGGAATGGGTTCCAATTCTCTTCCAAATGAATCCAGTTTAATAAATATATGGAACCTTTTTTTGAACAACAGTACTGATCTTCAATTACAAGTGAAGATCAATGCTATTGTCCAAAAAAGGTTCAATCCTATTTGTACCAAAGAGCATTCTTCATAAATGTGAGTCAAAAAGTATCTGCGGTCATGCCCACTATTCTAAATACTGTAATCCATATAATGTTACGTTACGTTAAATAACCACCGATTCACTTGTTTAACTGATTGTTACATTGTTGTGTCGTGTATTTTAATTGACGTGAGATGAACATATGTAGTTGTGAATGTGCGAGTGAACAATACTATTAAATTATACATATATTAACTTCAGCTGTAGTTAGGAAACCTAGCTTTAAAAAAGAAGTAAACGAAACAGTACCAAAATATATCATAAATAACACATGAGTATGAAGCTGAATGTACTGCTTGCCAAAAAAATCAATGATTCTTTTCTTCTTAATCTGATAGTAGACTATCTACAGTTTTTGATTTGTAATCTCACAATTTTATAAGAAAATAAATATTTTACATTAAAATATGTTAATAGTATCATTAATTATAATTGTGCAAAGAACATATAATTTTACAATAATAAATATTAAACATAAATATTATATGTAAAAAAATAAATAAATTAACGCATATAGGGTCATTGTAATAATACAAATGAATGCTAAAACAATTCAAATACTAATAACACATTGCATTAACATAAATAATATAATAAATGCTCAATTACATAAAAATTGGTTTTGAAAAACTGTAATGTTACTATATGCCTTTATCGTCATAGATCATTTTAATTCATGACTATAGAGATTGATCTATAACTGTATTCTTAATAAATGTAGGATATGTTTTAAGTGTTGTGTTGTTTGTAAATTCAATGGCCAGACTACATGTGATGCCAATGTATATTTTGGCCCAACATCATCATGGATGTATAAATCTGGGACTTCTTCAAAGTGTTGATTCTGGGGCTCAACTAGAATGAACATGAATTCAATTTGATGAATAATCATGATCTCCACTGACGATCTGTACCTAAGATCACTTGGATATAGGATTTCTTTTAAAAGTGTGAGATTCCATTGAAGTAAAAAGGTGTTCAGTGACCAGAATAAGAGTGATGCCATTGAATATAAAATAGTATGATTAATGTCATGGGAACTCAGCCACATGACTTCATGCATAAATGATGTAGGTGCATTAAAAATACTATCTAATTGTACATGTATACGTGCTATGTTTGTTTGTGTATGTACATTCTGGACGGGTATGTATGTATTGTTTGCATTTGTGGCTATATGTAGTATGGGTGTATGTAATTGTAGTGCAGTATAATAGTCTGAACAGTTTTTTGTCTGTAAAGAATTAAAGTGTAAGAACAATTTGACAATGTTATAATTACAATAATATAAGTACATATTATACAAGGCATACAATAATCAAAACATAATACATTAAGAGATCTCTATGTAGTGAAGTTACAATAACAACTCATCGCAAAGATATCAAATTAAATGAAATATAATAAATTTTATGATGACTTTAAAAATATATTACTTATCTAAATAAAAACTTAAATCATTAGAAATTGGCAGCAAACAATTTATATATAGGTTTCTGATTTACCTTTTAGCAGTATTTAAATCCACAACAGTTACAAACTTGTCAGGACCTGGATGAACCTGGGTAACAATTTTGTGCTTTCAAAGCACAGGAGCAGAAGAATCCTTGGTGATCAAAACTAGACCTCATACCAAAAGATTACAGGAAGGAAAACACCATTTATTGTGTAGTAGATAATCTTTAGACCAATTGAGTGAATAAATTTTTGAATAAGTTGAAAGCAGCCTAAACAATTTATGTCAACCTTCTGATAACTGGGTTCAGGCTAAGATGTAAGAGGTCATTCAATTAGAAAATTTCCTGGAGATAGAGGATCAGAATTGTCTAAACTTCAAAACTGTCTCAAAATTCAGAATTGTCTGTTCTGTTGTGTTTCATTAATGTTGTATCCAACATTAATGAAATTTAATGCTCTTTATTGTGCTCTCCCATAAACCGCCAAAATGGGGAAAAGTGGATGTTATAAAAGACAAAATTTTGTTTAGTTGAAAAAAAATGTATGTCTGATTTAAAGAGCTGATATAGATTGTAGAGGATATTTCTAGCACAGCGAAAGATAGAGAAATTGTCAAAAAAAAGAGCAGTAATACCTCTACGAGATAAATCTCTAAGGCCACAATAAATGTTTGTCACATGAAATCAGACACCAATTTTAAGTGTACAGCCTTAGTGGCAAGGCAAATGAAATGAGCGATGTAAGCCTTACCCAAGGACTTGGATCTCTGCCTGCCATAACTTATTTTAATCGGACCAAGCAAGTTAAACATTTATGAATAATTGATGAAATAATTCTTTTAGGCATTTAGTATCAAATACCTTTGACACAACGAATGGTGTGTTAACTGAATACCAGCATGTATAAGTCTTAAATGTTCAGTAGTAATAATTAATCTGATGAAATTAACATCTGGATGTATAATAGCAGGATGCTTTGCATGGTAATATAACAGAATGTTGTAGCCTACCTCCTACAAAAATAATCCAAAAATGGATCAAGAGAAATAAGCTTACTTTATTTAGTAATAGTTTTATTTTTAAGACTATTTATGATTTAATTCTTGTGTAGATAATGAATTAAAACTCTGTTCTGATTGGTTCAACTTAACATTATGAATAAATTAGAAGCAAAAACTAAATGTACACAGTAACATGTGAAGAGACAAGAACTGTTTAGTATAATGAAGCAAAACTGATTATGTAAAGAGAGCCATTGAGACAATAGTTTGGGTAATGTTTTATCCCAGTTGTTTAAATTTGCCATAGTGACTGCATGAAATGTTTGTAAGAAAATGTAAATGGATGAATAAGTCCTAGTGGATCAAAGACACCAGCTATTATAAATATTTATTTTAGTACAGATGTTAGTATCATTGCAATGAATAATTTGGTAAAATAATGTATCTGAGGTGTTATTCCAAACAATTCCTAATTTTCATATATAATGATGTTAAAGAGATGGAATAGAAGAGTTATGATCAAGTGAAGTACTAATAGAACTATTAGAAAACCATGTGTGAAATGTAAAACCATACTGTTATTAATAGAAAGAGGTATCAGTTTTTAGTTGAATGACCTCATTTAAGTTGTCTGCACCTATAATAAGATAATCGATATAGAAGTTATTTCAAACAGCCATGCAAGCTTGTGAATAATTTATTTCATTTTCATTGGCGATCTGTAATAAACATTGTGTGGCTAAAAATGATGCACAAGGAGTTCGTTCCATTACTGTACGTAATAAAGCATAATGCTTTACTGATATGCACTGCAAATTTGAATCATTAGTTGTAACTACAACCTGTCTATACATTTTTGCTATGTCTGAAGTAATGACATATTTGTTTTAAATCAATCTATTAGTGAGAATAAATCCTGTTGGACTAAGAGAACAACTAATAAAATATCATTAAGATATAGACTGTTAGAAGTTTTAGCTGAACCATCAAAAACAACACGAAGCTTAGTAGTCAAACTGCATGATTTGAATATTGGATGATGCGGTAAATAGCACATATTGGCTTGTTTAATTAATAGGTGGTTGGAATTAAGAGATGACGTGTGTTCCAAATCTAAATACTAATGAATGAATGTAGAGTTATCTCTTTTAAGGTTACAATCATTAATTAGCCGTTTTTCTAATAAAAAGAATTTAGTTAGAGCATTAAGAAAGGAGTCACCCAATTGAACTTTTATCACAGTTTTGTGGTAATGACACTATAAATCTACCTTGCTCATTTCGTGAAAATTAAATTGAAAATGTATTTCACATGTGGCAATTTCATAAAATGATGTCACTATTGTCTCTTCAATCTTCCAAAAATGTTCAATTATACCTGAAATATTTGTAAAGTCTTTATGAGAAAAGAATGATAATAGAGTTATTGTCTTTACAAATAATAGGAAGAAAACCACTAACGATGTATTTTTAGCTTGGTTTCTATAATAGGACATCTAGAATTTCGAATAAATTTTCCAGGGAGAATAAGGCTAAGGTGCTCCAAGAAGCAAATCAACATCACTCGTTTTATTAAAATTATTATCTGCCAAAAATAAGTTATTAGATGTATAATGTCAAAATTATATGGAGGAAGATGATCAGTTATGTTTGACACAACAGAATATTTATAAAGAGTGTAATGTAATCACAAACATTGTATTGAGATTGATGAAGCGATTTATTTATTCTTGAAATGAAAAGACTAATTTTTACAAATGAGAGCCCTAAATTTTGGGCAAATGTATATGTACAGACATTCACTTCACTTCCTGAATCTAACAAGACCCCGACCATTTTTAATCATCATGACGAACATCATTTGCCAACAACGTTAGCACAAAAACATCACTACAATTACACAAAATTAAGTGTAATCGTATTGATGTAGACAAAATTATGATTTTCTCTAATTGCAATTTAAATGAAGAATGGTTATTAGTATAAACTTATTGTCATTAAATTTACACTCAATAAATTCATCTATATGAACAAGAGTTATGTTTCTGAGAAGAGAGTTACAAATATTAGAAGAATAATATTCAGTAACCGAATGTCCTTTACGACAACAACGGTTATGTCTCAAAAAATCTCCTCGATCATTGGATAAATTAATAAAATCCTTATAAGCATACAAATGATTAAATTTCCAAAATTGACATTTCTTACAAATAAATTTTGAACTACATTTAAGAGTATTTTCCATTATATTGTTTATTAATTTTGAAGTGAATCCTTTAGTAACGGATTTGGTATGATTGTTATAAGGTTGTCCTTGACGTATCTGTTGTATTGACGTATTTGGGTTGGTATTTTTAAGAATTTGATGTCTTGAATGGAGAAATGATAGGAATTCTTGAAAGGTGGGAAACTTGAGTTAATAGTTTTTCTTTCCATTTTTTAGAAGTGTTGTAATCTAATTTTGTAGTTAAGAATTGAATTAAAATTAATTCATATATGTTAATTGGAATCTGCAATACTTCTAAAGCATTTACATGAGAAGATACTTCAATAATAAATCTGGACAACATGTCCAAAGATTATCCTGCTAAAGAATTTAACTTTAAAATTCGTTCGCTGTGAAAAGCGTCATTATGAAAGGCGACAATAAGCATAGAATCCCTTCTTTAATAGTTCTTGTAATATGATATAATTTCCATTTGTAATGGGCAAATTGTTAAAAACTGCCAACCCATCATCCTTCAACGAAGAATGTAGGTAATGCAATTTTTGTAGGTTAGTCAAATCATTTCTACTATGAACCAGATCATTGAAAATATTAAAATAATGCTGCCAATCAAATATATTTCCTTTAAATATTGGTATATTAATTAACTGCAATTATAATTGGTTATTTTCTGTGTTTACAGTGGCTTCTCTAATTACTGGCTTGAGTATTTTTTTTTATCAGATATTGTAACCTACATTCAATGGAACAAAACTATCTTCGGTCTGAATACAATCTGATGAAATATCGTCATCATCAAATTCAGTTTCAAGGCGAGATTGTATAATTTCACACTTATTCAGTAAATCAACAAGACTACTCAATTTGTTTGAAGGGCATAAGTACATCCATTATAACATCGAAATTATCAATGAATATATTAATTCCGAATAAACAGCGGATTTAATAGTCCGTCTCTGTTTTTAATAATTGTTTATCCATTATATTGAGATTCTTAATATAAATTAAGTAAAAATAAATAAAATAATATTACGTAAATACTTTATAGATAAGATGTCGTAACCTCAATTCCAATATAAGACGGCAAGTTAATCAAATTCTTTATGTATTACTCCGGTTCCAATTGAAGATTACGTGTAATTATAATTTGAAGAACACATATGTAAATTTGCACTATCACAAATAAATCTTCAAATACGCGAAGGACCTAAAAATGTGCGAGTCGAATAGCGTCCCCGGTCATGCCCACTATGCTAAATACTGTAATCCACATAACTTCACGTTAAATAAAACGCACTGATTCACATGTTTAAATGATTGTTTAATGTTTCTTGTTTAAATTTTCAGATGTTTAATTATATTTGATTTTATATATTATTACAGTTTGTGTCATGTATTTTAATTAAAAGGGATGAGATGAACATGTGTAGTTATGAACGTGTGAGTGAACAGAACAATACTATTAAATTAATACATATATAAAAATTAATACATATATAGCTGATATGGATATATGTATTAATATCAGTTGTACTTAGGCAACCTAGCTGTAAAAAAAAAGAAAAAAGACAGTATCAAAATATATCATAAACATAAATAAATAACATGTGAAAGTTAACAAGCATGTTTTTTTTTTTGTTTAATCTCTTAGAACACCATTAGGTATTGCTTCAGAGAATGAGAAGAATGATTTGTAGCGGTGTGAAAATGCCATGTTGACCGGGATTCAAACCCGGGATCTCTGTATGAAAGGCCGAGACGCTACCACTCACGCCACGGAGGACAGCAGAACAAGCATGTTAGTTAAAAAAGAAACAAACACAACCGGACCTATGTCTTCTACAATTTAACAGAAAATTAAAGTGAAGTAAACAGAAGACAAAAAAATTTCAGTTCGTGAGTAGTTCTTTGATTTTACATTGTTACTCACTCATTAATAAAAATATATATATTTCTTTTTAGTTTAGGTAGTTTTCGACAGTCTCATTTGTATCCCAGACCCATTACAGCTGTAAGAAAGATAGGGACAGATTACATATAAATCAACTATTGGGGGGGGACACAATTTATATGCCCCCCACAATTATTATAAAGATTCATAAACATAATTACTAAAACAAAAAAGTACTACCAAATGAACCTATTTAAAATTTTGCTTTTATTTCAAATCCTGAAATCTAAAAATAACACAATAAACACAATGTAGACAATATTCACAATATAACATTGTGATAATATTGTCTGCATTGTGTTAATTTTAGATCTCAGGAATTTAAATAAAAACAAAATCAGAATGAAAAAATGCCTAACTAAATGCGTGGATTTATATGAATATCCAATGAAACTTTAATTTTATAAATAGGCCTACTAACAAAAAATATGTAACAATGTAATATATTAAATAATATATACTTAAAAATAAATATGAAAAAAAATTATTAACTTTTCTAATTTAGTTGAAAATTAGTTATAAAAAAACAACATTCAATAACCACTAAAGATAGTAATATGGAGGTAGAAAGAAAGAAGGTTTTTTTTTAATACAAACTTTATTTTCTGGGGTTAGACAGGAATAATGAGGGGATTTCAATCCTGATGACAACTTACAGGCAGAATGCAATGTGGAAATTTGTAGAATGCCAAAAATATTATGCCTGACTATTATTTTACACCAAATGAAAGATGAAGGAACTATCATTCCGTACAAAAGTCAGTGAGAAAATAATATAGACTGCTATCTTGAAAAATATATATCAATTAACATAAAAATAAAGGGACATGGAAAATTCAGAATTAGATTAGTATCATATATAATAGACTAGGGTGATAATTCGTGTAAATTGAATCGGAAGGATAATTAAACAAATTATATTGGTATAATATTATATTTTTTATATTGTTATATTGATATAACTGCAAAACTGTAAATGATAACATAACGCACTAACATAGCTGTAATCAATACAGCAATGATTTTGCTTGTATTGAAGCATCTCGGCTCTTCATCCGGGGATCCCTGGTTTGAATCTCGGTCAGAAATAGCATTTACATAAGAAATTCCATTTCCATATTCCTAACTATAAACTTCCGTGGTGAATTAATTTAACAAGCAAAAAATAGAATATAATTAAATACAAGGCACTATAATTTGGTACAAAAATTAAGTACAAGGCAGTATATTTCAAAGAAAAGTGTTTTTTATAATAGTTACAGTTTATGTGTATGCATGATACACATTACTCTTTTTCAGCTGTCCTATATTTTTTCTTTTAATGTGGGTACTTTTAAAATGGATTGTTACTTCAACAGAAAAGCGTTTTTACATAATAAACATTTTTTTTAAATGTTTAAAAATTTTCAAACTATTTTTTAAGATAATAGAGGTAACTAGTATGCTTTCTCAACCATATTTGATTACCCTGGTAGTTTAGATATCTGATCAAAAATATAACAGAAAATGAACAATAAGTATCTCACACTTGAAATACAAATACAATTAGAAAATCCAAGAAACTGTTGGCTAAATTTATAATTACATCTAAAATAAAAAATCTGATGTGGACAACACATGGCTTCCTTGTATGCCTATTAAATTACATATTCACAATTGTTTTTCAATTCCATAAAATTTTATTTCATTAATAACTCCTGATATTTTTTCATATATTTTTTTTGATATTACTGAATATTGTAATTTTTTTTTTACAATGAGAGATTAAATTTATTAATACATCAATATATTTAAATTAAAAAAAAATTTAAAAAAAAAGGAGATGAAGTCTGATTCGAACCGATGTGCCTTCCCCTAAGATCCAAATGTTTCATTAATTAAAATTTTATTTGGCTAAAACTTTGGAACCAATGAAAATAAGTACCGGATATATCGTTGATAAGCTCTCAATGATGGCTTAAGAAAAAGTAAAAAATTCAATTTTTTGAATTTTGGGTTTTTTGGACACTTTTGGTTCAGTCGATTGCAATCAAAAGGGGAGGTACACAACTAGATGGTACAGCAGTTCTAAATCCAAAATTTCAACACCATACGGCTAATTGGTTTTGAGTTAAGCGAGATACATATGTTCATACAAACGTCACGCCGAAACTAGTCAAAATGTATTCAGGGATGGTCAAAATGAATATTTCCTTTCAAATCTCGAAACCGAAGTTTTTCTCAATCAGAATACTTCCTTTACTTCGTACAAGGAAGTAAAAATATCTTAAAACTGTCAATGTTGGCAATATGTAAATTTTTTCAAAATAATGTTTTTGACCTAATTTCCCGGAAACACTTGCAACACAACCAAAAATAAACGTTCTCTAAAAAAAAAGATCATTTTTAGTCGATATATTTTGTGAAAATTAAAATTATAAGAGCAAATTCAGTATTAAAATTTATATAATTTCAAATTAAGAATCCCTTCATTATTAATAATTTTATTAAAATTAGAAAACCTACAACACAACAATCTTTTAGTTGTTTTACTTACATAAATAATTAAAATAATTTAAATTCATTTACCATATTTTATTTAATGCCAGATTAAATATAAAAATTAAATAAATAAATAATTTTCCACTACAAATATTTTTATGAAAAAAGAAGCTAAATTTCGTATTAAAAATATTCAGAAACAGAATTCTTGCATTATGTGATTTAAAACCCACCTCAACAGCTAAAAAAATACACCAGTCAAAATTAGAGGTAAATAGATAAACAACGGTGGAATTTATCAGATGAAAGAGATTAACTAGAACAATCTAACCCATAAGTAAACATTTGATATAATAGTAGAATGACAGAATGGTAAGTACATGTTTAGTAACATGTTTTTAATTTAACCTCGCTGTAACTGATGGGTAAATCAATCGGTGGGAATGTTATTTTTTTAACGGTTCAACATTTTAAAATAAACGTTATTCGGTTGACCAGAATTGCAATGATGAACAATAGAAATAGGAAAAGGGTTGCAGATTTGATAGTGTATACAAATTAATGTAAAAAAAATTGACGTTGAAACAATGATATTTGTATTTATTGGAGTTATGTAAACCAAGAGAACAAATATTTTGGGAAAAAAGATCGTTATTGTTTGACTATTATTTGCTACACATAGACTAAATAAAGCCCTTTTACAAATTTTAGAAGAAGAGGAAGCAGATAAAAAAATTAATAAAACATACTATTATTTATTAACTCAAGATAAATTGTTTTTATGGAACTATCTCAGGACTTACCATAAATTGAAAAAAAAATTTATCATCTATATTTTATTTTAATCATTATCTATTTTACCGAAATAAAAATGTTCAAAAGACAAAAGAAAAGACGAAAGTCCGCCAAGCAATTCAGTTTGTAATGTAATGAACACATTAACAAAGTGATTTCATTTTTTTTTGTGATACTTAAAATTTCTAAATATCCGTATTATAATATTATTATAATATAAACGTATTTTATTGTGCAATAAATATAATCAGACAACTAATCAAAAACCAAACTTTCATGTTTAATTTTCTGTAAACTAAAACATTCATTCAAATACTGAAAATCACATGGTGCAGCTATACAAATAGTTCATCTTGACTTTTTACTCTAGTTCAATAATTTTCATTTCCAACTAAACGGAATCGGATAACTGCAGAAAAAACAGCACAGTTAATAATTTTAATCTTTGACTTGATAATAATATTTATCCCAAAAAGAAAATAAATTAGAAAAACCAACTTCATCCGAAAAAGAAGCAGTACATTATACCCGTATTTTATAATAAATACTTATTGGAATATATAAAAATCGAATATTTTAAACGAAAGGAAATGTTTCACTTTTTTCTCGGTAAACCAGATGAAGTTACTTCAAGGTACAAATAACGGGAAAAACGATTAATGGTATACAAATATCTGATATGATTTATACGAATATCCTTTTCCGTTCTGATTAAAAGAGATAGGTCTACTACAACGCTAATAAAAATTATATTGTACTTAGCAATTTAACAAGGAGTGGGATTATTAACATTAAAAAAGTGGATATAGAAAAATTAAATTGTTAAATATTTTTCAATTTGGTTGAAATATAATTACGGAGGATTCTGTAACAAATTGTAGAAAAAATAATAAAAAGGAACACGAGATAAGAATGAATGAAAATATGTCAATCCAAAATAACAGAATGGAAATTTTTTTAAGAATTTATTAAAAGACTTCTAGAAGATCAGTACAAGAAACAAAGAGAAAAATGACTATTAAGAATAAAAATTATGGATGATCTAAAAGGAAGTAGGAGAATGATATGAAATGATAACCGAATGATGATGAATAAAAAAATAAAAACATTCAAAAAAATTTATTTACGGGAAGTTACAAATAACCATTATAAATTATTTTACCACGTATCTGGGTTTGTCCTTATCCACAATCTTTAAAAAGCTAAAAGTACGTTATGAGTCCTGGCTAGATTATGCTTATAAGTTATTAATATTACGTAGCTTTTTATGATGAAGTTGTAAACTATTATGAAATATTTATTATATTTAAAAAAAAGTAATTGTGTGCTACAAGTTCTACTCACTCAAGCATTACTGTTCAGAATTAATTTTTCCCTAAAAAAATTTAAAAGTGTTACCGATTAATTATTTTTCAATTTGCTTTAATACTACCCTCACCCAAACATTTTAATATAATCTTGTTCACCTTGCAAATAAATAACAAAAAAAATAATTAATTAAAAATGTTTCATCCACTTTGGTAGTAGATGAGCATTAATAATAAGTTTGGAAATTTAAAAAAATATATTTCATAAAAAGTATTTTATTTTTTATTCTAATTTGTTTTTCTAAAGAATATTTACAGGTAGTAGTTTAAAACATCGTTAAAGAAAATTCTGCTAATTAATTGGAAATTTTATCACTTTAAAGAATTTTTGATTAAAAGATAGTGGAATCCCTGCTCTACTAGAACTCTTCCTTAGCGTGTAAATTAAAAATAGTTTCACCAAAAAAAGAGCGGAATTAATTTTTTGCCTTCTCATTTTTTGATATATTTCCTGTACATAGTAAATAAAAAGTAAACACAAAAAAATCTTATTTTCATCGATGGGCCTACTGCTTAGCGATTCAACTTTGGTCCTACTGTTACGCCTAATCAAAGTTGTTGCTGTGACTTGAGTCTGCTTTGGTGTTTACTTAAATCGGTGGTGGAGTGGGTATTTTCCACCGGTGTTGAATTCTTACCGACTTAGGCTATAACAGTAGTTGCATCAAAAGCGTAGAGCGCTCATAATTTTTCCGTTTTTGCCGAAATCTTTCTTGGTATCTAGTGTTTGATTTAGACATGCATCCGTCTCATAGAGGGCCTTGTAAAGCGATCCAGTTTTTGTCCTGTAAGGCACTTGGCGAATAAGTGACAACTACTACTGGTATAAGTACGCTGTAAGAGGGTATGGTTCGCTCAGGTAGAGCTGCCTTTATCCGCTCCATAAAACGGATCAAATCAGACATAGAGAGAGTATGTTTTTATTAGAGCTTTACTAAATTTGTGGATCTGTTTCTTGATTTTTAATTAAATCAAGAAGACTTTGCGTAAATTAAACTATAGGACAAAATTATCGTTGTTGCGATCAACACATTGTTTTGCTGGTAAGATGATAGTATTTTTAGTGTATGATCTGAGTACGTAGTTTAATTGAAGTTAGATATAGGAAGAAGTTTTGTGTGAAACCTTCGGTGCTTGAGAAAGGAGCGGTGATCGCACTTCCGCGAATCGATTAATTTGATAGTTAAGGGTTGTAGGTTATGTGGTAGTGGTTGGAAGAGGCCATACGAAGGCGATAGTAGGTTGTGTAAATACAGTGATGGAAATGTCTGCCGAGGCATTTGGATCGGTGGGATCTTGACAGATGGTGGTGTTATCAAGTTTAGAGGGTCTAAAAGACGACCTTTGGTAAAAACCATCAAGGCTAGGAATAGAAGGGGTGGTGTGTGACCGGGATCGTCACACACCACCCCTAGGCATATATATAGGCATGTAGGTCTTCCTCTATGGGGGTCATCGGAAGAAGAAGAGGAAAAAGATGAAGAAGAAGGAAGACCCTCTACTCGACCCAACATCACGGACAGGAGTCCGGAAAAGAGACCAGCAGAGATGCGTCCCGAAAGGCAGCCATCACAGAAGTGGATGAAGAGCTTCTACTCAACCTCTCCTTTTAAAACTTACATTTAAATTAACTTAAATCAGCAATTGCGACTCCTCCGGAGAAGGGGGCGCATTGCTCCCTCCATACAGTTAGTGCCCCGTTGTGGCGTATTCCTGCTAGCCTATGAAGCGTTAGCACCGAAATGACTTCAGTGGACGGTCTGAAGGGGAATTACGTCGGGAGGACAGGTTTCATAAACCTAGCCTTCCGCGGTCGGCCCATAAAATGGGTTCGATAACGCTGGTTTAACAACGGATTGGAATGCAATTAAATCCGTCCTTAAAAACACAAAATATTAAATAAGACAAAATTTGAAAAATTAGACCAGTCACCTAAAATAAACCTTTAAAAACACGCCCGATAGAATCATCCACAGCAAGGGACACTGTCCAGGTTCTGCGATCCGTAGGGAGAATCTGTAAACTCCCGCCAACTTTGCATTCCATTCCATTCCTCTACGGGGGTTAGAATGCTTAGCGATTCAGGTGAATACATATCATAATATACACATTACTATGTCATATAATATCTATATTAGAGACATATAAAATCTAATATTTCAATCATGCTGTGTACGGTTAAAATTAATTAATTTTATAAGTTTCGTTAAATTTGTTCCATTCATCACATATAAACATTAGAAACAATTTACTTATAAAAATATGGTAGAATGATATTTAGTCTGTAACTGATGGAATTTCTCTTTATTTCTGAGTGAAATGCAAATATATATGAACAATTTTTTGTCTCAAAAATTCACAGACATATCTAGTACAATTTATAGATAAAATAAAGGAAGCTATGCACACATGTTGAAACAATAATATACTACGTTAAATAATTGATTGTTTTAAATTGCACTACGGATTAATATTATTTTAACAAACCTTTTTACATTAAAATATAATTTTGGCATCAAAATTATTTATATATATATATATATATAATTGCGTAAACAACTTCTACTTAAATTCAGTTTAATTTTATTTAAACTAATTTTGTTATTTAAGATACTTTCAAAATAACTGTTGTAATTTATATACTATTCCATTATTTAAGACTAAGCTATTAATACCAAATGTTTAACAGCATAACGTTATTAATGAAATTGTTCGCTGACCAGCTCACGAAGGGTACTGAGAGTAAAAATGATCGATGAAGATAAATGCCAATTATTTAGAAGCTTAAAGATAATTGTTTGCAACTAAATACAGCTTTAAAGTAGATCTGATAATGTCATTCAATATTGTACGGAAGCAATCCGAAATAATCCCTCTTGGTAACGATAATGTATAAAGAAAAAGCTGTATGTTACATTTGGTTTAATAATAAATCCTATTGAAGTAGATATTAATCAGAAATGTATAAAATCAGTGGTGAACAAAATCTAGATATTAATTAAGACAATTTGTCTCAATATATGTGACAGTAATTCAGATCAATGCGACAACAGATAATAATAAACAGACCGTTTTATAAAACACAATCCCTTTTATAATTCACAATAGGATTATATTCTAAACATTTGATGAAATGAGGTGTATTGATATTATGATAATAATAATAATAATAAAACAGAGCCGTGAATTTACAGGTTAGAATAGTGAAATAATTATTTCAAGTTAGAGTATTCGTTAATCTTCATGTCTCTTTTTTGTTACGGATAATTTAAAAACAGTAAATAATTTACAACAGCTATTTCTCTATAAACCTATTTCAAATTTTTAATATTAGCAGTGCTTTAACTAAAATTATATGCAGGAGCTTGCATCTGCCATTTAAAAAACATACTATTTTGACATTTATTCGTGAAGTTTAATAGCATTTAATATAACAATTTATTTACAGTCGGTCCCAAGAATGAATCATAAGTAAATAAAATTACAATAAGAGCTTAATAAGAGGTTTCAAATGAATCCTCTGAATAAAGCAAACATACAAAAGTTAAGTTGTGTAAATGCACTTGAACATATACACTTCATAAAAAGTACAAAGTCCATAAAACCGAAACAAAAAAACAAAAGATCAAATAACATTAAAGAACAAAGGAAAAAAAACAGTAACATAGTTTACTTATGAAAAGATTTTAAGCCCTTCATCAGGCATAGAGAAGATACTTACCACTATCATTATCTAAGGAATGTTTCCCATTTCATGACTTCCCCAGGTCTGGCAGGCGTTTGAGTCGCCGGATAACCCTAGTGTTGGTTAGGAGATTCAGCGATACAAGCACAAAAAAAATTCTACATATGAGAAATGTTAATCAAATCAAATTTATTTGAACATTGATCGCACTGTTCGGATAATTGATTTCTATTTAATTAAAAATATTCACATTTTTTATGAAAGAAATATGGAACGAATTTGTCAGGCATCTTAAGGTGACAACGTTTTGGTAGTTGTCTCAGAATGAACTTCTGTGAAATATTTGAAAAAATAAACGAGTTAATAAAATGTATTTTTTTTAAGTAAATTGATGTTAAATTAATACCACCAAGTGGTATTAAAACACTATTACATGACACTTTGTTTAATTTTAATTTTTAACCATTTACAAAAAGTAAAAAAAAAAAAAAATAATAATCAATGCGCATTTTGAATTTTAATCAATAGAAATAATAAGTAGTTATAAAGGGATTAGTAAAAATTGTATAGCAATTAAAAATGGTTTTCTTTCCGCAGTGTTTAATTTACAATCTCGATTCCAATTTACCGGAACTGCAAATAAATTTTAACATAAAAAAATTATAGCGGAAAGGAGTTTCCATTGAAATCCCTCAAAGGTCTGTATATAAACGAGTATGCATGTATACATATCTTATACAGTACGCATAAATAAATAATAAACATAACTAGGTATTTACAAAGTTGAGTCCAAAAAATATTGATTAGGTTCAGAACGCAGAAAGCAGAGAAAACCCCCAAAAATAATCTTATCAATCACACAACGAATAACTTAATCAAACAAAGAAACAGCAAAGAAGCACAGTCAAAGAAGTTTGACAGAGTAGTTGTCATCTTAAATCTCGGAGATTACACAATTGTAATATATGCAGTCACTTTAGGCGCCTAACGTCGTCGCTGTTATCCAGGAGGGTAACCGCAAGCCAGTTCACGTATTTGTTCAGTCTCATTTTGTATCTTGTACCAAATTGCCGTAAAATCTCTCAAATAGTTATCAATCCCAAATAATCGTGGATTTCAGGACATTTAAGTTGAACTCGCGGGCAGTTATCCCTCCTCATCACAAAAGCTAACATGCGTAAACTTAGTCCTGAACTAAGACTCTGTCCTCTGTAGTCGAGGGTCCGCAATGAAAACAGACTGTAGAACCGGGCTCAGAAGTGAACCCTGAGGAACACCTCTCGGTCACTTAACTGCGTAGGATCAAGTAATATGGTTGAGGAAGGCTCCTTTTCAATTCCCGATGGAATGGAAGTTGCAGTAGATGGTAATAGTCCCGAAACCGGGTAAGCTGATCCAGATGTAGCTTCATACAAGCCGATAAGCCTACTTTTACCTCTATGAAGGCATTTGAGAGAGGAAGACCGTAATATTCCTGATCATCAGTTTAGCTTCAGACGATCACTCAACAATCGAACAAACACAGGATTGTCAACGTTATCAACATATGCCTAGAAGAGAAGATGTATTTCTCGGCCGTTTTGTTGGATGTCCAGTAAAGACTTTGATAAGGTGTGGTTTCTTGGCCTACTCTATAAACTGAAAAAATATACTAAAAAACTTAAATTAAAAAATTAACACTCGAATAATAATACACAAAACCACTAGCAATAATTAATTAAAAATAAAATTGAAAACAAAACAAAAAATATGTTTGGAAAATAAAACTTAAAATGTTTACAAACTTAAATTTTCTTTAATTGTTTAAACTCAAAATTAAGTAGTCAATGTTCATCAGAAAATATTAGTTTATACTATTGATAACATCATCTAAACAATAGCCACCACACACTTTTCGAGTTTTCTATTTATAAAATAGGATGAAAGAAATATTTACTTCAATAAATTCCAACAGCAGAGTTTTACAACTATCACGAAAGTCTCGTCGTTTGATAAAATGCTTTATTTGTTGCCCAATTTTTAATGCCTTTGAAAACATTTTTTCTGCAATTTAACATTTTACAAAGCAATTAGATACTGATTCCGTGTAGTTATTTAACAAATAATCGTTTCATTGCTAATAAATTAATTTTTACGGTTACCTTAGTAGTGGTTATATTGGTTCACTATTATAAAAATTCCATTTCATAACGATAAAAAATCTATTAGTTATGGAGCTGCTTACAAATGGTTGGTCATACTTTAAAAACCGTAAATAAGTAGTTGAATTATTTTTTTAAGAATACATATGTAAAATTTAGGACCGAATTTCAAGGTGTAAAATGCGGATTGCCTCACGAAAGTATACTTGTCCAATTTCTTTTATTGTTTATTAACAACCTATTCCAAATCTTGAGATGTTCATTGTAATCCTTCTCATGGACGATAAAACTGTATCTATATCTAAAAATAACTATTTAAAAGGTTGAAAATTAATCAATAAAAGATCAAAAATTTCTACACTGGATGAATTGTAACCATCTAACTTTAAGTATGGATAAAACCGTTGCATTGTGCTTCTCATGTAAAGGTAACATTGTTTATCGCGTGGACAGAATTCCTATTAATGATAAGAGAGTATTTCTATTGCCCTTAAGCGAAATTTCTGGGTGTTATTAAATGACAAGTTCTTGTTAAATGAACAAATTGATTTCGTTTGTATCAAAATTAGGCCGTACTCTTTTGCTCTGAAACGGCTTAATAAAACGATAAGCTTTTCATCATTATTAAATATTTATTGTGTCTACAAATATTCTCATGTAAATTATAATGTCATCTACATTAAAAAATCAGAACCAGTTTACACGATTCAAAAACTGCTTGTCAGGTAATTATATAGTGCCCAGAAGTATGAATCTTTTAGATCTGTAATTATAAAATAAATATGTTTAATTATGTTTGTGTTTATATTAATTAATATGCAATATTGGCTATAAAAATTACGGTCACTTATTTTTAAAAAATAATAATATCCACATCTATCAAACCAGATAAAGAAACTGTTTTCGTATCAACACAATACTTCGGTTTACGAGAAAGGGCCTTATTATGCTTCCGTTGCAATTTTTAATAAATTGCCAAACCATTTGAAAAACCTTCCCAACAATTTATTTAAAATACAATTAAAATATTCCGTTTTAGGTGAAAAATATTACCCTGTTAATGAATTTTTAAATAATAATAATAAAAACAACACCATATTGCATCTACATACCATTCAATGTCTGCATAAATATGTAATAAAAATAGTTTTCAGTAGCGGCTTGTGAACTATGAATTCTTTTGTAGTAATTTTTAATACTTAATATCTTTATACGTTAATTCATTTCTATATATTAAATACTTAGGATGGACTAAACATATCTATTTTATTATTTATTGACGTGATCTAATATAATGTATGTACTGAACAAAAAAAAAATTGCGCAGTTCTACGCAAGAAGACCGACTTTCGTTATTTTTTTTTTTTATAATATTTTTTGTGTAATTTTTTGCTCAAGAAATGTAAAAAACATAAATCAAATGAAAAAACTAAAAGAGGTTATTATTTTTTTAATTTGATATTAAAATATATATTCTGCTTACAAGAAAGTTAAATTATTATAACCGTGATTTGATAAAATAATAATTAAAAATAAAGAGTAGACTCAAACATAAGCTTAAACTCACTAACTACTGTGAATCACTGCATAAGTGCGTCGATAGAACACAATAAGTCAATATAACCTCAATTTTAGGTTATGTTGCTTGTTGTATTTGGAAAACGACTAAATCAATCTTCATTAAATGTTGACTTCTAATACACTATTACAGCATATCTATATTCCACTGAAATTGATATAGTAGTTTTGGAGATTTTCGAGCCACAAAATTTTATAAATGAATGGTATTTTCGTAATTCTAATACCATAAAATGTAAAGAAAATTCATTTTCATCCCCCAATACTACCACGAGACCGAAATAATATCCCAAATTGAGTTTATGTCTGTTGTCGACGTTAAATTGAGCGTAACTCAGGAATAACACAACCAATCTTCATAAAACTTTCACATGCACAAATTCAGATACACTACTACAGCATATCTAAATTTAAATGAAATATATCGAGTAGTTTTGATAATTTTTGAACCACAAATTTTATACATGGAGTTATATATATATATATATATATATATATAAAAGGAAAATTAATTTTAAGTGAATGATATTTTTGTACTCCTTACATCTCAAAACGTAAAGAAAATTTTATTCCTAAATCCCATGGTACGACCGAAAGTAATACCGTCTTTTCTTAAAAAAATGGGTTAAAAGAAAATTTACCTGATAAAGTTTATTTAAATAAAGATAGGTTTAACTTAAAATGTAAATTTAACTTTAATAGTTTTTTGTACTTTGATAATGATTGTGTTATGTATGAATTAAAAAGTGAACAACAGGAATTACATAAAGAACACTTGAATTAGAAAATCAATATTTTGCTATCTATATTTAATTTTGCTAAATTATAATTATATTTGTTTAATTTTTCTGATTATTACATTCGAGGCCACGTTGTATTTTGGAAGCGTATTTTTCTGTTATTACGCTTGGTATATAACAGATGATGGGCATATAGAAAGAGAGACGCTTATCTAAGATAAGGTTAGAGGGATAAAGGTGAACTTTAGAATAAATAAAAATTTTAATTTGTTTTCTGATTTATCAGAATCAGATCATCTCTTTTAGTAGGATAGACGATAAAAGGTTACAAGAATTATTAGTGTTGGTGTTATAAATAAATAAAAATACGGAATTAAAAATTATTGTTGTAACATTCAAAGTAACATGATTAGAAATAGGCCTAAACAACATGTGTGATATGGGTTAGGGTGGGTGGTTAGTTACTGCGCCGCGGGAGAGAAGATAACCAAAGCGACGTGCACCGCACGTTGAATCATTTTGCTAGAGCTTGGAAAGCGAACCAGTCAAGGGGTATTCAGAAGCCAAACCTTTACCCGCTGCGACTGGTTAATGAAGAAACTGGGTAGGAACCCCTGGTTATATTAATTAATATATTTATGAGGTACAAGATAGTCTAAAATAAATAATATATATACTTTTTTTTTTAATATATACTTTTCTTTTTTTGGCAAAATAAATAAATACTCTGTTAGATATTTTAAAGATTTTCAAACAATTGTTGGAACGTAATAGCGTTTTAATCTAACCGCATTGAAGAAATGTAATAATATTTTTGTTCAGTAATTAATTTCGAAGAATTTAATGAAAGGAAGTATCATTATTCAAAGCATGGCTCATTAAAATGTTAATGAATCGTGGTACAAGTATTCCACCCTGTTAAAAACTTGGAATTTCTCCAAGATTGCTACTTTTTAAAGAATTTACTTGGATTTTATTACAAAATCTTGTTGTTAATGAATTCCTGTAATTAATTACACAGTAAATGGTAATTATTCGCAGAGCGATTAAATTATCACACTTATTTATTTTAAAACAAAATAGAATTTATAAAACACCAGATAATTTTATTTAAGAATAAATATGTTTGGTTTCTAATGAATAGTAATTTGATACTTTTGTTTAATCTTTTTTAGAAAAAAAAGTTATTCAACTGAAAAAATAAAAAAAAAAAATATTCTGATTCAAAAAAAATTTTTTTTAGATAGAAATATTTTCTTTTTAACACTAAAAATTTATTACAATATTATTGTACAGAAATTATGCCTATGAAAACTTGTTTTTAAAAATTTCTCAAACGAGATGTGAAAAACAGATCAAAAATGATCGATTGATATTTAAATTTCTTTCCCAATTGACTGTTTTGATTTCATCAACCCAAGTAATATATTATAAAATTTTCAGGAATTTTGAGATGATTGCCTAATAAGAACGGATTACAATCAAATGAGGGTTTCTATTCAGTAGTTCAGAAGGGATTTGCAGATTTTGCCTTACCTGATAAGTATTTAAGCCGTTAGTGCTCTTAATTTTTTAAATACAGAAAAGAAAAAGAGTCTGGGAATCGGTCCAAAAATAGAAACATTAAGTCCAATTATATCCCTTAGGTCTAAAATTGGTATCACCAAGATGGCTCTACAAGTACTGGCATCCTCAGAATGAAACATAAAGCATCAGATCTAAATATACAGAACGAATAGTAAGAAAGAAAGAAGGTAACATAGAAAGTCATAAGAGGTAGTAATTCATTTCCCCCTTTTTATGAGAAAGAACGATATACTCCATGAGGAACTTAAATATGAAACAATTTCTAAGAAAAAGCTGGAGTGGGACACTCCTTTTTATGTGACCAGATAGCAGTTGTCTAACCCGTTCAAAATATTCCGAGAGATCTACTTAGCAGATGTGCTATTTTACCCAGATGTAGCACCACATAACTATTAATGAGCAAATTTTTAATGAGCAAAGGAACTATGTTCCTACAGAATTGTGTGGCATATAGAAGTATTCAATTGAACTAAATAGTTCAACTAAATCCTTGTTAGGAACGTTCATTACAGTTTCATGCACTTTTTTATTTCAATTGAAAATACAAGTAGTCGACTTTACGTAGTGAACTAATACTGGTTTCTTAAATTGCTCATTTTACAGTACTGAACAATAAATCTCTAAAAATAAAATTGAATGATTAAAATTATGATTAAAACCATTCAAACCTAGTTAAAAAAATGTAAAAATTGGAAATTTTGATTAATTATAAATTAAAACTAATACTAAAAAAAAAAACTGATAAAATTGGCCAATTCGATGTTTTTCCGGTGGTTAAACAGGCCTTAAAATTTACCCCTTCCTCTGGAAATAAAGTTGAAACATTACTACTGTACCTTCTAAAACTTACTTATTCTAATTCATTAATTTTTTTTTTGACATTTATATATCTACAACCTGCTAATTTGAGACAATAAATACATTTAGTCTTTCACCACGTGGTGAAAATCTATAACTGACATGAAGGAGATTCCATATCTTTTTGCAGATACCCCGTAGCAGTCATCGATGAATGGTAACGATAAATGAATTGTTTGCAGAAAAAATTCCATGTTTGGTAGGTAGTCGAATCCAAAACCTACTGATGAGGTTACTATTTTTAAATGATAAAATTCATTTTCTAAATTTCGATTTTGATTTTCTAAACCAATAAAATGTACTAAAAATAAAAAAAATCATTATTATAAAGTAATCTATTATAAACTACATTAACTTGTAGATAAAAAAATCTTTATTTTTATGGTGGAGATTTACTCCCCACCATATTTGGTACGTATGGTAAAGGACAATAAAACGTTGATAAGTTGAAAGAGAATAAATCATTTCTTAATCATGACAGCTTTACCTTCAGAAAGGTGAATATTACAGTTTATATTTTGTTTTATGAGGTATTGAAGATTTCGGTTTTACCTGATAAGTACCAAAGCCATTACCACCGCATGATAAAAAAAGGTTTCCAGGAAGATACCTCCGTATGATTACACCAACGAAGTTTATGTAGGTCTTGTCAATCTTAACCAGAATTTGGTAAGGTGCAGGATATCCGTACAGAAAGTGGAAAGAAATTGTCATGAAGAAGAAAGAGCGATGGATGGTTAGAATGAGGATCTAGCCATGTTGGTACCTTATCACATGACAAGAAAGGTAACACTTGAAACAGGCGCGTACCGCCAACAATGTTTCAGTAGATCGGGCATATTTACACTGTTAATTTTCTATTTTTCAAAACAAATCATACAACTCGTTGTAGAAACGGAAATTCAGCAATTTTTTTTTACTTTAATTGATTTTTGAACGTTAACTTTTTAAAATTTTAACTTTGGTAATGTTTTACAATTGAGTTTGTTTGAAAAACGCATCCAAATAACAATTTCATTAAACACAAACTCTTTTGAGATACAACACTAATGCAGAACTTTCCCTCCTTATTATATAGATATATGCATATATATTTTTTTCTTAAACAGGATCAAAAATCGAATACTTTAACTACATCAAAAAATTTCAAGAATGTAGTTATAACCATTCCTAAGTTATAGATGTTAGTACACCAAAATACTCCTACATATGCCATCATACATAGATTGTAGAATTTTTCTAACAAAAAAGTCTGTATTTTTGTTTTGGATTTTATTCAGAAAAACTAGACTATAATTGCAATGATTTCCCTCTTAATATAACCGTAAATGAAATAACGTGCTATTCAAATGTAGCTAATAATCTCACCTGTGTTCGAATGTAGCTAATCATTTTATTAACTGTGACAGAAGCTGAGTTTAATAATTAAATGGATGGTAAAACATATAATTTGAGCAGACATCGTGTAAAAATAAATTTGAATGTTAGTACGGGATTAAATTGCTCGCCCTAGCCGCAAGCCTTAACACTATAAATTACCGCCGTGCTATACGAATACGTTTCTAATTACTTAGAATATTAGTTTAGTTTAGTGGCTTTCGTTTACAGCACAAGGCCATTTACCGCGACAGCAAAAATTTATTTTCTTCTATCAGACATATCATCGCCCACTAGGCCTTTACTATCCTATTGTGGCCTTCACAATTCCGTTCATCCATTCTCGCCTTGGACGCCCCCTCTTCCATAGTCTAGCTGGAATTCATCACCATTCTTCCTGAGCTATTCTGCTTTCCTCCGTTCGTTTTACATAACCATACCAGGCGAGTTGTCAGCCCTCGATTTTGTCAACTGTCATTAACTATTATTTCATTATTGTCAATTAATATATCAATGATTGTCAATATTATTTTAATTATACTACTGTCAACTGATTTTTAACAAAACTATCCTGTCCATCCTCCTCAAGATATCAACTCGATCTTTTAATGGTAAACCGACAACTCCTCCTCTGAAGACTCATCACTACTGCCGTCACTAAACTTTTCTGTCTGGTCTGGAGCGTCCACAATTCTGATCCTTAAGTGGATGTACTTTCAACAAAGGAACTAAGTATCCTCTTTTTGGTATTTTTTTATATTCGATCATGCCACAAAACTGGGTGCAAAACTTTTGTAATGTGTCTATCTTAACCAATCTTTTTAATGATATCATTAACTGGACTCCCATCAGATTTCAAAATCGTGTCAAGATTTTTATATTCTTGAATCTTCTTTATCACCCCTTTCTTTCTACTAATCTTTTCCCTCTGAACAATGATCATGTATTTTGTTTTCTCAATATTTATATCACTGGTCGTACTCCTCAATCAACTCGAAAATTGATTGAGGAGTACACTTGATATAGAATACATTACTCAGAGCAACGTATTCTGCATCACGTGGGTCTTCAGTCAACAGGACCTAGTCATCATATACATCTTCCCTAACTTAAATCCCTATCTTATAACATATCATTACCAGTTCTTAAAAACATAATTTATAAAAAATTTAAAAAGAACAGGGGACAAATTTCATCCTTGTCTTATCTCCTTGGTTAAATTGACATAATAGATAAACTTACCTACCTTCACATAATTTTTTGACAACTACTTGAAATATAATATAAAAAAAATTATTCTTTGAATTCAAAATATAATTATTTATTTTTAGACAAGAAGTTCTTCATAAAGTGTTATATAATCGGAATTTATTTTTGCAAAAATAATTTAGATTTTACATAGTGTACTACCCAATGTCTTTGTAATTATAATTATTATTACTATTACTTATTATATATATTACATGGTGATTTCAGAGTATTCCTTTTATGTGTCACATTTAAATAAACATTTGCCATCTTAGTTCAAATTTGGCAGTCTCATAATGCTGGTTAAAATTTTGTTTTTATTCAATTTAATTGCTCGTCTGCAGTAATAATTTAGAATCACCCAAGAATTGTAAGTGGGGAATAGTTAAACCATTTGATGATTGCTTTGAAGACTATTCAGTGTTCACATATGGTTTTTATTTAAGGGTTTTTCTTTCAACTTACATTCCTTTCACACCGCTGTTCAATATAATTCGAACACAGTACATGGACAATAAAAAGGATAGTGCATGGCCAATATTAAATTTTCTTCTTCAACCATTTTGTTCAGCCTCACACTTCGCTTGAAGGAGAATTGTAATATAGCATATCTTCACATAAAAAGATCTTTCACACAATAAGTGAACAAAGTAATTCAAAAATTTAATTTATTTTTTTAATTTATTACTTTTGTGTCGTGGTTGACAGAATAATAATAATAATAATTTTTTTATCTAGAAAAAAAATTTTTTGTTTTAAGTTAACATTAAAATTCATATAAAATTCCGAATAACATTCCGAAAATAAGTAAAATAACAAATTCAGAATTAATGTTCATATAAATTCGGAATTTATTAAAGGTATATAAACAGAAAACTAGTATTCAGACACAATAACAAAAGAAACTGCTAATTTTAACCCTTTTAACCACTAGCCTTATATTAACAATGTTATAAAATTCACTTGCAAATCCCTTTTGTTGTCTACCCTAACAGTTTTTGAATGAATGCTATGCATTATTTCTTTCACTTTTACACTTATAGTTTTACTGTAACACACCGATAGTATTTCTGTTTTAATGGAATTACTCGTGGCATCATCTTACTAATATCGAATTGGAGATTCAGGACTCTCTTCGCTGGACTGACGTCTCGCACTCTTGTCTTGCAGATTCACATCTGTGACACTCTTCGCTGGACTGGTTCGCAGAACTTCGCCGAATCCACACAATTTCACATAACTCGCAGCCTCTCCTCACTGGGCTGACGTAGTAACGTCTCGCAAAAGAGAACTGATTTTTAGTTGGACTTCCAGAGCTATTTATACTGCTAGCCTCTTTACTTGCCGGACCGGACCCAAGTCGATGCATGATAACAGTCGACTGAGGATTTTGTTCCCGTGAATTTCAAACCTAAGAGACCAGGAATTTCAAACCTGGTCTCTTCTCACAGTATAACAGGTGTTCATTGTGTATTAGTGGGCAGTCTAAAAATGGTAGGAATCCGTTACTCAGGTCCGCTATATTGACCTTCTCAGTATAAGCTTTAAGTATTAAGGTATTAAGTTTTTAATAAAAACTTGGCCTATTCGAAAAACTTGTCATATATATATATATATATATATATATATATATATAATTTATATTATATTAGCATCAAATTTTTCAAATTATTTCAAATGAGGATTTGCATGAACACTTCTATTACTGCTTTATCCTATCAACATACAACTATAACAACACAAGGTGTACAATACTAGCAAAATTACGTTATGTTATTAATGTACCTCCAAAATATTTTATTATTATTTATACTCTCAGTATGGAGTTATAGGAATTAAATAAATAAGAATATTTGTAAAACACTTCATTTTGAATAAAAAACATAGTTTTAAGTCTACTGGGAAAAAAGCAAAGCCTTAAAAAACATTTTTTTTAAAAAGATGAATACATTTTATTTTCTAATTTTACGAAACTAACATTTTTTTAACCAATATACTGCTTCAATTAGAAAAATTAAAATTGTTAATATATTTAAAAGATGTATATATATTATATATAGGGGTTATTTTTTAAGGTGAAAATCACACACGAGTTACATTTACGTTTGTACAACCCTCATCACGAGGTGGCAGACATCCAATGTTACATCTTAAAAATAAAAAAAAATAAGCGTAAAATTGGCAATGGAGTCGATAATGATGATTTACATACAGTCTTTATAAAATAAAATAATTTGTTCTAAGATTAAACTTTCAAAAGAAAGAATAATAAATTAATATTTTATGAATTCATTAAAAACCGTTGAGAAAAAAGATATGCATTTATAAATGTATATATATATATTTTTTTTTTCAAAATTTAAAAACATCTTAATGCTACTATATAGAATTATTCAAATTATGTTCTTCAAAAACAAGTATAAACAGAAATTTATTGTAACAAATGATAGGAGTATGTATATGTTGATTCAGAATATATTACAAGATATTATAAGAATAATAATATTTTAAATATATAATTGACAAAAAAAAAGTAATTAAAACTTTGTCTTCTCTAAAATTCATTACAAAGATAAACCAGTTCATCCTAAAGTTCTATTCCTGCGATCATTTTTTTTGTTAGTTAGACATAAAAATAAAAGTAAAAAAAATTACGAAAACTGTCATTTCCTTCATTTCTAATGTTTACATATAAAAAGATGAATTACATCTCCACTCTAATGCTGTATTTGGCTACAGTAAAGGGAGGAGTAACGGAACGTTTCGATAAAAAATGTCTTCCCAATAAATCATTAATTTAAAATCTAATGAAATATCATTTTGAGACCTATTTTAAGTATTGAAGAGTATTTTTTACCCACGAGGAAAGTGTAAAATTGTTTCTCGGATTTTTAAATCCAATTATGGGTTCTGTAATAAATCATTTCCACAATTAATTTTTTAACTTTTTCAAAATTGTGGTCTGAGGGAATGAATAAATTGTTAAAACTGTTTACCACTATTATAGTATTATCTTTTTCAGACAAGGTTAATTTAACTACTAATACATTTTCCTCAAAGAGTCCTTCATCGTTGTTATTCAGTTTATCAATCAAGTTTCTGTGAGCTGGTATAAGATACAAATAGAGGATTATTTTCTCTAATCTTTGTAGGAAAAACATTTAAGAGCGTATACAGATTTTATAAAAACAGTAAGAAAAAGAACATAACATATAAGAATTTTGTTACGAGCTAGTAAAATGAAGTCTCAAAAAAAAAATAAAAAAGAATAAAAATTGGATATTTAAAAGTATTATTATACTTTTTCGAAAACATCTGATGTTAGATGAAATTGGCTGATTAATTGATTAATTATGTTTTAAAAGATACAATATTTTTCTCTCGTGCTATTTCTTTTTTTGTTTTTTTGTAAAAGTCTATGTGTTCATGAACATTAGAACAAGCTAAATAAAATTATTATTTAAGACCTCGATTCATTTGGTACAGAATAAATATTTTCATGTTTAGGACTAACTAAGTAAACCTTTTCCACTAAAATAACAAGTAAAAAATTAACATAAACATTAGTGAAGATGTAACTTTACTTAAGTCATAACAGCTAACCCACCGGGTTGGTTTAAGGCGTCATCGCAAATTAACTGATGTCGAAGTCGACAGTTCTAAGGTTCAAATCTTAGTAAAGGCGATTAATATTTTACGGATTTGAATACTATATCGTGGATACCGGTCTTCTTTGGTGGTTGGGTTTCAATTAACCACACATCTCAGGAACGGTCGACCTGAGACTGTACAAGATTACACTTCATTTACATTCATACATATCATCTTCAATCCCCCTCTCAGAACCACTGTAAGGTATTACAGTGGTTCCGAAGACTAAACAGAAAAAGAAAAAAGTCATTACAGCTGGCTAATTTTTAATTGGTACATTTTAAATTAAATCTTACAGATGACTACCAGCCGTTCTAGGATCAATCGTCACCGTCGCAACAAATAATGAAAAATAGCTTCAATTTCAAATCATATCGAAATGGAAATAGCTGCCCGACATGTAGCATGACTTAACAATTTTGATTAACGGTTCCTGAGTAATAAAATTTTAAACTTTAAAATGATTGACTTGTTTGTATTCCTTGATACTGGGTCAGGTGTTTCTTAGGGCTCAGTTCTGGGCCTCGGTCTTTACCGCGGACCTTCCAACTCCAGAAGACATCATAGTTGCATCAATTGCAGATGTCACGGCAATCCTGGCTGTTACGTTTGCTATAATGAGGGATGAATTAAGTTAAAAGGGATTTTCATCCCGAATGTTAACAGCGTTGGATAGTTTGGAACGCATTTGGATCGCCGTTTGACGTAGAGGAGTCATGTCTGGGAGAAAAGGACGCAACTTAACATTACGTTAAGGGAGATGTCCTGGTTGCTAGGCAGGGAGTAGCAGCTATCATTATCTAACAAACAATTGCTGTACTCAGCGATCCTGAAACCGATTTGAATCTACAGAATCCAACTATGGGGTATGAAAAGCGAGAGTAACATTGATGTCGTACAGCGATTGCAGAAAAAACTATTAAGAAATATAATAGAAGCGCAGTGGTTTTCAAAAAACACTTAAATAGACGATTATCTGGTCTTGCCAACAGTTCGAGAGGAAATACAGCGCTTTCGTACAAAATGAGACTGAACAAAATGTGAGCTCTTTTGCGGTTATACTTCTGGATAATAGAGAGGTTGTTAGGTGCCTAAAGTGACTGCTTGTATTAAATGAATAAGTTCTACGAGATTTGAGATGAATAAGCTACCGGTGTTATGAATCGTCAAAATTCTTCATTTCGTTTCTGCACTTACTTTTAATGGTTCGTTGATTTTTTTCACGACTTCTTGGTTTAGTGTTTTCTTTGCTTTTTGTGTTCTGAACTTGATCATATTCTTTCAATGGAATCCTCTCTCTGCATGTCATTTTTTTCGTATTTAAATTTATTTATGGTTCCGGTAAGTTGGAAACGATTGTAAATTAAACACTGTAGAAAAAAATAATAATTTGCTCTATTTATATGTATGATGATGATGGTATAGGTTCGATGAATTTTTTATGTAACAAATAAATGAATCTATTTTTTCTAATGAGTAAAGAATAATAATTATATACATAACTCAATAGATAGATTTCCTAATCATATACCTATAATCACGGGAACTTCTCCAGCATTTGCTTAGATGGATCTAAGGAAACCAAGGTCCTTGATGGGAGCAAATTAATTCGGTTAAAATTCTATATCAATTATTTAAAATACAATCACATGAAATATTATTACAGTAAGCGTACTATTAAAGTACTAGGTATTGTAAGCGTAGTTTTCGTACAGGTTTGAAGGGCTATGTTTAGACACAGGTGAAGGAACTATTCTATTGCAGAGCAGTGTGGAGCGTTCACATGCATTCAACTGAATAGGCGTATGTAGGTCTATTTAAGGCATCAGAAACCTGTGTCACTTCCCTCCATATCTTATACAGGTCCACTCACCAATACCAACAGATATCCAGGAAAAAAGGAAAATGAAATACTGCGCATCATCAACTTGGACTTGCTGTAAATGCGAAGTTGCTTAATATTAAAAAAAACTACAAAATAAATTACAATTCAAAAAGCGTTAAAGGAAATTACACTGGTCAACATAAAATTTGGTACTGGAAATGGAGTAAGTGTTCTGTATAGTATTTTATATGCTGACTCTGAATATGTATTCTGAAACAATCCATCACGTAAAGTTCTTAAGTTGCAATCCCTTAAATTTATTTGTTTTATCATTTGTGGAACAAACGATACAAAAAAGTCAGTACGTCTGTTTGATTATTCAGATCTGATTTATATTGTGATGAATGCTATAGACCTATATTTTATTCATAACAGTTGAAGTTCAATGATGTCATTTCATGACAAGCCGGACATGTCGTGCGTCAATTAATGAGTAATTCAACGTGAGGAAATTTTCCTTAGTACGAGTTCACTACTTGGTATGACTTACTGTGCTCTTTAGTTGTGGTAGTGGATGAAACCACTACCAGTTCAAGTTATGATAACTTGAATAAGTTTTCTTCTGTTCCGGTAGTACATACTGTAGGAATGAAAGAAACATTAGAAAGTATATCAAAAATTTTAAAAGCTATTTATTATGATGAACACTCATGCAAATCACTGCTGACTTGAAAGTGATAAGAGTTTCTTCTTGGTCTCCAGAGCGGCTTTACAAACTATAAATGTTTCATGTGTTTGTGGGATAGTCGAGCTACAGATAAACACTAAGCAGTTTAAAGACTGGCCAAAACAAAAGTCAGTTTACCCCAGGAAAGGAAAATGTTGTCAATATTCCCCTTTTAGAAGCAGATCGTATTATTTTATCATCTCTACACATAAAATAAAGCCTGCTGAAGAATTTTGTAAAAGCATTAGATAAGATAGAGAGTTAAATACTTAGCTAAGTTTTTTCCACAATTAAGTAAGCCAAATTAAAAGAGGGAATATTCATTGGGCCACAAATACGAAAATTAATTCGTAAAAATATATTTGACAGTAAACTGAATCCTAAACAACTAGCATGGAAGTCATTCAAAAATGTCGTAACTGGTTTTTTGGGAAACAAAAAAACTGAAAACCATGATCAGCTTATAAATGTGAATTACAAAAATTTAGGCTGTAGAACGTCACTGAAAATTCATTTTTTACATTCTCATTTGGACGTTTTCCCTTTAAACTCGGGTGACATCAGCGACGAACAAGGAGAAAGGTTACACCAAGATATATTGCAGATGGAACATTATGAAGGCAGTTGGGATGAATCTACGATGATTACTGCTGGGTGATTAAAAGAGAAGATTTCACTGAACACAAAAGGAAAATAAGAAAAAAGAATTTTAGATTCAACGATATGCAACGTAAATGTCTACAAAATAAAGGTAGAAATTTCAATTGTGATTATTATTATTATTATTTTTGTATTCTATTATTTACGAAATTTCTCAACATTTTAGAACCATAACTAAAAATCTGAGGATGATGAAAAACTAATTTCATTTAAAATTCAGTATAAAAAATACATTCTAATTCGTCTACTTTTATCTTAGTTCTATTTTTTTTTTTTGTTGACCTGCGTTATTTTTATATTTACATACAAATTGAACAAATGTAGAAAATTCAGATTTTTGCAAAAATGTTTTAATTAGTATTATTTAAAATTAAAAATAAAAAAAAACAAAGGAAAACAGTGGATTTAAATAAACCAGTGGGAACATCTTGTAAAATTTTGGTAATTTGTTAAAATATTGTAAAAAAATAATAAAGCCCTTTCTCATAAGCTGAATTATTGTGTCGAATAATGTGTTTGTGTTGAAAATTGTGTTTCGTAAACACGAAAACCATTCTTTTTTTTTGTTTTCTATATAAAAATTTGTTTGTTTTATATATAAATGGATATATAAAATTGTTTATTTTGATATATTATTTGAAAATTTTAATTATAGATTGTAAATTTTGATATGTAAATTTTTTGTTTGTCTGATACAAAATTGTTTATTTTTTAAAAATAAATGATTTTTATTTTTATTTTTGTGTTGCGATGAATTGCATCAAATGTGTTCTTAAAATTACTTATTTCCATAATTTGATAATTTTTACAATATTAGGTTATCTTATCAATACAAATTAACTTATATTATTTCGAATTTCAATTATGAGATTTCGAAATGAGGTTGCAAAACACAAAACGCATTCTACTTCCTTGTACGAAATAAAGGATGTATTGTGATAGCGAAAAATTTCGATTTTCAGATTTCAACGGACATATCCTCTTTTACTATCCCTGAATCCATTTTGACAATTTTTGGCGTGACGTTTGTACGTACTTATGTATGTATGTATGTACGTACGTACGTACATATCTCGCATAACTCAAAAACAATTAGCGGCCGTAGGATGTTGAAATTTTGGATTTAGGAATGTTGTAACATCTAGTTGTGCACCTTTCCTTTTGAATGTAATCTACTGAACCAAAAGTGCCCCAAAAAAGACCAAAATCCAAAAACATTTGAATTTTGGACTTTACCTCAAATGCAGTAATAAGCTCTTTTTGAGGGCTTTTCAACGATATATCATAAGTGGTACTTATTTTCATTGGTTCCAGAGTTATAGCAAAATAAAATTTTAATTAATGAAATATTTAGATTTTACAATGGCAGGCACATCGTTCGAAACAAACTTCACTTCCTTTTTTTTAATTTAATTTAAATATATTGATTTATTAATAATTATTAATTCGTGATTGTAAAAAAAATATATACAATAAATAATAATTATTTAATAAATAATACCTAATATGAAAATAATTTGAACAAAATCAGAAGTTATTAGTGTAATAAAATTTTATGTACTTTTAAAAATGGGAATATGTAATTTAATAAGCATTATTACATGTGCATATTTATTATTATTACTAATTTTTTTTATTATTGTAACTTTACAATCTGTTGAGAGTTAAAATTGAAAAATAAATAAATAAGCTAAATTTGGAATGAACATTAAGAAGCATCAGACCCAGTGGTTTGTAACTTAAAAGTTAACAACGAAAAGAAATGAAATTGAAGACTTCCTAAAGCTAGTTTATTATGTGTATATGTAATAGATTTGGTGAAACATCTGATTACTTAATATTAATTGAAAATTATCATTTAGAGAATATTATTGGGTTTTTCTAGTTTAATTTCTGTTTAATTTTATCTACATTAAAGTTAACTACAGAGGGACTGAAAAATAGACCCTCACAAGAACAACATATACACTGAGGCATACATGTCCGATCTTTAATAAATTGCAAAAAATTCTTATCTTTTAGTTCATTACCCTCTGATATTGTCAGACAATGTTCTCCCTAAGTCGGAGTAGATCATCATTTCGTTTGTTTTTTGTTGCCAACCATTTAATCGATCTTTGGTTTGATTTAAATCTTCTGATCTTAATTTGAGTACGTGCTCTCTAGTTTTCAAATTTTCTCTTTGTTTATATTCATCATCCTCTTTTAATCGATTTATTCGTTCCTTGGTCTTAACGTTTTCTTTCTCTTTATATTTATCATAATCTTTATATTTAAGATTACATTTAATCTTTATATATCTCCTAATCTTTTTATATTTTTTTTGGTTTTAACATTCTCTTCCTTTTTATATTTATCATCTTCACTTAATTTTTTTATTCTTCCTTTGTTCTTAACATTTTCTTCCTTTCTCCTACTCATCTTCTTGTCGTTTTTTTTGAGATATATTTGTTCATGTTATCTATCTTTTCCTTTTATGATTATTTCTTTTTCATTTTTGATTATTCACAAAATAATCCTATAATAAAACTGAATATTTTACACCGTAAGGTTGAAATTAACATTTATAACCAGTATACAGGAGTTTACTAAACGGAAGAGTTTAATTTTTATTAACTTTTATTTATACGACACACCAGGAATCTGAAACATTTGTTAATCGGCAACTCAGAAAGATATGAATAATACTGATTTAGTTATAAAGGGACTATTATACTGAGTAATAAAGGGACTATTAGTTTATCCTAATATTTCATGTAAGATTGTTGGATTAATAATTGTATAAATATTTTATGTTAATGAAAATCAATATTTCAGTAATAGTGTAACTGTCCACTTATTAAATAATTGGAGGATCGTATCTCACTCTCAAATGAAAATAGTTTAAATCATCTGCTGCGAAAAATGTGTATTTGTTATAAGGTGTATAAGGAAATCATGTGGTGTCCATATCAGATTCTTTTTATTATTAATCTTTATTTAACTTTTAAAATTAAGATAATTTGTAAATATGAAAGGAATTTTATATGATTATTAACATTTAATTTTACAACAGTGTAGTCGTAGTATTCTGTTCCAATTCTATGAAAAGAAAATCATATAAAATTTATTGATTGGCATGTAAAATTCCAATTTATGAGTATTATATGTAATAATTTTATGTATTAATGGTTAATATGTGCGTTTATGTCGATGTTCAAAGGCTCTGTTTAACAAAGTTAATAATTTTTTTAACTCATAAATTAAATCGTGCATGACAAAATATTAATAAAAGTTAAACATTTAACATCAATGGGTTACAGAGAATATGTTAGAGAAATGGATGGAGGAAAAATAATTCCAACTTTTTACATGATTACTTAACAAATTTCCATTTAGTAAAAGGAAAACCACATCTCGAGGAACCGTCTATAGAGAAATTAAAGAGCTTCGTTTTGTCAGTAGCTAATTAATATTAGTAGCTCATTTCGATTGTAGATTCATTTTTTTTGAAACCGTGAAAGTTATAAGGGGTCATGTAACTGAACATTTTTCTCTCTTTTATTTCAGCACAGGCTAATGGTTTCATTCTTTAATAAGCATTATTATAATATTCTGTTTGAAGATGTAATATACAAACTAGAAAAACTCTGATTAACCGACCCTTTTTATGAATTAGTTAAGTTGTAAATGTAAAAGTATATTTATTATTAATAGTAAAAAAAACAAATAAAAACATTAATTTACTTAATAACCATGTTAATTAAACTGTGAACATTATAATAAAAATATTTGAACCATCTTCCGTCAGTCATTTATCGTCCTTTAAATCGGTGAATTGAAATATAAGCTTCAAAATATAAATATTTTCTTAGTAACAATTACCTTTTGGTGATTTTTCAATTCAGGGATCTTACTTTTGATTTAAAAAAAAAAATATATATATATATATATAATAAAATATAAAAATATAATTGAATTTAATTCAATTTAAATTTTATGTTAACAGAACATTATTGGGTTACAGGCCAAATTGAATGTTTTCGGTGAAAACCCCTCTTAAAGTGCTATTTGTAATACAGTTTACTTGTGGTTCCTTGATCAGAACTGATTGTAGATACACAATTTGTGAGATAAAAAAAAATATATTTTTTTTCTTTAAATCGATTTTATTTCATATAACATAGTCTTTATACAGAATATCCCATGAAGAAACGGAGAAAACTTCACATGTTTAACTGGTTAAAATAATGAAAAAAGTTCATGTAAATATAGATCTGGAAACCTTTGTTTTCAAATTAAGCTAGCTAAAGATTTCGCCCGGATTTCAGCTGTTCTAACAAAATGAAGCCCTAATGTAATTTTTTTAACCAAAATTAAGGAACAATATTTCTGATTTCTAATGTAATTTGAGTTGTAAAAAGGATAAAACAGGTCTCAGATGTGAAACTGCAGTATGTTTTAAGATATCGACGTAAAACAAGAAACTCGGTGTTCAAAAACAAGTTTTTTTTAGGTTTGTAGTAAAATAGCTTTGTTAAATGATTGTACAAAAGTCATGTAGAGATTTAAGTTCTGAAAAAATTAATGTGAATATAGCCAATAAAGAGTAACGAAAAACTTTAAAAAATCAGTTTTACATTGAAGCAAATCAGACGAAAAATAGACAGAAAATCGTATAACATCAATGGAAGGTAAATCTAATGTTTATTAGGTTCTTTCTGTACCTAATAAAGCCGACATTCTAATAAAAACATTTTTTGTTTACAATAGGTATGTATTTTTTTATTTTATTTTCCCAAGATTTTTTATAGGGTTTTTTACGCAATAAAAATATGATTAACATAAAAGTTAAATATTTTTCTTAGAAACGTTATGTTTGCTCAAAAACTATTGTCAAATAAACTTGAATTAGAAAAATAAACAGAAATTCTAGAGTAACTCGAATGTAGAAGAAAACTTAACGTTTTTCAACTATAAACTCTTCATGATACGAGAATTTAAACCGAAAAGCAGTTCAAACTTCCCCCATTTTACAGCTCTCAGTACAGAATAATTTTCAAAGTTACCCATGATTTTCAAAAAGTTGAACACCCTGATTTACATGAAATCATTTAAGTTTAGTTAATAATATATATATATTGTATCCTAAAACCGAGTTTTATTTGCGTAAAACAAACTTCTTTTTGACAAAAATTAACCTAACCAAGAAACAATTTTTTTTTTGCCCAATCAATGTTCACATAAAATTAACAGTATTTTCGTATTGTCGACCTTAAATCTAACCCGGAGGTCCCGGGTTTGAATCCCGGTCAGGCATGGCATTTTTTATACGCTACTAAATTCCATTTCCATAACCACGCAAAAACTTCAAGCTTACGTGGCGATATCATCAAGCAAAAAAATAAAAAATAAATGAATTGAAATATAAATGAATTAAAAGTAAATAATTTTTAATAGGGATGATGCTCTTGATAAAAGCGATATTAATCAGTCTTGAAGTACATAGAAAATCCTAATTGAAACATTAAAACGATTTATTAAATTGCGAGTATGTATTGATAAAAAATTTAATTATTACACTTTAATATATATATATATATATATTATTTTATTTGAGCTGATATATTTATTATTTTACTAATTTAGAACATAACTGTAATTATACTCAAAATAAAAATGATACGAACAGAAATTTTTATTATATTAATAGAAATGATATTTCTGTTTCTTTTTTCTTAAGTTTCCGGTTTTAACTTGGAATTGATTGAATAATGACGTTTTAGAAGATATGCAATGCAAATCGTTGTTAAATCAGGACCTTTAGGCAGCTACGTTTCCTATTTTTGAGGTAAGTGAACCGGTAGATTGTTAGATCTTTAGATTGTAAAGGATGTTTCACTAATTAGAAGTGAACAGCATAGGACGAATAATAGGCGGGAGACAATATCCAGAAGCAATTAACATTAAAATACAACTATCCCAGCCGAGCACTGACTGACAACATTCCGTACGAGAATGGACACGTTAATCCTCTACGTAACTGAATTTAAAAATAATAAAATAAAACGTGAATTTTATTGTGAAAATCGCGATTTTACAAATTTATAGTGAAAAAACTATTTTAGAACGTATTTAAATTATCGTCCATTCATTAATTATTAAACGTTAAAAGAATATTTTTTAGGCCCTTTTCTATTTACGAAACTTCAAACCTCAGATTAATCAGTATTTAATTAATTATTTTCTTGGGTGTAGTCTGTAGTGATAACAGACATACAGGCCACCCAGAATAAAACAGTATACAGTAAGAAATCTGATTATTTCACTGAAACCTTTCACACTTAAATAAGATGAATGGATGATACTGCTTTAATGTATCAACTAAATAAAATATTATATCAAATTGATTATTTGTTAATAAAGAATTGCTTAATAATTTTCCTAAAATAGTAATTTCAGTAACAGTATTATAAAATATTTTGTAATATTCACTTTATTAAGAAGTAATACATAATCAATACAATAATTTAAAGTAATAGTAGGATAAAACGTACGAATAGGCACACACTCTCTCTCTTCAACTTTTCCTCTTTAACTCATTCTCTCTCTCTCTCCCACTCTCTCTCTTTATATATATATATATATATATATATGAATAAGAAATATGAGTAATTATGGCATCTATTTTGGTATTTCAATACAACTACAAACCTATATTTATATATTGTTAAAAATTTAATAAAACAATTAAGATTAATGCACTGTTAAAATTTCCACTTGATTTCTGCATAGTTTAAGTCTTTTACAAATAATTTTGCCAATTTTTTTGTACTTTCACCTCATTTTCAACGTTTAATAAATTATTAGTCAGTAAAAAGATGAAATGATCATTTTACATGTTTTTTTAAAAACTGAGAAAATTAAAAATTTAATTTAGAAGCATTAGGACGCAGAAAGCAACAAGAAACCACTGCATTAAAGTTGCATGGGGAATCCTTACTACTTCATAACATAATATTGACCTTACTATAAAAGTATACACAGGTAAAGGTCCCCTTTCAAAATTTGGGGAGGGGTACAACAGAGTTTCATGCATACAATGAAGTTCTAGGGAAGGAAGAACAGACAAAAAATATTTATAGAGGGAAGATAAAAAAAAAGTAGAAAGATAAAAAACCATTAAGAATCAGAACAAGGAATGTCTTATAACTAATAAAAAGTGGAAAAAAAAGAATGAGATGATTAAAAACTTACACACCCTTTAGTGATGTGAGATGGAAAAGAAAATGGAGAGATTTCAAGCGGAAATTTCCAGTTTTACTTTTCAGGAGCAGAATGGTCTGGTAGCAATGGATTAGCTATACTGATAAAAACCCACCGAGTTGTCTAGTGGTGAATGTGTCTTCCCAAATCAGCTGATTTGGAAGTCAAGAGTTCTAGCGTTCAAGTCCTAGACAAGTCAGTTACTTTTACATGGATTTCAGTACTAGATCATGGATACCGGTGTTCATTGGATATCTGAATGGTAATTACCGGATGCTAAACAGGAAAAAGAAACAGGTATACTGATAAATAAAAAAAACTAGTGGGAAAAGTATTAAATGTTTACGTGATTAAAGGGTCATGAGTCAGGATGTTGAGGGTAAAGGGAATAATATTACAATATCTTCTATTGTAATAATGCAAGTGTACATGTCACACACACAGATGAAGAATAGAACAGTGTAATGAAAAGATAGAAGAGTTGATTGGAAAAGAAAAGAAGGGAGCATGTATAGTGGATAGTAGATGATTGGAATGGTGTGATTGGAGAGGGAAGGGAGTAAAAGACAGTGGGAAAATTTGGTCTAGAAATTAGAAATGAGAGAGGAAAAAGACTAGTTAGATTCTGTATGGAGAAGGAATTAGTGTTGGGAAACACGCTGTTTGAAAATCATAAAAGAAAAAGATATTATACATGGTTATCCTGAATGAAGAAAGAAAAATATCAAGCTGATTAAGAACAATGTAGATTTAGAAATTGTTAACAAATGCTAAGGCTTATTCAGAAGCAGTTACAAATTCAGATCACAATCTAGTTATGACAGAAGTGAACATTAGGCTCAAAAAAATTGATAGTGACAGGAGAAGAGCTTACTGTGATTTGGGGAAGCTAAATGAAAATGGAAGATACACCAAGTAATGCAAATGGTAAGTGGACGAAAATTAAGAAGAGTTTAAAAGAAACAGCAAAAGAGATGATAGGGTTTAACAACAGTAGCAGAATATGAAACGAGTTAGTTACAAGTAAATGTTAGACAAGATGAATGAAAGGAGAAAGTGGAAAAATGTAGAAACAGAAGAAAGTAGAAAAAAAAATATAGAAGATTGAATAATGAATTAAGAAGGGAAACTGAGAAAGCTAAGGAAAGCTAGCTCAATGAAAAATTTAGTGATAGAAAATTTGGAAAAAGTTACATAAACATGAGCTAATGTATAGAGGCATCAGAAATAGTTTTTAAGGAGAAACAGAGAAAGAAAATGTATCTGAAAAAGACAAAATATGGGAAAACGTTAATGGGAAGGAGAAAATAGAAAGTAGATGGGAAGAATAAACTGCGAATTTATATAGGTTAGGAGAAAAACCAAGAGAAAAGAATATGGGAATGGAAGAAGAGTACAAAATTCATTAAAGATCAAAAAGGGTACAATATGTTAAAAAGTGAAATAAATGAGGCAATTAAAATGATGAGGAAAGGAAAAGCTGAGGGATGTGATGAAATATCAATTGAACTGTTCAAAGCACTCAAGAGACAGGATATTTGTTATTACCAGAACTATGCAATTGAATATTTGAAGAATGAAAGTGGCTGTAGGACTTTCAGGATATGATAATGGTACCAACAGAAAAGGAAAGATATACAAAGAAGTACGAAGACCATGTAGATATTAGCCTAATATCACATGCAGCTAAAGTACTATTAAAGGTTTAAAAGAAGAAGATATACAATAAACTGGATGACAATATTGAGAAAGAACAGTATGGTTTAGAAGAGGGATTGGAATAAGGGATGCTACATGGCTGATAAGAATAATAGGTGAGAGATACACGTAAAGGAGAAGAATGTATGATGCATTTGTCGACCTAGAAAAGGAGTTTGACAGAATTAGATAGGATAAATTACTGTTAATTTTGAAAAAGACTAAAAAAGAGGTGTCTAATAAAAGACCTGTACTATAACCAGAGAATAAAAGTGCGGGTAGGTGATGAAATTACAGGAAGAATAGGGAATGGAAGGGGGTAATATAGGGTTTATGCATGTCACCAACACTGTTTAGTGTTGGTGACATGCATATATGTGGAAGAAATAATTAAATGATCTCTAAATTGGAAAAGAAGAATATAGATTGGGGAAGAAGAATGGAATGCATATGGTTTGCTGACATGGCAGTACTGATGGAGAGCTGAAGTAAATTAAATGAATTGTTTGATGACTTCAATGAAGCTTGCAAAGATCAGGGTATGAGGATCAACAAAAATAAGAAACACTGTATGGTGTTAGATGGAAAAGAGAGGATTGAAATTAAGATAGGAAATGAAGTTTTAGTGTTGGTGAAGAAATGTCAGTACTTAGAAAGCTTTAATCCTGGTAACGCTACATTTATTCTGGAAACGCTGAATAATATCTATAAATAATAATAATTCTCTTCGTGTAAAAATGGAAAAATATTTTTCAAAAACAATGAATCTTCTTTTAAATTTTTACAGTTTTCTGGTACGATTCGTTTAACTCTATCCTTAAATGAAATCTGAACATGAGTTAAATAAATAAGATATAAAATAGAGAGATAATGGATGTAACTTATTTACGTTATTCTTTTTTATAAACTGTAAGTACACAATGAACTACTTTAAGCGATGAACATGTTTAAAAAAATATTCAGTTTTACAAAAAAAACATTTATAAATTTATTTAATATTACATTTAAAACGGATTAAGCATTTAAAGAAAAATTATGTGATTCAAAATAGAAAACGTATTTAGGATGATGCTTTATATGAATATGATGAAATATAGCTTATTATTTATAAATATAGATATATTATACTGCAAAGCTTATTTAAATCTAACGCGAAATACGGTAAATTTGCATTATAAAGTGGTTTTATAAGGGTATAAATTAGCCATTTTCAAGGGATTACTAACCATAAAAAAAAAATGAGTGGAATCATCATTTCACTGGATATTAATATTTTGTAGGGAAGTTAAAACCGGAAGACGGTTAGTGTAAAAGTTTCCTCAGTTGGAAAAATCGTAGAACGAAAGAGAGAGATAATGAGAGATGCAAGCAGATAAATAGAGAAGGAGATGGTTACGGCTAGGAATGGGTAAAGAATTACGTACGGGAAAATCAGAGAGGGTAAGATTCAACTCGTTTAAACGAAAAGTATGATTTTTAATGACTGAAAGATATCCTAAAAATCGTTATCAAAATATAAAGCCATTGCTTTCGTAAAGTATTCAGTTACTCATCAGTGTAAATGTGAGTCAATATCGATTTCAGTTTTAAGATGGGATGCGTCACAAGTTTCGCAAATACTTTTGACATCTCCTCCCTACTTATTTAGAAAAGTACCAAGGGATGACCAAAATTACAGAAAATCCAGATAAAATAATTAATCAAATTAAAATTCTTTACCGTATAAATGCTACACAATATCGGTTTATTTGTAACTCATATTCCACTATAATTATTCGAGTATGATGAATATATTACACAATCATTATTAATAAATCTATAATTCCGTTAAAATTTATTACCGAGCTGACAAATAATTAAAATTATTATTTTAATGATGTTACTTATTTTTGTCATTTACTTATTATTTTCGTCTTAATAGTAGAAGTTCTATAGTTATCAATACCAAAGATTCCAAAGAACATTGGTAAATCAATCACAAATTACAATATTTTGAACTAATACTGAAAACAATTATTTTAAGAAAATTTAACGTCTACTTTTATTGTAAAGTTAAGAAGTAATTCCTCTTTGGTAACATGTCGTTAAAATAATAATAATAAGGAAGAACCTTCTAGCAATTTTCAAAATGTTGTAAAGTGTATAAAATTAATTTTGTTAGATGGTAATAATTTTTAAAAAATAATAAATCTAATAAAAAAATGTTAGTGTATCTATAATGATAATTATAATGACATACCTTTAGAAATCTTTAATTTAAATCAATGCCCCGATATACAGTATACATTTTTCCAACAATTTTCAAGGAAAAACTGATTACCGGTTGCAAAGATACAAAAAACAAAAAGAGAGCAGTGTAACACACACAAATCTTGGACATTCCCTTGATTTCAATGTGTAATTATCTCAGGGGGCCCAAATTTGGAATGATAACTACTTTTCCATCCTGTTGCCACTTGTACAACAAGAGGGGAATTGCAAAATAATAGTTAAAAAAAAAAATTAAGCATAAAATACAAAATCTCTCTGATACAATGATTAATTATGTTAATATCTAAGAGTAATATATATTTAATTTATCGTTTAAATTTAAAGTATAATTTGCTAGGCAAGGTTTAATACTCTAACTCTAATCCTTTTTTTTAAAATTGACGGTTTTATGGAACTTCCAATTGTTTTTCTAATCAGCAACACCTAAACAATTTTAAGAGATCGATCCATAACCGTTTAACTACATAGGGATAATCGGTACCTGAGACGTGAGGAAGTGGAAGGAATCCAATTTTTGTTTGTTTTTGGCATATTGTATCTTATGTTTTCTCATTCAAATACTCATAGAAAAATATATTTTATAATCCTATCCAGATATATTTTTTTATATACTACAAGTTGTTACGAAGATTAAGAAAAAATTGGTAATGAAAAACCATGATTGGTTGAAACAAAGTGCATTGTACTTCAGACGGTTATTTTGTGCTATTTCAAAACCGATAAAAAGTTAACGATTATCTATATAGTAATCAATACAATGTGATTATTCATTAAATTTGATATGGAATATGTAGTTTATACACCCCTTCGAAGTGAAATATAAACGGTCAAAATTTTTACTAGTTTATCATTTATCAAAATAAAACAAATCGTTCTTTATATATTAATGAGTTTCAATGTGAAATTTTTATTTTTAATATTTTAATAGATTAGAGATACAATTTTTCACAGCAGCACTATCTACTTACATAAACCTGATGTTTTTCCTATAAAATGTTAAGAATTAGTTTTTTTTTTTAAATATTTTTTAGTTTCATACTAAACTCAAGCAAATTAACATTTTTAGAAATGTTCTTAAACTATTTAAAGTTAATAAAATTTTTTCGGAAATTAATTTGAAAATTTTCGAGGACTTCATCCTTTGCCATAAGTGTTTTATTTATCAGATGAGGTTGCATTTTAGTAATTATTTTTTGAAACATTAATTGAAGGAAATAAAACGTGATATACCTTTGAATCTAGAGTACCCTTCGAGGTAATAGATAAAAACTGTTATCCTAATGAACGCTGGGTAATTCTGATTGTAATAAATAATAATAAAAATTCTAATAAATAACAGAAAAAGTGTAATTTAATAAAATGAAACAGTAAAATATACAAAAATTAAATATAAAAGTTTGTAGAAGTTCAAAATAAACACTCCAAAATATATGAAGTAAAAAAACACAAAAAAAAACAATTAAAATTAGTTTCTATTTCATAATAAAAAAGAGTGGTAATGCAAGAATTATGTCAGTGTTTGAAGAACAAACCCACATAGCATAATTACACAATGTAAACCCACATATTTACATTTAAATAAAAACTTTTCACAGGGAAATATATCATCACATTTAACAGCACTTTACTTTTTTTTTATTTTTTGTTAAGCAAAAAGATAAGTTGAATGAGGAAAAATTATGCTTTAATTACACTGTCACAGGAATTTAAATATAAATTATAATATTCAATAAAATACTTACTAATTTTCACATAAGAGAAAAAATTTCTTTAAAAATAAGATTTAAAATGTACATATAAGTTTGAATTTTTTTATGTCTAGTAAATTTTATTTAACTTGTAAGTAAAGCAGGAATTAGTTTATAATCTTGAGCAGATTAACCTCTAGAAGTTATTGATATTATAAAATCGTAAAGCCATACGAACGAAACTAACGGATATGCTCCTAAGAAAAAAGGACTTGAACATTATTAAAAAATTGTAACAGAATATCTGTCTGGTGTTGCCTAAAGTTTCAATGTACAGAAAAGAAAATTTAATGTAATTTACCATCTTTAGACAAAATGTTTCTAAACATCAGTTCAAAGAAGTATTCTAGAGATCAACGGATGAACGGGACATTACAGTTTAATTATGCTTACATAATTTGCGAACCTATTCCACTAAATGGATTAAAAAACCCCGTTACAAACTTTGTAAAGAAATAATTTTTCTAACGCTAAAAAATAAAAATAGAACTGAATAATCGTAGCTTTCTTTTTTAAAATTTCGAAAACCATGAAATTCTCATATTTCTTAATTTTTATGCGGCTTAGTGATAATATTTAACTTATCTGTTAATTTACGAATATAATATTTAAAGAGACAAATGTCGAAAGTGGAAGAAATTTATTTAATATAAATTTCAAGTTGGGATCATTGACATAAAAAATGTCAGCTGTTCGAAAAGAATTTCCATTATTATAACCTCTTTTAAATTCATAAGTGGGTTATTCCACTTGAGTTTCTAATTAGGCTCGAAGAAAAGTTTTTAAAAATTTTACCATTTACTGTACTGATTAGCCCTCTTAATAGTAGGGTCATTCAATCTGAAGAAACCAAAAACTATGTATCTCTTTTTCTCAATTGAAAAAGTTTTACTGAAAACTGGTAAAAAAAAAGAAAAAACTGTAAATTATCGGATATTTGTAAGTAATGGAATTAAGATAAAAAATTGATAATAAATTTAAAGAAAAAAACCATTAAAGTTTTTCTTAAACAATAAATACATATGATTTAAGGAATATTTACTTATTTTGAAAATCAAAATAACTTTAGGATGTTATTGCAATATCTTAACCTTCATTTATTGTTTCTTGCGGTAAGTAATGTTTTTTATAGTGTTTATCTTTCAACCATTTGTCAACCTCATTGAAAAAAAATCCAATTTCACACAATCCACTACATCTAATCTGATACTGGCATTTATCAACATTCGTTCTTTATCTTAAATTAAAAATAACGAAGATAAATAAGCAATAGATTATAAATTAAAATTATGTAATAAATTATATAATAATTAATTTTAAATTAAATTATAAAAGATGAAAAGTAATTAAGTAATACGTTCTATTTATGATATGGAAGTATTGTGATAGTATATTTTGATTAATTATTAATTTTTTTTAATACAATCATATTATTTGAAAACCTCCAACAAAATAATTAAAATTGTTATGTATAAGAATTTTTTTTATAACAATTTTTTTTAATTATATATATATATATATATATATATATATATATAATATGATGTGGACACCTCCTTAAATTACGCCTATTAAATTACATATACACATTCTTTGCTGCACTTTAAACTTACTTCTTTTAAGATTGAGATACGATCCTGCAATTCTATAATAAAGTGGACAGTTACAAAACTGCTAAAATATTAGTTTTTATTAACATCAAGTATTTATACAATTATTAATTCAACAATCGTACCTGAAAAATTAGGATAGAGTAAAAGTTCCTTTATTACTCTTTAAGTAAATATAAGTCTTACTATCTATGATACAACACTTACAATATTACAATATTGAAATACAATACTTTAAAATTATTATGATCAATATCAATATTTTTAAATTATTATGATGTAACCATCAATAAAAACGAATAATCAGATATTTCACCAAATATGATGTAGATATCACGTGACTTATTTGTACACCTATTAAGTTACATATACACTTTTTTTTTTTTTTTTAATTAAAAGTACCTAAAATTATATTTCATTAATAACTTTTGATATTTTCTGGTTTTATTTTATTGTTATTATTGAATTATTATTTATTGTAAAAATGTTTCACAATCAGAGGTTAATAATTATTAATAAATCAGTATATTTAAATTAAAAAAAAAGGAGATAAAGTCTCATTCGAACCGATGTGTCTTCCATTTGTAAGGTTAACAAATTCCATTAATTAAACTTTGGAACCCATAACCTGGAATATAACTCTGAAACCCATGAAAATATGTACACTTATGATATATCTTTCAAAAGCTCTCAACGACGACTTACTGCAATTAAGAAAACGTCCAAAATTCAAATGTTTTGGATTTAGCAGTCCTAAATCCAAAATTTCAACATCCTACGGGTAATCGTTTTTGATTTATGCGAGTTACATACGTACATATGTACGTACCTACAGATGTCACACCGAAACTAATGAAAATAGATTCAGGGATGGTCAAAATGTACATTTCCGTTGAAATCTGAAAAGCGAAATTTTTTTTGCGATGATTGTAATACTTCGTACAAGGAAGTACAATGGATGTTTGTTTGTTTGTCCAGTATGAGTTCCTATACAACTCATTCGATTGCGATACAATTTTGGTGCGTTTCTGTGCACACACCAGCGGTGACGTTGGGGGTCGAGATATTTCGATCAATATCTCTCTCTCTCTATAAATGCTATAAATAATATATAAACATAAATATTTCTATTCGATATCTCGACGAAACCGCTAGGTGGCGGTTGGGTCGAGATAATTCGAAAAGTTGTATTTATTGTTCACCTATTTTATCCGCGTGATATCTTTTCATCTTAACTACTTCTGGAGTAACATGATCATGCGTCCGGGGTCGGGGATGTAAGATGACTCCTTCAGTATCTCGAACTGCTTCTTCGTAGGATCATCATGGTATCTCTGAGGGACAATCTCATTCGGGAAAGGGGGGAGGCCTCGGTCTCCCGCTTACGATGATCAAGTTGGGACTTCCTTGCAGTACCTTTCTCTCCGTTGGGGGGAAAGAAAGACCTAGTTCCGGTGGTGGATCCTTTCGGGGGTTCCCTGATTAGAAATATGGTGCCTAAAAGACCAAGTCTCGGCTATCTGGCGGGGACTTTGTTCCCGACGAAGTAGTTATCGAGGCTATGGCACTCCTCGGAGCTGAGTTTATGTTTAGTTGCTGATCCGGCTCCGGGTGGCGGGGTAAAAACTACTCCTGGAGAACTCTTTTGACGCCTTGGGTTTATTATCACTCATGTAGCACGATAGTAGAAAATATAAAACGAAATATAATTAAAAATCACTAAATCGATCAAATTTGGTCCATTAAGTAGGTAACGAAAGTGTGTTAAAAAGTAAAATTAATATTAATGAAGAAGATTAAACTTTAAAATAATATAATGATCAGTTAACAGGTCAAGATTAAGAATAACTTGTACAAACTAGTCATACCTCTGCGATAACCAGAAAAACAACAAACACGTCCGTTCGCCTCGACAGCATATGAAAATATTAACAAATAGTAAATAAATTTATTGTGAGTAAAAGGCGTAAGAGTTTTTATTTATTTTTATTTCTGATATATATGTACCTCTGTACCGGCTACCCAGGTAGAACAAAACTATTTGTTAAAACCAAGTATTACCAAGTATCATAAAAAAAATGGAATAGACATAACATACATCGATTGAATTAATATAATTTTTTTTATTGTAACATAAATTGTTCACTATTAAAGCGTTTTTTAATACTAACTTTTTTCCACTGTAAATAGTTGTCCCATTATTACTGACAGCCGGCAATTCCTTAAACGACACATGTTGAATAGAAAAGACAAAGGCAACTTGTGTGCAAGAAAAAGGGATAAATCGGGGTTCATGAAACAAGGAAAGCTGAATGTCCCTTTATTCTAAGTCACATTATTTACCTCTTATAAAAATATTTTATTCTTAACTCCTAGGTATTTCGACTGATAAAAACCGTTTTTAAAATATTTGTGTGTATCTTTAAATCACAATCCCCATTGTTAAATCACAATCACAATATGTGTATATTTAAATCACAAAAGTAATTAATAATGTATATATTTAAATCACGAAAGTTTAGTGATTATTTTTTTAATTATTATTAATGCACTAGAAATATTAAATAATATTTGCATTATTAATTACTATTACTTTACGTATAACTGCTATTTCTATATAATAATTTCAATTGAAACTTAGAATTCCACTAAACTATTTAATACATCGCTTTTTATATGAGTATTACAAAATAAATATATTTCCAATAATAATTAACTACGTTTTCATAATATATTTAAAATATTATTTCTGGTCAAATTTATTTCTTAAGTTCTTATTTAAACTAAAAGGTCGTCCGTAATTATTAGAACCTCAAAGTAATATTTACCGGTTGTCAAACTAAGCAGCTCATGGAATTTCATGTTAAAAAGTCTAACAGAATCATTATGATTGAGTCTTGCCCGTTTTATATATATTGTATGTACGTATAAACATAAAAATTTATATTGAAAATGGCTCTCTCTCTCTCTCTCTCTCTCTCTATATATATATATATATATATATATATATATACATGTGTGTGATCTTTTTTTTACCTCAAGGGAGAGACTAATCTGTGTCTTCATTGCTTGTCCCAGTTATACCTACGTAATATTTAGAGAGATTATAAACAGAATGGTTTTATATTTTCAGTATCGGTTTAGAATTTATTATATTTCCATATCAATGAATTAAAATTGCATTTAACTATACAATTTTAAAATACTTCAAAGCTAACTGAATATTATGTTTGAAAATAACTGTTGCAAGTTTATATACGACATTGTATTCGGCTTAAATTGAAAGCCATCAGGAAACCATACATTTTCTTAATTAGAATACAAGGCTTAGGATGCATATAATTTATAAGAGTAGCTGTGCCTTTTTCGAGTGTTACTATGTTCATACATTATATCGCCAATAACCATCCGGTTATCATACTACAAGCGTATAAATTATGGTTCAATGTATTGATCCTGATGCTAGTTAAATTTAAATTAAAAAATAGCACGTCTTTCTTTAAGTATCCGCAGTTTTCCGACATTATGTTGACATTTTATTCAAATATATCAGAAAGTGGAACTTTTTTACATTTTGTAATCCGTTTTCAAAATTTCAGTTATAACGTAAGAAAAAATATGACTTTCTAGTTTAAAAATAAATCGGTTAGATTAAATTTAATATATTTTTTAAATAGAAACATTATTCAAAATTTGCAATCCGTTTAATAAAACGTCGAGGTAGAATTTATAAAAAATAATAACAACAAAAAAAAATTAGAAATTATATTCGTTTAACAAGCAAATTTGATTGTTACAAAAGAAAAAAAATGTAATTTTTGTACGACAAGAGTTTTTTTTTTTTCATTTAACCTCAGGAACCACCATTAGGTATTGCTTCAGAGGATGAGATGAATGATCTGTAGCGTTTGTGAAAATGCCATGCCTGACCGGGATTCAAAGCCGGGACCTCCGGATGAAAGGCCGAGACACTACCACGCGAGCCACGGAGGCAGGAACGACAAAAGTGTTATATATAAATAACTTCACATCTGAAATGGTTTTAAATATCGTTAAATATAATTTTAATTCATTGATACGTAAATATTATAAATTCGAAACCAAAACAGTAAATTAATTGAAAAGAAATTATTATTATTATTTTAAATACAAAAACTATATACATAATAATTTTTAGTGTAAAAAAAAACCTTTTATGTTGGCCCGCTATAACCATGTTTTCTGACATTATTATTTGCCATTTGCCATCTGACATCTTTTTTTTGTTGTGCTTCGTTCGTGTCATGACAGATGATGCATTTTATTAATATTGCTTTTGAGGTGGGTTGTACTATCTTTGGATGGATTGCAGACAGTTACTCTTAGCCAAACATTTTACTTATAATCAATCCTTTTGGCCACCGATTGTAAAAATAAATTGCTCAAAAAAAAAGTTATCATATCTATTAAACAAATCGTAATTTATACTGGTATAAAAAAAATATAATGAATCTTGCTGTTAGTTTAAAGTTACCACAATTTCATTATAATTAATAAAATAATAATAATAATACCCTTGAATAACGAAATATTCGGATTTGTAATAGTAAACTAATTAACAATTTGTTCTAGAACTAAATTATCAAGTTGTAGCAAAGACCCTCTCAAAGCATCAAAAGCATCACTGGACCCCTGCCCAGTGATGCTTTTGATGCTTCCCTAAGGAATGATTTAGTTGAATGTTTCAGTACAGAAGAAAAATTACAATTTTCCGTTAAAAGTTCCGTTAAAAATTATCATCGGTGGATAAAAGGCTATGTAGGGCAAAACTTAACAAAATTCGTGGTTTTCTTAGAGCGTACTTTTCTATTAGGTAATCTAAAAAATAAAACTGAAGTACAAACTACCTTTATTTCTAGATAAATATGTTGATCTATCGGTTATGTGCATATGCATTTAAAATAAACTTATCAAAGATAAAGAATTCAATTTCTATTTTCAAAAAGAAGTATTAATGCAATTAAGTGTAATTAGATTAATATATATAAATATACATTAATCTATTATATTATATATATATAGGAGTGATTCTCACCGGCGCTTTCTAAACTCATTCTACTAGCAAAAATAATGGAAAATTTCATATAAACATGGGTCCGGAAGCGCTCCGTTAGCGAATTAGGGCTAGTGAAAGATTTCGTCCTGATTCCTAGACAGAGTAAAATTAAACCATACTGAAATTATATAAACACAAATTATGGTTTTTGACGTGAAAAATGAAATAAAACAGGTTTCAGAAACATATCTCCAGTAGTTTTCATAATATTTTAAGTAAAATAGAAAAATATGTTGTCTCAAACACGTTTTTAACGTTTGTAATAATAAAACTTGGTTAAATGACTAATAGATGCGTAAAATTTATTATAATAACGTGAAAAGTATATAATTTTCAAAAAAAATGTATAACAAGTTTTCTAATATCATTCTATTATTACTTAGGAAGAAGGAATTAATATAGAAACGTAGCTGAACTATGATGTTTTGTAATATTTAAATGTAAGAATAAAAAAAAATAAAAAAAATAAAGTATCCACTTTATTTTTATAATGTAATGTTAAATCACTTAGATGTACCAAACACGGTGGAGATGAAAAAAATCACTTCGATCATTCATGTATTTGACAAAATAACGATGTATTTTCTAGAATAAAATGAATCCTTTTAAAAGAATACAGTATCATGGGCACACAAATATGAAGTCCATATAGAAAAAAATTACCAAAATAAAAACCGAAGTAATGCAAATTAAAGCGTATTACAACGAAAATATTTTATTTAATGTATACGTATGTATTAGTATATTTTGTGATATTGTAAACAGAAACCATTAATTTAAATAAAAGTTTACTTTTATGATCAAAAAATGTTCTCGTTTGCGTAGGTACAAAAAATACAAAGATTATATTTTTTTCACAGTAAAGATCTTTTTGATGTTTATTTTTATTTAATAACTTAAAACATTTTATAATTTACAAACTGTGTCCTTTGAAACTATTGAAAAAAAGAGAAAATAATAATACACCATTCCATCAATTCAAAAGATTTTATTTTACAACTCCATTTTTAATTAATAAAACATTCTCTTCTTAATTAAGAAAATAAAACCTAGGATAACTGATCGTTAAAAAATGAATATTAATTATCAAACATAAAAAAAAACAAGTATAATGATCAAGATATACTTTCGTTTCTTTCTAATCAATCTTATTATTTACTGAAAATTATCATGTCTGTAAAATGTAATAAATTTTCTTTCCATTTTATATATACAGAGTGTACAGAAAGTCTGGAAACGGTTTATTTGAAAAAACCCTGAGTGTAACTACGTTACCAGAATATATTAAGTTGATAACTGTATCAAATAATGAACTCTTTCTATTATTTTTACGAGTAGAATAGGTTATGAAAGTCCGAGAGAACTTCGTGATACACACTGTATTTATATATACTCGTATATCTATTTATTAATAATAGGATTTCTTGGTGTTGACGAATTGGGAAAGTAAATTAACAGGTTGGGTCTTGCTTTATAATTGAAGAAATCGTTGTTAGTCGATTCTATTGTTCTGATTAGTGAATCAAATAGAGTCCGCAACGGTCATGATAGAAATTCCCGGACAAATTAAACTAGATACAAGTATGACGTTAGTGGCGACTTCGTGCTATAAAATAAAACAATGCTCTAGGTCTGTTTTATTCTATGAAATACGATTGCATCAGTAATCTTTACATTAAAACTATTTGACTAGAGTACAGGAGTGTTTGAATAAACAAATAAAAATCCAATAATGAATTAAATACAAACATAATTGCAAAAAGGTTGGGAATAGTATAATATCGTAGCATACTTCAATATAATGTTCCCATAATAAAAGTCTATATAAAATTAACTGAATGAAAAAGTAGAGGATTTAATTGAATTATTGCTCCACATTTTCATAGTGTAATTTGAATAAGAAATGAAATAATCTGGGGCATAGAATTATTAATTTGACGTTATTAAAATGTCGTACTTTTATCTTTGTATTACATCCAATCAATTTAAAGGTAGGAATCACTAGAAAATACATAAGCATACAAAAAATAACAATATTTACGCTTTAAGTGGAATAAATATCATAATTAAATATATACGTATCTTTAAAATCTTACTGATAATATTACTTAACTTAATTTTTGTACTTTCATTAAAATTTATCATCAATATGAAAAGAAACAAATGTGGCAAAATTATTATAAAAATTTATCGAGATTTAGTCATAGAAAAATTGACCTATTTTCTAATAATAAAGATAAAAATTGATTTTTTAGAGAAATAAAAAATAAATAAATTAGATTTATTTAATTATAAGATTTTTTTTTACTTTTTATTTATTTATTCAATATAATGTTCCCATAATAAAAGTCTATATAAAATTAACTGAATGAAAAAGTAGAGGATTTAATTGAATTATTGCTCCACATTTTCATAGTGTAATTTGAATAAGAAATGAAATAATCTGGGGCATAGAATTATTAATTTGACGTTATTAAAATGTCGTACTTTTATCTTTGTATTACATCCAATCAATTTAAAGGTAGGAATCACTAGAAAATACATAAGCATACAAAAAATAACAATATTTACGCTTTAAGTGGAATAAATATCATAATTAAATATATACGTATCTTTAAAATCTTACTGATAATATTACTTAACTTAATTTTTGTACTTTCATTAAAATTTATCATCAATATGAAAAGAAACAAATGTGGCAAAATTATTATAAAAATTTATCGAGATTTAGTCATAGAAAAATTGACCTATTTTCTAATAATAAAGATAAAAATTGATTTTTTAGAGAAATAAAAAATAAATAAATTAGATTTATTTAATTATAAGATTTTTTTTTACTTTTTATTTATTAAAATTTAGTAAAACTATAGCTTATTAGCTTGTTAAACCAGAAATAAATCTGTAAAAACTGCAACTTAAGCATGTAAATTCAATCATGGCAGTCATCCCTATTTTAGTTACAAGCATATAAAGTACTCTACCCAGTACAATACGATTTAGGTAGAAATATATTTCCATATTATTATAATTTACTAAAAATAATAATAATAATAATAATAATAAAAATAAAGATTGATCATGTCAGAAAGTTAAAAAAAAGATACAAAATATTATAGAAATTCATTACTTATCTAAGGAACGGTCTTCAAAAAAAAGAGAAGAAAAAAAAAAGTCCAACGGTATAACATTTCTTTTATTAACTTAAAACAAACAATAGTAACATTTTCATCAAGTCTAATCCCCTTTGAAACAAATCAGCATTTCAATATCTCCTGAATCCCTCATACAGGCTTTTTTCTTTTTTTATTATAACGTTACAGTAACTTTACAATCTGTTCAGAGTTAAAATTGAACAACAAGTAAATAAGCTATATGTGGAATGAACATTAAGAAGCTATAGATCCAGTGATTAGTAACTTAAAAGTTACAACGAAAAGAAATGAAACTGAAGAGGACTTCGTTAAGCTGGTTTATAAAACCACTTAATTTAATCGATATGTCAAATCAAGAATATTGTTTCTCATTAATGTTGAAAAATCGCTGATAGTGTTGTCCAATAGACTGACTGCCATATAATTTGGATGCCGATCCAAACGATTTTGATATCGTTGACAGATCAGAGAGATTTCTTGCCTAACGGTTCGTAATTTAAAATCATTATATAGAAGGTTATTGCTTTTGTATCAAGGTATGTTTAACATTTTTTTTGTTTTTTCTGATAACGTTCAAGTATGCCAATATTGGAATTGCTTGCTGTACCTCACAATTCAAGCTCTTATGTCCAAATTGGTTTCAAGATGGATTTATAAATCAATAATTTATTTTCTATTGAGAACCGAGATCTGTGTCTTATTACACAGATTATATCATACAGATTAAATAAAAAATTGAATCCATAAATACATAGTAGTAAGTTAAACTAATCCTGAGGTAATGAAGATAAATGAAATGCGAAATTGAAGATAAATGAACCAAAAGTTAAAGAATTGACATTAATTATGGTTTCCTTGTAATCGGATATATTTTATAAAAAATTATCTTATTTTCTTTTTTATTCATTTAATTTAATCGTATCAACACCGATTTAATTTTTTTTTAATTGTACTGAATACCACATAATTCAACCGGCAAAAAGTTCCTCATCTACTGAATTTTTATATTTTTTATAATAGTCGCTTTAGTCTAAAATTACTAAACTAAAGCTTACAAAATTTAATATATATAAATATGTCTTTAAAAAAAAAATCCAAAAATATTTAAAGTAAACCTATCAAAAACAAATATATTTGTTTTGAAAAGAAACGTTGAAATTTTTACTGCATTATTTCTTTAAACTAATAAATATATTTAACCAAACCATTTTTAGTTTAATATTTTACTCAAAATGTAATTGATCCTAGTTACAAACACTGCGCATTAATAAAAAATTAATTCACAAGAAACTCAAAGTAAACACTGTCATTTTAATAAAAAAGAAAAAAAGAGAAAATGGTGGGAAAAGAATTATACTCGTGCTTCAAATACCCTTGAGCTATCGCTTTATAATATAATATTCTTAGCTAACTTCCCTAATTAATTTTCGTTAAGAATCCGTCGAAAATCAAAATTAAATCAGACACTGATTTATTGTTTGTTGTTAATGAACAATCATATCCTATCATTCATTAACAATCATATTGTAAAAATCCAATTCTAAGCAATAATGAAGGAATAAATAAAACATTTCATACTAATTCTGTAGGCAATGTAGCTATCGTTTTGTTTAAAAGGAACTTTTATTAAAATTATCTAAAAAAAATGCAATTCCTGATCTGCCCAGAAACTTCATCAAAAACATAATTAAACGTGATTAAAAAGGTGTACATTGAATTTTGCATGATAAAATAACAAATATATATATATAAATTGGTCGATAGTAATTCTTTTTACTGATTTCTATTCTTTAGAAGTAATAAAAAGTGAACGAAACATTTCAACAAAAATAATTACATAGTAAGCTACAACAATTTTAGAATTCAAAAACCTGGAAAGAAACAATTATACACTATATAAAATATCCCATTATACTGAATAATTTATAAAATTTTCTGAAATAACTTTTATGAACTTGAAACATTTTTCAGCTTTTGTCATTCTGGATTGTAAAGTCTTCGGAAGCAGAAAAATGGGAAAAATGAAAACTTATATGAGAATTAAAATAAGATGTAAAGAAAAAAACAATATTTTAAGTATATAAATGGTGATGAAAAAACTCATTTAAAGGATTATTAAAACCATCGCATATTACAAAATAAAATTCCAAAAAAAATTGTTATTGAAACTTTTAATATGAGAATTTTTTTTTTTTCTTATTACACAGTAAAATTCATAAACAAATTCTTAAAACAAAATGAGATATTTAGATATTTTTAATAAATTATAAAAACAATAATAAAAAAAAGATTTTATTTACCTGACATTCGTATGTTCCATTATCTCGTTTTTGGACGTATTTAATCTGCAGATTCCAGTCGTCAGAGTTATCAGAGTGCACGACTTGGAACCGCTCGTCGTTGGTATATGTCAGGACGCCAGATGTAAGAATGTGCCAGTCTCTACGTCGCACCCACGATACCTAAATAAATAAAAAATCATTTTAAATTAAAATTCCTTTGACAAAGAATGAAAAGTTTAATTTTTATTTCTCTTATACTTGTTTTTATTTAAAATTAGCACTAACAAACCATAATTAAACTTATGGTTTACTACGATGAAAAATAAAATAAATACGTAGTTATGGTATACAACGATGAAAAATGTATACACACATATATATATATATATATATATATATATATATACACACACACATATATATATAAATATATATATATATATATATATATATACACTCACGTAATATTAACTTTTTATCTGAAATAAAAAAAAACCTTGAAATATTTCTTGTAATATATATTTTTCTTATTTAATCATACATTCATTCTATATATTTTCTTAAATTAAATAAGCAAATTTCTAATTTTTCCTGAACACATATATATAAATCAACAATGTAGCAGGAATTTTGACTATTTTGCTAGTAAATAAGACACTATTTAGTAATTTGTTGCTAGATTGAATACATTTAACACAACATAATAGAAAATTAATAAAAAATAATACTCTAAATATATGATGGGCATTTAATAATTAAAGGCATAAATTGTCTGGAGCTAAAACGGTTTATTTAATCAACGTGGGATTTTTTTAATTTTTCAACATAATCTCCAACTACATTAATACACTTGTCCGATCTCTGAATCAGCTTATTTATGTCTGTTGTAAAAAGATTTTTGCCTTATTGTCGGTGCCAATTTAAAATTTTTCCTTTGACGTCATCATTGCTACAATAAAACATCACGTGCCGTTCCTTGAGTGGACCAAACAAGTGAAACCAAGGGCTCTGTCAAGATTGTGCAGCGCGGGGTGAGGTAGTACTTTCTTATGCAATTTTATACTGGTTTCTTATGTTGTGCTGAGGGCCGGGCGTTATCGTGAAGTTGAATGATTCCTTTGCGCCGAGATTCCAGGCGTTTTTCAACAATTTGTTGATAAGTATATCACAGTAGTATAAGTTGTTTATTGTTAGCTGATATTTTAAAAAATCGACAAAATCTGGGCCTTTTGCGTCCCAAAAGGTTGTCATCATGATTTTACCTGCTGATAGTTGGGTTAGGAATTTTTCTTGACAGTTTTGACTTGAATATTTCTACTCCATGCTTTGTCTGTTTGATTCCGGTTCATAATAGTAGATTTATGTCTCATCACAAGTTTGAATACTGTGCGTAATCACTTTCCTGCTGATATTGTTCTTTCAGGTCTGTGCGTAAAACCATTACCTTCCTGCTGATATTATTGTTTCAGGTCTGTGCGTAAAAGCATGACCTTCCTGCTGATATTGTTGTTTCAGATCTGCGCGTGCACTTGCGAAGTATTCTCTCTTTACGGTGATCTGTCAACTCTCATGGAACGCTCTTGCGCTTGTTTTACGGTACTTGAGCTTGTTGGTGATAATGACATGAATTGTACCATCACTTACCTGTAATCTTTCAGCTATAATCCCAACTAAAATCCGTCGGACTTCTTGAATGAGAGAACCTTTGCGAGTTTCAAGCACTGGAGTTGAGACTTCATTTGGACATCCAGAACGGTGCACGTTAATCACTGAAGTTCGACCATCTTTGAATGTTTCTACACACTTGTAAATCTCTACGGTTCGTACAACTTTGGTCATATTGTTTACTCATACGACAGTAAATATTAACCACTTTTACACTTTCAGAAAGCAAAAAACGAATCACAGCACGCTGTTCAACTAATTCGAAAACTTCAAGAGGACTTGCCATCGTAAAATAAATTCTTGAGTTTATAAATAAAACAATATTATCCAAGCAGTTGATCATAAGACATCACAGGATTAGCAATTTACTCTTCTAAAAGTATCATAACCCTGTTATCAATTGTTTTGGCATTACAGCTATTTTTTTTAAAGATATTGTTGACGATTCGAGGTGAAATTTCATATACTTCTAGGGTACCTAGATGTTTACTTAAAAATAATTAACTTGATCTCTCAATCCATTTCAAAATGGCGGTCATGTAAACTTTTTAATTGTTAATATCTTTGCAACCGCTGTTTTTTAAAAAATAAATGTTAAGCGTTTAATGACAAAGAAAATGACATCTTATTTATTCAAATCCTTTCAGAAATAATACAGTTATGGCAAAAATTTTTGTAGTGAATCAATCTAGACTAAAAAAAAACAATTTGGATTTCCTCCGAGTAAAATTAAATAACTGGATACGATCTCAACTAGAATAGTTTTATTAATGTTATCATGTAATAAAATATAATAATTTACTAATATTGAAAATATTAGAGTAAAATAAAATGCTATTAAAATCATTAAAATATTTTGATAATAAATAATATTAATAATTTCAAAAAAATTATTTAATTTATTTTTCCACAGGTACATTTTAGCCATGTTTTAACATTTTAATATGCTACAATATTTAGCAATTTTCGTAAAGTTTGGGTAATAATTTTTAATTTTAGTAAACGATTTTTAACAGAATTTTTATCCATAATTTTTTGGTACCGGGTGATTCAAAAAGGGCTTCACAAATTCAAAAGAATACAAAAATTTATTGAAATAACTTACAAATTCGGTTGAGATCTCATTTCATAGAAAAACTTATGACGTTTGTCACCCGATACTTACTTTGGTTCTATATGGCTTCCATTTTTAATGCGTCATACATCCCACCTGAAGTCGATTTAATTCCAGACTGTAGCCAGCAAGTTGGACATTGCCTATGCAGTTCCGACATTAATTCAAATTCTTAACTGAAAAAGCTCAGTAGGCAAAGATAATACATAAACTCGATCTTTAATGAAACTTCACAAGAAAAAATGTAGCACGGTCAAACCTGGGGAGCGAGGTGGCCAAGCTTCACGATCGATCAACTGACCTGGAAATCGAAAATAAAAAAAACCTCGGTCTTCTAGGCGGTACTGAAGTGGTGCCCGTCTTCCTGATAGCAATGCCGTCCGTCCATCATGGTCATCATAGTCTAACTGAGGAATTAGAAAATTTTTAAATGTGTCCAAAAAAAACGATACCATTTACGGAAAAAATTGCCTCCTGGAAAAAGAACGGGCAGTTCTGAATGGAAGAAGAACAACCTGATTCAACAAAGGTTTGGTTCCAACAGTAAATTGTATGCGTACTAGGAGGTTACCTACCGTACTTTCAACGAAAATTACGTTGAATTGTAATTGTTGACTGAAAATCGTGAAATCAAAACATATGAGCACGGTCCGTCCCAGTTAATTTTTTTTTTTTTTTTTTATTAACTTCCGGAACCACCGATAGGTATTGCTTCAGAGGATGAGATGAATGATTTTTACCGTGCGTGATACTGCCATGCCTGACAAGGATTCGAACCCTGGACCACCGGATGAAAGGCGAGACACAACCACTCGCGCCACGGTGGCCGGCCGCCCCAGTAAATTTATCCATTTTTAACAACACTGGTGACAACGCTAGGAGCTTAATTCGGTACTAAAGAACTTCTTGATATTTTCGAGTCAAAACTTAATTTTTTTTCTATGAAATGAGACCCTAACCGAATCTATTAGATATCTAAATAAATTTTTATATGCTTTTAAATTTGTGAATTCCTTTTTAAATCACCCTATATTTTATTTTATTTTTTATATCTATATATTTTATTTGATGTTATCTTATATTTTATGAAAGTATTCGTTTTAGATAAAATAAAAAAAAAAAAATTTTTAAATTTATATACTAATAAATTTTGTTTACTGTGGTTTTTGATATTTTAGTTTTTGTATAATATACTTATTTGACATTTGAATGAATACGTATAACAGCTTATATAATATTTTATGAAAATTAAAAATTAAAACTACGTTTAACTGAAGAACCCTAGAAAAGTAGATATCTAGATTTGAATTTTTAATATTAAACTGTAATAAATGTATTTCTGCTAAGAAGTCTTCAAAAAGATTAAAAAAAAAAAATCATATAAAATTAAAAAAAACAGAAATGTTTTTAAGTTAACATTAAACATGATAAATAAATTTTTTAGTATTACGATCTTGAACACGCATTTTAAAAGAAAGAAGAGATGAATGAAATGTTAGAGGAAAATGTAGATCCTCTGTTGGAAATTGAACCCTAGATGAGTAATACTTTATTTACTTTTTTTAATCGCTGTGGTGATTAAAAGATCTAAGATTTAAATGATCCGCAATAGGAAATTTTGTTGTTTTAAACTTTTGGTAACTGCTAAAAAGCCACAAACAAAACGGATATTCAAAATTTAGTTTTAATATCTTATCTATCTGAGGAGGAGCTATTTTTAGCAAAAAAGACATGCATATAATTAAATTAAAAATCTAATATTCTATATTCCGATCACTGGCTATTTTTCTTCTTGTTCGAATCAGTCATGTTCTTTGTCATGTTGATAGAACTATTTCCTAAAATTTGTTGGCACGATCTGTAATTAACATTCTCTACCCCTCTGTAATTTATACTCCATAACTTGCTGTGAATTATATAATAGCCTGCGGAATTAGCCTATTTTAAATCAGGAACTTATTTCAAATTAAAATATAATCGCACATTTTAACATAATAATATTAGAATTTATTCATAAAATGCATATTTTTGTTACGATTGAGTATATCACATATTTTATTAATTAATCTTCTATCCATGAAATCATTTTGGTAAAGTGTATAGAAAACTGAAAATTTAAAATATTCAAAATATTGATTAGACTGAATATGTACATTCTACCACACATTTTAATTATTGTTTTGTAATGGAAATGTTATATATTTTAAAATTACGCGATTTCAGAATATGGACTATTCCATATTAATGAAAAATATTAAATATACATATCAAATCTATTGTAAACAAAACAATAATTAAAATAATATTTGATATAATTACGTTTATATACTATAAAAATATTCTCTTTTGTCCTATCATTAATTATTTTAATGAAGTCATTTTAATTTTGGAATATTAATATAATGTTTTATGTGATTTTTTCATAAACAACCGATGCGTTCACCGTTATAATGTTAAGAAAAAAATTTAATATCTACATTAGATAGCATTTTTTTAATTACACTATTCATTTTATAAATAATTAATATGAACTTTATTTACGAAATAAAATTAAACATTGGTTATACTCGTAAAACCATATGATTTTCTGTGGTCATTGATCAAAATTTAATGAACGTATATAACATACGTAAAATTGATTATTTACTAAATAATAATATATGTTAAGTAATAAACAGTATATTATGTAAAGTGGATCTATGATCATATCTATATCTATAGAATATCTAAATCATTGTTCTAAAAACAACTAAGCATTATTACAATTACATATAATTACATGAGTGAAAATGCTTATCTTAGAGTTAAATCTAAGAACTAGCAAATGGAAAATAATAAGTGAGTTTAATAGAGGGTTGGGAATTGTTTATTTTTTTTTGCAGTTTATTTAAAGAAAACTTGAAAGAATTAATGAAAAATTACTTATAAGACCACCCCGTCTCAATTATGTTTTCAAGCAGTTGATTTGAAAAAAGTCTCATATCTGAATTTTTACAAATCAACTGCTTGTTTCATAACTTCGTTAAGGTTTAATACAAGAAATTCACGTTTAAATTTTTAATTGTATTTTTATCTCCCATTTAATTATTGCCTAAATTATCCCTTCTCTGCTATGAATCTTGAGACCTTGCCGACGGTGAGAGGGCTTGAATGCTCAGTGATACAGAATAGCTGGAGTAAAAGTACAACTATATCGAGGTGGTATCTGTTGACAGTCAGACTAAGGAATGGTTCCTGAAAGAGTGCAGCAGCTCTTTCAGTTGTTGTTACGGGTGTAGGTAAGGAGGACTTAAACGGCCATATCAACATCACTCAATCTTCTGAGTACTGCGCAGCTGAAAGAAATGGAAAACTACAGCGACTTGTTTTCCAATGAATTCCAAATGTAATTCTCTGCATTTTCATGTAACAAAGATGGAGGTGCCTTCCTTGGTAAAATATTCTGGAAGTAAACTAGTCCCCCGTTCGGATCTGCGGTGGAGACTACTAAGGAAGGGGTCATCAGAAATCAATATTCAGCAGAAAAATAAAATTCTACGAGTCGGAGCGTGAAAGGTTAGATGCCTAAAAGAGGTTGGTAGGTTAGAAAATTTAAAGAGAGGAATAGGTAGGTTAAATGTAGATGTAGTAGAAATTAGCGAGTTTCGGTGGGAAGAGAAAACGATTTTTGGTCAGGTAATTTTAGAATAATTAACACAGCGTCAAATAAAGGACAGGCAGGAGTAAGTTTTGTAGTGAACAAAACGATAGGAAAGAGCGTTGAGTATTTCAAAAAGCACAGCGATAGAATCATTGTAATCAGCATGAAATCAAAAACTAAGCCGACAACGATCGTTAAAACCTATATGCCTACAAGTGCCTATGATGATAATGAGGTAGAGGGTGTATAGGAAGAAACTGATAAAGTGATTGGACATGCAAATGCGACGAAAATTTAATAATAATTGGAGATTGGAATGCAGAATCGGAAAAGGTAAGAAAGGAAATATTGTGAGTGAATATGAGCTGGGCTAAAGAAATGAAAAAGGGAAACCGATTTATTGAGTTTTGCACGAATTATAATAATGTAGTGTAAAGTAATAATGTAAATCGTAAAGTGTAATGTAATGTAAAGTGTAATAATATAATTGCCAACACCCAGTTTAAAAACGATAAAAGAATACACACATGGAAAAAGCCGGGCGGTACTGAAAAGTATCAGATAGATTAGACAAAGATTAGACATGATTAGACAAAGATTATCATGATTAGACAAAGATTTTGAAATTAACTCGTCGACTGCAAAGCATATCCAGGAGTAGACATCGATAGCGACCGTAACTTAGTGGTAATGAAATGTAGATTGGGGTTTAAAAACCTGAAAAAAATATGCCAGATGAATCAATGGAATGTAGAGAAGCTTGAGGAAGAGGAGGTAAAGATAGTCTTTGAGAAGGCATCGTAAGAGGTTTGAGTAAGAAAGATAAGGTACAAAATATAGAAGAAGAATGGGAGAATGTTAAAAAGGAAATTCTTAAACCAGCAGAAGCGAACCTAGGCGGAACAAAGAGAGCTGGTAGAAAACATTGGATATCAGAGGATATATTGCAGTTCATGGATGAGCGTAGAAAGTAAAAGAGTGCTACTGATGAAAAAGGCAAAAGAACCTATCGACAATTAAGTACTATAAACAAAAAGTGAAAATTAGCTAAAAGAAGAGTGGATTAAAGAAAAGTGTTCAGAAGTGGAAAGAGAAATGATCATTAGTAAAATAAAAAGAGCATACGGGAAAGTTAAGGAGAATTTTGTGGTACATAGTTAAAATTTAATAATGTGTTAAATTAAGATGGTACAACGAATTATAGTACGAAAGAAAAAGTCGATAAGTGGGTGGAATATATTGCAGAGTTATACAAAGGAAATGAATTAGAAACTGGTGTTAAAAGAAGAAGAGAAAGTCTGAAAAGGAAGGTATAATACTGAGATCTGAATTTAATAGAGCATTAAAATATTTGAATGGAAGAAAGGCTCCTGGGAGAGACGAGTTGCCTGCAGAATAGTTGCGCAGTGCAGGTAAGGAAGCAATAGATAGATTATACAAACTGGTGTGTAATATTTACGAAAAAGGGGAAGTTCATTAGACTTCGATAATAGTGTTACTGTTATGATACCAAAGAGAGCAGGAGGAGACAAATGTGAAGAATACAGAGAAATTATCTTCAACTTGTGTATAACAAATTTTAACTACAACTATGTACAGAAGATTTGTGAGGAAATTGGAAGAAATGTTAGAAGACCAATTTGGTTTCAGGAAATTATAGGGACAAGGGAAGCAATTTTAGCGCTTAGATTAGTAGTAGAAGGAAGATTAAAGAAAAAACCAACATACATGGCATTAATAGACTTAGAAAAGGCATTTGATAATGTAGACTGGAATAAAATTTTTACCATTTAAAAAAAATTAGGGTTCACGTATAGAGATAGAAGAACAATTGGTACCATTTACAGGAACAAAACTGCAACAGTAATAATCGAAGAAGCATAAGAAAGAAATCGTAATAAAAAAGAGAGTCTGACAAGGAGTTTCGCTACCCCCATTACGTTTTAATCTTTATATAGAACTAGCAGTTAATGATGTTAAAGAGCAGTTTACATCCGTAGTAACAGAGCAAGCTGAAAAGATAAAGAAACTACTATTTGTTGATGATATAGTGATTCAAGCTGTGAGTAAAAAAATTTAGAAGAAACAATGAATGGCATGGATAAAGTCCTGCGCAATAACTACCGCATGAAAACAAACAATAACAAAACTAAAGTAATAAGATTGACCAGTGAATATAAAAGTAGGCCAAGAAAAGATTATAGAGGTAGGAGAATTTTGTTATTTGGGAAGTAGAATTACCAAATCATCTCGGAATAGTAGCTTATATTGGAGGGACAGTTAGATTGGAAAAATTGTTCAAGAAGGCAAACTTTTGGAAGTTTGGAGTAAAAAAATTGTTAGGAATGTACGGGGTATACAAAAATGACATGACTGGCACTAGGATCTTGAAGAGCTGCATCAAACCAGTCAAATTACTGAAGACAAAAAAAAATTCTCCCTGCAGTCGGTTTCAATATGACAGACATAGTTTAAATAAAGATGTTAAAGATGTTATTTTGTCACTTACTGAACTATATACTTTTAAATATTAAAATAAGTACATAATTTTAAGTAAAAATAGGAAGGAAAAATGATTACGAAGCAAGGGACATTTACTTTTAAACAAACAGGAACCCTTTAGTAACTTTCAGTTATGAAAGAGTAGAATTGTTTCATTAACACAATTAGAATAATATAGAACTCATATTTTTTTCAAATATATGACTTTTTAATAACAAAACGAAATCGACAGGATTGTTTGCTAATAATGGCAGAAATTTCTATTTCACATTTAAGCAACTCAGTTAATAATTGAAATTAAAAGATTATGTTAAACTTATATGATAGTATGCTGTTAACTTAATAGTTTAACAAGAAATAAAATAAGTAATAAATTAATTTTTACTTCCTTGTAAAAATTAAAGGATCGCGAAAAATTCCGGTTTTCAAATGTGAAAGGAAATATCCATTTTGACCATCCCCGAGTCCATTTTGACTAGTTTTAGCGTACATCTATACGTATGTACGTATGTATCTCCCATAAATAAAAAAGGATTAGCCATAGGATGAAATTTTGGATTTAGGATTGTTGTAACATCCAGTTGTGCACGTTCCCTTTTGATTGCAATCGACTAAAGTAAAAGTGTCCAAAAAAGCCCAAAATTAAAAAAAAAATGGATGAAACTTTTTCTTAACTGCAGTAATTAGCACTCATTGAGAGCTTATCAACGATAAATCACAAGTGGTACTTATTTCTATTGGTTCCAAAGTTATAGCCAAATAAAATGTTAATTAATGAAATATTTATATCATACAAGAGAAAGGCACATCAATTCAAATACGACTTACTTTTTTTAAATTTAAATAAATTAATTTTTTTTTTTTTTTAACTTTTAAGGCCACAAAGGACCACATTAGTCAGAATAATTCAAGTCTCTTTTGCCAATCTTTTGGCCTTTAAGTTCTTAGCTTTTACTTTCTCCCAATATTTAGTCATTCTTGATGATCTTGCTTTACGATCCTCTTCTGAATAAACCCTTTTTGTATAATTAAAAGTTCTTACTTTAAAGTTGGTATTCGGATCTTTAATAAGAAATTTTAATTTTTCGGATTTATTAAGTAAATCTTCGTAAGTCAAATTTAATTCTTGCATGTCTTGTTTAATTTCTTTGATCCATAATGGCAGATTTTTTAAAGACCAAAATTGATCGATAATTCTCTTAGTAATCCTATCCTGCAGTAATCTTAACAAGTGTGCACAGAAAGAAATTCGCTTCTTTTTCATAGTATCAATTAAGGATTCCAAGTTTTCGTACAGATATTTATTAGGCAATAATCTGTACTGATTTTCATTTTTATATTTTTTGTTTATGAAGGTTCTAAGAATCCTGCGTTCAGCTTTAAGCAAAGGTTCAGTCCTATTTTTGATTTAATCTAAATAAAGTCTCGCTCGCGTAAGTAATTACTGGTTTAACCACGGTTTTGTAATGTCTAATTTTAGTGTTAATCGAGAGCGATTTTTTGTTGTAAGTATTTTTGGTTACTTGTAGCACTTTAAATAATTTATTAAGTCTTTCAGTCCAATTTTGTTTTTCTTAACAATTACAAGTAATGATCTCTCCAAGATATTTAAATTTTTCTACAAGTTCTACTTTGTTTCCATTAATATTCACAGAATTAATAACTAAAGGATCTATAGCCATCATTTTAGTCTTTTAGTAAGAAATTTGAAGTCCATTTTTATTCACAAGTTCTTCTATACTTGTTACTTGTATTCTGGCTTCTGCGATACTATTAGCTAATAAAGTCGTCGGCAAATCGTAGGTAATTTAAATTTAAGTTATCTTTTTTGTATCCTAAGTGAATATTTTTTGGATTAATTTTAAACCATTCGCGCATCAGAAATTCTAGTGCACAATTAAATAATAAAGGCGAAAGTCCGTCGCCTTGTCTCAGCCCGGATTTTATGTAAAAAGGTTCGGAAAATTCGCCACGAAACTTCACTTTAGATTTTATATTTGTCAGTGTTAAACCGATCATATTTACCAATTTAGGATCCAATCCGAGATTTCTCAGAATTTTTAACATTGAAGGCCTATGTATGCAATCGTACGCTTTTTTGAAATCAATAAAAGAAACAATCATCTGTTTTTGCTTTCTATTATAAATATCTATAAGTAATTTCAAAGTAATAATTTGATTTAATTAATTCATTTATTAATAATTATTAACCTGTGATTGTATTTTTTTTTATTATAAATAATATTCAATAAAAACAATAAAAAAATTAAAAATATCAGAAATTTATTATTAATGAAATAAAATTTTATGTACTTTTCACTTAAAAAAAAAAATGCAAATGTAATTTAATAGGCGTACAAGGAAGTCATGTGATGTCCATATCAGATTTTTTTTATATAGTTCAGAGTAAAATAATCCTCTGATTTTAGAGCTAAAATAAAATTTTCTAAATGTCATAGTGAAACCCCTTTATTAACGAAATTCGGAAAAAAAATAATCGACGTTTTAACTGTGTGAGTTAATATAATAATTAAAATATTATTAGTTTTAATAATCTTTTAACAACATTATCGAACATACAGTCTGCTCTACCGAGGAAATATTTTAAGACAAGTCATTTTTGATAATTCTATAGGTATTATTTATATATGGCAACTAAAAAAAAAAAAAAACGAAGAGAAGAAAAAACAAAATTTAACATGAAACTAATCTCATTTTTTAATTAACTGGTAAATTATAATAAATAAATAAATATATGTCAAAAAGATCAACATAACAAAAATAAATATACAAAATCATACAGAATTTTTTATATGCTTTTCAATTAATTTCTTAAATTTTTAGATGACAATATATTGAATATACTAGAGACATCAGAAAGGATAAAAATAAGGCATTAACCTGTAACGATACATTCATTCATTATTGCTGGAAGAAAAACAAAATATTTCAAATCATCTGTAATTTTTTTTTAATTATCTTCCCCCGAAACGCGAAAACATCTTCCAACGATATCTCCTTACTACAAACTACCTTACATAAAGAATATCCTTATAAATAAATCTGACTCGTCAAAATTGATTCAGTTGATCACAACGCACAATAAATAAATAGAAATTGATTCGGATTGAATTGAGATCTTATTTTTTTACGTTATAACAAGCCAAGACAATTGTATGGAAAATTACATAATAGTACTAATGATGTTATACGAATTAATAATCCATCTCAAATATTAATTCGTAATAATACTTTCAAAAATTTGAAGTTCAAGAATAACGAGGTTCTTATTTCTGACACGTAAAAGAAGAGTAAGAACCTATTACTCGTAATTTACTTCTTTTGAAGCACGTCTTTATATTTTTAAAATAAAATATTTGATAAAAATTATTTATTTATTTAGTATAAAAATTTTTAATTTTTAAATTATCCAATCAAAATATTTTTGGCCAAAATTTTAAAAACTTCAATAACTCACACACGCGCACACGCACACACATACATACGCAGTTATATATAGAGAATGACAAGTCACACTGACTGAAACTCATCCTTCTAATTGATATTTCATTCATTGCCGCCTAATTTCTTTGACAGAATGTGGCACGTTAGAACATTGTGTTAGCCTTGAAAGGAGGTTGTTTGGGATTTTGCAGTAGCGGTCATGAAAAGGTTCGTTTTGTGTAAGATAAGACAGCCGTGAAAAGGCAATCCAGTTTGGTCACTGATCTCCGGCGAAGTCGGCTCGGCTCTACGTGTAGTAGTCTGGGAGTTGTGACTCATCCAGTGGAATCGGACTGAGCTTCCCCTTAACAAGTTGAATCCTAATTTGGCTCAATACAGCACAAAACGAAGAGTTTCAAAAATCGATTTGAAGAGAAAGAAGTTAAAAAAATTCTTGTAAATAAGAATATTATATTCTAAAAAAAATTATCTATCCAGTAGTTTAGTGAAATGTTAAGAGGAATAAACGAACATCATCTAAGAATAATATAAATAAGAGAATTTATAACATAATATATATTAAAAGTTAAGTAAGTACAGAGTAGAAAGGAAAGGAATTATTTAAGTTAGTCAAATGTCTAGCGGAAAGAAATTTTTAGAAAACGTTTATTACAGAAACGTTTTCTAAAATTTTATTTCATAATTATCAAACAGAAACCTAAACGTGGTAGAGTTACAGTTTGATAAAATTAGTTGAAAATACTTTAACCGTTCTTCTCGCTTTTCTCAGTACTACCTCAAACCACGGCTGTTTATTGGTTTGATACTCTGCAACTTAGTAGTGCTTTTGCATTTTTCCATTTTCATAAAATGTTTTTATGTATTTTATAATGTTTAAGTATTTCAGGATGAGATCATTTGTACATCATATATATACATAAAAATGAATGTTTGTTTATCTAGCATGCGTTCCTATACCATTCGTCCGATTGCAATGAAACTTTGGCGAGTTGTTCTGCGCACTTCTGCGAAGGTCTCTGGATTAGTTTGGACCAGCTAGGTGGCCCTGATGTCGAGACATTTCGAAAAATTGTATTTACGGTCCAATTTGTCTTATATTCAGAATATATATTCGTTACGTGAAAATAAATATTTCTGCAAAAAATGGACCCGCAAGATAACGCTGGGGGATTGAGATATTTGCATATGATCCGATTTGGCTCATATTCAAAATACATATTAGTTCACGTGAAAACAATAATTTTTGAAAAAAGTTAAAGTTTGAATGTTTGTTAAAGTTTTGAAAAAAGTTTGAATGTGTGTCCACTGTAGATTAAAAAACTACTGGATCGATTTACGCGCGGGTTTCAGAAAATGGTTCGCATTCTCCGGAGAAGATTTAAAGCTATTGAAATCCTCGATCTTAGGAGTATTTTTAATAGACTACTGTGCTTAGAAAGTAGTTTGAATTAAATACGATAGGTAGTGCTGTTTTGACAATTGGATTTATTTACGTTCTGACTTTTATAAAGTGAATGAGTAAATTTTGTGAAGTTTCGTAACGTTCAGTTTTTTAATATTTTATCAAATTTTCAATTGTGTTCATTTAATATAAATTTACTCAAATCTAGGAATAGCAAAGAATTGCCGGGTTTGCTAGTTTGAAATAAACAAAGGTTTCTATTCAGATTAATATATTTATTTCTGTGAGTTGTTTGACAAAGTATTTAATTACATTGTTTATCTTATGATTTTCACTTCCTTATAAGTTAATTTAAGAAAAAAAATCAATTTTCATTACCTGAAACTGGAAATAATATTTGAATAAGTGTACAAGAACCCAAACCTTCTTTTTTTTTAATTTTTTTTCGTATTGTGTTGAATTTATTTAACGGTTAGTGATAGAACTTTGTCAAAAACCTATTAACAAACACAAAATATTTTTAAGGAACTGGTTGAATTTATTTAGCAGTAATAGAAGCATTTATTATTTATTTTTATATTTATTTATTGAAAAGTATAAAAGTTATCGTTATTTACGGATATATAAAATATGTTTTTCACAATATAAATTGCTAAGGAAACATATCATCAAGTAGTACATGTAAATAACTTTAAAGAAGCCGTAAGTAGTTGCTTTCCTATATTACATCCGCTCTGATCAATTCGAAACCTTATGAAATGCCTGCCTATAGCTAATAATACAAATACCGAGGGTTGTTTACTTTTGCGGATAAATTTAATAAACTATATTCAGAATAACATCTCAAGAACCAGTGGTATCTACTTCCTATAGTTACCAACTACGATTTTTTTTTATAGTTACAATTTTCAATAATCTTAGTATAAGTAAGTAAAGTTATAATTTTACACTCGACTAAAGAAAAAATATATAATTGTTGCCTATGTATTTATTTTTTTTTAACAGTCGGTGTGATTAAGACAATATATATATTAAGTTAACACATTTTAACGATTTCCAGTAAGGGAAAAAACTCTTGACAAAAAATAACTCTCACATTGAGCATCGTTTCTGTGATACTTATTTTGAAAATATCGTTATTGTTTCACGGAAAAATATATTATTATTTTAAAAATTACACCTAATAACCAATTTCTAATTAGAATATTTGTTTCGTAGAAGATATGCCCTATCTATTTTCAAAATCGTAGTTCTGTGATTGTATTTACAATGATAAAAATTTAAATAAAGATTAAATTTAAAATTATACGAATGATTAAACAAAATTTACAAAGGTGGAAGTTAAATTTACACATAATTTAAAAAAGACACTAAAACTTATAAACGCACCAAAAAGTTACAAAAAATATATTCTTCCAGTTAGAATTTATTATACTTTTATCTCTAACCTTGGAATATTAGAAGTCTCCGGTCTAAATAAAAAAAAACTACAAATTATTAATTTAACTGATTCAAAAATTTGAAAGTTATAAGAATTAAATGTTATTATCTTTTACTGCGCATTTCTGAAATTTTTTTTTTTTCATTAATTTTGTTAAGGCCTAGAAAAATAGGAAGTAGTGTTCAATCATGATATTTTATGGTCTTCTATCTTATGTAAATAGTTTTGTAAAACCTATAGTCGCTTCTAATTCTTCTTAAAGCCAATTATTTAAGAACATATAGTTCTGTCTCAGTCTTATTAAACGATAAAACGTTATACTATTAACCTAAATTGTGTAAACTTAAAAATGAACTTTAACCAATTGTTATAAGTAATGTTTAAACAAGTAGAAGATGATTACAATGTAAAATTATAGTACAATCTTCAAGAATAACTAAAAATAATAATATTAAATATAAAAATGTAATAAATATACTATAATTTAATTTTAAAACAACTGTTTATTTTCTTTTTATGTAACCGGCACCATATAGTACAAGGGATTAGCTGGGCAAGTAAGTGTGAGACAGACATTGTACATGTAACCCACCGGGTTGGTCTAGTGGTTAACGCGTCTTCCCAAATCAACTGATTTGGAAGTCGAGAGTTACAGCGTTCAAGTCCTGGTAAAGCCAGTTATTTTTACATGGATTTGAATACTAGATCGTGGATACCGGTGTTCTTTGGTGGTTGGGTTTCAATTAACCACACATCTCAGGAATGGTCGAACTGAGAATGTACAAGACTACACTTCATTTACACTCATACATATCATCCTCATTCATCCTCTGAAGAATTATCTAAACGGTAGTTACCGGAGGCTAAACAGGAAAAAGAAAGAAAGACATTGTACATGTAGTACGAATTTCCGGCCTCAGTGGCGCGAGTAGTAGCGTGTCGGCCTTTCATCCGAAGGTCCCGGGTTCGAATCCTGGTCAGGCATGATATTTTTACACACTATAAAAATTGTCATTCATCTCATCCTCTAAAGTAATACCTAACGGTGGTCCCGGAGGTAGACAAAAATGTAATATGAATTGAAAATTAATTAAACCCGTTCAAAATAAAAGTACTGAAAAAGCTGTAGGTGTCGCTAGAAAAAGCATAAGAAAAGAAATGCAAAAATACCCATGAACTAGCGTAAGTTAAGACTCTCTTGAATCCAATAATATATTTCGTATTATTTTATAGTGAGATTGACAACTAATCTTATTGAACGTTTAACTTAAACGATTTAAATATCAGACTTGTCTATAATAAACAATATAAATTTGGTTTAAAATATTTAAATTGTCTAAATAAAATAACTACAACGGAACAAACAGGAAATATTTAAAATTAAAAAAATAAGTGTTGAAATCAGCATTTGTGCGAAGAGTAAAGCGAAAGCACGCTAAAAAGAAGTCTTACAGCATATAAATAATCTTTATAGTATCTCCTTAGCAAATAAACTTTAAAATCCCTCGTTAAATATTTTAAATTTAAAAAAAAATAATATTCCATAAATTTTTATTTCATAATTCTAATGGTTTTTTTAAAAATAAAATTAACGGATAATTTTATATATATATAATTCAGAATTATGTTTCGAGTAATAATAATGTCAAATTTTTAAGAATATTAGAAAAATTGTAAAATGTGATATGTACGTAGATTTGATAAAGTTAAATTTTACCGTTTCGGAGCAGAACGAGAAACTTAAACAGAGACTGCATCTGATCATCTGCTAATTGTCTTAGAAAAACAGACGGATTAGTATCATAAATACTCAACAAGTAGTCGTACTAAAAAGTCACATGTTATATAATTCACATAAGGGTTCTCTAAACTTTTATTTCTGTCAAGAAATAGTTTTAGAGAATTTTTTTTTTTACTTAAGTAAATTATTTAATTCTCTTGTTTCAAATACAGAAAATTTTATTTCGTTTAATACCTAGTAAAATATGTCACACTTTGAAATGTTTTGTTTTTAATAAACTTTAAAATTCTTAAGTTTATGTTGTTTATATGAACTTTCTCCATACAATATTACTCAAAATCAAATTCTCTACAAGTTTTGGTTAAAACGTTTACTTGTTTATTACTCGTGTAACAAAGCTATTTTACATCAAACATAAAAACAGTATCTTTTTCGATCCCAATGTTTTGTCTTTTACACCAGATTTTACGAAAATTTCAAAAAGTACAGTTTTGGGATCTACTTTTTTAATTTTTTTCAGGTCAGATTCCGTATAAAATTCCTAAATTTACCTCTCTATATATTTCTAGAATTACAGACAACCTAATTTTATTGAAGGCGCAGAAATTAGGACGAAATTTTTCGTCTATTGACACTCGCCAACGAATTTATGTATGTGCTTAATTTCGGAATTTATGTTTATATGAACAGTTTTTGTTTATTTTATTACTAGAATATGTCCTGAACGTTTGTTACGTTCTTTGTAATTCACCTTGTGTGTATTATATACATATAGATTTTCTTACGTTGGGTATATGTATTCAACATAAAAACTTTGAATATTAGCTAATAATCTTTATATTCAGATATTGTACGTGTTCTTTGTATTTGTTTGTGTCTGTGTGTCTTATTTTTAAATATTGCACTAATTGAATTCACTGCAGTTTAACTTAGTTAAAAAATTGCATTACTATACAAATATTAATATATTTGTTACGTTCATATTTTTATATATATTATTTTATTTTTATAATATATTTGTTACATAATATACTCGTATATTTAAAATAACTGGTTACTTTTAGCCTCTGAATTATTCTTCAGAAATTTTTAGAATAAATAAAAAAGACTTCATTTTTGTTACGTTTATGGTTATGGGTATATTGTGAGTAATTATGGTTATGTTGCATACAAATTTAGATAAAACAATTATTTTTGGGAAAAGATTTTAGTGGGTTTCATATTGAGAACGTATATGTCCTCAGGCTTACATAAATATTGATTTCTTACATTTACATTAAATTTAAAGTTCATTTATACCAATAACTGAAAATTAAATTTCAGAAATAAAGTAAATTATTTTAAGGTATTTAATCATTTTTGTAAATGAAGACCTAACAGCAGATAGAAGTGTAATAAAATCTGAGGCGCTCATTTTCCATCTTGCATCAAATGAAATTCTAATAAAAAGTTAATTAAATTGAATCCAGACTCACGAGAGTTATTTTACAAAAAAAAAGAAAAAAAAAGGAAAAAAACAGTTGTTATGCCAAAAGTCAAGAACAAATAAACCCCAAACTAAACTGAACTAAATTGGAAATCGAAATGAGTGCAGTTAAATGTTGACGATTACGAAAGTCGATTGGTTCTTTCAGACCACAAAAAAATGAAGTAATGCAGACAAAAATACGATTTCACAATAAAGTTGATGAATTTATTTAGATAGCTGGTAAAAATAAAAGTGTTTTTTAAAAATACATTTTATTTAACCATATAATAGATTTTGTAATGTAAAAAAATCCTATCATAAAACTGACAATAGATTTCAAAACCAATGTGAATAACTACTTTTTAAATTGAATACTGGAAAATTCTGTTCGCGTGGGAGCGAACATACACACACACCTAATGTCATCCACTTATAAAAGATACTAATAACATCACATCTTGTTAAATATTTTTTTATGCAATAACTTTTTTGTTACTTAGAAAAGAAATTTATATTTTTTTAAGTAAAAAAATAAAATAGATTGAACTATGTGGTAGAAAATGCCAAGAATGGCTTAAGAGCGCACTTATCATGCTTGGATTAAATCACTTCTATTTCATTAGACATTCATAAACGAAATACTGATGATATATTGAATTCACTCTAATTTGAATAATTTTATTCTGAAGTGCTTTTTCTTTGAAACGGATCAGTGTATATGTTTCTGTGCCAACGAACGTTGTAAGATGAGTCTCTTAAAGAGTATGCATGTTTTGCCAAGTTTATTTAAATACATAAATATTAAATAAATATAATATAAAATGTCATCATATTTACGTTTTATTATTATTCATTTATAAAAAAATTCCAAAATGTTAGACTTTATTTGTACATCTTATGCTAAAACAAACGTAACTGTCCATTGTATCGTTTCAACTGGATGCAGAACAATTGTTTTGTTTAGTACAATATTATTTAATTTTAATAAAAAAAATAGTCTTTCTAAATAAATTAAAGTATGTTACAGATGTTTATGAATCGGTATTTTTTTTCTTCATGTATTATTCTTTTTGAGGAAACGAATATATACAAAAAAATAATAACGTTGAAAAGAGGATAACCCTTTAGCTATACCTAGACTTTATATAGTATATTTCGGCTGTTCGATTTTGGCAACTCAATTTTAGATTGACACTCGGCGCTAGGCTACGGACAGTTTGCTTTAAGGCGTTCGTTAGAAGTTAGCAATAGTACCGCGTGCGCATCTCATTCCGTAGCCGAGTTCGTGGTGTCAACATTAGTGCGTGTACAGTCAGCAAAAGAAGTAAGACTGAATTACCGTGTAATTATGTTTGTATTGGGTATTTACAATGTGAATTTTATAACTGCATTTTATGTTTTGTATTTTGTAACTGTATTTTATTTTGTGTATTTTACAACATAAATATATTCTGTTTATATAGAATTGTAAATATGCCTCCTAAAAAATCACGCAAAAGGAGAAGCTTTTTTCAATAATTCTGACTACGACTGTACCGTCTCTGTAGCTGACTATGTTTTTGTCCTTTGTAAAAACGCATGCGTATTCCTTGTTGTGGAGGGGATAATTTTACGATTTACACAGCTGTGTCCAGTTGCCAATAATAAAGGGCCGAAGTGTAGATGATAGTAGTAGTGGAAATCAAACAAAGCAAACGACCCCAGAAACAGAAATACAAACTAGAGGACAAAATTAATTTTATTATTTTCATAATATCGCTACTAAGTTATCATTAAATTATTAGATTATATTTTCACGCATACGCGCATTGCATACACGCGCGGCAGTTATATATTTTAAATAAATACTCGTATACTTGTTTATAAAATAAATTAAACAAATTACACAAAATTAAACAAATTACACACACACACACACACACACACACACACTCAGATTCAATTCTCACATGAAGTGACATGACGAAGGAAAGTAAATTTGTTAATGCTCATTCTTACATGCAAGGGAAATATCTCTTAGATTTACACATTTCATCGTATGTATTTTTTAAGGTTAATATTTACAATCACCCACTGACCACTAATTACAAATAAATACAGATAAGTCGTAATAGAGTTTATTTAACAGTAAAGTTTTGAAATATAACTAAAGTGGAAAACTATGCTGATAAATTTATAAATTATATCTGACGGAACAAGTTGTTTTATTTAATAACAAGAACGGGAAGTTCTTTTCGTATCTAATGTATGTAAGTAAATTATTTAATATTTACAGACATTATGTTGTAGTTAAGAAAATGTAATCAGTCAATTATTTAATTTTAATTAAAACTTGAAGACGAATAAAAGTTGAACTTGTGTATTTAATCTAAAAAAGTATATAATTTAGTAATAATTAACTAGAGATCAAATAATAATTATAATTAATTATAATTAATGGTCGATATGCATTGACTCGTGAAAGGGATAAATTACAGTAAGTAGTAGCGTGTTGCGTGCGCAACCCTTTCTGTAACTGCTTATGAAAAACGGATCAGATAGCGTCATTAACATCCGTACCAGACGTGTAATCTGTGATCGTAACTATCACCGTTGTATTTTATTAATGAATTCTGAAGGAGAAGTATATATATATATATATATATTAAATAAATACTCGTATATTTGTTTACAAAATAAATTAAAAAAATTATTAATAAAAAAAGTCAAAATTATTTTACTCGTATATTGTGTTAATTTCAATAAATATGTATAAAATTGGCTAAAATATTTTGTTTAATTTTTATTCACTTTTTAAATAAAAGACAATTTACAGGTAGCCTTAAAGAACGTATATTTTGTTTCATTTTTTTTTTTTTTTACATATTAAACTTCCTTTTATACACTTATTACCTTTCATATCTTACTCCTATAATTAATTATATATCATCCTAACTGTTGTAGGGGAAGATCTGTCCTTGTGACGTTCCCGCTCACCAAACCACCTCCGCAGTTTCAAGCCCTGATAGGCTTTACCGGAGGTCGTCTTTTAAACCCACTAAACCTGATAATACAACACAGTCATCAATTTGGCTTCTGTCAGGACGCCACCGATGCGAATGCCTCGGCGACATTTCCATCAGTGTATTTACACAACTTACCTTTGTATGGCCTCTTCCACCTATGATCCCTTACTTAACTTACAACCCTCAACCATCAAATTAACCGATTCGCAGAAGAGCGCGATCCACGCGTCTTCATCTAACACCGAAGGTTTCATCCTATATCTATCTTCAATTTCTATCCTTTCTATCCGTTCTATCCTTTAAGTAAAGTATAATCATTAAACACATCTATCTATTCATTGTTCCGATGAAAAAGATTCTCTATGACACGTAGAGCAACTAAGCTGGATTATTTAATTTCTATTTTCTGATATCTGGCTAGAAATTTAAATAGAAAAATAAATTAAGTAAAGGTTTTAACGACTTGCTGATCGTTCTCTTTCATTTTTTATTTTAAAAATGAAGTTGTAAATTTTAAAATAATGCTTTACTGTGCGAATATACACGAGAGAAAATGTATTATGAAAGTCACAAATGATATTTGATCGTACTGGTTCTATAAATAATGATTTATTAGTGCAGTAATCAACCTAAAATTAGGCATTGAAATAGAAAATAAGTAAAATATGCATGCATTTCTATTTGTACATGTGTTAAATTGATCCTGCAATTTGTACTATATGCTGACTGCTATACAAATTGCATTTTAGTATAGTTAATTGTGACAACAAAAACACGTCATAATGTTGACGTGAAACTAACAACTTATACATAAAACAATTTTAACAGGATTATGTAGGATAACCCAGTAATTAGTCAGAGTGGGAAGTAAGCTTTCTGGACTCAGTTTTACAAAGCGTTACATAATCACCTTATATATTGTGTAACATCACTACAAGCTAATTACGTGGTCTTTATTATAACTTTATAAGGTATTATCCTTCTTTAAATATATCTAATTAAAATTATAATTTTCCTTTTCAAATAAATATAGGGTAATTTATTTATGTATTTATAATTAAATAACGCGTAATTGTCTTCTGTAATGGTTTATGAAATAACTTATTTTGCTTATAAATTTATTAATTACTTTTTGATAAGAAAACTACATTTTTATCCACACTGAACACAACTGAAACATAATTATAAGCAAATAAACTAAGGCAGATTAAAATAAAATAACACTTCAAAAAAAATTAAAAAACTTATTTCAACAATAACAATAAAAAAAATCGAACCAAAGGAAAAATTATTTTTTTTCTTCTCTTTTTTGTTTTTAAAATTAAATGTTTTAAAGTCGACTCAAGTTTTAATAAGTATAAAATCAATGTAACCATTCTAACAATAAATTTGGCGCCGAATTCAGAAAGTCGAAATATGACAAAAAATTGAAAAAAAAAATCATAATTTTTACTCATTAGGGTAGGATTATTTTAGATCGTGGTTGTTTTGTTTTAGATTTATTTAAAATATGGAATTATTTATGAAATAATCCGTTTGTTAAATGAAAGAAAAGAAAGTCTTGATATAAGAGAAAACTATGTAATTAAACTATTACTTAGAGTGCCCAACGTTTGCAGTAGCGCAAATAATGTTACTTTATTTATTTTTTTTACTCTAATTTTTCTAATTGATTCTCTTGAATTTTTGCATGAAAATATTTTAAATAACAGCATACTACGGTTTTATATATATCATTACGTTATAAAAACCAACACTTAATAATGATGACGATAAAAAGAATCTAACCAAATATATTCAAACAATTCACGTATCAAATTATTTTTTTCTTAAAATAGGTACGTTTCCATAGAAACATACTTTATAAAAAGATATTTATTTTTTATGTACTTCAAACTTTACAAGTAAATAGGCAATAAATTTTTATGTAATTCTTTTAATAATATTTGTAAGCTAATTTTTTAAATTATTTAATATTAAAAAATACGATTGCCAGAAAAAAAATATTGCTTACAAACATTGCTCTTTAATGCAGGATAATTAAAGAACGTGCGGGTGACAATTTGTAAATAGTATTTCCATTTTTTTAAATTTGTTTAAACATATATATATATATATATATATATATATATTTAATGATATTCCCGGTAACGTAAGGATTCCAACGCCGGTTATACAACTAAATCGGTTCAACCGTTGAGCTACTACGGTGGAACGAAAAAATATACATACATACACCCTAAATATATTATACTCCTTTTTGGGCAGTCATGTAAAAAAGGATTTTTTTTTAAATCTTCCACTTACATAATCTGGAAGAAATTACGCTGCGACTAATAGATGATATTTTTACAATAGAATAAAAAATTCTCATGAAAATTAGTTCATTTTAACCTTAAATACGTATATTAATCAAATAACACAGGGATTTAATTGAGAATTTCTTCCTTTGTAAGTTTATTTATTAAAATAAATATGAATGTAAATAAAGTTTGAATTGTACGGTAGTCCGGAAGCCTTCGTGATATCTCGTTTATTTATTATAATGCAGTTATTTTACTGCATTAGAGGAGGACTATAAACAAAAAAATAATTTCAAAATATAAATATTGCCGAAAAAAATTATTAATTAATACAATCCGTAGGAACAATAAATTCAAAAAATAGAGATTAATTTAAATACAAAAAGAGAAAGGTTAAAACAACTATACAGTTTAAAGAAAACAAAATTGATCATATTAATATTAATTTACCACATTAACTTCTATTTAAAATCGTATCCTTTTTTTGACAACAAATTAAAATCGTTACATATAAAAATCGTTTACTGTTCAATTATAAATAAATAAGAACAGAAGCTACTTATGATGCGGCTATAAGTCAAATATCAGGCAAAAAGGATAAGACTTAAAAAAAGTAAATTTTGCAAAAAAAACTACCAAAATTTATAAATCTATCAAACAATTTGAGTGAGAATAATTAAGTAAGAATTTATAAGTAGGTGCAATGTTTAATCGTAAATTTATATATTTCTCTATCTTTAATTATATTATAAACCTATATGACTCATCAAGTTAAACCTTCTTTTTTTATTTATTAGAGTTTGCTAACAAATAGTGATCAAAAGATTACGAGAGTATAGATTGATATTATTACAATTTAAGTTTAACAAAAGAGATAAACGTTTTATTTTTTCTCTCTATCATAAAAGTTGAAATTTCCTAAGAACACATCAGATGAATAATGAATTATTTAGTGAAGTTTCTTAAATAATTAATAATCTTTCAATTGAATTTACCCTAACAAACGTTCGAGTAAATCACTATTTACACAATGATTTATAACTGAATACCTAATTGACTTTTCAAAAACCATTAATAAAATATTTCAATAGATTAAAAACGTTTAAATTAGATGTAATCAATAAATAAATAATTGACAGTTTAAATAATTGATATGTATATATATATATATATAAATGCTAAGAATGAAAAAGCTGGTAACTTGAAACCTGACCGGGATATCCCTCTTAGCTATTAAGCTACTGCAAGAAAGGGAACTTTTCCTTATGTAACGAAGTAAAAAGAGAAGAAAACAATTTTTTTAAAACCAAAGTATCCCATTTGATATACAAGTTAATTTATCTGAAATATTCACTCCAATTATACTCAAAATATTACAAATTTTTTTTGAAAAAAAGTCTACGAGAGCTAAATAAATAGAACGCGCATTTTTGACCCCCTTATGAACCTGATATAAAAGAAACTTGAATTTCATCTCAAATAACGCCATTTTATGAAAATATTTTCATTTTTCTAAACAATCCTTAAAAGCGTGAAATTGAATTTAATATCTTCGTATATCCTTCAACTGGTAAGATAACGTCAAAATGACAGCGTAGTGATCAGACGATCACTACGTGATTACCCCCACCCATGATCACAAAATTTTCAGTAGCTTTTTTAATTATATTTAGATTGCCTTGCTGTGAGAGTTTTTATTGCGTCTGTTTTTTCTCAATCGAGTTTCCGACGTCAGACTGACTTGTGCTCACCATTTATGTAAGTACAATTTAATTTCGTAAAATGATTAAATAATGCGGCTTTTTGCTTAAATATAAATTTCTTTGCATTCAGTTGTATCAATCTTATTAGAAAATCGTATTAATTTATTGTACAACAGTTCCAGCCGCGGAGTAATTTGTTGGTTGTCTAAACTGTATATATTAAGTAATTACCGGATAATCAAGTATTGTTAAGCACCTACTTTATTTACTTTAAATTTACATTGTATTAATCATTACATTATTTTACAACAGTTTCATACTTTTAATTTAGTTCACATTTGTAAATATATATTAAATGTGCTGTCTATCTAGAATAAATATAGAACTTAGTAGTGTTACTTCTTCAACATTTTAAAGGAAAAGTGCCAAACACAAACAATTAATAATTATAGCAATGATTAAAACCAGCTGCTTCTTAACAAATAAGGAAAAAGATGACAGGAGATGTTTACATTTGAAAATGAAAACAAACGAATATGAACATTTCTTTCAGTGTAAAAAATGAACGTGAATGTTCAGAATTTCGAAGAAGCAATTCTTCATGAACTGGATGGATGAGAAAGCGAGAATTCTGATATTGATAAAAAAATTCAGGTCAAAATAGAGAACGGGAACGTTGGAAATGATAATCAAGAGTGGACTACAGATAGAAATCGGTTGGTGGTTGCTGTAGGAAATGTGGATTCTCAGGTCGAACTTTCAGGTGGCGGTGAAAATGAAGGGATTGATAAACATGGGGAAGTAGATGAAAACGTTTATCCGGATAAATCTAATTTTAGGTGGTGTAAAGTACAATCGAGAAGAAATGAGCCGCAGAAATGAAAGTGAAATTGGAGTATAGAATAAATTATTTTCCGATATTTTACATATTATTTTCAAGTGGACAAACAAAAATCTGCTTTCTTTGAGAACAAAATACAAAAAACCAATTATTATTGAACTGAATGACGTTGATATTGTTAAATTGAAAGTTCTTATAAGAATACTGCTTCTTACAGAAATATTGAAATGTAACCGCGTTAGCATCGACTCAATTTCTTCTACCGACAGAACAGGCCGAGAAATCTTTCGATTGATAATGTCAAAAGCGATTGTTGGCGTTGCTGTTCTAAGATTTGATAATTCTGAATCAAGAGCTCAGAGAAAAATCACTGACAAAGCAGTTTGTTTACAGAAGTATTTTACGTTTTTATTGCTAACTATCAGTGCATTTATTCCATCGGTTCAAATTCTTGCATAGATTAAACAGTAGTCCTGTTCCGTGGCAGATGCGCATTCAAATTGTTTATGCCAAAAAAAAACAAAATAAATTCGAACTAAAATTTATGTTTATTACAGGCTCGCAAACTAGTTATTTATATAACGCAAATATTTACAGTGGTAAGAGTTCTAATGGAATTGGATTGTCAGAAGAAAAAAACAAATTTTCTTAAGCAACACAGTCTACAATATTACTGGCAAAACCCCTTTATCGCTCAAATAGAAAAATAAATGGAAATAATTGGTTTTCATCAATTGACTTGGTCGAGTAACTGGGAGGTAAAGAACTAACATAAGTTGGCACCCTAAAAAAAAACCAGAAGTTCCTGTTGAATTTCTCCCTGAAAAAAAAAAAAACGAAAAATAGGGGTAATCTTATACGGCTTCATAAAAGTCCATAAAAATAATTAGCCAAGATTATACCCTATCAAATGCGACAAAAAATGGGTTGATGGTATAGAAAAGATGTGTAGTAGTTACTCTTGTATCTGGCGTACAAAGAGGTTGCCGATGGTTTTGTTCCACAGATTAATTGATATTTGTGGAGTAAATTGCTATATCGCTTACCAGTCGCAAGACAAGCAGTCTTACGACAGACGCTTTGATTATCTGAAAGTAGTAGTAATAAAATTAGTTTCCGCCCATGCAACGCGAAGATTTTATAATAAAATAATTTTTAGAGATATATGAATTTCTTTAAAAAGAATTTTTATTTTTAAATTGCAAGAAGAACTTGACATACTTTCAACAACTTCCAGAAGGCTGTAAGATCGAAAGACGTGGAGTACCTGCCCTTTCAAAAAAAATAGAAATGGACATCTTATTTGTGCAATGAATGTAAAAACCCTGCATGTTTAGATTGTCTGAAAAAGATTTGCATGAAATGCTACGAAGCTTAAACTACAACTTTTTTAAATTTCAGTTTACAGATACTAATTCCACGATTCATGAACACTTATTTCGAGTTTTCTCTTTTAACCATCCTTAAGAGTAGAAGTAACATGTGAAGGTGTCCGACGTTCAGAAATGAAACAAAGTAATGTAAGTTTCAAATAATAAATGAACCAATCAATTTTCCTGTAGATATTATTGATATATTGTATCTTAATATCAACGAGAAAAAGGTAAGGAATTTTTTTCTCAATACCTATGTTTTTATATTACCGTACGCAATTTTTTCTAACATTTAATAAAAAATCTTTACTACAGTTCAACATGTTTAGAGATTTAGATTAAAATTTTTTAAACATAAGATGAATAACAGTTTTTATCATTTTCTTTATGATTAAATGTGGTAAAAAAATGTTTCTTTTGATAAATATTTTTAAACTTATTTGGCAATAGGTTAGAAAAACATATAAACTATCTGGCACTAAATCTAATCTACAACAGCGATAAGATCAGGTGACTCAAACGTTTCCATGTGCTGGACCTGGGAGATGTAACAGAGGAGTCTCCCAGGTCCCAGTTTCTGGAGAAGAAAACTAGCAGTGGGAACATAGCACTTTGGCACTGTGTAGCGAACGTTTCTTTGATAGTATACGAATTATAGCTATTTCAATTTATCGATGAATATTTGTTTTATCTATAGTGTTCTTTCATATACTACTAATAGCCGGCCCATCTAGCCAGAAGCTGGACCCTCAGGGCCCAGGTGAACCTCTGGAACCGCTCGGGGCCTTCCGGGGCCACGAAGCCTACCTAAGGATCACAGAGCTTGCTTCGCTCGCTTTATCCGTGTTGCAGGGGAACGACGCCCTGGACACCCACAGAGCTCGCTTCGGTCGTTATTCCCGTCTATCCAGAGGGCTCCGCTCTCGGACCCCGTACTGTTAGTTGTCCTCATGATTGTGAGAATAATACTGGTAAACAGCAATTAAAGTATTCAGGCTTTATACCTGAAAAAGAAACTAAGTTACAAAAAACAGAATAATAGCTGACAGAATAAAACAGAATAATTTAGCTGTGGTAACTAACGAACACAAACCTTTGACAACAAAAAATTCATAATGTATTTCTTTGCCATGGAGGCCGAAATATAAGAATGAAGTTAAAGGAATAATATTTTCTTTCCTTAATGAAGATCTTTAATTAAAAAATTCAACCTCCTCGGTGGTTAATAATTAAAGAATAATAATAATAATAATAATAATAATAATAATAATAATAATAATAATAATAATAATTAAAGAAATAATTAATATTTTTAATGGTTTAATCTTCAAGGGATCTTGGGCCTTGGTCGATGGATTCCACGGTATAATGTGAATGTATCCTGAAAATTTTAAAGTAATACATCTGTTGGTTGTCAAGATTTTTTGAGATGAAATATATGTAAAACGTGGGTAAATATTTGGCTGCGATTGACCTAGTACTTTTTTGGTTTATCCCGAACAAACTAAAATCCTCTTCTTTTTTCCATAATAGTATAGATAATTACAGATTTTATTTAATGTAATTTTAATTGTATTATTTTTTTAATATTATTCATTCGATTGATTCTAATCATTCAGGTCAAACCCAGCTCACACAGTGATAGAGATTCACAGTTCGTAGTTCATTAATTCAATTCATTAAAGTCTGTGTCTCCACTACAACATATATATGACACACATACGAGTGTACATATAAATATATATATGTATATATTTTTTTCGAGATGAAATACATCTAAGAAACCTTCTCAGTTATGGTTGCAATTGCTCGAGTAGTTTTTTTGTTTGTCCCGAACAAACAAAAACCCTCCGATTTTGTATAATAGTATAGATATAGATGATGATATGGTTTTTACTATTATTTTTTTATTTTTTCTTCTTGTGATTATGCTATGTTAAGTATTGAACTTTAGTTTGACCTCCTGTACAGTGTGGGCGAAAAGTCCCTTTACTTGTTAACAGCATAATACAGTTAGATATGTAGATAAACATTAATACGAATACAAAAAACTGTATATTTCAAAATTTATGTCTCGTTAGCATTAGCATTTATTGTAACATTCTTGCAAAGGTTCAAGGCACATTTATTGGTTTGGAAACAGTTTATTTAGCCTTGTGCGGGTACTCACAACAAAATGTGGTGGAGCGCACTTCTTGTTGAAGTGTAACGATGTCAACTATTCCTGTTGCCGTTAATTCTGGAAGCAATCAGATGTTATTCATGTGAAGATAGCTGTGCTGGTTCACAGAACCATCATAGAGATATGGCCTAAGCAGATGGTCTGCCGTTATCCCTGCCCACATCATAACATGCGGCGGATTGCACCCGATTTCCTCATAAAAGTGCGATGGCCTTTTGCACAAAAAAAGACGTTACGATTTCGTGAGCTACGATAAATCGCACACTCGTCAGAGATCCATGACTTGTTCCAAGTCACGATCACTCAACTCATTAATGGCCGAAAACATGAAACATTCAAGTCTTTCCGCATGAGTTCTCGTGTAATCGATCGCGGGATGCCTAATTCTGCAGACCGCTTACGGGTTGACTTCATCGGCAATCGTTCAATTGATTCCGTCGCAGCAACACAAGTTTCGGTGCGAGTTGTAAGCCTTCCGCTACGTGGTACATAGAGAACACTCCCCGTCGCAAAAGTTTTCTTCTCCCATGCGAATAATGTTCGTCGTGATGGCTGTGGTTTTCCAAACCGCTCAGCCAAGTCCCTCAAAATGTCTGTCATTGTCTTTTTTATATTCAGACGTTCTTGAACCTTCTTCTTTTTCCTGTTTAGCCTCTGGTAATTACCGTTCAGATACTAATTCAGAGGATGAATGAGGATGACATGTATGAGTGCAAATGAAGTGTAGTCTTGTACTGTCTCAGTTCGACCATTCCTGAAATGTATGGTTAATTGAAACCCAACCATCAAAGAACGCCGGTATCCACGATCTAGTATTCAAATTCATATAAAAATAACTGACTTTACTAGTACTTGAACGCTGGAACTATTGAATTCCAAATCAGCTGATTTGGGAAGACCCGTTCACCACTAGATCAACCTGATGGTTTGACGTTCGTGAATCTACACAGAAGTCTCCATACTGTAACGTCATTCCTACACTAAACGAAGGGATATGCGCAGAACTCAACTTATGGTGGGAAATAATAATAGAATCAATCCGCTCTACAATAGTAAAAAAATACTGGTTTTTAAAAAATATAGTTTTGTATTCATAACAATGTTAATCTACATATCTAACTGTCCTGTGCTATTAACATGTAAAGGAACTCTTCGACCACACTTTACAAGTGCTTTTCTTGTATATGAAAAGTTGAATCTTGTATTCTTTATGAGGGGTTTCGTCGGGGACCACTTTTCAAGTGATTATCATTACTTAAATTTACATATTTACATATGGACATATTTACATATTTACATAGGGGACATATTTACATATTGTCCCCTCCTAGGAGGTATCAATTGCTAATGCTAACAGATAGATTAAAAAAAATTCAATAAATCTGTATTTAATTTTGTATTGGTGAAAGTGAATGTCAAGACAAAAATTCTACACTTTTCATAAAAAAATTTGTAAAATCAGATTCGCAATAAATGCTTATGTATAATAAATGAATGTAATAAAATATAATCTAACACAAATGTTAAATACATCTTTTTAACAGTATACCATAAATACATTTTAAAAGAAATATTTTTATTGCTCCTCAAAATAATTCATGTAACAGTTAATTGTGATAAATAATGATAATTTATGCCAGAGGTAAACTGCTTATTGGTTGGAATTCAACCAATCAAATAAATGATAGCCGGCTTTTGTTACGATAATTGTTCCTATTCTCGTCTTTTATATTATACACACAAAAGAAGGCAATTAAATTTAAGATACAATTAGTCTATAATTCCGTTTAATATAAGGTGCTTTAAATTAATAAGTCAAAATTAAATGAATTTATGCTTTACTGAACACGTAATGAAACTAATACTAATAATTATGTATAATAAATTTTAATTGAGATAAACAATACACTAACTTAAATGTTTAATAAAGTTACAACAAAGTAGCCACTTATGAAATATAATATTTTATATCAAATTAATTATAGACCGTTGTAAATGAAAAAAAAAATTGTATATTATCAGTTTTGTTTCAAATACTAAATAAAATATACAACTAATACAGAGTTTTATTTCATTTTTTAAATTAGTACAGGAACGGTAAACCGTAATAAGTGGAGGAGGTTGTATTAGTTTGTACTCTATTCAGTCACTGATTTATTTTAAAATTAATGATAATATTATGAAATGAATTAGATTAAAATTATTTGAAAAAAAAATACCTTATTCTTTTATTAAATATCAAAAAATAATTATTTTATGAAGGAATACAGTAACCGTTCAAAATACGTAAATATAAAGCTTCAATTACTTCCAAATACTTAATGTATATATATTACTATTTAAAAGAATTAAAAAACAAAACCAAATCCATCGACAAATTTTTAACCAGATATCAAATTTAATTTATAATTGAAACTGAAGAATATCTGGAATCTCCATTAGAACTGTTCATTCCAAGTAATTACTAAAAGTAAAATAAAGAAAAAATGCATGGTAGGGAATCTGAATCACCATATTATGTCCTTAGAGAACTATTGATAAAAAGTATTATATTAATATTATTTTAACTTAATTAAGAGAGTACAATTTTTTCCATCACAACGAAAAATAGAGCAAGTTACAACAGAAATGAGACCTTACAAAGAAAGAATTGAATCCAGTTCATACAAAGTACAGAGTAATTAGTTTGTAATGTAGAAACCGTTTGAGATGTTATTGTTAACATTAAAATGAAAAAACAATCTGTTTAGCTCTATTTCTAGATATACGCGAGAACGTTTATAAGGTACGGCATCCTGGGTTGATACTAATGTTTAAATTAAGTTAAATTGTTTAATAATAATTTTTTTTAATTAAATTTTTGTCGTATATTTTTTTAAATTTTATTCAATAAATTTTGGTATTCAGCATTTTAAGTCCTTTTTGTAAATGTACTATTTACTGCTGACCTAGAAATAAATGATATAGAAGCTTTAGGCTTTTTTAAAAAAATATATACCTATTTTTGTTAGAAACCAGTCTGCAGTACTAACCTAAGCTAGTACTGTGAGAAAACTTTATATATGAGAAAGTTTTCTCATATCTATGTATGTTATACATACAGGGTACGGATAGCAAAGTAAATTCAGGAAACACGGATGAAGTAAATATAAACAGTACGAAATTAAACTGTAACAATTAAATTTAATTTTATTAAGCATGGCCCGTTGGAATTAATATATAAATTATATATATATATATATATATATATATATATAATAGTTTATTTAATAGTTAATAGTAAGGTTAACAGAGGTCAAATAGTAATTAATGGTCTTACACCAGAAAATCTCATAAACTGGTTGGGGTACAACAATGAGAACTGGGAATGGTTCCGCAGGTTCGCCGGGGAGGTCCTGCGGGCCAAAGAGGATGAAGACAGAATGGGAGTATAAACAGTAGGGTAGGACGGACAGTCACTCCATGGAGGGCCTGTACGCCTTGGTGTGCGGGTACCTGAGAAGGGGGTGAACTCCAGGGGAGTTTGAGTTTGGGTTAAAATAAAAGACCAAGTCCCGGTCGGCGGGGTCGTCCCTGCGGGAGCCTAGGCTCTTTGTGGGGTCGGCGCTGTCGATTAGAGGCCAAAGGCGTAAAGACCGAGTCCCGGTTCCCTGCTGAGGCGCTGGGGGACGGCATAGCCGGACCTTGGCTCTAAAGCGGGGGATTAGAGGCAGGCAATGTAAAACAAAAGATCCGAGACCGGGGAGGCCAACCTGCCGTGCCGGACGTATAGCCGGCGGGTGGGGGACGCCTCCTTTGAGAGTAAAAGGACACTCTCCCCGACTGAGTATACTTAATTGGATATCCGGTCGGGGAGAGTAGGGAAAAAAAAAATGTTTTAATAGTAATGTCCGAGTGCTTTCAAATAATAAAATTGGATTCTTGTTTGAAGCACATCAGTGCCTTTAAGTAAAAAGATACGACTCTTCAGAAATATTTTTATAATTGATTCCGTCATTTATATTCAGCTGTGGAGGTCGGTATTGAAGTTTTAATATTGGAATAATAGAAGGTTTTTTTTATAGAGACTCTTAGTAAAGTCACATGATTTTCATGTCATAAATGAAACTCTACAGTTAGATCATAAATATTTATGGCTAGAGAAAGAATAAAACCGTGTAGTCTAAAATATCAAAAGTAAATGAAAATACATCTAAATAATTACACTTTATTACATAAAGAAAACCAGCGATCAGAGTTCTATATATATCACTTTTAACTATTTTTTTTTCTTTCTTGGCATCATACCTCCAGACCTAAGTTGAAAGAAGGAAAGTATGAAAATCAGTCAAAAAATTGGGTATTGTTTTTTTTTATATTTCACGAGGTTCATGATCCAGGTACCACAAAAAAGTAAAAAAATCAGAAAAATTGGTACATACGTATACACATGTGTTGGCGAATGTGGAAAGCCTACAATGACATGTATGCAAGTCCCATACCCTATTTTTACGACTGAGAAAATATTGGGACTAATTATTTAAATCAACAATAGAATACAATGTTTAAAGAGATTTTTTTTTTATTTTTCAAAAAAAAACACTTTTAACAATACATTTGGTAATAGGTTATTAAACCTATAATTAATAGGCCATAATTTCGGCCTATTATTTAAAATCGATCGGTGTTAAAGACATTTCTTTCGTGGAATTCGACATAATTAACAAAAGGATAAACAATGTGATATAGAAACCTGTTGGTGTGCTTTCAAATTAACCTCAGCTTCCAACTATAAAATCGGATTAAAATCAAAGTAAAAAAAAAAAGGTAATACATTATACAACACCTGTTTTTGATTGGTCAATAGTCGAAAATAGTAAGCTTTTGACTGATTGAACACCTGTATCATAATCAAAATATGTATCATTATGAGACAAATTGCTATCGCATAATTCAAACTTTATAATACTGCTTAGAAAAAAGATTGTTTATGATTTATAAAAGTGCTTATTCATTACTCCACTTTAAAAATTGTTTTCTTTTTGAGGATATTGTACCGGTAAAAGCTTACACGTTCCTATTTAAGCAATTTTATATTATAAATTAACGTGTCTCAAGTTTTGTTGTCTACAATGTTTATTTTTATCTTCATATATTTACTTAATATTATTTTACGTATTAATGTGTTAAGTTTAACCGCTTTTTATATAAGTGTTTTTAATTTTAGTAACTGTATTCTGATAAAGGTTTTCTAAGATTCTTCTGTAAAATATTGTAGATTATTTTTGAACCATAGGATACCAGTGCTTTCATTTCTTACTCGCTGACCGATAATTTTATTTACCTGTAATTAAACAACAATCTCAAGAAATTTCTTATTTATTTGCTAAAATAGTAAGAAATTCTGCAAATGAAGCAATAAAACAAGATAAGATGATTCACAGTTTGTATAATCACCGCGTAGAAATTAAATGAATAATTTTAAAAAATGACCTGCAGTATTTTATGTTCTTAATTAAATTTTCTTACGTTATTATCTAGAACTTACGTTTTTTTTTATAAAGCGTTTTAGTTCATTAGCTATGTATTAGTTAAATTTAGAAAGTAGCGCAGTAAATCAGATCAAAAACCGACAAAATATTATTACATTAAATGCAATTTAAAATTATTCCTGTTAAAAAAAAAATAGAGTTTTAAAATTGAATCTATTTGTAAATTAGTATAACACAGTAAAGGAAAATAAAAAGATGAGGGCGAGTCAGAAATAATCTACACTTTTCGTTGTTCAATTTATTTATACAAAGGAAGGACTTCAACATGTACTTTGTCTACATCCTCTCCTCCCTTGTCAATGCACTTAGTCTGACGGTACAGAAGCTTGCGTATTCCTTCCAAGAAGAAGGTTTGCAGTTGGTCGCGAAGTTACTTTTGCACTTCTTCTTGCACGTCTAAATCTGTAGATAATTGACGACCTCGAAAAGCATCCTTAACAGATAAAAGTCGGAGGGAGAAAGATTTGGGCTGTGGGATGGTGTTCCAGTACCTCAAAATTCAGCTTTGGAATATGACAACATGTTTGAACATGTATTCTGCAGTAAACTGTCTTGATACCCGTCGCTCACAGACTTTACAGAAACCGTGCTCGTTGTCGATGATTTCTGGTAGAACCATGACCGATGTTCAAAAAGACTTGCTATCGCATCGATGGTAACTACCCTATTCGCCAGAACCGTCTTTCTAGATTGCTGAACTTTGTCGTCCGTGACAAAGCATGACGGGCGTATTGTTCCTCTTCGTGCGTCACACTCCACCGGCCATATTTAAACTTTTCGATCCACGAAAAATAATTTTATTTGATAAAGCCCTGTACCCGAATTATGATAAAAGTCTACGAATTTCAGCCTCTTTCACACTCACCGACCACGGAAATCGAATCACTGCTCATCTTTCCTCCTTGTTCAAACTGCTAGTGGACATGTTTACACTATCATAGCCGGAAGGCAGATGACGAGATCAGGATAAAATTTTGCACACGTGACCTCAGTCGTACCAGTTCGAAGCACGAATGCGCAGAAGGCAGTATAACAACCTTGAAGATATGTTATGTCGAAAATGTAGATAATTTTTAACATGTTCTCTTATTATTCATCGACAACTGAAATTTGTTCAGCAATGGTGCCGTATATTCAGCAGTCTGCCGAATATGATCTTCATAATAAAAATTTAGCAACTTTTGGAGGGATTTAAAGCAATATTATTTTCTTTAAAACTATACATTTTTGTTTATTTTTAAATTATTACTAGAAAAATTAATTAACGATAAAACTATAAAAACAATTTTAAACCAGAAGATGTCCTATAACAATTTAGTGATATTTAAAAATAAATTATTTGTATTCGTCGCTAATGAACAGAACCCTTTATTAAACTTCATTTAAAAACGCATCATTATCTCTACTATAAAGCATATTTATAATACAGTTTAGCTAAATTTTAATAAATAAAATTTGTAAATATTCAGCTGTTTAACTTTTTTAAACTAGAAAAAGAACAGAATATTTTTGTATCAGTCTATATCCAATAAAGAATCTCATTAGTTATCGTCATAAATAACTACCAAAACTCCATAATGTCATTTAATAACTAATCGTTAAAAAACGTTGTGTTGGTAAAATAGACTAAAACTATCAAGTAAATTTTATATTAAACTTTTTTCAATAATACAGTACGTTTTCTATGTTATTATTTCTATTATTACTATATCTATTAACACTCAATATAAGAAATTTAAATGACTATCTGAAATTAAACACAAGTAAAACACTTGTGTCTTTCTTTTCCAAACCGGCTGTGAAAAAAATTGAATTTTATTCAGTGTTAATATTCTCCACGTTATCGTAGTTAGAATTTATTTGAAGAAAAAAGTATTATTGATCTGCTTTAATACGTTTGCCATTTTTATAAATAAAATCTTTTTGCAGTAGGAATAAAGATAGAAATTCGTTTACCAAACATTAATGTGATACGTACATACTTTCATAATCACAAATAACAACGAAATGAAAGATATTTTTTAAAGGAAAGAAGCATTTACCTAAAAGAGTATTAATAATATGGAGCATCTTTCACGAAAGTGTACAGTCAAATCATCTAAGCGTATATTATAAAAATGCCATATTTAACTGTACAGTTGATTCAAAACATCATTGTAATGCTACGAAAATTTTAATAAATTATTTCAGTATTGAAATTGACGTATGGAAAAATATTTGATTGTTTTACCAGAGATAAAACTCTGGTATAACAAAATCCAGTTCTATATTTTTATATAATCTCTATGTTAAGGAATGTAATTCCACTGTTAGAAAAACAGGGTATATAGTATTTCGTAACTCTTACACGTTTTCTTCAATTAAATTTCATCCCACAATAATAAAACAAAAAATAGAAAATATTTTATTAAATTTTCTAATTTTGTAAAATATACCTCTTCAAATGACTGGGTTTTTTCATGGGAAAAACATCAATAAAATTTTTACCTTACAATTAAACACTGCTTTATATTTGATTTATTCCATTATCTCAAAAATATCGTAGACGTATGGCATACAATGTTTTTATTACTATTAAAACAGAATAATATTGTAAACCAACAATTAGATGAGAGAAAGAGAGAAAACCAATAAACACTATCGGTAAGCGATATTTTGTTTTGACTTAATTTTATGTATTTTTATTAATGTGAGTTTAACCAAGTGTTGTGTTATGATTTTAGGTAAGTTTAACTTAATAGGGGTTTAAAAACCTGAACAAAAGGTGTCAGATGAACCGGTGGAATTTAGAGAAGCTTGAAGAAGAAGAGGTAAAGAAGATTTTTGAGGAAGACGTCGCAAGAGGTCTGAGTAAAAACAATAAGGTAGAAAATATAGAAGAATAGTGGGAGAATGTTGAAAAGGAAATTCTTAAATCAACAGAAGCGAACTTGGGCGGAAAAAAGAGAACTGGTAGAAAACCTTGGATATCAGAGGATATATTGCAGCTGATGGATGAAAGTAGAAAGTAAAAAGAATGGTAGTGATGAAGAAGGTAAATGGAACTATTGAAAATTAAGAAATACTATAAACAGGAAGTGAAAATTAGGAAAAGAAGAGTGGATTAAAGAAAAATGTTCAGAAGTGGAAAGAGAAATGATCATTGGTAAAATAGACTGAGCATACAGGAAAGTTAAAGACAATTTTGTGGTACGTATGTTAAAGTCTAATAGTGTGTTAAATAAAGATGGTACAACAATTTATAACAGAAAAACAAGGTTGATAGGTGAGTAGAATATACATAAGAGTTATACGGAAAAATGAATTAGAAACTGGTGTTAGAGGAACAAAAGGAAGTTGAAGAGGATGAAAAAGGAGATACAATGCTGTGCTCTGAATTTAATAAAGCAATAAAAGATTTGAATGGTAAAAATTCTCCTAGGATAAACGGGATACCTAAAGAATTACTGTGAAGTGCAGCTGAGGAAGCGATAGATAGATTATACAAACTATGTATGTATAATACACAGTATGTAATTCTACGAAAATATGTAATATTTACGAAAAAGGAGAAGTTCCATCATACTTCAAAAGAGCTTTATTGTCGTGATTCCAAAGAAATCAGGAGCAGATAATTGTGAAGAATACAGAACAATTGGATTAACTACTCATGGATCAAAAATCTTAACAAGAGCTTTGCACAGGAGAATGGAAGAAGTGCTGCAAAAGACCAATTTGATTTAAGGAAAAGTATAGGAAAAAGGAAAGCAAATTTAGCTATCAGATAAATGGTAAAATGAACATTAAAGAAAAACAACCTAACATACATGGCATTAATATACTTACAAAAGGCATTCGATAACATAATTGGAATAAAATGTTCAGCATTTTAAAAAATTTAGAGTTCAAGTATAGACTGTTTTTTACATAGAACCTTTTAATCTTTACGTAGAACTAGCAGTTAATGATGTTAAAGACCTTTGATACAAAACCTTTGTTGCAACCTTTGTACAAAACAAAGGTACAAGATAGATATAGGTACTATATAGGTGAAAGATATAGGTACTACGATTTTCTGATGATATAGCGATTCTAGTTATCAGTAAGAAATATTTATAAGAAACAATGAATGGCGTAAATGAAGTCCTACGAAAGAACTACCGCATGAAAATAAAGAACAAAACGAAAATAATGAAATGTGGTACAAATAATATGGATGGACCACTAAATATAAAAATAGGAAGAGAAAAGATTATACAGGTAGAAGAATTTTGTTATTTCGGAAGTAGAATTTCTAAAGATGGACCAAGCAGGAGCGATATGAAATGCCGAATAGCGCAGGCAAAGCGAGCTTTCAGTCAGAAATATAATTTGCTTGCAACAAATATTAATTTAAACGTTCGGAAAACACTTTTGAAAGTATATATTTGGAGCGTACCTTTATATGGAAGTGAAACTTAAACGATTGGAGTACTTGAGAAGAAAAGATTAGAAGCTTATGAAATGTAGTGCTATAGGAGAATTAATAACATAATCAGATGTGTGGATAAAGTGACAAATGAAGAGGTATTAGCGCAAATTGATGAAGAAAGAAGCATTTGGAAAAATACAGTTAAAAGAGGAGACATACTTATAGACCACATACTTATTAAGACAACTCGGAATAGTTGCTTTGATATTGGAGGGACAGATAAAGGGGAAAAATTGCGCAGGCAGGTACCATTTCAATTATGTAAAACAAATTTTTAGGGATGTAGGATGTAGGGAGTATACCGAAATGAAACGACTGGCACTGCAAGTGAACTCGAGAGCTGGTTTGATGCAGCTCTCCTAGATAGGGAATTTTGTATTTTATTTGTATACTTGTATATGCTATAAAAGAAAGAATGTCATTTGGATAAAATAACTTGCATATTTACATTAAAAAGTAAAGAAAGAAAACAGATACTTTCAATGACATAAGAATTTACGGTATCAGTTACAATTTTTTTATATTTTACCTTAACAATTGTACACGATCAAATATTACAGAATGATTTAATATATAAATTTTCCATTATCTCAATAGAGTTTTAATTACTTTTTAATCTAAAATATTATGAAGAAAATTAATTTTTATAACAATTATTTTATTCCTATAGATATTTTAATTTATTTCAAGTTCAAAAGTGCTACATTTATATAAAAAGCTTAGTTTTACGTTTCTAATCAAATATAGAGCAACGAAACGTTCTTATGAACTTATACTGTAAAGCTGAATAAATGTATAAATGAGTTAAAATTATATTTCCATGAAGTTACTTCAAACTGCGTTGGATTAACTTCAGCTTAAATAGATATTTTATTCATCTAAAACAGAATAACAATTTCATTTTCACTAAATTAATAATCGCTAATTCGTATAACATGTTTGTCGCATAGTAAATCAATCATTACACAACTGTTTTTGCTACTGAAAAGGGAACGACCCACTTGTCATCAAAATTGTTTTTTAAATACTTTTCACTAGTACCACTGAAACTTTACGTAACATTACAGCGTTTGTTATGATGGAAGTATACTTTTTCGTAATAACTAATGTATGTGATATTTTCAATAGTGTAATTTCTAATTTTCAAAAAAAAGATTAAATCAAAACAAAAAAATACTCTATTATTAAAAGATTAATATATTTCATGTACAATGTTTTTCTATAACATTATATTTATTTTCTTTTTTGCAGAGATTTATCAGAGGGCTAAGGTGATAATTTTTTTATAATATATAACAGTAAGAATATCTTGCATTAAAAATAATGAAGATAAATAATTAGGAATGTAATCCAAATATACCATATCACCAAAATGTTGTTATTTTTTATTATTCATTGTGCAGAATCAGTTAAAGATCAAGAAGATTTTTTTTTGCCATTTTATCTGAAAATAGTACATGAAAATTCTGAAAAATATGAAACCAATGAATGGATTCATTCGTTGGGGAAGGAATTCAATTTTAAAGAAACCAAGATTTAAGCAAATGAAATCAATGCAAAATAAAGATGGGCATTAAAAAATTAATATAAACTGAATAAATATTAATTATAAAAATAAGTAGAATATAAAATTAATTTTTATTTTACTTTCCTAATGTTTACTTTGCAATCTGTTCAACTAATGAACAATAAGCAATCCCCCAAGGCCCTGTGAGATGAGGATGATATGTATGACATGTAAATGAGGTGAAGACTTGCTCAAACTATGATCGATGCATAGGTCTGTACAAGTCTGTACAAGATTTAACCACACGTCATGACTTGGTTAAATCCTGAGACGTTTGGTTAAATGAATCCCAATCACCCAAGAAAACCGGTACCCACCGTCTAATATTCAAATCCCTATAGAAGCAACTACCATTTGAACCTCAGAACTTTAGACTTCAAAAATCAGCTGTTAAAGAACTGATTTAGACTAGTTTATCTGTTCCGTTTCCAATAATTAGTTCTCCAAGATATTTAAAATGGTCCGTGATCTTAATTTTATCATGCTTTATTCTATTGTCTTTTTGGAATATTTAGTAGCACTGGTGTCTTTCAAAAGGAGATTTACAGACCTAATATTGCAGCTACTTCTTTCAATTGGTTAATTTGGTTGATTTTGTCTAGATCTGATTATGAAGAGTGCCAAATTGTAGGAAAAAGCTAGACATTCAACCTTCATGTTCTGATTCTCTGTTTCTATTTTTGCACTTGAGTTATTATTTTCCCAGAAGGTTTCATGAATATCTAAACCCAAATTGAAAAATATCGGTCAAAGAACACCTTCTTGAGTTTTAGTTCTACTTTTATTTGAAATGATTCGCTGACTTTATCTATAAACCTGACCGTACAATGTTAGTTAAGCAAGTTTAATTAAATTTATGGGTTTTTGGTCAACTTTCTGGTTCTTATGGTTTTTATATCTACTATTGTTAATATTTTGTTTTTTTCGCATTCACTTGAATGTGCTTTTATTTATTTTCTTCTTCTAAGTTTAAATTTTGATGAATTCAAAAATGTAGATAGGAAGGTGAAAGAAAATAAAAGGATGAGCACGTCGTTTTCATTAATGTATCTTACCCGTATTTTAATAAGTAATTTGATGTCGTGTCAACAAGAGCTCAAGGATTAAAATTTACCCCCTAGATAAAATAAAAAAAAAAAATATTTGGTGCGTTGTTGAATAATTAATTTCCTTTGAAAAGCTCTCTCAGCAAGCGTCTCTTAAACAAAGGTAATTTTGTCTGGAAAACTTTCAAGTTTAAACCTTAACCCAAATTAAATATTTATAACAATAAAATATGTCTACAAACAAATACTTCTCTTTTTAGACTCTAATTTGAAATTCTTCTGAAAAAACTGAAGTTATTTCATTCGACGTAATATAATAAGAAAAACATGGAAAAAATTATCATGATTTAAAAATGTGCGCTTTGAAATACCGATATTTGTTTTATTACTAAATAGAAACATTTATTTACATATTACTTCTATTTCCGACTAGTACCAATAGACACTGTTGCCATACTAATATAATTCTCGCGTTTTATTCTGTACTTTTTAAATTAAATAAGCTATTGTTCTTCCCGGATATCAACCTGAAGAATTTTTTTTCGTTTAGTCATTTAAATGTTTTACTCGAATAATCTACTTTTCCCGCTAATATTTACTAAGCTTTATTTTGGCCTCACAAATTGTTTATTTACAATCGGTTTCGAGTAAGAAACCGATTATATTAAAAAAGGTTTTCCAACGAACACCCTCAAAAAAAACCCTCAATAAAGCGTATATATACACAAAGATATATAAAGTACATAATACTTATGTAAAACTCAAATATATAAAACACTCACACTGATTAAGACCGCATAGGTACAAGAGTTCACAAAAGTCTAATGAAAAATGAAAAATAAAATGATGAATAACATCGAAAATAATATAAAATCATTAAACAATAATCAAAGACAAACAAATATTAATATAATGCTCATGGAGATAAATGGACATAGGTTAGGCTCCTCATCAAGGTACAGAAAGACGTTTATCACATACGTGGTACTGAACCAGCTTAAGAGTCACTCAGATTCCCCTAGTCCAGTACATGTAGGCGTTACAGTCGTTAGGAGATAACAGATAGAGTTTACATGATTTTATAACCGTTGCCTATAACTTGAACCAAACCGTTTGACCGTATTGAGAACATAAAGTAATTCAAGATAGTAATATTGTATTTCTTCGTTTCGTGCAAAACAACGGTGCCTCTGCAATGAATCTCGCCGACGTATTCTGGAAATGTTGTATAATCTCAATTTTGCGGTTAATTATCGTACTTCCATAGTTTTATTTCATACGTTCAAAACGGTTTTAGAATCATCTTGCGTATAAAAGGTTTGTTGGATAGCGATAAGTGTAAATTCCTATCTAACAACCAACAAAAGTTCTTATACCTCGTGTTTAACTGTTTCCTTTTTTCTCTCATATGTACTTTCACGTCAAAGGACGATCAAGGAGGAACCCAAAGTATCGTACATGGTCAGAGTGTGGGATGAAAATACTGTCTAGGTGGACCCGGGGAGTCACCTCTTCCCATAGCAAAAGTAATATGACTTATTCTCATTCACCTTTATTCTTTATTTCATTAGCCACACACCGAGCAAGTCTAATACCGATTGGAGTTTTGCTAAGTTCTCTAATTTATGTAGTAATAATTTTTAATTCACAATTAAAAATAAATCACCATTCAAAAAAATTTGCAAACTTTAAGACGAACAATTTTTATCCATTTCGTTTTTTTTTTATTTTTTAATAAAGTGCGTCTTAAGAAATTTATGTCCCTTGTCCCTATAGTTTTCCTGAAACCAAATTTCTCTTCTCCTAACACTTCTTCTATTCTCCTTTCAATTCTTCTGCACAGAATTCTTGTTAAGATTTTTTATGCAAGCGTAGATAAGCCAATTGTTCTATATTCTTCATATTTATCTGCTCCTGCTTTCTTTGGTATCATGATAATAACACTCTTTTTGAAGTCTGATGAAACTTTCCCCTTTTCCGCAAATATTACACACCAGTTTGTGTAATCTATCTATCGCTTCCTCACCTGCACTGATTAGTAATTCTGCAAACATCCCGTCTATCCTAGGTGCATTTCTGTCATTGAAATCTTTTAATGCTGCATTAAATTCAGATATCAGTATTGTAACTCCCTTTTCATCCTCTTCGATTTGCTCTTCTTCCTCTATAAAACCAGTTTCTAATTCATTTCTCCGTATAACTCGTCAATATATTCTTCCCATCTACCGACCTTTTCTTTTGTATCATAAATCGGTGTACCATCTTTATTTAGCACATTATTAGATTTTAATTTATGTACTACAAAATTCTCCTTAACTTTCCTGTATGGTCCTGTATGCTTTTCTTTAATCCACTCTTTTTTCGCTAATTTTCACCTGTTAATTTTCTTCCTGTTTATAGTATTTTTTAAATGTTGATAGTTTTACCTTCTTCATCATTTGCATTCTTATAATTTTTACGTTCCTCCATCAACTGCAATATGTATTCTGATATCCAAGGTTTTCTACCAGTTCTCTTGGTTCTGCCTTAGTTCGCTTCTGGTGATTTAAGAATTTCTATTTTCTACCTTATTATTTTTACTCAGACCTCTTTTGATGTACTCCTCAAAACTCGTCTTTACCTCCTCTTTCTCATTCTTCCCTGAATTCCACCGATTCATCTGATACTTTTTCTTCTGGTTTTTAAATACCAATCTACATTTCATTATGACTAAATTTTGATCGCTCTGAATGTTTTCTCCAAGATATCCCTTGCAGTCGACGAGTTGATTTCTAAATCTTTGTTTTACCATGATGTAATTTATCTGACAGCCTGCAGTATCATTCAGTTATTAAAAATTTAATATTATTTCCTTTACAACGATACCTTGTTTTTTTTAATATATATATATTGTTATTTTATCTTTTTACAAAAGAAAGGAAAAAAAAGGTTGTACCATAGATTTTTTTTGCTTTATAAATTAATTTATCACAGAAGCTTTGAAAAAGGCTTGTATGCGTAGGAATATGAAAATGGATTTTGGTAGCGTAGGAAAAACGTTATGCCTGACTGAGATTTGAACCAGGAACACCGGATGAAACACTGAGGCTCTTCAATCTTTCACGGAGATTGGCAAAGTAATGATATTTCAATATCATTTTTTTATTCAAACCAAAAAAATTATTATTGCACATTCAAAGTGTTTGTTTAACTAAAAGCAATGAATTTTTTTCTTTACATATTATTTTGTACGTTTGAATTTCTTTTACTTTTACAGTTTTTAATTTTTGTACCTTCAATGTAAAAAAAAAAAATATATATATATAATTATTTCTAGGCAATTTATATTACCAGATTTAAATAAATTCACTGCGGCTGAACATCCAGGTGAGTTATTTAGCTGTTAATATTTTAGAAATTAGTGAAGAAGTCAGACGGCTAAAACGAACCACGTATTGGACCTTTATGATCTAATGTGATTTCAATTTGAGCCGCGCTAAATTAGTGTTACCAATCATATCATTACTTCGTTTCATTCGATTTTAGTAATTATTTTTTCATTATTAATTATAGTTTTATTTTCATTTTTCTTCTTCTTTACGAGTCTTATGATTGCTTTGGTGTGTGGTGAACTATCAATGGCATTGTTCTCATGTGTGTACTTACATTAAATGTTCTTTATAGGAATACTAGTATGTAATTTTTGAGGAGCTTCGATTAAAGCCTCTTTACATGTGATTGTATCTGATTATATTTACTTACGGTTTATGTAATATTGTAACCGATTGTACATTTTACTTTCAAACAAAAAAAGTATCAGTGCCTGTTTCACACACACACGCACACACACACACACACACACACACACACACTCTCTCTCTCTCTCTCCTCTCTCTCTCTCTCTCTCTCTCTCTCTCTCTCTCTCTCTCTCTCTCTCTCTCTCTCTCTCTCTCTCTCTCTCTCTCTCTCTCTCTCTCTCTCTCTCTCTCTCTCTCTCTCTCTCTCTCTCCTCTCTCTCTCTCTCTCTCTCTCTCTCTCTCTCTCTCTCTCTCTCTCTCTCTCTCTCTCTCTCTCTCTCTCTCTCTCTCTCTCTCTCTCTCTCTCTCTCTCTCTCTCTCTCTCTCTCTCTCTCTCTCTCTCTCTCTCTCTCTCTCTCTCTCTCTCTCTCTCTCTCTCTCTCTCTCTCTCTCTCTCTCTCTCTCTCTCTCTCTCTCTCTCTCTCTCTCTCTCTCTCTCTCTCTCTCTCTCTCTCTCTCTCTCTCTCTCTCTCTCTCTCTCTCTCTCTTCTCTCTCTCTCTCTCTCTCTCTCTCTCTCTCTCTCTCTCTCTCTCTCTCTCTCTCTCTCTCTCTCTCTCTCTCTCTCTCTCTCTCTCTCTCTCTCTCTCCTCTCTCTCTCTCTCTCTCTCTCTCTCTCTCTCTCTCTCTCTCTCTCTCTCTCTCTCTCTCTCTCTCTCTCTCTCTCTTACATACATACATACACACACAATCACACACGCACATATATATATATATATATAAATATATATAAAACATTTTAAATAACGTGTAAAGCGTGTAGTATATCTTAAACTGTCTTTAGTTATTTTTTACATTTTATTTTAATTTTATGAAATTATGGACGGGTTTAATTTTGGTTGTGATTTTATTATTAAATAAATTATAACGATATTAAATTCATATCGTTTCTTTTTCAGTGTTATTTCTGGGCTATTGTGTCGTAAATATAAAAAAATATTTCTGTATTCATGTATTTTATATACACAAAAAAGAGGGAAAGTTAATCGGATATTTGAATAAAATAACTACTTGTCATCAATAATAAATAAATAATCTTCTTACGTAAAAAAAATCTCTAACTAAAAACCATTACGATTGATAAAAAATCATCAGGGATTATAAAGGAATTAATAAGTAAATGGAAAAAAACCAACATACTTCAATGAAATATAAAATTCGGTTTACTACCCTCTATGTATATAATAAAATAAAAACTTAAATATTGTATAACTTCAGTCTATAACCAATACAAACCGTAACGGGCTAATAGCGTGCCCTAAGTGCGGTTTTAATAGTTTTCAGTTTTGTTCTCTTTTATAGATGCAAGTCAACAACACTTAGTTGCTTGGAAGCCCTCTTCGCTTGTAACAGTTGCTAAATCTACCAAAAAAAAAAACGTAACTTTCCTACCTCAATAAAAAATTCTACAACTCCGATATATTATTTTCTCAATTAAATATTGTAAAAACAATACTGAAATATTCTACTATATCCTTACTTTTATTCTGTTATTAATTAAATTTAGTTATTTAAAATTGTATTTATTTTCAAACAGAACATTTAATAAAATACAGTTCGGTTGTTAAATGACACAAATCTGCAAATTAAAACATGCTACATTTAAGTAAAGCTAATTTTAATAAAGCTTCAATTAATTTAGATATAGGATTCTATAACTGAATTAGTTCAAATGAAAACTAATCTAATCAACAATGTATTTATTATTGAACGTAATAAAATTTTATTAAAAACGTTATTATTTTATTAAAAATAAGTAAATAAGATCTCGATAAAAAAGCTAAAAAAATCAATTTTATACATCACATTTAACAGAAAGACTATTTTCTATTCTTTTTGGAACTTCGTTTACTGGGAACCAAATTTAAAACTAACATTTTACCACTATAGTTTATTATTTAATTTGGAACAGATTTTTAAAAAAATGAAAAAAGAAAACGTATTTTTTCTTTGGAGATTATTTAAAATAAGATTAGTTAAAAAAACAAAAAATTCCTCTTCTGAATAAAAGACATTTGCTTCAAACATTAATACCCGCAAACAGTGTTTAAACACAAGAGATAAATATTAAAAATTAAAAAACACGATTGTTAATAAAACATTGCTAACAAACATTGCTCTTTTATACAGGATAAAATTTACTTAAATATGCGTATATATATACACATATATATATATATATATATATATATATAGAGCCTATGGCACTCCCGCTCTTTAGTATAGGATAATTGCTATGTATAGCCCTCTGACTGCATTTAAAAATTTTCTAAGAAGGACAAAATTTTCTTAGCGACCAGGTTAGAACTAAATCATTACACAACGTTAAATGTCTGCTATTTCTACAACATGAAAATACGTTTAATCAAATTAGAACGGTCTGAAAAACATCATATATTTTTTTCACAAATGATTATCAACAATAATTAAGAAGAAACCACACCAACAAATAAGAGCAAAAAGAAAAAAACATTCTTACATGATCGAAAACTGCATTTTCTTCCTTTACATATTCATCTTCTTGTCGTTTTTTTGAGATATATATTTCTTCATGTTGGCTTTTTTTTACCTGTACGATTTTTCTTTTTCATTTTTGATTATTCACCAAATAATCCAATAATAATAACTGAATATTTTATACCGTAAGGTCGAAATTAACATTTGCAACCAGCATACAGGAGTTCACTAAACGGAATAGTATAATTATTACTAACTTGTATTTATACGACACACCAGAAATTTGAAATTTTTGTTAATCAACAACTCACGAACATACGAATAATACTGATCTAGTAATAGGAGTAATAAAGGGAGTTTTACTGTATCCTAATATTTGATGTTAGATTGTTTGACTAATAATTGCATAAAAAATATTTGTTGTTAATAAAACTAATATTTCAGCAACTGTGTAACTGTCCACTTTATTAAAGAACCGGAGGATCGCATCTCACTTTAAAATGAAGTAAGTTTAAACGATGTGCAGCAAAAAATGTGTATATGTTATTTAATAGGCGTATAAGGAAGTCATGTGGTGTCCACATCAGATTTTTTTAAACTATTTTAAAATAAGTTCAATGTATTACGGACCGTATTACATTAATAATAATAATAATATTATTATTTCATTTTTTAATGTGTATTCTATATATATATATAGAAGACGAAATAAAACTAAAAAACAAAAACGTATTTCAGTTGTTTACGGTAACATTTTAAAATGTGCATGAATTTATGAATATGATTTATTCAGAAAAAAATAATTTTCACCAAGAAGTCTTCATAAAAGAGTAAAAAAAAATAAAATAAAAATAATAAAATGTTATGTACATTTGCTAAAAGCTTTTTATTAAATATAAATTTCATTATACAATTTTGTTTGTTCTGAATAAAAGCACTTTTAAAGAATAATAAAACTATTTATAAAACAATAAAATATTTAATTAATTTCAAAAAAGAATATTTTTACATTATTTCTTATTTATATGCTTTTAACAAATAAAATACTCATTACTGAATAAACCATTTGAAGAATTTTATTTTTACTGAAATTTACACACTTACAGATTCATAATATTTTTTAATTAAATAATGATGTATAGTGTATAATTTTAACAATTACTCAAACCCCAGAAATAATATCAAAATTATATAATAGACCTTTTCATTGTGATGAAATAAAATATTACGGCAATATTTGGGTAATCACGTAATAGAAAAAATGTTAATTTATCGTATAATTATAATATCACTTAATTTCTTTTCTAATAAAAATAATTTTATAAGCTATTGATAAGTTATAAAGCAACTAAAAATCATACAATTTTTTTTTACACATTCTACTTCTTTCAATTATTTCTCGGTAAATAATTTACGGAAGGAAGCCTTATGATAGGATTAAATCATTCAAAGTAACAATTAAACTAAAAGATAAATTTTTACTAAGAACAGCGGTATCCACGATCTAGTATTCAAATCCGAATAAAAGTAACCACCTTTATTAGGATTTGAACCTGAGAACTTCGAACTCAAAATCAGCGTATTTACGACGATGATTTTACCACTTGATCAACCCGATAAGGAAAAAAAGTAAAAATTTGACTTACCGTCTACATCCATATAATTATTTCAAATTACTTCATCATTACTAACCCTTAATTTAGAAAAAAAGTTCATAATGCTTGTAGATTAAAAAAAGCCATAAATATATAGAACCCTTATTTTTAGGTTTGGGAACTGATTCCTACGTAATCTCTTGAAAAAATTAAAAGTGCGTGCATCCTGATAACATTTATTTAAAAAATAAAAATTCAGAATTTTCAAGGCAATAAGTTAGTAAAAAAAATTTATGAAAATATGGTTTATGTGTTGAAAGACACATACAGAAAATGAATGAAATCACTCCATGAAGTTTTTGATGTTATTGTCGAATGGAATTTTTAAATATATACTTCTAATTTATTAATAGCAGAAAAAAAGTTTCATATTTTTTCATCTTACACATCCATCAGAAAAAATGTTACAGTTAAAATAAAGTTTTTCTTGAACTTTTATCTCTTTGACGGATATTATTCTTTCAATATCATCTCTCTCCCAACATCAAATTTACCAAAGCGTAACATAATCAATCCCTTATCCATAAACTATCACACCTATTTTTTATTTTAATTTAATTTTTATTTTTGTTTATTTTAATTTCTAAAACCTTTTCTTAGATACAAATAGAACCGAACTCACAAACTGAAATTCAACCAAACAAAGACATCCCCACTTCTCCCACCATACACATACTATATACACAGAGCGGTACGTATATAATTTTGTAACATTATCTACAGAATTTAGTATTGCTTTCATAAAACCTCAAAATTCAGGAATATTTTTTCTTTACGATAATAAAACATAGTAAAAAATTAATTTTTTTTAATATTTAAAAATATATCCGAATAAAATATTTCATTTGTAAGGAAAATAGTACTCTAAAATCAAACATTTTTCAGATTAAAATAACAAATATTTATTTTCTATTAAAAAATTAATTTGGTTTACTGGTTTGTTAATGTTAAAAATCCGAAAGAATGCAGCATTCCTCTGACGTACGTGTATTATTGGACTTTACAACTTACGAATTGCAAAAAAATGTAGATAATAATTATTTATTGGATTTTTTAATATATATATTACATTTTATCACATGACCTCCCCCCCCCCCCCATAAAGAAGAATAGCTCGTTTTTTTTTTTTAATTAAAAATATTTCAACTATATTTACCAGAGCTACTTTTTTTCATTTTATTTTTTTGAGAAAAATGAATATTTTAACATCGAATTATTTCGTCAAATGTAGTATAAAGAATTTATTTACCAAATTTTGTATTTGCATATTTATTAGTTCTATTACATTTGTGTTAAACCAAAAGAGGGCAGAAAGTATGAGTATCGTTATAAACGTTTTAAAGAAATCGATAAACGTTCTTTCAGTCTAATAGACTATAACACAGACTACTGTTTTCGGGTAGTTTACTTGGTTTACCTCTCACTCACACTGTCTCTCTGTATGAGCGCATACAGAGGCATGTGTGTAGTAAGGCTGATGATTTGAAGTAAAAAATGAGTCGTAAATGTAGAAAATATCCACATGATCTTTTAAAATTATTCCCACCTTGAATTTCTCTTAAAATGATTTTGACGAGTCTAACATTACGTTCACTTAACATTCTCTCAAAGTAATATTTACTGAATTTTCTCTTAAGATAATTTCCACTTTGATTTTAAAACCTTATTTTTTACCAGAAACATCAATATATTGCTACTTAACCTCTTATAATATTAATTTTTAATAGTACCATCAATTAGTTTATAAAATTCTGTCCACGATCAATATCCAAAACAACTCGATCCGTAAAACAATTTCTGTGTTGTTCCACGATAAGATTATGGTAACACTAAATATATTTTTACCAAATTCATTTCTCTTTTATTATACAAAAGAACATTATTGGAAAAGGATAGATGAGAACACTCTGTGAACCTAGTACCTACTGTAATAAGAAAAAGATCATTTGTAGATTTTTTTTCACTTGAAACTCCTTTGTTGTTCTAACTTTCGTCTAAACTACTTGTGTGTGTGTGTATAAGTGTGCGCGCGCGCACGCAAGGTTTTTTTAATATTAAATAAATTTTAATTTTCAATAAACCAATAAACCATGGAATTTAACAAGTTAAAAAAATTGCTTTTCTTTAAGAAATGTATTTAATACAAATTATTAAAAAAACTTATTTTAATTAAACACTAAAAATCGATAGTAAAATTTGAAATATTTAGCTGGTTTACTAACACTGATGGATGAATTTAGTTTGATAAAATACTCACTGTTGCTGTCACACGACTGCTAAAATAAAGAGATGCTTACGTCAATCATCGTTATTATAATCATTTATGAAAAAGTAATTGAATTATTGAATCAGTCTGCTTCCAGTGTCTATTTATTCCAGAATTATTCTGGTAATGTTGTAAAGAAAATACCATTATGAAATATGTTATTGTACGTTTGTGAAATGTCAGGTAAAGTAAAAAGGAAATTAGAAGATTGGAGAAAATTCAGATGAAAATTACTAAACTAAAAACTAAGTGTTGAGTACAGAAAAGAAAGGCTCAATATTGCTTATGATATCTCCTGAACGTGAGGAAAAATCGTTTCTCGCAGCATTATACCTAAGCCATTCTACAAAAGATCGTTGATCAGTAAATCGTTGGGTGTCTAATCTCAGGCAAAAACATCGCTTTCTCCCAAAGAATTAAGGAGAGATGAATCCTTAATCCATGAAAGAGACTTATTTTCTTATTTGTGTGTGATTACTTGTCTCCTTTCAAGTCATTCAGAGAACAGATTATTTCCTTTGTCTATCCTTTTGTGTTATCTCTGACAACATCTTTCTTCGTGGAGGTTTATCGGAGTTAGACATCCAATCGATGTGATTATTTATGGCTGTTCTAGTTATACCATCGTTTGCATTTTTGTGGTCTTAGGTGGTAATTCTATCTACAAAATTGAATTGGAACTTTCTTATCCGGTAATTGAACAGAAAGCCTTAAATGGAATGGGGTATATTTTGGTTAAATCTCGGTTTCGTATTCCTTCCAGCCATTTACATAATATCGTATTTTCCACTTTTTCTGATAAAATCATTCATTCTTTTTAAAAAATCAAGAAATAAAAATTTGTTTAAGGATTTACAATAAAAATTCCTTTAAAGTTTAATGTTTGATTAAAGGGGATATTTTAAAATCTAAATAAAATTAAACAATAAAATTTAATTAAGAAAATCATGACTATGCGATATATTAAATATAAAATGAAATAATATTACGGAATAAAGAATATTGTATGAGATATATTATGAAGAAAAATAAAACTAAAATCTCCTCTAGTAGAAAATTGTTACTTTTCAATTTGGATTACATCTGAAGAAAGAAATAATGATATTTTTATGAAACACTGAAATTGATATAAAATATAAATATAAGCAACTGAATATAGTATAAGAGAAATACAGATGAAATAAAATAAGAGTTAATGAATTGTCTATTTTCATTTTTTTTTAAACATTTTTACTTTGTTTTAATTGCATAATGATGTAATACTAAAAGAAATACTTCATTATTTTTATAACCTAGATGTAGATTTTAAAGTTATTGAAGTATTTATATTATGATAAAAACACTTCACAAAAGAGAAATAGGCTCACTCAACAATATAGTAATGATATGTGAATTTAAAACGCAAATGAATTGCGCATAACGTTTTCAAAAAATCAGGATTTATAAATGCTATATTCTCATCAGTTGTGTGTGATTAACCTGAAGTTTCATAAATGGTCAATCCATAGAGTAGCAAAGCTACTTTGAAAAAATAACTGGCTGCCAATAAACCAGACATACAAGGGACTGCAAAAAGTGATCGGTTTTCTAGTTGCGCTAACCAGTAAGTTAAATGTATCTCATTTAATAATTGTAATGGTTGAACACCGTAATAGTCAGGAAGTAAAAACAACACAGCAAATTGATTTCATACTTAGTATTTTTCTTACATGTGAGAAGGCAATGTAATGTAGCACATCTTACATAGCTTCTCGACAGAAATGAATGAATAACATTTTTTTGCAAAATATTTGTTTTAAGTTTTTTTTACGTTTGTAAGAAACTTAATTTTTCTAAAGTATAAAAGGGAAAACCATCAAATATGCTTTCTCTATAATGATTTTTATTACAAAATTTAAAGATACAATTTCTAAAATTTACAGTTTCGTTGACGTGAGCGCTTTAGGTGAAAAGGAGTACAATGGGATCAACAATGAAAAAATGAGAAGTAACCTTTTTCTAACGTTACCTAGAGCACCTAGAATAGGGTGTGTTTATTTATTTATGCATTTGAGAGAAACGTATCTCTTTTATGGTCGCTACAACATTTTGGTTCTGGTTCCCAACAAAAAGGCATGTAATATTAAGGTTATAATTTTATTTATGGACGCAGAATCAAAAATTTGTAACGAAATGAGCGGTATTTTGATTAAAGGACATTGTAGGTGCATTAAAGATATTGCCAACGTCCATATACATTTTCCCAGTTATTGATAGTTTTATAAATGGATTGCATAGAATGTTATCGGTAAATATCTGCAGCGTTTCTGGACGTAAAATAAGTATTAGAAACAAAATTAGGATTTAAATGTTTTAAAAGAAAGGGAAATTTTTTTTTATTAGAAATATATAAACAATAAATATTTTTATGGGTATACTGCGAAATATTTTAAGTCAAAAAGTTAACTTTAAGAAAGAAATAAAATGAAAATTGTACTCCTCGGAATTAAAACGCCAGAAAATTAAGAAGTTTAACTAATTGATCAGTCCTGCAATTGGACAACAGAGAATAGAAGAAATTTTACAACAAACCAATAAAAGAAAAGTTTTTTTTCGGTTTATTGACTTTATTAGATATATAAATCAGTTAAAAATGTGAAAATAAATTATAAATGAACAGTTTCTATCGTAAAATTCAGTCATAAAAACTTTTTCTTATCGTATGCCTAATAATAAAATATATCATAAACTATTTAGGAAGCAAAACAAAAAAAAAAAAAATAAACGACATTAAAAGGTATCAGTTATATCAAATTAGATAGTAACAAGTATAAACAACATATATATATTTTTGAACAGTAATAATTATAATTTAAATTTTAAATATATCAAGTAACTATGTAAAAATTATCTTCTTTTTTTATCAAAATTGACAAACATAATAAACTTAACTTCGAACAATGGTACTATAATCATTAAAATTTAACTGCAGCTGGACTTTTTTCTTTTTTTTTTTTAACCTCCGGGTCCGCAATCAAGCAATCCGTTCCTCAGAGGATAAGATAAGTTTTCTGTAGCTTGTGTGAAAAATACCATGCCTGACCGGGATTCGAACCCAGGACCTCCTAGTGAAAGGCCGAGATGCTACAACTGCTAAATGGATTTTATAATCATATTTTTAAGTATAAACAAAATATATATATATATATATATATATATATATATATATATAGAATGATTCAAGAAAGGGAAGTAATTTTGGAACTGATTCTAGAGTTTGAAATGAGAAAACATTGTACCAAACAATAACGCTTTGTTATTGGGTTAGGGTAGAGAAAAAGGAAATTATTGGGTTAGGCTAATAACAGGAAAATGTTATGAATGTGTAAAAATTAAAAACAACTGTAATTAATAGGCTGTTTCATACTAGCAAAAGTGTCACGGAAATAATTTCTGAATTTCTCACACTTGATATTTATTATTGGCGAAACGAATTTTACTATCAACTTCATGGAGCAACAACACATTTCACAAACGAAGTAACACAATTCTTAGATGAAATATTTACTGATAAATGGGTTGGATGTAGAGGGCCAGTAAATTAGCCACCTAGATCATCGGAACTTACTCCTTATATTACTGTTTATGGGGATCGATGAAATTCCAAGTATACAGACAAAAATAAACATACATTATGAACTGATTACTTGCATTGTCAGTGCTGCTGCCCTCATTTAGAACGCGAATTTATTATTTATTAGGTTGGCGACAGAAATTGTAAGGAAACTGACTAAAAAGTGCATGAGTGTTAACTGTAGTATTTTTGAACGTTTATTGTAAATTAATATATTATAAACCAGTGAGTATTTTTTTAAAAGTAAACTAAAAGTATTTAAATTGTTCAAATATCTAAATTTATACATTAAAGAGTTGTTTCTAATTTTTACACTTTCATAACATTTTTACGTTAAAATTTGATCTACATATTTTTTAAATATATTTTTTAAAAGAAATCGTGTATTGATATTACAGGATCATTAAGTGAAACATCCAGAGACAGGATATAGTATTATAAATAATAATTTTTATTTGTTAAGACAGTTCTTTTTTGTTCATTCAATTATTCAAAAGTGAAATAATCTATATAACCTATTGTGTTATCCGTAGTAGAATCAGTTGTCAGCTGATATTGATAATAAAAGGATATTGACATTTATTAGTAAAGGCATAAAAAGTAATAGTATAAGGGTATACTAGTAGGATCGGGACAGTCATGACTGTTTTTAAATTTTAGATATGATTTGTAAACTTTGACTTTAATGCATTAATTTTGACTCCTGATGATGGCTTCCAAGTAAGCCGAAAGATCTAGAAAACGTATCAACGTGCTAGTAAGGTAGATTATATTAATTGTTAATTTATTTAAAATAATAGGAAGTGAGGATTTCATAACTCACCTAATAGAGATCAGAAAAGGATGTTGCGCCGTGAGTTGATTAGAGGTAAAATTGTCAATAGTTTAAATAAAATACATCCGGGAGTAAAACTGATAAATCACAGATTCTCAAAAGGCTACTCTGCTTCGGCAGACTGTGTCGGTTTTACGTAAACCAAAAGTTACACTTGATATTTTTACTAAAACATCGATTTGAAGAACTACCAACGGAGGAAACTAACTTGAAAATAATTCAGAAGACTGTTAAGCCTAAACCAATTGTTCTGTGCTTCAGTAATGACGTACTCAAAACTATACAAATTGATTGAAACTGTAGTATCCAGAAGTGAATATTGTGAACGGGTTATTAACAACAATTAATTAAGATAATTTCGAGGAATCTATATGTTTATTAAAGGATTAGCCTATTGATAAAATCCGGGAGCATAACCTTACAGGCCATACGTTTACAAGGAAGGATGAAAGGAGGATTTTGCGTGCTACCAAAAATTGTATATTACTCGATTCCAATTGAAATAATTAGAAAAAAAAATGAGAATCTTTCAAAGATTCCGCTGTGTTGTTAATGCCACGATCGAGTGACAAGAGAACCGTTATCTAGTTCTATATTAACTTAACCCCAGTAGAATAATAAGCAGGTATTCAAAATAAAGGATACAGCCAAAAGTGTAGTGGTAATTCCTCCTATGCTGAGAAATGTCCCGGAATTTATCAATTCATATGCTCTCAAGATCATGGGCACACTAAAAATAAAGTTTGCGCCTTACCGTTGTGTAAATTGCGCGGACGCCCGTAGGACTGTAGGATGTCCTAAAAAAGATAGTAGTAACCGGGAAATTTTGACCTATACACTCCGACCATCCAGCTATTACTCAAAGGACTAGAGTCTAGAAAGAAATTTTCAAAAGGAAACAAAAATTAAAGAAACATTTTGCTGCAAAAAGTATCTTTTCTCAAGAGTCACAAATTATAAAGATTTAAATACTAATATTTTTCGTTCTTTGAATCAAGTGACATTTAGGAATTTGGAAGGCATTTCCAGTAATCTCTCTAGGGCTTATGTCGCTGCTTTAGAGAACAAAAAGGTTTAATGGTCTTGAAACTGACGAAAAATTAAACAAACTGACGTCAACTATTGAATTTCTTGTTCGAAAAATCTGCAATCTGGTATATCAGCTAACCAAAGTAATTACTAAAATCTGCTAATGATAAAATTTCCTTAAACTGCAACTTGAAAAATTAATGATCTTGCAAATCGGCGGGAAAAACTGGAAACTATGATTATTTCTGAATTGTTGAACCTTATCCTAATTTCAAAGATCCATTTTACTAACCACAGTTATTTTAATTGTTAATTGAATAACCCATTTTCGTGGTTATTCTGTGTACACCAATAATCATCAGGATTTTTGAGCGCATGGTGGTACCGCAATTTTTATCAACAATACAATAAAGCATCATCAGTTACTGGCATTCAACACCGATTACATAAAAACGATTTCAGTTGAAATCATGGATTTGCTTGGTTCTCTCAGGTTGTCTGCAATCTACTGTCCTCCTCATCAACCATCCAGACTTTTGATTAATAATAAATTGAGGGAGGGCTTTAAAGGGTTGAGTCACCAAAATCCATCTCAATGAAATTTCCACATTGCAACCTACATTCTTTGGCTGGCACTTCAGACTTCATAAGAAAGCTACCTATTATAATGGGTACAATGATTTGACTTCCGGAAAACTTCGATATATCTTCACGTTTTACATCCTCCAGATTCCAAAATCACCGTCAGCTCAAAAGCTTATTTATATATATATATATATATTTCACTTTCTTGTGAACACGATAACTGCCGTAATCTTACGCTAATCACTTTCAAATTATTTCTTAAAAAAAAACTTGACCCAAAATCTCGTTCGAGTTCATTAATGGAAATCAAACAATAAAGTCGAACCATGGAGTTGGAAATTGGGTGGCTTTTTCGAAAAACCAAAATATCGCTATAACTTTTTAATAAATAAAATATCGAATTCATTTAAATTTCCTAGGATTTTTTGGATAAAAGCCTAAAACTTAAGAAAGTAAATTTGTTTCACATCACTAACCATTGGCTCAGGGGGGCGGAAAAAAATGGGGTTTTGAAGACAAAAATCATACGTACCTTAATAGTCACAGTATCGAATCGGTTTAAAGTGGTTGTTAGTCCTTTAAACATTACCTAAAACGTCTGTCTGTAACAAATTTTGATAAAACCAACCCTTACGACAAGGGATGACCAAAATATTGCTGGAATTGTCAGATGGGGCTTGTTGTATGCTAAACATGTGAAACTTTTTTCACATGCAACCACTGTCGAATTGAGTAAATTTTAAGTTTTTCTTCACTTAAAGGTGGACATTTTTTTTATCCCCTTCTTAGCACTAGTGAAATCTTCCTCCGCCTTTCAGCGTGCCGAAAGTGAGTTTTTACATGAATGTTAGTAACAACTATGATTCTAGCTCTGAATATTTTGTTCTCCTTACTGTTAATAGACGGCAATAAAGAAAAATAAATCCTCAGTCCTTCATAATAGAATAACTGACTTGGAATCTGAACAAAGCTGGATAGAAAACGAGTTTGAAGTTTGAATTTTTCTCTCAAGTGCCCTAATGATATCAATAATGCAACTCTGTGTTTGAATTCAGTCTTGAAGGAAGCAGCAACACCGGAGGATAGAGATTCAAAGGCACAGACTACCCAAAAGAAGTAACTAATCTAATAAAAGTAACTGCTAAAAGACGGCTTAGGAGGAAGTAGCAGTGTTATATCTTTGTAAATTATCTTTGTGAATTATCTTGTAAATCTTCCTCCTTCATGTAAAGATGACTATTCACTGTGGAAACCCAAAAAGAAATTTCAGCTACGACTCCTTTAATATCCCCCTTTAAAGGTTTCAAATGGACTATGGGCTAGAAACTATTGGCAAAACCGACCAATTTGCTGAGCACAAAAATGAAATCTTTCAGCCACACTACATAAGGGGAGATGATGAAAAAGAAATATTTGAATACGTAGACAGCGTGTTTCCTCAATCTCTCTTACTCTAAAATTGTTTAGAGTAAATAGAAATTTTGCATGAGATTAAAAATGACCGGAATTTAAAGAAGGCACCAGATTTTGATTTAGTTACGTCCAAAATGGTAATTATTTTACCATTTAAAGCATTCTTGTATATAACGTACCCGTTAAATAGCACGACTTATTTTCCATCAGAATGGAAAAAATCACAGATAATAATAATTCCGAATCCGGGTAAGCCAGTACACGTGGTAAGTTCGTACAGACCTATAAGCCTCTCACCTTTTCTCTTTAAAATCTTCGAGAGACTTTTTCTCAAAGATTGAAGCCTACTTTCGTGAAAGTACATATGATTTCTGACCATCACTTTGGCTTCCGGAGTGTTCATTAGACTATTGAACAAACCCAAAAAATTGTTAACATCAGAAATAGGTGTTTAGAAGGGAATAAATATTGTTCAGCAGCGTTATTGTATGTCCATCTTCAAACAAGATCTGGTTGTGTAGATTCATTTATAAGCAGAAATTAAATTTGCCTCAACAATTTTACCCACTCTGCGTAGCTATCTGGATGGCCGTTTTTTCCAGATTAAATATAATCAACAATTATCTAAGTCTTTGACATTCAGGCTAGTGTTCTTCAGGCTCTGTTCTGGGACCGATTTTTTACTCTTATCACACTGCGAATCTTCCAGCTTGTGACGATGTTGCTTCGTTATCTAATTGGACGGCGATCTTAGCTGGTTATGATGACCCAATACTAATTTCAGATAAATTACACTCCGAATAGAATTAAATCAATGGTTGGCTAACTAAGTGGAAAATTAAAATTAATCCATCGAAGTCTAGACATATAACATTTATAATGAAGAGGAAAGGCTATTGCACAAAGTTCTTCTGAAACCGGTATGGACCTACGGTATCCAGCTGTGGGGAACAAGTAAAAGCAACGTTGGAATTATCCAACGGTTTCAGAATAAATTACTTAGAAGCATAACACAATGACATCCTCTAGTCAAGCCTCAGCCAGGATGGCACCGAAGCGAATGGTACAAGCGCAATTTCCATTGGCGTACTACTAACATATCCGAACAAAACATATCTAGAGCCAAGTTCAAACAAGACTGAATGATTTTCTAAGAACGAAGTAACTGATCTCTACGTAACCGAAAGGAACAAAGTGAGTTCGACACACAACAAATCATAAAACGCAACACAAAAACACTAACAAAACATACCAATAACAATAAATAACGTAACACAGTAGTAACATAAAACATAATTAACGAAAAACATACAAATCTATTACCAAACAGAAATAAAAACAGCAACAGTCTAGCAAATGGTTTTCGAGGAATAGCGCGGTCCATAAATATCTGGGGTTAACTGTATGTTCATGAAGAAAATCAACGATTTAGTTCGAGATGTAAATTACGACTTAACAGCCATTAAAACCATCCTGCTGTGACTTTCTGAATAATAGTGAGGATATCAGACGCTTGAAACGATTCCACGTCTTGGGTCTAGCTTATATGCGATGTCTAATGTAGGTGTTTCTTACTGAAGTTATGTTATGTTTCGTTTCATCACTATATTATAACATTTTTTGGTTATGTTTTGTTATGTTATATTCATAGTATATATATATATATATATATATATTTACTTTTTCTCATAATGTGCTATATTTTCAATATATATAAAACGCATACCTCTGCTTATAATACCCAAGAAGAAGGAGGATGTATTTATTATTGAGGAGTTTCACTGGAAATTTTCATATTCAATCCACATACATTACTCATCTAATTCACTAATACTTATTGTAAATAAAACTTTGTGGCAAAAAAAGTTTTGTTTTTAATAAAAAAAGTTGATATTTGTTGTTTTTCACAGACTTTATTATATCAATTTCCTCAGAATCAAATTTTCTACTAGTTTTGGTAATAATATTCACGCATATATTAGCCACTAAAGTGGAATTCAATCCTAAACATACGTGTTTCGTCACAGAATTTTTCTGTTCTGGCGAAAATTTTCGCTAGCCGTAACTCAATAAGAAAGTGTTATCGGACTATATTTGTATGAACATTTTTTTCCTTTTCCGAGCTCTAGAGAATCACTTCCCAAATAGTTTCCTTAAAATAAAAATAAAAAACTAAATTAAAATAAATTTTTTTACTTATAACTTTTAATCATATTTTAAAATTTTCTTTTTTCTGGAATATTGTAATGTGTAAATAAATTTAATAACCAAAAAAAAAAAAATATATATATACTAGCGGACCCGACAGACGTTGTCCTGACGCGGCATTATTCTGTAATAAATGCACACAAACATATATATAAGTAACTTAAGTTAAAATTAGCAGGAATGTGTTCTAAATTTCATTAAAATGACTATTAGTATGATATTATCAGTTTGTGATTGTTGTATTATTGTAATGGTTTTATTGAATAATTATGTGTAGTATGGTTAATATTTATTTTCACGAAATATTGAGAGGTCCGATGAAAATTGAATTAAAAAATCGAAACGACGTAAAATTAATAATTAGTGTAATTAATAAATTTTCATCCACATTACTACTAATTTTCACTTAAAATCATTCTAAAAAAGTACCTCCTACATATTTTTTTATTTATTTAATAATTTTGATGTTTCATAACCATGTAACAGCTTAATTAATCAATTAATAAAAAAATTAAAACACTGTAAAAAAGCAACGTAGTTAAAATTTTAGTAGAAATTTTTATCATTTTTCTCATTCTTTATTTTAACATCTATTTTACCAAATTTTAGATAATTGTAAATTAAAAATAATTTTTGAAAACTTTTTATAAAATTAATCAGCTAAAACATTATAAATTCAATTTTTTAAATATACTTTAAACTATATTATAAGTAACTTATATTTTAATTTTATAAATGTTATAATTTATTTTACAAACTTAAATTTTTATTTTCAAAGAGCCGTTCAATACTAAGTTCAATAAGTTGCATAGAATCAAATGAGAACTTACAATTTAAATTTGTAGGTTAAGTTGATTGTTATTGAATGCACGTGTATACATCATTACAATTCATGAAAAATCAAGTAAAATACTCACTTCAATACTGCACCTTACAAATTTGCACAATGTACATTTTTTAATTAAACTTTAAAACGTTATTTCAATAAATAATAATATAATATTCTCAATAAGCGCGCAATTCTAGCAGACTCGGCAATGCTTCGCTATTGCTAGATCTGAGCATACATACAGATTATATTATAACCATTGAAAGTTTCATAAAACCTTAAAAAGCTGAACATTAGCAATTTAACAAAACTTAACCTTTCACTCTATAAAAGTCATAATGTAAATAAATCCAAATGGCAAAACAACAGTACTACCTATCGGATTTAATTCACACCATTCTCTAATCTCAGTATTCGGTGGTATTATAAAAAAATAATTTTTTAACGAAAAGTGTTGTGGCTGCAAAATCATTACAATTAATACTGAACATTAGGAAACTTACAAAACATTACGGAACCTTATAAAATTTCACCTTTAACTTTATAAAATTCAGAATGTAAATAAACCCAATTGTCAGAACAGCCCTACCTATCGGATTTAATTCAAACTATTCTCTAAATACGAATTTTAATGTAAGAACAACACTAAGCTACGACGCAAGTAACTGATATGGGAAAAAGCAACAAAATAAAAAAAATTCCTAGAATCCGATCGCAGCACCAACTACCGGGTTTTACTGATAAACCAAAAATTAAAAATAAACTTCTAAAACGCGATCGCAGCTCTGCCTACCGGACCCACACGCTGCCTACCGGATCCAACTGTGAACCTTAACCATCCCAAGATCAACAACGTATGAATAAATTAAAAAAACATTTTCACTTCAATACTGTACCTTACAAATTTGCACAATGTATATTTTTTAATTACACTTTAAAACGTTATTTCAATAAATAATAATATAATATTTGTCAATACGCGCACAATTCTAAACGCGATCGCAGTGCTGCCTACTTGTTACTTAATCAGTTGTGATTTTGTTTACATTGGCAACGGCCATACGGGCTCTTTGTGATTGGTCGTTGTGTTTGACAGCGGCCATCTTGCATTGATCTGATTGGTTTTCCTTTGTTTACATTTCCATCTGATTTATTAGCCTCTTATTTATTAAAAAACTGTTTTCTCGCGATTTTTTGTAACACAATAATAACACAAAATTACGAAATATTTTTTTTCAATTTGATCGCAGCACCAACTGTCGGGACAAACTAAAATTAAAATATAATATTATTGAATATTCGATACTGCGATGGTAGTGCAGTCTGCCGGATCCAATGTAAAACATTCCAAAATCAACAACTACTTATAAATAAAAAATTAATTAAAAAAACATTTTCCAGTGGACCAAATTGTGAATCTAAATCATTCTCGAATCCCCTTGAACACACACACAAAATCAGTCTTTCATCAAAATCAGTCCAGCCGTTTAGGAGGAGTTCACTTTCATACACACGCACACAAGAAATATATATACAAAGATATATATGGCTACGTAAATCCTTATTAATTTCATAAATGAGTTAAGGGTATTTCAAAGTTTTTCGTTTGATGAAAACTGTTTGTAACGTATATTAAAAAAAAAAAAAAAAATAGGTATAAATAGATTTTTCCTATGGATTCATGTATTTTAGAACACCTTAGAGCCCTATAAAGTGTTCATGACTTGAAAGCAAATCGCCTTAAAATTTGTTTAAAGGAATAATTTTCGTTAAGGCCCTTACACAGTTTTATCATTGAAGATATCCTTTTTCTCATCAACCTTTGTTTTATTTATTTTTAATATTTCCTCAAATTTAAAAAAAATGGATTTAATCTCAAAATATTATATTTAGAATTAAGCCGTCTTATTGATATTATAATTATTATTGTAATGTTTCATGTGTGACAACGTGCATTTTTCTAGTGAGATTATGTAAGCATATATCTTTAATTTTTTATCATCTGAGATAATATAACAAAAATTGAATATTTCTACTTCGAAAATTAATCATTATTAATTTTAAACCTATAATTACCAATTCCTTTATCTTTCGTATATACTACATATTTTAGATATAAAGTTATGTATGAAAAATACATATTAGTTAAATTATAGAATATAAATATAATAAAATATGTAAGTAAATGAAACAGCCGGAGCCTAAATATTCATTCATTTCAATTACATATATGTTATGGGATTCTTAACATTAAGAAACGTTAAATGGGTGAAAAATTTAGGTTTTTAATCTTTAAAATAAAATTGTAATTTAAAGTTTTACAACAATATTAGTAAATATTTTGTTTTTATATTATTATAAACTGAGGTCAACTTCCGAGGTAACCACCACCACCACGAAGTTTGCAAATCTGCTGATCTACGTGGTGTAGTGTTACAATCTCTGCCTTTCAACCGACAAATTCTGGGTTCAAATCCTGGTCAGGATTAATATTATTCATCTGCTGCAAAATTTATATATATTCATAAATTCACTGCAATTGGGTAATCATTGCCTATTGTTGTTTTGAGAATAAATAAATAATGATCGATAAACATATACTATTATTAGATTAATGAGTATTTACAATAGTATAAGTAATTATTAAATACTGACTGCAATACGAACAATTAATTTTTTCCGAAAGATGAAATCATTACCAAGTGGAATCTGTATAATGAAAAATTACTCTCTTTTTTAATTTTGAAAAAATAATTTGTACTAGTAAATTGTGTTAAAAATTAGATAACTTCAGGTTAATTAAGCACAGAATCTAGGAGTGTTAAAAGAAACAGGAGAGGATTTTTTTTCTGGATGATATCGTCCCATAAGCTTGAAGCTTGTGCGTGGGATATGAAAATGGAATTTGGAGCGTATGACAAATGAATCTTGGTCAGACATGGGCCTGACCAAGATTCGAACGAAATATATTAAGACTATACAAACTTAGTGTACGATATATTCGACTACATTAGTTAATATTAAATTTAAAAAATGAAAATGAGGGTAAGAATATAGAGGAGAGAAATCAGATAAGTGATGATGAAGGATGTAGTGAAAAAGTTGAAGTTACGTACATAAAAGAAGGTAGTATGGATTAGAAAGGTGATTTGTTATTTGCCCAGAAGAAACAGTAATGGAGAGTAGCATAAGATCAGTTAAACAAAAAACATATTTTACTGTCATTATCCAATTTCCTAATTTCGAGTTTTTGGGCGACATGTTTTCCTAATATTACATATTTTCAAGTTAACAGTTACCAATTTTGGTCATTAATGATTTTTTTTCAAATAATAACAACCTTAGTTTTGATAGCCTGAGTAAAATTAATTTTCTGGTACTTTTTTTTTTTAAATGTATTCTAAATAAATTATTAGCAAAATAACCAGGACTGAAAATGTTTGAGAAAATTCTATAGCGCAATAAATTTTGGAAAAGTAATAAATTATTTAGAAAAAACCAAATTGAAATATTACTTATATATTACTAAGCTTTTTATAAAATTTTCAATCGATAAAAAACTGTTTTCTTTATTTCTATCTCGTTTCAGAATTCAGTAGACTTATTTCCTTCAATCTACTGTAAAATTATTACGGTCACGTTTTCATGAGTTACAAAATACCTTACTGTATTAAGTTAAATCAAAATATTTATAATGATTTTAAATCGATTGAAAAAAAAAATACGTATTATCTTATCAAAAGTAATGCTGCTGAATTTATAAATCATTAATTCGTAAAAGGTTTTTTATAAGTTATTTATTTGCGTGAAAATATTTATGTATATTCGTTCTAACTTCGTTTTTATCTTCACAGTAAAGGTTTTTGTAAAAATTACAAAAATTTTCCTGAAGAGCAAAGCCTGTATGTATATTGAATAGTTGACAATGAAAGTACACAGAATTTGGGTAACGTAATTTATTAACATGGTGTTCCCCAACCTTACGTATGAGTATAATTTATATAAAGCCAAAACTTTCCAGAAATGACATTCATTATTAACTCACTAGTGAAGAAACAAAAATTTTTTATTTATAGAATAGTTTATTTATTTTAACAGGCTGTCACAATGATGTGCAGCAATATATTCACACATAAGGAGAATAAGTAAAACCTTTGGAGCATTCAGTATATTGAGTTAAATATGGAGATCAAATAGCTATTCTGAAAGGAGTAAGTAATTTTATAATTTTAAAGAAATAATACAAAAAGATAAGAAAATTTTCAGTGCAGATACAAGACAATTTTATACAATATAGATAGACAAGACAAGAATATTACACTGATATTCTACTATGAAGTGATTTAAATTTAATGTACTATCACACTACGATTTACTATTAATCACACTACGTGCGATTAATTATTATATTTAGTGGGAGGAGGGATTGACATTTACAAAATGATAATGGTGAAAACAATTTGATAAATATAATAGTTTTCCAAAAAAGGAAGTAAAAAACAAACGCTAAATAAATTTTCAAAGGGTCTTCATTTTGTGTATTTGATCACAAATACATTGAGATAAAAATTGAATATCTTCTCATAGAAGTGTCAAAAAATAGCCCTAAGGAAGTTATCCACTTTTACTTTTTTCTGAACATTTTATCTATAACTCTAACTCAATAGCCGACGAAACTGATAACTTCTATAAGCGTTATTGAACGGTGACGGTAAACTTTTCTCTAGATGATTTTTTAACAGTTGAACCATAAATCAAGTCCTTATAAATTTTTGTGAATGAAAAACTTCAATTCGTTTAATTTAATTCTTGTTTTTATGAATTACATACAATATATATATATAAATATTCCGAATCGAATTGTTTATTCTTAAATTTGATTTATGATAAAATTATTATTTCAAATCATACTACCATTAAATAAAAAATACCATGTCTTTTATCTGTTAACAATGTTGTATACTACTGTACAAATACACAGAGATTTTTATTCCCTGTGAATATATCACATAGATTATGCAAATTTATGCCTTAGCGTCGTTAACATCATGGGAGATAAATTACCTAAATTTGAAATACCCCGTATTCAAACTACTCTTTTCAAGACTTAATTAATTTAAAAAAAAAATAAATGAAATGGTCAAGTATATTAAGATCTCTTGTCCTTCAGTATTCAAGACCACAGTACAGTCTATAAAAGAACATAAAATTTTATGATATTCATACCAATCGCTTCAAATATATGCGTATATTTTACCTTCTAAGGCATTGATTCTCAAAATTATTCGCCCACCCCCCTATTAAGAATCAGACATTTTCTAGCATCCCCAAAAGTTTTAAACTTATAATTTTTTAAAAATAATAATTGCAATTGCTGTTTTTAAGATACGGCCTTAAAAACAGTAATTACAATTATTATTTTTATCCTTTTTCCGAGAAACTTACATTTTAAATGAGAGGAATTAAAACGCATATTTAATCATACTTGCAAGTATTTTTATTAAAACTGCTTTCAAAAGAATTACAATTTTATATATATATATAGTACATAACAACAACAGAGAAAACATATTGATATTCAATAAGTTTTTTTTTTTCAGTCATTTGACTGGTTTGATGCAGCTCTCCAAGAATCGATATCTAGTGCCAATCGTTTCATTTCGGTATACCCCCTACATCCTACATCCCTAAAAATTTGTTTTACGTATTCCAAACGTTGCCTGCCTGCACAATTTTTCCCATCTGAATGTCCCTACAATATTAAAACGGCTATTCCAGGATGCCTTAATACGTGGCTTATATGTCTGTCTCATATGCCTTCTATGTGTCATGTCTTCTTTTAACCATATTTTTCCAAATGCTTCTTTCTTCATCAATTTGCTGCAACACCTCTTTATTAATTTGTATTGGATTTATTCAATACAATAATTAAATAAAGCTTTCAATCGAAAAATTACACTTACATTAATGTGAAGGATGAATCTGATGTTCTTTAACGAGTTTGATAATATCAGGCTAGAATTTACTTAAAAACAGCCGTAATTCGCCGCGTTCGGTAACATGCAGCCGATTTCGTTTTTTTTGTTAGTAACGATGCTACAGCACTAAATCCACGTTCAGACAAATACGAAGATGAGAATGCTATCAGAAATCGTTGAACAATCGACCATAATCAGGGTAGAGTTGCGGGATTTGCCTTTGTAGCCAAACTTTTTGGTAGCCAGTCTTGAATTTAATTTTTATTTCTTCTTACTGTTTAAAGTAGAATATTCAAGCTTTATTTTCTTTTTTTTAAATTTGTATCTCTAAGCCTCTTGGTTGCAAAGTTATTGCAACCAAGTAGTTCGAATACAATAATTTTTATCATAAAATACAGGTATCCTTTACTTTTTTTTTACTAGTGTAGTAGGTATTTAATTTTATTTTGAAATATATCACGAAACGATAATTTTAGCCTTTTTTTATTTCCATCTATGAAGTAAAGGAAGTATTATGACCCCGAAAAATTTCAGTTTCCAGATTTCAACGGAAATATCCATTTTGAATAACGCTGAATCCATTTTGACTAGTTTCGGCGTCAAGTCTGTACGTACGTATGTATGTATGTACGAATGCATCTCGCATAACTTATAAACGATTACCGTAGGATGTTGATATTTTGGAGATAGGACTGTTGTAACAGCTAGTTGTCCACCTCCCCTTTTGATTGCAATCGAATGAACCAAAAGTTTTAAAAATAGTCCAAAATCCAAAAATATCTGAATGTTGGACTTTTACTCAACTGCAGTAATAAGCTCTCATTGAAAGCTTTTCAATGGTATATTATAAATGGTACTTATTTTAATTTGTTACAGAGTTATAGCCAAATAAAATTTTAATTAATGAAATACTTGGATCTTAGGGGATGGCACATCAGTTCGAATCAGACTTCATCTCCTTTTTTTTTTAATTTAAATATATTGATTTATTAATAATTATTAAACTTTCATTGTGAAGAAAAATTTTTAAAATGAATTCAATAACAAAAAAAAAAAAAAATATCACAAATTTTTAATTAAATAAAATTTCATGTACTTTTCACTAAAAACACAAAAAATAAAGGGTACAAGGAAGTCATATGTTGTCCACATCAGAATTTTTTAATCGGACACCGCCTTCCTACGGCAATGAAATACAGCTGACAGTTGGAAACAGACATTAAAGAATTTCAATATTTTTGTAGTAAAATTATAATGGTTGGACAAAATAAGGCAAAAATTAAAAACAGACTAGCAAAAGCAAGGAAAGCTATTGTGTTAGTATATAATGTATAATGATTTTTTTAAATATTTATTTGGATTTTAGCAAATAAACAGCAACATCATATGGATAATAGGAAAAGTAACAAATAGAAAAGTAAAAGCCTTGGAATTGTGATTATATAGGAAAATTTTAATGATAGTTGTGTTGATAAAATTTGAAATGAAGTGTTAAGACGAATAGGCTAGAGGCAAACTGATTCTGGCAGTTTTTGTTAACAGACAACGTATGTTGGTAGCACATATTGACATGCAGGTTAAATTAATTTCATAACATAGGGAAAATATATAAAAAAAAATATTGAAATTAATAAACCAGATAACTAAGAACTTATGTTGATTTAGTTACCTTGAGATTAAAATCTGGCACAGAACAAAAAGGAATAATGAACATCATACCAGTCAATCAGACGGCTGATGAAAAAGAAAAACTAAAAAAAGGAAGAAACTTTTCATTGATAAACCAACCATGCAATCGCAGTTCTTATTCGAATTTGAATGATTTCAAGAACTGTTTAAAAATCATTCGTTTTAGTGAAGCTGAAATTAAAAAGTAAGAAAATAGTTAAATTTAGAAGAATCAACAATCTTCGTTACCGTAAGAAAAAAACATCAATATAAAAAGATAACTTCTTTTTCTATTTCTCATGGATTATTTTTCCTGGTATTTTTCATCGAGGAGAATAAGTATAGAAAATGAGGAGGGAAGTTAACGGTAAATATGAATCAAATACTCTTATTGGATATTATAAAAAGATGAAGGGTTTTCTCATGGCTGTTCCTCATCGATTGTTTGTCATGAGTAGCCTATACGCCGTAAGAGCGTTGTGTTCTACTTTACCTGACCGGCCAGATGGAAAATGTTCGGCTCGTCGCTTCCAATCAACTAGCAGAAGATTCATATTTAAACCTCATACAGCAGAGTACGTGTATTATACAGCTTATCTTCAATAAAATATCGTAGTTCTAAACACAGAATAAATTTTTGGACTGGGGCGGGATTTCATTTATATATAGCTCTTGTAGAAAGAGAATTTTATTTATACCATGTAATTATTTCAGTAACATAAATTAATAATTTATAGATAAAATCATTAAATGTTTAAACAAACAGATTAATGACTTAATGTGATAAAAATCTAACATACTAACTCATGCATAAATCAAAATAAAAGATTAGAATTAACTCAGTTTTGAATAAAAGGCACTGAAAGTCTTTTTTCCAAGGATATTTTCAACTTAAAAGAAAGACATTATTAAAGCATTAATTTTACAATGATTACATTCTTTCTTTTTATTTCCTTTATTATTGATACTTATTCTTTATTTACTGAATTTAAATTAATTATTACAAAGCACCATTACCAAATTTTAGTGTTGGGGCAATTAGCAAATTATTCAAAAATGTTTTCTTTTTTTTTATTTAATATATGTAAATGAACCTAATGTATTTACTTTTGCCATTTTTGTAAATAAAAATGATTTTTTCAGACATTTGTAAAAATTTAATAAATTATTTAATGTTTTGATTTTTAACAATTAATTTAGAATTGTGATAGATGATGATGCCCGAATATATTGTAATTCGAAAGAGTTACACGTATACGATTATGATTTATTATTGAAAAAGGATTTGATTCCTTTACAGGAGAAGATGCCTTAAAAAAGATTTAGAGCCTTAACAGATAGTAAATTCACTGTAAATTCCCTATCATAAATAAAATTCACTGAACACATATAAATGTGTTTAAAAATCCATAATAATAATTATGAAAAATATTTTCCGGTTTCATAATTTTCATTCGATAGATAAAAGCAGAAAATATCCATAACTGTCTAAGGGTTGAAAAAGTAGGTGCTGAGTGGGGTATCACAAACAATAAAAGATCATCCCAACACGTAAACAAATAAAATGGCCCACCTGTAAAAAAAAATGACCGATACACAGTGCCTGCATGAAATATATAATACCGTTTATTTCAGTATTGAATAAATATCCAAACGGTCGTGCTCAAACTTGAAATGGATCTGATGTAAGTGCTCGAAAAACGCGATCAATTTTCAATAAACAATACTGCAATTGAAAATGTTGCTTCTGAGTCCAATTGTGATTTTTCGATTGTTTAGGATGAAAAGAAAACTGATGGAAATTCAGAAAACTTTGTAGCAATAACAGCTCTTGCTGAAAGTCACCAAGAAATATGAAATCCCCGTTCGAAAAATCTCAAATTGCAGGAAGGAAAAAAGTTACAAAAAAACAAAAATAGAGGAACAAGTTAAACGTCTACAGCTCATGAGAGTTTCAAAGGCAATAATTTGTTCAAATATAATTATTTATTTATATTACCGAAATCGTTGTTTATCATTTACGGTAAATCAAATTTTTCCTTTATGTCAAGTTCAGGATGCAATAACTCAGCTGAAATCTACGCGAGAAAAATCCTTTTCTTACTGTTTAAAGACATGTAAATTGTGTTTTTACAGAACTTATTTCTTGATAACAGCAACAAAAAAACAATTAAAAAATTAATTAACTTACTGATTTTTACAAAAATCTCAAATTCATAAATTTTTATTACAAAATTAATAACATTCAGGTTTCATATTAAACGAAAACCCTTTTAAGAAACTACATTTCATTTGCAACAATTTGAGCAATAATGATATATTTTAGCATTTTCGTATTCTTACAAATGTGTGGCAATTCACGGCATTTTCATTAAAGAAAAATACAAGTGTTTTTAACAAAATATTTGGTTTTACTTTAAACAAAATATTAATCATAAAAATTGTAAATTTAATTTAGTACCTTTATTATTGGATAAATTACCCACTTAATAATGAATTTTATTTTCGTATTGCGTATTAGCCAATAGATTATTTACCTTTTTTTTACTAGAAAAAGTAAATTGAATGATGGCCTTTGCAAAATAAGTGAAAGTATTTAAATGAATTACTAAAGGAATTAAACTAAATAATAAAATAGTCACCAAAACTGTACGAAATGATGTTTTAATTTTAAAAAATTTACCACATTACAGTAGGTTAATCATAATAAAATTATTATCCCCCAAATGTGTACGTTGCAATCTCTTGTACTAGTGCACAATAAACAGCTACTCATCGCTCAACGAGATGAGGAAGTTATGTACAACATGTAAATGAGATGTAATCTTGTACAAAATCAGGCCTACCATTCCTGAGACGTGCGATTAATTTTAACCCCAATAACCAAAGTACATGGTATTCACTGTCTAATATTCAAATCCCTATAAAAGCAACTTTTTTACGACTTTAACTAGGATTTGAAACCTAGATACTTTGACTTCGAAAATTTGTTGTTAAACAACTGCTTTGTGAAACCAGCCCAGCGGCTGAATAAAATGCTTATTAAAAAAAAAAAGAATAATAATACCAAATAAGTCAAGAATAGCATACTGTACAGTATTAAAGATGGAAATCAGAAATTGATAAGTGGAAATAAAAAAAAAGAATTAATGTATTTTATATTAAAAATATATCTAATAAATACGCTAAAGCCAATGTTTAACCAAATACCATACAATTACAATCCATAAAATAAACACAGAATTTAAAAGAGATCTTAAATTATAACAAAGGAAAGAAAATAGAAAATATGCTTTAGAAACAATTCCTAAACAAATCGTTAAAAAATTATTACAGTTTCATTTTAATCGCTCCGGGCAAATTTTTCGTAAACTACGCAAAATACAAAAAAAATGACCCAAACAAAAGTTTTTCAGATTGGAGGGAGACATCTCATGGTGACCTTTTATTTCACCTTGAAATTGGCCTAATTTCAAGGTGAACACGATTTTTTCAAATGGAATGAATGACCTATTTTTGTCCCCCACCAATGAAAAGAGCAAAAAATTACAATTGGAATTACAATTGTAATTTTATATGTGTGACCACATATGACCTTAGAAATTATTTGAAGGTCATATGGCTAACCACCAGAGATAGTTTTATACGGGTGCTGGATTATTTTCGCAGATATTTAGTCACTGGTTTCTAAAAAGTAAAAGAGAATTGCTATCTTGTACTGTCTTTGACTCAGCAAATTGTCTTAATCGGATACCGGCGTGATTAACGCCTAAACAATGAACATAAAGTAACTGGAAAAAAAAAACATAATCGTGAAACGTCATGACTAAATTCAAGTGCGTTGACGTGACATTTTTCGCTCTTTCCATTGGTTCTATCAAAAAAATTAATTTTATTTGAAAAACCACAATGACCTTGTTACAACATCCAAAGCCGACCCCAACATCGTGGTTAAGGTCACCGTCGGATATCCCTCTCCTAGCTCCTATCCACATAACTTCTGTAAAGTCATTTTTATGCTCTTTCCCATAGTTTGAGACAAATAGCCTGGAATATAGATATTCCAGGAATATTGTATAACCTTCAAAAACGCGTAACTCATATAACATTATTATCGTTGATGGTTAGCTACATAACCTTCAAAAAGATTCTAAGTACTTATGTGTGACTACATATTCCAATGTAAAATTTATGCTCTTTTTATTGGTTGAGTCAAAAAAGATCATTCCATTGAAAAAATCGTGTTAATCTTGATATACGGTCACGATCAAGTTCAAGGTCAAATACAAGGTCACCATGATGGGACCTCTTCTAATCTGAGTAACTTTTTTAGGTCATTTTTTTTATTTCACGAAGTTTACGAGAAAATCTCATGGGGGCGATTAAAATAAAACACTCTGTATTTATGCGATAAATACATAATCACTTTTAAACATAAATTTATTTGAATAATTAAAGCTGAGTTTATGATAATTCTGTATATATAAAAGAAATTGTGACAAGAATGATGTACGTTGGAAAAAATAACAAATTTATTTTTTTATTGGGTATATTTGTGATTTCTGACCGTAATATTGAAAAACTTCTTGCTCTTTTGCATATATGAATGATTGGATTTTTGGTATGATTATATTACTATTAGTCCTTTTCTATTGTTCTGTTCGTTTTCAGATATTGTACTGTTCTCCACAACAAAATATCTTATTTGATTTTATTCGGAATTTTACTTTCCCGGCTACAGCGATAAAAAAACCAAAAAAAATTGTCTTTTTTAATTTTGTACCTTTAGGAGTAATTTTTTATTTTAAATTAAGAAAAAAATAAATTTAAATACATTTTAAATAATCTGTGAAAATAAATTTTATTTCAATGCTTTCAAATTCGAAAAATTCATTTTTGTTAGGTGGACGTTTGTGTATATGTTCTTGAATGCTGGGCCGTATTTGGTCCTATAACTTTGGACCATGTTGACTGATTTTCATCAAACTTGGTAGACAGGTACTACCTTCGGGGGAAAAGAATGTATTAATTTTGGAAAAGACTGGAAAAAGGGGTGAGGTAATTTGGCCGAAATAAAATTTCAAATCTTTTTTTTTTCAAATCTTTACTAAGGCATTTAAGCAAAATATGTTCTTGCAAAAGAAGATGTTTCTGTTATCAAGATCACAAAGTACCAAATTTTTATTTAATATTCAGCTCCCCACAAAACTGACATTTTTTTTCTTGGTTATCTTGCTTCAAAAAAGAAATTGATAGAAGCTTTCGCATCTATATCTTCAACATCGATAATACTTCAACCCATTACATAAAATTTTAATCATTCCACTCCAATCGTCTGAGGGAACAAAAAATATTTATGCAATTATAAATTTCTTTTAAAACTTAGCCTCTAGTTTATTTAAAGCATTTTTTTTGCGGTGGGAGTGAAATTTTCCAATATTTTTTTAAATATCATTTTTTAATTGCTAACAAACGTACCTAAGAAAAATAAGACCTTAATTTGGCGAAATCTGGAGATTCTGAGGGCGACCTTGGTTTACAGCCTTAACCCGTCGATTTTTTAAGTTGAAAATTTAATGGCCTCAATGTCCAACATATAGAACTAATCTGACCAAGTTTGGTCAAAATCAGTTAAGTAGTTCTGAAGATATGCATATTCGCATATGCCCAAATTGAACCGATTGCAATATTTTCCCTTCTAAAGCTGTAACTCTGCTACAGCACTAAACGGGAAAGTAAACATTTGATTATTGGTTTATTTTTTTGAACATTTTGACCTCAAAAATTTAAATTATAAAATCTACGTATAATCAAACAATTAATTTTATATTTGACAAGTAAAAAAAACTTTTATATATGTATAAAGTTTTATATTTATAAATTTATATAGTTTTTATATTTATTTTACACTTTTTTAAATTTTTTTATTTCATTATATATAATAAAATTAAAAATTAAAATTTTTATATCAAAATTTAAAAAAAAGAAGTCATAATTTAGTTATTGTTTTTCAATAAAAAGGAATAATTTTATCATAAATATACAAGTACAAGTAAAGATTAAGATGATTCAATTTAAAATAAATTAAAAGAAAGTTTTCGAAAAACCTTCGTTAAACTTATTTTGAAAACATGAATTAGCCAGTCAACGAAGGGGAAAGTATTTTTTTTATTGACTTCTAAACAGACAATATCTCATACATACACAACACACGTTAAACACTACACACATATAGATAACTTTTTTTTAGTGTAAATATTTAAATTTTGTTTGGTAATCTTATCGTTTTCAATCTTATTTATGGATCAGGAATATCTAGAAATGGATTCAATTTTCGAAGAATTTAGAAAATATAGACTTTTGGATCAGAAAATACACAAACTATTTTGGTGATATAAAGATTTGCTAATAAGTTTTTTAATGATTTATAAAATTCCTATTAAACCATCAATAAAAATATATTTTTTTAATCATCTGATGGTTTTTAATTTTTTGTGAATAGCTTTTAAAAGTTTAATTTGACCAAACATTTTATCGGAAATTATGTTTATTTATTTATTAAGATTGAAAATATTATTTAAATTAGCGAAAAGATTAATGTAATTGAATTAAAATAGCCTTGGTGGTGAATAAATAATATGTATGGAATTTATATAATAAGGTAGGACATTAAATTTAGTATCCATAGATATTTTGAAATAAATGAATAATAATAGTAAATGAAAACGTTTTTAAAGAAAAATTAGATTTTTTTAATATAATGTTAAAAAATAAATAAGATGGATAGACATTTTAGAAAAACAAATGTAAACCAAAATAATGGTTAATGAAAAGCTAAGAAAACTATGTATCAAAACAAGAGGTGTATTTTCATAAGGATTAACAGTCACAATTATAATTGCTTGTATAAAAACAATTAGAATATTTGCTTTGAAAGGATATATATTTATTACACCAACTTGTACCTATATTTACTGAAATTGGTAAATATTTATACACATACCTTTTTTGGGTATACTTAATTAAATCCCATTTAATATTTCGGTAATCATTTTATAGAACCTATTACATAAATACGTGCAGTTCTTGTATAACTGCAAAGCAGATCTATTTTCCCTTTTATTTAATGCCCCTAGAAATAGCATCGAGAAATTTAAAAGCAGTTTAAAAAGGAATTAAAAAGGAATTGTTATTAAAACTATTTTGCTTTGAGCAAATTGAATTTGAGCTAAAAAAAAGTCGCAAATCTACGAAAATATATCTATGGAATACGTAATTGTTTAATACAAATGATAAAATATTAAAAAATAAAACTTCATTTCGTAAAACGTTCGGCTTAAAATAGGAATCTAATTCAAAATCTGCGTAGTCAAATTTTGTAAACTAAGGTTTTTCAAATAGAAAATGAAGTAATGTTTACTGAGGGAGAAAAAAGGGTTCTTACTTTAGAAAATAAAAATTATTTATTGATGCAAAAATGGTTTTGTTAGGGCTTGCTATTTTAATTTCATATTACCGGAATTTCAATTTCATTAAAAACTGTTTAAAATCCCAAGCTATAAAATTTCAACAGCCTAGTTAAAATTATGTCCAAATGAGGTTTAAATGTTAATTTTTCATCGAAAATTATACCTAATTCGCTCTTTTACTGGACATATTTAACATTCTGAAAATACGAATGCAAATAATTGATGTACTACTAGGTCAAAACATTAGGTAATTTCACTGTTGTACTGCAGTATTGGTAAAAACCTTTTTACATAAGCCTTATTCGGAAACAATTTAATAAGTCTCATTTTCATTAAATTCCATGCATTATTTACAATAGTAGAAGTCTCTCTCTTTTACAATTTAAATTTTCATAATTATATTCTAGTTATTTATATAATATATATATACATACATATGTATGTGCGCGCGCGCGTGTGTGTATGTTTAAAGAGAGAAAGACAGAATGTCAAAATTAAATGAGCTAGAGTAAAATTTTTAATTTCGCGTTAATTTATACCTAATATTCCTACTATTTACGTAAAGAATTTTCAAATTAGTCACTCATATAACTCATAGTCTCTTCCCATGTATTCAATTGGCCTGGTTCTCTAATAATTCAGTTTATTATTTATTTTTTTATTACTTCAGCCTATAAGGGATTTTTTAATAGATATGTATTTTTTAATAGATATGTATTTTCTATCGTTAGGAAGAAGTTTTTCAGTTACTTTCTATTCTCCTATTACAAAATAAAACTTGAAAAGTATATAAAGAAATAATTAATTACATTATTCACAGTATCCGTTTTAAAAATATTATTTGCATAGTTTATAAAGAATTATAATAATGAAAAATTAAATTTAAATTTATAACATTCGTAAAGATTTGAGGAAATAAACCCTGACTTCGAATAACTTTGAATGCGTGTTTATAGCAACTAAATCTAACAATTATTAATGCCACATCCCTATACAAAGCTGTAAATATGGTTATTAATATAGTCTTCGCAAAAATGAAAACTCAGTTTATAAAGCAGAGCATCCCAAAGCCTCATCAAGATACAACTCTGTTAATACGTAATTTTAGGTAAAAATATGAATTATGTAAGATAAAAAAAAAAATAAAAAACTAATATTTCGGTGACAGAATATCAGCAGATTTCTTTATAAATATTGATTTCGTTTATTTAATTAATTTATTTTAGATTTCGTAATATTTAACTCACCGGTCTCTCACCAAGCATTCGAACCCTGCAGTGTAGGAATGCAGTACCGCCAAGTTGAGCTGTAATGTTAGTAACCATATTGTTATCAAATACTGGCATATTGGGAGGTGGATCATCCATATTTGCCATTCTGGGTGGTTGTGGGGGTGGTGGTGGTGGAGCTATTCTCGGTGTAGGTCGGACAACTTCTTCCAACCTATCTACTGGACGTTCTGAAACAGAGAATAAAAGAAATGTAAGATTTACAACAAGATAATATGCTTATTTCTCATTTTCTAAATCATTAAAGCATTCTCTTTAACCGTACGTATGTTTTTACTCAAATACACTATCTTCTCTCTTTCGAATTTCCTAGTAAATTTGCAGTACTTATGGATTTTACCTATAAGATTCTGGATTCAAATCCCGATTAGGTTTAGAATCTTATTCACTCTAAACCTCATTCATTATAAAATAAAATAAGGAAAACTCTAATTAGGTGTAACTTCTAGTTATCGGTAAAAAGAAATAAAACTTATACGACCATATTCCTACATAATTAAATATATACATAAATATAAAATTGATACCGGTTAGGCCAACATTGAATAATGCAATAGGTACATTATACAGGTGGTATACGTTAGGTGTGTTGTAATACACATGCATAACAAAATGGAGATACGGGTAATTGGAATTACTCAAGAGCAAGAGTATGCTACTGCTATAAAAATAACAAAAGCCAAGCAAATCAGATGAAGTACAAAAGAAATTACATTTCTACACTGTTGTAATCGTCCTACTAATATTTTCGCTTTATTATATTAGATTTAAACATTAATCGTAGGTACTAAGTTGCTTAAATTCATTCCAAACAGAATTCAATAAAAAATTAAAAACATACCAGTTACTTAAGTATTAAATATTTCTTTCTTAACTTGCGCTTCTATAAAAACAGGGCTAATAATTAATGAAAAATCTCTAAGCTTAGCTTGAAAAGAGTTGACAAAAAGACCTTTATATTTTAAAATATTTGTTTTTAAAATTAAAAATTATTACAACATAATTATAATGCAGTATACACCCTTCACAATAATAAATAAAACCCCGGATAAATGCGCAAAACGTTACGATTTACATATTACCTGACGGTGTTAAAGGTTAAAGGTCAATAGAGCATTCGTAAAGGAAATTTATTTCACACCATTTAAGTTGATTTTAGATAAATTTAATTCATTTTTAATCAAGTTTAAAAGCTAAAAACCATTAACGAAACTGTTTTAATTACAAAATCGTTATTAACCACACCTCAAGCTGCTTTAAGAATTGCTCAGACGCCTGTTTTCAAGTGTCTGTGATTGAAAGGTAATTTATTAATGTTTAATAAGTTACTGTGAAAGAAAGTGTAATTTCTTGAGAAAAATTGCGAAGAAATCCAATTTGAACTCTTGTTTGACATAACCCACAACCGATCTAAATGTAAGTTTTGATCTACCATACAAAAGGAGTGAACAACAAAGTTAGCGAAACTTATGTTGCTTTACGTAAGGAGACTAAAACTTAACTGTACTTGCTGTTTGATGATATAAGTCAATGCAGAATAAACACAATCACTAAACTTCAAATATATACGTAAAATTATTTGTTTATTTATTTATTTATTCAAATATGTATATTTAATATTTAATATTTATCTTTTACTACTTATTATTTTTTTTAATATCTGTAACGATAAAAGATACCTTCGATACCTTTCGTGAAACATTTCGAACCTAAAATAATAAATAGCGGAGCGAAAAACATGAACTTCATAGGTAAAATGTTAATATTTTTAAAGAAAAATATTGTACGTAGGCACTTTTATATTAACTTATTCTATAAAAATATGTAACATATTTTAACTGCCCATATCAGTTTCCTAAATTCTACAGGAAAGAAATGTTATCTCTATCTCTTATTTACATTATCTAAAATCGGAATAATAATGATAAAAATAGAATATGAAGAAAGACAAGCGTTAATTCGCTAAGCAGAAATGAGGGAAGAAAATCTCTGTTGCTTTAAATTTCAATACAGAAGAAGCAACAAATGAATGATTGCTGTCAAACTTGAAGGAAGAGCTAAGGAAAAAAATAAAATTGCAATCAGTAATAATATTAATTTAAAAATATAAAATTAATGTACTTTTAAAATATAGATTTTTGCGATGGTAAACCAAATCAAAGTTTTATATAAACGTTTTTAAAAAATATACTTTATGACGTTACCTGCCACTTGCAATCACGTTCAAAAGCTCAGTCATTGATGATACATAATTTAAATTTTAAAATTAAAAAATAATTAATACCATTCACTGATGAAACTGCTCTTTTCGCAAAGAAACAGAAAAAAATGAGTAAAAATTGAAAATGTTTAGGGATTTATTACCGAAAGAGAAATTCCCTGCAAAAATTACGTTAAACCAAATTACAGTTTGTTTGGCGAGTGGTGGCATACGCGAACTCTTTGTTGTCTAGATCCAGTAACAAAGAGAGATTCGGTCTACGCACAGGAATACAGAGCAAACCATTTACAATTGTAGTTTAGAACACTGGGCTCCATAATTTTGCGTTTGCCAAAGTTACTTGTTCCTAATATACTATATATATATATATATATATATATATATATATATATATATATATATATATATAAAATATATATATATATATATATTATATAAGTTGTATTATAAGTTGTATTATTATATATATTGTATAAGTATATCAATAAGTTATATTGATAGTATTATATATATATATATATATATATATATATATATATATATATATATATAATACATTTTATTAATAAATTGTAAATTTACTTCAGTAAAGTAAGCTTTTTTTAACTACACATAGTTTTAGTTCTACATTTAGCTATATGAATGTGGACGATGACATTAATTCACATTCTTACAAAGTTTTTTGGGCCATTTACATATCCAACATACACAATTAACTACACTATCCGCAAATCAAATACAATCAATATTGATGTCAATAGAATCTAATTTTTCAGCGAAATAATAAAAAAAACTCATTACAATATATTATGATCGTGAAGCTAATAATAATTAAAAAATTTAACTTATTAAAAAAACAATGACTTTCTGTTATTCCAAAATTAATCACAATATAATAACCATTTTCATACTGGATCCATGAATAATATTAACTAGACTCACTGAATTAATACATTACTTAACACACAACTAATTTAATTTCTTTCCTAGTTACAATATTTCTTCAACTTCACTCAGTATGTACTCTTCGTCATCACTGTCGTTAATGGAATTGTCGTAACTGAAATCAGTTTAATGTAATTTTACAATAAAACGCTCGAAAATTTCGTCTAATATCATTTCAAGTTTTAAATGATTTGTCTCGCAATTTTCCACACTTTTACAAACTGCCTTCCAGAAATTTACAGTTATTTCTCTAAATTCATTTTTCGCCAGTTGTGTTGTATCTTCTAAATTGAATTTCACATTCTTTTGGGCAATGCAATTTTTAACACATGCCATTACTTTCATGTTGTTCTTGTTCCTTTACAATACGCTGAGGAATCTAATGGATACATCGGTCGTTTTACATACACGAGTCTGAATCTATTTTAAAGTTTTTGCTTGTTTTCCTTCAGTTTCTTTCTTCATAAAATTATAAATATTGACAATAACTCCTCGAGTCTGAGTTTTGATACTTTCTTCTTTCCACTAATTCTATTTGTACGCGCCTGCACAAGGGCCAGCTCCCACCAAGGTAGCTGACCACGCATTTCTTCCACCACTCCAGGTTTCTATATATGAACGAACGGCAGAACGAATTTTCAATTTGTCGCCGACCACCACCTGGAGAAGAAAAAAGAAGTTCCCTGGCGGGCCCAACGTGGGACCTGTCTGCGGATGCCAACATCCCGCAGGAGCAGGAGAGCATCTCCTAAGAGATCTGGCCCTCAGCGGGCCGCTGAGGGAGCTGCTGGGGGCGAACGCTACCTTCCCGTCCCGGGCAGGCTTCAAGCTCTCTGGCCGGCGGGCCGATCAACGAGACCATCAGTAGAAGTCGGCCAGCGTGGGATCGCTTGGAAAGAACCGACATTGCGGGGCTCTGGGGGCCACCACTTCCACACTGTAGTGGAAACCCAACTGCCGCTGAGGGGAAGCACGGTCCGATTCCAACGCACGAGCCGCAACCCCCTGACTACAGCCGAGTCGACATCGCCGGATACCAGCTTCCGGACTCAGTAGCCCTTCTCAGGGCTACATCACAAAACGCACAAATGACCATTTTCAGAGCTATCACTTCAGAAACCTCTAACTGCCCTATTCAGGGCTACTAAAAGGTTTTAAAGTGCCACTGTACCATTCGTAAAGTACTTTCAAATACCTTAAACAAGCCATTCGGCGACAGTATACTGTGTATATATATTTATTTCTATTTTTTCCTTATTATTTATTTATTTATTTTGTTGTTCCAAGAAGACATAAACATTGATCCATACGTTAATAGAATTACAATAATAACTTCAACAGGGGTTTCCAATGAGTCCCCTTAGCAAAACATACATACATAACTGAAAACTTCAATTGCATAAATGCACTTGCACAGATTCACTTCATAAAAAGTACAAAAATCAGTAAAAACCTAGCCAAAAAATAGTCAAATAATGCTATAGGACAAAGAAAAAGAAATACAAAGCAGTAACATAATTAGTCCATGAAAGAAATTTAGGCCCCTTCATCAAGACAGAAAAGATGCTCATCACTTAAGGGATGTCGTTCCAGCCCAAGAGTCACTCAGACTCCCGCAGGTTCTGTACGAGATGGCGTCTGAGATGCCGGACATCCTTACTGGTTTCTACGAGATTCAGCACTACATAGTTCACATGATTTCCTAGCTGTTATTTGTATGAATTTCTTCGTTCCTTGCAAACCATAGCGCCTCTGTAATAATTCTCGCCAACTTATTCTATAGCGCTGTAAAACCTCAATGTTGCTCGTCATCGTCAAACCGAATAGTTATATGCCATAACTCCAAATAGGTTTCAGAATGAATTTGTATATTAAATGTTTGTTGGAAAGCTATATATGTGAATTCCTGCTTAATAACCATTAAAGCACCTTAAACCTTATGTTTAACTGTTTTCTATTTTCTTTCATGTCAAGCAACGTTCAAGGAGAAGCCCAAGATAGCGTACTCTTATAATATACATATACCTTTATTAATCTCTTGGGTTAACCAATCAACTATACAAACTTATAAATTAAATACACTACATTTCACTTAGAATTCTCTAAGCTTCCTCAGGTGACAATACACAGTTATACACACATCATATAAAATTCTAAAAAATATAAATATTTGAATAGGTAAAGAGAAAGGTCTCGTTTTTATTTGTTCAGTGTTGAGCGTTTTTGAAAAGATTTCTTGCTTCTTCAGTACATACGAATCAACAAATGTTTAAAAAAAAAAAATTTAAATATCAAAATATAATGATATCATTTTAATCATTAAAATATTATACAATGAGAGTGAACAATATTGATTGTTTTATTTTACACCAGTGAGATGATAAGTATATCTCTAATATCTCTATTTTAATAAGATTTTTAATACAAAATTTACATATTTTTACGTTCTTATAAAACAGATATCTCTTGCAAAAGCGCTCACTACAGTAAAGAAGAGGAAAATGGTAGTAATAAGAACAATTATAATGATAATGAGCATTACTAATTAGTCTACATATATTCTCATAAATGTAATGGACCTGCAGAACTTTTAACTCCAGTACTTGTCAAGGAATACATATAAAAAGAAAATTTTAATAAAAGACAATATCTTTTCTTTTTTTTTTTGTTAAATTTACGTAGAAGTTTTAATGTTTATTTTTAACAATAATTTAAAAAACTTTTGTTACAGCATGCAGAGGAAAATATTTTAATGGAAAAAAATTAAAGTTTTTTTTTTTTTTACATGGATGCATAGAAGAGTAGTTACATATTTTATAGGAAAATGTTGGTGTGAATATGCCAAATAATTCAAGAAACAAAAATAAAATTAAATTAGAACTCCTTTCTTCTACTTCAGAAATATTCTAGTAATTTTTAGGAAAGTATTTAAGCAATGATTTCGAGGAAGCGTAATTAAAGCAAGCTAAATTGAAAATAATTTTTTCGTGAAAATGTTTTAGAAGACACAATGAATGTTTTATAAGAATTAATGGTTTACTATTTGAATAATAAGAACATATATCTTGAGCTTACTGATAATTCAACTACTTAGTTAAAGTACATGTTTTATTACCAAAATTAAAAAAAAATGAAAATGAAATAAAAGAGATTATGAAAGATAAAAGCATTAATTTAATATTTTTTAAATTACAAATATTTAATTGACAAATAATTTTAGTACTAATAAAATAGGCTGTATTATATAATGAAAGGGGAAAGTAAGAATAGATATATAAAGTTGAAATGGAAGAGAAAAGCGAGTAGTGACAGAAATTAGGAATAAAAGGGAAGGAAGTTAGTTAGTGAGTGAATGGAAGAGATAAAGATGGAGTGTGTAAGATCACTAATTTGTAATTAAACCAGATAGAGATCAAGTACTAATAGCATCCTGCATCCTGTAATAGTTGTTGCAATTATACGAGAGTTAATTTTAGTCGAAGGAAAGAACGGTAAGATTTTCTTGTTTTTATTTTCAGTTCAGTGCTCTCTAATTTATATTTTGTATTATATTCCAAACCGAACAAATGAGCGTAGTTTAATTTTAATTAAAATACTATAAAAAAATGAATAAATAACGATTATACAAAACAAAAATGTAGTTAAGTGAAACAGTATTTCTCTAAATTCATTCTAAGACTATGTAGTATATTCTAAACATCTAATCAAAATTAAATTCCTAATCTTAGATTAGTTTTCAATAAAATTACTTTTAATCGCTTCGTTTTTCACACAGATACCTAATTTTTAAAAAAGATATAAAGGACCGGAGATATAAGGAAAGCACTTTCTCGAAGATCATCTGTTAATTACATGTCTTACCCTTAAAATTAATCATTATTATTATATAATAATAATAATATATATATATATGTATGTATATTTTTTCCCCGTAGGGAGAGGAAAAAGCTCTAACAGCCGCCATCGGGCCCGCTCTAACGGCAATTGCGGGACACTCACCCGCTAATATACCTCCCCCTCCCGACCTTGGACGCGCAGAGGCCAGACCTAATCCACATGGTATGTACGCAGTCCCTGCGCAATCACCCGGGCGTTCTTGTCACCGAATTAGATAGAGCGACGTCCCCATGGCATCATCGGCGAACGAGGACTCCGAGAAGCCCCCGCCGATCACTCCCTAAGGCTGGCCGCTCAGAGTCATCCGGTATCGGTCGCTCGCCTCAGGTCAACTACAGACTTCCAGCCTGCCTGTCCCTCTCCTCCGCTGCCTTGTTTCGAATTATGGCTGACACACAGTCGTTACTCTCGTTCAAGCATCTCTGTCACCCATCATCACACTTATGACATTATCCAATTTACTGCGCCCACCATGGCGGCCCTCAAGTCTCTCCATGTCTTACAAAAAAAACACTACGTGTTCCGCCGTATCCTGCTCCCCACAATCATAGCAGCATCTAGTGATACTTCTACTCATACGTTAAAGGTAATCTTGAAAGCATCCGTGCCCTGATAGAAACTGGGTGAACCCATAATTGGTATCACCGTGCTTCCGCACCACCCAACTTCTAACGTTACTGATGAACCGGTATGTCTACTGTCCTGTTTCCTCCGCATTTGACCTGTCGTTCCATGCTCTAAACGGCTCGTCGAGCCACTTTCCTCTCACTTCCCGAAGCAATAGAATGTTTCATCGTAGTCTGCAGGTCAATCGGTAGCACACCAGCTATGACTGGCGCCGCCTCTGAACCTATCATCCGGTACCCTACGATAACCCGCAGATTGAGCTGTCGTTGTTGGCTCAACAACCTTCTTCTGTTGCCTGCCCTATCCAAAGCACCTATCCAAACAGACGCCCCAGCACACTACTGAAGAGCATAGTATATAGTGTACAGTGTACTACTGAAGAGTATACAGTGGAGAGTAGCCTCCTTTTCGCTGTCTTGGGGCCACCCATATTGCTCTTCAACCTTATCAGGGCTTGGACAACCCGTTCGCCCTTTCTGACAGCTCCCTCAACATGTATGGAGAAAAGTCTGTGCCCATCCATCCAAACCCCCAGATACTTTGTCGCTGGGCTGGAGTACACAAACGTTTCAGAAAACCCGGAACCGAACAGGACTCAACCTCCGCCATCCAGTCATGACAACCACTTCACATTAATCCTTATTATATGAAGAGTAGTCACATAGTATTAGTATATGAATAGTCAGTAATGATAGAATCCCGTTTATCATTTTATTTCATTTTTCAGTTCGTAAAAATAATTTTGTGGTGGAGCTCAATTTATTAAATTCGGGGCAAAATTAGCAAGCTTGTGGTATTTATAATAAATTGACTAATAATATACAGTTATACACTAAAGATGTAACTTTTTAAGCTTTATTATTAAACATGCCACTTTATAGGGACAAAACTTATGAAACTTTATAGGTATAATCCAATAAAGTTAGCGTCGAGTAGTAACTTGACTTTCACCAGACTCATTCTTCTAGTGATGTAGCTGCAGTTAATATCTGCAACAAAATCGATGTTGTCAACGAAGCCAAAGAAATTGTTCAACAGAAATTTAACGAGCTGTCAGCAGTATATTGGAAGAAATGCTGTGATCAAACTCTACAATTCGAAAATAATTACTTCGAGGCTGACAGGGTAGTGAACATGCAGGCGAAGAAAGTAGAAATAACAAGGGGTGATTTCAGTGCCAATTACGACAAGGATGTAGAGGTGGACGGCGAAACCGCTGAAGATGAAGACGATAACATGGATGGAATTGAGCTGTTAAAATAACTATAATTTTAAAACTTTTATAATCGTAAATAAATGTTTTATAAGAAACGGTATATTCTTCTTGAGATAGTATAATTTATTTCAATATATAAAAATTTGATATGAATACCACATAACTTCCTTCTACGCTTATTAAATTACATATACACATATTTTTAAAAAGAAAAGTACATAAAATTTTATTTCATTAATATCTTCTGTTATTTTTTCATATTATCTTTTTATTGTTATTATTGAATTATTATTCATTGCAATTTTTTTTTTACAATCAGAGGTTAATAATTATTAATAAATCAGTATATTTTAACTACAAAAAAAGGAGGTGAAGTCGGATTTGAACAGATGTGCCTTCCTCATGTAAGTTCCAAAAATTTCATTAATTAAAATTTTATTTGCCTATAACTCTAGACTAATGAAAATAAGTACCACTTATGTATATCGTTGAAAAGCTCTCAATGAGAGCGTACTGCTGCAGATAAGAAAAAGTCTAAAATCCAAATGTGTGGGATTTTGGCCTTTTTGGTCACTTTTGGTCAATACATAAAATATAAAAAGTAGGGTTTTTTGACTTCCTGAGATATGGATCTAGTCTGTAACTTTAAACTAAATCTTCCACTTAAATAACAAAACTTATCTGCCTAATTTGTGTAACATCTATGAGTAGAATGTGCCGTTTTATATAAAACTAGCAGACCCGGGAATGCTTCGCTATTGCTAGATTTGCATTTATATATACATATATATATATATATAAATATGAAAATTTGATAAAACATTAAAACACTGAACGTTATGAAAATCACAAAATTTCACCTTTCACTTTATAAAAATCAGAATGTAAATAAATCCAATTGTCAAAACAGCACTACCTATCGCATTTAATTCAAACTAGTCCATTAACACAGTAGTCGGTTAAAAATACCCCTAACTTTCTTTCTACTGGTCAGATCGAGGATTTCAATAGCTTTAAACCTTCTCCGGGCAACGCGAACCATTTTGGAAATACCCGCGCGTAAACTGATCCAGACGTTTTTTAGTCTATAGTGGACAAACATTGTCACTTTTATATATATAAAAGAAGAAGTTTGTATGTTTGTTAGTTTCATAAATATCTCGACACCGGCGCCACCTAGCGGGTATAGGTTTTGCAAAAATTTTTCTTTTCCTTTAATTACTATATATTCTCAATATGAGTCAAATCAGTCCATAAATCCAATTTTTCTAAATATCTCAACTTCAGCAGAACCTAGCAGGCCCTATAATTCAAAACAGGTAGAAAAGTTAACAGGTACTCGGAAATGGGACGTGGTTTATTTGCATTTCTGCAAATAAATATTTTAATAACTAGTAAAATCAAACACAGAAACAGAGTTATCATTAATGTTAAAAAAATATCTCAATCAGCGCTATTAAAGGTAATCCTTCTACGATATTTCCTAAATATTTATTAATTAAATACATTTTTCTTAATCAGTGTTTGAGCGTCTTCTTGTTTTAAAAATTATTTCAGTAACTTTTAAAATACCTTTGCCTCCTCTGTATTTTTTTTTATTGGTGCAGTATATCATTATTTATAAACGGGATATTATTCATTTATTCAATAAATATTAAACTGTTTATAAAAATGGTATATCAAGAAAGGAATTTTAAGACGGAAAGATAAATTAATGGCACTAGCACATTTAGTGTTTACTTTTACGTAAATTAATTACATTAATCGAGAAACTGAACTTTAAAACTGTGTGTATTGAGAGCACACAACTAATTACTTATCCTTACAAAGGGTTATGTTAGGTAAACTGTTTTAATGAAAATAGTTCTTTTGTTTGAATTTATATAGTTTCTATAAGATAATCAGAATAATTCATGCGCAGAATAATTAACAGGATTGAATAATAATATATAATGCTGCTTTTATGGAAAGCTTATGGCTTACGTTTTACTAAGTCGAACAAAAAGCCTCTGCATTAGAAAAAGAAAGATAAATATAAGAATAAAAACAAAATAAAACAAAACGAAAGGTTAACATTGATACAATTTAGTGGAATTTAAGTAAAAATTCAATTTATAGTTTAGTACACTGTACGAGGAATTGTATATAAAGATAAAATGTAATTCAATTCTATAGAAAATATAAAACTCGAATTCAAGTGATAAAGATATTCTGTGGAGCCTAGAAAAGCTTTAAGGATTACATTTATTTGAAGTAGTTGTTGGAAAAAGCGGTGAAGGGGATGCATCGGTTTGAAAAAATATGGAGAACCAAAAAATATTTCAGTCTCAACCACTTTCCATTTCATTCTTTTCTTGAATTTTTCTCATTATTTTTTCCATTTTCAGAATCCAGTTGAATAAAATATAGGTTGATACGAATAAAACTTATATCGATCATTCTTCACTGAAATTATTTTTATACAAAAACAATCGGAAAGGTTACGTTATTATCATTGATATGATTTTTATTATTAGTTTTTTTTAACCACAAAAACAAGATAAATTAATACAAATACACACACACACACACACACACACACACACACACACATATATATATATATATAAAATAACATGACATACGGTATTTTACTTAAAAATATTATCTTTATTAATCTCTTGGGTTAACGAATCAAGTATACAAACCTTTTTTTTTAACCTCCGGGTCCGCAGTTAAGCATTACTGCAGAGGATGAGATGAATGATTCGTAGCGTGTGTGAAAAATGCCATGCCTGACCGGGATTCGAACCCGGTATACAAACCTATGAATTAAATACACAACGTTTCACCTAGAATTCTCTAAGCTTCCTCAGATGACAATACACATTCACACACTCACACACACATCATACAAATTCTCTTACACTGTATGATGTGTGTCACTTGTGGAGTTAGAGAATTCTAAATGAAATGTAGTGTATTTAATTTATAAGTTTGAATAGTTGATTGGTTAACCCAAGAGATTAATATGATATTTTTAAGTAAAATATACCTTGTTATTATAATTATTTCTATCCAATCAAGAGGAAAATAAACATAAATAAATATGTAGTTATATATATATATATATATATATATACACACAAAGAGAGAGTGGGGGGAAAGAATAAAACCGCGTTACCCGGTTTAATTGTTGTAATGAAATCATATTCTGATAATCTAGAATATAGCAGAACTAAGTAAATAGAACAAATATCTAACGTGTTAATATTCTATTGTATTTTGAGACAATAAATATAACTAGAAATTTTATAGAAAAAATCAAATAACAAAGTATTACGCTCAATATAAATGACACAAAATTCCCGTTTAACCCACCGGTTGAACTAGTGGTAAACTCGTCGTCGTAAATCAACCAATTTCCAAGTCGATAGTTCTTAGTTTTAAATCCTAGTAAAGGTAGTTACGTTTTTCGGATTTGAATACTAGATCGTGGATACCGGTGTTCTTTGTTGGTTGGGTTTCAATTAACCACACGTCTCAGGAATGGTCGGCTTGAATTTGTTCAAGACTGCACATTTATCGATACAGTTACGTTTTACTGGTAAGTCGCTAATAAAGTCGACTTAGTGTTGATGCGACTTTAAACAAAAATATTGAAAAAATTAATAAATATTAAAAATAAAAAAATGTTACTCAAATTAAATAAATATTCTCATTATACAGAGTGATTTTTTAGTCCTGTTACCCAATTTTAAATGTAATTTTAGAAAGGGAAGTTTAGGTGGAATAAAAAAATGTATTTGTTACTTACAAAAGAGATTTAATAAAAAGCTATTACTTACATAATTGTTAAAGAAAATGCTCAAAATGCTCACCCCTTGCGGTTATACACGGAAGGACTCTTTTCAGCATATTAGCAGAAACCTTTTTGTTGCATTGGAAATATTCGTAATTAAATCTGTAATATTGATTTTAAGTTCATCAGTAGTGTGAGGATTGTTTTTGAAGGCCTCGGAGTTAATATAGCCCCACAAAAAGTAGTCAGGAGATGTGAGGTCTGGGGACCTTGGAGGCCATAAGCCCTTGCTTATTATTCGATCATCAAAGAACTCTTGCAGAAAATCTACGGTTTCTCGAGACGTGTGGCATGTAGCGCCGTCTTGCTGAAACCAGCAATACCGTTCTTGAGGTTCCAGGAGGGACACAAATTGGCGCACAATATATCTGTATACTTCACCATTTACTGTCTGTTCGAAGAATATGGGTCAGACTGTACGATGACGATATATCGCACACCACACATCAATTTTTACTGGATGCAAAGTTTTGTCTTGTAAAGCGTTAGGATTTTCAACCACCCATTCTACGATAGTCGTAAGTTAATTACGAAAATGGCATAACTATTCTCAAAAGTAATAAACTTTATACATACTTAGTACAATAGCGAAGGTTTTTCAGTAACATTCTTTACTAAACCGAATAATAAACTTCAAACATTCCTTATATTGCGCAAAAGCATGCTACCTTTATTCCTTTATTCCTTTAGGTCGTATATTCATTGTTGTAGAGATAAAGTTAATTGCTCCTATAATAGATCTTAGTCCTGCGATGTGAATAGAAAAGATAGTTAGGTCTGCTGATGGTCCTGAGTGTGCAATTTGGGCTGAAAGGTAAAGGTAAACTGTTCATCCTGTTCCTGATCCTGATCCTACAACTGAACTTGAAATTAATAATGTGATTGATGGGGGTAATAATCAAAATCTTATATTATTTATTCGTGGGAATGCTATGTCTTGTGCTCCAATTATTATTGGTACCAGTCAGTTTCCAAATCCTCCAATTATGATTGGTATAATTATAAAAAAAATTATAATAAATGCGTGTGATGTTACGATGGTGTTGTAGATTTGATCATTTTTAATTATTGATCCCGGTTCTATTAGTTCTATTCGGATAATTATTCTTCTTATTGTAACTAGTATTGTGGATCAAAGGCCGAAGATGAAGTATAAGGTTCCAATGTCTTTGTGGTTTGTTGAAAATATTCATTTATTACTTTACATGTAATAAATCCAATCTCTGTTTAACGCTATTTGACATTTCAACTTCACCAACCAAACTGAGTCATTGTTAGTCACAGAGAAAGCAATTCAGATAACTTGTATTCTGATGGTTATTGTATGCACATAAATTAAATACACGACATCCATAAAAAAGCCTGAAATAATTAAATCAACAAATTAACGTACCTCTTTCTGTTCTGAAATAGGATATTATGCACAATTCGACAAATCGGCAACAGAATATATTCCTATTTATATGTATTACCGTTGAAAGAAATAATTATTTGTTAAAAAAATAATTTAAACCAGAAATATGAATTATATATCTAATAAGAACTGAATGTATTATTTAAAATTAAATAAACAATACATATAAATTAATTATATTGTGTTTTAATTCAGTTTATGCAAAGTGATCAATTAAATTAGGGAACTGTGAGTTTTTTTATTGTCATTTAATAAACGGATATAGCTCTATCTCTTTATCCTACATTTTATCAAACATAGAATTAGGTATTTAATTATAATCCGAAATTATAATAAATCAATCAATTACAAAACCTGTTTTACAAATTCTACAGTACTTGCAATGCGGTTGAAAACCCCAATTTGAAGTTAATTAGAATTTTATTAATTATTTACTTGTGGTACTAACTGCTTTATTATATCATAGGAATACAATTAACTGAACAATATAACTATTACCTCCGACCATGAGCCTAGTCCATTACTAGTAATTACGAAATAAAAGATTTACGTTAATTTAGATTTTTATATTTTTTATTTAACTTAAGTATTGAACATTATTACCTAATTTTCGAATAGGAAAGAAAATGACTACTCTTTTAGTAAAATTTGATATAGTATCTCTTTTACTATTTATATAGCAGCTGATGGCAAAAAACACGAAGGAAGGTAATATTACAATAATTTAATTATATATTCTTATATTCTATTTTACCAAATAAGAAAAATCAAAATGTAAATAATATTTTCATTAAAAAAAAGAAGAAAACAGCATATCCTGAAAATTATTATAAAGACTCCAAGGCTTTAGATTTTCCGTCACAGAATTAAGAAAAGATTTTAAGAAATTAAAAAAATTGAATTAGAAAGGAACAAAATTAAATTTATGAACTAAGATTGGGGCTCTTCCTCTCCACCTCAAAAAAAAATTATATTATTTTTATATTTTTTTAGTCTGTTTTAACTATTCTAATATATAACTTACGAAAATGCATTTTTATATAACAATAAAATAAGATTAAATCGGTGCCACTGTCAGTAAGAATAACTAATATCTGGAATTTAAGCTATTTGTCACAAACCAAGCACGTAAGTTAGGCTTAAAATTCACCAAAGAAAAAAATATACGACTGGTCATCGATAAAGATCGTTTTACTGGAATAATACTCATAACACAAATAAAAATAAAGCAACTAAATTAATAATTTACAAACAAATTCAAGCTCATTGTATAATTTATGCATTTGAATTTAAAAAAAAAATAACTACTGTATTTTTATGTTGTTCTGTGAAATTCAAATTAAACCAGATTTACTAAGATTAGACAGTTTACAATTAACAAAGGGTGTGTATGTATATATAGACACGTTTGCATGTTCACGCGCGCACGCGTGGGTGTTAATGAAAATTGTTACGATCGATGGCAAAGTTATTGAAAATTAATATAAAGTTTTATACATGCGTTAATAAGTCAGTTGAGATTAGGTTAGCCACAACCGACCAAACCATCACCGTAAGCTACTAGGAAAGCTTAACCTAAAATTAGGTTATAAGATAATACGCCGTGTAAAATTAAATTTCGATAGTTAGGTCACAGAAACACTAATTGAATTGTTTTTGAAAATACAAAATTAGATTACTAATGATGAAATAAATTCATTTACAAACCTACTTTGCAGCGAAGATATTCTGTTTATTTCCGCTTATTTTTATTTGTCAATTACAAAATTTAATTATAAACGTTAAATATTGTGTCCTGTGATTATATAATTTGTATCACGTCATACTTGACCGACACAAAATCGTTCAGAAAAATTTTAACTTTTAAACAAAATAAAATTGAAGAATAACTGAAAACAATTTTAGGTGAAAGTTGTATCAAGATAATCCACAGAAGAAAAGGAGAGACGCCAATATTAGCAGATACAAAGAGCTGAAGTTAATGGTTGACCAAGGAATTAACCAATCAATTTTGCTAAACCCAAATTAAGACGATATAAAGCGACACAACAATCTTACTAGGAATATATTAACGAAAACGGTAAATTAAATGGGAAAGTTAAAGATAAATATTCCATGTCGACAACTAACCATTTTTTAATGAATGAAGGTTTTGTTTTATACGTAATCAACATTCTTTGAGGCGCGGGAATTACACTGTGCTGTAACCTCCTACCTAGAACCTTTTTACTAAAAACTGAAGTGTTCAATCGTTTCTGTTAATAATCATTAAAAACAATGATACAAAGTTATTATGACTACTATTCCTCCTTCTTCATTATCTGGAGGATACTTTTCCTATTAATAAACAAAGAAAACTAAAAACAAAAAACTTAATAAAAAAACAGTGTCTATCGATTAAAATGACAATTAAGTACGGTATGCATAACTAGTTAGGAAGTAAACAAAACAAGTAGAAAAATTGTATCTCGCCAATATAACATAACACGAAAAAACATACCAAGTTATTGAATATTAAATGACCTAATTTTGAATAATAACCTACAGCTAAATAATTTAAATTAAAAACACATAAGCTAGTCCGGTTACCAATCGTAACAAAATAGTTTTTTTTCTTTACGTTTGGCAAAACTGTTTGAAAAAAAATATTGAGTTTTATTGAAAAATAAGCATATTAACTTTTTTTTTAAATTGTAAAAATTCGAAAAATTAAGTTAAATGTTGAATCTTTCTTAATGTAGAAATTACTGATTCTAGACTTTTTTAGTTGTCATCTTTAGAAAAATATTAATTAACATTATCTTCAGAAAAGTAGTAAGAAATACAACGATTATTTATCCATCTTTTTTTTGTTTTTTAATTAAAAACTCTTATGTGGACACCAAATTACTTCCTTGTACGCCTATTAAATTACATATATTTTTTATTACATTGTTTTTTATATTTTTTTATTTTTGTTATTGAATTACTACTTATTATAATTTTTTTTTACAATCAGAGAATAATAATTATTAATAAAACATTATATTTAAATTAAAAAAAAGTTAAAGAAAAAAAAAGGAAATGAAGTCGGATTAGAGGCGATGTGCCTTCCCCTTGTAAGATCCAAATATTTCATTAATTAAAATTTTATTTGGCTATAACTCTGGAACCAATGAAAAAAAGTACCACTTATGATACATCGTTAAAATATCTCAATGAAGGCTTATTACTGCAGTTAACAAAAAGTCCAAAATCTAATTTTTTTGGATCTTGTGTTTTTTTTTGGACACTTTTGATTCAGTCGATTGCAATCAAAAGGGGAGGTGCACAACTAGATGTTACAACAGTCCTGAATCCAATATTTCAACATTCTACGTCTAACCGTTTTTGAGTTATCCTGATACATAGGTAAGTATGTACAGACATTACGCCGAAACTATTCAAAATGTATTCAGGGGTGATCAAAATGGAACTTTTTTTTCTCGCAAAATTTTTCGCGATTACAGTAAGTAGTATAAAGTAAAAAGATAGAATTTGTTAAATAAACAGGGTAATAATTATGAATTCAGAAATGTAACTCGAGAAACTGTTGTAAATCTCTTTGTAACAATGATTATTATTTCCAAATACTGAATAATTAGTTGAATTTGAATTTAAAATCTCCTTTTTAGTTATTTTTTAAAGGTATTTTCATGATTATTAACTTGTAGAAATCCTTTTTTCCATAACTATTAAAAAAACGATTACCAGCAGAAATTTTAAAAAGTATCTTCTACAATTTACGAATTATATTAATCAAGATTTATTAATCATTAAATTTTCTACTGATCTATTAAATAAAACAAATAACGTTTTGCAATAAACAGTTACGGAAATAAAATCGCAAAGGGGAAACCGCTCAACAGTACATCCATTTTTTTGGAAAATTTGATTTCATCCTCCTTTAAATAGTTCATGAGTGTTTTTAAACTTAGTAATTTTGTTTCAATAATGCATTAAGAGATGAATCTTCTTTTTAATTTCGGAAGTCATGAAAAGAAATGACTTTTTTCATATTATAAGAATGATTATCAATAACTAAACTGAAGATTATTACTCGACACGATTTAGTTTCAGTCCATGGATTACTCTGCTTATAAGACATAATGTGGATCTTGGTGAAACTATTAAATAATGACATCCTTATAGTCAATGAATGTTTTTATATCCCTTCTGTCCATTAGACCAATTGAATTTCTGCCAGAAATTGAAAGATTCCTACTCAGCTTCAGAATCTTCATCCCACCCCACAGTATTCTTGGGATCACATCTGTTATTAAAAATGTTTTTAATATTACGATAGGAACTACCATCACATTTTCTTGTTATCGAATTTTTCTCACTTCTGCTGAGAATGCTTTTTAACTTTTTTTTGGTCAAATTATTGCTCAAAGAATTATAAAATTTGAAGGAACATATCTCTGCTTTTAAGTTACATCTGTTATCATAGGTCTACCCAAATATAATTTTGAGTCATTTTCAGAAGCAGTACCGTTATAAATCTTAAATAAGTGCTTTTAATTGACTAAAATTGAACTATCAAACCCAATTGAACGGGCTTCACCACTATACAGACATGAAATCATGTAAGATTAAGTTTTTATTATTCAATCAACAGATTATTTAACAGACATATTTTTTTTTTTTTTTTTTTTTAATTTTTATGATTCGTCAAAGAAATAACATGTTTCGGTTTTCATATTAGGATCCTTCTTTCTTTATTGTTCCTGCTTATCCTCCGGTAATTACCATTCAAATAATACTTCAGAGGATGATATGTGTGAGTGTAAATGAAATGTAGTCTTGTACAGTCTCAGTTCGACCATTCCTGAGATGTGTGGTTAACTGAAACCCAACCACAAAAGAACACCGGTATCCACGATCTAGTATTTAAATCCGTGTAAAAATAACTGACTTTACCAGGACTTGAACGCTGGAACTCTCGACTTCAAAATCAGCTAGTTTGGGATCAGCTGATACTAGTATCCTTTCTTTTTTTTTTATTTAACCTCCGGATCCACCGTTAGACATTCTTCAGAGGATGAAGATGAATGATTTGTAGCGTGTATGAAAATGCCGTGCCTGACCCGGATTCGAACCCGGGAAGATACTAGTATCCTAAACTTAATCAACCTAACTCTCTTTAATAATTAAACGATGTATAAAATTAATACAAAAGTAAGTTAAACGGTGCGCACTCTAAAGTCTTTTAAATATATGTATCAAATTGAACAAATTACGATTTAACCTACAAATATATTGTTTACATTTATCGTTTAAGCAACGGGAAATTCTTTTCGTTTCATTAGCTAAACAGTTAAAATGCATGGCAAAAATTAACTGTATTTTATTTATTAAGTTAATTGAATTGAAATATTTTCTTAATTAAATGTTTTTCTTGTACTTCTACGTCGATTTTCCAGGTTTCTATCACTCCATTAAATAACTGTATTTTTTTAAACGAAGTTAACTCACGAAAAAGCGAGACGGTGACAACTGAGAAACAAACAAAATAGTTGCTTTAGAAAGACTAATCACCATATCATATGTTTTGGAAAGACTTTTACCCCCTCTTTTCAACAATTTGATAAATTTGTGTATCAATAAACTTGTAAATGTGAAACTTTGGCAATATTTCTCTTCACCTGATTTCATAATCTTAATAAAACTATTATTATTTTTTATCTGGAAAATATGTTTAATTAAAAAAGCTAAATTTATTAGGCATGTAGATGATAATTCACTGTATTTTAATTAAAAAATTAGAATTTTAGAATAACTACTGCATTGCGTATAAAAAACCTACACCTGCAACAATCTTTGTTTTTTTTTTTGTGCTCGCGTTAAGTCTTATCTCCTCTCCAATGTATGTAAACAGTTACATTATTTGATTTAATTTCAAAATGGCAATGCAATTTTTAATTAATTATTATTGTATTCAACATTGTTTATTTGTTTCATTAGCATAAATCTTTCGTTGTATTTAAAGTAAACAAAAAAAATTATTGAATTTCAATTTTATCGAAAATATTTCAAACCAAAAAATATTGAAGAAAAAACTTATTTTAGAATTTATCGCGTAAAAAAATCGTTTTTACATAATTAATGTTTATTTCACTTAAAAATATATTTATTAAATGAAAATTTAATTTAGAAAATAATGTAATTAATTATGATTTCAAAACAATGATAGTCATTATATTAATGAACATTCAACATTCAATTGCACAACAGATAGTATGAACAGTTTTAATGTGACAAAATAATCTTTTCAGCGTATAAAACCAAAATAAATACATTTAGTTATACTCATTATGACTTTACTTATAAAACAAAATCTTCAATAGCTTTAGTAAAATTTTGCGCTCGTTTATAGGAGCAAGTAATATTCAGGAATGAATTTCAAACAGTTTGTTCACTACAATTAAACTTAATGCATTGAAATTTGTTCTATATCGTTTTAAATCTATTCTAGGATAAAATTACTGACTGAAATTACTTTCTACGGGTTTCTTTACAAGTTTTATTTTCCATTTGCAACGCTGTTAGCTTTACAATTTGAGAATAGATTTACTTTCTCACCACATCAAAAGAGATTACTTAATGAAGCTAAGCAAAATATAAATAATGATGTTAAACTCATTATAAACAAATCTTTAAGAATACAATAAACAGTAAAAACAGAAATATTAAAACATAAAAAATGATCATAGAATATTAAAAATTATTATTTTGAAATGTGTGTAATATTTATTACAATTCGTATTTAGCATGAAATTATATTTTTCTAAGGGTAAAAAAGATTTGTTATTTGTGCATTGAATTTTGGTTTTTCAGAAGTATTATCTAGGTTTGTTTAATAGTGTTGCAGGGTTGCAGGTGGCTCTGTTCTCAATGACGCTCGACTTGAGGTAGTTTAGAAATACCTTTAGCATGATCGAATATTTGAATAGGATATTTAATCTGTTTCCATCTCTCTTTTTTCTTATTAAATTTAATCCACTGAAATTTTTTTTTAATTTTAAAGCTCGTTGATACTTGAATTTTATCTCATAATATGTAAAATTAGGATGTACTCTTTTATTAAAATAAAAATTTGAAAACCAAATTTCGAATGTAAACGTAAAATATTTTTGCAAACGACTTTCAGAAGTAATTTGAATTACAATATTCATTGAAGTTACCGGTATTTTTTTCTTATTCGTTCAAATCCTTAAAGAAAGAACTCATTTAGTATGTAATCAGATAATATATTCGATAAAATTTGTGTATGATTGTGTAATATTTGAATTTAATTAAATATTGTATATTTGTAAATTTTATATTATTCAAATATACTGAGATCTTAATTTTTATGCTACGTGTAAAATTAGCAGCATGTTATTTTCAATATTTTTATCTTTTTTATATTATTATTTATCATGTAAAGTATAACTGAGCCTATATTTTTCCTTGGATCTCAAGATAAACTTGTATCCAATCCAGTTAATATAATATTTAATGGGATTACTACAGTGTAAATTGTACATTCCCGATTTAATACACTTGTCAGTAAGTGTTTCGAAAATATGCATAGAAGGTATGCTAATTATCTCCGAAATGTTCTGTGAAATCTTATTTTTAATTTTTAATTATTCGTTTGTAATTTTTAATAATTATAAATCACGTTTTATTACGCTGTTCAACGAAGTACATGTATTCAATATATTTAAACATTTTTTCAATTATTTAATGTACATTGTTCTGATTTAGAAAGCGAAGTAACTAACATTCTTTCATAAAAATGCTGTCCATACTGAATGAAGTTCTGTTGATGTATCATTCGTTATGTATTTTATGTCACTGAGTGATGTAATTTATACTCTGATGTATTATTTTCGAATTGATCAATGTAGTGTAATATATACGATGTGAAAAATCAGCATATTTTTCTACAAAGGAGCTCACGTCTTAAAATAAATAATTATCACGGTTCCAATATAACAATATATTTTAAATAATGTAATTATAGTTTTTATCTGCAAGATGGATTTATCTAAGTGTACGAACTCGTAAAAATTTTACGTTCCTCCGAATATCACTAACTAGTGAGTCCTTGTTTAAATTGTGAAAATTATAAAACTTTCTTTAAACTTTATTTTCTCTAATCATTATAAAATTAATTATTTTTTTAAAGCGAGTAAAAAATAAATTACCATAAACAAGAAGACGAATGAAGTATAACTTCAAATAACTAAAGTATAAATTTTACTCGTACAAATTTAAAATAAGAAAATGGTCTACCCAAATTTTTTATGAATAAAAAAAGTAATATTAATACTAATCTTGGGTACATTTTCGGAATTTTACAGCCAAAATTGTTAACCTTTTTTTTCACAAATCATTATGCTTTAGTATATTATTTAGTTATCAAGTGAAATTCGGTTGGAAAAATGCGTTTTTACCCTCTTCCTTCTAAAAAAAAAGAGTGGATAGGCACAAAAGGAACGTAAATAATTATTTACCATTTTTTTCAAGAAATAGTATGTATTTTATGCACTTCAGTTACTAATAACAGTGTACTTTACAAATTAATTAATTGTTTATTGTGCACTATTTGATAAAAATGCAAAACAAACAAGGTTTGCACTAATAGATAAATAGTTTCAGCTACTGGATAAATTGGATTACCAGTTTGGAAAATTTTATTTTGTAGATTTTACAGTTGTAATAATAATGGAACCGCACAGTTTAATTTGCTTGTTCGCATTATTAATTTTATTATTTAAATATTATTATTACAAAAAAAGCAAATAGTTCACACAAGAATTTATAAAAAAAAAAACAAAAAAAAAACATCAAATGACATTAAATTCTCATACAAAGCAAATTCTTTAGATGTCATAAGCGAATTTAAGGCAATTTCATTAAAGAAAAAAATACATGGTTAGAAAATAACAATTTTACTCTTTAAAAAGTAATATTTCTCGTTTATTTTTTAATTAATAATTTGACGTGCGAACAGAAAGTATAACCAATTGGAAAATCTATTTTCGTGAAGTTTGTGCTGATAATTTGTTGAAGAATTCTAAGAGAATAGGAGATCCCGGCATGACTGTGGAAATTGATGAATGTTGTTTTTCGGGAAGTATAATAGAAGAAGAATTTTACAGAATCGGTGGAATTTCGATGATATAAACAAAGAGGCAAAAGATTTTTTTAAGTATGTTGTTCCAGATCGGTAAAAACAAACTTTGCCTGATATCATTAAAGCTTGTGTTGAAAAAAGATTTGCTGATTATAGCAGACAAATAGAAATCTTATAACGATATTCCCAAATTAGAAGGCTACAATTTTCAACATTTGCCGGTGAATCATTCGGAGAATTTAGTAGATCTCGAGACGGGAGTACATACAAAAAAACATTGAAAATTTGTAGGTGTTTGCCAATGAACGTAATAAAAAAGACAAAGGGATATCAGAAACACAAAAATGTGGAACGTCTGTTCGCATTAATGCTTCAACAAGTCAGTGAATTTTTCTGTCAAATAATCCTAGTTTTGCCTATTGTATATTTTGCATATTCTGTAATGTAACTGTACTTATTGTATTATTTATGATTTGTAATAAATTTTGTAATCAAAAATATTTAATACGAATCGTTTATTCTACCGTCATTCCACCAATTTAAAGTTACTTAATTGTCCAATGTCGAATGTTTGTGTTCTCTACATAGAATTTGTTTTTATGTTATACTGAGTTGTGTTCGTTCTGTTTTATAATTGTGGTTGGGTTTTGGAAGTTAATTATCATTAGGTATAAGTTCTATTATTATTTTTTTCTTTCCTATAATCTTGGAGGATCATTCGTTCCGCCGCTCTGTTGCTAAGGAGTGTTCATTGTTTGTTTACTGTTTTGTTTACTTTTTGCTTATTTCTTTGGTTACTTTTTATGGTTTCTAGTTTCGTTTATGCTTATGTACGCTTAGTTCTTGCACGATATGGATCAGCTGCCTTCGGCAGATATGGTAGATGAGGGGTCATCTGATATTGCAGGTTGTTGTGTACCGTCCAGGAAACGTAGTCTGCTACCGTCCTTGGATAGGGACTTGAGAAGGGCTGCGGGCAGAAAGCTTATTAGAGACGATTTGGCGAACAATCTGTCAGGTGCGTCGAGTGATAACGAGAGTGTAACCATGGAGTCCCAGCCTTCTACTAGTCGGCGACTTGCAACCTTCAATGGCGACTTACCACTATCGAATAAGTTTAGTGGCCTTCCACTAGAGGATACGGATGTTGTGAACCAACCTGAGCCACTCAAGCCTCCTCCGATTGTGCTTTACAGAATAAACGACGTCCTGAAGTTGTATGAGCTGCTGGAAGCGGCCGTGTGCAAGAATGATTACAGCATTTGACTGGTTGGAGGTAAGCAGTTGAGAATAATCTCTACGGACATCGACGCGTACAAGATGATTATACATGTTTTCGAGAGCACGGTCTGATAAGTCATACTTTCACAAGGAAGGATCAACGAGCCTTTCGTGTTGTAATCAAAAAGTTGCCCTACCCTATTCCACTGGAGATGATAAAGGACGAAATCGGAGGGCATGGGCATCAGGTGAAGGACTTGATAAATGCACGCCACAGGATAACTAAGGAGCCCACATCGACTTTCTTCGTGAACCTGGAGCCAAAAGAGAGCAATAAGACCGTTTTTGAGTTAGAGTACATTGCCAATTGCAGGGTGTCATTCGAGACGCCACGGAAGCCTACAGGCCTCGTGCAATGCATGAGGTGTCAGCAATATGGGCACACTAAGAACAATTGTATGAGGCCTTTCCGCTGCGTGAAATGTGGGGAGGGCCATTGGACAGCTGACTGTTCCAGAAAGGATAGGAGCAATCCTGCAACCTGTACCTTGTTTCAGTCCGACCATCCGGCAAATTACCGAAGCTGTAGAATATATCAAGAGATATTGGAGAGGAAGCGCAGGCAAAAGGCGAATTAACTCGCCCGTTCTACTTATATTGACAACGACGGTGCAAAGCAGGAAATAAAGGCCAATTCTTCATACGAGACGAACGGATTGGGTTTCTTACCAGGATTGGATCGAAAAGAAACCGACTCACCCGTTTCCACTCGATACCAATTAGGATATTGATTACGCTACGTACTTTTTGACGTCAGTCATGCAGGAGGGAGCATGGCGGTCTACACTTGATGACATGCACTCAGCCAGAGACAATACCTATCTAAGGGAAGTAACAGAACTAATTGTCTCGAAGCGGCGTATTCGGCGGAATTGTCAGCGTTTCAGAAGGCCAGAAGATAGGACTCTTCTTAATAAAACGGCGCGGAGGCTGAGGAGGTTGTTGAGTACTATCAGGGACGAGACATTCAAAAATCTTTCTCACCTGAATGGGGACGGATGCTCCTTATTGAAGGCTACAAAGGGACTGCAACGATCATCAGGAACGCTCCCCGCCCTACACAGGCGTACTGGATCGTGGGTGAGCACTGACAGAGAAAAGGCCGATCTATTTGCTTCAAACCTAGAGGTAACGTTCCGACCCCACGAGGCAGAGGGCCCCGGTGATGTGGATATTAACGACTTCCTTGAGAGCCCGATGCCAATCAGCTTCCCGATTAAACCGATCTCTGCAAGGGAGATACTGAAATTAGTCAACCAAGGAAGACGATTAAGGAAGGTCCCACCCAGGCTTTGACTTAGTGACGCTCAAAATGCTTGTCATGCTACCCCTTAAAGGCATCGAGTACATCAGAAATGTGTTTAACGCTATTCTGCGGACGTCTTACTTCCCAGCGGAATGGAAGGTGTCGCAGGTGGCGATGATTTTGAAGCCGGGGAAGCCTGCACAGGAAGTTTCTTCTTACAGACCAATTAGCCTGTTACCGGTTTATCTAAATTGTTTGCGAAGCTACTACTGCACAGGCTTAGGCCAGTGTTGGAGAGTAAGAGGATAATTCCGGACCATCAGTTTGGGTTCAGGTGTGGCCATTCCACTATCGAACCATCCCATACAGTCACCAGCGGGTGTCTGCAGGAGCAGAAATTCTGCTCGGCAGCGTTCTGAGACATCCAACATGCCTTTGATAAGGTATGGGTCGTATGGCTTACTCTACAAGTTAAAGCTACAACTTCCTCAACCCTACTTCCTAGTTTTGCGGAATTATCTTTAGGGGCGATTTGCTCAGGTAAAATGTGATGACGAGTTTTCAAGGTTCTTTCAGATTGGATCGGGTGTCCCTCAGGGTTCTGTGCTGGGCCAAGTGTTGTATTCCATATTTGCTGCGGACATTCCGGTCCTTGCGTCCCGTCCTTGATTACGTCGTCGCCACGTTCGCTGATGATACTGCTATCCTAGCCGTTAACGAAAACCCTGGCCTAGCCTCGCAGACCCTACAAATGGCGCTGGATCGTGTGTGCGTGTGACAGAAAAAGTGGAGGATTAAGGTTAATCAAGATAAGTCTAGGCACATCACATTTGCCATGCGGAGAGGTGACTGTCCCGGTGTGTACTTTGATGGTGTTTTGACCCCGCAAACGGAGACTGTGCGGTACCTGAGATTTCACCTGGATCGGCGTTTGACCTGGAAGTGTCACGTGAGGATGAAGAGGAAACAGCTGAACGCAAGGTACAAGGAACTTCATTGGTTGCTACGGAGGAACTCAGGTCTCACGTTATCCAACAAGATCTTAATTTACAAGGCTATCCTGCGCCCAATCTGGACGTACGGTATAGAATTATATGGAACGGCTAGTACTAACAATGTGGAAATTATACAACGATTTCATAACAAAGCAGCGAGGGTAATTGCCGAAGCATCGTGGTTCACGCGGAATGATAAGATTCAGGATTGTCTGGAGCTCCCATCGGTTCGTGAGATTGCACAACAGCGCAATGTCAAATACCTGCAGAGGCTTGAGAATCATGTAAACCACTTTACAATTAATCTACTCGATAACAGCAGAGACCTCCAACGGTTGAAACGAGCCCATGTACTCGACTAAGGGTCTGCGCAACAGTTTGGAATCTAACACCGTCAAGTTTAGTGGTGTCGTATCAAAATTCTTGTTACTTCTCTTTCTTTATCTTTTCTATTTGTTATAATGATTGTTTTGTGGACTATTTGGCGCTGAAATTAATGGTTTGTGATTTATGACTGAGCTAGAAATTTCATATTTGACTTTAAGTTTGCTTGCAAATGTTTATTTTTTTATTTTTGGGGTTCCTTAAGGACCTTATTATTACGAGCTTTTGTCAGGAAACTTACTTATGGCTCCGCAGGAGAACCGATAGGAATTGTAATTGTTATTGAGAAAAAAAAACATTGTTCAATTACGTGTTATTTTATATCGAGTAAAAATAAATTTATTCCTTTTGCTGTGAAATTCTGAAAATTTACCTCAATATTTTAACACTCAATAGTTATATTACTTCTCAAAAAACAAATATTACAATAATTTTTACTAGTAACATCAACTATAACAAAACGAAAACTATTTTATTCTGAGATTATCACTGAATAATCAAAACTTTTCATATTATTGTAGAATGGTGATAAGTTATAGTCGAGTTATTACAGACAGGGAGCTGTAAAATTGTTGGACTACTAAGCAGACTTCTAGAAACTTCACCATTAGTTTTTAGTACACTAGTATAAAGGTCAGTTTATTTTTTTATACTCTGTATTATTCCGTATTAATTTAGAATCAGTTAACCTATATAATTTCTTTAATTGTTGGAACTCTTCTTAAAAATACTGATTGAACTACCTTTTTTTAACTATTTTAATAACTTTTTTAACTTTAATAATTTTTTACCCAATTTTGACGTGCTTGACGATTTGTTATGTTTGTTGAGAGGCTTTTCAGCTACTGCTAATTTAAAAAAAGAAGCTTTTTCAGTCAAGATTGTTTAAAAGCACTGTGTATTTGATCTTATAAACTGAATAAGATACTATGAATAGTAAGTAATTATAGCTTAATAGAAAAATTACTGGGTTGTAAAAAAAAAAGTACAACCAATAATATTAACCTTTTTATGAAATTAGTTATTGGACTTTACGCGTATGACAATGATATAGCGCCCCAACCACAGTTTTATATATTTTTAAATTCATTTACAATGAAAATTCATTGCAAAACAACATTTATTTTTTTTAACGAGTAATTAATGAGTTATCTATTTTTCCTTTCATTTTTCTGTTATTCTTAATACAAAATTTCAAACTTATTTTCCGTTTATATAATTTAACATCTCAGCAAAAAAATTAATTAAAGCTAGACGGCTATATTTTTTACATCCAGTAAAATGAAGTGAACTCTGATTTTATGTAAACTATAATATTTTTGCAATTGAAGTGATAAAGTACGGTTATACAGCAGTAAAAGGAAAGAACAGACAACCAACTTGATATTGAATTAGATCGTGCAAAACAAACCAAAATTAATTGAGATTTGGTCCGTTTAAATTAGAACAATTCAATTGGTTGTAATCGTTTTATTAGAATAGTGAACAAGATATTATTACTTCTCCGACGGTATTATACGAATAACTGATATTACAGGACAAAAGTCCTGCTACCATTGAACATAACCTCTCCTAAATTTCAAGTATTTTACAACGTTTTAACCCTTCTACTAATTCAAATAACATCTCAATACTATTTAAAGGGTAACCAAGTGTAAGATTAGAGTATGTATAATCACTTAAAAGAAGCCGGTTTCGTTTAACACTTTTCGAAATATTAAAATGCACCCGATAAACACGATTGAGGATTTTGGGGGCGATTTTTTATCAAAAATTGTTTTATAATGAATGTATTAGCTATTTGGTCGGCACAGTTAATAGAACTTACAATTTATTTTGAGAACATCTTTTCAGGGCTGAGATATAATGTTTTACGTATAAAAATATTTGGTTTGTTATGTCTGAATATACAGCTTCAGTACAAATTCCATTTTATAACAATTACATTCTTAATTTAATAAAGATTCAAAATACGTTTTTATTTTAAATCTGTTTCGTTAGGTTAGGAATTCTTTTTACAGTGGATTTTACGAACGTTCAACTGAGGTCTACGTTAAGTGTCCCATCACGGAAGAGTCAGTCGGATATTTTATCCCTGAAAAGTGCTTTAAACTTTTCTCAATAACGTTAGGTCCTCGTTTAATATTTTTGTTCCATCTCACAATCGAAAAGGATAATCGCATTCTTACCTCTCTTGGTTCGTAACGAAAGCTTTTCCTACTCTACTGTTTTATAAATTCCATGCCTTCATTATTATAATAATAATAAAAATAATTATTAATTTTTTTTTTGGACTCTTCCATTATAGACGTCACTTGCCTCCTAGATCCAAGGACAGAAAGAGCATCCAACTCATAAAGGAACAGTTGTCAAATAAAACAGTTTCAACTGTGATCTTTATTTTCTGTGCCCTCTGAACTGAGATAGTTTTAAAAAAATTAAAATTGAATGTAAAATACAAACATTCTAAGCGACAGAAATTGCTGCAAAAAGCCTCAACGTCTTTCAATAAAACAACACAACTTTAAAAAAAATAATAATTGGTCAAATAAACCTTAAATATTTTATTGCTGGGAAAAAAATTATCACGTACATCTGCGGAGAGGTGCAAGACTGAAGACTGAATTGGAAGTTCCTTTCTTCGGGAATCCCATTATTGAACGTGTTTATGGCAGGATTATATGCAGTCGTTATCCGCTTTGGTTTGTTCAAATTAATAGAGATTATTAATTAATTATCAAATTAATAGAGCTCTGATATGCTACATCGCTTACCCGTTTAATTGTTATTTTTTTAAATAGTAGAATAACTAAAAAAAGGGATTAGCCAAAAAAACCATAATTTCAAATACCTAAACACACAATGATTATTACATATAATGGAACAGTAGCAAAAAGCTTTAATTTGTGTTTTTTTTTTTAATAATCTAATCCACAAAATCACCGATTACTTGCATAGTATTATTTTATGGGCAATTAAGGTACACCAGTTGAAAACTGACAGTAGTATTTCTTGACACATAATGGAAGTAACCAAATTAAGTTCTTTATCATTCAAACTAACGAAGTGGACTACAAAACTGAAGTAACAACAAATAGAAAATATACTTCCTCGAAAATCATCAGTCATCCACGTACAGTGTATTTGAAAACAATTCTTACGATATTAGTAATACTCTTAAGAATTATTTTTTCGCCCTGGCTAAATCTTCTATAATCAGTAAATACTGATAATTCCGTCTTGTAATTTATTTTAATTTAACTTAATTATTTTAATTTTGTTTTCTAACTCATGACCTTGCTGTTAAGTGACTTACCAGTATTAAACGTCGTGTCAATATTAAAATTTAATTAATAATACGGCTATATTGCACACTAATAACGTTTAATGAGCTAAAACATAAGAACCGCCAATAACTGATTAGTGTTTGCATCAGTTTCAAACAGTTGGAACGGTCTTTTCATATAGTTCAGTAGAAGTCTGAACAGTTCTGAGAATATATGATACGGTTATACTTTTATTCAATACTAAACTATGAGAAACTTGTGTACAAAAGATAATTCAAGTGGTGTTAACTGCCACATTATTCATAATAATCTCCCTCATTATGAAGCTTCTACAAAAGGCAGAATGGCTTTACTAATATAAGTTTATCACGTAAATGTATATTATATAACTTAATAGGTGTGACAGTATAAATTACTTTAATGAATTATTAGGTTAAAACTTTTCAACATTTATTATTTTACACATGTATTGTAATTATATGTTAACAGTAACACCGAGAAACAACATAAAGATAACATCGCAAAATACAATCTTTATAAAGAAGAAGTTTGAAATTTAAAATTATATTTTATGATATTCTCATAACAAAATCTTTGTTTAACGAACATTTCATAATGTTTATTTGGATCCGTATGACAGCTTCTTTAAACTTGGCATCTTAAATTTGCGGCTCTGTTCCGTACAACATTCGATTATTTATTAAATATTTTATGCCATTCTGTAAATGACTCCGATAATGCGTAATTCTTTTAATTTTTTAACGTACTAAAACATAAATAAAAAAAATCTAATGTGGACACTACATAACTTCCTTGTACACCTATTAAATTACATATACACATTTTTTTTCTGTACTTCATTTAAACTTTATTTTATCTGAAAGTGAGATACGATCTTCCAATTTTTTCATAAAGTGGAATGTTACATAATTGCATTGTGCTGGACACCACGTGGCATCACATTTTTTTGCGGTGTCCGAATCAGCATTTTATATTAAGTTTGTTTCAAGTGTTTATATGGTGTAAGTGAGAACGTGTTGGATCAGTAACCATGGACACATCGGTTCGAATCCGACTTCACATACATATATCTTTTTTTAATTTAAATATACTGATATATTCATATTAATAATTATTAACCTCATGTAAAAGTTTTTTTAATTAAAATGTAAAGTACATAAATTTTTTTTTTCACTAATAACTTCTGATACTTTTTCATATAACTTTCTTTTTTTTATTGCTATTATTGCATTATTATTTATTGTAATTATTTTTTTACAATCCGAGGTTGGTAAATCAATATATTTAAATTAAAAAAAAAGTTAAAATAAAATATATGTATATGAAGTTGGATTCGAACCGATGTGCTTTCCCCTTGTAAGATCCAAATTTTCATTAACTGAAATTTGATTTGGCTATAACTCTGAAACCAATGAAAATAATTATTACGTATGACATATCGTTGAAAAGTTCACAATAAGGGCTTATTACTGCAGTTAAGAAAAAGTCCAAAATCAATTTTGTTATGAATTTTGAGATTTTTTTGGACACTTTTGTTCAGTCGATTGCAATCTAAAGGAGAGGTGCACAACTAGATGTTACAACAGTCCTAAATTCTAAATTTCAACATCCTACGGCTAATCGTTTTTGAGTTATGCGAGATACGTACGTACAGACATAACGCCGAAACTAATTAAAATGCATTCAGGGATGGTCAAAATGGATATTTCCGTTAAAATCTGCAAATCCAAATTTTTCGCGATCACAATACTTCCTTTACTTCGTATAAGGAAGTAAAAAGGAATCTTTTAAATTAAATACAGTTTATTAATGGTTCTAATAAACACTAATTTACGTTTATTAAACATAAAATGTTATGCTTATTAGAAAACGTGAAATAATATTATAGGTTTTAATAAGTTATTTTTTTCTTGATTTCTTCAGAAATAAGAAATATAAAAGTAATATTCAGTAATAAAAATATAAAAATCAACAAAAACTTAAACCATTTTAAATTTAATAAGCCAAGTTACTAAAGGGAGTTTTTATGTACAGAAACCAGAATGTCGCCGTATGTGTACGCTAGTTAGTACGATGTTTACATAAAATTTATCATTATAAGGCGATCAAAATGAATTTTCTTCTTTTTTTTTTAATATGAAGGTGCTTTAATGTTCTACCGACTATATGCTATTATTTAATAAATAAAACCTAGCTGATTGGACGCTGTGAAATTTACAAACAAAAAAAATTACTTGGTTCGTTCATCAACTACGTCAGATATCCATTTAATACAAGATTTGATTGTACAATGGTTTTTTAACTATGAGAGAGTATGTACATTTTTTTATCATGCGCTATCTATGAACTATATATGTTATTAAAGTTGCAAATGTAGATAATTGCTAAAATTAGTTTAATTTTGAAGTTAACTTGCTTTTGAAATAAAAGGTTTTGCTTCAATGCTTTTTGTTATTTCAGTTTGTTCCCATTATCAAGATTTGTGCCAGTTATAATGTTTATATAAGATTTTTAATGAAAAATAAATCATATCTTATCTTTGCGAAATTTTAAAAATGGATTTATTTTAACTTATTTAACATTTATATACTTATATTGAAATCATAACAACTTCTAACAGTTTTTAATCTTGCTAACTGAGCTTGCACTTTTGATGAAAAGCAGTTTTTTTTTTTGTAAAGTACATGGAGGACTGCACTTTAAAGGATATATTTAATGGGACAGGAAATTAATCCGGTTTCTGTTTTGAAAAACATAAAAATTTTACAAGTTTAAAGGTAGTTAACAAAAAATCTCTTGTGATAAAAATTAAAGCATTGAATATATACAAATTTTAAAGGAATTATTTTGAAATAGCTTTTTCCTTCCTTTTTTGTATTTTACGTACTATGACTGAAATTTCATAAATGATTTTAGACAAAGAATTAAAGTGCAAATATAATATATATAATCCTGATGTGTACGTTTCAAACTGTTCAAGTTGTGAACAATAAGCAACATCCCCCCCCCCTAAACCAGTTGTAATGAGTATGATATGTATATATGACGTGAATATGGAATGTAGTATTGAAAAGACGCAGGTCGACTATTCCTGAAATGTGTGGTTAGTTAAACCCCAACCACCAAAGTACATCGGTATCCACTGTTTAACAATCAAATCCGTATAAAAGCAATTAACTTTTACTAGGTTATCACCTAATAATTTTTTACTTTGAAAACCAGCCCTCAAACCATTTGCGACGATGAATTAACCATTAAACCAGCTCAGCCCGGTGGTTAAATATAATTTGACAAAACCTGTATTTTTAATTATATCGAATGATTTCCTCCTTTAAATAAAAATAATGCAATACCAGGATAATATGACTAATTTAGACTGTATATTTTAACTACGAAATTAATTCACCTGGTTGCTGTAAAGTTTTTATAGTATTAGTCACAAATCATGCATTTCACATTATGATTACTAATGATATATTTTTAATTTTAACACATTAAATAATGTATCTTCGTTTGCAAAACATTACAGTTATTTTCATTAAAGGTACTCACGAAAACTGGCAAACTAAACATTATTTTAATAAATCGATTAGTTTTTATTAATTATAAATTAACTTAGTAATACCTACATGATTTTGCATTTTAAAAATTATGTATTTTAAAGGAACGATGAAGTTTGGAAATAATTAAAAATTAGAAGAAAATTTCAGATCGACGTTGAAAAATCTCTGGTTTGTGACAATTTTCTTTTACAAGAGAAAAGTAATACATGTTACGGATTCAATGCAAAGATTAAAAGCATCTTTTTGAAAATATGATGAGCGAAACAAAGGTAAGGCACTGTGAAGAAAATAACACAGTACCGTAATAACTTAAGTATTAGAAGAATGTAATACAGCAGAAGTCGTAAAATATATATATAGTAAAATTTCAAAGGATGGATAAAGTATAAAATATATAAAGAGCAGATGTAACAAACAAAATGAAATTTCATGTAAATGCTTTCATGAAAAGTAGCCTGTTACAATATCAAAAATAAATTTATGAATAAGAAAGAAATTATTTAATATAATTTATCGCAAGAAGCAAAATGCTATGGCAACATATTAAAATTAAAAAATAAAAAATAAAATTTAAAAAAAAACCATGCCGCTTGTTAAAAAAAATTAATTTTTTCTAGGTCAAAATGAAGAAAGTGTAATAATATTTAGATCGTGAGTGACTTGGAAAAAGAAAAATATGTGTTGAACATATACGTAATTAAGGCTATCGAAAAAATTTAACACTGCAATGGGACTGTGGCAAGAGTAGTTAGTTACTCAGTCCACAATTATTCGTTCTTTTTATAAAAATATGAGGTATTGGGTAGAGGTTTAATGGTGAGAGAGATAGTAATAAGAGTATTATTATACGCGGACGATATAGTTCTCTTAGCAGATACCTCTGTGGGGCTTCAGTGCATGACTAACAGCTTGGGGAATTATTATGATCAATGGAATTTAAGAGTCAACCAAAAAAAGGAAAACATAATGGTTTTCAAAAAAGAGGGATAAATGGGGAAGGATAAAAGTTGGTAGAAAAATAACATGAGTCAACAAATATAATAAATATTTAGGATTCATTTTTACACCCACAATGAATGTAGAGCAACATTTAAGAAAATCCTGCGAAATGCCAAATCAGGACTAAGTGTAGGATGGTATAGTGTGTACGAGTAAAAAAAATAAAAGTATGAATTTGATGGCTAATAAAACGCTGTCTGAGATTTTAAGTTGCAGCACTATTAGGTAGATTTCATTCACTTTTTGGTAGATTGTAATGAGTACCATGATTCGACTTCCGAAAAAATTCGACATCTTCGTGTTTCATCATCCCCAAGACCTCAGAACCACCGTCAGTTCAAAAGTTTATATATATACATTTATTTATACAAATTCATTAATTTTCAATTGTGGACACGATAACAGCCGTAATTTTGCGCCAATCACTTTCAAATCGATATATAAAATATACGACCCAAAATTTCGGTGGAGTTTGTTAATGGGAAAATTGAACCATGGGGTAGAAATGCGGATGTTCTTTTTCGAAAAAAAAATTTGCTATAACTTTGTTATTAAGTAAAGTATCGAACTCGTTTAGAGTACTTACTAATCTTTGGATAAAGGCATTAAAAAACTATCTAAGTAAAGATTTTTGATATCAACTATTAGCCCAGGGGGTGGAAAGAGTGGGGTTTCAAAGACAAAAAATCATACCTCTCTTAATAGGCATAGTATCGAATCGGTTTAAACTGGTCGTTAGTTCTCTAAACATTACCTAAAACTTTTGTTTGAAACAATTTTTGATACGGCTAACATTACGGCAAGGGATAATTAAAATATTATTGGAATTGTAAGATGGGATATGCTAAACATATGCTTGTCATATGCTAAACATGTGCAAATTTTTTCACATGCAACCATTGTCGTATTGAGTAAATTTGAACTTTTTCTTAACTTTAGGGTGGAAATCTTTTTTATCCCCTACTTAGCACCGGTGAAATCTACCTCCGCCTTTCGGTGTGCCAAAATAGGTTTTTTTTTATAGAATACTTGCGCTTCCTAATGACGGCAATACACACTTTGTATTATTAATTATATATTCCTTTAAAAAATCGGAGAGTCTTTTTTTCACAAATTAACGTTGAAACTTCATTTTGATTATATATTTAAACTACTGAAAATGAATGAGATAAGTTAGAAATAATAAAGAGCAACAGCTTCTGATTTAAAGAAGTCGGTGTTAGCTTTAAAGCTTGATGTCCATGTAAATTTAAAATAATATTACTACCAAAATGGAATGGGGAGACGGAGAGATGGTTGAGACGAATGAGAAATAAATAAAGAGGAGATATGATTTTGAAAGCGGGAGTTTCATTTTTTCATATTCATCACAAATTGCTGATTTTGAATCCGGAAGGGGAATAGCTATCATACCCAAAAAAATAAATTCTCGTCAATTAATTGGATTATGAAAGCAAGCAAGGTGTGGTGGGCTAATCGATCATAATTGTACGCCACGTGTTAGGAAATTTAAATATAGGCTATTCCTTAGATAGTATAGAAGAGCAAGAGGATATTTTTTGTTTTCTTGCCCGATGCCCTGTCCTGGCCGAATGAATAAGTCTCTGTCTAGTTCAATCGACCTGTCACATGATTTATTTATAGAAATTTTGAATAGAAAGGCTTGGGATAAGCTGGCAGGCAATCGCAGAAATGCATGGCATTATAAATGGGAACTAGTTCAAAGTTCAATCATTAACTGCTTAGGATTTCTGAAAATTATTATAATCGTATATATAGTTGGTGTAGCCACATTTAAACTATTTAGTTTCAATATTGATCTTGATGTTTCAAATTACTTCCTGAGTTGTTTTAAGTTAATATAGACAAACTTTAATTTATTGAAGAAATTACCTTTGAATGATTAAAAATAGATGAAATAGGTAAATTGTAATTGAGAAATAAGAGTAAGTGTAATATTTTATATTCGGTTCCTAATTAAATTACGTTATATAAAAGAATTATGTTAAATATGAATAAGACTTAAGTAAATTTACCTTTACAACACGTCATGACACTTTTTAAAATTTATTCTTGTACATTTGTTTAACTTTGTTTATTTTTGTGTGATTTTTATAATTGCATTGTTGTGCTATTTAAAATAAATTTCCATGTTTTGCATTAAAGGGATTTGTTTTATCTTCCGACAATAATATTATAAGATAATATTAGCAGTAAAGTTATTTTATATTATTACTTTTGTATTTAGTATTTTCTCTATGTTATTATTTTTACTATATTGATAATATTATTCTATCTTATATTAATACGCCAACTTTCCAGCTGACGATTTTTAAATTAAGTTGTAGAATGTGTGCTAACTATATGTTGTGAATTATACAAGTATCTTGTAATTATTATTTGAAAATAATTTAAACAAAATATTGAAAATTAAGCATTATTATTAAAAAATAATAATTGTTATTAATAGTAATAATTTAAAATGGGTGGAAATGTGAACCCGGGAGTTAAGATTTGAGAGAAACCGGAAGCGGTTCGCGGAGATGCAACGCACCGCTGCGTTGCAAGTCGCTTCCGCGTATCGGACGGTTTCCGAGCCTATATTTATGGTGGCTGCCGGCGTTATATCCATTTATCGTGTAAAACATCCAACTCCTGAGAGGGATTCAAAGACAGAACATTAGAAAGTTAAATTATAATCATGTTTATATAAGAAACACAAGTGTTTCAATTTTAAAGCTACATATTATCATATACTAACATCCACCGCAGCGGCTTTCCCCGCGCTGTTGCTTATAGAACTTCAAAAATTGGAAAGTTTGTTAGTAATTCTGTGCAGCCTGTTGCTCTTCACGTTGTCCCTATTCACAGCTTACGGGATAAAATAGATTAAGTTGGATGAATGATAATTTATCAGTCGTTAAATATGTAAAATGGTGGTTATTCCCTTTAATTTAATTATCAAACTAATTTGTTTTTATGTGCATTAAGAGAGAAATAAAAATTTATATTTTATAGACAATAATAATAAATATACTAAATCATATAATAACTGTTTGAAAAAGTCGATATTGTTGTAAACAATGATCGATATAAACGAGTGAGCTTCTGTAGCGTCCCTAACCGCACTGAAATTTCAGGCAATGAGCGCGCTGACTGTGCAACAAAAGAAGCTTGTTTGCAGCCTCTTTACATTAACCGCGTTGTTTCGGACGATCTTGTCTGTTTTCTGAAGAGGGTAGTTCATGATGAGTGGCGGAGTGAATGGAATGCTGCCAACAACAATAAACTTCTTTTAATTAAGAACATGCTGTGTAACCGTGGACCTCTTCATGCGTGAATAACCGTCGAGAGGAGGTTATTATTTTCCGTTTGCCAATAGGGTACACTAAACTTACTCGTGAACATCTCACAAATCAAATCGATGTACTCGTTGGTGTTCGCTGCGACTGCCAACTGCGAGTACACCACATCCTTTGGACAGTGTCTGTTATGCGGCATTGCGTCGTAAATCTAAATTAGGGGCTAACATCCGAAATATTATAGGAACCAATACGACGATTATTTCCAATGCTTTGCTATTTCTTGAGGCAGGCGTCTATATCCGAGTACTTAAACTGCTGTCCAATCTGTTTTAGATTTTTACTATTATGCCTGTGATATTTTCTATTTGAATTTTATTTTTGATATTTCTGTTATTTATATTATATATTTAGCCTTTGCTGTTGTTGATGAACTAGCTCATTGTTCAAACATTGCTTCTGGGTGCTAATAACAAAAAATAAAATTGTATAACAGCTGACTTTCGAATTCGAAGATTCTGAGGTTCAAATCCTAATAAATTTCAGTTAATTTTATTCGGGTTTTAATATTAAACAGTGGATACTGGTCTACTTTGGTGGTTGGGATTCAACTAACCACTCATCTCAGGAATGGATGGTCTGAGTGTGTACAAGGCTACACCTCATTTACATGTCATATTATTTACTAGATGAACAAATTACAACGTACATGGTCTGAGTGTGTACAAGACTACACCTCATTTACATGTCATATTATTTACTAGTTGAACAAATTACAACGTGCACATTAGGGAAAAAATAATGAAAAAAAATGTTTTTAAACTCTTATGATAAGAAAAAATTATAACGTCATGATTTTTCTACTTATGTTTTCTGAAAAGAAAAAAGTATAACGTGAGAAAAAACTACAAAAATATTCTTTACCATAAATTATACAGGAATAATCTTTAATTTTTTCATAAAATAATATCTCGAAAAAAAAATTGATTAGATCTTTTTTTTAATTTAATGGAAACTATTCTCTTGTAACTGATTTACGATACGTATTCCCTAATGAATGTAAAACAAATTTCCAACATTCCAATTTTTACATATTTTATTTAAAAAAAAAAAATAGACTATTTTCAATCGGCCATCACTCATTTTCTGGTTATCTGTGTATAAACTGAGACACATTCTCTCTCTGGTTTCTACTTCTCTTTAACTTGAAAGCATATCCCACTCTTAGTTACTTTTCTAATAAACTAATTTATACATGTCCGATCTTTCTATGGATTGAGATTAATCTTAGCGTTTCACAGAACTGAAATCAATTTCCTTGATGCAGCCTTAATAATGTTAACGTTACGTCATATTTATTTTATAATTTTTATTTTTTTAATTATTTCCTACGAAGTCAATATGAAACGTTTTTTATAATTTATAAAGTTTTCCTGTCGTTTCCCGGAAGTAAAATTAATTTGTTGTCATAAAAAGATTAAATATAGATTTTTACTTTTCACACTAATGGTTTCTCTATGTAAATCCACTGAACTCAACGTACTTTAATAAGATATATTTCTTTGAGGTAAGATAATAGATAATGTGAAACACTGAGTTTACTCCCAAGAATATAGCGAACTGATTTCTAACAGTAGAGGGAATTAAAATGTAGTTCTATATTCATTTTTCTAGCAGGTGGATAATTTTGTTTATCGCATATATTATCGCAGGCTTTGTTTGTATGTATTTAAACATTTCACATTATTTAATAACACAAATAGGTGTGTAAATAATGTAATTCGCATTATCTACCCCAGTATTTCTTATAGATTTAATTTGTGTATAGCAGTTAAGGTAAGTGTATTCAGTGATAATTGCTTTATGTTCACTAATTATTCTCTGTAGTTATCAAAGTAAAATTGTCATGTAAACGACTATTATTAATTGAATCTCCTACAATTTGTTATGCTAACGTACTACAGCATATTGGTCACTTGATCGATAATGATGAATGGGGAAACTACTTCACTCTTCACATTCTGTAGTAAGTTTTGAATAAAACATGGAGTGCTACCACCATTTGATTGTATCTAATATAGTTCTACAAACACGTGCGCGCGCGCACACACACACAAACCATGAATAATTATTTTATTTAATCATAAAATAGAGTATGTCCATTTAAATTATTCTAAATAATTTTTAATAATAGCTCACCTTTGAATTCACGCTACTGATAAATTCTAAATAATAACCACCTCGAAATTATTATGCAACAAACATACGTAAAAAGTTTAATAAGATAAAATAAAGTAATGTTTTTGTTTTAAAATAAAAACAAAAATAAAATGTAACCTAGTGGTAACGTTTTTGTCGTTAGTCAGCTGATTTCGAAGTCCAAGTTCTCAGGTTCAAATCCTAATTAATAAAGGTTATTTAAAGTTATTATTAACTGTAATTGGTATCTGAATACTCGCTCGTGGATACCGGTGTTCTTTGGTGGTTGGGTTTCAATTAACCACACGACTCAGGTCGACCTGAGTTTATTCAAGATTACAAATTTACCGGTACAGTTACATTACACTGATAAGCCGCTAATGACTTTAATTGTTGATGCGACTATAAATAAACGTATTTAAAAATAAATAAAATGTAAAATGTAAAAATCATTGAAGAAAGAGAACAGAACCTCGTCTATATAAAATACATCGAATAAAAAAAAGAATATACATAAATCTGTCAAATGAATAACGCAAACAAAAATTGTAACAGTAAATTTTATTCAAAGTTTAAGTAAGCAATTTTCAACGTAAACAAGCATAACATGTAAAAATACCTCCAAGGTGAAATGATGTCATATTATTATTCAAATTGATTTATAAATGCCTAAACATTTTTTTTTCAAATCACATTTGATTTCTTAAACCAAAATGACAGAAAATATTATTATCTGTAAACGAATAAACACGAGTTGACATGAGATAATTTGATAAAATACTGGAAGTCAACAATAACGTAAGCATAAATATTGAACGAAAGCACGTGTCTGAAGCAACACACCGGTAACTACATACATTTCAACTGGGTGCATTTACAAACTGTATAAAATTATATTATTTTAGAGGAAGACAAATTGATTGAAACAGGGTGAGAGAACGATATTTTTATTGGTGTAAAGAAAAACCATTTACCGTACATTGCCTTCGGTGCATAACTGAAATATAAATAAAACTAATACGTTAGGTCAACTTGAGTTAAAAAACCCTGAAATTCTTTACAAGATTTATGGAAGCAAAAATGAATTACTTTTCACAATATTATTTGTTCCTAGAACTTAAAATTACAAGTGCTGTCTCTCAGAATAATGATGTCATTATAAAGTTTTTTCCTTTGTTGCTTAGGTTTCACTTTTGATGCTTTTTTTATTACTATATCCCCTTACCTTATCCAGATCATCAGTAAAGTATAACGCAGCAAAGGGAAGTGTCCTTTAACTCTAATGGGCCTTCCCACCCATCAGCTTAACATCCAGCAAGGCTGGTCGCCTTGCCGTTTTGGATCTTTTACATTATGCCTGCTTCTAACCCCAGCGAGGAGAGGCCACATAGTATCGTTCCTCGGCGGACCTACGCGAATCCCGACAAGATATCCATCACACACGAAGTCGGCCAACCATTAGCAGCTCCTCGGCTAGCAATGGCGGGACCGCCACCGTCGCCACCTTAGTTTCTCCATGCGACGGCCTCAGGGAGAGGACATCAATAGTGACCGAATGCCCAGCAGTCTTCCTCATGTCACGTAACAAATCCTTCGAAGTAAGGGCGTCAACGTCCTTTATCAGCAAATGGACCAGTCGAACGCCCCTAACTGCTGTGATCAGCACCTTGTCCAGTATTTCTTGTCTCAACTTAACAGCTACGTCACAAGTATCTTGAACTCTTACGAGGAGGTCTTCTCCCTGACCCCTACCTGCCGACAGAATGTTGGCCTCTCCCGGCGACACGGTATCCCTCACTGTCCCGAGAAGATTCGCGCGTACGACCATCCCGTCACCTTTATCACGACTGTCGCGGTTGGGGCCCCACCGGGATCCGACTCCCCGTAACAGCCAACGAAGTCATGTCTATGTGTACGCGGAGCGTAGTAGAATTAAAATAAAAAAAATTTCCTCCTTAAAGTTAAGAAAAACTTCAAATGTACTCAATACAACAATGGTTGCATCTAAGAAAAGTTTCACTTGTTTAACATACGACAAACGTCATCTTCTTACAATTCAGCAACATTTTGGTCATCCCTTGCCGGAAGGGCTGGTCATATCAAAAATTGTTTCAGAAAAACGTTTTAGGTAATGTTTAGAGGACTAACGATCACTTTAAACCTATTCGATACTGTGCCTATTAAGGGAGGTATGATTTTTTTTGTCTTCGAAACTAAATTTTTATTCCACTCCCTGGGCCAATGGTTGGTCATATCAAAAAACTTTACTTAGACAAATTTTAGGTCCTTATGCAAATAATAGTAGGAACTTCAAAAGAATTCTAAATTTTACTTAATAAGTAAGTTATAGCAATTTTTTTTTCGATAAAGCTCTCTCATTTCCACCCCCCCTCATGGTTCGATTTTGCCCATTAACAAACACGACTGAGACTTTGGGTCATTATATTTTATGTTTCAATTTGTATGTGACTGGCAACAAATTACGGCAGATATCGTGTCCACGAGAAAGTGAAATATATATATTGAACTGAGGGTGGTTTTGGGGATCTAGGGAATGTGAAACCCGAATATATGTCGAAATTTTCAGGAAGTCGAATCATGGTACCCATTACAATAGGTAGCTTTCTTATGAAATCTACCTAAAATAGGTCTGGGTGGCCTCTTCTACCACCTTCACAATCGTCACAAGCTCTAGCTTAGTCACAACGAGCTGTTCCTATAAAACATCCCGGAACATCCATCCATCCATATTGCCTGAGCAATCCTTGATTTCCGTCTTTGTGTTCGTATTTTTACGAACTAACTCACTCGGTTCTTTAAAATGTCTGAGAAGACAGGATATATTAAATGCAAGGAATTTCCTCCTCTTCGCTCTCCTGGACAGAGGATCTTCTGCACTGGAGACCGTCTTTGTTGCCTCCTCCTTTGGGACCGGTCCACTAGAATCCCGGCCAAGCCTTTCAACCACAGAAGAGCCCAGAGTTGCCACCCTAGGCTTCTTTTGCTCTTCCGCACTCGGGGAGAGAGAGTCTCTATCTTTTCGACAGTAGAAACAGCCGGAAGAGCTGGAAAGTCAATCTCACACTCATTCAAGTCATCACCATCATCACTAAGTTCCATGCACTGGGCCACAGCTCGTTGTTGGCGACGCCCAGGCACATCCATCTGCACAGTTTTCCTTCTACCAGCCTTCAGTTGCCTGCCGCCTCCGTGGCGCGAGTGGGGGCGCTTCTGTCTTTCATCCGGACGTCCCGGGTTCGAATCCCGGTCAGTCAAGGCATATTTACACGCTACAAATCATCCATCTCATCCTCTGAAGGAATATCTAACGGTGGTCCCGAAGGTTAAAAAAAAGAAAAAGAAAAAAAGCCTCCGGTTGCTTAGCAACCGACCGCAGATGAACTTCACGGTTGGTGCTAGCCGCACTCCCAGTGTCACTGTCCTCCATTTGCTGGAGGAGGGGGTATCGTCGGAGCGATCGGGATCGGTCATAGTTCAAAATAACAAATAACGTAAATTATATAAAATAATTTAACCTCAAGCTCAGCAAGATAGTTTGACTTTAGAATTTCTATACCATGAATGTAAACAACAAAACTGACAGCTGAGTTGCTAAGGTAAATAGCCCTTAGCATTCGTCGGTTAATTAATAAAAAAAATCAAAAATAAACACCGTAATTAGCTTAAACAACAACAAAACGTTAATAAACGCAAATAAAACATTACATTAAATGAAATAAAACGCAAAACTAACAGTATTTTCAATTACGGGTAATAAAATTAACCCGCAAAGAAAAATAACCCAAATGGAACTAACTGGAACGAAGGAACTAGAACGAAAAACACACAAAACTAAACAAAACACGAACGAAACAAATAATAACAAAAATAAACAACAAAACATAAACTATGAAGTCAATGAAAATGTGAAAACAGAGAGTGCTATCAACACGTCTACACTCGCTCAGATCTCATCCACCATTACCATACTTATGTTTTTAGTGACAACATAACTTACTGGTTGTAAGTATAACAGCAGTTACTAATATTGTTAGTAACAAATAAGGTCCAGTAAACACGCATTCTGTCATAAGCACTATCATTACTAGATTCTAGAATTTGTCCGAATAAACAACTTGTGTCCCACATGACCACTTGTCTCCCAACACAGTCAGTTCACACGCGATGTTTTTTAACAAACAGAAGACCCTCACAAACATATCAACACAGGTATATAGACGAACGAATGAAAAATTAAACAAAGATATAAATAAAAATTTGACAACATAAGCGAATACACAATATATGTAAACGTAAAGCAAGAAAATGACAAACAGTAATAACAATAAAATAGTAGTAAATAGATAGCAAAAATTGAAACAAAAAATACTAACAGAAACAGTTAAATACACAAGGTATAAAAAATACCAAGAAAAGATGAAAATAAAGTAACTTCAACGACCATCAATAAGGTCGTTGATGATACTGTTCTAAATTGTAAACAGTACTGTCAATAGTGTGCGTTGAAAATCACTGTTGTCTAAATTAAAAATCTTAACATTCCTACGGATGTTTATGAATGTATCACTTCCAATATAAGAAATAGAATTTATTCCTGAAAACAAATACCTTTCTCAAAGAATATACTAGAACCGTTTTCGTATAACTCAGCGTACTAGAAAGATTTATAACATGCATTTTTACAGTAATTTTAGTAATTCTTATAATTTTTTGCTTGACAAAATTACTAATCATACAAATTTCCCGTATAATTATACTAAATTAAAAAAAAAAAAAAACCAACAAAAACAATAACTTATTCTACAGAACTAGTAAAAATTACCACATGAGAGAAGATCTCAGGTTTAATCACTTGGTTGATTCTGCTGTTGATTTTTAAAATGATTAAAATACCAGTTATTTTTTGCAACTTCTTTATTAATATGTATATGTATATTATGGTGAAATAATTTTATTAAAACCTTGAACTGCCATTTTTTATTTTTTATTATCTTCAATAATATTACATATTTATTATTTTCATTTATTTATACTAGGTTTAAATACCTAAACTATTTTTATGTCTAATTTTGTATTTTATAACCTTGTTCCAATCAGTTTCATAGTTTTTCTTTATTAATCGGGGAAAATTCTAAGTACAGAGCAGCACACACAAATCAGTCCTGACTTACTCTACATAACATAATTATGTACTGCTCTAAACAAAATATTTATTTTATTTATTTATTTATCTGGGTATAGATATAATGGAAAAAAAAAGAAAAAAATATTTCACGACTCAATGCTTTATGTGGAGTAAATATTATCTTAAGCATAGAATGTTCATTTTCTGTTTGGATATCATTAGTTGATTTTTATGAATATTCAGAAAAAATTCAATACATTGTATTAAACCTTCCTGGTTTCTCTTCTTCATTAATAGAAACTATTTTTAGATCCCTTATTATGGAGTGCTTCCCCTAATTATGTGCTTCTTGTCAAGCGGCTTACTTATGTTTCCACTTAAGGAGCCGATTGTAAATATGCTGGTTGTTGAAAAAAAAAAAAAAAATGTGTGTAGATTTCTTTCGTTTGTAAGAATATTAAGAACAAATTTTATAAACAGGAATAATTAATAATTTTTTTGGTAACTTGCTAGAATATAAAAAGTTTTATCTCTGATTTTTTCTAGATAAAAGTAACTATTCAAAATTTTCTAAAGAAAATGTCTGTATAAAACTAATTAAAAATAATATTGATTATTACAAGAATACGTAAATTTACATAAAATCAACCATCGAACGGCTTCGTCCGAGTTACCGAAAACAAGATTCAGTCTTCGTCAAATTATTTTTGAATAAATTTAACTAGATTTAAATAAAGGATCATTAACCTAATTCAACTTGTTCTTAATAATCGAATATGTTACACATAACCGAAGTGAAAAGAGCAGAGAAACAGGCCAATTTCTAAGTTACTGGGGAGAAACACAAACATTACGTTAAAAACTTATATGGATACATAAGAACTATTTGTTTAGGAGACAGATAATATCTACTGACAATGTTATATAATAATAAACAGAGCTATAAATCCGGAAGAGCTGATTTAGTTTTCATAAGATAGGTAAAAGGATTCATCTGAATTTCACAAATTATAGACATGAAGAGAAGTTTTGGCAATTTGTGGCTTTTTCAAAACCGATTATTTGAGTAATTTAACAATTGTTTTAGGCGTCCTGACATCAGATACGTTATTCGGAGTACAACAATGTTACGAGCACAGCAGTTTGTTTCTTCACACGTCCAAATAGCGTATACAGTTAGTTATACACAACATTTCAAGCCCGATGATGTGCTGGGAATATTTAAGCAATAACATATGACGAGAATTCTATGCTGAATGAATGAATTCGTGAACTTGAGTTCACGAGTTGTGTTCTAATACGTTGAATATGACAAATATGTATTATGTTCTGAGTGTCCCGGGAGAATGTCTTCAATTTGGAAAAATAAAATATCGTCTGTAACTTAGTTATTTAAAAATCATATCCAAGCATGTCAATTTTTACACAATAAAATACTTATTTTACTTTTTTTAATAAACCATACTTTTTTTAGATCTTAAAGTTTTCAATATATTATCATTAGAAAAAGTAATTATAGTCATTGCTTTGTCATCTTTAAATGCAAGTCTGCCATGTTTCTACTTTTTTTAAAAAAGAATATTGTTAATACATTTTAATCTGTTAAAATACATTTCTGTTTACAAATTATAAAAAGAGATATAGATAATAAAGAAGTAGTGTAGGATATTTTTCATTTTAACTTTTTTTCTTAATTCCATGCCTTAAATCATTTTTTTAATATTAAGCACTTTGTACCGAGACGCTCTGTATATATATGTAGACATAGATATAGATATGAGTGTGTATGTAAGCGCGTGCGTGTGATCAACTGAACAATAATGTAATACAATATATTCAGTTTCTGGTATATGCATTTTAAATAAATCGTTCCTCTAATGAACACAAAGACAACGTATACAATTCATTATTTCTCGACAGAATGGTTTACACTAAATTCCTGATTAACAATATCTTTTCTTTCTTTCTTTCTTTTTCCTGTTTAGCCTCCGGTAACTACCGTTTAGATAATACTTCAGAGGATGAATGAGGATGATATGTGTGAGTGTGAATGAAGTGTAGTCTTGTACATCATTCTCAGTTCGACGATACCTGCCGATGTGTGGTTAATTGAAACCCAACCACCAAAGAACAGCGGTATCCACGATCTAGTATTCAAGTCCGTGTAAAAATATCTGGCTTTACTTGGAATTGAACACTGGAACTCTCGACTTCCAAATCAGCTGATTTGGGAAGACGCGTTCACCACTAGACCAACCCGGTGGGTTGATTAACAATATCTGCCGCAATGTATCTTACGCATGCAAATGATCTGAGGTAAAAGCAATAACAGAAAGACATTCTGTGGGCGAGTTTAAATACAGAATAGTAAGTATCCCTCCTCATTTTATACTAAATTAAAAAAATTTAGCAAAAAAAATCAACAAGTGCAAAACAGAGTAATAAGTGATTTTAGAAATTTAGTAGTTACCTAAAATAATTTAAGTATACAAGAAATATTGTAAGAATCTTTTTAGAGGTGTCAGATAATGGACGTCTCTTGACTGATATTTGTGAAGAAGATACTGCGACTATACCTCATGTGTATTTTATTTTATTTTTCAAATTTTAACGAAAAACTAAACGCCTTATTTCCCCTAATATGCATGGGTTTTCTCGTTATTTTTTCTAACATTATATTTTACTCAATATTTTTTGGAATTCTTCTAAAATTTCAAACTTCAACAATAAAAAATTCTCTTTAAAAAAATATAGGCTTAACAAAATTAAAAAATTCTGATTACCCATGATTCAAGGAATTAATTTTTTTCCGGTCTTATGACGGAAACTTAGTACCAGTAGCTTTAAAAACTCAATAAAACGATCGTGCCGTTACAACCATTGTCAGTCTTTTGAATTCCGCCTTCAGGATCATATAATTTTTATGTCGTAAATCATATAATTTTATTTCATAATAAATATTTATTTTGGATAAATGTGTTAAAAAGATTGAGGCATTTAAATGAAAAAGGCTGTAAGTGTCGAAAGATTATTTTTATGAATTTTTATTTAAGTTGGATGCATTCTACCTACCATCGCCAATAACGTGGAAAAAGTTTAATGTGCAGTAATAATGTTGTTTAGTTCCTAAAACCCTCTAAACTCTTTGTACACTTCCAAAATATCCCCTTCTAAGGTAGCATGATGGGTGGAAGTCATCAGCTGTTTTTTATAGAAAAGATTGAATTTGCCACCCAGCCATATCAGAATTGGATTTTGGTTTGTTATTAGATGCTAACTTGTGACAATTCGCGTCTTTTTTGTGCGGTAATTTTGTGTTCAGTGTTTCTGTTAATTCCATTTATTAAAAGCGGGCAACAAGATTGACCCAAGTGAAGATTTACAAGATGAATGAGATCAAAATAACAATTATTAAGAAAAAATATTAATTAAAGAGACTTTCATATGTACATTACTTCAGAGACGTATGAATATAACACGTACCCACAAGATAAAGTATTGGATTTTTTCAAATATTAAAATAAATAATTTATAAATGTTTGTGAAATAGATTTTTTCTTTTTTTGAAATATTATTTTTAAATAACGCAGAAGGCACTTACATCCTTTCCTAATGCAACAGTTACATAATTTCCTAATTACAAACAGATGCAGATTACAACTCTTTTCTGTGAAACCATGATGAGACTTTAACCATTTTCAAGGTAATTCTATTTAAATTCTAAAATAATTAACACGATTAAGTTTATAAACAATATAAATTTAATTGATGCTATTTTTTTTAGATTTTCCCTGAAATCTGTTAGCTCATAACTTTTTTGTTATTCATGAAAAATTCTGTTTTTGGCACTTACATTCTTTTCAATTTACGTGCTTCAATAATTATTGTAAACCGATGATATACAACTGCACTTGTTTTTACTCAAATACAATATGTAATAAAAGAAATTGTGTAATGCGTCAAAATGTATTCCATGACAAAGATTTTTAAATTCAGTGAATGAAATATTTTTTGTTTTTAATTTTAAATGAAAACGATATTCTAAAAAAAGAAACAAACAAACTGATTCTGATCAAAAGGAGGGGATGTACCATCTACTACGATATATACTTTTTAATGCTAAAAACCAAGACAGAATAAAATTGTTTCATCGAAAATTGATGAACTGTTCAGATTTAAAACAAAACAGAGAGGTAGTTTAGAATTTCATTTCTATATAAAAAAGAATTTTAAAAATGCTTTCAGTTTGATTAATATTATGCTACCCGTTCATTTATACTGTTTTAAACAAAAACTCCATTTATATAAGGTAACACTATGAACTTCGTAATATAAAACGAAATAAACAGCCGGAAAGTCGGAAGGTTGAAAATACATTTTATAATAATATTCACATATGGAATGGAATTTTAGACGGAAACATTTCTTATTCGGTTTGCTGAACCATGTATCAATAAGGCACGTATTGCAGAACTGTTTATAGCGTTACTTTAAAAGGTACATTGTTATGTCGACCTAAACCTGAATGTGCTGAATAAGTATCACACACCTACATATCAAATTTTCTTGTAGGTTATTTTAATGAAAATAGATCTTTAATTATTATTTAAAATAAAACAATTTCATAATCAAAGAATTTTATTTGGTTTACAAAAACTATAGCATTAAATATAATAACAAAAAGGAACATTTTTTTTTTTGTTCTTAAAATATTGTTTTATATACGACACTATTTTGTCACAGATAATAAATGTCAAATTGATTTTATATGAAAACATGTATTGTATTCGGTTCGGATATTAAATAACAATTCACTTTCAAAAATTAATATGTATAGAAAAATATTACATCCATTCAAAATGAAATATGTATACAAAACTGAGAGAATCAAGAAAATTTATTAAATATTTGTATCTGTATTTATTAAACTGTAAACCAGAACACATAAAAACGGAAAAAATATAATTTTTCGGTGTAATCATATACTACGTTAATCCTTTCTATTTAAACATTCTGAGAAAATTTTCAAAAAATTCTTATATATCTGTTGACATAAAAACTTCCATCAGCCTCCTATATTGCGTTGAAAGCGAAACGTATATACTCGTAATGCATTTTTTTACAACATAAGATTATGTAATAACGTTTGTCTTTCCGTTTAAAGCTTCAATCTTTTTTACATCTGCGAAATTTTTAAAGCATAGGTGAAAGAAGTAATACTATCAGTTGCTTTCGCTGAGAGTATTAATTCTAATCATTTATATAATTACTGGGATGAAAAAAGTGAAGGTATCCTTTGTGGAGGTAAATATTACCTGAACTGCTATGTGCTTGACATGATAATATCAACATTATACTCATTTCGATAAAAAAACAACAGTAAACCATGTGTCCTAAATTTCTTTCGTAAGCTTGGCTGGGAATCTTGTTTGTTTTGTGAATGGCAAAATTTACAAAAATAATTTCTATTTTGATGATATTTTAGGCTGAGGATCATAACAAGATAAACAAAAATTTAATATAAAAAACTGAAATTTACTAAAAAAAACTAGGAAATATATTCGAAGACGGAAAACGTACCTCAGATAATAAAGAATCGAAGATTGGTTTTTTTTTCGGGCATCTAAATATATGGTAGCAGAATTACTAGACAGATTTATAATTTATTATCAAAATATATAAAGCGACCACAGATTGGCTGAAATATACACAGAAGGAGTTCAAACTAATAAAACTGAACATACAAATGGTTAAAGATAGAACTTTTTTCTGGGAGAAATTTAGAAAACTAAAAATAACCGAGGATTCGTTGGAGAGGAAGACAAGACGGAGACCATAAAATAAAGAGCAGTTAAGGAAACTAAGATAACTCTCAAAAGGACATGGAGAGAATTTTAAAGGAATAGAGAAAGGGTACTCCTAAATTGATCGACCAACCGTGTCCCTACAGTGGGCTATTCGAAAAAAAATTAAATCAAAGATCAGAATAAAATTACAAAATACATAACCATTTTTCCAGTTCCTCTTTTAATTGTGTGTTGAATCCAAAAAAATTATTCGCAACATGCTAAAACATACTAAAGCGGCTCTAGCCTCGGATTTATAAAACTAATTAAAAATCTTGAGAAAAACATTACTTTTTACTATGAACACTTTTTTAAGCCGTTTTATTGTTTTTAAAGAGTAATACAATTTTTATTTTTTATTGAAAGTATCTGCAGGCCTCAGAAAGTTATATTAAAGGCAAAAAATTAAAATTAAATCATTAAAGATAAAATACAATGTTAATTTCTTAGAACTTATATCCGAAGAAAATATTAAGCCATGAAGTTATAATTGCATCATTTTGAGTATAATTAAAAAAGAGGAAAAACCCACTAAAAATCAGTTGATTATCTACAGACAAAATGAAAGTTACATATAAATGAACATTTCAATAAAATAGAATGAAAAGTTTTAACGGCAACAAAATAAATCTTCTGGCACAACGGATGGCCAAACAAAAAGACAGCAAGTAGAGGATTTGAATATGAAATTGTAACACTTACTTGCCAGTGGCTCCAAAAGCCAGTGATAAAAATATCACTGATGTTAGGAATTCTTATTTAAAGCCGAATAATATATATATATAAAACATACATAATTTTTTTTCTTCTGGGGAAGGAATTCAATATGAGTTAATCAAACATTTCAATATTTAATTAATACAAAAAAAACCTTATCATTAAATAAGTTATCAAGGCTTCCTGTGCATTACACTAATTCCTTTACGTAGATGTCGTAACTATGGATCACTACATTTGATCTCATTTTGGATGATAAACCTATATGGATGTGTGTTTATGTATTTTCTACACACATGCACAACGTAGACATTTATAGTCTAAATTTAAAAAGAAGACTCAAGGTAGAATTTTCCTTAAGATTTAATATTATTATTGTAAAGAAAAAAAATCCAATACCAATTTTATTTCTCTTTCGATTTTTAGCGAGTCTAGAGGAGAAGAAAATAACTTCCAACTAATCCCTTTTCTTTCATTTAATTCTTGCCAAATCGTATTTTCGGATACCTACGCTGGAATATTTTTTTTCCTTATTATGCAAAATGTAATATTTTTATAGATTTTATCATTCCATTGGTAATACCTTGAAACAGATATATTATATGTCCTTTTCCTATAAAATGTGTTCAAATTCAAATGTGTTGTAGATTTAAATCACGCTATGATACGGAATGATAATATCAATGAAAATATTACATTACGCAGAAAAAGAAAAACGTTTAGATATTCTAGAGAAGATAGAAATATTTAAGCTAAAATTAGGACAGGACATAATTAAAAATTTGTACAATAAAGAATCAGAAGGATTAGTTCCAAGATAACTATATTGTATAACTTTACTATTGGAAACCGTAAGAGCGGGAGTGACAAAGCAAAAGTAGCCTTGACACTAAGGATGGTGACTGGGAGGAGCTTAACATCGTCATTTATTGGACGATCCCAACTAAGGACATGCTTTGGTGTTTTATTTTGGATCTGTTACAGATGACACAGACCGATCCGTAGCCCTGAAAACTGCCAGAATGGTAATGTTTGAAAAACTTTAAAAATTAAGTTTCTACGAAATTTTACCTTATAAATATGTTAATATACAGAAATGGAGTCGAAAACCTATAATATTTATACGAAATTGAGCCGTAAAAAAAATCGTAACCTCGACTCGTTCCTGAAAAAATTTACAAATATGAAACTTTAAAAAATGTTTATATTTAATTTTACGGAACTTTACACATTTAATCAGGTAGACTCATAAAAAGAGCCGGTAATCGTTGGTATTTTTGGAAATATCCTTCGAGAAATCTTTTTGCAGCCAGGTAAATTCTTGAATTCGTGGCCGTGAGAAATTTTTCCGTAGACGCTCGGCGGTCATATTTCTACCGCGCTGCAATTTTACGAGGTGATATGTTTGTATCTCTCCTCTAGTGTAAGGACATGCTTTCTTGTTTTTGTTTTAGATCTGTTACAAATGATGCAGGCCCATAATAGTGATTCAGCCCAGAAAGACACCTCTTTCGGCCTCGCGGTTCCCCTAAACCCTTCCTAGATGCACGTGTGTCTAAAAGAAATTAAAAATTTATTTTTTCTTCAGGATTTTACAGACGTTTCTTACTAGATGGAATAAATAAAAAAAAGGCGATTGCCGCAGTCACTCCGAATGCGAATTTTACTAAATCAATTGTAAGATCCAAACATCCTTTCCCGATTCAAGAAGGTGAAGAAGACCGCAGATGGACAGTGACGAATGAGGAAGAAAAGCCCATCAGTCGCCCGACGGTTGAGAGAAGAGACCTGCACTTTCCCTCGTATCGCTCTTTTCAGAGCCACGGAACAATTCAATGTTTACAATTTGTAAATTATTTACAGCCGGTTTTACGGAAAGGTAGGCTAAAGAAAAAAACAATGATGATCGACCAGCTAACATGGACTGGAATCCGATCCGACATCAATCCAACCGAGATGCGGTTACGAAAACAGCCCGAGTGAAGAAAATTTCCTAACTTTGTCTCACCAACCACCAAAGAAAGTTTCCTAACTTTGTCTCACTAACCACCAATCCTCCTGCCTGTCACCTCCAGCACATGCGAATCCCTCCGGAAAGGAGAACGCAATGCATTTTACACCTGCACACGACAACTGTCACTGTTAGTGCGGCAATTCTAGGAAGGACAGAGAATAATACTCTAATAAATTATTCAGAATAAATTCAATACTACAGAAAAGGTAACAGCATACATATTTATAAGACCCTTCCCTGATGTGTAATTAAAAAAATGTTTATAAAGAACCATTACTATTATTATTATTATTATTATTATTATTATTACAGTTTTGAATTAGATTTACCAATTTACTGTAAATAAATAGGGTGTTGTAAAGACAGATAAGAAAAAAAAACAATTCAGTTACGACAAAGAAAAAATAAATTTACCAGAAAATATTAATAAAAGAGTTTTTAAGAAATATTAGATTAGCCATAAACAAACTTTTGCATTACTTTTACAAAACCACTTCCTTACGTAATTCTTAATTGCGTCTTACGTACATATAGCCGCTAAATACAACCAAAATAAAATATACAAAAGGATTTGAAATTTACAGCAAATTTAATCCTAAACAATTAAAAATTTTGCAAACGGATCTCATTTTTTGGTTTCTCTCTTTCTCTTTTGATGACACCTCTTCCTATTACTTTTCCATCTCGTAAATTAATTAATTTTCCTTACTTTATGGATATCAGTCAACATGTAACAGCTGTATTTATTTCTTTGTAAATGTATTTTATTTCTTCGTAAACTACGTTTAATGAAAAATTTTTCCCCTACAAAAAGTCAATAAGAGAAAAAATAATCAGTTTATATGATCTAGAAAAAGAAGGGAAATAATAAGTAGAGGATTAAATAATAAGACTAGAACTGGAATTTCTCATTAAATACAACAAAGAGGATCACCGGTTGGGGAAAATGAAGAACTGAATAAAAAAAAAGAAGATATCACGTAACGAAATTATAGGACTCCAGGCTTCAGTGGAGAAATTTTAAAAACATTGGAAAATCCGCAGAAGTTTCTCTGATCGAAGAATTTTTATTGGCAATCTGTTTTATAATAAGATTTCGTAATAATATGATTGTTCTTTTAGTATGATAAATTTCACAGTTATAATAATTACATTTTCGTATAATTATATGAGTAGTAGTATTACTGACATTCACTTGTAACTCTTGTCACAAATCCGATGCCTGTACCTTGTCACTGATCGTCAATATTTCTCATTTATATATTACTGTAAGTTGTGTTTTTTTTTTTCATAACTCATTAAACGCTTTAAAACTTCTTATCAGTTAAAGCGAAATATAAATAATATTATAAGTATCTTCAAAAAATCATTGTCCCCTAGAGTTTTTTTACCTCTCTACTATTTGAAATATCCTATATTAAAAAATACTAAGATAATTCTTTACTCGGCTACCCAAAAAGGAGAGTAATGTATTTAGGGTGAATGTTTGTTCTAACATACGTTGTTTTGTTTCTTTGTTCCAGCGTATCAAACATCAACGGCTGAACCGATTTAGATGTATGACCACGCGTTGGAAAGCTTACGTTACCGGTAGTGTCACAGGCTATATATATATGTGTGTGTGTGTTTAAATAAGTGAAAAAAAACAAAATTGGTTAAATGGTTAAATTTAAAAAAATATATAACTACACTATATACAAAATTGTAACCCGCACGCTCTAGTAATTATCTTAAATTAAAGAGCAATATATTTTTTGTCAGTAGTGTTTTTAATTTTTAATATTTATCTCTCGTTAAAGTTCCTTCTGAATGCTTTCGCGTGTGCTGCTCTACATTTTCTTTAAGTCTGTGCAGTGTTTTAACGCACAATCTTGAAATTTGATTTACTAGCTTATTATTAACTATAGTTTATTTTATTTATAGTGGATCATCGGATAATTAGAAGATTTTTTTGATGACGGGAGTAAATATGAAGGAGGTTAGAATTTATGATAAATTTTTCTGGTACCAATATTTGTTTATCAAAATTAATATTATTTGAATGATCGTAGGAAACAATATCACCAAAAATTTATTAAATAATATTTCTTAAATCCCCTACCCATAGAAATCGTTATTAATTTTATAGCAGTGTTTCTATGTACACGCGTAACCGAATAGACGTTGAGTTTACCTTCTTTCTATTACCCACACTCTTCTTTGGTCTCTCTCGCTCACTCTCTCTATCTCTCTCTCTCTCTTTTGATAACACCTCTTCCTATTACTTTCCCATCTCGTAAATTAATTAATTTTCTTTACTTTCTGGATATCAGTCAACATGTAACAGCTGTATTTATTTCTTCGTAAATGTATTTTATTACTTCGTAAACTACGTTTAATAAAACAAAAATACACCATATTGTAAACAAATACCAAATTAGCTAAAAAAATACATATATAAAACAAAATTTAAAACAATTCAAAATCTTCGTAAACTTAAATGTAAAACTGACATTATACGATTTAATTGTTTTTCTTTTTTTTTATTAATATTATGTACTATTTTTATAAATCCTTTTTTAATTTATATACCGAGTGATTGACGAATAATGTAAAAACCTTCAGGACATATTCTACTGGTTTAAAATAAACAAGAACGTTCACATAAAAATAGGTTCGGGAACTCTTCATTACAGAGTTTCGGCTGGACTGGGAAAATTTTGCCCTAATTTCTGCGCCTTCGGTAAAAGTAAGTCAGACTGTAATTCTTGAGACAAAAAAGTGATAAATTTTGAAGTTTTATATGAAATCTGCTCTGAAAAATTAAAAAAAAGAAAAAATTGATTTCAGAACTTTATTTTTAATAGTTTCGAGAAATCTGGGGTAAATGGCAAACGATTCGGGTCGAAAAACAACTAACTTATGTTAACCGTAAAATAACTTTGTTAAATGGGTAATAAACACATACAAGTTGAAACAAATCTCTACAAGTTGTGTTAAATAATTAACGAAAGTTCATTATTTAAAGTTGGGGAATAATAGCGAGGTAATTATTTTTCCGCAAAATAATTACGAAGTACTGTTAACTTCTTAATTATTTTGGCGATAAAAAAATATTTTTGAGTCGCCAAGTACTACAAAGTAATGAGTTTCTGCTTATTATATTTATTTATTTAAAAAGTTTTAAAGACAATGTCTTTTCTATTATTTTCGTGTAAAAAGGGACAAGCGCATGGGCTGATATCTAATACGGATATGTATGTCTTTTTGCAATATAGATATTCTATTTAAAATTTAAATATCTGATTAGTCCACGAAATTAGCTTTCGACAAGACTTTCCAAATTTACACATTTAATTTTTCAAATTTCATTTAATTTGACTTAATGTCACTATCACACGTTATTTTCTTTCTTTATTTAATCGTAACGAGAATAGGTACTTTAAGGAATTCAAATGATATTAAAAATAATTTTTAGTAAATTTTATTAAGAAGAAAATAGATTTTAATGCCCATGAAAGTAGTGAAATGTAATTCATGCCCCATTTTAAGGAAAAAAATTAACTTTTTTCAAATTTTGCTATCTCAGCCTAACTACTAATGACTAATTAATAGATAGATATTCTCATTAATTACTAAATAGTTAATGAAAAATATTAATTTCTTAATTATTTACGAAAATTATTTTTCTTAAAATAAGGAAATGTCGAGATGGAAGTAAGTTTTAAATCTTACAAAAACGTTAAAGGATACTGTCATCCTAAAATGCAAATTTTATATTCCTCTCTAACGTTTTAAATTTCAACTTTTTTTATAAATTTTGCTTTTTTATAAGAAAATCAAATAAGTTGATTATAAAATAAAAGGTTATAACAGTAACAACATTTAATTGTTACTGGGAAAGAGTGAAGTTGTTAATTTGTACATTCGGTTTGTAAAAATTAAACGAAACGATTTCTTGCTTTTTCAATGGAACCTTGATTCATATAAAACTGAAACGAATTAACAATGTAATTCATTTACAAAATTATAATTATAATTCGCAAAATGAATTTATTTAAATAAAATTCTCTGGATAGATTTTCTATAGCTCATACAGAAAACTTCTTGTATTCGTTACACAGAAAATGATTTTTCTTACTGTAAGTATTCACTATAATTAAAGAAAAGAAAAGAAGAAAAGAAGTTGCATATGCGGTACCAACCTCTACATAAAATCCGGCATACGAGTACAATATATAGTTTCTCTACAGAAGGGGTGTAATAATTTATGTTGTCTTTCTCTTTCAATGTTTTTATAAGTGTGATAGGTGTATAACACCTGAGATATAAGCAATATTTCTCTCACAACTGCAGATTCTATCAGAGTAACGTTTGATAAACTGCCAGTCCTTGAAATGAACACAGAAGTTGTGCAGCGGAAAATTTGTATTTCGGGACTAGACGTCTTCATGCCCAATAATACTATGGTTCAATACAAAGTGAAAAGGAAACAACTGCAATCCTCACTTTCATAAGTTATGTCTAATATAAGATCACCTTCAACGTGATACCTAACACAAAAAAATTTTGTCGCCTATGCAAATTAGTAAAAATAAACTAACATGAAATACCCATTACTAAAATAGTTCAGCCATTTATATCCGACTTAAAAAAAGGAGGATACGTATTCGACCCGTATATTTTTTTAATGTTTGCCCATAACGTTTTTCCGATTGAAATAAATCTTATTGCAATCGACGCAGCTACTTTTAGCGGTAGTACCATGATGTGGAAAAAACTTTAGACACAAAAAAATCGGTCTGAAAATTGCCGAAAAATATTTTTGCCGTCCGGCGGGTAGTTAACGATAGTGGAAATCCTGATATTCTATGTGTATGCGCCACGGTAGATGAGGTTATGCGGTCTTCTGGTAATGTGAGTTTCTGCACAGGATATGTAGCACCGTTATTAAAATCATCAAAAAATTGATATATCTCGTCTTAAAAGTTTCCGATCCAATATACATTTTACATATAATATCATCAAAGGGACAATGAGAATCTTATAATTCTATGTACGTGCATCACATTTCATGGTCTTGATGTAGGCTCAATTTTTTTATTTTTTAAAAATAATTATTAAGAATTAGAAACATCTCTCCAAGACTTTCTCACAGGTGAAATTAAGAAATAAAGTGATTTCCAATGTTGTGATTTCATCATGTAATGTTGATTTTTCCACAAAAATTAGCCGAATATATTAATGTTTATCACCATGAAAAGCCTTCAAAATAAAGTTATAATCAGGTCTGTAATGAACATTTCACTGAATCGTCACCATCGGTCATTTCACTGATGGGTATAATGTATAATGATGATAATCATTCTTACAGAAGTCAACTCTATGCTGTTATGTGTATTTAACATATTTTACATGCTGGATAGTGATAGGAAAGATTGGGGCATGTATTATTAATATATAAATTTACGTAAATTTGCTATTATGATTTTTTTTTTTTTTTTTTTAATATACTCAGGGAAACTTGTAGTAACTGTTCGTAAGGACTATAAAAAAATAAAAAATAAAATTAGCATAAATGTTTATTGTAAAAAATTTTAAACAGAATTTAAAGTATTTTTCTTGGAGAAATATTTTTTTTTTTAATAAACAATTTAGATAAAAAAATATCTGAATAAGATACCCACCTTTTTCTTTTTCACCGATAAACTATGCTGTAATATAAAAATAGATATGAAAAACTAAATATGCAGTTATCATCAACAAACGCTATATTTAAAGTTATAGAAAGAGTGAAAAGCAACTCAAATAAAATATTTGAACAGTCTACTTCAAGTCCGTTATACCACAAACATCTGTTTGTAATTCGACCATGCCCAGAATTTACATGAAAGCTTTTGCACAACCGAGTGGTCACGTGTTACTCAATTTATCTTACATGTCTCTACTCATTTTACAGAATTTGCAAACCATCAAATGATTCTGTAAAATAAACAGAACAAAGTACGAGTTATATGTTAAAAAAAATTTTTCATGACAAATTTTTTCGACACTCATTTTATTTCTGATTTAAAATAAGTGGTTGTTGGATTGCGGCTTAAATACGTAACCAACAACTAAAATAAATGAACTGGGATAAAATGTGAATTAAAATAAAAAAATGAAAAAGTAATCTGTACTACTTATCGAAATGTGTGCTTTTTAACAGATTAAATTTTTCATTGGAATAATACATTCATTGACCTGTAAATTGAAATCAAATAATCGACTGTAATAAAACTTTTAGCAAAATGTAATGAACTATTCATTCATATAAAAATCAAAATTCTACATTAATGGATTAGGTTTCGCTAAATAAATAAGCTATTATAAGCAATAGAATTAATTAAGATAATTTTTTTTCTATATCAGAAATTTCAACTGAATTTTTATATTTTTCGATAAATAATTGAAAATATAATGTCACGGTAGAATGTTGAATTTGCCGGAAAGAAGAATTACCGTATTGTTCGATACAGACAATTCCTGCATTTTTTAAAAATTCCAATTAAAATTCTGATATTATATATAACTAACATTATAAAATAATATAGGTTAAATATTTAAAAGGATGAGGGAAAATGAACCCAGATTTTATACTGGGTGATAGATGTTTTATGGGATATCTAATTTCAAAGGTACTAATATTTCGGTAAAATATTTTGTGTATTCCGGTGAGTTGGCCTACATTTGGATCTCTGTATCAGGAATAGTTAATCCAAAATCATTAGATTTGGTACTGTAAATTACGTTTTAGAAGCAATTCTACTACTTAAAAAAAATTATAAATTAAATTTAATGGGAAAATAAAGACGTACTAAAAATACCCATTTTATATTGAATCGGGGTTTAACTTAAAAGTATTTCTGCGCGTGTTTTATTTTTTCCTTAAGATAACGAAGTTTATCATCGAAAAACCAAATTTAAAATAATCTATCACAAAAAGTTTAATTTTTATATACAGTAACTGCCTGTCGTATTAATTAAAATAAATACATACATATATATATATATATATATATATAATAAATAAGTGGTTATTTGTTTTGTCTAAAATGTTTTCATGCGAAGTTGGCTCAGTTTTATATTATTTATTTTTTATTATTGTTATTATACTAATGTGTACATTGCAATCTCTTCAACTAGGGTAACAATAAGCAATCCCTCCTCACGGCCTAAAGAGTTGTATGACATGTAAATGAGATGTATTCCTGTTAGACTCAAGTCAACCATTCCGAGACGTGTGGTTAATTGAACCCCTACCAAAAAATTACACCGGTATTCACCTTGTAGTGTTTAAATCCTTATAAAAACAACTAGCGGTTACTGGTATTTAAACCTCAGAGCCTTGGACTTCGAGATACAGTTCTTGAACAACTGATCTGCGACGACGAGTTAGCCACTAAACCAGCCCGGCGGGCTAAGGTAGATGATTAGAAATGAAGAGTATAAAATTTTACAGAATAACATTTCACAAGTTATGAAAATATAGTTCAACCTCATTTAGATTAATTAATTTTATTGCGGTTCTGCTGAAATCCGATTGAAAATTTTGTCATCAATTTTGTTTGACTGCTAGATTATTTTTTAAAAAGATTTAAAAAAATCAGCTGTCATTTTTTACAATGATATTTTTAATATATTAGCTGAAAAACTTATTTTTATAAAATTTAAAGATCCCAAGATATAAAAAATTAAACAATGGATGTGATCACTGTTTTTAAATTTGTGAACCGTTATTTTTGTATTTATTAGAGAAAAATGGTTTAAATATGTCTACCAAATGTCATATTGATTCTCCAATCCGATCTTGAAATATAAATATTATTTTTAATACGAAATTAGGTTTAGAAGGTAAATTGAATGAAAATCGGTATTCTTTCTGAAAATCTTTTTATTTATTTATTTTGATACAAATAATCGGAAAAAATATAGCCGCGTATATATCTTTTTGTACTTATATATTTTTCTCTTTAGTCAATCGAATTTAGAATGTATTTATTATACTTGAATCGTTAATATGGAGAATTTTTTTTCAATTATTTTGCAGTACTATAGAGATAGATGGTACATTTAAAAAAAATAATTAGTTTTAATGTATAAATTTTTTTAAATTAATTTTTAAAAATAAAGTTTTTATTCAAATAGTCCAAAATATTATCAATTGAGTTGTTTTAACTGTTTTTTAATACCTTCTCTGTTTATGCGTTAATCGTAACAGTTGTAGGCGATCTGATGTAAGTACCACTGAACCTACAACCCCCCCCCCCCCCCAACAAAAAAAGGCGAAGATGTAAGTGCCAATGCACTGAAAAAATGGAAGTTGTATTTAATTATCATGCATAAGAGGTTCCCTGTACTAGAACTACTAGGAAAAAAGGAAGGAAGTGGTTTCCTTTAGCCTTCTTTACTTAGCAGAATAAATATTTTGGCACATCAACACCTCAGAGCCAAATTTAAATGCTAGTGACTTAATTTCTGTAAGATGTGGATGTAGAGTGAAAATTAATACTCTAAAATATTAAACGGTTATACGGAATACGAGTTGAATATATGTTAATCGATTATATATTATGGGTTTCCTAACATTTTAAACAGGACGCCAATATAAAATTGTTACCGGAAATTTCCTGCAGTATGTGTAAAAAATTTTTTTTTTGCTTGAAATAGAATTTTTTACCGTATGCAAAATATCATGCCTGACCAGGATTCAAAACCGGGACCTCAGTACGAAAGGCCGAGACGCTACCTCTCCGCCACGGAAATCGATTTGAAAGTCATTGAAAAATGCACAATATTCACTAATATGAAAGTAAATCGTTTGTAATTGTTAATAATTTTAATATTTATTAACATTACTACCATCCTAAAGTGACATCTTTAGGATCATGAATATCATCAAAAATCCCAAACCAGGCGCTTATTACTGCTCGTAAAGAGTTATGTAAAAACCATATTACAAGAAAATATTGTATTTTCTTGGCGCTGAGACTAATAAACTGTTAACACAATACCATTCCACCGAAGTATACTTATAATATTCAGTTACAAGTATTACTTCACTATGTTCAAAATAGGGACTAGCTGTATAATACATCATTATCCGTAGAGAGAGCAACTATGACCTTATTATTTCAATCTGTCTCGGATGCTTTATTTGCGTTAAAACATAAGAAGTACTTAGATTAAAGAATAAAAAGGGATTAATTAAATTCCTGACCTCAGTATTCTAAAGATACCGCATTATAAAGTAGATTTGCGTCACAATGATATATGATAAATTTTATATATCTTACTGTTCAAGAAATAATTCTAAAAGGTTTTACTATTATTTATGGTTAGTTAAAAGTAGTAGATAATGAAATAAATGATAAAAAATAAAAATTTGTTTAATTAAAAATAAATTTATAATTGTAAATTTAAATAGTAGTCATTGCAATTTTTTTTATAAACTTAAAAGACATATATAAAGTAGAAGAGGGAGAAAAAAAATCTTATTTAGTGTATGTAATACTCATATTTTTATAATATTACATTGTATCTTACAAATAAGATTTGTGATATTTATACTTAAATAATGAATGAATGTATTACAGCTGACAGTTGAATACTTTTATTCAAATAAAAATATTTTTTTGTAGAAATTCAGAAACTCTTATCACACACAAAAAATACATATTCTAAAGCAAAACCTTTCTTTGAAAAGCTTTCAAATTGTCCGAATGCCTTCAAAGTCATTTTAAATATATTCTATATAATATAATAATATTATAAAGAAAATATTTGTATTACTGCTCTCAGCTTGGACGCGTACAGGAAATAAGGTCTAAGGATTGTAAAAGAAAAAAAATTACAGAAATGGGCGACTGTCCAACATAAACTCGTTTAGAAGAGTCCTCTGTAATAAAACTATTTTTAAGTGCTTTTCCGTGTATCATTTTTGTACACATAAATAATATATAGTCAATATTGATTACAATAAATCAGACTTAAGTGATTTTTTTTTTTTGCGTACTCTTATGGAATCCATAACTTTTTTACAATCTATTGGAACAGATTAGTTAAAAATTAAATAATATAAAACTTACAGCATTGTAGACAGTTGCAGATTATGATAACAAATATAATAATCGGGTAAATGAGTGTTTCAAGTTTTGTAAAATACTGAGAAAATTATAAATCAGAAATCATGATCGTAAAATGTTATTGTTTCTTTTGTCGATTCTAATTTCTATTACTGGAAATTACTGAGTGCACAGATAAATCAAGAAGTTTGGTGCAATCTGAATGATAAGTATCCTTAATTAAATAATATTTCTAATAAATAATAGATTTATTAAAACTAATATTTTTTTAACATCGGTATTTATTCATTGTCACAAGGATCACGAATACGAATTATGTTAACATTCCTCCATCTCGTTCCTTTTTACAATTATAATTCAACATTATTACGGAAAATCGACTGTTATATAGTTAATATGGTCATGTGAAATGACTTTGTAAGAGATTTACTTATCAAGAAATCAAACTGAATTTTAAGGCTCAAGATTGAAGGTCGGAATTTACTTTAAAGAAAATTCAAAAATCTCGAGCTTCTAAAGCCGATTAAAATATTTTTCTTGATACTTTGCTCAAGAAAATTACTAAATTATAGTACAATATTTGTGAGCTAATGTAAAAATTGAGGCGACTTCATGAACCTGTTGGGCGTTTTTCATTGATTCCATCAAGTATAGCTTAAAATCAGTTGTACGTCACGTTAGTAAAGAAAATATTGAAAAAGTAAAATATAAAAGTGTAGTTGGAATATGTGTAGAGGTTTAAAAGTAGTAGTTCTTTTGTTAGGTATGTAGCTGGGGAATACCAAATACTGTTGTTTTGTTTGTGAATAATACAAACAATCTAGGGGCCAGGATTATGTAATAAAACAGAAAAATAAAGAGAAGAACTTAACAATTGGTTAAAAAAAAATATATTATAGATGAACCTCTAGTTAAAACAGAAAAAAATATTTTTATCGCACCTTCATGTCAAACTGGGATTAATAAAACAGTTTGTAAAAGCTAACAGGAAAGACAGTCAAGGAATCTTGTACATCCGAAAGGAATTTCCCAAAGTAAGTGAATAAAAAATAAAAGCTGTTGGCTCACAAATAACGGACCTGGTCAGAGATGAAATGATTTATTCTTTGTAGACGAATGTAGAACTCACTGCTTGGGCAGAGTTTGAAGACATTTGCAAAAGTTTTCTGTATGTACATAAATCATAACTTTATCGGGATATTGTAGATAAACTCATATAGAAACAAATTCATATATGCCATGTAATATATTTCTAAAAAAGTCTATTTCCTGTATTCACATTGTATTTCTTCCCGCCAAACCTTGGGGTAGTACAATAAGTGATTAACATTATGACCCCTTCCGCCAAGATATCTAAGTGTTGGAAACCAGTTAAAAAAGCAAGTGGAGTGTTAATATGCTAGCTCATTACTGTTGGAATTAAATTCGCGATATATCTGAGGCTAACTACAAAAAGAGAGCGTCTGCTAAGAAGTATTAATGTATGTTCAATACATGTATGATTCAATTTACAGAACTATTGGTCAGTCCCGACTTCATTTCCTCTTTATTTGTAATATCAAGATTATTTCTTTTTATAAATGCAAACAAACTTGTTATTTTGTTACTGCCACAGTTACCATCTGGTTGTACTTAATTATGTTAATATGCATTAATAAAATTAATATTTCTTTATTATATCAAACGTCACACATCACAGTCGTATATAAAGGTTAATAAAAACATTTACTCAAAATATTTTTTTTTTGTCTTCAGTCATTTGACTGGTTTGATGCAGCTCTCCAAGATTCCCTATCTAGTGCTAGTCTTTTCATTTCAGTATACCCTCTACATCCTACATCCCTAACAATTTGTTTTACATATTCCAAACGTGGCCTGCCTTCACAATTTTTTCCTTCTACCTGTCCTTCCAATATTAAAGCGACTATTCCAGGATGCCTTAGTATGTGGCCTATAAGTCTGTCTCTTCTTTTAACTATATTTTTCCAAATGCTTCTGTCTTCATCTATTTGCCGCAATACCTCTTCATTTGTCACTTTATCCACCCATCTGATTTTTAACATTATCCTATAGTACCCCATTTCAAAAGCTTCTAATCTTTTCTTCTCAGATACTCCGATTGTCCAAGTTTCACTTCCATATAAAGCGACACTCCAAACATACACTTACAAAAATCTTTTCCTGACATTTAAATTAATTTTTGATGTAAACAAATTATATTTCTTACTGAAGGCTCGTTTCGCTTGTGCTATTCGGCATTTTATATCGCTCCTGCTTCGTCCATCTTTAGTAATTCTACTGCCCAAATAACAAAATTCTTCTACCACCATAATCTTTTCTCCTCCTATTTTCACATTCAGTGGTCCATCTTTGTTATTTCTACTACATTTCATTACTTTTGTTTTGTTCTTGTTTATTTTCATGCGATAGTTCTTGCGTAGGACTTCATCTATGCCGTTCATTGTTTCTTCTAAATCCTTTTTACTCTCGGCTAGAATTACTATATCATCAGCAAATCGTAGCATCTTTATCTTTTCACCTTGTACTGTTACTCTGAATCTAAATTGTTCTTAACATCATTAACTGCTAGTTCCATGAAAAGATTAAATGTAACGGTGATAGGGAACATCCTTGTCGGACTCCCTTTCTTATTACAGCTTCTTTCTTTTGTTCTTCAATTGTTACTGTTGCTGTTTGGTTCCTGTACATGTTAGCAATTGTTCTTCTATCTTTGTATTTGAACCCTATTTTTTTTAAAATGCTGAACATTTTATTCCAGTCTACGTTATCGAATGCCTTTTTTAGATCTATAAACGCCAAGTATGTTGGTTTCTTTTTCTTTAATCTTCCTTCTACTATTAATCTGAGGCCTAAAATTGCTTCCCTTGTCCCTATACTTTTCCTGAAACCAAATTGGTCTTCTCCTAACACTTCTTCCACTCTCCTCTCAATTCTTCTGTATAGAATACTCATAAAAAAAATAAAACTCAAAATATGGCTGCTTCTATATTTAATTGATATCAGTGAGTTAGTGTTATGGTGAAAAATAATGTCAAGAAATTCTGTAATGTGTATTTGCATTGTTTATATATTTTGGTCCTTCGGGCTGGATATGTGAAAAGTTTAAAGTGATTCTCCTTAAATTCAAATTATAAAACTTAGTCATGTTATTCAAAACAATAACTTATTATAATTAAACAACTTATAGTAATACAGTGACGAATTGATAAGAGTTGCCGGCTTTATAATGATTTTAGCTGGACGGTACGTATTCATTCATCAAATCATAATATTATTTAATTTTTTTACATTAAGGATGTATATTACCTATTAGTTTTAATCCATTATGGATAAGGACAAATTATTAAACCAAAGAAAGACTATAAAGTCTGCCATTATAAGAATCCGTACATTTGCTGATCAGTTTAATGTATCAATGGATGATATTTATGCCTTAGAAATCAAGTTGAGAAATCTTCATGATTTACATGGAAAATATGATGTTATGCAGTCACACCTTGAGACTGAATTTGATTACGATGATGTTCTCTTATCAGACTGCATTCATGCTAAAGATTTAACCACTGTTGAATGTAAGTTGCAATTTTTGATAAAAAATAATCAAAAAAACAGTGAATCAAGAAATTAATTTAAAGTCGAAAACTAACCAAATCCAATTACATTACCAGTATTTAAAGGCAATGTCTTAGATTGGTAATATTGCTCTCATTTATTTAATGATCTAATACATAGTAGAAATGACTTAACAGATTTACAAAAATTGTATTACCATCATTCCTCCTTTAAGGATGAAGGGCTAGCCTTATTAAGATTAGCCAACAAACGAAAATTACGTAATTGCATTAGAACCATTGAAAGGCAGATTTAATAATAAATATTTAATTGCTTTCATAATGCTGATCGCATCTTAAATTTAAATGCTTTAAAGGGAGAAGAATCTTTGGGCACTTTGTCCAATTTTATTAATGAAGTATCATATCATGTAAATGTTCTTAAGTATTGTAAATACCAATTAATACACGATTTCTATTTATTATATAATTAATTGTAGCTTTGATTCATTTTATATTTGAATAAGTGAATGCAATAACAATTCATGTTTTGAGATAACTATTACATAATATTTGTGAATCATAAATTACCACGAATTGTTCTAAACATGAATTTAAACATTTTTATTATGACTTGGCAATATGCGCTTTGTAACTTTGTTATCTTGATAAACACAACACTATGATTTTATATGTTATTTACAATTACATGATATTATTACATTACATTTAAAGTATTAATTGTAACTTGTTTGATGTTAACATAAGTTTCTGTGCAGATTATTATTTATTTGTTACTTTCATTGTATACACTATTTGATATGTACAATTATATTGAATCTGCAATTCAAAAATTGTTATTTTTACCATTGTTATTACTTGTAAATTTGATTATAGTTAAAATGAGGGAAAAATTTCGTACGATATTTTGGCGGACAGTATATATGGTCAGTCCCGATTTCATTTCCTCTTTATTTGTAATTTCAAGATGTTTATTTCTTTTTATAAATGCAAATAAACTGGTTGTTCAGATACTGCCTTGGTTACCAGCTGTTTGTACTTAATTATGTTTATATGCATTAATAAAAGATTCATAAAGACATAAAAGATTCAACTTAAAGACAAAATTAAATGTATTGTAGCATTTGAATATATAAACACCTAGCTATTAAAATTTTGTTAATAAATGTTGGAATTACATTTTATACCAAATCATGTTGTTCTTGATGATATCAATACATAAGCTTGAAGCTTGCGAGTAGGATATGGAAAGTGAATTTTTGTAGCGTATGAAAAATGCCATGCCTGAACGGGATTCAAACCCGAGACCTCGGGATGAAAGGCCGAGACGCTGCTACTCCGCCATGGAGGTCGGTTCTACTTTATTTTATTATCTACTTATTTAAATCAATAGAAACGATCTTTTTTTTACCATTCTAGAATCATTTTAAGTAATACATATTGAATCTGATTTACTATTTTTAATAAAGATAAATGTATTATTTTTGGATTATAATTGTATTTTGTCAAGAAAAAAAAAAAAAATTAATTTTTTTCGATATGAAAGAGCGGGTATCAACAGTTATGGTCATTAACTTGGTGGAAATTTATAGCGTATAAAAAGACGCTATGTCTAACCGGAATTCGTACTCGCGACCTCCGCACCAAATGCCGAGACACTTCGTATTTAGACATAGAGGTCGAAAAAATTATTTTTAAATAAATTAAAAAACGGTCTGAAGTAATATTATAAAATTAATCAGTGTTGGAAAATTATTTTAAAGGAACATATGATTTTATGTTTTGAAGATTAGATTAAAATATAATTTAAACTGAATAATAAATAAAGTAATTTTGAAGAAAGAATTTATGAAAATATCATTCCGAATACAATTCATTCATTGCTTTTATGTTTCTAAATTTCGTCTTCTTTAGTTACAGATTATAAATTAATTGTGTTAGTCGCTATTCTGTAATCTTTCTGTATCGTAGCTTTTAATACTCGTTTATAAGAAAAATTTATTTTCAAAATCGGAATCTATCTTTTAAAAAAGTCAGATTGTCCAACTACCTTCCCGGTCCACTATACTGATAACCAAAGTGAAATATCTTGTTTAATAAATATTTATAAGGATAAAAGGATAACTTTGAAAAGAATCAAAATAAAAATAATATTTTTATACAAATTCAATCAGTTAAAAATTTTCACACCATGATTTCTTCATCTTTATATCGCTCAAACTTCATTTTCAGTTTAGCTGATATTTATCATATATTATTTGCATTCCATGAGATCAGTGTAATGACTTCCTTCAATTTAAATTGTTTTCTATACCTTCATTTTCTTTCAAAAAGACAACTGTTACCTCTCACAAAATATATTTTTTTATAATTTTCTTCTTACTCGAAATTGTATGTTTTTTTATAAACAAAATATGTTAGATTATTTTTGTAGATGAAAATAATTTAGTTATAAATTTCTCTTTGTCAACAATATTTATAGTAACAAAACTTTTTTCAAAATATTTATCGAGTCCTATATAAATTTACAGCTAGTGACCCTATAACAGACACAATTAATTCATTTCTAAAAACAGGATAGCTGTTAAGAGATAAATATCAATCATTTCCATATTACAGAGAAAAATTCCTGAGGAATTAAGTGGTTTTCTATTACTTTCCACATAAGGCAAATATTCTGTGCATAGTAGCATGGTAAGCCCACGGAAAAAGTAGTAATATTTATTTACTCTACCGCTATCTTAGATTTTTTTTTGGTGTAACAAAATTTGTTTTTTTTTTTTTGATTTTGTTTTTCCGAGCAAACAATGCTTTCGAGTTATCATCACCCGATCATTCTTAGAGAAAGAAACATTGATTACTACTTACTAATTTGTACATATATATGTGAAATTATGAGTCTCAATCTATTACTGGAAATATTTTAAAAAAAAAAACAGAAAAATGTCTTGAAAGGCAAACATTAATACACTTATCCAGCAGTCATAAACTGTTGAAAAATGTAATATATAAAATACTTTTATATTTTTCGGACGTAAATTGAAATTATATGAAAATCATGTCGTTAATAAAACATGAAGTTTTCACAAATGATTTCGGAGAAGTTTGGAGCTGTCTTATACATAAAGAGGAAAAACAATATACTGGTTTTAAATCCTGTTTATTAGAGTTTAATGATGCTATACTTAACTGTATCAAATAATGGTTACCCCGTTTAAAAATTTAAAAACTACAATTGGCCAACAACAATGGATTTTAAAAATTCATTAAAATTTTTGTTAACGTGGATTTTCCATGACATTTTACTAGGCAAAATTACATATTTTTCCTATGATATGACATTCCTTTAGGGGATGACCGTTTTAACATTCTTAACTGGTTTATATTCAAATACTAGCAATAATTTTCGTTAACTTCTTTTGTTCTGTATCATAACTAATTTACTTGTATTTTATAACTAATACTTGTATTTTGAGATTTCTTATTGCTCCAAATAAGGAGGCTTATTTTCTTACTGGTTTTGATTTCTTACACTATCTTCAATGTCGTATTTTGTCACGTTATCAAATTTTGTAATAAACAATAAACTGTCGAATATCGTCTATTTCATCGTCTAAAACTGCCGTGTCATATGTGACCTTATTCAATATATTTTCCTTCTTTCCACACTGACCTCTTAATCTTCTTGAACATTATTACCGTAACAACACGCATACTAAACAAGGTCGGAGATAGTTAGCCCTTGATATATAAGCCTCTTTTTAGGTCAAACAATCGGTTGAAAACCTTTATTCTCTTAACCGTTTTCTGATTTAGTACAATCCCTTAATTAATTATCCACTAATTAAATCTAATTAAAGTTTTATCTTTAAATTTTAATCTAATTAAAGTTTTTATAATTTGAAATATTTTATTCAGTTTTATGCAGTCGATTGCTTTTTCTAGCCGATAAAACATGCACTTACGTCTTCATATTTTTCTATACATCTCTCATCAGTGTCTTTGTCACCATATTCTTATTAGGTGAATCGCATCCGTTTTCCTCTACCATTTTCTGCATTGGTGTTATTCTGAACCCTTTACTTATTCAGTCTTCTTTTCAATATTCACTAAAAAATTTTTTCTTATATACCGGATGGCTAAAAGTAACTTACATCCTTTTCTAATTATTTTATAATTACGATAACTGAATGTTTGCGGGATTCCTCCTTGTACTCACAGGTTAGTTAAATGAACGTATATTTAACTCTTTTTAATATCTGGGAGAGGCAAATCACAGATTTTAAATGAGACCAATGGTCATTTGATGTTGTTTTTCTTATATAACTCATTAAAATGATGTATCAAATTGGTCCCATTTGAAATTTTCGAGTTTCCCCTTACCTCCTGCCAATCAGAAATCAAAAGAAATGAAATGTATGTTAATTGAAGTAGCCCCTTGGTACATCAATGAATGCTACAAACCGTATCCAGTTATCTACCTCAAATTATAAGAAAAAGTAAGAGAGGGATGTAAGTTACTTTTCAGCCATCCTATATATTTATATACACAATAGCATTTTTATTATGATGTATTATATTTATTAGGTTGTTAATAAGAATTCCTACTCAGAAAAACAACTGGTATGATAATTCAATGAATGTGAATGAATGTTGCAAAAAAATATTTCTTTTAATTTTTCTCAGTCATCCATAACAGAAAAAAAAATTAATTTACAAAGAAAAATTTCAAATAAAAAAATTCCCAAAAAAGGGCTTGCCAAAGAATGGATACAGAAAAAGTAAAAAACAAAAATATAATACTGAGAAAAAATTTAGCATTTGCAGATAACTCACTAACAATAAAAAGGTTTTAGTATAAATTGAAAATAGAACTGCCATTCTTATTATGAAAGATTTAGCGTTGGTATTTACCTATTGTAGCATTCAAGTTAGGAACATTTAAAACTCAATTCATCTGAGTGCATTTTGACTGTTGAAAAGAATTTTTATACAATACACCTTTTTCTCATTTTAAAACAAAATGTTCGGGTAAGGAAAATCCCTTATTTATAAATTTCACTGTTTTATTAATAAATAAACACGTTCTCATTTTTCTCAAATCATGTAAACCTAGCTAGTCAAATTTTTCGGTGTGGTATCTCTGTAGCGAAACATATGTAAAATTTAATAGCAGTTTTATACAAAATCAGAATAAGCAGACATTTATTTATTTTTAATTAAATAAATATAAAAAAAAACAAATAAATCTTCTCTAGGCTTTCATCCGTAAGTTTTTGAGTAACAATTTTGTTTATACTGGAATATATTTATAAAGTCGACAATTTCACATTTCAAATTTTTTGTTACATTTATTTAGGTAAATATTGTATTCGAATAACATGGGTCAGTCATGTTACTGTCGTTATAAAAATAATGGTAATAAAATAAGGGTTAACACCGAGGTTGAAGAACTTTTGTGTGCAGGTTAACAATTTTATTTACCCATCCATAAGGTTTAGATTATATTTTCTTTTTTCATTATTTTTTGATTATTTGTTATTACTACAAATTGGAGAAAATCGAGCCAATTGATCATGTAATAAAATATTATTTTACTAATATCGTAAATTTTTAATCAAAAAGCCATCTCAATTTATAATATTTTGGGCTACTTATCCAAAATTTTTTTTTAATGAATAATAAGTATATCTCCACCGAAGGGTCTAAAAATTATTTCATTTTTTTTACTTCCTTGTACGAAGTAAAGGATTTGATTGCAATCGACATAACCAAAAGTGTACAAAAAGCCCAAAATATTTCGAATTTGGACATTTTTTAACTGCAGTAATAAGACCTCATTGAGAGCCTTTCAGCGATATACGATAAGTGGTACTTATTTTCACTGGTTCCAGAGTTACAGCCAAATAAAATATTAATTAATGAAATATTTGGATCTTACAAGGGGAAGGCAGATCTGTTCGAATTTGACTTCATTTCCTTTTTTTTAATTATTAACCTGTGATTGTAAAAAAAAAATTAAAATAAATAATGATTCAATAACAATTAAAAAAAAAAAAATTGAAAAAATTAGAAGTTATTAGTGAAACAAAAATGTATATACTTTTAAAAATGTGTATATGTAATTTAATAGGCGTACAAGGAAGACATATAGTGTCCACATCAGATTTTTTAACTTAATATTTGTAATAAATGAAGAAAATGATTCAAGTTGATAGTTCAAAATAGTAAAACGTTAGAAATATTGATACAATTTGGGCTCTACCTTGATCATCGTTTAACATACAAGTACTACATGAAAGAAAAAAGGAGGCAACTTAACATCAAGTATAAGAGACTTTATTGGTGGTTAAGTAGGAATTCCTAACTGTCTTTGTCCAATAAATCTTTGATATACAAGGTGATTCTAAGACGGTCTGGATATATGGGATACAGCTATTGCTCACGACGTGAACAGGTAACGTTGAAATTAAACAATGTTTTCAGAACAAGTTGCTAGGTCTATTGCAGAAGCACCTTGGTTCGCTCGGAAGGAGGGAATGTATGGCTAGTTTGGATTTCCTTATCTTCGTAGCAACATAAAACGGTTCGATTTAAGTTAATCTCCTAGACACCATTGAAGATATCCGATGACTGAAACGCCAACACGTGCTGGACTTGGGATATCTGAGCGATAGTTGATTGGTTCGGTTCCAAGTATGAGATTAACGTCTTTATTATGTCTTAGTGAGGAGCCTAGTGCCCTTCTATTTATTTCCGTGAACTAGTTACGCTATTATTTTGTTTATCTCTATTTATTGTTTAATAACTTGTGAAAACTTTTTGGTTGTTTTTTCTCTAGACTACTGTAATCTCTTGAATCTTTGTGATCCCAATTAAAGCATTATACACTTTTTATGTATATGTACTTACTTTATATATATGCATATATATAAATATATATATATATATATATATATATATATATATATGTATATACGCTTTATTGAGGTTGCTCACTGGAAATCCCTCTTCCCATGGATTTCAAAATGCAATTTACTTGTGGTTCCTTAATCGGAACCGATTATAAATACAATTTATGAAGCAAAAAGACTTCAATTTATGGGAGAAGTTTATCGTACATTAAACCTTGGGCAAGGGAAGTAAACTGTCCATATCCTGATTACACTACAAGACCAAAACTAAGGGAAAAAATTTATAAAAATTAACTTTTTAAGGTAAAGGTTTTTTAATTTTAACGTGTTTTAAGGCTGATTTTTATAATTTTTAAAAATCTTATTGCACGGAATGATATTTTCTTTACAATATTAAATTTTGTAAATTAGAACGTCTAAATAGATTTTGGTATGAATCCAACTCCTTTAGATTCGGAATCAATCATATCAGCCCAACTCCTTATTAGAAATTTTCAGAAAATAATTTAATCCATATTATTAACATAAAAACTACTCCAAGGTGTTAAACTGTTTTAGAAATATAAAGTAAAATTTAAAGACCATAAATATGGATATACATAGAGAATTATTTTAAAGTAAATTTTTAGTTTAATTCCGTAGCCCTCAAAACTGCGAAAAATACAGTTCACTGGGGATCATCTAGTGCCAGCAGAATAATCAGTTTTTTATTTTTCTCATAAAAATAAATAAAAAACAAATAATATAATAAAAAAACGTACTCTAATTTTAACCAATTACTTTTTATTTAACCCGAAAAATTAAGGTCATCGAATTTCTTACAAATTAATGTACAGGAAGTAAATGTTAAAAAAAAATTAGATAAAAAAAAAAACAAAAGAGCTTCCTTATAATGTTAGGCTCTATTTATTTGAATATAGCAAGATTTTTTCTCTTTGCTTGCGTGGTTTAAAGTATGAAAAAATTAAGGAGAAATGAAAAGACAGCATTGACTATATAATTAGTCGTCTTTTCTAATAAGATTTTCAAATGTTTTAATGTATTTTGTAACATTATTATTCAGTAATAGAATTTTATTTCAAATCTGGTAATTAGTATAGAGAAGTATAAAAAGTTTAATATGTATTTCTACCGCATGATTAAGTAAAAAACACTTTATGAAGATTGAAAATTGCAATTATGAATATTACTAAGATTACACGCAATAAATTTCGTTCATTATATAGCGTATATATATATATTATATATATATACAAATAATAATAAAATATATGTATATAAGTAATATAGTAATGTATTTATTATAAACAATATTGTTATATTACACGCACACATACGCACGCGCTCACACACACACACTTTTTTTATTGTTTAATAATTCTCTCAACTTCAATATATTTACTACATCGTAAATATTCGATTATTTGATTAATATATTGCAATTTCTATTTTTTCACAGGTTTTGCTTTTTTTTGTATCCCTCCATTACTATTTAATAAACCTGGATATTTCTTAACGTATAAATCACCAGTCTATTTTTTTATCATTACAATATTATCGACAAATAATTATTCTTCTCACTCAATAGTCATATCCTTTTCTTTGTGTTTTTTCTGATTATTCGTATTTTAATGCCGTAAAATGACAAATACTTGTGATAAATTTTTTCTCTCACATTACATTGCTTTTTTTAACCACACAGAAATGTACTTTGAACAATTTATTTCCAATCGCTAGATACATATTTGATAGAATCAGATTTCTTTTCTGTCTGTAAGCTCACCTTGATTATGCAAAAGTTCTTCTGATGTCTGCATCATTCTGTCCATATTTTGTGATATATTACCTAAATATTAAAGGTGTTCAATTTTTGATACACTGTTTTCTACAATTTTAGTAGAATTTTTATACAGTATAACAGAGAGTAATAATCTACACGTTTGGTAATGCTTGAATTTTGTAGGAAACGCAATGGAAATTTTGTATGTGCAGTAAGTAAATAAAGGTACTTAGGCTTATTAAATGATCACAACCAAAAAAAAGTTAGATTAATTTCCTAACTACCAGTCAAAAATGAAAAATACTAAATAAAAATGAATGGAGTTTAGAATATAATCTGATAACCTGGCTTATAACGTCACATAATAAAAGAGAAAAATCAATTTTAATATCCCAAGAGTTATAACCTAATATTTATTAATGCACCACCCTAAATTTATTTTTCCTAATATTCATAAACATACCCTAACCCATATAATGGCGTTCACACCATAATACTTTAGACATGGTTTTAATTTTAATACTCTACTGTTTTTGTTTCCCTATAAAATGCACCACCATCGTACGCAAATTTGTAAAGATTTTGAAGAGGATTCAGACAAAAGCGTTTGCAATTTAGGGCGAATCTAGACGCATTTGTATTCACTCTGTTTGGTCTATATGATTGTGCGCGCTTGCTGTTGTTTTTTCTTGATTGTTCGGTCTATACCTTTGTCTGCGCCTTATATTGAATTTTATTTATTTATTATTATGAAACTTTTAGTAAAATTTGCACGCGTATCTAAAAATTATTATTGTTTTAAACCAATCCTATTTGTATATAATTTATATTATCTTGTTTTTTTTTCGAAATGTTACATGATTATTTGTAATGTACCTTAATTATTATTTCGTAAAAATATTTCACTTTTTAAAGATTCTAATAAAATAAAATAAAGTTTAAAAAACATAGAAAGAAGTATTAAAAAAATTATCAGAAATGATCCTAAAAGAAGATACACGTAAACAAAGATATTCAAGTCACTAAAAATATACGTTTTTATTTTTAAGAAGTCCTTTTTTGATAATACTGAGTGACATGAAATAAGAAAAAACCTGAAGCTAGTTGACGATTAGAAAACGTTTTGAGGAATTTCTAACAAGGTGGAATGGAAAATACTTTGCAGAAGAATATGTTACGATGTACTAGATAATACAATATTCCGCCGAATAAGATAAATTTACACATTAAAAAAAAAAAAAAAACATTAACGACAAAAAAAATCTCTAAAATTGTAAAAACTGTTTCATATTTAAAATTATAAGAAAATTTTTCAAAAATAAACAAACTAGCTGGCAGACGTAATGTTATCATGATGGAGTCTTCTTCCTTTTTGTAAAAGTGCTGTGGCCTTATAACTGCCTTTTCTCTCCTTGTCCTCCGATTATTTGTTGATCAGTTGGTTGAACGGAACGGAACGGAACGCTTGGATAGCGGGAGTTTGTTTTCTCCCTACTATTTGTAGAACCTGGACAAATGTCCCTTGCTGTTGTGTCTTTCCTTTCTATTTATTTGCTGGGTTAGTCATATTAAATCATAATTCATTAAGATCAATTTGATTCAATTCTGTAATATAATTCAACTCTATAATGTTGTTAATAATTCGTTTTTAAACATGTTCATTAGAAATGTCAACGTATATTCTTTATCCATTCAATTACTAATATTATTCCTTTGTTACGATCTATTCATTAATATAATAGATATTATAACATCTACACGTGTCTAATGTCAAATCACGGAAAATTGCATGTCACAGAAGGTCCATCTGTTTAGTGTGCAATTTAAGAGACAAAATAAACAACACTTTTTTGAGTACTCTTTCATACTTTAATTCAAATAAGCAAAGAGAAAAAGAGCTTGTAATTTTCAAATAAACAAGGTAAAAGGTTATGAGTAAAGCCTACCGTTTCTTTTTATTTTAAACGTCTATTTCCTATAAATTAACTTGTGAAAACCCGTTGATTTTATACAGAATGTTTACTTTGGTTAAAAAAGAGAATTCTGTAAGCGACATAATATACAATTTAAGTTTCACATGTCAAAGGTTTTATTCGTTTCTTTTTTATTACCGTTTTGATGGCCTGAATATTCAACACGAAAACCGTGTAGAATTAATATACTCGGTCAAAGAAACGTGCCTTTACTTTTCTCAAAAGCAGCCCACTGACTTTTACACCAGTTATCACTACTTGACAAATATATTTTATGTACCTTTTTTATTTATATAGGATTGCTATGTTTTTTTTTTAAAGAATAAACTCTTTGCGATATTTCAAATTTATTATAATATCAATGTGTATTGATTAGAAATTGGTGCTCAAAGTGTTTTATTACGAATTTTGAACTTCAATACTTTTTCTTTTTTTCTGTTTAGCCTCCTGGAATTACAGTTCAGGTATTACATCAAAGGATGAATGACGATGATATGTATGAGTGTAAATGAAGTGTAGTCTTGTACAGTCTCAGTTAGACCATTAGTGAGATGTTTGATTAATTGAAACCCAACCACCAAAGAATACCGGTATCCACGATCTAGTATTTAAATCTGTATAAAAGTAACTATTGGACTTGAACGCTGACACTCTTAACTTCCAAATAAGCTAATGTGGGAAGATGCGTCCACCACTAGACCAACCCGGTGGGTTGAAATTCAATACTGTATAGTTCTTGCTGTACATAAGGTGCATAACTAATTCTTGAACCGAATGTTACTGCAAATTTAAGAAGAAAATACAGTACTGATTATATAATTAGTAGGCTTTTCTGATTTTCACATGTTTTCATATATTGTGTACATTATTACAAACAAATAGAAATTTCTTTCCATTGTAGTAATTAGTACACAGAGGTTTACCTTAAAAAATATTTATTATGTAATTGTAACTTAATTATTACGTACAAAACACTTCATAAAGATTTATAATTACAAAATCCAACTGCTTAATACGCAATTACGTAGTTTAAAGCAATTATTGAATAAAAAACATTTGATAACACGGAATTAATTTCATTATAATGTGTATTTTTAAAAACCATTATCAGTTTATAAAATTTTAAATAAAAGTCTATTTCTGAAAAAAAAGATTTTCCGCTTAAATTAGTTTACCATTCATACAATCGGCTTTTATGAATAAACTATTGCTTATGAGTATTCCTACAGCATTTATTTTATTTAAAATTAAATTAATTTGTTTTTTAAGAGAGATTTTTTAATTTTATAATTATACATATTGTGTGCTTGCAATCTGTTCAAGTAGTGAACAAAAAGCAACCCCCACCATGGCCCAATGAGATGAGGATGATTAGTATACCGTGTAAATGAGGTGTAGTCTTGTACAGACTCAGGCCAACAATCCCTGAGACTTGTGGTTTATTGAACCCCAACCAATAACGTATACTGAAATCGACTGTCTAGTATTTAAATCCATAATAAAAGCAACTAAACGTTAACTAGAATTTGATCTTCAGAACCTTCGATATCGATAATCAGTTTTTAAACAGTTGATTTCGCAACGACGAGTTTAGCACTAGACCAGATTTGGTAAATATATATTTTTTTTATTTGAGTGTTATTTTATGCCCTTTCCAGTTCTGTCACTCTAACATTCGTACCTGACATGTTTCGGTGAACCTCAATTCTCAAAACTACTTTTAGCACTGCAGAAACACTATTTTTGATTTTTACAAATTCATAACTTTTTTTTTACCAATTCATAACAGTTGATTTTTATTTGTATTACATATATTTTCTCAGAATTAAATTCTCATTAAGTTTTAATATAATTTACTAATTTATTATTAATTTAATAAAATTGTTGTATATCAAACCTAAATAACGTGTTTTTCGTCATCCAGTTTTTCTTTTTACGTTCGATATTTAAAAAAAACTACGGTATATATAGTTTTGCAATCTGTTTTATTCGATTTTTTTAGATAAAAAACATAAGAAACCATAAGTTTACTATGTATACACTGCCTTAAAAATTTCAGTATGACCTCATTTCACCGGGGAAACTGAAAACCGGGCGAAATTTTTCGCTAGCCGTAACACGATAACAAAGCCTTTTTGTTCATATATTTCTACAAACTGTTTTCCTTATTTGAAGCTCTAAAATAAAGTTTCAAATTATTTTCCCTTCCTACTGAATCACCTGTGTATCACACACCCTACACACACACACACACACACACACACACACACACACACACACACACACACATATATATATATATATATATACATACACACACACACACACACACACACACATTATATAAGTAGATATACTAATAAATTTAACCATTCTTTTTTTCACCTTAATTCATTATACAAGGTAACGACGCATGGAGAAAGACGATTTAAACAGTGATTTAAAGAGTTGATTCATTATTGTATTTCATTATATTATTAACAATTATCTTAACAATATATACATTTTTTATTGAATTTGCGTAAGTACTAATAGTTGTTCCTAGTCTTTCACGTGTATTTCACAAAATCAGCATTCCAAAAAAAGCACAAAATCAGCATTTGTTTTGCCGACGCTGAGCGGAATGCATCCCTCTTCTCGGTTGTGGAGCCGGGTTGAGGGTAGGCTGCTGTGTGCTTGCTCTGCCTAAGTCTCGCGCCGTCCAGAGTGAATCACTTAACAGACCCTTAACAGGGATTGTCGAATGGGTAAGTGTATCGGATACCTTACTGTTACGTGTGAGGCCCGGGATGTCTGTATCATGGGTCGGGCGGTACCTGACCCGGCGCAGGTTAAATTTGTGGAAGACGGGAACTGAGGGAACCCAGGCAGGATCAATGATCCTAAATATCTAGTAATCAAGAAAAAGGAAGGTGATTTTTCTAAGATCAGCTCTTTGGTGATAGCTCGAAGCATCACCAAAGCAGGTGGAGGACCGGTTAAAGACACAAGAAAGAGTGCGACGGGACGGGATTATATGCTGAAATGGGATTATCTGTTGGGATGGGATTTTCTGTACCGTCAACGACATACAGTCGTCACGATTACTGAAGGCAAAGAAGTAGGGACTCATTAACGTTGAGGTTGTACCATACGGTACACAAATACCCCTAAAGGAGTAGCTGTGTGCAGAGATTTGCTTAAATGCACTGAAGATGAGATGGTAGATGAACTTTATGGATAGGGAGTTATTGCATGTCGTCGGCTGAACACTCGACGAATAAAGAAGTCGTACCCTCCGCGTCACTTGTGTTAACGTTTAATAAACGTAAATATCCCAAAAAAAATAAAGGCAAGATTTCATAAACTAGATGTGCGTGGGTTCATCCCAATAACATTGCCTTGTTTTGGATGTCAAAAAATTTGACACACAGCAGTGACATATACGATAAAACAGATTTCTACCTGCGACAACCTGTTGCAGTCAGATGATCCGTGCAGGGAGCCACCGATTTGTGTTAACTGTAATAGATAACAAAGTGTAAGCATCACGAAATTGTTTGAAATATAAGGAAGAATTTGTGACACCTCTAGTGTCACAAATACACTAGAGGTGTCACTAAAGGTGTCTACGACCGTTCAGAAGATTATTTATTTTGAAGCATGAAAAATAACGCCAAGACGAACGCCAAAGGCTACGTCTTATGCACAGGTGTCAACTGTCCTGCAGTCTCCTTCAAACCAAAGGAAGCGATAACAGAACTGACGCCAGCCATAGCAATTTTAGTGGAAAAAATGATTGATTAGAAGTTGGAAGAATCGTACAACTAGGATAACAACCCAAAGCCATCAAGGATAAAAGCACACGTGAAGAAAAAAAAAGTATCTCTCCACCGCAGAATGAGCCTACGACTAGTTCAAAGGCGAAGGAATTGAGACGAAAGTACAGAAGAAACCTGTACTGTTTCAAACTCCCAGATTGAAACAAAGAACGGCTAAAGGCCGTCCTTTTTTTTCCAAGGCGATAGAATCTGAAGAACAGCTTGATCGTATGTTTTCATGAACAATTTTATAATTAAAGGTATTATTTTTAATTTTTTTCTATTAACATGAGAGTTTTGGTATGTGTTTTTGGTGTTTTATTATAAGTGCTTTGTGTGATGTTAAACCGCAAGGGTTTCTTTACACCCTTGTCATCATGTGTTTAAAAGTTTTTCCAATATGCGTTTTCATTTTTATAACTGTGAAATGTTCTTTGATAGGTTACACCCTTGATACGTTGTGTTTTCGGGGTTCCAATAACAATTGACAAGTCTATCTATACATGCTCTTTTTGTCAAGATTAACCCTTCACTATGCACGCAACTTTTGTCTTTCTTTTAGGGGAGGAAAAGAATTTTTTTTTTTTTTTGATGCTGAAGGAACAAATAATCACAGCAGTCTGCCCCTGAAACCTCAAAAAAATTTTAAATTAATAAAACTGTGCTGTGAATAATTTATTTATAATCTTGTTTTATACATCCAACAGAGGCATCTTGTTTCTTCCTTTTTACTTCCTTGTACGAAGTATTGGAAACGCGAAAAGTATCGTTTTTCAAATTTCAATGGAAATATCAATTTTGACCATCCCTAGTCCATTTTGACTAGGTTTCTCGTAACGTCTGTACATACCTATGTTCGTATATCGCATAACTCAAAAACGATTAGCCGAAGGATGCTGAATATTTGGATTTGGACTGTTGTAACATTTAGTTATGCACCTCCCTGTTTTGATTGCAAACGACTGAATCAAAAGTGTCCAACTAAGCCCAAAATCCAAAACAAAATTGGATTTGGACTTTTTCTTAACTTCAGTAATAAGCCCTCATAGAGAGCTTTACAACGATGATCATAAGTGGTACTTATTTTCACTGGTTCCAGAGTTAGAGCCAAATGAAAACATGACTTTTATTGAAGAATTGAAGGATCGTATGACACATTCAAATAAAATAAGTTTAAATGAAGTGCAGCAAAAATGTGTATATGAAATTTAATAGACGTACAAGGAAATCATGTGGTGTCCGCATCAGATTTTTTTCGTCAAATATTGTGATCGCCAAGAAATTCGGTTTTCAGATTACAACGGGAGTATCCATTTTGACATCCTTGAATCCATTTCGACGCCGTCTAAATGTATGTGTGTATACTAAATGTACGACGCCGTACGAATCTATGTGTGTGTATATACGTATGTATTTCAAATAACTCAAAAACGATTAGCCGTAGGATGTTGAAATTTTGGATTTAGGACCGTTGTAACACCTAGTTGTGCATCTTCTCTTTTGATTGCAATCGAGTGAACCAAAAGTGCCCAAAAAAACATTGGATTTTAAACTTTTTCTTAACTGCAATAATAAGCCTTCGTGAGATATTTTCAACGATAAATATCATAAGTGGTAATTATTTTCATTGGTTCCAGAGTTATAGCCAAATGAAATTTTATTAATGAAATATTTGGATCAAGGTGGGTCAAATCGGTTCGAATCAGAATTCTTCCCCTATTTTTTTAAATTAATTTTTTTTCTTATTTTAAATATATTGATTTATTAATAATTATTAACTTCTGATTGTAAAAAAAAATGGTCCCCAAAAATCTCACACAACAGCGAGAAACACGGAATAATGTGGCAGCCGATCTGTTAGAGCAAACGGAAATCAATCCAGATTTGTTGAGCCGTGTTATCACTGGTGATGAAGGTTGGTTTTTTCAATACGATCCAGAGACAAAACGCCAAATTTCGCAATGGTGCTCAAAGGGATCACCCAGATCAAAAAAAGCTAGCATGTCAAAGTCAAAAGTGAAATGCATGCTTGTGTGCTTCTTCAATTCCAAGGGTGTGTTCCAAGTTTGGGTTCCAAATTGTTCATAAAGAGTAGGTGCCTCCTGGACAAACAGTTTACGAAGTCTTTCTAAAATTTCTTTGTAGAAATATTGGTTAACGAGTTCTTCGTGTCCGTGCCAACATTGCTGATAATTGGATTCTGCATCACGATAATGCGCCATCCCATACTGCTCAGACAGTACAGCAATTTTTAACCTCAAAACAAATTTCAGTACTACCACAGCCACCTTATTCACCAGATATCACTCCTTGCGACTTTTTTATATTTACAAAAGTCAAAATGGCGGTCAAGGGACACCATTTTCAAACAACACAAGATGTCCAAAAAGTTATGACGAGGGTCTTGGAGGATATTACATAAGATGAGTTCCAGAAATGTTACCATCAATGGCAGAAGCGCTGGAATGAGTGGGTGCAATCAGAGGGGAACTACTTTAAAGGAGACAACACTAAACATGACTACGGTAAGCAACATTTTTTTTCACATCAGTCTCATTACTTTATTGTCGCACCTCGTATATACATATATATATATATATATATATATATATATATATATATATGAAAGAGAAAAAGGCATAGAGCGAGAATATATATCCGCATATATGAATGTACAGTATAATATGTAGAAGCAGAGGATGGGAGATGGGAGAAAAACTGCTGGTAAATCACAATAATTCTCCCTCTCTATATTTATATTTGTGAAGAATACTGGATAAAAAAATGAGTACATCAATAATGTATTTCATTTTATATTTTATATTTTTTATTAAGTTTTCACTTCTGTCGGCCAGTCCCGCGACTGCCACATTTTTTTTTGTAAATTGTTTTCTATAGAAAAATATGAAGCAAAGTCTTGGAGGTGGAATATGATTATTACAATTCATTCGACTTAACCGACGAAAATTATCAATTGAAATTCTATTTATTTCATAGGGACCACATCGCAGCTATCGTAGCTTAACAGCTATGATAGCTGCTAACATAGTTATAGCTACTACAGAAGCACGTATCGCTGGCCTGGGAGTAAAAAACAATTTACAACTACTGATGTAAAAATATAATGTAAGAAACTTTTTTTTTGTTTCACGTGGATACTTACAATACAAAGTAATTAAATTCCTTTTTCAAGAAATGATAATAAAATTATATTAAAATCAAACAACTAGAGTGGATTGAACAATTGTTATTTCTATTCATGTTTTAAAAATGATGTTATGTTCTTATGTTTGAAATGATTCTTGAAATATCTTATCTGATGTAAAAGAAAATATTAATAAATATATATATCAAATAATGTTTTTTTGTTTATCAACTTGTTTTTTTTTTGTGTTTTGTTCGTTGTTTTAATTAAATTAATTTGGACACGTCTTAAGACTTGTTCTTTGTTCTCTGGTTTTGTAAAAATAAGCAGTAAAAAAACTGTTTTAATTAGTGAATTTTTAAAAGAAAAAGTATATTTCTTTTATGTATTGTAACTCTACATTTTATGAACCTGCAAAATAGATAATATATTTATATTTTTGCTGAGAATATGTTATAGAACAGCACTTCTCCAAAAAAAAAGAAAATTTGCACTCCCTACAAGTTAGTAAAGTAGGGACTAGAGAATAAACTTTTGAGAACCTTTAGTTTAAAAAACCAGTATATGTAGCAGCATTATTTTTACTTCATACAGTAAAGACAACAATCCATTCCACATTTCTGTTCCCAATTCATTATTTGACAATCAAGATTTAGTGAACTTTTTTTTAAGCTAAACGAAACGGTTTATTTGGTTTAAAATATAAAACGAGTAAGTAATCTATTCTGTGTAATTATGAGAAAATAAGAAGATTCGTTTGTTTGTTGAACTGTCACATTTTGTTATCTCCAGCAATAGTTAACTATGTAAATAACAAACCTACCAAGCTGTATTCGGGTAGAGTCTCGTGGATTCTAGTCGTGTCTGCAACAACTTGCTTTCAGTTTTTACTATTTTCTATTTTTGTTTGTTGTTTCTGTATTATTAATTGCGTTTTATTGCTTTATATTCGTTCTATTGTGTTATTTGTTTTATTTCTTCGTTTTCCGTATTATTTACATCTTATTTTTGAAGCCTCCCGAGGCTAGGCTATGCTTCCCTTAGCAACGGTGAGCTAAGGCATTTATTTTTTAATAATGGACTGTTTTTACCGAAATTGGTGCCTGTGGACAATATTACGGCCGTTCAGTCACGTTTCAACCTGTTTTGTGACGTTTTAGACTCTTGGGACTCGTTTTTTAATGATTTCGTTAGCCCAAAAATCAGTTTTTAAAAACTAGGCTTTTTAGAAATTTTCCGCCAAATAAGTTCATTTAAGTGGCTGTGGACGGTATTTTTAGATATTTCATTACTTTCGTATTCAGCTATTTCATTCTTAACGTATTTTGGTACTTTTCGCTTGATTTTCTTCGAAAATTAATGGAAAGAAGGATTTGTTTACATAAGCTGTACGTTGTTTGTTTATGTTAGGCCTTCAGAAAATTCTCATAATCGAAAAATTTTCTGATCTTTCTGGTGTGCATTGGACACATTTTGTTCGGTGTTACTGGTTATTGCTTTACTTTTACATTTCATTGTGGTTTTAGAGACCTTTTCCCTTGTAATTGGATTTTTTTTTTTTTTGCTTTACCAGCTTCTGTTTGTTTGTTTTGTATTTTTTTGTTTTGAGATGTCTGGTTCTGGGAAAAGTTGTTCTGGTGGTGATCATACTCGGCCCCCGACCGAGCACTTTACTACTAGGAAATCTACTCTGAGTAGGAAGTCCAAGAGTTGATCTTCACGCGGCAGTAAATCTGCGTAAACTGTGGAAGCAGAAGGAGCTTGCGCTGCTCGGCCTCAGGTGGAGCCAGCTGTTGATAGGCGACGGAAGGATTCCTCAGAAAGGCTGAGGGGACGCTTTGGATGAGGACCTTCCGTCCCTGTCTTGAGACTCATGGATGGATTCTGGGATGAGTGTTAGAACAGAGTAGTCGAAGGAGTTCTTGTGTGAAAAGGCAGTTGAGTGTCTCTCCCACTAAGCGGGAAGACTCGAACTAGTTGTGGGCTGGGTCCGGGGATTCTGAATCGCTTGCTATGAGTGCTGAGGAGGGGATGTCTGTCCGGGTCGGTGGCGGATCAACTGGGATGGAAGTTGGCGATGGGGTGGCCTGGTGAGGATGGATTAGGGTCGGGAACTCTTACGGAGTGTAATAGACAAGCTTATTTGCCAAGTCCGGAGCGTGAGGAATATTGTTTGTCAGCATCCTAATACAGAACCGGAGCTTTAGTCGATCGATTTGCGGAATACGGTGTATTTGATTAAGAGGTATAGAGATGTTTGGGAAGATGCTGTGCCTGATGCGGTGAATGCGGGTACATGTACAGTGGTGGTGTCGCGGATGGCGTTCACACAAACTACGGTGGAACATCTTCGCCGTGTACTGGAGTAGGATGTGACTGATGAAGTACTGATTGAGGTAGCAACTAGGCCCTAGTCAAATGGGATCATGAGGAAACTGGTCCGTGTGGAAGATCCATTGTTTGTGAAGCCCCTACATTGTTTGACACCACCCACATTTTAGGGAGGGTCGCCGATCCTTCTGTTGATAGGCGGTTTTGAAACGCTTAGTTTTGAAAGGTTTAGGTACGACCTATATAAACAATTTACAGCATAAACATAAATATCGACTAAAACACAAAAAAATGCAGTCGCCATGAAACAAAAATATAAACTCTGAGATTATCACACTTTTTTGTTTAGCTTCCGGAATCACAATTATGTATTGCTTCAGAGTATGAGATGAAATGGAAATTTTTGTAGCATATTAAAATGCCATGCTTGATGGGGATTCGAACCTAGAATCTCCGAATGATAGGTTGAGACGCTACCAATCGCGCCACGAAGGACAGCTGATTATCATACCTAATATAAATTAAATGTTATTAAACTGAATTTTTATGTATAACATGGTGTGTTATTTGCCACAATGATTAATACATAATGAATAATCTTTTCAGATGTAATCGTTAAATATAGATCCATTATAATCCAGAATCTTACTTTTCTGCGAATTAATTGAATTAATAAATATTTATTGCAACAAAATGGTTCTAATTATCTTGTCTCTTTCTAGATATAATCCTCTTCATCTTATTTCAAGTAACAGAATTTTAATTATACTGATGATAAAACCATCTTTAGTCAATTTCCATTAAAATAAACATAAAAAATAGAAATATTGTAGTGTTTAAATAGTTATTTTTTTAAAAAACAAGTCTGCTTTTACGACCCAGTAAAGACCTTAAACGTTGACCTTAGCCATTTCCTGAGGTATCCTAGTTTACTAGTTTCTTTTAATTAATGAAGTCTAAAATATACAAATCATTATTTTTATGAACATATTTTTCTGGTTATAACATTTATGAGAGAGAGCGAGAGAGAGAGGAGAGAGCGAGAGAGAGAGTGACTATCAAGGCTAGTATTCCCCTCTAGTACTACCTAGAATGTTTGAACGAAATATTTAATTTTGGGTACAAAGGGGAATTGTGGACATTTGTCCCTTCAAGATCCGTAAGTCTTTTAGCTCATTAAATTTAAAAAAAATAAATATTTGATATAATCAAATAGTATTTTTTTTTTTTTAATTCATTCAAAAAGAAGAAAAATATTAATAAAATAGAACAAAAAAGTAAAGAGCGGAAATGTCAGGGGTTACGTTTTCAGAGTTGAGGAAAATATTAACCTCCTCGCGATTAAAAAACAATTAAACACGGCAAAATATTAATAATAAAATAAATACTAGTAAAACTAACAACTGTCTGTCCTAAGGTCACACAGGCTCGTAATATTTTACTATTACTGTTAAATTACAATTTACACGGTTTGTAATATATTTATTTATTTGTAATTATACTGAACATTTCTTTTTATATTTAACAGCATATTTTACAGATAAACATAGAACTATTTTCAATTTGAATAACTACTTGCTATAAACAACATGTTATTTTATTTGTATTTTGTATGCGCGAGGGTGTGTTAGGGTGGTACGATCGTTCAATAGCAACTTGGCATTTATGCCTTGTAGTATGGTACGTGTATAGATTTTTATTGTATTTTATACTTGTTCCATATAATACAACGTATTCTCATTGGATCCTTGGTAACTGAAACCTCTGATACTACGTTAAAGCCAAACTAAGTGAAATAACAATTAGTTAATTAACATTGTATCTCTAAACTCGATATTTATGAAAAAAACTGGTCTCTGTAGAGTTTAATAATAAAGAACCAAAATTAAAGATAAATATTAAATATATATATATATTGAAAGTTTTCTGTTGTAAATCAAAAGCGTTTTAGTATATTATTAATTTTAATTAGTTTTAACAAAATGAAATGAAATTTAATTATACTTAGTTAATAATTTACACCGACAGTCTTGAAAGCTACATTAATATTATTTTATCAAACGTTACTCATCACTTAAGAACAATGTGTAATAATAAATATGTGTAATAACGAAAACAGTATTGTTTAAAAATGTAATAAACTATACTAATGAATTTTCTTTTTAATTAAACATAAAAATTCTTTTTTTTTAGCCTCTGGGTCTACCGTTAGGTATTGCTTCAGAGGATGAGATGAAGATTTGTAGTGTGTGTGAAAATGAGATGCTTGAACGGGTTTCGAACCCGGGACCTCCGGATGAAAGACCGAGACGCTACCACTCGCGCCACGGAGGCCGGCTAGTTTTAGTCCTATATTAACAAACTCTAATCTCTAATAAATAAAATATCTAATAATAATCTCTGATTATCTCTAATAAATAAGCAAAATAAATAAATAAATCTCTAATAATAGCAGTTTATTTCAGCTAAATTATTTTTATTATAAGGTTTATATGCAAAAATTATCCCGTTATTACAGCTTTATATTCTTTTTAAGGTCTATTAACATTTATATTAAAAATAATTATGACATTTTTATCGGGAAAAAATAGAATGTTCTTACTTAATTAGATCTGCAACTGTTATTTTTATGCATGTTTATCTCTTATTCTTCACTAAATTAGCTGATTGCATTGATTTTTTTTAAAGCGTTTTTATTTTGGTATATCCTAAAACCTTATTCAAACTAATAATAATAATAATAATAATAATAATAAGAATTATTATTATTATACTGGCAGGCACACACTACCCAAAAAGCCATGGTATAGCTGCAAAAACTATTCCCCAGCAAATCGCAACAGAAACTTCGTTACAACAGAAACTATGTACTACACATAAAACCCGTAACAATCCTAGAGAATGAAACGGCAAAACTATTCTGGGACTGGACACTCTACTCATTGACAAAACTGGCGGTACATCAGACATATCTTTAATAGATAAGAAGAATAAAACACATTTTTATAGAAGTATTCACACCAACGACCTAACCTACCCAAAACAACCACATAGTGTATTCACACCAACGACCCAACCTACAGCAAAAATAAAACTAGAAAATTTAAAAAGAAGGAAACAAAACCAAATCACTAGAATATCAATAGTTATATCCGCAACAGGAAACACCAACAAGAAACTTTTAAAGATTACCTAAATAGACGGAAGATTCTAGAAAACACTACAATCCAGGTAGCCATAGCATTTAAAAACATAATTAATATTCATACAGTTTCTAAACAATCAGTGAACAAATCTGACTTGGCTAGTCCTGTTATGATGGACCTACCTTCCGAGTATGAGATCGAGAATGAAAAATAAATAAAAATAATAATACATATTCCCACATTACAGATATCCTAATAATCAAGATAATAATAATTCTTAACTAACGATTTTTAGCAGTATCTTTAGTTACTTTCCTTCGTTTATTTTATTTTTTATTTTTACCAATATTCAAGTTTCATACTTCTTATTTTCTTTTATTGGTTGCATTTTTCCATATGAGAAATAATTTCAAAAGCTTATCCTTAATTTAACTAAAAATAGAACTAAATACTGTTAAGTAAGGTGCTGCTGATAAACTTACAAACGCAAATGAGAGCTTCAATAGTGGCCAGACGGGACAGAAAGGAAGCAATTCTCTCTACATAGCTCTCTAGCTATATATATACTCTAGCTCTGCATGGCTGTCATAGGTCTCTACATAGCTTGGCGTGAAAGATGGCGGGATTCGGACAAAAGAAGGAATGGTATTAAAATAATTATCTTCTGAGAGAAGGCATTAAATTTTAAGTTAAATTTAAATTCCAGAAAAGTTTAAAAACATAATAGCCAGGGATGAAAGAATTTCTTCGTAGGATAAGTGTAGCATTAGTCAATAACGAAATTTTATTATTCAATTTGAATACGTGCCTCAAATAAAAATTGTTTCTGTTCGAGAAATTCTGGTTTGTTACTACAGGACCAATTTTGGTCGTTTCCTAATTATGTACTGGTGGTAAAACTGTGAACTGCGTTGACAATTGTGAAAAACCACTACAATTTAAAAACTGTTCCACCTTATTTCCGTTAGTTAGATTTTTTTTTGTATTTCAAATTTTATTAACAATCGGTTTTATAGATTGTAAACGATAAATAAATCTCATGCCAGTAATCAGGTTATAAAGGAGTTTCCCTTGAAACGTCTTAATTAAATACAACCTAGATATCAATAGTAAATCGAAGATAGTGTAAGCAATGATAAAATCTAGCCAGTAATGAACTAGAAATCATAATAATGTTTAGTGCTACGAATGAAACCACGTAAAAAGAATAATAGTAACACAGGAACTAATAATAACATTAGAAATCTAAATGATCATAAACATAAATAACATTAATAATACACAACTTTAGAACAGAGGTCTCGTATTGAGTATCGGTTCCTAGATCCAATACATGTAGCCGCTTTAATCACCATACATCTTCCCATTGTCTAAGAGGTTAAAAGCTAGATTGTTTACGTGGTCGTTAAATCTTATTTTGACTCACTTGTAAGCAAATTAAACTCACTTGTAATGTCTATCTAAATGGATTCATGGGCAGTAACCTCTTCTCCTCGCGATTGTCATGCGAGTCGATTACGCTTGATTGACTTTTATTTTCCATTTCTTCAACCACTCAGCTAGAAGGTCTAACCCAGATTATAACTTAGTCGAAGCTTGAGTTGGATCATAATCGATCGCCACGATTGCCATGTCGTTGGAATACGATGCAATAGCGGTATTGTCCGTTAGTGTAACGTCTGCAATGGAAATATTGAAGAGGTAGGTCCCAATATTTACCACTGAGGAATACCCGAGGAAGTATCAAAGAGTTCGGATAACACCTCCTTTTATTTAATCTGGGAGAAGCGTTCGTTCAAGTAACTATGAAGTATTAAATAAAAAGGTTGAGAGAGTTGAGGTAGATTTGTTTTTAGTATGTATAGCAGACTAGGCAACCGGATCTCATTGAATGCTTACTGTATACCTAGAAGTCAAGAAATTAATTCTTTTCAAGAATTTTAGAAAGGCAGCTGAACAAACCTTTTTCCTGCAAGCAGTAGGTAACAACAGAAATGGTGCTGCTGTCTGTTCAATGGTTGAGTGATTACCGCGGAAACCGAATTGGGGATCAGGAATAACTTGTCCCTCTAATAGAAGCTACAATCTCTAAAGGAATAGCCTGAATACGTTAGACATAATAGGTGGTAGGTTTATTGGCCTGTATGAGGACAAGTCATACGCTGACTTTCCCGGCTTAGGTATACAAATACTTTAAACACCTGTCACTCCGACTGGTAACACGTCGTTCAAAGAATACCAATTAACAGTCGAATCATATAAGTTACGGTCTTAGGTGGAAGCATAAGAAGCATTTTGTTGGTAACTAAGTCAAAGCCAGAAGCTTTTCTTGAGTTCCGCTTCTTTTTAATCATTTCCCAGATGTAAAAGGAGGCTTAATCGGAATCGAGCTTTCTAAGAAATCCAGAATTTCCTTTTCAGCAGCGCTATTGATATTAATTAAGTGGATGAAAGAACGATCGCATGTATCGGCTTTATCATTGTCACATTATAGCCTAAGACCCATCTGACTTATTGGAATTTAGTTGAGGGAACTAAGGTGATGGTCACTGAAATTTTTTCACGGCCTTCCAGAAAGGATAGGTTTCTCTTTTTGATGGTGAAAAATTACACAGGTAATTTTTTGAATATCTAGAAATGTGGTAATGATGCATATTACTTGTAATGTGCAATTAATAGAATATATATTAAAAACCTTTAACGCTGTTAAATAAGTACATCACACACGTAAATCTGAGGTTGATTAAAAATAATTAGAGAATGAAGTGTACTTTTCTTTGGTTTGTCTTCGTTCATATTTCAAAATGGAATTATAAAAATGTACGTTTTGTTTATTCATTCATTAGTGTTATTATCTTAAAATGATTTGTTTTGCTATTTTATTTTCCTCTCAACAACTCAATGTAATAAATAAATCGGCAAAAGGGAAAACTTATAGTACTGGAAAATCCAATATAAAAAACACGTTGCATAAAATAAAAATTCATAAAAATGCATTAGAATAGATAATAGTCGATAGTTAAATATTAATTTAGGAATATGTTAATAATAAACCCCTTTTTTAAAAATCCACCAACATTTGTTGAAGTAGTGTTAATAATAAGCTGTATTAGAAATGATTAGTAACATAGATTATCTAAGTTATATGATCAATTAATATTGCGTTTTAATGTAAAAGAATTTGTTACTACATTCAAAGTATGTTTCATTTTATATTTAAATTACATAAAAAAAATTAAAAAATTAAATTTAACTTACCAAGAAATTTTGAATGATCAAAATCTTCATATTTTGATAGATCAATAGTGTCATTATAAGACCAAAATCCATTGAGTTCATGAAGAAAATTATCATGTTCAGGACTTAGAAATGATAATAATGAACTCAAATTTCCTGTCAAAGCAGCATCTTCCTCTGAAAAAAAAAATAGTTTCTTTATAGTATATAAATGTATAAAAATGATAAAATGAAACAAAAAACACAGTAAAAACACTTTAGTAAAAGTAGATAAATATATTAATAGTAGTATACAGACGCCTAGCAATGAGGGTTTCGCCCCCTGGATTACCGCTGGGTTAGTTATCCTCATGGTTATGAGAATGAAACTGATAAACAGCAACTAAAGTCTGCAAAGCTCTCATTGTTTCAACATTTCTCTCAAGCTCTCTTTATTCCAACACTTCTCTCGTTCTTGACATAGAAGCTCTGAAACCCCTCATAATTCCCCCAAGGGGTCGAGGGCCTCGATCTATGGCTTAAAACCTTCCCTGGGTTAACACAAATATATCCTGAAAATTTGAAAGCAATCGGTTGGTTCTTGCGGGATGCTCTGATACCCTCCTCATACTCCCTTAGAAAACTATCACGTTTGGTACAAAGTGCCAATTGGTGTCACACACACTCCAAATTTTTTTACTAGTATAAATCACATACGTTAAAATATATTTATATATGTGTTTGCAAATGTTTATATATGTACGAGTAGGTTAGATGTCATAATAGTAAAAGTTGTGGACGGCCTGTCATGATAATACCACTCCCAAAAATTCTACGGTCATTTCCAATCATAAGATTCACTTCAAGTCTTACCTAGAAAGGTGAGGAAAGAAGTGATTTCCCGATCTCTTCTTCATTCACCCTTATATACTGTTGCTATAAACATGCCACACCCGATAAAATGTATGAGATAATCATCCGTACTAATAACACCTTTATTTCGTTCACCACATGGACTGTCAATGTATTGAACAGAGAAACAAATTATGATTAAAATTATTTGTATATAAAACGCTTTAAACACGTTACTTTTACAATCTAAAGGTTAAAGAAAAAAGAGAGATAGTCATTACAAGATCACTCTGAAAACCACTTCTGTTATGCCATCCTTTCCTTGATTAACTCCAATGATTGAACAAGTCTAGAAAGAACTATCCTAGATCAGCTCAACCAACCCGCACTTGACTGTAATTTAGTTATAGTAGAGTGCTGCATAGGACCAGGCTCTAAAATCGTCTCCATTACCCACCCGTTACCGGAGGATAGCCCTTAATTACAAGGCTTTCTGCTCACTCTGGACGGAAAGAGAGCGCGTCACGGGAGAATAAGCTTATAAGTAAATCATTCCGTTGAGTTCCTGCCATTGAAAATGCCTTTACATCGGAACGCAGTTGCAAAATTCACATAAACCACGAATATTTTTCTGTCCGTTTATTGCAATAACAAGGAAGTTATCATCACATCCTCCGGTATTCCTACGTTCCGTACTGTTTCATTTACTGCAATGACTGTAGCAGTTAGTGCAAAAGTATAAATTTAATAATTATTTGTGTAAATATTATTATTGATAGATAATTGCCAGTATTTTACAAGAAATAATTTTATCAGAAAAACACACTTATGATAGAGCTTGAGTTAAACTATATCGATTAACAAGATTACAAGACACATTTGTTTAAAGAAGAGTATTATTTTTCTGAATAAATTAATGGAATACTATTTTAGGAATACTAACACATTTAATTTCATTTACCATTCTGGTAACCAGTTACCAGAGAGTTTAAAGTTTTAAGTATATGTACAAGCTTCACATTTTTAAGTTTATTAAACTTTCTAAGGTATTTAAGAAAGGGACATACAAAATTTATAAGTTTCAATTTAAAATCCCAATGACAAAAAAATGTAGTTAATATTATTATTATTATTATTAAAGAGAAAATAAGACGTAGTTATTTTAGGTGATTTTTTTTTTAAATAGAACTTTGTTTTGTTACTTTGTGCGGAATTATTGTGGTAAGAGATAACAACTATTTAAAAGATATAATTAATTATATTTCACTTTTTTTTTCTTTTTTTTTAATTATATTCCGGCTACGGTCCGACAAACCTCGAACTTAGTATGGATTCTGTACCAGCTGATGTGATCGACGAAAACATTAAACCTTTTGGTTAGAAAAATTCATAATAAGTATGAGCAAGGTGAGTGACTATAAATCTAATTTATCGAAAGAGAAGATAGAATTTATCCCTCAAGATAGTGGCTGTTAAAATTAACTTAAAACTTCGCAGCTATTATTAGACTAATATTGGGGCTTAAAGTGAGTAACGGTTCGGTTTGTAACAGGGATTAAATAATGAAAGTAACAAAACCTTTAGAAATGTCGACAGCCTATTTCTAGAGTTAGTTACATTTTTCACTATTTCTTTCTTTACCGTCTAATTACCATGACAGTAGAAAAATTCGTTGGTATTCAACATTTAGCTTAACCTAATAATTTTTAAACAAAGTATGTAGCTGAGGTTTTCCTGAAAATATTGTTCTATGCATTTTTTTGATAACATAGTTAAAAAAAATTAGTTTTCATTAAAAAAATAGTTTTTCGTTAAAAACATAGAAATATTTAGTATGAAAAGAAGCCTTTTTACTAAATATTCAAGATAAAAAATTTTTAATTTTTATTAAAAACAATTTAAGCTTTTCATACAATTCATAAAATACATGTTTTAAAATAATAATTTAAAAAATTCTTTCATTAAAGAAAAATATACATTTCAATAAAAACAACTTTTTTTAAAAATAAATTTTATTTGGTATTTATTTAGTATGTAAGTATTAATTCTTTGCATAAAAATAACTTTTTTTTATTTTGAAGAGTATTTGTGGTCTACAGGCAACCAGCTACTTTTACAACGATTCATTAGCAGTAACCAGTTACAGACACACGCTAATGTCCCATTATATCAAACATAAAGTTGTAAAATGTTTGATAAATATTATATATAAATTTTCGAATTTGTTTTACGGATGAAAGTTTAATCTGTTAAATTAGTTAATTATTTTTCAATTTCGTTAAAATTAGCTTAATTTTTATTTGATTTGAGTTGTTCAGTATTGAAAAACATCATCTTTCAAAACTTAATTTTTTTTCTTGATGGATCAAGAAGAAGCTTGTTCGTGGGATTATAGGAACGGAATTTTTTACCGTATGTAAAATATCATGCCTGTCCAAGTTTTAAAACCTGTGAACGCCGGATGAAAGGCCGAGACGCTACCACTCCACCACGGAGATCAGGAAATATCAATTTTAGTTCGAATAGAATGATTTTCATAGCTATAGTAAACGATATTTTTACTAAAATATTTTAATAAATTCTAGTTTTTCTAATTGATAAACCAAAGGTATTACAAAACGTGATTACTCAAATCAGGAATTGCATGAAGATTAAAGAAGCGAAATATGAGAATTTTTAAAATACCTGATAAATTCATACAACTGGAAACTTACAAATTGTTCTCCCAAAAAAATGTATTTTGTGCCACTGATCGTTCTTCCTCCGACAATTATATCATATGTGTAGTTAAAATCATTAATAGATTATAACTCTCGGTCTCGTAAGTATAAACGGTATTACTTTCCTGGAGCTATTTACAATAAATATGATGTGAGCACTTGCAAATTATTTATTATCCGAAGGAATAATGATGTATCGTAGCGATAAGACAAACAGATATCGTTTTTCATTAAAACAAAAAATGGTTATAATACTACGGGTACCAATTATAGCAGCAACCTAACACAAAACAAACGAACAAGTCGACTGCACGTGATAATCGCTAGGGGTGCTAACACAGCATAGCATATTGCCGACTAATTGGACGAGGTAACCGACTAAGATTGCGTAGCACAATAGCCAGCCCATCAATTATTCTAATCCAGCTCTCTTGTGAGCCTTGTACACAAAACTACCTAGGGTAACAAATTCCTGCACGAGATATCATCCCTTTTCTGAAAACCAATTCTGTAATATAAATAGAGACTCTATAACTCTTCCTGCCCTTGATAAAACACTTGTACACGTTATTTAAACACAAATGACAGTGTGATTTATTCATTATCAACAGAGATTGTTGGTATTAAATCACAGTTCCATTAATCATTTTACTTGAGATAAAAATAAATCTAAAATTACAAAGAAACATAATTTTTAACTGTGATAATCGTAATCATATTTATTATCAGTATAATCATCTTGCATTATTACAATATAGTCTCTTTTCCCGCATCTCTAGTGAAATTTATAAATAAAGAGCATATTTTCATAATTTACGATGTAGAAATTTTTCAATAGTTTTTTCTGTAATTATCTCATAAAATATCCAAAATGTATCATTCAAATTTATAACAGTTATGCAATTAGTAAATTCCTGTGAAAAGATAATATAAAAAACCTGATGTGGACACTACATGACTTCCTTTACGCCTTAAAAATTACACATACACATTTTTTAAAAGTACATAACATTTTATTCCACTAATAACTTATGATTTTAATTCATAATTTTTTATTCTTATTATTGAATTATTATTTATTGTAAAACTTTTTTACAATCACAGGTTAATTATTAACAAATCAATATATTTAAATTTAAAAAAAGTTAAATATAAAACGAAAGTCGAATTCGAACCGATGTGCCTTCTTCTTGTAAGATCCAAATATTTCATTAATTCACCTTTTATTTGGCTAAAACTCTGAAACCAATGAAAATAATTACCACTTATGATACATCATTAAAAATCTCTCAATGAAGACTTATTACTACAGTTAAGAAAAAGTTCAAAATCAAAATATTTTGGATTTTAGGCTTTTTGGGTGATTTTTGGTCAAGTCGATTGAAATTAAAAGGGGAGGTGCACAATTAGATGTTACAATAGTTCTAAATCCAAAAATTCAACCTCCTACGACTAATCGTTTTTGAGTTATGCGAGATACGTATGTACAGACGTCACGCCGAAACTAGTCAAAATGGATACTTCCGTTGAAATCTGAAAACCGAAATTTTTCGCGATCACAATACTTTCTTTACTTCGTACAAGGAAATAAAAAACAAAAATGTATTACTAATGATAAATATAGTTGCTCATTTATTATCTAATCACGTAAGTACAGAGTCGTGTTGTATGCGGGTGAAATTAAATATCATTAAACATAACAAAGGCGTGGATAAATCACTACTGTAATACGTATTTTTGTACAGTTCTTTAATTTATTTTTATATCAACTCTGGTGATTAAAACTATGTGAACGGTATTTTAAATCCAAACCGAAACCAATAAAAATTGTATTAAGAAGGGAAAGGACTTTCTCAAAATCAGTGAAAATTATTTTATTACTGCTTAAAATGGATTATTACTGCTTAAGTAATTTTATAAAAAAATTTACATTATCGCTCAATCTTAGTAAAACTGTAAGGCCGACTTCCGTGGCTGAGTAGGTAGGTATTTCATTCGGAGGTCTCGGGTTTGAATCCCGGAGAGGTATGGCATCTTTTCATACGCTAACACTTTCTACCGTGCCTTTGACCATAGCATTTGATGCCTGCTCTTTTATAAAAAGAAAAAAAAGTGTGGTAATTTCTTTTGGACTCGCTACATTAACATGAGATAGAATAAATGCAAATAATGTATTTTTATGTTAAGACATCCACAAAAATACTCATCCTACTTCACGTTTTATAGGTTATAATTTCTAAATTTATTTTTTTATTCTACCGGCTTATAATTGATTTTTGATTAATATCTCATGAGGGAAAGAATGAAAATTTGTGGATTTTCAAACGATTGTTTATTATTTCATATTTCTTATTTCTTTTGTATTTTAACGATTACGTCTATATATGTTACAGTACAATTAACTACTACCGTAATAAAATTATTTTATTACTAGCTATACTTTTAAAGCATTAAATAATATGCAGAACCTTTTCCAAAACTCCGTCTTATCAAAAACTTATTGTCTAAAATCTCACAATAAACAAAAAGATTAATTACTGTTACGAAAAAAACTTTACCTCAGAAAATTTCACATCACAATTATTCAAGTGTATACAAGTGTATACTTGTATACACTTATGTAGAGGTGCAAATTTAACGAAGAGATTGATTTTAATTATACTGAGATAAACTCATTAATTTAACGTTTATAATTAAGATATTGCAAAATTACTTCTTACACGACTGTCCAAAAAACACTGTAATATATTTAGGATGATGTATGTATGTTTGTTCCACCGTAGCAGCTCAACTGCTGAACCGATTTAGATATATCACCCCACGATCCCGCGATTCAACTCATACGTTACCAGGAGTGCCATAGGCTGTATATATATATATATATATATGTTCAGTTTAAATAAATTAAAAATATTTGAAAAAAATTATACTATATACAAATACTACAAACAAAATTGCAACCCGCACGCTGTTCAATTATAATGTATTAGTAATTATCAGACATCAAAAGGCAATGTTTATAGCCAATATTTTTTTTTGGCAGTAGTTTTTTAATTTTTAATATTTATTTGAAGCTATTTTATAGAAATAAGAAAGATTTATTTTAATAAAATGAAATATGTTATTATTTATTGTATAATTTTGTTAAAAATGAGATTGGTAGAAAGCGGCTCGTCTACTGAGTGTACTTGTAACGTGTCATATATGCTACATATAGCCTTCTGATAGCTAGGCAGCATAAGTTCTTAATTAAAATTCAACAGAAACATGATTTGTTAACAACACTTAGAATTCAACTGATTATATCATAATCGTTTGGCTTCCAAAGACTAACCTTCCCCATGAGAAGAAATATCTATCTAACTCAAAATTTCTGTAAATAATACATTCAATGTATAAATAGTCGTATCTCATAATTTCAAAATTATTACCATGATAAATGATATAAGGCTGTACGACCAGTGAAATAATCATAAACAAGGCCTAACTTAAATATGTATTTTTTAGTCTGTAAATATGTCTTTGTTAGACGATTGCTTAAAAATCTGGGAAAGTTAAAAATTAATTATTTTTCTTTATTAAAAGGACGTTAATTATAAAAAAGTACTTCATTTTTCGAATATTATTACTAATGTAAATTTATACACGCGCGCGCGCATACACACATTGTCGCCGAATGGCTTCGACGGCACGTGGCACTTACTAACCTCATGATGGCCCTGAAAAGGACCGTTTTTGCGTTAGCTCTGAAAAGATCTGTTGGGTCCGGAAGCTGGTCTCCGGCGAGGTCGTGGAGTTGCGGCTCGTCCATTGAAATCAGACCGAGCTTTTCTTCAGCGGCAGTTGGGTCCCCTCTACAGTGTGGCAGTGGTGGTCCCCAGAGCCCCGCAGTGTCGGGTCGGCGTCGTTCGTCCTTTGCTGGTACGACCGAGGCGGATCTCCCCGAGCGATCACACTCTGGACCGGCTTCTGCGGCTGAGTCATCCGGCAGGGCGATTGAAGCCTGGCGAGCTAGAGCTGGAGCGGGAAGGTAGCGTCCGCATCCAGCGACTCCCTCAGCGGGCCGGCCAGGCCTGCTGCTCCGGCGGGGATGCTGGCATCCGCCGGGAGATCCCACGTTGAGCCAGCCAGGGAACTTCTTCTGTCGTCTTCCATCTTCTTCTTCTTCTTAGTCTTCTCTAGGTGGTGGTTGACGATGAATTGTCAATTCACTCTCGTGCACGCTCTTTTATAGGAGCCTGAGATTGGTGGGGCTGAAACGCCGCTATGGTGGGAGAAGTGCGCGGTCATCTGCGCGGTAGAGTGATGCTTGTATCCGCGCGTCCGTATAATGTGACATACGCAAAATTCATATAGAATTACAGAATTAGATGCAAAATAAATTTTTGTATATTTGGTGGGGGTTACTCAAGGATCAATCCAAGTAAGTGTAGACAATGGCGTAGCTTTTTTTTTAAAAAAAATAATAATTTCTTGAATGCCAAGACTAAAAAAAAATGAGTTAAATGTTGTTATTCCTAACTAAAGTGCTGCCCTTAGGACTGCAGGGTGACCGGGAAGAGATTGCGACCGTGGCGATTTCTCCGATTATGGACCAAGAATTAATACCTGCGGATAAAAGATGTGTATCTGGTAGGAGTCCGGGTCCGGATAGGATCTCCCAGGAACTTGGAAGGATAGCCGAGGTGGTGCCTGGGGTGATCCTAAAGGCCTTCAACACCATCCTTCTTCGGGGAGTTCTCTCTCGTCGGTGGAAGGAGGCGGGATTGTGCTACTGAGGAATACGGGAAAACCGCCAGATAATCCATTGGCGTACAGGCCAGAATGCCTCTTGAATAATGTAGCCAAGCTGTTTGAGAGGTTGCTAGTCAGGCGGTTACAAGTGCAGGTCGAGGAGAGAGGAGGTTTGAGTGATCATCAATTTGGTTTCAGGACAGGGCTCTCTACCGTGGACGCTATTAGAAGATTGATGACGATTGTGAACAGGGCGACGTGCGGGACTTGACATAGGAGGCTGCTTACGGTCGTGCTCCTAATTGATAAAAGGAACGCATTTAATAGTTTATATTGGGTGAGCATTTTTGAAAAGCTCAGAAGAAGAGTAACCAACCCTTACTTGATGAGGGTAGTCCATGACTGCCTGTCAGACCGCGGTCTGATAAGCACAGGGTCAAGGAACAAGCATAGGAAATGCTGATGAACAGGTGGCAGGCCGGATGGAAGACTCTAGGAGCGGCGCTTGGACACGGCGGTTGGTCCCTACGATTAAACCTTGGGCGGAGAGACACTATGGTGAGAAGGGAACGACCTAACCCATTTCCTTAAGGGACATGGATGTTTCCAGTGTTTCTCCTGACGGAGTCAGATCTGCATGTCTACTTTGGACAGGTTGACTCCGTTGAACATACCGTCTTCAACTCCTACCGCTGGGAGCAATCGCGGGCAGAATGTTATCAGACTGGAACATTTATATCCTAATAACGTTATGTGCAACATGCACAGGTTTAGGAGGAACTGGGCTGTGGTAGTGGGCATAACCATAGACATCATCAAGGGTAAGCTGGCGGATGGATAGTGGGTGACGGTCAGTCTCCGAGATTGAGCAGTGGGGCCCAACCGGGTCGTCTCATGCGGATGACTCCCGGTGAACGTCAGATTCTGCTGCTCAGAGACCAGCAGTACGTGTATCTCGCACCCGTCACATAGGAACCGTCTTCGTGCCTCGCGGCCAGATCCAGTTCTTATGGAAAGAAGGGGAAGGTTTTGTAGAAGGTGAGAGCCCGACATGACAGTCAGTTGCGGGCGGACGGTGGTTGGCAGAGCTTTCTCCTCCTCCTACGAGAAACGAAAAAACTGCTGTCCACTTAAATTCAGCCGTACGAGAGATAAAATGACAACTTCTTAATTCATATCATTACAGTAAACATCAATATTCTTAGAAAAAGCCACTTTGTATAGTTACCTCATTGCTTCTCAGGTGCATATGACTTATAGTAAAGTCAGTTATTATAACATGGATTTAAATACTAGATCGTGGATACCGGTATTCTTTGGTGGTTGGGTTTCAATTAACCACACATCTCAGGAATGATCGAACTGAGACTGTGCAAGACTTCACTTCATTTACACTCATACATATCATCCTCATTCATCCTCCTCTAAAGTACTATCTGAACGGTAATTACCGGAGGCTAAACAGGAAAAAGGAAGAAAAGGTGCATATGACTTACAGTTATTAGAAACAGTAAATTATATACACAGACTTTATTCAGAATAAAAAAAAATAAATTTCTTATACAAAAACAAAAATGCTAATTAACTTTTGTTTGTTAATTGAGCAACGAATTGAGAAGAAATAAACTTCAGGAGAAACTATTAGAAACTACATTATTAGTTTTCTCTGTTTATTAAATTTAATCGAGTGTTTTACTAGGTATATAATGTTAGGATACTTAATTAAAAGTTGAAAAAAGAGATGTAAGTGGAGGAAGTACGGATAAGCTGAGAGAATGAGTCTAATTACAGTAAGCTAGCGACTTAGTTACCAATTTATTTAATGTTATTCTACCGAGTTAGAAATGAAAATCATTAAATTTTTTTAAACAATTTCAAGGAAGTGGAAAATAATCTTATTAAGTAAATAAAAGAAACTTAACTTTTACAAAAACATTCAACTAAAAACGTTTTAGTTACGTAGTAAAATAACGGATTTTATTATTTTTTACTTAACTTGTATAATAGAATTGTAAATATTAATCTGAATCATTAGATGTGCATTTAAACAGCGATTTCAATTTTTCTATACCTTTTTTTAATTTAACTAATGAAAATCTTCTAAAATTAACCTGAGGATTTAAGGCAAGCTCAAGTCCAGTATGAATTAGTACGACTAAACAAGAAGTTTTTGTATTAGTGTAATAAGGTTCTGTGATTGGTCGATCTATTCATACCATACAATACTATTACTTTCGTTGATATTTGTAAAACTGTTTTCTTTTTGTTACTTTGTTTTTATTTTATAAAAAAATGTGTATTTACATTATAAAATTCCCTATCGTTATTTTATATTATATAATTATTATTATTATTATATAATTCCCTATTATTATTATTATAAATTCCCTGTTTTGGGACCAGTACTGCATTTAATTTTCACTGCAGACCTTCCGATTCCGGACTGTGTGACCATCGGCTAATTTTCTGATAACACAAAGAACTTGGCGATTGAAGACCCTCTTCTGGCCTCGGGGAAGCTTCAATCGGCGTTAGATCTGATCGGCAAGTGGCTAGCAAAGGGAAAAATAAAAATAAATCACAATAAATCGAGTTACGTAACGCTTGCGGTTACATATCTAGATTGCTGTCCCCGGGTCGACCTAGACGTGCTTTTATCCCGCATTCTGACCAAATATACGATACCTAGGGCTCCACCTTGATTATCGCTTGACAAAGAAGAATCATGTAAGAAAAAAAGAAAAAACAGCTAAACATCTGATTTCAGGAGCTTTGTTGGTTACTAAGCAGGGATTCACATTTGTCGCTGTCCAGCAAACTTTTAATTTACAAGGTCATTCTGGAACCCATTTGGACGTAAGGTATTCAGCCGTGGGATGAACTACAACTTCGACGGTATACAACACTTCCAGAATAAGTCGGCGAGAATCATTACAGAGTGGACGTGATTTGTACGGAACGAAGAAATTCATTGTTCACGAGGAAATCAAGCGATTCGGATCTTATAACAATCAACGGCTAATCATATAAACTATCTAGCGCTGAATGTACTAGACTACAGTGAGGATGTCCGTCGATTCAAACGCTTTCACGTGGCAGGACGTGGGAAAGTCTGAGCGACCTTTAAGCTGGGATATGCCCTTAAGAAATGAGGAATGCCTCAACGCGTAATGCCTCTATGAGGGCTATACTCCTTTCATAAGCAAATTATGTTAATGTTTTTTTTTTTATTTTCCTTTGTCCTATATTACTATTTGACTTTATTTGGGTTTTACTAACTTTTGTATTTTTTTCAGAGGTGAATCAGTTCCAAGTTCATTTATTCAAATGAACTATTGTTTTATGTATTTTGTCTTATATTTATATCACACTAGAACTACTACGTCTTATGCATATATGTTTTATTGAGGGGATTCATTGGAAACCTCTCATCAAGCGCTTATTGAAATTTTATTTACTTATGGTTCCTTCTTGGAAACAATTATAAATAAAAGAACTGTGATATAAAAAAAAAATTGCCAAGAAATCAATAATTCCGTCATTTCATAAAAGAAATTATGTATTTATTTATATATATTTTTATTTAATTATAGTGCATTATCTCCTAATAATAATTATGTTACAATGTACTTATATTTAAGAAAACTTAAATTCTACGCGTAGATAAAATTTAAGTATACAGGTAAACTAATAAATGTATCCACAATCGTTTTATTTCATAAAAAATTACAAAAGAAAAATATAAATAAAACCCAAAATACGCATTACTTAAACGTTGACGTGCCTTCTACATACACGTTAATCCCACTTGATAATGGCATACTGCCAAAATTCATTGTGGTAGGAAAAATAATAAATTTCTGCAACTATTATGATTTTAAACCTGTTATTTAAGTTTTATGTTGCTGTTACGTAAACTTTCCCCTGTAACATACAATGGCTTACAAAAGAGAAACTTTAGTAGTTTTTGTTGTGTTGAAAACAAAATATGAATAATAAAATTACGTTAAAGGTGTACACACAAAAAACCGTTTTTGCATTTAAGTAAAATAATTAACAGTTTACGTAGATAAATATTCATGAACTAAATACAATTAAATAAGGTAGAAAATATATATGAGTGTGTGTGTGTGTGTGTCTTCTGAAAAAAAATTTCGCATAAAACATCCAGTGTAAAAGACTTTTTACATTATCAAACAAAAAAATTATAATATTTTAATATTTATGCCCTTAATTAATAGTTTGGCATATTTTAAAATCATTTCTTCTTACGCTACTTTTAAGGAAAACTTATAAAATAAAAATGTAAATGGTTCCCCGACTCGTAACCCCCCCCCCCAAAAAAAAAAACCAGTGAAACTTCAATCATATTAGACCTCAAAAACGACAAAGGTTCGGAGAAAACCAAATAACAGCCGAACTTTGGGAAAAAGTACAAAAATATAGTAGAATCTCTCCAAAAAATCTTGATGAAATTTGGATAACTGAGAAAACCCCAACAGAATGGAAGACCACCCTCATTCACCTACTCCACAAAAAAGGAACCAAATCAGACCTCCAACAACTACAGAGGGATCTTACTCTTAGATGTAACTTACAAAATACTCTCTTATGTCTTACTAAACAGAGTAGTAGCACAATTGTACCCTCAGAGAGTACCAAGCATTAGGAAAGAAATATCCTGCCTAAAACAAATCCTGAACCTCAAAAAACACCTTGAAATACCAAAAATCTAGAGCAAAACCAGACACCATCACGTGCATCAACTTCCAAACAGTATAAGATTCAATAAACGGAGAGACTGTTCTATATACCAAAAAACTACACCTAGACAACAAAACCACAAACCTAATTTAAAAAACCCTCTCCAAAGTTAAATTCATGAAGTACTCGGCACTTTCGAGATTAAAAACAAGAAGATGAACTGACCCCACTACTATTAAACTGCGTCCTTAACAAAAATAGTAACCAAATGGAACCAAAAGATCCATAGTGAAATCCGACTTGAAAAACCCAAGATATCAATATCAACTAATTATCCTTCGCACACGACACGGCCTTCTTAGCTGAGGCATGAGCTTGGTACAACAACCAATAAGAAGCGAAAATTGGTTTCAAAATATCCTTAGAAAAGACCGAAATAATGACAAACATTAATAATCCACCAAGGCACCTTAAAGTTGGAGAACAAAATTAGAAATAGTCTAAGGATTTAAATATCTCGGAGAGTAGATCAACCAAATGCCCTTCAGAAAAAGCCAATGGAAACCAGAAGAAACAACCAAACTAGCCTTTCAACTCACCAAAATGACCTACAACAAAAAATCTCCTGAAATTCAGAAATACATTACAAGACGATAATCAAGCCAGACTCTATATGCATCCGAAACATTATTCATCACCTACTACGGCCAGATCGAAAAAATGGAGTTCAAAGAAAGGAAATTCTTTAAAAACAATCCTAGGCTCCAACAAAAAAATAATCTGGATAAAAAACGAAACCCTACACGAAAAACATAAAAACTGCCAGATATAATGAGAAAAACAAGGTTATACTTCTATGCATACATTCTCAGAATGAGTGAAAACAGAATAACCAAACAAATCTTTGGTTATTTCCACAACAAGAAACAAATCAGATTGGTTCAACCAAACAGAAAAAGATCTAATAACACTCCAAATCACAGAAAGCATGATTTTGGACAAAACCCTCCAAAACAATCACTAAGGAGAAGAATACGATGTTCCAAGCCAAAACCAAAAAGCAAATCTGAGATTTAATTCTTCGAAGAAGAAAGGAAAATAAGATCGGAAAGAATTTAAAAATACTGGGCTAAAAGAAAGGCACAAAGCACAAAAAGTGATTGATCCAACGTTCCCCCAAGTTGAGGTAAACGAAAAAGAGGATTATTAGAAATATATTAATATTTTTACGAATTCTTAAAGTCAGAATGGTATGTAATCTAAGTTTTTCAGATTCAGGTGTGGTAAATATAATGCAGTGAGTTAATTGAACCCGTTGGGGGGTCTTGGAGTTGAAATTGGTCAAGGCTGTCTTGGGTTTGATATACCCCTGCATTTTTTATTTGTATAAATAAAATATTAAGTTAGAGTAAATTTAAGGTTGATTCCAGTCATAAAAAAGTAAGCTTTATTGACATCTTTTCAGTGAGGTTATTATAAATGAGATAGGCAATTATTTTAGCGATAGTAGAAAAACAATTGCTTTTAAATTTTTATTATTTTTTAATTTGTTATTTTTAATATTTTTTCAAAAATTATATTTTTTTATTTTTGAATTAATTCACCACAGAAGCTTATAAAGACTTGTGGGGTAGGTATATGAAAACGTTTAGTTTATGCTATGCCTGAAGGGATTCGAACCCGGAATCTCCGGATGAAAGGCCTACATGCTACCAAAAGTAGTTTTAAATATTTAATTTTACTTACGTAAAAAAATAAACTTTCTGATGTTATTAATATTATTGAAGAAAACAGAATGCACTTTAGAAAATGAATTTTTTTAATTCTACATAAAATTAAATTAAAATAAATATGTATAAAAGCATATTGAATTTGAAAAAACTACTAAATGCATAAAGGTTATTTTTAATTTATTTCTCTTGATTTCGTTTTTAGATAATGAATTAACTAACCAAGAAGAAAAAAATAAAGATATTAACATTTGCTGAGTCCATTGTTTACCTTTTTGCAGAAATCGAAGATGGGATAGATCAAATTAGTAGCAGAATTAATTTAGAAAAAGAAATAAAGGTAAATTAATGTAGTAGAAAGGAAGATAATGAATAAATTGACAGAATATACCAGAAATGGAATTAGTGGAGAAATAAAAAGCAGATTAGCACGTACAGGAAGAATTTTCATTCAAAAAGTAATCTGATCCTACCAAAAATCTTTCTAAGGATTAAATATAAATTCTTGGAAACATTTATTTGTTTTCAGTTTTATAGTACTGAAACATAGAGAACATGAAAAATAAAAAAGAAAAGAATAAAGGTGTTTAAAATGTGAGGTTGCTGAAGATTAAGCTAGTCGAAAAAATTCGCAAAAGCGGGAATAAAATTGCAAAAAAAATTTATGTAATATTATGGTACGCAAAAATTTTTTATTGTAGGCAAACGAATTTTGGTCAGGTGATTTTAAAATAATTAACTCAGCTTCAAATATCAAGAAGATAAGGAAGAGAGTAGAGTATTTCAAAATGCATAGCGATAGAATCATTGCAATAAGGATAAAATCGAAACCTAAACCGGTAGAAAATATTGAAGAGTAATACGGAGGAAATGAATTAGAAAATGGTGTTATAGAGGAAAAAGAGGAAGTCGAAGAGGATGAAAGGGGGGAAAAGATACTGTGATCAGAATTTAAGGGAGCATTAAAAGATTTTAATGGCAGAAAGGCTCCTAGAATAGACGGAATACCTGTAGAATTACTGCGCAGTGCAGGTGAGGAAGCGATTGATAGATTATACAAACTGGTGTGTAATATTTATGAAAAAGGGGAAGTTCCATCAGACTTCAAAAAGAGTGTTATAGTTATGATACGAAAGAAAGCAGGAGCAGATAAAGGTGAAGAATACAGAACGATTAACTAGAAGAAACAATTAACAGCATGGATGAAGTCCTACGCAAGTACTACCGCATGAAAATAAACAAGAACAAAATGAAAGTAATGAAATGTAGTAGAAATAATGAAGATGGACCACTGAATGTGAAAAGAGGAAAAGAAAATATTATGGAGGTAGAAGAATTTTGTTATTTGGGAAGTAGAATTACTAAAGATGGACGAAGCAGGAGAGATATAAAATGCCCAATATCACAGGCGAAACGAGCTTTATTCAGAAATATAATTTGTTTATATCAAAAATTAATTTAAACGTCAGGAAAAGATTTTAGGAAGTATATGTTAGTAGCGTCGCTTTATCTGGAAGTAAAACTTGGACGATCGCCTGAGAAGAAAAGATTAGAAGCTTTTAAAATGTGGTGATATAGGAGAATGTTAAAAATCAGATTGGTGGATAAGTGACAAATGAAGAGGTGCTGCGGCAAATCGATGAAGAAAGAAGCATTTGGAAAAATATAGTTAAAAGAAGAGATATAGGCCACATATTAAGGCATCCTGGAATAGTCGCTTTAATATTAGAGGGTCAGGTAGAAGGAAAAAATTGTGCAGGCAGGCAACGTTTGGAATATGTAAAACTAATTATTAGGGATGTAGGATGTAGGGGATTTACCGAAATGAAATGACTAGTACTAGATAGTGAAGTTTGGAGAGCTCCATCAAACCAGTCAAATGACTGAAGACAAAAAAAATTGTAGTCAAACTAGCTCAGTAGGCCATGCGTTAATTAAGATATCCAAATTAATGTTTTATTTAAAAAATTAGCAAAGGAATAAAAACGGATTTTATTGTCCTTATTTTATTAGGTAATAAAGTAAACTGTAACAAATATTTTGATTCTTGTTAACCCGACAATTAAATTTTCTTCTCATAAAATTAAATTTAGTCAGTAATAAATTGAAATCAGTTTCAAATCTAAAAGAAAACTCATAAGAATCCTAAGAGTGTTTGTTTAATAATTAATTAAAATATATTTGATTATTAAATTACTAATGTAATAACTTATATAAAATTACTGAACGGTAAATCACTTTACAATCTTTTATTAAAATAATTTCGTTAAATGTAAAGTAGCCCGGTTTAAGTAGAGAAAATATTAATTGCTAAATTAGGGATAGGAGAAGAATACAGTTAGAAAACAATTTCTACTGGTAAAGTAAAATTTATAATTCATAGTTGTGAACGGGAGTGTTTCTTTCATTCATCTTTCAGACAATTCCATTAAGAAAATGATTAATTACAATGCATTAATTTACTGTCGTTTTCTGCAAAAACTAAATGGATCTTGTTTCAGTAATCTAATGTTTTACTAGGTTAGATCAAACAATCATCGTATTCAAATTGTAGGAAAATATTTTTCAAGCTTAAGTTTTCATTTTTTTTATTTATTAATTTTAATTTACAATTCATATTTGTGTCCCTCCTAAAATAAATAAAAATATAATAATTGAATGAACAAATAAATCGAACTTTTATATTACAAGTACCGAGATTCAATTTTTAAATTTTAACTACTTTATGTTAAATGAAAACATTAAAACATTAATTTAAAATAAAGTAAATATATAATTATATTTTTATCACATTAAAATTTTCTAGATAAATAGGTTATTATATGCAGCAAAATTATTTTTATTATTATTAATATTTGTTTGGTGCTATAAATAAACCGTTGTTGATAACCTGATATGAGAAAACTCAATCTGAAAAAAATACTTTTTTTATAACGAACTCATTCCAGGAACTTTATAAAGTGAGGAGCGAAGTATACTTCTGTTTCCTTCTTTCCCGAGCCGAACCCTACAAAAAATGCACAAGTACAGCACAACCCTTTAAAAATTCCGTTAAAATTTCGTTTGAATTCTTCACTGTAATTGTTATTTTCATATTCAATCTCTCAGGTTTTCTTTAAATTAGATATAATTATTTTCAAAGTAACTATTATGAGTGCTTCTTGTATCTTCTGTTCTTTACATGTGTACACTCTTTAATAAAGAATGAGAAAAATTGTGTTACACCATAAATTATTGTTGTATAGAATTCCATTGTGGATCATTAACAAACTCGTCCTTTCTTTCGAAAGTTCCGAGTTGAATCACGATCAAACTAGGCATTTTTCAGAAGAAAGAAAATGTTCACGCCCTGATTACCACACACTAGCTTATGAGATGAATTAGTTTTTGAAAGGTACTACTAATTTTTCTATTTTCAATACATATATACCTACAATACCTTTTATAAAATGCTTCTTCAACGCGAACATCAAAAGAGAGGTATTACTTTTTAATGAAATCGATTGAAATCAAAATCGTTTGTTTATAAAATTAATGATTAGTATAATAATAGTTGAATTTTTGTTAAGAAGGGGTTTAAACATCGAGATTTTTGCTTCAATTAACTGAATTTCAGAATATGTAATGCGGTTAGTTATTGTACCTGAATCATTTAGTATATGTTCATGTAAACCATTCAGAGTCGCTACCCATTATCTGTAAACTTGTGATTACGATCCTGAATAGAACACCGTTTTCAAAGCTTATTGTTTTACGTACACCTAAATGAAATTCTGTAGATAAAATATAAGTGTCCTCCATAATAATATACAGTGTATTTTAAATTCTATTTAAAGTTTTGAGATATGCAGATTTACACGATAACGAAAATTCAACAATAATTGTACTGAAAATAAATTTTCTTCGATTTTACACTGACCCATGAAGGTAGTACGTTTAATCTGCTAGATAATTATTCTACATCTGTAGACAGTAACACAAAATAATATCTAAATGACAAAACCAGATCCATTATTTAACCTACATTAACTCATATTTTATATTTTCTTTAATTAACTCATTATGTGTTTTTTTTATCGGGATCAACAAAACCGGTATAGGAAAACATTTTTAGAACGAATTTTTCTTAAATCCGACTGATGGATGATTTTCGATTTTTCAGAAAAACAGATATCGTAGACCTATACCTAGATTAATTATTAATTTGACACTAATTTTGAATTTTTAAAAGTGATTATAATAGAAGAGCATAAGTTAATGTTAGAGATCTATAATTTCCCTTAGATAAAAATTGATTGTAAAATGAACAAGGAGAAAAAACTATATATGTTACGAAATAATTATTAACATTTAAAAAACCAATAAATATAGTCATCAGGAGAATTTTTTTTACTCTTCAGCATTTTGAAGATTAGTTCTACAAATGAAGTGAAATTAATTTCGTTTTTAAAGAGAATATTTCTTGGGAAATACGTTATATCATCATTTTTCGATCGCAAATCTAATTTTAAAGCAAATTATTTAGTTTTAATGATATTTAAAAATACTCAAAAACTTAATTTTTTTATAATTTTTAACAGGTATTAAATGAAACGTCCATATAAAAAATATCCACACTTAATTTAATTATTAGCATTCCCACTGTCGTATAATCAAATACTTATGTCAAGCAATAAAACTTTTGTATAATCTACTATTAATGTTATATTTTAATGTTAAATTAAGAGATAATAATTTTAATCAATATGACGGTATATTTAATATAAATTGAAATGTTAAATTAAGAGATAATAATTTTAATCAATATGACGGTATATTTAATATAAATTGAACATCCACACATATAAATTTATCATTTCCTGTTTTATATCTAAAGTCTATCGATCGGTCCCTATGATATGATGCATTTCCCTTTGACGATATGTTGATATTTCACAGCAATATTATGATATGCCGTATGTTATTACGTGGAATTTCTAGAATCGTTACGCGTACAAGGATGCACAGTCTGTTACTCAATATTGACTGCATGACTAATATATTACAAAATTAAGTGATGAAAATTATTAACGGGGATGAATACCTTTAAACGTAAGCGCTTACTGAATAGAATCAGCAGTTTAGATGATAATTTTCAGTTGGTGATTGTAAGAGACGTATATTATAACTTGAGATACTGAAATTGTCCTTTTATTATTTAGATTCGCAATAATACATTTAAATATATATATAAATTTGTAACAAAGTACTTGAACTATAGTAAAAGAGAACCGTACAAAATATACAAACAGAGCAAATTAAAATTAGATCTGAGACAATAAAAAAAAAACCTGTGGGAAAAAGATAAAATACTAACACACAATAAAAAAAAATAGCAGATATGCTAAACGAATATTATGCAGAAATGTCATTGAATACGACAAGTGTTCAAATTAATTTTAAAAGGCTGGTAGACGATAAAATACAGCTAAATTAAAAAAATTCGTTAAACTAAAAAAATGGAGTTCACAAGCTAAAATGAAATTTACTTTGTAAGACTTCAAAAATAATTACAATGAAATGCATGCAAAAAGAAATACTTATAATTTTGTAACTTGAATCTGTTAACTTGTATAAAATAGAAAATAACCAGATACAGTTTCTATGTTTAGTACTGTTTACCTTTCTTAGCTTCATTTTTTTATCACTGGTTGACACTTTTCGGAGCCAATGCATTGTTAAAACTTATTGTACTGGTACTTCTGTTAATCTTTATATAGCGTTTAGTCAACGCCCTCCCTACATTTGATGTCTTGCATTGTCTGGCTTTTTTCTTTTTTATTTGTTATTAACGGTTATACTTTACCTTTTAATTCTATTTATATATTTCCTGTTTTCAACAGGAAATTGGCACGACGTCAAATATGGGGAGAAGTGTTGACTAAACACTATAAAAAGATTAACAGAAATTTAATATGTACTAGTACAACAAGTTTTGACGAGGGAGTGTATCCGAAACGCGTAAAAGAATAATAAAATAATCTGACATGGACAACACATAACATTCTTATACGCCTATTAAATTTCTTATACACATTTTTTTTATTTTAAATGAAAAAGTACAAAACATTTTATTTCATTAATAAAAACTTGTAATATTTTTTTATTGTTATTATTGAATTATTTATAGTATTTTTTTTTTTACAATCAGAGGTTAATAATTATTGATAAATCGATATATTTAAATTAAAAAATGTAAAAAAATAAGTAGTTGGATTCGAATCGATGTGCCTTCCCCTTCTAAGATCCAAATATTTCATTAATTAAGATTTTATTTGGCTATAACTCTGAAACCAATGAAAATAAGTACCACTAATGATACATCGCTGAAAAGCTCGTTGAATATGGGGGCTTATTACTGCAGTTAAGAAAAAGTCCAAAATCCAAAATCTTGTTTTTTTGGACATTTTTGGTCAATTCGATTGCAATAAAACGGGAAGGTGCACATATAGATGGTACAAGAGTCCTAAATAAAAAATTTCTACATCCTACGAATAAACGTTCTTGAGTTATGCGAAATATATACGTACGCATGTACGTACGTACAGACGTCAAGCCGAAACTAGTCAAAATGGATTCAGGGATGGTGAAAATGGATATTTCCATTGAAATCTGAAAACTGAAATATTTCGCGATCACAATACTTCCTTTACTTTGTTCAAGGAAGTAAGAAATAAAGCTGAGCAAGATAAGCAGTACTAAACATAGAAACTACAGTGATCTTAGCAGAAAAGATAATAGTAATTATTATTTTAACAGCAATAATAACAAGATATGTTGCAGTATAAAAAGTAGTGAAGCAAGGATTTTGAGTATTCCCTACATCACCCATTTATTTATTTACAAAGCTGCAAGCATGTAATAGTAGAACAACAAAATTTTAACCAAAAACAAAATTAATATTTAAAAATCGCTGTTGATGTACGGGTAATTATAGAAGAAAATTGACTGATTAAGACGTAATGATTAATTTTTATTGGAAAAATTAAATTAGATAATAAGAGTAAAACAAAGGTAATGAAATATATGATGAAATGATGGATGATGAGTAATAACTAACCACTACAATAGAACTTTTAAAGTACTAAAACGTTATTCAAGTAGTAAAATTACAAAGTATAGTTGAATAAAAGAATATATCAAAAGCATATTTATGTAAGCATTGAGAGCGTTTACGAATAAAAAAAATTCTTAATATGAAATTTAAGTTAGGAAAAAATTATTTTAAATATTTATAAAGATTTTAGCGCTTTATAGCAAAAAAACGTCAAGGATAAGAAAGAGTAAAATCGAATAATAAAGAGGTTTTTGAAGCAACGTAGCAGGATAATATTGAAAATTAGGTGGGTTGATAATAGTACGAAATGGAGAGGTTACGAGGTTTTAAATCAGATCAAAGAGAAAAAAATTGTGATAGCCTTATAAAAAGAACAAGCTTAGTTGTTAGTTGTCCAGGTATAAAGGATTCAGAGGTTAGTATTATATATTTTTTCAGGAATTAAGAGAAAGGGAAAAACAGCAAAACAAAATTAAAACTAGAATAACTAAAATATAAAATCGAGGATGCGCGTTTCTGCAATATTTTGATAAGTTCACAAAAAGAAATACAATAGTGAAACAAGAGATCAGTCAATAGAGTTAAAAAAATAATTATCAACCATAGGGTTTTCTTAACAAAGTCAAAAAGCAAATTCAAGTACCTTTCTTACTAAACGTATTCGGATTGTTTCTTTAAAATATATAATTTGAAATTTGTAACTTTACTAATGAATATATACAATTTTACGATAATATAGTCCTTTGTAATGTTTTCATTACTGTAAGTATTAATGTATGAAGTAGTCTTTGAAGGATCTGATAGACATCAGCTCAAGGCTAGCCTTTTTTTTTTACAACTACCAGGTAGATATACTCGTATATTGGCTCTATAATATAATATATTTATTGGCTTTATAAAGGACAAACATTAATTATCTTCAGAATGCTAAATAAATGTTTAATTTAGGCTAAATCTAAAGATTAACTTAGATTTAACTTCTGGTTGGACAACGGATTGGAATGCAATTATATCCGTCTTAAATTCACTAAAATAATAATACACAAAACTTGAAAAAATTAGACCCGAGATATAAAATAACCCTTTTAAAAACCAAGCCCGATTAGAATCATCCAGCAGCAAGGGACTCTGTCCAGGTTCTGCGATAAAGTAGGGAGTATTAACTCCCGCCAACTTTGCATTCCATGCATTCCATAACTTCAAGCGATCATTAGTAACTACTTAAGTGACAGGGAAGTGTGCACGTTCACGGATACTGGCGAACGGGTGTTTAATAATAGTACGAAATGGAGAGGTTTTAAATAAGATCAAAGAGAAAAAAAATTGTGATAGAACCTTATAAAAAGAAGAAGCCAGGTAGGACGGTGGACTATGCGTCTGATTCCGGACGTGAGTGCTTGGGTGGGATGTAAGCATGGTGAAGTTGGATACTGCGTCACTCAACTACTATCGGGCCATGGGAACTTTGATAGCTATCTGCATCGCTTCAAGAGGAGGAGAACGGCGGGTTGCAAGTACTGTGCGACAGCTGACACAGCCGAACACACCTGGTTCGACTGTGTCAGGTGGGAGAACGAGAGACGTCAGATTCCGGTGGCCTTAACACCAGATAACGTCGTCGGACATATGCTCCAGAGTGAGAATGGATGGAGGGAAATGGATGGATGGATGGGGTAGAGAGAGTGGCTCGTCTCGTACTAACAGCGAACAGCGAAGAGGCAGGAGGAACCCCCTTGACGTGCACACGGCCCTCGATGTCAAAAGAGGCGTCGAAATGTATTTTGTTTTTGTAGTTGTTAATGTACTTTGCTAGGTTAGGAATTTATGATTGTATTATGTGTCTTTGTTCATGTTGTTGTTGGATTATGTTGCCGGATATACCGATGGACATGGAGGGGGAGGGATATTGTGTGCGGTGCTCTACCGCTGACGGCGAAGGAGGCATGGCGCCACAAGTAATGAGGGGTCATGGGAATGCGTGGGGGATCGAGGACAGGTACAAGTCCATCTTGATGCGTGTAGGGGCCAGGGAGGCAGCCTCTATGCCTAGGGTGTTCGGGCCTACTCATGCGCAAGAGTGGGTGGGTCGGAGCTCCCCGATGATGGCATGGGGTACCCTCGAGGTGTGCAAGGGGGGACGCGTAACTGTGAAGGGCAAACGAAATGTGTGTCATGATCAGGTACAATAGGGACTGGAAGGGTGCTCTCCTGCGGAGAAAAATTCTGATCACCTCCGGTGATTAGTATGTTTTTGAGGAGGCACGAGAAACCCCGATGGGATGTCAGAGTTCGGACGAGCTAGGGAGGGCAGACTGCGCTGCCATGAAACACTGAGGCGACTGTGTTAAGCTTTTTAGCGTGGGCTGGTCGTCTTGGGGAGTTCCAAAAAAAAAAAAAAAAATCTAAAAATTCATACTTATAAGCTAAGTCTAAGGGTAAAACTTTTGAGTACAGATCCAGTAAATAAGTAATAAAATCTGATATACAGTAACATTGAGAGTAATGTTCTTGTAAAAAGGAAAAGTAGCTACACAGAGACAAAAAGAAAATCTTTCTTTGTAGTGATCGGAAAATAAAATAAGTAACCCAACCAGGAGAATGCTTCAAGGTATTGAGCATCCAGGCCACTAATATCCCTTTGGAGATCGATTATATTAGAAAGATGCATGAACAGAGTAGCATGTTCTTTCCTTACGGTTTTACATTCCTTATTTCAAATATAGGTTACAAATAAATTATGTTCTGAATAAACCAGAGATTTCAGAATTGACTTATACTTCTTGAAGGAAAATCTTTGTGACATAAGAAATTATCGAACCTATGAATGGTTCAACCAGTTTTTCCCTAGTAAATAACTGATAAACAGAATTCTTGTAGAGCTTTTGATTTTAAGGTATAATCTTATCTAACCGAAATACGAAAATTAATTTATAATAAAATTTAAATTCATATAATACCATACACTAGTAAAATAATGATTTTTTTAAATTAATAAAATTATCTTCCTCATTATCGATTAAAATTATAAAACGTAAAGGAACGAAAAGTTTTTATTTCAAAAGTTATATAAATGAAATCTACGGCTTTAGGTTACTCTTAACTTGAAATGGTAAAAGTAACTTTAATGTGAGCAGGCTTTAGTAAATAATCTAAACACAAGTTAAAAAAATTTAAATGAAAAAAAAATTTAGCATAACAAAGTTTTTAAAACTACTTTCGTAATTTTTTCAATTGCGGTAGGGACATTCTAAATTAGTCAATGAATTAGCTCTGTTACATTCACCCCTGTCACTCAAGAGAGCCAGAAGAATGATTGAAAAGCCATTTTAAAACGATGTATTTATTAAACTTCGTTCGGTTTATTAGTTAAATTAATAATTACGGTAGTTTGGTATTATAACAAGTTTTATTACTAAGTTAATTAAAAAAAAAAAAAAAAAGAACGTAGAATAATATCAAATTATAAATATTATAGTGCCTACTTGTCAATCTCTACAATTTAAAATCAGTCACTATGATAAGCAGTTGCTTATCGTGATGTATAAACATTAGTTAATATTATGCCAAACAAGATTGTAGAAACGTTTTAAGTCAACATGTCATCAAGACGTGAGTTACTGTCAAAGGTTATGTCTCTATATTGGATTGCATTAACCTTCATAATCTGTTAGTACAAGCTAAATCCCTGAATTGGTGGTTGAAAAGCTATATTCTACACAGATTCCATTAATCATGATGTGTGCTTTAGTATTGTCATCGACGTGGTTAAAGGTTAGAGGTTTGCTGTATGTTAAGCTAGTTTACTAGTTCTATGATAAGTCTATTATTATTATTAAATTAACAAGATCTGTTTATAATTAATGACTAAAACTCAAACAAATATTTACATTTCTTGGTTAGTTAAGATGCATAACGAAGAAAAAGTGTTGAAAATCGGTCAAAAGATTTGAGTATTTCTCATCTTTTGTGTTAACCTAAGGCCTAAATACATAAATTTTATTTTAAAAAATTCTGTATGCGTTTATGAGAGTAAGTGTACGTGGAGTTAAATATTCATTTTGGTTCTAATGTGGGTTTATATATCTGAACGATATATTTTACATACATAGTAAGATAATATCATACAATACATTATTATCGTAAATTTATTATAGTAATTTATGTATTAGGAAGTTGATTTCATTAATTAAATCTTTGAAAAATTGATGATTGAGAAAAAGGTAAAGAACAGTTTCTTACATTTTGGGAAAAATTTGTACTGTGGTTTGGAAAGAGGTTTTCTTTCGTTTTACTTACAGTATCAAAATATACAGTAATGTATATTAGAATTATATGTAAGTGTCGATTTCCGTCGAAGATTGATAGCGTTACCGTCTCTACTTTTCATCTGGAGATTCTGGGTTCAAGTCTCGGTCAGTCATGGTATTTTTTCACATGCTACAAACAATTCATTTAGTTTATTATCAATCGGCAGCTGTTACAGAATGCCAGCGAGAATAAATGAAAAATAGACGATCAAATTTCTGTTGGTATCTCTCCTTTATGTCATTAATAAACATTCGTCACATCTATTCATAGTTCTGAGGGAACAGATTGTAATTATTTAATTGTAACTAATTCAAAAAATACGATTTAATAAATTTATTCTTTTATTAAATGTTTTATCACGTATAAGAGATTTTATTGGTTTTTAGGTAGGATCTTGTACCTGTCACTGTCCAATAAACTTTCGATATACAAGGTTTTTAAAACTCGATATAAGATTCAAAAACTAGTTTGAACGTGTGGCATACAGCTATGGGATACTACGTGCAAAAGTCACGTTGGGACTATTCAACATTCTTAGAACAAGTTAGCGAGATTACTTGCAGAGATACCGTGGCCTAAATAATTAAATCTGTGAACCTTAATTTTAAATAGATTCACCAGAATATTAGAGCTTTTTGATACGTAACTTAAAACCTGTCTCGGACTTTCTCTAAAAGTACCCTGAATGAGTAATGGCCGACGCTTTCCTATTCCTATTTCTATAATTAAATGGCCTTCATACATTACATACATCTATTCCATCTCACATCAATCAATCAACATCATCTGATCCGTGGTACACATTCCAACCAAGCCAATAAGCCAAGTTGATTCGTTTTTATTTTGTATTTTTTCCCTAATTCCCCTGTAAAATTAATATTTTCACTACTAAATCAATTTGGAGTAAATCAATTTTTTTTTCAAAACTTTAATACATTTTTAATTTAATAATATTTCAATTCTTCTGAATAAATGGAAAAGTTTGTTTCAAAATTACTTTACTAAAAATATTTTAACCGCGATCATTACGCAAGGAATCAATTATTTTTAAGTTTTGTTACTTTATCTTTGCCTTAAAACATATTATTTATCAATACAAGTAACCGCTGAAATTTTGTATGGACCTGTACAAGGTCCATACTTCCCGATTCTAATAAAATCTCTGTAAAGTACATTACACATAAAAAAACTATTCAACGTTTCTACGCTTCTTAAAAATACTTGTAGTATCAAATACATTATTTTCACTTGAAACGTTTTAAGAGAAACAAACAATTTAAACCTTTAATTTAAAAAAAAAACCACAGGAAAGTGGATCCACATCCATTTCATAGGGATGAGATTTATCCTGTAAATGCTTACGTATTTAATATTTAAAAAAAATAAATTACCAACAGTAGCATTTTTTTGCTTGCTGCATTTTTTCGAGCAACGGGGTTTATTGCTAGTAGTAATAATAATCGTTTAGGATTATCAATGCGGCTAAAAATACATAATACAATAGAACACCTGCAAAGTATAGTATTATTGTTTGAAGTTGAAACTTCTTACAACAAAAAAACTTATTTTTGTTTAATTAACATTACCTGAATATCAATAAAGAGAATTTATTCCTTTCAATATTATTTTACCCGTTTATTTGTCGTCAATGTTTCCAGATGAGTTAAAATTTGTAGAGAAATTTCTGTTTCACCCTACACTGTAATACCCCTAAGGGGAGTCTTATTCTTTAATATAATATACTGTAAATAAGGCTTTGAATATCATAAACCATAAGTACCGTCATATCCTTATTTGTAGCGACTCATGTAGTGATCTCCAAGCCTTAGAACACTTTTGTTCCAGACATTCTATCGTCACCGAAATTTACATGCAATCGCCGAGTTGAACCATCGCAACGCACAAGTGAGTTTCTGTTGGATACTTAGCCACGTGGGGAATCCGGGTAATGAACGTGTACACTCCGCTGCTAAAAACGCATGACCATCCTTCACTACCGCAGTTACTGCATCCGACTTTATCATCTATCTAAAACTCACTCTTTGCGCAAAGTGGTAAGATGACTGGACGGCTACAGTAGATAACAAGTTCCGGCACATTAAAGGTTCTGTGTCGCCGTGGGATTCCTCACACAGGAAAATTCGTCGTGAGGAGTGGTCCTCTGCCAATTGCGGATGTTATACGAGAGCTAGTAACGGGTATCTGATGTCAGCAGTAAACGCACCAATATGTATACGATGCGATGTGACTGCAGCTTAACTCTGCGCTACATCCTAGTGGATTGCGTGGGTTATGCGACCTTATTTACAAATTTAAATTGCCTAGGAGCATTCGTCTAATCCTGGGCAATGACAAAGAAGTTTTTGCTGGAAATTTTTATTTCTTCAAAGTGTTAGTATTTTAGATACTTTTTAGTAGTGTTGTGTTATTTTCTTTTATACTGTCATGAATTTCATTTAAAATTTTAATTTTTTCTATTACCCGTGTTTAATGTTTTAGTTTAAGTTTTTTCTTTTGTTTTTGTTTTTCATATTTTAATTTAGGTTTTAATTTTGTTTTTAAATTTCTAGTGTATGTTTTCTATTTTGTTTTTATAATTTTGTTATGCGGGAGATGATAACGTGGAACATTTTTCGCAAAAAAAAACTCTGTAATAGTTTAATGTCAAAATGTCTTCCAAAGTTAGTAACAAATTAGTAAATGAATGTAAAGAATTTCGATTTAATTTTTAATTATTGGGCCAATAATAAACCTTAATTATTAAATGGTAGTTCTTTGCTAAAACATTGTGAATTACATTTTATTAACAGGTTGAGTGCTATGAGAGACATATTTATCTCTTGGGGAACAAATCCATGACTGATTATTAAACAAGAGATTTTTGGGTCATTTTTGCTGATTGTTTTTTTTAAATACTTGAATTTATTTTAAAGTAACAATTATTGAGAAATATGTATAGTATTATTATTGTGTTTTTTGTACTATTTATAACCAAAAAAGTTGAAAATACGGAAAGTAGAAAATACGGTGTAGCACTCGACCTGTTAATAATAATAAATATTTATAAACGATCTTTTTACTTTTGATATAGTAGTAGATACAATAATTATAATATATGTTAAAAATATAGAAATAAATTTCAGAATTCTATCTCCTAAGTTGGCTGAAAAAAAGGTTACATAAATTTAAAAAGGAAGTATTTAAAACTCTCCTGCAGCTTACAAACGTTTCAATTTAATTTGACTCTTTTTATTCTAGCAGTTGTTTAAGCTTCTAGAAAGTGCTACGGAGTTCTGCGTTTTTTTTTTTTTGATAAATTTTTCTTTATCTATTGTAATGTTCCGATAACTCTGTAAATCAATTTATATCTTCATTATACAGGGCGATTCAAAGAAACGGGAAATTTTAAAAATTAAATAACGTTAATGAAAAATTTTTTTTAGAAAATGAATTTTATTTCATGTAATTGTACAAATGTTGCCATTTTAGGATACATACATTTTAGTTTATTTTTTGAAGATGACTTCTTCCAGGTGACCTCCTCTTCTACGTAAATACTCACGAAGTCTCTTCGTTAAATTGTTCATTATTTGACGTAACATCTCAACTGGAATTTCCGCAATTGCGATCTTTGCCTTCAGTTCTTCCGTTATAGCAAGTCTACTGTGGACACTTTGCTTTTAAGGTGACCCCACAAAAGGTAATCGCAAGCTGAGAGATCAGGCGATCTGGGAAGCCATCTAATGTCGACATTTCATGAAATGACACGTTGTCCAAACAATCAGCGTACAGCTGCCATCGATATTCGTGCAGTATGTGACGTTGCTCCGTCTTGTTGAAACCAGGCTGTGTTAAGAATCGGTGGAAATCTCTTTTGTTGTTCCACAACAAAGGTTTCAAGCACGGCTACATAACGAGCCGACGTCACTGTAATCGCAAGACCGTTTTGTCATCTAAGGGCCTATAACACCGTAAGATGACATAGCACACCACACGGTCACTTTCTGGCTGTGAAACGGACGCTGGTGTAGCTGCGTAGGATTTTCTTGTGCCCTGTATCTGAAATTTTGCTTGTTAACAAATCCACTGAGGTCGAAATTCGCTTCGTCTGACATCCACAGTTCGTGAACAAACTCTTCGTTATCATTTATCTTCTGAAGCATTACATTACAGAATTGTGCTCGCACAACTGCATCGTTCGGTTTCAGTTCCTGGACGATCTGCAACTTGTATGGATGGTATTGCAAGTCCTTCACTAACATTCATTGAACACTTGAACTATGCAATTGTAAAGATGCTGAGAGACGACGGATTGACTGATGTGGACTTCGTATGACAGCATCTTGCAAAGTTTGAACATTCTGTGGTGTACGGACGGTTCGCTCACGGCCTGGAGGTTTATTCTTCATTGCCGAACCAGTTTCCTCAAAATTAGATATCCATGTTTTAATTGCATGTGCTGATGGAACACGGTCGTGCCGTCCCAGATTAAAATGACGGCGAAATTCTCTACGCGCTTCCTCCACACTGTCATTGTTTTTGTAAAACGCTTTGATAGCAAAGGGCACATTGCGCACCACTCTAAGGATCCACGATAACTAAATGGCAGGTTAGGTTAGAGAGGATGGCGCCACTTATCAAGTGGTACCAATCGCCCACGGCTACAAACACAACTTTCAAAATTCCCCGTTTCCTTGAATTACCCTGGATAAGATAAGATACTGCCAAGCTGTGTAACAAACTTGTTCCCATTTTTTCGGCATACATTCATGTACATTTCATGTCACACGTTGGCATTTGCTACAGCGCTCTAATGAAAGATATTTTTATATTTAACATTACGCTTTTTGTCTCAAAACAAGCAATTTTCTTTTCTGTATTCGATTCTAGATGATGAAAAGGTTTAGATAAACGTCCTTTCTTATGTACACCAGCAAGCTTTTATTATTTGATTTTCATCCCTTAAATCTTTAAATGTAGGTTTTACGGTCTTCAGCCTTTGTAACTGATTTTGGAAATGAATTTTATAAACCTATCCAGTTCACAGGAAAAAAAAATAATTTTTCTAGGTCCAAAATGAATTAACTATCAATAAAAAATGATTCGTTCCTTCACAATAGAAAAAAACGTAAAGTATTTTTTCCACTTCTCAACAGTAGCTGTTTAGTTTATAAAATTATTTATCTTTTATTTCTAGCTTATAATTTATCGTATTAAATACGTTAAAGATTCTGAATATTTTAATATTGAATTTATGAACTACCATCCAAGCATTTTCAGTACAATATAATTAATAAGTAACCTAACTATATTAGTAAGGTGCATATTATTGAAAACAAATATCAAGTTGCGATTTAAAAAAATAATAAATATGTATTTAAATGCCGTGAATAGATATGATGACGATGATGTTGATAATGATAATAATAATAATACTAACAATATGGAAACAACAGAATAGTTACATTAATAATTTACAATCTCATTGAAAGCTGTTGAATGTATCACATGGATTAATTTGAAAAGGTTAAATTTGCAATGCAATGGATATTGAAATTTGTCGCATGTATTATTTGATTTAGTTGATCAATATCTGAATAAATTATAAGTTGAATTCATTCATGCATCAGATCTGAACGATAAATGTTACCCCGATAACCTTTTTTCGCTAATATTAAAATATTCTCCCTTTAATTAGACCCGGATTTAATGGAAATTAATTATTTATCCTCTTTATACATATGTTATGTACCGGTACTAATAAGTTAGGAAAATTACATTTGATATTACCATCAAATACCGAATAAACTATTATTATACGAATAAATTTTAATCAATTTAATATCATAAGATTAAATTAATCTACACAAAGCTTATATAAGACTGCTTCTCTCAGATTATGAATAAAATCGAAATCTTTATAGATCACTGGACTCTAGTTTGGAAAATAGATTCGTTTATCTATAGTCCATTTATAACAAAAAATAAAATATTGAGATAGATAATTTTTGTAAATTTATTTAAAAAAAATTTTATTAGATATTTGAAAATCCCTTACAGTTTTTTCCTGTTGAATTAAAATAAAATAAATTAAAAGAATAAAAAAAAAATAAAAATAAAAAACAGTACTAAGTTTCTTTCAAAAATAATAACAAACGAGAAAAGCATAAAAAAAACTTTTCCGAAGAAGATAAGTTGTTTAATAATTTATTTATTTATACTTTATATAAAAAATAGGGTTTAATTACTTTTAACTAACTATTGAAGTCATTTCAGCAGAAATGAAAAAAGTATTTTACGTAGTACTACAGAAATATTAAAGCCGACTAGGGGATGGGTGAATTTTTCAGACATGATAGCTGAACAAATATCCTGCAAAGAAAAGAATGGTAATCAGTTAAAAAATTGGGTATGGGTTTTTTGCATTTTTCGACGTTTCATGACTTCAGAGGTATTGGCTTCAGAGGATGAGATCAATGATTTGTAGTGTGTGTAAAAATGACCGGAATTCGAACCCGGGACCTCTGAATGAAACGCCGAGACGCTACATCTCGCGCCACGGAGGCTGGCTAATACCTAATCTGATGAATGTTTTCTACACCAGTGGTACATTCTGTAACAAGCTTAGTAAGAGAAAGCTCATTGAATTTTATAGATGAGTATGATATATATTGCCGGCCTCCATGGCGCGAGGAGTTACGTTTCAGCCTTTAATTCGGAGGTCCCAGGTTCTAATCCTGGTCAGGCGTGGTATTTTCACACGTTATAAAGTTGTCATTTTATTTAATCCTCTGAAGTAATACCTAACAATGGTCCTGGAGGCTAAATAAAAGGATGTATATATTAGAAGAAAAATATAAAAATAACATAACGGTCGAGTTTAGTATTCCTTTATTATAAAATCTTCCTTATTTTCTTTTTGATGAGCATAAATTTAAATTATTTAATTATTTAAATAAAACTGAGTTTTTTTATAAATCATTATAAAGTAAAAAACGGTATATTTAGAAAAGTGGTTGGTATTTTAAATATTCATATTTTTAATTCAGATAACTGTTTTGTTTTTCTTTTGTTAATTAATCTGTTTTAAATGTTTTAAAAATTGTTTATCCGATTTTAAGAAGTGAAAGTGTAATCGCAAAAAAATCTTCAACAAAAAGAAAATAATTTAGATTTTTAATGAATTCTTAATTTTGTAGGAACTTCAATTTTTATTATTAACTGAAAAATAATTAAGATATTATCATCAGTAAGCGTACTAGGGTTAAGGTTTAACGAAAATTTCAACATTTTCTGACAAAGAAAAAATACTTATAGATTGTGCAATGATAACACCGTAAAATCTGTAGTAAAAAGTTTAATTTAATTTCCATCAATTCTATTAAGAATCATAATCCTTAAATCTGTACCGACTGGTTATTAAAAAATTAAAGAATTTTTTTTTTTGTTTTGAATGAACGGGCATCATAGCTATAGTGATCAACCCACCGGGTTGGTCTAGTGGTTAACGCGTCTTCCCAAATCAGCTGATTTGGAAGTCGAGAGTTACAGCGTTCAAGTCCTAGTAAAGCCAGATATTTTTACACGGACTTGAATACTAGATTGTGGATACCGGTGTTCTTTGGTGGTTGGGTTTCAATTAACCACACATCTCAGGAACGGTCGAACTGAGAATGTACAAGACTACACTTCATTTACACTCATACACATATCATCCTCATTCATCTGAAGAATTATCTAAAAACAGTAGTTACCGGAGGCTAAACAGGAAAAGAAAGAAGAAGAGCTATAGAGTCATCAGCCCGGAGGAAATTGTTAGGGTATGAAGAAATGCCGCACTTGATTAAGATTCAAATCCGGGACCTCCGCACGAAATGCCTACATTAAAAATTTGATTTCTTTCATTATTCATATAAGAAGTATTAATTACATTTTTTTTTTCTTTTTAGAGAATGAAAATAGACAGAAAGCGAAGCATTTTTAGAACTATGTTCACTGGACTTTATTTGTTTCATTTTGATGTACCGAATCATTTCTCAAAATTTGGCATGATCTTTTGTAAAAACTCTGTGTAGAAACAAAAAAATATGCTTTATTTTTGGTGTAATCTTTAATTTTCTTCTTATGGTAATTTTTTAAAAAGCCTATTTCATATATTACCCCAGAGCAGCATATTTAAACATTAAATTTGAGTAATACTTAAAAATTCAAGAATGCATGTTAACCACTATTGAGAACTTAAAAAAAACACGGAAAGATTTTTTATAGGTAATTATTAATTCATTTTTGGTCTTCTAATTTATATAATGCAACTGATCGATTCTAAAAGTTGTATAATAATCATTTCATTTATGAATATATGTTTCTTAAATATGTAATTTAAAGATAAATAGATTAGTCTACCAATTTAAAAAAAAAGTAGTCACAGATGTGCATGTCGAGAACGGTACCTGGATTTAAATGGATATTAGAAGGTAATCAAAAAGTACATAAAGGGAACTATAAAGGATAAAAATCTAAATTGAACCTATTCTGAGTTTAACTGTTGCCTTACAGATCCGTTGATTATAAACGAACCCATGAGTTGGTTCATTACGAAAAAGTAACGGGTCCACGAAGTAGTAAAGGTCTATAATTTCATGAAAACAATAATTTACTATTAACCGCTAAAAGTTTATAATTATCCTTCTTAAAAATTAATAAATAAATAGTGATAATACACTAAATATCAGAAGTAAATAAAAACTATATGTTCAATTAATAGATCTGAAGGACGGTTCTCATATTTAAAAGTAATTAATATTTTCGTTTATTGAACTATTTTACTCTCTCATAAGAGCAATTACTCATTTGTTTAACTGAATACCAATGATTATCTTTTACAAAATTAAAAGCCAAATTCATTAAAGAAAAAGGTTTTTTAAAAAAAAAGAAAATTTTATCTTCTCAAATTTTTGGCTCATTTTTAATATTGAACAGTAGATAAATTGGCCGTAATGTAAATAAGATAAATAAATTTATTGAAAGATTGAATTACAAAAATATCCATGATTAAGAAGAACTGCACAGTAATTATAAGCATCAATACTGTAATGGACTATTGAAGGAATGGATTAAAGTATGTTATTTTCAATAAAAATAATTTCACCCAAGGAAAATTTCCAATTAATCCTAATACCCATTATATATATATATGTTTATATATTTATAAATTTAGAATACCGGGAGTCCGAAATACATAAACATATCGTGTATAAAAAAAATCACGATTTTAAGTTATCATTTAGCATTACAAATGTATGTGTTTTATTATACGAAAATACAAAGTCTAAATATTTTTTATCTTTTACTATAATTCAATAAGAACACCGTTTACAGTCCTGTAGATGTCAAACCGATAATTCACCCTCATTTTACACTCTGGGAAAATGTCTGCAAAGGTTGAATAGGTACAAATGGAGGTTAATGTACTAATTACATTTTAGAAAATAACAACTTGCTGAAGAGACGATAATAAAGAGCACTTTAACCAGAAAGGCTTACGTTAGGATGAAAATACCTGAAACAAGTTACAAAAGAATCTAAAGGAAGTAATTGTAGTATGTGCTACGAGTCAAGATTATTTTAAGCAATTCGTAAAGATGATTTTCGCATATTATGTGGAATACACTCGTATTATTCCTTGTAAAACAAATCTTAATTTCCTTAGCTCAGTTATGTAGTCTGATAAAGCACACTTCTAATTTGTAAAAATGTTGTTTACCAGTCTGAAGAAAATCCTGCATCAGACATAAATAATCATGAAAAAGAAATATTAAAAGAAATTAAATAGTTATGGATCAAGATCTTAATGCATTTGGAGTTCATGTGTTTGGTGTGAGATTGCAAAATGCAGATCTGATACCTAATTTCTTCGGCGGAAGTTTTACAAGTAATTCAAACTTGAAATATTACGAGATGTTATTCTTGTGGTCAGAATACCACCCTACGCTTCACCGTAGCTGTCTCTGTTTATAACAGCAAAATGAGGTAGCGGTTCACCATAATCTCAATCGATTTTTCCAGAACTGAAGCCGAGGAACCAGATAGAATGAATTTTAAATTCAATGATCATCATATTCATACGATTTGTCGCCTTTTTCGTTTTGAAAAAAATTAAAAACACTTTATTTTCTTCATACCCAAATTATCTTCTTTTTTTGTTTGCTCTCCTGCTCCCCTAAGCCGTCTCAACAATCAATTATTATTCAGCCCAGGGGAGAGTTCTTGCCTCTCTAATGAGCCTCCCCGTCAACCGGCGGCAGTACGTCCGGCATGGCAGGTCGGCTCCCCGGTTCCGGATCTTTTCCTTATTTTCATCTTGCCTTTGCCTCTAACCGCTAATGCCAGGGACACTGGGCCGGCTATGCCTTTCCGGCCCTACTCCAGCAGCCGAGTCTCGGTCGTTATGGTTTTCTTTTCCTTCCTTAAAGTAACTCCTCCCACTTCTTTTAATCCACTTCCTTTGCTCGTATAATCTCAGCCACGAATCTCTCTATTGTCAGCTATTCCTTTTTACCTCTCAACATATACTTTTTTGTAGTTTCCGGGGTAATCTCTTATATGTTATATCTTGCTTTTAGATCCTCCCAACGAGCACATTCAAAAAAGGTATGGCAGAGAGTGTCCTCTTGACCGCATTAACCCAAATTATCTAAATCACCTCAAACTTGTCGATTGGAAAATAAATGGATTTTATAAATTGGGGTTAAACCTAATTGGAAAACATATCTAATTCTGGATTATAGATATATAGCAAGGTATAAAATGGTAGGAGGGTGATACTTTGAACACTTCCTGGGTTACAGGTAAAAGATACAAAAATAAAGCTTTTTTTTAACTTTTTTTTATTAATTATCTTCTTTTTAGTAAATAGTTAATCAGGCATTAATTCTCATTTAACTACTGAAAAGAATTTATTTTTTAGGGGTCTTCGTATTTTTAAACGGTTCATGATTTGGAAAAAAAATAAATCGTGTTTTTTAATAAAATATTTTAGTAAATAAATCTTTAACTGAATAAGAATTCAAATTGATTTGAATGGGATTTTCAAACCCATATGTTGTAAGGGGAAACTCACAGATCTCGCATAAATAGGCCTAGTTCCTTTTTTCAGCGAAAAAATAAAAAATAAAATAATTTGTTATGCGTAGTAAAATACAAGAAAAAACATGCCTAAATAATGCATGAAATATATTACCTTAATTTATGAGGTAATGCGTTACAGTTGGCAATTTTAAATAGAATTAAATTAGCAAAGGCTTTCAGAAAAAAGGACTCCATTTAAAATTCTTTGGCCATCCATTAAATAAATTTAAATGTAATTCTCTTGTACTCAACACACAGATACATACATAAATATATGTACATGTATATGTGTGTATATATATATTTATACACGCACATACAAATATATATACGAGTATATATATATATATATATATATATATACCACTTAGGACATTCACCAATGGACGAAAAAAGGTATTCTCATTTGCATTTACATAGTTTTTCGTCGATCTATGTATAACAGTAGAAGGCCATTGCTAACTTAAAATAAAATGCTTGTAAACATTTCTACAAAAAAAAAAAGATGAGATCGATATTAAACCAGCCTTCCACATCCATTTTGTAAAATTTCACCCATATCAATTCGTATTATCTCATTTATTTTGAAACTTTGTAATCATTTTAAAAAATTAATTAAATTTTTTTTTGTAAGGAAAAACATTGAAAAAATGAAACAAAATGCTGTTTAAATAAAAATAGTAATTATAAAATTCTTCATAAAACTATTTATTTTTACCAGTGGATTGAATTTAAAAATAATTTTCAATAATCATGTAAAACATTTTTCTATGAGTTTGGTGCATGAAACTTGAAACTTCATATTATAATAAAAGTAAATAACGGGGTCGATTTTATTTTATTCTCCAATTTATTTTAACTTCAACTATAAAACACGTTGAATAAATGAAAATTTTCTGTAATAACAAAAACAAAAAGAAATGCATATTTTTTGACTGAATTTTTTAAATATTCTTTATTAAATTGCGTAGTATGAAATCGTTTTATCATTAATTCCAAAAATTCTTACATTAGTGGTCTGATTTATAATTTTGTTTACCAGGTTATATAAATTTCAGTCCAGAATTATTCCAGAATTACTAGATGACTATTAATTATAATATTAAAAATTAAACATGCTACGTTAATTTTCATTTTTTTTTTGTTATACTGTTTTATTTGCAATCAGTTTCTCAAATAACGAACTATAAGTGGTATAAAGCATTATTGACTAGAAAGTGAGGTATACCTCCCAAGACAATACAATACCACTGGTATATACCAGTGATATCTTCCAAGACAATACAATAATACTCTGAACAAAGCAATACAATTAAAAGTACAATGAATAAAACATAACTAAAATCCACACAAAGTCCATAACAGCTGGGGTACCGCCCATAGACCTACAAACGCAAATGAGAACTTCAATAGTGGCCAGACGGGACAGAAAGGAAGCAACTAATGGTCTCTACATGGCCTGGCGTGACAGATGGCGGGATTTGGACAAAGGGAAGGTGGACTTATGGGTTCATAAGCGACGACAGGAACTTGGTGGAGCGAAAGCATGGTAACATAGGCTACGAATTCACCCGGTTCCTGTCTAGACATGGAATAAAATAAAGCTTATTTTATTACCTAATCAGTTGTCTGATTACAATTGAATTAATTGGTTAAGATAAAATATCGCATGTAATTCTTTCTTATCATCTACCATGTACGTACGTACGTTTACTATTTATTAAATTTTACAAAACCAGTAATTTCCTTTATTAATAAAACTTTAATATTGATGTAAAAGGTAAACGATTAGAAGAAAAAAAATTCTTTAAGAAAAAACATAATGTTTAGTATAATAATTGTTTAGTTTTGAAAACTGTCTTAACAATGTAAAACAATACACACAACAGATGGCAGAAAATAACCATTTTATGGGGCTTAAAGTCAATGATAAAGCGATTAACAAAGTGTAATGACCTCGTTATATTCTACTATTACAGGCTTACGTGTAATTACTGCGTTGCATATTTCAGTAAAACGAAGATACACATACATATTTCATTACACAAGGTATATATTTCATATAAATAGGATTTGCAGGGTGTGAGTATATTTTATTGTATAGAAAGGATGTAATCAAACCATTTTCTGATGTTCTATATTCCATGACAAACAATGTTATATTATTTATATTACATCCTACACATAAATACTTATTTGTAACTATTTTACAATTAATAAATTTTAATAATAGTTAAATTATTGAAAGATATAAAAGAAAAACAAATTTTATTGACTTTACCAAAGCTAAAAGATTTGATATATACCAAATTTGATATGTATTTTGATAGCAAAGCGTTTAAGGAATCAAAGAAAGCTGGAAGAACGTGTAGATGTATAATTTTAAGCATAATGCTACTTCTGATTCTAAAGATCCTAAAAACATGGTGGTAGTAAAGCCTAAAATGGTTGAAATCAGTGAAGTGATCTGGCAGTTCCCTTAATCTGAACATAGTTAAAAACTTTTAAGCTGTTCTTCAAAAATATATAATCTGACGATTAAAGAAGAAGTTGAACATAAGAATTTGTTATATCTAGTACGTTTGTTAAACGACTTTTTTTTTCTTGGAGGAGGGGAACATTTTAGATATTATTATTGAGCCCATATTATTATGGAGCTCTCCCTTGAGAGTCTACCAACTAAAGCCCTCCCCCTCTCAACAACATGGGAAGCAAATCCCACCTTATGGTAGTATCACAGCACCCCATGTGACTTGACTCCATCCGTGTCTCCTTTGCTGGTTCCACGCCCCGAACTTGTCGGTCCTGCATTTTTTTTTTTTTTACTTCGACCTCTTGGGGCCTGAAACATGTCTCTAGATCATCTGTGGAGTACACACGCCGAATTTTCTTTTGCATGCATATCAATGTTGCAGAAACCAATCCAATACAAACACTGTTTTATGTAGTGTCCTTCTCCCCGTAGTAATCGTAATCCGCGTCTGCGCGCACAAGTATGCCTTGAAACATCTGTGATCGGTAAGGAACTGGGTCAACTTGTATCCTAGTTCCCTGTGTTTTCGGCACAACCTTCTCTGGAGGTTTGCGATCAGTGTGCAGGTTTATCTACCTTCAAGGATTGATTCCATCTCTCCTGCTACCTGCGGACAAGCGATGCCTCCGCATCCGTCTTACCCACTCACCTGTACATCTCCTCCCTCTTCCGAAAGAGGAGGTTCAGGGGCGCAAGTCCGGCAACTACGCCGGCGGCATCGCCTGAGATGGTCCTGTATCCTGTACCCGCACCATACTGGAAGGGTGCAGCCCTGGGCACCCTGCTAAGGATTGCACGGGCTATCGCCCTCTGCAGCGCGATAAACCAGACTGGAGCTCCATACAGTACTTTCGAAACCACCACCTGAGACAAGGTTTGATGCGAGGACACCCGATGTTGACCATTAACCGACCAATCGCAGCAGCCGTTTTTTCGGGTTTAACCGATACTTCTTCTACGTGACTTAGGAATGTAGCGTTCTTGCATAACCACACCCCGTGGTAAGGGTAACTGCAAGGGTAGGGTGGACTACCGTGGTACCGAGCCTAAATAAAATATTAAACCACTTGGATATCATTAAAAATCCGCTGTCAGTTATTGTTTAGATAAAAGCTCATAAGGATCAAGGGTATCGCTGGTGAATGTTAAAGGACATAGTGGTATTGATATATTCTAATCAATATTCTAAGCATCAAGCTTATATAGTGAATTAATTGTCAAACTAAAAATTGTAACTCAAGAGTATACGAGGTTACAGTTACGTAAAACTTTCTTTTATATTTCAGGATATTTTAACCGATGTTAAAAATAAAAAAGTAGGTTATCAACTCGATCCGTATTCTCGTTTTGTGAATTTTCATGCCTTATTGTAAACAAATAGACTGATTTCTTAATTTTTTTTACTTTATAAGAATTCGAGGCGAATGTACTTAATGTAAGTTTTTTTTTCAGGTAGTAAGCTATCTGAATATTTTAACTATTTTTTTATTTCATTCTTTTCTCTGTAAAGAGGACTTTAGCCGTCGTCATGGTATAAGTAAATTTATTCCCTTTCTTTTTTCATATTTATAAAGATTTATAAATATGTTTTTACATAAAGTTTTATTTTTTACATTTTTATGAGCAAAAACGTAAACTTTTATTGCCCTACTAAACATAAGCAACGAACGCTAAACAATAGCTTAACTAAAAAACAATTTTACACAAAATTCGAATTTTTCTAACTTTTCTTTGTTTTATTCAACTTAGCCTCACATCATTTTCTTTTAAATTAAATTCTCTACAAATTTTATTTAAAAGTTTAATGTATTTAGTACCCATTTAACAAAATACGTCAAACTAATAAACGGAGGTTTTTCCCCAATTTATTGGATTTTCACGCCAATTTCAATTTCAATTATGGGTTTTCACGCCACATTTCTCAAAATGTGCATTTGTTTTTTGAGAAATAGGTCTAGGACCAATTTTGTTCGATTTTCAGGTCAAAAATCTTAAGAAATGAGTAATTCTGCTCCTTACTTAACGTCCTAAAAATTTTAGCACGACTTCATTTAACCGGGGTAGCTGAAAAAATCCGAGCCAAATCTTTCACTAGCCGTAACTCACAAACAAAACATTTTAGGGCATATGTTTATATGAATTTTTTCCATTATTTTCACGAGTGGAGTAGATCATGAAGATTCCCGGAAAATTTCGTGTTATAGTTAGTATAATTTTCGAAACAACTCAAAACGAAATAGGTTTCAAAGTTAAAAAAAAAAATAAATTATTATCAGACAAATTTGAAAGAGAAAATATTAAAAACCGTCCTTTTATTTCGGTAAAACGAATTATTTTACAAACGGATCACGTTTATGTTAACTAACCTATATTTTATAAAAAGATAAACCTAAAAAACTTTACTAACAAACCGAGTCATTAAAACTCTAATAAGAATTTTAAAAATGGATATTTATTTTTAATTTTTTTTTACACTTCGTTGTTTTGAAATCGGCGCCCAATTAAGAATTTATAGTCTGAATTTTAGGGTTTGCATTACTGGTTTTTTGTGCAGCTAGTAACAATTGTAGGGTTTTAGTAGCCAGTTCAATCAATTAGTTATATTACAATTAATTAAATTGTGGAGAGTTGTTTCCATTACAGATTTCTAAGAGTTTAAATTTAAGGAAGAACTAAAAAGGTATTTTTATTTATTTGTTTTTTACTGTAAAGTAGAAAAGTTGAAATCTGTTATTTGAAATAAGTTTTATAAAAACCAACGTTTTTTGGGAAAAAGTCTGTTTTATATTGTCTAGCAATTAGGGTAGAATAAATATAAATAAAAAATACAACTAATTCAAACATTTATATCTCCTGTTCTAAAAGCAAGCAAAGTGGTTAGATAAAGTACTAGAAATCCGTAAAATAGGGAGTGTTTATAATAACCATTTCAAGAATTCAGGAGATACTCAACCACATCGAAATACAGGAAAAACTTTATATCAATATATGATCAGAAACACTTAGTATATCGGCTCTCACCATTTTTTTTATTTTTGACATACACAATTTATTTCTCAGGAATGATAATCAGAACGAGTTGCAATTTCGTATACTGCTAGGGTACCTTGAGTGTTACCTTTTTTTCTAATCTCCGGGACCACCTTTAGGTATTGCTTCAGAGGATGAGATGAATGATTTGTAGCGTGTGAAAATGCCATGCCTAACTGGGATTCGAACCCGGAACCTCCAGATGAAAGGCCGAGACGCTACCACTCGCGCCCCGGAGGCCGGCACCTAGAGGTTTACTTGTAAAAAGAAAGAACCTGATCTTCTAATCAATTTAAAAATGTCAGGCATGTAAACCTTTTAATTGTTAGTATCTTTCCAACCACCGGTTTATTTAAGTTTTAAATAACTACAACAAATATTAAACGTTTCACGACAAAATAAATGACACTTTACTTATTCAAATCCTTTCATAAATAACAAAGAAAAATTCTTCAAGTGAGTCACTGTAGATTAAAAAAAACAGTTTTTATTCCCTCCTGAATAAAATTAAATAATTCGACAGGATCTCAACTGGAATAATTTATTAATGTTATTATGTGATAAAACATAATAATTTAATAATATTGAAAATATTACAGTAAAATAAAATGTTATGGAAATCATGAAAATATTATAATAAAAAATAATATTAATATTGTAAAATATTTTGCATTACACATTTATCGTTTAATGAATAGACACGGTTGGTTATCAAACAAACTGTTTTTTTTATTTTTCAATTAAAATTTATCTACAAATCTTGATTATCGCATCAGGTAATAAAACATTAATAAAAGTAACTCCAATAGCTGTTCAAAGTGGCAATTCTCGTTCTCAAATTACATGCATCGAGGCGTTTTTTCACTGACTGCCTGACTGTTTCAAAGGTGCCAGATATCTTATGAATCCCTCAATCCCATTTAGAATTCTTGTGCACAATTCTTCTATGGTAACGACGGTGGTGAGGTACTTCTGTTTCTTTAAATGATCCCAATAAGAAAAGGTAAAGAGATAGAGATCTAAAGAAAGGTTTAATATTTTTTGTAATAACATAACGTTTAAATAAACCAACGCTTGCAAACATTTTAACGTTAAAAAATTTGTATATCAGCCATTTTTAAATTTATTGAGAAAACAGGTTCATTATTTCATACATGTAAACGTTTACGTACCCTAGAAGTACACGAAATTTTAGCTCGAAGCGATTAACCATTCCTGAGTAATAGCATTTTATGTTAAAAATACGAAATTGTGGATAGCCGGTAAACTAAGTATTTCCGGACATATGTTGGTATAATGTTTTTTCGATGTGGAGGATCATTTCTTGAATTCTAGAAACGGTTTTTATAAATATCCTGTATAATAAATCCACTGTCAGATCGAGTTCTGTTGATAATCTGGTCGCCCAATAAATGACGTTCTCATCATATGAATGATGACGTTCTCACCATAATGAACATAATAGAGAAGAAATATAATGAAAATATGGGTACTTTTTGTACAGATATGAAATTGGAGACCCAAAATTTCCCTTCAGGTTGAGTATTTTATTATATTTTTTAGGTTCAGATTTAAATTAAGGAAAGAAAGCATTAATAGAGATCATTTTTTCTTACAGAATATCGGAAATGTTGAAAATGTAGAAATGAAAGTCTATAAAACTTATGCACAATTCCAGTGCCCAGAATCCTCTTACTAAAATTCATGATATACTTCCGAGGATACAGAGATCAAGGATTAGGGAAAAGGATGAGTAATGAAAAGTGGTTATCAACAGAAGAATCACAAAACAAGCCTGGTAAACTAGACAATTAATTTTATCTTACGGGTAATAAATCTCGCAAAACTTCTTGTCTACAATTTCTCGACATATGACTATATCACTTCCTACGACCGATGTAATAAATTATTTATTAATATTTTTTAAACGAAATTTCTCAAATTAATGATCATAAAATTGATTTCTTTTCCGTTGAGTGCAAATTCACACCTGATAATAAAGATATTTTTCCTTAAAACCCCATAATTTGTCAGAGATATTTATCAGGCAACTCGATCCTCGATAACATAATGACAAATATTACATGTCGTTTTATTATGCTATTAATGAGAGTAAAACTAATCTTTCTCGATCTCTAGCAGAAAAATATTTTTGTCGATATTTTTCACTAATTATTTATTAGAAAGTAATAAAAATTGTCACGACAATAAAAATGACAATTTATTTCAAAATTGGTAGCAACTTTGTATAAAAGTTAAATTTATTTCTAACTTAAATGGAAAACGCTTCTAAAATAAATTCAATTTTCTTTACTTTATCTTTGTATATTATTATATACACAGATAAACTATTGTTTAAGATTGAATTTGAATAGCGATTACAATTTTGGAGGATGTTCTATAATTAATGGTGTAGCTTACGTGTAGTTTATGTAGCCTGTTAACCTAAAACAAAGATTGAATGTAATAGAAAACATATACAAAAGAATGGGATATGACACCACAATTTTTTCAAATCGAAAGAAATAAAATATCTCTGGTTTTATTAATAAGTCACCATTTTTCAAATTTTATTTCACTGCTTCAACTAGTTGTGGTAATAAAAATAAATATAAATTCTGTTAAAAATTTACAGTTTTCATACCAGACAATTTTATACGCCATTTATGGGTGTTATTCAGATTTAAATAAACGTTAGTAATGTCTTAATAATAAAATATTTTAAGATGCATTACTAAGGTTTAAATAATATACAGTAAATTAACTTTTATAAACAAACATTTTTGAATTCTTTAAATTTCAGTTTAATAAAGACGATGCCAAATTGAACATATTTTTTTTTTTAGGTCGACCGTTTTAAATAGGTTTATATACCAATAAATTGTTTATTAAAATCTATCGGCCGCAATAGTAAAGCAATTACGCCACATAAGAGATAGTATTAAAAATCATAGTCTACCGACATAAATTTGTAAATCATAATTATTGACTTTTTCCTTCCTTTTCTTTTAAATTTTATTTTAACAGAGCAGTTTTCGAAAACTGCTGCCAAAATCTAGTACTCTTCAAGTTTTTATCATGGTCAAGAGTGATGCTTGAAGTTTTTAACAATCGAGTTAACACACTCAGAAGTTGCTTAGAAATCTTTTCTTCAGCGCTGTTATACCTTTTCCTTTGACAAACATTTAACTAAGAGTGTAATACTGTATTTAACAAAATCACTAATATACGTATTATTTTTAAAATAAGTTTCCTTTTATATTCACATGCATATTTTCATGCCAAATTTAATTAAAAATCACGTTAATTTTTCATCATGTTGATTAATAAAACAAAAATTCTTAAGTTTTTTTCCCAGTATTATTCTGTTTTCGTATTTCTATTTACAACTGTATGTAAGAGTATAATAAAATGGAATTTTCCTTTAAATTTATTATTTTACGTCACTGCCACAGTAATAATAGGTGTCAGTTTATTTAATTCCTGTTTCTAATATCAAATTAATTTTATATAACCAATTGCAGCTTTTAATATTATTACTGCCTTCAAAATGTTTTATATTTCAAAGTAGCAATTTTTTACTGTCAGTTCACATATAAAGCAACTTCTTTCTTGAACTAGGCCTCAGTGATTCTCAAAATTTTTCATTCATCGCGTACATTGAGAATCAAATTTTTCTAGCGCCACCCAACATTTTTAAACTTACCATATGTTAAAAATACTAATTCCAATTGCTGTTTTTAAGATGTGCTCTTAAAAACAGAAATTGCAATTACTGTTGTTACTACTAATTAGTTAATTACATACAATTAGTGCAGTAGGTATTTAATTTTAGTTTGAAATATCAGGAAAATATAATTTTTTTAATGACTTTTTTTAATGAGCTAATGCCTTCCTAGACCGTCTGAACACCCCCAGTTTTTTGTAGGCCTTCTACCACCCCCGTCAAGGGCACCAGCGTCCACAAGGGAGCGTTATCGCTCATTTTGAGAACAAATGATCTAGGCAATTTTACAGTAAATTATACTTACAAAATATATTCCGTAGCTAACTGTAAAGTAATTTCTTCAGAAAGTTACCGGTTATGTTATAATGCCGCTTATTAATTAGTTTACATTTTAGTATTTAGTGAAAAAACACTCAACTATTTGACCTATACGATGTTTGATTATTTAATATGTGTTTTTGCCATTTTTTTTTTACCGTTTATAGAAAAATTTTCAAGAATTGAAGAATGCATAAATTAGTTACGTAAATATTTTTTTTTAGTTACATTTTTTAGTTCTCTCGTTACATTGCAAAAAAAAAATTAATGGTTTATAAGAAAATAAATAAAATTAATCATTACACTTTTTTAAATAAAAACAAGATGAATAAAATATTATTCAACGCAATAATTAAATAAGTTGCAACCTATTATTTGTAAAATTTATATATAACGTATTTGTGTAAGTAGTATGTTTACTGCAGTACATAAAAAGTTTTTGCTAACTCAAAAACAAATGAATTTTTAACCGAAGATAAATTCTGGAAAATTTAAAATAGTTTTCTAAAACCGAAACATTTAAATGAAAATAGTTTAAAATGTAATATTCAAACACAACGTTTTCTTTTAAGTCGAGAAAACAATACGAAGAAAAAGTAACAGGATATCCTGCTGGTGGTACGGTCTGTTTGAACGATGTCCGGAAACTGTATCCTACTTTGAAATCCTCTTCTTTACTGTGGTGAATGTAATTTAAATAATAAGTACTAGAAAAAAAAGTGTAGAATTTCTTTGTAATTCTAAATGTAGAGATATTTTTCAATCTTTATACAAACTAATACAGATTTTCTAGTTTTAAAAATAATTTTATCAATAATTACGCTTAAATTTGTTAATATACCTATTAATTACTGACAATTTAATTATTAAATTACGCAACAATGTTTTAGAGAAGAAAAAAAAATTAAAGAAAGATTTTGTAAAATTGTGTAATAATATAAATCCTTTCATTCATAATGTAATATTATATTTTGTAATTTGTGTTGCGTCTTTTGAGAAAATAATGAAACTTTAAAACTTGTAATGGCACTTCATATTTATCTACCTACCAAATTCTGTAATCTAGAAACGTACTAACCAAATGAAAGCCATTTCAGATATTATATTTAAAAATATACCTTGAATGATGAGATACAGTACAATTATCTAGACAAATGGCCTGGAGTATAAGTATTCCAGGAATATTGTATGACATTCAAAAACGTGTAACTCGTATAACATTATCACCCGAATAACACTGACTCTGATCGCTAATCGTATGACATTCAAAAAAGGTCCAAGATCATACGTGCGACCACAAATTCCAATGTAAAATTTTCTGCTTTGTTCATTGATAGGGTCAAAAATAGGTTATTCTATTTAAAAAAACATCATGTTAATCTTGAAATAAGGTCAAGTTCATGGTTAAATCCAAGGTCACTATGAAGTGTCTCCTTCAATCTGAGTAACTTTTGTTTAGGTTTTTTTTTATTATGCGTAGTTTACGAGAGAATCATCTAGGGTGATTAAAATAGAATACCTGATAAAAAGGTCCAAAGTCATACCGTGACCATTTATTTCATTTTAAGATTTTCTGCTCTTTTCATTGGTGGAATCAAAAATAGGTCATTCCATTTGTTCGCTACAAACAAGAAGGTGATCGTGGCATCTTGGGATGCCACGTATTCGTTAGGCGTTCGGAGAACTACATATGAAAGCTGGACAAGCATCTGAATCATCTGGCGCTGAATCTACTAGACAATAATGAGGAAGTAAGATTATTCAGGAGGCTAAATTTACTCGACCTCGCTGATCTTTGAAGGCATGGATGATCATTGGAGAGCGTGACCCGTGACTATACTGTGGTTATTGTGTTAACAATAGTTTAAAACCTTAAAATGAATACTATTTTTAATCTATCTTTATCTGACTTTAATACTTGTAGCTTTACTTGGATAACTTTTATGTTTTTGACTTTATTATTATTCGCCTTTTTCTAAAATTATAATTTATCTGTTATTTTTATTATATTTAATATATTTAATTACATATATATTTTTGTATTGTGAAAATTTTTAGTTTGTTTTACTATTTACACTGGTACATATTTTATTTTAGAGGATGTATTTTCATTAAAATCAAGTAAAAAAAAACCATATCAACGGATAATCTACAAAACTTTCTTTTTCCAAATGAAAAAAATCCTTTCAGGTCCTTATTTTTGTTATATAATGGCTTAAAATCCGTACAAATAATATTAAATGATTTTAAAAAAATTATATTCCAGTTCCAATCAATATCTACTTCGTAGCTGCTGAATTATTCTAATATTACATGAATTTAATTTAGAAGTTAAGCCAAGGTAACACTTCGTTTAATAAATAAAATTTATTAAAAAAATTTAATAATTGTCAGTAAAATTCTATGGTTATTTTCTATTCGGAATTCTGACTTTAAGTATAGTATTTAAAACTTATAACAGAGGTTTTAGGTTAGTATGGGTCAACGTGTTTTTGTGGCTTTTGAATTACTGCAGAGGAGAATCACACTAGAAACTTGTTAACAAAGTTTCTAATGCTTCTATTTGTACTGAACCTACGAATAAATGTAGCATTTAGGCACCTAGTTTCTTAGTTTCAGCAAACCAAAATATACCACTATGTTCTCTTTTTTAAATAACCAGCTTCACTTTATGTTAACTTTCATTGTAAATAATGTTCCTTTTTCCTCGAAAAAAAAAAATTAATGACAATTTAAATCACTAAATCTGTGGAATAAAGTTAACTTGTAGGAAAATACTGGGATTATTACCACATAACCCAGAATAATGATCTAGTAGTTCATTAAATTTTTTCTACCTTCCTCAAAAATAAGTTGTAAAAATCTAATCCTTTTTGAACGGCAGCAGTTTTCAATACACTTTAATAGAGACAATAAATTAATAACCCCTCTATAAAAAATATAAAAATTTAGTTTTCGTATTCTGTTTAAATTTTACAATAGAATCATAATCGATAAATCACACTTAAAATTGTTCCTGAAGGAGAAGATAAAGTTTCCATTAAACTTAATCTAGAGTCTGAAAACTTTAAGAACTTAAATTTATTCATTTAAAAGTTTATTGTTCTAAAATGCAACTTCAAAGGCAAAAACAAAAGAAAATTTAAAAAAATGAATGGAAATAACATTCGAAAAAATATATATATTTATAAAAATACATAAACAGGTTTACAGATTTCTTACGATAAAACAAAATGTTTCTCCAACGATAAAAAAAATAAATTATAAACACTAAAATTTCTCGAAAATCAGGAAATTAAAAGAGTATCAAAATCTAAATATCTCGGAGAAGTAACAATGCCAAACGCTCTAGAAAAGAAAACGGTAAAAGAGTGATTGCAGCAAATAGTGTTAGCGTTCAGCTTAGTACGAAAGTTATGTAATAAAAGATCACTTTCGCGTAATGCTAAACTTCGACATTACAAAACAGTTATCTTCCGTAGGCGTTATATAGCGCTGAGTATTTGCAATTTTTTTCGGATAAAGACCTTTTTAGAATAGAAAAAAGAATTTTAAGAAACATATATGGACCCAATTCCAGGATGGAATTCATAAACTAAGAAGTGAAACAGAAATTTATAAAAATACAGAAAAAATAAGACACCATCCGGGAAAGAAGATTACAATTTTATGTTAATTAATACAAAATGAGCTAGAACTCATTAAAAAATAAATATTTACTTTTTATAACAGCTGAATTATTTAAACTAGCTGGTTTAAAGAAGTAGAAAAGATCTTATAACATGTTGAAACCTGTTTAAAAAAAGACGAAATTAGAAAATTAATCAAAGAATCTAAGTTGCCAAAGAATGTAATTCATATAATATTGCGTAGGAATTTTCGCTTCCATCCAGTTTCAATGCAACGACGCTCGTTTTAATTTTCAGTTTATATTAATTTTTCTGTAATTTTATAATTTTAGTAAAAAACTAATAGCAAAAATGTTAAAATTTTCTTCAATTTCGTATGAAGTACAACAATTTACGAAATTAAAAAGTTATGAAGAATGCGATTGCGAGCTCTCAAAAACGCGAGCATGGAAACAAACTAGATATGCGCGCGCGTGCGCATTCAAACACACATAATCAGGTATAACGGAATTAAAAATTATTCACTTACCATTTTTTCAACTGTAAACGCAACCAAATCCGAAACACTTAAAAAAAATCTGTTGATCTGAAATTAATTACAAGAATCAACCAAATTGCTAATAGAACTCCCTCTCCCTCAAACCGACCCGTTACATTATTCTGAGATCATAAGAATTCTCTAGACATACAGAAGTCAAAGTTTGGGTGGTAATCCAAACAACTAACTCAGAGCCTAGATGTCTGACAGAATGGTATGAATACCTTCATACATTCTTCTTTTCTAACTTTCATAATTTCATTAATAAAAGATTCGTACCTGTTAAATACAGATTATTATACCACGCAAAACAGAAATTCCTTATTTCTCTGTCATAAAAGCTAAATGCATTGATGAAATACTGATGACCGCAAATATCAGATTTATAAAAATAATTCAGCTATGGAATGACCTGTTGAAACCCAACCAGGTGTTACCATGATGCCACAGCCAAACTGACAAAAAGAACAGAATCCTGAACCAACCATTTTACATAATTATTTGAATAATTTAATTAAATTTTTAATCGTTTTGTTCTTATGATAGTTCGGAAGTTTGCAGATTCAGTGTGCCGGCCTTCGTGGGGCTAGCGGTAGCGTCTTGGCCTTTCACTCGGAGGTCCCGGGTTCGAATCCCGGTCAGGCATGTCATTTTTAGTCACGCTACAAATTATTCATTTCATTCTTTGAAGTAATACTTAACAGCAGTAGTAGACCCCAGAGGTTAAATAAAAATAAAAATATAAAAAATTCAATTTATGTTAATTTTTTTGAGATCTGTTAGAAACGATATTCCTTGTTATTTTGTAATTCAAAAAAGGCGATTCTAAAATTCTCCTAGCTTGTTACACCTATGTGACGTTTTGTTTCGTGTGTTGTTATTTTGAATCCAAAAAAAGTTATGACTGAGGACAGTATTGAGAGATTGTTAAAATTAAATTACAGTTAAGTTGTCCGTGTTAAATTGATTCTGCCTGTTCTTAACGTATCAATTTGCTATACGGAAAGGCTAAATTACCGCTCCACTTCCACCCTAGAAACAAACAGTTAACACTCTTCAGTCATAGTATACAATTCTATAAATTTGTGATATGAGAGGTTTTTATTTGAATCACATAAATTAGTCACTGTTCGAAACTGATATTAAAATTTCTTAATAAAATATCTTGAACAATAAAAAACAAACCTATCACAAACAATACAGCAGATATTGTATTTTTTTTTTTGTAACCACGTAATTTTTTTTTCTGTTAGTCCAAACACATAATCAATGGTTCTTATGCAGTATTAAACGACATACATTTCACAGGTATCCGATATGGGTTTCCGACAAAATTGTCTCACAAAAAAAATTACTCTCTTTAATTTTATAGAATTTTCACTAATTAGAAGTGTAACGCCATTAGTATATTTTGTGTTATAATTATGCGTAAATTTGATAAAATAACAGCATTTCATCTACTAATTTTAGAGTAATATTACATCTGTATATTACGAGTATAATCCCTTTATTATTATCGCTTGTAAAATAATAGTTGCACAGGGATCTTGGGATTTGCAACTAATTTTAGGCAAACCGACCATTAGTATTAAACTTGAATTACTTTCAAGTAGACGTTGCGCTTATAATCTGTGGAAAACTCTATTTACTCTTCACCTAAACTTTAAAACTTTGAGTGAAATAAGCTGATTATAACTATTGAAAGCGTAATATTAAGGTGATAACTACTGTTGATTGTATGCTCATTAAAATATGAATTAAGAAATATTATTAACTCGCTTAAATATTATTAACTCGCTTTAATATGTTTAGAAAGCGCTTTTCCAAACATACAATGCAGCCACAAAATAGCGTAATTCATGAGGATTACACGCTAATACTTTCATCTACTGGGTTATATTCTATCTAAATGTTATAAAACATTTATATCTATCATTTATTTCATATCAATAACATTTTATATTGTTTATCAACAAGTTAAATCTGACAAAAAATTTCACAGTATAGAATAAATAACACACAGATCAAAATGATATTCGACTGCATACTACATACTAAAGCGATTTCGTAAAGTTGCCTATTATGCTAAAACGACTCTCTGGAAAATCAGTTACTTTTATTTGACGGTAAAATTTTAATATTTTTAAAGTGATGTTACATACTGTCACGCTATTCAACAACAAAAAAATCATACCGTTCATAAAGCAAGAATATCTCTCTACTAACAAAATGGTAATACTTTTCTGGCAATGTTTATATATTCTTATGAAGTGGAAAAATTATAATATGTGTAAAAAGTTTAAGATTACTTTATTGGAGTAGGGGTAATTTATACGATTATGTTTTATTGTAAAATTACCATTAAATGTTTAAATAAACCAAAAGAAGTTTAAAAAATTTTTTAAAATCGTTATTTTTTTCTACTTCCTCTCTCCCACCAAAATTATCTTTCTTGAAATTTTTTTGATTTTTATTCGTTTACTATGTTAAATGGAAAAAAGTTTTTAAAAAATCCACTGAGAAATGTACAACCAATAAATAGTTACTTAAGAATTATTTATTTTTGCGGTTTTTGGTGGGGGGGGGGGAGTGAATTATGATGAAATTTTAGTGTAATTGATTATTAAAGGTTTATTATTTAAACTTATAATAATATGAAAAGTTTTAAAAAAAAATTTTTTTTAAATCAATATTCAAAAGTTGGTCAGCTTATCCATTTTCGATATTGTCGACAAATGTTTTTTGTTACTTGCACTACTACTATTTCTAGGGGGACATAAGAATAATCCTGATAAAAAATATGCGTAATTAAAATATAGTTTTTTTCAATTTTTGTGGTGGGATAGAATGTGGGGGTGATTTTTTTTTTTTAAAGTGATAAAATAAGCATGCACGCATGTACTTAGCGTAATATGAAGTGGGTTATTTCCTAAGTGGCAAAAGTTTGAGAAAATTGACCCCAAAAAATTACCTACCTCCTCCCCATGGAGATATTGATTCCAAAATTATACCAACAAATTGTCTCATATATCTGAGTCTCTGAACAAAGTTTCATCAAAATTTGTTTATCCAAACAAAATTTATTAAGCTTTAAACACGTCAAAACACGTACGTACATACTAACTTTACCCCTCCCTTATTTGTATTTTAAATCCCTGTGTCCCTTGTAAATCCCTGCGTTATGAAACGTCGAGAAATGGAAAACATTTCAAACCATATTTTCCTTCTTGCAGCATAGCTCTAGTGCTGTGATACCAGAGTAAGAAAAATAAGTTTTACTTATTTTAATGTTACTTCCCAAAACAGATACATAAGTAAAGAAGGGTCTTTAAATATAATTTAAAAAATCCATTTATTAAAATTTTAAGTAGTATATTTAATTTCCTTTTATTTGCACAAAAATAGCTTAATCTTTAAAAAGTAAAGTATTACTCGAATGTTTTTCCTACAAAAACTTCTAGCAAAATTAAATCAGACACTTAACACAGTACTGGCATAAATCCCCAATAAAAATTTATAAAAAATAGGATAAACTGTTATGTTTTTGTTGTAATCGTTATTTATACCAAATTGTATTAAAAAGAGCGATAATGTAAAAAAAAAATTAAAATTAAAATTCCTAACAGAAGAATTTCCTATCCAAAATACTACTTAGAATTTAACCTGAAATAAAAACATTATAAAAAGATAAAATATACCGAACACTAATTCTTTATAAATACTTTTTTAATTAAAATAAAACTGAAATTTCGTAAATGTTAATTTTTTTATTTATTTCCCAAAATTTGGAAATTCAATAAAATAGTATGAAACAATTTCAATACAAACATTTCCCAAATTATCTTAAAGAAAAAAGGAAAAACTGAAAATAGAAAGCTAAAATTCGAACAATTCAAAATTCTGCCCAATCAATTGCTTTAATATGGTAAACACGTGATCCAAATGTATTCGTAGAATATGATTGAAACTTTAATTTTAATTTGCACTCAGGTATATTCTCAAATATCACAATGATATATTTGTAAATTGTTAATTATGAATAGTGAATTTACATATTTAGAATTATAAATTTTTCCTATCATTTTTTTTTTTTTGTAATAAACAATTACACGAAAATTCCGATGTTGTATCAGTCTGAAATCTTTACAGACTACAACGTCTGTAATATTTCCAGCTGTATCCCTGATTGGTGCTTATGAACAACTACTTCAAAAAAAAAATTATTTTGTTATTTTAAACAATATTTTATCAAAAGTATGTATATAGAAATACCAAAAATTATCTTCCTCTATATTTTTGTACACCAGTTTAATATTAATCAAAATATTCTTTAAGAAATGCCTCTGTTATTCATTCGGTAAATGAATACTCATATTAATTAGTTATGATATTTTTCCATAAAATCAGAAATACTTTCATGAAATTTCACCGCTCTCTTAGCATTCAGTTGACATGAAAACCATCGTTATTTTTTTCTCAGAAAATTGCATTTTACAAAAAAAATTAGAAATTCTTTTCATGGGAAGTTTACGATCAATATTTTACTGGATAACAAGAGGTAAATATTAAAAATTCAAAAAAATACGACTGCCAAAAAAAAAAAACAATAAACATTGCACTTAATAGGATAATTGTTAATGTAGGATAAGAAAAATCGAGTGGGTGACAATTTTGTATACAAAAAATATTGTTTAATTTTATATAGTATAAAAAGTATAGTATGACACTCCCAGTAACGTAAGAATTCCAACGCGGGATCATACATTTAAATCGGTTCAACAGTTGAGCTGCTACGGTAGAAAAAACATACATACATACACGCGAGTACAATCTAAATACATTACACTCCTTTATTGGCAGTCATGTAAAAACACTAGTATATATAAAATATATATATATATATATTACATATATAGTCTATTATATATAGTCTATGACACTCCCGATAACGTAAATATTCTAACGCAGGGTCATCATTTAAATCAGTTCTGCCGTTGAGCTGCTACGTTGGAACAAATATGCATACATACAAACGTATATCCTAAATAAATAAACTTCATTTTTGGGCAGTCCTGCTCAAATATTCGCAGTCCTGCTTATTTTGTTAAATTTAGTGCATTTTAAAATAATTCTAAATAATCCATTGTAAAATGGTTATACGTACAAACTTAAGAAATTGTAAAATTTCGGATATTGAACATAGTTCACTACGTGTCTATTGTGTGTTTAAAATGCACAGTGAGTTCTGAGTTCGCGCGCGTGTATGTATGTGCGTGTGTGGGGTGTGTATGTGTTTAGAAAGTATGAGGTTCCCGTGATGGCAAATTGATGTTTTAGATCTGCAGAGATGGAATGCTTATGTAGGATTTTATGCACCGTTTATTGAGCTCGAAACTTATATGGCTTGAATATCTTTGTCATTTTTACTTCCTTGTACTAAGGAAAAGAAGTGTTGTGAAAGAGAAAAAATTTCGGTTTTCAGATTTCAACGGAAATCCATTTTTACCATCCCCGAATCCATTTTGACTAGTTTCTGTATGTACGTACGTATGTCTATCGCATAACTTAAAAATAATTGGACGCAGGATGTTGAAATTTTGGATGAAGGATAAGTAAAATCTAGTTGTGCACCTTTCTTTTTAATTGCAATCAACTGAATCTAATGTGGCCAAAAAAGCCCAAAATTCAAAGAAATTTGGATTTTGGACTTTTTCGTGACTGCAGTAATAAGCCCCCATTTAAGTGGTACTTATTTTCATTGGTTCCAGAATTATAGCCAGATTATAATATCTTTAAACTAATTATTTTAACTGCTGCTTTTAAATTATAATTGAGAAGAAGATGGACTTATACACTTTTAAAAAATTAAAAAGTATGGGTTTTACTTATAAAAAACCTTAAAAAACTGAAGGTTTTTAAATGTTACTGACGTCTCTACTTAAATTTAACTTAAAATATAGCAAATTCATTTTTTAAGTGTAAAAAAATTGCCTATAATATATAAAAAATCTATTTTTCATTTAATGAATTATATAAGTTTGTTAATACGAAAAAAGGCAAGCCTACCGAGAATAGTATAATATATATACATATATTTATAATTTTTTTTTAACAGCTTTAACGTTATAAATATATTGGGTTGGGAAGAAGAACCTTTTAAATGTGCAGTTAATTATTAAAAATGCAGCGCAAGCTTATGAAGGGTCTTTTCGCTTAACGTTTAGAGTATTGCCGTTGTGTTATGTTACAAGAAAAGTGTTCGGTTATGTAATTTGATAGAAATTAATTTCAAATTTCTATCAATGTTTTTTTTTTTTTTTACTAAATTCGGTCTGAATGATTAATATTCTTTGGTGCCCGTCAATGAAAAGAAAACCCAGTTTTGTGTCATAAATCTCCACCAACCTTTAAAGAGAAAAACACGAAATTTTATAACCTTTCTGTACTAAAGTACTGGAGGTTCAATTTTGACTTTCCTGGCATCATAATTCTAGAGTCTCTGCTGCAAGAATGAAAGTACAGTAATCAGTAAAAAAATTGGGTTTGAGTTTCTTGCAATTTCTCGACGTTTCATTATCCAGAGACTCTAAAAACCAAAAAAGTGGGGGGGTAAGGTTTTCCAGGTAATGTAAGAAGGGGAATAAGTAAAGCCTTTGGAGGATTCAGTATGTTGAGTAAGATATGGCGATTAAACAGCTTTTCTGAAAGGAATAAGATAAAAATTTTCAAATGTCAAGAATGTGTAACTGTGTGAGAATGAATTCTGAAAGCTGAGCAGAACGATTACAAAAAAGCTTCAATTATGTTTCAATAAATGTTTGAGAATATTTGGAGTGAGATTTCCTAACTTCACATAAGAAACAAAGAACTGTGGCACCGGTCTGACCAAGAACCCAGAGAAGTGCATATGAAAAGAATGAAGTGCCGGTGGGTCCGCCACACACTTCGGAAGCAGGCTGGTGAGATGGCTAAGGAAGCCCTTAAATGGATTCTGGTTTTTATAAGAAGAGTTGGTAAGCCGATAAGTATTTGGAGTAAGACACTGATGGACTAATGGAAGAGTTGAGAAAGAGAGGAAGGACCTGGGAGGAGTTCAAGCGGGAGGCGGGAGCCAACAGGGTTAAGTAGTGAGGAACAGTGAGGCACTATGCTCTACGAGGAGTCAACCGGATTAAGAAGAAGAAAAAGAAAAAATGAATTTCGTACGTAGATTAGTATGTATTGTGTTAGCATGTTTTAAGCCAAATAACGTTTGACTGAATAAACGATTTTGATGAAATTTTGTAGACTCGTGTATATGGTGGACCAATTTATTGGTAAAAAATTCTGGGGTCAATATTTCCAAGGGGTGAAATAGATAGGTATTCTCAAAATTTTGTAACCATAATCCTACTTTATATTAGGCTTAGTGCGTGCTTGCATGCTTATCTTATACCATTTAAAGAAAAATTACCAAAAATGTCCCCCTTCCCAAAAATCGAAAAAGCTATCCTTTTATTTATTGCATATTTTTTTTGTCTTCCTAGGGGTATTAGTAGTGCAAATGGCCCAAAAATATATTTTAGAGGTGGGGAGCCGATCAAAGTTAAAAATACGGAAATTTTATTTGTAATTTAAAAACTGTTTTTTTGCTTTATTTTTATGTATCATTACTTTTTCACAAAATAAGAATAAATAACCAATACCAGGAGAGTATTACAATTTTGTCAGCTTTTATATTGAATAATTTATACAATAGATTAATTAAATGTAAAATCAACCATAACGGTGATATAGAACAAAATTAATCTAAATTCTATCTTTAAAACATGGGTTAACATAATCCGACGTACACCCGACCTGAATATTTTAACATAGATACCTATGTATATTTCATTTCTATAAATTATTCCTTTCATTTAAAAAACAGAGACTAATTCCCGGAGGAATATTTAGTAATTTATCTAGTTTGGTGATACAATGCAACAATATGTTACTAGCCTATATAACGTTAAATAATTTTAAAAGTGAAAAAAACATAAATTCGTCTACTGTTTTATTTAGTTATAAGACGAATGCATCTTGGAAACAAGATATTTTCGTTTTTCTTGAGTGTAGATTAGTAATATAGAAAATCCATCTTACATTTATTTTTATTGGATTTGATGTACGGTCCCGTTTGTTGTACAACAAAAGAAAGATGTGACAAAAGAGATATCATTCCACACAATCGGCGGTAAAATAAACTTTTATCGAATCGGTGTAGTTATTTAATTTTTTTTCATTATTAAAAAACATAAAACTTTAAAACACTTTCCATTCTTCACAATTATATTCGCATTAAACTACCGGAGTTATAATTAGGTAATTTTAAAGGGTTAACAAAATAACATTTTCGACTTAAATTACGTATAAATTAATAGTACCGCTGACGTAATTTAATAAATTTATAGGTTATTCTAGAAATTTAATTAAAAGTTTTTAAGTATTCTTTGTCTTTGTTACTAGCCTGTTACATATTCATAATACGCCTATAAAAAATAAATATTCATGTGATGTAGGGCTTCTTATGAACTTTGAACTCGGAAAGCTTCAGTTGATATTAAATAAAGTAAAGCGGTAATAATAATAACAGTAAAATAAGTAAAGAGGTTAAACTCGTTTGATGAGGATTAATACTAAAATCTTAAGATTTCTCCTTTATTCATAATACAGGTATGGCAGTATTCAAAGTACAAGTACTATTATTATTTAAGGAGAATAAAAAATTCTCTCCTAAATCTACAAATAAAACTGTTAACAAGAAGGGTTAATAACCTACGAACAGGTTAACAAACTAGATATAAATAATTAATTTTTTAATAGTTAATTCTATAAACATATTACTTTCAGAAAAAGTGAGAAATTATAATTTTTTTTTTAATCAAATTACAAGTTTTTGTATTTGGGATTTGTTTGGAATGATCAGTGAAGAAGACTGAATTTTTAATCCACATTTCTCATCCTTAAAAAGTCTAAATGTTATTAAATTCAGGAAGTTATTAAAATTTGTTATTTTCTAACTTAATTTTTATACGTACTAATAACTGTTAAAAGTATTTATTAAGAGTATTGTATATTAATTAATTTTAACTAAATCAAGCTTTCAATAGGCATCAATCCAACTTTTTTGACTTCTCCTCAATAATAAATTACTTGGCTTCAAAGTCAGGCTTTATCTTTCGTTTTACGTAAATTTAAAAAATTAAAATACGAGCTTTTTATTTCCTCTTATTAAATATTACATCGCAATGTATACTATTAAATATTACGTCATTTAGTCCTTTTGATCAGGACAATAGTCACTTTAAAATACTTAGTATTATTTAAATCAATTTGTATCATATTGAAGATAAATTTACCTAATAATAACCAGTTTCAAAAGATAAATTAACACTATGGTCATCCACAACATTATAATCTTATTTATTGAAAAATATTAATAATAATTAGAAAACAATTTACTGATTTGGTATAACTCATATATGTTTTATGCCCAAATGTAAACCAAGTAAACGACTTCATAGCTCAAAATTTTCGTACATTTTTTTAAAACAGGCCAGTTTAAAATATATATATTCTTATAATTGTACAGCGATTACATCTAGTAAGAAGTAAGCTAAATAGTGTTACGGAATATATAAAGTTACAGGGAATGTTTTTAAATTTCTTTTTTTTTATTTCCATTCCCCTTTTTTCAACCACTAATCCAAATTTATAAATAAGTAAAATTTTAAGAAATTATTGTAGATAATGTTTATCAGATGAAGAAACTGTTTACATAAACGATATTTTTAAAGGTTTCAGTCGTAGAAATAGTGGAAGTATGAATAGAAATTCAAAGCGGGCGTGAAATAAGTATTTTAAAGATGCTCAGGTACACTTTTTGAAATAGTTTAATCGAAAATAAAACTTTAGAATTACAAGTTACAAAAGAAGGACAAATACAATTCTAGTTTTATAAAAATTTAGATGCGAATTTTAAATTGTTTTTACGAGTTTTTAATAAAATAATGCTGAAAATATTCAGCATTAGTGGTATATGATATGATTTTGTTTACGATAGTTTTGTCAGAATTATTGTCTCAAAAAAAAGATGTGTTAAAAGTCATAACCAAATTACTGTAGGCAGCTAACCATGTCACCAATCACTATAAAAAGTGGCATAGCCATTCTCATTAGTAACATCATGCATCCAAACAGAGATTTATTAAAGAAATGAAGAGTAAAGCGGTTTTCCTTCATCGTTAGTCAAATGCACAGTAGGATATCAAAAGCTAACTCCGTCCTTTATATTAAAAAATTTACAATATTTTCAAAATTTATCATGTAAGCAAACAATACGAAAAGGTAACGTACATGCTATGTAAATAAACCACAACCCTTCGCTTTAATTCCTAGACTTATACTTTATTTATATAAACTGAATAACTTTACATAAAATCTTTTAGCTACAATTTATTTTTATCGGATTTCCATAGAATTTGAAAATCGCTACTACTAATACGCTACTATTGCTACTATGTCACGTTTATATACTTAAAACATTCCGTACGGTTGTTTGATATTAACAGAATTAATTGTAAACGGTTCTTATCCTCGGAGTAAAGAGGTATGAAGTTACAAAACGACGGCTCTTGTCCCCGTCGTCAAGAACGCACACTTTTACAGAGTGCTCTATTGGCGTCTACATCAATCTTTTATAGTTACGCCGTTTACTATACTATGTTGTACACTACATGAAGTATTTATTTATATAGACCGTTCTTGACTCCGGCAACAAGAACCGTGGTTAGAGGCAATAAAACTTTATTGAAATATTTTCCTATTATTTTTTCCAAAAAAAAAAAAATTATGACATATTCTTGTAAAAACTTTTTGTTATTATACAATGCTTTTATCAATAAACAAAAATTCGTCATTAGTTTTCATTTGTAATCATCATTAGTATTTTTTTTTTGACAACACACTTTTATTAAGAATAAACCAGCAAATAATTTTAAAAATCAAATTAGAAAAATTTCAATAATATCAATATTTTGTTATCCATAGTAACAATTTCAGAAACCCTAGAAGGTTTTTAAAGTAATTTTTTTTTTTGAGGAGCAGCATTGCAACACCAAAATTATTGTTTGAACGATCTGACAAGAATCAACATGTCTGCATTCAATGACGCTATTTGACCCAAGACATTAGGAGCCATAAAATATAATCTTCTAACGTGCATGAATGATCAGCGTGTGAATGTCAGCGTGTTTTCATTATTGACTCTGACAGCAAGAGCCGCTATAAACATATAATTTCATAACATAAAATGGGATCTTGGCGCTACGCACAAGAATATGTTATGCAGAGAAACGGCTATTGACCCCAGGGTCAAGAACACAGTAATCAATAAAATTAAGAAAAAATTAACAATACATGCCTATTATTCTTTTGGAATACATATAACGAGTAAGAAAAAACAAATAAAACAACCCCGCTTTTGATTAAGTTATATCAAGAATTACACCCGTCACTAGTAAATGAAATTTTCTTGACCTCAGGGCCAAGAACAGTAAAGAACGTGATATATATCTATAAGGTTTTTTATCTTCTCCACCGGACGTAAATCAAATGATTTTGACGAAACTTGGTGGGATGATGTATACGTATTGTGAATAGTGCCATGCTGATTTTCAAGCGAATCGGTTCACAGAAACCGCAGTTAGAAGCAAAAAAAACTAAATTTTTGGGTGCGTTTTCAAGGTAATACGCCCTTCTTACTCACCTACTGCGAAATTTATTGAACTGTTATAATCAAACATCCAAAAATTACAGCAATGTAAATAAGCTAGTAAGATACCCCCTCCCCATATAACAAAATAAGTAAAGTAATAAACTATAAGATCCTTATTTGCCTATCTACCTCTACGAGAAAAACTCGGTATTTCCACTCCGATATGGAAAATGTAAGATTCCAATACTTGTATACTTTGAACCGAATCATGATTACAGGCTTAGGTAAAGTGTTATTATTGTTGTACATTATGCGAGTTATTTTTAAGTTATGATTGATCTAAGAATAAATAACTCACTAAAATTAACATTAAAAAATATTGTCCAATTTCAAACTCAAGTAGTCAGTCAAAAACATTTTTCTAACTCATACGCATTACATATAATTTGTTAGAAAAAAAATGTGAAAATGTTAACAAAATAATTATTAATATTAATAAAAGAAGTTCGTCTGTAGTTATGTACGCCCGTAAGAAGTTATAGTTTTTTGGCGTGAATAAAAAAATAATTTTTACGCATTCAAACAAATTTGATTTGTTGTCAAATGATCGATAGACAACATTAAATACCAAAAGTTTGAATAACTAACACTTAAATTAAATTAAATAATATTTATTTTATACAGTTTAAAAAGTATTTGAAATATTCGTTGTCATATAACAAAGTTCAACGAATATATTTCGATTAGCTTACTTCCATTAATTCTTTGGATGACGATTGAATAGGCATGAGGGTTATCAGCGGCTTATGGTATGAAAAATATGATACAAATAGTTTTATTTTATAACAGTGTATTTTATCAAAAATTTTGTTTTTGGTAAATTTAAAATTATTTATGCAAAATCAAGAATTTATCTGATGTGTGCTAATTTCTGTGTCATTAAAAAATATAGTTCATTCATAAAAAATAATACTTACATAAATATAACCTCAAATCTTGATATACAATTTTCAGAAAAAAAATATACGATTCAATATAAATAAAGTTTTATGAATATGAACAACAATATTCACAGTTTAAAATAACCGTCTTCAAATATCCGTGTATATGAATACATATATAGATATATATTTATTACGATTCAATATCTGTTATTTTTACAACATCTGCTAATCGCTTAATTGCATTGAACGACTGACTGAATTAGACACTACACGCATGTGCATACAAACTGATCCAATTGATACTGCGCAAATCTTCATAGTGTGTTACATCAGCGTGCGCAACTTCCATAACTTACTGAAAATACACTCTGATCAGTTTTTCCTAACGCGCCAAAAGAAGTATAACTTCAATAAAGTAATTTAATATGAAAATCAATATGATACGTAATTCAAAAATAAATTTAAATTGAGGCATTAAAAATTCTTTGTAGAAATTTTTCAAAATCAGATCTCAAAAAGAAAAAAGTCAAATTAAAATCTACCACAATTGTAGATGAAAAATTGATAATAAATGTTGATCACAACAAGATTTAGAAAGTTTAAATTTTTTTAAGGATACGTAACAAATTATAAAAAAAACTCTGTAGTACTAAGTAATTCAGTAGGGTGGCTTTCTGTATTTCCTTGAATACGTAACCAAAATCCTAGTATTCTGACTTTGGTTTCTGTAAACAGATTCGATTTAAAATCGGTAGGATTTTATTCTATTTGGTTTACATCATCCTACCAAGTATCATCAAAGTCGGTAAAAAATTGCTCACAGTAAAACAAAAAAAGCTGAAACTGTACTCAAAATCCCCGTTTTTCGGTTCTAACTCCCGTTTCTCTCAATCAATTTGCTTGAAAATCAATAAAGCTCTATTCCCAACAAATTTAAATCACCCCCACACCAAGTTTCGTCAAAATGGTATAAGATTTGTGGCTGGTACAGCGGACGAAGAAATTATATATATATAATTGTAATATATAAATACGACCAGGCGGAGTTGAATTTCAAATTCTTTGGAAATCCGTTAAAAGGATCTATTACTGAGAATGAATAAATTTCGGTTAAAAACATTGAAATGTTAAAAAAAACCTAAAAGTGTAATGTATATTTGTGAGGGCTTTTTAGGTATTTCCGGCTAGCTAATACCACCATTATAAATGATTTAATTTTCTTCTACTAGAGTAACATAAGAAAAATAAATTACTCGTATTTACTCTATCCATAGACTTGTTAAAAAATAATCTGCAGTTGTATTTAATCTATATGTCTATATTTGGAATTTTTTTTAATTTGTAATATAATATTTAAAATATACTATTAACTTTTTTCTTTAAATAGGAAAGTAGTCAAGTAATTAAAAAGAACATTCTCGAGGTATGTAGCAAAGTTAACTTTATTATTGCGGAAAAACCAAATAGTAAGTTTTTAATAAGTATCCGGAAAGTTTAGCAACATTCTTACAAGCTGTTTTAAAATTAAAAATAAACGACGGATTTATCTATATAAGAAAGTACTAAAACCACAGCAAAAAAAAATCTTACTAAAATTTTGAAAAATTATGTTTTTCAGTTATTTTTATTTATACTTTTCATAAATTAATTGTCACTAACAACTAATAAATTTTAATTTTGTTTCCACATTAAAAAGGTAAATTTAAGAAAGAACTCAAATTACTAAAATATGTAGTGAACATAAATTATTCAGCACATTTTAGGTGTTAATAAAAATTGTACCAGGGTAATTGAACAACGGTAATATATACCCTTGAATTTTTTTCAAATGTTAGCGCAAGTACTAGAGGTACTGATGACCTTAAATGAACACACCGGCGCGATGTAAGGATAGAGTGGATCGTCACTTGAGCAGTGGCTACTATCGTGCAGGAGAAAGAAATACGTGTACTACAGTTTCATGAAAGTAGATCTGTTATTACTGTTCGTAGAAGTTTTCGTTTTGAATACAGCCGTGATCCTTCTTTATTAGGAGGATCTTTATTAAATGTGGAATCAGTAGTTTAAGGATACCGGAAGTGTAGTACGCACAAAAGATGTTGGCATACCTCCCGTCTTCGAGCAAGTTCTTGTGAGTATGAGAGACATTTAAGAGAAGCCCGAGTAAATTCAATCGTCGTGGAGTTTGGAAATACCGCAACCAACAATTTTGAAGGTTCTACACAAGCGCCAAAAATTTCAGTTCAAAATTTAGTTGGTACATGCGATTGAAGACGACGATAAAATACGCCTTTACAATTTTTCCGTGGACATTCTTGATAAAATTAATGCGTTGTTAGAAAGCGTAATCTTCTCTGACAAAGCTACCTTCCATGTTTCTGATCATGTTAACCATCATGATTGCCGGGTTTCAAGAACCCACATGCCGTTTACGAAACACAACGTGAGAGCCCGAAATTAACGCTTGGTGTCCGTTGACTGCTTATGAAGTGATAGGATTCTTCTTCACCGAGCAAACGGATGCTAGTTAGTTATCTAGACATGTTATAGAGTCTGCAGTATCAAAAATTGATCATCATTAACCCAACGTTTAGATCCAACAAGATGGCGCACCACAACTCAGGGGGTTTAGTCAAACATAGGATGCACGCAACGAAGGTTGTTAACATCGTTGAACAATAAAAATGGATCCAAGGTGTAATTAAGGGAATAAATACACAATTTTTTTGTAATGAGTGGCGTAAAACTGAATACCATAAGACATTTTACGCGCCTAAAAGGTGCTTGGGTGGAACTTGTTCCAAGTTAGTAAGGGCCGTAAACTACTGTTTGAAATATCCTGTTCAACAATAAAACATGAATATAAGTACATTCCATTTTTATTTTTTATATTAATATCTAATATGTATTGAATAATTTATGACCACCTGCACACACACAGACACACACATAAAGTTTTTACTTTTCATTCAAGGTTTTTAAATATTTTTTTGTGTTTGAGTTATTCTGATTATATCAGTACGTAATAAGTTTACTTAATTTCAGATATTTTGAAAGTCATATTAGATTAAATGAATATTAGCCTGTTAGGGCTCGTTTTCCTCGGCGTCTTGCCCTGGTCCCCCAACGTGTTCGTTACCCTAGTGGTTATGAGAATAATATATATTTTACAGATATTCATTAAACAAAAATTTAGTCATTCTAGCAACCGGAATGGTCTAATGGTAATCTCATCGTCGCAAATCAATTGCTTAACAGGTGGTTTTCGAAGTCGAAGGTTCTGAGGTTCAAATAAACAGAGTTACTTTTATAAACATCTCAATTCCCCCCCCGAGGGGTGAAGATCCCGCCTCGTAGCGTGTCAGGTTGCTACACCACCCCCCCGTTCCTTACCAGTAATGGCTATAACGGATACTTTTATAAACAGTAAATACCGGTGTACTTTGATGTTTGGGGTTCAATTATTAACCACACGACTAATTAATGGTCGGCCTCTCACCTTTTCTGTTTAGCCTCCAGAACCACCGTAAGGTATTACTTCAGAGGATGTATGAGAATGATGTGTGTGAATATAAGTGAGGTTTAGTCTTGTACATTCTCAGGTTGACCGTTCCTGAGATGTGTGATTAATTGAAACCCAACCACCAAAGAACACCAGTAGCCACGATCTAGTATTCAAAATGGTCGGCCTGAGTCTGTTCAAGACTACACCTCATTTACATGTCAAACATATCGTGTATGAGAGGGGGCTTGCTTATTGTTCTCACTAGCTAATAAAAATAAAAATGTAACTTCATTATATTTGTGTTGCCATGGTGAAAGAAGTATAATTTAAAAAAAGAATTAATTTTTTTCTTTAATGAATATTACATCGAAAACTATCAAGTTTGGTAGAAAGTGCCAACTGGTCGTCAGGTCATTCTTGGTCCTCTTTTGAAATACGAGTGTAACATTTGATTTGATAGATTTTGTATTAGCATTTGTGCCCGTGTATCCACACACACACTTCACACAATTTTTTTACAAGTATAAATTTCTTTTAATACAAATTTTATTATCTTTAATATTTTTTTTTTTTTTTTTTTTAATAAATTACAAATAAATCCTATCAATTAAAATAATTGCATTTCTTACATCACTAAATACAAACAAAATATTGCGTAACAAGAAAAATAATATAGCAGAAAAAGACTGGAAACATTAAGTTAAGTTACTAACGTAACTTCCGTTTTTATTTCTTTTTTTTTTCTAAAATAGAACTTTTCCTTCAAACAACAGTATGTTCTTCTCGTTATTTAGTTTTTATAGGGTTTCCTTCCTGTCTAAAATTCACAAGAATCGGAATTGCAGAAAACTCAGGCCTATCTACTTTTCTAAAATATTCTGGTTATTTCTTTAAAACAAACTTTATTCGAAAATCTTTTAATAATTTATATTATACGTATATATATCCATTTTCTTTTACGTTTATGAAAATAGCCGTATCATACACCAATCATAACCTATATAATCTTAGCATACATCAACCATAACGGTTATGGTTGATGTATGCTGCCATTATCGATTTTTATCGAAAGATTTTTATAACTTTAACAAAACGTGATTAGAATACAGCTGCTGTTAATTTTACTATAAAATTTCATTTTTAAAATTCATTTAATAGAACAAAGTGAAATTTATATATATCTATACATATAAAAATGTTATATATAAAGCCAAAAGTTTGTTTGTACTGGCATCACGCGATAACCAGCCAATCGACTGCTTTCAAATTTTCAGGATAAATTTGTGTTATCGCAGTGAAGAATTTAAGCCATAGGCCGGGACTCTAGATCCTTGGGGATGAAGTTGTCAATTAAAGATATTGATTAAACAAGTAAAAAATTAATTAATTAAAAATTCAATGTATTTCTGCTAACCATGACATCAGTAATAATTTGTGAACTTTCCTCCTCAAAGGTCTGTGTACTTTATTTACTCTACGTACTACTAATATTTTTTCTTTTGTAATTTAGATTTTTTTTCAGGTTTCTATAAAGCATGAATATTTTGTTATCATTATTATTCTCAAAAATATAAGGGTAACAAACACTGCGGGGTTCCTAGCTAGAAGCGAATGGTGAACGAAGCGAACTCTGTGAAGGTCTAGGTGGCGGAGATCCGAGGCAATAGCAAGCGTTTAGCTGAGACGGTAATGCCAAGCGAAGTGAGCTCTGTGAATCTGGAGTCGGCCACTAAGAGAACCCCGGGAGACACGGCGGTGGTCCTCGGGAGCCCTTAGGTCGGCCCGGAGCTCGCCTGCGCCGACTTTGGCCACGAGGGTCCAAGTCGGATGTTCTGGTTAGACGGCCGGGTGAGCAAAGCAAACTTCAGTCAGCTAGTATATAATTCAATTCAAATTATAGAAACTATCTAACATATTAACATTTCAATGGATATACAGATTAAGATATTTCTAAACTTCAACTCTTTGTTCTTAATGTACCTGTATTTACAGTTAAAAATTCAAATGTTAAAATCCTACCGACAAAATGGGTTGTAAAATGGTATTTTCAAAAGATTTTTACCGATTTTAAGAGAACTCTTAACTTTCTCCTTACTTTCCTTCAAGCCAATATTAGGAGGTTGTTTTAATTAATAGGTAGAAGAAATAAATGAAGGAATTGCATTATTATTAATTTTACAAGAAAACTGTAACGACCTATGCTTAATGATTTAAAAAAAATAGAACTATATAAGGGGTTTTGGTGACACATTTTACGTAAATAATAAACCCAGAATTCGCTTATGTTTATCTAAATTATTTTGTTTAAGTTTAAACAAAACTTTTTATCATGAAAATTACAGAGAAATATATTTTAAAATAAAAACTGGGATTAAACAATTAGAAAATTCTTTGATAGCTATTAATTTAAACGACTCTTTGCACCCTGTAGAAGCATGGAAATACGTTAAATGTTCAATGTTATTTCAAAATTTACTTACAGATATTTTTAATACATAAAAATAAAGTGTCTGAAGAAGAAGAAGACATTGGCTCCTTTTTCTATTTCAATCTTTATAGGAAATTTCTGCTTGTAATCTAATTAATAAAGATGCTACAGCAAGGATGATAAAAGATGCTCATAAAGGTTTGAAATGCTTATTTACAGGGAAATAAATTATAGATACTTCATTAAAAAAAAAAAAACGACGAAAAACCAAATGTTGAAAGATATCTGAAAGATATTTTCGTTAGAAACGTTCAACATTAGAGATAAGAATAAGGTCAAATCAAATACAAAAGGTGATATGTGTTTTAGGTATCATAAATAAAATGGTTGAAAATTATCTACAACCTCTGCTCAGATGTAGAAACTTCCCAGGTATGAAAGATTTAAAAATCGATGCACAGCTTGAACTAATTACTAAAACGTAAAAATAAAAATAGCAATGTGGAATAAATTGAAGAAGAGTGTAAGAACTAAAGAAATTGTCAGTAGATACGGCAAATATTAAGAGGAAGTTGTACTTAATAGGTGGACGGAATAAATGGAAAACTATACAAATTTAGAAAACCACATGATATTCCAGTAAACATCCGGTTACAGTTGTTTTATTCATTAGTTAATACTGTACTTATCTTTCAAAATTTTTTTTACTTCTAAAAATCATTTCTATTTCTCTTTTGTTTTTCTGTTTCTCTTTTTAATTCATTATTAAATTATCAGCGTAGCTTCCTTATTTCTTCATCCTTCCTTTTCTTGTATTTTCTTTATTCTTCTACTTTTTCACTCGTTAACCCACTCTTGTTTTCCTTAATGAAGCTAATTTTTATTCTACTGTTATTTTTAGAGCATATATCATATTCAGCCAAAATTCATTTCCACTATTGTCTCATGCATTTTTTCTCTTTAGCACTTTTCTCTGAACATGTTTCCAACTCTTGTTACTTTTTTCAGATTCGTTATGTTTGTTTCCATCTTTCTTTTAATTCTTTTCAATAGTAATTTTGTTTCTACTATCAAAACATCATTATCATTGATTGGCAATACCAAAGATTACTACCAATTTCAGCTCCTGGTAACCCATTTGCTCTTTACTTTCGCATTTCTGAATATTTTTTTCTGCAATTAGGCAATGTGATAACTGTTTACCATCTTCTAGTGATTTCCATATATAAATTCTTCTTTTTTTTTAAGGGGAACTTGATGATATAGCCACATAAGCCTGAAGCTGTGAGTGGATAAAATATGAAATTGAATTTTGTAGCAAATAAAAAATGCCACGCCTGACCGGGATTAAAACTCTTTCATCCACTCGAATGAAAGTTCAAGACGCTACTACTCCGCCCACGAAGATCGGTGGTTATATGGGTGTAAACAAAGTATTTTTTTACAAAAATTTTATTTAAATATATACGATTATATCGTAATCACGATCGTTTGATTTAAAAATAATTTAATTTTATAACTAAATTCTGTATGTATACATGTCATTATTTGGTTTATATTTCAGGGAAAGATTAATTTATTATCATGTTTACAAGGATTAAAAAAAAATCGATAAAGTCTTAAGAGTAACCGTAATTTTCAATTTTAGCGGTATAAGACGGGTTTAATTTTAAACTATATGCAAATGTTGAGAAAGTTTATCAAACTTTCCTGTTTGTGCTTTTTGCGAAAGAACTTCAGAGTAATATTGAATAACGAATAAAAGTCTGTCGGTGTATTTTAGAAAACTGTAATTATTAAACTTGCAATGAGTCTGTATGCTTTTAATAAGTAATAAAAATATTATTTTCGGTAACTTCAATTCGTTTCGGTATTATAAATAATATACTTTAAATTTGTATGATTATTTCGCAGGTTATTTTTAAAGAGACCAAAAAGTGTGATACTTATTTTTTATTTATGACAGGAAATTAACTAATTAATTAACTATATTCAGCAGAGTTGTCGTCTCCGATGTTTTAATTAATATTTCGAAAGATGTAATTCGTCATAATATTTTTGTTTTTATACATTTTATTTTTTGAATGTTATGGAAAAGTTCGAAGATGCAAAAAGTACACAGTATTTGGTGGATTAATGGGTACTTACGTATTAACGCCACAGCTTTATTTAAAAACAAAGTAGTCAATCGGATTTCGGTGGAAAATGAACAGTCTCTTTATTAATTTTAATAAATGGTTATTTATATTTATTTATTTTATAAATATAATTTAACCAATCTTAACCTACGCTCGCTTCGCTCGCTAACCTTGACTAATTAACACCGTAATTTTTGAGTATTTATTTAATAAATTCAGTAATTATTGCAATTATTTATTATTTAAATAATCAAAACACTCCCGTTAATTAGTCAAGGTTAGCGAGCGAAGCGAGCGTAGGTTAAGTTTGGTTATATATTTATAAAATAAATAAATATAAAAATAACCATTTATTAAAATTAATAAAGAGACTGTTTTGAATCTACGTTAAACTCTATATCGGCCCATTTTCCACCGAAATCCGATTGACTACTTTGTTTTTAAATAAAGCTGTAGTTGCGGTGGCGTTAATACGTACGTACCGATTAATGTTAACGTACATCTGACATAAGACATATTTTGGTTATATGAACCAAAAAGTTCATGAGAAGGGAAAACATGATAGTTTTCCCTTTTCAGTTTATCATATTTTCGGTGGCCGAATTGTTGAGTATTTTTATGAGAACATAATTGCAAAAAAATTTTACCTTTATTATTTTAATCTACTAAAATAATTATCATTTATTTTCCAGAAACTTTGTTTAAATATTTAGTAAATTGGTTATGTTATCTTTTATTAAAATATTTATCTTTTTTGGATCAATAGAAACATATATATGTATTTTCAAATAATCTACGAACAATCTATCAGTCGAGCGAAAATCTTGGACAAATCCAGTAGCTGAAGTCGGTTGAGAATGCAAATCCCTAGAGAGAAACTGGACTATGTAAACACTATGGTGCGGTATATTCACCGAAGAGCCATTATCTCCTTTCCACTTTGAGAGAAGAGAAGGTAAAAGCAGTGTACACACTGGTGTAAATGGATGGAAACGAGGAATACAAGACCACACTCTGAAACTTATGATATCATGCCACATCACTAAGCCATAGTTAAACGAACGTAAATTACATAAATGTTACTTCTATTTATATTACTTACTCTCCTAAAACTAACCGTAAATTAATATGTTGCAGTATCCTACCGGATTATTATGTTATTTATCAAACTGATACCTGCAACTCTATTTATTTAAATAATAATTACTTTAAAATATTAAATATAGAGAAAAAAATGGTAATAAAAATCTGTTAGTGTGTTTTCAAACAGAATAATAAAATCATTTATATCTTGTCTTGTCTTAAATTTACATTATATTGGAGATACGTAATTAGTTTACTGTCTAATTGTTGTTAGCCGATCTAACATTTTATTGATTGTAGGCTATGTTAATGTTTGTAAATTACATACGATAAATATACTCGTGTGTGTGTGTGTGTGTGTGTGTGTGTATACACTTACATTTTTGTAAGCAAGAAACAATTTATTAGTGGAGCGGAAATCTTGGCCAATCCAATTGTTGCAGTAGGATATATATATGTGAAGTTAAACCTTTAAATTGCAATAAATACAAATCGTTTACAAATCTTGAATGCATAGACAACGTATTCTATATATATATACTTTTTTTATGTAGCACTCGTATGCACATGAATGCTACATGTGGGTAGGGATAACGTGAAATACTGTGTTCCTGCTTAATTAGTTAAAGGTTTAATAAATTTCTAAGAGATATTGTAAATGTCGCTGGTTCCGAAAAGCACCGTTAAGCGATGTTCCTTTTTATAAGTAGATTATTAATAGTATTTGGTGGCTGCTGTTATAATTACACTAAAATTTGTAATTATAGTATTGATAATTACATAAATTATGTAATTTTTTTCAATATGTGGATTGCCGGGAAGGTTAAGGGCTGAGATATGCTGTTATAATTTTTTTTAAATAACTGAAAAAAAGTTTTTGATAGTAGAGCTTTTGGAGGACAATAACGACTAATTCTCTAGGTGTTGGTCTAGTAATAAACTAGTCATCGTTAATCAGCCGATTTCGAAGTCGAGAATTCTCAGGTTCAAATCATAATAAATGCAGTTGCTTAAATTGAATTTGAATACTAGATCGTGAATACCGGTGTCCTTTGGTCGTTGAGTTTCAATTAACCACACGTATCAGGTATGGTCGGCCTGAGTCTGCACAAGATTACACCTCCCTTACACGTCAAGAACAATAGAAGCGGCTGCGTACAGATCCCGAATCCAGAAAGCTGTATGGGATATCTGGAAACATCTGGAGTATTCATAACATTACATACAATAAAAACGACTGGACTGTATCTTTATCTTAATCTCGAAACCGTTCTTAAAGAACCGTTTAGCTTTTATTATGCAGCCGCAGTCTAAAACTTGACCCGAATAATCAGTAGTAACGAGTAGCCGGTTGCCTATGCGTTCAATGTTGTCTGATCTTTCTCCGCGTATCGTCATCTGGGTCTATCTGTTTATAGAACTGTAGTCTACCAGTAAAAGAAAGCTATTTATAGCTGACAGACTATTTCTAAACAGGTCTGATCGGTTGAGATGGCGTGATTATAATAACGGTTATTCTTAATTATTATTGTAGTTCAATTTACCACACTGTTCTATTGTTACCTGATCCAATATTTCCATTGCCTGATCCATTCTTCTAAAAAAACGAGTTTCCAATTGGCTGCTGGTAGAATAGTAAGTTTATGTTATCGATATCCACAGAAGAGAAGTCCTAGGCAGGCATAAACTAATTCGCTATGTTACCAGCTATTTATATCTTACTATGATAAAGGAAAAGCCCAAAGGAACACTCAACATTTCGGAAATCTCTAACTGCATCTTGACTACCTCTATTATATCAAGCCTGTTGGCGGTTATCTAACTTTCTTAAACATCTTTTTTTTTACAATTTATTCATGAAGTAGGCTGTTTACAGATAGACTCCTCCCAAATTGTTGCTTTTCACAAGTAGATTATTAATAATATTTGGTTCCTGTAGTTATAATTACACTAGAATTTGTAATTATAGTATTGAAAATTACATAAATTATGTAATTTTTTCAAGCTATCGATTTTACATGGAAAGTAAAACAGAATGTTCAACATAAAAGAGGCTTCATCGCGTAGTTTAGTATAAACTGCAAAAGTAGTTAATACTAAATTCATATTTTTTGTTAAAATGTATATTTTGGTGTGGTATGATAAAATAATGTGGAAGATGATGCTACGACTGGAAATGCAGTAAAAAGGAACGTTTATTGTATAGACATTTGGGTATTGCCAGTTTGTGTCAAGCATTAGCTTTTGAACAAAATTGCGTAATCTTGTGTTTAAATGCGGTATATTGTTGAAGAACATATATTCATAATGAAAACTTATTTAGAGACGAGATATCATATTGTGTGTCGACGAAAGTTTAGGAAGAAATTTGAAATCGAAGCACCGGTAAAAAGTGTTATTCAGAAGTTTGTTAAAACATTTCGTGAAACAAGTTCGGTGTTAGACCAGAAACATGCCCGGCACATGTCAGTTTATCGACACAAATCGTACAGGATATTAAAGTGGAAGGTACAAGATTTTTTAATAAATTATTACGGAGACTAAGCCGCGAAAAGAAAATTTCACTAGGTTCAACCGACAGTGGAGTGAGGAGAATGCTGAAATGTTATCCGTATCAAATGAAGCTTTCCATGAACTAGTTAATGTGATTATGTTAAAGGGTTCACTGCTGTCAATGGGTTCAAAAACTTCATTAGAGATAACATTGGCATTTTAGATTAAGTATTTTTCACAGATGAAGCATGGTTTCACCTTGGTCGGTATGTTAATAGTCAAAACTACCGAAGCTGGGGTACTGAAAACCCGCAAGTTTTCTTTGAATCTCCCCTACACCCACAACGCGAATGGTGTGCGATTTCAAGACGATGAATAATAGTATCCTTGCTTTTTGATAAACGGTGGATGCCGCCGTCTACTAATAAATTTTCCAGTAGTTCATATAGCCTTACTTCAAGGGGATGAGAGTGACAACTGGCTGCAACTACTTCTTAAGTGTATGGCAAGGCAGCGCCGTTTGCCATACAGCTCGCTCTACTTTGGAGATGTTACAATAATTTTTCGGTGAAAGAATCATTCTAAAGTATTGTGGCTACCAAGATCCCCTGATCTGAATAGTCCAGACTTCTTTCTGTGGGCTTACTTAAAAGAAATTGTTTATAGGAACAATCCACTACCCAGCAGGAATTGAAGATAAACATTACCAATGTCATTCAGGAAATAGACAGGGTACAACTAACAACAGTAGCCAGGAACATGGTCAAAAACGAACAAGTGCATAAAAGTAAATGGCTATCATTTTCAACACTTTCTATAAATTATTGTGTTAATGTTTGCTGACAAACTATCATTTATAAACTAAACTAAGTGATAGGGCCTGTTTTAAGTTGAAAATATCCATTTCATATTCCTACGGCACAAGCTTCGAGCTTATATGGTTTTTATTAATCATAAAAAAAGTTTATAATAAATAGAAAAAGTTATTTTATCTATTTAGTTGAAAAGCACTTTAAAGCACTCATTTATAAAGTATACTATACTAAAGCAATCTACTTTAAACCTTTACAATGAATAAATACAATTTAGAAATATTATTAACAATCAATAAATATCTATTTAACTTGTAAATTTATTTAATTTATGAATAAAAATTTATTTCATTTATATGTTTGTACATAGGTAGCAGATTAGAAAATTATATAATTATAGAAGGCCTGACGGGTATTTATGAAAACTTATGAAAAGGGTAAATGCACGTGATCTTAATTAATGCACCGATTGATGGTGGCGTTATTAATTCATTACAATTTTCAAACTGGCAAGAATCCAAGTTTTGAAATCAAATTTTAATATCAATTTCTCAGACCGGCCTAAAATAACTTTGTTATGACGAAAACCATATAATCCAAAAAGAATATCACTTAATCAAAATGTTGAAGATGTTTATTTATATATATGTTTACCAATTATGAATAACTTTCACTGCTTGGAAGAATGAATTTTATTTGGATTTTCTGGTTTCAAAATAAGTAAATTTTTTTCTCGTATACTAAAGCAATCAAGAAGTTAAAATAATCACGATATAACCTTACAAAAATTAAAACAACACATTTTTTTTTTCTATAGTAATAAATATAACATTTGCTTATTAACAATTATTTTAGTAACGTATGAAAATGTTTTATACGGATTTACATGCAATTTAAAAATGGAATTACCATTTCGATAATATTTATTATAATTTACTTCAAATTGTTAAATTAACCACTTCTCTGGTCCGTATGCCATCCACGTTTTACCAGTTAATACGTGGATCGCATACGGACCAGAGATTATTATAAAAATTAATTTTTAATGTTGTACAAACAAATCAAAAGTAAACTCTTTCTTCTTTGACGTAAAAACCAAATAAATAAATAAAAGGCGTAATGAAAAATTACCTAAGGGAATACTTAAAATGTTCTGTATTAGTTTGTGGTGATATATTAAATATTTGATGATAAACAGAGTTGGCTCTTTAACCCCATTTAGTATTTTAAAAGAGATATGATGACGTTTTCTCTATCTCCTGTTTATAATTTAGATGACTTTTCAAACACCGTAGGGTTCGCTCATCAACCTTTCATAGCTATATCTTTTAGTTGACATCTCGTTTATCCTTTTCTCTATATTCAGGGAAACCTACCTTCATATTTTGTGACTAGAGGCACAGATTTATTATTTTTTAACGAAATAAGAGAATGAACAAAATGAGAAACCAATTCATCAGACACTTAATAACCCAATCTATTTGTAACGGGATGTAAATTATATTTAAAATATAAATTATACTTTTCCCCGAGAACACTCGACGAGTCTTTTTATTATTTCAAGTTTTATAACGCAAGAAATAATACAACAACGGTTTTTCACTTTTTTAAATATCAAATACTGCGAATAGTAGTAGAATTCATTTGTTCAGACACCATTGAATAAATAATATCTAATTAACTCTTTCATTCATTTTAAAACAAATTCATTTCAAAATTTTAGAAATAATATATAATAATAATAATAAATATAGGTTAAGTAAAAGAAACCTCGGATTGTTTGACTATTTCATCCTTAAAATATTATTCAGCACAACGATAAAAAAATATATATAAAAATAAAATAAAACAAAATATAACAAAACAAAAAATAAAACCAACATAAAACTGTTCAATTCTTCTCTAAAACATTTAATGAAGGTCCCAGTGAATTATACATCTACTAACAACTTTTTATCCCTCAATTTGGCACCTACTTTCAAAAGTACAAAATTTAAATAACAGTTGAAAAAGAATGACTTTTTTAATTTTAGAAAGCAGTTTTCTCTATTCTAGTTTGATTTTTATTTAAAGAATGGAATACTTTCAAAAAACGTTTATTTGGTAAAACAGAAACAGTGAAAGAACCAATATTGAGAAAATTACGACTTGATAAAAACAAAATAAAGAATACATCACTGTATTCTTTATTTTGTTTTTCGATCTCAGTACTGCTGAGGTTGAGGTAAGAATCTCAGAAATGTAGGAATATTAGTTTACTTCAAATTTTGCAATTAATTTCTTTATTTTCGTGAAAATATTTTAATACAGTGCGTTCGGAAATTTGCTGTGCACTGGAATTGTGGAAGTATTATAAAGAAACATTTTTAATTATTACTTTATACTGTTAATCCATTATTCTATAGAAGTGGATATTAAAATAACTGGAACAGATTATAAAAGGAGTTGAAAATTATCTCCTCCAACATCAATACAACACTGTACACGTTTCAATTTGTTTCAAACACTTTAACCAGTTGACGTATGAATGTCTCGTACGTATGCCGTTATTTTGGTTTTTTCTTCGTCAATCGTGGATAGTCTGTTGAGATAAACTGCTTTTTTCGCTGTCCCCCCACTCACCATAAAAATTAATCCGAAGGAGACAAATCGAGCGATCTAGCTGGCCACATACTCCTCGAAATTATTCCTTAACAGATATTTCGTGGAAAAGTCATTGACCGGTTAGCTGTGCGCGCTGTTACGCCATCTTGTGGGAACCAACCGTGATTGATTTCCACTTCAGTTAACTGATTAATGAGGTTGTTAAAACAGCATAATAATGATTAGCATTTACTGTATTTTCAAAAAAGATAGCCCACAATGCGCGTTCTACTCGCACCGTCCTAGACTCCAATTTTCGGGATCACTTTGTGGGATACTCACATTGGAGGCATTGGCATCAAGACCGAGTCACGACCCCTTGGGTGAGGTTCAGCGACAACATAGTCGGGTCTGGATACCTTGTTCTAGGGTTTAGAGGCAGGTACTGAAGCGATCCGTTAGAGTGGACAATCCCGTAGGATATGCTACACGGTAAATTCAGTTAAGGCGGGTAGGGAAACAAGCTATAGGAAAAAAAGATACTCTCAAATATTTCAAGGTGGATTGTTAATTATAAATAAATTATATTAATACTCCAATAAAACAAATTATAAAAACAAATCAAGAAAGAAACAGTTCCGAAATTCCTACTTTCTTTTCAGAAAGAAAAAAAGTGTATTTTATTGCTCTTCTCAATCATCCTATTTACTTAGATTTAAAATAAAAATATAGTGTTCTAAATTCAATAAAACGTAACCTTCTTTCTTTATTTCTTTTATCTATGAACCGTTTTATTACTAATCTGATAGTTTATATTCTTTTCAGTTCCATTACCATACCATTTTATTCGCGATTAAATTCACCATATAAACTCGAAGCTTGTAGTGGAACTATATGTTGGAAATAATGTATCGTATGCAAAATTTCATTTTTCATTGAAAATGACCGGCTTTCAAACCAGATATCTTCTGGATGAAACAGCTGAGTGGCACGAAAAAAATCAGCTTTCTTTTAACAAATTAAATTTCCCTAAAATTTAACAAACGTTAAAAATTAACAACTTTTAATAAACTTCCTTTCCTAATTGCTATTCTATATAGCATTAAGCTTTGAATGAGAATTTTTTTAATCACGTTTCTAATTTGTTAATCAAGTTCTGACTCAATAGCACTGACGTTTACCGATAATTTTTCCCCCTCTGGAAATTATTCTTTTTATATTTTCAAATCAGATGATTCATTAATAACAGAAATTGAACCTAAATAATAGACCTTCACTTTCATTAATCAACTTCTTACTATAACGAGATTGGCACTATTATTTCTTAGATATTGGATGTAGTTGCAAATTAACCAATCAAGATTATAGTTCCTTAAATAATTATAAAATGAAGCTGGATTCTTCTTCAACTTCCGCCATCAGTAGTTGGTTATCAAAAAAGAAGAGATAATATAATTATTTCTTATGAAGTATAATATACCCTTTTTTTATTTCTATACCCGCAATTTTCTTTTTTATAGAATATTTCATCATTTCTGTAGATATTTTAAATAAAATTATTCATGATCATGATTCTTGAAATAGTTATTAACTTATTCTGGATTTTTATGATAAATAATTTCTAATTCAATTAAATAACAGTTACCTTCGTAAATATGTACGTTGAATATTATTTTTTTTCTAATGCTTCTAGAATTACCTTACAATGTTAATATTATCATACGTTTCAAGATCTTCATATAATAAAACTATTTTGTACTTTTCGATTTTTTGCCTTAACATAAATACAAAAACGAATCTAGTTTATTGCGAAAGGTAGACGTAAAGTGTACTTATATTTTAAAATCATCAGCATGTTGACTTTATATTTTATTGAATCTAGATTTACAAATAGGAATTAACATTATTCATATTTTCCCTAAAAAAATGTATCTGAAAAGTTACGTTTGTTGACCACAAAGATGTAAAGAAATTATGCTATTGTGCTTGGAAGAAATCATATTATGAACTAAATCTCATAAAATAATTCTTTAATAAAAATAAATTTCAGTATAATATAATTAATATTAGAGCATGATGTTACATTATTGGTTTAGCTTATATATATTACTTATATTGGTTAAATTTACTCCATTACAAAATCAATATTTCAAAATTAATTATCACACACCATTATTATCATTCTGTGAATAAATCAAATACCAATGTATAACTAGTAACATCTATTTCTTGTTTACACAAAATTTCTTGGCTACATTATTCATTTCCCTATTATATCATTTAATTCAAATAAATGTTATACATCTCATTTCATTTTCAATTTTCACGTTTATTATCAAGAAAGTGTTAGCTTCTTCTTGTACATATTTGTATGTAGTATTATGTAAAGTGTTAAATTGCTATTAAAATGGAAGATGTTTATTCAGAAACTTGTTTTAATGATTGCAGTAAATACGGGATAGCAATAAAATAAAATTAATCCAAAAGCTGATTTATTTACCGTTCGTTGTACAATGTTTACTAGTATACTTAATGTTCCGTCACAAAAGATAAATCTTGTGTTAAACGTATTAAAAATTCGCAAATATTGAGGTTTATATCATACATCTTATTTTTGTGAAATTTGCTTTTATTTGAGAAACCTACAGGAATTACGGGAACTTACGCAAAAAAATTGTTCTTCGTAGATTTATTTAAAAATTTAATTTTGTGTAAAAATTAACAAATTTTCTCCTTGCTTATTTCCGCGGATTTAAAAAAAAAATCAGTTCATCAATAATCAATAGAATTGTGATAAATGGATGTTTTTCTATTATTAAATTGTACAATTTTTTATAACTTAAATCGGGTATCAAATATAAAATGTTTCTAAATTAATTAGCAGAAAATCATATAAGCAAAATTATAAATATATATTAAAAAAAATAAATAAATACGAGAATATATTTTTTTCTTTTAACGTGATTTTTTTTTTTTAACATAACATGCCAATTAACATGAAGTAATTAAAAGTAAATAAATTAGATACAGAAGGCTCTTTTAAATATTTTTTGGAATTGGTTTTAAAAAAAATTAAAAGCAAAACACCAGCGACTTGGGAACCAATTCTATAAAAAAAATTTTTATGTATACTTTTAACAATTTAAAATGAAAAAATTACCAAATTTTTGCGGTGGAATCGGACGCAAAATTAAATTTATGACAAATTAAAATTGAACGAGGGGGGGTGAAAATTAATTTTCTTTACGTTTTAAGGGATGAGGATTAACAAAATACCATCTACTTAGAATCACGTTTCCGTATACTGCATATATATATATATATATATATGAAACAATTTTGTGTAATACTCAACCTACGAAATATATGTATATATAGGAATGTGTATAAAGTTTTGTGACACGAAAATCTCCAAAACTACACTTTCAATTTCATTGAAATTTATAAATTCTGTAGTAGTATATATGAAGTTGTGCATGTGAAAATTTTATGAATATTAGTTGTCTCGTTCTTGATTTACGCTCAATTTGAGATTAAAAAATTTTGAAATTATGTTGACTGCGTAGTGGTGTATTTTTCATACCCGCTTATGGAGCGAGTACGTTGAAATTTGTTTCTTATTATTGTAGTGATTTTTTTGGATCTGCAAATATTGATGGATCAAAGGTTGTTTTTTTTTGTTGTAAAACTTTAGATTACAATGATTTGATACTTTTGCAAAAGGAAATAAAATAAAATACGAAAATTTGATCTTCTTGACAAGAATTTCGTAAGCATTCTTTTACTTATGCTTTTAATCTAAATTTCTACATACAAGTTCTGAAGAAGCACAGACCATTGTTAAAGCACAAAAAGTTTGGAAAAGAATACTAAGTGGAAAAATAGATTTTTATAAATAAATACACTAGAAGTCGATTACAACGAGGTCGTTTGAATCAAGGTTCTGGTTGTATCGAGCAAAATTAAATGACTGGTGGGTTTCTTATATTATTAATATACATTAAAGTTTACTTTAACGAGCTAATAACGAATTTAGAAGTCGGTTATAACGACCAAATTATTTTCTTTCGAATAATAGATTTGTTCCATGGAAAATTAATAACGTGAATGTTTTTAAAATACAGTTACAGAATGAAATTAACTGTTAAATCATTAGTACTATATGTTTGTAATATTAAATATTAAAACTATGTTGTTCCGTTAGACTTGGGAGGCAATAACCTCTTCATAATAAGTGAAAGTGGGTAATAAGAACCAACCAGATGCAGTAATAGCTATGAACCATTTTGTACTGGCTATTTCTGGATTCTGAGAAATTCCATTTCTCCAATATTATGAACTTTATACAAATAGTATGGCGATGGAAAGTGTTATTACAGCCAAGTTCAGGCAGTCTTAAAAGGGTTTGCTGCTGCTTTGTATACTAAACTCGTGTGTTTATGTCGATCTGACGCCAGTGTATTTTCTGCGAGAATTTTTTAGTGTTTTTGATAAATTTTACGGGCACACAGGTAATGTGTGCCTAAAAGAGGAATTCTTTCAGCTTGCCAGAAATTAAAAATTACTGAGAAATTAGAAAACTGGTGATCTAATTCTAACGTGTGTAAAAGCCATGGGCTTTCTATTTCCATCTCTCGATGGTTTTGAAGAGCCGTGATAACTTAAGTGTAATTTTTTGAAAAATGAGTCTCAGGTAAAGAAAATAAGACTGAAAACAATGAATTGGAAGAAGCTCTCATTACGTGGGTCAAAGTAAGCCACGTAGGTCGAAAGGCTGAAACGATTTACAAACTGACATCAAATTTTTTGCAAAAGACTTTTTGAGTTAAAATTCGGAGAATTCAGTAGCAGCTACCAGCTACTGAATTATGATATCGGGATTATCGTTAACTACCACTGACACAATAGGATGATCGGGAATTAATTTTTCAGATCCCCATTTCATAAAATTCTTTCTTAATTAAATTATAGATATTAGTGATGATTTAACGCGCTTGATTATGACGTTTTTTTATTCTTAATTATGAGTTTAAATTCTGCCACAAGCCAAAATCAAAAATATTGCTAACAATAATAAATAATAAATGCAAAACCAACCACTTTGGAATACACTTCAGCGTTTAAACCGGAAAAAATATTTAATAAAAATAACGTAAGAAAGAAGATTATTTATATTTATATTTTAGTATCTATATTTTTCCTTTTAAGAGCCCCAGTACTCTTACAGGACACTAAATCTGAAATTGAATTATTTATTCACGATAATTTATTAAGGAATTGTGCTACTTCATTTTCATTTTATTGTTCAAAATGATTCGAGATGAACTGGTCCATTATTTCTTAGCTTATAAAAAGGGATTTTATCAGTGTTAAATAAATCATGTCTTCTAAAATTGAGGGAAATAGCGATTGTTTACTTCTACTTAAATATACATAATTTAAAAAATCATTAATATTGTTAAATTTAACATCATACTGTTCATATATTTATAGTAATTCTGATTTTGGTTGAGAAAGGAACATATTGGATTGACTAATTACTAAATTCTAATTCTTATGTAACTCTTCGAAATAAAATAGTTAAACAAATTTCTAAATAATAAAAAATAAGATAAAACTAATTTTGTTGCTACAGAATCGTTGTTAATAAATTCTCATTTGTCTAATAGGAGCTACAGATGTCATACGTAGAACTGCTTTTGTCTATGGAATGAATTTTAAATTGATTTTACAGAGGATACATCCTCTCCGATCCTGTTATTATGAAAAAAAAAAAACACAAAGAAGTTACTCTCGTGAAGATGGGTGGAGATTTTTCACTCTCTATAAGTCTGATCGTTTTATGAAGTGCAAGTACATAGGCTCCTGTTAACTCACATTTCTGTTGTAGGTATATCAATCACGTTTCCATATACACCGATACAGATCCGTGTCGATGGGTGGGGTCCTAATCTAGATCAGAAATTGATCATTTTAAGCGTGCACTTTGGAGGTGGTGGGAGGGACAGAAAAAAGATATGCTTTGCAAAGAAAAAGATATACTATAAGGTAGGATCGCGCTCCGCCCATCTGGTACACGCAGATTAGCACATTTCACTAATAAATTCTTAAGATTACATTAAAGTACCACAGGAACGCAAGACGGGAGTGTATTGTACATATTTTACACTGTGAGATACAGTAACATTCACACAAGTAGGAACTCACACGCAGGGGCTCTGCTATCAAATGAATGAAGATACCAAATGTGTTTTAGCAGGAAGGGTTGAACATATTCTCACAATAATATTAATTTTCTTTAATAAATAGAAAACCAGTAAATACAAAAAGTATTTAAGGAGAATAATAAAATTGCACTAATATATTAATTTCACTACCACCGATAACTTTAAAAATAAACTGATTTGATTACTACTATACAAAAAATGTAATAATATATAAATAAAATATTTCTACAGTAAACTTGAGAAAATATTTATTATTTACTAATGCTACAATAAATAGCGGAACAAAAAAAATTTTTTTTTTTTGTTTTCAGTCATTTGACTGGTTTGATGCAGCTCTCCAAGATTCCCTATCTAGTGCTAGCCGTTTCATTTCAGTATTGAAAAAAAAAAAGATACCTTCTACATCCTACATCCCTAACAATTTGTTTTACATATTTCAAACTTGGCCTGCCTACACAATTTTTCCCTTCTACCTGTCCTTCCAATATTAAAGCTACTATTCCAGGATGCCTTAGTATGTGGCCTATAAGTCTGTCTCTTCTTTTAACTATATTTTTCCAAATGCTTCTTTCTTCATCTATTTGCCGCAATACCTCTTCATTTGTCACTTTATCCACCCATCTGATTTTTAACATTCTCCTATAGCACCACATTTCAAAAGCTTCTAATCTTTTCTTCTCAGATACTCCGATTGTCCAAGTTTTACTTCCATATAGAGCGACACTCTAAACATACACTTTTAAAAATCTTTTTCTGACATTTAAATTAATTTTTGATGTAAAAAAATTATATTTCTTACTGAAGGCTCGTTTAGCTTGTGCTATTCTGCATTTTATATCGCTCCTGCTTCGTCCATCTTTAGTAATTCTACTTCCCAAATAACAAAATTCTTCTACCTCCATAATTTTTTCTCCTCCTAATTTCACATTCAGTGGTCCATCTTTGTTATTTCTACTACATTTCTTTACTTTTGTTTTGTTCTTGTTTATTTTCATGCGATAGTTCTTGCGTAGGACTTCATCTATGCCGTTCATTGTTTCTTCTAAATCTTTTTTACTCTCGGCTAGAATTACTATATCATCAGCAAATCGTAGCATCTTTATCTTTTCACCTTGTACTGTTACACCGAATCTAAATTGTTCTTTAACATCATTAACTGCTAGTTCCATGTAAAGATTAAAAAGTAACGGAGATAGGGAACATCCTTGCCGGACTCCCTTTCTTATTACGGCTTCTTTCTTATGTTCTTCAATTGTTACTGTTGCTGTTTTGTTCCTGTACATAGTAGCAATTGTTCTTCTATCTCTGTATTTGAACCCTAATTTTTTTTAAATGCTGAACATTTTATTCCAGTCTACGTTATCGAATGCCTTTTTTAGGTCTATAAACGCCAAGTATGTTGGTTTGTTTTTCTTTAATCTTCCTTCTACTATTAATCTGAGGCCTAAAATTGCTTCCCTTGTCCGTATACTTTTCCTGAAACCAAATTGGTCTTCTCCTAACACTTCCTCCACTCTCCTTTCAATTCTTCTGTATAGAATTCTAGTTATGATTTTTGATGCATGACTAGTTAAACTAATTGTTCTGTATTCTTCACATTTATCTGCCCCTGCTTTCTTTGGTATCATGACTATAACACTTTTTTTGAAGTCTGACGGAAATTCCCATTTTTCATAAATATTACACACCAGTTTGTATAATCTATCAATCGCTTCCTCACCTGCACTGCGCAGTAATTCTACAGGTATTCCGTCTATTCCAGGAGCCTTTCTGCCATTTAAATCTTTTAATGCTCTCTTAAATTCAGACCTCAGTATTGTTTCTCCCATTTCATCTTCCTCAACTTCCTCTTCTTCCTCTATAACACCATTTTCTAATTCATTTCCTCCGTATAACTCTTCAATATATTCCACCCACCTATCGACTTTACCTTTCGTATTATATATTGGTGTACCATCTTTGTTTTACACATTATTAGATTTTAATTTATGTACCCCAAATTTTTCCTTAACTTTCCTGTATGCTCCGTCTATTTTACCAATCTTCATTTCTCTTTCCACTTCTGAACACTTTTCTTTAATCCATTCTTCTTTCGCCAATTTGCACTTCCTGTTTATAGCATTTCTTAATTGCCGATAGTTCCTTTTACTTTCTTCATCACTAGCATTCTTATATTTTCTACGTTCATCCATCAGCTGCAATATATCGTCTGAAACCCAAGGTTTTCTACTAGTTCTCTTTATTCCGCCTAAGTTTGCTTCTGCTGATTTAAGAATTTCCTTTTTAACATTCTCCCATTCTTCTTCTACATTTTCTACCTTATCTTTTTTACTCAGACCTCTTGCGATGTCCTCCTCAAAAATCTTCTTTACCTCCTCTTCCTCAAGCTTCTCTAAATTCCACCGATTCATCTGACACCTTTTCTTCAGGTTTTTAAACCCCAATCTACATTTCATTATCACCAAATTATGGTCGCTATCAATGTCTGCTCCAGGGTAAGTTTTGCAGTCAACGAGTTGATTTCTAAATCTTTGCTTAACCATGATATAATCTATCTGATACCTTGCAGTATCACCTGGCTTTTTCCAAGTGTATATTCTTCTATTATGATTTTTATATTAGGTGTTGGCAATTACTAAATTATACTTCGTGCAAAACTCTATAAGTCGGTCCCCTCTTTCATTCCTTTTGCCCAGCCCGTATTCACCCACTATATTTCCTTCCTTGCCTTTTCCAATGCTTGCATTCCAATCTCCAACTATTATTAAATTTTCATCTCCTTTTACGTGTTTAATTGGTGCAAAAAGAATTATCCTGATTTATTCAATATTTATTAATATATATGTTTATTCTTATTTTTTTATTCAAAAGAATTTAGTCATGAAAAACACACCTTTATGTAGAAGAATAATGTTACAGAAAGGATAGTAAAATGTGTATCATAACAAGCGCCTGCTTCTCACAGCCAAACTTGTATTTTCGTTTGGCACACTGCACAAATACATATGTACCACTATATTAAATTTGTAAATTAGTAGAAATAAAAAATAATCCATTAAACAATGAGTAATACTTTTTAACGACTAGTTTTATTGTTTAATCTGCTTAAAACGTAATTGTGAGTAAATTTTAGAAAAATAAGAAAAAAGATTAACTTAAAAATATATTACTACAACAAAAAAAAATTCGGTAGCATTATCTCGCCGACCGGCGATTAGATTAAAACACTGCTTTAATACATGTCACTTTTCCCAACCTTTTTTCATTTACCTTTGTTCTTATTTCTGGTTACTTACTTTTAAATGTGAGTATAAGATTCCTTATCTGTAATATTATATAAAGAGGAAGAGGGTTTTTGTTTGTTCGAGATAAACAAAAAAATGTACTTGATCAATATCAACTAAACTTTTACCCATGTTTATTGGCATAAGATATATATTAGATATATGACATCTCGAAAAAATTTGAAAAAAAATATATATATATATACGTGTACATGTAATAGTGGAGATACGGCGGTTGAAGAACAAAATTTAATGAATTGAATTAATGAACTGTAAACTGCGAGTCACTATCAGTCTGTGAGCTGGGTTTGAACTGAATGATTTTAATTTATTGAATGAATAATGTTACAAAAATAATAGAATAAAATTTAAGTTAAATAAAGTAATATTAAATGCATTTAAAACATTTCTGTTCAAACTGCGCAACTAACTGGTAACAATCGAGGTGCCCCTGAGGTGCTACTTTAGGAGGTGCAATGGGATGTTGTTATAATATCTCTTCAGACAATCGTCTGATTTTCAAAATTCAAACGGGGTGTTTCTTAGTAGGTTGTTGAAGGCTAAATTTTGCATGCATCAGATTCTCTCGATCTAACAGATCACATTTATTTGGAAATATATGTGTGTATATATATATATATATATATATATATATATATATATATATAAAAAATATATAAAATTTGTCTGTTTGTTTGTTATGTGATCATGCGAAAACCAACCGACCGATTACTTTCAAATTTTCAGTATATATTCGTGTTATCCCAGGAAAGCTTTTAAGCCATCGACCAAAGCCTTGAAAGTTAAGATATTAAAAATATTCATTATTTTTTCGCCCCAAAGTAGGGTGAAGTTGTTAAAGATATTCATTAAGGAAAAAATAGAATCATCCTTTTTACTTTATTACTAGATTTCTGTCACCATGGCAGTGAAATAAGTTACGATTTTTTTATTGTGTGTGTACTTTATTTACAATAGTTACTATTATTCTATCTTTTGTAATTTATTTTCTTCTTCAGATTTCTATAAAGCCTGAATAGTATAATTATTATTTATCAGAATTATTTTCACAACATAACGTACAGTGCGAGGGTCTAGGGAGTAAACCCCACTAGGTAGATGGGAATGGCGACTGAAACAAGCTTTGCGGGTGTCCAGGGCGCTGATGCCCCTGGAAAACTAGGATTGGTAAGCGAGGCGAGCTCTACTGTTTTGTTTGTTTTGTTTTGCAGGACAACACTTGTTTTGTTCGAATGAGGATAGTATTTTTGTTGCTTAAAGACTCAATCAAGTAATGATCTAAGTGGATAGTCTAATCGAAGTTAGATATAGGAAGAGGTTTTATGTGATACCTGTTAGAGGAAGGCGCGAGGATCGCGATCCCGGAAATCGCTTAATTTGTTAATTGATAGTTGTAAGTTATGGTAGGTCGACGTAGTTGAACGAAGCTACACGAAGGCGATAATAGGTTGTGTAAATACATTGATGGGAATGTCTGCCGAATCATTTGCAACGTTAGTATCATGACAGAGACCAAACTGATGACTCTGTTGTGTTATCAGATTTAGAGGGTCCAAAAGATGACCTCCGGTAAAACCAATCAGGGCTCTGAACGATAGGGGTGTGGCGACCGGGATCGTCACAAAGCGGTTGTTTTTCCCTACTGGGTCAGGATATATGCCACTTTTGATGTTTCCTACTCAGTAAATTTTAACGTAATTATACTATCATTAGATGTTTTGTAAAAGCTAAACCGCGATATAAATATGTAAGTAGTATGAAAATAATTATATGTTAGATTTTATATTTTCATTGCCGCTAGTAATAACATTATGCGTTTGAGATTATTGTCTGTACTCAAGCTGGAAAACATTTATAAAATATTAAAGTGATGTATATCCATATATGTAGGCATAATTCAAAGTCCGTATAACGTAACTCGGTATCTCCGTTTGTGATATCATTGAACTGTCAGCCGACGGTTTTTTTTGTTTTCACATCTCGCAAACGGTACGTTTTTATCATTGGATTTATTCGCTTTTACCTTCAAGTCAGAATGATATAACTTAATTCACGATCTAACTATATCAAAATGAAATTAAAAACCTGTCATATCCCAAAATTAATTTAAAAAAATGAATACACGTTCTAGTTATTTTAAAGATATGATGTTTGGAAGTATTTTAAATGAGAGTTTAATTACTCGCTGCATAGAATTAACATTTTTATCTCGCGTCTTTTTAATTTTATTGTAATTTGAAATAGACTGTAATAGAAAACGTTTCAAACAACAGGGCTTATTTTCCTTGTTGTAGCAGTAAAAAAAATGAGTAAAGAATGACACAATGATTTTGTTATATCAATTTTACACAGAAAAAATGCACTTTTATTAATTTATATTTAATTTATAAATAAACTTAAAATAAATATATTTTTCAAAATGATTTTGCAAGAATATAGTAACATAACAAACAAAGTTTTATTGGTGTTCTGTAATAATCGCCTGGAATGTGCCACTTGTTTGCTCTGTTGATAAGAAAGAAAATTACCTACACAATATTCTTCCGTAACCCATATAAACTTGTTTACGTGTTGCCGCCGCTAGGCAGGTTGGCAATCATCCGACTTCTCTTACTTTTAAAATTGCTGCTCGAAATAACAACTTCAAAAGCACTTTCTCAAGTTATGCAACTAAAATTATCGTATTCCTCCAACAATCCTTTAGTCTTGAATTTTCCTTGGATTAAAAAGGTTTTTATTTGAGTATATACAATTAAAAAATTACCAGTGGTTACCATTTATTTTAATTTTAATATTATCTATATATTACGCCAGTTTTTCCATTAAAAATAATAAGTACTTAAAATTAATATTAAAATACATGTTAAAGAAGTATCCTATAAAATAAAATATACTTTTAAAACACGTTACTGGAAATTGTATCAATGTACATATAATAAATGTTTAGTGAAGACGAAGAAAAGCCTAGTTTATATTTTATTAGTATTAATTTAAAAAATCATTTACAAAGTAATGTTGGTTAAATAAAAAAAAATCCTTTTACTTTTTCTTTATTTCAAATGAGCTAATGGAAGAATACTTTGAATATAGATAATTTAAAAAAAGATCAGAAATGAAACATAACATTTTTTTTATGAGAAGAAGTGTTCTGATGTTACACGAAAACTGTTTTAATGAATAAAATACTGTTTTTTTTTTAACAATATGTTATTTGAAATTTATAATTAATTTATCCGTAAATAATTTACAAGTACACTGGATAAAATAGAATCATTAATTTACTAGATATCAGACGAGTTGATTGTTGTCTTATGGACACCAAACAATAATATCTTAGACGTTTTTGTATTTTGAAAAAGCATTTCGACTTTGTAAAGGATCTCAGACTCCGCTCCCAAACCGTGACCGCGAAATTTAACCCCATTGTAAGTTCCCTACTTCCTTTTACCTTCCAAGAAAGAATAAGAGGAAACGAACTAATCAGCAACCAGCCGTAGACCGACGAAAGAAGAACGAAGAAACCTGAACTTTCCCCCGTTCAGCCCTACCGGGCCACGAGACTTTCTAAGATTAGGAGCGTGTAATTCGATTACTGCCAACTCACGGAAAGTGCGAGCCAAAGAAGAAAGAAGAAATCAAGAAAAAAGAAGAAAGAAGACTCACAACACGACCCCACCGCCACGGACTGGAGTCCGGTAGAAGATCCCATCAGAGAAACAGCACGAAGGGCAGCCACATAGAAAGATGAAGATATACAATCCTCTTACCCACCATCCTCAAGACTTACAATTTAATTCAATCAGCACATGCGACCACCTCAGGAGAAGTGGTGGAATTGCTTCCCCCAAATAACTAGGGCTCCGATAGGCGTATTCCTGCTAGCCCGAAAAGACTTCAGCGGACGGACTAAAGGGGAATCACGCAGGGAATACGAGACTCAAAAACTTAGTCTATCACGGTCAGAACCATTTAATAATTTACACGCTGGTCCATACGGATAGGAACGCAAATCACCTTATCCGTCCATAAATAAAACTTAAAATTTATAACCGCCACTAAATAACCCGTTAAACCCGCTTGATAATAGAAAGATACAGCAGCAAGGGATATTGTCTAGGCTCTGCGATTTTTAGGGAGAAATATTGATACTTTCGCCATTCATGCATCCCGTTCCGTTCCGTAAAGGATCTTAAAGAAATGTAACTCATTCTTGTATTTACATTTACTTATTTATAAGAAATATTTGGTAAAAGATTGAGAAGTGGATATTTAATTGCATAAGACTTTCCTAAAACCATAAAAAATTTGCTATTTGTATGTTCGAAATTCCTCCTCTGCTACTCGCAAAAACATTTTCCCAAAAGAGTGAATTTTATTTAATTTAAATTAGTATTACTAAGTCTTATTCAGACAGCACAGTGTACTTATTCTAGTGCATTTAACTTTTCCGATTTTTCGTTCTATTTCTCTACAAAATGTATTTCATTTTTTTGTAAATTCATAAATTTTTTGCTGATACAGAGAGGTTTATAATTTCTTGTTACTGCCATCTGGTAATTTATTAACCCGTTTTTTTCACGATCTACTATTTTACACGGTATTATAATCTAACTGTGCAATCTGCGTACCGAAAATATCTAACCGGTTTCCAATACACATTTCTGTCAACCATTATGAGGTCTCTTTATAATCGCATTTGAATGAGAATTAAATAATTTTGTAAAAGAATGACATCCCTGTTTCATACTTCTCCATACTTTTAACTACTGATATTTCATTTCCCACACGTTCTACAACCAAACGATGATAGTACAAATTTGAGATTGTTCTTACGACATCATAATTTAATGTTTAGCTTTTCAAAATTAACATTAAAAGAAATATGTTGAACTTTAACAAAGGCTTTGGTTAATTTGTTAATCAAACATAGAGTTTCCGATTAAAAACAAAATATTTTTAGGCGAACACATTGAATGGAAACAAAATTTCTGTTATAACTATACACCACTTCAAAGTTGAACTAGGTCTCATCCAATACCAAAGATTGTTTTTAAAAGTATCATGGCTTGTATTATTTAAGAAATTATTATTTTTTAAGAAATAACACTCACGGTTCGGTGGCAGCAATGCTCCTTAGCCTTTTGGTAGGAATGTTGATATTAGCAGTCGGCTTGGCATGATCTCTGCTGTATGCACGTATGTATTAAGCCTTTAACACAGTTGTATGATTCTGTATAATATTCCCTGTAATTTATAATTTATTTGGAATAAATATATATATATGTATATATATCTTTGCATTAATTACTCTTATATGTGTTAGATACTCTAAAAGGAATGTTGAGGACTATCGGATATGAGTTACCAGTCACTCGTAAAGGCAAAAGCTGTTCTCAACAACAAAATATTCTGGTTAGGCTTACTGTTAAGCTGATATGTAATCAAGTTTTCAATTTATCTTCCTTAGTTTCCCGAATATCTTTAACAAAAGAGTATGCTATGCTAGTCAGGTTGCAGTTAATATTAAATTCTTGAAAATTACATGCTCTGTTTACCATAGCCACTGCCAATATTATGAACATCATTACTATTAGGGAAAGAAATTGACTACTAGTGTATTTCAGGATATTTACACGATCTCGGCAATAAGAAAAAATGAGACAAATAGTGTACAATAATAAATTATTGCACCCAATTAGGCTATATTGTGCAATAATTCATTTTATATTCTGCTTTTATCAGAAGGTATAGTGTTAACATAATGTCTTCTTTGAGAGTAATTTATGCATTAAATATACAATATTGATTTAGTTTTAAGAAATGAAACTATATTTAATATCAATAACTTTCATTTTCATTTATAATAAAAATACTGTAATATATATATATTGTGGTGTGCAACATCAATTACATATTGTAGTTGTTATTTATATATATTGTAGAGTGTAGCTTCAATTGTTTATATTGTACATTATTCTATTATCGTCAAAGGCGAACAGTTGTCATCGAATTGCACAAAATATATTTTTTTAATAATGCTGCAAAACCAACTTACTTTAAAATTATTTTCGATTTTTTAACTATCTGTATTTTTTTTTAATCGATAAAAATGAATAATTCAATTTTATTTTTACCCGATACATGCTTGTCTACAAATATGTTAACCAAAAAAATGAGATGGATGAAATGTTATGTGAAGAAATGCCAGACGTTACCGGGAGTCGAACCCCAGAATAACTGATCTAGAAGTCATCATGCTAACTAGTTAGGGAGTCCTATAGAGATATTTTAATTCAGAAACCATAATTTCCCAATAACAATATTTTGCCGTGTTTACAGCTATAAATCTATTATCTTTTCTGGAAATTCATGTCTCAATAAATGTAAGCTGAGTTTTCAAAAACCAGCTAATATATAATGATTTAGAAATATCGGTTGGAGGGATTTCATATTGATTCTATATCGAGTTCTTATTTACAACAATCCACCGAACCAAAAGGAATTATCAAATTTGAGCAAATATAACTGCTTCACGAGATCACATGCGCGCGCATAGACACACACACACACAAAAAACACTTAATAATAACAAAAAATCAACCCACCGTAGATTCTTTAAAATCTGTCTCAGGACAGATTTAAAAGAATATCTAACCGGCACTATGAGCTTGAAAATTCATAGCTAATTGATAACTGCTGAGTAGATATCAACTAAATACTAAAAAAACTGCAGTTAAATTTTTTTTTAACGGTTTAAGCGTCAGCTAATTTGAAGTAAATAGTTATTGGGTGCTCTTTTTAATAACTGGACTGATTAAAACTACCGAGATAAAACCTAGACAAAATTTTTAAACATTATATAACTGTAAAGTTATTAACATTTACTAACTGTATTTTATACATATAATTGTACAACTATTTTTTATATTGAGACTTTTTTAAACAAACTTACGCTAACATGACAAGTTAATGAGACTGATTAGAAAAAATAAAATTAAAATCTATTTATTAAGATCTAATTTGTTGTAAAATTAAGTCGCTTTACACCCGTTAATGAAATGTATTTTACTCCTCAAACTTAATTTAATTAATTAATTATTTAAAATGTAATGTTGGGATAAAAAAATGAGAAATATCAGTTAACGTTACATCTCGATACTGTGTTACTAGAGATACTGTAAGCACCCGGAATTTCTTCTTATAGGGCAGTCTATTTGTTAAAAAAATAAAGTTGTGGTGTTAAAATTTATAGCTACAAATATGGTATTTTACAATAAAAACCTATTATTACTTTCCGTATATATTCGGCAATAATGTTCTATTAAAAGTTTTTTTTATTCTGTCCTGCAAATTTAATATTAAAATACAGAATTTGGCTAAACATTTTAAATATGGAAAATTACGTAATTTAACGGCTTAACAAGTTACAACTTATACGTTTAACAGTTATGTTTCAGAAATTTTTTTTCTAATTGAGAAAGGTATATTTATAATGATCGCAAAATTTTAATGTACAGTATCGGTAAATATTTTAGCCTTAATAATTACAATTTTTACTAGGTTTTTCTTTTAATAATAAATGTAATTCAAACGTGTCAAATTTATATTAAAGTTTTCAATCATATTTAATTGATTGAAATCTTTTATTTAAATATTGTATGATAGTATTTTTTAAAAGCATTTTTCTAGATTAACATTTTTTTAACTTAAACTTGTAATTATTGTTTTTTTATTAGAAAAAATCATAAAATTTATTTTAATTTAATGCTTTTCACCGTAAATATATATTATGATTTTTTTTTTTTTTTTTTAACAAAAGAATAGATAAAATGAACAAAAATAATTTCTTTTATTTACCTTATTGATCTAGGAATTACAATTTTTTTAATTTTATGTACTTAAAACCGATAAAAAACGTAAGTTTGTTAGTTAATATATACAAAATCATAATGGGATAAGTTTTAAATCTGTTATTGGAGCACTCATTGTTTCTTTTTTTGTGTATTTTGTGGTTTACATAAACCGATGTAAATTCTAAAAAGAAATGTTGAATAATTTAAGTTCCTTAAAACTTTCTTAAGAAGGAAATAGTCATTGCAATTTAAATATACAGCAAGCATAGCGAATAAATATAAAAGTATTGAAACAGTATAAGATTTTTTCTCTATTATTGGTTTGCAGTAGAAGAATTTGAATTAAAAAAATAAGTAAATAAAAATTAAAACTTGCAACAATAGACTACATCTCTGTACCTTTTCTAGCCCTATTATTTATATTAAACTAATTAGTCAACATTTAATTTAAATAAAATACCAGTATAAAAAATTACATCAAAGAGAGAAAAACTAATAAAGTTTTATGGTTTGTCTTATGTTTTAGTGTTTTTTTTCAGTTCGTTTATAATTTGGCGATCGAATTAAACCAAAAAAAATGTCAATATTTCATAGTTCTTAATTAGAATCTGATTTTAAAACGTCGAAATTAAAAAAAAAAAAAATTTAACAGCAAATTTTTGCAAATTTAACTTTTACGTCGGTTTTATTTATGTTTTTATACTTAACTTTATTCAATTTAAAAAATTAAAATAAGTAATCTTAAAAAACTTAGCACGTGCAGGAAAACGCTGATCGGAAGAAAAAACGGCTTTTAAGACTACAAATTGATAAAAGTAATTTTGAACGTCTTCATCTCAATAAAATAAAGAGAAGGAATTTAAAGAACCACTGCAAAGAGATTTATACTGACCGTTACTAAGGCACTTCGAATTTCGGAAATAAATTAGCTTTTACCACAAACTTTTCTACAATTTTTTTGTAATCTTCATTAAAAAAAAAAAAAAAAAAATACATTTTCATTAACAAAAGATGGCATTTTACTTATCATTTTTTATTATATTTTATTTTTTGGCTGAGGACGTTCTTCCATCTTCCCTTGTGGATATCTTTTACTCCCTAGATCCAGAGATAGAAAAGGTAACGAGAAGGGAGCAGGGGAGCAAAAGAAGGTTCTTAACTACGACCTTACGACCTATGTTTAGTGAACTGAGACTATATAAAGAAAACCCATTGAATGAAAATATACATATGCTAAATGGATAGAAATTGCTGTAAAAAGCTTCACTCTCTTTGTCTAAAGACATTGAGGCTTGTTTCATCAATTTAAAGAAGATCGTTCAAACTATTTAAACAAATTCATAAATAAGGGTAATAATAAATTCATATAAATATATATATATATATATAATATATATATATATATATATATAATATATATATATATATATATGTGTGTGTGTGTGTCTAGGAAAAATCACGGCCGCATGAAACACGTCTTGCGCCTAGAACAAACCAAAGCGGGAAGTGTCCACCAAAATCAACTAAACATAAATAAAAAAGAAAGTATTTTATACAAAACCTAAATAGAAATTAAAATATGATCAATAATAATCACATCAAATTTAAAATTAAAAAAAAAACAAATTAATAAAAATAAATAAAAAAGTAAAAATAATTAAAAAAGTAAAAATAATAATAATAAAAATAATCCAGCACCAAATTACAATAACAAAAAAATCGTTTTTGAACTGTGAAATTACCTTATTAAAAGAATATTCTAATTTCTTATATGTAACAATTTACGGGATAATCAAGAATTATCCCAGTTTTTGAAGGAAAACTGTAATCGAAACCAATTCATAGTCAAGGCTTCATAAAAAAAAAAAAAATTTTATAATTCTAATATTTTCACATTTTCCTATCTTCCACTGCACATTACATTGCAACTCTTGCTCCAGGGACAAAGAGAAACCTAACAATGAGTAGGGCTATAGAACAGTTTGAAAAAAATTTAATAAAATGCATACCTTTAATAAATTTAATAAATCTACTTTCATTATTATAATAACATATTCGGGAAGAATTGGGAATCTTCTTTTGCTTGTAAAGCCGATTAAGAAATAACACAATTTGTATTTTCATCATAATCAAAAAGAGAAACGGTTATCTAAAGAATATAATTTTTCAACATTTAAAAATAATTACATAAAAATATTATAAATTTATTAAATTTAGAAATTTAATGGCATATTGTCAAAAAAATAAAAATCGGAAAAAACTAAGATTAGTATAACATAACATTAAGTTGAATTTTATTTGATCGGGAAAGCTTAATTTTCTACCCGTTATTGCATTCCTTATTGATCGTTTCTAACATAAACATATATATATATATTGTTTTTAATCAAGAGAAAGAATGTGTGTTTTGTTTATGAATCTGTGCGTGAGTGTATGTGTGTATATGTGAGAACGTGTAAAGGGTTATTTTTGTTTACTTGCGTGCGCTTATTTTATGTGAATATATAGATACTATGTTCGTTAGCGTGCCTATTCTTTCACAGCGATCATGACATGGAAAAAGCACACCCACACACAATTTTCCCCTCACTTGCTTACTATTTTACAGAATGAAGCGAGGAAGTCCTGAGATATAACGTTGATTTCATTCAGCCGGTCTGAAAACAAAAAAACTCGGACAAGACGGTTGAGTTTTTCCTAGATTGTTTTATGCTATCATTAATGTTAACTATTATTTCTGTTACTGCAGTTCTCACGATAAATTCAACCTTAACTTTCTGATTTAATATTTATTTATAAATGTATTTAAAGTTACTATATTACTTTTATCATAACTGACATAATTCAACCTTAACTTTCTGATTTAATATTTATTTATAAATGTATTTAAAGTTACTATATTACTTTTATCATAACTGACATAATGGTTGAGGTTTATTATTGCTTATATTGTTATTAAGATGGAAAAAACGTTTATATTACACATGTTTAATGTTAATGATTTAATTAATACACTCATTAAAACTTTGGAGTACCAGCGTAGTCTAGAGAGCAGAGTGTGGGTGCCAGAGAGAAAAAGGTGATTTTTACATAAAGCTTAAAAACAATTGATATTAGCAAAAGCATTCATTAGAACATTTTTAAACATTATAAAATTTCCCTACAATGTTTTAATTTATACAAGGAAAGATAACTGATTTGTGACCTTTATAAATTTTTGAACAGTTTTAGTTTTTGCAATAATTGTTACTTTTGAAGTTACTCGTAAAAAAATTTATAATTATGTATTCTTACCGTAAAATGTAATCTTTCCGCGGGGATAAAATATACAAACTCTTATTTTTCTTCATTCAGAGAAAATACAAAAAAGAAAATTATTTAAATTGAATTTGTAATCTTTAATTATGGGCTCATTACAGTCTTTGGTTACTGTTACCTGTTTTTATGATATGTGAAAAACCTTTTATTCTCTTCCACTTACACCTCTATAGACTACTCTGATATGCAGGTCTCTTCAGAATCTTAATGAGTGAGGAGCTAAATTAAACACGTTTAGGAAAGGTCAATACAACCAATTATTTCCTACTCAATTTCTATTTTTACTGTGGAAAAATTTAGTTTTTCATTAAGCACTCTTAATTATATTATTTGTACGTTCATCAATTATTTATACATTCAAACACTCTGTTTCATTATAAAGGTGCTCGTAAAAATTCAATTTTTTTATATTTGAGGGTTATGAATCGGTTTACATACTTATACCATATATAAACCCCATACATATACTTCGACCTTGGATCATTATATTTTTGAACTAAAAACTATATGAGAGATTTAGGTATATTTAATGGATGGTATGAGAAAAATAGTGATCGATTCAATTTGATTGAAACTTCTTCTATGTAGGAATTAAAAAATATAAACTTAAATAACGTTCTAATTTCGAATTAAACCATTATTATCTAAATTTTAGGAGGGTTTGGGAGACCATGATATCTGAAAAAGTAATTTAGAATTACCGTTATTGTGTACTCACGAATAGAAAATAGATTGTGGGTCGGTCCGTAAGCAGTATCCTACAGTTGTAAATCACACTTATAACGATGGATGTTCTGGCTATAAGGATGAAGAGTTCATCCTCATAGTCCTTTATCCTATAAATAATAAGAACAATAGGGAATAGAGAAAAGAAAGATGTACCCGCGAAAAAAGGTTAACAATTCCAATTAGAAAATACTGAAATTCCTTCAGGCAATGAACACCTATTTCACTCATCTCTAAAGAGACCGGGACATTTTTATATTGACAGGAGTAACACAACGGATCAGCCTTATGCCCTTGATTAATTATTAACAGTATTTTGGGTCAAATGACTAATTGTGCACGGTGTATTTGGTACGTTAAATATTACCATTTCAAAGGGTGATTCACCTGCAGTCAATGGTTTAGTATAATTTAATCGACTGGTCGAGTAATTTAGTACTCGACCAGATGTGAATGGTTGAGCATTCACACGTTAGTCAAGTGTGAACATGAATTTTCCAGTCATGTATCAAGTTTAAATAGAAGTTTATCGTGTTTTTACGTTAATAGGTTTTCCTCATCTACTAATGTTTCCTAATATATATTTACTAAACCCGGGCATACAGGTCCGAGCGCGTTAAATGTACTGTAGACTGCAAAACTTTACGTATATTGTGCAGTACAATAAGTATAATTATGATATTTAGTATAATTTTATATAATAATAATAATAATAGATATACTTTTATTGATTACGTATAAAAAAGTTTTGAATTTGAGTTACCACTTGAATTTTACTCAATAATGAATTAAACATCTCCTTTGATGTTATGTTTGCGTAAAAATACTTTGTTTTGTATCTTTTGTAGCCAACTCCTTTAAAATACAATTGTAGGTTCCGGACTCACTTCTTTTTTTATTCAGTTTCTGATCAAACACGCTTAGTTTTCTTCAATATAACTACTTTTAGTTTCCGCAGTAAGAAATGGTAAAACTGATCAAAGTACTTCCACACTTTATTGTTTTTTTTATCCTTTCTATTTAAACAAAAAGAGTCGACGATTTATAAAATACTATTTACACAATATAATAATAATATGCTAATCCATAAAAAAATTCTCTTCTAAATTAGTGGCTTCGTATGGAAAGTATTTACGTATTAAAATATCCCGTATTAGTCTGATGCGATAATTTAATAATCATTAAAAGAGTGATGACGGAGAAATAACAAGTTTATTTTATTTGTGTTTTTTTTTTAATGACGTCTATGTTATACTCAATTTTTTACATTGTTTTCTTCTGTTTTTATTAATATCGTTAATATTTTCAATAGTAATATCATAATTACCTCAAAATTCCCTACGTAATATATTCTGCTTAGTTTCTATTTTTACAACAAGATTTTCTTATCTGCGTAAATAAATTATTTGTACTCTAGAATAAAGAGAAAAAATGCATTCAGCAAATAAAAATGCAGAACATAATATGTTAATATTAAAACAATAATAATAAATTGAAATAATAGGTAAAAACTACTGTGCTGAAAACTGAAATAATTGTTCGTTTGGAGATTTTAATGATATTATTATTATTTCTTAAGTTTTATGACAGCTTATGAGATTATTTCAGTATGATTTCTTATAAAAAGTATTAAATTTTTCATGATAAAGAAATACTTTTTCAGAATAACTTTCTATTAATTTTTTCTCTCTGTCTGTTAGCATTTAAAACCAGCAACTTGTGGGAGAGCATAAGAAAATTTGAATTTGATAATCACGTGACGTGGTTCCAGAAGAAACCTCGCCCAATAAATCTTTACATTTTGCCGTTTTGATTGACGTTTTGTTTGCAAACAATGCGACTGTGAAGTAATTCGGAGCAGGAAAGTCTGATATGAAAACCGAATATAGAACACCCAGAACAGAGATTTGAGGAACTCCCGACTTAGACGTAGTGATAAAACTCAGATAGTTCAGGTAGATTGAACTTATCCTGGGGAAAAGCGCCCATCCAAGTAATCCCGCAGGATTAAAGAGTATGACTGACGGAGGTTCTGTTTTAGCTTATGCAGCAGACCAGGATCCATACATGATGAACATCCAAAAACGCTATTGAGAAGTACTTGTCCTCCAAGGATCTGTTTATGATGGTAACAGCTCTACAGATGTGTTCAGAAATGGTCCTAGATTGCCCATTTCTAGGTATAATGAGGAATTAAGTTAATAGCAAGGTAGTATTACTAGGTAGATAGATAACACATGATTGGGACCGTTACTATATGGGAGATCTTCCACTCAGGAAACATATTGTTTTAGAGGATACCTTTGAATGATTATCCGGTCCGTTATGTACCGGATGGCCTTGTACGGAAGCCTAACATCTTATGAATTGATCAAATCAATGCATGGAGCATCTTTCAGTCTTCTCTTCCTTGATTATTCCTAGCAACTACCAATAAAATAAACAGATTATATGAGATGTTGGTAAAGACTTCGAGATATTTGAATTTATATTTTTATAAAAATATAAAATTATTTATAGACAAGACACAAATTAACTATTTTTCATAAATGGCTTTTCATCATTATACAAATATTTAATTAGTTTTTGGTGTTTATTCGTTTATTTTAAATATAAAAAAATTATTTTTACTAGTCTGTTTTTGTACTTCAACTTTATCAATTTAACCTACTAAAATTGATTAATTACATGTTTTTAGTAGTTCATAATAAATGATAGAAAATATTCCTATGAAATTATAAAGGCTAATCTTTATACAAGATTTTAATTCTGTTATTAGGTAATAACAATAATAAAATATTACGTAAAGGATGAATTATTTTTTTTTCGTTTTCATTATAACAGTATACTCTTAAATAATTAAAAAGTTTAATTATAAAATTTAATTTTGAGTACATACAAATTCTTTCTTTGGAAGAGTTATTAAGTCCATGTTATCTCAACCGTATTGATAATTTACTTTTTTGTATTTACTCTACCGGCTAATACATGAAATGTGTAAGTATTCTTTTACTAAACAATGACAACGACATTATTAACGTATGGTTTAGTCCAATCTTTTATTTTCTTCTACTTCTTCAAAAAGAAAACTCGGACAGAGGAAATTAAATTTCCTCTTTCTGAATGATAGTTTTTTTAGATAATTTTTTTTAATATAATTAAAATTGTTATAGTGTTATCTAAACTAAGACCAAAATTACAGTAAAAAATTACTAAATATAATAAACACTATTAAATTAATTCAAAACTATCCTAGCAGTTAATTAATTCAAAGCAAAAATTTATACAATATTTTTTATAAATAATTTTTTTATTATTAACAAGCAGCAGCAACAACTATAATCTCCTTTTTATACAAATATATATACATAGAAAAGTAAGCAATTAGTTTAGTAAATTACTAAATAAAATTATTACTGATTCACTGATCAGTAATGTAATGACATTTTTTAAACACAGAAATTTGTTAAAAATCTTAATTTTTAAAAATTAAATTTGTTAAAATTTATCAGGAAAGACTATTGAATTTTTTCAGTTTTGTTAATTGTAAATACAATCATTATTGCCCTTAAGGTTTTTTTTCTTCAACCATTCTCGTAAATATGTGAGATTATCTTGTAAATAACGTGACAGGTTTCTCATCCACAGCCAGAATATCCATATAATAATTAAAAGTTGCCAACATAGTCTGTTAGGTGATTTGTAAATCGGCAGTGAACAAGTCAAATAATTATTGCCTAACAACACTCCTTTGGATAAATCTAAGTTGATTTTGTACGACAGAGAAATACTGACCTCATTATTTATATACTGACCTCATTATTTAAATTGAAATTATACGTCTTTCAAATATAAAAGGTCAGTGCAATTAATAGTTATATGGCGGCAATACTTTAACTTTTTTTTATAATTGACGTACTTTTTTACTCATTATCATGTTACAACGAAGGTTATTAACGGCTCCTTGGGAGTTGATTCATTATGAATCTTTAACGCCGTAGAAAGGAACGAACTTAAGGAGAATTTATTAACCTTATTGCAGCGAAGGTGTAATAAGTACCACCACAACACTTGTATTATTAAACAATCAAAAATGTTTTGTTCCAGCAACACACAAAAATTACCAGTTTATAAATAAATAAAATATCGTCATTGATTTATTATACTACGCTAATAAAATAGATTTATATTTACATAACATATATATTATTGAAATCAAATTAAAGGACCAGCAAAGCGATGACTGCAAAGAATTTCATTTAGATATATCCTTTAAAAAAGAAAATAATTCTTGCAAAATAACCCAAGAAAACTTGTTTTGTAAAATACTTTTCTGTAAAAACTGTTACTTCGTCATTAAAATCCAACATCATATTTTCAAATATTTCAGTGAATCTAATACGAGTATAATACTTTCTTATTAGAACACACTATTTTCCAAACATTTATCCTTTTATAAAAATTTAATATGTTATTCAGCTCCTAAACTTTCCATCAAGTTATTCCTAAGATTAACTCTTCGAACATATGCTTTTTTCCTGTAGTTAAAATTTTTGTAATTATTACTTTTAATATTATCAGTATATATAATATTACTACTGTTATTTTTGTTTTTCTATTCGTATAACACGAATAATATTTTATTGTTTGTATTTTATTTTCTAGATCGTCATGCTGAATCGCATTTTATTCAAATTTTATTACATTATATTTCATTAATATTAAGACTTGAACCGTTCTGGAATTCTGCTGCTTTATAACAAATTTAATTCTTTATGATGCTACAAAATTTAATAACTTTTAATGAGATTTAATCAAGATGTTTGTTTATTAAATAAATTATATCTCATACACAAATATTTTATGATAATTTTTATTGAAAAAGATTTTTTTCTTAAATTTTCCTTTGACCACGGGTAACGCATCAGTAGAATTTTAAATCAAAGGAAAAAGCGATAAATTATTATATGAGACAGACATCGTTTGGGTGACCATCTGCAGAAAGACTCTGTATGAAATATTAATGTTTAGATATCCCTGGTCTTGAAAACGAGTGTCGTTGCGCCAACTCTTTTTTTCTCGTAATTCTTTCATACTACGTTTACTCTTATACTCTAATACGAGTAGACATCAACTTATTGCAATTCCTTATACCATTCTTATCTGATACTCAATACTGCAAGTAAGCGAGTGAGATATTTATCATTTTATACTATTTATTGTGTCATCACATCATAAACGAATTTTAAATAGAAATTATTATGTCTGTAAATAGTATTTTATAACTAAAAATATGATTTACCTTTATTTTAACCTTGTATAAAATATGAAATATTTTATCATCCTGGCACATTTAGATTGATAGAGTTTCTTTTGGTTACAGATATTACTTTATCTACGTTTTTAACCAGGAGTATTTATACTTCTGGAGTAAATTAATCTCCTTTAAATTGTTAAAAAAAATTGAAAATAACATATTTTAAAAATACATACATATAGGAAAGCGTTCTACAAGGAAAGGATACTATTTCTGGAGTTGATTTTAAAGAAAAAAATAGCAAAAAAAATTAAAATTAATTCGTAAATCCGTAAACACTTTGTTTTTTTATTTTTTAATCATTCCCAAAATTCATTTTTTTTTTTTTTTTTAATTTCTCTCTATATATACATATATATATATATATATATATAAATTTTTCTCTCTCAGAAAGAGAGAGAGAGAGAGAGAGAGAGAGAGAGAGAGAGAGAGATTGTTTTTATGTCATGTTTAAATCACAATCAATTCAGAAATTTAAGTCAAAAAACACGACTTTTTGGTTTTGTTAAAGTGACTTTGTATTAACTAAAATAATAATTGGCTGACAATACCCAATTAAGGAATAAATCTTTTAAAAAAAAATTATAGAGACTTTATTTTTTGTCAAAAATAAACAAATATTATTTCCGATAATATTCTTTCCTGCAGAACACTTGGATATTTCCATACATCAGATAATAAAAGGAAGAAGAAAAATATTTACGCAAACGAAGTCAATGTAAATGATTACACACAAAAGATGTATCAATTGATGTTATATAATTGATACTGGGAGACTGGGCACAGGGCTGGGACCTGCGATGGTCCCGATACGCGAGGACATTGTTTAAACTGTGGGATAGCGGGACATCTACGTAAGGATTGCCCAACGGAGGCCAAATGTACACTTTGTAATTCTCGGAGGTATTCTCGGGGTACGCGGCTGCAAACCCAAGACCAAATAATGAGATGGTTTCCTGTGTTTTGGGAAGACCTGGGTTGGGGTAGCCCTGTCCAGGAAGGGTCGGCCGCTTAAGTGTCCTACTGTCGGCGATTGGACAGGGACTACCTTAGTGTTTTGATCGGACTTCGATGAGGGAGGCAAAGTAAGACCGTTGTACCGGTGGTTCCTCATTGGAGGCGTGGCGTCAAGACTGGAGTCCCGGTGGGAATTCTCTATGAAGTTTCCTCATTAGAGGCATGGCGACTAATTAAAAACCGAGTCCAGGCTACCTGGGGGGACGTCAATTCTTGAGCTAGCAATTTGAGGCGATGGCACTATCTGGAGCTGTGGTCATGCTTGGTTTCGGGTCTGGCTCCAGGGGGGTGGGAGATGAAAGCTGATGAACTAAAAAAAAACTACAAAAGATTTGTATAATATAGTTAGTGTTGAACAGGTTGAACGTTAAGTATATTAGATGAATAAGTGAGGCGCATAGTTGCCTCAAAATTCCGAAAATGGGAAAGGGTTTTATATAAGAAGCCTCATAATGATCTTTAATAGTGCAGGCTAACGTCAAACATCTATTACAGGTATTACCGATTGTCTTTTAATACAGTGTTTCTCAACCTTTTTTTTTATGGTGGATCGGTAAAATTATTAAAAAAATATACAGGGATCGGCAGACCCGCAGCTCAGATTTTTTAACGAGCAAAAACTTATAATCATATTTTTATTTTATTAGTAATTAAATTTACATAAACGAGTACATAATATTAATTAATATCATTTATATTTATAAACAACAAAACGATACATAAATGAAGATCAAAAAATAAATACAAAAAATTAAATATAGGTTGTTTTGTTTAGAAATAGAAACTACACTCAAACAATATTTCAAACTAATTGTAAATAATGAAAGTTGGTGAGAAATTTTTTGTAGCTAATTTTGTACAATTGTTTCAATTTCAGGTTGTAAATTACTTAAATCTAATCGAAGAGATGAATTTATTGATAAACGATTTCTTGTTTTGGTTGTAATGAGTGTCATAACTGAGAATCCAGGTTCACACAAACATGTGGTTGTAAAGGGAAGTAGCATTTTCATAGCTTTGTTATTTAAATTACGATATTCATTTTTTATTGCAATCCAAAATTTAATTAAATTCATAGCAAAAAAAAAAAATTGTTTTTTATTGTTATGTCTGAACTCAGTTCTAAGAGACGTTATTGGTCCTTCGTTCCTTAAATTTATATTATTGCAGTAATTCTCAAAAAAAGGATTAGTTATCAATAAATCTTATCTACTGCAAGTTTAAGTTTGTAATCCATCACCTAATGACTATAAATGTTGACTTATTACTACATTCAGATTATCAACTATTAATTCCTTTTGTGCAGTAATAGAATCGTAATAAGAATTACATCAGGATTATTTTCTTCAATTTTTTTTCCAAAATTTATTTAATTTTTAAAATGCATAAATTATGTTATATAAATTAAATGTAATTGTCATACTTCTCTGCAAACATAAATTTAAGTTGTAAATGTAGGAAACATAAATGTAAGAATGTTTAAACATAAATGTAGAAAATATGTCACTTAAATCTGCCAGTTTCGCAATCCAATACGTATTGGAAAAATATTTTGATGACGGAGAGTGTTTTTCTACCAAAAATATTTCCACTTCCGTCCTTAATTCATAAAGTCTAGTAAGCACTTTTCCTCGCAACAGCTCTCTTACTTCTGCATGAAGTAAGAGATGTTGGTGCTCTGTTCTTATCACTTTTCTTTACGAAATTAACAATTTTTGTCGATTCCAGGAGAACATCCTTTAATTCAGGTGACATATTTATAGCTGGTAAGTGCTGAGGTTGTATTAAGCAATGTGTTAGTAATATGTCAGGAGAAGCGATTTTTTGAATCGTTTTGTTACTCCGCAGTGTTTCCCAATCATATTTGCTGCTTCGTCTGTGCACAAACCGATACAGTTTTACCAGTTTAAGGAATAGTTAATATACGAATTCAATGAATAAAAAATTTTGGAACTTGTCGTGTGCGAATGTAAAATCTTTGCAAAATAATAATTCTTTAATTTTTTCAGAAGAATAGTCAGAATATTTCAGAAGAATAGTACGTACGATAGTACGTAGCAGAGAAAAATAGCTTTTTTAGAAATATTACATGATTCGTCGAACTGGATGGCAAAAATTGGTGATTCTTTAATACTTTGTTAACTAGTATTCAATATTTTCAGATATAGTTTCAATTCGACGACTAATTGTATCATTTGAAAGAGCAATTGATCTGATCTGATCTGATTTGCAGCTGAGGGTCCAAACATTTCATTGCAAACATCAATTAACACCAATTTAATTCAATTTTCTCCGGTTGTGAACGATTTTTTGCTTTGGCTATATGTGGTGCAACTAAATATGAACATTTCAATTGCGATTTCTTTTGAATAAAAGTTTCTTTAATTTTTTTTTTTGAGATTAAATTCTTGTTTTTGTCGTTCAAAATAATACAATGGTTTCTGTTCTAGTTCGGCATGTCTTGATTTTAAATATCGCAACATTTTGGACGGTTTCATGGTATCATTATTATTAACTACTTACTATTATGCATACTGGACGTACATCGTCTTTTGTAGAATCCGGCCAAAGTATAAAACCATATTTCAAATACTCATTATTGTAGCGTCTTGTGAAAGACTTAGATATTATTTTTTATGACTGGTGGACATTCATTTTCTGTTACACTCGATTTTTCTATACTTCCGATTCCCGGAGTAGAACTTTCAGCGCGGAAAAAATTATGTAAACTTCCTTGACTTTTTTTTACTCCTTTTAAGAGAAATAAAAATTTTGTATTTTTGCAATAATAAAACGTAACCCCACTTCATTATAACATTAGTAGTCAACTGCGTAACGAATGCAGTGTTGTATTGTAAATGTAGTGTTTGCGCTAAGCTAAGTCATAAAACAAAGGTATCATCAAAGCCGCAATCTGTAGTGCGGTGTTGTTCGATATCTTTCGCTACTATACTTCGTGCGCCGTGGAAAGTTGCCGATTGTGCAAAGTATATAGTGTATTCAACAAATTAACCATGCACCAGTATTTGGCAATGTATATGTACAGAACGTTATTAAATAATTATATTACCGTTATATTTTATATTAGCTTACATGATATTTTCAATGCTTTTCTTTTCTCATATTTTTAAATTCAATTTTTTTGTGGGTCAATTTGTTCAAGAACCGGTAGAATTATCTCGCGGACCGGCAGCTATCTACGGATCTGTGCTTGAGAAACTGCTATATAGAGTATCTGGCCCATTTAACACTTTTTTTGTTGTATTTAATAAATATAATAATTACAGAAAATAAAAAGTCAAAAAAAGCATCCTAGCTTCAGAATACAATTACATTATTTTACTGATATATTTACTTATTTACTACTTACTGCCTTATTATTTTTTTCTTTCCATCAAAGTCACTACTATAAAGCGACTGAGAAGATCTATTATACTCTCCTACATCTAAAATTTTAATGATTTTTTGATGAAAAGTACGGCGCTACATTCGGTGGGCTTCTTCCAATTAGACGGAGCAACGTTGTCACACATCAAACGATTCCCTAACACGCAATCATGCGAATTTTTCAGAACCAACTGTTAGCCGATGAGACCATTCATAAAAATTACAAAACCTTGGATAAAATGTACATCTCAGTATAAGATATTGCTAAAAATTTTGAAATAATATTTGTTTTACATCCTCCAAATATACATGCCATTTACAAAAAAGCATTGAAGTAATCCAATCTTTCACATTTTAACTAAAGGAAATAGAGCCCTCCTTTGGAGGATCAGATGACTGAAAATTTCGGAAAAACTATTTTTTTTCTTTTTTTTTTGTTTGAAAGGTAATTTTACAATTTGAAGAAGACAGGTTCCAAAAAATATTTCATTTTTGTTAATTGAAGGAGCGAGAGTAACCCTTACGAACTCTTTGCGGATAAGTGAGCCAAAAAACCTTGTATAAAACTATTTATTTTACTTTTTTCTTATAATGGAACATATTTAAAAAAATTAAACATTTTTATGACGCAGTATTTTAATTTTTACAGAATTCAATCACGAAGGGAAACCAGGAAATTTTTAAATATTTTCAACCACAGCGATGAAATGTTTCTGGTCCCGTTGATTCTGACTTAAAATCTGATGAAAGTATGATTTAACAGTTTTCTCAGCAGATATTATTTGTTATCTGTAAATTTACATATATTGCCTTGAAGGAGTACCAAACGTTATCGAACAGAGGGTTACTACGAGAAATATAGAGTGTCCATATAAAACGCAACCCGTCAATCACTCATCCGTGAAATTTCAAAAGTCAAGCTTACTCCCCTACTCGTTATTGAAATGGACTCGTCCAACATCTGAACATCGCGGCGACGCAGTAGAACACTACCGATAGAAACAACAATGCAATCATAACGTTCAGTGTATTGCTAGAGACAAGATGGTGTTTTTTCTAAATTAACGTGTTTTCATTGTCGAGTCGTACTTCAGTACGAAATCAGTGGTTGCAGTGCAATATTTGTTTCGCCATAAGTACCCAGATAAACCAGCTCCTAACAAAACATCAGTATTAAGGTTAGTTGCAAAATTTAGAGAGACCGGTTCTGTTAATAACAAGGAACACAAAAGATCTGCGTCAGTGTTGAATACAGATGCAGTCACTGAAATCAGAGACCGATTACTCGCCTCGCCAAATAAATCGATCAGACATTTGTCTGCTGAAATTAATTTGTCTAAATCAACTGTTCATCGGGCGACCAAACTATTACAATTACAACCTTATCGCATTCAAACGGTTCATCAACTTCTTGAGCCCGACAAAGAAAAACGGCTACAATATTGTCAATGGTTCCGTCGATTCCTGCGTGAGGGAATTAATGTTATGGGTTCGTTATTTTTCACAGATGAAGCACGGTTTCATTTGGATGGCTACGTAAACAGCCAAAACAGTAGAATTTGGCGTGCTGAAAATCCCCCACGTCTATCACGAAAAACAATTACACCCGCAGAAGTTGGGCGTGTGGTGCGCGATATCGCGGAAGAAAATAATCGTTCCTATTTTTTTCGAGTACACCATTAATGCAGAACGATATCAGGATATTTTATTTCAGTTCATTGCACTCTTGGAAGAAAAAGACAGACACTGCTGGCTACAACATGACGGTGTGACATCGCACTACGCAGGTTCAACGTCTGATTTTGTTGAGGAATTCTTTGGTAATCGTGTTATTGGTCGAGGCTTGTGCCTACCAAGATCTCCAGATTTGACTGCGGCGGATTTTTTTCTATGGGCTTACCTCAAAGAAAAAGCCTACAGCAACAACAAACGAACACTTGAAAGTCAATATTGAACAAGCTGTATTAAATATCCAGCCACAAACTTTGAAAAATGTTGCAAGAAACGCTGTAAAAAGAACTGAAGCTTGTATTCAAGAAGATGGCGGCCACTTCCAACATTTACTCTAAAGGTAAGGAGGTAATGGTTGGTAATAATTAAAATTACATTTACATTTACACATGCCTTTTTATTATTACAATACCTACCAATATAAGGTTGTGTTGCGTTTTATATGGGACACTCTGTATAAACGAAATAGACTGCTACGTAATACCGTGCTAAATTAAAGGTCTCTGGTTTGAATCCTGGTTAGAGGTTAGATAATTTCTAACGAGTTGTACTTTTAGTAGTTAATAATTCTCTTTTTGCGTTTTTGTAATCAATTCACCAATAAAATAATAACAAAAATAATAATATTAGGGGTTTAGTTTTTTAAAAGTATCTCAGTTTAAAAGTATCAATAATAACTATAAAAGTAAAAAATAACGTCTGTGAATACTGTCCTTTCTGTCTCAACAGACTGCTTAGATTTGTCTTATGCTGTTGGTACTGATTAAACACAAAAACGCTAGTGAATACTGTCGGGTCTGCTTCCACAGATTTGAATCCAAAATTAATAATAATAAAGCGATGTCTCAACATTCTCGCTCTCCGGCAGGTAGGTAGGGACGTGGAAATCATGATTTCTATATGTATTTGTCACGTTAGATGATATTATACGGTCTTCTGTAGGACAGGTAATGTGAGTTCCTGCACAAGATATGTAACACCGTTAAAATCATCAAAACTCGAGATATCTTGTATTAAACCTTTCAGATCCAATATGCATTGTACGTAATATAAAACATCATTAGGGTCAGTGGGAATCTTATAATTCTATATATATGCATCACCTTATATAGTCTTGATGTCGGTTCCATTGTTTTTTTAAATAATTACTTAAAGGACGTTTTTCGTTCTTTTTACAAGTAGAATCTGAAAATGTATAGCCAGCCTACCACCTTATATATACGCTGTTTCGCGATTTATTTATTATATTTTTAATTACTTTTGTATGTCCTATTGCAATTAATTGAACCTACGAAAGGAAAAACTGATTACGAAAGTTATTGAAACAATATGGTATTAATAACTATTATACGGACTTTTATTGAAAAAGAAAAAATACGTCGAGGCGCTTCCATTGGTCATATAATACGCAATTTTTTTTTAATATATTATTAAGGTAAGGCTAATGATCAGGTTTGGTTATAGAATTTATAATTTCTAGTCAGTGTGTACACGCTTTATTATTATTTAGTTAATATAGATTGAATAGAAAGTAATAGAAAATTTATTAAAAACTTATTACCGACTTTCGAAAAAAATTACGCATGATAGTAGTGGAGGAAAATGGATTCTATTTACGTTATGAAGTGCGAGATGTACGAAAATACTATTCATATAAATTGGGCTTTCCTTATATAGTATATATATATATATATATAGCCTATGACACTAACGAAGGAATAGACTAAAAAATGTAGTTCTTAAAATTACAGTGAAAAAATTAAACAAAATCAACAAAATTTGCTTATATGTAATTATATTTTTTTAAATTTTAGTTTCACCAATGACAAAATATACATACATTTTTAAATCGTGAAATTGAAGTTATATAAAAAAATAAATATATTAATTAACCACAAATAATAAAACAATATTTGTAGAATATTAATTCGAAAAAAATTGGATGTAGTTTTTTAACAGCCAAATAAAATTTTAATTTATTTCGTGCCTGAAGTACGAAACAAATGTTTTATTCTTGAAAAATTGTTTTAATTAATAACATGATATTCAGTAAAATATAATTTATAAAAGCAATAAATAATAACTGTGTGGTGGTACAATATTCATGTTATTTATCAAAACAAAGCTTATACCAGACCAAAATGGAATAATTAAATTTATAAATGGTATAGTTTTAAATAGCTTCATACGAAATGCGATTTATTAACGGAAGTAAATCAATTTTGAAATACTGGAATACGTATATACTAATTTAATTCTAAAATATTATCCTTTTTGTGTGTTTTTTTTACCATTTAATAACAAATTAAGGAAAAGCGTTTACGTCCTAGACAAATTGAAAAATGAGCTATTATTATTGATCGGAACGGTTTTCTTAATTAAAACTTTCCTTTTAAAAGGTTCCTCTAAGTGTTTAAACAAGCTTTCCTTTATCTCAACATTATAATGGTTTTAATAAAGAAAATTCGACGAGAATATCATCTACATATACAAGGGAATCTCCTTGTATTTATCAGGAGCTTTCTCAGTAGTTAATCCTTTCGATTTCGAGATGGAACGAAGGTACCCGAAGATTTTACATTAGAAAACGGAATACCACAGGGAAATGTCCAAAGTGTTACTTTATTTGCCGTAGCCGCAAATACTATAAAAAATTCTCTTGCGAAAACTCGTTATGTGTTCTTTATTTGCAGATTATTTTTCAATTTACCTAGCACGTAGAACTTTAGCTACTGGTAAGAGGCTGCTCCAAAACACAATAACCGTTTGAGAATAGGTCCTCCGCAAGGCTAAGAATCTAAGGAAGCCAGCAACTATGTTCCATTCCCTTCCGATTTTCCAATTAACATGCAGATGTAAACCAGAAGTAATCCTCGCAACTGTCTAGCTACTTTGGTACGTTGGTACAGTTTCGTACCTGGAGTAAACATTACATGTCGCACTTCATCAATGGCCCTACAGGATGCAAGTGGCATACACCAAATTAAAAAGACATATATACATACAAATGTCATTCATTATTTGTATAATAATTGAAATTATTTTGAATAATTTATTTCAAATAAAAGTTTTCATATAAACTTAAAAATAAAATAATGATGGTTATTTCCTCTAAGGTGTAGTAGATCGAGAGTAAAAATAAATGAAAAACAAAAGTAGGAAACAATGTGAGCTGATAAAAATGAACGATTTATCTGGAAATAAAATGATACAAATAACTAGTACTTTTACAAAGTAAAAGTAGATATACAGAAAATAATATAAAATAAGCCTGTCAAAAGTTTTTAAAACTTAAGCTTCCTCGAAATACTTTTTATACTACTACTTTTATTTAACTGATAAAATTCTCGTCTTAAATTTCTTATAGATTTAAAGAAAAGTTAGGTAATAATGATATTAAAATTTTAATACTCATTATTATAATTTTTTATACAAAATTGTTAAAACATATTAATACAGAATTTTACATTATAACTTTATTAAAAAAAAAAAAACATGTAGATATTACATACTAATTATCCAAAGTTTTTTTTTTTTTGCGCTGAATTTCTTTATTTTCTTACCAATCAGTTACTACAATGTAGCTGTAAGCAAGCTGTATGACTGACCATCACTTGAAAGAGGACCACCAATGATAATCCTCGCATAGGTTTTTACAAATTTATTACTGCATTAAAAGTTTTTCACGACCTTAATTTACTTTACATCCGGATTTTCTTTATTAGCTATTTTATGTATCAGAATGATTTATACTACATAAACTATCTCATACATTTGTATACCCAAATTAAATTGTTACTTATATTTAAAATCATACACATAATTCATAAAAAATTTGATAACCTAATTTCTTTCTATTTTTAGACCAAGGTAACTTTTAAAAGTTGAGAAAACTTTGAGGAACCCATTTTTAAATCGATTACAACTTGCTTCTTAATACTTTATTATAATTTAAAATCGAGGATGACAAAAATATACATTAATATATTCTGCGTGAAAAATAATTTTCTTTTATTTTTGGATAAAAGTTTTTGGATTAAAATTTTATACGTAAACAACTTGAATATTTCAAGCCTTCTCTTCATACACCTTTTTAGGTTCCTTGCACACAGAAGCTATTTTTTTTTGTGTGTATTTTACTTTATTTATAAAACTTACTTTTATTAATTCTCTTTTTATGTTTAGAAATATTTGTATGCTAACTCATTCCCCGTTTAAGAACGAACATTGCACGTGTTCTATCTAATGACAAATGACAAACCTCTTTGCCTACTGTTTTGGGTTCTATTGAATAAGTTCATGATCCTGATGTTATATAATTTTTAGTTAGGAAAGAGTTTCTTTTACAAAGTCGGAATTTTACTTTTTTTTTAACAATATCATCTGATTCGGGACAAATCAAGTAAAATGAAAAATTGGCTAGTCTACAAATGTAAGCTGAATAAACTATAATCTTATTAAAAATTACATACTACCAGACAATAAGTATTTACTGAAATAAATTAAAATAACTTTCAAGGATTACATTATCTTATAATCAGAATGTTGAAATCTATATTGAAGCAAGTCTCATTGACGATGAGGAAAGTTTCAAGTCTCCATTCTTCATTGATTTCAACAAAACTTTGGGATTTGCACTAGATACAAAATGATGTTTTTAAATACACTGGCTATGGTAAAAGAATTCACGATAAAATGTTTATCTCGAAAAATGGAAATAATCTTTATTGCAAAAAAAATTTTAATTCGAAATTTGTTTTACGTAAAGTGAAAGCGTACATTAATAGTACAATTAAAATATTCAGGCAATTATCGTAAAGTGGGATGGAAATCATTTGTAAAAAATCTGAAAATCATTCGGTAATACATCTATCAAAACAAAAAATACTAAATAATATTTATTAATTTTATTTAGCATTAATTATTGGTATATATATATATATATATATATATATATATATATAAATACAATTGTTAGTTCCGCTTGCCAACAACTGTAAGTAATTTAGTTTTAGTATGTTCAAGCGCTTTCAGAAATATTATTTTCCATCATCAGGAACATATGAATGGAGTATAATTTATAAATATTTACTTCACACAGTAAAAATTGAGATAGAGTAAAATAAATTATAATTTATATTAATATAACAATGATCGTCATAGTAATAAAACTAAGTCAACGTTTGTACATATTGTCAATAGAAGAATCTCAATTGTTATTTAGCTAATTTAAATTCTTGTTAGCTAATTTTTACCCGACTTCGTCCATAGGAGTGATAATGTATTTAATTATTATGTATGTTTGCTACCTTCTCTAGTTTAATAAAAATCCAACCAATTATAACCACATTTTAGAGATTAACAGATGTTTGGTCTGGGAGTAACATAAGTTATGTTAAATTGTCTTATCTAAAAGGAGGTGGCGCTACACTGAGCGGCAAAATTAAAAAAAAAAATGCTATTTTCATATTTTAATTACGGTAATCCATAAAACGATAAAAGGAACTCCTTTTTGCCTGCAGTGAACTTTTGGAAAAATTCATACTTTTCTGGGCGTACGTGTGGAATTTTGGGGAACTGCTATTACATGTAATATGGAAATTATACAACGATTCTGAAACAAAGTAGCGAGGGTGACTGCCGAAGCGCCATGGTTCATATGGAATGATGGGGTTCACGATTTGGAGCTCCCGTCGGTTCGTGAGATTACATGGAAGCGCAGTGTCACATACCTGCAGAGACTTAAGAATCATGTGAACAAGTTTGCAATTAATCAACTCGATAACAGCAAGGACATCCGACGATTGAGACGTGTCCATATACTCGACTTAGGGTCTGCGTAACAATTTGGAGTCTGGCAAGTTTAGTGTATCGTATTTCTTTGTTTTTACTCTTTAATTTTATTCTTGTCTTTTCTTTTTATTTTTTGTTACAAATCTTTCTTTTTGTGTACTATGTGGTGCTGAAATTAATGTTTTGTGATTTATGACCTGAGCTTGAAATTTCATGTTGGTCTTTAAGTATATTTGCAACTATTTATTGTGTATTACTTATTTTGGGGGTTCCTTAAGCACCTCCTTATCACGTGTTTTTATTAGGAGACTTACTTATGGTTCCGCAGGAGAAGCGATTGTAATTATGATGTTATTAAAGATAAAAATTATTCTCGAAATGTAAGCGAAAATGTGTTCAGTAGAAGAAGAAACTGGAATTTATCGTGACTATCAAATAAATGTTACATATACATCTACATTATCATTCGTTAACACTTAAATTTATATTTAAATAAACGTTTATAAAAAACAATTATACCAATATCTTATCTTGATAAGAATATTGAATCGTAAAAGTTATGGAAACGACAAATAAGGGCTAAATAAAATAATTATTAAAAACCAAAAAAAAATAATAAATATTTTTTTCCATCGTTTATATATAGTCGTATCAACGATAATAATCATTAGCGACTTAAATAAAACTACATGATTACAAATAATTAAACAATAAATACCAAATATTAGATAACAAACTGGAACATGAATAACAAGTGGGTAATAAATTTTAGAAAACACCACTAGTCTATTTTCACTGCGTACACCGTACTCCGTAAGACATCTCACATAAGCAAAACCGCTAAATTAAGTTCTTTGTCCCAATATTACAGAGAAATCGCAACAATATTTTGATGTATTTTGTCCAGCTAAGTAAAGCCTTCATATTTGAACCCAAATTTAGTAGTCAAATAAACTCGAGAATTGGGCAATTTAGGAGTAAGTAGTTTTCGGACCATTTTACATTTCATGCCTCACAGTTCTGTAGAGGAGAGCCAAATAGTGGGGACGGGTTTGGCTTTATGTGTCCAAACCTAAGCTGTGTTAGGATGACTTGCTTCTTTTGTTGTCTGGAATAAAAGGTTTCTCGAAAACGTTTTCCAGGGTGTCATCTAAGGCCGTGGGAGGACTTAGCAGCCAGAATTTATTCCACTCAGTTCGTCGTTTGACAAAGACTGTCTTCATGAAGTCGCTCTTGAATGTTAATTCTAATCGGAGGCAATTTTTTGCCGCTCTCTTGGCAGTCTCATACTTGAGAAACCCTCGTTCGTTCCCGAGATGCGGCAATGGTCCGAGACCCATACGAATACCACTCTATTGTTTACTCTTGAGAGGGTATCATAGATTATTTGAACGATGGGTTGAAATCGTTTGCAATTCAAGCTCTTAAGTAGACTCACACAGTCAGTTATTTCCAGGAAGCTGTCGTAATTACGGATCTCAATAACTCCCGAGGTGAAGTAAATTGCTGGGCCTCGCAAAATAACACAGAAGAATAGCCACTAAGAAAAAGAACAAGTGTTATTTACTTAGTCCCTTACAAACAAATAGGGTTATTCCTGAAGATAGAGAAACAATCTGAGATCGAAAGGGTGGGATAAGGACTACTCTCTCTCAAATTATTGATCGCGAGCAGGCCTGGTCACCTGCCTTGAGTGGTCTACTGACCACCGACTTGATAACCTGGTATTTCATCCTGTAATATAATGGGAGTTAACAGAATTCCGTTAGTAAACATAGTATAGGGATAGTGTTGCGTCAACTTGGTTTACCGGGGTTACAACAGAGTACTCGTTACTCATACCACCCTGGAGAAGTTCCCTGGATATCTGGTAGAAAGTGCCGCACTCTGAGGCCCCAGCTAATCGTGCCGCATTGGATAGGACCAAAAGTGGCAAATGTCCCTCAGGAAATTCAAATGCAAGGAGTTTAGTAAGCACAATCTTTTCTCTCGCAGAGTCATATAGAGTCACTCTTATTCCAGCTTTGAAAAAACAAAGCTTCTATATTAACTATTATTTGTACACATTTACCAAGGATAATTATGAGAAACGAACAAAAAATAGTTAGTTTTTTCTTCTTTTTTTTGGAGGTAATTTTTTTAGGATATAGTAAGTTAATTAGTGATGTGAAATTTAATTACTTCTACATTTAATGTTATAGTCGGATGCCCGTATAGGCTATATGAAATGGTCACTTAAAGATCTCTAGTTTGTTAAGACTAACAGGCAGCTAAATACAAAGTAAAACGTAGAAGTAACATTAAATTTCACATCCCTGACTAACTTACTTTATCGCGAAAAAATTAACAATTTTTAAAAAGTGAAAAATGAAAATAAGAAAAGAAAGACTATTTTTTGTTCGTTTCTCATAACCATTCTAGGTAGAAGAATAAAAAAAAGAGTTAGGTTCTGTTTTTTTTTTTTTATAATTATTTTATTTACTTTTCCGTTAAACTCCAAAACCTGTTTTAATTTGACAAAAACCTCAGTATTTTACAGTAATTTAAATGTGTGTGTGAGCACACGCGCGCACGCGTGATTAAATTTATCGAGTCCATATTATTTTTATTCAAAAATAATTTACCGGAAAAATGTAAAAAAACAAAGAATTATAATCTATCATTTCTTACTAATATATTTATATTAATGAAGTAGTTTTACCTGTAATTTCATATGAAGAATATTTTCATACTATATTAAATTTCATACATAACATTCGTTATTTTATTTTATTTTTTTAATTCCGTACAGATAAATATTTGAATTCGCAGTTATATAAAAGTCAGAAAGTGTAAGAGATGCGAGTGAAGCAAAGATTTTTAAAGATAACTCGATAAGAAATTCGTTTGTAAAACGATGAAATGTTGGAGGAAGAAGGTAAAAAGTGAAAAATATTACAATGTAGACGTATAAAAAACTGAGAGAGTAACTGAAACTAGAAAGACGTCTGGATATAACGGAAACGCCTACCGGTTGTTGCTGTTGTGGGAATTGTGGATAAAAAGAGTAAGGAACGGTGTAAATTTTAGTCGGAGGGAACATCAAAACGGAAAGAAGCTATAGAAAAGTCTACATGATAACAGAAATCAGAATTTAGATAAATCCCTCGTGAAAAATAATCTTTACACCAGAATATCAAATTATCGTTTTTTTCTAAAAAATAAAAACAGTTTATTTAGCTTTTCAAATATAATTATGTTATTCACTACTTTGTTCAAAACAAAAGAAATACATTGATGACTACAAATGAACAAATTTTAAATTATTAAATATCCTTTTATAATATCAGCTTCGTCGAATCTAGTATTAAAATGTTTCATATATTGTGAACTTGGCAAAATAACAGATTAATAAATATTATAAAAAGGTTTCCTTTTACTTTTTATGATTGTATCATTCAAAAGATCAAATCCACAAACACGCTTTAAGATGTCCTCTAAAAAAATAAAAGATAAACCCTCTAAAAAGATAATTCACCCTGGCAAAATTAAAAAAATAACGTAATTATTTTGTTTAGTAAAATTATTTACTATAATAATCTAAAAAATAGTTCTGAAATGGTATAAAACATATAAGAATAATTGTTGATATAATTTAATATTGTGTACTTAATAGAGCTTCGATCTGTTAACATCTTGTGAAATGACTGAATTTCATAATAAAATTTAACAAAATTATTTTAACTCTTTATGGATCTACCAGTTTCTATTTAGATTTAAATCAGTCTAAAATAAAATATTAACACGGTGATTAGAATAAATATAACAGAAGCAATGAAATTTTATTATAAAAATAAGAAAACTCATTTATTCCATAAAAAGAATTAAAAAAAAAAAAAAAAAACATTTCCCAGAACTAGTTACAAAGGATGAAAATACGCGTAATATCGACAAAATTATTTATTATTATGGTAAAGAATGCTAAGATAAATATAATTAAATGTAATTATACTTCATTGAAAAAAAAGAATCCATTTATTGCTGTAATTTTTATTAAAATCTGCACACAAAAAGAAAATCTTTTTTGTTTACAGTTTATTATAAATGAGCTAAAAAATTAAACAGAAATAAAATATTTCTATTCAATTTCAGAATGTCAAAGAATAAATCCGTTAAAAAAGACAAAATTAAAAAATAATTATCTAAAATTATAACCTTAAACATATTGAAAATTTATTGTTTATAACACCACTTATAAATAAAATAAAGCAAAAAAAATAAAAAATAAAAACGGACAATATATACATATAGTCTAATCGGCCTCTTTTTACATGACTGTCCAAAAAGGAGTGAAATGTATTTAGGGTGTTTGTATGTATGTATGTTTGCTTCACCATAGCAGATCAACGGCTGAGCCGATTTAGCTGTATGACTCCGCGTTGGAATCCTTACGTTACTGGGATTGTCATAGGCTATATAAATACTCGTACCTATCTTTATTTATAACTAAAAGACCACAAAATAACATATACGATTATAAATCGGAAATCGTTAATATTTTCAGTATCGATTTATTTGTATTGAAAATAGCCGTGTTGTAAGATTTGCTACGATATTGAATGTATGAATTACTATAGTAAAATTTATTAAAAATTAAAGTATGTTCAATTTATAAAAAAACTATCAGTTTATTGTAATTTCTTCACATCAAAAGTGTAGGCCTTAAATTTGAGTGATCTAAGAATGTGGGTTTCAAAACAGTCGGTCTCCATCTTAAAAATATTAGTTAAAAATACTAGTAACTATTTAGTAATGGTTACCCGTACTTCGTACTAGTAAAAATGTATTTTGCTTAATTCCTATCGTTATCCGACAAACACCACTAGGAGGTGACCGTACTTCGTTTCTCTATTATGTTTAATTTCTATTACTTTATGTTTTTTAGTCAAGTAACCGGAGGTAGATGCAGCCAGTCTCGTCGTACGGATAGTACCAATGGCTGTGTTAGTCGAGCCGCCGCGCCGAGCCGTACACTGTCCCACCCCTTAAAAAAATCGAAATTTCAAAAACCCGAAAATAGTTTTTAGATATTTATCTGAAGAGTATTTGCAAGCCAAATCTAGTGATATCTCGCTTAGTAAAGTCGGAAATGGGGAAAATGTTGCAAGCATTGTTAAAATACCTTTCTTCACCGCTTTCAAAGTTGAATTTCAAAAATTTAGAAATTAGTTTTTAATTAATTACATATAGATTAGACACACCAAAAATCACGTTGATTTTTTACCGAGAAGTTAAAAAACTAGCTTGGTTTAAAAAAAAATCCATTTTAACCCTTTAAACTCGGAATTTTAACAAATTCTACAAATTATTATTTTTAATATTTAATGAACCCACCAAAAATCAGGTTGATATCTTCATTTGGTACCGAGAAATTAAATAATTGTGAACTTCATTTTTACGCCATTTTAACCATTTTTTAACTGGGAATTTCGAAAAATATCCTTCTAGTGTGCATTTACACCGCAAGCAAAACACATATAAAAATTTTCATCAATTTATCTTCAGTAGTTTTTGCTGAGCTTTGATGAATAAATCAATCAATCAGTCGTCAGTCAGGACATATTCTTTTATATATATATATATATATATATATATATATATATATATATAAATAGCAGATTTTTCAGAAGTTTTTTCCATGATTGATAGATATATTGCTCTCTTCATAATGAAATAATTTATTTAAACTCAAGTGTGAAAATGCTTTATATTTTAATAGCAGCTAGCAAAAGATTTCGCACAGATTTCTGTTCTTAAGATCAAATAAATTAATATTAAATTTCTACAAACATAACTTCATAACTTATTGAGCACAATTAATGATTTTACCATATATGCTATATATTAGATGAAAACGATTGGGTTAAACAGCTGTCTTCAATACAGTAAAAGAAAACTGTAAAACCCCCAAAAATTGGGGTTAAAAAGCACGTATTTTTTGGTTTGGCGTGAATGTATATTGTTAAATTGCTAATAACCAAATAAAACTTCAAACCAAAATTTATAGAGAATGTAATTCTCATAAAATTAATATAATAAGAGTTATATGCTCGTAATGTATAGCAGAAACTTTCTGAAACACCCGGTATACATAGTTTAAAATATATTCTAGGTCAACTACTATAGTGAGAACAAAATAAAGTATTAATAATGATTATATAACATACACTACATAGCAGCTTGCATGTAAATATAACAATCGTAACACCTTCTTCATAAGACCATACGTAAGCTTCCCGCGAGAGTTACTGTACACGGCTTACTCTTATGTAATACGTTTAACCAAACTTATATTTTAAAGTCGTATTCCCTCCGGAATTATTAATATTTTCATTTTGTTTTGTTATATTTGTACTCAGATATAATAAAAAAAACTGCTTACAACTGAAAGCCGTTGGTACAAATAAATTCCAGTTTTCAAGAATATTTTGTATTAATAAGGAGTAAACAGGCAGTAGATTTTTTTGCGCGTTAACAAGAACATAAAGTAGGAATAAAAACTAGAATTAATAGTTAAAAAAAAAAAGAAAGTAATATAGGGTACACTACATCACTTTTTGAATAACCATTTTATTAAAAAATAAAATTTCAAATTATAATACTAAACTAACTGGAACGTTTAGGGGGAAAAAGCGATATATAATTTTTACTCAAGAGACTTTTGTTTACTGGTAATGCTAAAAGAACTACAGGCATATTAAATCTTTAATTTTTTATCAACATGTTTATATATCTTCAGTGTAGTTCATAAACAAAGAATTGACCTTGTTTATTTGAAAGTGTTTAAATGTTTTAAAATTAATACTCAAACAATAATTATTCATTTTTTTATAAGATAGACTGTTCTTGCCTGATAAATGGTTAATATATAGTTTTCCACGGAAAAAAGTACATTAATTTGCGTGCTTTAAGCTAAATGTCCCTATCTTTGTTACAGCTGTGATGCATGTGAGGCAAATTGATACTAGTTTACGTTGTTCTGTGTAAGACTAATGTTCATTAAAGAGCCAGTCCATGCAGAAAACGGAGTAATAATGTTACTTACACGGCTTAGAATGCTAATATGCAACAATGCAACAGTGTATTCGGTTCAGTGAAGAAGACAATGTTTAACTAATTTACTCTTTCCTTCCCCTATTAAACTTAGCACGGAGTACTTGTTATACTTTAGAATGATCGTAATTTTTATGAGTACCTTGTGCGTCATATTAGCTTACAGCAGTTATTTACGGGATCCAGCAAACATATATATATATATATATATTAATCATTGTCTTGTTACGTTTTGATTTTTCTTGAATAGTATTAAGATTTATTTTCATAAAAAAATTGCATTGATTTTTATTAATATAATATTAAGTTAATAGTTCATAATTATCATATTTATTTAATTACCTTGAAATAGTTTAGTTATTTTCGGCAATATTTTCGTAATTAATTTTAACGTACGGTATAGACCTCCATAAAATTATAACTTTCAGAATTCAGTAGCTCAAAAAAAATCGTTAGGAATATTTTAAGAATTTCATTGACCGATGCTACTAGCCTGGACAAGCTGCAAGATTGTCTAACATTTATATCCAACTTTAGTGATTTTTTTCTCGTTTAGATACTAGGTTTTGTTGAATAAATCAAATTTTACCTAAATAAACATGAAAATAATAGACGTTAAACCAATTAAATAAATATTCTCTGATGAATTAAATTTAAGAAAAGTGGACAATCGAGTATTGTTCGTATGATTAAACACTTTTGTGAAAATCTAAGCTACAGTTGATTTCCCTGATCTTTCCAATTTATAACGAGCAAATATCTCCAACGTTCTATTTTAAATTTTTCTTTTGAATAGCTCTATGTTCGTAAATTGTAATTACTGGATCATCAAAAATCGGTTAGATTATGTATAATCGATAGCTTAAGTTTATTCTAAAGCGTTTTAGAGAAAATAGATTAATTTTCTACCTAAGTAATGTTACATCCGTGATTTTTAGATTAATCTAACTTGTTGATATTCGTAGACAACATACAATTTCTACATAAATTTTCCTTATTTTCTACTGACAATTACAATTTTAATAATCGAAATAGCTATATAATTGTGGAATTTATGCAACAAACTTTTGAACGCAATATTATTTTCTAACTATTCTTTATTATATTATTTTATTAATTTTTGCCTTTATTTTATACAAATTTTAATTGAAAATATTTTGTATATGATTTATATATTATCAGGTAGCTTCATTAAGATGATCATGATTTGTTAACTCTGTAGTCGTACATTACCGTTTCAGTGAAGATTATTCACCAAATTGTAGGACATTAGATGAAATTAATTGTAAGTCCAGCGATGACAATTATCTGACTGTAATGGAGATATGGGTTGATCTACTACGTCGGTGATAAATTATTATTGTCCAAAATTTAACATCAAAAACAATCATAAAGCCGTTATCCTGAGAACGCATTAAGTATTCTATCGGCACCACACTAAAATATCCGACATCATATAAGGAAATATCGTACACATTTATGGTATTATAATTTATATTGTGTGTATTTTTTATACATATATATGTGTATAATACAGATTTATTTTTAAATCCATGAAATAAAACAAAACGATTCAATGTTATAAGTCAACCGGAATACATTTTAATAAAAACCATTTTACCATATCCAGTTGCAAGAAATATTTTAATTTTGATTTATTCAAAGTTGCTTATACTGTATTGAAATTCTATATTAAAACAAAAACACTTCTTTAAACAATGAATAAAGTGTCCTGCTTTTGTCCGGTTTTAAAATATATTTTCTACAAAATAATATTAGTAACGAGGAATATGGAATGAAGGGATTCCAATTCCCTTCTAGCGGTACATGTTTTGTTTTTTGTGATTTACTGAATGAGAATGCATTATAGCAAAATGTTTCAATGAAAGAGAATTAAGTAGAATAAAACATAAACCATTACAATGAAGACAATAGATGATACATTTGAGAAATTGTAAGAGTAATTTATTTCAATTCAGAAAAGAGCCTTTCTCATGCATTCATCATACTCAAATGTTTTTATACACTATAAGTTTATCTTATTATTATCTTATTATTATTATTTGTTATTATTATTATTATTTTTAGTTATTCATTTATCTTGTATTCGTTCATTTTTTACTTTAATTTATATTTTAGAGATCGTTCCATAATGAATGTATTTAAAAATAATAATAAATGCATTTAATTCGCTTTAAGTAAATATTTATTTTTAAATTTAATGTTTTAGGTATTTTATAAATAAAACAATCAAAGGTTAACATTTAAAGTGATTTCTAGCTACCTTAATGAAACCTTTTTCTAAATTTATAATGGTGCAAATAATACTCGATTCATTATAACAGCGATCCTGTTGTAAACAAAAACATGTGGCGTTGTGATAGACAGTCTCGAAAGTTACGCGTAAAAGTATGTATTTTGACATCTAAGGTTTGATTTATGTTTTAAATTTTCATTTTGCGTCGACTGAAACAAGTTTATTTACGTGGCAGATATTTAAAGTTATATAACGCGTTCCGATCGTCGCTGTGCGGTATGCTTTAGAATTATGTGGTGTATTCTGCTCTTTCGGAGTTAATTTGGTTGCCCTGTGGGTTCGTTGGACGTAGTTCAGTAACAAACCGAGACGTCAGGGTATTTCATTTCAGAAGTAGAATCAATATTCGCGAGAAACGTAACGGTTCATTTTGTACAGAAAGACATTTTTCTCGTTGAACACGTCTGAGGGTGACAGTTATACTGATTTAGTGAAGTACAAGTTTTCTAAAAAGATTCCATACTCTTGTTCCTCTATGGAATGCAGTTTGAACTCTTATAGAAAAATTTCGGGCAACCGGCTCTGTTGAAGACGCTGATCGAAGTGGAAGACCACCTAAACTGAACAAACAGAAGTTGTTTGATATTTCGGTTGCTATGACCAAAATTCCATCAAATTTAATGCGTAAGTTATCACAGCAGTAAGAAGATATCGGATATTAGATATCGAATATTAGGGGTAAGAAAAAAAATGAAACTTTTCCCCTACAAAGTAATGTGTGTTCACGAATTAAAACTTACAGATCATGCCAATATTCCAAATTTTTGACAATGGTTTATTTTGATCAAAATTTCATAGTCTCCTTGAAATTACGGTTTTTTTACAAACGAAGCATGGTCTCATCTGGGAGGGTATAGTAATTAACAACATACATGACTGGTCGACAATTAAACCTCTTGAATTTATTAACAATCTTCAAACGAAACAATAATTTGAAACTGGGTTGATGCGAATAGAAAGCGCATTTTGAGTCCAATATTTCTTGAAAATACAATTAATAGTGATCGTTATTGTACTGTTTTAACAAGATTCATTATTAGTTGATAGAAGTGGAAATAAATCGCGGTTGGTTCCAACAAGAAGGCGTCTCAGTGAACATAGCTGACAGTTCAATAACCTTTAAATGTTTTTGATGAACGAATCAATTCGAGGGGTTTGTGACCTGTACGATCACCCGATCTGATTCTTCCAGGTTACTTTCTATAGGCGGAAGCAAATAAAGCAATGTATCACGACAGACCACTCATAACTGACAAAATAAAAACCGTAATAACGGCATACATACGAGACATTCCAGAACGTCAGCTGATTACAAATTTTGAAAAAAAAATTTGAACGTGTGTAATGCTTTATTGAAGTTGGAGGAGGTCATTTTCATTACTTTTCTAAGCTATCACAGTTATTGTAATATCTATTACTATAAAATAATGAAATAAGAATGCAAAGTGATAATTGAGAAAGTTTTTCATTACACTTCCATAATTCCAGTGCACAGTAATTTTCCGAACGCTTTGTTGATACAAAGCGTTCGACACTGATGTGTCGTGTTTTTATCACATGTGATGTGATGTGTTTTTATCAACACTGATGTGTTGATAAAAACACGATAGACGACAAAGTATTACATAAATACTGGTAAGGACTAATAAAATGAGTCATTCGGTACATTGTTGCATTAACACATTCGCACACGCAGCAGTAAAATCTCACTACTACAACAATAACAGAATAGCTCTTACGCTGAACACAGTATAAGAACTCTTTGTCACGTCTGAATTTCCGGTAATTTACTCAATAATGATGCATTTTTTAAAATAGTATTACAGAAAGACATCTGAAATAACGTTTTTGAGATACTGGTTGAGATTTTATATTCGGATTACTTAACAGTTAACTACTTAACAGAAATTATATAGGTTTTATGTTAAACAAGAGCAACCAGAAAAAAAATTGCATATTTATATTATGGAATTACAAGAGTGAGAATATTTCTTTTTTTCTTCTAACAAATTTAGAAGTCAATGAAATCCTACAGACTTACAGATAAATAACTATTCTTATCGAGGTGTATGCACATGCCAGTATCTTTATTGATGTGCGTGTGTTAAACCGGGTAATTTAAAAATGAAATTTGAAAAATGGAGCTAATGTCAAACGAAAAACTATTTTAATAAGTTATATAAGAATATATATGACTAAGTAGTGTAAGAAAATAAATAGAGGAAAAGTCGCATACCGTATCAGGATATAAAATATGCGTACCAACATTTTCTTTGAAACCTTATGAAAATGTGTTACTACTTAGTATTACTACATGCTGAAATAACAGTGTTGACATTTTGACATTATTTTTAGTCTTGTCATGTTTCACATCTCCATCATTTTTCAAATAACAAGTACATTTATTTAAAGGAAATCTTCGATAAGTTTATTTCAGTATGTTTTTATTACTGTCTTTTAAACCAAATAATAATTTAGAAAAAATTATGCGGTAATTTTAGGTAGTTGATGTAAATATTATTAGTTTATATTACAAAAATTAATATTTGTGCAATAATTTATGCGAAAATGTAAATTAAAATGAACCTTCAATATATCATTAAAGATAATCATTTATAAGCAAAATTCAAATACAAAAATTGACGAATTTTAATTACTCCTTCCCAAAAACATAACCGAATAAATTAATTAAAGTTAATATTAAAAAAAACCCGCTTACCGACAATTGAATTCGAAGCGTTCAAGCACTTTCGGAATTAAATTCCATCTTCTGGAACTTTCATATTCGTCCTATTTGTAACAGCAATTAAAACTTTACATATAAATTATAAAAAAAATCATGGTATTTGCTTAAAACATAACAGTCGGTGGTCATATTTTATAAAATTAAGCAAATAACATGATTTTTTATAATTTGCAAGTGAATTTGTAATTACCGTCACAAATAGGACGAATATGAAAGTCCCTGAAGATAGAATTTCATTCCGAAAGAGCTTGAACGCTTCGAATTCAATTGTTGTAAGCAGTATTTTTGTATATTAACTTTAATTATATACTTACACCAACGGTCCACGCTTAACAAAGTTATTATTGAATAAATTACTTCTGTAAAATCATCTGTTAAGCACTATTAGAAATAAGTATAAATTCAAAAAAATGAGAATTCCAAAGCAGTGCTCAAAGTTACTTAGAGAAGATATTTTTTGTTTTATTATGAAAGGTTTATCTTGTAGAAAATTTGTTTACATTTTTTTTGCACAATTATCAATTACAGTAAACTATAACGAAAATCCTTACATAGATTACGCTTATGATTATTGTTGTTTACTAATAAAAAGTTTATTTTTAATTGAAATATTTAAAAAAAAATATTGTTTATTGAAAATAAATTTTTATGTATTGGTAAATGTTATTATACCACAACATATTAATGAAAAACAATACCACTGGTATTGTTTTTCATATAAATAATTAATGACTTACAGATTAGGTGATTTATTCAGTAGGATTCCCAACATTTTTTCATAATAATTTTCAAACGTACATTTTGTCCATGTCATCTTCACGTTTAAATACATGTAGTATCATTATTAAAGGGGAAAAAATAAACAGTAAAAATAAAAACTTTTTTACTACTATGAGGTTATTTTGAGATAATAATTAGTAATATAATCTCCACCAATCTCCTGTTAACGTCTCTGCTTTTCATCTAGAAGGTTCTGTCTTGATTGACATTTTTTAGAACATGAAAATCTATTTCTCATTATTAAAAATGTCTTTTGCTACAAAGCCTTCTGGAATTTAGATAAATATTAAATTATCTCTCATTATTTCTCTTTTTAGTTACTGTATTTATACATTGTCTTATAGGAAATGAATAGTTTTGAATCTTTACCATTAATATATATATCTGCATACACTTAAATGTGTTTATTAGGTCTATGATGAAGTATTTGTTTCTTCTACTTTTTTAAAGGGATTTTTTTGTAATAGGATATTAATTTTATTTACCATTTTAATAATTAACATATTAAATGTAATTCATTTTTATTTTACATTATTTTTGTTAATATATTCATGGTTATTTCTACGAAAGTGTGTTTATAATTTTTATTATATAATTACGCATGTTTAATTTTGTTATAAAACATTATACTAGTTTTCTGCAAACTTTTTTCAAGAACCATTTTACATTTTTTATTTCAAACAAAGGGAAAATAATTTAATTATAAAATTTATTCAAATTTTAATTCTCAAATGTTTTTCTATTCCCAAATGATTAGAATTCTGTTTTTTTCTGTAAGAAGAAAGATATATTAATTTATTGCTTCATATTACAAATTGTAGGAAAGAATTTTTTCAATCCTTATTTCTCTAAGAGAGTATTGAGCTCAATTCTTAATACCGTCAGTCCCTAAGTGAACAAAATGAAAGTATCATTTGTAGGGTTGAAATAGAGTCCCTTTCGGTGAGCTCATTTTGCTATTAGCAACAGTGAATTTGATTCACAAAGATAGCAATATGAAATATTTCTTTTTTTTTCCTAGTATTATTGGCGTAGAATTGTTCTTCTTGAAAAGGAATATGTTAATCTTTGAGAGTTTTCTCATTTCGATCGCTCACTACCATTAGCATAATGTAACGAAATTAAATTTTGTTTTTCACATTACCTTGAAATAAGAGTGTCTATTCACAGTCATTTCATGTCTTAATATTGCCAAATACTTGGAAATATTAGAGTTAAATTTAAACGAAAAGATTTTATACCTATTTGAAAAAATAAACTGTCAAACCATTCTTGAGTTTGCTATCACAGACGGGACACCGATGTACAAGACCTTGATATATGGAACACAATCTGTACATAGAAGTAAACAGGATCTAACAGACTACGGTGTACTGCACATTGAATGTTGCGGTTGGATGGTGTCTATCCTCATCGGTGTCCGGTACTCTAAACACTGTTCCGTACACCGCTGTACAACTATATAACGCTTAACAATTACATAATACCAGAAGAAAAGACACCAGTGGCGCGTTTACTTCATTTTTTTTAGTAATTAGTATACTCTTCTTTCAATGCAGTATTTGTATATTAATGTTATGTTTGCAGTTACTTTACCTCTATTATTCTATTTAAAGAGTTCTTCTTTATTAAATAAAGACTTTCGATCATTTTCACACGGAAATATTTACTTAACAAATCGTGATCAATTCATTGTATGGAATGTGAATTGGGATGACTTAAAAAAAAATAAAATAAAATAAAGTGTCTTGTCCAATGATCAAAAGAAAATAAAGCCCTTTTTTTCGAAATAAGATAAGTACAATAACGTAAGTTCACCAGTACTTACGTTATTATGTGTATTGTGCATAAGTAAGTACATCAATTTTTATGCTATTAAAAAAGAAATAGGGTTTAATTAGTGTTTACGTAAGGAAAGGTGAGAAAAAAAGGTGATCAACTAAACATTTTTAATCCCACATATTTTGAATCAAATCGTTCGTTGTTTGTATTTCCATGTAAAGATGTTCAAGCAAGTACTTGAGCATCTTTAAGTATAAAAAAATACAACAAAAAAATTGAAAATTAACTGATAAATTTAAATTTAACAGATAAATGTGAACAGTTTCTATTGTTGCACTTCTTCTGTATGTACTTTATTCATTTAATGTATTTACCTTGTTTGTATATAACTTTTAAGCTTAACTATTTTGTACTTAACATATGAAGAAGGTACTTCTATATGTAATAAACATACACAAGATTACCTAACATATCAGGTAATGATAATAGCTGTCATGCTATCGAAATAGCTGTCGTTTTAAATAAATCTTGTAAAAATCAACAAAACGTATATTGTTTTTGTTTTACTATTTTTGATAATGGATTTTCACCAAGTTACGGCATCATGCATCGATTATCCTAATTATCTCAAAAATAATTAGTTTTACTGTTATTATCATTAACTAAACGAATTGTTAATTAAAAATTTTATTGATAATAATTTATTAAATTCCAAGTATGTATTGGAAAAAAGCACACTGTAATCACTTCTAAATATTTTGTACAATTTTTATTACTCACAAATTTATCACATTACCACTAAAAATTTAAATTTTTATTTTTTTTAATTGTTTTTCTTTCCTTTTCAACAACATACTGGCTTAGTAAAGTACTATCACTGACGAAGAGTTTCATTAAAAATGTAATAATTAAAAGCTGATTTGAAAGATTTTTTATTGTGAATGTGAAGCAATTTTTTCTCTAAAATACTTGGCACAATTAATACCTTCAAATATAAGATAGAAGTTTTATTACTGTGTTATGACTGTTTCTCCTCGTATTACTTTTAAGAAGTAATACACCGAAAAACTAAAAATAAAAGATGTCTGTACCGTCTGGGTTAGCCCGTACAGATCTATCAACACATACATGAATTACTTTTGTAACTGAACCACTCAGTATTGTAGTTATAGTGTAGTGTGTAGTTTATAGTGTAATTATAATAATGTACATGGAAATTATAACTGGCTGTAATAAAAGCTAATCTTTTCTTAAAATTGTTTTTCTTTTCTGTAGTATTTTACATCTTATCCGAAAATTTTATGGGAGAAATTATTTAAAATATACAAAAATATGTAATTGATCACTAAAATTTAAAAGATCAGAATTGTATAATTTTCAAATTTTAAGATCTTGTATATTATAGGTCTTTCTGATATAATTTAAAAAAAAATAAAATAATACAAAATATTATAGACTTGTCGAACGGAAATCAATTTTTATAAATAATTACGATTAAAAATATTTAATTTCACTTAATAAAAGTAATTAAAATGCAATACAGTTAATTTATATCAGAGTATAAATCGATAAAATTTATTTACATCGATTTGATATAAATGAAATAGGAAAGGCAGTATTCAAATAAGAAAGAAATGAAAAGGAAACTAGCACAAGCAAAAATAAACCCCGGTAGAATCAGGCACACGAATTAAAAAACCTATTTAACAAATATCTTTTGACTCTTGCGCTTTACGCTTGCCAAAAGAATATGAAACATTATAAAAGCCAGAGAAAATAGAGGATTGTAGCCTCCAAATGATAGAACATTAGGTTTTATTACTAACGTTCAGAATGAAGAGGTTTCATGAAAAACAAAATAAAAAAGCAAAGAGAATTTAATACCAATATAAATTATTATTAGAATTACTTCATCAGTAAAATATTTATGTTTTATCAACTATATGAAGTACAGAAAAAAGACATTAAAAAAAAAGCACAAATAAAAATTAAAGAATATAAAACAATAAAAGGAAACTGTACCATATTAAAACAAGTGTAGAGTATGTGCAGTTTTAATCAAATACATTTCGATTGAAAAATTACCAAATCTAGTTTTTTGCGAAAAAAAAAACTAGAGTAGCTAATGAAATATAAGAAATCAAACAAATTCTGGATAAAAATAAAACTAATGATTTAATAATATATGCTGCATATAAGAAACGAGCTTGGAATCAGAAATAAAATTTGCTTACAATAAAAATTAATTTAAACTTCAAGAAAACATTTTTGAATGTATATGTTTGGACCGTAGCTTTCTATGGAAGTGAAACTTGGACAATCAGAATACCTTAGAAAAAATTAGAAGCTTTTGAAATGTAGTAATATAGGAGAATGTTAAAAATCAGATGAGTGGATAAAATGACAAATGAAGAGGTGTTGCTGCAAATTGATGATGAATGAAGAATTTTTAAAAATATAGCTAAAAGAAGAGGCAGACACTTATAGGCCACATGTTATGGCGTCCTGGACTAGTCGCTCTGACATTGGAGGGAAAATAGATAGGAGAAATTTTGCAGGCAGGCAACGTTTGAAATATATAAAACAAATTGTTTGTGATATAGGATGTAGCGGGTATACCTAAATGAAACGACTGGCACTAGATAGGGAATCTTGGAGAGCTCCATCAAACCGATCAAATGACTGAAAACAAAAAATTTGATGTGGGCAACATATGACTTCCTTGTACGCCTCTTAAATTACATTTACAATTTTTTTTTAAATGTGTAGTACACAAAATTTTATTTCATTAAAAACTTCTGATATTTTTTCTTTTTTTTGTTATTGCATTTATCGTAATTTTTTTTACAATGAGAGGTTAATAATTATGAATAAATCAATGTATTTAAATTAAAAAAACAGTTAAAAAAACAAAAGGAGATGAAGTTTGATTCGAATCAATACGTCTTTCCCGTAAGATCCAAATATTGCATTAATTAGAATTTTATTTGGCTTTAACTTTGGAACCAATAAATATCACTTATGATATGTCGCTGAAAAGCTCTCAATGAGGGCTTATTGCGGCAGTTAAGAAAAAGCCCAAAATCAATATTTTTGGATTTTGGGCTTTTTTGGACACTTTTGTTTCAGTCGATTACAATGAAAAGGGGAGGTGCTAGAAATTACAACAGTTCTAAATTGAAAATTTCAACACCCTATGGCTAATCGTTTTTGAGTTACGCGAGATACACACGTACGTGCATACATACCCGTACATGTATACGTACGGAAGTCACGCCGAAACTAGTCAAAATGGATTCAGGGATGGTAAAAATGGATATTTCCGTTGAAATCTGGAAATCGAAATTTTTCACGATCACAATACTTCCTTTACTTCGTACAAGGAAGTAAAACACTGTATATAATTACTTTAATACTATAATGTTAATTTATTTTTATTAATTATATATTAAATAATAAACAAATAATTAACTCAGAAGAATTATATTATTTACTCATTTTCCACTTAACTTAAACTTAAGCCAGTTTCTTATTTTACAATTCAAAGGAATATTTTATTTTCTCATAAAAAAAAAAAGCAAAAAAATTAAAAAAGTGTGTTTCGGTGTATAAAAACGTCTATAAATTTCCTGATAAACAATCTTTATAAAAAAAAATAATATAGACCTTATCAAATCGAATAAAAGACTTTGTAATCCAGTAATGTAGTAAATAAGAAATTTTATTACTTAGAAATGTAAGAAAAAGAAAGAAAAAATATATTTATAATGTTTTAGGAGAAGACAATCTTATATTGTAATAATACATTTCACATACAGTTAAAATCAATACGAAGATAAAAATGTAAAATTTACAAAGTACATTTTTAAGTTACAAAGAACACACAGTTTTTTTAGTAATTAATCATTAAATAGATGATATAATTTATTAAATCTACAACACTTGAATTTAAGACTATTAGAAAAAAATTAATTACAACCTAAGTAGTTAATTTTATATAAACGTAGTCCTTATTAAAAAAATATATAATTACAGTTACAAATGTTCCGAAAAAAAATAAAAAAAGAACAAACGATTAGAAAATAAAATAAATTCAAAGGAAAAAAATTTATATTACTTTATTTTCTGAGACAGGATTCTTTAGTGTGCTGACTTTTTTTTAAATAACTGCTTTTTTGCATACCATTATTTGTTGTTAATAACGCAAAATATTACTACGTGAAAAATTACGCAATAAAATTATGAATTGCTTTTAAGTTTTACTGCCTACACGATGATAAACTCATGTATAAATTTACGCATGAAACCACCCTCGCCATATAATTCAGGCAATCTTTTATAAAGATTATTCAGATCGAACAGAGATTTTTGAATTTTTTTAACAAATTTCGTAAAAATAAACAAACTACAAAAATCATACAAGCAGATGTTCTGATTATATATTTTTTTTTTTTTGTCTTCAGTCATTTGACTGGTTTGATGCAGCTCTCCAAGATTCCCTATCTGGTGCTAGTCGTTTCAATTCAGTATACCCTCTACATCCTACATCCCCAACAATTTGTTTTACATACTCCAAACGTGGCCTGCCTACACAATTTTTCCCTTCTACCTGTCCTTCCAATATTAAAGCGACTATTCCAGGATGCCTTAGTATGTGGCCTATAAGTCTGTCTCTTCTTTTAACTATATTCTTCCAAATGCTTCTTTCTTCATCTATTTGCCGCAATACCTCTTCATTTGTCACTTTATCCACCCATCTGATTTTTAACATTCTCCTATAGCACCACATTTCAAAAGCTTCTAATCTTTTCTTCTGAGATACTCCGATTGTCCAAGTTTCACTTCCATATAAAGCGACACTCCAAACATACACTTTTAAAAATCTTTTCCTGACATTTAAATTAATTTTTGATGTAAACAAATTATATTTCTTACTGAAGGCTCGTTTAGCTTGTGCTATTCGGCATTTTATATCGCTCCTGCTTCGTCCATCTTTAGTAATTTTACTTCCCAAATAACAAAATTCTTCTACCTCCATAATCTTTTCTCCTCCTATTTTCACATTCAGCGGTCCATCTTTGTTATTTCTACTACATTTCATTACTTTTGTTTTGTACTTGTTTATTTTCATGCGATAGTTCTTGCGTAGGACTTCATCTATGCCGTTCATTGTTTCTTCTAAATCCTTTTTACTCTCGGCTAGAATTACTATGATTATATATATATATGTATATTGTTTAAGTCCGGAAGAGTTATAATTTCAAATTATATATTTTAACAATTTTAATTAGAAAAAATGAACTTTTTGTGGCTTGTTTTCTTCATTATTATAGCCTGATAAATGAATGCTATATTTTTTTAGAATTTTTTTGTTAGTTAAAATATGATATAAGAAGCACTAATTATATTGAAATGACACCGTCTTCACTTTTGAAGATTTAATTTTAAAACGATTTTAGCCATTTTGTAAATATTCCTAAAATATTTAAAAATCTTTTATAAACGAATCTTAGCTGTCTTGCACGGTTAAATTTCTGAAGACTGAAAATTAAAGAATCAAGGTGAAGTATAGAACCGATTCAATATATTTAAATCATCCCAGATCCGATGATTCACTTTTATTAAAATTACTAATTTTTATGTTATTTTTTTGGTTATATTAGAGTTTACACCGCATTTTACAAATTGAACTATACAATAAAACTGAATTTATAAAATTAAAATAAAACTGCACTAATCATAAAGAATGTTTCTAGAGCCACTGAAATCACAATCTGTTAATTTTTGATAGATTCCTCTATATCACTTTGTATTTGTTTTCTTCGTATATTTTTAATATCTAAAAAATATTTTTTCTTGTTTTTAAGTGTAAAATTTACTTTATAAATACGACATACAATAATGTTTATAAAGTAAAATTTAAAAAGAATATATCATATAGATCTCACAGGCGGAATGGCAGCGTCTCGGCCTTTATCCGGAGCTCTCGGGTTTAAATCCCGGTCAGGTACGAGATTTTTCATACGCTACAAATTTCCATCTTCATTTTCCCACGTACAAGCCTCTATGTAAACTTACATCATAAATTAATTCATTAGTAAAAAAAATACTGGTGCAAGTTAAAGTATTTTAGCTAACTTACGGAATAGTTTCGATAATTCCACTTATTATAATTCTAATGTGAAAATGTTGTACAAAATTGTTACACATATATCGTCCAACATAACAACAAATAAATTAATTGCAACATATCATAAAAATTGAAGAACAGTTAGGCATATCTATATAACAAACACACAAAAAAGCGAAATATTAAAAGTCGAATAAAAGCAAAACCTGGTTTTGTTCAATCATATTTATGCCACTATCAATAGATTACACTTGTTAACTCCTTGAAGTAAATAATGTGCTAGCACTATATTAATAAAGTTTCCTTTCTGAATCATCATAAACACATAAGAATTCCCAGGTAGGCTAAAATAGTGGTACCTGATGGTCTAAAATATCAGTTCGTAAATTTTACGTACACAGGGTCTCAGGAAGAAACGGTTAAAAACTTTCAGGACATATTCTATTGGTGAAAATAATGAAAATATTCATATAAACATAGGTCTGGAAATACTTTCTTCGAGTTACTGCTAGCGAAAGATTTCGTCCGGATTTCAGTTCTTGTAATAAATAAAAGTCCTATTGTAATTTTTGAGAACCAAATTAAGCAGTAAATCTCGTGGTTTCTTATCTAATTTTAGCTGGGAAGTAGGATAAAACAGGTCCAACAACTGTAACTACAGAAGTTTTTAACTTATCCGACGTAATACACAAAATTCCGTGTCGAAAAGCAGTTTTTTTTAGGTTTGTAATACAATAGCTTTGTTAAACGACTAATAAATGAGAAAGATTTAGTAACAAAACTTGTAGAGAATCTAATTATGAAAAATAATGTAAATACACCCAATAAAACTTTAATAATGGTTTACACCTAATAAACTTTAAAAAAAGTTTTTTTTATTGAAGAAAAACAGAAGAAAATAGCCAGAAAATAGTATTATAATTTGCGCCCCTAATAAACATGATTGTTAACATAAACATTATCTTTATGTTTAATATTTATATTTAAACATTATGCTTTTAGCAAAACAAAAAAAAAATACATTAAATGATAGATGATAAAAGAATAACAAACCTCAGTTTCAACATTTAAAATATATTTTTAATAAATTAAATATTTCCGGTGACTTTCCGTATGATCTCAGACGATCGTTTCGTATAAATTCAATAGAATTTTGTATTTTAATGAATAATTCTTCTTTAATATTGTCTTTTTCTTGGTATACTATCGTTTTCATATTGTCCCACATGAAGTAATCTATTGGCGTTTAGTGATGTAATCGTGGGTACCACTGGATTAGTCCACCACGTCCAATCAAGTTTAAGAAATTGGCTTTCAAGTTTTCTCCAATTACTAATGAAAAATGAGGTGTTGTACCATCGTGATGGAAAGTTATTTTCAATCTACTTTTTAAAGGTATATCCTCGAAAAAATCGGCAAATTATTTTTCAAAAAATGAACGTATGCATCTCCCGTAAGGTTTTTATTGAAAACAAACTGTCCCAGAAGTTTGCCATAAATAATGCCACACTAAACATTAATATGAAATCAATGTTGGAAACTGATTTCCACAGTACCAAGTAGATTGTCTTTGCTCCATCTTTGACTATATTTTTAGAATTGAAGACTCCGTTTCTCATAAAAGTGGCTTCATCAGTAAATAAAATTGAATTTATCTCATCCGCGTTTCTAGAAGTAATTAACACTAGTTTAAGCGCTGGGGATAATTTGTTTCCGCAAAGTTTGAACCTTCTGCAGGCGGAAAGGATAAAGATTTTCTTTCCATAGAATGCACCAAACTTTACTTCTTGAAAAACCAGTGCGACATGAAATTCGCCTTGTACTAGTGCCTGGGTTACGCTAATAAGCTGAATCACACGATGTTCATCATTAACATGATCATTTACTTGGCGTTCAACAGAAAACGAACACGTTGAAAATTACCCTTTCATTCGCAAATACTGGTATACCAAAGAATGTTTAAAAAAGATGTAAGGTATAGAAAGCAAAATAAACTTTTCTGTCTATTTTACGTCTGTTTTGTTTCAATAAAATAAAAGATTTTTTAAAGTTATTTACTTTTTATTAGCTGTTCTTACATTAATTTTCTCAGAATTAAATTCTCTACAAGTTTTGTTACTAAATCTTTGGCATTTATTAGTCATTTAACAGAGCTATTGCATTATAAACCTTAAATAACTTGGTTTTCGACACCGAATTTTGTGTTTTACGCAGGATATCTGTAAAAATACTGGAGTTACAATTTTGGGACCAGTTTTATCCTATTTTTAAGCTCAAATTACCCGAGAAACCTCCAACTTTACTTCTTAATTTGGGACCAAAAATTATAATAGGGCTTCTTTTTATTAAAAGAGCTGAAATCCGGCGAAATATTTTGCTAGCCGTATCTCAAAAATAAATCATTTCCATACCTATATATTTATATGAACATTTTTCATTATTTTCATCAGTAGAACATGCTCTGAAAATTATTCCGTTTCTTCATGAAAAAATCTTACTACCATATAAACCACATTTAAAAATTGCCTTTTTTTACTTTCTCAAGTAAAAACGCAATTCATATCATTTTTATTACTATACAAATAATTGAAATAGTTTCCAGTAACCTTCTCCAACGAGCTGTGAAGAATATACCGTTGAATATTAGCGTTCTAAGCCACCAAAAAATAGATAATGATTAACCATGCAGTGATACCTTTACTTTCTTCATAAAAAACACCTTGACTGATTGAATCACTATACTGGTATAGTTCAGAATACTATTACAGTCATATAATTGTTGCTATTCCCTATTTTACTTCAGCTGTAAACTAATTAAATTTTTATTCATTTTACGTTTATAAGAAGAGATTAAAAATATATAAAAAATAAACAAAATCCAGTTTCCTATTTTATAGAAAAAAGCGTATTTTATGACATTCTCGAAAAAATTAATAAATAAAATACACAGTCTATTGAATGAAAAAAATATAAATGGAAAAAAGTGATATTTTAAACAGAGTTTAAAAAAAAGTTCATTAATTTAAAAAAGAATACCAGGTATAATTTATAGCCAACAACAAAAAGTTTGTAATAAAGTCTAAAACTTTTTTTATTTTTTTTTTTAATATAATATTTTTGATGATCCTCGAACTAAAAGTTTATCAGTTTATACAGAACAATTGAATTTTATGAGGATTTACATATATATATATATATATATATATATATTTTCCAATATTTTCGGTAGAAAAGACAGATAAGCCTGCAAAGAAGAATTGTTTTCCTAAATTATCAGAGATCAATGATTAAATAAAATCAGCCATATTTTTAGAGTTTAAAAATTAAAATAAATCTATAATTATTACATCTTAAAAACCTAATTGAATTAGTCTTTTATAAATTCATTACAAACAATTTAAGACAATAAAAAGGATAATAATAATTACAATAAAATGGAGAAAAAAGTGAAAACAATAGCTAACAAGATATCCGTCAGTAACGTGGTAAAGAACAGAAAACTATTTTGAATAACGTGACTATTATATTTTAATAAAAATGGATTGAGAAATATGAAAGTAAATTTATGCTAGCATGATGGATTAGTCTGTAGGACAATGTTACAGTCTATGAATAAGGTCGAACCTGTCATATTGAATATTATCCTTCACCTCACAGCTGACGGAAAGTAGACGTGAGAAAATATTTATATAGCTCCAAGGCTTCACATCCTAAATCTGCATCATATTTAAATTGTTATTGTAAAATATCTTATAAAACCAATAGAATTAATAATATTGTAACTACTCAAAAAATATCTGACAATAGCTAATAGGGGGGCGTATATAATTTGTTAACTAATTAAAATAAATACGTATCGTGGAATATTTTATTGAATATAACAAATAAATATGCTAAGTTTAAATTGGATGTTAAAATTATACTTTTACAAGATTCTTGTCAAAATTAATCCACTTTGCATCAAAATTACTTTGATTTAATTTCTAATTTTTAAAAAAATATTAAATCAAAATTATATTTCATGAAAAACTCTAAAAAAATAAAGTGTATTCGATGTTGCTTCGCTTGCTTCACTCACTACAACCATAAAAATCACCTATGTTTCGTAAATAAAATTTTTTATTTTAATAAAACATATCCCGTTCTTCCGTAAGACTAATATCGCTTATTTAAAATACACAAAAAATTCTCATCCGATTACTACCGTAGACGCAGTCACCGATCTAGGCAATTTTCTTAGCTGTAAGCTCTACTTTCCTGAACATTCAGACAAGATTTTTGAGCAGAGCGAAGTGAAATCTTGGTCTGTTTAAATGGCTTGCGAGATCTTTTGTTGGTCCATGCACGTGCGTCTTACTCGTTAAATCACTTGTTCGTAGTCAACTTCAATATTCCACTTCCATCTGGAATTATGGGAGAAAGTGTACTTCGAAGACGTTGAATCTATCCAGAAGAAATTTTTGTGTTTGCTTTCTCATAATTTTCATCTTCACATCTTGACAAATAAGAGTAATAATTGTCAAAACACAAACCGCGAAGAAAAAATGTCAATTTATTAGACCTGCCAAAAAAGGAATGTAATGTATTTAGGATGTATGTAGTAGGTATGTTTGATGGGAAGATCATTTGGTTTTCTTTAGATTTGTGTAGTTGCTACATCTGTACTTTCTACTTCTTAAGTATATTTTACTCGTTGTTGGTAAAATTTTTCCATCTCTTCTGGTAATTTCTTTAGCGTCTGTTCTATTCCCCCTACTTACCACAAGACATTGTTTTTGCTTTTTTGTATCGGTTCATAGTATTCTTTTCTTTTTAAATTTCTTCATCTGAGCATTTCCTTGGATTACTCTTCTTAAATCATGATTAAATTTTCTATAGAGTGTTTCTTATCTTCATCCCTTCTATCAATTTCATCGTCTTTCATTTTTTCTCTCATCTATCTGGTATCACGTAGCTTTTTTACTCTTCTTCCCATAATAAAATGTTGTTGTTTTTATTTTGATTTTATGATATATTTCAAATTCGGAAAAAAATTCATATACAACTGTTGCCTTTTGCATTTCTTTTCTTTAGAATTTGGGCTTTCTTCTCTTCTTCAAATTCTTGCAGTTATTTTTTTCCAAATTCCATTTAGTTACTTTTAACTAAGATTTCGTTTTTTAATTCTGTTTTGAGTTACTGTAATTTTTTATGCCAAATGTATTAGCTTGCTAAAATATAAAAAATTGTGAAATTTTTTTTATGAAATGTAAGTAAGAAAGTTATTATATTATAAAAAAATACACTGAATCATGAAAAGTTTGTTTTTTATAAAGTACAGTGATTGAGTGGAAGTGATTTATTTACCATCTTTATTTCTATATTTACAGAAATGTCATTTACAAAGGCAATGAACTGACTGATTGCTTTTATCAACAAAATCCTTTTTACGCAATAAAAAAAGTTTCATACCAAACCCGAAGCAGGTATAATTCAACTGAAATTATTCATATATACATATACAAAATAAGTTGGTTGATTGTCGTAGAAATAATCAAAACTATATACAGTATATGAAAGTGTTAAGTTCTAAACTAAAATATATTTTTCCTCTTTTTGATTAAGATATTAAGTTTTTATTTTCATATTTCTTTGAGAATAAAACTTTTCTATTAATTATATATAAAAATTATTTAATTTCCAGAAATTCTACTACAAAACTAATTATAACTTTTGTTAAAAGTATTTTTTGGGAATAATATTAAGTTTCTCGTAATAATTAGAAATGTTATGTGTGATATATATATATATATATATATATAAACTTCTGGCTCCCTAAGATCTTACTGAAAGATCTTGAGACAAAAGATGAATCAGTGCGAGTTGCTTTTACTTAGGTTTCTGGGATATGTTGGAGTCAAACCACATACAGTAACTCTACTGTGAATAGAATCTTGCCTAAAACATATTCTAAGCGTATTTTGCTTTATACTTAACGGCAGTTTTAGTCTAAAATCATAAAATGTAGTAAAGGAACATAAGAATAAAACTTGACAATTTTTTTTTTTTAAAGTCAGACGAAAAGTGAATGTATTCTTTACTGACGAAATTATAAGGTTTCTGCCTCAAAGGAAGTTTTAAAACGGAATTTGAAAGTAATATATACTTTTGGTTCTTAAAATATTCTAACAACATCAGACATACCATAAAAATTAAAATTTTTGAAAACATTTCGCTCAATTTGATAATTTTGTTTCGATTTTACGTTTTACTTACATTTGAAAAAAGACGGAAACTTAATCATTTTTAGCTCTATTTGTATTTTTATGATAAATAACCCCTTTTTATTGAAAAACGATAACCAAAATTATTAATGCTTTCAGATTTTTATGTAAAATTATTTTTTCTAATTTTACGATACATACTTTTAAATAACTACAAAAAAAACACTGATAATTTCAAAACTCGTGGAGGACTTAATGAAAGTTGAACATACGGCCTATTGTTTTGTTTTCTTGTTCTTTTCCAAACATTTACAATAAATAAAAGACAGGAAGTGAATACTGAATTACCTTTGTTGATATGTTAATCAATTGTACCCTATGTTTAATACCTACTTGTATCAAATGTTGGTGTAATTCATTTAAGGAATTTTCCAGCTGTCATTTTTTATTTTTAATTATTTATTTTTTCTTCACCGTTGTGCAGTTCCACTTTTCCCATATTATGAGTAGTTACATTTGTATCTATTTCAAGTAATGGAGATACTATTCTGGTTTTTAAGTTTGTAATAGTTTACTCATTTGATGTTATTTAAACTTTGCGTTGTTCCAGGTATGAAATAATGTGTTTTTTTTGTTTTTTTTTTTAAACTTCTCTACTCCCCTGGGCCGGACCGACTTGATGGTATTACGCCACCCAGGGGAGTGTCCGTTACTCTAATAGGCCCTCCCCACCTACCGGCTATATACCGGCATGGCAGGTCAGGCCTACCGGTTGGCTCTTTTGAGATTTTTTCCCTTTTTTAACTTAAGTTAAGAAAACCTAACAGTCAACCCAAGGAGTCCTCAGCGGCCCAGCGAAGCCAGCACACCTCAGCATGCTGGCTCTCACCGCTGAGGCTGTTCACCCAAATACAATCTAAAAAACCATATTCCTTTCATCTATAATTTTTTTTTAAGGACTGACCTTATGAACTCTACAACCTTTCTCCAATTCTCTACCCTACTGAGCATATGATCTATTATCTCTCTCGGAGTCTTTCTGTCAATACCAGCATTGTATCTTAGCAATTGCCATTTTTGGCAATTCAGGAAAGTATGCTCTACATCGTCACGTTCGTTACAATACATGCACGTAGGTTGATCTCTTTTGCCAACTTTGTGGAGGTATTCATTAAAGCACCCATGGCCAGTTAAAAACTGTGTGAAGTGGTAAACTATTTCTCCGTGGCGTCTGCCTGTCCATCTAACTATATCAGGGATCAAGGATCTGGTCCATGTGGCTACCCCAGCCTGCAACCATCTTTTCTGCCATATATTATTAATATCTTGTCTGACTTCATTATCCACACGTCCTAAAAACCTCTCAACTCTGTGTCTAGCAATGAGATCAATAGGGGGCACACCAGAAAGCACACAGAGGGCCTCATACGAGACCGTTCTGTAAGCGGATGCTACTCCAAGCAATACCCTCCTGTGTGTGAAATAATGTGTTATAAAATATTAAAATGTTTAATTTGCCATTTTCAGTTATTTCTTCTTAAACCAAAAAAAAAAAAAGAAAAAGAAAAAAAACAACATGTAGTAAATTTTAATGTTATTGATTTAACTTTATTTTTTTATACGACTGCCCAAAACGGAGGGTAATTTGTTTAGCGTGTATATATGTTTGTTACACCGTATCAGCTCAACGGCTGAACCGATTTAGATGTCCCGGAGTTGGAATCCTTACGTTACCGGGAGTGACATAGGCTATACATACTCGTATGTATATATCTATATATATATATATATACTACGTGGGGTTTTTGACCAAGTTAAATATTTTAACAAAATCAAATTGGCATAAAGCCTTCACGATCTAATGGTCCGAAATTTAGGGCCTCCACATTTCTACATTACACTGTCGTGTAATGATCTGTACTGGCCGGACATGCATTTTTTTGTTTAGTTTTTTGGCAGTTGCTTTTTTTTAAGGTTTTAACAGATATAAACTTGTAATTTACCATCTCTTGCTTGTCGTAGAGAATAATTTGATCTATTATTTTTTTCATACAATATTACACGGATATAATCTCGGCGCTGAATGAAGTACAGCTTCGTATTCTCGGACATAATATTAGAAAGTTTGTCGTTTATTTACAATATCCATTCTATTTCACCGATGGAGAGAAGTACTATTACTACAGTAGACAATTACAAAAGAATAGGTTTTTTCAAATCAAATAAGAATTTTATTAATGATCTAAAAGTGCATATTTTAAATGAACGTTAAAGAATTGTTGTAAACATTTTAAACATATAGTTTAGGAAAAAAACATTGAAAAGTTAGGAAAGTAAATCATTTAAAATAAAACTGATACAATTTTTAATTTTTAAACATTAAAATGATACAAGTTGGTATACGACTTCTTTTACTTTAAAAATAGAAAGTTTATTACGCTCAAAACCTAAACAACATTTTAAAACTATTCTCCCCTGTTAACATAAACAACAAATAATTTTTGAAAACATTTTACTGATAAAGTAAATGTTAAAACCATTGAATCCTCAATTGAACCTCGTACACCAAACACATATACCGTCTCCGTTTCGTCGTGGATAAAAATGAATAATACGTTTGTACTAAGATCGATTTGAAAATGTATGGTAGATGGAGGTTGTTGTTAATAACTTACAGTAACGGTTGTAAATATTTATAATACAAATTTTGTTAAATCTTAAAAGTGCAAAAAGTATTTTTAGTTAAATGAATATTTTACCTAAAATTAATTTAACGTCTAGTTAATAGTAGTATTTTTTTCGTATTTTGTATATTTAGAATTGCTTAGTAAAGTTTAATTTTTTTGTGAAATAAAAGATTTTGATTATTTTATTGCTAATATCTGTTAATGTTTCACTACTTTGGACAGCTCTTTTTTCCAAAAAATAGGAATATAAATTAAAAAAATAGTCTAAATAAATTTTAAAAGCAAAAACGAGAGAAAAATGATGTTTAAAATGAAAATTTAACCCGGTTGCAAGCACCTTTGTAGAAGTAATATTTTTTAAAATTATATCCGTATTTAAAAATTACATATTATCAATAATTAAATATACTCTTACTGAAATTGTAATATTTTATAGATTTATGTTACCAATAGCGAAAACTACATCATTTAGCACCTTAACGTGCTATTCATCACAAGTATTAGCAAATAGTTACCAGCCTTCGTCGCGCGAATGGTAGCGCCTCGGCCTTTCATCCGGAGGTCCCGGGTTCGAATTCCAGTCAGACATGGCATTTTCACATACGCTACAAATCAATCATCTCATCCTCTGAAGAATGCCTGACAGTGGATCCAAAGGTAAATAGCAGATAGTTACAGTTGCTTTTCAGATATTATATATAAGTAGTAACAAGGATTAAAAGAAAAATCTGAGTCGGAAAAACTGTAAAGTAATGTTCTTAAGATTCGATTACAATTATTCTTATTTTAATGGAGAAATGAACTAAGATATTTTTGGAGACATTAATAATGAAAACAAATAAGATTAAAACAAAAATAACATGAAGCAAAAAGTGTAATAGAGGAAAATTACACATACCAAAGCACAATATTCAAAGAGTAGGAAAATATTTTATTGAGTATTAAAATTTCAATATTAGAAAAAATTAATGTAAACATGGAAAATAGGCTGGATCATACAAGGACAGCTTTTATCTATTAAGATAAATGTCGAATTTAGATAAAAATTAGAAAAAGATCCTTTAAAATATGTGAAACATATGAACAATAAGAAATATAAAAAGGAAAAGAAGCGAACTTCTTTTCCTTTTGATTTGACGAAAATAATGTGGAAATTTCAGTAGGTTGATAAAAATCGAAATGGAAAAGTCTTAAAATAAGATAGAAGAGAAATATGTGGCGAATACGGTTGAAGACGAAATAGATTTGTTGGTCATGTATTTAAATATCCGGGTTATTGTATTTTGTGACAGACATATAGAAGGCCAGCCACCAGGTTGGTGTAGTGGTGAACGCGTCTTCCCAAATCAGCTGATTTGGAAGTCGAAAGTTCTAGCGTTGAAGTCCTAGTAAAGGTAGTTTTACTTTTATACGGATTTGAATACTAGATCGTGGATACCGGTGTTCTTTGGCGGTTGGGTTTCAACTAAATACATATCTCAGGAATGGTCAAACTGAGACTGTAGAAGACTACACTTAAGTTAACTCATACAAATCAACCTCATTCATCCTCTGAAGTAATACCTGAACGGTAATTCCCGAAGGTTAAACAGGAAGAGAAAGACATATAGAAGAGAAAAATTTAATAATTATAATTAAATAAAATATAAAAGTTGTAAATGAAACATTCTAAGGTTTGATCATTTTTAATTGAAACCGACAGAATATTGATATGATGGGATATCACACTCAGTCGGTTCTATCAAACCCCACAAAAAAAAAGAAAAAGTATGAGTAATAAAATATGATGAGTGTGAAACTGACAAAAAATACAGTCCACTGATTTTGATAAACGTAACTGACAAATAAAATCAACGAATGAGTTTTTCATTTAAATAAAAAATATGTAATTTAAATTTATCTCCTTTAGAAAAGAAAAATAAGAAGTATTTACGTAACCTACAACTCTAATCTTTCAGTTAGTAAGAAATATTGGAACCTGTAGAAAACATCCTAACGATTGTATTGAGTGGAAGTAACGGGGTAGGAAGTCGGATGTTTTCTTATGCGAGCGATCTGCTTCTTATCTTTTCGGGTTGATGCGAAGCGAGTGGTTTAAAGAATCCACATAAAAAAACAACCAGGAGGCATGCGATGTTTTTCGAACATTATTGATGCAATTCGTTTTGTACGTTTACTGAAAAAAAGAGATGGAGAAATATTTTTCTATTTTTTTTTTTCTTATCGAAATTGCTATATTGTTATATTTTACATAATGAGGATTTAAAAATATAAACATAAATTTCGCTCTTATCTTTGATAATTTCCTATTACAATCACACAACATTATTACTAATATTATTACACAACATACTATTACCACATGAACGAACAATAAAATAATCAGAAATTTTTTTTTTAAATGATGTATTTTTTTTTTTTTACAGAAACCTTAAATCATCGTCAATCAAAATACTCTCAATTACAGCTAATAGATTTATCCAATCTATTATTTCATTGTTCAAAACATTTTTTAAATTTACGACTTCCTCGTATTTTTCTTCATCTCATCCACATTAGCAAAACGTTTTCCCTTCAGGTCCCTCTTTATTTGTGGGAACAAAATAAAAATCGCACGGAAATCAGACAGGTAAAAAGGGGGCTGGAGGAAGAGAATCTGCCGACGTTTCGTTAAAAGTTGACGCAATGAGAGATCTGTGTAAGCAGAGGCATTATCATGGTGGAAAACCCAGTTGCCCGTCTTCCACAAATCAGATCTTTTTTGCCACAAACTGTTGCGCAATCTTTTCAGAATCTCTATGTGGAAATCCTGACTAACATTCTAACCTGGTGGAAGGAATCCTAAAACCTCCAGTCTCTAACATCAAAAAAAAAGAGCATTTTCTTGATGTCTGACTTCACTTGAAGAGCTTTTTCTGGGCGACGTAACGTTGCAGTCTTCTCCTGACTTAATTGTCGTTTGGTTTCGTGGTCGTAACCACAGCGCTCTGATTCATCACCAGTAACGATCTTGGAAAAGAAATCTGGGTCGGTTTGCGACTGCTCTTTCAAAACACGGCATGCTTTCAAGTCACCCTCTTTTTGCCGAGCAGTCAGGAGCCGAGGTATAAATTTTTATCGGGCGCTTCTCATTCCCAAATCTTCCGTTAAAATTTGCTGAACCGATCTCCAAGTCACTCCAGACAACTTCTCAATTTCTTCAATTATACGGCGTCAGTCTTCAAGCACAACTGCGCAAATTTATTCGACATTTTCTTGCGTTCGACAAATTGAAGTATGTCCAGAATGAGGTTGATCATCAATCGACATTTCTCCTTTTTTGAAACGCAAAAACCACTGTTACACTTGAGTTTCTCCCAAAAAAGTATCCTTATAAGCTGTTTTCAACATCACATTGAATTTTGTGGCATTTTTTCCGAACAGGAAAAATGGAAAATTTCAACCCACCGCTTTGGTCTAGTGGTGAACGCGTTTTCCCCAATCAGCTGATTTGGAAGTTGAGAGTTCCAGCGTTCAAGTGCTAATAAAGGCAGTTTTACTTTTATATGGAATTTCTAGATCGTGGATACTGGTGTTATTTGGTGGTTGGGTTTCAATTAACCATACATCTCAGAATGGTGGAACTGAGACTGTACAAGTCTACACTTCATTTACACTCATACATATCATCCTCATTCATCCTCTGAAGTAATACCTGAACGGTAATTCCCGGAGGCTAAACAGGAAAAAAGAAAACAAAACAAAGTTTCACTGCCGCGCGGTGTTCATTAAAGTTCATCATGACAAAAAATGAGAAGCAGGCAAAACAGCTTTCACAAAAAAAAATTCACAGAAGTTAGACATAACCTTCCCTGACACGGAAAAAGTCGCTTGTAGCTTTCCTAGACGGAGAACCGCATACTACGGAACACAATTCTGTACTCGCACCCAACGCAAAACGATTCCGGCTATTTTTGGGTACCTCCTCGTTTATATGAATGATAAGAACTTAAAACTAATGGAATAATTTATATTTATTTTTTATTCCGTAGTAATAAACTAGTAAGAGGTAAAGTAGGGTTACATAATAATAAATATAATTTTTACAAAATATTTTCTAAAAATATTATTTTTACCATAAAAATTGTTTTCTCTGAAAACTGAATAGCATGCAATCCAAAACTTGATAGAAAGTAATTAAAAAAATCTTTCTATCGGAACTATTCAATAGTCCACAATTGAAAAACAAAATAAAATGTAACATACGTAGGAATTTTATCGTAGCATGGAGTTATTTAATTTTTTTTTATTTTTACCGGTGGGGGGACTTAACAACAACCTATGCTTTAGGAGAGAAAACCATAGGATTAATACATTTTCAAATATATATCTAAATAATAAGAACAATGATAAATATAAAAATAAAGGTCCGGCACAATATACCAAAAATTAGAATTACCTAAAAACAATGCATTTATGGCGGCCGATCTAAAACATCCTTCTGATTCTGAAATGAAATGAATACTAATCTCCAAAATGATAAATGACATCATGTACACAAAACTGCCGTAAAATTATATTTGTGATAATAACTATTGTCCTGTTTTCGAAACAACACATGCGGCATAAAAACTATTCTATTATGTAAAATAGATTATTCTTACTTATATTAAATCTTTTTACAGCATTTCATTCCAATATTTGTATAGACTTTTCAATTAGCAAAAAGAATTGGGAATTATTCCGGTGTATACAATTTCATCAACTATCTGATTCATCATAAACATTTTCTACAATAATAAAAAAAAATAGATAAATAAAATAAAAGTTAACCATCTACTATATTTCTGAATGTAATACTGGGAATCATTATTTGTATAGAATTTATTAAAAATCGTTAAATGTCTGAAGAAAACAACTCTTTTCCTGGTATGTTATTCATTATCTTTTGTGAAGTATGTTCGTAGAAACGTATATACATCTTCATTTGCAACTTGGGTGGTTGTTTCAGTAATAATCAAGGCTAAAACGAAAAAAATCTTATAAATTACCAAATAATATTGTAGCGGTTACGTTTACGCTTTTAAATGCAAAAGATTTTCGTAATACTGTTTTCTTTAGAATTGGTGCATTTAATGATGAATTAAAATAAACGTACAAATAAATATCATGACTTACAAGTTTTCTTTCGTTCTTAAATTCATGTTATGCAGACGTGTAGATATCTGCACGCTGGAGTTTTGCTTTACGGTGGCTTGGCCACCAGCACCAGTGTTGTAAAAAATGGATACATTTACTGGTGCAGAACGTGCTCACTAGGCGTTTTGGTTTCACGATTTGCAGTCAAAATCTGCAGTTAAATGTAATTTTCGTAGAGGGTACAGTAGGGAGCCTTCAAGTAGGCATACAATTTATTCTTGGCACCAAACCTTCATTCAGGCAGGTTGTACTTATATACGGAGTGTTCCGAGACGTAGTCGCCGAACTTCAGGAACTGATTTACGACACCAAAATGAGAAAAAAGTTCATATCGACATATATTTTGCTTTATTTACCTTCTGGACGCCATTTTGTGATTTTCAACAAAAAATTATTTCTCTGGATCGGGTAAACCGACTTTAATTAAATTTGGTAAATCTAAGACTAGTGTATTGTTCTCCAAAATAAAAAATATTGAAAATGTCACCTTCAAAAATTTTAGAAAGGCAGCCATTTTAATTTTTTAATCTTAAACATCTTTGTAATTATTTGTTCAAATTTTTTCTTATTAAATAATTTATTAATTATTTTATTTTGAACAAAATGACATCTCATTTGTAAAAATCCGTTGACAAACAATCGACTTATTGCAGAAAATTAACCCTTATGCTTGCGCACCACAATGCAAGGTGGAAAATTATTATTAATATTAATAATTTTTTATTATTAAGTGGAGGAAATAAAAACAAGCAAAAAGTTAACAGCTTGCAAGCTTACTCCCAGGTTTACTGACTGTAATAAATCGATGTACTCTCTAAGAAAATTACATTAAACTGCAGTTGTTTACTGCAAATCGTGAAACCAAAACGCCTAATGAGCTCATTTCGCACCAGTAAATGTATCCATTTTTAATAAAACTGGTGACAGTGCTGTTGACCAAATTCGATACAAATGAACTACGCGAGTCAAAACTTGATGTTTTTTTTTTTTATGAAATGAGACTTCAACCGAATCTGTAAGTTTTCCAAATAATTTTTTATAAACTTTTAAAGCTGTGAAGACCTTTGTAAATCATTCAGTTTACACACAGAATGATAATTTTCATGTTTCAAAACTGACGGATATTAGGAGATACAAGCAAGTGTGTAGCTACTTCGTTAAAAAAAAAAATACTATATGGTTTGTTTTGTTCACCAAATCGAAATCTAACTTTTTTTTTAATAGGAAGGTGGACTTGTAATACATGGTTTTAATGTAAAGATTTACGAAAAAATCTATGGCGAAAACCGTTTCTTGATAATTTCCTTCGTTTCCGAGATGTAATCATTCAAATTTACAAAAATTTAAAATCGCGTTAGCTATAATACGACGTGAAACGCCCCGTAGTAACCTTTTCAGTTTTGTATTACCTTCAAAATTACAACCAATTACAATTTTTAAATATTTAATGTTTGAATTAATGATCCAAAACAATAATAATAACAGCCTTCACAATAATAAATGTTACTAGTACTTCAATTTAACCCTTTAAACTTGGAATTTCAAAAATCTTTTCTTAGTGTGTATTTACAACGTAAGAAAAACATATTTACAACGTAAGAACATGTATACAACTTTCATTAATTTATCTTTGGTAGTTTTTGCTGAGCGTTAATGAATCAGTCAGTCTTCAGTCGGTCAGTCAGGACAAGTTGCTTTAGTTAGAGAAAAAAAAAAGAAAGAAAAAAAAAAAAAAAAAAAAAAATATATATATATATATATATATATATATATATATATATATATATTAATATTGTATAATATTATAACAAGTTATATAATGTTAATGTTATAATGTATAATTATATATATTTTATTTTTCTGCGTGGTTAGAAATATCAATATTATACTAAAAAATTGTTTAATAAGATTAATGAAATCTCTATCTTCACGCGTGCGCGCGCGCGCGTATGTGATAGTAAGTGGGTGATTGAGCGATTGAGCGATTGAGCAAGTGAGTGAGAGTGAGCGAGTGAGTTAATGAGTGGGTGAGCGAGCGAGGGAATGAGTGTGTGTATGTATGTACACGTGTACTAAACCATAAAAAATTTGTTTAAAGTTACGGAATGATCGTTTTTCTAGGCGTTTTTATATACCATTTCCGCATTCCAAACGCTACAGATTCCTATCTTGCAAAAAATAGATTAATAGGAGAAGGCTAGCCAACTGCAGACCAATGGCCGGATAACTAAAAAAAGAAAGACCAAAAGAAATTTGTATTTTAATGAAAATTTAATATACGGTTTGTTCGTTTATGATGAAAATAATAAATAAAAGCTGAAATAATTTCTAAATAATATTTTATATAATGTTTTTATTTCAAAAATCATAAAAATAAAGATTCTTAGCAATAATAGTTCTTGAATCAGTCGTAAAATTGTATTCAAAATAAACTACAAAAAAGAAATATACATTTAAACAAAGTAGATACTTGTAGTTTTAAATTATTCCGTAAATTAACATCTATTTATGTAAAAAAAAATTCTTTACACTAATTTTTACAGCGGTTCTTATTTATATTTTAAGAAAGATTTTCACTGAAAAATTTATAGCCTACACATAACAGGTAACGTAAATTTTAAAATGTGTTGTTAATCAGTCAAGATAAAATGGTTAAACGGAACTTAAAAAATTTCATATGTGTATTCCAGAGGTCCCGGATTAAAAAATAGACTATTTTTTATTATGATGTATCGCGGAGTCCCCAAGGGAAAAATAAAACAGGGAACGTCGTAGTTTTTCATGCTTAAACTGCCAAATGAAATTTTAAGTATAAATACAACTGATATTTTAAGTATTAAGTTATAATATTTTATAAATAAATGTACGTGATACTTAATTAAAATCAAGATTTTTACTTACAAATTACTTTTCATAATTTAGATAATTAATGTAAAAAGAGTAAAATAAACTCGGCTAAATGTTTATTCATATATTTCCATCGCCTTTATAAATTTATACCAAAAAAATTAATCAATCATTTATATAATATTGTTTTTTTTATTATTTATTGACTAATATTAGAATCTATTAACAGTAAGGGTGTCACTACTATAAATAATAATAAGCAATTAAGAATGCAATCACTGATTAAAACTCGATTTTTCAAATTATAAGAAAGTAGCTCCATCCATCCGTTAAAAAAATTTGATTAAGAACTTATAATCAAAGTATGCAGTAGTTTGCGTTTATTTCACAAAAAAAAATAAAATAAATTTAAAAGAATTTGAGATAATTATACCTAATATTAGAGTGCTTTCATTTATTCTATTTTTTAAATACAATTTTAAAATACTGTGATGGAACAAAAAGATAAACAACCGGCCAAACTACAAGATTATACAGGTTTTGATGCTGAAAAGTTGGAAAACTAACAAAAAGATGTTTCAAATAATTATATTAATTAAAAATATATTAATATATATTATTATATATTTAATATATTTATTTAAATATTGTATTATTATATTTTAATTTAGAATCATGGAAAACGTTACGAGATTTTCGAGTTCCCTAAATCTAAATCTAATTAAAAATTTAAATTGCCTGATGCAGCTCGGCTGACAATTAAAAATGGAAAAAAACAACATGAAATTAAAACTTCTAAGAATTTTTTGGAGGCCACAGATCCCAAGTTTAGAAAGACAATATAACTGAAAAATACTTTATAAGTAAACTGAGTATGCAAGGGAACCCAATCTCTCGACTATAATTGAGTTATCTTTACGACAACCCGAAGAAGACCACTATCTGAAATGCCTAAATATTCCAAAATTTCAGTTTTTTATTTTCCTCATCATCATTATTTTCCCGCAAGTTTATAAGTGTTGGTCTGGGAGGAGGCTCGTTTAGGGAGATTGCCCTGCTATATTCCCGGATGAATCACATCCTACGTTCAAAAACTGATCCTGGATTACGAAGAAATTCGATAGTTTCGTTTTTCTCAATAAAACTTCAAGGAGTATTTGCAGAAATAAATAAATGTGGTAAAGATAAGTGTGTTTATCAAATTCATACATACTTCGCATTATTAGAAAAAAAGTAAGTGTTTAACCGATAAAGAACATTTTAAGATTAGCTCGAAAATCCTGAAATTATCACGAAATATCTAACAAACTAATTCCATCATTATATAACAATATACATTCTAAATGCTTCTTTTAACACTTTATATTATGCAATTATTAATTAAGAAATTTTAAAATTACTTTAGTCAGTATTCGTTACTCATTCAAATTAAATTTTATCACTACAGAATTTTTGAAGTTGCATCTCTCATAAATTGACGTCTTTCACCACGGCGTGTGAACGGCGTATATGTAAGCTACATTACATGTAATTATATGCTTACATTATATGTAAGCTATTCTAATTTTTTAATATTTACTTATTAAGTGAACTTTTTTTAATAATACAAATTAATTATAATATAATACGTATGGTGAATAAAATAAGAAAAAAAACAATTTAATGAAATGTGACAAAAGGAAGATATTTAGAATTAAATATTACGAAAAACTAACAAAATATACTATCTTTTTTTTTATTAACTAGGTTATAAAACTACAAAGGATAGAGGAATGCAAAGATAAAAAGAAGATTGGCGGATAAAAGGCACTGATAAAAGCAGCTAAACAAGATTAATTTTATGCAGAAAAAAGCTGTTTTTACCAAAGATACATGTACGAATCAGAAAAGATTGTATATATTTATAGAATTCCGCGCTTTAATCGCTTCAGTGGCACTTTTTTATATAATTTAAGAATCACTTGTTGCAGCTTCCGTCGCTGCTGGAGCGTGTTTGTTTCTTTGTGCCTCCAGATTGATATAGACCCGATATGTTATTCGTTATGCCAAGAACTAATAAAACTATTTAGTTTCTGTTATTTTTTTCTGGTCCACTTATCACAATTAGTTGTAATTAATTTAAACCGAAAATTTTATTGAATATCATAATGTTATTATATGGAGCAATACTTTTATGTTATTGTTAAATAAATAAATAATTGCGAAAGATGGATCAAAAGGGAAAGGCAGAAAGAGATAAAATTGAGGTCTTTAAAATGAGTTGGAGGAGGGTGTCGAGATTAAAACTGGGTGGAGATTAAAACAGTTTAAAATCAAGAAGTTGGTGGCAGAATCTTGTAAAGAACAAACTACGATGTACGTCAAACATTAAGATCAAGGTTTATTTATTTTATTGATAAAGGGGCATGTTAATGTAAAAACTGTCAAAGGGTTTATTGAAATAAACAAACCAGACAATCAAGAATTTAAAAGTACACAAAGGAATGTAGAATGGTATCGGTTCAATCAAATAACTGATGATTTAATGGAAAAAATGTATAATTCTTCGTAAACTTTCTTTTAATGTTAAGAGGAAAAAGAACTCCGTATAAAATATTAAATGTCAATACTATAAGTAAATAATTTTAAGTATTTGTTTGAATACGGAAGACACAAACCTACGCTGAAGGTTTCAATTTCATAAAAATAAAAATTAAATTATCCTTAGGATAATAAAAAGAAAAAAAGTGATTCGTTTATATTTAAAATTATTAAAATGAATATAATAATTCGGAACTACGTAAAGTAGGCATTAAAAAATGTGTTGTTTAACACGTAATACTAAATGAAACTTTAGTAAAACTTTCCTTTTAACAGTCTAATTAAATACAAAGTTAACTTTTACAGAAAATTTTAAGTTTTGAAATAGAAAAGAAAAGAAATTTAAAACAATTTCCAAGTAACCGTATTGTCATTAAACTTTTAATATCTTTGTCAGTAAATTTTATACTATGAAAAATTCATTACGTAAAGCGTCCTTCAGGCAAGTCTTCGTATCGGGGAAAGAAAGTTTTTATCATTAATCATTGAAGGATTTCAAAATAATGCAAAACACATGTTTACTATCTAAAGTTGTGTTCTATGAACAGCATACATCACGTAGTGCTGCTGTATACATAATTAAAGAGGTGTATTCTGTGTCTGAAAGGGGGTACAAAAAATGGATGATTATAATATGTTAATAAATAATATTTCTGTTGGAACGCATCCAAAAAGCATGCCAGTCTTACGTATGTTAATAAGAATTGAAGTCGTTTACCATCGTTTTTTTCACCGAGTCAAATATATTTATTGTACATTATTATACCAAGATAAAAAAAAAATTAGGTGATTTTTTTTTGTGGTACAAGAGACATTTTCATTCTGTTTACTATACGGTTTATCACTATAATTTTTGTTTTGCCCGGCATAGCCGGGAAATTTCAAAAAACGGCTTTCTGAGATTAGTATAGACGTAGAAATTTTATTTTTAAATGTAGTTTCCTTTGATCCCTGCAGACAAGGATCTCACAATGAAGACTAATAATGCAGACTCATCTTTATAATGAACATTATTATTGTCAACGTAAGCATGCTATGAATAATGCATTTTATTCGATAGAAGATGTATGTGCATTACAGAAACACCAAAGACCCGAATCGAGAGGATAAATTAATAAATAATATTCGCCTTAAAATAGAAATGATTCCTTTTATTCGCTTGCCGCCGAGCAGTAGGCACAGATATTAGAATCCTAATAATTAGTATGCAAAAATTAATTTTAATGAAAAAAAAAAATAACTATAATAAAAAATAGAATGCTTATTTTGATATTTAAACCATTTTGATTGACAAATAGACGACATTTTAAGGATTTTTATAATTAAACGACCAGATAGTTCTTTTTTTACTTTCATATACTTTTACCTTTGTAATGAGTTTTAATTTCAAGATTTTATACAATAAAGCAAAATTCAAAATAAAACAATCAGAATTTTATGAGATTATGATTTTAAAATCCCTTATTTATTGGGTTTCAAAAATTAAAAAAAATTGAAATTTTAAATAAATACTGATTTTAGAAACTCTTGTCTTCTGTAATTTATTTCCAGTCTATTAGGTAATGATTTTACGTAATGGTAAAATCCAATAAAATCTGTATATAACAAGACAGAAAATGTAGACCATTTGTAGCTATGGTAAAAGTATATATCTGTAAAGGAAATTAAAAAAAAAATTATGGGATTTAGACAAACCAACCCAGTATTTACCATACCTTTATAACTTTTTTTTTAATACAATTCTTATTTCGAAATTCTTAGCATACTCTTCCGTAAAGAATCCTGTATCATTAAGAAGCATAAATAAGGAAATTAAAAAAGTTATATTCTTTAAACCCCAATTGCTTAGTGAAGATTTAAAAAAAAAATCCTTGATGTTAAAAATAACCGACTTCAAGTTAAGACATTGAATTTTTACGTAATATTTTTAAGATTTTAACGTCCTAGTAAATATTTAAATAAAACATTGTAATTTTAATTATTCTTCGGCCCTTTTATGACCCTTTTGTGGGAATAAAACGGGATTTTAGGGTAAATAAATGAGTAGATTGGGGTTTTTGTAAACAGAAAAAAGTAACTTCACAAGCAACATCTTTCGTACGATATTTACTTATTTAGAGCTTTTAGTCGGGTAAAAATGGTTATTAGAAATAAGAAATTAACTCCAATTAAAGTTACTTGTTATAGTGCTTTACATGCATCAAAACCAAAGGAGTAATGTAGGATAGATACAATATTTTATTTCTGTGGGAAACGTGAATTCCATAGCTTTTCTTGATTAATCGTAAAAATCTTATATAAAAAAAACGAATACCAAAAAATTAAAAACTACTGTTATTTTTACCCGACTAAAAGCTCTAAATAAGTAAATATCGGTCGAAAGATGTTGCTCTTGAAGTTACTTGTTTCTGTTTACAAAAACTCCAATCTACTCATTTATTTATCTTAAATCCCGTTTTATTCCCACAGTCCATAAAAGGGGAGAAGAACAATTAAAATTACAAAGTTTTTTTATAAACATTTACTAGTTGATTTCTTATTCCTAAGAATAATTTTTTTTGTACGGACAGTGTTTAAAATAATTAACTCAAAAATATTTTTGTGGCTCCTTCTTATTTTCATGATTGATTAAAAATAATTATGACTTAGCAAAAATCAAAAGGAATCAGTTTTAATTCTTCTCTTTACCAGGTATGCTTGGAATGTGAAGTTTGTTTTCCAAAAGGAAAAAAAATAGCTAAATAATTCCAGTTTGACTGACGTTTTGTTAGATCATGTAGAAAATTTGCTTGTGATGCATAATATACATTTAGTAACAAACATCAACGAGATAAAAAGTTTCCCTTTCCAAAATACTTTCTCTTAAACCAACCGTTTACAGGAAAAGTGTATAATTTATTACTGATAACTTTTTTCAAAATTAAGTAATCTTTATGTTTTTTTAACTTAAACAATCATATTTTAAAATTCACCAAACCACAATGATTATTTACAGGTTTTAAGCATTTAGTAAAAATCAGACTATAGATGAAAGAAATTGACCGTTTTATTTTCTACTGCAGAAGCCCTAAGTTTCTTAAACAATTTCAATTTCCTAGTTAATTTACTTCCTTTTACTGTTCTAAGAACACTCCTGAAAAGTTTGTACGTCATATGTTCTCCCGTCCAATACTATCGTTAAAGATACCTTTATGTAACTACATAAAAGCAAAATTACTCTCAAAGAAACCATAGTATTACTTATTCAGTTAAATAATAAATTAAATAACTATTTCTCGTCTCTAAAAGTGATAGATTTATTTTACTTTTATATATGTGTATATTTACAGATTATTATTTTGAAATATGTAAGTTAAAATTCATTTTCTAATTAATTATATTTTAAAAATTAATCAACATACTTTACTACGTAAATCTACATCCAGTAAAATTTTACAAGATTTCTTAAAAGAGCGTTTTTAATATTTTTAAGAACGTTATGCGATTTATACCTAACGATATTAAAATATAATACTTTCGTAATACTTTATTTTCGGTTATTAATAAGAAATAGCAAGTTTTTAAAACGAGTAAAATAAATCCAGGAGCAGAAAAAATTAATTGAGAAGAAAGATTTATTTTAAAAGATTTCACATAATGATTTATTATATTGTGTACTTTTTAAATCTTTTGTTTTCTAAAAACTAATTTTAAAATGTAGCCTTTATAAGAGTCTTATTACGAAGGATAAACCAAGCTTTCCACCAAATCTCAGTTGGAAATTGGTGACTTTCTTTATCCTAAAAAATTGCTTAACATTTTTAAGCAGGTGTATTTCTTTATCTTGTTCTTTTTTCATTACGAAAACTTACTTTGTTAGAGTTAAAGCAACCATTTTTAAATTCATACAAGATTAAATTTATTAAAGAAGTTCACATAACTTTCCTAGAATAATGTAAAAATACTTTTTTTCTGAACGAATTTATCTTAAGGTCGGCTAAAAAAAACAATAATAATTTTATTTCTTTATCTATAAATGTAATTTTTTTGGTAAAATTAAACCTTTATTTTCAGTATTCTAATAACACAGTAATAAGTAGCTATCATTTAAACCAGAAAATACGTTTCTTCGAAATAACTAATTTCCTACTGTAGTAGCCAAAAGAAAAAAAATATACTAGCGAAAGTAGGACAAGAAGAATCTGGAACTTTAAGTAAAAACAAAAATGTTATGACTAATATTGACTCATATTAATATTTCCCTCTCCTTAGTAGCTGATAAATCTCTTGCTTAACATTAATTTTTAATTAATAAGAAATAGGAACTGTATTAATGACATACTAGTAGTATCGGGTTGAGTGGATAATATACCAGTAATTATCATCACTTTTTGAAAGTATATTCATCTCACACAATTAACCTATCTCGACTATGAAGGATGTTTTTCTAATGCATTTCTACTGTATTTGAGTAATTGACAGTCCTAGAGATCATTTTTGTTAAAAATCATTTGACCGATTTTATGTCATCCTCTATGCATTCGAAAATTCCCTTTATAAATGTAATAATTTTTTTACCTCAAAATATTTTCTATATTCTGTATCGTAATTTATTTACTTCATGCTAAATTACAACAAAAATTTCTAATTACATATTCCCCCACGAATGGTAGCATCTTGGTGTTTCATCCGGACTTCCCGGGTTCGAATCCCGGTCAAGCATGGCTTTTTCACACGCTACAAAAAATGTCATTAATTTTCTCTGAAGCAATACCTAACGGTGGTCCTGGAGGTAAAAAAAAGAAAAATTACATATTCCAATCATTTACTTTCCATAATAAAATTTCCATTACGAGATTAATAAAATCAAAAATACAAATATTAAATCATCTACAAGTACAAGTATTAATAAATCATATGTACAAATATATATGTATACATGTATACAGAGTATCCCATGAATAAATGGATAAAATTTCAGGACCCATTCTACTGGTGAAAATAATGAATATAGTATATGAACTATTTATATATAAATAAAATAAATTAAAATTCAACAATACCAACTCAGTATATTTTATTTACATATAAATAGTTTTATATACCAACGGTGCCAGGCTTGAATAATTAAAGTATATGAAATTTGTTATCCTTCCCTTGTGCAGGAGGAAAAGATAGAGATTAGCTTTCTGTAGGATGCACCATACTTTGTTTTTACACAAAACATTGAAACATGAAATTTGCCTTCTATTACTGATTGGGCTACGCAGATTATGTTGAATCACACGATGTTCATCAACAACACGATGATTTCCTTGGGGTTCAACAGAAAACGAACACGTTGGAAATGACCCTTTCGTTGGTAAATGCTAATTAACCAAAGAATTTTTATTAGGTAGAACATAATAAGACGATTTTGTTTCTATTGTTCCTCCTTTTTGCTTCAGTAAAAATTCGACTTTTAAAAGTTTTTATTTACATTTTATTGGCTGTATTTACATAATGATTCTTCGAATTAAATTCTCTTAAGTTTTGTTACTAAATCTACCGTATTTATTAGCGTTTCCAGATAATAATAAATAAATAAAGTGTTTCCAGACCTAAGTTTATAAGAACTTTTTTCTTTTTTTCACCATACATATCTTAAAAGTTTTTCCATTTCTTCGTGGAACACTCTGTGTACATACATATACGTATTAGCATCCATGCTCGCGGATTTACCCACACTATATTGTTAATTGCGTTCCCCGTCGCGGTCGAGATTTTTATTTTATGTTTTTTAGCCAATTAACCAGAGGCAGGTGCAGCCAGTCGCGTCGCATATGCAGTAATAGAAGCTTTGTTGGTTGAGCAGCTGCGACGTACACCATCGCATCCCTTGAAATACCAAAATTCAAAAAATCCCGAAAATGAAATTTCGATATTCATCTGAAGAGTTTTGTATGCTGAAATCTACTGAATATCTTGTTTTAGAATACCTCGGAAATGGGGAAAATCTGCAATCGTTGTTCAAAATTGTTTACCCTTCTTCACCTCTTTCAGTCAAATTTTGAAAATATAGAAATCGGTTTTTAGATATTTAAATGAAAATTGCATACATCAAAAATCAAGTTGATATCATCATGTGTTACCGAGCAATTAAAAGAAATGTATTAAATTTCAATGTTACACCATTTTAACCATTTAAACTAGGAATAGAAAAAAAAATTGTTACTGTTGACCCTAAGAAGAATATAAATTTTCATCAATTTATCTTAATCATTTTTCTGGGCCTGATTATGATTCACTCACGATATATTGTTTATTTATATATATATATATGTGTGTGTGGGGGGGGGGGGGAAGCGCACATATGTGTACAACCTGCTTGTTAGGTAAATTTTATAATAACCTATTTTAGGTACCATGATTCGACTTTCAAAAAATTTCGACATATCTTCGCGTTTCACATCTTCCAGACCCCAATACCACCGTCAGTTCAAAAGTATATATATATTACGCTTTCTTGTGAACACTATAACTGCCGTAATTTTGCGCCAATCACTTTCAAATTGATACATAAAATACTAGTATAACGACCCAAATTCTCAGTCGAGTTCGTTAATGGCTAAAATCGGAAATGGGGGGCTTTATCGAAAAAAAAATATTGCTACAACTTACTTATTAAGTAAAATATCGAATTCGTTTATAGTTTCTACTAATCTTTGGATAACGGTCTAAAACCTGTCTAAATAAAGTTTTTGATATCACCAACCATTGGCCCGGAGGTAGGATAAATGGGGTTTCGAAGACAAAAAAATCATATCTCCCTTAATAGACACAGTAACGAATCGGTTTAAATTAGTCGTTAGTTCTCTAAACATTACCTAAAACCTTTGTTTGAAACAATTTTATATATGACCAACCCTTACGGCAAGGAATGACAAAAATGTTTCTGGAATTATAAGAACATCGGGCTTGTCGTATGGTAAACATGTAAAACTTTTTTCACATGCAACCATTGTCGAATTGAGTAAATTTGAAGTTTTTCTTAACTTTAAGGTGGAAATCTTTTTTATCCCCTACTTAGCACCGGTGAAATCTACCACATCATTTCCAGCGTGCCGAAAGGAATTTTTTTAATTCACAAGTAACTCATAAATTTTATATCTGTTTCAATAATGGATGAAAAAAATTGTATTACGTACATTTATTAGAAATAAAGCTGACCTAATTTTATTTTTTATTACCTCGCTATAAATAGTGAAATAATATAAATATTTAAAAAATATATTATTTAGATGTTCTTTAAATTTCAGTGTTTTGACTCTGAGCCAAACTAATAATAATAAATAAACTATCAACAGCTAAAAAAAAAAGAATCCTTTATCAGTTTGAAACATTAGGAATTAACAATTGATGGGGTTTTTTTTTTAATTTGTGTTTGGCTTGGTTTTTCTTTTATAAAATAAAAAGTTAATTTTATTCAGATTTAATAATTGGATATAACCCTATTAAATAAATTCTGTTCACATGAAAAGAAAGCCGTTCAAACGGAAAATAAGGCAAAAAATCTGCGCCTTTAACAAAATTAATAAAAGGAAAGAAGAGCAGAATGTTAGATGACTGTTACTAAGAATGACTAAAGCGAAATTGAATGCTAGTTTAAGTATTATATTTTTATATCAGATTTTCAACTAATTATTTTGAATTTTTGCATCAAACGTACTTTAGATACAATAATTTTGTCACGTTGTATACAATTAATTTATAAAAATAAAATTCTAATTAATAATGAAAACAAACAAAAATCATTCCTTCAAATTATCGTGATTTATATGACCATCAAATATTTCAAAAAGATAAAACCTCTAAAATGTATGAATTATTAAAAATCGGTACTTTCGATTGTGAATTAAATTGAATGTATGTAAAAAGTTTTATATTTCTACAATGAAGCAGTAAAGTATTATAGTATATATTTTTAATCTCATATAGAGAAATAATTATTAGAATAAGGGATATGATCTAAGCTGCGGCAGCATCTACCATAAATATACTGGCAATATTGTTCGCCAACACGCTCACCCACGGGTATAAGTGAGAAACAATATGAGTTCGAGTTTCCTTGAGTATACCATTTAATTATTCTCATCCACAGAAGAGTTTATTGCTGAAATAAATGAAGTTTCAAATTCATTTTCCAGAAACGATCTTTAAATTAGATTACGAGTACAGCAGTACTCATAATCAACGTCCTCTGACCAGAAGATCAAAGGGCGTTGCAAGCTTGTGATAATTAGACTGTCCAATTCTTAATTATTATATCTTAATTATTTAACGAAATATTATTTCGTTAATTATAAAAAACGGTGAAAAACTTGTTGAGCTTCTATTAAAATGAAATACTAAAATTATTATTATGCTTTTTCATAGACAAATACAGATTTTTTTCTGAAAATTGTACTAACATACATGATAATTTATTTTTTCAGGAATAATTTTCAGGGATAATGCTTTTCTAATTATTTTTTCTCATCACTAAATTATTTACCATGACATATCAACGTCTTCATCCTAGATGCTTCATAATTATTTTTTAAATATTCTATTTTTTCTATTTTATAATATTTCTATTTTTTTTTAAATCTGTTTTACACCATAACTCTTTTTTAGCAAATTAAACCTAAATGACAATCTGTACGATCAACCTTTAGTTTTGTTTTACAACATTATTCCGAAAACCTTTTTTTAATTTATTATAAAATCTAATATAGTTTTCAACATTGTTATAATCACATTTAAAAACATTCTTTTCTTTGTGTTACCGGCTTTGTTATTATTCATGAATCACTACTGTAACTTAATATTTTTTTTTATTTTTTGCCGCAGCGTTAATTTAGAATCGGTTCCAATTTACTGGAACCATAGTAAACTTCAATTGAAAAAAAATTAGCATGCAGAGAGGGGTTTCCATTGAAATCCCTCAAAAAATTGTATATGTATACATATCTCATGCAGTGTACATAAATATATAATAAACGTAAATAAATACATTACGTAAACTTAATTAATACATTACATAAACGTAAATTCTCCGAGATTTGAGGTGAATGAGCTATCGTAGGGTGTTGTGCATCGTTAAAATTGTTCATTTCGTATCACCACTTACTTTTGTTTGTTCTTTTATTTGTTCAATTGTTTCTCGGTTTGATTAGTTTTTCTTTGTGTGATTGATAAGACTTTTGGTGTTTTCTTTGGCTTTTTGTTCTGAACTTTATCAATCTTCCTTATATAAATATGGTAGTTATATTTTTAACATATTTTTTTAAATATAGGAGGTTCTAAATCTGACCGGTATTTCATTATTATTTTTTGATTAATCCTTACTCTTTGGGAAATTAATTTATTTTAATGATTCGTCTGATTAGGTAAACGACGCTCTACTGAGTTCTGGGTTTTCTGCATTCAAGAAAATTAATTGGAAAAGTTACAGGAAAAATTAATATATTTTTTTCACTCCAAAAATCCTTTACATAAGCTCGCTGGTAGTTTAAATTATAATTTATAACATTATATTTATAATTATAACAGAATGTTTCTTGTATTTACATATCTTTCAGATTTTTTTTATTCTCAAATTATTAACATTTTTTTATTCTATCTGTGTTTTTAATACAAATAAAATTTAAATGTTATACTATAATGTGAAAAATAATCCAGTATAGTTGAAAAACGCTGTAAATTTTAAAAATAAATTTTATATTTGTTTTATAAATTCAGCATTTCAAAGTTTCAAATTAATTTGAAGTACTGATCAAATTTTAAGGTTTGTAGTTACTTGTAATTTGGTGCCAACTTCTGAAATTTGAAATTTAAGGTACAAAAAAATGATACTTTTGAAGTCGTTTTCCTTCTTTTAATTTATTATTTAATTTTATAACTAAATTCACAAATTTGTTTATATTTTCGCCAAAATAAATATATTTTATGGAATTTTTTAATTTTTTTTAATACATATTCAATTTTAATAAATATGTTTATATATTAATTACAAGTTCCTAATTATCAGAAAATATTAAATAAAGGTTAATCATTTAGTTAACGTTTTACTTTTTATATATTTAAACAGACCTTAAATATCAAAAACAGTTTTTCATACTTTCTAACAATAAATTAATCTTTTATAAGATAGGAAAAATCACCTTAAATCTGTTATAAAAACTAATCTTTATTGTTATTATCAAGCTATTTTTAATATTGAAACTGCAATTATGAATAATTAATTTTTGGTAATTCGACAATACTAAGACATGATTATACTGACAACTTAAATTAAAAAAAGTAACGCATTCTGGAGGTATCCTTTTATAACATCCCAACAAGTGTTGAATGGATGTAAAAGATCTTCATCTCTTGTGTACACGTTCAAGGGCTCTTGAACCTAAGCGTGTTACGTAAACTATGACTTCGTGAACGGTCATGTACGTATATACACACATACACACACATCTGTGCAATATTATACTATACCTAAGCACAAGGAAAATCCAACTTTAAGTGAAAAAAAGGGAAAAAGTTTTTTCGCACATGAATGTGTATGCATATACGTAATAAATTATCGATTTTTTTTCCGAAGAGAAAAAAATAATTTTAAAATTTACTGAGATTGGTAGGTTTCTATTAAACATAATAGATCAATAAAATCATACTTTAATAAGTACCATAATTAAAATATTAAATACTATACTATAAATTAAATAATGCCATGTAATAATGAAAATGTTAAACATGAGAATTTAAGTTTGTTTCGTTGTTCGTTTGTAGTTGCACCAACGGTAAAAATCATTAGCGACTTAAATTAAGTGTTTATCAATAATTATAATAATCACCAAACATTAAATAACAAATATCGAAACAGGAACGTGACCGTTAGACTATTTTCATTGAGCATGAAAATGCTCAAGTTTTCTCACGTAAAACCGCTAAATTGAACTCTTTATCTCATTATCACAAAGAAACCGCAACAACCTTTTGATGTGCAGAGTGAACAACATAAAACCGAACCCGTAATGAAACCGCTACCCAAAACTATTTATGAAACTCTAACACAACCAGCGCGACTAGTGGATGTGTATGTTACTACTAATTGTTGCTGCTGTTTGTTAGGTGGTTACGTGCTAGTGCAGTATACGTATTTTGTTGCAATGCAATTTTGTGAATTCAGTTGTGATTGTTTAAAATGCTATAAAGCAGGAAAGGATAGCTATCCCTATTATAGATATTCCTATTATATTATAGGAATGTATATGCAGGAAAGGATAGCCAAATTTGAGGCCTACATTCGTTCTGGATCGTTTGAAGAATCACGTCAAGTATTCGTAGAAAACTTTCCGAATGCCTGTATCCCAGCGAAGAGTAGCATACAAGATTTAGTTAAAAAATGACGTATAACATGTTCGGTTTCAAATGCAAAACGAAATATGCCGACATTGAAAGGAGAATTACTACCAGTCCAAAATAATCACTACGTAAGTTATCTCAACAATCTGGTGTTAAATAGACATCTTGTAGAATTCTTCATGAACTAAATTGAAACCATACCGCGTTACAAAAGTGCAACAACTGAAGGAGATAAACAAACCGAAAAGACTTTTATTACTGCAACTGGCTTCTCGAAAACATTGTTGGTGGACAGATAGAATTGTCTATTTGCGATTTTTTCCTTTGGAGTTACTTAAAGGAGAGAGTTTATGCATCTAGCCCCCCACAATATTGATGAACTGGAGGTGAACGTTCAATGACAAAACCAACATAACTGACCACTACGTTTTGCGTCAGACGACTCTCAATATGATCAGTCGAGCACATGTGCATCGATGCCGAGGGTGGCAAAAAATTGTTGTTACAATTTTCGTAACAATAAGGTAAATAAATGCAACATTTAAATTACGTTTTATGTTTTTCTTATTTAATTTATCCAGATTATTCATAAAATTTTATACCAACATAACCTACCGATTCTGCAGCGGTTACGTTATGGGTTCGGTTTTACGTTGCTCTCCTGTATTTCTTCCAGTTGAGTAATTCCTTCACACCTGAACTCAGGTTTAATTATCGACGAATAGTCCCGAACATTGGGAAATTTAGGTTTAAGTGGTTAACGGACCATGTTACATTGCACGCTTTACAGTTCTGCTAAGGAGGACCAAATAGGTGGGAGTGGATTAGCTTTGGGTGCCAGTTACTCAGCCACGTTACGATGACATGGCCTCTTCTGTTATTTTGGATAACAGTTTTCTCGAATACGTTCTCCTGGATGCTATGTAAGGCCATGGAAGGACTTAGCAACCAGAAAACATTCCATTGTGTACGTAGTCTGCCTTCGTGAAGTCGCTCTCATTCGTTAATTCTAATCGGAAGTTATTTGTTACCACTATCTTAACAGCCTCATCAGGTCGTTCGTTCCAGAGGATGCCACAATGGCCCGTACGAATACCACTGTCTTGTTTACTCTTGAGAGAGTGACATAGATAATTTGAATGATGGGTTCAGATCGTTTGCAACTCAAGCTCTCAAATACACGCCTAGAGCCAATTATTATCAGGAAGCTATCGTCATTACGGGCCTCAATAACTCTCAAGGGAGAGTAAACTGCATAGGCCTCACAAAAGAATACTGAGGAGTAGGCACTAAGCTTAAGTATTATCTCGTTATCAGGGAGAACTACTGAACTACCAAACTCGTTGGCCGAGACAGAACCATCTATATAGATGTGTGTGTAACCGTTGTACTTCTTAGTCATCTCGCTAAATATGTCCCTAGCAGGTCAGTAATGTGGGTCCCATTTGTGTCTTCCAGACGATAAATAATCAATCATAGAGAAACGCGCAGCCAAGAAACGCCACATCTTATTTCCTTCCAAGAATCCTCGTAACAAACAGGTCTAGTTTCTGGAGATAGAGTAACAATCTGAGATCGAAAGGGTGGGATAAGGACTCCTTCTCCTCAAATTGCTGATTATGAGCGGCCTGGTCGCCTGCCTTGATCAGTCAGAGAGACGGGATCTGCTAACCGCCTATTTGATAACCTGGTATATTCTTCATTAATGTAATCGAAGTTCATTCATCAAGTTCCGATAACATACTTTATATAGGGTTAGGGTCAAAGGCTGCTACGTATTCAAACGTACGTTCTGTATATTCAAACTCAAGTATTGTGCAAGAAGTCTAGTAAGTCCTAACTTTTTCTCTCGCAAAGTCGTACAGCTACTCCTATACCACATTCGATAAAACGATGCTACTCTATGAGTTCAGAATGATGTGATTCATCTAAATTGTAGAGATATATGAGTTTAAGAACGCTAATTCTCCTTAAATAATAAGTTGTTTAAACATTTTTTTCAAAAATGCTGAATAAAATTTGCAGATAAATGCGTGTTTTAACCAATTTTCATAATTTTTCTTCTTTTTCTTTTCATTTTATTATTATTACTACTACTGTAAAATGTATAAATGGAGTGTAAGTGAGAAAGGACATAGTGGCAGCATATATATATATATATATATATATATATATATATATAGAGAGAGAGAGAGAGAGAGAGAGAGATAGAAAAAAGAGAGAGAGTAAAAAACAAAAGAAAAACAGATTTGTAAAGGAACACGTATTTAAGTATATAAGTAGAGCTTAACATTTGCAAAAAAAATCATCTTCGATAAAAAATGGTCATTAATTTGAAAATCAAAAAAACGCAATACTGACATAAGAATGACAAGATTTTTCTAAAATTTAATTTATTAATTTATTTATATAATTATGTTTCATAATAACTTATCCAGTGTCTACAAACAAAAAAAAAGTCTTAAAAGTAACTTTTCAGTTTATAGAAAATAAAAAATTTCAAATGTTATTTCCATCTGTTTTTTTAAGTGTAATATTCAAGGTATATTTCTAAATCCTTATTATTCACTACTTGAACAGATTGCAAAATAAATAATTGCACAAAAAAAGCTAATTTTTTTTACCCTTGGTTGGCGTTTGAAATGACAAACAATATTTAAAAAAAAAAAATATTTTCGTTACATATTAAAAAAAATCTAATAAATTTTTTTTTTAACTGTAAGTGTCAAATAAAGTTTATTTTAGTAATATAAAATAGTAGTTTTATAAAATTAGAAGAATATTTTATATAAACACTCATAAATATAAATAATAAAACTGTTTATTATTTTAATAATATTTTAAAATAAATATTATAATTTATAATATTATAAGTATTTTTTAAATACTTATACATACTACTCTATAAGATACTATTATTATAAACTTAGAAAATCATTTAAAATTTTTATCGAACCTTTTATAAATTATTTATAAGTAGGAACTGGTAATATTACAAAAATGATTGCAGCTTATATTGTTCCCAGCTCCCATTTAGTTTAATAAAGATTGGCTTTGCAAAACCGTAATGTTTTTACATAATATAAAATAGTTAATTTGCAATAAAAATAAACGACAGAATTTTTTTACATTATTATAAAAATATATACACATACGTACTTACCCGCGTGTATACACACACGAGTAAGTATTTTTCTGAGCTTACGAGTGATAAGTATTTGTTATTTTTTTTTTACAGAAAGCAATTAAATACTTTTCAATGAACGCGTTGAAATTTGCTTTCTAACATTTTAAAAAGTCATCGTTTTTGTTTAACTTAATCTTTCCCGGAGAATCTAAAGCAGTTCCATTTTATTTTCCGTACATTAAAAATTTAGGGTGAATGAATAAATACTTACTTAATTTATTAATATTAAGTTTATATATAAATCAGAAAAGTAACTATGCGTTTTTATTTTGCTATAAAATTAGTAATCTTATTTTTTTATTTTTTTAAAAACATACATCAATAGTTTCTAAAACTTGGCGATAAATAAGATCATCTTGAGTGTGTAGGATATCGAGTTGCAGCTTTCACCTGAGAAGACTCGAGCGCTCGTGGTCACGAGCAATTGGAAACTCATCTCGATTTCGTTTACGGTTGGCAACATGTCGTTCATTCATTCCCAGCATTGAAGTGCATCGGCATATGGATAGATAAAAACGCCAAGTTCCTAACGAATGTAACCAAGGTGTTTCAGGAGGGCGAAAAAACGACAGCCACGATCGGTGGGATAATGACTAACATTGGGGGTCTCCGCTCATTAAAGCGGAGGATCTTGTCGTAAGAGGTGCTCTCGAAAGTAATACTATTCGTAACACCAGTCTGGTTTGTCACGGTGGAAAAGAGGAAAGCTAGGGAAATTCTCAAGAGCGTCTCCCTTCTACCGACGATCACAAACGGGCAACGATGGTTATAGAACCATCTCGATCGATGCCGCCGGTACAGCGTCCAGACTTGCACCCCCATCTCGTTGGAAGAGGAAGGCGATGTACTAAGGGGTAAATAAGGTGGAGGCATCGCTTATATGTAGGTGGCAGGAGAGATGGGATCAGTCGACGAGGGATAGATAGAACTGTAGACTGATCCAGGACCTCCAGAGACGGCCGGACCGCAAGCACTGGGGTATGAGAATGACCCAGTTCCTGACCGATCACGGTTGCTTTAAAGCATACCTCTGCGCACGGGTATTGAACTCTCCAACGAATGTGATTATTGCGGAAGGGAGAACGAAAGATTAAATTTCATTTAACATTTCCAGAAGCTATAAATCAACAAAAAAAGGTGATCTCTATATTGCTGAAACTACCCGAATTTCCATTTGAGCTCCACTCTTATGTACAAAATTTAACATTTTTAATAACTGCTTTTATAATTAGATTCGCCAGTACTTTTGCAGAAATCTCCGTTTTATCTATGTTTCATCAATACATTTGTAAAAAAAAATAGTTTAAAATATATAACTAAGCTCAGATTTTACTATCATAGTCAGTGAAAAAAATGAACTACTCTGCTTGTTTATTTTTTAGATAATGAATTGTCGTTTAAATAGTGTGCTTACATATATTTTTAACTATACATTTTTAAATAATTTAAATATAATACATTAGTTCCCTACGCAAATCATTGCGTTAAAATTTTATTTGGACATTAAGTTTTTTTTGCATCGCTACATTTTAATATTTATATTTTTTTTTTCAAATTAAAGGGATTTTAATTTATTGCTATTGATTTATTGATTAGTTTCCTATATTTCAATAATTCATACATATTTCTTCGTCCTATTGCGATCACCGTAACTGGATTTTTCTTTTCTATACGTTTATGTTCTTTTAAATGTTCCTTAAAGCAGAAATAATTTCATAATTATCATTTCTAATTAGAGTTTTTTTTTATAATTCTGCTCTATGTAAAATTTAAAGAAATATTGTAATGAAAACTGAAAATTATTGTTATCCTTGTTAGGTTATTAATTTTTTTTATCTGAAGAAACGTAATGGGTATTTTAATTATATAAGTAATACCCATAACAAAATTGAATTTTTTTATTTATTGCACCTTGGCTCAAATTTTGACCTGTACTAACTTTAATCAATGCGTTTAAATAGAAATTAAAGTATTTGAAATGAGAACAATTTGAGCTGTTTGAACAAAGTAATAAAGACCCTTTTTTCTTTTATTTCTCTTAGTTAGAAATTACTTCAACACAATTAAAGAAAAATATATTTTATAGATAGGATGAATTAAAAAAACAAAATTACAAAAATTCATAAAATTAAAATTTTAAAAAGAGGGTTTTTTATGAACATTTTCTTAAAATCTGAAATTGCAGTAGCTATTATCAAAGATATCAATTTTGATAAACTAAAACCAAGTCCAAGTAACCCATTTCTCATTTCCATATAATTAACTCCATTCCAAGAGGAATACCATCCAAATATTTCCCAACTACAAATCCAATATAAAACACAAAAAAACATACTCCATCTAACATAAAAATTCCAAAACTGATCCAAAACATACAGAAAGAGAGGACAATTATATAGCAGTATATTTCCTCTGCGGTACTCAAGGAAATTAATCAAATTAAAGATTCTGTAATGAGTGAGCATCTTTATTTATACGAACAGGTATATCACTGTTAATTATATATAATTAACTATAACATACTGTTAATTGACTAGGAGATCTTAAGCATGAAAAAATAAAAATATTTCATAGCTTGATATTTATTATTGACAATGTATTTTTCTCACAGGTCTATTAATTTGAGTTTCAATTAACAACACTTTCTAAATAATGGGTGATTTAAAACTGAAAAAATAAATTTCCAATCGGTAATTCGTTATTTAGAGTATTTTAAAATTGTATTATCTAAAAAAAAAAAAATAAAAAATAAAACTAAAAATTGTTAAAAATAAGACGTTTATAATTAATTACAAATTAATCTCCGAATAAACAATTTGTACCGTGATAATGGTATTAATTTTTAACCTAAAAATCGATTAGATTAACGTATTTTTACTTATCCTTTGTTGCGATTGTTTAATAGCATTAAATCAAAGTGAAAATACGGAGCGAAAACAATTTATCCGAACTGACATTGCAAACGTAAAGACGAAAACGAATGTAAATCAAACATATATGAAAATTGATATATTACCGACTGAAATGATTCACGAGTCAAAAAAGAAAAGATGATATATGACATACTCGTAGAATACATTAAACGTTAAGTCAGGTGCGATGTTAAGGATATAAAATAAAAGAAAATGTTGAATCACAATAGATTATTTTCTTTTTACATTTACTGTAACCGAAATATAAAAATTCAAATGATTTTTATTCATGAAAAATAGTTTAAATAACATTCAATTATTGACTTTTTTTTGTATATTTAAATAATTATCAAAACAAAGAGTTTTACTAGATAAATATATATATATATATATAATTAATAGAAAATAAGTAAGCAGAATACCACTTATGAAAGCATACGATTTCTGTAGCAGATTCTCTGGTGAGAAATAGTTTTAATAAGAAACTTTAAAAAATAGTAAATACTATATTTAAGTGGTTTGTGTGGATTTTGTTATTTTGAAATATAAATGTGTATATTTCGTCTAAAGAATTTATTAATATTTTAAATTATTATTTCGACACCCAACTAACAGCTAAACCTAAAATCTAAATTTTCGCAAAACTTTTTTTCGGAGATTTATTAAATTTTTAATTAATAATAATATTATCTTTTGTTAATTTTTTACTGATTTATCCAATCATATTTTGATATCTGAAACTATTAAAAGAAAATTCGGAAGAAAATAAGTCACGACTCCATTTAATAACGTGTTGCTATTTATTAAATAGCTTGGTAGTCGTCAATCTACGAATACTAAACGTGATAACATTTAAATTACTAAAGTTATAGAGAATAATTATCAAACGATTTGAAAGAATAATTTTTATCTAATTTGGCCTTAAATTTTTTGTACAACAATTTTAATCTACACTCTACGTTATTAGAACAAGTGAGAACTAGATTTTCTTTCAACGCTTATTCGTTAAACAAGTGTTTTTAAAAATTTTCTTTACTCTTTCCAGATTTCAATAAATTATAACTCCATTAAATATTGATAGCGTTAAAGTATATTATCTGCGCAGCACCAGCCTGGTCTGACACGCCCGAAAAGGGAAGAGCCCGGGCAGTTGTAAATCGGGTGGTTAGGACTGTCTCCCTCCCACCAGCTTAGTCTAGTGGTGAACGCGTCTTCCTAAATCAGCTGATTTGAAAGTCAAGAGTTCCAGCGTTCGAGTCCTAATAAAGAGAGTTATTTTTACACGGATTTGAATACTAAATCGTGGATACCGGTGTTCTTTGGGGATTGGGTTTCAATTAACCACACATCTCAGGAACGGTCGAACTGAGACTATACAAGACTACACTCATACATATCATCCTCATTCATCCTCTGAAGTATTATCTGAAAGTTAATTACTGGAGGCTAAACAGGAAAAAGAAAGGAACGGCTGTCTATGCTGCTGCGGCTACAGAATAACCTCTGTTAATACCTTCAGTGTAGGGGGCGGCCTTACACTTCTGGATTAGCTCGTTTGGAAGAAAAAGCCAATATACCAGGGATAATTAAGGCGGTGGCGGAGGCATCTCTTTTTCGCAGGTGGGAGGAGAAATGGGATGAGTTGACGAAGAGTATATGTACCCATAGAGTGATCTCGGGTCCTGGCGAGATAATTCTACTGCAAGCAGGGGGAACTGGTGTAGGAGTTGATTCAGTTCCTGACCTGTCACGGACGGGTTCAAAGCATACCCGTATGCGTGGCATTAAGATCCTTCGCTGACTGCAATTATTGTAAACAGAGGACACCTCAAAAATGCCGCAAGTTCTTACTCTAGAGAGAAGCATTCCTGAAAGAAATCGGCATTCTAAGCAAGATACATAACAAGGACTCTGATGCAAAAAGATCACGCTTGGCACGCGGTGTTAAGGATGTTAGAATCAGTTATCCAAACAAAGGTGGCAAGTAGACAGGGGTGAATACACCCGATTTTCTCCTATGGCTGTGTTCGTAGTTAAAACAGATCCTGCCCCAAGGAGTAGTAATAGATTAAAAAAGAGGTGTTACATGCCGTCGAGGCTAGTTAAGTAATGATTGGGAGTCTGTAGAGCTGTTTCCAAATAATTAAGTAGAAAAAACATTTTTTTATCTTCCTCGACCACTTTTGCAGACCAGGATCAGGGAAATAAAAAATTAGTATCACTATTCTACTGCAGAATTTGTATAATAGTGTAGACATTCTAACAGTAAACTATATCATACCTTTAATAGTTTACAAGGTAAATCAACAAAAAATTAAGAATTTATCTTTCATAATAGCTTCTTTTTTTAAAAATAATATTCATAAGTATTTTAATTAATAGCAATCCAAATAGACAGATAATAATCCTGAAAAAAATAATCGCCATTGTTTTCAAAGACAGATTGTGGTTCAGCCACTCCCTTCCAACCTTTCATGTCATATCACGTGCAGTCGTACGTACATATAAGAGCCAATACATGCTATCATCCAATACACCCTCTTTATATAAAAGGTCCGGACCGACCCTTGTAACTAATAACTGGTAGTATGGGGTAACCTAGTTGCAATAGGGTTCATCTAGTAATTTTGATTAATTAATACCAGTAGCGCAGAATACAGCAGTAACTTACGCATTATACCGTGGTATCGAATAAACACCCGGACCTTTATTTTGCTATTTTATTTGACGAAAATCATCAATTTTAATTTTTACTGATAATCCTTTTTTATTTGAATTTTACGAACAAAAGCACTTTTTCATATTTTTTAAAATCACCATCAATTATTTCTACATATTATTATATAATGTGACGTTATTCTGGTTTCAAAGTATCAAAATAATATATATTCTCAAATTTTAGAGCCTGATACTAGGTTTCTATTTCTACTTTATTAAGACAAAGGATACTCAATTGAATTATTTTTGCAAGCGTCATTTTCCATTTTATATGTTATCCAAATTATAAATAAAAGGAACCTGAAAAATGATTTTTTTTTTAATAAACAAAAAAATTAAATAAAGAATTACTGAACAGTTGGTAATTGTTGGTGATCAATTTAAAGATGAAATTTAAATAAAAAATAAAAATAAGGCTAGGTTTTAGTAAGAGGTTTGATTTTGAGATTTTTATGTTTAACTTTATTTTATCCTAGATTCCTTACGATTTACTTATAGAATTAAATAAATTCAATATTGGAATTAATTGTTATCTTCTTTTTTCTCATTGAAAAAAGGGGAGTTAGGAAAACCGTTGAACAAATACTATTAACAGAAATAGATTTCGAAATTATAAAATACAAAAAGTTTTCATAAACTCGCATCATAAAATGTAGTAGGCTTGAAAATGTAGTCTATAAAATATTTATTTTCGGTAGTCGCACAGGCACGGACATAACATTGAAATTTTGGTTAAGTATTTAAAAAAAGCTACCGCTATTTTAAAAAAGCTTCTTCTGTCAGCGGTTTAGAGAGTGTATTCTCTGGAAGTTTCAAGAAGTAAGTAGAGTTAAGCCTCTCATTAACGGCAGGAAATTTGTAATATTCTTTGTTAAATTGGGCAATTATTCGTGTTCTGCTAATTATATTCCGTACAAACGCTTACTAGATTAGCCAAAAAACTACTCGAGTTACGGTATAAGCCACCTAGTTGGGCGAATTTATTCCAAATTTCCTTAGAACTAACCTGCTGTCTTTGTCAAAGGGTAACCAAGATTGAATGAGCAGAGATATACAAAACAACCATAAATCTAACTAAAGCAAAATGTATTTTTAAAAATTAAAACAAATGTTTTTCATGTAAGGTGTTTTTAATCTCGTTTTATGACATTTTACGTCCTAAGTAAGCACCTTAACACACGAAATGCTACAATAGCCTGTTATGCAAACTTAGCTAATATTTACGTTGGTAATTATGAAACATTTTTGAAATCCTGATCATATCTACTACTGATATTTTAATCATACTGCTGATCTCAACGTTGTTTAAGTGTTTATTATGATTTTATCTAAAAAACGGAAAATTTTCGAATATTTTACAAGAAAATAATATTATATGTTATTATTAAAACAGGTAATGTTATTAAAAATGTTTATCAGTTCGAGAATTACTAAATAACTTGTTTTATAGATAATGCTTTTTGAGAAAACTGACAGAAATAAGCCAATATACTGTAATTCTAAATGACCTGAGACATGTATGCTACTTATAAAACTAGCGTTGAAAAAAAATCAAGAGCGATGTAAATTTAAAATTAATTTAGTCAAAACGAAAAATTAAATATAAGTAAATAAATATAAAAAATGAAAAATTTATTATAATATATATTTATTTTATCAGAGATAAAACTAGTTGTTTAAAATGAACCATCCTTACAAGGTAATCTTTAAGAAGTATTTCTTTCCCTCATATAAATAAAAGAACACGTCAATGACAGAAATATTTGGGAAATGATATCATACAGATAACTTAAAATGTTTACAAGGAAATAGAAAATATAAATGTAGGTAAAAATATAATTTTCTTTATTCATATTTACACAAAGACTTGTAGACTAATACTACCTCAACTGAAATCCACCATTCTAATATATATCTTTATTTCTTTAGCTTACTTTTGGAAAAGTCATAGTTTTTTACCGTATTATTAATTAGTTTTAACCTTTACATATCATCTTTTAAAAAAATGTGCATGGTGAAGAAGATATTCGACAGAAATAATTGTTGCATTCAGAGTAGGTTCAAAATTTAAGTAATGTTAATAACGACTTTTAAGTGAATAAGGAACACGTGAATTCAGTTTTAGAAATTAGAATATAATAATAAAAAGCCTATGGTATCACCTGGTATAATGAGAGGATTATTAAAACAGAAAAGTCGGGCATTAATGTTAATTTGTTAATTAATGTATAAACGCTATTGTATATTTTTTTGTCTTAAAATGAGGCAATATGTTGTAATTCTAAATGATATATGTGTATTACTTATAACATTAGCATTAAAAAAAATCAAGTACAATGTAAATTTAATTGAAAGTTTAATAATATACAAATAAATTTTGCAATAAGAACTTTCATTGAACCGTCAATTCTCATTCTGAAAACTTTCATTACCATGTCAAGAAGTTGGAGCACGCTTTCAGAAAATGTTTTTCTCTCTGACATATGATATAATTAATGAATAGGTCAATAGACTGCAAAAACAATATTGTATAATAGACTCTGTAAATTACAATATGAGTTTCATACAAAACAAATAAAAGCTATTTATGATTGTAGATATATGGAAGTAGGATACGAATACTAATTAAATGGAAAATTGTAAAACTCGTAATGGATCTGTTTTATGATAATTTTACTACGCGATTTTGAAAAAAATGCTATAAAAATTTGTAAGAATTATTTATATTTAAAATAAAACTTACCAAACGCTGTGTTTTTTAAAAAAAATATTAATAAAGATATTCACCCTCCAAAAGTAGTTATTTAAAAAAAAAAAAATAGATCACATTTTTTTCTAAAAATTACGTTTACTATGTTTATATTTACAATTGTTGATCCACCCTGATCTAAGAATGAATTGTACGTGTATTTGTGTTCTCAATTGGATAATATTATTGATGTTTTCCGCTTCTTTCTATTCAGTTTTAGGAGAAATTAATTTCTTACTACAGTAATATTATATAAAATCCCCGTTTCTTTTAAGTAATAGTCTTACCTATGAGCAGAGTAATGTAACAAAGATTACAATAATATTATTTTTTACTTTGAAGTGTCCTCAAAAGTAGTGATGTAAAATACTCGCGTAATGTACTATTTATAACGTCGGCAGATGGACTAACATATCAGGAATTTACGAAAGCGGATTGTATTGATATCGCGAGATCTGTATTGAATAATGAGAAAGAGATTACATTTATCAATAGAAAATAAGCAACTTCATTACTACACCATTTTCTGACCGTTTTAAAGTATGGTATACTATACTGATTTTTCGGTTACATGTTGCAATTAGGTAAAAGTTTCAATAAAAATAAAAGAGAAAGGAGAACTACGCACAGTATATTAATTTTTCGAAAATAAATAACAAATGAAACGGTAAATTTTCTTAACGTTTCAACGCTCGCTACACTGAACAAATTAAAAACTAGCTTAAAGAAAATCAAATTAGTTGCGCTTCCCAACATCAATTCATATGTTTCAGACTATTCAACTTAGATTATTATCATCTATTCTTCATTTTCATCAAATAAAATTATATTTTTATAACTTATAGTTTTATCGATTATAGTTTACTAATTCATTCTTCTAGTTTTATATATTTTAACTTTTTTCAACCTTTTTTCTTTTTCTTTTCTTTTTCCTGTTTAGCCTCCGGTAACTACCGTTTTTAGATAATACTTCAGAGGATGAATTAGGATGATATGTATGAGTGTAAATGAAGTGTGGTCTTGTACATTCTCAGTTCGACCAATCCTGATATGTGTGGTTAATTGAAACCCAACCACCAAAGAACACCGGTATCCACGATCTAGCATTCAAATCCATGTAAAAATAACTGGCTTTACTAGGACTTGAACGCTGGAACTCTCGGCTTCCAAATCAGCTGATTTGGGAAGACGCGTTCACCACTAGACCAATCCGGTAGGTTAACTTTTTTCAACCTAATTATGCTGAATATTTTCGTCGTAAATTAGTTTAATTTATTTTTTGTTTTATTTATAGCCGTATCAACAATTAAAGTAATTAGCGACTCATCAATATCTTTATAAATGTACTGGTAAAAGGGTAATTTTGAACACATTCCGACCAACCATTCCTGAAACGTGTTTCTCAAAAACATTTTAATTTTTCCTGCGCGTTTTTTTTTTTACTAAACTTTTTTAAAAATTTTAAATTAAAAAAAAAATAATAACATAGAGTAAACATGAATTTTGATTAAATTATCCTCGGTTAGCATATGATGGTTTAATTTCCTATGTTAAAACGGTAAATAAAATTTTTTTTAATTCAGAATCAATGAAAAACTTATAGGAAAATTTAAAAAAACTTTTTTCAGTAACACTATGGCTTTAAATTTAACGATTTCAAAAATGTTCTGTGTCTATTCTATTAAATAAGAAAAAGAAAATTTTAAGCTCTAATTTTGGATAAAATTCTTTCTGTATCTAGAAATAAACTGAAAGGAATTGCAACATTGCTCGTATAAATAGACTAGAGCAACAACGAACCAACTACAAGAGAATAAAAAAGTTAATATTTATTTTTATTTATTATTAAAGATTAAACTACTAAAGAGTTTTTTTGCATAACTATACATATAAACTGTAATACATGCCACTGGAAATTGGTTCAATCCTTTAGGAAATCCAAATTTAATACTATAAAGGTAAGTAATGTACATTAAGTTAGTAGGTACATGATGCCTTTGCTGTTTGACTTTCAATTAAACTGAACTATCATAAGAAAGAAAACAATTTTGTTAAAAAGAGTATTGTTTTTTAACTCTACAAAATTAACTTACGTTCTCATAATATTTATGGTAAATTAATTTTATTTTTCAGCGATAAAATTAAATAAATATCAAGTATAATTTTTCTAAAAATTCTTAGTCAAAACAACTGTAATAAATCTAATTAAATATATATTTATATATATAATTTAATATATATATATATATATATATATATATATATATATATATATATATATATGTGCCTATAAACCAACTGGTCTTGACTGACTGACGGATTCATCAACGCCAAGCAAAAACTACTTAAGATAAATTGATGAAATTTTGAAGATATATTTTATTTACGGTGTAAATGTACACTGAGAAAAGATTTTTTAAAAGTACGAGTTTAAACGGTAAACAATTAAATTTACTATTATTTTTTATTTATTTTTTTTTTTTGTTTAAAAATGATATTAACTGATTTTTGGGATATGTAATTTTCATGTAAATATCTAAAACCACTTTCTAGATTTTTCGAAATTTGACGTTGAAAGAAGTGAAGATGGGTAAAAAGTTTTGAACAAGTTAACAAATTATCCCCATTTCTGAGATATTCTAAACGAGATATTCAGTAAATTTGCGCTTGCAAATACTCTTCAGAAAATTATCTAAAAACCATTTACGTGTTTTTTGAATTTTTTTGGCTGCTCAACAAATACAGTTACTGTTACTGTATGGGTGATGCGACTGACCTATATTAATTCTTGTAAATGTTCGAACTGAAAAGTAAACAAAGGAAATAATTTGTTTGTATTAAAGAGTTTTAGAGGTATCAGTCAAACTGTCAATCATATTTATTAAAATGTTTTGCAATTTTCATAGAATTTACAAATTACAACCTTCTCTATGATATTATATGAAAAGTATCTTTATCTTTATGGATTCTTATTTAAAAAAATTTTAAATTGATTAGTTGTCTCACTAATTATTATTTGATTAATATAATGAGTTATTGTAAAATTTTAAATTGAAATTTCTTCAAGTTACGTTAATTCTGTTTAAATTACTTTTGTTTTAATTATTGTAAAAATAACCCTCATTCTTAATATGATATAATAATTAAATAAATATTTTATTTAGATCGATAGATTATAAAGATCATATCAGAAATTGGTAGATGTTACTACTCGGAAAACAAAGGAACTGCCCCGTCATATGTCTGGATGTGTCAAGGGGAAACTATGCTAAAATTGATTATAACATCACAAAATACACAATTAATTATTACAGAAAAAATATAGCTAGTTAAAATATCATATTGTATTTTAAATAGATTTATATGATTAATATTAAAGTAAGTATGTAAATATATTAACTAACTGCAAACTGAATCACAATTCAAGAGGCGTTAGTGAAGAAATTTATTTGAATTGATGGTTGGTTATTTGTACGTTAATCAGAGATTCAAAAAATTCAAGTGTTTCAATTTTTTCCGGAAATTATTTGCTATTACTTAAAAAAATTATAGATAAAGTAATATTATTATTTCAGTAAAAGAAAACCTTTTAATTATTATTTTTAAATAAACTGGTGGTGGGAAGATACTTATAATATTCCATATAATTTATTAGTACAACAGAATTAACATAAGGCTGTTCCTAGTAAGCTGATTGTCTGAGTTACGTAAAAACAACTCTGTTATCTGGTTTGATGCAGAAAGATAATCTTATTTTTAAGAATAAGTGACTTTATTTTAGCAAAGAATACAATCAAGAGGAATTATTGATGAAAGTTTCATTCTTAAAACTCCTTAAGGAAGAGTAAATGATTGAAATTGATATGATAAAACATAACGATTAATAAAATTGTAAACTTTAAAGTTAGTGAATAATGCAAGATGTATGAACAAAAAAGAATACTGGGTTTCGAAGCTATTTAATATCTGTTAACTTTGACTTTGGTAATCACAAATAAAATGAAACGATAATTGTTACAGTTTTTCTCGCAGAAAACATTTAATTTTGTGGAGTCCCTGTTGGGTTTGAAGGGTTCACTGGGATTTTTGCTCTCCTCCAGACGTGAAAATGCGTATTAACTTTTGCACTAAGATCAAATACTGACTCATCACCAAACACATACCATCAAAAAAACGTCATTTTCAAGGTAAAACATTTCGAATGCTCAGTTAGCACGCACAGCATAGTCTGTAGGCTTCAAATCCTGGAAAGCTGTAAACGATATTAACGCATTTGTAAGCTATTTCTTAAAATATTCAACATCTCCGGCATTGCTAATTCGGTCTACATAACAAATATTTTAGGAAAGACCCCCTGTCTTGTTCAACATTTTCTTGTGGGATAACCGTTATCCGTTATCGCACATACCCTCTTTACGCAAACGTTCGTTTCAAACTGATTAGCTATCGTCAAATATTGTAGTCATTTCGAGGATCACAATTAAATCTTCTACGGAGCGCACGTAAAACTGCAATTACAGATTCACATTCAGCAAATTGCAAAATACTCGTACAGAAATCTTTCTATTCAGAATCTTTACTAGTGACGCTGTCAAGCGGAACTTAATCTAGGGCTATGCGAGCAACTAAAACTATCCTTTCTGCTCTATGATTCTATCCTTAAATCTACACTGTACATCTCATTTTAAAAAAAAAGTTGTACAAACAAAATGCTGATACCCTTTTATTTACACCCGTTATAAAGTGTTTTTTTTTTGGTTTTTTTTTTTTTATTAAGCCGAATTACAGCCCAGTTTGAAATATGGAAACTCTACGTACAATCTTTCAGTTCTACTGATATTTTTAAATAATTTTTTATTTTTACTCAATAGGCAGTAGCATAAACTGCTACCGCTACATAGAATTTATTATTCTCCAGTTAAATTTTTTATATAAATTGTCTAAATACATAAATTACATAAATTTTTTTACATCTCTAGTTAAATAATTTACATTTTAGTAATATGTATTACCATTTACAAAAAATAAAAAAATTGCTTAAATAATAGTTTAGTTTTACTGAAACGAAATGAAATCTTACTGACTATGCTGAAAATTCTTAAGTAATTTTTTAGGCAGACACGAGAAAATATTTTATGATAACACAGTTGAGTGTAAATAAAATATTTTTTTCCTTTAGTTAATATTTACTTAATAAAAAAACCTTAGTTTTTATTGCAACATAAATAGTACAAATAAAATTAATAGTACAGTAAAATGCAGAGAATAATCAAGAGCAGAGTATAAAATTTATTCACCCCAAAAGTAAACATGAAAAATAATACTCAAACAAATAAAACAGTAATCCTTTTTTATCGTAAAAAAAATTAAAGCTGCAAAGTCACGCGGCTGAAGTCGCGTTCCGAGAAAATCCTACAACTGTTGGTTATTTCTGATGTACAGTTTACACACTCATATGCACACAACTTAATTTATTATTTTATTGAAATATAATATTTTTTCGTTTATTTAATTCAACGATTTTAACTATAGCACGCGCACATACCGGATTTAATTCATGTGTGGTGGTACTAGCGTTAACGGCCGGTACTAACTGAATTAATGTAATTTCTCAACTTACATAAAACAAATTTCGCTTGAACAGTCGGCAGACTGGTGAAGCCGCGAGGCTAAACTCGCCAGGTCAACGGAGCGATCAAGTTCGAGACCCAGCCAGACCGAGTTTGTTACATTTTAAATATTATTCATTCAATTAACTCTACCGTTCGCCACTCTACTCTAACGTCAAAACATAGGAGTAGTTAACAGCATTTTTTGGGGTGGAGGCAATTTTGCAAATATTGTTATTATATAATTATCAACAAATGTGCATAAGAGAAATGTGACCTTAAATGGACGATACCTCGAGATACTGAGGGTGACCTTAGTCACACCCCCTTGACCTTTTAAGTGGAAAATTTAACTCGATCATTGCCCCATATGTAGAAGTAATCTGACCAAATTTGGTCAAAATCGGTCTAGTAGTTCCGGAGATATAAGGTGATTTAGATTTGTGTGTGTTCGGTGTTCGGCCAACACCGAACACACACACACACACACACACACACACACAATTTTTTTGGGTTCCTTAGGTATCAAAACGTCAAGATCTGGTGAAAACCGCAAATGCCCAAATTAGACAGATGACAATAATCGTACTTTCCCTTTTAGAGTTTTAGCTTTACCATAGCGCTATCTAAATGGAAAATTAATCCATAAACTTTACATGTAACAAAACATTTTTAATTTTGTATTCTGTTAAAACTTTTCAAGTGCGATATAAAGAAACACGATTTACAAATACCCGTATTTAATATTCATAAAAAAGTTTAAAAAATAGGTTGTTAGTGTAATCTAACGAACTCATTACGGTGGTAAATTTTTGGAAATTTGTTTGCAAACATTATAACATAAGTAGCTGTTATTTTATATATATATATATATATAATATATAACAAATCTAATTTAATATATATAAAAATTATTAAATTATTAAAAATTAAATTATTAAATTCGAAGTCTAAAATAAGAGATTGACTCATAAAATAATGTAATAAAAAATTGCATCAAACCAGTCGATCGACTAATGAAAAAAACAAGTAAAGTCTTATGCATAGTTCAATTTCGTCTACCATCTACTTACTAATAATGAAATAAAGTTTTAACAAGGAAATAAAGATGAACTAGGAAGCAGTCTTGTGTAGGTGATACAATAACAAGTTGCTTCTCAATACATGACAAACCATTTTTTACATTCCAAAAATTCTAACCTCTTTAAATTCAAACCCGTGTTAATTATATATTCGAGACAACTGAAATTCCCTTAAACTTTTTCTTATAAAATCAAAGGAAAAATACCTGATAAAATTAATAACAATTGAAAATTTAAAAACGAGATTTGTAAAATATATAAATTAAAAAAATATATAAAAATTATACTTTCCAATATCCATTGAAATAAAATTACATTTTTATGTTGCTATAATTTTAAAAACTGCCTTAACGCATTTCCGTTTCCCTCATCAAAAAAAAAAAAAAAAAATTCATCTGAATACCAATAAAAAAAAATATATATATGAAAAAAATCAGAAGTTATTAGTGAAATAAAATTTTATGTACTTTTAAAAATGTGTATATGTAATTTAATAGGCGTTATTTCATATGTGTATACGTAATAGATTGGTGAAACATCAGATTATTTGATATTAATTGAAAATTATAATTTAGAATCGTATTATTTTTGGAGTTTCTACTTTAATTTCTATTTAATTATTCTGAATTTCTGTTAAATTTTTATGTACATTAAAGTTAAATACAGAGTGACTGAAAAATAAACCCCTACAAGAACAAAATATACACTAATGCATACATGCCCGATCTTTATTAAATTTCAAAAAATTCTTATCTTTTAGTTCATTACTCCTCTGATATTGTCGGACAATATTCTCCCTAAGTCTGAGTTGATCATCATTTCGATGTATTTTTTTTTTGCCAATCATTTCATCGCTCTTTGGTTTGGTATAATTTTTCTAATCTTAATTTGTATACAGGTTCTCTAGTTAATCTTTTTTAGTCAACCTGTCTTAAATCTTTTTATTTCTTCCTTGATCTTCTGTTCTTGTCGAGTAAAGTTCTATTGCAGTACTTGATGCACTTCATCGTCCTATTTATAATTCATCATTAATATTACGCAAAATTATGTTAAAAGATAATTATTTACAGTTAATGTTATACCAATTGCAATAATGTTAATTGTATACAATTCTTGATTGATTTATTAATAATTATTAACCTCCGATTGTAAAAGGTTTGCTACGATAAATTAGAATCCAATAAGTTATTAAAGAAATAAAATTTTATGTATTTTTCTATTTTAAAAAAAATGTGTGTATGTAATTTAATAGTCGGACAAGGAACTCATGTGGTGTCCACATGAAGATTTTTTTTTCAAAATTTCTATAATTCAAAAAATAAAGTTAGCAAAGTAATATATATATATAAATTTATTTACACAACAGAAATTCAATTTTTTTTTCAATAATTAATTTTTTTTTCAATTTTATTTTCATTTTTCCTCACCCGTATTTTTATTGCGATTCGAATAAAATTCAATTAAAAATAATTAAATTCTTTTTAAACATAACTGTAAAGCCCCTATTATTCGAACAATGAAATTTTCGTCAATGGGAACATTGTAACTACTTTAGAGTAAAGAGACTGATGATCAGTTGACGATATATATTATGTTCAAAAAAAAAACTTTAGCAAAAACATTATTTCTGTTATTGTCTTGTAAATATATTCTTTATTTTATTATAAAAACTGTACAGTATAGTATTTCGTTTGAAGTATAAGAGTCATTTCAAGTTAAAGGTACGATATAACACTGAAGCATGCAACAATGTATTGTTGCATGCCCGGTTTTTTCTTATAATAATAGTTCATTATTTTTATTATGTTAGAGTAAAATTTTTATTGGAACACTAGACCAATATATATATATAAAAATGTTTAAATTTATTATTTTTTTATCTTAAATTACATTTAAAATAGGTTTCGTTGATTAGAAACCATAAGTAAATTTTATGGCAATCAAGTTGTGAAGGCGTTTCCCTTAAAACACCTTAATTAAATTCTAGACATCAACAGTAAATAAAAGGTAGTGTAAGCATTTCCAGCCAGTAACGAAATAGAAATTATAATAATGTCCAGTACTACGGATATAACCTCAACATAAAAAGAATATTAGTAACATAGGGAAAAATAAAATTATAAACACAAATGTTCATAAGCACAAACAAAAATAATTTGATGATGTATAACTTCAGAAGAGAGACCTCGTTCTGAGTATCACCAATAGATTTCAAGATCCAATACCTGCTTTAATCGCCATACATTTTCGCCATTGCCTTAGAGGTTAACAAAAGCTAAATAGTATACGTGGTTGTTAAATTCGTGGTAAAATTTTAAGTAAAAAAAAATCTATGTGGACACTACATGATTTCCTTTTACGCCTATTAAATTATATATACAATTTTTTTTAAAATGAAAAGTACATAAAATTTTATTTCATTAATAACTTCTGATATTTTTTCATATACGTATATATATATATATTTTTAATTATTATTATTACTGAATTTTTATTCATCGTAATTTTTTTTTTTTACAATCAGAGGTGTATGTTAATAAATAAATATATTTAAATTTAAAAAAAAAAGTCAAAAAAAAGAAGATGTAGTCTGATTCGAACTGATATGTCTTTCCCTTATAAGAACCAAAAATTTCTTTAATTAAAATTTATTTTTCTATAACTCTGGAACCAATGAAAATAAGTACCATTTATGATATATCGTTGAAAAGCTCTCAATGAGGATTTATTACGGCAATTAATAAATAGTCCAAAATCTGGATTTTTGATTTTGGATTTCTGGCTTTTTTGGACGCTTTTGGTTCAGTCGATTGCGATTAAAAGGGAAGGTGCACTACTAGATGTTACAAAAGTCCTAAATCCAAAATTTCAACATCCTACGGATAATCGTTGTTGAGTTATGCGAGACACGCCGAAACTAGTCAAAAAAGACAAATAAAAACGGTTTAATAATAATAGAAATGTGCATCTGATTGTTTTATTTACTATGAAAATATTCTTGAAATATTTCTTTAAAAATATTTTATAAATTACTGTTTTATTTTCTTTTGTTGTGAGATTTAAACAGTTTGTTAATTTAAAAAAAGGGTAATTTGTTCAACTGCTACACAAAACGTTTTTTCTTTTCTTAATATATTTTTCATTTTAACTATAATTCCGCATTGATGAAGGAGGATTAGATTTAAGACTACAATTTCTTCCCTACATTAAATTCTTACACATATAATCAGTTCTTCATATATATAAAAAGATACATTTGGCAGCTTTCCTGTAAAAAGGATAGGCATTAACAGACAATAGTAAAGAGCTGGGTTCTGGGGTGAGATAGTCCACAGGAAGGATGAGTTGTCTCCGGCAAAACACGAGCTAGTATCACACGATATTCTGCATTCTGTTGGACGCTTATCAATACTGAAAACATGATTTGCATCGCTGATCCAACATCGATTTTCAATTAGAAGTTTCTGTCTCTCGTGTTCACAAAGTTCACACTCATTTAAACAACTCGCATATTAAATCTGTTTGCAAATATGACCTAAATTACTTATTCAATTATTTTGTTTATAAAATATGACATTTTAATTATGTTAAAGCTGTAAAAAGAATTATTTAAAGATAAAAACATCAATGTATGTAAAAATAACCCCTAAAAAATTACCTTAAACTTTTTTTAAATTACTTTTTGCAATAAATAGATACTCGTAAGTCTGAAAGGTAAAATTATGTATAATTCTTCAGTTTATGTTAAAACAGAAAAAATAAATATTTTTTTGTTTAAAATTCAAAGGAATTTCTTGAAAGGGAAATTCTAATTTTTCCTGACATTTCAATAAAATGTTAAATTTACTTACTCTCTTCATAATTTTAATGCGGAAAATAATAATTCTAGGGTTTTTAAACCCTACTTACTTATTAAAATTTTATTTTTTTAAATAAAAGAAGTTATGAAATATCACAACCTAAGTATTAACCAATTATAAAAATAGAGATTATTTTACAAATTAAGATAGAGTTAAGTTATAGCTAAAATTCAATTAAAGATACATCAAAAGCTACGCAAGTGTAATTCTAAAACAAACACTTTGTTTTAAATACAATATATATATATTTATTTATTTTTTGCTATTATTATGTGTGTTTAATCTACTATCATTCCCATTCCGATTTACCGGAACACAAATAAGTACATACAAGGATAAGTCTAAATAACATTGATCAAAGTTCAAAGTTCAGAACATGGAAAACAAAAAGAACACCAAAAACATAGTCTTATAAATTAATTAAGAATAACTAATCAAACAAAGAAACAGTGAAACAAATTAAAGCTCCAGTAAAAGTAAGTAACGAAACGAAATGAAGAATTTTCAAGATGTACAACAACCTAGGGTAGCTGATTCACCTAAAATCTCTAAGAACTTACAGATATAATATATGCAGTCGCTTTAGGCGACTACCGTCCTTACCATTACCCAGGAAATTAACCGCAAGCCAGTTCACATGTTTGTTTATTCTTATTTTGCATCTTGTATCGAATCACCGTATATCCTCTCGAGCCCAGATAATCGAGTATTTCGCAAACTACGGCGCTTCTGTTATATTTCTCAATAGTATTTTCTGGAACCGCAGCACGACTTCAATTACTTCGTTTGTTTACTCCACAGTAGGATTCCGTGAGTCCAAATCAGTTCTAGAACCACTGAGTACAGCAGTTGCTTGTAAGATAATCATAGTTACGACCCCCCCTGCGTAGCAGTCAGGACATTTCCCTGAAATTAATGTTTAGCTGCATCTTTTTCTCGTTGACATGACTTCTCCAATTCAGACAGTGATCTAGACGCACTCTTAGGTATCGCATGCTGTCAAAGTGTGGGATGAAAATGTCATTAAGTTGAACTCGCAGGTAGCTACCCCTCCTCATCGTAAACATTACATGCATAGACAAAGCCGGATAAACCTAGGTAGATAAAATATGAAGATCTTCCATCTAGCTAATTAGATCCATTAGATAATCAGAGCTTAGCACTAGTTAATTAGATTCAATAAAATTTGTAGTTTAGCAGCAGCTGCGATAGGGTCGTTATCAACAGCCACGATTGCCGTGTCATCCGAAAATGATGCAACTGTTATGTCCTCTGGACTCGGGAGGTACGCAGTGTAGACCATGTACAAAACCGCCCCGAAACTGAGCCCTGAGGTACACCCGACCCAGTGTCAAAGAATACAGAATCATCTTTATTGTACTTTACCTGATAAAAACATCCGTTCAGGTAGCTGTGTAGGATTAACGAATATGCCTGAGGAAGGCTCCTTTTCAATTTATCGGTGTAAGGTCTGCTGAACATCCAAAAAACGATCGAGGTATATTGAAAAAGAGATATTTAGATAGTTATTTGAGAATTTCTTTCCTTTTCGAAAAAGGATGATTACTCACTGCGGAAGGCCACGAAGGACTTATATAATACACCACCATCATAGTTTCCACCTTTGAAAACGTTGGATGGGTCGTGAGCTCAAATTGACCGTGAGAAAGTTGAGGTATTTGTGAGGCATCTTTAGAAGGTCTTTCTGCATTTTGACATGCAAGGGACTGTTAAGGAAGAAATAATCGAATTCCTGAATAGCCTAGTTCCTGTACAACCTAATTTGTCAGCAGAGTATCTGAGAGTAACCAGTAGAGAAGGAAATTCAACGAAAGCTCCCGGATATGACTTGATAACAAATAAAATACTTTTTATGCTTCCATTCAAGGCCATCCAGTAGATAACACATCTCTTTAATGGGATTCTTCGAACTACAAGCTTCTCAATGGAATGCAAAGTGTCAGAGATGTAATGGTTCCGAAACGGGTAAACCGATCCGTGGTGTAGCTTCATACAGGCCAATAAGCCTGTTACCTTCTATATTGAAGGTACTTAAAAGACTATTCTTTCTGAGACTAAGGCCGATTTTGAAGAAAGGACGTGTTATTCCTGACCATCAATTTTGCTTCAGAGTTGGTCATATAACAATCGAACAATAAATAAATTTTTAAATACAATAAATCTCATTATGGGATATAATTTTAGTAATGCGTATTATCTTTGTCTACACAAATGAAGTAATTGTATATAAAATATCAGGTGAAATTAATTTTATTATAATAATAAATATCAATTGCTATTCATTGTTTACTGACAAACGTTGCATTCATTTTAAATCATAATTATTTAATTGTTATAATTATATTTCCTCATTTGAATAGATGTCCGGAAGATGAAAATTAAAACAATTAGAATTCCATTAATGCGGAAACTTTTTAAACGTATTACATTCATTTATTTACATAAATTTTTAAACACAATATATAACAGTATATAAAATTACTATGTATTAGAGAGAAAATTGTTATTTAATACAACAAATTACCCATTGAAATTTCAGAGTTTAATTTTGAAACTTATATTAGTTGTAATCTATAAACTGGAGACCCTCATACTATTGCTATTATTTTTATTACAGCCATGATTTGTTGAGCACAATAACGTCTAATATAAACCAACGGTTTAGGAAGATCAAAATACAACCGATTATATTATCTTAGAGGAAACAAATAATTATACTTCTAAATAGTATGTGACTTCGTGAATTTCATTAAGAATTAATTTCAGATTTCCTGATAATTACTCGTATTATTAATGACACAAGCAAAAGAAAAAGAATTCTCTAAAATTTATTTCGAGATAAAAAAAAAGTTGGCGAGTTAATAATAAAAAAAATATGTGTATTTTTTTTTTTAAATACGGGTATTTAAGCATTCTTCTATACAAATATAATTCACTGAAACATCGAAAATACAATTTTGCAGGAAAACATAATAGTAATAAGAAAATACTTCTGTAAAAAAAAATAGTTAAAAACTTACCCGTTTGTGAAGGTTGTGCGGCAAGACTGAGTATGAGGCCCACCAGGCAGTGTAACGCCACGGGCAACTGGCGGGCCCCTCGCCACATCTGTAAACAAAAAAAAAAAAATATTAATGAGTGAAATAATAATATAATTTAGTACAAGTAAAGTATTATAATTATAATTTAAATTCAGAACTATTAGCAATGATTTATATAATCTTATTACATTTAATAGTTTACATTATTTACATTTTAGGAGGAACTGGGTGATCAGACTTGAGTAGATAGAAACTTAAGCCAGTAAGCTTAACTAATTAGTAATACAAGGCTTACCCAATGGTTTAAACAGTTGATATTAACCGATAACGTATTAAGGTCATATATGCATCCTGTAGCTATTATTAAAGTTTAATCATCAAAGTGAAATAAAGTTTATTCATAGAACGTAAAAACTGAAATCTGTTTTTTTACATTTAAAGAGATGAAAATAATTTTTTTTTTAAATTGACTTTTCATAGTTTACTAACAAATTTTTATTACTTATTTTAAATAGGTTATTTTATAAATGAAATAATGCAATCGATTTATTTTTCTATAATGGAAATTGAATAACTAACACATTTCCTAAGAGAAAAAAGGGTATAAAAGAAATAAAACTGAGAAAAAAACACATTTCTTATTACAAATTCGGTGGAAAATAGAAACAGCAACCAGTTATCTATTTTTCCCCTCTTGATTTTTTAAATTATTTTTAATTTAATAATGGAACATTCATTATTTTGGTATGCACATTATCTGATAAAACAAATTTAAAAAAAAAGAAACCTATAAATTATTTTCATAGGCAAAATAATACAAATTTATTTGTAATTAAACAAATATTCGTCCGTAAATAGAAATAATTATAATTTTTATAGATTATCAAAGTGAAGTTCACTACATAGTGACAGACTGTGTTCCTAACCATAGGATCCTTCACCCGGTCACTCCTCTGGTTAAATCTCCTAGGGTCAGACATGGAAACCTTTTAGTCACCTGATATCATCGTTGTGGTCCAAAATCTTTACTGCCAGATAATTTTCATGTTTGTCTACCCTCGGTTGGTACCGCCAGTTAATTATTTTTTTCGTTAACAGAAACAAATCAATCCTTTTAACGATTTAAAAGAAAATTTCTTTGTGTAGCATTTAAATTTCAAATAAATTATTCTGTAGAAGGTTAAACTTAACAGATTTTCTCAATGATCGTTTGTATGTATGAATTTATCAATTACAATTTTACATTAGCTTTTAGAGTAAAAATATTCATGTAACATACGATATATCTAGTAATTAAAAATTCTGTTAATTATTTATTCTGTTATTAATTAAAAATTCTGTTAAATAATTCTAATAATTAATTAAATTCTGTTAATTTTTCTAGTAATTAATTAAAATCTGTTAATTAAAAATTTAATGATAATACACATTTCAAACAATTAAAGTTTCTGTCTCATCCGCTCTCTCTCTCTCTCTCTCTTGCGATTCGAAAAATTAAAAAAAAATTCATGATTTCTTCTCTTACATTTGTTTGTTAAATAAAGTATATAGTTCTACGATTTTTGAGAGTGCAAGGAACTATAGGTATTAATATGATTTCCTCTTTGTGTCAATACAAATGCTGAAATATTTCATATCTTTTATGCAGAAAGTTTCTACAATGGTAAGAATTAAACAACTCATTTTTATACCTGTAAATCATATAACAATCGAGTGAGTAAACATAAATTAATAATACGCTAAAAAAGGATATCTATGCTGATTTAAATATTTTTGATGAATGTTAGAGCAATATAGTAAACATTATAAGAAAAGTATAAAGGTTTTAATGGTGTCTTGAACAAAGTTTCAAAAAGTACAAAACTTTTTTCGGATATTTGCTAATGCGAAAAATCACCTAAATGACATAAAACTGCCACTTTTTAGATTAGCAAATATGTAGTATTTAGCTATGAAAATCTCCACCTTAACTCCACGGATGTGTTAAAAATATTAAATTTTCAATTCAAACTTCTTCATTCAACATTATTCCGGGGATGGGCGAAGTTGTTTCTTTAGGAATCCATCGATTTTCAAATGGCTCTTTTATATCTACAGAAAGATACATTTTTATTACGGTTAAAATTTGAGCCGTCAACCCAAAATTGTAAATCAGTAACGTATTGCTACCATCCAAATAAAATAATCTCGATTACAGAAGAAATTTGAATAGCATGGAGGCCGCTGGCTGAAAATAGTGTTGCGCTTTCCCATAAGTGAGTCATTTGGTATGTTGCGGCAATTCCTCCGAGAGTAGATTGTTCTTTCTTCCCATCCACCAACTTTCCTTATATTTAATCCCCTTTTTCCTCATTATTTATTCTGACGTTAAGATTTTGACATGCCCCGTTATCAATACTAAATATGCTGCTACCATTGGTACTAACTAGTAGGAGTACTGCACGTAAGCGGACCCGAAAATTTTGTTTCTGTAGTTAATAGCACAATAAGCTGGTCTGAAGTGCCTATGAAGTAAAGTCTGAGCCTCCTATACTATCCTAAAATACGAATCCAATAAATGTTATTGTTATTTATTTATTATAATTTTGTTTCATCAATTAGAAATAAAATCTCCATTGAACGGCTTCTACATTTCAGAATACATAGAATGTTACTATAAAACTAATTTACAGCTTCCTTATATAAACTACTTTTTATTTATTTATTATTTTTATAATTTTAAAGTACATGTAACCTGTAAAATTCAGTATCGTAAGAAGTGAATTATTTTTTTGAAAATAACGAGATAACTAAATGTACTTACTGCAGTTTTTATTTTAATTTCACTATTTTTACTAAAGAAAATATGTGGCTAAAATTAATTAAAGAAATTTATAAGTTAGTAATATACGCTTTCAGTATTTTTTTTTAATTAACTTAATTGAGTTTTTCTAACATAAATACAAAATTACTTTTTAAGCGCGTAACACAAGTAAAACGAATGTTTTACTTGTAATAGGTGTGCGATAAAATATAGTAGTGTGCAATTAAATAAGAGTAGAACCAAAGAATTTCGTATAAGCAGATAACCAGGTATCATGTCAAAACATGAAACTCAAAGACATAATATTAACAGCAGTATGAGGAGATCACTGCTAGCTGTAGGGTAGTTACTGTAAAATGAGAAATGGTTACTTCTCTCTAGAACGTAATTAATCCTCTCAGTAACTGAGAGTAAGTAGAAATAGAGAAGAGTCTACTAAAGTAATGTTTGAACAATTCAAAACAGTTTACTAACGTCCATCAGAACTTCAAAGTTAACAATGCTCTTAAAATGAATTAAATAACGAATTTCTAAAAGCAAAATTAAATTAAATTCTTATTATCCAATAAATATATCACATTAAAAATCGTAATTTATTAAAATAATCGTAATTAATGAAAATATCAAACTGATACTTTTAAATGAAAAATATTTTTATTGAATCTGTATATAAAACATGTCGTGAGTGATTCATAATGAACGCCTACAAAAAAATACGCGTACTTCTTACAGTATAAGTGCACACTAAGATAATATTCTTTGAAATTCCGAAATTAAAGGTTAAAATAGAGTAAAATGAAGGTATCAATCAACTTGATTTTTGGTATGTTTAATCTTCATGTGAATATCTAAAATCAATTTCTGTTTTTTTTTTAATTCTTTGTTTAATGGGTTAAAATGGATTTTTGAATTTTTTTTTTGAAACCAGACTATTTTCTTAATTTCTTGGTAACAAATGATGATAGCTTGATTTTTGATATGTATATTCTTCAGGCGAATAACTAAAATTTCTAGATTTTCGAAGTTCTACCTTGAAAGGAGTGAAGAAAAGTAAAAAAAAAATTAAATAATGCTTGCAGATTATCCCAATCCTGACTATAACTAAATGAAATATTCAGTAGATCTGAACTTCTAAACACTTTTCAGATAAATATTTAAGAACCATTTTCGGTTTTTTTTTATTTCAATTTTTTAAGTGGTGCGACGGTATACGGCGTGGCGGCTTAACAAACACAGCCACCTTTGTATATGCGACTGGATGCACCTGCTTCCGGTTAGTTGACTAAAACATAAATTAAAAAAAAAATGGCCGCGACGGGAAGCATAAGTAAATATATAACGCGGGCGATACCGGGAAGGGGATGCTAATTTTAAATAAATGAATTATCTGAAACGAAACTAATTTCATTTCTTTAAGTGTAAGGTGATCCTCTTACAAAAAAAATACAATGCTAGGCAACCTGAATATATTTTTAAAAAATAGAATTGAATCTTAACAGCCAGGAAGGCTACATTCCCAGTTATTATCCATATTCAATTATTATTTCCACTTACTTAGCAATCCACCAATTGTTTTTGTTTTTATTACTTTTTGTAATAGAGTGACGTACCGCCTTCCATCACCACTTTCTTCATTTCTAATTCTTTTTATCATTGTATATGTTTACAAGCAACCCCCCCCCCCCCGGCACATTTTCTTTTAGCATCCGAAACCACCGTTAGGTATTTCTTCAGAGGATTAGATCATGTGACAAATTTGGTTGACTCTCATTTTCCTTCCGTGAACATATTAGTCTCGTTAAACTGCACGGAATTCATTAAGTTACCATATTTTATGTATTAACTAGAAGGGCAATCCGCAGTAAAAGTTACGGAAAATGCTTTTTATGAAAGTTTACGAATTTTTTTCATACTTTCTGTAATCTTAAATCTTTTCTTGAACTGCACTAACTAACAAGAACATCACAAATAAACTTTTATAACATAGAAAGGGCAATTTTTGAATTTTCGAAGAATGACCTTAATTTTTTATTTATTTCAATGATCTTTTTATATTACCATACTGCTTCGAATTTAATACGGATATTTTGTTTACAGAATAAAGGATAAAAATATCAGATGCGTCTTCAATTAGAGGTCTAATACCATTTGAAATAAACGCATAGTTAATAGGTGAAAGCTGAAGTTTTTGAATCGGTATGCTGGATCAACATCAAATGGAGACCAGATAGTAAATGGGAAAATACATTCGTCATTATCATCTATAGAACGTACACAAATTTCTAGAAAGATGACTAATATCAAAGGTTTTTACATCCCAACAGATGTAAACATAATTTAGTGATGAGTCACTGTTCTGGAATTTGTTCATGTGCTCTATGCATGATAACAAACGTTCTTTCATGTTTCCCGTCTAACCAAAATTCGATTTTGAACAGGCGTACGGTATTCTACTTGACTTGTAAATCGCCCCGTTTTTTTCATAACCGTTCAGTTCTACCTATTTATTGTGTTTTTCTAACTATTTCATCATCATGGAAAAACGTTTCACGTACGACGCAAAATTTAAACACAAGGTTATTTTACGCGCTTTTCGGTAAACGAAGGAAATATGAGTCGGTGGCGTAGTATGAAACAAAAATATTTGTATGTAAATGAACAAAAAATCTTTTTCGGAACCAAAACACGGAAAATATCTGGTAATCAATATTACTATTTTGACCTACTTCAAGGAACTCCACACAAAAGATCTTCCACTGGCAAGAGATGGAGTGATGTTGAAGGCCAGGGAAATTGCTAGAACCTCCATTTGTCAGAGGTTACCATCAGATTAGGAACATAAATTAGTGCAATATCAACGTTACGTAATCGATCTACGATTAAAAAAACAATAGTTTCAGTAAAATTGGTAATGCTGATGAAGTTGCTGTGTTCTTTGATATGCCATTAAATTACATTTAAGTGAAAAGGGACAAAAACAAGTAACGGTAAAAACAACCAGATATGAGAAAGTAAGAGTAACTATTATGTTGAATACTACTGCCGACGGAAATTAACTATCACCGTATGTAATTCCGAACAGGAAAACTATGCCAAAAGAAAGGTTCTGTGATGGTGTAATTGTTCGACGTCAACAGACCGCCTGGATGACGCGCGATCAAATGCACGATTGGTTAAGTGTGTATGGGAACGTACACTGAAGGGACTTCTGAAACGAAACAATATGTTAGTGTTGGATGCTTTCGTAGTCATTTGTCTGGCAACATTAAATCATAACTGACAAATGGAAAATGAGATTTACTTGTAATTCCTGGAGGTACAACAAATGAATTACAGCCACTGGATGCCGGGGTTAATAATATTTTAAAGATCATATTCGTGCACAATACAATCAGTGGTTGACTGAAAAAGATCATCCCCTTACATCGAGCGGCAAAAGTAAACGAGCATCAGCAGTTAAGATAGAAGAATGGATTTCGAAAGCTTGAAATGAGTAGCCGTCAGAAATAATTAAAAATTCATTATTAAGTGCTGCTTGACGAATGCATTGGATAGTTCTGAAGACGATGTACTTTAGAACCACAGTGACGCAAATGAATCTAGCTCAGATGAAACTGATGACGATGACTCAACACGACATAGAAAGCTAACAAGACACACTGTTTAGCCACGAAAGATTATTGTGTTTAGAGATAAAATATCGTACTTATAAAGCTAAATGCATAGGTACCTAACTAAATTACAACTGAGGTACTATAATATAAAATACAGTGATAAATGCATTCAATTTAGATTGAATGCACATTTGGATTATTCAATTCAAAACTGCGCATTTGCATTATTCAATAAATTGCTGTAAGTAGCTGTTATTTAACTTTTTACATTCAATTTTCAAAATAGGATGAACTTAATGAAAAATACTGATAAATACAAAATACATATATGACTTACCGTAATTTATAATAAATTAATTACTCAGTCCTTTAATATTTCTATAGGATATTTTTATTTTTTTCCAGAAATTAGCTATTAAATTTAGGATGCGTCTTAAATTCGATGTCGTCCTTAATTCAAAAAACTACGGTAATTAATTAAGTTGAAAACCCCTTTTTAAATCGTATGGTTCTGAATGTAAGAAAATAAAAAAATATTCTACTTTTTGTCAGTAATGTTAAGATAAACATCTACAGTGAAATAAACTGTGCTTGTCAATAAAATAGTATAATAATAAATTTTGATATTTCAAAGCCTTTTCCTGACGTTGCGGAAGAATTTTATCAGAAAAGATTTTAATTTAATTTCCATAAATTCCTTTTAATCCTTAATAAGTGAATAAAAAAATCGTTATTTTTAGAAATTGTGCAATATTTGAAAAAATACATGCGACACATGTGTGGAGTTTAACACAAGCTCCACACAAATAGTTTGGTGAAATACATTTTGTCCGTTAAATTCCAGTAATCTATTTTTCAGTAGAGTGACGGGACGCTATAAATACTTTAAATTAAAAAACAGCTATAATTATGAACAAATACAAACTCGTTCCTGAACTGTATTAAGACAATACGAATGTCTCGTTTGTTTACTGTAACTAGACTGGAGCTCGTTTGCTCGAATTTCTCTCGTTTGTTGACTAGACTGTAGGTTAGATGGTTAGGGGACTCTGTGATGGAGTTTCAATGTAGAAAGGTGAAGCCGTTGACCTCGCTCCCGAAAGCGGGCCAAAACGGATGTTTAGTTAGTTAAAATCTGTGGAATCTCCTTGAAATAATTGAAAGTTTGTGGAAAAGAGTTCCCACTTTGTTTATTTTTATATTTGTTTAAGATGTACCTGGAGTGGTTGCAGGTCAAAATTATCACCGTTGACATCGACCATTTTCTGTGGTGTGAGAAATACTCCTTAAAAAAGTATTTTATAGACTCAAACTAATTATAAGTTGATTTTCACAGTCTATCTTGTTAAATTTTGTTTAGTAAGCATTAGTTTTCTAAGGCGTTAAGATTGAGGTACGGGGATCGCGCTTCCGCGAACTCGGTCAAATAATTGTGAGGACTAATAAGTAGGATAAGAGCGAAGATGTCCGAAAAGCTTAGAGCAAAAAAAAAGCTGAACTAAAAATTACTGATGGAAATGTCTACCAAAGCATTTAATCGATGGCATCCCTATAGGCCTAGCTGATGACTGAAATATGTAATCAGTGTCAAAAATGACCGGAGGTCATCTTATTGATGCCCTCCGTTCCTAGCCCATCAGAGCTAGAAACAGAGGACCTTGTGTGGCGACAAGAATCGTCGCAAGGTTCCATCAATCGTCATGTGGAACTGTTAAATATTATTTTTAATAAAACACATTTAAAGCAGTCAAATTAAAAGACAATAATTTCACACATAAAATTTCCAAAAAAATTAATAGCGTTTCTAAAATTATTCTGATATACTAGTAAGCGAATTCAACATTCTGTGGCAACAGTAGCCACAAAATTGCATGTCTAGTTTCTCCTGGACATGATTGAAAAATGTTCATTTAATCGAAGACGACAGCTATGTATGACCTACTAGTATGGCATAAATAAGATTCAGCAAGCGGACCGTACATTAACTGGGGCATATATTATGAAGAAAAAGGAAAGCAGATAAGTAATTAAAAAATCTGATAATAAAAGTATTATCTTCTAACCAAAATTATTATAATCGTGATCGTCTCGTAAATAATGGAAACATCGGTTTCCATTATTATTATTATTAGAAATTATTACGATTCCGAATAAATTTAATAAAGGAGGAATAAGAATATTTAATAGTAAATATAAAGTTGAATATATCTTTCAAACGGAGATAGGTAATTTAACTTTTGGTTATGCGTTATAATGAAATTGAAACGTGGAGAACGTCCAATAAAAAAAATAAGTCACAACCAAAATAAAAAGATAGAAAGTTAATTTATTTCAAAACCTGAGAATTTATTGTTGCTTACTTTGCAAAAAAAAGTAACTGCCAAACTGCCACTTAAAAACGTAATTTAAAAGTTTTTTCAAAGATTGAAAAATTTATTTTGAATGCGCAACATACTAAAGGATAATGAAATAATTTCAAAACTACTTCACTTTATTTTTATTATTATCATCGTAAAATTTAATATTTCATTTTTATTACTACAATAAAAGTTTTCACGTAGAATAGAACTGATTTAAACCCTTGTGCGCGTACTGATATATATATATATATATATTTTTTTTTTTTTCTATTTTTTTAGCCAGCTTTGCATGTGATATTGTAAGCTTCTGTACAATGTAAAAATATTATTATTGTTATAAGCTGTAAAGGATTTACCTTTACAGCTGTAAAGTTACCTTAGGTGTGTAAGTTACCTTCATTTAATCACTAAAATATAATTTTGCTATTCATTATTAAATATTGTTATTACTTAATTCATGATAGGTACAAAATATCAAAAATAGCATTAAGTAAAAAAACTTCTTGAGTTAAAAACGATTATGTCGTTGTGTAAGATATCGACATACCTAAGCAATCGTTTTTCTCGGAACCGGGAGACTACATGTTTTAATAAAGAATTCTTTCTTCATTTTTTAAACATTATTCTGAATAAAAATATGGTTCACTAAAAGACCTTTTTAAATTTTGTTTTATTTTCTTCGATTCTTCTACGAATACGAAACACTTTTCTATGCAAAAACGATTGCATGCTAACAAACGTTGTTTTCTTTCATAATTTAATGAAACGTAATAACGCTAACCGACCAATCAGCGTTCAGTATTGACACTAAATATTTCAAAATTATTCGTTTTTTTTTTCATTACAATTTCATAGCTATATGACGACTATATTTTGCTAGAAAGAAGTGAAAATTTTGAAATTAAGTTTGGCGAGTTTGGTAGAAAACTAAAATATTTATTTTGAGTTAAACAAAATTCCAGTTTTCGTTACGAGTTTAATACATCGTTCTATTTTGACTCATTTGAATTATCAAAATATATTTTTTATAATATTCAAATAAATGTTATTCTACGATAGATTTCAAGCAACCTATAAAATTGGAAAATCTTGCGATGAGAAAAGTATAATAATATGAGATAACCATAAAAAATTAATCGGTGCTCGGAAACGCAAGACTATATATCTCGGCTAAATCTTACTAGGTTTTTTTTTTTATCAAGTGCTTCGCTCAATAGAAACGTTATTTTGGTTCATAATCTGATTTCATGCAACAGATTTATACACGTTTTTAGATAACTGAAGAGAAAAATGAAAAAAATATCCTTGTTCACTTTGTACGTATACAAAAAATAATTTATAACGACTATCTTATTGAAAAAAAATAATAATAGTAGCATGTGATTGTTAAATTATTTTTCATATTTTAGTTATCGAATAAAATTCATTACAACTACATATGATAAAATTCAAGTAATCCTTAAAATTTACGATATTATCATTGAGAAACATGAAAATAAAGAGATAACTCGAACAAGCTATCGGACTTTAGAATTCTGAGACACGTTTAAATTTCTTTTCTTTGTTTTTCAAATGATATTCAATTTGAATATCATTGGTTTGGATGGAGATAGAGTTCCATTTTAAATACTTTAAAATGATATTTTAACTACAAAAATAAATAATCTTTTTTCTTTACCTGAATATAGGTATTATAAATACCTATAAACTATCTGCATAAACTAAATATAACATTTAAAAAAATTAAAATGACATATACAAAAACTAAAAAAATTGTTGTAAGATTTATTCTTACTACATTTATACAATTTACAAAAATATAAAACGCTGAGTTCATAAATAAATTACATCTGTCAGCCTGTCGACAGCTCCAGTGATTATGTATTCTCCCCAACTACGAAAAAGTGGAAGATTGTTTTAATGGTTAAATTAAAATATGCGATATGAAATAAGTAATAAAATTACGTATACAAGTAAAAATATACAAATGCGAACGTATTTGCACTCATATTACTATACTAATAATGTAATCAAAATAATTTTGTATAATTTTTACTATTTATTTTTGATAAAATTAAATAAATAACGGATAAAAGTTTTAACATCAACTCCTAAAATTAATAGCTTAACTTGAAACGGAAATAAGAATTAGAACATGTTATTTGTAAACAATCTTAATAATTATAATTCCGATTGTCAAAAATTAGAAATAATGTAGATTTAATAACAGAAAATTAAATAAAACTAATCTTCGGTTTAGAATCAGGATCAAGGGTTTATAGTTCGGGTGGATTTTTTAGAGGCACCAAACTGTTCGGGGTATAAACGCAGTTGTTAGTTTAGATAAACTTAATTTCGCAATTTTTCTGAAACAATGTTTCACATAGCTAGAACTACGGTTGTATATGCTCCCATTTTTAATTTTATTTTTGTTTGAGGAATCCAGATTCTCCCTGGAAATTCTCTCCGGTAAAAGAGGCTAATTCAATAAGCTCTTAAGAGTATCTTAAAATGGGTCGGGAGGGGAGCACAGGCGCTCAATAATTTTAAACGGGAAGTATGGTCATGTGATACCTTGTTTTAAAGGTCTTTGCGAGACATGCAAACCGGTATAAAAATATTACATTCTGATAATTTAAACTAAAATGGGGACCACAGATGTCATTAAGGTAATTAAAAAATTGAAAAAATTAATTATTAATTTTTTAAAAATACTTCTTTTACTAAAACTTACATTCTTGAAGAATTTTGTTTAATTCAAGTAAAAATACCGCCTAATAAAATTATTTCAGTTAAAAAGTTATTGCATTTCACTTCATATTAAATGCTCAAACTGCCTCCATGTAATTACTTCATGTAGTAATACAAACAAAAATAAAAAATAAAATGGAGCATTAAACTGTACTTCTAGCAATCTGAAAAAAACACACTGTTGGCCGCCATTTTGGGTTAGGCGATCAGAATTTAGTTTTAATCGTATAATTTTTCTTATCTCATCGAGCTCATTAAAATGATATATCAAATGAACATTGGTTCCATTTTAAAATTTTTGAGTTGCCCCTCACACTCGCCGTTTAAAAATCAAAATGAGTGAAATTTACGTTCATTGAAGTAGCCGCTCGGTACACGGAAGAATGCCGCAAACCTTATTCAGTTACCACAATTAAAAAAAATGTGAAGAGGGAGGTGTAAATTACTTCTTAGCTACAGTGTATATCTGTACATATAAAGCAACTTGTCCTGACCGACTGACTGATTCATCAATTTGCAGCAAAAACCACTAAAAATAAATTTATGAAAATTTGTATACTTGTTCTTCTTACGGTGTAAATGCATAATTAAGAAGGATTTTTTTAAATTCCGAGCTTAGACGGTTAAAATGGAGTAACAATGAAATTTACTTTTTTTTTAATTTCTCGGTAAAAATGAAGATAACTTCATTTTCGGTGTATTAATTTTCTTGTAAATATAAAAAAAAATTCTAGATTTTTCGAAATTCAACCTTGAAAGGGGTGAAGAAAAGTAAAAAAAATTGAAAAATGTTTGCAAATTTTCTCCATTTCCGACTATACTAAAGGATATATTTACTAGATTGAGGCTTGCAGATACTCTTCAGATAAATACCTAAATACCATTTTCGGTTTTTGTTTTATTTCAATTTTTGAGGAGTACGACGGTGCACGGCGCGGCGGCTCAACCAACACAGCCGCTGATATAGATGTGCGACGTGACTGGCTGCACTTGCCTCCGGTTAGTTGACTAAAAAACATAAAGTAAAGGTAATTAAATTTTTTTTTTAAATTACAAATGAAGTATCATCACCTCCTAGTGGTGTTTGTTGAGTAACGCTAAGAACGGGCCAAATAATTTTTTACCCATACTTCTTAGGATAACTTATCGATATTTCATATCGTTGTAAAGATTATCCTGATTGTATGTATTTCGTAGCTTTGAAGTGGATTTCGTTTACAAATTAAATAAACAACTATTATCTTTCTATATAATACCATTTCTCATGTTGTAGACAACTTATTAACATTTGGAACGTATTGATGATATTGATGGATGAATTGTCACTTATTCAATCTACATAGTAATAATAAAATTACAAAAACAAATTTCAAAATCTAATTAACTTTACCATCAAAAAGTTTTAATAAAAGTATTTCTAATTTAGTAATAGAATTAGATTACAGACTTACGAAAAGTGAAAACAACAAAAAAGAAGTAAAAGCTTTCTTTTCTGATAAGCACTTTAGTAGCACAGTTGAGGTTTGTAACTTTGAGTAGAGTTTAATCTTTGTTGATCGTGTCGTTGACGGTTGATGAAAATTAAACTCTTACTATTGTATTCATTACTTACAAAACAACATGGGTTTTTATAATACTGTTTTCTAAAATTTGTCTTTCTTGTATTTATTGTTTTTAAGAAAAAAAAAATTAATCTTCGGAGATCAATTTTTATTTTGACCAGAAAAATGGTTTTAACTCGCGTCAAAATTTTAATTCAGTCAACAATTGTATTTAAAATAGGTAAATTAAAAAAAAAAAAAAAATCATAATTAAAAGCGTAATTTATTTCTAATAACACAATATATACTAACTCACTAGTGTTAGTTTTGTGCATTTTTAATTGTAATGGAAAAAAATAAGTTCAATCTGCTACTCTGATGATTTTCCAACTGCAAAATTATTTTTCAAGAAACATATGTTAAATACATATTCAGCTCTTCAAATCTCAATACACCCTATTTCCTACGTTCAGATATACACATATTAATAAATATACATATACGTATATATATATATATATATATATATATATATTTACATAAGTTTATTAGAACAAATTTAACCACGTACTGATCTATTTCTTCTTGGACTATTCGTGAAAAATATTTACATATTATTTACACGATATAATAAAAAATACATTTCTCAAAATAATGTCTAATCTCCTGCTAAATTTTAAAGTTATTTTCAAGCCGATAGATTGAAGCAATACAAGACAAAAAACAAATTTGTTTCTGAAGTTGTTTTTTTAGCGTTAATTGTATCCTAGTGTTTGGAAATATTCTAATAAGTTTTCATTTAGAATAAATATACCTTCTTTAATATGTCGTAGGTGAATTGAAAAATGAGGATTATTACAATGTGACCGGCTAATTGGATTTTATAAATATATTCTAACCGAGCAAAGCAAGCGTTTGTTAAGTTTGGTTAGATTAAATTTATAAGTAATAATGCAAATATACGAGTATTTAATTTTCCAATTAACCGAGCGCATTGCAATAAGCTTCATTTTTCAATTGGACTACAACATATAAAAAGCCGAAACTTTGTTTATATGTTCTGCACATGAGATCCAACCGACCGATTGCTTTAAAATTTTCAGGATACAGTCGTGTTATTGCAGAAAACTTTTCAATTCAGAGACTGAGTCCCCAGCCGCCTTGGGGCCCGAAGTGGTCATTACACACAAAAAAAATTAATCCTTTTCCTTACCCATAAAAAAGGATGTGCATGGGTTTGTTTGTTTGTCTGAAGTGTGTGTTCACATTTTTATTTTAGCTGCTATTGATGCAGAGCCGATCACGTAGTGTGCCGGGCAGCTTGGCAAGTGCGCGCAGCGCACGAACGATTAATTTGATCGAACGATTTATAATTCTTTATACGAACGATTTATATTTGTGTTTTAGAGAAAAAAATAAAAAAATTGAATTAGAGCTGTTTTAAAAAATCATAACTCAACAGCTACAAATCTACAGCATTTTGACGCTTTTCGTTGTAAAAGTTTTTGTTGTTAGTGCGTTAAATTTATGAACGTTATTTAGTCACAGTTGCAAAATACTTTTAACAAAATCATCTGTAATGAAAGATAAACCATGTAACATTACTTTTTTATCCAGTATTTCATTATATTTCTGTCACCATGGCAACAAAAATAAGTTATGAATTTTTCGTCTTCATCTTATACTGTAGTTACCACTATTCTGTTTTTTATAATTAAGTTTCTATTCAGATTTCTTATAAATCCTGAATACTTTAATTTTTATTTATCAGTATTACATTCACAATAACGAGTGTAACGAACACTGCGGGGTTCCTGGCTCGACGGGAATAGATCTCTGCGGTCCTGAGGTCTAATCCATGACCTCGAGAGGCCTTTGGATTCGTCCTGGGGCTCTTCTACACCGATCTGGGCCATAAAGGTCCAGAGAGCTCTGCCTCCGTGGCTAGACGGCCTTGTGTATACATATAGGTATATAGCGAGTGTGTGTGTGTGTTTGTATGTGTGTGTGTGTGTGTGTGTGTGTGTTGTTTCATCGCCTTGTATTTTTTCTTTTTTTAAATAACTTTAATTCACTGGTTGAACTAGACAAAATTACACGAACCTTTGAACCGACACAAATATATAGGAGCCTTTTGAACAAATTTTAGATACGCACAAGTGCACCCAAATACACACACTAATACATGCAAAGACATTCAGAATTTTATAAATAATATTACTTCGGAAATATCAGTAAAAAAATTGAGAAATACAGAAATCCGAAAGGGTCATAGCTGTTTCAAAATGCTTGATCCAAAGAGGTAAGTAAACTTTTTTTATCTAGTACAAAAATAGATCATAAAATTGAATTTTACTAAATATTTAATTCCAAAGTGGGATCGAAACCTGCAGTGATATATATATATATATATATATATATATATATATATATATATATATATATATATATATTATAAGTAACCAAAACATATTTTACGAATACACTTAGCTAAAATCATTTTAAAAAGTTATTTAATTTAATTTTATAGAATTATTAAAATATAATGTTAAAGATGCATATATTATTAAATGTAAACGTAAAATTTAAAATCTGAATTTTATTATTAATTTTTTTATTAAAATTTATATGTTTTTTTTTTTGTAATATATCTTGTACCAGTTTTTTATTTCAAAAAGAGATTAGACCAGGGATTACAGATGAAGGAAAGTCTCATGGGAGAACGTTGCATTAACCATTCAACTGAAACAGCATGCAAGAGAAAGAGTATCAAGGTGTAGATGCCATTGTCATAAACAGCTTTTCAATTTTTAAATGAAAATAATACTTGGAGACAGATACATGTACTGTAATTTTCCCGTAAGTACTCAACAAATGTAAATCAGTTGAAATTTGGGTTATGTTTAAACATTTGCTTTAGTCATAATGACTGCATGTATATAATTTGTACCTCATTTTATATGGAAAATTAACATTTGTTACTTGACTAACTCTCTTAACTAATTAATAGTTCGTAGATCATTTTGAACTTATTTTATTGAATAAAAAAATCCTATGAGTACAAGGTACTGATTACACGTAAAAAATATCTCGTGAAATGTTGGAATAACAAAAATTAAAATTAATAAAATTTAAAAAAAAAAATCTAATTTGAAGTTATCAAGAAATTTCATCGTGCACTACGTTAGTCGTAATGTGAAAAAGTTCTACGTGTATTTAGTAGTTGACAAATTTTTTGACAGTTACTGTAGAAAAATTTCGAATCAATTGCATCAATACGAAGTCTTTCCGATCAATATTTGAATAATTTAATCATTATTTCATAATGTCAAAACGAAAGCAAAAATGAAAAAAGGAAAGTTTAAAAAAATGTAATATCAGTTAATAAATAAATTAATTTACCTAACAAATAACATCATGTGTAACAAAAAAATAATAAATCTGACGGCTGATACAATAAAAAAAAGTTTAAATGAAAATGATAATTTTTTATTTAATTAAACTGTACATTAACCGCATTAAAAGAAAAAAAAAACAATTAAAAAACATTATCTAAAAATTAAAAAAAAAATTTTATCAGGAATGTCCTATTAAACGCGCGCGCGCGTTTAATAGGACATTCCTGATAAAATTTACGTAGAAATTTTTCCGAAAAAAATAATTAAAAATATTCTATAAACATAGATTCAGAAACGTTTTTTGCCTTCCTATCTAGGTAGTACTGTAGCTGTAGAAAGGTACGTTTTGTGGTTGGTCCAATTGGGCACATGCGGTTTTCAACCACCCGATCTTGACGTTTTGACACCTAAGGAATCCAAAAAACAAAAAAAAAAATGGAAATTTCTCGGTTGTTAATGTTTGTATATACGTGTGTGTTCGTTGTTAGCCTATAAATCACCTTATGTCTCCAGAACTACTGAGCCGATTTTGAAAAAAAAATTGTCAGATTACTTCTATAGATGGGGCATTAATACCATTAAATTTTCAACTTAAACGGTCAAGGGGGTGAGCTGCAGAGCAAGGTAACCATCAGTATCTCGAGATTACGCCTACTAAAGGTGACATTTTTCTTAGGCGCATTTGTTAACGATTAAAAAATAACAATATCTGCAAAAATAAGGTTTTCAAAATTGCACCCCTAACCCAAAAAATGCTCTAAGCTATTGCTATGTTGTGACAGTCACAGGTTAGCGGTAGAATTAAATAGATTAATAATAATTAAGATGTAAAAAACTTACTCGGTCTGGGTGGATCTCGAACATGATCGCCCGGTTGACTCGATATATGATGCGTTAAGCCTCTGGATACACCAGTTTGCTAACTGTACGAGCGAAATTTGTTCTGTGTAATTTATAAGAATACATTAGTTTAGTTTGTGCCGACCGTCGCCGCTAGTACCGCCACCACACGAATTAAATACGGTATGCGCGCTCGCGTGCTTTTGTTAGAGTTATTAAATAAATAATTAAATAAATGAAAAAATAATATATTTAAATAAAATGATAAATATTTTTAATTAAGTTGTGTGTAACCCGTGAATCGGAAACAACCCAGTGTTGTAGGAAGTTCCCGGAACGCGAGTTTAGCCGCGTGACAGGAAAGTCCTACAACTGTATTCTCAGATTTTTCGAGATAAGTTAGCATATATCACGTTTTCTACTAGGATAAAACAATGAGATATTTATTACGATCTTATATAATAACAATTAAGAAAACTAAATCTATAATGTTAGACTCAATTTTCCTTAAATTTGGAATCCTTAAAAAATTAGAATACATTTTTCCCAGTATTGTACACTGATGTTTTTAAGAGCAATTCCTGTAAAGTGTTTAAAAAAATTCCTAATTATTAATTTTTTGAAATTTTCGTGAAAAAATAAAAAAGCTGGAAAATTAAAAACAATATTTTACTACAGTGATTTAAATATTTAATTTTGAAAAACAAAACATCAAGAAAATCAGCAGTTATCCGGAGTTAAAACCAAGAAAGGAGAAAGACGCAGTTTACTACAATTGACCGTATCTACAAAATAAATCATTTTCATAAAATATTTATACGAAATATTAATTTTAAATGAGAGATATAAATGAAAACGTATGCGTCCGCACACACATTTATTTATTTATATATTTTTGGTAGCAGATGTAAAAATTAGCTGTAATATTCTCGAGAAAAAATAAATATTTTAATAATCCTTTACTATCGGTATCTATTACACTATTTAAATGATATTATGCTAATCGCAATTTCTTTTTAAGATGATTGAATATTTAGCAGAATTTTAGAACAACCGAAATGTTTTTGAAACGATCAAGGTATACGCTGATTGACTGACTAAACAAACCACCAATGTATATTGTCATATAGGAACGAATTCCAGGTGATAGAAAGCCATGGACCAGGTAAAAATTATTGGTATTCGGCTACCATTTTGCACAATTTCGGCCAATATTTATTAAAAATATTAAACAACGAAAGAGAAAGCTAATTTTCGGGCACAAAATTTAAACAAATGAAGAACATCTGCGTAAGATGCTGTCAGCGTAATTATAATAAAATAAGATTGATGTGTGAAGAAGTAGACATGTGAACGCTATGATGCACAATTTAGTACTAACTTCATGGTAAACTAAGAATTTTCTTGGTTTTTCGGAAACCCACAGCAACTTTCTTCAATTTTTTTCTTCTTAATAAGTGGGTATTTGGAGGTATTTGCAAAAAAATATAAATATAATCTAATCAAACTTAATCTACGCTCACTAACCTTTTTTTTGCTTTTTCCTGTTTAGCCTCCGGTAACTACCGTTTAGATCATACTTCAGAGGATGATTGACCATTCCTGAGACGTGTGGTTAATTGAAACCCAACCACCACCAAAGAACACCGGTATCCACGATTTAGTATTCAAATCCATGTAAAAATAACAGGCTTTACTAGGACTTGAACGCTGGAACTCTCGACTTCCAAATCAGCTGATTTGGGAAGACGCGTTCACCACTAGACCAACCCGGTGGGTTACGCTCACTAACCTATATTTTTATTTCTACCCGTTGATTTTATTCAAACATGGGGCTTCCAAATATACCTTAGGAGATCCAATATTAGCAGTATGCTTATAATTATAATCTATCCAAACTTAAACTACGCTCGCTTCGCTCGTTAACCCAGACTAGCGAAGCGAGCACAAGTTTTATTAGATTAAACTTAGATCGTTTTATTAGATCTAGAACAAGTTTTGTTAGATTATATTTATAATTTCTCAGTAAATACCTCCTCCAAATATCCTCTGATTAGAAGAAAAAATTGCTGTCGGACTCCGAAAAAGTACAACTTTCTTATTCGTTATTGTTTGTGCTACCAAAAAAAAAATTAGATACGTATGATTTGCATGAATCTTAGTAGTAATTATTTATCGCTCGTAGTAATAATGAAAAAAAAAACCTTTAATTAAACATATAAACTTCTTCTTTTTTACTTTTTCTCTGTTTAGGCTCCGAAACCACCGTAATTCATTACCTCAGAGCAAGAATGAGGATGATATGTGTAAATGTAAATGAAGACTATTCCTGGCCATTCTCAGGAATGGTCGACGTGAGACTGTACAAGACTACACTTTATTTATATTCAAATCCACCCTTCCGAGTAAAGTAAAAGGTAATCTTTTTTTAAAAGTATATCTTAATATTTGATGGTTTTCGATATTTTTTTTAATCCTTTCTTACGGCTGAGACAAATACAAAATATTTATATAAATAAAAATGTAAATTTTCGTTTTTTCAGAATCTTAAATCTCCGAAAGTTCTTCACCGAATACTTTGAAATTTTGACGCAACGTTGCATTCGAATACGCGCGTGTTTTTATATACCTACTATTTGTATAACTTTGATGTCACACCTGTGACAGGTAAAAACATGCTTTATAACCTACGGACGTAAAAGCAACACACATTATACTAAATATTTTACGATTCCATTTCAATGTTTCCGATATATGTGTCCGCTATAGACTAAAATACTACTGGACCGATTTACGAGCAGAGAAATAGGGAGAAAGGTTAAAATCGGAAAAGGGAAATAGGGAAAAATCGAAAAAGGTAAAAGAGAAGAAGGGGAAAATGGAAAAAAGAAAAAGGGGGAAACGGGGAAAAGGGGAAAAGGAAATGGAAAGGGTAAAAGGAGAAAGAGGAAAAGGGAAAAGTTAAATTTTGTGAAATTCCGTAATGTTCTATCAAACTTTCAATTGTGTTCATTACTAAATTGTAATACATATACTCAAATCTAGCAATAGCGAAGAAATGCCGGGTCTGCTAGTAAGCAATAAAAGGGACTCTGATCAGTATCGCGATCTTTGATAGTAATTACATTTATTCTCTACAGCCAATTCTAGTGGTAGAGATGAGACTACGTGGTGGACAAAATACCTCCTAATTTTCAGTGTGCTTGTCATTTTGATGTAGAAATAATATGTTTCGCTAAACAAAGATTCAAAAATTAAATTCTTTACTCAATACTTTCCTTTGTAAAAAATGTCATATGATTCTTTTCTGAGAACGGATATGCAGTTTTCAAGGTTGACTTTCGCCACATGCACAGTACCTGCGACATTTTAGATCTAAGGAACACATTTCTAAACGCTTCAAATACTGTATATATGATGTCTGTATTTTGATTGGGAAATACTTTCTTTTTTTTTTTAATGTTACGATAATCTTATTTTCGCTTAAATGTATATAATTATCATTATGAATTACAGTAATATTATGTAACTAAATATTTAGTATCAATAACGATAGTAAACTAAATGGATATTATTAGATAAAAATATCAAAAATTAACCACAAAAAAATGTCCTGAAACGCATAAGAATTAGGATAGAGCAGATGTTATCAAAGTTTTTTTTAACATCTATCTAATCCCGGGTATTATGTAATCTACGAATAGAATGTTATAGATCAGCAGTAAAGTTTTCGTAATGTTAGTGCATATTAAACACTTGTAACCTCACTCGCACTTAATGCTACGAACACACGCATGTGCAGATACGTACTCACACATTTACGCTGTATAATCTTGGGGTATTTGACCCATGCGGCTTATGAACTTGTAATGATCACTATTTAAACCATAATTCCTCAAATTCCTTTACCCTTTGACTATTACAAGATTACACATTTTACTAAAACATCCGGATCTCTCGGTTCATTTTGTTAAAAGAGACAAAATAATATAGGATATTTTCTTTGTTTATGATTATTATTATCATTATGATCTGAATTTAGTTTTTTATCTTAATATTAAATTTTAAAATAAGAATTATAATTTATACGACTGATTTATTGATATTTATTTGAAAACTATATTTTACAATTTCAAAAAATAAAAAATAAAAAAATGACTTTGTTTTGTTGCTTTTGCGTAGTTATACGATGAGTATCACTTAATAACTTTCAATTTTTTATTAATTGTAATTATTACTAAAGATTATCTTCAATAATTATGTTTATTATTTAGTTGTTAATAATTTTGTTCTGGGTTTAAATATTCTAGAAAAGGTGGAAATATTTAAGCTAAAATAAAAAGGAGAGGAACAAATAATTAACGAACTAAACACTCTATCCGATGTAATGTTTAAAAATGTAAAGTTATTTAAATAATAAAATAATGATAAAGTTATAAATAAACAATAATTAGTTTTAAAGAAACTGTATAACCGTAGAGCGGGAGGGACGAAGCAAAAGTGGCCATGACAGTAACGATTGAGAAGGGGAGAAGCTTAACATCTCTATTTATTCGACGATCTCAACTAAAGTAGTCTTCAGAATGGAGGTACTCTGAAGCAAACTATAAATGTCCGAGTGAGAATACTAGAAATGACAGAAAATAAAATTTAAATCAATTATGATAATCCTAGCGGAAATATAAAATAGTCTGAAAATTTATTGTAGTCACGTCATATACCTATTTTATTTTTTACTTTTTTGATCATTGCATACTGTCTTTATAAAGACTAGCGTATAACGTGACCATTATTGAATGGATGGTCAGGAAAAAAAAATAGCTGTAGTCTAGCTAACGGAATAAAGAGCTCTTTGTATGAATAAAAGGCTGTTATACTATTTTACATCAAATTGACGCCTATCCTGTTTACATTATTTTATTAAACGCTCGCTTAAACAGCAACAATAGGTATTCTTATCACGCAGAATAATGTAAAAAATTGCATCACATGCGAAAAAGTTTTGGGTAAAAGTACACATTCGAACAGATGTTGATTACAAAATTTTACAGAATTGTTTATTGAAGTTGAAAAGCTCGCTAGTCTGCATATATAAAAAAATGACTCATATTTTTCTATAAGAAAAAATAAAAACGTTGCGTTTGTTAATATTTAAACGACTTAATACTAAAACGTAAAGATGTTAGTTTTTCATGTAGAATATTGTTCTACAACTTATTGTTCTACAATAAGTTGTTGAATAAGTTGTAATATTCTACTGTTTTATTGTAGAATATTGTTTTATGCAACTCATAATTACACAATTTTAACACTTTAATAAGACAAAACAATTTCTTGTTTTTTATCTTCTAGAATAATTTCTTTTACTTATTCTTTGTTCGTTAAGATGCAAGAAATTTGTAAAGTAGGGTGGACTGCAAGGTATTCATTTTATAAATTTCAGTTTTTACTTCCTTGTACGAAGTAAAGGAAGAAATCGCGAAAAATTTCGGTTTTCAGATTTCAACAGAAATATCCATTTTGACCAATCCTGAATTCATTTTGACTAGTTTCGGCGTGACGGCTGTGCGTACGTATGTGTACGTATCTATACGTACGTATGTATCTCGCATAAGTCAACAACGATTAGCGCGTAGAATGTTGAAATTTTGTATTTAGGACTGCTGTAACATCTAATTGTGCACCTCCTCTTTAGACTGCAATCGACAAAAAATGTCCAAAAAAGCCCAAAATCTAAAACATTTGGATTTTGGACTTTTTCATAACTGCAGTAATAAGCAGCCCTCATTGAGAGCTTTACAATGATCATAAGTGCTATTTAGTTTCATTGGTTGCAGAGTTATAGCCAGATAAAATTTTAATTAATGAAATATTTGAATCTTGCAAGGGGAGGCACATCGGTTCGAATACGACCTCATTTCCTTTTTCTTTTAACTTTTTTGTTTTTAATTTAAATATATTGATTTATTAATAATTATTAACCTTTGATTGGTTTTACAATAAATAATACGTAATTCAATAATAACAATAAAAAAAAAAATCAGAAGTTATTAGTGAAATAAAATTTTATGTACTTTTAAAAAGGTGTATATGTAATTTAATAGGCGTACAAGGAAGTCATCTGATGTCTACACCGAATTGATTTATTAAATTTTTATATACAGTAAAAACTTGATAATTCCTCACATCTGGACTGGGTACGTGACGAATTACGTTATTTGACGAATTAGAAAAAAATTCTGGAAAACGCATCATAATCAACATCAAATAATTACCTAATAAAAAATCTAAATCATTAATATATGCAATTCAAAAATTGGCCATCAATTATATACAATAAATAATATTAATTCCCTTTCTCTTAATATTATTCCCTTTCTCTTTGGAATTCCTCGTTTGATAGTATTTAATAAATATTGTTCATTTGTTAATTATTTTGTATTATATTATAATATTATATTTATTTATTATAACATTATAATTAATATAATTTTTTTTTGTTTCTTTTTAATACAATATAAATGTAATAGACATTATATACATATATAATTAATAAACGATGATTGTATAAAGACCAAAATGTTATTTTTCTTCGAAAAGTCGGATGGTAGGAACTAGCGCTTGATGGGAGTCGCATTATCTCATAGTGCAAGTGGGGGTAAAAATGAATTTTCTCTACGTTTACAGATATGAGGAGTATGAAATACCACTTACTTAAATTTGGATTTCCTTAGATAATATGTAGACCTGTGTATAAAATTTTGTGGCTCGAAAATGCCTAAAACTGCTTTATCAATTTCATTCAAAAAATTTATATTTTTATTTGTAATAAACGCATGATTACTGTTCAGATAAATTTGAGCTATCATCATTAAAATGTATGAATAAACAAATCAGTTTATGATTTGAATTATTATAAATTCATTATGACTCAAAAAGAGGGAAAAACAATGTGAGTATAATACAGGCCATAAATAAATATTTATACTAGATTTGGCATGCTATTCAACTGTAGATTTACATTAACAAGTTTTTATTTTTGCAGTAGTAAGATTCTTATTTTAAGTTGTATTCGGATACAAAATGTAAATGTTGAGCAACCGTATATTTTCAAATATTTCTTAAAACGTATACTGGAAGTATTTATGTTTCCAATATACCTAGCAAAAATATGGTAATATACTCGTATGTGTTAGGGTAAAATTTATTTTTTCTTTATAATTATTTTAATGTGTTTTTAATTTTTTTCAGATGAAAAACGTATAAATGACGTTCAATTAAAACAAATATGTCTATTATTAAATACATTTCTTCAGTTACTTTTGGAATTCAGTTGATTGAAAAATAAAGAATCGGTAATTAATACAGATTCTTTATCTAATACATCTACCGTATGTATTTACCTGTTGTGTATGTTTGTTTGTTTGTTCCGTTCTGTAGCTTCACAGATTCATTCAATTATAACCAACGTTTGGGAAGTAACAGGTCTTCGGTCTGGGAGTAACAAACTATCTTAAATCGTCTTACCTAATATACTGAGAGACAAAATTTAAAATCGATTTCAAACTTTAAAGATAATATGCCGTAAAACAGAAATATCTTATACCTCTTGGTATTTTTTGAAAAATTCATCGTTCTCTAGATATAAGCAAAAAAGGGCTCGGCAAAAAGAAGCAAGAATGCATGCTATTGTACACACATGCTCGTACCTAGAAAAATTATGAAAAACGAACAAAAAAGAGTTAAAAAGTTTTTCTTTCTTTAATTACTTGCATTTTTTCAGGATATAATAAGTTAGCGATGTGAAATTTAATATTACTCCAGCATTTTATGTTTTACTCGGGTGCCTGTTAGTCTTAACCAAGAGATCATTAAAGTCACCATTTCATATTGTCTATGCAGGCACCCGACTACAACATAAAATGTAGAAGTAATATTAAATTACACTCGCTGACTGATTTACTGTATTCTTAAAAAAATGCCTGTAAGAAATAAAATAAAAAAATAACTATTTTGTTTTTTTTTAATAATTATTCTAGATAGATGTGTACAGTAGTAGGGTATTTGTTTTTACTATTTTTTTTTTCTTGTAAGCTAGTTTCAAGATAAAAACTGGTTATTTACTTTAAGGTTATATTTTCTTCTACGATTTTTTTTTAGTTGTAGCTATGAGTAGAATATGATTTTAAATTTGTTTAAATATCCTTCAAGAAATTACTAATAAAACTATGGTAAAAATAATTGAAAGAGTAATTATGATAGATAATGAAAAATGTTATTAAAAAGATATTTGCACATACTTAATTTTACTTAAACTACATACGAGTAACTAAAAAACTGTTAAAATACCTCAACAAATAAAAATATAACTTTATAAAATATAAATGATATTACGAACATTTTCACGTTTTAATTGTACATCGAAGAATAATTTAAAAATAAAACACATACATCCCTGCCCCTCCTCATCACGCGTGTTTGTATGCGCGCGCACACGCACACACAAGCACATATATATATATATATATATATATATATATATATATATATGTATATATAATAATAATAATAATTAAATTGAAATACGAAGAAAATAATTTAAAAAATGTATTGTACAGAGAGATTCAGGAGGAAACGGAAACAATTTGAAAACTCATTCTATAGCTTGACGTTTGGAAAAAATTCATCCAAATAGCCAAAAACGTTTTATCACGGCTAACGAAAACGATTGCCCGGATTTCAGTTTTCCCGATGAAATGAGGACGTACTGAAACTTTAACGGTATTATATAAGGGGTAATCTTGATGGATTTCTTATGTTTTTTGACATAAGAGTCGATTAGTCAGGTCCCACAACTGTACCTTCTGTAGTTTTCATGATATCCAAAGTAAAATGGAAAAATTCGCGAAGAAAAACAAGTGGAAGATTTTATAAAAACTTGATGATAATTTAATTCTAAGAAAACTGATATAATAAGGTCCATGAAAACAAAAAAAAAACTGTTATTAAAAATTAACAGAACAAAACTTAACAGAAAAAGGTTGACAACACAGTTGTAGGACTTTCCTGTAACGCGACTTTTTTCTGATGCACGGCTTATACACAACTTAATTTTAAATATTTTAATAATCTTATTTAAATATATTTTAGGTAGATTTGATAAAAAAGTTACCTATTGTAATGGGTACCATGATTCGACTTCCGGAAAAATTCGACGTAACTTCGCGTTTCACATCCCCCAGACCCCAAAACCACCGTCTGTTCAAAAGTTTATTTATAAATTTATATACGAGGGTTATTTTTTTTTCAAGGTCCGATCGGTCACGAAATTAAAACGGAAGTGAAAATAAACAAATCTTTATTTGTAACAAGTACTTACATAGTTACGCTATTTCTCTGCATAGTCGCCACTCCGATTTAGACATTTGTCGTAGCGTGGTACAAACTTTCCAATACTCTCGTCATAGAACGGAGGCGCCTGTGTTTTCAGCCATGTTTCTACGCCGGTCTGCAACTCGGTGTCTGTGCCAAAATGTTGTCCTCCTAGTCAGCGTTTCATGTGATCAAAGAGGTGAAAATCGGATGGAACCAAGTCCGTGCTGTATGGTGGGTGATCAAACACTTTCCGACGAAAACGCTGCAGGAGCTTCTTTGTTACAGCTGCGTTGTGCGGCCGAGGATTGTCATGGAGAAAGACAATGCCTGATGTCAACATTCCTCTCCGCTTATTCATATTTGAATAAGAATAAGCGGAGGATGAAACGCTGGCTTTGGTTTTAATATCGTGACCGATCGGACCTTGAAAAAAAAACCCTCGTATATATATATATAATTATATATATTTCACTTTCTTTGGTCAAGGTAAATGCCGTAATTTTGCACCAATAACGTGCAAATTAATACAATGTAACGACCCATAATCTCAGTCAAGTTCGTTAATGGGTAAAATCTGACATGAGAATGGTGGAAATGGCAGGGCTTTTTTGAAAAAAATAAAATATCTGTATAACTTTCTTAAGTAAAATATCGAACTCGTTTAAAGTTCCTACTATTCTTTGGAAAAGGGGCTAAAACTTATTTAAGTAAAGGTCTTTGATATCATTAACCATTGGCCCAGGAGATGGAAAAAATGGGACTTCAAAAACAAAAAGAATCATACCTCCCTTAATAGGCACAGTATCGAAACGGTTTAAAGTGCTCGTTAGTCCTATAAACATTATCTAAAACGTTTCTCTGAAACAATTTTTGATATGACCAACCCTAACGGCAGGGATGACCAAAATTGTTGGTGGAATTGTAAGAATTATAACATCTTAATTATTTTTCTTTATATATCCAACTGTTTTCATATTTATTTTCTTGACATTTTATAATAATTTTCTTTTTCAGGGAATAGTTTATTTTCCTAATGGGAATGTTGTAATTCTTACGTGATCATATGTATGACATATATACGAAGTGTAGTCTTGTATAGATTCAGGCCGACCATTCCTGATATTTGTGGTTCATTGAACCCCAACCACCAAAATACACCGTTATCCACTGTCTAGTACTGAAATCCGTATAAAACCAACTAATCTTTACTAATATTTAAAACTCAGAATCTTCGATTTTGAAAATCAGCTGTTAACTGATTATCGACAATGATTTCACCACTACATCAGCCTGTGGCTATAATTTAAAAATAAAATGTCAACTATATTTTCTGCAGAGTTTTTGTCTTGAGATTTTCAGCGAAATTAGAAATGAAAAGAAAAGACTTTACATTGAAATGAAAAACTTTTTTTTTAAATTTGAATCGTGTTTTTTTTTGTTTTTTTTTTATATCTGCATACCAGTCATATTTTTAGACGTCTAAATTTTGTTTAATGTGTTCAGGGTTCATACATAATGAATTAATAATTTTCTTAAACCTATCTTTCGTAAGTATTTTTTTATTAATAATAATTTTATATATATATACATATACAAAAGCGATATGAAATGTTAAATACCATCGAAAACGCTTGCAAGGTTTCATTTTTAGTTATACTAAAGTTTAATGTGACGTTCATTTAAGAAATAATTAAATTTGAAGTGTAAATGAATAGTTAATATTTCTTTAATTGTATAATATAAACTATAACTTGTATTCCTTTCTCATATTCCAAACATAGTTTAATAAAAAAAAAATCGTGATAAACATTTGAACAGTTGCAGCCAAGTAACAGCGAACTTGAAGTGGCGACGATTACTACCCAACATAAACACATGTTCCTCGCTGTCAGTAATCCCCTTAGAAAAAAACTGTTTCATTTTAAAAAATGAATGTGACAGTTGAAATTATATACAGTCGACTAATTCTGTACTGTACATTGTAAAATGTAATAACGGAGGACAAAATATTATTTATTACTAATTACACAATAAATACTGCGATAGACGGTTAGATTACTTTAATTTTAATTATTTACTGGAAAATTAACCGTTTATTTCCTCAGCTAGAACGCTCTTCTTGCTGCCATCACTATCTTCAGTGGAATTATCACTATTACCACTGTCACTAGATAAAGAGACAATGAAAGATTCTGTTAGCGAATCTATTAACGATTCTTGGCTCCAAAATTCCCCTACGATTTTTTTAACCTTTTCACAATAGAGTTTCCAGCATTCGTCACTAACCGACTTCATTTTATACTTACACTACATTTCTTACATCTTATACGTTGTGTTGTGGATCGCAATATGTTGTTTACCTCTAACCATACAATCTCGATTGAATTTAAATCAGGATGGTAAAGTGGAAGCTGCAGAACTTGATGTTCACTTCTTTCCAACAATTCTTCAACAAATTGGTATTGTTTTTCGTAACTTTTGTTCAAAGTAATTCAGAAAATTGTAGTTTAAGCATTTTAGACAAAAATAGAATAAGATTCTCTAGCCTAACAGTTTTTCAGAAAGGGTATTATGATACGGAGAAATATCAATCGCCACTATTGATTTGGCCCTGCAAGTTAACGTTTGGAATAAAGCCCATTTACCTCAGGCGTGAATTATAATTAAGCGTTAACCTTAACTAGTAAATGAAATCCTGCACCACTTCGACAGCCTACGATTTTACTGTGGAATGAAATAATAAAACATTGGATTCATCTAAATATACGCCCGGTTAGATTATCTAAAAACACTGATTGCCTGCAAATATTAAATCCTTTTCTGCCTAATATCGTGCTTTTCAAATAAAACTTTCGTTAGTTTTCTGTTTTTATAAACATAACTTAATTCTTTCAAAATTTGCTTAAACTAGTTTCACTATCGTTGTTAAAGCTGATTTTAATTTTCAATTCTTTATAGACATTAACTGTTGGCAGCTCCCCTACCTTTCAATGAAATTCATTCACAATTCGCCTAACCACAACTTTATCAAAATTATCTAATCCGGTAACTGGGTTAGAACGTTTCTTTTTCTTTTTCGGGATTATGAACGAATATTCTGGTCATTCGGGGGGAGGAAGTTTTATTTTTTATTCTCTTAGGCTTTAGCTTTCTTATTTCCCAAGTCCTGGAAATTCCACAGGCAGCTACAGTTCTCTCTTCACACTTCTGTATAGCAACAAAATGCTTGTCACTTTTTAATTTTCCTACAGCTAAAGATATTTCGTCATGAAATCATAAACGTTGTTTACAATATCGCGCGCCTGTCTTCAACGTTTTTAGCTTTCACAGTAGGCTTAAATAGAGCCATAACTATTCAGACGTGAATGAAGAACGAGTACTTAAAAAGTTTGAAACGTAAATCACGATAAAAACCTTTTACAAAATATTGTATCGTACATTAATTGACTGTTTAACAAAATACATAATACACGCCAAAAGAACGGTACCGAGAGGCAGAACCAAAGAATGCTACTAAAAGACGACTAATGATGGTGTGTCAATGTTTCACAGAAAGATAGTATAGCAGTAACGTGCGGGCTGATCATCCAAGCTAGCCGTTACGTAGCGGCTACTGCACAAACGGATAACGGAATATTTAGCGTTCATGTTTTAATGTGAATTATTTCCAGATTACCCGGCCCACATCCGCACGGAAGAGGACCCGGCCTACACCCAACCGAAGATCTCAGGACGAAGAAGACCCGAACTACTAATGACCGAAAACCACAGAACGAAGAGGACCCGGCCTACACCCGACCGGTATTGAAAATTAAATTAAAATATTTAGTTTACTGACCAAACATAAATAAAGATGAAACGCTGCCGTTATATTTCGATGGTATTTTTTTTTTAACATAAAATATTGTGTATAATGCAACACTCTTTTATTTTATTGTAAAGTATTCCCTTTCCATTTTTAGTTTTGCTGAAAATCTCAATATAAAAATGTTTAGTCGGAAATAGGGAAAACCTGTTGAATTTATTTTACGTTACCTCAACCCTCAACATTGAATTTTGAGAAATTGGTTTTTAGATATTTACATGAAAATTACATACACTAAATATAAGTTGATATCTTCATTTTTTAACAAAAAATTCAAATAATACTAAAATATGTCATCCCAATTTAGCACTTTAAACTCAGAGTTTAAAAAATTTTTTTAGTGTGCGTTTACACCGTAAGATGAATGTATATAAAAGTTTTCATCAGTTTATCTTCAGTAGTTTTTTTTTCTTTTTACTGTGCCCGTCTCACGCCAAGCAAATACTGCAGGACGGAGAGGACCCGTCTTACACCTGAGCGAAGACACCAGACGGAGAGGACCCGTTGTACGATATATATTTAACAATTTCTCGTATTCTATTAATATTTTACATCTTTAAATTTCTTTTGTTAAAAATAATGTTGATTTTTATATCGTTTTCAGTAATATCATATATATATCTAAAATTAAAAGGAAGCTGTAGAAAAATAAGCTTAAGAGAAAAATTAGTTATATTACAGTAAACTTTGGATTGAGAATTAAATTTAAAAGATTTTATTTACTGACCAAATATCAATAAAAATATAATATATTATAATATACAAAAATATATAAGCCGTGTTCATTTTTTTTTAACTTTATATATTAACTTTTGATGTTTTAGGCTAATTACAGGATTTTTTTTTGTTAATTTATTAGCATCGATTTAAATTAAGGTAACAAATCATAGAATGACGAATTATCTAATTTCTGTTTATATATTTTCCCCTTTTTTCTGTTTTTCACACGGTATAATAATAATAATACATTATTTCATGTAATACGCAACATAGTAAAAATATTTACTTTGATCTCTGTCATATATCTCTAATTAACAAGCTTTATTTTTTTTAAATTATATGTTCGAATAATAATAAAATTGTTTTACAAATAAAAGGAACAATTTTTTATAATTTAAAGTAAAAAATTCTTGTTTTTAGTGAATATCATTTCCTATCGTTTTGACAAAAAATACTAAATAAAACCTTTGTTATACTAGAGTTCTGTATCAAAGACTTAAAATAAAAATCATCTATAATAATAAGCATGAAAATATTACGTGTACTTAGAAAGAACTTTTTATAACTACATAATATTCTCCATAGATCAATAATGTATAGAATTCAATGGTATGCTGCTTAATAACAATTTCGTAGATCCACTAAAAGAAGCAGATTCAAAATTTTATTAAAATAATAAATAAAACGGAAAAGCCGCAAAATAATGACATATGAAGTTAAACCAAAATTATTTTTATCACGAAATATTATTTCCAAATTAGGCTGGAAAAAAAAATAACTTGTTTGTAATTCCTAGAAAACTTATTTCTCGAATGAAGAGAAAATAACCGTAATTTAAAAACTTTTGAACGATTAAAAATTTCACGTTACGCGAAAGAAAAATTAATAGATACTCAAAATATTTAATAATTTCTGCTTTTTTATTTAAAAACAAAAATCATCTAAAAAGATAGCAGTGATAATGGTAGTATTCTCCCCCTTCTGTTGCAAAATATTTCACGAGGAGATACATTAACTTTTTTCTTTATTTTACCTACCCCATTGTTTCTTGTAGTTGTAACGCATGAAAATCATTAAATGCAAACTTCACCAGTCAAAATCGCCACCTCTATTATCTTTACAGCTAATCCTGGTAGAAAAACCAGGAACAATTAAGGATAAACATCATTTGCATAGAAAAGGTTGACATGATGTGACATCCTACTGTTTTGGCTTTAGTGAAGAGGCAACTGGAATCTACTCCATCTTCACCATCATTCGAAAGCCACGCATGGGATGATTGTTATTTTTAAGAACAGTTACTTCATTTCTGATTTGTGACTCTTCGCAATTTGCGTGAGGCAACAGTTTCCGAATGTAGTAGACATATTTCAGTCGTCGGCTCATTTAATTCGAACCTAATAAAGAATCGATTTTTAATAAAACAGAATGAATATAAGAAATATTAACATAAATTGTAAAAATTACTATTACGAATAGAATCGAAGTGTAAAACTTTATCAACATACAAACATATACGCTGCGACAGCATTCCGATAAAGAAATAGTTTTTTTTTTAATCATAAAAAAAAATCATAATTTAATGACTATATTTTTAAATTTTTATTTTTTCTAAAGAAAATGAGTAATTCAATTTATTTGAGAAATAATATTTACCTCCTTACAAATTTGGAAATAAAAAAGATATTTGATATTTTTGTTATTTTTATATAAAAGCTAAGTACAAAGAAACTGAAGTACATATTCTCCTGTAAATACTTTTATGTGTATTGAAAATACACAATAGATCTGACAAGTTTTATTTTGTATTCCTTGATTTTTGAAGCGCCTGCAAAAAATTTTTGCATGTTTAGTATGCTTTTGATATATTGAGGATTACTGGATCTTAGTTGATATTATATGTATGTTTATTAACATGGGTGTTTCAGTTATTATATTCTATTACCGTTTCTTTTGTGGGGTCATCACTAGATGGCACTCTCTCATGTATATTTTTAACATATTTACTTACGGCTTCGTCAAAAGAAACCGATTGTAAATATTTGATCTACAACAAAAAAAAAGTTTGCATGTGTTCTGATATTTTAAACTTATTTTTGTAAAAGTTTGTAATATATATATTTATTCTTGGAAAAATGATACATGGAAAAATTTACCTAAGATTCTTTTATATATATATATTATGATAAAGTTTTATTACAAAATTATCATATGTTTAAATGAACAAAAAAAAGTTTAAAAATCATTTAAAAAATCGTATTTTTTTATTGCTCCCCATCTCTAAAATCACCTTTCGAGAAAGTTTTTTTGATTTTTCCAGTCATTATGTTAAACTGAAGAGAAAACGTTCCACTGAAAAATGTATAACCAAAAAAAGTTACTGATTTTTTTTGAGAGGAGATGAGGGTGAATTACGAAGATTTTTGGAATATTACTAAAATGTATTGTATAAACATTTATTTACATTAAACGTTTAAATAAATAAAAAACTTTCAACTATTATCGGTTCCTTAATTCCAATATCACTCCTAATTTTTTTTCTGGTCATTTAAACTACTACAGAAAGGCATAAGGCATTTAACCTATATACAGAAACGCATAAGAAATTCAGTTAAAAATAAGCCACAAATAAAAAACTTTTTTCGATTTTTGTTCAAGACGGGAATTTTGGGGCAAACTTCTTTTTTTTACAAATAGGAAGATAAGCTAAAAAGCATGTACTGAGCTTAATATAAAGCGGGGTTATGTTGGCAAAACTTTGATAAAATTGATCCCGTTTAACTATCTATCTCACCACCTGAAGAATATTGACTCCCACAATTTTACAAACAAATTACCCCATAAACAGGAGTATGTAAAAAATTTCATTAGAATTGGTTTATCTAGTTAAACATTATTAAGCTGCAATCACTACATACATACGAACATTAATTACCCTTCCTGTTTTTTTTTTTTTTTTTTTTGTTTTTTGGTGGTCTCTCCGTCATCAAACGTCAATAAATGAAAAACCCATACCCTATTAGTTTAATGATTAGCATAAGTCTAGAGCTATGATTCCAGAAAAGTAAATATTTGAAAAAAATCATTCATTTTATGTTCATTTAATGTTTTTCAAATTTTTCACCATTTCTACCAGTCAGCTTGCGTACTTCTATTTTCTCTACCTATTGCTTGCTCGTACGTTGCAAACGGGTATTTTTATAGAGGCAATGAGGTGAACGAAATAAGTAAAATGGTGCTAAATATTTTCCGGAAATCAAACCTGAGATAAAAAGCCAGCAAGAAAATGTAAGCACAATTTGGCTAATTACCGTAGTTTTATTATTATTGGTATCTTGATTAGCTATCTTGAATCTTTATAAATAGGGTTGCTGGAAAATAAACCTCTTACACCTACAGCAAGGAATTTTATAATTCTAATAACTTAATTGTTCGATCGACTTTTAACTGAAACGGTGCAAAATTTAGCGCTCCCATTCCCTTGACGGAAGTTAAAAGTTCAAGGCCTGGCCAAACCAGCTACACTGTAATGTAAACTGCTCCTTGATACTGTCCCCGTTAACGAGCTGTCCCATATTCTGCTACGGGCCACCGTGATATTTTAGGTTCTAATTACCACTAAATCTTGGTTGGAGATTCAGATGTATAATAATTACAGGTTTTCTAGTTACTACACGAACAAGCGACGAAACTTTCTACGGACGTCAAGTCAAGAAAACTCTAAAGAGACTTTCCCAATATATGTTAAATCGATCAAATCAAACACCAGTAGAATTGAATTTTTTTAATTTTTAATTGAAGTGTTACCATTTTTTGTTATCGAGTTGAAGGGTAAACTTTTAATCTTTTTAACGAAGTTCTACTATTATTATTCCAAAATACTCGTATTATTTTTTGATGTATGTTTTACAAGTAATCACAAGAATTTCTGAAGAAAGGTCATAAAACATAGTGTAATAATGATCAAATTTTTCAGTCGGCTAGGCTAGAATACTAACTTATCTGAAAATACCAGACAATTTATTATTACAATTTACTTTTTTATAGCTCGTGGTGAGGAGATAAAATATCAAAATATTAATTAATGATTGATTTTTAAAAGTAATTATAAATATAAAGAATATACCCGAAAGAAATAGAGGGAACTTTGATATCGGGGAAAATAATAGAACACAAATATAACGGGGAAAAAATAAAATAAAAACATTTGTTGAAGCATTTTCTTATTATACAAGACACTCCAATGGCTTTTATTAAAATTATTCTTTAAAACTTAGCTGTACGTTACACTAAATGATTTTCTCAAATTTTCCATTAAGATGATCAAGGGTATGCCATTCTCGCGCTACTGGTGAAATGGCATTTATCTACATAACTGGAGACAAACAATATCATTAATTTTAATATTTTTCAGCAGTAGCGCAAGTAATTCACCGGAATGGCATTTATTAAGGAGTGGCAAATAAAAGTAGCAAAGGCTCTTCCCCACCAGGTTTCTACCGTAATACTTAAATTTCCGTTATAAAACAGTATCGTGTGACTCGTGCTGATATGCAGTTTTTTTTTAACAGGCTTAAGCACAAGTAGGTAATTTTTTATAAGTATGATGACAGGAATGAACTGATTTCATTCAAAACGCAACACCCTTTTAAGGAATTTGTTTATTCCATACACAGGAGGCAATTTCATTCCCTCGCTTTTCGTTCTGCGGTATCACGGAATTATGGTTTATTCTCTTTCCTTTACAAGCTGAAGGCCGCAAACTTAAGGTTGCTTCAAGAGTATTTTAATATAAATAACTTTAATTCTACTGAAAACAATAGGAATATTTGTTGACCTAAATCATGTGATTTGAAGGAAAAATATGTAACATTAAAAATTATTTCTTAGCAATTGACCATATTCGTAATTAGATTAGTTGTATATATTCATCCTTGACCAAATCAATGCAAATTAAGCAATATATTTGCATTATTTAGTATACTCGTATATATTATAAAATGTTTGAATGAAAAAGAAAATATTTTCTTTAAATTAAATATTAAAAAAATATCTACATTCTAAAATGCACAAACAAATATTTTTTTAAACATGCAACTAATTCATAAATTATAAAACTTGTTTAAATAATAAAATACCTAATTCAGCATTCTATAAATACTTTTGTAATAATTTATAAAGATCATACGAAATTTTGTCTGAAGAGAGAAGGAATTAATAAAGTAATCCATTTTGTATTTTTCTATAAACACAATTATTCCTATAACCTACCTGCATAACCAATAGTTTATATATTAAAAGTCACATAGGTGTTTCCTTAACAAAATCAGATCTCAAAAGTGAATATAAACTAAAAAACCAAACTAAAATTAAAATGTCTTATACTGTATCTTCACTGCCAAACTTCCGGTTGAGATTGGAGTCACTGTCTTTTCTTTTGCCAGTGATAAGGCTATTCTGATTAACAAACAAACGTGGCCTCAGTTATTATACAATCCGAATTAAATCTAATCAGTAAGTGGATTAGTACATGGAAGATAAGGCTAAGTCGAGCCATGTGACATTCGCAATGTCACACAGGCTACACGGTGGCCCAAGGGTCCACATTAATGGCATTTCAATCCTGCGTACTGTAAGTGTAAGATATCTGGGACTTAACACGAATTTCATGGAGACAGGATGTCACAGTTATCTTTGTCTAGTAAGCCAATTTTATATTCAGCAATTTTGAAAACAATATAGATGTAGGGCGTTCAACTACGTGGCACGGCAAGCAAGACAAATGTTGAAAAAATCATACAGCGGTTTCAGAACAAACTAGCGAGATGTATAGCTAAGGTGACGTGATTTGTTAAAAACAGCGAAATTCACGCACGAATACATGGGCCTACGATGTATCAAGGAAGAAATACGTAATTTCTGTTTTCAGATTTCAACGGAAATATCGATTTTGGCCATCCATGAATCCATTTTGACTAGTGTCGGCGTGACGTCTGTATGTACGTACATGTAAGTATGTATGTAGGTACGTACGTATCTCGCATAATTCATAAACGATTAGCCGAAGTATGTTGAAATTTTGGATTTAGGACTGTTTTAACCTCTCCTTTTCATTGCAATCGACTGAAAAATAAGTGTCCAAAACAGCCCAAAATAAAAAAAAAACTGCAGTAATAAGCCCTCATTGAGAGCTTTTCAACGACATATCATAAGTAGTGCTTATATTCAGTAGTTCCAGAGTTATAGCCAAATAAAATTTAATTAATTAAATATTTGGTACATCGGTTCGACAGACTTTTAATCTCCTTTTTTTATTTTTTAACTTATTTAAAATTTATTTGAACTTTTTTTTAGTTAAATGTATTGATTTATTAATAATTAAGTTAAAAATTTATATAATCCACCTTACCAGCACTTGAATACGTTCTCCAGATCTTTCGGCTTACTTGGAAGCCATCATCAGGAATAAAAATTAATACATTAAAGTCGAAGTTTAAGATCACAGATAAAATTTAAAAACAGTCATGACTGTCCGTACCGGTCCTACTACTATACTAGGAGGACCTAGTCAGTCATGATAGACTAGACAGTCATGATTGTTTATAAATTTTAACTATGATTTTTAAACTTCGACTTTTAATACATTAATTTTAACTCCTGATGATGGCTTCCAAGTAAGCCGAAAGATCTAGAAAACGTATCAACGTGTTGGTAAGGTGGATTATATTAATTGCTAATTTATTTATTTAACATATCAGCGGTACTATATTTGAGAAATTAATTATTAACCCGTAATTGCAAAAAAAAATGTTTACAATAAATAATTATTAAATAATAACAAAAAAAATCAGAAGTTATTGTGAAATAAAATTTTATATACTATTAAAAATGTGTATATTTAATAGAGTTGGTGAAACATCTGATTATTTAATATTAATTGAAGATTATAATTTAGAATCGTATTATTTTTGGATTTTCTAGTTTAATTTTATCTATACTAAAGTTAACTACAGAGTGACTGAAAAATAGCCCCTCACAAGAACAACATATCACTGATGCATACATGCCCGATCTTTAATAAATTGCAAAAATTCTTATCTTTCAGTTCAATACTCCTGTGATATTTTCGGGCAATATTCTCCGTAAGTCGTAGTTGATCATAATTTCGTTTATTTGTTTTTTTGCCAATCGTTTAAATCGCTCTTTGGTTTAATATTATTTTTCTGATCTTAATTTGTGTACACGTTCTCTAGTTTTCAAATTTTCTCTTTCTTTATATTCATCATCCTTTCTTAATCTTTTTATTTTTTCTTTGGTTTTAACATTTTATTTCTCTTTATATTTATCATTTCTCAATTCATTTATTCTACCCTTGTTCTTCACATTTTCTTCCTCTTCATATTCATCTTCTTGTCATTTTTCCGAGATATATTTCTTCATGTTATATTTCTTTTTCCTGTATGACTGTTTATTTTTCATTTTCGATTATTCACCAAATAATCCAATATTAAAAACTGAATATTTTACACCATAAGGTCGAAATTAACATTTTTAAACAGTATACAGGAGTTCATTAAACGGAATAGTTTAATTATTTATACGACACATCAGAAATCTAAAAGTTTTGTTAATTAACAACTCATGAAGATACGAATAATACTGATCCAGTAATACGAGTAATAAAGCGACTTTTACTCTATCGTACTATTTTATGTAAGATTGTTGAATTAATGATTGTATAAATATTTGAGGTTAATAAAAACTAATATTTGAGCAATTGTTACCGTCCAGTTTATTAAAGAATTAGAGGATCGTATCTCACTTTTGAATGAAATAAGTTTAATTGAAGTGCAGCAAAAAATGAGTATATATAATTTAATAGGCGTATAAGGAAATCGTGTGGTGTGCAAATCAGATTTTTTCATTTAGATTTAATTAATTTTTTTAAAAAAACCTTCCGGGAGGCAGTATTAATAAAAGATTGAATCATTTTTTCACTTTTAGCGCTTTATATTCCGTAGCACGCAATCATTACACGCACTTTTATACATTTATGGAATAAACTCTAAGTAAAAATATTACACCAATTACCCTAAATATTTACTGTGCACTAAATTTTTATTGTAATGGCATTATTTTTGAGTTCTCATTACCTGTTTTAACATAGTCATGAATTTCAGACTCTTCGTCGTTCAGGTCAATTACTGAAGGTTCTAAATTGCCTTTAGGTTGTCTGTTTGCCATATTTAACTTTCTACTTTTTTCACGTAGAATTTCGTACTTTTTTCACAGTAATTTTTCCATTGTGAAATACGTACTGTAGCAATTGCTCCGGTTATTCATACTTATATATTATCCAATTTAAATGTCTTATATTTAACCACAAATCTTTTAGTGTGACTCCATATGTGCTCAACAGGATTAAATTTGTACTGCTAGAGTAATAAACGAAGAACGATCGTTTTTTTCTCCTTAGTTGTTTCGTCAATCACAAGAGTTTGAAATTTGTTTACTTCAATGACAAGTACTTTTTATCAGAGCCTCTTCTGGATAAAGGATTCCTTTTGATGTAAGCCACTTCTTAATGTAATCCTTTTTTGATGCAAAAATTGGAATGCTTCCTTCAGTGAAACAGGACGTTATCCATAACAATAACGCTTCCTTCGTAAAGTACTACCATAATGTTATTTATCATCCATTTTTAAAATTTGAGCTCGGTATTTCGTCACGATCATCAATATTTGACTTTTTGGCTATGAAAACTAAATCGCCGCCTTCAAAAATTTTTCTTCTCCTCCGACATGGGCTACAACAATTTGAGGTCCTTCGGAAACTGTTTTCAGTTCAGTCGATAGTCGTAAAAAATTATCTTTCGGTATTTTAATCGTGACATCTTGCTATACTTTATTGCAAGAATGACTTACACGCATCCAAGTTTCATACAGATATACTATTCTTCCCTATATTTTTTAATGTCTATTAAATACGAATCCCGCCAGAAAATTGTCGTCGCATTCATACATTTCAGATATTGGATTTATTTTTCTGAAAACAGATTCACTACCTTTCACTAATCGATACAGTCCTTGTTATGAACGATCTCGCCTGAAGACCGTTAACACGTTGTGGTAGACTTTACAGCAAGGTTGGACTGTATTTTCTTAGGTGATGAATTGAAGCAAAGCCTAGTTGCTTATTGAATTGTTCTTTAATTACTTGTCATCTTGATATTTTGATAACGTATAAGCGACTATTTAACACATATAATTAAAATTAATAACATATAACTTATACTAATAAACTAAGCGTTCATCCGGACTGCATGTGCAACACGACTGCCCTCTGCAGGATTCAGACGCCGAATGAAAGTTGCAACTCATATAGTCATATGAGGTGCACTCCCTGCGGCATTGTGACGTAGGATGTATCGTGACAAATCGCCTAACCAAGCTTGTCGTAGGGTCTCTAGCCCCCACTAGGTAGCAGCACCCGACGGCACAAGTGGTACGAAACAGTCCTTAAAATGAAGTTAAGCAGATTACTGTCATTATTTATCACTGCTACAACGTGTGAAATGGTTGGAGGTTAGTTTTCCATAAAATAATTGTGAAATTTTCTTATGGCATTCATTGAAAAGTCATTGTATTTAACTTAACGGCTAGTTTTTTAAACAATCTTTTTTCTTGTTTTTCGCGGTATGATTACCCTATTCGTTTTTCGCTCATTTAGAATTCTAAACGCAGTAGCTAGGGCTAGATTTAGTTGCCTCACAAGTTTTCTCAATTATTGAATTAATACTGTCTTGAGAATTTGTTTATTAAAAGTACTGTAATCATAAACATTAACTATAGTTTACCTTTACCCACTCTTAATTGTCTTTTGTTTTTTTATGGGCACTTCTGCCGGCTGAAATCATTTCGGGTAAAAATAAATTAACGAAACTAAATATGGATAAAAGGATTAAAACATTTTGAAAAATAAACTAAATAAACGATAAACTTGCTGTGCAGTATGTGAAATCACACAGTCGTGAAATTAATTAATATTTTTAAACTTTAAGACGGATCAAATTTCAGCGAAATAAAAAAGTTGATTAAATGTTATAAAATAATAGCTGGTATAAGATCGATTAGAAACTATATGATAGCTACCAATATAATAACAAGTAAAAAATTCGGTTAAGGCGGTTTAAATCTAAAGGAAAAAAAATCTGTATGAATCAGAACATTAAAATCGGTTATTAATCACAATTAAGTTCTATTTATACATAACAGTTCAGTATCAGTATTATCCGTGGTCGATCAGTGATGTCAATTCACACACATCCAATATCCACCCCTAGTACGTACTGTGATACATACTACGGAATTGGCATCACTGATCGACCACGGATAACACTAATACTGAACCAGTACGGCACTAATGTGTGTAAGTAGATCTTTAATCGTCGAAATCTGTCAACTGATTTATAAAATATATTCGTATTAAAAATAATGACGTAATACGTGTAAATGATAAAAATAGATAAATGGAATTATTAAACAATATGAGATATGAAATTTAAACATTTCATTATCTTTTCCCACGGATGACCGTGAAATGCAAGTTTTTTTTTTTTTAATATTATATACTTAAATAATCCCTATTTAAACTGTCTTAAAAGTGTAATTCTGTATACCACTATAATATTTGAGGAACCTCAATGAGGATTCCTTTTTAAGTGAATATATGTGCATGTAAGTTACTTAAGGTTCCTTCAAAAATGTAACCGATTGCAAAAATAAGAATTTAAAACAACAAAAAAATTGATAGACTAATTATTTGATGTTTAAATTTTGACTAAATTGCCGAAGTAAATCAACTACCCATTTATTTACTAATAGCTAATTAACCACCAAACGTAAAACATTTGACAAGATTAGAAAGAAACCTCGGTTTGATATAAATAAGAAAAGGAGTACAAATAAATGATGGTATGTAACTACAATCGAACGTAATATTAGGCTTTCTGAATTGCGAGAATATTAATGACTATGCTTTTATTAAAATAATCTTACTCATAATTTATTATGAAAATATATTACAACGTGATTACCAGATGAACTTGCTGAACAAAAAAAAATTAATCTTTAAATTTCGGTCCATTTTCTGTAGAATAAAGCTTGAACATAAAATTCAATACATACACACGGACTTGTGCGCGCGCGCGCGTATCAGTCGAGTAACTCTTCTTTTTTACTTCAAAAATGAATTTTTTTATTAATATTATCAAAGTGACTAGACAATAATTTTTTTTGATAATTATGTTTTTTTTTTAACAAGTTAAAGAAATTAAATTGACACTGATCATTTAATTATAACATTATAAAAAAATAAACAGTTAAAGTGTAACGAGTGAAAACATTTAAAATTACAAATATGGAAAAATATCAAAATAATCATACCACTAGTCAACTTAAATATAACTAAATTCATATTTGAATAAATTATAATGTTATGATTGAAGTTTGTTAACGCGTAACAATAACATTTACATTATAGTTTATTTGAAAAGAATCTATATCTCTTTAGTTTTAGAATTCCAGAGCTTTCTTCTTCATGTTAAGCATGATATAAATTTGCTTAAATTATATTAATAATAAAAAAAAACAAAACTTAACGTAAATAAATACAAAGATTTTCATAGTAAAAATGTTATAGTGAAATCATTTTTAGCAATACATTTTTTATATTTCTATTCCAATCTTAATCCCTGCTTTGTGGATTTTTTTTTATTTTACTACAAACTATATAATCTTTTTTTTAAGTTTAGAAATAATTCAGGAACTTAATTACGAAAATTTTAAGCTTCAGTCGGCGAAGGATGCAATCAGTACGTGGCTGTACAAATGGAAGATTAAAGCCAATCCGGCGAAATCTACCCGCGTTGCCTTTACAACTAGGAGAGGAGACTGCCTTTCTATCAACTTGACTAATATAGAAATTCCACATACAACTAGTGTGAGGTACTTGGCTTACACTTAGAACTTAGATTGACGTGTGAGATGGAGAGATCATGTACTGGAGAAAAACAGATTCAAGCGTATGTAGTGGATAACGGGTAAGGGTTCTCAATTGCCTCTGTCTAATAAGGTCCGTATATGTAAGACCTTCTCGAAAACGATATGGACGAATGGGATTAAGTTGTGGCAGACGACTAGTGAAAGCAATATTAAAGTGATTCAAAGGTCACAGAACAAGATATTATGGAAAGTGACCAGACTGCCTTGGCTCGTCAGGAATTTTGAAATACATGAATACTTGAAGATTCTGTATATTCGGGATGAGATTGACGTTTCAGTTAAAAATACATGGTTAGGCAAATAGACTCATAAATCCCTTTGCTTTGAACTTGCTAGACAACGGTAATAGGAGACCATTGAAAAGGATCATGCTGGACCTCAGTGATCGTCATTGATACTTTACTTTCACTTTTTTTAGGTACTTTTTTACCTGGTGTATTTACCTGTTTCTGTTACTATACTTTGTTTTCATGGTTGCAACCGATTCCTTTCGTTCTTGTAATGATATTAATCTTCGTCGTATTCTTGCTTTGTATTTGACTACATTCGCCTATTTTGTCAGCTTTTTATTTATGTCCGAGTTCCTTTTCATTCGTTCGTTAATTCATCTACCTGTGTTTGCGGTGTTTGTTCGTTCTACCTGTGTGTACTATATGTGCATGTGAAGATTTTTTATTTGATAAAAAACATAACGTGCGAACTGAATATATTGGACACATGTGATCCATAGATTGGACAAGTTCTAAAACCCATAGAATAGATAAGTTCATGCCGTAATAATAATACTTATGACATAAAGAATTTTTACAGTTACAATAAGAATGTTTACTTACATGGACGTTGTTTGCAATTAGTATAATCGTTTACTATTTATTTTCAAGGGGGATCATCAATGGCCCTCTCTCAGGTGATATTGTAACATATTATTTGCTTGTAGTTTGTCAAGAGAAACCGCTTGTAAATTTTCAGTTCTACAGAAAAAAAGGGTGAAAATATAAAACTAAATAAAAAAAAAACTTATTTACAATAAAGTATCTATAGAATTATTCATGACTTTTTATGAGATTACAGTTAATATCTTTTTATGACAATCTGGTACTCAATATTACGTTATGTTTTTTTACTGTCAGTATTACAGACACGTGCTTATATTGTATAGCTTAATAATTCATCTTTCTACTACCCTTCAAAAACACGTTTTTTCTTGCAAATGACATGAAGTCGAGAATAAACTACACATTTTAGAATTAAATAACGGAATAAAACACTGTTTATGAGAAACCAATATATAATAGATAAACCATGTGTTTTTATATTTTTGGAGGATTATGTTTATTTATTTTATATAGAAGTATTTGGGGATATTTTTTTCACTTTTTATTAACGGGTAAGTCTAATCATTGATATCATAAACCCTCAAACAAATTTAAATACGACTAGTGTAGTTTATTAGCATTGGAAAAAAGTTGGTTATTTAAAAACATAATCCTATCTTATATTTTCTCTGAATTCAGTTTTTGTAATTTATTTTTCTTTTTTATGAAGAAGCAAGTATCAACAGCTACGGTCATTAGTCAGGTGAATTGGTAGCCTTTGAAAAGATGCCATGTCCAACCAGAATTCGAACTCGAGAATCGCACGGAATGTCGAGATGCTAATTACTCAGCCACGGAAAACCGGCTACTTTTTTTAATTTAACTATTCTCATTGATTAAAAAAAATCTAAATAATACAATAACGTAATATACAAAAATATTTCCAAAATGTTAACACTATTTAAAAATATGTCAGTCCTATAAATATATTATTAAAGAGAAGCCGGAAAATTATCAAACTTCTTTGATAAGCGGCAAATTTGGATATAAAATTAAATATTTAACTAATAAATGTACGTTACTGAATATAAATTCAAATAGTAACACCGATTTTCTCGATGATCTAAAGAATAAACGTTTAACAGCGAACTTAAAAATCAGAAAATCTAGCGTTACTGTCATTAAATCTGACTCAGTAAAGAGCTTATATCACTAATATCCCTCTGAAAACCCTATTGGGTTTGTATTTGTGCGGTAACTGATGCATAATGATTTTAATAATATAAAGACATTTATTGCAAGCAAAATTGTTAAACATAATTTACACAAAGCACTAAATATCAGTGAAGTTCACCTAAAATTATTAAAACGGTTTAAAAAGAAATAAATCGCTTTTTCGAATCGATTGTTTCAGTATTCACTCACTGATAATTCAACAACTGCCTAAACTTATTACGGAATACACAAATTGTAAAATTCAAAATTAATTTACATTCTCAGCTAACAGCTAATTCATAAATCAAAGAAATATAAATAACCGAAATGTTCGAGGGCAAGTCAAAACTTATATACACTTTCGCCATAATATACCTTCAAGTTTGTCATATTACCTTCTCCGCATGCATGGTTAGAGTTGGTATGACTGTGGTCACGTGTGTAAAATTTGATCTTGATCGCCTCATTTGGCCTCCGGCTATTAGTGTAAACGTTTCCGCTCCGCTAGCAGTTTGACCAAAGGAGAAAAACTAGCAGTGATCCCATTTCTCTGGTCGAAAAGGGTATGTACTGGAAAATTTCATAGAAAAGGGAACAGCAATCAACAGCGCGAACTACAGTGCAATTTTTAAAACAAGCTGAAGCCATCAATTCAAAGACAAGGTCAATTTTCAAAGAAAATGTTGTTTAATGACATCGCCCGCCTGCACACGGCTCACCACACCGTTCATAGCATCAACAAGTTGAATTTTGAGATACGGAAACACCCGTACAAAAGTAGCGCTGATTCTTCTAATAATTTAAGACTTGAGTTCTTGTTATTATAAATATTTTATTGTGATTGAAAACTATTTATATAACATAAATTTTTTGAATATGATTGAAATACAGTATTAATTATAACTGTTTCATTGTATTATTAAATATTTCTGTAAGTAAAATGACTGGAATAGAATTAGAATTGAATTGTAGAACTGTAGAATAGGAAATGGACAGGCGAAGAACTGGCACTAATATAGTGAAGAGCTTGCTTATATACTGTTGGTGAAGCTGCTGATTCGTCAGGAGCAGAATGCATTCGAAAGGAACCGTGTGAACTGTAAAGAGCCGAGTGATGCCGTCAAGACCCGATTGCATACGAAAGCAGCCCAGTGAAGTGTAAAGAGCTGCTGAATCATCAGGAGCCAAGTGCATCGGAAAAGAGCCGAGCGAATCAGACCGAAGCCGAAGATTTTTAAATTAAAAGTCCTTATATTAAATAAAAATTAAAGTTCAGCATTTAAACAGGGGCAACAAAAAAGTGAACATTTATGAGTATTTAAAAATTACAGAAGTCATTTAAATAACTCTTAACACACTCTCCCTACTGCCCGGATGTTGTTCTTGTTCCTTCTGACTTTCATCTGTTTGGCCCTTTCAAGGATGCTTTGTGAGTTCGTCAATTTTCCACAGACTTGAACGTACAGGAAGTGGTGCAAAAGTGGCTTTGCAGCGAACCTAAAACCTTATTTTTTAAAGGAATATGCAAGCTTGTGTACCAAGTGCGTTGACAAGGGTGCGTTGAAAAGGTTTAAATGGACTGGAATTCCGTATAATAATTCGGTATCGGTTGAAAAGTTTCATATTCGATACCAAAGATTTACGTATTTAGAAAAAATTTCTGAATTCAGAAAAGCGAATTGACAAATAGTTTTTGTAGATGAGACGTTCATCCATAGCAGTCACTTGCATAAAAAAATATCGGTTGGAAAATTTAATACGGCAGAATGTTTGAAGAAATTTATTAGTAAAGTAAACAGTACAATAATTTTGATTGCATGAGTTCTGTAATTTTGACAGCCAACGCACTTTATCACTATGTAAAAGTTAATAAAGCTCCTACTACAAATGCTAAAAAGAAAATTACGGTAAACTGACTTCAATTTAATAAAATTCCAATACCTCAACCTCTTTGAGAGTGGAGTTGTGTAATATTATCTAGGAAAACAAAAAACGCTGCGAGAAATAACCCGTTGACGAGACTGTAAAAGAAAAAACCATGATGCTTTAAGACCTCACCCTACCACTTCGAACTAAATCGTACTGAACTGATGCGGGCAGATGTGAAAATCCGGGTTGGACACAATGTAACTCTCATACGTAAAGACGTTGTTAATCTTTGTGTGGATAAATTTGGTTCTATTGGGCCAGAACGATGGAAACCAAAAATTCATAATATAGAGTAAAGATAAATATAAAGCCGAAGTAGGTATTTTAGAAAACACAGTGGAATCTTTTGTAATATGTTTAGACCAAAATAACGAGAGTGGTACGGATGACAGCAGTATTTATGACAGCGATCCGCAAAATTGCGCTGAAGCTGTGAGTGGATTAGAGGAGTTGTGATATTTGTCTGGTAGTATGTTAATCTTTTAAAATATTTTCTAGAGGTTAATCAGAGATATTGCAGAACTGCATCGGACTCTTACCTACAGTATAAGGCGCAATCATACACATTTTCCCATAAAATAACATAAATAACCCTCTTATATAATAAGATAAATACTCGTATTATTAATAAAATAAAATATTAACTGTAGGTTTTTCAGTTTAAAACATTATACGAGTAATTATTACACTCGTAAACATCATACTCGTAATTATTATTATCATGACAACAACCTCATCGATGGTGGGAAAGGTCTAACTATTGAACCGGCCTGTACGCACTCTATCTCTCCTCACACCAAGTGAAATGCCCACACCCCTACCTTTGTGCAAATAAATTTCAGAACGAAAAGAATACATAGTTTTTGATTTGCCCTCGTACATTAAACAAAACCGTAAAATGTAGAGCACAGTACAGTAGCAACAGCGCTGCTATATGATGAAAGAGACACATAGGCACCAATTAAATGTTTTTTTCTTTGAGAGTAACGACTTTTACAAACTTTTAAAGCTGATTTTTAAAGTGAATTTTTTTTAAAGCTGATGTGCTGTCGCCTCCTGAGTGTCCGCTGTGTGGTTGTGAGACAATAGATGCTGATCACCTGTCAGATTGTCTAGCCCTGGACCACACCCAGCTGGATGAAAGCCCGGAGTTCACAGAAGTCAGTGTTTATTGGTCAGCGCGTCGCCAAATGACTGCAGTCAAGGGCGGGCGTTGGCTAGTAATTAAGTGAACAGATGTGATTTGAAGAGTTATAATTTGCATTTTAGTAATACATAACACCTTATAAGGTGATTAAGTCAGTATATTTACGAGAAAAAGTCAACGAGAAAAGAATGCTTTTCTTATTTTCTTACAGCTGCTGTTATGGGATGCAATCTATTCTTCAAAATGGTGTGAAATTCGTTTTACATGCTTTGGTTCAGGTCGTCCACACCCATTCTTCGATTACGTCACCTACCATTTTACTATTTTAATTAATTTAAAATGGTGAATTTATTTAAACTATAATTAAATTTAATTAATTATCTAGCATTAAATACCGTTTAATAACACAATAATTTTATCCTGTGCAAATAATCTTACGTTTTAACCACAATTTATTGCGTTGTCTTCAATAATCTTACGTTTTATTTTATTAACCGCAGTTTACTGCGTCGTCTATAACAATATACTATTTAACAAACAGGGTTGATTAAACAACATTAAGACGTTGAAATACTTTTCATTTAGAATTTTTTTTAAATTAGTTAATATAATTAAGAAATCTGATTATTGTTAATATTTTTATTTTTTTATACATAATTTTGTAAAAAAAGAAAAGATTTTAAATATAAATTATTATAATAAAAATATGTAATTTTATATAGTTAAAAAAAGAAAAAATTCAACTGCCAAATTAAAAACTCCCTTTCAGCTCGCGGGAAGACGGAGGTAGATTTCATCGGTGCTAAGTTGGGGGAAAAAAAAGATTTCCACCTTAAAGTTAAGAAAATGTCAAATTTACTCAATACGACAATTCTTGCTTGTGAAAAAGAGTAACACATGTTTAGCATACAACAAGCCCCATCTTTACACAATAGCAGCAACATTTTGGTCATCCCTTGCCGTTAAGGGTTGGGATAAGACCATGGTTGGTCTTATCAAAAATTCTTTCAGACAAAGTTTTAGGTAATCTTTTTTTGTTAACTAACGACAACTTTAAACCGATTCGATACTATGCCTATTAAGATGATTTATGATACTATGATTTTTGGCTGCGAAACCCCATTTTTTCCACCCCATGGGTCAATGGTTGGCGATATCAAAAAACTTTACTTACATAAGTTTTAGGCCTTATCCGAAGAATAGTAGGAACTTTAAACTAATTCGATATTTTACTTAATAAAAAAGTTATAGCGATATTTTTTTTTCAAAAAAGCCCCCCCCCCATTTCCACCACCACGGTTTGATTTTGCCCATTAACGAACACAACCGAGATTTTGGGTCGTTATACTCGTATTTTATGTTTCAATTTGAAAGTGATTAGCGCAAAATTACGGCAGTTATCATATCCACAAGAAAGTGAAATATATAAACTTTTGAACTGACGGTGGTTTTGGGGTCTAGGGGATGTGAAACGCGAAGATATGTCGAATTTTTCCGGAAGTCGCATCATGATACTCATTAAAATAGGTAGCTTTCTTATGAAATCTTCCTAAAACCAACAACAGGCTAAGGATACTTATAATTTTTACATAAATTAACCAGATTTTGCTTTACTTTATTTTTTCATAATAATGCACAAAAGTAAATTATTTGGTTTTCGATTTATTCATAATATATTTGTATATTCCTAAAATAATAATAATTTAAACAATTCATTTTTTAGACCTTTATAAATGCGCTAAATCTGATTTACAAAAAGTATTCTCTCTCTCTCTCTCACTCTCTCTCTCTCTCTCTCTCTCTCTCTCTCTCTCTCTCTCTCTCTCTCTCTCTCTCTCTCTCTCTCTCTCTCTCTGTGTGTGTGTGTGTGTGTGTGTGTGTGTGTGTGTGTGTGTGTGTGTGTGCGTGTGTGTGTGTACGCGCGCGCGTGTGCAATTCGTAATTCAGTTTTGCTTTAATAAATTATAATAAAAATAATTTTATCAACTCTTGAGCAACTTTAAACCTTTTTTAATTGCTGACCTTAATTATATCTTAAAAAGTTTTGGTTTGGAACCAGATTAAACCTTCTCATTAAAACTAACATTCTCTGCAATGCAGAAGAAGCTTTGGTAAGGCCGCAGGGCATGAAATGAAAGCATTTCTTTTAATTAAAGTATGCTGTTTGTTCAACAACGTCTATAGAACAGTATTTTCTCCATAATTCCTTTTTGATGACAATTTAGATTTGTTAGAAAATCTATTTGTTGGCAGTCGTTTTACAACCGCTTCCCCCATTGGCATAATTTTTACTTGCAAACCGTATATAATACTTGTACTTGGAAGTTTTGTTTTTTACAAGTGGTATTAAATTTTATAAAACCAAAACACTAAAATTTTTACAGGGAATTTTCTTTAATATAAGTTTACCCCAAAGACAACATAACCAATGTGTTCAAGCACAACTTATAAATTATTTTATGAAAATAAATATTTCCTAATTTAATCAAATTATTAAGCGTTTAAATAATAATTTTAACATTAAAAAGAATAAACTTTTAATACTTGAACTTCATTTCTTGGAAAAATTTTGTAATCTCTGAATTTTCATTTTCTCAGACTCTTTTGTCAAGTTGCGTAGAACAGTCAGAACGTAAAACCTAACTTTTCTACTTTACTAATGAACAGTTACAATAAAGAAGTGAATGAATCTCTTATCCTTCATGATAAATCAGACCGTAAGCCTTCAAATTTAATTTTCAACGTTTTCCACTGTCGTTTATATAATTTCTATTAAGCTACACGAAATTTATATTTTAGATTTTATATATTTTATTTACAGCATGTCTATAATATATACATTTATAACCGATGATTCAAAAAGAACTTCACAACTTTAAAAATACAAAAAACATTTACTGAAATAACTTAAAATTCGGTTGAGGTACCACTTCATAAAAAAAAAAAACTCATCAAGTTTCTCACCCAACATTCACTGATTTGTTATGGCTTCCATTTATAATGCGACATATATCCCACCTAAAGTCGATTTCATTCCAGACGGTAGCCAGCAAATCGGGCGTTACCTCTGGAGCTGCGGCATTAATTCGAAGTCTTAGCTCAATAAGATCGGCAGGAAAAGGTGGTACCTAAACCTGATCTTTAATGGAACCCCACAAGAAAAAACCTAGTAAGGTCAAATATAGGGAGCAGAGGTGACCATGCGATTGGACCTTCACGACTAATCCACCGACCTGGGAATCGAGTATCAAGAAAATCTCTGAATTCTAGACGGTAGCGAGGTGGTACCCCGTCTTGCTGATAGTAATGGCATCCATCTTGGACATCATTACCTGAGGATCTAAAAGATTTTAAAGCATGTACAGATAAATGATACCATTTACGGTTGTCTCCTGGAAGGGCCATAAAGTCTTTGTTTGCTTGGAGCAAAATAAAACATTGACCTTAAGGCTATTATGAGTGTACTGCAAAGTTTTATAAGGATTTTCGCTACCCCATATTCGACAGTTATGGGTGTTCCCCTTGCCCCTGATGTGAAATGTTGACTCATAACTAAAAATTACATTGTCTAAAAATGTATCGTTGTCTGCAATTCTATCTCTCAGTTCGATACAAAGCTGCAGCCAAGCAATTTTGTCGTCATCTGTAACGTGTTGAACCACGGTTAATTTGTACGGCTTCAAATGCAATCGTTTACGTAATACACACCAAATAGTCGTTTTTGAAATGCTAGCCTCACGTCACACACGTTTAGTTGATTTTTTCGGACTACTTGGAAAGCTTTCTCCGAATTGTTCCACAGCAGCAGAACGCGTAAGCATCCTGGTGATTTCGTATATTTAACAGAACAACCTACCTCAACGAAGGTTTGGTGCCAAGAGTAAATCAATGCCTACCAGGAAGCACCCAATCGTGAAACTAAAATATAGCGAGGACGTTATGTTAAATTTATCCATTTTTAACAACATAATGACAGCACTGATGGCCATATTCGGTACTAATGAACTATGCGAGTCAAACTTGATGTGTTTTCTTTGACTGAGACATCAAACGAATTTGTAAAATATGAAAATAAATCTTTATATGCATTTAACGTTGTGAAGTCCTTTTGAATCACCCGTATTATAGAATGGGATTTTAGAATAGGATTTGAGCCTGGCAAAACTGAATTCACTTAAAAAGCATTTTATTAAATTTAAATAAAATTATCAGTTAACTATAAAAACATTGTAAATTCCGTTATGAAAAGCAAAAACGGGGCATTATGTTTCAATTTGTAATAACTAAAGATAAATGGGTAATATAAATAATATTTGTTGCCTGAAGAAATAAGAGAAGAATATTCCTTTTTTATTAAAACTATCAAAACCAAAAAAATATTATTCAAAAATGTTTAAACAAATAAAAACAAGCATGAAAAAGAGCGTTAAGAGGTTACAGTAGTAAGTGTACTGAACTGAACAATATTTTTATAATATTTCCATCAAGATATTAAAACAATTTACATTGATTTAAAAACCGAAAATAACAATGAAATGAATATTTCACTTTTTTTAATGGGTATCGGTTTTTGGGTTGTGTAGAAGAAATGCCCTAGATTACTCCAATTGTTTCTTTAATGTACCTTTAAATAGTACAATAACTCGACTGGGTCGTGTTGCATGCATATCGATCAGACTTATTTTTACGCAGTGTTTTTAAATATAATCCTTTTTTTTAATCGCCAATGAAATTGTCATTTATTATTTTTTTTGTGTTTTATTAAGCGAAGGTAGAGTTTTACCTGAAATGATCCGTTTGTTGTAAAGTATTAATTTAATCCCTGATCAGCTGGTATTAAATTACGTCATACAGATTCAAAAAAAAATCCCATATGAAATTGCAATGTATCTGTCATTTTAACATATATGCAATCAACATTTCTGTGAGTTTAATTAAAAATAATGTTAAAAAAAAATTAATTCACCGAAAAAAGCACTAGAAATCTAGAGAAACATTTTTTTTTAAAAGTCGAGTACAAAAATAATGATAATTTTGAAAGTTTCTATAATTATTTCTCAACCTGTTGCATATGTATGAGCAAATACAAATTCGTAATGTTTTATTTGTTTATTTCTAAATAAATTTCTGTTTTGCTAATGCAATTCAAAATTTGATGTGTACACCACATAACTTCCTTGTACGTCTATAAAATTAAATATACACATTTTTTTAAAATGAAAAGTAAATAAAATTTTATTTCATTAATAACTTTTAATATTCTTTTTCTTTTTTTATTGTTATTATTAAATTATTATTATCGTATTTTTTTCTTTTACAATCGAGGTTAATAATTATTAATAAATCAACATACTTAAAATAAAAAAAATAAAAAATAAAGGAGAAGTCTGATTCGAACCGATGTCAACATTCTACGGCAATCGTTTTTGAATCATACGAGATACATACGAACATACGTACAGATTCGCCAAAAATAGTCAAAATGGATTCAGGGATGGTCAAAATGTATATTTCCGTTGAAATCTGAAAACCGAACTTTATCGCGATCACAACACTTCCTTTACTTCGTACAAACAAATAAAAATATCTTAAAATGTAATCAAAAAATTATAAAATATTCCTCTTATCTAGAAATTTAGCTATAGGTTTGGTAAATGTGATAAAGAACTACGCTAAAAGATTACGAAAATAAAATCTAAATGATATGAAAAACCGTTAAAAGCAATCTCTATGTAGGCTGGATATGTTTTTTTTTAACCATCAGAAGAGTAGATCACAATTAATTAAAAGAAATATAAACACATAAATTGATTTTTTCATAAATGAAAACATAATAAGAAAAACATTATTTAATTTACTGCATTCACTATTATTTTTGTTAACTTTTCTGTAACTACTGATGACTACTGTTTAACGACCGAAGTGCGTATGAAATTTTAGATTTTAAACTATTTATTAAATTGTTTTTTAGTGTTTTCTGTTTTTATAATTTTAAATGCAATTTGAATATAATTTTTTTAAATTTAATTTTCATAATAATATTGATCTTAATTGTGTTCCATAACTATCGTTAATTTAAAAAAAAAAAAAAATCAATCAAAAAATACTTTTTTAAATGCCATCCCAAACAGCTATTTTTTATAATAAGAATATTTTAATCAATATTTATAATTAATTAAAAATTCATATATACTTCTAGCCAGAATTATATTTACCACATAAAAACAAGATTTTATATAACATTTTTTTTTTTACTTTATTAATTAACAGCATTGCTCAAAATACGTGTGAAAAATATTTACAACTGCTCAGAATAAAATAAAATACATACAACTAACTTGTTCTTATAATATCAAAAAATATACTTGCTAATAAAGCCTAACATTTTAACAAAGCTAGAAAAAATTCAAACCGTTAATAATAACATTATACAATTAAATATACTCAACTTTGTTTAATTTTAAAATAAATTTAAAATCATTTAGCTATGTATTAATATTTAAATATAGAAAATCTATAATGTATAAAATCTATACAGACACATATTGTTTTATACGCTGCTAAAGAACAGGCTACTTTATGATAAGTTCATGTCAAGTTACACATTAATTGAATGATGTACTTTGAGGAATTGTGTAATTCGGTAGTATGTGAATACTATTAAAAAACCCTCAATTTCTATAAGCTGCAGACAAATACCAACACACATATCCACACACCTACATACACGCGCGTGATATGTGACTGAGTGACGAGTAGTGGCAGGGAGAATTTCTTTGCAAAGTAAGAAAGTTATACACAAATTATATAAGAACCTGCAACAATGTTTCACAACATTCATTGTGAATTACGAGACCCTCTTATATATTCCCTATTCCCTACTTTAATAGATATTATGTAGAAACATGGTTAACAAGATAAGCTTAATACTATGTCTAAACTATCATATATATATATATATATATATATATACGTATATATAGAAAACAAAATTTTCACTTAATTAACCTAAGTTGTATATAATTGATATAATATTGTTAAAATTTAGATAATATTGTACTTACGTATACAATTTTAAATCGATTTTCTAGTTAACATATTAGTACGTATATAATAATTATATTTGTCAAGACACATTTATTGTACGTAAAACAAAAACTTTATAAAACGATACAAAAGTACACAAGACTAGTCTTCTACACTAAACGAACGAAAGAACTGTCCGAACGCTACTGATAGCTCAGATAGCTTGTAACTCTAATGCTGTTGCGTGCGCACCTCTATGGACTGAATAACAACTGTAGCTACTCGTATTCCAAGACTGTGTTACAAGCAATGATTTCACGTAAGAAATATCAGTTGTTTAGTACTGCACAAAATACATGTGGGTAATATGTAGAAAATATTTACAATAACTAGAATAAGAAAAAAACACATACAACTAACGTGTCCTTATATCAAAATATATACTTGCTAATAAAGCCTAAGATTTTAAAGAAACTAGAAAACAATCAAACCATTAATATAACATTATACAATTAAATTTACACAATTCTATTTAATTTTAAATTACATTTATGATAATTTAGCAGCTATGTATTAATATTAAAAGAAACAACAATCTTTTTTTTCGTTATGGCCATCTAAAGACAAATTTATTGTTAAATTTTTGCTTTTCTATTCTTTTATATTTTATATTTTGGTACTTGCTAATTTACTTTATTTTTTCTATTCTCTGGCATTCTCAGTCTCATTTAATTTATCTAGTTGTTGTCATTTTAATAACTATTCTTTGTTTTGGAACTTTTTACTCTGTAACAATATTCTTACTTGATTTCTTTCTACAAATGGTTCAATAAAGATTTCATTTATATCTTTTTAAAGTTTTCTTATCCATTTCTTTCTGGTTTTCTGTTTAAATGTTTTTCAATAATCCTTTTAGTTACTTTTTTAGACTTTATCAATTGTTTAAAAAGTATTAATAAGATTTCTCCGTCAGATTTCATTTTACATTCTCATTTATCATTTTCTTACCTAATATTTTTTTCTGATAATTCTTCTTGTTTTGTTTTGAAAATTTATAATCAATTCGTCCTATGTAAGTTAATTACTTGGATGAGAGAAAAGGAACTTTCTTGAAAAATTATCGATTCAACTGCCTTTACTTTGCTTAGGTAAGTAATAACTTTTAGTTTTATTGATAGTCAGTAAATTATTTATTTTTTTCTATTTTTAAGGCTTAATTTTTCGTTACTAACTTTTTTATTCATCAAAATATTTAAATTTTTTAACTTTATTAATTTTTTTATATTATGATAATTTGCAAAAAACGTTAAGTTGGCGAATGATAAACAATCGATTTCGATTTTGTTGTTTTTTCAAATTTCATTACTTTGGAATATTCGTATTTTTAATTTTTTTAAATTTTAAACTTTTTCAGCCGAACAAGATGTAATTTTTCTGACTACACTTTTTTAGAACATAATTAAAATGTTAATAAAATTTCATGATATTATTTAAGGGTGTTCCAAAATGAACTAATATTTTTAATTTGCCGCCATTTTTTTCGCTGTAATACCAAAGTGGAGATTTTTATATGGTGTTATCAATAAATATTGTGGTTAAATTATGGGAAAGAACACGCCTGAACAACACGTAGAAATTGTAAAAATAACAATAAAACAAGATGACAACGAAATTTCGAAAATAAATATATTTAGCGATGAGTCACATTTTCATCTAACCGGCTTTGTAAACAAATTAAATTTCCGAATTCGTGGATCAGAAAATTCAAAAAAGATTGAAGAACTTCCTAGTCATCCTCGATTAGTCGCGGTTTAGTGCGGATTTAGGATTGGGAGATTGATTAGAACTTACTTCTTCGAAAATGAAAGTGGAGGTGCGGTTACCGTCAATGGAGTTCGAAATCGTGAGAGGATTTGAAACTTTGTATGGCCTAAAATTTATGATACGGATGTGAAGACATGTGGTTTCGATATACGGTGTAATATGCTACACTGCTATTGAAACCATGCAGTTATTGCAAGAAAAATTTAATGGCCGTATTATCTCTCAGCGAGGTGATGTGAATTGGCCGTCAAAATCATGGACCTGACACAGACTATTTTCTTTGGGGTTATCTTTAGGATATAAAGTGTATATAAATAAATCACAAACAATTGAGGATCTCAGATAAGAAATTTGATACAACGTTGCCGACACCTCCCAGAAATTCATGTACTCAGAAATTCAATCAACATGTTTTGGAAAATTTTGCCAAAAGAGTGAATATGTGCAGCCAAGGCCGGGGCGCTCATTTGTCACATAATTTGTATTACATTTGTATTAATTTGTATTGTTGAGGTTATCCTCCATGTCAGTACTTTCTAATAAATTAAAAATATTATCAATTATCAAATAAAAAATATTTGATTAAAAAATTAAAATTTCAGCTCATTTAGGAAAGCCTTTATAATGTTTTACATTACCATTGTCTTATCTGTTTTGAGACAGTCCCTTGCTCTCTGTTCGTCTCCATCCTCCTTCACTTCCAGCTAAACTTGCGAGTTCCTGATAGTACTAATTGATTATCATATGATTTAATTTATTATCTTTATGATTTATGATTTTTTAAATTTATTACCTATGATTTCCAAGTTTTCATTTAGAATTTTAAGAACTGTTTTAATCAATTCCTTTTCACCCCATGTTATGACCTCGCTGTTAGATTTACTATTCCAAATTGCTGTAATTTACTTCACTTCTCGTTCTTTCACTTCAATAGTTCTTTTTAACTGTTTTTCTATTTAATACTACCAATTGCCTTTAGCTCACATTTGAAATGTTTCATCAATCTCGGTCCTTTCTCATTAGTATAGTGTTTTATATTCACACTGTAGTATACTCCAGATATAATACTTCACTACAAGAAGCTTATCAATACTAACTTCATCTTACAACATAGATAGTATTTTTTTTTTTTTTTTTTTTTTTAGAATCTTAAATTACAAATCTTTCGTTTTCGTTTTTTATGTATTTGTGTTCGTTGCTAAACCTTAATTTTTGCTAACGATCAAACACGTAATACAAGTCAATTTTCCAAAAATTACACAGTCATTCTTGAGAATTTAGATTCCAAATAAATAGACTGGGGTTAGATTCCATACTAGGTTTATAAAAAAAATTGTTTAGTGAAGGGTAAGTCTTTTATTAGATTAATTATGAGTACACAAACTGTTAAATGATTAATTAATTTTCCTTAATTTCTTTTTTAAGGTTCCTGTCTACACCTATCTTCAGCATTTCTGAGCAATTCTTGTGCGGTGTGCAAAGTATATAATTTTTAAATCCGATCTGAGTTTTACTTATCCTCTGCTGAAGAATTCCCTCCATTAATTGTCAACGCCCATTCTGATATCTCCCTTTTTTCCAGAGGATCTGAAGTCACAGTTTATATGACTTTTAAAATCTCTTTTACATATAACCATATGTCTTTATATTGGCCTGAGAATATCCTTTGAAAAGAAGGAAATAATGCTAACTAAATCTCCACTCGTAAAAACCACAATAGATGACCAGGAAATAAAAATTGTCAATAGATTTAAATATTTAGGAGAAATCACCAATTACAATTTAGATCAAAACCTACATGAAATAACAGAATTAACGCACTCGCCAAAAACAATACTATAAAAAATTTCTCTCCATAGAAACGAAACTGAAACACTACAAAACTGTGATCCAACCGGAAATAACATATGAAAGTGAAACACTGTTTAAAACAACTAACTCCGCGGCTACAGACAGAATCCTGAAAATCGAGCGAAGGATCACAGGAATGTGCATTAATAAAAAATATCAAAAAGATGGACACTGGAGAATTCTCTCCAATGAAGCAGTATGTAAAGAATTAAAACCTGTAACCAGTACGATCAGAATAGAAAGAATTTTATTCGCAAGACACTTTATCACTACACCTCGAAATAGAATTTCAAGACGAATTTTATATAAACTCTGGGATAGTTTATCTATAATAAACATAAAGTGGATCACGTTAAAATTATAATATAAAATAATTGGATCACGGAACTGAAACATAAAATGGATCACTGAAATTAAGAAAGATATGAAAGAACATGAAATAATAAAAAAAGATTTCAAAAATTACTGATGAAATTAAGATACTAATTTTATTACAAACGAAAATGAATAGACAACAGGATAGAAGAATGATTTCAGAGAGAGAACGACAGGCAAGGTGTGAAAGAATCATGAAATATTAGAAAAATGGAGACTAGAAATTCCTTATAATTGACTGAAGTGGTCCCACACTGGCAATACAGGAAAAATAAATAAATAATGTATATATATATATATATAAATAAATTTACTGTAAAATGAACTTTTAGTACAGATAAAAATTCAAATTAATTTTTTTTTAAATTTATCCACTTGCATTGAATTTTTGCTACATTTATAGAAAATTAAATCAACGGATCATAACATTTTATATAAACCGGAGCTTTAAATCTAATTTTTTTACTTTCGCAAATAAGTTAACACCATGAATGTTAATTCCATAATTACATTTATCGTAATTTTTTACTTAGACTATCACAAACTTCATTTCTAATATGAGGGATTCAATTATATGAGAATATTTTTTTTGTTTTGGTAGACCAAATGGCAAATGAAATTTCCTTCGTGGTTGATTATTATGAACATTAGTCGTCATTCGTAAAATAATAATTTATCTACCTCATTTAATATTATAAATGAATGATTATGTATTGTGGATGACATATATTTGTTGGAGTTGCACAGACGTTAGCGCTACCTTTCCCGTGCCGAAAAGTGACAGTTCAATGACTAGCCAAATAAATTATATTTTAAGCGATACACTCGTTGCTGTTTATCAATGGATAAATCAGGCTACAGTATACTCGTAACACAAAAGAGAGATGCAGCTGGTTAAGAGCCCTCAATCAAGAAAGCTGATCTATTTTATAAGAGTTCCAAATATATGAATCGAAAAAATCAGTTTAAATTAAGTAAATACAGAAGTATAATTATGATGGTGTTTTATATAAAAGGAATTTTTTAATGTTAAATAAAATTATGATAATTTTGTGCATGTATTTAGAAAACATTAACAATGCAAATTTGATAATTATTTAGAAGTATTGCCAATTTTCCCAAACTAATTAGTGATTTATATAATAAAAATATATATATATTTAGGGAGGTGAAAATATTTTATTAATACCTCACTTGAAGTCTACTTAAGAAATCTAATAATGCAAAATTTCCTTAACCTCTTAGTTTATAATCGGTATAACATTTGAATTAGAATTGCCTTAATTCTAGAACTGAACCTGGCAGTCGTGTACAACTACAAATTACTCAATTTCCAAAGCAAGCATCAAATAAAAAAAAATAAATAAAAAAATAAAAATATGAAGCTTTTTATTTATTTAAACCCACTAGACCTGTGTAATATCATTCATTAGTTTAGTGAGGAAAAACGTAAACTCTCTATTTATTCTGTTTAACAATACTGGATTTAAATGTTTAATAAAGGGTAATGAATGATTAATCCATCTGAAAGTTACTTATATTTATCAAAAATATAAATAATATAAGAGAAAAACAAGTTGAAATACAATTTCGACAGCAAATTAAACTTTTATATAAATTAAATTGAAATTATCTAAATAAAAACGATCCAGTTAAAATTATAAAAGCCGGGATTAAAACTTTTACGGTTAGAATGATGCGTTCATTCAAAAACGATAGATTTTGACGTTTAATGGGTTTTTAAAATGGAAAAATATTACAAGGGGAATATTCTCTGAGTTGAACTGATCGTAAGAGAATAAAAATACACATCGTGACTAGAATAAAGCGGGATCTACCAAACACAACCGACAGATGTATATTTCAACGAGAAAAAAAATACAATTTGAATGTCGAGAGCATAAAAGTATCCAAGTGTGCCGCACCGAGATATTCGTTACAGTCAACGCATCTAAAATGTTATACAAACCCAAACCCTAGGCGAGAATAAAAATTATGACCAGATGCACGCTTTCAGAAACGTTTTCATAGTATATGATGTTTAGAAAATAAATTTTATCTTTGTTTTTTTAACACTTTTCAAAAATGTTTTTGAATAAACTTCATAAACTACGCTTTCTACTAGTCTCACTTTTCAGAAGAAGGTGACACTTATTCTTTTTCTTAAGTAGTTTGCACGAAAAACAAAGAAAAACACTTTATTTTAGTAGGCATTTCTAAAGAAACAATAAACAAAAAAAAGCAATGGAAAATGCTTCAATTTGAAGCTACATTATACGGAGTTATATTTCCTTACCACCCGTAGTTTAATTATAACGTCGTGAAAATAAATGTGATCAGGATTTTGAAACAGTTTACTTTCAAATATTTATAAAAGAAAAGTACTTACAAAAAAATTTAATTTAATATCCTGTTTATCAAGGATTGGTAACTTTTTTGTAAATCTTTTGCTTGATCCTTAGAGATTTAAATCATTCAGTGTTTTTTTAAAAATTATTTTACTAATGTAGGACAACTGTAAATTCCTAGAACAGTATTCATTATTTGGAATCTCTGAAAGAAAATAGATTTTGAGATTTCATTTCATTAAATGAATCTACTGTAATGTATATATAATAAAATAACTAGCATCCCCTTCACGGCTTTTTCCGCTCAACATGGTTACTTGCATTTCCCGTCGTTGTCAATTTTTTTATTTAATTTTTTTGTTTTTTAATCAAGTAACCGGTGCAGCCAGTCGCATCGCTCATACACTAACAATGGCAATGGCCGTGTTGGTTGAGCCACCGCGCTGTACACCATCGCGTTCATGAAAAAACTGAAATCAGAAAAACTCGAAAATGGTTTTCAGATCTGAAGAGTATTTGCAAGCCCAAATCTACTAAATTTATCTCGTTTAGTATAGTCGGAAATCGGGAAAATTTTCATTCATTGTTCAAAATATTTACCTTTCTTCGCTTTCAAGGTCGAATTTCAGAAAATCTAGAAATCGGTTTTTTAGATATTCACATGAATATTACACACACCAAAAATCAAGTTATCTTCATTTGTTACCCAAAAATTAAAAGCATAACGGGTTTAAAAAAATTCAAAAACTCATTTTAACCCTTTAAACTCAGAATTTAAGATTATACACATCAAAAATCAAGATGATATCTACGTTTGTTAACCGAGAAATTAAAAAAAATTAAAATTTTATTGTTATCCCATTTTATTCCTTTAAACTCACAATTTCAAAAAACCCTTTCTTAATATGCACTTACACCGTAAGAAGAACGCGTATAGACATTTTCATCAATTACAGTAGTTTTTGCTGAGCGTTTATTAAGAATAACTGACGACATGACATATAATATGAACTGTTAACAAAACATGACCAACCTCTTTGCATCTAATATTATTTATTACTATTAAGTATTATCAGATAAATATTGATTATATTATTACTCTTATTCTTATTATTTCTATTAAGTATTTATTATCATCTGAACTATTGATTTTTTTTTACAGGAATATTTATTTGTTTATTCCTTTTGTATGAAATTAGAGAAAAAGGCAGTAAGTGTTTACAGAAATTGTTTGTAGAGAAAGAAATTATGAAATAGAAGAGATGGTAACTGGAAGAGGTGTAAGACGATGTTGTATGAAACAACATTTTTTATTTTCAATAATTCATATTGAAAATCTGTTGAAAAATCAATAGAAAAATGATTAGAACAATGAATATATTGTACCGTAATGAGTGAATATATAAAGTCGTTTCAAGAATTAAGGGAGAAACAGTTATTGTAAAATTAGAAATAACTGTATTATTTCGAAATAAAGATAAAAATAGGGAAAAAGAAAATACTGAAAACTGGTAAGAAAAAAGACAGCATTAATATCGCGATTAAAGAACACATACAGACATTTAACTATTTGGGAACATAACTAACTTGGAATGGAAAACTTGGCGGAAGAAAGAAGCAGTATATTTTCGGGAAAAATAAGTTCTGGTAACGTGAAACGTTAAGTAGCAAGAAGAAGGATTTCAACTTGACTAGTGAAGTTACCCGATTACTTTATGTAAAATCTTTTTTTTTTTTTGCAAATGAATCGGAATTGTGCACTCAGAAAGAAGGAAGACTCTTACTTAGATAATTAGCTACGAAGAACAATAAACTAAGAGAAATAGGTAGAAAAAAAATTAGAAACGAGGAAGCATTGAAATGAAATACAGATTAGCAAAATAAGATGAAAATGGCTTATCCAACCAAAAACTTCTTCCACTCTCCTTTCCGAAGAAATAAAGCTTAAAAAAGGGAAGGAAGAAACTCAGAATGTCAAATAAAATTAAGTATGTTCGGTTGAAACCTATCAAGAAATAAATTCACCAAAGGAGTTGATAATCTATGAAAAATAAATGTAATAAATTTATAAAATACTGATAAATGAAATTTTGCAGAAATTTTTAAGTCCATATCGCTATGACTTTACAGGAAAGAGCAATTCTTTTTCATACTACAAATGAAGCGTGAAAACTCCGGTATTTCATAATAAAATTATCACATTATTTCATGATAAATTTATCGCATCTTTTCTCTCGCAAATAATAAAAAAAAAAAAATGATGTGGACACTACATGACTTCCTTGTACGCCCATAAATATATATATATACACACATTTTTTGCTGCACTTCATTTAAACTTATTTCATTTGAAAGTGAGATACGATCATTTGCAAATTACCACACCATTTGTCTTTACACGTCTTTACACAACTGTCTTAACTATTTGATAAAAGAGACCATTTGTCTTTTTTATCAAATAGTTATATCGTGTAAATAATTTAACTTTTAAATACTATACATATATAAACTGTAATACAATTATACTTTGTAACATATAATTACCTAGAAATCATAACGCGATTGGCAGGCATAGTTCAGTAGGCTTATATTATTTATAATACACCACACTGCATCACACTTTTTTTGTGGTGTTCGCATCAACATTTTATATTAGTTTATATATTAATTTTGTTTTACGTCGCTCAAGTTGTTACGTGATGTAAGTGAGAACGTGTCGGATCCATATAACATCGTTCGAATCTAACTTCGAATAATTTATTTTTAATTTAAATATATTGCTTTATTATAATTTATGTAAAAAATTTTTGAATTAAAATGAAAAGATCATAACATTTTATTTCACTAATAACTTCTGATTTTTTATTTTTTTTATTGTTATTACTGAATTATTAATTATTGTAAATTTGTTTTAAAATCAGAGGTTAATAATTATTAATAAATCAACATATCTAAATTTAAAAAAAAGTTAATTATATTTATATAATATAAAAGTAAATTATATGTATATGAAGTTGGATTCGAACCGATGGTCCTTTCCCTTGTAAGATCCAAATATTTCATTAATTAAAATTTCATTTGGCTACAACTCTGGAACCAATGAAAATAAATATCACTTGTGATATATGGTTGAATAGCTCTCAGAGAAGGTTTATTAGTGCACTTAATAAAAAGTGGACTTTTTTGGACACTTTTTTCAGTCAATTACAATGAAAAGGGGAGATGCACATCTAGATGTTACAACAATCCTAAATCTAAAATTTCAACATTCTACGGCTAATCGTTTTTGAGTTGTGCGAGATACATTTCGCATAACTCAAAAACTATACGTGTATATATCTACATACAACCGTCACGCCTAAACTAGTCAAAATGGATTCAGGGATGGTCAAAATAGATATTTCCGTTTAAATCTGAAAACCGAAATTTTTCGCAATCACAATACTTCCTTTACTTCGTAGAAGGCAGTAAAAACTGATGATAAAATGTATTTTACGTAAAAGACAGCAAGATTTGTTATCATTTTTGTTTTTAATACGTATCTTTAAAAATATGACATCGTTGTTAAATCGAAATTAATAAGTCACTGAGTTTTTGTAAGTTATGTAAGAACGGGTAATTACCAACATTTTAATTTACCGCACTATTTGTCTTTACATGACTGTCTTAATTATGTGATAAAAACAGACCGTGTCTTTTTTAGCAAATAGTTATATCGTCTAAATAATTTAACTTTTAAATATTATACATATATAAACTGTAATATAATTCTACTTTGTAATATATAATTACCTAGAAATTATAGCGCTATTGGCAGGCATAGTTTAGCAGGCTTATATTATTTATAATAAGCTTTATTTATTATAAGCATAGGTCCTTGTGGTTTTTCTTTTATTTTCTTTGTATTCCATTTATTTTTTAGGGAATGGAAATATTACTTATCTCTCACATGTAAATAAATTTATTTTCCATTGACTAATAAAGATTTTTTTTATTACTTCATTTTATTATTACACTTAAACAATCATACCTGTTAGTATTCAGAGAGTTGTAAGAAATCTACAGTATACATAAAACGATTTTTTTTTTTGTAAACGATGATGTGTGAAAAAAATTATGAATTTAACATTATGCATTGTTAGTAGCTGTACTTGAAAGTTCATTCGTTATTTATCAAACAGGTAGATATTAAACAGAATCAGATAGATTATAGTTTAACATAACTTCTTTATTGAAATTAATTAAATTATTTAAATAAATGTAAGCATAAAGAATATTAACCAGTTTCTTTCTACTGATTAAAAGGTCCGATGAAAAAATAGCTGTTGTCTTTAGAAATCTTTTGTAAGAGCTATCCAGTTGTAAATAAACTGGAGTGGTAAAATGACAGGCTGCCTTGAAAAATATTCATAATTAACTAAATTTATTACAAAAAACTGGTCGGGGATAAAAATAAATTTCTTAGAACTGTTACATCAAATTATTTAAAAAAGAAGCGTGTTTTCTTATATTTTTAATGTATAATGTAATAATGCATCCTGAAATTTTTTCTCATTATATAAACGTTGTACATCTCTCTTAACTGAAAATAGTGTAATTAGCAACGCTTTCTTACGAGTAAAGCTTTTTTTAATATATGTACAATTTACGTTGTCACTTGAAGAATATAGGTTCATTAAACGGTATGAGATATTTAGAATTACCTTTTAACAGTAATCAGAAATATTCTAGAATATTTTCAGCGATATGGATTTGTAAATAGAAAATAATTTTAAAATTTTAAATATTTATATTAGCAAATAATGAAATATAACGTTGGGGGAAAAAATAACGTTATTTAAAATTTATTTGTAGAAGGCTCTGAAATATTGTACTCTAAATGTGGTAAAATGGGAGTTCTGATGGAGGAAAACTATATTTTTAGTTTATTGATTTCAGATTATCATATTATTTTGGCAGAGGATATGGATATTTTGTAAATGATGGAGAGATTAATTATTGAATGCAATAAGTGGGGACTAGTAATTAATGTACAAAAAATACGGTACACGGTGATCGGAGGAAAAGGAGAGGAATTAAAAACGTCGTTAGGAACTGTGAAGCATTCTGATGAATTTAAATATCTTGGGATAACACTAACTCTAATAGAAGACATACTGCAGATATTATGAGTAAAATTATAAAGAAAAAGGAAATTGTAAGAAGGTTACCTTCGGTTTTGAGGAATAAACATATCTCAAAAAAAATACACGTAATATTTTTAAAATTTTAATTGAAAGTACTGAAGTGTATGGATCTGAGCTGTGGACTCTATATGAAATGATGTATTGAAGATGTTGCCACGTTACACTGATGGATAGAATCAGAAGTGATAGAGTAAGAGAAATTATGGTCACATCGTCTTGAAAATGTAGCAGTTAGACGACGGCTACTATGCGTAGGATGGGTTCAGACAGATTGCCTTGTCAAGTTTGGGAATGGCAGCCATCAAATAGAGAACGAGAGGAAGTCCACGGAGGATGTGGGGTCATGATGTGGTGAAGAGTATGGAGGAACGTGGTTTGTTGGACGAAGCGACCTAGGACAGGAAAGCTTTGATAGTAGGATGCAGGAAATGGCCGTAACGGCTGTAAAAAAGCTGCTTAATAAAATAGTGAAATATAAATTAGGATTGTAACAAAAAAGTAAAAATTAGCTAGGGAATATTATATAGAAAAAGTTACAGAATTTTGTTATTTACCTGATTAACAAAAATGGTAAGGTAGAGATAAAAATATACATAACAAAGGGGGAACGTAATTTAAAAAAAATACTTACATACACACACACATATATATATATACATACACACTATTATCCAATAGAGATGTATGTATTAGAAAGGGATTCTGGAGATTAATTAAATATATGTAATAATATGAAAGGCCTTGCTTTATAATAGAAAAATATAAGTACTAGGAAATATAGGAAGGGAAATTAATAAAAGCTTTTGAAATTTAATTTAGAAGAGAGTACTGAAAAGTAGGTTTAGCAATAAAATATTAATAGAAGAAATCTTCGGACGAATACAAAAAAGAAAAATGTTTGTTGCAAAATCTTGTAAAAAGGGAATAAGGCTAATTGACCGTATTTTAAGATATGAAACTATATTTAATTTAGTAAAAGTAGAATTTATAGAGTGTAAAAACTACAAAAGACAAATATTGAATGTGAAATAGATAATTGAAAATATAAGACGAACTAATTATGTTTATGTTAAAAGATTGGCGTTAAACAGAAAGTAATGGAAAATAAAATACTAAATAAAAAATGATTGGTCATCAAATAAGTGAGATGACTAATGGCTAAAGCAGGAAATAAAACATGAAGTCTTATAAAGTACACATTATTTATAGTGAATAAACATAAAAAGAAAACTATATTTATTTAAACGATAGATGAAGTTTTTAGAGATAATTTTTACAAAGAACATGACTAATAGCTTAATTTTACTTAAAATCATATAATAATTGCTGTTAATCGACCGATTGTAACAAAAAATTTAACAAGAATTAAAAAGCAGTTTGATTAATTTTAAAATGACATCAAAAAAATTATTTCAAGATAAAATATTTAGGAATACTCATTAAAAGGAGGTGTAACATTTTTACTAAACAATATGTTGTTCAGAAGCTTGTTTTAGAAAGAAGCCGTAATAAGAAAGGGAGTCCGACTAGGATGTTCCCTATATCCGTTACTTTTTAATCTTTACATGGAACTAGCAGTTAATGATGTTAAAGAACAATTTAGATTCGGAGTAACAATACAAGGTGAAAAGATAAAGATGCTACGATTTGCTGGTGATATAGTAATTCTAGCCGAGAGTAAAAAGGATTTAGAAGAAACAATGAACGGCATAGATGAAGTCCTACGCAAGAACTATCGCATGAAAATAAACAAGAACAAAACAAAAGTAATGAAATGCAGTAGAAATAACAAAGATGGACCACTGAATGTGTAAATAGGAGGAGAAAAGATTATGGAGGTAGAAGAATTTTGTTATTTGGGAAGTAGAATTACTAAAGATGGACGAAGCAAGAGCGATATAAAATGCCGAATAGCACAAGCGAAACGAGCCTTCAGTAAGAAATATAATTTGTTTACATCAAAAATTAATTTAAATGTCAGGAAAAGATTTTTGAAAGTGTATGTTTGGAGTGTCGCTTTATACGGAAGTGAAACTTGGACAATCGGCGTATCTGAGAAGAAAAGATTAGAAGCTTTTGAAATGTGGTGCTATAGGAGAATGTTAAAAATCAGATGGGTGGATAAAGTGACAAATGAAGAGGTGTTGCGGCAAATAGATGAAGAAAGAAGCATTTGGAAAAATATAGTTAAAAGAAGAGACAGACTTATAGGCCACATACTAAGGCATCCTGGAATAGTCGCTTTAATATTGGAAGGACAGGTAGAAGGAAAAAATTGTGTAGGCAGGCCACGTTTGGAATATGTAAAACAAATTGTTAGGGATGTAGGATGTAGAGGGTATACTGAAATGAAACGACTAGCACTAGATAGGGAATCTTGGAGAGCTGCATCAAACCAGTCAAATGACTGAAGACAAAAAAAAAAAAATGTTTTTCAGAAGAGGGTTCATCGATTCATTTCTTTATATTACCAATAAAAATCGTGTATTTATTTTTGGAAGTCTTTTTTCTTTGTAGTGAACAGGGGAAGATGTTGTATCCTCTATCGGGCAAATCTGTTTTTTTTTCTCTTTATAATTAGATGGTCATACTTATTAGAAACCGATGAAAATTATATCAAATAAAATGTCAAAGTTCTTAATATCATATTTTCCGAGTGATAAATCAGATTCATTCTTATACACATTTTTGTTCTCTTTATTTTATGTGATTTACTAACAAGAAAGGATTATCTGAATTTTCAGTTGCTTGGCTCGCTTATGGCTAAAAATACAGTAGGTACGTTAAATATGCCGAGAAAATTTTCCTGTTTGATTTCCGTAGTACTTGTATTGGTCTTGTGCCTGGTTATGAAATTAAATGTTTATATTTCATATCAGATTGTTTACGATAGTTTCAGTTTCATTAATTAAAAATCAGAAAAATATAAAGCTCAAATTTGAGTTTGAAATTTATCCTTATATAGATTATTACTGCATTTTGTGTAAAATTAAAATTTCATAAGTAAAAATGTTAACGATATAAAATGGAATATTATTTATAATTAAAGGTTTTTTTAGAATTAATATATAAATCTGTTTTTTCTTCAATTTCATTCATTTACTATAGATTTATTAATGGCTATTAAAAAATATTATAAAAAACTTAAAATTAGTGGAGGTATGATGAGATGGAGCGATTTATATTCAGCTTCAGAAATAAAATAAAATGTTTAAATAAATACTCATTAACGATAATAGATAAAAGTATACAACGTAATTGATATTTTATGGTTATTTCCACATTAGATAATAACTTTATAAATAAAAACTCATAAAATATTTATTTTAAAATTCATTTATGTTGAAGATTAATTCAACTGAATTATTCATAATTTTTTTTTCTGCAGAAAAGTATATAAATAAGTAGAGTTTATTAGACGTAAGTTTTTTTAATGGTACGAAAAGCAGGGACCACTCACGTTGAAACAATTAAAAGACAGAATTGGTATTTAACAACTCAATTTCCTATTCATATCATTAAGTGAAAGTTTATTTTGAAATTGAAATATTCATACAAAAAAATCTATTAAAAAATTTAACAAATTTAAAATTGATGTAAACAATTTATATTTTCCAGAATAAAACTGCTTCTTGTTTGATAAAATTGTAAAATTATAGACCTAAGTTCTGAGTTTTTTCCTACAAAGTTATCTTTGTAGTAATGGAGTATGTAGAGGTAAATAGTGTCTAAAGAAATCATATCATATTCAATTTAAAATCGAAATCAAGACCTTCAGGATATAAATCGGGTAATGGCAAAAAAAAATATTTTTCCAATAAAAAACCGCACAACATAATTTGAAGTAAACAGTAATAAAGTTGATTTACAGGGAAAAAACAATTCTTTTGTAAAAATAAACCTGTTGGGTTAAATTTTAATCACTAGTCAATGTATTGATAACACAAATATTCATAATTAATTTTCAAACAAAATTTCAAAGACAGATGTTACTCGTAATCACAAAAAATGCCTGAAAATTCCATATTTTTAACATCATATTAATCATTCTTATATTGTTTTAAATAAATGAATGATCTTCATATCTATTATAAATAAATAAAATATAAAAGAGATAAAGTTAAAGAACCACTTACTAAAGATAATATTCTCAAACTGCATACCTAATTTGACTAGTAATTGCGTATTATTTTCTTTTTCTTTTTTTTGGCCTCCTCTCGCCCCTTATACCATTCCAAACTACACAAAGATAAATAATTTAAATAGGGAAGCGGGGAAGTCCTGTCTAATGGAAGTGTAACAGAACAGTAAATAAAAACCTTAACATGCTGTACCAACCTACTAGAACACATGTAAAACAACAGATCCTAACACTTACAACTCTACTTAGCTTAAAAATTAAAACAGCATACATGAATGTTGTCAATTTTTAACAAGTAAGTACATAAACAAAGTACCTAGGTAAATTAAATTGAAAACTACTTTATTTAAACCTAATATCATATTATTATAAATAAAATATCATGTTATTTTCAAGTGCAATATAACAGTCATATAAAATACTGTACAATCTAAAAATCAGGACTGGAAAGGTAATCATATATTTCAAACAATTCGAATGTAAAAATCTAACCTTTTTCTCAAGGAAATAATGATTCTCATTAAACACATCTACGCCAATTCTATTAATTAAATTAACGCTATTTACATCTCTTGCTATTTGAAACAACGCACTAGGGTTGACGATATTCGAATAATTAACGCCTTCTACTATTCATGCACGAATCTAGATACCTATACTGGAAACATCAACATCGATAATTCTGTGAATTCCTGTATAAATTAAAATAGCCTTCTGTATTTTTCTCCTAGATTCTAACGAAGCAATGCTTAATAGATTACATTCAACTTCATAACATGTTGCTGTGCAATCAACCCATCATGTCGTAACTAACAAAGGAATTTTCTTTGCACAGCCTCAATCTTCAAACTAATAATAATCTCGCTGTCATAATCCCAAATCACAGAACAGTACCCCAAGAGTGAACTGACGACGGTTTGATAGAGGAACCCGATGGTGTAAATTTGCTTGAAGTTCTTTGACATCAAAAAAAGTAGCCCAAGATTCCTTCGTGCTTTCGATGTGATGATATCTCCTTATTGCATAACAAACAACTAAGCTTCAAAGTTTAAGCGTAAATCAAAAATCACAACATATTACTTGGGACCCTATTCTATATTACTTAATCATTAATGCCATTCTATCAGTCTTATAGAGATCTTATAGACATCCTCTTAAAGAGTTGAGTAATCTTTAAAAGAGTTCACTTTGACATATAATCTTATTAATAATAATTTTAATTACGGGTAAGTATAAATACAACAAAAAATATATAACTATATAAGAAATAAGTAAAATCGAACATTACAATAAATATGAAAAAATTCGCTATTGTTTTACTATTTCATTGTGAATTGTAGTTGGTTTGAGAAGACACTTGATCTTGTACTTTTTTAAAAACAAATAAACAATTTTACTATAAAGTTATGGAAAAAAAATTATTTTATTTAATAGATTTTGTTTTTATTTTATAACTAAGTCGTATTTACTACGTAACTTTAATTAATTGTAATTTTTTTTAATCCGTAACAAGATAATTTCTTTTTGTAATTTATAATTATTAACTTCCATTGTTAGCCAGCTTTTTTCAGCGGTGATGGAAGCCTTTTTGAAGATATTTTCGAAATTTAAAAAAAATTATTAAATGTCCAATATTAAAATCTAGCTTTAAAATGAAAATAATCTGAACTTATTCAATATGCAATTTTGTTATACAATCTAGAATCAAATACGGAAGTGATAATTGGTTACCGCTATCTGTTGAAAGAAGAACGTATAAAAATGACTGATCTTTATATACAGTTTTCTTTATTGAAAATAGGTTAACCTCAATTCATTCTACTTTTAAAGAATAAAAGAAACGAAAAACAAAGATATGATGGGTAAAATAATAAGTAAATTATAACAAAAGTTAGATTATAACTTGTAGTATACTTAGAGAGGATTGAAATGGTCGATGACCCGAAATATTAAAAATCAAACTTTTCCTGGAAAAAGATGAGTAGTTCAATTAATTATTTTCTTTCATGGTACAGTTAATTTGAATTTTTTGGCTCGAATTTAACATAAATATTTATAAATCAAATAAAATTATACCAAGATTTTTAATTTTTTTTCAAATGAATTTTAATCATGAAAAAAAAACAAAAACTGGAAATATATTTTCCAGTTCATTATACTTTTCTGATTTTTTTTTTTTTTTTAAGTAGATACAAATGAAAATAACTGATTTGTTTCTCAAATTTATTTTAATAACATTAGAAAAAAGTACGACCTTACAAAATTTAATACAAACTTAAAAAACAATCATATTATTGTAAAACTTCAATAAATTTAATCAACTCAAGCATAAAAAAAGTTTGTATAATGAAAAAAGAAAAAAAGTGATTTCCGATGACAGAACTTCTACAATAGAAATGGGCCGTACATAGATTATGGCTTTATTTAAACCGTAATAATTTTATTTTATTAAATTAATTTAGAATATTGTTTTTACCATTTAGAATGATTTAAACTAACTGATCTCCGAACTCACGTTAACGGTCCAAATTAAAGCTTTTAATAGTTTAAAATTGTTTTTTTTTAGTTTTTTTTGAATGAGAAACGCATTCTAGAAATTTAAAATTCTACTCTGTTCTAAAAAATGCGACACTAACATAATTTATCTTTTTTTATGTCATCCTAGGCATATTAATATTGCAAGTGATCTAAAAAGTAGGTCAGTGGTGGGGAGCCGATCAAAGTTTAAATCTATTGTTTTTGAATTTAAAAAAAAATTGGTATTATTTATAAGTCAAAATAATGAACCTTTTAATAATAATAATACGAAATAAAATTTCTTAATTCACCCCCCCCCCCACCATTAAAAAATAAATCCTAGGTATCGTTTTATTGGTTGTACAAATTTTCAATAAAATATTTTTGTTTCCTCCATTTGACATTGTAAAAGTAGAAAACTAAATTCTCCTGGTCGATGATTTTAGAGTTGAGGAAGCACAAAAGAATGAAAAAGATACCAACCGATTTTTGTTTTTATTATTTAATCTTTCTTTGGTTTACTTAAACATTTAATGATAATTTTACAATAAAACTTATCATAATTTACCCTTACACCAGAAAACAAATCTTAGGTAGCTTTTTTCATATGTCATTATTTTTCCACTGTATCAGAATAAATAGCCATTCCCAGAAAAGTATTACAACTTCGTTGTCAGCTTTTTTTAGGTTTTGATTATTTATTTCATTTTATTACAGTTTCGGCGATTAATATGTTTTTGTTTATTTTAAAGTTTGTGGAAATTAACTAGTTATTAATCTTACAAAACTAAATAATGAAATTCCATATTTTTTTTTAATGCATGCGAATACTGAATATTTGCAGTTTTTTTCACAAATACTTTGATTGCACTTTTTCACATGTACTTTAACTGTGACAGATAGGAATGTTTTAAAATCATTAAAATAAAAATTATTTTCAATATTCAATTTCCTGACCATGTCGTATAGAACCGTAATTGCTAATAACATTTCTATTTTTCTTCCTTTTTTTTAGCAATATATTAATTTTATAATTATTAGAATTAGTCACTTAAGAAAACTTAAAAACCTTTGCAGGGTCTGGTAAGTGTTTTTTTTTCTTTTAATAAAAAAAAAACTACTAAATTTCACGCATAAAAATAATAAAAAATGCCATTGGAGATTTGTTGTTTCACAAATTACTGGCATTAGGGACAGTTATTACGCATAAAATCATGTTAGAAATATTAGTTATTAGTATACAATTATATTTGAAACAATATTTGGTTTGATGAATATGTATATAATGTTATAACACTAGTGACAACTTACTATATATTATTTCATTATTGCTTAGTACACATCTTCATCCTCCGTACGATAGTTGGCCAGTCATATATTTTAGAAAAAAAAATCCATCAAAAGCGTTTGCAGGAATATGTAATCTTTGAGTTTTTTGAGGTAGCTAAATTTTTGTATTTATTGGTACACAATTTGAGGTTAAGGGCAGATCTTTGAAAGTTATGGAGCGCTGGCGCGCGGATTTTTCAAATCAAAGCTTTGTTTATTTAGTCCATCAATAAACGTTTTAATAATAATTTAACCCATATGTTTGTTAAAAAAAGTCAGCTCCATAAAACATAAATACTTGAAATTTTTATTTCTATTCCCCTACAATATCCTTTCTCGTATCTTAGTTCATACAATATTCTTTTTATAAAATTGACAATAATTTATATTCCTTTACTTTTTCAATTTCTATAACTTCTACTTGGAAGTTATCATTAACTGCCATTGAATGTAACATTAGTTCTGCACACTGTTTCATTGTAAAAATCCTGTCAGTTTTAAAAATTTTTCTTTTTATGACACTAAATCCCGGTACCATGGGAGGTACGAATGGCCTCGTTCCGGAAAATAATGATGGATGCTGTCAAATCAACCAATTTAAATTAAGATAAGGGAGAGCTTTATAACAACATCGTTTTTTTCTGTCCTGCCGCACAATCCGAAAAAAAAAACATGAAGAGTCACATTTGATAGAATGTTATTTAAAAAATTAACCAAAAATGAGCATATTTCATTTGGGCCTTTCGTTGCTAACTGACATAAATAGAATTTAGTTTTGTTGCTTTTTATAACGTGCATGTTAAAACCATTCATTGTCAACTGATGCATATAGAATATCTCTTGGACGGAAATTTAAGGAAGCTGCAGATTTTGTATAATTTCATACTATTTCTAAACCTGTTTCCCTGATTTTTTCAACAGTTTTAAAAAATCTTTTGCTATCCTTTTATTAAGTAGGAACTTAACAACATCTTTTGCCTGCATCATAAAAAGATGCAGTGCTGCGCAACCATCTACAAAGTAAATTTCATCTGAGAAAGAACGTATATGTTGAGATGTATTACTTCGTATGAACCAAAATTTCAACATCTGATTTCTATGTGCGTATATGTTGGAGATGTGATGTTGTATGTGAATATTTCTTAGTATAATCAATGAATTATCATGAAAAGCTTAATTTTGAAAAAAATATTGAAATGAGGTGTTTCTCAAATGTTTCATTATATTTAGATTAATTTGAGAAACTAATTGTAACTACGCTTAAAAAAAGAACCTTTATATTAAATTTCAATTTATTTTTTAAGTGAATAAATATATGTTGCAATATTTTTGTCCCCTTGCATATTTGTAACTTTTTTTTAAACTAATCAATTCTATTTCTGATTTCTCTGGTCTTCTATATTTATAATGAGCAAATATTCCTTTCTTATAAACTGATTTTTCTTTTTTTTACACCGAAGTATTTAAAATTGCCATTATTATTTTGAAATATCAATTTATATATCCCCTCTTTTTCAAAATGTTTAGATTTATTTCAGTGTATCTGAGAAAAGAAGTTACTTTATTAACATTAAATTTGTGATTTTATTTAAATATTTTTACAGTATTATTGTATAGAGGGCCATATCAACATTTTTTCCCATGATTTCACTGATTCTGTTTCTCAATTGTATTAAATTTATTTTGATACATTGCTATTATTTTTGCTTCTTTTCTGTGTACTGTCAACTGTATCTATGAAAAAAACCTTTGAATTCAGCTATATCTTTAAATAAATTCAATCTCTCTGCTTTATACTACTAAAGCCGAATTCCTTTGAAAATTATATTATATTAAAATCCCATTATATGCATAATATTCATGTTGGTTTAAGATAGGATTCTTATTCAAAACACTAAATTCATTTTTTTTTAAAGATTGAAAATTTTTCAACAATGAAACCATAAATACACCTTTTTTTCAAAAATCTTAACGTTTTAAAAATAAATTAATAAAATTAAACGTACTTTTAGAAATTTGCAGCACATTTATTTAATAACGGTTTTACGCAAAAAACGACGGTATAAAAAAGGTTAATTAAATATATATTTTACATAATTTATAAGTACATACTTTCATAAAAGCTTAAATTATTACCCGTATATAAAAGCAGTAGTTAAGTATTATTTATCATAAGGATAAAATTTTCTAAACTCCTAGCCAGAATATCGACTAATAAATCAAATGGATTATTCAATAGAAAACTTACTACACCGCGTAGAATTCTAAGTAAAATTCCCATTTCTTCAAAGAAAGCAATGTATTTATCAAGCAAAAACTACCATACTCTTGGGTAATATACTACGAAACGTGCATCGCTTCTTAATTCTTCTTGCATTACGCTACTTCTTCCTTTACAACCTTCAAATTCTCTCGGTTTGATGAAAACAACCATTAAAAAAATTCTAAAATGGGAATGAAGAGTAGTAATAAAACTGTCCTACCTAAAGGTGTACGGCTCACTTTTTATACAGAAAAGCTATAAAAATCTAAATTTCTGCAATTTCCTTCCATATGCTTAGAACTTTAAATTTATTCTATCAAATATTACTTATATCTTTATTTTATTAAATTAGTTCTTACAATTTATTTACTAAATACAATTTTTAACAAATCAATTAATTAAAAATATAATAATCTAAAAATTCATTTTTAAGCTATTAAAATTTATATATTATATTAATATATCGCAAATCAATTCTGTCAAAATTAAATTAAATTAAATTAAATTAAATTTATTTTAATTTTTTAACGTATTCTTCTGATAAAGAATGGAATTATATAACACATCCATAAATATAACAACTAATTTAGAAATTTAATAAATTTTTAACGTTGATACTCGTATATTTCACAAATTAACGCATACATATTTCACGATATAGTACATAGTAAAACATTATTTATATATATCTTTTTCGAGGTAAGGTGTTTATTTTAATAGAGATAAAAAATATCCAGTTGACAAGTTAAAATGTTTTTATATAGCTTGTTAAAAATAATGTTATATTATTTTTTGTTTGATAAAAATCATATGTAGAAATTTTCATAATCTGAAACAAAGCACCATTTAATATGCTTCTCCCCTACGACTTAAAAAAGCAAATAAAAGAAAAAAAAAACATAAAATGTACTTTTCGAAATAAACGTTAAACCAATGATATTAAATTTTATGATTTTAGATTACACGTTTCCTGAGATATAACGTCAAAATCCAACATACACGCGCGCGCGCACACACACACAAACACATAAAAATTGCATAATAGAAGAATTTGTAATTAACAATTTTATTATTTTTCATTCAATAGGTTTGTACCTTCAAGATATAAAAAATGTTAGTGTGACTTTTTCGACAACAATAATTTGATTGTGTCATTTTGAATATTTCGGGAAATAGTGGGATGATTTAAATCTAAACAATGTTCCCATGGGTTTCTTTAAAATTCAATTAAAGTGTTTTTCTTTTTCTTCAACAGAATTATATTATTCTTTTGATGAAAAATTTTAAACAATACTAATTAAAATATTTCTTTAAATCCTGAATTTTCTTCATCCAGTTTAACTGTAAATAAATATATGCTCAAGATAATTTTCAATAGAACATTCTGAATTGTGAATTATTTTGTACAATTTTTTTTTTAATGTTTTATTTTAATGTTACCTCATTTATCTATATTTTAAATAAATAATAACTTAAAAATAAAAATTCAAATCCAATTTATAGTTATACTCTAATGAAGTGACGTATATAATGTATTATTACATACCGATCAGAATTAATCATTCCTTTATTGTATTTTTTTAACGACAAATAAAAGTTGGGGGATTTATATGCATAAATTAATCATGTCTAGAACATAATTTTACGTGAAAAAATATGTTCAGTCAGACAGCTAAATGGTTCTCACAATAGATGTTTAGAAAATAGATTGAAATTTAGATTTGTATTTCTTTTAGAAAATTGGGGTACTTAAACACTGTTCTGATATCAAAGATTTTATAGAAGTTTTCATTACTTTATTATTTTAGGCCGACACTAATTTTTCTGAAATAACTATACATATACGTAAATAAAATAGCTTATACTTTATTAGATAACATTCTTTTCTCTTTGATATGAAAGAGTAGGCGTCACCAGCTATGGTCGTTCTCCGGTAGAAATTGGTAGCCTATGAAAAATGCAATGCCTGATCGGGATTCGAATCCGGGACCTCCGCACGAAATCCCGAAATACGTACTCAGCCACGAAGGTTGGTACATTTTTGTAGATGAGAGGAAACTCTTTAAAAGTATATTAAATAAATAGCTTTTTATATTACAGTAAACGAGATTTTTCAGTATGCTTTTTCATAAAAAAATCATATCGGCTTGAACAGCTTATTGAATTTTATAAATTATTAAAAAAGTGAATATCTATCTTACCAGCTGATTAAATGTGTCTCTATAGATCTTTCAGTCCTTAGACAATCATCAGGAGAATAAAATAATATTACAAAGTAAAATGAAAAAATTAAAATGTTTAAGCACTTTTCACTTTTTTTTAAATTATTAAATTTATATATGTTTGAGAAATTGAATTTTATAACTTTACTTTTTGTATAGTGATACTTTGGAACTAATTAAAACGTGTTTTATATCAGAAAGCAGAAGATAGTTTGAAATTTCTTTTCTTTTTTTTCATTTGTTTCAATCAGGTAATACGTTATATGTGTAAGTAAGACAGATTAAAGAGAACATGTTATATTTTTCACAATTTTTGTCAAAGTAGGTGTGCGGTAAAGTATTTTATAGCAAGGAATATCACTAAACATGAAGCTAAAGTTTCGTTTTTGAAATCGGTAAAATTTGATTTTATTTTCATAATATTTTTGCCATTAGTACAAAAATGAAAAACTTCCGTTATTTCAGTTTGCACGAGATAACATCGAGTTGCAAAAGGTGTTTTAACGAAACTTAGATATATTTTAGCCGATCATAGAACTTTATGTGACAGGAATCTAAAGTATATTTTCACTTGAAATATTTATTAGACGGCTGTCCCGTCAATTAATCACGATGTACTTTATCGAAAACAAGACAAAAATATCAAAATTTAATTCCTTCTTTCTTTCAATATTTTTTTATAATTTTTTATTTAACTGCACAGGATACATTTTAGTAAAAAATAAAAATAAATTTTTAAACATTTTCTTTGAAAGTCTCGTTTTCACTGTGAACGAGAGAAAGGGATTCCAACTCCATTTTTTTGGCAAAGATATTGAAAAAAAACCAAAAATATGAAAATACATTTTGGGAAAAGCTTCCAGCGACAAAATTAAAAAAAATTACACAATCATTTTTCATACCGGATCTCTTCGTTCTGACAAAAAATTAATTCAATTGTAGATCATATAGGCAGATAGATTTTTTCCTGATGTGTCCGTTGCAATCTGTTTAGTAAAAAATAAGCAACCTATTCATGACTCAATAAGATGAGGGTCACATATATGACACGTAAATGAGGTGTAGCCTTGTACAGTCAGACCGACCATTCCCGAGACGTGTGGTTAATTGTACCCCAACCTCCAAAGTAGTGGCTCTTCAAAGTGGGTGAAGTAACAGACCCTAAAGAACTGACAGAAATTGTTACTATAGAAAGTGACAAGGCGGGAGTCCTGGTACAAGTGTCCGAAAAAAGACATACGTATTGGTGGAGACTTGAGCTAGAGGTCTTACGTAAAAGAGATTTGGAAACTATAAAGAGTTAACAGACGTAGGTGTCAATTTCGTAAGATTGAGGCCAAACAAAAATACATGGAGGCTAGATCAAAAAGTACAGCAGCCATGAAAAAAGCCAAAAGCAAGTGTTGGAAAGACTTTTGCGAAGATATCGATAGAGATCCTTGGGGACGAGGGTACCAGTTAGTTTCCGGAAGACTAGGTAGACGATTACCAGTGATTCCAGAAGACAAGGTGCGTGAATATGTAGATATACTCTTTCTGAAGGAAATAGATCCATGTAGAGAAGAAATAGTGGCTGATGAAATACCGGTGTTCACTATACAGTAATTAAAGACTCCAGGCAGGAAAATGAAGCTGCATAAGAATTCGGGTGCGGACGACATTCCGGTAGAAGTCGTCCGCATACTGGTGGAAGAAGCGCCTGTTACAATGATGGAAGTAATAAACAAACAATATGCTGAAAGGCGATTTTATACCGACTTCATGGAAAAGATGAAGACTGGTTTTAATAACCAAACCAGGTAGGTCGGGAGCTACAATCCCATATAGACCAATTTGTGTTATAAATAATTTTTGTAAATTATTCCAAAGGATGTTAGTGGCAAGGTTGCGGGCCTATATCGGAGAAAGGGGTAGTATTAGCCAGTGGGAATTTGGATTTCGATCAGGAAATCAGTGACGAATGCTGTGAAGGGGATGAAATTGGTTGATAACGCGGCAAAGGACACGTAGCGCACGCGCCGAATTCCTGCAATCATCTTTGTGGATGTATATAATGCTTTTAATTCCCTGAGGTAAGCAATATTTGAAGTGATGAAGGTCAATATACCGCCATATCTCAAAGAAATGATTTTTGGTATACCAAATAGGCAGTAGTGAGATTGAATTCAAAGTGTCAAGTGGGATTCCTCAGGAAATCCCACTTGACACTTTGAATTCGGATCCATTTTATGGAATCTTACATTCGATGGGATTTTGCGTTTAGAATATCCAGAAGGAGTGCAATTGATAGCGTTTGTTGATGACCTTGCGCTGGTGTTCACTTCAAAAAAGGAGGAAGACGTAGCGAGAGTAGCAAATGAGACACTAAATATGGTGAATAGATGAATGAGAACTAAAGGACTTCGGCTCTCACCGTTTCGATAAAACGGTGGCGATCTCTATGACGGGGAGACAAATTATAAGGCGTATTCCGTTTGTGATTGAGGAAGGCCCGGTCCAGTTCGTCAGAAATACAAAATATCTGGGAATGTGGCTAGACCGCAGAAGGTCCTTTACTTTTCATGTACAGGAGGTTCATACTAAAGCTGAACAAGTAGTACAATGTCTAAATAGATTATTAAGAACAACTAGAGGACCCGAGCCTCAATTAGGAAACTGTACTCACATGTGGCGTACTGTATATTGTTATACGGTGTGTCAGTGTGGGCTTTGAGAAGTGACAGGAATAGGGGATACTTAGAGGGAGTACACGAAAAATAGCGTTACGTCGGTGCCTATTCGTCAGTGTCAACTGAAGATTGTTTGTAATTACTGGGGTTTTATTTATACAGCAGATAACTCGAGCTTGGTTAAAAATTGATGAAGGGATGAATAAGGAAGATGCGCAACGTGAGTTAATAGAAGAGTGGCAGACAAGTGGGCCACCTCACGAAAAGACGAATGGACCCGGCGTTTAATAGGTGAGATCGGGCTGTGGATTGGGAGGGGATTTGGTGAACTGAATTATTGGCTCACCCAATTTCTGATCGACCACAGCCCAATCCGAGCCTACCTGTTCAGAAGATACAAGGTAGATAATCCGGAGTGCCAATATTTTGGCCAGAGGGACACAGCTGAACATATCTTTTTCCAATGCGTTAGATGGGAAAGAGAAAGAAGATGTATGATGATTACTTGTCAGATAGACGTGCACAGTGTCATTGGAATAATGTTAACAGACAGTGATAAATTCTACGCAGTGCCCAGCTTCGTATACAGTGTACTGTATAGGAAGGTACAGAATGCAAGGGGGTGAAAGACAACCTTTCGTGGAGCTGTCGTTCGTCAGTGTTTACACAGATGGGCGGTTGTGGTGAAGTGGGAGGACTCCGGTAACCCCTGATTAAGCGGCGAGTAGTACCAGTATCCCAACTGAGGTGTCGAGTGATATACATGTATGTGAGTATAAGATTAAAGGTGAGTACAGTTGCAATTCTAGATCGTAATGCAGTAATCAATAGTCTTTGTGGGGAGGAACAGCCCTCTGTAGAGCCGTCGTCTGTCCGTGCTTGCGCGGGTGAAGCTGTTGGACTACTGGGCCTCTGTGCTTTGGCACCCCGGGGTTGTGCTATACATAATTGCAAACCCGGCTCCAGTAGAAAGGAACGGTAGTAGGAGTTTTAGTCGGTAGGGTGCGGCATACATAGGCTCTTAATAACATCTAGCCAAAATTGTGCGAGTTTGACACTCCTCCACTTGTAGGGGTACGTAAATGGTATTTCTGCGCAACACTGATAATAAAAAAAAACCTCCAAAGTACACCGGTATCGACTCTATTATTTCAGATCCGTGTAAAAGCAACTAACTGTTAGGATTTGAGCCTCAGAACCTTCGATTTCAAAAATCAGCTGTTAAAAAACTGATTTGCGACGACGAGTTAAGCACTAGACCAGGTGGTCTAGACTAGACTAGACTAGGTGGGCTAGATAAAAGTAACGCTTGAAAACGTTTTTGTAGAATTTTGGCTGAGAATATTTTTTTGCCGAATGACAATTTAGATAATATTTTATATCAGGAAGGACTGGCAATTCCAGTTATATATCTCTATAATACCGTGAAATTAAAAATATATGTCGAGGAAAAACTTCATCATTTTATTTCTAAATCAAATACTTATCAATTACACAAGTGAAATAGAACAACAAAATGACAATATCAGACCGGTAATATAACATGACACATTTCATATATATTTTATTAAAAATGAAGGCACATTTATCTTCGTTAACTTACTCCTGCCATGACAGACATTCTTTCAAAAGCATTCAGCATTTTGCAGTTTGCGTCTCATATTTTACTGAATGATTTTAAAAAGATTCATTTCATTATAAGAAATATACGATATTTTTATTATTCCTAAGTATATCACCGTTATCATCGTAATGTAAAGTATACCAGTTATTGAAAAAATATCAAGTAAGCACTAAATTAAGTTATAAAATAATAACTAACAGTTAGTCGATAGTACAATTAATACATGCATTAAATTACGCAAAATATTTTATTTAAATGCACACTGCTGAATAAATTTTCTTATTTGTTCTCGTTTATTTTGTTAATAAAAGATTTTAATTTATTCTGCACAAAAACAATAAAAAGTATGACAGAAAAACAATTTGAAATAACGTAAAAAGTATAATGTATATTTTTTGGCCAAATTTGCTTTTGGACAATGAATTTACATAAATTTATATAATTGGTTTATTGTAAATATAAATCAATCTATACATTGTAAAATGTAAATATTTTTATTTAGAATTTAGAACAAACCACTGAATATAATTTTGTTTCAAACTGCATAATTTGGAAAGAGAAAAAATATAGGTTTATATTCATACATTTGTACAAAGGGATTCTACGTAATTCCTTGGAAGCCGCTGAAAAACTAATAAAAACAAAAATTAACATTAATAATAAATCAACCATTATAAAATAAAAATAGGAGTTTACGTGAGTAACCAAGTACACTCATTCACTAATTACTTAACTGAAAAAAAGCAGTTTCACTAATTTGACCTATTTTAATGTTTAACCTCAAAAAAACCTCTACATTTCCAATGAAAAATTTGATGTAGTTCAGAGTATTCCATGAGTAGGTACAAAGTACTGGGTAATAAATCATGTCGGAGTTGCATCGTTGTGTTTCACACGACGAAAACCGTTGAGCTTTCACCATCGCGTGAAAGATGTTGAAATATATTGCTAACGGTTCTAAATATTGTTCCGGTCATTATTTTGTTTTTGGGGTTTACTGAAATCACTTCTTAGCCGATTAACAATAACAGTGTATATACGGATCCTGATGATAAATCTGAACCCTGAATATTTTTAACTTTGGCATCTGCAGGAGTTTGATACTCTTATCTTTTTATCACACATATTTTTTTATTTTATTTATTTTATTATCACAATTCCTTCATTTATAATCGATTTCAAGAAGGAGGGATAAGTAAATATAATTAAAATAAACACTTCCAACTGGGGGTTTACAATGCATCGCCTCAATAAAACATATGTATACCAGGGTAAGTCAATTATTATCCGCAATGTGGTTATAAATTTTATTGCAATACAAATAGTAAACTTACATGTACATCATTTTTCAACATAGTCCTCTTCCATTTCAACGTACTCGGTCCATCGTTGCACAAGCTTCCTGATGCCCTCATAAAAGAAGGTTTTCGATTGAGCTGCGAGCCAGGAATGCACCGCTTCTTTCACTATTTCGTCCGAGGTAAATCAACGGCCCCTTAATGCCTCTTTGAGTAGAGCAAACAAGTGGTAGTCAAAAGGGACAAGATCAGGACTATACGGAGGATGAGCTGGTACTTCAAAGTTGAGTTTCTGGAGCGTTTCAGCAGTGTGGGCAGCAGTATGTTAACAGGCATTATCGTGCAACAACAGAACACCTTTCGACAGCAGTCCTTGGCGTTTGCTTCGAATTGCAGGCTTCAGTTTGCCAGTAAGCATCTTACTGTAACGCGCACTATTTATTGTCGTGCCCCTTTCTTCATAATCTTCCAGTACTGGAACTTTTGAGTCTCAAAAAACCGTAATCATCAGTTTTCCTCCGAACGGTTGGGTCTTGAACCTTTTTTGCAGTGTGAATTTGGATGTTTCCATTCCATACTCTGCCGTTTACTCTCCGGCTCGTAATGATGGATCCATGTTTCGTCACCGGTGATGATTCTGTCTAAGAAGATGTCCCGTTCGTTACCAAATGTTTTTTGGCAGATGTCCAAGCGCGTTTGTTTATGCAACTGTGTGAGTTGTTTTGGGACCCACCTTGCACAGACTTTATGTAACCCAAGTCTGTTGTGGATGATTTCGAAGGCAGAAGCGTGACTAATCTGCAGACGTTATGCCACTTCATCGATAGTTACTCGTCCGTCTAAGAAAACCATGTCACGTGCACGCTCAATGTTTTCCTCATTTGTGACGGTAAACGGTCGTCCGGCTCCTTCGTCGTGCGTAACACTTGTGCAACCGTTTTTGAATTTTTCAATCTATTCGTAGACACTCCGTTGCGGCAATACACTGTTCCCGTACTATATCGAAAGTCTTCGATGAATTTCGGCCCCTAATACAACTTCCGACCATAAAAAACGGATCACTGGACGTTGCTTTTGGGACCGTTGTTTAGCGACCGAATATTATTCAGTCTTCTAGATAACGAAGAAGTGCAGCTAGGTAGCAAGAAGTGCAGCACCATAGTGGATTGTTTATTATTTACACATTTTAATAAATAATAATTTTTCATTTGAATATAGCCTATGATAGTTCGGATTACATAATGAAGCGACTGTTAAAATTTGGTAGCGATTAGTTTAGCGGTTCTTGAGATTTTTTTAACATAACAATTATTTAACATTAATTATATTAATTTTTTTTCAAAATTCGTTAAGCGGCTGAGAGATACCGCGAAAAAATAAATTTTGATTTTCTTGAAAGGCATTTTAAAGAAAACTTTATTAAATCAAATTTTTTACCTACAATACATAAATAAATAACAAAATTTTTTTTTTCATAAAATCAATCCCCACCTACTAAAATGGAAATATATGCTTCCTTTGCTCTATTTCTCTGGTTTAAAATATTTTTCAAAATATTTTTGAAAGTTTATACTTCATATACAGAGCTATCAAGAAATATCCACAAAATTTATTTTCAAGTTATAGACCCTGCACCTAACATGTATAAAAGATTCTTGAAAATATTTTTTTTCCATATTTTAGCCTTTACTGAAGAGGTTGTGTATGATTTAGAGAAAACTTTACGTAAGCAAATTTGTTAAGCTTAACCTATAAAACAATATTTTTCGAAAAATTTTTCTTAAAATTTATTCCCCACATATAAAAATTATATAAAATATAAATGTATATAAAAAAAAAACTTTTTTTTTCTACTCTCATTTTGGGTGATCCCATCATTATTTACCAATCCTCAATATCTTGTATAAAAATGATTAAAAACCGTAATTTACTGTCTAGTATGAAAGTTATCTATAAAAATTTTCTATAATGGCAATTTGTTCTGTAAACTTCCAGCTTAATGAGAGATCAACTTCTGATATTAACATTTGACTTCGCAATCTAAAAAAAATTTCTTATCATTATCATTGCTCTTTATTCTTTTCAGTATCATATAGAACAAAATAATTAAAGTTTATCGAGCAAAACTATCATTAATATAATTAAATTGATTATGGTAAATATAAATAGTTAATGACAATGCAAATTATTCATTAATTAAAAGAATTTGTAATGCTTTTGTCATCAAAATAATTAATCCCCCGATACATGTAGAAAAGTGTGTGTGTTTGTTTGTAAGCGCGCCCGCGTGCTTATTATTATTATTATTATTAGACCACAAAGTTTAATACGTAGATACATTTAACAGATTAATATTTATGGTAGCAATTAATGTCCATAACAAATGAAATAACAACGCCGCATTATATAATGCCCACTAGTATATGCCTGCATGAATAATTTACAACATTTAGTAAGGAAAAAAACCGCGAACTGCCATGTATCATCACTAATTAAAAAAAAAAAAAAAAACTTTATTTTTCATTCATCTACAATTCATTGAGTTTTTTAAGTTAAATATTATTGTTGAATTCGTTTTTGTTATATATTATGCATTTCAAAATGAAAAATCCAAGTTAATTTTTAAAACAGTGGCAGATATAAATTTAAGTGTGTAGAATAAATTGATTCAATCAATCTTTTATGAGAGATATTTAAATGATAAAGGAGTAAACGACTATTCAAACCAGGATCATATTGGAACGCATACTATTTCGGAAAAAATAATGTATAGATGAGTTAGACATATGCAAAAATATTCAGTACAAATACCAATAAGGACTACACTAATTTAGCATGTAATTTTTGCGTAATACCTTTTTTTTCTAACAATATAAGTATTTAAAAAAAAAAATATTTATACAATATAGATATATAATTTAATAAACATTAGTATTTATTTCTGACACAAGTTTTAATATAAACTGTAACATGAGACAGACGGTGTATGATTATAATTTTTCAATTAACTTTATTTTTCTTTAGTTTCTATCCCCATCACTGAATTCATTTTAAACAAATCCGATTTAAATTTCATTCTGAAACGAAGGTTGACCTAAATTGGTATAAACTATAATTAGAGTATGATTAGATGAAGTCAAGTATGAATATTATTCATACAAAATTAATATGAATACTAATGAATAGAACTGAATTACATTTTATCAAACACATCTTATAATTGCGGTAGTTATAGAGCAATTGTAACTGAATTAGAAAAAACATGTCTATTAAATAATTATACTGGAATTTAACAATTTAATAAATAAGAACAGGGTAACTAATTCTTACTAAATCAAAGTAATATAAATACTTTTCGTATTATGGCCTATGGTTTCATAGGAGTTATAGACTAGTAAACGTATAATTTAATGAATAATGTTTTTGTTTTATAAATAAAACGATATACGATAAATAATGGTTATTAGAATAGAATTATTAAGAGAAAAACTCATAAAATGTAAGCAAATAGTAATAATTAAGAACTACAATACATACGGATTTGAAATGTTGAAAAATTATTGTCGCAATGTTATAGAAGAAAAATCATTTTTTTAAAACCGAAACAAAAAAAAATACAAAAATCGCTATTAATAAAAAGTAATATAAACCCTCACAAATAAAAAAAAAATAATAATAACAACAAAACTCTATGATCATGCTGGAAGGGAAAATTTAACTTTCAATTAGAAAAGAGTTAGTGGAAGCTTGAGAGATCATAAAAATTTAATGTGGAAGCTTGAGAGATCATAAAAATTTAATAAAAACTACATTTTTACTTAATTTTGGCTTTCCATTTGAACTACAAATACAAAGGTTGTATTATTATTTTTTTTTCTTTTTCCTCGCGTGACTGCGGTCTTTATCTTCACTGACGGTCTATGCCAAATTAATAGAAATAAAATTAAAGAAAAGATCTTACAATGTAGCATGTTTTAAGTATGACTGATTTCCTGAATTCTCTTTGTATGTGAGTATTGAGTCCAAAATGTATTAACGTGATGTGAATGTGTGAGGTGTGAGGCCCGTGAATGACATAATGAAGGTGATGATGATATGATGATGACTTTTTCATGTTTTTAGAGTCTTTTTATTTCTATCACTAAATCGGTGTATTTGGATGTATTTTCGGTGTATTGGTTTAAATATTTGTGTCATTGAGGATGGCAATGTCGATTAGGTAAGTGATTTTTATTCTTTTTTTGGATTGGAAATTGACCTTTGAACTATTGACGGAGATTTTTTTATCCGCATGAATATCAACATACCAATACAGTTAATATTTAGTGTGCATGAGTATTTACTCGTATTTTTGTGTTTATTTGTAGTAAGGATCTGAGTTTTCGATGAGTTTGTATTTTCTCTTTCTTTTACTTCTGGATCCTTTTGAATTCTAAGATTTTTTCTTAAGCCCCATCTCTGTCTTTTAAATCCATCACGTTTATGATTGTTACCATTTCCTCTTTAACTGGCTTGAACCATTTAACGTTCGTCTTGTCACCATTACACTTATCAAAGCTTCTCTTAGTAAATGTGTTTGAATCCATTCTTGTCAGATGCCCGTATAATACCAGCCTTCGCTTACGTATTGCTTACGTGATTTTATCTAAATTCCAGTAAAGTTCCATATTCTTCCTTAATTTTTAACCATCTTTAGTTTTACTGGACTGTAGTATTTTCCTTGGTATCTTTTTCAGTAAGTTTCACTTTATCTTTTTCCCCTTCGTTCAGAGCTACATATTTTTCTGCGAATAAAACTCCTGATCGAATTACCGTTGTGCAATGCCTGATTTTGCCTATCCCTCAGATCCGTTTCTTATAATACACGTCCTTCATTTGGTCATAGGATTTTAGAATCTTATTTTGTTGGATAACTTCACCCAAGTACCTAAATTTTCTTCTTAATTCTTCCAAATTCTGTCTGTAAAACAAACGTTTTACACGATCCTTAGTATTCGTCATACACACACACAATGTTTTTTTTTTGTTTTTTTAAAGAAGAACTCACAGAGGAATGAAAAACAGCTCTAATTTATTCATTTCACAAAAAAAAATGGGGTAAAACGGGAAGTCAACAATTATTGAGGAATAACTCTTCTGTCTTCTGTCGGTTACGTACAAGATTCCTTCTAAAGTTTTCCTTGAGAAATTAGAAGAAAAACTGATTCAGAAACTGGTAAGTATCAAGGAAGTATCAGGAAATGGAGATTTTGCGCGGAACAGTATTATTAGCTTGAAAACAGTCATTAGGAAATACAACTTGGCGGACAAGAGAGTAGTGATGACCTTTGTAGATTTTAAAAAATTCAGTCGACTGAAAAACTGTAAACTATTTATATATATTTAGGCAAATGTATAAAATTCTGTGGCTCGAAAATCTCCAAAAATACTAGATCAATTTCATTGAAATTTATATATGCTGCAGTAGTGTATCTGCAGTTGTGCATGTGAAAATTTTATGAAGACTGGTCAGGTCGACTTCATATTAAATATTTTTGAAAAAAGTTGAGCTTTTTGCGCAGAACTGCTCAAGGTTTTTATTTAATTTGTAAAGGAAATTTTACAATTTTTTGCGAAATAGCTTACGTGGTAGGGATTTAAAGAAAAAATTACATTTTCTTAGTAGTGAGAATTTATTTTTATTTTCTATTCAATTTAAATAATAATAAGAGGTTTTCAATTCAACACGTATTGCGATTTTTGGTTTGTTTTTGTCATCATTCTTGATTTATTACTTTGCTAAACTTTGTTAACACTTTATTAAAATAATTCAAAGCTTTTATGTATTGTGTATTTTTTCTACACCAATTTTTATTACGCCATGATAAACAGCTTCATGTCATTTTATGTTATAATATTTGCTTGCGATAATTCAAGAAAATTAACCTGGTAAACTTAATAAAATATTACATATTTTCACATTCCAGATTGAAGCTCAGCAGCAATCTTTAATCGTAACCTTGCGTTCCTTATTTGTTATATTTATTAAGACCTAGATAACTAATATTTTAGAAATTTTTTTTTTCACGCAGGCAGTTTTTCTTTTTCTGTGTTTTAAAAATATTAATAATAATAAAACTGAAAAACAATAAAATATACTTACTATTTTATTTACATTATACTTAATACTTTTACAATTATTTCTTATGTTTCGATTTTTATTTGATCGGCGCTAAAATTAAAAAAAATAACCCTTAATTTATTGCCAACTACAGAGAGTTTAAATTTAGAAAAGAATTTTAAAAAAGATTTATTTTTTAAGTTTCACACAGAAAGTAAAACTTAAAAAGACAAGTATTTTTCGTTAAGAGAAGTACAAGACAAACTACATATATATAAAATATAAAGTTATAAATAAGATTTTTAATAAAGAATTAAAGTAAATAAAGGTGACAAAATTATTAAAACTCGCATGACTGGTTCATTGATGCTTGAGAAAACAGGTTAGCTTAAAATAAAACAATAAATTCTAAATATTTTGGTACAGAACCTAAAAATAATTGTAAAAACTATAAAGTTTTCTCAATATTATTATGGAACAATATTATATTTCCAAAGAATGTACAATGATTAAAGTAAGAAACGTTTTTAATTATTCAGAAATCAATTCATAATTAATAAAGAGAAGAACATTTTATTAATCGTTGCTTAGTTAATTAAAAACTCAAGGCACTGGGTACTAAATTTTCAACCTTGATATTTTTTTTCCCTGCGGTATAATTGAAAATTACAACACCTTTATAGGGTTATTTATAATCATTTTAATTAATTTAATTTATTTCTGATCAAAATAAAACAAAAATTTCTATAATTACTAATGAAACCTAAGAAACGTTTTAGCAATGAATTCATTTCTGTGCAAAGTACTTCGTTTTAATGTATAAAAAAATGTAATTAAAAAATCTCGAAGGACATTCTTAGAAAAAAAGTGAAAACAATTCTCTTTTCTTAAACTGTATTTTTCTTCTTTCATTGTTATATATGTTTGTAATATATATTTTATGATGAAGTTAATAAAACATAAAAAAAAAATAACAACTAAGTAGAACAAAATTATATTATTTTATATTTTATTTCAGTTTAGTTGAGTTAATAATAGCTTCTTGAGGGTAGATTATATTTCATAATCTATTCCACCCCCTAACCTTCTGCATATTATCTCTTAAAACTCTGAGCTTAATTCTTTAAAAATATATTATGATTAATAAACAGAAAAGTACTAAAAGAAATTTCAGCTAATGGTTACAACAATAATCTGTCAAGAACATATGTATAAAAAATTATATATATTAGGAAGAGAAATTAAACGTGTATCTATGTAAATAAATATTTCTTCCGGTATCACTAGTGTTAACTTATTTTATGATAAGATAAAAATGATTTCCAATCTTATTTCAGAATATAGCATTCAAATACCTCCTCAACCATTCAAATAAAAAAAATAAATAAATACCGAAAACAGAAATTCTCATGAACATGCAAACTGTAAGTCGATATTTTATTAACCTGAAGCGAACTATAAGACCAAATCTTCTAAACTCTAAATCTTCTAATCTTCTAACCTGCTCCAAAGATTATTTTAAAATAAAAATTAGATTTATCCAAAATGTATATTACATAAAAAATTTGACAAATAGAGATAATTTGGAAAGTTTTGATCGTATAAAAAACTCAGTATTATTCCGTATAACAGATGGGAAAGTAAAACTAAATATGATTTACAAAGGAAAATAACGATTTTTATATTCAAATAAGCCATATATATATATATTCTTCCTCGCTGCGGCTTTGCCGGCGCTAAAATGTTATTTACATTACACATCGCGGTGATTTTTTATTTTTTTTATTTAATATTATTTTAGTCAAGCACCGGAGGCAAGCTCAGCCATTCGCATCGTTACATACAGTAACAATGGTAATGACTGTGTTGGATAAATCGCCGTGCTGTACACTGTCGCACCCCGCAACGAATCAAACTTCAAAAAAAACCGAAAACAGTTTATATATATATATATATATATATACATCTCCAGTTTTTGCTAGCCTAAATCTACTGATATCACGTTTAGTATAGTCGGATATGGAGAAAATTTGCAATCACTGTACACATTTGCAATCAAGGTCGAATTTTATAAAATCTAGATCTAGAAATCTGGTTATTAGATATTAACATGAAGATTTCAAAATTCAAGTTGTTATCTTAATTTGTTACCGAGATATCAAAAAGAAATAGTAAATTTCACTGTTACTCCATTTTAAATCTTTAAATTCGGAATTACAAAAATCCTTTCTAGTGCGCATTTACACTGTAAGAAGAATATATAAACAAATTTTCATCAATCTATCCCATTCTATTTTGCCCAGGAAAAACTTCTGAAAATATATTGATGAAAATTTGAATATATATTATACAATTTTATGTATGTTTTATATACTATTATATTATATACTTATATATTAATAATTTATATATATATATATATATGTGTGTGTGTGTGTGTGGGGGGGGGGAGTGGTTGTCTGTGCGTGCGCGGTTGAATTTATATAGTTTAAAGGACTAATTTAAGTATTGTAGTAATAACGGTAATAAAAAATGGAATATATGGAGGCCAATATCTTTTATTTTGTAGATTTTAAAAGAGATGTTTAAAGCCGAAATATCTGTGAAAACAATAGCCTTTTTGTTATTGGAGACATAAAAATGCCTTGTGAAGAAACTTTTCCTCCGTTTTAATTTGTTTATTACTTTTATTTCGTTGAAAAACCTACATGAAATAATACTTTTTAAAAATCGATTTTTTTATATATGTAATCACCTTCTGTAAATGTTATTATTTTTATATGAGTATAATTCAGTGTAATGTCAAAAATATCAAAATAGTTCTAAAAACCCAATAAACTAAATCATATTTTTGGTATTACATGCTTTTATTCATATTAAAATAGTTGATGTAATTCATATGTTCTGCTTTTATTTAACATAAAAAATATTTTTTTTTTTTATTTTCCCCTAAACTGTTTGCATTAAATTGCCTTATTTTTAGATGACATTTTGACCAAGTAAAACAAAATTGAAGATATTAGAAAATGCTCTAATCCAAGATCAAAGTTTGAAAAAACTTTAAAAGTCTTGAGTAAAATAAGGTCGTTGGATAGGTGGTATATAATCAGAATAATTGTCTTGTTCAGGATAAGCAGTAATGTACTGTATAATAGGTTATATAGGAATAGCTAGTAGAGTTACGAGTTTTAAGAAGTATCTACTTTGACATCAAAGAATAACTGTTACCATACTAAAGATAGCAGAGAACTATGAGTTTTTAATGAATTAAAAGTTCTTAATAAGATATTTCCCGGCGAAAGCAACGTGAAATGGAAAGAAAAAATAGAGGTATAGACGAGAGCCGTCCCTATCCCTCCAACCCACCCAATTAACTTGTAAGGAATGCTAATGAAGAATAAATCCACCTACATGGATATTGGTAAATCAGAAGAAGGTGTTTGAAAGTATAGAAATAGATGAATTTTAATGGAAAAATCCACTCCGATTCATAAAGAAGGAGGAAATATGTAACTCTCCCAGTTGCTTTTCAATTTGTATGTAGAAGAAACAAAAATCGAAGGCAAATTTTTTAGAGTAATGTGTATATAATAATATATATTTATAATAAAACAAAGTATATATATATATATATATATATATATATATATATAAAATATAATTTTTTAAATTACTGTTAAGATATATATTTTGACAGTTACCAAAAATAACTTACAAAAAGTTTTAAATTGCATGGATTAATTTTTCGAGTAGAAATTAAATTCCACAATAAATAAGAACAAAAAAGGACTTAAAAGTGATTCAAGAAGAGTTATGAGAATTAAATCTTAGAATATGAAATATTATTTATCAGAGATTTCAGAACCTATCACTCAATAACGATGTAAGGTAGTCATGAAAAGCCTAAGAAATGAAAGCTTTCACGTAGAAAGAAGTCTGTTCTTATCAAATAAAAATCTAAAAAATAAAAAATCTAAAAAGGTACTGAAAAGAATACTCTTGCACAGTTCTGCGTAAGATGATCGACTTTTTGTTTCCGACGTCCTCACTATTTTACCGTCAAAAACGCACTGATTTTCAGAGTATAACACACTATAAACGTTCGATTAACGAGTAGTCTCTATAGAAAAGCGTCAAGTTTCAATTCACTCATTACATAAACGCGTATGAAAATGCACCAACTTACAGTAAACATAATCTCAAACTGAAATTATGTAGCCTGTTTTCAACATTAAATTGAGCGTTACCTACGAACGACCCAAGCAAACTTCATCAAATTTTCGTGCGCACATCATATACTCGTAAACTACTACAACACAACATACTACAACACAACTACTACACAACATATCTAGATTTCAATGAAATTGATCTTATGGTTTTAGAGGTTTTTGAGCACAAAATTTTCCAATGTTTTGGACCAATTCAGAGTATCTCAAGAATGACTCAACCAATCTTTATGAAACTTTTACATGTACAATTTCAAATACCCCTCTACAGCATATCTGAAATTCAATAAAATTGTTTTAGGAATTTTGGAGACTTTCAAGGCATCAAAATGAATGGTTTTTTCCAATTCATCTTACAGCAAAACGGAAAAAAAAAATTAATTTTCAGCTTCCCGACACAATCCTATCTTTCGGCCGAAAGTATACCTTACTTTTCTTCGAATATGTTTTCGATCATAAATTGAGCGATCTCAAAAACGATCGAACCAGTCTTCAAATTTTCACATGCACAATTCCAAATACTACAGCACATCTAAATTTCATGAAATGATTAAGTAGTTTTGGAAATTTTTGAAACACAAAATTTTATTCATAGGTTTACATAAGATATATACATATGTTTACATAAGATATAAGATATAAGATGTATATTTATATACATATAAGGAAACAGAATTTTAAGAGAGTGTTATTTTCATACTCCTCACCTTAAAAAGTAAAAAAATTCATTTTCATCCCCCACTCACACCATCCAACTGAAAGAAATACCGTAATTTTCTTCGAAAAGTCGGTAAAAATATATATATATATTATATATATATATATATATATATTAAGGAATCTAAATATATATTTAGATTCCTTAAATCTAGCTGTTCATTGTAAGAATCTGATTTTTCAAGGAAATTTAAGAGTAAGAATTTACGTAATTACATTTTTTTTAAGTAAATCATATATGGAAGTTTATTATTAAAAAAAGACTTTGAAGGAAAAATGTTTAACAAATTTTATTTTGCAGTTAAATCAGTTACGATTAAACATTAAATCTCTGAATTTCCAGAATATATTATTTTAAATATATATTTATCAATTAACTAAAATTAATAAATGAAAGTTTATTGTAAATATATTTATTAAAATATTATTTATCCAGTTAAAATTTATAAAAATTCTTTTGAGGTTCAATATAAAATCAATTTCTTTTTAGTAATTCATTATAATGTAAAGTACTTCAGTTAAAATCAGAACAACTGACGTTTATTTACTAAATTAACTACGATCCAGTAACAAAGCGTTACTACATAATTTAGGCTACATGAGGGGCCGCCTTTATAAGTACAGTAGATGTTTCTTATCGAATGAAAGGCACTAAGTCACGCACCACAAAGTTAAGTTAACACTACCTTTATTTTAACACAAACATAATTATCTGTGTTTGTGTTTTTGTGTTAGATTACAATGCGCACGTGTCAAGTATTAATAGAGTGATCCATCGTTCACGTGACTTTAAACAATAGAGTATATGTTGTGGTTGTTCGACATCCTTAACTACTTGCATATTCTACCACCCTCAATCCTTCAAAAACTTTTTATCGTATCGTTTCTACTTTCGACAGGGTTTTTATGTAAATCTCATTAAAAAATTTATCACAGTTTTATAAAACGTTTTACACGTATCTATGTAATACCAATATTACAAATAAATAGGATTTTTCGTTTCACTTTGGTTTTAGATTTTATCGGCAATTTTTTTCAGTTTCATAGTATTATTTATTGAAAATTGGTAGTAATCATTTCTAGTGTTAGGTATATTTTTAATAGTAAATTTCCCTTGTTCGCCCGGGAAATACTATTGATTCCATTTTCATTCCCCTTTCAGGTTGTAATTAATGTTTTTCACTTAAAAAGAAATGAAAAATATTCCAAATTCCAGTTTTAAATAAATTCGAGAATAAATAAGAGAATAAAAACTACTAGATTGGTAATAATACCAATTTATGTATCGTTAATTATGAAAATCTTAAAAATAAAATAAACATTATAGAAAAACTAACAAAAATAATAGTTACCATATTATTTCCACTTAGTTACAAACACCAGATTAAAAAATTATTTAATAATTTAAAGTTATAATTTAATACATATTTCAGACACCTGATGGCATAAACATGGGTAAAATAGCTGTAGGTCAGTTATAGTGAAAAAAATTGAATGATAAAACGATATTTGAACTTACTGTTACAGGAAAAATTCATTATCTATCTCAAAATATAAAGACAGTTACAGTAAATATTAAAAAAGAAATAAAATATATTTTACCCTTCGTTGACTTCAATAAAGGTTCTTGCTGAATTCTATAGTAGAAAACGATATCGTCTACCTTTTAAAGCTCAATAATAAGATAGAATTTGATGAATCTTGAATTATAAAAGAATCTAAAATACGAAGAGAAATACAATTTTTCTTTCTATTTTACAAAGAAACAGCATGTTTCTATATATATTTTTTTTTACGTCACTTTAAGATTCTGTTGTTTTGTTTTTCCATGATATAAGTTTAAAAAGAAATGTACAAGCTAAGATCCATTATTTATAAAAACAAAAATACTCTTTCACAATCACTAAAATAGAACTGAATGGAATTTAATGTGGACACCACATGACTTCCTTGTACGCCTGTTAAATTACATAAACACATTTTTAAAAGTACAAAAAATCTATTTCACTAATATCTTCAGATTTTTTAAAAATATTTTTATTGTTATTATTGAATTATTGTTATTTATTGTAAAACATTTTTTTACAATCACAAGTTTATTAATAAATATATTTAAGTTAAGAAAAGAAAAGGTTAAAAAAAAACAGAAATGAAGTCGAATTCGAACCGATGTGCCTTCCCCTTGCAAGATCAAAATATTTCATTAATTAAACTTTAGTTGGCTATAACTCTGGAACCGATGAAAATAAGTACCAGTTATCATACATCGTTGAAAAGCTTTAGATTTTTTGCTTTTTTAACATTTTTGTCAAGTCGATTTCAGTCAAAAGAGGAGGTCATAACTAGATGTTACAACAGTTCTCAATTCCAAAATTTCAACAAAATATGGTTAATCGTTTTTGAGTTATGCGAGTTACGTACAGATGTCATGCCGAAACTAGTCAAAATGGATTCAAAGATGGTCAAAATGGATATTTCCGTTGAAATCTGAGAACCGAAATTTTTCGCGACCACAATACTTCCTTTATTTCGTATAAGGAAGTAAAAAGCTGGGAAAGTAGTGCATAACTTTTTCGATTTGTTCATGACAGATTCTTTTTTCAAACCCGTCATATTATTTTTATATATTAATAACTTCATTATTCAACATTTAGCCCAATTGGAAAAAAAAATCAAAATATTCAGTAAAACAATCTGTGACCGATTTGACCCCTTCGATCAATTTTTTTGGCTTTTTAATTGTTTTTTTTTGCTTTTCATTTTTAAATTATGTCGAATTAAAATTATAATTTAGAATAAAATAAAAATTTTAAGAAAATATTTTTGTTCTCAGTTAACTCTCCTTGACCAAATAAACTATTGAGAATAAATGATTTTAAATCTATGACAAAATAGTAAATAAGCCTGTCTACCTTACTAACATTTTTAACTAGGATTTTAATCTAAATTTTCATATAAGTGTTCTGATAAAGTAGAAATCTCTGCAGAAGTACCAAACGTATATAAATAAATAAAGCAGTAATTAGAAAAATTAATTTTTACAAAAATTGAATTGTACTGTTAGGATTTAATTTACTTGATTATTCAATTGGTTTTAAATATAAAGCAAATGGAATTTAAATTTTATGCATAGAAGATATAACTGAATTTTCGCGTTAAAGAACAAATAAAATTTGTGGATATGCAACATTGGGATTCTACAGCAATTTCTGATAAAATTTATGTAAATTGTTTCTCTTTGTAGGAGGAAATTTGAATTTTTAGAGTTCATTGAATAAAAGACGATTCTAAGATGATAATTCAATGCCTTTTTTCTATTTAAATACAATTCTTTTACTTCTAACATTGCTCATTAGGTATTTATATAGCTTACGTGTTAAAGAATTTTTTTAAATCTGTAGAAGTGGCAGGTGTATATTTTTTTCTTAGTATATCATCTTGCTCTTTAGCTAAGTGGAATATCTCTCTCTTTTCTTCCACTTGAAATGCAAAAAACGTATTATTCGAGAAGTACAATAGTAGTACATCATCAAAAAAGGATGTCAAGTAATTTTATTGTAGATTATAAGTATGATTCGTATTCTATAATTACAAAAACGCATGCAAATTACAATCCATGTATTTTCATTTTATAATTTGTTCGTATTTTATAAAAAAAAAATATTATTTTGTTTAATAATTTTTAAAAGGGAATGAACTTCATTTAATTTAAATTTATTAAGCATATGATATCCCATTCATATTTATAAAAATATAATTATCATAACTTATTTAAGACTGCGATAGACAGTATTTATTCTTTTATAAATAGCGTACAAAAATGAAATGATATTTTGAATTTGTCGCCACTTTATTCGCGTTAAAACTAAAGTAGAAATTTTTATATTCTGCTATTAGAAAACATTGAGGTTAAATTATGGAAAAGTACACAAATGAACTAGAGTAGAAATTTTAAAAATAACAATATAACGCGTTAACGAGTTTTCGAAAAAAATAATCTTTAGCGTTTAGGCACATTATTTCTTACCGAATTTGTCAGTAAACAAAATTGTTGAATTTGGGGATCTGAAAATCCAAAAAAGACTGAAAAACATTTTGTTCATTCTCGACCGGATCACAGTTTGATGCTGATTTTGGGCGGGGGGGGGATTGATTTGACCTTACTTCTTCGAAAATGAAAATGAAGATCCTATTACCGTCAATGTAGTTTGATATCGTGAGATGATTTCAAAATTTTTGGCCTAAAATTAATTATATCGATATGAAGACATTTGGTTTTAACGAGACGGTGCAACATGCCACACTGCCAATGAAACCATGAAGTTATTGCAAGACAAATTTAATGTTCGTGTTATCTCGCAGCGAAGTGATGTGAATTGGCTGCCAAGATCATGTTACTTGACACAATTGATCTTTTTTTCTTTGGGGTTATCTTACGAATAAAATGTACATCAACAAATTACAAACAACTAAGGAATTATAAAGAAGAAATTCAATGTAACATTTCCCAGCAATTATGTCAAGTTGTTCTGGAAAATTTTGTCAAAAGAATGAACATGTGCATCCAAGGTCATGTGCAGCTCATTTGTCAGATGTTTTGTCGCACATAACCTCCATGTCGTTACTTTCTAATAAAGCAAAAATATTATCAATTATCAAATAAAAAATTATTTTTTTTTGTTAAATTACAATGTCAGCTCATTTTGGGAAACCCTTTTTAATGGTAATTCATTTTATTAGGTAAATTATTTTGACACTAATTTCGTTGCTCCTTCCCATGAAACTCTCTATCTGGTGCTGGTTTTACTTTTTGAAACCAAATATAATAAATTAGAACGTCGATAAAATCTCAAACAACAAATTTTCCAAGAGAAGTTTGAACAGAGTTAGCCTTAACTATACATATTACAATAATCCACGGAATCAAAGAAATTATTAAGTTATTTTATTATTTATAGTTTTAAATTATTTTCGTTATTATTATTGTTTTATTTTTAAGGTCATAAAGCATCTGCAAAAGTTATTTTAATTATTTAACTTTTTTCTAAATACAGAATATAACTGAACAGAATATAATATCTGTCATCGAAAACGGTTTTTAATATATTATATTCTATACAGAAAATTACGTAAATTAAGATTTAATTACACTAAATATTTTAACATAATCATAGCAAAATACAGGTAAAATTTTATTTATTAATCAAATTATATTAAAAAAAATTATTTTTTATATTATATTTTCTTTTACATTATCTTCCCTTTTTACTTAGATTTTAGTCGTAAAAAATGATAATAAAATAACTATATATGTATCTATTCTTTCACCTTAACTGATGTAGCATTTATTGTAGTAATGGAAGATGCATTACAAGGATATATAAATCGAAAAACACTTTAGAAAAATGTGAATGTGTTAGTGAAAAAAGAAGAGAGAGCTTAATAAAATAACTTGTTGGAAAGAAAATGAAAAGTACTTTAACGTACTGAGAGTAGTATGTGATGAAAGCTATGATAGGAAAGCTAGTAGAACAGAAAGTGCTGCAAGAACTACTAGGGCCCTGAATCTGATTATAAAGGGAAAATCAAAAACCTTTAAGTGATAACTAACGTAAAATAAGTAATAAAATATAGCAAATGAAAAATCACTAAAGATCTGAATTTACAAATAATGAATTCGGTTTTTTACATCGAGATAAAAATCTAGATATAAAAAAGCAACTTTATATAGTCAATAACACAGAAATATCGTCAATTATTTTCATAAGGAACGATATTTCATCGATAACAATTAGATAGATGGACTTTATATTAGCAGAATATTAAATCACTGCGTTTTCAATATAATGTAGCATCAAATATTTCTTCTCAGATAAGTAAAAGTGGCCACCAAAATACTTCTGAATATAGGGCACAAAAGTTGATTTTTCATTATATTGTATTCAATAACTATTAAAACATGTATACTATATATAAAGTATATTAATACATTGCCATTATTATGTTTTTTGACGAGAATTTCCATTAAACCGGTAGATTTTCAAAACTATTGTTGATTTAATTTGTTATTAGAATTAACAAATATCACAAATATTTGCTTTACATCTAATCAAACTTCCTTATGAGTAAAATTTAGAGTTTCACTGAACAAGCTTGATATTACAGTCTCAAAATAATCACATATAATAAGAAATTAAGAAAGTTCATTTCATGAGGATGGAGTATGTTGTTTTGTCAATCTTTCGATGCTATCGTATCAATTAAAAACTCTGCTACTGTAGTAACTATTTGTGTTGTGACAGTAATTTTTTTGCTTCTTTTCTGGTAAATAGTTTGAGACCAAACCGGGTGATTACATTTTTAATCTAACGGCTACGCGACTCTGTCAAGGGCCCAACACATTTGGTTCCAATTATTATTGCATTCTGGTCTGATAAATCCAAGCATGTATCAAGCTACACGTTCATTCATCATAGAGATATCGATCTTAACTGCCTGAAGGCATTTACGATTGTTGACAATAAGACAAATGTGTAGAGGCCTTGCCTATCGTGGAAAGGTGAGCAACATGATATCACTGTTTTTGGGAATATCATATCAAATAATAATAAATAAATCACTTTTGCTTACTTTTCCAGGTGTAGCGATAATTATATGCTGCTGTAGCAATAATATGAAAGTGTACAGTTCGGAAAGAAAAATATTAAAAAATTGGCCTTTTTTCATTTTGCCCCTTAAGATGACAAAAAAAATTAACGAATGATTTAAATAAATTGTAAATAATTTTAAAAAATGGATCTGAAATGTAAAAATGTTAATTTTTTGATAGCCCTTACTTTTAGTATTTCTTGGAAAAAAAATTGTAGCTCAATGTTTTCACCCCTTCCTAGAAAATTACAATTTTTTTTATTTCGAATTATGGTTCGTTGTTGTTTTTTTTGCGTTATTTAAACATTTTTATTTTTAATTTATTATCATCTCTTAGGAATTAATTTTACCCGAATGCTTCCCCTTAAGTAACGGAGCCTTTACTTCTTTTTTCCTTTTATCTTTTTTTTTTTAATTAAAGAATTTTTTTCCCAATTTCCTTTTTTTAATTCTCATAAAATATTTATTTAAACAATAATGTCACTAAAATAGTTTAATACTTTTATCAGGGTAAAGACCCTGGTAGAAGAGTTTTAAAAATATCGAAATTTCGATTTTAATTTATTTAAAATCAATTTCAGTGAATAAATTAATCATTCAAATCCCCTGATAAATGAGTACCCAAATTTTCAAAGAAATTATTTCACCATTAAAATCCAAATAATGCATAAAACATTAAACTGAAAAAATTGTAAAACCCCAGAAAAGACAACAATACTAATAATATTGAGATATAACTACTCACAGTCGAACGGTTCGCAACTTAAAATCATTATATATAAGGCTATTACTAATGTACTTCAGTGTATATTGAGCATTTTCTGCAGTGTTTCTGTTTCGTAGCATTCAAGTATGTCAATACTGGAGTTGCACGCTGTACCCCACAATTCAAGCCCATAAATCCAAACAGGCTTCAAAACGGATTTATAAATCAATAATTTACTTTCTGCTGAAAGCCTAGATCTATGTCCTATCAGCCAGTACATGTGTTTAAACTTGAGATCCAACTGTTTCCGATTAGATGTGATATATTTCGTTTAGAAGTGATATGAAAGCAGTATCGAATAGAAAACGGGGACAATTGAAATAATTTTTTAAATTGGGTAAATTTTTCCTTTACTTTAGAATTTTTTTTTCCATTTTATAAGTATTTTATCATGTTATTTTAGAACTTGTGTTACGGTATTTTATTCTAGATTATTAAGTCTTCAATTCAGAGGAAAGGAATCTCACCGTTCTGTAACCACTTCAAAGCATTCTTACTCTGCTTTATATGAAAGGAAAGATTTTAGCAACAGTTTATAACCACAAAGTAATTCATTCTTAAGTTACGTTTAAAATCCACTCAAAATTATTTTTACATAATATTTATATTCTTCCATTTCATTATATTAGAAGAAAATATCATTCAATATTAAATAAATATTTAATTTTAATAGAAATATAAAAAATATAAAAATGAAAATGTTAAAATAAACCCAAATTGTAAATTTATAATGTACAGTTAATAGTACGATATTAAAACTTCCAAATTTACTTTGGTTTAGGATTAAATACAAATATTATGATATAATTAATCTGTATAGTTAGCAATCGTATGTTACAGCAATTTTATAAAATAGTTTATATAAACAAATTGTTATTTTAAAACATTCATAAGATGGATAAAAAGTAATTAAAAATTTACAGTTTGATGATGATGATGTTTCAACTATACAATCTACTTGTTAAATATAATTTGTAGACTATTTAAATATAGCGACAGTTCTAATGAAACTGATATTCATCCACATGAGATTAAAATATCATACGTATGTAATTATACAACTTACAACATCAACATACTCGAAATATGAAAAACAGCTTCGTTTTTCTTTTTTTCTCTTTTTCATTTACGTGTTCATAAAAAGCGAATATCAGAAAAAAATTAATTATTGAAAACCAAGAATTCCAAAGAGGTTTTTCCTCTTGTTTTTCTCGGTAATCAGAACATACTGTTTGTCATAATCGCTAGAATGTATGTGACATTCAGTTCGACATGTCATTATTATACTACCAACTGCAAGGGTTGGGTTTATATTAAATATTATTACTTTTACGGACATCTCGCCACATAAAACCTCAAGGCTTATGAAAATGTGAGGGATACCAAAATGGAGTTTCGTAGCGTATGAAAAATGCCATGACTGATCGGGATTCGAACCCAGGACCTCTGGATGAAAGGCCGAGCCGCTACCATTCCGCCACGGAAATCGGCACATATATACACACTGAATGATATATATATACGCACACAACAGTTATGTAAAAGTCTAGGGAAAATATTGTAAAGGAAAAGATAAATTTACTAATATTTTGTTGAGAAATAGTACAATATCCCCGGTGTCTACTTAATAGATAAGGACCAGTGGAAAAAATTATTAAAATTGAAGCTTCAAAAAAATATTTAAACTAAGAAGACTTGTAAAAATCTAGATGAAAAATTATAATGAACTGAAAAAACAGAAACAAAAACACTACACGTAATTAACCGGTTATTCATTCCTGATTAATAAATTTCATATTTAAAGATCGATTTAAAATATCAGATTTAGAAGTCGAGGTAATCTAAAGAAAGACATAATTTATGATGTGTGGTTTACGAACTGTGTTACGATAAAAAACAGGAAGTTATTTGACTGATGTAACTATGTTGGCCAGTACAAGAAGAATGAAAAAAGGTTCATATTAAACTTATTTTTTAAAGAGGGTAACATGAATGTACATCTAGTCTTATAAGAATCAAAAGACCTGTTTTTTTTCTTGACCTCTTTAAGTTTTTTACCCAATTGTCCAAAAAGTAGGAGTGTAATTTATTTAGGGCGTATGAATGTATGTTTGAGATCCACAACAACTCAACAACTTGATGTTAGCAGCTCAAAAACTGAACCGATTTAGGTTATGACCCCACGTTGGAATCCGTACGTTGTCGGGAGTGTCATAGGCTATATATATATAATTTCCTCTAGAAATTCTCGTTTTTTTCTTTTCTTTATTTTTTTTTTTATTACCAATAAAGTCATCGAAAACGAAATTGTTTAATTATAATTGTTATTATTTTAAATAGATGACTTTTCTGTTTCAAGTTTTATTTAATTTAGTTAAATTCTACGCTATTAAGATAAAAATAATGATTAAAATTTATTCTTTTTTTTTCATTTTTCATTCGTACAAAACAATTTTATTGTAGAAATAATTTTTAAAAAAATATTGGTTTTTCTTTCAACTTTTTATGATCATTGACCATTTATCAAAATTCAAGATTGTTCTTGGATTAAGTTTATGATTAATTAACGGTACAATTTTTTTTTGTATTATTTTAATTTTAATATAATAAATAAAAAAAAAAAAAAGGTAAGTAGCAGTGTTAATAAAAGTTAATGATATTTAATATTATTAATAGTAGAAGTTTTAATTATAAAACGATCAAGGAAAAAATTAATTAAAATCATTACCACCTTTTTTGTGTCCATATAATTTAATAATTTCTATATACTGTGATTATGGAATCTGTAAACCAATCTTTAAAATATCATATCTATAGAATTGCAATTTTAGTGAATATACATTATTTCTTGAATTTTTTCATTATTATTTTCAGTACAATAGATATTCAATTATTCAATAGTGTAATAACTCTATAAAGGAGTTCTAAATGCTTAAAAACCCTATAGGATATTGTAAAATATCCGACTGGAAAGGATATAGTAAAATAATGTGTCTAATCTCTTTAAGACTAATATAATAAATGAACTATGAGTAAAAATTAACATATAGTAATAATTATAATTAAAAATTTACGTAAGAAAAATAAAAAAAACAAATATTTCATTAATTAAACTTTTATTTGGCTATAACTCTGGAACCAATAAAAAAATCAGACTTATGATATATCGTTGAAAAGCCCTCAATGTAATCAAAAGGGGAGGTGCAAAACTAGATGTTACAACAGTTCTAAATCCAAAATTTCTACAGTATACGACGGCTAATCGTTTTTCAGTTATGCGAGGTACATACATGCGTACAGAGGTTACACCGAAACTAGTCAAAATAGATTCAGGGATGGTCAAAATGGATATTTTTGTTGAAATCTGAAAACCGAAATTTTTCGCGATCACAATACTTCCTTTACTTCGTACAAAGAAGTAAAAATCAGTGAAATTTTATTTTATTCATTTTTGCAGCTGTTTTTTTTTTAAATATTAATTTATAGTTTCTTTCTCATTTCTAAAATTCATTACAAAAAAAGTTATGTAATGAAACTTTTTGTACTCTAAATCAAAAGGAAAAATGAAAACAAAAACGCTGGATAAGTTATATTTGATAAAAAAAAGTAAGGAAACGGTTCGATTGTGTTAAACTGCAGATTTTGTGGGTTTATTTAACATTACTTCAATATAGCAATCTACGAACCGAATTTAATTAAAAACGTATAATTAATAATCCTTGCAGTGCGATGATTTTGAAGAGAAATATTTATTAAATAATATTATGAGATATTTAAAGATAACATGGAGTGATTCACTTGTTTATCATAACCGTTTGATCGACACTATCTCAATGTTACGGTAGGTTAAATGACCACAACAAACAATCAATTTTGAAATAAATTTATCCTATTTAAACAACTCAATTTAACTTTACGGGCAGTAATAATACAGTAAATTCTATAATAGTAAAATTGTATTAATTATAATACATCCTACCGATCTATGAATTATTTTTTTTTCTAACATCATTCAATATTTTATTTTTAGTGTGTATACTATGCAAAAAAAAACATACAATAAGTGTCAATGTAACAGCAATATTAAACAATTTCTTACCTTATTACCTGTCATAAAGTTGAACTGTTGAAAGTTGAATATTGAAAACGTCTTAATCTTAAACAAATTTTACAGTACTGGAGTAAATGAAAAAAAAAGTGAAACATATTACGGATAAAATTATTTATACGGGGACTTACTTTACACTACCGCAAAATTACAATGAAAAAATCAAATATTATTAGACGCTGACAAGTACAACAGCTTAATTTTAATTTTATAATTTTCAAATAACTGATATAATTATTAAGCACATTGTCAGAAATTAACCAAGATTATAAATGACTTTACATTCAGAAACTTACCAACAAAGAGTTTTCTAGTCTTTCACAACTACATTTTTTCCGGAAAGACAACAAGAGATAAATATTAAAAATCATGACTGCCAAAAAAAAAAAAAAAAAAAAAAAAAAAACATTGCTCTTTAACAGGATAATTACTAATATATAATAATTAAAGACCGTTCGGATGACAATTTTGTATATAGTATTTTTACATAGTATAATTTTTTCTCAATTTTTTTAAATTTATTTAGACATATATACATACATAACATATGACAATCCCGGTAAAGTAAGGATTCCAAAGCGGGGTTATACATCTAAATCGGTTTAGCTGTTGAGCTGCCACTGTGAAACAAAGATACATACACATATACACCCTAAATACATTATACTCCTTTTTGAGCAGTCGTGTAAAAATAAACAAAAGGAAGTTATTCCAACACTAAGTGTTAAATTGTAAATTATCGTTTTGCTCAATAAATGAACCCCTGAATAAAAATCATCAAGTAAAACAAATTGTAGAAAATTAATGAAAGAGATAGCATAGTCTAGCGAGTTCAATTCTGAGATGAAAAAGTGAGAAAAAATTACTTCCAAAAGCCATTACTATATTCGAGTTTTTATTTAGCGATTTAAAAAAATTTTTACAGAGTAAACAGGAGTAAGTTGAAAAATAAAGAAAATAAAGAAAAATAAAGTTGAAAAATATAAATCTGATAAAACATTACAAAATATTTATCTTCTTTACACAACTGCTTCAATGAGATCGATTACAAATACAAGTTTACGCCAATACAAAATCTGTAAGTAAATATAAAAAAAAAACAAAATATCATTTCGGTTAAAAAATATTAAATTTAAAAGAAGACAAGCTATGTTATTAATATAAACCTAGTTGAAATCCAATGTAATTTTTATCACACCTTAAAATTAAGGAATCCTCGGTTGCTACACGATCTTTTTTGTTTTAATTGCGTCATCGTCGATCATTTTTATCATATCTGTGTCCTCTTTTAAAAAATAGCCGGTAGAAAAAAAAATCATTAACAAATACACAAATCAACGATCGATGTCGCATCGCTAAAGAAATTTAGGTATTTACGGATTATCTTCAACAAATTCGAAAAAATTTCATCCCCACTGTACAGGAAAAAAAACGTTTAAACCTACATCCCATAAAATGATACAAAATGGAATTTTTATACAAAATTTAATGAACGTGAGATGTTCCAAAATCAAAGGAAGGCAATTTTCATAATTCTTTTAAGTAATGATTCTGACTGGTTATGCAAGATACTGCAACTCATAGAAAAAAAATGTTTGAAAAACGTTTTTGAGCTTAAGATAAATCCTGTTACACCTGATAAGGATAATTATTTGCTTATTTTAATTTTTCTTCTCAGATTCAGAATTATTTAAAACTTTAATACAGATATATATAATATGAGCATCAGATATCCCAAAAAATATTCGCACGTAACTAAAAGCACTTTCACATGCGAAGAACTTCATTCCCGCAAACACTGTACAATAAGATCGTATTTACAGATTTCTTTTCGTCCATACCTATTATTACAAAGTAATAAAGTAACGTAAAGTAAACAGTTTACCACATTACACACAAAAAAAAAGAAAAGAGTATAACATTAACGCTCAGTTTTTTCATCCGTAAAGAAAGACAAAAAGCAGTTGTTACGAAGTCTCAAATAACACTTGAATTACATTTTACTTTATTTCCAATTTGTACAAAATCAATAACATATCTTAAAATTATACATATATTAATTTTATACTCAAAAAACTTCGCGTTGCTTTTAAAATACTTCTATATTAAAAATAAAAAAAGTTAAATTGCTAAATTAAACAATTTAACGCAAATTGTTGATACAAATAGTCAAAGTCAAAGAAAATGAGTCCTAAAGGAAAATAAATATCTAGAAAAACTCTAATAGCACAGCGATAATGTAAACGTATATTCGCGTGAATTATTTGTTTAGAAATAAAACTCGGTTAAATTACCTAATGGCAATGTTTACAATTTTCTTTCTTTTTAACAAGTATGAAATATCAATAGTAACACAAACATTCATTACATATAATGAAGTATAATAACTGACTTTATAACACATACAACATCATGAAAAACTACGATTTATTTCAGTGACAGGATAATCAAGTTAACAAAATAACACGCAAAAAAAGTACCTATTAGGTACTTTTAGGTATACTATAGGTACCTATTACCTTTTATTTAAATTACAAATCAATATTTTTAACGTGTTTAAGTTGTTTAACTATTTATTTTTTTTAATTATTAAATACTAAACAAAATAATTTTATTGCTATATTGATTGTTTCTTATGTATTGATTTGTGCCACATATACCATAAGAATATTTATTAATACTATATTTTTCACTTTTATTTAAATATTTTTATTCTTTTGTTGTAAGCTAAAAAAAACTGATGTGGACATCACATGACATACGTGTACGCCTAATAAATTACATACACACACTTTTTTCAAATGAAACAGTACATAAAATTTTATTTCATTATAACTTCTGATTTTTTTTTACAGAAGTTTAGCTAATACATATCTTAAATAAGAATTTTTATAATTCAATCTCAATTCGATAGTATAATTGTGGATACATTATTGAGGAATGGAATTGTAAATAATAGTTTAAATAGTAAAAAATTTCAGGTGGTGTAAATGAAAAGTTTTCATTTATAAAAAATGAAAACTTTTCATTTTTATGGGCATTATTTGTTTTTTTATGACATCAAGTACAGTCTTGGTAATTTTTCTGAATGATGTTAGTTCATTACCATTATAATGATGTAATAGCGATTTACTATTATTATTGTATAAATTTAGCATTGAATTATGCTCCTTTTTTATACGTTCAAATAAGTCTATATTTGGGTTTTTCCTTTTTTTATTATTTTCTATGTTGTTTAAGCGGATCAAACCCAGCAAACAAAGATTTTCCAAAAGCAGGTTGTTTTCTTTTTTATATTTTTTTATTTGGTCATTATGTTTTGAAAAATACTTTATCAAATATTCTTGAAAACGATATTTTGTTTCTTCATATGATATTTCTTCATTTAAAACAGTTTTTTGTCGTTTTGTGACAATATCACTACCATTATCCTTTTTAATTTTATTATAAAATTTGGATGTTAAATTTAATGTTGTTGTAATATTTTCTTTCCAGACAAATTTAGTGACAGTTTTCTGCAAAATTAGAAAGTAAATATACGGTTATAAATTTGTTTATAACTACTATTTTATTAAATTGTGTAAAAAAAGGAAGAATAATTATTCTAGTACTTAATTACTAATTATTCTTAGTACTTAGTACTAATTATTCTAGTACTTGCTGTTTAATGTTTTCTTCTTATTTATTTATTTTTTGACGTGTTTGAACCTTTTAAAAAGTTTCAGTTTTAAGATGATATAGCTGTTTTAAGCGGTGTGAAGGAACGTAAGAATTATATAGTAGAATAAATGTTGTGTGGAATTGTGAAAAAATGTTTCAAATTTGTTTTGAGGATTTATTGTATCGTGTACGAGTATGTCGTGTAATGGATGCGGTTATAAGATAGATATTGTGTTTTATTTGTTAATTTTTTGTTTAATCTTAAAGATTAAAATAAAAATTAACAAATTTTAATTTTTTTTTATTACGGTCTTGTAGTTTTGTAATTTCATATTGTAGTGTAGCCTATGATAAAATGTGTTTATTTACATAGCAATCACAGACTTACGCTCTCCTATCGTAATTAGGTGAATGAGAAAATATGTAATTAGATTTTATTGTATTAAATGCAATTTTATAATTTTGAAAAAAATAATTGTTTGTTATCGAATAAAGAAGACCTGTATATTTATTAAATGGAAAATCACTGAAAATGTGTTTTGTATACTGAATCTTTCATCACCTGTTTGAAGGTAGACCGCTTCAGACATTTTCCTTTTGTACTGTTTTTTTTTTTAAACGGCATTGCAAAATTTTTTATTGAACCATTGTTTTTAACTGTCTATTGTGTTATTTTGAACTGTGCTGTTAACTTTATTTTCTGATGATAAACCAGGAAGAAAAATAATTAAAACTCATCAAAAAATATTTGAAGTTTTTTTTAGTTTTTCCCACTAATAAAAAGCGAGGTAAAAAACATAAAAACAGCTGTTCATTTATATCAAGATGTTTATATGCTATTACTATTCTTAGAGAAAAATTTGCGATTGTAGAATTTAGCATTAATACGATTAAGCGAATATAGAATTCAGTAATAATAAGAATCGAAGTTGTATCGTTTAAATTTAAAAATACTTTTAAACAACCAACTGATATTAGGAAAAACAAAATGCAAAAAATGCGCAACACAAATCTTACCTAATTTTAAAAGTTAAATAGTAAAATACTAATAAAACAAAAAGGAAAAGTTTTTTCGGTAGAAGGCAACATAAAATATGAAAATTACTTTTTTTTAAAAATTATTTCCCAAAGTTTTGTAACCACTTTTGCGGTTATACTTTGCATGTATCCGCGATACGACACGTATTTTAATTAAAAAGGTAAAACTATATATTCGTAAAGTTCAGATTTTAAAACAGTAAATTTACAAAAAATATCTTTTTAATATGATCGATGAACCCGTGGTATATTGATTTTTTTCTGCTACCAGAAACTCCTAGAAAACAAATTTTTTGATTTTGATATGATGTATTACACGCTAGATAAGATGTTCAACATGATTGGCATGCAGTAGACCAAAAAATAAGTGGAATTGCACACTTGTTATCGTAAGTAAAATTTAATTATTTCTTGGATTTTTGTACCACAAACTTTTATGGTGGTTGAAATTTTATATACCATAAAATTTCAGGAAGGATTCGTGAAAATAATGTGGATTAAATAATAATGAGTTACGGCTACAAAAATAATTATTTTAAGTTCCCTATGAAAGTCTGCCGACAATTTTTTTCTTTTTATTTTAAAATTTTGTTAAAATAAAATTCAGTCAAATAAAACAACTCGCGCACCAGAATGTTGTTATTGGCAGGGTTCTTTACCAATTTTTTTTTAACTTATTAAATTAAATTAGAATTTAAATAATTATAATGTAATTATTATATTTTAAGATAATTATATAATAACTAAAGATTAAGGATTTTATATATTTACTTACCGTTGTGAAAACAGAATTTAAAATTCTACCAATTTTAAACATTTTAAAGTTTAATAAAAAAAATTTTGGTTCGAAAATGAAAATTTCTTATACGTAAACTTGCTTTAAATTTTTAATTTACACGATTACTAATATTTTTTTTTAAAACTAATGTACAAATAGCATTTACTCTGTTTCCATGAAAACGATTAAATAAAAAAAATAAAATTTATTATTAAAATAAATAGCAGTAACATTACGCTACAATAATAATCTATTATTATTTTTATAAAAAAGTGATTTTTTAAAATAAACACGTAGTAAAATTAGGGTAGTTTTATATCTAGAGTCATTCGATGTGTTCGGTTGTTTGTATAAAAACCTTATCAATTTAAAATCTTGGGTAAAATCCAAAAAAAGAAAATAGTTTTTATACATAAATGGTATTCTAATTGAACAGTGCATAATATTAAAATAGTTAATAATTTTTAACTCTTTCAAGATAAACAAGGATGCTTATTCTGTTAGAGGAACTTCCTTCCTCTAACAACTGGGCTTTCACAGTAGACAATGTTTTTAACGTATTCCGTAGAAAAAAGTCTAGGGGTGTCAAATCTGGGCTTCTCGGAGACCAAAGCACTGGACCACCCGTACCAACACATAGGGAATCTTTCTTGAGAGCGCGTCGGACACCTAGGCAGGGGCACACCATCGCATTGAAAAATTACAGCAATCTGTTCAATTTGGTCAACTTGCGGGAAAACGTACAGTTGCAGTATGTCTAAATAAACATTCCCTGTGATAGTAGGCTCTTACACACAACACTCGTATGCTCAACTCACGTTGTGCGCATCGGTCCCAGGTCACAGCCGGTCACCTCTAAAAAAATTTGATATCCCGATTATTTTGCACCTCCAATAAATACTTTATCACAATTGTATAGCAGCCCTTTTTCGATGACCCCGAATTAAAAGCTCATAATATTAAAAAAATCATAAAAAGATTACTGTTGGTAATGTAAAAGAGTTTTTCAAATTTATTTTTAGGCAAATCTAAGATAATCCTTTTAAATATGTATGTAATTGTTTAAAAATGGCAACATAATTGTATAAGGTTTTTCTCGTAGGACGGAATATTATGCTGTTTTACCCGAGAGTTTCGGTTTAATGGAAAGCAAGGTAGCGCACATTAAAATTCTTAGCTTAGAAATACAAATATATGTTATATTTCAATATAAATCTCTTCAAATAAATGTTGTCAATAAAATAAAATGATCAATTTTTCAAGATTGTTAAAAAATAATATAAGCATATTTAAATAATCGTTAAATATTATTAAATACTATATTTTGCAAAAATATAGTACCTGAAAAGGCTGAATATCTCAGAAGAAGAAATCAAGGACAAAAGGAAATTTAGGGAAGAAATTAAAAGTAAATTTAATTTAGTAATTAAATTAAAAGAAGGTGGACGGTGGAGAGGAAGAAGAAACAGTGAACAGATGAAGAGGTTTTGGGAAGAAAAGAGAAAAAGGAGGTAAAGACATGATTGGCTCAAGTTCACGCCCTCTCCTAAACGAGAATAATTGGAAATTTATAATAAATATATAGATATTTATTTAATATAATAGAATATAGTAAATATTTATCTTATAAATTTAAATATAGTAATTATAATATTTTAAATAAATATAAAACAAATATTATTTAATAATGATAATATTTCAACTAAAATATGTTTCATAAACAAACAAAGAAATCAGTGCAGCATTAAGATTACCTTAAAATGGAAAAAATAAAGGGTTGGGGTTTACCTGACCCGAATAAAAAAAAGTAAACGTTTTCTGGGTAAATAAGGTAAGCAACGAGATAGCAAAATATCCAACTTTGCAGGGACGTGGTTGTACTTAAACTATCTGAAGGGAAAATCCGGTAAATGAAAGAGTAGGATAAAAATCTGTATCTATGAGTCAGCGTCCAATTGAAAATACATTGGCGAAATTTATAATTTATAAAATTCGCACACTAAAGAAAAGAAAAAAGTTGTATGCATTTACATGTAAAATACGTTTTATTGTAAATTTAAATATAATATTTTTTTGCTACAATCGCATTACTATTATTTACGTATAAATTAGATCTAATGCTTTATCACTGTTGAAAAATTAAGATGATAATACAACAAGATTTAAGTATTTTGTATCATTAATGCTCCAGCTCAGCCAAAAAAAGGAAAAGGAAAGGAAAACTTTGTGAACATAACAAAAAGCTAACAGTTTTTAATTTAATTTTTTTTTTTTGTAACGGTAAAACTCTTTCTATGGTAAATAAAAAACTATTCTTCACTTTTCAGTCTAAACAAACGAATTAGGAACAATTTGCTGTAAGATTAATGCTGTTGATAGCAGGAGTTGAGTTAAATGACTTTTTTACGCTCTAAGTGTGGCTCACGACAATGGAATTAGTGTACTCTTCCACCAAATTAGAATTATTTATTTGATCTTGAATGTTTCACTCATGAAAGCGTGTTTACTATTATAGCTTTCATTATGTAATAACGTATTGTGTTTCTGATCACATATCTTACAATTACTAGTTATTTGGTAATCTTTGATGCCATGATCAGCTCAAATTAAAACAAAGATTTAATTTTTTGACCTTGCTCATTCTATCAGTTGGAGTAGACCTATGAAATTCTGGACAATTGAATATCTTATGAGCATTTGAACAAATACTACATTTAAATAAATCTTGAATAGGTGGTTGGTCTGAAACATGATGGACTATTGACTATCTTAAATAAATTGTTTAGGTTTTTGTGTCGTATCTTGAACCCCGTGTAATAGGGAGATTCAATTTATCTACTGATGAAATGGCCTCTAAAGTTTGATATGTTTTATTTATAAATTTGGTAAATTCAGACAATATTGCAATTCTTTCTGTTGGTGCTTGAGATTGCCAAACCTTAATTTGTATTTATGTCTAAATTAGTTGTCAAAAGATGAACCAGTAATGTGTTCTACGACTCTGTGGGCTGCTTAAGAGTTTTTAATGCTCTAAGATGAATATTAGAAGAATCTAACAACGATCTTAAGTTTACCCATGATTCCCATTCTATTTTTAAAAAATTAAATAATGCTTTGACATGACTTTAAATAATTACGCGTTCGTTTTGAAATCTATCAACTAGTAATTGCCGTGCATTTTTATATTTTTGTCAACAATAACAACAAACAGTTCCTGAAATCCTAACCATTCCTCATATCCGCCTGTAAATGAATTTTTATTTAGGGAAGCCTTACTTGAATTGAATTTTGTGATTCCAACGTACCAATTTCTTGTTTTAAACCAGAAGATATTGAATTAGAGGCAGATAGAAGCCTTTTAATCAATGATTCAGCGTCGCCTACTGTTTCAAAATACGAGTCTTCAAAATCAGCCTGTTGTTTTAGGCTTTCAGATTCAGTTTCCTTCTTTCCTTTAAAAACTTCTATTTGATCTTGCATTGTATTGAATTCACTCCAATACTCTTTTTACTTTTTCTAATCGTATTTCCAATTGAGTTGTATCCTTTGTATTTTTGGATATATGTTTATTCAAAAATGTACTAAACCTAGTAATTTTAGCCTTTACAGTAGCCCGCCTTCTGATTAACTCTTCCATGTTTATTGTACGGCGATTAATTAATTATTAAAGGAGTACTTTATTGCATTACTGGCATGTAATATTACAACAAACAAACAATCACAAGTATTTGTAAATAATTAAATTAATGATATCTTACTAATGACATAAAAATATAAAATAATAAAATAACTGGCTCGATTTAATAAGATAATCGTATTCGTAATCATCTGAAAACGACGTCAACATTTTCATTACCATAATACATATTATTTTAATGTAATCAACAATATCGAAATTTCAAAGATACATATCAATAATAGAAGGATGCTTAATTCTAGGTATGATGTTAATGGTATTTGCTTAAAGTTAAGGGAACTTAGTGTATACGTGATAGGAAAGGAATTCAGTGATATCGATGGTCTAATGATGCAGATATCCATCACATCGGCTAGTAATCGCCTGTTATGTGATACATCTTACTACTAATTAATACGTAAATAATAATAATAATAATAATAATATTAATAATAATAATAATAATAATAATAATGAAAAAGCTCATAACAAAATGAATTTCTTGTGTATTTAACTTAAGTTAAGACCAGACACACACCAAATACAGTTCGTTCCCCACTACTCTCACTCCCACTCCATCACCTCATACAACTCTAATACTATCAGCTCATTGATTAAATGTATTTTGATTCTCAAGATAGTGAATGTACTAAAACTTAGGTGTTTACAGGCTTTCTAGATTTATGTTTTTTTTCTAAGAGATAAATATCGAAACATTTACATTGTTATTTAAGATGATGTTATTCATGATGATTCAGTTGCGCTATGTCATACTTATAACTAAACTTTGCATGATTTCACAATATTTAAATTGTAAGAGCACAAATGTTAGGCTCTGTGTGTAAGCTTTGAAAGCTGAAGCCCAAATGACGTAACGATGAGTAGTAGTTTTCAATAAGGTAATGTACATTGAACTACGGACGGGGTATACGGCTTCGATAGGTTAAAACACGATAAAGGTTGTGCACGTAAAGCCGTAACGGACTGGTTGGTGTGCATGCCCTAAATCAAATTCCAGCCTGTTGATTGGCTGGAAGGGCGAGGATTGGTTGAGGCCTGGAAGGGCGAATCTTTCATTTTATTTAAATAATTATAAAAATCGAGAAAATTGTTATTACATTAATTATGTTTTACATTTTTAGTACTGTAAAATTAGATTATGTTAAAGATTCATTATGTAATTATTTAAATATTAATATTGTACACTTTTTTGTTGTTTTTATTAAATTCATGTTTTACTATTTTTTACATGAATCAGGTTATCTAAGAAAGTTTTTAAAATAAGTTTTTTCTTTTTTAAATAGTGTTTGCAATATAAGTTAGGTGAGTACCCATTAATTTTTATAGACTTTCATAATTTATGTTTTTTTCTAAGAGATAAATAATCACTTACACTAAGTCGCACTTTTAATATTTCACAATAAACTGCTATTTAGTATTGAACTCTGATTTTTCGTTTTGGGAGGGGAACCAAAATGGTTGGATATTGTTAGGGAGGGGAAATTCTTTTAATATTAAAATTTCATTTGGTTATAACTCTAGAATCAAAAAAATAAGTGCCACTTATAAAATATCGTTGAAAAGCTTTCAATGATGGCTTATTATTTCAGTTAATAAAAAGGTCAAATCTTTTGGATTTTGGGCGTTTTTGGACATTTTTGGTCAAGTCGATTGCAATCAAAAGTCAGAGGTGCACAACTAGATGTTAAAACAGCCTTAAATCTAGATTTCAACATCCTATGGCTAATCGTTTCTTAGTTCTGCGAGATACATACGTACGTACAGACGTTACGCCAAAACTAGTCAAAATAGATTGAGGGATGGTCAAATTGATATTTCCGTTGAAATCTGAAAACCGAAATTTTTCACGATCTTAATACTTCCTTTACTTTTTACAAGGAAGTAAAAAAAGAAATAAAAGTATTAAGAATATACATCAGAAAAGGAGATTTTTTTATTCAATTAAATGAAATTGAATTTTGGAAGAAATATTTTGCGTTTGGGTACTCTTTTGCATGTTACTTTGTTAACAGATCTCCTGTCAATGATATAAATCGTAGGTTTTCATGATGCTATAATTGTTTCTTATTTTACGTATACGAAATATGTTAACATACTTCATTAAATGTTAATTTAAGCAAAACGTTGATTATTACATCAAATCTATCTTTCCTGACTTGGTGGAATAATTTCCTCATGAAATTTAAGCCCAAAATGGGTAAACCAATGTTAACTAGACTCTCTCTCTCACTCTCTCCACTCTCTCTCTCTCACTCTCTCTCTCTCTCTCTCTCTCTGTGTGTGTGTGTGTGTGTGTGTGTGTGTGTGTGTGTGTGTGTGTGTGTGTGTGCGTGTGTGTGCGCGCGTGTGTGTAAATTATTATTAAAGTGGTGGAAATTATGTGAGAAAGATATAACTGTAGGCCGAGAGGGAGATGTAGACATTATAAAGTAGGCAATTAATAATTAATAATTTAATAACCTGGTTATTATTGCGAAAACAATAGCAATATACTCATACGAAAGTTTTGGAAAATGAAAAGAAAACATTGTTCATTCAGTTTCAATACCCAATTAAACCAAATTCATTATAATAATGTTTATTTTCATTACTTCTATAAATAAAACTCTCTATTTAAAGTTAAATTTATTCACCGTATACAATATAAGTTCAAAACACATCGTACTTAAAATTCAATATTCATGATTCCGAATCAGGTCTATACCAAAAAGGTGTGAATTCATATTTATCTCAGGATAAACGTTGAAGTATTAGATAAATACTTTAATATAGCAGTGGCAGAACTTGTACTCATAGTATAGTAATTACATTATTTGTATATAGTATAGTATATATATATATATATATATTGCTATTGGATGTAGGATGTAGAGGGTATACTGAAATGAAACGACTAGCACTAGATAGGGAATCTTGGAGAGCTGCATCAAACCAGTCAAATGACTGAAGACAAAAAAAAAATATATTGCTACCACATATTTGCCTAATTTAGTAACAGCGGACCAACACGCTATAGCAACTCAGATGTGAATGGCGCACAGTATACGGACCCGCTGAAACAAGCATCATTCCCACCGCGCAGATCTCCCACCATAGCGGCGCTGCAGCCCCACCACTAACTATAGGAGTATTTTATGAATAAATATTGGATTATGATATTCCAATATCAATATATGATATTCCAGTTATCATGATCCCCTCAGCCGCGCCGGCGAAGGATTTCCAACGCATACCCGACAATGCGGAGTTCTAGGGGCCACCACTGCCACTGAGGGAAAGTCCGGTCTGACTTCAATGACAAGCCGTAACTCCCCGACTTCGTCGGAGACCAACTTCCGGACCCAACAGCTTTTCTCAGAGCTAACGCAAAAAACGGCCCTTTTTAAGCACACAACAATGTTATGAATTACGTGGCGTCCGGTGACAATATATGTATATATATATATATATATACATATATATATAGATCTATATATATATATATGAATCATGAGACCTTGCCGTTGGTGAGGGGGCTTGAGTGCTCAGGGATACAGAGTAGCTGGACCGAAGGTGCAACCATATCGGAGAGGTATCTGTTGAGAGCCAGACTAAGGAATGATTCCTGAAAGAGGGCAGCAGCTGTTTCAGTAGTTGTTAGGGGCGTGAGTCAGGACGACTTAAACGGCCGTATCAACATCACTCAGTCCTCTGAGTACTGCGCAGCTGAAAGCAATGGAAAACTACAGCTGTTTTTTTTCCAAGAAAATGTGGTTCTCTGCATTTTCACATAGCAATAATGGAGGCGCCTTCCTTGGTAAAATATTCCGGAGGTAAAATAGTCCCCCGTTCGGATGTCCGGGTGGAGACTACTAAGGAAGGGGTCACCAGAAAATTACAAAATAACATTCTACGAGTCGGAGCGTGGAATGATAGAAGCTTAAAAAAGGTTGGTAGGCTAGAAAATTTAAAAAGGGAAATGGGTACGACAAATGTGGATATAGTAGGAATTAGTGAGGTTCGGTGGGAAGAGGAAGGCGACTTTTGGTCAGGTGATTTTAGAGTAATTAACTCAGCGTCAAATAATGGGCAGGCAGGAGTAGGTTTCGTGATGAACAAGAAGATAGGGAGTAGAGTGGAGTATTTCAAAACGCATAGCGATAGAATCATTGTAATAAGGATAAAATCAAAACCTAAACCGACAACGATTGTTAACGTCGATATGCCTACAAGCGCCCATGATGATGATGAGGTAGAGTGTGTATACGAAGAGATTGATGAAGCAATTAAACACGTAAAAGGAGATGAAAATTTAATAATAGTTGGAGATTGGAATGCAAGCATTGGAGAAGGCAAGGAAGGAAATATAGTGGGTGAATACGGGCTGGGCAAAAGGAATGAAAGAGGGGACCGACTTTTAGAGTTTTGCACGAAGTATAATTTAGTAATTGCCAACACCCAATTTAAAAATCATAATAGAAGAATATACACTTGGAAAAAGCCAAGCGATACTGCAAGGTATCAGATAGATTATATCATGGTTAAGCAAAGATTTAGAAATCAACTCGTTGACTGCAAAACTTACCCTGGAGCAGACATTGATAGCGACCATAATTTGGTGATAATGAAATGTAGATTGGGGTTTAAAAACCTGAAGAAAAAGTGTCAGATGAATCGGTGGAATTTAGAGAAGCTTGAGGAAGAAGAGGTAAAGAAGATTTTTGAGGAGGACATCGCAAGAGGTCTGAGTAAAAAAGATAAGGTAGAAAATGTAGAAGAAGAATGGGAGAATGTTAAAAAGGAAATTCTTAAATCAACAGAAGCAAACTTAGGCGGAATAAAGAGAACTGGTAGAAAACCTTGGGTTTCAGACGATATATTGCAGCTGATGGATGAACGTAGAAAATATAAGAATGCTAGTGATGAAGAAAGTAAAAGGAACTATCGGCAATTAAGAAATGCTATAAACAGGAAGTGCAAACTGGTGAAAGAAGAGTGGATTAAAGAAAAGTGTTCAGAAGTGGAAAGAGAAATGAACATTGGTAAAATAGACGGAGCATACAGGAAAGTTAAGGAAAATTTTGGGGTACATAAATTAAAATCTAATAATGTGTTAAACAAAGATGGTACACCAATATATAATACGAAAGGTAAAGTCGATAGATGGGTGGAATATATTGAAGAGTTATACGGAGGAAATGAATTAGAAAATGGTGTTATAGAGGAAGAAGAGGAAGTTGAGGAGGATGAAATGGGAGAAACAATACTGAGATCTGAATTTAAGAGAGCATTAAAAGATTTAAATGGCAGAAAGGCTCCTGGAATAGACGGAATACCTGTAGAATTACTGCGCAGTGCAGGTGAGTAAGCGATTGATAGATTATACAAACTGGTGTGTAATATTTATGAAAATGGGGAATTTCCATCAGACTTCAAAAAAAGTGTTATAGTTATGATACCAAAGAAAGCAGGGGCAGATAAATGTGAAGAATACAGAACAATTAGTTTAACTAGTCATGCATCAAAAATCTTAACTAGAATTTTATACAGAAGAATTGAGAGGAGAGTGGAAGAAGTGTTAGGAGAAGACCAATTTGGTTTCAGGAAAAGTATAGGGACAAGGGAAGCAATTTTAGGCCTCAGATTAATAGTAGAAGGAAGATTAAAGAAAAACAAACCAACATACTTGGCGTTTATAGACCTAGAAAAGGCTTTCGATAACGTAGACTGGAATAAAATGTTCAGCATTTTAAAAAAATTAGGGTTCAAATACAGAGATAGAAGAACAATTGCTAACATGTACAGGAACCAAACAGCAACAATAACAATTGAAGAACATAAGAAAGAAGCCCTAATAAGAAAGGGAGTCCGACAAGGATGTTCCCTATCGCCGTTACTTTTTAATCTTTACATGGAACTAGCAGTTAATGATGTTAAAGAACAATTTAGATTCGGAGTAACAGTACAAGGTGAAAAGATAAAGATGCTACGATTTGCTGATGATATAGTAATTCTAGCCGAGAGTAAAAAGGATTTAGAAGAAACAATGAACGGCATAGATGAAGTCCTACGCAAGAACTATCCCATGAAAATAAACAAGAACAAAACAAAAGTAATGAAATGTAGTAAAAATAACAAAGATGGACCACTGAATGTGAAAATAGGAGGAGAAAAGATTATGGAGGTAGAAGAATTTTGTTATTTGGGAAGTAAAATTACTAATGATGGACGAAGCAGGAGCGATATAAAATGCCGAATAGCCCAAGCTAAACGAGCCTTCAGTAAGAAATATAATTTGTTTACATCAAAAATGAATTTAAATGTCAGGAAAAGATTTTTGAAAGTGTATGTTTGGAGTGTCGCTTTATATGGAAGTGAAACTTGGACAATCGGAGTATCTGAGAAGAAAAGATTAGAAGCTTTTGAAATGTGGTGCTATAGGAGAATGTTAAAAATCAGATGGGTGGATAAAGTGACAAATGAAGAGGTATTGCGGCAAATAGATGAAGAAAGTAGCATTTGGAAAAATATAGTTAAAAGAAGAGACAGACTTATAGGCCACATACTAAGGCATCCTGGAATAGTCGCTTTAATATTGGAAGGACAGGTAGAAGGGAAAAATTGTGTAGGCAGGCCACGTTTGGAGTATGTAAAACAAATTGTTGGGGATGTAGGATGTAGAGGGTATACTGAAATGAAACGACTAGCACTAGATAGGGAATCTTGGAGAGCTGCATCAAACCAGTCAAATGACTGAAGACAAAAAAAAAAAAAATATATAGTTATATATATATATATATATACTATACACTTACTATTGTAAGAGTTTAATAAATCTTTACCGATGCTGTTGATTATTTTCTGTTAATTTCACGGTTAAAAAAAACAATAATTTGGAATCTATATAAAAATAGGTGAATTATTATGTATTTTTATGCTGAATCTTAAAATGAAATCTCAAAATAATGTTTGTAAGTAATTTTCAGTAGATTCGATACTGATTTTCGTTGACTTTTGTGGTGAATTCTCTGAAAACGTAACAAAAAATATTTGGAGAATTTTCACAAACCCGATTTTTATTCATTTTAAAATTCACAATGTTTTGAATTTAATTAATTTAAGTTAATAATAATTATTTTTAATTTAATGAATAAAAGTAAAATATTACAAAAATATTTACTTAATTATAATAAGAATTAAGTATTAATTTATAAATACTTAATTACTTAAAATGCTTCGTAAAATTGCTTCACCATAGAGTGTAATAAAACACAAGGTGAAACACACAAAACACACACACAACTTAACAAATCCTAATGTTTAATAAAATAATACCAAAAGTTGTTCTGTAGAAAATCTTTCACTAAATTTATGGCATCTTATGAAAGAATCTTCATAATATGTTTATGATAGAACCACTACCACAACTAAAGAACACAGCAAGTCAAACCAAGAGCTGAATCATACTGAAGAAAATTTCATCACTACGAATTACTCATTACTTGACTCACTTTTCTTTTTTTCATTTTCCTGTTTAGTCTCCGGGCATTACCATTCAAGTATTATTTCAGAGAATGAATGAGGATAAAATTATGAGTGTAGGTGAACTGTAGTCTTGTTCAGTCTCAGGTCGGCCATTTCTAAAATGTGTGGTAAATAGAAACCCAACCACTAAAGAACACCGATATCCACAATCTAGTATTCAGAACCGTAATTGCCTTTACTAGGACTTGAATGCTGCAAAACTTAAATTCCAGATCAGCTGATTTGGGAAGATGCATTCACCACTAGACCAACCTAGTGGGTTATTATTTGACTCACTGAAATGTCTGTACATGTCTGGCTTGACATAAAATGACATCATTCAACTCTTATATATCAAATATAGGTCTACAGCATGCATCATAACATAACTCAGATATGATAAAGCAAACATACAGACATACTAACTTATTTGTATTCTTTGTTCTACAAATGATGTAACAAACACATTTAATGGGTTGTAACATAAGAACGTTACATGATGGGTTGTTTCGGAATACAAATTCAGATTCAACATATAAACTACTATGTACAATATTTACTCAATTTTCAGTTCCAAATTTTATGATGATCAGTGTTATAATATTTTTTATTGCATTCTTGGGAGTGGTTATGTGGTATTTTACATCGTTCGCTGGAAACAATTTGAATAGATTTAAAGACTGCTGTGGTGGTTTAGCAGTAGAATTAAAATAAATATTATTTTTTATGTAAAGTAAAACAAATGTTTGTTAGCTACAACATGAAACATCTTATTTATGTATTCTATAAAATAGAGGTCCACATGAATCAAGCACAGGTGGAAATATATATTCTTAAAATAAAGTTAAAACCTGATAATAATATCACTGAGTATTTTATGAATAAATATTGCAATATGATAATACACAATAGTATTTCCCATAATAAAATATCTTCTTTCTTTTTCCTGCCTAGCCTCCGGGAATTACCACTCCGGTATTAATTCAGAGAATGAATGAGAATGATATGTATGAGTGTACATGAAGTGTAGTCTTGTAAAGTCTCAGTTCAACCATTCCTGAGATGTATGGTTAATTGAATAATTAAATACCTATTAATATTATATATTCATTTCCAAAAGAGATATATTTTATCATTTAAATAGTTTACTACTGATGTGTTTTATATACTATTCTGGTAATATTATGTGTGTGTGTGTATGTGTATGTGTGTGTGTATGTGTGTGTGTGTGTGTGTGTGACACACACACACAGAAAGAGAAAGATGGAATAGTACATAGAACAGGGTAGGTGTCTGAAAAGCAATTTAGAAATATATTTCGTAAAAAATAAATATTTCAATTATCTATAATCTCTAGTGGGTATATAGTGAGATAATTTACTAGTTGGGAGTTTACTTGATATTCCACCCAGCATGTAATTCTGGGGATGAGGGAGAATCATCCCTAAGGAGCCTGAGCTATTTCTCAGGTGGCTTTTAAATATGTAGTAGAAAAGTTTCTTACAGCATATATTTTAGCAATCTATCATAAAGTGATTATTCAGTAACATGCTGTTTGTATTTTGAATAAAGATCTCCTGAGGAATTGAGAGCTGGATGGATATGTACTATTTGGGAGAAAGCAATGAAGTACTCTTTAGATGGTTCATTATTTGACTTGTTATTTGTGATATTTATTTTTCACTATCCACTATTTTCCCTTATTTGTAACCCCTTCAACCCTTGTTGGCATTCTATCACCTAGAGACCTACTTACAGATTCTAATTTCTACCTGATATTTGTAAAAGAAAAATAACCAAATGTTTTTAAAACATAAAATTTACGTTTAAACAAATACATATAACTCACTAAAATAAATTCATATTCAAAATAAAAATTAATTAAATTATAAAATTTTTAAATAATTTTTTAATATTTCCACTTACTTACTTACTTCTATATAAAAAGCAACAAGTGTACATTATTCTCATGGAAACTAATATAAATAACTAAACAGAAAAATCTGTTATAAAATTATACAAATAAAAAGAAAAAGGCACACTACATTTTTCCACGCTGAAATTATTCTTAGGAAGAATAATTTGAAATAAACCAAGTTGAAAGCAGGATATTAGCTTAAAAACACTTCACTTTGACAGTTTTAATCTATAGTTTTTATCATAACTAGCTTTTGATTAGGATAATCTAAAAAAAAAGCTACTTAAGTAATAAATAGAGAAGAGTGGAAGAATAGCACCTAGGATGCAGTTATGGAAATTGTCAGTAACACTAACTGTAAGCGACTATGAAAACTGAAACTGATATCAAAGCTGAATAAAATCCTGGTCCTACCACAAAAGTCGAGTGTGAGAAGTCATTGGGAGTGAGTAGAAACACATGAGTAAGTGACCGTTGCACATAATGATGACAGCTAAGAACTGATTAACTATTTTACAAAAAATTACATTTGTAGGAGGATATTGTCTGTTAGTACATATCTAGGATATTGTCTGTTGGTTACATCTAACGCTGAAAAAACTGTCTGAAGCTAAGTTTTGTGTAATATTTATCTTAAGTGTAAATAAATATACACATGTATGTGTGTGTAATTTATTATCAGTACTAGTGCTACTAATAACACACAATTAGTCAACTTAAGACATATTATACACTTTAATCAATAGCTAACTCCCAATCAATAGATATTTAATCAGTAGCAAAAGGATTTTCTACTATTGCATCTAACACCACAAGTAAATCTCCATATTAATATTATTATCCCAAATATATTTCCAGTCTAATGTAATGATTTATCGAATTCATTCTATCTACTCAAAACTTCAAATAGACCTTAGGTGAAGGGGCAGCTGAATGAGCAGTATGTGGGTCATTAAAAGATTGCAAAAATATGAAGATACAAAGTAAAAGTGGCTGTACACAGTGCAATGTAGAAGATAAGCCAATGTCTGAATAAGTTGTCCATTGAACATGACAGAAGTGATACCTGATATACTGTGACAAAGTATCAAAAAATTAAGTACCATAAATATACCATAAATTTAGCACCAAACTAAATTTATGGTTTCAGCTTCTGGAAGGGGAAACAAGTAAGAAAACTGACACAAAACATGTTGATAATGATGTGAAAATTTTGTACGTTAGGAAAATCTGGAAGCTAGCTTTTGAAGTGCTTCCTCTAAAAGTTGGACTGGAGCAATGATGTTGCAAATAAATTTTATGAAGGAGAATTGTTAAACTGATTGTTAAATGGCTATAAAGTAGATAAAGTAATAATTATGTGAGACTAACAGATCGGGAAGTTTCAGTGCAAATTCTTCCTGTTATACATTCATAGCTTACAGATATTTCTGAAAAAAAATTGCTTGAAAAGAATGAAAATGAATAAATGCAAACAAAAAATAATAAATTCATTGTAAAACTTTGAACATGAATAATTTTGTTAATCTTGCATTAGAGTTATCCTCAGATAGTTAAATTCAATCGGCATAATACCTAGTCACCTATTTCAGATTTTTTATATTAAGTATCCCCTGAACTAAACTTTCTAGACCAACAAATTAAGTAATTTAGATTATTCAATTACAACCATTTCTTCTTTCACTTTCTACCAGCCATCTATTGGTACATGCAGGCAGTCTGTTCTCAAGAGCATAACAGTTCAATTAAATTAATTTGCCAGACATGTCTGTTTACTGCCTTAACACTAGTGTAATATAAAGTACTATCATACTAGGTTGTGCTCAATGTCACATCTGTAAAGTATTGCTAACCTTATCCTACCATCAAACATGCCTACCAACAACCTCCAATTTTGAAAAAGTAAATTTATAATCACACCAGTCAGATGGCCAATATACAAAAGAAATTTTTTTTTTTATATGATATCGATAATGTCTCTTTTCTTAATGCTTACTTCATTAATTAGAAAAGTATTAGTATCTGTTCCTGTTGACAAATAAAAAAATTAAATAACAAAATAAAACTTAAATTTAAATTCAAGGGAAGTTTATATAAAAAACAATCTTTGAATGGTTAGATCGTAGTCATTGTATTAAATCTGTAATTAATCAAATATAGATTTCTTCATAAACAGATCAAAACACTGGCAAATATACAAGCTTATGAGAACCTAGTTCAGGGCATAAATAACTTATGAATGGAGTGTTAAGAATAGTAAATAAAATTACTATTTCTAATTTTACTCTTTTAATTATTGAATTGTTTTTTCTTTAATTTTATTTTTATATTATATTATATTGTTTCTTTATGAAAGTTATTTTATAATTAATAGGCTTCTGTATGTTGGCCATCGTTAAGTGCCATAACCGTAACCAACAAAAGACGACCTGAATATGACATCAGTCACAAATCAATTCTACAAATGATTCAACTATCTTTAAGAATAATAGCCATCCTGCCAATGTTACTAGATATAATGAAGAGTGAAGGGGTATCCTTTTGCCATTGTCACTGAGCAAAATGTCAGTTAAATACCAAGTGCACCAAAATGCAGCAGGTATTAAGCACTAAAATCAAACAGTTAAGACCTTCAATCAATTCACCACAGAGATTGGGTATATAGGAAATATCATTACTTTCAGAGAAAACACATCTAAGCACTTCTTCTACCTCAAGTTTATTCGTGTAATATTCCACTAATAAGTCAAAATACAAGAAATATATACTCTTGTGCAAATAGATATTCTAGTCCAGAAGCCTATGACTTCGATTTATAAATACATAGAAAGTACATAAATCAAAGTTATAAAAAAGACTGGGTTAGCCGGCATATAGAAACAGATTAATTCACCTTTTCTGCAGTTAAACAACGCATTATACACATACACACTGCTAAGATTAACTGATTTGTTTTATTATTGTCTACAAAATAAAAATTTGTTTAAACGGGCGTGACAAAGTTTATTTACTTATTTCAGAAGTAGTCTGAAATTTAAATAAATCACAAATATGTTTGTTACATTTTTTCAATTGTAACGGGATTTTAAAAATTTTATGGCCATATCCTGTATCGTAGTATCAGAATAATATATCATTCTAGTCATTACTCGCTCTCTCTCTCTCTCTTCCATGAATTTATTACTTGATACTATTTGTAACAGTATTGTACAAGACTGCTTCTTTTCCTTTTACATCTAAAACCAACACTAACTATTTTAAGCTCTTTATTTATATGAACTTCCTCTTTTAAGCTAAGTAGAAAAATATAACCTCATCCTGAGTTTCTTATATCTGAATTTCAGTTGATAATTAATTGGACATTTTCAGAAATGCTCTATTTAAAATCATGGCATCTTTTTAAAAAAATATTTTTATATTTATAAAATGGAAAATATTAGGGTAAATTAACTGAAAGATTAACAATTTTCTCAAGACGTCTACTTTTTTATTTGCTACACTGCTTAATTTACAAATGGTTGCAACTTGCTGAAATCATAAGTAAATTTGAATGCTAAAAAAAGCATGACATTTAGAGAGAAATTTCCATTTAAATCCCTCAAAGTACCGTAAATGCATGCATATTTATATATACATACGTTATACATTATACATAAATATATAACAAACATCAGTAAGTACATACAAAGATGAGTCAAAAGAATATTGATCAAGTTTAGAAAGTAAAAAGAAGGAAAACTCCAAAAGATAGTTACCAATCATACAAAAAAATACCTAATCAAACAAAGAAACACTGAAACAAATCAAAGAACCAACAAAAGTAAGTGGCAAAACCAAATGAAGAATTTTGACAATGTACAACACCAAAGGCTAGGTGATTCACCTCAATTATCGGAAAACTTACAGATCAAATATATGCAGTTGCATTAAGTACCTAACGTTCTCGAGGTTAACCGGGAGTGAATTAACATGTTTGTTTATCCCAATTTGTATCTTGTACTTAATCACCACTGTATCTCTTCTCGAAAGGTTGGCAATCCCAAGTAATTGTGTATTTTATTGTTTTTCGCAAACCTTGGCGTTTCTGTTATATTTCTCAATAGTTTATTCTGGAATCGCTGTACAACTTTGAAGTTACTCTCGCTTGTCGTACCCCACATTTGGATTATGTAGATCCAGAAATTTGTTTCATGACAGCTGAGTACAACAGTTGCTTATTACACAATTACAGTTGCGATCCACGAATTAGTAATGATCTACACTTCTTAAAAGTTAAAAAGAAAAAATTTTAAATGTTCAATGTTTAAACGAGACATAAAATCACATGTCAGCACATACATAAACTTTGATGAATTCAGTACTTTGACCTTTCTTTTGTTTAAAATTCATTTTGGTATTTGTTCCTAATGTAAATATAATTTTTTTTTTTATTATTATATTAACGCAAAATTCATTAACTCATTACCCTATCCCCAGGGAACTTGGTTTTATGAAACAAAATTTTTGTTGTTAGCTACAACATAGTCTCAACCACCTTTTACACAAAAAAAGATTAAAAAAATGAAGGAAAAATTAAATTAAAATAAATGTTCAATAGCAACAGTAAGAAATGGTTTGTTATAAGACGCAACACCGAGTGGTGTTAATATATATTTAAATAAAGAGTTATAAAATAGATATGAGAGAAGAGGAAAATATTAGTAAACATGTTGAGGTAAAAAGATTGGCACAGAACACAAGGAAATGGAAAACAGCATACGGTCAATTAATTAATTAATGGCGAAAAAGTAAGAGATGTCAAGCCGAATGTTATTTTAAAATTCAATAAATTGTTTCTATATATTATTTAATTTATTTTTTTGTTATATTTCAGTATTAAAGAAAAATAGTATTAAATACGCTACCAACATTCAGTCGGTAAAAAAATTCTTTTAAATTAAAAAAAAAATTCTTGCACAGTTCTGCACAACAAAACCGACTTTTCGTTTCCGACGCCTTCATTATTTCGTAGTCAGAAATGCACTAATTTTCAGAGTACAACGCATTATTTACTCGTATTTTCGATTAACGAGTAGCTCCTACATATAAACATCAAGTTTAAACTCACTCACCACTGTGACTCACTGTGTAAGCGCGTATGAAAAATACACAAATAAAAAGTAAACATAACGTCTAATAGAGATTAAGTTGTCTGTTGTCGATTTTAAATTGGGCGTAATTAAAGACTGACTCAACCAATCTTCCATCAGATTTGATGCACACCATCCGATACACTTATACAACATATTTAAATATCAATGAATTTAATTTAGTAATTTTGAAAATTTTTGACTCACGTAATTTATATATGATTGGTATTTTTGTATTACTCATACCTTAAAACGTAAAGAAAATTCATTTTCACCCCGTTCCACCGGAAAAAATACCTCTAATTCAGGTTATGTTGTTTGTTAACTTAAATTGAATGTAACTCAGAAACGATTCAACTATTCTTCAACAAATATTCTCATGCACAACTTTAAATAAACTACTCTAGTATATCTACATTTCAATGAAATCGATCTCATTGATTTTTGAACCATAAATTTTTAATATATAGGCCTATATATATATATATATATATATATATATATATATATATATAGAGAGAGAGAGAGAGAGAGAGAGAGAGAAGACTATAAATATATAATATAAGGAAATTAAATATTAAGTGAATGATTTTTCATACTCCTCATACATCAAAACGTAATGAAAATTAGATTTCACCCCCCAGTCCCACCGTGCGACCGAAAGTAATACCGTACTTTTCTTAAAAGATCGGTAAAAAGTTTTCTTTTATTATAAGGTACTATAAAATAATCGTGTTATTTTGTACGGTTATTTGCTGTAATCAATAGCACTCAGAGCAATCATGAACTTTTTCATAAAAATGAAAAATAAAAAACTAATACCATATTGTGATTGATAATCAATCATCACTAATATTTGAAAAAAATTAGTAAATATAATTGAGGATATAATAAATGAATATACAAAATTAAAAAAAATAATTTGAAAAACCCACCGTGTTGGTCTAGTGGTAAAATCGTCGTTGCAAATCAGTTGTTTAACAGCTGATTTTTGATGTCAAATATCTGAGGTTAAATTCCTAATAAAGGTAAGTTACTTTTAGATGGATTTGATTACTAGACAGGAATACCAGTGTAATTTTTTAGTAGGTGTTCAGTTAACTAAAAAACATCTCAGGAACGGTCGGTCTTAGTTTGTGCAAGACTATACCGCATTTAAATGTCATACGTATCCTCCTCATCTTACGGGTTCATTATTGTTCCAGAGTTGAACAAACTGCACTTACTCGTTAGGCAATAGAAATAAAAAAATATGAAAAATATTTAAAAAATTAAATCCAGTTTGAAAAAGTTAAAAGTTATTTCATCTTCTACTGCTCGTAGTGAAATGGATTTTTTTGTAATATTTAATATAAAATAGATGTAATAATATTTTAAATATTAATTTTTTTCTTATAAGTTGTTTTTTAGCTAACCTGGCTGCCTAGTGGTTAACTGTTCGTCGCAAATCAATTACTTAATAGCTGAATCTTAGTACAAGTTAACTGCTTTTATACAGAATTTAATACTAGACAGTAGATACCGGTGTACTTTGGTGGTTGGAGTTCAATTAACCACACGTCTCAGAAATGGGTCGGTTTGAGTCTGTTCAAGAGTACACCTCATTTCCATATCATACATATCATACTTATCTCATTGGGCCGTGGGAAGGGTACGTATTGTTTATTAGTTGAATAGATTGCAACGTACACACTAGGAAAATAAATAATGATTTTTTGATAGATTCTTTAAATTTTCTTTTGCATTCATATATTTATTTAATCACCTTTTATAATTTTATAACCACTTTCGTGATTATAACCTTTTATAACAACGGTTAATAGTTATCAACCAAACTACATCTACATAAATTATTGATTTATATATTTTTGATATAGTTTTAAATGTTGATCTTTAATAATAATTTCACATATGTATTGGTGGAGCGTACTTACATAATACCAATTAAGAATAATCAAAAAAAAGTATTATACAATGTTATCGTAGATTTTTTATTTTCCACCTAACATGTTTGTTATGTAAAAAAAAAAATCAATACTAATAATAAAAAAAAAAATTAATATTTTCATCATTCAAAACCACTAAACGTAAAAAACACAATGAAAATATTTGTTTAGAATTTAATTAATGAAATGTATTATACAGTATTATACCATTAGTTTAATAAGTAATTGATATGTAATATAAATATTAATGTGCATACAATTACATGGCTATTAGTCTGTGAGTAAACCTTTGTAAACAGCATTTGATCTCTTTGTGGTAAATTTATAGCTGTTTTGTTCAATAAATTAATAATATTTATTTAATGAATAACAATCAATGATTCAAATATTTATTTAAATAGGTCAGGATTTAATCAATAATCGGTAACAGTAATTATTTAATAATAATAACGTGAAAATAAAATAATTATGTAAATTAATTTCTACATAAATATTGAATATAAATAAGATTTTTTTATTTGCAAAAGAAAAATCAGAATCAAAGCTAAATATTATCAAATTTACTTTTTTATAAACAAGAAATTTGAAACCGATGGAAAATTTACAAAAGGTTTCGTAAACATAGGTAAACAACATCGCAAAGTGAAAAATGTATACACTAAACCCCCCAACCAGTGGACTCTCTACTTTCGATTTCTAAATTAAAATAAACTAATGTTACTCGTTACTAAATACTTTAAACACTGATTTCAGTAGCCATAATTTGAATACGTCGAAATATAACACAGTTGTGTGAATATGTATAAATTTTCCAGTTATATTTTATACTTTATATAATCTTCTCTTGTGATTTATTATTAACGTGAGTACGTGTGTGGTAGAGATTATTTGTTTCCATAAGAATAATGATTCTTACAGTCCCTTTTATGAACAGAATGAATTTGCACTTAAATTATATTTTCTGTTAATTTTGAAATATGAATATCGTACTAGTATAGTATTTCACTGGATTTGTCAGAATTAAGTTTAACTAAAAAGGGAAAAGAAAACCACTTAATTTCTTATTTTCTATACTCAGAGCGGGGAAGAATTGCTTTTTCATTTATGAAAGTGGCTTGTATCTTGAATTAGTACGCTTATAATCACAAGTTAACAACAAACTGGGTGCCAAGTATTTAATTTGTGGTTATTAAAAGGTTTTTAAAATCTCTTTTTTTATACATTATACATTATTGTTACTTTGAATTTTATATATGTGTTATTATTTTAAATCAAAACATTTGATAAAAGGTGGATGTGTTTATTTTAACACTACTTTTATTGAATAAAAAATTAATAAATTGTTATGTATTTAACCGAAATTTATTTTATCCTATCGAATTAACCAGTTAATTTTATAATATAGTTTAGAATAATATCAAAAATAATAATCGATATACAGTATCCTTAGAAATTTCTTGATTAAATACTGGTGATATTTTTAACGTATAATAACTACTATTTTCCAACAGCACGAAAAATAATTAAACCGATTATAGCCTATTTTCCAAGTCTCTTACATAAGAAAGTGATATGATACATCGCGGGAAAGCAACATTTGCAAAAGCATAGGCATATGACAAAGATTTTAAGAGGGTATTGCTGACGTAATCCCCCACTTTAACAACTGCTTTTCTAAGACAAGAAGAAGCACTTAAGTACTCCTCGTTCCTGGGAACACAATTGTTATTCTTTCAGGTGTTCACTAAAATAACATTTAAAAAGTCACAAATATTTCAGAAGCGGTTGTTTTTATCGTAGGTTGTTTATTAGCTCTTACCAAAAGAAAATTATCTTTATTAGGTATACACATACGATAAGATTCCAGATTGTAAAAATTATTTCAATAATTACTGATTAAATTATTAATTCGATAAATTTTTTTGTCGTTAAGAGAATACTACATTTTTATCAAAATATGATCAGCGTAAATATATATATATATATATTTTTAAATAAAAATACATTTTGTTTCATTTAGCCTACGTATCAAAGTATTAAACGCATTAAACATCGCTTAAATGAACAAATAATGTATTAATTCGTAGGATGCTGTAATAACTTGGATGTAATTTAGTTTTGATGTACTAAAAGTGATGTAACTACGTTTTGATTTAAGGGAAATAAAAGGCATAATATGAAATTAACAGTGTCACACGAATTGAAGGAATGAAGAACTGATAAATCTATAAAGTAATAAACAAGCGTATAAACATTTCTCTTACGTTCTGAACTGATGTAAAACAGACCATTTCCAGGGCAAAGTCGGATAAGAAACGCAGTTGTCTGGTGTGGGCTAGAAGCGATGCATACTATCTACCAATACAACCAGGCACAGCATCGATAAAAAAAATAAACTTAGCCTATTTATACATATACAAATAATATTACATTAGATGTTATAGCCCAACGGGCTAGTCTAAGGGTTAATTCGCGGTCGTTTTTGTCCCTGGGCGTAAAACGAGTTGTCGTTATCAGCGCTGGACGCAAAATAACTATAGTAAATGATAAGAAATTAAAATTTATCTTAAAAATTAAAAGGAGGTAAAATCGCTATGCGGTAGGTTCTAAGTTCGAAATAAAAACGATATTAAAAATCTTACATAAAACAACAAAATTGTAAATCATAACACAAAAACATATTGCAGTTTTAATTAAATTTTTAATCCAGTTGCATCATCGATGCAACTGGATTAAATTGTTGCCTAAGATATTTCGGATGTTACCCCGTAGTTTAAACTGCCGACGCAATGCCGCATAACAGACATAGTCCACAAGGATGCGGTGTAGCTTTAATTGGCAGTCGCGGCGAAGAGCGCATCGATCCGACTCGTGACTAACTTTGGTGTGCCCTATTTGCAAACGGCAAACAATAAACTTCTCCGGACAGCTATTCATGCATTTGGAGCTCTATAGTGACAAAGTGTTCTAAGCTGGACGAAGTTTATTGTTGATGATAGCATTCAATTCACTTTTCCAATCATCACAAACCACCCTCTTCAGAAAGCAGGCTAGATCGTTTGAAACAACGCGATTAATGAAAGAATGTTGCAAGCAGGCCTCTTTTGCCGCACCATCAGCGCTCTCATTGCCTCAAATTCCAATGTAACTAGCGATCTAGTAGAAGCTGACTGTTGTGTTACGGTGACTCATTTCGAAAATAACAGCAATAATTCACGAGGGAAGGCTGCTACGGAGGGTAATAACGATGAGGTATCAAATCAGTTGTTTAACAGCTGATTTTCGAAGTCGAAGGTTGTGAGATTCAAATATAGTAAAAGTTTTTTTTTTAGCTGGATTTGAATACTAGTCAGTAGATACAGATGTATTTTGGTGGTTGGGGTTCAATTAACCACAAGTCTGAAGAATGATCGGTCTGAACCTGTACAAAACTACACCTCAATTACATGTCATGCACATCCTCATCTCATGGGAAGGAGTTCCTTATTGTTCACCAATTGAACAGATTGCTACGTATACATTAGGGGAAAATATTACATGTGTATTAATATTTTAAAAATTTTTAGTATTATTTATACTGTAATGCACTAACATTGGGATGTCGCACGGTAATGATTTTTAATGAGCTCGAAGATGCAGTCCAACAATTACCAAACAAAGTATTTGTTTACATCAGTATCAAACAAAAATAATAATCATTTTCAGAATCTTCATCCTGACCCAATTAGAAATTTAAAGACTTAATTTTATATTAATAGAAATTCAAACAATTTATCTTTTTTCTTAATTAAAGCTGCGATCACGAGATTTTCCATGGATTTTTATGATAACGATATATTCGTTTGAAATAACACAAGTACAATAAAATATGCTTGCCTACACTTAAGTACCTGAGAAATAAAAGTAAATGGAATTAATTAGTTTCCTGATGGTTTCAAAAGATTTACTTAGCAAATAATATACCAAAAAATTTAGTTTCGTTAAGAATTTAAAAAAAAAATGGCTTAATTAATTTAATTTTCGCTAAATTAATTTACTACTTGTTTCAATAATGGGCAGGCAGGAGTAGGTTTCATAATGAACAAGAAGATAGGGAAGAGAGTAGAGTATTTCAAAACGCATAGCATAGAATCATTGTAATAAGGATAAAATGAAAACCTAAACCGACAACGATTGTTAACGTCTATATGCCTACAAGCGCCCATGATGATGATGAGGTAGAGTGTGTATACGAAGAGATTGATGAAGCAATTAAACACGTAAAAGGAGATCAAAATTTAATAATAGTTGGAGATTGGAATGCAAGCATTGGAAAAGGCAAGGAAGGAAATATAGTGGGTGAATACGGGCTGGGCAAAAGGAATGAAAGAGGGGACCGACTTATAGAGTTTTGCACGAAGTATAATTTAGTAATTGCCAACACCCAATTTAAAAATCATAATAGAAGAATATACACTTGGAAAAAGCCAGGCGATACTGCAAGGTATCAGATAGATTATATCATGGTTAAGCAAAGATTTAGAAATCAACTCGTTGACTGCAAAACTTACCCTGGAGCAGACATTGATAGCGACCATAATTTGATGATAATGAAATGTAGATTGGGGTTTAAAAACCTGAAGAAAAGGTGTCAGATGAATCGGTGGAATTTAGAGAAGCTTGAGGAAGAGGAGGTAAAGAAGATTTTTGAGGAGGACATCGCAAGAGGTCTGAGTAAAAAAGATAAGGTAGAAAATGTAGAAGAAGGATGGGAGAATGTTAAAAAGGAAATTCTTAAATCAGCAGAAGCAAACTTAGGCGGAATAAAGAAAACTGGTAGAAAACCTTGGGTTTCAGACGATATATTGCAGCTGATGGATGAACGTAGAAAATATAAGAATGCTAGGGATGAAGAAAGTAAAAGGAACTATCGGCAATAAAGAAATGCTATAAACAAGAAGTGCAAACTGGCGAAAGAAGAATGGATTAAAGAAAAGTGTTCAGAAGTGGAAAGAGAAATGAACATTGGTAAAATAGACGGAGCAAACAGGAAAGTTAAGGAAAATTTTGGGGTACATAAATTAAAATCTAATAATGTGTAAAACAAAGATGGTACACCAATATATAATACGAAAGGTAAAGTCGATAGGTGGGTGGAATATATTGAAGAGTTATACGGAGGAAATGAATTAGAAAATGGTGTTATAGAGGAAGAAGAGGAAGTTGAGGAAGATGAAATGGGAGAAACAATACTGAGGTCTGAATTTAAGAGAGCATTAAAAGATTTAAATGGCAGAAAGGCTCCTGGAATAGACGGAATACCTGTAGAATTACTGCGCAGTGCAGGTGAGGAAGCGATTGATAGATTATACAAACTGGTGTGTAATATTTATGAAAAAGGGGAATTTCCGTCAGACTTCAAAAAATGTGTTATAGCCATGATACCAAAGAAAGCAGGGGCAGATAAATGTGAAGAATACAGAACAATTAGTTTAACTAGTCATGCATCAAAAATCTTAACTAGAATTCTGTACAGAAGAATTGAGAGGAGAGTGGATGAAGTGTTAGGAGAAGACCAATTTGGTTTCAGGAAAGGTATAGAGACAAGGGAAGCAATTTTAGGCCTCAGATTAATAGTAGAAGGAAGATTAAAGAAAAACAAACCAACATACTTGGCTTTTATAGACCTAGAAAAGGCATTCGATAACGTAGACTGGAATAAAATTTTCAGCATTTTAAAAAAATTAGGGTTCAAATACAGAGATAGAAGAACAATTGCTAACATGTACAGGAACCAAACAGCAACAGTAACAATTGAAGAACATAAGAAAGAAGCCGTAATAAGAAAGGGAGTCCGACAAGGATGTTCCCTATCTCCGTTACTTTTTAATCTTTACATGGAACTAGCAGTTAATGATGTTAAAGAACAATTTAGATTCGGAGTAACAGTACAAGGTGAAAAGATAAAGATGCTACGATTTGCTGATGATATAGTAATTCTAGCCGAGAGTAAAAAGGATTTAGAAGAAACAATGAACGGCATAGATGAAAACGCAAGAACTATCGCATGAAAATAAACAAGAACAAAACAAAAGTAATGAAATGTAGTAGAAATAACAAAGATGGACCACTGAATGTGAAAATATATCGCAGGAGCGATATAAAATGCCGAATAGCACAAGCGAAACGAGCCTTCAGTAAGAAATATAATTTGTTTACATCAAAAATTAATTTAAATGTCAGGAAAAGATTTTTGAAAGTGTATGTTTGGAGTGTCGCTTTATATGGAAGTGAAACTTGGACAATCGGATTATCTGAGAAGAAAAGATTAGAAGCTTTTGAAATGTGGTGCTATAGGAGAATGTTAAAAATCAGATGGGTGGATAAAGTGACAAATGAAGAGGTATTGCGGCAAATAGACGAAGAAAGAAGCATCTGGAAAAATATAGTTAAAAGAAGAGACAGACTTATAGGCAACATACTAAGGCATCCTGGAATAGTCGTCTTAATATTGGAAGGACAGGTAGAAGGGAAAAATTGTGTAGGCAGGCCACGTTTGGAATATGTAAAACAAATTGTTAGGGATGTAGGATGTAGAGGGTATACTGAAATGAAACGACTAGCACTAGATAGGGAATCTTGGAGAGCTGCATAAAACCAGTCAAATGACTGAAGACAAAAAAAACACTTGTTTCACTGGAAGAAACTTTAAAATAATGCTATTTCTTAATTTGAAACATTCAACAGCGATAATTTTATACCTTTTTTGTCATTCTTTTATTATTTAACATAATTATAAAAGAAGTTTAAACTCGATGGTTTTTTTTTTTTCAAACTGAACAGTCGAACTGTACAAACGACTATATGGATAGGTTTCTCCTATCTAGTCGAAATTCATTTTTTTCAGTGTTATAAGATGGTTCAACATAATCGATAAAACGTAATGATTTTTTAGCCATTTCTGAAATTTGATTTTATTCAAAATCTTTTGTTTCTTTTTTTCTTCTAAAATATTAATGAAAATGATTAAGATTTTTTAAAAAGCCTATTCCTCATTATTTCGTCATTTATTGTTTATCTTACTTGAAATCAATTATAAAACGAGCCTTCTTAATTTGTATCGTTTTTTAAAGATTAAGAAAATGAAGTAGATGGAAAATCTGATTTTGATCATTAAAATTGAAAAAAAAAAGTTTTGTAATAAATTAAATATTTTCCTAAATTAAAATGATTAAATTAATATGTAATAAATGAAGAAAATAAATAAATTTTGAAGATTAATCCAATCTTGGACATAACGATAAGATTTTTTATTATGAAAATTTCAAAGATTTTTTTTTAATGTTAAAATGAAAATCAGTAAAAAATTATATTTTTCTAAGATTGGTGAGTCAAAAATTACAAAATTATCCTTCTTCAACGATGTAAAAATATTTTACTTTCATACTTTTGATTTCAATATTACAGAATTATGTATAAATTCAATATAATATAAAGTTTCTTAGAATTTTTACTTAATTAATAATTCTTTAATATAACGTGCTAAACAACTGTACTTTTATGCCCTTTTCAATCCAAACTAATGCTTACTGCTTTAAAATAAGTAAGTTACAAACCATACCGGTTTAATTCAAAATTTGGTAACTAACTTACTTCCGTAGCTTAACTAAGTTATTTAGTAACAGAGTTCTACGATTGTCCAACAGATAAACTTATAAAGGAATTGAGTGGGAGTACTAATGAACTTCAACGTATCAGTAAAAGACATGCAAACACAAATTTAACGGATTAATTTGGAATTATTCAATAATATAGTCATGCAAATGAAATTAACGGTTTAGTTACATTCAACATAGGCCTATATAAGGATATAACGTAAATTGTATTTTACGTAAAACTATCTGTATAACCAATTTTGTCCGGTCCCGGCCTCATCACACAAATCGGAAAATAATACTGTGTCAAGTTATCAAGTGAAACCAGTGTGTGTGTGTGTATATATATATATATATATATATATATATATATATATATATGTGTGTGTGTGTGTGTGTGTGTGTGTGTGTGTGTGTGTGTGTGCGCGCGCCAGACAATAAGTAAAATATTGTATTCGAGGAAGTTTTTCAATATTAAAATACTAAAAAAAAATAAAATATTAATGAAAGGAATTAAAACTGACTCATAGTCCTATGGATTTATAAGTTGAACCGAATTTTAAAGGATGAGCTTAAGTATTATATCATTTATTACTAGTAATGTAAAAAACTAATATTATGTCAAATATATGCCACTTGTAATTTTAATACAATGTGGAAGAGTTGAGTTGTGTATTTTCTAGTGAAAATGCAATTTTCTATTCATGAAAAAGCATGATTTTCATCATGCTTTTTGTAATATTGTAATTTTGTAATATTATGTAACAGTAAATGTTTGGAACTTTCTAAACAACGCTTCTGTTTATATCATTAAAGTCTCTAAATGATTTAAAACCTAATACATTGTTATGTTATGTTTTGTTATACAAAGATATTCATGCAATGTATGTTATACATTGCTCGTTACGTTTGCAGTAAGCTGTTCGTAATAAAAATAATCTCAGAGCTTAGTGGTTTATATATTCAGAATCCATTATTTTTATTCAAGCTATACATTTATAACATACTTCAGTCACAAATGTTTGATTACATTAATTTATTTTTATTAAATTTACGAAGAATGATTTTACAACTATCTTCAGAGTTAGATGAAAAAAAAATGTTGGAAGTGCGTTCAAATAACATATAAAATAATAACAATCAAAAATCATGAAAAAAATTGAAAATTGTCCAAAAAAATGTAATAATGTTAGCTTCAATAATATTAAGCACCACTAAAAATAATACAAGTGTTAGCCAATAAAAAATGTTGTAGCAAAAGAAAACAGAAAACTTAATATTTTTATAGATTTTTTATTTTTTTTTTAAACTAATTATTTATTTATTTTCCCAGTATAATGGGAAAGGAAAATGTAATGAATAATAAAATCTTTTTAATAATACTAAACTTTTTTAATAATACCTTTAATTCTAAAATTAAAAAAAAGAAGTTTATCGGATTTGGTGTTTTACTGGATGAAAACATTTATATTTAACTGAAAGATAAACATTTATTCCATTGTTTGTGAAACAAGCTACTTTAAGTTTTGAATTATGTAACAATTTTATACATACTTGATACGTTTCAAAACGAAATTAAATAAACTTTACCTTCAATGCCATTGTTCAGAATTTCAAATATAACGTTTTCGTAGAAATATTTTCAGATACTAAAACACTGTGTACATATTTCGACCAGTTCATTTTGAACAGATTTCGTAGCTTGCACTGCTATTTTTAACTTTTTGCAACAGACGTATTCTAATATTTAGGGATATTTATTTATTTACAATATTTCGCTATTTATTTGCTTAAAATAATTATCATTTTTATGAAGATAGATGGAGTGTAATAGTATTTACACGGAAATCTGCCATACACTGACGCAGCTAATTATATTAAAGAGTTAAGCAGATGGTTATAAAAGACCGAACAAAAGTTCTGCCTTTTTTACCAATACAGCATTTTTCCGCTTACAATAATGGAGTTAATTAAAACATCGATTCTATATACGCTAGTATTTCATACGTGTAACTTTAAAATTTAACTGTAACGAAGCTCTTTTAAAAGATAAGGTTTCTGATTTTATCTTTTACATAAGAAATAAAGTGTTTGGTCCGGTCCAGTGTGTTGTCAGTTATAATTTAACAAAAACAAATTTTTCATGATTAAATACTAGATAATGGGATGATCACACGAATCTCTGAATAATTAACTGAAGTGTGCAAATTGATTATTATTTTATTCAATGCCTTAAGATAATGAATGAATGAATTACATTTTCTAGAATTTGGGAGTTAGAAAGTGATATTAGTATCTGTTAATAATGATTACAATTCTGCTAATTGTTTTTGTACACGGAGAAAAAAAAAACTCAGAAAATAATAGAATAATGTCTTAATGAATGTATGGAATGATTTAATATACAGACATAATGATACAATTAATATTTTAAAACTGTGAAATAGAAATAAAGGAGAACTTTTATTCAAATATTCCTTTTATTTATTTTTTTTTTTTTATAAATTCCTTAATTAACTTATTTTATAAATAACAATAATAGAATTAAGCTATCATTTTAGTAGAACAGAAATAATTTTAACAGAACTGAAATATGTTATTGAAACCACTTTAACAAGGGAATTTTTTTTTTTTTTTTTTTGGTGCAGTTCTATTTACAAACATTTACAGCAAATTAAATGGCTTGAATATGAAATTTTCCAGTGAGACTCTTTAAAAAGAATTCATGTTAGCAAAGGTATATATTGTATATAAATATAGTGAGAAAAAGTAAAAAATAACACGTTATGGAAAGAACACAATAAAAACAATAATCAACAAAGTGATGAGTGATGATATAGTGATGAGACCAAAGATAATAATAGTTGAAGAAAGAAACACCTACATTAGCCATCAAAAATTTCTCCATCCAAGACATGGAGTTGATTCAAGTATCTAATACACTCATTATTATCTAGCAAGTTCAGAGGAAGATGGTTTTCTAAGGTTGATAAGTCGTAATTTATATCTCGAACTAATTTCTTGAATTTCCTCGAGAACGTATGGCAACCCCAGATACTTATGGACCTCACCTTTCCTTACAAGCCATGGTACCTGTGTTATGCTCCTAAGAAATTTATTCTGAAACCTCTGAATAATTCAAACGTTGCTTTTACTTGTCGTTCTCCAAAATTGTATGCTGTAGATCTATACCAGTTTCAGAAGTACTTCGTAAAAAAAAAAAAACTACTTACATTCACTAATCTAATGTGTAGTCTAATTTAAGGTATTACATTTGTCGTGGTAGGCGGAGCTGGCAATTTATGCTGCGCATGCGCGGGTGGTTGGTGGTGGAATAAGCCAGTCATATTAGGCAGTGCAGCAAAAGGTAGTCGAGTAGCAACAATTGCTGAGGTTCACTTATCGTTTGTTGAACGCAAGGCTGTACTGAAGTAGTACTGGAACTACGAGAACATTCACGAGGTACAACGGCATTGGCAGAGAGAGTTAAAAATTGTGCACAAGGAAAGATCCGGCCGACCACGAACAGCTACAAGATCGGCGTCCAGTACAGCAGAGTTGCAACATTTCACCCGATCACCGCAAAAATCAGTGAACCAGAAAGCGCGCGAAAGTGGGTAAGCCGGTCAAGTCTAAGACGCATTCTGAAGAGTGCAAACTGGAACGTGTACATTCCAAGACTGCTACATGCGATGAATGAGGACGACCCATATCGAAGGGAGTATTGTGAATATTCCCTTCAGCAAATGGTTGGCGAGGATGAGGAATTTGCAAGAACGTTTGTGTGGACTGACAAGGCGCAAATTCAAACTTAACCGTACTGTGAACCGTCACAATTGTGTCAATTGGGCTCCTGAAATCCTCAAGCTCATGTAGACAGGGCAGTGAATTTATTGGGGGTTGCTGTGTGGTCTATCAGTGCGTGGTTTGATTGGTCGCTTCATCTTCCAAGGTACTGCAACTGGTGAGGCGTAACTTGATATGATTAAGACAAGGATTTTGCCTGCAATCCAAAGCTTGTATGGTAATGAACTTTTTTACGTGCAGGGCGTAAAAAAAGATAGTAGTGAGGCCGCAGCTCCAAAACGGAGCCGCTGCCTCACTACCATCGAGATGTCAGATTGTACCTCGATAAAACTCTACCCGGACAGTGGGTAGGTCGAAGAGGTGCTGTTGAGTACCCATCTCGGTCTACTGATTTGATAGCTCTGAACTTTTACCTCTGAGGCCTGTCAAGAATGAAGTGTATCGACAAAAACCGGCAACAATCGATGCGCTATGTGAAAAATAGTTGTCATGTGCTGCCATTACGCCAGATACACTAACAGCCGTAGTTTTGTGTGCAGTTCAGCGCCATGGGCGTTGTATAGAAGCTATTGGTCGTCATTTCGAACACATGCCATAACCCTCTCTCAGTTAATATTAAGATTTATATAATTTCATAGTATCAGAATTCTGTGTTAATTATTTTGACTGTTTTTTATAAATTTTTATCTAATACTAACAGATCTAATTAGAAACAAATATATTTTAAAAAACATTTTTTTAAAACAAGTTGCGATTTGCTGGATTATTTAAGAATCTGCGTAGGGCTTAAAATTGAACTCTTATAAAGTAATTCATTTATTAATAATTATGTTATCTGGGTAGAATATGCATTTGTGATATACTTTAACTGAAGAAAAAACCTGTTAGAAGGAGTTTTTAACATTGTAACAAGTGATAGAAATGAATACAAATTCATTCGTATCTTAATATGTTCCTTAAAATGATAATATAGATTAAGTAAATCTTAAATCGAGCTATTTGAATATGTAAAATAAAAAAATGATTTCTTCTTTAATATTCTGAAGTTCAAGATTGACATCGGCTTCTCTCACAATCCGGTCTCTATTATTTTTTATTGCGGGCTGTAATCCACCGATATCGGACACTTATCATACAAATACAGATGGAGTAATAATTTACCATTGACGAAAAACTATAACATTACACAATATTTATAATTTTTCATCTTCTTATAATTTGTTTTGGTCTTGTTCACAAATAGTATAGTATTTATGAATTACACACAATTCAACTCAAGAATTTAATGTTCTTTTACGAATATCTCAGCATATTCTTTTAAGTTCAAGAAAACTTATTTCTCGTTTAGAAGAGAAACAATACAACCGTATTCAGCCATCAATTAGGAAACATCGAATTTGGCATTCGTACAAAATTTTTCTACATTCATCTATTTTTTAAACAATTTAATATAATCTGAAAAAAAATTAAATAAATAAAAATTTTATCATATTTAAACAAATTAAATCTTATAAATTCTAATTCATAAAACAATTAAATAAATTTCATCCCTACAGGTTAAAATGATCCTGATGAACAAAACCCACTACAGGACAACGCATGTAAATGCAACAAAATTTTTTAAATCAGCATTTTAGTACTTTTCAAATCATGATACATCAATCCTTGAAAATGACCAAATTTTCAATTATTTATTTTTTTACAAAGACGTTTTTCCTCTTTTAGGCAATATAACACCATATTCATAACAAAGATAACAAGCAAAACCTACTTAACTCGAAAGTTGATTGGTAGTAATATTCTTTTTTAACAGGGAAGTCTTGAATCCTGATCTACACTGAATGCCAGTGTTTCCCAAAAATCTTATTAAAATTATACTTTAATGGATAAGAAATAATAATCATTTATTCATTTATATGAGATTATTTTTAAAAAATCAAAATTTATAAATTGAAAAGTTTAGTTTTATAGACTTTTTAGTACAAGTGTTTTTAAACAGTTTTTTTTTTTTTTTGTAAATGTTGATGAAAATTTTATAAGTTTTATTCGTATTTTAAATATGCATGGATTAAGTTAGGCTCGTTAAAAAAAAAGCAGTTCGCAAGAAACAAAAAGGCAAGAAGCCTGTGTTTTATTGAAAATAGAAAACGTTATACGGAAACAGGACTAAATAGATTACCATCAAACGTGAGAATTGCCTGTCTAGGAAATGAAAATTTATGTTTTTTAATAAAAGTTTATAAAATAATTTTCTTGAATTTTCAGGAGAAAATACTCTCAGTATCATAATGAAATCAAGCAAGATAACATTACGCTATGAATATCTAACACTAACCAATGATTATAGCCAAATTTGAAAAATATTAATAAATCGTGCTTGTACGTAATTTAATTTTTATCTTTATTAATTTTTCATTCATATCGTTAACTTAAAAAGGGAATCTTATGGTCCTATAGGAAACAAAAAAAAATCTCTTTGAAATAAACATAAAACTACAGAAAAAAAATAAAAAATCTACGCAGTTCTGCACAAGAAGACCGACTTTTTGTTTCTCATATTTCGCAGTCAAATCGTACTGTTTTTCGAGTAAAACCTACACTTAGAGACTGTTGGTAGATGGCTCATTGATAGGGGATTGTAGCTTTCGACTGAAAAATGTAAATACATTAAATTCACTGGAAAACGTGTATTGCAGCCAGTAGATATACGAATTGGAGACTATAATATTGAGGAAGTAACAGTATTAAAATATCTTGGAGTCATCTTACAGAAAAATTGCAGATTTACTGAGCAGGTACTAAGTGTCTGTCAGAGTGCTGAGAAACTGACTAAATGCCTAAATATAATTTTGTCAAAGCAGAGCGCTCCTCAGGCATCAAAAAGAAGAGTTTTAGCGACAACCGTAGCGTCAACAATGATGTGTACCGTGCCGGCATGGAGTTGTGCTCTCACTATTAGCAGAAATAGAGACAGGTTGAAGAGAGCACACAGGGGGATACTACTGGGAGTAGTATCTGCCTATAGAAATGTTTCTTACAAGGCCCTCTGTGTGCTCTCGGGAATGTTACCGATTGACCTTATCGCCAGATATAGAACTGACAGGTTTTTAGGGAGAGCAGAAAATGAAGTCAGGGAAAACATACATAGAATCTGGCAGGAGAGATGGGCGGAGGCTGGAGTGGCTGGATGGACAAGAACCTTAATTCCAGAATTAACAGGATGGATAAACAGGCGGCATGGAGAAACTGACTATTGGATCACCTAGTTCCTGACGGGACATGGGTGTTTCAATGGTTATCTCCATAAGGTGGGAAGAAGGAATGAACCCACGTGCATGTACTGCGAACAGGACGACGATTCTGAGCATACGTTTTTAGTATGTAATAAATGGATAAGACTAAGACACGACGCGGGTATTCATGGAAAAACGCCGAAGGAAACCATGGATTTCATGCTCAGCAGTAAGGAGAACTGGAGGAAGGTCGCTGATTATATAAAGACAGTACTAAAACAGAAGAATGAAGATGAAAGAAGTATGGGTTTCTAGTATGTTAGGTTGGGTGGACAGCCTCAGAGGTGAGAGCCAGCATGTTTAGGTGTGCTGGTTTCAATGATCCGCTGAGGACTCCTTGGGGTGTGCTGTAGGGACAAGAGAGTATTATGAAATATCCGGGGGTCACATCACGACTTCTAGGTTTGATGTGGTTCCATAGAGGACATAATAAAGAATAAAAAATCTCAAAAGAGCCACCGGTAGGCCTGAGCTGCCATGCCGGTATATAGCCGGAAGGCGGGGAGGGCCTATTAGAGTAACGGACACTCCCCTGGGTGGCGTAATACCATCAAGTCGGTCCGGCCCAGGGGAGTAGAGGAAAAAAAAAAACTACACACAAGCATCGAGTTTCAACTCACTGCTACTGTGTTCGCTGCATCAGCAAGTATGAAACGTATACCATCATACATTCAACATAACCTCAAATTTTTTTCGACATTAAATTTAGCGTAACTCAAGAACAACTCAACCGATTTAAATCAATCATTTTTACGTGCATTACTACAGATGATTTACTACAGCATATTTCAATTTAAATGAAATCGGATAGTTTTGGAGATTTTCGAGCCAAAACATTTTTTCATAGGCCAATGTAGATATATATATATAAGGACACTACATTTTAACTGAACGGTATTTTCATACTCCTTATTCCTCAAAACGTAAAGAAAATTCATTTTGACCTTCACTCAAACCATGCGACCGAAAGTAATACCGTACTCTTCTTCGAAAACTCGGTAAAAATTATGGGAATTAAAATTATAAACCTCCCAATTTTTTGAAATCGGCTAAAAATATATTAAACCAATTGTACTAAATAAAATAATACACATTTCATTTATTATTTTTAAATATATTCTAAAATAAATTGTAATTAAAATACTTTACAAGTATTTATTAACTTTCCTATATTTTTAATTTTTTTAAAGTAATGAATGCATGATCATTTAAACAAAATAATTAAATCATTCACGAGTCAGATAATTTAATTAATATTCAGTGATTTCATTAATTATTTAGTACCATATTACGTATTAAAGTAATAAAGAACATCATATCATATGACAGGTTATTTGTGACCATACCAACTCACCATATATAACCTATTTTTTGTCTCTATGCAAATTAAATTTTTATTAACTTATTATTCTTTTGTTTTAATTTGAATTTGAAAACAGAAAATGAAATAAAGCGATGATTGATGTTGAAGATGCTGCAAAAAAAAGATATGAATAATGAATTAACCAAAGGGTGATGCAAGAAATATTTTTTCAACTTTATTCTGTTATCCAATTCAAACGATTTAAAAAAATTCTATATCCCATTAATGACCTGTAATATTTTAAATCCGTTTGGAAATTAGTGATTTTTTTCGTTTTGATTATGATTATTCTTTTTATATCGATACCAATAAACATAATATCTATACATCTTATAGAAGGTTGATCACAAGCACACTAAAACGCTCATATCCCTGTTTGAATAATTTAAATTTATGATTCTGCAAAAAAGTTTACAATAATTATATTATTTTATTCACATATATTTAAAACGATCAACTACATGAACTGAAACTACTACAACTGAGTGAGGATGATTTCTTATCCTTTGCCTTCACGAATGCGATGGGTGAGAGTTTACACTCGTCTCATAAATTATTGTAGTACCTTGATGTACCCAGCTACTTTATTCGTGCCAATAAAAAAAGGCTGTCCTCTTGAACATCTGTAGATTATTAAGGAAATACGCTACATGTAATCAGTAGAGCTTGCCAAGAGATTATGTGTATAATGGAATGAATAAAGTCTTTACAAATGTATGATCATTGTATGTATGGTTTTTTTACACAAACATTTATTGCCTCATGTTTTCATTCAACTGTACTATTATAAATGGAATAAAATCATTTAAAGTCTTACCGCCGTTGCTGGCTAAAACTTAAAAAAACTGGTGATGAAGCAATTCTAATAAATAGTTCTTCAATAATTTAATTATTTTTTTAAATAAATAGCACAGATTCTTAACTTATCTTAATACTTGAGGTATTTCTTAGCATCTGTTGTTTTATCCTTATCTTTAGTATTGTAACTAACAATTAAAATTTAGAAAAATATTATTAACTATTACTAATTCTCGGTTGTTTATTAGATAATAACATTTTTCTTTAAAAATATTAAGGCTTGTAAACATCCATTAGCTTCTATAACATTCACATTGTTCACCAGATCTAGTGTTTTTATAGAGAACATCACTTACTCTTATTAAAAGCTATTGTGTAAGCACCACATTAAATTTTCATATTTTATTTAGATTACAAAAGAATAGAGATTGAACAAAAAAAATAGAGCTCTTTCTATTCTTCTTTTGAATACGAGAGAGCTCTAACAATATATATATATATATATATATATATATATATATATTTGTATCCTATCCTACTAAAGGGCATTTGTATGTGTGTTTGTTTGTGTGTGCGACCTTCTTAGTTTAGCACCGGAATGTAACAATCACTAGTGGAAAATCCCGATTCGTTAGTACATGTCTCGAGGTGATCAGCTGTATACTTTTTATATTGTTATATATCGCATATATATATATATATACATACGAAATACACATACATATATATACGAAATACATATTAATAATATATTTTTGTATTTACGAGATTGATTTGTTTTTTTTTTTCATAAAATGGATTATTTATGTTAAGACTCAGGTTTCATTTCCTCCTTTTTATTTGTAAAAATAAATTTTTTTCACATTTTTCTTACTATTTATAAATTCTCTTTTTTTTTCTAATGCTCTATTGTTAGTCAGTCTGGTTCCATTCTTCAAAGACTCACCATGCGTTTATTACGAATGTATAATTAATTAATACAATAATGTTATATATATATATATATATATATGAGTTACAAGTTCAAAGATCATATCGGCCTCAGTGGCACGAATGGAAGCGTCTCGGCCTTTCATCCGGAGGTCCCGGGTTCGAATCCCAGGCATGGCATTTTTCACACACGCTACGAATCATTCATTTCATCCTCTGAAGCAATATCTAACGGTGGTGCTGGAGGTTAAACAAGAAAAAAGTTCAAAGATTATACTAAAAATAATTTATATTATATACAGAATAAAGACTTCCATTTATTTTAACGAAACAGCAAATTATAAAATATATTTAGAAATATTAAATCTAACCGAGTTATTGAATATTATTCGACTTTTTGGTCATCAGAAACCACTGATATTTTGTCAAAAGGTTAGTTTCGTATTACGATAATTTGTTTCGTAATTTGAATAAAATACATATATAATAAATTAATTAATTTATATTTAAGTTTCCAGCTCTCATACTGAGTGAATTTGCATATGGATATTATGAATCTTGATGAAAACGTTGAGATTGAACGATCTTTAAAAGACATTGTTAGAGATGTGCTGAAGGAAGTGACTCTTTTGCAAATGAAAGATATCAATCAATTAAACAGTTTCAGTGGATACATGAATGACGTGTTGCTTTACAGTTTTTTGAGCGCATTAAGTTGATAAAATTGCTTGTGATTTCTCCACAGGTAACTGAAGATAATTCGCTTAGTGATTTGAAGATGTAGCAATTTGTTTGTGATTTGTTGGAAATTGGAAATGGAACAATTAATGATGAACATGATCGTTTTACTCTTAGAAATGAGTGCATTATTGAAGGAAATTAGCATGAAGAAATATTTGGAAAAATAATGAGAATTAAAGATTATAAAGAGATGGGAGATAGAGCAATTTTGTCAGCTTATAAACTGGAAGTAAATGAGCATATGAGAAACTATTGGCAATCACGGATGAAGAAAAAAAAGTTTATTCGAATATAGATTGTGGTGTCGAAAAAGAAAATGTGATTGTGCAAGTTTTAAATAAGCATATTCCAACTGATTTGCCTCCTCATGTTTTGAAGTTTTAGAAGAATTCGATTGTCATATGTTTAAGAAATTTGAGCATAGAAGATGCAACGGAACAAGAGACTTATTGTTACAACAATGGAGAATGTTTAAAAGTGCAAAACTTTGACTTGAGATAAGCAAGGATAAACAGTTTATATTCGAAGAATGACTGATGAGACTACACAAGAGTTTTCATTAAAGAGACTTCAGTTTCCTGTGCGAATAGCTTTTTCTATAACGATTAATAAGTGTCAAGGGCAAACTTTTGAATTGATTGGTATTGATTTGAAAAAAAAGGTTTTTGGGCAAGGACAATTGTATGTTGCGTTATCAAGAGTAAAACGTGGAGTGGAGTTAAGTGAAATTGTCTCCAGAGCATAGAGATAAAAGAGTGAAAAATGTTTTTAGAGAAATTTTGGATGGTATAGATTGATAAGTGGAACAGTTATTTTTGTTTATTGAAGATAAGAGTTTAAAAGTGCAAGCAGATATTCTCTTTTGAGGTTATTTTGGTTTTAGAAAGCGCGATGATGCTAACCTACCCTAAAACCTATTTCTTACTGAGGAAGATGGCTTAACTGAACAATGACGAACCCTTTTTTCGCTTTTCCATGATCAATTTTCATTCAAAAAAAAAAAAAGTTTTTAGACAAGAGGTATTCAGTTTTGGACATCTAATAATAGTATTCAGAGACGCTGCTCCCCAGGGTAACCCGGCCGGAGGGCTTAGCTGCGGAGACGTGCCGTAGGCACGCCCTGCAGCAACTCTATATATATTTGTTTACGATGTAAATTGGTTTTATTGATTTTTTTTCTTTTTTTGTAGTTATTTACCTTTTGTTTAATCTCTGTAATTATAATCATTTTATGAAGTACAAATGAATGAACTGAACTGTTATCAAGGGTTAATAATTTTTGTTACATCAATGGTATCACAAATAAAATAAATAATTTCAGTACAGTATTTGTACTTTACAGCTTTAATGAAAACAAAATAATTATTTATTAAAAGCTTTAAGCGTTTAAACTGATGAGATAATTTTAATATCATTCCAAATTAGTTCTTTTGTAAATTAATGGGAAATTACGAGCAAAGTAATTTTATACATTTATACAAATAATTATCCAATTATAAAATGGCCGAATTTTATTGAGTTCTTCCGATAATCTATATTAACTAAATGGATTAATTGTTACACATTATGAAAAAAAAAAACAAGAGTTGCGAGTGAAATTTATTGTGTTAAATTTTTGACCCCCTGAAATATTTTATCAAAATTAACCTCCAAAAAAGTAAAGCACAAATACTGTTTCCACCTGAAGGGAATGAAAATTTCTCCTTTCAAAATTTCAGAAATACCAAGTTTGATAGAAATCTTACTGTAGATTTTACGGACACTAAATTTTATTATTAATTTTTTGTATAATTTTATGAGTAATCTTTTACGTAATATAAATCTAAATTTAAATTCTTTTATGAGTAAATTTTACAGAAAATGAACTCCTGTAAACTTTTACAATATCTTTGTTGACAGTCCCAACACTTGCCTTACTATGAAAAAACATTTTAAGCCTGGCCGGCGTAGATAAAATGCTCCACGATACTGTTCTTTGGCCACCGTTCTGTTGTTGGGTTCTAATAATAGTACATCATCCTTGCGCAGGGGCCATGCTAATCTTCTCTGTATCGTTCCAATTTTAGTATATGTACTGCCGAAGCAAGTACATATACTAAATATCATCATCGAGTCGAGTATGGATACTCAGCCTGAGTGGACGTGTATTTCTTGCTCTGCGTTTTATGCGTTTTTGGTTTGGTTTTTTGCGGCTTTTTTATTGGACAAGTAGTGAATCATTTCGAGGTAAGGATAACGGACAATTGTGTAAGATTTTGTGAATTTTGGTGACCGGACTGTGCTGTAATTACGTTTTTAATTACTGTCGTAACGTTTTTCTCCATAAGGGCCAATGTTATATTGGCTGTTGAGGTTGGAAAATAAGTTAAGACAATAGACAAGTAATCTTATCTATAATTACTTTATATTATTAATAACAATAGCTTACAGTGATAAGCTACTGTGGCTTGAACAGAGTTAAATTTATTTCTTTTGTTTGCGTTATCTCTTGATAAGAGACCTATAAATATAATATTAAGCTTTTTTATTATATTAAGACTGTGCGTGTAAGACTATACACAAGTAAGTATACTTGTGTATAGTAGTGAGTAAACTATTTACATTTAACTGCATTTGTGTGTGTGTTATTAACATGCAGTGTGTTAGTATATAAATATTTAATTTATAAGTTACTGGAATAGAAGTCAAGTTTAATCTTGTTATATATAGACCTAGTTTTATTGAAATTGCTTCTAGTAAGTGACCCCCTGACCCCCGTATTGGACCCCCACCGATTATAGTGAGTGGGGTATCAAGTTAATTGGGATTGAGTTGAGAGTTAGATTTTATAACATTTTATAATTTTATCTGCTCTTGCTGAATTGTAAGATGGCTGACAGATGTTTTAAACCTAAAAAAACACTGGCTCGTTCCCCTGTTAGAATGGAAGTATCGCAGCAGGAACAGTCTGTGAGCCAATTGGAGAGCGTGTCTCCGCAGACTACACCTAGTGTACGGACAGTCCCACTTCCACAAAGAGACAAGAGAAGGGAGGCCCCTGGCGATAAGCCTCAAAAACGTAAACTAGAGGAGATTGAAGCTAGCACAGATAGTGATTCTATCGAGGGCACAGACTTTGATCAGTTGATGAAAGAAGTTGGAAATTTAGTGAAATTAGTGCATGAAAGCACTAATACTAAGAAAGAAATTAAAGAATGCGCTTTTAAGATTCTTGAATTAGCTAAAGACTTAGGAACCTCGGTGAGGGCTCTTTATGAGCTCTCACATCCGAAGCAATGTAATGAGATTCCGACTCAGACTGAATTGCCACACCAAAGTCAAGTAGTGGACATTATGGCGGATATAACATCGGACGATGATCTGATACGCCTCCTACATAGGAAATGGCCTATTGATTTATTGCAGCGTCTTGTACAACTAGAGGAATATCCACAGAAGGGTGACACGTGTCATTTTCATGACATTGTGGAAAATAAAAGCGTTCAAGAATCTAGGAGGTACCAAGCGAAACCAGGTGAAATAAAGCAAGATATCTCTACTATAATGTGTAGTGATGCTTCTAAGATTCAATTTACGCGATATACAATAGTTTATGACTCATCGGAGCATGAGGAGCCATTACTCAAGACGATATTAGCTGCCTTGAAAAGAGTTGTAAGTAGTTCTGCAGTGCCGACTTTCGTTCTTCCTGGAGGCAAATTCGGGACAAGCTTACGCAAGATTATATTGTACTTGCTTCGTCAACAGGAGGAAAACATTAAGATTTATGTCCGACCAGGAGAAGGACGTCAAGAAGTAAAACAGGTCTTAAGAACTACACCCGCGGTAACTGATAGCGGTACTGTTATTGTTAAAGCGCAGGGAAGATCCTACGCGGATTTATTACGGACTGTCAAGTCTTCGGTGTCACAAGAAGAAGTGGGTGATATTTTGTCACTAAAGAAAGGTGTAAATGATGATTTATATATTCGGGTCCAAGGTTCAAAGAAAGCTGCCGAGCTGAAAACGTTATTGAAAACCAAGGCGGCTGATCTTAAAATTGATCTCAGGTCACGTGAAAGCAGGCGGACGGTGGTACATGTTAAGGGCATAGCCATGGATACAACAGAAGAAGAAATAACCACTGCGTTATCGCGAGTACTCGGTGAGGACGAAGACTTTAAATTATCGTCAATAAGACAAGCTTACGGTGAAACTAAAAACGTCACCGTAATCACGAACTTCCGGGCCGCAAAAAAATTAACGGAAAGACGGGTTCGCATCGGCTGGGTTCATTGTGGAGCGTACATAAGAGAACCGGAAGAAAGATGTTTTAGATGTTGGTCTTTCGGCCACGTCTCTGCGACCTGCAAGGGTGTGGACCGTTCGCAACTGTGCTACGGGTGTGGAAAAGTGGGTCATCACAGAGCACAATGTAAAGACCTGACAACGTGCATGCTATGTGGTAAGGAGGGCCACAGGACCGGTCGGTGTTCTGTTGCAAAATAAGATTTCTACAAATCAATTGCAATAGGAGCCGACAGTCATTGGCTTTATCGTGGGACACCGCTTTGACGGAGCGCTCAGACATCATTTTTGTGTCGGAACCTCCTTATGATCTCACTTCTGGAACAGGATGGCTAGTGGATGCGACAACGACAGCAGCTATTGGTTTTCCGGTGTCTGGGATCCCTACAATTAGCAGTGGCAGCAGTGACGGTTTTATATGGGCCGACCTCGGTGAAATCGTAGTATTTTCTTGCTACAATTCTCCAAATGCGGGAATAGATAATTTTGTAGTATTCCTAGAAAATCTTGCAGGAGAGGTTATGAGGCATAGAGGTCGTAAAGTCTTAATCGCTGGAGACTTTAACGCCAAAAGTCCCGAATTTGCGGGAACTGTAAACAGTCTAAGAGGGCGTCACCTGAGTGAGTATGTTAATACACTAGGGCTGACTTGTATAAACGGTGAAGATATGACGTTCCGTAGACGAATGTCGTGTTCGGCAATAGATTTAGCCTTTACAAGGAGTACTGATATTAACGACTTTTTTGATTGGAGGATTATTAATAAAGAGAGTTTATCGGACCATCTATTTATAACATTTGAGTCCCGATCCAGGGAAATTCGTGTAATGTCGGGAAGGCTGATCGTCTCCAAAAAAGGATGCTTACGGTTTAGGGACAGAATAATCCTAAGACTTGCTGGCGATATGTCCCCCGAAGACTTTGTGGAACAAATTCAAGAGGAATGCGGAAAAGCGGGGGTCTTAGTTTATCCCCGGAGGCAGCAACATGCTTACTGGTGGTCGCCTGATTTGGAACAACTACGGAAGGCAGCATGGAAAGCAAGAAGAGGCTACCAAAGATCGGGTAGGCAGAATGCTAGATTAAGGGATGCTGCGCGTGAGGTATACGTGGAAGCAAGGAATGCATATAATGCATCAATTAAAAGGGCTAAAGCCAGTTACTGGAAGCGACTGTGTCAAGATATAGATGCTGATCCATGGGGCAGGGGTTTTAAAATTGTTACCAACAAGTTAGGGAAGAGATTACCTGCCTTAACAGACGATAAGATCCATCGTGTTGTTAAGGAATTATTTCCTCAGCAAGCGGATCCTGTTCGGGAAGAGATTGTGGATAATAGCTTTGAACTTCTTGACGCTAGTGAGCTATTAATGGCGGTGAAAAGACTGAAGCTACATAAGGGACTCGGGCCAGATGGCATTCCAGCCGAATAATCAGAATATTAGCAGAGAGGATGCCTGCAGAGCTTCTTAATATCATGAATAAGATCCTGAGAGATGGTTGTATTCCAATGCAATGGAAAGAGTCCAGGTTGGCCCTTATCAAGAAACCGGGGACCGATGACTTACAAGTAGCATATAGACCTATATGCATGATTAATAACATCTGCAAACTCCTAGAGAGATTGTTGGAATTGCGGCTGAAAAATGCGATTGAAGAACATGGTGGCCTTTCTAACGCACAATTTGGTTTCCGTAAGGGGCGTTCTACGGTGGGTGCTGTTAAGACAGTTATGCGTCTAGTGGACGAAGCGGCATCGGGTACTTGGCGCACCAGGAAGATACCAATTGTGATATTGCTTGATGTGAGCAATGCTTTTAATTCGCTGAAATGGCATGCGATCCTACAAGCGTTGAGAGATAAGGATATTCCTGGATACCTAAGAAGAATTATCCAGAATTACCTGCAGGATAGGTTTGATGTTTGTCACCAGGGTAGATCCTGCTTCCGCTTCAAAGTGACGTGTGGAGTGCCTCAAGGCTCTGTCTTGGGGCCGCTCCTTTGGAATCTGGTCTATGACGGAATTCTCGGGCTGAGTTATCCTCTGGGTGTTTTCCCAGTGGCTTTTGCTGACGACCTGGCCTTGGTTGTTACTGGAAAAACTGAAGTAGAGGTATCGGAGAAGGCAAACGCAGCGATACGAATAGCAGAAGTCTGGATGTCTACTAAAGGCTTAAAACTTTCGCATGGTAAAAAAAATACGTAGTCATGACAGGTCGTAGGAGAATATCTGACATCCTAATTCGAGTAGGGGGTAATCTTGTCCAGCAACAGACTTCAGCCAAATATTTAGGGATCTGGCTTGACAAGAGGAGGAGTTTTACGGCACACGTGAATGAAATACGTAAACGAGCTGAATGCACGGTCAAAAATCTTAGCAGATTACTCGGTAATATGACAGGATCCAGAACTGCGAAGCGTAAGATTTACGCTCACGTAGTTAGTTCCATCTTACTTTACGGTATACAAGTCTGGGAAAGAGCTCTGCGTGCCGACAAGAACAGAAGAGCCCTTGGAGGAATTGAACGGCGCATGGGCTTAAGAGTGATATGCGCATATTCTTCAGTCTCCACCGAGGCAGTACTCGTAATTGCAGGAGTTCCTCCGCTTAAACAACTGGCGGAGATGCGAGTGAGTATAGCATGTGGACAACCTTCCAAAGAAGCATATGAAGAGATGCTGCGTAATTGGCAACATCGTTGGGATGTAGCCAACACGGGACGATGGACACATCGTTTGATACCTTTGATCCGACCATGGATAGAAAGGAAGTTCGGGGACATAAATTACTGGATAACGCAATTTTTTACAGGGCATGGGTCGTTCAGGTCCTATTTATGTGCGAGACTAAGGGTAGATAACAACAACTGTCCTTACTGTGGAGCTTATGATTCCCCTGAACATGTAGTATTTGAATGTAACCGTTGGACTGAAAGCAGGCAATCCTGTGTAAGACGTATAGGGCCATTATCTACGGAGAATGTGGTGGATAAAATGCTACTTAACGAGGATAACTTTAATGTGATCTCGTCGTTTATAACCGCAGTTATAAAGAAGAAAGATGAGGTAGCTCGTCAAGAAGAAACCGCTCGCTGATGACGGCTTGTCGTAGGTGGAATTTCCACCTACGAAATAAAAGAGCTAACCGGTGAACTGACCTGCCGCGTGCCGGACATACAGCCGGCGGGCGGGGAGGCGAGCTAGAGTAAAGGACACTCCTCTGGCGCGAGTCAAACTTGATTGTAGATCCGTTCCAGAGGAGTAGGTGGAATAAAAAAAAAAAAAAAAAAAAAAAAAAAAAAAATAGTACATGGCTAGATCCTTCAGGAATCTAAAAAATTATTCTCACAGGCAATACACCAAAAGTCTACGAGGAGACTTGCCAGAAAAGTCCAGGTTAGACAATGAAAAATGCAGCTGCCTAGGGTCACTATTCAACAAAGTTGCACCGGCTATCGGAGACATTATTCGAATTTAACAAATCATTCCTCTTTCAAAAAAGACATAACTTTAGAACATATAAGAAACAAATACGCGGCTAATTATATAGCTTTTAAATTTAATTGTAGAGAATGTTATAAAATACTAATAAAACTTTAACCTATGGAGAATTTTACGGATTTAAATTCTATCTTAGTACTTTAGTTTTTATATTATTTACTAGTTTTTATTGTTAGTTCTAATTTCATCTTGCGCAAGTTAATGTAAACATAACTTAATAAGTTGTGGTTAAAAAATTAAACGTTATATCACGTTGAATAACATTTTATGTTACAACTTATACCAAAGAATATTGAAAAAGTATTAAATTATAACCTTTATAGTACAATAAAAAATTATTTTATTTAATTTTATATGAAAGAATGAAATTAATAATTAGGTTAAAACCTTGTTTTCTTAAAAATAATTATAAATTAAAATTATGAGAATTGAAATTTAACAGTGTTCAAGTTCAAGGACCTTTCTTTGTTTATCAATCAACAGGCGTAGACAATTTTAAGTGGCCGCTTAATTAATATTGCTTGATGATAAAATAACATTCTTATTCGAAAATTTAATTACCAGTGTATACATAGGCTTTGGAAAGTTATTAATCAAATGCAGAATGTGCATTTATAGTGAATGAAGATTAATATTAAATAATTTTAAAATCTTCTTCTCTTAGTAAATAATATTTGCTTTCAATTGTTCTTGAAATTTCTCCGTTTGTTTAAAATTTCACAGTTATCATAAAATTAAATTAAACAAAAGTTATTGATAAATTTTGTTTTTACGTTTATTAATATTTTTATTACATTTTATTTTTAATTATCAAAATTCATTTGTAGTAGAACTGAATTTTTTGTAACCCTGATATTCTCTGCGATGTATTATGTAGTAAAATCACGGTAATAACAATGCATTAAACGTACTAAAACGTTAAAAAAATAAAAAGGCCACAATATGTAGATTATAGTCAGTGTTTCCAAAAGTATGCTTCTATTGCTACGTCAGTTTTATCAGCAGATTATAACCACTTAAAAGAATATGATGAAAAAATATAAGTTTAATTTCCATTAAAAGATAAATAAAATTTCTATTTCTATTTTTAATAAATTTTCTATTTTTCCTTCGTAATTTTTTACCAGGAAAAAATTACGAAGGGATACATCAATAAATTGGCAGTTACTTAACAATTAAATACAGAAATAATACTTGAACAATGTAGATGTTACAGTAGCGTGCAAATTAATCGAACACAGGGAATTTTTTGTTTATTTCTATGTTGTGAATATACTGCTTGACCACCATTCTTTATGTTATCTGTGTAATGCAAGATCTTTTCTGTAGTTATTTAATAATTTTCACGTTATAATTAGGGTATTTTGAAAGGGTATTTGATTTTATTTTTACAAAATCATACTTTCGTACTTTTTGTACCGTTTATCTTGAATGTTAATAATGGACATAACTCAAAGAAGGCGTTCGAAAATTGTTTCTCTTTCTAATAATAGCAGTATGATACAAGAACAAATAGCTTCTGAGTTTGGTGACTAGATACAGGGGTGACTATTTTAAAATAATTTAAGAAACGGGGTTCTTTTTCAACTCAAAGGAAGGGCAAATGTGGCCATAAAAGAAAAACTACTCCAACACAGGATTATTTATCGGTGAGAAAGAGTAAACTTGATCGAACATTTTCTGCTGTGGATTTAAATCGAAAATTAGCAGCCGGTAGAACATATTTACACGTGACGTCTTGCATCTGGTCGAAAAATTGGTCGATCAGCTAAAAATCAGCTTTTAAAACCAGCAATGTGCAAAAAGAGGTTCTTTTTGCCCAAAGCACATATTAACTGGACCAAAGAAGACTGGAAAAATATTATGTTTTCCGACGAGTCATATTTTTTGTTCAGGAGCAAAGAGTTCCATACGTTAGAAAAGCATTAGATGAAAATACATCACCGGCTCATATCCAGCAATCAGGCAAACATATTCAGAAAAAATCATTTGGAGTTGTTTCACATTTTAAAGTTCTTGTTCGTTACTTCCGGTAGTCGGTGTGTTAAAAAATTATCATTTATCAAGATTTTGAAGAAAGTTTTTGTGACACAACTTCAAAACAAATTGCCACAACGCAAGGGAGTGTTCCAACAAGATTTGGTCCCATGCCATACTACCAAAAAAGTGAAAAACGTTTTCGAACAAGTGCTTCCGTGGCCAGGTAACTCTCTAGAATTAAACCCAATTGAAAATCTTTTGGCATAGTCAAAAACTCTCAAAAATGAAAGTTTTGTGCCACAAAAATTGAACTCATTGAATCTGTATGACTTCATAATGAAGACATCAAAAAAAATATGTAGTACACTTGTTGAATTGATGAAAGATCGATTACGTGAAGTAATTAAGAATAATGGAGGATATATTAATTATTAGATTTTAACAAACTGTATAAGTTTTTTTTTTTCTAAATACAGTTACTTTTTATTAAATAGCATCTGTGTTTGGATTAATTTGCACGCTACTGTAAATTTTAGTTCAACATTTATAAACGTTGAATTCTTACTTGAAATCCAATTTGTCTCTTGGATGACATTACATTCTTAACCCTAACGAAAAGTAAACCGAGAAATTCTCTTTCTATTTTCAACATTACCCTTTCGCTTTCTTGAATGCTCTTTTTCTAGAATAACCACAATTTGAGATATTCTGCTACAGTTATAACAAATAAAATGATTATTCTAGGGTGGGCACACAGAAGTATAACTAGCCGACTGAGGGTTAATGATAATCATTGGCTACATCCTGTTATCATATTCGTGAAATTTAACTTCAAACAGATCGAATCTGAGTCCTCCATACAATGCCAGTCCTATTGATTAAATGTTACAAATCACACTTGAAAAGATCATCAAGTAGGATATAAAGAAGCAAACATTTTCTTCTTAAATAAATCATCAAAATATCTAATCATTGCGTTTCGAAAAACACGAATAATAACGTTGGTGAGTTTCTCAAAAAGGTGACAATTTACCCAAACTGATTTCTTTGAACTCTTAAGAAATTAATTCCAGCTAAACAGAAGAAACGGAAGAAATTTAATACAGGAAATTTTGTTGAGCAATAAAATTTGTAAAAATATTTAGAAAAGATAAAATATAAAATGTTTGTTGAATGAGTCGAATAAAGATTTACACATTTTTGAAGACTATTAAAATGTTGCAAAAAATAAGAATTTTTTTCAGCACTATTAAAAGAGAAAGGAATCACTTTTTTGTAAGTAGATCTACGAAAATAAAGAGTTCTTATAAGTCCAGCTCACACAGAGAAAGTTATTATGTTGTGCTTAGGTTATCGAGTTTTGTTTCACAATCATTTCTACGTTAAGCTATCCACTTCCATCATAATTCAGTGTTGATTTTGTTTTTCTCTAAGGAAGTTTAGTTGTTTACTTATCGTCTTTTCTAAAATGTCCTTTGCTCTGAAAACAAACGTGTTCATTCAGACTTCATTCTGTCTGTAATCCAGTGATTGTATTACCTACTTACTGTCTGACTATACCAACTAAAGATCGTATTGTTTCATAAAAATGAATAAAATTGAATATTTATAAAAATAATAATGCCAAAATAAAATTAATAAACACATACAGCTACGATCATGTACAATTTTTAAATGTCAAACAGGTCCTCTAACTGTACACAGAAATTTTTAAGTCAACATAGAAGCAGCAAACCAATGTATTATTTGAAAATTTATAATGCTGTTATCCCTGATCTTAATTTTATAATAAAAAATATAACTTAATCATAAATAAATGCAAAAAAAATCTAACTGATAAAATACAAATAAAAATTAAAATATGAGCTGTCTCCCGTGAAATTTTACTAGAGAAAGATGATGAAATTTCAAGTTAAGTTATAAATTTTAAAGCTCTTCAATGTTAATTTTTTCACCTAAAAATATTAAAAAGTCAGTACATTTAAATGTTCAAATAATAAGTATTTTAGATACTTTATTAGATACTTTATAAGATAATTTATACTTTATTAGATACTTTATATTTTATTAGATACTTTATAAGTATTTTAGATAATTTTTTTTCTTAAGTAAACGTGAAATAACAAATTTTACACAATATCAGATGGTCTTAAGTTGAAGTGGTCAAGATGTGAAAAAATTTGAAATAGAAAACTAGTCTTATCAGCAAACTTAAAAAAGAAAAAAATACATAGCGTGGGATAGTATGGAATAATTTTATTTAGCCTGTTATAATGTGTAAACCAAGAAATACAATAGACGGTTCCATTTTATCTTTTCTTTTTCCTGTTTAGCCTCCGGGTATTACCGTTCAGGTATTACTTCAGAGAATGAGTGAGGATGATATGTAAAAGTGTAAATGAAGTGTAGTCTTGTACAGTCTCAGTTCGACCATTCCTGAGATGTGTGGTTTATTGAAACCCAACCACCAAAGGACACCGGTATCCACGATCTAGAATTCAAATCCGTATAAAAGTAACTGTCATTACTAGGACATGAACATCAGCTGATTTGGGAAGACGCGTTCACCACTACACCAATCCGGTTGGCGGTTCCATTTTATCTAGCTCAGCTTAACTTTATTCTTGATCCTATCTTTACAAATTTATTGAGTAATGACTCCTGTTTGAAAGCTTCTGTTTTTCTTCAGCTGTAAAGAAATATTAATCATACCCGAGATAAAAGCAGCACTAATCGAAATTTACAACATTTCTCTGAAAGTAATGATATTCATTTTACAGCCTGTTGTGTTCAGTGTAAAGTTGTGACTTGTTAAGTTGTATAATACCTACTTGACGTACTGCAATAACCTATTTGGCTCATAAAACAGGAAACAGAAAACTACTTCACTTTGAATTTTTTAAGTCCAGTGTGGGAAGATAAAAAAATAATAAAAATAAAATTTATATAGTTTATATAATAAAAAATAGTTTATAAAAATTATAATTAAAATGCTTTAATCCTGAGGAGGATTAGAGCATTTTAAGGCGGTGATTGGTCTCATATCAGGTCAGTTACTTAACTGTTTGGAAACATACTACACCCACCGGGTTACTTTAATATTGGGAAAAACTTACAGTCCTTAAAGGTTGTCCGGAGACGCCTTGACGGTGATAGCTGGGGTGAAGCCCCTGGATATCTCGACGTGGGAAAGGGCCGAGAGGTACGCATTGCGCAAGTCAAGGCGCTATACTGTGGAGAGAGAGAGAAGTATCGAGTTAGAAGATTCTGCAGAGTGACAACGGAGATGGGATGCCGCGACAGTGGGGCGGCATACCCACGACCTGTTCCCTGACGTGCACCGCAGATGTTTGGAATGTAAGGTGGTGCCTGACCACGAGTTGACGCAGGTGCTCTCCGGGCATGGTGACTTCAGGGCGAAGTTCTTTACCTTTCATCCGGTTGATGATCCAGATTGTCCGGAATGTGGGCGGCCAAAGACCGTTTCCCACGTCTTGTACGATTGTATACGGTACGCCTATGCCAGGGATAGATTGCTCCGTGACCTTAGGAGGCTCGAGCTAGACTTTGATATACCGGCTTTGTTGTTTTCTGATGCCGGTTTGAAGTTGTTTGTGGCGTTTGTGAGGAGCATCTTTTCAGCTAGGTAGCTCGGACAGCCCGGCTGATTAGGGTTGCATGACCCACCCGAGTCATGCCTCCTGTTTGAGTCAGTCGGAACTCCGTGTAGGGAAGGGCGGCCCGCGGTTGAAGATCGTCGAAGAGTGTTGTGAGCAGAGCATACAAGGTTTCGCGTTTCGTCCATGTTGGCTAGAACATATCTAGGCTGTTCGGACAGCGATTACGTTGAAAAAGACGTCCGGGTTGGCATTTGTGTGCTAGTCCGAGGGATCTCCCGATGACGCTGGAGGGTGACCGAGGATGGCTGAGGGGGGAACATCTTAGCCTGGCGAATGCCTCTATGGCATGTGAGTTCCGAGGACTTTTGAGGACTGCAGGCGAAGGCTTCGGCCTAGGAACTGCGGAGCTGGTGGACTACCGGAATAGTCCAAGGTGGGTGCCTCTTCAACAAAATAAAGTCCTTAAAGGTAGTACTTAAAGAACTGTAAGTTATACCAAGAAACTTTTATGGACATAATTAGCAAGGAATAGATATTTAAAATTACTATATCATAACATGATAAAACTGAACGTACAGAAAATCACACTACTCTGTGAAAAGAAAATTGCGTTATACAATGGTGTAGTTATGTCTTATACTTCTTTTGTAGATTAGTCTAAGCATAATTAAAATAATTTTCATTATAAATAAACAACCAAAATGCTATTTCGTAAATAGAGTACCGAAACAAAAGAAATTAAAATTAATAATATGAATTTAAACGTATCATTCTACTACTTAAAAGATACTCGTAATTATAATAGTGACCTTGAAACAGAATTACAGAAAAAGCGTCTCCATAATACTTTTTTTACAAAAAAATAAATGTTAAACAAATAAATTTAAATGTATTCATGTAATAAATTATTACTTACAGCAATTTTCTTTTATGTATCATATAATATTATATTTGAAGAATCATTTAAACTACATTCAAAGTTAGTTTAATGCAAAGTTATTCATTAGTTATTTTATGTAAGTCAAACATACAATTTTCTTCTATCTAACCCACAATTTTATTCCTAATCGCTTTAATTTAACCAAATTAAACATAAATACAAGTATAATAAAAACTAGTAATTTTAGAACAATTGTACATTTGTTTACTTATATTTTTATTTACGTAACTCATACACGGCTTTTAACCATATTAACTTTTCTTTTCAAATATTTAAATAATATTTGTAGTGAATAATTTAATATATAATAAAATTTAAATAATAAGAAGTGATTAAAATATGAATGTTATTTATTCATTTAATTCTTTAAGAGTTAGAAATTCTTATAATTAGAATGCTTATAAGAAATTCTCACAATAATTAGAAATTCTCGTACGAATATTGGTATCCATTAGAATGTTATAAGGAAACTCTTCCGGCAGAAGATAACAGGTTTAGACACAATAAAACCATATAAACGTTGGCTTAAAAAATAAAAAAATTAAAATTTATTACTTTACGTAATAAGATTATATTATACATTGAAATAAACGATTTGATATTTCTGTTTAAACTTGTTTTTTCTTAATGTCGTAATTTTATTTTAAAAGCATTGCGTCCGGGCGCTAATAACGAATCTTAGTTGTGCACCCCAAAACACCCAAAAAAAGCACGACGGCCCTGCCATATGCAAGCGACTTTATAAGTAGCAGCACGGAAATGCGGGAGCGTTCAATTACAGATCACCACAAGGAGAAGACCAAGAGTCACCTAGCCGGGCCAACGTGGGTTCTCTCAGCGAATGCCATCATCCCCTCCGAAGCAGCAGATCTGGCTGTCCCGGGACTAAATCGTCCGGTAGCGCCAGGAGGCGTAGCGGTGAAGATGGAGCCGGAAGAGCACCGCCACCGCTAGGAGAGAACCACCATGGCCGCGCCGGCGGAAGACGACCGACACTGCGGAGCTCTGGGGCTCACCATTATAACAGATACTGTAGTGGTGACCAAACTGCCATTTAATATTATATATATATATATATATATATATATATATATATATATATGTGTGTGTGTGTGTGTGTGTGTGTGTGTGTGTGTGTGTGTGTGTGTGTGTGTGTGTGTGTGTGTGTAGGAGGGGGAATTAAGCTCCCTTTATATTTTCAAGTTTCAACGAATTACTAACTGTAAGAAAATATATTAAACTGTAAAAGAGAAATAGAGATGTTTTTTTTTTTGAACTGGTTTAAAGATATGAATCTGAATCATTGACGGTCTGAAAAAAAAATAATTATTTTGCTGGTTTGGTAATGTAATCGTTGAGAAGAATGGGTAATATGAAACGGATATACAAAGTAAGAAATGAGAATGTATTCAGAAGAATAGGAGCGGAGCAGAATTTGATGAAGACGATAAGAAAAATAAAAACTTCTTGTTTGGAGCAAATCTTGTTTTGAAATATTTTTTCATTAAAAAACCAGAGAAGGAAAATTAAACAAAAGTGTGAGATACTTAGAGACGTTACGAGAAAAGAAGTTATAACAAAATTAATGAATTTTATCAAGCCGATTAAATATTCGTATAGTATAATTCAACATTGTTGTGATTATAATAATTAAATATCTTTTATTATTAAAATACGTGTAATAGTAAAACAAACCTTACACTTTCTGTTTTATGAAGCTTGCATTTCAAACTGAGAAAAAGAAGATTACTTGATAAATAGATGTTTTTTTTCCCCTAGTAAGAGAAAGAAAGAAAATAAAACTGATACTCAGAAAGAGTAAAAATATAATTTTTTTAATTCTGTGATAACACAAGATAATCAGGTAACGTATTCTATTCTGTGAAATTAATTTTCTTGACATAAATTTTTAATCGCTAAATGGTTCAAGTTTATTAACAGGTATCTGGATATTTTCTAAAAGATAAATTAAAAAAAAAAAAATGGTTGAATTTCTTTCGTTAAAAATTTCATTCAAAAATTGGGTAAACTGTTAACGACTATCAGAAAATTAAAAGAGTATTTTATTGACCACAACAGTTATACAAGCCAAACGAGATTATTTTTTGTAGGTACCGGGATACAATTATTGTTATTATTATTATATCTATATATTAAAATTATGTATATAAATAAGAACTGAGGACAGTCGTATTTTAATATAAATTAAGTCAATAGGACATACGTTCATTTCTACGTACCTTTATTCTTCAATTTTTTTTAATGCATGTATGCATAACTGAATTTTTAAAACTCAATTATTTTATTTAAATCAAACACAATTCACAATTTTTGTAAAAATTCATTAACCCTTATTTTTAATCTAATGTAAATTTGCGAGCCAATGCGAGGTGAACGTATATTTGAAAAAGCCCTTTTGCAAAGCACTTAAGATCAAATAATTCTTTATTTTTATTACTTTATACTAATTGTATAAAGTATTTTTTAAACAAAACTTATTGCAACCGCTAATAAAATTTTGTTGATCAGTATGATAGATAATACAATTATCGTGTTTCATACACAGAATGTATCACGAAGTTCTCCCGGGACTTTCACAACTTATTTTACAAGTAAAAATAAAGGAAAAGTGCTTTTAAACATATGTGATAAAATGCTTCGTTTGTAAGTTAATTCTAATGAAAGATTTTGCTCGGATTTCAGCTACCCCGGTGAAATGAGGTCGTACTGAAATTCGTAATACATTAATTAAAGCACTGAATTAAAAACTTCTTATAGGGTTTGACCAGAAGAATCGAATAAAATAGGTCCAACAGTAATTTTTGAAAAATCTGGAGTAAAAACCAATAAGTTAGGATAAAAAGCTCTGTTTTTTATGTTTAACGTACAATAACTTTGTTAAATAGGTAATTAACACATTAAGCTTATAAGCAAACTTGTACAGAATATAATTCTTAACAAAATGTTGTAAGATAAGCTGAATAAATAAAAAAAATTTAGAGAAATTCAAGTTTTATTTAGAAACACTAATTTACTATATCTGACAAAAGAATACTACAAAATGTACAGTTAAAAGTTTCTGTTAAAGTATTTTAAAAAACTGGAAATTACATTAAAACTGTAAAATAAAAATTACTTACATAATTTTTTTTTATTAATGACAGAAATTCTATTTCTGACAGAAATACTATTTGAAAAATTATTATTTCAAAGTTGGCAATAAAATAACTTCATCTCATCAACGACACGCAATACTGTATTAGAGTGTAAATCATTCTGTAAGGTACATTTTTTTGTATCGGGTACTGTTAAAAAGAAATCATTAATTCTGCCTCTTAATTATCGTTCTAAAAATCTCAATACCACTCCATTTCACTGAGATAGCTGAAATCCAAGCAAAATTTTTTATTAGCCGTAATTCTCAAACGAAGCATTTTAGAGCATATATTTATTTATATGAATCTTTTCCATTATTTTCACGAATGGAATAGATTATGAAAGTCCCGGGAGAACTACGCGATATACTTTGTATACGCTTATCGAGCGACTTTAAAAAAAGATCGATTATAAAAAATCGAATAATGTCGACAATGAGAACAGATAAAGATATTAGAAATAAAATAATATAATATAAAAAAATAAAATAAAATGTAAAATATGCCTTACAAGTTAAAAAAATAAATTTACCTTCAAGTTAAACTAGCCTAAATTTAAAAATCCTTAATCAATGATCAATGTATTATTAACGTATACAGTTTATTTTTTAGGTATTTGCTACGTATCAGTTTATTTGTTTAGTATTTTATTTCATTCTTCTAACTAAACACTTCCTACAAGTTATTCTTATGAAAAAAAAAGTTTAATTAAATATGTCGAAAACATACCCTGTTTATTTTAAATAAGTATGAAAAACAATATTTACATTTAATCAGTCTACATTACCGGTTAAAGTTTGCTACTACTGTTTGTAATAGTTAAAAATTAAATAAACATTAAAAAAAACTAGTATGAAATAAAGTTGCCACTCACAAACATTTGCATTTCCATTTGTTGAGTAATATACGAAATTTAGAGGTGACACTTTGCCCCTGAAGAGTTACCGGCCGTGTATTAAACTGAGTTGGGAGGAGAACTCCAACTGTTATGATGTATTGAGAGTACTGAACGTGACAGTGCGAATACCTATACCCGTATGAATAGTCTGGATAGCATTTCCGAAGCCTCCATGATTAATTCCAGTTATCTGTATAGGTAAAAATTAAATAATTCAGGATTAGATATTTAACACCAGTTTTGTAACTAACTTTGAAAAAAGTAAATTATATTTTTTAGTACTATTCGGATATTAAGTTCCATTCGTCAAAATAAATCTATTACTTCATAATTTATCAAGTATTATAATCTTTATTCTCTAGTAAATAAACAAATTTAATACTAGTAGTTTTAATCGATGTTAATAAGTTTAAGCCCAAATAAATCTCTTGGAAAAATAATTAAACATTTCTAAGTAGTCCTTCGTTATTACCTATTTTCTCAATTAACCTACGAAATTTCACTTAATTACACAAATTTATCTTTAAAATTTCGAAGTAGATAAATAATAAATTTAAACTTTTTTATTAAAATTCTGTATGAATATTACTTTAAAGTTGTTGCAAAACAATTTTTTTTCTCTTTTGAATTATCTCCAAACTTTTCCGTAACTAATTTTCCCTAATTCTTCTCGTAATCAATCTTCACGTTTCTCTGACAAAGATATTTCACAGTTACCGATTAATTTAAAAATAATAACAATTCAAGTTAAATATATTTATTTAAAAAACAAACAAAATTGAATGTTCGATTTAACAACTTGAATTGGAAAATGTTTTAATAATTTTAAAAAATATATATAACGTAATAATAATAACATAAATATTTTAACGGCTTCCTAGATTCTCTTCTAGCCATCCGATCCACCTGCAGCGGACAGAAAATTTACATTTGGTACAATAGTATAGAAGGACACTTTGTAATTGTTCATGTTACAGAATAAAATTCAGAAACTATTTAAAATAATTCATGTTAAAATTTAATATAAAAATTTTATAAAATAAATTAAATTAAAAAATAAAATAAAATAAATTTTATATAATATAATAAATTTAATATATAAATTAATTTTATTTAAAATAAAATACTATATAAAACAGCTGAATCACAGTAAGAACCATGTTATACTAAAAATCATTAGTTACTCTTAAATATCAAAGAAACAAGAGCGCAGTCGTTTATAATTCGAAGATTATACTTATAATGTGTACCATTGTGCAGAAGTGATGTTAGATCAATATCCATATAAATGACGTTCTCACTTCTAAATAAGTGAATAAAAAGAATATCATAAAATATCCGACATTTTATTAAAGATGACGATTTTAAGTCATTACGTAATTCCTATTTACTAGTTGATTGCGGAATCTTTTCTGCATCGAAGTAATAAATGTCCACTGGGGGCTCTAAATCAATTCGGCCGATCAAACTCTTTCTCTATTCCAAACTACTGATAAAATTCAAGAAGTCCTGATGAAAATTCTAGAGATTTGTACAGAAAAAAGCAACTAATGTTATTCCGAAAGTTTCGACCTACCCACTTGATACATTCAAAGTTTTTTCTTTGCTTTGCTGACAATAAAGCTAAAGCGTACTGTAAAAAGAAGTTTCCAATGAAAAAACATACCGAGGTTCGTGATAGCTTTTCCTCTGCCTAAGCATTGAATATATAGTTTACAATTAAAAACATAACTGTTCGCGTCTTATATTAGACAAATTTATTATACTATTATTATTATTTATTTTTTATTTTTTGCGTTATATGGTATAGACTTCCAAGGTCATATTGCTAAAAAACATTATAATAAAACACAAAAGAAATGTTAAATGAAAAATCTAAACAAAACTCACACATATAACACTTGCAGAGTGTAAAGGGCCCTATTATTACTATTAGTATTATTATTACTAGGTTTAAAAGTACACCAGCTGTGCAAGTAAACGTAGTAAAATAAACTTTTTGTTCAGTTTTTTTCTTTATCAACAAATTTCATGAAAACTTTCATTACATGAAAAAAAAAAGATTCATAAACGTAATAATTTTTTTTTTATTTTGACAGAACACGTAGTTGAAAATAAAGTAAGTCCGACATCAGTTGTTTACTATAACTATGGAAACAAGCTATTAAACTTCAAATTTACTAATGGAGATAGTGCATCTAGTTAGATACGCATTTCAAGTTTTAAACAATCAAAAGTAATTTCCTTGTTATATTTGCTTAATTTTAATTGCGTGATGACAGAAATAACTTGTGTATCGGCCTTTCATAAATTTTATCAGAATTTGTATATCAGGAGTCAAATACAGTGTGGTGGTAGCCCATCCAGATTGTTGTAGCTTGGATGGTATAGAGCATTCGTTCTTCAAGTGGGCGATAACGCTCCCTTGTCGGCGCTGGAGGCCTTCAGGGAAGGAGAGGTAGAAGGCCAATAGAAAATTGGGGGCGTTCAGATGGTCTAGGAAGGCGATGATCGATTAAAAAAAAATGAAAAAATAATTTTTTCCTGATATTTCAAACTAAAATGTTAAGTTAAATACATGTTTCAACTCAGAAGCAGTATATCCCACTTTTTAAAACAATAATTACAATTGCTATTTTTAAGAGCGCATTTTAAAAACAGTAATTGGAGTTATTACATTTAACAGATGATATGTTTACAAATATTAGGGGCGCTGGAAAAGTTCTGTTTCTCAATATAGGCGGTGGGTGAAAAGTTTAAGAATTAATTGGATAGTGTACTGTAAACTAACCTTTTAGTTTCAATTAATACTTCATTACGACTTTTACTATTTAGTAGTTATCTTATTGTTTAAATAAAACTATTTTTTTTTTTAATATGTATGTTTACTTGTTTCCATGTAATATTTAGTTTTAATAATCTACTTAAACTCTGACAATGATCGTAAAACAATAAACATCCACAAAAAAGTTTTTTTTGTATAAAGTTATTTAATTTTACATTTTTAACAGTAATATTATAAATATAATTATTATTTATCTTTACATATTTAATAATGTTAAAATCAAATGGGTGTATAAAGTAACAAATGAAGAGGTGTTGAGGCAAAATTAATGAAGAACGAAGAAGCATTTGAAAAAATGTAGTTAAAAGAAGAGACGGACTTAGAGGCCATATATTAAGGTATCCTGTAATAGTCGCTTTGATATTGAAGGGACATGTAGAAGGGAAAAATTGTGCACGCCGGCAACGGTTGGGATATGTAAAACAAATTGTTAGAGATGTAGGATATAGGGGGGTATACCGAAATAAAATCACTAGAAAGGGAATCTTGGAAAGCTGCATCAAACCAGTCAAATGACTAAAGACAAAAAAAAGTATTTAAAAATGCAAATATGTAATTTGGAGTAGGCAAGTAAACTGTTACAATATAAATTAATAACGCAGTGATATAAATACATAACAGTTTTTTAAACTGTTATGTATGAGATGCAGGCATATTGGAGTGAATTTTAGTTAAGAAACAACTTTAAGAAGAGTAATTGATTTAACACTATATTATTTTTTATCAAAAGAAAATTCAGTATTAATGTTATAAAACTGGGACATTAGAAGGGTAAAAACTTTATTTGAACTTTATTATTTGCGAAAATTAAAAAATGTATATAAATTAAAAACTTAATTTTTAATTGAATTTGAATAACAAAATATTATTTTTAAATTGGCAATTAATGTATTATAAACAAATTTTGATAAAGAGAAGGTAGATTTAAAAAAATAATAATAATATTTGTAAAAAATACATATTTTAAGAATATTTGTTGAAATCAGGGGTAAATAGTATGTTATATTAAGCAAATTCTGTTTGGAAAATAAAGAATAATCTTGTGTATAATAATAATCTCTCTACATATTTAAAATAAATAAAATTTAACAATAATCTATTAATAAAAAAATTTTAATCCACCGGGTTGGTGTAGTTGTAAAACTCGTCATAGTAAATTAGCTGATTTCGAAGTCAACATTAGCTTATCTAGATAGCTTAATTAGCTGATTTAGAAGTTCATATGTTCAACTCCTATTAAAGATAGTTATTCGGATTTGAATACTAAATCGTGAATACCAGCGTTCTTTGGTGGTTGGGGTCAAATTAATCGCATGTCTCAGAAATTATCGGTCACAGTCTATTCAAGGCTATATGCTTACCGGTACATTTACAGTTACACTTCAGTCGCTAATGTCTTATAAATTTTGATGCGACTATAAATAAAAATATATTAATAAAAAAATTAATAACGAGCATAACGTTATATTATCGATACATTATTTATTCTCGCAATATCTAAAAAATAAAATTAATAATAAATAGCTGCCTTTATTAATATCACTTATTACTAAACTGAAAGTCCTTCAACGCCACGAAGCTTCCATTACGTACTATCTTTCGCCATCCGATAAAAATATAATTAACCAAAATAGTGATAGATATTCTCATTCATAACACACAAATTGATAAACAGCACACTCATTTTAACATCCTACACAAAATAAATAAAAGTAAAAACAAAAATAAATAAATCAAAAAGCGCATTACATTAACAAACATAAAATAAATAAATAGAGAAAACAGGTCGATAATTTTAAAAAATATTCTGGGTACAATGCAGCCTTCAGAATAAGAAACCAAAACAAATTGTTACACACAAAAATTTCCTTAAACAACCACAAGCTCCTGGAATAATCATAAATCTTGTGTTTCATTTTACTTCGTTGTATTTTCACATATATTACTGGGAATTACTTTTTTTAATGTTTTGAAAAAAAAGCTTGTGACTAGATTGCTGTCACCTCGACGATATATGATAAAGGACTACTACTTTAAAAATTTTAATCGGGTTTGTTTTAGCTAAGAAAACACTACAGTTGGTGAAGTAATATAGTAGGAAATAATTCTATTAAAAAGCACTGCTACTGAAAATGTATGTTTTATGTATATGCAGAAGTTATCAATTTGAAAATAATCTTTAACCTTTGTCACAACGTAAGAGGTATATTTTATAAGAATTTACAACATTTTATGTTTAAGTAGACAATGTAATTTAACTAGACTAAAAAAAGCTCAAATGAATTTATCATATTTTAGGAATGAGTAAATAAATACATGATTGAATTTATTCTAAGCATCAAAAATTCCTGTTTAAAAAATTATTGTTAACTTTTCCAATTATTAAAATTCTACAATTGTAAATAATATTAATTTTAAAATTTATTTATGGTTTTTTTTTTGTAGAGGGGAAATCTTTTTAAGCACCATGTGAACTCATATCCCATAGTAGTGTGATACTCTCCCTTGCTGGCTTACCCAATAAAACCGCTCCACCTCCACAATATGGGATGCCGGGCCCACCACCTTACGGGATTATCACAGCAACACATGTGTCTTGTCTACATTCTTGCCTCCATTGCTGGCCCCACGCTTCTAACTTGACGGGATCTAGCGTTTTCTTTTTTCCAGTTTATTTTAAGTAAAAACCGATGTTTATCATTATCCTTTACAGATATTTTTTTGTAAATAAGATATAAAAAGGATAGAAATGTTTTTTTTTTCAACATTTACAACATAAATAAAGGATTAAATTTGATTGTTAATAAATGTAGGTTAATTTAATTCCAATTCGAGGGATTTATTTACGGTTTATTAACTTAAAACACAGTAAATTCGAGAAAAAAAATCGCTAAGAATTTCAACTGTTACTCAATACCAGCAAAAGAAGTGGTAAAATTATGGAATTATAATTAAGAAAAGGAAAAATCTAAACAAAATTAAACGTTTATATATATATATATATATATAACTAGATGCTAGTGTAGATTTACACATATATATATATATATATATATATATTTACATATACATATGTAAATATATATATATATACATATACTAGCATCCCCGTTCACTTCTTCCCCAGCGCTACTCTTGTTTTTCATGTCGTGCTTAGGGGATATTTAGCCGGTCATGGCTCGCTTCGCGCGTTCTTTCCATCTAGCCAGAGGACTCTGCCCCCTGGATCTCTTCCTCTGAATTAAACTCATGCTTGTGAGAATAATAATAATAAATAAAAATTAATGCCTGTTCAATTTATAAAAAAAAGCTAGGGTATTGCAATTTCTTCAAAGCAACAATTTGGACAGTAGAGAACCTAAAACGTTCAGTGATCTGAAGAATGCGGGTTTCAAAATAGTCGGCAACTTAAAAATATTAGTTACAGCTGGTTACCGTAAAAATATATTTTGTCCGGTTCTACCTGACAAACACCACTAAGAGTGGATTTAGTTTCTCAATTATTTTACGGTAATTAATTACAGTTACAACAGTTACATTAGCAGTAGCTGTCTTGGTTGTACCGCTGCGCCTTACACCATCGCACCCTTAAAAAATCAAAATTTAAAAACTCTAAAATCCTGACTAAAATCTAGAAATTTGTTTTTAGATATTCACATGAGGTTTACACAGACCAAAAATCAAGGTGATATATTCATTTGTTACAGAAAAATATTAAAAAATAGCCTGTTTTAAAAAAATATTCAAAAATCCATTCTAACCATTTAAAGTCGAAATTTGAAGATTATACACACCAAACATCACATTGAACCCTTCATTTATTACCGAAAAAAAAAATATTAAATTTAATTTTAACTCTTTTAAACTCTGAATTTCAAAAAAATCCTTTCTTATTGGGCACTTATACCGTAAGAAAAACACGTATACAAAATTTCATCGATTTATCTTCAGTAGTTTCTGCTGGGAATAAATGATGAATCACTCAGGTCATGTTTATATATATCAAAATAATAACTATAAAAAAAAACAAACACCGTAAACAGTAATAGAGAAAAACTTTAACACACAGTAAAACCTGAGTAGACGGAATTTCGCGGGACCAAAAATATTTTCCGTTTTTGAACAGGAGTCCGGTGAATACAGGAATGAACGCAGACTATACAATTAAAAAGAAAAAATTCGGTAGTGCCCTTACCAGAACCCCATTTCATTTTCAGTAGTGAATTGTATAGTAGTTTGTTTACGAATTCGTAAGCACAAAATTTCTATCTTATGTTAGCAAGTATAGAGCAATATACTTAAATACAAAAATAAATAATATATGTGGATTGTAGAAAAATTCTCGTATTTTCATATAAAAATCTTAAATTTAGGAACTGATAATTTTGAATAATAACGTATTTCTAAATTGTTTTCTAAATGTACTTTATTATTGTTCATTAAGTAATTTAATCTTTATTATAAGAAAAAAATTGGTTATTTTCTTTTTTGTACTGAACTTTTACTTTCAGAGACTCTGTTTTCTGTCAACATTCTGGCTTTATAAATTATGTTAAACATAAAATGAATCATTCGCTGCAAATGAAAATTCCTGAAGATCTAATACGTTGCATAACGCTCCACTGTATGATCTAGTTTTTGTAGCGTTACTGTTACGGTCCTCGTCATCGGAATCGCTTTTGTCTTCATCAATTTTCTCTCGGTAGCGATCAATAAATTCATCTATATTCTCTATGTTAGTGTCGGTCACTAATAGGTTGTCCATGTTAACAAAATCTTCAGCAATTATATTTTCATAAGACGCCCTGCTCAGTTCTTCCTGCAAGTCATCAAATATCGTCTTAAATTCCGTTTCTGTAGTCCTGTGCAATTGAAAGTTTCCTTTTTGGATGCAGTGTTAAACCGTCTCTCCGATATGTATTAAAACGCTTCCGACAGTCAAATTATAACGTCGAGCACTGATATAGATTTTGTCAGTTTAGTAGTTGACGGTACCGTGTCAGTAGTTGCTAACAGAGATTTAATTAAAAATTTACGGTAGTGTAATTTGAGACATTTAATTATACCCTGATCCAAAGACTGAGTAACGCTTGTCATATTTAGTGGAAACCAAGCTAATTTAACATGGCGTAATGCAACATCCGGATGACATGTGGCGTTATCTAAAATGAGAATAACATATCTATTTTACTGCTTCATTCTTGTATTAAACTCTTGCACCATTTCTCCATAATGCGCGACATCTTCCATGATTTTTTATAGGGTCTCCATATTGCAGGAAGATTGTTTTTATTAACGTTTTTAAAACACCTCGGCTTATCAGCCTTTTCAAGAACGAGCGGTTTTTCCCGTTCTCCTATCATAAATCCGCAAACAATAACTGTCAACTTTTCCTTGGAATGCTACCCTCCTGTACAACGTTCTGCTTTCAAGCAAAGAGTCTTACTCGGTAGTGCACGATAAAAAAGTCCGGTTTCGTCCCCGTTTGCAATATTTCTAAGTTCACAATTTTCAATCAAAGTAGCAAGTTTTGTTTTCCAGTCAGTTACTGTCTCGTCACACACATCTCCAGCCTCGCCATATACTTCTTTAAACACAATTTGATACCGCTTTTAAAACTTTCCAGCCTACCATTTGAAGCGCTGAAATTGGTGCTACCTAATTTCCCTGCAATTTCCTTTGTTTGGTGCTGTACAATTACTCCTGAAATCGGTAACTTTCTTGCCCTCGCACTCACAAACCAATCCTAAACAATTATGTTAATTTCTTCGTTGCCAGTTTTTCGCATATGCCTTTTATTTGAACCGCTCCCTTTTAACCGTTCAGTTTTTAACTCGTTGAGATTTTTTTAAATTTCATGGATTTGAGTCTTACCTACACCAAATTTTTCGACTAAGTTTTTAACAGACAGTTTGTCTTTTTCGCTGACTTCGATTACTTTGATTTTTGTATTTAAGTCCAACAAAACTCTTTTTTTCGATGTTACACTAATATACAGTATCCGGAAGAACACTAAACTAACAATCGAACTATACAGTTCTGTATTTTAGGTACTGAACTGTATTATGGATCCGAAAAACACAAAAAATTAAAATTAAAATGACAAATTCATTTGTCATTTTAATTTTAGCACAGCAAAGCAGACTTTCTTGTAATGAACAAAAACGACACATGAATAAGTTACATGCAGTGTCATTACAAAATTAATTTAAATGAAATTGTGACACGAGATAAGGAATGATGAGAATGTGTTAAGTTATGATTCATAGGGCAGTAGGCATAAAGGCTAGTTAACCAAAACAACGATGACTGTCTGTCGCCGTCTGTTACGACTGGCAACGAGTTACTGAAAATGTAAATATTTATATAGTGTTAAACGCGAATTTATCAGTTAAAACACTGACATGACTGTTTTATTTTTGTTTATGAAGGGTAATTTGTAACATAGCGTAGTACAGTATACTGCATACAGTATATGTAGTACTAACCCACCGGGTTGGTCTAGTGGTGAACGCGTCTTCCCAAATCAGCTGATTTGGAAGTCGAGAGTTCCAGCGTTCAAGTCCTAGTAAAGGCAATTACGGTTCTGAATACTAGGTTGTGGATACCGGTGTTCTTTAGTGGTTGGGTTTCAATTAACCACACATCTCAGGTATGGTCGAACTGAGAATGTACAAGACCACACTTCATTCACACTCTTACATATCATCCTCTGACGTATTATCTAAACGGTAGTTACCGGAGGCTAAACAGGAAAAAGAAAGAAATAAAGTATATGTAGTACTTAACCGACCGGGTTGGTCTAATGTGAATGCGTCTTTCCCAGTCAGCTGATTTGGAAGTCGAGAGTTCCAGCGTTCAGTTCTAGTCCTAGTAAAGTCAGTCATTTTTAAACGGATTTGAATACTAGATCGTGGATACCGGTGTTCTCTAGTGGTTGGGTTTCAAATAACCGAACATCTCAGGAGTTGTCGAACTGAAACTGTACAAGACTGTACTTCATTACAGTCATACATATCATCCTCTGTAGTAATATCTGACAGTAATTCCCGGAAGCTAAACAGAAAAAAAAGTATGTGTAGTACTGCACAGTAAACGTATTCTATTTTATATGCGGGAAAATTTAGTACTGTACTTTATGTATAGCATTAAATGGTATACGTATTTTTTTGCATAAATTACAGTACTCCACACGATTCTCAAAAAACGTTTCCGTTCACTCGTGAGATTTTTTCCGTTTCCGCGTCAACCAGGTTTCCGTTACTTCAGGGAAAATTGACATCATATCTTTGGTAAAATTCACGGGACCAGAGAAATTTTCCGTTGTAGACAGGATTCCGTTAAATCCAGGCTCCGTTAACTCGTTTTACTTTTTTCTTTATTCCTGTTTAGCCTCCGGTAACTACCATTCAGATAATACTTCAGAGGATGAATGAGGATGATATATGTATGAGTGTAAATGAAGTGTAGTCTTGTACATTCTCAGTTCGACCATTCCTGAGATGTGTGGTTAATTGAAACCCAACCACCAAAGAACACCGGTATCCACGATCTAGTATTCAAATCCATGTAAAAACAACTGGCTTTACTAGGACTTGAACGCTGGAACTCTCGACTTCCAAATCAGCTGATTTGGGAAGACGCGTTCACCACTAGACCAACCCGGTGGGTTAACTTGTTTTACTGTATTAACAATAGTTAACTTTCATTGTCAAAATAATTAAATTAACGTGTCAATTAATGCCAAAATATTATTTTTCACGTAAGTTAATGAAATATTAGAATTTTCAGAAATAGAATATGTACATTTAAAACAAATATTAATTAAAAAAAAAAAAAAAACTATAAAATACTGAATAAAAAAAAAACTTTAAAATAATACAAACTGCGAAACATTATAAATTACAAAACACTAAAAATTTATATGAATGTATATAAAAATATAATATAAATGTTAATTACAAAGCGATACAATATCGACTGATAATCTACGTCTAGAATATATGATCACCAATCCGAGTAAAATTGATTAACTGACCATCACAATTTATACCATGCCCTTAAGAAATAGAATAATGCTTATTTTTCTATTAAGGGGTATTAAATAAACTGTTGACTACGATTCCAATTGGTAGTTTTAAATAGTTTACACTGTATTTAAATTACTTGTTTAATTTCAACATGGATTACAGCAAATGACAGTTTTAGTGGTTTTTTTTATGATTAAGAGTCATAAAAATGATATTATATAGTTTCGAGAGTTTTTTTCTTAACTTTTATATACATTTACTAAATTTTTGTTTATTGTTAATTCAAATATATTTTACCTGAAATTATTTATTTTTTTACCTATTTACCTGGAAGATATTGATAATGATTTTTCAAAAAATGAAAACCGAATTTAGTTTTAACTTTTTTCAACGTTATTAAAAAGTGATGTAAAAAACTTGTTTTTTTGTTGATCAGAAACACCAGACGATTAAAATAAAATAAAAGTATAAAAAATAAATAAATTTCAATTTTCTTTTATAATTTTGAATATATTGTTTTTACTAAAAATAATACATAACGATAAACAAAATATCAGAGCTACTACTAATAATAATTAATAGCTTTTCTTTTATTAAAGAAATTTTATTAATTATGATAATTAATTTTGATTTATAACTATAATGAATTGTACCGGCTGATGATATTACTTTAATATTGTTTGCAGTTAACATTTCTCTCTTTTCAGTATGCTTTTCCCGTCTGTAAGGTTACGTTTTATCTTAATTAAAATTAAAAGTAATTACCTAATAAAATCATTTTTATTACCTAATAAAACCATTTTTTTCATTTTTTAATGTCTGGGAGTATTCATTTTAATTCTATACACTTATTAATACGTACGACATCTATCATTTTACTCTTCATTTTTATCAAAATTCCTTTTTTTACGATTGTTTTATTTGTTTTACAAGTCAAAAAATTAATTTTTTTTAACATTTAAAGTCGTTCATTTTAAAAAAGTATAAAACTCTGTTATGAAATAAAAATTATAATTAAATAAATAAATGTATTATATATATATCCAAAACGATAATTTAAAAAAAAAAAATTTTTATTCATAAAGATATCATGAATGTTATCTTTATAAGGATATAACTACGTGATCAAATACGTAAATAATAAAAATGTTTTTAATTAAAAATAAGCATGCTATACTATTAGTTAACTTACAATTCCGTATTCATCCAGTCACCTAGTAATCACAGTGTCCCTACTACATATATATGCGTCCTACTGCAGTAGATAAGCACCTGAACCACAATTTGAACTCTTATACAATCTGTGAAAACCATTGTTCCAAGATAATTTGTTCCAGGACATATTATTTGTAACTGGATATTATCAGAACTGCTTCTACATAGTTATGCATGTAGCACAATAGAAGAAGAAAAAATTAATAGATAAATATCGAGAAAGAAGAGAACAACATACATATATATTTTAAAGTAAGGTAAATGTGATCCTAAGTACTGTATGATGGAATAAGTACTGTACTGATGGAATGCCTGGTGGCACTTCATCTCCATCAGAAGAAACAAGGAAAAATTGGTGAGGACGCACAGAAGAGTGCTCCTGGGTGTGGTAGCGGCGTACAGGACCGTTTCTTACGAAGCCCTATGTGTTTTGGCCGGTGTGCCTCCAGTAGATTTAATCGCGAGGCAACGAGTAGAAAAGTCGCAAGGAAGAGGAGAACAGGAGGTTAGAGGCGCTACTATCGACAGCTGGCAAGAGAGGTGGGCTCAAGACGGCGTGACTCGATGGACCAAATCACTAATCCCAGTAATTAAGCCCTGGATTACGAGAAGACACGGGGACACGGACTACTACTTGAGCCAGTTCCTCACAGGACATGGCTGCTTCAACAGTTATTTACACAAGGAGGGAGGACCCAAGGTGGATGTACTGTGAGGAACTGGACGACGCGGAGCATACGTTCTTTGCATGCAACAGTGGGCCACACTTAGATTTAACGCGGCTTTCACAGGGAACGCTCCATCAGAGATAGTAAGTTTCATGTTAAACAGCGAAGAAAACTGGAGAAGAGCTGCAGACTTCGTTAGAAAAGTCATCTCTCAAAAGAACACGGATGAGAGAGGAATGGGGTATTAGCTAGGTTAGGGAAGGGTGGACAGCCTCGGTGGTGAGGGTCGACATGCTGAGGTGCGTCGGTCTCGATCAGCCGCCGAGGACTCCAGGGGAATTATTTAGGAACCAACAAAATGTTAATCAGGAAAAGACCCGACACCACGCCCCGACATACCTGGTATAGCGTGGTGTCTAAAATGGGCAATGAAAAAAGTATAACTCTCAAAAGAGCTAACCGGTAGGCCGACCTGCCATGCCGGTATATAGCCGGTAGGTGGGGTGGCCTATTAAAGTATACAGGCACTCCCCTGGGTGGCGCAATACCACCAAGTTGGACCGGCCCAGGGGAGTAGTATTTTCCTTCAAATTTCTTTAAATCAAAAAACTGGATTTAGCTTCCCTTAGGAGAATTTCTACTTCCTTTTAAATCATTAACATTAAATAAGTAAATATTGTTATATTCATAAGGGATATTAACTTTAAATCTATGCTCACAAGTGATTTTATTTTTATTTTTCCAATAAAATTTTATTTATTACATTTCTTGCCCTAATGAAAATAATCTAAATGTTTTTATTACGCTTATACTTAATACCCTTGAATTCAGCAACCAGTATCAGTATCATTTTTAAAAAGAAAATTTACATATTTTAAGTTTAATAAATTGAATTAAATAGATTACCAATAAATAGATAAAAAAGATTTGTATTTCAAAAATTTTACTTGTCCCATTTATCTCAGCTTAAAATTTATAAGTAGCTTATGAGTCAGGCATACAGCAATTTCAATTAATGATAGTTCAGAATTATAAAAACTATCGTAATATTTATTCCAATATGTCAACGCTTTCTGATTATTTTCATGACTGTTTTACACTGTTACAATCTAATGCTGAAAATTGATGTATTCCTTTTGTTAAACTTTTTTTTGATCTAGTATTCAAATCCGTATAAAATTGTTAATAAGAACTGTTAAATAATTGTTTAACGTCCACTTAAAAAATTATTATTTGTTAATCATCATATAGAAATATTAATACTTGTAATATATCCAGATAAGAAATAATTCCCTTATTGTACTGCATTGACTAATTGTAAGAAATTCAACGCTAAATTTATTATTAAAATGAATAAGGTTTAATTTTACATGCTCTTTCATTGTACGTAAAAAAAATAACCCTGCAATTGCCGTTCTAATTCTATTTAGTCGACATATAATAACGAAGCGGAAGAAAATTAAAGTAAGGGAAACTTTCTATCATTTTTGTTAAACCACTAAAATTATTTTTTTATGCCAAACTTCGCATGATTGATGGCATGTGAATATATTACTTTTTTCGAGGCTTTAAATTTTATTTTACCAAAATAATTATGAAGAATACTTTATTTAAAAAACTAATTCAACACAAAAAAATTTATAAATAAAAAGAGAATAAAATAAATCGGCATAAAAAATATACTGTTAGTCAAATATAAATAAATAATAAAGAATATAAATAATAAATGATGATAAAATGTAAATAATACAATAGTTACATGTCAAGGACGCACTACTGATACTAATAAAACTTGTTCTTATAAATAATAATTTAGAACAAGTTCTACAGTCTGTTAAAAATTAAAAAAACACAATTGAAAAAAAAAAAAATAGGATGTCCGTCCATTGAAGATCCATACACGACACGAGTAATGTAGAAGTACGAAGTCCATAAATTTCGGGCCGTTGTCCTTAGATCCGTGAAGGCTTCATGCGAGTATGACTGAGACCCTTGAATATGAGGGTCACATGGTATCACATGATGCATGTGAGGCATCACATGGTGAACATTTTGAAAAAACAAAAATATTAGACTCAACTCCATTTTGGCGTAAACGACCACAAACAGAAACATTTTTCTGAGCTTTTTGTAACTCTACAGTTGATAGAGCATAAAATATTACTCGTTGGTTTGTAATCTCCTTTCGTTACTCATTACCCTTGACAGGAAGGGTGTCAATGGTGTTATGGGTCCTAACCGGTATTCTCTGAACTTTCCTACCGTCTGGAAACAGTTTTACCCACGCCAATTCCTCTACCCTTTGTTCTTTCAGAACGGTCATGGGTGGGAGCTGCTTTACGATTCAACTAATAAATAGGTATCGGACGGTCATCTGTTACCTTTGACGAACCATTGACGTTCCTTTTTCACCCGCTACAAATTCATTTGACCCTCTAGAATGGGAGTCAACATATAGAAATGAACATTATTCTTAAATCCAGCGATTGAGTAGTGGTTTTGACAGGTCATTTGTATATAGTATAATGTTTTTTTTTCGAATTTTTAAAATTTATTTAAATATATATATACTCGAATTTACATAACCTATGAAACTCCCGGTAACGTAAGGTTTCCAACCTGGGGTCATACATCATCTAAATCGTTTCAGTCGTCTAGTTGCAATGGTGGAACAAACATACATACATTCTAAATACATGCACTCCTTTTTGGGCAGTCGTGTAAAAAAAAACATTAACGAAAATAAATATTTCAGTACTTGGAAAAATATGTCATGTTAACATAACAAAAGATGCCACAGATAATGAAACGTCAACTTGCAGCATCATAACGAACTGCGCTTCTAACTTGCCCCGCTCAAATTTGTTCGACCTTAAATTAAGCGTAACTCATGAATTATTCAATCAATTTTATCAAATTTTCAAATGCACAAGTTTACATACACTATTACAGCATATCTAAATTTCGACGAAAATTTATCTAGTAGTTTTGGAAAATTTCGAGTAACAAAATTCTATACATAGGTTTTATTTAACCTCCAGGTCCACCTGACGGTAGATCATAGATTTTCTAATCGAAGGTTTGCTAGTTCAGATTACTACGAATAAAACTGTTATCAAATAGTGTATTAACCACAGCCGATCAGAATGATAAAACATCGATTAAGGATTAAATAAATGTAATAAATTGATTAATTCTACGAACAAAATAGATTATATTAAGATCAAAAACTAATAAACATTAAATTTAATCAAAATAATAAAATTATATATCTCTTTCGAAATAGGCTTTTTCTAAAATCAGAACCATTTGATGAAGGAGATTAATAATTGGAGATCAGCCGAACTCCAGTCATATTGTTAAACTAATAGGTTCTATATAAATTCTCTCGATCACTATTTCATCGTTGGGTTCTAATTAATAATGCATTCTATCTGTTGATTAGTTATAATAATTCACAAGCATTCTACCTACACGAATAAGGGACGCAGCTGATAACGAATTAGCTGAATCAAAAAAATTAAGCATCTAGAAATTTCCAATAAATCATACGAATCAATAAAGTAATACTTAAATTTATGAAATAACTTTTCTCTAAATGAATCAAATCATAATACATCGTATATTTATTGTACTTACATATTTTATTAAAGTGATATTGGGCTAGCCACCCATTTATTAAATGAGACCGGATTATATGCATTTACATGTAACTTCATTCCAACCGGTTATTGCATATTTTCTTTAAAATCCAGTGATGATGCATAATTTCGCTATATTTACAATATTTTTCGGTAGAATTCCTAATTAATAATGAAATCCTACGTTGTAGCCGGCCAAAACTACTAGTCGCGCGGCTTTTAAAGCGCACTTAACCGCTGCGCGTCTATTGTTTTGGTAGGATAATATTATTGTGAGGCTAAGTAAAAACACAGACTCACGCGAGACAAGGACGGACGATACCATTCTTCGTCGCGCACGCCTACTGTAGCATTTCTGCCACTAGGCAGTTAAATTACACATATTATTGTTGACTCGCTCATCGCTTCAGTTTAGTTTTTCATTTATTTGTGCACAGTTTAATGTGTACCATACCTGCAGAAAAAAGTGTCTTTTCGTGGATAGCTGACTATCCTGGAACATTAAGTTACGACGGAAATGTTTTATATTGCCGAGTGTGCGAGAAAAATATTTCGTCCATAAAAAAGTTTCAAATAGATCAACATGTCAAGACAAGTCTTCATATCGCAGGATTGCAAAAAGAAAGGCCCACGACAACAACTTATAACAGCGGCAAGTAGTAGCGATTTCACTTCTAAAGGTAAAAAAAAAACTACTTGAGCCTGGATTTATGTGAAGCATTGCTTACAAGTAATATTCCTCTTCACAAACTTATAAATCCTACCTTCAAAGATTTTCTGCGAAAATATTGCTTGAATAAAAATATACCAGATGAATCAACATTGCGTAAAAATTACATACCAACAATTTACCTACATATTCTGGAAGAAATACGCGACGAACTCAAGCATAGCATTAGTTTGATCTCAGCTGAGGAAATTAGTGACAGTTGTGGCCGTTACATTGCGAATTTAATAGTCGGTGCATTAAAACTAGAGCCTTCTTCTTCCTACTTGGTAGCTTGCAAAGACCTTGAAAAGACAAATCATTCTACGATTACCAGAGGTATTCCAGTGTAAACTTTAAAAAAAAGATTTGAAAGAACTTTGAACAATAATACAGGCTTTGAACATTTGTGTCAAATCAATAATTTTAAAAAACAGAGTAAAGGACAGTCGTGGAGTCAATCGTTGATTACGGCAAAAGAAAACACAGTGTAGAACACAAGTAAATAAAATGGACTGTTTTTAGGAAATTCATGTAAATCTTCTATTTATTGTTTTATTTATCTTTTCAACTCCAACCCGATCAATTTTAATTAGAATAATTATTAATTTTTTAAAGCCTAAGGAATTTTCTGCAAATTACACACACACACACACACACACACACACATACACACACACACACACACACACACACACACACACACACACACACACACACACACACACACACACACACACACACACACACACACACACACACACACACACACATATATATATATATATATATATATCTATATATATATATATATATATATATATATATATATATATATATATATATATATATATATATGTATATATATACACACACACACAAATATATATATTTCTTTTTTTTTAATTTTATAATTACCTGTATTCACAGCTTAAAATTTATCTGTAAAATTTTCCTATTTCAAAGATTTATAGAACAATTACATTTTTAAACAGGGATACAAAAAACGACTCCTTAAATTCCATAACTTTTACAATCCAAGGCCTGCTTGTACCATTTTTTAATTTTTATTTAACTATCAACAGAGCTATCAATTGCCAATACATTTTACTAAGGGGAAAACAAACTATTACAGTTATTCCACAGATAGGTTTAATTAACTGCATTGTCATTGATTAATTGAAGTTTTTACTGCGTGCAAAATTCGATCAATTACTGACTACTAGTCAGCATTAAAACAAACACTGATCAAATAGAAATTAAAAGTGGTTATATATTACAGATGATAAAACCAACAAACAAGTAGATAAATAAAAAAATAAAACAGGTAGAAGATTAAATAAATAGAAAAATATATGACCGTACCCGTTTTATGAGTATAGTTTATTTATTGATAAAAAGAACAATTATTTTAATGATAAATTCAACACAGAAAGCCTGAAGGATTTTGTGTGCTTATATGAAAATAGAGGTTATAAAAAATTCCAATTAGATTGGAATTAAACCTGAAGCCTTCCGAATGAAAGACAAAGATAGCACTAATTCACCATGAATATTATCGAATAACATTGTGGCGTGTTCGCGGCTCGATCAGGATATTGAGAAATTGACAATTGAAAGTGTTTACATAATTATAATTTAATAGTTTAAGAACATAAATAAAATAAGAGAAATCAATAATAATAATAATAATAAACAGTGATTACATACAGATCATAATTTAAAGTAACCATCAAGATTTATTTACAGGTAGTGGAATATAATTCAGTCCCATTGACAAAAAACATTACTATGACCGCTAGTCAAAACACTATTAAGCACTAGTCTTGTATTAACAACAATAGTATAGTAGATAAGGCAAGTATAAAGTTCTTTAACTGCAAATACCTTTGCTGTTCATAAATACAACTACCCTAACAGTTTATGAAATAAAAGTTAATATATTATCTCTTTCACTTTTAGTCTAACAGTTATTCGACGAACCACTTGTTTTCTTATTCCAGTACAAGTGAATCACGTCGAACTTAATTCACTAGAAATTTGTTTCTTCTCCTCACCGCCAAAATTCACTGGCCTTCTCGCAGAATATTTTCGCTTTAGACTCGCATAATAACTCCTCTCTTAGAACTCTACCGCAGCCTCACATCATAACGTCTCGCTTAGACTGATTGTCAACTGGTCTTCCCCGGAGTATTTATACTCCTATCCTCTTCAACTGCAGGACCAGATCCCAATTGAGCGTGAGAACGATCGACCGAGCCCTTTCATTCCCACGCACTCTAAACCTGGATCTGGTAACTATTCTTAAGGACCATTTTTTGTTTAGGTGTGTCGGTGGACATTATTACAAAGGACGATTGTTAAACGTACCTCTTACCTTTACTAAAGGAATCCTTTAGTAAAGGTAAGAGGTCTTCCTTTAGTAAAGGAATCCTTTACTAAAAGGATTCCTTTTTGTTTCTTTCTGGATTCCTCCCATTATTAAATTTTCTACTACGTTCTTCTTAATTGGTAGGAATCCGTTACTCAAGTTCGTTATACCGGTCTTCTTACAATATTTTCACATGTTTTGTTTAGTACTGTTCTAATACACTTACTTTCAAGTTTATATGTTGAAATTTTAATAATATCAAATAATCATTGCAACTGTTTAACTTTGGTAAAAATGTGTTTGTCTTTGGTAAAAAAATGTGGTAACGAATGTGTTTATTGGAAAGAAAGAGGAGACACCTTAATTCATGATAAAAATTCTTAGATTAATATAATATTAATTAATATTACTGAAAATATTTTTATTTTCCTTTCTTTAATTTGATCTTTACCGCATTAATTAATTTTCAACTCCAATTTATATATATACAAAGTGTTTCATTTTAATCGCCCCAAGCAATTTTCTCTTAAACTACGCATAATAAAAAAATGACATAAATAAAAGTTACTCAGATTAGAAAGGACACCTCATGGTGACCTTGGATTTGACCTTGAACTTAACTTTATTTCAAGGTTAACACGATTTTTTCAAATGGAATAACCTATTTTTGACTTCACCAGTGAAAATAACAGAAAATTTTACACTGGAATATGTGGTTCCACATATGAGCTTGGAACATTTTTAAGGTCGTACAGCTAACCATCAGAGATAGTGTTATACGGTTGCTGGAATATTTTCGCAGATATTTACTGTCACTCGTTTCTAAGTTGTGAGAAAAGGATTACTATCTGGTACTGTCCCGTATAACACTATCGATGGTTAGCCGTATGACTTTCAAAAAATCACCAAGGTCGTAAGTGTGAGCTCATATTCCAATGTAAAATTTTCTGCTCTTTTCATTATTGGGGTCAAAAAAATGGGTCATTCTATTTGAAAAAATCGTGTTAACATTGACCTAAATTCAAGGTCAAATACATTTCAAAACCACATGAAATCACTAATTTTCCCTCTTAATTAACGTACTAAAGATTTCAGTACAACCTCATTTCACCGGGATAGCTGAAATCCGAGCGAAATGTTTCACTAGCCGTAATTCGTAAACGAAGCATCTCAGAACATTATGTTTATATGAACGTTTTCTATTATTTTCATACCTGCTTTTCATTTTTAATATTTTTTCTTACATTTATTTAATCTAATCATTTAATATACATATACGTATATACCCAGGTCGAGGTAAATCTCAATATCCTATAACATTTTCACCCTTAATGTTTCTTTAAGAAAAAATTATATTATTTAAATGCAATAATTTGTTAAAATAGTCAAATTTTTTTCTATTAATCTCTGTTTTTTTTCTTCTCCGAATTGCGTGGTACCTTCAAGTACCACGCAATATCATTTCATGTATTTTTTTTTCAAAAGTTCTTCATTCTTTCGGGCTGTTTAGCTCTTTTTTCCATGAATACATTCTCATGAGTCAATTATTCCCAACTGATTTTTTTTTCTTTTCACCAACTGTGTAACTTTTAATTTTATGATATACTTTCTTTTTATGATGTCGCTGAAAAATAAAAAAAATGTTTCACGTTCAAATTGTGTATATGATTTACGCTTTTAATAGTTCTGTTGGGAAAGAAAAAACTTTTATACAAAATTAAATTTATAAAGAACATATTAATTTTTTTTTCAAATTTTTATTTACAATTGGTTATGTTTATTGGAACCTTAAGTAAAGTATATCACACATATTCACATTAAAAATGAATCCCCAATGAGATTCCTCAAAAAGTACGTAGTAGGGCTATATAGAACTTCTGAGGGTAGAACGTAAACAAGGTTATAAAGGACTGAACTTCAAAAGTATAATAGAAAACAAATAACAATAACAAGAATCACGAAAGTAACAGATTGATGAAACACTTAGAAAAGCAAAATATACAAAAAAAAAAAAAAAATTAAAAACTAATGTTAAAATAGAAACAGAGAGGAAATAAATAAATTATTGATTAATTAATGCACAACACTTAGCGAATGTAATTACACTATAGTTACTAAGGTCCAGAATCTGCAGCCGCTTATATTTGCCTCAGTGAATTTACAAGTCTGTGATGTCACGTGCTGACATCTCATTATACTATTGTTTTCCAAAATATTATTTATGCACGTAATTATTTTAATTTCATTTTTCGACTTACAATCAGGGCGCCCAAACAATACATTAATGTTGTGGAGTGTTAAATTCTTTACACTTGTGTTGATACATGTATAAAAATGCTTAATGATTCAATCTTGTAAACAATAACAATTCCTTAAGCAATGACTAATGCTCTGATTGGTATTATGTACAGGCCTATAAAAATTTATACATAGAAATGATTTCTTTCGTCACGATTATATTTAGATCCTTCATTTTCGTAGTACACAAAGTTTGTATAAAGAAATAAACTTTAGTCCAGTTTATATCGTGTTCTGCGAAGGTATTCGGATAGCGTTTTTTGCAGTCATATTATTTTATAACTATTCATTTATTTTCGCAATTTTTTTGTAATATATTATTTTTTGTTTTATTTTTGTTCGTGTGTTATTAGTGCGGATTGTTATGGCAGAATTTAAATCTGTAGTACAGAAAAAAACTTAGGAGTCAAACATGTGAAATGATCAATAATATGATTTTATGAAAAAGAAGCTCTAAAAGAAAGAAAATTAACTGACGACAATCATATAATTGGAATTCAAAAATGCGAAGAAATAACTGCTGTTGCTGCTTGTGGGGTGTCAGGAACACAGGTTCAAAAACTCAGAAGAGAAAAATAACATGATTCTTCAATCAACATCCCAATCGTGTTCTTTCAACACGCCGATAAAGTATAAACGATGTTCAAAACCTGTCAGTGGACTGGAAAGTTTTGATTTAGGTGTAGTTAAAAGAACAGTTAATGAACTTCTTTCAAAAAAGAATGAATTACCTACTTTAAAAAAAATAAGGCAAGAACTTCAGTCGTCTAGATTTTAAAGACAGTGAATAAACTTTAGCTGTTATTTTGAAAGAATTAGGTTTCAAATGGCGTAATACTGAAAATAACAGAAAACTTTTAACTGAGAAATCCGATATCGGATGAAATAGAATTGAATATTTGCAGGCAACGGCTAAGTACAGACAAAGCAATGCTGCAATTGTTTATTTGGATGAAACGTACGTTTTAAGTTCACATTGTTCGACAAAGTCGTGGTCTGATGATACTGTTGAGGGACTTCATGTGCCCATTAATAAAGGTGACCGTTTAATAGTAATTCATGCAGGAGGAAAAATCGGTTTTATTCCAAACACAATACTAACTTGGAAAGACAATTCGAAAATCGGCGACTACCATGACAACATGAATACAGACAAGTTCATGAAAGAGGCGCGTGAAAAATTGATTCCAAATCTTCCACCAATGTCAGTAGTAGTTTCTTATAACGCTCCTTATCACAATACAGGTATTGATAAAGCGCCAAATTCTAACTCCAGAAGAAAAAAATATGACCGATTGGCTGGAGAAAATTCATATTCCGTACTGTTCAAAACCTCTGAAACCATAGTTACATAAATTAGTATAGTTTCATAAAACTGAAGTACAAAATTATCATTTGGATGAAATTTTGAAAAAACATGGGCATCGTGTTCTTAGACTTACACCGTACTATTCTAATTTGAATCTGATCGAGAAGGTATGGTCAGCCGTAAAAAGATATTTTCTTTCAAAAATTTTGAAAAATTAACTACGGAGGAAATTTATTCCATGAATGAAGATGACTGGAAACCCTATTATGGAAAAGTAAAAAATATGGAAAAAGAGTATGAAAAAATGGAACCACTGATAGATGAAACGTTATATCACTGATAGAACGTTATCACCACTGATAGAATGTTATATCGTACGTGTAGACTCTGATAGTAAAAGTGAAAACAAAGTGACAGTGATCGGGATTCGTTTAGCGAGAATGGTGAATTTGCTAGAAGTTTGAATTAGGTGCATGAAGAAAATTCAAGTAAGCTTTTGTTTATTATTAAAAATTAATAATTTAGTACAAATAAAGGTTATAAAAAAATTAATTAGGTATTGTTTATAATTATTAAATATGAATATGACAGTTATTATCGCGAACAATATGATAATAAGTAATACTTCGATTTGATGTTTTCAGGCCGAGTAGTAATACGCAGTCTGCTCATGACGTCACAAGCTCGTACATTGGTTGGGCATAGTACATCTCTTCTAACATTCTCACCGCAGTCCAGAAGTTTTACTGCCACGTGATTAACCTGGTGATTTTCCAGAAGTTTTAATTTCAGGAGACGAAAATCGTTAAGTCCATGCAAATTCCGAAAGATTTTAGTAGCTATTTCACTACATTTTACGCTTTAAGATTTTAGATATTTTCTTTTTAAATAACCAACAATTTTAGAAAGTAAAATTATAGTTTATAAACCAATATCTACTAACAGAATGTAATGAAATAAATAATCCAGAAATTCGTCCATATTACTTGCAGTATTTTAAATCGATACAAAATATTAAATTTTGAAATTTAAACTATAAAGTAAATTGAATAATCCTGATACAGCAGTAATTATTACTATCAAAAGCAAACAGTTAAGTTATACAAAGCAGTGCAAGATAATATGCAATATTATTATTGCGTGGTTAGCAATATAGGTATTACGTTTCCGGTAAGGTAAAAGGATTGTACTCTCGTAAATTTCTAGGATGAGAGTTGTCTTGCACAATTTATGGCGATGAGAAATACACCGTAGAAGGAGGAAGTAATGAATCCCTTGATAATGGAATTAGGCATCCACTATTCTCAAACCGAGGTTGAACAGAGATAAAATAAGCGAGCGAGTGAACAAGCGAGGCTAACCAATATTGCTGCAGCAGTGTTATCAGTAACTCAATATCCTTGATAAAATCTAAGCAAAGAATGAAAAGACGTACCCATTACCAAAAAAAAAAATTTGCTGCCTTATTATTCACAATGGGATGCGGTGAATTAATGTGATTCTTTTTTTAACGTTCTAAGCATTCTATTTGAATAAATTTAATTTTTATTTTGAATCAATTTTATATTATAAATTATATAAATTAAGGTAAATAAAATTAATTTAAATCCTCGAACACGTACAGTTCAGGTGTAAGAGAGTTACAGACGTGATTCAAACTCACATTAAATAAAAAAAAAAAATTATTATATTGAATATAAAAGTGAGAGGGTTTTCAAAGAATATTTTTACTAACAGTATATAAAACGCAAAGCGGAATGTTACAGCACAGAGTTTAAATTACACTTTACATGAAAATCTCATTTAGTTTACTTCTAGGTAGAGAGAAAGTTAATTTTTAAGTTACACGTAAATCTCTACGTTAAGTATTTTTGAATGGAATCTTTATTCTTCAACTTTTTTTCTAAATTAAGATATTACCATATAATTTTTTTGTATATTATTTTTTAATATATGTCATTTACGTTATTAAAGGAATAAATTTTACCATATTTACATTTTGTGCTAATAAATTTAGAAACAGAAAAATATATATATAAATATACTTTACTATAAAGCAGAATATTGAAATAATTTACATTCAAACATTTTAAATAAAAAAGAAAAAACCTATTTAAGTAATAGATTATTAACAAAAACTTATGTGATTAAATATACAATTCGTAAATTCAAAAAATTAGAATTTCTTATAAAATAAAAAAAACCTTTAAAATAAAATTTACTTTTCAGTAAATTACATTGATTTTTAGTACCCATATAAATAAAAACACTTATTGATTTGCTGAAAAAAAATATTAACATACAACTCGTTTTCGAAAATGGCACAGCTATTCCATTCTATTCGGTTTTTTAGAATAATAATTTTCAAAAATAACAAGTACACTATTCCAGATTTATTAGAATAATAAGAGAAAGAATTAGTTTTTTGTTACTTTCTTCTCCGAATTAAAGTTTACTGATGCATATCAGAATCCTAAACCCGCAAAAAAAGTTTTATTATTTTGGTGTGCAAACGACGCCTTCACTTTGGTTATCACATGGGTTGTACGAATGAATGTGGTTGTTGTTTATCGAGTATTTGAGGAAATACTGGTAAAAAATATTAATAAATTTTAAAATGATTCGCTAATCTTGCTCTATCAATCATACAATTGCGGATTATACGGTAAAAAAAAGAAGACATGGAAGTAAGTGTATACTGACAATAAAAAATATTTATTTCTTTTTCAGTCATTTTTGCCTATGCTATTATATTTATTTTTATAACATTGATCGTAATGAAGACATATTTATTTTATGATTTATTTAAATAAAACTTGTGATTAATTGTATTTTTACACTTTTAGATTCTTACTTTCTAAAAACGTTCTATATACTACTGTAAAATAAAATGCTTAAAATATGCACTTCACTTATGCTTTAAAGCGTTGTATGTTGTAATTTAAAATCTAAAATCACTGTTTTGTTTCAAAACAACGATATCAGTATGTCGGATATAGTACAGTCAATTTGTATTTTTATTTGAAAATCCTTACCTACCGATTGATGTTTTTTTCCATATGTTAGGGGTGATGAGGGAAGCTTAACACCAGATTTTTAACATCCCCCTCCCATAGATTTTTGAAAAACTCAAAAAGTTTTTGAAATGCGTTTTTCTCTGAATCTATGCATGTTAGAGAAAAGTTTTTCAAACAAAAAATGACATTCTCCTCTACAATTAATGTATTTATAGTTATGCCGTATAATTTGAAATTGAAATACTCAGTGACGCTGAAGTTGTAAGAAACGTGTTTTTTCAGTTTTTTCACCGGAAAAAATTGTTTTTCGTCTGTATTGCATTTGAAAAAGTTGTTAATCTCAAAAAAACAGACAACTTTTATTTACAAGATTTTCTTGTACGACTTACCGTTTTGGAGCTGTAGCTTGTGAAAATGTTAAAATATTGTGAATTGGGCACGTGTTCGAAACCGGTCTACTCGTTTACAACGTTTTTTACAACTTCAGCGCTACCTAGTATTTTAATTTCAAATTACACGGCGTAACTTCAAAAACATTAATTGTAGAGGAGAATGTCCTCTACATTTTTTGTTTGAAAAACTTTTCTCTAAAATGCATAGATTCAGAGAAAATCGCATTCAAAACCTTTTTGAGTTTTCAAAAATCTACGGGAGGGGGATGTTAAAAATCTGGTGTTAAGCTTCCCTCATCACCCCTAACATATGGAAAAAAACATCAATCGGTAGGTAAGGATTTTCAAATAAAAATACAAATTGACTGTACTATATCCGACATACTGATATCGTTGTTTTGCCTATCAAAATAGGCTGTATTTGAAAATCCTTACCTACCGGATTGATCTTTTCTCCGTGTGTTAGGGGTGATGAGGGAAGCTTAACTCTAGATTTTTAACATCCCCCTCCCGTAGATTTTTGAAAACTCAAAAAGGTTTTGAATGCGATTTTCTCTGAATCTATGCATTTTAGAGAAAAGTTTTTCAAACAAAAAATGTAGAGGACATTCTCCTCTACAATTAATGTTTTTGAAGTTACGCCGTGTAATTTGAAATTAAAATACTAGGTAGCGCTGAAGTTGTAAAAAACGTTGTAAACGAGTAGACCGGTTTCGAACACGTGCCCAATTCACAATATTTTAACATTTTCACAAGCTACAGCTCCAAAACGGTAAGTCGTACAAGAAAATCTTGTAAATAAAAGTTGTCTGTTTTTTTGAGATTAACAACTTTTTCAAATGCAATACAGACGAAAAACAATTTTTTCCGGTGAAAAAACTGAAAAAACACGTTTCTTACAACTTCAGCGTCACTGAGTATTTCAATTTCAAATTATACGGCATAACTATAAATACATTAATTGTAGAGGAGAATGTCATTTTTTGTTTGAAAAACTTTTCTCTAACATGCATAGATTCAGAGAAAATCGCATTCAAAACCTTTTTGAGTTTTCAAAAATCTACGGGAGGGGGATGTTAAAAATCTAGAGTTAAGCTTCCCTCATCACCCCTAACACACGGAGAAAAGATCAATCCGGTAGGTAAGGATTTTCAAATACAGCCTATTTTGATGACAAATTGCCTGTACTAATAAAAGTGCGCGAAATAAAGCTTTACATAAACAAATGTATTTAAAAATTATGTTTGCTGCAATTTTTTCAACACGAGAAAAATAAGCAGCTTCGTGGCGCAATACGATGAGGATAAGATGATTACCCAAGAGCATGTCAAGAGTTATAAACTTGTACAGAATCAGGCTCACCATTTCTGAGATGTGTAGTTAATTGAAAACCCCAATCTGTTGGTATAATGTCTGCTGGTATCCACTGTATAGTATTCAAATCCGTATAAAAACAAAACTTACCTTTACTAGTTTTTAAACTTCAGAACCTTCGACTTAGAACATCAGCTGTTAAACTACAGCTGATTTGCGACGACGATTTTATTTCTAAATCATCGACCACTAATCTACAGGAAAAAAAATCTTTTCCTGAATAAAATAAAAATCAATTTCCTTTATTACAGTAGTCAAGAAAGAAGTCTTACAATTAAAGTAAATACTGGTCAAGTAAAGTCAACCCTTGAGACTAAGTGAATAACATTTTACTAGTACTTACAAGTATGTTACACTTGTAACATTTGTAGTTGTCCAAGTATTTGCCAGTAGTTTTCCCATTTTGCTTTTACTTATCCAATATTCTCTTTACTTATCAAGTAAACACTTATATGATTCATATCCTGTACATCATCATGTTCAGACACGTTTGTCAATACATCAAACGTTTCTTTTGTTTTAATCTTTTCCCATCACGCGGTTGATTGGTATCCGTGAAAATATGTTGGTATCTGATCGCCTCAAAAATTACGATAATTTTATTGCAGAATTATTTTGCGCATTTCTACCGCGTTTTTTATTAGCGAAATTTTTTTTTTTAAACAAGTTTGCTGATTTTAAAAATAATACTTTCAAGCAAATCGGTTGAAAGTTGGGCAAAATATGATGAAAAACCCGTGTCATAAATCACAGATTAGTAACATATGTTAGTATAAGTGAACGTAGATTCAGAAAACTACGTTTTATAAAAATTCCCACCACTCAAAAGGCTATTCATATTGACAAAAAACCATTTTTACTGTAAACTCTTATTCATTACGAATCGTTATGTGTTACATGTTTACCGATATCATTTGTCAGAAAAGATATTTATAGACCTCAAGTAAAGTGACGTATTTATGACCACAAATTCCTTCTTTTTTTTTTGCGTGCCGTATATCATAATTTATTATGTGTTTCAATACATCGATATGTTGCTAGAAGATAAGCTATACATTTCTGAGAAAAAAATGGTCATATTCTTTCTAGTCTAAATAAAACATTTTACATCGTTTAAACCAAATAAGCGACTTAGATGCCATATAAAATGATTTCGTAACAGCGTTTTAAAACTGTCTCCCAAAAGGCATACCGTACCATTAAATTTAGCCATGGTTTGGCAAACACTGCTCCGTTTCCAAATGCGACTGTCATGGGTGCTACCCGGCCAAGAAGCATCAACGCTTGTGATTTTTTCAGTGGAATCACGTTACCTGAACGTTGATGCTGGGATACTTTTTACGGTTTACGTAACAGTCTCCGTCGCGTGCTGGTTTATTTATTTCTAAGTGCGTGCAATCACAGTACCTATTACGCTCGGCATTTTAAAGCGAGAACTCCATTTTCTCTTGGCTTCATTTAACTCATGAGCATTCTGTGGAAAGTGAATCCACACAGATGCCTTTTCGTTTATTTTATTCAGAACGTAATCGAAAGTTTTGCATACTGTAGAACGGTGAATCCCGAAGTCTTCACTGACACCGTTTTGAAATCCAGGTTCTGATAAGTACCGCAAAAATACTTCCATCTTCTGTTGCGATGACAGAGCACCTCCTCGCTTTTCATTACTTTCTTCCAAAAAAGCGTTCGTCAAAAGTTCAACTGATACTTTTGTAAAACGAATTAGTTCTTCATATCTTCTTGGACTCAATACTCGCCTTTCTTTGTAAGTTTTTGGTTGACGAATATTGACAAAGGCAGCCATTCCAAGTATAAAACATTAAATGAAAGTTTGATAAGGTTACTAAATAGCTACCTTGAAATTCTACCAGTAAATACTTGAATACTCTTCCGAACTTAGGATTTTATTCACTCGTTTTAAGTAAAGTCTGACCGGAATCAGTAGTTGCGTGTAGTTACAAGTAAACGCTTGATAAGTAAAGGTTATTCACTTCCCTATTTTACAAGTAAAGAGAATACTTGTCAAGTATTTGGCTTACCGTTGTTTATTCACAGAACTGCAAGTAAACACTTGTATAATTGCAAGTAAAAGTAAATACTGGTTTTTATTCACTTCACTAATTAAATGTTTAATATTTTTTTTCAAAAATATTTGATAAAATACAAAGCAAATCAAAAAGTGAAAGAAACTATTATTAATTAAATAAGGAGAAAAGAATTTCTGAAAGATTTTTTAATTTTCTTACGATTAGTTTTAAAGACAGTACAGATTTAAATTTTTCTTCCTGAGAATAATAGTGTGAAATAATCTTGTGAAAAGAATCGTGACATAAAAAGAAATTTATTAAAAGGACGAGGCTTTTAAAAAATAAAAAAAAATATTATAAGAAAATTAGTTTAATTTTTGTTGGGTTTAGCGTTTCCGATGTTGGGTTTGTTGAAACAGTTTTGTTAACGTAGGAGAGAATGGAGAAAACTTATTTTTCATCTAAATATGAATATAGTGCCGATACGAGTTTTCAAAAATACATTTTCGACAAAAATCTTGTGTAACATTTTTGGGATTAAATTGTTATCATCGTAACGTTTCTTTAAGGGTATTTCATTCAACTATAGAATTACCAAGAAAATTATTGAAAGAATTCTGTTTCATTTTCCTACGTAATATTTAAGTACTACAAAGCTTTAGTTTTATAATAAAGATATCCGATAAAAAGTATATATTTTTTTTTAAACACATCAATCTTTCGGTTGTTAGACAACTGAACAAAAATAATCTAAATGCTAGATAACAATTACAAAAGAATTTTTTTCAAAATTCAAAAACAATATTCAATTTCAACATAGACGCAACAATTTTGTTAATATATATTTCATCATACTACTTCAGCACTGTATTATATAATAAAAAATTATCCGAGAAAATTCTATTTAAAAAGAGAAAAAATTACCAAACGACCATTTAAAAATCAGAGATACTGTACGTATACAGAGGTCATTAAATGCATGTAGTAACTCTAAGGATTAAAGTGTCATTACAAGTCACAAGGACTTGGGGGATCTTAGTTGTTATTATAAATATTTTTATTAACATGACATTTATTGTTATTATAATCGTTTACTGTTTGTTTTCATGAAGGGGGGATCATCATTGGATGTCCCTCTCTTATGTCATATTTACCATATTATTTACTTATGGTTTCGTCAGGACAGAACTTTTGTAAATTTCTGTTAAAAAAAAAATTACCCAGTGCAGATTTAAGCTGTCCGGATGGTTGGAAATCCCAATAATGGGCGTCCCACTAATATATAATTTTTTCACCATTGGAAATATTATTTTTTTTTAATCGCTTGCATTTTCCAAAAAAGTTGATTATTTGTTATTTTTAAGCGAATATTTTTCGTATATTGTATTTATTATTAACCTACATGATTGCAATTGCCATATCCAACACTTAAATTAATAAAAAGACCAAAAAAAAATGTATAAACCTATTTTTTTAAATGAAAATTAACTATATAAAACAAAGTAATATTTCATTATTGTAAAACTCCAAATGATTATCGTGAAAATCTATTTAACGGAAAAAACAAGGATTTTTTCATTCCATTCGGATGTAAACCTAGATAAATTACTTAGTGAAGGGTAATTGGATCTTTCCATGGTACATAAAAGGAATATGAACAATTTTTTTTAAACCTAAAAAAAATCTAAAATGAAGTGAATAGAATCTTGATTACATATTGTGGAGTATTGGGAACAGCAGGGACAAATGTTTAAATTTGCGTACACGTGGGTGTAATTATATGAGTTTTTATAAACACGAATATAATGCTTACGTACGTAAAAGCACTGTAAGCACGTTAATTTTTTTCATTTGTATGAAGAACTGAAAAAAAAGTTGAATACAATGATTAGTTTACAAGTACTGATTTATATATCACGGATAGAGTAGAAAACTAATTAAATTTTTTAAGCCGAATGAAAGATCGATTTTAACGTGTTTATTATGTAATCTACATTTTAATAATATAATTAAGATAGTATTAGATTTTCACAAAATACTAACCTATTTTCTTTCTTCATAATGTTTTTTTTTTTTTTTTTTAATTAAGTTACTTTTATTTACTACGACTAATTTTATTTAAAATCAGCATAACAGAAAAAAATAAAATCAATAAAACAAATTTACACGATTCAGATTAAATACCAAGCAGCATTGTTCAACAAAAAAAAGAACATAAATTTGATAACAAGATTATTATTGATGAAATGATAAATAAATAATATAATTCAAGGTTTGTACCTTGGAAGTAAGAATGGACGCGATCAGCTATTCATTCAGAATGACCGAATATCGATTCACTTACATGCATAACATAATTTTCACAAAATATTTGTCTGCACAAATTTCAAGAAGTTATTCAATAAATTATTAATCTAAAAAAGGAGAAAATATAATTTATTTAGAACTAAAGGAAAAAAGGGTTACCTTAAATATAAAAATTTATGTGGTTTCTCGATTTATTTCAGAATTTTTTTCGTTGATTATATTTTTAGTTTCTACATAGTGTATCGTCTGCAACTTAATTTAGTAAGGGGAGATTTCCAACCATTCTTATGTCATTTATTAGAAATGTTGGATAATCGCAGCTTATTATTACTTGATCCTGTAATTTTGTTGATATTAAAAGAAGATAATTTTTAAATACTAAAACAGCAACCGTAAATGGTTGGTGAAATAAATCATTTCAAAAAATATAATTAAAAGCCAGAGGACCTCTGGAGCCTCAGGTTGTATTCACAGAAAATAATTAAACAGAAATGTTGTAAATTAACTAAGTATCAATTTTTTTTCTTTTGTAATTAAAAATTACTTTGTTAATATATAAATAAGTTAGAAACTTGCAAAAACAAATACACAATAGAGGGGTGACAAAGTAGAACCGAGATCTGAGATTTATGTAAAAATGAGTAATTAAATTAAATTCTCTTAAGGACTTTAAATCTTTTTTTATTAAAGATTTTCAAACAATAGAAAGTAAGTGAAAGAGTTTAAAGAACTTACTAAAATGGGACTCTTCCCGCTACTATTCAACTAACCTAAAAACAGTTCGAGAATGTAGCCAAAAGATTCATAATGGAATCTGACTAGGAACAAAAAAAAGGTATCAAAATCAACTATTTAGACTTTGCAGAGGACATGGGCCTTCTATCTGAGGTATGGGATGAAGTTAAAGAATAGACTTTAGAAGTTAAGAACAAGCAGCGAAAATACATCTCAAAATCTCCTTCGAAAAGACCAAAATAATGACAAACATAAAAAAGCAACCAAGACTTTAAAATTGGAGAACAAAAGACAAAAATAGTCAAAGAATTTAGATATCTCGGAGAATGGATCAGCTGTATTTTCCTTGAAAAAAATTCAGTGGTCTCCAGAAGAAAAATTCGACCTCAGCAAAAACACTTACGACAAAAAATCTTTATCATAGAATGTCAAAACCTCTATGATCAATTTTTACGGACACATCTTCAGAATGAGCGCAAAGAGACTAAACAAAAAAAAATTCTTTGATTATTTTCACAACAGAAAAACCAAACCAGATCGGTTCAAGCAAACAGAAAAAGATCTGACACACCGAATCACAGAAAGCATGCGCCTGGACGAAACCGCCAAAACAACCACTAAGGTTGATTTGAGCTATTTTCTGCCCTTACTAGCACATTGTGGTATTAAAAGTAGTTTTGAGAATGGAGGTACTCCGAAACGCATCGGCTACAAATGTTAGAGAGACAATATTAAAAAGGGCAGAAAATAACACTCAAATCAATTAACGATAATCCTAGCGGAAATATGAAATGTTATGAAAACTAATCAACAAGGACAAGAAAACCAGAATCCAAGCCAAAACAAAACGTGAACTCCAATTCTCCGAACAAGAAAGGAAAGTAAGATCGTAAAGAATGAAACAATATAAGGCTAAGAAAAAAGGTACAGAACACAAAAATGCGGTGTTCCGACGCACCCTCAAATCGGGTGAAACGAAGAAGAAGCAAATGGGTATCATATAGTTTTCACATTTTTTTAACGTTATGTTTGCTGTAGAAAACTTTCGTGCCTTCTAATAAATTATGCTGTCCTTAGTTAATTGAACTTAAATCATCTATGTTTATGGGAATTTTTACAATAATTATTACACTCGTAATTAAACCCTACAAATAAAAAGGGTGTAGCAGAGGAAACGCATGTTTTTTACTACTGAATAACTTTGGCTGTTTTAATTATAGAAAAAAAATGATATTAAATAATAATATATTTATTGCATTTTTGAAAACAATATACCTTAATTAGGTACGGAAAATAATATCAGTAAGATATTATTTTCGTCCTTCTTGACGAACGAAAATTCTGAGCCTTTCTTCAAAGCTCTACACGACATTCTCCAACATTTCATTCGACACAGTTTCAGTTTCTTGACGAATGGAAATTTTCAGGTCTTCGATTGTGTGTGGTTTTCTACTTACACTCTTGATTTCAGGTAGCCTCACAAAAATAAGTCAAAAATTGATAGATCGAGAGAGTGTGCGGGCCAAGAGACATCGCCGAATCGTGAAATGACTTGCCCAGGAAATATTTGTCAAACCTCTTCAATAAATGGTCTCACCGTGTGAGCTGCGGCACCAGCTTGTTTGAACCACACTTCTATCATATTCACCCGATGCCTTTCAAGTTCTGCAGGAAGTGTTTAACATGTCGATGGAAGGCGGTGACGTCACTGTAACTGCGGTTCCCCTCTCTTCAAAAATGTAAGGACTAATAAACCGTATCTTGGAGACACCACACGTTACGTTTGAGCTGTGTAGAGGTTTTAGATGTACTTCATGTGGGTTCTCCAACGCCCAGTACCAACAGTTCTGTACACTTACATAACCCACAGATGGAAATGGGCTTCGTCACTCATCATTATTAGGGCGTTTGCATCTTCCGCAAGAATGGTGTTCATTATAGAACAACTCTTTGAGTTGCACAAAATCCCTTTCAGTTAGCTGCTGGACGATCATTATCTTGTATGGGTTAAGTTTGAGATCAAAGTGTAAGATACGATGGAGCAAACGACGTGACATACCCAGCGCTACAGCCTGTCGCCTAGCGGATCGTTTCGGATTAGTAAGAACTGCCCATTTCACTCTGTCCATGTTTTCCGGAGTTCAGATTGAACAGGGAAGACCAAGTGATTTTTTTCTCCACCACAGGTCCAGTACTTCTAAATGCCTCAATCCATCGCTGTATGGTTTTTTGATCTGGAACTGCACCTCGACGTTCGACATTAAAATTTCGACGGAAAAGACGTTGAACCGTGACCACAGAATCATTGTTTCTAAAAAAGCTGCTCAACTGATTGTCTACGCTCCACTGCTTCATAGCGACTGAAACTGCATAGTCTGCGCTGTCCGCCACAGGTTGTACCACCACTCGCCGCTGAGTACTAGCGGTTTAAAAACCATGCGTTTCCTCTTCTTCATTCTGTATAAATCACGTCTACGTGATAAGATTATAAAATTAAAATTTAAAAACTGAAAAAAAAAATCAATTTACAAACAGTTGATACAAGTCTCATACATAAAGATAATGTCTTTTTCGGAATAAAATAACGAATTACGTCAACCTATTTGGTTAAATCCCAAGTAAGAGGGAAAATGACTATCAGCATTATTATTATTATTATTTTTTTAATAAAAATTACACAGCTGTGACAAGATATTAATTTGATCTAATCATAAATGACTGAACACAAGAAGATTATGATTTAAAGGACGTAAATGGTAGAATGAGATTTGCTTCACGTCAGATTACACTTTAATTATAAGAACCGTACACAGATTCCACAAAGTGCCCTATTACCTAAATAGGTTCTACTGTGTTCAATCAGTGAAGTATTTTATCTTATTTTGTTTCATACAGGAATGAAGAGAACATGATATTTAAGATTTATTAAAATGAGAATTTAACTTATTATTTAAATAGAAATAAACTTTTTTGCCCCCTTTTTTTTAAGTGTTTACAATTTACATAATAGTTGAAAAATTAAACGTTTTCTGTACCGAATCGAATTGAGGATCTATACAACCTAGACTTTAAATTGAAACATAGTTCAATAGTTCAACGTATTTTAATAATAATAATAATGATTACAAATTTTTTGGTAGATTTTTATTTTATTTAATTTAAAAATAATTTTAAACAGATGAAATTTTAAACAAAAATTTGAGTATGTATTTTAAATCGGTTTTATTTTTAAAACGTAGACGGAATGCATCCAATTTTTGTTTAAGAGAATAAACAAAAATCTACTTTTGAATTTTTACACCATTTTTATCCATATCCATTTACACGATTTAAGTTTTATTTTTATTTGTTTTTTACTTCTGTAAAAAAAACAAAAACATATTGTTTGTGTAAAATAAAGTAAGCAATGAACTGCAAATTATGAGAAAAAAAGGGTCATTTTATTTAATATTACTTTAATAATAAAATGTAATTTATATTTTCAGATGACAATCATTCTGTATATAAAATATTTTGTAAGAGAAAAACTTATCTAGACATTTCCATTCCTCATTTTCACAGAAAATCTATTTAATTAACCAAAATTTATTTATTTATTTATTTAATACACTTGATACAGTGATTTCGAAAAGTTACTATGCAGTGGAAGAATTATGGAAGCGCAATGACGATCTTTCTTAATTATTACTTTGTACATTTAATTCATTATGTTATAGAAACGGATATGAGGATATGACAATAACTAAAATAATTGATTAAGGTTTTTGAAAATGACCTTCTCCAACATCAATACAGTATTTTATACTTTTCAATTTGTTTTCAAACACTTTAATTAGATGATGTACTGGAATGTCTCGTACGTATGCCGTTATTACGGTTTTTAGTTCGTCAATCGTGCTTGGTCTGTTGCGATACACTACTCGTTTCGCTATTCCCCATAGAACATAATCTGGAGGAGTAACATGAGGCGATCGTGCAGACCACAAACTCCTCGAAATGATTTGTTCAGCAAAGACATTTCTTAAAAAAAATCTTTGACTTGTAAGCTGTATGCGCTGTGGCGTCATCATGTCGGAAACAACCGTGATTGATTTCCACTTCTGTTAACTGACTAATGAAATCTGTTTGAAACAGTACAATAACGATCACTATTAACTGTATTTTAATAAATGATTGGACTCACATTGCGCGTTCTACTCACACCGGCCCAAATTCCAATTTTCAAGATTGTTTGTATAATTGATAGGGGTTAGTTGTCGATCAGTCTTGTATTTTGTGAGTTAATATACCCTCCCAGATGAAACCACGCTTCATCTGAAAAAAAATAGTTAATGTCGAGGATACCTACGGGATTTTGATCAATAAAACTTTAAACCATTGTCAATAATTTAGTCATCTGGCATGATCTGTATGTTTCAGTTCTTGAACACAAACTACTTTGTAGGGGAAAAGTTTCAGTTCTTTTCTTAGAGCTTTATGTGTGGTAGCAAGTCTAATATATTGTTGCTGTGCTAAATTATGCATTAAATTTGATGGACTTTCGGCCGTAGTATACGAAATATCAACCACCTTCTGTCCGTTTAGTTTAGGTTGTCTACCACTTCCATCAGCGTCTTCAACAGAGCCTGTTGTCCGAAATTTTTCGATAAGAATTTGAACTGCATTGCAGTGAGGAACAGGAATACTTGGAAACTTTTCAGAGAACATTTGCTTCACTAAATCTGTATATTTGTCACCTAAACGAAAGACTTGTTCAACGAGAAAATTCATTCTTTTACCGAAAGAAAAAATTACCTTTATCGCTACTAACTTATTCCGATAAACGAAATAATCCGAAATGAAACGAAGCATGCTCAATCACAACTCAACAACTGACGTCTTGGTCTGTTACTGAGCAAAGCCTAACGAACCCACAGGACTACCAACCTAACGCCAAAAGAACAGAATGCACCATATAATTCTAAAGCATACTGCCCATACTGCACAGTGACTTTTCCAACGCTCTGTGTATCTACATAGAGATAAAAGTTGTAGTATTTGTTTTGACTTAAAACGTTCTGGCTTATAAAATAACCCAAACCGAATGTTTTTTTCTTTATCTTCCTTCAAATAATTCTGAAATATTTTTTACGTGTCACTGAACTTTCTGCCTGTTCGTAAAAATCATGTACGGGTAGTTAGATATTTTCGGGAGAAAACTGTGAATTTTTCAACGTTAGCATTATTCACATAAATATGACTAGATACAGTAAAATTATCGAAGAATTTGAAATAAAGACTAACATATAATCCCTATTGAGGTTACTCTTCAACCTGATGGCACTGCTGATAACATACTCATGTCAATCACACCTGCCTCCCTAACAGACATATTAACTGACATCTTACCTCGCTAATAACTGGCATTGCGTCTGACAGGTCGGTAACTGTACTTGGTTTATGTACTTGACAGTCGTATTTTGTGGAGGTAATAACCATTGTATTCCATTTCCTTTTCATATTAATCCTTCGACACTCTTTACAATAGGTTGAAACACCGTTATTGAAATAAGTATGCAGTTATCCATCAAAAGTCGAGGGTTACTTAATAATATTAATGTGTACTGATAACGTAGAAAAGTAATTGGTATAAGTAGAAGACTAGAAACCCTTCTAAAAAAATAAATTATTGTAAAGATTGATCAACACAGTAGAAAAGATCATGATAAAAATATTTCCATTGTAGTACAAAATAAACTTGGCTACAATGTTATTGTTTATTTATGTACATCAATAAAAGTATGTGATTGTGGAATAACTTATAATATTTATAATTATAATGCTTTATGTTGTTTTAGTACGGTTGAGATTTAATATTATTTTATATTGTAAAAGATAAGTAAATATATAATCAAACTATTTTTTCAACCTTCGAGATACACCACCCACATCTGCAGTACGATTTATCCGTTCTCTCGTGCGATTTGACTTCATTAATACAGTCAATTAGACGAATATTTCCAACAAATTTAAATGACACAAAATAAACTATTCCCGAAAAGTAAAGAAATTCCTACACCCAGAATTCTTAAATATTTTTTTTGTTTCTGACGTATAAGGAACTAAAAAAAATTATAAATACGCTTCTCAAGAAAATAAAATTTTATGATTCTTATCCTTATTTACTTTTCCTTTGTCTTACAATATCTGACTAATTAGTTTAAAATTGTACAAAACCAAAAGGTATACCAGAAATTGAATATTACAGAATTTTTATTAAATCTTATAAATATAAAAAAACGAAAGGAGTAAAATATTAGAATATAATAATTCAAAAGCCGTTTTAATTTTTATCATTGAAAAAATATAATTTCCTACAGGTTTGTATCTAATAAAATTATTTATATAACTAATTACGAAGTTAATGAGTCTATAATAGAAGAAGATATGATTATAGGTATTAAGAAATAACGGAATACATAAAGAGAAACATAACGTATTAAATCGACAAAAAAAAGGAAACAAGCAGTATAAAAAGAGATTTATGAGACAAGAATAAGAGTAGTATTTCATCGAAAGATAAAGTAGACTACTTGGCACCTAAATATTTACTCAACGTAAACGTGTTTTTAAGTTGGGGAAAAGATCTGAACAGCAGATTCAAGATTTATTTTTTTTCAAATGTGTAAATGATAATTTCTGTAAACCTTTTAAACGGTTCTTTAAATCTTTTAATTATAATTATCATTCTTATATTATTACAATTATTTTATTTTCAGGCTGTTGTAGCTTAAAACAAGAAAAGTTATTGCTGTCGATCAATGTGTATGATTCCCGTGTCTTTAGGACTCAAAAATCTGAAATTCGTTGAGTTCTAAATTAAAAAATCAAGGTTCTAAAATTATGTTTTAGTATGTATGTCTCTTAGTTTTTATATAACTTTTTAGCTTGTGAACAGTTTAATATAAATTCATGAAATTTATTGTTTTAATTTAGATTAACTATGTGGTATTTCATTTTGGTATTATTTTTTTTATGCTATGTTTTTATATTACTGGCTTTTTCTTTTTAATATAATTATTAATATTTATTTATTTACTATATAAATATTGTGTCAGGGCGCTGGCACGATACTTTATTTTGACCCAAGGAGAAAAAAAAGAAAATTGGTTTGATGAAAAGAAAATGAGGAATTTGATAAAATAAAAAAAAACATATGGTTTAGGAGAAATAAAAGGAAGTTACAATAAAAAAATGAATTAAATGAAAATATATTTTTTCTCTTTAGCCAATTATCATTAACCAAAATATCATTGAAATTGATGAGATAAGAAAATCATTTTTAAAGAAGATGATTTATAAATCAGTTGCATCACTAAAACAATGATTATTTTCTAACTTTTAGTGTTTTAATTTTTAAAAAATTATTATTTTTTTAATAAGGTATTCTAATTAAAAGAATTAATTAATTAAGAAACAGTTATTACTGTTCCTCAAAAAATAGATTCTATTCAGTTTTCCAACGTTCCAATCATTCAAAATGTTAATTTGAAACAATAAAAGGAGTAATATGTTCCTGAGTGTCTTTGTCTCTGAATCCAAGCCTTATTCTTTATTAAAAAAACCATTTTCAATATTATTATTTTTTCTGTAGTCTCGTAAGTGTTTTCCTGTTAGTTTAAGCGGAAGATTATTAAAACAAAAAATTACGTTTTCTAAATAAAATTGTACAAAAAATATAATTTTAAAACATACGTAAATGACAAGAAAGTTTAACATTTTTATGATTTATTTTTAATCAACTACTCTTTTAACCTCTGAAAAACGTATTATTGCTTTCTCTGTATTATTTTTACAATAATGTGCTTTATATATATATATATATATATATATATATTTATTTATTTATTTATAAGCCATCCGATGGCTGAAAAGCAATTACACCACACTAACTTATTTATAATTGAGATAACTTGATGCGGTTTGCGGCTTTCTTCTTTGTACTTCGATGAATGTATATTTCACCCTTTTGATTTTTTGAGGGCGGGAAGCGGGGAGCAATTAAAAAATTTCAAAAGGAGCCAGTGGTCATTTGATACTCGCATATCATTTACTTTAAACAACTCGATGAGATGAGAAAAATGATACAATTAAAACACTAAATTCTGATCCCCAATCCAAAATAGCGTCCAACAATTTGTTTTTTCAGCTAGCTAGAACTACGGTTGTATTCTTCCCTTTAAACCTTTTGTTATTTGCTCTAACCCGATTCTATAGGGAAAATTTTGAGCCGCCCCTGTCTACTGCCACCCCTAAAGGCCGACTACTCTAAATTTGGGCTTACTATGTTAACCACTCTTTTCGGAGAAGATTTCTAAAGACAGACTCAGGATACCTGAAATAGCAAAAAAAGGAAAGGGAGCGTAAAAACCATAGTTCTACGTAACTGAAACAACCACTTTGTTGACCGCCATTTTGGATTGGGCGATCAGAATTTAGTTTTAATTGTACCACGAGACGAAAATGATATATCAAATGACCATTGGTCCCATTTGAAATTTTTGAGTTTTCCCTCACCCACCTACCGCTGACCAAAAATATAAAAAAATGAAGTATAGTTCATTGAAGTAGCCCCTCGATACAAGGAAGAATGCTGCAAACCGCATCCAGTTATCTCAATTATAAAAAAACGTTTGAGGGGGTGTAAGTTACATTTCAGCCATCCGGTATGGTATATATTTCATTAATTTTCTTTTCTTTACAGATCTCAGTTGTAATTTATATTTTAATGTACTCCTAAAATCCATGCGCTTCATAGATTAGCATTAAATTTCAAAATTACTTCATATTTAGCTTACGTAAAACATTTATTAGAAATTACATGAGGAAAATAACCTACCTAAAAGGAAGGAATTTAGTTACCACACATTAAGAAGCATTAAATAACTAAGAAAGCCTGCGTCGTTCCGATTTCCTGAAGGTAGATGTGTTACAGTTGCTTATGCTTTTACGCCATTAAATTTCATCGCATCATCTATTTGGCCTAAGTGATTTACTGCTTCATCCTTAATGAAGAATTAGATTACACCTATTATTAAAACACCCATCAAAATTTGAACGAAATCTTCATTAAATTTCCAAGAACGTTAAACATGTAATTATAAATTCCTTTAATTATGAAATGTAAAAGCGTTCTTTACTATAAAAGTGCGACTTTTAGTTACAGAATTCTGAAATATTTAATAAGAATTATCACATATAATTTTTCTTTTAAAAAAGTTAAAACACTATCCAATTTCATGAGCATAATAATAAGCTTTCATTTCAACAGAATTAGAATCTTAACTTTGTTGTCTCGTCTATTAGTCTATAAGCAAATATTACAAAGAAAAATATTGTAATGTGAAAAATTTAGGTGTCTAGACTTTTATACTTGTCTAGTTTTATGAGGCTCCGCGAACTTAAAAGTGTAAAATAAATTACAGCTTACTATACTAATATGAATGTTGACGCCTCTTTTGTTGTTTTTGTAAAGGCTAATCAATATTTTACCTAATGTTCGAGGTTAAATATTTTAGATTAAATCTTAAAATAAAAATTTTAATTGCAGATCAATCTTCACTTCTTGATGATTATATATTTTTTACTCGGATGCAACTAGCGAAAATAAAAAATAAATAAAGAAAGAAAACGATAAAGCGTAGAGTTCATAAAATTTTCTTACAACTTTTAAAAGAATCTTTTACGTTTTGAACGTAGGCTCCGTTTCCATTGTTTTAAGTAGAAACACTTTACTTCCAGCTATATAGAATATTATAATGAGAGAATGTATTTTAGTGGGTCACAATTTTAGGCAATCCATTTTTAAATCTTTTGAATAAAAGAAAAACTAAAAAAAATCTAGAATGAATTTCTTTAACTGATGTATGGATGTGTGCGTTTTGTTACTCACTTTTCCTAATAACCAAGAACAGATGAATAGAATGGAATGAAATGGATCATGAAATTTCACATTGTGGTTTACGTATGTTTTATACGTAAAACACTATGTAGAGTCTAAACACAATTTAGATTGAATGAAAAAATAATCAGGGGAGTTGAGATGAAGTGTGTATGCCTCGGTGTATAAGCAGTAGGGTCTATTTTTCATTCACTCTATAGTTAACTTTAAAGCAGATAAAATTACACAGAAATTTCAGAATAATTAAATAAAATTAAACAGAGATTTAACTAGAAAATCCAAAAATAAAAGGATTCTAAACTATAATTTTCAATTAATATTAAACAATCAGATGTTTGACAAAATCTATTACATATACACAATAATGCCTATTAATATACATAATAATGCCTATTAAATTATATATACACAATTTTAAAAGTACATAAAATTTTATTTCACGAATAACTTCCGATTTTTTTCATTTTTTTATTATTATTAAATTTTTATTTATTGTAAAACTTTTTTTACAATAAAAGGTTAATAACTATTAAATCATTATAATCAAATTAAAAACAAGAGTTAAAAAAATAAACTAAAAAAAGGAGATGAAGTCTGATTTGAACTGATGTGCCTTCCCTTTATATGATTCAAATATTTCATTAATTAAAATTTCATTTGGCTATAACTCTAGAACCAATGAAAATAAGTACAACTTATGATATACCATTGAAAAGCTCTCAATGAGGGCTTATTACTGCAGTTAAGAAAAATTCAAAATTCTAATATTTTGGCGATCACAATATTTCCTTTACTTCGTACAAGGAAGTAAAATTTCATCTCCTTTCTTATTTTTTTTAAACTTTTTTTTGTATTGAGATCGCGAAACATTACGGATTTCACATTTCATCGGAAATATCCATTTTGACCATCCCTGAATCCACTTTGACTAGTTTCGGCATGACGTTTGTACGTACGTACGTACGTATGTATGTATATACATATGTATCTCGCATAACTAAAATACGATTAGCCATAGGATGTTGAAATTTTGTATTTAGCATTGTTGTAACATCTAATTGTGCACCTCAGTTTTTGATTGCAATGGAAATTAAAATTAAAAGTTTAATCAATGAAATATTTGCATCTAAAGGGAAGTCACATCGGTTCGAATCACTTAGGTTTTTTTTTTCACTTTTTTCTTTATTTATTTTTTTAACTTTACTTTTTTAATTTAAATTTATTGATTTAATAATCATGAGTATTAACCCGCGATTGTAAAAAAAATTATAATAAAAAATATTTAATAATAACAATAAAAAAATTTTAAAAATATGAAAAAAAAAATCAGAAGTTATTAGTGAAATAAAATTTTATGTACATTTAAAAAGTGTGTATGTAATTTAACTAGCGTACAAGGAACTCATATGGTGTCATATCTGACATATGGTGTGTTTAGTGAATCATTTGATTCTTAAATATTAATTGAAACTTATAATTTACATTCTGTTGATTTGAAGAATCGTTTCGTTTTTAGTCGTTTGTGGTAGTGTTTAAAAATTAATTTAAGATGAGTACTCCTTTTTTCGATTGCACTAAGGGAAATTAATGCATTGTTTTCTCATTTCAGAAGATATGAAACCAGAAGGGATTGGTAAATTAGTTTTAACGATATTAAAATTTTTTTGAGTCGAACAAAGATCCTTGAATTGACTGATCGGTTAAAAATATTCGAATTTTTGCGTACGATGAACAACTGAAAGTTAGGCCATCAGCTTGAAAGTTAATTATGACAATATTCTCAGGTGTGTAAGATCAGTTTTTATTAATTTACGCCTAAAGGTAAAACAATAGAAAGTGAAATCTGCTATGTCACTGCTATCAGAGAAGGCAAAAAACAAGTCCGAAAGTTGTGCAAATTTTCAAAAGGTTTGATTTTGTCTCATGGTAACAAATGTACTCATTCACCCATAATAACTAATTTTTGCCTTAAAGATTTCAGTTATGAACTTCTGGATTATCGGTCGAACAATCCTGATTTGGCTTCAAGAAGAAAATTAAATGCTTGTTGAAAAGTAGACTGAAGTGCATAGAAGGAGAGAGGATTATATTGAAAAATAAGCATAATTTTTTTAAGTGTAAATAAAAGTAAACTGTTTTTGTAAATTTCGCTTTACTTTTAGACTTACTCTCTTGCATATGTATTACTTTCCCGGTGAATATAGCTAGAATGTCTATATTGAAATATAGCTAGAATAGCTATATTGAAATATAGCTAGAATAGCTATATTGAAATATAGCTAGAATAGCTATATTGAAAGAAAAAGTATGATGATCGTATCAAAAATAGGGTAACTGCTATCTCAAATCTTACGTTTTAGGGTCCATCTAGTTCATCGACGCAAAATAAACATATTTAAGTAAGGATGTATATGCGTACGTATGTAGGAATTTGTGTTACACGCTTTTGGCTTATATCTCAGATTGACAGTCTGATTTTCTCCAAATTTTGGCTGAAGAAATTCTAAATTGGGTACAGACCATGTTAATTTTTTCTCAAAATCTTTTAGGGAATTGGGGGTATCGCGAAAAACCACTTTTGAGTTTCTTCAGAGGCACTTTACAAAAAAGCTTTCTTCGGCAGATTTTTACATAAATTGTATAAATAGATCCAAATACCTTTTTTTCAAACTCTTAAAATTGAATTATAAATATATGGTTTTTTTGTCTTTTTGACGTATCTCCCTTCGGTTTTAATATATATTTTTTAAATTTTTTAGTATTTTGTATATCATATTATATAGGCCTATCAAAAAATGTCTACAATTATAAACTACGCACTTTAAACAAAGAAACGCTTTTTGAAAATTTTTATGTTCTTATATACCTTTCGTTAGACGGGGTGTTAGATTTAGAGAAAATCGAATTTAACCTTAACCTGTTAATAAATATTTTTAGAATTATGTTTTTAAATTTATTGCTCACCATTAACAAATCTAATATTCTGTTTTTGTTTTTTTTTTGGGGGGGGGGACTCTAATGTAATTTTTCCTTTTATTGTAGGAAGTAAAGGAAATATTGTGATCGCGAAAAATTTCTGTTTTCAGATTTCAACGGAAATATCCATTTTGACCATCCCTGAATCCATTTTGACTAGTTTCGGCGTGAAATCTGTACGTACGTATACATGTATGTGTGTATCAGTGTATTTTTTTAATAATACACAGTAACTTAACTCGATTTCTGTTCAATAGGTTTTTCTTAAATTCTATAAGGTTTTGAAATGACATTTTTTATAAAGCAGTGGAGTAGTAAATGTTAATTTCTTTCAGGTGATTTTTGTGAATTCTGATTCTTTTATTATAAAATTTCTACTAACTGGATATTTTTGTAACTGTTAGTATCAGTTTTTTATTTTATTTTATTTTACGTGTGTTCTGAATTTTAATTTTACTGAAATTCTTCTAGTTCTTCTAGTACATGTTTGTCTTTTTATTTCCTCGTAAGTAAAGGAAGTATTGTGATCGCAAAAAATGTCGGTTTTCAGATTTCAACGGAAATATCCATTTTGACCATCCCTGAATCCACTGTGACTAGTTCAGGGTGACGTCTGTACGTACGTATGTATCTCGCATAACTCAGAACGATTAGTCGTAGAATGTTGAAATTTTGGATTTAGGACTATTGTAACATCTAGTTGTGCACCTCCCCTTTTAATTGCAATCGACTGGACAAGAAGTTTCAAAAAAGCTAAATTACAAAAAATTGGATTTTGGACTTTTCTTAACTGCAGTAATCAGCGCTCATTGAGAGATTTTCAACAACATATCATAAGTGGTACTTATTTTCATTGGTTCCAGAGTTATAGCTAAATAAAATTTTAATTAATGAATTATTTGGATCGTACAAGGGGAAAGAACATCGGTTCGAATCCGACTTCATTTCCTTTTTTTTAACTTTTTTTTTAAAATTTAAATATATTGATTTATTAATAACTAGCATACCCGGCAATGCTTTGCTATTGCTAGATTTGATTATATATATATATATATATATATATATATATATATATATAGATTAAATGAACACAATTGAAAGTATGAAAACATTAACAAAATGAGCATTACGGAACTTTACAAAATTTAACCTTTCCGTTTCCCCCGTTCATTTCCCCTTTTCCTTTTCCCGCTTTTCCCCATTTTACTTTTCCAATTTTTTACAATATTCCCTTTTACTTTCCCCGTTTCCCTTTTTTCCTGTCCTCCATTTTCCCCCTTTCCTCTTCCTTACCCTTCCTTCCCACAGATATATTTCCCTTTGCCCTTTTACATTTAATTTTTCCACTTTTTAATTTCCTTTTCCCCGTTTTCCCCTTTTTCTTTTTTTCAGTTTTCCCTTTTTCCCTTTTACCTTTTTCGACTTTTCCCTATTTCCCTTTCCCCGTGCGTTAATCGGTCCAGTAGTTTTTTAGTCTATAGCTGACTCACATATCCGATACATTGAAATGGAATCGTAAAATATTTAGTAGAGCGTGTTTTTACGTCCAGCACGTAGCGCTGTTTTTAAAAAAAAAGTATGTTTTTACCTGCGTGTATATAAAAACACGCGCGTATTCGAATGCAACGTTGTGTCAAAATATCAAAGCAATCGGTAAAGAACTTTCGGAGATTTAAGATTTTGATCAAACGAACATTTACTTTTTTATTTATGTAGATTATTAACCTTGGATTGTAAACAATTTTTTTTACTTTTTTTAATTTAAATATATTGATTTATTAATAATTATAACCTCTGATTGTAAAAAAAATGTGTATATGTAATTTAATAGGCATACAAGGAAGTCATTTGCTGTTCATATCAAATCTTTTTTTTAACAAATGTTTAATATCCGTTGTGAAACCTCAAGGGGTATTTAATGAAACACTTTGATGGATACCAGTTACAGTTATGAAGTAAGCTCAATTCACTTTGAGGTTCATTACTGAAATTTAGTGATTAGTGTGCACTTCAAACAGTTATTGTTTTAAACCAATAATTTTGGTTAAATACGCTCCACTATATTAAATGTAGCATTATATAAACCAAAATGAATTTATTAAATTTGTAAATAACTATAGACTAGGATTAAAATTAATATCTTGGAATCAAAAAAAAAAACTAAATTATTCAAAAAAAGGCATCATTAGTCAACTAATCATAATAATAAAAATGGCATTTTACTTAATATGATTATAACAATTTATTATTATCATAGAAGCAGGATTAAACTTTAAATACGTATGAAGGAGGATTTCTAAAAACGTAAGAAGTTACATAAAGATCGATAAAAATAAAAACTTAAAAATCTGAACATAAATTTCCACATGTTTTGTACACTTATACGGAGAATTGATCAACCCAAAAAAAATATATTAATAAAATAAGGTATAAATCCATTATAAAAATAAAATATTAAATGAAATTAGATTTGCCGATCTCCGTGGAGGTGTGGTAGTAGCGACTCGGCATTAAATCCGGAAGTCCCGGGTTCGAATCCCAGTCGGGCATGGCATTTTTCATACGCTAAAAAATTTCATTCCACATCCCACGCACAAGGTTCAAGCTTATGTGGCGATATTGTCAACAAAAAAAAATTCATGTAAATAATTTATGCATCAAAATAGGGTAAACAAAAAAATTAAAAACGTTCTTAACATTTGATAAAAGCGTAAAAATTAAAATTTCTAGGAAATAAAATTATTTATTTATAACCACATCAATTTACTTATTTATATATATAAGTAAAAATATATATATATATATATATAATGATTTTTTTAAGCGATTATAAATCTAGCTGAAAGTAAAATACTTATAGCATTAAAAAAATTAAAGTATCTGAAGAAATTAAAAAAAAATTTCAATTGATAATACTTCAAAATATTTTTGCCAGAAATTAATAATAAGAACATATATTTACACCACTATTTATTTTTATTTAGAAAAATGTGTTAAAATATCAGTTGTTTGAAATAGTTAAACTGTAGATAAGTTTAAGGTGAATATTTATTACCGCTAAAACAATCTGTCCAGTTGTTAAGAAATTCGTGTATGCTGGTGTATACACATCAGTTGTTAGTTTGTAAGCTTATATGCGCCACAAAAATGGGGATGGGCAAAAGATTCCTGTCTTAAAAGAAGTCCGAGTCAAAATTCCAGTGAGTATATAAGTAATTAGAAGCAAAGCAATTACTTTTAGCGTAAGTCTATGCTACTTCGTTTATAAAGAAAAAAAAAATCTATGATGACTGAAATGTTGCTCCGATCCAGGATAGATATATGTTGATCTCCCATATCTTGATCTCTTGAAAGATTAAGGGCAGATTAATTCCCGCTTATTGAAAGAGATCTGAGGTACTATTTTAGTTTCGTTTTAAATTGCGGTTCCTTTGTATTTATATCGTCCCTTTATCATCACGTAACAAATTCTGTTGTGTTTTTCTTAATAGACGCCAATTTTATTTCATGTTTAGGAAATAAGGGAACTAGTTGAACTATTTTGCCTTTATATATTATATACATATATATCTATATATATATATATAAATGTTAAGTTCGTTTGTGTACGATTCAAAAACTCAAAATGTTCTGCACCGATTGAGCTCAAATTTTAGCACGATATATAACCCTCATCAAAGATTGTTTTCATCTATTTTTAATAAATCTATTTATCTAGTTTTAATTTGTACATTTTTAATTTGGAAATGTAAACAAAGGAAAACCAATCAGATCGATGCAAGATGGCCGCTGTCAAACACAAGACCAAATTTCTTTGAATTACATTTAACAGCTAAAACATCTATATTTTATTAAAAAAAAAAAACAATAAAAAAAAATTTTAGCACTATATATAACCCGCTTCAAACATTGTTTTCATCTATTTTTAATAAATCTATGTATCTATTTTTAATTTGGAAATGTAAACAAAGGAAAACCAATCAGATCGATGCAAGATGGCCGCTGTCAAACACAACGACCAAATTTCTTTGAATTATATTTAACAGCTAAAACATCTATATTTTATTTTTAAAAAAACACGATAAAAAAAATTTTAGCACTATATATAACCCGCATCAAACATTGTTTTCATCTATTTTTAAAAATCTATCTATCTATTTTTAATTTGTACATTTTTAATTTGGAAATGTAAACAAAGGAAAACCAATCAGATCAATGCAAGATGGCCGCTGTCAAACACAACGACCAATCACAAAGAGCCCGTATGGCTGTTGCCAATGTAAACAAAATCACAACTGATTAAGTAACAAATTTCTTTGAATTATATTTAACAGCTAAAACATCTGTATTTTATTAAAAAAAAAACCACCAAAACAAAAAGAAAAGGCACCAAGAAGGATGACTTACAGTAAATAAATTAAAACACCCAACTTTCTTATATCCCAGATAGACTTAAGACTATGCAAACAAAAAAAGTCGAAATAACCAAATACAGAGAAAATAATATCCCTACATAATGACCAAAAAATCCTTTGTTAGGTTATTTTTTTACATATATATGACCAAACAATCGTTTTTTGGTCATTTAGCGTTCTTTGGTATGTAAAAGCAAAGAACAAAATTCACAAGTAGTAACACTGAAACCACACAACTAAGTATTCGTTTTTTTTTTGTTTTTTCTAACCTCCGAAACCACCGTTTGCATTGCTTCAGATGATGATATGAATGATTTATAGCGTATGAAAACGACATGCCTGACCGGGATTCCAACTCGGAACCACCGGATTAAACTCCGAGACGTTACCACTCGCGCCACGGAGGCCGGCAAACATATTCGTTAGGAGCCGAATAAAAACACGACTTACCAATATGGCGTTGTGTGTCAAACCAATTTTATACGGACTATAATTACTTTTAATACGCGAGACAGTAATTCATTAGTAGATTCATACTCGAGAATCACGTTGTACACTGAAGCAGCACAACTTCTACTTACGTTAGCAGTTTATTAACATCTGAAATCAACCCCGTTTGATTATTCTGTAATTTGTAAGCATTATTCTGCTTTTGTAAGCATTTAAAATGATGTGTTTTTTCGCACTACTTAAGAGCTTTTTTTCGCAGCCCACAAATCTTTATATATAAAAATGTTAAGTTTGTTTGTGTACGCTTCAAAAACTCAAAATGTTCTGCACCGAATGAGCTCAAATTTTAGCACGATATATAACCCGCATCAAAGATTGTTTTTATCTATTTTTCGCATCAGTCACATACCCATATCTATTTTTCTTTCGCGAGAAAACTGTTTTTTTAACGGTCAGCTGTGTAACAGTGACCGCGCCATCTGCCGGAAGCGAGGGGAACACTCGCCATACTAGCTAACGACAACCGCAGTCACATGTGAAACAATACCTGTTCCCAATTACATTGTTTATTAACAAAAAAAAAAAAAACGTATCCACTTGCATCTGATTCAGATTATTATACAATCTGAATTAAATATTCACTTTAATCGAGGTACTTTTGTGTGATCGTGTCGTGATTGAGCTGCGCCTTTCACCAAGATCTGAATTTATTAAAAAACGACCAACAATGGGATATATGTATTAATGACGCATGCAACACTGCACATGACAGAAAGGCATTTATGATCGCATAATGCAAATGATAAATGACGGAGTTGGGAGGACCTTCTTCTTGGATGCGCCAGGAGGAACTGGGAAAACATTCCTCATTAGATTGATTCTAGCAACGGTTCGATCAAAAAATGACAATTATCCTGTTGCGGAATATTAATCAGCCAAAACTCTGCAACGGCACGCGACTTGCAGTTAAGAAATTGATGAATAAGGTAAAGTGATGAAGCAACGATTTTAACAGGGCTTTCAAAGGTGAAGATGTCCTCATTCCTCAAATACCCATGATCCCGACCGATATACCATTTTAATTTAAAAGATTGCAAATGCCAATCGAATTGGGAATTGCAATCTTTTAAATCAATAAAGCTCAAGGTCAATCTTTAGAATAGTGTGGTTTAGATTTAGATGCGGATTGCTTCTCACATGGGCAACTGTATGTTGCGTGTTCCCGAGTCGGCAAACCAGATAGCCTTTATATCTACGCAGATAGTGGAAAAACAAAAAATATTGTATATCCACAAGTATTGCAAAATTAAACTTCTATGAAACGTATGCTTTTTTTTGTTTCTCATTTCTCATCCATGCAACCACAATGTGCCACAACGAAGCGTGGCGGGTAGAGCTAGTATATATATATATATATATATATATATATATATATTTTAAACTCAGTAATGCTGGAATTGATTTTTGGTTCCATAAATTAAGGGATTTCATTCAAATATATTAGGAAATTTTCTAATACAAAAAAAAATACAAGGAACACCTTATGTAAAAGACGACACTTTTAAGAAGATAAAATAAAATATTAATTCTTCATTTAACTCCTTTTTTTAAAGTGAAGAGTTATAAGACCCTTAACCTTTTGATTATGACAGTCATATTTTTATTGTAGGAAAGTATTAATAAACATCGTTTTTGAAACAGCTAAATTCAAAAAAAAAATATTAAATTTAAAACAATAGGATGTTTTTATGATTTATTTTTTAATATCTTTATTTATTTTTTATTAATAATTGTTTTATTTCATGATTATTATTATTATATTCAATGATATTTTTTTATTGTTTTATATAATAAAAAAGAAATAAATTTTATTTAATTCATCCTACTTCGGAACGAGATGAATGCAGTATCTTATAATCCCATTCCTTTTATAATCTCCCCAAATCCTAATTAGAATTTTACAAAATATAAAAGAATTAATTCCCTGAATAAACAAGTTTTCACAACTAGTCTTACGATTTTGTTTTGACCACATCTTAAATATATATATATATATATATATATATATATAAAAGTATAGTCGAAACACACAAGAACCCCATACATGTAAACTACAGAATCTTTTAACCTAGGTTTCAATATTTTATAAATCAAGGGATGTAAAATATGGGGTAATACTAAAATATAAGGGAGGAATTATTTATTGACCAATAAGGATCAATTTTCTTCAGTTACGTATTACGTAATATACCAATGAAGAAAAAACCAAGCTTAACAATAGATTCAAACTTTTACACATTATTAATGTTTCCCTCATTTTAATTTCATAGTTTGGTAATTATTAATAAATAATTAGTTTCTTACAAGTGGATCCATTCGAAAATTTTGCAATACAAAAAACACAGTAGTACAGTGATTTCAATCTCTGTATGTATACTTCAGTATAAATTTGGCTGGCTACGGTGGCGAGTCGATGGTAATCGGATACATCTATGGGCCAATGAGACAAATTTGAATTTAACTAACCTTTTGTATATTCAACCCTTTTTCACTTTCTTTTCTGTCTTAAATCTGTTTGATGCACAATCGGAGGTAATTCTCTATACAAAAATACCACATTTATAAGGGTTTGTGTTGATGGCGACTTATAAATGATATAAAACCGTGTTCTTTCCTTAGCTTATTTCCTTAGAGAGACTTTTGTAAAGGTTGTGGGTATTTTTATTTGTTTTAAGAATTAAATTATAATAATGGATTACAATGATTGGGTAGTAAATTGCTCATTAATATTTTCGATATACAGTAGGGTCTCACTTAACCGAGGTAATTGGGGGTGTTGCCTGTAACATAATCCGCGGCCTTGTTCAGTTCTGCGCAAGCCAACTTTTCGTTTCTGAGGTCCTCAGTATTTCGCAGTCAGAAACGCACTGATTTTCATGCTACTATGAAGTACTTACGTTCGATTAACGAGGAGACCCTACATCTACACACAAACATCAAGTTTCAATCCGCTTACCACTGTGACTCGTTGCATAATCACATATGAAAATACATTACTAAACGATCAACATAACCACAAATTGAGGTTATGATGTCAACTGTCGACTTTAAATTGAGCGTAACTCAAGAACCACTCAATCTCAATCATAAAATATTAACATTCACAACGTCAAATGTGCTTCAATTTCAATGAAATTGATTTCGTAGTTTTGGAAATTTTTGTGCCAAAAAAAATTTTATATACATATAACTGAAATTTAAGTGAATGTTATTTTCGTACTACTCATACCTCAAAACATAAAGAAAATTCATTTTCACCCCCCCCCCCCCAAATCGCAACGTGCAACCGAAAGTAACAGCGTACAAGTAGGTAAAAACCTTTTTTTTAAATTTTCTATTTATTGAATAAATAATTTAATGTTATTGACTTTTAATGCAAATTTAATATAAATATATACTTATTAAATTGATTAATAAAAGCCAGCAATGATATAATTGAACTTTCCTAGTGTTTAAATAGAAATTCAAAATTAACATTCCTACAATGTGATGAAACTGAAAATGACAATTTTGTCAAATTAAATACAATATACTTAAACTGTATTTTGTCAGATAATATTTAAACGATATTAATCAACACTTGATGATTTTAATTAAATAACAACTGTGAATTCAACATATGTAATATAATGAAATTTATAAATGCACATTCTACAGAAATGTGATAAAGAGAAACAGCACAGATATGCCATTAAATTTAACAATAAAACAGTTTTTAGTGTTGTATTTTACTTAAAATACCTATTTTACAAATGACTTTTTTTCATATTAAAAAAAACAATTTGTGAAAATTAATTTTCACTTGTGAAATTAATTTCCTACATAGTTAACTACCAAAACAGAATAAAAAATCTACGAAGATAAATAAAACAGAAAATGTTTATATTTGAATATATAAATATTCAAATATAAACAGTTATTTTATGTACCACAACCGTAACGGTTGTTAAGCGATTCATCCATGAAAACATCATAAAGAATATTACATTCCCTGCCAGACATATTGGAGAAACAAGAGGGAAATTGGCTTTTGATTGTCTTCTTCAGAGGGCCGATATTATAGTGACAAATTAATATTCTAATTTAATCCAAATATAATAATACTCGAACCTGAAACTGATATTTCATTCTGTCTGCCAATAGAATTGCTTTTACGATGAACATCATTACTCACTTAGAAAGCACTTCTGACTAGTTGAAGCTTCGTCTATGTCAAATGTTTTCACGGATTATAATCGTAAGGAGGTCTTATGATTTTTTCTTAAAATCTTATGACTTCGAAAGGGATAAATAGTGTGAAATAATAAAAATTGATAAAAAATTGTACCTTTTGTGAAGCAAATAAGACGCACCTTGCAGGCTTTTACATTGAGTTAAATCAGTCCAAATATGTACGTTTATGAATAGCAACGTATTTATTATATTAATCGTAAAAGAAAAATGTATCTTTCCTGAGTTAAGGAGAAATAATGAAATAAAAGATCGAAGATATTCCGTAATTGTTATATGCGGTAAAAATAGAGTTGTTTTTAATTGTAGCAGTGAAAACCTTCTTATTTATCATTTTGTAAGGTGTTATATGTAACTGGAAAAATATCTGAAAGTAAAAATCTTGGAAAATGGCATACCACAAGGTTCGCCGTTGAGCGGTACCTTGTTTATGACGCCATTAATATATTGATATTAGCCATTCCAGTAGAAATCAACAAAAGCGTCTATGTTGATGATTTGGCAATTGTGTATGCCAGCAACAAGACTGCTATGGTGAAATACAAATTTCAACGAGCGATTAACGTTCTAAATGAAGTTGCAACAAATAATGGATTCCAATTGTCAACAGAAAAAACGTGCTGTGTACACTTCTGTAGGAAGGGAATTCCTCATCAAAGTCCTACGTTGACAATCGGCAATAATCCAATACAATATAAGGATAATGTGAGATTTTTAGGACTAATATTGGATAAATCCCTTACGTGGGGATTACACGTACAGGACTTGAGTGTTAGATGCAAAAACGCCCTAAACATTATCAAATGTTTATCGAACATTAATTGGGGCTCAGATAAAGAGATATTATTGAAATTGTATAAGGCATTGGTTCAATCGAAACTAGACTACGGATGTATTGTATATTCATCCGCTAGGAAGTCGCATCTAAGAAAGTTAGACGTTATTCATAATAGCGGAATAAGATATGCGACAGGAGCTTTCTGTACAAGTCCGGCGACTAGTCTAATGTCCGAAGCCGGAATAATGCCACTACATTATAGAAGAGAGATCCTTTTACTAAGATATGCAGCAAACGTATGGGCTTTTCCTGCCCATATAAATCACAAACCTTTTACGAATCATTCTATGGCTGCATTATATGAACATCGTGCTACCTATTCCAGACCAGCCGGAATTAGGTACCACGAATTAAGAAGAAAACACGAAATTGCAATTCCTGAGACACTAGCAATTTCCACGAGAGAAATACCGCCATGGCTCTTGCCGGCGGTAAATACAAGGTTGGATCTCCGGGAGAAATAAAAAAGAAGCCAGCAGTGATCATCCAACAGGAATTTTTAGCCACCGTCAGTAGCTATGAAGAACATATCAGAATTTATACTGACGGCTCTAAAACTGAACATGGTGTTGGATGCTCCATATATGTAAATGGAGAAGCCCATTGTTGGAAACTGCCAGATATGGCCAGTGATATACGGCAGAACTTACTGCCATTTAGCAAGCTCTTCGCTTCACAGAACATTATTGCGAAGAGAGAGTGCTAATTTGTTCCGATTCTCTAAGTGCATTTGTTGCAATTCGGAACAAAAACATTAAGGATGTCTTAATTTCAAAGATCCTGTCCATTTTATACGTTTTAAATCAACTAGGACAGCGATGCATATTTGTATGGACTCCAGGGCATGCTGGTATTACAGGTAATGAGAGCGCAGACGAAGCAGCCAGAAAGGCAACAGTCAGCGATGATTTAGATGCATTTCCTGTAAGAGTGGCACATGTTAAAAATTGTCTAACTAACGTAGTAAAAAACAAGTGGAATACTGAATGGAGGAGTTTAAATACAAAATTAAACTCAGTAAAAACTTCATATAAATGGAAAAGCGACGTGAAGTTGACTCGCCGGGAACAAGTAGCTGTGACCAGACTTAGAATCGGTCACACGCGATTAACACATTTATATTTGTTAACCGGCGATGAGAGACCAATGTGCGGTGTTTGGAATAAAACACTTACAATTAAGCATCTAATAGAAGAGTGTAAAATGTATGAGGACCTCAGAAAGAGGTTCCGTCTAAGAAATAATATTACTGCTGATTTAGCTAATGGAAATGAAAGAAAAATAGTTGCATATTTACACGCCAGTGGACTTCTTAAAAGTCTATAAAAATGTAAATTTTAAAGCTGTGTTAAAGAGTCTCTTCCATATATGGGAGTCTCGAAGGCACGTATAATGACGGGAGGTAGCCCTCTTGGCTAGGCCACCCTGACTTGTCTGCATTCAAGAGCAGTGAGTCGGGGTGTGTCCAATGATGGCATGGGGGACCCTCAAGGGTGGACTGAGGGCACGAGGCTATGGGTAAGCGCAATGGATGCCTGTAGCCTGTTTATAAGGAGTCAACTGCCACGGTATCCTGGCGAAACTAATATACTGCTTCACGGCGGTTCTTGTCGCCTCGAGGGTGCTAAAATTAACAACTAAACGAAACGGGTATAAGAAAATAAATGGATTGGTATGGTATTGTTTTTATAGTTTTACTTTTATCTTCTTTGAGAATTTCATCTCAAATTTTAATTTTGGGGCCCTTTACACCCCATAAGTGTTGTTTTGTTTTTGTGGTGTTTTAATGTTTCTGTGTAGTTTTTGCTTTTAAATAAAATGTAAGGGCCCTTTACACCATTACATATTACGATCCTGATGGTGAGACTAATTTCTTTCTAAGAACGTGATGAGGGCAATGACCTTAGTAGTCGATGCCCGTAAAAATTCAAGAAAAAAAAAATATCTGAATGTTTTTCAAATCAAACTTTTGACGTAAAAAATTTCAAGGTTTCTAAAAATTACTTTTCTGTTTAAAATGATTTTAACCTCTTGTTACTGTAGTAGTTGTATCCAGTAATTTATTTTCACGTTTTAATTTAGTTTTATCATATATGTATTACTATAATAAAGAATTTAATTTGAATAAATTGTTATTAACTTTTACAGATATTAATTCATTGTAGATTTTTTTTTCAGAAGCTGAATAAATAAATATAAAAAAATAAATTACGTCGTGGAGATAAAAGTAATTTTCTACTACATCATTAGATAAACGGTTTATTTTAAATTCTATCCAAACATCACAAAAGTTTGGAAACATCGTTGGTAGCTGTTTTATCAGTCAATCTATTTCTTTTTACTTAACGAATTTACTATTGTTTTTTTTTCCAGAAGGGTTTATACAAAGGATACTAATGCTGCTGTCGTCTGTCCCTTTATTACCATGTAACATATAAACGATGAAAAACCATGGTTTATTTCACAGTAAAGCTTTTAGAATACACTGGTGTACAAATTTTCATAAACATTTATCTACTTGGTTTATGACCGATATAAAAAAATTAGGATATCCAAATAAGAAAATAAAATTAACATCGGACTGAGATAAAATTAATATTTGGTATTGATGTTCAACAAAAATATAAATAAATAATATTTTAATTGTGAGGTGTGGTCGTGGTATCAAACATAGCTTTCAATTTCGTAAAAAAATGTTAGTTGTTTACAGACCAGTTATATTTTAACAAAACTAATTAGTTTTGTTAAAACTACTCGATGTTGTTTATCTGCCAAAATTTTCTTTTTGATTTTTTATTAATAAATTCAGAGAGGATATTTAGGAATTAGTTTATTTTTTCAGAAAATCTAGTCGCTATATATATTTTTGAAAATTATTTAATACTACAGATTTTTAAAATATTATATATAAAAAGGTTTTCTTTATTTATAAAAATTCTTCTTCAGTAAGTGATAAGTCATGTACAAATCGAGGAAAAAAATAAAATTAACTGGAAGAATGTGTTTAACTTCCCCGTCTAGATAGCGCTTTAGCGGAGTTACAGTTCTAGAAGGGAAACTAGGTAATCGGTCCAATTTGGGCATATGCGGTTTACACCGAATCCTGGCGTTTTGACACCTAAGGAACCCAAAAAACTGGAGGAAATTTTCCGAATGTTAATGTTCGTATAACGTGTGAGTGTGTTCGGTGTTGGCGTCTGAATCACCTTATATCTCCAGTACTCCAAACTTGGTCAGATTACTTCTATATATGGGGAATTGATACCATAAATTTTTAACTTAAAATGTCAAGGGGGTGAGGGTGTAGAATAAGGTCACCTTCAGTATCTCAAGATTTCGCCTAATTAAGGTCATATTTTTCTTAGACACATTTGATAAATAAAAAATAACAATGTTTGCAAAAAGAACCAGCTAAATTGCACACTACCCAAAAAAAATTCTGTTATAGTCGTCCGCTATGTAGTGACGTCACAGGTAAGCGATAGAATTAAATAAAAAAATAATACTTAAAATTTTAAAATGTAACTCGCTCTGGCTGGGTCTCGAACTCGATCGCCCAGTTGACTCGGTACCTGGTGAGTTAAGCCTCGCGGCTGTACCGGTCTGCCGACCGTACATGTGAAATTTGTTCTATGTAAGTTGTAAAATTACATTAGTTCAGTTAGTGCCGACCGTCCGCTACTACCGCCACACCCACGTGAATTAAATACGGTATGCGCGCGCGCCTTTGTTAGAATCATTGAATTAAAAAAAAATAAAAAATATTATAATTAAAAAAAAGATAAATGTTTTAAATTAAGTTGTGTGTGTGCAAGCAGCTTCTGAAACAACTCACAGTTATAAGAGGGAAAGTCCTAAAACTGTTTTATCATTTTTTTTGGGAAAGACGAATAATATTCGCGTTATCAACGTTGAGAAAAAGCATAATAAAATATTACAAAAAAAAAAAATATATATATAATAATTGTTAAATAGGCGAATATATATGTGGCTCGTAATTTAAATTTACGACGCAATACCGCATAACAAACATAGCAAACAAGAATGTGGGATTCGAAGATTTTAGTGACCAATGTATTTTCTTATTGTTTATAAGAATAAAGATTAGTGATTTTATCAAATATCACATACATTATCATTCATTCCAGGGAATATATCTCAACATAATCGATCTTGATAAAATATATGTATGTGTATTTTTTTATTTTCCTTGTATCAGGATTAATTGGGAGAAAATGAGTAATAATTTTGTTACACTAAAATCGGAGATTTTGTTTGTTGTTTTCTGTAATGCCAGAGAATTCTTAATAAAGGCAACATACATTACACTGGGGACAATAAAGAACTTTTATTTTTTTCTCAGGAAGAAAAATATATAATTCTCATAGTATTTTTTCTCTGAATTCAAATATGATATCGGTTTTTCCCCATCACGCAAGTTGTTTGAGAGACAAGCATTTATAATTTCAAGCATTTTAATATTTTCTGCATTTTTAACTATACAATATTCAAACATTTGACTCACCTAGAAAGTAAGAAATGACGATTTTCTGCTATATTTCGCTTTTGCAGCATCCTTCTAGATGGTCCAACAATAATCGGGCCAGCATATTAGGATTCCATTTGCCTTGATACCTCTTTTCCATAGCTGAAATCTCCTGATGAAAGTGTTCCCGTTCTCATCACTCACTGCGCCATAATTTTCCGGGAAAAAATGTAGGTCCCGGTGCAAGAAGTGTACGTTTAAGGACATACGAGTATTACAACCCAAATTTTTATAAGGATGTTATACTATCGTTGACAATATCGCGGTAATTTTCCGTGAAAAAAATCCTGAGTAACATTTTAGAATGCTTTCTCTGGTGAATTCAATAGTTCCTCAAACTTTACATCATGCATTAGTGTTCGTATGTGTGGACCCACAAATATTCCTTCTTTAATTTTTGCATCACTAATTTTAGGAAACTTCCGTTTTAAGCACATGAAACCAGAAGTATTGTCCATGGCCTTGACGAAATTCTTCATTAATCCTAGTTTGATACGTAATGCGGAGATAGATACACATTTTTAGGATTACACATTGAGTCATGTTTCACATTTTTCTGTTCAGGAATGAGTGATTCGCATTTAGGCCATTCTTTTCTAATGAAATGGTTTTTTCTGTTCCTACTATCTCATTCACATAAAAATCAACAGTACTTTGTGTAACCAAGCTGCAGACCAAGAATAAGTGCAATTATCTTTAAATTATTACAAATATTATATTCGTACACTGCATATTGAAGCTTTTCCAATATAAATTTACGGTTTTCATATGTTTCTTTCTTTCATATATCAGAGTTAGCCACAGGTACTGATGGGAATTTATTGCCATTATGCAGAAGCACAGCTTTATAGGAACCTTAGAGGAATCAATAAACAAGCGCCATTCTGTTGGGTTATGTTCATTACAAAGAGTCTCCATAAGAGAAGTAATGTCATTAAAAAATACTAAGCCATTTTCTTCAAAAATAGTCTTTAAATTCAGAATGACGATTACAATAAGTACATATTTTTGTATTCTTTTGAAGAAGATTCCATCCTTTCAGCTCTGAAGCTGAAAGATTTATAACTTTAAATCTCGTATGAGATCGTTTAGATTTTCTTGAATTAGTAAATGAGGCTTAGATGAACTGTTTTGTTCAAAAGATGTATCACCAGATTCTGTTTCTTTTTCTTCTTTACTTCCATCAGACTCTGAGCTCTCTTCATCTAATATCACACGTTCTAGAGGCTTTGGTTTGTGTAATTCTTCGCAGTGTGGAACTGATCTCATTACAGGTTGCAAGTTACGGTACACCACTGTAAGTTTTGATTTTAATTTTATCCCTTTAATGTATACTAAGCAGAAATAACAGTCAGAAGAGTAATCTTTGGGTTCCCTCCAAATCATAGTGATAGGAAATTGCATGTAGAATGTGCCATTTTTCCATGCAGTGAGAAGCTTAAAACACAATAAACAACAGATATGTGGGGCCCAGGCTCTTGTTTGGTCCCCGACTTAACCCAAAATGAAGTTCATAACACTTTTTCACTAATGGAGTAAGGTTTCGCCTCTGGAATCTGAGCGTCACTTAACCACATACAGAACAAAAATTGTTAGGATGATTTAAACAAATTCTAGGTATTTTGTTGTAACTAACAACTAATTTTAAAAAAATAAAGTTGTAAATATGAAATACACAATAATTAAAATACACAAAGCATTCACAATGAGTTTTTAACTGGTTCACTATTATCTCACAACTGGCATCGTTCTGATGAATGTGTATTACACTAGATCACATTTGTATACGTCTAAACACGTCTGAACTTGCACAACAGTAGCAACGCTACCCTTTGAGTTAGCTCATTTGTTTCCATCATATTTACAAGGCTCTAGAAGCTTTTACCTGCCAAAGGAAAAATGGACGAAAAAACGTTTTAAAATAATTTAAAAAATTAAAATAACTGTGGGTGATGGAGAAATTCCGAATACATATTTGAAAACAAGATAAAAAATTACATTACGTACATCTATTGGCACTCGTGAGATAAAAATCATGTTACTCAGTGATAATTAATAATCTACGTTATGTATATTCAATGAGTAAACAAAATTAATAATAAATTCTATAATACTTAAAAGCAAATGAATTTTTTCCTTTCCAATTTTGTTCACAAAATATATTTTTGATTATTTTAATACCTAAAAATCTTTTATATTATTTAAAAGGAGTAAAAGTTACTTAAAAAAATCCCATTCCAATCTGTTGCAAAATAAAAATACACTTAATACACGTAAAAACTCAATTCACGTATAACTTACAACTGCCTAGGACTTCCGATTTGATAAAGTAGACAGTTTATCATTCACATAATATTACACATTTATGCTATAGATTAATATGTTAGATTAAAAACTACTCGATTGTATGTTTAAAAAAATGTTATATGGGTGAATATATAAACAATTTAAATCATATCGGAGTGATTCTTTATGCGTTTAAGTTTATTTAGATTGTAAATTTATTATATTTTTTTTCTATACAAAAATAACTAGAAAATTATATTTGCAAGCAATTTTCCTTTTTATCATACAAATAGGTAAAGATTCAATATTAGGTTGGGGAGGATATTTTTGGGCTGGGAGAGGATTGACATATCGGTAAGAAGTTGTTTTTTATAAACCAATATATATTGCTACGGTATTATACAGTAATACTGGACATGGAAATGGAAACTTTTTAACATATCACATAACGTTACTCCGCTACACTATCTTGTATATATTCCTACATCTCATTTGTATGCAGTGTTCCTGCAAAAACTACGGTCAAACAAATCGTATTGCTTTATAGTACTAGTAATTTCATGTGAAACCTACTTTTTCTAACTAACGTCTGGAAACAAAAAATATTGTATATGCATAAATAATACAAAAACCCCCAAAAAATCATAGTAATGTATATGTTCATACCGTAGGGAATTGTGAAATCAAAGGAAACTAGATATAAAAACTGCTTATATTTTGTGTTGTGTTGATTTTTACTATACTGTTTTCTTTATAGAACGTAATAAATTATTATTTATGTAGTTTACCCAAATCGAATCGTTACATTTATATCCATATTTCTATTATTATATTTAACTCTAGACTTAGCGAGCCGTTGAGGAAATCGGCTACTATTGAAGGCCATACCGCAAACCTTTATACAAGATCACTATCCCGAGCCAGAATCAATCCTATACTTATACTGACGAATCTTTTACGGAGGGTGGAGGGTGCATTGGAGTTGGTATCAGTGGTTCTCTTTTCAGTTTTTATTTGTGTAGGACATCAAATTCATTTCGACGGTCAGCTGGAAGCAATTAACATCACCTTAAAAAAGTGTTGGCCAGATCTGAAATTCCCAATAAATTAGTATTGTTTCTTGATTATTAATCTATCCTCCAAGAGATTTCGTTGTTTCGTCTCCAAATAATATCAAAGATATCTTAAATTAGGCAGTTTGTTGGTATATTAGGTAAATTTAACGTTTCAGTTATCTTTCAGTGGATACCATATCACACTGGAACTGAAGCAAATGATTAGCGAAGCGAGGAATCCGAATAATGATGGTTAAATTATGTAGCTTGTCTTAACTCCATTAAAAAATGTTATTAACCGAAGGTTTAAACGAATGTTCCTGAATTGTCTAACTACTCAGATGAAAGCTAAACAGTATGTATATAACTCTAATTAATGGCGAGAGTAAAATTCCTGATAACCCTCGAAGGGAATCTGTGACAGTCTTCAAAACGACTACGGGTCACGACTGCCTTTGAGAACATCTTTTTAAGAATCCTCGCATCATTCGTGTATGTTATCTGTAGATAAAGGTTCTAATATGAACTGGAGACTTTTACCCGTAAATAAAGAACAGATTGATTATAGAAATATGTCTGATGGAACATTGCACTGGAAAGCAAGAAATTAAATGACACTGTATCATTATGTTGAAAATTGAATAGAGAAACAAAAATAATTAACTTCTGTATTTCTAAATTCAACAAATTCTAATATTTTTATATGTTTATTTTCCTTATACAAAGGTTACCATCATACGGCCAACCTTGATGGAAGTATCTAAGCAACATGTTCGTATCCCGTTTCTTCTTTTGCGTTCGAAACCATGATAGTTCTCATTTTCTTTCAGATCGTATTTAATTAACTTACAGACCCTTTTCTTTGTTTCTTTTAGTGATCCCTAAAGTACCGTTTTAATCACTCATTTTTCCTTTCGGATATGTGCTATATACTCGTATTTGATTTTTTTTTATTTTGAAATGTTCTAAATAATTTTCAAAACATTTACCCTCTTTTTAGGTAATATATCAGTATTTAAGGACTCCTAAGGTAGACGATGATCCTTAGCATTCCTTTACATTTACTCCATCTGTTTGATATAACTCAGTTCAATTATAGACATTTATTTTATTTTTTAATTATTTTATATAAAAATATATATAAAATCAGATAATTCCATCATAATTATTTTTACTTACTGGAAGGCAAAATGTTTAATTTTAATTTTTCCTATTTTTTTTTTTTCGTTATAAAATTATATTTCATTATGCACAGCTACATATATATTTTTTTTTGGATAACGATTCAAAGACTAAATTGAATAGAAAATATATCACACTTCAATTTATATAGGTTAAATGATGATAGAGCATAAAAAATGGTGATATATCATTACAACAAAATGGTATAAGATAAGTTGAATAAAACAAAAAAAAATTAAACAAAATTCAAATTTTTCTGTTTCTTTGTTTTGTTCAACTTATTTTGTTCAAAATTAAATTCTCTACATGTTTTGTTCAAACGTTCTATGTGTTTATTACTCATTTTGTTTTTACCCCACAAAGTTAGTGTACGTCAGCCATAAAAAACTGGGTGTGTTACCTCAATTTAATGGTTTACACCCCAGATTTGAGGGTGTAGAAAATGTGGATGCATATGAAATTGCCTATTCCATGTATCTATCAACCTTACCTTCTCGAGTTGCAACTGAGGCTTGTTGCACAGTGCACCTAGTTGTTATTGACAAGGCACTGGCGACCGAGTAACTTCCAGTATAAGGAGTTCTCCTCTGCTAAGTGCCAAGAACTCTTTGGAGAGCGGATGAGCGGGTAGAGGTACAAGGCACCCTCTGGCCCTTGGGTTTGGAAAACTACTCCTAAAGGCAGAGGAACCATCTAGGTGGTCAAGGCATAGAATGAGGAAGGAAACTGTATGTAAAACTAAAATTAAAGAATCAGTTTTTATACTACTTGCCAGTAGCACATCAGATTAGTAAAATTAAGGGAACACACTGATAAACATCTTCACATGTATATTTATTAGCAAGTGTAAAATTCTTGTCTTGTTACATTGTAGTACAGCACTAATGTCAGTGAACCTGGCTTCACTTGAAATTGTTAATGTGCTAATGTCTTTTATTTTTTTATAAAATACTGATCTTGGTATACTTATTTTATGGAAAAATACACAGAGCTGCATTTACTCTTCTACTATTTAAAGAGTAGAAACTATTTAATGAACATAGTTTAATAATTATGATGTCCATTTGAAACATAATGTTATGTTATATAGTTTTTCCTAGGCCTGAAACTTCCAGTTACCAAAGTACACCACAGAAGAAGAATAGCTGTAAAATTGTAGCTAATGCATCATTTTGGAAATGTAATAAAAGGAAGAAGGCATACCAAAGAGGTAAGGCTTATACAAGTCAAAGACGTAAGAGAGTTCTAAGTACTTCTAAAAATTGTCAGATTGATTGAAATATAAATGCCAACAAAAAATTTTGAATGAACACTCAGATGTCCACAATTCATTCTATTCTCTGCCATATGTTGCCAAAAAACACATTTTATTTTAAATACCACTAACCGGTTTCTCACAGCAAGGCCACAGAAAAAATATATGAAAATGAAGATACAGGCAGGCACATATTCAACTACAACAAAGGAAAATTTTCAAGGAGAAAATTTTCTTTTAAATACTTCTTTTATATTAAAGGAGAAGAAATTCAGGTACGAATGTCATTTTATTTAGGTACACTTGCCATATCACAGAAACCAGTGTACACTGCATAGAGTACAAGACGTATTACTACCAATACGCCTACTTAGGACCAAAGGGAAAGAAGTAAAAAAAAAAGTAGACGAGTGCCTGAAGGTGATACTGCTGCTGTTATGGAGCACATAAAATCATTCCCAGCAATAATCACATTACTACAGAGCCAGTACAAAGAGAAGTTACCTTGGGGTTCTTATTAAAGTGTATCAAATATGTATGACCTGTACAAGAAACAGTTGCAGAAAAAAAATTGTGACAACTAAGACGTCAATGTACTACGCAATTTTTGTAATATAGTTTAATATTGTATTTCATATCCCTAAAAGTGATAGATGTGATTTGTGTGAGAAATTTATCTGAAGAGTTAAAGTGTGATTATGAAATTTGTCGGACAATAAAATATAAAATGCAAGAGGTCAGGAACCACAAAAACGACGTAAAGATCTACTGTATTATTATTTGATTTGCAGAATGGTATTTTAACTGCATATTCAGATATTAGTTCACCATTTTATTTAAGAAAACTGAGTGTGTATAACCTAACCGCCTACTACATTGTAACTAAAAAAGTCTATTGTGCGTTGCGGACTGAAAATATAGCAGGTCGATCAGGCAATGATATTGCTAATGCTTTTCATAAGATTCTGGATGTTGTTGCTGATGAGAATGATTTTAGTGAATTCATTATGTGGTCCAACCAACGTGTACCCCAGAATTGCAGTTCTATTATATCTAATGCAGTCTTATATTTTCTGATAGAACACCCAGAATGTGGCATCAGTAACAATGAAATATTCATTACCTGGACACTCATGTGTACAAGAAGTAGACAATCCACGCAGCTTGATAAAAAAAGCAATGAAAAAGAATGATTATTACGCTCCTGTAGGATTAATTAGAATTTTAAAATAGATGAGCCTTTAAAACCCGTATTTATTATTCAGATGCAGCCTAAAGATTTCAAGGATTTTTCAAGCATTGCCATATTATTGATCTATAAGACCATGCCACATTCTAAAGTGGCATAATTGAAATTTACCACAACATTTCATGTGGTGTATTACAAAACTACATATGACGTGTATGAACCAGAAAACGTTGCTAACGTAAAGTTTATTTAAAAACACAAAGGAAATGTAAGGAAGGCAAGATAAAATCTAAACGTTTAAATGTCCTACAAGTTGAACCCAAAGTACTGAAGTGTGTAAATGAGATTTCAGAACTAAAAAAAAATGGATATAAAACCTGAATTGCCTTTCATGCCACTGCAAGACAAAGAATACTATTCACCGGTGTTACACATTTAACAGGAAAAAGTTATACTGTAAACTGGATGTCATTTTTTTAAATCCGTTATTATTTTGAGTTGTGTTATGCAAATTAACATTAAGATAAATTTTTGTGTATGTACGCTAAATCATGTATTTCATTGTTTGTACTTGCAGTCTGTCTTTAAGTGAATTTTAAGTCGTTTAAAATATGCAGTTGGTGTAGTAGATTTAGTCTGTACATGATGTAATTTTAGTGTATTTTTTGAGTTTTATGTTGTTATAAGAATTAAAAGCAAGGTAGCTATTTTGTAGCGACTATGTTGAAACCTGTATATTATTTGTTGTACTTAGTCTTTCTTTATGTTTACATGTTTGATATAGTAGATTTAGTCTGTGCATGATGTTTTTTTTTTTTTTATATATGACATCATCTTTATAAATACTTGTTATTAACATAAAACATGTAATAAAAACATTATAAAAATTAAAAACATTTTTGCAATTATTTAAGTATGTCAGAATTAAGTTGTATTTTATTTCATCTTCTTACAACCTTTTGATTTTAAGTTTTTAACTTAAAAAACAAATAAATTAACAAAAATAGTTTTAATTTCATAAAGTTCTACTGGTACTTACAACCTTGTAACTTTCAAAAATGCCAGATTTAGTTTTGACAAGGTTCTAATTTCAAAATGTAACATGCCATATTGCTTGTACTGGTAAGTTCTTATAGTTGAAAATTTGCCTGAATAGATACTAAGGACATGTAAAATTGACTATTAAAAAAATGAAAATACATTCATAAACAAAAAAGAAGTTATGGCCAATTGAAACTTAGAATGTGTTTTACCCAGAACTTTAGAGAGTGCAGATAGAACCATGTCAAACCATGCTAATGAAAAGGATGAAAGTGGGACAGATTGATAGTATGGAGACATTGAAAAGTTCTTCAGTGTAAGGAAGGTAAAAACTATGAGTATAATGGATAAAGAGGAAAAAATGATATATGATGAAGAAAAAATTGCAGAACGATAGAATATTATTTTCATTTGGAATGGTTGCATAAAGGTGACAATAAGATTTTAACAATTGAAGAGGAACTGGAAGTACTACCAGAGGAACTGGGGGAATCGAATTGGTAATGTTGAAGAGTTTGCATAGGCATTACACGAACTGAGAGATGGAAAGGCGCCAGGAATGGACAATGTACTAGCAGAACTCTTGAAAAGGGCTGGTGATAGAATTATATAAGTTGGTCTGAAACATTAATGAAACTCGAGAATTACCCTGCGATTTTACAAAATGCATTATAGTACCATTACCAAAGAAAAGAAATGCTCAACCATGTGAGTAATATAGAACATTGAGCCTAGTTTGTCATGCATCAAAGATAATAACTAAAATGATCCAAAAGAGAATAAAACAGAAAATAGAAGGGCTGTTAACATAAGACCAATTTGGATTTAGAAAGGGGATAGGAACAAGAAAAACAATTTTAGCACTAAGGCAAGAAGTAGAGAAACAACTGAAGAAAGATAAAACTACTTTCACATTGTTTGCAGGCCTCAAAAAAGCATTTTATAATGGAAACTGGAATATCTTGTTCCATATATTGAATCAAATAGGTATTAGCTACAGGAAATGAAAAATTATTTACAGTGTTTATTAGAATGAAGTGGGTATAATTTTCTATGGAAACAAAAAAGAAGAAGCAAACATTAAAAAAGGCTGCAACAGGGTTGTAGATTGTCTCCATATTTGTTCAACTTATACTCATACATACAAGAAGCCATCAATAGAGTTAGGTAGGAAGTGAGTGTAGGTGTAAAGATTCAGGGATAAACAGTTAATATATAAAGATTTGCAGTTGGTATAGCTGTAACTGCAGAAAGCGGAGAGAATTTGCAACAAATTTTACCTGTTATGGATAGGTTATGAAAGAAGAATTTCACATGTGTATTAACTGCTATAAAACCAAAATACTGATATCCACTAAGAACAGGACAAGTAGAACAACAATAAAACTTAGAGGTGTGACTATTCAGGAAGTGGAAGATTTTAACAGCTGATGAAAGATGCAACAAAGAAATAGTGAGTAGAAAACACCAGGCAAAGAAAAAAGAAAAAAATGTTTACTGCAAATAATACAAACCTTGAATTGTCCATGACTTGCCCTCATTCAATGTGGGCAAGTCGTGGACAATTGGCGGAAGAGAAAAGTGAAGACGTTTTGCTTTTGAAATTTGTGTTACAGATGGATGATGAAGATAAGTTGGATGGAAAAAGTGTTAAATGAGGAGGTATTTAAGAGAGTTAATGAAAAGAGAAACTTTTTGAAACAATTAAAAATAAGAAGAACTCAGCTAAAAGGACATATTCTTAGGTACCAGGGTCTAGTTATGAGGGTGGTAGAAGGACAGATGGAAGGGAAAAATTGTAGGTGAGCTGCTGCCAACCAGTCTAAGGGTTGTTAACCAAAGAAGAAGACCCCCAAATTTCTCAAAACCTGCTGTAGGTATGATTCTAGGACCTATTTAATTCAATTTTTGAGATAAAAAACCATAAGAAATCAGTAATTTACCCCTTAATTAACCTCCTAAAAATTTCAGTATGACATTATTTCACTGGAGTAACTGAAATCCAAGTGTTTAATGAGTCGTAACTCGCACACAAAGCACTTTAGGATATATATTTACATGAACCTTTTCCATTATTTTCACAACTAAAATAGGTTATGAAAGTCCAGAAAGAACTATGTGATACATTCTGTATATATGACGTGGAATAAATTATCAGGTATGTTAATTTATTCTACGTTTTGTTGTTCGTATTATTAATTATGCTTGCTTTCCAGCTCTTTTTTGGCGATCTTAGAACCCTCTAGGATAGAATAATATAATTAAAAATTATGTACTTTCTAAATTAAATTCTCATAATTATACCTAATATATATATATATATAGGTGGCTTTTCATTTTATGCATATAGATTTTATTTATAATATAAATGGCTTATTACAAAAATATTTGTCATTGTGTGCTTAATTTAAAAATAATCTGTTAAATTACAATTTATAATCTACATTTATATATATATGTATCTATATATTTTTATATTATTGCTTACTGTAAAAAAATTTGGTCAGTTTGTGCCTTCCTGATCGATATGGAATAATGAGCAAATTTCTTGTATGATTTGTTAGAATTATTGTATTATTATTAGAAAATTATTGTATGATTGAGTTATTTAGAATTTTCATACTACTTAAAATAAAAAAATAAATAAAGAATACAATTCAATATGCCATTATTATCATATATTGTAATTAATTTTATTTAATTTTTATACATCTTAATTTTAAAAAGAATTATTATTATTATTATTATTATATATTTATAAATATTTGTAAAAAAATTTAAGAAATTTTTATTAACACTTTTTAAAAAGTAAAATAGCTTGTCAATTGTCAAATTAAGAATCAGATTCTTTTTATTTTACTTTTGAGCCCAGCAACTATTGGTGCCTTTCATCATAACCATCTGGTCTCATGCTTTGGTACACTCACATCATTAATTCTTAGTTTTTCTCGTTATCCAATCATACTCCACCATATTAACATTTTAAATGCTTCTAAGATATCATTGTCTCTTTTCATCATAACCATCTGGTCTCATGCTTTGGTACACTCACATCATTAATTCTTAGTTTTTCTCGTTACCCAATCATACTCCACCATATTAACATTTCAAATGCTTCTAAGATATAATTGTCTCTTATCCCTGATGTCTTTGTTTCACATCCATTCTGAAGTGTACTCAAATTAAAATACGAAGCAGATAAATCTTTAAGTCTTGCTTCATTTCATAATCTAATAACTGTTCCTACTGAGTGCTTCCTTAGCTGCTGATATTATGGATTTCTCTTTCTCTTTAGCAATTATTTTTAACATGATTTCTAAGTATCTAGACTGTATACTTGCCCAATCCTTCTTTCTCTTATATAGAGGTTTATCGGCTTACTGTCTTCTATCTTCATTGCTTTTCACATCGGATAATGTAACAATGAATTTTCATTTTGAAATCATCTGTTGATAATACTGAGCATTATCTTCTAGACATACCATATCACCTCTGATTATTAAATAAATTATTTCTCTTCTTCATTAATTCCTATGAAATTTATAAGCAAATAATTTCTTCATCATTTTTACAAGCATGCTTTATCATATATATATATATAATAATAATACTTAACAAACACATTTTACTTTTTACATTATATTCTATCAGCAGAGATCTATAAAATATGTTGTTTAAAAATTAGTAAAACTTACATTCTCTAACCAGAATATTTTTTTTTTTGTATGTATCATACTTTAATTCCAAAATAAATACCAATCTTGATTAATCAAAAGACTAAAAACCTTACCTTCGTTCAAAAAACGTTTATTAACATATTTTAATAACTGAACAGATTGCAATAAAATTAAATAAATTTTCTTGCCAAATTAATCCAAGGTTAGGTGATACAAAATATACCCCATTCAATTTTTTTGAGTGTGCATTTATCCTCTAAGTATAAGCCTGAAGGAAAACAGATGCCAAAAAATGTAGCATCCATAGAGATTTGTAACATAGAGATTTTTATAGTTACAGTTCTTTATAAAAATATTTTGACCGCAAAAAATCTTAGAAGATAGTTTAAATTCTTTTAAAAGTCTTAAAAGATAGCTACAATAGAATAAAGATAGTAAAACTTCTATTATTATTCTGTAACAACTGGGAAAGTATTATAATAGACAACAAGTATTATGATATAAGTTGTCCTATTATAATGTAGGTTAAAGTTTTCCAGTAGTTCAGTAATACATATATACTGGTGATATATGTAAAATATATTACAACCTCATGTAATATTAGACGTTTAATAATTCTAATTGCAGATTTGTATTAAATAAAATTTCCTTGTTTACTCATAAGTAAAACTGAATGAACTTTTTTGCTACATATAACATCAACTTTTAAAATCTAATGCTAATCTGGTTTTTTCTTAGTTAGATGTAATGAAGAGTTGTCTGACTTCATTAACACTGAGTCAATTCCCTTAGATTCAGTTTTGGGTCCAATTTTATACTTGATTTTTAGTGCAGATCTTTCCAGTCCAGACATGTCACAGTTCCAATGCTTGCAGATTACATGGTTTTCTTGATGGTTGACTATGATGCAACTCTAGCCTTTGATAAACTGCAATCTGCATTGCATCTTACCAGTGTGTGGTTGTGTAAATAGAAAATAAAAGTCAATCCAGCTAAGTCAAATTGCGTGGCATTTACAATGAGGAGAGGAGATTGCTCTCAATTTCACCAGGATAATGACTATATACCACGTAAGAGTAATGTTCGGTACCCAGGTTTGCTTCTAGACCATTGTATGACTGGATAAGTTATTTAAAAGAAAAAAGTAACTAAACATTAAGTTAAATGGATGTACTGATTGCTGGGCAGAGATCTCAGAGAAAAAATACTGCTGTATGAGGTATTCCTGAAACTAATATAAAGCTACGGCATTCAACTATGGGATACAACATGTAACAACAATATTATGATCATCAAGTGGTTCCAAAATAAAATACTCAGAAACCTTACAAAAGCACCATGGTTTGTGAGAAACAAAGAGATCCACAACTATCTGAAGATCCCATATATTTGCAACGAAATCCAACGAATAGGCAAAAGTATATATCTAAGTTAAATACACATGTAAACCATCTTGCAGTGAATCTGTTATACAATAGTGAGGATGTTAACTGAAAAGGCTCCATGTGTTAGGTCTGGGAATTGCTACATGATGACTAGAAAGTAACTCCCTGAACTGGGATGATAATTATGCTTGATAAAGCACATTCTATTGAATATTATTGATTATATAATGTTTGTTATTATATTATATTATTATTTTACTTTTGATTATGTTGTATTTATTAGGTTAGAAGATTAGTATGTGATAAGTAAGGTGAGAATTTTTCCATCGATTGTAATTATTCAACTTTGCATCGATATATACTGAGGACTACTGATTTTCTTCCATTAAGTCTTACTACCTCATTTATTTTGTTCTCATCGATTATAATTAGATCTGTGATCAGTGGTAATTAGTTCGATTAACCTTAAATTGGTGTACTGAGGACTGTTGATTATGTTTTGTTCAGTCCTGTTATTTCATTTATTTTGTTATTCTAATTTATTATTTGTCTTTCTTTTTTAATTTTGTTAGATATTGTTTTATTGGTGTAATCTCATTAGGTATTGTTCCACAGAAATAATGCATACTACTGTTATATGTATTCTTTGAGGAGTATCACTGAATATTCCTCTTTCATGTAATTATTTGTTATATGATTTACTTTTGGTTTCACATAAGAGGTTGTAAATAAAGCATTGCAGTAAAAAATAAAAATAAATTAAATATTGACAACTAAGAAAGTTGGTAATAAATGTTTACTTAACAAAAAGTCTACACCATCTGAGAAATAGAAAAATATCTGTTCCGATCACAATGCAAACGATTTTGTATTTCTTTTCATTTATTCTTTCTACAAGCATATTCCAGTTATATAGAAAATTTTTGTTCTTTGATGAGAATAAAATAATTAAAAATCCCTAACAAATGAAAATAATTTCCTGCTTCAAATGATACACCAGTATGCTGATATCTCAATAACACATCAATTAGTTGTCATGAAATCAAGTAAAAAATTAATAAAAATAAAATTACTTTCTTTTCAGTTTACTTAGAATATAAATAATAATAATTTTTCTCAAATAGAATAGAGCTAGTTGCAATGTTTTTTTAACTTTTTTTTGTAATTTTCATATGGCTTTTCGAATGATAAAAGGTTGAAGATTTTTTTACAATTACACAGTTATTATTACTATTATTATTTTTTTACTTGATCAATTAATTCACCACAAAAGTATTGAGCTTGTGCGTGAGAATATGGAAATGGATTATTGCAGCGTAAGAAAAATGGCATGGCTGACTAGGATTCACCTCGGGACCTCCGGATAAGCGACTGAGATTCCGCCAAGAAGATCGGATTTAGTTATAAAAAAATTTATTTATTTTTAGAGTTACTAAACTTTTTTATTTAAAATACAAGTATATAAACTGAGAATGTTGTTGTCATTTCCATTCGTCTGTTTAGTATTAATTTCCGTTCCTTCTATTTCCAGCGAGATAAAAATGTTGAGTTTCTGAAAGCTACAATTTTACATCATCAGTCATTTTAATTCATTTTAATTTTCGGGACAACTGGCTGTCAAAGGTCATAACACACCTAGATTCAACTGATAATCAGGTTACATTTGTGAATAAATAATCATAAACAAAAATATATTAAAATTATTTTCCTTTTCAAAAAAAGTGAGTTACTATTTAAAAAACATAACATTTATTAGTCATGATGCAAAAATGAAAGTTAATTAAAAGTGCTTAAACCATACTTGTAATTCTAAAGGAAAAATAAATTAAAATTCTCCATTTAAAATTATTTTTTTTTTTTTTTAGCTTTTTCAGTTAAGTGATCCTAATTGCAGAACACCTAAAAATGAAGTTTCTGCATATAAATAAATAGCATATTCGGTCATTTATTAAACTTGTTAACATCATTCTGTTTTGAAAAATTATTTACTTTCAGCCTATATAACTGAATTTACATTTAATGTAGTAAGTATTCATGTGAGCAAATTTCTCAAGCACTTTACGTTAATTGTAACGACAAAATTTCAATTAAAAACACGTCTAAAAAAAAACCTTTTTCTCATTTTATTTAATAGTACATTTATGTTACATTTACTACACTAAAATATGGTCAATCTCAATTCTAACCAGAGACCCCATTATACTTAAATAATTGAAAATTTTCTAATGTTTTTATATTTATTTATGACAATTACAACTCAAATTAACTTTTCATTAAATTTTTTTAATGATTAATTCACCATATAACCGGAAGTTTGTGCGTGAGGATATGAAATTAAAATACTGTAGCGTATTAAAAATACCAAGCCTGGCCGGGATTCGAATCCAGGAATTCTGGATGAAAGGCCGAGATGCTACCACTCTACCAAGGAGTTCGACATTTATTAATATTTTATATTAATACAAATAATTACAACATTCAACATTCTTTAACAACATTTTGATTGATTGAATAAATACATGTGTGTGTACACACATGTAATATTCAGCATAACTGCTAAATGACTACATTTTTTGTTTGGTGTAAAGAATTAGGCTAATTTATTAATAGTACTGTCGCCTTTTTTAAGTAATAATCTCGCCACAAATCTAAAATCCTTGAGAATATGTTATAGAAAATTCAAATATTTAAAATACGATATGGATATTATATTATTTAAAGTATAATATGTCGAAACCACATCAGGATTCGGATCCGGCACGCACCGGATAAAAGTTAAGGACGGTACCAGTGCATTGCAAAGCAAAGCGTAAAGAAAATATAATTTGTCATGTAGCTGTATTCTACAAGCAGTTATGGTTCGTATGAATATCCGTTTAAAATTAAACGAGGCTATGTCGACAGTTGGACGGTTGACCATTTGCGGTTATCATAACAGTCTGCGGTCAGGCAACGCGATTTTATTGATTTAACTAAAGATAACGTGTCCAATTCAGGATATGACAGACAGTTTATTAATCATTAAAATAAAAATTAATTATTCTAGTAACATTAATTATGTTTTGAGAATTTGTTACAGATTTTTACACAGACATAAAATTTTAAAAACTATGGTAATGTAGCTATGAAAATCAATTATACAACACTATAGCAAAGAAAGTAAGCGATGTATATTTCTGAAATAATGCTTTTATTTAAGAACTTTCATAAAAAATTATATCTGAATAGACAAAATACAGCTTATGAAATCTTACGTAACAAAAATCTGAATCATTATTTTCTCTCCATAACGGTTGGTGTGTAAAACTTTGGAATTATTTCTAGAAGGAACAGCAGCCTTTTCAGTTGTTCTCACGGTTCCCATCAAATGATAAACTTAATAAGTAATAAGAGAAAGAAAAGAAGTTATAGTTTTACATGTATTATGAGTAATTGAATGCTGTTCAGATAAAAAAAAGAGGAGAAATGTAACTTTAATTTCAGGAAAACTATCTTCATACTTCTACTCTTGATAAAATGTAAATTCAAAAAAAATTAATAACTAAAAAAGGAACACTGAGACTATCCACATTACATTTGAACTTACATAATTATGAATATACGAGATAGCTGATGGGCAGATAGCTGCCCACTGAAAGTGTAAACAAATAGTTATTGTGAAAGAGGAAGAAAAGACTTGTGAAGTTTAGTCGACATTATTATAAGTTTATTTTGAAATTTTGGGCTTCATAAATATTAAGTAAAACTTCTCAAATAATTTTAGTTTTCAATTGGCTCTTTCCCAAAGGAATATAATTTTACATTTCGTAAAATATCGTAAAAGTAAATCATACTTACAAAAAGTATTAATTTTATAAGAGTCCTAGTATAATCAATTTCTATTTAGTTTCCCTAGTACAATGTGTTCTTTGACGTCAGTCAAGCTTTTGATGGTCTTTGGATTTACGGTCTACCATTATCGTATTTAACCTTCCGTATATGTATGTCAACAGGTTTTTTTCTCAACGATAACAACTTCTGATAACTGATCGAGTTTTTTCTTAATCTTGTAATGTATTTCTTAATCCAATTGTTTTCTAACACTTTCAAGAGTTCCACAAGGCTTTACTCTTGCTATCATTCTGTACAACATATATATTTCATACATATACATCTATCCTATGACAATTATGGTATTGTTTAGGTAGGCAATACTAGATCGCCTGATATCATATTAAATTTACAAAATCACCTTATAAATCTCAAACTTTATTTAAAAAAAATAGCGGATAAAAATTACATGGATTTAATTGTACATGCAACTTTCACCTTACGAAAACATTTTTTACAAATGTTACACGTTATTTACCTATATTTTTTACACCTATCTCAAACTAGCAAAGCTAAATACCTAGGGGTCTATGTCCGTAAACAATTGATTTGAAACCAACATTTAACCGTGATACATTGAATGAGTCAGTACGTAAGCTGCTCTATTAATTTGTAGAATCCCAAAGCTTTTTTATCTAAAAATTCAAGTATATAAGTCCTTCTTCAAAACTATTAGTCTTAATTTACCAACTTTATTATTTAAAACCATTTATTACACCTAAAATTAAAACATAGCAAGCTGGTAAGTTTTTTTTGTATGTAAAAAATACAGCTTAAGTGTATCGCACTTTTGTGGTAATGTTCATCGAGGGAGATATTAGAAACAGTATTTTGATAAACGAAATTGTTATCCAAATGAATAATTTATCGTCCTAAACCTATCAACGGTGTCTAAAGAAAGGAACGAAATTGGAAAAGAAATATGACACGGAATGTTTACTTAAAATCTGCTTTGCTTTTTCTTAATTACTTAACCCACAATCCAATTTAAAGTAAATCCACTGGACAATAATATCCTCAAGATTTTTTAACATGATTTTTGTTATTTAACAGATTCATTTGATTTTAAAGTTTTGAATAAAGAATAAGGAGGTGTTCAAATTGAAATGTGTAGACAACTAATGTGTGAGGTTTGAGAGCCGAAAAATTCTCCGAATATAGTGCAATGAATGGGTTGTCAGCAATACGGTCATATCAAGAAAAATTATGTGTCCGAACCAGTGCGTGAAATTCGCGGAAAGACACAGAACTGCTGATTGCCTAAAGACAGATAAGAACACGTCGTTTTCATGTTCTTAATCGGTTTCATGTTACGGATTAATGTTCATTGGCCAACTTGACCGCCCTGCCAATTATTAGGGGTGTAAATTACATCAAGAAACTCTTCGTCAGAAAGGGGGAAACAAAAACTGGATCATGTATTAAAAATTAATCCCGGTCATCTATGTTCAATGTTCACCATCGATCGTTTGTTGAAGCTGTGATGCATTTTAACCGTGGTGACTCAATTCATTCAGATAAATTTGAGAACCTTACAACTAATATCAATTCTTGGTGTAGTAGATCGGAAACCTAATAGTTCTCCTAAAAAAATGTGACATCTAGGATTTGCTAATGAGGAGATATCTCAAAATCGCTTCATGGGCATGAACACATTTTGATTATGTGTTTTTTATGTTCTGGACTCTACGATAATTTACGTATTGATTATTATTTTGTTATTTAATTATACGAATTAGAAATTCATTACTCCTGGATTTCGCAATTATTTAATACTTTTATTCTGATTGTGTTATTTACTTCCTGGACTTAAGATTATTTATGTGTTAGTTAGTATTTCGATTGTTATTTAATTATTTTGATCGTGTATTGATTCATTTTGAACTTTACAATTATTTTGTTTTCAAATCAAATTATTAATGTTATTTATCTATTGTTTATTACATGTTTTTTTTTTTGTTTTCGAATAGTATCACCGGATGCTTCTCTTTCAGGTATTTTTGACCTAAAATTTCGTTGATTTAAAGAAAATAATATTTACGGTAAGCCCAGGTGACAATGAAACATTGAAAATTTCTTTTTTTAGCATGGATTTCTTTACAGCTCTAGCCGCCTCTTGTTTTCCATACTGTTCTAAACAACATAAAATAATGTATTGTATTATAACCACACAAGAAAAGAAGGTCTTCAAAGAATAAGTAAACCATATTTTTAAGTTAGAGCGAGGAAGGCAAAAATATAACTATTAAATAATAATAGTAGCTTAAAATTTTATTATGGATAAAATTGCTAGGTTGAATTTATAACGTAAAAAACTTAATGGTAAGCGAATCGAGACATTAATTTTTAAAAAAATAAATTAATAATGGAAGATATTCGATGTAGAGAAAGATTAATATTATAGTAGTAAAACAGAACTTTTATTAAACAGATTAAAAATTCAAACTGATCCAAAGTTAGATAAGTTTCTAGGAGGCATCGGAAGGGATAGGTAATGTTCAGAACAGATTTTAAATTTGACGTTAATCATTGAAAACCAGATGTTAAGATCAAAACCTATGTTTATAACATTTGTTGATTTTCAAAAAACCTATGATTCTGTAGACAGGGAAACTCTTATTGATACTGCGAAAGAATATAGAGTCGATCAGAAAACTATAGATTTAATAAAACTAACTCTCACACACTCTCAAAAATATCATTTTTAGGGCCAAATCACTAATCCTTTTCAAATTATAACACCTGAGATAAATTATAACACGCTCTTTATCTCCTTAGAGATAATCCTTATCTCCTTATCTATTATTAGAGATCTCCTTATCTCCTTAGAGTATAGGTGAAAACCTATACTCTTTAACCTAGTATTGGATAAAATAATGAAAACATTTTGGATTGTTAATAAAACTGCTTTTGGAATCAGGGCAAGGAAAGGAGAAATGTAGTAAATTGTTTAGATTTCTCAAATGATTGGGCTTTACTGGTGAATTCAGAAAAAAAAGCAATTTATCAAGTTGAGAATTTGAAAATAATTGCCAAAAAACTTTACCCATCTCCTTTTCTGAAAAAAAATAATGACAGATTCTAAACGAAACAAGAAATGTATAAAAACTAAATTTGGAAACATTAAATACACAGTTGATTTAGATTTCCAGCCGAAATAATTACAACAAATGGTTCTGATAAGAAGGCCTTTGAAACCAGAAAAACAATTTTTGAGAGATTTAATTTTTGCCTAAAAATATGAAAGATTTAGCCATAAATGTAAAATTGAGATAATATAATACACACTGAGACCAATAATCCTTTATGGGACAGAAATCTCCAATATAACAAATCTAGAATCATTTCTATGGTGAGTTGTGTTTACCTTTCTTAGCTATATTATTTTACGCAGCGGGTTGGTCCAGTGGTGAACGCGTCTTCCTAAATCAGCTGATTTGGAAGTCGAGAGTTCCAGCGTTCAAGTCCTAGTAAAGTCAGTTATTTTTACACGGATTTGAATACTAAACCGTGGATACCGATGTTCTTTGGCGGTTGGGATTCAATTAACCACACATCTCAGGATTGGTCGAACTGAGAATGTACAAGACTACACTTCATTTACACTCATACATATCATACTCATTCATGCTCTGAAGTATTATCTGAAAGGTAATTACTATCTTAAAGAAAGCTTTATTACATTATTATATGTTGATGCTTTTCGGGATAACTCCATTGTCAATACTTATTGTACTGGTACTCTTAAATTTGTGTTAATCTTTATATAACGTTTAGTCAACGCCCTTCCCTTTATTTGACGTCATGCCTTATCTGGCCTTCTTCTTGTTAATAAAGAAGAAGAAAAAATCCGCAGAATAGAAGTTCTTAGGAATGCAAAAAGAAAAGAGAGCGTCTATGCAGGACAGTAAAACGAAAAAAAGGACAATGAAAGAATTCTACTGAAGAAAGAGGGAAAATCAGAACAGAACGAATTAAATGATTTTTTCCTGGTCCTCTGCAGGCCTGTTCTAAAAAGTAGAATAAAAAATAATAGAGATCTGCATAAAACCAGTCAAATTATATAACAGAGAGTGTGTAATGAAAAAATCCTAAGAATTATTGTATTAAAATCAAGATAATCTACCGCAGTAACAAAAATGGTAGTTAAAATCAAGATAATCTACCACAATAACAAAACTGTTAGTATAAAGTATAAAAACTTGTGTGTTAATGATGTAATAAGAGTTAAATTATAATGATTTAACTGTTTTAATTCATAAAGCTATAAGAAAAATATAGGCTTACGAATAAAAAAATTAAGTATACATATTAAAGTCAAAACTGCAGTACGAAAAATGAATATAATGTGAAACACAGTAAAAAAAGAGTAAAGAGAAACAGTATATTATCATGAAATCATAAAACCTCTTTAGTTTATGTTTGTCGTAAAGCTTAAAACTACACTTTATGGTGCTTTTATAGCGTTCTAAGTGTATCTTAGTTGATCCAAACCGCCTTTATTATTGTTGACTTTGAGTATGGAGGGGTGGCTGCGGCCGGGTCGGGTAAAGCTGAGAGTAAACGATGCGGTTAAGGTCAGTGTGGTGTAAGAGTTGCGTTGTATGTATACAGCCTGTATATGTGATGTGTACACAAACACTCGTATATATAAATGCGAGAGTGATGTATGAGCTCTCTAGAACTGTATAATTCCCTACGATTCACAACACATGTAACTGGAATAAAACCGCGAATTCCTTTATGTAGGTTATCTAAAATATAAATTCGGTTATCTGTACGCCAGGGTCTAAAGAGCAGTTCATTATTTTTTAGAGGATTTAACAATATTTTACAAAGTAATTTAAGGAATTGGAATAAATTTACTATTTTTCTAACCTGTGCTTCCTTATATGTATATATATATATATTGTATTTTTTATAATAAAAAACCAACTTGAACAATCCAAGTACAGAATTACGAAGTAAATCAAATGATACTTACCTAATTTTTTATTCCCAAAGCACTTTTGCGCGATTCTCCCCAGGATCACCAGTTGTATCTAAAAAATATATTTATACAAACTTACATATCAAACATAACTTTTTTTTTTTAAATTAAAAAATTGAAATATATAGAAAACATAAAAAGCAAATTAAGTATAATAACTACATATATATAAATATGACGTCATAATTAAAGACATTTTAAAAATTAAAATTAAATTTAAAATAAAATAAATAGATAGAACATTTATACTATGCACCTGGCCAGGTGTAATGTTACATTACAAACACTGCCTGGTCAGGTTACAAAGTATAAATTTTCTATCTATTTATTTTATTTTAAATTTAATTTTAATTTTTAAAATGTCTTAATTATGACGTCATATTTATATATATATGTAGTTAATATACTTAATTGACTTTATATGTTTTTCTATATATTTTAATTTGTTAATTTTAATTTAAAAAAAAATAATGTTTGATATGTAAGTTTATATAAATATATCTTTTATATACAACTGGTGATCCTGGGGAGGGTCCCACAAAAGTGCTTTTAGAATAAATAATAAGGTAAGTATTACTTCATTTACTTTGGAATTCTGTACTTGGGTTGTTCAAGTTGGTTTTTAATTATAAAAAAATACAGTATATTGGCACAGTAGAATATGGGTGTTATTGACTTTAGAAAAATCAGTATATATATATATATATATTATTATTATTATTATTATTATTATTATTATTATTATTATTATTATTATTATTCATTTTTGCCCTTAAGGAAAGTGTGAACTAGAATGTTTCATGATTATGCGATCCTAAGTTGTTTTCTCCTTCTTTTTATTTTCCCAAAATCTTTTCATTCTTTGACTGATCCTGTTTCCTTTGTTCTATCCACTTTGTACCTATTTTTTTCTTTTCTTTCACTTCAAATTTCGGGTTTATAATTTTGATTCTAACTTTTCTTCTCTCTTCCATCATTTACTCGTTGATCCATGCGTGCTTTACGTCATCTTCTATTTTATGATGCCAATTGGTTTACCTGATTGAGTCAAACACCACATCAAAGATCCTCTTCATGAATCTGTTTTTGTTCATTCACTGTATGTGTCTGTAGAATGTAAGTGTGCGTTTTCTGATCACGTCTGCAAGTGTATCCGTTCGTTGATATAATTTTTTGATTGGTCTCTTCATCCGTATGTCAGCTCTATGTAAACTGTTCCAAAAGTTTTTCTAGGTATTTTCCGTTCTATTTTTTCTGTTTCTATGATTCCTAATACTCCAATTGTGGTAGGTTTCTGATGCGTACAGTGATTCTAGTAGCACGTCTGTCTTGTAGTGTCTGAGTTTTGCCTGACTCGATATACTTCGCTTGTTATAGTGTGACCATGTGAATCTGTATGCTTCTCAAGTTTTTCTGTTCTTTCCGTGTTGCATGCCTTGTTTAACTCTCCCGTTTGTAGATATTGTGTCTGTATTGGCAAATGCAATTACTGCTACCGGTTTGCCAGCCTGATAGCTGCAGATGTGTTTTACTTTCTTATGTCATGTAAATATTTTATGTAGCAAGGATTACAAGGGAAGATTTGACATCCTACTATAGATTTTCATCATTTTCATTAGTTCCCTGAAATTCAAAAGGATGGACGACATTCTAGAATAGAAGATTTTTGAAGCGACGCACTTTTTAACTAATATTACCATCGATTATCCATGAATCAAACTGACTACTAAGGTAGTGCGACGATAGAAGAATTAATCTGATATGCTTAAGATGTAGATTTCGATTTCTGATTTGAATTTACCAGTTTTTAACATAAAATTAATTTTTCTTTTAAAAACACGAGAAGTGCATTCTATACAATAATTGTGCGCAGTATACTAAAATTCATTAATTTTTCTGATTAAAACATTTAAGTAAAATTAAAAGTAATTCATTACAATAACGTTTAAGATATTTAATAATAAAATAAATTAATAACTTTTGAGGTTTTTTTTTAAATAACGGTAAATAATCGAAGATATTTTATTATACAATAAATTTTTTGTTACTCTACATAATTTCTTTACCGGACTATATATTGAAGATATTAATTTAAGTAATAATCTTAAGTTAACTTGAAGTTACTCTTAAAAGGCACTAATAAATTTCGAATTGTTTTTCTACTGCCTGCATGGTAATCAATCTTGTTTCGTTTCCCTCGCTAAGTTTAGATATTTTATGATAATAATCTATTTTTTATAGTTATGTATATATATATATATATATATATATATATATATATATATATATATATATATACATATATACATATATATATATATACATATATACATATATATATATATGTATATATAACATATCCTTTTTTCATATGAAATACTGGTTTACTTAAGACTCTGAATAAAAATATGTATGTAATAATTTGAAGCAACCATTACTACAAAAGCAATGAAATAGTTTTTTTTTTTCTATTTTTCTAATATATTACGTTGCAATCTGTTCAACTAGTGAACATGTGCAACCCCCTCCCCCAGGGCCAGTGAGATGAGTATGATATGTAAATGTCTTTTACAGACTCAGGCCGACCAGTACTGAGAACAACCATCAAAGTAGACGGTATCCATTATCTAGTATTCAAATCCATATAAAAGCAACTATCTTTTATTTCGATTTGTATCTCGGAACGTTAGTCTTCGAAAATCAGATGTTAAATAACTGATTTGCGACGACGAGTTAACCACTAGCAAGTCTGGTAGGTTACTTTGTATATATGATGCTTTAAATTTTTAACTTCTTTACAGCAGTATTTGAAATAAAATTAACCTTTACAGGAAAAGAGAAGAAAACAGTTTTTAAATTGGTTTAAAGTGTAAAATAATAAATGATTTTTTTCTCATTGTTATACACATTCCATTAGTGACTACATAATATGAGCTATTTTTATTTTAAACAATATAATTCACAAAATTCAAATACCTTTTACATAATAAAAACTCAGAAAACCTATCAGTGCTGAAACTGTCAATTTGGGCGAGCACAATGAAAAAATATTTTAATTACAAAATATTTTTAGATTCGCTTTACCCGTTTAAAATGATTATAAATATCAATTACAACTAAAATTAGTAACAAACTTTTCTTTTTCGTTTTACGAACGCAATCATAGTAACGAAATGAAAATATAATTATGAATCAAAAATAAGACCGTTCTTGAAAATCTTTCCTAAAAAAATTAAAAAAGTTGTAACGTTAGTGATCTAAAACGAGACTAGTGTGAAAAAGTGAACAGAAATATTTTAGATTTAATTTTTTTTTTTTCGGAGAAGGGAATAAAAACGTTTTACCGAAGGTTAATATTCGAGTATCATGTATAAACACACCGACATGCGTAGGTTTTAAACTTTTCATTGTGAAAAAAAAAATGGTAGGATTGAGTACCGATTGAAGTAATCGAAGTCCATTATAAAATTTTTAATAATAGCACCATTAAAAACAAAACCACCAACCATTCGTAATTGAAAACCAACAACCGCATAATTCTTCTTCAATATCAGATTTAAATTGACGAGATTTAACCTTAATGCATAACATTAAAACGGAAATTTAACTAAAGCGGTAATTTACTTATATCTAATACTACATTATCAAACATTATGCTGGTATTAAATTTTATACCCGTCAAACGAACTTCTAGATTAAAGAAAATAAATGTTTTTAGCGAGTTGAATGCAATGATTTTAATAATTTTTAATTGTAATTATGTTTAACTAATTGAATTCAAAATACATTTATGAGAGAAAATACGAATTTATCATACTGAATTTAAAAAAAAAAACAACTGAAATAGCTATTAATTTATATTGAACAAGTTTAAGTCAGTTTGAACAATAAAATGTTTTGTTTGTTTTGGAAGTTTTTATTTTAGTCCAATCACAAATAGATAATTTTAATCAATTTAAGAAGTTTGTTCATTCGTTATTCTTAAACTCTTTCTGCAAAATTACGTTTATTTAAACAGATATGTACCATTAAGGTTTGTTACCCTAAGGTAGTAAAGGTGCCTTAGGTTATCATATTTACCTTAAAATAAAGGGGTTCTACCTTATGATAAAAGGGTACACTTGCATTATTCCTGACCATCATCTTCTGATTTCTACTAAATATTTAGTACTTGATATTACTTTTAAATCGATTGTATCTTTTGATCTTTTCCGTCTTCTCTCCTCAGCATTTTTACTTATCCTTCCAACATTCTATTAATTTATAATATCTACTAATATCTATTAATTTATAATATCATTCTCCTCTTATAATATCTACCAACCGGACTTTCCGGTTGATAGATATTATTTCCTATTGCGGATTGTTCTGATTAAGACTCTATTTTAATTTATTCTTCATATTAATTCTTCTTCTGTAACCCTATATGTGTGATTATAATATATATAATATGTGTGATACAACATATGACATATTTATTATATACTGATTAATATTTTTTTAAATCTTCTTCCTATTCGCATTTCAAACTCTAGCCTTTTTTTGATCGTTCTCTTTAGTGTTCATATTGTAAATGATTACAGCGAAAACAAAAAAAAATTCTACAAATACAATGATTTAAACAACTTTGTTTAAAGTTTAAAACAAGTTTGAAGTTTGAAATCGGAGCTCTAATCCTCTTTCAAGGAAGCATGTTTTTGCAAAATTTTATTGCGAATTCTTCATGATCATTGACATAAACAAAATTTTAAGTTCATACCATTGTTTTTATCTCACATTATCTTTACAAACGGTTTTGTATATTAGAAAACAAATAAATTTCATCACAATAATCAAGTTATAAAAAACTTTCCCTTGCAACACCTTAATTAAATACCATTAATAAAGCAACTCGGATAGAAGTCTAACCATTTAAAATAACATTTTTTTTATATCTGAAAGTAGCTATACTCTTTTTTAGAGGAAAGACTATGCTTTTCATTTATTCCTTACATTCTAAAAAAAAAAAATGATTGGAAATATATAAAACAAGTTAAATGTTTTCTCACGTATTTTTATTTTAATATACACTAGGATCCATTATTATTCACCAGGAGAAAATATGTTTGCTGTTTTTTCTTGTGATAGGCAGACCTCTCATAATCTGCTTTTCTAACGCACCAACGAATTCATTTCACCTTTATATTAGGCTGATGCTTATTTTAAGAGTAAATCATAATGACTACTATGTGATAAATATTTCTATCAGATGAAATTCCAAATAACTCAAAGGTATAGCTAATTTATTAATACATTTTTTTTTTGTTATTAGTTATTTACTATTTTCCAAATTATTAATCTTAATTTTTATTATATACGTAAGGGGTTTTATAAAAAATAAATTATAAACATTACGGTTAAAAAAAAATTATATTTTGGAAGAAAAATAATATTCCTGGTTTTTTCTTCAATTTATATATATATATATATCATATTGTGTGTGTGTGTGTGTGTGTGTGTGTGTGTGTGTGTGTGTGTGTGTGTGTGTGTGTGTGTGTGTGTGTGTGTGTGTGTGTGTGTGTGTGTGTGTGTGTGTGTGTGTGTGTGTGTGTGTGTGTGTGTGTGTGTGTGTGTGTGTGTGTGTGTGTGTGTGTGTGTGTGTGTGTGTGTGTGTGAATTTTTTATCACTAACGAAAGGGAAGAGTACAGAAAGCTTAAGTCAGTCGCGGGTAAGAAAATTTATGCGAGTATGCACCGATTGAAATGTAAGGCCATAGAAATAAAAGTTTTATTATATCCTGAATGGAAATATAATTTTTTAATAAATCATTAATTCTGCTCCTTAATTAACGTCTAAAAATTTCAATACGACTTCCATTTGACTGGGGTAACTTAAATCCGAGGGAAATTTTTCACCACCCGGGAACTCGCAAACGAAATATATGTTTGCATGAACTTTTTCCGTTATTTTAACGAGTATAATAGGTTATGAATGTCCAGGGAGAACTTCCTGATACAGTCTGTGTAGTGGGAAAATAATGATACAAGAAAAAAGTTTTTAAATAGTTTAAAAAAATCGATATTTTTTCTGTTCCCCGCTCCCAAAATTGACCCCAAAATATTTTTTTGAGTCCACCTGCTCCACTACTAATATGTTTTGAAAGACTTAAAAAAGATTCGGTTAAACAATATACAATATATAAAAAAGATATCTTTTTCGATTTTTGGGGTGGGGGGGAGAATTTTGAGGTAGATTTTTTTTTTTTTTAATTAGTAGGGTAAAGATGTACGCATATACTGAGCTTAATATAGAGTGGGGTTATGTTTGTAAAATTTTGAGAAAAATGATCCTGAAGAACCTATCTACTCCACCCCCAAAGGATATTGACTCCAAACTTTTAATAAAAATGTGTCCATATACGCGAGTCTATGTGCCAAATTTCATCAAAATCGTTTATCCAGTCAAAATTTATTAAGCTTCAAACAGGCCAGTGCAAGTAAATAAGTACGTTCTAATATTCCTCCCCACTCTTTTTTTTTTTCTTTTTTAGGGTCTCTGGGTTACATGAAACTTTGAGAAATGTAAAAATCCCATATCCACTTTTTTCTGATTACTTTCATTCTTGCAGCATAGCTCTTGAGCTATGAATCCAGGTAACTAAAATATATATATATATATATATATATATATACACACATTTATGTGACTTAGGCTGTTTTATTCAAGAAGACTGAAGGATATTGCTTCGGATCGTACAATTATAAATCTGCAGCATGGAAATGTTTGTATTCTGACACAGGTACTACCATTCCTTCACAAAATTAGTTAAAGTGGGAAATTTTTTATTCATTTATTTAGACAATAATTTATTATAATAATTAATAACTATTATTTTATATAGATACATAAAAAATATTTTTAATAGTAGAAAAATAATTTTAATTTAATTCTACAAGACACATTAATGAATACAATTTACTCATTAATGAATTTACAATTTTTGTAAAACTAAATACATAATGTTTATTTTAACAATTAAAAAAAACTCATTTTATAAGTTTTCACCCACAGTTACTCTTTCTTTTTCCTGTTTAGCCTCCGGTAACTACCGTTTATATAATTCTTTAGAGGATGAATGATGATAATTATGTATGAGTGTAAATGAAGTGTTAGTCTTGTACATTCTCAGTTCGACCATTCCTGAGATGTATGGTTAATTGAAACCCAACCACCAAAGAACACCGGTATCCACGATCTAGTATTCAAATCCATGTAAAAATATCTGGCTTTACTACGACTTGAACGCTGTAACTCTCGACTTCCAAATCAGCTGATTTGGGAAGACGCGTTAACCACTAGACAAACCCGGTGGGTTCACCCACAATTACTACCAGTACATTTCATTACAACCCATACTAATCACATTAACAATTTTCCATCACATGATTAGATTTGCTTTTATCAATATGTGAATTACCACACTGTCTGTAAATTGATTGATAACTTTTTCGTTTTTTATTGGAATTATGCGTAGCAAAGCGTAACGTCTCTTACCTATTTAATTAAAAGCTACCATCTTGATGTGTGATTTTTAAAGACTTACGACTAAATTCCCAAGCGGAATATATTAATATCTTTATAAATACTATATTAAACTAAAACAACAGTTACAAGACAAAATATTTTTAATTATTTTTGAAAACTCTCTAAATGAAAAAGTGTTTTCTTTTTAAAAATATGTTTTTTTTTTAACTCTACACATTTAATAATAAGATAGATGAAATCTATCCTAAAATAATGACTCGTAAAATAAATTCTTCCATTAAAATCTGTTTAAAAATTAAAAGTGGTTAATTTCACATTGCAAATGAGTCAGTTCATCTTATATCATAAAGTGGTGTATCATGAAAATCAAAATGTATTACATTTACTGAGTGCTGATATTCCATTTTATTTTCAAACAGATATTCAAAATTTAATGTAAAATATCGATTAAATACAACTAATAATGGAATCGGAAATTACAGCAGAAGCTAATTATTTTTAAATGTTACAATAAAAAAATAAAAATAATTTTATTTAAAGAGGGTGGAATGTTATCCACTTTGCAAGAAATATTAGAATTTCCAAAATTACTGTCAGAATTGTTATAGAAATCATCACTATCACTCGTCATTTGTTTTTATTATTATCACTACTGTTATAAATTGTCCTAAGATAAAACTAAAATCAGTTGATTAACTACTAGAAGTAAATACAGTACGCAGAATAAATTTGCATAAGAGAATAGCCACTGGTGTTCGATACTTGGCTTAATACACATTATTTATATCAGTAACATTTATGAAAAAAACTAATTTTAAAAAACTTAACGTATGTAAAGTGGAATATTTTATCAAAAAGAATACGGCCCCAGAGTTGAGGGTAAATTGTTCAGAATATGGATGTTACCATGTTAAAATTTAATATTCTTGACAAATTCGGAGAGTCCAAGAATGATTACTGATTCCATAGTATTATCAATAATGTCTTTTGTCACATATATTGTGTTTCCTTAACTTTATCACAATAAACCTTTCAATTTTGAGTCTGTCTCACCACATACGCTTACCAATCACCTAGTCCTCTAATTTGCACAAATGCTCTTATAGGATCAACAAATGCAGAACTAATAGTTAACTGGATTATACTCAAACATTCAATAACGTTGGCTTATGGGTAGTTATTTATTTTTACATTGGCCTGGCCTGAAAACTTTGAGCACATAGCAACTAATGTAACTATATTGTTTCTTCACATGATTGTAAGAAAGATGCCTCATTTCCTGAGTTACAATACTTGGCTTGTCCGTGTTTATCATTTAACGTTTGCCTGATGATGTAAGTTGATAATAGACTTACATTTTTATACATTTAAAAATACACCATAGAATTTCTTTCTATGACAAAATATTTAATCGTTTACAAAGTAGAAACAGCATAATTAGAAAATATTTATAAGTAATTCATAATGCCTTCTAATAACATAAAATAATACGTTATATTTACAAGAAAGCAATTTGCTTCTGCGCATGAAATCTAAACTAAATGTTTTCATTTTGGATAACAGGCACCGTACGTACTAGCCGTTGTAGTCTAATTTTCAAGATTCATTGCAGCACTATACTTTTTTATTTGCAATCTTGGACTCCCCGCGTTTGTCAACAATATTAAATTTTAACATGGCAACACCCATATTCTGAACACAATTTGCCCTCAACTCTGGGATCATAATTCTTTTTAATAAAATATTCCATTCAACTACGTTAATTATTTTTCTTAAATTAATTTTTTTCATAAATGTTTGCAAATTCATTCCGCGTACTGTTTATTTACTTCTAGTAGTTAATAAACTGATTTTAGTTTTTCTTAGAAGGACAATTTAAAATAACAGTAGTGATAATAATAAAAACAAAGAAATAAAACTTTAAGAAATTAATTTTGGGAATGTTTTAAATTTCTTTTGCATATCCCTAAAGAATTTGTTTTTGACAGTTCCCACTTATCTTTTGGTTCTAGAGTTGAGAAATGTGAATGAATTTTAAGCTGAAAATTACCTTTAAGATTGATTTGATTCATTTGAAATAACATTAAAAGTACGTAATAATTAATTATATTTTATTAAATATATATTTGTATTTTTAATAAAATATGAATATCTATTAACTGATGATTTTATGATTTTTTTTTTTTAAATTAATTTTATGAACTGATGTAGTTTACTTTCTGCCATAATATTGGGCAAATCTTTGCAACATAACGCGGTCTCGTTTTTGTTATAAATTTTATATAATTGACAGCGTCAATAATGAGGCATATTTCAGATTACTACCAATTAAGTGTTCTTGCCTGAGTCTTGAAGAATTAACTAATATTATATAAAATATTAAGATTTAGATTTTAAAAATGCTTATTTCTATAATTGTAAGGGTCAATTTTAACGATTTGTAAATCATCTAAAACATTTTAGTGAATATATTGTTTTTAAACTTTCTTAAACTACCGTTTTCCTGAAAAACATAAATGCAAAATTTAATATGTTAATTGTTGAAAATATCGAATGTGAAACTTTTTTTTTAAAAATTATTCTATCCAAACTAGAGATATTTTAGTAAAAACGTAAAGTCCTAAAAGTGTTTTGTTGACTGTTAAAAATTGTCTTGAATTAAAATAGCCGACGAATTCCTGTTCCTACTTACAAAGTTATGTGGCCTTTGTAAAATTACATGTCCTTCTTATGCATCTACACCTTCCTACAACAATCAATCTGCACTATTTTCACCAAGATTTAGATTTCAGTGAAGCTAGTAAAGTTTAAGTTAATAAGAACTTTAAAGTCAAGCAGTACAGCCATCAAACATTTTACATAAAACGTGAGTAATAGAAACAAAAATAAGTATTTCAACGTATATTTCAAGGTGTCCAAGTTATAATCTATTTAATGTAAGTGATTTATCCTAAGAAACAATAAAAACAAGAAAAACACTTATAAAAAATAACCTAAACCATGTAACAAAAAAAAGAATAATCATACAAAAGGGGATACACTCTTTTTCCTGGTAGGGAAAGAAACTATAGAAGTTTTCTCATTTTGAATTTTAATGAAGGAAACTGCTAAAAACAAATTTTTAAAGCCCTTTAATATTTTTTTCCTTTTAGCGATTATTATTGTTAATTTATAAAATCCGTTCAGATCTAAACAAAAACCTAATCTGATATCATTAATGTAAATTTTGGCGCTCACTTTCATCTTTAATCCTGGTCATGGGCTGGCCCTTGATATATGTTTCCGTAAACTTATATATTCGTATCATTAGTCCTTTCCGATATTACATACATTTTATGAGAAATTAATTTGAAAAGTGTTAACTTTGTTATTAACAAATTTGCTAGGTGTCACCACTTTGTTCTCTGGTATAATTATATTAATTTACCATCTCAGAAAATTTAATTCAACAAAGGTAAGAAACTTTCATGACCAAACTAAACCCGGCTATGATAATGTACATATATAAAATGCAATGAAATTAGAATTTCCTTAAACAAAATTACTCTTTTAAAAAAAAATCTAATTAGTAGTTAAAATAATGATAACTAATTTTAAAACTAAACACTTTTAAATTAGTTTTTTTATTTTTAATTTAACATTTTTAAGCTAAATTGCACATCTTTATAAGGGTAAAACAAATTTATACAATTTTCTCTGAGAATATATTGGCTATAGAACAGCATTAAACTTTTAGGCTTTGTGGACTTGGGTCTAAATAAACATACATACATACAAAAGCTCACAAACTTTTTAATAAAGCTTTGAAGGCAAAGTTAAATTAAACACTAAAAAACAGAACAACTACATTTGTTATCATTGAAGATAACGAGGTGATTACGAAAATTTAATTCTTTAATCCATAAATTTTTTACTTAATTGTAATTATAATATATAATTTTTTATACTTTATTATAATTAAGCAGTAAAAAGATTTTTAAAAAAAGCATTTTATATCAAGCTCAACTTAATAAGATATGAATTTAATCAATATTATACAAATATGCATGAAAAATGATTTAAATTTGTATGATCAGTAGATAAAAAAAAAAACAATTTTTAACTAGTTCTTATTTCTAATTTGTTACTTAATCAGTTTTTTTAATAAAATTAACCAAATAAAATTTAAATTGCTAAATTAATTAACGTATTCAAAAGTATAATTACATATGTAATTATTGGTTTTTACATAGAATACCTAAGGTGCTACCTATGTATTATCCCTGATCAATGGTAATTTTGAGGAAAAAAACGACGACTACCGTATAGATAAAAGAAATAGCGAAAATTTAATTAATAAAACTTAAATAAAAATCAAAATGAGATTTCAGAAAAATAAAAAGCTGAAAGGGAAGTACACCGTGTTTGGAGCAGCTATTAAAGGTAAAATAATTCAGAATCTTTTTACCTTTTCCACAAAAAAAAAAATATTTTAGTTGGATACAAGCTCCTCAGTCTGGCTTCACAGCCAGGCATCGCTTCGCACTGCTTTTTTGGGCGTAAAAGGAGATTCAGATTTTGAAAACTGATTTATTTATCGAAAGCGTGTAAAAACACATAAATTTAACTTTAGTTATAAAATTCACTAAATTTTTACAAAATAATTGTAACTGTTTTCCACATAACCCATGAGGTAAAGAAAAATGTGCTTTTTTTTAGTCTTGAAAATTTTTTCAAGACACGATTCGGTTTTGCGTACCCCACATTAACTGCGTATAACGAAAAATTACTGTAATTAAAAGATTTTTACTGTTTGTTTTTCCGGTATTCTAATTATTTATTTAGATTTCATATTTGTATTTCGTAATTTTAACGCTAGCACTTGTACAGTTACCAAACACGCTGTTTGAATTTTTTTAAATTTGTAGTCCCGTTCCGGAGATAAAAATAAATTTCGGAAAAATAACGAATAACCGGGATAAACGAATGATCCAGCATACAAATTTTTTATGTAAATTTTAGCACTCAACATGGTAAAAAACAAGCCGTTTGTACTTTTAAAATTGGTCATACTGTCTCGTACATACAACTGAATTTCGAAAAAAAGATAATGTCCGGAAAACCGGATACCTGGATAATCGTGAGTATAAAAGAAAAGATTTACTGCAAGAGTGGGGATCCTTGCAATAAATAGAAACTTTTTGCCGAATTAGATTTTCTTGTATACCTGCAGGGTCCTAAATCTTACTTTTAACTAAATCAACTCCTTTTATATAAATATAGATTTGCGATCGTACATTTTACAAACAAGATTTGTGATCATTCTTTTTTACGAAAAAGATTATTTAGGAACAAGTATGTGGAACTTTATCTACGTGGAACTCTACGGACAATTCTATCTTTAACTCTATGCAAAACACATTCTCTCAAGCTTAAATTTTCGTTCGATCATTTTCCTACTACATGAAGTTTCTTTTATATTTCAATGTAAGACATTATTTTCTGTATACATCTCTATGCCTAAACATATTTACGTTGAGCTAATGTTTTTTTGCAAACCATTTATTTATTAAATATCAACGAAAGAGATGTGATGAACAAAATGTATCACAATTTATTTTTATATAGTATTCTTAATAGTGTTTGGTATCTTACTGAATTCATCCCGTAGAATTCGTTGTAGGATAAAAACAATATATCTTACATTAAAATGCCATCCCTGTAGAAGAAAAGGAATCGACCAAGTAATCCACTTCGTTTATCGATTTATTTTCAATCGAAAACACACGGGACTTTGACCATTATACTTGACCGGTCTTACTTATTTAACAAGTTTATACCTGACCACCACGAGACGTGTACTAACGAATCGGGATTCTCCGCTATGATCGGTATATTCCGCTGCCTGTGAACTAAGGGGGACGGACCGGACATATACAGACAGACACACATACAAATGCCCTTGAATAGGATAGATTATTTGAGAATATACAGCTTTAACAAGTCAAAATAGCATTAATAATTATAAGCTCTACGTTGGAATGAAATATAAATGAATGAAAATTATATAAACTATCATAATATTCTTTATTATTTTCTTATCTTTCACAACTTCTTTCAAAGAACTTCCGGTAACTAGACTAGTTACCGGATGATTCTCCTACAGATTCTATCTCTCGGAATATCTAAAAGGTTGTGTATTCAAAAATAATCCACGTACCATTGAAGAACTGAAAGCAAACATTACTTAAGAATTACGAGAAATTAGAAGAGGTACGCTTCAAAAGGTTGCACGGAATATGAAAAAGAAGGTAAAAGCTTGCGTTGATGAAAATGGTGGACACTTTCAACATTTGTTATAAAAAAATTTGATCTCAATATTGTTTTTGCACAAATAATTGTAATATTTATTTCTGATCGCATTAAATATAGGACATTATTTTTCTTTAAATTAGGTTTGCGTTTTAAAACAAATATCCTATATTATACGTTCATAAGTTCTTCCGATCTGTAAAATTATGAGTAAGTTTTGGATGTGTAAAATTTGTTTCAGTTATTGCCTTAAATACATATACTAAACGAAACAATACTCATTAAATATGCTATGCAATTTGATGAAATAATAAGAGATTTTCTAAATATTTAAATACGACCAACAGTTTCATCTGCAATAGAATTGAGAATGGAAAGAATATAATTCTATAATATTTTATTGTTACACGTTGTATTTTATTAACTATTTATTTACTAAAAATAACATTAAGCTCACGCCAAATGGAAAACAACACGTGTTCTTATACCTATCCAACACACGTTGGATAAATAAAAGGCTCGTTTATCACTTCTTTATACTTATAAACACGTTTTCATTTTGTTTGCGAACTAGAAAAAACGCAGTTTATTTTTTATTTAAAAAAAAAATTACAAAAACAATTTTTATAGTGTAACAGTTTTCTGATGTTTGTTCAAAATAAACTGTATTCAGCTCTTTTAAAAATTATAATGCATTTGTTAAAAATAGTTCAAATAATTCAAATAATAAAATGAGAATATTCCAACGATTTAAATAAATAAGATTAATTTTTCGTTTCATTAATTTACCCCTATTCCTAAAATACTAGTTAAAATATGTCTGGGACATAATATTATATAATTTAGATTAGTATAACTAATTCCAACTTCATAAGTTTAAAAGACTAAAAAAACTTAGAAAAATGAATAGAATTTCTGTTTTATGGGCAAGTTTACTCATTTCTTCTTTGAGAAACCTTTATCTGTTGCTTTATTTTCTGCACTATTTTTTTTTAATAAGGTAAAAACCTACCTCTAATAGTTTAGTAAAGTGCGATCATACTTGAGGTTCAACACTTAATTAAATTTTTTTTTTTTTTAATTTATTTTAAATATTACAAAATTGGAGCACTTCGTTTATTCCTGTTACTATATCGAATTTCATAAAAGCTTGACGACTTGTTATAATAAAAGCTTTGTTAAAATAAATCTATTTATATATTTTGTGTATGCTGTGTTAATAGGATTAATATACAGGGCGTTTCATAATGTTCTTCGGAGTTTCGAAAATTCATTAACAAAAAACTATTTCACAAGAATAAAACAAGTACTGTACGAAAGAGTACTTCAAATAGTTTTTTCCACATATACTAGGTAGTTAGTAAATGATTTGCTCGCTAGCCGTCGCCAATAGAGAAAATGGCTGCCACGGGAAGCGAGAAGTAGTATTGTATGTTAGAATTTCACTTGTCAAAGTCAGTAATTTCTGTGCAACGTGCGTTTCAGTTCGTGCATGGTATAAACAATTCAGTGAAACAGGTTGCTTGTGCAAGCAAAAATCAACTGGTCGTCAATCAACCTCAGAAGTCAATGTCGAACGTGTGCGTGCAAGTTTCATTGACAGCCCGTCAAAATCGACTGCGGCTGCAGGCAGAGAATTAGGAATTCCGAAAATAACAGTGTGGAGAGTTCTCCGTAAACGTTTATTATGCAAACCGTACCATTTTCAATTAATCCAGCGTCTTCATGACTGAGATAAAACACGTAGGCTCGATTTTTGTTTACAGTTACAGGAAAAGATGTTGTTAGATGAAGTTTTTTCTAAACAAGATAATTTTCAACGACGAAACTACTTTCCATATTAGCGGCAAAGTAAACCGTCATAACGTGTGAGTTGGGGGAAATGAAAACTCACACGCTTACGTGGAACACATTCGGAATTCTCCGAAAGTAAACGTTTTTTGTGCGATCTGTCATGAGGCAGTGTATGGGCCGTTCTTTTTTATGGAAACGAAAGTAACCGGCATGATATACCTGGATATTTTACAATTATGGCTTACGCCTCAGCTACTCAACGACTTCATTTTCCAGCAAGATGGTTGTCCTGCCCATTTTCATAACGAGGTTCGACAGTACCTTAACACAACATGGATAGGACGTGCGTCTGAAGAAGACCAACACATTATTATGTGGCCACCAAGATCACCAGACCTCACGCCATGTGATTTCTTTCTCTGGGGTTACGTGAAAGATACGGTGTTTATCTCACGAATGCCGCACGATATCGCTGAGCTAAAGGATCTCATTATCAATGCAATCAACCCTATCGAAAATGACATGTTAGGACGAGTTGGCAAGAGCTAGACTTTCGTGTTGATGTGTGCCGTGTCACCAGAGGAGCACATATTGAACATTTATAGATTTTAACAAAAACTGTTTGAGTCCTGCATCACCTCGTACAACTTTCATTTAGGTAAGTGAAATACTTTTTTGTACTGAATTTTTGTAACTCCTAAGAACATTATGAAACGCTCTGTTAATTATTCATCTATATTTAAATGTTTTTATAGTAAATGGTTTTTAACGTGTCTATAAACACCAAAACTACAGGCAGTTACTTTTTAACGGATAACAAATTTTCTCTCAGTTATATAACAGCTGAGAAAGTAAAGAAATTAATAAAAAAACAAATTAAAATGTTGTAGTAAATAAACAATGGATGTAAAAAAAACGTTTATGAAAATGTTGAGCTAAAGATAAAAGTACAAATAACAAAATTTTGGTTAAACAAAAGAATTAAACTTTTATACATTATTATTATTATTATAAAAAATATTATTTAAGCAAACTGAAATTATTAAAAATATGGCTTAAAGAAATTGTATTTTACTAAGTAAATAAAGGCGCATTCATTCATAAAAAAATTAAACCGACCAACAGAAATATAAAAAGTTCTTCACAATAAAAACGAAAATTAATGTAAATAGAGAAAATGTGTAAACATCAAACATAACTAATTAATGCAGTATTGAAATGTGTAGATAAATACTGCATTTATGGTTTTGGTAGATAAGTAGACGATGAAATAATTGATTGCGTACGTAAATTGTGGGATAGTTACAAGAACAAATAAGAATTTGTGTAATCTGTTATACATTGTTAATATTATCTAACGTAAAGGAAACGAGGAATTTTTTGCTCTCAGTTCTACCCATTAAGCACGCAACACCGATTTTAGTACATCGAGTAGGATGTGGTTGTACTCAGTTATTCTGCGGAAAACGGTTAACTACCTTTAAATCATGTATTTTTGCCTCGGGAATATTTTTAAAGCATTACAAACCACTTTTTTTTTAAACATTGCGTAAATGAACGCTCCTTTTTATCTACGTTTATAAAAACCACATTATTACAAGGAAGCCAGATGGAATATGATTTTTTTTTTCTAAATTCTCAAGAGATATAAAGCAATACTTTGAAACATTAAAATTAAGCTGCTGGTTTTAAAACAAGCTTGGAGTAATACTGCTTAACAATCTAAACATTTGTACTGACGTAAAAATCGTTCCGTCAGTATTAAATTAAATCTGATAACTATACTTAGCCTATTCTTACAATATTGTTATTTATTTTTATACAAAGTAAAATAAATTTAAAAACGACAACTAGAAAATTATCCTTAAATAGGAAAAAAATGATCCTTAATTTTGTGTTTACTTTAAAAGCAAAATTTAAAGAATAATAAAAAAATTTAGTTGCTGGATTTGCACTCAGGGGCCGTCCCTGGTGATGAGGTATGCTCACTAACGGTTTTTGGAGGGTACTGGTGAAATAAAATACCCAGGATAGACAAAAATGTACACTTTTGCCTTGAAGTTTTCGATTTGGCTTTTCCATAGTTAAGGAAAGAAAACCCGTGCAAAAAATTACCTGGTCCTTCAGATTGGGGGTTGACGAATCGAACCAGAAACCCAACATTCGGAAAGTATTTTCTACCGCTAAAGATTTTGATCAGAAACTTTGGAGAATAACGAGGAAAGGGAAAAATGGGATAAAATAAAATGAAAACGTACACTTTTTATGGTTACGTGAAATGCTCAAGGAATTGGAAATAAATTTATGGAAGTTTTTCAGGAGTTGGATAAAATGTCGGTAGATGTTTTTATTCTGATGGTGACAAAGAAGAAGGGGAAGGGGAATGAAATAACTGAAGAGTATATTAACTTTTACAGTGGGGTTAGTTGGTATAAAGAGCAAAGAAAGCAGGGTATCTATTGGTAATCTTCAGAAATTAAAGAAATATGTTAAAAACTGGGAATAAACCGACGAAAGGTTAGTGGAGGTTAACATATTTGGATGTGCATTATAGTGCGCAAGTAGTAGAAGTGTATTGTAAATGATGATGCAGACAAATTGACTAAAGAAAATTTTTATGAAAATTTGACGGAAATTTTCATAAATATTAATCCTCGAAATGAAATCCTTAGGCTTGGAAATTTAATTCAAGGACAGACAGAGATAGTAATAGCTTGTTTTTTGGACGACGTGAAGAGAAATGTATAAATGACAATGGCGGAAGATTAATTGATGTGTGTAGAGAACATTGAAAAATTTTAAATGGTTTTTTCCCCCCATAAAGAAATACACAAGTTAATGTGAATTCAACCTACAAAGAACCTTAGGTCAATTATAGATTATGTTATTCAGCAACAGAATTCCACTTCATAAGTAATGGATGTTAGGGTATATAGAGAAAGCAGAGTGGTTTAGATTCACATTTTGCTGTGTGCGAAAGAGTTTTTTAATTATAAAAAGCAGGAGATTCGGAGGCTGAAAAATGTGGAGAATGAGAAGTTACCTGTAATTAGAGTCAATTTAGATAATTTGAAGGATGTCAATGGAATTCTTGTACAAACTCAAGACTAACTGAAGAGGTAAAGAAGGAAGTGAACAATGCATTTATCGGCAGATTAAATAAAGCATACAGCAAGCAGCAAGGGAAGCATTGAGTGGTTTAGAACGAAGGAGTGCATCTCAACCTGGATTGTGGAATAAATGTATAGAGATCAAGGTTTATCTTAAAGGTCTTGAAATTGAAGTGGATTCAAACAAGAGTATTGAAGATAGAAACGCTTATTCAAGGATAAACAGATAGGTTAAGAAAGAAGTTGTAAGGGCTAAAGAAAAGGCGTGGGAGAAGAAATGTAAAAAGATGGAAAGGTGCATAGGTGGCAGGAAAGTAGTAGGGGCTTGGTAGCTTATTAATAATTTGAGGGAACATAGATCAAATAGTTTAAGAATTCATTGAGTATAATTAGTATGAAGGAACTTTAAACGCGTTTGGTAGAAATACTATAAGGATTAATTGAGTGAAAATAGAAGAGTGTATGTAAAGGAGGATAACCTAGTTAATTTTGAAGAAGTAATACGGGATGAGAATGAGATTACCAAGGATGAACTGGTTAAAGAACTGCAAAAAGCACCAAATGGGAAGGCCTCTGGGCAGCGAGGCAATGTTATTAAATTGGTAAAGCATGGAACTACTGAATTACTTGTAAAATATTTAAAAAGTGTTTAATAAAAAGGATGACTTACCAAAAGAATGGAATACCGGTTACATTAGTTATAATATATAAGAAAGGAACCACAAAGTCTGTAATAATTATAGAGACATTGGTGTCACTAATTCTTTGACAAGGTTGTATGGCCGAATATTAAGACAAAATTGAAAGCAATACTGTCGATTTGCAGGAGCAGAATTGTTTTAGATCAGGGCAGTCATGTCCACAAAATATCTTTACGCCTACAGCAATATACCGCTGTATAAATCATTTGAAGTTTTTGTAAAAGTAAAATTAAGTGAGGCTTATGTCAGAGCAATATATAATTTGTATAAAAATTATGAATGTTTAGTGTAAATGGGGAACGAAGAAGAAGTTTTAAGGTGACCGAGGGTTTGAAGCAAGGTTGTGTTTTGTTACTTTCACTCTATAAAATATATATACAAGAAGCATTAAATATATGGAAAATGAAGTGCTGAGGGATGCGAATAGATACGGGAAATGACTGCCTGTACACACTGTTCTTTGCAAACGATCAGGTGGTATTGGATAATGATGCTGAGGATATCTCGGATATGCTAAGGAAATTGAGAGAGGAATACCTTAAATGGGGCGCGAAAATAAATTTATGGAAAACTGGATAAGTTGTAATGCGTGAGAGAAGATAGGATTTAGTTGCGAAAGCGGAGGGAGAGCAAAATTTTGATTAAGTATTATTCATACTCATTACATTATTCATACTCTTTCTAGTCGGACAGTAGAACTTTTCCAAATAACTTAACACAATACTTCGGCTTAAAATAAAGGGCCTAATTTTTCCTTCGTTGCATTTTTAATAAATTACAGAACTATTTTAAAAAAAGTTTTCAAAAATTTATTAAAAATATAATTAAAAGTTGTTTTTTATAGAAACAATATTATTCTGTCAATAGATTTGTAAATTCATGTAACAAATTTTTACGTAGAAAAATATGTATGTATGTAGAAAAGTCCTCATTCTTAAAGAAAAAAAAAAAAAACAGGTTACTTTTCTACATACTGTTGATTTTATTAATGTGATTACGGGTTCAATTGCCATGGTCATTAACTCAAATGGAAATTTTTGGCGTATGAAAATCCGGATCCAAACCGGGGACCTCCGGATGAAAGGCCGAGACGCTACCACTCCGGCACGGAGAACGGTTACATATTGAAACTATACAAGTATAAGCTCAAATAACTTTCAATAACATCTTCAGAACTGTCTACTTTTTAGCTATTTTTTGTATTTAATATCTTCCTGTATTTGAATAAAAACTGTTTTACGTGTTTATATTTTAAACAATAAATATGGAATTACATATTCCATATTTATTTTCATAAATAATTATTTCCATATTCCACAAATAATTATTTTTTTATATTATAATTGTGTGTGATCAGAGATAGTGTTTGATGGTCAGCCCTATAACCTTCAAAAAAGGTCCAAGGCCACATGTGTGACCGCATATTTCAATGTAAAGTATTCTGCTCGTTTCATTGGTGGGCTCAAAATAGGTCATTCTATTAAAAAATCTGATCTGGACACCACATAACTTCCTTGTACGATTACTAAATTACTGTTCGGTTCCACTAGTGCCGTTGGGTGCTGCTACCTTGCGGGGGCTAGAGGCCCCACGGCAAGTTTGGTCAGGCGATCTGATCACGCCACGTCCTACGTCTATTGCCGCAGGGAGTGGTCATTGTGAGGTAGCGACTTCGGAGATCGACTCCTGCAAAGAATAGTCGTGTTGCACATGCAGTCCGGATGGACATGTTCGAATGAACGCTTATATTATTTTTATATTTATATGTTATTAAGTCAAATGTTATTCAGTTTAATTACATGTTACGTTATATGCTTTATTCAGTTCAATTTTATGTTATCGAAATGTCAAGATAAGTAATTAAATAACAATTCAATAAGCAACAAGGCGTTGTTTCAATTCATCACCTATGAAAATACAGTCCAACCTCGCTCTAAAATCTACCACAACGTGTTAACGGTATTCAGGCGAGATCGATCATAACAATTACACAGACACATTTAAAAAAAAACAAAGTACAGAAAATGTTATTTGATTAATTACTTATTGAATTTCAATTTATCATAAAAAGACCAAGGAAAGAAAAAAAGATTAAGAGGGGATGATGAATATAAAGAGAGAGAAATTTTGAATATTAGAGAACGTGTACATAAATAAGGATTAGAAGAATTATATCAAACCAAAGAACGATTAAATGATTGGCAACAAAAAATAAAATAAAAATAATGATCAACTTCGACTTTTAGCGAGAATATTGTCGGACAATATCAAACGAGTAATAAACTAAAACATAAGAATTTTTTGTAATTTATTAAAGATCGGGCAAGCATGCCACAGTGTATCTATTGTTCTTGTGAGGATCTATTCTTTAGTCATTCTGTAGTTAACTTTAATGTAGATAAAATTAAACAGAGATTCCAGAATAATTAAATAAAATTAAACAGAAATAAAACTAGAAAATTAAAAAAATAATACGATTCTAAATTATAATTTTCAATTAATATTAAATAATCAGATGTCTCACCAAATCTATTACATTTACACATATGTAATAATGCTTATTAAATTACATACACACATTTTTAAAAGCACATAAAAATATTTTATTTCACTAATAACTTCTCATTTTTTCATTTTTTTTTTTTTAATCGTTTTTATTGTAAAAACTTTTTTTTACAATCAATAATAATTATTAATAAATAATATTTATTTTTAAATATTTAATTCAAAGAAAAAAAATGTTAAAAAATAAATTAATAAAAGAGTTAAAAAATACAAAAGTCTGATTCGAACCGATTGCCTTACCCTTATAAATCCAAATATATCATAAATTAAAATTTCATTTGTCTATAACTCTGGAACGACTGAAAATAAGTACCACTTATGATACATCATTGAAAATTTGTGAATGAGGGCTTATGACTGCAGTTAAGAAAAAGTCCAAAATTCAATTTCTTTTGGATTTTGGGCTTTTTTTGGACACTTTTGGTTCAGTCGATTGCAATCGAAAGGGGAGGTGCACAACTAGAGGTTACAACAGTCCTAAATCCAACATTTCAATATATTACAGATAATATTTTTTGAGTTATGCGAGATACGTACATTCATACATACATACGTACGTACGTACAGCCTTCACGCCGAAACTGGTCAAAATAGATTCAGGGATGGTCAAAGTGGATATTTCCGTTGAAATCTGAAAACCGAAGTTTTTCGCGATCACAACACTTCCGTTACTTCGTACAAGGAAGTAGAAACTATGTTATCCTTGAAATAACGGTCAAGTCTAAGTTTAAAGTCAAATTCACGGTCCCCATGAAGTGCGCCTCTCCAGCCTGAGTAACCTTTGTTTAGGTCATTTTTTTGTATTGCGAGAAAAAAAAAGTTTACGAGAAAATCGCTTGGGTGCAATTAAAATGAAACTGTGTATATTATTTGTGAAGGATTCAATCGGATAAAGGACAGCATTTCTGAAATCATGATATGAAAAAGAAAAATTCAACCGTGAAACGTGGTTTACTCAAATTACAATCTTCTATTTATGTTAAACGTAAAATCTCTTGTGTAAAAATCTTTCCTTAAATTGTTTTGTACATATTATGGAATTATATTTTACATTAACTGAAGAAAAACATTATTTAAAACCCTGTTCAAATTTTCTATTTATATGTTCTCTGTATGATTAAATGTATATATATATAAAATATTGGTTGTTTATTTCGTAAAACATAAAATTTAAAAAACAAAATGTGTAATTTAACAAAGAATCCTTACTTAATCAGTAATATTAGAAAAATATTTCTGTTAGAACTTTCAATAGATGTACATCTTTTAAATTTTGAAATAGAAGTAAACTTATCGAAGTTCAGTCTAACAAACTTAGAGCTACATAAGTCTTCTTCGCTAGTTAGAGTTAATCCTAAGCAGAAACCTGTTAAGATCTTAAGTGTAAAGCTGGAAAAAGCAGAAGGTAGAAAGAAACAGTGCAAGAGGTATTGACTAAAAGCACTAAAGGAAAATAACATCAGGAAGAAACTAATCCGAAAACAAGTAAAAAAAACTTGTAAAAACAAGTAAAAAAAGGAACCAAGAAGAATACCTGATCAAGAGGTATTTATAAACTAATGAAGTTAACCTAAGTTAAGTAAACGAAAAGCGAAATAAAAATGGTAGGAACGTAACGACACGGGCGGAATACGATTAAGTAGAGTGTGGTGGAGAGTCCTCATTTCGAAAATGGTTTTTCGCTTTTGAATATTTGTTTAACAATTTCAAACCGTGTAAATAATTCACTATGGCTAAATACTTTTATTTAAAATTATTTATATTAAAAATAAAGACGTTGTTAGTTTAATAACAATTCAGGACTATTTATAATTAATATTATAATTAGGTTGTCTGTCAAAGTAGCGGATTTTTAAAATGAAGAGTATATTTTTGCATTAATTTCTTTTCGATTTATATTTATTTTATTATACATTTAAACATTAAAATAATGTCGGAAAAGCTTAAATACCATAAAAATAAATCCTTCAAAAACTGTTTTGCAACATTTCCAAGGAATTTTATTAATTTTTAACTTGATTCAGTGTTTCAACTCTTGCGTATGTGAGTCTACAAACACATCCGTAGAAAGAAAATGTGTGCCAAAAGATTGGAAGGTCTGGCCGTATAAATCATGTTCCCACACCAGGAGATAGAAGAACTGATTCTGCAAAACATTCTTAAATATTCATTTTGTGTTGTTGTTACGTAATTATTTGTAACTTATTTTACTATAGGATGACGAACGAACTCAGGGACTCAAATGGTATGTACAGTGTGAAAGTGTGATTATAACATGATTACGTGACGGTACACAATGTTTACTGCCCTTTTTAATGACATAAGGCCCAAAAATTCTACAGAAAATCTAGAATTATTTTGCTGTGATCTTATATTTTGTTTATTAACAAAATATGATTAATGAAAATCACCTTACCTCCGCACAATTATTTGGTAAATGGTTCTTAGATGCTATTATTACACATACAAAGTATTTTATCATTAAAAGTTATTTTACCTAATCGTATTATACTGATTAATAACAAACATCTTTAAACTACTGTTTGATACAGTTTATAACAATAAAAGTAGTAGTTTTTAACGACGTGACGGTACTCACCGGTTGTAACAATAAAGAATTTCCACTTACAATAAAATCCTCGCAATAAAAAATTCATAAAGGATAAACTACTATTGTTATCTACGAACACCTACGAATGACATACATATCTACCTTAGTGTAACGATCTATTTATGACAAGATATCATTTTATATATATATATATATATATATATATATCTCCACATTATTAAAGCAATTCTTGCTATTAAAAATATATTATTTAAAATAACAAAACAATAAATTAAATAAAGAAACCTAATGACTGCGATATACACAGACTACATTCAAGTTTTATTAAATTATATCCATATCTTTTATGAAGAGAGTAAGAATATTGTATTTCTTCTAAAAGAAGATCGATGAGAATAACATATCAATTCTGATGATGATACATTACAACCAAGAAATGGGTATAAGTTTCTCATAAAAAGTAAGTATATTTAAAAGGTATGTTTTTTAAAAAGATTTTATTCTTTTATTGAAATTTACCCATCTATCTTCACTAATAGAGTCAAATAGCTTATTAGCGTAAAAAAGTTAATACTGTAAAACCAATTTATTACATATTATTAATTCATATGTTTTTGCAGTATATTATTGTTAATGAATTTCCATTGATTACGTCTATTCTAATTTTGAGTAAACAGTTATAATTATGTAAACAGAAAGCATAACAAAACAAAAACCACATGCATCGATAAACATAACGAATCGATCCGTGTTGAGAGAGTAAAGTAAATCACTAAATACTGTTAATCGAACAAACATTCAGCCATAAATAAAAAGAACACATAATAATAAACATTTAGAATAAATCTTTGTAAATCATCTTACAAATGATTTACAAAGGGACAATCCTAAGAAAATACTAAACAAACAAATTTTATAAGCAACATGAAAAATATACAATTAAACAAAACTCAATATTTAATTTATATTACACTAAATTTAACGAAACGTACGAAATCAAAACCACAATATAGATCATAAATAATTTTCAACCTCATTCTACTTTTTTAAATTAATTCACACAAGTGGAGAGGCACCTAATATAAGAGCGGTACTATAACTAGAGAATAAAAGTGAGGGTAGGAGACGAAATGACAGGAAGAATAGTTATCGGAGTCAGGCAGCGATGCTGTATGTCATCAACACTGTTTAGTTTATATCTAGAAGAAATAATTAGTTGTTCTCTGAGTAGGAAAAGAGGAATAAAGATCGGAGGAAGAATAATAGAACGTATACGTTTTGCTGATGACATGACGATACTGGCGGAGAGCTCGAATAAACTAAATGAAATGCTTGGTGATTTAAATGAAGCTTGCCAAAGTCAGGGTATGAGGATCAACAGAAAGAAGACAAAATGTGTGGTATTAGGTAGAAAAGAGGAGAAGATTGAGATTAAGATAGGAAATGAAGTTTTAGAGTAGGTGAAGGAATTACAGTACTTAAGGAGCTTTATAAATTATGATCCGACTTGCACAGTAAAGATTAAAACAAGAATGTTAAGAAGTAAGGAAACGTTTAACAAAAAGTAAAGACTAATATATGGAAAATTAAACTTAGCGTTAAGAAAGAAATTAATTAAATTTTTTATTTGGTGTGTGATGCTCTTTTGAAGCCGAAACGTGGACGTTCAGAAGAAAGGCAGACAGAAAACGAGTTGAGGCTTTTGAGATGCGGGTGTAGCGCAAAACGATAAATGTCAGATGGAAAGACCATGTAAAAAATGAAATATTAAATAGATTCGAAGAGAACAGGAAAAGGAACTGGCTAGAAAATTGTATAAGAAAATGTTTATTGGTGGATGCGATAGAAGGCTTGATGAATGGAAGGAAAAGAGATTTCAAATGACGGATGAGATTAGGAAAAAGGGAAAATATGCGAAAACAAAGAGGTTAGCAAAGGATAGAACACGGTGGAGAGCAGCAGCCATGCAACAGGACCTGCCCTATCGGCAACTACGAATGAATAAACACACGCGCCACAATACCACTGACGAATGATTGGATTACAGCGCTAAAGATCTTGTGCAAGTATTTTACCATCTATATACAAGGCAGGTAATGAATGATTGCTATATTATTTTATAAACTTATATGTTATAAATATTATTTTTGAATTAATCTTTCTTTCGTAGAATTCTTTTAAATCAAATTGTTTGTGAATAATTATTATTTAAAATATGTAAATTAATTGAAGGATAAATCTGTCTAAAAATTACTGAAAGGCTCAAAATTTGATTGGACTTTATTATTTTTATGAATTTATTAAAGTTGAAATATTTAACGGTTTTATAATGTTTGTATTAGTTTTTGTCACTATTAAACAAAGCAATTGATTTCTATGAAATGGTAAATTTATATTACTGGAAATATTTGCAACGTTTAAAGTTGATAATTATTTTAAATTATTAATAACTTTTAAGAAACTGATTTGTTAGTAATTCTTATGATTAAATTGAAATTTTATGTACTATTACTACTACTACTACTACTCTGTATACAAATTTTCTGTCTTCCTCTTCGTACTAATGATCTCTTAAAATTAAAAAAAGATCTGGGAATATTTTCTTTTAAAATTTGTATATATGAACTTTTAGGAATGTTAAAGGAATAATTTTTTTTATATAACTATATATATTTGGTGAGCAGTACATTTAAAACAAAAGCAAATTATAATTTGTAGCATTACGTTTCCGTTTAATAGTATTTTAATTTGTTGACTATATCATATTCGTAAAAAATACATATATCACAAAAAAAAATGAAAATATTGAATAACAATTGTTTAAGTTGTATAAACTTTTCTAAAAATAAGAAAAGTTAAATGCAAAATTAATTATTTCAATATTTTTGGGAAATATACAAGTAATGAAACTTTTCACAACTTATTCCCTATTTAATACATTTGTATTAAATATATTTTTTTAAAGATTATTTTGTAAATTATACAATCATAAATTTATCGAAATAATTTTATACCTTAGTGGACATATTGTCTTAAATCAACAGTGTAATGAGTTTTACAACTACCTTTCTGTGATATTAGGCGAGGTATTATTTTGAAATCTCTATTTGATAATCCCAAATTTACAAAACATTTGGAAAACGGATTCTCTTTTCAGTTTTTCGAATTACAATAATTAGTTGATCCGTTCCAGTAACATAAATTTTTATTTTTCTATTTTTTTATATTTTTTTTTAATTTACTGCCTGAGGATTAAAATTAAATTTAAGTTCAAGAGTAAAACATAAATGGAACAATGTTTTAAGAACCTTCTGTAGAATTTCTATAATGTAGAACGGCTTCTATTTTTATAGATTTTTTCTGCTTCACACATTTTTTTAGCATCCGGGGTCAGAGTTAGGTATTGCTTAAAAGGATAAGACAATCTTTGTAGCTTTGGAACGTGTGAAAATGCCACGTCTGACCAGGATTCGAACTCGGGAATTCCAGATGAAAGGCCAAGCGGCTACCGCTTGCGCTACGGAGACTAGCATAGTTACACTTTTAGGATTTATTTTAATGTTAACTTTTAATTGATCAAAATACCATAAAAAATTTTACTAGAAGTTTTTTTCGATTGTATAATGGAGGTTATGAACCAAAATAGTTGTATATGATTAAAATTATTATTACTCTACCTTTATTTATAACTCTAACAACAACAACAATAATAATAAATATTTACAGTTCCAAAAAAATATATTAAGTAAATAATAACAATAATCCCTTTAAAAGGAAGTGTAGTATCACTTTTTTCATTAAATAAAATTCTCCATTCATTTAAAATTTTATTTGCGTTTATTTGAGAAGTATTTATTACCTACCAACTATCGAAAAGTTTTAGTCATGTCTGTTTCTTTCTCGCGAGTTTATTCGACTAAACAATTTTAAAGTAAAGTAAAATACATGTTAAAGTCTGATTAAAACATACCGTTGCATGTTTATGTTGTATGTACGCCATCGTCCATGAAACTGACGGCTCTTGCTGACCTGAAATCATTTTTCAAGTCATTTCTGAAAACATAGTAGTTAATCTGAATAATAAAAATTCCCCATAATAAGTTTATTATGGAAAGTAATTCTTAAGAGGTTTCTAGTTTCCTTCTACAGAAAACCAGAAATAAAAAAAGCATACCAGGGTGCTGAACTAATAATTGCAAGTAATGTCCTTCTAAGAATTATCTTAGTTTTGCTCATCACAGGGACATCATACTCTCATTTAATAAACATTCTCAGAGTAAGCAACATTAATTAGTGTCTATTGTACCTTAAGGGTTTAACATGTATGAAAACTATACGCATAACATCCGAGGGTGTTATATGTCCCATATAAAACGCAACCCATCAATCACTCATCCATGAAATTTCAAAAGTCAAGTTTACTCCCGTACACGTTACTGAAATGGACTCGTCCAACATCTAAACATCGCGGTGACGCAGTAGAACACTACCGATAGTATCAACAATGCAATCATAACGTTCAGTGTATTACTAGAGACAAGAAGGTGTTTTCGCTAGATGAACGAGTTTTCATTGTAGAGTCGTACTTCAGTACGAAATCAGTGGTTGCAGTGCAAGATTTGTTTCGCCATAAGTACCCAGATAAACCAGCTGCTAACAAAACATCAGTATTAAGGTTAGTTGCAAAATTTAGAGAGACTGCTTCTGTTAATAACAAGGAACACAAAAGATCTGCGTCAGTGTTGAATACAGATACAGTCTGTATTACAGACACACAGATACAGATCCAGATTTGACTGCGGCGGATTTTTTTCTATAGGGTTACATCAAAGAAAAATTCTACAGCAACAAACCAAGAACACTTGAACAATTGAAAGTCAATATTGAACAAGCTGTATTAAATATCCAGCCACAAACTTTGAAAAAAGTTGCAAGAAACGCTGTAAAAAGAATTGAAGCTTGAATTCAAGAAGATGGCAGCCACTTCCAACATTTACTCTAAATGTAAGGTAATGGATGGTAATAATAAAAATTAGATTTACATTTACACATGCCTTTTTATTATATCAATACCTACCAATATAAGATTGGGTTGCGTTTTATATGGGACACCCTATATGTAAATCGGGAAATTAATTTAAACTTTTCTACTGAGTAATAAACATTTTTTTTTTGGCATAGGAATTAATTGTTTATTCTAATTTTTTTTTCACTATTTATTACTTGTATTTTTTTTTTATCATACAATTTTATAGGTTCCAGTGAATTTAGTGATTTTTATTTATCCAAAAAAAATAAATTTTATATTTTTAAATAATAATGATTATTATTGTTATTACTATGATGATAAAATAGATATTTCAATATTATAACAAATTGTTTTTATATGATATCTAAAGTTTTACATATAATAAAAACTATGTTTATTTTTTAAAAAAAAAATATTAAGTGGTGAAGAATTTAACAACGTATTGAAATCTGAATTCAGTACCTATCCTATCAAAACCAGTGAAGATGCGTAGATAACAAGCGGAGCTGAATATAATGCTGACAACAGTGCTTTCAATAGTTATGTAAATATAAAAACGAAAAAAAATAAAAGCAAATCACAAATTAGAAATGACGCTAATTCTTTATAAGTTAATAATACCCAATTTTAATCAAAATAATATTACTATCTTGTTAATCGAATTATTTTTATTGTGTGTATGCGATTTCCCAAGCGTGATACTTTATTATTACTACATAAGTATTTGATTTGTTTTACTAAAATTATAACTTAGTATTTTTTTTTTTTTTTAATTAATTAAGCATTTATTTCGAAGCTTTTGTGTAGAAATAGGAAAATTTGGTAGGTTATGAAAAATGCTATGTCTAACCACGGTCAGGCATTTGAACCCGGGACCTTCGGATGAAAGGCCGCGACTTACCACTCTGCCACGGAAATCGATATTGTTAGTTTGCTATAAGACATATTAAAAGTGATCATACGAGCGATCGTATTAGCTAGAATTTAGAGAAAAAACTGTTCGATTAAATGTTTAACAATTTATTTAATAATATATTTGATTAAGGTAAGAGTACTGTAATATTTTTTGTAACAAATAGTAATTTTTTATAGTATCAAGAGTATATGCGACAGTTGAAATGGCTTTACACCAGCACAAACAGAAAATAAATGTTAAACTGTAGCTCAAGGGAATAACAACATTGATACTGTCAGCCTAATTCACTTTGTCTAGTAGAAAATAATGTTTAGTCACTAAAATGATTACTTTTGATAATCTACTACTGCAGTAATAGAGTAAGAAGAGTTAAAAAAATAATGTTTTACTAACGGTTAAGCTAGATTTATATTTATTTATTAATTCTTCTAGGTGTCACGAAATTACTTTTTTATGACAAACATTTGAACCAAGAACCTCAGAAACCAACGCAAAGAGACTAACCAAAATACTGTGAAGGTTTCTCAATTTGTTTTTTCTCTAAAAGTTTAAAAGAACCAAAGTTTTATATAAAATTAAATCTTTTTTTAAAAACCAGGCTTACGAAAGAATAAGTAATTAATTTAGACTTTATATGAAGGAGAAATAATTAAGTTACATACTTGAATATTTACTTAACAAACAGACACGTAGGATTCTTTTCAATAAAAAAGGGGTGATGACATCCAATAATTAAAAATTATCAGGGAACACACAAAGAAGCGCACAAAATGGTCCAACATTTGGTTTTGTTGAAAAATATTTATTTGAATCACAATACAGATAAGAAAAATACAACGTGCTTACTATAGTACTTAGGAATTATGTTCTGTTTATCACGTGTTCAATATGACTACGTTCACGTCCAGCAACTTCTCCTATGTTGTTAATAACTCGGCGAAACATATCCTCGTTGCACGCTTCAATGATCACCACTCATAGTTCCATCACTATAAGAAGATTTTTAGGGAAAATCTTTTCCTGTAGAAATCCCCAAAGAAAATAATCACACAGATTCGAATCAGGACTATTCGGAGAACAGATCTGTCCTCGCGCAAAACATTAGGAAATCGATTTAAAATTACATTGGCGTTAAAAGTTTCATACATAAAGTTAAAATGTTGTTTTAACATTAGATGTGTGCGGTCTGGCTCCATCCTGCAAGAACCACTCGTTTTCTAATCGAAACCCGTTTGCAAAAAGGTGAGGAACAAAAATATTACGCAGCATATTTACTTAACGTCCAAAAGAGAATGAGTCTATTGCCCCATGATATGAGATAACGGCCCGTACCGTAATTCTTGGAGCGCGATGTAGTTTTTCATGGAGCATGTGTGGATTTTCGGAAGCCCAGAAATGCACATGCACATTTTGTTTATTAACAACCTCGTCCAGGTGAAAATGTGCCTCATCTGCTAATCAAACATTGTTCAACAATACGTCTTTGTACACAGCCTGTTCAGCGAAAACCATTCTTTAATGTTTGTTGCCAACCGTTAATTTAGGCAAACCTGTAGCTTTTTACGGGTATAAATACAAATCGGGTTTTAAAATACACTGCACAGATCGCCTAGAAATCACAAGTCGTGTAGCTGCTTTTCTTCTTGATTTTCCCGGTCTCTTCAGCAAGGCTGCTCTGATAGCTTTGATATTTTTAGCAGAAAGGAAATCGGCAGGCCGTTCGCGCTTACTCTGAAATACTGAACCATTACTATTAAATTTATCGTAAAGTCTATATATTATTTTAAATGAGGTCGACCACCGAGTTGGAAAAGTGGAATAAAACCGTATTTGTGCAGCATCACTCTTTTCGTTTCATTTAAAAACAACCCAGTCTTTACGCACTGTTCACAACAGTCGGTCTTGCTTATTCAGCCATCTTGAAACAATACACAAACAGCGCACACGGAAAGAGGAGAAACTAATATTCATGAACTCCTCACCCCGTAGGGAAGACACCTTCCACGTGTCAGTTTCGGTCACCACGCCACCCCCTCTGTACCTAGCCATTATGGGGTTTACCGGGGGTCATCTTCAGAACACCGACAAAAAGCATCTATCTCTCAACCTTTTTCTTGCCTCAGTCAAGATGCTGCAGATGCGAAAAAAAATATCGAATCTTCTAACACAAGAATAATAAAACCAAAACACAGGAAAGACAAGGGGGAACCCTAAATTCCCTCGGCAATCCGTTCTCTTGCCAGGTACCCGATGAAAGTTTCAACGATTACCCAGTCGGTCCGGTTATTTTAATTCTCACGGAGATCTAATGTCTACCCGATAATGTCGGGCCAACAAAAAGCCTCCGTGCGCATAAGTTCGTATTTTCCGCATTCGTAAATTACATGAAATTTTTAATGCGAAGGCCGAACATTGAAAATCGAATCTGATGTCACAATGCCAAATGGCCTATAAGAAGCATCATCGTAGTCTTCTCCGGGCTAAACGTCATCTTATGTTGATGACTCCACAACTCAAGTATTCTGCATGGCTGGGTGGCTCGGAACTCAACCTCCCTCCACGGGCTTCCTTCGACCAACAGGAGCCCATCGTCGGCATAAGCCACGATGAGAAACCCGCCGGGCAATCTCAGTCGCAGAAGGGAATCAAACTCCACCATCCACAACAATGGACTCAACACGCTGCTCTGAGGACAACCCTTGGACAGCGTCTTGCCTACATCATGCCTGACTTCGCGGAGCAGCACATTCCGATGCCTGAAGTAACTTTGCATTACTCGTAGTTAATTATCAGTGCATTGTCTCTTTGTAACTGATAAACGACAGAAGACGACCACAGGTTATTAAATGCACCGGAAATGTCCAGGAAATTTTCCAGGACATATTCCTCCTCGCTAGCTCTTACCGCACTCATCACCCGGAGTATGGCGTCCTAGGTACCCTTTCTGGAACGAAACCCGTACTGATTTTCCATCAGTAAGCTTCGTGAGATCAGCCTCTCATTTATATGCAGAAAGGCAGACGACAGGGTAGGCCCAGGTGGGTAAATCCACAGAGGTAGTTGCTGTGGTGCGGTTCGACGATTCGTCCTCTTCTTCTGGCGAGGAGGAGCCCCAGGCTGGGGCGTCAGGTACGTCTGTACAGGCTGGCAAGTCTGTTTATATCCACGATTTTGAGAATGGCTGGGGAAATCGTAAGTTCAATTGTGCTCACTAGGGGACTTAATAAGCGCTTTGATGAGTTGTTAAAGATTAAACTCTAGGACTGCTCGAGGAAAAATCATTCGTAAATTAGAGGAGCTTAAGCTGATCATTACTGTTCTGGCAGAGTGGTATAAGAGGTTAGCTGCTAAGTCGGTTGTAAGTCAGGAGATTATATCGTATGGAGGTTGTAATGATTACTAGCAAAGTAAACAAAGATTGACTCTTGAAAACGTTTTAAACCAATAAAAGAGGAAGAAATAGAAAATATATGAAAGAGAAAAAGCCAAGAATGAAGGAAGCATACAAATTTCTATGCCAGTAGCAAAATCATTGAAAAGTCATACCTTCAAATGCACTTCAAATCTCAAGTTAATAAAAACCTTTTTAACTGAATATGTAGAAAGTCTGTACGACGTTGTCATCACGAAAAGTAGTCGAGAATATCATCATACTTCTTTCACTTCTTTCCAACATTAAAGGTGTAAATTTAATGCAAGGTACATTTATATTAAATAAATTAATTACATTTATATTAAAAACGTAAGGTGAATTCCGTAAATGCGAATGAAACTTTTCATAATTTGAATAGTAAATTAAAAAGATTTGGTTCCTTGCACTTGAAATTAGCGTTTTTTTTTAACACTTTAATAAATTAATTAAATTTGAAAATAAAAAAACACGCCGTTATCTTCTTTTGAAGCATGTACTTCTTTTTTGAAAATTGTACACACACACATATATATATATATATATATATATATACACACACACCCACACACACACACACACATATATATTTATATATACAGAGAGTGAGAAACAATATTTACTGAGAAAGAAAGATATAAATAAAATAAACTAGTATTATAAAGAAACAAAATATTAATTGTTATAAATTATTACATTTTTAACAAATAAAATTTAAAAGAAACTTATTATATAAAAAAAATAATAAAAAGTTATAAAAATATAAAAAATACCACTTATAAAATATAAAATACAAGGGAAGTAAGATTCATTACAAATTCATGAAAATAATGATTCGTCTTTTATGAAATAAAAATAAAACTAATTACTTAATGCCCATTATTCATAACAAAAAAAATCATATCATTAATTATTTTACTACTAGTTTTTATTAAAAGCGATAAAAAATATCTAAAAAATTATGTATATGTTTCATACAAACTAGGAGATTATAAATAATTAAACATTTCCAATTAGTTGTTTTACACAGTAATTTATACCATTAGTAGTAATGATTTAAGTAAATATATGTATATAAAAAAAATTAATTTATTATATAAACCAAGCATTGTGAGCGGACATTTGTAACATTATGATTTATACACAACTTCTTTTTGTAACGCGTATCTGTTTTACGAAGTGATTTAAACAAGAGAACGGGTTTAGTTTACCAACGGTGTCTGTGTTCATTAAGTAGGATTTACATATACTAATCCTGGGTTTTGGTTTCGATTTCTATTAAGGAAATCTAGATGTACATTTTTAATGCTAAGAACCTAACATCTTTTTATAACTCACAGGTTGAAAAAATATACATTTCTTTCGAAATAAAGAACATGAATAAAAAAGAAATTAATTTTGAAATAAAAAGCAAACTGAAGAAATAAAAATATATTATGCACTTATATGTGTATTTGTATACATATATATAAAATATTACGTATAATTATGTATGTTTGGCCATCTACCGTAAAAAATCAGTTAAGAAAACCATGCTAACCAATAAAAAATATGTTTTTCTTAATTCTTCTGCAATGCTTGTTCCTCTTTTATCAACTTATAAATGTCACCCCAATAATTTCAAAGTATTTTGAACCTAAAATTTAGCACGTTTAATGAAAATACTTAATACAAACACTATACTATATCATCATTTTAATTTTCAGAATGTATTTTACTATAAGGTACTAAATATATCGAATCGGTGATATCTACCGGTTAGGAAGAAAAGAAATTAACCTTGCCTTTGATACTAGTTGTGAGACCAAGAGAAAATCGTTCCGTCGGATCTCTGCCATCAAAAACCCCTTTGGATCGGAACCCAGTCCCAAAATTCACGTAAACCATGAATATCAGCCATTTTTCTATTTATTACCTTCCAATCCATTAGAAAGACCCAGAAGCAATAAATTTGCTTACTGCAACAGGCAGATACACCTTCCGACATCCTTGCCTTCCGTTCCGTTCTAAATCTGGAATTCAACAGTCTGGTATGATTGATTACAGTTCTAACTTGAAAAAATTCTGTTATATCTATCAATATTCCATGGTACTGTCTATTTTGCTATAAAGGGTATTGATGTAGACGTTTTAAAAGACTCATATTTCCATCCACCAAAGCACTATGGTTCAATCTATTTATTTAAGCTTTACTTTGCCGGTTGTTCAGAATTCTAAAATTGCAACGAACATACTCAACGAATGATCTGTAAAGCAATAGCTGTACTGCTTTACAGATCATTTTGGTGTAATATCTATTTTAAACTTGCATTGCCGCTTGTTTCTGGTGGAAAAAGTTTTTGAAGAGTTAAGTTCAATCCGGCAACATCTTTACATTTTACGTTCACTATGCTCAGAAACATTTTTAAATAATAAAGCTATTCGATGACAATTTATTGTTTATTCCTGCAGGGTTCATTTCGATAAAGGACAGTATTCTTGGAAATATGATATGAAAATGAAAAATCTTAATTTTATTCTAGCATGAAACATCTTTTACTCATTGTAATCCTCCATTTATATTAAACATAAAATCTGTTCTATAAAAATCTTTCCTTTAATTCCTTTGTACAGAGTGGCCGAAAAGTCACCTTACCTCTTAAAGTTACAACTAAAAATTTGTAATAAGTTATAAATGAAAAATGCTATCTTATTATGAATCATTTTATTTACTCACTTGATATACAGTATAAATTAAAAATAGTCCAGTGGTTCTATGTGTTCACCCTATATTGCACGCACAATTCTACACGTCACCCCGTCCTCTATGACATGCGACGTAGCATTTCTGGTGTTACGTTACGGAAAGCGTCTCTCACAGCGTCACGCAATTCTTCATTTGTGGTGTAGCGAAGTGCAGATACGTGTGCCTTGATAATTTCCCATAATGAATAGTCTGGTGTGGTGGGATCAGGACTTCGTGGTGGCCATGATAAAACAGCTGGTGACGCTGGAGCATCACGACCAATTCAACGTCATGGAGGGTTTTCATTCAGAAATGCGCGGACTGATAGAGCAAAATGTACACTTACTCCATAACTGCTGCAACTATACTCGTTCCTTTTCTTGAAGCTGCAGTATTAAACACGCCTGTATTATCTTTAAATAAGTTTGTGCATTCACTGGCTTAAAAAAAAAAAAAACTACTAAACATATTCCTCAATAAAAAGGCAACTTTCCACGGTGCACTTCAGCGGGGAATTTTTCTAATAAAGCCCATCTGACAGTTCATTGATGAACACCGGACGAAATGATCCGACTTTCAAGACCTTTTTCATACGGTCTTGCATTATCGTCCGCGGTATACGAAGTTAAGCTGACCGTTTACGAATTGATTTCATTGGGGATTGTTCAATGGAAAAATACATGTTCAATGCAGCACATGTTTCTAAGCGCGTTAACTTTCGTCCACTCCGCAGCCTATCTTTACTACTACCAAATTCAAACGCACGTTTTTCCCAAGCCAACATTGTTGCTTTTCGTGGCGGCGGCTTGTTAAAGCGTTGCCAAAATATATTACTTGTTACCTTTATTGTTTGATTCGTATGTTGTCGTTCATGAACCCCATACACTTGTCACTAAACACTCCTCGACTTGTGTCAGCCGTTTTAGTACAACTGCCTTTTACTCAGAGTGTGTGACTTTGTAAAAAACTGTTACCAACCGACCCCCAACGAAAATACACATATAACTAATATTTTTCATTAACTTTAGGGGTACGATGACTTCCCGGCCACTCTGTACATATTATGAAATTATTATTTTATTTCAGATAAAGAAAAGATTATTTAAATTCTGTCCAAATTTTTCATCTATATATGTTTTTTCAATGATTAAAATGCTTTTTATTTTACGTATATAATAATAATACAATAATACAATAATACATTATCTTCTGATTTTTTATGAGGGTTCATGGACTCCAGTGTTCCAGACCATTCCTTTAAATCTAACTCTAATTGCAGTTTCTCCGATGCAACTGCTGAATCAACGTTAGAGTAATATTTTTCGTTCTAGAAAAATCAGCAGTGTAGATTGACTACATAACCGGGCCCGAGACTGAACTCTGCAGAACCCCTGATTTGGTATTAAAAAAGCCTGATAACTCTTGGCCATATTAAACCTGTGGGAACTGTTCATCAAGGCAGTTGCGTATTATTTATTTATCGTTACTGAAATGGACTCATTCAACATCTGAACATCGCGGTGACACAGTAGAACACTACCGATAGTAACAACAATGCAATCATAACTTTCAGTGTATTGCTAGAGAGAAGATGTGTTTTCGCTAGATGAACGAGTTTTCATTGTTGAGTCGTACTTCAGTACGAAATCAGTGGTTGCAGTGCAAGATTTGTTTCGCCATAAGTACCCAGATAAACAAGCTCCTAACAAAACATCAGTATTAAGATTAGTTGCAAAATTTAGAGAGACTGCTTCTGTTAATAACAAGGAACACAAAAGACCTGCGTCAGTGTTGAATACAGATACAGTCGCTGAAATCAAACACCGATTACTCGCCTCGCCAAATAAATCGATCAGACGTTTGTTACTGAAATTAATTTGTCTAAATCAACTGTTCATCGGGCGACCAAACAATTACAATTACGACCTTATCGCATTCAAACGGTTCATCGACTTCTTGAGCCCGACAAAGAAAAACGGCTACAATATTGTCAATGGTTCCGTCGATTTCTGCGTGAGGGAATTAATGTTATGGATTCGTTATTATTCACAGATGAAGCACGGTTTCATTTGGATGGCTACGTAAACAGCCAAAACAGTAGAATTTGGAGTGCTGAAAATCTCCACGTTTATCACGAAAAACAATTACACCCGCAGAAGTTGGGCGTGTGGTGCGCGATATCGCGGAAGAAAATAATCGGTCCTATTTTTTTGGAGTACACTATTAATGCAGAACGATATCAGGATATTTTATTTCAGTTCATTGCACTCTTGGAAGAGGATGACAGACACTGCTGGCTACAACATGACGGTGCGACATCGCACTACGCAGGTTCAACTTCTGATTTCGTTGAGGAATTCTTTGGTAATCGTGTTATCGGTCGAGGCTTGTGGCCACCAAGAACTCCAGATTTGACTGCGGCGGATTTTTTTCTATATGGTTACCTAAAAAAAAAAGCCTACAGCAACAAACCACGAAGGCTTGAACAATTGAAAGACAATATTGAACAAGCTGTATTAAATATCCAGCCACAAACTTTGAAAAAAGTTGCAAGAAACGCTGTAAAAAGAATTGAAGCTTGAATTCAAGAAGATGGCGGCCACTTCCAACATTTACTCTAAATGTAAGGTAATGGATGGTAATAATAAAAATTACATTTACATTTACACATGCCTTTTTATTATTTCAATACCTACCAATATAAGGTTGGGTTGCGTTTTATTTGGGACACCCTGGTACTAGTAGACCCGGCAAATCTAGCAATGCTTCGCTATTGCTAGATTTGAGTAGATATATATATGTATATATATATATATATATATATATATATAGAGAGAGAGAGAGAGAGAGTGAGAGAGAGTGAGAGTGAGAGAGAGTATAAATGAACACAAAGGAAAAGGAAAATTTGATAAAAATTTAAAAAACTAAAAATTACGGAACTTATTAATTACGGAAAATTATATGATCAAATTTAACCTTTCACTTATTCTCCTTCCTCTTTTCCCTTTCCAATTTCTCCCTTTCACCCTTCTACCTAGCCCCTCTCCCAGTTTCCTTTTTACCCTATCCCGTTTTTCTTTTTCCCCGTTTTCCATTTTTCCCTTTTGCCCGCGCGTAAATCGGTCTATTAGTTTTTTGGTCTTTAGCGGACACACATACCTATATATATTATATATATATAGAAATAAAAAGTCTGTTTGTATATTTGTTTGTTTCGTAAATATCTCGACACCGGCGCCACCTAGCTGGTATAGTTTTTGCAAAAATATTTCTTTTCAAGTAACTAATATTCATATTCTGAATATGAACCAAATCGGTCCATAAATATAACTTTTCTAAATATCTCTACCCCAGCGCCATCTAACGGGTCCAAATTAATTCAGAAACCCTCGCGAACGTGCGCACAACTCACTAAAGTTTCATCGCAATCGGATGAACGGTTTAGGAAGGCATAAGAGATATACAGACAGACAAACATTCATATATATTTATATATATATATATATATATATATATATATATATATGAATAATCAGTATTACGTATTAGATGAAATAATATATTTATACAATAATGATGTTTAAACTTAAAAGCCTCAACAAAAAAAATATATAGTTTAAGTGAGATATAAATAATAAAATAAAATAACCATTTATATAATACTCGATTTAGCTACGAAAGTACTTTCTAGTGTATTTAATTTCTTAATCCTCTTATCATATTTGTTTATAAAGTAAAGAGAATATAAAGGAACAATAAATTACAAAATATAAATATACAGTCAGTTTCTTATAAAATTTTAAAATAAATAAGAGAAAATAATTTAAAAAAATAATTTCCACAAAAATCTTCAGTAATCTTCTTCAAGAATTATTTTTAGTTCTGTAGTAAAAAATTCTAAGAACAGAAAATTAATTAAAAACCCCAGAAATTGAGTAATCAGGCTATCAAACTAAGTAAAAATAATTTTTTTAAATTTATTTTATTCCTTATATCTTTTTATAATTTTGGCCTGTTAGTCATCCATTATCAAAATATTTGTAACTTCTTTTTAATTAATAAGAATTCGGTAATATTTGTTACTTTGATGCAACATATAATTTTAGGATTTTATCATTCATTATTGAATTTACTATCACAATTCTCACTTGTTACAATTTTAACAGATTTTTTCGTTTTGTGTTTAATTTTATGTACGTATGTATTTAAAGCTGTATTGTTTTCATAATAATTTTGATATTTATGTTTTGGCTGGTCGGACTTACTTAAAGGGACTTCTGTTTTCTTGTTCCTAAGTTGTGAAAGGGTACAGATGTGACTGAATGTGTTGTAATCATGTGATTGTAGTTTGCAACTAAACGCAGTTCATTAACTTATCGTGTTACAGATGTGCCAGTAAAGGATAACCTGTGTGTTTCTCATATAAGAGATTGGGTTCCTTAGCAATGATATAATATGCTAAGTGCTTAAACTTTAATGATGGCATGCATTTAATAATTTCGAAACAGGGCTGTTTCGAAAGTAATCTGACTTTACATTTTCGAAGAGTTAAAAGTGATGGAATAACACATAATCACCACATTACAGTTTGTACACCTATAAAAAAAAAATCATTCAGAGAGAGATTCAGAGGGAGAGATCTCCACCCAAAGTCATATAAATATAAAGAAAGTGATCAATGTATGAATCCCACATCCTTAACACGAATCCAATGACAATCGCTATCGTACATAATACATCCACGTGATGAAGAGATCTAGCAAATATCAAAAGCAGCTGATAGTGAAAGAAATACGCAAAAGAGTTCTTCAAGGCACAAATACACTTATTTAACCTTGTTCTAGTACTCTTCTGTACTGCTTATAGTGTAGCATACTGCTGACCAATGAATTTGCATTAATCATCTCAATAAAATATGTTGCAAATTGCTTTTATTTTACGTACCGAATATTTATTCCAACGAAAATCCTACGAATCCTGCGAGGATGTTCTTTTTTAAAGAGAAAGGATAATCTTACAAAGAACAGGAGGATACACTTCACCAGGAATCTTCGTCCATATCCAAGATTGAATGACTGGTGGAGGAATCTAACCGAAGTACAAATCGTTAAATCATTCCTTAACGGATGTAAACATGTGGGCGTTAGTTATTAGAATAACAGTTTCGGTTATTTTAAAAAGTAAATTTCACTAACAATTTTTTCTTTTTGTATTCAAAATCTTTTCGTACTACAGTAACTTAATTATTATGTATTGTACACTAAGTAATACACGTCTTATCCAATTACACAGACGAAAATCTTCATACTCTTATAAACAAACATTAAAATTACTATATCATTCATAAAATCCTGTTTGAAATTTAATACAACTATTCTCAAAAGAAGACAGAATTTATGTCGTAACTGTAAATTACATTATTAAATAACTCCACAACTTATATACACTTTTCCATTATTGTTAAATTGTGTAGAAACCACATACATGTCTTTAGCTTTAAAGACACTTAATTGTAGTTATTTAATACGTATTTAAATTAATTTCTAAAACATAAACAAAACATCAAACTGTATTTATTAAAACTATACTGTTGTTTTAAACATAGCCTGCGATACAGACATGTTGTTTAATAAAAAAATAATAATTATTATTATTTTAATCGGTCCATTGAAATTATATATCAACTAAAAATTTTTAAGTTTATTAAAAATAAGTATCGAAATGTGGTAGATTTTTAATTAGCAACTAAACAAAGCGATATTTTCAATATTACAAAGAAAAAAAATGAAATGTTTAAAAACAATAAAATGGCTGACATGCTAATAACTCATGGTCTACGGCTCGCTCAAGACAAACTGAAAGTGGTTGTTATGGCTGGGAGACGCAGTCTACATCCCGGAAACATGATGGTCCACCCTAGCCCAGCCGCGAAGTATTTAGGCGCGTGGCTGGACAAGCACCGGTCCTTTAGTATACATGTTGCGAGAAAGAGCGAAAATGTGGTGCAGGCGCTCAGAAAAATTATGAGGAATAAGGGCGGTCCTTATACGGGGAAGAGGAAACTGTTGGCCAGTGTACACTCTTCAGTAGTGTTATATGGAGTTTCTGTATGGCTGGGAGCGTTGTCAAGGGCTAGGAACGTGATGCATTTGGTTATGCAACGTAGGCTAAATATACGTATCATCGATGAGTACCGTACGATCAGGCGGCATCGGTTATTGCTGGGGTGCCGGCCGTAGACTTACAAGCACAAATGAAAGCTCCAATACTGGCCGGACGGGACAGAAAGGAAAGAACTGACGGTCTCTACGTAGCTTGGCGGAATTCGGACAAAGGAAGGTGGACTACGGGCTCGTAAGCGATGTCAGGAACTGGATGGAGCGAAAGCATAGTAACACAGGCTATGAATTCATCCAGTTCATGTCTAGACATGGATGTTTCCGGGACTATATGTACACGATGGGCAGATTCAATAGAAGTCACTTGCAACAGAGCATGTGGTGTTCTTTTTCCCTAGATGGCGCGACTTAAGAGTACTGCACGAGGAACAGGGTGTGCAGGGGTCCAAAAATATAATCGAGGTGATGCTCAACAATAGCGACAAATGAGAATGTGTATCGACTACGGTAGCAACAATGATAGGAGTGAAGGTCAATGAGGAGAAGCGACGACAGTCTGAGGAGATGCGGCTGGCAGAGCTTTTTTTCCCCTAGGGAAACAAAAAAAAAAAAAACAAAAAAACAGAAACAACCAACTTCCAAAAAAATAATCTGCTGAATATTTCCTCTGCCATAGTCCATACAGCACTCTTTATTCATATAATTTTACTTAAAATCAAATTCTCTCAAAGTTTTATTTAAATTTTTATGTGTTTGTTACCCATTTAACAAAGTTAATTTATACAAAAAATAAATTTTTTTGTTTTCAACAGTTTTGTCTTTCATCCCAGATTTCTCAAAAATTATTAAAATATAATATTAGGACATGCTTTTTTAATTATTCAGGTTAAATCTCAAAAAAACATTAAATTTACCACCTAATTTGGATTTCAAGAATAAATTTGGCTTAATTTTAGGGAAAGTGCTGAAATCAGGGCGAAATCATTCGCCAATCGGCACTCGCTAATTATACTTTTCCGAATCTACGTTTATATGAAAATTATATTTTTTTTTGTCCTAATGTTTGTTGTATTCTTCGCGAATCACTTCTATATACAATTTTAATAATATTTTTTAAATCGTATCCTACTTAAGGGCATTTGTATATGTGCCTGTGTGTCCGTCCCCCTTAGCATAACACCGGAATGTACCAATAACTAGCAGAGCATCCCGATTAGTAAGTACATGTCTCGTGGTGGTCAGATGTATACTTGTTAAATAATAAGTAAGACCAGTCAAGTAATTTAAATATATTAATTAATTAATAATTGTAAACCCGTGTTATAAGAAATTTTTACAATAAATAATTCAATAATAACAATAAAAAGTAAATATGAAATAAAATCCGAAGTTATTTGTGAAATAAAATTTTATGTTCTTTTAAAAATGTGCATGCGTAATTTAGTAGGCATTATTATATTATACGTATGTGGTGAAACATTTGATTATTTAATATTGTTGAAATATTAAATATTGTTTAATATTAAATATTATATTGTTTAATATTAATATTATTATTTAATATACTGAAAATTATAATTTAGAATCGTATTATTTTTGGATTTTTTAGTTTAATTTCTGTTTAATTTTATTTAATTATTGTGGAATTCTGTTTAACTTTATCTACATTAAAGTTAACTACAGAGTGACTGAACAATAGCCCCTCACAAGAACAACATATACACGGAGGCATACTTGCCCGATCTTTAATAAACTGCAAAAAAATTCTTATTCTTTAGTTCATTACTCCTCTGATATTGTCGTACAATATTCTCTTTAAGTCGGAGTTGATCGTCATTTCATGTATTTGTTTTTTGTTGCCAATTATTTAATCGCTCATTGGTTTGATATAATTCTTCTGGTCTTAATTTGAGTACACGTTCTTTAGTTTTCGAATTTTCTCTCCCTTTATATTCATAATTTGTTCTTTATATTCATTGTTCTTAACATTTTCTAATTAAAAATTTTAAATTCAAACTGCGTATTTTTTAATATGTTGAATGTTAACGTTTGCGTAAAAAAATGTACGCTGGATCATTCGATTATTCCTTATGTTTCCGAAATTTACTTTCAGAAAAATAAAACGGAATGGTACGAGCAATTTTAAAAATTCAAACAGCTTATTTGCTAGCAGTACAAGGGCTAGTTTGCATGCAAAAATGTAATCTCCATTATTGGTTGTCCGGTCATTTTCTATTCTCGAAATTCAGAACAAATTTAAAAAATTTGTTCCGGAACGGTACAACCAATTTTTAAAATTCTGACAGATTATTTGATAGCAGTACAAGGACTAATGTTAAAATTATGAAATAGAAATAGAAATAGAAATAAAAAGTTGAATAATGAATAATTAAAGTACCGGATAAAGGAACAGTAAAAATCTTTTAATTACTGTAATTTTTCGTAATACGCAGTTAATCTGAGGCACGCAAAAATGAATCGTGTCTTAAAAAAATTTTCAACACTATAAAATAAAAACGCACATTTTGCTACACCTCATGCGTTGTGAGCAAAACAGCTGCAGTTTATTTGTAAAATATTAGTGAATTTTATATTTATAGTTAAAGTTATGTATTTTTACACGATTACGATAAATAAATCAGTTTTCATAAACCGAATCTCCTTTTACGCCCCAAAGAGCAGAGCAAAGCGATGCCTGGCTGTGAAGCCCGGCGAAGCTGGGCTGAACAGGTAGTATATATTTGTAAGTATCTACATGTAGTTTTAATATCATTATTCGTTTACTTTATAAATGAATTTCGTTAATAAATAAATCCTTATTTCGTACAATGAAAAGCCTTTTCTTGTTCTTCTGACAAACGTTTTACAGATCGATTGTTATATTTTTAAGATATTAAAAAAAATAGTTGCATTTAGATACTAATATTTACAAAAATTAATTTATAAAATCTTTAAGTCATAACAAATGAATTGAATTACTTTTAATCTTTCTATATTAACATCGTATTGGCTGTCAAAATTTAAGTTAGTTTATTGAAGTGAATTTATATTTTTCGTACAGTTCTTCAATCATCATTCTTTGTACAGTTAGTGTTGAAAGTTCAAATACAGTTTCTTATTAAAGAAAAAAAATTAATAAAATTTAAAAAAACACTGTATTATTCATCATAAAAATCAAGATTGTAATTTTTTAGGTTACGTTAAGTTTTCAAAAATATGATTTACGTCAATAATTTATTGTTTTACTACAAATATTGATTCTTCCTATCACAGAAACGTTTACATGTCTACAACGAAAATATTTTGAAATGTTACTTTTACTCAAGGTTTGTTTAATTTTATTAACATTCTTAATGACATTTTCTTGTCAAATAAGTGGAAAAGATTATTTTTTAATGACTTGAAAGTTGAAACAGATTTTTGCCGAGAATTTTTTTTTAAGAAAAGGATACAATAAGCCATTTTTTTAAATGTATAAAAAATACTTACGTGTTATGTAATAAAAATAATATCAAAAATGATAAAAAAAATCACGCTTTTTGTCTAGCATTCCTAGAAATAATTAAACTGAGGATGATAAAAAAAAATTCTTATTTACACAGACATCACTGCACAGCCGTAAAGTTTTTTTCATTTCTGTCCTTTTTTTAATAAAAGACATTGATTCTAATTTTTCAAGCAGTAGGCATGTTTTTAAGTACTTTCAAGCCTTTCACATGATAAAAAGCAATCGGTTATCTTGAAGAATAATTTTTCATCTTGTAATGGATGTTGACTTTATGTCCCCGTAGTAAATTTTTTCCAGGCAATAAAAAATAACGGTTTTTTAAAACAAAATATAGCATGGTCGAGAAGCCGATTAGAAGATCTTTATATCATTACAACTTATATTAAATTATTATAGTGTAAGTATGTATGTATAAACTGAAATAATTCAAGTATTTTGTCACAAAAATTCAACCAAATATTAATTGAAAAATTTAAGATAACAAACTTTCTTAAGATTGTCACACTTGGTACTGGTTATTTAACATCATTTGTGTCTTTTATATGAAGCCACATTAGTTTCACAATAAAAGTGTGTGAAACACACTTTTATTGTTACACACACACACACACAATTTTTTTCTTCACGCGCGAGTATATAACTTCAAATTTATAGTTAGAAAGCTAGTGGTAGTTTTTCATTTAGTAATTCTTTTTTGTTCTCCGTCGACTTTACAACAAAGCTGTAATTTAAAGGTGACTCAAATAGAATACTTTTTACTGCTTTTTGTTTTGAAACAAGTTTTATTTAGAGATTGTTAGAAATTAAATATTTTTAAAAACTGCACTATTTATCAACTGCATTATGTTATAAATGTAAACTATTTTTTTGACGTGTGGTATATTTTTATAATTCAACATTTTCTGAGAAGATAATAAATATTTTATTTCAATGTTTTTATTATTTCAGCAGATAACTTAATTTGGTAAAAATTGAACAAACTAAGAAAGAAAAGTTATTATGAGTCGTAAACTTTGCTATTGTGAAAGTTTAAAAGAGAACATATTGCTTTTGAAGGTAAATTCATAAAAAAATTAACAGCTATTTAAATTTATCTCCTATGGCATTTATAATTTTTTAACCCTGCAAAAATATTTGTTTTCTACCTTCTTATTTTATTTCTATAAATGTAATTTATTTTCAACATTCTCTCTATCAACGCACTAAAAAACTAAATTATTTAGAGAAAACTTCTAATCTCCAGACGAGAATCATAAAATTTTAATTTAGAATTTACATTTCAAGTAGAAATTTACATGTGTTAATTCGTACTCCAAAGAGCCTTAATACATAATACATTTCATTTCAAGCAGTAATTTATAAATGAAGTTAAAACTTATTTATTTGAAAATGTTTGTCCTTCATTCTGGATTTCATACTGTAGAATTCATGCTTTTAGTAATGATAACTATAGAAAAATAAAAACGTTGGAAAAATATTTACAAAATATATTTATTCAGTTTTAATTTGTAAGAGGCCCACATTGAATTACAGTTACTTTTTTGTTTAATGAAGAATTAAGAGAAATTGGTAAAGTAAAAATTTATAGCCTTTAAAAAAACATCAAATAAAATTGGTATACATAAACAAATATTAAAACAAATAAAAAAAGTGTTTTGTTATGTTTACATAACCATACATACAAAAAGAGTACGTCACTCTTTGTATGTATTTTAAAAATTAAAATAAAAGCAAATGTTAATGAATAAATTGAATTACTAGTCAATACCATTTGTTTATTTAAAAAATAGACTAGAAAGAATTTTTTTTTGTTCACATACATATACCTAGCCTTCAGGAGCTGGAACAAGCATCTAAGCATAACTTAGCTCCAAGAGGTGGCTTCGCCTCAAACTACCTCGGCAGAATACAAGGTCCCGCCCAGGTAGCCAGGACTCGGTCTTGCAGTACATGCCACATCTCTAATGAGAGGACACTAAAGTGGTCCCCTCACCGGGACTCCGGTCTTAATACCCTGCCTCTAATGGGGTTTTCGTACTGGGACTACGGTCTTACAATCCCTCCCCAGAGGCGCTGCAAAGGAGTCCTCGTCCAATCATTGATCGCGAGACGCCGGAGCCTCCAAGGCCTCCTGGACGGGGCTGTCCCCCACAGACACCCAGTAGCACGGAACAGGCGCCGCTTCTTCATGTTGCAGGTCTTGCATCTCCTATCACCAGGTGCATGACCATGCAACCTACAGGAAGGACACCGAGTCTCTCGCCGGAAGTCCTTCCGTAGATGACCGGCCTGATCATAGCTGAAACAGTGGCCACTACGATCTGGCCCGGTACAGAATTGACCATGTGGCCAGGCTTCCAGCAGCAAAAAATAAAGGTCGTCAAATGAACGTCTCTAAACCCTACAAGCTACCCATCCTATACGGATACGTCGATCAGCCAATAATTCATCCGCAAGGATGGGCGGCACAGTCATAGTGACCACCTGCGTCGCACCATAGGCGGTCGCATGGTTATAACTTCGATCGACACTGACTCCCCCTTGATTTTCCAAAACTCCGTAATGAACTCATTCTGAGTGGTGAGTACATCCACATCCTTAATAAGGAAGTAGACCCTCCTATTACCCTTCCCTGTCAGAGCCGTAGTGAGCCCTTAACCTTCGCAGAAATATTCTTGCTTATCCGTTCAGCAGCACCATTATCGGCTCGCATCCGGATATGGAAGTCCTCACCCTGACCCTTACGCGTGGAGAGGACTCCGACTTCACCTGGAGGCACAACTTCTTTCACTGAGCGGAGCAGGTCAGCATAAGTTTTCCCCTCCGCTTTGACTGTCGTCGTCGGCGGGCCTACCGGCCGTTTCCTGCCAACATCAAATAAAGCTGGTTTTAAATAAAGTTGATTTTGCACTAACTCGCTCCAATGATACTACAAAACACACCGCCCGACTCTGCCCATCCTTCATCATCTGAGGAAACAACCGGCAGGCGATGGAGGCCACCTCCCGATCCCCAGCCGCCGACTTAATTATTAGGGCGTAATCAGTATGACCAAGGTCAATTTTGGAATCACCGCCATCCCCAAACAGGTCTCGAGCAGATGATTGTGCAAGGACTTTGCCCGCCGTCAATTTATCCGAACGACCCAGGTCCCAATCTATGGTGATTTACGAAATACCGGATTGTGATTTGGGTGGTCAACCCCATCCACCAGATCAATTAACCATGTACATCCAGGACCCTTCTACGCCAGCGGTGTCCTCCACAAAGACTCAAGATTGGAAATCATCCTCAGACCAGCTCCGAAGGACCAGTCTCTCAAGGTCCTCTTCAGCAACACAATTACCAATCATTCGATGGAGCTCCACACCTGAACTGGACTCAGTCCGGTCAAGACCCACGGTTGGAGTCTGCGAAGCCATGTCCTTGACAATGAAATACGTCTGGATAGCCTTTTCCATGTACCCGGCTTAGTTAATTGTCCCTCCTGAGGCTCTACAATTATTTTATCATGAACATTTTGAAACATCTTCATCATACGAACAGAGTCACTCATACTTTCGGAAAACTATTTGATTTCTACTTTTATGTTTGTATACAGCCGCACAAGCGAGCTGAATTCCATACCGTGGTTAGACAAAAAAGTCATGCTATTAATAAAATATCTCTTCGGGAGTGTAAGGCTCTTTGTACCACTTGTAGTCCTCTTCCCCTCCGTCTCACCATCCTGCATGTGGGAGAGGTCCTGCAATGAACCACACTTCTCCAATTCAGAGGCCTCTCCAGAGAGTACAAAGAACCCCTACCACCAGCCTTGTACTTCTTTGTTTCCTCTGCAAAGGGTGGAGAAAAACGCAATCTCTGTTTCTCAAATGTCTTCGGGAACCCCTGTCCCACTTCCATATCATCATCAGACCGTACTGGAAGAGGCGGGAAGTCCTCCTCAAGACCGTTACCACCTGCGAAACCCGCAGCTACTAAAACCGGCAAAGCGGCGGAGAATAAAGTTTTACATGACGTTCACAATGAGGAGAGAAGATTGCCTTGCCTACCTACTCCTATGAGGAGAGAAGATTGCAACCTAGAGTAGGGCCGGGGAGGGTAGCCTCTCAGCGGAGGAGTGTAGTGGTCGTCCAGAAGGGAGCGCTACTGCACCTCGATGAAACTGGGAGGACCCCGTTGGGGGGCCAAGGCAAGACAGGGGGGCAGTCGACTGCCACGGCACTACGGGCCGACTGAATTTTGCTTAACGGCGAGGACTAGTTACCCTGGAGTGCTTAATAAGGTTGAAAAAAAAAGGATACCTCAAGTAGTACGGTAAGGTACCTGGGCTTTTACCTTGATTGCCGTTTGACGTGGAGGGATCATATTAGGGAGAAGAGGAAGTTGATTGAAAATAAGCTTAAGAAGATGTACTAGGTGTGAGTAAGAAATCGCAACTTCTTTCTTTACGCACTTTCTTTATCCAACAAAGTTCTGCTCTACAGTGCTTTATTGAAACCGATATGGGCATACGGGATTGAAGTCTGGGGAACGGTCAGTAACAGCAAAGTGGAAGTCATTCAATGGTTTCAGAACAAGCTTCTACTGATCATAACCACGCGGCATGGTATGCGAGGAATGCTGAAATTCACGATTACGTAGGCACTCCATATGTTTGAGAGAAAGTTGGTCTGGTTTCGAGGTATGTGTCCAGGTTGGGTAATCATCTCGGTTTGAAACTATCTAACTACTAGACAACAACGAGGACGTTAGGAGGGTAAAAAGGCTCCTAAGATGTACTTGATTTTGTTGATGATTCGTTAAAATGATCCGGTTTGGCGACTTGGTGTTTAGGTTTATTGTTTCGTGGCTTTTTCAATGTTACTGTTTCATTTGTTGTTTCTGTTACGTCCTAAGTAAGGTTAATGTTAATTTATTTTGTTCTTTTAAGGTTAATGTTGGTTGTACATTCGAATGAACGGTCAAAAGTACTATCAAATGTTATATTATTATGTAATACTATTGTCTGTTATGTTATACTATTGTTATTGTAATACTTGATGGTTATCATTGGGTGGTCCTCTTTCAAGTGATGGTCATTCACTCGACTTATTTCTTCTATTATTTCCAATTGACCATATTTTTTAATTGTTGATCGACACTACACTTGATAAAATACCACTCTTATTTTCGTAGGGATACTTCTAATTGTTATTTTATTTTTTTTATGTTTCCTTTTTGTATGAGTATTCAGCAGAATACTCATACTGAAGAATACTCATACTCATATTGAAGAAGCAAGAAGCATCTTGCTTCTTCAATACGACTTCAACTTCTTCCAGTTTCTTTTCCTACAACGACTAGACTTTCTTTCTTTCATACCTTTCGACCTTAAGTTGGTTCTGATTAATTTTATTCCAAATCTTTACTATACCGTCCAATAACACGTATTTTTTTGTTTTGTTTTATCTAAAGAAAGAAAATCATATCTTAATCTGTTATTTCATCATATTTAAATTTTTTCATTCGCTAAAACATCTTATGAAATTTTCAAAGTAAAATTTATTAGTGTAGTTATTAAACCCCATTTTATTTGTTAAATATAATTAAATGTGATGTGTGTGTTTGATCGCGCGTGCAGAAATTACAATTTTTCGCCACCATAATGGATTTATTATCAAAATACAATGAAGGGATTCACCAACATCATTGTCCTGATAACATTTTGGTTTATTTCTGTATAAAGCCGGGAAATGTAGAGTGTAGTAAACACTCAGAGAAAACAATTACAATTAGAGACTATTTTACCTAATTCTTTACATACATCACAAGCTGTAAAAGAAACTGGCATAGTAAAGCTACAAGTTAATCTACCAAATTCTGTCGGAAAAATATATACTACTATATTCACTAGAAGAAAAATACTTAATAATATAAGTTCCCTTATAGTAAGTAATATTTGATCAGCATTAATAAAAAAAAAATAATAGAAATTTAGGCTATTATTTTTCTTAAATATTAGATTATAATAAGTATTATCTTTAGAATTCTAAGTAACCTTTACCAGATGATTTATCTTCTACTTTCGTTTTTTATTCATTATTTTCATCATTATCATAGTTTTGATGGTAGAAATATTAAGTTAAACAAAATAAATGTCTTCTATCTACCGAATTATTATTATTAATATGAATTTGTAAGGTACTGAACTTTTTTGTAAACAGTAATTAATTCTTCTTGTAACCACCATGAAATTCCTTTGCCTACAATTTCAATGTTCATTTCAGAAGAAGATTATAATAAAAGTATAAAGATTATTTTCATATCCAATGAAAAATAAGAAAAACAAAGTAAGAAAGGAAATTTTGTAAGTATAAATTTTTTTATTATCAGTTGTTTTAAAAGTAGTTCATCCAACACCCATGCATTTTGTGTTATTATTATTGTTATTAAAAAGGTATTATTGTTGCCGATAAATTGCACTGTGTATTCCCTTAATATTATCATGTTTAGAGTTGATCAGAAAGTTTAATCTGTTTTCATCTCCACAAAACTTTCTGCAATAATACCCATTTAAATAATCTTATTATAAAACTAGTTGAATTTTCAATCTCCTCAATGTATTACTACCTCGTATATTATTCTGAAGGGAACTTATAGTTAATATGCACCCGCGCGCACGCCCACACATACAATTTCCTACGAAATCCATTATTTATTTTTATATCTACGTCAACTCCTTTCTTTTCAAATTAATTCTTTGCAAGTATATTATAAAAAAAAAATAATTGAAGATGACGTTCCGTTTGATGTTAAACAAAGTCGTTTCATGAGTTTTACTGAAGGTTCATTTCTTTAATATTGATCCCTTGAAATATTTGTTAAAAACCATCCTCCGAGAGAAATTTATTAAACAATATTTTATCGATACGGTTTAATGTTCATTTCTCATGTTTTAAAAAGAATTAGTAAATAGAATTAAATTTCACAGAAGTAGCTCTTAAATGTACTCTGGAATTACAAATACAATGTAAGTTAAACATATGTATTTAAATTTAATAATAATAATTATATTTTTCATGAAAAATTAATATAAAATAGTAAAACTCATGTAGGATTATGTTAGCATTATAAATATGTGCTGTGGGACCGAAATTCAAACAGACAAACCTGTTAATGAAAGGTTAAGACTCAACCGATTAACCATGTAAGACGAATATAACCTAATATTTCTATTTGCTTAGTGCAGTAAATTATAGTTTTCTTAATAAGACTATTATTTATATTTACACCATAAATATGTATAATTTTTTTTTTGTATTTTTCCAGAAGCCGCTATGAATAAAACTATATATTTTTTTTTTTTTAGTGAAACTGGATTTTAACGTCAATAAACGGTCAAAATATGATAACGCCTTTTTAATTACGAGGTGCTTTGTTAAAGGGATGCTAACGAAATCTCTTACATAGCAAGTAACTACGAAAATAGAAAGTGAATATATACGTAGATATTATTTAAAAATTTATGTTTCAAATTTAAAAATATTGCATACCAAATATAGCGTGTAAACAAACTATTACACGTATGAATACATCTAGCTAAACTGAAAAACAATAAAATAATGGATTAACTAAATTCTTTTTCTTGGAATTAAAAAAAAGAAGAGAATAAATATAAAGTCTATTAACAAATAGAATATAAAAGAGAAAAGGTTTTGAATTATGTAGAAAAAGAAACACCATGAAAAGGCTTGAAAAACTGTTTTCAATAACTTGAAAAAAAAAGCATAATTTTGGTCTGTATAATAATAATAATTAACGTGGGTCCTTACTGGATGTTCTTTCGTTTATCTATTTTTTTTTTTTTTATTTTTTTATAATAAAGTTGCTACTTCATCAGCGGTGTGAAGAGAATAATTCAGTAATTACCTACTTTACGGTATAAGAGTCACTAATGGCATTTAAAAACAAAATATATATATATTTTTTTTTTTTTATAAAATTTACACAGTTTATTAAATTTATATATTAACTAATCGGTTGGGGTTCCGCCCCCTGATCTACAGGTAGGCCGAGGCAAACTCGGGAGCCGGCCCAAGGCTCCGCCCAGGGACACGGGCCCTACCCCAAGGCCGCACGGATCGCTTTGAAAATTATTCCTTTCTAGCCAGAGGGCTTTGCCACCTGAACCCCCGCAGTATTCGTTAACCACATGGTTATGAGAATAATACTGATTAAAAAAATGTATTGGGTGTTTTTTTTTGAAACGTCGAAAAAGAAACTAAATTGCAAAGCAAAGAAAAGATAGACCATTTTCGAGGAAACTATTTTCTGTTTCCAGGGTGACAGAAATTAATTTAATTTTTATTTAACTAATAATTCCTTCTTCTTTAATGAATATCTTTTATTGGCAACGTCACCCCCAAGGACATTAGGCCTCGATCTATGGCATAAAAACTTCCCTGGAATAACACGAATGTATCCTGCAAATTTTCAAGGGATCGGTCGGATGGTTCCCGCGTGCTGTCAGACAGACAGACAAACATATAAAATTTCGACTTTAGGTATGTACGATATACAAATTAGTATCATTAATTCTTATATCATTTACGACGTAATCTGATCATAAAAGTATTTCAAAATATGATTATCATATTTTGATGTATAATTACAAATTATACATTTCCATAAAAACAATAAATCAGGTGTCATCACCTGCTTTATAAAATTAACACAGTAACAAAAACAGAAAATTTATTATGGTTTTAAGAAATTCTTTTCTCTATTCATACAAACTTATCAATTTACCAAATAAAATATTTTATATTATTTTTATTAATGCATAATTAAGCATTTATTTACTTTCAGTGTTTAGTTACCACATCAATGTAATTAAGAAAAATTATTTCACGATAAGCTTTTTTTAATATTTTTACTAATGCATTTAAACAAATTTATTACAATTTTTAAACCTATTAATAAAAAATTCCATGATAAATATTGGAATAAAAAAACAATAGTTTTAAATCCACTGTTTATCGTAGACAATTTTTTTTTTATCGTTGAGAAAGTAATCGTAGTCTGTTCCATATCAACCCAGTAAAAGTTTTTTTTTTTTAAAGAGTTGTTTAAAAACCTCCAGCAAATTTTGAGCTTACCAGCAAATTTTCAGTATCCTTTTGTGAAATATTTGGGTTTTTTCATCTGCATAAAAAAAATCTTATATATGTATTTCGCTTACTTGACAAAAGTAAACAATTCAGGATACCTAACAATAATTTTCAAACAACTCTAATGAAATTGTTTTTATAAATTTATTTGAACCTGAAGGAATTGAAATCGCATATTATTTAAAAATATTGCAAATTAAATGGTCATAAAATAATTTTATTTTAATAAAAAATATTTTTTTTTTTAATTTTCTTGAGTCGGATACAGTTTATAAAAACAAAAATTATTATTAAAAAAAAAAATAACCACATTCCCAAACGCTGAAAACATACATATATATATATATACACACACACACACACCAGTATAATCATTTATACGGAAATTCAGACTCCATTCTAACATTGGTTGTTGATGACTGAAGAAAATACGCTCTGAAAAAATATTTCATGGGAAAAATGAAATAGGATAAATATTAAAAATACCGTCTGTTATTTCAGAATTATGAAAAAATATATTCGGTCAAAGACCAAAAATAACTCTCTGTAATTTAAACAATTCCGTTATTATCCATGCTTAAGTGTTATAGTAGAGCCAATGGAACAACAAAATATTGGTATCTAATAAAATATTTCCACAAAGTTTTTATCGTTCTCAATATTTTGAAATCGGCATTTAAAACGAAAATTCTACGTTAAAAAATAATGTATAAATTAACTATCATATCATGTATGTACTTAAAACTGTATACCACGAATATAAAATTTTATTTTTATATGTTATTTACATTGAAAAAAAAAAATGGAACAAATTTAAAACGAGTGTGTTTTTCCCCCATTAACAATCCATCTGTTCTAAATTATTATTTAAATACCTATCAAAAGAGTTAATAAAAAAGTAAGGAAAGATAAAACAATGATTACTGGTGGAAGAATGCTCCAAACCATAAACTACTGTTGGGGTTTCACATACGTTAAGTAACATATTGAAAGATTTTGAAATATTTGTTTCTTTTTTTAATATATGCAATGTCAATAAACAACAGTCACAAACAAAGAATTCAATAACTTATTCGTGAAATTATTTTTCCCCGAAAAACCGATATTCAAATCTTCTTAAAGTTTTAAAGTAACAATATTTTATTTACTCTTTTTTTCAAATATTGGAATAGTATCATCTAATTCTCAAAGTTTAATCCAATTTGTGTTAAAACTACAGAAATTTCTAGAACCCTAAATTCATGAAAAATAAGCATGATAAATCTTTGTATCATAATAACATAAAAATTATTTGTCAAAATTTTATGTTTAACGTACCTCCGGCTTTCTTGAGATAAAAATCTTAACTTATGCAATCTTATATAAGGGGTAAACTCTGATGTAGCGGCCGAACCTATTGTGAAGATTAAAACAGTTTGCCTGTTTTTAATTGGGTTTCTGCTTTAGCATTTAACTGCCTTTTCACGGTAGATATAATATTTTACTCGATAGTTGTTTCTATTTTGTTAAAATTGGTAACTTATCTTTTTATAGTGTGTAGCGAGTATTGGATATTAATTTACAAATTTTTTTTTCTCCGTTGATAGGCCTTCAAGGACCACGTAAACATCATTTCATATATATTTGTTTCTCTTTATTCCAAAAGTTTTTCATTCTTTCCGACTGTTTAGCTCTTCTTTCTTCAGTGCCGATTTTTTTCTTTTCACCTACAGGAACCTTTAATTCAAATTTATTTGTCATCTAGACATTTTCTGTAACGTGGAACTTTCTGAGGTCTTCTTTCAGCTGTTTAACCCAGCGACCTTGACCTTTATAAATGTTGTTTAGCCTTGATTAGTTAACCATATGTCCATAGAATTTTAGTAGTTGTTTTCTTATTGTTAGCTCCAGGTCTTCAATTTTTTCTTATATCTCTTTAATTGATCTCAGTTTGTGGCTTTGTTGTGTTCTTGGACCATAAATACTTCTTAAAATTCTTCTTTCTATCTTGACTAAATTCTCTATTCCAGTTATATCTGTAACTGCCGTGCCGTACACGATTACTGGTCTTACAACTGTGCTAGAATGCCTTAATTTTACATTTATAGAAGTTTTTTTTTGTTGTAAGTATTTTTTATGCAAAAGTTTAATTGTTCTAATCTGTATTTTCAATCACTAGTTTATCTGTTTCATTTTTACTATTTCTACAAGATATTTAAAATGGTCCGTGATTTAAATTTTGCAATCATTTGTTTCTATCTATTGTCGTTTTGGAATATTTACTGGGACTTGTCATTATTTCTGTCTTTGAAATGGAGATTGATTCAAATCTCTTTGAACTCTGCAAGCCTGTTTATTCAGATAATTCTTTCAATTAATAAATTTGGCTGATTTCTTCTTGTTATGATTCTGCAAAGAGTGCTATGTCGTCCGAAAAAGCTAGACATTTAATCTTGACGTTCTGATTCTTTTTTCCTATTTTTGCACTTGAATCCAAGAACGATTTCATAACTTATCTAAAACAAAGTTGAAAAATATTGGTGAAAGACTATCTCGTTGTTTTATTCCTGTTTTTATTAAGAAAGCTTCAATTTAGATACAGTGATGGTTAAAGAGAGTTTAATTAAATTTATGGTTTTTGTCAACTTTTTATTCTATTATTTGTCAAATATGGTTTAATAATTGTTATTATTTATTAAATTGAAAATATATAAATTTTTTATTTTAATTTATTGTAATTTTTGTTTAATATATATTTTTGATAATTCCTTTTTTCTATTGATTACAACAGTTTAACAATCAAAATGCACGTTTAGTTTAGGATTTTCATTCTTTTGTTCACACTGTTTTTTAGCATTTTCTACTCATAAATTTATTTCAATAACAGTTTAGCATATCGTTGTTTACACTAGATAGCATATACTTTAAGAATAACTTTGCATTTCAAAATATTAAAATTATAGCAGGTGTAAAAGATGATCACAGATCGATAGACTTTCCATGAATTCACCACTGCACCAAGATATTATTAGAAAATATAATAAAAATAATAAAGTTTTTAATCTTCAAATCCACTAGAACACAATAAATATGTAGAGATGAATTCAAGTAAAAAAAAAATGTAAATAAAATGAATAAAATATCTACTCGGTAAAAGAAAACAAAAACGAAATAAAGTTCTTGTGAGACTAAAGTGATCAATAATAAAATAACTTATTACAAGCTACTTATTCCCTTGATATATATTGCTAACAGCAGGTAAAACAGTTAAGATAAAACAGGTGCTTTCACCGAGGTTATTCATTATTATTCATTAGCCGCTAGGGAATACGAAACAAAGATAGTAGCGACTGTCTGCATTTATTTTTTTCTACATAATATGTACATATTACTGCAGGGTGACAAATATTATATCAGAGTTTAATAAAATGTCTGTTAAATTACTTTGCATTTATTAAATACATGTTCGTTCTAACAGCATAATAATAATAATAATAATAATAATAATAATAGTAAAAAGTACATTCATGATAGCAATAAAGAGAAATACCTCTGATAAAAAATAAAACAAATGAAAGATTGTTGAATTTAATGAAATTTAACAAATTTCAAATTTCACTAATATCGTCTGTCAAGGTGAGAGCATCAAACCAAAAAGTTCATTATTCTTTTTCCGTCTAACACTAACACGAGAGTTTTACCGACAAGACGAAAGTCAAATAAATAAGTAAGAATAGGAATTAAATTTAAAACTGCAATAAATAAAACAACGTATGCCAAGAAATTTATTGAAAGGGGAAAGAGATTATTATTTATTTTTCCGGAAGAAAAAGGAGAGGACATACACATATTATCTATGTTTCAACAGTTCCTGTTGAAATGGAAATTATTTTATGAAGTATCTTTGGAAAATTTACAAAATAAATTACTTAAAAAATCATTTTTACTTATTAAAATTAAATTTAGGTGTTAATTTTTCACATTTGTATATATATTAATACTACTTACTCGGAAAATATAGCTAGAATAGTTAGCTGATTAAAGGGAAAAGTATGGTGATCATATCAAAAGTGTGGTAGTTTTTTCATAAATCTTTAGGTTTTAGGGTCCTAAAGACCTAGATGACCTAGTTTATTTAGATGATAAAAGTATGTGTGTGTATATGTGCGTATACATGTATATGTACCCCACTGAGTTTGGTTTTATATCTCAGGATTGACCAAACCGACTTTCTTCAAATTTAGCTAAAATATTTCTATTATGTGGGGCACTGATTACATTACTTTTTTTTTAATTCGTTAATGGGTTGGGAGAATATCGTGAAAAATTCAATTTTGATTTTCTTAAGGGTTACTCTAGAGAAAATTATCATTAAAGCAAATCTGTTACCTACCACGAGTATATAATTAAATATTCAAAACAAAGAAAAAGAAAAAACAACCACCACCTTTTAAAATGTTTTTTGTTCTATCGCTTTATCACCCTTTGATTTAAATTGTTTTAAATGATTTTTTAAGTGTCTACACTTCATACATAAAGCTGTGGGGAGTCTGAGTGAGTTTTGGACTAGAACGCATCACCTTAAGTGATGAAATTCCGCGTTGATGAAGAGCTTAATTTCCTTAATAAGTTAATTATATTACTGTTTTGTTTTATTTTTATTTTTAATTTGCCTTGTAATATTATTTCATTTTTGGTTTTTTGTTAGGGTTTTACGGACTTTTGTACTTTTTATGGAGTGAATCTGTGCAAGTGCATTTATACAAATGAACCATTGTTCTATCTACGTATGTTATTTGAGGGGATTCATTGGAAACCCCACATTAAGTGATTAATGAAATTCTATTTACATATGGTTAACAAATATAAATATTTACTTATGGTTTACTAACAGACCAATTGTGATTAAAAAAATAAATATATATATATATATATAGAGAGAGAGAGTGAGTGAGGGGGGGAGAGAGAGAGAGAGAGAGAGAGCTATCAAGAAATGTTTATTTTTTTAATATTTTAGTCCACGGACCTAAAATGCAGAAAATTTTCAAAAATTTTATTTTTCTTATTTTAGCTTTTATTTAAGGTGTTATATTTAAAGAAAACTTTAAATCAGAAATTTGTTTAAGCTTAACCTGTATATGAATACTGTCAAAAAAAGTTTCGTTAAATTTATTCTCCATCTCTAAAAAAATTTATTACTTATTCTTTTGTTTTTTGACCAACTTTTTTAATTTTTATTATTAATAGCCGAGGAGATCATTTAATATTTTGCCAGCTTTCTTTTTTGATTTGCTTAAATCAGTACGATTTTAAAATTTTTGTAACGATTTTTGTAAGATTACAACGTCAAAAAATTATAATATTCTTAGGCGGTCTATTTGAATCTATAATAGTGATACTTAACCTCTAGTTCTTCTGGAATATTATTAGTAAAATAGAAATAGTAAAACGGAACGTCTTAATCATGCCAGTGCCACAATGATTTATATCAGATATAAATAAAACAGAAGTCATTGAATAGAGAACAATTTCTCAAAGCAAAGTCGAATAATTAAGAGGTGTTTAAAACGTTTACATGTTTTCTACCCATTTAACAAATTTATTTTAAGGGAAACATATTTTATTTTGTTCCAATTTGTTTTCATTTACTCTAGATTTCTCAAAAACTACTAAAAATAAAATTGTAGCAGCTATTTCTTTCAATTTTTCAGGTTGTTTTTCATAAAAAAAATCACTAAATTTACTCAATAATTTGGATCCCAATAATTAGAGTCTTGCTTAATTTTACTGAAGATGCAGAAATCAGGGCTAAATATTTTGCCAACCGATACGCGCTAACTAAGCGTTTTCAAAGCTATACTTAAATGAAATTTCGTCTTTATTTTCACCATTAGAACGTGTTCTGAAAGTTTTTTACATCCTTCTTCAATCACTTTGTATAAAATCGTTATGTATTATTTCGTCGACTGTATTCCTTTCAACTGTAATGGATGTGAGACATATCTATCTCCAATGTTGTTGGCCGAGCTCAGTGAAAGAACAATAGTATGATCAGTTTGGCTTCAGATGATATAATCAGATTATATAATTATACATCTGGCTTCCTGCTGTATGTCTGTCTACATTTATTGATTTTATATCAATAGATATAGACGCGATTTAATTAGTTTATGAATTTTAGAAAGTCGGTATTCCGATCTCCCATTAATCGATAATTGTATTTAAATTTAGTAGTTACCACTATCTAAAATAATACCAAACAGTCAGACTTTCACGGTATCGGAAAACATTATATTTAATTTTTACGAGTTAATAAATGATAATTATTAATTTCTTTGTAATAAAGATTTTTACTTATTTTTTCATAAGAAGTTGCTAATAGCAAAAATAACATTTTATTTTTTAATAACAAAATCAAACCATTACAAACCGATTTTTAAACAAAAATAGTATACGTACTAAAAACGTTGGGGCTAAACATTGTAAATATACTAATATGAAAGAACTAGCCAAGAAGGAACTTTTTTTTCTCAATTTGTTTATTTATAATCAGCTTCAAATTGAAACTATAAATAAGGTGTATGACAATTTATCACTTGAAATAGGATCATCGAATGATAATCCGCAACGAGTACAAAAACAATTAATATGAATAAATACGTAACTAACTTCTGAGATAACTTGACAATATTTAATAGTGTCTGATAATATAGTTAAATATCTTCACATCATTAATCAAGTCGTATATCTACGTAAATAGAACATCAATAAATGAAACTTAAGATAACCATAGATAAATAATAAACCTAAGCATCTATAAATTTAAATAACCGAAAACAAAACAAATAATTATAAATGCTATCTCAAACTAACCAGATCATCGTGACGGTCCATCCACCAGATCAATCACATCGAGCCTTTTCAGCCTCCTAACGTCCTCACTGTTGTCAAGTGAATTCAAAGCTAGATTATTAACATGCCTGGACACATAACTCAAAACTAGACGTTCAACTTCTTCTCCAACGTAGAATTCCTACGTAATCGTGGATCTCAGTATTTCTCGCGAACTTCGACGCTAGGTATGAGCGCCCATACGCTCATAGCGCGTATGAAAAATACACCTACAGTGTCAATATAATTTAAAATTTTTTCCACCTTAAACTTAGCCTAAATCAAGAACGATTCAACCAATATTTATCAGATTTTCACATGGACAACTTCAGATACACTATTACAGAATATCAAAATTGAAAGAGTTGTTTTGGGGATTTTCGTACCACAATATTTTATACATAGGCCTATACATATATTTTGCGTTGGTTGAGTACTATACAAAATTGTTTCATGTACATAAATAAATAAATATATATATATATATACAGTATAAGGAAACCTGATTCTAAGTAAATGGTATTTTGGTATTCCTCATACCTTAAAACGTAAAGAAAATTAATTTTCACCCCACCCCTCTCCTTGCAGCTGAATATAACACCTTAGTTTTCATCAAAAAAACAGTAAAATTTTAAATTTAGGAGAGTATAACAAATCTTCTCAGTCGCTTTTATATCAGTGACGGTAATGGAAAGAAAAAAATATAAGGCAGTAAGTAGTAAATAAATAAATAAATAAAATAATGTAATTATATTCTGAAGCTAGCATACAGTTAGTTTGACTATTTTTGTTATACAGTAATTATTATATTTAATAAATACAACAACAAAAAAACTGTAAAATGAGCCAGATACGTTTTTTTAGCAGTGTTTCTTAACTACCGGTCCGTAGTACCGGTGCCGTCAGCGAGGTAATGCAACCGGTTCCTAATTGGCCCACAAAAAAAAAAAAAAAAAAAAAATATATATATATATATATATATATATGATAAAAATGAACATTAAAAAAATCCGTGCAACAGTAATATAAAATCTGTGTAATATAATTATTTAATAATGTTCTGTACATATACACTGACCAATACTGGTGATGTTTAATTAATTGAACACATTGTATTCTTTGCACAATCGGCAAAAATAAACCATCCTGCGACGCATGAAGTGTAGTAGCGGACGATATCAAAGCAATGCTGTCAAATTATTAGCAACAACAGATACACTTCAAAAAATTTTCATAATCATCATTTCTTGTTATGTATTGGAGTACGGCTTTGGCGGTACCTTTGTTTTATGTATTAGCTATGCGCATGTTCAATTTATTGACAACACTGCATTTACAGTTATATTTTTTAGCTTACGCAGTCGACTACTAGCGTTGTAGAGAAGCGGCTTACTTTTAATTATTGCAAAAATACAAATTTTTATTCCTCTTAAAATTAGTAAAAAAAAGACAACAAAACTTTACATACTATTTTCCGCACTGAAAGTCTTAGTTCAGGAATTGGAAATATTGAAAAATCGAGTGAAACAGAAAATGAATGTTCACCAAACAAGAAAAATAAATCTGCTTTCACAAGACGCTACAATAAAGAGTACTTGGAATATGGTTTTATACTTTGGCCGAATTCTAGGGAAGACGATGTACGTCCAGTGTTGCATAATATGTAAGGAGTTAGGAATAAGAATACCATGAATCCGTCTAAAATGTTGTGACATTTTAAAATCCACTCATTCTGAACTAGAATAGAAACCATTGGAATATTTTGAACGACAAAAAAAAGAATTTAATTTCCAAAAGAAAAAATTTAAAGAAACTTTTATTCAAAATAAATCGCAATTGATTATTCATATTTAGTTGTACTACGTATAGCCAAAACAAAAAAATCGTTCACAACCTGAGAAAATTTAATTAAACCGCTGTTAATTGATGTTTGCAATGAAATGTTTTGACCCTCAGCTGCAAATCAGATCAGATCAGATCAATTCCTTTCAAATGATACTATTAGTCGTTGAATTTAAACTCTGAAAATATTGAATACCAGTATATAAAAAGTATTAAAAGAATCACCAATCAGTCTTATTTGCCATCCAGAACGACGAACCATGTGATATTTCTAAAAATGCTACTTTGGTCTTCTACCTACGGTACAGAGATTACTCTTCTGAAGAAATTAAAGAAGAATTATTATTTTGCAAAGATTTAGATTCCGATACGGCAGTTCCGAAATTTTTGGTCCATTGAATTCATATGTTAATAAGTATTCCTTAAACTGGAAAAATTGTATCGTCTGTGTACCGACGGAGCAGCAAATAAGACTGGGAAACATTACGGAGTAATAAAAAGGATTCAAGAAATCGCTTCTCCTGACATATTACTAATATATTGCATAATAAATCACCAGAAACTAAAAATATATCACCTGAATTAAACGATGTTCTCCTGGATTCGATGAAAATTGTTAATTTCGTAAAGAAAAGCGATCTTAACTCTCGATTATTTACCATTCTTTGTCAAGATGTAGGAGTAGCACCAACATTTATTATTTCATTTAGAAGAGGGCTCTCGCGAGGAAAACGCTTACCAGACTTTACGAATTAAAGATGGAAGTGGATATTTTTGGTAGAAAACAGTCTCCGATATCAAAATATTTTTCCAATATGTATTGGATTGCGTAACTGGTATATTTGAGTAACATATTTTCTTACATAAACGACTTAAATTTAAATTTGCAGAGAAGTATGACAGCTACATTTAATTTAACAAAATTGATGCGTTTAAAAAAGAATTAAATTTAGGTTAAAAAATTGAAGAAAATAATCCTGATGTAATTCTTATTACGATTTCATTATTACACAAAAGGAATTAATAGTTAATAATCTGAATCTAGAAATAAACAGTCGTTATATAATGGTTTGAAAAATATTTCCCTACAACCATAAACTTGCAGGAGACGAATTTATAAATAACTAATCATTTTATTGAGAATAATTGAAATAATATAAATTTAAGTAACGAAGACCAAGAACGTCTCTTGTAACTGAATTCAGACATAACATTAAAAACAAATTTTCCATTATGAATTTAATTAAATTTTGGATTGCAATAAAAAATGAATATGTTCTCAATGCTCTCTTCACTATCTCCACCTTCGAGAAGAGCCTCAAAGGGGGAACAAAACGGACTATTTAAGAAGTCACTAATCTTCTCCTTGATACTTCCTAGTATCTAAGTGGCTGGAACACCTTTCCTAGGTGCTTAGAACACATCTCGGCCTTTTGGCTGTCGTTACAGGCACCCATTAGCCATCATTAACGGGGATAATGAGGTTGGTGGTTGCGTGAATTTTTTTGTCACATTTCACAAAGAATAATCATCTCCCTTCAGGGGAAGTAGACTTTCAATGTATTGTTTAAATGATTTATTCGTGTACATACTTTTTAGTACCTTCAATCAGCGAGCCATCCTGTTCATTACCGCCCAGTTATCAGCCTTCCCGAACCGTTACAATCTCCTTCTAAACTTTCTCTTTGATTTAATTAGATCCATAAAATTCCTGGGATAACCTGGTGAAGATTCTTCAACACCACCCTAAACGCCCTCTTATTACCTTTTGTAAAAGTACATTCTACTAGGTTATTCTTTCATGCCGGCCTTCGTGGCGTGAGTGGTAGCGTCTCGGCCTTTTATCCGGAGGTCCCGAATTCGAATCCCGGTCAGACATGGCATTTTCACACGCTACTTGTCACCCATCTCATTCTCTGAAGCAATACCTACCGGTGGTCGCGGTGGTAAAAAAAAAGGTTATTCTCTTGAACCAGACGAATTATTTTTTTGCAGCTCTTAATCTCGTTCGAAAGCAGTTGAAGTTATTTATTGTTTATTATTTGTACATTGTATTCTGTCTTGTCCACCACCGATTCCAGGAACTTATGTAGGTTCGTAATATCCAAAATACCATATAATCCTACTAGAAAGTAGTGGAATACTGTTGGTACCCTCCATCGGTAGATGATGAAATCGATTTGAAAGAGGCATATCATTTTCAGGAATTGTGTTAGTAACCGTCGGTGAGCGTAACACCTGTACAGTTTACCATAGAGAATTGTCCGTAATGGAATCTGCAACATCAGAATAACTACTATTCTCCGAGGAACACTCATATTTTCTGTAATCTGTTATCAACTTCCTTCGCTTGAACATTCGTGGCTTTCTTTTGGAACATTTTAATGGTCCACGCATTCTGTTTGCCTGTGTTGTTTATGTTTACCGTTGTTTTTGTTTGCTGTTTGGAATCGGTTAAACCTGATGCATAGCAACGTTTCGATTGCTAGGTTGTGTATTCTAACTTAGGCCTTACGCAGTCTAAACAACTAAAAGATAAAATAAAATTCAAACAACATAAATCTTACACATTAAATGATAAAATTTCTGATTTAAAATCACAGTCCGTATAACAAATCACGAAATTTCAAAAAGAATCACACAAGCAGTTAGCTTATCAATGTATTCTCACAATAAAAGCTGATTTCAAAGATTTTACTTACTATCAAGAAGACTCATTAAAAAATTTTATTTTTAAAACGAGAGTTACGGGATAAAAATGTAATACAACATAATTTATGTATTTCTAATTAACTTATATAAGTATTTACTCGATTATTTTCGACATTCGGTACTTTTTCAGATACCGACAGCCAATTTAAAAAAAAAAAATATTACCTTAATACTTGTGAAGTAGAGTGATTTTGAATGCGTAATTAAAAATCAGTCGGAGAAATAGTGATAAAATGATCAATCAACAGAACACTAAACTCATACAACAGAACACTGTGACTATTCAAACATGGGTCTTCCAAATGTAGCTGATAGAGGTCCCGTATAAGCATTTTTGGTTATAATTATACCTCCTGAACCACCGTTAGATATTGCTTCAGAGGATGAGATGAATGATTTGCAGCGTATGTGTATAAAAACTTACCCACGCTGGCTAATCTTGACTAGCGAGCGAAGTTTAGAGAGCAAGCGAGCCTAGGTTAAGTTTGGTTAGATTATATTTATAAGTTCTTGGCAAATACTTGCAAATACCCATTGATTTGGAAGAAAAAAGGCAGTAGTATCCGCTTACCGAAAAACGTCCAAATTTATTTATTTTATTTCAGGTGCAGCGATGAGCGAAACACGTCCAGCATACACATAATATCAAAAAATAAATGGTGAAATGTAGTCCTAAAACAACAAACAACAAAAAAGTGGTGTATTTAATTGAAGTGTTGATTAAAATGTTAAAAGTTAAAAAAATAAATAAAATTACGTAAGTTTATTTTAACAAAATTGAATAAGTGGCTGTCGGATTTCGAAAAAGAATCCGAAATTCTAATTATAGGTTTAGATAACTCACTGTTACACATTATATAATTTTCTAAAGAATATATATTTGGTTTCATGAGTTACTTATAAATTCCTATTAAAAAACGTTTCTTTCTTTTGTTTTTTTGTGAAGTTCTAGTTACTTTATTTTTTCTTAAAGAGTTTAAATGTTTTATTTTTTGATAAACGAAGTATTTTAGTCTGAAATTATGAGGTATGACTTATAAGAAAAAAATAAAACTAATAACAGGGAATAGGCTATATATATGTACTGATACCTATCAAAACTGAACTCAAATAACTCTAAAATTTAGTATTAAGTATTAAAAAAGTTACTTTTACAAAAAAAAGAGACGGAAAGTATAATACCTTCAAGAAAATAGAATACATTTTTATAAAAGTCAATAAACGTCTTAAAAGTACGAGGTGAATCTAACTTTATTATTCCAAGACTAACTTTCTAAAAATTCAATTATGACTAAATGTAATCATAAAATTTTATTCCTTTCGTTCAGATGTTATATTGTATTTACCACACTCTTATAAAATTAAAATTTTTCTTTTTTTTGTAATTTTACCCTTTCCTTTTTATCTTTAGAAGATCTTATGGCTCTTCTTATTTAAAAAAAAGATATAATAAAAAAATGAAATTTTAATATTCCTTAGTCAATTTTAATATTTTGATGAAAAAAGTTATTACAAAACTTTTAAATACCTTTTTCTGCTAATAATAATCGTTTAATAAAAACAAATATTTACTATTTATTAATACAAATTAATAATTTTATTATTAATAAATTTATTAATATTTAAATTTAAAAATAATTAAATAATAATAATATAAATAAAGGTTTACTTTAAAAAGAAATTCTTTGTATCATCTATTCTAAATTATTTCTAGCAATAATAAAGTTTCCTTTACATAAAGCTTCATAAATTACAACAAAAAAATTAAGTTAGAGAAGATACCAGTATTGACCTATTTGTGAATTAAAGATATAGGTCAATTAATGGAAACTTATTTTTAAAATTCATTCGTATTTAAAATTTAGATATCGATAATGCCACTAAAAACGATTATTCTTATAATTTTCTATAATCCGCTTTTAAGTAGACCAGACCGGGAGAGCGATTATTACATATGAAATATTTTTGACAAGAAGGCGCCTTCGTGTTATATATGAGGAAAAGCAATGTGGAATAGATTTCCTCCGAAATACAAAACTACCGTCGTTTTTTAATACACGCAATTGCGCACTGCTCAAAAACCAGTCGTCGGTGCGTTCCAGATCGTTTTAATAACTAATGTAATTAATTGTTACCTTTCACTACTACTATTATTGAAAGGACCGCCGTTGACAAATTTTAACCATTCCGTAATCTATTTTGTTTATTGTACTTTCTTTTTTATTTAGAATATTTATGATACGTTTTTTTTTTTATAAAAGTATAGTACCTATAGACTATGGATGTCAACTTCTCAAAAATGTCATAAAGGACACCAAAAAAAAGGCAATTTAAAATAAATACAACTAATGTAGGATATTGGAATGCGATAATATAGAATAATTAAGAAAATTCAGTAAGTTAACCGAATAGAAAATGGAGAAATTTTAAGACAAGTTTACAAAGAGAAAAGGATCTGGTTGAATTTTGTAAAACCTGGTTAAAATTATTCATATTAATCGATCGTATTATTAAAATATTCAGATTAGTGAATGTGGTTCTAGAAGGAAGAGTAGAGATTAAAAACAGAAAAAAGGAAATGAATCTAAATGTGTAAAACAGGTATATTTAGGTTTGTAGGATTTGTACAAGAAATTATGTACGCTCACATATAAAATATTGAATTAAATAAAATGTCTGCATAAAAACTAAAAACAAAAAATTTTCATTCACGATTCGAAAATTTTCTAAAGAAAAGGAATTTTGTTCAGCGCAATATATTATGAGAAAAATGGCTTGAAAAGAAACTTAAAAGATAAAAAATAAACTGACTTATTTTACTACATAAATTATGAAAAAACTTTGTACAGAATTTTCAAGTTGTAAAATGTCAATAGTTTTTGGAGACAAACAAATGTTATAAATAAACATATCATATGAGATTTATGATATACTAGCTGACCCGGCAAGCTTCGCTATTGCTAGATTTGAGTACATAAATTAAATGAACACAATTGAAAGTTTGATAAAACATTAAAAAATTGAACATTACGGAACTTCACAAAAATAACCTTCCATTTTATGAAAGTCAGAATGTAAATAAATCCATTTGTCAGAACAGCATTAACTATCGGATTAATTAAAACTACTCTCTAAACACTGCAGCAGTCGATTTAAATACCCCTAACTTTCTTTCTACTGGTCAGATCTAGAATTTCAATAGCTTTAAATTAGTTAAGAATACTTTTTAGTAATTTCTTCTTAAATACAGCAATAAATGAGAATGTAAGTAAGTGTACTGGTAACACAGCATATAATTATAAATTTTATCTTGAATGAAAGATTTAAATTTCTTCCTACAATCTTCAGGAAAGTTCAACATTACTGTATTATATATATATATATATACATATTTCTGTTGGAATAACGTTTCCCCTTTTCTTCCTATTAAATCAGTATTTATGATGTAATATTAAATCTCTTATAAAAGCTTCTTTTGTTGGTCATAATTTTTTGATATGTTTTCAAGGAAGAAATTTCAAAGAAAGCTACCTTACCATACGATAACTAGGTAACGCCTGTATGGCGCCTCACCAGGAGTTATTATTTCTCTAAGCTCTCTCTACTACTGAAAAGTATATATATATATATATATTTTTTAAATAATACTCATGAAGAATTATGAAAATAAACTAAAACATTATATTAAGTGTGATATATATGTGTAAATATTCATAATGTGTAAATATTCATCTTTTAATTTATTACATTTCAAAACGTTCAATGAACAATAAAAATAATTTGATAGCTGATCTAATGTTTGTTTTTCCTCATTAACAAATATAATTACAATTACAATCGGCTCTCCTGTGGAGCGATAAGTAAGTTTCCTGACAAAATAACGTGATAAGGAGGTCTTTAAGGAACCCACAAAATAAATAATACACAATAAATAGTTGCAAATAAACTTAAAGTCCAATATGAAATTTCAAGCTCAGTCATAAATCACAAACCAGTAATTTCAGCACCACATAGTCCATAAAACAAATATATATAACAAATAAAAAGAAAAAGATAGAGAAGTAACAAGAAATTAGATACGACACCACTAAACTTGACGGTGTTAGATTCCAAACTGTTACGCAGACCCTAAGTCGAGTACATGGGCACGTTTCAACTGTCGGACGTCTCTGCTGTTATCGAGTAGATTAATTGAAAATTGGTTCACATGATTCTCAAGCCTCTGCAGGTATTTGACATTGCGCTGATGTGCAATCTCACGAACCGATGGGAGCTCCAGATAATCGTGAATCTCATCATTCCGCGTGAATCACGGTGCTTCGCCAATTACCCTCGCTACTTTGTTCTGAAATCGTTGTATAATTTCCACATTACTCGTACTGGCCGTTCCCCACAATTCTACACCGTACTTCCAGATTGGGCGCAGGATAGACTTATAAATGCTCTAATGTAAAGATTTTTACTAGGTATACTATTTTGCTTCACATCACTGAGTTAATGAACTGTCATTTTTATTATTGATTCTCTTGAAAAGGAAAGTCGTAGAATAGATTAAATTTTATGTAAAATTTTTAACCTGTAGAAGATAGAATTAATTTAAATTTATTATTTTTTATTATTATTAATTTAATTATCGATTAATAATTTAACTATTCCTGAAGATGTTAGCGAGATTTAAATTTAAACAAATGTATACAAATTACCGAAAAGAAAACTATTCTCTCAAACAATTGATTGAAGTTTATATAAAAAAAATTAAAAAAAAAATTTTTTTGTGAAAATATTTTCTTTTCTTAGTTACTCATAACCTTTAGTATTCAAAATTAAAACTAACATTTTATAGATGATTATTTTTACGATATCATGGTGTAACAAAGAAATTTAACTTTGTATTATTAACACAAATAATTTTTTTTCTATTAAAAAATTACTTTTACATTGCATTCCATTACATTAATATTTTTCTTTTTTTCTTTTTACTTGCTTATTTTGTTTGTACCAAAAACACAAATGACACATTATTTATCTTAAATATTCATAAAAGTAAGCAATTTTACAAAAGATTTAGAATATTATAGTAGTAAATACGTCCATAAACAAGAAATTTAAAAAACTTAAATGTGTTTTTTAATTCAAAAAATAATAATAAAAACAAATGAAATGAAATTAAAATGGATTTTTATGTTCCTGGACAAAAATAAAAAGAGAATTTTTATTTATGTTTGCTGATTTTATTTTATTTTCTACGTGAATAAATAAACACTTTATTCTCATAACTCATACGGTTATAATTTTATTTTTATCTTTGATCAATTTTAATTCCATTAATTTTATTGAAACAGAATTTTGACACACTTCTTTTACAATATTACAGTTGTAAAATATTAAATTAATTAATAATTAAATATTAAACAGTTGTAAAATATTAAATTAAAAGGGAATATTCATATAATTCAAGATATATTTTTATTAACTAGTCTTAATGCATTACGGTAATAAAACTTCTTTTTATGTTTAATTTTACTACAAGATGATTTTACAGCAGCGTATAACAAAAGGTTGGTTTTTAAATAATCTAGTATTCTTTAGGTACACTAAACAAAGACAATTATAATAAAAGGTACTAGTTGAGTGTATAAATTACGAAATATTTAATTTGAATATACAGTAAGTCACTTGTATAATTAATCATTATTTGATTTTAATTTAACAAAAATTTAATATTCAATAATGGAGTGTATATGTATTACCCTGCTGGCCACACTGATGGAGTGGTAGCCGTTCAATTCAATGATTCCGATTTCAAATCCCTACCAAGCTTAATTTTTGCACACTACAAAATTCATTTTTTTATCATAAATAAAACAATCAGGGAAACTGTAATTGTCGTATAACCTTACCAAAAATAAAATAGGAGTCGATAAAGTTTTTAACTAATATTTTATTCTGTAATATTGTTCGTTTAAAATAACTTACTAGCATTATTTGTAAATCTGTAGATGTGAATGTTTTATGAAACCTTAACATTAAAATTAAAATCATTACTCTTAGAGAAATCAATTCTGCTAGTGCCGTTTGTAGTTCATTTGATTTTTACGACTGCCTCCCCTCAGTAGAAGAGTTATTTTATTATCTTTCTCTATAGCATTTGCGGTAGCAAATGATATGTGGTAACAAATCATCATCCCAGAGGTAAGAGTGAACGTATAATAAAAAAAAAAAACTTTATTGATTTTTGCAGTTAAAATTGTCATTTTACGCAGAGTTAACGTAATTGAAATAACGGAAAGTTTTTATAAAGTGTTATATTTTAAATAAATCAACTTGAAAACTTTTTCCATAATTATCTTTATAACAGAAAATAAAAATGATTTTAAAATAAATGTCTTCCAACCATTACACGTAAAAATAAACTTAGAAAATGAAACTTTCAGCATTAATACTTGGAAAAGGGAGTTTAATATATAACCTATTCGAAAATTTTCAAATTTTCAGGATGACAGCTAGATACTTTTAAATATATTTTTCACTTATTAGGGGGATTGATAAGTTACAGTGAAATATGCATAATTAAATTTAATTTTTTTTTATATAATACATAAATATTAAGTATTATATGTTTCATAAATTTTTTGAAACACTCGTAACTACGATGAAAAAAAGGTACATTAATTTCATTAAATTCTGAAAATAAGTAAACTTGTTTATATAATCCTCTTTAATGGACTATGTAGCATGGATCATATGTTACATTTTTTAAATCTAGAAAGCGTTTTTCTTTTAAATCTAAGAGGTGATATAACTTAATCTCTCCAAAATTACCGCTAAAAAGTAAGCTATTATTCAGTTCTGGAAAAGAAAACGAAACTTGCTTAACTTAAATGCGGGAAGTAGTTATCCTAAGAAAAGATACGCTAAGAAAAAGTCTACTTAAGTTGGAACGTCAGTTCAGTGCAACAAATAAGCTTGGGATTATCAACCGGTCTACAAATCCTTTGAGAAAAAGGAAAACGTTGATTGTATCACGTACTTGGATATCTTTAAAGATTGTAGTTTTTTTTGTAGAAAATCTTTTCTGTAATGCTTTTAACAAATTAATGTAAAATACTTTTCTTATTTTTTAAAAATAATTTTAAAAATTAATAAATTACCTCGATGACAAAAACAAATTTAAACATTACATTATTTAATTTAATATTCTGTTAACCGTTTTGATAGAAGAAAAATAATTTGTTACAGTTTCAAAAAAATAAATGTATAAATTTAAACAAATTTAAATTCGTTTTTCATATACTGAAAAATTATCTTAATTTCTAAGATTTTGGTAAAAAGCCGTCTTATCGTATAACATGCGTATTTTCCTGTTTAAAATTCATATCGAATATTACTTCCTTGTACGAAGTAAAGGAAGTATTGTGATCGCAAAAAACTTCGTTTTTCTAATTTAACGGAATTATCCATTTTGACCATCCCTGAATCCATTTTCACTAGTTTCGGCGTGACGTCTGTAGCTACGTACGGACATTCAAGATGTCCGGACGAGGCCTACAGCGAAGCCAAAAGCTGAATATTAAAATCACCGATGTAAACGTCTACCGAGGTATTTACATCGGCGGCATACCAACGAGGCCTGGTTTACTACTGTGAGTTGTAAAAAGTTAGAGGGTAAAAGACGACTCCCGTTAAACCCCATCAGGGCTAATGGGGAAGGGGTGTGGTGACCGGAAGCATCACAAGGCGGGTGTCTTCCCCTACGGGGTTGGGATGTAGCTACGTATATATATATATCTTGCATAAGTCAAAAACGATTAGCCGTAGAATGTTAAAATTTTCGATTTAGTACTGTTGTAACTTCTAGTTGTCCACCATCCCTTTTGACTGCAATCAACTGAACCAAAAGTGTCCAAAAAAGCCCAAAAACCAATAATAAAAATTGGATTTTGGACTTTTTCTTAACTGCAGTAATAAGCCCTCATTGAGAGCTTTTCAACGATATCATAAGTGGTACTTACTTATTTTCAATGGTTCCAGAGTAATAGCCAAATGAAGTTTTAATTAATGAAATATCTAGATCTTAGGTTGATCTTTTAAGGTCTTTAAGGCACATCGGTTCGAATCAGACTTCATCTCATTTTTATAACTCTTTTTCTTAATTTTAATATATTGACTCATTAATAATTATTAACCTCTGATTGTAAAAAAGTAAAAATTTCGATAAATAATAATTCAATAATAATAAAAAATATTAAAAACTATCAGTTACTTTTTAAAAATATTTTATGCACCTTACATTTAAAAAAAATGTGTTTAAGAAATTTAGTAGGCGTACAAGGAAATTATGTGGTGCTCACATCAAAATATTTAGTAATGTGATCCAACCTAAAAAAAAAATTTTTATCGAGTGTAATCTAATTTTTATTTGTGAATGCAATCATGAAATTTAATATTTTTAGATATTTATATTTTTTACATCTGAGAAGGTATATTAATCGATTCTTGATATTTCTTCTTCACAGAATTTTGTGAATAAGGTACGGCACATGTTCATACCACAAAAGAGTTAAAGCCCGTTATAAAAAAAGCATATGCAGATATGCAGTTTCTAAAAATAATTTTAATAATTAATTACAATAATTTTAGATGATCTGATGGGAAAATACGGAACATTTGTATTTGTTTTGAAAATACACCCTATATCATATACCACTACAAAAACCAAGGAAGGAGTGAGATAGTTTCATATTATCTTCTTTATTTATTCGTAAAGTTTTCCTTACTTTTTGAAGAGGATTTCCTCCAATTTTCAGCAAATTACAACGAGTAGTAAATCCACACCCATCGAGGTTTAATGTGCGTAAGGTAAACGGATGCGTTGTTTAATCATACATAAAGGCAAAATAACCTTGTTTTAGACCGAACTAATTTAAAAAAATGTATTTAATGAATTTTTTATTATTATGAAGTATTATTCAGTCGCTAAATTAAAAATCTGATTTTTTATGAAGCACTATGTTCTGAAACTTGTTTCTTAAATTATATTGTGAACATTTATGTATTATATTAACTTAACACGCCGACCTCTGTTGCGGAGTAGTATTATTTCACCCTTTCATCTGGAATGTCCCCGATTGGAATTCCAGTCGGCATGATATTTTTCGTACACTAACAAATTTTCATTCCATATTCCCATGCAAACGCTTTGAGTTTGTGTCGTGTGTTCAATAAAAAAAAAAACACAATTATTTTCCTGAACGGTAATCTAGAATACTTACTGCCTGGAGCTGAAAAATAATTATAATTTTTGCTTGTTTTTTGTAATGGTTTCGTTTGAGAAAGTTTTATATACGAGATGGTTTTCATTTCATGATGTCTATATATCAATCTCATTATGCAATTGACTTAATTTACCAACATTTGCAATTAATCTAAATTAACTGCTAGAAAAAACTTTACCAGAAAATTCTCTTCCCATACAAAATTTTATTGAATCATTCCTGCACAATTTTAGATAATTCGATACGGAAAATATCAAAGAATAATTAAAAATAACTCCGTATAGTAATACAATAATCATGAGCTATCTACTTGTAGCTATATTAATCCATTTCCAAATTGGATTTTTTAATGGAACAATGAGCGCGAGTATTCGAAAACGTAGTAAATTTGTAAACGAGAAGATGTGCTGTGGATAATAGGTATAGATATGTTACGATCAACATGTGAATTGAATAGCAGTTAAGTTATGTATGTAAAACTCGGAGGCTAAGTTTGTAATAATGATTAGGAACACAGAGAACATCAGTATTGTAAGAGAAAGCAACAATTACCATTGTTTCTCGTAGTTAAATAGTTTACGTACTTCGAAAGAATAAAATTGGTAGTAGCTTATATAGAATATAAAACAAATTAAATATCCATTTAACAGTTGTAAAACAACATACGACATGCAGTCTTTAAGTCTATAAACGAAACCAAATATAGTATTAGGAAAACATATACAAGTATAATCCATCTGAAACCAATCGAAGTATGATCGCACACTAGTATATCTTCCGTATTGACATTTCACGTAACTGTTTTTATAATGTAAATTATTGCACGATGCATTTTTCATTATTCTTATAGAATATGAAAAACTTACATAATGTAATATTAATCAATTAAGCTATATTAATCCATTAATCCATATAATATATTAATCCATTAGCTTAGAATGTAAAATCTAATATAAATATACAACATTTAAATAAAAACATTTCATTTTAAAATTATGATTAGGAGAAATTGAACACTTTCTATTTAAAAATTAATAAAATCTCCATACAAATATAATATATATAATGTAGATATGTATGTATAAAAAATTACCTTTTTTATACATAAAAAAAATATGTAATTTGAATCGTTGTCATAAAAAAAAGTGGATAAAATTAACCACCGTTTATATGTATCGAGCGGTTAAAACTTAAAGAAAAAATGCAATAATAAATTATATACAGAAAATAAGTAGGATGAGAGAAGGTTGAATCAGGATTGGTAGTGTTGGTATTGTGAAGGAGTTTCAAAAATTTCATGTTCAATGTGGTAAACTTATTACGTCTTACAACTAAATCTGTAAATATAAAAATGAATGTTTGTTTGTCCCGTATGCGTTCCTACACCATTCATCCGATTGCAATGAAACTTTGGTGAGTTGTGCGCACGCCCGCAAAGGTCTCTGAATTAGTTTGGATCCGCTGGGTGGCGCTGGGGTCGAGATATTTGGAAAAATTGTATTTATGGACCGATTTGGCTCATATTCAGAATATATATTAGTTACGTGAAACATTTTTTTTTTTTGTTGAAAAACCTATGCCCGCTAAGTGGCTCCGGTGTCGTGATATTTACGAAACAAACAAATATACGAACAGACTTTCTTCTTCTATATATATAAAAGGCAATGTTCGTATGTGTGTCCGCTATAGACTAAAAATCTACTGAACCGATTTACGCACGGGTTTTTGCAAAATGGTCTTCGTTGTCCGGAGAAGGTTTAAAGATATTGAAATCCTCGATCTGACCATATTTTGAAACCGAATAATGTGTTTAGACAATAGCTTGAATTAAATCTGATAGGTAGTGCTGTTTGACAATTGGATATATTTACATTCTGACTTTTATAAAGTGAAAGGTTAAATTTTGTCAAGTTCAATAATTCAGTTTTTTAATGTTTTATCAAACTTTCAATTGTGTTCATTTAATCTATATATATATATATATATATATATACTCAAATATAATATATACTCAAATCTATAAATAGCGATACACTGCCGATTCTGCTAGTAATTTATAAAATACGCATAAAGTACATGAAAGTGGAAATCAATCTGCACATACCGTTATGACAAAGACACTACCTAAATAAAAATAGCTTGTTCCTCAGCTAGAACAATGGAAAAGTACTTTCAGCTAATTTCTTTAATTTATTTTAAAGAATAGTTGGTATTAATCCTAATTATATTATCTGAAAAAGTATTTAAATTAGAATTGTTTGGTAGGTAAAATGGATTTAAATATCTTACATAAACATTTTAACGAATGATATATGATCCCGTGCGGGTAATGGTAATCACAAATCAATTTTAATATTTTTTGACTTTGCGCTTTATTTATTATTTTAAATAAGGCAACTCGTTGGTAAATTGCTTTTTCTTAAAAGAAAAGGGCAGGAAATTGACTCCTCTTAAAAGATAAAAGGAAAAGTCGTATCAGAATGCGTTCAATCTACACGTAAAAGGAGTACGGTTTGCTCTTATTTTTCACCGGAAACAATTTTAATCTCTAAGCAATTTTCATTACATTATGTATAACCAGTCAATTGTCATCATTAGCCCTCAAGAATTTATATTAAAAAAATTAATATTATTACTGCATTTTATGTTAGAGGTATAAATACACTGTACAAACTGTTTTATATTCATTGCTATATTTGGAATTAATAATGAATTTTGTGTTGCTTTATTTCTGTCGTGGTACAAAAATTTTTCAAATATACATAATTTTTTATTTAGTATCAGTTTTTGAATAATAATTTTAGCAAAATTACAATGACTATTAATGAATTTTCAATGTGGTTAAATAGTCCATATGGTATCTGTTTTGGGTTGGATTTTTTCTATTTGCTTTATTTTTTGCTTTAATGCTTCCGAAATATCATCAGAAATTATTGCTTCGTTATGCGTCAATTGAAAACGGTGTGCTTAAATTTTTATTAAACAATCTGTAAAAAAATACCGCCTGGACTACAAACTAGTGACGATAGCTTCCTAGTAATTACCGACTCTAGGAGTGTACTTCAGAGCTTGAGCAGCAGACGTTATGAATCAATAGTCCAGATGTTTTATGATGTCCTTTAAAGGATAAATAAGACTGTGGTATTGGTTAGGGTCCCTGGCCATTGCGGCATTTTCGGGAATGAACGGGCCGATGAGACTGCCAAAAGAGCGGCAATAAATGGCCTCTGAGAACAATTGACATGTGAGAAAACCTTCATGAGGTCTGTCCTAGTAAAATTGCGTGCTGAGAGGAATAAATTCTGGCTGCTGAATCCTCGCACGGCCTTACATAACATCCGGGAGAATGTGCTCGAGAAACCTCTTTCCCCGAGCAACAGGAGAGACCAAGTCATCTTAACTCGGCTAAGGATTGGACACACCAGGTTTACTCACACTCACCTATTTAGGTCTCCTCAGCAGATCTGTGAAGCGTGCAAAGTCAAATGGTCCGTGCATCACCTGCTCTTTGATTGTTCAATCTATGGAACCATCCGACAAAAATTATACCTGGGTATAGATATGAAATCTCTTCTAAACCGAAAAGAAGGTATAAAACGTCTGTTGCGGTTCCTCTTCTACAGTAGAATGAAGAATGAAATTTAGTGGTTTTTGTCTGATTTATATAATTTAGTTTGTGTTTGTTATTTCTAGTCTTCGTTTATTCTTTATTGTTTCTGTTTCTTTATTTTTTATTTTTGTTATTTATGATCATGTAGTGTTGTTTTAGTCGCTAACCAAACTGCTTATGCGACTGTAAATAAAAGATTAAAACTGTTATTTAAAGTGTAATTTCTTATCGGTATTTTATCATTAGCAATTCCGTTCTAAAAATTTTGAACAGTACATGAATTTAATACATAATACCTTCACCTTTTAAAAATGACACTTTTATAAATAATGGATAACTAGAATTAAAACCTACTTTAAAAAAATTTTATTTAATAAAATTTATAAAACAAACTTTAAAAAATCCAGAGCGTTTAAAATGTATTCACAATCTAATCTTTTTAATTCTTACTTAAAATTTGGCACTTAATTAAGGATTGTTAGATAATGTTAATAAGAAACATTATCAAAAGTTATTGATAATGTTTTGTTTTTATTTGCAAGGCTAGCCCATCGGACTGCTATGCAAATAAAAACAAACTACATTTTCGACCACGAGTGGTTAACTCGTCGTCGTCGAGTAAAATCAGTTGGTTAACAAGTGATTTTTGAATTCGAAGGTTCTGAGATTCAAATACTAGTAAAGGTATTATACGGTGGCTTTTATACGGATTTGAATATTAGACAGTGAATACCGATGTACTTCGGTGGTTGGGGTTCAATTAACCATACGTTAATAGTCTGCCAGAGTGTGTACTAGACTACACCTCATTTACACGTCATACATAGTAACAAGTCATATTTGTAAAGCTGTATTTGTGATGTTAGTATTTAAATGGTAAGATAACGATTCATTTTGACGTCTTCAGTTTCAAATTATTTATTAGTCAATATCTTTAAAATATCAAAAGCATATCATATTCAATATCAAAAGCAGAATAATTAATAATACATACAAACAGAATAATTATTTTCTTTATTTTATCTGTTTTGCTTTTTTGAAAAAAATTACATTTCCTCACAATCCATGTGATTTTATAAAAATTATTTTAAAACATTACTAATTGTAGATACGCATCATAACTAGTGAAGCTCAGAAACTAAAGTAATATGAACTGATAAGTAAACGTACAATTTTCAGTGGTTGTTTATTATGCTTTTACAAACGTATCCATTCTGAGAAAGCGACATCTACGAAACTGGTAAACAGAAATAACGAAAAAGTAAATAATAAAAATTATTTCAGAAAAAATGAACTAAAATATATTTTTATTTATTTGTTCACAACGTTTTATGGTTATTTTTTTATTTTTAATCGTTTTATATAATTTACAAACAAAAAAACTATTTAGAGTTCAACTTCAGGAGTCGGTTTAAATATTTAAAGTTATAAATATGCGAAAAAGTTTAGTTTTTAATACCGACTGTTATCAAGGAGAGAAACTTTCTTAATTTGTTTCCTTTTTATTTGTTTACTTTATAATTCATTGTTAGGAAAACCTAACATTATTAATGCTTACCTTTTATTAATTTTTTTATATTTATAGATTTATTTTTTTCAAAACGGATTATATCATATGCATTTACTTTTTTATTGATTTGGCAAGAATGGCAATAATATAAATATAATATGCGTAAAGTTAAATTTCATAATTTGATTGCATAATATATTAATCATTTGTTCTAATAAGGTAAATAGAATTAATACTGATACCAACGTATAGAAAATTTGATATAATTCGAAATTGTTACTATGGAATGGCAGCAAGACATTCTTATTCCATACAAATTACAAAGACTTCTTCGGAATTGATTAACAAAGAACTTAGTGGTATGCCTAAGCCACATTGCAGCAATAATATTAATCAGTAATTTCTGTAAAGTTTTAAAATAGTGTAACTAGACCGGTATAGCGGGCCTAAGTAACGAATTCCTACCAATTATTATGAAAGTAATAATTAATTGGGAGAATCCAGAAAGGGACAAAAAGGAGAACCTTTCTTGTAAAGAATAGGTCCGTTTTACAATTGTCTTTTGTTATACTCCTCGCTAATACACAATGCACACGTGTTGTACGGTGAAAAGACACCAGGTTTGGAATTTATGGGAACAAAGCCTCGGTCGATTCATCTCACGCTTCGACTTGGGTCAAGTCCTACAGGTAAGCCGTTAACAGTATAAAAAGCTCTGAAAGACCAGCTACAGTTCAATTTGGCAGAGAGTTCTGCGAGGCGTTACGGCGTCGGTCCCGCAAGGGCAGTTTTGCGAGGAGAGGCTGCGAGTTGTGTGAATTTGGCAGAGAGTTCTGCGAACCAGTCTAGCGAGACGTACGACGTCAGTCCACCGAGGAGAGTATCCAGTTCGATACGATTAAGATGACGCCAAGATTAATTCAGTAACCAAGAAAGTACTATCGGTGAGTTACGGTGAGTTACAGTAAAACTATAAGTGTATATCTGAAAGAAATAATGCAATAGACTTCATTCTAATCTGTTAAGATAGACAACAAAAGGGATTTGCAAGTGAATTTTATAAGATTGTTTGTTAATGTAACACTAGTGGTTAGGAAGGGTTAAAACTAGCGTTTCTTTTGATAATGGGTCTGAGTATTAGTTTCCTGTTTTTATACCAGGAATAAATCCCTAACTATTATTTATTTTAAACTCTGGTGTTAATATGCATTTAGTTATTTACTAATGATATTTATCACAATTTGATGTGTTATATCTTGATTGTTATTCTTTGTTGATTACGCCATGTATTTCTCTCTGTTTTTATATCTTGCTTACTGTTTTGATTATGTTATGTTTTACTATTATTATCCTGACTATTATTGTGGTTGTAATTACTATATTAATAATTCTGTTCATTAACTGTTTTATTATCGTTATTTATTATTATTATCATTATTGAATTTATCACCATTGTTATTATTATAAATTTTGTAATTACGAATATTTTAAATTAATGAAATATAATATATAAATATTATAATTGTCAACAACCTCTCAATATCCTGACAGAGCTGGGCGGAACCACAATATTATAGTTGATTAATACTAATTACTGTACAATCAAGTAAAGAACAGTAAATATTAACTTTTTGTTTGGGTTTTGGAAAAAAATTCTAAATTTATAAACGAAATTTTGTAATTTTTAAATAAAAATAATTTAATAATTTTTTTTTAAATTATAAATATTTGTGTTAAAGTGCAATAAAAATAACGGTTGTAGATGACTTGAAACTAGGGAAAGTCACTTGTACCTCTTCCAAGGAAGTTGCAAGCATTCCATACAGGTTTTCGTACGAATGTAAGAAGTATTGTGGTTTTCCATGGCCTTCTTTACTCATTCGAATACACTTTTTCATGTCAGTATGTCAAATTCATTGAAATACAGATTTATTCAGAGCTACAAGCAAAACTACTCCTTTGTTTACCACAACAAATTAGTTTATCATGAATATAACTGTTCTCAGAAAAATTAATTTTGTCTAGTTTTTCTGGTATCTCTGTTTTACATGTATCTAAATCATAAGTAGATAGTATGTAGATATATGATCCGATAAAAGATTGTACCTCTTTTATAGAAAAAATGAAGGATTTTGTATGCTTTCTCAATTCAGAAGAAAAAAATAATAAGTATAAATGCAATAATCTATTTTTTTTCTAGTTAAACATGAAAAAACGCAAACAAATCAAAATAGGTGGTATAAGAAACTATTTTATAAAAATAAAAAAAATGCACAGTAGTTCTTTTGAACGGAAGGCTATAAAGGATTGGTAGTTTATCTTATTTCAGAGTTCCAAGTTGATGTTTTCCTTTCTCGTTTGTTCAGTTTTGTGACTTTTCCACTATCCGGTCTCGTAGTAAGAAGAATATACGTAATTTCAGAGACAATTGGTATTTATGTGGTTTAATAGTGGTGATTAGTTAAAAAACTTTTCTTAGAGCACTGTTTCCTTTCCACTTGCTATAAAAAAAAACGCCTAATGCTTATTCTTATCCGATAAAGCGGGACTCTATTTTTTTTCTGATACAAAAGGTAGTGTATAAGTTATATTAAAAAATGACATAAATGTAGGTTTAATTCAACAAGAAAAAAAAACCCTATGCGTACGGTAAATTTTAAATAATATACTCGAATACGATCAAAAGAAGCGTATAGGGAAAATGTTTATTAGGAAATGTAAAGTATATAAGTAAAGACAGAACATACCATTTATTAAAAACCAACTTAAGGCTATATTGTAATATTCGATGTGAAGTTTGGGAACATTAAATGAAGTAATAAATCTTTTGCTATATACCTATAGTCTAAAAACCGCAGGAATAATTAAAATGATTTAAATTGGGATTATTTTACTAATCATAGCTTTTTGATTTGCCTTTTTTATTTCTTTTTCGAATAACGATTTTAGACGGTACGATAATCAACTTTGGTTATACTTCTTTCATCCTTCGAGATTGTCATTTCTTCTCTTCTAGTGTCCACTTCCTTGCACGGTTGATTTTTTTGTTTATGAAAACCTACTTTCTGAATTATCAGTCTCAAAACTGTCCTCTCATTAACTGTGTCTGTGTTGTTTCTAATGTCTTTAACTATTTTCCGAAACCATGCGGGCTTGGATTTGTAACTTCTCATCAAGTCAAAGATCTTTAGTTAATCTGTTGTCACTCAGCCTATGTATATGTTCATAGAATTGTAATCTTCTTTTTCTCATAACACGTATCAGTTTTTCAACATTCAAATATCTGTCCATCATATCGTAATTTAAATTCCGATTCACTTTAATTTATAGGTCCTAGTAGTTTCCTCAGAAATCTCCTTTTGATCTTTTCTAAATTTTAACCATCTCCAATTCCTATTTACCGTTTCTATTGTTAAAAAATATTTCGGGGTCTATCCGTTGTTTGATAATGTCTCAGTTTTGTATTTCATGATACTAGATTTCTGGTTATATGTGTTTGTTACAATGAGAAATGCTCTTTTCATTTTTGTATTTTAGGTTCTAAAGCTAAATTTTTCTCTTTTGGTGTTCGAAACCTTTCTCCAAGACAATTTAAAGCAATCCGTTTTAGTTGTGATTTTATGTTTTATCTTAAGATTTTGAGGTGAATCGATTGCGTTTATCATGAACTGTATTTTTTCAAAATATATTTGTAATCCTACTTTGCTGCTTGCTTTTGTAATTCTGTGATTTGTTCTTGTGCATTTTCAAGTGAGTCTGTAATTAATGCCGTGTCGTCTGCGAAAGCTAGGTAATCCACCATGATCTTATTTGAGTTCCTTCCAAGTTGAATTCCCTTAGTATTTATGACTTTTGTCCATTCTCTAACCATCTTCTCTAAAACATCATTGAAAAGAAAGGATGATAAACCACCTCCTTGGTTTCCACTTAATATTATTTAAAAAATTTCCGAGAGTTCCCACATACATTTTACCTTAAATTTTGTGATTATTAAGTTTTTGGATATTTTAAATAACATTCAGAAGTGATTTTAATAACCAAATCAAGCATAACCTCATAACATAAAAATGGAAAGTAAGATATTTAGTGAAGAAAAAGAGCCTATTGTTTTGTCAGAAAAACTCTCAGCTTATATGTGTTCATTTATTAAGTCATAACCGCTAAAAAAGAAATAATTAATTTTATTTTGTAATTGGTAAACTTGAAAAAGAAAGTAATGGTTTATTTTGTCTGAAATAACTTTTTTCTCGAAAAATAATTTGTTTAATAAGCTGCATTTTAATTAAAAAACTAAAATCATCGTAATAGAATACAGAAGAAAAAAGTGAGGAAAAACATCAAATTTTTTTAGAATATATAAAATAAATATAGGTAGCAATTACAATAATAACTCTCTTAATTTTAACAATTATTTCAAACATTTGAAGGACTACTTAAAAAAACTTTTTTAAACCAAATTTCTTATACTCGTGTTTCTTATTACCTTTAAATAACTGCATCTTGATCTAATATAAATCTAAAAAAAGAAAAGAAAATTTCATTATAATTAACGACAGCGAAATTCAAGAAATAATTTTTATCCTTCTAACAAGAATAATTATTTTTTTATAATTATTATTCTTGTTAAGTATAGTCTACGGTGTAGAATATACCTATTCGGTTATATGCATTACACACATTCTGTTATTTGTTTTTTTTCTGCATGTTCTTTTTTTATTTGGAAGTTTTTTTATTCTAATATTTCACTTCATCGCTCTGAAAAATTATGAATTTTTAATCGATTTAAATAATAATTAGCATTCTACGGTTTAAATATTGAAGGAAAATTAATAGATGGAAAAATTAATATATGTAACTATAACATAAAGTAAGATTTCCGATATACACATACATTATCATTTTAATTTTAAAGGAGTTATTTATTACATAAACATGCATTTTATTAAAAATGTATGTTTATATATAATTCAATTTTTCATAGCAAACAAGTATACTCGTCGCGGCTTCGCCTGCTATATATGGTTAGGTGCCCTTCCCGTCTAGCCAGGGATCTAACTGGGTTTATTAAACTCTCACTTGTAGGAATAATAATAATAAATAAAAACTAAAACCTGTTCAATTTACAAATTATCAGTATATTTTTATTTCTTCACAGCAGCAGTTTGGTCAGCACAGGCCCTAACTTTGAATGATCTAAAAATGTGGGTTTCAAAACAGTCGGGCTTTATCTTAAAAATATTAATTATCCGTACTTTGGTTACCCGGGTAAGAATGTAGTTTCCCCCGTTCTTATCGTTACCCAACAAACACTACTACCAGATGACCGTACTTCGTTTCTCTTTTTTTATAATTACTTTTATTTTATGTATTTTAGTCAAGTAACCGGAGGCAAGTGCTACCAGTCACGTGATATATAAAATAAAAGCGGTTGGGTTGGTTCAGCCACTGCGCCGTACTATGTTGCACTTCTTAAAAAATCGAAATTAAAAAAAAAAAAACCCTAAAATAGTTTTTAATGGTATTTTATATAATTAGATATTTATTTGAAGAGTACATGCAAGCCCCAATCAAGTGAATATCTCGTTTAGTATAGTTGGAAATGGGGAAAATTTGCAAGTATTATTTAAATTTTTTACTTTTCTTCACTTTCACTTTTTCGAATTTCAAAAAATCTAGAAATTTGTTTTTAGAAATTCAGATGAAGATTTCACTTACCAAAAATCAAGTTGATATCTACATTTCTTACCGATAAATTAAAAAAAAAAAAAAAATAGCTGAGTTTAAAAAAAACTTCAAAATCCATTTTAACCCTTTAAATTCGGAATTTCAAATAATCTACAAGTCAGTTATTAGATTTTTATATGAAGATTACATAGAGCAAAAATCAAATTGAATTCTTCATTCGTTACAAAGAAATTAAAAAAAAAAGTAGTAAAATTCATTGTTACTCCATTTTAACCCTTTTAAACTTGGAATTTCAAAAATTCTATTCTTATTGTGTATTTACACCGTAAGAAGAACATTTATAGAAATTTTTAATTAATTCATCTTCAGTGGTTTTGGCTGGGCGTTGATGAATCAGTCAGTCAGTCAAGAAAGTTACTTTGCAGATTCAGTTATATACTATAAAGATTATATTATCTTCGTAAATAATATATTATGTACATCTTTTCCCTTTGATTAAAGTATTATGCCGTAATAATTATTTTATTTATTCCATCGAATTCAAGTTTTATACACTTAAAACATATAAAGATATTGTTAGTAATTACCCTATCCCTTTTTCTGTTGAGAAATTCTTTATTTTAGTTAAGATAATTTTTTAAATGAATTTCTTTTAGTAAGAAAGAACAGTTAATTAATAATAAAATATTCATGAGATATTTAGTATTAAGAGTATTAAAATCATAGCGAATTTTATAAAATGAATATATCTACAATATTTTCCGACTAGAATATTTATTAGCCTGTGGATTATCAGGGATTAGTAGGCCCGTCTCTTCTACCAAACCAGTATTAACTACTTTAATGATAATTACCACAAACCAAGGTTAACCTAATTTTATACCGCCACCAGATGGGAAAAAAGAATATTATAGAAGAAGAATACTTTTAAAAAAGAGTACGGGTAAAGCCACCCTTGTTATATAAACTCTCACAACATTAAAGCAATCCAGTTAGTGTTAAGCTAAAATCAACACTACACCATCAGGAATGAAGGAAAGATTAAGTATAAGAAAATGATGGTAGTTTTTTTTTAAAGGATCTGCGAATCGTCAAAATATTCTTCTTGAAGGAGAACTACAGGTCCTCATTGTAGTGGGCATTCAATATACCCAATATCTATTGACAGATCCAAATAAGCTTATAAGGGATAAGTAAAGCAATTACAGATTAACAAATTTTTGTAGATCGATTCAAATTTAAGCTATAACGGGTTGATTTACTCCAAATGTCACACAGGTTAACTGCAGACAGACTAAAGCTTTATTAACCGATACATTCACTTATCTTCAGAACCGTCTGACATCTAAAATAATAATTAACTAAACCTTAATTCACACAATCAAACACTTACTGAAGAAACTTTACAGTAAAAAACCAACATATTAGAATTTAACATCAGATGTACAAGTACTTTGATAATTATTATTAGAATTGCAAATTAAAAACTACGTAAAGAAAAAAGATTATAAAAAGAAAAATTTCTTACACAAAATATGTTCTTAAATCAACCACAGGTTTAATATTTTAAAAAAAAAGATTAATAAAATTTCAGCTGCGTTTACAAACCTGCTTTCTTTATATAGAAAAAAGGAAATTTGAAAGATATAATGAGATTTATAAAATATATGTTTGAAGAGAACACTGAATTTTTTGAAAAATTAATAAGGAAGGTGTTTTAAATGAAAATATAGGAATACTAACAAAAAAAAAATAAATTAAGAATAGAAGTATAATAAGAGTACTGAGGGAATATTAAAACACCTGTGATAGATTAATTTACTGTGAACTGTGGTAGGTTGTACTGTGAAAATATTAACGGTCGATAAAGATTTTATTACGAAGTATTGAGGTTGTTATTACAAAACGATCAATGCTGAATAGAAAGAAGAATTTTTACAGTATAAAACATCATCGAACAGGTATAATGAATGAAAAAACATATTACATATAGGCCATGGCATATCTTATCATTAGAAGTCAGGTACGTGTAGGAGTGACATAGTTTGCCTGTCCTCTCTTTAACAATCTATGCCTGTTTTCGTACAGACTAAGTGCCCGTTTTTGGAATCACTGCGTTCATGGCAAGATGTTACTCTATTTAATTAATATTGTATTAAGTACATACCAACTACACCAATATATATAAGATTTTCTGAATCCATAATTCTCTAATATTTTCTAGAGTTCCACATCCTAACTCCATAAGTCCTGAAGGAGACTTACGGAACTATGAGGTAAATACGGCATCTTAATAAGAGGTATTTAACACAGTACAACTTTGCGCTAATCATTAAGAGAAATCATATTTATTTAAATGATAATTAGTTTTAAGAAACAGTTGACCTTGCGAAACGAGATTTTAATTTGTCTCGAATTTTCGCTTAGACTTTTCCTTTGCATATTTGTGATACAGGTATATCCAAACTCTTTTTCTGGTTTTCGTAAAATTGTTCGAAATTCGAAATTGTTCGAAATTTCGTCTTGTTACAAGACGAAATTACATCTGCATAAAAATTTTAATTTTATTTAATTATTACTTTTATAAATTTAATTTCGTTATAGAACACGGTTTCTTGAAAACAGTACTCGATGAGACGGATTTGAATATTACATCGTGAACACCGATTTTCTTTGGTGGTTGGTTTCAATAAAACACACATCTCAGGAATGGTTGACCTGAGATTATACAAGACTACATTTCATTTACATTCATACTGTTATCAAGGGGAGAAACTTTCTTAATTTCTTTCCTTTTTATTTGTTTACTTTATAATTCATTGTTAGGAAAACCTAACATTATTAATGCTTACCTTTTATTAATTTTTTTATATTTATAGATTTATTTTTTTCAAAACGGATTATATCATATGCATTTACTTTTTTATTGATTTGGCAAGAATGGCAATAATATAAATATGATATGCGTAAAGTTAAATTTCATAATTTGATTGCATAATATATTAATCATTTGTTCTAATAAGGTAAATAGAATTAATACTGATACCAACGTATAGAAAATTTGATATAATTCGAAATTGTTACTATGGAATGGCAGCAAGACATTCTTATTCCATACAAATTACAAAGACTTCTTCGGAATTGATTAACAAAGAACTTAGTGGTATGCCTAAGCCACATTGCAGCAATAATATTAATCAGTAATTTCTGTAAAGTTTTAAAATAGTGTAACTAGACCGGTACAGCGGGCCTAAGTAACGAATTCCTACCAATTATTATGAAAGTAATAATTAATTGGGAGAATCCAGAAAGGGACAAAAAGGAGAACCTTTCTTGTAAAGAATAGGTCCGTTTTTAGGTCCGAAAATTTCATTATAATTAACGACAGCGAAATTCAAGAAATAATTTTTATCCTTCTAACAAGAATAATTATTTTTTTATAATTATTATTCTTGTTAGGTATAGTCTACAGTGTAGAATATACCTATTCGGTTATATGCATTACACACATTCTGTTATTTGTTTTTTTCTGCATGTTCTTTTTTTATCTGGAAGTTTTTTTTATTCTAATATTTCACTTCATCGCTTTGAAAAATTATGAATTTTTAATCGATTTCGGTTTCAATAAAACACACATCTCAGGAATGGTTGACCTGAGACTATACAAGACTATACTTCATTTACATTCATACATATTATCCTCATTCATCCTCTGAAGCAATACCTGACGGTGATTCCCGAAGGCTAAACAAAAAAACAGTACACGATGAGAGAGTTCTACAGTTCTTTGAAGTATTACTTATCTTACAATAACGTAGATAAGTAAATAGAAAAAAATGAATAAAAATTCAGCCAGTTAGTATCTTTATTATTAAACATTATACATTTTTTTATTTTTAAGAATTCTACTCCCTTGGATTATAAAATGATTTTTAAATAGAAATTCATTTTTAAAATACATACTGTGGTTATAAAATTAAGTGCTTTGCTGTACAATGAATATTTTACTTTAAAAAGCTTGTTTTTTTTCAAACTTTCGATTTAAAAATTAATTATGTTATTATTAGAACTTTTGTTTGCTTGTTGATCTCTTAACACTGCCCCCTATTAAGGACTGCTATTTCAAATTTAATAAAACCTTAATGACTGCAAAACATAATTCTAAAAATAATGATAGGATATGTACCAAAAATATTACACGTCTGGCGTCAGTGCTCCGCTTAGTAAATAGAAAGTAAACGGTGTTCTGCCATTTCCTAACATATTTTGTATTTTATTAAATTTGTAGGAAATAAATTAATGTCACGATATGATTTATAACAATTTTTGTTCCAAAAGCTTGAAAAATGTTCAATTTTTTTCAACCTTTTATGTTTAAAAGAGCTTTTAAATTCTTTTTTCCCAGAGCTCTATGACTTTCATATTGAAAAAAATGATTTACTTTTTTTATTTAGTTTAACAGTTTTAACACAAACATTTTCATAGGATCAAAAATTTGATTTAGAGTTAAAATTATGTAACTTCTTTTGTCTAATTCTTTACATATGAGGTAACGTATAATTTATCATGTTCTCGGTAAAAACGTGTCTGGGTATTTTCCCTCTTAAAAACTACGTTTTATTAAAATACCACATTTTTTGAAATAATATAAGTTTCCATTTCGAAACGTCTTGAAAATAATATCAAATAATTGTTTGAAGTAAACTTACATAATTGAGCAGTTGTACTTAAACAAGTAACATTTTAATTATAAACTGTACTTTTTAATAAGTAAACAGTAGTAGCTAAGTTCCAATTAAGCATGGTGCCGCATTTTGTTGTTCTATTATTCGAAACACCTGGTTAATCAATGTTTTGTTGTTTCGTTAAGTGTTTTTGAAATGTTATTTTCTACGCAATTTTTTTTACAGAAAATCTTGATAACCAGTAGGTAATAATCTTGCTAAAGTATAAAATTATAATTAATAATTGTTTTTGTTATAATTATTTTCTAGTTCAAATGTCTGTTTCTCTTTATGAACTAGGGCTTGTTTATAACATCAATAATGTAAATTCTATAATATTGTAAATTCTATTTACATTATATTTTGTTGTTTAAGTAGATGTGTTTAAAGATGGAGAAGTTTCTAATTAATGCTGGCCTTCTGCAATATAATAATCTTCTGGAGCTTCACTTAGAGCTTAAGTTTTACATCTACCTTCTTTCCTTAATCCTAGCGTCTATTTAGAGTTTCTCTTGCACCTCTAATTATCACAAGAACTATGCAAACCTTTTCCTACTGCTACATGATTTTAGCTTGATTTGTGTTATAATAAATACAGGATTTAAAACTATAGTCTAAAAGAAAACTTTAACATAGAAAGTAGATTTGTTTCACGTTTTATTCCTATTTTTTGATTTAGATCGGAAAATAAATTTGTTATATTTTACATTGTATGTTGATTCTAATTCAATAAAAACGTGAATTTGATTAAAATATAAAAATGTTACATAATCCAATTTACCGATTACTAGTACATGTGGTTTACATATATATATTTTTGATAATTAATAATAGTCATCGTAGTACCACTGTTTTGTTTATCGAGAGTTTTCTGAATTAAATTTTATTACTTTTTCACTCTGAACTTTTATACAAATGAAATTTTATCACAGAACTGTGAAAAACTGTAAATGTCTTGAATGGATGTGAAAGCATGTAGTTTACTTTTTAACTAAATTTCATAGTATTCAAGATGTTTACTGCAATATAATACGAATAAATAATTTACTGCATCGTAATAAATAAGTGTTTGAATATATAAAAGCTGAATTCATGTTCCTTACATACGTTGAAACACTGTTCAAGTAATATCAAAAATTATTAGACCAAGAACTTTAATTCTTTAGGGACCCTAAAGATTGATCTGAACTATCATAAGCTAAGAGGATTGGCAATTCTCTTAAAAGGATCTTGTAAACGAGCTGTTAGCTTTAGCCACTATACGGTTAAGAGCTGTTATTTACCATGACCATTATTGTGATCGAAGATACAATGAGTACAGTATGTTTAAAAAGCTTTAACAAATGCTTTTTACGAAACTAATTTTTAAGTTTCATTATTTTACTAAATACCTTTCCGTTCTCTTTTAAAATGTAAAGTTTTAGTAAATTAAAAGGTTTTATTTAATTAAACACGTATACAAGAGTTTGCATTGATGCTACCGAACTTCCCCTGAATTTTGAGAGAGCTTTAGAACTTTTAGAACAATTTAAATTATTTTTCAAGTTGGTGTGCTATAGTAGAATCACAAAAATCAACATTTTATAATAATCACAAATTATTAATTTTTAAAATTTTAACATTTTACTTTATTATTTTTAAATAAATTATATATTAATTTTTTTAATTTATTAAATTTTAAAATAAATATATTTAAAAACTCTGTTTTCAAGTGCATTCACCAGATAACATTTCATTTAGAAAAAAATGTTAAAAAATAGTGACCACCTATAAATTCAGTAATTTAGGGTTATTATTTATAAGTCGTTGGAATAAATGAAAATAACTCCCATTTAAACGTAGCTAATCGATTTATTTTTAATAGGCTGAAAGAGTCAAAATTTGATCAATTTATTTAAAATTAATTTTTTAACAACTTTTAAATCTGTTAAAAATTAAACAAAACCCGACTGCCAATAAAAAAAATAACTAAAAAAATAGCGTTCGTCACATAGCAGTCAAAATCGTAAATTTCTGGGCACGGTTTTTTAAATTCGGATCTGATTTTCAAATAGCGCATTTTAACTGAGTTAAGCGTGCTGGTGACAAACACTGCTCTTTAATGAATGATAATTAATAATACAAGATAATTAAAGAGCGTGCGGGTGACAATTTTGTACATATTTGTTTATACTATAATTCTTTTTAAATTTTTTAAATTTATGTAAACGCACACACACACACACGCGCACGCACACACTTATGACACTCATGACACTCTCGGTAAACTAAGTATTCCAAAACAGGATCATACATCTAAATTGGTTCAGCCGTTGATCAGCTACGGTAGAACAAACATACATACGTATACCATAATATATACGTATACAAACATATATACGTAAAAATGAAGTGTTCTATAGAAAATTGTTTTTTAAAATTGTTTTGGACTATAATTTTCATTGCTACTAAACTATTTTTGATAAAATTAAAAAATAATAATACATCAATTACAAGACCTCGTCACATTCATTTTATTTTATACGGTTTCACTCTATCAAAAAAAATAATAAAATCAATCTCTTAATAAACTAGTATTATATTAAATTACGTAATGGTAGTTTAAACCAAAATTTAAGCTACAGTTTTTTGTAAGATAGTTAACTATTTTTTACAGTTTTTTTAAATGCTATGAAAGCATTTAAAATCACATTATTCTAAAAATGAGCGAAAATATTCCATTAGGATACCTGTAGCTATTCTTGTGTGACTTATTTCACATAAAATAAAATTATCTACGGATATACTACCTCTATACTGCCACAATAATAGAGGACCAATCAAAATTATATTTACAACCATATTGCAAAAGAAGGTATAATGGAAATTAAAAAGGAGGGTACTGTGAAAGGAAAAAATATCAATCTATAAGTTAGTATAAAATATTAACAAATCTATATAATTAGTATCTATATTTGTATATTTGTGTTAGTATCTATAGGTTAGTATATATATTTGTTAGTATATAACAAACAGACCGACCCAGATGAAGGCTAAGAGTATTCTTAGTCGGGGGTGACTATATCGCTCAAAATCCTCCAGTGGCCGAAGCGTTTCTTACCGGATAGGAAAATCACTGATAAACTATTTTCAGTTAATTGTGTAAAAAATATGGGGAAGATTATTTTAATCTAAAAATCGAAGGACGACTACAAAACAGACACAAGTTTCCTAAAGGAAGACCTCTGCACCACCAAAACTGTGTAACATAAGAAAGTGATCTAATAATATTATAAAATCCAACAATAATAAATACATCCATCACGAGAAGTTTTACGTGAACTTCCATTCATTCAAAAAGAGTCGATTTGAAGTATTACTTTAGTCGGTTAAATGAAAAAAATAAAATGAAGCCTAAAATATGTTTTCCATTCTCCAGTAGAACAAGCACTGAGAAAGAAAAAAAAATCAATTATTTCCCCATATAACTCTTATCTGATCTTGCCCAATTATGAATTACTTTAATCGCCTTTTATTTTGGATAAAAATTTCAAAACTAATTTTGAGATTCCTAAAGACGTGAGTAGCTGGTTTGAAAAACAAAGAAATACTTCAAAACTGGAATTAAGACAGTCTTTAAATCTTACATATAAAGCCGAAAGTTTGTTTATTTGTTTGTATACATGTATGTATGTATGTTTTGCACGCGAGAACAATCTAGCAATTGTTTTCAAATTTGGAGGATACATTCGTTATCCCAGGAAAAGTTTTTAGATTGAGGCCCTAGATCCCTTGAGGTGAAGTTATGAATTAAAGAAGAAAAAGAATTAACAATTAAATTAATTTCCGTCATGGCAACAAAAATAAGTTGTGAATTTTTCCTCTTCAGAGGTCGTGTACTTTAGTTACCATAGCAACTCCTAATCAGTCTTTTGTAATTTATTTTCTTTTTCAGGTTTCAATAAAGCCTAAACACGTTAATTGTTATTTATCAGTACTATTCTCCCGATCATGAAAGTAACGAACATTGCAGGGGTCCTGGCTAGACGGCAATTGCGACCAAACCGAGCTGTGTGGGAGTTCATTCAGCGATGCTCCCTGGCTAAATGGTAGTAGCGAATGAAGCGAGCACTGCAGCTCTGGGGTTGGCCTAGTGGCTGTGGGAGTCCCAGGTCCGGTCGTGGGGAACGCTTGGGGCAGCCGTTCTAGGAATACCACGCTGTTAGCACGCAGAATGAAAACTCCATGAAGTTGAACTCGCGGACAATTACCTCTGCTCATCGCAAACATAACATGCGTAGACAGCCGGATTGGCCTTTATCTTCCATGTAATTAGCCATTCGTTAATTATATTCAGTAGGGTTTTTAGTTCACCAGAAGCTAAGATAGGGTTAGGATCCACAGCCAGGATTCTCATGACATCCACAAATGATGCAACAGTGATGTCCTCTGGACATCGGAAGTCCACAGTGAAGACCAAGTATAGAATCAAGAACACGGCATAACGTTAAGTTCAAGGAGATGTACTGGTTGCTAAGCAGGGAGTGGCAACTATCATATTATCTAACAAGCATGTGCTTACACAGCGGTACTGAAACCAGTTTGAACCTAAGGAATCTAAGGAAACTGTGGAGAAAGACACGCTAGAGTTACATCGAAGTCGTACAGCAATTCCAGAACAAACTATTGAGAAATACAACAGAAGCGCCGTGGTTTGTGAAAAACACTGAAATACACGATTATCTAGGATTGCCAACCGTTCGAGATACAACAGTTCGGTACATGATATAAAATAAGACTGAACAAACACGGGAACTGGCTCGCGATTAACCTCCTGGATAACAGCGAAGAGGTTATTTGAAAGTTGAATGGCGTTTAAAGCGACTGCTTTTATTAGATCTGTGAGTTCTCCGAAATTTGAGGTGAATTAACTATCTTTGTACGCCGTGCATCGTCAAAAATTATTCATTTCGTTTCACCACTTTCATTTGTAGTTCTTTGATTTGTTTCACCGTTTCTTTATTTGAATAGGTATTTGTGTGATTAATTATGCTATTTTTTGGTGTTTTATTTACATTTTGTTCTGAACTTCATCAATATTCTTTGGGCTCCTCTGTGATGTACTTACTTATGTTTATTATATATAAATGTTTACTGCATATGACATAAAATATGCATACATATACAATTCTTTCAAGAATTTAAAAGAAAACACCTCCCTGCATGTCATTTTTACTTATCATTCTGGTAAATTGGAACCGATTGTAAATTAAACATTACAGTAAAAAAAAATCCTTGGTAAATTAACGTAATTTCTATCGTATTTTAATTGTAATGTATATTTGAAAAATTAGTGAACGATACAAATATATGTAAATAATTTAAACATTTCTTTTTTCAATAAAAAATGCCCAAAGAATTACAAGTTTATAAAGCCATATTGTAGAATGTAACGTAATAAGTATTACGTAACAATTTGTTGCGTTATGAGAAAGTCATACAGACTATAGTTCATTATACAATATATTGCATATTATTGCAGTAACTAATAGTTCGCCAAGAATTTAACATAATTCCAACAGGAGTAAACGTAGAAGCAATAGTTGGGTGAATTTTGAAGTAGATTAGATGCTAAGTAATAGCTAACTTTATACATCCGTGATGTTGTTATAAAGTACAGTACTTATTTTAACCCTCCAACACACTTCTCTTGTATCTAGAACTAATTTCTGTTTCAAGCATTACAACGATGCATCGACGTGCAACATCTTGCTTTATTCCATCTGCTGTGCAAAGTTAAGTAACTGAAGATAATCCGTCGTATATAAATCATCTAATTTATTTCATTAAATGCAAATTTGAAGTGTTTTTATTAAAACCGTTTGTGTTACATGAAAACCAATTTTGAATTTAAAGTTGTCATTTCATTATACGTAAGTTGGCAGTAGCATTAAATAACAAAAAAATGTACGAGCTATCTAATCAAATCGAGCTTATCAAGAATTATTTAAAGAAAAATGGTTAAAATTAAATTTTTAAGGATTTTTTTTTATACAAGGAATCTAAAATTCTAGTAAATACGTATTAGGCTAACCAAAAAAACACGGGGTCCATCTCTATGGCGTTTTCGTACCATAAAGTGCTCAGTGTGTACGGTACCATGTTTTTCATTTTGATCTTCATCTGACATGGAAGGTCCATGCAAGGGAGAAGAGAAAACAACTGAATATTAAGTTTAAGGAAATGAGTTGAGCAAGAAGTCACAGCTTTCAGTAGCCAACAGACGATTGTTGAACACGACGAACCTGAAACCAACTGGGATCTATGGGATCCAGCTTTAGGGTACAACAAGCAGCGGCAAGGTCGAAATTATACAACGATTCCAAAACGAATTACTGAGAAGCATCACAGAGGCGCCTTGGCTCGAACGACACAGTGAAATCAACCAATATCTGAGTTTACCGTATGTTTGAGAAGAAATACAGTGATACAGTATAAAATATCAATTGCAGCTAAACAATCACGTGAAGTATTTTGCTATATTAACCTTCTAGGAAATAGTAAATACATGATTTGAGGCAATAATATATGATTTGAGGTGGAACTGCATCAACTTATGTTACCTATCATATTTTTATTTCACTTCGTTCAATTTTAGTTATTAGTCTTTCATTATTAATTATAGTTTTATTTTCATATTTTCTTTTGTATGAATTCTTATGTTTGTTTATTTTATGTTGAGCTATTCTTGATTTAAATTGAACTGTTGTATCATCTAACTTTCATACTGTACTTATATTAAATGTCTTGTATAGGAATGTTAGTATACAATTTTTGAGGAGCTCCAGTGTAAGCCTTGAATATTTCATCATATTTACTTACAATTCTTATAATAGTGTAATCAATTGTAAATCTTATATTGAGAAAAAAGAAAAACAACAAATAAAAACACAAGAATTTCACATACAAAGGATACTCACCACACGTCTACTATATAAAATAAAAAAAAGTGTAATGTCGTATAAATTTAAAAAAAAAATATGTTGTAACTAATTAATTATAATATTAAAAAAAAAAAATGGATAATATTAATAATGTTTAGTTAATTGTTTCCCTATAAAAGCAGTAAGTTATGAAAAATGTCATGCCTTACAGGGATTCGAACACGAAACCATCCGAAAGAAAGTCACACTATTACTTCTCCCAATCTTTTTTTTCACAGAGTCTTTTTTTAATATAGAAGTAGCATTTTTTCGAAGATATTATCTTCACGTCTCAACCTTCACCGTAGAATAGGAGCGTTTCTGCTTTCCACTAGGAGTTTTCGGGATTTATAATCAACTTAGAATTGAAGTTTTTGAAAAGTTGAAAATTTTCATATTAATCCAGTAAAATATCATTCAACAACATTACATTTAAAAGGCTGGCGAGGAAGTGGTTCAAGCAATACTTATCATATCCATTACTGCTTGTCTAACGATAAAAACCTACAAAGATAAATAAACCTGAGTAAAGGTTTTTTAAAGAGATTTTAAAACTCACTCGTATTCAGTATATTTTTTTATGTGTTGGAAAGTTGGTAATTTCCGCTTAATGACAAACAAACCTATTATTGAAGAAAAAGCTCCAGGTTTAATAATAAACTTTTTAAAAGCAAACAAATATTTCATGATTACTGATATGACTGAAATAGTAAAAGCATTGTTATAATATAGTAAAAATAATTCTGATAAATGATTACTAAAACCAAAACATAATTCTTTTTTAACGATCCATATTAAAACCAAAATAAAAGTTATGACCAACTACTTAGCCAATTTTTTATATTAGGAATAAAATTCTTGAAGAAGTATCGTATGTAACTCAAAATTATTATATTTTTTATATGATATTTACAACAGATAATGTAAAAGCAGAAGAAAATCTGATTGAATTCTAAGCTCAAAAAAAAAAATTCAACTAAGTTTATAAATTCATAGACAACGGGATGACTAAAATTATGAAACTAATCCGGATATTGAAAGTATTATACAACAAAAATAATATTAAATCGGAAATTATTTCTCATAAAGAACGAAATAGAAAAATGAAGAGTAAATATTAAAACATTTTTTTAACATCGCTGAAATTAAATCTATTTTAAAATAAAAATCAATCTTGTTAAAATATAATAATTTTTTTGTAAACATTATTTCATCTAATTAGCAGTATTTTTTTAATGAGTGTATTTCTATAGTTTTGAATAAAATAACAATATATATAATATTTTAATGTTATATTCTGTGTATTATTCATTGGTTCTAACTTCAAATTACTGCAGACTGAATTTTCAATAAATTTTTAGAAAGTTTAATGTCTTAACGACCGTTATGTCTATGAGCTTGATATGATGAATTTTATATTTTATAATCATGCAGGGCTACATTTAAACGTATTAAATAAAAGTGAATTGTATCTTTTTACACAATTTTATAAATGTAGGCACTTTTGTTATTTATTTTTTTGATTTGAATTCGTTTTACGCTGAAAACATTAAAGAATTTTTGTATACTAGTGTTTGATTAAATAAGTGAACGAATAAATTTTTTTTCACCATAAAATTGCAAGGTTACACAATGAAAGTTATACTTTCAATAAATAAAAACAATTAAAATAAAAAAAAAGTTAAAAACAAGTGTATTCATCTGATATTATAGAATAACTTAACAGAAGTAATGTTATCAAGAATAAAAACATAAAAATGAGAAAATGAAATTAATTTAAAAAAAACAGTGATGTAACTCAAATATTGTAAAGGTAATACAAATTAGGTAACCCAAAGGAATACCAGATATTGGTTTGCCATCATTATAAATGCCGTACAGCAGAGTGAAATACAAAGAAAAATACTGCATAAAAAAAATTAAAACAAAGCCTTCCTGACATGCATGCAACTGGGTATTACAGTAATTGTATTGTAAGACAAAAATACTATTTTCACATCCTTTAACTTGGAAAACCATAGTTTAAACTTTATTTCAATTATAAAAACCTTTTACATACACAAACATTCTATTAAAAAAATACGCCTTTGGATCGAGTAAAATTTACTTTGTTAGCTGTTTGAATAATTACGAAATTTATGGTTTAGAATAATCACTTAAAAATCAGAGATAGAAGAACTTTGTAAGTATAAATATATCTTAAAAAAAGTAAATCTAATTAACAAATGAAAAGATGATGATGTTCTTCAAAATAGGAACAATATTACTTCGGTTATACAATTCTATAAAATTAACTGGTGTTTAAATCAGTAAAAAACAAGTATAAACGTTCAAATTGAATCATATATCAATGTTTCTTGTTTTTTATATTTTCAAAATATAAAGAAATGTCGAAATTGGTCCAGTAATTTCACACCATATTGCATTTATAAAGATGAATTTGTATATTTAAGATTTTTTTTTATGTCAATGTTTTTTTTTTCGATTTAGAGAAATTAAATTATTTTAAAATCTTAATAAAATCTTGTGCAATAAAAAAATTAAAAATACAATGTATATATATATATATATATATATATATATATATATATATATATATATATATATATATATATATATATATATATATATAAATATTATAACGAATATAATAAGTTAATAATAAAAACTTAATATCAATAATGAAGGCGATTTTGTATTTAAATGTAGACAATGTAAATGTAAACTGGCAAAAGATAAAGAAGATACTGTATTATAAATTCATTAGATTGTTGCATTTATTAAAAATTCTTTTCTTAAATAAATATATATATGTTTTATTCAACTGGATTTCTCCCATATAATTCTATAAAAATCAAAAATTCTATAAAGTTATTTATTCAAATAATTTTTTTTTCTGGGCGCACAACGAAATGTCATCAGCACTCGGACGCAATATTTATATTGTAAATTAGCAAATATTAAAATTTAACAATTAATATTAAAATAAAAACTAAAATCTAGCAATATAAAAACACTGCATTAATGGAAAATGCCAGAGATTTCACGCTAAACGTGAAATAAACCACAATGAAATTTTACATTAATAACCTAAATTACAACAATAAAATTACCATCTGCTATACGCCAAATGGCACAAAAAGCTGAAACGTACTAAAAAATCTCAAATATCTCAATATATATGAACTGTCCTAAGAAATCGTAAAACATTAAATAACATCGTTTCATTGCTTTCTAAGATATTTCTCATGTTAGCTCCTAGTTTACACTTGCAATGCAATGCCGCGTAACAGACACAATCCACAAGGATGTGGTGTACAGTTAGTTGGCAGTCGCAGCGAGCACAAGCGGGTCCATCTGTTCTAGCCATGAGATATCCATGGTGAGCCTAGTGTGCTCTATTCGTGGCAAATAATAACCTATGGCCCTATGGCAAATTCTCTCGACGATTATTCCTGCATGAAGAGCTCCGCGATGACACAGGTGTTCTTAACTGGACGAAGTTTATTTTTGATGGTAGCATTCCATTGTCTTTGCCACTCTTCACGAATCACTCTCTTCAGTAAACAGAAAAGATCGTTTGAAATAAGTTCGTTCAAATAAATAATAGTACATTCCTATTTGTATATTTACGTGCTGCCTGTAACGTTTCGGAGTTTATTTTCTGGGCTAGTCTGTGCGTTAAAGTCTCTCACCAGGAGTTTTATGTGATTGTCGGTAGTAATACTCATCAGGTGATAAACTTCCTCACAAAAATTTTCAGAATTTAGCTTCTCTTTTGGTTTTACACTTTTATCGTTTTTCTGGACATGGATAATATGCCCAGAAAAATTTGTAATTATAATTGTATAATAATGTTGTACTATTATTATAATTCTTTCTTTGTATTATCAATCGGTGGACTCTGTTGTCTTAGACCAATAATAAAAATAAGCCTGATAATGTAGGTACAATTATATAGATATGAATTTATTTACTAAATTGAAGGTGAGAAAATATTTAAATTTGTGCGCTAGTTGAACAATAGACCACTTACTGACAGGTCATGATGAATTCCATCATTGTTTAAGAAAACTAAGTCCTATGAATTCACATAGATTATATAATGTTTGTGAAGATGATGTCTATTATACATTTCTGGATTATTACAGAGTAATTTTCCGAAGTTTTGTCGTTAAATTTACTATTGAAATTAAAAATAATGTCCAAGAGCAAGGAAACAAAAAATATTTTTCCAAAGAATTAAATGCAAAAGCGGAGGGCTGATTATTTGTAGTACAGGAATGAAATTGTACTGTATATACGTTACGGCTAATTAGACAGACAAATACAGATGGTCGGAAAACGGCGGGAACTTTCCCCTAAAACGTATATCTCTACCCTCCAGATTACATTTAGATAAATACCCTCCATCAGAAAGAGTGGTTTTTTTATAATTATATTTGTCATTCGAAAAAATATTACCCTCAAAATAAACCAGTAAAGGTTACTTTTTTTATTTTTCACCCAAGCATCGTTAATAATATGTAACGTTTGTCGCGAGACCCTCTAGCTTTTCGTCTTCGTTTTAGAATTATGACCCAATTTTTCACTCTCTGAATCGTGTTACGTTTATTGAAAAAAAATTAATTTAAATACCAGTTAAATAAAAATCGATTAAAACCAAAAACTGAAGAAAAATCGATACAAATTGAAACCAAAAAAACACACAAAGAAACATTTTCAACTAGCAATTTTCAACCATTTTGCTTTTTACATATTGAACGAACTAGAATATATTGCGAAAATAAAACACCACCACCACGCCCTGAAAAGTTAAATAATACAACATGAGGCTTTCATTCTTTCTCAACTGTATGCACATAAAAAAGAACACGCAGATGCTATCACACTCTTCAATTGTGTTACGCAGCAATACAATATCCTGCAATAATGTTCTAATCTACAGAGGAATTTTACATAACAATTCAAACAAACATATCTGCAAATTAAGTTTTTATGTCTTTTATTATAGAATATTTATTCATAATATAAGGAATAACTAGCAAAATGCGTCCATGAACAATACTAATACAAATATTTTTATTACACGCACATAAAAAAGATATTTGAATTATACAGACTAATTTTAATTCTATGAATATGGTAATAATTAGATATTTTACCACATATAAATTTAAAAAAAGATAAGTTTTATGCAATGAGTGATTAAATTCACTTTAAAATTTGTCGAAAAAGTGAAAGAGATAGAAATTTGCTGCTATTCCTTTTAAGATGTCAAAAATATTAATTTATAATCTTTATTATAAAACATGCCTTGAAGAAACTCTTTTAAAATATGGCAACAAGAGTTTTAAAGAATAATTTTCATTCTTGTTGAATTAAAATTGAATTAACTGGGATAAAGTGAAAATGGAAGTAGAAAATGTTTTATATAAAAGAAATACTATTATACGTATATATATATAAAATATAATATTTTGACGTTTACTGTTATAGTGTTTCTTTTCTTCACATTTAATACCTATATTAAACTGTAAGATTTTAAATAAAAAACTTATATATATATATATATATATATATATATATATATATATATATATATACAAAAAATATATATATTTGAACTATAAAATATATAATAATATGTTATCTGTTGTTTGCATAACAGCTTACAAATTAATAGTTATTGTATGAACGAACAATTTAAAAACAAATATTACGATGAATTCACTACTACCTGGAATTATGTTATGTTCACAAAGAGGCCAAACGGATCGATTCAAATTAGAGTTGTTCAAATAGGTTGGTTAATCAAGTGAACTTTATTGCAGTGAATTGCGATAAAAAGTTTTTTTCTTATTTTAAGGGCTCTTCTACTCAAGAGGAAGCATTCGGATGAAATTCATTTTTAAGAAAATAATCTCTAAGAGTAGAGAATGAATTCAAAAAAAATATATATATTTAAAAATACAAAAGTACTGCCATTATTCTAAAGTTGAAGTTTTCTAAGAAGGAGGAAAGATTTTGGCAATTTTTTTTTTCAAAAAATACTAAAATGTAACTGCTAGTAAAATATGAAGATTTTTACTTTTTAAATGCAATGAGTAACTTGCGAGATGAATTTAAATTTAAAGTAAATTTAATAAAAATCTTTTTTAAATTAAAAAGATATATTTTTGTTACCACACATCGTAGAAATCGGATGAGCAAAAAAATGTTTAAAGTGAACTGAAGGGCTATTGATGTAGAAAATAAAGACAGGAAAACTTCCATTAACTAGTTTTCTGAAACAAAATATTGCTAAAAAGATTTTAAAAAAGTATAGTAATTTTTCGGAAAGGGAGTGAATATTAAATTAATAAGTTTGATAATTTGTTATCTTGATAAAAATTCTTCTTCAACTTTAAAAGAACAATTTTTTGCCCACTAAATGCCCAGTAATGCTTTGAAATTCTATTTTGTCCGCAACACCCCACCACTTTTTCCAATTTCTGAAAAAATGTAATACACATTCGAAGGAAGGTGGTAATACTAGTCTACCAAATTTGAAGAAAATCTCTCAATGGGATCCACAGTTAGAAAACCAGATACAGGTCGACATACATACGTACATAAGCACAAACATCCATCTGACAAAAAACAGATTTTTTGGACATAGGAGAGCACAGAAATAAAAACTTTTTCCCATATTATTTACAATTTGTTTAATTCTATATTTTTTTTTTAGTTGAAAAAAGTCATTTTTTAACGTCTTCTTAAGGACAAATTAAAAGAGAATCGATTTTTTTTTACTGTTCTATATGCTTCCCTTTAAAGTTATAGCAGCATATATCGCTCTAGCTGGGAAAGTAAAAATGATGATACGATATGCTTTATTTGAGTAATTACTTCAACAATTTAGAAAACCTTCAACACAAACAAAATATCAGTTACTGTAAAGCGGACATGTAGAGTAACAAGTGCATTTAAGAGTAACAACTAAATAAATTCATTAACTTAGGTAAAAATATTATACTAAAATTTCCGCCATGAGCTAGGTAGAACAGAAATAATGACAAGAATGTAGTGAGAATAAATTAACTCTTTAGTGAAGATTAATCATTATTTATTGTATAATGATTCATTTAGTATAAAAATTAATTTATTATTATTCATTGTATAATTTATGCAACAAGACGGCAAATGGAATTGAATACAAAACTTCATAAATCTTGGCTTACATCACCTCTGCAATGTTTCTAAGTTGTGCATTAAAACGAAAGAAGGTGGGGTTGATAACAACATGGACGTAATAACAAAGTTTAATTACGTTTCTACATTATTAAATCACAGTACAGATTATGATTTACATGATATTCACTGAGAATTCACTAAGTCTTTATTATATAAGTAGAGATTTTTAACAATTATACATGTTCTTTATAATTTAATTTCTGTTATTGTATTATGTAAAATTTACTATTTAAAATTATTCACCAGAAAGCTATCTTTAAAAAATTGTATAGAATTCATTGTTTTACTTTAGCCAAACAAGATAATTTTAGATGGCAGCATGAATTTAAAATAAAGATTCTGTAAAATTTTAGATATTTAATGTATTTTAAAAGTACATAAATGTTAAGAAAATACATGTTAATTCCTTTTAATGTAAGAAGTTCCAATTAATAATCATAGTTTAAAAAAAAAATAAGTTATTTTAAATTATTCAAATTTCTTTTTGTTCCACAACTAGTACATACACAATCGCCTCCTAAAGTGCAACCGTAAGTATGTAGTCTGATAATAAGCACATGATAGGGGGTTCTTAAGGAATTCTCCCATAATAAGTCAATCCTTAATAATAATTATCAGTAATCTTAAAGTTCATTACAAAAATATATATTTCTGTCAACACTTCATAGTCCATAAAAACAAACAATTAACAAATAAAAAAACCTATACAATAAAAAAAAAAAAAAACAACAAATAATCAAGCGATAGCTAGTCGACCAAAGAACGAAACAACTTGTGAATATAAAAAAAAAATAAATAAATAAAATAAAAAAATAAAAATCATATTTGGCGATAGTAACTGCAAACTGTCATTCAGTAGCTCCCTAAGTCAAGCACGTGAAGACTTTTCAACCCTTGGACTTCCCCGCTGTTATCGAGCAGATTTATCGCCGAGTAGTTGACGTGAATTTCTAAACGTTGTTGGTATTTAACAGTATGCTGTCTCACGAACGGTCAGAAGCTCCAGATTAATATTCATGAATCTCATCATTTCGTGTGAAACATGGCGCATCTGCAATTGTTCTCGTTACCTTGTATTGGAAGCGTTGTATGATGTCTATGTTAACATTACTTGCTGTCAATAATTAAATGACTTGACTGTAATTTTATAACACTGTTTTTTTATCAATCGATTCGATGTAAATGGCTTACTTCGTTTTTTCAAAAATTTATCTATTTTACATATGAATGTAAATGAACAAAATAAATATATATTTACACCGTTTGACCGCACACTAAGAAAATAGAAACCTCAATTATTATTATTTTCGCTGAAATTACGCTTTTAATAACTTAAATAAAGGTATCATACGCACGCTTCCCATTTGAAACTAACTGACGTTCTTCAATCGTTACGCCTCTTTTATACTGGTGAGAGCATGACGTGTTCAAACATATCATATGCATGTTTGAACATGACGCTTTCGCTTTATAGATAATATTATGCAAACAGGCCAAATTACAAGAAGCACAGAACACATCAAGATGGTACCTGTAAATTGCTCCTGTCTGTACACTTCTTACATACATGTTCATATCCGACATTATCAACGCGACTATATTGTTTTAACTACGTTTCATTGAGGGGGTTGGGAAATATTCTTTATATATATTTTTTTTACTTTCTGGGGGTCGTGGAGCTAAAAAGGTTGAGAATCACTGTTCTAAATTTAACATTAAACTTGGACTTTATCCAGTTGGATTCTAACCCGGTAATCGACTTCCACCTAGTAGCTTATCTCCTATTCCAGGTTGAAAATTCTCAGCAAGATCAAAACATCTACACTAATAAATGTTCTTTAAAACGCAGAGCACGTAGAATAAAATTTTCTTATATAACCTAATATAATCTGTAAATTTTAGCTGATTTAGAAATAAAACTTATTTACTACAATAAATTTTACAATTATTTTACCTGTAAATTTACATTTTTATCGATTATAAAAAAAACTAAAAAAAAACCAGCATTTACTTAATTAAAACAATGTTGTAAAAAATGTATTTTATTTCAGTTTAGTCTTAATGTTTATAGTTCTTTGTTTTACTGTCTAAAGTTAGTACTTTTTTATGTACGTACAAGGATATCTATGTTTATCTTAATAAATATTATGAATGAAAATAAAAATAAAAACTTATTTTATATAACGCATTTATATACCTCGATTTAGAGGCAAATTGAAATTTTATTTTTAAAAAATCTATTTGTTTTTTTTTTTAATTTTTCGATTTGAGTATAGATTTGCGATATTTCATCCATTTTTATTCCACAGACAGAGTTAAGTATTATTGGAGTGATAATCTCTAACTGCATTTCTTTGGTAATAAAATCTGGCAAATCGATATTAAAAAAATATCGAAAAATATAATTCATGAAAAGAATTCTTTTCTCACAGAGATAAAGTTGGAAAATATTGTTCTGCAAACTTTAATAATTTAATACAAATAATAAATTCAGTAGTAAACGAAAATAACATTAAAATAGTGAAGTAAGAAGAAAATAATTTTAAGCTTTTTCATTAGCTGAAAACTATTGCAATGTGTGAAAATAATTTAAATCCTATGGCTTGTAAAAGTCTGATAAGTTTATTCTTAAAACTTATAAACGAAAAAAAATGGTGGAAATTACAATCTTTATCATTAAAAAAAAAAATGAATGTGTATATTTGTGCGCGTGCGTAATGCTAATACAAAATAGATGTTATATTTTAATAAACTATATGAAGTAAACTTGATAGTTTCGAAATAATCTAGGGTACGTTAGAGAGGAATCAGGGAAATCTCGAGAACCGACCGACCGATTGCTTTCAAATTTTCAGAACACATTCATGTTATCCCAGGAAAGGTTTTAAGTAATAGATCGAGGCCCTAGCCTCTTTGGGAGCGTATGAAGGGAGTATCAGAGCTTCTATATCAAGAAAGAGGGAGACATCACAGGAAAGAGATCTTTTCAGGCTTTAATTGTTATTTATCAGTTTTATTCTCCCAACAATGAGGATAAGGAACACAGCGGAAGTCTGGCCAGGTGGGAAAGACGAGCGATGCAATCTCCACCTTTTTTTTTTATATGTAATACTAACCGATTAGTATTACATATAAAAAAAACGAATCAATTGTTATTCAACAATTTACGTCGTCTACTTTAACGAAAAAGTTACTTGTTTATTTTCAATACGGTTTCTAAATAAAATAGAAATATAACCAAAGTCCAACTGCAGGATTAAATTCTGAATTTAGTAACATACTCGATATTTAGAAATATCGTGGATATATTAATAATATATAGATATTTAAAACAATCAGACATTTTTCCAAACACTTTTCGGAGCTAATTTTCGGTTCCTTCATCAATGAATTGTGTGGTAGCATTGTTGCCTATGATTCGGTTATAAAAATGAGTAAGAATTTCCTTACCTTATTTAATCAAATAATATTATCTACTTAATGTTGGTTTATTTAATTCATGAATATTTTTGCAAACTTTTATGAAATATTTAAATGGTTTTAAATTTTCTTTGGGAAATTTTCTTTTAAGTTTTTCTTTGCGAATAATGCTGGTGGATATATTACAGAACAAATGCCCAAAAAATTACTCCAAATGCCTTTTGGCACTTAATCTGAAAATGAATATTTAATATAAAATATCTTAGAAATAAAATTAAAAATTAAGCCGTGAACATAATAAATTAAAACGTAAACGCAATGGAGACTATAGAAATAAAACATTTTAAAGTCATTGAAGAGAAAAAAATTAAAACATCAGATATTATCCTTAGTTCATATTCAATATGATTTTGTTTATTATGAATGAATATTAAAAAATGTTTATTTTTTCAATTTAAATTTTAATAAAATTAAAAACATAATGTAATTCAAACTTTACTGAAATTCAAACTTTAAACTTAGTTTTTTACAAAATTATCCCATAATTTTACAGATACGACTAAAATCTCTGTATATTTTCGGTACATACGTGGCATAAGATTTGCTGGCAATAATTAAAAGTTTAATGATCTACTTGAAGAATGAACTGATATTATTTACGACTCATAAATATATGATAATATATTTTTTGATATAAAGGGTATGTCATCGCTTAGGATACAGTTTGTTAAAATAGATAACAGGATAAAGATCAACTCGTAATTTTTAATTATAAAAAAAATATTCAAAACAAATTTCTTTATTCGTCAGTGGCGGCTCGTGTATAGGCATTGTGGAACTGCAGCACCCCCTATTTATACTTGATATTATCGATAATATTTAATATAATGAGTCCTTTTTTCTTTAATTATTTTTTTATACTTGTACAATTCATAATCCTTAAGTTTAATATCAGTAGTCAATCCCCAGTTTATGAAAAAGATACAAAAATCTTTGTATATAACTATGAACTTCACAGTTCCAGCGGCGTGCTGTTTGGCTGTTGTGCGCATGCGCAATAGGAAGCTACACGCGTGGCTGAGAGGGAGAGACAGCACTGTCGCTCTTGCAGTGCAGACGCTGGTGTGCTGCCGGAACGTGATTTAAAACCGTGTACCATATTCTTGAATCTGATAGAGTGTAGAATTAGATTATTATTATTCTGCTTCCAGTTATTCTATTTGATTCATTTTTTCGGTTCTTTTATTTTACAAAAAACTTTAATCATGGCCATGTAAAGGCGTATAAAAAACTTTTCTGAAACAGCAACTCTACTAATTAGCTACGAGCCGCCACTGGTATTCACAATCCTCCAAATATACAAAACAAACGTGAAAAGGTATCATCAGTTAGAAAGAAATTCCAACTTATCTGTTAGAGAAAAATATTTTTGTAATGTATTACCTGAATATTACAATTAGCAAAATGTGTTGGGGATCAATCAAAGGTAGATCCAAAAGTAACGACGTCTTTAATAAGCTGAGTAGTAAGTTTAAAATGTTTTATCACTTTAGAAAGTGATTTTTTTAAATTGAAAACCGGATTTTGTTCTCATATTCGGGAAATATTTTTATAGTAAAATTTATGGGAAATCTATTTAACCATAAGATTAAATTAAAAGCAAACAAACTGGAATACTTTTTTGGATAAACTGAATAATCTTAATTTAATAAAAATAAATTGAAACATCTTAATTTTTTTAAGCTGTTTAAGGGGTTCCTACCTAAGTCAATATTAGAAATGATTTCCAGAAAAATATGAACATTAATCAATAGAAATTCAAATAGTAACAGTAAAAAATATAATTTTAAAGTAGACAGTAATTGTAGATATAACATAATATATATGACATAAATGTAGATATAATTTCTGTTTTAATGACATTAATATTATCAGTGATGAATATTTTATTTTTATGTACTGATTTTATAATTGATGTAGCCTATTAGAATATGAATAAAAATATGAATTAAAAGCAATGTTTAATTAATACTTAATAAAAACATGTTTTAACTAACAATACATGTAAGTCAATTAAAGTAGTAAGTTATCTAAACTAACAATATTTTGGTTAATTATATGGAAAGATCATAACTGTTATTCCAGTGAACGAATTGAATTTTTATTACAACTAAATTAAAAGCAGTAAAATAAATTCAAAAGCAAATTGTATAAATAAGGTTATAATATGTAACTGAAAAAAAACCTGTTCACACGTTTCTAATATCAATTACATATATTTTCAACAAGCGCATTTATTTAACAAAGCAATTTAAAATGAAGTTGAGTGGTAATACGTTTTTAATTGAAATGTTTGAAGCAGATGTTTCCAATTAAAATTACAAAGCTTACTTTTATTTAGTAACTTGAATAGTTTATTAATACTGAAAAAAATAATTTTTAGAATTTGGGTCACATTAAGTTTAGTTATTTTAATTGTCAAGCTAAAATTAAATGAAAAAGATACTGTGTTCTATTTTTAAATAAAAAGAATTATTTATGTTATTTATAAAAAATAAGGTAGGATTTATAATTCAGTAATTAAAATGACGTAATATAATTAAATTAGCCCATCATCTATTTGTTAAAATTACATTGCTTTTGTAAATGTTATTTTGTTAATGTAATTTTGTAAATGTTTTGTTGTTGCTTTTGTTAATTCAAATTCGATACATTTTTGTTTCTAAATTAAAAAAAAAAACATACCATTCCATAAGTCATAGGCGTTGCAATAAATAACACAAAATATGACGTTAAAAACTACTACCTTCTAAAAATCCAACAATAATAAAATTAAAAATATATGGTTTTCACAATGGGAATGAGTATTTCCTTTTTTATGTTATTTATTTTCACTTGCAGATTAAGTGAGAATGAATATTTATTTTATATTGTTTCTTTTTGTTATCTTTACTAGATTCCAAAGAAAACATATTTCAACTGTTATCTGAGAAGTCTATTTTTGAAATTTTTTTCCAAAATCATAATCAGCCTCTGTAATCCACAGAAAAGAGATTTTGATTCTTCCTGCAGCTTCAATTAAATATAAAACTACGTTAGAATATATTTTTTTTAAACATACACGCATGTATATATATACAGAGTGTTTCACGAAAAAACGGGAAGAATTTCAGGACGAGTTCTACCAGTGAAAGTAATGAAAAAAGCTACATAAACATGGGTCCGAAATCACTTCGTTAGCGACTTACGGCTGGTGGAAATTTTGCCATGATTCCTGGGCAAGGAGTGAAATAAAACCGTACTGAAATTCTAGGAACATAAATTAAAGGTAAGCTTGATGGTTTCTGACGATTTTTAACCTGACAAATTAAATAAAACAGGTTTCAAAACCGCATCTGCAGTGGTTTTTGAGAAAACGAATAGAACAAAAAATATTGTGGTGAAAACCCCGTTTCTTATCTTTACGTACAATAACTTTGTTACATCAGTAATAAATACGTAAAATTTTTAGACAAAGCTTGTAGAGATTTTAATTCTGATCAATATTATGTAAACAAAGTCAAATAGAAAATAGAAGAAAGTTACAAAAAATGAATACACCTTAATCCGTGTTCCTGATATTTCAAAATGGCTTTATTTCACTCTTTGCCCAGGAATCTTGGCAAAATTTTTCGCCTGCCGTAACTCGTTAACGAAGCGTTTCCAGACCTATGTTCATATAAATTTTTTTCATTATTTTCACTGTTAGACCTCGACCTGAAATTCTTTCCGTTTCTTCGTGAAACACTCTATATGTATATATATATATTTGTGTGTGTGTGTGTTTGCGTGCGCGCACGCGCTTGTGTCTATAGAAGCACGCGCATAAAAAAGAACGAAATGATAAAAATTAAAAAACAAAACCAAAACCTTTAAGAGAAAAATAAATTTAATATTCCCTGATACTGTTCAGATTGTTCTTTTAACCGACTCCCAAAAGTGAGAAAGAAGGGATTAAATAGCGATTGATGGCTTGTTGCTTTTGATAGGTGAAAACTTTCATCTAACACTAAAAATATTGTAGGGACATAGGTGGAAAGGAAAATAAGAGTGTTATAGTGTATGTAAAATCTAAAGGCAAGTTCTCCCTTCAAGCTACCCCTACTTGCCTCATCAAACCCATTCCTATAACCCGGCATGCGGAACACTTGCTACTGGTTGCTACTAAAACAAAATTTCCTAATGAAATTGCTTGAATTTATTATTACTTTTATTTTACTACATACATTTATTTCTGGTATTATCTATTTACTTAAATTTATCGTTTAATTATTAATTATTTATTTCACCTGATATTCATTTATTCTACTTGATTAATTTATTTATATGAGCTCTATATAAATTATTTTGCATTAAATCATTTTATGTTTTACGTTTATAAAATACAGTACGAATTAATAACACGAAATTAATATATCTGTTGTATTAAAACATTTTTATTATAATAAATTTAATAATGATTATAATTATATTATTTTTACTCAAGTTTCTTTAACATTTTATTTATTTATGTATTTTTTGTACAAATTAATGTTATTATTTTGTAGCTTTGTATGCCTACAAAGGTCAAAAGAATATTATTTATGGTGGGTACGTGCTATTTAGAAATAATTTTCGTAAATAACTAAGGAGTCAAAGAAAATAATAACATTACAGTCTATAATAAATAATATTTTTCGCTACTGTAAGCCAGGCCAAAGGGCTAATTCGTGTACCGGGCCAGATCATAGTGTCCACCGTTTCACCTGTAGTGAGGCCAGTCATCTACAAAAGGACTGCCGGGTGTCCTTCCTATCGGTTGGATGGACATGCACCGTAGGAGTAGGGGATATACAGAGCCTCCGGCGTCCCGCCATCAATGATTGGACGAGGACTCCTTCGCAGCGCCTCTAGGGGAGGGAATGTAAGCCCGGAGTCCCGGTGAGGTGACCTCTTTGGGGTCTTTTCATTAGAGGTGTGGCATGTACTGCAAGACCGAGTTCCGGTTATCTGGGTGGGACCTTGTGTTCTGCCGAGGTAGTTTGTGGCGAAAACACCTCTGGGTAGTTTGAGGTGAAGACAACCCCCCGGAGCTGAGTTTTGCTTAGATGCTTGTTCCTGCTTCGGGGATGGGGTAAATGAAGGTGGAAAATAGCTTATAATAAATAAACAACTCATTTCATACCCTTTTGTATTACGTCATTGTTTCTGTTTATTTATAGTAAAACCTTAATTTAACATACTTGAAAAAAAAAACATATACTTTCAAGAAATAAATAAATTACTTTATATACATCTTGAACAAGATGTTAAGCAAAATAATTTTATTTGTAATAGCAAATTACCAAAAGATATTTCGTTACTATAATAGTAACGTCATAATTGTATGCGGTGCAAGTCATTGCAAATTAATCGATGTGACTTTTGGAATTAGGCTACGTTGGCTGTTGTTGTGAGAAGTCGCTGAGTGATGTTAAGAGCAGTAGAGGAGATGACCCAGCGCACTACTGACCCCCCTTCAGATATTATATATACTACAGTAAGATTAGTATTAACATACCACCGTTAAAATATATTACCATAACTTGAAAAATGTTATCATTAGAATAAAACTTTTATGGAAGCAAGAATCGGACAAAGGAACAAACTGACAGAATGTTGACAATTAAATATTTTTATAATTTTAAAATATGGACGTTTTCTATAGAATCGGTGAAAAAAGGAGATTTTATTTCCAGCAGATATCCGAATGATGTTCTACACTCATATCAGCGTGGTAGGAGAATTAACCTCTCGCCAGTTATTTAACAGCTATTATTATTACTTCTCCTCAACCAATAAGGCGCCACTGTCCTTTACTTAACTACTGAAGTGGGGGAATGAGGCGACTCTTCCATCAATCATTCTCTCTATCTCTCTCTCTCTCTCTATCTCTCTCTCTCTCTCTCTATCTCTCTCTCTCTCTATATATATATATATATACAGTATTCATTCATGGGACTGATGTTTCCTCTCAGAACTTCATAGATTTTTGACCTGCTTACTTCTACTCACCAACAATATGTACTAGCGTCTCAAAAAGTACATTGACAGAATAGATGTACTGTAACTGAGCATACTGAAAATTTTGAACATAATAATATTTAAAACAATTCTAAATTCCACATACATCAGTACTGAGCATAAACATTACATTATGGAGTGGTTAAATTTGTTAGATGATAGTCGTAGTCGTCGTATAAACACCACACAAATCTTATTCAAATTTCAAATGCTATGTAAACAATGGATAAATTGAATTTAAAAAAGCTATGTACATAGGACAAGGTGAAAAGATAAAGATGCTACGATTTGCTGATGATAATTCTAGCCGAAAGTAAAAAGATTTAGAAGAAACAATGAATGGCATAGATGAAGTCCTACGCAAGAACTATCGCATGAAAATAAACAAGAACAAAACAAAAGTAATGAAATGTAGTAGAAATAACAAAGATGGACCACTGAATGTGAAAATAGGAGGAGAAAAGATTATGGAGGTAGAAGAATTTTGTTATTTGGGAAGCAGAATTACTAAAGATGGACGAAGCAGGAGCGATATAAAATGCTGAATAGCACAAGCTAAACGTGCCTTCAGTAAGAAATATAATTTGTTTACATCAAAAATTAATTTAAATGTCAAGAAAAGATTTTTGAAAGTGTATGTTTGGAGTGTCGCTTTATATGGAAGTGAAACTTGGACGATCGGAGTATCTGAGAAGAAAAGATTAGAAGCTTTTGAAATGTGGTGCTATAGGAGAATGTTAAAAATCAGATTGGTGGATAAAGTGGCAAATGAAGAGGTATTGCGGCAAATAGATGAAGAAAGAAGCATTTGGAAAAATATACTTAAAGAAGAGACAGACTTAAAGGCCACATACTAAGGCATCCTGGAATAGTCGCTTTAATATTGGAAGGACAGGTAGAAGGGAAAAATTGTGTAGGCAGGCCACGTTTGGAATATGTAAAACAAATTGTTAGGGATGTAGGATGTAGAGGGTATACTGAAATGAAACGACTAGCACTAGATAGGGAATATTGGAGTCTGGATCAAACCAGTCAAATGACTGAAGACAAAAAAAAATGTACATAGGAACTACAAAAGCTGACAAAGTCATAATTAACAAAATAAGATTTAAACATCAAAATTTGGAGTAAAAGTTTATTTTGATTTTAGGGAATAAGGAAGCCCCTAATAATTATGGAAGTATGGGGGGGGGATATTTAGGAAAAATTTCTTTACAAAGAAGTGATCCCCACCAAAAGAGAAGTGCCAAAGCTACTTTAATTTTAATAATAGTCCTTTAACTGGCGAAAAAAAAATTAATAATAAAAATTTAAAGCGTTAGAGTCTAAAAACAAACAAAAAATAGAATATAATTTTTTTTTAGAGATGGGAATAAATTTTAAGTAAACGTTTTCTAAAAATATTGATACATAAATTAAGTTTAACTAATTTACTGATTAAAGTTTTCTCTAAGCAAAACTATCCTTTCAGAAAGACTAAAATATGGAAAAGAAAATTAAAAAATGTTTTTGCATTTTAGGTTTTTATCTTTGTAATTTAAAAAAAAAATTATATTAAATTACACTTTAAAAAAAATGTTGGCATTTCTTGATAGCTCTATGCATGAAGTATAAAATTTCAAAAAATTCTGAAAAATATTTAAATCAAAGGAAGATAAAGGAAAAGTACAAAACATGTACTTTCGAAAAAACTTTTTCTGGGTTATTTATATATGCATCATAGATAACAAATTTACCTTCATAAGTTTTTTGAAATGCCTCTGAAAAAAATAAAAATTGGTTTTTTCACTATATATCCATCACCCCTTAACAAATCTTTAAAAAATTAATAAGATCATTGCCTCATATAGAGAAACATTTGAGCTAAATTTGAAATTAATGGTATTTATCAATCCTGAGATATAAGGCGAAAAGCCGTGCGATACGCAACATAACAGATATGTATATAGCACGCACATATATACACCCATATGGTTTTTGACCTACATGAACTAGCTGGAACCTGAAACGTAAAGATTTGAAAAAACCTGATACCGCATTTTTGACATGATCACCATACTTTTCCCTTTAATACTGAGCTATTTTAGCTATATTGGTCGGGAAAGTAAAACAATTCTTGAACATCCTCTGTTAGCTTGCTGAAAAATAATGAACAGCCTTGTAGACAATTACGCTGTGAAGATTAAATTGCTATCGTGTGCAGATGTCAACATACACACTTTAATCATCTCTAGTTGCCTGTATATTAAATTGGGAATTAACGATTTAAATTCACCCAAGCATACCTCAACTTAGTATTAGGACAAAATAAAAATAGTAAAATTTGTTTTAAAAAATAAAGGTTACATAAAACAAGTAAGTAAATATTTTTATCAAATATGTTAAAATTAAATGATTATACAGAAAATTAGTAACGAAGCGCGTGAAACCAGAAGATTGATTTATGGAAAGAAGGTCATTAATATTCTTAGGTCTATTTGTAAAAATTATAAAGAATAAAAAAATGAGAATCTTTTAATTAATCATTCTAAAATTGTATAACTTTGCTATTGACTTTTATATGTATAATATAAACATGTATTCAGTTATAATAAATAATACGCAGGTACTTTCAGAAACAAAAAAGTTTGCTTTACATTTTATGTGACGCAGTGTATTTTACTATATTTCTTTAACAAAATATTTAAATATAATAATAGAATATTCAAGACATTATTGTAGTAATATATTAAATTCCATTTAATAAATGAGCGATATTTTTGTTGAAAAAGAAAAATCACATTCTAATTTAAATAATAAATGACTGGAATAAAAGTGTACCTTTGCCAACTAGGTCATAAGAATTTTTTATTATATTACCCAAAGTTTAATGTTTCTTGTTTTTATTTTTTTATGTATTTGTGCAGACGCTCTAAGTGATTTGTTTTAAATTTAATTGAAATCAATGAATTATAATTTATGTATAACATTGCTATACTTAATAATGTTGTTCCGAGACAATGATTAATTAAGTCATTAAAATTTAAGTTGATTAGACTAAACTTAGCTGTTTTTTTCGCCTAGATCACTTGATTAGTTTATATAATCCTCCATTCCTTTTTATTCTACTCTAATATTTTAATTTTATATAGTGCAACTTAATATTTTATTTTTTTATGTTCAGAAGTTATCTTCTTGTATTTTTAATAACCTTTCCTTGTCATTCCTTTAATTAACTCCGAATATCTAATTATTTGACTTACTATCATAAGTCATTTTATAAATAAAATTTGTTCCGTTTCCTTTTTACTCTGATTCATTTTAATACTTCTTTTTTTCAATCTTAATCAACTTAACTAAAGTTTATTGTACTTCTGTAACACATTGAATCATTCCCTTTATTTTTATTATTTTCCAATTGCTGTAATTATTCTTTTACTACAAAAAAGGTACCACAAGTAGTTACTAAAACTTGTTTAAAAATTATTATTGTATGTGCTATAAAGTAACTGGCTTTTAATACTTCTTTCCATCATCCGTCTTTTGTAATTCTACTACATAAATAATAATATTCTTTCATTTATCTTAATATGTAACTTATTTTTGTCTCTTCAACATTCTTCTCTGATTTTTTTGAGTGGATGGAGACTGGAGACAGGTTGTCTGGTACGAAACCCAAAGAAACTTATAGAAATCCAATGAGTTTAATTTGTGAAAATTGGTAAAATATTTTAACTAATTCAGATATTCAATCTATAGTATTTTTTACACGGCTACCCAAAAAGGAGTGTAACGAATTTAGGGCGTACGTATGTATGTTTGTTCCACCATAACAACTCAACGGCTGAACTGATTTAGATGTATGACCCCACATTGGAATCCTTAGGTTACCGGGAGTGTCATAACCTCTATATATACAGGGTCATTCACGGGAACCGGATATTTTAAAAATAATCATAAAAAATTGAATATTTACTTTAAAAAAGTTTTATTGGTACTGAAACACTTGTTAAATTAAAACATTTGTTACTTACTCATGAACGAAAAATTATGTCCGGCAAGTGATGTCCATTTTGGGCAATACATTGTTGTAGCATTTCACAGTAACTGGCCTCAAATCTTTGCAGCATGTCTACATCAATCTGGGATACGTGATGACGAATGCGATCTTTAGGTCCTCCAATGTACGCGGTTTATTGCCGTACACACGCGATTTCAGAAACCCCCCCCAGAAAAAAATCACAACTACTCAAGTCGGGGGACCGAGGGGGCCAAAGAATCTCGCCGAATCTGGAAACGATCCGTCCCGGAAACAAGTTACGGAGAACAGCCATCGTTGCCCTCGCTGTGTGCGCTGTAGCTTCATCCTACTGGAATAAGACATTTTGAAAATTGATTCCCCGGTTTCGTAACTCAAGGATGAAAAACGTATTCAACATCGCAATGTAACGATCAGCTGTTACAGTTACGGCAGCGTCATTTTCTTCAAAAAAATATGGTCCAATAACACCGACCTTTCCTATTGCACACCAGACAGTCATGAAGTGGTCACCTTTGGGCTATGAAGTGGTCTCTCGTGAAGCTGATGTGGGTTTCTTTCTGCCCAATACCGGCAATTCTGTTTGTTGACGAAGCCATTCAGATGAAAATGGGCTTCGTCACTCATTAACAATAACAAATTTTCATTTTCTTCAAAAATGTAAGCATTTTTTAAGAAAATGCTCGGTTCGAATCCGACTTCATGTATATATATATTTTTTTAACTTCGTTTTTTAATTTAAATAAATTGATTTTTTAATAATTAGTAACCTCTGATTGTAAAAGAAAATTTAACATAAATAATGCCTCTGAATAGAGCGGCGTGGGCTTCTGACAATGGCTTCCCTTACTCGTTCGATGTTCTCCGGAGTGCTAGCAGTTCGTCGAGGACCCGGTGGTTTTTTCTTCAATATTGAACCGCTTGTTCGAAGGTTGTTTACCCATCGCAATATTGTGTTACGATAAGGGACATTTGCATTACGATGGATATTAAATTGACGGCGGAAATCTCGCTGAACAGTAGTTACGGATTCGTTATTTCGCACAAAACTGTCATACGCGTACAGGCGTTGGTCTAGCGTCCACGGCTCCATCTCAACGACTAAAATGTAAATGCTATGAACAAAGGAAACGTTAGACACCAACCTCGTGCCCCTCCCACCGCGAACCCCGAGTACAACGCACTTCAAAAACATCCGGTTCCTGTGAATGATCCTTTATATATATATATATATATATATGTGTGTGTGTGTGTGTGTGTGTGTGTGTGTGTGTGTGTGTGTATATACATATTTAAATAAAAATAAAGAATTTGAAAAAAAGTGTTATAGCCAAATGAAATTTTAATTAACGAAATATTTGAATCTTACAAGGAGAAGGCACATCGGTTCGAATCAGACTTCATGTATAGATATATTTTTTTAACTTCGTTTTTTAATTTAAATAAATTCATTTATTAATAATTAGTAACCTCTGATTGTAAAAGAAAATTTAACATAAATAATAATAATAATTCAATAATAACAATGCAAAAAGGTAGTATCAAAAAAAAAAAATCAGAAGTTATTAGTGAAATAAATTTTTTTGTAATTTTCATTTTAATTCAAAAAAATTTACAAGCAGAGATAATAATAATTAATAAATTAATATATTTAAATTTAAAAAAAAGTTTAAAAAATATATTTATATGAAGCCGGATTCGAACTGATGTGTGGATGTTTACGTGACGTGAAATAAAATTAATATATAAAGTAATAAAAAATGCTAAGGAAGTTTTTAGCAGCAAAAAATGTATACAGATAATGTTATAGGTGTAAAGGATGTCATGTAGTGTCGACATCAGATTTTTTAATATTTATCTCTTATTTTATTTATTTATTTTTTTAAGTTAAACCCGGAGGTCTTAGGTTTTAATCCCGGTCAGGCACGGCATTTTTCACACACGCTACAAAACATTATCTCATCCTCTGCGGAATGAATTGCTTGACTGCGGACCCGGAGGTAAAACAAAAAAAAAAAAAAAAAAAACAAAAAAAAGTAGAAAACGTAAGTAAGATCATAAAACATTTATTTTCATGATTAAACATTGATGCCGGGGATGGATTAATAATTTGTGATTGTATTTATTTATATTTTATCCATATACAGGAAATTATTAGCTAAATCGTAACCAGACTGTTATTTTTTATTTTATTAGTTATCATAGAAATCCAAATATAAAATAAAAACGAACAAGAATATTCAATTTTGTAATAAACAGAACAGATTTAAAATTTTTCTAATTAATCATCAGGTAACTATTTTAGGAAATGTAAGTAACTACTTCTTTAAAACTTATTAACTCAAAAAAACAATTGCGTACAAAAATCATACATGTATGACATATAAAATGCATTAGAAACCGGTCGAAATGGGATCAATGTTCAACCAAATATACTGTAAATTGCAAAACTAATACCTACATAAATACAAATTCTTGACCCGAATTCAGAGGTTATTGGACTACTAAAAACTTAGTCATGTAACCAGTGAAATAAAGAAGAGTAAAAGTATAAAATACAAGAAAAAGACTCCCTCAATACTATGATTATCAAACATAAATTTTATAACTATTAGTTACAGAATAACCAAATCTATTTATGCAATTTTAAATGGATTACAAAATATTATTTAAAATATAAAAACACTATTAAATTTCAGTATTTTACTATATTTTATAATAATTAAGTAAAGATTTTTAATAGTATCAGATACTTCAGTAAAATTAAGCGTGTGAAAAACAAAAGTGTATTAAATCACACTGACACTTATAACTGTGAGTGCAAGTTATCAAAAATGATATATAAATGATAAAGTGTCACAGAATAAAATTCGTTAAAATAATAACCTATCATAATTTGTCATTCAAAATAATGAATGAAAAATACAACATTTTTATTTTAGGATGAAAAAAATTAACTGAAATACATTCAAAATGAAATGACAACTGGGCACATTTAATTGGTTTGAGAGCCAATGTAAGATACAAAAATAAATCATGAATAATGGATTATTTTTAATTTTGAAAATAGATGAAAAGAGTTACATATATATATATATATATATATATACATATAGACAACATTTAACATCAACAGATTTCAATTTTTGAATTATAAAAAATGTATAAGATGTCTTTTTGTATCACAAAAAATAATCAACCAATTAAAACTAATGACTATGACAAAATCAAAAAAATACTTTTACAAAACTTTTTCGGAGTTATTATGAAGGATTCCTCTTACTGGTGTTCTGTAGTTAGACTAATGACGAAGAAGCTGCTTAATATTTCTTAAATTATCCTTTTTTACTTCTACGAAGTAAAGGAAGTATTGTGAACGCGAAAAATTTCGGTTTTCAGATTTCAACAGAAATATCCATTTTGATCATCCCTGAATCATATTGACTAGTTTCGGCCTTAATGACTGTACGTACGTACGTATATATTCGCATAACACAAAAACGATTAGTCGTAGGATGTTGAAATTATGGATTTAGGACTGTTATAACATCTAACATTTAGTTGTTCATCTCCCTTTTTGATTGCAATCTACTGAACCAAAAGTGTCCAAAAAAAGGTCAAAATCCAAAAAAATCCGGAATACGGATTTTTTCTTAACTGCACTAATAAGCTCTCAATGAGAGTTTTTCAACGATATATCACACTTGATACTTATTTTTATTGGTTCCAGAGTTATACCCAAATGAAATTTTAATTAATGAAATATTTGGATCTTATAAGGGGAAGGTACATTTGTTCTAATCTGAATTCATCTCCTTTTTTTTAAATTTATTTATTAAAACTTATTAACCTCTGATTGTAAAAAAAAATGTTTACAATAAATAGTAATTCAATAATAATAATAAAAAAATGAAAAATATGAGAAATTATTGATAAAATAAAATTTCATGTACTTTTTTATGTATATGTAATTTAATAGGCGTAAAGATCATTTTTTTTTTTATTTTAACAAATTTCGGTAGCCTTCTTAGACATCCAACAAGTTTTTGACAAGGTCTGACACCTTGGCCTTTGTACAAATTGAACCTTATTCCATTCCTCAACCTTATTACATTATTATACGCGACTACCTAGAAGGACGTTTTTCTCAGGTGAAACATAACCAAGAGCTGTCCACGTTTTTCGAACTCAACTCGGGGATTCCTAAGCCTCTGTCTTGGAGCTCCTATTATATTCCATATTTACTGCAGACCTTCCATCTACAGATGAGGTTACTGTGGCTTCCTTTGCGGATGTTGCAGCTGTTTTCCAATTGCAGCGGTTGTTGATGTCAGTTCAATTATAGTATCAAATAGCCAACAATTTGAATTATGTTTAATCAACATGTGCTTTGAGTACAAGAAGAATACGCGTTGACCAAACAAAATCGAACTATGTGATATTCACGATGAGGAGAGGTGACTGTCCACGGATCCATTTTGATGAGATCCATTCCGAAAATTGAGAGTATGAGGTTTACATCTCGACCGTGATTAACGTGGAACGTTCATATAAGAGAGAAGAGAAGGCAACTTGAGTTAATGTTCAAGGAAATGTTCTGGCTGTTGAACGTTTCAGTTCAAAGTACGAACTGCGACTCACACAACCGTGCGAATCAATTAGCCGTGAACCTCCTAGACAACGAGGATGACGTTAGAAGATTTAAACGGCTACACTTTCTAAACCTTAGTGGCTCTATAATGTCGTAAGTGTAACTTCAGGTGAGAGTGCTGTGCATTATCTCTTCCGATTTTTATTTCCAAACTTACAGGACGTCCATTCTTTTCTTGTTCTTGTCATTGTTTCATCGTTTTTCTTGCTACTCATGACTTCTTTCATTTTACTTTCTCTTGTTCTACTGTTAGGTGTAATATGATCATAACTACTTAGTGTATGTGCTGCTTGTCACAAAAGTTCTTTGTAAAACTAGTGTGTAATTTTTGAGGAGGTAGGACTCCTTTATCATGTGATTGCGAGTTTGATCCAATGTATTCAATGTTAATATAGATGTAACCGATTGAATATTAACTTTGAAACTATGTATATATATATATATATATATATATATATATATAATTAAATACTTACACAAAATTGCATGCATTAGGCTGCTACATCCATTTTAAATTGTATGTTTTAGCAAGAATACATAATATAATATTACACAGTACTACGTAATGCACATAAAACTTTATAATATTTTCTTTCAAATAAAGAATAGGTGATATACAAATAATCAACAGAAAATATGTAATTATGTTAAAATATACATTTATTTACGGACGATTTAAACAAAACAATAGTATACCGAGAAGAAATATAAAACAAAAACAAGAATTAAACCCATATACTTGTAATTTGTTTAACAGAATGATATATTGAACCCGATGAATAACAATACCGATGGTCATAATCGCGGTAATAGAACAAAAATATGTTCTGTTGTTAACCATTAACGGAAGAAAAATAGCATTAAACGGCGCCAGCCAAACATTACAAATACAAATATTAACGCAACATTTTCAGTATCAACGAAGAAAAATGAATTTCAAACAAATTATTATGTTTATCACTGCGGATACACATTTTTCTAATAAAATACTCTTAGTATTAAAAAAAAGAATCATGAGAAATAAAAATGTTGAAAAAAAAATTTTTTTTTGTTTTGCTTTTATTTAAAATAAAAATAACTACTGTATTCTGAAAATTCTACCTAATGTTTTAAAGCATTGATTCTCACATTTTTCACCCATCGCCCACATTAAGATTCAAAAAATGTTTTAGCGCCCCCAAAATTTTTAAACTTACCATCAGTTAAAAATAATTGCAATTACAGTTTTTAAGATGCGCTCTAAAAAGCAGCAACTGAAATTATTGTTTTTAAACGTCGCACATCCTATTTCAAAGAAACCTAAATTTTAAATGTGAATAATTAAAATTCATATTTAATTATTTTTGGAAGTATTTTTATTAATGTTGTTTTAAATAAAAGATAAAATTGTATCAATATGGTTATATAACAACAATAATGATAGCATATTCAGTATAACAATACAATAATTAAAATAAAGTTTTCAATTGAAAAATTATACTTGGGTAAATATTAAGGAGAAATCTGATGTGCTTTTTGCGCCAATTTTCAGTGGACCTTCTACCGCCCCCCTCATGAAGGCTTCCAGCGCTTACAAGAGGGCGTTATCGCCCACCTTGAGAACGAATGGTTTAAAGTAATAATTTATACACGTATACAAACTGGAATTTTTGTTTGTATGTGCCATTGTTAGGTTAAAATTTAAGAACCGCAAAACTAATCTAAATGATTTTTTTATAATGTTTTTATAGACATCTTGTTATAGTTTGTTAATAAACGGTAATATTCAGTAAATAATGAAGCTTAAACAGACAGTTTTTTTTGCGAAGGAAGGGTAATTTTTCATGGTAATATTATGAATTGCTATCAAATAGTTTTTTGTTTTTTTTAAAGGCATTGTAAAAGAGCAATTTAGTTCCTTCAAGTGAAATTCTAAAAGAATGATTTTTATTTATCAAATTCGGGTAAACGGATCTCAAGAATTTCAGCAACTTAATAAAAAATTTCATTTTACCACGTTTTTGTTAGGTAGGCATTTGATATAATTTTTCTAACGAGCGCTATGCACTGTATAGTAAATAATAATGTATTACAAATAAATAATAATAATAATAATAATGTATTGTAAATAAATAAATAATAATAAATAATGAATTTAATGTTTTACAGTAAATAATAATTACTAAAATGCGTTTTATTTTCATGTTTAATTTGCGTTTCATAGGGACTTTTGCTTTAATGATTTTGTTTTACTTTGTGTTCATTATATATATTTTATGCATGTTCTATTGGTTTTACCGACATTAAACAAATAACATTTTTTTAATGATTTTTTAAATATTAACTTATTTGAACTTTTATTTCTAGTTTAATTCACATGATTCAAATATTTTAGGAATGCTACTTTTCATCCAGAAATATTACTAGTGGGTCATCCACTTAACGGGAAATCTTTATGGTATTTATTCACGTTAAGATTGCACTTAAAAAAAGAATAAATAAATAAATAAAAATAATTTTCAGAATAATAATTTTCAGACAATGAAAACCCGTAAAACATAAAATATTTAAATATAATAACAGAATATTTAAGAAATTATTGTAGTAATATATTATATTCCATTTAATAAATGAGAGATATTTTTGTTTTGTTTTTCTTAAATTTTTTTAGGGGTATTCATTAATATATACAATGAATACGATTTAATAGAAATTATTTAGTAAAGAAAATTTAAAACGAATAGAATTGTATAAAATTTTCACTAAATGATGAATTTTATTAAAGTCAAAAACAAGATCCGTTCTTACACTTAATATAAAGATATTCATTCATTGGATGCTTAATTATCATCATTTGGCACATGAGCCGATCAGTAATTAAGGATAAAAAGTTTTCCTCAATTAAGAATGAAGAATAATTTGCCCATTACGCCGCCAGTATGAATCTATGTAGTACCAAAATGTTAAATAGTTATTGACAAAATGCTGTCCGGATACCTACGATTAGGTACAAATAATCTCAATTGCGCTAGTGACATTGGGTATATGAAGAGTGAAATGAAATCAAAATCGTGAGCATTACACAAAAAAAGAGAATTGAAAAGAGGATTAAAAACTACAATATAAAAACTGTGACTTAAATTCAAAATCCATTTAATTTTACAACCTAGAATAATGTTTTAAACTTGTTATAATAAACTTATTGAGAGAATTATCTTCAAAGCCAGCGATTGGTATAGTTGTTTTACGAAAAACGCAACCGCAAAGGGACGGTTAGCTCAGTAAATTAGTTTCGTTGTTGCTGTAGGTTACAACAAAGAAACCACTGAAGAGCAGCCTGACTTAGAACACTGTGTGAGTCAAAGTTTAGTAGAAGGTTGGAACAGTGTCAATACCGTATCTTAAACAGTGTTCATCGGTAGAGCACGTTGATAAAGCTTTACATTATAAATATACAAGACATGTAAAAATGATATTGTAGTCGTTATATCTCAAGTTTATAACCGTCTTCTTATGAAATATCGGGAGATTCAAAAAGGACTTCACAACTTTAAAAGCAGAAAAAATTTATTAAGATAACTTACAGATTCGGTGGAAGCCTCCTCTAAAAAAAAAAAATATAAAGCGCAAGTTTGTCATCCAACATTCACTTTGGTTCATATGGCTTCCAATTGTAATGCGACACACATCCCATCTAAAGTCTATTTCATTCCAGACTGTAAAAAGCAAGTCGGGAGTTACCTCTGCAGTTGCGGCGTTAATTCGAAGTCTTAGCGCAACAAGAACAGCGGCAAAGGTTTTACATAAATCCTATCTTTATTGAAATTCACGAGAGAAAATCTAGCGGGATCAAATCTGGGGAGTGAGGTGGCCATTCAATTGGATCTTCATGACTATTCCACTGACCTGGGAATTGAATATCACGAAAATCTCATACTTCTAGCAGGTAGTGAAGTGGTGGCCCGCCTTGCTGATAATAATGGCATCCATCTGGGTCATCATCATCTAACTGAGGAATTAGAAACTTTTGAGGTATGTCAAAATAAACGATATTTTTTACGGTTGCCTTCTAGAAGAAGAACAACCAGTCTAAACGAAGGTTTCGTGCCAAAAGTAAATTTTATGCCTACTAGAAGGCTCCCTGCCTTACTCTCTACAAACTACGTTGCTGATTGTTAATCGTAAAACAAAAACATGCAGCGATCACGTTCCGAACCAGTAAATGTATCCATTTTTAACAACACTGTTGACAGTGCTGCTGACCGAATTCGGTACTAATGAACAAAGTAGAGACTTGATGTATTTTGCTAAGAAATGAGACCTCAACCGAATCTATAAGTTTCCTCAATAAATTTGTATACGCTTTTAAAGTTGCGAAGTCCTTTTTGAATTGCCCAGTGTATATATATATATATATATATAACATATGCTGTGATTCCAAAAATATTGGAAGAATCAAAGATGCAAGTCAATTGTCACTGGATAATTTCATCGATTGGGGATTCCTCAAAAAGTAAGAGCGAGTTTTTAATGAACTATCAGATCATTATCTAGCGCCGATAATTGTGAACTGTGAAGGCAAATATTTAAAAAATTAAATATATTAACTTATCCTCATGTTTATATTTATGAATGAACAATATTTGCAACAAAAAAAATGGTCATTCTTAAGAAATAACAAAATCAGACAACGGAACTCTTTTCATATAACAAAACCCAAAATTTAGGTTTACGATAAAGGACTTAATTATGCTTCCGTTACCACTTTTAATAAATTACGGAACCATTTAAAAATATCTTCCTCGAATTTATTAAAAACATGATTAATAGATTTTTCTTTTACGGAAACAAATATTACTTTGTTGAAGAATTTTTAAATAATGCTAATAAAAAAAAAAAAAGGATTTAGTTGCATCCCGCTCAATGTGTACATATAAAAGTGCTCAAAATAATTTTCAGTACCGTCTGCTGAATTTTTAATTATTTTCCAGTAATTCTTATATTACATTTTTGTATTTTAATAATAATTATGGACTTTAAGCAAATCTATTTTTACTATCCTGGCATCATAGCTCTAGAGCTATGCTGCAAGAAGGAAAGTATAGTAATCAGTCAAAAAGTAGTGAATGGATTATTTCATTTCTCGACGTTTCATAACCCAAGCATCCCCCAAAAAAAGTTGAGAGTAATATTCGTACGTACGTATATACATGTGTTGGAAGCTTAATAAATTTTGACTGGTTAAACCGTTTTTATTGAAATTTTGTACAGTGTAAGGGGCAATTTGTTCGTAAAATTCTGGGTTTAATTTTCTCAAAACTTTGCAAACATACCCCACTTTATATTAAGTTCAATATATGCGTGTAGGCTTACCTTACCATTTAAAAAAAATATTTTGCCCCAAAATTCCACGCTTTACCAATTATTGAAACAAGCCTTCTTTCTATTTATCGTAAATTATTTAACCGAATTTTATTATATCTTCAAAGTCATAGTGACTCAAAAAAAAGAATACATTTGAGGCAATATTGGCGGCGGGAGAGCAGATCAAAGTTTAAAAATATCGACTTTTAAAATTTTATTGGTTTAACAATAATAGACTTTAATAATAATGTTACAATAAAATTTGTATCACCCCCACCTCCAAAAAAGGAATCCTAGGTATATGTAAATCAAAATATTGTAAAATAACATTTAACTGTTGACAGCAGAAAAGAAATAATTAAGACAAATATAAAATTAAGAAAAAAAACACAATTATACAGAAGTTACTCAGAATATTTTGATTATTAGACAGTCTTCTAATTAACTTGTTTTCCAAAAATAGTATTTAAATTGGGAAATTTCAAAAACTCTTTCAAGTGTTGATCTTGCAACACCCTTCTCCAAATCTAGTTAAAGTTTTGAATCACGCTCAAAACCTAATTAAACTTTGTTTCATTACAAAGGATAAATCATTGAGATATCATCTTTCAATAGGTACATTTTCATTTACATATAACAGTGATTTATATTTTTATTTAACAGTATTTTCTATGAGAATAATTTAATATAAAAATATAAAATATTCATTATTATATCAAATTATTATTTACTCAAATGTTTTAAAAACTTTAGCGCTTTCACCAGCTAGCCATTCAGAACAGCGTTGGAATAAAATAATCATAAAAACAAAAATTTTAATCTAAAAGACGATTCAGTAATATAACAATATGTTTTTAATTTGTCTCAAAATTTGTTATGATTGTTTATACATCAGTGCTTCAAATTGAAAAAATGATTAAATTTAATTCAGCGCTGCTCCGAAAATGATGAATAACCGTAAAAAAAAACGCTAGGTAATTAAATATATTAAGTGAACCTCGAAGTGATGAACTGGCTTAATAATTATATAACTTTGCGCGTGTGTGCGTGCGCGCGCCCACACACTTATGAACTTATTTATATACACCTTACATTACAAGTGAATATTTTATTTTTTCAACAAAACTTATGGTTTTAAATTGTTTTTTTTCATTATTAATTAGAAATACAAAAATCAATTAATGAGATTAATTTTTCACTAACACTAAGAAAGTGGAAATAAATTCGTTTAAGTACTGATTTTTATAATCTTATAATACATCCACACATATGAAAATGCAAAACATAAGCAGCAAGCACATCATACTTTATCTATTTTCAGAGGATCTTTCAATTCAGTTTCAGTATTTTTTTTTTGTATATAAAATAAATTTCAAAAAGTTAATACATTTTAACTCAGATTAAATTTGAACTTAATTTAATATTAAACTTTAGTTTAAATTTAATATAAACTAAATTTACTCTTAAGTATTTAAATTATTACTAAAACATCTTTTAGTGATGACTACATAAAAAAGAAAAAAAAAAACATAATTAATTTTTTTTTTATGAAAGAACGGGCAAGATATGTTCATTAGCCCGGTCGAAATAGGTAGCGTATGAAAAGATTCCATGCCTAACCAGGATTCGAACTCGAAACTCCGCACAATTTATTTTATTTTTACTTAAAATACTTAAAATAAAAGAGTATTTGTGTTTTATTATAAAATTTTAATTTAAATATTTAGTTTAATAATTTGAAATTTAAAAATATTAATTAAAAACAAAGCCTTTATTGTCCTCATAAAACCTGAATCCAATTTCTTTTGTTTGGCTTTCAACTTCTTTATGATCTTTATTAATTTATATCATCTATTTCTCTTCTCTTCGAGTGAATTATTTTCACGCATATTTTCTCCCATTGAATAAAGAATAAAATTCTAATAATATAACTGAAGCTGTTCTTTTAACTATGTTATACCTTCTTATAAAAAAAAAATTTACCATGTGGAAAAAATAATGTTTTTGCTCTATTGCAACTTTTATTTATGTGATATAGCTGTGCAGTTTTATGTTAATAATATTTTTTGAATGCATAATATTCCACAAATTTAAAAAATCTTTACAGCCGACTGTTGTGCAAAATTCTAATTAAAAATGTAAACCTTTTATGAAAAAGTATGTAATAAACAATATGTTTATTCCATTTCGATAGAAAAATTATTTATAAGCAATTCAATGATTTGATTTGATTTTTCACTTATAATAATGATTAATTCCAACTCTTAATTTCAGGTTTATTACTTCTAAACAAACAAAATTAATATTTGTGACAAATTAATATTTGTTCATGTAAAAATTAACTCGACATAAATTTATCTAAAAAAAAGTACCTTAAATTATTATTTGAATATAAATTTTTATTTTTCTGTATAATTAATTGTAAATCGTTTTATTGTCTATTTTAATCAACAGATTATCAAAATTTTATAAAAAGATTATATGCATTTCTATAGGGTTATTTATAAATGACAGCGTAGGTAATTCTACGTACAGAAGGAATAATTGACAAAGAACATCTGAAGAAGGACTAAAGAAACTACCGAAAAACAACATATATCAAGTACATGGATGATTTGAAAGGAAAATTTGGGTGTATCTCAATAAGAAGATAAATATGGTAGATAGATTAACATAGAGAAATAAAATTGTCATAAAAATCTAAAAATTAACAAGAGTTAGCATCTGAAGAGCGTACAGACAGATAAAACCCTCCATGGACAGATGGAGTAGGTGGAGAAGAGGTGCCAAAAGAAAAAAAGATAATGTTTGTTTAAATAATAACCTACAGAATTTTAAAGAAGAGTTATTTTAATATTTTTTTTTAAAAACTGAAAGGAACAGATTCTCTTTATGATAGACATGAAAAAGTTGTATTTATTTAAAAGGTTACATTGAAAGATATTTTCCTAAAAAAAAGGAAATTTTTATGAACCTTAACTTTTTCCGAAGATATATATATATATATATTATATACACACAAAATTGTAATTAAATTTGAGATAAAATATTATATTTCATTTTAAACAGCTGACGTGTAGCACTGCTGTGCGGACGTGTTTTTCTTCTGGCTCATAATATGTTTGCCTTTTTGGTTTCCGTGTTCTTGTTTTGTTTTGCGTTTTTTTTAATTTTCTTAAGTGTTTCATTTAAACTAATTTTATTTATTTCACTAACACGTTGCTATGGACCAGCTTCAAGCTGTTACCCATAGCAACGGCGGTTCATCAAATGTAAGTAATAACATGTCACCTCACGTGAACCCTACCCTATCAAATAACGGAATAGCGGGCTAAAATGTTCGGACAGGGAATCTAGAAAGCCGGCGTGCCGTAAGTTCATTAGAAATGGCATTTTCGACAACATGGGTGTCGTGTCAGGAACGGACATCTCGATTCCCCCCGAGGGGAAAAGATCCCACCTCGTAGCGTGTCCGGTCGCTACACCACCCCCTCCGTTCCTAGCCAGTAGTGGCTTTAACGGAGAACATCTTCTCGCCCTCAAACTGATTGCGCACCACAGCTTTCAGTTCAGGCCCCACAGAGATGCCACCGATGCAGATGCCCCTAGGGACATCTGCATCGGTAAAGTTCACCCCGAGATAGTTTTATGTGTTTATGCCTTGAGAAAGAAGACAACGGACACCTGCAGCTACCACGTCGCCCTCAGGAGCTAAGCTAGAAGCCTAACCGCGGAATGAAGACCCCGCCCCTAGCACTAACTTTACTGAACCAATTATCGAATGTCTCAGATCCGAGCAAACTACCACTATAACAAAACTTTCCCACTTAAGTTTATCACAGCGAAATTTAGACCTTGTTCCCTTAAGAACCCCGCTAATTACTCGAAATGAGTTTAATACTGACTCCGCTCCGGTCTGCCCGGGAGAGGAAAATTTACGCCTACTCCCACACAGCTCCACCGCAGAGTCCCGCGTGACATTCACCATCTTTCGTAACCGCCGCCGAAACGCCGCTGCATACCACCGAAGCGGCACCCAGAGACGCCCCGCCGACAGTGTCGTTAGCTCACAAAATGACCCCGTCGAAGCGCGACCTCACCCCCCGGGACAAGGATAACCATGCCCGCTGGCAGCGGCCGCAACTCCGCTGACAGCTTTACTCCAACAAAATAACACCAATTCTAACCGAGACACGCTGCCTTAAGCGCCTACCTTCGGCCAGTCAACTGCCCAGGCGGTCCCTAGCCACCCAGGTCCCTATCACCTAATAAATCCCTTCAGCAGTCCTGCTCAGGGCGAGGAAGCGAAGGAAGCCAGCAACTATAGTCCACTCTCTACGAGTCCTCTAGTTGACTCGTAGATTCAAAACAGAGTTTACTCTATCGAGTTCCCTAGTAACTCTGGTACGCTCAGCTTCGTACCGGGGATATATGTGTAGGACATGGTCCACGGTGTCATCGACCCTACAGTTTGACAGAAGCCGGAATCAACCAACCTAAACCTAGCCAATTTATCCCTAAAGGCAACATGTCAGGAGAGAAACTGTGTCGTGTGCCAATTGGGGGATACCCAGCTAACCGCTCGCAACTCTCTAACATTGGGGAATATACAATGCGTATAACGACCTGTTAAAGAAGTGTTCCATCTATCTTGCCAAGAGTCAAAACCTTGGTCCTCGATCTCACGCATACGCCCAGAAGTAAGAAGGCCTCCCTTCTTTGCAACATACCGCTGGCTACGTTCCGTAGCCGAAATATCCACAGGATTGATGCCCGCGATCACAGTCACTGCCTCTCGCGAGACAGTCCTGTCAGGAACGGACAGTGAAAATGAAATTTCAGACCATAATGAGCAAACCCTCCCTGCCACGCAGTACCATGCATGCAAACCGAAAGGATCAGTTGGCCGGCTGATGAAATTCCGGTGGCGAAAAAACGCCAACGAATTCATTATACAAATCTCGCGTTTCATCAGCCGGCCAATCTAGTTTTACAGTTCCTACATCTAACAAATTTAGTTTTCTTGAAAACATTGTAGAAAATTGAGGTGTTCATGAGAAAACGTTAAAACCAGAGCCTATTTCTGTCACAGGCGTTATCTCAATAACGGAATTGAAAAAGATTTTAGCACGCTTATTTCCTACTACTACTGTGACGAATTACACTGACGACGATGAGATCAGGCCACACGGTGAAAGCTCTGCCGGTAGACACCGAGACATATAAAGTCATCAGGTCGACAATGTCGACATTGCTTGAAAGCAATGTCAGCGATTATACATACCAGCTTAAATATGAGAGGGCATATAGAGTGGTCATGCGGGGCATGCATCACTCGATTTATGAGTTGGCTAAATTAGGCTACGAGGTTGGAAATGTTATTACTGTTCTCCATCGCCAGATGAAGGAACCGCTGCCGCTTTATTTCGTGTATTTAGACCGAAATCTAATAATAAGGAAATCTTTAATGTGAAATCTCTGAATATACAATTGTAAGCTTTGAGGCTCCATATGACAAAAAAGAGATGGTCCAGTGCAAAACAACGCTTGGGCATTCCAAGAATCAATGTAATCACCCGTATCGTTATGTGAAATGTGGTGCAAATCATGCGACTATGGACTGTTCTAAGGCACCACAGATCCCGGATTCCTGCGTAGCGACCAACATCCGGTGAGTTGCAGAGGGTGTAAGGTTTATCAACAACATAAGACTAAGATCTTTCCATCACACCCTGCCCGGTCTTCCGAGAAGTTGTAACTACTGGCAATTCTAATGGCAATCATGATTAAAGCCGTCATTATGCTATCATCAACATCATAACTTTCACAAACATGAGAATCATTGCCAGCCTAGCCAGACACCCACACATCTCCTCTTTTGACACGCGGACTGTTGTTACTGACTGCAGTATTATAATGACGGCTTTAATCATGAGCTGAATATTTCTGGTCCTAACTACTCTAAGAAAGTTACAATGTGTTTACCCGCTGATAGTAATGATAATGAATATAAGAATGAGCTGAATGCTTCCGATTCTACCTACGCTGAACGAGTTAAAATGGGTGGTTCCTATGGTCAGCGAGCTGCTAATAACCAGAATTTTTAAGGGCTCCAGAATTTTTAATGGTAAACCTTATGTTTCAAACATTTGAGAAAATGATGGGCAGGCTGTTCGGACTATTACTGAGTCGTCTTGAGGGAAAATGTATAACTTTATCAGACTAGCAATCTGGAATGCTAACGGGTTGTCTGACAAGAAACTAGATTTGGAAGCGTTTTTAAATATTAATAATATTGACGAAATGCTTGTGCCTGAAACACGGTTTCTCTGATAGACATTTTGGAAAGTTTCATGTCTATACAATGTATTGCACCAATCACCCATCGGGGAATGCGCACGGCGGTACCGCTGTTATTATTAGAAGTACGTTTTTTCACTATGTATCACTTGAACACAAAAAGGATTATTTGTAGGTCACCACCGTGGTTGTTCACGGTGGACGTTTAGAGTTATCTGTCTCCTCCATTTATTGCCCACCACAGCAAATAAGTTTATGGCACTCTTAGATCTCTAGGTCCAAGATTCATCTGTGGTGGAGATTGGAATTCTATGCACCTACATGGGGTTCGCGAATGACATCACCAAAAGGCAGGCAACTTTTTCAGTCAATGGCTGATTATAATTTGGAGTGTTTGTCATCGGGGCGACCAAACTACTGGACTACGGATCTAAATAAAATTCCCGATATCCTGAGTTTTTTCGTTTTCAATGGTATTTCTAGGAACGATTTACATGTAGATCCACATTTTGACTTATCATCAAATCGTACACCGCTTGTACTAACTTACAATGTCTATTACCTTTTCGATAACTGCTCGGTCTCTCACTTTCTTTAATAAGAATTTTTGGAATAAAATATAAGATGAACGTAACTTTGAAGTCACCGGCCGATGTGGATAATGCAGTACACGGCTTGACCAAATTATTCAATCAGCGTTATAGGCCTCCACGCCCAATTTGGATTTTTCTCCCCCAGCTCAAAATACGTATCCGGTTTTCAATAGAGAGAAGATAGAACCGGAAATTACGACGCGTTTGGTAGAGAAATCGTTACCCTGCTGATAAGGGAAGATTTATCAGGGCTTCTCAAGAACTAAAACGGTTAATTCGAGCATTTAAGAACACTTCATTTCAATCCTACATTGAGAATATTTCTGATGGGGAGACTGCTGACTACACTTTATAGAAAGTTGCGAAGTCGTTCAAGAGACCCCTGCAGTCCATTCCTCGTCACCGTAACATTGACAGAACGTGGCGAGAATTTTTCAGGAAAAGGCGACCTTATTTGCTCAACACCTTTCCGACGTATTTCAGCCTAATGATGTCGAGGCTGATCCGGGGATGATCAGCGAAATCTCCGATTATTTGGCTTCTCTTTTCCAAATGTCCTTGCCGATTACGCGATTTACAGTACAAGAGTTCTCTTCAGTCATTAACGATAAAATACATCAAGCGAAAGCGCAGGGGGGGCGCTTTTGACAAGGTTTGGAATATGGGATTGCTCTATAAACTGAAAAAGGTTTTATCGCGTGTTTTCTATGTGGTACTAACATCTTACTTAGAATACAGGTGCTTTCAAGTTACACATGGAGAGGGTTTGACGGATTTGTTCCTTATACAATCAGGGATACCTCAAGGAAGCGTTCTCGGACCCATCTTGTATGTTCTGTTTACGGCTGACTTGCCAATTACGGCAGATACCAGAGTTGCAACGTTTGCTGACGATACTGCAATTCTTGCTGTCTACGACTTACTTGTTGGAAAATAAAAATAAACGAAACAGAATCAAAGCACGTCACGATCACCCTTCGTAAGGAATACTGTCCTCCTTTTTCTGTCTTCAATGTTCCGATTCCGAGATCTCAAGACTGTAAATAATTGGGTTTTCATCTTGATCGATGACTTGCTTGGGTGAAACATATCAGTTCTAAGCCGAAACAGTTAGTTCTCAATTTTAAACACATTTACTGGCTGGTAGAACATAAACTTATGCTTTCAGCAGAAAGTAAATTATTGATTTACAAATCCGTTTAGAAGCCTGTTCGGACTTACCGGCTTGAATTGTGAGGTACAGCTTGCAGCTTCCGTATTGACATAATTGAATGGTTCCAAACAAAACACTGCGGTAATTGCTCAATTTACCCTAGTACATAAGTAATAGCCTTATATATAATGAACTTAATTTGCGAACCGTTCGGCAGGAAATTTCTCTGGTCAGCCTATAGTATCAAAATCGTTTGTATCGGCATCCGAATTATTTGGCGATCAATTTATGATAATACGATCAGTGATTTTTCAAGATTGCTGAGGAACAATATTCTTGGTTTGCCCTATCGCTTCAATTAGGTGACTATGATCTGGCCTACGGAGTGCTCATCTATTCCATTATTAAGTCACAAGCCGCTGGGTCTGTGGCAACTTAATGTTAATTCAAATACATCTTATTTGCTTACTGTTCTATGAAAAGATTGTAAAGTTGCCGTGTCGTTATAATAAAAAAAAAAATAAATAATATTATTTACTTGCAAATATGTTAAAAGATAACGAAAAATGGTAAAGAAGAATATTTTAGTGATTTGTATTAAATGCTAACATTTCTTCAGCTGCATGATTTTCGTAGAAATTTTATATTATTTTAATTCCGTATTTAAAAGATCAGTAAAATGATATAGCAGATCAGAACAAAAAATTAAAAATAAAATTTGCAGATGATAAGAATCAAACACAAATTAAAAAATTAGAAAGCATTCTTAAATATATATATAACAATGCTAGCAAGTTATTTTAAACGTACAATATTACAGAATAAAATATTTTATTTTTGGTAAGATTGTACGTCAATTACAGTTCCCCTGATTTCTTTATTTATGATAAAAAATGAATTTTGTAGTATGTGAAAGTGTCAAGCTTGCTAGGGATTTGAAGTCAGAAACAATTATTAAGTAGCCAAGAAGCTACCACTCCATCACTGTGGCCAGCGGGGTAGTAGATATGCGCTCCATTACTGAACATTAATTTTTTATTAAATTAAAATTAAACAATGATTAATAAAGTGACTTACACTCAACTAGTATGTTTTATTATAATTGTCTTTGTTTAGTGTACCTAATGAATACTAGATTATTTAAAAACCAAACTTTTGTTATACGCTACTGTAAAATCATCTTGTAGTAAAATTAAAAATAAAAAGAAGTTTTATTACCGAAATGCATTAGACTAGTTAATAAAATATATCTTGTATTATATGAATATTCTCTTTTAATTTAATATTTTAAGTTAAAATATAGAGATTTTACTGAAAACAACAAAAATTTTACAACTATAAATATTGTAAAAGAAAGTGTGTCAAAACACTGTTTTAATAAAATTAATTGAACTTAAATTGATCAAAGATAAAAATAAAATAATAAGCGTAGGAGTTATAAGAATAAAGTGATTATTTATTCAGCGTATAAAATAAAAGAAAATCAACAAACATTAATAAAAATTCTCTTTTATTTTTACGTCCAGGAAAACAAAAAAATCCATTTTACTTTCTCATTTCATTTGTTTTTATTATTATTTTTCGAATTAAAAAATACGTTTTTTTTAATTTTTTATTTACGAACGTTTTTAATACTAGAATATTAGAAAAAAATATACTAAAATTTTTGTGAAGTTGCTTAATTTTATGTATATTTAAGATAAATAATGTGTAATTTGTGTGTTTGGTACAAACAAAATATGAAGCAAAGTTAAAAAAAACAAGCAAGTTGAAGCAAGTTTAAAAAAATAAATTAAGGTAATAGAATGCAATGTAAAAGTAATTTTGTAATAGAAAAAAAAATATTTGTGTTAATAATACAAATTTAAATTTCTTTATTACAGCATATCATAAAAATAATCATCTACAAAACGTAAATATAAGTTTTGAATACCAAAAATTGTGAGTAAAAAAAAACATATTGCAAAGAAAATATTTTCACAAAATTATCTATTATTTGAAAGAATATAAATTGTCTTCTCGTTAATTTGTATACATTTGTTTAAATTGAAATCTCACAAAAATTTTCAAGAACAGTTAAATTAAATTTATTTATTTTTTTAAAATGAATTCTATCTACTACAGGTTATAAATTTTACATAAAATTTAAATCTATCTTATTACTTTCCTTTACATGAGAATCAATAATAAAAATTACAGTTCATTAACATAATGATGTGAAGCTGAATAGTATTCCGTTTTACAAAATAAAAATCTTCATTTTAGATCAACTATCAAGTTATTTTTATTGTTCATTTAACGTTTTAAAATGAACGTTTTAAAAATATAACTAAAATTACACATATACATCATACTTAATATAATTTTAATGTTTATTTTCGTAATTCTTCATGAGTATTATTAAAAAAAAAAAAAAAAAAAAAAAAAAAAAATACTTTTCAGATGGTAGAGAGAGCTTAGAAAAATAATAACTGCTGGTGAGGCGCCACACAAGCGTTACCTAGTTATCGTGTGGTAAGGTAGCTTTCTTGAAATTACTTCCTTGAAAAAAATCACAAAATTATGATCAACAAAAGCAGCTTTTCAAGAGATATAATATTACATCATAAATACTGATTTAATAGGAAGAAAAAGGAAACGTTACTCAATAGTAAGAAAATATATGTACATACAAATATAAAAACTTTCCTGAAAACTGTAGGAAGAAATTTAAATATTTCATTCGAGATAAAATTTATAATTATATGCTATGTTACCAGTCATTACATTCTCATTTATTGCTGTATTTAAGAAGAAATTACTAGAAAATATTAACTAATTTTAACTAGAAATATTATCAAACATTCAACCTTACCTTATAATATAATTTATCATATAATTAAAATTAAAGAGATAGCTTTAAATAAATTAAATTAAACCCTCTCAATTAACAATATGAATTTTTTCATATATGAATTAATAAATTAAGATTACTGTTAAACAAACTTTTTAATTAGGTTTTTATTCATCCTATAAAGGTGAAAAATAGTCTAATTTTGATACCATCTCGTTTACAAACTAAATATTAATTTCTTTTTTTTATCAAATCACGACGTTGAAATAGTGAAATGGAAGAAATATAACCAATTTTTATACTCGGAGATCAGATGTTATAACGACAAACAATCGCAGAAAATAAGTAATATAAATATATTTAGACTGTTCTACTAGAATTTTGTTGAAAAATTCACAGGGAGATTACGTTGCTTAAAATAATGAAACCCATCATGTAACATAAATCCGGAAGTCTTAAAAATCCTAAAAATTATGTAAAAAATTTAATTTTGAATAAATTTATTTTCAATAATTATTTATTCAGAAATATTTTTTAGTGATGAAGTACATATTTTAGCTATTCTTTATAAAACTTCACCCGAATTCATTAAAAATGAATTGTTTACAAGGCATTGGGATTTTTCAAACAGAAATAAATAAAAACGCACCTTAAAGATTAAGAATACTAGGAAAATGTTTGACTGACCAAAACTTTAAAATAACGAACGGTCCAGACGAATGCTTGAAATGAAATATTATAATTATTTAAACTACAGAAGTATGCCTGTAAAATTTATCTGGATTTTTCTGAGTCGCTCTTTACATATTAATAGTTAAACTTTTACTTTTTTACTACCATTTTAAATTTGCGAGTACATCATTTAAATATATTTAATGTATCTTGATAGTCCAACCCTTTCTGAGGTAAAATGTTTAATCAATATCTCTTCTCAACCAGTTTATTGATTTTTAAACAGAAATAAGATAAAAATATTAAAAACAAACTCTTGTAATTTAATGAAAGGAATAAATTTTCTCAAACATATTAAAGTTTAAAACACAAAATTATAGATACAAAAAAAATCCCTTTCGGCATGCCGGAAGGCGGAGGTAGATTTTACCGATGCTAAGTTGGGGATAAAAAAGATTTGCCCCTTAAAGTTAAGAAAAATTTCAAATGTACTCAATACGACAATGGTTGCTTGTGAAAAAATGTTTCACATGTTTACCAAACGACAAGCCTCATCTTCTTAAAATTCCAGCAATATTTTCGTCATCCCTTTCCGTAAAAGTTAGTCATATCAAAAACTGTTTCAGAAAAATGTTTTACGTAATGTTTAGAAGACTAATGACCACTTTAAACCGATTCGATACTGTGCCTATTAAGGGAGGTACGATTTTTTGTTTTGTTTTAGAAACTACATTTTTTTCACCCCCTGGACCAATGATTGATGATATCAAGAACTTCTTAGATAAATTGTAGGCTCTTATCCAAAGAATAGTAAGAACTTCAAAAGAATTCGATACTCTACTTAGTAAGAAAGTTTTAGTGATATTTTGTTTTTTCGAAAAAGCCCCATTTTCACCTCCACGGTTCGATTTTTCTCATTAACAAACTCGACCGAGATTTTGAGTCGTTATATTTTACATATCAATTTAAAAGTGATTGGCGCAAAGTTACAGCAGTTATTGTGTCCACAAGAAAGCGAAGTATATTATAAACTTTTAAGCTGACGGTGGTTTTGGGGTCTGTGGAATGTGAAACGCGAAGATATGTCGAAATTTTTCGGAAATAGAATCATGGTACCCTTTACAATAGCTACCTTTCTTATGAAATCGACCTAAAAGCATACAAAAAATTTATAACGCAAAATGGTTTTTTTCTTTTACTTAGACCTGAAAAGATCTAACAATTAAATTTCTGGATGATAATTTTTGCCGCAGTGTTTAATTTACAATCGATTCCAGTTTAACCGTACCATAAATAAATTTTTAAATACAAAAAAGCAATGATGTACCCAGAGGGGTTCTCATTGAAATCCCTCAAAGGACTGTATATGAAGGCATATATATACGTATCTTATGTAGTATACATAAATAAATAATAAATATAAATAAGTACATACAAAGATGAATTCAAAGAACACATTAAGTTCAGAACATAAAAAGCAATAAAAAATAGTCTTATCAATCGCACAAAGAAACAATTCAAAGAACCAACAAAAGAAAGGGTAAAAGTAAGTATATGTACAGAATCGCCTTATCCCCTCTCAAACGGCTGGCAATCCCACATAATCGTGTATTTTAGTGTTTTCGAAAGCCACCGATCTTCTTTTACATATGTCAATAGTTTGTTCTGGAATTACTGAACGGATCTAACTAACAACACATATTTTTCTGATCATAGTTATGATTAATTTATAGATAATAACATTGTTTCTTCATGAACTACGACGCAGTTATACGCAGGTGCTGACTAAGTAATTTTACTTAGTTATCTCGGAGAAAAAGGAACTTTTATAGGTTTTTCACACTCAATTAAAAAAAATTGGCTTAAAATTGCCATAATGGTTTTATCCCCACATTTTGATTTCGATTTTTTTTTAACGCTTTAATTTATAGTCGCATCAACAATTAAAGTCATTAGCGACTACAGTAATACTATCATGTAGTATTATATAAAATAAAAAAAATCATAAAGAACAGAAATAAACAATAAAGAAATAGCAACAATAAATAACAAACATAGAAAAGTGAAAATAAAATACATAAATCAGACAAAAATCGCTAAATCGTATTCTTCATTCCACTGTAGGAGAGGAACCGCAACAGACGTTTAACACCTTCGTTCTGGTTTAATAGAAATTTCATATTCGAACCCATGTCAAGTTTTGTCGGATGGTTCCAAAGATTGGCCAATCAACAAGCAGGTGGTACACGGACCATTTGACCTTGCAAGCCTCACAGATCTTCTGAGGAGAGCCAATTAGGTGGGCGCGGGTAAGCCTGGTGTGTCCAATTCTTAGCTGAGTTAAGATGACTTGGTCTCTTCGGTTGCTCGGGGGTGCATGTTTCCCGAGCACATTCTCCCGGATGTTTTGTAATGCCGTGGGAGTTACTCAGCAGCCAGAATCTATTCCACTGAGCCCAAAATTTTACACGGACTGATCTCATGAAGTCTCTTTCACATGTCAATTGTACTCGGATGCCATTTATTGCGGCTCTCTTGGCAGTATCCGGCCCGTTCGTTCCCGAGGATGCCACAATGGCCAGGGACCCGTACCAGTACCACAGTCCTATTTATCCTTCAAAGGATATCATGAATAATTCAGAACGTTTGCAGCTCAAGCTCTCAAGTACACTCCTAGAGTCTGTAATTACTAGGAAGATTTCTACTTTAGTTGAAAACGTATAAAATAGATTTTCTTTCTAGTTCCTAATTCTTTCAGCGGAAAAAAATTGGATCCATTTAAAATATAAGTTGCACGTACTACGTGGAACAAAGAATTTTAGAGTATAAAAAAATATTTAAAAAAATTTTAGGCTGTAAACAAAATCATAAATGGATAAAAAAAGTAAATAAAAAAAAATTGTTTAAAATTTCATAGTGAAAAGCCGCTTAAAAAAAAAGAAATCTTATTGAGATCATAAATTTATTCTAAAAATTTATTTAATATTTACAATGTGACAGCTTAAATTAAGTTTACTATTCTAATACAATTTATATATATATATATATATATATATATATATATATATATACAAAGACGGTTTTACCGAGTTATACAAGTAATGATATAACATTTTTATTTACAAGGTCTGACAGAAATGAATAAAATGTTTTATCCAAGGATTAAAGTTAGGTGTGGGACGAACATTATATTTCACAAATGGATATATAAAAAACACTGATATTTATTAAATTGAAGTACCTCAATTATTTTTCCATTGGTAGTATTAAAGCGTCAGCGTACATTGGAAATGTTTTCTTAAATTTTTTATTATTTAATACTTTATCCTATCGCTAGAAGTGAAAAAGTAAAGGCTGACGTTAGAAATAATGAAATGGAATGAAGAAATAAGAACGAGGATAAATAGAAGATTATCTTCGTAATTAAATTACAAATATCGTGAAATGTATTTGATAGCAGTCAATGAATATTTTAAGCAATATTTCCTTGAAATCTATGGTTTGCTTCAGTAGTAGTTTTTCAGTATAAAAAAACCAACGGAAGAGAACAGTGAAATAAAATCAACAAAACATAGCACGATATTGTTAATTTTTAAAAGAAAAAGCAAATCAATAAAACTACAAAACAAAATAAAACTGTGAACAAAAAAACAGCTGGTTTTATCAAATTAACATATTTTATTTCTTTCATGTCTCTCGTTATTACAATTATTCCTATTACGATTTTTTATTATTTCTATGACCTTAATATTATTATTATTTTTTTTTTTATAACTTATTTATTTCAATAATAAATAAGTAATTGGTCGTAAAATGTTTCCTTAAATGTGTATAGTACAGTCAAAAAAATAACGAAAATATAAAATGTTATTAATATATTTTATATTGTTAAGTAATCATAAATTATTTTTCGTCTCAAAATAGAATTTACAATCTAAAATACTAAATAAACCATAAATAAAGATGATCATTTACGATCATCTGCAGAAAGAGAGAGACTTCCATCGAAGCTCCTCAAAAATTACATACTAGTAAATTACAGAACATTCAACGTAAGTACACGCATAAAGTTAAGTCAGAGAACAGTGCGATCGGTAGCTTATCATAATATAAAAACAAAAAAGATTAATAAACACGAGAAACGATGAAACACTGAGGGAAAAAACAAACTAATATAAATAATAAAAGAATAACTACTGTAAAATTGAACGAAGTGAAATAATGAACTGATGGTTAACACTCGATGTAACTCAAACTTTTTTTTTCTCCTGCTCCCCTGGGATGGATCGGCATTCATACAATACTCAACCCAGGAGAACGGATCTTTTATTCACCTCCTTCGTCTGCCTCAAATAACTGAGGCAGGGTAACCGGGCCCGGCTACGCCGTTCCCGGGCCCCGCCACAGTAACTGGTACTAGGTCTTGCCTGCCTCAAGCCAGAGAGGGAAAGCAAATTCGGCTATGCCGTTTCCACATTCCCCCTAGCCGGGTCTCGGTCTTTCTCTTTTTTTTGTACTTGCTGTTTCCTGCTACAGTCACGAAACTCTATTTCTTTCCACTGAAGAATTTCCGGGCCCACACGGTCTATAGCATTTCATTCTACCATCATTTGTATCATATAGTTTACAGTGTTTTCGGGCGTTATCCATCCAAGGCCTGTTCTCTCCTTACTTCGGATCCATCTAAAATCTACTTCGATAAATTCATAAAATGTACGTAAGGTGAAGTAAGGTTTACGTTCATAAATGTACGTAAAATGTACGTAAGTCGTAAATATTACCAGGTGTAAATATTCACCAAATTTTCTATGGCCGGAGAAAAGCTGTGCAACATAATAACTCACATTACCATGACCTCTCCCCAGCCACGGCTCTAATCGCAGTATCATTCTTCGCGTCCATGCTCCAGTGTGCGACTCATCCCAAGCCCCCTGCCACTCTTGCCATAGGAGGGTTTTACCGTCCTCTCTTATCATATCCTAATACATTCTTTTCCTGTGTTGGGCTATAAGATAAATGGGAGGCACTCCTGCCAACACATGTAGCTCAAACTGAAAGCACATAAAATCACCGAGGTTCCTGGATTCCATAGGTCCAGATTGGTTTCAGGATCGTCGTGTATAATAATTGCCTGTTAGATAGTGAAAGTTTTGATTTCCTGCTCAGCAGAGAGTATATTTCCTTAAACTTAATACTCATTTGATTTCTTTTTTCTCTTACATGTACTTTCCACATCAGATGAAGATCAAGGTACATAAACTTTGTGGTACGAAAATAACATGAAAATAGACACCGTAGGCAGTTCTCTCCTGATTGCGAATATAACATGACTCCATTTCGCTTGATTGACCTTAATCTTCCATCTAAATAGTCATTCGTTGACTTGGTCCAATTCAGATTATAGTTATCTTGAATCATATAACTGAGTTAAAAAAAGTTATGGAAATGCCAGATTTCGGATCAAATGCAAAAAAATATTTAAAAAATACACTCCAGATATGTGATCACATTGATATATTCGATTTATACGAACAAACACATTTATTTGTTCTCAGCTAAAGTCTTATTTAGAATAAGTAACTAATGATTTGATGGTTTAGGTTATATAGAATTAGAAAATAAATATAACATTTTTCATTTATTTTGAAAAGTTAATTCTTTTACTTCAGAAGGTCTTCAGAGATTTTACCAATCTGATCATTTAACTTTAATTATAGCGAATTACAAACTAATCTACTTTACTTTATCAGAGGGTAAGAGTTTTTATCATTATATGCCACATTTTTAAATGTTACAAAAATTAATCCCATCTCAAAATTTGATGCAGTTAAAGGTTATTTGAATTAATTTTTTTTGATAGAAATAATTTTGATTATTATTTATTTTTTATTTTGTTAGATTCAATTGTTTACTTAAATAGGCAGATACCATGTGGCACTATCGTTTTTATTAAGTAGAATCCACTTCGAATTCAATATCTGCTTTATTAATTTATATCCATTATTAATAAAAAAAAAATAATAACATTTTAAAGATATCATTTATGGAGTCTGTGTACTAATTTTGGTGAAAAACTAGTAATCGTTTCAGGAGAAATAAATAAAGCGATTTCTCATATAAATACTGATACATTTTTACGAAATCATACTTTTTAGGTAAATTAATTTTGCAAATTTCACCTCTCATTTCATAAATATAATCTTAATTATTCAAGGAACCAAGTTAATAGCGACCATCACTCGTCGATGTATTATACATTACAATAAAGGCGTTAAATCACTAATTAAATAAAATCAACAATACTTGTTCAAAACTATTACCTGATTTGTATTTTTTTAAACAGGTTTGGAAACATATATGTTTAATTAAAAACAATTTTTAAGTTTAAGAAAATTTTCACAATATATTTTTGAAATAATCCTATTTCCTCAAGTATTATCATAATTGATTTGAGTGTTATTTTCTGCCTTCCCTAGCATTGTCACTCAAATCAATAAAAGTTTAAGAAGTTTACTTCTTCGCATTATCACTAGTTATTCATTAAACATATTTTTTATTTTAATATAAATACTTTTTTGATTTGAAAAGGAAAAAAGTCCTATTTATTTAAACTTTTAAAATACGAAATATGATCGATTTTAAAGAATTTAACGTTTCAGAGTACAACTGAAAATTTTCTGGTTTGTTCCTACTTCATTAGAGGGGTACCTATTAAAGGGTTCTTGTCCAAATTATAACTATTGGCGGTAACGGGAACTAACCTCTTTTACGAAGTGGACTTAGTATAAAAACGACATTAATTTTTTTATTTACAATTACTTTCCTTTAAAATAATTATTAAAATGAAAAATTACCCGACTACTCATTGTAAACATCTACGTAGAATAATTAAGAAAAACGAACAAAAAAATAATTAAACAAAGTTTTCTTTCTTTTCTTAAAGGCATTTTTCCAGAATAAAATAAATTAGTTAGCGATATGAAATTTATTATCATTTCTATATTTATGTTATATTTAGGTGCTTGTTAGTCTTAAAAAAGTGGAGCCAATTAAAGTCACCATCTCATTTAGCTTATACAGATACCCGACTGTAATGTAGAATGTAGAAGTAATATTAAATTGCACTCGCTGACTAACTTACTGTATCATAAAAAATTGCTTGTAAGAAAAGAAAGAAAAACTTGTTAAATTATTTTTTCTTCATTTTTTATTATTATTCTTCGTAGATGTGTACAAAGAGTAATCGGGTTTTTTAATAATTATTTTATTTAGTGCTTCTTTATTGATTCTATAACTTTAACATTTAATACAATAGTCAACTAGATACGATACTGGTGTAAATTTATAATTATTTTTTGAAAAGTTTAGCTGTTTAAATACAGATTTGAAAGTTAATACATGATAATACACATGGTGTAACGCATCTATGTGCTAGCCGTGATGCATTCCAGCTTCCTTTTCATGAGCACATTTTTCGATTTTATATCCAGAATGGATGAAATTTTCAAAAAAAAATTACTACAGGCAAAAGGTGTTTCTATTTTATCGTTTTATGGAATATCATTATTAAAAATATTTAGATGGCGTAATTTTTTAATTTCGTCCCCCAGTGCAGCGCCCTCCCTTCCAGATTAGACAACTTAAGATAGCCTATGTTACTTCCAGATGAAACACATATTACAACCCAAAATTTTTATGTAATTGGATGGATTTGTGAAGCTACAGAAGGAAACAAAAAATAAACATAACTGTTAAATACGTTGCTACTCCTCCTATTGACGTTTTATTTAAACCAGTAACACATTTTTTTTTATAAATAAAATATTTTCTTTTAACCAATAATGTAAAAAATAAAAAATTCAATTTTTTTTCTGAATTCTTTTATTTACTTACAATCAGCTACTACATATAAGTAAGTCGTATGACTGACCATCGCGTGAAAGAGGACCACCCAATGATAATCCTTAAGTAATACAAAAACAATAGCATAACATAACAAACAAACAATAGTATAACATAAATAACATAATATTTGATAGTGCCTTTGAATGTCCATTCGAATCTCCAGTCAACATTAACATTAAAACAACAAAATCAATAACAACATTAAATAAATCGGTAAACGAAACAGAAACTTTGAAACAGCAAAGAAACAATAAACCTGAGCACCAATCCGCCAGACTGGATCATCATTACGGGTTATCAACAAGATCAAGCACATGGAGTTTCCCAACGTCCTCGCTGCTATCTAGCAGAGTCAAAGCGAGATGATTAATATGCTTATCCAACCTGGATACATATTTGAAACTAGATGTCCAACTTCGTCTTGAACGTATGGAATGCCTACGTAATCGTGGATCACACAGAATTTCTCGCGAACTACGGCGTGTGGGTTAAGTTTCGTAGAAGTTTGTTCTGAAATCGTTGAATGACCTCCACATTGCTGTTACTGACCGTTCCCAGAATTCTATCCCGTACGTCCATATCGGCCTTTGTATCTTCCTTTGAGGCCCTTCGCGAAGGTGGAACTAGCACAAGAAGTGAAGAGGATGGGATGCTTACAGAAGGCGGTTCCAGGGTTTGACTGCACAAAAGATGATATCTTCACTACGTCTCAGACTGTTTGTTACATTCACGACCTATGATTCTTAGGACCACACTTTCCAACCCTTCGGATTGGAAGGTGTGGCAAATAACGATAATCTTGAAACCGGGGAACCCTTCGCAGGTGTCTTTGTATAGGCTTATAAGCCTGCTACCGGTATTATCCAAGATCTTTGAGAAGCTGTTCTTGCGGAGATTGTAGTCAGTGGGAAAGTGAAGGAATACCTGACCATCAATTCGGCTTTAGGCGTGGTCACTCGACTGTGAAACAAGGTTATAAAATTACTAGTGTTATCATCAGGTGTCTGGGAGGGAAATAGTATTGTTCGGCGGATTTTTTGGAGATAGAGCAGACATTTGATAAAGTTTGGATACCAGGTCTTCTTTTTTTCAAAATGAAATCGTGACTATCACAACCGTACTTTTGTAATTCTAGGAAGCTATGTAGATTATCGCTTCTCGTGTGTTAATTACAATCAAGAAATGTCAAGTGTTTTTCGGTAACAACTTGAGGGTTCCGCAGAGCTCAGTTCTGGAGCCGGTTCTGTTCCTGATCTACAGTTCTGACTTGCCTACTCCAGCCAATGTCACGGTTGCGTCGTACACGAATGACACGGCTATCTCGACGTTGACGATAGCCCGGCTACTGCCTCGGAGAAATTGCAATCTGCAATGGATGTTATCAGTGTTTCGTTGAGTACATGGAGAATAAAGGTTAATCCGGCGAAGTCCAGCTACGTGACGTTCACGATGAGGAGGGAAGATTCCCTCCTCATCCCTGCGGTTCGGTTAAACGGTGTCAGGATGTCTCATATCAGTACGGTACAATACGTTACCTGGGCATTTACCTTGATCGTCGTTTAACGTGAAGGGATTAAATTAGGGAGAAAAGGAAGTTGTTTGAAATTAAGCTTAAGAAGATATGCTGATTGATTGTTGAGTAAGAGATTACAACTTTCTTTGTCCGACAAAGCTTTCTTGAAACCGAATAAAATTTTTAAATATTTTTAGAAAATTACTTGATTTCAATTACGATGTATACAAATATGACTCATAAATTTATACATTCGTTTTTTTTTTTTGTTATGTTGGGAATTTATGTTAGCTTTCATAATAGGATTTAGCTGTTACTGGTGTTCTCTAATTATTAAACACTTTCCTGTGTGAAAGAAAATAACAGTATGTTAAAGCGAAATACAAATTGAATGTGTATAAAATTTTAAAAGTAAATAAAAAAAACACTGTAATTAACATTTTTTTAAATCATTAAACTATTTAAAAATATTATTAAAATTAAATTCATATGTGAATTAATAAATTTTTACACAAAATACTACGTTTATCAAAGAAATACTAAATAAATTTGAATGTAAAGAAATTAAAAAGATTTAGTTTTCTAAATAGAAGAAATATAATGTTTAAAAGATTTTCTTGGATCACTAATTCGAATCAAGAAAGTTCATTTTCTATTATTATTATTACGAAAATAGTTTTAATCCTTTCTCAATTAATGAAAAATTTAACATAAGTTAATAAGCATTGCTATTACAAATTAAACTAAGTGTTTTCTTTTTTTGTATTTTAAAGGTAAGATAATCCGCCTAAATAAAAAAAAACAAAATTAACAGTTTCGTTTGGCATTTGCATGAAAGGTTAAGAAAGAAAACAATGGAAATCCTTTCAGAACACTGTTATAACTAAGCTTCTTAGAGATCCTGTTCAAGTAGAATACATTCTATTCTAGTGAAAAGCGAGGAATTCTTACGCCTAATAGAAACTGAGTAGAAATAGAACAAACTTTGAAAATAAAATGTTATTCTAAAATATTGCACAGTAAATTGAAAATTCTAATTTATTTTCATTAAATTCAAGTGAGTAAATGTGTACTTGAAATTTCTTTTTATTACTAGTAATTCATTTTTTAAATTGGATATTTTTTATTAGAAAAAAAGAAAATTAATACTTTTAAATCAGAAAAATAATAATTAACAAATTGAATGTTTAATTTATTGATAATAACAATAAAGTGTTAAATTATCATACATAATATTTTTTTTCCGCACAGTATTAAAGTTAATATAATCAGATTTATATATATATATATATATATATATATATATAATAATAATAATAATAATAATAAACAGTAAAGAATGCAAAATTTAACCTTGATTCTTTATATGATTGCTAAATTGTGTGAATGGATTTGATATACACTTGTTCATTCCATTAGTAGTTATAAAGCAATTACACTTACCTTAATCTCTTTTCATAAATTAATTAAATATTAATTATAAACACGTCTTAATAAGAAAATTATATTACGTATTTCAATCATTTTAATTTAAATAGATGTTATAAATTCAATTTGTTACAAGTATTATATAATTGAACTTACTTTTTGGTTTAAATAGGTCTCTTCGATAACGAAATTCAATTAATTCATTTTGGAAGGTTTTTTGTTTTTTTACATTTCTATCGTAATATTCCTGTATTTCTCTTTCCTTTCTTAAATTCAAGTTGTCCCCGTGCGATATTTTGTTTTCTCCTGAAAATCTGCTGTTCTTTGTAATTTGCGTATCAGAATCGATCGTTGTTTGTTTGATGTTGGCATCAATTATTCTGCGTTCGTTTAAATCTTTCTTTATTCTTTATTTCCTCGTTTCCTTGAAACCAGTTATTATTGGTATTTTTGTTACAGAGGCGTGTGAAATTTTTTTTAATTTTTAATATAAAGTTTACGTATTTTCTTTTTAATTCTGAAGAATATTAATTATCTAATATTAGCTTACAGCTGTTTGTCAAAATTTGAAAAGAAAAATTCATTTTGATTTAAAAACTATTAAAAATAACCATAACGGAATAAGCGAATAGTAAGTATCTTTTAAAATTTTCGAATAAAAAAATTCTAATAAAAACTTGCTAATATTGCTTAAATTTAATTTAAGAGATAAAGTTAAATATTATTAATAGCGAAATAATTTTATTTGTTTCTTATTAATAACCTTGTTTATTTTTCTAATAAATAAATAAACTTAAGAAATTCAATCGTACTCTGTCATCAGATATTTTGTAAAGTAAGATATAATATAACAGTTGGGAAAGCAAGAGTAAGATGGTTTGAAGGCGTAGAAACGTAGAACAGAGAGGAAAGTTAGAAGACACTAAGAGATACATTGAGGAAGATGTGGCTGGTAGAAGTTATGGAGGATATTATAAGCAGGCTACGTGGAGCTAGGAAGTAATGGAGAATGAATTTGGGAGCATAAGAACGGAAAGGTGGTCTGTGATTCATCGCCTGCTCCGGATACTGGATGAGCGGAAGAAGAAGAAAAGGAAAAAAATGATTAGAAATTTCTTAAAATCTAACTTCCTCTTTAATCTAGCCTCCTTTAAATAACTATCCATCTAATATTATTAGATTTATTAAAAAAAAAATGTATAAATCAGTTTATTTAATTTAATCTACTTAATTTACTACGTAAAGGTTCACATGTATTTATACAAAAAGTTTGTAAGCAAGATTTTAGTATAAATTTAGTATAGATTTGAAAGTAACCAGAAAATAAAAGTGTTTACTTTATAATAACAGAAATATTTTAATCATGTTACATACGCTATTTAAACGGAAAAAAAACTTTTAACAAAAATAGTTGAAAATTTTAACTTTGGCCTCTTAAACTTTTTTAAGATGCTTCCTGATTTAGAAAATGACAAAAAAAACACAAACTTCATTAAGAAAGTTTTACAGCTTTTATAAAAGTTTTCAGATTAGATATATATACGTTAACCCATTATTACATTGTAGTAAGGAAAGATCACTCGATAAGTTTCGTTAAAATGAAATCGACCGTTCTTTAGACAAACAAGTTCAACAAACAAAGACTCAAATACAAATTATAAACAAGTTTATTAAAACCAAAAGTAATTCAAATAAAAAAAAAATATATATGTATGTGTGTGTGTGCACGCGCGCGCGTGTAAATCAATTCTTCTTTTTAATTTTCAGAAGACAAAAATGAATATTTGACCTGACATTTTTTTAATGTATTTTCAAGCAATTTTTTTCTTTTTGGAAACGTTAGGAAAGTCCAAAGTTACCCCAAATTAATTATTTTCCTCATAACTTAAATACAAGATTGTTTTATATGAATAAATCTGGAAAACTACAAAGAGGATTTGAAAATATTTTTAATTTCTTTCAACCATCAATGTTTAATATTATACTGCACTAGGCTACACAATTAAAGAATATTGATTTACACCACTGTCATTCTAATATTTTATTTTACTGATAATTGTAGAATTAGTTAAAAAATTGATGGTAAAAAATAAAACACATATTCTCAAGTTTCAAAGAGTTTCAGTTACGTTCGTTAGGATATCCTAAAGTCGTGTTTCTTATTTAATCTTACTCTCTGTTCTTACTAGTAACAAGAATCAGGTTTATCTTCTTTTCTTTTCTGCGAATAGTTTTTTTTTATTCGCGTAGAGTTTTTTTGAAAGTAACGTATTTAAAAATTAAACTAAAATATAAAAATTAAAACTTTTTAAAATTAAATTTTTTTTTTAATGTCGACTCATTGAAGTCAATGCCATTTTTTTTTTTTTTTGTTTCACAACTAGTTTATTTACAATCGGTTCCAAGAAGGAACCAAAAGTAAAGAGATTTACAATCAGCGCTTGATGAGCAATTACCAATGATTCCCCTCAATAAAACAAATATATTCCCCTCAATAAGACAATAATTCAAATGTGATATAAATATTAGTTAATATATAAACAGTAAGACAGTAATTAATTTCTATAAAAGCAGTTGAACAGATTAACTTCATAAAAAGTCCGTAAAACCCAAACAAAAAACAAAAAATCGAATATTAATAAAGGAAAGCGTGGTATCATAACCACTCGCTTGAGTTTCCCACCGACCACTTGTCGTATATCACTAAAATGGGTAGGCGCACCACGTCAATTACTAAAACATATATGACTATCAATAATTAAATTTATATCGTCAAAGACAGAGATTAGCTGCCACGCCTAGGCCGCTTAATGCCAGCAAGTACCTGTCCACCATTAAAGCACTTGGAGCCTTAATCTGGCTGGTACCAGCCATACTCTCGGTTAGCTTCCTGCAGCAGTGCGGTAGGAGTCTTTTCCCTTAGGCAAACTACTGATGCCAGTTGAACTAAGCAACCGCATCAAGGAATTCCCACATGATCCGACAATGCGGTTTTCACTACAATGGCAAGCCGCTTGTGAGTGGCCAATTTTCCCCTTGACCTCTAAGTTCCAGGGTGGCCTGAGTTCTGGCCTCCCCAAGAACTGGGCAGTCGAACATCATGTGTTCGTTCGACTGGACCTTCCCTCAGACGCACAGCTCATCAGCTGCCAGGCGGAACCGAAAGAAATATTGGTTTAAATTTACATGGTTGGAGAGCACTCGGGCTCCCTTTGCCCTTAAAAACGAAGGAGAGGCATACCATCCCCCCTAATCGTATATAAACTTATACAAGGATCTTCCCTTAATCGTGGCGTGCCATTCTTGCTGCCATGCTTCCATCACGGGGCTGTAAAACCTTCTCCGCAGACGGGAGATGGGCAAATGTTCGAAATTTAGAACCGGTGCATTGAGATCACCGTTGCGCTCCAGTATACGCTCGGCTCGAAACCGCATCCCAAATACCTCGGCCTCGCTGCCTCTTCACAATTTCCACATGGCCGCCCAAACTTTCACCACTAAATCGATTGGGAAAGATTTTCCCAGTGCGGTGGTAGTCTCGTAGGAGGTTGTTTTAAAACACCAGTTCATACAATTAAAGGCTCCGCGCTGGGATCTCCTTAAATTTTTAATTAGTGCTCGATTTCTTTCCAACCTATGTGCCCAAACGGACGCCGCGCTGGTTTGTCTTATTTTTATACCTGATTTTCCATCACGCATAGAGAACATACTCATCACTTACGTGTTGTCATCCCAGCCCAAAAGTCACTCAGACTAGGTCCAGCACGAAAAGGCATTTGAGTCGCCGGACATCCTCATTGTTGTCTACGAGATACAACGCTAGATAATTCACATGATTACCTAGCCGTTGTTTGTAATGATTATTTGTAATGATTCTCCTAACTTATTTTCGAAGCATTGTATCTGAATGTTGTTCTTCCTTGTCGTCCCCATATCTGTATTCCATACGTCCAAATGGATTTCAAAGTAACCTTGTATATTAAAAGTTTCTTAGACAGCGACAAATATGAATTCTTGTTTAGGAACCATTAAAGATTCTTAGATCTGATGTTTAGCGGTTTTCTTTTCTCTTTCTACTAGTTCTTCCATGTCAAGTGACGATCAAGGTGGAGAATCCACTTTGGACAATCCAGCATTTTGACAATCTCGTTCAACATGCTGGATGAAATCGCCGTCTTAGTTAACCCGGGTCTAGAGTGACCCCCTACTTAACGCAGGTGAAATGGCTCAATTTATTTTAATCGACCACTTGCCGGTATATATATATATATATATATATATATATATATATATATATATATACCGGCATTTTTTTTTTAAAAAAATAAAGATTAATAAAGATGCCGGAGTTGGAAGATCGACAGTGAAGATTTAGTATAGGACTGATCCCAAAACAGAGCCGTGAGGAACCCCCGATCTAATGCCAAAAAATTCAGATAATTTGTCGTTGCACCAGATCTGGGAAAAACGCCCGTCAAGGTAGTTCCGCAAGACTTTGTCTCCTACTCCTAAATGTTGCAGATAGGAGATAGGATAAAGAAGAGAAATTTAAATATATTATTTTTTTTATTTTTAAGGCAGATTATTTAATCAATCGACTATATAATTATTCGTTTTCTTTGATAAAGTCAATATTATGTCATATTATAACAAAGCTTTGTTATATATAACCTGTGTGGGTGATGAAATCTAATGGAATGAAAATAGAAATAATAATCGTATAAATGTGAAATACAGTGACTCATTTTATGTACTGAAGTATACTCTTAGGTTGTATTTATAAAGTTTAGAGCTTTGATATTAACTAAAAGGAATATAAACCTCGAATAATCAAAGTTTTTTGTCATTTCGATATAATTATTATTAGTATTATATATATCTCTTGGTATTATAATTATTACACTTACTGACATTCTCAAACCAGGCGCGTAGATTATTAATAATTTTTGGTCGGTAAATAGCGGAGATAGATTATATAATATTTGTTTCACCAAATTTTATTAAGATATTTGCAAAAATCTGTTTGTGGATATTCCTAAGTGAAATGCCCTAACTTAAAAAATATTATAACTTATTTGTAGTACTGCTCCAAAAAATTAAACATTTTTTTAAATAACGTAACAGTTGTACATAGTTGGTAAGTTCGTTTACCTTTGTCCTTCTTAAAAAGGACATTTCCTAATACGATAATAATTTTTAAAAATATACATATTGCGCTTTAAACAGATCGATAAAAAATAAAATTTAATTTTTTCAACACATGAATAAAATTTGCGAATTTCATAAATTCTTTGAATAACATTGAGCTCATTTTACTTTATTAAAATTTTATTTATTAGTATCCTATATTGCTCCTAAATGAAGGGAAGTTACTGATAAAATAAAAAAATGGAAATTTGAAGAAATCCGAATATCTAAAATAAAACGAACAATTTTTTGAAAGTAACTATTTCTTTTAGCAATGCTTTTTTCAATAGTGTTTTAATTTATTGCTTTTTTTTTGTTTTTTTTTTAAATTTAATTTTCTCAAAATATCTACATTATTTTCCTTTGTGTTCATTGAATAACTTTATTTTTAATTGTTTTATTACATTTTACAAATAAACTATAAAGATGAAAATCAAAGAAATCATGTTTATCAGATTAAATCTTTTCTTCGATAATAATTTTCTTCGGTAATAAAATTAAACTTTACAATACCAATATACTTTTAAAGTTACATTTTATACAGGTATATTTTAAATAATAAATAAAACTAAATATTATTAGGCTGATTTTAAACTGAAATAATTTTTAATTAAAATAGTCTATAATTAAAACAGTATAGGGCCTATGCCTTTCATCAAGATGGCTCTGAGATTGAATTCTTATCAGGTTATTAGTCAAACAGTAAATACTGAAATTCATGTATCACTAAGTAACTGTAATTGCGGTAGGTCTGTTGCTGTTGGAGTAAACAAACAAATAGTTAAATTATACTAAATTTATTAAAATAATCAATGACAGAATTATCTTGTGACTACTGTGGATTTTTAAAGTATTAAAGATTCATATAAAATAAGCCAGATTTTATTTATTTCAGGTATTTATTATGAAAATTTCCTCATAGTTCAAATAAGTAAGCAAATAAGATCCACAACAATCGACCTCTGTGGCTAAGGAGGTAGCGTCAGCATTTTGAGCGGGGGTCCCAGGTTCGAATCCCGATTAGGCATGGCATATTTCACACGCTATTAATTAAATCTGGGCTAATGACCACAGCTATTGATGACTAGTCATTCATAACGTAAAAGAAAAGTAACTTATAATTAGAAAAAAAAACATTATAATTCTATGATTACTGTCAGTCTCTTACATCTAAATTCTACAATTAATCATATAGTTTCATTTTAAATCGCGAAGTTCTAAGAAATATATAAAACAGTTTTGTAATAAGATATTTAGAAAATCATTAATCGAAACGATAATTCTATTAATTTAGAAATCTATCTAAAGTCTGATTCCTAGATATTCTTGATAAACAGTATCTCTCGTGATCAACAACAATTTACGCAGTTTATCAATTACAGAATGCTGGTACATTCTTAATCAAATAAGATCAGAGCACTGGCGCATTAAATTTTCCTATGAAAAATTAATCTTGAGGAAAAAAATTATTTCTTTAGTTAATGGTAAGTATGTATATATATTAATTATATTACTTTCCCGTCTAGACAGCTCTGTAGCTCTAGAAGGGAAAGTATTGTAATCTGTCCAATTTGGGAATATGCGGTTTTCACCGGATCTTGACGTTTTGACACCTAACGAACCGAAAAAACCGGATGGAAATTTTACGGATGTTTTCGTACGTACGTACGTGTGTGTGTGTTCGGTGTTGGCCTTTAAAACACCTTATATCTATATATTATACACCTTATATATCTGGACCGATTTTGACCAAACTTGGTCAGATTATTTCTACATATGGGGCATTGATGCCATTAAATGTTCCAACTTAAAAGGTCAGGGGCGATGAAGCTGTAGAGCAAGGTCACCCTTAGTATCTCGAGATTTCGCCTAACTAAGGTCATATTTTTCTTTGGCACATTTTTTAACAATTAAAAAATAATAATATTTGCAAAAAAGTGTTCGCAAAATCGCACTCTCATCTCAAAATATGCTGTTGTAGTCGTCCGCTATGTTGTGACATCACAGGTGAACGGTAGAATTAAATAAATGAATAATATTTAAAGTATAAAAGAAGTAACTCGGTCTAGCTGGGTCTCGAATTCGATCGCTCGGTTGACTCGGTACATGGTGCGTTAAGCCCCGCGGTGAGACCAGTCTTCCGACCGTACAAACGAAATTTATTTGTTGTATGTAAATTCTTAAATTATATTAGTTTAGTTAGTGTCAAATGTCGTCGCTAATACCGCCACACCCAAGCGAATTAAATAATCATTGAATTAAATAAACGAAAAAATAAAATTATATTTAAGTAAGATAGTAAATATTTTACTATCTTACTTACGTTATGTGCTTACGTATGTGTACGTAAGCCATGCATCAAAAACAACCGACCGTTGTAGGACTTACCGGGAAAGTGGTGTTAGCCGCGTGACGGGAAAGTCCTACAATTGTGTTGCCAGCTTTTTTTTTTTTTTTAAATATTCCTGAAATAATTTTAAACTTACCAATAACCTATGTATATAAAAACAAAAATTAACTAAATTCACTTATCGATTTTTATTAAATCGCTTTTTATTTGATATTCACAACTGCTTGAAAACATTGTGAATAAACTAACTTTATTTTACAATAAATAAAAAATTAAGTTTTTTTTTTATTTCGTTTTATCTTACGTAGCCTGGTTTCCGGGTTTCGTGTTAACTTACCTTCAAAATTATAGTTCAGGTTATATAATATATTTATGATAATCTTGGCTATCCCAGAGTAATGGAAAAATATGATTTTTTTTTAAAATCGGTTTGAGTAAATTAGAAGACTTGAATAAACTAAAATAAGAAAATTATAAGACAGAACCAAGAAAAAAATGTTTAATCTTGATATTGGACTAAAAAATAGTCTATTTTCTTCAACATAAATAGTTAAAAAAAAAAAATAATAATAATAAAAGTAACTTAAAAATCAATCTTGCGCTTTCTAAGCTGATTCCATTTATTTGTGTTTCGTGTAACTTCGAATAGTATACGAAGGTGGATATGAAGGGTCAACTTCATCTTCATTTTCATTTTCTGAATTTCTTTCAAAATGTACTTTTCTCCTGATAAATTTTCACATATATATTGTATATTTTCACATGTTTATTGTAACCTGAGGAAGCTTAGAGAATTCTACGAAACGTAGTAAATTTAATTTTTAAGTTTGTATAGTTGATTGGTCAATCCAAGAGATTAATAAAGATAATATTTTGTAAGTAAAATATGTCTTGTTATTATATATATATATAGTTAAATTCTATTCAAAATGTTTGATCATAGGTTTTTTTTGTGCGTGTTACTTTTATTTATAGTTAACGTTTAATTTATTATTTGTTTTCTTCTGATTATTTTTTTCCTTATATTAGTTTTTCTTGTAGTTTTTATATAAATATTTATCTTTTTTTGTTAATATTGGTTCTTTTATATTTTGATTATTTGAGGATCGTTTTTTTGTTTTGTCTTTTGACTTTCGGATTATTCCTTTAATTTAAAATATTAATCATTTGATTTAAATTAATATTTTTTTTATTTGTTTAATTCAATTATTCTAACTATAGCGCACGCGCATAGTGTGTTTCATTCCCGCGAAAGAAATATAAGGCCTTAATTAGGCAAAATCTCGATATTCTGAGGTTGACCTTGCTCTACAATCTCACCTCCTTGACCTTTTAAATTGAAAATTTAATGGCATTAATATATAAAAGTAATCTGAACAAGATTGGTCAAAATGGGTCGAGTATTTCTGGAGATGTAAGGTGATTTAGAGGGCGACACCGAACGTATGTTCGGCGTCCGCCCTCATGTGTATACATGAACAAACAAACATCTGGAAAATTACCATTCGATTTTTGGGTTATTTGCGTTTCATGGGTTTCAAAATGTAAACATCCGGTGAATATAAAGATAAGCCCAAATTGGACCGATTACAATATTTTCCCTTCTAAAACTATAGTTCTGTTATAGCGCTAGACGGGAAAGTAAAAAGATAGTATATCTAAAAAAACAAAATTTACTTTTCATATAAACCTTTTATAAAATAAATAACACTTATTTTATTAGATTATCGACCTACGAATTCTATATACTATTGAATAGTTATTAATAAACCAAAAGAAAGAATTGTAAATAATTTCCTACTATGCTGTAATTAAGAAAATAAATAAATAAAAACAAAAGCATTTTGCAATTCTTCCATATATTTGTTACTGTCCAGTTTTCTAATAAATGAACCAAAATTCTTATATTCAATGGTAAAGTACAGGTTGATGTGGTCACTGCAACACCTAACTTCCGTTAATATCCATTCTAATACAGTTACAAAAAAGTAGTTTGATAACAGATCCATATTAAAAGTTACGTATCGAGTTTTAATTTTCTAAGGCCTATGCTTTTAAATAGTACTTGTTATTAATTATACATTTCCCCGGTGTTTAATTTTTAAATTATTTATGGAATTAGTTTATATAAATTAATTTAAAAATAAAATTTGGTTTCATTTGATATTCTAATATGACAGATTTAATCTGTAGTTTAGAAACAAGGATACAATTTTACAAACGTTAATGTAGAAAACAAAAATACTGTGATTCGCAATTAACAATGGTAATATGATATAAAACAGATTACAGAAAAGGGAGCGTTTAATTATCAACATAGATTCAAGCCTGATTAATAAGAAAAAATGCAAACAGTTTGGAACAATTTATAAAATAACTGGGGTTTATTAAGATACGAGCGAAAATGAAAAACTAAATTACTCCCTTTTTTAATGAAGAATAAATTTAAAAAATCAGAAAGTCATTAATTTATATTTTTTTTAAATCTTTCAACTTATTTATATAAAAGTAGTATACACTTTTGTATATACACATGCTGTAGAATAAAAATTTGAAAACACTAGAATTTTAAGAATACAATATTATAAATTATAATAATTTATAATTTAAATTATAATTATTTTGGCACCAGTAAAAATACTTATTAAAAAAGATATTTGAGATTTTATAGACAGAAAGAAAATGCAAAGAAGTTATTGATATTTTAACTTGATCTTGCAATTTAACATGAAAATTTCAGGTAAAACACGTATGAGGATGCTACCATGCATTATTTCCTTACATTAAGTTATTATTTATAATATTTAGCAGACCTATAAATTCTTTTAAAATTGATTAGTTGTAAATTTTATACTGTTATTCGATACATCGAGAACAACCTATTTAATAACAAATATTTTCTTTCTTTTGCCGTTTAGCCTTCGGAACCACCGTAATGTATTACTTCAGGGGATGATTGAGAATGATATGTGTGATTGTAAATGAACTGCAATCTTGTACAGTTTCACAGATAGACCGTCCTGAGGTGTGGGGTTAATTGAAACACAACCACCAAAGAACACCGGTATCTATGATCTAGTATTCAAATCCATAATAAAATAACTACCTGAGATATAATAGCTAAACATTAGTCAATTTTTGTAAGCTTCTTGTTTTTCCTTCTTTTTTCCACGTATCTAGAAAAATATTTTTCTTACTTCTTACTTGTTTATATAAATCAACTGTAAAATTAAGGTAGGAAGATATTTGTAAATAGCATCACTTAAAGACTTATATTGATTCAGCAGTATTATACAGTGGATTATTTCATCTGTTTTTTAAATTATTAATTACAGAATTATTTCTCTTTCTTCACCATTCCCTACATATTTCACCTATATATTCTCACTTTCTACCTATGTACATATGTTTTATAGGTTTAAATATATTAGGATTAATCGGACAATTGTCATAAAGAATTATAAACTACCTAAAATTTTATCAACTCCTTCATTTTTATAACCAAATTTTTGCATGCATATCTCAAACAGGCAAGAGCACTACTACATTATTTTTCCACAATTGCAAATACTGGAAATATCTATGGTATGTATCGCAAAAGCGAAAACAGTGTAGAAATTAGAAAGATGTAGGAAGATGAAGCGTGTATAGAAATCATGTAGAAGATTAATTTTCAATTATCTAATACATAAATATTTATTAAATAATAATAATAATAATAATAATAAATAGTAATAGAAACGAACGTTTAAAAAATTGAAAACATCGATAAAAGATCTCTTTAGAATAGATAAAAAGTGAATAGACGACCAACGGATTATTATTAATAGGATTTTTAGTAAACTTTTTTGAAATTTATTAACGGATGTTGGATTTATAGTTTAAATAAAGAGGGGTGAACAAAAGAGGAAATGAATAAAACTATTCGATCCTTTCTGTGACAACATAATGATTCTAAAAATTGTTGATTTATATGACTGAATTGAGAAATTAAGAATTTTTATAAAAGAAAGAATTTTTACGGAATCTAAAAGTTTTATGAGAGAGAAATTTTTCAAATATAATTATGGGTCACGGTGTGAAAGCTAAACTTACTATCCTATTCGAAAGGGATAGAGAAAAATTACCGAAGTTAACGAATATAACAGGGATACTGGGAAAATATAAGAATCCAGCAGTTATACTTTATAAAGTGGATCTAGCAAAAAAAAATTGAAGTTCTATTGGAAGACTTACCAACATTTCTTGAAAGCACGGAAAAGATGATTTTTATTTGTCTGATTTAGATATTAAGCTGGATTTTTCGAATTTTTAATAATAGAGGTAAGAAAGACTATTCAATTCGAAATTTTGATTTTAAATAAATTTCAGAAAATTTTGAATTTAGAAAAGAAAAACAAATGGATTGTGAAAAATGAAAATTTTTTTGAATAGATTGTTTGATACGATTAAAAAAAATATTGGAGTTAAATCTACAGTAAATTTTTTTTTCAGATGAATTCTGTTTACCTAAATAAAAATTTAAGAAACCTTATTAATTATTCTCTTTAATTTCCAGATAAGAGGTTGGGAGAGAATTTTGATAATTCTGTTACCATTTGAAGGGGTATTGTAACATGATCTACAACTAAACACTACTAAATAATAACACAGACATATAAAAAAAATCCCGATAGAAGATTCTTTAAGTTTGTTAAAGTAAAATGTAAAGCATATTCATAGTACCTCTGTTTATTCTGCTTCGGCTTTTCAAAACAGCGCACTAAACTAATTAGTCCTTTACAAAAGTTGTCGCATCGTTTACGATATTACGTCAAAAATATTGGTGTAATAAAAGACAGATAAAAAAAAATCGGATATCAAATTGATTGCCATATTAGAAAGACAAGGGACAGAAAATTATCCGTTTTCTCTGTAACACCTGCAGTTAATCTGCATATTTATTGGACAGGATGTCCCATGAAGAAACGGAAAAACGTTTAGGACATGTTCTACCGATAAAAATAATGAAAAATGTTCTTATAAACATAGGTCTGGAAATGCTTTGTTTTCGAGTTACGGCTACCTAAAGATTTCGCCCAGATTTCAATTCTTCTAATAAAAAAAGACCTACCGTAAAGTTTTAAGACCAATATTAAAAAGTAAGGTTGTTGGTTTCTTATGTAATTTGAGCCGGGAAATAGGATAAAATAGGTCCCAGAATTGTAGCTCTTGTAGTTTTTAAGATATCTGCCGTAAACCATAAAATTAAGTGTCGGAAAAGAATTTTGTTTAGGTTTGTAATACAATAGCTTAGTTAAATGGCTGAGAAACGTGAAAGATGTACAACAAAATCTGTAGAAAATTTGATTTTGAGAAAATTAATGTTAATATGGCCAATAAAAAGGAGATACAAACTTTTTAAATTCGGTATTTTATTGAACCAACATAAAAGATATATGTTCTCAAATCTTTCGGTTTTTCAAATCATCATCAGGAGATTATACATATTATAATGTCAAAAACTGAAATGAGTATACAGTCATAACTGTTTGAATTTCAACAGGTTACGCTTACTTAACTAATTATTTGAAATGAAAATCAAGTGGGTTTGAAAAAGCTGTGGAAAAATATCAGGAGAAAAGACTATTTAAAAAAAAAGATCAGAAAGTAGAGTGGACAATCCATATTCTCTCATATACTACTACTTGTTTGTGTGTAAAAGAGAGAAAGAGTGAGTGCGTGTGAGGATTCTTTCTGATTCTTCTGAATTAGTTAGTTTTTGGACTGAGGCTTGCCGATATTTCAATATGATGTTCCTTCTAACCGATGCATATAAAATGGCAGCAATGATTAAAAGCCATTTATACTATAAAACCTTTTTACCTCCTTGTACGAAGTAAAGGAAGTATTGTGATCGCGAAAAATTTAGGTTTTCAGATTTCAATGGAAATATCTATTTTGACCATCTCTGAATCTACTTTGACTAGTTTTGACGTGGCGTCTGCATTAGGATTAGAATTAGGACTGTTGTAACATCTTGTTGTGCACCTCCACTTTTGACTGCAATTGACTGGATCAAGAGTGTCCAAAAAGTACAAAATTAAAAAAATTGAATTTTGGACATTTTCTTAACTGCAGTAATAAGCCCCGATTGAGTACTTTTCAACGATATGAACTTTTCATTTTAATTTAAAAAATTTTACAGAGGTTAATAATTATTAATAAATCAATATATTTAAATTAAAAAAAAAAGAAGTTAAAAAAAATATATATGTATACTAAGACGGATTTGAACCAATGTGAGCATGGTTAAGGATCTAACACGTTCTCACTTACACCAATAACTTCTTGAGCGGCGTGAAACAAAATTAATATCTAGACTAATGTAAAATGCTGATACGGACACCATAAAAAGTGTGATGCAATGTAGTATCCATCAAATGCAATTCAGTAACTATCCACTTTATTTAAGAACTGGAGGATCGTATCTCACCTTCAAGTAAAAATGTTAAATGATGTGCCACAAAAAATGTGTATATGTAATTTAATAAGCGTACAAGAAAGTCATGTAGTGTCCGCATCAGCTTTATTTTAATTATTTTTTGGAAGTTTCATTTAGCTAATATTATACTGAAATTAAAATTATACGTATAATAATTTATTCCAAAAATAAACATATTCAATTTTTTAAAAATGTATTAATGTTAAAAAAAACTCTTTTAATAGATTTTGAGATATAAAAAGTTTGTTTTTTTTTCAATTACTATACGAAAATTGGTTACAGTTACAAAAATATGAAATAAATTGTTATATGTCACTTAAGTCAAATAAAAATAACTTTTTTCATCTATTTAAAAAAAATAATAAAAAACATTTCTGAAATATTTTTAATTTATATAAAAATCTATGAAGTGTTTTTGAGTAATTCATATTTTATACTCTTTGTAATAAACTTTAAATCTAAATTAGATTAACATTACAGATGAAACTATATTCTTTAATATTCCTCTCCTGTATGAAACAGTAATTAACAAAGAATAATTTATAAAAAGCGAAATTTATACTTGTACTGTAAAATGATTCTTTTAATTATTTTGTCTACGAGAATTTATTATGATATAAAAATAAATTAAATCATAAAATGTAATAATAAATTCTTTTAAAAAAGCTGAAAACACAGTTGTAGAACTTTCCCGTCAAGTGGCATTTTTTCTGATGTACGATTTACTCACACATACAAACACAACTTAATTAAAAATATTAATCATTTGATTTAAATTAATATTTTTTTAATTTGTTTAATTCAATTATTCTAACTATAGCGCGCGTGCATAGTGTGTTTCATTCCCGCGAAAGAAATATAAGGCCTTAATTAGGCAAAATCTCGATATTCTGAGGTTGACCTTGCTCTACAATCTCACCTCCTTGACCTTTTAAATTGAAAATTTAATGGCATTAATATATAAAAGTAATCTGAACAAGATTGGTCAAAATGGGTCGTGTATTTCTGGAGATGTAAAGTGATTTAGAGGGCGACACCGAACATACACATGAACAAACAAACATCCGGAAAATTACCATTCGATTTTTGGGTTTTTTGCGTTTCATGGGTTTCAAAATGTAAACATCCGGTGAATATAAAGATAAGCCCAAATTGGACCGATTACAATATTTTCCCTTCTAAAGCTATAGTTCTGTTATAGCGCTAGACGGGAAAGTAAAAAGATAGTATATCTAAAAAAACAAAATTAACTTTTCATATAAACCTTTTATAAAATAAATAACACATATTTTATTAGATTATCGACCTACGAATTCTATATACTATTGAATAGTTATTAATAAACTAAAAGAAAGAATTGTAAATAATTTTCTACTATGCTGTAATTAAGAAAATAAATAAATAAAAACAAAAGCATTTTGCAATTCTTCCGTATATTTGTTACTGTCCAGTTTTCTAATAAATGAACCAAAATTCTTATATTCAATGGTAAAGTACAGGTTGATGTGGTCACTGCAACACCTAACTTCCGTTAATATCCATTCTAATACAGTTACAAAAAAAGTAGTTTGATAACAGATCCATATTAGAAGTTACGTATCGAGTTTTAATTTTCTAAGGCCTATGCTTTTAAATAGTACTTGTTATTAATTATACATTTCCCCGGTGTTTAATTTTTAAATTATTTATGGAATTAGTTTATATAAATTAATTTAAAAATAAAATTTGGTTTCATTTTATATTCTAATATGACAGATTTAATCTGTAGTTTAGAAACAAGGATACAATTTTACAAACGATAATGTAAAAAACAAAAATACTGTGATTTGCAATTAACAATGGTAATATGATATAAAACAGATTACAGAAAAGGGAGCGTTTAATTATCAACATAGATTCAAGCCTGATTAATAAGAAAAAATGCAAACAGTTTGGAACAATTTATAAAATAACTGGGGTATATCAAGATACGAGCGAAAATGAAATACTAAATTACTCCCTTTTTTAATAAAGAATAAATTTAAAAAATCAGAAAGTCATTAATTTATAATTTTTTTTAATTTTTCAACTTATTTATATAAAAGTAGTATACACTTTTGTATATACACATGCTGTAGAATAAAAATATCAGATTATAGAAAATGAATGATAATCTTAATAATAAAAATTATAATATATTTTTTAAAAAGTAAATAAAAAAAAAATATTTTTTATAAGGTAATAAAAATTAAAAGCTTTTAAAGAAATTATTGTATAATTTTTTTTAAATAATAATAAATACGGGTTTACTTATATAAATTTATTTTTCCTATTTTCCAGTCCTAATATTTTTAATATAATATAAAGTAATGTAAAATTTCTTTAAAAAAGAAATCGATCGAATTATTACGGTAAACGATATAATATAATAATAAACAAAAAAAAATGTACTGATTAACCCTAATAATAATATTATTATTAAATATTTTTGTACGCCGATATGAAAATAAATCGAAGACAAAAATCGGTGCAGTAAAATGGAAATATTATGAGTTAGTTAATTTGTGGTTCTATTTATCAAAGGATTGTCCTAAATGGAACATAACATGGACAATGTATAGAAATGAAAAAGATATAAACTACATGTAATAAAAATAAACTTTTTTTTTCTTTTTGGAAAGCTTTAGGAAGAATATCGAGAAGAGAAAAAAGAAGGTAAAAAAGTACGAAAATCGGAGGAGTAATTGAGTAGGCGTTTGATATCAATAGAGATTAGTAAAGCTCAGTTTCACGAATGAGACTTACCGTGACATGAATAATCTTTATTAAGAATCTGTAAGTGGTTGATATGTAAGTGTTAGTAAAAGTTGAAAAATGCAAAGAAATTATGAGAAAATATAATAATTACAAATCGTTAAAATGAAAGTAGTACAGAAATATAATTTCTATTCTTTATAGGTAATTTAAATATTAACATTTTTCGTTGTTTGTTTTTTTTTAATATTTAGCTGAAAATTTTCTTCATTTTTAGGAGAGTTATTAAAGCATATCTTTCTATCAACAATAAATCTATCTTTTTAAACTTCACTAGGTAACTTTAACAGCAATTTTATAACGATAATCTACAGAATTTAAGAATTAGTTTTTATGCTCATAAGATATACTTTTTAAAATAAATTAGAACAATAATCATGATAATAATAATACTAACAACATAAAATAGTTTTTTTTGAATATGAGAATGCTTTCTTTACAAATAAGGATAAACTAAATTTTATTCAACAGACTTTGTACGAATATTGTAATATACAATATTATTACTTAATACAGAGAAAATAATTTTATATGAAGCTGAACACAATGCCTTAAAGAAAAATATTATATATATGTTGTTTTTCTTATTATTAAGAAAAAATTAAAATTCTTACTGAATTTTTAATATACTAGGTTCATTACATCAAATCTCGTTTTTGTTTGCATTCGAAATTTATCATAACGCAAAATTTAGCGTCGCGATAAATTTAAAAAAAAAACGTAAAATTATCATCAATAATTTTTAAAACCTACATAAACTTATTTGAAAATAAAAAAGTAATCTAATTAATTTTAGTAATAATCAAGTAGATTACTATTTTTATAATCATATAATTAACGTTTATAAATGCAAAACCCTGATTTCCACAAAGTATTTATAACATAATACTAATTAAAATCATTCGAATTTCGTTTACTATGAAAACGAAACCGAATAAAAATTTTTTATTAAAACCGATTAAAAATTTTCTCCACTTACCCTAAACGGCTGAATGAGGATGAAAATATTAAATGAATGAAAATAACACTAAATATAATAACTATTATCATACATAATGTTTAATTACACACTAAAACGAGTCGATAAATTAATTCACTACAAACCCGCACAAAACACCAAAACCGAATATATAAAAAATATATAATTTAATGAAAATTAAATTAAAATAATTAACCACCGGTTAACTGTATTAGGTATCACTATCATATATTTTAAATAAAATAATAAACATTATTTAAATACCCGGTCAATCACTGACGAAGTCGCGGAACGCACTGTGGCCTCTTACCCGGCGTTTCTCTCAAGCATGCGCAACTCACTTTCACTGCACTGCGCACAACATTGGACCAGCATTAAACACATACACATTCACGTAACACAACACATACACAGAGTACTCTCTATATACAGGTACCGTGAAAGAATTATAAAAATAAAATAAAAACTGTTAAAAAATTGTATTATGCTCAACACTAGTTTAATTAAGTTCTATTTAATGTTATAAGTATTGAAATAGAATTTCTTTGGAATATATATAAATACACGGAGCTAATGTTTTATATTTTTGCTTTAACGATAATAGAAGATTAAAATTGTAATCTACATTTCTATTAATATGTACTGTATAATAATATAATCTATGTTTTTAGTTCTATTTTAATAAAATGAAAACGTCTTCAATTAATTAAGAGATTGAATGAAATTATTTAGCTTACATTATTTAAATTACTGATAACATTAAATTTCTGTTTTCGTCTTAGTTTATTTAGTAAGTATCCATCTTGACCTTCCGTGGGAAAAGATACCCCCTACGATCCTTGAGCCGACGGGCTTTACCGGAGGTCGTGTTTACAATACCTGAGCTGCAAGTTTGCCCCTCGTCAACTGTTGTATTTAGTGTACTGGTCATTATATTGTAATAGTCTGCTACTTTTGCATTTTATGGAAAAATGTGTCATGTTATTAATATTCGGATGATGTCATCTGGTTAGATAGTACAACAAATCCAACTCGACCATCCCGCCTTAGTCACCAGTCAACTGTTCGGTGGTCGAAGACAGGGGCAGACCTTCAGCTCAGTTCGTGTACTAAGTATAAAGATTATTCACAAAAGGTCACTGGAAACTTCAAAAAATGTTCCTACTTATAAAAATAAATAAAAAATAAAACTGGCAAATAAATATAGTTCATTTTATATTTTTGTGTTCTTGTTTTATTCTCAAAGGTTAATCGCTTGTCATATGTAGAAAATATTAATTTAAAATCTATTTACGCATTTTACACAAGAATTTGAACAACATACTGAAAATAAATACAAATACATTTTATAGTTTTAAAATGACGGTAGTTTTTTTTTCTTAATTTATATCGTTTTTTGTCAATCATTCTCGTAACTTCTCTCAGTGAAATTAATTCTGATTATTTGCAGTTATATTATAACTGCGATTTTTCTGTTATTGACATCACAAAAATTAATGTTGCAAATGAAAATATGCAATATGAAAAATTTTAAAATCTGATTCATGTCAAAAATAAATATTCTTCATATTTGAAAATAAATTGGAATAAACATCTACTGCTATTTTAATTACAATTTTAACATCTAACCATAATTTTGTTATTATACTTAAACGGATAACTCTGATATCGTATCGTCTTGAGATCAAGTTGACGTGATCATTTTCCAGATTACATTATCTATTTCAAGGCCTATTATATAAAAGTAATTGGATACTTTCCTATTTTTCTGTTGAGTTTAAGGTGTAACGCGATATTTTTAAATCGCTTCTTATGATACTTCTTTACCTTGTTTTCAGAAACGAAATACTGTAAACTCGTACTTCTCAAATTTCTTGTTAATTAAAAAAAAAAAATGACATTTATGTTAATTAGAAATACTTCTCTCGCTAAAAATTGTTGAGCATAATTTTTCGTTTATGCTAAATTTAGAATGCAAACAAAAACGAAATCTATTGTAATAATATCTAAACATATTCAAAATTCAGTAAGAGTTTTTACAATTTTTTAAAATAAATAGTAAGAAAAACATATATATATATATATAAATAATTTTTTTCCTTAATCTTATAGAAATAATAAAGGGAAGGAAAGGAAAAAATGTATATTTTGAAAGGAAAAATAAGTTTGTTAAATACGTCATTCTTCCAAATTTGTGAACAAAAAAATCGATTAACTACTTTATAGGAAACTGGTACTGCAATTTATATTTATCCATCTTATTGTTACAGATGTAGTAATTTACAAGATAGTAAATTAAAAAACTAATACATTCCCGTCTGCGGGAAACCATGGATTAAACGTAGTGTCACTATTAAGAAAAGGTCACACTTAATAGAATAAAGTAACAAATTATATTTAGTAGAGTTACAGACAGTCTAATAATACAGAGACGGCCGTGGTTAACATAATATAACTGACTTTAATTAATATTTCAGTAATAAAACGTCGTCTTAGTTATAACAGAAATAATAATTAAACAGATATAACTTTTTTTTATGAACATGACGAAAAGGCAAGTGTGGATGATAAACACATCTTTTTATTGTGAATACACACATATACATATACACAACACAAACACGCAAATGTTAACATATGAATAATTCAAAGAAAAACAGAGTTACGTAGTTTGTTTAACGTGAAATTAAACAAACTTTTGACAGAATCCTATCTTAATTATAAAAATATTTGATTCTGCCACTTACGTATAAAAATAAACTTATTAACAGAAACACGAAAGAGAAATACAAATTTACTAACTGTCACGTTATAAACTATTAAAATAAAAAAATATAAAATAAAGGTTGAAAACAAAGCAAAGGTAACTCTTGTGAAGTAGAATAAAAATAAAATACTAAAATAACTCATTTAAATTTAAGTAAATTCTTCTCGTACATTTTTCTATAAAAGCTACCTTATTCACATGACTCGTACTTAATTAATTAAAGTACATTAATATTATTCAGTTAACAAAATATTTATGTATATCTTGTATTAAAAATTGTCGCGAATAAACTTATGCAATTTAAAGATAATAATCATAACAGACGTTTGTCCATCATGTCAATCAAAAAATACTATGATATGAACTCATTACCACCCCAATGAAAAGCTCAAAACAATATATGAAATACAGTTTACATCCGTATATCACGTGCACCATTTTGTCCGGAATAACAGTTGTAAAAATATCCTGCATTACAAACGAGGATAGCCTGCGTGTCATACGTGTTGCATATGAATTTAAGGATTCAGATTGATAGTGATCTAATCGTTAAAATTACAAATAAAAATCAATCGTACAGTTGTAATTCAAAACGGTAAATTCTAACTCCTAGTTCCAGTAAAATAAAATAATTCAGATAAAACAAAAAATTTGGAAATAAATAATTACCGTTATTAGATTATTAAACTGTCATCTATGACCTGCCGCCAAATTACATTCCTTTGCATTTTTCTCGCAGATACGTTGTTATTCTTGCATCATAAAAAACATATATAAAAAACATTTTAATCGATTTCTTAATATTTATTTTACGATCTATTTTCATTGTGAGTAGTCCGTTCAGTACGTAAAGGTTTAGTGTACAGTAGACCTACAGCATGTGCAAAAAGAGACTGGATTCATTCACAGTTACAGAAAAGTTTGGTGTTATTGCTTAAACAAAGGAGATTGGAAATTTTGCTACATGCTGAAAATTTTATATAGCAGAGTCCTGCATTCGTGAGTGGCTGAAGAAAGAAAACGGATTTCTCGTAGCCTATAAAAAAACAAGAGAGCATTTCGGTGGAAAAACGTGAAGTATCCTGAAATAGAAGAAAAACTCGCAGATCTTTTCCGTTAACTGGCAATATTTTCATTTTGTTAGGAATATTGTAAACGCGCATCGGTAGGGGATGGAATGACATCATAGCCGCATGGCGTGTCATTACCGCCGCCGCCGCGCCATAATTAATTTATTTACAATATTCCATTCCTCAGAATCATCCATTCATTGTTTTCATTCATACGTTTGTTTATGTGTAGTGTACGTTGATTATAATTGTATTGACTAATGGTATAAAAATAAAGTTAAAAACACCAGTTTGTAAAATAAAAATAATTTAAAAATTAAAGAAAGCAGTAACATTGTAATCAGTTGAATAATGAATCTTTATTGCTCTGGCAATAATCTGGCGCTGCCGAATCAACGAACCAGTCACTGCGGCGTTGCCCGGCGTACACCCAACAAAACCCAAATATTGACACTTAACGGAAAAGGTCCAAATTTACAGCATATGTATGGAATGTACGTTAGTCAGATAGACGATTTCAACAGAAATGTGTCAGATATTATGTCCTTGGAAATGGCCGATAAATTAAACATCAGTAGGGATGAATCTAAAATTAGTCAACTGGGTACGTTGACTTCTTTGAAGAAGTATGACAGCAGCACAGCTGCATCCAGAAGCGTACAAAATAAATTGAGGAAGTTTCTAAGATATCTCATAAATTTACGAAAAAGAACCGACTATTCCCTAGATCAAACTGGGAACTGGGAATGCGAATTTCATACCGGTGACTTTCAAATGCCTTTGACAACAATCAAACAATTAGTAGTGTAGGTGCAAAGAGTGTTCAGATATGAACTGCCGGTTACGAAAAAACAATGTTGCTTGGTGACGCTGTCAATACTTTTGGACCAGAAAAATTAACTCGTGGTAAATTACCACTGTAATTTTTAAAAGAAATTATTTACCGAAATGTGAAAAATTTTCACTCAATATTGTGCCAGTTCAGGAAAATTATTCCTTCCAACAAATAAATTCAATGAAACGTTATTAAATTAAGTAATAATAATAATAATAATAATAAATCAGTAAAACTTTTACCTACACTGTACTCTTTATAAGGATTATACGTATTGACTATTTTCTAGGAAATCTACTTATCTTCAATTCTATTCGATGTTGGTATTCTGTAATTCTATACTACGTCCTCTAAACTTTGAAGAGGCTTGTCTATGAGTTCCCTTGAAGTATTGCTGTAAAGTTTGTCTTCTACTGAATAACATTAAACTAAGAGCTAACCTCATTTCAATGTCTGAATACTAACTTTTTTTTATAGAAGTTACTCTTTCATAAGGTGTGGAACCTGCACCATAATTTTACAGCTAACAGGTTGTGTAATAACAGAAATAATCATATTATTAACAACGAATATAATATATAGATACAACAATATCTTAATAATAAATTGCATAAAAAAACAAACTGCTTTCAGCATTACAAACCGCTTTGAAATTTTTTATAAATTATTAAAAAAAAAAAATTTGAGAGGGTAATTTTATGTTGTACTCCTAAAATAAATAAAATTAAGTAGATCGTTTTTATAAATTATTTACAGGCTATTTAGAACAGGGAAATCCGCTACTCTAAGAGTTTTAAAAAACTGTCTAGTAGCCTGAAAGGAAAAATAAAACTTCGCAAAACTCTTTTATCACAGCAGGATTAAAAAAATAAATGATTAATACAATAACTATATGAACCCAACGTAGGAAGTATATCACCTTTACATGGTGGTCGACCTTGCGAGCTGCTATACACTGAGAGCCATGATGAGAGTATAGTTAACTACTGACAGGGCCCCTCATGAAGGAGCCAGACAAAACGTACACAAAAATAACAGATGCATCAGCCTTAGCAAGCCAGTAATGTAGTAAAACTGCTTTCAAACATTTGAATAAGCCTCAAAATGCGATAGGAAAAATGGATAAATCACCCAGGAAATGTCAAATGCTTAGAATTTGAATACTGCACTGAATATTTTAAATTCAACTGGCAAATTCAAGAAAAAGTTGACAAAATAAAAGAAAGGAAAATAAGGTTTCCCATTTGCTAAGTCAGTTTCTTTCGGGGCACGGGGAATATGGACTTATCTCTTCAAGTTCAAGCGTCGAAACTCTCCATTTTGTGTATATTGTGGACAACTGGACAACCCGGAGCATATGATCTACTGATGTGAAAGGTGGGTGAGTTGTGCCGGCTACAAGGGCAGGATTGGCTGACGCCAGAGAACACAGTTGGCCATATGCTCCGGGAACAACAACAGTGAGAAGAGGTATCCAGGTTGATCACGGGCATTCTAAAGACCAAGCTGGAAGAAATGAAGTAATGGAACCCAGACTTAAAGGACTAGCGGACAATATTGACGGTGATGCTCACAGGTTCAAGGCGATTCAATCAGGATTTGTTGCATATTGCAGCAATTGTTGTTTCTTCCGTTTCTCGACGTTTAATGTTTTATTTTGTTAGGTTAGTTTAAGATGTTATATCTACTATGTAAGTTATTTTTAAGATGTGTCAAGTGGCCGTGAACTTCTATGGTTATTATTGTTATTTTGTTCAGTTAATTAAGACCATCGTGGAAACTTAGTGCCGGGGAAAGCACCAACCATTTTTTTTCTTTTTACTGTATCTTATTACAAATTTTGCTGTAATCTGTGTCTTTTTATTTTTCATGATGTGTTTCTTTTTTATATATTTAGGCAGAGTATTTTCTAATGTTTCCTTTTTACTAACTAGATCTAATAGAACCCAAAACTATAGGTGTTCTCATTGCTTACACTTATTGTTATCGCGCCCCTCTTGTTGAGGCCGGTTTTTCTGTGAGCAATGGGTTACCCAAGAGTCCTCTTTTGGGCTAGCATTTAAGTAGTGTTAGGTCTTTTGATTTTCTTGTACATGATGTAAATAATGATTTTGTATATATGTATTTTATATTTTTCCATATGTTAGGTTAGGAAATGTCTATTGAAGTGTTTTTCACGGGCCATCTTTTTATCTACCTCCATGTTAAGCATGATCATTCTACTATATCAATTGTTTATAAAGAACTTGTTGGCCTTTTAGCCGGTTTTTTTCAATTAGTATACCAATACCGTAAATCGTTATGATTCTTTGACATGTGAGCGCTATTGCTCAGTGAAGTCTTTGTCACTTAATTATGTCTAGTTTTATATTTTCTCTTACTGCCCTGTAGAAATTTTGACCATAATGACCGAATAGAAGACACCTAGAAATACTAGGAGTACGCCAAGGGGTTATTGCCTGGGGAATAAATGTATAAATGTGTGGGTAAAAACAAAAAAAAAGGAAGGACTGGCAAAAAAATGAGGTCGCCAGGGGTCGAATCGTGGACATGTGAAGGAACAAGGGAGGTAGCCTATATACAGAGGACGTTTCTAGTCCACCCACACGCAAGACTGGTTGAATTGGGGCGCTCTGATGAAGCATTTAGGACCCTCAATGTATGTGAGACGGGCGCGATTCTTGGTGGTGGGGGGGGGGGGGTGTATGCGCGGAGTGCATACCCGGACCCTGATTAAGGTATAGGGACTGGAAGGGTAGGTAGCTTTTCTGGGGAGGGGCGTCGTGGCAACCAGAAGCGGTGGTCATGATGAACCTCAAGGGGCCAGATGGGACCGCGATGGGCAGGACATCGATGTTAGCTGCATTCACAGGGCGAGCTAATCTACGGCCACATCACTCAGGGCCGACTGAGTCTTCTAGGCGATTACCGGTTGCCCCTGAGTGGTTAAAAAAAGGTCCGAAAAAAAAGAAATAGAGAATAACATACAGTGGATAAGTTTAATTATGGAAGATTTTAATCGTTAGATACATGTGAGTATGAGATAATTTTGGGTGCATTTGCGTTTGGTACAAATTTGTTTTTATTTGGTGGACGGAAAGGAGACTGTTGGACAAGTATGTGAGAAACGGTCTAAGAATATTAAATGTAGTTTCATGAAAACGAAAATTCGTAGAGTTACTAGGTACAAGTGAGACAGATGCAGTCATTAGATTACATTACAGTAGATAAGATTAAGGAAAAAGTGGCTACAAATGTCATTCCTATTACAAACTTTGATGGTACCATAGGCTACTGATTAGTGGATTTAAAATCGAGTTTAAAAAGAAAAAACAGAACGAAGAATTAAGAGAAAAAGAAATGGGACAATAAATTACAGGACAATAAATTGAGGGAAAAATTTAGGAAAACAATAATTCAGATGCTACCCACAAGTGAGACTCAAGTAGTAATTAAGGAATGGAAATATTGTAACACTAAATTTGTAGAGGCCGTAAGAAAAAACATATAGATTAACGAAACAATGATGGGTAAAAAGGGCTGACTGCTAGTGAAATGAAAAGTCTATGGAAATGCTGAGGGGTAAAAACCACGCTTTGAAAAAGTGGTTTTAAGAGTAAGAATGAGGAGGATAAGGAATGTACAATAGAAAAAAGAGGTAATGCAAGAAAATAGTGTCGTTGGAAAAGAGAAAATCGTGACTGGTGGTGATTACCCTGAGGTCAGAAGTGAATGTGAATAAAAAAAATAAAATAAAAAGATGTTTTATAACTTAATTAAGGTGAAGTATTTTATGATTAAAGAACAACGTAGGTACAACTCCAGTGGAGCTACATGAAGAATTACAGAAAACCTAAGAGATAAAAAACGTCTGGCAAAACTACTTTGAAAATTTGTTAAATACGGATTTTTATTCAGAGAATGAAGAGAAAGGTCAACGCAACATTAAAGATGGATGGTCTAAGGTAGAAGGAAGTGGAAGAGCACATAGGGACTCGAAAAACACCTGAATCAGATGCGGTGAGTGGGAAAATGATAAAAGAAGCAGATTGCAATGGTCATGCAGTCTTTAATAGCATTTGGGACTCTCAAAAGATATCAGAAAAATAGGAAAATGGTGAGACTGTACCCCTATTTAAAAAAGGAAATAGAAAGCAGTGTAAGAATTATAGGGGATAAGTTAAAGGTTCAAATGGCAGAAGATCTTGAACAGATTTTTTAAAAAATTGAGTAAGGGATCTAAAGATAGAGCCCTGAGTAAGGAAAAACATGGTTCAGGTAGCAAAGGAATATAGTCGACTTTATCTATGCAGAAAGGGTATTTTGTAAAAGGATTGGGGAATACGTAAACAAGCTAATTTTGGTGGTTATCGATTTTGAAAAGCATTTGATTCAGTAAAAAGAAAATTTATATGGGAAGTGAGAGTGAGAAGGAATAATTGTGGATAAACAGAGAACGAGGCTTAGTCAACATCCAGAAGCAGTAGTCTGGAACGAGGACCCAATATGTGTAAGTATATACATAATAACTATACAACATGAAATTCTCCTTTATTGTAAAGCATTGCATTGTTGCATAACAGAAAAGAATACATTCATTTTTTACTTACACTGTCTGCCGCAGTTTATCTTACGATTTCATATATATATATACTTTTTTGTGCAATTTTTTATATGTATATATAAAAAGCACCTGATATATAAGGGAGCTTTCTGAGACAATTCCTACCTCTTAGATTACTGATATTTACAACAAAGTCTGTGTTTCTTTAATAGATTATTTAAGTCCTTTAGTAGAGCTAAAACCACTTGCATTTAGGATCAATTTAGAGATGTATGCTACAATATATTCTGATACAGCAATTGACAGGTGTATGATAAAATATTCTGCTCAGTTTAATAAAAAGGAAGGCGAACTACTTTAATCCTCGCCTTCCGTAATAAGACTGACATATGGAGTGCTTTTATTCTTAAGAACAGATGTGTTATTTTTTGTAATCAATTGGGTCTGGTTGCTTAAAATCGTTACTTTTTGGCATTTAAAAACCAAGAAAAAAAGTTAAAATATTAGAAATATTAGAGACACCAGTGTATAAAAATAATAAATAAAAACATTAAAGAAAAAGGAATTGAAACAATTTTCAGTTTTAAACATTTACGTATTTATAAACAAGCAAAAAAAAAAAAAGCATTTAATTGTAAATAATGAAGAACTCAGTAACCGAGAGAGAATTTTTTTTGCAAAGGAAAATTATTATTAAAAATGTAGGTACATTATCAAAATTTGCTACTCAACCATACCAAGTTTCTTACTAACGGATTAAATTGTTATGCTGTATAACGTAAATATATCTTCATTTTATAAAAACAGATTTTGTTATTTTTCAGGTTTAAACGAGTGTCGGGTTACCTTTTCTTAGAAGACATGTCATAGATGAATAATATAAATACATGAAATTTTTTTTATGAATTTTATTCAATTTTAGATGATTCTACTTACAAGCGCAAAGCAAGATAAGAAAATCCGTTTATGTATCCCAAACGTTCGTTCTAACTTTACGAAGATTAAAAATGCAATAAATATATTTTGAATGAGAATATTCAATACGATTAAAATTATTTAACAATGAAGCAAATTCGGCAACTGTTTTATTGAAGCTATATTTTTTTTGGCGCGTTTGGAGAAACTGATGAGAGTGTATTTTCAGCAAGTTACAGAAGTTGCTCGCGCCGATGTAACACTCCATAAAGATTTGCGCAGGTCCAAGTGGATCAGTTCGCACGCACATGCGCGTAGTATAAAATTCAGTTAGTCGTTCAATTCAATTAAGTGATTAGCACGTTTTGTAAACAATAACAGATATTATTGAGTTGTAATAAATATGTATTTATATACGCGGATTTCTGAAGACGGATATTTCAAACTGTGAATATTGTTGTTCATATTCATAAAATTGTATTTATATTGCAGTATATATATATATATAAATATATATATATATATATATATATATATATATATATATATATATATATAAATATATATAAATATATATATATATATATATATATATATATATAATATATATATTATATTCATGCTATAATATATTTATTATATTATGTATATATATATAATTTTTTTTTTTTGCTAAAACCGCGTATCAAGATTTGAGGTAATATTTATGTATTATTTTTTATAAGTAAAATTATATTTTTTAATGACACAGAAAATAGCACACATCAGATATATTATTGATTTTGCATAAATAATTTTAAATTTACCGAAAACAAAATTTCTGATAAAATACACTATTATAAAATAAAAATATTTGTATCATATTTTTCATATCATAACCCGCTGGTAACCCTCGTGTCTATTCAATCGTTACCCGAAGAATTAATGGAACTAAACTAATCGAAATATATACGTTGAACTTTGTTATATGACAACGAATATTTCAAATACTTTTTAAACTGTATAAAATAAATATTATTTAATTTAATTTAAGTGTTATTTATTCAAACTTTAATTCACGGTATTTAATGTCGTCTACCGATCATTTGACTCAGTTCACGTTTGAATGCGTGAAAAAATTATTTTTTTATTCACGCCAAATAAGTATAACTTCTTACGTGCATACATAAGTACACACAACTTTTTTTTTGTACATGTATATGATACTATAAAAATTGTGAAATTTTTTAAATAATTTTTTTTTCTATTAATTGCACTAACAATCATATTTCATAATAATAAAGCGAAGTATGCGTCTAATAATTTATTGTAGTTTATATAAAAAATAGATTACAAGTCAGTTTACAAAATTATTCTTATTCTTATAATTATTAATTCTTATTTATAAGAAATTTTTAGTTTATTAGTCTCTCAATATCATTGTCTGAACACGCGACAATATATACTGCAAGCGACATGCGTTAGATCATAGTGTACATCTGTAATGAAGTTCTAATTGTTAAAATTCTTTGTTATACGCTTTCGATTGATAGTGATTAAAAAGGTTTGTTTTATGTTTTGCATTATTTATTCGTTAAAATACTATTCCTTTTCTACATAAATATATTTTTACTTATATATATTAGCATTCCTGTTGAGGATTCACCCGTACTATATTGTTACTGCGTTTCCCGTGGCGGTCAGGGCTTGCTTCGAACGCCCTTCCCGTCTGCATAAAGGGATCTCCCCCCTGGATCTCTCTGTGTTCATTAAACTTGTGCTCGTGAGAATAATGATAAATAAAAGTTATAGTCTATTCGAGTTATAAATAATATCAGTATATTGTAATTTTACCCTGGTTTTGACATTTCCATGGCGACTTCGCTCCCGAAATACGTAATCAGAATTAAAATCATAAGTTAAGTTCACAATGTTACCAAATTTCATAAATACTGATTCAATAGCGGTAGCATAAGGCGAAAAAAACGTAAAAAAATAATTTAAGTTTTTTACCCCTTAAAAAAAAAGACTTAAAAAAATCCGAAAATATTTTAAAGATATTTATCTGAAGCGTATTTGAAAGCTCAAATCTACTGAATATCTCATTTAATATAGTACACGCACGCACACACACATACACCAAAAATCAAGTTTATATCTACTTTTGTTACCGAAAAATTGAAAAATTATCTCTAGCATCCCTTCACGACTTCGCCCGCTGTTTACGGTTACTTGCGTTTCCCATCGCGGCCGATCTTTTTTAAATTTATGTTTTTTAATCAAGTAACCGTAGGCAGGTAAAGCCAGTCGCATCTTACGTACATTAACAGTGGCAGTGGCTGTGTCGGTTGAGCTGCCGAGCTCTATACCGTCGCAGTCCGTAAAATTCGGAATTAAAAAAATACGGAAAATGGTTTTTAGATATTTATCTCAGGAGCATTTGCAAGCCCAAATGTACTGAATATCTTGTTTAGCATAATCGGAAATGGGAAAAATTTGCAAACATTTTTCGAAATCTTTTTACCTTTCTTTATCCCGTTTCAAGAGAATTTCAGAAAATTTCGAAATACTTTTTAAATATTCACATGAAGATTACGTACACTGAAAATCAAGTTGTTATGTACATTTGTTACAGAGAAATTAAAAAGAAATCTCATTCCTATTTCATTTTAAACCTTTAAACAAAGAACTCAAAAATATCCTTTCTTAGTTTGTACTTATATGGTAAGAAGAACATGTGTACATATTTTTATCAATTTATCTTCAGTAGCTTTAGTTGGGCGTTGATTTGGAATGACTCGCGATATATTATTTTATGAATTCGTATATCTTAAGTATACTCTGTTTAGAAATGTTGTAAGTTGATTTTTTCCTCTCGCCTCCGAACTTGACACCATAATGACTCATAAAACAGTCGGGAGGAGTGTTCTTTCACTCTAACGAGTCTCCCCGCTTACCGGGAGTATGTCCGGCATGACAGGTCGGAGTTTGGGGTCAGAGGTTTTGTGTGTGTGTGTTTTACCATTTTCCTCAAAAACTACAGAACCGATTTCGATGTGTTTTTTTGCATTACACAGGTATAACATTATAGCAGGTTCTTAGACATGTTTTATGGTTATAGGCTACCGTGGGGCACTGCAGTTGATATGTTTCTTCAAAACGGCTTCCTGGGTTTTTAAAATTCTTAATTTTATCGCTTGTTATGGGAAAAAAATTCGTAAAAACAATTACTGCTAGCTTATTTTAATTATTGTTTATATTTACTTTATATTCCTATATGCAATGCAATATTTATTAATTTATTCGTCCGTGTAACTACAGGTTTTACCCCAAATTAAGTAACTGTATTTTGATACTTTAGAGCTAATAATAAAGCAAAAATGTTATATTAATTGACCGCTCATTTTTCAAGTTGGTCCTAGAACTTGTAGAATTTAAATAAATAAATTTCCTATTTTTTAATCTGAAAGTCTTATGACTGCTCTCAGTTATATTAATAAGCATTAAAATAAATTTAAAAAAAATTAAAGCACTTAAAAAATCATAAGACAACGGAAAGATTTCCAAAAAATTAGTTTTACGCAAGTTAGTTGCGAAATATATGTAATATTCTAAGCAATGCGTATATTCTCATCGTATAATTAAGTTTGATTAATGAATAGTGTAGTATATATAGATCTGAATTGTATTATATTTTGTATTTCACCGTTAAAGTTATTAAAAATTTCTTTTTGAGTTATTTTTAAGCCTAAAAGGAATTAATTGTTTACTGTATGTAGTTACTAGCAGTAATATACTCGATTCGCTGGAAATTTCTATGCCCACCCTTTTTGTCTCGAAAACTGATACAAAATAAGAATGAATTTTTTTCAATATTTCGCTCGGTTTTACTGGGAAACCTTCACATTCACTTGTTTAAAATTTTATTTACTCCCTTACAAAAAAGAGATATAATTAATTTAGAAATACCTTTTACAAAGAATATTGTGTAAAATACTTTTATGAAAGAAAAGTTCATAACAAGCCGATATCAAATTTTTAATGACGTTTACCATAATGAGTTCCGTAGGTTTAAAAACCGATATTTACTTTATGTTGTACATGATAGCCCATCGTTTGATCATTTTAATTAAAATATAAGCATTCAACAACATTCTTATTAATTAGTCCCCAGAACCGACAGTATAGGACATCACCGTTGTAGATTATAGACCACCGAAAGACAAGTTACTACTTCTATTTCATTTAGAATTTCAAAAGGCGTTAATCAGCTGGAAACTTTACATTGTGGTTTAAATACGTTCTCAGATCGACCAGAATGTGAACGTTGTGGTTAAACAATTCTACCTGTCTTAGTATACTGTAATATACAACCCAAATTCAATTATAGGATCATGAAAGTAACTTTCCTTTAAATTATCCTCAAATTCTTGTTAATGATAGCTTTGAGCAAAAGAAAACTTCTACGGATAATTAAAATTATTATTTATTATTTTGTTGAATAGTTCTAAGAAAGAGATATTTTAAAATATGTAATTTTTCTTCTTCAAAAAGTATAAATTAAAATATAACAATTTTATTTCGCCACACTAAAACGTATTAAAAATCTTAAAAAAGTATTATTTCATATTATATTTTTTACTGCGATAGAATAGTGACAGCGATTATCATTATATTACAATGATAGCAAAATAGTACCCAAGAAAATATTTAAAAAAATAAAAAAATATATATTTATATAAATTTATAGTATTTTCGCCGAATTAAACCCTCTTCTGTATAGAAAATTTTATTTAATCCTGAACAAATGTAGGCTATAAAGTATTACTATAACTAATCCTAAAATTTGCATAACAAACTGAAATCTTTTCATAAACTATAAAAAACTAGCTCTACCCGCCACGCTTCGCTGTGGCACATTGTGGTTGCATGGATAAGAAATGAGAAACAAAACAAAGCATACGTTTCATAGAAGTTTAATTTTGCAATACTTGTGGATATACAGTATTTTTTGTTTTTCCACTGTCTGGGTAGATATAAAGGCTATCTGGTTTGCCGACTCGGGAACACGCAACATACAGTTGCCCATGTGAGAAGCAATCCGCATCTAAATCTAAACCACACAATTCTAAAGATTGACCTTGAGCTTTATTGATTGTGAGTGCAAATGCCAATCGAATTGGGAAATTGCAGTCTTTTAAATTAAAATGGTGTATCGGTCGGGATTATGGGTATTCGAGGAATGAGGACATCTTCACCTTTCAAAGGCCCTGTTAAAATCATTGCTTCCACTACGTTATTCATCAATTTCTTAACTGCAAGTCGCGTGCCGCTGCAGAGTTTTTGCTGATTAATATTCCGCAACAGGATAATTGTCATTTTTTGATCAAACCGTTGCTAGAATCAATCTAATGAGGAATGTTTTCCCAGTTCCTTCTGGCGCATCCAAGAAGAAGGTCCCCCCCAACTCCGTCATTTATCATTTGCATTATGCGATCATAAATGCCTTTCTGTTCACGCGTTAATTTGGGAATGTTTGATTGGACGTATGACTGAAGATCACCAATGTTGTAACTCTGTTCACGGCGTAAATCCACATCAAATGAGGCAATCGTAGCTCGGGTGAGTGCTGGCATTCCCAATTGACTAAGAACTTTATTTGCAATAGTTAAGCACTTGGTAAATATATTCAATATTTATCAATGCTTCGTTGTAAATGCCTTCTGTAAATTCCATGGTCATATTGGTATTTTCTAGGCGTACTCTATGCAAAATATTCTCAGCCATATGCGATCGATATCTTTCCCATAACTCTGTGGGTGATGAAGGGAAGCAAGCGGTCAATATAATTGCAAATAATGCGCGAATTTGGTTTGGATGTGCAGTGTTACACGCGTCATTAATACATATATCCCACTGTTGGTCGTTTTCTAGTAAATTCAGAGCTTGGTGAAAGGCGCAGCTCAATCACGACACGATCACACAAAAGTACCTCAATTAAAGTGAATATTTAATTCAGATTGTATAATAATCTGAATCAGATGCAAGTGGATACGTTTTTTTTGTTTTTTTTTTTTTGTTAATAAACAATGTAATTGGGAACAGGTATTGTTTCACATGTGACTGCGGTTGTCTTTAGGTAGTATGGCGAGTGTTCCCCTCGCTTCCGGCAGATGGCGCGGTCACTGGTACACAGCTGACCGTTAGAAAAACTGTTTTCTCGCGGTCACGGGTATGTGACTGATGCAAAAAATAGATAAAAACAATCTTTGATGCGGGTTATATATTGTGCTAAAATTTGAGTTCAATCGGTGCAGAACATATTGAGTTTTTGAAGCGTACACAAACAAACTTAACATTTTTATACATAAAGATTTGTGGGCTGCGAAAAAAGCCCTTAAGTCGTGCGAAAAAACACATCATTTTCAATGCTTACAAAAGCAGAGTAATACTTACAAATTACACAATAATCGAACGGCGTTGATTTCAGATGTTAATAAACTGCTAACGTAACTAACAGTTGTGCTGCTTCAGTGTACAATGTGATTCTCGAGTATGAATCTGCTAATGAATTACGATCTCCAAAGAAAACAAAACCCTGCAGGTCAATTGAGAAAAAGGTGAGATTTTGATAAAAACGCGATTCGTAAAAAAATTATACGAATTTGAATTATTTAGAAATAGTTTAGCGGTGTATTATGTCCTTTGGAAGAGTATTCGGTTATTGTCTTCGACAACGCTTCTTATCATTAAACGAAAAGAATTCCAGCCGTGTTATAGAAAAACAATGATATCAAAATTTGGCTTAGTTCAAAAGGAATAATTTTTAGAGGTTTAAGTTAATGTTCAATCATTGCAAAGGGTTTCGCGTATTAAAAGTAATTATAGTCCGTATAAAACTGGTTTGACACACAACGCCATATTGGTAAGTCGTGTTTTTATTCGGCTCCTAACGAATATGTTTGCCGGCCTTCGTGGCGCGAGTGGTAACGTCTCGGACTTTAATCCGGTGGTTCCGAGTTGGAATCCCGGTCAGGCATGGCATTTTCATACGCTATAAATCATTCATATCATCATCTGAAGCAATGCATAACGGTGGTTTCGGAGGTTAGAAAAAACAAAAAAACGAATACTTAGTTGTGTGGTTTCAGTGTTACTATTTGTGAATTTTGTTCTTTGGTTATACATAGCAAAGAATGCTAAATGACCAAAAAACGATTGTTTGGTCATATATATGTAAAAAAATAACCTAACAAAGGATTTTTTGGTCATTATGTAGGGATATTATTTTCTGTATTTGGTTATTTCGACTTTTTTTGTTTGCAGAGCCTTAAGTCTATCTGGGCTATAAGAAAGTTGGGTGTTTTAATTTATTTACTGTAAGTCATCTTTCTTGGTGGCATTTCTTTTTGTTTTGGTGTTTTTTTTTTTTTGTTTTTTTTTTATAAAATACAGATGTTTTAGCTGTTAAATATAGTTCAAAGAAATTGTTACTTATCAGTTGTGATTTTGTTTACATTGGCAACGGCCATACGGGCTCTTTGTGATTGGTCGTTGTGTTTGACAGCGGCCATCTTGCATTGATGTGATTGGTTTTCCTTTGTTTACATTTCCATCTGATTTATTAGCCTCTTATTTATTAAAAAACTGTACAAATAAAAAATAGATAGATAGATTTATTAAAAATGATCCGATTTGGCGGCTTGGTGCTCACGTTTATTGTTTCTTGGTTGTTTTAAAGTTACTGTTCTATTTAAAGTTGCTATTTAATTTGTTGTTTTAACGTTAATGTTGACTGGACGTTAAAAGGCACTATCAAATGCTATTTATGTTATAGTATTGTTTGTTTGTTACGTTATGCTATTGTTTTTATATTACTTGAAGATTGTCATTGGGTGGTATTCTTTCACGTGCTGGTCAGTCATACGACTAGCTTATAGCTTCAGTGTAGAAGCTGATTGCAAGTAAATTAGGAATTCAGCCTAAAGAAAAAAAACTTTCTCATGAAAAAAAATTTAGAAATATTATTTTAGTTAGATATAGAACGATGTTAGGAAAAGCAAAGAAACTTGGCTAAAAGAAGATTAGCTATAAAAATTCGTGTTGACGTATTTCAAAGCAGGAAACGCCTTTAATGATCTCGTATGAATTCGTTAAAGTGGATAGTTACACAATTTTATAACTGGTCTCGTTTTAGCAGTTTTTTTTATCATCATAATTTATATTATTTAATATTATATAATGCAATTAAACTTTAGAGTTTTTTATTTTATAATAATTTTTTTTTTATCAAAAGATTTCTTATTCTTTTAAGTATATTTATACACAGGAAGGAAAACAGAAAAGAAAACAAAAAATGAAATATTGTATCGGAAAATTCGAAATTGATTAATCTTTGATAATAATCAGAAGGTAGATTAATAAAGGTAGACGTGAGAAGTAATACGATAAACTTATGTTTTACTTGCTCTAAACTTTATTTATGTTAACTATTCAGGCAGCTAAAATTAAATGATGAATTAATCTGTCAGCTAGTTTCCAAGCACCTTGCTTGAAAGTGTTTGTACAGTACTTACCCCGCTGTATATAACCTTCTACGGTCTATGAAACCTTTATGCCTATACTCAAGAGTTCTGGTTATGCAACTTAACTAACAGTAATTAGTATGCCTAACTGAAGGAAGACATTTAATTTTATTGGCAACCACAAATGTATAAAGTGTAATCATATCTTCATTGAAACTAAAACCGTTTAAGCAAACTTCTAAATTCATCTATACTTAGAAGCTAATTACTAAGCATTTTAAATTTCTAGTTTTATGATTAAAAATCTACTAACTTCAAAGGTTTAATTTTTTTTTTTGAAAGAAAACCTCTTTACACAAGATTACGATATTCTAAATTAAAATAAAAATAAAAAGTACAATAATAAATTAACGATGTAAAGTAATTAAAAAAATTTATTTGAAAGTTTACTTTTTAAGAGTGATGTGCTATGACAGTTTCATTCTAGCTAGTTTTCGTAGAGTAAATTAATAAAAAAATTCCAAATAAAATTAAAATATTGTAAAAAAAATGTTTTAAACATCAATAAACACAAATATTTGCGATGAGGAAAGGAGTCTGCCCACGAGTCTTCCTAGATGGAGTTTTCACCTCTCTCAGTCGGACAATTTACAATTAAGACCTCATATGGACCGTGGCTTAACATGAAAAAATCACGTGAAAGAAAACAGAAAACAATTAAATATCAAACTTAGAGAGCTGATCTGGTTACTAGGAAGGAAGTCCGCGTTGTCGTTAAGTAAAACACTGTTGTTGTATATGGCGTTTTTAAAGACAATAAAAACCTAAGGATAAAATTTTGTGGTACAGCAAGTAATACCAATATTGACATCATCCAAAGGTTCCAAAACAAAGTGCTGAGGAATATATCGAATGCGCCATGATTTGCGAAGATCAAGGAAACCCACGATTACCTAGGGACGCCATCTATTCGTGAGGAAATTCGCCGGTTAAGCTCAAAGTAAATACTTAAGCTTAACACGAACGAAATTCTGGCGTTAACCTATTGAATAACAGCGAGTATATACGACTGAAAAGGTTGGATGTATTGGATCTTGAGACTGTTGAGCGGTGATTATTTGAACTTCTTTGTATTATTAACAATATAACTGAGCTTTGAACATTTATCCTTTTTTCCTCTGTTTCATTATTCGTTGATTTACGTATTCTTTGTGTCTTGTAAATTGTTAGTTACATATTTTTCGTTGTACTTTTAATTACATTAAGCTTTGTTCTGACTTCTGTTGTATTGTCTTGGGAGGTATAACTGGATACCTCTCTTTCATGTCACTATTACTTTAAACGATTAGTTATAATTTCATTATTTGGGAAAACAGAGTAACAAAAAAAAATAAAAAATTAAGAACAAATATAATTTACGTGGTAAAAAACATAGTAATCTGGAACCGTAGATTTGTATTGTATTTTGACGGTAATGCGTGGAATAATTTATATTATGCTTGATCATACAGTTGGTTTTGGAAAAAAAAAACCTGCCAAACTATACTCGCAAATAAACTAAAAAAAATAAGAGACTGATAGACTACTTGTTTTTTATACTATTCCGTAATGAATTTGTACTTAGTATGAAGAAAGGTCATACGTCATACACACACACACACACACACATATATATATATATATATATATATATATATATATACATGCAATGAAAAAATTATAAGAAAATAATGGGACCATCATAATATTAATCATAATCATATTTAATGACAGAATTCTGAACACTTTTATGAATTACGCAATTTTCTTAAATTCTAAATGATAGTATATTACGATTAAAATTCGATATTATGAAAGACAAACTAAATCTTTACTTCCAAAAATAATTAAAAAAATCTAATGTGGACACCATCTAACTTCCTGGTACGCCTATTAAATAACATATACACATTTCTGCTGCACTACATTTAAACTTATTTTATTAGAAAGTGAGATGCGATCCTCCAATTCTTTAATAAAGTGGACAGTTACACAATTGATAAAATATTAGTTTTTATAAACATTAAATATTTACACAATTATTAATTCAATAATGTTACCTGAAATATTAGGTTAGTCTTTTTATTACTATGATAAAAGATATTTATAGTATTATATAGTAGATATTTAGATAGATAGTAGATATTTATAGATAATAAATGTAAGTCTTATATCTAGCTAATACTATGTTTTTTAAATTATTATGATGTAACCATCAAAAAAATGAAAACAAAAACGAAACAGGAGAAGTTTACTAAATTTTATACCGATATTTATTATCAAGTAGAAACAAAAGCATAAATAAAAATAATACGATTATAAATTATAATTATCAAATAATACGAGTATTAAATAATCAATGATTCACCAAATCTGTTGTGGACACTACCATGTACGCCTATTAAATTACATATACATATTTTTAGAAGTACATAAAATATATTTTTCACTAATAACGTCTGATTTTTATTCATTTTTTTTAATACTATTATTACTATTATTGAATTATTATTTAATGTCAATTTTTTTTGCAATCAGAGGTTAATAATTACTAATAAATCAACATATATACATTTTTTTGTTTAAATTCGGAAATGAAGTTGGATTCAAACCGATGTGCCTTCCCCTTGAAAGATTCAAATATTTTATTAATTAAAATTTTATTTGGCTATAACTCTGAAACCAATGAAAATAAGTACCACTTATGGTATAAATCGTTGAAAAGCTCTCAATGAGGGCTTATTATTACAGTTAACAAAAAGTCCAAAATCCAAATGTTTGGGATTTTGGGCTTTCTTGGACACTTTTGGTCCAGTCAATTGCAGTCAAAAGGGGAGGTGCACAACAAGGTGTTACATCAGTCCTAAATCCAAAATTTCAACATCCTACGGCTAATCGTTTTTGAGTTATGCGAGATATATTCGTACACACATAGGTACGTACAGATATCACGCCGAAACTAGTCAAAATGGATTCAGGAATGGTAAAATGTATATTTCCGTTGGAATTTAAATTTTTTTGCGATCACAATACTTCGTTTACATCGTACATATAAGTAAAATGAAAATAATGAATAAAGTTCAAAAGTGAAAATTTTAAATATTTAGTTGAGACAATTTAAAAAAATATATAACCAACTGTTCCAATGTATTTAATCCTAGACCCAATTTTACTTATTATTTACAGCAATAAACTGGAATGAAGTAATATAACGCACTGTAGTGCTTTTATGTATCCAGATGATACATCAATCATCTATTCAAGCAAAAGTTTACATTCGCTTTCTACAAACTGCCGGAATGATTTACTTTCAGCTCTTGAATATCTGAGTAGAAATGGATCTACATTAAATAAAGACAAGTTTTATTTCATTTCAGAACAATACATAAAATAAGAATAAAACTTAAAAATTCAAATCAAACATTAATACACTGAATGAAAATTTTTCTGTATTATAAATAAATATATTTATTTTGGGTATAAATCTGTCACAGATATACGCAATTTTTCAGGTATGACAAATTGAATCTGAATATTATCTGGTACATTTAATTTAAAAAATATTTGTAGGATAAACGATAAAAAATTAAATTCAGAATTTATTACGATCTCGTTATGCTCATATTAAAAAAATTATAGAATTACTACTGGCGAGACATCCCACAATGTCTCGCCATGTTTTATTTTACAATTTGTTTTGAAAATTTAATAAAATGTCATTATATTTTTTTTTTAAATATGAATGATTAAAAACGTAGCCAGAGATTTATATGAACATTTTCATCCATTGTACAATGTTTTGAAAAACTGTGAATTGTTATTTACAAAAAATCTTTAGGCTTGAAAGAGTGAATAGTTAAAAAGGAAATGCATAGGGAAAAGAAAAAAATAACTGTGTAGTTGATGTCACAAAAACAGGATTCAGAGTTTCTGTTTTTTTTTCTGAGAATTTTTATTTTATAAACCAATCAATGAATTTTAATATGATATTGATATTTTATATGGAACGGGTTTTTTCTGATATCTGAAATTAAATTCTATTTTTCGATATTATAAACGGTACATGTAGTTTGAAAACCATAACTACTGTACGTGATCCAATACAATTTACCTGTCACTACTGAAAATAGAATAATTTACATTAATAACAAACAACGAATACCATGTTTGCAAATACATGATGAATTCTACCTATTTCATCACCGAGATAAACATAATATTCCACATCGATATGCTACACTCATCGATATCAAAGTGACATTCACCTCTAAAAATGATTTAACTGCGTCTACTGTATAAAAAAATTCCTTTCGGCCCGCCGGAAGGCGGAGATAGATTTCACCGGTGCTAAGTAGCACAATTGCAGCAATATTTTGGTCATCTATTGCCGTAAGGGTTGTTCATATCAAAAATTGTTTCAGACAAAAGTTTTAGGTAATGTTTAAGGACTTTAAACCGAATCGATACTTTGCCTATTAAAGGAGGTATGATTCTTTTGTCATCGAAACGCCATTTTCTCACTCCCAGGGACAATGGTTGGTGGTATCAAAGACCTTTACTTATATAAGTTTTAGCCCCTTATCCAAAGAATAATAAGAACTTTAAACGAATTCGTTATTTTACTTAATAAGAAATTTATATTTTATTTTTTCGAAAAAGCCTCCCCGATTTCTACTCTAATGGTTCGATTTTGCCCATTAACGAAATCGAGCGAGATTTTGGGTCGTTATATTTTATGTATTAATTTGAAAGTGATTGGCGCAAATTACGGCAGTTATATTGTATCCTCAAGGAAATTAAATATATATACATGTATATGAAAATGTGTATATATAAACTTTGAGCTGACGGGGGTTTTGGAGTCTGTAGGATGTAAAACGCGAAGATATATAGAAAATTTACCGGAAGTCGAATCATGGGACGTATTAAAAACTGAGAGAAATTATGTTTTAGGTAGCTTTCTTATGAAATCTATCGAAAACATAATTTCTCTCAAAGAGCAACCCTGACTAGTACTTGGAAAAACTATACATATTTATTTAGCAACCTTAACAATGAACTTCTGCTCCTACTGGAATAATTTTAGTGCTCGTTGAATAATCAATTGAATTTAACAAACGGGACTAATTTTTTTTTTTATCATTACATTTGTTAACCATTTATTTTTTTTCTGTTTAATACTCCCCAAAACAAAATTATTTACTTTTGCTATATTTAAAAAAAAAATTATTAACTTTTTTACTTCTATTTATCTGTTTACACACACACACACACACACACACACACACACACACATATATATATATATATATATATATATATATATATATATATATATAAATTGAGCCTCTATATAAGGAAAAAAGATTCCCGGGAAACTTCGTTAAATAGAGGTTTTAGTTATACCAAGGTTCCGTTATGTTAGTTTTCTAAGAATTCTATTTGTTATATCTACGTAGATAAATGACTCGATTAAATATGTGATTAAAAGTTTGCACAGTAATTTTTGTGCTCTGCGTTAGTTAATGGTATTCGGGAAATTCCGCTACTTTAATGTATAGGCAGACAGTATCTGCAGAACAAGTGTTTAAATCTTTTGTTTTAATTTTATTTTTAATGAGTTATAAGAGAATCTTGTGAATTTTTGCTTTACCAGTTCAATAAAAATAACCTATCATTCTTGACTGTGGTCAAGAATATTTTATCTTTGTATGCAGATACAATTTAGGTACGGAAATCAAAAGAATAACTACCTTAAACTTACATAGATGTCCAAAATACTAAATTTAATGTTGATATTTTAAAAACACATTTCATAAAAATTATGTAAGTTACTACATACTGCATTATGTTAATATACAGTATGTTAGTGTGTAGAGATGTGAATACGTTAAATAGTGGTAAATTAATTCGTAGTTTTGTTAAAATGTCACGGTAGAGTAAAAAAATGTAAAATTAATGTTTTCGTTATATAGAGGTTCGTGGTATAGGGGTTCAACTATATATATAAACAGGCAAACTATAAAATAAGAAATGATATTTTTTTATATAAATTTAATTTTGTCTCATTTATTCAAATATGAACGTTGCAAACAGTTCAACTAGCGAACAGTACGCAACCCCCTCACCATCCAATGAAATGAAGATGATATTATGACTTTTAAATGAGGTATATATTTGTATGCAGACTCAGGCCGAACATTACTGATGCGTAGGCGATATCCACTGTCTAGTATTAAATTCTTACAAAACCAATTATCTTTTACTAGGATTTGAACCTCAGAAGGTTCGCCTTCGAAAATCAGCTGTTAAACAACTGATTTGCAAAAGCAAAAATGGAAGTAATATTAATATCACTTCCATTTCTGAGAAGAATTGTTCTAATATTTATTTTATAAAAAATTACGCTCATATTGTAGAATTAGTTTCAGAAATATATATATGTATATATATGTGTGTGTATGTGTATATATCTATACTATTATATAAAGAGGAAGAGGGTTTTTTTTTATACCGGATTAACAAAAAACTACCCGATCTGTCGCTACCAAATTTTTACCCTTGTTCCTTGGCATAACTGAGAAGTTTTTTGATATATATCATCTCGAAAAAAAATATATGTGGTAGTGGAGGTTTGCCGGTTGAAGCAAAACCATTAAATAATTTAATTAATGAACTGTGAACAGGCTTTGAACTGAATTATTCGAAACAATTGGAATGAAGAGTATTACATAATAATAGAATTAGATTTACATTAAAGTAATGTATCTATATACAAAGAAAAACAGAGAAAAAAAAAATATATATATCGAATATATATATATATATATATATATATTTGTGTTAGTAGAGATTTTCCGGTTGATGCACAAACTTTAATGAATTTTTAATTTGAGTGTCTATCTGCCTGAGATCTGTTTGAATTGAATGATTATGAATATCTAAAAACCAATTTCTAGATGTTTTTAAATCCCAAGTTTCAAGGGTTAAAATGAATTTATTTTTTTTTGGAAACCCTGTTTTTTTTTTTTTTTCAATTTCTCGGTAACAAATGAAGAAATCATCCTGATTTTTGGTTAGCGTAATCTTCATGTCAATAAACCAATTTCTAGTTATTTGAAATTCGACCTTGAAAGGGAATGAAGAAAGTTAAAAAAGATTTTGAACAATAATTATTAATTTTCCCAATCCCGACTATAGTTAACGAGATATTCAGTCGATTTGGGCTTGCAAATACCCTTCTAATAAATATTTAAAAACCATTTTCGATTTTTTTTAATTCCGATTTTTTTTTTTAAGGGGTGCGATGATATAAGGCGCTGTGGCTCAACTAAAAAAGCCACTGCCACTGTTACTGTATGTGATTGGCTGCACGTGCATGCCTGTTACTGACTAAAAAACTTAAAATAAAAAGCTTGACCGCTACGAGAAACGCAAGTAACCATACAGCGCGGACGAAGCTGCGACGGGTAGCTAGTAAATAAATAAATAAATAAATATACACAAGTACATGTAGTTTTGTGTGTGCGCGCGCAGGCGTGAGTGTAGATTGACTGTCGCACGATTTCTTCAAAAGTCTGTCAAGTGTAAATACGGCGTGCATGAATTAATTTTCGTTAGGAAATGTATGAATAAAATTCTAGTAGTTAAGAAAACAAAGGAACAAACAAATATAAAGTACATTAAAAATTTATTATAGAAATAAAAAATAAAAACAACTTAAAAACAATTAAAACAAAGCAAAATTTTCCGGTTTAATTTTTAACCGATATAATACTGGATCACCCTTATCATTTCCTGTTCAAAAATAATACAGAATTCTATGAAAAACATGGATCAAAATATTTAATAAATAAAAGAACTAGTAGAAAAAATGTAATGAATGAGAAAATATAAACCAGGAAGACGCATGGTATTCAAATATTCATTAGACTAATTAATTTTAAAATGGATAGCTATGGTATATTTAGAATGAAAAAAAAACGTTGGTAATGTTTTATTGATTCTGTTAGTATACGAAAAAAGAAGAATAAACGTCCTACGTAGGTCTGTAAATATATATATATATATGTAAAATTAACTCTTTTGTATCCTGTGTACCAATTTACAAACATGCAAAACAAGGGCTAGGCTTTTTCAGGGAAGTAACTGATTTAATATTTACACGAATTTTGTTTTCATTCAAAAAAAAAGATTTCCAAAAACGTAATAAATAATAAAATTAAATACGTTCAACGTTACGTATCCATTTATTTTAAATCGTAAATTCCTTTTCTAAAACTTAATGTAATACATACTAATTAGTTATTATGTACATCTATATTATCTTTCAAATATAACTATTACATAACATTTAAGCTTTTCAATATTTCTCTACATGAAAATTCTTATATATTGCCGTAAAGGAAAATTGCAAAGAAAAAAATATACAAATTTTTGTAAATTTATTTTGTTATCATTCTTGCCCCCTTCTAGGTTATACTAAAATATACCTTAATAAATAAATAGTTTAGTAAATTTTCACCTAGCAAAGTAAAATTATTTATAAAAATAAATTTCAATATTCTTAATCTTTTACTCATTTCTCTATGTTAAGCATTTCCTTAGAGATACTTGCTACGTCAGAACGTATAAAAATATACTTATTAGGTTAAGTGAGATAGTAAACATGACTCTCCATATTTAAATTTTATCAAGATATTTTTAATCCAATATTTATAACTTCATACTCTCTAAGGAGCATTGTATCTGGGACTAACCGTGTCTCTGTGTCTCATCAGAAGCGCTTCACATAAAAAAAGAGAATAAAGAATACTGAACAATAAATAATATATATTTACGATTCATAAACAAATTATGTTTGCAAGATGACAAAAAAACCCATTTGAAATTCAAAAAATGTTTATGATGTTTATTTTTAAAATTTTACAGACATAATTTTTATTTATCGACATTTTCGTTGAAATGTATTCTCTGCAAGTAAATATGAAAAACAAGTTTGAGAAAAAGAGTGAAAATACTACTGCCGGTGCGAAATAAAAATTAAAACTTAGAATGAGATTTTAAAATTTTACTTTCATCGCTGAAATTATTTGATAAAATGTTTTATAAGCGCGTATTTTAAACTAAATACGGTTTCACCATATGATAGGACGGGTGTGATTTTTACCTATTATTTTTATTTTGTTAAATACTGCGTAACCACATAGTGTTACCAAAAAATCGATTGTTCGTTTTTAGAGATTGGTAGTATACTAGTAGCTTCGATGAGTTGAAATATAGCAAAAATTATAGTATAATTTCATTATGCATTTGTAATTCCATGTACATAGAAAGAGAAACAAATCCAGGTAATAAGCTAAATTTATAATACCCAAAACGGTGTGATAAAGGCCTTATCGATAACATGAAAATTAAAAGCGGTTTTGTAATTTATAAATAAAAATTCGATTAGAGATAGTACTTCATGTACGAAATGTGTAACAATAACTTTTTCTGTTAAAGCAACAATGTCTACTGAACGGATTACGTATCAATTTACATAAGAAAGTTTACATCATTTTCTAAATTTCACTCACGTAAACCATAAAAGTATGTGTAGCAGAATCGTAGTTCCTCGGCGATTCTGAATGTCACTATAAAAAACTACGCTGTAAAATAAATCATTGATTTAGAATATCTCGTTCAACCACTTGTTGGATTTCTAATGAAGATTATACATCTAAAACTTATGTTATAAGATTGTATAATATTTGAAAAAAAATCCTTTTTGGTAAAAAGTTCGACTTTTAATAAGATGTAAAATGTAATAAGATGGATTCTGTTTGAAGAGGTTGGAAGGGAAATGAAGTCCTCCACAATAGATGAAAATAACGGAATGCCTAAATTTTTTATAATAAAGATTTTATAACACCAGTTTCTTGAGGAAATCTTCAACGATTTTGATAAATCAAATACAAAAATAAAATTAAATATATGTTATTAATTTTATTTACGGGAATCAATAAGTGATACATCTTGTTAAATGTAATTAAGGAAGAGACATCAAATATTAAAGAAAATAAATTGAGAATTACAACACGATCCTGGTTTATGCTGACTGATGATAGACTTATCTAGACCATTCAGTTATCAACTGAAAACTTCCTAAAGTAGACTACAGTGTAAAAAAAACTATTTAGATTGGTCTGAATATAATATACCTAACATCTCTACAAACAATAAAGCACACAGGCATACTCAATTATACGTAAAGCTTAATTATATATATCTAAACTGTAATCCAGACTTTTCATTCCTTCCTATTTTAAATTATAATATAATATAATTATTAATATAATATATTATTTTAAGGAGATACATGATACTGGGGTATCGGGATTTTTTTGCAAATTTTCGGGTCCTACTAATTCATCTAGGCCACTGATTCTCGAAAATGTTTGTTCCACGATCCCCAAAAATTAAAAAAATATATATAAAAAATATTTCGCGACCCCCCAACCACAACCCAATGAAACCTAGTTAAAACTATTTAGCTGCGTTGATAGCAATATGTGTGAACATGCATGTATGAAATGTAAAAACATAAGCAATTTACAGTTTCCAACTTGATGTGTATGTGCTCCTTGTAATTTGGTCTGCTTGCATAATAAATTCGTTGTGAGAGCGTCATGTTTGCACATGCAGTACGCTTGAACACGTCGGGCTCTCAGTAGCATAAGAGCAGTAGTCACAGAAGCATTGAAAATATCCCTTTCGCTACGTCTTACCTCTGTGAAAAGGGCTTTTTGTCTATGTTTGCGCTAAAAATTAAATATAAAAATCGTTTTTTTTTTTCATTTTAAAACGATTTGTTTTTGTGTTTTTCTAACATAGATCCACGTATGGAGAAATTTATAAATTAAAAACAAATGCAATCATCTCATTAATTTATTTCCTTTACATGTTAAGTTATAAATATAAGAAAATGGTTTATAATAAATAATTTTTTTTTTCTCATAAATGATTTCAATGTTTAATATGTGTAAAGTTGTAGTTTAATTTCATTAACCCCTTTATATCACTACGACCCCCCAGGTTGAGAAACGCGCTGATCTCGACCAAAAATCATATGTATTTATGTATGTGCACGGTCTTATTTACTAGACCGACAATTTGTTATACGCGTAGGGGGAAAAATCTCTTCCTCCAGAGACATAGCCGCTGGAGTCCCCCAAGGAGCAGTGCTTTCGCCGTTCTTGTACACGGCCTACTTCAACAATATGCCGCAGTCCCAAGGAGTCTAAACAGCAGATGACATGGCATATTATTATGAATCCAGAAGTGTAGATTACGCGATCGAGAGACTCCAAAGGCAACTGGATCTAGTAGAGCCGTGGCTCGATATGTGGAGAATCAAGGTCAACGGTGAAAAATCGGTGGCCGTGATGTTCACATTCAAGACACGTGCTCCAGCAGGCAGCTGAAAATCTCAGGAGAGAAAATCCCCTTTGGGCAAAACAGTCAAAAAAAGTACTGGGAGTAGTCCTGGATAAACGGCTTACCTTAGGAGAACATGTTAAATATGTGACCCAAAAGGCAAAGGCCGTCAGGTCCTCACTATACCCAGTACTGAACAGTGCCAGCCCATATCCACTGGCGACCAAAATGCTCATTTTTTGGCTATACGTCCTGCCGATTCTAACATATGCTTACCCGGCATGGAGAGCTTTGTTGAACTCCACGCTTCAAAAGAAATTAGAAGCCGTCCAAAACATAGCGCTGAGGACGATATTTGGAGCACCGTGGTTCGTCAGAAACGTCACTCTTCGCCACGATGCGGGACTACAAACCGTATCCGAGGTGGTGGTAGCGCAGGCGCGCAGACTGTTCGGGAGAGCTGCCGTGTCCGAACACGGCCATCTCCGGGACATCTGCTGAGAGGACCCTACTCCACAGGGTGTAAGAAAACGGCCTCATGTAATATTAGATGAACCACCATGAAGAGGCGGTACAGGAGTCGAAAAATGACAAACCAGGCTTAGGAGCCTCTACATCACGTAACCTATAAATGGAAACCGCGCGAAAATTCCGGCCACGAAAGTGACCGGCCGGTTTAATCAGGGACAGTATATTAATTCACACTATACAACAGTGTGGTCGACAAATAACACCTATGAATTACACAACAATCTTAACACAAAGCGAAAATTGGAGTCTGGATCGGTGCGAGTAGAACGCACATTGTGAGTCCAATATTTTTTGAAAATACAGTTAATAGTGGTCGATTTTGTGCTGTTTTAACAAACTTTGGCACCACAGCTCACACAGCTAAGAGGTCAATGACCTTTTTATGATACAATCAGTTCGAGGGGTTTGTAGCCTGCACGATCGCCCGATCTGACTGCCCAGATTACGTTCTATTGGGGGGCAACGAAATAAGGAGTGTATCCTAACAGACCACGCACAGATGACGAAGTAAACACCGCAATAACAGCATACGTACGAGACATTCCAGTATATTAGTTGGTTAAAGTGTCTAAAAACAAATAAAGACGTGTGCAGTGTTGTACTGATGTTAGAGGAGGTTATTTTCAACACCTTACATATAATTTCAGTTATTGTAATATCCGTTTCTACCAAATAATGTAATAAAAGCACAAAGTAATAATTAAGAAAATTTCGTCATTACACTTCCAGTGCACAACAACTTTCCGAAGCAACACTCATACAGAGATTACTGCAGTACATAAGAAAGGATCTGGCCATTCATCCAAAATCGCTTCGTTATTATTATTAGTTAAAATTAATAATATTCAAGAAATTCCTGGTTTACTGATCTTGAGCTAATAAAACAGGGCCTTTTTGTCATGTATTAAAAATGTTAAAAGGTATAAACCTGCAATTTATTTTATAAATTGACTTGCTGCAAAGCAATATGATTTTTTATTCATTTTTAACCTCCAAATAGTATTTTTTATTTTTATTTTTTTTTATTTTTGTGAAAATCTAAGAATATTTTGAAATATGATTAGTGAAAGTGTTAGTGTTTAATAAAGTGAGCAATCTCCTCCAAACCAATATACTAATAGTCATATTAGAATTAACATAATAGAGTTATATTAATATACAATAGTTATATATAAGAATTCCGTTTTGTTGAAACACTGCAAGTTACAATTCATCAATATTACTCAGATCATGGTTATGTCTGTTGCTATTGAGTACGTTAAGTAATAACCTAGATTTATATGTATCCGATGGGTCAATTAAAAATGTTTTTAACAAAAAAATTAAAGAGATAATAAAGATTCATTTACGAGTTGTATCAAGTTAACATATTAAGTAATTATTACCGCTAATAACGGTATCTGGAACAAGCTTCTTTCAAATAATACAACTAGGATAATGCAGCAGCACCTGAATCGATGATATATATTTAAATACTTGATAAATGTGCTATAGAAGAAAGGTAAGTACACGCTGTAGGTGAGAATAGTTTTATCAAGATATATTATATCAGAATAATACATAATTATTGACTTCTCAAAAAATGCGAGGTAGCTTGGTTCACATAATCAAATTAACAACATAAATGGGCACAGCGTCCGTTTCCTAGAAATTTCTGACCGTAATATGCCAATGATTAAAAAATTAGTTCAGGTGGTAATTAAATAATTTCCTATTGATCTATAATCGTAGAGTCCAACGAGGATGTTCCCTATCCCAGTTACCTTTTAATCTTTACATTGAACTAGCAGTTAATGATGTTAAAGAACAATTTAGATTCGGAGTAACAGTGCAAGGTGAAAAGATAAAGATGCTACGATTTTCTGATGATCGAGTAATTCTAGCTGAGAGTAAAAAAGATTTAGAAGAAATAATGAATGACGTGGATGAATTCCAATGCAAGAACTACCGCATGGAAATAAATAAAAACAAAACAAAAGAAATGATATGTAGCAGAAATAGTGTAGATGGAGCACTAAATACAAAAATAGGAAGAGAAAAGATTATGGAAGTAAAAAATTTTGTAATTTGGGACGTACAGTTACTTCCCAAAGTCATTCTAAGGTGGCCGAAACAGGAGCGATACAAAATGCCGATTAGCACAGGCGAAACGAGCTTTTATTCAGAAATATAATTTGCTTACATCAAATATTAATTAAAACGTCACGAAAAGATTTTTAAAGGAATATCTTTGGAGTGTAGGTTTATATGGAAATGTGGAAATCGGAGTACCTGAGAAGAAAAGGTTAGAAGCTTTTGAAATGTGGGGCTGTAGGAGAACGTTAAAAATCAGATGGCTGGATAAAGTGACAAATGAAGAGGTGTTGCGGTATGTTGATGAAGAAAGAAACATTTGGAAAAGTATAGTTAAAAGAAGATACAGACTTATACGCCACATATTAAGGCATTCTGGAATAGTCGCTTTGATATTGGAGTAACAGGTAGATGGAAAAAATTGCGCAGGCAGGTCCCGTTTGGAATATGGAAAACAAATTGTTAGGGATGTAGGATGTAGAGGGTATACCGAAATGAAACGACTGACGCTAGACAGGGAATCTTGGAAAGCTACATCAAACCAATCAAATGACTAAAGATAAAAATAAGTGTGTGGGGTTGCCATACGTTCAAGAAGAAATTCGACAATTCAGTTCGAATTATAAACTACTTCGTAACAGCCATGATAACTATCTTGCTGTGAACTTATTTGACAATAGCGAGGATATTACACGTCTGAAACGAGACCATGTCATAAATCTAATGTCTGATGTCTAGTGCAGAAATTCTTCACTCAAGTTTTATTGTACTTTGTCTCATCATTTTATTTTAAAGTTTGTTGATTATATTTTTTTTGTATTTTTCCCTATTGTTCTATTCCTTTTTATTATCTTATCCATAGTTCTGTTTTAATTTTTCTCAATGTATGTATTCATACAAGTACCATATATGAGTGTTTATGTGTATTCTTTTTAGGGGTTTCAATCAAAACTATTACTTTATTCATTTCTTATCAAACTTTCTTATATTTTTTTTTGTGTATGAAACTGATTTTAAAGAAAAATTTGAACCAAATAAATATAATATACATTTGTAATAATTTTTTGAAAATTCAAATAATTTTTCAACATATGATTGTTGTTATTTTTGTAATATATATATATATATATATATATATATATATATATATATATATATATATAAAGATTTAAATTAGTATCCAACAGCACTGTTGCCTAAAAAACAAATCCTACCTTGAGCGAAGCTCAATCAATATCACTCGGTTTTACTATCGTAGTTTCTTGAAAAATTTAATACTTTAGATAAACAGATAGGGACAGGAGAGAGGTAGTTATTAATGGTAATGTGGCCAAGCCACTTTTCTTCTCCGCACATAGTTAAAATGAAACTTAAAGAAATAAAAGTAAAAATATAAGTCAAGAGATCTTATATTTGTATAAACGATGTAATATATATATATATATATATATACACACACAATGAATTTTATGCACAGTGCATATAAATGAATAGAAGAGTTTTCAAACATTGAATTATTTTCTTCTTCATAGGATTTTATAAAGAGATTGGTTCTTAAAATTGCATGTATAACAATTTCAATGATTCTCAAGAATAAAATATTTCCTTAAATAAAGTAAGAATTTATTTACTTGTTCCTTAAAAAAAAAAAAATAATAATATGACCATACATTAAAACTTTTTAAACCTCTTAATTTTTCAATTTCATCCCTAGCTATAAAGCTTGCAATAAATTTTCATAAATAATGTAATATTTTAAAAAGAAGTTCTAATGTATTTAAATGAGAGACGTTTATTATATATATAATTTGTAATACCGTCAAGTTTTAAGAATATAATTTTTTTTTTTTTATTATTTTATATAAGGATTAAATAACACAAAGGATTTAATACTGATGAATGTTTCTTTTTTAAAATAAAATAGCGTACTCGCAGTATTTTATAGAGTTGCATTACGCCACACTATAAAATTTAATATCATACAGGAAAGTGCGACGTAATGCTGATACATTGATATGTAAAAAGTAAAATTTTAACACATTAATTTTAGATGATAAATTAACTTGCATAAAACGTATGCTTATACCAGTTAACATGTGTTCCTTTAAGCGACGTAGAGTTGCAAAACTACCCTAAATCATCACTAATCTAAATACAAAACAAAATATTTTGTAAATTCATCTTTTGATTTAAACAAAATTGAAAAGAATTGTAAGATTAAAACAATACTTTTTAAATTGATAGAGATTTAAAAAAAAAATAATGAAACTTATTCTACGCTACATAGATTACTATTTAATTTTCAATATGAAAATTAAAATAACAAGACGTTTTCTTATTCGGTTATTTCAAAAACTATCTTAGACGAAAATCTAAGCTTATCAAATAAGTTAATGATAAAATCTCTCGTACAACTTATTTCATTTGAGAAGCATCTACTTTACGTTCTAGTCACGCTTGTCCCTTGAGGTTTAACGGTGAGATAATATATATAAATTACAATCAACTGTTACTAATCTAACAGGAACAAGTACGGAAGCAGACAGCTTATGAAATAATTTAAAGTACATCTTTAACACTACATATTTAATGATAAAAATATTAGTTTTTATTTGTGACCTAAAGTTTCTCCTTTATAAAGAAGATACTCCTTTATCTAACGTTAGCTGTTGTAGATGTCCCTTCATAATACGCTACTTAGCGCGTAATTCTTTAATGATATAATTCTCTTCTTTATTTTTTTAAATCTAAAAAAGTTTTATAACCTTTTTCCTCATATCTTGTTTCATTTTCTTTATATATATATATATATATGTATGTATATTTTAAATTCTTTTCTGAATTCATTCCTGAAGTCTCAAAACTTAAAATTTTTCAAATTTTCTATTTGGCTATATATCAATATTGTTACATAATAATGTTTTTACTTTTTTTAACTGACTTCGTAGAAGGGGGTAATGTTTTCGACCCATATATTGTTTTTTTTTTGTTTTTTTTTATATTCGAACGCGCATAACTATTTTCCTATTAATTCGATTGAAATAAATCTTGTTACAATCGATTCGCGCTGTTTTTTATGGCGGTACTATGATTTTGAAAGATATTTTAGACAAAAAAATCGGTGAAAATTGACAAAAAAAAGTTTTCACAGTCCGGCGGGTAGATAGAGATAGTGGGAATCCTGATATTCTGTACGTATGTCTCACGTTAGATTATGTTATATGGTCTTCTTTAGGGAAGGTAATGCGAGTTTCTGCAGAAGATATCTATCACCGTTAATAAAATCATCAAAATTTTAGATATCTCGTCTGAAACCTTTCAGACCCAATATAAATTATATATAATATATAGCATCGGTAGCGACAGTGAGAATCTTATAATTCTATATACGCGCATCACATTGCATGGTTTTGATGACGGTTCCATTAAAAAAAATTATTATTAACTACTTCCTGATTTTACTTCAATTTTTCTCCATCATTCTTCACTTACTTCTATTACTACATACTTATAAACAATTGCAGTAAATAATGTAATCGAATTAATTTTTATCTTTAACTTTTAATTCTGTGTAATTTTCATTAAATACCTTTCCGTTATGTTTACTTAGTATCCCCAACTTTGTTCCCTTAAAACTGGAAATGGTAAAACATTTTACTAAATAATTTTTTTCTCTCTGTCAGTGAAATAAATCATAATATATATATATGAATCAATGAAGACTATTTTACTGTTTACATCTTTCACCATGTATCAATATTTCTGTAAAAACTTTTTTCCCAAAAATGCTGAATGTCGATGAAAAAAAAACAATATTCTTGCCATACCTCAACCAAGACCGAAATAATGAATCTTTTCTTTTTTTCAGTTTTATTATTGTTTTCTTTTTTAAATACATTAGTAGCTGCAGTTTAATATACGCATTAAATTTTTTAGGTAAAAAATCATCACCACGTACTTAAACATTCACTACCTATTAATCTTTTAATCGTCCACTAAAAATATATTTCCATTATATATATTTAATTCGTTTACTATCGAGAAAAACTACCTGTCCATCCTTTTTTTCTAACACAATTAGCGATATGAAAGTGGCAAAATAAAAAAGAGTTAAAAAGAAATTAAAATTCATACGAATAAATTAGTAGAACCATGAATCAATTTAGTAATAATAATGGAGATATGACGTAATGTAGAATAAATGAAACTGTATATTGCATGATTAAAAAGGATTTATATAGATATCAAATAACCACCTAGCAATGAAAGTGAGAAAATAAAAAGGAAATTACATATATAGCCTGATCAGCTGATAAATCATTCACATTAACGTTGTATCACTTTTTTTCTGGTTTTGAGAACATCAGTTTGGACCAGTTATTTTTCATAAATAATATACTGTATGTCATATTACACGTATAATATGTGATTTTGAATTAACAACATAACGGGAACTAATTTTTAATTAAATTAGTTGTCAACTCAACGTAATTAATAATTTTATTAAAGTAATCGCGTCAACCCATTGTATGTAAATTTTTTAACATATTTAACATGAATTTTTAAATATGCTGCAGTGGATTTATAATTAGCTAAAACTTTTGAAATAAACTTAATAATGTTTCTTTTTTGTTTTTAATGCTTTTTTCCCCAGTTTTTGGACTAAAAAATGTGAATTTAGTAATATTTTTCCTGATGATAAAAACAGAAGATTAGAAAATTGAAAATTTTAATTAAAAAAAAAAAAACACATAAAAAAATAAATACAAGATGAAGTTGATTGTTACTGAAAAAAACTTTTTAAACATGACATTAGAGACAGATCAGCTGTGGATGCGTTTGTACGTGTTTTTCTCGCGCTTTGAAGTTATTATTAGGGTTTTGTCTTGTTATTCGGTTATTTTTCGATATTTTTTTCTTGTTGCTTTCTAGTATTTACCTACTGTAACCAAGCACTGTTTCCTCGATTATGCAGCATTGATTTAATCAAAGGCAGTTTGAATTCATTGTTGATTGAATTAATTTGGATCATTAACTGATTACGTTTATTTATATTTTGTTTAATGTTGGACTATGACTGAACAAGATCAGCCCGGGGATGTCTCCCCTTCGCCAGGTGAGCTTTTTACTCCGCTTGGAGGGAGGAGATCCGGTAGGGGGAGGCCCTCCCGGATTATCATCCGTGAAGTCGATTCAGAGAGTTGTGAAAGTGACAGTCTTGTGGAAATGGCGGTCGGGGAGATCGGGCGTGCGGAGCGGCTACTGAGTAAATCTTGAGAAAGGAAGAAGGGAGAGGTATCGATCCGGCGGCTGATCGAGAGAGCTGAGGGTGCGAGGGTTTCAGTCTCAGGAGGCGATGTTAATGCCAAGGCGGTTGAGGGAGATCTTCAGCTTCCTGTAGCAGGCTCTCGTGCTGTTGTGGGTGTTGAACCGAAATTTTTAAAGCCGACCGAGAAAAGAAGTTTGCGTCTTCCCCTCGTAGATGTAGGCAGACTGAATTATTTGGTGTTGGTAGACTCCTCGGAGGGCGAGGAACGTTTGGTCAATCACTTGATTTAATCAGCTCGGTTGCTGTTGGGTGAGAATGCCAGTGCCTGTTTTTGTGGGCCTCACGGAAGGGTGGGGCTTCTTTTGTGTCAAGTGACTGAGTATGTGGCTCGGAAACGCTCTTCTAAGCTCCGGGCGCACACAGATATGTCATCAATCGGTACCATAGTGGGTAGGGTCTCGGTGAGGAAACCGGCAGGGCCCCCGACTGCGACAACGGTGGTGAAGGCGGCAGGCCACACATATGCGGATCTCCTTTACACTGTAAAGGACTCCGTGTACCCGGGCGAAGCAGATATACTCTCACGTCAAGGTCAGGGAGAGCAGAGTTATGAACACTGGAAACGCTGCTGAGCAGCTACGCCGGCAAATTTTGGACAAGGTGAAGAGCGTGACAATTTCGGCCGGTAGGGACCTTCTACGTGTTCACTTGCTCACAAAGGACATAGACGCTCTTACCACTGAAGTGGGTTTAGTGCGTGATATTGATGTTAGGGCATTGGGCACCGTGATGGGTTCTGCGGCAGTTCCGATAGGCGAGGACATTGTTTTAACTGCGAGATGGCGGGGCATCTACGTAAGGGTTGCCTAACAGAATCCAAATGTACCCTCTGTTTTATTCAGAGGAATTCTACCCGGGGGACGCAGCTGCAAGGCCAAGATCAAATAATGAGGTGCTTTTACTGTGTTTTGAGGAAGACCTGGGTTGGGACAGCCCTGTCTAGGAGGAGTGGGCCGCTTAGGTGTCCCGCTGCCGGTGATTGGACAAGGACTCCCTTAATGTTCCGATTGGACTTCGATGAGGGAGCAAAGTAAGACTGTTGTCCCGGTGTGAGATCCCTTTGGGGTTCCTCATTTGAGGCGTGGCGTCAAGACCAGAGTTCCGGTGGCACGGCACGGCGACTAATTAAAGACCGAGTCCCGGCTCTCTGGGAGGAACATCAGTTCTCGACTAGGCAGTTTGAAACGATGGCACCCCCTGGAATTGTGTTTATGCTTGGTTGCGGGTCCGGCTCCAAGGGAGGGGGATAAACACTGATGAAATTCAACCCATTTTAAATCATATTTTATGGTCGATTAAATTTTACCTAAATAATTTATTTGTGGTTAAGTTTGTAGTAGTTGATATTACTAACTTTTATTATCAGTTTAGATGAGAGACATATTTTGAAAATGAAACAAATATTCTGAGTAAATATCATCTTATACCAGACTTAATAGGTAATTAATTTCAGTAATTAGCTTCACATTTCTTTTTTATTGAGAAACCGATACTGCATAAACGTTCCATATTAAGTGATCTTTTGTTCTGCAAGTGATAAGTTTCATACCGTTCTTAAAGCTGTAAAAGAATTACGATTGTTGAGTATTGGTGCAATAAACGTATCCCTTTCTGTTGAAAAACAATGCGGGGAAACTCAAAAGGGGAAATTTATAAATATAATAAATTTAAGAAAAAATAGAATTACTTTTAATTATTAATTCTACTGAAAGGATTAGTAAAAACGTGACAGAAGAAATATCTGAACCGTGAAATTCCACAATATTTAACAAGAGAAAGAATATAAAAAGTTAATAACATACTATATGAGAAAGAACAGTATATTTGTATAAATTAGGTTCACTGTAATATGAATCTGCACCTAAGGGCAAATGTGCATTTACTAAGGATGATTATCACAGTACAAAGAGATAGGCGAACAAAAAATATTTTTCTTGTCGGATGAATAAGCAAGCAGTTACAAATTTAAAAAAAACAGTTCACAAAAAATGTAATCAGTAAACCCATTGACCTTTCAAATACGAGATGAACGTAATTCAGGTTTCAAGCTGGGATTACTTAATATAAATAAACTCAACTTGTTTCATTATTTCCATTAGATATAGTAATACAAAATAAAATTATTTTATATCGTTTATGATTCCAAAAAAGAAATTCAAAAAAGAAAAATTCTACTGACTAAATATGTTTTCTTTATCTTTACAAAAGAAATAGTATTATTATTTTATTGTATTTATATAATCTATAGTTTAAAATTAACTTTTTATGTAAAAAGTAACGTATTTTTTTCCATGAAAATGTCAAAAGTTAGTATTCACCAAAAGGAGTATTAAGAACATGTGTTATTTAAATTTTAAATAGCTTCTGTAATAATTTACAGAATAAGTACATTAAAATTAAATGTTGTAATCATAATAAAAAAAAAAAATAACAAAAATATTTCCATAATTTATGTTGTTCACCTTACTGGGTGATTCAAAACGGACTTCACAACGATAAAGGCATATAAAATTTATTGAGATAACTTTAAGACTCGGTTGAGATCTCATTGCATAGAAAAATACAAAGTTTTTCACCCATTATTCGCTTTGGTTCAATATGGCTTCCATTTATAATGCGACATACAGAGGAAGAAATCACTTCCCATACTGATCAAATTAACATTTATTAATAATCATAACTTAAGAATCCATATCCAGAAACAACTACCACGAATCTAAGAAATAACAAATCTGATGTGGATATCACATGACTTCCTTGTACGCCTACTAAATTACAAATACACATTTTTAGCTGTACTTCATTTAAAATTATTTCATTTCAAAATGAGATATGATCCTCCAATTGTTTAATGGAGTGGACAGTTACAAATTGCTGAAATTAGTTTTTATTAACATCAAATTTTTATACAATCATTAATTCAACAATCTTACACGAAATATTAGGATACAGTAAAAGGCCTTTATCAATCTTATTACTTACTAGATCAGTATTGTTCGCATCTTCGCGAGTTACTTATTAAAAAAGTTTTAGATTTCTGGTGTGTCTTATAAAAAACAGTTAATAATAATTAAACTATTTTGTACAGTGAACTCCTGTATAGTGGTTACAAATGTTAATTTCGACCTTACAGCATAATACAAACTAATATTTTATCAATAGTGCAACTGTCAACTTTATTAAAGAATTGGAGAATCGTATCTCATTTTCAAAGAAATAAGTTTAAAAGAAGTGCTGCAAAAAAATTTGTATATATAATATAATAGGCGTAGAATGAAGTAATTTGGTGTCCACATCAGATATTTTTAATAAACATTTGCACTGACAGTTTTCTTGTACGAAGTAAAAGAAGTATTGTGATAGCGAAAAATTTAGATTTCCAGATTTCAACGGAAATACCCATTTTGACCATCCCTGAATTCATTTTGACTAGTTTCGGCGTGACGTCTGTACGTACGTACACCTCGCATAATTCAAAAATGATTTGCCGTAGGATGTTGAAATTTTGGATTTAGGACTCCTGTAACATCTTGTCGAGCACCTTCCCTTTTGATTACAATCGACTGAACCAAAAGTGCCCAAAAAGCCCAAAAATTCCAAAAATTTGGATTTTGGACTTTTTCTTAACTGCAGTAATAAGTTAAGAATGACATTTTTTTCATATTTTTTTTTTTTTTTACTGTTATTGAATTGTGATTTATCGTAAACATTTTTTTACAGAGGTTAATAATTATTAATAAATCAATATATTTAAATTTAAAAAAAAGTTAACAAAAAAGGTGATAAAGTTTGATTCGAACCGTTATGCCTTCCCTTAAATCCAAATATTTCTTTAATTTCAATTTCATTTGGCTATAACTCTGAAATCAAAGAAAACAAGTACCACTAATGATATATCGTTGAAAAGCTCTCAATGAGGGCTTATTACTGCAGTTACGAAAAAGTCCAAAATCGAAATACTTTTGTATAGTGGGTTTTTTTGGACACTTTTGGTTCATTCGATTGCAATCAAAAGGGGAGTTGCACAACTAGATGTTTCAACAGACCTAAATCCTAAAATTTCAACATCCTACGGCTAATCGTTTTTGAGTTATGCGACATACACACATAGATACGTACGTACGTACGTACAGACGTCACGCCGAAACTAGTCAAAATAGATTCAATGATGGTCAAAATGGATATTTCCGATCACAATACTTCCTTTACTTTGTACGTGTAAGTAAAAATACATCTTAAGTCGACTTTAAGCTTTAATAACTGTGAATTATGACAAAATATAAACGAGCTGCTGTATAATAATTTCATATATTTTAATTACACAAACTTTTTTACGAACGTTTGTTTCTTCCAAAGGTTCCACATTTTTTTCTATAATCATGCTAGTTTGTGAATGTATGTTAAGAAATATGTTGGTTGGTTATTGCTATTATTTTACTTAAAATAGTAATAAAAATAATAAAAAGTAAAATGATATTTTAAGTTTTTTTTCGGCTATTTTGAAGAAAATTGAAGATGTTTTTTGGGGTTTTTTTTGAAGATTTTTTTTGAGGTTACAGGAAATTCGTGATAGACATACTTATCATGTTCTCTAGATTTAATACGTTATTTTATTTATTAAATAAAAAAGATCGATGCTGATTGCTACTACTTTATCAGTTATTTCATACTACAATATACTCATGCAAATTATCTTTTCAAAGAATTGAGTTTAAGGGAAAAAACATATCCTGGTTACGTTTCATTGATTTTATTTCATCCAAGTCCTAGAGTCTTGTACGGAAAGGTAGACCAGGTTCCCGGTTAATCCATACCACACGCCAGAATTCTATCTTGGGAAAGAGTCCACGGTACCCTTTAATTCATCACCAATTGTCGGATCCTCCAGTAAAATTAATATAAAATAACAATGTAACATTTTATATATATGTGTGTTTGTGTGTGTGTGTGTGTGTGTGTGTGTGTGTGTGTGTGTGTGTGTGTGTGTTGTGTGTGTGTGCGCGTGTGGGTATGGGTGTGGGTGTTGTGCTAATGTTTGAAATTTGTACTGGTATAGAATTCTGTCTTGAAGTTCAATAGTCATTCTCAGTAATAATAACCGTCCGGCTTACTGAGGAATGTGGAATGTCAGTAAGGCGTCAAGTGATTTTCGGTTTCCTTCTACACAGATTCAAATATAGCGCTAATCGTCAGCGTGCAAAACCCATCGAATCGTAAACATTATCCCTTACAACTGATATTGTTTATAATAGAAATTAACTGTATAATGGACTTAATTACTCTCAGAGAAAGCATTCATGATTAGAACTGCTTGTAACTTTAGTGCGTTACATAAATCACAGCTGTACAGAAATTAGGATACGTAATGTAGAATAGCAAATTAATTTTACTCCTTTATATTAGAAGTAGTACTATATAAGTCTCACTTTAGTAGCAAAATAACATACTTTTATTTATTTATCGATTTATGTTGAACGAATTTTTAATGAATAAACACGAATAAAATATCTTGGATAAGAGAAAGAACAGCTATGTAAAAATGTTACAAGTTTATGATTTCATTCGGATTAAATTAAATGAATGAATCGTTTTAGTTAAAATCAATTCAGGTGTTCTCACGTATGCGTGAACTAAACGTTAAAAAAAATCACGAATTGAGATAACCGTATTATCTTTCGTGAAACACAATGCTATCAAAAACTTATTAAAAACGATAAATATATTATACAGTAATATATAGTTTTTTTAAATATTTTTTTGAACTGCTACGAATAAATTTATTTTGATAATTTTGTTAAAACCAAGTTTATTTTAACAGATATAAAAACAAAATTAAATTCTAAGTTAATAAATTTAAAATTTATCAACAAGAAAAATATATTATTACTATTACTGTTTATAGTAACTAAAATGACAGAATAGCATCTGCATTAACTTATTACAATTATGAACAGTAGACAATTCCCTAACAGATACGAGGTTATGGGGGAAATACCACTGTCACAGTGTAAATGAGCTTTATTCCCTCTGGTGCCGAATTAAACCACCTCACTCACTAATAGCACCACACCTATATGTACGTATACAATTTGACCGATAATCACAGTATCATCAAACAACATTTATTACTAACGTAAAATTTATTATAAGCGTAATTACATTTATAGAATGTAATTGGAATTAATGTAATTAAAGAGAAAGTAATTTTATTTATTATTATTTTTAGTGAACGACACGTCTATGGCCGGTAGTGATAAGCTATAATTTTTTAAGTTATATTTATAATTACGACCACGGGCATCTTTAAAAATATTTTAACTTAACAGGAAGATGTGATCGATAAAATTACATTAAAAAAATTGGTAGACATTAAATTTTAATATACCTACAGACCACATGAATAAGAAGCAAGCTTATTAACCACTAGATCAGCAGACTGATCATATAATCATATGTTGAAATAGAAAAAAAAGTATTTTGTACTATTATATTTTTTTAATAATTTTATTTCTATTAGTCTTTTTACCTCAAATATATCTTAACTGCAACTGGGATCTGTTGATAAGGATTTAGGTAAACATTTGTATGTCCTCTTTGAAATAAATTACCCTTTGCTGAGATATCAAAACGATTCAAAAATATTACAACTTAACAAAAATAAATAATTTAAAAGATTAAATTATTGGTTGGGTATTCATTCTTGGATCAGACATTGGCTAAGGACGGCGTTTGTGCTTTCGCGAAACGATCAGATATTAAAACAGGCGGTGCAATTTCTTGAAAAGTTGTCCGATGAAAGCCTTAAAAAAGACAGGACGTAAAATTTATGCATAAAATTATCATCCGGAGCACATGAATCGATAGTATTATGATAAAAGCCGAATTATTAATCTAGATATTCGTTCAGTAATTGAAGGTTTCACAAACTTCCATGTTACCGCAGAAAAATTCAGATTCATGAAATAATTGTCCTTATTCCATCCTTCCACCTAGGGTTGGACCAAAAGTCACTTATCCATCGTAAAGGTTATTATTATTATTTGAATTAAAAAAAAATGAATTCATAACTAACACTTTATTGAAGCTGCATGATTATTTATTACGTTGTTTTTCGAATTGTTTTCCATCTTTGCAGATTCATTTCTGCAGACGACCTGGGCGATTAAGGACCCTTGTTTACACAGTCGTGTATACCTGTTTCCTCAAAAGCGTTTTGAAGAGCATCTTTCATGTCCTCAATTGTTCGTGGTTTTGTAGCGTAGACTTAACAATTCCCCAAATTAAAAAATCCATGAGATTAAAGTCTGAAGATCTGGTTGCATTTCTATTGCTCCTCATCGTCCAATAACTTTCCAACCAAATAACTCATCAACGTTGTTTCGCACAGCTGTTGCGTAATGGGGTGGGGCTTCTGCATGTTGAAAGTAAAGTAAGTTGACGTTGTACATTGCCAGTTACTTCTATCCAGTCACTATTCCAAAAAAAAACCATTACCCAATTACTCCACGACATGAGATACCAGTCCAAACGGTAACACCAGGTTGATTTAGCTGCCTCTCAAAAATATTCTATGGTTCTCTGAGTACTAATATAGTTATGTTTGTTGACGTGGACTGTTAGTTTGAAAGTTTCCTGACCATTTCAAACTGTATTAGAAAACAACTCGTTATCTCCTTTTCTTACTTCATCGAACATTGTTTCTCAAAATTGAAGTCTACGATTACGATCGTTTTCCAATATGCCACGTATCAGACGAGGTAAGTAATGTTTGAATTTAGGTTCTCCAAACAGAAGTTCTACAGATATTCTGTTCGAGAGTAGCCTACGAGTAGGCTTTTTAGGACTCTGGATAACCTCTTGTAAAACTTTACGCTTAATATACCTGACCTGAGGCAGTTAACTGCAGATGCATTCTCTCTTAACGTTTTCGTAGATTGTAGACAGCCATCCGTGTTTGTGGAACAGTGTTGAAATTATTATTCCACTCATTACTAATTTACATCCGCCTTTGTACCACTCTGGTGTTTATATCTTTGGACTCTGGTGTTTATATCGATAACTATCTTAATGTTTACAACGGGTAACGGACTTCTGGCCCATCAAGTATAATAAAATAAAATAATAATACCTTAATATTCCAGATGAGAAAGGCATGCTAGTTGTTTTCCTTTAAAATGCTAAAAGTTCAGAGGCCAATTTAAGAAAACGAATTATAGCTAATTATGTATATAACCAATAGCAAATCACTATAGGTAGTTAATCACGAACGATATTAACGCACATTTATATAATAATCGTTGAATTACTGCAGAACTCCAACGTATAATTTTAATTTACGACGTATCAAACATATCAGACATAGTAAACAAAAAAAATATTTTTTACTTTAAAACACCTTACTATGATTCGACTACTTTTAAGACTTTCCATTAAAAGGTTAACAGATCGATACCTGTCACTATTTGTTAAATCAATTCCTCTAATTTGTCTTTTGTTCACCATCTGTTGTTAGTTCTAATTAACAACCGGAATAGCCTAGCAAGCTAGAATGTAACGTAGAGATTTATGTCACTCCGTGAGCAACGGATATATTCACTTATAGATTCTGAAGAAATAAAGTTAAATTCGATATCCCTATATTGTACCACACAACTCAATATCTCGCTACAAAAATACGGAATTAAGGTTTTTTGATCTCCAAACAAGATTTCTAAACTATCACAGCATTTATTTGTGGTTTAAAATTAAGGTATTAAATAGGTTCAGCTGTCAATAAGAATTATACTGAAAATTTACATATCTATTTAACTATTTTTTATTTTTTTTTTACAAAGAAAACTTAATTTTAAAAATCTATAATTATTTATTAAACTAGTTTTCAATTTAGCGCAAACTCCATCCTGTCAAAACCGATAACCGATCTTGCTATATCATGTGTGGTAGTTAAAAAATCTAAAGTCATTCGTCTGAGTGAGATATCAACAAAAGTTTAATTCCATCCCTCTTTTAAACAGGTAAAAAAAATTATGTATTTAGAACAAACAGACGTTAATAAAAAACTTACCTTAAAGGATTTACTATACCATAATTCATTGATAATATAAACAAAAAATTTAAAAGCCGTCTCTCCTAATACCGTTACATTCAGAAAATAAATTTTTTTAAATCGGCAGAAAAATATGAAAGGCCAAGTTTAAATAACCAAAATAAAAATAAATTATTTTTAAAGATTTTCAGAATATTTTAATAGGCGTTTGCATATTTTTGATTACCTTAATATCTTCATCTAAATCCAACTAATTTTTTTCTTGATGAATTAATTCACCACAAAAGCTTATAGAGAAGCTTGTTCTTGGGAATGTAGAAATGGAATTTTTTGGTGTATGAAAAATTCAATGCCTGAGTGGGATTCAAACCTGGAATTTCCGGATAACAGACCGAGACACTACGTGTTCGCTACGGAGATGGAATTTAAAAACTTTAATAGAATATGCAAATTGGCAAGGTTTCCTATGTTAATGAAAATAAGGCAAAAAAAACAAATGAACAAGTGATAGTGATACGGTGTTACATTACAACATCAACTGTCATTCAAGCCATTCTCACTGCAATGCCACAATTACCTGTTAAAATATATGAGTGGTTACTAACACAAACAACCACTACAATACCCAACAAATGCAGTGACATGTTGATCGATTGCAGGCTACCCTCCTGCTACTCACAAATCTGATGGAGTGAATTTTGGTTGTGGTACAAGATTTAGTGCTTGTTATTTACCGATCTATCAACGTCCATCTCATGCTGACCATATTCATGTTAATGATGCCTAATCCATCCTGCTTGATTCAACTGTAGTTAAATGCTGAAAACAAGTGTTTTATTGGATGTGAATACAATTTAGGGCTTACCAGTGCTAGGGCATGTCCAAATTACAGAACAAACTATTCAGCTGAAGAGTAATCACTGGGATTTCATCCAGTCTGGTACCCTGCCATGTGGTATGGTATCTAAGTTTGACTTGTATATATACTGAGGTCAGATTTCTCTTACAAACCCATTCCAAGTTATGTTGAAACACAAGAAGATTCAGTAACAGCAAAACATACCTCAGCTTTCAGAGTGTAAGCATTTAAACTGTCAGAAGATTTATGAGCCAAGACAACCACATAAGTTTTCATTTCCTCAATTAGCTGTAGCAGTTGAAGTTATCGACACGTCAATGGAAGCTAACAGCCACTTGTGGTATCAGAAAATGTGGTCAGTTTTCATACAGGAGTCTACAGGTAGTCTTAAAACCAAGAAGACACTTGGGTTCCAGAATTTTTTTCTGAACAAAAAGGTACAAAATGAAGATACTTTTAGAAGAAAGGAAAAGTTTGTATCAAAATCATATTAAATTTAAAAAAAAGTATTATGTATCTTGTGTATTAAATGAACTAGAGTCAATGAATTAGGTTCAAAAAAGAAGTGAGATGATAACAGAAAAGAAAAATTAAGCATTATTGTAGATGTAGGATTTAAGATAAGTAAGGTAAGTAGTATGTATTTAAGGTAAGTAATGTGTTTAAGATAAGAGAATGGAACAGAATGAAATTATGAAGAGTTAAAAATTACTCACAATTAAGCTTTTTATACAGTCTAACTTCACTAGAAAATAATTACTACATTGTCATTACTGTTAATAATTCTACACTTCTTTAAGAAAATTAATAGAATTAATTCCTTACAGTTCAAGTTAGTACATGAAATTTCATCACTGTATATTAAAAGGTACTTACGTATCAAAGCCACCGCAGCTACAGCTTTATTTAAAAACAAAGTAGTCAATCGGAATTTCGGTGAAAAATGAACAGTCTCTTTATTAATTTTAATAAATGGTTATTTATATTTATTTATTTTATAAATATAATTTAACCAAACTTAACCTACGCTCGCTTCGCTCGCTAACCTTGACTAATTAATACCGTAATTTTTTGAGTATTTATTTAATAAATTCAGTAATTATTGCAATTATTTATTATTTAAATAATCAAAACACTCCTGTTAATTAGTCAAGGTTAGCGAGCGAAGTGAGCATAGGTTAAGTTTGGTTAAATTATATTTTTAAAATAAATAAATATAAATAACCATTTATTAAAATTAATAAAGAGACTGTTTTGAATTTATGTTAAACTCCCTATCCGCCCATTTTCCACCGAAATCCGATTGACTACTTTGTTTTTAAATAAAGCTGTAGCTGCGGTGGCGTTAATATGTAAGTACCCATTAAAACTTATAAAAATCATTTCGTATAATCACAGTGGACACACATTGTAGATAATAGCCTTTTTCTCCTACTCATATTTTCAGTGATAACAAATTTATTTAAAGTAAACAAATTTATACATCACAATCTAAGAGCAGGAAAACTAAATGCAAAGAATAAGCAAAAGATCAGTTTTTCCAGTTACTTATAAAAACAGTTATTTACAGTTTGTCAAAAAAAAAGAAAAAGTTAAACGACAATACTTGATTATATGATTAAAACTTATCAAAAAGAGTGTTAAAAGTACTTAATGTACTTGTGGCAACATGTGGTCACTGAATTACACATTTTTTCTTTTGGTTTTTTTTAATAAAATTTTATCCTGATTTTTAAAATGAACTGAGTCTTTAACAGCTGAAGCAATACAGGTCTTTGAATTGGAAGAAAATACCATTTACTTTAACAATTACTTATAAAAAAATAATTTTGGCCAATAACACTCTTAATAGATCATAATGGAAGAATTTCTACTGAGATCTTTCATGTATTTTCAAATTTTATGTTCAACTTATGAAAATCTTGATGCACCTGTAATTGAGATTTAGGAAATCTTAGGTAAAATTTTTCATTGACAGAAGTAGTATCATTATTATTTTTTCATAACCACTGAACTGTAAAAATACGTTTTTGTTTATTGTTAACATTATCACCATTATTCTTAGAACAGATACAAAAATTCATTAAATTGAAAAGTAATTACATCAGCTGAATACTACTACATGTGTTACTAAGACTTCTCGATTATTACATGATTTAAATCTAATATAGCTCTCAGACTGGTCTATTTGTTGACTTGTCGTCACAAATCATTAGTTTAACAGCTGATTTGGAAGTTGAAAGTTCTAAAGTTAAAATCTTAGTAAACTTGAGTTGCTTTTATATCAATTTTAATACTAGACAGTGTATACCATGTACTACTTTTGTGATTGGAGTTCAATTAACCTCACATCTCAGGAATGGTCGGTCTGAGAGCGTAAAAGACTACACCTCATTTGTATGAGATACATATCCTCATCTCACAGGTCATGGGGGTTGATTATTGTTTACTAGTTGAAAAAATTGCAACATACAAATAGAAAAACAGAAAAAATCTAAATATAGCAGAAACTGACTTTTAGCTCAACAGGTGTGTATACTAGAGAATTCTAAATCATGAATGACAGCTAAACAAGAGGCTATTTTTATAAGACTACATCTTAGAAATGAAATAAACAGCAAATAACACAGGTTAAAATAACATTTGGAACCAAAAAGGGGTAGGTGTTCTATCTAGTACTTTATGCTGAATCTGAATATGTATTTCAAAACAACACATCACATAATGTTCTTAAGTTACAGCCTCTTAAATTTATTTGTTCCATCATTCGTGGAACAAACAATATAAAATACATTAGTACATCTGTATGCTTGCTTATTCATATCTAATTTATATTGTGATGCATACTGTAGATCTTTATTTGACACATTACAGTCAAATGATGTCATTTCATATCAAGCCCGCCATGTCGTGAGTCAAAGAATGAGTAATTCAACGTGATGAAATTTTATTCAGTAGGGTTCAGCTCTTGGTATGACTTGCTGTGCTCTTCAATTATGGTAGTGGTTTTATCATACACATAATATAAAGACTGTTTCATAAGTGATGCAACAGATTTAGTAAAAAACTTTTATGATAGAACAACTTTTGGCATTATTTTATTGAACTTCAAGATTTGTTAAGTTGTCTGTATTTGAGAGTGTGTGTGTATGTGTGTTTTATTTTCATGTTGTGTTTTATTGCAATCCATGGTGAAAAAATTTTATGAAGTATTTTAAGTAATTAAGTATTTATAAATTAAAATTGAATTATTTTTATAATTATGTATTTTTGTAATATTTCAGTTTTGAACTATCAATAATTGCACCTCAGATGAAATCATTGGTTACATTATCGCCACTGCACAAAGTTTTTTTATATCTTTTTCTGTTTAGCCTCCCAAACCACCATAAAGTATTACTTCAGAGGATGAATGAGGATGATATGTTTGAATGTAAATGAATTGTAGTCTTTTACAATCTCAGATTGACTATTCCTAACCCATCGAGTTGGTCTAGTGGTTAACGCGTCTTCCCAAATCAGTTGATTTGGAAAGTCGAGAGTTACAGCGTTCAAGTCCTAATAAAGCCAGTTATTTTTACATGGATTTGAATACTAGATCGTGGATATCGGTGTTCTTTGGTGGTTGGGTTTCAATTAACCACACATCTCAGGAATGGTCGAACTGAGAATGTACAAGAGTACACTTCATTTACACTCATACATATCATCCTATGAAGAATTATCTAAACGGTAGTTACCGGAGGCTAAACAGGAAAAGAGAGAGGTTGACTATTCCTAAGATGTGTAGTTAATTGGAACCAACCACCAAAGAACACCGGTATCCATGGTGTAGTATTCAAATCGGTATAAAAGTACTACTTTTAATAAGGTTCAAATCCTAGTAATTTGATAATAACTTGTAAATTTGATTATTTGATAAATAACTTGTATTTAGCTGAGTTTTTTTCACAATTAAGTGAAGAAAAATTAAAAGAGGGAATATTCATTGGGCCACAAATAAGAAAATTAATTTGTAAAAATATATTTGACACCAAACTGAATCCTAAAGAAATAGCAGCATGGAAATCATTCAAAGATGCTTTTAGTAGTTTTCTTGGAAACAAAAGACTGAAAACCATGATCAGCTTATAAATAAAATCTTAGTGAACTACAAAAATTTAGGCTGCAGAATGTCATTGAAAATTCATTTTTTACTTTCACATTTAGACTTTTTCCCTTTAAACTTGGGTGACATCGGCAATGAACAAAGAGAAAGATTCCACCAAGAAATATTGCAGATGGAACAATGTTATCAAGGCAGATAGGATGAATCTATGGTGAGTGACTATTTTGGATGATAAAAAGAGAAGACTTCACTGATCACAAAAGGAAATAAAAAAAAAAAAACAAAATCAAGATATATATATATATATATATATATATATATATATATAAAGGCTGCAAAATAAAGGTAGGAATTTTAATTTTAATCATTATTATTATTTTTGTATTCTATTATTTAAAACGTTTCTCAGTATTTTAAAGGGTCATAACTAAAAATCTGAGGATGATGAAGAAAAACTGATTTCATTTTAAGATTCAGCATAAAAATTACATTACAATTCACCTACTTTTATCTCAGTTCCAAATTATTATTATTTTTTTTGTTGGCTTGTGTAATTATTTCATATCATTTGACTTATTGTAATTGAAAAAATTTATTAAAAAAATAATTATCAGTAGATTTTAAAGGATAAACATTTTTAGAAAGGTGAATGTGACCTCAAAATAATGTAGTTTATTTTTAATACAAGAAAAAATATAAACTAATAATCAATAAAAATAGAAATGAAAAAATAAAATCTCATTCAGAAGAATAATATAACCATATAAATCATCTGAACAGTTCATTATTTAGCTCCTTGTGAGAATCAGAAATCTTCTTTTCTGTTTAGAGAAATTGCCAACGTATTCTGATGCCTATATCATCATAACTCTTAAAGTATGAACGATTTCAATAGGTCTACATAATTTATTTCAGCCCACTCGTTCTATGCCGACTTTACTTATGACTCTCTAGGACTTAACAAAAATTTTTGAAAAATACCAGTGAATCCATAATACATCAAAAGTCCTACTCAGTAAGCTTCTTTCACTTTACAACCAACAGTTTATCAGCATTTCCTGCATGGAAAAATTGAACAATTATTTAAAGTTTGGGCAGGCTATTATTTTTGTAAATTTGAAGCAAACATAATTCTAGATCTACAATTTTCAAATTAACTTCCAGCTAATAACATCTCTGGAATTCCATATATATATATAGGAAACAGGTATTTATATATATATATATATATATATATATAAAACAGGTATATATATATATATATATATATATATATATATATATATAAATACCTGTTTCCTTTTTGGAACTGTGAGTTTACATTATTGAAAATTTAACCAATATTTTTTGTCAATATTATTATTTCTAAAGACTGTTACTTAGACTTTTTGAAAACAATGATTTTCATAAAGTTAAAAAATTTTGCAAAAAAACCAATTCCAAAATTAATTTCTACTTTTACTAAAATTATTTCATACCTAGATTTTCCTTTTTAGATATAATCTATTACATAATTTTTTTACTTAATAGAAAAAAATGAGTTGCTCTAGAACACTGCCACTATTTTTCTGTATAACAGATAAATAAGTACCCTATTTATGTCATATTCCTAGGAAAAAAAAGATTTTTTTTTATGACATTGTATTATTTAACAATAAGTTAGAGAAGAAGCAATACCTATAACCTAAAAGTTTAATTTAGGGGAAAAAGTCCAATTTTAACATAAACAAGAATAAATAAAGGTAATGACTGCAACTGAAAAAAAAAAATAATATTCAAATATCAGAACATAATGCCCTAGTATTTGAATAATTTTATTAAGTAAATAATAAAATTAAAGATACGGAAGAAGTCAAATGTTTAATGAAATATTCTGACATATTAAAAAAAAAAAAAACCAATAAGAGAGAAGTAAATATTGTTATAATATACACAAGGATATTCCAACATTGATTTAAATCTTTTAGTAACTGACAATTTTGGTAAAATAAGTAGAATTTTATCTTAATTTTAATATATAGTCTACAGCAAGTTTACAGCCTAATGTTAATTTATCAGAATATAGAGAAATAGTTTAGACAAATGGCTAAATTTATTTGTTCTAATTTAATGTTTAATTGTAAAAATGTTAATTTAATTTTACAGATAGCTTATATCAAATGAAATAAATACACAGTCTGTAGTAAAAGACTGCGAATTATGAGATCTTTTAATTATGGTTTTTAAAAGTGGTGAAATTTGCATTTTAGATTTAGTTACGTTGAACTTTGCATATTTATTAGACAAAAAAACTTGTGTTATACATCTTATTTTATTCCTTCTCAATTGTAAAGTATTCAATCGTTAGTATCTTTGTCTTTCTAGTAATAATCTGTTAATTTAAATATAATAACATGCAGCTTACATTCATTAAATTTTTAAGTTAAAAATAGTTTGAAAAATAATGCTGACAACAGGAAAGATAATAACTTAAAAATGGAGAGAAATATTTTTTTGTGGTTATAAGAATTCAATATTACGAATAGAATTTTCCTTATTCCTTCTTTACAGGAAGTAGAAACAAATTTTTCAGAACCAAAATATCTTGCTCCAATTTATAAACAATACTGAAATTTATCACAAATATTTACTCCAGTAGTACTCAGAATACCATTTACACCAAATATAAATCCTTCCCTTAAGACCACCATAAAGTAAAGTGAGACTAAATTTATATTCACTGATCTTATACCTTCAAAACTTCTTATGTAAGTTGATATTCAGCATTTAGATGACCGTTTCAACATTCATTCAAAAGAAATGTTGGGTTTACCCTTTAAAAATATTTGTAGAACATTTAAGTAGGATTAAGAACAGATTTAATAGTTTCTGCATTCTTTGATTTCTAATTATTATAGAACTTAAATTTCAACAAACAATATAATTCAAAAATACTTGAAAGATATGCAGGTTCCTTATCAAAGACTAAAAGCATAACAAAAAAATTAGGAATTATCTATTTCATGTGGATTTCTCTAAATTAAAATAAACACTCATCTTATATAACAAAATTCTATAAAAATTTATTCTGGAATTTCCCTTTCAATCATCCTCATGAAAGTTAAACTGGATAAAGAAGTTTTGTATCTCCTATTTGCATTCTTAAATTCCAGGAAACCTTCAGTTCAACAGTTATAATAATAATTAAATAGCTAATAAAAATGAATAGCTAAGGTAAAAAATCTACAGGTTACATAAATGAGAGAGCCCTCTCTTTGGCAAACTCATGACTAATTCTCTAGCTATAAAACTAAAGTATGATTTAGTTATTACTAAAGAGGTCTCTAGAAATATTCTATATCAATCCCTTAACATTTAAAAATAATGATTTTAGGTTTGTATTTCTATATTTTCTTGTGAGAAGGTAGGAACATCTTAGCCACAAGATTAAAAAATGAGATTTGTATGGTCACTCTATCCTAAGCCTCTAACACTTTTAATAAAATAATTATCTGCCACAGTTAAGAATTTTGAAGTATGACTGGATAGAAAGAAATCTTTTCAACACATTTGAAGGAAATTGTTTGAAGACTAACAGAGAAGTGAAATTACTTTCCCACATCTTGTGTAACATGTTGGGCCAAAATATTTTGAGAGGAGGACTTATGCCCGTGTGGCCAACCCAATCATCCTTAACATGGTGCCAGTTTGGTTATAGGTGTTGTCGGTTAAAAGAGCGAGGATAAGCCTGAAAGGAGTTCAACAAAGACTGGTATTGAAATCTGTTGTGGTTACAGGATGATTTCCACAGATGCATTATTGGTGAGACAGGTATTCCTTCCACTGATCTACTGGCTCAAAAGAGAACAAAGCATAGCAATTGGATGAAGAAAAACAGGACTCAGGATCTCTTGTTCAAGAATGGCAGTCTAGATGTGATATCTAAAAGAAAGGAAAATGAGGAAGCTGGTACAGGAGATTAGGCCATTGCTCCGAAGGGTTTAGGGAAGTTGGTTACAAGCTAACCCTATTTCTAATGGATTAAAGATGTTTCAAAGCCTATTTAAAGGATTGCATGATTCATGCATTTTGTGTGGCTGTATGGACACAGATAATCAAAAAGTATTTGAACACAAGAGGTGCAAAGACGAAACAAGAACCTGCTACTAGCCGGTAGGAGCCCTAAGTGCTGATAACATGAATGGATGCATGCTGGAATAAAGAAAAACTGGGCTATAATTGAGGATAAGTTTGTGAAGGTCATTAAAGGGAAAATTTTCAATGAATAGCAAAGAAGAATCAGTCTCTGAGAATGGGTAGTAGATGCTCCCCAGGGTGGTCGGTTGCTAATGATTTACAGTAAACAGTGACTATCTCAGAAGCAAAATATGGGGAACCTGAAGAAATGTTCATTTACAACACAACATAGGAACTGTATTCTCATGTCTTATGGTTAGATCCATTGAAGAAGGGGGAGTAGTTTTAGTCAGGTGAGAACCTGACACTACCGTTTGTGCAGCAAGGCGGTGTCTGACAGAGATTTCCCCTCCTGTGACTAGAGAAAAAAAAAATTAAAATAATTAACTAAATTTTCAAATATTTTTCTATTCATAAAAGAATAATTGAATAAATAAGAAATTCCTGTATGTTGCAAATGATAAAATAATATTCTATTTTATTGTTTAAAGGGGAATTGAATTTTTAGCCAAATAATTAAGTAATATTGAATCAATATTCATTAATTGGGATTTCACATATGTAGTATAAAAACAAAATATTAATTAAATGTAAATTATCATTGTCCTTTCTAAATATAATAGTTTCAGTATTATTTTTAATTAATCAATGCTTTATTTTCTAATTTAATTAAGTAACCATATTTTAAAAATATTTTAATCTTAACAAAATCTGTTTTCTTTTAAATAAAATTTAAATCATGAAAATTTAAAACAAAAAAATTGTAAGAGAATAAATTAATCTTAAAAACTTGATTCCAGCACTAAAAAATTTCTTCAGCTTTTTAATATTGTATAAAATTAAATATTTTGAATTTATAGAACTTTAAAAATAATAGAAAGGATTTAAATTATGTTTAGTACAAAACTTGTTCAATTTTTGACAAACAATGTTAAGCACACAAAGATTTGAATCCATGTTTTAAAAGGTTTCATTAAAATAATTACATTAAATTTTCTAAATAGAAATGTTACACAGACAAAGAAAAAACTACTCTAAATTATCTTACAGTATTATTTTACAAATAGAAATAATAACTGAAGAATAAGCATCCTTATTTAAATTTGAAATAAAGAATATATATCTGATGAAAATAATTTTTAAAGAATATTTTCTCTTGTTTTAAGAACATTACTATTTTTTTTTTTTTGTTACAATAAAAAACAGATGGATTCTAATTTAATTTTATTTAAAAAGAAAAATTACCGTACAATTTAATCTTTTAAAGTCTTTGGTAACATTTTATACTAAATTTCCAGACTTTATATAAAATACCTTAATAAATAATCATAATTTTAATAACGTATACAACATTTTGAGAAGTTCTTTATGTGGAATGAAGGATTATACACTTATAAAAATGCAAACAATAAAAATTAATATTTGTGTGTAAACAGTGTAGCAAAGGTTGTGCAAGGCAAATATAACCTACCTTATAAAAATAGCAGAAAATGCTTTTCATAATATAAAATTACCAGAAAATTACCTTTTACCAGAAAATAACAAAAACCTTTAACCGTCAAAATTTCAACTTGGAATTATCTTGACCAAGTTGTTGGTAGAATCGTAATAAGAAAAGGAATAAAAAACACATTCTCCACTCAATGTGTATTAGACCTCCTATCAAAATTAAAATAAAATCTATTATAGTAAATTTTTTAATAATATAGGCCTATGGTCTTACATTTTTCATATGAAAAATTTATCTACAACATAATAAGGTGTAAATTAATATTATAATAAAATTTAGAGTGATAGAGCTGGTTCAAAATAAAAAAACAATAATTAATATCAACAAAAGTTGATTACTGTAGCAATTAACAGTTTTTCTGTAAGAATTTTACTGATTGATATGAGGAAAGGGAAAGTCAGAAAATTTTTAATTGAAAGATGAAGCCTACTCTAAAATAAAATAAAAATCAAACAGAAGCTGTTAATTCAACTATGTGATGAGCTATAAGAAAAAACTAAACAAAAAATTCATAATACAGTCACCCTACACCAATTCTATTTATATTTGTACTAACAAAATGATTATAATTTATTTCCCTGTAAAGAATAATTGAATAACTGCAGTCTCAGTTTTAAAAATGCTATAACTTTTATGATTTAATGCATTAACTCCCAGATTTCACAAATTTTCCTAAAATTGATTCATTTAAACAATAGTATAGCTTCTAATTCATGCAAAATCATAGTTTTCTTTCGAATAACCATTTATCAAAACTTACTATTGTAAATTTTGATATTCAATCAATTAAGATCAAGAAGAGTTTATTACAGATTTACTACAGATTCTACTAATGTAATTCCCCAATCAGGAAGCTCCAAACATCAATGAATAGCATTGCGGAAAGTTAACATACTTTGATGTTTGAACTGCTATTTATCAAAATGAGTTCTGCTTTATGGAACAATACAGTTGTGTACAATCAGTGTATACAATCAGTATACAATCAGTGGTGTCAATATTAAAATATTAAAAAATTCAGAGCTTTATTTTAAAGCAAACAAGAATAAAGTGGTTTAAGAATAAAATGCTTCGATTCATATCAAAATAAATTGTGAATGATAGTAAATTTATCAAATGTGAAGTAAATTCCAGTATATACAGGTTACATGAAAGTGTTTTGTTTGTTCATTTAAACATGATTTTATATTTTTTTATTCTCAAAAACTTTAGAATGACCAAGTATATAAAGTATGGTTTGGAAGGTTATTTTTTATCCAGTAGTAGGCTTTTTTTCTCTGTTATGCACTATATATTATTGAAAAAAAAAAATTAAAATATTAATAATAACAAAATAATATTTGAAAACATTAATTTTTGTGTGTAATATTTTTTTGTAAATCGGAAATTTACCAACATAAATAAATAAAATTTTATTAGTGATATTACAATTTGCATAAATAATATATTCTTCAAATATGAGGGAAAATTTTACGAACAATTTCATGGATTAGTTATGGACTCACCCATTTCTGCCTAACAAATTTGGTTATGGAATTTTCAAAATCCCAAAAAACTGGCCAAATTAAACTGTAGTGTCTTTCAGTTTAATTTGTTGATGACATTTTACTTTGCTTGCCTGAGAACTGATTTGATGAAATATTAAATGAATTTAAGAAATTTCATTGATATTAAATTTACAAGTGAAGTAGAAGATGATAATAATAAGATTTTTTTTAATATGATTTCTTCAGATTTCCATAACTCATCGGAATAAAAAAATGTACTCAAAGTGGTTTTCTAAGAAGAATTCTTCAGGTAGATATATAAATTATTTGTCAGCTCAGACCATGGGATACAAAAAAGCTGTAATAAAAAATTGAGCAAATAGGGTTTTAACATTCGTGGACCCAACTGGTAAAAAAAAAATTGTTGATGAGACAAAAAGTCTTTTCATAAAAAATAATTATCCTATAAAATGAATAAACAAAATTTACCTTGATAGCTGTTACAAACTGTACAATTCTAAAGAAAACAACAACATTGTAAAACATTCTAAACAACATTCTAAAGAAAACAGAGTTGATGAAAATGAATGTCAACCGTGTATACAATCATTCCATATATTCAAAATTTGTCTGAAAAAATCATAAATATTTTAAAGCAAGAATTCAGAGTTGTGTTTAAAAACTTAACAATTTTAACTATCTTTTCCCAAATTAAAATCTCCTATGACAAACCAAAATAATCCAATTTAGTAGATAGTGTTCAATACAATGATTACCCAGAACAGTATATTTGACAAACCTACCAATATTTAAAAAAGCAGTTGGAAGTCCACAAATATAGAAAACATGAAGTTACTGCCTAGTTGAAACATGAGAAGGGACATAAACATACTTTTAATTTTGAACAAGTAAAAATTTTAGATTATGATATAAACAGTACAAGGAGGTTAATTTAGGAGATTATTCATATTTGACAATAAAAATTCAGTTAACAACAGAACTGGTATTAATGGATTAAGTAATATTCCATTCAGTGATATTAAGTAATATATCTTTCATTTAATTACGGGTTTTATGTTAAAGAATTACATTTAGGTTTATTTTTTAAACATTTTTAGTCAAAATTACCAGTTGGCTGAATAAGAATGGTATAATATTTTTAACATATTATTTTGTAAGTTTTGATTTAGTTTTACTTGAAAAAGCTTCGGATATAAAGTGAAACGTTTTTGAATTATTTTTTGTATTTTTGTAATTTATTAATATTAAATGGGTTGTATTTCCTAAAGTATCTTAAAATAAAATATTTACTATATACATATATTATAAACGGAGTTCACGAAGTTAGCTATGTAGACATTGAAAAGTACGTTTTGAAATATTATTCTATCATACCAATACATTTGAAAAACACATAAATTTACTTACGTACACAATGACTGAACTACTGTTTAATGTTATTTTTCAATATTAGAACGAGGATGCACTAAAGGCAAACACTGAAAGATAGGTATAATAGTTACACAATTAATACAAATACACCAAACAATTATAAATGTATTAATACGGTATAAAACGACTGCCAACGATAGACGCCACACACAACTGACGGTTACTCAATCACTCGTATAAAATCGGGTCCACCGATTTAAGCCGAATAAGCATTTCAATACGGAGATAGACATATCAGACTTATTCAATACCCAGCTAGCGTCTTCAACGGTTGGATGAACTCGGCTCACGCGAGTTTATATAAATGAGAGTTTCGCTTCAGAGCTTGACGTATCAGAAATTTTCAACGCCCATCATTAAGTGGCGCGCCTAAAAAGGTTTTCACTTTAAAATTTCTTTAAATTTGTTTGCGGTTCCTCTCTTAAGAAAATCTATTTCTGTTATTTGATTAAGTAGGATGTATTTTAGGAACAATTTCACGGAACTAAAATAAATTTAACATTTTTGACTAGAATTCTGCATGAAATTATAAGCATCACTTAAAACCTAATTAGAAAAAACGGTATTTTGGTATTTAATATTTGACTACTATTTTCAGTAAAAAAAAATTAAAATAACCTCCGTAGAAAAAAAATATATATAAACAGACCGAGTCAAAAGTATGGAAATCCCTCAACAACTTTAAATTCGATCAGATAGAAGACTATAGTTTTCAGTTTGGGTATCGGTCAACAACTTTACCTTTTGATGAGAAATAAAATTTCGACCCCTTCTTGGGAATGACCGAGGGGTTATTATTCAATTTTTTTAAATGGTTACCCCCTTTGTGTTACACATAATTTTAAAGATCTCTTTAATAAAAATAAAACTGGTGTAAATAAAAGGTTGGTACGATATCTGTACCCAAAATAGCGACGGGATAAACTTTGGATTTTGAAGAAAATCGCATCGGTAATTTAAGAAAATGTTATCGAAAATAAATAAATTTATAAAAAATTTATTGAATGGAAATTATTGAATAAAGTTATTTGTAAAAAAAAAATTATTTATTAAGCATAACGATTATTTAATTACTTACATTTCATTTTAATAAATATCCTCCTCTTGTTTGACAGTGTACAAGTCACTTGTAAAAGGAGAATACTACATTATTCGACAATTCCCTAGTTATATTTTGTGCTCGAAATCTATTTTGTAAATCATCGATATCTTGGGGCTTATTATGATAAACAATATTTTTTAAGCAGCTTCGTAGAAAATCTCCAATGGGATAAGTCTAGTGATCTCGTTGGCCGTTCTATTTGATCCCTCCGGCCAATTCATCTTCCAAGAAAAAATGCATTTCGAATTTCAGGTGTTTATGACCGAAATGAGGCGGGCCACAATCTTGTTGAAACCAATTTTTTTTCAAAGTTTTCAATAACGTTTTGGATGGAACGAAATGAACGAGAAGCAAAGCCTCATATTTCACTGCGCTTGAATGTTCACCAATAAATATAGGCTCCCCGTAAATTTACTTTGACTGTATACTATGTATGTACCTTACGATATCAATGTGGATTAATATAAGTCCAGTATTTACAATTATGGCGATTTACAGTGCCATTAAAAAAAAAGTGGCATCATCTGTTAGCAGGTAGCACAGAAAAAATTAGTTTAGTAAAAAACAATGTCAAAAAAGGTAAAAATGATGTAAATAACAAAAGCGGGTTACAAATGCGGTAAAGGTGGATAAATTCAATTAGCCAACCGATCACAATAAATTCTCATAAGAAACTAACAGTGTAGTAATGAAACAATCTAAATGGAATATTACACAACTATGATGTAAACTTCATTTTTGTAACAATGTTAACAGACATCAATGATTAGCTGATCAGCGTGATTAACTGACAATATTATTATTATTTTCGAATTCTCCCACTAAATGGAAGACGTTAAGCAAATAACTCAACTTTCCTTTCGGTTCTCCTTGTTGCTCCAACAAGTTTTCATTCTTTCCGAGAAAGCTTGTTTACGCTCTTCTAACCACTTTGTTCTATACTGTTTTTGTTTTGGTTACTCTGATGTAACTTCCCATTTGTTTACTTTCTATCTGAAGGTGTCTCTTTCTAAAATGTTTGTTAGACTTATGTTGGCGTTTTTTAGGTCCTTTCGAAGTTTATCCATCTAAGGTGTTGAGTTCTTGAGCGAGGTTACATATTCTATTACCCTTTTTGTCAGTCGATTTTCTGGTAGTCTATTGAGATGACCAAAGAATTTCATTCGTCTTTTCTTAAAGTCAATTTCGATGTTTGAATAGTTTTCTGTTGTTTTGACTGATTGTAGGCTGCAACCATCTTGCGTATATTTTGGTTGACAATATTTTTATATATTTATTTACTTATTAAATTGGAAGAAAAATAATTTTAGGTATTACATTTTTTTAATTTTCTTAAATTTTTTTTTTGTCTTCCGTCATTTGACTGGTTTGATGCAGCTCTCCAAGATTCCCTATCTAGTGCTAGTCGTTTCATTTCAGTATACCCTCTACATCCTACATCCCTAAAAATTTGTTTTACATATTCCAAACGTGGCCTGCCTACACAATTTTTCCTTCTACCTGTCCTTCCAATATTAAAGCGACTATTCCAGGATGCCTTAGTATGTGGCCTATAAGTCTGTCTCTTCTTTTAACTATATTTTTCCAAATGCTTCTTTCTTCATCTATTTGTCGCAATACCTCTTCATTTGTCACTTTATCCACCCATCTGATTTTTAACATTATCCTATAGCACCACATTTCAAAAGCTTCTAATCTTTTCTTCTCAGATACTCCGATTGTCCAAGTTTCACTTCCATATAAAGCGACACTCCAAACATACACTTTCAAAAATCTTTTCCTGACATTTAAATTAATTTTTGATGTAAACAACTTATATTTCTTACTGAAGGCTCGTTTAGCTTGTGCTATTCGGCATTTTATATCGCTCCTGCTTCGTCCATCTTTAGTAATTCTACTTCCCAAATAACAAAATTCTTCTACCTCCATAATCTTTTCTCCTCCTATTTTCACATACAGTGGTCCATCTTTGTTATTTCTACTACATTTCATTACTTTTGTTTTGTTCTTGTTTATTTTCACGCGATAGTTCTTGCGTAGGACTTCATCTATGTCGTTCATTGTTTCTTCTAAATCCTTTTTACTCTCGGCTAGAATTACTATATCATCAGCAAATCGTAGCATCTTTTTCTTTTCACCTTGTACTGTTACTCCGAATCTAAACTGTTCTTTAACATCATTAACTGCTAGTTCCATGTAAAGATTAAAAAGTAACGGAGATAGGGAACATCCTTGTCGGACCCCCTTTCTTATTACGGTTTCTTTCTTATGTTCTTCAATTGTTACTGTTGCTGTTTGGTTCCTGTACATATTAGCAATTGTTCTTCTATCTCTGTATTTGAACTCTAATTTTTTTAAAATGCTGAACATTTTATTCCAGTCTACGTTATCGAATGCCTTTTCTAGGTCTATAAACGCCAAGTATGTTGGTTTGTTTTTCTTTAATCTTCCTTCTACTATTAATCTGAGGCCTAAAATAGCTTCCCTTGTCCCTATACTTTTTCTGAAACCAAATTGGTCTTCTCCTAACACTTCCTCCACTCTCTTCTCAGTTCTTAAATTTAAATACAGTAAAGTACAGTACTATCCTGAAAGTAGTTTATATTATCCTTAAAGTTACAATATTCTATCTGAAACGATTTTAAAGTTGTTGAAGAGTTTCCATACTTTTCATTCACTCGATATATGTTTTTTTTTAGAATTATTTCCAATCTTTACACCAAAATCTGGTATTAAGACCAACACCGAATAATTAAAATATATATGTTATTGAATAGCTGCTGCAGAAACAATGTACGGTAGTACCTCTATGAAAGTACAAATAAGTTTCTATTTCAACTTTATTTTTCATTTACATCAAAACTGTGTATTTCTTAACTTTGTTAAAGTATTTGGATGAATAATAATAATAAATAAAAAAATAATAACAATAATGACTATAACGACACGCTAAATATGGTTTTCTTAAGTACGTGTTTAATGATCGTTTTCATACTCAACTTAGGAGCCAAATTATTAATTCATTGAGTTTATTATAATTAAATCTTAAAAACATATTTCAGGTTATGATGAAATTTAAGAAACAAAACTTTAAAAATAAAGTGGAAAGATCTATTAAAAGTGAAAAGAACATTATTTTTATGAGACGATTATAAATAAGCTAGTCTTTTATGTGATAATTTTCTGGCAATGTTAGGAACGTTCATTTATTTGTCTAACCTAACAAGGTAGTTTATATCTACTTAAACAGCATGTTCAACGCTGTAAAAGTAATATATGCTGTTAAAATTATGCGTTTGATGACAGTACATCAATTTCATCATTTCAAGAAAATTAACTTTCATATTTTATAAAATGGGCTGCCAGTCTGAGCCTAAAGGGAGATTTTATTGCCTCCGGCTCAGTCCCCGGCTAAGTCGATTTCTATATTCCAAAACATTTTGAAAAATTGCACGCATCAATATTAAAAAAATACGTTTTTTTATCACAATTTGTTTATTTAAAATCGTTTCCAAGAAAGATCCATAAGTTAATAGTATTAGAGTAAGAGCTTGGGGGGTTTCCAATGAATCCCCTTAAAAAAACATACATACTTAAGGTAGTAGTTCAAATATGATATAAATATAAGACAGTATATAAATACTTAAGACTTCATTATATAAATTCACTGATACAGATTCACTTCATAAAATGTACAAAATTTTGTAAAACCCTATAAACACAAAAATCAAATAATATTCAAGGTCAAAGGAAAAGAAAACCGAAACAGTAGCATAATTTGCTTATAAAAGGAATTTAGGCCTTCATAAGTCATAAAGAAGTTGCTCATCACTAAGGGATGTCATCCCAGTCTAAAAGTCACTCAGACGCTCCCAGATCCAGAACGTGAAGGCGTTTGAGTCGCCGGACATCCTCACTGTAGTCGAGAATATTAAGCGCTAGATAGTTCACACTATTACCTGACCGTTGTTTTTAACTGACCCGAAACATTTGATTCGCGAATATAGGTAGTTTTAGATACTTATGAATTTTGTCGTTCCGTGCAAACCACGGTACCTCTGTAATGATTCTCGCCAAATAATTGTGAAAGCATTCTATTAATGTAGCTCTTCCTCATTGTACTCCATAGCTGTATATGATACGTCCAAATGGGTTTTTCAAGATGACCTTGTGTATTAAAAGTTTGCTGGACAGCAACAGACGTGAATTCCTGCTTAGTAGCCAATAAAATTTCTTAAACCTGACATTTAGTTATTTCTCTTCTGTTTCAAGTGGTTCTTCCATGTCAAGCGACGATCAAGGTGGAACTCGAGTTACCGTGTTTGGTCAGAATGTGGAATGAAAACGCTGTCCAGTTTGACCCCCCAGAATCCGACGAGATAGTGGTGAACGCGTCTTTGCATATCACTGATTTCGAAGTCGAGAGTTCCAGCGTTCAAGTCCTAGTAATGGCAGTTACTTTTATACAGATTTGAATACTAGATCACTGATACCGGTGTTCTTTACTGGTTGGGGTTCAATTAACCACATATTTCAGAAATGGTCGACCTGAGACTGTACAAGACTACACTTCACTTAAACTCATACATATCATCTCCATTCATCCTCTAAAGTAATACCTGACGGTGATTCCCGGAGGCTAAACAGGAAAAAGGAAGGTTGACTCCGAGACCATAACACAAACGTGACATGACTTATTATAATTTACTTTTGTACTCGCCTTTGCTTCTAACTCGCCAATCAGGACTAACGCAGAAATAATCAAAACATTTCAAATACCTGAAAATAAAAATTATAATTTTCTTGTCTTATTTTTAAATATGGATGATCAACTCAGGTTCTTCAAAACGTGTTCAACTATAATAGGGGCCAGTTTGTATCTTTGTTTGAACACAAACAGTATCGTGACAATAGTTCACGGTACTTATTTTCTACTCGCATGTATTAGTACTATAAAACAGGAAGCGAGTAAAGTATAAAGTTGTTATTAACAGATTTATAGTAAACTAAAGTATGCAAACATTATAATTTAACTTGCACGATTGTCCAAAAAGGAGTGTATTGTATTTAGGACGTACGTATGTGTGTTCCATATTAGCAGCTCCATGGTTGAACCAATTTAGATCTACAACCTCGCATTGGAATCCTTACGTTACCGGGAGTGTCACAATATATATATATATATATATAAATGTAAACGAATAAAAAACAAAATTATACTATATACAAATTTGTCATCCGCACGCTCTTTAATTATCCTAAAAAAGAACAATATTTGTCAGCATTGTTTTTTTTTTTTGGCAGTCGTGGTTTTTAATTTTTAATATTTATTTCTTGTTTTAATTACTTTTTTGTTTGTAAAAATATTTAAAATGTTAAGGAAGTTAAAAAAATTTATGAGGTGGTATAAGTAAGGTATGATTAATTACATTATAAAAATAAATGAAGTAATAAAAAAACAAATTTCCAGAAATTCATCTAAGAATTTTTTTTCTATAAAATAGAACACTATGTTGGTTTATCTGTTATAAAAATGAAACTCGGTCAGTAAGTTATTCTTGTATAGAGAAAACATTTAGTATTTACTAAAATAAAAAAATAAAAAATTACTACCAATTTAAAAGTTATTGCTAGTTACCAAAAAATTGTAATTTTAAGATTAATCGTAATTGGGGTAATTTTGTGTCCCAATCATTTTAATCTTTATATAGAGAATATATTTAAGGATGTAGATTGCAATGGTGAAGGAGTAATCGGGATTGGAGGTCAGAAGATTGCTTGTGTAAAATTTTCGGATGATATTTAAGTTAGAAGAATTGATGAAGGAATATGGAATGGAAATGTGGGGAAAGCAAAAGTTATGAGCGTTAATGACAAAGAGCGTATAAATATGCAAATAAAGGAAAGCAGAACAAGTTGAGAAATAGAGATATTTGGGAAGCATTTAAAATGATAATTGGAGGAGTGATACAGAAATTAAGTCAAGAATAGCCGTGGCAAAGAAGGCCTGTAGTATGAAGAAGAAGAATAAAAAACTGTTTTGTAGCAGAATAGACTTATAGATAGATGAAAGAAAAGGTTGGTTAGGTGTTAACTATGGAGTGTGTTTTATAAGGATGCAAAACGTGGAGTTTCAGTAAAGGAGAGAAGAATAAAATTCAAGCTTTGTAAGTGTGAATGTGCGAAGGAAAATAGAGATTAAGTGATAGAAAGAGTTAGTAACGAGGACGTTTTGAAAAGGGTAAAGGAAGAAAGAACGCTATTCAAAACAATTAAAAAGAGGAAAGGCAGATGCCTTTCCTCTTTTTAATAATTTAACCAGCTGGATTGATTACATATTAAGAGGAAATTGGGTATAAACAACCGTGATTGATTATACTTTGTATTGGGAAAGAAAAAAATAATAAAATTGAGGAAGAAAAATAAGACTGAATATGATAGATAATATCAAGAACGAAACTTACAAAGATACCAAACAGCTGGCCGGAGACTGAAAAAACTGGAGACGTCATTGGTATCAGGAACTGACAATGAGCAGAAAACCTAACGGTGATGATGATGATTGGATAGTTAATTAAAAAAACCGAAAAAATAATACTATTATAATCAAATGCTAAAGTTCAGCTTTATATTTTACCATTTAAGTGCAAAAATACGTACATAACGCGAATACACTATATAAAGTGTACTTTAATCGTAAGGATTAGATTAACAACATTCAAACAGAAAGGAACTTAAATTATTACCATTAGAAACAGAATAATATTGAAATTAAAAAATAAATAAATAAATAAAATATAAATATACATCAAATACTAAATTTTAACACTCATGTAGTAGCTTAAACAAAAAATAATCTGGCGTACAGGATTTATTATACTTATCTAATCTGTCGTTGATTTTAGGAAATTTAAAAGAATTTATAGAGAAGAAATATAGATAAAAGTCGTTTGAAATATTTTATCATTTTCCACCAAATTTGAATGTACGTATAGATAATTTATGAACAACACGTAAGTGTTAGTCAGTCTGTCTTCCTATCTATAATTGAAAAAAGAAATATTGAAGTATTTGGATTATAGGAGTAACTTTCGAAGATTTTTTTTTTACAAAATAAAGTATCTTTTTTCCAAATTTGTGTTCAATAGTGGATCAAAAAGAATTGCGACTCTTACGTTGTCATATAATATACTTTCATAACTGAAATAGAAAATTTTCTTTCAATTTTTTCTTCTTCAATCTATTCCAATAATACCTTAAAAATAGTGTACATCTAGTTTTTTAGTTTGGATAAAAACAGATTCACTCTTAAATTTTTTTCGCGTCTGTAAAAATTAGATGTAAAACCTTCACTATTTATTGGATTATACTGTAAAACTAATTTCCTAAAAAACGTCAATTATCGTTCTTTTTATAAAACCTTATTTTTTTGGTGAATTTTGTGATACACATTTCATTCGATAATTAAAATGTTCCCAACTTCTTTCAAAAGTAAAAGAAACATTATTCCTCATTTGCTCAGGATAATCTTCGGTAAAAAATTAATATTATTAAGAGTTGGAGCAAAATTAGACAACAGAATTTACCATCTATATTAAATATATATATATATATATATATATATATATATATATATATATCTTTACTTAGATTAGGGTTTCCAGAGTTTTTTGAAAGAATAAAATATAAACATAAAAAAAATCTATCGACATTTTCCCAAAACGTTTTTTATATTAATTTTAAACGAAGGAACTGATCAATCAGAACCACTTGTTCAGGAAGGATTTTGGCAAAAAATTTTCACTTCAAACAATTTATTAATTTTTCTCCAATCAGTTTTCCAGCTAATGCCAAGTCTGGGTATGTGTACAAATAAGTAAATATAATTACCGGCACCGGCTGCCAGGCTGACGTAGCTGCAATGAATGTGTAAATGTACCGGTAAACATGTAGTCTTGAAGAGATTCAGGTCGATTACTCCATAGACGTTTCGTTAATTGAAAGCCAACCACCAAAGAAAAAAAAATAGCTCTGGCTATTCTAATTCGGTGACAAGAGCGCCCGGGTGGTTGCACTATGTGGGTTAGGTCTGTCCCCTGCCTTACTAGAGGGGGAGGTTTTTTTAGCGGGTGAGAGCCCCGCACTTGCCGTCAGAGCGGGCCTGGCGGCGGCTGGCAGAGCTTTTTATCCTTCAACGGAAAAAAAAACCACCAAAGAAAACCAGTATCCACAGTTTAGCATTCAAATCCATATAAAAGTAATTACCTTTACAAGGAATCAAACCTTAGAACTCACAACTTCGAAAATCAGCTGATTTTACGATGACAAGTTTAACTCCTAGACTAAACTCGCGGGTTTATTTCAAACAAAACACGAAAATATTTTTAAATTTATAAATATGATTCCAGGTTTCTTAAGGCAATAATCTATAACGTTTCTTTTCTGGTTTACTTGCTATGAATCCGTTTTAGTGAAAGGCTTAAAGAGAGCAACATTTCTTTTTTTTTTTTTAAATAAGGGAAATAGAAGGGAAGTAGAATCTTATACTTCTTTTGTACATGTATCTTGAAAATCAATATAGTCATTGCTGAATTGCAACGCTACTGAAACACATGAATATATATGTGAATGTCAAAGGTCGTTTACTTCTTTTGTATTGTTGAAGAAAGTTTCAGAAAAAAAAATTCAATTCTCTATCCTCCTCTAACGTAAACTCTTGTATGTGATTTACTCTCACTAGTGATTTATTTTAACAAAAGATTTCTAGGATTCAATAATTAACGCAGAAAAAATAATAAATTACTGCCGTTTTCAAATAAAATAAAACGATAAAAAAAAATAATTTTCGTTTATTCTAAGGGTTACCTTTGAAGTAACGTATTTAGATATTTAAAAATGCTATGAAATTCTGCCAGTTAGGATATTTAGCAGTTTTTTGGGTTAAATTTACTGATATTTGAACTTAATCATACGTTTACAAAACAAGTTCAAGCATTAAATTAGGTATTTTTTTATTAAAAAGAAGAAAAGGATTTTAAAGAAAATTTTATCGCTATATCCAGTCGAACAAAATACTTGCGACTTTTTATGTAAATACAAAAACTTTGCTCTACAATTTAATTTAATTAAATTATTCCAACAGAAAGATTGACGGTATTTTTAATTTCCACTATCTTAGTTTATAATCAAGTTTAATTAAAGTAACATTATGAGATTTTTCTATACAAAAAGAATTGAAAAAAGTAAAGAAATTCTGAAAAATTGCGATATCTTTCTTTTGTCCCAGTTCCTTACGTTGTTTATTATATGACTTTAAGTAAAAAGATCTAATCAACCCAACGCATACTTAGAGACACTATACCTGCTGAATTTCTGACAAGTTGTCTGCAGCAGGATATTTTGTTGTTTTGATTAATTTTACTTTGTTTTTCTATATAATGCTTTAATCAGTCGTACATTAAAATAATTCTATTATCTTAACAAATCAAAAAATAAAATAATAAAATAAAAATAAATAGTAATAATATTTTTATTTGAGATACCAAAGACTTTTCTTCAAGATTACAATATGTCTATATTAATACTAACCCCCTGCATAACCCTTCTTAACTGGACATAAAAAAATTGTAATAAAACTTTAATATAAAATAATTTCACAAAGTACCACTTATGATATATCGTTGAAAGGCTCTTTATGACTACTGCAGTTACGAAAAAGTAAAAAATCCAGATTTTTTTTTGATTTTGGGCTTTTTTGGACACTTTTGATCTTGTCGATTTCAATCAAAAGTGGAGGTGCACAACTAGATATTACAATAGTCCTAAATTCAAAATTTCAACATCCTACGGCTAATTGTTTTTTAGTTATGCGAGATACGTACGTACAGACGTCACGCCGAAACTAGTCAAAATGGATTCAGGAATAGTCAAAATGTATATTTTCGTTGAAATCTGAAAACCAACATTTTTCGCGATCACAATATTGTCTTTACTTCGTACAAGGAAGTAAAAAAGAAAATTTTTAGTAAATGTTAATTTAATTAGAAATAATAAAAATTAGTATATATTTTAAGAAAGGCTAAATTTAAAAAAAACGTTTTTATAAGATAAATAAATAACCGTTTTAAATAATTGTATTTGATGAAAAATTAAAAATATTATACTTTAAACAGATTACGCTGAAATGTAAAGAAATGCACTTGAACAGCAATAATGTCACTCAAATGAATGGAGAAACGACTTCATATTATGCAAATGAACCGAGGAATTCATTTTTACAATTGAAAATTTTCAATTTATTTTCCAGTTACCTATATCTTATTTTCTTAATGAAAACTTATTACTCTATACTGATTACTTATTTGTAATTAGCTCATTCGGATAAAGCGATTTTTCAGTTCTTTCAAAGCAACAACAAAAATATATTCTTATAAAATATGTCAAATGCATTAATAAATTGTTTTACCTACTTTAACGTTATAAGTAGTCGTTCTTTTCCAGTTTGTATGTCGTTTTTGTTTTTTTTTCACTTTTTCTAGTAGTGAATGGAAACTTCCCACCGACGTAAGTACAGGAAAAATTCCTCCCGAAAATTACGAAGTTACAGAAATATTCTCCATAAATAGAGGGACTTTTATTATGGGATGAACTCCATGTTTTCTTTTATTTTAAGGATGTATTAACATAAAATATTTCAAACGATTTTCACATAGAAGCTCCCGCCTAACCGACCTTGGTATCGGCATGATGGCAACTGAACAGAAATGCCTCTTAAAAACTGCCGCTCTGTCGCTTATCAATATGTTTATAAGGCCGCTTACATTTCGCCGCTTTGATGCTCGCCGCTCTTCTGTATGTTCGTAGGCTTATGGAGTTGTTCTGAATGTAATGAGGCATTTTTAACGTATAAAAGGACGCAATAGTTACTTCTCTGAATAGTTTAATCGTTTATCGTTATACGATAAATGATTTGATAGTCGTTTATTGATTTGTATCGTTAAGCGATATATGTTTGTGTATAACAATAAATTTGGCTATCAATGCCAAATTATTTTTTAAAAATGATCTAAAAATCTGGAATTTTAGATAAATGGAAGTTTTGGGAATTGAGAAATCAAGAAGTCTACTTTTGCCTAATATCCCAAGTTTTACTTATTGTAGTAGCTTGTTGATGTCAAATCAGTTTATCGATGTAGATCTCGAGATATTTTTCTCTGCTAATTTGTTACAAGCTGTACCGTAGAGGCAAGCAATATTGACTTAAGAAAATAAAAGTCACTGTTTCGATTTTGTTAGTGTTAATTTTTATACACCGATTTGGAAAGTAGGTTTTAAGTTTAATAAAGTGATTTTGTACACGAACTGATAATGTAGAAATTTCTATGTTACATGAAACAGGAGCGAGAACTGAAACTTTTGGTGCTACGGCAAAAGATTTAAGGACAATCTACTAAAAGTATAAGTTAGAACAGAAGTTACATTCTTAGAAATATTTGGGAAATTCCGAATGAAATAATATCTTGAAGTTTCTGTTCAAAGCCGAAAATTTACAGCTTGTAAAAGTGATAACCAAATTAGAAAATTTTTATATAGTTCATAAATTATTTTAAAAGCGTATCGTAGGAATGTAGTACGCAGCTACAGAAAATAACCAAAAATAAAGTTAAAGAAAAACAACCATCATATTAACATATTTAGCCCAACGGGCTTGTCTAGTAATAAACTCGTCGTCACAAATTAACTTAACAGTTGATTTTCGAAGTCAAAGGTTTTGAGGTTCAAATCTAGTAAACTTTAGTTACGTTTCTTCAGATTTGAATACTAGACAGCGGATATCGGAGTAATTTGTTAGTTGGAATTCAATTAATCCCACAACTCAGGAATGGTTGGGGACTATAGAAGAGTACACCTCATTTACACGTCGTACATATTACCTTCATCTGATTGGGTCATATGGGAGGGGGTTACTTATAGTTCACTAGTTCAACAGACTGCAACGTATACATCACGAATATATACATATAAACATATATAAATAAAGCTTGAAAGAAAATAGCTCACAAATAAATAAAGGTGAATAACTTTCAAAGCAAAACAAAAATTATTACATTCACAACACAACCGAAAAATAAACATGTGTCTCTGAAATATGTAAATGAAATAAAACTGAAAACTAATTTACATTAGTTTCATTAATTATTTACATTAAATAAAAGTACCATAAACACTGAAAAGCCCTCTACAGGAACATAAAGTAAACATTTGCTAACCACCTCATGAACAGAAATTACAAATCTAACGAAACTAAAAATCGTAATATTCTACACATAGACAAATGAGAATTACATCTAAAACATTTGCACAATATTAAACATAAAAACATACAAAGGCACGTAACAACGATATTCTAAATGATCTACACAAATCAACACAAATATATTGATTAAATTATATTTTTATTAAATTGTTATGTATTTGCCCAACATAAAAAAAAAATCCGCCTATAGTAACATCAGTTGCGTCAGTATGAACACATCAATGTTAGTCACTAAAAACTGTCTCAAAAATGAATGAAAACATTTTGAAAGAAGTTTACAAAAAAACATATATTATATAATTTGATGCGGTTTACTAATATAAAGTTAAAATAAATAAATACGTATCAACTCGATTTAAATGTATCAAAGTTTTAATGAAATTTTTCTACAAATCTGAAAATAAAAAAATAGCATTTCTACTAACATTGTAAACGATATATTCCTTTAAAAATACTATTAATTAATTATGAAATTTTAAAATCAGTTTTAGGGTTTTATTAATCTATTTTCAACTTTTCGAAAACATGCTACAACATAGCTGATTTTATGCAAGGATGCTTTCATTCAGACCAGTTTTAGAGGCTGTTTGTAGCTGGTTAAAATTAAGGAGTACTTGATAGCATACTATACCTGAAGCACTTCCATACCTTTGTCTTCTCGGACCAATAGCCGGAGAACAGCCGCTCAATCTCAATATTCTATTATGCCGGTCAGTTAATTATATTATAAAAAATAATTTGTTCTAACGATCACTTAAATTATCTAAATCGAATCTCATTTACATGCTTCATTCACATTCATTTTTACTTAATCGTTAGACCACGATGCAACTTCGGTGTCAAAAACGATTAGCCCTATATATTTACACGATAACAATTCTAGACTGAGATCAATCCGTATATGTGTGATCGAATTTAAAATAGATTACTTATATATCTCGACTGAATAACTGCATTTAGAAAATCATGTAAGGCTGGTCAAGTGATGTGTACTGACATCTAAAATCGGAATTTTTTTTCGGTTGTTGAAATGTGTAAACATAATAATTCGTTTTTAGTATACATGATTAATCAATTAGTACGTATCTTATTCAATGATACAAAATCACAAACCCTGCGTTCAAGGATAAATTTATTTATTTATGTTATGTAATACCAGGTTACAGAGTAATACAGCATAGTGACGTGATGTCAACAGCAGAGAGTCTGCGCACAGATGCCTCGGCATCTATGGCATGTAAGTGTAAAGTGTAATCTACCAGTAATTGCGTAGTCTTAAACAGACTTAAGCCGACCACTCCTGAAACGTGGTCGGAAACTCCAAAACATAAACAAAACACTCCTGAAACTCCAAAAAAATATGATGGAACTATCAGAGATACTGTTACTTGACTACAGTTTTTTCGGCATAAATCTCTCCATTTTTCTTCGATTCAGTAATCAGTAAAATATTGTATAGTTAAGTTTTTAATTTATTAGTTTTTTCTGGGCATTTTCTGTAAAGAGAAATATGAATAATAGTTAATGGAAAACCAACCACCAAAGAACACCGGTATCAATAGTCTAGCATTCAAATCCATATAAAAGCAACTTCAAAGACTTGAACCTTAGAACTCTCGATTTCGAAAATCAGCTGATTTTACGATGACGAGTTTAACCCTTAGACTAACCCGGCTGGTTAAATTATTCCTACATCAATGTAAAAATAACTCCTTTCTGCAAATACACCTATGTAAAATAATATTTATTACAATAAGAATCACACAACAAAAATAAATTTATTTACAAAAAAAGAATAATTTTTACAAGTTACAATTCAAGAAAAATATATAAAACAACGATGAATTGAAAGATTTTGCTGGCTCCTGAAAAACTGCGTTTTTACAGTAGCGCTAGTTTGGTGTTATTCACTCGATTTTATATCTATATTTCGGTATTCATTTCATCCTTTTCAGGCTTTCTTCTAATAAATCACGTAACTTCTCAAAGGATGGTATAACATAAGAAAATATCTAAAGAATTTCGGTTAATATTAAATTCTTTAAAAGTTATGTAGAATTTATCAATTCCTTCCTTTTTTTAATAATAAATGTAGCACTTTTACATTTCTACTTAATCGTAGTTGTAATAACTAGTCAATAATTAAAGAGTCATTCTTTATTACAAAATGTATAAAACTGCAGAACATAGTAAAATTGCTCCAAAAAAATATGATGGAACTATCAGAGATACTGTTACTTGACTACAGTTTTTTCGGCATAAATCTCTCCATTTTTCTTCGATCCAGTAATCAGTAAAATATTGTATAGTTAAGTTTTTAATTTATTAGTTTTTTCTGGGCATTTTCTGTAAAGAGAAATATGAATAATATTTTTTTAATACAAATATTGAATCGAATTTTACTTATTTCCACTTCCTATAAATCTAATAGAAACCCAAATAAATTTTTTTTTTTCACAAATTCCTATTTTTGTTAAACTAAATTATGGCTATACCAAAAATCAAAATCGATTACAGTTGATTTTTGTAACTTAAACAATTGCTTCTTTATTATACGGATGAAACGCCTGATGATACTTTTTATCTACCTTCACGCCAACTCTCTTCCATTTTAACCGTATTTTTCTCTCCTTTATAATAAATAATAATTTACTACTACTCCTGCTTCTATTATACTTTACTAACAGATTTATTGCATGATGTTCACTTCCTTAAAACAGAATTACTGCTTTCAACAGAAGTCTTAAATGTATTAGAAAAATAATTATGAAAAAGATATGAATTTCCGTTTAAGTATTAAAATATAAAACATCAACGATAGTACATTATAATTTTAAAATATGTAAAGTTTTTGAAAAACTACCTTCATGATATATTTCTATGAATATTACATATGCAACGTTGTTTCTAAAAATAATATGAAATTACTTGCCTTATGGAAAAACTAAGAAATTCCTTGAACTTTATTTGTAAAGGTGCAGAATTTTATTCAGAGATGTTGGTAGTTTTTAGTTGTATCGTTATTTTTAAGATAGAATGCAATAAAGCAAGGTTGTCTGCTTAATGTGTTTTCTTACAGCGAGGGATATTTTCATCTTTTTCTTTTTATTTCCTTACGTAGGTCATAAGTAAGGATTATGATTTCTACGAGAATAGCTCATTTTTTATGTTAAGTACCTAATTAAAATTAAACTAATCGCCAAGTGGAAGCTTTAATAAGATGTGACGTCAAATTATCCAAAGCAATAAATTTATATAATCTTTCAAAAGTTGCGAATAATTTAAATATAAGGTAGAAAAATTTATATAGAGTAGAAAAATATATTAAAACTTACGCAAATAACAGAAAGATGTATATAGTAAGCGGCTATTGTTTTGCAGCTTTCAAGACTCAGAAAGGATTTAAAGAAAAATAATTATAACGAAATGATTGCCTAAGAAGGAATATTTTAATTGTTATAATTCATTTTAATAATACTCTGTGAACAATTAAGATTAAGTTATGCAATTTCCACGAGAAAAATTCAGCTTGAAAATAAACAAAATCAAAAGAAAATAAAGTAATATAATGGGAAAGAAAAGGCAAATATACTAAGTAAAAAGATATGAAAACTTTTCCTGATTACTTAATATTGGTTCCTGATTACATTTAATATGTGACTACCTGAATTTAAATTGACACGTTAAACGTACGAGTATTATACTTCTATGAAAATAAACACAGTAAGAATTATTATGACAATAACTTTATTGAAAGACATGAATTTCTATCATCTTTTCGTAAAGAATATAACTTTTGTTGTTTCTTACTTTGATCTAATGGAAAAAATAACAACATGATGCCTCGAATTGACAAATTAACATTATTACATTATAATTATTTTACTTTGTTTATTTTCCTATACGTGAATAATATTATTACTGTATTACTTTTTGTGTTTTTTTAATTTTTTTACTGTATTTTTTTTATTGTTTACTAATCTTGTCATTAAAGACGGCAAATGTTATTATCTGAACAAACGGAAGTATTGTTTTAATTGAGTTTTCGGAATTTAATTGGTATTGTATTTTTAATGACACAATTACATTTGCACATTTTAAATTAAATTTTTTATTACGGTTCTTCTGACATCTAAATGAGAGAACGGCTCCAGTACTCTCCATATATAATAGTAGTGACCGAAGGGCTCCAAATACTTCTATATGTAGGCTGTCCCTTCCTCGACTTGTCCCGTACTCCCACTTATCCTTCCATGGCCTTAAGCTCCAGGACCGTCCGAGACCATGTTCCACACAGTCTTCAATCGTTTTGATCACACAGCATAGCCTGTATTATTTCCTGCGGGATCTCAAAAGTCACTCCTTCTGGTCTAAACGCCATCTACCACCGACACTCTAAAAAGGTGTGCTCAACTGCATCCACCTAACAGCAGTAGATGCATTCCGAGAAAGATCTCTTCTTATAGCATAGAGGAAATTCCCGGACGACCAGTGTCCCGTAAGCCATTAGGTTGTCCAGAAATTTATCTCCATATACCTCCTCTCTACTCACGCCCGGACATTCGGAATCAGCCTGCGAGTCCATCTACCGGTGAAAGATTGGTCCCATCTCTTCTGCCAGTGGTTCCAAAGGTTGCCTCTAGCTTCATCCTTAGTGTAACTGTCAGCTAAGCTATACTTCTCTCTTGATTAAGAAAGGTCAGAGGCGGCAGGCCAGCCACTACCTCCACCAAAACCACCTTCAACGAGACTGTGCGGTAAGCAGCAGCTGCCCTTATCACCACCTTTCATTGCGGGTCATCCAACTTCTGTTGGCACCTCTTGACACCAAATGCCCGACTTCAAAGTGGAGCAGCATACGAAACTACTGAGGCGACTACGGAAGCTATCAACCTTCTCATAGACGAGCTAGGTCCCCCCCTTTATTGGCCATCACTGCCGCTATTGCAGAGGCCGTCCGAGATGCTTTCTTCACAATTTCACCTGTATTTACGGTGAATTTCGTATTCTTATCCAGCCATACGCCAACGTATTTCCCCCTTGTCGCTGGCTGGATCTCTGTGCCACTCACCTCCACCACAAACTCGTCAATACATCTTCGGCCTGGCCCTTAATGACGGTTGTTTTAGTAGCACCCAAGATGAGACCTCGAACCAATCGCTTACTTGATAAATTGCCACGTTGCCTCTATCCCTCGCATTTGTGGCGGCAACTACGAGGTCTAGGTCGTCCGCGTAGCCTACAGCCACCACACTCACCGTAAAAACCAATTCAAGGACGCCATCTAAACAATGTTCCAAAGTAGAGTAGACCCAACATAGATCCCTGTGCGGGACTCCGAGACTCATAGGCCGGATAACATCCTCCTCCTCAGTGGAGAACATGGTTGTGCCACCCTTTAGCCATTCTTGTACCATTTGTTCAAGGTACGGACTTATTCCTCTCCTCACCAATTCCTCAATGAGGGCTTCCCCCAGAAGACGCTCCCGAAGACGTTCCTGATATCCAGCAGTACTATTATTGGTATTTCCCTTATGTGCCTGGTATCACAGGAAGCATCATTCACGATGAAGAGAAACATCCGTACTGCATACTCCGCCGACCTCCCTTCCCTAAATCCGAATTGGTTCATGAAGAAGCCGCACTTTTGTTACTGTTCCCTCTTCAGCCTACCAGCCAACATCAACTCAAACTACTTCTCCATATTGTTGAGGAGGCAAATAGGCTGATCCCCATCGAGTCCTCTTCACGCCTTCCTTTCTTTCTGAGGAGGAGAAGTCGGACGCTATTCCATTCACAGGGGATCTGTTCATGTGTAAAGACAGACAGCACTGTCAGTGGGATGACTTCAACCACTCTCTCTATAAGTTAGGTCGGTATATGAACCGGACCCGGGCTCTTGCCTCCTTTCAACTTTCTGGAAGCAAGTTGCAATTCCCCCATATTGAACCTGGGAGTGTCGCCACCACCAGTTCCCTTCATCTGTTGCTGGCCCTAGAAAACAGAGCACCCACCGCTCTGACGGTCATTTCCTTTGTTAGGACAGGTAGACAGGTAGGTGACCTCCCAAACTTGCCGGTCGCCAACTTACGAGTATATCCAATTCCCCAGGGATCCTCGTACAGATCGTCACGAAGTTCTCTCTACCGTCTCCTCTTCGATTGCAGGAGGCTGCTTCATCTTCTTACGAGAATCCCTGAGTCCGTCCATGTTAATGTCGGCCTGGACCATCAGTCTCCTATTGTACAAGAATTTCAGCCGTGAAGCAATTCGTTGGTTGTGTATACTGTATACATTAAGTAATGCCGGATAACCAATTATTAATAATCACTTCCTTTATTTATTTTCAAAATTTACACTTATTTAAACATTACAATGAGTTATAATTTATGTTTTAGTTAAGTTCATCTCTCTCAGGAAGAAATAAAAAAAAGCCAGCAGTGATCATCCAACAGGAATTTTTAGCCACCGTCAGTAACTATGAAGAACATATCAGAATTTATACTGACGGCTCTAAAACCAAACATGGTGTTGGATGCTCCATATATGTAAACGGAGAGGCCCACTGTTGGAAACTGCCAGATATGGCCAGTGTATATACGGCAGAACTTAATGCCATTCATGAAGCTCTTCGGTACACAGAACACTATTGCGAAGAGAGAGTGCTAAAATGTTCCGATTCTCTAATTGCACTTGTTGCAATTCGGAACAAAAACATTAAGGATGTCTTAATTTCAAACATCCTGTCCATTTTATACGTTTTAAAGCAACGAGGACAGCGATGTGTATTTCTATGGACTCCAGGGCATGCTGATATTACAGGTAATAAAAGCGCAGACGAAGCTGCCAGAAAGGCAACAGTCTGCGATGATTTGGATGCATTTCCTGTAAGAGTGGCAGATGTTAAAAACTGTAAAAAACATAGTAAGAAACAAGTGGAATACTGATTGGAGGAGTTTAAATATAAAATTAAACTCAATAAAAACTTCTCCATATAAATGGAAAAGCGACTTTAAGTTGACTCGCCGTGAACAAGTAGCTGTGACCAGACTTAGAATCGGTCACACGCGATTGACAAATTCATATTTGTTAACCGGCGAAAAGAGACCAATGTGCGGTATTTGCAATAAAACACTTACAATTAAGCTTCTAATAGAAGAGTGTACAATATATGAGGACCTCAGAAAGAGCTTCCGTCTAAGAAGTGACATTACTGCTGATCTGGATAATGGAAATGAAGAAAAGATAGTTGCATTTTTACACGCCAGTGGACTTCTTAGAAGTCTGTAAAAGTTGAAAAATTTTTAAAGCTGTGTTAAAGAATCTCTAAGTGAAGTTCTTTATGTATATGGGAGTCTCGAAACGTGGCACGTGTAATGATGGGAGGTAGCCCTCTTGCCTAGGCCATCCTGGCTCGTCTGCATTCAAGAGTAGTGAGTCGGGATGTGTCCAATGATGGCATGGGGGACCCTCAAGGGTAAACTGAGGGCGCGGCGAGGCTATGGGTAAGCGCAATGGATGGCTGTAGCCTGTTTATAAGGAGTCAACTGCCACGGCATCCTGGCGCGACTAATATACTGCTTCACGGCGGTTCTTGCCCCGAGAGTGCTTAAACAAACTATAAACGAGACAGGTAGAAGAAAGAAATGGTATTGATAAGTTGTATTTTTAATTTCATGGTCTTTTTGAGAACCTCATCTCAAATTTTAATATCGGGGCCCTTTACACCCCGTCATTGTTGCTTTGTCTTGTTGTTGTTGTGTCTTAATATTTTTTTTATGTTGGTTGTGTTTTTAAATAAAACGTAAGTGCCCTTTACACCCTTACATATGACGATCCTGATGGTGATACTAATTTCTTTTAAAGAATGTGACGAGGGCTAATGACCCTAGCAGTCGATACCCGTAAAAATTTAGAAAAAGAAAAGTTAAGTTCACATTCATTCACATTTTAAATATATATTAAATATGTTCTAGCTTGAACAATAAACATTTAGTGATGCTGTTGCTAATACATCTTAAAGGAAAAGTAAATTCATATAATTAATTCTAACAATAATTAAGATCAGATGGTTTATTACCAAACAAGAAGAAAGAAGAAGATGACAGGAGATGTTTACATTAAGCAAGAGGACAAAGAAAACAAATGAATCTGAGAATCCCTGAGTCCGTCCAGGGCAATGACGGCCTGGACCATCAGTCCCCTTCTTGTAGCCCGTTGATGCCTTCTCCTACCCAGCCCTATAAGCACAGCTGAACCCTGCTATCTCTGACGTCCACCAGTTAAGTAATAGTATACAGTTAAGTTAAACTCAGCCCAGGGGAGTGTCCTTCACTCTAAGGGGCCTCCCTCCCTACCGGCAGTAAGTCCCATGGCAGGTCAGCCCTCCAGTTGGATCTTTTCATTCTTCATTGCCCACTCTAATGGTGGTACTTCATTACTGGATTCTCCCCACTGGTGTTGGGTCTTTTCGTTTGTATCCCCTAACCTAATCTCCCTTGGAGTCCTCAATCGATCATCAGAACCGGCACACCTCGGCATGGCGCTCTCCCGATTGGGGCTGTCCACCCAACACTACACTAAAACCCGCTTCTTCTACCTTCCGTATCTTTGCATCGAAGCACCTCCCTCGAGTATTCCTCCAGTTTCCTCCGGTTATTCTGTGACGTCAGTATATACGGGGCTATATCCTCCAGCTCCAGATTTGCAATACCACCCGACTACGTTGTTCAATTCATTCCTCACACTTTAAGAGGGTGTACTCAACCGAGTACCGTTCACTACAATACATTCAGTCAGACGACTGCCTCCTCCCAATTCCGTACAAATACACTTCAAAATTATCGTGACCAGATAACATTTTCGTCAGGTAAAAACTTGTCTCATCATACCTTCCTTCTATTATACCATACTTTTAAATCGGGAATTAATCTCCTCCAGCCTTGACACCCAAGTTCCATTAATTCCAACATTTCATTAATTAAAACTTTATTTGGCTATAACTCTGGAACCAATGAAAGTAAGTACCACTTATGATAAGCTCTCAATGAGGACTTATTACTGCAGTTAAGAAGAAGTTCAAAGTTCAAATTTTTCTGATTTTGGGATTTTTTGGACACTTTTAGTCTAGACGATTGCAATCACAAGAGGTGCACAACTAGATGTTAGAACAGTTCTAAATCCAAAATTTCAACAACCTAGGGATAATCGCCTAATCGTTAGCCTAACCGCTAATCGTTAGCCTACGGCTAACGATTAGGCCTACGCCCAATCAAGTTATTCGAGATACATACGTATGTAGGTACGTATGTACGTACAGACGTCACGCCGAAACTAGTCAAAATGGATTCAGGGATGGTCAAAATGGAAATATCCATTTTGACCATCAAAAGAACCGATTTGTCGAAATCTGAAAACCGAATTTTTTTGAGATCACAATACTTTCTTTACTTCGTACAAGGAAGTTAAAATGGACTGTAATTTTGTTCAAACTATAAAAATTTACGTAACATAAAATATCTGACTAAGCTAAAATATTTACCTACATGTTAAAGATAAAAAATTGAAATGACCGCCACTCTGAAATTTTCTAAACCTAAAACATGAGATTTATTTACTGCTTAATTGTAGATTAAACAAAGGTAGTGCAGATAAATAATCCTGTTGATCTTAAGACATGCATTACTGTTTAGAAAACATTAAAATTTTGTGGAAATGTTACTAAAAAGGATTTTGCTAATGACATATATTCAGAAGAACACTTTTGTTTACTTCATTATAAAATAACTTCCAATTGTTAAATCATTTTGTTATGTGATTATACTTACATCAAATAAGTTACATATAAAAATTTAAATAATACACAACAATATACAATTAATATCCATATGAATAGAAATTAAATATCTTGAAGTGTAAGAAAGATTTCTAAACTTACATAAAACTGAGGAAGTAAATTTATTTTTTGAGTAGCTTAAAAAAAGAAAAACAATTTGAGATACCTCGAAAAAATTCACAATATTTTAGTAATTTATTTATAAACTTTGGTAACTGTAAGAGTGACGCATAGTTATTGCACTTTAAAAAGGATGCAAATTGATATACATATATAAAATAGGTTTATTCTTTTAAATAAATTAGTTTAGTTTGCTTTTTAATATACAATTTAATAATAAAAGGAAATCACTGCACTTACTTGAGAAAAGACATCAGTAGTGGTATTTGTTCTTTATATTTATTTATTTTGTAACAGCACTCATTTCCTATTAAATTGCTCTTGAAACCAAAGTAAAAAAAAAAAAAAACACAAAAAGAACTAACTGAAATCAAATATTTAAAACAGGTATAGAAATCTACCTATTTGTTTCATAATCATTTGGTTTTTTTACAACCAACAGATTGCGATCAATAATTGAATAAAACTGTAGAAAAGTGTGGTGGATTACCAAGGGGAGGTTTTTCTCTGTTACTAATAACTAGAGCATTGGACCACTGGTGAAACAGAACTGAAATGCGTGTTAATTTAATTCATGAATTATTCAACAACACCCTGTATAAATACACCAATAGTTAAGTGCTATGTATTATACAGAATTTACATATTTCAGAAAATAGGCTAACAGTTAAACCATATTTACATTTTTTTATAAATTAAAAAATTAATACATAGAAATATCGGACTAAAAAGAGGAATTGTTAAAATATGGTTACAATAATATGTTTCTTCAATTATATATGTTACCTACACTAGTAAAACATATGAAGTGTTTCTTGTATCGTAAACTCAGACGGGATTTAGAATACAAATAAAAAACAAAAGAGAAAAAATATTTTTTATTATTGTTGGAGCAAACCTATATTTGTATTGTATAACTAAAACTTCTCTTTAAAAAAAATGCTTGAAATTTTTGGATAGCTTATTACTTTTTTTTGTATTAAAATTTTATTTAATTGTATAATTTTTGCGAATAGAAAATTTTATTTAAGAAAAGCGTAGAGAAAATCACATCCCTGAACATTTATTTTCAGTTAGTAAATATGAAAAAGACTGAGAAATCTTTAGAAAAATGTCTAATAGAGTGAAAACGTATACAGATAAATTGGAAAATACGAGTATGGTCTGCGAGAAGCTTTTGTCTATTATAAAAAATTCCGAATGTATCCACCACCGTATTTAGCCTGTTGGTCATAATAGTAGTAATCTGGAAACATCGTTTTTCTTGCCACGTAGACTATAGATAATCCTTCTCTCCATTACTCAAAGCCATGATGAAGAGGAATGTAACTAGTATTAAGGCTCAACGGGATTTAGGTCGGAACAATAATAGCAGCAAATACATAATTCCCCAAAAATTTACCCTTTCTAATTACTAAGTTCGTCGTTCAACAAAAATCTTAATAATTTTGTAACAAATATCAATTAAAGTATAGTTTTTCGTTCGGAATATTTCTTGATTTAGTAAATCAAGCAAAGTTTTACAGTTAATCTTCAGTTAAACATCGTTTCTACTTGCATGCGTTCACCCTCAGGCACATTTAGACGCACTCTTTTCCTTACATCCTCGAATAAACCCAAATAACAAAATTGACATTCTCCTCAAGACCTTATTAAGGATAACCTTATAACAAATAACTTTATTAAGGAAATAATAACCTTATTAAGGATTATTAAGAATTCTATAATGTTCCCCTTCCCCTGTGATTGAATTTAATAAACCTTATTAACACCCAGATCTAAAAATCTTTTTTGGACTACCGGTTTTTAAGGTTATTTTTTAAATTCGGTTGGATGGTTGGAATGAAGCCATAAAGCAAGAGACACACACTTTAATAGTATTTAATCTTTTACACCAGACTTATATCATTCAACGATAAGTTGGTGAGTCCTCAAACGACATAAATAAATATGTAAAAATGCCTATTTACGTATAAAGTCTCATTGGATCGTTTTTTCACGAATTCATTTATTTCAAGATAAAAAAACCTTTTTTCCAGTTTTCCAAAAAGGGCTCATAACGCCCATTTTGGTTCTGTAATTTTAAATCACACCCAATTATATGTGAAAAAAGGGAATTCCTCCTATGATGTAGTGGGGTCGACTTGTATTTGTACAGGAATCTGTTTATTGTTCCATATGTAAAGAGTAAGTGCGATCACCGGAACTTGAACATAAAAAATGTGTCTATCGTGTAAAGATATTATGAATGTGTATTGTTTTTAAGGGTTTTATTATCGTTTTCTGATGATAAATAATTTGCTACCTGTGATACAATTAGCTTCCAGTCTGTCGAATGCAATATTTCTTGATTTTAACACAGTTTAATTTCTATGCTCCTGCGTTCGTATTGCTGTGGTTACCGATATGCGAGTAGTTTGGGATAAATATAATCTTGAACAAAATACTATAATAAATTTAATACTAATTATCTCAAGCGTCTCAAATTTTTTTTCTAAAAAAACAGAACTAAAAGATAGATGTTATCGGAATCAGGATATACTTCTTGCATTAGATGGATAAGAATAATAATAAATATTTGTGTAAATACATTCATCAGGTTTTCTGATTAATTTCAATTTGTAAAAAAAATAATACGTATTTGATATATAAATGTATAGCCAACATATCAAAATAAAAGCAATGATATGAACCAGAAAATGTACAATCTTGTAAAATAAATTTTTATTTTTAGTAAAATACGAACCCAGGTCCGTGCGAAAATATGATAATAAAAAAGTAAATTCAAAATTTCATTAAAAAAGAGCAGATATTTATTAAATATAAATAAAGTTAAGGTTTAAAAATATTGCTGTTGGAGTAGGGCCAAGAAAAGTAACAGAACAGAAACAACGAAGGCTTTGCCTATTTCTAACATACATGATTTAGAAAAAAATATATATCTCAATATCGCCCGCATTAGCAACCCACGTAGGTCTTGATCAACTCTTTCAGTTACACAGCCAACTGATTAGTGAATTTTTTAACTTTGCTCAATTTACCAGTATTTTCATTTTTCCCAAATCTTGATTATATTAATTCAAGTAACGTTTTCTGCAGCAAGAAATACGTTAAGTTCTATTTGCCTAATTAATATTTTTATTCTAGTATTTGTATATGTTTTATTACAAAAAATACATTTATCTTAAACCTATCAGATTAGTTTTCCCAAGTTTATATTTTTAATAATTTCCTTGAATTTTTAATTACAAATTCTAATCATTGTTAGGCATTTCATAATATTCAATATGAATATAATTTGTTAACAGTTTAAACTATTTTCTAAGATCAATAATTCATCGCTCCAATTTTAATGTATTTTATGTCATCGTACCTTGAAATTTCTTAGCTTTGCGTTCAATTTATATATTTTTTAAATTTATTTCCATATTATTTCCACTTAAGTAAATATCTTTCTATATACGGTACACAGAAAATCATAAAAAATAAAAAATCTTTCAGTTTATCTTCTAGTGGTAAAAGTGAAGAAGGAATTTCATATAAACAGGTGTGGAAAATAGTTTCAGATTTCATATAAAAACGCTAAATTTACCAGTTAATTTGTAACGAAGAATATAACTGGTTTAATTTTATCGATGGCGCAAAAATCAGAGTGAAATCTTTCATCAGCCGACACTCGATAATGAAGCATTTCCATATCTATGTTTATATAAATTTTCTTGTTTATTTTTACCAAAAGAACATGTCCTGAAAGTATTTTACATTTTTTGCAAAATATTCTGTATATATATATATATATATAGAGCGATTCAGGAGGAAAGAAAAATAATTTTGGAGCTGATTGTAGAGTATGAAATAAGAAAAAAATTTCACAGAAACCTCCGTAAATGTTCGAAAACGCTTTGTTATTGAGTTACGGCTAGTAAAGAATTTCGTCCGGATTTCAGTTCTCTGTTAAAGTGAGATCATACTGAAATTTTTAAGAGGCTATATAAGGATAAACTTGATAATTCGGTGAAAAAAATTATTTTTTTAAGTTTTCAGTACAATAACTTGGTTAAATGCAAAAATTAATTATTAAAATTAAAGAGCATTCTGGGTAAATTGATGTAATAAAGATTATGATAAACAAAAAAAAAAAACTTTTATTATTAAAAACAAAACTTAACAGAAAAATGTTATGAATTTGTAAAATTAAAACAGCTGTTTTTAGAATAATAAATTTAGACGTTTGAAAAATCTTTTCTTTTTTTTTAATGATTTTATTTATAGTCGCATCAACAATTGTAGTCATTAACGACTACAGAAACACTATCATGTAGTATTATATAAAACAACATCATAATCATAAAGAACATATCCATAAAGAACAAAAATAACCAATAAATATATAGGAACAATAAATAATAAACATAGACAAGTGACAACAATAAATTCAAAATAAAATAAATAAATCAGACAAAAATCACTAAATCGTATTCTTCATTCCACTGTAGAAGAGGAACCTTTGCGGAGCGGTTCCTCTCCTACAGTGTGAATGTTGCAGACGGTGGATGTTCCGTCTGTTGCAGACGTTTTATACCTTCGTTCTGGTTTAATAGAAATTTCATATCCGAACCCAGGTCTTAAGTTTTGTCGGATGGTTCCAAAGATTGGGCAATCTACGAGCAGGTGGTACACGGACTATCTGACCTTGTAAGCCTCACAAATCTTCTGAGAGCCAAGTAGGTGAGCGTGGGTAAGCCTGGTGTGTCCAATCCTTAGCCGAGTTAAGATGATTTGTCTCATCTGTTGCTCGGGGATGGAGGTTTCTCGAGCACATTCTCTCGGATGTTGTGTAATGCCGTGGGAGGACTCAGCAGCCAGAATCTATTCCACTGAGCCCGCAATTTTACACGGACTTTTTTTTTTCTTTTTCCTGTTTAGCCTCCGGTAACTACCGTTTAGATAATTCTTCAGAGGATGATATGTATGAGTGTAAATGAAGTGTAGTCTTGTACATTCTCAGTTCGACCGTTCCTGAGATTTGTGGTTAATTGAAACCCAACCACCAAAGAACACCGGTATCCACGATCTAGTATTCAAATCCATGTAAAAATAACTGGCTTTACTAGGACTTGAACGCTGTAACTCTCGACTTCCAAATCAGCTGATTTGGGAAGACGCGTTAACCACTAGACCAACCCGGTGGGTTAATTTTACACGGACTGATCTCATGAAGTCTCACTCACATGTCGATTGTACTCGGATGCCATTTATTGTAGCTCTCTTGGCAGCCTCATCGGCCGGTTCGTTCCCGAGGATGCCACAATGGCCAGGAACCCATACCAGTACAACAGTCTTATTTATCCTTGAAAGGATATCAGGAATAACCTGGACGATGGATTCAGAACGTATGCAGCTCAAGCTCTCAAGTACACTCCTAGAGTCTGTAATTACTAGGAATCTGTCATCGCTACGGGTTTAAATTAAAATCCTTTTAATTTACTTTTTTTTTAATATTCACTCTGGTTTATACTGTATTAATTTACAGTATTTACAAAATATTTAAACCCATTTTTAAATAAACTTCCAATAAAAAATTACAAAGTAATGCTTGACAGATTCGTTTTTAAATTCATATAACTGATGATTCAAAAAGAACTTTACTAGTTTAAAAGCATATAAAAATCTCTTGAGGTTACTTATAGATTTGGTTGAGATCTCATTTCATAAAAAAAATAAATCAAGATTTTCACCCAATATTCACTTTGGTTTGCTATGGCTTCTATTTGCAATGCGACATACATCCCTCCTGAAGTCAATTTCATTCCAGAATGTAGCCAGAAAATCGGGCATTATTTCTGCAATTGCGGTGTTAATTCGAAGTCTTACCTCAAAAAGATAAACAGGCAAAGGTGAATATAAACCCGACGTTTAATGAAACGCTACAAGAAAAAAATCTAGCGGGATGGCCATGCAATTGGACCTTCACGACTGATCCACCGAACTGAGAATTGAAGCGGTAGTGAGGTGGTGATAGTAATGACTTGCTGATAGTAATGGCGTCCATTTTGATCATTATCGTCTTAATGAAGAATTAGAAAATTTTGAAGCATGTTTAGATAAACAAACTATTCACGGTTGTCTCCTGCAACAAGAACGGGCCGTTCTGTTTGGAAGAACAACAACCTGTTTCAACGAAGATTTGGTGCCAAGAGTAAATTGTACGCCTACTAGGAAGCTTACTTCTGTACTCTCTACCAAAATTAGATTGAACAGCAATAGCTGAAAGCAAATGTTGAAACCATAACACACAGCGAGCTCGTTTCGCATCAATAAATGTATCCATTTTTAACAACACTAGTGCCCAAAATCGGTACTAATGAATTACGTGAATCTAAACTTAATGTGTTTTGCTATGAAATGAGACTCAGCAGAATTTGTAAGTTATTTAAATAAACTTTTGTATGCTTTTAAAGTTGTAAAGTATTTTTTGAATCGTTCGGTTTTTTTTTAAGTTAGCTATAAATAAAATTTATTTACTTGGTAATTGTTTTAATTTAAGGCTGAATTTTAAACGTCGGAATTTAAAAGCAAATAAAAATTTTATATTTTTTAATATTGAAATCGATTTTATTTATTATTTTGAAGTTAATTTCATAAAAAAGAGAGCCAAATTTAATTGTTTTTCCAACTATTTTTAACAGCATATCCTCATTTTAATAAATAAATTTAAAATTCTATTTTTCCAAAACCGAGACCTCCTTTTTATATATTTGTTAATATATTTCCTCCTCATATTTGTTAATAATCCATAGATGTGTTTTTATACATAGTAATCTACAATAAAATTCAAGAAAATATTGTGACATTATCTAATCAAAAAAGTTTACATTAGGTTTCCAATAAACATTTTTGGAAAACAGAAATAAGTTAAGTTATACCTTTCGTTAAAAGAATTGTGAAACCATTTAGGTAATCGTTTCTAGTAATTAAATATCTAGAAAATTTACAATGTTTTAATAATTAATTATTAAATGTAAACTGGATAATACATGCAAGAAAAAAATAATTGAAAATTATATAACATTATCAATAATTCTTTTAACCACAAACTAAAATTATATTATTACCTTAAAAAATTCACATTTTGCATTCAGGCACTTTTGAGGCCATTTTCAGCGATCTGTTAAAATATTTTCTCTTTAAAAACTGCCGGAAAATGTATCAGCTAAAGTTATAAAACATTAACGTAAAAAAATGTAAGCTGCAATTTAAAATTCAAATTAAATACAAACAGACAGACTAGTAGTGCAAATCGTATTATCTATCATAAAAGTATAAAATATATATATATATATTACTAAAACCAAGAAATAACCAGTTTATATGCGACTAAACAATTTATACGAGGATGCGAACGCATTGGATAGATAAGAAATATACTGAACGTATAAAGAAATTATATTAATAATATAACATTAGACATCTGAGTTACTGAACAAAAACTTACATTAAGGGATAAATCACTGCTCATAAGAACGTTATCATAGTCCTTACTTTTCCCACAAACATGTATCTGATTATATTATTCACATTAAAAAAAATTTGATTAACAATTTTATAATTTTTTACACGGTAATTTTACATATAATTTTGTAATTAATGATTCCTGTACAAAAATAAAACGTTTTAATTATTATTTTTGTATCAATAATAATTTAATCTAAATAATTTTTTTCTAAATTTATACAATACATAGTAGTAATATATTTTTAATATACATTGCTTAAAAAAAGACATTATAAAGAGATGTCTATTATTTATTCTTTTTTATTTATTTTTTTTGCTTTATTTGGAAACGGGTGGTTGTAGTAGAAGTCCAACTTTATTTTACCGCATACAGGACAGGTTCTGTAAAGCAATTAGTTGAAGTAAACGGACAATGGTCAGCTGCGTTGTGCTCTGAGCAGAGCACATCAATTTATTTAACTAATTTAACTCTGTATACAGAAAAAGAGATATTTCCGTTGGACAAAAATTCACTGACAATTAATTGCTACCTCTCCTGTAGGCTGTTCTAGACCATTGGTGTACATGAAAGGAGAGATGGAATTTATAAATAAAAATATCCTTTTTTTTACAATTTAAAGTAACAATTTTGATTTTTATTATGTTTTTGCACGTAGTTAAAATTAAAATAATACCCAGTGTGGAATGTTATAATCAATTATACCTGTATTGTGTTTAGAAAAGTCGATTGTTGCTTTTATAATCGTCTTAATAGTTTACTCTTCTAATAAGTATGAAAAACCAGGAAAGGGTTTACAGTAAGACTATATACATTATTCATACAAACCAATAAAAATGTCATATGGTCTCAGTGCATTACAATTAACAGCCAATTTATGTAATCTAATAACAAAACCAAATAAACCATACCAGTACTAAATTATATTTTATCGACGGCTGTATTATAAAGTTTGAATTATGCGGTTTGAACCTGTATCGTAATGAGTTTCATTATGAAATAGGTTTAACCAAATAAGAGCCTACAATTTTAAACCGCAGAACAGTCACAGCGGGTATTGTTTAATGTATCAGCTCTTTTTTTTACTTTGATTTTAATGCGATTTGGCAATTAACAGGCACAGGTTAATCTGAAAGTAAACCAATATGTAGTGTTACACAGAAACTTAGTTAAGTTTCTGTATTAATATTAATCCTTTCATTAATTATGTTGAATCCTGAGGAAGAAATGTATTTAATACCAATCGATTTGTCACAGATCTATTGTTACAGAAATGAAGTTTTTAACGTATTTTTTGAAAAAGTAATAAAAAATATTCCGTTAATAATGTGTTCTGTCTGATTTAGATCAACAGTCCCAATATTTTCTAAGCCGTACCAAAAAAAAAGAAAAGATATCTAACACTCTATAATGCTATTAATTCACTCTTACGAAGTTTCCGACACTCACCAAGGTTTGTGTTGTAACTTATTTCGTACTCATGAAATAATGACTGGCTATCATTATAGGTTCGTTGTATAATTTACTAACATTACAATGCATTATATTAAAACTTTTATTGTATTAAAGGCAATATTTAAATGGGTAATTTAATATAATATAATATACATGGCGATTTTATATTTTACATCTTTAAATCCAGTTTATTCTACCCAATCCGTCATACAAATATAATATTCCTTTCTGTATTAACTTTCCGTGTAAGATTTTTTACTAGTAACGTAAGTTGCTATATACATAAAGGGAGTTGTATAAAAATATGGTCTACTTCTTTGGGTGATGTTTATCGATTCATAAAAATAAATTATTTCTGGTTTTCGGTGTATTTCACTCCATTACATTCTGACTAGTAAAAGATGTAAAGTTCTACTTAATGTAAAGTTCACAAACTACTTCTAATAACAGAAAATAACGACATGAATATCTCTGTAGAGATATTCCTGTCTCATAAAAAAATGCTTAAAAAATTTCAGTTTTTCTTTTTCTTTACAATTAGTTTTCCTTTGCCGCGGTGTTAATTTACTTATGGTTCCAATTTACCGGAACCATAAGTAAATTTGAATAAAAAAAAATGACACGCAGAGAAGGGATTCCGTTGACATCTATCAAAGAACTATATATGCATAAATATGTTATATAGTATACATAAATACATAATAAACATAAATAAGTACATATAAAGATTAATCCAAAGAACACGGATCAAGTTCAGAATATAAAAAGCAAAGAAAAAACAAGCAAAAAATTATTTTATCAATCACACAAAGAATAACTAATCAAACAAAGAAACAAATTAAAGAACCAACAAAAGTAAGTGGGAAAACAAAATGAAAAATTTTGACGATTCACAACACCCTAGGGTAGCTGATTCATCTCAAATCTCGGGGAACTTACATAACTAATGTATGGAATCGCTTTAGATGCCTAACGTCCTCGCTGTTATCCAGGAGGTTAAACGCGAGCCAATTCACATGTTTTTCAGTCTCATTTTTGTACATGTACCGAATAGCTGTATCTCCTCCCGAAACGTTGACAATCCCAAATAATCGTGTATTTCAGTGTTTTCTGATTCTGACATATTTTTCAATAATTTGTTCTGGAATCGCTGTTAGACTTTGATGTTACTCTCGTTTGTCGTATTCCACAGTCGGATGCTGTAGTTCCAAATCGGTTTCATGACCACTGAGTACAGCAGCTACATGTTAGTTAATGAGAGTTGCGATTTCCTGCCTAGCAACCAGTACATCTTCCTGAAGTTAATGTTACGCTGCGTGCTTTTCTCCCTAATATCTTACATCAAACTAATATCTTACATCATTATCTTGCTTTACATCAAACGTCGATCCAGATATAGTCCTACGAATTGCAGGCTGTTAGCATGAGGGATGAAAACGTTATTAAGTTGAATTCGCGGATAGTTACCCCTCCTCATAACAAACATATTTGCATAGATTTAACCGGATTATTATTATTTTCCATCTAGCTAGCCGCTCGATAAATTAGATACAATACAGTTTATAGTTTGCAGAAGCTACGATAGGGTCGGCATCCACAGCCAAAATTGTCGTGTCATGTGCAAACAATGCAACTTAGATATCCTTTGGAGTCGGAAGTGAAGACCAATTGTACAACCAACCCCAGAGCTCATTGGGGAAAAACGCTAAGAAAGAAAATTTTCAATTTTCTACCAAAAAAAAAATTCAAGAAAAAACTGGTTAGATTGTATAAAATGGAGACCAAGTAAAAAAGTGAAAAATAAATTATCTTCTATGAAAATAAGGCCTAGTAAGGAATTTTTCTGAAACCCCATTCAAGAAAACCAGCAGACGGTAAAGAATAAACAAAAGATTGTGTAAATTGAAAAAGCTGTGTAAACCATAATAACAAATAAATTCTACGCTGGATCTTTTATTGAGAAGAATACCAAAAATAATTTTTAAAAATTATATGTGAAGAACTAGAATAAAACGACCATTACGAAGATAAAAGGTAAGATGGACGACGGAGTAAAGAATTAGGACGCTGAAGATTAAGGCAATGAATCGACGTTAATTCGAATAGCCGGCTGGGAAAGTTAAAATCATTCCTAATTAAATATTTTACAAAACATTCAATCCGATGTAACATTAAAAATATTAAATTGTTAAGATGAAGTATCAGAAAGATTAGTTTTAAGATATTATATAACTGTTAGAACGGAAGAGACAAAGCAGAAGAGGCCATGACAGTAAGAATGAAGGGGGTGGGAGGAGCTTAACATCGCTGTTTATTCGACGATCGCAACTCAACGATCGTCGTTTATTCGACGATTACGACTCGGTGCTAGAAGTAGTTTTGAGAACGGAGCTACTCCGAAACACTTCAACTACGAATGTTAGAGTGATAATGTTACGAATAGCAGAAATAAAATACAGATCAATTATGATAATCCTAGCGGAAATATGAAATATTATGAAAAAAATTCTCTCCTAATTGGTTCTGCATTATTATTTTATTTTACAAACGTTAATGTAGATTAAAATAACACCTAACAAAATTCTTACAGACTTAAAATGTTTACTAACTTCTATAACAATCAAAAATTAAAAAAATAATGTAATTAAACAAAGTTTGACAAATTGATGAACTGGAAATTAAAAGAAAGTTGATTAAATTCGGTTTAACCGACTAAAGTTTTATTGAATTAATCCTTTCAACGATAAACAAACTTTTAAAGTTCTGTAACAATAAAACAACATTATATATTGTTGCGTATGTTGCAAGTTACACGTAACAATAACTTACGTTTTCCTACGGTAGTTATACAATTGCATTAAAAACAAGCAAAGATAATTAAGAAAATATATTATAGATACCAATAGATATTTTACTGAAGGAAAGTAGCTTGAATTTATGTTAATTAGTAGTGTTAAAAATGCGGTAAGGATTAATTAAGAACTAACATTAGAAAACTATATGCATTTTGCTTTTCTGGAAATGTTCATTTACTCAGTTTATTTGTGACCAGCAGAACTCCATTAAACTTATAGTTTTTTTTAGATAAAATTTATAATAAATAAAAGTATAAAAAGATTCTTTTGTAATTTTTCTTAATACTGTAACATAGAAATAACTAAGATACACAAATAAATAGTATTCTTTTTCCATAATTAAGATAATAATGGAAATATAAAATGTAATATTTATACAATATTTCTAACTGGTTTTTCCCGTTTAATTATCAACTCATAATAAAGCTTATTACAATGTATTTCAACAATATTAAAGTTTGTACTTTAAAAAAAATATCAATTTTGTCTCCGCTGTGTCATGCAGAAAATTACTTTTCTCAATTTTATTATGCTCCATTCTAACTAAGAACCTAGGAAAGCGCTCAAGAAATTTAAAAGACCAAAAACACATTTAGTGTAATAATAAAATTTATAAGACTTTTTATTTATGATTAATAAATAAATAAATAGAAAAATCTTTTATTAGGCCTGTGGTTAACTTATTTCTGTTTTTTACCGCAGTGTTTAATTTACAACCGGTTCCCTTTACCGGAACCCTAAGTAAATTTGAATACAAAAAAAATGGCATGCAGAGAGGTGTTTTTATTGAAATCCCTCAAGGAGCTGTATACGTATACATAAACATACATATGTCTACATATCGTACACAGTAAACATAAGTAACTATATACAAAGAAAGATGAGTCAATGAAACACTGATCAAGTTCAGAAAATAAAAAGAAAAGAAAAAGAAAAAAAATTATTTTTATGAATCTCACAAAGAGTAAGTCGTCAAAAAAAAACAGTGTAACAAATCAAAGAATCAATAAAATTAAGTGGCGAAACGAAGAATTTTGATTATGCACAACAGCCTAGCGTAGCTGATTCACTTCAAATTTCGGAAAACTTGTAGATCTAACATATGCAGTTACTTTAAGCCCTAACGTCTTCGCTGTTACCCAGGAGTTTAACCACGAGCTAATTCACGTAACTGCTCATTATCATTTTGTATCTTGTACCAAATCGTCGGATCTCCTCTCGAATAGTTGACAATCCCAGGCAATCGTGTATCAGTTTTTTCGAAAACCATGGCACTTCTATTATATTTTTCAACGGCTGGTTTAATTCTATTAAAATTTAAAACAATAGATAAAAGTGGTTAATAGAATAATAGTAAAAATTCAGAATCATTTATATTAAGAAAATTACAGTAAGTGCTCCTACTGAATTTGTAAACAATTTTTCTAATAAATAAAATATGGAAACAAAATTGTTTAGGCTTGAATGGTATTTTTAGACTTACCTGAAACTTTTGATTTAATACTGTTTACCACGTTTCTAAAATAACTAGAAAAGTATGGAATAAAGGGTGGATCTCTCAAACATTTTAAAACTAATCTGAAGGATCATACTCAAATACATTTCATAAATTCCAACACAAGTCGATTGAAATATGCCCAATTTTAATTTCCTATTGTAAGAGTTATTACGTCAATTTTTTTTCTCTTGTAATGTAAATAATTAAAATAATTGTGAAATAACTTTCATTGAAGTTTAAAGATAAATCATGGAAAAAGTTTTAACTATTACTAATTTAGGAGCATATAAATATGAAAACTGGTTAATTCTAAGTACACAGAATATCAACGTGATAATAAAATCGCAATACATATATCTCTATCCAGTTATCTATCGTTAATTTTCTCTAGATTTCGAAGACGTCAATTCTGGGCTGCTTTAAATACTAATTATTCTTCTTAATTTTTCTTTTAATTTTAATTATTCTTGTTCATATTCTGAAGAACTTAATGAATAAATGTATTAGATGAACACTTTAGCAATAAACGTTTCAAGTAAAAAATTTAAAAAAATCTTATAATTTCGATAATGTAAGGAATTTTATACGCATAAATCAACTTAAATTATGTAACTTTACCTTGGTTTAATTAATTATACGGTATTGGTTTCTTGTTTTGGTAGACCGTGCAACGTTTTACTGAAAATAAAGTTCTGTTAAAATTTTATTTAAAATTTCTGTGTTTAGAAACCTATTTAACGAAGTTATTTTACGTCAAATATAAAATGTGTGTTTTTCGATTCCAATCTTTTGTATTTTACTTCAGATTTCTCAAAAACAAAACTAAAAATATAGATCTGGGACTTACTTTTTTTCTAAATTTTCAGGTTAGATTTCATATAAAAACACTTAATATATTCCGAAATTTAGGTGCCAAGAATTAAAGTCTGGATTAATTTACATCGATCGTAAATTTTACAAATAATGTGATACAATAAACTAATGCACCCATTTTTTGTTGTGAAACAGTATTATAAATAGAGTTTCCATTCAATAAAAAGAAAAAATTTAATAAAAGAAAAAACCACCACGTATATCTTGTAAAGAAGCAAATGGCTGTTTGAAGTCAATATGGTTAATATTTTATTGTAATTATACTGAATAATTATTTGCTACGTGACTGTTATTCTTTAATAATGGGAAAGTATTTCTATAAAAAAAAAATCCCTTTTGGCACGCCGGAAAGCTGAGATAGATTTCAGCTTTCCGGAGGAGATTTCAGCTCCTAAATAGGAGATAAAAAATATTTCCACCTTAAAGTTAAGAAAAACATCAAATTGGCTCAATATGACAATGGCTGCATATGAAAAAATGTTTCGCTTGTTTAACATACGACAAGCCCCATCTTCTTACAATTCCATCAAAATTTCATCCCTTCCCATAAGCGTTGGTCCTCAACTTTATTTGGGCCTCAAAAATTTGTAATTAAAACTCCCTATCAAACTTTACTAAAATATACTACTAAATTAATAAAAGTTTGATTTTTATGAATTTTTAAATATATTTTCCCTGGAATGGTTTTATCAAGTAGGAGACATTTCGAAATGTAAATGCTTACCAGAGCGTTACATTGTAATATTTTACTTTCCTTATAAATACTGGGACTTATCAAATTAGTTATATTATTTTTACCGAACTATAGAAAGTCTTATTATTATTTTAATTATTTTTTAATGCAATATAGTACGAGTAAAGATTTATTATTTTATTAACAAAATAATTAAAATCAAAAGAGAATAAAATTATCATTTGTATGGATAACGGAACGATTTTAATTTAGTTTATGAAAATTGAGGGCAATTTAAATATCATTTTTGCCACCCTATTAAGCTATTTTACTAATTAATTCCATAGGCTGGGGTAATTTGAATAGTTAAAACATTTCATATAAATATACCATTTAAATTCAATTCAAAAACTGATTTTAACATTTTTTTAGAAAACGTACAAAAAGTAAAAATCTTTTATATGTGCATAAATTATGAAAGTTATGTTGTAGTCCTTTATCAAATTTCATACGTTTTTTCTTAAATCAGATAAGATTTGTTCCTTAACTATAGGAAATAAATAAGGAAGTTTAAGTAATTTTAGTTTTTTTAACTGCAGAATTATTTTAATTTTTAAAGTTAAGGTTATATAAAATAACCACTTTTTTGTATATCGGATGATGAAAATTTCAAGAATTTTTTTCTGCACATTTGGGTCATGGGCAACCTGTTTATGATGTCAGAAAGTTTCAGTAATATATATCGATAGAGTAGATGACATTTCACTTTTTTTTTGCAGCAGAATTTTAATATATAAATTTAAATTAATAATTTAATTATAAATTTAAATTAATAATTTAATTATAAATTTAAATTAATAATTTAATTATAAATTTAAATTAATAATTTAATTATAAATTTAAATTTATAATTTTATATAAATTTAATATATAAATATTAACAAACAGAATTTCACCCAAAAAATATTTGACAGAATGAAGTGAAAAAAAAATAAACAAGAAAGTCTCAAGGGATGTATTTAATGCATGATCAACAGAAGGGGATTTTAAATATTCATTTGACTTCAACAATGATAATCTAGAAGAGGTAGACCTAATATGAATATTGCAAGTTTTTCTTATTCAGATATTCTGTATTATTTTTAAAAATTCGTATAAATTAAACAACATATTATTTATTCATTTATAAAGAAAAAAAATAATAATGTCGGTACAATTCTTTAATTTTTTACAACCAAAAAAAAAACATACTTAAAAGTTATAAAATCGATTTCAAAAAAAATTAACTAAATATCAAAAATTTAAACCAATTAAAAGTATAGCCAGCCCACCACTTTATAAACACTCTGTATAAGCAATATTACTTATTGGCAAATTAAAACTGATTTGAAATATGTCATAGACATATAGTCAATGGATATATTCTCACCGTTTACTCCATTTACCCGGAATACATTAAAAAAACGTTACGAGTAAAATTATATTCGTAAATTAAATTTTATCGTCTCTAAAGAAAATCTCTAAAAAAATCTATATTAAATAAAATTAAAAATCTGAAAAATTCATGTTAAAAAATGGAAAATTCATGTTAGAAAAAAATAAAATAGCTTAGTAATAAATTTAAGGAGATATACAGGTGGCTAGGGAGGAAGTTACAATTGTCATTGTCCAACAAACAGTTGCTATACAAAGTACTTCTGAAGAATGTGGTGGACCCTACGATATTCTGCTCTGGGAAACGATAATGTAACATTAATATTACACAGCGTTTCCAGAACAAATTAATCAGTAGTATAACTGATGCACCGTGGTTTGTGAAGAACAGTGAGATCCACGACTATCTAGGATTACCATATGTTCATGAAGAGGTTTAACGATTCAGTTCTAAACACAAATTACGTCTTAACAACCATGAAAATCATACAAAAGTTTCACTTTTGGAAAGTTAACAGAAACAATTATCAAATTTGGGGTACTGAAAACCCCCATACAGTAATCAAAAATGAAAGCGACACACACCGAAAGTCAATATTTGGTTAAGACTGCACAAACGTGGCGTCAACGGTTCGTTTCTTTTCATGGAATACACTGCGACAGGACACACGTACTTGACATGCTTGAGAGCATTTCTATTTTTCAGATTCCTGCAGGCTCCAGTCTCCAACAAGATGGCGCTCAACCGTACTTTTATTGAGATGTTAACAAGAACTTGAACGACTTTCTCCAGGTATTGGATGGACGAGGAGGTCCAACTACATGGTAACCGAGATCTCCAGATATCACTCGTTTGGAATCTTTTGCTCGGGGATTTATTAAAAGTTGTATGTACCAAAGAAAAGTTCGAGATTTGGACGGTTTAAAACAGAGAATCGTTGATGGTGTTAGTCTAATAACGCCGCAGATGCTTCTAAAAACCTGCAACAGTTAAAATAATCTAACTGTTTTTCAATAACAGTTAGTCGTCTAACGAGCTACCAAAGCTGTACACATTGAACTTGACAAACATACATAAAATTTGGTGAGTTGCTTTGTTTATTCAAAAAAAAAAATTAGATTAAATTAAATGGTTCTCTTATTATATGCTGTTACTTTTGAATACCTTTAGCCGGAAACTCAGTAATTTTGTTTGACAAACGGGTGATGTTTGATAGATGTTACTTAGAAGAAAATTACTGCTACTACAAAATTAGAATAAAAAAGTTATTTATTCCTTTTCTTAGTCAGCAAAGGTATATAAACTATTAACATTATTTAAGTGTTACAATCAGAAAATTATTAAATATTCTTTAACGAATAACGAATACTGAATACTTAAATATAAACTAATTAATTTATTCATGTATTTTAAGATAAGTTTTATTATGTTTTGACATGAAAAAAAACAGATAAATTATTATTACTAAAAATAATTGAAATATCACAGAAAATGCTGCATCTGACGTTTGTTTGAAAAGTAATTTTAAAAATGTATATTAAAAAGTATAAAAAAATATAGTCGGAGGATCAATTAAAAAAATGAATACGAATGATATCAATTTCAATTTAAAATTAACGTAACAAAAAATAGGAATAACATAGAAAAAGCAAAAACAAACAAACTTAAAAAACAGGAAAAAGACAAAAATATATTGAATTATTCTTATATTTCTTTTATACCACTATTTTACAAATGTAAAAATATGAAAGAAAATCGAAGGTTAGAAATTCGTTAAGTAAATATTTAGTTATAGAACATTATGGTATCTCTTTTCTTTACTTCGACTTTTCAAGAGATTTTTATGTATTTTCCAATGATCTAAAGTAAACAAATTTGGAACTAAAGTTAAAGGACTGAAATGGAAAACAATATTAATCAACAAATACGGTTAAAAAAAAAATTACTTAAAATCTAAACATGCATGACCAATTCGAATCGTTAAACAATCATCATCAGAAAACATTAAAAAAAACTAGGGAAAAAATATATATATAAGAAAAATCTAAAAATGTAAACAAAATAGAGACAGAAAACGAACAAACAATGAAATTAATAAAAGCAATATTAGTTTTCAAATAAAGATTCTTAACGACAAGACTAAAATACACTGTAAAATAATTTTATCCGGAATTATAGAATAAAAAATAATAAAAATTAAAAAAAAAATATTATTATATATTTATAAAAATACATATTTTGTGGTGATTTTGTGAGTAATATTTACTTGTCTACTTTTTTTATTTGCTAATGGTTTAACCAGTGGTTCCCAAACTTTTCCGAGTCGCGGCGCCCTTTTTAAATTAAAATTTTTTCATGACGTCCTACCCTAAGTAAAAGTATGACAACTCGTAAGTAAGATAAAAATAAATAATGCTCTGTATCTTCATTATTTTTTTTACATTATTAACATTAAATTAATAATAAAAAATGTCTTGGTTCAATTAATTATGAAGCTTTTATAATATTTCAGGGCGTACCCGTGAAGAGGCCGCGGTTCCTCGAAGCGCCACAGCGCACAGTTTGGGAATCACTGGTTTAAACAATTTTTAATAGTTAAATTAGCATTTTTAGTTGTGATTGAATAGCAAAAGAGACGGCTACCAAGGTTTAGATTTTAAGGTTTTTTTTTGAAAACAGATTTTGAGCGTTTTCTTGTTTTCAAATTTATTTCAATTACTGATGTTATAGGTTACAAATTAAACTGTTGAAATAAGCGAAGAGGAGGTTTATCACTCGTTTACAGACTATTTTTCTTGAAGTTTGTATGAAAATAGTTTTTATCAAATTCTGGTAATCCCGAAATATTAAAATTTCATCAGACAATTCACTAAGAACTCAATAGAGAAATCCAGGATCATTTAATCATAAAGATAACATTTTAAAGTAATTGTATTAAACATTTTTTCAAGGAAAAACAAGGATAAAACCAATTTTATCAGATTAAAAAACAGTATGAGAAAAAACAATAAGAAAATCTAAAAAAATGGGTAAATTTCATATCTAGATAGCAATTATTGAATTAGTAATGAAACTGACCACCTTGACCTGTTCTTCAATTTTAATTCTTTATTAACTTAAATAAATATAATAATACATTTTATTAATACTAATAATGCAAAATATTCCTTCAATAATTATATGTACGTGCTATTTCCAAGAATATATCATTTCAGAAATGTATATATTTGTATACATTTCACAAATATATCATTTCCAGTTAACAGTGAGGAAAAACTTCGTTCTCCACCATTTACTATTTTGAGCCTAATGTATTCTTACAAAGATTCAGGTGATATTCAGCCAACTTTGTTTAACAAAGGGATAGAAATAAAAATAATTTCTCTTATGCAAAGCAAATCTGAATAGCTCCAATTGTATTTCAAATTTTTTTATGGGTCTCAGAGTCAAAAAACAAAAAAAAAAATAAAGCAGCATATAATCCAGAATTATTCTGTAAGAAACATTGCATCTTATCTTATATATATATATATATATATAGAGAGAGAGAGAGAGAGAGAGAGAGAGAGAGAGAGAGTGAGAGAGATAGAGAGAGATAGAGAGAGAGAGAGAGAGAGAATATTTCCGTGTGTAAATACATATACCGGGTGATAATATCAAAAGTTGCCACATTTATTATTCAACAGCTATCAGTCCTATCGTTTTTCTGTTTGCAGGCATGTATACCATTCTGGGGGAAACCTTTATAAAATTATTTTCAAAGGGGTGTAACCCACCCTCTTCGCTCCACCTATCCCAACTTAAAAATCTTACAAGATCAATAGTAACATTTAATTAAATTAATTTACAACCCCCGAAAAATAATGAATTTTGGCGAAAAAAAATTAAAATTCGTCCACCCATTCGCTCGTTAGGTGTGAAAAACCATTTGGGGGTATTACTTTTTATAAATTTCAGTCCAAAAAATAACTATAAAATTACGTGATATTACTCCTTAAACCATTTGAAATAATCGTAATCTGTGAATTAAAAATGTGAAAATTATTTTTTTAATTACCAACACAAAATTTAACCCTTAAATGTTTTCTAAATTTTCAAACATTGAAAACTTAGCGGTTAGAGGCAGAGGCAAGACGAAAATAAAGAAAAGATCCTAAACCGGTGAGTCGACCTGCCATACCGGTAGGTGGGGAGGCTCATTAGAGTCGCAAGGACACTCCCCTGGATTGAGTAATACTTGATTGTTGTGCCGGTTCAAGGGAGTAGGGAATAAAGAAAAAAAAGATGGTTGAAAACATTTATTTTTACATGAGACGATGTTGCTTGTGACAGCTCATTGAAAAGATCTTTGAATGGCAAGTAATTTGGTACAAATAAAAAATTGGTTCACTCGTATTGAACTTATGATTTAAAAGGTGTTTTTTTTTTTAGATTACGTAGGGATACAGTGTAACTGATCCAAAGCATTAGGTCTGAAATCGTCTGTTCTTAAAAATATGGGTTTTAAGTTTCTCCAGCATTGAAAAAACGTTCCAATAGACAGAGCATTATCAGTTAAACATACAAAAACCAGTAAAAGGTACATACTTCATTGTTGGCAACATGTTGAAAAATTGATTACCTTGTTATAACAGGTTTTTTGTATTAAAAAACGAGCCCGCAATTTTCAACACATTCCTTGGCACGCTTCTATACTACTTTAGTTGCTCTTTTTAGATCTTCACGCTTATACGGAAATCTGAATCTAACTGGAAAAATCAAATATTTATAATATTGTACCGTCACAAGGTTGCCGGTGGGAAGGCTAATGAAAGGTTTGTCTGGTTATGTCGAATAATTTGCCGCCTTGGTTTAATACCTCGGTTGGTTTAAATTAGTCTAAGTATTATTTTATTCGCTGGTTCATTGAAATAAATAAAAGTCGTTTTTATTATATCTCAAATTATTTTTATTATAATATTGCTTCATACATGTAACGTTGTTATAAATTAATTACACATAACTGTTAAATACATGTTGAGTCTCTGATGGCTGATACTAGACTGACCATTCTAGTGGGAGCCAGAGTAAAGTAAAGGTTTGCTTTTAGCGTGGAAGGAGCTGAATGCAGCCCCCCGGAGCTGCGTGCAGCCGTCCGAAAGACTTTTAAAATTTAAAAGTCCTTTTTTAAATAAAATTTAAAGTTCCTCAATTATATAAAATTTAAAGAACATGAAATGAAACCCGAGTCTAACAGGTTATTTTGTAAAATATTTTTTTGTGTTAAAATGAATTTAACTTCCCTTAATTTTTTATTTGGCTACAAACATAATTTAATAGATATGCACTACTATTATTTTAGTAAAATAATTAAAATTTAGTCTTTAATGAATTCACATTTAGATAATTCAGAAATTAAATACTGTTCCAGTTCTTACATTTTTTTTTTTAGTTAATGCTATTGTCGCATTTACTCAATTTAGTTGTTTAATTTATAATATAGAAAAAAAATTAACCGAAGCATTACTGTATTTATTACATTTTGATAGTACTTTTGAATAAAATAATTACATTGGACAGTGGTACGGGTTTAGTTTATGTAATCCATCTTATGTAGCATTTTTTAATTAGTTTTCTTAAGGTAAGAAAGCAGGAAATTAATTACGAAGCTAAGTAGATCATAAATGACAAAATAGTTTTCAACTTTATAGCTAACGAGGTAGGATTAAACACTAAGTTCTCTTCAACTATAAAGAAGAATCATAAACAGCTTATTTTATTATTATTACCTAATATGAAATAAATCTTCTTTATATTACAAAAATAATATCAAAATTATTTAAATTTAAAAGTTTAATTTAAAATGTTTAGTTTTTAAAAAAATTGAGTAGTTTTCTACAGCTGGCTGTACATTTATCGACACGTTTTAATCACAACTACAAACGTCAAAAACATCAAAAAACTTCCTTGATATAACTATAAATTCAAATTTCTTCGTAAAAATTGTCATATTTCAAAATAAAAATATAGTTCACTAATTCACTCGAATTAGAGCTTGAATTCAAGGGAAATTTGAAAAAAAATACGATTGCATGTCTACACATTGTTAATTCCTTCAAAAGAACTTTCTCTTTTTTAAGGATACGCTGTTAACTATATCATGTTAACTATGATCAAAAAAGAAAATAACAATGTAAATGTTTTTTTATCGAATAAATTTTTTATAATTTTTTACAGAAAATTAAAGATTTCACAGAAGTAAACGCATACAATTTGCTTTTTTAATAGGAAAAAATAATGATCCTTAAATCTAAGGATTAATACAGAAAATTTATGATTCTATTTCAGTATTTTTTAGTTAAATATTTTTTACTGTTATAAGTATGTTAATATAACCTTCTTTGTAAAATCAATTGAATTAATTATATAATCTGATTACAAAATAAATTTGATAGAGATCCAAAGAACAATCCTTCTATAATAAGAATAAAACCTAAAAATAGTATTATTGTTATTATTATTATTATTACAGTTGATGTGAAATAATAAGGAAAATAAGAAAGGAGCTATCATTAAAATTTACAAAGAAATAAAAAGTTTTCAAAAATACAAAATAACGAATATACTTTTTAATGAGGCAAAAGTATTAAAGAAATCCTTAAAATTACAAAAACGGTCTTTTTGATATACATTTAATACAATCTAACGTCTTCTATCTTGCGAATTTATTTTTATTTTCATGCAAATACGAGAAAAAAATATTAACATTAGCAATCTCTTGATGAACAATAGACGTCAAAAAAAAATATGCACACAATAAAATTAATAGTAAAATTACTAGTAAAATCTGATAAAAAATTACATCAGTATCTGCAAACGCTTTTGTGGTTATTAAAAACAAAAGATAATTCACGCACTGTTACACTGTAGCCCCCACCGGGCTGGTCTAGTAACACCAGACCAGTTGAAACTCGTCGTCTCAAATCAGTTGTTTAACAGCTGATTTTCGAAGGTTGAGGTTCTGAGGTTGAAATCCTGATAAACTTTAGTTGTATTTATAAGTATTTGAGTACTACACAGTGAATACGGCATATTTTGGTGGTTGGAGTTCAATTAATCACACTTCCCAAAAATGGTCGGCCTGAGTGTGTGCAAGACAACATATCATTTTCATGTCATACATATCATCCTCATCACATTGGGCCGTGGGAAATAATAAATATTTTATAGGGTTGGAAAACATCCATTTTAACAACATATTAAAGTATGTAAAATCATTAATAAAATTAAAAATACTAATTCATTTATATTACAACTTACACTAAAACGCGCTAAGCGGTATCAAAATTTGAAAAAAACGTATGCATAAAATATTGTACTGATTCTATGATTAAACATTTCTCTATTAATTTTGATTATATGAATACGCATGTAAAAGTTACAATAAAATTCTTTCAAATAATAATAAGGTTTCTATTATAACAAAGCTAAAAGATGGAAGGAAACGTTGTGTAAAATAAAAAATTTTATATTAATAACTACTTTATTTTAATATTTTATATTAAACTTAAGAGAACTTCTTTTCAATAAAACTGAATTTATTTTAAGAGAACTGCAAAGTCTCTCTTTATCTTAGGTATAATTTTATCTCTGGAAAATGAAGAAGATTTTTAATAAGCATGTCGTATAAAAAATTCTGTTAAATTAATGGATGACAATTTTAACATTCCAAGAGATTTTTAATAAGCCTCTATCATGTTATGTACTGAGAAAATAACATAAGGAGTATTAATATCATTTTCATAACAAAAAATAAAAAAACCAATGAGCGTTTCCCAAGTAAAATATTATCCAGTTTAAATAAAAAATAGAGAAAAAAATAATAAATTGTTTAATACATAAAAAACTTTAACTCGTAAATTTTTATTTTCAATCTTAAGGTATATAAATCTAAACATTAAACATTTGCACATTAAACATCTAAATATTTAATATGCAATATCAAAAACGTTGTGCAAATTCAGTAAATATTTATCATTTAAACATATTGAAACGATGATAGATTTTAGAGCTAGGTTGGACTGTATATTAATAGGTGATGAATGAATACAACGCCTTGTTGCTTGTTGAATAATGGTGTAATGAACTGTCGTCTTGACAGTTAATGAAATGAATTGTAACATAACGCATATAAAAATTAAAAATATGAAATGAAATAAAACATTAAAGCTAACGTTCATCCGAACAAAGAGTGGAGTCCATCTGGACTAAGAGTATGACGTGACCGCTTTGGATCAGATTCGAGCGCCGAATGCTAGAAACTATGAGTAACACTGATTGTCCATCCGGACGAAATGAAAAAACGACCGCACTGTGCGGGATTCTAACGTAGAATGCTAGTACTTGCTAACTTTCCGGCGAGCGCTAGCACCCACTAGATCGCAGCACCGGACGACTCGACGTGGAAGGGAACACATATACGAGTAAGAACCAATAAAAATAAAAATTTATAATATAAATAAGGGTTGCAATAGGGTTAATAAGAGTGATCGGAGAAAGATATATTGAAAAGCTAAGAGATTTACATGTGATCTTCATAGATCTGGAGAAGGCATTTGACAGGGTGGAATGGGATAAATTGCTGAGAATCTTAAAGGAAAAAGGAGTCGCTTGGGGAGAAAGGAGATTAATAAGAAATCTTTACTTGTCACAGAAGGTAAAAATAAAGATTGGGAATGAGTTATCGGAGGAAAGCAGACTTGTGAGAGGGGTGCGGCAGGGATGTTGCACGGTCACCGACTTTGTTCAACTGTTACCTTGAAGCGATTATTGAAAAGAGTCTAACTGGTAATAAGGGTGTAAATATTAGAGGAAGGAGGATAGAGTGCGTTAGGTACATGACAGTGATGGCAGAGAGTCAGTACATGATGAATGAGATGTTGAGAAGAATATATCAAACCTGCAAGGAGAATGGGATGAAGATAAATACAAAGAAGACAAAAAGCATGATAATTAGCAAATCAGTTGATTTGCTAATTATCAAAAAGGGCAACGATTAGGATTGGGGGATATAAAGTTGAGCTAGTGGCATCCTTCAAGAACCTGGGAAGCATCATTAAGGAAGATATGAAGTGTGATCAGGAAGTTAAAGTACGAATGGCTAGAGCAAAGGAAGCATTCAACAAAATGAGGAGAGTGCTATGTAGCGAACTAGATCTGCGACTAAGAAAAAAATTTGCGAAATGTTTTGTGTGAAGTGTGGCCCTTTATAGGGCAGAGAGATGGACTATTAGGAAGGTAGAGGAGAGAAGATTGGATGCCTTTGAAATGTGGGTTTGGAGGGGGATGGAAAAGATCAGCTGGACGGAAAGAGTTCGGAATTAGGAGGTGCTTCGTAGAGTAGGAGAAGAGAAGGCGATTATTGAAATAATAAAAAGAAGAAAATGCAGTTGGTTGGGACACTGGCTGAGATGTGGCTGCCTGTTGGTGACGACGTTGGAAGGATTTGTAACGGGGAGGAAACCAAGACGTCGGAGACGAACGAAAATGATAGACAATATAAAAAGGGAAGTAATTTACTGTAAAACGAAACGGTTGGCACAAAATCGAGCAGAATGGAGGGCGGCCAAGTAAAAACCTGCCTTTGGGCAGATCACTTATTAACATAAATAAAATTTTACAATTTATTATTACAGCTCCTGAAATGCGTCTTCGAATTTTACAAAAGCAGACATAAACAAAACTAATTTGTTTTTGTACTCAAGTCATTTTAATTCTGAAATCTATTCTCTATTGATATTAAAGTTTGATGATCCAAGTGTTAACATTATGGTATTTACATTGTGGACTACACGTACTATATTTTTTTAGAAATTAATGTTCAAAAACGTAAGTAATTAATTTTTTCTTGTATTAAGCTTACATTTGAATGCTGTTCAGGTATCAGGATATACGTAGATATGTTTAGTTATTTTTAATTAATTTTTAACTTTTAATTAAAAGATTTTTCTTAATAATTAAATAAAGGAAAATATTTAAAAAAACAATATCATTGAAAGTTGTGAATGTAGATTAATACATACATCTACAATTCAAATACTGCTATATAAAGGAAATTTTGTCAATATTTCTGAATAAAGTGTACATGTGACTGTTGCAAACTGAAACAAATCCGCAGATGGTGATATTTGTGAGAGTAGAGCACACATCAGATTTCGGATAGACACGGTAGAAAAATTTTGAAAGCTATTGCGCGCAATACATTTTATTAAATCCTGTACTTATTAGAAATATAAAATAGAGTAATATTATAAATTAAATCATCAAAACAGTAAACTAAAATGGTTGTAAATAGAAAACAAAAAAACAGTCCCTTTAATTACTCTGCGCATATCTGCAGATTAGGAACCCTGGTTAGTTTCAACACTAGATAATTAAGCTACCCGAATTGTCGTCACTTGGCACAGTTGCTACGATATGAACACACAATTCAAGCCAAAAGGCAACAGAGATTGGGCTAGCCTCGGACCTATATTATTAAACGATTATTCATTAAAACAATAAATTTTCTATCAGAATTTTTTTCTATTTCAAAAAAATTTGCTAGTAAAAGAACAGTTTCATCTACTGTTTATGAGTTATTGAGTTTAATCAATAATATGATATGCATATTTATGTTATTTGTATGACTAGTATGACAAATTCTATCCAACTGAATGTCACATCATTTTAATTACGAATTTACAAATTCCCTCTTGCATATAAAAAAAAAACAAAAAAAAATGAATCCATAAAAAACCAAAGCTGAAAATATTATTGTTATTCAGGAAGTGAAAAAATGGTACAACGAATGCAAATTTTTATACATTTTTAAAATTATTCTTCGCATTAATTTCACGATTAATTTCAAACAAATGAAGTCATTATTGGATAATTCTTAAGTAATAGTTAATTTATATTAGTATTATTAAAACTAAAATCCTTACTTTAAAAGAATAGAAACAAAAACTAAAAGAAAGATTAAAGTAAAGTAGAAGAATAATTTGAGAAAAAATTAAACAAGCTTTAATCTCAGCTAACTTATTATATCAAAAGTTCTTAATATTGAGTATGTATAACCATTAATACATACTATGTCAATGTCAAAGATGAAATATATATATATATATATATATATATATATATATATGGGTGTGTGTGATGAAACTATCATCAGTGAATTTTTTCGAAAATTTAAAAAAAAATGTGTGAAGATTCCAAACAATCGGTGTAAAGGTTAGCAATTAACAGCAGTTTTCTTATCATTTCTCTTAATTCTAAAATATAAAACTTTTTTTATCAATAAATTATATTAAAACGGTTTCTAAATATAGTTATATACATTTATAAAATAAAGTAAACTTTTTTCATCAAATATGTAATGTAACCGTTCAAGTATAACGGACTAAGGTAATGGATTTTTTCCAATTAATAAAAAACAAAAAGAAAATTATAATGAAGAGAAGAATCCAGAAAGAATTGATAGGGATTCTTTTCTCAGACTAACAGGTCCGTTTAACAATCTGTTAATACAGACAATTGCACCTCCAAATATTGTCGTTCGGCCAGAAGGAATGCCGGACCGGAATAAGAATGTACAGATAAACGGAAGGGCGCGGACGATGAAAATTATTACAATTCAAGAATTAAAGGGGTGAGGCGGGAATTGATTCGGCAGGCCGGGGGATATAATTACTGCCAGAGATGAGCGTTGTTGTCCGTGTTCGTCGTAATCGTGATACGTACAAAGCGATAACAGAGTAATTTTATAAGCCAGAGTTCGACGCAGTTGCGGCTACGGCGATATCAGTAAGCGTGTGGTGAGAAGTGAAGAATAGGTCACAAGTATTCCAGCATGGACAGTGGATGAATGCAGGAAGTTGTTCGGTGAATTATTAGTAAACTGTAGTAAAAGTAACAGTATTCTATTCACTCATAAAGTCTAGGGTAGTTCTATTTTAAACAAGAAAAGAAAAGCAATATCAGATTTTAGCGGTAATTATAACGTATTTAGTAAATTAGATTGCATTCTAATTTTTATAATTTAAATTTCTTTAAACAAATTTTGTCCTTATTTGAATTACAATTTTGTATGTTATATATTTATTTTTATTATTGTTATTTTTATTATTATTATTGTTTTCATTATTTATTTTATTTTCTATATTCTTGGAGTAATAAATTTTATTTATAAGAAATTTTTAGTTTGTTAGTCTCTCAATATCCTGGTCGAGCCGCGAACATGGGTCAGTTCTAAGGTTCAAATTCTAGTAAAGACAGTTACTTTAATACGGACATAAATACTAGATCGTGGATTCTGGTGTACTTCGGTAGTTGGGTTTCAATTAATCACACATCTCAGGAATGGTCGACCTGAGATTGTATAAGATTATACTTTAATTACATCCATAGATATCACCCTCATTCATCCTCTGAAATAATATCTTACGTTGGTTACAGGGGCTATACAGAAAAAGAGAGTATTATAAACAACATTTTTTTTTCAAAAGCATTTTTTTATTATAATCGACACGTCATTATCTCCCCATTCTTCATGTTGAAGTTTCTAAAAAGGTCGGGAATAACCATATGTAACTTAAGATTGACAGAATAATAGACTGATAATATGTAGCCAATCAGCGAGAGTAAACGAATGTTTTATCGATAAATTGTCAGCGATATAAGTCGATCAATAGTTGAAGTTGGCCAGGTATCTATTCGATTCTGTTATCTTCAATAAATTTTTACGGTACTATAAAAATTAAATTATTCTATTATTTTTATACAGAAACTTTTCGAATTCAGTATAAAAAGAAAAAGTAATCGTAAATTTTATCCATCTCCAATGTTTAATTTTAAATAAGGAGGTCTTTGACGTAGGATGTCACAGACGATTCGATATCTTTTTAGTTCTTTTTATTGTGTTTGTCAGTAAACCAAAAAAATTTGATAACTGGTATTGTTTGAAAAAGTACAATGATAATAAATTTTATTTTTCTTCGTATCATTCCTTAAAATATTAAAAATATAAAATTAAATAATATATTATATTATAAAAAAAATAAAACATAGTTTATTACAAATTTATTTTAAATTATGCCATATTCAATTGAACATTCGTCTAAACACTATCACTCTACAACTAAACTTATATCATCGCAGTTGTTTTTGAAAAAGGAATCGAATTGGATACCGAACCACTATTATTACTAATATTATTATTATTCTCTTGGGCAAGCCCTGTAAAAAGCATCCTGGCCGGCCCAAAGGCAAGGCGCAGGAGCTATATCTATTGTTCTGACATGCATTGTATATGGTAACATGAACTATTGAATACTATGGGTGAAATATATGAATGAAAGACAAAATGCCAGACATAAAAATTTATGAACTGCCAGATGTTAACGGCCATTGTCCCCCGTCTGCAGCTCCATCTGATGACGATCAAGTAGCCCTTCAAGAACAGGCGTTATCTTATCGGTCGAGCTTGTGATGTACCGACGGACCAAGCGGCATGTATCCAGCAACACAGCCTTCTGCATTGGTCGGAACAGATTTGCTGGTGCTCCAACGGATCCCGATCTTAATGAACCATACAGAGAACGTGGAATCTCTCCCATCGCGCCCAAAATCACCGGGACCACCATTACGCTCTCCTGATCCCAAATCTCCCTGACTTGTTCTGCAAGATCCCTATACTTCACTAGTTTTTCAGTGTACTTCTTCACTATGTTGGTGGACAATGGGATTTTGACATCAATCAGGAAGGTAATCTTTTCCTGCTTCTTGGTCAGAACGATGTCTGGCCTATTATGCTCCACTGCCCTGTCCGTCAGAACAGTACGATCATAGTACAGTTTATACTGATCGTCCTCTAATACAGGCTGAGTAGCATACTTAAAATACGGGACTGAAACGGCAAGGAGACCCAGGTCCACAGCGAGTCTCTGATGAAGTATCTTTGCCACGTTGTTATGTCGGACTGTATATTCCCTTGGAGATAAAAACTGACACCCGCTAACGACATGTTCGATGGACTCGTTGGTGAATCCACAAAGATGGCACAGGTCAATGGTTACAGCAGGATCCTTGATGACATGCTTTCTGTAGCTGAGTGAGCTGACGACCCTATCCTGTATAGAGAATACAAGGCCCTCCGTCTCAGCAAACAACTCGGCATACTCCAGCCAGTCCACAGACGCATCTCGATCAACCGCTTCATCCATAAGCGCCGCACAGTAACTCCCATGCAACTCCCTCGAACGCCACCTATCCATCACACTGATCTCGGAGAAGGTATCCTCAAGGGGCTGAAATTTCTCATCACTGAGGCGCAGTGGAGTTAGACTACTGTCACTTTTTACTATAACCCCGTGGAGCAAGCTGGATTGGCTCTTCTCTAGGAAGTATTTCCGGAGATTCAGCAGTTGTTTTGCATGAACCTCCCGTAAATCCACAACGCCTGTTCCTCCTCTATTCCTGGACAGGTGAAGCCGCTCGACGGAGCGATGGAGTGATGGAGTGATGGGAGCGGTGTCGCGTGTACGATACACGCATCATTCTATTAAGCCCTTCAAGGTCTGTCCGCGTCCAATTTATCACGCCAAAACTATAGGAAATCAACGGAACGGAAAACATGTTAATGGCCTTTACCTTATTAGAACCACTCAACTGGGAACTCATGACGGCTCTTACTCTACTCTTGAAGCCAGATGTAAGGGCTTCTTTCGTTCGACTATGACTAATTCCAATATCCTGCAGGAAACCAAGGTACTTACATATCTCACCACGCAGCATTGCATTCATGAGTGCAGGAGCATCCATCTGCGGCATTTCACACGCCTCAATCTGCGGCCATTTTCCTCTCTTCATAGCATTGACCCTACACTTTTCAAGACCAAAATTCATGCATGTGTCGATACTGAACCTCTCGAGTAATTTGACAAGTTGCCGGATCCCTTTTTCAGTGTCAGAAATAAGCTTAATATCATCCATATACATGAGGTGGCTAAAACTGCACTGCCCAAGAGCAAAACCCTTCTTGGACTTCTGTAAGAAGGAAGACAGAGGGTTCAACGCCAAGCAAAACCATAGAGTGCTCAAGGAATCGCCCTGAAAAATGCCTCGGTTGATCTGTGTTACTCCGACCTTAACTGGGTTCTTATCTGGAATAGTCAACAAAAGATTTGTGCACCACTTACCCATAACGAGACTTAGATACTCAACGAAAACGGGATCGACTTTGTAGAGACGTAAGACCTCTATCAACTAGGAGTGCGGAACCGAGTCAAAGGCCTTCCTGTAGTCTATATAACCAGTATATAGGCTGCCCCGACTTTTCTTTGCCGTTACAGAGATAACGCTATCAATCACTAGCTGCTCTTTGCAGCCCCTACTACCCTGACGACACCCTTTCTGTTCCTCAGCTAAGATCTCATGCCTCTCAAGATGCTTATTGATTTTGGCAGTGAGAACAGAAGTAAAAAGCTTATATATTGTAGGGAGACAGGTAATAAGTCTGTACTTGGACGGGTCTGCCTTTGCAGTAGAAGATTTCGGGATCAGATAGCTCCTCCCCTGGGTGAAAAAGGTCGGCATTAGACTTGCATCTCCAAAGATGGCGGAGAAAAATTCTGTAAGACGCTTGTGAATAGAAGAAAAGCGCTTGTACCAAAAGTTATGCACTCCATCAATCCCAGGGGCCTTCCAATTATGGGTTTTCCTAATTGCCTCCTGTACATCTTCTAGAGTGATTAAATGATCTACCATTGTCTGGACTCTATCAACTCGTTTTCGTTCCTCACGAATCCACCTTGCCCCACTGTTATGCTGTGAGGAACACGACCAAAGCGGGCCCCAATAACCCAAGACCTCCTCACTAGTAGGGGACGCGTTCGCCTGAGGTTGTTGCTGAGGTGAAACCTGCAACCGCTTATACAGCTCCTTTTGATTGGTACGGAACAAGTGAGCTTGTTCCCGGCCCATGTTACTCTGCCGATACCGCCGTAGCCGACATGACAGTACCATCAATCGTTGCTTTAACAAATCGTTGCTCCATCAAATTTTTTTTCATGGCGGGTGGTGTTTTCCGGGTTCTCATATATTCGGATTATCGACTCCGCCGCCGATCGGATCCTTCCACTGGGGTTAGCAGATGTTAAGAAACTGGACAAACGACCAATCTCTTTTCTCAGCTTATCGACTTTCCTTCACAGTCTCTCCTCCGAAGGTGGACGCTGGGGACTCTTACGCATTGCAGGAGCGACGATTCGCTGGCCATTCGCTTTAACTGCCGTCATCGCATCGATGTACACTAACTCATGGAGGATACTAATCTTACTTTTTCTTCAAGAATATCATTAATAAGGCTCACTATGTTCCCCGTTCCGCAATTAACCCTCAGCCTTGGTATACGCTGTCTGGCCGACGGATCCATACCACCATACAGCATCTCGTTCTCAGCAAATTGATCGGAGACGGGATTGTCGGCTCTTATCGTTTCTTCTACAGCTCTTTCATCTGAAGATGGGCTGGACAACAACCCTAACTCCCTAGAAACATCAGCTCGGATTAACGCCACCACATCCGCAGGAACCCTATAAGACTTAAAAAGGGATCTGCGCTGATCCAGGATGTTTTGGACAGACTTACATCAGGGACTTACGTAGCTCAGGGAACCTCTCAACCATCGCTTGGTGCAGTGGAACACTAACGGTTTCATGTCCGATTCCATTTTTGTTATAGTTAGGTAGATAAGGTAAAGGAAGGCATTATGTTCATCTGTCCATTTAAACCGCTTCCTACCCCGGGGTTCTACAGCACTGGGTAACTGAACTTCAGCCACAACAGAAGCTACAGAAGACGTTCCAGGCTTTGTGGTACCATTAGGTGAGGCGCCGCCACTCGCTCCAGCACTCCTCACCCCAGACTGAACATCACGAAGGGTGTCAGCCCGCAACACCCTACCGCCCCGGCATTTATTCACATCGTTGTACTCCATTAATTTTCAAAACAAATGGGTAACAGGATAAGCTCCTGCGGGCAAGGCTCCGACACCTCTAGAAACGGCCGTCCCTAACATGGGAAACAGACGCCGACCAAACGCCGCCCACTCTGGAACAGACGCCTTGGATTTAAAGTACCTGTTATGGTCCGCGGGTGGGCCTTTGAAGAACACCACCTACCCTGTATATCTACAAGGCCTTCCTCTATCCGCCACCTTGAGGACGCGCCCAGTAGGGGGACAGGATCCCTCCCTGGGCTAATATTATTATTATTATAATATTATTACTAATATTATATATATTATATTATTACTATTATTATTATTTTTTTTTTCTTGAATTTTTACGGGCATCGACTACTAAGATCATTAGCCCTCGTCATATTCTTAAAGGAAATTAGTATCACCATCAGGATCGTCATATGTAAGGGTGTAAAGGGCCCTTACATTTTATTTAAAAACATAAACTACACAGAAACATTAAAACACCACAAAAACAAAACAACACTTATGGGGTGTAAAGGGCCCCAAAATTAAAATTTGAGATAAAATTCTCAAAGAAGATAAAAGTAAAACTATAAAAACAATACCATACCCTTCCATTTATTTTCTTATACCCGTCTCGTTTAGTTGTTAATTTTAGCACCCTCGGGACAACAAGAACCCCCGTGAAACAGTACATTAGTCACCCCAGGATGCCGTGGCAGTTGACTCCTTATAAACAAACTACAGGCAGCCACTGTGCTTACCCATACCCTCGCGCCATCAGTCCACCCTTGAGGGCCCCCCATGCCATCATCGGACACACCCCGACTCACTGCTCTTTAATGCAGACGAGCCAGGGTGGCCTAGGCAAGAGGGCTACCTCCCGTCACTATACGTGCCACGCTTCGAGACTCCCATATATAAATAAATGAAACTACCTCTTACAGACTCTTTATCACAGCTTTAGATTTTTCACTTTTACAGACTTCTAAGAAGTCCACTGGCGTGTAAAAAAGCAACTATCTTTTTTCATTTCCATTATCCAGATCAGCAGTAATATAATTTCTAAGACGGAACCTCTTTCTGAGGTTCCGTCAGAACTTAGTATTGTACACTCTTCTATTAGATGCTTGATTGTCAGTGTTTTATAACACCGAACATTGGTCTCTCTTCGCCGGTTAACAAATGTGAATTTGTTAATCTCGTGTGACCGATTCTAAGTCTTCAGCTTCAAGTCCGATTCAAGTCACAGCTACTTGTTATCATTAAATGGAAAAGCATGTACTTGCTTTTCCATTTATATGGAGAAGATTTTACCGAGTTTAATTTGGTATTTAATCTCCTCCAGTCAGTGCTCCATTTGTTTCTCACTATGTTAGTTAGACGGTTTTTAACGTCTGCCACTCTTACAGGAAATGAATCCAAATTATCGCAGACTGTTGCCTTTCTGGCAGATTCGTCTGCGCTTTCATTACCTGTAATACCAGCATGCCCTGGAGTCCAAACAAATACGCATCGCTCTCCTCGTTGATTTAGAACGTATAAAATGGACAGGATGTTTGCAATTAGGACATCCTTAATGTTCTTCTTCCGAATTGCAATAAGTACACTAAGAGAATCGGAACATATTAGCACTCTCTCTTCGCAATAATGTTCTATGTATCGAAGAGCTTGCTGAATGGCAGGAAGTTCTGCCGTGTAGACACTGGCCATATCTGGCAGTTTCCAATAATGGGCTTCTCCATTTATATATATGGAGCATCCAACACCATGTTCGGTTTTTGAACCGTAACTATAAATTCTAATATGTTCTTCGTAACTACTGACGGCTGCCAAAAATTCCTGTTGGATGATAACTGCTGGTTTCTTTTTTATTTCTCCCTGAGAGAGATCCAACCTAGCATTTACCGCTGGCAAGAGCCATGGCGGTATTTCTCTTGTGGAAATTGCTAGTGTCTCTAGTATAGCAATTTCGTATTTTCTTCTTAATTCGTGGTACCTAATTCCGGCTGGTCTGGAATAGGTAGTACGATGTTCATATACTGCAGCCATAGGATGATTCATAGACAATTTATTATTTATATGAACAGGGAAAGCCCATACATTTGCTGCATATCTTAACAAAAGGATCTCTCTTCTATAATGTAGTGGCATTATTCCGGCTTCGGATATTAGGCTATTCGCCGGACTTGTGCGGAAAGCGCCTGTCGCATATCTTATTCCGCTATTATGAACTACGTCTAACTTTCTTAAATGCGACTTTATAGCGGATGAATATACGATACATCCGTAGTCTAGTTTAGATTGAACCAATGCTTTATACAATCTCAATAATGTCTCTTTTTCTGAGCCCCAATTTAAGTTCGATAAACATTTTATAATGTTTAGGGCTCTTTTGCATCTATCACTCAAGTCCTGTATATGTAATCCCCATGTAAGGGATTTATCCAATACTAGTCCTAAATACCTTACACTGTCTTTATATTGTATTGGATTATCATCAATTGTCAACGCAGGACTTTGATGAGGAATTCTCTTCCTACAAAAGTGTACACAACAAGTTTTTTCTGGTGAAAATTGGAATCCATTATTCCTCGCAACTACATTTAAGGCGTCAATCGCCCGTTGCAGTTTGTATTTCACCATAGCAGTCTTGTTGCTTGCATACACAATTGCCAAATCATCAACATAGACGCTTTTGCTGATTTCTACTGGAATGGCTAATATCAATTTGTTAATGGCGATCATAAACAAGGTACCGCTCAACGGCGAACCCTGCGGTATGCCATTTTCCAAGATTCTTTCAGATGAATATTCATTGTTGACGCGTACTTGGAAGGTACGGTCATTCATATAGTTGCTGAGCAGTACTGGCAGATTGCCACGAATGCCCCATTCATGTATCTGGATCATTATACCATGACGCCAGGTCATATCGAAAGCCTTCTGAAGATCAAAGAAGACTCCGACACAATGTTTCCTTGTAATAAAGGTGTTATATATAATGTTCTCTAAGTTGATCATGTGATCGGTGGTGGAATGGTACTGTCGAAAACCTGCTTGATATGGTGATATCAGGTTTTATTTTTCTAAATCCCAGACGAGTCGATTATTAATCATTTTTTCGAGTATTTTTCCCATAGCACACGTCAAGGAAATAGGGCGGTAGCTATTAGGATCTGTTAAATTTTTATTTTTCTTTGGTACTGGAACAACATGAGCTTTTTTCCACTGCTGCGGGTACATTCCATCCCGCCATATTTGATTATACAATTCTAATAATCTGCGTTTTGCAGTGGTATTCAGCTGCCTGATCATATTATAATGGATTTCTTCCGGACCAGCAGCTGTGTTGCCTGCCTTTTCCACCGCTTTCACGAATTCTTCCATTTTAAATGGTACATTATATGAGTAATTGTACTCAGTTCTAAAATTTAGTAGACCTTCAAGTTTTTCTTTTTGGTTCGAAAACCTTCCTCGTAGTTAGCCTTTTTGCTGGCCTTCTCGAAGTGATTGGACAATAGCTCTGCAATTTCGTTTGGAGAGTCCGTAGTTCCATCTTCATCTTGAAGGCTAGTTATGGGCACAAAATTTTTACGCCCACAAATCGCCTTCACTTTCCTCCAAGCATCTGATGCAGTAGTGGTTCTGTCGATGGATGACACGTATTGCTGCCAGAATCGTTTCTTCGAGTCATCATGAGACGTTTTGCATACGTCCTGTATTTTTTAAATGCGATAAGATTTTGTAGGGTAGGACGTTTCTTGAAGGCGTTATACGCTCTTTTCTTTGTTTTAATAGCTTCACTTATTTCTTCGTTCCACCATGGAACCGGTCGTTTCGTAAGTTTCCCAGATGTTTTGGAATGAATCTCGATGCCGACTCAAGTATCGCATTTGTTATAGCGTTCACATCGTCCCCGATAACTCCAGTTGTTTCAGGGAGTATCGTTCTAGCTGTGAAGCTCGTCCAATCTGCCTTTTCAAACAACCATCTTTTAGAGATGGGATATATTTTTCTTGTAACATCAGTTACTATTTGCACCGGGAAATGATCCCTTCCATGCAAATCGTCTAAAACATGGAAGCTGTACCTCGGTGCTATCGATCCGCTTATCAGTGCAAGATCTATACAGGACGTCGATCCATCTCTGGCATTGAAAAAGGTTCCTGACCCATCGTTTAAAAGCATAAGTTCAGAATTCATCAGGAACCTTTCCAATTCTCTTCCGCGGGGATCTACTCAATCCGATCCCCAGAGAGAATTATGAGCATTAAAATCACCCACCAGTAAAATAGGTGGGGGAAGCTCAGAAATTAGTCGCGCTATGTCATCCTCTTTCCAATCAAAATTCGGCAAGTATATGCTGCAAACAGTGACCTGAAGCGGACGATTCATTCTAATGGCGACCGCTTGCAGGTTTGTATTTAGATCAATAGCTTCGGCGGTAGCTCTGGTCGATGTTAGTATGGCTACTCCACCTCTAACTCTTATATTTGGCGGTTGATCTCGCCGAAATGTATCATATCCTTTTAATTTAAATTTTTCATTTCAGCTGAAATGCGTTTCTTGCAGACGTATACAAATCGGGTCTACGTCATGTACCAAGCGTTGGAGCTCATGGATGTTTGAAAAACATCCACATTTAGATATGTTACAGTAGCATATCTGAAGTCGTGCATATGAAACTTTTATGAAGATTAGTTGAGTTGTTCTCTATTACGCTCAATTTTTTTTTTTTTTATTTATTAAGCTCCGGGACCACCTTTAGGTACTGCTTCAGAGGATGAGATGAAAGACAATTTTTGTAGCGTGTGAAAATGCCATGCCTGACGGGGATTGGAACCCGAGACCTCCCGATGAAAAGCCGAGAAGCTACCTCTCGCTTCACGGAGACTGGCTCAATTTAATGTTGACCACAGGCAACGTAACCTGAATTTGAAATTATGTTAACTGTGTAGTGATTTTTTTTTTGTGCGCGCTTATGCAGTGAGTTACAATGGTGAGTAGTTGAAACTTGATATTCGTGTGTAGGGTCTACTCGTTCTCGTTAATCGAACTTGTATATTACCTTGTACTCTGAAAATCAGTGCGTTTCTGACAGCGAAATAGTGAGAGCGTCAGAAACGAAAAGTAGGTCTTCTTGCGCGGAATCGCGCAAGAGTTTTATTATTATATTATAGAAATGTTTTTTTTTTTTTATATTTAACGAGGATGCCACTTTATTACTTTATTTTTACGTTTGATATAAGCCGGGTATTTTTTTTTTTTAATGAACTAAATTATTTTTAATAAGAATTTCTTAGAAAAGTTTAAAAAGATTTTGAACTGGTCTTTTCACTTTTCATCCAAAAATTATTAGATTTTTTAATGTAATTTTTGAGGATCAATTTATGTCGATACTTCAAGAAAAAATAATATAAATAAAAATCAACGTTTACTCAGAAAATCCTCTGAAATTCTAAACGCTCTGTATGATAGATTTTTATTTTTTGCAAATTAATTACTAGAAACACTTCAAAACAGTTTTAAGCTTTAACTATAACTCAAGTAGCGTTAATAGATAAGCCCTGGTATGCAAAGGAACATTCTTGAATTCAGCTAGTCGTAAATAAATTTCTAAAAATATTTTTAAGTAAATTGTTTAATAAATATTACACAATTATACATTCAAAGGCAATAAAAAATATTTTCAGTTATTGTGAACGATTTTTTTAGCATTTGTCTTTGTGATTAAGTAGAAAAGTTATGTGTTTATTCACCTAACGAAGACAAACTTGTGCGTAGGTAACAATTTTGAGTAATGAACAAAGTTTTAGAAGAAGAACGGACTTAAGCTCACTTAAGAGCTGATTCATCATCATTTGACTGATGTACAAACCAAGCTAGTGAAATAAACTGTCATGTTAAACTAAATTAGTATATATAAAAAAGCAGTGAAATTTGAAAAAAAAAAAACAAAAAAAAAACGACTGCCTAAAAGTATTTATATATTCTTTATATATTCGCGGTAACGTAAGGATTCCTATGCGGGGTCATATATCTAAATCGGTTCAGCCATTGAGTTGTTGCGGTGGAACAAACATACACCAAACGTAACGAAAGAAGTGTAATGACACTTCTTTTTGGGAAGTGGTGTAAAAAAAGACATATTATTTCGTAAAATTCCTAAATGCAAACTAATTTATTTTACTAATCTATTTATAATAAAAAGGAATAAAATGGACAGTTACATTATCTATTACGTAAATTTTTTATATATATATATATATATATATATATATATATATATATATATATATATAAGTATTATTGTTCTATGAAAATCAGAAGTAATAATCTGTAGGGAAAAAAGAAGAAAAATAAAATAAAATATTATCTAATTTAATTGAAAACAGTTCAGTTATAAAACATTTTAAATGTAGTTGTATGTTTAAAACATGAGATAAAACTAATATGATGCGTATGGTGCGATAATAGACCACAAAATACATCGTATATCTTACGCTGAACGATGCACAGCATGTTACCTAGTAAAGAATATCGATTAACGCTCCAGCTGTGAACTTTGCAAATCCAGCTCCGTTCACCAGACACATCTGTAATTGATGTCATCTTCAGTCTCGTTTGATTATTATTGAAATTCAATTTCATTTTCACTTATAACTACGACGAAGTGTTCTGTATATATAGAAATATTTATTTCTATATAATTTGTTTAATGCAAGTAATCGGTAAATAAAATTAAATTAAATTCGATAAAATGGTTTCAAAAATCTGTAATATTTTTGTTATATAGAATGTTCTTAAAAAACTTAGAAAATTTATTTATTAGAACTAACCAAATTAAAAGTAATATTTTACAGCATTGAAAACATAAATTAATAATCCAAATTTAATACTTATGTATAAAATATTTCTTCCGTCAATGTCTTAAGACAACCACTTATCTCTCTGAAATAAATACTGTAAATAAAAAAAAAAAAAGTATGTATGACTTTTTTTTTTTAAATTTAAGTTGTCCAGCCAGCCTGTATTTATTTGCGTTAGTAAACTGATTTTTTTTTTTGAACAAGCTAAAAAAAAAACTTATACAGTAACAGTTTTATATTACTAAAATACAAATATCTGAATAAAATTATTATAATTACAAAAATTCCTTTTTTTCATACCAAAAAGAACAATTCTTGATTTTCAGAAAATTGAACATGTTCTCTAAATAGAACTTGAAAATTATAACAAAATAAAAAGTACTGAAAAACAAAAGAAAGATACACTTACAAAACCAAATATTCCTCAAAGTGATATTATTTAAGGGAACAAATATTAATAAAATTATTACAATACAAATATCTATAGCTAATAATTTTTATTTAAATTTTGCCAAGTTACAAAAAAAACAAGACTTGAATACAGTTATAATAATTAATTTAATACTTCTTAATTAATGAGGCTGTGAGTAATGTTTAATTTCTATATAGATTAACATTTTCCCCTCCCCAGTTGCCATAAAGCAGAGAACTAAATATAACCTTCTTAGCTAAGTTTATTTTCTTCCAAAAAAAATATTTGTTCAAAACTCAGTTTTTAAGTCAAACGATAAGTTAAATTTTATGAGTATATCACACATTAGATAAAAAGCCAGATGTCACATAATCCGTCAGTATAGATAACCCATCTCATAAACATAAACATAAATACAAAGATACTAAATTAGTATTTTGCCCTTAGAGATCTCTAAAGGGGAAAAATACAACAAAAAAATGTACATTGCATTTGGAATAATTAAAAAATTAAGCTTGAAATGAATCTGAGGTGAACTAATTTTTGTAGACACCGGATAGAAGTCAACTGACAGATCTGTAGACAGAGCCACTTCTTCAAATGACATAAATACCAAAGATTTATTTAACTAAGTTACTAAATATTTAATACGAACCCAACGCTTCCAGAAAACACAGAAAGTCAGGAAATGAAATAATTAAGTGTTAGAGAAATGGATAAAATGCAGTGATGACTATTTATCTATTCATGAACCATAAAACGATAAAGAACTTCAGTTAAAATATTATCTTGGAAACCCTCCTGGCATTATCCCGCCCATAATCCCTCAGGAGATCCGAATAACCTTACTTTGGATGGGATCACTTAAGCAATCACGCTTTTTTTCAATTAATCAGTTTAAAAATATGCTGTACCAAACTGAATTTCTGCGAAATATTTAACTACCATGAGACAAAGCTCAGTAAACGAAAACCTTCCACTTATCGTTAGAAAGGTAGGTGTTAAGTGTATCTAAGAGTCCTTAATAAACTAAATTAATAATTTACACTTCATAGATCAATAAATGAATCTTTAACAATAATATAAAACGATATATAAAAGATAAATAACATAATATATAAACGATAATGTATTTTATTCAACTATTTAAGAAGTAATTATACTTTTTAATGACGCTGCAGTGAGTAATTAAAGAAAATTAAATAAATAATTCAATGTAAAAATATAAGTTTGTCGCCGAATGGCTTCGACGGCACATAATTCATAATCTTGTGGTGGCCGTAACCTTGAAAAGGGCCGTTATTTTGCGTTAGCTCTGAGAAGAGCTGTTGGGTCCGGAAGCTGGTATCCGGCGAAGTCGTGGAGTTGCGGGTAGTCTATTGAAGTCCGACCCGGCTTTCTCTCAGCGAGACCAGGACCCCCAGAGATCCGCAGTGTCGGGTCGGCGTCGGTCGTCCTTCACCGGCGCGGCCGAGGAGGTTCTTCCCGAGCGATCCCACTGGGTCGGCTCCTGCTGCCGAGTCCAGGGCGATTGAAGCCCGGCGAGTGGGAGCTGGAGCGGGAAGGTAGCGTCCGCGTCCAGCGGCTCCCTCGACGGGCCGACCAGGCCTGCTGCTCCGGCGGGGATGTTTGCATCCGCCGGGAGGTCCCACATTGAGACGGCCGGGGAACTTATTCTGTCTTCTTCCATCTTCTTCTTCTTGATCTTCTCGAGGTGGTGGTCGACGATGAATTGAAAATTCACTCTCGTGTACGCTCTTTTATTGGAACCCAAGCGTGGTGGGACCGCAGCGCCGCTATGGTGGGAGAACTGCGCGGCGGTAGTGATGCTTGTATCAGCGCGTCCGTATACTCTGCTCCAGGTCACGTTGAGTTGCTAGAGTGTTCGTTGCCAATTCTACGGAGTAAGCACTACGGAAACTACGAGTATATTAAAAAATAAGCAAGTAAATAAATGAAAAAAAGAATAAATAAAAATAATAATGAACTATAATAAAGAAGTATCAATTGTCAAATAAAGATTATATAGGAAACACTAAACCTACTGCTTTTAATAAAAGGTTTTTTAATAAAACTAAAAAAATAAAAAAAATACAACTATTATCGTTTTAGACAATGACAATAAAAAACTTCTATTACATTGTTCCTTGAACATTCTGAATAGAATGTTTAAATAATTAAACGTTTATAAAAATAAAATTTTCACTTTTTATTTGGAATGCTTAAAACGACAACAGTTACTTGTATTTTTTCTGATTTTTCGAAGAAAATTACGGTATTACTTTCAGTCGCACTATGCAACTGAGGAGTGAACATGAATTTCCTTTACGTTACGAAAATACAAAATATCATAAACTTAAAATGCGTTTCCTTATATACATTTTCATATATATGCCTATATATGAAAATTTTGTAGCTCGAGAGTCTCCCAAACTAGAGGATCAATTTCTTTGAAATTAAAATTTGCTTCAGTAGTATATTTTAAGTTGTCCATTTAAGAGTTTTTTGACGATTGATTGAGTCGTTATTGAGTTACGTTCAGATGAAAAACATTTAAGGCTATGTTGACTAAGTAGTGGTTTTTCATCTGGGATTCTGCAGTGAGTCACAGTGGTAGCTATTGAAAGTCTTATTTTTATTTATTTTGTTTAATGTAGTGCGTTTTTGGCGTGTAACTATTTCTTATGGATCAAAGGATTTTTTTTTGTAAAACTTTAGATTAGAATGAGTTGATATTTTTTCAAAATGAAACAAAATAAAATAGAGAAAAGTTGGTCTCTTACGCAGAAGTATGGATGGAGTTTTTTACTTTACTTTTTACTTTTAAATAAACTCATTTTCTATTATTTCGCTACATTATATGTTAATTTACATGTTTTCCGACTTTTTTTTATTTATATATTTTTTTCCATTTCCACAGATTTGTGGAAATGAAAAAATAATAGTAATGATTGTTCAACCATCGAAATGGCTCTCTACGTTGAGAATGAAGTAAAAATACTATTCTCAACTGTTTATGAAACGTAATTCTGTTTTATAGTTTATTTAATAACCGTTTCAGTTAGTTGTATATTATAATACATGGATTTAAAATACGACTGATAAAAATATATAAATATGTAAAAAAATATATTTAATTGAACTATTTTTTTGTGTAATATTTAATCCAGTTACAGTTTTATGAATATTGTACTAATCTTCATTATTATTTTTATTACTGATAAACTTTTTATAATCTTTTTAAAAACTTACAAAAAAATTAAATCTGCTTTTATAGAATCATTTAATTGTACTAAATGAATTCCTGAATGCTATTTTTAAAGTTCTACAGTTTATATAAATTAATTACTTTATTTAAATAAGTTTAAAAGCTTTTATTATTATCAAGATTATTTTAAAAGGTCGCGTCATGTATTTTGGTCTTGTTTTTAATATATATAAACAATTGGAAGAACAATTTTATGAAAATTTTATTCGTACTAAAAATAACATAAAAAATAATAACAGTAATCAAAAATAAAAGAAATTGCATCAAAAAATAATATTTATTTAAAATAATAGCCGAATAACATAACTGAAAATTCTCTGAAATAAAAATTTTCAGGAAATTCCTGTTGACCTCTAAAATCTTTCTTTTTTTGGCAATACTTTCTTCATTTTTATTGTTTACACCAATTTATTTGAAATACCTATTATAAAAGGAGCGGGCATATATGTACATTTAAAAAGAATGAATTTTTGATCCCAATAACCGAAAATATGAGTATTTTCATTTGAATTTTTATTAACGAAATATTAAATCTTTTTAGTATAAAAAAAATTATAGGCCAATTTTTATCAATTTCCTTGGTAAAAAATAAATAACAATATAATCAAAATCATAACACTATCGGTAATTTTCAAATTTATCTCTGGGAAAAAATTAAATTTTAAGCTCTAAGTAAATATTGGGAAAGTCAGCACAGAGCGGAAATATACTTGTTGATCACTACAATACAAGTCCGATACCACAATCCGATTGTTTTGTTTCATTTTACGATAATAAAAATTACTGATATTCTTACAAAATTTAAATTGCATTTATCATTAATCACTAATCTTCATAGCGCCTGCTAAATTATAAACTGTACTGAAATTTAATTAATGAGTGGCTAGCGAGATGGAAGGTGAAGCTTAATCAGGCTACGTCTGCGCATGTTAAGTTTGCGATGGGGAGAAGTGACTGCCGAATTCAATGGAGAAGTCATGTAAGGGAGAAAAGGATACAGCTTACGCTTAAGTTCAGGGAGAAGTATTGGTTGCTCGTTAGTGAGACGCAGATATCATTATCTGACGAGCAATTGCTATACTCAGCGGTACTGATGCGATTTGGACCTACAGAGAGCAACATTGAAGTCGTACAACGATTTGAGAACAAACTACTGAGAAATATAACGAAAGCACAGTATCTTGCGTAAAACACCGAAATACACGATTATTTCTGATTGTCAACCGTTCGATAGGATGTACGGTAATTCAGTACAAGATTCAAAATAAGACCGAACAAACATGTGAACTGATAACAACGAGGACGTTAGGCGCCGTAAGCGACTTATATCTGAACTTACATGTAAGTTCAGCAAGATTTGAGGGAATCAGCTACCCTAGGTTGTTGTGCACGGTCAAAATTCTTAATTTCGTTTCACCACTTACTTTCTTGGGTCTTTGATTTATTTCACCGTTTATTTTTTAAAATAGTTATTCTTTTGGTCATTGATAAGACAATGTTTTTGTGTTTTCTTTGTTTTTTATGCTGTGAACTTGACCAGTGTTCCTTGGACTCATCGTTGTATGTACTTATTTATGTTTACCTTAAAAGATATTTAGAGATAAGCATATTTATGTACACATATGTAGTTATTTGAAGGATTTCAATGGAAACCCTTATATACATGTAATTTTTTTGGAATGGAAATTTACTTATCGTTCCGGTAAATTGGAACCGATTGTAAATTAAACACTACGGCCAAAAAAAAGTAAACATATAAAAAAAATTGATCGAATGTGAATTAAAAATACCAATAAAACTATTGTTCAGTTTGATTTAATTTAAAATGAAAGCATTATTAAAAATTATTTTCTTTAAACAAGGTTCGTTATTAATAAACTTTTTGTTCCGAATGGTAATGCTTCCCAAAGGGTTTCAATATTTTTTATAAAGAGTTGATTATAAAACAATCTCTGTTTCTAGTACAATTTTCCAGCTATACACACACTACTTGGCTACTGAAAAATAATGTGCAATGCTTATATACATTGGTGATAAACATAAATAGCTTTTAATAGTTACTATTAATTTATGTAAATTAATTACTTTTCCAGTTCGAGAAATTCATTCCGTGTTTCATAACAGTGCTTTATTTTTCTGGGTATTGTTTTATAAAATTTAATTTGTGCGTTATATTACATAATATTTACTGTAGGGCACATAGCATTTAAATAGACACAACTAAATAAACTAAATAAATAAAAAAAATTATAAATTACTATTAATTAACAATTTTTTAATTATAAATTAATTATCAATTCTTTTGAAACCCGTATACAATAAAAAGGATATTTATCGACGTCTAGGAAGAATGAACTTTGACTGGTATATTATAAAATGGGGCAAAAATATAATTTCATTTTATAAAATGAAATTTTTCATTGGGAAACTTAAACATCTGTTAATTTAAAATTCAAAGACTTTTTTAAAAACATTAAAAAAATTTTTCTTTCTGATGTCTTATAAAAAGCCTTATCTGGTAAAAATTAAATTGCATCTATAAATTAAAAGTTATAAAAATACCAATAATATTACTTTAAATAACCAAAAAAAATAAAAAATCAACACACGATTTGTGTTATTAAACTCTTCCTTTTTATGTTTCATTCAATTTTTTTTCTAAATTCATTAAGTTCTTAATTCATTTTGTATTAAATTCATGTTGATTTTTCATCAAATTAATTATATATTAACCAAAATAATGGTGGTTGTTGGTTGAAAAGATTTTTTCTTCCAAAATCGTTTAAATAGAGCGGTAATAAATATTAGAATAATAAAATTGGAAAAAGGAATAATAATAATATTTAATTTATTTATTTGTTACAGCAGAATTACAAAGGTGACATGCTGGGTTAATAACTACAAAACAAGGTCGCAAACAGAACATATAATGTTGGCCAAATAAAAATCGACAAACAATTTAACAATAATTACAAACAGTTAAATTATATCAAAAATAATAACAATAACAGTCATTTTAAAATGATTTGTAGGTCAAACATGTAGTGGTCCGACAGGACCGGCCAATGTTTTAACTGTGTGGAGGTTGGCCATGTCAAGATGAATTGCCAGAAGGAAGCCCGCTGCACTTCGTGTAAAACCTCTGGCCACGCTTTGGGAGACCGAGGTTGCAAAAATGTACACCGGAAGTGAGGTGTACTCGCTTTGGAGCATAGAATTATGATAGCTCCGGCGCGGGATAGCCTCGTCCAGGAGGGGTGGGACGCTCCGGCGTCTCATCACCGATGAGTGGAAGGGGACTGCTGCGGAGCCATGAGGGGGGTAAATAAGACCGTAGTCCCGGTGGAGGATCCCTCTGGGGGTTCCTCACTAGAGGCAAGGCGTAAAGACCGGAATCCCGGTAGGGAGATCCCTTCGGGGTCCCCTCATTTGAGGCATGGCGACTAATCAAAAGAACGGGTACCGGGAACTGGGTGGGACCTTGAGTTCTGTCGAGCTAGTTTGAGGCGATAGCATCACCTGGAGCTGTAGTTATGCTTAATTGTGAGCTCGGCTCTGGGGGGCAGAGTAAACAAAGAGTAAAAAAATAAAATAAAAGGTCAAACATATAATATTTCTACGGTACTCTGTATCAAAACACCACACTTGTTTTTTAATAGTTCAAAGAAAGTAATTTTGTGATAACTGTGTAGTTCAGCTTCAGAAGAGAGTAATTAGACACCAGTCGTGAAAGTGATTTCTGACCATGAAATATTACAGCTTCCTACAAAAACCTCAAGGAGATAGATCACAGTTCCATTAAACAAACAGGTTAGCAATCTAGCGACAAAGAATGTTGAGGCAGCCCAATAAATGTATCAGTAAAGCCTTTGCCTCTCCAGTAATTCACATGAAATATTGCAAATGAACATGTGCTCTCGTTCCCCAAAATTCAAAATTGTACAAAAGTAACATCATTTGTACAGATATAAAGGATAAAGCAATCAAACCCTATTGAAACTCTACGTACCCTCGTCGCTGGTTGAGACGGTTCACCGTCTCGGTAAAACGATAAAACAGCGATTATTTTCATGTTCAATCGAATATATATATATATATTTTTTTTAAACTATTTTACATACCTTGTTACAGTTACATGATAATTAGTATTTTTAAGTGATAGTAAGTTGTTAAATGATAATGTTAAAGTGATACTAGTTGATAAGTGATAATAAATACTTAATATTAAAGCAGGAAGCTCTGGAGATTCCAATCCAACTATTGCGGAAAAGGAGTCTTATTTGAATACTTCATACTACCTGACACGAAATAAAATTATCAGACCTACAAATCATAATAAAAGACGAATTAGGTTATGTTAGAGATTCTTACAATTTCTCAGATAAAGAATTCCAATTTCGAGTAATTATTTGCAATTTTCAGCAGTTTCAGTTCAGAAATTATGGTTTATTTTCTTAAAATTGAACATAATGTACTGACCTCTTGACCACTAAAAACCACTAGCACCAATTAAATTATGTTTCTCTAAGGTTAAGTCAAGCTGTATGTCAAGCTATATGTTAAAAAAATTAGTTTAATATTATACATTATGGTAAGAGAATTATTAATTTCCTCTGTCATCATTGATAACAAATTAAGTAATATTTAGACTGTTAAATATTCCTTTTACACATTTTGAGCTAAAAAATAAAGCTTTTATCAAAGTTCTTCTTAAAAGGAAAGTAATGCAAGATTAAATTTTCCTACTTTCTCCTATTACTTTAACGTACCGAATTTTTTCCTTGAATTATTTTATTTTATTTTTCTTCATTATTTTGAAAAAGTACATATTTTGTGTTTATTTTTTATTATTTCTCCTATACTTTTCAGTTCTTCTATGATCATAAACAAATACAAAAGAAAAGGATTTATTTGTATTAATAACTAATATTTTAAAAAAGCTATAACCAAAAATAACGTACAGTTGTTTGATAATAATATTTAATAAAATTATGAAAATAATCACATCTTCTATCATAAAATTCTAATTACTATCGTTGAATTAAATAAATGATATGAAAATATATTTTTGAAGGCAGCAATAGAGGTACAGCTACTTTGTTACATTTAATGTAGTTATAAAGCCAGAAAGTCAATTCAATGTTGACTGAATAACGGTTTCTTTGTGAAGTAAGGGAGGTTATACGTGTAGGGATGCGTTTTGCAGACCTATTTTCAAGTAGCGAGTACATTAATGTACTGTATAACAACAGGCAATACAGCTACATACACAGTTACAGCTTTTGAATGCTAATAAGCAAGACACACGAAAGTGTTTCACCCCATTCTTATACATATATTATGTAAGATGCACAGTATACGTATACTGTCTTGTATATTGCTCGTAAAATAATCCAATCTCATTTAAATAAGTCATAAAGCGGTATGATTTTTTTCAATTACATTAACACAAAAACAATAAAAATTATTACGTGGTAGATGTTATTAACAAATGGAAAACGAGTATAGAAATTCATAAGTTATTAAAATAACGTTTACTTATTTTCTGATTTTTACCTATTGAAACGGGAGAAAATTACTGACCATTTTGGTGATACCAATTTTCCAAACAATATTTATGTTAAAAAAAATTTGACTCGTGCACAATATTTGGTGTAAAAGAGAGGAAAAAACTAGTAATCCTAAATTATATCTTTTAGCATTAGTAATACATCATTTAAGAATACAAAAAATGGTCTTCATCAGTCATCTTAGTTGGCTATTTGCAAAAAAAAAACGTTCATACTATTCTGAAGAAAAAAATTAGAACGTCTGATTTACCGGATATGAATTTCATCTGTTAGACATACATTGCTGTACCCAGATCGGTTCATACACAACCTCCTGGCCATATCACCTCGAGAACGAGCGATTTTATAGATCCTAGCATTAACAGTATGAATCAATCGGGGTACTTATAAGAGGGGACCTATACACAGATAACTGAAAATGGAGAAGAAGAAGTCTATAAAAGCAAAGGAAGTTACTGGGAGAAAGACTCACAATCGGAGAAGCTTTAGTAAGAGACAGAGTCTCCACCCAGCTTTGTGTTGAGAAACTGAAATAATATGGTTCAAAAACGTTTTTCCTGTTAGAAAATAAAAATATGACTTTAAAAAAGATGCGAAAAAAAACAACCACACCCTTAGAAGTATTAAAGTAAGCTACCCACAACTTCGGATATTTTGTACAAAGTAAGTTGATGAACTATGAACAGGCATCGTTGTAACATTTATCAACCATAACCGTATATTCTAAGCAGAGACACAAATTCTTGATAAAAAGAATGTATTTATAATTAATTTTTTATCCTCTTGAAACTTTAAGTTAATTTAAAATAACCTTTATATCGTATTTATTTCCTTATTCTTTTAATTCTTTAAATTTATCACGTTTTATTTGAGTAAGAGCTGATGATCCAAAGGAAATAAGCTAATCCTCAGATTTAATTTGAAAGTTTTCATCCCCCAAAAAAAATTTTTTTCATTTTATTTAAGAAAAACACGATTTATATCTTCAATTGTATGATTTAAGTTTCTTCAACTTTCGAGATTAGTTTTGGAAAAATACTGTGTTCCTTTCCTTCAATATACTATTAAATAAAGACAGCTGCAAATGTACTGCCTTACTACCCAAGATTATCCAGAAAAAGTGATTTGATTAGTAATTTTAAAGAATATAACTAAACTATCCGATTAATTGTAATGTATCAAGCAGATTCTTATCATTTAAATACATTATATTCTGCATTTGTCATAATTAAACAAAAACTTAAACTATACTAAAACCAATAGCTGTTATATCTGACAAACTGAACTACCCGGATTCGATTATTAGATCGTAATTATTATCAGAAAAATAATGTAATTAGGTTTAATTTTTTCGATGGGAATTAACTCGCATAAAAATGTCCCTACAATAGGAAGAACTTTGAAATTTTAAGTAAATTTTGTATACAATTAGGTTTTTCCTCATTTTTAAAAGAATTCACTTTTCACAAAACTGAATAAAACCTATTTAAAAGAAAAAAATATTTAAAAAAGTTATGCTTATAGAAATACGGAAATTTGTTTTTGGTTAAAATTTAGGACAAGATTTACGAACATACAAATAAAGCCTAAGTTTTACCAAAGAGAGAATGTACTTAATATTTTACCACGATTTCTTTCTCTTTTTTTTTTTTTTTTTTTTTTTTTTTGTTAAAGGCCATCCTAAGTGAGTAAATGCCAAAAATCAGATTTTTGTCAAGCAGGGGAAGCTCACAAATTAATTACGTTTCAAGTGAGAAAATATCAGCTATTGCAAAGATTTCATAAAAAGCTTTTAACGTAGCTGTTTTTTAAGCCTCTTTTTAAAACAGTTATATTTGCCGTTAAATTGCAAACAAGCAGAAAACCGGAGACTAAAATAATATAATAGGCATACAATAAAATAAATAAGCCACTTTAAAGAAAGCTATTTTGCTTCCATTTTACATGAAATGAAAAAGTAAAATATAAAATATAAAATAAAGCCCATTTTCAGTATTTTTAACATAAATTATTAATAATACATAGCAATATATATTTAGCCCTCCATTGTAAAAAAGGACTTTAGGTAGGGATATCTACTGAGAGAATAAAGGTTAGTGAACTCATTTGTAGAAGGATGAAAACAGTAAAGAAAGACAACGGTTAGAATATATGAACAAATATTTGAGTTATATTTGAGGTTGAGATTGGTATGTAATAGAATAGAATGGAAAAAGCGTTTTAAATGAATAAAACAAAACAGAATGACTATAACGTATGTAATTTAACAAAAATAAATTATTTCAATAGTAAATTAAAACACACATTATAGATAAAATGAAAACTTTGTTTAAAAATATTACAAAACAAGCCTACCGTTTAAAAATGTTTTAATAAAATTAAACTTTTGTATATCTTCAACGCGAACAATCATAACCAATCTTTTATACTTATTTTAACAAACTTTTTTTTATAACAATTTAAAAAAAAAATAATAATGTTAACGCAAAATTATAAAATGAGAAGTTTAATATAATAAAAGATAAAAAAAAGTCATTAATAACATCGTAAACAAAAATTAATCTAACAGAAAAACGTATTGAAATTTTCCATGTTACATGTTGGATTTAATCAAGAGATGGTTGAGTACATGGAGAACATGCGTTAAACAAAGCAAAATCGAACCATGTGATATTCACTATGCGCAGAGGTAACTGCCCAAGCTTCCACTTTGATGGTTTTGTAACTCCACAAATTGGGAGTATGAGGTACCTAGGTCTACACCTCGATCGTCGACCAACGTTGTAACATCATATAAGAGAGAAGAGAAAGCAACTTGAGTAAGGTTCAAGAAAATGTTCTGATAAATGGACAGACGTTTTCGTTATCTAATAAGCTGCTGGTATACTCAACAATTCTAAAACCTATCTGGACTACGGAATCAAACTACGGGATACCACGAGCAAAAGCAATCACATCTTATACCGGTTTCAGAATAAGCTAGTGAGATGTATAATAGAGTCAACGAGAACTGGTTTACAAGGAACAATGAAATTCAGAATTATTTAGGATTACAGTCCGTGCGGGAGAAGATATAACGTTTCAGTTAAAAGTACGAACTTCGACTAAACTACCAAAAAAATTACTTGACAGTAAACCTACTAAACAATACGAATGACATTACAAGGTTGAACTGACTGCACATTCTCGACCTAAGTCTCCCTATAATGTTTTAATACGTCTACAGTAAACTGGTATGGGAGTATTGTGTATTATCTATTCGACTTAAAATTTAAACATGTTAAATATTCGATTTTTATCTTTTTTTGCATTGTTTCATCTTTTTTTTTTTACTTCTACTTATTACGATATATTATTTTTCTTTCAATTGTTCTAGTGGTGTTGAGTGTCACTTATAATTTCTAATTGTAACTGCTTGGCATAAAAGTTTTTATTTCATTAGTGTATCATTTTTAAGTATTTCGCTGAAGACTTCTTATCATGTGATTTGGGATGTGGTCCAATTTACTAAAGGTTTATGTAAATGTAACCTTCATGTTTGATTGTAATATACAATCAAAGCTTTAAAATAAAGAATAAACATGTCAAAATACTTCAAACTAATCATTAAGAATACACACAAAAAATACATACCTTTAACCTCTAATAAATCATGATTCGATAAAATGTAAAATAATTTGAAAAATAATATTTTAATAGATCACTATGCAAAATGAAGACAGTTAAATATCACGAAATAAGAATCAATGCAAAATGAATGACAGTTAAATATAACGAAATAAGAATATTCCAAATAAAAAAATAAAAATAATGAAAAACCTTAAGATGTTTAAAATTATTTCGTTTTGACGTAAAGCTAAATATACAATAAAAGTTTACATTTGTTTATCTAATAAACAAATGTAAACTTTATGAAATGTTTTGAATAATTTGCTCTCAAATTATTCAAAACATTTCATAATGAATTAGTACAAATTTGGCATACTAAAGAAAACTTTTAAAATTCTATTTTTATTTTATTTTACCTCCAGGACCACCGTTAGGTACTGCTGCAAAGGAAGAGATGAATGATTTATAGCGCGTATGAAAATGCCATGTCTCACCGGGAATCGAACCCGGAACCTCCGGATGAAAGGCCGAGACACTACCACTCGCGGTATGGAGGCCGGCATATATAACACTATTAATAAAACATAAAATTACATAGCCGCAATTAAAAAATTCTATAATGTTAAACGTGGAAAAAAATTAAATGAAAAATTTACCATCATTTTTTGAAAATGTTATGTCTCTAATGAATATAAATTTTAATTATAATATTATTTTGAACTAGTGACTGTTTCGACAGAAAGTTGATCATTTATTCAGACGAGAGAGTAATGCTGATTCCATATATGTTGCTATAGAAATATTTTTTTTATTTGCTCTCTGGTGGCTACAGACCTACGCCCAATTATAAGCGATCCATTTCGCTTTTTACGATATAAAAGTGACTATTGTAATATTCGAAAAATGCTAAATCTAATCGGGAATTGAATCTAAAATCTATTTCATGAATTATAAAAATTGAATAAACAATTTTACAATACGTTATGATTAGGTTATGTCTCAATCATTACTGTTGAGTAGATTTTTAAATTGTTTCAATATTTTTTTTTTTAATGACTGTTCAATAATGTTATCGCCATATGGGCAAAATAAATAAATAAAATATATATTAATGGTTTTAAAGTTAGAATTTCATAATATAACCAAATAAAATCATATTTAAATGCCTTTTTCTAAAGAGGTAAATTAATTTCATTAATTTTATCAGAGGAAATCGGAGAATATGTGAAATCTGAACTCTATCTATATATTTAAAAGACACTTATGACACGAAATGTTAATAAATTATTACAAATTAATAAAATTTAAAGAATTGAAATTTAGGGTTCATCAAACAATTATGAGTCACGGTTACTTCAACACTTCCTCTTTACCACTTAATTAAATTTTTTAAACAAAAAAAAAATTGCCTTAAGCACTTTTATAATTCAGAAAAATATACTTTTTTTATAAATTCTATAAAAACCTACTTAGAATCTCCTTAAAATTTGATAGTAAGTAAATTGTTGTTCATTAAATCTTAAAATATTTCTTTTGAAATTCACCTCTGAAATAAAAACTAACAATTAATTAACTAACCCTAAATTTAGCGCTGAATTCAAAGTGCTGAAATATCAAGAAGATGTTTCAAAAAATTCTTTTCTAATATTTTGTGCCTTTTTTAAAAATAAATTTATCCAAAAAATTTTTTTTAATTATTTATTTTTTAAATGTATTATCTTTAAAACCAATAAAAAAGCATATAAGCCAATAAAAAAGAAGTATTCATAAAAGTCATTCCAAAGAAATAGAAAATGATAAAAATAAGAAACGGAGCAAAACGAAATAAAGACATTGAGCGGAGGGTAAGCTAAATTTCTCTGAAATGCATTTATTTATTTACAATTTATTCACAATTTTATTTAATTACAATTTAAAACTTACATGATCATCCGTCAGACCTAAGTCTGTCGACAGATATACTAAAGAATTATTATTACATTATTAAGTGGTTAATGCAATAACCAATTTTATGTTACAACTAAAGATATTATTAGTTTTTCTAATAGTTACAATAGTTATAATAGTAGTACAATTATAAAAATTAATTTAACAAAATTAAACTATATATTTAAAAACTAATGAACAAATTATTTCTTTAATATTTGTTATGTATTAGATTTAGTAACTAAAACTATATTCAAGAAAATTACAACAACTAATTACACAATTAATATCTTGTTGCAACAATTACATAAAGAAAATAAATAACTAATCTTTAACCATTCAACAATACATTATTTATTGATTTATAATAATTATTAACATTAAAATAATAACTATAATCATGTTATAATTGTCTGGACTGCCAGTATAAATCCAACATGAATCCTGTTAGTACCTATTACATTATTATTATTAATAATAATAATAATAATATATATATATATATATATATATATATACACACACACACACTCGTGGAGAGGGAGACAAATTCGGGATGAATTGAGAATCGATTAAATTACGAAGTAAAGGAAGTACTGTGATCCCGAAAAATAATGGTTTTCAAATTTCAACGGAAATAAACATTTTGACCATCCCTGGATCCATTTTGACTAGTTTCGGCGTGACGTCTGCACGTACGTATGCATCTCGCATAACACAAAAACAATTAGCCGTAGGATGTTGAAATTTTGGATTTACGACTGTTGTAATATCTAGTTGTGCACCTTCTCATTTGGTTACAATCGAATGAACCGAACGTGTCCAAAAAAGCCCACAATCCAAAATAATTTAGCTGATGGACTTTTTCTTAACTGCAGTAATAAGCCCTCATTGAGTGATTTTCAACGATATATCATAAATGAAACTTATTTTTATTGATTCCAGACTTATAACGATATAAAATTTTAATTAATGAAATTTGGATAAAGGGGAAGGCACATCGGTTTGAATCAGACTTATTCTCCTCTTTTTTTTAACTTTTTTTTTAATTTAAATATATTGATTTATTAATAATTATTAACCTTTGATTGTAAAACAAATTACGATAAATAATTCAATAACAATAAAAAAAAAATATTAAAAAATATCAGTAGTTATTAATGAAATAAAATTTTATGTACTTTTCATTTAAAAAAAAAAATGTGTATATGTAATTTAATAGGCGTACAAGGAAGTCATGTGATTTCCACATCAGATTTTTTTTTACTTTCGGTGATATTCATTCATTCACAGTGTTCTGTCATTAGGGCAAGTCCTGTCATCAGCTGCTGCTCTCCACCTTGTTCTATCCTTTGCTAACCTTTTTGTTTTCACATATTTTCTCTTTCCCCTAATCCCACTCATCATTTGAAATCTCTTCCTTTCTATTTCTTTCCATCCGTTCACCAAGCCTTCTATCGCATTCACTAATAAACACCTTCTTCTCATACAATGTCCTAGCCGGTTCCTTTTTCTATAATTAATCACATTTACCATTTTCCTGTTATCTCCGGTTGTACTTTTTCATTTGTTACGTGATCTTGCCATCTTACATTTATCATTCTGCGCCACACCCACATCTCAAAAGCTTCAGTTCGTTTTCTGTCTGCCTTTCTCATTTTCAAAGTTTCACGTCCATAGAGTATCACACTCCAGATAAAACATTCCATTAAATCTTGCCTCAACGCTAAGTTTAACTTTCCTCACAGTAATCTTCCCGTCTTACTAAAGTCCAGCTTACTTTTCGACAATCTTGCTTTAATTTCTACTGTGCAAGTCAGGACATCGGTTATAATGCTCCCTAGGTTCTGAAATTTCTTCACTTGCTCTAAAACTTGATTTCCTAACTTAATCTCATTTCTCTCCTCTTTTACTCCTAATTTTCTCTTCTTTTGTTTACCCTTTTACTCTGACCTTCGCAAACTTCATTTAAGTCATCAAGCATTTCATTTAGTTTACTTGGACTCTCCGCCATTACCGCTACGTTATCAGCAAAACGTATACATTCTATTATTCTTCTCCCGATATTTATTCTTATTCTCATTCAGAAAGTATTTAATTATTTTTTCCAGATATATACTAAACAGCGTTTGGACATGCAGCCAGATCCCTGCCTCCCCTTTCAGTCTCTATTTTTCCTGTCATTTCGTCTTCTACCCTTCTGTTTATTCCCCGGTTATAATACATCTCTATTATTAGGCGCTTCTCTTTCTAATCAATCCCTTCTTTTCCAAAATTATAAGTAATTTATCGCATCTAACTCTGTCGAACGCCTTTTCTATGTCGATAAATGAATCATACATTGTCCGCCTCCTTTCCATGCATCTCTCGCCTATTACTCTTGGCAGCCCTATACCGTTTTTTCTTATAACAGCTCTTCTAAACCAATAATACAACATTAATATTAGAGTTTTATCGATGTTGAAAGAACTTATTTTCAAAAAAAAATTATACTCTTTCGTAATTCAGTATGTATTTATCATGAAATTTGAATCATGTGATTATATGTTTTAACAATTTTATTTATTACTATTTTTGGAACTAATTTAATTAAGCTCTGTCTTCGATAGGTATCCAACTGTTGGGTTAACAAGAATAAAACAGCTTAAGTAATAAATTAATGATTTTATGTTTTGGATAAAATAGAGTTTAATAAAAAAAAAATATAATTTCACATAGGTTCAAAGCAAAAACTTACACATAAAAACCTTCATTTACAGATATACATATCATTATCAGAAAATGTATCATCATGTACATTCTGTGCTTTAAAGATGGACTGCCCCTTACAATTATTTGAACATAATAGAAATAGTACTAGCTTTAATTTCTCATTAAATCTCTGTTTTCAATTTGAAATAGTATCTTCGTAAATTAACATTTGCAAAACTAGATTCATCAAAAGGTCAATCTCATCATCCCTTTTCATACAAATTGAAACTCAGAGTAATTAATTACCTATGTTCAGATTACTTATGGTCTACAAAACTTAAATATCTAAAACATGTTAGTAGGCAGCTTCATAAAATTTACTGTACGGTAAATATCTACGTTTGTAAACCTAGGCATATATCAGTAAAATCTTTCACTTTAAAACCCAAACATTTCCTGTTGAAATATAAAATGTACTTTTCATTTTAATATTTTCTAAAAGTAGATTAGATGCGAATAGATCATTTATATAATCATCTCATAACGAATTCATGAAATAATTACAAGAAAAAGTATGAGATTCGTTTTCTTCCTGTTTTTAACTTAATATAAATTATAGCTTTTAAATATGTTAAAATACAAGTTAAACCAGTTCTATCGGAAAATACAAGAAAAACACGCAATTAAACATATTTACATTAATACTAGGAGTAAAAAGGAGTTTTACAAGGAATATTTCATAATGTTAAAGTCAGAAAACTTGAGAACGTTAAGAAATTTAGAAATTCTAAGGACATAACTTTATTCTTGTTATATGACACAAAACTACAATTTTAACTCACTATTGCATGGAAAAAAAATTCACATGAATCCTTTGCAAAACTTTTACTTAATAATACCATCAATTTTACAATAAATATCACCATCAATAAAATTATGAAAAGGAAAAAGGGTGTCCCGGGAGGATTCTGCTAACATTCATAGGCATATTTCTCTCATTAAAATAATGAAAAAAGTTCAAATAAACATGGGTTCTAAAAGGTTTCGTTAGAAAGTTACGGCTAGTGAAAAATTGCGCCCCGATTTTTGCTCCTCTGGTGAAATGAAGCCCAACTGAAATTCTGGGAAGTTAAATTAAGAAACGACTTTAGTGGTTTCTTATGGTTTTTAACGTGAAATATTTTTTTAAATGAGTCCCATAACTGTATTCACCATATTTTCTGCAAAATAGGGTGTAATATACAAAAGAATCGAGTTAAAAAACATAGTTTTTTAGCTTGGAAAATAATTTTGTTAAATGTTCAATAAACAAATAAATCTTATTGGGTACATTGATAGATCAATTTCATTCTGAGAAAACTGATGTCATTAAAGTTAATAAAAAATAAATTATAGTGCAAGAAAATAAAGTATTATTCAATGCAGAACGATACGTACCAATATGGAATTAAAATTTTAGAATAATCAGTCTTCTATTGTTGAATAAAATTATAGTAACAAACATTACCCGTTATCCCAGATCAGACATTCAATGAAAAACGGTGCTAGAAATTAGTTAAAATAGTTTCACATAGATTGCCATGTTTTAAAAATGTTTGTTTCATGTAATGCTTATCTCATCTCGCGTAAATGTTGGTTCACCTGTAAACAATATGAGCGATGGAAGCATGTTGTCCTGTAATAACCACTGACAATAATTCAGCTGCAGATTGTAATCACCTTCTTCAAAACATTGAACTGATCGGGATGATACAGATAGAGCATTACACCTTCATTGTGTAATGTCCGCCACATACTGTTGCGAGGAATCCCGAAACGTGCAAATAATCTACGAGTACTAGTAGTTGGATTTTGTTCTATCACATGTAAAATCTGTTCAATAACATTTGTTTACCGTTCAGATGTTACATTAAATGTTCCGCTTTCAGTTAGGTACCGGTGAGTATCTGAAAATAACCCACCGGGTTGGTCTAGTAGTTAAACTCGTCATCGCAAATCAGCTGATTTCGAAGACAAGAGTTTTAAGGTTCAAATCTTAGTAAAGGCAGTTACTTTTCTTCGGATTTGCATACTAGATCGCGGATGCCGGTATTCTTTGGTGGTTGGGTTTCAATTAACCGCACATATCACTTCACAAATTAAATAAAATTTTAAACTGGAAATTAACTTCTCAATAAATACAGCACACTAAGTAAGATTATAAATCATAACCACATCAGTATTTGAAAATTTTATTTGCAGAGCTTTGCTCTCTGGGAGATTAAGCACAGACTACCTCTTTTCCCTGTTTAGCCTCCGGTAATTACCTTTCAGATAATACTTCAGAGGATAAATGAAGATGATACGTATGAATGTAAATGAAGTGTAGTCTTGTACAGTCTCAGTTCAACCATTCCTGAGATGTGTAGTAAAATAACTGACTTTACTAGGACTTGAATGCTGGAACTCTCGACTTCCAAATCACCTGCTTTATTACTTAATCTGTGCAGTGCTTTTGAATAGGCTCTACCCTTTTAATTGTACTTTATTAATTCTATATTTGTTAACTTCGATTTGCTAAATGAGCTGCGTAACAAAATTCTTCTTTTTTTTTAAAAAGTTCAGCTTTGCTCTTAAAATTACTATTAATTTACAAAGAAAAAAGAAGAATATAATATGAATGGAATTATCATTATTTGGCAGTTTTAAGAAAAAAATGATTAATGAATTGAATTATACAATTTAAATTAATTCTAACTTTAATTATACAATTAAATAATGATAAGCTTTAAAATTCGGTTAAAAAGTAAATAGTATTTACAAAAACAGAAACGAAGAAATTACTTCAATAAAATAAGTTGAAAATTAAACGTTAAACGAAATAAATCTAAGATTCATTTACAATGGCTTGACAAAATGAAAACATTAAGCGAACAACCCATCACATCAGAAAAGGTTTCCTAAGATAGAAGATATGATAGAAGAGGAAAGAGCCTACAAGAGTTACAGTTTCAAAGTTCTTACAACTGTCTTGAGGCAACGAATAGTACAGTACTAATTGTTCAAAGTTCAGTTGACAGAACTTCGATGAAATTTCTGTGGTCTTGAAAGAGAAAGAATACCTCTCTTATAACTCACTCTTACATTGTTTTCAAGAAATAAGATTCGATTTCTTTAGCCGAACACATCATTTCTTTATAATATAAGCTACAATATAGTAATAGCCAAAAGGGTTCTTCAGAAGTTGGATAACTTATTTTCAAGACAATTCTATTACAAGTTTGTAAACTTGATTTAACGTGTAATCATTCACTGAGCGCTTGGGCCTACGATCTCAAGGGATCAATAAACTCAGAAACAATTTATGTTTCCGTCTGCAGAATTTATATAATCAAAATTGGAAACTATGAAAACTGTTTGTTAAATTTTCAATTATTATCTTTTATAGAAAACTTTTTTTAATGCAATTAACATTATGTTTTAATAAAAATATACAGACGACTAAATCTTGCATATTTCTCTTAAATAATAAACATACAATATTGAAACACCAACCACAAAAATGAACATAATAACGTATTCAAGAATTCACTTTAACAGAAGCAAAAAAAAAAAACGTTGATTAAAAGAAATATTACAAAGAAAACCCGTTAATCTTTAGTATAGAAAAGGCGTATGTGAAATAGCTCCCTAATTTGAAAAAAACTGTGTTGTCTTCAGAAAGAAACATATTAAGATTGCAAAAAAACAGACGAACAGTGTATACCAAAAAACAATATATCTGCAACAGATTAGATAATGTATATGATATATGTTAGACAAACAGGATGCAAACATTAATATAGATATAATAATTTAATAAAAGGTCTCCATAAAAAAAAAAAAAACAGTCAATGCTTGTCAACCAAATTTTACTGTATAAATTCAAAAATTAATCTACATTAATAACAACTATATTCCATAAATGCACTTAACAAAACCGTATGATCAGCGACAGAATAAACGGAACATATGTAAAACGTATGACATACAAACCCAAAACAACCTACTAAATTAATAAACTGAGTTCAAATCTAATATTTTCGTTTTTCAACCAAAATATGCGTCTTTCAAATTATGAATAAATTTGATCTTTAAAATTTAGCTTAAAAACTGCGTAGGGATCATCGAAAATGATTTCAGCGATAAAAAACAATAATATTTCCCTGTGCAATTGAGATAAAGTATTAACTGGTACTGCAAAATAATCGGGATATCATGAAATTTGTTTAGACGTGACCGGTCGTGATCTTGAGATGATGCGCACAACAGCACAACGCACAACGCCTCTACGCAACTGTCAGTGCAATGACGATAGTTTAGCAGAAAACACACTGCGTTTTGTGATTAATGGAATACACCGTGGCGACTCGGGTATAGGTACTGTGAAATTGCAGCACCCCATATTTCCACTTGATATTATCGATAAAATTTAATATAACGAATCCTTTTTTCTTTAATTCCTTCTTTATATCTGTACAATATATAATCCTTAAGCTTAATGTCAGTAGCCATCCCCTAGTTTATGAAAAAATACAAAAATCATTTTATGGAATTGTGCGCTTCACAGCTATAGCGGCGTGGTGTTTGGCTGCTGTGTGCAAGAGTATACAGGAAGCTGCACGCGAGGCTGCGAGGGAGAGAGAGCACTGCTGCTTCCGCAATGCCGACCCTGGCGTGCTTGTGGAAGGTTTTTTTTTGTATAGTGTATATGGAACGTTCCTTGTTCGTTCGCTTTTCTAGTTTAGTCAGTGGAAGGAACATCAAAAGAGGTTTAGTTATTTTTTCAGTAGCGATCAGAACATGGCAGAAAACAAGGGCTCTTTGACTGCTAAATCTGTCCAAAAACACGGAAGGGCGAAAGAGATAGTAATTAGTAAAAACTAATTATATATTTTTTTCTGTGTAGGGTACATAGGAAATTAAATTAAGCACCATTGGACTATAGTGTTTTTAAGCGGACATTTTATTAAGTTATTATCCAATAACACTAAAAATATTATCTGTATTGAGATTTTATTATTTATTCGGTTAAACCGAATACGGGTTTTATGCACATGTGCTTAAAAACCGTGTACCATATTCTTGAACGTGGTAAATTGTAGAATTATATTATTATCCTGCATCCAGATATTTTATTTGATTCATTTCTTTTTCGGTTCTCTTATTTTACTGAAAACTTTAACCGTAGCCTTGAAAAGGCCCAGAAAAAAATTTCTGAAGCAGCACCCCCACTAATTTTAGGTACGAGCCACCACTGGGAGTACATATCATTTATAACTATTCAACCGACTTTCCAGCGTCTTTATGACAATTATTCCCCTCATGCAAACAGCATTAGACACTGGCATGAGACTTTTAAGGAATCTGGCAACGTGGAAGTGAAAAAGTCCCCAGGGGAACCAAACGAGTGATGAAGTAGTTGAGCGTTTACGCCAAAGTTGTTTAAGAAGCTTTAAAAAATCAAATTCTAAGCAAAGTTTACGTTAAGTAACGTTGCTATAATGTTTCAACAAGTGGTGTGCCCTCACACTTTAGCCTAGGCGTTCGACGAGTTTTTAATGAAAAATTCCCTAATAGTTGGATTGGTAGGGACGGTCCTGTGCTTTGGCTTCTGAGAAGCCCAGATTTAACACCCTTAGACTTTTTCTACGGGGATACGCTAAAACATTGTCTACAGTGATAAAATCAGGAATGTAAAACATACAAAACAACGGATCACGGCGGATATTGCCACAGTTACGCATTCAACTAACCAGCGGACTTGAGCAGAAATCAATTACCAGCTAGATGTTTGCAGAGCAACCAACATATATATTGAAATATTTTAGGATGTGTTAAAAAAAGGTCTGAGTTGGTGAATTTAAAAAAGAAAAAAATAATCGTTTGCTTATCTCTAGTTTCTGAGATACGATTTTTTTCGATGACCCTTTATTTGAAATCTATAATATATAATGAAATACGTTACGGTGGTTTTCATACGTCTGCAGAATGGAATTTTTTTTATGGTCTCTATTTATAAATAGAGGGCATAACATTTAAAGCAAGATAAAATTGAGATCCTAGACGTAAAAAATAGATTTTAGCAGGTTTAGGTTTAGGATTTTAGGTTTGTAAATATTAACAGAATTTTTAATTTTCTGTCAGGATAAAAATTAATTTTTATTTTTCCGGCTGTAACTATAATGTGAAATTATATAGATCGGTTCAAAATTTCTCTATCTTGATTTTTGCAAATGTCGATGTTATAATGTTTCCTGAGTTCAAAAAACCATACAAATTTCCGGAATATATGTACGTACGTTGTTGAATATTATTTTAATTAATACTTCCGGACAAGCTCAGCATAAGTTCTTCAAAAACGGCATAAAAATTGTCTATACATGGGGCGTTGTTGGCATTTAATGTTAAACAAATTAAAGAAAGTTGAGAGACAGTTTCCATCAATTTGAATTTTTGTTCAGTAGTTACAGAAAATTGAGTTTTAGTGCTGTAAAAGTCGTTATTAATTTACCTAAAATTCTAAATTCTTAGGACAATAGTAGTTTAGAACAAGGGGATATTCAACATTTTTCACCTCATATCTTTAAAACCCACTGACTAAAAACGTTGAAATTTGGGTCACAAATATTTACCATTATCATCTCAATTTTAACCTGATTTTCGCTTCCATTCGATAAGGAGTCATCACGGTACCCATATTTTTCCCCGGAAGGAAAACTTTAAGAGAGATTCAGGATACCAAATTAGACTAAAAAATTAATCTCGCTTCATTTTCCCCTTTACGCACGATTTTTAGTAAATTTTTTTAATACTTAAATTTTAACCAAGTGAAGTGAGGAAATGTTTTAAATAGAATATTCAGTTAACTTCTTGGCTAGTTTAGACATTCACATCAAAATATTTTTTCTGCCATATTTTTTCTCCCGGTATTATCTATGCAGTGTCCTGGAATATCAGATAAACGTAACGTACTGATTGAAGGCATAGAAATATAGATAGAATAGCAACCCGGGTGGCTAGAGGCCGGTCTGGGTGCTTAATTCGCCAAGATAGAGGTTTTGGGATCGAGCCTCGATTAGCATAGATATTCACTGTTATAATACGGATGTGTGGAGAACTCTGTGATAGTGCTGCGGTGCGGGAGGGTGTAGGCATTGACCTCGCTCTCCAAAGCGGACCAGAGCAGAGACAGATAGGCTACGTTTTCATAAAACGCATATTAAATTTTTTAAATCTGTTTCTTGATGTTTAAATAAATCAAAATGACTTTAAGTAAATTGAATTGTAGATCAAAATTGTCGTTGTTACGATCAACACTTGTCTTGTTGGTATGAGAATAGTATTTTTGGTGTTCAAAGATTCATTCAAGTAATGATCTAAGTCCACAGTCTAATTAAAGTTAGATGTTGGAGGAGTTGGGTGTGAAACCTTCGTTGTTAGAGGAAGGGGCTGGGATCGCGCTTCCGCGAATCGGTTAATTTGATAGTTGAGGGTTGTACATTATGGTAGACGGTCGTGATTGGAAGAGGTCATACGAAGGCAATAGTAGGTTGTGTAAATACAGTGATGGAAATGTATGTTGCGGCATTTGCATCGTTACCAAAGAGGCCAAAATCATGACTATGTTGTATTATCAAGTTGTTTTAGAGGGTTTAAAAGACGACCTCCGAAAAGCCCATCAGAGCAAGGAACGGAAGAGGTGATGTGATGACCGGGACCGGTTATTTTGTTATTTTTGTCTTCTCCTACGGTGAGGCATAATGATTCAAGGCATCAAAATAAACAAAAAACTTTTATGAAGATCTTTTCTCGCTTTATTTTCCCTCTGTTTACCATTTCAGGTTTTTTTTTCAATAAAAGCATATATCTAATCGAGATATTTTTACAAAACTTTGTATATAGACCCAAAAAAAATTCTACAAATTAAATAAATTTTTTAATTTTACTTCTAAAAATTTCAGAATGGTGACCGTTTAGATTTTATAACAATTAATATCTCTGTAAATATTATTTTTATATAATAAAGTTTTATTTGATATATTTTTAAAGCTTTTTTTTGTTAAAAAAATAAAATCTTATTTATTTAAATCGATGGATAAAAGCTTTAATATGACTGAAATTGATTAAATGGAACGAAACAGGCGTCAAAACAGGCATAACATTTTCAGCCAACTACAGATCCTATAGACAACCAGGTAAGGTGACACCGCTTTTAATTCTTTTTGGTTTTTTAATATCATCATTACAGATATAATATACAGATTTTATATTAACGCGAAAGAGTTAATTAAAACGTTTCCTTGTAATAGAAAATACACAAACAACGTGTTACTAGGTGTTACATAAGTAACATTGTTACATTCGGTACCTACTAGTGAAATATAAAAGAACCCGTTAGGAACTCTGTAAAAAACGAGTTCTAAAATTGTTTACTACATGTGTTATTAAACAATGATTTCCAAAATGTTTTGCTATTTGTATTTCATTGTTTATTTGAGCACTTTTTCAGTAAAAATAATAATTTTTTTAATATTTAAAAACCTACTGGATTTGAAATAAAGGGCTTTAAAAAAAAGACGGGAATTAATGTAATTCTTCAGGCTTTTTAATTTACTCATTGAGGATTAATTATAGCAAAGATTGTTCAAGACAAAAAACTTAATTACTCAAGAAATCATTATCATCGTATAATTAATTATTATCTACACTTAGACAGGACCCTTCAACTATGTCCGTCTTTATTCTCCTCCATTCCTTTACCGTTTAAACTCTTGACTGTTTCCTTTTGTATTTTCTATAATTTTTACTCTTTTTCGATTTTTTCTGAACCACTACAGTAGTGTTTTAATTTATCCTTCTCATATGATATTTTATCACCAGTTAGCTTTCTTATTATGATTTTTTGTTATTATGTTCACAGTCTTCTCACTACTTATTCATTTTTTAGTTAATCATTTTCGTATGTTTTTTCTCCGCGGATAGGCCTTCAAAGATCAGGCAAATATTATTTTATGTAATTTTTTTTTTTTCTTTTAGAAAGAAGTTCTTCATTCTTTTGGACTGTTTAGCTCATCATTCTTCATTTCATCTTCCTCTGCTGAATTCGTTTCACCTACAGAAACCTTTAATTTAAAAATGTTCTTTCTTTTTTCGATTTAGTCTGTAATGTAAAACTTTTTGAGGTTTTTATCTGTTTAACAAAGCTATCTTGAGCATTATAATTCCAGTGTTTATTGAAAATCTTGGATTTGTTTACCCTTGTTTACCCTCGGACCATGTTTCTATAGAATTTTAGTCGTTTTTTCTCCTTTTTACTTCCAGTTCTTCAATTGTATCGTATATCTCTTTATTTTATCTCAGTCTGTGGCTTTCTTGTGATCTTCTTGGACCATAAATTCTTCTTGGAATTCTTCTTTCTATTTTGAGTAGGTTTTAGTTTATTATATCTATTTCAATTATATTTGTAGTTTCCATGCCGTAGAAGATTACTGGTCTTACAACTGTGTTTTAGTAATGCCTTAATTTTGCATTTATAGATAGGTTATATCTATTGGAAATATTTTTTGTATAAAAGTTTAGTTGTTCTAATTTGTAATTTTTGATCACAATTACTAGTTTATCTGTTCCATTTCTACTAATTATTTCTCCAAAATATTTAAAATAGTCCGTGATCTTAATTTTCCCATACTTTGTTTCTATGTTTCTTTGACTTTGTTTGTCATTTCTTTGTTTCTTTATTGTCTTTTTGGGATATTTACTGTCACTTGTCATCATTTGTATCTTTGAAAAGAAGATCTGCAAGCTTATTTTTTTTTCAGCTACTTCTTTCAGTAGGTTAATTTGATTGATTGCTTCTTGTTCTGAGTGCCAATTCGTGGGCAAAAGCTAGACGTTCAATCTTGACTTTCTGATACTTTGTTCCTGTTTTTGCACTTGTGTCATTATTTTCCCAGAAGGTTTTTATAACTTCATCTAAACTAAGTTTGAAAAAATGGTAGTTAAATATTTTTTTTAATTTTCTGTAGGTACTCAACATTCATCTGTGGATTCATTTTTTTACAGATTTAAAAAATTATTTACTAAAACAAGTGAAATAAACTAAAATTTACGAAAGAAATTCCAAATACTTTTCAAATGTATCTAGTTTAAAAAAACATATATATTGTTTTTTTGTGATCTATTTGTTGTAGATGTATTTTATTAAAAAAATTATATCATTTAGAATTTTAAACTATTCAAAAGAAATGCCCTTTTCTTTTACTTAAATCTCTTTTTCTTTTAACTGTACCTTTTGTGTGATCTCGCTGAATATGTATTGTATTACCGCAGCACCTTTAGGAAATAACATTTAAAATAAATAAAATTAGAAAAAATACGGTAAATTTACCTTTAAATTTCAATTAGTTACACTTCTTCTATGTAAAATATAGGACCTGTTTACTAATGTCAATGGATAATTAAGCTTGTTTTGCATTAAAATGTATAGTTTTTTTTTAACAGAGAATCTAAGCAGTAACTAATGTATTGTTTTTAGATGTCTCCCTATATAGGCTACTTATAAAGTAAGATTTAAAAATGATGTATACCATTAAAAGAAATTCTTAATTACATCTAAACAAAATAGAAAAATAATAAGATTTATTTTTTGACGTTCATCTGTACAGTACGAAGAAGTATAATTTTTCATTTACTTTTATCAGTAGCTTTAATAACACAAAGTTGAATAATGAAAGGACTAGAAAATCATTTGGGAATTTGAGAGATTAGAAAAAATAATAATTGCTTCAGAGATTTTCATTACTTTAATGGAGTAAGTTGAATTGTGAGCTATTAGTCATAAGGGTATTATTACTGACTCTTCATAAGTTTGTACTGCTAATTATTATTGATTTAAGAAAAGTCTGCTGTAAAAACTACTGGAAATTTATTATTAAACATAATTATAGTAACTTATGTAAAGAAATAAGTTTAATGTAATGCCAAACTCATCTCACAAGTCTGTAAAATATAAATTAAACTTTATATTAATATAATTTTTTTTTTGTTTTTTTTTTTAATAGAAAAAAACTGTTAATATTTTAAAAAACTAATTATGCACAAATAGAATACTTAAAATTAAAGATTACTATAATAATGTATTTAAATTAACAATACCTTGATTATGTATGATCATAGTATACGAGTAGATATTAGTAATCCTTTTCAATATTAATCTTTCATATAAGTCTCGATGAAATCCTTGAATGCATTTGATAAAGTATATTTGATAACATGCATACAAAAAACGGATACAATTAAAACATAAGCTTACAACAACTGGATCATAATTTAGGAAAAGCATTGAACTTTAAATTTACGAAAGAAAGCAAAAGATACATAAATTTGTTATCTAATTTGGAGATACAGAATTCAAGTATGTAAAAACAGAAACAATTCAATCCAAACAGTTGAAATTTTTCAACAGTTTTAATTAATACACCTGCGCACAATCACAAAGATACCATCATAAATTTCCACCTCAATTATCTACCAAGAGTTGAGACACCTAGGGATGAACCTGGATCGTCGTTTGACATGATAGTATCACGTGAGGATAAAAAGAAAATAACTGAACGCGAAGTATACTTTGAACTGAACTGCTTTGACTGCTGCAGAGAAACTCAGCCTCACATTGCCTTACGAGAATCTGGACTTGTGGTATAGAGTTGTCGCGGATAACAAACAATAGCTTTTTATTAAGTCCTATACTCCCATAATTCAGATGATATATCATCAATTCCTTACTTCTTTGTTCTTTTTTAACATACAGATAATTATTTAATTCAGATTCTAGTATAGAGTTTCGTCTGATAATTTATCCGTTTATTTTTTTATTCTATATATTAGAATAAAATATTCTAATAATATAATATAATATTAATAATATTATATAATTATTAAATGTAATATAATATTCTTATAATATATATATATAATATTTTTTATTCTGGAATCTATTAGTTACTCTTTCTTTCAACAATAACAATTTTTCAGTCAAGTCTTGAAAACTTGTCGTAAAGGACGGCGCACGATAAGCTGGCACATTTATAAAGCCGATTATAAATAATGTTTTTTTACCTTTGTTTCATGTTGTGCTGGCGTAATCCCTACTTCTTGGAAATACCAGTAGATATCGCCTATTCTTTGTATTAGCTTCTGATTCGGCAACATATTAGTTATTGTTGAACTATCCGATCACAAAGGTTTTTCTAATTCACAGCGTGCTGAAGTTGTTTTTTTATGCTAAATCAAAAAGTGTTATGGTGACTCACCGAGCTCATTTTAACGCTCGATGGACTCTAGCAAGACCGTAAATTTGAGAAAGAAGGCTACATAAAAGAAGAGAAAGGACTTAAAGCAGCTCCTGTTCGTTCGCCGGAAAATATTGAAGTAATTCCAGTTGCCATGCAAAGTAGTCCGGAGAAGTCTATACGGCGAGCTCAAAGAAAAATGGAAATATATCGTCGTACAGTACAAAGAATGTAACACAATGATCTCAAGTTGTTTCCGTACAAAATAAGTTTCCTATTTAAGCTGATGCAACCTAACAATCAAAAAAGATCGGACTTTGCACTGTAGTCTGAAGGGAAAAATAATGATGGTATATTCAACTCTTTGTTTTTCAGATAAGGCTTATTTTTATGTTGATGGGACTAGGGACTGTTAACGAACAATTGAATATCCTAATTGAAAATCTTTCTTACAATAAGGTGGGTGGTGCGTGTTTAGTTTTTTGGGGTTAAAAGTTTACCAATTACTTCAATAATACGTAATCCCATTACATGATAAAATTATCGTTCAAAGATCTACTTAAAATTATTAAAATCCCTTTTCCCTGGTAGTTTGGAGCACGAAATTTTATAGAAAATTCAATATTTCAGATATAGGACATATTATGCTTGACCCTGATAAAACATCCATATTTTATATAGCGTAGGTAAAGAAAACCCATCAAAAAACATGCGGTAAATGGTTTAAAACAGAAAAAATTAGAAAAAAAATTTAAATAATTTTTTTTTAACTACAATTTTTAGGAATGAAGAATTAATTAGTTTTTTTCAATCTTATTCTACTTACCTTGCAGCATAGCTCTACAACTATGCTACATAAGGAGGTAATCAGTCAAAAAATTGGATGTGGATTTTTTCGCATTTCTCGACGCTTCATGACCCAAGGACCACAAAAAACAAAAAAACAAAAATGTGGGGGATGATTTATTCTTACGTATGTACGAATATAGGCGAGAATTAACCTTAATAAATTTTGACTGGATAAACTGATTTTGATGAAATTTAACAGACTCGTATATATGGGTCAATTTGTTGGTAAAATTTTGAGAGAAATGTCTCCAGGGGGTGAGGTAGATAGATTTTTTTGGGGGTAAAATTTCTCAAAATACTGTAAAACATAATCCCAATTTATATTAAACTCAGTACAAGCACACATTCTTATCATTAAAAAGAATTCCTCCAAATTCTCCCCTTTCCACAAAATTTAAAAAACTGTTTTTATTTTCAGCATATTTTTAACCGAATTTCTTTTGCCTTAAAAAGGCGTATTAGTAGTGCAAAAAATCAAAAAATATATATACTTTGGGGATAAAGAAACCGGTCAAACTTTAAAAATATAGATTATTGAAACTTTTTTAGTTTATTTGAACTTTTAATATTACAATTAGTTTCATTATTATTCACCCTCATTTCCAAAAAAGAAACTCCCTGGTAACTTTTAATTGGTTGAACATTTGTTAATGGATGTTTTTTTTAGTTTCTTCCATTTTAATATAATAAAAAGAAGACAAGTCAAAAATTTCCTTAGGAGGTAAATTTGGAGGAGAAACAGAAAAATCTAAAAAAAAAATATTTTTTTTAATATTTTAAAAATTTTTCATGTATCATTATTTTCCACTATATAAGAATAAATGACCAATGCCAGGAAAGTATAAAAACTTTGTTATGTGCATTTTTTTAATTAGTTTTTCTTATATTTTTTAAAGTTATTTTTTCATTCGTTAAAATAAATGTCACAACTTTTTTTTTAAGTATTCCACCCGTTTAAATATTTATTTTCCTACAAACTCACTCTATTAAACTTTATAAAAACAATCCCTTTATTATGATTACAGTAATTATTGAAAATTATATATTGTTGGTTAAGATAACTATGTTGAAGCTTAAGTCTTACTTCATAATAAGTGATAAATCACGAATATTCTATTAATTAAAATGTTCTATCTTATATCAGCATACTAATATTCATTAGGAAAAAATTTGTTGGTTTGACTTCACATTTAGTTTACCGCAAAATTGTATTGTACTAAAAAAGCACAAAAAATCTTAAAACCTGTTGTGTTTAAATGCTTAATAATTATTTATCATTTCTATTATAATTAATTAATTTCAGTTTAATTAATTTCTCATTTCAGAAAGTAATCTAATTGGAAAAATAATTCCATTTGAAATAATTAAATTGGCCGCCATTTTTGATTTTACAATTGTCAGCCAGTAGCTCCGTAACGGCTGTGTTTAGAGAGAAATATCCAAGAATAAAATAATCATAAAATACGGATTGGGCAGGTAATCCCTTAGCGCTAGTTACGAAATTATTAGGATAGGTGCCTTTGATGAATCTAAAACGTCTGTGTGGGTTTCATCATGTTCAAAGGATAGTTGTATACATGCCCCTCCATTTCCAATTTTTCATCCGAAACAGCATGACAGAGCTGATCATTTCAAATGCTGACGGAAGAGCGTCTTGGAGTAGCTCATTGTTAATATATCTGCGTTTTCGGATCTTTATTACAAAATTCCTGAGTTATAATGTGTGGTGACGCCAGGGCTTCTTGTTGGCCAAGCTAATGGAACCAGTCACTCTTATGACCCACGTTAGATCCAGTAATTCGGAAAAGTTTCATTGAGATGTCTGCGGACATTCAGAGTAAAATGCGCTAGAGCACCGTCTTGCTGAAATGTAATGATGTCAACGACATCTTTTACCGTTAATTCTGAAATCAACCTCTCGTCAGTGATTCTCTGATAACTGTGTTTATTAACCACGCCATCGAAAAAATAAGCACCAAGAAGATGATCCTGTCATCCCAATTCAAATAATAACATAATGCGGATGATGTTCGATTTCCTCAAAAAGTTAGGATTTTCTTTCACCAAAAAAAAGAAAACATTTCGATTACGAGAGCTTCGATAAATCGCACACTCATCTGAGAATATGACGTTATTTTTATCGTTTGCTCTCGGAAATCGTGCAAACAATAACTAACACGCATAAACATGTTTATTATGGTTATTGCCACTCAACGCATTAACTGATGTTATTCAACTCATTATCTGTGACTAAACGAAAACCTTTAACTTTCAAGTCGTTCCGCATATGGTTTTGCATCGTCTGTTGATCTTGGATAGTCTAACTCTGCAGAACGTTTGCGCGCTGATTTCATCGGTGTTTGTTGAATCGACATTGCTACATCAGCATACGTCTCAGTTCGAGTACTCGACCTCAAAGTCCGTGATTCATCAAGATTACTTCTTGTTGCAAAAGCTTTCTTCTCCTGTGTCTGTAACGTTGCCGTGATGGTGACGATTTCTCAAAACGCAAAAAACGTCATTCATAATGCTCTCCTTTCACCACTGTTTGGACGTTCGTAGACCCACACGCAAGCTAGCAAACGCTCTTCGACAGTGAACGCACTTGTATTCAATGTCTTCCATACTCGACTACGACTAAGGTCATCCCACCACAAATGAACACACCGAAGGATCCCGCCACGGCTTATCCTCGCCACCTTTACCAGCAGTAGTAAGCGATATCAAAGGTGAAAATTGGCAGAAATAGAGTCCGATTAAACTGGATTAATTACAGTGTAATGGAACTTTCCGCCCAACTCGTACTATTTTCTACTCAAAAATGTAATAAAAACATGAGGTTTCCATTTCAAATAATAAAGTTTACCACCACAGTGGAAAATGGCAAAATATATAAAAAATGGTAGCACTGTATTTTTAAGGAAGGGAAAATGTAAGGAATGTTTACCATTTAAACGTTTTCATAAAACATACGGTTTTTGAAATCCAAATGACGGCCATTTTAATGTAATCACCTGTATTAACTGTATATATGTATATATATATATATATATATATATATATATATATATATATATATATGTGTGTGTGTGTGTGTGTGTATGTAAAATGTAATTATAAAGTTGCTTCAGAATTTTGTTTTGCCACGTTTATCCGGGAATAAATCTAATTAAATTAAGAATTTTTTGAAGAATAGTGATTTTATAAGTTTTCGTAAAGAAAAATTGTGTATTGAAATTACATAATTTTACCGAAATATATTTGACTAATAAAATAAGATCACTATCAGTTTTTCTTACCTTTTAATAAAGCGAATTAAACGCGACAAATTCGTCAGAAAAAAATATTTATAGCAATTAATACCAAATATAATTTGATATATACCTACCAAATTTTATTTTTTTATCTCATTGTTAAGGTACTGTAGATAAATAAGAAGAATGAATAAATAAGGCTTATTTCATGATTATATAAAAACAAAATGACAGCAAGTCGATTAATATTTTAGTAAAAATATAATTCAAAATTATATTGTGTAATAAAACATTGAGCCAGTATATATATATATATGCGAGCATTTAACACGCCAGTATAAATTAAGTACTTAATAACTTAGTAATGCAGTGTTAGCTAGAAGGTATGTAGTATAAAAGAAAGTAATAAAAGATGCAATATGTTTACTGCTCATGAATATTTTTATTTCTTTTTTAATTCCACTTCAGTGATTAAAAGGAAAAATATAATGATTTTTGTGCAGTATTATGAAATTACCACTAAGTAATATTTCATAGTTGAAAGATGAAAATATGTGTATGAGGGTTTTATTGTATAAAAATATTTCTTTCTCCTAAAGGTACGGGTTTATTACTTTAATGTAAAATATTATTTTTTCACTTCTAGGCGAGTAGAGCTAGAATAGTTATATTGCAAGGAACAGTGTAATGATCATGTTAAAAGTGGGAAAAGGTTTTTCTTTTTCTGTAAATCATTCATTTTTGAGTCCAACTAGTATATCAAGACAAATAAAAATAAATAAAAAAAACATGATGAACATATCTATGTGCGTACGTATGTACGTGTATGTTGCACTGATTCTGGCCTTATAGGTCAGGCGTGATCAAACCGATTTTCTTCAAATTTGTCTAAATATTACACCTATGAAGCATTGATAATATTAACTTTTTCAAAAATTTTTAAAGGGATGGTGGTTATCGCAAAAACCAATTATGATTTTCTTCAGAGGCATTTTAGAGAAAACTTTACAAATGCAAATTTGTTACCTTCAATGCATATGTAATCCAAAACAAGCTTCTATTAAAAAATCAACCACCCGTTCTTAAAATTTAAATATATGTTGTTTGTTCTGCTGTATCATTCATCCATTAAATAATTTTTCAAAAATATTTGAGTTTACTTCATTTAAATAACTATTAAGAAATAACTAATTATTTTTTAAATTAGAGTTCCCGGTCCTAAAATGCAAAAAATTATTTTTCAATGAAAAAGCTATGCAACATATTGCAGGCAAGCAAGACCATTATAACGGACCAGAGTAACAAATTTTTTCCAATTAAGAAGAAAAAAGGAAACAATAATGAAAAGAAGAATCCAGAAGGAACTAGAATGGATTCTTTTCTTAGAGTAACGAGTCCGTTTAACAATCTGTTTTTTGTAATACAGAAAACACTTCCAAAAGCTGTTGTTCAACCAGAAGGGTTACCGGACCGGAATAAGAATTTATACGAAAACGTAAGGGCGTGGAAGATGAAAATTATTATTCTTCAACAATTAAAGGGATAAGGCGGGTACTAGTTCGGCAGGCCAAGGGATATAAATAATGCCAGGGACCAGCGGAGAGCGTCAGGAGTTCTGCGAGTCCGTGTTCGGCGAAGTCATAATAACAAGCGATAACAAAGTAGTTTTGTAAACCCGAGTTTGAAGGGTTACATTGACGGCGATATCAATAAGCCCGTGGAAAACAGAGTGAAGAGTACGTCAAAAGTATTTCAGTGTCAACAGTGGGTGAACACAGGGAGTTGTTTGGTGAGTTATTGATAAACTGCACTGAGAGTGTCATTATTCTACTCATTAACAAAGTGTGCGGTTCTTTTATAAACAATAAAAGTAATAATACTTACTGAAAGTAAATGATACGAACTTTAGAATTTTTTACTGTTGTCTTGATGTTAATGAAGTATTAGTTTCTAGCGGTCATTAAAACGTTTTCGGTAAATTGGTCAGTAGATTCAAGTATAATTTTAAAAAAAAATATTGTTCTTTTTATTTGAATTACTATAGTGTATGTTATACATATATATACACACATATATAGAGACCGGATTATATACATTTCATATTTGCATATTAAGCCCATTCTCACCGGTTATTGCATATTTTACTTAATATCATCCTTAGTGATGATGCATATTTTCACTATATTTACAATATTTTTCGGTAAATATCTTTTTTATTCTTTTCCTGTTCAGCCTCCGGGAATTACCGTTCAGATATTACTTCAGAGGATGATATGTATGAGTGCAAATGAAGTGTTGTCTTGAACATTCTCAGTTCGACCATTCCTGAGATGTCTGGTTAATTGAAACCCAACAACCAAAGAACACCGGTATCCACAATCTAGTATTCAAATTCGTATAAAAGAAACTGCCTTTACTAGGACTTGAACGCTGGAACCCTTGACTTCCAAATCAGCTGATTTGGGAAGACGGGTTCACCATTAGACCAACGAGGTGGGTTTCGGTAGGATAGCTACCGAAAATAAAAAGAAGTCTTACGTTTCAGCCGACCAAACCTACTAGCCGCACGGTTCTTACAGCGCACTTAACAGCCGCGCGTCTATTGTTGTGGTAGGATAATAATTATAAGGCCAAGTAACAAATAAACCCAAGCGTGACAAGGACGGACGATACCGTTTGCGTCGCGCATGCCTATTGCAGCACTCCCTCTACGCAGTTAAATTACGCATTTTATTGCGACGCGTTCATTGCATCAGTTTAGTTTTTTATTTGTTTGTATGAATTTTAATGTGTACCAAGCTTCCCAAAAAAAAAAAAAAAACAGTCTCTTCGTGAATAGCTGACTATTCTGGAATATTTACATACGACGGAAATATTTTATATTGTCGAGTTTGCGAGAAAAATATTTCGTCCACAAAAAAGTTTCAAAATGACCAGCATGTCAATACAAGTCTTCTTATCGCAAGATTGCAAAAGAAAGGCCCACAACAACAACTTGTAACAGCGACAAGTAGCAGTGATTTCACTGCCAAAGATAAACAAGAAAACCTCGTTAGCATGGATTTATGTGAAGCATTGCTTACAAGTAATATTCCTCTTCACAAACTTACAAATCCTACCTTCAAAGATTTTTTGCGAAAATATTGTTGAATCAAAGTACACCAGATGAATCAACATTGCGTAAAAATTACTTACCAACAATTTACCTGCATATTCTGGAAGAACTCAAGGATTATTTGGATTTCAGCTGACGAAACTACCGACACTTGTGGCCATTACAATGCGGATTTAATTGTCGGTGCATTAAAGCTAGAGCGCTCTTCTTCCTATTTGGTGACCTGCAAACACATTGAAAAGACAATTCATTCTATGATCGCTAGATTCGTGAATGAAGGTATTAAAAAAATATGTACTGAATCTTTTGCGGATGAAAGACATTATATTTCTCTCAGCCGCTGCTCCCTATATGATCAAGGCAGCTAAAGCTCTCCATATATTTTATCCAAATTTCATTCATGTGACGTGCTTTGCTTACGGAGTACAACGACTCACTGAAGAAGTACGATCCACGTTTGGGAATGTAAATAAACTAAATATTTTGATGATCGAAGACACAATCTTACTACCGAACATTTGGAACAGTACCTGATTATTTACGTTTACAAAAGTAACAATATGTTAAATAATTGTTAGTTATCGAATTTATCGATATATTATTCAACTGCTTACTAACTGTATGCTGATTTTGAATAAAAAATAAATAAAAAATTACTATTTTTTTTTATTATTTAAAGTTGCATATTTTTACACTTTTTCATATTTGACATGCATATTTTAAGCATTTTTCATGCATATTTGCATGTATTTCAAGGTTTTTATGTTGCATATATTCCGGTCTCCACATATATATGTCCGTGTGTATGCGCCGCTCGCGCGCGTGTATACGCGATATTATTGTTATTACTATATATGAATTGTTACTTATAACTGTTTATAGATATTGTATATATTTTCATGTAATACTGTGCAACATATGAAGGCTTTGTAAAGCTGTTCTGTTGCACAAAAAACAAAATAAATAAATAAATAAATAAACTATTTATATTATATATTTTGTTTACGTGTTTAAGATAATAAATTGTATTAGCAGGAAATTTTCCCGTTTGTTAGTCTCTCAATATCCTTATCGAACCGCGAACACGCGACAATATCGTATGAATGGCCGGCGTAGCCGGGAAAGTAATGCTATTCTTGCCAAATTTTTTCTTATTTCCTCATGGTAGGTTATATATTTCTTGCTTGTAAAAAAATGGATTTTTTAGTTAATTAAAAAAAAGAAAGTTACATATAACATCTTTTGAATTAGATGTTTAATTTAGCATAATAACAACTTGAATTATAAGGAATTTTAATTTATAAAATTTAAAAGATAGTACTCGTATAATTAACTGTAAATTAGTAAAGAAATAACTTATATTTTTATTCCTGGAGCGCGTTCAAACTTCTTCATTGCATCATCAGTTTTTAGATATTATACGTAATTTACAAAAATATTTATAATGATGGAAGGGACATGTAGGAAGAATGGATGATTCAAGAATTTTCAATCAGACTCTTACTACGCTCCGTTAAGAAGGAGGATGAGAGACGACCGAGGAATCGCTGGAATGCCGGAACAGATCTGTGATCTATACCGTGTTCTAGAAATGATGATGATGTACATATTACATATAAAATTAATTACATAGAATATAATTTAATTGTTTAAATATATTATATAAAATACCTCTCTTATCTATCTTATATATCACATTAAAACATTTTATTATAATATTAGCAAAAACTATGATACCTATCAGACGGCCACAAAATTGACACTACGGTAAGTCACAAGATGTGCACAATGCATATTGTTCTCTTCTGTGATTTGTAAATATTTTCGAGATCCAGTTGATAGTAGTAATTAAAAAATAGAAAAAATAGAAAAGTAACAAAGGAAACCATCATTTTATATTAATTATTCTATACCAGGGTTCTCCAAACATTTTAGTCTAAGGGCCACACTGACTCCTCCACTAAGTCCCAAGAGCCAAGCCTTAGGTAGCTCATCATACCAACATACTATAGATTTGAATTCGTTTCAGAACTAGTCGGCGAGTGAGATATCTATGGCGCAGGGCGCGGGGGTAATCTCTGCTCCGTTCGCAAATTTGGTTAGTACTTACGGGCAAGAGTCAAGGACATTTCATTACGGCGAAGATAGCCGATGCGCGTACTGTGCGTTGTATATTTTTACTGCTACTAACGACTATGCTAAATGTATAGTAGTGACATCTTGCGGAGAGTAGAGAAGTCAAGTGCAGGACATGGCAATGCTACAGTACTACAGCGATCTGAAAAGCGAAATGTAGTGAACTAACGTGTTTTGTGACTGTAGTTTCTTAGTGAAAATACAATGTGTTTAATTTAATTAAAAGTGTCTTAAAGATAAATCCAGTGCATTTTGTTTACTTAGAACTCTTAATAGTATTAACTGGCATTATTTTGATTTGAAGTTACGTTCCTTTTGTGTAGATTTTTATAAATATGGATAAGAAGTGAAAGAAAGGGATATCAACATTTCGTGACTCAAACAAGTAATAAGGCATTGTGTTTAATTTGCAATGAAACAATATCAGTCCTCAAAGAATACATTATGAGACTAAACATTCTCAGAATTACTCCAAATATATAGGATGCCTTCGGTTAGAAAAATATGAATCCTTGAACGCCGGTTGAAATCTCAGCAATTGTTGTTTAATATAGTAAATCCTGAACAAGAAGCAGCAACTCGTTCTGGTTTCCGCGTGGCTCATTCAATAGCGAAACATGGAAAACCAGTTACTGACGGCGAATTAATTAAGGATTGAATGATTGTAGCAGCATAAGAAAAGTGTCCAGAATAAGCTAATTTATTTTAAAACATAAGTTTTCCAGCAAACCACTGTAGCTTGAAGAGTAGATGGTATAACAGAAAATATATTAATTAATTGTCTGACAAAAATCGACACTTAGAATGGTTCTCTCTGGCCCTGTATGAGTCAGCAGATGTTTCAGATATTACTCAGGAGTTACTTATTTTAAAAGGAAATAAAAATTATGAAGTATATGAGAAGTTTCTTGACGTTCATAGCATTCACGATACGGCCACTGGAGAAGATTTTTTAAAGGAGTTAAAAATGCTATTCAAAAAATCTTCAATGAAAACACTTGAAGTGTATCACTACTGATGTTGGCAAAAACATGAGTGCAAAATAAAAATTTGACGTAGCTCTTGTATCAAAGGGCGTAGAAAATTGACAGTGGTTCAAAACCACCAATCGTCAACAGTCATTGTGTGAAAAATGAAAATGTCAGATGTTATAAAGCCAGTCATGTCAGCTGTTAATTATATCAGATCACATGATTGTGATCTGATATAATTGTCTCAATCGTCGACAATTGCGCGAGTTTACCGTAGAGATTGGAGAAAATGAATTACCATATTATGCAGCAGTACGCTGGTTTAGCTGCGGAAAAGTTCTAACGCAATTTTTTTATTTACGAGCATTAATCGAAATTTTCTTAAATGAAAGGAATCGTCCTCTGGCTGAGTTACAAAACAGTGGTTATTGAAGTTATTCTATACAGATTTAACTAAAAAAATGAATGACCTTAATTTAAAATTACAAGGAGAAAACCAGCTTCTGCCTAATTTATACACTCATAATAATTCCTTTTGTCAACAAATTGTTTTGTTTCAATCTCAATTGAACAAAAATTGTTTCATGCATTTTAATGCATGCCAAACACTCAGGTAGCAAACTGAGATTCCATTTCCGGTAGATTTCGCAATTTTAGTTTTGGAGCTTTAAAAATAAATTTTCAGTCTCATTTTTCAGATTTTGATGAAACTGCAAACGATATCAAAATTTTTCAAAATCCTTTTAACGCCGATACAGAAACCCTTGCCCCAGATCTTCAAATGGAAATGATTGATTTGTAGTGTAGCGATATTTTTAAAGAAAAATATTTAGTCATTATCATTGCTGGAATTTTATAAGAGTCTTCCAGTCACACAATTTGATCAGTTGCATAAAATTGCTCGTGGGTTTTTTCCGCTTTCTACAGTACTTATCTGTGTATCTGTGTGAAAAGCATTCTCTAAAATGAAATACACAAAAAATATTTACAGATCCAAAATGAACATTTGAAGTCGCTGCTGCTAAGTTCCACTAGTAAACTAGATCCGCAACTGCAAACAAATGCCAGTGGTAAGTTACAGTTATATAAATCTCGCTAAACGTAATTATAATGTTTAATTTCAGTATGTGAATTACCTATGTATGTCACTTTGTAAGTTTTTACAAGTATTGTAAGTTTTTAAGGTAAAACTCATATTATTATTTACAATTAAAATGCTCAATTTCATTACGGTGTCAGTTATTCTGTTTCTTAATTAGTTGTTAAATAAAAACATCTGATTGTTATTTTGTTAAATTTATTTACATTTAAAATTTTACAATGTAATATAAATTAATTATGGCTGGCCGCATACCGGGCATATTGGCGGTAGTTTGGAGACCCCTGGTCTACGCCACAAGAAAGAAAATTATTAATAATTTCTGTAAATTCTAAACAAAATGTGCATTTAAAACATAATTATCGGTAAATTTAATTATTATTTTTCTATGTTTTATTCTAAAAATGATAATAATTATTACTCACATTTATAAAAATAATAAATTAAGAGAGTAGAAATGCGAAACTAGAGTAATGGTCTAATATAAGTACAGTATATCAAGAATATTTTTCTAATTTACTCGACTTTGTCTGCTAACTTTGTTTTGTTATTTCTTTGTCACTTAAAGTTTACTTGAAAAATACAGTCTATCATAAAACTTATCATATAGTTTACAGATACGGTAGATTAAAATATGAGTCGCATTGAATATGTAATCCACAATCCACACATACTCTCAATCAATCAGTGCATATAACTTCAGTATATGTGTGTGTTGTGTTCTGGTACGCGTTATATTGTATTTATATTATATAAATTACTTCTATTCTAACGGATGATTCTGTAGTCGAATTATAGTCCGAATTAAATATATACTCAAGGGAAAGTTCCTGTCAAGAGAGATAATTTCAGCTTCTCGTTGTTAAAACATTTAAGTTATCTATTATACTTATGATACAAAATGTTTAAAACAACATTAGAAAATTTAATTACCGTTCATTACTTTTTAAATTGTTGTATTATGAGGTCACGTGCACGGAAAACACTTCTATTTCCGTAGGGGCATCGACTATTCAAACCAACCCGATTATCAGCTTGTCAGGATTGATTAACAGTATACCAAGGCTTGTACAAATATATATTTATCTAACTTCAGATATTACACTCATATCAGATTGAAATGTATATTAATATCTTATAATATCTATGTTTGTATGGTGCGATTTAATAAAGGTACATCGAGTCAATCTTAATGCTATAAAAGAACTACCAAATAATTTATTTTATGTTTTACAAGAACACTTAAAAAGAATATCTTGTAAAAAGAAAGAAAAAAGAAAATAAATTTCTAATAGCGAAGTAACTTTATATTTTTAATATAATCACTAAAATCGTTTGCTTGAAATCAGTTCAAGTAGTTTGAACATTTCTTTAGCAAATGAACCCTTAAGAGATAAAATACTGAGAGATTCAAGTATTCATTAAAATTACACACTACTTAAGTATATTTTTAAATAAATTTAATAACAAGTATAAGTTTTATATTAAAGTTTTAAGATGTGTCTTACAATTCAAGGAATTTGCTAAAATTGATTCGACTAATTAACGAACAGAAAACTTTGTTGTGGATCCGGTCCGGATCCACAACAAAGCAAAGCACAGCCCTGGGGGTTGTCTACACAAACGAGCCTCTCCGTCACCCGGTCATAAGCCTAGTCCGACAGATCAGTCCATCGGTTAGATCATTTCATTGCCTGCCTTTATCCCTAGGTCGGGGTAAGCCCGACTATGTCGTTCTTGGACCCCACCCAAGAAGCCGGGACTCGGTCTTGATGCAATGCCTCTAGTGAGAGCACTCTGTGCAGGGCACTCTCACCGGGTCTGGGTCTTTTTCGCGAAGGGATTAGAGAGTCCCAATGCCTCATCACTGCCGCCCATCCATACAAGGTCAGATGAACGGCAGCTCCGCAGGGGGCTGTTCGTCAACCCCTCTAAAAATTCTCTTTGAAAATTTGAACTTTATAAGATATATAGAATCAAAATGGCGGCTTTCAAATAAAAATATCGGTTTCAGATAAATAACATTGTAACTCCTAGTACGAAGTAAAGGAAGTATTGTGATCGCGAAAAATATTGATTTTCAGATTTCAACGGAAATAAACATTTTGACTATCCCTGAAGCCATTTTGACTAGTTTCGGCATGACGTCTGTACGTAAGTATGCATCTCGCATAACACAAAAACAATTAGCCGTAGAATGCTGAAATTTTGGATTTAGGACTGTTGTGCACTTCCCCCTTTAATTGCAATAAACAGAACCAAAAGTGTCCAAAAACGCCCACAATCCAATAAAATTTGGGTTTTGGGTATTTTCTTAACTGCAGTTATAAGCACTCATTGAGAGCTTTTTAACGATATATCACAGGTAAGTGATATATCAGGTAAGTTTTCAACGATATACAGGTAAGTGGTACTTATTTTCATTGGCTCCAGTTATAGCCAATGAATGTTATAGTTATAGTTAAAATTTTAATTAATGAAATTAATTAAAATTAATTATTTGGATCTTACAAGGCACACCGGTTCGAATCAGATTTCATCTCCTTTTTCTTTTTTTAACTTTTTTTTTAATTTAAATAAATTGATCTATTAATAGTTAGTTACTAACTCTGATTGTGAATTTTTTTACGATAAATAATATTCAATAATAACAATAAAAAAAAAGAAAAAATATCAGAAATTGTTAATGAAATAAAATTTTTTGTACTTTTAAAAAAATCTATATATGCAATTTAATAAGCGTACAAGGAAGTCATGTGGTGTCTACATCAGATGTTTTATTCATTTCAAAATAGCTGGTAAAAATGATTAAAAGTGATTATGTATAGTTAAACAGCTGTTCAAATTGAATAAAACAAGTTAATAATTAATCATAATCATGTCTAATTATCAAATTGTTTTTGATAATTCTAGTTCTAATTAACATAGTTTTTTTTTTTAATTTTTACCAGCTATTTTGTAATGATTAAACAACGTGGTATATCTGAAATTGATGTTTTTATTTGGAAACAAGAATGTTTTCAAATAAAAACATCAATTTCATTATTTGAAAACATGAAAGTTTTCAAATAATGTGTTTCTATAAGTCCTTGAAGGGTTAAAATTTCCGAAAACATTTTTTGAACCTTTGTTAATAGGTCTGTACAGTTTCAACAAAATCACTGGTGAGTGAGCGAGTGATACTCAATCAATTGCGTATACCTGTTCGTTGGACACACGGTATATATTCTAATGTGCCTTTTAATATGTGTTATATTCTTAATGTGTTTATTAAGAATATAACTTAATGTGTTGATCTCCTTGGCGGAGTAGTAGCGTCTCGGCGTTTTATCCTCAGGTAACGATCAAGCATTGCATTTTTAATTAGTTACAAAATTTCATTTCCATAAGCTTTCCATACGATTCCACAAGCTTCAAGCTTATATAACGATATCATCAAGCAAACAAAAAAAAAAAAAAAAAAAAAAAAATAGAGGACCAAATATGATCTGTTAACACTAAACGTACTTTGAAAAAAACTTTCTGTTTTTTTTTAATTATATATTTTTTGAAATTAATGGCGGGAGGGGTATGTTCGGGTATCAGAGTTTCTATGACAAGTACGAGTAAAACGTTGGATGAAAGAGTATTTTTTAGGCTTTATTTGTTATTTCTCAGTATTATTCGCGTAACCATGAAAGTAACGATACGCAGCAGGAGTTCAGGTTAGACGGCTAGTAATAATTAATTTAGATTTAAAAATAATGCTGTTTTTTTTGTTATTATTAACAATTAATAATTTACATTTAATAATTTCACAAAATTTTAAATACAAATATACTTTCAAAGAATAATTATTGTAATAGATAGGTTTTAAATTAATACGATACCAAATTTTTCAGTAAATTGTTTAAACCATAGTCCCAATATTTACTCAAGTAAATAATTAAAAAACAGCTTATCCTTATTTGAAAAAAAAAAAACAAAAAACAATAATTACTGCTTTTAATCCATCCTAAATTAATTATTATTATTATCACAAAGGAAAAACATACTGGATTTAACATCATATCGATAATGGAAAAATCATACCGTTAAAAAAGTAACAATGTGTAACTGTACAACGATAATGATTATAACTTTTATTTTGTCACACACCATTTCAGTCAATTTATCAACTAATTTTAAAACTTCCATTGCGGTTTTATTAAATTTAAAATGTTTTTATTTTGAAAATCATAAATCGGAAATACTTTTCAAACTGCAAACAATGTACTTAAAAAGTATTTATTAACTAAAATACAATTTTTTTTTTTTTTTTAAATCATGAATACGAAAATGTTTTTAATTTTTTACAAAGTTCTTCTATCTTTTGATCATCTCATCTTGTCGATTATATATTTTTTTTAACATTGTAATAGAAAATGGCGATAAATTTTACAATTAAAAGAGTTTTTTTTTTTTAATAACAGTTCAAAAAATTATAATTTAACGCATTTTTAATAACGTTTAACGTGTCGTAAGGCAGAGATTTTGTTTTGAGATGACGAATATCGACTGCTTTGGTCGTTTTGCGTATGAAAAATTTATAGAGTTAGTTATATTAAAATTTATAGCGTATAAAAAATTCCATGACTGAAAGGGGTTCGAACCCAGGACCTCCGGATGAAAGGCTGAAACGCTACCACTCCGCCACGAAAAATGGCAGAGAATTTTGATATTAGATTGAATTTATATTAATTTTTATGACTATTTTACAGTTTTTGACAAAACATTTTAGAAATTTATTACATCACAGCTCTATATATATTTATACAGAGTGTTCCGGGACGTATTCCCCATCCTGAATCAGGACGAAATTTGCTGTCCTGAATCAGAACTGATTCAGGACAGCAACAAGAGTAAAAACATTCATATTGACATAAGTCCTACTTTGCTTTGTTTTCCGTTTAGACGCCATTTTGTAATTTTCAACAAAACATATTTCTCAGGAACTGGTAAACCCACTTTAATTAAATTTAGCAAATCGAAGACTAGTGTCTTATACTATAAAATAAAAAATTTTGAAAATGTCACCTTCAAAAATTTCAATGGCGGTAATCTTAATTATTTAATCTTCAATATCTTTGTAATTATTTGTTTGAACAGATTTATACTTATCACAAAATCTGTTAAGCGTTTTATTTTGAACAAAATGACACCTCATTTGTAAAGTACTCTTTACAACCGTAACACAAAGTTGCTAATTTTTATTAAACATTTTACGATTATTATTTATTATTAACAATTACACTACATTTAGTGGAGGAAATAAAAACTGGCAAAAAAATTACCGGCTTGCATTATAGGGGGTAAGTATGTAAGTTTCAGTCATTTTCATATATTTATTATTTTATTTATGTTTATTTACATGTAATAATAATAATGATAATATTTTTTTATTACGAGTGTAAAGCTTTAATTTATCAGTGCCAAGAATATTAAGAAATCATCGTCATCTTATTTTCAAGTTCATTTTGGATTCAAACAAAAGCCCTTAAAAATATTCATAAATAGAATTTCATTATCAATGTGGTTGCCTCATGAAAATGTTGAAATTTCTGTAGTTCTTTGTTATTATTTTGCAAAACTATATTTTCTACAAACAAATTCACTACGCTCAGTTCTTATAATACCAAAATTATACAAAAGAAATTGTGATAATTATGCGCTAACGGTACGTAACATAATTTACAATAAATCTCAGTTTTTATAACTATTAAATCAGTGTTTTATTTTTATAAGTCATACAAATAAACAAAAGAAAAGTTGTAGGTCTGTTAAATTTGTTCTTGGAAAATAAAAATTCAACATTCTGAATGAACTTGGAAATAAATAATAATTTGCAAAAAAGTAAGTTAAATATAAATTGTAGAACTACGCATTATTAGGATGAATTGAATGAATGAAAGTTTTTATTTATGAGAAAGTTAAGACTACAAGATTGTTTATTCTAATACTCAACCCCAAAAAATAAAAAAAGAGAGAAAAATAATGATAAAAGCGTAAAGATCCTCAATACGTTATAAAAGAGGTCTGATATTTCTTTTTATTCGGATTTTCCCATAATATTTTCTTAAATCCTGTTTAAAAAATTAATGCACTCGCACAATCGTTCTCTGAATTGATTTTAAGAATGGATCATAGGTTTAAATATTCCTTAAAAAAGGTAATTCTCCCTCTAAACTGATGTAAAACATGAATAACAAAATTGGTAAAAATAATGCAGAATTTAAACGCCATTCAACACAGCTAGATAGAATTTAATCCTTATCTAAAATTAACTTGAAAATTATTTATAATTTTACGAATTTATTATTTATTAAATTCACTATATAGTGATTAAAAACACTTAGTTATTAAAAACACTATATAGTGATTATTATCCTAATTTTATTGAAGTAAATAAAAAAAATTACTTTAGAAAGTGTTCAAAAGTCATAGTAAGTTGTAAAACTGACAAAAAATTAATCGTGGGGTTAAGGCATTCTGTTTTGAAATATGTATCCTTAAATGTCGTCAAAGAACCACACGACAATATTTAAGGATGTTTGGACAAAATATTAGAACATCCCAACCTCCGTAGGGGAAGACCCCGTCATTGTGATGATTTCGGACGTCACACCAGCCCACCTTTCCAAGCCCTGATGGGCTTTAACGGGAGTCGTCTTCAGACCCTCTAACTACACCTCAAAGTAATAAGCCAGACCTCGGTTGGGATGCCACCGATATAAATGCCTCGGTAGACATTTACATCAGCGATTTTTAATTCAGCTTTTGCCTTAGCTGCAGGCCTCTTCCGGACATCTTGACTGTCCTACATCGTTGCCCTCTGAATTAACTAACCGAGTTCACGGAGGCACGAACCCCGCGTCTAGTCTACATTTTAAATAAGCTACTTGTGATTGTGAGCTTTTAAATAAGCTCATATCGTACGAGTGGATTTGGTAAATATAATGCATACCACCAGCAATGTTGATCGAAACAACGGAATTTATTCCCAATTCTCTTAATGTTCTCAGCTCTTTCTGATCTAAGCCTTCAATTAGATTACAACTACGGACTCCGGTCTGGTCTACCAGGGAGAGGTGGACAGACCGCCGACTCCCAATCAGCTCCATCACAGAGTCCCGCGTGACATTTATTTCATCACCTAAAACAACCATCGTCGAGATGACGCTACACCCCACGGCTGCATGGATACCTATGCCCCCGGCAGTGCAGTCGTCGTCTCGCCGACCGCTTATTCTTTACATAATACCCAATATACTTCTAACTTACCGAGGTGTGATGCCAATGCGCCTACCTCCGGCCAATCTAACTGTCCAGCCGGTACCCTAGCCACCCGGGGTACTACACTACTCACACCCCCTCAGCTGATCTGCTCAGTACGAGATACTTAGCCAGCCACTATCGCCCATTCTCTTCGGGTCTTCCAATTGACCCGCAGATCCAACAAGGAATTTACTCTCTCGAGTTCCCTAGCGATTCTGGTACGTTCAGTCTCGTACAGGGGCCAAACATAAAAACATGGTTCGCAGTGTCATCAACTCCACAATCCGAGCAAAAGCCCGAATCGACCTAACCAAACCAAAACAAACTGTCCCTAAATGCACCATATCCCGATAGAAATTGTGTTATGTTCCGACTGGAGAAACCCACTTAACTCCTCTCAATTCTCTAATATCCGGAAATATATCATGCGTATATCGACCAGTACAATATTCGTTCCACCTAACTTCAAAACCTTGGTCTTCAATTTCTTGTATACGACCTGAGAGTAGAAGGCCTTCCTGCTTCAATACATACCTCTTGCTACGTTCCGTAGCCAGAATATCTATGGGTTTATTGCCAGCGATTACAGAGAATGCCTCTCGCGAGACAGTTCTGTAGCCCCCGATAAAATATTAGAACAACGCATAAACACTTTATTTCTTTATGAAAAAGTATTTTCACTAGTATGAAGCCCCTCATTTAGAGTATAATAGAAAATTTTAAAGCCAAACATTTTGAAACAATTTGAATTAAAAAAATTATTAAAAACCGTTATGAAGTGATCCGGAATTGAATAAAATTCAATTCTATTTCTAAGGATGATATTATACAACTTGTAATACGGCTTTCGATCTTTTGCTACTCCAGTATAAACTAATTTGTAGAAAAACAATAATTTGGTATTAAGAAATTTAATAAAACTTTTAAATTTTAAGGTCAGCATATGCAACCAACATCCCTAAATTTACAACAGATAGAGTTTCACATCTCTATTATTGCTTCCATTGGAGAAAAATAATAATGTTTTTTTGTTTTTATTTTGGTTTAAATAGTTAAATGATAAAGAACTTAATAAATATCTGATTGTTAATTAATTATAATTTTTTCCTTCTGTTATTCTGTTGAGTTGTTCAAGAAGAATGTAACAAACTTTCTGACACGTTCTACCGGTGAAAATAAAGAAGAAAATTCGTAAAATCATAAGTTCAGAAACGCTTCGTTACCGATTTTTGTCATATTTTCCTAGGTCAGTTTTTAAAACTTTGAAAATCTTGCTTCCCTCCCAAGATAATGAACTGAAAGGAAAGGGTCCTTAAATGTTGAAGGAAATTGGACTAAATTCTTATGAGAGTGGAAGTGAAAATTTTGTCACAAGGTATGAAAAATATTTAGAAAGACTTGATGAATATGTTGAAAAGTAGTTAAAAATATGTAGTTTTTTTTTTCAATAAAAGAAAAAAATTGTCTTATAAATATGTGCTTGTTTCATAAAGGAGGTGTAACGTACTTTCTGATCGTTCCTCGCAGTATTTTTTATTTTTTTTATTTCAGTCGCTTTAAACATTTTATGTTTACATATCTTCACAAAAAAAATCGTTTAAATAAAAAATTATGCCCGAAAAGATTTGCATAAATCTATTTAATTTAGGATTTATAAATTTCTTAACTCTCTAAAATAACATTTTCTTAGGATTCCAAATAATTTAAATTTTAAGTGAGGAAATACTAATATTTAAAACGCTACCTTAAATTACAAAAATTGTTAAAAATTTTTCCTTATTTATGGTTTCAGTTGATCAATGTATAGAGATTATCACGAAGTTCTAACGGGGCTTTCATAAACTATTCTACTAGTGAAAATAATGGAAACAGTTCATATAAGCAAGCATCCTAAAACGATTCCGAATCGTTTTAGGAGTTAGATATATAAAATAAAAATGTATTCTCGTGAGGAATTAATTGTCCGCATTATGAGTGCGGTGAGGAACTTAAGGACAGCCTTGAACTAATTAGAACAAACAAGCAGTACAAAGCTTGCCAAGAAATATGTTGAAAATGGTGGGCTCATTTTTTAACTTTTATGATAAACTGGAACGTATAATGTACTTTGGTCTAGTGTACTATTTCTAAATAAGATTCGAATTTTTCTAACTTTTTTTTTTTGTTTTATTCAACTTATCTTACAGCATTTTATTCAGAATTAATTTCTCTTCAATTTTTGTTTTATGTGTTTATTACTCATTTAACAAAGTTATTGTACCTCAAACATAAAAAAACAGGGTTTATCATCCCAATTTATTGGTTTTAACTCCATATTTCTCAAACAATACTGTAGACACGGTTCTAGGACCTACTTTATTCGATTTTCTAGGTGAAAAACCGTAAAAAATCACTAATTCAAAATCAATTCACGTCCTTAAAATATTATTACGACCTCACCGTGGTATCTGAAATCCGAGCGAAATATTTCACTAGCCGTAACTTGCAACCGAAGCATTCTTGGACATACGTTTGTACGAACATTTTCTATTATTTTCATGATTCGAATAGGTTATTTAAGTCCCGGAAGAACTTCGTGATGCATTCTGTATACGGATATTTATATTTCATCAATTAAAACAATCAATTAAAAAATGCGAATTTATAGTGTATCCATATTTAATAATAAAATCTTAAAATGGAGTTAAGTATAACTACAAATTAGCTTCAATAAATTTAATAGTACATCTATGAGCTGTAGTCTGACACAAAGTACAGGTTAGATTACTCCAGTTTTGACTGAGTTAAAACTAAGAAATAGAAAATAAAGTAATTTCAAACAGAAATAAATTTTCACGATTCTATTACACTTAGAAAAACTGAAATTTACTTCACACATAACATAATATTTACTCTTTTTATTTTTATCTGCGAGTAAAATAACCATATTTGCCTTGTACAGTTAAAATAAAGCTACCGTGTTGCTTTGAAAAAAACAAAATTCCTAGACAGTATGATGAAGTAATAAAAAATACGCACAAACACAACCACCCATGGATACAAAATTGAAATAACAAATACTGCACTAAATATTAAATTGGATAAACTAGTCGTAATACAGAAAATAAACTATAACAACAAAATAATGTAAATTACCTCAAAAAACCAGAACCTGTCTACTGTACTAAGATTTAAACGACAAGATGAAAATTTTACATTTTTTCAAACGGTTGACCTTAGTTTCAATAGAAATCAATTTTAGCTGAAATCCCGCTCACGAAGAAAAACTATTAAAAAATATTTTTTTATTTATTTTTATTGACCTTCAAGTTGTTGAAAGAAATTCAGAAATATTGGTACAAGGAATTCCTTTTTAAATCCGCCTAACGGCTTCTTATTTTCTATCTGGCGACGGGTTTTTGGAATAAATCCCTCTATTATAAACCCTTATTTTGTTAAACGAGTACTCTTTTTTATTTTTCTGTATTATATTTGATTCAAACAATTTAACTGATATATTTGTACATGATGATGCCAACCTGTTCCCAGACTGATTAAATAAATAAATATTGGTTAAATATTTATTTAGTTCACGCCGATATAAAATTTTGAGGTAATAATATTTTTACTGAATAATAACAAAAATATTTGTCATAAGCACAATTCCACTTATTTAGAAAGTGAAAAGCTACCTAATCAATTTTTATAAAAAGCTTTCTTGTAAAAGAATATTTTTATTCAGTATTATTATTAATTATATTTTTAAACCAGGCAGGACCAACAGTTTACACTAATTGTTCCTGGAAATAGTCATCCGGCCAAAAATTTTGTTTCTGGATCATAGTCTAATTAAAAACATTCCTGCTGTACAATCTTCCTTAAAAACAATCTTATGTACACTGTCTTCCGAAGCAAGGGATGCGTGCGATTGCGTAGTGACCTCGAATCAACAAACATGCACTACACTACATCTTTATAAAATTTGTAAGTACTACAAGAATCAATAAAAAAAAAATAAATAAACAATTGGAAATTTTAGTAAGTAAATATGATGGAATTTATTTTAGAAATTGGTTAGCTATCTTTTGCTTCAAAAACAACATTTAATATAGTTCTGTTTATGTATATCTTAAACGGTAAAACAAAAAAATACATCATCCATTATTCTGATTTTATTATACACAAATAAATATTGCTTTAACAATAAATTTTATCTCAAGTTTGAATATATTACATTTTATTTTATATACGCATATTCTTTCTTATACTAAACTTAGAAGAAAAATGTTGTATGTTAAATTGGCATTCTTCTTTTCTTTGGTAAGGGGAGGAATCCCATTTACGGACGAAATGTTGGGCTCGCTAACAGGTTCCGCAAGATGTTGTTAAAGTGCGTATGTATACCTTTTTTTTTTTTTTCTACTCTCCCCGACCGGATATCCGTTTAAGTATACTCAGTCGGGGAGAGTGTCCTTTGACTCTAAGGGAGCGTCCCCCGCCCACCGGTTGTACACCCGGCACGGCAGGTTAGCTCCCCCGGTCTCGGATCTTTAATTTTATTTTATTCACCTGCCTCTAATCCCCTGCCTCGGAGACGGGGTATGGCTACGCCACCCCCATCCCCTCAGCAGGGAACCGGGTCTCGGTCATTATACCTTTGCCTCTAATCAGCGGCACCGACCCCACTAAGCGCCGAGGCACCCGCAGGAGCGGCACCGCCAACCGGGACTCGGTCTTTTATTTGTCCCACACTCCCCAGGAGTTCCCCCCCTTCTCAGGAACCAGCACACCACGGCGTGCGGGCCCTCCACGGAGGGACTGTCCTCCCTACCCTAATTTCACAAACCCCTTTTTCTGTCCTCTTCTTCCTTGGTGCGTAAGATTTCCCCGGCAAACCTACGGAACCAATCCCAGTTATCGTCACTATAGACCATCCAATTTAAGAGGTTTTCAGGTGTAAGTCCGTTGTCCGAAATTTCTCTTCTATTTGGAGCCCATCTTGGGCATACAAACACAGTGTGTTCGGCTTCATCAGTCTCTGGGCAGTACACACATTGTGGGGTAGGTCTTTTTCCAATTCTAAACAAGTAATGGCCGAACGAGCCATGCTCCGTCAACAGTTGTGTTGTATAAAAATCTACATTACCTAGTCTATTATTAGTCTACGTATTTATGTTGGGGATTAGTCGCCTGGTCCAATCCCCAACTCTAGAGTGTGTCCATGTATCCTGCCACTCTTGATCAATTAGCCGTTCAACCTCATCTTTGGGCATGCCCCTATATCTAAGTGTTCTTCCTTTAATTTGTAAATTAATGGGTATAACCTTCTTTAATATACATAAATACTCTTTAATATATACACAACGCGTCGTATGACACTGTTCTGTATCCCGCGGCTAAACGCAGTAAAGCAAGCGTGTGTACTTTTTAATTTTGTTTTGTTTTTCTGAATATTCATTGTATCTCCCCAAATCGGGGCCCCATATAAAATTGCTGACGTGGTAGCCGCAGTTATCAGTCTCCTTATTACCATTTTCGGTGTACCATGGTTCTGGAAAAGAGTCCTCAATGCCTTAATCAAAGGAGTGACCTTACAAATCATCTCTACGTGTTTGCTAAATCTTAGGCTTTTATCCAAAAGAACCCCTAAATACTTTGCTTCTTTGACCTCCTTAATTCTCTCTCCTCTAATGTTTATATTGAGGTTTCTAATATGTCTTTTACCTGAAAACACCAAACAACAGGATTTGTTAGGGGATATCTGTAGCATGCAGATATCCCCTATTGTTGGATATGCTGATTTATGTCATCAGCATATCCAACAACAAAAACCCCCTCGGGATAATCCAATCTAAAAATTTTGTCATAAAAAATATTCCACAGCACAGGCCCAAGGACTGATCCTTGTGGAACTCCTCCAAATATCTCAAATGTGGATTTTCCTTCTAACGTTTTAACCTCAATGAATCTATGGTAAAGGTATATTAATCTGGTTGACTAGATAATCACTTATATTCATGGCTTGTAATGCTGCGATAATGGCTTTCCAAGGAACAGATCCAAAAGCATTTTTTATATCCAACATTATAATAAGTGGGATTTTCCTAGTTCTCCACGTGCCGTTTCTACTATTTAATGCCCAGCTCTTAACTTTGTCGATCGCGTTTATCGTAGACCGGCCTTTTCTAAAACCATATTGCTCCTCATGTAAACAATCTTTTTCCTCGATTTCTTCTCTGAGTCGGGTTTCTAGTAGTCTTTCGACTACCTTACCCATGTTATTTATTAGTGTGACTGGTCTGTATCCTACTTGTTCTTGATTTGGTCCTATTTTAGGAATGAAAACAGTTCTGGCTTCTTTCCAACTATTGGGGAAGATACGGTTTTGTAAGCCATAACTTGCAACATCCACTAATTCCCAGGGTATGATCCTGGCAAGGTCTTTAATGATGGCGGCAGGTATGCCATCCGGTCCTGGACTTTTTTATTTTTTAATTTCATGATGGCTTCCAAAACCTCCTTTTGAGTGAACCTGCCAGCCTGACACACAATTACCTCTCTATTGAAATCTTCCATTCTGGGAAATAGCAATTTAACCTGTCGTGCCGACATTTCAGCACTCAATGTCGGCACGTATCTTCCCAGCCGTTTGGTCACTATCTTAAATGCCTTTCCCCAGGGATCTACGTTAAGCTCTTCACACAACTCCAGCCATTTCTTTTTTTTAGCTTGTTTGATAAGGAAGTTGAGTATTTTCCTAACTTGTCTGTATTGCTCTATCGCAAGACGACCTTCTTCTTCCGTTTTGTTTCTAGCGCGTAATCTCTGAGCTGCTCTTTTGTATCGTTGCATGATTCTTCTCTGCTCTTCTATCTCTGTAGACCACCAATAAACCGGGTGGTATTTATTGTTACTCGGCGGTATTTTAGCTATCTCGTCTTTAATTATATCCTGGAACGCCTCAGGAGTTATTTGTGGACAATTTTTGATTCTGTTTGCTGCGTTGTTGGTACCGCGGTGAATCTGTTGTTCTGTCATTCTACTGAATATGTTTAACTGTCTTCTTCCTGGTGGGTACTCTCTAAGGGTGACTAAAATGGCCCTATGGTCAATATAATTATGCGTATGTATACCTGCGTCCTATCAACTAAACCTCCACCTCACCTTCAACCTTCCCGAGGCCGGACCTCGGGAAGGTTGAAGGGCTTTATTATTAAGCATAATAAAGCCCGGGAGGTGCCTTCGAGCTCGGAGGATCGAGAGTCCCCTTGTATCACCACCGACGCCCTTCCACGCAAGCGCGGACGAACAACGGATCCACGGGAGACTGTCCGTCACCCCTTCGCTCTAAAGCCTTTGTTTTCACCTCTGTCCTCGGAGGTCTTGGTTTCCAGCTTTTTTTTCTTTGACTACCCTGTCTCGTCTTCCTTGCCATCGGGACTACGGTCTTTTTGCTCAGGAGCTCCAGAGTCCACCTGTTTTATCACTACTGCCCATCCATATAAATACGGACGAACAACAAGAAGGACACAAGGAGGCTATCCTTCAGCCCCTCGCAACCCTCTCCTTTTGTTGTAACACTACCACGACCAGTTTTGACACTGCCGCAAAATAGAAGACCCCATGAGCATGATACGTACTACGATCTCCGCATCAATCTGTCCCTTAGTGGCGACGCCTTCACGTCTCTCGTCCACCCACCTTTCGCAAACAAAAGTACCATGCTCCGGAATATCTCGTTCTCCATAGTATGGACACTCTTCTCCTTCCAAAGAGTTACGTCCGAAACGTACTGTGTCCGATCAGGAATTGGATGAGCCAGTAGTTTAGATCACCAAACCTCCTCCCGAACCGCGGACCAATCTCTCCGATCTGCCGGTGGATTCATCGACCCTTAATATTAATAATTAACATTATTTGGCGTATCACAAAAAATAATAATAAAGAAGGATTATATTATAACTGAATATAAAAAAGATGAAAATTTTTACTCAAATATCCGTACTCTATAAAGTTTAAAAAATGTTATTAAATCAAATATACATATTACCCCAAAACAATATTCCTAACAAAAACTTAATAAAGGTATCGTAGCATTGAAAAAGGAAATTTACAATATAAATAAATAAAACCAAGATAAGATAATACAAAAGATTTGAAATAAGAAATAAAAAAAAAAAGGAAAAAGACGTAGAGTCTAAGAAAAAAGAATTTAACAGGAAAAACTCGCTGTTTTATTTTCAAAAAATCCATTTGAAGAAAGGATTTCTGTTTTATATTGGTTTTGAACAAACATAACCGATATTGTAATCTAGGTTACGCCGGGTACACAGAAAAAAATCCAAGAGTTCTAAAATATATAAACATAGAACAGTTAATGATATGGAATTTATTATTATCTCTTTTATTTATACCTCTCGTGATATTTTACACCTATTGAGATTAAAACATTTGATGAAATAAATACTTTTAAAACAAAACGAAATTATTTCCATATTAACTAATATTATCTCGTATATAAGCAGTTAATTAGTTTAAATTACAATATCTACAATAGCTGTTTGAAATACTTCAAATGAAAACAAGAGACATCTAACTTTTTAGTTAATTTTCCAATAGATCTTCCAGTTCTGTAAAAAGGGTTGCTTTCAAGTATATGGATTATAATTATCTGAATACTGAAAATAATCTAATTTTACTTATTTTAAGTCGTATATGTTGTTAATATAATTCACATGTATATGAATAAATAGGAATAAAGTAAATGTTCAAATTACACACTTATTCTTTAAATTTATTGAATTATCTTGAGTATTAATTTGAAATAAATTACTGATTGTAGTGAATTAGGTCAAAAGGACTAAATCGGATTAGAAATTAGGGTAAAGTGTGATTCAGAATTTAAGTGAGATCGAAATAAAATAATACTTTACTAATTAGGAAGTAGCCAGAAAAAATACATTGTAATGTTTCTTTAAAAAACGGGTTAAAAATTGCTTCAGGTCTGGATCACGTCGAAGACCGATCTATTAAAGAGGAATAATATCATATTGCAGAGCGAAGATCACAGTGTAATATTTCAATGTATTGTACTTTGATATGAAACTCTGAATAGTACTTATGATATGAAACCACAAATTATAGATACGTTTTCTTTTAGAAAATTAGCATTTCAAGTTAACAGTTTTGAAAATAACAATGTGAAAGATATTCCATCAAAATAGGCAGGACAATTGATCGGAATTTTCACCATCTGTGAAATTAGTTGAGAAGAATTTCAGACAATTTATTCTGTATACTCATTTTTCTGCGGGCACGTCTGATATTTTAAATCAAAGAGTTGGGAATAGATGTCCAAAGAAAATAGTGAACTTCACAGAACCCACATGAAGGGTCATTGTCACGTAAAGGTGTATAATATTTTAATTTTATATAATAATATTTTAATCTTAAGTAACATGATCTCCTATCTTAGAAAACAATAATTGTCAGTAAATGAAAATATTTGGTGTAGTTGAAAATTCTTTTAAAAGTCAAATCATTTTATATCCTACTTAAGTTGCGCCATAAACATTATTTTATCAAAGGGATATGGAAAATACAGTATAAAATCTTTTTTATTAATTTTGTTTTAGCTCATTCAAAATTATTTAATAAAGAAATATTAATAAATAGTTTCCCAATGAAAAATTCAACTCCAATTACGAAATAACTGAGAGTTCGTTCATACCTTATTGTATTATTCATTGTTTGTAAAATAATTTTTGTACTTTTTTATATTTAACTTCTAGTAAAATTTTCCGGTTGCCAAAGCTCTCCGCCCCCTTTTACATTTTTCCTATTCATACAGTCTTCTAGCAAAATACCTTTTGTTACCAATACCGTTGAACAGTTTTCGAATTTCATCATTCAAGCTGTATTAGCAATACTCCAGCTGGAACTCAAGCAAATTCTTTTTCCGCCAAATTTTTTTTTATTAGTTATTTATCAGTCACGCCGTTCACGGTGTAACTGATAAATAACTAATAAATCGAATCGTACAAATTGTTTTTTTTGTACCTCTTAACAAATCTCTGTTAACTCCGACTGGTTGCCATACGTTATTGTTTCTAATTCTGACGAATACAGCACAGGTATGATGTCCTACATTTATGCCAGCATAGTGCCATGCGTAAGATATTAGCTAGAAAATCAAATCTAACATTCCAGGCCTCAGCCAATATAAGCTACACCAACATGCACAAGTCATTTACATGATACAAGGTATACTTTTGTATACCTTGTGTACCTATTCTGTGGTTTTTTGTTTTCTCTCTCTCTCTCTCTCTCCCCAATAATACATTAAGAATTCTCGACCTTCGTTTATTAAAGTGGATGTTAGCACTGATCCTCAATATTTACTAATGTAATGATACACCAAGATATTTTGCTCTAACGACACTCTTAATATCCTTCATATCAAGGTTCTCAATCATCTGACAATCAAATTCCCGACAGTCCAATATTCAGATTAATTTCTTATTGACTTTAAAACCTTATTTAAAATAAATTACATTCTCCTTGACTTTCGCCAACAGTGGTTGGTTACTCGCAAAGATATAATAGAGCAAAAATTCGACTTATTGGGGGTTGCCAATCAGTTACTGATGACTATTCTATTTGGGTATATTATTATTCCCTAACTGCTACTCTTCTAATTTTGATTTTGTACACAAGTGTTGTATAGTCTTACAAAAGAAAAACCTTGCATTAGAAACTTTTTGCAATTTTTTCTTCTTTTTTGGATGATTAATTCACCATATAAGTTTAAGGTTTGTGCATAGGAATATGAAATAGAAATTTTGTAGAATTCGGAAAATTTCAAAGCCTGACCGGAATTCGAACTCGGCATCTCTGGATGAAAGGCCGAGACGCTTCCACGGAGATCGGAAACTGATTCCATAATAGCTTTAAAGATACCAAAACAAGAATTTTTTCCAAACGTATAAATATAAAACAACATGAGTCTCTTCACTGATCTACATTATTAACTTATTTAAACATTAAATTCAAAGTAAACGTACTTTATGTATATCTTCCAGCCCTGAAATCTAATTATGCTTCTGTTTGTTTATATTTCACCTTAGAATCTAACAGATGTTTACGTACATACCTTAAAGTACATACACCGAAAAACCGTTGTAACTGATCAGATTTATACGGAAATTACAGTTATTTATTTTGCTTCCATATTTACATTAAGTCAAAATCTTTCTACTTACCTAAGGTGTACATTATTTTGTAGAATGTCGCCTGTATTTGGGGGCTTAGCATGCTGATATGCAACCGTAAATTAGACTCGAAGGAAAACAACTAAAATCGCTAATTATTTTCATAAGCCTGCCATCGGATGCTTGTTGTACGTGAAAATGATCACGGAATTTCTGACAGGGAATTGTGGCGTCATGTCCACAACTACTACAGATATGGTATTTAAAATACATGCAATACATTATATATATATATTATAATTAGGTTTATCTTTCTTTACATAAAGTATAATAAACAAAATTCATACTCAACACTTTTTAGATAAATAGATGCAATAAAAGAAAGAAGAAAATAAAATAAATGTAGTGATGATTTTGGCAAATTATATAACAAATTATATATAACAATAACAATTGAAGAACATAAGAAAGAAGCCCTAATAAGAAAGGGAGTCCGACAAGGATGTTTCCTATCGCCGTTACTTTTTAATCTTTACATGGAACTAGCAGTTAATGATGTTAAAGAACAATTTAGATTCGGAGTAACAGTACAAGGTGAAAAGATAAAGATGCTACGATTTGCTGATGATATAGTAATTCTAGCCGAGAGTAAAAAGGATTTAGAAGAAACAATGAACGGCATAGATGAAGTCCTACGCAAAAACTATCGCATGAAAATAAACAAGAACAAAACAAAAGGAATGAAATGTAGTAGAAATAACAAAGATGGACCACTGAATGTGAAAATAGGAGGAGAAAAGATTATGGAGGTAGAAGAATTTTGTTATTTGGGAAGTAAAATTACTAAAGATGGACGAAGCAGGAGCGATATAAAATGCCGAATAGCACAAGCTAGACAAGCCTTCAGTAAGAAATATAATTTGTTTACATCAAAAATTAATTTAAATGTCAGGAAAAGATTTTTGAAAGTGTATGTTTGGAGTGTCGCTTTATATGGAAGTGAAACTTGGACAATCGGAGTATCTGAGAAGAAAAGATTAGAAGCTTTTGAAATGTGGTGCTATAGGAGAATGTTAAAAATCAGATGGGTGGATAAAGTGACAAATGAAGATGTATTGCGGCAAATAGATGAAGAAAGTAGCATTTGGAAAAATATAGTTAAAAGAAGAGACAGACTTATAGGCCACATACTAAGGCATCCTGGAATAGTCGCTTTAATATTGGAAGGACAGGTAGAAGGGAAAAATTGTGTAGGCAGGCCACGTTTGGAGTATGTAAAACAAATTGTTGGGGATGTAGGATGTAGAGGGTATACTGAAATGAAACGAATAGCACTAGATAGGGAATCTTGGAGAGCTGCATCAAACCAGTCAAATGATTGAAGACAAAAAAAAAAAAAATAACAAATAGTTATTTTCTTACATTAATCAATGTATTAATTCTTAAAATTTGATCTTTTAAATTTTTTTTATGTAATTTTTAGTCATATTTTATATACTTTTTTGAAAGCGTCAAAAAGTTTTTTTTTTCTTTTAACCAATGTTTTAAAGTATAACTGGAGGAAGTAATACGATCGATCAAAAAATGAACCCATTCCGGATTATTTGTATCCTTCAATGTTTTCTCCGATACATATCTTCTTTTTTTTTGTAAATATTCTGTATTTTTTGGATATATATTTATGATGAGTGATGTAATACAATTTGAACAATAACATAAGAACAGTATTTTCTAATATAAAATAATAAAACTGTTTATTAGTTAATTTATTAAGGATTATTCTACTTAAAACTGCTCTTTATAGAAATTTTTAACGTTCGTTTTTTTAAAATCTTATATTAAAGTAGTAGCAAAAGAAATTAAAACGATTAAAAATATTAATAAATTAAATTGAGACTAAAACAACTCTTATCTTCAAAAAGGTTTATAAATGAGAAACTTTGAATGTTATTTTCTAAACTAAGAATCTGCAGGACGGGAATAGTTTTAAATTTTTTTCATAGTGGTAAAAGATAAACAGATAATTAAATAAAGCAGTTTTTTAATATTCCAACATTACTGTACTATGAGGTTACGAATTTTTGTAACTTTTAGTAATATCTTTAATTATAAGGGGTACTATTCTTTACTTATATCTGATATCTTTTATTAGATCTAAGAAATTTATTTTCAGTTTTACTTAAAATAACTCAATTCCTAAGAGTAAAAGTAATTTTCAACTTTATAATTTGTTTTAGAAGATGTATTTTCATTTCTAAGCAAATGCCTGGATGTTCATTAGCCTCATTACAAGCATTTTTTAGAAAGATATTTTGTTAAAGAATATGATAAAAGAGAATTAATAACATTGAAATTACGTCGAATATAAGTCGCTTTACACTACAACAGAGGCTGCCGAGCCAAGTAGAAGTAATGTTGTATTATTATTGTTACTTTATTCAATTTTTTAACAATTAACCTGATATCCAGGTCTGACTGCTTAATCTGCTCCATGAATTGAAGGGTAGCCTTTCTCAACCATTCTGCCTTCTCTTACGGAACTATCTGGATGAGCGCTTCTGTCAGGTCAGATGCAATGGTGATTTATCTGAATTCTTTGATATCAAATTCAGGGGTTCCACAATACTCTGCCTTGATGATGTCACCGTCGCTTCGTGTGCTGACGATACACCGGTCTTGGCCGTGTCGAGGACTCGCATTTGGATTCAACGAAGCTATAATCGGTATTAGACCAAATGTGGCTAGAAAAATTATGTATAAAGGTAAATACGAATTAGTCAAATCGTTTGCATTGAGGAGGAATGATTATTCCGAGGTCCACTTGGAGAGGGCCGTCATCCTGCACTCTGACCGAGTGTATTACCTTGGGCTGTACCTTGATCGTCGGTCTATGTGGAAGTACCAAGTGAAAGAGGAAAAAAAACAATTTAACATCAAGATTAAACATCAGGATTTATCGATTATTATGTAAAACTCGACCCTTTCATTGTCCAATAAACCTTTGATGTACAAAGTGATTCTAAAATTGGTTTTGACATATGGCATACAGCTAAGGGGGTTCAAAACTAAAGTTGGGATTATATTAAGTTCTCAGAACAACGAGTTGGCGAGATTCAACGCAGAGGTACCGCTGTTTTCTCGGAGGAAATTCTCGACTAACTTGGATTGCTTTTTCTTGTGACGAGATCAAACGGTTCGGGTAAAGGTTACAGACAGCGATTGAACAGTTAAGTGAACTTTTTAGCAGTTTATCTCGTAGGCAACAGTGAAGATGTCCGGTGAATAAAATTACAACACGTGCTGCACTTAGGATATGTGACTGACACTTAAACTGGATCGGTATCACACGTGTGATAAACGTCTTTATTACCCTTTAGTGGGAAGTCCTGAAATAGTTGTGGTACTATTTCGTTTATCTTTATCTACTTTTTAAAAATTGTTGTAGATTTTTTTGGTTTAGTTTTTCATTAGACTATTGTGATTTATTGCATTTTTGAGATCCCAATCACATAATGCAAGTGTGTTTATTTTTTTACAGCTTTTTATGTATATATATATATATATATATATAGAATATATAAGAATATATAATATATATAAGAAGAACTACTCCAGGCAGTGGACTACAACTGGCCCACAAATGTAATGGCCCAAGTGTAACTAGTTGAGAATCTACTGAGGACAACACGGACACATGTCGCTTCGTGGATCTGGAAGACAGAGGGGATCTGGGGAACAAACATGTACAATACCCGAAAGCCGTAGCGAGTGATGTGGAGAACAGCGCGAAACTGCTAGGTAACAAGATTAAAAAATACCAGTCATCTAACCCTGTTTTATGGCTCGGCACAAGGTGAAAAAAAGACAAAATGAACAATTCTACTAGCATTCCTAAAAATAAAGGAGAAAGCACTTATATCAGTGTTCCTGCTGCCGAATAATAAGCTGGGTCACCAAGCGGAAAGGGTGGCTCTGTACACCTTTGGACAACAAGTTGGACGAATCAAAGTACTTAGGCAAGAGCCACACAAACTGCGAGACAGGAAAGCTCCACCAGCAGGACATGCTACTCCTGCAGGTAAAGAGAGTGGAACCGTGGTGGTTAGAGCGGCAGGCAAATCATATGCCGACTTACTACGGGTTTTCAAGACTACGGTGAACAAGAAGGAAGTAGGCAATGTGCTCTCCCTTAGAAAGGAAAGAGGAGAAGAATTGCACATCCGGGTACCGGGCGCAGAGAAGGCTGCATCTCTAAGAACAGTACTCAAGGATAAAGCCACGGAATTGCAGGTAGATGTCGCGTCGAGGGGTCCACCTTCAGGACATTGAAGGAGACACGGAGAAGGTGGAAGCAACCGTGAGAGGTGTGGTTGGAGACAATGCTAGTTTCTACGTGTCCTCATTGCGCCTAGCCTACGGGGCAACCCAGAATTGAATGGTGGTCACCACATTCGAAGTAGCGAAGAATTTGGTGGCAGAAAGGATAAAAATAGGCTAGGTACACTGTCGCGCTCGACTAAGAGTGCAGGAAGACAGATGTTACCGCTGTTGAGGACATGGTCCCAGGTCCTCTGGCTCTACAGGGAGAGATAGGACGTCCCTCTGCTTTACCTGAGGCGAGCGGGACACCAAAAAGCACAATGTGGTAATTCATAGCAATGCCTATGATGTGGCAAGAAGGGCCACCAAACAAGGGACTGCTCAACTTGCAAATGAAGTGCTTCCAAATAAATACCAACAGAAGTACGAGGTCACTGGACAGATGCTGGGAAGTTGCTCTCAGTCGACTCACAGAAGCAATTATCTTGTCGGAGCCGCCGGTAACGATTTCCTTCAGTCCCATTTGGCATGCATATAACAACCAAGACCCTGAAATAAAACAACTGAGGAAAACGGCCTTGGCCCTGACGAAGCTATCAGAGGGCAGCTAGACGAGTCCTACAGCTGCACGTATTAGATTCAAAACAGTTAGGGCGGCTTACAAAGCGGCCATAAAGATCGCAAAGAACGCTTGCTGGAGGGATCTCTGCGAAGAAGGGGACCTAGACCCATGGAGGCAAGGTTACCGCACGTGTCCAGAAAGTTCGGGAGGAGATCCCCGGTACTAACAACGCAGCAAGTTCAGGAGGCAGTCAGAATGGAGGAAGGCCTTAGAGATAGGTAAGCATAGGCGTGTACTAGAAGGAGTGCAGCAACAGATTGCTCTACGAATAGTCTCTGCGTACTCCTCGGTTTCGACTGAGGCTACACTAATTTTGGCCGGCATGCCTCCTCTTCAACAGATGGTCCAGATGAGGAAGAATATGGAAGAAGGAGTGGATAAGACTGAGGTACGGAGACGAATGTTACAGGAGTGGGCCGCATCGCTAGGGCGATGGGACCAATCTTCAATAGGGTGATGGACTCATCACCTTATAACGCAGATTGACCTGTGGGTCAACCGAAATTTCAGAGAACTGAACTATTGGTTGACCCAACTACTGACAGGATATGGTGTGTTCAGGGCGTACCTTTACGGAAGAAGAAGGGCAAAAAATGACCTCTGAGTTTACTGTGGAGAAACAGACACCCCTGAACATTTCATGTTCGACTGTCAACAGTGGGAAGACAAGCGTCGTCGTTGCACTCAAGTAACCGGACCTTTTATAGCTGATACTTTAATTGAACCATGCTGAACAACGAGGAGAATTTTAAAGCCGTTACAGGGCTTACTACACAAATCCTGCAGCAGAAAGCTTGAAAGGACAAAATAGCGAGGGGTGAGGGATAGCCCTACAGACAATAGCACACACTGTAGAAGAAGGGCAACTCCCAAAACCCCTTGCGGGAAAGAAAAGTCCCAGACCCGCCACAGCGCTGTCTAGAGAGCGTACGTGGTAGAGGCATGAGGCATAAAGACCGAGACCCGGCCTTTGGGGTGAGGCCCAGGAACGACATAGTCGGGCTTGGCCATCTCATTTCAAAGGTTAATGGCAGGAAAAAATAAATGATCCAAACCGACGTGCTGACCTGTTGTACCGGACGTCCTGCCGGCGGACGGGAAGGCCTGTTTGAGTTAAAAGGACAACCTCCTCACCGCTGTTCTAAACTTAATTCTGCAGTATCCAGCTCGGGTGGAAGAAGGAAAAAAACAAAAAAAAAGGTATCGGCATCATCAGGGAATGAAAATATTCAAATTACGTTTCGTCAGTTTCACATACAAAACGCATATATCATCACACCACAATATTAGAAGTATGCATTTTTGTTTTAAAAATATACAAAAATATATGTATGGTAGGACGATAATTAAAATTGTATACGTAATTTTAGTAAAAGATTTTTAAAAAAAATTATACACATATGTTTTTTTTAAATTAAAGATTTGTAATTATCCCAAATATTTAATTTTAACCACAAAGATTTTTTAAGTTAAGATTTGAATACATAAAACGCATCCCAGCAACAGAATTAGAATATGAAATAAATAATTTTCTTAATAAAATCAGTAAGGTTTTACTTTGAAAATTTTGTTAAATTTTCTGATAAACCTATCAAGCATTTAGAAAATAAAATCAAGCATTTACTCTAACAGATCTTATATTTGTAAATCTTTACATCAATTTCAATTCTATCACTCTGCAATATGTATAAAATAAGCAATATGTATAAAATAACTCTGCAAATTGTATAAAATAAAACGGGATAACTAATTCACTTGTCACACTGTGGACTTTTATAGCTAAGGGGTAGTTATAAACGGCTGTTTCTTAAGATGTTTCTTTTTTTTGGAGTGATCGGTGAATGAGTTTTGTTTGTTTAAAACACTGGTCTCCAAACAACTATTATGGTACTTTAAGTTTTAGAAGTAAATCTACCTGCTACCGCATAAAATCAGACCACTGAGATTCATCTCGTTTATTGCTGTGTTTTACTACCTCTGTTGTGGTTTGTTACACAAGCAGCAATATATGGAATATTAAAATAAGTATGGTATACGTTACTTAGAATACTTCACAATCTGACAATTTTTTTAAGTAATGTAAATGTCTTGCCAAGTTTTTTTTAAATTTATTATTCGTTGTATTAAAATATTTGTTTAGAGTGTTCATTTATAAATGTGTTATCAAATCATTTGTATGATTTGTATTTTTTTTAACTTGGTTTATTTAAATGTATTTTACACAATAGAACTTGATTCCATAATGAATAATTAACCAGCAACATTCCAATATTAAGCTCATGAATTTTAATGATGTTTTAAATATATATAAATATTTATGATAATCATATTGCATAAATATTAAATCACAATTATGAGGCTCATGAGGAAAGCGAGTATGAAAAAGGTTAATTTACATGGTGTCCGGGATAAAGTATCCAAACGTAGCAGCTTATATTACGAGGAACAGTTAATATAATTTAATTTTTTTTTTTAAAACACAGCACTCACCAAGTTTTAATTTAGATTTGTCAAGTTCAATATGTGCACTTTTTGTAGCTCGGCAGACATCTAGATCTGCAGCGTTGTTAGACCAATATCTTCAACAATTTTTTAAATAGTCCAAATCTATAGCTCTTCTTTTTTACACACAACTTTTAATCAATTTCAAACAATGAAGTCCAAAGGAGTGATATTTGGAGATCTAGTTGGCCATGCAGTTAAATCTCCTTGTCCCATCAAACATCCTGGGAAAATGTTGTTCAAGAACATGTTAACATCTCGATGAAAGTGTGGTGGAGTACCATCTTGTTGAAAACTTCAGCAATCTGAGGAACAACAAGTTTCCAGGACTGGTAGTGAACTCCGCTAACCGAAGCACGCACGTAACCTTCTGCTATAGGGTCTACAACTCGAATGACTACTACTGACTACAATTGCATGGCGAGTCGGCTTGCCTGCGCATGCGTATTTTGCTGATCTTGAGAGTATACAGAACAAATTTTGAAAATATTTCTGTCGACTGAGCTTACGTTTAAGAGGTTACGACAACTGGTTTTCTAAATATAGGCCATTACTTTTGAATATCTTTAGCCTGGTCACTCTGTACACATCTCGACGTCATAGCCAATGGATAAGTACAAGTTTCCCTTTCACTTTTCATCTAATTTAATGTGTTATGCGTCTGATAGATTGAATCACCAAGGAGAATGGCCATGGACATCTGTAAACATGTCTGAGAACTCTCTTTTCAGTCTAGTGGATGCATCATGATTCTAATGTATGCAGTTCTTACCAAATAAATTTGTACCACTTACTCCAACTAAGTACAATTTAGTATCTAACCCTACAAAAAATTATCAAAATTTGGTTTCTTCATACCCACGAGACTTCAGTATTTATTTTTTAAACCTGTACAGTAAAATTAATCAATAATTTCTAGTAAATAAAATCGTTAATAAAAATGAAAATGACGAACTTCTAGACAAAGCAATATTTTAACTATTGTTATCACAACTTCTTTACGGTAATCAGAGAGCATTTATTATCCTAAATATGATGTATAAACATATACGTTGAATCACGTAATCGCCAAAACGAGTCGAATCCATGTTTCTACCCCGTCTCTTTAAATTCTATTTAACTACCATCAAAATTCTTCTTTAATTATATTTTATGTAATGCAGTGCAGTCGAACACACACTTAGAATTTATTTATTCCTATAAATTTGTGTAGCAAAACAATAAAATAAATTTGATCCTTATATTGATATAAAAAAAACTCATATACTAAAACTTATACTTCCTCAGTGAACTTATATAAGAGTACTTTTTTATAAAGAACTAGCAGACCCGGCAATGCTTCGCTATTGCTATATATATATATATATAGCAATCTCTCTCTCTCCCTCTCTCTCTCTATATATATATATATATATGGAAAGAGAGAGAGAGAGAAAATGAACACAATTGAAAATTTGATAAAAAAATTGAAAAATTGAACTTTCACTTTTACCTTTCACTTATTCTCCTTCCTATTTTCCCTTTCTAACTTCTCCCTTTCACCCTTCTCACTCCCCCTCTCCCAGTTTCCTTTTTACCCTTTCCCGTTTTCCCCTTTTCTCTCTCCCCTTTTCCCAGTTTCCCCTTTTCCCCGTTTTCCATTTTCCCCTTTTTCCCTTTTGCCTGCGCGTAAATCGGTCCATTAGTTTTTTGGTCACACATACGAACAGACATACGAACATGCCTTATATATATATATATAGACTAAAAAAGTCAGTTTGTATATTTTTTTGTTTGTTTCAATATCTCGACACCGGCCCCATCTAGCGGGTTAATTTTTTGCAGAGATAATTCTTTCCATGTAACTAACATGTATTCTGAATATGAGGCAAATCGGACCATAAATACCATTTTTCGAAATATCTCGACGCCAGCGCCACCTAGCGGGTAATAACTAATTCAGAAACCTTCTCTGGCATGCGTCCAAACATTCCCCAAAGTTTGCTATCGTATGAACGGTTTAGGAAAGCATAAGTGACATACAGACAGACAAACATTCATTTATATATATATATATATATATATATATATATATATATATATATATATATATATATATATATATATATATATATATATGTAGATTGAGAGGATTCTTAATTCACACCAAAAACTTTTTTTAGGTAATTTTTTTATTCTTTTTGTTTGTTTTAATTTTTTGTACCTATAATTTTCAACAATTCTAAAACGTAAATGGTACTTTGCACAAAAGAAAAAGTAAAATAAAAAATAAATGAATAAAAACAATCATTTAGTAAAATTATTTATTTATTTTTCTAATGTATACTTTTAAGTATTCAATAAATAAGCAACATAAGCAACCCCCCATAGCCAAATGAGATGAGGATGGTATGTATGACATAAAAAATCTGGTAAATTAAATTAAAAATAAAAGAATTAATGTAAATTGATTGATTTATAGAAACTATAACTGCCGATTGCAGTTTGAACTCTTAAATCTAGGAATTACAATTTAAAACTCTTAAACAAGGAACCCTCAGATTTTCGGTGACCAAAACTTTTACCTGTAAGAAGAGATATTTTTATTATTATTTTTTCTAATACAAGTTTCAAAAATGTTGAATGTCGCAGTATGAAAAAGAAAACTGACAGTCTATCAATTACCTGTTTCGTGTAAAAATATTTAAAAAGCTTATGAAATCGATTAGCTTTCCTAAGTAATCTTATTTACTACGGAATTATTTTATTATGTTATTAAAATTTCTATAGTGAATATAAAAGAATATTCTATAGATTTTGGTTTGATTACAGTGTTATTTAATTTAATAGCATTCATTTAAATAAGTAAATAATTAATTCCTTTAATTAACATATATATTGGCTTGTCCCTTTCGTTTTTAATAATAATTAATTAATTTGGTGTAAAAAAGAAAATTTGTAGTACCAATATACTTTATTACGCAAGGTAATAAATATGTTTTAAGTTAACGTGTTACCAAATTTACCAAGAAATTACTTGGTAATTTCTTGGTAACCGAAATTTACTGGATAACAATTCACAACAATATATGAACTATTTGAAAAATAAACAATAATCATCACTTCATTTAATCCATCTTGAATTAATTATCTAATCACAAAGAAAAACAAATCGTAAATAAAATCCTAGGAAAAATCAGACAATTTAAGTGTCTAACATTATAAATATTTGAACAACAAAAAAATTAATTCCATCATTTACTTACACATCATTATACCCAATTTACTATCTAATTTTCAAACTTCCACTATGTTTTTAATTAATTTTTTAAAAAAATATAAAATATTTTCAGATTGCAAAAAAAAGGTACTTAAATTTTATTTCAACTCGTCAATTATAAGAAATATAAATTACATTTCATTTTAATTAAGAACATGTAGCTCAAAGAAATTTATTCATTCAAGACAATACAAACACAATGCTAAACGTAACAAAAATTAAATTTCATCTGTCAGACTCTTTCAAGACTAGTTTTTAAGCCTTATTTTGTGTTCATTTTCTTATATTCATCAAAATTCAGGATTCCCTTGTGAATTGTGATTTTTCATACAGTCAGCGATATATATTTTCCACTTCATTATCTCTCTTTTTCCCTGTTTAGCCTCCGGTAACTACCGTTTAGATAATTCTTCAGAGGATGAATGAGGGTGATATGTATGAGTGTAAATGAAGTGTAGTCTTGTACATTCTCAGTTCGACCATTCCTGAGATTTGTGGTTAATTGAAACCCAACCACCAAAGAACACCGGTATCCACGATCTAGTATTCAAATCCATGTAAAAATAACTGGCTTTACTAGGACTTGAACGCTGTAACTCTCGACTTCCAGATCAGCTGATTTGGGAAGACGCGTTAACCACTAGACCAACCCGGTGGTCCACTTCATTATCTAACAATCAATAGCTGTACTCAGTGGTCCTGAAACCGATTTGACCTACAGAATCCAACTGTGGGGTACAACGAGCAAGAGTAACATCAAAGTCGTACAGCGATTCCAGATCAAACTATTGAGAAATATAACAGAAGCCCCGTGGTTTGTGAAAACCTCCGAAATATTATCTGGGATTGTCAACCGTTCGAGAGGAGATTGATGATTCTGTACACGATACAAAATGAGACATGTGAACGGCTTGCCGTTAACCTTCTGGATAAAAGCGAGCATATTAGGCGCCTAAAACGATTACATATATTAGATCTGTAAGTTCTGTGATATTTGAGGGGAATCAGCTGCCCTAGGATATTGAGCATCGTCAAAATTCTTCATTTTGATTCGTCACTTATTTTGTTGGTTCTTTGATTCGTTTCACTGTTTCTTTCTTTGATTAATTATTCTTTGTATGATTGATAAGACTATTTCTTGGTGTTTTCTTTACTTTTATGTTCTGAAATTTGAACTTTTATCAACGTTCTTTGGATTTCTTATTTTGTTTAGTATTTACGTGTACTGAATAAGATATGTGTACATATGCACCCATATGTTTACATACACAGCTCTTTGCGGAATTTCAATGGAAAATTCTCTCTTCGTGTAGTTTTTTGGTAGTTAAATTCACTTATGGTTCCGGTAAATTGGAACCGATTGTAGATTAAACACTACGACAAGAAAAAGATCTTTTGAATTCAGTTTCATATTAACTGATATTTGTCATCACCTGGCTAACTGCCCTAAGGCAGGTCCTTTGCACCATATCCCCCTGCATTCTTTTTATGTTACCGGCAAAACCTTTAAGCTACTCATAGTTCCTACTTCCTTTTAAATCGTCTATCATTTTTAATCTTTCCCGGTCTCTTTCCTGTTCATTTTCTACTGCCGCGTTATTGTAATCAATCTTTCTCTTTTCATGGTATATCATAGACGTGCTTCACTAATAATGTGCACTAAATAAATAAAATTTCACGAGATGCTCCTTCAAGCCCTTCCTACATCGTATTATTGGTTACATTCTTCCCTCTTTTGCTGATACATTTTCTTGATTATTGTCGGAACATCATTACTTTTTTTTCTTAAGATTATTTATCTTCATTTCATAGTCTGATAAACGTCTTCTAATTTTGAAATCATCTGCTGAATATGCTTTGATTCATATTCTAAATACACCATTTAGTACTGTAAACAATTTATATTTATTCTTCCTAAATTGATTTTTTTTCATCTTCTGAAACACTTTTTTTATTATATCTTACAGTTATATAATATAATATATAACTTAGTTTTATATATATATATATATATATATACACACACACACACACACACACACACACGACTTAAATTCAAAACAAATAAAAACCCCAATGCGAAATCAGAATCATCCATAGAAGAAGGGGGATCCAGTTCATCACAAAAACACTAAGCAACAGATAAGACGATATTATGGCAGAAATGCTGTAAATATGTAGAAGAAAACCGTCGTGAAAATGCACCAGATTTACGAAGAGATATGGAGGGCAGTAAAGATACCACATGATTGAAAATCCTCATCCCCTCATTGCACTTAAACGGAAGTCGAACGGACATAAACAACTATAGAGGAATATTATTTCTCCCTGTAACCTGAAAAATCCTCGCCAAATCCTTATTATACAAAGAACAAAAATGCAGACTATCCATTAGTAGAATATCAAGAAGGATTCAGAAACATTAGATCCTGCACGGAACAAATCTTCATCATCAAAAAGATCATGAGAATCCGAGGACTAAGATGCACCAACACCGTTTTCACATCCGTTGATTTCAAAAATGCGTACGACTTCACTGTCAAACAATCACTCTTTAAAGCACTAAAAGTATTTGACACCAGTAGGAAAGTAAGAACTTTAATCAAATAAACCCTAACGAACACCACTTCCAAAGTTAAGTTCCTCGGAGAAGTATTGGAACCGTTTGAAATAAAAGCAGGAGTGAGACAAGGCGATAAGCTATCACCCACTATATTCAACCTAATTCTGGAAGAAATAATTAGAACACGCAAACAAGAACTGGAAAAAGATGACATCAAAATGATATAATTAGGAAAAAGGAAACAATCCTTTGTAATAGATTGTTTAGTGTTCGCAGATGTTATCACCTTTCTAGCACAGAACAAGGATAAAGCGCAAGTGATGATCGAGAAACTACAAAAAATTGCTAGAAAAGAGGCAAACAAATCACTTACGAAAAAACGGAATATATTGAAACTAACACCCAGGAGAAATACATGAAGAAAAAAACGGCAAAATCAAAAAAGTAGACAACTTTAATTACTTAGGAGAGTGGATACAACACAACGTACTAGATAAAAGAGCAAACATAGAACGGTTTAAAAAATTGGAACGAGCATATGTAATTACACAAAACATACAAACGCAGCATATCCTTCAAAGCCTAAATCAGATGTTACAATACGGTTACCAAACCGAAAGGACGCAGCGGAATCATTAAGCTCAAGAAGAAGGAAGAAATACAAGAAACTGAGAAAAGAGAAGGACGAATACTTAAAATAATATTAGGACCAAGGAAAACGGAAGGCGGTACCAGGAAAATACGGACGAACACACAGAGACTTTACAGACTCCATGCGGAAGAAACGCACAAAATTCTACGTCTCAAAAGAATGGACTCTCATCTCAAAAGAATGGATGACGACAGACTGACCAAAAGGATATTCAATCACCTTACACAGATGAAAGCAACGACCAATTGGGTTAAAGAAAAGCAACATGACCTGTCGGAAATGAATCAACATTTAATCTTCGCGGAAAGGTTAACACATATAATGTCCGTATCTTGGACTTTATTAACCTATTCTACTCGTTTAAATAATGGAAAAATTTCATATAAATATATGTCCTAAAATACTTTGCGAGTTACGGTTGGATCGCTTCTAGAGATCCACAAATCTGGCCATGAAGATTGCCTGATCTAAAACCTTTCGATTTTTGCTCTGGGGATGGATGAAAAATATTGCATATAAAACTAAAATACATTGTCATGAGGAATTAATTGTCTGCTTCCTGGATGTAGCTGAGCAACTTAAGAACAGCCCTGAAGAACGAAAGAGAACAAAAAAATCAATACAGAAGCAAGTTAAGTAATGTGTTGAAAATGGCGGGCTCATTTTTTAACATTTATTATAAACTGGTACGTATTACGCACTTTGGTTTTGTGTACTATTTCTAAATAAAATTCTAACTTTTCTTTGTTTTAATCACATTATCTTACACAATTTTGTTCAGAATTGAATTCTCTACGATCTTTGTTTAAACATTTTATGTGTTCATTATCCATTTAACAAAGTTAATGCACATAAAGCAGGTTTTTTTACCACAATTTATTGCTTTTGCCCCAGATTTCTCATAACCTACTGCAGATACGGCCTATTTTATTCGATTTTTCAGGTCAAAAACCATAAGAAATCACTAATTGTGCTCCTCAATTAACGTTCTAAAAATTTCTGTACGGCCTCATTTCACGAGGATAGCTAAAATCCGCAAGAAATTTATCACTAGGCGTAACTCGCAAACGAAGCATTTTAGGACATGTGTTCTATATCAACTTTTTCCATTATTCTTACGAGTAAAATATGTTATGAAAGTTCCGGAAGAATTTCGTGATTCACTCTGTATATATATATATATATATATATATATATATATATATATATATATATATATAAACCTTTTTTCTCTTTTATACGCCTCTCACTAATACTTGTTATTAGCCTAATCAAATTTTAATTTATTTTTAGTGTTAACTTTAAAAATTGAAATTTAAATAATAAAAAAAAATTATATTGCTTACTATTTGTGCATTTTTAAAATGATTAACTTTTATTATTTTTTATACATATTTTTTAGCGCCTTATGTATTATACAGTCAACACCAACCTTTCTTTCACAAAAACTTCTATGAATAAATATTTTTTTATTTAGAAAAAAATATCACGTATTAGTTGTGGCAGGCGAATATTTTAGAATATTAACCTCGGTTTTATCAAATGCGTCTGCACTGCCGATTAGGCGATGCTATATAAATTTTTCAAAATAATTTTCCACGCGGTTTCACAAGAAATTTTATTTCGTCATTTCATGGATCTCATTTCACTACATCAGCAGAAATAATGAAAGTAAGTAACAGATAAAATACTTATAATCAAAGAAGGAAACCATATGATGTTAGATGGCAGGATTTCTTGGACAAAAAATTCCTATAGAAGATGACATCCCAAATAATACTTTGGGTAGCTTTTAAATTCTTTTTTTACTACTAAAATATGAAAGGTCAGTTATTGGATTGAATCGAGATTCTAATATAAACTCATTAAAGTTAAAAAAGTTCTATGTTTTAGTACTCAATCATCTTTCTAATCTCAAATATTATTATTAACTTTTTTCTTTGTTTCTTTTTGATTTGTGTCCTTTTTACTGGAATGTAATCAGACTATATCATTACGATAAATCCTTCTTTCAAATCGAAGAATTCCTTTTACAATTCATCACTGATTATCTGAAAATTTAGTTAAAGAAAACCGAATTTTCCGAAGTGATTTTTAAGAAAGTAAAATCGAATCTACATTCAAAAGCGATAACATTTCAAACAATTACATTACGAAAACGTGATTTTTATCTATATGATCGTATACATACGTCTTTTAATTCATGAACGGAAAAATCGAACTAATGCATTATAATCGGTTATTTTTTAAAACAGCTATAATAAAATCGAGTTACGAAATCTTTCTTACACTTATCCGCTTTCGCTTTCAATAATTTATTTATTGATATTATTCACAAATCATTTCTGGGTGTCAATCACTTGGATGCAGATCTACAGTAGATGAACATCCATTTTGTTACTGATCTATGATTTGTTGAACGATATTATCGATGATATCTGCAAGGTCATTCAAACTGGTTCTATAATCATGCTATATCTCAGATAGGTTTAAATTATAGGGTTATAGGTTTGTTGCGCGATATGATTACAAGGCCTTACCCAATGAATACTTCAAAATAAGTCTTCAACTTACTTTACAATCACCGAATAGAAAAAGTGTGTACAGTGGCAGACTACAGGTATACATCCAGTAGACCACCTACAAGGTAACAAGTAAGCATTGGCCCTACATGTTTTGATATCTTTGCCATGAAGAATTGAGTAGAACTGCACACACAGAAACGCTAATGACGAAGTGATCAAAAACTAGGAAAAATGGAAAATGATAGGCGGACAAAAAAGCTCTACTCGACCGGGTCGGTTGACGTAGTTTATCGTCTTCCCCAAACGCTTGTAGTTTAACTAGCCAAACATCAACTAGCATAACTAACTAGCAAACTTCATATAAAGAGTAATGGAAAAAAACATCAGATTCTTATTTTCGAATTACTTTGTTACTAATACACAAAATTTCATTTTATTGTTGAATTTTGTTTTTCGAAAACTAAATAAGTACCCATTATAAGTACATTTTAATTTAGTTCTAACTGTTGGTGTACACTGGATAACTGGAAAACTTTCAGTCAAAAACACCCAAATTGATAGAGGACAATAAGGGAGAATCATTTCTTGAACAGTTAGTGGGAAATTATATTTTTTTTCACGTGTTTCACGCGGAACTAAATTCGAATTAAGTTAAAAACTTGTCAAAAAATCTATTTATCTTTCATTTTTTACATATCTTGTTATTGTTTTACAAAAAAAGAAATAAAATTATTTGTAAAAAATTAGGAGAAAAAATTGGATCATCTTTGAATTTTTGTGGCTAGTATAAAAAGATTTGTTAAGTTTTAAACTTATTGGCAAAGATATAAGTCGACCAGTTTAGCTTAAATCCAACTTTTTAATACTCAGATCATTCCCACCAACACAGGTTATACTTTATTTAATAACTACTGCCAAAACTCAAGAACATGAAAGGTACACTAATGAAAGGTACCTCATCTAAAATATATTTTATAGGTCTATTGGAGTTTTGCAACAAAGAAGGATTAAGTTTATAAGATAAAATAAAACAGAATAGATCCATTTTATTAATCAGTTTTTTCATAACTGCCCAAAAAGGAATGTAATGTATGTATATACATTTCGTGTGTGGATATATATATATGTACTGGTTTTATGTAAATTTTAGGATGTATATATGTATGTTTGGTCTACCGTAGCTAAACGAATAAACCGATTTAGATGTATGACCCTGCCTTGGAATCCTTACTTTACCTAGAGATTTATAGGCTATATATATATATATATATATATATATATATATAATGTTTAAATAAATTTTAGAAATTAGAAAAAGAATTATACTATATACAAAATTGTCACCCGCACGTTCTTTAATTATCCTATAATTTAGTGCAATGTTTAGCCAGCATAGTTTTTTTAATGGGAGTCGTGTTTTTATTTTTAATTTTTAATGTTTATTTAAAATCAGAACAGAAAGCTTTTGAATTACACAGCATAATACGTCTTCCAACAAAAAAGAAATTATGTAAATATTTTTAATAAATTTCCAGACGATCTATTAGATCTTCCAAAGAAATTATTTGAAATAAAACTAGAATATTTCTAGTAGTATTAGTAGATAGTATTATTACAATTATTTCGTTCGCACAAATTTTATTTACCATCCTTAAGTAATCAACATTGAACGCTATACTTCCTACAATTATTACTTCCTTGTACGAATTAAAGGAAGTACTGGGATCGCGAAAAATTTCGGTTTTCAGATTTCAACAGAAATATCTATTTTCAACATCCCTGAATCCATTTTGATTAGTTCCGGAGTGACTTCTATACGTACGTACGCATAACCCCGAAACGATCTCCGTAGGATGTTGAAATTTTGAATTTAAGACTGTTGTAACATTTAGTTGTGCACCTCCCCTTTTCATTGCAATAGACTGAACCAAAAATGTCCAAAAAAGCACAAAATTAATATTAAAAAAAATTTGATTTTGGACTTTTTATTAACTGCTGATAAACCGCTGATACCGCTGTTCGTTGGTGGTTGGGATACAATTAACTACATGTCTCAGAAGTGATTAGACTAAGTGATCAGAGTCTGTTCAAGACTAAACATTTACCGGTACATTTACAATTACACGCCAAACTGCACACAGATGCCTTGGCATTTCTGCAGAATACTGTTGACGTCATATCAGTATTGTTACTATTAACTAGTATTGTTACTATTTAACCTGGTATATATAAATAAATTAAGTTTTGTTCTGAATTATGGTATATATATTTAGTAAAAAAAAATCCTAGTTATATTTTTTCAAAGAGTTTAAATATTAAATACATAACTTTATGAAGTTAGAAAACTTATATCTATGTTGAAACAAAAACTTTTTTTTTGCCATAAATTTATTCAATAAATATTTTCATATGGATCTTCAGCTCGAAGCGATTATAATACACATCGATATTAAAATAAATTTTTCTAATGTAAAATACCTGTATAAAGTGACACTGGCTATTTTAACTTATGACCAATTATTTTATTATTGATTTCTACTTAAATCACTTCGAACTGATGATGGAAATATATTCGAAAAAGTTCTTTGTAAAAACTGAAGGTAAAGGGGAAATTACGTACATGTTTGGGAAACCCATTTTATTACCTTTGTTTATAAGTATTTAAATAAATCAGTTTAATTGTTACAATAGTACATTTTTATATTTATATAAGTAAGTATTGTGACGAAAACAGATTGCGCAATTAATAATCCATTCTATATAATGGCTTTATTTTATTTTAAAAAAGTAGCAAGAAGATTTCTTTAATATTATAAATTACTATAAAAAAGCAATGGTAATTTTTCGAACCTTTTGTTTTCAACCATTGTTTTTATTTCTTTTCATTTAGTTAGCAGCAATTAAAACTTATCGATACCTTTAGAATACGTCTATTAGGCAAGCTTAATTAATTTAACCTAAATAAAAAACCTTTATTCTGATTTTTAATGAAATTACAAAAAAAACTTTATCTTTCAAAACATAATCAATATCTAACTATAACTATACGTAAAAAGTATGCAATGAATTTCAAAATTTTAACAAAGTTGTAATGTACTTTCGTAAATTCCGGCTGTATTTAATCTTACCATAGGTTAAACAGGAGCCCAAAACGTTGGCTTATGTCATAAAAATTTAATATCTCTATCAAAAATTATGGGGGGTGGACACCCAGTAAGAGGGATGTGCCCCAGTCTTACCCAAATATCTCTTCCGTATCTAACCTACTGACTTCAATGATAACACGCACTTATACATTCAAAATTTTAGTCTAGTTTTTACTGCTACTATTGGACTCAGAGGAAATAAAAATGTTTGAGACCAGGAAGAAAAACCGGAAACGTGCATTTTTTACCAATTATCGTACTTTTCTTAATAATTTCTAGCTAATGGAAAAACTTAGCAGTAAGCTTAGTGCTTTCCCTAATTTCTAACGATATTTTCTAAAATATAGTAGCCAAAAGAGGGAAAACAGTGGTACCTACGGCCCTAATATTCTTGATATATTTTTAAATCAAGTAAGTAATCAAATAAAGGTTTTAGTGAGTAATCAAATGGATAGATAATTCTCGTTAAAGAAGTACCGGAAATTCATCTTAACATACTAATAAATGATATATTAATGAATATTTTTAAATTAATGTAATGTTTTCTACGTTTTGTATAATTTTAAAATGTCTACAAAGTTAAATCTACGATAAAAAGCAATATAGTATAAAATATCTGTTTAATTTTTTTGTACTATTTCTCTCCTTCTTGTAGTAATCAATCCTAGGATTGGTTTGCAGCAATCTTCCTCTTTCAGGCAGTTCAACCTTGTACTAACCTCTTTGTTTCCATATACGTTTTACACCAATCATCCTGTATGGTTTGTTCAATACACCCTAGTCTTGGTTTTCCTCTTGCATTGTTTCCTTCAACCGTGCCCTCTATTAAGGTGTGTAACAAACTGTTACGTCGTAGTAGATGTTCTAGAATTCTAAGGTTCAACTCTAGTAAAAGAGTTTACTTTTACACGGTTTTTAATACATACCGGTGTTCTTTGGTGGTTGGGTTTCAATTAACCACACATATCAGGAATGGTCGACCTGAGACTGTACAAGACTAGACTTCATTTACATTCGTGTATACGAGTATATCCTCTGAAGTAATACCTTACGGTTGTTCCGGAGGCTAAACAGAAAAAGAAAAAAGGACATGACCTATCCACGTGTCTCGCTGCTTTGTTTCGCAGCTTCGTAAACATGTCACTACATCAATTCTTCGTAACACTACTTCATCGGTTTGATTTTCTTCTTCCAAGTATTCTGCAACATTCATCAGTAGCATCACTGCTCAAACGCATCTAATGGATATTTTATTTCTTAATTGAAGTATCTGTTATAGACTAATTTCCTTTTGTTAATTTGTTTCTTAGAAAAAAAAACAAATCTTACAAATTTATTTTAACTATAAACATGGGATCTTTCTAAACTTTTTTTCTTAACAATGAATTTCATATTCCTTTAATAAAAACGTGGCAATTTTCCGTAAAAGTTATTGTAATTCTTATATTAAACATTAATGTTTAAAAGAGATTTGGTAACCTATTTATCTGAAAAATGCATCATAATAATTCTGTAAAACATTATTATCTTAACTTGTTGCTGAAATAAGTTTACTTGGTTTTGAAAAAACTTTTTAAAGTAACATTAATTACAATTTTTTTGTTTCCTTGTGATTATCCTTAGACGTAAGTACTCCTGAATTACTCTTTTCGCTTTATCTTGTGGAGATATTTTTTTATTTTTGTAAACTTCTTGAATCGTATTTATTATTGTTTACGCATTGAATGTCTTTGTGTGCTAAACTCCCTACTCCGTATATTATATAGAAATTCATAATAATAATTTTTGTGCTTCCCGTAGATAACCATTTTAAATAGTTTAGAATTGATTAATTCTTTAAATCGGCTTTTATTTCATAAAAGATGCTACATGATTAATATTGTATTTATGAAACTCAGCTGATGCTTTCCAGTATTTGTAATGTCTTGTCCTTTAAAGTAAAGAGATCATTTTATTAGATAACAAAAAGAGACCTGTCTCTGAATATCAATCAATCAGTTTTCTTTTAGGTAAATAATTTATCACGATTGCGATGAAAACGGATAATAAAAACTACATTTTTTACTGTCTTTGGTTGCGGGGAATATTAAAGAAAATTAAAAGAAATATAAACATAGTTACTACCTATTTAAAATTCAAGGAATAGTTTTTGATAGTTATTTTGATTTGAATTTATTTTTTAAAATGATAGGCATATTCGTAAGTTTAAATACTTTAGTCAGTGTTTAAATCACTATTAAGATATTTTCAAAAAAATTAAATTAAAATTTTTAGTTTGATGTTATACATTATTTAAGTATAAAAGGACTGTAAGTGTACAAAGCCTAATTTAATGATATTTATTATAAAAATTTTAACGCATACAAAATAAAGACATATCAAGGAAATCTATGTATATGTATGTATGTCAATATATTTCAACATTATATGAATAATTATTTTAAATATCTAACATATGTAATCATACTGTAAGAATTAGTTTCCGAGACTTTTTTTTCCATCCACAACTAGCTTATTTACAATCGGTTTCTAAAGTGAAACCATAAGAAAATCGTAAAATAATATCTACGTGATACGAGATACTTAATGAACTCCCATAATAATTCAATCAATACCTAAGGAAAAACAAAAAAAAAAAAAACAAGAAAACAACTAAAGTTATCAATAAGTAAAGTTCTTAAAAGAATATATCCGCATTCACTTGGTGGGTCGCAAAAATACACAATAAACAAATAAATAAAAATGCACGCATATGTACACTCGTAAATAAATAAGTTCAACAAATCTCGCTAGTGAGACGATAGACCCATAACAATGTAGATAATAACAAGAACAGTGTAAGAGTAAGGAACTAAACAAAAATATAATAACAGTATCGGTGATAATAACTACAATGTCATCCAATATATCCCAAGTCTAGCACGTGTGGAGACGTTTCAACCTTGGGACGTCCACGCTGTTATCAAACAGATTGATTGCTAGATGGTTGACATGATTTTCTAAACGCATTGATATTTAGTGCTGTTCTGTTTCACAACCTAACGAACAGACGGAAGCTCTAGGTATTCGTGAATCTCATCGTCCCGTGAGAACCAAAGCGCCTCCGTAATAGTCCTCGTTACTTTTTTTTAGAAACGTTGTATGACAAATTTGCAAGACTTGACTGGAAAATCTCCACATTAACATATTCTACATATTAAAATAACAATTCGACTATTAGCAGTAATTACTGAATTTGTTATTTTTTCTTTTTTTTTTTTTGTTTTTTTCTTTTTATTCCACCTACTCCTCTGGAACGGATCTACAATCAAGTTTGACTCGCGCCAGAGGAGTGTCCTTTACTCTAGCTCGCCTCCCCGCCCGCCGGCTGTATGTCCGGCACGCGGCAGGTCAGTTCACCGGTTAGCTCTTTTATTTCGTAGGTGGAAATTCCACCTACGACAAGCCGTCATCAGCGAGCGGTTTCTTCTTGACGAGCTTCCTCATCTTTCTTCTTTATAACTGCGGTTATAAACGACGAGATCACATTAAAGTTATCCTCGTTAAGTAGCATTTTATCCACCACATTCTCCGCAGATAATGGCCCTATACGTCTTACACAGGATTGCCTGCTTTCAGTCCAACGGTTACATTCAAATACTACATGTTCAGGGGAATCATCAGCTCCACAGTAAGGACAGTTGTTGTTATCTACCCATAGTCTCGCACATAAATAGGACCTGAACGACCCATGCCCTGTAAAAAATTGCGTTATCCAGTAATTTATGTCCCCGAACTTCCTTTCTATCCATGGTCGGATCAAAGGTATCAAACGATGTGTCCATCGTCCCGTGTTGGCTACATCCCAACGATGTTGCCAATTACGCAGCATCTCTTCATATGCTTCTTTAGAAGGTTGTCCACGTGCTATACTCACTCGCATCTCCGCCAGTTGTTTAAGCGGAGGAACTCCTGCAATTACGAGTACTGCCTCGGTGGAGACTGAAGAATATGCGCATATCACTCTTAAGCCCATGCGCCGTTGAATTCCTTCAAGGGCTCTTCTGTTCTTGTCGGCACGCAGAGCTCTTTCCCAGACTTGTATACCGTAAAGTAAGATGGAATTAACTACGTGAGCGTAAATCTTACGCTTCGCAGTTCTGGATCCTGTCATATTACCGAGTAATCTGCTAAGATTTTTGACCGTGCATTCAGCTCGTTTACGTATTTCATTCACGTGTGCCGTAAAACTCCTCCTCTTGTCAAGCCAGATCCCTAAATATTTGGCTGATTGCTGGACAAGATTACCCCCTACTCGAATTAGGATGTCAGATATTCTCCTACGACCTGTCATGACTACGTATTTTGTTTTACCATGCGAAAGTTTTAAGCCTTTAGTAGACATCCAGACTTCTGCCATTCGTATCGCTGCGTTTGCCTTCTCCGATACCTCTACTTCAGTTTTTCCAGTAACAACCAAGGCCAGGTCGTCAGCAAAAGCCACTGGGAAAACACCCAGAGGATAACTCAGCCCGAGAATTCCGTCATAGACCAGATTCCAAAGGAGTGGCCCCAAGACAGAGCCTTGAGGCACTCCACACGTCACTTTGAAGCGGAAGCAGGATCTACCCTGGTGACAAACAACAAACCTATCCTGCAGGTAATTCTGGATAATTCTTCTTAAGTATCCAGGAATATCCTTATCTCTCAACGCTTGTAGGATCGCATCCCATTTCAGCGAATTAAAAGCATTGCTCACATCAAGCAATATCACAATTGGTATCTTCCTGGTGCGCCAAGTACCCGATGCCGCTTCGTCCACCAGACGCATAACTGTCTTAACAGCACCCACCGTAGAACGCCCCTTACGGAAACCAAATTGTGCGTTAGAAAGGCCACCATGTTCTTCAATCGCATTTTTCAGCCGCAATTCCAACAATCTCTCTAGGAGTTTGCAGATGTTATTAATCATGCATATAGGTCTATATGCTACTTGTAAGTCCTCGGTCCCCGGTTTCTTGATAAGGGCCAACCTGGACTCTTTCCATTGCATTGGAATACAACCATCTCTCAGGATCTTATTCAAGATATTAAGAAGCTCTGCAGGCATCCTCTCTGCTAATATTCTGATTATCTCGGCTGGAATGCCATCTGGCTCGAGTCCCTTATGTAGCTTCAGTCTTTTCACCGCCGTTAATAGCTCACTAGCGTCAAGAAGTTCAAAGCTATTATCCACAATCTCTTCCCGAACAGGATCCGCTTGCTGAGGAAATAATTCCTTAACAACACGATGGATCTTATCGTCTGTTAAGGCAGGTAATCTCTTCCCTAACTTGTTGGTAACAATTTTAAACCCCTGCCCCATGGATCAGCATCTATATCTTGACACAGTCGCTTCCAGCAACTGGCTTTATCCCTTTTAATTGATGCATTATATGCATTCCTTGCTTCCACGTATACCTCACGCGCAGCATCCCTTAATCTAGCATTCTGCCTACCCGATCTTTGGTAGGCTCTTCTTACTGAATTTGTTATTTAAGTAATCAAAACATTACTGTTATTTAGTCGAGGTTAGCGATCGTAAATTATGTTGGTCCGAGTACTAACGAATCGTTCGTATATCAACAAAACCTAACCAAATATAACCTACGCTCGCTAAGCTCGTTTAATTAACGCTAAATATACAAATTATATATATGTATTGCTACGTATTTATTAAATTCTCCAAAATTGGAGGCGATTATACATATTAACCGGTAATTATCCATAATCACAAGATTAATCAAATTTACCGGAACATATATATATCAACATATAACTCGTATTTTTATTCATGAGTTCAAGTTTGAGGTAAAAGATTTTTATTTACGACAAGCATTTCTTGCCGTAATATTAATTTTAAACGGTGGGGATACAAAGTATAAAGCCAGCAAAACAGAATTATTAGATGTGGAAAAGCTGTTTGATAATGTTGAAAGGAATAAAATGTGCGTGCGTTTAAGCTAAGTGTCTTAAAACAGGTTCCGTCAACTAGGTCGTTAAAAATTGTTACCCCAAAATAACGTTTTAGTTAATTTAGAGATGGAGAGACTTATAGAAAGTAAAACGATAAAGGAAGATAGAGATCGGTGTATATAAAACAAATAATTTAAAATATACGTTGCAATAAATAAGTTATGGTTAAAAAATTAACACCCAACAGAAATGAATAGATAATAATATCAAACCGTCAAAATGATTGACGGATCCAAAAAAAAGAGTATCGATTTATTTATGCGTTTAACTTAACCATATGTTTGTGTTATTTGTATTTGCGCCAGTAGAATTTACATGTAGACGCAGTACGGAAAATATATTTACAAACATAACGCACATTCGATGAATATCGATGTATATCCATAAAAACATCCGCTTAAACCTTAGTCAGGAAGTTTTTCAGTACAATGTTTTTTTTAAAACGGCATTTGTCGGAGAGAGATGAAAGTCGCCACAATCAATGCAATACTCTGGATTTTTAACCAAGAAAATAAAGCGTTTTTGCATTCTCATGTATACATAACTTTTTACACTACGCTAATCAGTGTAAAATTCAAAAGAAACACTTCCATCCTAAGGATTGAAGGAGGTATCTTGAATTTACACTAATAAAATTAATTACTTTTTAAATCGAAATTATAAAAACTTTGCCTTTTTTGTATTAATTACGTTTATAATACTCATTTGATGCCTAATTTAAATGAACGAGTAATCAGATAAGAACAATGTAAATTTTTAATTTAGAAAACATAATTTAAAAGCAACCCGGTTTAAATTAAAATTACTGCTATCAAACATGCTATAATAATTATTTGCAAAATTCAAAATTTATTTTCGTATCGTATGAGGAACACTTTTACGTGATAGCTTTTGTAAATCTTATTGATAATATCGCAATGTTAATAACTAAATTCGTACAAATATTATATTACATCTGACTTCTTATGTTATTTAAAGTAGTGTAATTAATCAAATTTATTCTTTTTATTAGTTAATGAAACTATTATAATAGTACTATTATAATTATAGTAGTAGTACTATAACAGCAGCTATTATTTTCATTATTTTAGTATATAAATATCTTTTATTATTATTATTATTATTATTATTACTACTATTTTTGCTGCTTGGTGTCTAACTCTATGCACAGACACGTCTCTGTGTTTTCCCAGAAATTGGGTTAAAAAGTGTTAATAATAGTAATTAACAACAATAATTACTTGGGTATCTGTGTTGGTTTAATTTTCAGACATCTCATTTTGGGCATGTTCAGCATTTTAGATCATTTAAAATCTAACAGTTGGTGTGTCCTTCCTCGAAAACGTGTCGATTGTTGGTTTTTTTACTTTCCAGCCGCTCTTGTTCCCGACAACATGCTGTGGTTTTGGCAAAGGCAATATCCTGTTGGATCTTCCACAACATGGCTAAAAGAACAAATGATTTTTAGGGTTTGAACTGTTCACCCCTTTAATTTCTCTGGATAATATCATTTGCAGTCATTGTTTCATTCTATTGACAAGTGGTCCCAACAAATAGTTATGTCATATAAGTTCAACCCTTTTTTGGTCTGATGCAGGTCATGGCAGCGATTCTTTTTAATTCACCTTCGGCCAATAATTGAGTGAACTTTATCTATTTATTTTTCTTTTCTTTTTGCAGATATCTGCCAACTGTTGCACTTAAAGTTTTTAAATTAGGTATGTTATGTTTAGTTTATTAACACGATGGTAATTCCTAATGTAAAATATGATAAATGTATTATGGGGTTTTACGGTACGTAGAAACGCTTGCCGTGCAAGGGTACGTGCGTGGCATTATTTAGTCTGTAATGTGTGGGTATTACAGACGAAGATTATGATTTTCTCGTTGTTCGGTGTGAGCAAATCTATTTGTGATGATTGTTCGTGTATCACCAAAGTGATCATACGCCGATTACTGATCTGGTAATTAACGTTTAAATGCCAGAAATAACACTAATAGAGTTCCTAAAGTTAACAATAATATTAGAACTGAAACTGATAACAATATTATTAAAGCCAATTGTGTGTGCGATGATTTGGCTCCCAAGTTGTTTAGCCTCATTTAATTTAAAACAATAAACAAGTTAGATGATACGAATGAGCGACTTATCAATCCCAATTATTTACTTGAAGACTGAGAACTTTTTATTGAGAGCTGGTTTACATATTTACTCAAGTTAAGTGGAGTCCAACTCTCGTCAGTGGTACTAACTTATATAGTTGCGCTAAAAAATTAAGAAGAAAACTGAACATCTTGGGTTGAAAAAGGGAAAAGGCTGAGTAAGGTAGTTCCGGTGGTGAGTGAGAAGCTAATTCCCATAACTAATGATTATTGGAGCAGCTGTTAACTAGAGGGAGAATCCTGCTAACTCCTAGCGGGAGTTGAGTGTGGTGAAACCCAGCAAACAAACAAAGAAATCGGGTGAGATTAAAAATCTAGTGAATAAAGGAAACCTACTGTAGGCAGTAGTGTAGTTGTATTAAATCTTGTCAAGCTTAGGAAAAAAAGGCTCTATTTGTGAAACGTTTTGAAGTCAATACTGAAACTCCTGATGTAAAATGTTTACTGAAAGGCAGTATTCTGATTAAAAAAAAATATTTGCATCAAGATCAGAACTAAGAGAGAAGGTTACAGCTCTTTTCACGTTAGTGTATTACAGAAAGATTATGAAAAGGTTGTTGCTCAAGGAGTCTCAAGGAGGGAAGTTTGGTCTTACCATTTTGTGGAGTACTGAAGGAAGAAAATATATATATATATATATATATAATTCCTAAAAATCAGAAGAAGGCCCCGTGGAATGGTGTAAAATAAGATTTGTAATGAGTTGTACTGAGTTTGATATTTCATGTAAAAATGTAAGAGACATTCACATAAAGCTTTTGAATTTTTTGCAATGGCGGCTCCAATATAACATGATATTACAGATATTACAAAGATAACTTTTCTTGTCATCACTTGAACGGCTGATTTCTTTCCAGATAACTGAATGGATTTAAGGGTAATAGCAACTAACTGAACTTGTTAAAACTCCTGGAGGAGTTCCCTTATTATAGTTGACAGGAAAATTAAAAATTTCAGGAGGATTGTCTTAGAGGATATCACAGAAAGTGTTTGGGTTGAGAATATGGAGGAAGAATGGTATTAACTTTATATTTGCTAATTCATTATTTCAGCCACGAGATTCGTCCTGAAACCTTCAATCAGAAGAAGACTTCAATCAGATAGCCTGCAAATTATATTCTGGCCAACACATAATTGTGATGCTAGGCAACTTTAGTGTGCGATGAATTAAATGGGACTGTCGCTTTCTTGAACTTGGACTTCAGTATTATGCAAGGAAAAAGGCTAAGACCTTTTTGAGGTTATGGACAATACTAGACCTGATCAATGTAATTCCCATCTGCCGTAGGCTCAGACTTCGAACTCGGGCCTTATTTTATCCTACATTGTGTGAGTGTGGAGATGATTATTCATCATCATCAATTTATCCTGATGCCCCTCATAATGTTCTTATAGTGAATATCAAGGTTGAGAAGAGAGTAGACAATAAATCTATCTGGCAAGGTTGTTACTATTCTAAAGAGTCTACCTCGGTCTGTATAAAGCTATAAAAGACAAGAACTGGAGTTTAGTCTTCTTTTTCTGGAATATTAATGTTGCTACCTATTCATTTTATGAAATTCTATCTACCATAATTTGAGATTATCTTCTTGTGAAGAGAAAGAAGTCAAATTTCTTTCCTGGCACACAAAAGAAACAGGTTAGATGGTTATTACAATGAGTTCCTTTTATTAAAAAAAAAAGGTTCAGAATCTGCTATGGAGAGTTATTAAAAAAAAGGTTCAGAATCTGCTATGGAGAGTACCATTATGAAAAGCAGGAAGATAGTGTGAAACCTTAAATTAAAGTATGCCAACATATTTAAATGTGTACAATTCTTTACAAAGAAATATAATGGAATATAACTAATTAAAATAGAGTTATTACAGATGAAAAAGAACGTAGCGTGTAATTTTGAAAGTATTTTCAATTACTTTAACCATCGAATTACAGATACAGCAAGTGAATTATATTACTGAGGAAAAGGTTTTTCAGTGTACTGTGAGATCTGTAGCTGGTAATGAAGGTATAGTGTTTTTCATTACAAAAGAGATTGCAGAGCTAATCTCAATAACATTAGTGTGGAATATTAATGGCAGTCTTGTTTCTGGTGTTTTTCCACTTTGTTGAAAAAGGCGCTTATTCTCACGAAAGGTGATCATATGTACTCAGGACTGTCTTTGATTTAAATTTGGTTGTTAAAGTATTTGTGAAAGTTCTACTTGGCCGCCTCTACGATATTTTGAATAAATATATTGATAAAGCGCAACATGTATTTATAACCAAAAAATCTACAGCTACAAACCTATATGAAATATTATCTTTCATCGCATCAGAGGTTGAAAATCAAAGAGATGTTGTTGTCTGTGTTTTTACTTCGATTTTTTTAATCCGCTGGAGCAACTGGAACCACCGTTAGGCTACCTCAGTCGTTCCCGGATGTCGTGGCAGTAATCTGCTTGACTATCCGGTAGGTGGTCTTCAAGATGAGACTCACCTTGAAGACCACCTACCGTAGTCTCCCTTGTATCACAGGGACATCCCGAAATCTTCTTCTGGATAGCCTAAATGCCCCTCCTCAGGAGATTTACCCCTCCCGTCCAATTTACTTTGATTTAAGGAAGACTTTCAACACGGTTCATCATAATAACCTTTTGCGGCTAAGTCAAGTTGCCTTTAAGTTAGAAGTTTATCATATCAGAGGTTCTATGTTGAGATAGATCCATTCATATTTATGTAATAGGATACTTTTAGTAAAATTGTCTGGTAAGAAATCTGTATTGTATATATTGCAACATCTGGTGTTCAACAAGGGTCAATATTTTGTCCACTTTTAGTTATGTTATTTTTAAATCATATCGGACATGGTATAGAATGAATACACATAGTATTCGCTGACGATGTCAAACTCTACAAAAGAGTGAATCCATATAGCGATTTTTTGCCCCTTTAACAGGATGTACATAAATAAGATTCATAAATAGTCGATTGATAATGCAGTGACTCTGAATCTTGATAAAACGGTTGGTATGATCTGTACTAGAAAGACACTACTATTAAAGTATAATAATAAAATAACTACCCAAGAAAAACGTTGTATTGAAACATGTTTTCATTTAGCCGTTACGTTTGATTCTAAGCAACATTTAGATACATACATCTAAAGCACTAAGGAATCTTGGGCTGCATTTATGGATAATTCGTTACTTTCAGCGAGTGTACACTATCTGTCATCTCTGCTAAACTACTGTCAGGCCAGTATTGGAATATTGTTCAGTGATTTGAAGGTTCAATAGAGAGTTCACTAATCAAAAGATTAAAGCTGTGCAAAGGAAATTCCTTCAGAATTTATTGTAACGAAAGCTGAGTACGTACTGATGTTCATATATAGTGGAATGTAGTAAACTGGGTATTGTATTGCGACTCCTTTGAATCAAGAATGAAAGTGCAAGACGAAACGTACATTTATAAAGCAACACATGAACTTCTCGATATTGACATATAACTTTACTCTATTTACTAGCATCTTATTAACATTATGACAATACAATAAATCTCGGGTGTAGGCATCAGGATTTCCTATAAGAATAATAAATACCATAACATTGAAAATTCTAATCGAACCATCATATCTCCAGTCACTAGATTTACTTAAAGCCTTAAATTTTTTAATGAAAGTGGAGTAAATGCGTTTCACGAAAATATAATTTAGTTTAAAAGAAAATATAGGACGATATTTTTTCTAATATGTGAATTTCTCATAATTACCTTAATTTTTCTATTTAGATTTAAAAGCTTTTAATTATTATTTTTGTTAAATTATTTAATTGTACGCTTGACATTAGTATTGAATTTATGTTAGGGAATAGTTATTTTATGATAAGGATTGAAAAGGTACATTTTCCATGTACTGTTTGATTTGACTGTGTAGGCTATATTTTTTAAATACTTTGAACGTTTGAAAATCAGTTTATCAAACTCCCAACAGGATAATGGAGCCCATCAGGGCCGGCCCTAGGCTGGTGGCAAGGTAGGCGACTGCCTACGGGGGCAAAACTTTGGAGCGGCAAACCGCCTGAATTAGAGCGCAACAAAAAATAAACACAACCCAAAAATGTATTTCGATTACTTGAATCTAGAAAATAATATTATTTACTATTTATTAGTACAATAATATTATTGTTGTACTAGTTTTATTTTTTAAAAGTATAATTCAATTGTGTCTGAAAATAGTAGTGCTAGTTCTAGTTTGTGGTTTTTCGTCGTTAGCTCGTTAAAAATTGAAAGCCTTTTTTTAATAAGTCAATTTTCCGTAAATCTATATAATAATATTGTCTTAATTCAGTTATACGTCATTTTTCTGGTTAACATGGTTCTTTTATAATTCTGTTTTTTGTTTTTAAATTTTAAAGTTTTTTTGAAGCTTGCAGGGCGGTAAATTTTGGGTTTGCCTACGGGGGCAAAAACGCTGGCCTTGAGCTCATTAAGGTTTTTCAAGTTGCTGTTCTGCTGCGCTTCTTCTTGCATTTAGCTAAGGTCTTCCACTATCCTTTTTTGTAGATTAGGGATCTTCGTGGAGGGTTGAGAGGAGACATTTCAATAGAAAAAAAAAAATTATTAGTATATAAAATTTAAATGGTTTGAAGATTGTTATGAAATATTAAGGAGTTACTATCAAAGAGCTGACAAGTTTAAAAATTAAACTAATACTTCAGTCATTAAAAATAAGAATTTTGTTTATTCTAATGATTTTCCTGACAAGAATTTACGCAACAAAAAGATTAAGCAAGTTTATAAATCGCGTACATACAATGTATTATAAATAGAATGTTTTTATTATTATTTACATTCTCCGTTATAAATTGTCGTTGGACAATAGTTCCTTAAAAGCCCATTAAAGTCATTTTAATTTAATTTTATAAGATTCACTTGTGTTGTATTTTTTCAGTAGTAAATACAGTTTTGTAAAAGGAAATATATTGAAATATTTTTTTATATAAATATTTTATTTACCGACCTATTTAATAGCTTGATATTACTATATTTTTTTAAATAACTAAATAAATATAATTCTGTAAATGACGAGAAATAAAAGCAATGGTAATCGCTGAGTATTTGTATTTTTGGTATGAGTAATTTTTAGAAGGCTTATTGTAATGCGGTAATAATTGAATTCTATATTAGATTAAATAAAAATTAAAAGCCTCTCAAAGTGATCATATAAAAAAAAGTTCAGTCACTACATTTTGAACGTCATTGCTAATAAAATTACGATACTGCACTCATCATATGTAATAATAGAAGTGAAGCCTACATTGGTATAATAATTCGAGGGGATCTGCACGGTAAAGCTATTACTATTGTAAGCTTTAAACTTTATAAAAATACTAAATTTATCCAATTATATGAAAAATAAAAAAAAACACTTTAGGCAATGTGAATTCAATATTACTAAGTGCTATAAAAAATAACAAAAATAAACAAATTAAAATCCTTGTTTCAAGGATGGTAAAAAGCTGACAATGATGTTGCTAAACGTTTTCTGAATTTTCATAGTATTTTAATAAAGGTTCTAAAATATTTTTTTTAAACCGACAAAAATAACAAAACTCGATTAAAACAAACATTAAACAATAAATAAATATTGAAATATTTATCAATTATTTTGTTATAAGATTCAACAAAGATAATTCTTCTTTTTATGCCAGAAAATAGTTGTAAAACCTTTCAAGCTGATGCTTTGAAACAGTAAAATGTAGAAAAGTTCATAGAAAACTACTTTCTGAAAGTGTTTGATGATTTATTACCAAAAAATATTTCAAATTTTTTTAAATATCACACCTCTTGATGCTTCTATCCGACCTTTCAATAATTAACAGACAGTTTTAATAATACGAGATAGATGAATTTTAACCTTAATTAAAATATTGGAAAATTACAGCAATATTTTTCGTTTTCTTAATTTTGTAGGCAGATGTATTAAATTAGTTTGGCAATGCACAACTACTTATTTATAATTATCGTTTTTATAAGGTACTAGAAATAGATATTAACTAACTGAAACTATTAATTGGTAAATTACACAGACTTGCAGGGGGAAAATCATAATTTAGTTCAGAAGTACCTCCATTATTATAAAAAGGAATAAAGTGAATTTATAAATTAAATTTAAAATTTTAAAAAACCACTAGAGCTTTATTTTTTAAATAAGTTTGCAATAACATTTCCCCCTTCTCCTATCACTCCTGTAAAAAGCTGTAAACATTCCATTTAATTTTGTGAATGCATTTCTTGTACCAACAAGATACTGTTATAATCTGTGCTTAATAATTTTAATATAGTTGTTACTGTAGTTGTTGTTTACTGTACTTCTTTTCTATTTTTGTTTTCTGCTTAAAATCACTATTGAAATTGAATTAATAATAACGTAACACAAATTAATTAATGTCAACAAATTTGACTGAAATATATTAATCATTGCTGATTATTTAATCACTAATCTAAGAGATACGTTATTCGATCTTTAAGATTGTTTTTCAAGCGGATGGATTTTTTTAATCAAAACACATCTTTAAGTTATTGATTAGAGAAATAACAAGATAAGGCATTTTATAATAGATAACTTATTTACTATGGCCCGTTGCAACTTCTCAGCGTTATTATTATTACAAAGTAATGTATATGTTTAAAAAAAAATCAGCTAAAAACCTAGTGTACTAAATTTTTAGCCAACTTTTTTATGTATATTACATTACTTTGTAATAGTATTACTGTTATATTATTATATTTTTTAAGATTTTGATAATTTAAAAGTATTAAATACAGTTTTTAAAAGTATTTGCCGGGTACAAAAAACGCATTCATAAAAATCAGGTGGAAAGTTTATAGCTTTTTACAGTAGTGTTAGGGAGGAAATGTTTTTGCAAGGTTATTTTAAAAAAATAAAGTTGTGGTGATTTTTTAAAAGCTAAAAGTTATATTTAAAATTCACTTTAGTACTTTATTTAATAATTGAGGTAAACTACGTAAATTAAAAAAAAAAAATATTAACATGACTGATTAGAAAGTAATGTTACATAATAAAAAAATCGGCTAAAACCTGGTCTACTTACAATAAGTCTCAACCCCAATCCTTTTGTGTTTCTACTTTCTTTCCTACCCCAGGTTAAATGCATGCACAAAATCTACTTCCAGTCCGTCCAGACGTCCTACTGGACTGCTGATTTCTTTTTTTATTCTGCTCGAAATAGTCCACAGATACATCGAGAATCGACAGAACTTCAAATTGATTTTCCTGTGAGTAATGACCTCCGGAAAGTTCCTTAATTAAGTAATAAATTAGGATGTTTTGAGGAATTATCAAAGGAGACTCATGCATGTTTGGGAACTGATGGCACTTGATGACATATCTGTGGATCATTTTGAACAGACTAAAAACGTCAGCCCAATCCGTCCAGTAGAATGCAATGTAAATACGAAATAGGTTTTCAGGCTAATCTTTTTAATACGTAAGATTTATTTATTGTCAATATACACAAGTAGAAAAAAAAAATTTTCTTTAAGTAGAAATATTACGTCACTGATACATTACAAACTGATATGCTTTAAACAGATTATTATTAATAAGTTTAATGCATTTTATTAAAATTTGTTGAATTTAAGAGATTAATTTAATATTAAGTATAAAAATGATGAAACAACAGTTGTGAACATTTCCAAATATACTATTATACCTGGAGAATTTTAATTGATGGAATCGTTCATATATATTGTCTAAGATGTACCGATCACTGTTCTCCATGACTGTAAGACAAAGTTAATTTTAGTGTACTGTGATGCTTACAAACAAAAAACTAAAACCAAATTCATTCATTAACAACGATTATAAGCAAAGTTTTTGCAATAAAAATTATTAAACAAACTATATATAATATATTTTACTTGATGAAATGTTGATAACTTTATTAACAGTTAGGGGAAAAGTACAATTAAAAAACGTGTAAACGAAGTTCTAAAAACGATAAAATCATATTTTATACCTATCGCGCTTACTTAAACGTGTGCGATACGCACGAATGAGCAATGCCATTAAGTAAATTGGGGGTATACTGAGTGTAGAACAGCGAATTGGGTAGAAGGGAGGGGTTTTCTGACTGTAATTTACAGCAGACGTGAAACCACGCTATGTCTATTATATATCAACCATATAAGGCGATAATGTTTTCACTTAGAAGCGTGTATTATCTACTAGAATTTGTCACTGTCTTCTAAGATTATTCAGCGCATGTGGTAGAATACATATTATATGTAGTCTATATCTACTCCCAAACCGACTTTACTACTAACGCATATTTTGTAATAAATTTAAATGAAATACTGTTAGTTCTATCAGCAAAATCGTTTTCTTTTTTTTTATTATATAAAAGAAAAACCAGTCAAACGGTTTTATTTATGTAAATTTTAATAATATTTATATGATTATTTATATGAGTAATACTAATTTATTTTATTAAAGTAAAAATATACAAGTAAATAGAGGTGTGAATAAATAAAAAATAAAAAAATCAGATTGTACGGAAGAATGTCAAAATCGATCATTTTTTCTTATATAAAATACATTAAATATACGCCAAATAAAAAGAAAAAAAAATTATCTACCTACTTGATTTTTAGAAGGATTTTAGGAACTTTTTATTAAGTAAAATTTTCACCAGAACAAACAAACAAATAAAAAAAAAATATGATACATAAAATCTTAAATATTATAAACGAAAATTGGAAACTCGAAATCGAAAGTAGCCAGTTTATTTTTAATAGTAATTACTGTTCATGATTAATAAAAATGAACTTTGTTAATAAAGATTAAAAGTTAATTTAGATATGTTACTTTTATCATATTCCGTTTTTGCAAATTTTTTCCTGTAGTTATAATGTTACATATTTTTTTCTCAGTTCCTGTCTTTATTGCCCACGTTAAAACAAGTTCACATCACATTTGTTTTTAGGTATTTTGGTTTGTCAATATTTTTTGTAATTCATTCTGAAATTCTTTTTGCTGTTGTGTTCAAGGTGTGTTTCTTTTTGCACTTGGTTTTTCAGAAAAATCTGTAGATTATGATTTTTTTTCTAAACATTTTTTTATTATACATTTCCTCTTTAAGCCTAATTCTTTTAGTTCTTTCATCTCTTTAAACTGGTTAGGTGCTCTTAATTTTTAGAGAAAAATAGAATATTTAAATATTTTCCTGGGTTATTCTGTTTTCAGTCACTCTTTTTAAATATGCAAAAAACAAAAACTTCCTCATTCGTACTGAGTTTGTTTTCAATTCTTTTTAATTTCTGGTATAGTTTTTCATTTGAGCTTAGTATATTTTTATTATCTTTGAGTCTTAGACCTTATATTTTCCTTTATTCAGGATTTTTTCCATTCTTGATTTATTTGCTAGTGTCATTTTTTCTGCTGAATATAAACACTCAGTTTTATTCTTGTATTATAGTACTTCAATTCCGCGTTGTAGGATATAGATGTTTCATTGTAAATGTATCATGTCAAGTGATAAGCTGATTTCATTTCATTTTATGCTTTCAATGTTTATTTTGTAATATATATCCTAGGTATTTAAAATTCAACTACTTTCATTTATAGAAACTTTGAGAACTTTTTACTTATCAAGTTTATTAAAATTAAGTTTTATGCATATTTTATTTTATACTTTGATTTTCTGGGTATATTTGTTTATGTATACATACATATGTATGCAATCATCCAGTTTTTTCATAGGATATTTTAAGATTTTTTTTTCTATTGATTCTTTAAAGTTTACTTAAACAACGTAATACTTAACATTACTTATTACAACGTAAAGTAAGGTGATAATTTTTATTATTATTAATTTACTAATAGTATTTATTATTAATAACTTATATTACATTTACAGGAAGATATAAACACAGGAAAAAAAATATCAGCTTGGATTACGTTGCGAAAGCGTACTACCGGGTTAATTATCTGCAATAACTCAATTGTTAACGGATTTTTACAAATGAGGTGACATTTTGTTCAAAATAAAATGCTTAATAAATTTTCTGCAAGTAAAACTTTGATCACACAAATAATTACAAAGGTATTGAGATTAATTTTTAATCTTCCATTTAATTGACTTTTTCAGAATTTTTTATTTTGTAGAACAAGATAGGCTTTCCAAATTGAATTAAAGTAGGTTTACCCGTTCCAAAAATAATTTTTTTGTTGAAAATCACAAAATGGCGTCCAGAAGGAGAAAAAACCAAAACAGGTCTTATGTCGATATGAACACTTTTGCTCATTTTGGTGTCCTGAATCAGTTTCTGAAGTTCGGCGAATACGTCCCGGAAACCTTTGTATAAATGTATAGATATAGCAGCAGTGTGTTATACAAGGTGGAACATAATATTCAAAGAATTTTAAAATGATCTTTTATAATCAGAAAATATTATTAATTACTACTTCGGAAATGGTAGAATTTAAACATTGCCACTGACGATTTTTTTAGGATTAATTTGTCCGGTAGGACATCGAACAAAATCCTTATTTAAATACAATTATTCTAACTGCATATTTTTTTTACATAGTTTATTTTATTTTTGAATGAATTATTACCGAATATATATTATTCTAGTTAAAAGATAGCAATAATAAATTTCAACGTACAATTATTTGTTAACAAATTTACTAACAGAATATTCTCAATCTATTTCATTAGTAGAGAAATGGTTTTATCCAACTCACTCTGATCTCTAGGGATTTTCTGCACTACCTAGAATCTAATTCAGGATGTACTGTTTTGTACAGGGAATGAATTAAAGATGTCTTGCATGTTTATTATAACAATATTGCCAGAAATAGATTTAAGTTTACAATAATGTTATCTATGATTTCAAGTTATTTTAAAAAGATAATTAAAATTTCTTCCCGTTTTTCGATTATATAAATTCGTTATGTTGGAAACGATGACGTAAATAAATTTTACCAGAATATATTTTCATCGAATAAACTGTTTTAAAGATATTTCAGGATCGGGAACAGTATAATGACAGACATAAAACTGTTTATTTAAGGCAATTACATCAATTCATTCTCAAGTGATCGGTGACCTTAAAATTAATCCTGATAACGTCACTTGGTTTATTTGCTATATGACTAAAGGTTATTTGCTTTATTCTCAGTGAGGTGGTGACAATTTTTTTTAAAAATGCGGTATTGTGATAGATGGTGGTAGTGATGATGTCATTTGACTGTATGTTAAAAGCACAGGATCCTCATTTACTAGACTATACCATAAAACTGATTTTTCTCAGATATTTAATTTTTGTTTTATATACATAATGTTTTTCACCTTAGTGGTTTTTATATTTAAGCATTAAATATTAATGACTACCTTAATGCAATTTAATATTAATGGTTAATATTAAATTTAGCCCTAATACTAGATGTCTAAAAATTATCAGCGTATCATTTATTACTTCAAGTAAAATCTTTTCATAGCCTTCGTTTTGTTCAATTTGTTCTTAAACATCATCGTTTTTAAATATATCTATTCGAGACATTCTAAAGACAACTACAACACTACATTTCAGTATTCTCTTTTTATTTTTTGTCTTTCTGGCTTTAGTACGATCAATGAGTGTCAACTATACACCACACAAATGTCTTCTACATTCTCTGTTTCTAGTTAATCTACCTTTTGGTTATGAGGTTGGGATTAAAGTTATTTAATATTTAACGTGCTAAACCATAAATTGAACTAGTTTTACATGTATAGTTTTATAATCCTTCGTTAAAAACATTTTCAGCAGATTTTATGGAATCTGCAGTGATTTATGGTGATCTTCTTACACTAATATTAACTAGTTTTGTGAATAGTAAAAATAAAATGATTATATAGATTTGTAACGCGTGCGCGCGCACACACACACACCTACACATAAATACGTAACGAACGACACAAATTCAAATCCAATACACTTTTCATCCCTATTCTTAATAAGGGTCTATCCAACTCAAAAACTCGTCTATAATAACACCAGCTATCTGGTGTTAAATCTGATTCTGTTTATAGCTTAAATTGTTTTGTTTTAAACAATCGTGTATCTATTTTTAATAACAGGAATTACGTTCTCCATAAATGCTTTTTATTCCTTTCTTTTAATTGTATGTTTTTGCATTATGCATCTTTAGTAACTGCAGATCCTTTGCATAAACACAAAAAGTATTCCAAATATGGTTACGCTAAATATTTTATTCAATTTAATTTATTATATAAATCTTATCCCAAAGGTAGGTTATATTTTCAAATTTCTTAACTGTTTTACTAAAAGAAAAAATTATTATTTTTTAAATAATAGGCACCACATTTTACCATTTGGCTGTAATGCACAAAAATCCAGTGAAACACATAAAACATTACCCAGAGTCTATAATTTTGAAAGTAGTGGTGTTTATTATGGCAGAATGAATATTATCTGCATTTGGGCGGATTTGGAATGTTGACATGCATAATGTCGATATATGTATAATGTCGATTCAGGAAAGAATTCACAATTAACGGAATGTTCATCGTAATTAAATTTTCAGCCTTTCTAAAGTAGAATTTGGTTTAAATGAATAAATAAGAAACCGAAAGAAAACTGTTTTTCTGATTACTGGATAAAATATATCACAGAAAAACCTTTATATAAAATGAGAAAATACATTTGAAATACAAATTATATTTCAAACATAGATGGATAACCGACCGTAAGCTAGTAACATTTTCAATACATATGCAACTTAAATTCAATTCATTGTATTGAATGTTTTTGATATTATGAATAAATGTCAGTGATATGAAAAGAATTGTTCTTAGAAAATGTTTTGATAGAAAAATGTAAATTATTCTAAAAAGTTATTTATTTACTTACTTTTTATATTTATTTTAATACTGTGAAACCAAAACACATGTATTTATTATTGCTTGGCAATTTATTATTTTCTACATGTTTCTGAAAGTTACCAATCAGCATAAACTCAGTTTTAGATTTATTTATTTTTTTTTTAACGTTATTCATATAACAGTTTGCTTTGCCTTTAGGGATAGATCTATATCCAACCACACAATATTTCCCGTAACGCCGATAACATTTCAAATGATGCGACGACTCAGTGTTACCACCCTTCAGTCCGTTTCTTATGATTTATATAGCACTATTTGAAATTCGCAAGTTTTACTGGAGGAAAAACTTAGCGGCCAGTTTTTAAGAAGGATAACATTCTACAGTCATAACTACGACAATTATTGATTTAAATATTTTGGTTTTTTTTTAAATCAAAGTAATATTTTCGATAAATAAAAAATTACAGGTTTAGCTAACATGTAAAAAACAAATAAAAGGTTAATTAGGAAAAATTGGATTATTTTTCATAAAATATTGGGCGATTCAAAAACTTCACAAATATAAAAGTATATAAAAATTTATTGAGATTCATAGTTTCGGTTTATAATCTTGAACTTGTAAATCATATCTGTTACAAACGCAAGTTAAGTCTGGATGGTGGAACTAGACTAGCCTATTCTAGTATGGAGCGAGCTTTTATAGTATGGATGAAGCCGAGTGAGCTGTCAGGAGCTGTTTGAGTCGTACGGAGCCGAGTGCAGCTGTCCGAAGGACTTTTAATTTTTAAAAGTCCTTCTTTAAATAAAATTTAAAGTTCATCATTTAAAAAGAAGTCACCACCAAAAAATGAACATTAGGCAAGAATGCCAACCTGAGCTAACAAGTAACAAAAATAGTGAACAAGGTTGTTCTTTAATTTTTTATAATCATTTTTCCAAGTAATGAAAATATAAGTAAATAGTATAAAGCAATAATGACGTTAAAGAGAGGTATCCAGTGACACCTCCCAACACAATACCATAAAAATCTGAACAAATCGTATACAATTAAAAACGCTTACTAAGTCCGTAATAAAGTACACATAATTCAACAAGTAATGAAATAGAGCAAAAAGGATATAAGGTCAGTACAGCAGTTAAATTGTTAATAAAACGAAGTAAGGCCAATATTCACCGCACAACAGTCTGAATATTCAATACAAGCGACCTTTTTAGTCGTCTCACGCCCTCATTATTATCCAGTAGGTTAACAGCTAGATGGGTTTTCATATATATTAAGCTTACGTATACTTTGAGCTTAACCGGTAAATTCTTCATGAATAGATGGCAACCCTAGGAAATCGTGAATTTCTTTGTTCTTCGCAAACCATGGCGCCTCCGATATGTTCCTCAGCAATTAGTTCTGGAATAATTGGATGATGTCGATATTGCTATTTCTTGCCGTACCCCAAATTTGTATTGGATTTAAAAACGTCTTGTTCAACAACAGTTCGTTTCTTTACGGCAACACAGACTTCCTTCCTAGTAACCAATTCAACCACCTAAGCTCAATATTTAATTGTTTTCTCTTTTCTTTCACGTGATTTTTCTATGTTAGGCAGCGGTGCAAATGAAGTCCTAGGTATTGTACCTTGTCCGAATGAGAGATATGAACTCCATTTGGGCACATCTTCCTCCTCATTGCAAACGTCACATGACTCGAATTTGCTGTATTCCATTTCGCTAGCCATTCACTGAGAAGCTCTAATTTAAGTTGCAGTTTCTCCGACGCAACAGTTGGATCAACGTAAACCACCATAATCGCCTGTTAATTTTTTTAAAAATAATTTCTTTAATTTGAAATAAAATTCATGAATAAAACGGTTGTTAGATTGTTACTTGAAAAATTGCCTTCAAATAGATAATCGCTAAAATCTGGCAAGGAAAACTAGAAAAAAATACTTATTAGATAGTTAACTGATATATTTTTAAATTTATTTTGCGACTTTAAAATAGGTATAAGTTAAGGATGATAGTTCTGAATTATCTAAAAAAGGGTACCTTTATCTCCGTTGTTTTTATTTTCACATTCAGAAATGAAATCGATTAAATGACAAAAAGTGTTTGAGACATTCCTTATGCTCCCAACTCAGCCTAGGTCAGTGACTTGACTCCTTATAAAATATAAATGATATCAGAACATATATTCATACAAATATTTTTAAATTTCTTTTTTTATTATTCATAGAGCCGTTAATTTTTTTTTTTTTAATGAAATGTTACTATAATAAAGAGTTTTATTAAAAATTGCACAGTTGAATAAGCCAGTACATTATTCGTACTGTAATCCGATAATTGCGAACAGTGACGATTCTGTGTAGATTCAATTTTACACATCGCTACTTTCTTTTAACGGTAAGAAGCTTAAGGACTAAGGAGTATTTAGAGATTTTATTTTATCTTAAAATTTGCTAACTTTTTCTTTATATAATTATTTTTATGTCTATGTTGGGTTATTATAATTCTTATTATTATATTACATATTTTATTAATTACCATTTTTTTATTTTTTTTTTTATTTTGTTGGTATTTTATATTTAAATTAAGTGAAGGACTTATTCAAGTATGATTTGATTTCTTATTACTTATTATTTTTATATAGTTTATATAACAATATATGAAAAATTTAGAAAGTTAAACTCTCACATATTCTAATGGAATAACACAAAATATAATTATGTTTGTATCTAAATAAAAAAACCACTTAAAATATAAAAGGTAAATAAAAAAAATACAAAAATAAAGATAAAATTTTAAATTCAAAATAAATAAAAAAGTAATCATTTTCAAACAATCCAAAAATAAATGATCCACAAAAAATATAAATAAAAAAAGATAAATTTTGTGTAATTACTAACTGCAATTTATTTTTTATTTTTTGCTTGTAAAACAAAATATCGTAAAAGAACTTTATTGTGTACATATGACTTAATGTATCTGTAATTTAGATTTCCGTAATTAATTGTCTCCTATCCGTTAGAGCAACCCCCGTATTTGCTGGTAATGAAAGGGGATTGAAACCCTTCCCCATCACTCACAGGAAAAAGTAGACTTAATATAATTTATTTTTGTGTTCTTTTAATTATTTTTTTTTAATAATACAAATATAAAAATAAATAAAAAATATCGTTCGATTCGTATGAAATTTATAAAACATAAATAATATGTTTCTAAATGGACACGTAAAAGTAAAGACTGCAATTCCTTTTTTCTAATGAAACGGTTATTTTTAAAATAATTTTTTTGAAGTTTTATCTCATAATGAATTTTAGTTAGTTTCATAGCCTGCTGTTTATTACTAACCTACCACTAAATTAGATTTTGGACAGGACAGATTATTGCTTTTAGTTTAGTTTTTCTTTCATACGTAATAATAACTTTTACGACAAAAGTACATTTATAACATAACACGCCTACGGCTATAGAATGCGTACTAATAGTTAAGCGACGACATTCTAAAATAAACTAATAAGCATGGATTATCATCAATTATTAGAGAGCTCTGCCTGGCAGTTTCCCAATAGTTCTCAACAAGACAAATCGCTTTTGTGAAACAGTCCACCAGTATTCTATTGAAGTCGTGTCTAGACTTTATAAAATAAAGCTGGTAAAAGGGATTACGTTCCCGGAGAAGACAAACTGATTGACATGTTCCCACACAAAAAAAAACTGTCTTCTTTTTATAGAAAAAAAAAAAACTTAATCTAAACAAACTTTCTAAGGGCATGAAAAATATGGTAAAAATAAAAATATCTCAATATACGGAACAGCTTGAAATGAAAAAAAGGATGTTGAACTTGTCATAGGCTTCACGATATTGAATTACATAAGAGCTACATGAGTTCCCAAATATTTTCTTGAAAATTGAATTTTCATAATACGAAAAGAATTGTAGCATATACTAAAACAAAAGATTCTTTTTCGTTTGCTTGTAAATTGAAACTGCGTAGAGTTTTTTGAATAAGTATATACGTAGATCGATAACTCCTCAATTTATTTACATTATAATTTAATCCGACATAATTATTTTTTCCATGAAGTCGTACTAGCGATCTAACATATTTATAAAATTGTAATTCATTAGTGCATATGAAATTTATGATTTATTCTATTTTATATTATTATCAATATTGATTCGCATAAGTTATCATTATTTTTTTCTCGATTTTTTGCTCTATATTAACTTTAGTACCACTGATCCGATTTAAAATAAACTTTCATGGTTATTACCAAGAAGAATAACAGGTAGCAGAGTACTTTTATAACTACATCTTTTTTTTTACTTTTTTTTTAAATCACTTGAGAGCTACCGGTAACCGCCTAGAAGACGTTACTTCGGTCGGTCCCAAATAGCGTGGCTGAAGACTAGCCTCCCTTAGTGCAGCTTGAAGTTGATCTCCCGACAGGATCCCTCTTTTTATTTTCATCCCCTTTCCCTTGGGACCGGACCTAGACCGGCGAAGTACGACTCAATCTCAAGGGTGCCTTTGCCTCTAACCTCCGAGTGACCATGCTGGACCCGGCTATGTCATTCCCAGGTCTTTTCTAATGCCTTGCCTCTAAGCGGAAATCCCCCCAAGAGGGACCTCCTCCCAGGACTCTCGTCTTTCTTTATGCCTTGCCTCTAAGTGGAGGGTCCCCTAGAGGACCTTCCACCCGGGACTCTGGTCTTTTCATTTTAACCCCCTAACAAATTCCCTGGAGTCCCCTTTCACTCATCGGCCGTGAGACACCTCGGCATCTCCATAGCCTTAGCTCTCGTTATACGAATGACCATATTACTAATTCCCTCGATTAAACAACATCGTTTCCACCATTGGAGCATGTTCCAATAACATGCTCCACCTCTCTTCTCCCCATCACCCATCTGACACAGTGGAACACCGTGTGCTCCACTGTATCACTCTCTCCGCAGTAGAGGTACCCATCCGACATCCTCCTCTTTCTGTCCACAAATACTTGTTGAAGCAGCCATGACGGGACAGGAACTGCATCATCTCATAGGTTAACTTGCCATACCTTCTGCCCAGCCATGGTTTGATCATTGGAATCATCCTTTTCGTCCAGCTCCCTAACTGCGCCCTTTCCCAACTGTGCTCCACTTCATCAACGTATCTCGCTTAGCTTGAACTTTTGGCACACCCGCCGATCTCTCCACTACCTCCTCCGCCATCAGATCTAAAGGTGGTATGGCCGCTATTACTAAAATTACTCCCTTCGAAACAATTCGGTTCGACCGCACCACCCCAATTGCCAACGGCCTCTGCAAAGAGAGCAGTCTCGTTTTCACAATCTTCTTATCTAACGCTCTCCTCTAGGCTGGAACAGCGTATCAGACGACGGACCTAGCCGCCGATGCTAATAATCTCCTCTTCGCTGTGCTAGGCCCGCTTATTCTACTCAACAACCTGTTAATCGCCCCCACAGTCTTGCCGCCCTTCTTCACCGCTTCCAATACATGCGGCAGAAAAAAACGCTTGTCATCTTGTGTTACTTCCAGGTATTTAGCCCTGGGCGCAGGTACAATCTCTGTGCTCCTACTGACAAACTAATCTCCGGAGCCATTGTCTTCCAGTCATTAATGCCAACTGCGTTTTCTCCAACGCTAGATGGAGCTGACGCTCCCGTAACCAATCTTCAAATATTTTCACCGCCTCGTTCCCCCGGGCCATAACCTCCTCCACCGTTTCAGCCGTAATGACCGGGAAGAGATCATCCGTAAAACCAGCTTGCGACACCCCTTCTGAAAAACCTAACCGCAGCAGCCAATCATAAGCGATACACCACAAGAGCGGGCCAATGACAATGACAATGATTGCTGCACTCCTGCTTCCATTCCAATCTCAATTGGAACTCCTTCTGCACTGCCTACCACTCTCCTACCATTAAAGTAATCCTGCACAAGCCTGTACAAAAACGGGCTGATCTTCCTCCTCGTTATTTCCTGGACAGCCCACCCGAACGGTAGCGAATTAAATGCATTCGTTACATCCAGCAACACTACCGTCGGGATAGCCCGGGTTCTCCAGGTACCACTAGCTGCCTCATCAACCACCCGCATTACTCTCTCAACATCCTGCACTACAGTACGGCCCTTGTGGAAACCGAATTGGTATTCATTTAGTCCCTCGCCGGCTTCAATCTCGAAACTCAGCCGTTCCGCCATCATCCGTTAAAACAACTTTGTCGTACAACATAAAAGGCACAACGGCCTGTACCCGGTGGCGCATTCTCATCCCTACCACCCTTCCGGAGCATAACCAACCTCCCCACCTTTCACACCATCGGAATCATACCATCTACCAGCACCTTATTAAACGCAGATAACACCTTCTCCGGCATCGCCATTGCCACCACCTCATTGGGTTGTACATTATTATTGTTAGTAATGTAATGAGTTTGTACCATAAATGGTGTACACCAACATATGTAGCACAATAAAACAATATAATAATAGTACAATGTAATGATGATACAAATTATTATAAAACAACACTTGTATTGTTGCTAGTATTGTTTATTAATAAACAATACTAGGTACCTAGACTAGCCCAAAAACTATATCTATAACTATATCTAGAGACATAACGTCTCACGTTGTAGAAGAAAAACGTCTTTGCTATCTTGTGTTTAAATAGATAAATGTAAATAGACAATATGTATTTTAACAGAATTCTAATAAATAATTTTTTTAAAGATTAAAGTGGATTTTGAAGAGCTATGTTTTTTTAATATTATTATAATTTTTATTTTTTAGGTTTCGATTTGAGACTTAGTTATATTTACACGATGAAAATTGATTTTATCCCACCTTCTTATTTGCTTTCTATCAAAAACTTTTCAGAAAAATTAAATCACATCCAATTTCATTTTATTTCATTTATTATTAATTCCAAAAGTTTAAAAGAATGTCAGTAATTGCCACTATTTTGTTTTTATCTGACTTTTAATGTTAGTGACTTTACTTGGATGATTTTAATGTTTTGGCTGTTATTTATCTGCCTTTATATTTGTTATATTTATTTTTATTAACTAATTGCTAAGTTTATATTATGAGATGCGATGCATATTAATAATACTATATTTGAAGTAGCCTATCTTTGGATGTTATCCTGATACGCAGCCAACAATTTTAATTATGGTCGCAATCCTTTGGGCGACCGATTGTGAAAAAAAATACTCAAAAAAAGAAAATAGAAAAGCACATAAACTGGAACATTATAAATTATTATAATTTGAACTGAAGAATCAAATAAAATTTCTAGGATAGCTTACAAGTAAACCAGTGTTTTTTGTTGAAAAATACAACAAGATGGAGACCACTTCAGTTTTAAAAATAGGTATCGTTACTAAGGAACTATTTTGGTCAGATCAGTTTTAGAAGCAGACCTTAAGAAGAATAATTTACATGCATTGTGTACATTAAAATGAAATACATTTTCAAGATTTAAATTAAAATAGAACTGAAATAAAGAGAAAGTACACAGAAACTGCAACAATCAGAGAGTACGAATTAGAAAATAAAAGTTGAAGAAAGACAAACTGTGATTTAGAAAAAAGTTAGGCAAAGATGGATATCTTTTCAATTCTTTAATTATCTGATTAGATTATACTATCTTCAATTGTCTGTTTCCATTGCATTTCCAGTAATATTTAGAAAAATCAAATGCAGTGATTGTGGAATTAATTATTTTGCGAGTTCAGTAACCTTCTAAAAATAAAGAATAAAATGTTACAATTTACTGATGATGTAGTTACTTTACCGAAACTAAAAACAGGTTAAATGTATTACTGAATAGAATGGATAAATTAAAGAAATATTTCAGTACAAAAAAATAAAAGTAAAGAAAATATAATGCAATGTGACATAATGGGACTAATAAGTAAATATTAATAAACCGGAAAATGATACAGCTTAATTGTTTTGAAGTTGGTTACTTACTTAATAGAACAGAAAAATTATATTAAAAAAAAGGCTATAATGAAAGATTAATGAGAAATTTTCTATTTTTTTCTGCCAAAGTAGGCTTTATTCTCTATTTGAAATTCTGGATAAATTATACCACACATAGCGGGCTAAAATGACTTTGAAAGAGCTGAAAAGTGGATCTAATGTATTTTCTTTTAAATATTTCAAAAATTGCTATATGAATACAGAAAAAAATCACAAAACCTTTCTTCTAAAATTTTCTAAAATCATTAAAAAAATAATCCTTGCAATTCATTGTTTTGTACTTCGTGCGTAAACCGTAACCGAGTTATGATTTTTTAATTTTCTAAATTTATGATTCCAACGAAGGAATTCTAATATAGTTATTTGCAATTGATTTGAAAACCATGATCCAATAAAAAGGTATGTAAAACAAAGATTCAAGAAATTATTTTTCTACAATTTGTTTACTTCTGTCATTCAAGTACCTTCAAAAACTCACTGAAATACAAACAATATATATATATATTTTATAAATTACTACATAGAATGTTCTGAAAGTAATCAAAGTTGGAACTGGGTAAAGTATTCCCACCTTTGAGTAAAAAGGTGGTACGCAAATATAACTGAAGTTCTGGCAGCAAATAATATATTTTTTTTAAATAATGAAAGTTTATCGATTTTCATTACATCATCACTTAAAGAAACGTCATTAATTTAAGAACTGCTACTATTCGAAGTAATATTAGTTTCCTCGTAATTCCACGTAACGTAAACAATTGAGGAGAATATGAAATTTGTGAGATATTGATCGATTGGAAATATTGGAATATCACCAAATGGCACATTTAATAAAGTGTTAATGTGTTATATTTCAAGCGATAAGTAATAAAAGACAACCTCTTCCAAATACAATATACATCTCTCTTTATTATCTACACGTGCTTTTCCAATTAGTATTGTAATAAGCATTTTCATTTAAAGAGAGAAGACTTTTTCTTAGATAAGTCATGACGAGTTAAATTAGCATTGATTTAATAATTGATTAAAGGTATATCATTTAAATTCTTTTATGATGTATTTGTCGGAGCGGAATTTTAATTGTTTGATTGAGCTACTGAATTTTACATCATCTATGGTTATTCGAGCTCAACGAATGTAGTTTTTACTTTATCTCAACCTACTTATTACTTAAACTGGTAATCAATAAAACGTTCCTCTTAGAAAATTCAACGAATTAATAATGGGATACATTTAATTTTTCATTTTTTTTTTTTAGAAATCTTATATTATTTGTTCAATGTAAGTTTTCTAGAATTATTTATTACGTAAATCCAGTTACAATTATAGATAGTAATAAATCTAAATAAAACAGCACATTGGTTGTTCGTTTGTTTTTGATTGTTTTTATACAATTATTATTTATGCATCATATGATTGATCAGCGTATTTACTGCAAAGCGTAATTGACACGAATGGCTCGTCATACCATTAAAAAACCCTTACATAAATCAAATTATTTTAAAATCTTAGGGTGAGACTCCATCACTCTCATTGTGAAAAATAGTTTTTATCGTTTAATTTATATTCAAAAAAATTGTTGAAAGAACAAAAATTAAAAGCATATATTAACTTTTACTTCTTTTATTCTATTTTAGTTGGTTATTCTAGACAAAAAAAAAATGTTTTTATATTATTTCATCTTTTAGGTTACGTTTTATAAAAATATTTTTGACAAAATATTCGGTTGCCATTTAAATTTCAACGATTGAACGGTTCAAATATACAAATTTTTATTGCGCTTTTTTTATAGGAAAAATCTGTCTTTTCTTTACGCAATTCGGGAGTTTTAAAAACAATTCGTTATAATCAAAATAAATAAAGAAATTCGAATTAAAACAATTCGTAAGTTTTAGTAATGAAATATATTACATATAAATTTTTTAAAGGAAATTTTATATTTGTATTTAATTATAATTTTTCCTCTTTCGAAAGATATTCATACGTAAAATCGAACATGTATGTATTTTTTAATCCTTTTGATTATCCTATATAAATGATACTTTTAATTACATTAAAAATCTATAATATTATATACATTTTTAAGTGACAATTTAGATGGTTTATTTATATAAAACAACTTTTATTTTATTTTTATACTTTATTGTTCCAATTTTTTTCTCCAATTCTATTGTACTTTGTTTTTAAAATATTATTCCTATTGGATGGCTTTACACTTAGTAATATGGTGTCTTTTGGGACTCGGAACAAGTATTTGTAGTCAGTCCAAGTACTGTAAAATACAGGTTGGATAAAACAGGATGAAACAGCTCAGGGGAAATATGATGGTAGAGATCTCTAGGGAACACTGTTCTCTTGTCTCAGAGATTGCACTGATGCACAGTTCACTAACTGCACCGTATAACAGTCAAATGACGTAAATAAAATTATTTTAATTCATAAATGACGAAATGAAATGAAACGCGGATTGATAGTTTAACACAATCAATTTCCGTTTTAATAAGTTATACAAAATAATCTGAACAAAACAATAATATTTTTTATAACAAAATAATTAATATAATTATTTTTAAGTAAAAAAAACTTAAATTTTATCCGATTTTCTCGTTACAAAAGAGAAATTATTTTTGAATAACGTAATTCAGAATAACGAAATAACGAAGATGCAAAAATTCATTCATAAAAAAACTTTGCCTGAAAAGAAGTGTAAAATAAAAAGGGTGAAAATACTGCTGGTATTTTTTTAATATGTTGATACATCTTTTCGTTACTTATTTTAACCCATTTATCACCACATTTCTTGTTTTCCCTAGGATCTTCCTTAGGGTTTCTTTCTTTTCAAGTTCCACCACTAGTTTCTTATATTTGAGGGAAAATATTTCTCTCAAATGTATTGTTCTGTAAGAACAATACAGAGCAGTACATGGTCCCTTAACATTTAAGTGTCTCAGTTTTGCGTTTCTATAAGTGCACTACTTGTTGTGCAGTTTCTGTGTTAACACAGAAACTGCAGTTTCTGTGTCCCAGTGGTCCAGCGGGCATCATAGTGAGAAAAATAGTAATATACATGATGAGGAAGGGTAAGACCTTGCCGAGGATGTTACTCCCCAGCCTGAGCGAACAAGGGAGGGCAAGGTCGAGGTCGGTATCAACAAGAAGGGGAACCCCCCCGGTCGTTGAAAGTAAAACGGTCGTAGTAAGGGCCCCCGGTAAATCTTATGCCGATCTGTTGAAAACCATGAAAGAAAAGGTTAAGGTTGAGGAGGACGGCGAAATACTGTCAATTAAACAGGGAAGGGATCAACAACTAGAGGTCCGAATTAGTCGGGCGCAGAAGGCGGGGGAGTTTTCCTCCCTGCTGAAGAACAGAGCAGAGGATCTCCAGGTGGATATAAGAACAAGAGGAGACCGCAGAACAGTCGTTCATGTAAAAGACATGCTAGGCGACACTACTGAGCGAGAGGTCAGGGAAGCGGTAGAAAAGGTACTAGGACAAGGAGAAAACTTTCAGGTCACATCACTAAGGGAGGCATTTGGAAACACAAAAAATGCCACGGTGGTCACAAGTCAAAGGAATGCAACGAAATTAATTGCAGCAAGGCTGAGAGTAGGGTGGGTGAGTTGCAGGGCCTACATCCAGACGGATATAGAGAAATGTTATCGATGCTGGGATGTCGGTCACAGCAGAAGAGAGTGCAGAGGAGAGGACCGTTCAAACCTCTGCTTCAACTGTGGTAAACCCGGCCATGAAATTAAAGATTGCAAGGAGGCGACCATATGCCTGGACTGTGGAGCCACTTCACATAGGACCGGGAACCCGTGCTGTAACAAAGGTCATGACTAAAGTAATACTAGTTAATAATAAAGGAGCCTACTCTCTAGTGATTTGAGCATAGAAATAGCAGCTAGATACGAAGCGGACTTCCTGGTGGCCACCGAACCTAATGTGTATTCGGCGGTCAGAGAACAGTGGCTGACTGATGGGAATGGTGATGTGGCAATTAGAAAGATCGTTGGAAATGTGGATTATGATCTGTATGGTAGAGGTGACGGACTCATTGCTGTTGAGGTAAGCGATAAGATTATAATAGGTGTATATATCAGCCCTAACTGCAGCAGGGAATCTCTTAAGAACAGACACCTTGACCTCCAACATGTCATTATACGAGCTCGGAAGAGAATTGTAGTCCTTGGAGACTTTAACTGCAGGACTGTTCTAGCTGGAGCGGTCTCCTCGAACGCTAGAGGAAAACTCCTGGAGGAATTGCTGGCAGCGACAGGAATGACATGTATTAATGACGGAACAGCCACCTACCAAGCAAGAGTGCATCAATCGGTCCTGGATTTAGTTATAATTGACGGAAGGATGCGCACTGATGCAGCTGATTTCATGGTTCTTAATGACGAAACAGCCAGCGATCACAGAGCCATCTTTGTTAACTTCAGAGAGCAACGGCCAGAAATAAGACAGATAAATAACAATATCAGACTGTCTGATCAACAGATATATAGAGTGGCTAATAATGCGGCAAATAGAATTAGAAATAGTACTCAGATAACACCTGAAATATTCCAAAATATAGTTAAAGAAGAGATGGCGAACATACCGAGGAGAAATAATATTAAACATAATATGGTCTACTGGTGGTCCAGGGAGATAGAGGAACAGCGTAGAATTATGCAAAGACACAAGAGGACGGCCCAGAGGTTGCGAGCTAGAGTTGGTTCGGAAATAGGATGTAACATTGCGACAGAGCAATATAGGCAAGCGAGAAAGACGCTTAACTTCCTCATAAAGCAGGCCAAAAGAAGGAAATGGTTAGAACTATGCGAGGAGTTGAATGCTGATCCGTGGGGAAGGGCTTTCAAAATAGTAACCAAGCGGCTTGGGAGACAAGCTCCGACACTGAATGAAGAAACGGCTGCGTTGCAGATCAGAAAGTTATTCCCCAGAATGGAGGAGCAATATAATAGAGAGGTGATAGAATGCCAGGGAGGAAGATTTACACAAAAAGAGGTCATGGAAGCTATAAATAAATTAAAAAATAAGAAAAGCCCCGGCCCAGATGGCATCCCAGCGGCCATCATTAAGATAATAGCTAGGATCGTACCTTGGGAAATAGTCGATGTAGCCAGCTACGGCCTACAAAATAGAAGCTTCCCTGAATGCTGGAAGGAAGCAAGAACAGTCTTCCTCCCAAAGGCAGGACAAATTCAAGAGAACACAGCATATAGACCGATTACGCTCATAAATAATATGGGAAAAGTAGTTGAAAGGTTGTTAGAAAATAGACTTAGAGAGGAAATAGAGGGAAAACAATGTGTACACCCGGAACAATACGGATTTAGAAAGGGACGGTCCACGGTGACCGCAGTCGAGAAGGTAAAAAACTGGGCATTAAATTGCAGAAGCGGTACATGGAGGACTAGAAAAATCCCCATGATCATAATGCTTGATGTTAGAAACGTTTTTGGTACGGTCCCCTGGACAGCCATCATTGAGGCGCTTCAAGCCATGCAAATAAGTAAATACTTAGTAAATCAGATAGATCAATATCTGCAAAATAGGTTCATAGAGGTCAAAACCCTAGAAAGGAAAGCCATATTTCAGATATGCGGAGGGGTGCCGCAGGGATCTGTCCTTGGCCCAACCTTATGGAATGTTTTCTATGATAAAATCTTCAGGCTGAACTACCCCGAAGGGGTAGCGATAGTAGGATACGCGGATGATATCGCAATATTAGTAGAAGACAGAGATATTAATGAACTGGAGTACAAGGCAAACCAAGCGCTTAGAACAATAGATGAATGGATGGAGGATAACAAATTAGAAATAGCTCCTAATAAATCCTGTTGCCTGGTCCTCTCGGGTAGACGACCATTAAGAAGTGTGAATCTAAATATCAGAGGACAGAGAATTGATGAAGTAAAAGAAACAAAATACTTGGGGGTACTTCTGGACAAAAGTTTAAGGTTCAGCAAGCATATTGATATGATTTGTGGGAGAGTTACTCCTGCTGTAAAGGGATTAAGAGGATTATTTCAAAACCACGGCACACCTAAAATGGTTATTCAAAGATTGATAACCGCGGCTATCACTTCGACGGTACTGTATGCGGCTCCCATATGGGGGGGGGGGCAATGAACATACAGCGAAATAAAAAGAAGTTGAGAAGTGTCCATAGACTGGCATTGTTGCGTGTAGCTGCTAGTTACTGTACGGTATCGTATTACACGCTGTGCGTACTGACTGGGGTCCTACCCATAGACCTTCAGATAAAAGCCAGAACCCTCAGACACAGCGGTATGTCGAAAGAAGAGATGGAAGGGATTATAGAACAAGAATGGCAAGAAGAGTGGACAGGGTCCAGAGTGGGAGAATGGACCAGACGCCTAATCCCTAATATTAAAACCTGGAATAACAATAGACTCGGAGATGTCAATTTTTACATGACACAATTACTGACGGGGCACGGCTCTTTCGGTCAGTATCTGTATAGGATCGGGAAGAGAGCCACCCCGCAGTGCATCTATTGTCCAGAGAACGACGATGCCGAACATACGTTGTTCATATGTCCAAGATGGGCCGTTAACAGAGGTCAAATAGTAATTAATGGTCTTACACCAGAAAATCTCATAAACTGGTTGGGGTACAACAATGAGAACTGGGAATGGTTCCGCAGGTTCGCCGGGGAGGTCCAGCGGGCCAAAGAGGATGAAGACAGAAGAATGGGAGTATAAACAGTAGGGTAGGGCGGACAGTCACTCCATGGAGGGCCTGTACGCCTTGGTGTGCGGGTACCTGAGAAGGGGGTGAACTCCAGGGGAGTTTGAGTTTGGGTTAAAATAAAAGACCAAGTCCCGGTCGGCGGGGTCGTCCCTGCGGGAGCCTAGGCTCTTTGTGGGGTCGGCGCTGTCGATTAGAGGCCAAAGGCGTAAAGACCGAGTCCCGGTTCCCTGCTGAGGCGCTGGGGGACGGCATAGCCGGACCTTGGCTCTAAAGCGGGGGATTAGAGGCAGGCAATGTAAAACAAAAGATCCGAGACCGGGGAGGCCAACCTGCCGTGCCGGACGTAGAGCCGGCGGGTTGGGGACGCCTCCTTTGAGAGTAAAAGGACACTCTCCCCGACTGAGTATACTTAATTGGATATCCGGTCAGGGAGAGTAGGGAAAAAAAAAAAAAGTTTCTGTGTTAAGATTTGTGCCATCTTTAATTTACCTACTCGAAGTTTAATTGCTTGTCTCTATGTCAATGTCCGTTATTGATTCTCCTAGACATTTATTCTTTCTATTTTATTCTTTTATTCTTTCTATATTTCTTGTGTTTGTGTATAGTGTGTTACTTTATTTGTATTGGTTGGACATGAATTTATTTTTCTCTTTCGATATCTGTAAACTGAATTTAGCTGCTTTGTTTGCTAAGATTTCTTTTATTTAATCGCGTGTTTTATATAATCGCATCGTTTATATTGCTTTTAAACGCAATATCATTTACAAAAAATAATGCGTGCACACACACACATATTTATTCCCTGAAAGACCGATACTTAGCAAATGTCGATATTCTCCGGTGAATGACGACACAACAAAAACGTCGGTGAAAGATCAAACTATTAGTTTATTTGGACCTTTACAGTAAACGTAGACAAACACAGATAAGTTCTAGTGAGGGCCGAAATGAAAACAAGAAATTTAAAAAAAGTTACCCAATACCAATCTCTAAGGTTACGAGAAGCCCTCGTAAAAAAGTAAGTTTAAATCTTAAGCCAAACATAACCTACTTTCGCTTTGCTCGCTAACCTCGTCTAATTAACGTTAAACGTACAAATTATATATGTTATTCTCCAACAATTATGCGGCGATTAATGAAACTCACCGCATTCAGCATGCACTGATATTGAAAGTTGAATAAAAATATTTAATTTGTTCGGGGTATTCTATTCCCGATGATTAGGTAATCTCAGCTGGGTTGAACTTATTAATAAGTAACGTTTTCCCTTCTCTCTCCCTCACTCTTCCTCTATATATATATAGAATGTGTATGTATACACATATACGTATATATGTGAGGATGTGTATGTATATATATATATATATATACATACACATTCTCCCTCCAACATATTTAAAATGTACAAGCACATAGATATTTAGAATAAACATACACCATAGATATATAAATTGTTTATAAAATCTGTTTTAAGAATTTAGGGGACGGTCCTCCACATAAAATAATTAAAAAACCTTATATCACCATATTTCCGAAAACACATAGTCTACCGGCTCTCCGCCATTTTGTTTTTTAATATAAAAATTTATTTCTTAGGAATGGTTAATTGTATCAATGAAACTTCATCTACTAGTTTATATTTTTAATATTATTGAAATCATGATATGAATTTTATAGTAATAAATAATATTAATGTTGAAAAATAATGTGCATTAAAACGCATACATTCGTAATGCTTTATTTTAACGCAATATTTTTATATTATTATAGTTTATTACATGATAGATTAATAAAATAAATTTTGTTTTAAATTTAAAAACACTTTTTAAAAAAATCTAAAAACTGGATTACTCAGTAAACATAAATAGAAGACATAAAGTTTATATATAAAGTTTTCTACTTTCACAAGACAACTATGAAAAGCATGGGACGCGACCTCAATTCTACTTTGCACCTTAACTTTAGTTCATCCAAAGAGATTTACTAGATATTGTATAGTGAAGCTGTCGTACCCATTCTGCATCAAAACTTTGTCATACTTAAAGAATTTACGTAGATATTGAATATGAAAGCGAGCCATTCTTTTCATAGTGGTCTTGCGAAAATAGACAATTTTTTACATATTATTTCGTTGAAAACAAAATTATCTTCTATCTCTGTTTACTGGGTAATAGAAGATTACATTGAATTATTATTTTTTTAAGCACGTTTTTATTTTTTTTTATTTTATACTTTTATTAACAATGTTTAAATATCTACGGGAGTAATTATAAGTTAGTTAGTTTTCGATATCTCGTACAAGGATGTTCGAAGTCTACGTTGGTTGATCGACTAAATCAATGTTCATCCCAAAACCTTACTGCGCATGTGTACTTACTACTCTCCACCTTCTGCGCATGTGTACTTACTACTCTCCATCTTCTGCTCATGTGTACTTACTACTCTCCACCTTCTACGAATATGTACTACTCCTATCCTTTTGGGCAATAAATACAGTTCATCAAGTGGTGACCGTGGAACGAAACCTTTAACCATGGAACGATAATGAGTTAAAAAAAGCATGTAATTATTCCAGAGATGGAATGAGATGGGTCGAATTATTGAATTTTATTTGGGAGGACATAAAAATAGATTTACTAATCTAGTGACAAACGTCAAGAATTTTTGTCATAACTTTGTTATTTATGAACATATTTGAATAAAAGAAATCTCTTTTTTAAAGCGTTTATTTAAACGCTTAACATGTTTCGTTAATATAACATAAAATAAACCAAAAGTTGCAGGGGTTAAAAATTAAATATGTACATGACCGCCATTTATAAATGGATTAGGAGATCAGATTCATTATTTTTATACAATTAAACCTCCAGGTACCCTAGCAGTATAAAAAAATTTCTGCTTGATACGATTAATCATTCCTGAGAAATAAATATTTATGTTAAAAATACAAAATTGTCGATAGCCGGTACACTAAGCGTTTATGGACATATGATGATAAATATTTTTCTTTATTTCCGATATGGGGGACCATCCCCTGAATTCATGAAACGGTTTTTGTGAACACTATGTATACTACTGGCAATCTGCATGATTGATTGGTCTAATTATAAAAATACAGATAAAATTAATTAAAGCTAAGAATATCTAAATTAAACTGAAATAATCGATTGTTACTTAGCATCTGAAGTATTGTAATCGCCTCATTTATAATCTGATGTTATCACTCTTAACTGTGTGTAGTGGTGTAGGAGTGCAGCAGATAGAGACTAGCGTATTCATGCAGACAGCGAAAGAATAAAACAGTGTTACTAGGTAGGTGTGCGTGTATGTTTGTGCGTGCGCGCACACAGTGCAAGCGTATGTATATATTGAGAACGGAATAATGATAAACTGGAGCCAGGGGAACTCCCGGCCTTCATTCCATTGTTTACAACATATCCTGGGCTACGGATCCATGATGTAACAAGCTACAGCTATACCCATTTTCATGAACTAGGACGCAGCTGCCCATTTACAAAAATATACCAAGAGGATTACAGATTATCATTGATAAGTGTATAAACCTGTGTAAAGTGCTGCGATGTATTTTCTTTATATTTTTATTTGTATTACTAGATTAAAAAATGAATTATTTTATATTCTGTTTGAAACAATAAAATATAAACCCTATTACTGAATTTTCTACGAAGAGCAAATAAGAAGACTTTCAACAGACCTTCTCATCAGTTTGAAATGGTCGATAGTTTTTTCTATAATATTTATATTACTCTTTAAATTTTTTATTTATATATAAGAGAATATCATATAAAAATGAAATTTGTCTCTTCCAATTAAAAAACCAAAAATTAAATATGTTTTTATGATTAAAAAAAATAATAAATATTTTTGAAGCATAATTTGAAACCTTTTTTTTATAATAATATATGCTTTACGTCTCTACTTGGCGACATTTGTATTCACTTGGCAATTATACGTTACCAATTATAATAATTACTAATTTTATTAGCGGATTTATACATCTAAAACTCGAGATTTTATTATTAAAAATCTCTTCGATTAATGTATATATATATTTATATATATAAAGTTTACCAAATATTTGAAAAATTATCCTAAAAATAAATTACATTTCTTTGAATAATATGACAAAAATGATTTTCGGACGCGTAAAGTGATTGTTACATTTCAATATTTTAGAACGTATTCGTACACTTTTATTGAAATTTTATGAAATGTGAACATTGAAAGGTACATCTTCTTAAACTTTATTATAGAGTAAATATGTTCAATCACGTAATCATCTGCACAAGGTATCTCACTAATTTTTATTTATGCTGTGCCATTAATTTATATTTACTCCCACCATTTATGTAATGAGTGAACCATGTTACATGATTGATTCCTATATTGTTAACTTTTTGGTGACAACAATGATATGATTACAGTACTTATCATTTTTATAAAATAATACCCAATATTGTAAAAATCCGGCAGTGAATTTATATATATATAAGAATAGCTATTTCGTTAAATAATATATTCAATTTGATATCTTTACTAAGAGTGACAATGTAAATAATAAAACATTAAAATTAAAATAAAATCTTAAGATGGTTAAAACAAATCTGAAAAGTTAATTACAAAACAAAAATGAATAAAAATGAAATAAACGTACAAAAATCATACTAATGAAATACAGAATTAAAAATTTATATGGATTACGACAAGCGAGAGAAACATTGAGATTATACAACGTTTCCAAAATAAGTCGGCGAGATCCTTTGTTGAGGCACCGTAATTCGCACGAAACTAAGAAATTCACGACTAACTAGAATTGCCTTATGTTCGCGAAGAGGTCAAACGGTTCGGTTTAAGTTATAGACAGCGGTTAGATAATGATGTGAATTTTCTAGCAGGTAATCACCTAGACCACAGCGAGGATTTCCGGCGACTGAAGAGCCTAGATTTGCTGGACTTGGGAAAATCTGAGCGACTCTTAAATTGGTTCAATATCATATAAGTGATGAGCATCTTTCAATAATTTGATGAGGAGCCTAGCCTCTTTCCTTTTATCTTTGAGTTTTATATGTTGCTATTTGTTAGATTTTCTCTATCGTTTAATGATGCTGTAAACGTTTTTTGTTTGTTTTTCACCGGATCTTTGTCAAAATTTCTATATTTCTGTACCTATGTGGTCTTATTCAGTGCGAGTGTGTTTGTTCATATATATGAATTTTATACATGTACTTTATTTATATCTTTATGTATACATACGTTTTATTGAGGGTGTTCATTAAAAAACCCTCATCATGTGATTTTTTTTAACCGATTGAAAAGAAACAAACTGTGAGGAAAAAAATGTATATTACAAAAAGACATACAAAAAAAGAAAAAAATAATTCGAGCTGGAGATTGCACTGTTGAACTTGACTTTAAACTCGAACTTTCAGACGTACATTTTCCTGTGTAATTTTAACGGTCGGTTTCTAATCAACGGAAATGTCGGTGTGGGTTACGTCACTTGTACTGCTAAAGCTTACAATGAAGTTGGCAGCTGAAACTCGAGAATGCATGGCCGGCGAATCGTCAGTGATTTTGTACTTTCGTCACCATCTGAACTTGGATATAGCTTCAGCAGGATGAGCAATCTATTTGGTAAAGAAATATATCGAATAATTACGCTTCAATATTAATAAAAAAAAACAATATCGGGAGCAATGAAATATATGTATGTATTATGAGAGGCAGTTATGCTTCCAGAAGATATTTCGGAGCTATTAAAGATCATCATCATCAGTGATGGTGTAATTGGTATCCCTAACAATTCAGTCTAACTTATTATTAGCGTTCATCGTCTTTCTCATGAAGAGATTAGAATATATTTCTGACCTCTTTGAGTATCTCCATATTTTAGAATTTTGTGTTGCGCTTGTTGGTCAATTTATTAATCAATATTAGTAAGTTTCAACATTGTGATGTTAAAAAACGTGATTTTTATGTCCTCGGATAGAATTTTTGATATCACGGTTAATATTTCTGCGTGACCAGTTTCCATGAAGGATTTTTACAGATTTTTGATGATGATATAGGAAGTTCTGTTTGTAAACATCCTCCCAGTTTGCCCAATGTACGATTTGCTGCAGTCATCTCGGTTACACGCTAATTATTGTACACTTCTGGATTGAAGAGTTTATTAGAGTAAGTTTTGTGTGTTATTCATCAGAAAATAAAAGTTGTCTTTTTAAATTTGCATTTAATGAACTAGTTAAAAAAAATTACCTTTTTTTTAAACCTTGCTCTTCTCTGTTTTAATTTACAGATTTTCAAATTATTTATTGAGAAACTGTAATATATGCAATAAATTTCGCACTTTTTTGCCATTTCTCATCTGGTTATGTAACAGAATATTTTACCATATTATGTAAAAAATTAAGAAAAAGAATATTTAAAAATATAGTTTTGTCAGGTAGAGATTACTTACAATTTGTTAGAGAAGACTACAATCGCTTCACCTAAGCGTGAAATACATTTCAAACCTTGTACCCCCACCTGCGTAACTGTTTCATTGTTTAGTACTGTGAAGCTAATGCGCTCAACTGAGATAATCAGCAGTTTTAATGAGAAGTCTTTCCTTTATGAAACTTTTATTATCCCATTATTATTATAGAATGATGTAGAAAAATAGTTTTTTAAGTTTTCTGTCTTACGACACGTAAAAAAATATTAACAAAAAAAAACTAATTTAAATAAATTGTAAATAACCTGAGAAAATCTTTTACTTTCCCGTCTAGCGCTAGAGGTGTAGAAGGGAACGTATTGTAATCGGTCCAATTTGGGCATAAGTTTGTGTATGTGTCTGTAAGCTGTGCATCAGAAATAACCCACAATTGCACGAATTTTCCGGAAAGCGGCTTTAGACGCGTGACGGCAAAGTCCTACAACTGTTACGTCAGCTATTTTTTATTTCAATCCTCCCAGATAAAAAGACGTTTGTGCCTAGGTACTACGTAACCGTTGACCAAACTTGGTAGAAAATTACCATGTAATTCCTCCAAACTTGGTAGACAGGTTCTACCATCCGGGAGAAAAATCTATTAAGTTTTTGCAAAATTTAATAATTTTTCTCTATTAAAAAAAAAAAAAAAAAAAAAAAAAAAAAAAAAAAAAAACAGAAAAAGCGGTAAGGTTTAAAAAAATTTTAAATCTTTACTGGTTTCTTTAAGCAAATTGTTTTTTACTAACATCATAAATTACCGAAAGTTTTTATTTATTTTATTTTTTAACCAAAACTTTTTATTTAATATTCATCCCTTCCCAAAAAAAAAAGTGATTTCAAACATTTTTTTAGCTGTCTTGCTTCAGAAAAAGAGTTAATGGGTGTTTTTTTGCACCTGCATTTTCTTTATAAATAGGCCTTCATACCACTATAAAAATTCTTCGCTCATCCCATTCCAGCGGTCTATAGCAACAAAAAATATATTTAATAAATGTTTCAATATTGTTAAAAATTTTATTCCTTTTAAAAAGTAAGAATCTTAATTTTTTGATGGCCCTAATTGTTTACTATTTCTTTAAAAAAAAAATTAGCCAAAAATTTTCAATTTTCACCTTCTTTTTAGAAAATTACAACTTTATTTATTTAGAAATATTGTTGTATTTTTGTATTTAAAAAAAATAATTAAAAAATTTTTCGATTACACCACTTAGGGATTATTCTTAAAAATTAATTTTACCTGAATGCTTTCCCTTTAGCATTGGAGTCCCAAAATTAAAAAAAAAAAAAAAAACATTTGTTTCGTAACTTCCAATTCATAATGTTCAAAACGTACTTTGTTAAACAAGTCACTAAAATAACTTAACATCCCTTCCTATCAACTGGTTGATTAATCCTAATACCCCAGGCCATTACCCGTTAGAATTTTATTTATAAAATTAAAAAAAAAATTATGCAGTAAATTGCATAACTTAATCCGCTTAACCGGGAAAACTATACAATTCATTGCCGAATTTTTTTTTTTTTTAGTGGCTGCTATATTGAAACTGATGAAGATAAATCTTCTAAAAAGTACTTTTACGAAATATTTCTGCACTATACTTGAATATTACGTTTTTATCATACAACAAAATTATGGAAGGTTGAAGGTTCATTTTCTCAAAAAGATTAGAAAAATAGCTGGTAAGTTTTGTACGTAATTTAATGTAATTTTTTCAGGGTTTCCTCATATTAATTGAACCTCTATAACGCAATGAAACATAAAGTAAGGTTTAATTACGTACAACTTCAATTTTTTCCATCTAGTGGTTAGTAAGATACATTTTCTCAGCAATTCATATTTTTTAAATACTAATTTTTTAAATATAATTCATATCTTGTATATACTTTGATTAATAATATTTTTTTAATTTTATTTGTGTTTTGAATATGACTCCGTATTACACTTTCCTGAAATATTTCATAATTTTATATGAATGATAATAATTGATGCAGCCTATATTAGTGGTATGAATTTTCTTATCACTGGTTGTAAGATAAACCACATTACCTTTTTTAAGAAATGACACAATTATTTATTTATTTAAAAGTGAAGTAAATACACTTTTAAAAATTGAATGAAAATCGTATTACGTTTTTTTGGAAAATTCTGCTTTAAAATTGTTCAAAATAGTCATTATACTACTCGTATATATTGTGTAAAAGTAATACCAACAAAAACTTATTTTTTTGTATTATGACTTATTATTTGTATTAATTAAAAAAAAACAAAAAAAAAACAGATTATCATTTAAGTTTTTTCATCTAATTTTTACATCAATCTTTAAAACGTGATATCATCTATATGTTACCCTTCTACCAAAAAAGTAGCATCCATCTGTTAAAATGAACCGCAGATCAACGGCGTATAGGTCAATTTATAACATCCATGACAGCTATCATTCACATCTGTTAATATTTTTAATATAAATTTCACAATTAGGTGCGTGTTAATATAAAAGCTACAGAGCGTACGCACTAACTCTTCTACCTCGTGGTAGCCTTTGAAGATAATATTATAATTTTGATTTAACGTGCTTAATATAAAGTATATGCAAACCATAAATTAAAAGGTAGCTAATTATTTCTGGATTTTAAAATAGTATATGTATATATATTACTAGTAGCATTTTAAGCATTTTAAAAAAGCATTTTAAAAAAATTAGGGTTCAAATACAGAGATAGAAGAACAATTGCTAACATGTACAGGAACCAAACAGCAACAATAACAATTGAAGAACATAAGAAAGAAGCCCTAATAAGAAAGGGAGTCCGACAAGGATGTTCCCTATCGCCGTTACTTTTTAATCTTTACATGGAACTAGCAGTTAATGATGTTAAAGAACAATTTAGATTCGGAGTAACAGTACAAGGTGAAAAGATAAAGATGCTACGATTTGCTGATGATATAGTAATTCTAGCCGAGAGTAAAAAGGATTTAGAAGAAACAATGAACGGCATAGATGAAGTCCTACGCAAAAACTATCGCATGAAAATAAACAAGAACAAAAGAAAAAGTAATGAAATGTAGTAGAAATAACAAAGATGAATGTGAAAATAGGAGGAGAAAAGATTATGGAGGTAGAAGAATTTTGTTATTTGGGAAGTAAAATTACTAAAGATGGACGAAGCAGGAGCGATATAAAATGCCGAATAGCACAAGCTAAACGAGTTTTCAGTAAGAAATATAATTTGTTTACATCAAAAATGAATTTAAATGTCAGGAAAAGATTTTTGAAAGTGTATGTTTGGAGTGTCGCTTTATATGGAAGTGAAACTTGGACGATCGGAGTATCTGAGAAGAAAAGATTAGAAGCTTTTGAAATGTGGTGCTATAGGAGAATGTTAAAAATCAGATGGGTGGATAAATTGACAAATGAAGAGGTATTGCGGCAAATAGATGAAGAAAGTAGCATTTGGAAAAATATAGTTAAAAAAGAGACAGACTTATAGGCCACATACTAAGGCATCCTGGAATAGTCGCTTTAATATTGGAAGGACAGGTAGAAGGGAAAAATTGTGTAGGCAGGCCACGTTTGGAGTATGTAAAACAAATTGTTGGGGATGTAGGATGTAGAGGGTATACTGAAATGAAACGACTAGCACTAGATAGGGAATCTTGGAGAGCTGCATCAAACCAGTCAAATGACTGAAGACAAAAAAAAAATTACTAGTAGTTACACGTTTACGAATTACTTTTCAGAATAAAAAAGAACAAATTTACTAGAAAACGTACAACAAATATAAAGTTATACGCAAATACTCTTTTCCTTAATTTATACAAGATATTGGTAACTTAAAAACAGTGTAAAATTATATTAAACTTTGTTAATCAACTAAGTAATTAAAGAAACTAATTTAAATTGTGTTGATCGACTCGCATTTTGTACTATGAAAAATTTTCATTCATAACAAACGAAAAATGAGAATACAATTTGTTATTCTTTCCGGTAATGTATCATGAAATCCAATTTAGAAGAGAATTATACAGAAGAAAGTAATTAATCATAGTTAGAATAGATTACTTTATTTGATATTAAAAAAACGAATGCGTTGGTAAGATATTTAGCAATATTAATCAAATCAAGAAAACTTTCCATTACCGAAAAAAAAGATTTTTTAGTTCAGTTTTTCTTTATACCAAGAAAAAAGTACAATTACAACCTTCATATTTAATTCTCAGTTAATTGTTATGTCAAAATTGTAAACTTTATTTCTTAAGCCTGAAAATTATTTAAACTAAATTATAATTCAGAATATTTAAGTTATTTAACTTATTTTATATATTGTATGTTCTATAGTTATCTTTATATGTTGTAGATTTTAAATATTTCGAATCCCATGCTAGGAAATGAATCTAGGAAACACACTACATGGCTATGCGATAACTGAACAAAGTTTTTGTTCTGTTTATATACGAAAAAAATACTAAAATCATTTTATCAACAAGCAGGGGAATGGAGAGGGTAAAAAAATTGTGTGTCAAAAATCAGTTATTCCCAGGGTTGAGCCCCCAATTAATACGGTGAGGATTGATTTATGCAGACCTTGGGGGGGGCATGGTGCGTTCATGCTGGATTTGTGTCCAGAAGTTCCAATGAGGTAAATAATATTAAAGCTTATTACATGACTCACGGCGACGAGTGAGTAACAAAAGGACAGCCTATGGCCTACTAATGTGACAACTTTAGTTGCGTTTATTAGGCTCAGTATTAGGTTTTCAGTATAACCCCGTAGAAAGCGACGGATATGTATTCAAAACTTCATGTGATTTGGATTGATGACTTTCAAAGTACGTCAATTCATGTTTCGATTGACTAGTTTTCAAAGGGTCTTTTGGCATTTGCGTAAAACTGATGAACTGTCATTTTAGATTCAAAGATCCCTTTTAAATTAGATCCTTTTAAAATTTAAAAATCAGCTAATTAACACACGTATGAGATTATATATTCATATACGACATGATATGCGTAAAACATATATACACACACGTTTACATCATATGTACGAAATATTACAAATATTTCGAATATGTACTTGATGTCCTTTATATTAGATTTTAATCAGTACTGATTACTATACTACACAGCAGAACTGAAAACCCCTATTAATTTATAATAGTTACATAAAGAAATCCTAATTAAGCTACAAATGTTAATGTTTACGCGATGAAAGACCATTTATTCTTTTTTTTTTTTAACTCTAAAAACTAAATAAATAAATGAGCTGCGAAACTCCTACCTGTAAGTTAGTTGAAATTGGGAAAGTAGAAATGCTATATGTATCGTGCCCGTCAGCCGTTAATTATTTATGATTTACATTCTTTTATTTTTTGTGATATTTTTTTCTATTTTTTGTAGTCTGGACATAAACTTCGGAACAATTGTAGTAGTTTTTAAACTACTTACTTAATGACACTTAAAATGTATAACAATATTATGATAGATGTAATGTTTACAAATATAATGTGTTTTACTTTATTAAATATATGTAATCAGATCGAATGGAAAATCCTTGCTGATCTAATTGTTAATTATTTTTCCATCAATTTTAACCTCATACTTTAAAATATTTAGATTTTTAAAACACTATCTTAAATAATATACTTGGATTGCAAACGTAGTATCACTTATAATATTTAGCTTTCATTGAAAATTAAAGAAATCAATTAATTTAAAAAAAAAAAAATATTTTATTAGACGGATTAAATTTTTAACTATTCAGGTGAAGATCTCTATAGAATATAGAATATTAGTAAGAAATGGTAAGCAGTACACGCCAACGTATACATATGTGTTCTTTCTGAATATAAATTAAATACTTTTTATTATTAATAAGCTAACATTTATTAATAAACTTTTACATGTAAATTTTCTTTCTTACAGACTTTTAGAAAAAAAAAGTACAGAAGTATTTTTTTGTCAAATGGTGGGACCGAGGGGTGAAATAAATAAATTTTCTTTACGTTTTAAGGTGTGAGGAGTACAAAATACCATTCACAATATAATATGTATACACATATAAACCTAGTATAAAATGTTGTGGCTCAAAAATCTCCAAAACTACCAGAGCAATTTCATTCAAAATTAGATATACTGCAGTAGTGTATCGGAAGTTGTGCATGTGTAAATCTCATAAAGATTGGTTGATTAGTTCTTGAGTTACGCTCAATGTAGGTCGAAAACATTTGAGCGAGGCAAGTTAGAAGTGTGGTTGGTTATGATACAGCAAGTTGGAATGTTGAATTTTCTATATCTGTGGTATCGATTGTTAGCAATATTGTTCAGCGTATTCAAATAGCGTTGTAGTTACCTACTTTAAGACCCGATTAAAGTAGGTAGCTACCTACTTTAAGGGTCATGATGATTAGCTGTGGATTTCAACGGGGCAAAAGGAAACAAAATAAAATATAAAAAAGTCACCCTTTTCTATATTTATAGAAAATATAAAGATTAAACAAAATAAAATGTAGAAAAGTCCGACATTTTATGTTTTATTTTATCATTTTTCTGACTTAAGCCATTTTTTCCACTTGCAAATAAATTATATTATCACTTATAAATACCCGAAATAACCGCGGATATTTGGTTGTACTATTTTTTATTATAGTGTATTAAAATTTTTATTAAAAATCTTTTTTGTGTTACAATAATAAAATTTTAGCACATAATTGAATGCTTTTAGTACGCATAAATTATAAGTAATTTCCTGTGTAACATCAATTTTAATATCTAAATAATAATTTTTATTATTTATATTATTCATGAATCATTTTTTTATTATTTAAAGTTATTTTTACAATAATGGCTCATATTCTTATCATTCACGACTAATTACAGTTTACTTCAATAGAAAATTTAATCTTCTAGAATAATTATTGTTTTGATTCAAAGCAAACCGATTTTTACATTCCCATCTGACAGTTCATCAGTCAATTTCAATTTTCTATGATGTCAGAAAACTTTCTATTTTTACAAAGCCAAAAATATAGAAAATTGTGGTCTCATAAAAAATTTCGGTACTTAAAATTTTTTACATTTATTCTATAAAAAAAAAAAATAATAATAATAAGGAAAGAAAGGTTATTATTTCAAGGTTATTATAATATAAATTGTTCTTAGTATTAGTAAAAAAAGATAATTAAATTATATGAAACACAAATCTAGTAATCAGGTGCTAACTATTTACTTTCAGTTAATGTCCTTTTTTTTAAGAAAATACAAAGATAATACATTACAAATTGTATCGGTATGGACAATTTTGTTACATGTCCATAGATGCTGGAAAGATACATACAAATTCCACAGAAAACAATGATTGAGTCAACCCAATATTAAACCATCTCTCTTTTTTTTAAACCCAGCCGTATTATTATAAAGTTAATCCTAAAATTTTCTAGTAAATTACAACAAAGCTGCTTTAAATGAGTGTAATCCAACGCCGTTTCTAATAGTTAGTTCTGTTTAATCTATATAATAATGATTTTTTCTAAAATATTACATTATACTTCTAGTCTAAAGATTCTAAGATTTTATTTGAGTAATAAAAAATTATCCATATAATTTTAAAAATATACATCAAGAAGGAAATATATAATTTGTATCCCTAAATGCCTAATTTTTAGATAAAATAATTCTTATTTTTTCCGATTAAACGTAGATATATATTATCAAAAGAAATAAAATACTTGTAATGTTTATTGTTTTTATATATATATATATATATATATATATATATATTTTTATATATATATATATATATATTTTTATATATATATATATATATATATATATATATATATATATATATATATATATATATATAAAAGGTCCGGTATACATTACTTAACACTATTTTTTATGCACATGTGGTTCATAAAATGAACATTCTGAATGACTCTCTTAATATTATCTTTAGAAATAACTATTGTATTCTCATTATTTATGTAGTGAAAAATGTTCTTAGATTTATAGTAAAAGATTTTCTCTTCAGGCATCCCCAGAAAAAAGTTACATGCAGCTATTGGTAATTTATATCAATAAAACAAGAAATCCATGAGGTAATTGTGAGATTGTTCTGTACTTGCAAAAATAAAAATATACATGAACGCGGCCTGTTAATATATATCTTAAAACAGTCATTGCTGTGCGCCCTGATCATCATTGGCTCTAACCAGTCAAACCATAAGATTTGAGGAATTATTTTATGATGAGAGGACTTTGGTTTTATAAAACCACACAGCATTTCTATGTAATATCCACTGTCACCTTAATTTAACAAAGAGGCGGTTTACGAATAAGTAAAAATAATTCCGTGAAGTGAAATGGCACACGAATTTGTTATTTCCTTGAGGTATATAGTATTTTATGAATATATTTTTAGTTGTTATTAGACAAGAAAAAACAAAATTTTATCAACAGTACCTGATAATTTAAAGCATACTCTATCTTTATGTGAAAAAGCTTTTATATGTCTTTTTTTCAGATGAATCATAAAAATAAATTAATAGACAAAAAATTCCTTCTTCCGATGTATTTCCAAGCACTGAACTCTTAACTACCGATCTTTTATAAATTAAAGAACAATCCTGATCTCCTGATCCATTACTCTATGAATGGTAACTGTTACAGTTCTTACAAACATTTCAATTCTTTTTTCAGTTGATCAATTCAAACCAGAAGATTATATCTTCAATTCAAATGAATATAGACAATTATACTGAAACTAATCTCGTTTCAGCATAGTTATAGCATCACAAGAATATTTGTTTTTTTTTTTGGTCCAAAAAAACAAAACAATATGATCAAAAAGTATAAAATTCGGATTATCCCAAAAATGAATTACCCATGGTAAACACAAATTATTTTTTCCAGTGCTACAAAAAGACAATGCTAAAAAATCCTAAATAGATTCTAAGGGAGAACAAAAAATAAAGATGTATGCAAAATTCCGTGGTATAAATCATCTATAAGAAAAAACTGAAATCAAAGAAACATAAAATTAAAAGAAAATGTATACTAAAAACAAACGAGCAAATAATTAAATACATATTTTGAAAATGATCTAGGTGAGAGTACAGAAGATTCGACTCTGCATATACCTTCTATTTATATATTGATCTATCAGTATTCCAAAAATACACATTTAAAAAAAAAAATAAAAATAGAATTCATTTTTTATCATCGTAATTATTTTATTTGTTACAATTTTTACATCATGTGGATACAAAATAATTATTTTATATCAGTAGCATTATTTTCCAAGAAAAGATTACTTAAGTAAAAAAGTGGTGAATTAATAAAGATATTAAATCAGTATACGCCTTTTTCTTCTACATAGTTTATTATTTCATACAGGAAAAATGCACTTTTCACTGAAATATTATTGCTTGCGTTTTAAACCACCCGTAATTTTTGTTGAAACCATTCATAGTTGATTACATGCATTAATATGTAGGTTATATACTTAGTAATTGACATCACGCAACTTCATAATCCCAGTTAATACTAACTACTTTCTTAACCAGCTAAATAATTTTAACGATTCTATTTTACTTAGAATTTTTCTTTATATTACTGCATTCTTTTTTTTTCTTGAATATAGTTTAATTTTATTGTAAAAAGAAATTACCTTTCAATTTTTTCTTAATTATAAGAATTTATGTCAATATACTTCTTCTATGTGTAACGCAAGGATCGCCGTTTATCAGAACCTTGTTCACAATCGCCGGGAACAAGATAAGAATGACTAATGAGTGTACTGTTGGCAGAGAAGTTAAATTGAACAGCGTCAGTTCTGTAAAGTTATGTCTACGTTTTGCGTGTTATCTAACTCAGCGCTAGTATTACGTCTTCAGCACTTTTTTCTTATTTTTATCTAAAGAATATTTGGACTAATTGATTGTAAAAAAATTTAATTGTAATGTTTATTTAAAAATTGAACAAGCGAAATAAATTAAATGTTTGATATGTTTTTATCCGTGAGTGTCTGTGATAATTCGTACATTTTAACAACTGAACCAGATTTAACTACATTACAAAATGTACTTCAGTAGTAACACAAATACTTTCCATTCTTAAAAACAGACTAAAACAAAAAAGTATCATAATTTTGAATATCATAAACTATGTACTTATTGGCATTTTATAAACCAAAATTACTCAACATTCTAATCCAGATATTACACATAATGTGATGCGCTTCCTATAGGTTCCCTTAATTCTAGCATACTAGGAGAATCTTCCTACTTTTCAAAAAGAAATAATATTATTATTATTAGTGCCAATATGTTATACCGGTGCAAATATGTTGATAGCTTTTTATATCAAGGCAGCAGACGACAATGTGGGCAATTATTAAATAAGTATATACAAAATACATCACACATTGGATGTTAGAGCCGAATTTCGAAAACAGTAAAATAGATTGTCCTGACATCAGCTTACACTACACTTACAGAAAATAAATAAAAAAAAAAAAAAAATTAAACAATTCATTACATTAATACACATGAGCAAAGACTCAAAGGAAATAATAGATAAAAAACAATCTCAGTAAAATTTAAACTTCATATCAATAAAGAAAATATTAAAATATACTATTAAAATATAACACATTGGCCTTCGCAAATACAAACTAAACTGTTCCAATTACCGAGTTCTACATTGGTCAAACGAGAACCAGTTTCAAACGAATATACAATTAACACTTAAAAGCCCTTCACACCAGCACAGAGTCAATATTTATCTACCACTTCGTAGAAACATACCACAATACAACTGAAATTGACATTGACATTAATCTTGATGTTTTACAAATACACAAAAAAGGTCCACATCATAACATTCTGGAATATTATGAAATATTCACTTTCAGTAAAACATTACAGAGATATACTAAATGAATAAATGCAGTTTAATTAAATAAAATCCACTAGAAATAATATCAGCGTACAATAAATTCCAAAACAGTATCTCGGTCTTCGATCCGGAGCTCCCAGGTTCGAACACCGGTCAGGCATCGCATTTTCACATGATACAAAATTGTCATTTTATCTCATCCTCTGAAGCAATACCTAACAGTGGTCCCAGATGCTTAAAAAAAAATATTCAAAACAGCAGCGACTAATGCTGCTGTGAAAAAGGCTACCAAATACGTTGTAAAATAATTTTTTCCACGGTACTAATTTATAGAAATATTTTTGTTCGTTATGAGTTAATTGAAGCTCCAAAATAAATTAAAAATATTGTTTAAGTAATATATATATATATATATATATATATATATATATATATATATATATATATATATATTTATTTATATATATAAAATAACATGTCGTGAGTGATTCATAGTCAACGCCCAGCAAAAGATAAATCGATGAATCTTTTTATAAGCATTCTTCTTACAGTTAAAGTGCACACTACAAAAGGAGTTTTTGAAATTGTACGTTTAAAGGGTTAAATAAATTAAAATTGAAATTAATTTTTTTTTTAATTTCTTAGAACTTTAGTTTTGGGAGTGTAATCTTCAATATCTAAAAACTAATTTCTAGGTTTTTCGAAAGTCAACCTTGTAAGGGGTGAAGAAAGGTAAATCTTTTTGAACAATGTTTGACAAATTTTCATATTTCCGACTGTAGTAAATGAGTTATTGTCTATATTTGAGCTTGTAAATAGTTTACAAGTAACTATCGAAAAACCAATTCGAGTTCTTTTGAATTTCGATTTTTTAAGGGCTGCGACGATGTACACCAGTAGAGCTCAACCAACACAACACAGTCACTGTTATTGTAAATGAATGTGCAACACGACTGTCAGCACCTGCCACCGGTTAACTGATTAAAAAACATAATTAAAAAAAATTACGGCGATGGAAAATGCAAATTTCCGTGTAGCGCGGGCGAAGCCACGATGGGGATGCTAGTAAAAATATATATTCTTTTTAAACAATACAATTTAAAACTAATATTATTCATTAATTTATTTCTTCTTAATTTTGATTTTAGCCTGTTTTTTATGTACAGATAACAACTCTATTTTTCTTTACTGCATAACTATTTTACTGCTTTAATAAAAGTAATGCATTTTGTATAGTTTGTATTTAATAAGTTCTACCTTAAAAAAGCAAATTTTTTAAAAATTCAATGCGAGTATTTAAAAAAAAAAATAAATAATCATCAATAAACACTACTATAAATAGCAACTCCAGGGAAATAATAAATTTTCTAACAAAAATGATCAGATTAACGGTGGTTAACATTTTCAATAATTTTAAAAGATATAACTTAAACTAAATGCTATGAGTATTAGAAAGAGTTAAAATAATATTATCGCATAATTATTATTATCACGTGATAAACGTATTAGTTTCCTGTTTTAATATTTAGCTTAATTATAGTTATATTTGTCACTAAACTAATCAAACAGTAAGTAACATTTTAATACGTTTTTGATTGATCTAAACAAGATTATACATGAGGTAATATTCGAATATCTTTTTATAATCCGTCAATAAATCTGAAGGGACCATAATTCCTCCTGAAGTATAGCAGGAATTTTGTAATAATGAAAAAGGAATTTTTTTCATACTGAAAATTACATAAAGAGAAATCCTCGGAGAGCTTAACATGGAACAAAAAATTGTAAACTGGAATCGTGATAATAAGTGGCTTGTAGACACATTTTTGTTTTAAGAATTAAGCTTTAGGAGTTCGCCAGGAGATGTCATCTCTCCACTGCTGTTCAACATTGTAATTGACGCTATAATGAGGAGAGCATTTGCAGGAAGGCGTAGAGTACAATACGATAAGGATCACTACCTAACCAACCTGATGTTTGCAAACGGCAGCGCCATATTTGCTAACAATGTGCCGAGGCTACAGATATTTTGTATGAGATCTCTAGTATAGCAGAATCCTTCGGACTGAGAATCAATGTTAACAAAACAAAGATAAAGAATTGACGGCTCACAGTCCATTGTTTACCTCATAGGAGCTCAGATCAAACAAGTCTAAGAATTCTAATATCTCGGATCACTGGTCCAAGAAAAGAAAGTGGCATCTACAGCTGAAATCCACGTCAGGATTAGGCAGGCAGCTACAGCTTTCGCCTCACTAAAATGGTGTCGATGGGAGCAGGCAAATATCACGATGCAGACAAAAATCCACCTTTTCCGCACGCTTATCATTCCAATTCTCTTTTATGGATCAGAATATGGACTCTCCTCCAAACAGACTCAAACCGGCTAGAGGTTTTCCAAATGTTGCGCCAGATCATATAGGGCTCACGTTATGACCACATCCGAAATGAAGACATCAGATCCAGATGCGAGCAGCAACCAACAGTTGAAGACCAGATCCAAACGCGGAGGCTGAGATAGTTTGGTCATGTGTGTCTGATGGACCTAGATCGCTTGGCGCACAAACTCCCCTATAGGCAACGTCCACTCGGTGGATAATTAAAAAATCTGTGCCAAAGGAAACCTGTATAAACAAGTTGCAGATGACCTGAGGAATCAGCGAATTGGCCTCGACCAGGCCAGGGTCATCGCTATAGACCGTGAAGCATGGAAAAGCGTTACGAACAAAATTCGGAATCATTTGGAATCCTATGGCACCCACAGCAGCGTTGGGCGGCAGCCGCTCTCTCTAGTCGCCAGCTACGGATCAAAAAAGAGGAAGCTTCCATACAGTGATTTGATACTAGGAAACAATCTATATTGAATGTTCCGCCTTCAGAGCTCTTAAGTTCCGAAATTTACAATAATGTATTATTTTAAAATAGCCGAATATTATTAAAACATTATTATTGTTATTATGTATAAATTAATTTTTTTAAATATTTATTTTGTTTTGTAAAAATGGTTTGATTTAATGTTTAAAACGATGATCTTAATAGAAATTTATTCCACCGTCATCCATGGTAGACTATACTCATTACCATTAATATCGGTTGGTTGCGCGCGCAACATACAGTCCTCACCATAAGGTCTCAGTTCATGCACGTATGCTCTCTTACAAACAGGCTGTTTAAAACGGTAAGAAATGTTTTTCTCGCTGTGTAATTTCTGTACAGTTCATAGCATACACGTACACTGTACATCAAAAGCATGGCACTGTTTCCGCGATAACTTGTACACAGTCACGCGGAATAAGAGCGTTGGATCATAGTTGGTGGACAAGGCAAGTAGATGCTACCGACAGATGGTGAGGAAACCGCAAATATAAATATTAATGTATACAGTCTCTGCCTTCCAACTGAAGATTCAGGGTTAGATTGCGGTCAGATGTGGCGTTATTCACTCGCTAAAAAAATACATTAAAATTAATCAAACTATTATCGTGCATCACCCTGTTGTTACTCTATAAATAAATAAGTAAATGTAAATATTTTAATTTATTTAATCCAGTTCATAATTTAAAAAAAATTTAATAGCGACAAAAATGATAAAATTTAAATAAAGTCGTTTCAAATATTAGACTACTTTAAATTAAAAACCTAGACCGACTAAATGTCTTGCCTTTTATACGGATTTGAATACTAGATCGTGGATACCGGTGTTTTTTGGTGGTAGGGATTTAATTAACCACACATCTCAGGAATGGTCGACCTAAGACTGTACAAGACTACACTTAATTTACATCCATACATATCTACCTCATTTATATTCTGCAGTAATACCTTATGGCGATTCCGGAGACTAAACAGAAAAAGAGACACTATGCAAAAATATACAAAAAATAAATAAATAAATAAAAGTATTTATTGCCTATCTTTTTCAAATTATGGTATTTATCTGATGTAATCCTTCTAGGACATCGATGAAAATTTAGTTATGCTTTAAGAAAATTTGTAATATTTTAATAAATAAATTTAAATGCAAACCATATTTACATATTTAATTTATAATATATGATCTTCATCTGTTTCAGTTACAATTTCCCTCTAATTCTCTAAATATTCCTATTAATTAAAATTTATTTAATTATTCTTCTATGTTTTATTTTACCGATTATTAAATTCCCTAACAATTTAACATTAAAATAAAAATATTTTGAATACTATACATATGAGTATAAGCATCCCAAGCCCATCATACGAAGCTACTAAGGACTAATGTAATTTTGTTTGAATTTTTTATTAAGTTGAATATATTGGTGCAAGCCCTGAGAAATTTTGATGATACAACAATTACATTAATTTTCCTTAGCGTGTAGATTTGCTATATACTAGCAAATAATTAATTATACTAGCTAGTTCATAATTAATGTAACATATATATACTTAGAAAAATAATTCTGATTACTTTGAATTTTATATCAAATACTGTAAGCCTGTCACAGTCAAGACAAGTTTTGTAAAGCTTCAGTATAAAAATCCTTTTGTTTGGGAAACAATGCATTACACTCCTTTATACTGCCCCTACCTGGGAAAACTATTCTGCTTCTAAATAATATATAGAATAATGGTGAAAAACGTTTTCAATAACCGATGTGCGTTTGTTGATTGTTAAACGACCATAAGTTTACATACCATTAAACAAAACTAACTACAGCATTAAAAATTTAAAATACCCTTCATATGTGAAAAATAAAACAAAATCTGAATACGAATAGCTTGCAATGAATACATGTAACTTCTGTTATATTGTTAGCTCTTTTGCATACATAATAAGTTTATGGAATGCCATTAACCGTTTGCAGGTTATGGTTTACTGTGTAATGTTATATATTTTTAAGAATCGTTTATAAACTATTTTATTTGTATGACACTTTTAAAGAAATTATAATTTTTTTTGATTTATAAATAACTTGTCAACACCCCACAGTTTTAGTTTGAGCAAATCTTACCGCACTTAGTTTCACAACTATTCAGTAAACATCAGAGCAATCATTCTTTATTTACAAGACAAAAATATATAAACATATTACCATTCTTCTAGCGTAATCTGGTAATATTTAGTAAATAAATACACAAATAAAAACATTAAAAAAAAATTAATTATAATGAAAATGTAGGAAGAATCTTTTGTATCCTACGAATATCTACGGGTAAATACGAACTTTCTTTTATTATTCATCATCATCCTCAGTTCCCTTTAATCTAAGTCTCCTCAGATTGGGCCTTCCACAAAATTTCTCCACCTGCTTCGATCTATGAACAATCTCTTTTCCATCACTCTCACTTTAAATCCTCTCTTGCGCACTTCTTCCAACACCGTATCCATCCATTTAATTCTTGGTCTTTTACCCGTTTCCTCTTTATGCAGTATCCTTTTTGTTAATATTTTCTTACCCATCCTTTCAATATGTCCAAACCACTTGAGCTTTGATCTTCAAATTGATTCGACGTGGTTTCCCAATTTCAGTCCTCTCTAATCAAACTGATCCTACTCTATCCTTTCTTTTCTTCATAGCATGCTTGTCTTGAATCTCATTTCTGCCGTCTGTCCTCAATCCTCCATCTTTGTACAACCTGTCCAGGTTTCTGTTGCGTAGATAATATTCTGTTGGTTCACAGTAGGCGGTTTTTTACGTAATTCTCTTACATTGCAAAGGTACCTCCTTGTTCCAGACCAGACTTCTTACACTCTGATAAAATCCATTTGCCTTATGTACTCTTAGACTTACTTCTTTAACAATTCTCCAATTCTCAAAAAAACTGTTTTCCAGATAAGTTTCATGTTTTCTATTTTTCTACCATTCATAGTTACATTCATTGAATTTCCCTATTTTGTCTTGCATAATCACTTTACTCTTCTCAACACTAAACTGCATGCCATATTTCTGAATTTCTTCACTCCACACATCTGCTGCACTCGCTATATATCTTTTAGGCTCCCCTCCATATAACCAGGTTGTCTGGAAATAACAAATTACTCGTTTCTTCGGCTATTTTCTTTGTAACTTTCTTGAAGATTCTATCCATAATTATTATAAACAAATGTGAAAATATCATACTTCGTTGTCTCAACTCATTCTCTACCCAAGAGATTCTTGGGTAGAGAATTCTTCCACTTCCCAAGCCTTGCCCTGACACAATTTTGGTTCCTCTCACATGTAGGTTTAATCATCTGGATCTTGGTTTTTTACATATGTGTTTCTTCTAGTAACACCTTCTTTTAGTAACACCTTTCTTCTAGTAACCTCCGGGGCCGCAGTTAAGCATTACAGTACAGAGGATGAGATGAATGGTTTGTAGCGTGTGTGAAAAATGCCATGCCTGACCGGGATTCGAACCCGGGACCTCCGGTGTTCTAGTAACACCTCCCACCCAAATTCCCTACCCATGCTATTAATTGGTAATTAGAAAGTTAATATTTGTTATTCTAGAAGCCCTTATTAACCTAATTCAAGTCAACAGAAAATAAAATGTTTTCTTCTTTCCTTTTTTCATTTATTTATTTATTTTTTCGATAGTTTAGTTGACATTACTTAATTAATGTAAAACTATAATAAGAAGTATTACGGAATTTTCTTCTTATTTTATGTATTATATATTTTTAATCTAAATATTCAAATACCTTACTCGTTTTTCTTCTTGTTTTTACTCTCTTATTAAAAACAATTTGTTTTTGTCTTTAACTTTTATATCAATTTTCTAAACTTCCAATATTTCTTAGTAATAGAAGTTAAAATATTACGTAAATTTTAAGTTTGAAGTTCGTAGTTATGTTTTATAAAGCCAGTGAAGAAATTAAAATAACATACGTTAATAAAATTATAATTAATAAAATAAGACACTCGGAATATATTCATGTAGTTAGAATTTTGTGGTATAATGTAGAAAATAATAGTTTAAAATGATATTTCAGCATTGAAATACTTTTAACTATAACCACAACGATATTATTATTATTTTGTATAAAATAGCCATAAAGATAATATTGCAAGAAATATGATAAGTAGATACTAAAATTAATAGGAAATGATAAGACTAAAGAGATTAATATATTAAACGATATTAAAAGATTTTATTACAAGCAAGAACTTCTAAAAAGAAACTTCCCTTATTTTTAATTTTCATAATTTGCTACATAGGATTATTAATGAATACGGTTTGTTATTTTAGCACTTTAGGTTACGTTAAAATTTTATTTTCCATTAGAATTTTTTTTCTTTTTTTTGCCTCACAAATCGTGTATTTACAATCGGTTTCGATTAAGTAACCACAAGTAAATTGCATTATAAAAAATCCTGAAGAAGGGTTTCCAGTAAACACTCTCAATACAGCGTACATTTACGAAAAAGGAAATAATAATTTAAATTTATGAAAACGTTTTTTTTTATTCCGTGATAAACTACACGCTGATAAATATCACAATATATACTAACAATACGTATTTTCTTGTTTGTAATCAGACTTTCATTCTTTTGATCCTCCTGAACTTTTTTTTTTGTTCTGTGCCAATATCTCAACTTCAATTAACCCTTTATACCATACAATTTCAGTTATCTGTAATATACTTCTTTATTTTACTCTGTCTTCTTGTTTTTCTCTTCATTACTTTTAAACTGAATTTCTTTCCAACAGTAATGAATCAATTACCACTGATTACCTCTTCTAACTTGTTTGTGTTACATCTAAAATAATAAATATTATCAACGAATTATATTTTTGACTTAGAAATGCTATACTACTATTAAATTTGTCTATTAGCTTCTTAATGCTTCTTTAACATAAAAATTACAAAAGCAATGATGATATCCTGCTGACTTTATTATTGTAAAAGTTTTCACAAAACAAATGCATCAAAAATATTATTTTCTTTAAATCTTTATTATTCTATTTCATTTTAAAATAATAAGTATTATTTCTTTATTTAAAAATGATTCTTTGTTTTGTGTTTTTTCAGCCTGAACTTAATCAAACGGCTAATATTTCTTCATTTATTCCCAATATTTTCTTCAAACCAAATTGGTTTATTCTGTTACTCTTTCTACATTTCATTTTATTTTAATGTATCTCTTAGTAAACTTCTTGTCATATTTATTTCAATTTTTTTTTAAATTCTTGTTAAAAATTGTTATGCATTAAATGTTAATCAAATAGTGAAGTAGTAATCAAATTTAACTGTAGCAGCTTTCTTTAGCACTGTCAAAATGCTAAATTTAATTAAAACTGAATACTTCAGAAGATTGAGTATTTCAAAATTGAATATTTGAGAACTTGAATATTTTTGTGTATGCAGAGGAATGGTTGAAAAGTAACTAACACTCCCCATAACTTTTTTTTTATTTTTGAGATAACTGAATGCGATTTCCGGTATTCTTCCTTGTACCGAGAGGCTACTTCAATGAACTTATATCTCACCCTTTTTAATTTTTTGCTGTTAAGCGCAACTCAACAATTTCAAATAAGACCAATGGTCATTTGATATATCATTTAAAAGAGCTCGGTGAGACGATAAAAATTATATTAAAAGTAAATTCTCATCGCCTAGTCCAAAATGGTGGCCAAGGATGATTTTCCTATATGTAGAATTACGGTTGTATGCTATCATTTAATTTTTTTGTTATTTGAGGTATCCTGATTCTCTCTTTGGAAATCTTCTGTAAAAAGAGGGAATAACCCAGTTAGCCTCAATTTAGAGTATTTGGTCATCAAAATGATAAGCGGGTATGGGCGGCTCCAAGATTTTAGTTGGGACATATGGTCAATGATCCATGTTTTAAAGATTTTTCCGAGACAGGCAAAATGGTATCAAAGAAATTAAATTCATACTATGTAAATCAAAATGGCAGCCAAAAATGACATTAATTAATCAAAAATTGAAAAGAAAAAAAATTATTCAATTTTTTCAAGTATATTTAAATAAATTTAGTCTTGAAAAATTTAATATAAATAAATAACAATTGGCAATTTACTTATTTTTTAACGTGTAATTAATTTTATATTTTATTTTAAAAAGTCTTATAATCTCATGAATTAAATATTCCGCCTATTAAAACTATTTCAGTTAAAAAAATTTATTGATTAAATTTTAATAACTAATTAATTTTTTAATTTTTAATTATGCAATGATATCTGTGATTGCCATTGTTTTAAATAGTCAGAATTTAATCTTTATAAAATTTTTTAAAAAAGTTTAATATCATATTAAATGCTACATTTAAAGAATGAATCTTTCATTAACAATTCAAAATTAGTTTCTAGTTAAAAGAATAAATTGACTGACCACTAAAACAAAATCTGTTAAATTATCAATTTCTAAGATTAACAACATAAAAACGTATACACAGAATGTTTAAGTACGAAACCCTTAAATTTTAGACCACTATGTAAGGAGCATTGGTGCCATTAAATTTTCAACTTAAAAGGTTAAGGGGTGAGGCTGTAGAGCAAGGTGGTGGTGACCTTCCTCAGTACTTATAGATTTCACCTAATTAAGGTCTTATTTTTCTTTTTCATTAGTTGACAATTGAAAAATAAATTTTCAAAAAAAATAAGATATTGCAGAATCGCAACACCCCCAGTCACAAAATGCTTTAAACAAACGACCATTCCTGAGATGTGTGGTTAATTGAAACCCAACCACCAAAGAACACCGGTATCCACGATCTAGTATTCAGATCCGTGTAAAAGTAACTGACTACTAGGACTTGAACGCTGGAACTCTCGACTTCCAAATCAGCTGATTTGTGAAGACGCGTTCACCACTAGACCAACCCGGTGGGTTTTGCTGTAGTCGTCTGCTATGTTATAACGTCACATGACCGGTAGAATTAAATAAATAAATAATAATTAAAGTGTAAAAATGTATTTAAAGTTGCCGCTAATACCGCCACGCCTACGCGAACGAAGTACGGTATGCGCGCGCGCTTTAGCTAGAATAATTGAATTAAATAAACGAAAAGATTTTATACTTACTTAAATAAAATTATAAATATTTTAAATTAAGTAGTGTGAATATGTATGTCTAAACCATGCATCACAAGTAACCGCGTGACGGGAAAGTCCTACAACTGTGTTATCAGCTTTCTTTTCTTACAAGACTACACTAAAAAAAATTCCCTTTTGTCAAGCCGAAAAACGGAGGTAGATTTCACCGGTGCTAAGTAAGGGGATAAAATAATGTCCACCTTAAAGTTAACAAAAACTTCAAATTTACTACATACGACTATGGTTGCATGTGAAAATTTATTTCGCATATTTAGCATACAACAAGCCCCTTCTTACAATTCCAGCAATAAACGTTTGAACTGACGGTGGTTTTGGGGTCTGGTGTATGTGAAACCCGAAGATATGTCGAAATTTTCCGGAAGTTGAATCATGGTACTCATTACAATACGTAACCTTCTTATGAAATCTACCTAAAAACAGATAGGGGCATATACTCGTATTTCCGAAGGAGAAATCCAAATCGTACACAATTTTATATACTTTTTTTATTAAAAAAAAATATAAATATATATATATTTGAATATCCCAATACTATATGGCGTTGATAAAAATATTATTGTTAATGCAATAATTAAATAAATTATATATATATATTATTTTTAATAAATTGACAACAAAATCTTTACCCATAATATTTTTAAGTTTTGTTTTTTAGCCAGTTTTTAATAGTTATTTTTTTTATAGATAATAATAATAATTATAATGGAAATAAAATAAACAATTACAGCAAAAAATTTTCTTTTTCATATTTCATTCGTACAATTTAAACAAAATATTTAATTAAATTAAAACAGTTGTTTTACCAGTAACAGATGTTTCAACAATAAAATAATTTTTTTACAATTCACTACAGAACGAACATTGCATGCATGAATTTTGTATTGTTTTTATTCAGCTAAAAAGAATTGGCAGGGGAAGGTAGCACACACTGTCACTACGTCATACTAATATTCCCCATAACTGATTATAACAAAACTAATTGCAATATATATTTTTTTATTAAAGTATTGCAGATTTTTATGAACTACATGCGAATATGAAGTATTATTTATAAATATCATACTTTTACACACAGTTTATTCACTCTAATGCGCGCTTTACTTTCCTTAAAATTATTAAACAGTATATAATCAGTATTACAGTATATATATATATATATATATATATATATATATATATATATATAATCTTTAAACAAAATGTTTCTTTTTTGCTGATGCGTTTAAGTTTAGTACTTAAATAATAGTGTACAAGAAACGAACATAAGTGATATATACATAATACAAATATTCGTCGGTAATAGAAATAGCAGTAATTTATATACTATCAAAGTGGCTTCATTACACAATGACAGTTATCCTTTGTTCCCACTCAAAGGTTCTTTCTCCAGGTCACTCCTCTGGTTATATCTCCCAGGTCCAGCATATGGAAACGTTTTAGTCTCCTAATATCATCGTTGTCTTCCAATAAATTTACTGCCTGATAATTTACATGTTTGTCTAATCTCTGTTTGTTCCGCAAGCTAAATTTTTGGATCTCTTCCTAAACAGAAGGTAATATTTAATAGTCATGAATTTTTCTACCCCTAACAAACCACGGCGCCTCTTATAAAGTCATCACCAAAGATTAAAATGGAAATCTTTTCTTCTTTTTTTTAGAAAAAAATTAGTATAAAATTTAGTACAATATTTTCATGAAAGTACACCAATAATTTTAGAATTTAAATGTATTCAATGTAATAAAAAATAAATTTCCTGATTTGTAAACGAAAACATAAACATAAATGTTTTTCAAGTACGCAATTATGAAATAGAATAAATACAATTTTTGTTTAAAGTTTTTTCAAATTTTATATATCCGCTAGGATTTTCATAATTGATTTGAGTGTTATTTTTTGGTTTTCCTAGCATTGTGACTAACATTCCTAGTTTAGCACTCTCGGACTCTTGGATTACCAAAAATAGTTTTAAGAAAGCTACACTCTACGAATATTAGTGACAATGCTAGGAAAAGAAACAAATAATACTTAAATTTAACAAATAAAAGTAGCAAATCAAAACTTCCTGTTTGTTAAAATTGTTAAATCTATTAATTGTATATAAAAATAAGTTTAAATACAGAATGAAAACCAATGAAGTTTTAAAAAGATTATACACTATGCATTAAAACACCCTGCGTCTTTAGTTAATATAACGTGGGATGTTATTTTTAATGGTTTAAAATTTGACTATTTGTGGGAAATTAAATGACTGAGCTTATCAAGAATTTTTATTTATTTTTGGAGCAGTATCAAAATTACTTTTGTGATAAGTTTGTTGAATAAGTTTTGTCGAAACATTGTTGAAGTATATATGACAAAAGGTATCTATAGCTTTTCTTAGTCCAAAATACAAAGTGGTTTTAAAAACTTAAACAGTAAGTTGTGAATTCCAATCCATTATTTAAATATTTACATAATCGTTAAACAAGTACCTTTTAATTACAATCACTTATTATTATTATTATTTTTTTTTTTAATTATAAAAATAAACGTTGGAAAGTGAATAATAAAATCTAGGTGCATGAAGCAGATGGTTTTGCAAAATTTTATTGAAGTAAAATAGAGTACATAAATATATCATGTTTTAAATCATTAATTTATCTATTTTTTTTTTTTTTAATGCTTTTATTTACAATCGGGCCAACAATTACAGCCATTAGGACTAAAATAGCTACATAATAATAAATAGCAAAAATAAACAATAAAGAAACAGGGACAATAAAGAGTAAACAAAGACAACAAACAAAAAACACAAAATAAAATACATAAATCGGAAAAACTACTAAATTCTATTCTTCATTCCACTGTAGGAGAGGAATCTCAACAGACATTTTATACCTTCTTTCCGGTTTAGTAGAGATTTCATATCTGAACCCAGGTCTAAGTTTTGTCGGATGGTTTCAGAATGGGCAATCAAAGAGCAGGTAGTGCACGTACCATTTCAACTTGCACGACTCAAAGATCTGCTGAGTAAAGCCAAATTGATGAGCATGGGTTAAACCTGGTGAATCCAATTCTTAGCCGAGTTAAGATGACTGTCTCTTCTGCTGCTCGAGGAAAGAGGTTTCTCGAGCACATTCTCCCGGATGTTATGTAATGCCGTGGGAGGAATCAACAGCCAGAAATTATTCCACTGAGCTCGCAATTTTACATGGACAGATTTTATGAAGTCTCTCTCACATGTCAATTGTACTCGGAGACCATTTATTACCGCTCTCTTAACAGCCTTATCAGCCCGTTCGTTCCGAGGATGCCACAATGGCCAGGGCCAGGGACCTGTACCAATACCACAGTCTTATTTATCCTTGAAAGAATATCATGAATAATAATCTGGACGATGGATTCAGAACGTCTGCAGCTCAAGCTCTCAACTACGCTCTAAGAGTTGGTAATTACTAGGAAGCTGTCATCACTACGGGTTTCGATAACTTTCAAGGCCTCGCAAATGTACACAGAACTTATATAATATTTCAGTATCAGGGAGTACAATAGAACAGCCACATCCGTCGGCCGAGACAGAGTCTTCTGTATAAATTAGAGTGTACCCATTGTACTTTTTAACCATTTTGTTAAATTGATCTCTACCAGACTAGAAACATGGGTCCAATTTATAAATTCCAGATGGTAAGTATACGACCTCTGGAGATGCACGTAACCAAGGGGTGCCGCATCTTATTTCCTTTCCAAGGATCTTCGGGGCAGGCAGATCTAGTTTTAGGAGATAGCGAAGCAGCCTGAGGCTGAAAGACTGCGGTAAGGATGTCCTTCCTTCAAGTAGTGAAGTGTGAGCTTTCCTGGTCATTTGCCGTGGTCGCATATTTGTTAGTCTTGTATGTCCTCCTGTAATACAATGGGAGTTCATCGGATTCCACCAGTAAGCTTTGTATAGGGAAAGTGGTAAACGTCCCTATTGACATGAGAATGCAGGTATTATGCAAGGTGTCAAGTATGTCCTTAACTATCTCTTTCGAAGAGGCATATTTAATTAACCAGAAAACATTTATTATTTGGCGAGTTAAAAATTTTGATTTCCTTTTTTTTATTTTTTTTTTTTTTTGTCTTCAGTCATTTGACTGGTTTGATGCAGCTCTCCAAGATTCCCTATCTAGTGCTAGTCGTTTCATTTCAGTATACCCTCTACATCCTACATCCCCAACAATTTGTTTTACATACTCCAAACGTGGCCTGCCTACACAATTTTTCCCTTCTACCTGTCCTTCCAATATTAAAGCGACTATTCCAGGATGCCTTAGTATGTGGCCTATAAGTCTGTCTCTTCTTTTAACTATATTCTTCCAAATGCTTCTTTCTTCATCTATTTGCCGCAATACCTCTTCATTTGTCACTTTATCCACCCATCTGATTTTTAACATTCTCCTATAGCACCACATTTCAAAAGCTTCTAATCTTTTCTTCTCAGATACTCCGATTGTCCAAGTTTCACTTCCATATAAAGCGACACTCCAAACATACACTTTCAAAAATCTTTTCCTGAGATTTAAATTAATTTTTGATGTAAACAAATTATATTTCTTACTGAAGGCTCGTTTAGCTTGTGCTATTCGGCATTTTATATCGCTCCTGCTTCGTCCATCTTTAGTAATTTTACTTCCCAAATAACAAAATTCTTCTACCTCCATAATCTTTTCTCCTCCTATTTTCACATTCAGTGGTCCATCTTTGTTATTTCTACTACATTTCATTACTTTTGTTTTGTTCTTGTTTATTTTCATGCGATAGTTCTTGCGTAGGACTTCATCTATGCCGTTCATTGTTTCTCCTAAATCCTTTTTACTCTCGGCTAGAATTACTATATCATCAGCAAATCGTAGCATCTTTATCTTTTCACCTTGTACTGTTACTCCGAATCTAAATTGTTCTTTAACATCATTAACTGCTAGTTCCATGTAAAGATTAAAAAGTAACGGAGATAGGGAACATCCTTGTCGGACTCCCTTTCTTATTAGGGCTTCTTTCTTATGTTCTTCAATTGTTATTGTTGCTGTTTGGTTCCTGTACATGTTAGCAATTGTTCTTCTATCTCTGTATTTCAACCCTAATTTTTTTTAAATGCTGAACATTTTATTCCAATCTACGTTATCGAAAGCCTTTTCTAGGTCTATAAACGCCAAGTATGTTGGTTTGTTTTTCTTTAATCTTCCTTCTACTATTAATCTGAGGCCTAAAATTGCTTCCCTTGTCCCTATACTTTTCCTGAAACCAAATTGGTCTTCTCCTAACACTTCTTCCACTCTCCTCTCAATTCTTCTGTATAAAATTCTAGTTAAGATTTTTGATGCATGACTAGTTAAACTAATTGTTCTGTATTCTTCACATTTATCTGCCCCTGCTTTCTTTGGTATCATAACTATAACACTTTTTTTGAAGTCTGACGGAAATTCCCCTTTTTCATAAATATTACACACCAGTTTGTATAATCTATCAATCGCTTCCTCACCTGCACTGCGCAGTAATTCTACAGGTATTCCGTCTATTCCAGGAGCCTTTCTGCCATTTAAATCTTTTAATGCTCTCTTAAATTCAGATCTCAGTATTGTTTCTCCCATTTCATCCTCCTCAACTTCTTCTTCTTCCTCTATAACACCATTTTCTAATTCATTTCCTCCGTATAACTCTTCAATATATTCCACCCATCTATCGACTTTACCTTTCGTATTATATATTGGTATACCATCTTTGTTTAACACATTATTAGATTTTAATTTATGTACCCCAAAATTTTCCTTAACTTTCCTGTATGCTCCGTCAATTTTACCAATAGGTTTTTAAACCCCAATCTACATTTCATTATCACCAAATTATGGTCGCTATCAATGTCTGCTCCAGGGTAAGTTTTGCAGTCAACGAGTTGATTTCTAAATCTTTGCTTAACCATGATATAATCTATCTGATACCTTGCAGTATCGCCTGGCTTTTTCCAAGTGTATATTCTTCTATTATGATTTTTAAATTGGGTGTTGGCAATTACTAAATTATACTTCGTGCAAAACTCTATAAGTCGGTCCCCTCTTTCATTCCTTTTGCCCAGCCCGTATTCACCCACTATATTTCCTTCCTTGCCTTTTCCAATGCTTGCATTCCAATCTCCAACTATTATTAAATTTTCATCTCCTTTTACGTGTTTAATTGCTTCATCAATCTCTTCGTATACACACTCTACCTCATCATCATCATGGGCGCTTGTAGGCATATAAACGTTAACAATCGTTGTCGGTTTAGGTTTTGATTTTATCCTTATTACAATGATTCTATCGCTATGCGTTTTGAAATACTCCACTCTCCTCCCTATCTTCTTGTTCATCACGAAACCTACTCCTGCCTGCCCATTATTTGACGCTGAGTTAATTACTCTAAAATCACCTGACCAAAAGTCGCCTTCCTCTTCCCACCGAACCTCACTAATTCCTACTATATCCACATTCACCCTATCCATTTCCCTTTTTAAATTTCCTAGCCTACCAACCTTTTTTAAGCTTCTAACATTCCACGCTCCGACTCGTAGAATGTTATTTTTTAATTTTCTGGTGACCCCTTCCTTAGTAGTCCCCACCCGGAGATCCGAACGGGGGACTATTTTACCTCCGGAATATTTTACCAAGGAAGGCGCCTCCATTGTTGCTATGTGAAAATGCAGAGAGCCACATTTTCTTTGAAAAAAAGCAGCTGTAGTTTTCCATTGCTTTCAGCTGCGCAGTACTCAGAGGACTGAGTGATGTTGATACGGCCGTTTAAGTCATTGTGACTCACGCCCCTAACAACTACTGAAAGAGCTGCTGCCCTCTTTCAGGAATCATTCCTTAGTCTGGCTCTCAACAGATACCTCTCCGATATGGTTGCACCTTCGGTCCAGCTACTCTGTATCCCTGAGCACTCAAGCCCCCTCACCAACGGCAAGGTCTCATGATTCATAGAGGAGGTTTTTTTTTTATTAAAATGATTTTTTTTCACTGCAATATAGTTTTCTTCAATTTTTTTTATTTTGAATTTTTATTTTTCATTCCTCATCATCGTAGTAAATAATAATGATGATCTCGGGTATGCATGATAAATTCAACTTTTATGTGCATTAATGACTTAAAACAATAAATACATTATTACATATTCCTAATTCATTATTTTAGATTGAAAATATGAGGCTGTTAGTTTTTTAAATTAAATTTTTTTTGCGGTTAAAATAATTTTTTATTTTAATTATTTTTGTTTATTTATTCAGGTAAAGATACAAAACGACGTTTTTATAGCTGCAATCATTTGTAATATGATAAACCAAGAAGAAAAAAATATAAGTTTTGAGATATGTTGCTAGCGAAAAACTTGCTTACTACTTAAGATTGGTTTGATACTTGGAAAGTATGAAATGCAAAGGTCCATAGGTTGAATAGATAGACGTGAAATTTTGTAAAGACGTTAGTGGTTTTTGTTTTGTGGGCGCAAAACTAAGTGTCCGAACACGATATTTATATAATAAAAATTAAATTTAAAAGATAAGCCTAAATATTACACAAAAGTAATATATAAACACTGAATAGGTGGAAAATACCCATGTCGTATGTTAAAAACTAATGTTAAATTCAATAAGTAGTTCAACTTAAAATAATGAAAAAAAATAACATCTGGCATACCCCAAATGGTATAAATATGTGAAAAATGAAAAATGTATAAATAATCAAATTTTGAATCCAGATTTATGCCCTTAAGAAATGGTAAGATATTCGATAACATAATCAGATCGTTACCTGAAATATTTCTAATGATAGTCCGAAATTTAAATTTTCGACGCAGGGCCGCATAACAGACACAGTGAACCAATATGTGGCGTACAGTCAGTTGGAGGTCACATCGAACACAAACGGGGTGCATCAGTTCTAGTAATCAGATATCCACGAATGAGCCTAGTGTGCCCTATTTGTAAACAACTGTAAATAATCACCTCCTCTCGACGGTTATTGCTACATAAAGAGCTTCAGGGTAACACAGGGTCCTTAACTGGACGAAGTTTATTACTGATGGTAGCATTCTATTCACTCTACCACTCTTCACGAACCACATTCTTCAGAAAGAGACTACATCATTTGAAACGCGATTAGTGAAAGAAGGCTGCAAGCAAGCTTATTTTTCCACACGACCAGTTCGCTCATTGTCTGAATTTCAAACATGGCTGGGGATGCAGCAGAACCTCACAGTTGTATTATTGCGAGTCAAAGACGTTAGTGGGGCATAAATAGATAAATTAAGCTAATAATAAATTATGTTATCATAAATTACGAAATTTGTTCATATGACAAAAATTTATATTGAAATTAGAGAGTAGAACACAAAACAGACAACAGAGGAAGTGTAATATTGCATAATAATAAATAATATATTACAAATATATTAGAGAAAATACGAATAGATAATAAACGCAGAATACGAGGGAAGAGATTATTTCATTCAATCAATTTTAATGATTACAGTACATTTTTTAATATTTAATCTAAATATAATATACAGTTAAAAATAATAATTTCAATTTCCTAAAACATTTGTAGTTCTAATGCCAAACTATTTTTTGTCTAAAGAAATTATTTTTTGAATTATAGTAAAAAAAAATTGTTTAGTTAAATATACAAATGTAATTACCTTAAACATTACAACTAACATTCGTAATTTTTCATGTTAGGTTCAACCATACTGTTGTAAAATTCAAAGCTGTATTTCTTAAATAGATTCGTACACGATTTTGATAAAATTTGAAACATCTTTATTAGTACGCAGAATATTACATTTTTGGCACATACACAGTAATTATTATCTGTTTGTAAGTAATCTTACCTGCCACTGGAGAATATTTTATTTTAGCATTTTAAAAATATATTTTATAATTACATCTTATCACTATAAAAAAAAGTATGAATAAATTCTAAAATATATTTTTATAATTTTTACACTTAAATAGGGCAAAAATCAGTCTATATGATAGTGAATTATTCAAACGATATAAAGAAAATAAAAATTCAGTAGTAATCTAACAAAGAGGAACAGTAAATTAATTTGCAGTACATAACACGAATTATTTAGCATTTATACATTGAGTATATTCTATAAGCATAAGAAGAGTATAATTTTTAGAAAAAAATGATTACATGTTTTTACCTGTATTTTCCCTTTGACGTAGCTACGTAAAAGTTTTTCTAATACATTTATAATTTAGTTGATATTTCCACAGTACATGGAAAAAAATTTGGAAGGAATACACTAGTATTTCCTTCTGGAAATCTGAAAGTAGTTCCTTTTAAATAAGGAACAGCTAAATAACGAGTAGTAGGAAGGAAAATGAACCTTGATTACTGCCAATTTTTAAAATCATGATTTCTGTTAAATGGCCCTAAAGAAGTAAGTGACAATTTTTTTATCATTTGAAATATTGAACAAAATATTAGATAACAAAAAAGAAAAGTCAATCCGTAGATTTCGTTATGTTAAGTGAACTGCGTATAAAACAAAAATTGATTCGTATTAACAAATTTAATTCAATATATCTTGCGATAATGTAATACTGAGTTCAACAAGATTGACGATTAGGCCGTATCATATGGCTACGTGTTACGTACCAATTAATAAATAAAACACATGTTCAATAAATATACAAAAAATTAAGTTAAGAAAAAAAAACTAATTTCATATCACATGGTGCCAGACAGCAGCGCTGCCCGAGCAATGTAGATGTTGGTTGGTCTGTGTGCTGCTGAAACATGTGATGTTTGAACAAACGAATTTTCATTACAATTAATATTATCAAAGTTATATTTGGTTGATATTCTAATTACAGATTAAATTAGAGTTATTAGTAGTTACGCCGTTATTAAAGTTATGACTGAATACTGAAGGCAAATTGTTGATGAGGTGTGAGGATGAACGGTAAGAATCATATATAGTTTTATTATCGAAAATCAAAGAAAATAATTTGCTTCGGTATTATTATTTACCCGACGGTAACATCTGATTGGCTGTTGTATAAGAAGACGTTACCTGTTGTATAACATAACTGAACCTTTATTTCTGGATAAATATTACGATTGTGGTAATCGTAATTGTTTTACTGTGACCCGAGAAAATTTTTTTCCAAATTTCAACGGAAAAATCCATTTTTACCAACCTTGAATCCATTTTCGACTAGTTCTGGCGTGACGTCTATACGTACGTCCGTATGTATCTCATATAACTAAAAAAAATAGGATGTTGATAGGATGTTGAAATTTTGGATTTAGAACCGTTGTAACATCGAGTTGTGCACCTCCCCTTTTGATTGCAATCGACTGAAGCAAAAGTGTCAAAAAATGACCAAAATCGAAAAAATTTGGATTTTGAACTTGTTCTTAACTGCAGTAATAAGGCCTCATTGAGATCTTTACAACGATATATCATAAGTGGTATTTATTTTCATTGGTTTAAGATTTATAGCCAAATAAATTCTTAAGTAATGAAATATTTGGATCTTAGGGGAAGGCACATCGGTTCGAATCAGACAGACTTCATCTCCTTTTTTTTATTTATATATATTGAATTATTAATCTCTCATTGTAAAAAAAAATTACGATGAATAATAATTCAATAGCAAAATATATGTATATGAAAAAATATCAGAAGTTTTTAATAAAATAAAATTTTATGTATTTTTTACTTAAAAAAAAAAAAATGTGTAAACATAATTTAATAGACGTACAAGGATGTCATGTGTTGTCCACATCAGATTTTTTCATTGTGTGCGTGCGAGCGCACTTAGTGATGTAAATTGAATGTTGTATTTGAATTTCCGCTTTTATGCGTTCATAAGAATGAGGAAGACGGTAAAGATTTCTACGTCAGTGATTGTATATCTGACAAAAATGTGCCGTTTATGTTCAACAAAAACAGTAGATAGCATTATACCTATATTTAGATATTTTCTAAATTTGACCTCATTTCAATATTTTTGAAAAATAAAGAGAATGTTTTTATGTCGTAATGTTTACATTCATGCTTTTTATAAAAAAATCTCGGATTTGAGTAATGTACTGCTACAATCTTTGTGTCTGGAGAGTTTCATTTTTTAGTTTTTTTCTATATGTATAAAAAAAATTCTTGACGACTTGAAATAGTATACAAGTTTTCTATATAGATCAGTCACCAGATAAAATGTTACAGTACCAACTGATAATTTACCATCGTGAATATTTTATACTAATTATTTTCAATGGTGATAATAAAAATTTTCTTTTCACGTTTGGCTATTTTCATTAGTTGTCAAAGAAACAGATATAAAGTCTTTAGAGTAAGATCCAAATTGATCAGATGTTGGTATCAATTTGATTGATTCTCTGTCGTAGTAGTTTACATTGATCAATTACGTAATGTTAAGGTGTCTTTTTAGGATAACATACAATTATAGTAAAACGCAGCCTTTGAGTTAAAAAAATGTAGTTATGATTTTCAATCGTTTAAATAATAAACTAAATTTTTACCTGTGTCTACGACTTAAAAGACCCACTCTAAATAAAGAAAAATAAAACTTAATAAAGTAAATAACAAAAGTATAGAAAAACTAAGATTATATTTAATATTCTACCCAATATCGGAAAATAATAATAAAATGCAAGTCAGGAGTCTCTACAAAATATACTTAGAAATATAAATCAAAACTACTAAGTGGAAGAAGTAAGAGAAGAATACCAAACAACCCTAATGGAAGACGGTGGTGACCTATACCCGCTCAGCGACCAAGCTTACTTAAATTGATGTATCGATAAAATACCTCAACACTTATGCATATGGTAAATAAAGAAATCGAACAGAAAATATCAGAAATAATAGAAACGGCAAAATCTAATAGAATAGGTTTAGAAGAAATAAACGACTTAATATATTGTGGGGCGGTAGCTGTTATAAGAAGCAACTCGCAAAAAATATTAACACCAAAGTTAAGAAGAAAAATGTTAACCCACCTTAGCAGCAAAAACTTGAAAATAAGATAGAAAAGATAAGAAAATAAATCGGAAAATTAGAAGCGTACAGGCTAGGACAACTCACACTAAGGATAAAACAAGAGGTGGAAAAAATTATTAGCACTTACGAAACTAAAAATGCAGATTAGGCATTAGAAATAAAAAGGCAAAGACTAGCCGTCCTCACAACACGATTAAGACGATATACAAAGTCAAACAGAAGAAAGGAAGAAAATAAAAAATTTGAACAAAATGAGAGATTATTTTATCGAAAATTATCAGAGGAGAAAAGCAACAACACTGAACTACCAACTCAAGATCAGGTGGAATAATTTTGGCAGAACATCTGCTCGAGTAATTCAGAACATAACATAAATGCCGTCTGGATAAAAGCAGAAGATGAAAAATGGAGAAACATCGAAACAACAACATCACACTCAACGACGTGAAGGAAGCAGTTAAGCATATTCAAAATTGGAAATCGCCATGATCGGATAAAGTGCAAGACTTTTGGCTGAAAGAGTTCGATGTAGCGCACCCAATACTAGCAGAGGCATATAACGATAGAAATGGAAATCCATAGAAAACACCTAAGTGGGCAATAGAAGGGATAACATTCCTTTTACCTAAAAGAAATAACACGAAAGACACAGCTCGATATAGACCGATAACATGCCTTCAGACAACGTGTAAATTATTGACGGCAATTATTGATAAAATATAAAAGCACCTAGAAACCAACAAAGTGCTCCATATCGAGCAGAAAGATGTGCAAAAGCTGAAAGAGGAAGCAAAGAGCAAATAATTATAGATACGGTAACCACGCAACAAGCCCAATACACCAAAAAGAACCTACACACGAATGGCCTATATAGACTACAAAAAGGCATTCGATAGCGTGCCGCAATCATGGCTGACGAAGATCCTAGAAACCTAAGAGTTGATGAAAAGACGATTAGGTTCTTGAAGTATGCAATGAGTGCCTGGATCACGATACTAATCGCAAACTATGCGACAAAAAAAATACAAACAGAACCCACAAACGTAAATATAGGGATATTTCAGAGAGACTCCCTAAGTCCGCTCTGGTTCTGTATGGCTGTTAACCCGCCTCAAGCATATTAAAGGAGTCCAAGTACAGTTACAATATAAAATCGTGAGCAGGAGATTACAAACTCACACACCTGTTCTATATAGAATAGGTGTGCAAGTTTTTAATCTCCTTTAAGGCGTCCATATGGACGCCTTGACTGAAGTCCAAACAGAAGGGACTGAATATCAGCTGCGGGAACTGCTCAAACTGATCGAAATGTTCAACGAAGAGATTAAAATGAAGCTAGGAATAAGTAAATGCAAGATAAACGCCATTCTGAAGGGAAAGTTCCACCAGGTGCAAACTTACGACCTGCAGATCCAAAGTAACATAAAAACAATGAAAGAAGAGGACCTTTACAAATACCTAGGTTGCGATCAGATGATAAAACTGGAGCACAAAACCATTAAAGAAAAAGTACGAAAAGAGGTTAAAATTAATTTTAAGATCGGAACTTAATGGGAGAGATAAAGTAAAGACAGTGAACACATATGGTATAATAAAGTACAGCGAAACAGAAGTAGAAGAGTTAAACAGACTCACTGCAAAAATATTCTACCAAGAAAAGTCCCACCACATCCACTCGTCAAAAGAAATATTCACGCTACCGAGAAAGGAAGGTGGAAGAGGAGTACTTGTTATTAAAAATTTATGCCACGGGCAGAATGAAAACTTAAGGGATTACTTCCGTAAGCACCAACCTTCTACCAAGCCATCAGAGCGGCAGACCAAAACTACACGCCATTAAACCTAGCCAACAGGACCAGCAACGTGGAACACAAGAAAGAGAGCAACGCAAATAAAATTCTAGATTGGGGAAGGAAAGAGCTGCATGGCAAGACAGGAGACGACAAAATAGCTTCAAATACTTGCCTTATGCAGGGAAAGTTACATTCCGAGACGGAGGGTTATATGTACAATACAGGATCAAATACTATCAACAAGAAGTTATTTGAAATTAGTTCGTAAAGGATGTATTAACAAATGTAGGCTATGTGTACTATATAATGAAACATATAATCATTGGCTGTCCGATGCTAGCTCCGACGGAGTATACCAGGAGGCACACAGAACTCTGCAACAGATGCAAGGTAGGGTTTCAAAATAAGCCGTACTATATCTACGAACCAGCCTCCTTTATGGAGAACAACGATGTAAAAATTTTCTGAAACTAAGGAATTATAAGAGCAAAAACAATCAACTTAATAAACCAAATATAGTAGTAGTTGACAAAATGGGAAAAGTAACTTACCTAATAGACTTGGTCATCCCACCGATTAACAACCTCAACACAATGAAAAGCAGCAGAAATATACAGATATTGCTTTATAAGTTAAGGAAATGTGGCATTAAAAAGAGGTTTAAATCCCAATAATTATATCTGTAGAGGGAATAATACCATCTACTTTGCACAACGGTCTTGAAAAACTGAAAATCCAGTGGAAAACCTACGCGCTAATGCAAAGGAGCGTGTTAATTGACAACTCCCATGTTGCCTGGAAGGCCCTTATTCGACAATAGCAAGCCTAATCTCGTTGGTATTAATTACTCCGAGTTTAGAGAATGTCACCGGCAAACAACAGAAAATTTGAAATGATAATAATATTCATTTGAGGTTTCTTTCATTGAAAGTAATGTTGATCACTAATCAACGGTGAATATAAGGGCTGAATATTATCTATTTTTCCGTCAGGTTAGCGGGCTGACATGCAACCATATATTTTTCTCAGTGTATAAGACAAAAGAGAACACTTCTCACCTCACTTTCAACAATAAATTTGGCGTTGAATTTTTGCTATTGATAAAATCCAATTTATTTTTTGGCATTTTAGGTCACCTAAAATGAATTACTGTTTGAAAATGAATCATTGTTTGTGTGTGCGTACGCGTGCGCACAAAACTTGAAATACGGGAATAGTATGTTCGTGTTTTATAAAACAAATGAGATGATAAATTATACTATAATTTATAAAAGCTGAAAAAAGTTAATGGTTTAATAAAGTTTGAAATTTTGTGTATAGATGTATCTTAAAATAAACATAAAATGGTAGCTCATAATGCCGAGACTTTGTATAACGTAATAGACTATTACAATTTAAGAGACATTTGTAATAAATTAAATATCTATGTTTACAGACGTAGATAAGTTTAAACATCTCTAAAATCCCACGACTGCTATGGGATGACAACAAAATACTACAGGAATACATTCTCTTTCTCTTTTCTTCTCCTCTAAACCACAGCTCTCTCCAAAACTGTTCAAATTTTCTATCTCTCTTACTACGGTTCTCCAGCCGTGCTTTTCTACAAGCCGCCTGTATTCCTCACAGGCAAATGGTCTAGTAGATATTCAGAACACGGATGAAATCGTGATCTTGCTTCCAGGCTGAAACCGGGTAGAGAAATATCTCTATCTATCCCTAAGACTGTTATTGCATAAACCAAAGCATATTGCAAAATTATATATCTGAAACAGTACTTAATGTATATGTACTTATATATTCATATATAGAATAATGTTTGCCCAAACATACATTCATGTTTAATATACGTGTGTACGCAATCTAAGTACGTATATATATATATAAAATGTTAAATATATATATGTTATATATATATATATATAAAATGTTAAAACTGAAGTAATTTTTTTAAATATCTAGAAAGGAAATTTTTTAAATAGAAAATAAATATAAAATTACGAAGTTTTCTCGGTATTTTCAAAGATATAAATATCAAACCATTACACCGCTCATAATTTGTCAATCCAGAAATTAATTGTACCTGTCCTATCTTATTTATTGAAAAATCATAATAGCCCGAAAAGGATATTTGTTAAACATGTCAAAAAAAATAAATGTATGAAAATATTTAGTTAAATTTTTCTAAGCTTTAAAATATTATAAATGTCTTTTTTTAAATAAATTTTTGAATACTTGAACTACAAATTAATTTATCCACGAGGTTGGAGTAGTTGTAAACTCGACGTCGAAAAACACCTGATTTTGAAGTCGAGAGTTCTCAAGTTGAAATTCTAATAAATTTTGTTGCTTTTATTCAGGTTTGAATACTACTTCGTGGATATCAGTGTTCTTTGATGACTGATGGACTGATAAATAAATATATTTAAAAAAACATTATTTAAATTAACTCTTTACTTCTCACATATCTCAAAACAATTCCCACTCTGACAACGCATTTTTATTATTATTATTATTATTATTATTATTATTATTATTATTATTATATATATATATATATATATATATATAGCGGACCCGACAGACGTTGTCCTGACGCGGCATTATTCTGTAATAAATGCACACTCATAAATATAAGTAACTTAATTAAGTTAAAATTAGCAGGAATGTGTTCTAAATTTCATTAAAATTACTATTAGTATGATATTATCAGTTTGTGATTGTTGTATTATTGTAATGGGTTTATTGATTAATTATGTGTAGTATGGTTAATATTTATTTTCACTAAATATTGAGATGTCCGATGAAAATTGAATTAAAAAATCCAACGTCGTAAATTAATAATTAGTGTAATTAATAAATTTTCATCCACATTACTACTAATTTTCACTTAACATCATTCTAAAAAAGTACCTCTTACATATTTTTTTTTTATTTAATAATTTTGATGTTTCATAACCATGTAACAGCTTAATTAATCAATTAATAAAAAAATTAAAGCACTGTAAAAAAGCAACGTAGTCAAAATTTTAGTAGAAATTTTTATCATTTTTCTCATTCTTTATTTTAACATCTAATTTACCAAATTTTAGATAATTGCAAATTAAAAATAATTTTAGAAACCTTTTTATAAAATTAATCAGCTAAAACATTATAAATTCAATTTTTTAAATATACTTTAAACTATATTTTAAGTTACTTATATTTTAATTTTATAAATGTCATAATTTATTTTAAAATTAAATTTTTATTTTCAAAGAGCCGTTCAATACTTTATAAGTTGCATAGAATCAAATTAGAACAGACAATTTAAATTTGTAGGTTAAGTTGATTGTTGCACGTGTAACATCTAATGCAAGTGTATACATCATTAAAATTCATGAAAAATCATGTAAAATACTCACTTCAATACTGAACTTTACAAATTTGCACAATGTACATTTTTTAAATTAAACTTTAAAACGTTATTTCAATAAATAATATAATATAATATTCTCAATAAGCGCGCAATTCTAGCAGACTCGGCAATGCTTCGCTATTGCTAGATCTGAGTATACATACAAATTAAATGACAACAATTGAAAGTTTCATAAAACCTTAAAAAACTGAACATTAGCAATTTAACAAAATTTAACCTTTCACTTTAAAGTCAGAATGTAAATAAATCCAAATGGCAAAACAACAGGACTACCTAACGGATTTAATTCACACCACTCTCTAATCACAGTATTCGGTGGAAAATAATTTTTTAACGAAACGTGTTGTAACTGCAAAATCATTACAATTAATACTGAACATTAAGAAACTTACAAAACATTACGGAACCTTATAAAATTTCACCTTTAACTTTATAAAATTCAGAATGTAAATAAATCCAATTGTCAAAACAGCACTACCTATCGGATTTAATTCAAACTATTCTCTAAATACGAATTTTAATCTAAGAACAACACTAAGCTACGACGCAAGTAACTGATATGCGAAAAAGCAACAAAATAAAAAAAATTCCTAGAATCCGATCGCAGCACTAACTACCGGGTTTGACTGATAAACCAAAAATTAAAAAAAAAAACTTCTAAAACGGGATCGCAACTCTGCCTACCGGGCCCACACGCTGCATACTGGACCCAATTGTGAACCTTAACCATCCCAAGATCAACAACACATAAATAAATTTTTTTTAAACTTTCACTTCAATACGGTACCTTACAAATTTGCACAATGTATATTTTTTAATTACACTTTAAAACGTTATTTCAATAAATAATAATATAATATTTCTCAATACGCGCACAATTCTAAACGCGATCGCAGTGCTGCCTACTTGTTACTTAATCAGTTGTGATTTTGTTTACATTGGCAACGGCCATACGGGCTCTTTGTGATTGGTCGTTGTGCTTGACAGCGGCCATCTTGCATTGATCTGATTGGTTTTCCTTTGTTTACATTTCCATCTGATTTATTAGCCTCTTATTTATTAAAAAACTGTTTTCTCGCGATTTTTTGTAACACAATAATAACACAAAATTACGAAATATTTTTCTCAATTTGATCGCAGCACCAACTGTCGGGACAAACTAAAATTAAAATAGAATATTATTGAATATTCAATACTGCAATGCTAGTGCAGTCTGCCGGATCCAATGTAAAACATTCTAAAATCATCAACTACTTATAAATAAAAAATTAATTAAAAAAACATTTTCCATTGGACCAAATTGTGAATCTAAATCATTCTCGAATCCCCTTGAACACACACACAAAATTTCATCAAAATCAGTCCAGCCGTTTAGGAAGGAACTTTCGTACACACGCACACAAGAAATATATATATATATAAAGATATATATATATATATATATTTAGAATTGTCAAGTCATATATTATAACAGCAAGCTAAATAGTAAAAAATCTTTACAAAAGTCATAATATTATAAATGGGCGATGGGAAATTAATTTTCTAATTTTCAAATTAATATTACTATTTCCAGTCTCGCGTTTATATTATTTTTTAATAAATTAAAAGAAAATGCAAAAGAATAATTTTTATTCAGTTCAACTCTGTATAACACATATATATAATATCCCATTAATATCCATTACTCAATCGCACACAATATTACTTATCTCACACAATATAAGGAATACTAAAGGACTTGGGAGCATTGGAATCAATTTTTTCGTATATTATTGATAATTTATTTAAATATATTTATTTTTTAACCTTTTTTTTAAAATGTTTTCTTAAGGCACAAAACTTAAAAACGACCAATTTTTTTAATTTTTTTATCAATTTATGTACTTTCCCGTTTTAGCTATAACGACATATATCTCTAGACTCGGGAAAATTAAAATTATATTTTACTGAGATAAGCTACAGACTATCAGTGTTTACATCTTATAAATTATATAAAAAAATTAATTTTATTACATATTGTGAAAATGAAATTTCAAAAATCTTGACTGTCAAGGAATGTAATCTATTAGGTTTAAAATACACTAGAAATCTGTTAATATTTATTATTCTTAGTTTAGAACGAATAAATAAATAAGAAAAATTAAGTAAATTAACTGAATAATTATTTTTTTTTTTGTTCAGGCCGTTTGTGGACCAAGTATAACAATCCTTATTTAGGTTTACTCTTCTCACTCTTCTTCGTGATCGTACATTATACCAGTAATTATATTCTAACTCTAGTTCCTTCCCCTTTCTTCTTTTAGCAGCCCACTTTTCATCTTTTGTTACTCTTCTAAAAATCCTCAAACGGTAATATTGTTTCTCTATATCTTAATCTTTCCAGAAATGATTGTTCTTCAATCTTTATTTCTTTATAATTAACAGTAATTTATTAAAATATACAGTGTTTATAAAAACTTTCAAGAGTTCAGTGAATGGTCCCTCACATCGAAATAAAGAAAAAACCTTTATTACAACACATGTCTGAAAACGCTTTGTTTACCGGCTACCCGCTATTTTGCATTTTTAACATAAAAATTTATTTCTCAGGAATTGTAAATCGTATCGAGCGAAAAAATTAACATACTGCCAGGGTACCCAGAGATTTACTTGTATAAAAAAATTTACATGATCCATGCGGTCATGTAAACCTTTTAATTGTTAATATCTTTGCAACCGCTGGTTTATTTAAATTTATGTTATCACAAAAAATGTTAAGCATTTTATGACGAAGAAAATTATACATTATTAAAATCCGTTCATATATGACAAAGTTATTGTAAATATTCTTGAAGTGAGTCACTCTAGATCAAAAAACTAGTTTTAATTTCCTTCCGAATAGAATTAAATAACACGACACAATCTCAACTGAAATAATTTTATTGTTGTGTAATAAATTAATAATATTACGATAAAACAAAATATTATTGAAATAATGAAAATATTATAATAATACAAGTAAATAATATTAATACTGAAAAATCACAAACCTTAAGAGGAAATTGTAACCTTTTGAACTCGAAAGGATAATCTGATATGGTATAAGTAATATACATGATATGAATATCGATTCTCTTTGAGCACAACCAGTAATCACAGTACTTTTATGATGTTATTTTGAAAGAACTTTACTTGTAGTCTGTTGTCATTCCACAATTTAGGTGGCTGGAGATTTCTTCACATCATTACCGCAAGCTCCAACCTTGAGAAGACGCTTTGTGGTGGAAATCCAGGAGGATTTGAGTATTGAGGGAATCTGTAGGAATACCTGATGAACTTCTTCATCATCTAGTTGCAGTACTGAATTTATGGGCTTATACTTCCTTTCTTCTTCAAATTTCCTCAGTAGTATGTCATTAACATCAGTGTCATTGTTATTTTTTATTAATTATTGTTATCTTTTGTTATTGTTTATTAAGAATAGCTTGTTCGCACAACCAATCCAAGGAATTGCCCATTAAGGAGGCAATATCAGAATAAGCTTTAGATATAAGATTCTTTAAAGTCATCACTTTCGTGCCTAAGTTATCAGAAATTGAAATCTTTCTTGCAGATTCAGGATAATGTCCAACTCTTATATTCAAAAGAATCTGAGAAAAGTGACCAGCTATAACATCACCCCTCAAATGAATTCTCCAGTTTTTTTTTTTTTAAATTTTGTGCACCAGAGGCAAGAAATATAACTTATGCATGGGTTAACCTCATCAGCTATTTTCTCATCATAAGACGGTAAGAATAGTAGTAGCTTACTGCAGAAACTGCTTGTTTCAAAGGCTATTATATTTTCGGGTTACCTTGAGGTAACTCAAAAGCATAACCATCCTCACTTGTTACAGAACATTAGAAAATACTGAAGAGCGTCGTACGATGGATGGATTTCACTGATGCGTTGAAATTGATTACTATGACTCTGAATCATGTTATCTCGTTTTTCAAACTATTTACCGATAATTATCAATGCTATCTCATTAGCTGTTGGTGCATTGAGTCTTTATGTGCGCAGCCGATTTTGGCATCGGTGATTGACATGAATCACGATGTTGACGGTTTTCAGGTACCTTGTCAAGAGTAGCTTTGAAGTTCTTGACATAATTATTCACGTCACGAAACATTATTAGTTAGTTTGTTTAATATCGGGAATCGTAGAGCATCGTACACATGCTTCCTTCTCGTATTCAGCAATAAAATAAATTTGTAGAAATTCAGGATCTTTCCCAGGTGCTGGTGAGTTCCTACCGATCAAGTGGTACACTAGACCTTACACTTTAAGGGTCGACATGAAATTACCTTCTATAATTCACTCCATTCCAGAAGATGACATTTTTGAATACAGTTATACTTGATACTATGAATAGGATCCATATAGTGTACGTGCTCTGAATGGTGACCCAAGAGTAAACTATAAAAAGGTTCCAGTTCCATTAAAGTTGTACCTTGCCAAAGTCAAGGCATATACTAGGTGTTTCATCTCTCCATTGAGTGTATTGCAGGACTAGTATTAGTAACTCATAGATCCAATGGTCATCATGTAATCCAATGAGAAGACCATTCCTGAGCAAGCTTTATTCGTCCATGGGCGTAAGCGTTATTTTGATAAAAATTCAGGATGATTTTTTTCATACTGAGCCTGATTTTCTCTGTAAGAGTTGGAATATTTTTTCTGGTAAGTGGCTTCTGCTACTCGGTGAACCTCGGGATTAGTTGCTGATAGACTTAGCAAATCATGGACATCAGGATTGTTCTGCGTCAATCCTACGACGCATTTTTAAGCTGCTCTCTCGTTGTATATCTTGCATGAATGTTTCTAACAGGAGTCAAGGTAAAGGATGCATAGATTGTAGATTCATGTGCATCAACATTACCGTTAAATAGATCACCAGACAAGCGTATTCTTCTTACAAGATAGATGTTGTTACCAAAAAACTTCGCTATTGCGATAGACCTCGAAAAGAAATGGAAATAATTGCCACGCCGCCGTTCACAAAATTCATCATAATTCGAATGTCGAGACATGAAGCAAAATACTCATCGAAGCTCGAGTAACTGCAACCCTCATTTTTTCACCCATAACAATATAATCCTACCAATTAGCCACAACGTAGGGCACAACCACTTTGTTCGCCATCACCTAAGTGTTGTAATATAGAGTACTATAAAGATAGAAAAAAAGATATGCACCTTCTCCCACAATGGGTACCATGATACGAGGTAACATTTTTCAATTAACATTTTAAATGCTTGATTGTCATTCTTATTATTATTGTAAAGAAATAAGCAGAAAGTAAAGCAAACGAAATGAAGAAAATAAAGGAGAAAATGTAGCTAATTAAAAAATGTGTATGTAAGTAATGAGTAGGTGTCAGTACATCAGTATATGTGTAATATATGGGCGTGTATGTGCACAAAAAAAAGTAATACGGATTAAAGGTATATGGTATACGTCTACGGCGAGAAAACGTGAAATGTTTTTTTTTTTATAGTAGGCTAGTATTACAATTGACACTCACGCTTAGCAAACTGAACAAGAAACTTGCTTTCAACTCAAAGGTATTTACTGAAGTGACAATTAGAATAAGACATATTGAAATATCGTGTGCGTCGAAGAGTGGGGAAGGTTGCTTTGGAATTTATCATGAGTATGAGTTAATTATATTTGAAAACTTCGTCTTGATGAGCGTGACTATTCTATTTTTGAAGAAAATTGAATAGCCACGCCCAAGAGGTGCATTATAAGAGATGCATTTTCTAAATCTGGTGTGTTGTTGCCAGCAGATTCCTATTCCCTTCATACGTTGGTTAAGATTGTTCGCGAGTCGAAATGTTAATCCCACGGTACCTTATGGGTACATACCCATAATCTACTGTCACGATGGACTGTAGGTTTCATTTGCCTACGGTAAAATATATGAATAATTTATTTTTTGTTGTTATTCAACTTCTATTTGAAATAATATGAAACAAAATTGACAGCATTTTGTAAATTATCATCACAATATTACCAAATATCATAAAGATTGATTCAATAGTAGTAGCATACAATGCCAAAAATGTAAAAGATAATTTATTTTATTGTAACAAGACCGGTATAGTGGACCTGAGTATCGGATTCCTGCCAATTAAGAAGAAAGTAGTACAAAATATAATAATGGGAGGAAGCCAGAAAGGGGCTAAAAAAAACCTTTTAGTAAAAGTGAAGGTCGGTTTAACAATCGTATTTTGTAATGCTGCTTACTGACACACAATAAGCAAATGTTTTCTCCGTGAGAAGAGTTACCGGACCTGGTTAAGGAATGCATGTTAACGAAATGGTTCGGTCGATCGTTCTCACTCTTCGAGTTGGGTCCGGTCTGGCAGGTAAAGACGATAATAAATACTCCAGGGAAGACCAGTAAAAAATCAGTTTTGCGAACCAGTCTAGGTAGACATTACGACTTCAGTTTAGCGAGGAGTGTCTGCGAGGAGACTAGTGAAGGAGTAAATTTCCATTGTGAATTAAGTTCGATATAACTGAGGTGACGCCAAGAGTAATTCCAAGTACACGAAAACAAGAAATGGTCGGTGAGTTACTGTAGGACTACAAGTGAAAGAGATTAAATTTCATTCATAAATTGTTAGGGTAGTTTTATTTTTAAACAGCAAAGGCATTTGCAGTGAAAAAATTGTATACTTGTCTTATCTATTGTACTATTGTTATATATACAATATTAATGGTTAAAAGCATTAAGACTAGCGGTCATCATATTTTGCCAATGGGACTGAATTTTGGTTTTCATTATTTACTTATCTGCTTGTAAATATGTTCGGATGATTACTTTAAATTCTAATGTAATTTCCGTTTATTATTACTATTTACAATTATGATTTTTTTTTTTTTCAAGTTTTACAGGCATCGACTCCTATGGAGTTAGTCCCTTCCACATCAAAAAGACATAGAAAAATATCTTTCCTCCTCTGAAATGAACACAAGTGAAATATTGAAGGACTAGTCTTATTAAAACGATCATTTAAAACTGGACTTGTCAATGGTTATTGAACCCCGAAAACACAACAGAACAAGGGTGTAAAGGCCCTTGTTATTTTAAAACCTTTCTTACCATTTCTTACGAAATTTGGTCACAACTATCAAAACAAAACTTCACTTTGATGAAAATTAAACCACACAATACAAACGTCTATGAAACGCAACACGACTAGGGTGTAACGGGCCCTTGCCATTTGACATTACACAGAACACTTATAATAAAATATCAAAAAATACATATAAAATTTATCATATTAATAAAAAATTAAAAATACATCTTAATTATAATTTTCTTCAATGAAACATCTATCTCTTCTTTAATTCTATCGCCTTTTCCCTTTCGGCCATCATTTTTTTCTTCTTTTTTCCATCTTCTTAAAGGCCTCGATGTCGATATCCATGGTATCTGAGACCTCGGAGATGGTGTCTTCAGTTCCTTCGCCGTAATTCTCGGAGGATCTCCTCCTACTGCCGGCATCGCATGACGCCGGCTCCGATGGCGCAGTCAGAAGTACATAGTAGTCCAGAGTGGATGTACTCACCGCAAAAACGTGTGGTGCGGCGTAGTATCTCGCCCTCTCATCTACAGGCCTCCTTGCTTTTGGAGGCTCCATTGTTATTTTTTCTAAATCTTCCTTTTCCAAAATCAGTATTTCCGGTTTCACCGATCCCGCAGTTGGGATTTTTTAAATCTGAATATTAGCTTCAAAGTTCCTTCTGCATTTTCTTTGGAATTTGCTTCGCCTTTGAATTAGTGGAAGGCTTATTCTTTGGTGGAATAGGACACCTGTGTGTCCTAGTACAAACTTTGTTTGTACTAGAAATTTAGGAACAGCTTTTCCACTCTTAGGTCAAAGCTTTGTTCGAACCTTCTTTTCTAACTATCAACTCTTCTTTATCACTGAACTCGACAATTTTCCTTCTTTTCGCTTCCGAAGAAAGAGGTTCTCCAGGATGAGGGTTTTTAAATTCCAGATTGTATATTTTAGTAAAAAAAAATAAAAAAACACATCAAACATAGAAATTATTCAGTTTTTCTGCTTGACTGTACATAATGTATAAATATAATACAAACATTTGTATATTTAAAAGAGTAAGAAAAATCTATTTATTTTATGTAAAAACAATTTTAATGGAAACTACTGCATATAGAGTAAAACATGGTTAAAAAAAACAAACTTTGCAAAACTTTATTCACAAGAAAATATGAATGCGTGAAATAGCAAGGAAAACACAAGAGAAAGAAGAAAAAGAAAACTACTATAAGAAAAACTTCGGTAAACGCTATATGTCTTTCATACTAGAAAAATATGAGGAACTGAAATCCATAGAGAATACGAGGATTCTGGGTTAAAAAAGTATTGGCTGTATTGATTGCATAAACTCAGCGGGTCTTGTAAAAATATAAACTATTGAATATTATTCCTAGAAATATTTTTTCTATTGTTTATGATTAAAAAAAAAAAATGTTAATACCATTCTAATCATCTTATTAAACAGTTATAAATCTTAAACGTATTGGAATACTCATGAGCTTAAAAAAGGGAAAATTCTCACAATTTGAAACCAATTAATGTGATTTAAAACTATAGTCGTATTTTTAAATTAGAATTCGTTACTTTCTGATACTGATAAAATTTTGCAGAGACTGATTAAAATGCTTTATAAAATCAACTACACAGAAGTATTATTAATATGCAGTAGAATTTGAATATTATAAATTATTTTTAAAAAGGAAAACTGTGATAAATTTATCATAGATGCATTTTCTGAAAAGAAGAACAGTGTTATCTCTTTTGTAGTAAAATTTTCAGTAATAAGTAAATCTTATACTATTAAAATCTATTTACCATTGGTATAATAATATGATATTACTATACTTCGTATAATAATTTGTAGTATGTGGTATTACAACTTGTAGTACTGCTAGAACACCTTTGACATAATCACGTCAAAGGTGTTCTTAACACTACTACAACGTATTTTACTTATTGTAAAAAAAAAAAATAAAATAAAAAAATAATAATGGAAAAAACGACTGTATACAGAGTAAAACATAGTTCGTTAAAATATAAACGTTTATGTAAAAGAAATTATAAAAAATTTGTACCATTAGCCTAAATATAAATTAGATTTATTTGTATAATAGATTCAACTTTCCAGCAACCTAATAGTACGTTAGAGCGCTTTCGGATTAGTAATGCATACTCAGGAACATTGATGTGTTATTATAACACATCAGTGTTCTGAGGATGGATTACTAATCCAAATCGCTCGAACATACTATTAAAGATTGTTGGTAAGTGAAAACTATTATATAAATAAATTGTATATCAATAACAACGGGCCGTGATTAAAAAAATTAATATAAAGCAGATACTACATTTTGAAAAAGGTACGACTCTTGAAAAATTATGTGCCGTTTTAGTTGATAAATTATTTGAAATAATTTTAAGAATCAGTAGCGCTAAACTCACATGAAGGTAGATTTAATTAGTAATAAAATTAATACTTTTTGGCTGAAAATAACCAATAAACAACGGTAGTCTATTTGTTGTATTCTGAAGAGATTAAGCCGATTAAGATAGGGTAGCCGCCAGCGACAGATTGCGGTAGGAGGTAGTCTTTACTGAGATGAGCGTCTGTATTAAGACATAACTGTCTATGACAAGGGCTCTAGAATCTAAAAGAATTTTATAGATCTTTAATACAAGTTGGTTAATGAACATACGTGTTCGGATAAACTGTGTTATACTTTCATGAGATTAATTAATTAGTTGATAAACAAAATGAAAAGTAAAATTTAATTATATTGTACAATATTTACTACTATTCTTTACAAAAAGGTTATTGCTCTGGATAATTAAGTAACCGATTATAATAATATTTCATCATGCTGTTGAAAGTAAATCGATTTTTTAAAATCTCATCGTGTTGTTTCACACACACCAATAATACGGTCTAATCACCTAGTGATTTTGAGAACTAAGAACCACATCTTCGTAAACAGACATCATGTAGTAAACTGCATTTACATTCAGAGCATCTTTCATCACAGGACATCTTTTAAACTGTATATATGAGATATCTTAATATACAATACTATCTTTATGTATTCATATCAAATCGGAAAGGAAGTCAGCAACTACTGACTTCCTTTCCGATTTGATATACAGTCAAAACATACATTATACATTTGAAAAATACAGTCGAATTGATAACCTCCTGTTTTTCTGAAGTCGGTTAATAAAAAAGAACAAACATTTAAATGTTTGTTCTTTTTTAATGTACGTTATGCAATATCTCCGACGTTGGTAAACTGATTTTGATCATTTTTTTTAATCGAAAGAGTAAAGTTTCGGAATAATCCCCGTAAATTTTAACCAAATCCGATGACAAGCTTAGGAAAAATACAAATAAACCGAACGGCTCGACATCCTTAGCAAGCTAACCGCTTGCACAAGTATCTTGTTGCTCTGTTCCCTATATGACTAGGATATTAATAACAAATTATCTATATTATCGTTGTTTAGACTCCGTGAAAATATTCAAGGCATTTCTTTTTTTATTTTTCTTCCTTAAACAATTATTCCTTTTTGTTATTGGCTACTTTCCTCTAAACTCCATATAAATATTAAACTTACATATAATATTTATATAAAATGGTAACAGTGTATTATCCCTAATTGCAAAATTATACTATAAATAATTATATTTATATTATGCAATAATATATTCTAATTTTGCAATATGATTTAAGAATACTTTATAGATGCTTAAGTATATATATTATCTCCAAGTATATATTACTTAACGAACTCAAGATGAGGTATGATCGTGAGACCCTCTCTCTTATCTGCTCTTGAGGTCCCATTTTACATGTGGGAATTCCGTTTAGCCTCCTAGCGGTCGGTTGAGGTACTAACTTCACGTAACTTTATGTTTAATTTGTGTTGGCTAGCCCCGACTTCAGAAATAGTTATTTGTTGAAAATACTTTAAATAAAAAATATAATTATGTGTAACTTTTTAGTGCTATTACTTTTTGAAGTCAGTTTTTATTTTTATATCAAACAAATTATTTTATTTTTAATATTTTAAATATAATTGTATCATAAATAAACAATTTTGCTTTTAAATATGAATACTAAAAACTCTTCCAAATAATAAATTCATAAATACATTAAACCATAACAATTAATGTAATTATTTAAAATGGTAACAGAGTGTATTATACCTAATTGCAAAATTATACTATAAATAATTATATTTATATTATGCAATAATATATTCTAATTTTGCAATATGATCTAAGAATACTTTATAGATGCTTAAGTATAATAATGATGCTTAATAATATGCTCATGTTTATAACCCGTTTTTATTATTATCGCCAATGAGCAATATAGTGGGCAAACTGATGTAAACATTCAACTAGTTTGAATTGGTTTATTTACTAATAATTTCTAAGATAACATTTCTTATTAATCTGCAGTTCCCTTCATATACTTTTGAAATGAAATGATTCTTTGAATATTTGATGTCTGATGTGTAACTCCATGCAGCTAGTAAAAACAGATACAAATTAATATAAAGGGAACAAGTTGAATGAAATTATAAAAGCGGTTGAAGATAAAATTTAATTGCTTTACTCTTTTACTTTCTGTAAAAGAGTAATAACGTAATCATGAAAATAAAACGCACGCTGAAAACTTATTTACTGATGTAACTTTAATTATGCATATAGTGCATAGATATTACTTAAATTATGTCGCTCAGTTACCTAATGTAACTAATTGCAAATATTTCGAGGAACGTCTTCCCTATTTTGATAGATATAATAGTAAAAAAAATTTCCATTAGTTTTTTTTTTTTAATTTTTAATTCAATACCTCCTCCTGTCAAGTCTCTTGCAAAAACTAATTTTCATATATTACTTTGCATGGTGTTATTTTAATATTACCGTTGGAAAAGTATCACAGAAAATAGGACACGTTTTCTATTCAAAAATTAAGGTACATATCTAAATAAATATACAACCACATCTGCGTTTATAATATTAAGCAACATCGAAAGAAAAAAGAAACAAAAAAAAACAAACGCATTACATATCTCGGAAATTCTGGTTTATACGTAAAGATAAAAACAGGAAATCGGAAATAATTATAAAAAAATTTAAGTAGTTAAATACCCAAAAAATAATACTTAAATCTATGCCGCAATATTTCAAGAAGTTATGCAATTACTTCCGATGGTAAAATCAATTTGATTGCCTATTGAAGTGGGGCTTGTTTAGAATTCTAGTCCTGGTTACGACTAGCTAAAATATATGATCGGATTACATATCACTACAAACGATTATTTACCGCCAGTGAAATAGAGATACTGTATCATAAAAGCATCTGCTTTGTCTGATAATTATTGAATTTTGGAATTATTGTGGTATTTTTAACGAACCTTCCCCAAAGTAATTTTGTTTGGTTTTTTGGTATTTTTGTGAAGAGTGGCCTCAACGTACAATCGATCTTGCTATGGATGTTCATTTCGCATTATATAAATTGATTTTAACCACTTTACTAAACCCATATCTCTTAACTGTGGTCACCATTGGCAAATTATTCCAGGTAATCATCTCTTGATAACCGACTCTAGCCAATATGGGCTTTTTCGAGAGCGTTCTGAACCCAGTTTTGCAACTAAACAAATGAATTAATACAATCTAATTTAAGTGGAATACAACATCGGTGAAATTCATATATTCGCTATGTAATACGCTATCACGTACCGGCTGAAATATCTTCACTTTTATAAATCGGTTTATAATAATAGAGACGCAATATTGTAAACTAGATTTAAATTAAAATATTTAAAATTACTACTATTATTGTTAAATTTTAATATAAGGAACGAAGAGCTTAATCACAATGTTGCAGAACAGTATGAAACTATATTTGTAGTAGGTAACACAATTATAGTGAGCCTTGTGGTGTGGACTAATTCAATAATCAAACACCGCATCGTTCTCTGAATAATAGTAACAGGTTAACCAGGTAACGGTCTGTTCTTGTTCATTAATTAAGCCACTTATCAATTTAAAAAACTAAAAACCTAATTATATAAGACAAAAATAAAAAAAAGGAGAAATATATTAATGTAGTAAATTTATTTGCTACATATCCAGATATATATATTTATGAACATTCCTGCAATCTATATTAATTTTTCTTTCTTTTTATAAGATTAGCAGTGATATTTCAAAGGCTAGATAAAAATGCAAACACAAAAAAAATAATACGAATAAAATATAGCTTATAAAATTATAGCTTATAAGTTAGTTATTCTTATTTTTAATAGATTCATAATTATAAAGAAATTAAGAATTTAAAAGGTAATTAATTTCTGATTAGTCTTTACGAATGAAAATTGTACACAGAATATTGATATTAAATTACACAAATGAGTAACCTTCCTTTTTATTTTGATGAACAATTTTATTTAATTGAGAGAAAGAACCGCATTAATGATTAAAATAGATGATTTTAAATAATGATGAAAGACTCTTGGGTCAATATGAATTCAATGGAAAGGAAAATGTAATATGTTTCATATATCATAAAAATTGGTAATAGAACGGATAAGAAATTTTAAAAGCATGAAGTAGAAATGAAGTAGACAATAGGAGAGATGCAATTGATATCGTCGATTTTCAATTCAGAGTAATTAAATGGATAGAAAATTTAAAAGGATTAATAGTAAACTATTGGAGACGTGTTACCGGAGGCTAAACAGGAAAAGAAAAAGAAAGAAAAGGTCCATCCTACATTGCAACCCTAAAAAAAATTAAGTACTTCTTTAAGTCATAATATGTCTTATATTTCTTCATTATTATTGTTCTGGTGATAAACATAATTTAGAATTCTGCGTGGCAGATTAGCCCATAAGGAATATAAAGTGGAGCGTTAACGCAAACATGTATTACACAGGCGCGAAAACATAATCTTTGTTAAGCGCACCGATTTATAAATATTAGTGTAGTCACGTTCTGTTTAACAGTCTTCATAATACGGGACTTCTCACTTCAAATTGTGCATATTTTTTAGTGTATCTTCAAAATTTATTCTTTAGAAACGGACAGATTTCAGTAATTATTTTAAAAAAAGTTATTTAGGAAATTTTCCTAAATAATAATAATAAGATGGTGCCTCTGCACGTTTATTAACCCGCCGGGTTAGTTTAGTGGTTAACTCGTTACCGAAAACCAGTTGATTTTCAAAATCGAGAATTCTAAGGTTCGAGTCCTTGTATTTACAAGGACACGAACCTTCTTTTTTGCATAGATTTGAATGCTAGAATAATTCTACCTATGTTTTTTCGTGATTGGGTTTCAATTAACCAGACGTCTCAGGAGTGTTCGACCTGAATCTGTTGCAGACTACATGTTTACCGGTACATTTATGCTTACATTGCACTACATCTACAGCTACCTTAGTCATGGCAAGCAGGTAGTGGTAATTGCATACACATATATAATTTGCCTATACAGACACACCCAAATCCGGCAATAGCTGGAAAGTTTGTTGGAGAAAACAAACAATTCTTTGTACGTTTACTACCCCATTGAAAAAAAATTTCAATTATGTAGATGTTCTGAAGAATTTTTCTCACCATCATTGCGTAATAGATTGTTAAAGCAATATGATGTATAAGCTATAATCATAGTAATATTGAAACTTTTTTCACACAAATACTTTAAGAAACTACTTGGAAATCTTAGGATAAATTAATTGATAACAAAATTTAAAGTCACTATAATGGAGAAATACATTTCTTCGATTCATTTTGACTCATCTTACATTTATCAGCAGATACGTTTCTGAGCATCTGTTTCCAATTTTTATTATGACGGAGGGTTTTCGTATTTCCAATCCCTGAAGATGACTTTTACTCAAACGATGACGAGGAAAACGATTTTTATAGAAGAGTGATAAAAGAAAATCATTATCTTAAGGCAGAAGATATACAAGTTTAGGGAAGAGTGAATAGCCTAGTAAGCCAGTCTATGAGTGCCCCAATAGTGATAGCTGTATGGCTATGATGCCTGTAAGATTCCAGGAGAGAACTCACGAGACTTAGGCTAACCGTGTACATGTCTTACACACGGGACTAGTGTTCTCCCTGGAAAGGGGAGACACCAGTTGTGCGCGCAACTGGTGTCTGTCAGAGATATCCCCTCCTCCAATGGAAAAAACCCTGTACTTTCAAAATGAGAAAGCCAAAGGAAAAATTATCTTTACATTAAACAAAATAACGTTTTTATATTTTTTGTACAGTTATTGCTTTTATTATTCATTCGTTTGTATTATAAAATTATTTTATGGTTTCCTGTTGAGCGCTTAAAAAATTATACCGTTAACTTAATTCAGATGTAACCCGATTTTACATATTAGCATTTTAATTTTTTCCACGTTCACTTGTTATGCAATTACACTAACTACGAGTGTATGTTACGATGTTTACATGTAAAAACGTAAATTCTATTTACGTTTTTATTAAATTAATTTTCGTTATTTCACTGATTGAAGATTTTAACAATTTTGTTAGTTAAAATGACAAGTGACTGTCATATCATATTACCAATCTATTATAAAAACGCATTCAAATGCTTTCTGGTTTATTATACGCATATATTCTATTTTTTGTTGTTGCAATTATCTCTTTGATAACAGCTTTTTTTTTCAATTTTACAACTTTCGTTAATTAATTTTTTAACTTATTGTTTTTTTAATTCGTAGGACAAGGTATTTAATAATTCAGAATACATCAATTTTAAATACATACCTGAACTCCTACCTTTAGAACTATAATTTATCCCAAGTGATCACCCAAAGAGAACTGTGTATATGAGCATTTGTGTAACTTTCAAAGAGAAAATTAAAACCATTTGAAACGTAAAACTTTGTATGTAAAATTATAAAATGAATAAATACATCTAAAATCGATATTAACTGAGGTTGTTCCAATTAAAATTAAAACCAAAAGTATGAGTAAATTTATATTTTAATAAAAAAAGGAAACATTTTTGATTCTTAAAACATCTTTAAATTGGGTTAATGTTTAAATTATAATTAAAGATTTAAAGATAATCTCTGTATAGAAACAGTCCTGCCTGTAACATTTGTAAACTTTTATCCATTATATTATACAAATGATTTATTAGAAGAATTTCTATGTTCTGACATTAATGTGCATTTATTGGTTTGTTGGTTAAGTCCCACAATATTTTAAGATCATCTAACTCAAATATATAGCTAAAATTTGTTTAAATACTCAACTCAATGTTATGTAGGTTACCGAATAAAATAGAACGACAAATTTAAAGGTCACTTTAAGAGCAACTCCCATACAAAACAAACTGATAAATTATTGATTATTTTCAACCAATAAACTATCATTAAATGTATTATTATGTCATTACCAAACTACGTTTAGCATTTTAATCCATTTTAACATTAGATGTGATTTAAAATTAGTTGACTGTAATGTCGTGTAAATCATTCTTTTTTTAACAGAAATAATGGATCTAAAACAGTCTTTATGAGATAATCTTTTTTTAATTATATTTTTTTTTTATACTATAAATTATAGTAAAATGTTTCATAAAAAAAATATTTTCTTTTAAATAACTCCAGAATGGTCTTATTTTTATGTTTAAATGAAGGTGGTATACTCAATAATCACAAATAATACGAGTGCTATAACTACCATTTCGAATTTATTATAGTATTTGCCAATTTAATCAAATTAGATTCTGATATTGAGAAAAACTATTGTTCATTACTAGAAATTAGTTTTGCAAATGTTAGAAGTGTAATATCACTTAGATACAAATGCTATTTATTGTTTAAATTATTTAATTTATACGTACATTATTTTATAATATCTAAAACTGAAATATTTTAAAAACAAAATAAAAATCCAAATACCTAAAACAAAACTTAATTTTTGTTTACCTTTAAGCATCCACAGTAACATGAAGTAACAAAATTTGATCATTAGATTTAAAACAAGTAAAAACCTCAATTCTAGGAAACCTCAATTCTAGGAGTAAACGTCCATATCGTAGGTCTTAATATTTGACATAAAAATTATTATCTTCCTTCAATTATATAGACAATATATTTTATCGAGTGCTATCATATTACGATACCTTTTATAACTGCTAGATATAAATTAAAGAAGTAATAAATAAATAAACAAGAAAACTAGTTAAATTTAAAAAAATTCGAAATTGCTGAAATGATCTTCAACTTGTATTTCCCATGTTGTTGTATGATCGGTGGGACTTAATAAATGTATCCGATCAATTCAGGTTTTTTGGTTAACCCAACTTTTAATAAACCATTTTTTATGATAGTTATGTTTAATCTGAGCCATTTTATATGGTAAATTTTATTAATAGATTCCAACTGGACAATTTTCTACAAAGCAAATGGATATTAACTTAAAGTTGCTTTCCACAATTATTAACAAAGGCTTTTTAATATTTTTTTTCTAAAATTCATGTTAGCGTATCAGAAAAAGAATTTCCGTAATTTTATCTCATCAAGCAATGACTTATTCGCTTTTAGTGCGCGTTGTTCATGTTCGCAACAAAAATGTTTCCTCACAACAGTACCTTTAAGAAATTTCCTAAATGCGCGTGAAACAAATAATATTACTTAATACGTTTCATTAATATGTTAAAGTCTGAAAATAAAAACTTATTTTTAAGAGAAAAAAAAATGTATATACAGTAATTATCGTTTACAGTGACATCGGATATAACGACATATCGGACATAGTGACCAAAAACTTGTCTCTTGATTGTTTTGTATGCTATTAATACATAAATACAGTATGTATATTATTTATAATTACATCGGTTGTAGTAATATATCGGTTATTATGACTTACTTTTCCTATTGCAATGCAACATTTCATCGTTTATAATGACAAACAGAAGTGACTCATCAGTAACGTAGTACAGTATATCCACATTGTAACTACAGATATATTTTAACGGTTCATTTTTTCTTACATATGTGCTGTAGTTATTTTTTTTAACTTCGTGTACCAGATTATAATAAAATGAAGCAGTCAACTTCAGTCGCTATTAATATTTTACTGTGAGCGTATCATATCGTGCGGGTACAGTATTTTATTTTACGTATCCTGTGTAATTCATTCAATAGTGATTTAATTATGACTTCGCGAAAAATATTCGTTATAGAGGAAAAGGCACACATTATCAGGAGGTTAGAGAATGGAGAAACTAATAAGGACATCGCCCAAGAATTAGGCGTAGGTCATTCGACAATATCCTGATACGGAAAGAACCGTGAAAAAATTTTGAAACGAATTCTGTGAAATCAAAAAAATTACGGTTCATTCAACATAAAGATGTAAAGCAAAATAACCAACTTTTTGCAAAAAAAGTAATTTTTACAATTTTTCTCATGTTGTTTTACTCTACCGTATTTGTATTTATTAATGCGTAGTTTTGTTTTTTTTTAATAATATTTTTGCGGAATAGATTATTATTATTACTGTTTTACAATACCCGTGTAGATGTCATATTAAAGCAGTACCACTAAGCTACCTAAACATAGGTTATTGTGAGTATCGGTTACAATGACCTAAAATCGTCGGTCCCTTGGAGGTCACTATAAACTATATTTTCTGTATATTAAAAAAATTGTGTAATGAGATTCTTCATAAATTATTAAAAATAAATTGATTAAAAATAAAAAACCCTATTTAAAAGAAATATAATATTTATAAATATTGTAATACTAAAACAAAAAGAAGACGTAATCGCATAATTACAAAACAGAAACACATACGCACACAAATAATGAGAAAGTGTGATTAAGAGATTGCAAGGGGGGACTTTCACACACATGCACAGACATGTAAACCTTAACATATTTTACTTTTTCTTATCTTTTTTCTTATAATCTGATCGTCAGTCAAGTCTCCTGTTTCTGTATTTTTTTTGTGTTTTTATCTTCTAAGTAGTGGCATATAGTAAGACTTTTGTAATTTTTTTTCAGGCTTTGTAAAGGCTGAAGTAACAATGGACAACCTCAAGGGATCTTTTGTTGTTACATCACAATAGAAACATTATTGTTGAAACTTTTAAACTTAGTAAGCCATTTTGCAACGTATTCTTATACACGCATAGGTAAAAGTCATGTTGTTTTCATTAAACTTATCTATATTATTTAAAAGTTTTTATCAGTTATTAAATTAATGTCGAATAATTTTTCATATATTGTTCGTAAGAACTTTGTCATGAAACCTCGGTTACAAACGTAGTTTATATGATTTTTTATTTTATATATTTATGTGTGTAACAACTATGAAAAAAAATTATATTCCCTTTATCTTTGGTTTCCTTGTTTTTATATCAGATAAATTTTTATTCCAGTTGCCGATCCTTACAATAAACTACTGGAGAATGACACAATGAATTTAAGTGAACGATTATTCTTTCACTATAATTCCTGATATTACACAATTTATATGATATTCACACGGGAATTTGTGAATTTACCCAGTTAACTCCGCCGACTAACAAAAAAATTAAATTACATTGCATTTCAGCTCATAAAATTAATTTCTTATTTGACTAAACTTAATTCTTTAATTACTTGAACTTTATTTTAAAATAACCTTTAATTTTTCTACCTTTAATTTTTAAAGGTAGATCATCAAGTATTTTCAAAAATTATTAGCTGGTGTATTCAAAAAAGCACTTAACTAAATACGTGGTTGGCAGTCAGTTGACATTGTTGATTGATGAATTTTTTCTTCAAAAAACTTCCATTTACTTATAATAATCATAAACTAAAGTAATTATATCTAAAATAATTAAGTTTACATTTGATACGTTTCCTTTTTATTATAGGTATCACAAGAAATAATCTTATTATTTATTCCTTAATATTATTATAAAATCCTTGAGTACAAAAATGCAAATATGCTGGTTACAAAGCTATTATTTATAGCCTGATTAAAAAAAAAAATCAGTTATAGAAAATATTTGTTTCCTTGAACAACTATGGATATTGCAAATGGACAAAGAAGAAGTAAAAATCAATAAAAAAACAAGCATATATATATATATATATATATATATATATATATATATAGTTAAATAGTCAAGGATTCGGATGGAGAAGCGAAACTTTTTCGGAGAAACATTAGAAAAAATAAAATAATTAAAAAACCAAAGCGGAAAATATATTTACTATTTTTATAAGAATCAGGATAAATTTTAAAAAATAAAATGTTGAAAGGCAGGTTTTGGTTCAGAGAGAGTAAGAAATTTATTGTTTGAAAAGTCCATATAATTTTCTCCGTGGCATGTTGTTCTGGTATGAAAGGACCAAATTTGGTTGTCAATCGAGCCATACCAATCTTTTACCGAAAATCATTGCCGGAAATTTGATTAGAGTGCAGTATGTGTGTTTTCTTCAGACCTCGATGAGAATACCATGGGTTGTTTAAGTAGCTTCATGCAAAAATATTATGAACGTAATTAAGTGGCAATTTTTGTTAAGTCATTAAAAAATTGTCTGACATGGTCACTAAACTGAAAAGTATTAAACTTTCTGAAATGATAAGGATGCAGTTCGTGAACATATAGTATCCTCTATATTGTACTTTGTAGAATATTAGTTGTGAAAAAAATTCTTCGCACGCTCATTCTAGGACTTACATCTACCACCTGAAGAATGTTGTTCCTTTCGTCACTATGTACCGAGTGACGTTCAGATGAAATATGAGCGCTGGGAAGCGAAGAAGATTATTCTCATGAAGATTATTAAAAATTCTACAAAATATTTTACGGTTTGTAATTAATCGTCCAGGATACCTAGGTTGATGTGTGGGATTCTACATACATTCTTCATTGTAATCCGTAATTACATTAATATATTTATCATTACTTAATCTTTTCTTCATACCTTTTTTTCTTTTTCCTGTTTAGCCTCCGGTAACTACCGTTTAGATAATACTACAGAGGATGAATGAGGATGATATGTATGAGTGTAAATAAAGTGTAGTCTTGTACATTCTCAGTTCGACCATTCCAGGGATGTGTGGTTAATTAAAACCCAACCACCAAAGAACACCGGTATCATTACTTAATCTATTCTTAATTAACTTAATTCTAAACATATATTAATAATCAAAATTTTACTTTTTTATGAATAAATTACAAACTTCAAGAAATTGTAAGAAATTTTTCGAAAAACCAGCCTACAAATCTCTTACGAAACACCGGAATATATGGAAACTAAACACCAAAAGAAGAAAAAACATGAGTTGAAATACGGTAACATCAAAAGAGTAGTAGACTTTTAAGTACTTAGAATGGATACAACCCCTATATTCCCTATATTACGGTGTGGTATAATTATATTTTGAATTTATTTGTTGATTAAAAAATGAAAAAAAAATTGTGCCCAGGATGTTTTACGGAATAAGCAGAAAAAGTTATAACATTTTAGTCGATACGAATGAGCTAGAACAAAATTCAATAGTTGTATTTAGTTATTAAAATAATAACAATAAAAAATACTTAATAGGTGTATAATAACTCTATTATTCTTTATAAATCATACCGGGAACTTTAGACTTATTATAAATTAGCAATAATTCCAGATTTATATAAATTCATAGATTCTACCTGAAGGAGCGGTAAGTGAACAGAGAATATGTATAGTATGAATATTCATTAACAAGCAGTTTATTTTTACGATTCAGTAAGTGAATCAAATAAAACGTAATAAAATAAATTACAAATTAAATTTTTTCACTTAACTGTCTAATTAAATTCATTCAAAAAGCTGTTGATTTGTAATTAATTCTCTCCAGAATGAGGAGACGGAGTATCCTATGTGTGCTTTGTTTTCAATTAATTTCTTGCCGATTACTATCATTCATAGTGTTTCTTATGTATGTGACAAACATGAATATGAATCTGAGGGTTTTCAAGTTAATAAGGAGTGGCATTAGCCAAAATTGTTGTCTGTGAGAGTAATGATGAGAGTAAATTAAAGGTTACACGATTGAATATCTCTTATACTTCAGTAAGATTGAAATGTTGATATGCAACAGTATATGGATCTCAGTGAAGATGAAACAGCAAAGCATTTCAAACGTCACTTTCTCTAGTCTCGCATTGCATTCTTAGAATTTTAGTTATTTTTATAGAATAAATTCCCTTTGAATATATTACTTATGCTTAATGGCGTACTCCTAAAACCGTTCCGTTACGTTATTTAACACACATGCGTGACGAAAATAATATCTGTAATTTCTCGAACTTTATTCCCTTTTAATTTTAATTTTTTAAGGGTATTTTAGTAATTAAACTTTAAAATAGTTATTTAATAAAATGATAATGAACATAAGAATGTTCATCATCCCTATCAAATAAAATATATATCACGTGTAACCTACATTCTGCTTTTGGAGCTTTTTTAACTGTAAATCAAGAGTTTTGGAAACTAAATAATGTATAGTATTGAGCTACGTATAATAAATCATTTACTAGAATTAAGAACAACATTGGGAATTATTTTTTCTCTACTTATACAATTATTTATATAACTAATTTTTAAAAATAAATATCGTAAGGGAATATAAAAGTGCCGGATTTCTGGATTAGACATTGTTTAAATAAACTTAATTAAGTGATGAAAAAGTAATATTAAAACTTAATAAATTTACATTAAAATTTAAATAACGATAAAAAAAGAGAAAATACTAATATTTTAATACAATTACTAAAATTAAGCTGAATTGTAATTTTTTAGTTAATTTTATGCCAACGATTTTACAAAGAATTTTCAGTTTTCTCTCAGTAACGGTCTACTGCAGTAAACTACAAAATAAAAAAAACCAATTTATGTTGTTGAATTCGACTTTGACGAATGATTTAAATGAATACTTTATTTATTCATGATTTTAAATAAAATATCGTATATTACATAATATCATACGTATATTATATTAATAGAAAAGCCATAAATCATAATAATAATAATAGTAATAATAATATTGCTGCAAGAGTATAAAGATTGATTTTGACTAAGTGAAACGTTATAATTATTCATTTAGTTAATAGTGGTAGCAGAGAATTTCTACATCAATAATTACGACACAACATTAAATACCATATTTATAGTATCGCGGTTTACTTATTAGCCAATGTCAACAATTTCTCGTATATAATGACATCATTAACAATGATTATAATTATTAAATAGTATTCTATATGAATAAGTTCTTTGAATTACTATTGCATTTAGGAGAAGATTATTGTTTAAATACGATTATTGTATTGTGTTGTATATGATTATTGTATTAAATACAATTACGGTTTAGTTTTCATTATCGTTTCTGGTACTTATTAAATATAAATAATTCTAATTAAATTTTGTATTTATTGTTTCAAAGCTTATTTATAATCGGTAACATTTACATAAATCTTTAGTAAATTAGATCACATCCCAAATCACATAATAAGAAGCTCTCAGCGAAACTCCTAAAAACTACATATTAATGTAGTAAAAACCTCTGTGCCAAGCACATAAATATAATTAACAATACGATGGAAGAATATGTAAGAAATATATGTAACAAATCAGAAGATTTAAAGGCAATAGATCAGAAGGTGTATGAAGAGTAAAATTGAAATGCACAATACTCATATCCGACGTTACTATAAATACATTAAGACACTATAAGGACAGTTAGGTTTAGAACGCAGTCGGTTCAACCGTCTAACGTAATCCTCATTGTCTAGTACAGTGATTCCCAAACTGTACGCCGCGGCCTCTTCACAGACCCCGTGAAATATTGTAAAAGCTTCGTAATTAATTGAACCAAGACATTTATAATTATTAAATGTTAATAAAGTAAAAAAATAATGAAGATACACGATTTTTATATATTTTTATCTCTTACTTAGAGTAGTCATACTTTTATTTAGGATAGGATGCCATGAAAATATCTAATTGAAAAAGGGCGTCGCGACTCGGAAAGGTTTGGGAACCACTGGTCTAGTAGGTTCACTGCCAAGTGATCTGTGCGATAGTTAAGGCGAAGTTTGTACTTTGAACTGAGACGTATCTCCTCCCGCACGGACATAATGCTAAATAGTTCTGTATTTCACTGTTTCTTGCAAACCAATGTTATAAACCTCCAGCTTATTCTGAAACCGCTGTAAGAAATCGGCATTGCTTCTGCTCGAGATACCTCATAATTCAGTCCCATAGGTCAAGATAGCGTTTAGAATTGTTGTGTATGCCAGCGGCTTATTAGAAAAGGACAAACGAACTTCTGTTCAACAACCAGAATATTATCTTTAACTTTATCTCAAGTGGTCCTCTCTTCTCTCTTACATGAATTTTCCACGTAAGTCGGTGATTGAGGTGTAGCTTACACTTTTAGTTTGTGGAATTACAACACCATGTAGGTTGTTTTATTTGATGCTATAGTTGGACTGGCATCAACTGGCAGAACAGTCATGTCATCCGCAAAGGAAGAGACAATGACCTTATAAATAAGGTTACTGCACACGGAAGGTCTGCAGTAAAGATGAAGTATAACACGAGTCTCAGGGTAGAGCCCTGAGGAACTCCAAACTTGATTTCGAAGAACCACGACAGCCCCAGATTATATTTCACCTTAAAGAAACGTCCTTCCAGGTTGCCGCGTAGAATAATGTAATAAGGTTGAGGAAAGTATTGCAATAAGTCAAAAAATGGGGTATGGTTTTTTTTAATTTCTCAATGTTTCATAATCCAGGGACTCCAAAAAACAAAAGAAAAGTAGGGGTAATATTCGTACATACACGTGCAGATTTTTACGTGTGTTGGTATGTTTGAAGCTTAATTACTTTTGACTGGATAAACCCATGGGCTTGGTCTAGTGGTGTATGCGTCTTCGCAAACCAGCTGATATCAAAGTAAAGAGTTCCAATGTTCAAATCCTAGTAAAGGCAGTTACTTTTATACGGATTTGAATACTATATCGTAGATACCGGTGTTCTTTGGTGGTTGGGATTTTATTAATCACACATCTCAGAAACGGTCGACCTGAAACTGTACAAAACTACACTTTCACGTACACTCATACATATTATACTCATTCATTCTCTGAAGCAATGCCTGACGGTGATTCCCGGAGACTAAACAGGAAAAAAACTTTTGACTGGTTAAAAAGATTTTTTTTAAACTTTTTACAGAAACTCGTTTATGTGGGGTAATTTTTTGGTAAAGGTTTGAGGTCAATATGCCAGGTGGTGGGTAAGATAGTTTTGGAATCAATCCTCTTCAAAATTGGGCAAACATACACTCACTTACTTGAAAATAAGTTCAGAGCATACGTTCTTACTATTCTCCTACTATTATCTTACTATTTTAAAAAAATGTTTGCCCCAAAATTCCACCATCCCCAAAATCGAAAAATTTATATTTTTATTTGTTGCATATTTATTAACCGAAATTTTTTTTTCGTAGGCATAGTAGTAGTGAAAGTAGAAAAAAAAAATATTTTGAGGGCAGTATTGGGGTTGGGAAGCCGATCAAAGTTTAGAAATATCGATTTCTTAACATTTTTTAAAACTATTTTCATATACCACTATTTTTCAACTATATAAAAATAAATAACCAATGCCAGGAAATTATCATATCTTTAAGAATTTTTTTTTTTTGCAGACATGTCGTTTATATCCATGAGAAGTCATGTAGAAGATTTTTTTCTTACAGCGGTCTTTTTAACCGCATTTAACGAGCTTCGAAGGACAACCTTTTACTAAATAAAAAAATATTTTCAAACAGATTCACTTCAAGATTGAAAGTTGGTAAACTTAAAGCTGAGTGACCTTTAAACCGAAAATTTTATACATTATCTTTAAATTTAATTAACTATTTACATTAATATTTTAATTATATATAATATATATTTTATAATAATATTATAATATTATATAATATAATAATATATATTATTACATTTTTTTATATTAATTATTCCTAATTTTCATTACTTTAGGAAAATAACAATATTATATTGCTATTGTTTATTGGTTTACATTGCTTACGTTGGTTTGTTGTGTTCTATGTCAGCTCAGTATTCAACATGTATAAATGTCGTGAATGTAATTTATGTTTTGTTGATTTGTTTGCGTTTGTATACGGTCTGTTTTCGCTTCTGTTATTGTAATTTGAAGTGGCTTAAAATATGGAACGTTTTCAAATACGACAACAATTATATATTCAGGCGATAATGTAAAACTTTAACGTAAATGAAAATGAAATCAAAGAGAAATTTTATTTATAATCAAGAAATGAATGAATACACAAAATATGACTTATATGAAATAAGTGCTGCTAATAATAAACAATAAAAGTAAAATAATAATAGTAATAAATAATAAACATTTGATTAAAGTTATTTACCTTTTTAATTAAAATTATTCCTACGATACTTAGATGTGCCATATTTTGTTTATGAATTACTTTTGTTACACGAGTACTGGGAATACGTTTATTTATAATTACAAATACTAATAGACTAAACGTAATTGTGAATTATCAAAATAGAAAGAAGTGATTATATATATATATATATATTTATAAATTTTGAACTAGTTATACACCTCTCTCGAGTACAGATTTCTATAACTTCATGTGTTCAAACAAAAATAAGTATCTCTCTATTAAACGCACAAAGAAGTAAGAGAGAATTACTTTCTACAAGTGGTTTGTACCAACATGATTTTGAACTTCGCTAGGTGATGTGTTTCAAATAATTTTATGCGCATACAAGTTGATTATGATGTTAAAGTAATTTTGACTTGTACGTACAAGTACTTCCTAAATTAAACATACGCAAACATGTCAGAACAATTCCTCATCATACTTGTTATGTACTTACATATGGTTTTATATGTTAAGGGACGACATACTTGTGTGTACGTTGGAGGGTGGTTGAAAGCCCTGAACAAATTTAATGTAATATTTTATTGTATGCGTGTTTTACGAATAGAATAAAAAGTTCCACAGTCAAGTTCGTGAAATAATTAATAACGATAAATATTTTATGAAGAAAGAAGCTGTAAAGTTAGGAAAATTAGAAGATGACAACTATTTAAAATGCATTCATAAATCTGAAGAAAGAACCGCGCTGCAGCTGCAGCTTAGATCACAAGTTTCAAAACTCCAAAAAGAAAAACAGGAACTTCTTAAATCGCACTAGTTCTCATTCAGCAAATCAAAAAAGTATAATCAACATTCAAAATCAGTTAGTGGATTAGATAGTTTAGATCAAGGATTTATAAGACGAACAGTTAATGAGTTTCACGCTAAACATAATGAACTGTCTGCATTAAATGAATTACGTGAAGAACTTAAAAGAGTATTAAATTTAAGGTTTTTAAACTACACTAGCAGCTATAATGAACGAATTAGGGTTTAAGTGGTGTAAAAATTATGAAACAGGAAACTTTTGATTGAAAAAGAAGACAACCTGTGGAAAAGGATATATTTAAGATACATGACGACTAAAGAAAAGAAATTCTTCGATTACTTATTTGGACGAATCTTATATTTTAACGTTTCATTCGACTACAAAATCGTGGCCGGATGACACTAGTACAGGATAAAAGTTCCGATTAATAAAGGTGGTTGGTTAATCATAATCCAGAAATAGTGTTCATTCCGAATTTGGAAAACGAGTTTAAAAAGCGGTGACCATCACGACAGCGTCAACAACAACAATTTCATGAAGTGGCCATCTGAAAAATTAATTCCTAATCTTTCCTTTTAGTCGGTGATTATTATCGATAACGCACCATACCACAATTTTCTCTTTGAGTTCGGAGCTTCTCATGTGATAGGAATTCATATGATAAAAAAGTGGCATGATTAATTGGTTATAAAAGAATAATATTCCCTTAATAAAACGATGTTAAAAGACCATAATTTTTGGCATAATTAAATCACAGATTCAAAAATAAAGTACCATTTAGATGAATTATTAAAAAAAAAAACACAGGTTCTGGGACTTCCATCATACAATCCCGATTTAAATCCGATCGATGTGGTATGGTCGGCTGTCAAATATTAAAAAAATTATCTAAGGAAAAATGAATGAAATAAATAAGGATGATTGGGAACCATATCGTAAACATGTAAAAAAAAAAGCTGAAACTGAGTATAAGAAGATACTCAGGAACTTATGGAACCGCTAATCGACGAAATGATGGATAAATTTACCATAGATCTAAACAGTGGTAGAAAAATTGACTGTCCCGATGAAGGCAGTGAAGATAGTAAACTCGTTCAGAAACTGGAAATTTAATGTAAATTTCAATTGAGTGTTAATAATAATAATAACAATACAATCAGCAACGAAAATGTGCAAAAAAAAAGAAAATTCTAAGTAATAAAAATTTATAAATATTGTACATAATATAATTGTACAATAACAGTTGTACTTCTAACTTAGTGTAATTACGGATATTATATACATTCAAGTACCAGTTAAGTATTGTTTAGTTTAAAATACACCTAAATTAAAATTCCGTTTTTTTTCAATTTATTTATTTAAATTTATTGAATTATTAATACGAATTACGAAATAATGAATTATAACTTATAAAACATGAAAACGGTAATAAATTAAGCGTTCAAAAATAAAAGGACAATTATTATTGCTGTCCTATTAGATGGGTGTAAATGTTTTCAGGGTTAGTACTAATACTATCTCAACCTCTCCAATGCAAGCTTTTATTTTTCATTGTTCGCACTATACCTAAATATCCGTGTTAATGAATTGAGGTTTCATTTTGCCTCGTTTTTTTTTACTTGATAGCTTCAATCTTAAGATGGTATTTTACTTTTCGGTATCCATGTGTTGTGAAATTCGTGCTGTATTTATCAAAAAAATTTACAGAACTGCAAAAGATACCAGTGTCTGTGAAAGATTTATTATTTGGTTTTTACTGTTATTAATATTATTAACTTTTATATATGACATGATGTACACACAACACTGTTAGGCATTCTATTGTTTAGGGTTATGACTGATGTGGTAACAGTCGATACATTCAAATTTATATTAATACATATATTATACATTACAACAACAAAGTATGTGATGCAAGTATAATAAACACAAACAATTAAGTTAAAGTAATCTTGTTTGAATATGTAGAGATCTTACATGTAAAGCTTGTCCATGTTTTATATAACTTGTATCGTTCCAGTATGCTGATTTCTGTTATAACAAACTCATTCATTCAATTAAGGTACAACGAATACTCTATATTTTACAGGCAGGTTCTGAACAGTTTGGTTTTATGTATGTTTAACGCACTATTATTTATATGGATATTATGGCTCTTAATATCTATATATGTGTAATTTTTTTTCTCAATGAAATTTGATTGTAATTACAATCGTATTGAGAATACGTAAAAATAAATTGCCATTATAAAACGACTTCAATATTCCATGGAAAACTTCGGAAATAAAGGAGAAAAAGGAAACTTCTTAACCACCATGTTATAAGAATACTATTGTAATTAGGTTGTTAAAACGTTATTTATTGAGTTAAATTAAAAAAAACAATGTTTCAATGAAAATAGCAAATAAAATTGTTTATTTATTTTTTAACATGAATTATTTGTATAGATTGTAATTGACTAATTTTTATATATGCAAAACATGATGAGAATTATTTAATTTCAATAATAGTCACAAAATAATTTTTTTATTTAAGGTACGTAGACAATTAATTTTAAAGAATATTTATTTATTTTTTAAATACAGATCTGTATACTTCGAATATGGAATGTTAAAGATACGTTTTGAAATACGTAAATGGAAACAAATTTATAAAAGTTTAAAACATGACTTGTTTTAATCTTACATTTTCCTAAATTCAATGATGTGTAATCTGCCTCATGAAAGTGATTTGGGAAGTTTTAGCAATTAATAAAGGCAAAACAAAATAACTTATTTTTAAATCATTTTTATATACCAGGTCGTATTTGAAATCACATAATGAAATTTCATAATAATATATGTATCTTCCGTAAAAACTTGTTTCATAAGTTTTGAGTGTACTAGGAAAGTTTCAGTTTTCTGTAGCTAGAGGTTCAGAGTGTTAAACCAATTAGGGCAAAGTGTTGAGAGCCTTTGATAAATTGTTAAATCATTGTATATCGTTTGTTGGGACTAAAAAATTTCACTAATTTCATTCCTTGAATTTTTAATTTTTCTCTACATTTACAAAGGCTCAGTTCGGTAACCCAAAATGTCTAAAATGCAGACGCTAGGATTAAATTACAAAAAAACGTTTTTTTCAAATGGAAGATGGGTAATTCCATTTATGATTTTACTTTAATTTGCGTTCCATACAATTTTGTCTAAAGTAGGAAACAATTCTATTAGGGATGGAAAATAATCTAAAAATTATTAATTTATTTAATGATTTTTTAAAGAAATTATCAGGTAATATATAATATTTTCTTTTACGGTCGACCAACTAAGCTCGTTTTTTAATCTGGGTATCTAGATAAGAAAGTTACATTTGACAAAACCCTTGTTTTGGGAAACAAGCTTTCCAACTTCCAATTTATATGTAACATTATAAGAAGAATTCTGAAAGAAAAATAGCGATATCTTACTTCACGTCAATCAATGGTGATGTTTTAATGAATCGTTAAGAGATGTATTTTGGTGGAAAAGATTCAGATATTTTAAATTATTGAAGAAATTGGTCAATACAGATGACGTTTGGATGAGATATCTGTACATCATGTCAGTCAAAATTTTGCCACATTTAGTTTTTAATTATAAAAGACGGGACAAAAGACGGGATAGACCAAGGAGAAATGATCTGAAGTTTCTTATGCCAATATGGACTATGCCAATATAGTCTATACCGTAAGTTGATGATTATGATTTATCTTGTCTTTTGAAATTTCTTATTAATTATGCTGAATACATAAATAACTGAAGACAATTTTGGTAAAATAGGGTGAAGCCGTAACAGACGTGTCTCAAAATTGCTATATTTTTAAAAATATTATATGTGTTTGATATTTTTAGGTAAGTTGAAATATTTAGTTGGATGTTATTTCCAACTAGTAAATTACGACAAAAAAATTGCACCGGAGTTATAAATTTTATGAGTTTTAATTTTTATCTAACTAAATATTTTTGCAATACTCATACTTGCGAAAACAGAAAAAAGAAAACTTAAAACAGTTATAAAATAGAAAACAGTTATACGCCCACACACACCCAATCACACACATTTTAATTTGCTGAATAATTTTAATAAATTAAAAACATGATCTATTCTCTACGTTTAAGTAACATCGGTTCAGTTGTTTATACGCGAATTGTAGAAAAACAAAAAACTGATAAATTATTGTTTGTTGTTTGGTTACACTACGTAATCGCTCATCAGTGGGGAGGAACAATTAGATAGTAACTTTCCGCACTGAAGCAGCTTTATGCTATACGTTTCACCTTTAGGCTAAGCGTAACTTTACCATCTGATATACACCCAGTACTCGGTACTAATAACGTGCCTAAATTCCATTTCACACAGAAGTTCTTGACAAAATGGTTCAGCGTTGTTCAATTTAACTTCCCTTTGAATAAGTTAATTCCCCTTAATTTTAAACGAAAATATTTCAAAATTAGTTAACACGCAATACGCAAGTTGTAGTACCTACTATCAGATATTTTATACAACATGTAAACTTTATGTAAGGCAATGAAATAGGTGCATTCATTAACAAAAATGCGTCTCTTCTATATGTAGGCTCTGACCCTATTTTTAAAACAGATTTGATTGGAGTAGGCTTATAGGTTTTAGATGGGCTTATAATAATAACACTAGAAACTGACTTAAAAACCACGAACAAAGCGCAGGAAAAATCTGAAACTCCATGATCTGGTTCGACCTTCGTAAAGAATGCGTAACTTTTCTTTATTGAAACATTCTGGAAGCACCTGTCTGCCAGTCGGTTTACGTTTGGACGATAACCTACGTAATGCTTATTATCAATAACCAGAAATTAAACAAAAAATTTCAAATTCAGTCCTTGAATGAAACCACCTTCACAAATTGTCTTTTTAAATAGTGTCTAGAATAAAATTTAATTTAGATGTGCGAATATTTATAATCTGGATTGGAAATTTCAAATACTCATTAAAGTTGCAATATTAAACAGACTATAATACATCTCAAATAAGTTGGTAGTACTTACAAACAAACGTATGACTTACTATAGGCTGCATTAGCGCAATTTATTCTAAAATAAAGGCATTCCTTTTCGTTAAAATGTACAATTAAATGCTTGAAAACATATATTTTTTCATATCCTACATAGGAAGGTAAAATAATTTAATTATGATAGAACAACTTGTTATTCTTGAAAATATACCGTGGATAGTTGTAATGAGTAGCACTGAAATTTACTTTTAGTATTACTAACGGTGATAATAGAATCAACATTTTTTTATCTTACTTATAGACGCAACAAAACCTCTTAGTCTTGCATTTGATGTTTTCATCAACTATTACATTATCTGAAGTATACTACAGATAATTTCTTACAAAAAATGAAACCTTTGACACAAATATCGCGGGGAATTTTATCTTTTTTTATTAACAGTAATAAAACTAGATCAAATTACTACTTATTTGATCTAGTTTTATTATTTTTTTTTACCTGAAAAAACTAACTTATTACAAATGGATTTTCGAACTTTGTACTTCCTTCTTATTGAAAAACAAAATGCTCTGAATTTGAATAATCCTTATTCATATGTTACAATCTTTTCCGTTGTTCTAAGTGGTTTAGCAGGACCTACAATTGTAAAGTGATTTCAAAATGTGGAATTGATTCAATGATTGAAATGATTAAAAAAATCATCGTTTCTATAGTTTCCACCTAAGAATTAGCTAAACAAAGGGTGAAGGAAAGGAAAAATAGTTAAACCTAACCAGTTAAAAACTTTTCGATTATTGAGGTAAAAAGTAAATAAAACACTTTACAAACAAAACAACGTACTGTAAGACTAGGATGGCCCTATACAAAGACCCGTTCGTAATGTGGGACCCCCAGCGTTCAACGTGATATGGAGTTTAAATAAACATGCAATATATCAATTGTGATCTGTGAGTCACCCTAATGTTTCGCAGAGCAAACACAAGTATAATTTCAATTTATGTATTTTAAAACTTATCCAAGTTTTTTTATTTCTATTTTCTCTGGCTTTTTTTACCATCAAGTTGAATGACTATTAAAACATTAAGCTAAGTTAAGTAACAATTAAAGTGAAGTGTAGACATGCTGTTCGTTTTTACCTTTTCGTTAAGCCAGACTGTCTTTCGTTAAGCAAGAATTTTTTGTAGACTGTCATCAACCTTATGGCCCCAAATATGAGACATGTCATATATGCTTTCCTTATAAGGAATATGAGACCTACCTCACATGTATCTCCCCTTATTTTCATTCATGTTAAACATTATTTTTAAACATGTTTTGTCATTTACTTATATTTTTTTTAGATAAGTCCTCCGATGAAACATAAAAAGTGGGATCCTATAATGATCGTTCGATCTGTTAAACAGGTAAAAAATGGTGAAATGAACTATAAACGACTTGGAAGTACTTTTAAATTCTTAAGGAAACTTTTGAGCATTATGTTAAAGATAATAATGAAATGGATCATTAGATGAAAACTATGTTACCGTGATGGATAACGCCAGCTATCAGTTTGCACTTAAAGAGAAAGTGTCAATAACCAACAAGAGGCGAAAATTCTTTCATGGTTAGAAGAAAATAAAATACCACATAATTCTTCGCACACAATTATCGAATTACTGTCGTATATTTAATTAATACAGAGAAATACAGACAGTATGACTACCGCCGTATCACTGCCAGTATAACCCAGTCGAGCTAATTGGGGCGCAGATAAAAGAAGAGGTGGCAGCCAAAAACAGTACATTTCAAATAAATGCGTAAAAACGTTATTCTAAGATGCCATAAACCGCGTAACAATAGGTGACTGGGGAAAATAGACTTATAGTTAATTATTTATCTCAGGTGATACTGACTTTCAGATTATAATTTATTGAGATTTAGAGTAGTTTTACGAATTTCTCAATTTTAACGTTCATATTTAAATTTAGCTGTAACACTTCCAAATTTTTGATCGTATGGAAAAATTAGGGAAATATTTTAAGTAAAATAAAATGTTTCAGATGTAAGATAGTAACATCTTATAGCCACCATAGTAATGCAATAAATATTTTGGTAATAAATACCCAAGATGAGTTGACGAAACGTTGGCCTGTAAAGAGAAAATGAGCACTTCAGTATTGTATTATTACCGTGATGTAGGGGGAATGAGGGGAATCCTTAAGCAGTCTTTTAAGCAGACGGGGAAAGAGCGCTTGATTTTCACCCGCAAGGGTGAATTTCAAATTTATAACAGCGCTCGAGTACAGTTCAGTCGGACAACATACAACGGAGGGATTTCCTGAAAGATTACAATGAACTTTTTCTATGATTCCGTTAGCCAATCCAGAATATTATAAACCGTACAACTGCCGTGCATACACAGTCGATTTTGCCCGTGTGGGCGGGTAAAATCTGGACACCCGCGAAGCGGTACTTCTATGACGAGATGGATTTCTACTTTTGTGAATTTATTTTGATACCAATATAATTGAATGAAAATTTACTTTGCCATATTTGACTTGATCCACACCCGTTATAACAGTTGAAACACAAAAAGAAAAACCACCCAAATATAAGTTACTTTGTGCTAGATTGGGGTAAGTTATTTCATATTTAATGGTCAATACAAGAAATCAAAGCATTTATTTTATATTTCAAATAAATTTCTGTTTTTTTTTTCAAGAGACAAATTTAATTGGCTTATTTATGTGAAAAAGATCCTCTGCTATTTTGATTTCATACAGTCTTTTTCACAAGGTCGTTTTGATAGAATACTAATATTTTATTTATATTAATTTATTTCACTCGATTTCCGTTGAACTCTGTATCGCCATGTTTCTGGCACGATAAAGTACAGTTACTATGTAGATGTCCGATAACTGAAATTTTCCACAGATAAAATGGGTATTTTATTAAGTTTAACTGTATTAGAGTATGCGTAAAATGAGAATAAAAAAATTATATAATACTGTAAAAAATACATTGAGGTTTATAATCTCATCAGGTTCACGTTTTTTTTTTTTTTTAAACGATCTCTACGAATAAAAAGAAAGAATAAGTATTCTTCTACGTCTCATAGCATAAGAAAATTCCTTCTTTTTTACGATCCGTGACAATATTTCCGATTGGATCAGGTGCTTGAGAACAAGTCTATTTCGACAGCGTTCCTATTTTATATGCGTATTTGGTTATACCGCAGCCAATAACAAAAGAAAAGAAATAATCTGCTTAACCTGAAATTTACAATAACATAAATCTTTTTCACCTTTTGCAGCTTATGTTACACTATTGTATATTATTATTTTTGATATGTATTATTAAAAATTGTATTTTCCAAGAACAAGTTTATATAAAATTTATGAAATAAAAATATACATTAATAAATCTTACTATATAAAGAAATATTTTTGTTGTAATTTATTCTTTTAAACAAAGAGAAAATAAAATTTTCATCAATCTTCTTTACTCAGGCGTTGAATACATTTATATTTATAAGACTTTGTTCTAAAGATATTTGTATCCTCTTTTCAAAGAGAAGCCAGACGGAGTTGCGATCCCGTTTGTATAGGTATCGTTACATCGAAAAGTTACTTACTGTAGTAACAAGAATAATTTAATGAAGAATTTATATTTAATAAAATTATATTTATAAAAAAAAATATATTTAAAAAGAAAACTAATTCATTTTCAGGAAAAGCATAGGAATAAATAGGATCAATTTATCTCTTAGAAATAATTTAATAGAGACATTGTAGTTTTATGAACTAGTTTTGAAATGCAGGTTGAATTAGAATTTATACGATTTTTTTTTAAATATACATGAGAAATTGAATAACAATTATTATTTGTAATACGTAAAACTATATACAATAAGTGTTGAAATTAAGGAAATTCAAGTTATATTGTACAACTGGGTTATACAACAGTTTCACTGATAAAAAAAATGTTCATTGACGATATTGTTAATTTCTCTAAAACTATAAGTCATGAGAAGTAAAACGGTAACAATTCGAGACTTGGAGAAAAATTAATTTTGAAAATAAACGTGAATAAAAATAACGGTTATGAAATTTTGCAGAAAGTAAAATAAAAAGAATTTATGTAGGAATTGTTTTCTTTCATGATTTTTCCAAAGTTTTCCTTAATCCACCCAGGGAAAAGTATGAGCAGTTGCATTTTTTATCCGCGGAATGAACACCTACTCACTTCTGATATGATTTTAATAATGTGTAATTATGTTGTAGTTTAAATATGTTGATTTATTTTTTAAAACTGGTTAACTTCAAATCAAACCAGTTCTGTCAAACTCAGTTCAGTTTAGCGAATCAACTCTAGTCCAATCCAGTCCGTTGAAACGAGACCAGTCCAGTCCAAATTGGGTGGTTTACGGGTAGATTCAGTTAAAGTAAGGACAGTTTGGTTCAGGTGAGTCAATTCCAGTTCAGACTAGTCCAGTCCATTATAGAAACAAATTACGCATTATCCACAACGAATCTATTGATTTAGTTTTTTCGAACTATTATTTACAATTCCATTACCCAATAATGTATCAGCAATTATACAATCGAATTGAGATTGAATGATAAAAATTCTTATTTAGGTTATGTATTATATTAAAAGAATTTCCCCTCCCCAACAATATCCAACCATTTTGGTTCCCCTCCCTAAACGAAATACTAAATAGCAGTTTATTGTGAAATATTAAAAGTGCGACTTATTGTAACTGCATTTTATTGATCAGCATCATCTTAAATAATAAGGTGTGATTATTTATCTCAGAAAAAAACTTAAATTAAGAAAGTCTATAAAAATTAATGGGTATTCACCTAATTTGTAGTGCAAACACTATTTAAAAAAAAAAAAAACTTATTTTTTAAAACTTTCTTAGATAACCTGATTCATATAAATAATAGTAAAACATGAATTTAATAAAAACAAAAAAAAAGTGTACAATATTAATATTTAAATAATTACATAATGAATCTTTAACATAATCTAATTTTATAATACTAACATTGTAAACATTAACTTCTGAGCATTAACATTACTTCTGAATCCATAACGTTAAACCGAATTCCTTAGTATACTTATTTACAGAGTGTTTCATTTTAATCGCCCCGTGCGACTTTCTAGAAAATTACGCACAATAAAAAAAAAGACTTAAAAGTTACTCAGATTGGAGGGGGACACCTAACATTGTCCTTGGTTTGACTTTTACCTTGACCGTTATTTCAAGGTTAACATGATTTTTTTTCAAATGGAATGACCTACTTTTCACCCCACCAATGAAAGGAGCAGAAAAATGTATACTGAAATATGTGGTCACAATATGACCTTGAGCCCTTTTATTTTTATTTTACTACTAGACCGAATAGTTGTTTCGAATAAACTACTAAATGATCAAATATAATTATAACGAAATTTTGATTTAATTTAGAATATATAGGTTATTAAAAGCAAAAATAAAAAAGTGAAGTGAAATTAGTCATCGTAAATAAATTTAGTTCCAACATGTGTTCTTTGGAATTTTTATCATGAACGCAAACGTTAGGCTATAGCAGCAACTTTAACTTCGATTTTTATCTTGAAAAAACTTCTTTGGTCGAAATATAGTAATAAAATTTTAATTATTCGTAGTAAAAAATGAATATAGAGTAGTACGATCTTTTCACTATTTGCGTAATATTAATAAACTTGGATTATAATGGCCTCACCTGCGATTTTAATTTAAAATGAAATATATGTTAGAGTAAAAAACACATAAATAAATAAATAGGTTAATGAATATATCACCTGTGTTTATGTATTCTGTGTCGAATTTAGACGTTTCAAGAAAAACCTTTAAGATGGTGCATCACAAATGGTGAAGATAAGTTTTGAAATAGACCTTTTAAACTGAAATTCTTTAATCTACCCTTGTAAATTTATCTTATTTCCAGATATGGGTATATTGTCTCAAGTTTTTCTGTAGAAGCGTTCGAACGTTTGAGTGTATGCACCAAACCCGGATACGTTACGTAAAAAATCTAGTAAGTAATTCTAAAGATAAGTAAAATATTGTACTTATGGTTTTCCTTAAAGTACGTGTAACCTTGGAACTTCAAACAATGGTTTGTGCGCCATAAATAATTTACGATGGAACCAGCGTCATTGGTTCCAGATGCTGATTAAAACGGGAACAGTAAAGTCCGATGTGAGTTTCTTTTGTCTACACGGACGATTCAGTTTCCGTTAATTTTAAATCCCCGATGTTTCTTTCTGCAATCTATTTTTGCTTCAAACGTCTAGATGATTTTACCTTCTACATCAATAGGGAAAACTTCCTACCTTTCCTCCACTGACATGTCTATTTGATTGTGATATGCTTCCAGCATACAACATAAACATACATCTCGTAAGCTGTTGGTCCATTCTATAAGAGTTTTCCAAAAAAATGTCCAGGATCTTTCTCCATTGTTTTATATATATATATATTGTAATTCTGTTTTCAAGGACCGCTATAAAAGTGTGCACAATCTACTACTATACTTACTCAATAAATAGAACATATCGTTCAGTATCTACTCCTTAAGAAACAGTACCAACATTTTGGGGATGTTATATCCAAATACATATATACAAAATGGGATCTATTCGTTATCCCTCTTATTTTATTGGCCAGAAGAAGATTCGCTATCAAACAAAATCTAATATTTATTAAAAAATTATTTAAAATGTTAACTAAGGTTAAATTCAGATTAGATTAAATTCTTAATCACCAGAAATATTTTATTAAATTCATTCATAAACAGGAAATCATAAAAAAATACTCTTCGCAAGATGGTGAAAGAGGCGTCCGTTTGAAATTTCAAAACTTTCTCTGAAAGTTGTTTAAAATATTATTTATTTTAGTTGCGTGAAATTTTTTTCTGAAATGAACTGTCAGGTATTGAATCATTAAAAACCATAAAAATGCCCAACTGGAGGTTGGAACTCCCGTTTTCCGTTCGAAATAGATCCTTAGGATGAAGTCTTATCTTTCAAACATATGTTACTTTAATGTACTTAGTCAATAATTCATCCTTTTAACAAAAGAGAAGCGAATCTAATTTTTGCTCTATATTATCCTTCTTTTGTAAAGTATATTGTGATGGATCCTATGTCAAAAGTTTATATGTAGAATCACTAATTATTTAATTAAAAGATTTAAAATAAAAAAAAAAATAGTAGAATTGACTAATATTTCAACCGTTTAAATTGTCTAACTCGAGTAAGAATAATTTCAATCTGAAAAGAATTGTTAAAATGGGAAATAAAACTGGCAATAATCAGAGAGAGTAAATAAATTTTAAACAACTACTTGAAGTAGCAGACACGTATTCAAATTCGTTTGAAACTTATAAAAAAAACACTGAAAATAAAAAGTATGTTAACAATTTTCAGACATAATCTTATGCATTTATAAAATACTATAAAATATTATTTATAAAATATAACTTCAATTATATACATATTACATAGATAGGATTCAGAAATGTACGTAAATAGGATAATTATGTAACAACACAATTTATATTAAATGAGCTAATATCTTAAGAACAGTTTACCCTTAAATTTTTATAAATGCAATATAAAAATATTCAATGGTGTTTTCCTAAATTGCAAAACCAATTAGCAATTTTTTACACAAAATATTGTCGCAGGAAAATTTTATAAACTTATTATTTAAATTTTTCTGTTTACCCAATAATGATTCTATTATTAACAGAGGGGAAATTTGCGCCTTAAAATATTCTCAAATTTCAACAAAAACAGCGGTAAAAAAAATAATTCAACTGCTTTTAAGTTTTACGTTGACGTCGTTTTATATATATATATATATATATATATATATATATATATATATAAGGAAAGAAACATAAGTATATATAACCAGAAATTCAGTTTAAATATAAAAATACCTTTAATCAGATTACCAGACAAAGTATTCTCTTACTAAACTCTGGTAATAAAAAATAAACTGTTCATCTTAACATCAGTAAGAATTATAGAGCATAAACAATTTAAAGCGTTATAAAATCTAATTAATAAGAGGTAAAACAAATTCTGGACTTTAAAATCAGAGGGAATAGGGATTTTCTACAGAAATGTTAAAATATTTAGTAACATTTTACTACAAGAACCGCCCCGTTGGTAAGAATCGTAGTAGTCGCTTGCATTAATAAAGCCACAGCGAGAATACTTAATTTAATTAAGGTAATATATAAACGAAAAAATTTACGGCCGAAAAGCGTTTATAAAAATATTTAATTACAGAATTTTAATTATCAACTCTTAGTCGACTAAAAACTATTAATGAAGTTTTCATAAATTACACTAAATTAAATTTACTAAAATAAATTTTTATGGAAAAACGTTTTAAATCTAAGTAGACATTTTAAATTCATATTCTGTGCTTAAAGATAAAATAGAAAAGCCTAGACGAATAAGATGTTATTTCCTATTTAATAAAATGATATTTATTAATTAAACATATCGGCAGTTCTCACTAGATTTACGGGAAATTTACATAATATTTTATATTATTTATCTTTATTTTATCGACTGTTGTAGAATGTAACAAAGAAAGTTCTATTATTGGTAAAAATTAATTTCCCTAGATTTTGATATTTCTCATTACTCTCTTGAGGTTAAAAATAGTAAAATATAAGTTGTAAAATATAGTATATATGTAAGCGCTGGTTTTTGCATCTCAGAAGTGGTTTATAACTCAATCATAATACATAAATTAGTTGAGTAGTTGAAAAATTTTAATTTTTTTCAATTTTTATTAGTGGTCGACATTTTGGTTTAAATAGTCAGAATTAAATTTTTTTTTGATAACCCGTTTTGCTCGTCTCACAAAGACCTTTAAAACAAGGTATTACATGAACATATGTCCCATTTAAAAGTTTTGAGCCGCTCCTGCCCCCGGGATGACCGAATATAAAAAATTGGAGCTTATTGAGTTAGCCTCTCTTATCGGAGAAGAATTCCAAAAAGAGAATCAGGATATCTCAAATAACAAAAAATTAAAGCGGAGTTAAAGAAAACCGTGGTTCTAGCTAATTGAGATAAAAGCATTGTTAGCAGCCATTTAAGATTTGGCGATCAGAATTTAGTTTTCATTGTATAATTTAATTTTTTCTTCTCATCGAGCTCTGTTGAACTCATCAAATGATTATTGATCCAAGTTGAAATTTTTGAGTCGCTTCCCGCCCCCCGCCGCCAAAAATAAAAAAATAATGTAACATATATTTATTAAAGTTACGCCTTGGTACAAGGAAGAATGCCGCAAACCGCATTCAGTTAATCAACTATAAAAAAAAGTTAAATGATTGTATAAGTTACTTTTCAGCTACACGGTAAATATATATATATACCTATTCGTATATAGATATTAAATAAACTGAAAGAGTAGAAGATATTAAAGCAGTAATTACCAACGAATAAAATATGAAATAGGTAAAAGCTTAGGAATAGTACGAATGAAAAACTAAAACAAAAAAATTACAAAACAACGTCATTGAAAAAATTAGTTAATAAATTACAGGTTTATTCACATACTGACGTAATTATAGATTATGTTGATGACATCGGGAATGGTAGGTTTGCTATTCCACGAATAACAAAATAATGAACTCCAACATCTGCCTGGGAGGGTACAGTAATATTTAATTAAAGTAATATTGTAAATTAAAAAAGAGTAGTGATTATAATCCATATTAATATGTAAATATAAAAAAAAAATACTTTATGAAAAAATTACAATAAGTAAATAAAATCGGTACAGAATAAAATAATAACTTTAAAGTGTTAATTATGAATATTGAATTCATATTTAAATAAATATTAGCTTACTTCGGAAAAATTCGGTTATATATCAATACCATTGTTTAAGAACTTCTTAAAAAAATTATTATTATTTTCTTTTCTAAAAGTAAATACTTTCCTTTTTTTTAAATAAAAGGAAACGGGTGAAAGTTTAATTTTCAGAATAATTTTAAATTAATTATCATTTTTTAATAAATGTATGAAAGATTTTTCATATCGTTAGGTAATTAACAATAAAAACTGAAAAATAATTAGGTCAAAGGAGCACCAGATTTTTTAGTAGACAAGTAAAACAGGCTATAAAATCAACGAAAAATGGGTAAGCTTCAGTAACAGGTAATATCATCAGTGCTAAAATGCTGAAAGCTGTTGGCAAAATGTTTCACACAGCACTTGCAAAACTGTACTTAAGTTGCCTCAAAAACCAAAGGATTCCGAATGCATGGAAAACTGCTGAAAAGATTCTGTTTCACAAATACGGAACTCAGGAAGTCCTGAAGAATTATCGCCCAATAAGCCTCCTCTCAGTTATCTACAAGGTTTTCACCAAGATAATTAAAAAAAAAAATACTACAAACTGAATGAATCACAACCAAAGGAGCAGGCAGGCTTCAAGATCGATTTTAGCATTATGGATCACACGCAGGCTGTTCAGCAAGTCGTAGAAAGATACAACGATTATACTGTGCCCCTATGTAAGGCTTTTACTGTCTACAAAAAGGCATTTGATTATGTAAAATCGAAAGCCATAATAGAGTCTTTGCATAATAAGGGTGTAAAAACAGCCTACATAGACTTGCTACTAATCGATATACGAAACAAAAGCTACCATTTGTGTCAACGAACATGGAGTAAACATACAAAATGGAATACGACAAGCCGATACTACATCACCCGTATTTTTCTCAGCCAGCCTTCCAAAGGTATTTATAAAGCTGGATTAGGAAGAAGAGGACAAAGGAATAAATGACGGCTATCCAAACCACCAGATAGCCTCAGATGACGTAGTTCCCTTCCCACAAGAACTAGAAGAACTACAAAGACACATACAGGAACTGCAGGTTTCTGGTGAACCCTATGATCTAAGGATGAAAATTAAAAAAGAACCAGGTAATGTTCAACAAGTTTGCCGAGGAAAGAAACATTTTTTATCTCTGGAAAACTCTGCAGGTAGATCATTACATATATCTTGACCTCCGGATGTCACTGAAAGTGATGCAATCAAAGAAGTTCAACAAGTTAAAATTAGGTTGCACCCATTCGGAAATCATAACATCGTTTACATGAACAAATCCCCTTTTGCCTTAAAAAGAAAGTTTTCGATCAATGCATCCTGACATCTTTACCTATGAAGCTGCGGGTAGCACAAAGAAATATGGAACAATGTGTAGTTGGAATTACCAAACGGAATAGAAGTTCTGTAAATTAACTAGAGAACAAACGAAAGTACATGTCAATGACAGTTAAAGAATTAAAATGGTGGTGCGAAGGCCATGTAGCAAGAACAGATGAAGTAAATTAGCGCTTGAATGAATACCACTTACTGTTAAAAGCCCACAAAAAAAGACTAAAGGCCATTTGGATTAATGATATTATCAAGTACATTGGACCGAATAGACAGATGATCGCACATGTTTAATAGTTGTAAACGTCTGAAGAGGCCTTCATTCTACAGTGAATTTATAACCGCTGAAATGATGATGATTATATACTATTATGTACTTATATATATACATATAATTTATATATTATATATATATACAATTTATTCAATAAGTATACATATTGAATAAATTTTAATCAGGATGGAAATAATGTCCATCCTGAATATCACCAGGATAGGAGTGTAATTTTTTTTTATTATATTATTTTGTGTACGAAATATATCTTTATGTTTCTCAGCGCAGTCAAAGTTGATAATTAATAGTTTAAAACAATTGAAAATTGTTAATTATATTTCGTTATATAAGAATTTATGTAAATAAATACGCAAGAAATAAGCAAACTCAAATATTAAGAAATGTTATTGATTTTATCCTTTGATGAAAAGTTAAAAACGTTTGCTCTGCAAATGCTAGGAGAATACAAAGGAAATGATCTTAGATATTTTATAATCAAATTTTACACAAATCTTTCACCGTTTTTGTTTTGTATATATGTATACATATATATTTTTTTAATAATAATCACGAATGCTCAAGAGACGTGTATGACAGCATTCTTGTGTTTGTCTCTATTAAAAAATTATAGGTTTACCAACCAAACTCAGAAAAATTTCATTATCATTAGATCTTTTTTTCTAATTATATTAAAAATACAGCCTAAAAATTTAGTCCTTAGTCGAAAAGGAAATAAATTAAAAAATTACAGTTTTTTTTAAAGAAGAAATTCATTGGATCCGATATTTAACAGAGCCTGAAAAAATGTGTTTTTGAAAAAATTCCCAAAATAAGTTATACGTCGAAATTACTTAAACTAAATTTTTCTTTATTCCTTTTTAATTGCCAGTCAAAAAGACATAATAAAATCCATATTACATGTTATTTTATATATGATTAGAAATAAAAATCTAAATGCATTTTATTTTCTTCTTTTATTTACAGTAGAAACATCAACAATAGAATAAAAATTAATATAAGAAAAAAGAATAATCTTAGTAAAGACATATATTTTATTAAAATTCTTTAATTTCATTTATTGTGAATAAAAGGTAACTCTTGATAAAATAACTGTTAAATTAATCTGAAGTTTGTCTTCTCACAAGATTTGACAGGTATGGTCAGAGAATAAAAGAATATAACTTAATTCGTTTATAGACATAAACTAATAAATTATACGTAACAAAAAATTCAATTATTTATAAATATCTTCAAAATATTATATTTTTTTTTTAACAATACTTGTTTAAAAATATAATCGGATAAAATTGTAATAATATAAATTTATAATCGTCGATCTCCATGGCTAAGTAGGCTACCAATTTCTACAGAGCTAAGAGCAATAGATCTTATGGCCGTTCATTCATAACAAAAGGAGGAGAAAAGGCATTTATCGATTTAAAATACACTGTATATATATATATATATATTTATTTTTTATTTTTTTAATATTTTACCTAATAAAGTTGATCGATAATTACGTATCCCTTATGTACATCGCAATTGTAAAGAAAATTTTCTTTAAATAGAAATAAAAATTAAAAGATAATCTGTGTCAAGAAAAAACCATTAGTTTAATTTTCTTTTACATTCAGAAAAAAATATATATATTCGGTTTGATTAACCACTTCATTAAATGCAATTTACTTCAAAAAGAAGGAAAAAAATAATAAAACTGTGCATTTAATATTAGATTAATTAAAGTTCCGAAAAATTAGTACTTTATACAAACAGCGTTAACTTGTTTTTGTTCTCGAAAACGAAACATTGATTTAGGATTTTTATTGTTTGTAATCCATCAAAATGTTTTTTTTTTTTTTTTTGGAGTGCAAATATAAATTCTGAATTAAATTATAAGTAATTAAAAATACTTTCATTATTCTGTAATATTTATGACGTTTGTTATCTTCCTTTATACATCGAAAATACATAAATAAAATATTTTATTTTTTTAGTAAATTTACAAGTTCTTAAGGGACGATAAAAAATATAGTTCACGCAAAAAATTCATAATCTCAACATTATCTGTAGAACCTTTTAAAATTACTTTTTAAAGAACAAATTACAAAGCATATTTAAAAATTAAAAATTACATTAAAAAGACAATACTAAAAGTTTGGGAGAATATAAAATTTAGCGCAAAATCCCTTCATCAGAAAAATATAGTGCTTTTTAATTTAACATGCAAACGTTACTATTATATTCAGAATAACAAATATACGGAATACAAAAGATCTATTTTTATCACATGTAAATAAACATTGTTTTGATAGTGACTGCAAACTAAGTTCAATATTTTCAACTCCGTTTGATGTTTATGTTGGAAAATATGTAATCTAGCTGAGCTCAAACGACTGCATTGTACGTGCATCGATGTTGCACTCAATATACGGTCGCAGCTGTTACTGCACGAATTTCACGCTAGAGATGCGCGTGTTTGTGAAACAACCAGAAAATCGATACACCATTTCCTCAGGCCCGGTACGTTAGTATCCCCTTCACTGTATAATAAAAATGTATAACTTAAATATTGACCGAGTATCTATATATATAAACAAAAAATATTCATTATAATAAATACAATATGAGTGAAAAAAAGGCATTCAATATACGTGCTTTCAAATTACAATATTTTCAAAACACTTCCGGGAAAAAACTTAAAACAATAAATAAATTATTGAATTTATTAATATTATCTTACTTATTACTATAAGTATTATTTATTACATAACCCCGCGTTCGATGTTGCTGAACATTGTTTGAATAGAAAAAACGTCTTTAACTCCTAAACAGCAATAATTAAAAATTATTAAACTACTACGACCTTGTTTATCGTTTTATTTATTTATTTCGTTAACTAAAAAAAATAAAAATTTTCAAAAATTATTTTTAAATCTTTAAAATTAATATAAAACCCAACAAAAATTCAGTGCTGTAAAAAGAGGCTGCTTTAAAGTATCCTAGAACATTACAAAAATAAAAGACTATTGTTTATTTAATTATTATTATTGAAGCTTACAAAAGAGTTATTAGCACACTTCGAACGCACAACCCTTTAGGACACACATTTATAAGAAAAGATGAAAGGACGTTTTGGATGGTGCTGAAAAATTTGCATTACTCAATTCCAATCGATGTGAAGAAGGAAGACACTGAAATGAAGGCAACAAAGTTCAGAGAATAATTAATGCCTGCCATCAAGTAACGAAGGAACCATTAAAAACTTTCTTTATTAACTTAGAACCGCAGAAAGACATCAAGGAAGTATCCAGTTTGAAGCATACTGCGAACTTTTCTATTTTCTAAAAGGATGATGTGTATGTGTAAATGAAATGTAGTGTTGTACAGTCTCAGGTCGACGATTTCTGAGATGTGTGGCTAATAAATCCTGCCACAAAAGAGCACCGGTATCCACGATCCAGTATTCAAGTCCGTATAAAAGTACTACCTTTACTAGGATTTGAACGTTAGAAATCTCGACATACAGTTGGCATATTGCTAACTGTAGTGTTACTTTTAAACACTTAGGAGGTCTCCTGAGATAGTTCAATGCATCCGTTGCCAACAATATGAACACATCGGTATGGGGCCATATCGATGCGAGAAGTACTCCGGGTAGTTGTACGCTATGCCATTTGGGCCATCCCGCAAATTTGAAGATGCTAGATGTACAAAGAAATTGTAAAAAGAAAGATGATTACATAAATAAATACAGGACGAAAATTAATACTAATAAGCAAAATAATGTTAAGAGAGTAGAGAAAGAGGAATATGGTAGTCATGACAACTTAAAAAGAAGAGTAGGTAATGGAAGGTGAACATACCTGTGTTTCCAAACACAATACGTATTATTAGTATATTCTCTCAAATCCCGAATTATTGTATCAACATAGAAAAGCGATGAATTTTCAATGCAACTAAAGCTTCTTATATGATACGAAGTTTATGAAGCTGTAAGAGAGATTAATTAATTCTATGTTACGGTAATCTTTCTCATGGGTAAGAAACAAGTAATCTGTAATCAAGGAGATAAATAATTGAGATGTGGTGAATGATGAGGTTTTACGAACAGAGGAAGATAATGAGAATAAAATAGGTAGATCGTATGAGACGTAACAATGAACTAATCAGAATTCGGTTAAGAATAAGAAAGTACAGTATAACGGATCGGATATGTAGTCAAGAGGAAGAAAGACAAGAATAAGACCGCTGAGTGTACAGCTGAAAGAGAAAAAAGTGAAAAATAAGAAGGCTAAAAGAAATAGATGATGTTAAAATAAAAAGGATACAAGAACAGAAAGAGGAAAGCTACGATGGTGGAAGAGGAAGGAGGTAATGGTGGTAAAAAGAAGTCAGCCACTTCGCTGATCACCATATATTTCTGAAAATAAAATATTTTCCATAGCTCAACATTCTATTATACAAGTAATTACTGTCCACAGCTAAGGGAAGAATATATATATATATATAAAATTTATTTAAATTAATCTATTGAATTTCATCCTCGCCAAGTACAGAATTAAAGAAACATTCTTACCTTTATTTCCTTTACATTACAGCGCTTTCGCGAAGCCCATCCTCAGTAATGTTTTCAGATTCATCTTTGTTTCCATTTACATATAACTACTATGCAACATCGGTACATTTGATTACGTCTTTATAACTTTGGTTATTGAGCAAAATATAAAAAAACTTTAAACATTTATAGAACATACATTTGTTCGTCAAAAAAAAGTTTTTAATTTAAAAACATCTACTAAAATTGTAATTAAAGTTAGTTTTTTCACTGAAATTATTTAAAATTTCTTTTGATGTTCCTTTACGTATTGTTAGTACAGTACTGTAATTAATTATTTAATTTTAATAAAATCTTATTAAACGTATTACCAACTTAAATAATCTTTACAAGAATGTCCCCAACAAATCACGTCTGCAGATTCATGAGACTAAATTCACTTTTATATTTGTATTTTATAAAATTTCTAATTTTCTGTTATTATTTTCTTATTCAATATTTACTTTTTCAATTATTTCTAAATTATTTTCCGAACTTGTTATATTATGGTTATTGGTTATTAAACAATCAGTTATATTTGAAAATCCTATTTTTTTTATTTTATGATCTAAAATGTTCATTAAATCTGTCCTTAAAACACCTCTTTGTTTTTCCAATATATATTTTTTCCACAATTACTGCATTTTATTTTATAAATACCAGAAAAATCATATTTATTTTCTATTTTTTTATTATTATTATTATATTGTAAACGATTTATTACATACTTATCGGGTTTTAAGCAGATTAATATTTTTTATCATTATATGCATTAATCAATTTTTCATAATTTAATAAGTGTAGAAGTAATTTACATAAATATTTTCCTTACTTTTTTTTTTTCATATAGTGATGTTTAATGGGTTTTAATATACTGATCTTTATATTATTTAAATATTTTAAATTATATTTTTTATATATATTGTCTATCAATGAGATATCAAATCATTTTTATAGCAATATTCTTTATGCTATTTATTTCATCATGCAGTTCCATTTTATCATTTGTGTATTTTACTGCTCTAGTAATATTTTTAAAAATATTAATTTTTTGAGACAAAGGATGGTTAGAATTTTTGTTTTATAATAATTTCGTTTGAGGTAGATTTTTTATACACTGTAGTTATTATCTGATAGTTATTTATTTTTTTATATTTACGTCTAAAACTTTTCTGTTGTTTTATTTTGTATGTAAATTTTAATGAAATTCATATGAAATAGAATATAACAAAGAATAAATTAAAATTTCTAAAATTAGTAATTTTAGAAAGATTTTATATATACAAATATAAACTTGAATTTAGCCTCACGACAGATTTTTTTGGGGGACATTCTTATAAAAATTATTTAAGTTGGTAATACGTTTGATAAGATTTTATTAAAATTAAATAATTTATTACAGTACTGTACTAACATTATGTAAAGCAACATCGAAAGAAATTTTAAATAATTTTAGTAAAAAAATGTTAACTGTAATGCATACTTTTTTAATGCTTTTATTTACAGTCGCATCAACAATTACAGTTATTAATGACTAAAGTAGCACTACCATGTAGTGTTACATAAAACAACAAAAATAAACAATAAAGAATTGTTAAACAATAAATTGCAATTTTAGTAATATTTTTAAATTAAAAAAAAATTGACTGAACAAATGTATGTTCTGTAAAAGTTTAAAGTTTTTTATATTTTTCTTAATTACCAAAGTTCTAAAAAAATAATCAGCAAGTGCAAAGATGTTGCATGGTAGTTATGTAATTATATACCCACCGGGTTGGTCTAATTGCTAACGCGTCTTCGCAAATCAGCTGATTTCGAAGTCAAGAGTTCCAACGTTCAAATCCTGGTAAAGGCAGTTACTTTTGTACAGATTTGAATACTATATCGTGGAAACTGGTGTTCTTTAGTGGTTGGGTTTCAATTAAACATTAATCTCAGAAATGGTTGACCTGAGACTGTAAAAGACTAGACTTCCTTACACTCATGCATATCATCCTCATTGATCCTTTGAAGTAATACCTGACGGTAATTCCCAGAGGCTAAACAGGAAAAAATAACAAAAGTCATATATGTAAATGGAAATAAAGATAAATCAGAAAACATTACTGAGGATGGGCTTATGCCCGAAAGCGCTACGGTGTAAAGTAAGTAAAGAATAAAGGTAAGAATGTTTCTTTAATTCTGTTTTGGCAGATTGGCTGAAATGTATATATATATATATACACACATACATGTGGTCTTTTTATCAATAATAATTAACTTTTATGTAATATGTGAGAAATAAAGGCAAGAAATAATAACTTTTTAAACAATCAGTAACATTTACTTTAGTGACCTAAGTGCTATTAAATCTTTTAATACCAGACTTTGTACCTCACCTCACTACAAAATAAATAATGAGCAAACCAGCCACCCTTTGAGCAAATTACAACAAACAAACAAGCGCGCGCACATGCCGACAGTCTTTGGAGAGTAATTAAAATTTAAAAGACTAGCTGAGAATGATGCTTTATTTTTTTCCCTTATATCGTGAACTTATTTTACTTAGATTACAAACGTATATATCTGATTAATCATACCTAACGAAAGGCGATAATTTTGAAAGACTACAGTATACTAAGCTCAACATAGCATGAAATCTGGTACATCATCATTTCAGAAAAAAAAATTTATTCTGTCTAAAATGTATTCATATACAATAAGATTTATAGAAGTAATTTGAGTGAATCATAGCTGTTAATAAGTTAAAATAATACCAGACATTCAGTACAATTTTTAAGCAGATAAGCTTCTAAATAATCTATGACAAATGGCTCAAGGCTGTCGAGGATTAAATAGAAAAGTAGGCTAAATATGTAGTTTTATGAAAAAACAAAACCTAATATTTTCATTCAATAAATTTTCATAAAATGTTTAATATAATAAAAATTATCCATCTTTATGTTAATAAGAATATTATTATAAGGTGGCGGTTTTTAAGGGTTCTGAATTTGAATCCCGGCAAGAGTTAGCATTTTTATAAGCTACAAATCCCATTTCCGATAAAAATTCTAATTATGTTTTTATCCGTGTTTACTTAAAATATGTTAATATGTAGGTAAAAAATTATAGAATAAATCAACGTGAACTTTCGTCGACAATTATTTTAGGAATATTAAGAAAAATTGTAAAGATTTTGGATTACTTTATCTGCGATATCTAAAGTAAGCAATTTTAAACCAAATTAAAAAAAATATATTAAAAAAATAAATCTTAAATTAAGACTTTTTTTTTGTTCGTTAGTCAAACGTTGACCATCCGATTTAGTGTTCGACAATCCACGCGCGCGTGGTGTGTTGTTGCGATAGAGCTCCTGACAGTTCCCTCGGCTCCGTACGATGCACACAGCTTCCAGGGGTTCACTCGGCTCCATCCACACTATATAAGCTCCGCACAGCAATTTGGCAGTATCGTTCCATCGCTTGAAGACTGCCATTGTCTTGTTATAACTCACCATTCATCATCGATATATTTGTGAATTACATAAACAAGAACTATAATAAATACAATTTTTATTGATAATGAATTTAAGGTTTTCTATTTAAATAAATGAACTAGCATATAATCAACTACATAGATAATTCAACCTAACCGAGGTACTTCAACAAGAAGGCAGTCACTTGACATGTGTGTTCAAACATTCCTCATTCAGATACATATTTCACTATCCACAACGTAGTTTTTATAAAAGAAATTAATATTAAACCGAGAGAGATAAAATGGTAAAAAAATTACAATGAAAAAGTCAGTCTTAAAATACAAAAACAATATTTTAAATAACAATGTCAGTAAAAATAAACGTTTGAGGAATTGCCAAAAACACCATATACTCGTATTTAACATCTACCAGATAGAAACGAAATTAAGGTAAAGCAAAATTAACATTACATTTCACAGAAATATTAAAATAACATCTACACACCAAAATTAAATTGCAAATCGACTCCATAACAGCGTTCTATATCAACTAAAATGCTCATCGTGCACCATATTTTACAAAAAAAAAAAAAAAAACAATTCATTAATAGAATTCTATAAAAAAATAGACAAATACATGTATATAACCAGAAATACTGAATCGAATACAGCTATTCATTGTATAAAAAGCAAACTCATTTTCAGGAAATCCAAAATTAATATGAGCTTCTAAATAAAACAAAAAAGAAAATTAAAGAATTTACGTCATATATATTACAAGAATACTGCCATTCAGGAAAGAATCAGCTCATTTAGGAACAAAATTAGTTAAGCAAACTACATATTAAATACATTAAAGGACTATTACATATTTAAATTTCTAATTTAATAAGAATAATTCATTTACCTTGAATAAAATTTACTGGATACTAGTAATAAGTTTAATTTTTAAATAAAAATAAGTGACCAGAGAATTGCAATTTATAGATTAAAAAAAAATTTTACTCTTGTTTACATGTTTAATGCGCAAGTAAATTTAAAACAAGACAATTTAAATTCGAAACCGGTCACGTAAGAAAAAAAAGGACAAGCACTAATTAACAAAATTAAAAAAAATTACATTTTTTTTAAATACAGGATACAGTGGAATAAAATAATTTTTATATTTCAACATACACATACTTTCATATCAGACATTTCAATAAGTGAATAAAACAAATGGTTATTTACAAACATAAATTTACATTTTTCAATGCAAAAAAAAAAAATTGATTATCTCATCGTAACAGTTTACAAATCGTTTCTGAATTATTATTCCTCTACTATGAAATAACAAGTATAAATTATTACTTAATATTTCAATTTAAATTGTAAACTTATCACAAATTATTTAAACCGAATTAATTTGAATAAATAAGTAATTAACTTTTAAACATTTGACACGAGTTTTTATATGATATATTATTTTAAAATATGTCAAGTTAAACGGAAGAGTTTTATGTAACTGAAAACTAAAATTTAACGCTAGTTAAATGAATCAATAAATGTCAGACTGTTTTACGTTGATATAAATACAATATCTTAGTATAACTGAAGAGGCTTTTAGTATTAAATTTTGAACTTAAATTGATTGCTTCTCAAGATAAGACGTACAATATAAAATTCATTCTTATATTTTTTCAAATCATCTACTTTTTTTAATTTTAAATAAAAACTGAACAGTCCTTTTTAATATTTTTATAATTATATTTTCTTACAGTTTGTTATAGCAAGAAATGATCAACACCAATGCAGAACATTAGATCAGATTAAATTACTGGCCTTCGTGGCGCGAGTGATAGCGTCTCGGCCTTTCATACGGAGGTCACGGTCAGGCATGGCATTTTCATACGCAACTTGTCATTCATCTCATCCTCTGAAGCAATACCTAAAGGTGGTCACGGACGTTAAAAAAAATTCTGATGATTAAAAAATGTACAGTTTTTTTAATTTTCATTTATCTTTAATGAAACTAGATCGTTAAAGATTAATAACTACAGTTTTCTGTATACTTTAAGATATTATCTCCCAATTGATTCGTCTGATTGTACAGTATTATACAAGAATAACTGAACTGTATTAACAGAAATACATTGTTTTGTGTTCCACTGAACTTATACATAATTTTTGTCTTTTAAATTAAAATTAATATTTATTTACAGTATAATATTTTATTTTTTTTTATTCTTAACGTATATGTTGCAATCTGTTCAACTAAAGAACAGTATGAGATGAGGATGATATGCAAATAAGGTGTAGTCTTGTATAGTCTCAAGCCGACCATTTCTGAGACGTTTTTTTAATTGAATCTCAAAACCAAAGTACTCCAGTATCCATTGTCTAGTATTCAAATCCATATAAAAATAACTAACTTTTATTAGGAATATTGACTTTAATTACTAAACTTTTATTATTTTATATATTATTTGAACTTCAGAACTTTCAACTTCGAAACTCAGCTGTTAAACAAGTGATCTGTGACGAGTTTACCACTAGATCAGCCCGCTGATCTACAATATAATAATTGATATAATTTGATATGATGTAATACAGTACAATATAACGTGAAGATGAAATAATATAAATAAAATTTACTTTTCCTAAGAAAAAGTTTTCAGGTTTCAACGTCTTCATTAAATTAGTCACGTGAAAAATATCGTCACGACTAAAAATAAAAATATAATTATTGACATTAAAATATTACAAATTATAATTATTCTATCAACTGATTAATAGTCAGTCACTCCGATAGTCAGGTTTATCTAACTATAAATATAGTCACATCTAAATTGACTCGTCAGAGGACTACAATCCAAAAGAACACAAAACGTCAAGGGTTGAAATTGTCCTTGCCACATAAAAACAAGAAACCATTTTTTTCAAAACGTTTTCAATTAATTCAAATTTTACATCTAATAAAAAATAACTTCGGTTATTATCATCATTCCAAAACATCAATATATAATTAGAATTTTTTGATATTTTAATTTTTTGATTATAATTATATTTAATTAATTGTATATTAATTTTTATTATTATATATTAATTAATTAATTATACGTCATTTTTTAAGTTATGATAAGAGTGTAAAGGGCTCTTATCACTGCATACCACGAATCAAAAACAAGCATATCTAAAAATTATTTTAGAAAATAAATAAATCTATAAATTAATCATAAGATATAAAATCAATAATCCATTCATTTTATCGCCGCGGTTTTCCTTTCGACTACCCTTTTTTACTCCTTTCTCCATATTGACGTCTATGACGTCCGAGTCCTCCGAAATGGAGTCTGCTGTTCTCCCACCGTAAGTCTCGGAGGATCTCCTGCTCCCGGCATAGATGACACCGGCTCCACTGGGGCCGGTGTCATCTATATATATATATATATATATATATATATATATATAGAGAGAGAGAGAGAGAGAGAGAGAGCGAGAGAGAGAGATTTTTCGAGATGACATATATCTAAAAACCTTCTCAGTTATGACAAGAAACATGGGTAAAAATTTGGTTCCGATTGATCGAATAGTTTTTTTGTTTATCCCGAACAAACAAATTACATCTTCCTCTTTATATAATAGTATAGCTATACATAAACCTCTGCATAATCATCCTGTGACGTAATACCTTACGGTGGCTCCGGAGGCTAAACAGAAAAGAAAGAAGATTATGTATAAAATTTGTGGGTAAAAAATTTCCAAAATTACCAGATCAATTTCACTGAAAATTACATAAGCTGTAGTAGTGTATTTGAAGTTGTGCTGTAAATTTGAAGAAGATCGATTGAATGGTTCTTCAGTTATACTCAATTCAAGATTGACAACAGATAATATAACCTCAATTTCAGGTTATGTTGACTTCCTATTTGCATTTTTATACGCGCTTGTACAGTGAGTCATAGTAGTGAGTGAGTTGAGACTTGATGCTTGTGCATAGAGTCTACTCGTTAATCGATCGTATGCGGTGCGTGGTATTCTGAAAATCAGTGCGATTCTCAATGCGAAATAGCGAGGGCGGTTGAAAACGAAAAGTCGGTCTTCTTGCGCAGAACCGCGCAAGAGTTTTTTAATTTGTTTTATTTGTCCGATTTTTTATAATTTTATTTGCATTCATTTATTACTTTTTAATATACGTTAACATGTGTAAAGGAAGAATTAAGCTGGAAATATAACACAAGCTTCGAATTAAGACTACACATAAAATTCAAATACTACCTATATCGGATCCGGTTGAATCTGGCTATACCAAAAATATTTGTCATTAACTAGAAGTGCGCAACACCCTATAAAATACGACACAAGATTTATCTGTAAAACGTAATCTTTCGTACCTTTGTAAAATAAATCAATTACCGTGTTAAAATAAATCTGCGACTTTTAACGCCAGTAGTACTGAAAATGTTGAGCGTGTGACGCGTTACTTAAAAAAAAAAATGTAATGAGCAGCTGTTCCTTATTAATTATTTATCTCAGATTACTTATTCAATGAACTACTTGATTACAATTAACATTCACACGATTTATAAACTGATGGTCAGCTTTATAAATACGAACATTAATTATTATATATGTAATATAAGCATTAATAGATTTTAATTAAACTAACAATTCATTGATAAAAGAAAATAAGTGGATTATAAAAATAATAACTTTAATCATTTGATTATTATAGAGATTCAAATTTTTGATTTAATAAAATATAACATAGGTATTTATAATTGACGCTGTATATTTTTTTTCTAAGGAAATGTCAGATAACTTGAGTTAAATCAATCGTTTATTTTCGATATTTTTTTTTAAATTTGCAAAAAAAAATGAACAACTAAATTAAACACAGAACGACGCCCCACAAACAAAGGATGACATCTTCAATAAGCCTCTTTTCCACTAGTGCGTTAGTAGTCATTGAATTCAGAACACGGAAAACTGTGTTTAGAAATTATATTCCATCATAAGGAAATAAAAAAATCCTCTCCTGAACTTTCACTAGCGCAGCAGAAATCATTGAATTCAGAATACGGCAAAATGTTTTGAAAAATTAAGTATTAACGTAAAAAAATAAAGTAATTCCCTCTTGACCTAGCTCGCTACTTGAAAAATCGAATTATTGAATATTTAAACTATGTACATTATAGAATTCTTTTATACACAACGTAGTAAAAGATCTCGTTTCTTATGTTGGATTTTAAATTTCAAGAACACACAACAAACATACGCTCAAGCATGATGAAAATTCTTTTATTTTTTTTTCAGAAACATCAATTCAAAATTTGTTTACTCTTTCATTTCCACTTTAAGGTTTGTATTATATTCAAGTACTGTAATGATTTCTCAAACGATAAGATTAGTTAAAAAGTTTTTAAAATTAATTAAACATGAATTATGAAATTTCTATGGAATTAGCTATTGTAGTCCGCTTATTTAATAGAAATTCTAATTCTATTACAAAAGAAAATTAAAAAAAGAAAAAAATATAAATATATATATATTTTTAGATTTTAGGTTTTTGAAGCAGCGGAAAGAAAAAATTATAAATGTGTTATTCCAAATTTTGTGCAGACTAACTTTTGACATATATCCACGTTTTGACTAATAAACATAACTAATCTCAAAATTTAATGTAAAGTTACTGGTAAAATGTTTTCTGTCAAGAACATACATTTCTCAATTAATAAATTTCATGTAGAATACTAATTTTTAGTTTCAATTTTATTTTCGTGTGACTTGAGGCAAATTCAATCGCATTATATCTACAATGAGTTTATATTATTATGATACAAGCGTATTATACCAGTAATGGTTTGTCAGCACAGCCAATTGGTTACATAAAATTTCTCTCATTGATAAGAGTGACACCTATTTACATCCGTAGTTGTTTTGAAGTTAAAGTAGTCGTAATAAATATTGTATCCAAACACATCATTCTTCTTTATATTATAGTCGCATTAAAAATACTAGCAAAAAATAACAAATTCATTAATAAAGTAAATATAATAAATTATTAAGAATTTTTACGATTTGACTATTTTTAAATCTGAGATTAAACTTTCAAACTGTACTAAAATACACAAACTTGACCCAAGTAGATGATTAAAGACCAAATATTATTAACATGATATACATACGTAATAAATTGAGACTAAGGAGCAGATAATTAATTTTATCAGTAATAATTTTGATAAAATACTAATTATTATTATTATTAAGTAGTTCCTACCATGGATCAACGAAATAAATAATACAGAAAACAGAAACTGGAGGAAAACATTAAATGTGTTTCAATTTCTCTGAGACCATCCAATATTTTACAAACCAGTAATCCGTCTTGGTTTTGGCAAATTATTCAGCTCCATATAAATGCAGTATGTGTTCACCAATAAATACATCTAGGTGTAGTACTGTTCCAACAGATCGTTTGATACTACAATTCCACGCCATAAAATTTGAGCTACTCATAATAGTTCATGGCATATTGGAACTAAACCATTACTACTAATAGGTATTTCTAGAAAGTTAGTCTGACACTATATGCAGTCACAACATGAGTAACCTTATTTAGATTATTCATGTATTTGTATCAGTGGATGAAATTTAACTAAAAAGAAAGGAGAACAGACTCTTAATTACCAACACTTAACCAAAAATATTAATTGTAAGTGGATCCACGAATGAGTGATAATCGTTCCGTTCCTGTTGAGTGCTTCAGAAAAGATCTCACAGAGGTGTTCTTTTTTATAAGGATGGAATCTGAAGTCAATTTTGTATAGGCAAAAAAAAAAATGGTACTCCTCAATACATTTGCGTTGCGACGAGTGCTGAACGCCTCTAAATATAAAATTAAAATTGTTTGGTTATTACAATCCACATTTTGTTAGATAAACGGAAAACCTTAGGTTTTGTAAAATGCTAGTTTTTTTTAGAATAAGGTAATATTTTCTTCTTATTGAACCCAATTTTGACATTGGTTAGGAGAAAGAATTTCTTCTAGTAATAATTTTATCTTAGTAATAGGGCTGGTCTACAAGAAAAGTTAAAAATATTGGTTCTCGTGGTGAAAGTGCTGTTTAATACAAGATTTTTAACATAGGTCATTTAAATTCTCATAAATTTTGGTAAAGTTTATTTTGTAAACATATAAATAAAAATACAGGATAAGCAATTATAAAATTAAGTTTATTACAAGGAATGAGCGCCCTCTAAAAAAAAAATTAAAAACAAAATTGGATTCATTTACATGTATTTCGCATTGTGGATCTGATTATAAATACAAATTCAGATTTTACAGTTTAGACTCATACTTGTGTACAAGCCACAGGTTTCCTTCATAAGAGAGGGTTTACGTTTAGGTAGCGCTTTAGTAGACGGAATAAAAACCATCTGCTGCAATCGTTATTTGGGTTTCTTAATACAAATCGTTGTTCAGTACGTGTAACTTTCACTTCTTAATTGGAAGTTACACGTCGATTTCTCATTAGACTATGGCGAAATATAATATTACTTCTCAGACAGAAGGTAAAACACTTCTTTGGGTGAGGTCGATTATCTTGTCCGTGTAAGTAGTTCAGTGAGTGAACTCGATCCTATTCTTTTTCTAAATCCTTTACTACCAGCAGAAATTTTCTATGGGTTTTCCTAGACGTACATTTGATTTTAAGGATGCCAGGATATAGAGTTACTACATATTTTGTGGTTTGATGTAGGTAGCTCTGCTTGCAAACCTATTTAAGAGTGTAGTTTCTTATTTGGTAACAATACAAAAATCCTAACCCAAGTTTGTGGTGCTTATCAAATTATGTTGGACAACCTAAACACTGAACAAGATTTTTTTTTAAATTTAATGAATTTTGAAAACCAAAATCATTTATCTTTTTTTAGCTTCAGTGGTTTTCATGCTGTTTATTGGTGTAACATGTAAAGTTTACATATTTTTTTAGTATTCAGACTTTTTAGCGCTGAAAAAGGATATAGGTTTCGAAAACGTTTCGTTCAATAACAATATTATTTCGATAATTATAATGAATTCTTTGAAACCTTTTTAACTGATATATATATAAAATGATGAACATTTATACTAATAAATATAAGTAAACTATTCTAGAATATTGAGTGCTTGTAAACGTTAAGTACAACAGTAATTGAAAAAAAAAATTATGTCTACTCAACTTTAATTCTTCTTCATGCTAACACATTCGCATAAAATTACAAAAACCGCCCTGTCTATAAAATAAGTGTTCCCAAATAGAAATAGAGGAAAATTTTAGATGCACTGGCTTTATAATGGGCGGACGAATTGGGCGTTTAGGTAAAGGAATAATATTTATTGCATCACATATCCGTCCGCGGACGTCCGGCCCACATTTCATTGCTGTGGTGGAAGGGAAAGTGGAAAATTTTAAATGGAGGGAGGATTATGAGAGATCGTTAAAGGGTTCCATAACTCATTATTCCACTCCACAAATGCCGGAATTTGATAGAAATGCATAAATACAATCTAAAATCTGTAATTCTACCAGCAATCAATATATTAAAACTGTATATTGAAAAAGTATAATTTACTCGTATTTAAGATTTTATTTTGTTAAGTTAAGAAGATTCACTATTAGGATGGGAGTCGAAAAGGTTTTTTTAGTATATTTCGAATGTAACATACTACTTTGAATCCGGTTAGTTTCTTTTAGAATATGCGTCTTGTTTGTCCAATATTGAACATTTTATAGTCGCGAAGAGTAGTTTGTTTTATGAATGTGTGGCATATGCGGTGGGATTTTTGTCTTTGATTTACTATTCTAAATCCTGCACTGTATTAACAGTTTCTCAATTTGTGAATGGTTTTTACTTTCTTGTACGAAGTAAAGTGATAGGAAAAGTGATTTTGTGATAGGAAAAAATTCCGTTTTTAAATTTCAACGGAAATATCCATTTTGACCATCCCTGAATCAAATTCGACTAGTCTCGGCGTGACATCTGTACGTACATACGTATGTATTTACGAACGTATGTATCTCGCATAACTCAACAACAATAGCCGTAGGATGTTGAAATTTTGGATTTAGGACTATTGTATCATCTAGTTATGTATCACCCCTTTTAATTGCAATCGACTCAACCAAAAGTGTCCAAAAAAGCCCAAAATTCAAAAAATTGATTTTTGGACTTTTTCTTAACTGCAGTAGTTCTCATTCAGATCTTTTCAACATATATCATAAGTAGTACTTGTTTCCATTGGTTCCAGAGTTATAGCCAAATAAGCTAAGCTCATTCAATCATAGTTATTCTATTTTTTTTCTTACTTTAAAAATCTCAGGTTTCACCGTCTTTGTTTTTGTTGCATAAGTTTATCAGTTCTTTAATTTTACGGGATGATCAAGTATACAGACTGCTGTGCACGAAAAAATACAATGTTTGCTAATCTCTGATAAATTATTAGAAACCATTACGTAATTTTTTTTTTAAATTTGGAAATGAAATAGTCATAAAAATTACTAACAAAACTTTATAATAGCGATATGTTATTAAAAAAAAAACTTGGTAAAACCATTTTTATTAAATTTTTGTTTTATTTTAATAGTCACAATTATTTATTACTAATTAATTATGATAACTTTTTCGTCTATCCATAGTTTATATATAAATAATTCTAAAATAAAATAGATTTAAAAAATATAACCTCAAAAATAATTCAAAACGGTAGAAAATATTATTTTTCTATCTTTCTTTAAATTAGTTTCGAAATCGGTCTCTAAAGTTAATTTTTTTAATCACGGGTAGTTTTTTTATTTGGCGTCAACTTGTAAATATCGAAATTTAAGTAAAAAATAAAAAAATATAATTTTGTTTGTACTTTTGTTTCTACTTCGTTTAAGTCTTTTTTTAACTTGATTTTGGTTATTTTTGTTTAGTATAGCTGTGAGTCAATACATGTGTTACTAAAACTAAGTATTTTATCTTGTATTCAGTCTTTAGTGTATTTAGTTGAGATGGTTAGTATATAGTAGTCCTAAAAACTAAACTCTGATATAATGAAAGCGGTTGTTCAGCAGACGAAGGAAAGTTCAGCCTAGGAATGATGATTATAAAGTGAAAGAGTATTTGGTGTATATAGAGTGGAGGGGAATGGTTGGTGATACAGTATGTGGAGAGCTATTACGGATGAGACCAAAGTTCATAGAAGGCTATAGTGCCAAATGAAAGCTAACTATTTATATAAGGCTGGATAGTTTGAAATACTGCCTTGGATTTTTTTTTAATTATATTTTCTTTTTTTGTGATGTTATGAATAAAATGGATTGGTTAATTTTGTTTTTACTGATAGAATTATTTTTAGATAAATATGCATTCGTAGATCCATAATATATATTTATCATACTTTAACCCCACAGAGTTCATTATTCAGAAATATATATTGAATTTACACAAAATTTATAATATAATGTAATAAAATTGGGCTCATTTGTTCGTTCCTTTATGACGTCTGTCCCAATTTTTATTTTGATTGTGATATGTATAAAGCAAATAGATCTACGGTGTAAGAATCATTAGTCAGGATTTCGTTCTCTGAGAACACTGGTGTTCACTAAACAGATATCCTTGTGATGAACAAAAGAATGTGTGAATTTTAGTACTGGATATTTCGTACTTAATTTCGTTTGTAATGCTGATATGTAACACTATATTCAGCTGTAGAGGACACTGTATTTACTGTAGAGGACAACAGAATCCCACTTCAATCTTCACTTTCCTTAAAAAATCTGGCGTGGTATGCTTTACACGCTTGAAAATGGTTGTAACTTTTAATACTGGCTTGCGACTCGTGTAAGGTTACTGAAATCATTAGGATTATGACAATTAACACATAACATATGAATATTTTTCAACGAATGGTTATCTTTAGAAATTTAAAGAAGTGTTAAGAATAAAAAATAGTTAAAAATTAGAAAAGAAATTTAATAAAATATACAACATATTAAAGAATATATAATATTTAATTACATTAAATAATTACACACTACCTGATGACAAATATTTGAATTAAGTCGCATATAACAATTTAAACTTCTTAGGAAAAAATTTACTGTATTAATAAAGATAATAATTTGGTAAAACTGTAACATTTTCAAGAACCGTTTTGCTTAAGAAATAAACTAAACGTGTATAAAATACAAGCACAATTCTATGAGTAAAAGTTTAGAAAAAAACTGACGACGAAAGAAATATAAGTTCTGAGAGACTTAAGTATAAAATTTTGAGTTATTAAAAGAAGTCACTGTGTTGTGTATAACAGTTCTGCAAATTTAAATTATAAGGATTTCATGAAGCAGAAACTAATCCAGAATGTAACGTCATTTAAATGCTGAGTTAAAATTCAACTCTGGAGAAATAAATTACTTTAATCTTAAATCTCTGTGGCGGAGTGGTAGCGTCTCGCACTTTCATCCGGGGAGGTCCTGTGTTCGAATCTCGGTCAGACACGGCATTTTTCATTTGTTATAAATTACAATTTTCATATTCCCATGTATGTTCTTTGCAAGCTTCTATGGTGAATTATATTCATGAGTAATCAGACAAAAGGTAATTTATCATAAAAACCTCTCAAATGACAGTTTTTGGGCTATTAAAAAAGTTATTTACTTCTATTGTTGAAAATTAATTTTCTACGCTCTTAATGTATACAACAGAAAAAAGTAGCAAATACTCCGCTAATAATAATAAATACCGTTGCAATTGATACTGGCAGACCATGTTAATATTACATCTCAATCCAACGAATCGGCGTTGTAACTGACACCAGTACATGGCAATATTATTTTCATTACAACAGTAGAATACCATAATCTTTTCATTTTCCTGTTTAGCCTTCGGGAATTACCGTTCAAATATTACTTCAGAGGATGAATTAGGATGATATGTATGAATGTAAATGAAGTGTAGTCTTGTACAGTCTCACTTCGACCTGAGATGTGTGGTTAATTGAAACTCAACCACCAAAGAACACCGGTATCCACGATCTAGTATTCAAATCCGTATAAAAGTAACTGCCTTTACTAGGACTTGAACGCTGGAACTCTCGACTTCCAAATCGGCTGATTTGGGAAGACGCGTTCACCACTAGACCAACCCGGTGGGTTAGAACACCATAATCTGCAGAATATTTTCTTTCATTTTCAAATAGGACTTCAACCCCGTCTAATAAATCACTTTTAATTTTCTTTTTAACCTCATCACAATCAACAAAGCAAGTTTTTTTGTTTAACCGTTCCTGAACAAGATAACTACTAATTAGAAAATAATCAACTGAAAGTGAGTGAAAAACCATAAAAAATCTTAAACTAGAATTCTGTACAGAAGAATTGAGAGGAGAGTGGAAGAAGTGCTAGGAGAATCCCAATTTAGTTTCAGGAAAGGTATAGGGAGAAGGGAAGCAATTTTAGCCTGCAGATTAATAGTAGAAGGAAGATAAAAGAAAAACAAACCAACATACTTGGCATTTATAGCCCTAGAAAAGGCATTTGATAACGTAGACGGAATAAAATGTTCAGCGTTTTAAAAAAAATTAGGGTTCAAATACAGAGATAGAAGAACAATTGCTAACATTTCCAGGAACCAAACAGCAATAGTAATAATTGAAGAACATAAGAGAGAAACCGTAATAAAAAAGGCAGTTCGACAAGGATGTTCCCTATCACTGTTACTTTTTAGTCTTTACATAGAACTAGCAGTTAATTATGTTAAAGAACAATTTATATCCGGAGATGAAAAGATAAAGATCTTTTCATTGTTAAAGATCTTAATTGTATCAGCAAGATTTGCTGATAATATAGTTATTCTAACTGAGAGTAAAAAAGATTTAGAAGAAATAATGAACGGCGTGAATGAAGTCCTACGCAAAATCTATCGCATAAAAATAAACAAGAACAAAATGAAAATAAGAAATGTAGTAGAAATAATGAAGATGCACCACTGAATGTAAAAATAGGAAGAGAAAGATTACGGAGGTAGAAGAATTTTGTTATTTGGGATGTAGAATTACTAAAGATGGACAAAGCAGGAGCGATGTAAAATGCCGAATAGCACAAGCAAAACGAGCCTTCAGTCAGAAATATAATTTGTTTACATTAAAAATTAATTTAAACGTCATGAAAAGATTTTTGAAAGTATATCTTTGGAGCGTAGCTTTAACGGAGGTGAAACTTGGAGGATCGGAGTACCTGAGAAGAAAAGATTAGAAGCTTTTGAAGTGTGGTGCTATAGGAGAACGTTAAAAATCAGATGGGTGAATAAAATGACAAATGAAAAGGTGTTGCACCAAATTGATGGAGAAAGAAGAATTTCGAAAAATATAGTTAAAAAAAGAAATAGACTTATAGGCTACATATTAAGGCATTTAATATTGGAGGGACAGGTAGAAGGAAAAATTGTGCAGGTAGGCAACGATTGGAATATATAAAACAAATTGTTAGGGAAGTAGGATGTAGGGGGTATACCGAAATGAAACGATTAGCACTACATAGGGAATCTTGGAGAGCTGCATAAAACCAGTCAAATGACTGAAGACAAAACAATCTCGAAAGTATATGTGTAACATGTCCCAGATTTTAATACTTAAATAAAAATAAATTGATTTCTGTTGAGTGTAATTCAAAGCTTTCCAATATTATTTCCAGTAGTTTCACTTGCTTAAAAACTAAAAAGATAGATGTTTCAATTTTAATAACGTCATTCTCTTCATTTGAGTACGATTTTTTATATTTATATCCATTTTTCCTCTTATTATCCTTAATATTTCTTCAAAAATTTATCTTCTTATCTAATAGAATCAATTTCTGTTGATATTTATCAACCCCATAAAATTTCAGTATAACGGTTTTGTATCCGAGATTTAGATGCTAAAATAAGTACGCAAATGAATAAAAAAATTTATTTTTTTAATTTTTTAAATTATATTTATAATATTTCTGTACTGCAGAAACTCAAATTTTAAAATTGAAAAAACCCTGAGCTATGTTTAATTACAATCAAAAATTAAAAGTATTAATTTATTTGTTTATAATACGGTTGATTAAATTAACCTTTACTTCTTTTATATTTATTTAATTAATTTATTAAATTATTTATTAAGTCTTTGCTGAGAAAATAAGTTTTATTAAAATATAAGAATTCCATAATTAATAAGAAACATACATAAATAAGATGAAATTGTATTTAAAAAATTTTTATTTGGATAGATTGATAAAAAAAGTTTTATAATCGTAGTTGCCGTCAAACAACAGCGATCTTTGGAATGGCGACGATTACTATCCAACGTAATATGTTTGTCTCGTTCTTAATAATTCCACTTACCAAATAATTGTTCTACTTTTAACAAATGAATGCAACAATTTTGAAATGAAATACAGCCGGCTAATTCTGTACTGTACATTGTAAAATCTAATAACGGACGACAAAATACTATCTATTACTAATTACACGGTAAATAGATGGTTATTACTGTAACTTTAATTACTTACTGGAAAATTAATTATCCGTTTAATTTTTCAGCTAGAACGCGCCTATCTTCGATGATTTTACCTTTCACAACAGACTTAAATTCAGCCATACTATATGTACGATAAATAATATTATTTATCATATAGAAAAAATTTAGATAATTTATTTAGTAAATCGGTGGGCGAGATCAAATTCTTTAATTAAGCCTTCTCTCCTTTATTAATGCAAAATATTTTTTTTGAAAAATCAACCCCAGCTGTTAAAATTGATATGTGTTTTTTGTTCTATTTTCCTTCGGTTAAAATATTTTTCGAAAATTTTTTGAAAGTTTAAATTTTTTTATAACAGATCCGGGCCCTAAAATGCAGAATTTTTTTTAATTTTATTTTTTTATTTTAGCTTATATTGAAGAGGTGTTAGGATTAAAGTAAACTTTATTTGAGAAAATCTATTAAGATTAACCCATTCATGAACATTTTTAGAAAGGTTTTCTTAAAATTTATTGCCCATCTTTAAAAAATGTGTATATTGTGTTGTTTGATTTTTGACTCTAATGTTTGATTTAAAAAAATTTTTTTTTTTGTAATTTTAATTTTCGTCACTTCAAGGACTATGAAAATTAAAGTAGCTTTGACACTTATATTATATTCCAGACTTAAAATGAATGAAATATTTTTCATTACACTGAAAAAAGTCATACTTCACTTTTTAATATTTTTAAATATTCTCTTTTAAATTATTATTTTTTTGTTAGAGGTCACTTCGTTATAATATTTCATAAATTTTCCCTAGAAAATAAGGAAGCCCATAAAATGAAAAACTTTTTATTCGAAATTTGTAAAAAGATTTTTTAATTTTTTCAATGTCGACGTAAATGAAACTAATTTTGATGAATATTAACCTTATTAAAAGAGTTATTTAATACGCCAAAATTGTGCAAGAACATATAATGACACTTTAAGGCTATTTTATTTTATTTTTTAATGTTGTACCAGCAGCTGGGGAATTCATCCAATACTTTGCAAGATTTTTTCTTTTCTTTATATAAAAATTGCTAAAAGTTATTATTTTTGTATAAAAAACAATTAAACAGAACAAATAAGAAATATTTTCATTCATTTTTATATTTGGTTCGGATTTAAATTTCTCACCAGCTATATCTAGATATATGTGTGTGTGGGTGTGCGCGCGCGCGTGTTTTTGTAATACTGTAAATTTATACTTATTAAGGTATGATTCGATCTCATAGTTCTAAAAATTGTTATTTTCTAGTAAGATGGGAATTACGTTGAATCATTGTAAATATAAAAAAAAAACATTCTTAAAGACGAATACATTTCCTATAATTTTTAAAATTAAGTATATCTTCTGAAATATTTATTTTTTAAAAATAATAATTTACTATAAATGTTTTAATTGTTTAAAAAATTCAAAGCGAAATTTAATTATAAAAAAAATGAAAAACAAATTATATTATGCATTGTTAATGCAGTACCTTAGTAACGTATATTTTGTTTAAAAATTCAGTCTGCGTTGGAATGGGATTGTGTGAGGTAGGGAGGTGGGTGGGCCCTGCCTCAATAAAATACTATTCATAGTAGAGCATTTTAAGCTTTAATGAATCTAAATATTAATAAAAATACAGAAATTACTTTTGAAAGAAGACAGTTTTGATCAATTATAAAAATTATTTACGTTAGTTTATTATGAATTTCTTCCATTCCTTTATATTAACATAAATTTCTGCTCTGCAAAAGGAAAAACAGATAAGTATATATCGATTACAATGGTTTTAGCTCTTGAAGAATGTAAAATTAATAATAAAATTAATTATTTGTATCTGTAAGCATTATCTTTTAAAGCATCGTAAATATTAAAAATTTTTCTATGCTTCTAAAGGAGAAAGGAACTGGTCAATTCGTCACATCTCTTGACCGCAGACAATTTATCTAATGCTGTTTATTCTGTATAAAACAAAATTCGGTAACAGTAGGTAAAGGTGGGGGAATTTATATCATTTGGGTATTGTATTTTAGAAGATTACAATTTAGAAAAAGAAAAGGTGAAAAAAATTAAGAATTCTAGTTTATAACAAAATATCTGAAGCCCCTAGTATGGGACAAGAAAGTACTAACAAAGCGCAAAGAAGTGCTTTTAAAACTTATTTAGGTTTGTATAGAAATAACGTATAAAATCTTTTCAAGGATAGTCTGTTATTCATGTAGCACTGCAGAAATTAACTGTGAAGACTTATTACATTATTGTTGCCATCAAAGCGAATTTACTTGACATCGACACAATATTGATAATTGTATCCTACTATCTGTTTAATTGTTAGCCAATGTAAGTAGACCACTTTTAATTCCTAGCAAATCTTGATTAATTTGCTCACCGTCCATAGAACACCTTCATTGCCATAAACATCTATTACATTTATCAACTTTTTTACTAAATCAATAAAACTGTCTTCACTACTTAACTCTGTTAGTGACAAATATTTTCCCATCATTTTAACTAGTTCACAAATAAATTTCCAATTTTAAAACAGCCATGCTTATAAAGTTCTCTCACAGAAGTTGCACTCCATCATGACATTTCCTTAGCGACCAGATATTCAGTCAGATTTAGTTCGAGATTGTAGGTGATTGTCTTAAAAGGAATGACTCTTAACGTGCATTACATTATGTGCGAGATTCATTCAAAAATTAGAGACAAGTGACTAGAAAAAATATTATTTATTCAACGAAAATCTAACTAATCCTATTGTTCAACATAATCCCAGGCTTCATCTACGCACTTTTCCAATCTTTCTGTCAGCGTTCTTATTCCAGTAATAATTGTTCACAGTGGTGTTTGAGTCATCCTTGACTCGCTCATTAATGTCACGTTAAAACATAAAAAAGAAATATTGCGAGATCGGGACTGTAAAGCAGATAGGGCAAACCGTCCACAGCAGACGTTTGAACAACTTCATTTTCGTTTGAACGGAAGCTTTTATGGCAGCGGCTGTTATGATACAGAAGAATTACCTTTTGAAAGAGAATCAGGATATGTTCTCCTGACTACAAGTTTCAACTTATTTTCCACTGTTGATCGTACGTTATTATTTAAAGAAAAGAGCAATTTGGGTCTTTATAGTCCCAAAACACCGTTAGTATTGCTTTACCAATTGATGCGTAGGTTTTGAAATTTTTTCTACCGAGCAAAGTGAATGTTTCCATTTCATATGGATGTTCGGATTCCACCTCAAAATGATTACTGCAAAATGATTATCTGCTATTCAAACTAAAAAGTTTCGTACAAATGTGAATTCGGATTTCTGTGGTTTTAAGTCAACTAACTCGGAAACCCCTTTGAACATGATTTGCAGTAATTAGTTTATCACGGATAAACGGTCAGTTACGATAGTCGCGGTAAAAATTTCAATAATTTGCAGAGTATCGGTCGAAACGTTTGGTAATATACTTTTTACCATACTATTTTAACATATGCGAGTGAATTTGGCCGATTTTACACTCTCAGAAAACATAAATTTCATCCCAGCATGCTGTTTCCGCGGATGCCTCAGCGGAGCCGAAATTTTGAAAACACAAAGGTTATAATAACGAAAATTGTTTTCGAATAGCTGATACGTTCAGTGATGCCAGCTTGAACATTAGCCATTATAATTTATTTTATTTGTTTTTCCAAATGCCATTGTCATTTGTCTCTTTAAATAACGACCCTTCTGGCGTAACACATTACCAATTGTTATGCAACGATTAACGTTGTATGCTGTAATATCTAAAATCAAATTATGTTATTACAAAATGTTAGAGTATTTGTCTTTTGATAGGAAAATTCTTGTTATCCACAAGTTGTTTGTAAACATTTGCTAATAGCAATGTTACAACATTGCTATTAGACGATATCACAAAACATTTCTATTAGAATTATCATCGCTCGTCACATTCATTAATATTCAAGCTGTCATTAAATGCCGTCGTTTTCGTAAAAAATGTTCACTCGTATTGTTTAAACATACATTTTTTAGTTAAATTGTGATGGAATCTGTGAATGTGAAAAATACTGAATCTAATGAAACGAAATGGAACGAAGGTGATATGGTAAAATTAATAGAATAATAATATAATAGGTAATAATAGTAAATAATAATAATAAGTAATATAATAGAAGAAACCTGTATCTGTTTGGAATATAAAGACAGGAATAAAGAACAAAACGTATGTATAGAGTGAAATCGGTAGAGAAATGGGAGCAAATAACTCTAAAGTTGAAAAGAAGATGCGATGTCTGATAGGTAAATTTCAATGAGTAGTTAAGAAACTTATGAATGGACCTGGTACAGAAGATTTAAAACAAAATTGAATTGGATATAATACGCTGTTCATCAACGATAAATATATTCAACCCCAGTCTCAGAAAACCGGTGTGAACGGATAAAAATTAGCAAGAAATTAATCAGGTGAGAAATATGAAAATAAATTCCCATCACAATTTTAATCGTCATTTTCGGTCCAGTAACTTTAATTGACAATTAAAAATAAAGTTTTTAAAACTACCGTCACAGAAGAATCAATATCATATTTTTTCACGCCAATCATCAAATCACGGTAACCTTTCCGGTCTTGTAGTGAAAGCCACGCTCAGTATTTTCGTTTTCGCTTCCATGTAGCCAGAATGTTACATAGACTATTACCTACGTTGTATTACCTAACGTAAGTATAGTAAATGTACCTTCAAAAGGGAAAATTTGTCACTTTTCATTTTGTTGAATTTAGATATAGATTATGGATTGTCTCATTTATGGATAGATTATTGATCTCATTACGGATATCTCCTTACGGATTTAATGAATAATTTACTGTTTCCACAACTAATTGCGCGTAAGTTTTCAATGAACTGGAATTTGGAACTGGGTTTTGAGATGAATTAACTAAATGGAGCGTTTTCAAGGATTGCAGCAGTAAAACAATAATGTGAAGATGTTACAAATACATAAGTCATAGTACATACTGTTAGATAACATAGGTATTGTAATGTAAACCTACCATAAGAAGTAATCATAAATTATTTTGTCTATTTTCAGCTAACTGAATTCAATTATTTCGTATACACATATAAATTGTGTAACTATGATATCAATATGGATTTAGTGAATGATAATTACTGTCTCGATAACTAATTTTATTTTAAGCTTTCATTGAATTGAAATTTGGAACTAGGATACGAAATGAGTTACTAAATGGAGCGTTATCAAGAACCTCAGCAGTAACACAAAAATGTGAAAGATACGGTAATTAGCAATAAAGACACAAAGAAAATTTTTTTGTAATGAAGAAATAAATTACCTATTTTTAATGACTCATACAAGATAATTACAAAAAATACGATAAATAATAACAATTCATGAGTAAGATTATCAAATATTATTCAAATAAAACTGCAGCCGTGAAAATTAGCTCAATAAAATGCTATGAGCTGAGAATAATTTTCATTATAATTATAAATGTTATAGATAATACTTAATAAACTTATTGAATACAAATTTTTTAATTTTGTTTTCGTACTGTGTATATATATATATATATATATATATATATATATATATACAGTACATTATCTGATGTTAATGTACGGAAAACAATAATTTAAAAAATTTAAACGGAAAATACTAAAAAAAATGCCTATTTGTGTATGTTATAGCCCTATCATTAGATTATAATAAAGTAAAATGTGTGTTATAATTGTGTAAGAGACGTGTTTATAAAAAAATCTGGACTTCCTTTACGCCTATTAAATTAAATATACATATGTTTTTAAAATGAAAAGTACATAAAAAGCCCTCTCAGTGAGGGCATGTGATTGCAGTTAAGAAAAAGTCCAAAACCCAATTTTTTTTTGTTTTGGTTTTTTTGGCACTTCTGGTCCAGTCGATTGCAATCACAAGAGGGGAGGTATGCAACTAAATATTTTAACAGACCTAAATCAAAAATTTCAACATCCTACGGCTAATCGTTTTTGAGTTATACGAGATACGTACGTACGTAAGGACGTCACACCGAAACTAGTCAAAATGGATATTTCCGTTGAAATCTGAAAACCGAAATTTTTTGTGATCACAGTATTTACTTTACTTCGTACAAGGAAGTAAAAAACAATTTTAAATTAAAACCGGTTATTCCAAAATAATATTAGAATTAAATTTTTTATAAACCTTTGAAAGTGTAATGTACGTACAGTCGCTGTAGTTCTCTCCTCACACTTCGGTATAGTAATTAAATACTTGTTATTTTTTAATTTTCCTACAGCTAAAGATTCTTTCTTCATGCAATCATAAACGCTGTTGACAATTTCGCGCGCCTGTCTTCGAAGTCTTTTACCTTTCACAACAGACTTAAATTGAGTGGTAACTATTCACACGTAAACGAACTACTTAACTTTGAATCGTAAACCACGATAAAGACTTTTCACAAATTATCGTGCGTACATTGAATATGTAACAAAATACACGACACACGCCAAATGTATTGTACCGAGAGGCAGAACTACAGAACTGAATTTTACATACACGGGAAAAAAAGAGAAATAAACATTGTTTTTTTATCTGAACAAGTCACTTTCTTAATAATGTAATCACACAAAAATACACTGCCACTAAGCGATGACTAATCATGGTGCAAATGTTTCAAAGAAATAGCAATGACGTGCGGGTCATCTTCCAAGTCGCCGTTACGTGGCGCCTGCTGTAAAGAATGTAATATATTATGCATACAAAATATAAACACGAGCTTGCAGAAATTAAACATATAAGCTGAATATTGAATAACTTATATAACAACTAAACTTACTACAACCGACTTTATAGCGGAGATAATTCAAAACAGGCCTACAGAAAAAACAAAAAGCTAATTATTCAATTGTACTTCGATCTATAATTTCTTGATTTCCGGCCAGAAATACTATAGTTTGGTGTTACAGGATGACATTCTCAAATCCACATTCCAACATTTTACTAAGCTGGATATTAAACTCTCAATTTGTAAGTAGGTCTTTCACTGTATTAGGTTTTTGGCAATATTACATGCTTTTAAGCAGAATTCATTGGAAATTGTTATTACTATTATTATCACAACTATTATTGTTAAACTACTATTATTATTCGTTAAAATTTTTGTTATTTCCTTTTTACTTAACTTTTATTTTATCTTCTGCTTTTACGAAATTGTTCTTTCACATGTTATTTTTTTGCCACTTAGAAAATTTTCTATTATTATTAAAATTACCTAACACTGAATTAAATTAATAAAAATAAAGTATTACATATTATGGATGAACAACTCGTACTGTGTTTGAAAACATCCTTTTCATTAAAATTAAAAATTATCTTGGTATGTAGCTTCAAAATATTAGAGAAATAAAATTCAAATTGTAATAATAATATGCGAATTTTAGGAATATGATTTTGTGTAACTTTTTTTAATGTATTTCTGTATCCCATAGGAAACTGTTATATTTGCTTTTTAATGTGTATTAATTTCCCTTTTATTCCAGAATGGCTTTTCATAAATTATGTAACAACCTATTCTTCTCAATCGTCAAAACGAATCTGTGTGTATCTATGATGAATTGAAGAAAATGGATTTTTATTGAAATTGAAAAAAATAAATTTGCAAATATATATGTACACTGTTCCGTAACAGTACTTTGCCTGAAAAATTATTAAGTTTTAAAATAAAGCTTAATATTTTCTTACAACGGTACCTAAGAATACTGTACATTCGTGAGGAAGTCAATCGTATAAGTGCAAAATATATACCTAAAGTAAATGAACGCGTGGACCACCTTCTGGGGAATCTGTTGAACAACGTTAAGGATATTAGAAGTCTAAAAAGGTGACATGTGTTGAAGCTGGCTTATGCTGGCTAGCGTTAGATTTTACCTTCCAGGACTAAAATAACAATTATTAATGCTAACTTTGTTTATTAAATTGGTTTGGATTCTCATCCAGTTTAATTCTCAATGCATTCTTGTATTTTTATATTACTTTAATGCCTGCCACAAGAGAGAATTCAGCCGCCGATTGGAATTATTTGAGGATTATTATTGACATACTGAGGATTAGTGAAGTCAGCTCAATCGATTGAATTATTAAATTATGAATCGTTCTACTGACCGTTTGTGTTGAGATTACTTCATCACCTCTTTTTTGAAGTCCTTTAATGATTTCTTTCCTATGGTAGTCTGTTATTTTTATATTTTTCATTGTGATTATTTGTGTGTTTTGTTATTGATAAGTACTCCCTTATGTAGAGAAATAATGAAATCTATTGGTGTTGGTATTTCAAGAAAAGTATCTCTGGGTATTCTTCATTCGGGTCATTATTTGTTAATCTATTTACTTATGGCTTCGATTGTAAATAAATATGAAACCGATTGTAAATAAAGTACAGAAGTAGTATTTGTAAACAAAGTATCATAAGAATTATGAAAATATTAACAACAGTCTATGCTATTTTATAAATTTGAAAGAAATTTTATGATTAATAAAATAATTTATGATTAACGAAATTTGATTTCGAAATTTTTAAAAATAACTGAATTCATACCATGTGAATTACATCATTTGACAGGTTTTTTCAAGAAATTATTTAGATTAGATTAAAGGAAATGTTAGATTAGAGGAAATGTTTCAAGTATAATTTAATGTTATAACCATTGATCTCTATATAACTGGATAGGGGATCCCATGTTTTGGAATTGGTAAAATTTGAAGCATAAACTAGCGCAATTAAATGAGTGATAGTACTAAATAAAATGAAACGACGCATGCGCAGAGGTAAGTGTAAGAGTAGAGATAAAATCGCGTTTTAAACCGATGCAGTACAAGTATTATTTTGAACACTGATCTCAATATAATTATATAACTGATCTCTATATAAATTTTCTACAGCTGTTCGTAAGTTTCTGGTTACGAAAATGACCGTTCTTTTGGTTGTCTGACTTGAATAAAATAATATCCCTACCATCACGATTATAGTCTCACAAGCATGCAATGTTTTTATTTGCTTCTCAGCCCCTCATTCTGCGGCACTGGAGTATGCATAAATATTGAACACTTAATTGTATTTTACGCCATAAGGATCCCCTATCCAGTACTCGACCTCCTATAACACAGTACTCGACGGTTGCCTTTCGCAGGCAGACTGCTAAATTACAAGATTGACCCTCGTATACTGTCTTAGTTCCACTACAAAAAGAGCCCATTTCTCGAGACAATCATTTTAACATACATCCGCCAGACACCGTAATATGTAATGAAGCCGGCCACACCAGTCAGGTATCGTTACAAAAAATCACAGAAAAACAAAAAATCAGAAAAATAGCCAATCACAATCAAGGCTCATCAAGGATTGTGATTGTTTTCTGTGCAATAGTAATTTACAGTACTATAATTTAAAAACGGTATCTTTCAATAAAATAAACTATAAAACAGTATTATCAATTCTCAATATAGCTTTTAATATTTGTAGGTAATGTTAAAATTTTTAGTTTGTGAAAATTTAATTTTACACTAAAATATTGAATACTTTTATTTACGACTGTTCAGGGACCAAAGCCTTTCAGTAATTGAAAAAGAGTGAATAGTGTTACAAAATGTTCGGAGCAGCTTGGGATGTCCTGGGATTACTACAAAACGCTCAGACCAGAGAGATGAATATAACAATAAGTCAACAGTTTATATATCTCCGGCTCTACTAAATTTTTATCACATAGATATTAAACTATTTAATTTTCTACTCCAAATTTTTTTTGGAACAGATGATCTATTATTAAAAATAAATAATAAAACAGTTTTCCGGATGCCCAGCTAAATTCCTCGATGAAAGTTATAACGAAACATTGAGACAGATACAACGTACCAAATAAATTACTCTCCGAGTTTTATATATCATCAGCAGGTAATGAGGTTTATATCGAAAATAAAGAATTACACTTTGAAATTTCGTACAATAACTACTGAGCGTAATGAATACATTAAAATTTATGGGCCGCTTTTTACCGGGGAGCAACATTTAATATGCAACACTACAATCCTCAAATATTAACCAAAATAATTGATTTATTTTCTTTTTAAGTGCATTGGATGTATCTGTAGAATATCTTTAATAAACCTATTCTTTTTAAAACTTGATTTGAAAAATACTGCATTACTATAGGTATCATTTGTAACAGAAGCTTTCCTAATGTAAGGAATAAACAGAGCTCACTCAGTGTTTAAAATCCTATTCAAATTCCCAAAATTTATGAACACATGTAATATAACAAAATATTCTCCAATGGATGATGTTATTTCAAAATTTTATCAATATGTGTAATTGATGTACAATTACCCCAAAAAATTCCGTAGAAGCTCTTGATATCATACTTTACCATGTGCAACCAGAACCAGGTAATGAGGGAATTACCTGCAGTACTATGTGGAGCTTTTCGTCAGAAGCTACCGATAATTACAAAACGCAGAAGGGCTGATGATGATATTGAAAACTGCCTAAAAATCTTTCTTCAGTTTGTGAAAGTTAAAGTATAAAGGTATAATTTTTTTATTTTCCCCTAAAACAAATATGAAGAGACAAATTTATTAAAAATATCCAATAACATAAATCTAATACGGTTAATTGGTTTTGTGGAAGGGCAGTACCGATTATAAAAAAGATTAACAGTATATTTTTATTAATAATCTGCTTTTGGAAGAGATTGATTGTGAGGAACAATTTATGCAACAATCCATTTATACCAACTTAAATGAAGACAAATCTGTTAAGGCGTGAAAGCCTGGACTTTCCATGCTTCTGTAATGGTACTAATTTCAAATCATGTTTACAAAAATGTACGATTGAGGCTGAGATTATTGCAGGCGTTGGTGAAAGAAAAATAGTAATTATATCATTAATTATGTTATTCTTGGTATAATTCCTTTCGGTTTTGTCGAAGCAGTCAAAAACGAAAGGAGGGAATTTGTTAAAATTTTGACCAAATTCCCAGTCATTATTTTGGTAAAGGGATGCAGACAGCCACTTTTTGATGTTTTGAGACGAGGTGGTCTTCCAATACATTTAGTAACGATAGTAAGGAATTTATATAATAATTCAAAGATATGCATGACAGGAAATAGAAGTACAACAGAGATTACAAAAGAGGGTCTTCAATCAGGGTTGTAGTACATCCATCATATTGTTTAATGTGTGTATGGACGAACTTCTTAGAAAATGGATATCGCTTTTACTTTTTTATTGATGTATGAAAAGTTGAATATTGACAATGCTGTACGCAGATGATCAAGTGATAATGCAAATAATGAATATGAAGCAAAGAAAGCTTTATCTAAACTGTCAAAGGTAACACAAAAATACAACTTAAATATCTCTTCGGACTTAATCCAAGGTTATGGCTTGGACCATAACCATTTTAGGAAACATATTTCCCAAAATACTTTGAGAGTTATGGCTAGTGAAAAATTTCGCTTGAATTTCAGCTATCGCGGTGAAATGAGGACGTAATGACATTGTCAGGACGTTAATTAAGGGGCAGAATTTGTGATTTGTTATTCATTATCCAATTATTCATAAAATAGGCCCCAGAACCATATTTCCAGTAGTTTTTAAGTAATCTGAGGTGAAAACCAATAAATTGGGGTAGATAACCCTATTTTTAATGTTCGACTTATGTTACCCCTCTTGCCATCGTGTTCTGAAACCTAGCGGTGGCTAGGCTGCCCACAGCAAACTATGGTTACCAGACCATCCCGCCACTTTACGTCACTAGCTGCTTCTTCGAGCACTATACGTAGTGTCTTATACCAATCTACACTCATACCTGATCCAAGGCGGTCGTGTCCGGATGGACTCTCTCAATTCTTGTTTGGATGAACATTATTTTAAATTTATTTAGCTTATGTTAAGAATCTATCTTTGAAGTTAAGTTATAAGTTACAAATGTTATGTTAAAAAATTATTTTAAACCGTCAAGACGGCGTACAATTAAACAATCCTTCAGTAATCAATAAGGTGTTGTCTTCATCACCTACGCACACATACACCCTCGCTCTAAAATCTACCGCAACGCTGTTGAACAAAGGTGTCCCTTCGACGTCGCAACAACTTATAATAACTTTGTTAAATGGGTAATAAACATATAAACCTTTAAAAAAAAAAAAAACTTGTAGACCATTTAATAGATACAGAATAATAAGGTTAAAAATAGTTCACTTCTATTCAATTTTTTGGATCAAAAACCATAAGGAAGCACCAAATTTACCCCTCGATTTTTACTTCAATAATTTTAGTACGGTTTAATTTCAGAGAGAGAAGAAATCAGGGCTAAAAGTTTTGCAAGTCGAAACTCGCTAAGAAACAGTTTTCTGAGCCATGTTTACATTAACGTTTTTCTTATTTTTGGCTAAAGAATCATCTCCCGAGAAATTTCTGTGCAAGTTGTTATTATCATATATGTGTGTTTATTTCATGAAAGAATTCTTTTAAATCTTAATATTTTTGTGAACTAGAGAATCCTAACAAAAAAATCACACAGTTTTCTTCTTTTTTTTATACAAATGTATTTTATTTGCAATATATTTTCCGTTTAATGGAGAAGTACAAATAATTGTGATTTCCAGATCAGGTACAAATCCTACAGGATTTAAGAGGAATGTTCAAAGGTTAGAGTTTACAACACAAAAAAAGAATATATATATATTAAATCTGTAATTAAGTACAAAGGACGTGAAATGTATTCGCATCAATATTCAGATTTTTACTCGTCTTTCTAAAAGGTAAAATCTTTTTTCAAAAAAAAAAAAACATTTGAATATTAATTACCCGATTGGGATGAAGTCGATTTTTAAATTTGGAATCAGTGGGAGTAATACAGTTGAATGAAAAGAATATTAGCGAAAACATTATGTGAATGGAAAAAATGTTTTCTTTTCATGTATCATTAATACTCTCGCTTATAATCTACATGTATAAAATACAAACACAAATTATTTAAATTTGTAGTGTGTTATAATTATCTATAGAGGGTTTGTAAATGTTTGTGAATGCAGAAGAACTGTTTTACTTAAATGGAGAACAAAATTCACTTTAATAACATCAATAGTGAGCGATAATGTAGCTGACGTTTATATATTCTTGTAAACGTTAGATAAAAATTAGAAAGTCATATTCGTAGTTTACATAAATTACAAAACATATTTTGAATGAAGAGAGAAATTTAACACAGTTCTACTGCAAAATTGTGTTTGTCGTATAATTGAAATACACAAAACTTAACGTCACTCGTCTAAGTGGGGAAGAAAGAAATTGTACGTGTTACTTATTCTTGCATATTAATCATAGGTTTAAATGCTTATTTATTAATATAATGAATTTATTTAAATCGTATATATTTGAAAAAGAAGATTTATAAGATCATTAATATTTATAAAATATAATACGGCTTAACTCATACATGTAGAATATGTAAATTAAGTATTATTTAAACTAACTAGGCATGAAATTTTAGAGGGACTATAAATGAATTTTCAAGAAATTTTGTTCTTTATTACTTCGCCAAATTATGAATTATATTGGAGACTTATTTAACTTTGTTTTGTTTATTACAGCTACGTTATTAAATAACGTGTTTACATAAATAAATATTAAAATAGAAAAATTATGAAATTTTGACATTTAGAAGTTTGAACCAAATTTAAACAACTTCTCAATACGAAGATTGATTAGCAGCACCTTCTCAATTAGTCCCTTCTAAATTTTTGCTTCAGTTCTTTGGTGTTATCATAATTCATGTATTGAATTATGAATATATCAGTTCACGTCCAATTAATCAATTTTTCCTTTATTTTGGGCTTTTAAATTTTTATATCTTACTGTTACAAACCTTTTTTTTTAAAAACTTATTTTATTTTACATAATTTAAATTTTACTTAAAATATTGGTAGGTCTACACAAAACAATGCTAATATATAAATACTCTTCGTAAGAAATGGAAAGTCAAGAAATCTTAACTTGATAAAATTAAGAACAATATTCCTAAAAATGACATAAATAGTCTGTTTCCCACGGTGGACGAAGTGAAATTGTTTCTGATATGTAGGAATATGCTAAGCAAGCCATCGGGTTGGTCTAGTGGTGAACGCGACTTCCCAAATCAGTTGATTTGGAAGTCGAGAGTTCCAGCGTTCAAGTGTTAGTAAAGGCAGCTACTTTTATACGGATTTGAATACTAGATCGTGGATGCCGGTGTTCTTTGGTGGTAGGGTTTCAATTAACCACACATCTCAGGAATTGTCGAACTGAGACTGTACAAGACTAAAGTTCATTTACACTCATACAATCATCCTCTGAAGTAATACGTGAACGGCAATTCCCGGAGGCTAAACAGGAAAAAATAAAGAAGGAATATGCTAGGCGGTCAGGACTTGCTTTGCTCGCCCGGCTGCCAAGCCAGGACCTCCAGCAGTGTTTGTTACCCTCATGGTTGTGAGAATAAAACTAATAAATAGGAAATAAAGTATTCAGACTTAATAGAAACCTGAAAAAAGCTAACTTACTAAAGACAGAATAGTACTAACTATGGTAATTAAAGTACATAGACCTTTGACTAGGAAAATTTCACAACTATTTCTGTTGCCATGGTGACAGAAATTAATTACATTTTTAATTAATTAATCTTTTTACTTCTCATTCTTAATTAATATTTTTAATTGACAACTCCTCCCCCCCCAAAATAGAATAGAGCCTCGGTCTACGGCTTAAACCTTCCCTGGGATAATACGAATATATCTTACAAATTTGAAAGCAGTCGGTAGGTTGGTTTTCGCGTGATGCGAGAACACACGAACAAACTTCTGGCTTTGTGTATAATACGAGTATATATATATATATATATATATATATATATGTATATATGAAAGATAATTTTTTATTTACAAATTAATCTTCGATTACTCATATTTCCTGAAATAAATGTTATTGAATATTTATATGAAAATATTGTGATACCAGAATAAGATAATAGTTTCTATATGTATCATTCAAGTTTAACAATATATTATAGTACAGTCAATTTGTATTTTTATTTGAAAATCCTTACCTACCGATTGATGTTTTTTCCAGATGTTAGGGGTGATGAGGGAAGCTTAACTCCAGATTTTTAACATCCCCCTCCCTTAGATTTTTGAAAACCCCAAAAGTTTTTTAAATGCGTTTTTCTCTGAATCTATGCATTTTAGAGAAAAGTTTTTCAAACAAAAAATATAGAGGACATTCTCCTCTACAATTAATGTTGAACTTATTCCGTATAATTTGAAATTGAAATACTAGGTGGCGTTGAAGTTGTAAAAACCGTGTTTTTCGGGGTTTTCACCGGAAAAAAATGTTTTTCGTCTGTATTTCATTGGAAAGGTTTTTAATCTCAAAAAAACAGACAACTTTTATTTAAACAATTTTCTTCTACAACTTACCGTTTTGGAGCTGTAGCTTGTGAAAGTGTGAAAATGTTGTGAATTGGGCACGTGTTCGAAACCGGTCTATTCGTTTACAACGTTTTTTATAACTTCAAAGACATTAATTGTAGAGGAGAATGTCCTCTACATTTTTAGTTTGAAAACTTTTCTCTAAAATGCATAGATTCAGAGAAAAACGCATTTCAAAAACTTTTTGAGTTTTTCGAGTTTTTAAAATATCTATGGGAGGGACGACGTTAAAAATCTGGAGTTAAGCTTTCCTCATAACCCCTAACGCATTGACAAAAGATCAATCGGTAGGTAAGGATTTTCAAATACAGCCTATTTTGATGACAAATTGCCTGTACTATTATTAGCAATTATGACTAAAAACCTCTCTAAAGATCTGAGGAAATAGGGTTAGCCTACTAAGATCCTATTACCGATGAAGAGGAAGTCCTGATATTCACCTCCTCGTGGTAGAGAGGGGGAAACGTTTATTTAATCAAGCGGCTAACGAATACAGAGACTACTCGGGATAAGCAGCCCCCTTCTATCACGTTCCAACTGCATCTTTGAGGGCGGATGAGCTGGTAGATTTCTGGGCACCCTCATGTTCTTGGGTGTCCGTTGGTTCCATTAAAAAAACTAATATTGGTCAATGGCAGGATGTGGAAGGAAAGGTGAGACTACCACATTAAAGATTCCTAGGATCAGCAGTTACGATGCATTGGGCTCTAATAAAACATTCCGGAATAATATTTCTCTAATCGGATCTTCAGGAAGGGACTGCAGGAGATTTAGCTTACAAGAAAAAATAAGACGGATTGCCAAACTTGTACAGACCTTATAAGACTAGCTGAGGACATCACACGCTTTGGAAAACTGCTGCAAACCAATCTTAGGACTGCAAAGTTGATTGACAAAATAAAGAAAAGAGAAAAAATATATATTTCAATCGTCGTATAATTTAAGTTAAATGGGACCACCAGAAAAACATTAAAATAATCAGCAAAATCGATCTCTGTAGAAAGAGAAAGTCATTAAAAAATATGAGAAGTACATAAAATGGAGAATCTTTTCGTTCTGCTGAAGTTAATTTTTTCTTTCGTAATGTATACGCTACAATTTGTTTAACTAGTGAACAATAAGCTCATCTCATTGAGCTTATTTTGCCAAATATCTCGGAAAATGTAGGACAAGAATTAAATAATAAAGTACGGTTTCAGCAAGACGGGATATTATCTCATTATATCTGAGACATAATGTTTACAAGACAAAACCTGCAAACATTGACAAATTGAAGACAAGAAGACACAGACAAAGAAGAATAATAATTGATGAATCTGCTCGTGTATTATCACATATGATACAACAAATTATAAACAGATATTACTTGAGGTTAGCGCACTGCCAATCTGTAGAGTGGAAGAATTTTGAACATTTATTGTAGAATAGTATGCTTTCAAAATTTATTTCATTAGTAATTTACGATCGAAAACATTTATTAAAATACTGAAACAAATCAACAATATAGCACTGTTTAAAGGTGTTGTCATTGTATGCATTATGAATATAAAATTAAATAAAATTATTCGTGCAGCATGTTTTATCTCGTTTTATTGTTAATAAAATTCTTCCGTCACTGCAACTTTGAATGCTTAAAACTCGATAACGAAAGGCATTAGCAGAAAAACGGGTTTCACCATTGTTTTTTTATAAAATTTTAAATCGAAATCATGTGTCATATGTGAACTTTCCTATTTAAAAAAAATAAATTTGATTCAATATGGCGGATCCAAGTTGACGGAGAAAAATTAAAAACCACCACAAAGCAAATTTTGTTTAACTATGCAGAACCCAATTTCTGTCTGCTTGTAAATACCTCTCAGTTGTACATTTTAAAGCTATTTCCATACTTAAATATCACCCGGTATACATAATAATGACATCAATTTAATTTTTCCGAATAGTTAACTGTTTGTTTAATTCGGATGAAATTTGAGTGATGATAAAAAACACGAATGATGATATTCTGTACATATCATGATATTACATTCCTGGCATCATAGCTCTAGAGCTATGCTGTAAGAAGGAAAGTATGGCAATCAGTCAAAGAATGGAGTATGGGTTTTGTGCATTGCTTGACGTTTCATGATCCACGAACAACGAAAAAAAGTTGGGGATAATATTCGTACAAACGTATTTGTGTTGGTGTGTCAAAAGTTTAATAAACTTTGACTGGATTAACCGATTTTGATAAAAGTTTGTACAGGGATTCGTTGGTAAAATTTTGGGACAATATCTCCAGGGAGTGGGGTAGATAAATTTTTGGGTCCAATTTATTCAAATTTTGCAAATATAACCCCACTTTAAAATGAGCTCATTACGTGCGTGCTTGTTTAGCTTATCATTTTTAAGAAAACTTTGCTCCAAAATTATTCTTCTGTTCACCAAAAATCAAAAAATGGTTTCTTTTCATTTATTTTTACAGTTTTTTTATGTCTTCCGAGAAATAATAGTGGTGGAGTGGGAGAGCCGATAAAAGTTTAAAAATATATATTTATAAAATACATTAATAATATAATTTTTTAAACCTTTTTTTGTTTATTTAAATTTGTAATAATAATGTTATAATAAAATTTCATCATAATTCATTCCCAGTCACAAAAAAAATAATAAATTTTTGGTAATCTTTTATTACTTGTACATTTTGTAGTTGCTTTCATTTAACATATTAAACGAAGAAAAACGAAGATTTCTGAGAAGATGATTTTAGAGTTGGGAGAATAAAGAAATTAGAATATAACTTTTTTTTTGGTTTATTTAACTATAATTTTTTTTAAAAATATAACGATAATTTTACAATTAAATTTCTCATAAATCAGCCCCACTGTAAAAAATAAATATTAGGTAACTATTTCATATATCATTGTTTTTCCATTTTATAAGAATAAATGCCAGGGAAGTATAATAAACTTGTTATCAGCTTTTTTATTTGAGTAATTGGGAGTTCACGTGAATATTTTACACTATAAACAATTATATAAGAGACTGTGACTTAAGTCTTAAGTAAATTTTTTTTTGTAAGAATAGAATTATACATTGCTGGTTCTTTTACAGTAAATAAGCACAGTCTGTGCATCTGCCTATCGTATTTATTGTCCTCTATTATTAATGTGCATATTATCATCTTTTCCTGATGTTTATTTTCTAGTAATGTATAATTTATGGTTGTTAAATTTCATTGCCATTACTATTTCATTACATTAACTATCAAAAACCTTTTATTCTTTGAGTATGTTTTTAAGTTTGGTAATAAATAGACTATCTTTGTACTAGTGAAATAGATTTATATATTACTTCCGAATAGATTTTCTGATCAAAACGATGGATTATTGGTTCCATATTCATCGAAGACACCATAATTACGTACAATACCATTTCTCAAAAGTTCTCTCTTAGTTCATTAGAAAATCCAAAATTAGGTATTGTTACATATCTACTTTAACAATAAAAGGCCCTATCGAGATCAAAGTTTTAACTTCTATGGTGCAACTTAAAGCTGTCTTCGAGGATTTTAAAATTTCAAAAGGAGTTTTTCACAGCAATCATTATGTTGTAGGTAGCTACAAAAAGGGTTGCATATAACGAAACTACTGGAAACATCTTCAAAATATTGAAAACATCTTCACTTAGGTAATCTAACAGAGTATCTGAGAATGTGTGGAGGAGAATGCTTTAGGATTAACTTCATACAGAAAAAATTGCTGATATTCCACACTCAATATTATTTCCAGAAACAATTGTTTAACAGTAGTAAGAAATAAGCGATTTCAACCAATCAGAATCAAGATCAAAGGACTCTACGTTTTAATTTACAAACAAAGGGACGTAGTAAATGTTTCCTAAACTTTTCTTTTTTATTTAATAAAAATTAAGTTAATTTGTATTCTTTTATTATTATTATTATTACACTTTTTTTTCAATTTGTGTTATCCTGAAAATTAATTAACAACTTTAATAAAATAGGTAAAGTGTTTTATGTACGTGATCTATAGATAAAACAGAAAGTTGTAAAATTAAACACATAAAAGGTAAATTATAACTATATAAAAAAAAGTAATCGAAAATAATCTAGCCTGCCAAACTATTTTTTCGATGAACAGTGTAAAATAAACTACTTTTATATTATTGATATTCCTATGAAAATAGAAATATAGTATATTCCTATTTAAAAATTTTTTGCTCTAACATTTTGAAAGGAGGCAAAAAAGCGCTATCTATAAAATGCAATGGAAAAAGAAAAGAATTTTTTTTTATTGCACTAGTGAGTAGTATTTACAGTGAAACGTTTTTATCTTCAAATAAACATACATCATTTTTCTTTAGAAATTAAAGTTTTCACTACTGAATATAATAATTCATATTACCCAAGGAAACATTTGCAAAATACATATATCAAACAACCATATACATATACATACATACATATATATATATATATATATTTATTTATTATATCAATCCTACATGAAGACATTCTATTAAGAACTAATTAAGAAAAAAAATTATACAAATAACTGATAAATAAACACTTCAAAAACTTCAATTTAAGAGTATTAAAAATTGAAGTTTTTATTAATTTCTTGAAAATTCAAACAACGAATGTATAAGAGATATTAACCATGATCAGTGTACTGTTAAATGGATGAAATCTTTCAAGAATGCAAAGAATACAGATAATAATTATTTTGCATTAAAATTGTAAATGTTTTGATAAAAAATATTAAATGGGGCATGCACTCATGTGATACTTCGTCTTACAGGTTTTGCAAGGTAAGAAAAACGGTATCAAAAAAAAATTAATTTCTGATATTTTAAACCAAAATGGAGACCAGAAATGTCCTTAGGTTGATTAACGATAAATCTATAAAAATATTACATTATCCAGCAAAAGAAAAACGTTTAAAGATTCTAGAAAACATGGATAAATTCTAGCTAAAATTAAAAGAATAGGACATTAATGACAAATTGACACTCAATCTGATGTAACGTTTAAAAGATAAAGTTGTTGAAATAAATAATCACAAGCATTAGTTTCAAGAAATAGAACCGTTAGAGTGGGAGTGACAAACCAGAAGAGACGATGACAGTAGGAATGGGGAGTAGGAGCTTAACATCGCTATTTATTCGACTCAACACTAAAAGTAGTTTTGAGAATGGTGGTACTCCGAAATGCGTCAATTACAAATGTTAAGTGAAAATACTAGGAGGAAGTACAAAATATAACACTCAAATCTATTAATTTGAGAGGTGCTTCCAACAATGGAAACATCGCTGGAGTAGATGCATTACATTAGAAGGGGATTATTTTGAAGAGGACAAGTTACTGAACTAAACAGGTTAAATATGTTTTTATGAAATAAGGTCGAATACTTTTTACTTCCTTTTACAGAGTAAAGGAAGTATTGTGATCACGAAAAATTTCGGTTTCCACATTTCAACCGAAAAATCCGTTTTGTCCACCCCTGAATTCATTTTGACCAGTTTCTGCGTGATGTCTGTACGAACGTACGGATATCTCGCAAAACAAAAAAAACTATTAGCCGTAGGATGTTGAAATTTTGGATTTAGGAATGTTGTAACATCAAATTATGCACCTTCCCTTTTGATTGCAATCGACTTGACCGAAAATGTCCAAAAAAGCCAAAAATCAAAGGTATTTGGATTTTGGACTTTTTCTTAACGGCAGTAATAATAAGCTCTCATTGAGAGCTTTTCAACGATATATCATAAGTGGTACTTATTTTCACTGATTTCAGAGTTATGCCACATGAAATTTTTATTAATGAAATATTTGGATCTTACAAGGAGAAGACACATCGGTTGAAATTCGACTTAATTTCCTTTTCTTTAACTTTTTTTTTTTTAATTCAAATATATTGATTTATTAATAATTATTAACACCTCACTGTAAAAAAAAAAAATTAGGATCAATAATAATTCAATAATAAAAATAAAACAAAAATGAAAAATGTGTTCTCCACATCAGATTTTTTTTTGATCATACATCGTATGTTTTCTACAGTTGTATGTATATTAGTAGAAGAAAATAAAGTATAAGGTCTTTCAATCGAGTTACTTAAGAATCGAGGTTTCTTTGTTAATATTCAGACGATGAAAAATACAAAGAAGCTAAAAGTAAAATTAATAACCTCGAATTGTGTTTTTTTTTCTTTTTATAGGCATACAAAAAAAAATCAACTAAAAATTGAAGAAACTCAAATATATTTGTAGATTAATGACTTCTAACTAGGAGCAAAAGGGATTGTAGATTGATTAAATTATTCGTTGACCAGTCACCAAGGAAAATCTGATAAAACTGGAACTGTTGAACACCAAGAAGTCAGCATGCCAACTGACAAAAAGACAAAAATGAAGGAAGCTCGGTAAGAAGAAGTAGTGATTATCCTACAAATTTGGAAATTTTCCTATTTGGTAGACTTACATTAAGAGAATATTGACAAAGTTTTTAAAAACATTAATTGGGAAATAACGTTTTGGACTCAAAACAGCGTAGGGAACCAACCCAGCCTAAATACCAGGACCGTTAGCCTTATAACAAATTACTTAAAACAACTCATACTAAGGATTTTTCAAATTAAATAAAACTATAAACATATTACAATCAGTAAAGGTTATTTAAAATTTAATTAATATCTTTCAAACAATAAAACAAAAAATGACTCGGCTTTATTATAAAAAATTGTATAATAAATAATTAAGAAGTAATATTTATTTGATTCAGTAATTTATGAAACATTTTTCTTCTTCCATTAAATACTTCATTATGCAATTTCAAAACTTTGTAATAGGTAATTGACAAGAAAATGTGAAATTTAATTTAAAATGAGAAAATGCAGTGGAAAGTTACAAAGATAAACACTGAGAAAAACAAAATCTTATGATATTGGATACGGATAAATTATTCAATGTTTTAAGGAAGTAAAACTTCCTTAAAGTTACATTAACCAGCTACAGTTTAAGTAGGTTGAAATATACGGAAATAAAACTAAAACTGAAAACTGTATGCATTCAGTGAATTCAAATATAAAACTTTTAAGACGTAAAATATCTGTTAACTTATTTTGAATTATATAATGTATTTTATTCTATTAGAAGTACTAGAGATTTAAAGTAATATTTATTTAATAAATGCTTCATTGTTATTTTCGAGATAAATCCTAGAAGGTTTTTAATGTAATCATGGAAGCATTGAAATTTCACCAAGAGTTAACTAACAAAGATTTGTTGAGATCCAAAATCATGTAAATTGATTTCAAATGCTATTGTTACATTTTTAAATTCAATAGTCAGGTCAGTATTTCATGTAAAATTGAATAATACACCGAGTAAAGAATACTAATTGTATTTAGCTTTTAAATTTATGACTTCTTCAATTACCTCTTCTTAGAAAATATTATAATTCAATAAATTTCTTTGAATTACAAGATTTCAAGGATATTATCGAGCCAATTTAAGTAAATAAATAAATAATTATTATTACTAATTTACTGTACAATATTGAGAAAATTATTTCGAATTTTCGTTTGGCAAGTTTTACATTAGTGTAAAAAAGACTTAAGAATTTTTATGAATGAATTTCACCACACGTAATATTTATTTATTCAAACGTTAGTTAATAACAGAAAATGATAATGTTCTAATTAAACTTTTAGGAATTTTCTTAGGATTTATTGTTTGTATATTGGAATATCAAAAAAAAAATTTCGTTTGATAGTATGATTTTAATATCACTAATAGATGGTGATGATCGTTTTTACTTCTTGCTTTTAGTCTATCAAAACAAAAAACAAAAATACTAAAAATGATATTTTTAGGATATATGCTTCAAATACATTTTTGCATATTAAAACCTGAAATAACAACTAATGTTCTTGGCTAAAACTGAATTCTTTCCAAATAACTCACTTAAGTAAAATGGATATTTCAAAATCTACGGCCAATAAAAACCCAGGAGTTTTCTAGGGAGAAGGTGCATATTCATATTTTATTGAGTTTTAAATATTTAATACCCCGTCAACCTGGACGGGGTCATCATCCCGAAATCTGGCCGGGTTCGATACCTTGGGCTCCATTTTGATTACTGTTTAAAGTGGAAGTACTACATGAAAGAGAAAAGGAAGTAACTTAAAACCAAGTACAGAAGTTCTTTATTGATTTTTAGGTAGGAACGCCCACCTGTCGTTGTCCTAATAAACTTTGGTTATAAAAAATTATTCTAAAACTGGTTTGGACATACAGGATACAGCTTAGAGTACGACAAGCAAAAGTAACGTTTAGATTATACAGCGTTTCAGAACAAGCTGGGGAGATCGACTGCATAAGCACCGTGGTTGACTCGGAATGAAGAAATTCATGACTACCTTGGCAGTGTTCCTTCTTAGTTGTGCGCGTGTGCGCGCGCACATAGATTTTAAACATAGCACACAAAAAATGTTTGTGTACAGACGCTTCAAAAATTAAAAAAAAATTAAAATTGGAAGTGGTAGTTTTAAGTTCAAAATAATAGCAATTGTCAGTGGTGAATGATGAGGCCGTGGAATAGTGTGCTCATTTGACAGCTGCGTAGTTAATTCTGGGAATTGGGAATCTCTATCACCCTTATGGCGCCACGTGTGTTTAAGCTAACATCTTATTTGCGTTCGTGTAAATCCACCTTAGATTTACACGTTCGTGTAAATCTAACGTGGCAATAAACTGTTCGATTAGGTTGCGCTGAACCGTAGCAGATTTATCAAAAAATAACTTAGATTTATCAAAAAATAAAGACCCTATTACACAACGCCAGAAGATTGCACATCAAACACCAGTTTTACGTTCGTGTAATGGTCGTTCATGAAATGTGTGAGGATTTTCAGCGCTCCATATTCAGCAGTTTTGGCTGTTAATTTAGCCATCCAAGCGAAGCCATGCCTCTTCGCTGAAAAAACACGTTCCAGAATTTCAATACCGTTATCAACAGGAGAACGAAACCAACGACAAACGAGAATGTTAGTTCCAGCAGGATAACGCAACATGTCATGAAACTGCTAATGAAACGCTGGATACGTTAATGGCAATTTTTTGGCCATCGTTTGATAACAAAAGGGTTGTGGACGCTTCAGACGTCCACAGGTACGTGATTAATTATGAAGGTATTTGTTGCGTAGGAATATTAGACTACTCTTATCTTATCATTTTTTATGTCGTATTCAAAAAAACTTTTTAATTTCTGCACAAAGGCATTTGTATTTTTGAAAAATCTGCACTGTCAACAGAAATTCGTTCACAGGTCACAAAAAGTTTGAGGGAACGCTGTACATTGGACTGCCTTACGTTCGTAACGAAATCAGTTTGCTTTATGTTACAGAGAGGAATTAGGCAATCATGTGAACTTTCTAGAAGTTAATTTTTAAGTCAACATTGTAGATGTCCGGCGACTGAAAAGCCAACACGTGCTGGACTTGGGATATCTGACTGACACTTGACCTGGTTCGGTATCAGACATGTGATAATATTAAATGTGGAACCAAGCGTCATTCTATTTCTTTCTGCTATTTTGTTACTATTGTTTGCTACTAATTTGTATATCTCTATCTAAATTTTAATAATGTTGTGGATTCTTTTTTTGGATTATGATTTTTTTTAGACTACTGTGATTTCTTGAATATTTGTGATCCTAATTATTCAAATGTGCTCGTTTATATAATTTTTATTTTTACATGTTTTTTTATTTCTGTGAGTACGTTTTATAAGGGTTTTCGCTGGAAACCCTCTTCACGTGCTTTTTGTAATGCAATTTACTCTTGGTTCCCTAAACGGAACCGATTGTTAATATACGATTTCTGAGACAAAAAATAAATTAATAATTCAATAATAATAGTTAACTTATTTTCATTAAAAAAAATTCACATAAAAGATTACAAAATAAATAAAATAAAAATATTAAACGTTCGCGCCAAAATATAATCCGAACAAACCACTGTGATCTTTACAGGTCGGTAAAGTCAACAATTAATAATTGGCCTCGACACTAATACGTATCAAACAATCTTGAACTTAAAATTAATTATAATTAGAAAAAAAGGAAAGAAAAAAGCACAACAGTGCAGCATAGGCATAAAGCAAAAAAAAAAAAAAAAATATATATATATATATATAAATAACATACTTTACCTATGTAAAAATGGAAAATATTAAATCAGATAATATTGAATAATTTTGTTGTATAGAAAATAAATCGCGAAATAGTCTTTTCGGTAAATTTATTTTTTCAGTAATTTGTAATGTTTTAATTTTTAATTGAAAGCAATGTGGTTCGGGTTGAAAGAAATAAACAAATTTTGAATTTCTTTTTGACTGCAACAAAAAGTCATTTCATTATGTAATATATTACGTTCATTCCATGGAATGAAATTAAAATTAAGGTCGGAATTAGGTGCAAACTCTGCCTTCGTTGGTAGGCATCTGTTCTTTACTCTACTTTTGAGGTACAGTTGTGATACATCTGATTACATCTGATTAGAAGTCAGGATGTAGCCGTTTTGTATAGAATAAATTTATTCATCTTATTATAAACCTAAATTACTGCATAATGTTTAAAGAATTTTGAATTATCTAGTAAACAACCTATTTTAAATAAAAACGAACATTTATTTATTAGTTGAACGTATTATATTATTTATAATTACACAAATCTGATGACATTGCATTTTTATGTTACAAAAAAAAGGAGTGATACAGTACGTTTCGTTTTAAGAAAATCGTTTAACACATATATGTTAATCGGAACTGAAAAAATAATATTTGAATAAAATTACTGTTTCCACAAAGTACATAAGTTAGCTATTACCTAAATATCTTACCTTAACCTATAAAATGTTTTTTTTTTCACGCAAAAAAGATTGTTTTACGCTTTTAAACCTAACAGCCTTGAAACTAATACGATTATTTAGAGCTTTTTAACAGTTCGATTAAAACAAAAAATAAAAATAAATAAATAAATAAATACCATATATGACGGGATTTTATTTTTTTTTATCATTATATAATTATGAAATTTTCATACCCACTTAGTGAGCGACAGATAAAATATTATGTTTTCAGATTTTTTGGACAGGAACATCTTGTATGTTACTCCTGCTGTAAAGTGAGCCAGGAAAGTGGTGTAGAGTGTAAAGCTTCCGGCAAGTGTTGATAAACCTTAGTTTCGTAATAAAATTACTTTCATTTTATACGTACCTGTATAAAATTCACTTTAGTTCACGCGCGCGCGCACACGAACATACACACGTGCGCGTGAAATTCAATCACATCAAAACTGTAGCTTAGTTTATTATCACTTACTAACAGAAGATAACATATTTTTTTGTTTTATGTTGAATTGTTTGGAAATTTGTTAGTTTTTAATATTTGTTTAGTGTTTACTTATTTGTTTTGATAGCAAAATAATTGTTTGATATTTTATTCGTACTATTTTCATATTCAATAATCTTCTGATTTTATTTTCTTGGCACCTGTGACATATCAGGTAATTAATGTTTACAAGCAGAAAAATAATGTGGTCATTTTAAAAACTAAATAAAAATATTACAGATTATAAATTTTTATTATAGAACGTTCAGTGATTAACGTGAGACAAGATGTATTAAATACAATATATTTTATAATATTTTACAAATTTAAAAATATCAGAGATTTAAGGGTAACGTCAAAAGATTAAAGGATATTACTTTATTTAATTATCAGTGTGAGATATATGTATGTTTTGCTTATAAAACATTTTTATGCTGCTAAAAATCTTAACAGATTTTGTTAACATTTCATTCATGTAAATTTCTACCTCTAGTTTAAATAAATTCACGTAATTTATTCTTCTAATTAAGAAGTACGTCGTTTTTGTATTGAAACAAACGAAAAGATCAAGTTTTTATTGGAAAAACTATAATAAAATGAAACCTTCTAATCTAAAGACATTTTCAATTAAGTTTTGTTCGGAACCAACAAATAACATGCAAGTAAAACTAAACCATATCAAATATTTGCAGTAGTAACAGTATTTTTGTGTAGAATAGGTTGTGGGAATACTGCTACATTAGGGATTTTTTTGTACTGTATCTTTGTTTCGTACGCATATACATTTACAACGGAAATACTAAATTATAAATTTACCTAAGTCATAATAATTTGTATTTATGAAAATTTACATTGGCCAACCAATTTGAATATAAAAACAAATTAAAAACCGATGATTAATACTTTCTGGTTTCACTGAAAATATACTTAAAGTTTGTTCCTTAATTACAGTACATAATAGATTACAAACAGAATTAAATATCTACCAAACATAACAAACGATTTTAACCCTCAGACTGATTAAGCATTATTCAAGCATATCATCCAAGCATATTACAGATTCTACTTAAGATATTTATTTTAAAAATTTTCATAAAATTAAAGCAAATTTACTACTTAGGAATGAAAAAAAATGTCATGCGGAGTAGTTGTTCCGAAACCTCTGAATCTAAATAACAAACTTCAGTTTGTTTTAAAGCAGAAAAATTAACATAATTATTATTATTAGCGGATAAGCGAATTAACCTCTAAATCTTAGAGATTAAATTTGAAATGCATTTCTATCAAGAATTTTTCATTAAAAAACAATAATTTTACAAACAAAAAGTAAGTAGATAGTTAAAAACACCAAAAATAAGAAAAACTAGCGTAATTTAAAAAAAAAAATGTGAAAGTCTAAAATATCAATAAATTGAGGAGATGATTTAATAAGATTTTATTCAATGCTATATCCGATAAACATTTTTTAATGATAATATGAGTAAAATTTTCATTTTTTAACTTTCATTAATATATAGCTCAGCCTCTTATCGTATCCATTTATCCTTCTCTGACATTTTTTAATTTCTTTTGGAAAATTAATTACCTTAAAAAACCAAAATTAAATTATGAGACAAAATTCATGAAACTTGATGAACCAAAACTAGATTATTCGCGCTATTAATTATCACCCAAAATTATTATTGTTATTATAAACAGTTCGTGAAGAATTTAACAAATTATGTAAGGTAAAATTATACATTAACACATGCATGCGTACTGATTTTACGGTGTTAGTTTAGATTCCCAATTTGATCTAGAGAAAAATTGTCTCTTTTTCTTAAATTTATGTCATATAATTGATACTTTGTCAGTTTATCTACGTATGCTTCTGTTAGCCGCTGTGCTATTATAGTCGTTCTTTGAATAGTAAAGCTATGTCGGCAAAGAAGTCGGTGTATCCAGTCTAGTTTTAAATTCATCTCAACCGATATTTAATTCATCAATGATTTCCAGGGCTTTCATCCGATACATTTCTGTAGAAATTGCATATGCAAACTGACGTAAATTTAATGCATGCAAGTTTTTTCTCTATTTCTGGCTAATCCGCCGATGTACTCTCTTTTTTATCGGCTATCTTTCTTTCTTTCGCCAATCACGAATGCAACACTCTGCCATATAAAATTTTGTGCATATAGCACAACACGATTTCCACCTTCTTTGAGTAAGCAATAACACGTAAATTTTCTGTACGGTGAATGAACTCTGTTTCTTTCTTCATTCATTCCTTAGTAGTTTTACTGTTCCCAAAACTTATACGTAATGAACGAAATAATAATTTTTCTAATAATTCATTATTTTTCTGTCATTAATAAAATAATTATCAAAGTAATTTTTATTTTACAATTATTGCGTAATTTCCAGTTTTTAAAAATTTAGTTTAAAAAATTTATCTGTTTATTATCTATTTAATAAAATCATTCCACGTCAAACATAAAAAATAGGATTATTTACCCAAATTTATTGGTTTTCACCTCAAATTTCTCAAAAACTCCTGCACATACGGTTCTCGGACCAATCTGAAATTCGAACAAATTTTTCACTAACCGCTACTTCAAAACGAAACATTTTAGAACATATGCTTATACAAATTTTTCCCATTATTTTTACGAGTAGAACAGACTACGAAAGTCCCGGGAAAACTTCACGATACAATCTGTATAACTTTAGTTATTAGATCATCATCAATGAGTGTGAAATCTTAAAATCCATGTACAACTTCAGGCATTATTGCAACCTTCAATCCGAACAAAAACGTACGCGTAGAATATGTGTGTGAATACGGTATATCCTACCAAGTAATAAATAATCTATATTAGATACGTTTAACAAGTAAGCAGATTATAATATTGATTCTCAATACTATATTGATCTCAATATTCACTACTGAGGGCTCTTAAATAACAGTAAATATACGACCAGTACTTTGTTGAAATTATACACCGATGAATATATATTCTAATATCGAGATGTTGCAAACAGGTTAATGTTCAAAACTGTAAATAAGATTCATTAAATAAACAAACGAACAACACTTAAACAAGAAACAATGAGAATTAATTAAATAAATACATCCGCTTCTCTGAACAATTATAGGAATCCAGTCATCGGTTAGTAAAGGGATTTTCTCTTAATACGCTATCAGATTGTACAGCCAATAGTTAAGTTTTATGCAGAATACACAAACAAAATAACGTTTATTTATGTAAGGTTAGAGAAATTAGAGTAGTGAATTAAATCAAGTTGATTGTTATTATGAAATAAGCTATTATTAATTTTAACCTGAGGCCGAATTGAAACGAGTAACGGTACAAATCACAGAAACATGTTAACATATTCAAATTTGTTAAGCGATACTGCATCATAAAGTACAACTTGATTATGATTACTTTTTAACCTTTTTTTTATTCACATTTTTAAATTATTTTCATTTCTTTCAGATCAGGTATATATTTTTTCTTTCTCTGCCTTTTTTAATCACTGGAGGAGATACTAGAAGATAAACAATTTATACTTTCGTTTATATAAAACAATTTTTTGTTTTTGTATTTAATAAAATTAACCTTCGGTCTAATAAAAAATTAGCAAATTAATTTCACTTAAAATCCTCTCTAAATTTAAAAACATGGGATGATTTTTCTTTACTTTATTTGATATTTTATGGTGATATTTTATAACTTTGTTCTTTGAGTAAAGTGTTTTGCACGAAACACAACCACATGATTTCACAAACAAATGACACATCCGAAAAAATTAATTTTCATTTGTTAATAGAAAGTAATATTATGATATTTTGAAATTTACTTCACACCGAGTTATTAATCAACTTTTTTTATGACTTACGTAGAATCAAAAGAGGTGAATTGACAGTAATAACTTATTAATAACAATAAATTTAAACTTATAATTAATAATGAACTTATTAATATAATATTTTAATTTAATAATTTCATCCAACATTCTTTACTTTTTTAAAATTTAAAATTACCCGCGTTCATACATATATAGTTTCTATCCATTTAATAGATTCTGTAGAATCCCTTGAGCCGAGTTGATGCAGCATTTACTTTACAGAAAAATGTTTGATCTGATTAACCAGTAATACTATCTTTGTAACTAATCAAAAAAACAACTGGAGTATAATAACATACTAGATATAATTTACAAAAATAACCCGAACAAAGTTTCTTTACTCTTCTATTTCTCAGGCGCAACGAAGTGTCGCTGTTAGCGCCCGGACACGATATTTATATAGCAAACATACAAATATTAAAAAGAAACAATTAAAAATTAATGTAACAACTAAACAACGGTAATAAAAAACACAGCATATTTGGAAAAAGCGAAATAAAACTACAATGAATAAACTAAAATGATAATTGATAAGAATAAAACTACCGCCTGGCAAACGCCATACGGTATACATGGACGATGAAGACTATATAAATAATCAAATTTTTGAATCAAATCCACCGCCTTAAGAAATCTTAAGACATTCAATAATATCCATCATATTCTTCCCTAATATATTTCGCTTATTAACCCCTAGTTTAAACTTGCAACGCAATGCCGCATAACAAGACACATCCACAAGGATATGGTGTATCCTCAGTGAGAAGTCGCAGCGAACACAGACCGATGCATCGGTCTGATTCATGAGTAGGACAGTGTACATTATTCGCAAACGGCAAATAATAACCTCCACTCGGCGGTTATTCTTACACGAGGAGCTCCACGGTGAAGCAATGTTCTAAACTGGACGAAGTTTATTGTTGATGGAAGCATTCATGAATTTACTTTGCCATTCATCACAGACCTCCCTCTTCAAAAAACATACTGGACCGTTCGAAACAACGCGATTAGTGAAAGAAGACATCAATCAGGCCTCTTTTGCCGCACGATAGCACGCTCATTGCCTGAAATTCCAATATGAGTAGAGATCCAGCAGCAGCTGACGGTTTTGTTACACTGAGGCATTTCAGAGGGAACAGACTGTATATCACAGGCAAAAGGGTTTCTGGAGTGCATGTCACTAACCATCACATGTCGGAATGTTGGGCTAAGTATATTTAAGGCTTTTTTAATAGCATATTACTCCGCGACACTGATGATGCTGAGAAGGTCAAACATGTATGTTCTATTGGCAACCACAAGAGCACAACCAACAGAATTATAGTGTTTACATTTGAACTTATTGATCGGCCAAAAATAAATCCTGTACACTCAGAAAATAAAATATTAAAAGCTACAAAAATAATTCTAATCGTTTAAGATTTTAACAATTATAATATTATGATACAAATTTTAACAAAATTTTATTTTACTTTAATCATTGATAAATAGCCTGCTGAATATCTGTTCAATTTATCTGAAAAATTATTATAAATAAAAAATTTGATACTTTATAGATAATAAAAAAATGGAAAATAAAAAACTGAATAAATATAAAAATCAAAAAATCGAACAGTAAAAATAATGTGGCAGACACTTTCTGCTTACACTAACGTGTGTTCCCCTTTCCTTTCTGTTATATCCATAAATTTTATTCTATTAGATGGATCACATCGCTAGAACCCTACCTACCTTCGAACCCACCAACGCCTCATTTTCACATTCCTTCTTTTTACGTGCGTACATACATACATACACACGCGCGCGCACGCGCATACACCAATCGACATTATTATTTGATATAGAATCTCAAAATCGGTTTTTTGAAGGAGATATTTTTCCATGATATATTTATATCAATAATCTTTGACACTATTTTAAAATTCAGCAATGGTCGAGTTGGAAGAATTTCAACTAAAGTAGCAACTCACCCAAGTCATAAGGCGAAATATATACTCGAAAAAACGTCTTGAAAAAAGAATTCCAATCTTATGCAGTTACAGAACACTTGTTAAAAAATTTATGAATGAAATATATAAACTCGTAAAAAGGCAGACTTAAATCAATGAAATCAAAATATATAGTTATAAAGCTGTGTAAGCCGTTGGATTTTTTAATTATCTTTTCATCATAAAAATATTTTTAATCATAAAAGTTAAACGTAAAATTCATACGTAATTTATACAATCGAAACTGAAGCTGCAAACCTTTTTTTAAAGTTGGTTCAACGGAGTTTTGTAAGCTAAAAAGTTTATTTATTTATTTTTAAACTATAATACGTTTGTTTTAATTAATAAAATATAATCATCTGGTAAAATAAATGTTTTGAACCAATTAGTGGCATTTACAAAGTTCTTAAAACGTTACTATTATTCTAACCACAGTTATAAAATTAAAAATATTTTTACCTTGATTTAAATATTATTTGAAGATTCTTTAAAACTCAAATAAAAGTAATAAAAAATATTTAATTTTATTTATAGCAAATTTTTTTTATAGAAAAATAAAAAAAAATCATAAATTCAAAAAAATTAAATTCCATGCTATGTTGTAACATCAACGATGTGATCACCATAGAATAATTTGTTTTAACATTGCTCGAATTTTTTTATAATTGTTCGAAATCTTACTAGGTTTTCATCATATTCCAGAACATTTTTTTTTTTTTTTTTTTGTAAAATGGAAAGAATAAAATTAAAATTTTCAACTTAAGCACATAAAGAATCTTAGTTTGTAGTTTTTATTGAAAACCCCAGCATTCATCACTACTGAGGTGACAGTGCACGAAGTTAATTAATGAAATATTTAAATAATTATGCAGTAGTTACATGAAATATCGGCCGCGGAGTGAATAAAAACGAAAATCCCATGGTTGGCAAGTGTAAATTTATAACAATACTATAGAGAATAATCGAAAAGTGGCTTTTGGTTAACTTAGTTCGCCCCCGTTGTAAAGGACCCCAGGTTGGCTTCTTTATTTTAAAAAACAACACTATTTGAAGAATTCACGGTCCCCAAACAAGAGGCTCTCATTAAAGACATATTCATTTGTTACTTTTTTTTTTTTTTACTTTTCCGGTTCGGATTTCAGTGTTCTCATTCTACCATTGAACAGACTCACAGGATCATTTGCATTGTCATCAACTGCTTGGAGCGGAAAAAATTCTGTTCGGCTGACTTTCTAGATAAACAACAAACATTTAATAAGGTATGGTTGGTCTGCTATACAAACTAAAAACAAATCTACCTCAATTTTTTAAAAATTTAATACAGCGTATTTACTTGGACGAACGCTTCTCTCGAATTAAATATAAGAAGGAGTTGTCAGTATTCTTTGGTACTTGCTCGGGTGTTCCTCAGGGCTCAGTGTTGGGGCTTATCCTCTACTCCTACTTCAATGCGGACCTTCCAGTCACAGACATTACCACTATTGCATAGTTTTCTGATGACATGGTAATCGGGATGATGATCCAACTCAAGCTTCAACAAGTTGTAGACTGGGTTAGACCTTCTAACCGAATGGTTGAAGAAATACAGAATAAACCTTAATCAAGCGAAATCTAATCACATGACATTCGCAGTGAGAAAAGGTGACTGCCCAGGAATCTATTTAGATGGAAGTTACATTCCAAGAGCTGAAAGTGTAAATATATTTAAGTATTCATCTAGATCGTCGTCAAATATGGAAGGTACACATTCAGGAAAAAAGAAACAACCAGATATCAAATTTAAGTATCTTTACTGGTTATTAGGCAGGAAAACGCAACTATCCCTATCTAACGAACTATTTCTGTACAAAGTGATTATAAAACCGGTTTGGAAATGCGGAATCCAACTCTGGGGTAAGAAGTGTACAAGTAATATAGAGATTATTCAGCAATACAGAGATTATAAATTTGTGAGATGCATTACACAGACGCCATGGTTCGAAATTCACGAGTACTTGAGTTACTGTGTGTTCGAGAGGAAGCGATCGATTTGCAACTAAATATAAAGTAAGACTTAACCACCACGTAAACTATCTAGCTGTTAACCTCTTATACAATGGGAAAGATGTTAAGTGGTAAAAGCGGGTTCATGTATTGGATCTTGGAATCTAATAGTGATACTCAGGAAGAGGCCTCTCTTGTTAAGTTGGGCGTCATCAAAGTGCTTATGTTACGTTTAAGATCATTTATGTTTCTAATATTTGTTTTGTTTCTATGTTCTATTATCCTTTGCATGTTGCGGGTTTATTCACAGTGCTGGACATTATTATGATTTCTAGTCCATTACTAACAGGGCTGTATCACTGCTTATGCTACCTTTAATTTACTGTTGATGTCTAGAATGTAATTAAGGTGTTTCAAGGAAACTTCCTTTATAATTTGATTTGTCATAAAATTTACTTATGATTTCTGATCTACGAAACCGATTGTAAATATAATTTGAGATTAAAATAAAAATCTTTCCTTGCAAATACAGTTAGAATAGAATTATTAAAGAAGAAAGTGCAGTGATGATGTGAAAAATGGGGTGTCGGGTGTTTTTTGCAAATCCTTATGTTTTCGGGTCCAACTAGTTCATCTAGACCAAAAAAAAAGTATATACGTATATATACCTGTGTGTCACACTACTTTTGGCTTTATAGCACAAGATTGACCAAACCGATAACTTCAAAGTTGGCTCACATATTTCTATATATATGGGACACTGATCATATTAATATTAATATCTTCAAAATTCGTTAAAGAAGTGGGTGGATACTACGAAAAAACCAATTTCGATTTTCTTCTAAGGCATTTTAGAGGACGTTTATTACAGCATATTTCATATACAGAATGCAAATAAAAAATAAATCTTTTGTTCAAAATACCAACCCCATCTTTTTAAAATTGAAATATATTTTTCCTTTTTCTCTCTACCTTCGGTTAAAATATTTTTCAAACATTTACTGAAAATTTGTATTTTGTATATAGACCTACCCAATAATGTCTATATTTTTTTTCTTTTAATTTTATGCCTACGACCTAAAATGCAGAAAATTGTATTGTATGACTTGACTGACCTAGCCAGGAAAGTTGTGCAATACTTTGTAAGCTTTTTTTCTATATACGACAACGTAGTCAAACGTGTTTATAATATGGTTTGTACAATCTCATACACATGATTAAAAAGAAATAAGATTACTATTATAAAATGATTATAAAAGAAATAAGATTACTATTATAAAATGATTATAAAAGAAATAAGATCGTATATAACGATATAAAAATATCAATAATAAATGGCTAGAAATATAAAGATATTATTGTTATTGACTAATTTAAAAATAATCATAGTACTACTACATATTATTTATTATTATATGGAAGAAAAACAAAATTTATAGTTGTTAAGGGACGTGGAATATAAGTTTTGTTTTATAGACTAACACTGGTGGTCTACAAGTCACACAATAAAAGAAACAGTATTTCTTGCTCACGACACTTCACAAAGTAACTTGAAAAATTTAACATGTTTGCTGTAAAATGTGACACGTACTACAATCTTTGCTTTCCAGCCACCGTAGATGTACGTGAATAATGGCATTAATTTTTATCTCTAATGGCACCTTTTTTATACCTGATTTATATGCATACAAATTTATATTAAGGCTTTCTACTTTTATAATTAACAGATTTATTCTAAAGAAATGTTCTTCAGTAAATTAGAATGAAAGATAAATTAAATTCTCTTCGTTATTAAGTCAACCACATTATTTTTATTATTACACTATGTAAAATAATCGTTGCGATTAACATTATTGCTTCAAATTCATTTAATAATTTATTAAAATATTTCAATTAACTTATTTTGAAAACCTACTTCAGGAAGAATATACAGTGGAAAAAGAATCCACGAGCACTTTTCAGAATTGAATATTTAAATTCTTAATTCACTTTTCCTGTTCTTTACCTCAGGGACTACATACCAACAACTTGGCATTCATAAAAACTGAAATGAAATATGGGCTCTTTTACCACGCTTGTAGGATGTTTTTAGGTTTTATAAAACTTTGATTATATTTACAATTATTGGTCATAATTTTGAATTCTCGGTTTATTGTCAACATGAAAATGTTATACATAAAACTGCATACATATTTCAAAAATGGATTTATTAGGTGGATTTCTCTATTACGCTATTAGAACAAATAATATTCAGGTAATTTTCGTTTTAGATTAAATATCAGTATATTTAGTAACAATGCTGATATTGAATCAAATTAATTTTTTGATTTTAGTTGGAGTTATATTTATCATGTTAATTACAATATTTTAAAGAAATGATCATGAATTTTTAAGGAAAACCTGATTGGTTTTTAACAAACTTCCAAGAGAAGTACATTTCTAAACCTGCCTAATTATTTTTTTTTTATAAGCAAAAACTCTACTTTTAGAAAATGGACGATATTAATGATTTCATTTTTATTTCATAGACAGTTTTTCTTGTGATCCCAGTGTAAGTTTTCTCTATGAAATTTAAGTCAAAGAAACGAAAAGTGAAAAAAATTCAATGTCATTTTAAAGACAACGAATTTAAAAATATTAAACAAGTAAGCTCACTTCACGGGACACGTACCTCAACAAACTTGAGAACTTTATTTTTCCTCGGATTACTGCAGGCTTCAGTTTCCAACAAGATGGTGCTCCACCACACTTTCATCAAGATGTTACCATGTTCTTGAACAACACTTTCCCCGGATGTTGGGTCAGACGAAGAGATCCAAATACATGGCTACCTAGATCTTCAGATATTACTCCTTTGGACTTTTTGCTTGGGAATTTATTAAAAGTTGTGTGTAAAAAAGAAATGCTTGAAATTTTTATGATTTAAAACAGAGAACTATTAAAGCTCAAAGATCTAATAACGCCATAGATACTTTTAAACACCTAGTAAGAATTAGATTATCGTCTAGATTTCTGTTGAGATACAAACGGTGCACACATTGAACTTGACTACCTACATTAAAACGTAGTTAATTAAAAAAATCCCTTTAGGCACGCCGGAAGATGGAGGTAGATTTCACCGGGTTAAAGTAGATGATAAAACAGATTTCCACCTTAAAGTTAAGAAAAACTTCAAATTTACTCAATACGACAATGCTTGCATGCGAAAAAAGTTTTAATGTTTAGCATACGACAAGCCCCCATCCTCTTACAATTCCAGCAACATTTTGGTCATTCCTTGCCGTAAGGGTTGGTCATATAAACAATTGTTTCAGACAAAAGTTTTAGTTAATGTTCAGAGGACTAACGACCACTAAAAAAATCGATTCGATACTGTGGTTATTAAGGGAGGTATGATTTTTTTGTCTTTGAAACCCAATTTCCCTGGGCCAATGGTCGGTGATATCAAAAAAGTTTACTTAGATACGTTTTAGACCCTTATCCAAAGAATAATTATCCAAAGAACTTAAAACGAATTCGATATTTTACTTAATAAGAAAGATATAGGAATATTTATTTTTTAAAAAGTCCCATTTCCAACCCCATGGTCCGATTTTGTCATTAACGAATTCGACTGAAATTTTTCGTCCATATTTTATGTATCAATTTGAAAGTAATTGGCGCAAAAATACGGCAGTTATTGTCCAGTCCAGAAAAAAGTGAAATATATATATAAATGTATATATAAACTTTTGAACTGACGGTGGTTTTGGCGGGATGTGAAACGCGAAGATGTCAAAATTTTCAGGAAATCGAATCATTGTACCCATTACAATAGGTAGCTTTCTAATGAAATCTGCCTAAAAAGAATAAGTAATTTATATTTACTGGTTTTCTTAATATACTCTATTTTTTTTTGATACCGTTAGCTCGGACGCTTTGTATGTAAATATATATATATATATTTATTATTATTATTAAATATATAATCTCTCTCTCTGTCTCTCTCTATATATATACACATTTTTTTTTAATGGGTGTTATTTAATACTGTTTTCTTTTTAAATGCTACTGTTTTTTTCAGATATATAACGCTGTTTAAAAAAATAATTTAAGTAGTTTAAAGTATTCCAGGAAAGGAAGATTGTTATAACAGTTATTATAAAAAAAGGGATAAAACTGGACTATATAACTGGGAAATAGCGCTTATCGCAAATAGTAAGTTTTCATGAAACGATGAGTAAACTGTAAAACGCAATTTAAGAGTGTATTTTGTTAAATTATCTCAAAACCAAAACAATTAATAATAGAAAATGAAAAAAAAAGAGAATTTGTATCAAACTTAACAAAAAAAAAGAAAATTTTGTAGAATTCAATACTATTTAAATATTAATAAACTCACTCAGTGACTGAAAAAAAAAAATTAATAAAGATTAGTTAAACCTCTAAATAATATATTTATATTTAAATGGTAACAAAGATAACTTAACTCTAAATAAAAATTAACTGAAATGGTGTAAATGCCATATACATTTCCAAGTATAAAAATCCTCATTCAAAAGATGACCAGGAAAACTAAAAATTAAATCGTCTCGTGTTTCATTCCTCAAAGAGTAGAATATCTGAAGTCCCCCTAATTACATTCATTATTCGTCTCTGCAACCGACTACTTCCCTCTATCCGCCACAGGTCTGACTTCGTAATGAACATCATTACTTGCACAAAAAGCAATCTTCATTAGTCTCACTAGTACATGATTTATGCGTTATATTTATAAAATTAACAGTTAATAAAAAGTTAGAAAACCCTTTGCTGTGGGAAAATACGCATTAAATATCTTTACTCAACAAGAAAATCAACACCAAACTAAAATAAAAATGAAATACTGTTTTTTTATATCAAACATCATATCATATCTATTACATCGATTTTACCTATTAAATGTGATTCATATACTGTTTTTTTTCTTAGCACAGATTCAAGTTTAAGAATTTACCCAAGTTGGTGAAGTCCTGCTGTTAATTGAATTTCATTTTTTATCACCGTATTTTAATTTTCATAAAATTTCGAACAAATTTAATGTGAAATGTTCTTTGTAACATATCAAAGTTTTTCATATAACTGAATTTTTCTTATGTCGGTATTCACATTCCTAGTAGCTGTTTTCGTAATTAAATTTAAGATGTCAATTGAAAAAGTAAATAAAACAGTATTATCAAATAAAAGAAGTCGATACCATCTGAATTCTGACTACAGTGCTCTACTTCTGTAAACTTACTGGCCGCAGGAGTTTCATCGACAACAAATATTTGAGTATTTAAATTTGTTGCCTTATTGATAAAAATTTTCAATTTTTTACTATACAAATATTGTAAAATCAGTAGGTTGTTCTATTAATTGGTTAAATCTTAGGCGAATGGAATTTGGCAGAAATTTTAAGACTAGATGACCTTTCTCACTCTAAATTAGAAGAGGAATTATGATATGATAAATTTTAATGCGTGCAAAATCTCTCAAATGCTATGCATGGCCGGAATTTGAAATCCGCATGAAAAACGAGTACCAAATTTTAAAAGAATAATAATTAATAAATAAATTAATAATTTTTCATTCCACTACCAAATTTTTAACAAAATAATGTCTTGATTTGGCAACAATAAGAAAAGGATTTCAGGGAAATACCTCAGTAGCGCTGATGTCACACGCATTATTACTGCTGAATGTAATTCAATGGAATTCATTATTTTACTGACAACTTACTATTTATATCGAAAAAATAATATCTTATAATTTATATATTAATTTTACTATCATTCTGCACGCATTTTTGTTACGAAATTATAGAATATTATTTAAATTCTCATTTGAATGTTGTTGTATTTAATATTACTATACATTTTATTTTTGGGAGTACTGATAAATTACTAACAGTAATTCTTTCTCGCAGATAAAATATAGATTCTTATGTCTAATCAAAACCTGGAACTGCAGTTTTCCGTTTTCATTTTCGGAGATAATACTGAGAGCCATTAAACCATACAACTTTGGGATTAACGTTGCTATTGTCTTAGAAAAGGCTTCCTCCGTTTTTTGTTTTTTTCTTTTGTTACTCATTTTCAACTATGTATACGGGCAGAAAAAAGTATAAACTAATAATTGATCTTAGTTTATTTCACCATAGTTAAATTGACGATTGAGTTAAAAATGACAGTATTTGGGAAAACAAATGATATATAATTACAGAAAAAACTACGGCTGGAATGCAAAATTGTGAAATTCGCTTATCTGTTGAGTAAAAAATAAATTTACTCGGTTCCTTAACACTATACTTCTTGTAAAAAATAAAAACATTGATAAAGTAAAAATCTTGTTCAGTACCCATCTAATGATTCTAAAGAAACAAAAACGTTACCATTCAACATGTTATACTCGAATGAAAGTGATTAATTAAAAATTTCTAAAAGATTAATAATATTATTTAATTGCGATACATATATGCAAATAATTAGTCAAAGCGACATTCAAATATGACCTCGTTTGTAAGATGTGGCTTTGATTCATTACTACGGTTAACGTGATTAATCACGTGAAACTGTAGTAATGCAAACTCTACGTTATACAAAATTAAAGTAAATTTTAATTATTAAAATATACTGAATTATATTTTTTTTAAACTATTAGTAATATTTATTATATTACTTAACTATTAATAATTAATTAATTAGTTCAAAGAAAATAGAATCTTAATGTGAAAATAAATGACTGCAAGAAAGGAACTTTAAAGCGCTACTATGAAACGTGAGCCAATATTCTATGAAATACGGGAATATGAATTAACTTTCTTATTTATAATCATTTTTCACGAATTTTTTCTCGAAATAAAATTACTATAAAAATCAAAATTACATCTTAACAAAAAAAAAAAAAATTATTAAATTAAAAAAATTAAAACGTATCCGCAAACTTGTAGTAAATATAAAATTAACTTTTCATAACTACTTTTTTTTTTTAAATCGGTTAGAAAATTTACGTATTATTGCAAACGACTTTGGTGAAACAGTATTTTATATAACATTAACAGGTTTAAAAAAATATATATCAAATTTTGAATAATCTACAAATAACTAATTTTTATAATTTTTCTTTTCTAAGATTTGTGAACAAATTTCTGATTAAAATTCTTTAGTATTTTATTTAGTTAATGGTTAACATAAACTAAAAAGTAAAATTAATCAAATTGGGTAAGAAATAATTTCACATCGATACCTTCTTTCTTTTTCCTGTTTAGCCTCCGGTAACTACCGTTTAGTTAATACTTCAGAAGACGAATGAGGATGATGTGTATGAGTATGAATGAAGTGTAGTCTTGTACATTCTCAGTTCGACCATACCTGAGATGTGCGGTTAATTGAAACCCAACCACCAAAGAACGTCGGTATCCACGATCTAGTATTCAAATCCGTATAAGAATAACTGACTTTACTAGTACTTGAACGCTGGAACTATCGACTTCCAAATCAGCTGATTTGGGAAGACGCGTTCACCACTAGACCAACCCGGTGGCTTTTCACATCGATACCTGGAAGAAATAAAAAACTTTTTTTTTCACCTGATTGATTTTTTTAACTCTATTAAATTTTTTAATGAACATATTAAGATAAATATGAATAAATTAGGTAAGATTTAAATTAATACTACACTACTTAAGCAACATTTAATTATAAAAACCTTTACCTAAATCTTATTTTTTATATGCTACCATAAATTTAGAAATTGATTAAAACTTAATTTGATTTGAAAGTTATGTTTAAACAATTTAAATAAAACAATTTATAAATATTAATTTTAATAAATTAACTATTATTTACAATTAAAATAAATAAAAAATACTTATATCGTTTTATCGGCTGTTGAACCATCCTCGGGAGCATTATTTGAAATAAGAAATAGGTAATGCTTGGAATTTACTAATAGCCGAAAATATTAGAATCTTTATTGTAATTATTAACAAATTTAATTCTGTTATTAATATTGTTGCATGAATAATAATTGATTATACTACGTCTTTTAAATACGAAAAAATATTTTACTCAAAAAAAGGTTTTAAGTAAAGTTTTTGAAGGATTTTCAAAAGAAAGGGATTCAGATATTTTTTCGATAAAATATTAAAAACTGTTTAAAAATAAACGGGCATTTATTTTAAACTTCTTTCCCTCCCTTTCGTAGTATAAATTAGATAGTTGACACTTTTTTATCGCAACTGATTTTCAAAAAAGATCACTTCATAAATAGATCGCCTTATCGCCTTGAGAAAAGTAAATTTATTTTCTCTTACTGTATTAAAAAAATAATTAAAGAAAATAGCCAAATTTTCATCGTAACTGTTATAGTCAGCTTTTTGAGGGAAAAGTATTGTTTTAAAACAGTTAAGACACGATTGAAAAACAGTTATTAACATCATTAAAAATAAAGTTAAAACACGATTAAGAGTGAATTTATTAAATAATCAAGATATGTGTATGTATATATCTATGAAACAATACAACATTTTGTATCATTAGACGTAGGAAAGAACGGATGTAAAATGGTTTCTTCCGCATTAAAATTGAAAATATATAATTAATGAGAAAGGGTCTATTACTTTGCCAGATTTCCAGCTGGTCTTTAAAGATTTTTCACAGGACCACCTCACCAGAACGAAAGAAAAAAAAGATAAAACTATACTAGACTGAAATATAAATTGGTACTGAGAAATATAAAGTAGGCAAAATTCCTTTGTACGGCCTGAGCTAATTAAAAGTGATAAAAAAATGCTTGTAGATAATTAGCAGTACCATTTATTGTACTTCTTGTAGAGGAAATCTAGTTGAAAAGCTGATAAATCATTTGGATAATACCTTATGACACAAAATTTTGAGATCGTTCGGATCGTTTGAGGCGTTTAAGCCCTGAGCATAAACGCCTGCTATATTCATGGTAAAATATAAACACCTACAAGATACTAACGATACAAATTTGGAGAATTTTGTGAAATGTTAAGTAAGATAAAATGAACGAATACCCTGATTACCCCCCCCCCCCAAAAAAAAAAACAATGAATAAAAAATCCAGAACACAAAAAAAGTAAAGATTTAAAAATCGCATGAATTAATAAACAAATTTACGAATTTGGAGAATTTTGTGAAAGGTTAAGTAAGATAAACTGTTTATTACTGTAATTTATAATAACATTTTGAAAATCTTTCTTCTTTTAATACTAGAACATACACAAAAAAATACGCGATATAATATGATAATGTTTTTCATGATCCATTAGATATAGGTAGTTTCGTTGTTAACACAGCGTATAAGAGTGACAGTTGTAAATAAAATTATGGCTTTTGACACGAGGATGCGTTGTTACCTAGTTGAAGGATTGTTCTCTAGAGAGGAAACGTGTGTATCTCTTATATTATTCGCATTACATTAAAGTATGAGTCTCAAATATAGCACGCAACAAAATAACACCGCTTTAAATTTCATCTAAATTCAAGCCATTATTAATAACAATTCATTTTCATAAACAGAAATGCTTGCTTAGGTTTTTACTCGTCCTTTCGTATATTACGAGGCTTATATGATTGATGTGTAAATCAGTTCGTATCTTTTTTTCGTATCACTTGAGATTTTGCAAATATTAAATATCGGAAAGGATGATGATTAGAAATAGATGATTTGATGATGGATGTTTGCTACAACCGGATTTCATTCATTCGGCTAGCCAAATGTATTTGTAACTTATAATACTGATAGTATACTTTTTATATTTATATCTCAGATGATCAAAAGTGTCAAGGCTAAATTAGTTAAGTTTAAGTTATTCTTTCCAAACAAATTTCAATAGTTTTGTTTCCCTTACATATATAAATATATCCGAATCCTGTTAAGGTTTGGCACTTATCTCATGCGTTAAAAATTAACTTCTGATTTTAGAAAACATGAGCTTGTAGATAGTTGTAACCGGCCATATTTGCAGTTGCCAGAATGAAATATATACAGAGGGAACATAAAATATTCAGCGCATTTTAGGAATTAATAAAAAATGAAAACAGTAATGTAGCGCGCGTTGATTTTTTCAAACATTAGTGTAGGTGTTAGAGGTACTGATGACATTGAATGAATACCCCGGCGCGATGTAACCACAAGTGGGATCATCAGCAACGACTGCCGTGCAGGAGAAAATAATGTGTACTATGGTTTCATGAAAGCGGATCTGTTATTACTAATCGTATACGTTTACCTTTAGAGTACGGCCGTGATCTTCCTAATATAAATTTATTAAACGTTGGAATTAGCAGTTGAAGAATACAGGAATTGTAGTATACAAAAAAAGGTGTTGACAGAACTTCCGTCTCCGAGAAATCTAAGGATCGAGTAAGAGAAAATTTTCAGAGAAGCCCGGGTAAATCAACTCCTAGTGCGAGTTTAGAAGTGGCAATACCGCTATCGATAATTGTGAAGGTTCTACACAAGCGCCTCAAACTTCATGCATACAAAATTCAGTCGGTGCATGTAGCTGAAAATGACGATAAATCATGACGTTACAATTTTTCCGTGGATATTCTTCATAAAGTGATAAAAAATAATGCGTTTTTATAAAAACTAATCTTCTCTGACAAAGCTAACTTCCATGATTCTGGTCACGTTAACTGTCAATTGTCGTATTTGGGATAACTATAACCTTCATGCCCTTGACAAACACTATGTGTAGCCCGAAAATTAACGTTTGTGTGCGTTGATTGCTTTAAGTGATCGGACTATTATTCTTCACCGAGCTAACGGTTACTAGGGCTAATTATGTTGACATGATACAGGAGTATATAGTACCACAAATTGAACATCGGAAAACCGACGTTTATTTCCAACAAGATCCGCACCACCACATTGGGGTTTACAAGTTAGGGATTACCTGCTCGAACACATGAACAATTTGCTAACCGTTGGATTGGCCGTGATGGACCAATTTCCTTTCCATTTCGACCCTCTGATAAAATGCACTGGATTTATTTCTTGAGGATTTGACAAAGACAGGGTATATGCAACAAAGCTTACCAACATCAGTGATCTAAAAGAATATGGTGTAATTAATAACTCCATATATTCTTCGTAGTGTGTGGCTTGAAACTGAATATCGAGTAGATATTTTACGCGCCATAAAAGGTGTTCATGTAGAACTTGTTTAAAGTTAATTAGTGTTGTAAACAAAACTGTCTGAAATGCCTTGTTCAAAAATAAAACAACCATGTAAGTATATTGCTTTGTTAATTTTTATTAACACCTAAAATGCGCTAAATAATTTAAGATAAATTTGGATTTTGGACTTTTTCTTACTGCAGTGAAACGCCTCATGTACTCTTAATTTTAGAAAAATGTGTATATGTAATTTAATAAGCGTACAAGGAAGTTGTGTGGTGTCCACATCAGATTTTTTATACTCACCGGCTTAATAGGATTATATAATAGATTCAATTTAGAAAATCGAAACATCATGCTACATTTATAATTTTATTTTTTATAAGTAAGAATTAAAAAAAGTATACAAAATTATTACTTTAGCATTATACGTAAAGAGAATTTAAATTAAATTCTTTATCTTCAACATCAAAATTAAAAAAAAAAAAACGGAAGACTTATATTCTTTAAAATTATAAAATCATTTATTACAAGATTTCAAAGCATCTGTTTCTATATGCCACAGGGCTACTACTACTCTCTTACAACAAACATTCCTTAGTCTGACCTCTTTTAAGATACAAAGAAATTATATAGCAAGTATAATACGGTTTCTCCGTAGCACAAAGTATCCTTAACTAGAGATATGGTTTCATGATCTCTATGAAGACTTTTGTATCATAAACATCTCATTAAATTACAATATTCTGCAACCTCCCGTGCTTAGTTTTGTAAATCAAAACGTCAGTCCATTTTTTTAATTACCCTCGATTGTCTGTTACGATTCTAAAAAATATTTCTTTCATCAGTGCCCCTTAATTACGGTTCTGCAGTTTCCACGATGAAGTATTTACATAAGTAATACAAATACTTTAACAAAATTTCTATCCGAATTATTTCATTATATAAATGAAAAAGAGCAACAACCAAAATAATGAATTTGGTATTAACTAGATACTATATTTTAATTTTGTCTACACAATTGTTGCAGTTTTACTATGGATAAAATAACAGCTTTGTAATACAGCTGTTATTGGTAATGGGTAAAACAGCTTTGTCATACAAGCGACATTACTTACGGCTATTTTTTTCTGAAAACAGTAATGTTAACTACCTTTCTAAAATTTCAGATATAAAGAGTAAAGGAGTGATCTTTTGAGAATTATTTGTTTCATACAGAAAACCATTTTTTTACAATTTTTTTTTATTATCTCATATCCAAGCTCCTCATTTTTTGGTAAAGTAATGTTTTTCTGATGTGCTTTAAGTTCTGTAAAAAATCTTATAAGGCTTGTTTTGCTAAGAGACAACAAAAATTAAAGCTCATGTAATTCAATTCTTAACTCCTTTTTGGAAATTTTCACACAAGGATCAAGATTCATAGTTATAGATCATCTTACGTCATAGTTATGGAAATAAAAGTTGATATTTCCACTAGAATTTAATAAACGTCACCTTTCAGCTGATGTTCACATTTACGAAGGTGAAGTTACAGCTAGGAATAATTAAGATTGTTTTTGAATTTTAGAAAGGATAAGGAAGCCTGGTAGCCTTTTATGATAAAGAATTCATATATTAAGTTTTTCTGTATCACCAGGTAGAAGTAAAAAGTCATCTATCAGACCCACTTGCAGTCCCAAAAATTTACACTTAAACTTAGACAATTTAAAGTCTAATGTTTATTTTTAAACATTGTTTAAAAATTCGTTTAAAATATTAGAATTGAAATTTTTTCTGCCTTTATCTGCCATTTAAAAAGATAAAACAAAAAAGTATTAATAAAATAAAAGAATAAAAATATTATTGTAATAAAACTAAATTGTAAACCGGGAAGGCATTTCCATCATGAAATGTGAATACGATTTTCCGTTCACGTCTGTACCAATATCATGTTAATTGCAAAAGTACCAAACAAATACAATATGAACAATGGATTAAGTAATTTACATTACACGAGACAAATTCATGTATATGTAATTATATACTGTTCATCCCAATCAATGTTACAAATAATGCGTTAGCTACATTAAAATTCATGTGCATTTGTTTAATCAGCAGAAGCTTTGTTGTATAATAAATTTTAATATGTGAAGATGTGATTAGATAGGCTGCCTTTCGTACATGTTAGACAAATATTATTTTGATAGTACGCTAATTACTAAGTTAACTGTGTTTGCACTCTTTCATAATGAGCCATAGTTTTAGAAGTGGAAAAAATTAACACATTTGAAGAAAAGTATTTTTAATTTAAATAGCAGTTAATTTTTAAATACTGTATATGAATAAACATATTATTTAACTACTACATCAATACTGATTTTTATAAAGAACTTACCAAGCAATAAACTTACAAATTATGTTAGTATATGATTATCTTATTCAATTTATTTTTCGATGTTTCTTATTGGTTTTACTGTAATACATTTACAGCGTAATTTTTTTGCCTCAATGTTTAATTTACATCGGTTCCAATTTATCAAAACCATAAGAAAATTTGACTAAAAAGAGAGTAGAGGGGGGTTTCCACTGAAATCCCTCAAAGAACTGTGTAAGTATACATACCTATGCATATGTATACCCTCTTACAAATATACATAAATATAGAATAATAATAAATAGGTACATAAAAAAATGCGTCCAAGGAACATCGGTAAAGTTCAGAACATAAAAAGGAAAGAATAAACCAAAAAATAGTCTTATCAATCATTCAGAAAAAGACTAATCAAACAAAGAAACAGTGAAAAAAAAAAAACCGCAAAAGTAAGTGGTAAAACGAAATTAAGAATTTTGATGATATACAGTACCCTAGGGTTAACCGCGGTTAAGTTAACCGCAAGTCAGTTCAGATGTTTATTCAGTCTCATTTGGTATCTTGTACCAAATCGCCAAATCTCCTCTCGAACGGTTTGCAATCCCAGATAATCATGTATTTTAGCTTTCTAAACAAAGGTAAATAACGGAGCTTCTGCTATATCTTTCATTAGTTTGTTCTGGAATCGGTGTACGATGTTACTGTCACTAGTCGTGTCCCAATATTGGAGTGTGTAGATGCAAATCAATTTCAGGATCGCTGAGTACAACAACTTGTTGTTGTAACTTCTTCATAATTGCGATCCCCTACCTAGCAACTAGTAAATCTTCCTGAACCTAATGTTAAGCTGCGTCCTTTTATCTGTGACATGAATTCTCCATGTCAGACAGCAATCTAGATACAGTCCTAGGTATAGCACCCTGTTAGGATGCGGGATGAAAATGCCATTAAGTGGAATTCACGGGCAGTCATTCCTCTTCATCACAAACTTAATATGCGTAGAAATAGCCGGATTAACGTTCAAAAAACTAGCAGAAGCTAAGAAAGGATCAGCATTCACAGAAAGAATCACCGTGATATTCGCAAACGATGCAATTGCGATGTTGTCTGGGGTCGGGAGGTCCGCAGTGAAGACCGAGTACAGAACCTGCACAAGAATTGAGCTCTGAGGAATACTCAATCCAGTATCAAAGAATGAAAAAAGTCTTCATTGTACTTCACCTGGGAAAAACGCCCTTCCAGTTAGCTGTGTAGGATCAAGTAATAGAAAGACTCATTTTCAATAAATTTATAAAGTAGGCTAGGAAGCCAGACATCATCGTAGGCTTACTGGACATCTAAAAGAAAAAAAACATACAGGTTTGTCTAGTTATCACAGTGCAGTTGATAACATTTTAAATATGCCAGTTTCTGATCTAATAGTTATTTTAAGGTTTATGTTAAACATTCAGCCAATAGAAATATATTGCTGTAGGTCTTCACGCTTAAATATCGTCTATTATTTTCCGGACAGTTATGAGACAGAACTACAGAAGGAAACTATTTCTGTTAGTCTAAAAGCTACCCTTAGCTAACAATTTTTGTTGGATATAAATGTATTCATAAAATTGTATTTCATGTTTATAATTTTATATTTTTAAAGTATTATTTATCTTTTCAATTAAATATAAAAATAACTGTTATTTTTATTTTACTGTTTATTATAATATTCATTTTTTATATTTAATATATAAATGAAAAATACCTTCTCCCACGATTTTCTCTTATTTTAAAATATTTTTAGATCTGAATTTAAAAATGAAATAAAATTCATTAATCAAAATGAACTCATCAGAAACAAATTTTTTTCAGTAAGCGGCATAATAAAATAATTGGATATTCATATAATGGATCTAACTTTAATCGGGTACAGAGCCGTTCAGAGGTCACTGGCAATACATTATGTAGATTGCCGTGAATTAAATATCAACACATCATTTAAACCGATTTGGTAATCAGAATACCACTTAACCTGTAGTTAACCTGTTAATCATAAATTATTATTTTCAGATGGTGAAAAAAAATCTGTTAATCTTGTTAGCCTCCTGTGTAGTATTAAACAAATGATGCTTGTAAAACATTCTGCACTCTATTACATACAATTTTCGTTTTTTTAAACTTAGATGAATACTGAAAATAAATAACAATTGATGAATAAATATATTTTCATGCATTACCGAAAATTCGTTTTTAATTAGATTAAAAAAAAAATTTAATCAATATTATTTAATTTACATATTGCTACACATATTTTTTTTTATTGTAACGTCAAAGCAACTTTACAATCTAGTAATAAGTAAATAAGATCTATTTGAACCAACATTAAGTAGCTACAGACCCAGTGGTTTGTGATTTAATAATAACAACGAAATAAAAGAAATGAAATAGAAGTGCACTCCGTAAAGTCGGACTATAAAGTCACCTAATTGAAACGATAAATCAAATCAACAATATTGTTTCTCATCAATCTTTAAAAATCACTGATTGTGTTATCCAACAAATTGACTGCCATATAATTTGGGTGCCGATCCAAACGATTTTTATATCGTAGGCTGGCCAGAGAGATTTCCTGTGAAACGGTTTTCAATTTAAAATCATTATATATGAGGTTACTGCTTAGTTAACTGGTTAGGTTTAACATTTTTCGCAGTGTTTTTGTCTGATAGCGTTCAAATATGTCAATATTGGAATTGCTTGCTGTACTCCACAATTCAAGATGTCCCACATAGATAAAGGTATTAAAGTATATAAAAATCAATAAAATTTATTAATTATTTTTTGTTTAAAAACGATTATTAATGATTTTATTTACTACTCTTTTTTTTCTTTAGAACACAATAAGAAATTTAACTGACGTTTACGCTCACAATAACCTTTGAAATCTGCATTTACTTGTGCTTTAAGGAATTTTCTATTTACCTAACAGCCATTTATCGTCTCTAGAGCCGGTAACTTGACCGTTTTATCGTTTCCTTCTCGACAGTACTTACCTCAATTTGTGGAGCACATTCTATTGGCACCTTTAAATCTTTCCAAAATACTCTAAAACTGATTTTTCCTGACTCACTTTTCTGAGTTCAGTTATGATGGAAGTATTTATAACTTACAATATGCGGTGAAATGGAAGAACAATATTCTAAGTATTTATTCTATTCCCGGATAAATCTATCTTAATAAATTAACTTTTAAATTATATAGCATTGAATGTAATATTTTGTAAACTAATAGATAACCCATTAAATGGGTTTTATTGAATTAAAATCTTTTTTTAGAAAATTCCATTCATGTATTTTACGTGTATGTACATGTGATGGGATTATATGATCGTTTAGTTCTATTTGGCATAGTATTTTAAGAACTGTTCCACTTTCTATTATCAAATTTGGTGTGATGAGTTGTGGAATACGGTACTAAATTTGTGCGTTTCAGTCCCCTGTGATAAACAATGATTGCCAGTAACTTATCAAAGTTTTAGTTCTACGACAATGCCGATATCGTTCAGCAACATTAACTTTAGCTTTTGTCATCATATTTTCACGATTTCATTGTGTAGAATAGATATTTTATTGAATAAAATGGTATTACAGATTCTTCTATTCTCAGAAACCTCCACGAATTTTAGTAGGTTTTGGGGTTTTGGTTGGCAAAAATAATAAACATTATTTAAAATGGAGTGTTAAAAAAGGTGGAATTTTTTCTGTTAATTTAATAAATAAACTGAAACTCAGAAATTTTAATCTAAACTTAACTATTTTTTTTTCGAATTTTATATAACTGAATAAATATTGGTTTTATTGTTTATGAAGTTTGTATATATAAAAATATTTTTTTAATAACTATATTTGAAAAAAAAATCCCTTACGGCACACCGGAAGGCGGAAGTAGTTTTCACCGGTGCTAAGTAGAATATAAAAAATATTTCCACCTTAAAGTTAAGCGAAACTTCAAATTTACTCAATACGACAATGGTTGCATGCGAAAAAAAGTTTCACATGTTTAGCATACGATAAACCCCACCTTATCACAATTCCAACAATATTTTGGTCATCCCCTGGGTTAAGGGTTGGTCATATCAAAAATTGTTTCAAACAAAAGTTTTAGGTAATGTTTAGAGGACTAACGATCACTTTAAACCGATTCGATACTGAACTTATTAAGGGGGGTATGATTTTTTTGTCTTCGAAACCCATTTTTCCACCCCTTGGGCCAGTGGTTAGTGATATAAAAAAAATTACTTAGATACGTTGAGGCTCTTATCTAACGAAGTAGGAACTTTAAACGAATTCGATATTTTACTTAGTAAGAAAGTTACAGCGATTTAAAAAAAAAAAAAAAAATCCATGGTCCGATTTTGGACATTAACGAATTCGACCGAGATTTTGGGTCGTTATATTTTATGTATAAATGTGAAAGTGATTGGTGCAAAACTACGGCGGTTATTGTGTCCACAGGAAACTGAAATATATATACATATAAATGTAAACTTTTGAACTGAGGTGGTTTTGGGGTCTGGCGGATGTGAAACGCGAAGATATGTCGAAATTTTCCAGAAGTCGAATCATGGTACCCATTATAACAGGTAGCTTTCTTATGAAATCTTCCTAAAAATGCAAAATTCAAATGTAAATATGAAAATAATTTTTTTTTTTTTTTTAAAGATCGTATCGAGACGAAATGGTATAATTACAACTGGCATTTTATAAAATAATTTATAAAAATATCGACTGCACCAATTTTTATATCATTTCCTAGATAGGAACTAAAAATATTAATATCTATCACCGTATGAGATGGGCTGGATTACAGAATATATAAATCTTAGAAGGAATTTTATTTTAGAGAGAAAAATTGTACACTTTAAACGTCAAATTGCAGGCTAACAATAACGAATGTAGCACTGGTTACATAATTTTTGGTTCATTTTCAGCAAATCTTTTTGCAGGAAAAGTGAGATAAATGTCTGTTTGAAGACATATTTATTCATTTGCACTACATTTATATACACCATTCAAAATAAAAATTTTCTAATTTTTTTCTTTTTTACTAAATTAGTCTTAAAAGAATTTCACTAGTAAGTTTTTTAAATATGTTATTTTAAAAATATTTATATTAAAAATGTGTAAGAAATAAAAGATACTCAGCAAACCAGCGTAAAATAAATTTGAAAAATTTTTAAATAATTGTTTATAATTATTTAAATATATTCTTTCGTTTAAATGAGCAAAGAGTAGGTTTACCACGAAAAAAAAAAATTCACATAAATACTCGTACATTCATATAAATCGTAATAATTTTATAATCCCATGAAAATGTTACGAAGATAACATTTTACGTATCATAACATTTTTAATATTAACATATTTACGTATAACAAGTAAAAATGAAAAATGTTTTAGTAGAAAATTTCCGTAACAATTCAAAATTTCAAAAGCTTACAACATTTTTAACAAATTTGTATATTTTAATTTCTACTATTCGGCTATTTTGTAAGAAAAATGCATCTAAACGAATAATAATAAAGAAACATAGATTTTTTATAGTGATTCCGAGAAAAAAAATGTTAATTTACAGAAAAATTTTAATCTAGATAAAAATAATTTATCCTGAAAAAATTGCTTCTGACATTCTAATCTGATTCACAGTGAAACGGAAATTATTCGTTATAATAAGGTACGATGATTTATTTTCTACATTCAATAAACATTGAAAATTAGTGTCTTTTAAGTAAAGTAGCTCAGTATCAATTTTATACAAATCTCATTGATAAATTTGGGGCATGATTTCGAGAAAGAATTGCTTATATTTGCTTTTTATTTTAAGCAAAAATACTGCACTCAAATAATACCTGATTTGAAATGAGTTAAGGTGAAGATTAGTTGATGCTGATAGCTTATTCAAATAGTAAATTTACAATGTTTTTGACGCAAGCGACTGTAAGGTAGCTTAAAGAGCTTTGTTATTGGTTTTTATGCTATCATCAACAGAAAGAAAGTAACTGGTAAGGACTTACACGTTGAACATCGCGTGAGACACGAAACCATTTCGTTTAGTTTATATATCGTAATATAAAACACTATAACTGGTCAACTAACCTTGCTTAACGATAACTTTATATTATCATGTATAGCTGTGAATATTCCTCCGCTGTTTTTATTGACATTTAACTATCAGATCTACCCTACTATATACATTTAGGGTACATAATTCATTGTTTTCATGACACAGTAAGAGTGTTCATTATTTTATGTTGTTACATTATTTATCGCAATCTTTCTTATAGGCTTACACATGTAAGATACCTCAGGTGCAAGAGGTATTAAAATAGTCAAATTTGCTGCAAGGGAATAATGTCGTTGCTGGTTTCAAGTAACAGTTTCATTCTATGGTAAGCATAATGATATTTTCATTTACAAAGCAGAATATATATATATAAAAATTTAAATGGATATGGTTTCTATCAACACAAAGAAAAAATATACCACTTTCTTTACTAGTTCACTAGTATGCCTGAATATGATTTGTTTTTAATTGTGATTATTCAATTTTTGTAAGTAACTTGGTTTCATAGCTAATTTCCTACAAAAGTTCTGCAAGCAATATTTCTCATGGGGAATCTGATAAGAAAGATTCTGTAGTCAATCAGATAATTCCAGACATAAAATTTTGTTAATGTGTAAGTTACTCCTTAAGAAAGCTTAAGTCTGGTTTTAGGTGGCTATTTAATATTTAGAGAAAAAATCTGTTATAGCAAACTTCACTATAATTATAGCAAAATTTGATCCGATCAAGATAAAATAATTCTGTATAAATATCTATATCTTGAATATGTCTGTGTCTTGAAAATACTGTTAATTCTTTCTTCCCAGGAGTGTTTTATGGCTTTGGATAGGCTGCTCTAAGATTTTATTGATTTTTATTTATTTACTTCCCTGATATTTTGGTGGTATGGTACAGGTGACTGCTTATTTTGCTTATAAACTTATGAGGAAATTTGTTTCTTATTCTAACAGAGGAGCAAATTAGGTACATTGTTTATAATACATATTGAATTACACTGAATTATATTTTATAATGTAATATATACATACGACAGCTAACACTTAAAAACTTTCAAAAGGAATATAATTTCAATCTATATCATCACCATAAAAATGTGAATATCTGGGAATTGATTTCATACAAACCATTCTAAATAAACTATTTTTTTAAGAAATTCAATCAGAACGGGCAGGTAAATCTAGTTTTTTCTAAAAAATATATATATAAAAATAATAATATCATCTGAGAAAATATAGGATAAAAATGAGCTAGTTAAAGAAAAGATGGTTACATTTTGAAATAATTTCAATTAAGTTATGCTTAGAATAATTTATTTTATTGAAATTTTCATAAAGCATGTATTAAAAGTAAATTAAATAATTTATTTGATACTGTTTAATCTTATGATATTATTATATAACATCTTTGTTTGCTTTATATATATATATATATATATATATATATATATATATATATATATATATATATAATTTGCTCTTATAAATCTATTAATAATGCTTAAGCAGTTTGTTACTTTACATCAGCATTTTTATGCAATGTCAGGAGATCCTCTCTTGTAAACTTTCCTGTGCGTTATGATATTGTAACGTTTAAATTTATAAACGCCTAAAGTTTGAATTTATTTGCATTATGTTTTGCAGTGGTATTTTAGATATTTAATTATTGTTTGGGCTGTTATTTTGTAAAATATTTATAAAGTTACAAATAAAAACCAATTTTTGAAAATAATATTTTTTTGTAGGTTAGTTCTTAAATCTGAATTGTCACTTCTTGTTTCAAAAGACTCTTTAATTTATAAAATTTAGTTAATTTTGTAGGTCTAAAGTTAGCTAAAAGTCTAAAGGTCTAAAGTTAGCATGGCTTTTGTATTTGTACTTTTGCGGCTATTTTTGTTTTCCCCGTAGGGGGACGAAAAAGCTCTGACAGCCGCCGCCAGGCCCGCTCTGATGACAGTGCGCGCGCTCACCCGCTAAAACCTTCTCCTTCCAGTCACGCAAGGGTTGGACCTAATCCCTATGGCATGTACTCAGCCCCGCGTGCTCTCTTAATCCGATTCGAAATGACCCCATGGCGTCCCTGTGGGCGATTGACGGACGGCGATTCCGGGGAGTTCCTGCCGCCTACGTCTAGAGGCTGGCCCCACGATCATTCGCCTTTGGACTCCGTGCCTCGGATCATCCGCTGATCCGTATTCTGTCAAATTCTCTCCTCATGTGCTTTAAGATACTTTCTACTTTCGCGGGTTAAGATATTATTATGTAACGCACATTGGTGTAGTTTAAACTCACTTTGCTAAGGCATTAGAAAGCAAAATGTACACATTTATAGACAAAACTTCCCGGCTGCGGGAAGTTTTGCGCACGGGTTAAGAAAACACATAAAATAGAATTCTATGAAGTTCACATCTACTCAGAAAATCGAAATTAAAATAATTAAAAATCTGTAACCCGATGCATATTTCTATTATTCGACAGTCATCCATCAGTATATAATAAAAATAACATTACAAAAGTAGAACATAAAATAAAATTATAAATGAGTATAAAATTATTAAGAATAGTGTCGGTAGAGGTATATTTTATTACTTATAAGAACTTGTAAGTTGTGCGTATTAATTTGTTTTTATACGACTATATATAAAAAATCTGATATGTACATCACGCGACTTCCTTGTATGCCTATTAAATTCCATATACATATTGTTTTCAAAAGTAAAAGTACATAAAATTCTATTTCATTAATAACTTCTGATATCTTTTCATATTTTTTAATTGTTATTATTGAATTATCATTTATTATAAAACTTTTTTTACAATCAGAGGTTAATAATTATTCATAAATCTATAAATTTACATAAAATAAAAAAAAATTAAACAAAAGGAGATGAGTCGGATTTGAACCGATATGCCTTCTCCTTGTACGATCCAAATATTTCATTGATTAAAATTTTATTTGGCTATAACTCTGGAACCAACGAAAATAAGTACCACTTATGATATATCGTTCAAAATCTCTCAATGAGCGCTTATTACAGCGGTTAAGAAAAAGTCCAAATTCCGAATGTTTTGAATTTTGGCTCTTTTGGACACTTGTTCCAGTCCATTGCAATCAAAATGGGAGATCTACAACTACATGTTACAACAGTCCTAAATCCAAAATTTCAACATTACTAATCGTTTTTGAGTTATGTGAGATACATAAGCACATACGTATGAACGTACGTGCATACATCACGCCGAAATTAGTTAAAAATCAATTCAGAGATGGTCAAAATGATTATTTCCGTTGACATCTGAAAACCGACATTTTTCACGATCACAATACTTTCGTTACTTCATACAAAGAGGTAAAAAAATATATATATATATATATATACTTATTTTGTTTAATTTTTTAACCATTGTATTTTTATTTTTCATATATGCATTTAATAGTTAGATGAACAATTAGTTTCTTTTTCTTTTTGGAAATAGTACTTGAGAATTTATCTTTACTGTCTTAAATGTTTAGCATAGCTCTTTCTTAATGTAATTTTTGTTTGCATTTTATTGGAATGGTTTTTTAGAAAAATAACAGACTGGTTTTGTATAGACTATAGTAACGTAAATAAATTATCACCATTATCAGTGATCCTTCCTCAAATGCCTGAGAGTTGCTGACCCGATTATATCGTGCTGACAATTTCCCGACATAGCTCATGGTTCTCTGCCATTCGAATCAACGCGCCTAGCGTTTCTCCACCCGCCTCTTCAATTTAGTCCAATCATTTTTTCGGCGGTCTTCCTCGTGCTGCCGATCGATTTTTCCTGTATAACTAGCTTCTAAAGATTTTTTGCCGGGTCTATGGACTATATGGTCGATAAAGCGGAGGATTCAGTAGAATCATATTACGGTCTCCTCTTCTGTATACTCAACTCGTTTATAATCGAGTTGTTTGTCCTCTTTTCCGTCCATGCGACGCAAAGCATTCTTTTGTAGGGTCATATTTTGAATGAATCAATTTTCCTCCGGTCTTCCATCCTGATGGTCCAGATCTCAACGCCTTACATTACTGCGGGAAAGATTAGTACTTGAAGCAGTCTCAGCTTCGTTCCCTTGTGATTGTTCTATCCTTCCAAATTGCTCTCGACTTTGTAAGCGCCTCCTTCACCAAGACAACGCTTCTTCGTATTTCAGCCGGCGAACCTCCGCCTTGGAGGATCCAAGGTGGAGGTTTATTTAGGATCTATTGTGGATCCTAAATAAAACGAAACAGCCCACATTTTCGAAATAACATGGCGCATCATTGACTGGAAAATCGTTGGTTCTCCAGTCATATCTTTTGTTTTATCGTATTTAATTTCAGCCCTAGTGTATCTCACTTTCTTGCCCAACTTGGTCGAGGATCTCCTTCATATGTACTTTAGAGCGACGTTAAATATGCTTTGGCAATTTTTATTGACATAAAGATAGATTTCCTTCCTTGTGTTGGAGTTCTGTCCTCTATAAGTTGGAACGCCGCAATGTTCCCGTAGCCTGCAGGCGGTAGGGCCTGAGTATTTGCCTAACCGTACGGCTCTGTTTAGAGATGCGCACCTAGCTGTGGAAAAGTCTGTTACCAGGGGAAGCCCGCAGGGTTCCGTTCTCGGTCCCCTGCTGTGCAACCTGGTATATGACGGATTTCTGGGACAGACATTCCCAGAAGGGGTAACGGCCCAGGTTTTCGCCGATAAATGTCACGTGTTAGTTCGTGGTAATTCACGACCGCAGTAGAAGACTGGTTCCAGGCGGATTTTTCGACCGCGGAGGACTGGTTGGACATGCAAAATATAAAGATTTCTGTGCCCAAGACGAAGTTTATGCTTCTCAAGGATGCTAGTAAGGATAGTTTCTAAAAAGAAGCTTCACAGCGGAGAGACATTTATTTATTAATTATTATAATCATTATTGACTTTTTCATTTTTGAGGTCAGATTTCTCATTAAAACGGGTATTTTAACGAGAGATGTTGTAGATGAAATTACATATTGTAGAAGTATAGCCAAAAAATTGCTTGCAAGTTTTATAAAATTCAATCAAGTAAATTGTTACATCTATATATACCGTACTGAACAATTTCCAACTTCATTTAAACTAATTTGACAAGTTTTCTTAACGATTAACAACGAAAGGAAATTCATTAAGTTAGAAATGCAATTATTTCTTAATACAGAACGTTTAAAATTATGAATAGTACATATTATAAAATATTAAGCACAATTAATTTGCAATAGAGATGTTTTGTTAAACTTAAGCACAAGTATTAGCAACATTGTTAGTACTGTAGTCTGCAGTATAATAATCATTAGCGAACTGTACAGTGAGACTTTCGTAATCTGAATCAAATTACAATGTATGCAAAGAAATAATAACGTTCAGAGCAACCCAAAAAGCAAGAATTGTCACATCGAGAGAACGATTTTAAAGAGATTTATAAAATTAAATCCATTTCGTCTGTTTTACTTTAATAAATAATCATTAGTATTAAGCTCTCATTTACTTAACAAAATAGTAATTTACTAATTGCAAAATAATATGAAATACTGTACTTTTATATATCACCCTACATTATTTTCTTTTTAAGAAAATAAAACTATTTTCTTAAAAAAAGAAAACTATTTTCGTAAAAAAAGAAAACGATTTTCGTAAAAAAGGTTTGAATTATTAAACAATAATTCAAACCTTTTTTTACGGTAATAGTTAAATTTATTTATTAATAACTTCATGCCAATCATCAAATAAAAATATATGAATCTGAGCTGTTTTGAACAAAGGCTTCAAAGATGTAAACTCCCGACTAAACGTAAGTATTCTTTAATAGAAAAAAAAACAAAAAAAAAACTTGATTCTAAATATACTGTTATATTTTTTTAAATTACTGTTTTTAAAGCAGAAATGAGCTTTCTTGCCGGCTGCAGTAAATGTTCAGGGTCTGATTTTCGGTTACGGACTGCAAAATTTATAATCAATTCACATCTTAGCAGTCATTAATGACCCGAATAATTGGCAAATTAAAACTAACAAAAAAATCATTTTTTCCTTAAATACAAAACTGAGTTAGATTACATAAAAAAATCTGTTGTGGACACCACATGAATTCCTTGTATGTCTATTAATTACATGTACAAATGTTTTTTTAAATGAAAAGTACATAAAATTTTATTTCATTAATAACTTCTGATATTTTTTCATATATTTTTTTTATTGTTATTACTGAATTATTATTTATCGTAAATTTTTTTTACAATCACAGGTTAGTAATTATTAATATATCAATATATTTAAATTAAAAAAAAGGAGATGAAGTCTGATTCGAACTGATTTGCCTTCCTCTTGTAAAATCAAAATATTTCATTAATTAAAATTTTATTTAGCTAAACTCTGGAACCAATAAAAATAAATAATATTTATGAATATCGTCGAAAAGCTCTCAATGAGAGCTTTTTACTGCAGTTAAGAAAAAATCCAAAATCGAAATATTTTGGATTTTCGGCTTTTGTGGACATTTTTGGTTCAGACGATTGCAATCAAAAGAAGAGGTAAACAACTAGATGTTACAACAGTCCTAAATCCAAAATTTCAACATCCTACGGCTAATCGTTTTTGAGGTATGCGAGATATATACGCACATACGAGTATGCACGTACTTACAAACTTCACGCCAAACTAGTCAAAATGGATTCGGGGTTGGCCAAAATAGATATTTCCGTTGAAATCTGAAAACCTTTTGAAAAAATTTTTACAATAATCTTTTTACTTCGTACAAGGAAATAATAATAAAAATAATAATGAAAAAAAAGATAAACTCTAATCAATATCGATAATAATCTATTATATAATTGCTAATTTTTTATTTATCTTTACGAATTTATGATTACGGTTTTATTGATATAATACTCGTACATCTTAAAAATTTCTGAAAAAACAAATTAAAATGGTGATTATCTGAATTTCTTGGACATAACAGAAGATATTTCTAGTAATTTAAATAGATTTAAATTCGGCTTATATTGCATTTATCTGAAACTGACATTAAAAAATTTAATCGGCTCAACTAACATACCATGTAATCGGTCCCTAACATTCATCAGAATAGCTGGAAAAAAAAATTATGAAGTTCAATAAAACTCCTGTGTTTTTCTACATAAAGTTTGATTCCCAATAACATGAAACAATGTAAAAAGTAAAGATAATAAATACTTCAAGAATTAAAGCCAAAAAATAAAATAAAATTAACAGAAATTATTTATTTAAATTTTGATGAAGTGAATTTCCTCTCATTAAACACACGTGTACTTGAAAAAATTTTTCTAATTAAGTAGTTTGCGTAAAACGACTGGTAGACTGGTTCAGCGAATAAAAGAGCTATTTTTCATTACATATTTTTAAAGGTTGACTCTAAAAAAATTTATTTTACGGAAGACATACATTATAACACAAAATAGATGTGTATACTTCAGCTAATTTTTACACTTTAGCGTTTATTATTTCACTCTCTGAATGTACATTATTTTGATATTTCACTAATTAATAAATTGAAATGTTTCGTATTGAAATATATCAATGGTTTCGTTATTTTTGTTAATAAAATTGGATACGATCTTACGGTCGGTTTATTTGTTTTTTTATTCGTAATTTAATTGAAATGATAGTATTACTAATTAATCAGATGAAATACTCTCCCGTGCAGTAAATTTAATTTATTAACGCCGCTTACGGCTTCGGCCAAGCCTAGTAACGAACAGAGACGATAAAATCTGATATATATCTATAAATACACTCGTACCTGTAATTAAATCAGAGCGATATATATATATATATATATATATATATATATATATATATATATATATATATATGAAGGAAACCTATTTAATTTAAATATGACATTATTATACCCTACTGAAAATTTGACATTTATATTAATAAATTCACTATTATTTAATATTATTGTATATTTAAACTGTTTATTGTACAGGAACTGTTTATTGTGTCAGGAACGGACAGTGAAAGTGACATTACAGACCTTAGTGAGGCGAACCCACCCTGTCGCGCCGTACCATACGTGCAATCCGAAAGGATCAGTTGGCAAGCTGATGAAATTCCGGTGGCGAAAAAACGAAAACGAATTCATAATACTGAACCTACTACTCGCGTTCCATCTATTTTTACATTTTCTACATCTAACAAATTTAGTCTCCTGGAAATAATTGTGGGAAATGGAGGTTTTCATGAGAAATCGTTGAAGCCAGAGCCTATTTTTGTGACAAACGTTAACTCAATAAGGGAATTGAACATTTTTTTAGCGCGCTTATTTCCCACTACTACTGTGAAAAAATACACTTTGACGACGATGAGATTGGGCCACAGAGTGAAAGTTCTGCCGGTAGACATATAGAGTGGTCATGGTGGGCATGCATCTCTAGGATGACAAAACGGTAATCATTGATGACTTGGCTAAATTAGGCCATGAGGTTAAAAATCATTAACGTCCTCCATCGCCAGACGAAGGAACCGCCGCCGCTTTATTTCGTGGATTTAGAGCTGAAATCCAATAATAAGGAAATCTATAACGTGAAATCTCTAAATTATACAATTGTAAGCTTTGAGGTTCCGTTTGTCAAAAAAGAGGTGGTGCAATGCAAACGTTGTCAACACTTTGGGATTACTAAGAATCAATGTAATCGCCCACACCGTTGTGTGAAATGTGGTGGAGATCATGCGATTATGGACTGTTCCAAGACACCACAAGTCCCGGCTTCTTGCGGCGACCAACATCTGGCGAGATTCAAAGGGTGTAAGGTTTATCCACAACATAAGACTAAGGTCTTTCCACCTCACCCGGCCCTGTCTTTCGGAGTTGTAATTACTGGCAAGTCTAATGGCAGTTATGCTAATACTGCAGTCAATAACAACACTCCGAGTTTCAAAAGAGGAGATGTGTGGGTGTCTGGCTCGGGTGGCAATGATTCTCAAGTTTGTGATAGTCGTAATGTTGATGATAGCAATAATGATGGCTTTAATCATGGGCTGAATATTTCTAATCCTACCTACTCTGAGAAAGATACAATGTGTGGACCCGCTGATAGCAATGATAATGCATATAATAATGGGCTGAATGCTTCCGGTCCAACCTACACTGAACAAGTTAAAATGGGTGGTTCCTAGGGTCAGCGAGCTACTGATAACCAGAACTTTCAAGGGCTCATGAATATCGTAGACCATTTGTTTCAAAGCTTTGAGCGAATGATTGGGATTATGATGGACAGGATGTTTGGACTATTCCTGAGTCGTCTTGAGGAAAAATGAATAACTTTCTCCGACTTGCAATCTGGAATGCTAACGGGTTGTGTGACAAGAAACTGGATTTGAAAGCGTTCTTAAATATTAATAAGATTGACTTAATCCTTGTACAAGGTTCACTGATAGACATTTTGCCAAGCTTCATGTCTATACAATGTATTGCACCAACCCATCAGGAAATGCGCAAGGCGGTACCGCTGTTATGAGAAGTACGTTTTCTCATTATGTATCACTTGAACACAAACAGGATTTTTTGCAGGCCACCACCGCGGTTGTTCACAATGGACGATCAGAGTTTTCAGTCTCTTCCGTTTATTGCGCACCACGGCATACAGTGCAGGCGGATCAGTTTACGGCATTCTTTAGATCTGGGTCCAAGATTCATTTATGGTGAAGATTGGAATTCTAAGCACCGACAATGGGGTTCGCGACTGACATCACCAAAAGGCAGGCAACTTTTCTAGTCAATGACTGATAACAATTTGGAGTGTTTGTCATCGGGGTGAGTAAGATATTGGCCTACGGATCTAAATAGATTCCCGATCCCCTGGATTTTTCGTTTTCAATGGTATTACTAGAAACTATCTAAAAAGGACGTTTTCAAGACCTCTTTGGAGGAAAATATACGATTGGATGTGCCTTTGTAGTCATCAGCCGATGTGGACAATGCAGTACACGGATTGACCAAATTTATTCAATCAGCGTCGTGGGTCTCCACAACAAATTTGGATTTTGCTCCCCCAGCACAAAATACGTATCTGGTCTTCATCAGAGAAAAAATAGAAGAACGCCGGAGATTATGACGCGTATGGCAGAGAACTCGTTACTATGCTGATAAGGAAAGATTTAACAGTGCTTCTCAAGAACTAAAAAGGTTAATTCGAGCATTTAAGAGCACTTCATTTCAATCCTACATTGAGAATATTTCTGATAAGCAGACTGCTGCGTTCACTTTATGGAAAGCTGCAAAGTCGTTCAAAAGACTCATGCAGTCTATTCCTCCTCTCCGTAACATTGACAGAACGTGGGCGAGAAGTTTTCAGAAGGCGACATTATTCGCTCAAAAGGTTTCCGACGTATTTCAACCCAATGATGTCGAGACAGATCCGCAGATGATCAGAGAAATCTCCGATTATTTGGCTTCTCCTTTCCAAATGTCCTTTCTGATTAGGCGATTTGCAGTATACAAGGTCTCTTCAGTCATTAATGATGAAATACATCCAGTGAAGGCACCGGGGTATGATTTGATCACCGGTCGGGCTCTCCCGGCACTACCTTGGCATGCGATACGTTTGGTTACTTTGATTTCCAATGCTATTATCCGAATTGGTCATTTTCCTGGTCCGTGGAAAATTTCACAGTTAATTGTTGTAGCAAAACCGGGTAAAGACCCCACAAATGTAACATCTTATAGACTATTAGCCTGCTTCCTGTGCTCTCTAAGGTTTTTGAGAAGCTCTTTTTAAAAAGACAAGCATTTCGTGGACGATCAAATTCCGGTTCACCAATTTGGGTTTAGGGAGCAACATGCTCCTGTGAAACGGGCAAACAGGATTGTAAACGTTATAAATCATGCTCTAGACGAGAAACAGTACTGTTTAGCGGATTTTCTCGATGTTACTCAGGCTTTTGAGCAGGTTTGGCATGTAGAGTTGCTCGATAAATTGAAAAAGGTTTTAACGCATGTTTTCTATGTAGTACTAAAATCTTACTTAGAATACAGGTGCTTTCAAGTTAAACATGGAGAGGTTTTAACGAATTTGTTCGTTATATAATCAGGGGTACCTCAAGGAAGCGTTCTCGGACCCATCTTGTACGTTCTGTTTACGGCTGACTTGTCAATTACGGCAGATGCCACGGTTGCAACGTTTGCTGACAATACCGCAATTCTTGCTTTCCACGAAAATCTGACTATTGCGTTTCTTTTTATTCGAGATCACATTACTCTCCTCGAATTGCGGCTTACATGTTGGAAAATAAAAATAAACGAAACAGAATCAAAGCACGTCACGATCACCCTTCGTAAAGAATACTGTCCTCCTTTTTCTGTCTTCAATGTTCCGATTCCGAGATCTCAAGACTGTAAATATTTGGGTTTTCATCTTGATCGATGACTTACTTGGGTGAAACATATCACTTCTAAGCGGAGACAGTTGGATCTCAAGTTTAAACACATGTATTGGCTGGTAGAACATAAATCTCGGCTTTCAGCAAAAAAGTAAGTTATTGATTTACAAATCCGTTTAGAAGCCTGTTTGGACTTACCGGTTTGAATTGTGGGGTACAGCGTGCAACTCCAGTATTGACATACTTGAATGGTTCCTAACAAAAACACTGCGGAATTACTCAATATACCCTAGTACAAAAGTAATAGGCTTGTATATAATGACCTTAAGTTGCGAACCGTTCGGCAGGAAATCTCTCTTGTCAGCCTACAGTATCAAAATTGTTTGGATCAGCACCCGAATTATTTGGCGATCAATTTGTTAGATAATACGATCAGTGATTTTTTAAGCTTGCTGAGGAACAATAAATATTCTTGGTTTGCCTTATCGCATCCAGTAGGTGACTTTATGGTCTGGCCGTAAGGAGTGCTCATCTATTCCATTTTTAAGTCACAAGCCGCTGGGTCTGTGGAAACTCAGTATTAATTCAAATACATCTTATTTACTTTTTGTTCTATGAACGGCATGTAAAGTCGCTGTGTCGTTATAATAAAAAAAAAAATAAACTATTATTTGTCTGTTTCTCAAAATTTCCAAATTTTCACGGCTGTCTAATTTCAGATAAAAATTCCGTATATATTCTAAATAGAAATAAATTTTTACTAAAGAGATTGATCATGCAGTTAGTTAGATGTTTAATGTTAATTAATAATAAGCAATAGATAACATTACGAAAGTGTAATCAATTTAATAAATCTGCACAAATATTACAAAAATTACTTTATACAATTCGTGTCAAACAATTTTATTTTTAAGAATTCATTTATTTGTAATAACATTTCAGTCGTACAATTAATTATATAATTTTTATTGTACTAAAAAAACGAGTATAATGTATATTTACAATCCAATGAAAAAAATGGCAAGCAATATAAAATCAATAAACCTAATAAAAATAAATGAAAAAATGCAGAGAATCAACTCCAGTAATTAATATAAAACGTGAACATAGGTTGTCTATTTCTGTTTTACTTCGAATACAAACTAATAAGTTCACGAAAGAATCTGATGAATATATATATATATGATATCAGGTAAACAATCTATCTAACAAGTAATCTAATTATGACGTCAAATAAATTAAAATATCCTAAAATCAAAAATGCGACCGTATAATTTTTCTTTCAAAAATCATCCGCCAATGTTAATTTGAATAAGCTTACTATGATATCACAGAAACCAAATTCGTTACGTCAAAGGAAAAGCTACATATCAAAATCCTGCATTTGACTTTGAGTAAAGGACTAAAAAAAAAAAAAATACTGAACGGAAAACTCCTCCTTTTATTAGTCGGTTAAAAATAGCATCAAATTGATCTTCAACTGACTTTTGTCATATATAATTGTTAAATCTGGTTATAGAAATAATTGAAATAATGTAAGGACTGAACAATTGCATGACATAAACATAGGAAATTAATGTCACTGCTATTACGTGTATTGTAATCCGGACGTTGTGTGTTATGTCTGCGGCAAAACAACCCTAGCAAATCAGCTTATCTCTTGTACAAGTAATGTCTGTTTATACAAATTTGGATTTCATGTCAACTGAACGGATTATCGATAGTAATATTAATTATATTAAAATACTTATTTCGTGATATACAATATGTATACACAGTTTACAATTAATCATAATAATTATAAATTTACTTTTAAATAAATAATTGAATGGATTGTTATTAAACGGCTATATCCTGTTAACAAGATTATATTACAAACAATGTAATTAATTCATATCTGCTTTCTAAGTCTGACTGAAAAATGGGATATGGGTCAATAAAAATAGGTTTTAAAATAATAAATAATATTAATAATAATAATTTTCTTTTAGTACTCATGAAGAACTGGCGTACCTATCAACCGCAATAACAGAAATAAGGACAAGAAAAATTTATATAAAAAGAGTTATTTTCCAGGGTGATTCGTTAAGTGATTTGTGGTTCTGCCGCGGTCTAGAGTATTTAGTACTATCGCTAGTACTAAATGACACCCATCCCAACCCCCGCAGGGGAAGACAACCACATTCCGGTCACCAAACCACCACCCCGTTCCTAGCCATGATGGGCTTTAACGGTGGTCGTTTTTTTGACTCTCTAACTGATTACATTTTACAGTAATCAGCCAGGCCTCAGTTGGAATGCTACCGATGTAAATGCCTCGGTAGATATTTACAGTTTGACTCAGCCTTTGCCTTAGGCTACTTTCGGACATCTTCACTGTCCTACATCATTGCCCTCTAAACTAGTCAACCGAGTTCGCAGAAGCACGAATTCCGCCCCTATGAGTGACTGTAAATGTCTCATAAAATACGAGGCTATTTCAGTAATAATGCACACCACAATGAATGCTGATCACAACAACGAAATTTTAACCTAGTTACCTTAGTGATCTCAACTTGATCAGTGCTTACCCCTTAGTTAAATTGCACCTACGGACTTCGGTCTGGTCTACCAAGGAGAAGAGGACAGACCACTTACTCCCCACTCAGCTCTATCACAGAGTCCCGCGTGACATTTAGTTGATCCCATAAAAACTACCATTGTCAAGTTGGTGCTACACCTCACGGCTGCATGGACAACCTTGCCCTCGGCAGTGCAGTCACCATCTCGCCGACAGCGATACTGCTACTCTTTCATAGTCCGCCCTCGTCAAGACGGCGCTACATCTCTCGACTGCATGGATTATCATACCCTCGGTAGTGCAGTCGCCATCCAGCCGACAGCTATTCTGATACTTTTCTTCCAACATAGCTCAAACTAACCGAGGCTCGATGGCAATGCGACTCCCCCGGCCAATCAACTGTCCAGGCGGTACCACAGCCAGTCGGGATACTATTCTACTCAGATCTCCTCAGCTGATCTGCTCTTTGCGAGATACTTCAGGAAGCCAGCCACTAACCATTCTCTGCGGGACTTCCAGTTGACCCAGAGATCCAGAAAGGAATTTACACTCTCAAGATCAATAACAATTCTGGTACGCCAGAATTGGTCAGCCTTGTTCCGGGGACAAATATAAAGAACATGGTCCGCAGTTATCATCAACTCTACAGTTCGGGCAGAAGCCTCGAATCAACCAAAGCAAACCTAGTTAAACTTGTCCTAAAGGTACCATGTCCTGACAGAGATTGTATACTGTTCCGGTTGGGGGAGACCCACTTAATCGTTCGCAAACCTGTCACATCCGGAAATATACCATGCTTATAACGACCAGCAGAAGATTTGTTCCACCTAACTTGCCAAGATTCAAAACCTTGTTCTTCAAGTTCACGCAGAAGCTCTGAAGTAAGACCTCCTTCTTGGAGATATAACGCTTACTACGTTTCGTAGCTAAAACATCTATTGGTTTTGTGACGGCGATTATAGAGACTGCCTCTCGCGAAACAGTTCTGTAATACCCGATAATTGCTAACAAAAGAAAACGCTGGGTTCGTAATAGAATATCCCTATAACTCTGAAATTGTGTACGATGAGCTCAGACGGGCGCAGCGTACAATTAGGGCCTCACAGACACTTTGGTAAAGAATCCGGATAGTACGGAAATTCAACCCCCAATCTGGATGGACGACTCTTCGAACACCAAAGAAAACATCAATAGTCTTCCTTGCGATAAACTGAAGCTGCTCCTTGAATTGAAGCTTTTCATCAAGGACTACATTCAGATATTTCTGAAAACAAGGACGTACCTAATGGGAAGACCACCCATGAAAACTTATGATGATTAGTTTCGGCTAAGTGGCCTTTCAAAAATATCATCGTGGTCTTTTCTGCACTAAAGACCGTCTTATTCTGAAGACTCCACGACCTGAGAACTTTGCCTGAGTTGCTCTCAACTCTATCTCATTCCGCGAATTTTCCTCGACCAGCAGCAACCCATCAACGGCATAAGCGATGATACGGCAGCCATGGGGCAATCTCAATCGCATCAGAGAGTTGAATTCGACTCTCTGATGCGGTTGAGATAACTTTTGACGGGTCTTTCCTACTTCCAGGCCGCCGTCACGAAGGACAACAGCCCTGTTGCTGAAATAACTTGAGAGTCTCTATCTCATTTTGACTAAATGACACCCAGTATGGTTACGCTTTCAAGAGTAGAGAGCATAACTATATCAAAATAAATAAATCACTTTTATACGTACATGACATAAAACTATAATCAGCCACACCAACACGATTGAACCATAGCAATACGATTGGAATAATCGAAGGAATAATCTCAGATATTGAGATAAAATTTAGTATTAGTACACGTAAAATTATGCACATCGAGAGAGGTCAATGGAAAGAAGAAATTAACAAGGAGACACTTGATGATGAATCAATGCAGATCCTGTAGGCACATATAAATGAGACATATAAATGCCTAGGAATCCACAAAAACGCAAACATCGATCACAGCCGGATCAAAAGTCAACTAAAGGAAAAATATTAACGCATTCTGAGTTTATTGAAATCAAAGCTGGATTCAAGAAGTCTATTCAAAACAATTAACACCCACGCTATATCGTTACTAACGTATTCCTTTGGAATTACCAGATTGAATGCAATAGATCTAGAGGATCTGAACAGGTTGAATCGGACCGAGTTGATCAAGACATAAATTCCTTCATCCAAAATCTTACACAGGAAGAATAACTTTACACAAGAAAGACAGCGGGAGAGGCTCACTGATCTTCATATTCTCCACAATAATCAAATACACAGGCTCAGAGAATATTTTTTAAATAAAACTATTATATTATATCAAGCAATAGTCCAAGCAGATAAAGATCTTACTCCACTTAATCTAGCCAATACACACAACAAAAATAGAGATAATACTGGACCAATCACTCGCCCAGAAAACCACAGAGATGGTCAGAAAAGGCACTACATTGTAAACACAGGAACATCAGCCAATAATCCCAAATAGACATAAATCTATCCTATAAATGGCTACAGAGGGAAAATTCTTACCTAAAACAGAAGGATTTCTTCTAGTAATTCAGGACCAAGTCATATCCAAGAAATTACCAGAAACACATTCCATAGTAAAGACGGATAAATGCAGGAAATGTCATATAGTAATTGAAGCAATAGACCATACTACCGGAAGATGTAAAATATTGCCAGGCACACGCTACACAAAAAGGAATGATATAGCTACAAAGAATAGCTACAAAGATAGAAGCTTAAAAAAGGTTGGTAGGCTAGAGAATTTAAAAAAGGAAATGGATAGGGTAAACGTGGATATAGTAGGAATTAGTGAGGTTCGGTGGGAAGAGGAAGGCGACTTTTGGTCGGGTGACTTTAGAGTAATTAATAATTTAGCGTCAAATAATGGGCAGGCAGGAGTAGGTTTCGTGATGAACAAGAAAATAGGGAGGAGAGTGGAGTATTTCAAGACGCATAGCGATAGAGTCATTGTAATAAGGATAAATTCAAAACCTAAACCGACAACGATTGTTAACGTCTATATGCCTACAAGCGCCCATGATGATGATGAGGTAGAATGTGTATACGAAGAGATTGATGAAGCAATTAAACACGTAAAAGGAGATGAAAATTTAATAATAGTTGGAGATTGGAATGCAAGCATTGGAAAAGGCAAGGAAGGCAAATATAGTGGGTGAATACGGGCTGGGCAAAAGGAATGAAAGAGGGGACCGACTTATAGAGTTTTGCACGAAGTATAATTTAGTAATTGCCAACACCCAATTTAAAAATCATAGTAGAAGAATATACACTTGGAAAAAGCCAGGCGATACTGCAAGGTATCAGATAGATTATATCATGGTTAAGCAAAGATTTAGAAATCAACTCGTGGACTGCAAAACTTACCCTGGAGCAGACATTGATAGCGACCATAATTTGGTGATAATGAAATGTAGATTGGGGTTTAAAAACCTGAAGAAAAGGTGTCAGATGAATCGGTGGAATTTAGAGAAGCTTGAGGAAGAGGAGGTAAAGAGGAATTTTGTGGAGGACATCGCAAGAGGTCTGAGTAAAAAAGATAAGGTAGAAAATGTAGAAGAAGAATGGGAGAATGTTAAAAAGGAAATTCTTAAATCAGCAGAAGCAAACTTAGGCGGAATAAAGAGAACTGGTAGAAAACCTTGGGTTTCAGACGATATATTGCAGCTGATGGATGAACGTAGAAAATATAAGAATGCTAGTGATGAAGAAAGTAAAAGGAACTATCGGCAATTAAGAAATGCTATAAACAGGAAGTGCAAACTGGCGAAAGAAGAGTGGATTAAAGAAAAGTGTTCAGAAGTGGAAAGAGAAATGAACATTGGTAAAATAGACGGAGCATACAGGAAAGTTAAGGAAAATTTTGGGGTATATAAATTAAAATCTAATAATGTGTTAAACAACGATGGTACACCTATATATTATACGAAAGGTAAAGTCGATAGATGGGTGGAATATATTGAAGAGTTATACGGAGGAAATGAATTAGAAAATGGTTTTATAGAGGAAGAAGAGGAAGTTGAGGAGGATGAAATGGGAGAAACAATACTGAGATCTGAATTTAAGAGAGTATTAAAAGATTTAAATGGCAGAAAGGCTCCTGGAATAGACGGAATACCTGTAGAATTACTGCGCAGTGCAGGGGAGGAGGAGATTGATAGATTATACAAACTGGTGTGTAATATTTATGAAAAAGGGGAATTTCCGTCAGACTTCAAAAAAAGTGTTATAGTAATGATACCAAAGAAATCAGGGGCAGATAAATGTGAAGAATACAGAACAATTAGTTTAACTAGTCATGCATCAAAAATCTTAACTAGAATTCTATACTCAAGAATTGAGAGGAGAGTGGAGGAAGTGTTAGGAGAAGACCAATTTGGTTTCAGGAAAAGTATAGGGACAAGGGAAGCAATTTTAGGCCTCAGATTAATAGTAGAAGGAAGATTAAAGAAAAACAAACCAACATACTTGGCGTTTATAGACCTAGAAAAGGCATTCGATAACGTAGACTGGAATAAAATGTTCAGCATTTTAAAAAAATTAGGGTTCAAATACAGAGATAGAAGAACAATTGCTAACATGTACAGGAACCAAACAGCAACAGTAGCAATTGAAGAACATAAGAAAGAAGCCATAATAAGAAAGGGAGTCCGACAAGGATGTTCTCTATCTCCGTTACTTTTTAATCTTTACATGGAACTAGCAGTTAATGATGTTAAAGAACAATTTAGATTCGGAGTAACAGTACAAGGTGAAAAGATAAAGATGCTACGTTTTGCTGATGATATAGTAATTCTAGCCGAGAGTAAAAAGGATTTAGAAGAAACAATGAACGGCATAACTGAAGTCCTACGCAAGAACTATCGCATGAAAATAAATAAGAACAAAACAAAAGTAATGAAATGTAGTAGAAATAACAAAGATGGACCACTGAATGTGAAAATAGGAGGAGAAAAGATTATGGAGGTAGAAGAATTTTGTTATTTGGGAAGTAGAATTACTAAAGATGGACGAAGCAGGAGCGATATAAAATGCCGAATAGCACAAGCTAAACGAGCCTTCAGTAAGAAATATAAGTTGTTTACATCAAAAATTAATTTAAATGTCAGGAAAAGATTTTTGAAAGTATATGTTTGGAGTGTCGCTTTATATGGAAGTGAAACTTGGACAATCGGAGTATCTGAGAAGAAAAGGTTAGAAGCTTTTGAAATGTGGTGCTATAGGAGAATGTTAAAAATCAGATGGGTGGATAAAGTGACAAATGAGGAGGTATTGCGGCAAATAGATGAAGAAAGAAGCATTTGGAAAAATGTAGTTAAAAGAAGAGACAGACTTATAGGCCACATACTAAGGCATCCTGGAATAGTCGCTTTAATTTTGGAAGGACAGGTAGAAGGGAAAAATTGTGTAGGCAGGCCACGTTTGGAATATGTAAAACAAATTGTTAGGGATGTAGGATGTAGAGGGTATACTGAAATGAAACGACTAGCACTAGACAGGGAATCTTGGAGAGCTGCATCAAACCAGTCAAATGACTGAAGACAAAAAAAAAAAAAAATAGCTACAAAAATTATTCCCCTGCAAAGCGAGACAAACTTAGATACAACAGAAACTTCGTACAACAAATACAATCAATCCTCGAGAATAGAGCCGCGAAACTATACTGGGACAGACACAAATCATCGACAAAACTGTTACTGGCAATAGACCGGACATTACTGTAAAAGATAAGACTAATAAAAACACCTATTTCATATAAGTATCCATACCCAACGACTCTAACAGCAAAAGGAAGACGAGAAAATTTCAAAATATATAGCCATAAAGGAAGAAATAAAGAAACTGTGGAAAAAATTAAGTATTATAGTACGAATAGTTATATTCGGAACAGGAATCACTACGAGAAACTTTAAAAACCTACATAAATTGAGTTCCAGAAAATATTACAATCCAGAAAGCCATAGTCTTAAAATCATGCACATAGGTCAGAAAGTTTCTAAACAATCAGTGAACCAATTATGACTTGACTATTCCCGTCATGATAGGCACCTTCCAAGTATGAGACCGAAAATTGAAAATAACAATAATACATATATTTCTTTATGGGTAGGGTAGGTGGAAACTCATTTTTGCATAGAATGTCGGGCTCCCACTAATGGTCTTATCCAACAACCTACAGCAGACTACTGACTAAAACCACCCTCCCCTCTTTTATACCAGGACTGACTCGATTGGAACCGTTCTACGCGTTACATCAGGTCGTGTCAGACCACACTCTCCCAGCTGCTCAGATCACAGAGCATCATCGCAACCACGCTATGGAAGCTTAGTGCTCCGAGATCTCCCCCACCGAGCACATTTGAAAAAGGTATGCCCGGCATCGTCCCAAACATCGGAGCACTAGAGCAGTTAAAAGTGGGTCACGTAGCACTACTCCACCTTTGCATGCCGCCACTCTGTTCACGATCTGTCCAGGGGGATAACCCTTGGTCCATCTTCCTCTGTTCACGTGTTAATTAAATACATTAATGATAAAACAATAAAAACAGTAGCTAAATATTAATAAATAAAAAAAAAAATTCGAAACGATAATACGAGTATACCTAACTGGTTTTATGTTTTTGGAATAGCAGTAAAAAAAGAAATTGTTATTATTTTAAGTTATAATCGAAAGCATAAAATTGGATTAAAAATATCAAAATCACAGAAACCTCTACTTAAATTGTTCACCCCATCCTGTTGTAACCTCTTATACTAAATTGGAAAAGATAAAAACTTATCTCAAAAAAGATGATGATAATATGAGCCTTAAACCAATCAATACTTTAACTAAATTTAATTGAGGGGAAACCGTTTTTTGTTCTTATGGTTAAATTTTTTTTCAAAAAATAACATTATTACATTTTAAAATATGCTCTAATGTATTGGTCTCCGATTATTATTGGGAAAGCTTCTCAACTCTTTATCTCTTCTGTAATTCGGATATTTCAGTAAACTAATTATGCTATCACTTTTCAAGCAATGTTGGACTCGAGTTGCTTCCTCCTGCCTTCTATAATTCTAATGAAGCAAGTGCTATTTCCTCTAATTTCACTCCTTTTAAGTTTACTCAAAGTGTGGTCAATTGTAATTATTTTATTTACAAAGAAGTTTATAAATTTTCATTCTTTCAACCGGTTAGTTTTATTTTTTACGTTTCTAAGGATGTAGGTTGACTTCTTAGACCTAGTCATGGAATTGTGGTCATAATTTTTAAAAATATTTCTTACCTTATTGTAGAAGGGGATTTTTGAATTTTTATCCACAATTTCTCTGATCCTGCTTCTTAATTATAGTGAAGTAAGATTATTTTGCTGCATTAGCAAAATAATCTAAAATAAATTACTTTCCTTATTTTTTCTGTTTGTTAACAAATTTTTATTCAGTTAAATCACTGAACTAATCTGTAACTTTAATAACATTTATTTGTATACGACAAGCTTTTAGATCGTGTGGTAACCAATTTGTTCTGAAAATAATCGCATTAAAAGCTGCCATACTATCGTGAAAATCGTGAGTAGAAACATTGGTCATTTATGTTTTCTTTTTTCCTACAAACATATATATCCATATTTTAACACTTACAATTAATGTACGTATCAATTTACGTAGAATTTCTCAGAGAATCTCTTATGAAGTTTTTTGAATTTTTAGATTTATGTATATCGAATGGAATTTTATTATCTTAAATCTGAATTAGTTAACATCGATTTTACTTAAAACGCATAGTTAAATTTTATGATTTTGTTTACATATCATTTTTAATTGGATGGCACTCTAAATCTAAATTTTCCTATAAAATACCAGAAGTGATTAAAAACACCAAAGGTGATTATAAATTTTTTATCTACTGGTAGTGACTGTTTAGCAATTTAAATGTACACCTTATAGCAGATTTTTATTCTGAAAGTGTTTCTTAAACATTTACTTCTTGGAATTTTATATTTCAACAACTTACAAAGTAAAATCAATAAAACCTTAAAGGTTTATTAATTTATATACGTAATTTGTAAAGAACGAAAAACTACATTTATTTACTAACCGTACATTAAACTTCAACTGGATCTCTGGAAAAAGGGGTTGCCTTTATCAAAGTTTTCATTATGAAATTTGATTGATGCCAATAGTAGTCTATATAAATCCTCCTTCAGTAAATTTTATTCACTATTCATATATGTATATGTGGAAAGAGAGTAATGGGTACTGAGTAAACGGATAATAATTTGTCTGATATATATAGATATATATATACATACATAAGGAAACAGCAGTTGCCTCCCGCCAAATAGTCTCAATCAGCCAGTAAAGATTTATTCTATCCGACTGCAGAAGTAGGATAACGTGTTTGACAGTGTAGTATGCATGTTTGAATGTTTGTGACAATCTCCAGAATGGCTGCCCTACATTTTTTTAAATAGATACAAATGAGCTATACTATTACAGAACCATTCAACCAGAATATTTATATGCTAAAGAAATAATGATGATGGTCAATAAATCAAGAATGGAAAAAAAGAAACTTTTCAAAAAAAAAAAAACATTTAGAAGAAATATTTTAACATCAAATAAAAAAATTTCCTGAAATTTGAAAAAAAACGGCTCTATAGAAAAAAGGAATATTAGGCTTTAACGGGTATTTAAAAAGAATGGAGAATAACACATTAACAAAAAGAATCTTTATATTTCTAAATTAAAATAAAAAATTACTTAATTTATTTAAATGAATTAAATATTATAAAATAAGAAATTTTTGACCGAAATATTCAGAAATAAAATTAAAAAAATTGAAGAGGTTTCAGGAAAAACCGAGAGTATTCCCCAAAAGAAAATACGATGTTAGTAATCTAATGAAAGAATAGTGACAGTAAAGAAAACAAAATGAAAATAAAGTTGGTTTTTAATGCGATCCATTGATAGTTCAAACAAAAAGATAAAAACATATTTTAATTTGTTTACATAATCTTACCGGCAATGTCAATGAAATGAAAACTTTTTTTTATGATATAAACGATGAACAACACGACTACTTATTTATCTTTACTTTTTAATGTAATGTAGGAGAATAAGGTTTCGTAATTTTGCAACCATATAGTTGCAAACTAAATATCTCATAGTAACTATGTATCATAAATCTTAGTATTTAATTTTAATCATTAAACTTTACTTAGTTTTTAAGTCGATATTTAGAATTATTTCATAACTAGAAAATTATTGATTATCAAAACGAAAGTGGATGAATGACTTTGCATAAAACTTTATCCATTCTGTTTACTTATTAGCCAATTTATATTTGTACATAAAAAATAATTTTTCCACACATATAACCACCAATTCAAAGAATGCTATTTATTATATAGTCCATAAATATATTTTTTATTTACAATATTTTCCCTTTAAACTTAAGAAACTGTTTCAAAAAAATTTATTTCAGAAAATAACAATTATCATACGTTTAAAAATAATTGAATTTGTTCAATTCAATTTAAAGAAGGCGCCACATAAATTTCTAGATACGATGCTTAGTAAGCTTTACATTCTGTATTTATTCGTTTATAAAATAAAATGCCATATCGATATTCTTCCTACAGCTTTAACCGTTCACATTACACTGTAATAGCTACACGTTTCATTGTATTACGTCGTCACGTTTGAAATGTAACTCTATTATAACTGAGGATATTTTTTATCTAGATCATTTGAAATTTACAGTTATCCTTAACTTTATTCATAAGTTTTAAATCAGTCACATACTATTTTCTCCGCAGAACTCCAGAAACCAAAATTACGATTAATAGTAGTATCCTTTATTTAACAATAAAATAGTTGACAGTTTCAAATTTAAACAAACGCAGATTAAGATTATTACAAAATTATTTATTATTATTACTATTGTTTTTTAAGCATATCTTAATACCAAAAAATAACTATTAAAGTAGATTTAAAATTATTAAATTTAATTAAATCGTATTCAGTACTGACAATTAATATTTCACGAAGTGTGGTTAATTTCGCCGCCTCTTCAGTAAACGGTATTTTTTGTGAATAAATACGAGATAAAATGACAGTTTTCTAAGCAATAGCAGAAAAAGATAAACAAGCTAGAACACAGATTTTGAACCCTAATATTTGGTCAATTACTGCAGCCAATCAATTACTACTGCTATATTAACTGAGCTACCTACATATTTAAAAATCTAATGCATAATCGTTTCATAAATTCCTCATTTCAAAAATCTACTTTAATTGAAAAATACCATTTTTATTATAAGTGTAAAATCTTTTACTGGTATAATCGTTTGTTTGTGACCCCAAAACTTCATAAGGTAATGGGCCAAACGTTTGCCTAATATTTCATTAATGAGGACGGATGTTTAGTGTTTGAGGAATTACCATCGCGGACGTTACAACTGTTTTTTTCCCAATAAAAAAATAAAAAATCGACATATTAATAGTTGTATTATCTGAAAATGACTATCCGTAATAAAACCTTGTCGGCTGTAGGTACCTAACAATATTTAAGTGTAGATAAAAAATCATAAAATAAATGCATATATTTTTTAATTTACTTATTATAAACCAAGATTTACACGTTTAAGATATGTTACATTACAAATAATAAATAATAAAATTAATAAAAACAAAACGCATTCGTAAAAAATAAATAAATATTCATAATAAAAATAAAATGGTCCGTGCACCATCTGCTCTTTGATTGCTCAATATTTGGAATCATCCGACAATACTTAGACCTGGGTTCGGATATGAAATTTCTATTAAACCAGAACGAAGGTGTAAAACGTCTGTTGCTGTTCCTCTCCTACAGTGGAATGAAGAATACGATTTAGTGATTTTTGTCTGATTTATTTATTTGATTTTGAATTTATTGTTGTTACTTGTCTACGTTTATTCTTTATTGTTCTGTTTCTTTAATATTTATTTTTTTTGTTTTATATAATACTACGTGATAATGTTACTTTAGTCGCTAATTACTATAATTGTTGATGCGACTGTAAAAAAAAAGCATTAAAAAAAATAAAAATAAAATAAAATAACAAAAAATAAAAAGTTCTTCAAAATTTGTTACTACACTGAATTCTAAATATTCAAAAAATAAATGATAAAAGTCCCCGATAGAATTAGATTAAATTGCCAGATTTAATTTGATTAATTTAAACTTGTGTCCGAAGAGTAGGGCCATTTATGATGTGCGCCTAGTCTTATACGTCTGCACCAGCGTTCTGTCGAGGACCGATTGAGCTTTTGATCTGCAATTTAATTGGAAAACGGAAAGAGAATGGGACATAGTTGCTGGCTTCCTTAGATTCTTAGCGCTGCAGAGGTTGGCTAAGAGGGTCTGATGCTGTATACAAATAGAATAGAAACCCGGGTGGCTAAGGGCCTCCCTGGGTACTTACTTCGCCAAGATAGGCGTTTTGGCATTGAGCATCGGTTAGCTGAAATATTCGCTGTTAGGATGAGATGGATGTGTGGAGAATTCTCTGATGGAATATCACCTATTAATTTATTAATCTGTTTCTTGACTTTCAAGAAATCAAGAGGACTTTCGAGTAAATTGAATCGTCGTTGTTGCGATCAACACTTGTTTTATTAGGTATGAGGATAGTATTTTTGGTGTTTTAAGACTCAATCAAGTAATGATCTGAGCGCATAGTCTGATTGAAATTGGATATAGGAGTAGTTTTTGTATAGAACTTTCGGTGTTAGACGATCGCGCTACCATAGATCGGTTAATCTGATAGTTGAAGGTTGTAAATTACTATAGTTGGTTATGGTTGGAAGAGGCCATACGAGGGTGACAGTAGGTTGTGTAAATAACTGATGGAAATGTCTGCCGGGGCATTTGTATTGGTAGCATCCTGACAGAGGTCAAAATGATGACTGTGTGGTGTTATCAGGTTTAGTAGGTCTAAAAAATGACTTTCGGTAAAGCTCATCAGGTTTAGGAATTGAGGGAGTGGTGTGGTGACAGGGATCGTCACAAGGTGGGTGTCTTTCTCTATAGGGATCAGGATGATGTATAAATAGGTTAAAATTTCTCATTAGTTGGTATATTTCTTAGCATATTCCACACTTAATTACAATTAACTATGTACATTTTTTTTAAAAAGAGCTTGATAATATCGGAAAGTCAAATTTGGGTTATAAACCTGGTGAAGTAAAAAGACATTCAAACTGTAACATACTTTTGAGGTCCCCAGTCTATAAGAGAAAGTGTGTTATAAATCTGATTACAAAAGGAAAACGTAAGCAGCAATTCAACTTGTCTAACCTGATAGACAAGATTGTCTCATTGTCAATAAAATATCATACGTTGAAAAATTTATATTTTGGTGTGTATCAATAATCGCAAAAGCCCACGCCATGTTCCTGAAGAAATCTTTTATCAAAATAAATTAATTCCAACATAATTACATTATGTAACCGTATTAAACTCTGTAAACGAATTCAGACTAACCTTTAGGTCTACGTACGATAAATTTTAAATCCGACCAAATATAAGTAATATAATATTAAAATCTGTTCTTAAAATATAAGCAGAAACGTTTCTTGTTAACTGAAATAGCTTTCATAAATGTTTGCACGTGCTCTGTAACATATATACTTTATCTTAGTTCACATTGTAACACGGTTAGTCTAGTGGTGAATGCGTCTTCCCAAATTATCTGATTTTGAAGTCGAGAATTCTAAGGTTCAAATCCTAGTAAAGGCAGTTACTTTTAAACGGATTTGAATACTAAGATCGTGGATACTAGTGTTCTTTGGTGGTTGGGTTTCAACTAACCACACATCTCCGGAATGGTCGAACTGAGACTGTACAAGACTACACTTCATTTACACTCATACACATCATCCTCTGAAGTATTATTTAACAGTAATTACCGGAGGCTAAACAGGAAAAAGAAAGTTCACACTGTAACATTATACAGCATAACAATTTGGATATTGTATTGAGCACTCTATGTTTAAAATTCCGGTTATCTATTCTAGTCTTGTTCATAATACCAACATCAAAAACTTTGGCTTTAGTACTTTTTACGGTTTTCTAAAATAGTAGCAATTTATTAAATAACATACCTATAAACCACGTCATTAAGTACAGAATCCGTTCATAAAATTTCCATCCTGTTTGATTTGAGTGTTAGTTTCTGTCTTGCCCTTCCTAGCACTGTCACTCTAACATTCGTAGTTGACGCCATTCGGAGTAACCTCCATTCTCAAAGTTACTTTTAGCAGACTCTAATAAAATTAGTTTTGAGTATGGAGGTACTCCGAAATGCGTCAACTGTGAATGTAAGCGACAATGCTAGGAAGGGCAGAATATACTCAAATAAATTATGAAAACACTAGGGGAAATAGAAAATATTATGAAAATTTTCAGCCTGCCCTAGAGGAAACCATACATTTGGATTTTACAGTATTAACCTTGAAAAAATTAATTAATTTAAAAAAGTATTTATATGTGGGAGTGAGTGTGTGCGCCGCGTGTACATATAAGGTTGTACAAAAGGAAGTCCAATATTTTAGTTGTGTGTTTCTATCAATACAAGAAAAAGATGTTTCTTTATAAACATAGATCTGAAAGCGACTATTAATTCCTTTTTAATTTTATTTTATGTTTTTTTATATACGAGTGGAAATATAAATTTATATTTCCAGAGCGGCTTGAATTATCTTAATAAAACCTGGCATAGCTTATGAAACCAATATCCTCTAGGAGGGTAAAATAATGGAGAAAAAAATAAGTTCGTAAATTTAAAATGACCGCAATCTAATTACATTCTCCCAGTATCATAAACGGATGGGAGACATTTTTCTATTCTGAAATTGACTTTTCGTACCAGAATCTTTGACGAAGCATTTATATCCATATGAATTTAGGTCTGATTGAGTTAGTGGTTCACCGTATATTGCTAAATGGATTTAATCTGGTTTCAAAAATTATTTGGGTTATTTTCTTTTTTTTTAGACTTTCAATTTAATTTTATTGTCTTTTCTATTTTTTGTTTTTTAAACTTTTCCTAATTTTTTTTCTTACTCCAACTGAATAATTCTAAAATAGTATTTTAGTCAGTCATTAATAAAAGAATAGTTTGTTTCATTTTAAAAGTTATTCACTCTATAAATGTTGTAATGCAGTTGTATTCACTGTCCATAATTTACTTCAAAGAATAAATAAAATACATGTAAAGTTTCTAGTTTTTGATCAATAATTAAAAATTACACAATAAAAGAAAACTACTTAGGTAAAAAAGACTCTTTTTACGTGGATTTAGACTTTTATATTGTGACTTAGGATATTTTTTTATATATAAATTGAAAATATTTTGTATGTTAAAACAAAACAAAAAATACAATTTTTTTAAAACTGTATAAATTGAATTTTAAAAAATTCAATGATATCCTGCTTGAAGTAACAGTAAGTTTTTAAGGCCCGGAAGTGATACAAAAGCGCACATGGTAACTTCCCGTTTCTATCTTTCACATATTTGTATTTATTGAAACGTTTTAGCTGGGTTTCTTTCAATATGTTTCAATGAATAATATTTGTTTTTAACTGAAACATTCCGTATTTCTTTACCAAAATAATCTTATCACGAAGACGCGATAAAGTAGAAGCAACTTTACAATTCGTTAAGGAGAGAAAAACATCATTTTAAAAACAAATTTAAATTCGAATCAGACTTCATCTCCTGTTTTTTAATTTTTAATTTAAATATATATCGATATATTAATAATTATTAACCTCTGATTGTAAAAAAAAATTACATTAAACAATTATTCAACAGTAACAATAAAAAAAAAATTATGAAAAAAATCATAAGTTATTAGTGAAATAAAATTTTATGTTATTTAAAATTGTGTATATCTAATAGATACGGTGAAACATCAGATTATTTTTTTTAACTTTGAATTAATAGTATTATGAATTTTTTTTACATTTCCATGTAAAAATATTTATTTTACATTTTATGACATGTATTTAAATAAGTAAATACAAATAACATTTCTATACTGTGGAGAACTTAATGAAAGTTGAATGGCAGGAATGTTTTGTATTCCTGAAAAATACTTTTTTTTCAGTTTTCGCGGGTCCATATCAAGGAAAATTTCGGGGAAAATTAAGTTTTAATCCTTAAGAGGTGATATTAAATTTAATCGAAGAATGTTTTTAAATTATCTAAAAAAATTGTAAGATAAAGCCATAATTGTAAATTAAAAAAAAGTTTTAGTTTTCAACGGATTAAAAAGTATTGGCAAACATGTTTTCAAGATATAATAAATGGTAAGAGCAATAAAAAATATAAGTTTTACATTTTAAATGCTATGAATAACTTTAAAAATGGATTTAAATTAAAAATACAATTTTAAACCATCTTTAAAAATTTTTTAAAAATATTCTTTATTACCACAGATCATCTGAGTAGGAGGGGCAAACAATTTTTATAGTGGTTTGAAGGCCTATTGATTTAGAAAATATAGATGTAAAAAACTCTTATTTTCTGAAGCAAGACATAGGTATAAGAAGAAAAAGATATAGTCATTTTTTTTGGAGAGGGGATGAATATTAAATAAAATGTCTTGTTAATTTGTGGTACTGATAAAAATAACTTTAACATTTGTAAGAAAAATATTTTGCTAAAGTGCCCCAGAAAAAATTAGAAATTTTATTTCGGCCAAAACACCCTTATACATCCCCCCCCACAAAGTACCCCTCTAATAAAAAAAGTATTACATCTCTAATAATTTTGAAGAAAATCAATCAACTAGGTTCACAGTTCTAAGATCAAACACAGGCCAACATAACGTTCATATGCACAAACGTCCGTCTAAAAAAAAATATTTTTGGATGTAGGAGCATTTAAAAAGAATTTTGTTTGTAGATTATTTAAAGTACTTTTTTTGCTCAACATTTTTTTTTTAATGTCACAAAACAAAAGTTTTGTGACAAAAGTTAATGTCACAAATGTTAATGTCGCAAAAGTTTTGTGCCTTAACAAAATTTGTTAAAGCACAAAACATAACCTTGCTTATACTATATAGCGATATATTGTATAAGCAAGTTCTAAATAACTACAAAGTGAGTTGACCATACTATTCCCATTCCGTTTTACCGTGACGGTAGAGACATTCATAATGACAGGACGTTAAGTCGACATGACGAACACAGTTATATTTTATTACGTTACATAAAAAACTTTACATGACAACGAAGCCTTAGTTTTATTAAGGATATAATATACATTTTTTAAGTTTCTGATGATGGAATTCTATACCGAAAGCGCTTGAACGCATGTATAAAATAATTGTTGTAGTCGTTTTTTTAATTATTAATTATAAAAGTTATTTGCCTAATATTAGAAATACGTATGATATTCACTTCAATCTAGTTATTTTTATCACTTATTTTTACATATATTGTTACACCAAAACCAGAAAACAGACGAAATCATCACCCATCATTGACAGAAGAATGAATATTATTCAAATTAAATTTCTCGTTTAGCAAATTTAATAGCTGAATGGGGGCCAATATCTTTGTAGTAGTAAGAGGGATTGTACGGTAGAGAATTTTTTAATTTCCCTTAAAACAACCTTTTAAAAAGTTTTAAGGTGGAGGCTTACTACAAATTACAGGGTACAACATGTTCAGCCGGATAAAACATGCGAGAAAGAGAAAGTGGTTTTTCCCGTGGATGAATTTCTCAGCCGACCAGAAAGAGAGAAAAAGTCAAGGAAATGAAAAGCGCTAAAATAGCCGCTGTTATTTCCCTTTTCTCTTTTGTTATCTCCTGATTTACTATCTCAAAAGTACAGGCAACTACAGTTAAGTGCGGAAATTATTCCACGGCTAAAGATATTTATCTCTCTGTAATGAGAACAAACTGATAACAGGTTTCTTAAATATATATAATAAATATATGTATATAAGTTTTTAATTCCACTACGTAGGAAACACATTTCAACATTGAATAAATAAATAATTTCAAAGAAACAATATCACATGAAAAACTTATCTTTTAATCTACTTAGCTATACTAATACAGTAGGGATGTTAACAATGGGTTTTTAATGTCAATAAAATAGAATAAAACAAAAACACACAAAAAAATATATTATAATTTTCTTTTAATTATATTTGTTAACAAAAGTTATATAATGTTAATCCAAATTAAAATGCAGTGTAAAGAAAAAAAATGAATTCTCATATAAATCCATAGTATAAAATAATAATTTAAGAAAAATAAGCTAAATTTTAACGTCAAAAAAAATTCATGATGATAAAAAATTTTAGGACTTATTCTTTTAAAGAATTTTATTAACGAATGGGAAAATCTTTTCGTGGTTTCCAAACTATTTTTTTTAAAGAAAATTATAAAAATATTATTAAAAAAATACAATAGTTATCAGTATATATTTTTCTAATAAACATATGTCACGTTGTGAAAAAGTGGAAAATATTACAACAGTTGTTATTATTGTTATCAAAAAATTGTACAGCTAGAATTTTCAAAAAGATGTATTCGGAGTTTGCGCATCAAACAGCTAAACTACGTTTTTATTTTACTTAGGTCAACTTACACAAAACTACTTATATGCAGACTGACAGACGACAAAAGAACACTTTATAATTTACACGTTTGCTAAACATAATTATTTTATTGAAATTTCTATATCTAACATTATAAATTAGCTATTGATACTCATATGCCTTAGATGTAAATCAGGACTCGTGAAATGTCATGCGTTCTGTAAAACAGAATTTACCTGTATTTTATTTTATCATAAAAAAGGCCTGTAATTTAAAATTAAAGATACTAAAATTTTCAAGAAATTTTTAAAAATATATCCATATAATAGTAAAGATAAAAAAAATGATCCCTTTTTACAACACTATTAAACTTTCTTTTATCTGTTTAGCCTCCAGAACCACCGTAAGGTATTACTTCAGAAGATGAATGAGGGTGATATGAATAAATGTAAATGAAATGTAGTCTTGTACAGTTTCAGGTAGAAACAGTATTAAACTGTTTTATATAAAACTTTTTGCAATCACTAACCTCAAATTAACAAGTATAATTTCATTCTGATATTCAGCGATTTTAAAACTTCTGATAGCTTTATTTCGTATTTTAATGATAATTCTGGATTAGTTCGATATTTATGTCAACCATTTCAAATCAGTTTCTTTAGTTTTGAATCCCAAATCCTTAACTAAAATACCGAAATCTCAAAAAACGTTTTCTAAATTTATTGCTTGAATTTTTTATTAATACAATTTTAAATTTGTTTTGAGTTTAGATTTAACCTATTCAACAAAAAAAAAAGATAATTGAATGCTGAATAACAAACAGAATTGCTAAAGATCAATACTGACTGAAATTCGTATGTTTAAAATATGAGTGGAAAATTTGTTATTTTTATTTTAATTAACTGAAAAAATAACTATTGTTGGAAGTAAATATTAGTAACTTAATATTAATATCAGTAACTTTAGTAAAATTATAAAAAAGAGAAAAAAGTATTCCTGGAAATATTTATTGAGTTATAAACCTTCTTCCGGCATTTCCCTGAAACACCAGAATAGAATATTCCAAAAAATTAATCACATCAATCTTTACTAAGAAAAAATCATCCAACGAAATTAATTTATAACAACATTTTTTTTTTGTATAGATATTTAGTGAATAAGAGACAAAGTCATATTCACGTATGAAACCACGCGTGTACAAAGATGTATGTGCTCAAATAATAAAGCTTTCATTTATAATGTCAGTAGTGTGAAAATTTAAGAAAACGTTTTTTAAATTATCCTTCTTAAAGAAACGGATTTAAAAATGTTTAAGAAAGAAAAGAAGGATTTTAAATCTCTTTAAAAAATTATTACTACCTTAAAAACTTTAATGTTTGAAAATTTCGAAAAACACTCTTACATAGAAAATAAAATGACAAGGGTACTCCAAGCCAGAAATAACAATACTTTGTTTTGCGTTACAGTTTGTGCATGGAAGTCAGGATATGTCAACCAATTTGGAAATGAATATGTTTTATCCTTAGAATAAAAATATTTTCGATGTAATTATTTTTTATCTAAACTAAAAATTTAAGACATAAGAAATATATTATCGAATGAAGTCCACATGTGTAAACCAATCAGCAACAATATTCTAGAATATTAATATAGTATAGTTATATGCAATTACATATAATTATCTGTCTGTTTTTGATAATGAAAAATCTGTAGGTTGTTATACCGCTAAAAACACGAGAATCGGTAAGTCGAGCTGGATATTTCTTTAAGCGATGTTCTTACTGAAAATTTTATTACTCCTGGTAGCTGTAAATGTATCATGTTACTGCGTTATTTAGTGAGCAGTTAACACTTTTAACTGAGAAGGAGTCCTATTTAAAGCATAATTTTACGTGTGTAATATTCTAACCTTGCAAAATAAATCCCGGTAACTTCAAAATTTTCTGATTAATAGTCATATAGTTACGCCTGAGAATTTTTTGAAAATAATGGGCAATCAAAAATTTATTTAAAATATATATATATATACTGCATTTGACACGTCATCTGATAAATATCCTAGTTTCTTTAGCACTGTTTAGTAGAAAGCAGATGAAATTATTGTAAGTATCCGTATATATATAAATATATATATATATATATATATATATATATATATATATATATATATATATATATATACACTGTTTACACAATTAATGTTAATTTTGTAAACGATTACTAAAGATGTATTTACTTGTGTCATCTTTTGTTTCTCTGTAGTATTATCGAAAAATGTCTTTTGGTTTATGGGTTTTGTTTTTTTCAGTTTGTGGTCATAATTTTGTCTGATCTAATGGTCTTACGGGGTGACGAAAGAACGATGTAAATACTTTTAAGAAAGTATTAAAAATGATTATGTTTTACATCAAGGAATTTACACGATAAAAATTTTAGAAGTACCTACTCACTTAAAACATTTTTTCAAACGCTGCCCGACTTAATAGCGAGTAGTTTTTTGTCAATTTCTCTCAAAAAGGTAGATTTACAGACAAAAAAAAAAATTGAACGTAGAATTATTATTATTCCCGTCTCACTTGTGAACAATTTTTTAACATAATAAAAAGTTCTTAAAACAAAAATAAAATTGATTAAAATTAATACACGATTTCAGGCTATAAATCATAAAAAAGTTTAATTTAAGAATTTATATTACTTACGCCTTTGTCAGTAATTTTGCGATATGTTTAATAAACAGAAAGTCGTTTTTTAAGAAGAAATTTGATATTACAGCTTTTAATATACGTAAGAAACCCCAAAAAACACTATCGATAAATAACTATAATTCAATTTTGAATTCAAATTTAAAAAATGGCGCCCATTTATTTCCGAATAATAATTTAATAAGATGGAATGGGTAGAAGACAATAATAAAGAAATTTATCGATTAAGAAAAGCATGTTACTATTTCAACTGAGTTTTTAACATTAAAACTTATAAATAATAAACTTCAACAAAATTTCTAAAAATTTATCCTAAAAACCACCTATACAGTAACGGGAATTTTTTGTCGCATACAAAAAAAAAGCATTAATCTCATACCATTTTAATACGTAAATATTTAATTAATTCAAATTCATAGAGAAAAAATCGTTCATGTTTTATTCTAACATTCTACTGTTTAAACGAAAATTAGAAACAAATTTTTAAATGAACATCGGATACTTTATTCATGTGAAATTATAACTGTTCGGCTTACAGCTACTGCGATATACGAGTTTATTAGAGCATGCTTAAGATTGTTTTGTGTGTGTGTGTACGCGCGTGCGTTGAGGGTATGATTTCTCTAGCTTTTCAATTTTTTTAGTTATGAAAAATATTACATAAGTTTTATTTAGAGAAAATTAATAAATTGAAATTATATTTGTTTCTCTATTGTTGGTTACAACTGTAAATATTACTAGTATTATGACACATTCTTGAAAGAAAGGTCTTTTTTATGTCGTGAGCCCCGTCTCTTCATTATAACTTTCTCGCCTGACCCGTACAGTTACACCCTTTTGTTGTTTTCCTAGTTGTAGAAAAATGTAGAGTTTTGTAATATTAAATTATGAGTATACTAACATATTAAAGACATCGTTTATTCGAATAAGGTATATTTTATCTAGTAACAGTATTGATAATTATGTATTGTGTTAGTTTGAAACTTTTTCTGTGCGCAGTTATATATATCAACGCTAACGTTGATAAAAAAAAAAAATGTGTGGGTTTATCGTTTGTTGGGACATGGTATTAAAACCATTCAAGATAGCAATTCCTCAAAGAATTACTTACTATAACTGGTTTGTACTTTCCCGTCTAGCACTAGAGCAGAACTACATCTCTAGAAGGAAAGTATTGTAATCGGTACAATTTGGGCATATGGGGTTTTCACCGGATCTTGACGTTTTGACATCTAAGGAACCCAAAAAACTAGATGGAAATTTTACGGATGTTAATATACGTGTGTTTGGTGTTGGCCTCTAAATCACCTTATATCTCCAGAACTAGTCGATCGATTTTGATCAAATTTGATTACTTCTATATATAGGCACTGATGTCATTAAATTTTCAACTTAAAAGGGAGTGAAGCTGTAGAACAAGGTCATCCAAGATTTCGCCTAATTAAGGTGATCTATTTCTTAGGAACCTTTGTAAAAATTAAAAAATAACAATATTTCAAAAATATCGTTTGCAAAATCACAGCCCACCCAAAAAATGCTGTTGTAGTCACCAGTTATGCTGTGACGTCACAGGTGAGCGGTAGAATCAAATAAATGAATAATATTTAATTTGTAAAATAGTAACTCAGTCTGGCTGGGTAACTCGATCGCCCGGTTGACTCGATACCTTGTGAGTTAATCCTCGCGGCTACACCAGTCTGTCGACCGTAAAAGCAAAATTTGTTCTATTTAAGTTGTAATTACATAAGTTTAGTTAGTGCCGACCGTCACCGCTAGTACTGTCACATCCACGCTAATTAAATACAGTATGCGCGCGCGCTTTAGTTAGAATCTTTGAATTAAATTAACGAAAAAATATTATATTTATGTAACATGATAAATATTTAATATTAAGTTGCGCATTTCTGTATTAAGTTGTGTATCTGTGTGTAAGCTGTGTAATCTGTGTGTGTGTGTGCATCAGAAACAACCAAAAATTGTCAGCTTTTTACTTAGTATCCATTCCGATTTGTTAATAGTAATCATAGAGTGATTGATGGAAATTTGTTGTATTGCAATTAGTCAGAACAATTCAGTGCAGTGACTGGTGTATATATGTTTTATCGTTTGGTAAATTATTATTCATTGTTGTTTTCCGTTATAATAGGTGCCTGATTGGTTATACACCGGTGTTTATGACTAATCTGAGAAATTCTGAAATGGATTCTTTGAAAGAATTACGTGTTATTGCAGATAAATAGATAAATCTTAAGTGGAAATTGTGATACGCTAGTGAATGTGTGTTGTGATATAATGAATATGTTGTAACGTTTCAGTTTCGGTTTATCAGGATGTGAATCGCTTATGGCTTTAAACTTACATTTTATTTGATGTATGCGAACTAATTTACAGTTATAAATTAATAAAATTTCATTACATTTTAAATGAGTTGTGCATGTAATTGAAAGATGTGAATGATACCGTAATTTATCATCAATTTATATATATGTAGTTGTAGTATAAAGCGAATACAAATTTTGAATTACACACACACACACACACACACACACACACACACACACACACACACACTTACAAACGCACATTCGTTTTTTGAGAACTGTCTGCTTGATATCGACTTTTAATTATCCTTTGAGTTATAAATATACATATCTCGTTGGGTCATTTTTGACGTGAAAGCAATGACATCCTCTATTATTTTATAATTGTCTGGAAGGTAAGAGTGGTTTAACGTATTTATAATAAAAGTATATATATTCCAGTATATACAACAAAAAACGCGCGTGCGAACGCACATAATACATATATAATTTTTTTTAAAAATATTTTATAAATAGATAGACGTGTAAGCATAAAATAAAAGAAAATGTATGTCATACTTCATTAATTTTAATACTTAATATTAATATTGTAATCCCGTAAATCCAGTCGTATCAAATTTTATAATTTTTACGAAACAAAATGTCTTTTACAGGTGTAAAAACATAATAAAACTTTGTTCTTCGTTTCAGAAATAATAATAATAATAATTACTTGTAATTAATTTACGATTGCTAAATGATGATATTGTTGACTAAGATAAGATATTATGAGAGCAATATTTTTACTTCTGAGAAATCTCTTTCTAAGAGGAAACATCCAAATGAGATGTCAGGAAATGACACTTTGTTCCAAGACAAAATTTTCTTACTTTAACAACATGCAAAAAAACAAAACTTTTAGTTTAGATATTGAAAATGTTTTAATACACAACAGTAATTATTCTATTAAAGTTTTTCATGTTGAAACTTATATCTACAGTAAGGTAAATTTCTGAATATTTAGGTATTATTTTCACCATTTTATAAATTTAGGAGTAGGTTTATAACTGACAATTTATAACGAGTGTAGTAGTAATCCAGTTAATTGGTATTTTAATTAGTTTTTTTTAATTTTATAATGCAGGCAGAATTTTTTTGCATTATTTGGTTTTATATTATTTTTTGTTTTCATGTTTTTTTTTTTTTTAGTGATTTTATAACTTCATAAATATTTGTTTTCTTTCAATGGTTCTTGAGATTTCTCCTTGCTTCTTTTATTTCAATACATTTTTAACATCTCTCATTTTTATTAATACCTCAAGAAATCCGAGCCGAATGTATGTCGAATGTTATATCGTCAAATTACATTCGAACAGTAGTTTTAAAAATAAATTTTCGTCATTTTCAGATAACTGAATATTGTCTTTGGAGATGCTACATTTTGTTAATTTTTCATCATTTTTCTTTTCTTTAAATTAACAAGCTAAAGACTTGTACATTTTTTTGATTACCAATCTCAAAAAAGGATAAAGATTTAAAAAACTTCGAAAAAGAGGCAAATGGCTACTTATTTTTAATTGACAAAGATTACAATGTAGATGATCTTAAAATCGAATGATTCGACAAAATATTCTTAATTTAAATCCCAATACCTCATTTTTATCATCTCTTGACCACCTCTGTTAGATCTCTTTGTCTTTTTCATTTTGTATCTAGGTATGTGATTAGGAAATAACTTTAATTATTGATAAAGGATAAACATTTTTAAAGGTGAACAGCAGAGTATAAGTTAAAACTTTTCTTTAACTTGAACTGTAATAGTACTTCAAAAATATTATTTATATTCATCCTCAGTAAATACCTGGCAATAATTTTTTTTTAATACGCTTTCGTGATCTCAAAATAATTTGAAATGGTGGCTTACTTCAATAATTATTACAGAACTATAGAAGATGATTAATTCATGCATTATTCAGAATTGAAGACTATAATTACACGGTACTTATTTGGACAAATGATTAAGTCAAAATGGCTGCCTGAATCTATTATGTTAATCATGAGGAATTTTATTTAAGTTGCCCCTTACACTTATTCATGTACATTCACTAACACAAACTCACACCACACCCAATCATTTCTATAAAAAAAATAATACTGCTGCTTTTCTTTTCTCCATCGTATGCTAAGTTAGTCAAATAGTGTCAATTATCGGATGAAAAGGTCAGCGGCAGAGTCTCGGCCTTTCATCCGGAGGTCCCGGGTTCGAATCCTGGTCAGGCATGGCATTTTCACACATGATACACATCATTCATCTCATCCTCTGAAGCAATGCCTAACAATGGTCTCCGAGGTTAAAAAGAAAAAAATAGTGTCAGTTGGTTCAAGTCCCAAAAATACTTGTGAATACAATTTTTATTAAATATTCAGTAAACATTTAAACAAATAAATTTAACTATATGGGTCAAATTTAATTACTACCATGTTTAATTAATACTGAGTTTAGGTAAGATATAATTATTAATTTTTTGTTTATGATAATTCACTATAAGTTTGAAAGCTTGCATGAAAGAAAATAGAATGGAATTTTTGTAGCATAATAACGCCAACCCCGACCGGGATTCTAATTCGGGACCTTTTGGATGAAAGGGTGAGGTCATTCCTACACCATGAAGATCGGTATGATAATTTTATGCATTTAGAATTTCTTTTAGCGTCCAGTTAATTAAATAAAAATGCAATAGTAAAAATAAACGTTATGTATTTATTAATTCCTTAAAATTGAATATTGTCTAAAATAAAAACTTACATTTTGTATCATTTAACAAGAACAGATAAAAAACAATTTTTACAGGAATAAAAATCAAGCGATCTTTCTGAACTTTTCTGACAATTATTTGGAAATAACTTAAAAAATGTTCCCTCCCCAAGTATTAATTATCTTTCTTTATTTCATTACTTCTTCCTCATTTTGCTTTCTATAAGGGTTCTAATATGAAAACAGCCAAATTATGATAAAAGGGTAGGATAGTAAGTTATATAACAAAAAAGGTGAGAAGTAAAACAGCAAATGCTAGCGAAAAATGCATATGAGAACCTTCTCTCTCTTTTTTGTCTTTTTCTGTTTAGCCTCTGAAACCACCGTAAGATATTACTTCAGAGAATGAATGAGGATGATATGAATGAATGTAAATGAAGTGTAATCTTGTACAGTCTCAGGTTCCTGAGATGTGTGGTTAATTGAAACCCAACCACCAAAGAACACCGGTATCCTTGAATACTAGATCATAGATCTAGTATCATGAATCTATCCCAAAAGTATCTAATTATCTTTGCTCGAAATAATGTTTAATGATTCTTGGAAGTCTTCCTCTTATTTCCCAATCTTGTAACTGTTTTAAGATCCCGTATTGGCAAGTCATATCAAAACCTTTTTCTAAATCAAAGAAGACGGCAACGCAGTTTTTATTTGTCAAGAAATTATATAACATTGCACCTGGTCTATAGTAGAAATTTTCGACATACCGTCTGATGGGGCGAAACCATCTTTTTTTTCAAGCATCCACATGAGTCGATAATAATTTATCTTACGCTCTAAAATTTTCCTACTCCACAAGTAAGCGAGATTAGACGATAGATCCGTTTGTCTACTAGATTATTCCATTTTTAGAACAGGAGCTATAATCGCTGTTTTCCATAAATGTAGATGTATACCACTAATTCAAATTTTATTAAAGAATTCTAGTTTTTTTTCCACCTCCCACAAAGATAACACAAACAGTCAATTGTCGTATTAAATTATGCAAATCTTCCTTTCTCCAGTTGAACATAGGCAGATACCCATTACATAAGGTTGTGTTGACTGGATGGTGTATGCTTATAGCTACCGCTTGTAAATCAAGGATAATTGAGGTTCTTCGAAGGCAAAACAATTTGCTGAAATTATGGCAAATCCTGCTGTTGATATCTAAGTAGGCGCTAAATCAAGCCTAGCTATGTTGAAAATTTTCAACATCTGTATTCCTTAAATGCGTCTCTTGTAATCAAACGCATAAAGTATTTGATTCTGTTATCAATAGCCGTAACTCATTCACAATCGACAAACATCGATTTTGAGGTTCCATTGCAAGATCGACTCACAGAGACCAAATTATAACATAAGGTTTATCGTCTGGGTTCTCCTTAGGCCAATCATTTTTTCTTTTTTTCATTCTCTGGACTGCCTCTAAAGACTGGATGTCTGAGGACTCGGAAGTGTACTCATCTTCTATCCGGTCATCTACCTCTCATACCACCGATGCTGGTACAGAGGAAGTTTTGCGACCGGTATCGGATGATTCCCACATTGAACGTAGTTTTGCGTCCAAGTCCAAAGCACTCTCCAGTAAAATTTTTGCGGCGACTAAAATGCTCGCTCTCTCTTTTGTAGATCACTGTTCCTTCGGAGACTCCGTAAAAGGTTTTACTGCATTCTCTTTTCCTGCAGCCATTAACTCATCGTCTTTCCAATTTCTCTGAACGAGGATTCTCTCTATATGAACCTGGATCTGCTTCAAATTAAATTGAGACTTCTATATTTTCTCTTTATTGTCGTTCACCTTGTTACCAACCGGAGGTTCGTTCCTGAATTGAAAAGAACTCTTTTCTTTAATGACATCTCCGACTTTCTGAGTTGGTCTTGAGCTACTTTCTTTCGTTGGCAGAATTTTGAGCTTCTCATTAATAGTTTAACGTCGAAGAGCCATCCGTCCACAGATGAGTGGATCACTGCAACGTACATCAGGATGCAGTGGGTCTCAACAAGCGTAGATCTCTTGCCTTATAACGAACTGCCGTGTGTCCAAAATTCTGACATCCACAGCACCGTAATGGAGTGAGGAAAGTGGATGTTCTTCCAGTCTGTGAAAACCAGCTTGTATTTTATCCCCAGACTTTGGTTTATTGAAGGTGAGAACATGCAACGCGGAGGGTATACATTTAGATTAATCGTCGACATGCTAGAACTCTTTTTTCGTAAAGTTCTTCTACTACTTCTACTTCTGTGCACATGAAAAGTCCCTACACACGACTATTCCCTTTGAATTATTTAAAGTATTATGCAGTACAACCTCAATATCCATAAGGCTGATCTTTTTAGCTTAAAGTAGCCTTGAAGGCTGTAAATCATTAACCCAAAAACAATAATACAAAAAATAAACTCTACAAAAAACCTAAAGACAAAAAGAAATGTTTTCGAATATATTAAAGGCATAATCAATTTAAAAAAGTAACCAAAAATATAAATTAACACCATAAGTAAAGCACAAGTAAAGTTAATGTTTAGGTTTTGACGAACAAACTACAGCAGTCTTCCTATGAATCCTTCACAGCTTCTCCTGCAACTTCCGTAACTCCTTGCGATATCACAAAAGAGTTAATATTGTAAAGTCCCCTTCACTTCCCTTAATAACCAAATATTTCGGAATCATTGTATTACTCTTCAGTCGAAACTGCTCAATCCGAATTTTCTATCGCTAGACACGAAACTCTTCCTTTACTTAACATTTGAAGACAAAGGCCCTCCAGGACGAGGATGTTTATGTGGACTGTCTGCCCCAGAAAGTATGGAAGTAGACTGATCCATAAAAAATGTTGTCGTCAGTCAATATGTCACGAGGCGAGAGCGCAGAAGTGGTTGGGCACGCCACAGATTATTGGTCCAGCCTGGGTTTCCCCAGTCAGCCGCCTCCAACAGATTTAGCCCAGGCCGGGGAGTCAGGTACTGCCTTACCCACTATACCGATATCCCAGGATTCGTACGTATCCGTAAAGGGCTTTTTACACCCTTACCCGAGGATCATCCCTTTCAAAGTCCAAACTGATTCATGACAGACTCAACAGACTCATGCTGAACGGTGCAAGACTTCGGTAGAGCAACCTCACATAAGCTCATTCCTAATCCAGTTTCTACTAGCGAGAAGAAGATAATCACTCCCCGTCCTCACCCCGCCAATTATCGGCAAAAAAACAGGCCACGGTCATGCGTACCGCACCCGCCACAAGCACCGAAAGCAACTCATAGATTAGCAACTATTCGACTAGCACATCTACCTATTCTTACTTCTACCACTATATCTATCTTTTTTACCTTTATATTTATAAATTTTTAATGATAACCCTTCGTCAAGTAATAAAAATGTAAAATACCTTTAATTATTTTATCTTACATGATCTTTTTTTGTATTTACTTAATAATGATTTTCTTACATTTTTAAGTCGAATTATTAAACCCATAGAAAGGTATATTCATCATAAATTATTTATTACGTCAAAAAAGTTATAAAATATATACGAATATACGAACGTCTTTATTTTATATATATATATATATATATATATATATATATATATCCTGATAAACACATAATTATTTGAAAATTCAACTTCATTTTAGTCATCGCACCTCATTACATTAACAAACTTGGCTTTGTAATTAGTACAAATCCTTTTTTATAGTAAAAATTACACCAAGTTTCACGATGGTACGTATAAATTAACATACACTTTTTCAACGGAGAATTTTGTATTTCAAAACACAGTGAAACTCAAATCAAGAAGAATAATTCTGAGGGAAGCCATTTACCACATTGGTAATTAATAATTTGTTTACTAGCTTTTCCCAGAAAATTTCTGCCCGAATGATTTAACGGTACAGAAGTTGGAAACTTTGATGCTATTAAATTAGATTGTAATCACTCATTATTATGTAAAATATAACTAACTAATGCCAAACTTAAATTACACTGTAGTGTAAAGAAGCTCCAGGATCGATTTGACCTACTAAACACTTGCAAAGCGTCCTAAGACCCTTGCATACTAATTTTAAAATAAACTTAAGGTCCCTGATGAATGTATAAGTATTAAATAAATGTATAAATCGGGAATAGACTTCGTCATTTCGGCGGCTTGGCTGAGATGTACTTAAAAAAATATATTTTAGCCGTACGTTTGCTTATCCCAATGAAATACTTTTGATAATGGTTTTAAATTTTTTCAACCATAATGACTGGTTGTAAAAATTGAGCTGATATCTGTATCTACTTTGAAAGAATTATCGTGAAATTCCTACAATCTAGTAATGAAATTTACGGTCCAATACATCATCTATATGAAAGGCTATTTTCCTCTCACCTTGAACATCAAAATATGGATAGTATAACATTAGATATTTATTTGAGTGGACTCCGCTTTGTGAGCTAAAGGATTCTCAGCCATAGGCCGATTGAACTCTTCAAATGTTGAACCAATTACCGGTCACCAATCACCACTCAATTATTGAGATTTAAACAGTAATTTTTACTTACATAGACTTAAAATCCCTAATATCCTTGGTAATAGAATACAAATTTATAAAAAACATTTCCTTTAATCGTTTGTTCAGATCGTATTGCCATACTTATAGGGCTTGTTCAAACGATTTTTGAACCCTGTTCTTCAGGATACTATAGGGTGAGGCAACAAATAAAATACTTCTGCCATATTACACCAAAACCAGGAATAGACAATTTGTATTTAAAAACTCTTTTTATAGCAGATACATTTTTAGCAGATAATTTATTTTTCCGTTTCCACAAAAATAAAAAAAATCTTGAGTTAAAATAAAATCTAATAAAAGTTAATTTATATCATAATATTATACGCTCATAAAAAAAGGATAATTTTTTTTTATGTTTTGTTTATATTAACTTTTAATTTCGTAATAAAATTTAAAAACGGTCAAAAGTATTTTTAGATTAACTTAATTTACGAAAGTTGTAAAATTATGTTATTAATAGATTTATAAAAAACCACAAAAAGAAGAAAAAAAAATTAATTTCTTAATGACTTAAAGAAGTTTAAATAAAACTTTCCTTTTTTTTGTTTAAAAGGCTCTGAATAATTATTAAAGAATAAAGATAAATCCTATTAGATAGGTTGGTTTTTAGGTTAGCTGTCTTTATCGTTGAACGCTTTTACTAAAAACCTTCCTTCACTTAATTCCTTCATTATATTTCACGGCTTTCTTTTTATAAAACGAACCGCTTGAAACTTTTGAAATAATATATCATCTTTTTGTATTACATTAGTAACGTTCCGGTAGTAATAATTTTTAATTATTTTAAAGATATAATAAAATTGAGTTATAATACAAGGGTCATTTACAAAAAATAATGGCAACCTATTCTTTTCACAATTAAAAGACTTAAGGTAGTAGAAAAGTTTGGGTAATTAAACAAAATATACCATATTTTTGAAAATTAAATGACTATAATCGTTAACGTAAAAAACAAAAAATATTCTCTGATTATAAAAAAAATTGAATCCAATTTTTTTACATCTTCAAAATTAAAATTTTTCAACTAAAAACAATCAATAATTTATTTTTACAAATTCATATACTCTTTATTCAAAACGACTCAGATTTTAATTTTGTTAAATTAATTAACAAGCAGATCGATGCAAAGAAGAAGCTTTAAAAATTGTAATCACTTAACGTAGATAATATTCGAAAAATAATGAATTTAAGATATGCTCTATTCCCTAAAACTGTTAACTTTTTATACGTTATTGATAATAAACTAAAATAATAAATATTTTAAATCTGAGATTTAATAACAACAGGTAATTTTTTTCATCTCATTTTCGAATTAAAATGTGTATTCTTTACGGGAGAAAAATGTAAACAGTTTTCATATCATTGTAATTCTCTGTATTCTAAGGAACGTGTAATCTTCTCCTATAAGTTTCGTAACAGGAAACGCGTGTAATTTACGTATATTATTTTATGGAGCACCAACTTAAAATTGGTTACAAACCAATGAATAAAATTAAATTTTTAGTGTTATCCTCAACTCCTACAAAAATAAATCAATATAATATTATATATATATATATATATATATATATATATATATATATATATATATATATATATTAATAAATATATCCGTTTAATAAATCAAACGGAACCATGTTATCAAGGAGATAATCATTCGATTAAATTATTATTTATTTATATTTAGTATGTTTTTAAATAATATATCATATATATATATATATTAAATAATATTAACAATTAATAAAATTCACCTTACCAGCTCATTGAGATAAGCTCTAAATCTTTCGGCTTACTTGAAAGCTATAATTAGGAGTTAAATATACTACATTAAAGTCAAAAATTAAAAAATCATAGTTTAAAATGTATAAACAATCATGACTACCCGGTCCTAACAGAATACTTTTTTCTTTTCTCTTCCGGGCCGGATCCCGCAATTAAGTATTACACAGCCCAGGGGAGTGTCCTTTATTCTAACGTCTCGGCCAGCCGGTCGGATCTCACTTTGAGCCCGCCTCAAACCCCCACAGTAGGATCTACAAGGCCGGCTATGCCGTTCCTGGATCCCCACTCCAGAACCGGGACTCGGTCTTTATGCCAATCCTTCCAACAGGGACACCCCGAGTGGAGCATTCCCGCTGGGACTCGGTCTTTGTCTCTCGGGGGTGCGAGAGTCCCCTTGCCTCATCGCTACCGCCCACTCGTCGAAGCACGTGCGAACGGCAGCTCATCTCCGAGCCACCAGATCCGTTTCTTGAAGAACCCTCGCCACGAACCCTGCGATGGTGTCAAAGCTCTTGGGGCTCCGCAAAATGGTGGCGAAGATGTTCTCCACGCTGAGCGGTCCGGTAATCGCCGAGCAAGCTAGGCGGTAATCAACCCACTGCGGGCACCAGAACACCACGTATTCTGGGATATCTGGGTCGCCGCAGTAAGGGTAGTTCCTACTGCCCTTACTAGGAGGTGGTAGAAGGAGGGCGGATGACAGGGGTCATCCACCCTCCTTCTACCACACAGGTAGGCGCGGAAGGCCCTATGGCCGGTCAGGAATTGCGTGAGCCAGTAGTTGACTAACAGAATATTGTAGGAATATATATGTACTCCGGTAGATTAAATTGAAAACAAACGGAACCATGTTATCAAGGAGATAATCATTAGATTAAATTATTATTTATTTATATTTAGCATATTTTTAAATAATATATCATGTTTAAACATTTTCCTTCATTAATTGATTTTTTATTATTACAGTAATAAATATGATATTAGAACTATTATAATTTATAAGAAATATCGAAGATTTTCATGAAATTATTATGATTGTATGTATGACCGCATTCTATTATGTGTTTAGCAAAGTAGGAGTTTTCTGGTTTATTATTTTTAATCCTATTTATGTACTCTTTTGCACGTGCAACCTTTCAAAGTTTCTGCAGTAGCGTCATCAAATTCAAAAAAACTTAGAAATAAAAGAAATTTGTAATATTTATGTAGTATCTCCAAAGAGTTGTAAATCATTATCTATTGTTTAAAAAACCATCCTTTTATAATTAATATCAAAATTGTGATTAAAAAACCAAACGTGACTGTTTACATAACCAAGTTGAGTTGCCGAGTTTTCTTCGTGATAGTACTTAACTATTACTTAAAATGAGCCAACTGATTTAAATTTTATTTTTTTAATTTTTTCCCTGAAATCTTTCATTTAAAGCTAACCTGAGAGAATAAATCATAAAAGAGTGATCCCTTGACTTTGATAAATGTAAAATACATACATACATACAAACACATATATTCGTATATAATACATATAAATTCATACATTGTGTATATTATATACATATATTATAATGTGTAGAGAATGTAATCTACTACCTTCTTTGAATTGCTCATAGTTTCCTTAGGGACCAGAGATGCAGGATTGCTTGTCTAATTTGATTTAAAATTGCAGTATTGGATATATTTTATTGTGGGATTTGGATGAAATAACACTGCTGAAGTTACTTTTTTCACGGCCTAACTGCAAAAACCTAACTGAGTGAAAATATCGGGAATTTTAATTATAATTAATCGGTTGCTTAATTTTAACTGGCCATTAAATTGACTTGTCCTCTAAGATCAAATGCCGACACTAAACATAATACGATCAAGACATTTTTCATCTTCTTACTGCAACATTTCGATCGTGAAGTCAGGACACACAGCATAATCAGTAGCCTTTATATCATGTAATAGCTGTAAATAGTATGGATGCATGTGTTAACTTTTCCTTAAAATACTCAACTGTTATCACCGACATCGCTTTTTGGCAGAAGGCCTTCCTAAAAGTTTTTTTTTTTTTTAAAGTGTGAAGGGAAAATTCCCAGAAGTATACAACGTTAACTTCAGACATCCTCGATTCGTCCCGTACTCTTTTCCTTTACACAGACATCCGGTCTTTTCAAATTGATAATGGCATCGTTGAATTTTATTATCAATCGATTGATCACAATTAAAATTTCGACGGAATGCACGTTGAATTACAATAGAAACAATAGAATTACAATAGCCGCTATTTTTTACTAATGACTGCGTCAAGCAGAAAGATAAGGAAACAATCTACGGTCATGCGCGCAACTAAAGCTGTTCTTTTTCATCTTTGATTACAGCCTTTAAAAAATAAACAAACAAACAAACAAACAAACAAACAAACATATAAATAAATTTAACATTTCTCCTGAAATAAATGTGTTTTAATTTTTGATGTTTTACACCTAAAAATTGAGAATCACGTGAAGAGTATTAAATAAGCATTAATTTAAGAACTAGAGAGACGATACTAATATAATTTTAAATTTATACGAAAAGAATACTGTTCTAATTAATGCTAATGCAAGGCAAACAATAAATATTCAACTTAACTGCAGTCAAATTAAACTGTGGTTCGGGTAATAAAACAGTTCTATCATATTACACAATAAAGTGGGAATCAGTGTTGTTTCAGATCTCATTGACACTTGAATTACTTTGTTCTACTGAAACCATGATATTGTTATGTAGCTGCCTCATCGTTTAAAACGTTATAAAATACAATTTCACTTATAACTATTGTAGAAATTAAAACCAAATAATTTACAGAATTTAAAATAATAATCAACTATACTCTAGCTATTCAAAGAGTAGATATATGTTTAAGCTTTTTTAATTCTATTACTAAGATTACTCTATTATTTATAAAATCAAAATATCTATTTTTACGTGATCAGCGATTGTTACTCTAGACTATTAATGCTTAGTTGTAGATTACTATTTATATAAACAGAATATAGAATCATATGATGCTTTCTGATAAAAAAAAAAAAAACATCGCTCAGTATCTATAGAAGTGTATCTATTTAAAATACAGTTTCAATTGTCTTTGTAAATATTATAATAACAATTTTAGAGACCCAAATATTTTAATGTCGATCTAAAATTCTTTAATATGATTGATTAATTTATAATTTTCTTAGAGGAGAAATTATTCTGGAGACAAGAAATTTTTTCAAACGATCGATTACGGAATATAAATACGGTATTTGAAAAACATATGTAGATTTTTTCGACGCTATAAACCTCAATGTATAAAATGGGGTAGAACCGTACATTCCTGAGTTGTACCCAAAATGAAAATCGAGTTCTAAAGAAAATTATTAAAATAACAACAGTCCTGGACTTTATATAGCAGTATTTTTTAAATATTAGTTGAAAATATATAGCACCAGAGACTTTGTTCTTTCATTATCCAAACTAAAATAAATTACTAATTATTATTTTAATGAGAACATAATTTACTAATTTACAAAGGGATTACAATGAAAAAGTTATCTGATAGTTAAATCAACTACTACGTCATATAAACGAGGGTAAAAATTCATCAAATTTGAAGTTTTAATTCCTCTAATGAACGAACCACACAGCATATAAGAGAGGGGGATTCTAAGTTCATTTTATTGCTAGAAGGTGCCTCTTGCGACTTGCTCCTTTCAGTCTGCGCCAAGATGGCGACCAGGCAACAGAAAACGTTCTGCGTTCTCAACAATCGTGAGTCTGTGAAAATTTTGCAATATGATTTTCATCGACAATATCCCGGCACTGCACCTGTTTTCGACGACGTTAGTTATTCAACCTGTACAGATTTCAATTGATACAAGGACTCCTCAGAGGTGATAAAGAACGACTGTGGGGTTTTGTGAATTCATCCTCGCCAAATAGGAAGATAACAAGCTTAATTTACAGTGACCAGGCCAGATTTTATCTAAATGGAAAACTGATCCATCACAACGTAAGCATATGTGGATCACATGCAACAGTCGAGGATGAGAAACTCTCCGAAAGAAGAGTCTTCACTACAATTTCTCGAGAAACTTAAGCGGGTGCTTTTTAGGTGGAAAACAGTATTACGGAAATCTCATATCCGGAAATGTTGTTGCTGTTCTCGGAGTTACAAGCTGAGCCCGATGAATTCATTTTCCATCAGGACTGACCATCACCGCATAGTATCTGCAAGTTCGAGTATTTCTTAACAATTAATGAGTTTCCTCAACATTGGTTCAGCCGTAAGAGGTATGCCGTTGTGGAATTTCGCTATTAGCCACCAACCTCACCCGAACTCAATGCCTATGAATTTTTCTCGTGAGGATTTGTGAATAACTCTGTTTTTGACACCCATCTTCCTTTCAGCAACTGTGAACCAACTGTGAAATCGCACAATAGCAGTGGCTGTAGTCGCTCGAGTAATCAACCATTTTCTTTTGAATCTCTGTTTAGTAATTTATTAGCCTTTGATACATTTAAAAAATAAAATTATTCAGAGGAAAGAATAGGTCTGGTTACAAAATCTGAAGACTGTACACATTCCCGCTTTTTAATATATATATATATATATATATATATATATATATATATATATATTTGGAGCGTTTGCATTTTTCCGTTTGGATAGTTCCTTTGTGCAAAGCTCGCGTCCTCTTTTCAATCCCCTCCTCATTTCCTTATCATACATCATTCTTTTTTTGCTGCTGTGTAGATTTTATTAGGACTCTTCCTGAATTCATGATAAGGTTGTGGTAAAATTGAATACAGCTAATTTGTAAGTTAAATAAATATTAGATAGTCAACAAATTTCCATTAGCTCTAAAGTAGGTAGGAATAATATATACTTTTCTTAAAACTTCTAACAAAATTACTATCCCGCCTTCATAAAACGTTCCTCATTATAATTGAAAAGATATTTCCTTCGTCTTAATCATTAATAAGTTTTTTGTTAAAAAAGTAAAATAAAATAAATGAAGTATTTCAAAGTAATAATATTAGAATATAAGTGTTAATATAAGTGCAAATAATTGTTAATAATTAACTAAAATAATGAAACGAATAATTAACTTATCGGGTTAATACTGTTAATTTAGAAATTACTCAGTAAAATATACTTCAACAATGATTTAAGATAACATATATATAAGTAAGCCATTTAAGTAATGAAACTGAAACAAGTCACAAAACGTCCATTACGTGTCAAAGAGTTCCTTTTTCGGGTAAGAGTTGGAGCAAGGAAACTTTAATACATAGAAATTCGTTGTCTTGCCAAGACTTAAGCAAGCTTGTAAGCGAAAAGTTTTGTTAACACCTTTCAACTTCTCTTCAGTTATGTGAACAGTAAATTACTTTGATGTAAAATTCAACGCCTATACAAATAAACATGACATTCTTTACAACAACTCATTTACTATAACATAACAAGATGAAATGTAGTTTATTGTATCCGTAAAATTAGCATTAAATTATAATCATTTATATAAAATTGCAAATAATTACTCGTTAAATTTAAAGCAAAATTTCGGTAATTAATGTTTTGAAAGCAGATGATTTAAATACGTATACAATTATTAATTTAATTATTATATATACAACTTATGCAGGATTAGTTTAAACTTCTCCGTTTAAAATAATACCTATTTTGCAAAGCATACGAAGAGGTGAACTTCAGCACAATTGATACTGACTTCCACTAGAGCAACAATAATATGGCACGAATAACAAGCAAACTTATATTACGACAATGCATATCCAAACGTAATTTACCAGATCATGTTCCACCGCTACACCCTGATTGCAACTCTTCAAATAAATTTAACCTCCGGCAATACCAACCCTTGCCATCCGAACTATCAGTTGCCAAAATAGCTGATATCAGTTTATCTCTCTTATAATAATGCCAGCTTCAGCGAATTTAACTAGTTCTTTACCCGCCCAGATATACAATAAGTCCTCCATGCCCTTACAAGCGACTCATCAATCATCCTTTCTTCTTTGATTGATATTTCAATACAATAACCACTTATTATTTGATTCTTAACTTATAATCTGGGTTCATTAATGCATGATGCAGTCACCTGGCATGTATTATCATGGGCGTGCGCACGCACACACAGAAAACACACAAATTAATATGATTAATATTTTTTTTAAGTTAGTTGATGATGACTTGTCTAAGTTAAAATGTCATAGCTAACAAAAAAAAAATATTGTTGTAACTATATCTTCATACGTATTGTTATATAAATTGGTTTATACAAGACTAGCGGTTTTGGATCGGGATACACAAACCCTTGGGACAAATGAAAAAGTGATTAATAGTGAAAGCAAATATTATAATCAATTATTAAATAATTACTCATAAAAATATACATACCAGATGTATAATATAATATTAAATTCTTTATTATGTAAAATTTATTTTTCTGTTTTGTTTATTTAGGTAAAAATGTATGTTATTATTTTTGGCTCAATTATGAGTACTTCCAAAAATCTTAAACACACACACACACACACACATATATATATATATATATATATATATATATGTGCTTTAACTAAATAGGTTGATAAAATCCTGTAAGACAGCAATAAAAAAAATCTCTAAATTGGATTAGTGAACTTATAAGAAAACTAACTGATAACGACATATCAACCAGTATGTACAAATGGAATTATTCGTAACCCAAACCGAAGCCAGTATACTTGGGTCATCTTTCCAGCAAAATTATTCCACTGAATGTTGTATACGTTTCTCAAAACTTATATTAGCATGTAATTTAAATATATATTCGTATACAAATAAACAAACACACTTGCAAATATTATTTATTAATTTCCAAGAAAACATTTTAAAAACTGGCCATTACAATATATTGTAACGGAGAGAGAAGATTCCAGAAGAAGAAAAAAAGAGAAAGAAAATGTACAAAGAAAAATCTAGAAGAAAAACCAAAGAAATACTTTTACAAAGAATTTATAAAAAAACATAGAAGGTGCGAACAATAGAAATCATTACGCTTGAAGAAACAAAGGGGGTTTAACTATTGTTACTACAGGTCAAGCCCTGGACATAAATACTGCCGAGAACCAGCTAGTTACAATTTTCAGCTTCAGTTCAGTACGCGATAAATGCGAGGAAAGTATGCGGGAGCATTTGGAGTGAACATGCAGTAACAAACGAGCGAAAAGTGCATCACACGGGCAATGTTTTTCCTATGGCGTGCAATGTTTTAATATGTATATTATACATATATATCCTCCAGTTTTCTTAAAAACCTTAAAATTTACATCTATTTAATGTTCATTTGCATACATTAATGCAATTATATTACCAAAAACGTTTTTATGTTGTTTGTGTAGGAAATTAATTCGAGACAATAATAAGATGTAAGAGGAAATTTACTGACGAGAATTATTTAAATTTATTTATAAAATAGTCTTTAAAGATAAATTTGAGAAGTTGAAAAATTGGTAGAATTTGTTTTGTTTTTTATTTTACGGGCATCAACTGCTAATGTCATTAGCCAGATGGAAAGTTGTAGCGTATGAAAAATGCAATGCCTGAACGGGATTCGAACCCGAGACCTTCGGATGAAAGGCCGAGACGCTACCACTCCGCCACGGGATCAGCAAATTTAATAAAATTTGCTTATTATTATTTCTATTTAAAGTTTCTACATCTCATTTTCTTGTAATAATATGTTTTATTAAATTTAAGATAGAATATAAGAAAAAATATTTACGTTTGAAATTTATGTCTTTTCTTTATAGATCTTTCAATAACATTAGATTGTTTTGTCTATAATTAAAAGCAAATTATACGTATTATTAGTTCACTGTAACGCTGTTATTGGATGAGGTAGTCCCAACCTTAGCACGTTCCAACAATTAAAGTCTAAAAAGTAAACTTTAAACTAATTGAAATATAAAATAAATGAGTAAAAAACAGACCGACAAATAAAAACACTCAGATGAACAAAATGCATCAATCATTCTCTTGATTGAAATACATTTTCAAGCGGTTACTTCAAGATAATTACTTAAAACCTCTCTATATACGTAATAATACTTCGTAGAAAGTAATTCATTAAGAATAAAATACTGTTCCTTTGTTTAAAAACAGTTACTGTCAAAAAATAAATATTTCAAACGCTTAAAAGAAAAAAGAATAATTTTGACGTGAAACTTCTTTAAAATCACACAGAAACATAACGGTACCAAAACAGAAATTTCTAGCGTGACGAAAAGGTCTATATCGTCCTGCCTTATTAACTTCTTAACTACTAGTCTCAGAGACGTAAATGCGGTGTCATTTTATAACTTACATAGTCAGTTCACCTGTACTACTTTTATTTTGCGTAACTGGTGAGCGGGTTGGCGTGGAGGGGCACAGCGTAGATCGGCCAAAACTGGCGCTTTCGCTCATTTCGATTAAGTGTAACTCACGACTGTGTTTAGAGTTTGTCGCGATAGATCGATTTAAGTAATAATAATTGTCAATAATAAGTAATAATATTGTCAAAAATACACATTTTTGACAATATTTGTCTGTAAAGAATTAATGTAAACAAGTAAAAAAGTATAAAAAATCAATATGTCAGCCTCAGCCCGCGCAATAGCCAGCCGGAAATATAAATTACGTATATCGTTGGAAAGGCGAGGTTGTGGGCGAGGTTGTCGCCCGGTGCCGAGCGAGCGAGACTGTTTCGGGAGCGTCGCAATGCTGGCAAGGCGCACTTAGTGAACGACACCGACGGCGCGATCAACTCCACCGCTGCTTATTACGCCTTATGTCTCTTACTTCTCATATCACAGACCAATACTGAACAAAACTGTCGTCGAGTATTAGTCGAAATAAATATCATGTATCAGTTAGTGTCTGTTTTACGTTAAAATTAAATTTTTTAAAGTCATTGTCTCGTTTTTATTTGAATCCAATACACTAAAAGTGACTCGCTGACATACAGACCAGCCAATTTATCTGTAGAGTTGGCCAAATGAAGGAACTAAAATTTTCCATTGGAGACTTTCAGTTTTGTTCAAAAAAACTACGATGGCTCTTACATTTAACGGTACACATAAGTTGGTCGGTCTGTCGCCCGGAGGAACTTCATCCAAGGTCTGTAACGTTTCACGTTAAACCATCGAGGATGCGTCCCGCACAGCCCCAGCCGATTTACTACAATTGTTTGGCAACCTTCTCAACACAACCCATCGGGTTGGTCTAGTGGTGAACGCGTCTTCCCAAATCAGCTGATTTGGAATTCGAGAGTTCCAGCGTTCAAGTCCTAGTAAATTTTTACATGGATTTTAATACTAGATCGTGGATACCGGTGTTCTTTGGTGGTTGGGTTTCAATTAACCACACATCTCAGAAATGGTCGAACTGAGACTGTACAAGAAAGACTACACTTGATTTACACTAATACATATCATCCTCATTCATCTTCTGAAGTATGATCTGAACGGTAATTACCGGAGGCTAAACAGGAAAAAGAAAGAACCTTCACAACACAGATTTCAAAGGAGCAAAAATAAATATTTATAACTGAAAACAATGAATAAAATAAACGGAATAGTTAAACAAAACCTTTTAAACAACGTTTTATTTTATTTTTTTTATAATTAAAATAAACGAGTAAAATACAATAAAATGTTTTTGGATGTAAATATCCTAATTTAAAACTAAATTTAAATTAAATAATCAAATTAAATACGATCAGAATATTAAATTAAATTTAAATATAGTATACCTGAACAGTTAAATACAAAAAATAAAATAAACTAATTACATTAGAATATTTTTAAAAGTTTACATTGTATAGCAAATTACACACTCTCAATTTATTTGAATCTAAATTAAACACAAATAATTTATTTTGAAGTGTACCTCTCGTACTGTAACTTTATTTGACCGATACCGTTTTTAATATTGTCATTCAAAAGCAATAATAAAACAATTTATCGAGTTAATGACTTAAATTTCATGTAAACTAACATTAAACGATTGAAGTAATAATAATCATTATAAATGATAAATTATAAAAATTGATCTGCATTAATTTATAAATGCAGATTTATAAGAGAAGCTACTACTGCAAAGTGCAAAGGCTTAGGCGAGTGTTGGAGAATAAGGGGATAATTCCGGACCATCAGTTTGGGTTCAGTTGTGGCCATTCCACAATCGAACAACCCCATAGAGGCATCAGTGGGTGTTTGGAGGAGCAGAAATTCTGCTCGGCGGTGTTCTTAGACATCCAACAGGCCTTTGATAATATACCTGGATATCTAAAAGTTAAAGCTACAACTTCCTCAACCCTACTTCCTCGTCTTGCAGAATTATCTTAAGGGACGTTTTGCTCAGGAAATGTAAAGACGAGTTTTCAAGGTTCTTTGAAATTGGATCGGGTGTCCCTCAGACCTCTGTGCTGGGCCATGTGTTGTATTCCATATTCGCTGCGAACATTCCGGTCCTAGATGATTGCATCATCTCCACGTTCGCTGATGACACTGCTATCCTGGCCGTTAACGAAAACGCTGGCCTAGCCTCGTAGACCCTACAAATGGCGCTCGATCGTGTGTGCATGTGGCAGAAAAAGTGGAGGATTAAGGTTAATCAGGCTAAGTCGAGGCACGTCACATTTGCCATGCGGAGAGGTGACTGTCCCAGTGTGTATTTCGATGGTGTTTTGATCGCGCAAACTGAGACTGTGCGGTATTTGGGACTTCACCTGAATCGGCGTTTGACCTGGATGTGCCACGTGAGGGTGAAAAGGAAACAGCAAAACGCAAGGTACAGGGTACTTTATTGGCTGCTACGGAGGAACTCAGGCCTCACGTTATCAAACAAGATCTTAATTTATAAGACTATCCTGCGCCCAATCTAGACGTACGGTGTGAAATTGAGGGGAACGGCTAGTACTAGTAATGTGGAAATTATACAACGATTTCAGAACAAAGTAGCGAGGGTAATTGCCGAAGCTCCGTGGTTCACACGGAATGATGAGATTCAGGATTATCTGGAGCTCCCATCGGTTCGTGAGATTGCACAACAGTGCAATGTTAAATACCTGAAGAGGCTTGAGAATCATGTAAACCACTTTGTAATTAATCTACTCGATAACAGCAGGGACGTCCGACGGTTGACACGACCCCATGTACTCGAGTTAGGGTCTGCGTAACAGTTTGGAATCTAACACCGTCAAGCTTAGTGGTGTCGTATCTAATTTATTGTTACTTTTCTTTCTTTTTATTTTTTATTTGTTATTAACGTTTGTTTTTTGACCTATATGGTGCTGAAATTGTTGGTTTGTGATTTATGACTCAACTTGAAATTTCATATTTTACTATAAGTTTGCTTGCAACTGTTTATTGTGTTTTATTTATTTTGGGGGTTCCTTAAAGACCTTCTTATCACGTGCTTTTGTCAGGAAACTTACTTATGGCTTCGCAGGAGAGCCGATTGAATTGAGCAAAAGAAATTTATTTATAAATAATATTTATTGATATTTAAAAACAAACCTCTTCAATATCTTTAGAAAAACGTACACCATTTTTAAGTTGAGTTATTTAAACTTGTAAATGATGTATTATATTAAGGAAAAAGTAGCAATCTGAAAAATTAATATATCCCAACCGAGTTTAATTTTCTATAAACAATTGTATTTGCGATAATCAAATAACTGTATATATTATTTTTAAATTTGAACATTTATATTTTAATAAAATATTAATTGTATAACAACTAAAATAATTTTTATACCCCTGAATTAAAAAAATAAAATTAAATAATCGGCTATTATCTTAACGTGTTTAAAATGGATACTTTCAAATCATTTATCAGTACTGTTATAAAAATAAAAGTCATTCTAATTAATGTTGTGTACCATACAACACGCTACTGTAATAAAAATAAAGAAATAAAATAAGCGTAGAACAAAGTGACTGAAATTTCCCGTAATTAACAAAAACAGATTACAGTTTAAATTTATCTCTTCTCCGAATGATAAAGTAGTAATTACTTTTTCCTTACTGTATTTTTATTAAAGAAAAATAATAAAATCATATCTAAATCGGTTTGATAAATTAGAAAGGTAAAGACAAAAAATATAAAATTCTCAACTTTGTACTGAGTAATCTGGCGTACTATAATTGAAAGGAATTTTTATTAGAACCTAGATATATATTTAAAATAAAGATTAGGAAAAATTTGAAGTTACCTTTTACTGTAATAATTTTTTTTATTGTTTTATTTGTTTATTTTTTTTTATTTAGTTCTCTTTTTATTAATTAATTAAACAATTTTAAATCTCACTCATTCATTATCTAATTTTTTATTTTACTGATAATTTAACAACTAATAAAATTATCTACTTATGCAATCATAATTATGACATTTAGAATTTAATGTTGTTTTGATTTTTATTCACATCACTAAAATACCATCACATCATCTTAAATTTAGTAGATCTAAAAAGTTGTAAATTACATCACAATGAAACATTTTATAATTATGATCAACCAATAATCAATTAGTCTCATTTATAATAATATTAGATGGAAAAAATCCATCCTGGGGATGTAAACCCTTGAAAGGAATACACATCATCGATGTGGAACGTTCACATCCCTGATCACTTTCTTAACGATGCATGTTGTTGATGTGATCTAGAAAAGGGTGGACATTGCTAGTGGATTGATTCGAAGGTGTTTGTCCGCTCGATAATAACCCAATATTCGTAATAGTTACTGGGTAAAGCCGGACCATGTGAGCCTTCTAAATCATTATAAGTAGTCAATTTCCTAACGTTTTTAGCTTATTAAAAAAAAATTCAAATGAGTATGAGTATGTATGTAGCTTTTATCTATAATTTATCTATAAAGACGTGTGCACTTTTACCCAAGGTAATTAAAACTCATGCAAAAAATAGCAGCTTTGTGTTCTGTTTTTTCTAATCTTTTAAAATAAAATAAATGTGTTAAAACCGTATTATTCGTACAATAAAAATAGGTAAATTATTACTTCAATTTTTTTTTTTCATAATTACTTTTTTAAAAATCTGATGTGGACACCAAATGACTTCCTTGTACGCCTATTAAATTTTATATACGCATTTTTTTCTGCACTTCATTCAAAGTTATTTTATTTGAAAGCGAGATACGATCCTCTAATTCCTTAATAAAGTGGACAATTACACGATTGCATTTGTGGTGGACACCACATTGCATCACATTTTTTTGTGGTGTCCGTATCAGCATTTTATATTGGTTTATAAATTAATTTTGTTTGACGTTCCTGAAGTAGTTACGTGGTGTAAATGAGAACGTGTCAGATCGGTAACCATGCACATAACGGTTCGAATCCAACTTCATATACGTATATTTTTATATAACTTTTTTTAATAAACTTTTAATTTTTATAAACGTTTTTATTTAATTTAAATATATTGATTTATTAACAATTATAAACTCGGTAAAAATTTTTGGATTAAAAAGAAATGTACATAAAATTTTTATTTCATTTTTTTATATTTTTTTTTTTATATTGATTTATTATTTATTGTAATTTTTTTTTTACAATGAGAGGTTAATAATTATTAATAAATCAGTTAATCTCTCATTGTAAAAATTTTATTTAAAAATTAAGAAAAAACGTTAAAAATATATGTATATGAAGTCGGATTCGAACCAATGTTCCTTCCCTTGCAAGATTCAAATATTTCATTAACTAAACTTTTACTTGGCTATAACTCTGGAACCAATGAAAATAAGTACCACTTATATAGTTGAAAAACTCTCAATACGGGCTTATAATTGGAGTTAAGTAAAAATTCATAATCCAAATGTTTTGGATTTTGGGCTTTTTGGATACTTTTGGTTCATTCGATTGCAATCAAAAGGGAAGCTGCACAACTAGTTGTTACAACATTCCTAAATTAAAAATTTCAACATTCTACGGCTAATCGTTTTAATTACGCGAGATACATACGCACGTACGTACAGACGTCACGCCGAACTAGTCAAAATGGATTCAGGGATGGTCAAAATGAATATTTCTGCTGAAATCTGAAAACCGAAATTTTTCGCGATCATAATACTTCCTTTACTTCGTACATGGGAGTAAAAAGAGACAATTTGTTCCTCCACGTTTTTAAACCCATTCTACCTCTTTTTTCACCAAATAATTTTTATATTTTTTTTATTATTTTTACAGCCAAACATAATAGCACATAAACCACTGGTAAGGTGGTTCTAAACCACATATAACCAATGCTAAAGTGGATGAAATGCTAGATCCTTCCCAGGAACTGAACCAGAATTTGTGAAATTTATTAAAAAAAATGCTAACCCCTACATGTTTATTGGAAAGACAATTATAAAATTATGAAATGTTTCCTTTTATGTCGAATAGACATCTCTTTCGTTCTATTTTTTACATATTTTTACGTTAATAAACCGTAAAAATATGGAAAAAATTCCTACTTAGAACGAAAGAGATGTCTATTCGACATAAAAGGAAACATTTCATAATTTTATAATGGTATACTCGTACTATATATAATTTTGTAAGTGATTTACTTTAGTATCAATTTAAATATTATTAATATAATAATAAATCAACAATTAAGAGTAAAATATGTTTTATTTTTGTCTATTTGTTTGGATTTTTAGGTGTAATTTATATTGATTTTTTTTTCTAATTAGATTTGAATTTAAACCAGGGTTAGAGACCCTGTTTTCGAAAATTAAGTTTTATATCTCTAAGGTAGAATATTTTATTAATTAAAATTTAATAGATCTGGCGGTTTATAAATCTTTTTAGAAGAATCTGTAATTTAAATTATGTTTAAACATGTTTTGATGATTGGATAATATATTTGCGAGTATAATAATGTAATTTCAACACTAATTAAGAATTCTATATTTATCACTCAACAAAAATGTTAACTAAGATTTTTTATTAATAAGAAAAGTACTTGTTCAGAAGGAAGTTATTTTTTTTTTGTGCTTTAATTTAGAGAAACTTTAATCTTTAACTATACAGGAACTATTAATTCTTATTTTAAATTACCGAGCTGGTAGCTTCGTGTGTGTGTCTCTCTCTCTGTCACTCTCTCTCTCTCTCTGTGTGTGTGTGTGCGCGCGCTTGTTGTGTTCATAATCGTTTTACTTATTTAGATCAAACTGATCTTTTATAAAATGCCAATAGCTGGAAGGGTTTAAAAATTAAAAATAACCTTCTCTTATCGAGTAAAGAAATTTCTACTCAATTAAGTTGCTTAAACCATTCCAGGAAATTTCTTTATAAACTAAATGCAGGTTTTTAAATTAGGTTCGCGGTTTTGGAGTTACCAATGAATTTAAAATAAGAAAATCCTCTTCTGGATTATTTTATTTTTTCATTGAAATCGGTTCGAACGTTGATTTAAAAAAAAAGAGAAAAAAAATGATAAGTATGAAAATGAAGGTGAATCTACTTCTTTCTAAATTACTGAAATTTTTTTATGTATCTCCTAGAAAACAATTCTATCAAATAAATTTTTAATTGACACTAAAAACACCACCAGTACTAAATATTACATGAAACAAAAATTTAACATTTTAAATTAATTTGTTATAATTTTCAAAGTCTACGTTAAATTACTATCACACCGGTTACTTTATTTTTAAAACTTTTAAATATAAAAATATATGAAAACAATGGATCTCATAAATAATCAGCAGATCTCTCGAAATATAAATAATACAGAAAAATTTTAATATAGGAAACAAATATATTTATTCTACCTTTGATATATCTTAAATGTATACATATAAGAGAAGAAAGTATATGTATGAATTATTAAAAAAATAATAATAAAAATCTTCGAAACGTAGTTTTGAATTGCATATATTTAAATCGTATTTTTTTATATTCGTAGCATAATAACAATAATTAAAAACCAAGAAATTTTTTTTTGTCTACTGCTACCAATTACAATCGGTACCTCATAGGAGACCATAAGTAGATTTGAATAATGATAATCACGAGAAGGGAGGTCCCCGATGAAACCTCTCATTAAAGTATACAATGATTCAACACTTCATATAAATAAGTACAGTGCTTGTTTAAGAAGTGGTCCAAGTGAAACTTAATATTTAACACAGCACAATCACAGGAAGAAAAAATAAAAATAAAAACAATATATCTTATCAATACCTTTCTTTTCTTTCTTTTTCCTGTTTAGCCTCCGGTAACTACCGTTTAGATAATACTTCAGGGGATGAATGAGGATGATATGTATGAGTGTGAATGAAGTGTAGTCTTGAACATTCTCAGTTCGACCATACCTGAGATGTGTGGTTAATTGAAACCTAACCACCAAAGAACACCGGTATCCACGATCTAGTTTTCAAGTCCGTGTAAAAAAACGCTGGCTTTACCAGGACTTGAACGCTGGAACTCTTATCAATACCAATATGTGAAAACTACACTATAGATAAAACAGATATTCGTCGGTAAATAGAAATAGTTGTATTTCGTAGACTATCAAATGACATTCACGACACAGTGGCAGAGTCTTCCCACTCAAAGGTTCCTTCCCCAGTCTCTCCTACGATTACATTTCCAAGATCCAGCACGTGAAAGCATTTCATTCATCTGATATCATCGCTGTTGTGCGATAGATTTAGTACCAAATAATATACATTTTTTCCCAACCTCTGTTTGTACCGAGAGCTAATTTTTTGTGTCTCTTTGTATACAGCAGGTAATCCTAGATAGTCATGAATTTCTCTACCTCTAAAAAACCACGGCGCCTGTGTTATGGTCCTTACAAATTTATTTTGGAATTTTTGAATTATCTCAGTATCGCAGTTACTCATCGTATCCCACAGCTGGAACAAACTTATTATTCTAATTATAACTACATAATATATTATTATACTACATAATTATATTATTATATAATTCATTTCACTATTTCTGGACATCCCATATATTCAAATAGATTGCAGGAGGATAATTCTATAGATCAGTAGTTTATTAGAGATACAACTTTAGATAAAGATAACGTTGGGGTTTTATCCAGCAACCGGTTTACCCCTCTATATTTGATGTTATGCTGTTTCCTCTTTTCCACCGTTTGGCCTTTTCATGTCAGGCGATGATCCATTTAAGTGTAAGCTAAGGTAACGTACCCGATGTAGACGCTATTCAGTTGGATTCGTGACAATCACCCTTTTCATCGTAAATGTCACACGGTTCGATTTGTTCTGATTTACTATCACTTTCCATTTCATCAACCATGCGCCAATAGATTTGTTTGAAAAATTAATAAGTTGAATATTCTAGAAAACTCCAATGAGGTGACCCATATTTTTAATTTTTAATGAATTAATTGAAGGATAAACTTTTATACCGAGTCAATATAAAATCCGTTTGACCAGTAATACTACTACTGCTTTTACAGCCCATGAAATAAAGCGAATCAAGTAAAGGTTTTTTTTTTTACAATTTATGAAAATTTACTGAATGTTTTAGAAATAATATTTTTTTAGAGATTTTGTTTTCGACTGAGAGATAAGCATATTATCAAAATCATATTAGACACATCTGAGAAATGAAGTTTTGAAATCTAGCATTTTTTAAAACTACCATAAGCATAGTCATCTAACTGTTGGGGTTGAGTTACCGCTTAAAATAAGAAGAAAAGTATAGGCTTATCTAACTATTTCTTAAAACCCGTCTTGGGTAGTAATCAGCACCATTGATTTAGCCATATCGGGCAAGCATTAAAATCATTAATACTCTTATAAACAAACTTTCCCTTTTATCTCACCTCTTGGTAATCAGAAAAACATAAATTTACTTTTGATGAGCCAGAAGATTAATGGAGGGATTTTGCAACAACCCAAACATTTGTGCGGAAGAAACATCAATTGTTTTTTTCTCTATGAAGGAGTGGTTAGTTTTGATTGCTTAACATTGCCTTACTGCTTACATGTCTTATATTTTATCTTACATACATCGAAACTATAAACTTTGCACAACCCACTATTCCTTCTAATGCTTTCTCTTATTACAGATTATAGCCAAAAATAAACATACTACTTTGAATTCGTATCTTTCCATCTGAATGATGTTCTAATATTTTATATACCAGCTTTATTTGTTTAATAAAAACATTTTTGATTGCTATTGCTTCCAGATTCTTTCTTCTTCTTTCTTTTTTGCTTGTTAGGCCTCCGGTAACTACCGTTAAGATAATTCTTCCGAGAATGACATATATTTTAGTGTAAATGAAGTGTAGTCTTGTACATTCTCAGTTCGACCGTTCCTGAGATGTGTGGTTAATTGAAACCCAACCACCAAAGAACACCGATATCCACGATCTAGTATTCAAATCCGTGTAAAAATATCTGGCTTTACTAGGACTTGAACGCTGGAACTCTCGACTTCCAAATCAGCTGATTTGGGAAGACGCGTTCACCACTAGACCAACCCGGTGGTGTAATGCTTCCAGGTTAGATGCGGTTAATAAAACGTTCCCCTAATATCAGGTCTGAAGAAAAGTAATCTCGGACGTTTGCTGCAAAACCTCCTTAAGTTATACATTTTCAAAACAAATTTTTGGTTTCCGCCCCCTGGATTTGGTTAGATTTCAAATTATCTCTTCAATTTTCCGTCAATCCTGACAAAAAAAGTATCTAATCATGTTAAGGTTTTATTATGCTAATAAACCTATTTTTCTACCTTAATTTTTTTTTTACTAAAAAAGTATTAATGTAATTTAATATATTAAATATATTTTTAATATAAAAATTAATATATTTATAATATATTAATATATTTTTGTCACTCTATTTTGTTGCTTTTGCTTAATATCTGAAAAATAATCTATTATTTACCAATGAAAGGTGAAAAATATAACCACTGCTGAATAGGAATGATATGGAATACAAAAAGAACTTCAGTCGTAAATCTTCTTATGTACTCTTTTGTAGTAACAAACCGAACCTAGTTCATTCTAATATAACCTTTATAAAAGTTAGTCAAAAGCTTTAAGTTGATTTTTCAGTCATATTCAGTGATTAGTTGTGATGTGTTTTACTGTAATTTATGAATATACGTTTACTAGAAGTTTTTTAATGGGAAGGAAGTAAAGTAATCTGGATGGGGTTGGTAAGTATATGAAGTTTGAATTGTGCCTTTTCATTTATAAACCATTGTACGCATTATGTACTGATACAAAAGATTGTTTGAGCGTGTTAAAATATGGCTTTTTTTTTGTGTGTATGATTTCATTTTTTTTTCTAACAAACTGTCAATTTTAGACTATTAATCCATGTTTAGCGACTGCGTTTTCTTCTAAACTCAGAATTGTTTCAGTAATTCAGTATTTATCTTTTTTTAATAGATATTTTATCAAATTTATTGTCGGTCCTAGATTTATTGCCGGAGGAGACTGGAACGCGAAAGACCCATTGTGGGGTTCCCGGTTGACTACCAGCAGGAGTAGATCGCTGAGATGTGTTAAAAAACTGCACCTGAACGTGATATCGGGATTCATACACTTTGGTGGAGAACAACTATGATTCATCGTCGGACCACTCGCCCGTTCTACATACATTAGCACGACGATGCTAAGGAGAAAAGAGAGGCCTATTCTTCATACGAGACGAACGGATTGGGTTTCTTACCAGGATTGGATCGAAGAGAAACTGACTGACCCGTTTCCACTCGATACCCCTGGGGATATTGATTACGCGACGTACTTTTTGATGTCGGACATGCAGGAGGGAGCATGGCGGTCTACACCTGATGATTTGTACTCAGCCAGAGACAATACCTATCCGAGGGAAGTGACAGAACTAATTGTCTCGTAGCGGCGACTTCAGCGGAATTGGCAGCGTTTCAGAAGGCCAGAAGATAAGACTCTTCATTATAGGATGGCGCAGAGGCTGAGGAGGTTGTTAAGGACTATCAGGGACGAGACATTCAAGGAGTACATAGGAAATCTTTCTCACCTGAATGGGAACGGATGCACCTTATGGAAGGCTACAAAGGGACTGAAACGATCATCAGGAACGTTCCCCGCCCTACAAAGGGTACTGGATCGTGGGCGAGGACTGACAAAGAAAAGGCTGATTTGTTTGCTTCACACCTAGAGGTAACGTTCCGTCCCCACGATGCAGAGGGCTCCGATGATGTGGATGATAACGACTTCCTTAGACCAGTGTTGGAGTGCAAGGGGATAATTCCGGACCATCTGTTTGGATTCAGGTGTAACCATTCCACAATCGAACAATCCCATAGTCATCAGTGTCTGGAGCAGCAGAAATTCTGCTTGGTGGCGTTCTTAGACATCCAACAGGCCTTTGATAAGGTATGGATACCTACCTGGCTTACTCTACAAGTTAAAGCTACAACTTCCTCAACCCTACTTTCTAGTCTTGCGGAATTATCTTGAGGGGCGTTTTGCTCAGGTGAAATGTAATGATGAGTTTTCAAGGTTCTTTGAGATTGGATCGGGTGTCCCTCAGGGATCTGTGCTGGGCCCTGTGCTGTATTCCATATTCGTTGCGGACATTCCGATCCTGGATAAATGCATCATCGCCACGATCGCTGATGACACTGCTATCCTGGCCGTTTAACGAAAACCCTAGCCTAGTCTCGCAGACCCTACAAATGGCGCTGGATCGGTGTGTGTGTGCATGTGGCAGAAAAAATGGAGGATAAAGGTTAATCAAGGTAAGGCGAGGCACGTCATATTTTCCATGCGGAGAGGTGACTGTCCCAGTGTGTATTTCGATGGTGTTTTGATCCCGCAAACGGTGACAGTGCCGAAGCTTCGTGGTTCACGCGGAATGATGAGATTCAGGATTATCTGGAGCTCCCATCGGTTCGTGAGATTGCACAACAGCGCAATACCAAATACATGCAGAGGCTTGATAATCATATAAACCAATTTGCAATTAATCTATTCGATAACAGCAGGGACGTCCGACGGTTGAAATCAACCCATGTACTCGACTTAGGGTCTGCGTAACAGTTTGGAATCTAACACCGTCAAGTTTAGTGGAGTCGTATCTAATTTCTTGTTACTTCTCTTTCTTTTTCTTTTTTATTTGTTATTAATGTTTGTTTGTGGACTATATGGTACTGAAATTAATGGTTTGTGATTTACGACTGAGCTTGAAATTACATATTTGTCTTTAAGTTTGCTTGCAACTATTTATTGTGTATTATTTATTTTTGGGTTCCTTAAGGACCTTCTTATCACGTGGTTTTGTCGGGAAACTTACTTATGGCTCCGCAGGAGAGCCGATTATAATTATAATTGCTATTGAGCAAAAAAAAAAAAAAAAAAAATAGATATTTTTTTTAATCTTTGTTTACGTACGTTAGAATTATGTATTATTGTTTGTTTTGTTTAATTTTATTTATTTTGAATAAAAATGAGTCAATATCTATGTAATTATATCCATTTTTGTTTGCTATATATTTTATACATTTATTCATCTGTGTGACCTTTAATTGTGCGTAATTTTTATAGATAATAATCGTCCTGGAAAAAATCTCGGTTTTTTTTAAACTCTATTTTGAAGGTACAGTCATAATTTTAATACACGTTTTGAAATATAAATTTTTTTAATAAATATAAACTAAAAAAAAAACGCTTGTTCTTTATGATCGAGTATAATATTGCACTTAAAATCACGTTTATTTTAAAAAATTTCTCATTGTATGTTTTGTTCAGCATTTATTATTAACCGATGCAGTCTAAAGCCAGATTTCAAATTATAAATATTTGTGGTTAAAGAGAAGGGTAACTTTAAGCTATCCTTCTATTTATTATCCTATGAATCGATTTCATTATATATTCCTTCAATTACATCTCATTCTATATTAATATAACTAAACATATAAAGAAGTATATTATTAAAATGAAACGGCGTGTAATTTTATATTACCATTTATTTTAGTTTAATAATGAAAATAATTATTTACGTAGAGGCTTCTGCTAAATTAGATATTATAGGTAAATTAGTAATTTAGTTATTCACTCGAGATTTTAAGTTACAAATTCAAAAAACCCAAAATTGTTTAAGATATGTAAGTTACTTTATTCTGCTTAAAAAATATTAATAATCAAATGATTGTTTGTAAATCACAATATCTCACACATTTGTGAAAATACAGGAAAGATTATAATTCAGTGGTACTGTTCCATGTTGAATAATTACAAAATATACAGTTCATTAATAGGATACTATGAATATGTTACTAATTTCTATTTTATATGTTATATATACATCCTCGTCGCGCGATATATGCGTTTCCTGTCGCGGAGATATTTAGCAGGGCATGACTCTCTTCACTCGTCCTTCCCGTCTTGCCCCTTAGAGCCAGTTGTGTTCATTACACTAATACTTGTTAGAATAATAATAATAAATAAAAATTAAAGCCTGTACAATTAATAAAAAAAATATCAGTGTATTGTAATTTCTTCAGAGCAACAGTTTGTTCAGTACAGGACCGGAAACTTTGATTACCTGCAGAATGCGATTTGCAATCGGCCTCTACCTTAGAAATAGCAGTTATAGCTGGTTACCCATACGGTCGGGTAAAAATGTACTTTGTCCGGTTCTTAGCCTTATACGACGAACAGCAGTAGGAAGTAACCGTACTTTGTTTCTCACTTTTTTTAAATTTTTTATTAAAGTAACCGGAGGCAAGTGCAACATACATACATTAATAGTAGCAGTGGCTGTTTTGGTTAAGTTGCCGAGTCGTACACCGTCGCATCCCTTAAAAAATCGAAATTCAAAGAAACCCGAAAAATGGTTTTTAGATATTTATTTGAGAAGTATTTACAAACTGAAATCTATTAAATATTTTTTTAGTATAGTCTGAAATGAGGAAAATTTGCAATCATAGTTTAAAATCTTTTTACCTTTCTTCACTCCTTTCAAGGTCGAATTTCTAAATATCTAGAAATTGGTTTTTAAATACTCACATGTAGATTACATTTACTAAAATCTAGTTGTTATTTTCATTTGTTAGCTAGAAATAAAAAAAGAAAAAAAAAGTAAATGTCATTTTAACCTTTAAACCCGAAATATCAAAAAATCCTTTCTTTGTACATACTTCACAACAAGAAGAAAGTGGATACAAATTTTTATCAATTTATCTTCAATAGTTTTTTCTGGGCATTATTAGGAATAAATCACGACATATTCATATAGATATATCCAAACGAAACAAAGATTAAATAAAAAGATTGGCAATTTTCTTTTCATTTATCTTCTGTCACTCATTTTTTGAACGATTACAATTTCATTTATTTGAATAAGTAAGTCCAAAAAAACGAACCAAATATTTTAATGATTTTACAAACCGAACTTGAGATATAAGGATTTGAAAAACTTTTAATGACGGGCTGTAAGAAGACGAAGAAGAAATTTCCATTCATCCATAGAACCTTTTATTTATTTTAAGATGTATAATCCCGTAAATGAAAACCTATATAAATACTTTATATATATATGTTTTTTTTTCTATTTTTTGGAAATGTATATAATTGATCAAAGTTGTTATTTAGTTAGTACTTATACAAGAAAGAAATATAAAAGAACAATTTTAAACCACAATAATAATGTGGGGATAAAAGAAATTAAGAATAGGTGACGATAGGTTATTTGACTGAAACATGGAACTAGTTATAAGTAAAAGGTGGTTTGGATTGTGTTGCTTTGGATGACAATCGATTTAAAAGTAAACAAGATGGATAAAAGTTTAATAAAATTCTACAGAAAGGTTTTAATGAGAAAGTAAATAGAAAAATTAAAAAATTCAAGATTCAAAAATTCAATAAGAAATTTTTTTAATCATGGAAATAATCAAATTTTCTTATTTAGAAAAGATAGCAAATTACAAAGGATGGAAAAGACAAGGTAGATATCTTAGACTGGTAAAAGCAGAGGGAAGTTTTATGAAGAAAAAAATCAGCTTATTTAAAAAATAGATTCAAGAACCAAATCTTTCTGGTTTTGAAATTTAAAAAAGATATTTTTGTGGAATGTAAAACTATATCAACTAAATATGGATTATAGAGAAACCAGAAAAGGTCGCAGAATATTTTAAAATGTAATATTACTGTACAAGCCAGAAAATTAAGGGGATCGATTCTAAATTAAGAGGTTTTAAAGAATTTTAGAAGAAAGAGACTTATGGAAAATATAAAAAAGAAAGGAGTGCCATAAATTAAGGTATCCAGAAATAATATATGTGGATGTAAAAAGAAGATTAGAAAGTAAAATTAGTAAAGTAAGACGAAAATAAAAACTATTAAACAAGGATGAATATAAAAAAGATGAGACTAAGAGACAGGCACAGAATAGGAAGTAGTAAAGAAGTGAAAAAAAGCAGCCAACTGAAATATGATAAAATTAATAAATAAACAAATAATTTAACCTACGTTAGACTATTGAAATAATTACATTTTTTGTTTAATCGTATGTAGGTCGCGTTAATTATAATTTGTATTTGGAAAAATAAAAATGTACACCTAATTTTTACTTGATGATGGAACTTTGTTTACACTCATTAAAATTTATAAAACATCAACAACGAAGCGATTAATGTTGTAGTCTTAACTGAGAGACACGAGATTGTGTGTGTGTGCGCGCGTGTGTGTGTGTGTGTGTATGAGTGTTTGTTTTTTGTGTTTTTTATATACGTTTATACGGGACAATTCAAAAATTCCCTTTGATTAAACGACAGTGAATAATTTCAGCAGGGAAAATAAAGAAAAACAGTGAGCGTATTTTTCTTGTCGCAAAGCTCTTTAAACTTGTCGTATAGAACTAGTTCGTTGCTACTTCAATTTGCATTAGTCTTGAAGCAGAAGACGAGTGAGATTTTAGTGGAGAATGCCTGCTGCTATGAGGGTAGGAATGAGAAAGGTGTACTTAGAGCGCGAGAGAGAAAGAAAGGTAAAACCAGGCAAGAGTGTAACGGTAGAAGAGAGAGAACATGCATTCATTTTGCAGTTCCCGACATCTGTATAGGATATAAGTGGGAAAGCATAATTCATGACAGAATCCACTCCGGATAATCATAAAGAAGGAATTTCTTGTATGAAAAATTCCAAAATTACTACACACGTGAAGGGTTCCATTAACGTGAACACAGAATAATATTTTTCAATGTCATATTTTAGGGTAAAAAAGACAAGCAAAAACATAAATTGTGACAACTTGTTTAGAGTTATCATTTTGTTAAATAATAAGTAGCTGCTATTATTTACGCTTTTGTGCTAGTATCACTTATATATATTCTTTTCAAACACTACTTCTTGCTTCAAATCTGTTTCATTTTTATAAGCATAATAGGAGACTGATAATATATTTAAAATAACAAGAGATAATATTAAAAGATTAAAAAACACGACTGCTAAAAAAGCATTGCTCTTTAATATAGGGTAATTAAAGGGCGTGTGGATGAGAATTTTGTATGTAGCGTAATTTGTTTTCAAAATCTTAAACATATATATATATATATATATATATATATATACAATTATACAATGACACTTCCGGTAACGTAAGAATTCCAACACGGGGGTCAGGGGGTCATATATCTAAATCGGTTCAGCCGTTGAGCTGGGATGGTTGAACATATGAATTAGGGTGTATGTATGTGCAAACTCTCAAATTCATACGTTATTATCAACATATAAGTAAAAAAATTTGTACTGATAAAACTTTAATCTCATCGATTTTTGAAATTTCAACGTAGAACAATAATTATTTGACATGGAGCAAATTATAATAATAATTTAACATGGGCAAATTTACATTGTCTGGAATCGAGAATTTTGGGTACCATCTCGGTTTGACTGAAAACGGTTAATCGAGAAGTTTAACATTCCCAATTTATCGGATTTTAAACAATTTTGTCTTAATTGGGCAAAACATTACCACAAAAAAAATCTTAACAACGATAATTCTGTTCAAAAGGGCGATCGTTTAATTTTTAATATTGTTTAACGGGCTTTCATCCACCCTTATTGGCAGTAATAGCATAAGGACATAATGTTCTTTTAGTTAATCGGTTTTATAATTTAAAAAAAAGAAGATGAATTAGAAGTAAGGGAAACAAGGACCTCTTTTAACCTGACTTTTTGACATTTCATCCGTTTATATGTTTGGAACGCAATTATACCCAAACGCGTTTTCCGATTTTTTAGAAAATTCGCATTAAGGTTTCTCGGTTTTAGTGAAAGTATATATTTTTAACTATTTTCCATAAAAATTTTCTTTTAAAATGGTTATTGGAAAGAGGGAAGTGCACCAAATGGACCTTCGTTCACAGAATCACCACCTCTTGGGTTCTGTTTGTATGTCCTGCTTTTAGAAATATTAAATTTTTGTACATTTATTTTAAATAGAAATTGATATACATTTTAAATTAGTTAAACAAGATTGAAAAATATAAAGTGAAATAAAATATAAAACTGACAAGTGAAATTATCCATAGTAAATGATATTTGTGCGTCCGGTGTCCGGAAATATTAAGTTGTTATACGTTAAGATCATTTTTGGGACTATATTAACCTTCTACAATCAATTATAATCGAAAATTTTATCTTTATTGTATTTTACTTTATTTTATTTTTCAATTTCATTTTGTAGAGTGACTGAGTTGTTCATCGGGTGCACATCTATTTACACTAACATAAAACTTGAGGTCACGAAGAGACACATTTTCAAGCGACCTCAAGTTTTATATTAGTGTAAATAGATGTGCACCAATATGAAACTTGAGATCAATTTTATATAAATAAATTACGTACAATTACAATTTTTAATAATTCCTTAAGTAACAGATATTACTGGACTAGAAAGATGCAATCGTTTCCTTTTCGTTTAAAAAAAACAATGATTGTAAAGCTATCATTAGTTCATATTTATTTTTTTCTGATTTGCATGTATGTCACCACAACAGTAGTAGATGTAGGAAACTTAACACGTGATAGCAGTCAACCTAGATAAATACTACTGTCATTTTAAAGAGTAAACGCATTTACGTGCTGTTTCTAAGGTATATTCAATTTTATTCGACTATATAAATTAATTTTTAATCATCAAAGTTACACGATAGGAAATAGAACAATAGATTTAATTTAACAATTTCCGGATTACAAAAATATGAAGAATCAATTAAGCGAATAAAAGCACAGTTATTTTGCAATAAAATTTGAATATTAAAAAAATTATATTTAAAGCTACTTGAAATAAACCATTTTGAACTCATATTTCTGAAACAAAAAAAAAAAAAAAAAAAAAAAATGGGAACTGTGTAAAATCTGGTAATTATAAATATACCAATAAATATTTTAAAAAACGGTGAAGTCGCATATAATTTAATATCTATGTATTGTTGATCTATAATAAGTAAATTGTATAATTAAAATATTTATTTACCATTAGTATAACAATATAATAACTTGTAAAATGCTCAAAGCTTCGAATATGTCCATTGTATTACTAAAACAAATATAAAAGAAACTATAACAGATTTGTATACAAAGGGTATTTAGGCTATCATAATTACGAGTATAAAAGGATTATGTTGTTGTATAAAGTAAAGAAATTTTGCAAAGTTTAAGGTAATGAAAAATTATATACTGTTATAGTATGTAATTGTGAAATTTTATTTATACAATATTTTGACAGTGTTCAGAGCTTAGGTGTGGGGGGGGGTTAAAAAAAAATTGAATATTACTTGATTAAAAGTAATTAATAAAATACAGTAACTGGGATATTGTGTTACACAATATTAATATATTTTATAACAAATCTTTTTAAATTTAAATGTATATTTATGTAGTAGCTCACTACTATCCTACTACTATAGTACTGACTCTCACTACTATAGTAGTGAGCTACTATATAAATAGTAGCTCACTATAATATTATAATTATTGCGCTTCGAAAGACTATATGTTTATTTCTTTATATGATATAAAACCTTACTGCCATTAAGCAGCCCTCTAAATAAACACATAGATATTACCTTCATTAAAGCACCGTATAATCTCCACTCTGTAACTTTTCATACAGCACCATTTAGTTATTTATGTAACTTTTTTTTTTAAACTCAATATCTAATTCTTAACTAAATTGAACCAGATTATAGAGAAAAATCATTCAAAGTGACAATTTCAACCTAGAAGCTATGCCGGAAATAACCTTTAATTCCACGGATACGGTGGTCAGAACTCCCGATCCTACCGAAAAGGACTCCATACATTATTATATTTAGGTAAATTTAGAGGTTTTGTTGAATTATTTTAAAAGTACAGTTACATACCATTTATTAAATGTTTTATTATCAATTACCACAAAACCTTTATAAGAAATAGCTGTAAAGCAAATATATAGTAATGCCGAAATTTTATATTAAATAATATTATTATTACATAGTTAATAATACCTCCGAGATGTTACATAACTAAAAAATAAGTGTAACTTTATAATACAATAACATTTATTACCCCGTTTCGAAAATTATTCATATTGGAAATAATTTTTAAACTTCAGGTAAATTTTCCATTAATATTATTTTATACTCCAATGTCTTATGAGAAATACTAGTATCTCTTGTTTTCAACAGGACAATTTGCGCTACGAATGATAACGTTATTGTGTTTTGTTGAAATTTTAAAAATCTATAACCGTTAAAACTTAATCTGAATTGAAAAGGATTTAGGGAATATTCTTGTTTCACAAAAGTTAACAAATTTTGGGAATTCCACAAAAAGACTTGGATAATTTCATACAGCTATTCTATAAAATTAATTTTAACTTTTATAAGTATATAATTATAATTCACTATTCAATCCCTTAAAAAAGAAATGATAAATTGACGAAAAGTTTACTTTTTAAAAATAAAGAATGGATAAAAATGATAAAACAATCTTCCCTGTTTACCACTTTCATTCGTGCTCAAGATGGATTCATTGAATAAATAATATTATTATAAAAATAACAGACTTGTTAAAAATCCCGTTTCTATTTTTTTTTTTTTTTTTTAATTTATGTAAGTAGAAATTGACCACGATTAAATTTTTCCCGACTTTTCAAAGAAACATATCGTATTATTTTCGGTTGCACAGTGGGATTTAGGGATGAAATTGAATTTTGTTTACCTTTTGAGGTATGAGAAGTACGAAAATACCACGCACCTGGAACGTACTTCCTTACATATACCTTATATAAATGTATATTCATATTTATAGGTCTATGTGTAAAATTTATGGCTCAAAAATCTCTAAAGCTACCGAATCAGTTTAATTGAAATCTAGATATGCTGAAGTAGTGTATGTTAAGTTGTGTATGTAAGAATTTCATAAATATTGGTCGAGTCCTCAATCGTTAAAAAAAAAAAAAAATGTTTAAACGTTGTGGCTCAAAAATCTTGAAAAGAGATTAAAAATCTTCAGAGGTTATGTTGACTTTGTATTGATGTATTCTTCATACGCGCTTATGCAGTGAGTCATAGTGGTGAGTGAAAAAAAAAATTATACACTAACATATTATAGAAACTAGAATAACGAAAAGTCGTATTTCTTCTTGAACAGAACTGCAAAAGAATTTTTTCAACTCTTCTCGAAAAAATGTGCTAACTAAAAATTACCATATAGAAAGCTTACAGAATTTCTTTATTTTACTTTATTTGAGGTTGAACAATGAAAATTGAAAGAGAGATGGTTAAAAATCCTAAAGATTTTCTACCGAATAAAAATAAATAATATATATGCCCGTCTTGTTAAAGATGCATACAAAAAAAAAATTATCGATTCTTTTGTAAATTTTCAATGACTAATTTATTAAAATATTTATATTTTAAAAGTGGATATAAATCCAATTCCTTAACGTCAAATTTTTTTAATTAAAAAAACAAAAAAAAAACAGTACTTATTTAATTTAAAATTTTAAACTTCTAATATGTAACTATTAATTTCAAAGAAAGATTATTATTTTTTTTACAAAATGACATCATTATTTTCCCGTTGCCACCTTTGTAAGCATTTTATAGAGATCTGGAGTCATTATAATTTATACGAAAAGGAATCCTTTTTTAATGGCTGTAAAATGAAATGAGTTTTAGTTTTTAGCCAGCAGCCTAGGGATTTATCGGTTGACATTTATGATAAAAAATATTAGGTATTAATGGCGATTAATTGACAATGTAAGTATTATTATCGATTTTCGTGTTATTAATTTGAAATTTAGAGACACACATGATATTCGACTCGTTAATAAGCATATCCTGGCAGTGTTAAGTTTGAACCGAAGCAGACACGATCAGCACTGTGTGGTTGTTAAAATAGAACAGAATTCGTACGAAGCAACTCTACTGAAGCACACTATTCACTGAACATGCCATAGCCATTGTTAATTAATGTGCAGATGACTGTCTGGCGTAACCTACTCTGTTCACAAACTCAATACGAATCTCCCCGTTTCTCATCGCTCAATCTCTCTCAATATATAATTTTCTCTCTTTCTCTCACACATATAATATGCACATGTGCGATTATTTAAAGTGTATGTGTGCGCTATATCATTCATATTCTTTATTTCTTTCTCTCTCTCGTTTATAATAAAAATGCCTTTTTCACTTACTCATAAAAGCAAAGCATATCTCCACTAAATCATAACATACACTTAAAGAGAATTTATGAACAAAGTACTCGATAAAATATAAAAATATTGACGTCATATTCAAAATATATAAATAAATAGTATTTAACATCGAAGCGACTAAAAAACTCTGTAATTAGGAAGTAACAATGATAAAATTTATTTATTCCTATTTATATATTTTTTTTAATCAGGGCACTCAGATTTCCGTTTACTTTGTTGTTTCATTCCCTAGTTTGAATAATAATCATGCTAGAAGGAGTGCAACAGAAAGGACTTTCAAATTTAATATAATACCCTGAATTTTCACAAAATCCCCTTTTTTAACTATAAAAGTTAAAATCTAAAAAAAAATATTTATTAAATGAAATTATTTAATTTTAAAATAAATCTTTCAGTCAAAAATAATTAAACTCAATATTAATTAAAGAAAAAAGAAAACAGTGTGTGTTATATTATGACTAGCTTTCTTTAGTACAGAGTATTCTTTATGCTAAATCATCTGAAACTTTAATACATCCGATTTTTGGTGTAATGTTTTAATGATTTAAAAAATAAAATTGCATATGTGTTACTTTAATTTCAAACTATCTAAGACGACTCCTGTAACCGTGGAATAATCACACAGGTACTACAACATAATCGTCTTTGTTATAATATAAGGTATAGTAATTACAACCATTTCCAGTAGCTGACTTTGTTTATAATTCATGAGCCAAAAGTGCTAAAATTATTAAATAACAAAGATAAAATTTATTTATATGTCTGTATACATATTTTTTTTAATCAGGATACTCAAATTTTCCTTCACTCTGCTGAAATATATTTCAGAAATATCCGCTGATAACATTAAATCTTTAGAAAAGTTATAAGCCTGTATTAATACCAAATAACAGAGCATAATATTATTATCTAACGTTTGTTAGACAAAATCAAATGCAAGTATTAGTACTAAAATATCTAATCTGACTCTAATATAACTCTAAATTGCTACACTGTTTCGCTAGATAGCTTTTTTAATGATCAGAAAAAATTATTTACCTCATGATTCTACATATAATTTACTTAGCATTATTAACTCTGTAATTATATGTGATTAACTCTGTAAATATATCTACTTGATAGCATTTTTCTACTAAATATAATAACTACAATTTTTATACAGATTTAGCGTCATTAGATTGTCAAGTTCAAGTTCAGTACTAAATTTATCACTTCAAAACTAACACTGACAAATTTAAAGATCTTAAAAACATAAAAAACACTTCTGTTATTATTTTCTGAACGGTTTTATAATAATTAAGTGAAAGGAACACTAATTCAGTACAGGAGATGCTCCTTCCAATTCTTAAAACAACTTACTGGATATAAGATAAGTAGGGCTTCAATGTGGCTTTTAATGTGTACACAGGGCCAATAATGTGCAATACGAGTGGCTGAAATGTAATACACAGCGATCTTAATTTGGAAATTTGGAAAAGAAAAAAGATAATTAACTGTAAAAATTACGGCATAAAATTAAATTTTATTTAGTATAAAATTTTCATTTATTTTTCGACAAGGTCACCACTTAACAGACAAAACTTTTTCACGACAATGAACCAGTTTTATCATTTCATCAATGAAGAATGCTGTTGATCTTTCCTTGAACTATGACCTCATAGTGAGGTCATAGTTCAAGGTAAGATCAACAGCATTCTCTTCATCATCGATGATGAAATGAATACCCGTAATACTCCTTTTTAATTACAGAAAGAAGTAAAAACCGCAGGGCCCCAAATCATTAGGAGTAGGAAGAGTGTGGAATAGGTTTAAATTTCTTCACAAGAGAATCGTTAGTTGCATGGGATGTGTGTGGCCGAGAACTATAGTGTCAAGGAATTGTCGACTCCACGGATAATCAAACACGTCTTCTAAGGTGATATTTCTAAATTTTTTTTTGTATTTTTTATCAGATACAAAACCAGGTCGACTACTGCGAGATTTATATGAATGATTCGCTTTAACAGTTTCTGATGGACGAAATAGTTCTAGTCACAATAAACGGCTTTTAAACGACGATGAATGTTACTACTGTTCACTACTTTCGCTGTTAAAAATTCAATCTGTTCACATTGTTTTAGAAGCAAAAAATATATCCCGATCACTTCAATTGTTGAAGTTAGATTTCTGATATAGCGATCCACGTACCAATAGTGTAATCTGATCTTTCAGAGATTTATACAAATAGTTATGAATGGTTTTATTTAAGTCCTTAGACGTAACATGAATGACGTTGATTTTTTTTTAAAGTTAATTTCATAAAAATTCACAGCATTGAAGAAACAATCTCACTCCTAAACTTCTGGAACTACATTAGCCACAACTAATGTAGTTCCAGACTACTATTGAAAAACTAGCATTTAATAACATTAAAGAAAATATAATTTAACTCTTTGATGATAACTGAAAAGATAACACCTAAACCTACAGCTGCTTTATGATTTAAAATACTAAGCGCAGCTATGGCATAATCGATCAGCTGTTGTTTGGGTTTATCAAATATATTACCTTCTAATTTCTAGAGGATCGGAGTAACAACCGACAATTCTAAGATATACTTCCTTTGAGAGTAATGAAACCATTCAAAAGTAAGTCCCTGTTTTTTTTTTTGTTTCTTTAACCTCTGGGACCACTGGTATTGCTGAATTATTTGTAGCGTGTGTGAAAATACCATACTTTACCAGGATTCGAACCCAGGATCTCCGGATGAAAGGCTGAGACGCTACCACTCGCACCACGGAGGCCTTCTTTGAACAAAGTAAAAGGTTGGATTATTTCCTATATTTTGAACGTCTTGGTTTGTTGATGTGCAGCAGTCTGTTTATTTGATTCTATAAAGAAGGCAACCAGAAATTAATTCACTCACTTTTCCCAGTACAACTAGCATACAGAATAATTTTTACTTTTGGAAACAACTATAATATTTTCATAACCGAATTTTACTTTTTATCAGATGACCTGTAAGCGTTAGGTTATGAAACACAAATACAAATGGCAAAATAAAACTTAATTTTACCTAAAACAAAGAAACTCTACAATGATTAAAATTAATTAATTTAATGCAATTGTAAATTCAATAAAATTCATTCTTATTAAATAAATAATTAGATTTAACTGTCATTAGATATTACTTGTTTAAATTTTATGTAAGCAAAAAAAAGAAAGGATTTTCTTACACAGATCTGATAGTTTATTCTATTTCCTATCGTTTAAGACATAGACTTCTTTATTTACATGGAATGGAATGGAATGCAAAGTTGGCGGGAGTTTATAGATTCTCCCTACGGATCGTAGAACCTGGACAGAGTCCCTTGCTGCTGGATGATTCTATCGAGCGTGTTTTTAAAGGTTTATTTTAAATGACGGGTCTAATTTTTCAAGTTTTGTCTTATTTAGTATTTTGTGTTTTAAGGACGGATTTAATTGCATTCCAATCCGTTGTTAAACCAGCGTTATCGAACCCATTTTATGGGCCGACCGCGGAAGGCTAGGCTTATGAAACCTGTCCTCCCGACGTAATTCCCCTTCAGACCGTCCACTGAAGTCCTTTCGGTGCTAACGCTTTATAGGCTAGCAGGAATACGCCACAACGGGGCACTAATTACATGGAGGGAGCAATGCGCCCCCTTCTCCGGAGGAGTCGCAATTGCTGATTTATTTACATGTTTGTATTATTAAATTTTATTTATTTGTGAAACAAAAAATTAAATATTAAACATAACCGAATTTAAACTGGTAGATCTTGGATATATAAACCAACCCAACACTGCAGAACAAACTTTATTGAACAATAAATCAAATATTTTCCTGTAATAAAAAAAAAAACAAAAAACTATCATACAATTTATCGTATACTCATTCATTTATTATGAATCTTGCTTGTTTTTCCTTTAATATTCAAAAATTTTAGAATTGATATAAACCAAACGGGTTCGTAATAATTCAATGCGAGTGAACATTATGTCAGAATAAGCGAATGTTTTGTTTTGTTTAGCAGAAGCATGTCGCTTATTGTACACCGTAATGATTCCTAATTGACTGGCCGTGTGTTAATTACGAGTTACATAGTTTAAATGTTGGTCATTAGGGAACAATTGAAAATGGCAGGAGTAGTAATGAACAACGAACTGCTGCTTCTAGTATAATAATACTATTGCATTTACTACTATTGGAATGTTAGTACAGTAAACATTGGTTTTCCGCAGAACATCTACCCCAACATACGCGCTTTTTAGCCTTATTACAACCGGCGATACCTTTGATTTGTATCATAGACCGCCAAATATACATTTGAATAGGGTTGACAACATTTAACAATTTATTGAATAATAATCTGTGCATAAAATTATAATAATAAATCAGTTATAATAAATCCTATTGAGACAAGAGTGTGGGCCGATTAAAATTTATTATTTTACATCGTTATTATGTTAATATCATTACGCAAGGCGATGAATTCCTATGAGGCCCCTTTACGGATATTCTATGTTTAATATCTACAAAACCAAATTATTCATGTAAATTAACAAACATAACCAGATATGTTTCTTGTTTCATATACCTAATAGTATGGATATGTATACATTTAAATTTATAATTATGGAACAATGAAATAAAAGAATATACATTATGTTACGTATTATTATATTTTTACCCGCCGGGTTAATCTAGTGGTTAAAACTGTCATCGCAAAATCAGCTGGTTTTCGAAATCGAGAATTGTAAGGTTCGAGTTCTTCTAAAGACCCTGGAACCTTGCTTTGAATGGTACACTGTGGATACCGGTGTTTTCTGGTGGTTGGGTTTCAATTAACAACACGTCTCAGTAGTGGTCGACCTGAGTCTGTTCCAGACTACATGTTTACCAACATGGCAAGCCGTTAGCGGTAATTGCATTTGCCTATACACACTCACACACGCGCGCACACATCAGACCCAGCAATTAGCTGGAAAACTGTTTGGAGAAAAATACAATTATCATATATTTGCGCCTAAAATACTTTACATTTAAACTTTATTTTCTGTTATATGTGTTTCTTGTATTTAAATAATAATAAATTTGTTAAACGGTCAGTAACTATACAAAATACTACCAAAATGTAGCTGAACTATTCAAACAGTAGTTTGAATAGTTGAACTGTTTGAATTTAAACTTTTTAAACTAGTAAAAAAAAAACTAATAATGATGATATCAACAGTGTGATGAAGTATTCTGATAGCAATAAGGGAATTAAACACACTTCGCACTACAAATTTCTAAGATATTTAACATATAATAACCATTTAACAAATTAATTAATTATACACAGCTTTGATAAGCATAAGTAAAGACTGTCATACTGATAAATAGGAAAAGTTCTTAAAATTTGGAGACTTCCCGCTTTAGAGGTAAGGTTATTATTTCTTACCATCTAATAATGCATTTTTATTGGAAAATAACGAAAAAACTTAGAATAGATAAAATTAAAAATGGTTTTATACAAATTGTATTTTTAAGGTTGGGATATAACATCCATTGACTCTCCAATAAGAGTTGAATACACTATTCTTTAATAAACCATCTTTAAGGTTTACCTTAAACGTTATTTTAATAACGGTTTTTTTTTTAAATTCTAATCGATTCGAATCAAATATTAAAAAAAAATTCCCATAAATAAAAATAACCAAAAGTACGATAATTAGAATATTTATCACTTCACTCAAATCCCCCTTATCATAATCTTGCCGGAACAATAAACCATGCAACTTACATTTCACTGCAAAATAATGCAATACACCTACGCATACAAAAAAGGACGAAAACAATGAGGCAGCATCAAAATCAATCGCAGATAAATGTCCATACATTTTCGATGAAAAATTCATTAATGTAAAAGTGTCTTCTTCTCTAGCACCGAACCACACATAAATATTCTAATTACTGAGTCTCATATTCCTAAACTAAGATGGCAATTTATTAAATTTTCGTTCAAGTTGTTTTTATACCAGCGATATCTTCGAATGTCAATTATGTTATATTCTACCAGATTCAATGATCATGGATTTGTTCTAATCAATTAGGAGTGGATTCCGAAATCATACTTAACACATCTAACTTTACTTACTAAATAGCATCATCCGCGTTCAAAAAAGTGCACTTATTAAAAACAGAGAAGTTCATCAGAGTTACCATCAACAATGGACCACCACTTCTTCGCATTGCGCAATTAGCTCTATGTTTAAAATTTAAATAAAATTTTTAATTTATATTAAATAAAATTTTTTAGCGACTGAAAATTTTCATTGATAATACACCTTTCTTCTTCTGTTTAGCCTCCGGAACCACCGTAAGGTATAACTTAAGAGGATGAATGAGGATGATATGTATGAATGTGAATGTAGTCTTTTACAGTCTCAGGTCGACCACTCCTGAGAAGTGTGGTTAATCGAAACCAAATCACCAAAGAACATCGTTATCCAGGAGCTAGTATTATCAAATTCGTATAAAAGTAACTGTCTTTATTAGGATTTGAACCGTGGAACTCTCCACTTCGAAATCAGCTGATTTGCGATCGCGAGTTAACCACTAGACCAGCCTTGTGGGCTTTGGATAACACACCTACTATCGTCATTTTGAATGGTTAAGTTCTATGAAACCGATAAAGTAATATATGGAAATAATAATGAAAATACAGGCCGGAAAGGAAAGTAATAGAAAACTGCGCTGTATAACACCCACTATAAAGAAAAACAGTTAGCAAAGCCTGCTACCTGTCTGGCAATATCATTCATTTATCCGATAGCTGTCCTATTTAACCTCGATAGTCTTCCTACCAGTGATATTTCAAAAACAGCTGGAGAAATATGATGCTCTATAGTTACAGAAATATGCCGCTCTCTGATTAACCAGTAGTTTGTGATCCAAGATGGAGAGAAAAATAATAAATGCCTGCCATCTTGAATTTCACATCATGATAAAAAAGAAAGAAACCATAGAAACGTACACAATTGTTGATTCCCTACAGAATACTGGCAATGTATGAATTCATTCTTTTACAAAACATGGTTCATCGAAAATATGGCTTTTTATCCAGTTTTTCTAATTGCAACAACACATTAATTCATCTTAGTTACAAGAAGTACTTACTAGACTTACTTTTAAAATTACTAGACTTAATTTTAAAAATTACTAGTACTTACTTTTAAAATAGCTACTAATTTTCCTTCCACAGATTACCAAATAAAATTTGATGACAATAAGTTAAACTTTTCTTTTTGCTTTAAACCAAACGTAGGTCAAAATGGACCCAGTAAATATCGGGATACAAAAATCAGGACGGGGCTACATTTTAAAAGAGAGAAGTAATTTTTATCTATTGTAACCTATACTTTAAAACCCAGGGAAATTGGTTTATAAATAATAGACCGGTTTTCCTTCAAAAAGATGCGTTTGTGACTCAATAAATAAAAACACTGTTGATTTAAAAAAATTCCCTTTCTGATGTATCCTTTAATTTTTTTTAATTTTAAATAGCATCTCCCTAAGTTACTCGTAATTACGATGAGATTCTTCCAGTTTACCTTGGATGGAAAGCAGAAAATAAATCTTTTCTTTTTATAAATAAAAACCTTTGCACTCTAACGTAAACAAGAATATTATAAACTTAGGCAACGACTTGATTAAATAATTGTACAGTGTATTGGAACTCTCCAGATATCTTATGCAGCCTTCTTGAATCAGAGATCATAGGAACTGTTTAACCTTATTTGTTTAGTGAGGTTAATCTATCAATAGCGTTTTAGATTCAGAATAGGAATGAGGGTTAATGGATGTTTATTTGAACCCACAGGAATGGTGGCCGACAGACAGTATCGAGGAGCCGAGGTCAGGCTTCAGCCTCGAACTCTCAACTTCCCAAAGGAAAAGCTAAACTTTAACCTTCACCACCACTCTAGATAACAAGCATTTTGCTTCTTAAAGCGTGCTGTTCTTAATAAAATCTTTTCAGATATTGCTATTTTTGAACTGATTAAAGAAAATCTTAAACATCAAATTTTGTATAACTTAATTAGAACGTGAAGGTGCTTTTTAATTTCTTTCTCGAAATGCGTAATATAAAAATTTACAAAAGATAGAAAATTGAAAAACTAAACACATGATACATTTAAAAATAAATTAACAATCTCCCATACTTTCATGTTTTTACTATGTATTACTTCAATTAAAATTAATCAAATTATAAACTAAGTTTTAGATTTTTTCATAAAACTAAAGAAAGTAAATCACTATGTCCTTGTTATTAAAATACAAGTTATAAGTTCTTAGGTGTAGCATAATGATGTCTAATATTACAAACAGTTCATTAATTCAATATTAGTCAAAAATTTCTTTATAAAGAAACCTTTAACTATTATTTTGCAATATTAATAAACAGAAATAAAATCTGTTTAATTATAATCGACCTAATAATCGTACTGAAATAAAATCTCTTTAATTATAAATGACCTTATAATCAAACTGAAATAAAAATCATTATTATAAAATCATTATTGTAAAACTGAAATTTTACAATAATGATGTATCGGTTTAGAATTTTATTTTTATAGAAACTAATTGTTTTATTTAGTTTTAAAATTACTAGCTCCCAATCGCAACTTTACCTGCGATATATGGTGGTTACCTGCCCCGTAGCGGTCAATTTTTTTAATTTATATTCTTTAGTCAAGTAACTGAAGGTAGGTGAGTCAGTCACATAAAGTTACGGTGGCAGTGGCTGTGTTTGTCGAGTCACAGCACCGTATACCTCCGCACCCCTTAAAAAATTGAAATTAAAAATACCCTAAAATGGTTTATAAATATATATCTGAAGAGTATTTGCAATCTCAAATTACTGAATATCTAGTTTACTATAAACGGGATTGGAAAAATTTAAAATTATTGTTCAAATTTTTTTTTCTTTACTTCATTCCCTTTCAAGGTCGAATTTCAAATATTTATAGATTGGTTTATTGACATGAAAATTATACTCACCAAAAATCAGGTTGATTTCTTAATTTATTACTGAGAAATTAAATAATAAGAGGGTTAAAAAGAAACTGAAAAATTCTTTTTAACACTTTTAATCTCTACATTTCAAAAAATTAAGAAATCAATTTTTAGATATTCATATCTAAAACAAACACACCAAATATTAATGTACATACACATGTCAAAGATTAAGGTAATATTTATGTCTGTTACCGAGAAATCAAAAAAACAAGAATAATAATTTCACTGTTACTCCATTTTAACCCATTAAACTTCGAATTTTAAAGTGGAGTTTCTTAGTATGCACTTACTAGTGGGAAGCTACTTACTAATCGTAAAGAGAAGGTGTATACAAATTTCCATAAATTTATCTTCAGTAGTTTTTTGTAGGCATGGATCACTCACGACATGTTATTTTATATATATACACGAGTATATATAGCATCCTCCGTCATGGCTTCGCCGAGATAGTAATGTAGCCAACACATTTTCTAAATTAAGTTGATAGAACTTCCGGGAATACTTTTTTTTTTTTGCAGGGTTTTGATTTTCTGGTAGCAGAATATAATTGACCTTCCACAAATTACCAGTTCTGGAAAGTCCAACATTTATGTATGTAAGTGTACGTATGAATCTCGCATAACTCAAAAACGATTAGCCATAGGATGTTAAAATTTTGGATTTAGAACTGTTGTAACGTCTAATTGTGCACCTTCCTTTTTGATTGCAATCGACTGAACCAAAAGTGTCCAAAAAAGCCCAAAATCCAAAAGTATTTTGATTTTGGACTATTTATGAACTGCAGTAATAAGCCCTTATTGAGAGCTTTTCAATTATATATTATCAGTGGTACTTAATTTCATTGATTCCAGATTTATAGTCAAATTAAATTTTAATTAATGAAATATTTGAGCTTAGAAGGGGAGAAGGCAGATCGGTTCGAATCAGATTTCACTTCCTTTTTTTAACTTTTTTTTTGTAATTTAAATATATGGATTTATTAATAATTATTAACCTCTGATTGTAAAAAAAGAATAACAATAAATAATAATTCAATAATAAAAAAAAAAATCAGAAGTTCTTAATGAAATAAAATTTTACTTACCTTTCATTTTAAAAAAACAAATGTATATATATATAATTAGATTGGCGTACAAGAAGTCGTGTGATGCCCACATCAGATTTTTTTTATTGTTGTTTTTAATGTTTTCTTCGAGATTTTTCTAGATGAAATATGTCTATAAACCTTTTCAGTTATGCCAAGAAACATGTGTAAAAATTTGGTTGCGATTGATCGGGTAGTTTTTTGTCTATTCCGAATAAAAAACCTCCCTCTTTAAATAATAGTATGGATTAATAGATGTTTATTTTTATTGTTAATATGAATTTAAATCATTTAAATATTTATAAGTAAAATATGGAAATGAATAACAGCGAATGAATTATCGAGTAGAAAATTATTTAATGGGGGTTTATAAATCCGCAGATCGCAATAATCGTTGCATTGCGACTGAAATCTTTTGGACAATAACTGGTTTACATTATTTACTGATTTTAAAAAAAAAATTACAAAATTAACTTTCATTCGTCTCCAGCCAGTACCCGTTACATTAAGAATCTTTATTTATGCTTAAGAAAAAATGTAAAACTTTTCTGTAGAAAATGAAAAACAATTTAATTTTTATTTCCTAAAACCAATTTGTACATCCAAAAGAGTAAATTATAAAAAGTAATGTTTCTCGAAAAGAGCGTTAAAACTACTACTTAAAATTTCAAAGGTAGTAAATATTTTGGGCTGTCATTTTTTAAATAACCCTAAACAAACAGATATTGTAAACATATTTTTCATTATAAGAACATTTCCCTTATAAATGTCAAGAACTTCATTTTTAACAAGGTTAATGAAAAAAGAATTCATAGCGTTTGGTTCCGCCATTTGAAAACTAACGGACAGAATTTCATTAACTTGAGATGGTTAATTGAATTAAGATGGTTAATTAACTGTACGTACACGTATTTCTTGCATCATACCAGATTATTAACTAAGCAAATTTTACCCAGTTTTCAAACATGTGAAGAGAGTGTTAACTTACTACTTCATACGGTTTAAAATAAACAGTTCTCAAATAAAAAAGTCGATATTGTTTTAATACCCACTATTTAAGAACAAAATACGAAATATTTATTATAGGATGAAAATGATTTATTAAATTAAAAACTCTTATTGTAAAAAAAAATTAATGAAAAAATAATGATTTTGTTTGATTGATATGGAATAAATTTGATCAGATAGAGATACAAGCAAATAGCAAAAATGATAAGTTATATATTTTATAAAATTTTAAAAAAGATATTGTATGAAATTGTTTCCGTTTCTTGTGTATCTGGAAAGAATCGGAAATTTTAAATTACAATATGAATTATGATTGAAACGTATTACGTAATATAATTTATCTTATTTTTGTCATCCGCTTATAAGATATCAATTGAAAAATTGATATAAAAAGTGACATTAAGAGAATCAGTCACAGCGACTACGTTTACCGTAAAATATTTATTAGAAATAGCATGTAAACATTGAAAATTCCACATTAAATTGTAATTCTATTGAATTATGTGTAATTCAAAAGCTAACAGTAACAATAAACGTAAAAAGATAATAAAGTTATTTTATATGAAGAAATTTGTATGAAGTAACAGTGAGACAAGTAGTTAAATTTTGTTCGTGACTGGCTAAATCTCATTATTATTAAACAGATTGATAAAAATCTCTTATTGGTCACCAGTAAAAAGATGAGATGAAAAACCGAAGATATGTGTAGTTATCATTCAGTTCTGATTGATTGGATTTTTCATTAGAGCTATAGTTCTTTAAAAAGTTCAAAAGATTTCGTGTATATATTTGTACTGGATAATTGTTTTTTTACCAGAATTTTTTAAAGGTTTATCGACATTATTATAGGATTATAGCGTTTAAGATGATTCTAAAGGAACGTTCAGGATGTCTGTTCGATATTCTTCTGACATTCATTCAAATTTCATAAATGTTTTTATTTCTACAAGAAATTAATTTCAACTATTACGATAAGTTGTGTTTCAAATTTCACTGATGAAAGTTGCTTGTTAGATTCTGTAAAACGAACTTATGAAGTGATACGTCGTAATCCATGAAATTTGATATTTAAAGATATAACCAAAGAGATTCATTTAAAAAATAAATTGCAAACAATATATGAGATAGTTATAGAAGCCAGGGTAATCTGTGAACACCTGTCGTAATCTGTAAACACCTGTGTTTATGTCAAGAAGTAGACATTATACAATAATACACGGACGTGATTGTTGTGGCTATCGGAAATATTAGAGATTGACAAATTTATTTCCATAAATTTCTAATTATTCCCTTCAAAGTTTTGAAGTACTATTCGAATCCGACTGGGTAAAGACGTCAAATTAATTGATTCATACTTTTCTCATAGAAAATTTTAAGTTATACGTTCACATTCACTGTAGTGGTTTTTTATCAGTTAATGATGATAAATATTAAAAAAAACACTAATGCTAATTGAAAAAACATTGCTCTTTTTGTTCTGGTTTGGTTCCACCGAGATTTTGAATTATACTAGCAAATACCCCATTCTAATTTTGAAAATTGCAAGGATTTTTTGCGAAGATATAACAATATTTCCGAATAACCGTGATCTGTTAGATCGAGAGTGTACCTGATGCATTCAAAAGTTAGCCTTCAACCCACTAACAAATACCCTATTTGAATTGTGATAATCGAACAATTGTTTGCAAAGATATTATAATACACCCATTGCACCTCCCAAAACAGCCCCCCAGCAGCACCCCGTTTGTTAGCAGTTTATGGTGATGATTGGTCTAGCCTCACACGCAGCCTCTCCCTACACGGAAGACTCCCATTATTATTAAACAAAAATATTTTTAATTTATTTAATATTATTTTATTTTATTTAATGTAAATTTAATTCTATCATTTTTGTAATATTATTCATTCGATTGATTTGAATCATTCAGTTCAAATCCAGCTCACACAGTGATAGAGGCTCATAGTTCACAATTCATTAATTCAGTTCATTAATGTTTGTGCTTCAACCGGAAAATATCCATGACTATATTATATATATATATATTTAGCTTATGACAGCTCCGGTAATGTAAGGATTTCAACGCGGGGTCATATATCTACATCGGTTCACCCATTGAGTTGCTACGATGAAATAAACATGCATACATATACTCCTTTTACAAATACATATACTCCTTTTTGGGCAGTCGTGTAAAAACAGTAATCTTTCTCATTAAACACGCAAGCCAACTTCCTATTATCAATATGGCACGCGTTGAATATTATATTTCTATTAAAAACTATTAAATTCTATTTCTACTCACTCCTTGAGCCTATTTTAAATATAAAAATACCAAAATGTTCAGAAAAATATTTTTTATACACTAATATTTCTTTTCTTAAAATTTTCCTGTAAAGTATTTAATATTCTCATAAACATGAGGATTCGAACGCGTCGAGGGTCCACGGAGCAGAGCCAAGACGGTAGGGCGAGAGAAGCGAGCTCTGACCGGCTAATAATACAAGTGAAATGAAGCAACACCAACAAATAAGAGCAAGAGAAAAGAACATGTTTACATGATCGAACATATTGCCCATAAAAAATCATACCGTTTTTTTTTTCTTAAATGTTTATAAAAAATAACTAAGAAGAAGCAAAACTAACAAATAAGAGCAACAAGAAAGAACATGCTTACATGATAGAACATACTGTCCATCAAAAAATCATAAGATTTTTTCTTAAACGTTTATTAACACTAAATAACAACAGTAATAATAATGCAAATTATTAAATTTTAATAAAAAAAAGATATCTTGTTAGGACTGAAGAAGTAAAACCAGTTAACAGAAGGAAATTCTTCTTATCTCGTGAAGTTCTACATAACACTTCAGGATCTCAAAAATAAAAAAATTCAATGCCGACAAAAATAAACAGCTGTATTAAACGGTTAATTAAGTAAATTAGAAGACAAGATTACGCTCCAAAACACACAGCACAATTACTTTTATTTTTAAAATTTCTATGAATTTCTATTTTAAATTACTTTAATTCAACAGGGTTGAATAATTTATAAAATGATTAATATGTAGTGAAAATTCTTATTTAAATTTAATTATAAACTTCAAGTAAATTTTAATGCAAATTTTCATACCTCTAACAGATTTTTTTAGATGAGAAAACATCAAAGAAAATTAAAACTTAGTTGTCAAGTGATAAAGATAAAAAATCAAACAAGTTCGTTTCAGATATCGCCATTAATAAATAGTCTTGCAAATTAATTAAAAAGGAGAACTTACTAAGAAAATACAAATAATCATTCTTTTTTTTTTATTAAGTACAACAGTTTTAATAGCTTTTAATATTAATCTCCTACGGATATCTAATATCTGTTGTAAAGAATATTAAGTATTATTTTTTAGCACCATCTATTTTCTTTGTAACTTTATTAGAAGACTATATTATCTTTTCATGAAATAATTATTCAGCCAGTAATGATTAATTTTTGAAGTTGAATAGAAATAAATTAGTACGCTTGTTTAAAAAAAAATAAATAAATATGAAATCTAAAAAAAAAATATATATTACATCGGGTGTACAAAATCGTATATCACGGTTTTAATTTGATATATCTCTCAGATGAGTTGTATGGTGTTAATTTAAGACTCTAATAAAGAGCAAAATGTACAAACAGTTTTATTAGCACCCATGGCGCCTGACCATAAATTCCTTATCTTTCATCTATCGCTTGACGTCGCCACTAGCCAAGATGGCGATTCCTAAACAGAAAGCCTTTTGTGTTTTGATTTTGTTGAATGTGAATCTTACGTTCAACGAAAGTTTTGTAGAAAGTTTAATTGAGATACTCCGAGAGAGAATAAAATTTTTAAGTGAAAGGAATGTTCGGTCGATAACAATCGATTTGAAACGACCGGATTTCTGTATAAAGGGAAAACTACTGGACGACTGACGGTGTCTGAAGAAAGGTTGAACATGTCAAAGTGACTTTCATTTCTAAATAATCTGTTAGGAAGACAGGCTGAAAACAAACAATGTCGTGATGACAGTGTAGAGTGTTTTAAGGTGACGCAACTAAATAATTTCTAATTTATTACATTATAAAACTCATTAATCATAGTAAAACGGCGGCTAATCATTTTTTTTTTTTTTTTTTCAGCCCGGTCTGTCGTGACATCATATCTTTGTTAACAAAAGCATTTCACCCACAATGTAATGTTTCTTTTTCTTTTTAAATACTATTCTGATCTTCTTAGCTTTTTTTTTGTCTTCAGTCATTTGACTGGTTTGATGCAGCTCTCCAAGATTACCTATCTAGTGTTAGTCGTTTCATTTCAGTATACCCTCTACATCCTACATCCCCAACAATTTGTTTTACATATTCCAAACGTGGCCTGCCTACACAATTTTTCCCTTCTACCTGTCCTTCCAATATTAAAGCGACTATTCCAGGATGCCTTAGTATGTGGCCTATAAGTCTGTCTCTTCTTTTAACTATATTTTTCCAAATGCTTCTTTCTTCATCTATTTGCCGCAATACCTCTTCATTTGTCACTTTATCCACCCATCTGATTTTTAACATTCTCCTATAGCACCACATTTCAAAAGCTTCTAATCTTTTCTTCTCAGATACTCTGATTGTCCAAGTTTCACTTCCATATAAAGCGACACTCCAAACATACACTTTCAAAAATCTTTTCCTGACATTTAAATTAATTTTTGATGTAAACAAATTATATTTCTTACTGAAGGCTCGTTTAGCTTGTGCTATTCGGCATTTTAGTCTTAGCTTATAGAAAAGAAAATTTGTTCAATCTTCTAAATTTACAAATAAAACATGTATATTTATATAATATACATTAGTGTATCATATTTTTAAATGCCTGATAATTTGACCCAAAACATCTAAATTGAGCAAGAATAATATGAAATGTTTATTTACTACAATTCAATAGGGAAAAATTGTTGAAATCTTTCGCATTTACGTAGAGATAAAATCGGTTTAATTAAAAGGCAATCAAAAACGGGTAGCTTTCTTTGGTTGGAAGAATGAAGTAAATGAAATATCCATGAGTGTTTATCATTATTTTGAAGAGAATGTTAAGCTTGATCCTAACTGCAAAGATATATCGTACCAAATATAAACTATAGTCTACATTTATGAATGGGTTTAAACCTTAACTCGACTGGTAAATGTAAAAATAAATAAATAAATATATTTTCCGGAATAAACTAAATACAGTACACTTCTTCGTTAATTAAGAAACTTATCGGGTCTCAAGGAAGTCGATAACATCCACATCACCGGGGCCCTCTGCATCATGGGGTCGGAACGTTATCTCTAGGTGTGAAGCAAACAGATCGGCCTTTTCTCTGTCAGTCCTCGCCCACGATCCAGTACGCCTCTGTAAGGTGGGGAGCGTTCCTGATGATCGTTGCAGTCCCTTTGTAGCCTTCCATAAGGAGCACCCGTCCCCATTCAGGTGAGAAAGATTTGCTATGTACTCTTTGAATGTCTCGTCCCTGATAGTCCTCAACAACCTCCTCAGCCACTGCGCCGCCCTATTAAGAAGAGTCCTATCTTCTGGCCTTCTGAAACGCTGCCAATTCCGCGAAGACACAGCTTCGAGACAATTAGTTCTGTAACTTCCCACGGATAGATATTGTCTCTGGCTGAGTGCAAATCATCAGGTGTAGATCGCCAAGTTCCCTCCTGCATGAACGATGTCAAAAAGTACGTCGCGTAACCAATATCCCCAGGGGTATCGTGTGGAAACGGGTCAGTCAGTTTCTCTTCGATCCAATCCTGGTAAGAAACCCAATCCGTTCGTCTCGTATGAAGAATAGGTCTCTCTTTTCTCCTTAGCATCGTCGTGCCAATATAAGTAGAACGAGCGAGTGATCCGACGATGAATCATAGTTGTTCTCCACCAAAGTGTATGCAGATGATATACCCTAGGTAACAAAATTAACCACACATCTCAGGAATGGTCGAACTGAGAATGTACAAGACTACACTTAATTTACACCCATACATATCATCCTCTGAAGAATTATCGAAACGGTAGTTACCGGAGGCTAAACAGGAAAAAGAGAGGAAACAAAAAGTCAAGCAAATCCGGGATCTTCGTCAGGTCCGTAGACCAGTATGTCGGCTGGAATCCCGATACCACGTCCAGGTGCAGATTTTGAACACATCTCTATAGCGATCTACCCCTGCCGGTAGTCAACCGGGAACCCCACAATGGGTCTTTCGCGTTCCAGTCTCCTCCGGCAATAAATCTAGAACCCAGAGTCGCAAAGAAATCAGAAAACAATTCATCAGTTACAGTATGCCGTGGAGAGCAGTACACTGCGGACAGCCTAATAGGCCCCAACCAGTGTGTAACTTCAACCGTGGTTGCCTAAATCTGGTCGGTACAGAAGCCCGGGAGTTGATGATGCCGCAGAGAACTCCGAATCAGTAAATAATTATTAACTGCAAAAAATTACTGTAATTTTTCATATTGCCACGAAATAATTTATTACATTTTATTTATAAACATATCCTAATCGACGATTAATTACTCTGGGTATTTTTCATAAATAAAAGAGAAATATGTCAATAAATTTTTAATTATTTAATTTTTATCAGTTATTAATTCTTGAATGGAATAGCTAATAACTTGGCAACCATCATATATACAGTGCTCATATTTGGATAAAAATTAAAAAAAAAACATTAGGTTTTACATAATTAATAGAACAATTTTAATAACATAATCTATGCGTTTCACAATGATGTAAAATCCAGTAGAAAATTAATCAAGTGTAATTTTCTTTAGTCTTTCTTTGTAGTTAAAATAAAATTTCGGTAATTTGGTAAAAGACAAAATAAAGAAATTAAAATTTGTCATGTATAAGAGAAAACGATCATCGATATTGTACCTTCATTATAAGACGAATTATTAAATTTCAAACTCAGCGGCAAAGATGTAACACGAGTATAATGTATAGTATAAAACTTTTAAGTACACTTATTTAAATTTTTTACCAATTACACGAATGAATTACTAACAGCTATGTTCTCTGAACCAATTTCCCAGTTATGATTTATAAATGTTTATATAAACAGTTTTAGGGAGCAGAATTGAGAAGCGCGGAAGAGTGTGAAATAAATGTTGAGATACGATCACGCATGATCTGTTATTATGTCACGTAAGTAGTGTTTTATGGGTGACAGCGGTTACACAGTGAAGTGTGAGATAGTAAATTAAATGGAATCTGTATTACAACGATTGGTAACATTTATTGATTTAAGTGATTAAAGTAAGGTAATAATTTACTAGAGTATAACTAATATAAATGACAGTGACGAGAAAATAAAGATTTATTTTCTACGGGTAAATGATTAATAAAGTCATCATTGGATTAAATAAACGAATAAATTAAATATATTTTTTTTTAAATCAATAAATAATAATTATAAGAATAAAATTAAATAAATAATCTGGAACATTATAAATTTAAAAATCATCAATCTAATCTGTCAATAATTAGGACGGCAAAGACATTAATGTAATTAAAATTAGTAAAATCTATTTTATTACTGTAAAAATTATTAATGTAAAAATTAATCATTCATGGGCAGTCATAATTTATTTCCCAATAAATTTTCTGTTTTTCTACGAAATTTCATTTCATAATTCAGTTAAAAAAAAAATAAATAAATAAAAAACTGGTAAGTACCCTTTTATGATTGGTGTTTTAATTCATTCAACTTTGAATCCATTCAAAATTAATATAAAATTTTCTTAAGATTTTTAACTGCTCAATGGTTAACTTTATCTTTCTTATTAACCTCTCCCAGTGTTGGCAGACATTTTCTCATTATAGACTATTTTTAAACGATTAGCTTTATTAGTCAGAATATTTATATTTTAAAAAAGAAAGAAACCGGTATGTTCATTTTAAAATATTAAATAGGAAAATCTTTATAGCAATAAAATTAAATAAAATGTTTATTGCTTGCAGAAATTAAAAGATTATTTTCAAGAGGCCTTTACACAAAGACCTGCCTCTTTCATAAAGTAAAGAAAAGGTTTATTATGAGTCACAATATGATTATATTGAATTTTTCTGCTAGTATTGCCAAAACCCTTTCAAGGAGAAACTTTTGAATGATTACCTGAGGGCTAAAAAAGTTTAAAAGATTTAATTACTAAGAATAAGAATCAATATTTCATTAAAGTATTAATAAAAATAGGGCAAACACAAAGCTCTACTGAATTCTGGTTTAAGCAATAAATTTCAAATAAAGCCTAAGATAAAAAACAGTATACGGTAAACCATTGGGAGAATTATTATAAATCATGCGTAAAAAACCGGGATTTTTACCCTAATTTATTGGTTTTCACCCCACATTTCTCAAAAACTCTTGCTTACGGTTCTCGGACCTATTTTATTTTATTTTTCAGGTCAAAAACCATCAGAAATTAATAATTCTGTCCCTTAAATAACGCTCTAAAAATTTCAGTACGACCTCATTTCACCGGGATAGCTGATATTCAACAGAAGTTTTTCGCAAAGGAAGCATTTTAGGACATATGTTTATATGACAATTTAATATACCTATATATTTTACTTGGTTTTCAATCTGTTACGGTAAATTATACAATTAATACTTACATTATAACGTAGTATTACTGTACTGAATAATCATTTAACAATTACAGAAAAATTATGATGTAATATTTGTTTTACTAATGTAAAATAAAACCATTTATTTCTTTTGTAAATTTAAACACAAGAAGAAAAGTCCTAGGCTTACCTGTTTTTGTCCGATCCTATAATTTGAATTATGAAATTTCTTCTATACATTACGTCAATTTATTTTGAATCAAATGACAAAATTAATTTAAACAAACAGAAACATTAAAATAATAATAATACAATTCTGTATAATTTAGATGAAAAATTGGATAATTAAAACAACCAGTTTTTTATTTCAGTAACCTAAAACTTTGGTATATACAATTGTTTTAATGTTATAATCTGTTGTAAAATAATATTTAATCATCTGCCTGAATTATGAATCTACGAGTGTTTTTGAATGATCACAGCCACTTCGCTGATTAATGGTTGTCATGTACAATTGTTTTCGACTGTAATTTACAACCTGTACCATTGAATTTATTTATTTTTAAAACCTATATATTATGTATAATTTACATTTACGTAGGTTTATTATCAGTACTCTTAATCATCATGACTCCTACTAGTAAACAGCTAAAACTAAACTAATTTTTGACGATTAAATTACACAGAGGATAATTTATTTATCAATTTTATAATTTTTTTTTCTAATTTTATTACAAGGTTCCTTAAATAAATAAAAAAATTATAGTAAACGCCAGTGTAATCTATTTATTTTCATTATTATTATTTATCTATTTTTTTGTTATTACGATCTTAATAATGTTATGCAAACGTTAACAAAGACATCACTGAAATAAAATGTATAAATCTATTGTCCAAAAATCTAAAATTTATAAAAATAAAATATTAAAAAAAAGAACCGTTGCTTAAAAAAGCTAAAGAAAAACATGTTTAGATGCATAAAAATTCTGAATATTGAAATATTAAAAAAAGAAAGAAAAAAAATTCACATGAAACATGATAGCAGTGTAAAATTAAGAAAAATATTGGTAAGAATACACTTTTAAATTAATGAAATAAATGACATTTCAAAGGCTTTGCTTTTTTTGAAGACCTTTATTTATTTAATTTTTTTAAAAAGAATTGGAATTTATGCGAAATTCCACTTATCCAATTGCTATTTATATTTATACGATCTATATGCTATTTATCTGAAAGTTCCACCTTCTTCAGTAGAATTTTCGGTATCATTTAATTTTGGAAGCTGGGAAAAAATTTAAGTATGTAATCGAATAACGTATTAGATCTATGTTATATCTGAAGTGTGTGTGGGTCCCATCTCTCCGACGAATAAGAGTTTATATACATATGGTATGAAGTATGAGCGTAATAATAGATATATTATATTGAACGCGGGAAACAAGAGACGTGCGTGTGCGACGCTAATCACGTCAGATATGTCTGAGTATTGGTAACGAACGGTAGAAGTTGTATTGCTGATTTACTTTATATTCAACAAATTTTTGATACTATCAACAATTTTGATAGTGAATCATTCACTATCAAAACTGGACTTAAGACAAGGCGACGGATTATCACCACTTCTTTTCCACATAGTCCTAATTGCATACTGAAAATTTTGTCTGAGAAAATCCGCCAAGCATAAAAATTGGCGTAGAAAGCAAACATTTAAAAATTAGACTGAACTGCCTCAAATTTGCAGATGATTTAATCCTTTTAGCACTCGGCATGAAAGAAGCACTTGCTCAAATCACCAGCCTTCAAAAGAAATCACAAAAAATGGATTAAAAATATCATTTGAAAAAACAGAAACCATAGCCAAAACCCACTTTACCCAGAAAAAGTTTCATAATTAATAAACATATAAAATTAGTTTCACAATTTAAATACCTAGGGATATTCATCACACACAATTTAAACGAAAATACCACTTGAGAAAACAAGCAAGATGAAAAAAAGATTGACCTGGGCAATGTAAAACAAATGCTTGTGCATAAACAACAAAATTCGCTACTAAAAATCCGTAACACTTCCAGAAGAAACATACTCTTATAAAACCATGTTCCGAATAAAAAACGAAAAGAAAACAGATCAGCTGATAAAAACTGAAAGGAGAATCATCAATACCTGTATAGACAAAAAAAATATCAAGTCGACGGTATCCGACACAATGTTTCGAACAAAACCGTTTATAAAAAATCTACCCGATAAAAAACTTAATGAAGAAGCAAAGAATATCCTATTTTTTCCACTCATCTCTGCTTACCTGCTTACTGCATACTGCTTACATCTCAAAAAAAAAATCCAACTTCTTCAAGTTGGATTTTTGAATCCAGAAGAAGAAGTTGGATTGGATGACCCTGACTCAAACAGACAAAATCAACATACTCCTCAAACAACGCAAATGTTCAATAAAGACCACATTACATAGTCATAAAATTATAAAAGCTATTATTATAAACGATTATTTTTATAAAAACGATTCTTTTAAATAATTTAAAACTAATTATTTTTTTAAGACATCTTGAATGTAAAAAAACTGTAATTAAAATTCTTATTAAAATCTCATTTCAACGCTTGAATCAGAAGTATTGCAAGAAATTAATTAAATTGTATTTTACAATGATTGCAACCTGCTATTCAGCTGTTAATATATGATAGATATTTTATAAATATTTATAAAATTAAGTAATTCTGCAAAACTGTATATACACTGTTAGTCCAGTAAAATTTTCATAATTTTCAATATGTCTGGGATATAGTCACCACAATAACTGTCCATTCCCTATTTTTTTTTTTGTTAGAAAGAAGAATTTTAAGAATAATTTATGGACCAAAATATGGAATTTACAAATTGAAAAGTGAAAAATAAATTTTCAAAGATACAATAAAAATAGGGGACTTATCTGGAAAAGGAGATTACAGTTTTATGAACATTTATGCAAAATGAACAACCAAAGATTGACAAAACAAATGTTTAATTTCTACATAAACAGACCCACAAAGACCAACTGGCTTAAAGAAACTGAAACATATCTAAAACATTAAACATTTCTAAAGATCTATCCAAAGAGAGAGATAAATTTAAAAATGTGATTCGAGAATATAATTTCCAGAGAGAAAGAAAAAGAAGGATATAAACCTGAATATGAAAGCAAGGCGACAAGCAAAGAATGAAACCTTTTGGGAAAAGAAAAAGAAATCAAAAATTGTTTAAACGTAATCGGAAGTGGTCGGAGCAAAAAAAATCATTAATCACATTAACAACAGGTTTTCATTTTATACGTCATAGTTATTGTTTAAATCGTTCTGAATTATAATCAAGATATTATATATTACGATACAAATAGAAATTTTACGAATTTTCTTTACAAGGTTTAATATTTTTACACTTAAAGAGACTTTGAATCGTAGTGAAAAAACTCGCGGTTTCGTGGTTTAAAATACATTTTATCTTATGCATACTATAACAGAGTATACAACAGCAGTGCAAAAACGTATATCAAATGTAAAAATTAAAATATGAGAAATTTAGTTTTAAGATAAAACATTCGAAATGAAAAAAAAAAACCAGTAACAACCCATACATAGTAGTATAATATCCTTTTATTGATCCAAAATACGTAAATATTTGCAAATCCAGTGGTCGAGTGAGACGATTAAAAGGAACTAACTGTAATCTAAGCATTACCGAACTTGAATTAGTCGCAATAGCAGCATAGAGTTCCTTTTAACGTAGCTTTGAAATTTCTGGGCGCAGTTCCAGAGCATTTAACTCCATTTTAAAGGCTTAACTGTCAACACTATAAGACTGTGATTACTACACAGCTAATTATTATTACATATATATATGTGTGTGTGTGTGTGTATATGTGTGTGTGTGTGTGTGTGTGTGTGTGTGTGTGTGTGTGTGTGTGTGTGTGTGTGTGTGTACGTGTGTGTACAAAGGTAAGATAAAAAAAAGCTATATCAAAAAAAATAATGAAGCTTAACTAAAGTACAATTTAGTTAACTAGAAGTACAATTTAATAGTGTATAAATCTTCCCGTACTAAAACATTATCATATTTTTTCTACAAATAAACGGTACAAAAAATAAATCACTTCTAAAGATTTGTATTCGATAATTTGCAATAATATTATAATTCAGTTGTAAATGAACTTAATAATGTATCTAAATCAAAGAATTGTAAAAAAAAAATGATATCGATAAACAATTAAATAGTATCCAAATATTAAAAACCCAGTTAGTTATCAATGAAAAATCTAATAAGACTTTCTTGAATGAAGATTGTTATTATTACTGTTTACTCAAATATTAATTTATTTCTAACAAAGTTATAATCTTTATTTTTACATAACGCAGATTATTACTATTACATATCTGTATAATATATTTGAATATTATTGTTTGATCTAATGCAATTGCAATTTATAAATTTTATGTGTATGTATAGTATATATATATGTGTATAGGTATCTCAAAATTATAGCAGGATTTATACTGTGCGTCAATTTTTCCGTTGGATTGGCAACGTTCTCTGAACCTTCCAGTTAGTAGTGAGTTCTTCTGAAGCCGAAATAGACGATAAAGGAACGCATAATTATGGTGAAAACATATTATAACAACGGAGAGTGTTGTCCTGAAAATGTGCGCAAATTACATAGTATGTTTGAGCGGAAAATCCCGTCAAACAGAACGATCATAAAAAGAGTGTTTAAACAAATTTTTACCACCAAAATATGGTTTTGAGTGAGCACCTACGTGAGTCCGGATGTGCAGTAACTGTCGGTAGTGTACGTTATCGTGAGATGAAAACAACATTTTTGTGGCTCCAGTTGGAAGTCATGGATTTTGGCTTTGATCTTAACGAGGTGTTCTTCCAGCAGCATGAGGTGTCATGCGGCGCGCGAAACCATTCAGTTGTCACAGCAGAAATTTCATGGGCAACTGTTTTGCATAACAGCGCTTACAATTAACCAATAAGATCATGCGATCGTACACCGTTTAACTTTTACCTCTGAGGATTTATAAAGTCATTCCAACCATTTCTGAACCTAAAAAATAAATCTGACATCGCAACAATTGAGTCACAAGGCTGCAAAAATGATATTTGAAAATTTTCCAAAAGATTGCTCAAGTGTCATGTGAGACGTGGATGACATTTTCTGGATGTAATTTTCTAATTAAGCGGAGTGTTTACGCTTTCAAAGTATTCCACAACTTCATATTATAAATATAAATCCTGCGTTACTTTTGGGACACTCTTTTACTTAATATATACAATGCAGTACAGTTAGCTGAATAATATCAGTAACGTCATTACAGTACAGTACATTAAGGTTACTAAGTCTTTAAGGGTTTATTTTATGTTTTAAAGTTCCCTTAGATCAAATGACAATTATTTGGTGGCCGACCAAATCAGTCAATACTCACATATTATGTTAATTTATATATGTTATATTAACATCATAATTTATATTTTTATATGACCTTGGTTCCTTTTCAATATCTGTTGCAATTAAAGTGTCACATTTTCTAATTTAAAATTTTTAACTTTCTTTTTTTTAAAATTCTGCAGTGACGCCAATAAGTTTGTTATGATATTAAGAAATGTATGTTGGAGTACCACATATGTTAATCTATCTATATGCTATCTATCTCGTATTTTAGCGGTTTTATGGCATATTTTACATTTTTTTCAGTTATTAAAAATGTTTTTCCGTTATTTCGGGATTTTTCACTTGATCTAAAATATTTATATTTATATATTTTTTTTTGCTTTTTAATAAACGTTAAATTAGTGCGTTTGAACCAATTTGATAGCTTACACGGTTATCGCGATAACGGTGTAAGCTAATTTTAATTTTGGCTGTCATTTTGAGGTAAACTCGATGGCCTACCATGTACGGCCAATCTTGTAATTTTGTAATCTTTTAACAGTGGTTAATCTGAATCCGCAATAAAAATAAAAATCCGTGAAAAAAGGGTTCACACACATACATAATATGTATGTGTGTGATATATATTCCATTTATATTTAGAAACTATAAATGGAATGTAACGTTGAGCAAAAGGATCAGATAAAGCTTAATATTTTGATATATCAGTTGTTCTCGGTCATTATTTGGTATATTAAAAATATAGTTAATAAAATTAAAAGATAGTTAATCATTAGACCGTTCTGATGATTTGATAGTAACATTTTCAATATACCTAAATCTACGCACAACAGAGACAATACTTCTTACTATAGAATTAAAACCTTGCAATTTTGATGAAATCGAAATTTTGGGATTTTACATTACATGTATTAAACGAATTTAGGCAAAACTTAGCTTAGAAACAGAATTCTTTTGATAATTTTAAAAATAAATTTTCAAAATTATTTTAAATGATAATTATGAGAGGGTAATTTTAAAAGAGGTAAGCGTCGCATCCAAATATGAACTGTATTAACTAATTTTTATAGACATATCGTCCCATCATGTTTTCATTTCTTGTTGGCTTTCGTCCGTTCCACCATACCATAATGTTTGATTTCTTCATACTGAACAACCAGATCTCACGTTAGGCAATACAATGCAGAACAATTTATAAATTTATTTTTAAATCCAGGGAGATTATTGATGGGATATGCTACTAATACCAAATAAATCATTATGTAAAAATTAATTGTATGGCATTCAAATGACAGTTTATTAAAAATATGAAAGACGGCTACACTTAGGGAAAAAACAAGCAAATAATACTTATATTTCATGATGAAATATAGATTAAAATACTATAACTAAAACTAGTGTAATTATAAAGTAATGAATAGTTTTATCGATTGTACAGTTCGGTTGACTATTCTATTGCTTAATATTTTGACAGAAACGGGATTTAAATTTCTTCTGAAAGCATTAAACCACATTTGTTTGTAATATGTAACATATTTTGATGTTGAGAAGGAAAATCACCTTATGAGATAAAGATTTTAATATAATTAAACGTTCGAAAATTACATTTGTCTTTGTCTACTTGTATTTCATTCAATGTAGTCAAATTGTTCTAAATAATTCTACCCTCCGACCATTTTAACAATCATAGTTAAAATGGTCGGATTTTCCCAGGATTGCGTAATCCTGGGAAAGGTTGAGAAAAATTGGTAAGCTATCGTAATGTCATGTAGAATAATCTTTCGATACTAAAATAATCAAAAACAGATAAGCAATCTGATAAAATAAAATTGTAAATCGAATGTAATCTTACGACTTTCATGAAAAAACCTTTTTTCACTAACAAAAAATATTTAATTATTTACATAAAATAACATACTACTTTTCAAGTTGTATTAATTGTTCTATATTCAGAATATCGGTAGGGCAAAACCAAACGCCAAACATCGCGTACGTAAGGCGTTGTTATATGTACGTCTGAACACTAGAGCGTTTAATTTGTGTCTTTATTTATGATATTTGGCGAGACTGAGCGGCCAATCAATTCCTCCAAAATTATTTGTATGCCCGCGTCAATTAAAGGTGTTTTTCTCACACTTTTTATATATTTTCACAATGTTTTATTAAATTTTAAATCTTGCAGTGACAAATGCAAGTTACAGCGACTCTTGTAAATGATAAATGAAGAAGTGTTGCGGTAAATTGATGAAGAAAGAAGCATTTGGAAAAATACAGCAAAAAGAAGAGACAAACTTATAGGCCACATCTTAAAGCTTCCTGGAATAGTCACTTTGATATTGAAAGATCAGGTAGATGGGAAAAATTGTGCAGGCAGGCAGGCAACATTTGGAATATGTAAAACAAACTGTTTAGGAATGTAGGATGTAAGGAGTAAACCGAAATGAAACGACTGGCATTAGATAGGAAATCTTGGAATGCTGCATAAAACCAGTCAAATGACTGAAGACAAAAAAAAATCTTACAGTTTTTTTTAGCATTTATTTAATATTATTCTGACAAATAAAATACGACTGTCTTTTTTTTTTGAAAATATAATTATAATTGAATTAAATTTGCTAGTTTATCGCGCACAGTTTGATGGTTTTCCGTTTTAGTAAGAATTTTTGTCGGTCTAAATTTAAGTGGTTATTATAACATTTTACTATAAAACAAAACAAAAAAAAATTGTTGGAAAAATTGAAATGTACTTTCAGAAGCAGTAGTTTATTATTTTAGAAAATTAGTTTAGGAAATTAATAAATTTCTTGATAATTTCTTAGTAGAATTCAGCATTCTGAGTGATTAAAGAAAAGGGATCTAGATATCGCAATTATTCATTAATATAAGCCCTTGGAAAAATTCCAAGGGCGTCCAAGAGATTCAATAAAATTATAAAAATTTTCGGTATCTGAGATCCGAAAAATTCTGAATACCAAACTTCGTCCATAACAATAATACAGTTAAAATTTTAATATTACCCAGTATTATTGGTATGGTCATCTAAGGAATATAGATTCCGATATGTTATCTCTGCAACTATATGAATGGGTTCAAGATAAGAGAAAAAAATTCACCTGGGCGACTGTGAAAGCGATGAAACCATGGTGTATTTGACACTATGGCCAGGAGTGGTATGGAAAAGGACCTTTGGGTAAACCAAGAAGGATGGGCTGTGAAGTGCGGAAAATGGCAATTGGTGGCAGTAAAACCGCGTAAGAGGTAAAGTAAGTTACCATATTTATTCGAGTACCCCCCGCCTTGAATAAGCACCCTACCTCGATTTTCCGGACCGAAAATCTACAAAAAAATCGAGTATATACCGGTATTTTAAAGTGCAACAGACATGATAAAAAAATACGTAAATATTCAGAAAGTAAAGCATTTAATTCGTTCATTTAAATTATAATATTAATATTACATTACTTATTAATTACCGTCGGTACTAGTTTGGTTCAGAATCAGTAGGCCAGTAGAACGAAAAGAAAGTATCACGTTGAAAAGGATCATTTCAATACACATTTAATATGGGATTTTATTTTTAATTAATCACTGTCACTGTCAATGTCTGTACAAGAGCTACCGGTAGTCTCCACGTCGCTCTGCCAAAAGTGATCGTCTTCACTACCATCAAGTTCATTAAATATTCTGCATTTTTTCGCAAAATTTTCCTTACTAATTCCGTGGAAATTCCTTCCCAAACATCTTTTATCCAAACACAAATCTGGTTAAAATCTGGGAGTTTGATTCTTCCTGTAGCGTGAGAAAGAAATTTTCATTAGCCATCCATTTACTGTGTTTTAATGCAGATTTGAACGGTTTATTAATTCAGACATATAGTGCTTGCAATAGAGATGTCAATCCGCCTGGAATTATAACTTGGTCTGTTATACCCTTTTTTAAAATGTCTTTCTCTTTATCAGTTGTACGACCCCGATAAATATTCATTACTAGCATAACGGTATTTTCTTCTTTTTTTTAAGTAAATCTGATCGCTTTTGACATACACACCTGATCTAATCTAAAATTAAGGTTTCATCCATCCAACCTGATTCCTGTGCTCTGATAATAACTCTATTAACCTCTACGGTAGAAAGAGTTTTTCTTTTAAAAACAATGTACGGAGGTAATTCTGATCCATCAGAAGTAATGCAAAGCATAACACTACACTTTTGTTTTTCATTACCACCAGTGCGAATCGTAACACTTTTTCTACCTTTTTCTTTACGGTTTTGTCAAAAATATACAGGGGTTTGATCAGATTATCCCATTTGAGAAGGTAAACAGCCCTTATCTTTTCGAAGATTTATTATGTATTTGTGAAAATGTAATATTTTTTTCATAAGCGTCTGGAAGTCGATGAGAAATGGTTATTTTTCGTCTTATTGACAAATCATGTCGTGTAACAAATTGTGTTATCCATCCACGGCTTACTTTAAAATCAATTTTATTCAACGATTTAGCGATATCACGAGCATATGATTGACACATTTTTGTCGTGACAGCATAATCGCATTTCCTTTTTTCATAACATAGTTATACAATTTTTTTTCTCTGTCTGAATTTTGGTTTTAAGCCACGAAAAGCCCTTTTATTACCAGTACCTTTCACGAGAAATTGTTTCTTCTTATGCCACTTTTGAATGCAGCTTTCATCTACGTCAAATTGTCTTCCTGCCGCCTGATTTCCAATTTTTACAGCCTCTTCTATAACGTAGAGTTTTTCATTTATGTAAAAGATCGTAGACACTGTCCTTTTGTATTAATTTTTATGTAATTAATATAAATCACCGTATTAAACTTTACAAGATAAAATAAACAGATAAAATGCACATAACCGTCCAGATATACAACTAGTACAATGACTATGGTGAATAGACAAGACGACTCCGTTACTTTTTAATCTTTACATGGAACTAGTAGTTAATGATGTTAAAGAACAATTTAGATTCGGAGTAACAGTACAAGGTGAAAAGATAAAGATGCTACGATTTGCTGATAATACAGTAATTCTAGCCGAGAATAAAAAGGATTTAGAAGAAACAATGAACGGCATAGATGAAGTCCTACGCAAGAACTATCGCATGAAAATAAACAAGAACAAAACAAAAGTAATGAAATGTAGTAGAAATAACAAAGATGGACCTCTGAATGTGAAAATAGAAGGAGAAAAGATTATGGAGGTAGAAGAATTTTGTTATTTGGGAAGTAGAATTACTAAAGATGGACGAAGCAGGAGCGATATAAAATGCCGAATAGCACAAGCGAAACGAGCCTTCAGTAAGAAATATAATTTGTTTACAACAAAAATTAATTTAAATGTCAGGAAAAGATTTTTGAAAGTATATGTTTGGAGTGTCGCTTTATATGGAAGTGAAACTTGGACAATAGGAGTATCTGAGAAGAAAAGATTAGAAGCTTTTGAAATGCGGTGCTATAGGAGAATGTTAAAAATCAGATGGGTGGATAAAGTGACAAATGAAGAGGTATTTCGGCAAATAGATGAAGAAAGAAGCGTTTGGAAAAAATATAGTTAAAAGAAGAGACAGACTTATAGGCCACATACTAAGGCATCCTGGAATATTCGCTTTAATATTGGAAGGACAGGTAGAAGGAAAAAATTGTGTAGGCAGGCCACGTTTGGAATATGTAAAACAAATTGTTAGGGATGTAGGATGTAGAGGGTATACTGAAATGAAACGACTAGCACTAGATAGGGAATCATGGAGAGCTGCATCAACCAGTCAAATGACTGAAGACAAAAAAAAAGAAAACACTATATACATATACTCGTAACAAGTGATATATATATATATATATATATATATATATATATAGACACTGATATATATTTTATTTATGTCTCTCTCTCACTCACTCTCTGTTTAGTGTGTGTGTGTGTGTGTGTGTGTATATATGCGCGCGCGCGTGCATGTGCGTGCGTGACACGAACACATTTTTTTAATTTATTTTTATTTTTAAACAAATAGAAATTACATAAATATTTTTGAAGTAAATTTTTAAAGAAAAAATGATACATAAAAATAAATATATCTACTTAAAAAAAAAAAAAAAAAAAAAATAGTTAATACATGAAATTGAAAATGGGAAAACAAGATAATAAACTCTACCAGAAAAACCTGAATTTCTAGTTTTACAGAGAACAATAGTGAAGTCTCAGACCACAGTCAATTTATATTATGCTATGGCGTCTAAATGAAGTCTCTATTATTTATAAATACTGCATCATATTCTATAGAATGTAGGTTTAGAGAGAACAAAAGTGCAGTAAAACTAACACCGTAATATAATAGTACATTTTCCAGGAAAAAATATTATGAAGGCTATGTTACATCCCTTATTCTTTTTTTTTTATTTTACCAATTTACTCTTCATACGTAAGTATATAATAATATAGATAGCATACTGTATTTTACATCATTTTTTTTTCTTTATGATATATTTAAACCAGTATGATTAGAATTTTTTAACATTATTCTACATATTACAATATTTATCGACATTAAATAATTTACAACTTATACTTTTATTGACTGATTTCTATTTAATTTGATAATTAAAAAGTCATAAATTATGCCATTAAATTATTTTAAATAATAAAAGAATAGATATGTAGTCTAACAACTGCAGCTTGAAACTACAAAAATGTTGAATTAAATCAATGTAACTTTGAAATTAGTATAATTTACTTGTTAAAATAGATGTAACATATTCATTGCGTATAAAAACTCTATCTCACTATTTCTCATGTCTGCGATTCATGTAAATGTCCTACAGTATAAGTAACAGTAACTGGTGCTATTTCTTTGAGAGTAATGATCCTCTCTATACAGTTAGTCCCTGTTTTAAACAGAATAAAAGTGCTACTGAAGAGTTAGATATACTCTGAAATTCAGTAAAGTTAGCATGATCATGTGCAACATTATATTTGGATTAATCAATAAGTAAATGGGACCATTACTCTCATTATTTTTCTTTATAAGCCTAACAGAAAAATAATTCTTCTAAAAGGTATCATGGCACCTAATTGTACAAATTAACTTATATTTATTATCAGATATAAAATTACAGAGACATTATTGATAAATAGATAATATTAAATAAATCTAAGTGGGCTCTTAACGAACGAGTTCTGTTTGTCGGGTACGATCGTAAAACAACCCACTGTTCATAGTGATGAATTGGAAGATTCGTATGAACTGCAAACGAAATATAACGAATTATGGTACAAAAAATATTGCATTAATATTTTTCATCAAGATTCAGAAATAAAAGTTTCTAACAATGTAGTTATATTAACAAGGAGTTCAAACGATACTCGCTTTGGCTCTTTACCTCCTACGAAATTATGGAAACTGCATAATGGAAGAGGCATTCCCCTAAGAGTAAAACATATTTTTACTAGAAAAGAAAAATTGCGTTGGCCATTGCTGAAGTCAATGCTTATTAGATCAGTAGTTTTAATTTCAAATATCGATTTTTTTCCTCAAGTTTGTCTCCTTACCATGAATTTCATTTTGTTCCGGATTAAAAGCAAACCGATAAAATCGAAGCCTCACGTCTGAACGTAGAACTTTAATTAAAACGTAGAAATTAAAACGCATCTATAAACTGGTACTGAATAAAACAAGCTGTATCCATTAAGCAGGTGGATAAAACAGGAAATCATACAATGATTATATTCAAATCAATGATTTTAAGCTTTGTACATAATTTGTTTATATATTTACCTAGCTGTAACTTAATAGGCTAAAAATTCTGAAGGATTAAAACTGCTAAGCTTTTCCGAGAAATAGGAGTAGTTTTTTCTTTTACAAGAAATATCAACCTCTATTCTGTAAATTTTTAATAAGCGATTTTACATTTTTATGAATATTTTAGGGTCGATTAATAGAAAATTACCAAGATTATTCTGTTTATTATCAAAAAATACAGATTAAAATTTCATAAATAATTCTTTAATTAACTTAAATATTCACCTGATCTCACGGGACCTGTTTTTACTGAATGATTATATTCACTTCAGTAGTAGAAAATGAAGCTCCTTAGAGAGTAACCGGAAGTGAAACGAGCACACATATAAACCCTTAACATTAAAATATTATGACATTAATTAATATTAAATAAACACGGAATATTACATATTTTAGTAAAAAAAAAAGTTTACTAAATTTACAATAAATATATATATATATATATATATATATATATATATATATATATATATATATATATATACATCTGTAGAAGCAATTTCTTTTAATTATTTTTTTTAGGGGTATGAACCTCAATTATCAGTAAGTTTCCTCACGAATTACACATCTATATGTATATTAATTACATATCTATTGAAATACACATCTATAGCTGTGTATTTTAGCTGTCATTCTTTCAACAGAGCATTCATTCTTCATATATTTACTCTTGAAACAGATTTACGAAAATCATCGTACCTGTTGAAAAAGTCAGCAAAAAAGGATACTGTACAGGCGTAGCACTAAAGATATGCTCTAAATTAGCTATCTATTACCAGTAAATCAATCTGTTCATATTTAAGTGCAAATATAAAATAAAAAATCCTTTACGGCTCGCTGGAAGGCGGAGGCAGATTTCACCGGTGTAAGCAGGGAATAAAAAAGATTTCTACCTTAAAGTTACGAAAAACCCCAAATTTACCCAATACGCCCATGGTTGCATGTGAAAAAACGTTTCACATGTTTAGCATGCAGTAAGCCCCATCTTCTTACAATTCCAGCCAAATTTTGGTCATCCCTTGCCGTAAGGGTTGGTAATATAAAAAATTGTTACACACAAAAGTTTTAGGTAATGTTTACAGGACTAACGACTACTTTAAATCGATTCGATACGGTGCTTATTAAGGGAGGTATGAATTTTTTTGTCTTCGAAACACCATTTTTTCCACCCCCTGGGCCAATGGTTGATAATATCAAAAAACTTTACTTTGATAAATTTTAGGCCCTTATCCAGAGAATAGTAGCAACTTTAAACGAATTTGATATTTTACTTAATATGAAAGTTATATTTGTTTTTTTTTCGGAAAGCACCCCCATTTCCACCCCGATGGTCCGATTTTGTCTATTAACGAACTCGACCGAGATTTTGGGTCGTTATATTTCATGTATCAATTTGAAAGTGATTGGTGCAAAATTACGGCAGTTATCGTGTCAACAAGAAAGTGAAATATATATTAATGTATGTAAAAACATTTCAACTGACAGTTGTTTGGGGTCTGGAGTATGTGAAACGCGAAGATATGTCGAAACGTTTTGGAATCGAATCATGATACCCTTACAATAGGTAGTTTTCTTATGAAATCTACCCAGAATTTGATAATTACTAGACCTCAAAGTATAGAAATTGCTGTTAAGCGTTTATTTAAACGTTTTATTGCCGTTATGCTGTTATACGTTTTATCATTTTGCCATTAAAAAGTTTTACCTTTTGATAGCCATGTTGAAAATATATCGATGACATAACTTATAAGTACGTATATGAAAAACATTGATTTGGAAAGAAGTTAAAAGTTTCAAGTAAAAACCATATTTTTTAATTTGCAAGACATTTTAGGATAATTTATAGATGGAAAAATCTTCGAATTTTTGTAAAACCGCTCAAACCTGGTATAAAAGAAATTTCATTAAGTCTAACTTCCACAAAAGACACGCAAACAGATACCCATACACACTACGAACGAACAGATTTACTTTGACCCTCTTATTATCATTTCTCCCGTTTCTTGACCCTGAATCAAAAAACAAAAAGATTGAAAAGTGATTTTTGGAAAAACTACCACACTTTGCTGCATTATTGTTACAGTTAATGTAGCAACGTTATTATTATAAATAGTTTAGTTCAATAAACATTATTATATTGATGGAAAAGTAAAAGAAGTGAATATTTCACGTCCTAAGAAAGAGACATAATATTTTAATATAAACAATAAAGTCTACTATATCATAGAAGTAATCATTATTCCAAAGTTATAGAAAATGTTAATTTCTGATCTTTTAAAAATCGGGGAAAAATTCTAATATAAAATATTAGTATATATTTAACATTTTATCAAAATTGCATTACAATAATCCGTAAATTTATAATATTTTTCGGACAAAATGTACTGAAATAGTAGAACGTATTAGCAATATAAGATAAGAAATTTATCTTATCCGTTCGTGACATCTTTCGAAAAAACTCCGCCCTTCATTTTTGTTAAAACACTATAACGCATATACATTAAAAATGCATTTTTAATAAACAACTTTTTTAAAGTACGATATTTTTTTAATGGCTTCACAGAAAAACAGGTAACATTTATTTTCATAACGTATATTAAACATAATTATTTTATAATTAATTGCAATCATAGTAATTTAATAAGATTTAGAAAATATAATGTAATCGTATATCGAGTCATTCATTAATACTATAGATTAACCCAGTTCTTCTTTTTGTCTTCAGTCATTTGACTGGTTTGATGCAGCTCTCCAAGATTCCCTATCTAGTGCTAGTCGTTTCATTTCAGTATACCCTCTACATCCTACATCCCTAACAATTTGTTTTACATATTCCAAACCCAGTTAAAAATTAAAAATTTTAGTACTGCATTTTATAATTTAGAATTCTATGGGAAATAATGCTGCCAGATTTATAATAAAATAATATTAAGCGTCTTGGTCTTTCATTTGGAGATCCCAGTTTCGAATACCGGTGAAGCACGGCATTTTTCACACACAACAAAATTTCATCTCCCTAACACACGCATAAGCTTCCAGCTTAAGTAGCGATATCATCGATCCAAAAAAAGAAACGTAACTTAAAATGCAAGTAATAATTTCTTTACTTCTTGTTATTTTAAGAAATAAATAATAATTAATGGATTAATTGTAAATAAGTAGAACTTACAGATATTAATCATCCAGACAGGTAATTACGCGCACAAAGTAAATAACAAATGTAATTAAAATTATCTTCTACTGACAGCCGACCAGAAGGAAGAGTAGCGTTTTGTTAATCGGTAATTATCAGTAATAAGTATCGAACTCTTTACGTATTTTTGTCTTTATCAGAACTCGGTAAAATATAATGCATATTACTCATGTTGACAGCTTCCATTTACCAGTAGCATTACTTACGTAGTTTTTCTGCATTCATTCTATACGAAAAACAAAAAAACAGGTTTTTCATTTTTCCGGTTCTTTTGAAAGAACATTTCATTCGACGTTTACTTAAAATTACATGGAGTAAACTACAAATTTCTACTAAGAATATTATGTAAGATTGTTTTTTACTACTTCTCTACCTACTCAATGATGTTATAAACCTTTCACGGTTAAATAATTACGAGAGTTTCTACGATATTCAGCTTCGAAATTTTACAAAACAGTCTATCATTCGTAATTTACTTTATTATTAGTTTGCTATTTTACTGTTTAAAACTACTCTATTACAAAAACTATTAATCGTTTTCATAGATAAAATTATCGTTTACACTTAAATGTATATTAACAAAAAAATAAAGTGAATTTTATGTATAAATAAAATATTTACGGTTATGCAAATCTCTTTATTAAATTTTTTCGTATTTTAATCAGTCAAATTTGTTAAAAAGTAATTACATAAAGAACTTTAGAATTAATCTGTCTTAATATTTTTATCGGAAAAGAAAGAATCTAATAAAATTCATTTTCTTGGTACAAAATAATACAAAAAATATCAAAAGTAAAGTTAGTCGCTTTCAAATTAGCAAAAAAGTTACAAAAGTTATGAGTTCAGAGTTAGACGTATTAAAAGAGAAAAGTTCAAAATTGTATTCTTTACTCTGCGCCTCAATCAACTAATATACACAAAACAGAACGAAAAGAGTTAGGGTAAAAGTAGCCGTTAAAAAATTCCTGACTTTGCTGGAGGGTGATAATGCAAATGCAATGTACTGGGGTCGGATACCCATCCTACGTCCAGTGAGCTTCCATTTTAACTCCTTCCACCTGATCCAAACATTATTACCCTCTTTGTATTATATACAAGACACCCTCCCCGATATACGACACACTTCCATTCCTCTCCGCTCTATAACACACTGTCAAAAACTCTGTTTTATCTTGGACAATAAGGACCGTCGTTCCCCACCAAAACCCATCTGTTATTCTCTTCAACTACAAAAACATGAAGAGGTAAAAAGAAAAGTGAGGAGCTCTTATCCAGTTAAAAAGTATGCATCTTACGTGTACACAAAACCTTATGAAAACTCTCCACAAAAAACTTACTTAGTCGACATCTTTATTTCTCTCCTATTTAACATTATGAAAAGAATTTTAATTTTCTTTCAAGGTATTAAGATATTTTAATTATTATTCAAAAATAAATAATAAAAATAAAAACATATAAGATCCCATAAACTGCCGGCTTGGTGGTTTATTCCTAGGCTAATCTTTTTTTTAAAATTTAGTTACCATGCAACCTGTGATGAAAATTTCCCCCAAAAAAATTCAAACCCAATGCCAAGGCGTATAAAATAAAGAATATTTCTCAGAGGATAATTTCATTTAAATTAAAGTTACAAAGTTTTTTTTTATGAAAGAGTGGACATCAACACATATCGTCATTAGCCAGGTGGAAACTGGTAGCGTATGCGTGACCGGGAACGGTACATCCGCACAAAATACCGAGACTACTCATTCTGGTTTACATAAAAAAAGCAATAATTTTATAAAATATATTTCTAAACAGAAAATCGACTTTAAAATAAAAAAAAAAAACCATCAGACAAAAATAGAATAAAAAATAATAAATGACATTAAACATATAATTACAAAGATAAAAAATGGTTCTTCAAACACGCCTAACAGCCATTGAAACTAAAAATGCAACTCCTCAAGTGAAATACACCTGTTGTATATATTGTTAATTTTCCCCCAAACCCTGTAGGTACAGAGTGATTCATAAATATGACAAATTTTCTGGACATGTTCTCCTGGTGAAAACAAAGAAGTTCATATAAACATAGGTTCGGAAACGCTTCGTTAGGGAATGTCAGCTGGCGAATGATTTCTGTGACTTCAATAAAATTAAGCCAGACTTAATTCTTTCCATGCAAATTCTGTGGTTTTATATCAAATCTGATCTGGAAAAATTGAAAAAAAAAATAGCTCCTAAAAATATGTGTTTTTAGTATGTTTTGAGAAAACTGTGGTAAAAGATAAAAGATTGGTGGTCATACTTTCTCCGTTTGGGGTGAAAAATAGCTTTATTAAATGACTAAACACACATAAAAGTTTTAAAGACTACTTGCAGAGAATGTTATTCTGAGCAAAATGGTATTTTAATTAGTTCTGCGATGAAAACAAGAAGTTGCACAGCAAGAATATCATCAAAAATTTCTGAACAGGAAAATTCAGTCAAAAAACCTTTGCTTCTGTATTTCGGAGCTTATGTACCATTAAATCATTGCCGTTTTCTTCATATACTGCTCAACGGCAAGAACAACATCCTGTCGGAAAAGAAGAAAAAATTATTCAACTGACTGAAGGTAACCCGGGCTTAGTACCAAAAAACTTTTTATCGTACTGATACAACACAAAGTAAGGTGTGGACAATACTTCGAAAAGATGAATTCCATCCTTTTAATCTATAAAACGTACAAAGTTTACTTCCTAAACTTCTTCGTGTACGTTTAACTTTTTTTAACAGAATTCTGGACAATGTTATAACGTAGATTCAGCTTTGTTTACCGATGAAGCCACATTTATTTGAAGTGAAATTTTTAATTCAAAATATGGAGTCACGAAAATCTACGTGGCACCGTCAAAACCGGATGCAAACACCAATTCCATGGAAACAATTGGTGTAGTATTATAAGCAAAAATATTGAGACCGTTTATTTTCAATGAGAATATCTGGGGTGCTTCACATACTTTCTGCAGAGTTATTGGTCTAATTTTTTGCCCATCAGAGGAGGAGAAAGTTCTTCCAGCCATCGCCTGTCCCCACAGAGGTAGAGTTGGGCTAGCACAGACTAAATCCCTTCCCCTTGGTATAATATGACCCGATACCCCTCAACAGTAGTGGTGATCCCTAGGGGCCGGGGGCCCCTACTGTGACCCCAAGGTAAGCGATTTTTAAAAAAATAAGTATGCACAAAAGTCTAATGAAAGTAAAAAGGTTAGTTATTAATGTTGGAACATTTCTCCAAATGTTCCAGCTGGAACATTACAGCCTGTAACCTCTCTTCTCCTCCTGCTAATCAGAGAGGCGTTGAATTCACTGTGACCCGTCAACAGCTGGGTTAGCTAAAAATTAACCCCCCATTAATGACAGACCCATCTTTCTATACTCGGGAAGACCTCCTACATTCTTCGGTCAATAACGGCAGCATCCCATCTCTCTTATTACTTCTCTAGTAGTGAAGTTCCAGCCTGTTACTTCGGTTTGGCCACTCGCCTGTCAATCCTAATTCTGATGGTGCACTTCACACTTTTAGCAGTTAAACAATTCTTAAATGAGATTTTTTTTTAAACAAGTAGATTGAAGATGGTAGACTTGACTTACCAACTGGCTTCCAAGGTTGGCTTATATAACACCTCTGGTCCACTACCTGCGGGGCCACTTGACAACATAAATATATGTACAAAAGTCTAATGAAAGTAAAAAGGATTCTCAGAGCGGTACAACTAATACAAAATATCCCTATTGAAATACGGAAAGCCACAAAATATATTTTCATCGGACTGAGTTCTGTATCCACTATGGCGGAGGACATTTTCAGCAGTTTCTTAATTTCGTGTAGCTTGATTTTAGTGATTTTGTTAATATTTATTATTTTTCTAAAATATTTAATTTTTTTTTGTAATATTTAAAATTCTGTTTCATTTAATTTCTAGGTAAAATCTACCACATTTTAATATGTTTTGTTTTAAAAAACATCAAAATTCTTATAATTGTTAAATCTTTTGTCTTTATTCCAAATTTCTGGCATCCACTACAATATAGTTGTGGAACCTATTTCTTCAAATTTTCTGATCAGATTTAATATTAAACACTTAATTTTGTTTTCAATACTTACAGTCTGGCTTAATTTTATAAAATCAGAAATCGGGGCAAAATTTTTCACAAGCTGACAGCCTCTAACGAATCGTTTCCAAATCTAAGTTTATATGAACTTTCTTCTTTATTTTCACTGTCCTGAGAGTTTCTTACATTGTGGAATTACTCTATATATACTGATATTTATTGTTTTTCGTTATAGCATCATAATAAAACGCTAAGCTTTTATCGTTATTAATTATTCATTGTGCTTATTTATATTCTCCTTTATGTATACTTAAATTTTAAACTCCCGTATATACGTTAATGATAATCCAAATTATCATTATACTACAATGTAAATCTCTTGGGGCTTCCTTAAAACGTCAGAAATAATTTTCAAAACACAAAAAATCTGATTATTGTTTGGTGCACATAAATATTAATCGTGTGCATAATATTTAGAAAATTAAATAATCTAACAGATCCCTGTGTTTATATTTATGAATGTGCTTTGTTGAGTAAAAAAATAGTCATTTACTGTAAAAAAAAAAAAAATAACAATATTCACTAAAGTAGACAACAGAACTCTTTACGTATAACTCAACACAATACTTTAGCTTAAATACTTTAGCTTACGAAAAAAATCTGAATACTTCAGATTTCAACACGATATTTCAGCAAAACATTGTGAGGAACACAATACTTCTGCTTCCTTTGCCATTTTTAACTAATTACCAAACGATTTACAAAATGTTTTCACCAATTTATTTAAAAAGTAATAAAAATATATTCTTTTATAGAAAAAATATTACTCTTTGCATGAATTTTGAAATAATAGTATTTACAATTTATAAAAAAGAAAACTGAATTTTTCTTCATCCCAACCAACGTGTACAGAAAAACATATGCTCAAATAATTTTCAATGACAGTTTCTGAATGGTGAATCATTTCACAGTTATTTTTTCTATTAAATGTCTTCATATATTTAATGTACAGATGAGGCAGAAGTACCTCCCACATTTGAAAATGTCACTTTGCCGTATGTGGTGGTGATAACGAGACGGGTGGAGTCTCGTTAGTGAACGGCGGTCCTGCAATTTTTGTCGCTACCATGGCTTGAACAGGAAACATCGAGGTTTTGTTGTTGAAACGTTTACCAAAAGGAATGAATCTAGGATCGCGCTCAGCGAGCCTTTCGTTTACGTTTCGATCTCGGTCGACGTGCCGCCGTTCCGGATACCTAAACGATTTTGGAGTGGGTTTCTAATCTCCATGTAACTGGATCAACATTGAAAAGAAAACCATCTAGGAGATCTCGGACCGTTATAACATCAGAAAATGTGCGGGCGGTGAAAGCATCCATCAAGCAATCTCCAACGCGTTCTGCACGTAAACATGCATATGCCCTTGAGATTTCTGATCCGAGTGCACGAAGAATTCTCCAAAGAGAAGTTAAAATGGTATAATCCCAATAAAATGTTACTCTCACAAGAATTAACTAAGAGAGACTGCATCAATCGTAGAAGTTTGTGTAACGAATTTCGTCAACAGATCCCTCTGCAGCTGTTGTACTGTTTAGCGATGAAGCACATTTTTATCTCTCTGGCAGAGTATGCAAACAAAATTTTCGTTACTCGGTCGAGATAAACTCTCACACACTTCACCAAAACCGCTGCTCAGTCCTTGCGTTACTGTATGGTATGCAGTACGACAAACTGGGATATTGGGCCCCTATTTTTTTTAAGACAACGGTTTCATAGCATCTGCGACTTCAAATTGATACATAGAGATGCTACAGAGCTTTCTGTGGCCTAGGATAGACGAAGCTACAGCTCACATTTCTCGACGTTCGTCTTTCAGAGACATGCTTCCTGATCAACTCATGTCTTTACGAGCTGAAATTGGGTGGCCCGCACAGTCACTAGATTTGACCCCTTTTGATTTTTCTTCTTTGATGATACTTAAACGAAAACGTTGTTAGACATCGTCCTCAAAGTTTAGATCACTTAAAGGATGCGATACGGTAAGAAATCGCCGTCATTTCTCCCGTAGAGTATTTATTAACTTACAAGAAAGGCTTGGACAATGTATCGCCAATAATGGTCGACACTTGAGTGACATTTTTTCAAAACTTAGTTTAAAAAATCTTTATTATTTGTATTTAGTGATAATAAATAGATCTTTTTTTTAAACTCGTTTAGCTTTTTTAGATTAGTCTTCAAAATGTGGGAGTTAATTCTGCCGCACTCTTATTTCTTTTTTTCCTGTTAAGCCTCCGGGAATTACCGTTCATGTATTACTTCAGCGGATGAATGTGGTAGTCTTGAACAGTCTCAGGTCGACCATTCTTGAGATGTGTGGTTAATTGAAACCCAACCACCAATGAACACCAGCATCCACAATGTAGTATTCAAATCCGTATAAAAGTAACTGCCTTTACTAGGACTTGAACGCTGGAACTCTCGACTTCCAAATCAGCTGATTTGGGAAGATGCGTTCACCACTAGCCCAACTCGGTGGTCTGCCGCACTCTTATTTACCCTTTATATTATTTCACGTAAATATTTTAAATATTTAATATGGACTTTAGTCAAACCTACTTTTTATCTTACAATTAATTATACACATTTCCGACATGATTTCTGAAATGTATTATTATAAATCAATCGATGTAAAAAATTTATTTATTTAATTTCTAAGTTTGGATTGCTTTATATGAGCCAACTTTACCCTGGTATGTCTGTACAAAACGTAATTAACGTATTACAAGAAGCAACAAAAACTCACCGTTAGAACACACATCTGATATGAAGTAACCCTAACACAAGCCATGAAATTAAAGAAATATAACAATAAATACTGTATTTAACCAGGCTTATCAGACGGGTTAACAATCGTAGTCTACTTATATTTAACTCTAACCTCTTCGTTGATACTGAGCCAATTGCCTATTACCTCATAAAAACAGTAAACAAATAAATCAAGACAATAAAGTTAGGCATTACTCGATATTTTACATGTAGCACGTAAAAGATGGGATAAATTGTTTAATTTACAGACGTATTAAAATTAATCGTAGCATTATCCTACATTACTGTAACAGAAATTTATTATTAAATTTTATTAAAATTGTTCAGGTTATCGTGAAGCAGTAACATAAACAACAAAAAGAAAATTAAATTATCATTGGAATCATAAGGAAAACATAATTTTTGCACGAAATATCTAATGTAAAAACGATATAATTATATATATATATATTTTACTATAATTTGAATTTATGAAAGGAGAACTATTTTGATCATTGTATATACATTTTAGAGAATTGAATTATAAAAATACATCTCATCCCATCTTTTATTGTATATCTAATATGTCATTGTATATTATATATCACATTTTATAAAATAAGAAATCTACCCACACGAAATTTGTTTTTACGTACATAGAACAACATAAAAATGATATTATACTTAAACGATTTGGAGCGGATTTATTAATTTAAAATGGTACATAATACTTAAATTTGTTATATAACAAGAAGTTTGTTATAACAAGAAAAGAAGTAATTACGTAATAATTTTAAACTGAAAAAATGAATAAACATAAAATTTATCTGAACAACATTTTATTTTATAACTTTTAAATGGAGAAAACTATAAAATCATTTTAGGGGAAAGTATAGCAGAATCATTGTCTAAGAGTATAAAGTAAAGAAAAGAAAATTCGCTGCTAAATTATTTTCTTAGATAAAAATGAAAAAGAGTGAGAGTAAACAGTGAAGGGCATCGGTTCATTGCTGGAAGAAAAATATTATTTTATAACTAATAAATTAATAAAAATAATAAAATACGCCATAAATTAAGAAAGTGTTCAGAAAATTATTAAAATGGTAAAATAAACAGCAGTATAAGAGAAAATTAAAAAAAAAAACTTATATAAATTTACAAAGCGAGGGTAAATGAAAATATTAAAATTATGAAAAGTTTATTCAAACAAAGATAATGCATAAAGTAGGCTTAAAAATTACAATAAAAAAAATTCTATTCATTACTCAACACTTTACTTAAGAAGCTTTATGATAGCGATAATTACATAAAAAGATTGTTGAATTTTATAAAAGCCAATTTTAATTTATACAAAACGGAAAAGTCAAAGAAGAAAAAATAAGATTATGTTTTATAAATACGCAGCAAATATATTTATGAAACGAGACAGTTTATAAAGAAACTGTCTCGTTTCTTTATTAAATGGGCATTAAATGGGTCGACAAACTTCAAAATAGATTTTTAAAACGATCAGCAAAAGAGATATGAAGCTGAATTTTTTTTCCAAGAAATAATTTAAGGAGCCAAATAGTTTACGACCATTAAGACACCAAAAGTTAGTTAATTTTGTAATGAAAAATTCTTGAAAATAACAGTAGTCTTTTCAAAGCACATAATTAAGATACAAGATGTTTGTATAAGATTAAAATGATAATACCGTATAGAAGGCCGAAGTAATGGCCAAGCTATTATGTATGGGTAGTTTTTGAGCGAGTTAAAAGTATGAAAACCCTTCAACAACTTTATAACCGTTCAGGTACAATATTATAATTTTCAGGATAAGGAATCGGTCAACTACTTTACTTTTTGACGAGGAATAAAATTTCAACCCCTTCTTAGAGAGTGGTCCAGGCGTTGTAATTCAAATATTTTGAATTGTAACCCCTTTGTGTGATACATCATTTAAAGGCCCCTTAAGACAAGATAAATGGTATAAATAAAAATTGGTATGATGTCTCTACCCAAATGACGGCAGGAAAATTTGCATTTTGAAAAAATTACATTGATAATAATTTAAGGAGCTGTTATAAATAAATATTTTTATAAAAAATTGATTAAATGGACATAGCCGAATAAATTTATTTAAAAAACCTATTTATTAAGCATAAGTTTGGTTATTTACTTACATTTCATTTTAATAAACGTTTGAAATGTCCTCCTTTTTTTATTTGACGATGTGCCAGTCGGTAGTAACAGGATGATTCTGGATTATTCAATGATTACCTGCAGATATTTTGTGTTGATTCTCGAATTTTATTTTGTAAATCATCGATATCTTGGGGCTTATTTTGATGATAAACAATACTTTTTAAGTGGCCCCATAGAAAGTTATCCGATGGTGACAAGTCGTGTGATTTCGCCGGCCAATCCATCTTCCAGGAAAAAACATATCTAAAATTTCACATACCTGAAGACCGAATTGAGGCGGGGCACTATCTTGGTGAAAAAAAGTTTTGAAATTCTATTTATCGTTAAAAGATAAAGTAGTTGATCGATACCTTACCCTGAAATTTACAGTATTATATCTGGAACTGTTTTAAAGTTGTTGAAGGGTTTCCATACTTTTGACTCACTAAAATAATTTAAACTTTATTATACAATACAAGTTTTATTATCATGTACCAGTTCTTAAAATATGTTACTTTCTAAACTGCACTGTTAGCAGTTTAATAATAGCTGTACCAAACTGACATTAGATTTTTGAAAACGTTCTTCGTATTGAATTACATCTATAATTACATAAGAAAAACAAATAATAATAATAATAATAATAAATAAACTATTAATAGATTTTGTTTCAAACATTCATAAAGTATAAATTTAGCAAACGATAAGAAAAGTCATATAACAGAATACTAAGTAGTAATAACCAAGAGGGAAATAAAGGCAACACAGAGCCAGATTTATTACTCTATACAAACTTCGTTACTATGATAAGGATAAATACGAGTATTATAGGAGAAAAATCACAACATTTTTCTGACCACGAGAGAGTATATACATTTTTAGTAATCGACTTGAAAAGGAGCGAGTCAATTTTAATTACCAATATTTAGTTATCATTTATTGTTTAAATAAGTACTAAATTGAACCTTTCAACTATGACATTTTAATTTTAAAAAAATGTATTTTGGTAGCTACTTGACGTAGAAAAATTAGTCATTACATTATTTTAAATAATAAATAACTCACTTTTTGTAAAACTAATATGCTATTATTTTATGAACATAAACAGAATAAGTTTACAAAAAAGGTAATAAAAAAAAAGTTGAAACCGAAGATTTATATCAACATTATAAGCTAATTTATAAAGTAGGAAAGGATAAAAAATAATACATATTTTAAAAAATAATTGTTACTTTTTTAAAAATAAATTTAATTTTCTTACACAAGCGCGTTCGGGGGTAAGAATGTAAGAATTTTCGCTTCAAACAATTAATAAAACAAAAAAAACTTGTTGTTTTTCAGTTATACGAAAACTGTGAAAACAGATTAAGTTATATTGACAGAATGTTAATAAATTTAATATTTCAGCAGCTACCACACAACTTTCTGATAAAGTATGTGTTCGTGTCATCACACGATCGTAAATATGCCGACATCCCAGGGAATATAATCTGCAAGTGAAATGATCTTTCATCCTTGACCTCTTTTAACGATAAACAAAATAGTGATTTTGGATAATCGACTCAAATTGAAAAAGTCAATATAAGTAGATATTAAATTACATATCTCTTTCTGCAAAGAGAACTAAATTAAACGACAAACACGAAAAATATAGTTATTGATTAATTTGTTCAGTTTTTAAAATGGTCGTCATATTTCTTTCTTTTCTAAATATTATTTAAAATATATACCGTTAGACCACAAATCAGCAATGCTGACAAAGGCTGAAAATCAGCATATAAATAGAGAAATAAAGTGAATACATTTTTATTGCTACCGCATTCTAAAGGTTGATGTCAAATATTAAAAATTATCTTATTTTGATATTGTTTATCTTTAAAAAAAAAAAAAAAATATTATCTTCACAGATAAAAATAACCTATTACAATCATATCATTTCAGTATTTTATTTTAAAGCAAATACATTTTATTTTCTCGGTAATTTTAACATAGATAAATGAAAATTAAAAACATTTTTAAACTTTATGCAGCAATTCTGGTGACAAATACAACAGCTTACTTTATTATATAAAAATATAATGATTGCTCTATCGCGTAGTAAGATTATATATATATATATATATTGTCTCCAAATGGCTTCGACGGAACATGGCATCTTAGAATATTGTGATAGCCCTGAATATTGTGTGGCTCCAACGGAATCGGGTCGAGTTTTATCTCAGAGGCAGTTGGGTACCCAATATTGCGTCGATATAATGGTGGCCCCCAGTGTCGGGTAGGCGTCGGTCGTCTTCCGCCGGCGCGACTGTGGCGGTTCTCCACGAACGGTCTCCTGAGCTAGCGGGCCTCGTGCCGGGCCGTGATAAAATAAGCTCTTGCTGTACCCATTGTTACATATAAAGAGGCATGAATGATATTTTTGAAAAAGAATTGGGAAATGTTTGTTACAACAGATTTTCCAAACCAAAATCTGTTACGTCCAGACCGGCTTCAATATAATTTTACATATCAGATTTTTGTTTTCTAAGGATTGGTGTTCTTTATTGCTAACTAAACATAATTATATATAAAATACAGTCAGATAAATAGTTATCGATGTTTATATATAGAATAGCATCCCGAGGCTGGAGGCCGGTCTGGATGCTAACTTCGCCAAGACAAGAGTTTTAGCATTCAGCCACGGTCAGCAGAGATATTCATTGTTAGGATGAGATTGGATACGTTGAGAACTCTGTAATGGAGCTGTGGTATGAGAGAGTGTAAGCATTAAATTCGCTTTCAAAAGCGAACCGAGCAGAAAGAGATAGGGTCTATTAAATTTGAGAATCTGTTCTTTCATTTTTGTGTTAATCAAGGGGACTTTGAGTAAATTGAATTGCAGGACAAAATTGTCGTTTTTGTGATCAACCCTTGTTTTGTTGATATGATAATAGTAATTTTGGTTTAAAAACTCAATCAAGTAAAGATCTGAGTGCAAGGTCTAGTAGGAAAAGTTATCGGTGTTAAAGGATGGCAGGGGGATCGTGCTTTCGCGAATTAGTTAATTTGATAGTTGAGAGTTGTAAGCGATATTAGGTGGTCGTGGTTGAAAGAAGCCAAATGAAGACGATAGTATGTTGTGTAAACACACTGATGGAAATGTCTGCCGATGCATTTACATCGGTGCATTCTGATAGAAGCCAAACTGATGACTGTGATATGCTATTAGGTTTAGAGGGTAAAAGAGAACCTTCGGTAAAGCCCTTCAGGGCTAGAAACGGAGCTTGTGTGGCAACTGGGATTCTCAAAAGGCGTGGGTGTCATCCCTTATGGGGGTCAGATGCAGAAAAAAGTCAGATAAGATAAATGTCAGTCTGAGAAAGAAAAATGCAAAATAATTTGCTATAAGCCGCATACCCTCCTCTATGAATCATGAGACCTTGCCGTTGGTGAGGGGGCTTGAGTGCTCAGGGATACAGAGTAGCTGGACCGAAGGTGCAACCATATCGGAGAGGTATCTGTTGAGAGCCAGACTAAGGAATGATTCCTGAAAGAGGGCAGCAGCTCTTTCAGTAGTTGTTAGGGGCGTAATTCACAATGACTTAAACGGCCATATCAACATCACTCAGTCCTCTGAGTACTGCGCAGCTGAAAGCAATGGAAAACTACAGCTGTTTTTTTTTCCAAGAAAATGTGGCTCTGCATTTTCAAAAGTAATAATGGAGGCGCCTTCCTTGGTAAAATATTCCGGAGGTAAAATAGTCCCCCGTTCGGATCTCCGGGTGGGGACTACTAAGGAAGGGGTCACCAGAAAAGTAAAAAATAACATTCTACGAGTCGGAGCGTGGAATGTTAGAAGCTTAAAAAAGGTTGGTAGGCTAGAGAATTTAAAAAGGGAAATGGATAGGGTAAACGTGGATATAGTAGGAATTAGTGAGGTTCGGTGGGAAGAGGAAGGCGACTTTTGGTCGGGTGACTTTAGAGTAATTAACTCAGCGTCAAATAATGGGCAGGCAGGAGTAGGTTTCGTGATGAACAAGAAAATAGGGAGGAGAGTGGAGTATTTCAAGACGCATAGCGATAGAGTCATTGTAATAAGGATAAATTCAAAACCTAAACCGACAACGATTGTTAACGTCTATATGCCTACAAGCGCCCATGATGATGATGAGGTAGAATGTGTATACGAAGAGATTGATGAAGCAATTAAACACGTAAAAGGAGATGAAAATTTAATAATAATTGGAGATTGGAATGCAAGCATTGGAAAAGGCAAGGAAGGAAATATAGTGGGTGAATACGGGCTGGGCAAAAGGAATGAAAGAGGGGACCGACTTATAGAGTTTTGCGCGAAGTATAATTTAGTAATTGCCAACACGCAATTTAAAAATCATAATAGAAGAATATACACTTGGAAAAAGCCAGGCGATACTGCAAGGTATCAGATAGATTATATCATGGTTAAGCAAAGATTTAGAAATCAACTCGTGGACTGCAAAACTTACCCTGGAGCAGACATTGATAGCGACCATAATTTGGTGATAATGAAATGTAGATTGGGGTTTAAAAACCTGAAGAAAAGGTGTCAGATGAATCGGTGGAATTTAGAGAAGCTTGAGGAAGAGGAGGTAAAGAAGATTTTTGAGGAGGACATCGCAAGAGGTCTGAGTAAAAAAGATAAGATAGAAAATGTAGAAGAAGAATGGGAGAATATTAAAAAGGAAATTCTTAAATCAGCAGAAGCAAACTTAGGCGGAATAAAGAGAACTGGTAGAAAACCTTGGGTTTCAGACGATATATTGCAGCTGATGGATGAACGTAGAAAATATAAGAATGCTAGTGATGAAGAAGGTAAAAGGAACTATCGGCAATTAAGAAATGCTATAAACAGGAAGTGTAAACTGGCGAAAGAAGAGTGGATTAAAGAAAAGTGTTCAGAAGTGGAAAGAGAAATGAACATTGGTAAAATAGACGGAGCATACAGGAAAGTTAAGGAAAATTTTGGGGTACATAAATTAAAATGTAATAATGTGTTAAACAAAGTTGGTACACCTATATATAATACGAAAGGTAAAGTCGATAGATGGGTGGAATATATTGAAGAGTTATACGGAGGAAATGAATTAGAAAATGGTTTTATAGAGGAAGAAGAGGAAGTTGAGGAGGATGAAATGGGAGAAACAATACTGAGATCTGAATTTAAGAGAGCATTAAAAGATTTAAATGGCAGAAAGGCTCCTGGAATAGACGGAATACCTGTAGAATTACTGCGCAGTGCAGGGGAGGAGGCGATTGATAGATTATACGAACTGGTATGTAATATTTATGAAAAAGGGGAATTTCCGTCAGACTTCAAAAAAAGTGTTATAGTAATGATACCAAAGAAATCAGGGGCAGATAAATGTGAAGAATACAGAACAATTAGTTTAACTAGTCATGCATCAAAAATCTTAACTAGAATTCTATACAGAAGAATTGAGAGGAGAGTGGAGGAAGTGTTAGGAGAAGACCAATTTGGTTTCAGGAAAAGTATAGGGACAAGGGAAGCAATCTTAGGCCTCAGATTAATAGTAGAAGGAAGATTAAAGAAAAACAAACCAACATACTTGGCGTTTATAGACCTAGAAAAGGCATTCGATAACGTAGACTGGAATAAAATGTTCAGCATTTTAAAAAAATTAGGGTTCAAATACAGAGATAGAAGAACAATTGCTAACATGTACAGGAACCAAACAGCAACAGTAGCAATTGAAGAACATAAGAAAGAAGCCATAATAAGAAAGGGAGTCCGACAAGGATGTTCTCTATCTCCGTTACTTTTTAATCTTTACATGGAACTAGCAGTTAATGATGTTAAAGAACAATTTAGATTCGGAGTAACAGTACAAGGTGAAAAGATAAAGATGCTACGATTTGCTGATGATATAGTAATTCTAGCCGAGAATAAAAAGGATTTAGAAGAAACAATGAACGGCATAGATGAAGTCCTACGCAAGAACTATCGCTTGAAAATAAACAAGAACAAAACAAAAGTAATGAAATGTAGGAGAAATAACAAAGATGGACCACTGAATGTGAAAATAGGAAAAGAAAAGATTATGGAGGTAGAAGAATTTTGTTATTTGGGAAGTAGAATTACTAAAGATGGACGAAGCAGGAGCGATATAAAATGCCGAATAGCACAAGCTAAACGAGCCTTCAGTAAGAAATATAAGTTGTTTACATCAAAAATTAATTTAAATGTCAGGAAAAGATTTTTGAAAGTGTATGTTTGGAGTGTCGCTTTATATGGAAGTGAAACTTGGACAATCGGAGTATCTGAGAAGAAAAGGTTAGAAGCTTTTGAAATGTGGTGCTATAGGAGAATGTTAAAAATCAGATGGGTGGATAAAGTGACAAATGAGGAGGTATTGCGGCAAATAGATGAAGAAAGAAGCATTTGGAAAAATATAGTTAAAAGAAGAGACAGACTTATAGGCCACATACTAAGGCATCCTGGAATAGTCGCTTTAATTTTGGAAGGACAGGTAGAAGGGAAAAATTGTGTAGGCAGGCCACGTTTGGAATATGTAAAACAAATTGTTAGGGATGTAGGATGTAGAGGGTATACTGAAATGAAACGACTAGCACTAGATAGGGAATCTTGGAGAGCTGCATCAAACCAGTCAAATGACTGAAGACAAAAAAAAAAAAAAAAAGCCGCATACAAAGGCAACACTTATCGTAAAAAAAACGTTTTACCAAAATTTGTAGGACTTCCATACCTTTATTCAGACTGAAAAACAAAGTGATAATTTTATTTTTTGAACATAGATTTTTTTGTGTGAAATAAATCAAAAATTTAAATAAATAAAATACCTTAAAAAGTGGAGGAGCCGCTGTTTGACAGATAAAGAGTGCTTCCTAAAAAATTATTTCGAACATTTTTCTCTTAAATTTTTTTATCGATGTACCTCTGAGTTATAAGTTATCTCCCTCTGAATGTAAAAATCACAAACCAAAATACATATTTTTCCTAAAAGAAGATGTGCGGATACAATATTCAAATGAAAATAACGTTTTCACAGCAAGGTAAAAAAAAAATCTTATTAAACATAAATAATATACAAAAGGTAGATTTTTAATAAGCCAATATCAATCAGTTGGTTTTATAGGAAATCTTTACTATCGTATTCTAAACCCGTCATTATTTTCGTTTTATGTGTATTTGATCAGGAAAGTATAGCTCAATTTGCAAAAAAAAAAATAATAAAAACTAATAATTATTAGTTGTTTATTAAATCGTTTTAAAATTGATAACCAAGGAAGTATATAAACAAATACATGTTTATGAAAAAATTAATTGTAACACAAAATATTGAAAACGTCTCTACGATAATTAAGATCATGTGATTAACATACTTTCAAAGGGGCTTATACAAATTTATCAAATCGTTTACGTTTTTGAAAAAAGGTAAATAATCAACCATTCAAAAATATCTGTGAATGTTGTGTATCATTTGATGTGATATAAATAAATATTCTTTCTTTATATGTCTCCCATTTATGTCATTTATTGAACAGAATGATGCAATAATTTATAAACTAAGATATTTCGTTAGTACAATAATTAATAATTATGTATTGTCGAAAGTAATGAAAGTTTTTTTTTTTTTTTTTAATATTCACTATTTATTTACATGAATAATCAACATTTTTCTATTTATTAATATATAAAATATATTTTATTTTTAAAAATTAACTGTAATAAGTTAAAAAGAAAATATATTTCGAGAAGTAATAAATATTATGACAAGCTGAATTAGAGATATGGTCTTCGAACGAAAAACATGAATTTTTATAAGGTAGTAGGAATGAATATCAAGCATCTCCACTTAGCCGTACTCAGACAAGTATAAGAAATTAATTCTAAAAAAGTTTGAAAGTTTTCAGTGTATTTTTCTACCTACTGGCTTACAAAAAAAAAATCTCTCATAGTTTAAAATTTCTTCTCTAATTTTCTCGGCCATATATAAATTTTTGGGGGAATTTCATTTTTACATTTTTATTTAATTCCTTTTTTCTGACTATTTACACGTCTGCTCAAAAAGGAGAGTAATGTTTTTAAGGTGTATGTATGTATCTATGTTTGTTGCACTGCAGCAGCTTAACGGTCGAACCAATTTTGATTTATGACCTCGCCCTGGAATCCTTACGTTACAGAGTTTCATAAGCTATATAAATATGTATATACATGTACGTTTAATTCTAACTACAAGGCCAAAGAAATTATTTATACGATTCTAAATGGAAAATTGATAGTATTTTCAGTATCGATTTATTTGTATAGAAAATAGTTGTGTTTTAAGACCTGCTACGATACTGCATGAATGAATTACGAAAATGTATTAATTTATTTTATAATTATTATTACTGTTGTTATTAATTGTTTATAAACATTTAAGAAAGAAATCTTATGATTTTTTGACGGGCAGTATGTTCGATCATGTAAGCATGTTCTTTATTGTACGTACGACTACCCAAAGAGTGTAATTTTTATTATTTATGTATGTATATATGTGCGTTTGTTCCACCGTATCAACTCAACAGTTGAACCGATTTAGATGTATGACCACGCGTTGGAATACTAACGTTACCGGAAGTGTTATATATATATATATATATATATATATATATATTAAATAGATTTTAAATATTTGAAAAAATATATACGTATATAGAAGATTATCGCCCGCACGCTCTTCAATTAATGCATTTCGAAAAAATCCTACATTAAAAAACAATATTTGTTTTTTAATTTTTAATATTTATCTCTTGCTTAGTAAAGTACATAAGAAAATTTTCTTACGTTAAAGGAAGTAATAAAGTCTTATTACATTGCAATAAAATATTAAAATTAAAATTAGATTATTTTTTTTATTAAGAAAATATAGTGCTAAAATATTTAGCATTTGGTTTTCTGTATTTTATGACGTTTTTAGGCCATCTGTATGCAAGCAACATTAAAAAAAAAATGCTAGGGGATAATTCTGTATGTGTGGATATATTTTGTATATACGAATGTGCAAAATCATTTTTATGAACAAGTTTTGATGCTATTAAAGTTTTATAAAAGCACTAGAAGAGGATGGAGTAAACCCTATGACAAACGACTACTGCTTGAAAATAAATGCATTTCGATGAATGATCAGTATTCTTTAAAAGAATATTAGTAGTGATGTAATTTTTTTAAATAACTTTTATAAATCATTGCAGCTTACCCCATTATAGAATCAAAAATTACGATTTTTAAACTATCTTGCTCAACCATAAAAAGTAATAATTTTAAATCATACTGATTTTAAATTCTTGTTACGATGATACTTATGATTTTTACTCTTGTTATATGATACATATAACAAACTCTTACTCTCTACTCTTTTATTACTCTTAACTCTTCCATTTTAGGAAGAGTTTATTTACTTCATTTACTTCTTCTGGAAGTAAATGTTTTTTTCGTCGAAGGAGGGGAAGTTTCTGCCAGCAGTCACCTGTCCGCACAAATGCAGTGTCGGGCTCTCAACGACGTATACCCCTCCCTCTTATACAGCATGCTCCTATACCCGCCTTTCCACAATACTCAGGGCCATGCTGCACTCTCACGAAACTTCTGAGGGCGGTTTGAAAAGTCCTGAGCACATCAACAGCAGTGACAACCCCTAGGGACCCCAACTATCTCTCCGCCCAGGCTGTCCTCTCCCCTTCCAATAACACTTAACGCTGCGGTAGTCGGTTCTGTTCTCATTTCTCGCGCATTTTCGTTTGCAGTATTTTTCTGCTCATATCTGCACCCGTTTCCAGGAGCGCACTCGTTCTCCATCAACACTTCTAAAAAGTTGATAACAGTCAGCCTTCCAGTGATATCTGTGAATCGATGTCGCTCCTCAGCCCCCTGACCCGTTCAAAGAAGGTATGTCTGTGTTTTCATGGCCGCAGTAGACACACCTGACATCGTCTCGTCTTTTCTGCTTCCAGGTAGAAGTTGAAAACACCATGTCCAGTCACGATCTGGGTGAGCCAAAAATTAACCTCCCCTTGCCACCGATCATGAAGTGAGTGAGTCCTTCTAATGTCAGGGTTGACTTCGAGAGTCCGTCGTCCAGATGAGTCCTCACTTCACCGCTCCATCCTCTGGCGAACAAGGTGTCTCAGGCTTCCTTCTTTGGGGTGCCCCTCCATCTCGACTTCATACTCTACTTTCTCGAGTATCATGAAATGTAATGAGTGGTAGTCTAACAAGGACGAAAGCCATATCCCTGGACACTGTCCTGTACGTGAAGGCGATCCGCAACACCATTTTCTTTTGAACCCTGTTAACCGCCTTTCTGCATCTCCAGTAACTCAATGCACAGTGCCACATCGGAGCTGCATACGTAAGCAACTATGAACTCTACAACAGTTGCTTGCAATTTTCTTTTCGTTGGTCTTTGTTCTCCCACATTTATCTTAAGTCTTGTGAAGTGTAGAGCTATTTTTTAGCCTTCTCAATTGTGTTGAGGACATAGACCCTAAAACTCCTTCTTTCAAGCCGTACACCCAGGTCATTTGAGAGATGAAACTGGGTGTATGACCGACTCGTCTATCTGAACAACTGTACAGGGAAGCTTTCGTGGAGAACTGGAGCGCTGGGGAGAACTTCCGATTTCTCCACAGCTAACTTCAGCCCTTTATTCTTCAGCTATGCCCTCGCCATTTCAGTAGATCTTTTGACTTTCATCATTAGGCTACACTGTAATTTGTCAATAACCTCTAGGGCCAAGTCGTCTGCATACCCCACCGGTTCAGAAACTGCCGACCAATCCAGCTTAAGATGACCATTATATACAATATTCTACGAAAGAGGTCATATATGTAACCTTGTGGATGACCCCTCCCCATACAGAACTCAACCTGTCCGTCTTCCACTACTGCTGTGATTCTTCTGTCAGAAAGGCATACCTGAATAATTCTTCTTAAATATAGTGATGTGCCCGTATCCTTCAGCTCCTGGAGAATCACTGACCACTTTATTATCTATTAAATGTATTTCTGACGTCTAGGAACACGATCATTGACAACCTCCTCGTGTACCTGGTGCAACAAACCGTATCCAATATCAGAGTGGGGACCCTCATCAGGGCATCGATAGTAAATCTTCCAGGTCTAAAACCATACTGATGGTCAGACAGCCCGCCACAAATTTTAAGTTCGCTCCGCAGCCTCTCCACCAACAGATTGTTTATTCTCTTAGGTGTTTATCTTCAACTGTATTGGGATTAAATGTCTCCTAACGCGGAAAAACGTATTTCTCGCCTTAACTAACCTCAATTACTTTGAAGTTATTTCATCAAAGTGGTTTGGGATAATCGTTATCGGGAATAACATTTCCGCTCGAACTAATCTCAAACTAATAACTCAGTAATAATCCCGCCAGATCTGGAGAAGCTTCAAAACTACTATGCCTAAAATTCTCGCTAAGAAAAATACTAAAAAAGTTAAAATAACTCAACCCTATCACACAACCACATGCACGCTATTAGAACATTCACCCTTACAAAATAACCACAAGTATACCCACACAAAAGTTAAAATCCGCACTAAATTACCAAAATAATAGGGGCGAACCAGACACGTCTGAACTTCGTTTTACTTCCTGATTTTAATTCACACTCAGATGTTACAAAATTACTTATATTACGTGTAACCAATATGAAAAAAACTTTTTCACATTGTGTGCGCGCACATACACATGGTTTTTTAAGTTTCATAATGATTTGAATAAAAATAACGAATCGTATCGACATGAAGATTAAATTAAAATTATAGTAAGTTAAAAGCAGTACTAATTTATCTGCCCTTAAAAAATGTAGGACAATTTATCAGTAAGTACTACAAAAAACCGTTTCTTGTGAAGTTTTAAACAGATCGGTAAAAAATTCTGATTCAATTACTAAATTTAACTTTTTAGATTAATTTGCTTAACACTTTTTTACATTTAATTCTCTGTAACTACTTTTTTTAAATACATTTCATTCATTTATTTAAAACAAACAAACTTGATAAACAAACTCAACTATTAATAACGTACACTGAACCTTAAGAAAATTTCACAACATTGTAATTTTTTTTAAATTTATTTATTAACTGGTTCGATTAATTAAACAGACAATTTAAATTTTCAAAATTTGTAATATATTAAAAGTAAATGTCATGGTGGTAGCTAAATAGCACTAATGTACACATTAACATTAAATAGAATAATTGTACTTTTTTTAACTCTAAACCAGAATTAGACTAAGGAAAATAGTGGCTAAAAATTCGGTTGACAGTACCGACGTTCCTTAAGATAGTGCTACAAACTAAAATCGTAATAAAAGAGAAAAGTACTGTAATATAGAATTAAAGGTTTTGGAATTTTATTTAATAAAAAGAAATTAAATAAGGAACATCAAAAATATGTTAGTCTATCCAAGGAGAGTGTTGTTTAATAAAGAAATACTACAATAAAATTTAAATCTAAGAAACAGAAAATATTTTACATTGTTTTTAGAAATTAATTTATGGAAATGACTGATAGATGGCACTAAAACTGTATCAATAATGAATAAACGCTGTTTAATTATTATACTGAAGAAGAATGTTAAAAATAAAATAGCAAAAATATCAAAATAAAAACGTTTTAAGATAAATTGGAAAAACAAATCTGTGTAAAGTCCTTATTAGAAGAAGAAAAAATAAGTTTTTTAGTGGACAATTTTACATTTAATTACCAAGAATTTACCAACGGAAAAAAGTGTAAAATATTAAAATGTTAAGGAAGATTAAATTACGCGAAGATGGTCTATTGGTGGACTTCCGATATTGCGGATCAACGCAGGGTTCTGCAATCCATGAAGAGGCGCGTGCAGAGACTTAGAACGAGAACATACGGAACTGATCGAGACTTGAACACGGCGATTACACAATACCGAGCAGCAAGAAAACAGTTAAACTTCATGATTAAGCATGCAAAAAGGCAGACGTGGAGGGAGCTGTGCAGTGAACTAGATGCTGACCCCTGGGGGCGGGCGTAACAAGTAGTCATGAAGAGACTGGGAGAACGGTTGTCCGTCCTCAATAAGACAGAAGCTACACGACACATGGAAGCGCTTTTCCCGCGGGTTGATACGGGCATCAGGGAACCTACTACCTGATACCCTACCTAATACCTGGTGAACGCGGGAGGTTCACCCAGGATGAAGTGGCGCCTGCGGTTAAAAGACTAAAAAATAAAAAGAGTCCAGGACCCGATGGTGTGCCAGCTGCAGTCATAAAGGGTCTGATGTCCGTGATCCCGTGGGAGATGACAGATATTGCGAGTTATGGGGACCAGCATTGCTTTCTTTCTGCTTGCTGGTAAGCGTCAAGAACTGTTTTCTTGCCCAAACAACAGTCAGTTCCAGGGGCTCTCGAATATCGCCCTATAAGTCTCATTAATAATATGGGAAAAGTCGTGGAGAGGCTCATCGCTAATAGACTAATTCAGGAGCTGGAAAACAACAACCTCTTCCATGAGAATCAGTTTGGCTTTAGGCGGGGGCGGTCAACTATTAACGCCATCAACAAAGTCGTTTCATGGGCTGCTGCGGTGAGGGCTGGGATTTGGAGAACCAGGCGTATACCCCTAATGATACTCCTGGATATAAGGAACGCTTTCGGTTCGGTACCTTGGCCAGCTATATTGAGAGCACTTCAAAGAATGAATATAAGCGAGTACATAGTCACGCAAGTAGCCAGCTATCTATCCGAGAAACGGACTGAAATTAATACGGTGGATGGTGTGGTAAGTCATCAGATCTTCGGTGGAGTCCCGCAGGGGTCTGTACTCGGACCCCTACTTTGGAACATCTTCTATGATGAAATTTTCCGACTTCAATTCCCGCCGGGGGTGAATGTCATAGGATACGCGGACGACATCTCGCTGCTAGTGGAGGCCAGTACCTTAGGTGAAGTGGAGGACAAGGGGAATATTACCTTAGAATTAGTGAATGAATGGCTCGTCAACAACAGTTTGAAGGTCTCTCTTTCCAAATGTAAGGGTATCCTCTTCGCTGGTAGGAGGATACTCAGAAGATTAAATCTGCGCCTGAGAGGAGAGGCAATTGTCGAGGGGAAAAGTGCTAAATATCTAGGGGTGTTACTGGATAAACACCTCAAATACTCCAGTCATGTGCCCATGATCTGCGACAGAGTGGAAACAACAATCGGTGCCATGTGAGGTCTCTTTGCGAGACAAGGAATTCCACGTGCGTCGAAGAGACGACTTATCACCTCGGTGATAACGTCGTCTCTGTTGTACGCCGCCCAGGTATGGGCCGATGCGGTTAATGTCCAGCGCAACAGACGAAAATTAACTAGCACTCATAAAAAAATGAGCGTAGTTTGGGCGTAGTTTCGGGATACCGAACCTTATCGTATGATGCACTGTGCGTGCTTTCTTCGGTGCCCCCGATAGAATTGCAGATTAAAAGACGAAAACTAAGGGCGTCTGGTGTATCCAAAGATGAGGCTAATTCTATTACACGAGAACAGCATAGCCGGGCCTGGTTCTTCCGTTGAAAATTAGAGGCAGGCAATTAAAAGATCCGGAAAGGACACGTCCCCCAGTCGAGTATACTTAATTGGATGTCCGGCTCGGGGATGTAGAGGGGAAAAAAATGACATGAAGAAAAATAATTAAAGCTTTAGGATGAAGTTTAAATATTTGAAGATTAATAATAATTAAAAATAAAAAATAATGGAGAAATTTATCTACCATTGAAGAGACTTGTCATAGAAGAAATAACGATTTCTGTTTTTGATTTGAGGTCATTTACCACGAATTAAATCATAAATAAGTAAAAGTCTTTATCATTTTTAAAAATCCTACTTTATTACACCACTTTAAAAATTATTTTATTTTTGAGGATATTTTTCAAGTAAATACATTCATATTTATAACATTTTTATATTATATTACTTTCGTATTCGATATTAGGCAAGAAAATTTATTTAATTTTTAAGCGGAATGAACGAAACTAATTAGCGAACTACTCCAACTAATTAAAAGTATTTTCATTAAACAATAACCTGGAATCATTCAATCGGTTTTTTTTTTTTAAAGAAAAATAAAACAAAATCCATATTTTAATCATAATAATTCTTTGAACATACCTAAGTTGTAAACTTAAAAAATTGGTCCGGTTTTCTATCCGTTTAAAACATCCGGTTATGCTTTAAAGGTGATTAGTTGCTGCTGTATATATGAATATATTTGATGTCATAACCTAACTAAGTAATTAATCCAATCAAGACACAAATCATTCACCAAAATAAATAAGTCATTTCTTAGAGTAATAAGTTTTTAATGCCAGGATATTAGAATAATTGAATACTCAGTCGTGCGAACGGCGTCTTCATTCTGTGGGGACTGCCAATGTAATGAAACCGCTATTCACAAATAATGCAATTCTTATTACTGTCATTTGCATTTTGTACGCTTTACGTGCATTACATTCATAATAATAAGTGGAAAATATAAATAGAAAAAAGTGTAGTTTTTTCTTAGGGGATTATATTATAGTCTCTATAAATTATTATTACATTTAAATTAAAGGGAATTAACGCTGTTTAAGATATAAATGAATAAAAATACAGGATGTAAATACATTGATTTAAGTTACTCATTTCTAATATAAGTATTAAAAATGAATAACTTTATTTAAGTAGATAATGTATTTATGTTGGTAGGTCTGAGCGAGTGCAGACGTATCATTGCGCCCAGTTTTCATATTATCGTTGCGTCTTTACTTTTGTTTTGTTGTTTATTTTCGTTATTAATTGTTTAGTTTGATGTTTTGTTCGTGTTTCGTTTAGTTTTCCTGAGTTTTGTGTTTTCGTTTAACTTAGTACCATATTACCCGGAGGTCCCGGGTTCGAATCCCGGTTAGGCACGGCAATTTCACAGGCTATTGTCATTCACCTCATTCTCTGAAGCAATACCTAACTGTAGTACCGGAGATTAAAAAAATAAATAAGTTGGTACCATATTGGTTAGTCGCTTTATGGGCAAATTTTTCGTTACCAGTGACTTTATTTACTATTAGTTTCTGTTTTCTTTACATTAATTTAACTTGTTGGTGTTTATTACGTTTTTTTGTTATTTTATAAAATTATTGTGTTTATTTTCAATTTTCATATTGATTAGCCTACGGTCATCAAGGATTATTTACTTGGCAACCACAGCTGATTTATTTATTTTATTTAGTTGTTTACATTCGAATTGTAGATTCTAAATAAAATTCTCTTACGTGTAAATAATGTTTGTACGAAATTTACTTTTTTATTTTTTCTGATTTTGAACTCATGGTGGGTAACAGGATGTTAGAATCGTCCGCGAGGTTCTCTCAGGAGGTTGTAAAACCGACAGCGCAGCAAGCACCGGCCGTTGATCGCTAGGCAAGTGGAAGCTACTAGAAGGAAAACTCTGCAGGTGGATATGTCTGGGCGCAGCTCTCACACCCGCTCGCGGAGGAACAAAAAAAAAGGCTTGAGCGACAACTGTGGGCTCTTCTGTAGTTGTTAGGTCTGACAGATATCCCAGGGGGGGGGGGGTAAAGTAACACCGTAGACCCGATGGGGAATCCTTTTGGGGTTCCGAGGCGTGGCGTAAAAATCGAAGTCCTGGTGGGAGGGATCCTCTTGGCGTCCATTCACTAGAAGCATGGCGTATAATTAAAAGACAAAGTCCCGACTACCTAGAGGAATACTAGTTCTCGACAAGGTAGTTTGAGGCGACGGCACCCTCAAGAGCTGTGTATTTGCTTAACTGCGGGTCCGACTCCAAGGTGGGTGGATTAATGTTCATTAATAGAATGCGTTATAATATTTTAGGATTAAAAGATATTAAATTAGGTCAATGAGTATTTTATAACGTTTTACAAAATTGGGTATTATTTTTCTGTTCTTGAGAAAAAAACACCAAATAACAGTAATGTTATATAAATAAATAAATGTAATGTTATGTATATAAATATATATATATATATATATATATATATATATATATATTTAATATATACATATATGTTAGGTAAATATGATTAATCCGGTGATTATGAATAATTACCGGTGAATTAGACTAATCTTCAATTTCGGAGAATAACATTTTTAATTTGTGTATTTAACATTAATTAGACTAGCTTAGCAAGCAAAGCTTGCGTAAGTGAGGATTTTTTCTGTTTAGTCTCCGGGAATCACCGTCAGGTATTACTTCAGAAAAAGATGGTATGTATAAGTGTAAGTGACGTGCAGACTTAGTACAGTCTCAGGTCAACCACTGAGATGTGTGGATAATAGACACCCAACTACCAAAGAACACCGGTATCCACAATCTAGTATTCAAATCCGCATAAAAGTAACTGCTTTTACTAGAATTTGAACGTTGGAACTCTCGACCCCGAAATCAACTGATTTGCGAAGATGGGTTCACCACTAGACCAACCAGGTGGGTTAAGAAATTTTATCTAAATTATGTCTTGATCTATTGTTGGTTAGGTTATGATAATCTAACCAAACATAACCCCTCTAGACGAAGGCTTGGAGCGTCCCGTGTCCTAGTCACTGGATGAACTTCGCCGGGTGGTTGACAGTGGGATGGCGTAGGCGGATATTGAGCTGCGGTCTAGAGAGGCTGCCGAAAGACGCGACCTGTGCCGATTTATCGCAAGGCCCCGTGGATCCGGGACTTTGCTCGCGCGGGAAGGTTGAAGGCGGGTCAGGTCCTAGCTGTGCAGTCTTCTGCCCGTGATTTACTTGGAGAAAAAATCGGCGGTACAATTGATCATGACGAAACGGACTACACTATTGTAGTTGATGCAACGGTTAGTAACCGTGGGTGACATCAACGCAGCCATCTAAAGGCAAGAAGATATCGCCGGGTCCACCGACCACCACGGTTGTAGTTAAGGCAGAGGGGAAGACCTATTCGGACCTCCTCCGTTCCGTAAAGAGTGCGGTATCGCCAGGGGAGACGGGAGTTCTACTCGCAAGGCAGGGTCAGGGAAAAGACTTGCATCTCCGGGTGCGTGCTGTCGGTAGTGTCGCCAGCAGCGACATTGTGGATAAGGTCGAGGGCACCACTGCGGCATTAACTGGGAAGAGTGCCAGGAGGACTCATGTTATTGTCAAGGACTTAGACGTACTTACAACGAGGGATGAGTTCATGAAGGAGCTACTATGAAGTCAATGGGGAGTCAGTGTCCGTGGAAATTCTGTCTATGCGGCCGGCCTTCGAGTCAACACAGGTGATCACTTTGGCCGTGCCACCTCTTCTTACGGAGAAACTATTATCCGACAGGCGCATCTGCATTGGCTGGGTGGCCTACCGGGTGACTCGACGTGCCTCGATGACCATTGTTTTCGGTGCTGGGGTGTGGGGTATAGGGCCAAGTTTTGTTTGGTCCAGACCAAAGAGGCCATTGTTTTACCTTCGGTATAGCCGGCCACGTGAGGAGGGACTGCACACAGGTACTTTTCTGTTTGTCATGTAGATGGCACGGACATGCACCCGGAGGTTGAAGATGTAAGGTGGCCCCACCTGTGCCAGCACCATGAAAATGTACACAGCTGCGGTGTGGTATTTGCAAGGGACAACCTCATCCGGGAGGGATGGATGGCTCCGGCGTCTCATCTTTGATGATCGGGTGGGGGCTCTCTTGCTGTGCCGTTGGGGAAAAAGTAAGACCGCAGTCCCGGCGGGGGATCCCTTTGGGGTTCTGAGGCGTGGGGTAAAGACCGAAGTCCCGGTGGAAGGGATCCTCTTGGCGTCCCTTCATTAGAAGCATGGCTTATAATTAAAAGACCAAGTCCCGACTACCTAGGGGTTCCTCGTTCGAGGTGAGGCATGAAAACCAGAATCCCGGTGAGGGGAACCCTTTGGGATGCCCTCATTTGAGGCATGGCAAGCAAGGAAGACCAAGTCCCGGTTGCCTGGGAGGGAACTTGTGCCCTTCCGAGGTATTTTGAGGCGATGGTACCCCTTGGAACTGAGCTTATGCTTAGTCGTGAATCCGACTCTAAGGGACGGGGAAATCGACGGAGAAAAAATTCCAAACATAAACCACGCTCTCTTCCCTCGTCAACCTTCACTTATTGACAGTAGTGTTTTGATTATTTAAATCATAGATTCAGTTATTACTGCTTATATTCGAGTTATTTTAACATTGAGTATATGTAAAATTACCGGTATATTTAATAAATTATTATTCATTTATTAAATTTCCCAACAATGGAGGCGGTTATATATATATTAATTTGTAAATCACCTGATTAATCAAATCTACTGTAACATGGTATATATATTTAAGTGAGTAAATACCATTCAAACATTTAATTATAAATCAGTAAAAATGTTGAAACTTTTCTAGTTTTTATTAAACAAACTACGCTAAGGTAGATATTTTCTCATACAGAATATATTAAGTTCTCTACAGGCGCAGGATTTACAGAATAGGTTCCATTTGATAAAAGGTAGAATGTACATAATCGAGAAAAACATTCAGAGGATTGGGAATATTGTAAATTTTGTGTGATTTCACAAATAATATTTTAAAGCGACTTATTTTTTCCGAGTAAATAACTGAAGAAGATTTCAGTGGAAGAGTTAATTTTTTAATTCCGGACTATAGTGATAACTGTTTAATTGAAAAACAAGATTAGAATTTATTTCTCATGAAGAGATCTTTTCTTTTCTTTTTTCATCAGATTATGTAAAGCTATATTTTCATATCCTACCAAAGTTGCATATTTGATTAAAAATTGAGAATTTATGTGACTGGCTTGCTAACTAAAACCTGCAAGGAAAAAACATGTAAGAAAAAAGGAAGATTACAATTTTGGCACGTACGTTGGATTCATTAAGGTAGAAGTTTGACCCTACAATCGGACCTTTTTTCCTACCGAATTATGAAAAGATTTTTACACTGCACAAATTAAATGATCAGAAGTGTATAAAACATCTTTTATTTATTTTTCTAATTATTTTTTTATAAATAAATAAATATCGTGAAACAAAATTACATTAATGATTTTTCGAGTCCAATAAATAATTTACTTCTCTCTCCGACGATCAAATCCTTGACAATTTATGATGAAACCGGTAATTTTTTTATACGTTAAAAAGAAAGAGAATTAATGTTAGAAGTATATACAAGAACAAATAGAAAAAAAGAAAAAGTGTCGCATCATCATCAGAAGGATCTACGTCATCTAGTTTGATGAAGATTTTTATTTAACTGAATTGTCAGTCGCTAAAAGTACCTCAGCCTGATTAAAGATAGAAAAAGGATGTGGCAAGGGCCGGATCATTTAACGCTCTTATAAAGGTGGTAAAGTTAAATGAAGACTTAGCTTTAATCTCGATTGAGATTTTTTTTTACTTTTATGCAAAGGACCGGAAAGGGCTGGTTATATAAGGGGAAAAGTGTATAAAGGGTGAAAGAAAGAAAAGAGTGTATAGAGGTTATGGATAGGGTAGGAAGGTAGCAGTTAACTTTCTCAATTTGGTACTGGGAAGGGGAATGAAGAGAGTTTGAGAGAGATGGTCGCTAAAAAAAAAGAGAGATAGAGCCACCGTCGATCCATTATTCTGCAACTCGTTGAACTTGTTAGTCTGTGCCGTACGATCGGGGAACAGTATAACATAGCATAGTATAGTACGGTACGGAATGTCATGACAGCGGTTCTATCATTAATCAACGTATAAATGTGACACCTGAAAGAAAAGTAACAGAGGACCAAATGTCGTCTAATTCTCTTCTTTAATTGTGACTTAAGTTTGATTACATGTTGCAGTCACCATTCCGCTATATTTACTGCCAAATAAAAGTGCCTAACTCTGTATTCTGAAGAAAAAAACTTAAAAATTTTGAACTGAAACAATCTTTTCCGAGAATTAATTTCATATAAATAATTAAAAGTTATTTTTTCCCTTAGTAAACTCAAATATATTTTTATACATAAGTCGATAAATTAAGGAAGCACGATTTGTTTTACAATAATTCTTTAACAAAAATTTAAGATTTTTAAAGTAAAGATTTATGAAAATATTTTTAAAAATGTTTATAAAAGTTATGTATAATTTACTGATAATACACATAATCGTAATAAATTTAGATAATATAAAATAAAATAAAAGCACAAACAGAATACAGAAAACTCCATACTTTGGTTATCATTACGTAACTATGTAAATACAACTTTGGAAAAAATGTTACAGTATACTAAAGAGAATCGGGGCGAGTTAGATAGGCCGATTTTAGCTGAGTCCACTGAAGAGGAACTTCAATCTAAGATCATAGATTAAGGTGCTCCAACAACCACAAATTGACATATTAAGAAGGCAGTATTCCTATTCATACGTGTCTCTATTTTATTTAAATAGATCCAGTCAGCGTTTAGCTTAACTTACAAAAAAAAAAAACAGAGGAAGGATTTTTTTTAAATTAAAATAAACCTTCAAATCGTTTATATAATTTTTCGTTTTCAAATTTTTTTACTTATTTTATATGGAAGAAACTTATCATGGGTTACCAAACAAATTTATATTAAAAAATAAAAAAGAATATAGCAATTAATGAATCTGGTTAAAAGTAAAACTCGAGTTCACAAGAAAAATAGAAAAACTACCCAAACTTCTTAGCACAAGGTAAGGTAAAATCAAGAGAACTGACAGCTTCAAACAACTTGAGGTAGTGACACAACCCATGGACTAGATAAAGAAGCCAAATAAAACAAGATCAGAAAATTAATAAAAACTTATGGAATAATCAAGGAAATAAAAAATATATATACTTCTACAAAACCGAAAAAAATCAAGGACAGTTAAAATGATACATTATACAATAATTATAAGACCCGAGGTACTCTATGCGGCTGAATGCGAAATTTAGACCAGGGAGAAATTAAAAACTTAAAAACGTCGTAAGAAAAATACTACGGAAAATAATATAACCCAGATAAACAGAAGTTGGTTGGAAAACAGAAAATACGTATGAACTTTACCGAAAGTTAGACAACTGTCAGGCGGGATTTGAGACGCAGAATTATTCTATGGCCTCTTTATGAGAATGGATGAAAACAGACTATCAGATAAATTTTTGACTGAGGGAACAATAGAAACACATGTACCAAACGCTCTATCTTGGTCCTACAGAAAAATGTGAAATTATTATAATTGTTAAGGTCTTCAAAGTAAAAAAAAGAGGACATTACTATATTGTGAAGTGCAGGTGTTAAAAATGGATGTTTGATCAAACAGACTACTGAAATAATATGCGTTTATATTTTATATGTTTCACATACATTACATTCTTGTTAATTAAAAATATTGTGGATGTCCTCTGAAATCAAAGAAATATAAAATAGTCAAAGAAATATAAAAGCTAAGATAGAAAGACATAAAATCACAGACACAGACACGTTCAGACAAAACTCAAAACATTACAGAAGAAAAGAACAAAAACAGAATGGATCCAGCAAAGGCGAGAAGAACACTCAAGCAAAAAGAAAAAGTGCTAGCAACAAAAGAAAAGATGCCAATAAGTTAAAAAGAAAAAAAACATTAACGTACATAAAACAAAGAGAATCTTCATTTTTGAAACTGGTTTTAAAATATTATACTTGTAGTTGTAGATTATCAATTTTTTTAAAAGTTAATTTAAATGTATACAAACTATGTTAAATAAGACGGCAAAAGTATTGCATGGCTTTCCCGGATACGCCGGTCAAATCTTGATTATTAAAATAAGATTTAAGCATCAAAATTCTCAACTAAACAATTTTTTTTTTTGGAGGCTTTCTTAATCTGTAACGAAAGGATAAAAAAAACTTATTTATAAAGAAGTGATTCCTAACAAAAAAAAAAATTAAAAGAATATTATCTAAAAATATTGAAAAAATAAAGTATAAGTTTACATGAAAACAATGAAAATAAATTACTTCTCATTTTGGTCCGGAATATAATATAGGGGCCAAAGCTACTTTAATTTTAATCACCCTTTAATTGATGAAAAAAACGTACATATTTTAGAGGTGGAGAATAAATTTTAAGGAAACGTTTTCTAAAAATATTCATATATAGGCTAAGTAAGCTTAAAAATTTTCTTAAGTAAATGTTTCAACCTTATTTAACCATACTATTTAATACTACTAACCTTTAATATTACCTTTCGCCGAGAAAGTAAAAGTTCTGCTAATAAAAATTAATTTTTAATAATCCTTAATTTTTTAATTTGATAAATCCTCCAATATTCGATTAAAGATTTTAATGAATGTAACTGCTTTAATAATTTAACAATAAAAATTTATTATAAACTTTATTAAACCTTCTGAAAAAATAAAATAAGTAGCTTTAGCTTTTAAATAAACAAAATTAAGGAAAAATAATATTTTTTTTTACTCCTATCGAAATACATTTCTTTTTTTGTTAAAGAAACCATTTATGTCAAAGACAACGTTGTATGATATTTTATCTTTTAGAAGGTTAAGAACTTATCTTCTGGCAGGAATAAAGAACCAAAGAATAAAACAGTTTCATTTAACACTAATGAAGGAAAATTACCAATAAAATTCATATTACAAAGTAAAAATGGATGAAAACAGACTAACCAAAGAAGTTTCTGACAAAGAAAACAATACAAACATAACTACCAAGCGGTTCAAACAAATCAATGAAATAAAAAAGCAAATATAATATTCTTTATATTCACTGGAGATGAATATAATTTATATTTTACTTGATTATATTCATCATATATCATCATTATCTTAATTTATGTTCTTTATATTTTTTCATGTATTCTTAAAATATACTAATATTAATAAAGGCTTTTATTTTTAGCTGTTATAAATATTTTTCATAAAAAATAATATATGTAAAACAATTATTTATTAGCTCAAATATAATATAAGTAAAATTTATCAATTATTGTTCATTATACACACAAAAAAAGGGTTAAATTAAAAAGAATTTTTTTTTTATTTTGACTAAAGAATTTGAGCAACAAAATGAAATTTCAGATTTTTATAAAGCACATGAATAACTAAACTATTCTCACGTTTTTGGATCTTAGACGAAATATTTTTATTAAATCAAATAATTATATAACCTAAGGAAGATGAATAATTTTATACATTGGGAAAATTAATTTTTTTATATTCTCGATAAATTCAAAAAGTGATTATATTCTAATATGCGTCAATTTTATACTAAATGACAATCGTACAATACTGAGCTACGTAATTTCGATAAACAATAAAATAATGCAATATTATCAATACTGACTCATGATAATTTGGAAATCTTTAAATATTTAGCCCAGATTAATTAACTCAGACCTGTCAGTAGCTGCGTTTCTTGTTCATGTAATGTACGTCTTACATCCATGGATCCAAGGCAGGTTGTTAATCAAAACTCGACTCTAGCTGGGGATAGTATCGAGATCTGTCCGGGCCTCAAAGTATAAATCAAAAATACGAATTGTAGCTCTATGTATTTATCGTACTTTAATTGTACAGTGGAACTTACAAAGAAGGGGTATAATAAAATCTTCCTGATTTGTTTACAACGGTTTTTGTGAATAACCTAAAAGGAATCGTTTAAAATATCAGAACAGATAATTTTTAATAGACATTGGTCAACTATTTTAGAATGTTAAAAATAACAATGTAAACCGTGTTTAAACGGTTTTAATTTTATCATCATTGAAAACATCAACTATTAAAAATTCTACTTTTTAATTAAGTTAGAAAGTAATATTGCGCAATAATAAAATAAAAAGGAAACGATTGATTTTATTTTTTTTATATTATTTTTAATAAAATGAATAATTTTCAATTCCCATAAATTCAAATGAATAGGCAATCAGTGAAATTTAATAATACATTCAAAAAAATTCATATCAAACGCTTTTTGAATGAAGACCTAATTTTCAATATATTTTTTTTTATTAATAAAAAGTTATTATATTATTACCTTGTTAAAAATATAAAAAATAACGAGATAATTTATTCAACAGATTTACTCCGCCCTGTCCTACGCGAAATTAATCGAATAACTTAAATGAAAAAGCTCGATAGAAGTTCATTCGAATGCAGTCTTCGAAAAAAATAATTATCTGATAATCTTCTTTTTTATACATTTGACATGGTTAGCTTACATAAAAAGTAGATAAATAAAAAAATTAAGCTTTTGAAAGGTTTCGTAGGTTAAGTTTCTTATAGTTGGTCTGAAACCCACAGGTTTCAAACTTTTAATTCTCACTGCCTAATAATACAATTAAACGGATGGTTCCTCTAACTCATATCAGTTCTATTCATTTATCTATGAATGATACATACAATATTATCGATACACACGTAAAAATCTTTTACAATAGAATTATGATACATAAAAAACAACTTAATAAACTGAAAAAAATTATTAAAATTCAAGTGATTCAAAAGTAACTTAATAAAAATAAGCTCTTCATTTTTAAATTTAGAATTAGGAAATAAGCGGCAAATCAAAAATGAATAATGTACTAATAATATAATTTAATAACTCTTGATTTAATTCTAACTTAAAATGTCGGAATTAATAAATGTTGAAAATATACTTATATACGTTTTAAGATATTTTTTTTAGAAATAAGCACAAATGCACTAGAACAAATTCACTTAGTAAAATGTACAAAAGTCCGTAAAACCCTAACAAAAAATCGGTACTTTTTGATTAAACGGAGGCCAACCTAACAGTCACAGCGCGCTGTGTTTGTAGAGGATCTAACTAAAGTGATATAAATAAAGACCTACACTGTGCGTACTGTATTGAGATTTTTTATATAATAAATATATATAATTATAGATATAATCTAACCAAGACTACGCTCGCTAATCTTGACTAGCGAGCGTAGGTTAAGTTTGGTTAGATTAATATAATCTAACCAAATGTTTGAGGTTTTCTAAAAGCATCATTCTTCCTTCTGAAAACAGGTGGCCTCCGTTTAATCAGAAAGTACAAAAAAATCAAATAATATTGCAAGACAAAGGAAAATAAAACCAAAGCAGTGATATAATTTGCTTAATTTAGGCTCTACATCAGGCTTAGAGAAGATGCTAATCACTTAAGGAATGTCGTCCCAGCATGAGCTACTCAGACTTTGTCAGGTCCAGAACGTAAAACCATTTATACATGAACAATTACAGTAATCAACTACTGTCTTATGTATTTATATATTATCTTATATTTACATTTCATTTGAACTATTGTCTTATGCATGTAAGTTTTATTGAGAGGATTGATTCATTTGAAACCTCATAGTAAGCGCTTATTGGAATTCTCTCTCTCTCTCTCTCTCTCTCTATATATATATATATATATGGAACCGATTGTAAATAAACGAATTGTGATTAAAAAAAGAAGAAATTCTGCCACTAACAAAAAAGCTAATCCTAAAAAAATCATAAGAAAAAGATTGTATCTGAATAAAAATAAGTAAAGTAATTGAGAAAAATAATATAAGGAAACTTACAGAATTTAAAGTAGGCACACTAATGAAAAGATGCAATTATTATTTACCGTTAAATTAATCAGTTATTTTAAATTTTATTTAGGCACGAAAATATTTTAAAATATTAGAATGATATTTAATGATAATACCTAAAAATTAGGATGATAAAAGATATCAAAAAATTTACAATTGAATTTTCTAACGAAAGTCTTCTATAGAAAAAAAAATATATAACATAATGAAAGTTAATAAACATGATAGAAATTCAAAATATTCCTTGTAATATTAGAGTTTCTTTGACACCAGATGTTCAATAATAGTGGTTATTATACTTGGGGAAAATTTAATCAGCAAGCGAGAGGCTTAATGCTGACAAACGTAGTAGGATGGTTTGAGTTAATGGTATAACTAAAAAATGTATGTAGTTGAAGTAGTGTAATGTAGTTGAATACATAGTGTACGTTGATAAGCTAGTAACACTCAGCAATACAGTGTAGCGTACTGTGTAAAATATGTTGTGCACTTAAGTGCACGTTATATCTCTAAGGTATTAATAAAATTTGTGCGTAATAAATACGTTTATACTATTTCTTAATTGAAAAGTTGAGATAAAAATGTGATGAGAAGCGAAATTTTGAATTATAAGGGTTACAAAATACAGATATCTCAATTTCAAAGAATTTTAAGTTTCAAGTTTCATTTTATAATTTATTAACGAAAGGTTTTTTAATTTATTTTTATCATGTAAATAAATACCAGAAATAATAAAATAAAGTCCATTTTTTTTTTTTAAAATACTACTGTAGATATTTAAAAATTTTATTGAAAAGTATTTTATAGAAAATCATTTCTGTAAATTGAACGTATATATTTTTTCCATAAAATGCAATAAAAAAATTATTTTGTTTATTGGAAATATGTTTTTTGTTTTGTTTTTAAGAGCAATTTAAATACTTCTTTACTAGAAATTCACTACTCCTTTGTCTATTTTGCGTAAAACTCCTACCAGAAAATTACCAATCGCGCTAAATATCTTCTACATTTCTTTCAAGAAAAGTTCACAAATTTTTAGATTTTCTGAAGAAACCAATGAAATCTTCTATTACGAAAGTTTATTAACTATGTGAATATACTAATAACATGAGTTATTAGTATACCTCAAGATAAAAATCCGAAATTACACTTCATGTAAGGTATATTTTAGTTCAAGTAATTCAATAAGTAATTTTTTGTTCACTTATCATACCAGAACTTATTCAAAAATACTGATCCAAACTTTTCTGATAGATCTATTCGGTCTAAACAATTACAATTTTCCAGAAACTAATATCAGTTTCAATTATACGCAACAACTGTCGAGTCACATTATCCGTGAAGTAAGGAGGCAATTGTAGACTTACCTCCTTACTTACACAAGGATACATTTTTTAATGCTTAATTATGTTGCTAAAATTTTACTTTAAGAATTAATATCCTTGCAATATTTTCTATTCTTTGATTCCAATTTTTCTCATAAATATCTGACAATGAAATAAAGAAATGTATATCTTGACAGATATCTGTATATAGTATGTATATCTGTACATAGCTTACCTGTTTTCATAATATATCTTGAAAATGTTTATCAGACTCAATTCCTGGGTCGTAGAGAATCCACTAACGATCATTAGATAATTTGGTTGGAAGACTATTAAAATAAAAAATAAACTTATAGACTTGAAAGCAAAAAATAATTGTTCGAGTTTTGTAAGTAATCCTGAAATCGTAACTCATCTTCAACATTCAATACATTCTTCTTACGTCAAAATCAGGTTCTGACTTATGAAGTGTTTATGTTATTTCTTTGTAAATAACAAAAAAAAAAATTATCTATGTATTTTTTTCTTATTTCAAAACAATAAAAGATTTCCAACTAGTGTGTGGTCTATAATACCCGATATTGTTATCCTTATTTGTTCATTTGTTTTTTTTTTTTTTTTTTTTTTTTTTAAAAATAAAGTTGTTCTACTTTGGCTTTCCACTTTTGTATACAAAAAAGTTTTCATTAATTTGATATGATTTATTAGTTTCCTTTTTTTAATTTACGTAGATGTTCCATAATTTTTAGTTATTCAACACTATTTTCGAGACAATTTGTTACTAATAACTAGTGGAAAATGTCACGCCTCCTTCGCCTCTCTATACGAATCAAAAAAGACACGGCCGATATCAGTATTAGTACTCCATAAAACTGGTTCTTTTTGGTTATTCTATCAAAACTTTTCACTTGAATTTGATTTCATACCACTTCATTACTTATTTAATCTAGCAACATATTTTTCACCAATTTTATATATTAAATTTCAAAAGCCACTAGTTCTTGTTTTTTTAGTTTCCCATTTTCATGTTTTGATGCCACAGTGAGGTTATAAAGGATCATATACTAACCTCAGAATATTATGAGATTTCAACTCGCATTTCATTATTAGATGTGGACAATACTGACAAATAAATGAGTCTAAAAATTTTGATAATTATAAAAAAAACATATTTTTTTCTTTTTAATCATAAGAAAAATATAGGAACGCTTTTTGAATAGCATTAGACAGTAATGAATACACATGGCGGCAAAGAGAAATCAAGAGACGAATAAAACCCGAAATTATAGAACATTAAAATTTTATTTATTTTGAATTTCCATTTCTTTAGCACGATGCTGAATGTGGTGATGAGAAAAGAAACGGAACGAAGTTGCTTAGTTATTGCTATCCACACTATAACGATAATTTTACATCATAAATATCATTGAGGAAAATTGTATCCTGTGGTATTATTTTTAGAAACTGACTGTGGAAGTGAGGATGTTACATCACAAAACACGTTACCGTCTACAAAGTAGGAGTGTTTTGTAGCAGTTTTGTATTAAGCAGCCTGTTTGTGTAAGTAGTAAATCACTACTTAACTACTGATTTTTTTTTTGTGTGTGTTTGTATGTTTTATTCCACTTTTATTTCCTTGTACGAAGTAAAGGAAGTATTGTGATCACGACAAAATTCGGTTTTCAGATTTCAACGGAAATATCCATTATGACCATCCGTGATCCATTTAGACTAGTTGCGTCGTGACGTCTGTACGTACGTATATCTAGCATAACTGAAAAACGATTAGCCGTAAGATGTTGAAGTTTTGGATTTAGGACTATTGTAACATCTAGTTGTGCACCTCTCCTTTTGATTGCAATCGAATGGACCAAAAGTGTCCAAAAAAGTCCAAAATCAAAAACATTTTGATTTTCAACTTTTCCTTAACTGCAGTTGTAAGCTCTCATTAAGAGCTTTTCAACGATATGTCATAAATGGTACTTATTTTCATTGGTTCCAGAGTTATAGCCAAATAAAATTTTAATTAATGAAATATTTGGATCTTACAAGGGGAGAGCACATCGGTTCAAATCCTACTTCATCGATTTTTTTAATTTCTTTTTTTTAAATTTAAATATATTGCTTAATTAATAATTATTAACCTAAAATTGTAAAAAAAATTACAATAAAAAATAATTCAATAATAACAATAAAAAAAAAATTAAAAAGTGTCAGAAGTTATTAATAAAATAAAATTTTATATACTTTTCACTTCAAAAAATATCTGTATGTAATTCAGGCATTTGTGATTTAAAAATCCTTTTCACTTATATTCCATTCCCCCATTTTTTTAGTCCCAAAAAGCAGGGAAATTTATTTTTTGTTTCTAATGTAAAAAGAGATCTGTTATTTATTTATTAAAATTATTTATTTAATTATTACTATTTTGTTAGCAATTTGAATAAAGTAATTCTTGTTTCACCGCAAGCGTGTAGTGGAAAAAAGTATCTTTTAATTCTTTACATTAAATAACTCCTCTCCTTTCTTAAATGAATCAAAACTGCTTTTGGTTTCCTCAAATACAACCAATAAACATCTATAAAATCTTCGAAACCAACAGTTTGAATTATAGCTTAATATGTTTTACACTTTTCTTGATATTCAGATATGACGCGCTTATTAAACTATATTAACAAAAAAAAAACCACTAATGAATCTGTGTAAATAAATTACCTTGATCTTAATCAACTTCCAAAAACACGTACACCTTTATGCATTTAGTCTTACGTATACGTGCGTTGTCGTATATACGCATAAAGTATGTAGTAAACTAACTGTTCATCGGGCTATCAAGATACCGTATATAGAAATTAGTAGGTAGAATTACATTCTGTCTGAGAAGTAGTAATCATGATGTTGAATTGCCTGTTTGCTCAAAGAATCACGTTCCTACAGAAGCGTTAACTTTTGTAACACGTATAAATTAAATAGCAATACATCATACTTTATATCTGGCAATTTTTTTCTTTTCGTATACTTTCAAGTCATAAATATAACAAGGATTTATGTTCTACTTTTATATCTTGCTATTCTTGGAAAGGATATTACATAATTTTATCGTTATTAAGTCGATGTAAGTTTATATTGAAAAACGTTCTAATATCAAAAATTACATGTTATCTATGAAGAAAATGTTTAATATTAAATGAAATTTATGCCATACATTTAAGATGTAGAGCATTAAGGTTCACTAAATGAATAATCCTTGTTTAGATACACTAAGAATTATAAAATTCATAAGGATTATATTCATAAACAACTCCCAAGTCGATTTTATTAAATTCTTAAATTCAGATATATCAATAAAATTCTGACTTCAACATTTTTCTTTTTGTAAATTTCTAAAAAAAAAACTTTTTGAAGTGAATTCTAATTGAATTATAAAAGTGAAACGTAGAGAAAAAAAGTTATAAAAACGAAAAGAATAGAGGTGTTTAATTTAAAATAAACACTTCTTACGACAAATAGAAGATTAAATAATTTTAAAACAATATTTTAGAGACAAATCAGGTTTATCAGTTATTAATTAAGAGACCTAGGTTAATTTATATTTTGAAACGGAAAGATATGTCAATGGAATCTATAGAGGAAGACAAAGATTGAAATTCACAGTGGATGTAGGGTGTTCTCAAATATGTAAAGGTTAAACGAGGACAGAATAGAGAAATTATTAAAGAATACAATCAAACAAGTTACGTGATGGTTGAAGGCAAAAAATATTTATTTAAATAAATAGCTATAAAAGAACACCAAATTGTAACGGAATTTCTCTCTTCAAATTGACAACCTTTCTACTGAGTAGTACCCATTTTTTTTTAAATGATAGTTAACTTAATTAACTTGTGAAGAACTAGCGGTGTTAACGAAGCAAGTCTTTTATAATTAATTTGAAAATACTAATTTTTCAAAAAGTAAAATACTGACAAAAAGAGTAGATTTAATAACTTTTTGTTGTGCACTGTTGGGATTTAAAAAACTAAGTTCACAACAGCAAAAATATCAAGTTATTTTTCGCTGCGTGTATTATTATTATATAGTTATTATTAATAATTTAATACCATTGAACTAACACTAAACTTACGAATTTATTGTACAATTATTAAGACTATTTAATTTTATTTTTTACTTATTTTTTTTTTTTAGGTGAACATTATCACAACAACGGTCGAACTAATGACAACTTCAACTACCTCTGAAATATGCTAGGTAATGACAACCTCTAACCTATTTAACACCACCACCCTGACCACCGTCGGGAAAGACCTTGTGACGATGCCGATCACCACACCACCCTTTCCGTTCCTAGCCCTGATGGGCTTTACCAAAGGTCGTCTTTTAGATCCTCTAAACTTGATAACACAACACAGTTATCAGTTTGGCTTTTGTCAGGATGCCACCGATGTAAATGCCTCGGCAGACATTTTCATCAGTGTATTTAAACTACCTACTATCGCCTTCGTAAGGACTCTTTCAACCACGACAATAACTTACAACTCTTAACTATCAAATTAACCGATTCACAGAAACGCGAACTCGGCACGTTCCTCTAATACCGAAGGTTTCACACTAAAACTCTTCCTATGTCTAACTTCAATTAGACTATGCACTTAGCTCATTTCTTGAATGAGTCTTTAAACACCAAAAATACTATCACCATATAACAAAACAACTGTTGATCGCGACAACAAAAATTTTGTCTTACATTTCTATTTACTTACATTCCTCTTGATATAATTAAAAATCGAGAAAGAAATTAACAAATTTAATAAGCATCTAATGAAAACGTACCTATCGTACCCTCCGCTCTGATCCGATTTCGGGAGAAAGGTCAATGTCTACACCCTCCTAACCGCAGCTCCATCACACAGTTCTCCACACACCCATTTTCATCCTAACAGCGAATATCTCAGCTAACCGAGTCTCGATGCCAAAATAGCTACCTTGGCGAAGTAAGTAACCAAACGGCCCCCTAGCTACCCGGGTTGCTATTTTTACTATGCATCTATAACAGCATCAGACTCTCTCAGACATCCTCCGCAGGGATAACAATCTAAGGAAGTCAGCAATTATGTTCTACTCCCTTTCGGTTTTCCAATAAACTTGGAGATCAAAATCAGAATTGATCCTCGCAAGCTATCTAACTACTTTGGTACGTTCAGATTCGTACCTGAGGCAGACACATATTACAAGGCGCACATCATCGTCAATGGTCCTACATTCCGAACACAAGCTTGAATTAATCAAACCAAATCTGGCCAAAATAACTAAGAGCACCATGTCCAGAAACTGCGTAATATGCCGATTTGGGGAAATCAACAACACCGACAAAAACGTACTTGTCGGTAAGTATATAGCATAATTATTACTTATTTAATTTTTTTTTATATCTGCATCAACAACTTGTCATTAACTACTCATCATGATTGTAATTTAAGTATAAATGTACCTCAGTCTTGAACAGATTCAGGTCGACCATTCCTGAGACGTGTGGTTAATTGATCCCCAACCACCAAAGAACACTGGTATCCACGATCTAGTATCCCCATAAAAGCAACTAAGTTAACTAGAATTTAAACGTTAGAACTCTCGACTTCGAAATCAACGGATTTACGATGACTTGTTTTCCACTAGACCAAACCGGTGGGTTTTTTTTGACAACATTTATTAAATAAATTTAACTGCATTGTATTAATACTAAACAACAAATTTACAATTGAATCATTAAATTTCTATTGACATTCCTTTTTTCTTATAAAACTACACTATTCAATAAATAAACTGCTGGCCGTTTAATTTGGAACATGCTACGTTATAATAGATGAGTTTGAAATACGTATTTATTTAGTTGTTTCAGTTCCGAATAACTCGTTAATTAGCAAATAAATTATATTTTTATACTAATCATACCTTAAACATGCTCATAAAGTATCCTATCGTTGTTCTATTTGTGACAATGTTCATCCAAAACTCCATTCCAGTTAATGATTTTTATTTTATGACTTTATTGTTAAAAGACAAAATAGTGTACATTTTTCTTTGAAATATTTGAAATTATGTCGTAGAATTTCATTAACGTTACAACAAAAAAGATAAAACATTAATTTCATAAAAGTAACTTAATAACCTGAACTTCATTCACCAGAACGGCGTGCACATCAAATGCAAAATTAGCGAGATATTAAGTAAGAAAATTGAAAAAGTAATAAAAGAAACTTAAATAATAACATTTTATAATAATATAAAAACCACTTAAAAAGACTTTATATTTTAAAAAATCTTATCAACTAAAAATATAAAAAATGATAACAAATAAGCAGTTAAAATTGTAATATAAGCGTTTTCTATGTAAATAAAAATCTTACCTAAAACTCACGTAACTTTACCTAATAAAAAATGTTAAAACTAAAAAATTATTTTTAATAAATTTAATACGCAATAGAAACCACTTACAAAAAGGTTTCTAGTTCTAAGTAAATACTTAAAAACAATCCTCACAATTAATAAATGTGCATTCAGTTCTTAAAAGTACAAATTTTTTATAACTGAGAAAGTTGTTTTTAACAAAGTCAAAAGCGACTTCTTTTAATTCTTTCATACACTTAAAAAAAATGACAAAGTAAAATGACATTTGTAAACGTTAAATTTATATATATATATATATATATACTATTTTTACAAAAAGTAATTTACGAGTCATTTTTTCTAACTGGATTTCTTACTAACCAGAAAAAAGTATTTTTATTCTCTAAACCTAAATAAAAAACAAATAAGACGTACGTAAGTCATACTTCTTATAAAAAAAACAAAAGTGATTTGTTTAATATATTTACCGTAAAACATTTTACGGTAAATGAAGTAAGCTAGTGTAGTTAAGTGCGGTGATCGTAGTGGCCAATCACGTCCACCACGTCGTGGCCGTAGGTCCACGTCCAATCCATTTTAACAAATTAGCATTCAAGTGATTTCTAGCTACTAAAGGAAAATGGGACGTTGCACCATCGTGATGATGGAACATTATTTGCAATTTAGTTTGTAAAGGTACATCCTTCAAAAAGCCGGCAAATTATTTTTCAAGAAATGAACGTTTCCATATCAAGTAAGATTTTCATTGAAAACAAACGGTCACAGAATTTTACCATAAATAATGCTACACCAAACATTAAAGTAAAATCTATGTTGGAAATTAGTTTCTACAGTATCATGTGGCTTGTTTTCGCTCCATGAATAACCATTTTTAGAATTAAAGACTCCGTTTCTCAAAAAGTGGCTTCACCAGTAAATAAAATTGAATTTACCTTATCAGCATTGTGCAGAACCCAATTGCAGAAGTTTAACCGCTGGAGGTAATCTTTCGGCCAAACATTTTTAACCTTCTGCAGACGAAAGGATAAAGATTTTCGTTCCGTAGGATGTGCCATAGTTTGTTTTTTGACAAACCAGTGAGACATAAAATTCGTCTTGTACTAGCGCCTAGACTGTAAAAGCTAAATCGCACGATGTTCCTCATTAACAGGATGATTCACTTGGCGTTCAACAGAAAACGATGACGTTGGAAATGACCCTTAACGCTTCTAGATTACTTCATTTGGGCCAATATGAAAACGACAGTATATAAAAAAACGTTAATACTAAAGAAGAGGTACTCTTAAAATACGAAATTCTGTTGAATTTGTACAAAACGATCCTGAGATGATACGGAAAGCCACCGGAAATATTTTACGTCGGGTAGAGTGCTAAGTCCTTCCTGTGAAGGAGGGAATTTCAAAGAATTACTGTAACAGAGGTTAGCTATTCTGTTATCATTTATCATTCAATGTATTTTATTTTTTCGTTTGCTATGTTCAGAATAAATGTTTATTAGGTACAGAAAGAATTGTAATTTTCGTCAGTTTTACTTCGATAAAAAATGATTTTAAAAGTTTTGTTATTTTTTATTGGCTATATTTACATCAGTTTTCACAGAATTAAATCCTGTACAAAGGATGTTACTAAATCTTCCGCATTTACTAATCTCTTAACAAACCTATTGTACTACAAACCCAAAAAAACTTGTTTTCCGACACCGACTTTTGTGTTTTACGTGGGATATCTTAAAACGTACTGGAACTATAGTTCTAACACCTATTTTATCATATTTCCCAGCTTATATTACATAAGAAAACCCAAAATTTACTCCTTAATTTGGGTCCCAAAAATTACAGTAAGGCTTCTTTTTATGAAATGACCTGAAATCTAGGTTAAATTTATGCTAGCCGTAACTCGAAAACAAAGATCTATGTTTAATATGAACCTTTTTCATTATTTTCACCAGCAAAACAAGTTAGTTTCTCCGTTTCATCATGGGACACTCCATAAGTATGAATAAACGACTTTAACTCGGAAAGTGATTTGGGCCAATAAAACAAACAAAAATGGAGTATAAAAATACGTAAAAAACCAGTTTTAGTCGTGTTTTCTTTTTATTTATTTTTTTTATACAGAAAATAACTTTGAAAAATAGATTGTCATTTTCGTTATTCGAATTTTAACACAATTTTCGACAAATAAGATAATTATGTTTTGTATTGTTTCAAATTCAAAAATGGGGCCATTTTTTGTATCATTAATACCGAACTTTGGTAAAAACTGGTTTCATTAACTCTGTATTATTACATAAATTTTAAAGCACATTTATGAAAGTAAAATGAGATCATATTGATTTAATTTCAATTTTAAATCACAGAATTATGTCTGAAATTACAACACTTCATCAAAGGCGAATCCAACAAATCCGAAATTGTTAGATAGAGTTTTGTGTGTTTTCAATTCTTCCAACTACGAAGTAGATTATAAAACTTAATTATTTATAAGTAATAAAGATTTACTATTTTTATAATAATTCACATTGTATTACCGACCTAAACTTAAAAAGGACACCACATCAGATCCTATACGCCTTGTACGCCTATTAAATTTAAATTACATACTCACATTTTTAGAAGCACATAAAATTTTATTTTACTAATAGCTTCTGATTTTTTAAAATTCATTTTTTTATTATTATTGTATTATTTTTTATTGTAAAAAAAAATTATAATCAGAGGTTAATAATTATTAATAAATCAGTATATTTAGATTAAAAAAAAGGAAATGAAGTCGGATTCGATCCGATGTACTTTCCCCATGTACGACCCAAATATTTCCTTAATTAAAAATTTATTTGACTATAACTTTGGAACCAATGAAAATAAATACCATTTATCGTACATGGTAAAAAAGCTCTCAATGAGGGCTTATTACTGCAGTTAATAGCAAATCGAAAATCCAAATGTTTAGGATTTTGCGTTTTTTTCGGCATTTTTGGTCAAGTCGATTTCAATCAAAAGGGGAGGTACACAACTAGATGTTACAGCAGTCCTAAATCGAAAATTTCAACATTCTACGGCTCGTTTTTTTAGTTACGCGAGATACATACTTACATACGTATGTACGTACGTAGAGACGTCACGCCGAAACTAGTCAAAATGTATTCAGGGATGGTCAAAATTGACATTTCCGTTGAAATCTGGAAACCAACATTTTTTGCGATTACAATACTTCCTTTACTTCGTACAAAGAAGTAAAAAGTTATTAGCAATGTTAAAATACATTATTTCTAAACGAGTGGAATTGAGTATTAGAAATAAATACAGGTAATATAGAACATCATGTATTAAGAGTCAACCTCCAGCAAGTGTTTTAAAACAAGTTAAAAATTTTTTATCGTGGTGTTATGAAGCACTTAAATTAAATCCATAACTTTTAACAGTTATTAGAAGTAACACGCTTTGTAAAAATATAAAGATGTAAAGTTACTATTATTAAAAAAAAGAAAACTTTCAGTAACATATATTCGAAAACCTACAAAAAATGTAAAAAAAAATTGTATGTAAATTTACTTTTTTTAAAAATAATTTTATTTAGAGACTATCATCTGCTACTTAAACATCGGAATAAACTTTTAGGACGTGAGTCAATGAAATTCTTGATACAGTGGTTTTGAATTGCGCCTTAATTGGGAATAAAGAAAAAACGCAGATAAATGTGGTTTTCTATCAGTAAAACGTAAATGGTTTTGAATTAGACTAAAAACCGTAATAGGGAGTACAATTTATATACACAGAAATTTAAAAAAGAAAATATCTATTTTAATGTTAACATGATATTTTTAAAGCAAATAGATGAATTCTGAAAGATCAAAAGGGTTTCTGTAATAACTTGTACAAAATTAGTAGGTAATATGAGAAGAATGTCCAATACATAACACTAGAATTGTTTTATATACAATTTATTACTGAAAAAAGTATTTTTTACGTTTCTTCTAAATTTGTCTAAAATGAGTCCTTTCCAGGGAACTTACTTTTCTGATCTGCCGGTTCATTTTTTCAGAAATACATCAGGGATCTTCTCTCTAAAGAGATTTTTGCAGACTAATTTTTATTCTCCATATGTCTTAGGATCTCGCAAGGTTTTTAAAAAATTATATATGCAGTGTCCTTCATAGGACATAAGCAATAAATCCTTATTTTTGAAAATTCAAAAAGTGTTTTAGTTTAACACGAATTAAAACACGTTTCAATTTAACACTGCTAAAAATCATATATATTTATTTAAATACTTTATAAGATACATAATTTTCTTTTTTTTTTACTCAGTATCGTATCAAACTATTTAACTAAAGAGATATTCCATGAAATACAACTGAATTATCTTTTCAATAATCTATTGAGATGAATTTTAACATTTTATACTGCCTAAATCAACTTAATGTCAACTTAGATTAATCCAAAGCTGTTAAGTGTTGAAGTACCTTCAAACTACAACTGATTTAACGTAGTTAGTATTCGAAATCTGTTATGATTCGGTGAAATAGAAACTTCCTCTACAAGTTCATTAATGTAGTAGACTCCACCACTATGTTTCGATACATTTAGTACGCATAGTTTTCTTAACTTCTTCATATTGTTACAAGCAAGTATATAAACGCTGTAACCTCTTAAGTTAAATATAAATATATCTATTTTATACACATTATTTATTAAAAATATTAACTAGTTTAGCTATGACTGAAATTACGAAATAATGGTATTATAAAATACAGTTTATCTGTATTTGTAAGGTATTTCGAAGATCTTGTTATTATTATTTAAATATCGTTTATATTCTATTATTTACATTTTATATTATTTAAATATTTTTAAAAATTAAAATTTATATTGACTGGCATCATCATTATCAGCAGAAGCAAAAACAGCAATTTTTTGCTTCTGCTGAAATAAAACAAGAATATAAAACAGAAATAAAACAATATACTTTTTAATCGGCACTAACCAATCTGTGTTATCGTTCATTAATACAATTGATGAAGATGATTCATATAAAGAGAACTAGTTTATTCAGAATTCTCACGTTATATTTATTAAATCTGTTGGTTCTTTGATTTAATTCAATGTTCTATTTGTTTGATTAGTTATTGTTTGTGATTGATAAGAATGTTTGGTGTTTTCTTTGCTCTTTATGTTCTGAACTTTATCAATCTTCCTTAGTCTCATCTTAGTATGTAATTATTTACGTTTATTATAATTGTATAAATGTATACTGTATACGATATGTGTATATCAAACATAAACAGTTCTTTGAGGGATTTCAATGGAAACCCCATTATGAATGTCATTTTTTACTTTGTATTCAAATTTTCTTAGGGTTCCGGTAAAATGGAATCGAATACAAAGGCAAAAAATTTATATATTTTTAAATTTGGTAACATAATTATCGAACATTACACTTAAAAATATTTTTCTACAATTTTAATTTTAAACTTTTTTCTTTTTTAATTTATTTACTCATTTTATCTGGTGTCAGTGAGCCAAAACTTTCAGAAATCATAATTTTCAGTAAAAAAGGATCGGTTATAATATATTTTTTCTCATTTCAATAACGTAATTATTATAACTCCTCAAGATTCTGTTTAAATAAGTCATTTGTTATGTTTTTTGCTTTAAATAGCCTCCTCACCTTCGTTAATGGAATAGAATTCGTTTAACTTTTGATTTTTTGAAATACAAAACAAAACGTTGTTACATAATCTTATAGCTTCCAACTAAAAATATACCCTATATTCTTTTTTTTTAACAACTAACAGGTCTCTTTAATGTTGCTAAAAAAAGATTAAATAAAATCCAGATAAGTTATTTTGGTCATATTGGCGGTAAGGCTCACTGGTTCAAGGTGAAGCAAATAAGGACTGTTGCAGCTATTGTTGTTCTTAGTATCATTCCTCGACATTTAATGTTTTATTTTGTTAGGTTAATTTTAAAATGTAATTGCTCTGTATTTGCTATGTACGCTTTTGTAAGATACGTCAAATGGCCGTGAATTTTTTATGGTTATTTCGGTGAAGAGTGTTATCTGATGTTTTCTCTTTTCGACCTGGATCAACTCAAGGCCAAGCTTTCTGTGAGCAATGGGTACCCAGGAGTCCTCTTTTGGGCTCACATTTACGTAGTGTTAGGTCTTTTGTTTTTTCTTGTACATGAAAAAAAAAAGATTTTGTAAACGTGTCTTTTATGTGCCTCCATATTAAGCATGGACTTCTGCTGTGTTTATAAGGAAATTGTGAAGTCTTGTCATTTAATTATGTCTAGTTGTAAGTTTTTATCCTTTTTTCCATTACGTGACGCCTAGAAATCCTAGGAGGACGCCCAGGGGGGTACTGCCTGGGAAACACATGTTTGTATAAATGAGTGCATTATATGGAAAAAAAAAACAAGGTCGCCAGGGGTTGAATCGTGGACACGTGTAGGGACAAGGGAGGTAGCCTCAATGCTGAGGACGTTTTTAGTCCAACCAAATGTAACAATGGTTGCATTGGGGCGCTCTGATGAAGCATTGAGGACCCTCAAGGTATGTGAGGTGGGCGCGCGATTCGAGGGGGGGGGGAGATGCGTGGGGTGCATACCGGACTCTGACTAGGGTATAGGGACGGGAGGAGTAGCCTTTCTGGGGAGGGGCGTTGTGGCAACCAGAAATGGTGGTCATGATGTCTCAATGAACCAGGAGGGACCCCGACGAGTAGGACAGCGACGTTAGGCTGCATGCACAGGGTGGGTTAATCTGCAGCCATGTCACTCAGAGCGACCAAGGCAGCGTCTTCTAGGCGATTACCGGTTGCCTCTGAGTGGTTAAAAAGGTCCGAAAAAAAAGATAAGTCATTTTGTTTGGTAATAAGTAGCTCCCAAAATCGTAAATACTTTCATCCAATTATGGATAAATTTATATGTATATGCGAACATTTAATATGTGTAAATTTAATATAGATGTAATTATTAATTACATTATTTTAGGTATTGCTTTTAAAATACTGTTTGCAAAAATACAACAAAAAAAAAAATAGGCTAGGGATATTGTTTAAGAAGCCACAATCAAAATAAGAAGCCGTAAGTGGAACAGACTGTTGCAAACGGCAATTTTACATCTTTTTTTATAAGTTACACTTGACCCATTTTTATTTAATACCTTATAATTGACTTGGAGATTTTAATCTAACTTATCTATCTCGCACTACATAACATTCGTTAAAACATTTAGACGTTAAGATTTATTAATAATATGAACATCACATAATAAACAAACAATAATCACTAAAACAGAAAGTAAAATTCCTTTATAATTTCATATTTTCACAATTTTATTACCAATATATAGAAAACATACAACATACATTATCTTCTGAAACTGATATTGATTTACGGGCCGGAAATCTATTGATCGACAAAAACAAGTAATATCATCCGCACCCGATTAGTTCAATCTGAAATCCTAAACTCTATAAAAACACGGTAGTACAGACTTACTAAAATAACTAACTACGAACTGAAATAATATTCCAAATTGTGTAAATGATTTCACAGTAATTAGGACGACGTAAAGACTCATACATAAACCAAATAACACGCAATTGTCAGGTAACTTTCTCTGAAAATTCACCGAAAAAGAAATTTACTACAATTATTAATATATTTCCAGAAAATAATTAGCAAACTAAACTAAAAAAAAACCGATAATTGAGCAGTCTGCGCAAGAACGACTTTTTTTAATTTCATTTTGTTTGCCCCACTCAGATTTATTCCTTCTTAAATTGAGCGTAACTCAAAAAAACTCAACCAATCTTCAACAAATTTTCACAACTACTTTAGATACACTACTGCAGCACCTAAATTTCAATGAAATTAATTCACTTTATAGTTTTGGAAATTTTCTACCCTAGAAACATTTTCTAGAAAATGTTAAACATAGGTCTATAAATAAATATGTACACAAATAAATTTATAAGGAAACCATAATTTAAGTGAATGGTATTCCATACACCTCATACGTTAAAACTTGAAGTAAATTCATTTGTAATTCTCTTAATATATGCGACCGAAACTAATACCGTTACTTTCTTTGAAAAGAAGTTAAAAATATGATGAATGAAATTTTTGTTGTAAATAATAATTGAAAATAAGATTTTCAATTTCCTGTTTTTGTCTTCTTTGGCGGTATATATTTTTGTATCACTTTTACTTACTACTTAATATAATATAATAATATATATATATATATAATATATATATATATATATAATATAATATAATATATATATATATATGTGCATGTTATGTAATTAATATAATGTATATTTTCATATCACGTAAAGGCTTTATACAAATTTAATATTCATTTCAGGAATAACTCAAGTATATGTTTTTTTTATTGTATACGGAAATGAATAATTTTTTTCCGGCTATTCACATAGCAAGTTTCAATAAGAAATTGTATGCCAACTCTAACATAATACTTTTAAATCAGTTTTACATAAACAGGGGCTTTAAGAGACATGATTGCGAATAATTTTAAGCTTATCTCATTATAGATTAAATTTCAGTATTATTATAAGCGTTTTAATATATTTCAATAATAATAAATATTTGATAGATTTTCATGCAGGAATTCGAAAAATTAAAAATCCTACTCGAGTTATTAAAATGTGTGAATTATTATGTTTCATATATTTTAAAATAAATATTTTTTAAAATAATGACACTATCATTTGTTTCTATTTCAGAAATAATATAACTAATATTTCTATTAGTCTAATATATATATATAATATATGTAGTTTTTTTATAATCTAATATTTACAACTAATATTTCTATTAGTAGTAAACTACTCATTCCTATAAATTCTTTTTTTTTTTATTTTTTTTTGTTTAGGAAAATATTACTTACCTGAATAGAAATTATGCAAAATTTAGCAAGAACGAAACTGGATTTCATAAAAAAAATTTCGATTTCAGTTATCACTGAATTGCATTACGGGCCAGAATGCGCGAGTCTGGTGGCTTGACCCCTGCGGATAGGAAGATGGCGATTTAGGATGGCACTTTGAGGATATGTCAGAAGAGGTGCTAACTAACAAATGACAAAGGGCAGGTGGACCCACAGGATAATTCGTGATATTATCAGATGGATTGTTAGAACACTTGGCTCGTTGTATTTTTACCTCACTCAGATGCTGACGGGCGATAGGGGCTTCAGGGCGTATTTATATCGTTTTGGACTAGACTGCGCAGAAACGTGCCCTGATTTCGGAACGGAAGAAACGGCGCAGCATGTTTTCTTTGAGTGTCCCCGCTTCGCTATGGAAAGAGGCGAAATGCTTCACTCCCGGGGACGACGGTTTTATTCTCACCTGAGGGGCTTATGGACTTCATGCTGACCAAAGAAGAGCACTGGATTGCTGCGGCCAGGTATTTCAGAGCAGTCATGGAGAGGCTTCAGATGGCGGAAGAAGCAAGGAAAGAAGACAGATGCCCGAGAGCTCCGGTGCGGAGGACAGGGCCGCTGGCGAGTGTCTAGGGGGCTATGTGGGAGTCGCGTGGATGTGGTGAACCCGTGGTTACTCTTATGCCCGGTGCAAGAAGGTAAGCTTCCCCTTTCTGATGTAATGCCTCACACCAGTTTCCAGAAAAGCGAAGAACTATCAGAGGTGTTGGTTTAGTCGGTAGGGCACAGGCACAGATACGTACTCAATAACATTTTGCGTAACCTGTTAGCGAGCCCAACACTTTGCACGTAAATGGTATTCCTCCACTCTATAAAAAAAAAGTTATTATTGGATTGGCATATAAAAACATAATTTACAAAACAGATTGTTTACTTCATTAATATGGTTAAATATAATTTTAAAATAATTTATAGAAAAGGTATAAGAAAAGAAACGAAAACCGCAAAGTGATGTAAAATTCATCTTTTATAAATAAATGTATTTATTTCCTCTTCAAGAGGGCTACTTCTATTTATTAAGTTGCTGTTTTACTCCTAGATGAAAATTTATAAATGAATCAATAAGTCATTATCTAAACCTGTGATAGCAATAACTAAAAACAGTTCCATTCAGTGTTTTATGTGTACGATACCCGTATTCTAAGTTTTGATTCTTCTCAGTTTTGAATTAAATCATGTAACACGTTAAAAAAATTCAGGATGGTTCTTATGCTATTTCCCGAAATTTATCTTCAAATAATCTGAAAAATAACAAGATAATTGCCTGTTTTTACTACATAGTTGATTCAGAAGGAAAGGGAAATAATCTGAGCACTGATTCTACAGTTTGAAATAATGAAAAGAATTCATACAAATATATGTCCGAAAACGCTTTGTTATCGAATTACGGTTAGCAAAAGATTTCCTCGGATTTCAGCTTTCCCGATGAAATGAGGTCATACTAAAATTTTTAAGGCGTTATATAAGGGGAAAAGTTGATAGTTTCTTACATTTTAACTTGAAAAATCAAATAAAACAAGGCCCAGAACTTTTTTATGTCCCATAGTTTTCTTGATATACAACGTAAAAAGAAAGATTAGGTGACGAAAAACACGTTTCTTTTATATTTTAAATACAATAACTTTATTAAATGACTAATAAATGCGTAAATTTTATTATTAAACGAGTGTAAATAATTTAATTCTGAATAAATTGATGTAATAAAGTCTATAAACAAGAACAAAACAAATTTTATTACTAAAACAACACAGTAAAACTTAACAGAAAAATATTATGAATTTGTAGAAATTAAAATCATCTGTTTTTAATTCAATAAATTTGTACCTTTGAAAGATTAGGTTGGCAACACTAACTGTTAAATAATAATTTGAATATTACTCATTGTTGTCATAAAATTGCACTAAAAGTTAGGTGGTTTTTCTGTTTTTGACAAAATTTTGATTGCGTTTTGATTTTGAGAATCAAGTTAAGTAATTTTTTGTGTTTGTTGTACTGTACACTGTACCTACATTTTCTGAATAAATCTGAAATTAAAAAAAGGAAAATTACGTTTATTTTGAAAAATGCTGCGCCTCTCACTCATGCAAAATATACTCATATAAGTTTTGTGTACGGCTTTTGCGATGGAAGTGCTCCAGATGCGGTGGAAGAATACCAACATAGGTGTCCTGAATGTGTAGTTCCAAACCATAAAGTATTTTTGGGAATTTTTAACAATCTTAGGAACAATTGTACATTCACCAGCGCGCATGTTTCATCTGAAAGTCAATTGGTACATGGTGATTAAAGGGAGAACATTCATCAGGTGGTACAGCTTAGTCCTATAACGAGTACGTGAAGAATTTCGTGAAGGATATTATATGCTGTCTGACTGTGTCCTTATCACATTCAGAAAGTTGAACACCTCCAGCTTGGTAGCCACGCCAGAAGGCGTATCACAGTTTTACTTATACCCAGTTTTATCAATGGTTTAACAATAATTACCTCTTAGTTCCGTTCGTATTATTTTCGGTAGGTTCTCAATTCTACTGCTTTCGTCAAGGAACGCCAAGACATTATTAGACTGGCGATAGAAAATGTAAGGAAACGAGTTGAAAAGTGCGACGATATCAATAGTGGAATTTTCGAATATTTAATTTAAATTAATAAACAACAGTGATTATTTACTTTTAAGGTAAATTAAAATTACTTTCATTTTTTAATGTCTAATTAATTGCACTAAAAAACCTGCTTTCAATTTTTACAAATTCTTAACATTTTTCTGTTAAGATTTGTTTTGTTTTCTTTTTAATAATAAAATTTGATTTTTTTGTTTTTCATAGATTTTACTATATAAAATTTCTTAGAATTAAGTTCTCGACGAATTTTTCTCTTATACGTTGGAGATAAAGGCTGCTAGAGACGCAGTTCAGGGATCTGTTTTATTCGTTTTTTCATGTAGTGAAATAAAGAAACCTTCAAGTTTACTCGTTATATAACACCTTAAAAATCTCAGTATGACCTCATTTCACCGGGTGAACTGTAATTTTACTAGTCGTAACTAGATAACAAAACGTTTTCGGACATAGGCCTATGGATTAATTTTAATCCCACCAGCCGATTTTTTTTTGTAAACTACGCATAGAACAAAAAAATGACACAAAATTTACTAGAACTGGAGGGAGACAGCTCATGTTGAACTTGTGTTTGATATTGACCGTTATTTCAAAATTAACACGATTTTTTTCAAATGGAATGATCTGTTTTTTACTCTACCAATGAAAAGAGTGAAAATTTTACATTGGAATATCTGGGTTATACATAAGATCTTGGAATCTTTTTGAAGGTCATAAGACTAAACATCAGAGATATTGTATGGGTGCTGGATTCTTTTCGCAGATATTTACCATCGCTGGTTTATAAGTTAAAGGAAGAGGACTGCTATTAGGTACTATTTTTGAAATTCAGCAAATTGTTTCAGTCGGATACCGTATGGGATTAACTCCTAAACCATGAACTTAAAAGGTGGAACAAATAAAACATAATTACAAAACGTCATTATTAAATTCAGTATGTAGGCATGACATCCTTCCCTCATTCCATTGGCGCTATCGCAAAAGGTAATTCCATTTGATAAACCTCGATGACCTTGGAACGACCTCCAAAAGGGACGTCAAGTCACGTACAAGGTCATCGTCATATGTCCCCCCCTCAAATCCGCGTAAATTCCGTAATACATTTCTATGATCTTTCTTATAGTTTGCGAAATAAATGACCTGGAGTATGATGTTACGTTTTATGACCTTTAAAAACATTTAACCCGTATAAAAATTCTCTCCGTGTAACACTATCACCAGTATAAGACTATTTCTAACGATTTTCCGTATGACCTTAAAGTTCCAAGGTCATATGTGTTCCCCCGTATTCTGAAGTAAACTTTTTATATCTTTTCATTGGTAGGGTCAAAAATAGGTCATTCTATTTAGGGAAAAAATTGTGTTAACCTTGAAATAAATTCAAGGTCAATATCAAATCCAAGGTCACCCTCTAGTCCGAATAAATTTAGTTTAAATCATTTTTTGTACTTGCATAGTTTATGAGAAAATTGCCTGATGGTATTAAAATGAAACATCCGGTATATTTGTATGATTTTTTTCTTTATTTCGAGATCTACGTAGAATCAGTTCTCAAATTATTTCTCTTTCCTCCTGAATCACTCTGTATTTTAATCTAACTTGACTTTATAACTGTAAAACGCTTCGAAGATCTCAGCAGAGTTGTATCGTCTCAGTATTTTATCCATAATTTTACGGTCTGAATATGTCAGGCTTAGATATTTTCATGACCTACAAGTATATTTTTCACCTTAAAAGTGGGTAAAGTATTTACATTCAACTGGGTGTCAGCTTTTAGTTTTTAGAAGAAGCAAATAGATTATCATTTAACAAAATTCTTAAACCCAGTCCTTTATTTCTTGATTGTGAATAAATTTTCAAGTAATATTTATTTCACTTTTGAATGGCAATCTTTAAATATAAAAAAAAGCCTTTAATTTTCATATTGTACTATTACGGTGGTTGGAACGTATTAGTATTTGAAATTAAAAAAATAAGAAATTACAAAACTATTATATGAGTATTAGGCAATATATAGTAACAATCTTGTAACAGACTTCAGAGCTGCTAATGTGTTTTGTTGCACATATAGAAATGAGACGGCTATCACTTCCATCATTTTTTAAAAAATTTACTACACATCGATAGTAACGGCGAGAACATATATAAAATCATATTTTTAATTTTAAATATCACTTCACTGCGCCATAAATTTTATTTTTTTCCGTCTATTTTTATTGCTATGTAGCAGCTACACGAAAGGGAAAATAAATAAATATATCCAAAATCTCGGTGTTTTTTGTAATGTGGACATTTCATGATCTCCTAAGTCTAAAAAACTTAAAAAAAGACCAAAAAAATTTTCGTGATCATTTCGTGACCAAAAAAAGACCATTTAAATTTTTTTTTTTTAAATTTTAATATATGTAGGTTCAAGTGGTTTTGTAATTTGATTCTTAGGACTGGCTCAACATAAAGTCTTAGAAAATGGCTCAAGCTTGAGCACTGATGGCATTAAATTTTGGGAAACATTAAAAAAGGAGAGGGGTAATTTTTACCAATCTTAATTTTTGTATAGTAGTCGTTGAAAATTGAGCTTTAGTATACGGCAAACGTACTTTTTAATTTATTTAAAATTTTAAGTTATTTAATTTAGGAGTGAGAGAATATTCAACATCACTTCTAAACATTTTTTGCCTCATATCTCAAAAACCATTAACCAAAGACATTGAAATTTAGCACAAATATTTGGCTCTATATATAGCCAGATTTGGCCTGTTTTTGTATCCCATCGCATAAGAGGGATTACTGTACCCATATTTTATTTAATTCCCCCCCTCGGCAATAGCTGCAGTGGTCCGGATGTTGGTCAAAGGACTTATTCAAGACATCGAAACGGACAAAAAAATTAATTTGGACGAAATCCCTGTCTTGTTACTTTTTCTGTCATTCCGCCAATTTATCTTTTAATAACAATTTATGTCCTAGAAACAGATTGAGATATTTTAATGAAATTTGGTATATAAGTACCAAACATTTGTACAAAATAAGTAAGTTTGAAAATTTTTCTTTACAAATAGAAAACCTGGAAACCTTTGACAATAATACTTTCGTAAACACAAGTTTTACGCATTCTTCTTTTATAAAATAAAAGTCAAGCCTTTTATTGTGAAAAATTATACATGATTTGTTCTAATCGGTTGAAAAAAGTTGAGATGTGACTCTATTATGTAAAAGTGTATTGCAAAAAATTATGCGTGAAAACTGTACAAAATTTAACTGCATAATTTTCCGTCTGTACCCTACCGACAGCGGGTAAAGAGGAAAACGTTTTGAAATGATACTATACAAATAGAATATAATTTTGATGATGAAAACATAATTTGGTCAAGGGGTCAACAGAGGCTCAAAATACTTTACTAAGAATTTTTATATTTTTCCCAATTATTTAATACTGCATAATTTTTAAGGTAAAAAGTTATTTTATCGAGATTCAAATCTGAACCAACATTTTGATCTTTTTCGCAGTTATATACCAAACATCGCATAATTAAGCCATTAATATTTAAAAACCGTTTTGAACATTTTAAATAAAAATCTATCAAGAGCAAATCCGGGAAAGTTGCAACTTTTAACTGTTTTTTTTTAAATCGATGACGTATTCTACGTAATTATTTCTATCTATGTAACTTATGTCATGATTTTGACTGACTGTAAAGATTGCAGTATTTATGTGTAACCTTTTGGTTTTGTAGTACATAAGTACAAAAACTTTTTTTGGTTCAATGAATTTTTTATTCCAATTTTACCGATTATGAGAACGTTGTAAATAAATTTACTATAACCGCAAACAGTAACTTATAGTTTTTCCTATTATACAGTAATTAACTAGGTTTAAAAGGTAGAGGGTTATAATATATATATTCCTAATATGGCTGTTAACTAGAAAAAAATCTGATAACCGAAAAACCGTTAATCTAAAGTTATCTATTTTGAATTAGTACAATAAAAATATTTTCAAAATTTTATTGTTATGTTACTTTTTTGTAAGATTACATGACTGTAAATTACATGACATGTAATTTTTGTTTAATTATACGTCATGTAATCTACAGTATAATTAAAAATAAAATAATGAAGTTTTATGACTTTTTGTTATTATAAGCAAATATGAATCATATTATTACTTCAGCTAAGCCTAAAAAAACCTTATCAGACAAACAATGAAAAATGTAAAGTACTAAATAATTACAATTAAATTAATATTTTATTCAGATAATACTTATATATTGATTATATTGTTGATAACATCACGAATAAGTAAGTTTGACGATCCATAATAACGGAAGGAACTGCCGTTGTATTAAAAAAGGGCTAATAAAACACTTATGGCGTTAAATAAAACTGTTTAGAATTAATTCATTTACTTGCATTACTTAAACGAGGATGAAAATACAGGTTTATTTTTTAAATAGTATTTTTTTAAATGATCATTACAGTAATCTGAAAAGAATTTCATTAACAAAATACTTTTTTTAATATTATCTGTTCAATAAATTAATGAAGACTAAATTAATTATAATAAGAGAGTTATTAATTAAAAATTACAAAAGTATCTCAATAAAACTTAATCTTAGGAAAAAATATTGTTTTGTCTTCAGTAAGTTCTGTTGTATAGTACAGATATTTTTTTGTATGAATAGATGATACCTATAATAAGTATCTTAATGTAGGTAAATGTAATTTTATACCTTTCTAAGGTACAATATTCATAAATATAAAATCAAAGAAAAGTTTTGAATAAAATGTAATTCAATTTAAAGATAAATAAATAATAAAAAAAATTACTGGAAATTAAGATAGATTAAAGAGTTTATATTATAATTAAATATATTAAAGTATAACAGTTTGCCGTTACTTTCTAATTTAGATTCAAATAAACACTTAAATAAAATAAAGTACGACATTGAAAAAAAGAGAAATTTTGAAAAAAACAAAATAATTTCCATTTAAAATAAATGTGTTTTTGCATCAAATAAAAGTTGAGTAATAAGAAAAAAAAATAATTTGTATGCCGAGTAGCGAAATTCATTTCAAAGTAATGTAACAAAAGAATGTGAAAATTGAATAGGATGTCGAGAAAAAAGAAGTTTATGCTAGAATCGTGCAAAAAGAAAAACACGGTTGAAGAAAACAAAATTAAAATTCTAAAACAAAATTATAAGATTTTGTATTTAGCAAACCCATTAAAGTTAAATGATAACGACGTAAACAAAAGAACAGAAATATATTAATCGAAACAAGCTGTCAGAAGAATAATATTAAAAGTCAGGAATGCATATTTTTATTAGTTATTTTACACCCAATTTTGCCAGTTTTTATCGGAGTAAAGCGGAAGGGATTAGAAGGATTTTTACTCAGCCAGATGCCCTTTCGGATATGAACTTGCTAGAGGGAAAGTGTAGCGTTTGAAAAGTGCTTGCCTTATCGAGATCAAAACTTTGAACCTTACAGATGAAATCTGAAAACCCATAAATATAGTATAATTCAGTTTAAATTACGCATAAGTTTACAACTTTCTCGGATAAGTTTTTTTATTTTTACATCATACTGAAAACAAAATTTAATTATCCCGTTAACAAATGGAACCTAGCCTATTTTCATCCTTTCTATAAATAGATTTTGCAATAAAGTATCACCAGATAATTAATTACTTTACAAACGAATAAATAATCTTATTACCGATACAAGCTAAATTTATAAAAGAACTAATTGAAAATTTCAAACTTTTCTATGATATTATTATTCCGTTAATTAATATTTCATAATGAGGGCTAAATTATTGTATCCTAAAAATAAAGTTTAAATTTCATTGCGTCATAATTTAATAAACCGCACAACGCAGAGAAAGGTCAAGAATCTTAATAAATATGAAACAAGCTTTGCGATAATTCTGTGGCGCCGTCGGTTTAGATAGTTGTAAGTTATGAGGGTAGACGGGAAATCAGTGGTCAGGAAAATCGTTGATTTAACATTAAACTCGTCCGTTTAACTATTTCGACACTTTTAGTAACCTTTATAAACATAACTACTAATAATTCAAAATAAATTTTCATAACGATTTTTATTAATATTTTTGGTGATTTTTATTAATATTCTTTTCTTTGAAGATTAAAAGTTATTATTGAAAGAATAAAAAAAAAATTATAATGTTATTGTAGATTTACGCATAATATAACAAATTTTAACTGAAATTTAATAGATAATTATTCATTAAAAAAAAAAGTATAAAATATACCTAAAAATCTATCTTAATGTATAAAATAGGTAAAAATAGAAAAAGGTAAAGGTAAATAGAAAAGGTAAAAAAAAGGAAAATATACCTTAATCTATTTACTACGATTCTTGACCTCTACTCTGTTTACGGGTTATAAAATTATGAAGCGATAAAATTTAACATTTTTTATACATTGCCATTCTAAGAGGCATTTAGAATAATCAAATTTATTTTGGTTTTTATTGATAACAAAAAAGAAATCTTATCTGTAAATATATACAACAAAAAAGCATATTGTTAGAATAAAACTAAAATTATTTTCAAACATTTTTTCTTTCAATTAGAACAAATATTCTATGAGGATGAAGCATTTAATCTAAAACTAAATTAAAATTGCAAAAAGAGAATATTAAAATACATTTCAATAATTATGAAAATTGAAGTAATGAAACATTTGAACTTGCAAATCTCTGATTATGAAGAAAACTATTGTTAAAATTGACGTATTAGATAAACATAGATTGTTCAAGAGATGAAATCTTTTATAAAATATGATGTTATGATTATAAGACAGTTATACATTAAAAGCCTAAATCCTAAATACTCAACGTAACAATGGACGATTTAAATTAAGGTTGAATTGTTATATTAATTTACTAAGAAATTATACAATCAAGAAATGTGAGAAGTATCGTTAAAATCAAATAATTATACGAAGACAGTTTATTTATATTTGTATTCTAACATGACTAGTAAAACAGACCAGGGTAAATTATTTCTTCCAATTAAGAAGAAAGAAACAGAAAATAATAATTAAAAGAATACAGAAGGAACTAAAAGGGATTCTTTTCTCAGTCTAACAGTTCCGTTTAATCTGTTCTTTGTAATACAGATAATGGCACCTCCAAAACCTGTTGTTCGACCAGAAGAATAACCGGACCGGAATAAGAATTTACAGAAAAACGAAAAGGCGTAGACGATGAAAATTATTACGTCTCAACAATTAAAGGAACGAGGCGGGTATTGTTTCGCAGGCTAAGAGATATAAATACTGACAGCACCAACGAAGAGAGTCAGTAGTTCTGCGAGACCGTGTTCGGCGTACTCGTGATAACAAACGATAACAGAGCAGTTTTGCAAGCCCGAGTTCGACGTGGTTGCGGTGACAGCGATATAAGTAGGCGTGTGGAACAACAAGTGAATAGTACGTCACGAGCATTCCATTTTAGACAGTCCGTGAATGCAGGAAGTTTTTCAGTGTTATTGGTAAACAGTAGTGAAAATGAGAGTATTCCACTCATTCATAAAGTGTAGGATAATTCTGTTGCAAACAGCAAAAGTAATTATATTTACAAAAATTGAATTGGATAAACTTTAGACTGTTTTCTTGATATCTTATCAATGCAATATTAGTTTCTATTGGTCTTTATATTTTTAGTAAATTGAACTGTTTTCTGGTTTTTATAATTTAACTGTCATTAATAAATTTTTGTCATAATGAATTTTTATTTAAATTGCTATTTTGAATGTCACACGCACTATTGTCATTATTATTATTATTATTATTATTATCATTATTTATTTTGTTTATATGTCTAGAGTAATAAATTGTATTTATAAGAAATTTTTACGTTCGTTAGTCTCTCAATATACTTATCGAACCGCGAACACGCGACAATATAAAACTGATGAACTTTGCACCAAACTGATTTTTTGAAGACAAATTTATCAAATATAAGACAAACAAATAATTAAAGAAACGGATAAAAAATAGTTTTTTCTTTAATACAAATAGTTCATTTTATTAAATATCTTCAACTAATTTAGCTCTTGGTTTTTTTGTTGTCAAAATATCTAATCTCAAATTATTATTAAAATTACAATTCACTGCTATAATTTTGTTTTGCTGATGCATTAAGGAAAGCTTTTTTCAACGTTTCTCTTTTTATTGTATCTACTTACAGTTCCGATCTATTACTACAGTTTAATGAAGGCTCTCACTAGCAGACAAGGTCTTATATCTTTTGCAAGTCAAGCCAAAATAATGTATTATTTGTTAAATAAATTTGTAAAATATTATTTTTTATTTAAGTGAATTCAACAAAACTGTATTTCATTTAAAAATTTATGATGTTTTGTACTGTACCGAATATATTTTAATGTATTTTATTGTTGACATTAATAAACGAATATGTAAAACGTAAACTGTTGTAAATATAATGCGATGATCAATTAACCAAATACATACATTTATATAACACTATTTCACCATAATTTTATGCACATATTTTATCAATTTCAAACATTTGTGCGCCCGTAAACATACAAATAGAATTACAATATTAACAAAACCCTCTTTTACACGGGTGGCTATATTTATCACCGGTTATAATAACAAATAGGTTTGTGTATTCAGCAACATTAAAACTGTTTAGCAAATAAAGGTAAAATGCAACCGACTTCACTAGATACCTGCACCCAAAATTTAAAAATTATACTATACATTTTATCTAATAAAACACGTAGAAAAGTTCTAACTTACAGTAATATTAATCCAACTCAAACAAACCTCGTTCATAAAATACAGAGATTTTATCTATGATATTAAAATAATACATATTTTTTCATAATAATTTCTGTATTAGTATAAAACAATATTTTATTTCTAAAGGTCAACGGTAACGTAACTTTGAATTAAAACTTGTTTTTTAATTAGGAAAATTTGAAAAAGCTAATTTTAGTTTTTTTTTTTTAAATTTCATGAAAGATTTTAATCAGTTACAAGGATAAATAATCAAACCAGTCAGAATACGCGAAATTTCAACCAATAACTGTACATAATTATTTGGCAAATCACAGTGGTGAAAGTGGCATATTTGATACAATCAAGTACTATGTTGGCTTTATCATTTATAAGAATTAGTAATTATTACCATTTATGTAAACGCAATCTTGGTGAATCACAATTCCATATTGTGACTATCACTAAAATAGATTTCCATAATATCTGTCCAAATTATTTTGTTATCCAAAACTGTTTTAACTGAAATTTTAAAATAAGGTGATATCTGTAAAATTAAATCAATTTTTTTAAGTCACAAACCTTAAGATTAAAATTACCACGGTAGCAGTTGGTTTTTGATTTACTAATTTATTAGCTAAATGTAAAAAGAAATGTTCTTTACCCATACTGATTGCCATTTCACTTTTCCTCTATACCCTACGGCGATATTATAAAATTAGTTCTTTTATACACAGAGTAATTTATAAGTTCATCATCAAAATTGTCCTTTTTCCTCAAAAATGGAACCGGCGTAAGTTCTTTTATTCGGTTTTGTTTATTCGTAACGGAAGTTAGATTAAAAAACATTTTTAATTTGAGGATTTCCTCTTATACCTATCAAGCTTGTTATAAAGCTCTAAGAAAGCTTCTTAAAGAAAAAAAAACTTGTTTTTTATAACCAAAAATTCGAAGAGTTTATAATAATAATTTTTAACCGTTTTCTTTAAAGGTTAATACACACGCGTGCGTGTAAGTACTACAAAAAGCTTGACGGGTGAAAGAACCTCAGTTAAGTTTAAAATAGGAATTTTAATTAACATCGTGTACTGACTGCAAAGAAATCAGTAACCAAAGGAAAACAAACAAGTGAATTTAAGTTTTGGAATCTCGTAAAAGAAAATAATATGCCCTTTTTACTGTATGGATAATGGATTACTGATTTGAAATATAAAATTTTCAATCTGAAAATTTCACTCTCCCAACAAAGAAATAATGCAAAAATCTGCATATAAAAAAAACAAAAATATATATATATCTACACCTAAATAAAAGGTTTTTATTATTTCATTCTTAATTTTAGTGGTTATATGCTTTAAATGACGTATATTCTCCATACTTGGATATCATAATTACCTGGGTTTTCCATAATAAAATATTACATTAAAAAGTGTAACATTAAAGTAAAAATTAAAAAATATGTAAATACATATTTTCATCGCTGAATATAAATTTATACTTATAAAAATAGGAAACAAGATTTTAAAATAGATTATTGAATATTTATATGCAATTTTTATTAGTAGGTTGTCTGCTGCTAAGAAAGCGTACACCCACATCTCGTGTGGGAATACTCCAAGCTATAATGGTGTAGTAGTCAGCTGACTGAATGTTGTTTTTCGGGGGCAAAAAACGCTTTCGCATTATCATCGACAAGAACAAACATATAACAAAAAAAAATAATTAAAACTAGACTAAACAACAATTTACAACTAATATCACAGTTGAACTAACTTAGAACTAATATCGCAGACGGAATCTTTAAAATAGGATAGACTTCATTTAAAAAAAAAAAAACAATAAAAAATAAAAATAAACGTAAATAAAATTAAACGAAGTCCGAGAGGAGTGTAAAAGGCTCCTTTTTGGATAAGAAAAATATTAAAAAATTAAGATTAAAGATGTAATAATAGAAAAATAAAAAGATGTAATCATAAGAATAAAATGTACAATATGGATAAAAAAAGTAAAATAAAATCAAAAATTGGCTCTTGGTTTCAAATGGCAAATAATATTAAATTTTATGTAGCATGTTGATATTTTGTAGAAATAATAATACCCGGCCTAAATCTATTTACCGTTGCTTACGATATGCTTAATATGTATTTTGGCGATTTAAATTTACGACGCAAGGCTGCATAACATGCGTGCAATCCGCAGGATATGGCGCACAGTCAAACAACAGATGTTTCATCGCACCCAGTTTTCTGATGACATCAGATACACATGAGTAGCTCTGATATGTCCTAAACGCAATCGGCAGAGGACCATTTCCTCTCGGTGAATTTTTCTCCATGAAGAGTTCAACGGCAGCACAGTAACCTAGATTTGTTGGAATTTATTATCTACTGCAGCAGTCCAATCACTTTGCCACTTTGCTCGGAGAGCGTTTTACAGAATTAATAAAATCGGCAGTAGCAACACGAGCTGTGAATGACTGTTGACTACATGGTTAACAGCGGAATCTGCACTTTCATTATCCGGAATTCTCACGTGGCTAGAAATCTAGGATAAACTCACTTGTATGTTGCGATGGTTCAACTCAGCGATTGCGTTAAAATTTTGGTGACGATAGAATGTCTAGAATACAAATCTAACGCCTGGACTGCACTACACGACTCGCTTCAAATAAGGATATGACGGTATTTTTTGTTAATGATATTCAAAACGTTATTGATGGCGTACAGCAGACACTTGTAATATTAGGTAGACCAAATATATAGGCTCTGCCATAAACAAAAAATGCGCATCTAACGGTATCATTCCATTTCGACCCATCTGTGTATATTATTGCGTCAGGTTTGGTCTGGGAGAGAAATTGATAAAGCATTTACTGAAAGACGATAGGAGTTTTTGATTTTTTTATTATACATAAGGTCAAATTAAAATTTATGGGATCTGGTCTCCACAGAGGATATAAAACAGGATAGTTGGGAAAATAGGTATGTCAAAATTTTAAATGTACAGCAAACGCCGGCTACGAACATCTATTGTTGCTGTATAACGTGGATGGTTTTTATAAAGTTGTAAATGAGGGTTCGCGAAGACTGCTTTAAAAACCAGGTGATTCGGTTGTCCTTTAACCTGAGCAGAGTAAGATACTAGAAACTGGCCAAAGTGATGTCTATACCGAAGTCAAAGTGTATGATGGCTCGCCGCAGTCAACAAGTATGCTTGCGACAGGCTTTGATTTAAATGCACCAATAGCAAGACAACGGTAAGTATGATGTACAGCATCTTAAGCGCGGTATGGTGCGCTGAAGATTAGGTGACACAACCATGATTTAAACGGGAATAAATGATGGAATAATAAAAATGCAACTACATGATCGATCGGCTTCCCACTTGGTGTTGCTAAGGACTCACAGCATAACTAGAATGTTTACACATCTCATTTATAATATTTTTGTGTCTGACCCACATAACATAGCTATCAAAACGCAATGCTAAAGATTTAACGTCAGGAGAGGTGGCAGTAGGCTCTCTGTTAAGAAAGACTTGTGGAATAAAGGATCTCGCAGGCGAAAAAAGACTACTTGTTTTCTCAGGGGAGTTGGTGAAGCCGGTGGCCTTGGACCGAACTTCAAGGCGAGATAGTATTCTGTAGTAGTCTCTCAACTGCGACTATTGAATGGGACGTAATATATGTATAGCAAAATCATCAACAAATAAAGAATATGAAGCAGGTAGCTTGATTCATTTAGTAATATTTTTGATGGCTATAGGGAACAAAATGGCACTTAATACACTTCCCTGAGGCACTTCAGTCTCCAAGATGACGCTACTCGACACAGAATCTCCAACACGAACACGGAAATTTCGGTCATTTAAGAAACCACTAATAAAAAGTATAAACCATTAATAAACTACTAATTTAGAATACCACGTCCCCAGGCCGTGTCCTACGTCTTCCTGATGTCAAAGAAGATAGCGACGACGCGCTAGCATAACCGATAGGCGTTTTAAATAGCAGTTAACAGTGACACCAGAACGTCGATGGAAGATCGTCCTGAAGGGAAACCAGACTGTTCTGGAGATACTATAAAATCACGTTTCTCTAAATAACATGTAAGCGTAGTTCAACATTCTCTCCATCAATTTGGACGAAATGCTTGTCAAGAAAATAGAGCGGTAGCCTGAGGAGCATGCTTTTATTTTATATTAACTTCTTACTTTCTTTTCAACCATCAGTTTCTTTTTTCGTTTTAATTTTACAAATTGGCAAAACATTACAAGTTATAAAACTGTACATTCAAAGGAATACACATTTCCGTAAAATATGAAACGTGACTTTTTTTTAGCATTAAGGAACTAATAAAACTATCACAAATATAATTAGAGCAAATATTCGCACATAGATCCATATTTTAATATATGTTACTATATATTTTTAGATTTGTTTTGTAAAGTTAGATGATTAAATACTAAAAAAATAACTATAAAAGTACAGTTATTCTGGTTTTTAGAATTGTTTTAAAACATTACAGAAAATAAGATTTTAATCTGGCATAAAACACCTATTTTACAACGGATTTTTAAAAAAATAAGAAGCATCAAACTCAGTTGTCTTCTATATTAGCCAAACATTCAAAAACATTACAAAATTCGAAGATCATTCACAAATAAAAACAAAAAAATGTTTCTCCAAATAAGTTATGAAAAGTAACAAAAATTACGTAAGTGGCACAGTTATGGATATCATTATAAAAGTAACAAAGGATTAATACTTTTGTTTGTTTCTTTTAAATATTTAGTCCAATATTATTTACTAATTACGAAGATAAATCTAGACATTTAAATCTGAATAAGAACATTTAAATATTTTCATAAAATTTGACAATAATTTTGTCAATGTTTGTGAGATTAAGTTTGTCTTTAGTTTAATTAGTTTATAAAATTATTAGCTTATTTTTAACGATAGGTAATTTATTTTGGTGTTATGGTTTGAGATAAGCGCACGGTTAATATGTTTGTGGCAGTGAAACAGCAAAATGAGATGACATGAAATAGATGTCAACGATTCGTCTTAAAAACTTGAGTTTTCTTTCGATATTTCTTTAAACTAAAATGGGAGATAATTAACATCATTATTTCTTAAACGAAATTGCTTCATTGTTTAAAATCCATAATTTAGGTTATGAAATCCTTTCATAACATGGATGGTAAGTTTGTATCCTTAATTTATTTTACGCACTCGCATTCCAACCACTGATTTTATATACCACACTTTCTTCTACATCTAAATTAATTAAGATCCGTTAATTAATTAATGGTTTAATATTTGGTCAACCTATAAGTTTCTCCTTCTAATATTGATGTGTTACAAACTTCTTTTTTTCAGACTTGAATTATTGAAATTGTTCATATTAAACTAATCAGCCACCGTAATTCTCAAAATTCTTCTCTAATATTAAATACAAAATCCGCCATTTTTATTTCTAGAAATTAATTAATCAATCCATACTAATGTTAAACAAGAAAACATTCTAATTATTAAATTTATTTGAGACTGCAGTGCATTTATTTTTTTCCATAAAGTCAGAAAACCTTCAGTTTAAAACTGCTTTTTCTGACTACTTTTGATGACCCCTTCATTCTTTGTATTACCTGAAATTTAATTAAAGCTATCCTATCATTGTAATATTTAATAGTGATTTCCTACTTTAATATTAATTTCATTATTACTTTTCTTTTAGGCATTAGTTTTATTTTGTATTAATTATCATTATGCAAACATGACTTACTGCACTATCAGTCTGAACAGAGAAGCTAGTTAAAAACTCGATATTTTGGCTAATGACGCGTGCTATAAATTGAGCCACAGTAATCTAAGGGGTGTTTTGGTCAGTAATATGCGTCAATTCTACTAATCAGAAGTCTAATATTGCTGCAGTTTGAGTGCTATAAAAGAGCACGCTTAGAAAAGAGAGAACAGCCTTCTCAACGCAGAAACTCATATGATACCCCGGGGAGAAAGCGATGAAGATGATAATCAACGATGACCTAGCTTGGTTGCCATATTATATCAGACTATTCCTGACTGATTCCCTAATTATCTAGCCACCTACTGGCTTGATAAAGGGGGTTATTTTCAAAACAACATCTTTAAGGGTCCTGGATTGGCTCAATCAACACTTTTATCCCTTCCCGGGGTTCATAGAGCAAATGATTTTTTGGAACCAAAATATTAAGGTGATGCCAGACTATCTCAGTCGAAACTTAACCTAATAAATTATTAATTTCATGAGTATCAGTATTCAAAATGCGTCTTGTCACTGTTTTATGTAATAATATATTGCAGATATCTATATTATGCATTTACGAGTAAACACTACGGTTTAATTCCAATATCTGACACTTTAGCTTCAACTACGAGAAAAGATCATAGAAAATTAATTTTTACTTCGATGTAGTAATTTTTTTTCTTATATATTTATTAATTTCCCCTTCTCTCTTATTATATATATATATATATATATATATATATATATTTCTTCTGTGCGTGTGTATGTCACTGAACTCCTCCTAAACGGCTGGACTGATGTTGAAGATATTTTGTGTGTGTGATTAAGTTGATTCGAGAATGGTTTAGATTCACAATTTGATCCGATAGAAAATGCTTTTTTTTAATTAATTAATTTATTTATGTATTGTTGTTGATCTTGCGTTGGTTAAGGTTCACAATTAAATCCGGTAGGCAGCGCTGCGATCGCGTTTTAGAATTTTTTTTTAATTTTTGGCATATCATTCAGAACCGGAAGTTGGCGATCGGATTCTAGGAAATTTTTTTATTTTGTTGCTTTTTCACATATTAGTTACTTGCGTCGTAGCTTAGAGTTGTTATTACATTAAAATTCATATTTTTAACAGTCTACTGTGTTTAGAGAGTAGTTTGAATTAAATCCGATAGGTAGTGCTGTTCTGACAATTGGATTTATTTAAATTCTGACTTTTATAAAGTGAAAGGTTAAATTTTATGAAGTTCCGTAATGTTTTGTAAGTTTCTTAATGTTGAGTATTAATTGTAATGATTTTGCAGCCACAACCCTTTTCGTTAAAAAATTATTTTCCATCGAATACTGTGATTAGAGAGTGGTGTGAATTAAATCCGATAGGTAGTGCTGTTGTTTTGCCATTTCGATTTATTTAACTTCTGACTTTTATAAAGTGAAAGGTTAAATTTTGTGAAGTTCCTAATGTTCATTATTTTTAAGCTTTTATGAAACTTTCAATTGTGTTCATTTAATTTGTATGTATACTCAAATCTAGCAATAGCGAAGCATTGCCGAGTCTGCTAGAATTGCGCGCTTATTGAGAATATCATTTATTAAAATAACGTTTTAAAGTGTAATTAAAAAATATATAGTTGATTGTTATTGAATGCAGATGTATACAATAACAATCAACTTAACCTACAAATTTAAATTGTCAGTTCTCAATTGATACTATGCAACTTATGAAGTATTGAACGGCTCTTTGAAAATAAAAATGTCAGTTTGTAAAATAAATTATAACGTTTATAAAATTAAAATATAATTTACGTATAATAATTATAGTTTAAAGTATATTTAAAAAATTGAAGTTATAATTTTTGTAGCTGATTAATTTTTATAAAAACTTTTCTAAAATTGTTTTTAATTTACAATTATCTAAAATTTGGTAAAATAGATGTTAAAATAAAGAATGATAAAAATTTCTACTAAAATTTTAACAACGTTGCTTTTTTTACAGTGCTTTAATTTTTTATTAATTGATTAATTAAGCTATCACATGGTTATGAAACTTCAAAATTATTAAATTAAAAAAAAATGCAGGAGGTACTTTTTTGAAATGATTTTAAGTGAAAATTAGAAGTAATGTGGATGAAAATTTAGGCACTTACGTATTAACGGCACCGCAGCTACAGCTTTGTTTAAAAACAAAGTAGTCAATCGGATTTTGGTGGAAAATGAACAGTCTCTTTATTAATTTTAATAAATGGTTATTTATATTTATTTATTTTATAAATATAATTTAACCAAACTTAACCTACGCTCGCTAACCTTGACTAATTAATACCGTAATTTTTTGAGTATTTATTTAATAAATTCAGTAATTATTGCAATTATTTATTATTTAAATAATCAAAACACTCCTGTTAATTAGTCAAGGTTAGCGAGCGAAGCAAGCGTAGGTTAAGTTCGGTTAAATTATATTTATAAAATAAATAAATATAAAAAACCATTATTAAAATTAATAAAGAGACTGTTTTGAATCTATGTTAAACTCTATATCGGCCCATTTTCCACCGAAATCCGATTGCCTACTTTGTTTTTAAATAAAGCTGTAGCTGCGGTGGCGTTAAAAAGTAAGTACCAAAATTTATTAATTACACTAATTATTAATTTAACGATGTTTCGATTTTCGTCAGATATCTCAATGTTTAGTGAAAATAAATATTAACCATACTACACATAATTAATCAATAAACCCATTACAATAATACAACAATCACAAACTGACAATAGTCATACTAATAGTCATATTAATGAAATTTCGTCCACATTCCTGCTAATGTTAACTTAAATAAGTTACTTATTTATGCAATGCCACATCAGGACAACGTCTGTCGGGCCCGCTAGTGCATATATATATATATATATATATAAAGTAACATAACACCAACCTCATAAAAATATTTTATTTACTTTTTCATTAGATGTGTTGATGTTATTTCTTGGTATATTTATACTTTAAGAGTTTTTGGTAATTTTATCTTATTACATGTTTATAATCTAAAATAAGTTAGTGAAACAATAATTCTGTCTTACTCATACTTTTAACACCTTTTTTTATAAATTAAAAAAAAAATATTACGTATAGCTTTATTTTAATACTTAATTGAAAAATTGAATTAAACTACTTTTCAAAACATCTGGTTCCAACATTCCTTTCTGTACTTTATATTAATAAAAAAAGTGAATAATTTATTTTTGTAAAAATATAGAATCACGTTTCAAGTTAGTCGTAAAATATGAAAACGTTTGACCTAGTCATGTAAATACAGTTAGCTGCTATCAGTTTTCAGTTTATAAATTATTCTGTGTGGTATATATTGCAGTTTATAAATTCTATTATAACAGATTCCAGTCCCGTTTACTTCATAAAACGTCTGCAGTATAAAATACTTCGTTGAAATATAAAATCGAATAATCGTTCCATATTTGCATATTTTAAGAAAAATATATTTATGGAAAAATTTTGTTTAAAAAGATATTAGAAAGCTTTTCATTTTAAAAGTGAAACATATTTCATAAGTGATAGAAAACAATATTTTAAAAAATTTTAAATTTGTATAATGTATACGAAGAAAAATGAACGAATCAAAGATAAACCATCGATGAATTAGATGATATACCTTTTTAACGTATTAATAATACCTATTATATTAATACATTTTTTAAAAGCAACCGGTCCGTCATAATTTTTTAAAAAGAATACACTTACTAACCAAGCAAAAAAGAAATATTTTGATAAAATAATACATTAAATTAGTAGCTTTATTGGCCTCAACTACGCTTATATAATTTTACACGAATCAACTTCAAATTATCATTATAGTATGTGTTAACTAAAACTTACGTATTATAAATCGCATATCTATTCTCAAATAATTTATGTGAAACAAAAATTACCTAGACAAACCACTAGTTAAAAATATTATTAGTAAAATAATTCGCACCAAGATAAATTTTAATTTCAGATTAACAAATTATTTCCTTCGTTCGTTTCAGCAATTATGTACAAAAAATTGTGATGAAAATATATTCCTAGAAAAATTACTTGGTAAGGTTACACCAGGTACCAGTTTTATCTATTAACCGAAAAAAATTACATTTTTAACCACTTACTCGGTAAAAATTTTGATCAAATTTATTAAATTTATTTTAATTTATAAATATTATTATTATTATTATTTTATTAATAATAATAATATTAATTTTATTTTATTTATTTTAATTTTGTTTTTATTAAATTTTTTTCCCGTTTCTATCGAGTTTAATTTTGACTCCGGGAAAACTATAATGTTAAAAATTTCAACTCAACAAATAATAAAACAAACATTAAAAACTGGACTACCAAGGGTAATATTTTGTCACTTCTAAAATAATATTCTGACCTTTAGAAATCGGCACAAATTAAAACAAATAACTACTGATTTACTAAATCTTAATCTGATACCTGATTTGTAAAATCGAAATTAATAAAGTAAAAATTTAAACAACCATTATATTTAGTTTTTTATGTGGTTTTCCTAAAACCACAAACGGTAAAGTGACTTTTTTGTCTTATTTTATACTTTCATTTTTATTCTTCATTTACTCTTCTTGAACGTCAGGACTAGGCCAGTATAGGCTAGAGCTAAGAAGTCTTTTCCTTAAAACCTCTTTCAATTTGAAAGAAGTAAGTGAACCCACTTTCAGCCCTTACCGAACAAGATGATCACTTTTGGAATACTTATGTCTTTATCCAGTTACTGACATTTTCTAGTACTGGCACACTTAACTGGCTTTTAAGTATATTACCTAGAAATAACCAAAATTGTGGTAGCGAACACGTTTTACTCAATTGTTGAATTAGAAAGGAACCTTCCAGAAACTTCCGTTTTCCTCTTTTTTCAGATCTTTAAGTTTCTAGAATGAATAATCATCTTGAGTAAGCTACCGATAGATGGAAGGGATGCTAACCACCTTGTGCTACTGTACCCAATCAGTTTCTCCAAGGTCACACATATCTCTCAAAACTTCTGTTCTTATCAGTAAATTTAATCTACTACATACTTACAATAAATTGATAGACTTTTTCAGCTACACTGATGTAGTAAAAGGAGCTAGTTTAATTAGTACTTATTAGAGATGCGGTTAAAACTTTCTGGAGCCTTGTGAATTCGACGTTACACCTCTTCTGGTAAAGTACAATTTCTGTTCCACAGCTGCAATTTGTCATCACATAATGCCAGAACCTTGGCTTTTAGATCAGTTGATTCTACAGTATTCGAAACGCGTTTGAAAATTAAATCAAATTTTTACTTCCTATTTCATGAACGTATAGAACTTTCACTTGAATTTTCTTATCAGGAAGAAAATATCTTATTAACATAGGACAATACAACACAGTTATAATTTGAATAATCAGAATAAACAGACACAAATTTTGTTTTAGAAAGATTCAACAATATCTGACCTTTAAGACTCCACGCACGAACGCCTTATCAGACTATTTTTCCTAAAAACATTTCTTATTTAATTTAGAAGAGCAATATAATGATGTAAATGTTTGGTTATTAGCTTCCATGATAATCACATGCTAAGTTAAAAACATCATTCTTTTTAATTAAAGATAGTTACTTTTATTTTAAGATAAAATTTAATCATAAAAAGAGATGAAGCCATTCTCTATTTTGCTCTTAACACTTTTTAAAATTTTCTTTACGTTTGATAAAATTTTTTTTCTGAATACATTTTGAGCTATTAAAATGAAAAAAGTACTCCAATTTACTGATTTTGAAAGTATGGAACAAAGTTCTAAAACAAAACTTCAAAAAAATAACTTTTGAATATTCTCCATACATATTTTTTTTTTAGAATTTATTGCCAGTGAGTACATTAAAATGTCTGTGAGAAAGTGATTGAAGTCTTTATTTAAAACCTCAAAAATATTTTCAACAAAATCTTTTTCTAATTTCTGTAGAATTTTTATTATTATTTAATTTAATAAACCTGTACTAGGAACTGGTTCAACCTGTTTCTTGTAAATACATTAGGTGAAACTTTAGTCTCGATAATTGTAAATACAAAATACATTAAATACGTTACGCGATGTCTAAGTAAAACAGTCATAAATCAAAATAATAACCTATTTTCATTGGTATTTTATATTATTATATGTTTTATATCATACATATGATAAGTAGGTTATAGATCTAATAATAATTATAATATTTCGAGTTAAATAAAAATTATAATCTACTTTAATATAAACAGAAGATGTTACGTTTATCTTCTCTTCCTTCTGGAAGAAGAAAATTTGTAGATTACAAGTCATTGAAAGCTAGAATTATATTTAGAGGGGTGTTATGTAAAGACAAAGTTAATGATTTTCTAATTAGGGTAAAACTATAGGTCAAGTAGCTATGAAACATTGCTACCTACATTATCGCTTCATATTCTCTCATAAAACATTTTAATCTTCACCATTCATTGATATATAATTTATTTTGGATTAATCCATTGAAAGATGAATGCAATATTACTAGTTTACCTCAATTGGATCACGTAATTTTCTGAATTTGATTAATCTTAATGATGGTTCAGAGTAAGAGCATTTATTTTAATTAATCCTATATTGTTGTATAATCGAAGGACTGAAGAAAATATTTAATGAGCATTAGAAATATAAGATCTTATACGCCACAGCAAATTTTAAATATTTTTGAAAATGGTTTTGAAAAAGAGACTGTGTGAGAAAGAACATTTTACAACTATTACAAAAAAGACCGTTGAAATGAGGAAAATATTTAACAAATTAAAAAGATCTAGTTCAACATATTTATCCCTAAAATATTCATTTTTATTATTAGTTTAGATAGGCAGTTGTGATTATATTAGTTCAAAAACCAGAAATCAGGTTTTAGAGTTAATTTTAAGAACGCCATTATCAAGAGAAAAAACAATGCATCCAACTTTAACATAAACATCACATAAGCGATTCTTTTTTGTTTTTTTGGAAAACTCAAAGAAATAATGACTGGAAATGATTTTATTTAGAATCACTATAACGACGAAACGGCTCTTTCAATTATTGAAAATTACACAATGAACGAGTTAAAAACATTAAGTGGTACATCTATAATTTCAGAAAGAGATGTAATAAAGGTATTTTTTATTTGAATGGAGATAAAATATTAATTCCTTTTATTAATATTTTTAAAATTAATTCTTAATTTTTAATTCATAATTTTTTAAATTAATTAAGAGGAAAGGTGGAAGAGTAAAACAGTTATTTTAAAAATTAACTAGGACACCCGTGCTGCTCCGCAGTATTAATTATTTATTAGTTAATATTACTTATTTATTACTCCGCAGTAATAAATTAAGTTACAATAGGTAATTTACTCTATAGTTCATAAGATTTCCTTCCCGTCAACATTAGCTATGGGTACACCCTTAGATTTTATCTCAATTTTCACATTTTTAAAAAACATTTGCGCGTATTAGGGTAACGTAAATTTTTCCATGAGTAAAGACTGATTTAGGTAGGTAGAGTCCTACTCGGTCTAGAGTTTGTCCTTGCGCTTTGTTGACGGCCATGCAAAATGCTAACCGTATCGGAAATTGTCTTCGTTTAAAAGAAAATGGTACAGTAGTGTCAAACGGCGTCAAATTAATTCGAGTCTGTAATAGCCGTTGTCCAATATTCGTAACTATTATAACTTCAACGTACAAACTGTTGTCATTCATTTTTCTAATTATCGGTCTCGTTCCATTCAATAATCCCTTAACTGGTTTTAAATTTTCAGTAACATTAAAATTCTACCTTCTTTTATAGTCAACTTGTGGGGCAGCAAACCAAGCAATTCAAAGCTACTTATAAATTCTGTGGGCAACAGCAACATTTCACTCTCTTCTGCTGTTTTCAATATATTTATACACACACACACACACACATATATATATATATATATATATATATATATATATATATATATACTCGTATAAGTTCTCGATTCTCATAAAAGATCTGAGACCTTTCTGTGCTCACTTTTTGGTGAAAGAATTGTAATAATTGAAAATATAGTTCATTTGATGGGGCCCTAACGTGGTGAGTGTTTTAAGACCGAAATCAATTTTGTATTTTAATTATTTTCTGAGATACGGCGGTTTGAGTGTATTTTTAATAATGATCAAACGCGTATGTTCCCTCAAAGAATTTTCAGGAATCGAGTGATCGAAGTCGTGTGTGCTCATTTGATGGCGCTAGACGAGGTGAGTGGTTTAAGACCCATACGAATTCTGTGTCTTAATTAGTCGCAGATATATCTCGATTTGAATGATCTTGAGGTAAGGCTTTGAGTATGAGAAAAGTTATGTTCCTTTAAAATTCCTCTCATAATATATAAGTGTAGTCGGTGCATGCTAGTTATCTGTGGCTTGATGTAATGAGTGTTTTAGTACCTCAAAAAAGTCTGTAACTAAAGTAGTTGCCGAGTAATTTCAGAAAAACTAAATTTCTTTTAGTTTGTTTACCAAATTTTCTAAGTATGTAGATAAGTATTATTATTATTGTCTTATAATTAATATTTAATTCAATTACGATAAATGATGACCAACTCGAAATTAAGCGAAAATATTTTTATCTGCCCTATTTTTGTTGTTTCAGAAAATTATTAATAGCCTTTTACTTTTTCCGGCAAATGTAGCTGAAATAGCTATATAAAAGGAAAAATATGGCGATCGCGTTAAAAATGGAATCTCCGGTTTTTTGCAAACTTTTACGTTTCAGTCCAACTAGTTCATCCACATCAATAACATGTGTATATTTGTGTGTTGCACTGTTTTCGGTCTTATATCTCAGGATTGACCGAACTGATTTTTTTCAAATTGGGCTCAAATGTTTCTAAATATGGGGCATTGACAATATTATTTTTTTTAAATTCGTTATGGGGAGAGAATAGCTCGAAAACTAATTTCGATTTTTACACTTGTATTTTTAAAGATATTATTAAAGTAAATTTGTTATCTGCAATGTTAATCAAATTTAAAAAAATAAGATTAACCTCCACCTCTTGAAATAACAGAAATAACTCTTAAAACTGAAATAGATATGATTATTTTTTATTCTCTTTCTCTACTTCTCTTCGGCTTAAATATCTTTCAAAAATCTGTTGAGAGCTTATACTTCGTGTATTAAGAGCTATTAAGAAATACAGTAAAATCTTCTTATTCACGGGGGTTAGAGATTGTAAAATCACCCCCAAATACAGAAAACCGCGAATATAGAACGGAACTAATCATTTAAGGAAGAATGGTTAGATTCTATGCAAAATGAAAAAAATCCAGCCTTACTTACTTGGGCGATGTTATTGGTAAAATACAGACGGCAACATTAAGTATAAGCACTGGTTTAGTACAGTACATAGGTACACTACACAAAAAATAACAGGGTCATTCACGGGAACCGGATGTTTTTAAAATAATCATAAAAAATTGAATATTTACTTTAAAAAAGTTTTATTGGTACTGAAACACTTGGTAAATCAAAGCATTTGTTACTTACTCATGAACGAAAAATCTAGAAACGATCCGTCCCGGAAACAAGTTACGGAGAACAGCCATCGTTGCCCTCGCTGTGTGCGCTGTAGCTTAGTTATTCCTAGCTGGAATAACACATTTTGAAAATCGATTCCCCGGTTTCGTAACTCAGGGATGAAAAACGTATTCAACATCGCAATGTAACGATCAGATGTTACAGTTACGGCAGCGTCATTTTCTTCAAAAAAATATGGTCCGATAACACCGACCTTTCCTATTGCACACCAGACAGTCACCTTTGGGCTATGAAGTGGTCTCTCGTGAAGCTGATGTGGGTTTCTTGCAGTTAGTCGGGGACCCGGTGGTTTTTTCTTCAATATTGAACCGCTTGTTCGAAGGTTGTTTACCCATCGCAATATTGTGTTACGAGAAGGGACACTTGCATTACGATGGATATTAAACTGACGGCGGAAATCTCGCTGAACAGCAGTTACGGATTCGTCATTTCGCACAAAACTGTCATACGCGTACAGGCGTTGTTCTAGCGTCCACGGCTCCATCTCAACGACAAAAATGTAAATGCTATGAACAAAGGAAACGTCAGACACCAGCCACGTGCCCCTCCCACCACGAACGCCCGAGTACAACCCACTTCAAAAACATCCAGTTCCCGTGAATGACGCTGTACAAAATATTTCCTACTTTACTCGTAAGCACTTACCCAACTGTCTGATTTAAAAACTCACCACAGTACATACAGTATGTTGTACTGTATTAGAAAACGGTATTATATGTTGAAATAGTACTCGGTAATCGCCTTAAAAAGATGAAAAACAAGAACTACAGTAGTACGTACACCAAAAATAAAAAATTACTATAAAGGAAATTTACAAAACCAACCTACACTATTTTGGATTGCTTTAACAAAAATTTGTAATTTTTCCTTATCTCGTTCTTGTTTTTAAATCCATGTGAAGTTCTGTGCATTTTTGCATGGCATCTTCAGTTTTGCACTTAAAATTCTGTTCAACGATAGATCTATAAAAAAATGGATAAGAACATGGAGAGTTAATGCGTTCGGTAAGCGTTTTGACATTCCAGGAATCGTATTCTAGGGATCGTATCATGTACCTCTTCATGTTCATATTCTACCTGCGCCATTAAATCTTTTAATATTTTTACTTTTTAATTTCACTATATAATGTAATGTACGCGAATACGGAAACTTTTAGCCGCGAATATAGAAAAGACATCGCAAAATATTACACCACGAATAACGAAATCACGAATACAGGAAGCGCGAATAAGGAGATTTCACTGTATCTACAATCTTTTTAAATTATAGACACCGGACCTAAATTGCAGAAAAAACTTTGCAATGAAAAAGCTGTGCATGGACTTGACAGGCATAGCCAGGAAAATCATGCAATATTTTGCCAATTTTTTTATATGCAGAAATTTTATCTGTTGTTGAAAGCCAGCATAACCAAAACTAATATTACAACTACAGAATTATTTTTTCCGTAACTTCAAATGATTACAGGGAATTAAAAATTACAATTTAAATTTCAAATCAGGCATATCTAAATACTGATTTAATTTATTAGGGTAGAATGTACAAAGATATAACATTTAATATAACTTTAAAACAAATTTTATTAATTAAGATATATAATACTACCCGGTCGGGCCTCGCTTCGCTCGTCCGACCCTCTAATCTAGATCCCCGAGACCGACCCAGTGGCTCCTCGCCCCGGGCATTCCGGAGCTCCTGTGGAGTCCCCAAACTGTAGACCGTCTCAAAGCTTGCTTCGCTCGCCGTTACCGTATAGCCATGATGCCCCGACTCCTGGACCACCGCATTGTTCGTGAATTACACGGTTGTGAGAATAATACTGATAAATAACAGTTAAATCATTTTGGCTTTACAGAAACCTGGAAAAGAAACTAAATTACAAAAGACAGAATAATACCGTCGTGGGATAGCCCGAATGTATCCTGCAAATTTGAAAGCAATCGGTCGGTTGGTTCTTATGTAATACGAGAACTAACAAACAAACTTTTGGCTTTATATATAAGAATTTATTTATAGTTAAGAATGTTTGAATTAATTAATTTTTTTCTTTCTTTCTTTTTTTTTGGTATTATCACAATTAAACAAAGGTTCATAAAACACAATAATATATGTAACTCTAGAGACAATGGAACGTGATTTAATTAAAACTATTTTACTCTGTTACATCTAATGTTAATTAACTATTAAAAGTTTTGTTATAAAATAGTACATTTTATGAATCTAGGATTTCTAGTTAATAGCAAAGTGGAAGGTTAGTTTAACTAAAATTACTTCTATTTAAAACTGATTAACATACATTTGCAATTAAGAATATAATTCACTTTCTACAATTAAATTTTAGTACATTTTTAACCTTTTATACGAGTAATACTAAAAAAAATCCATTTTAATGTATGAATAATAATCTCTATTAAAACAGAAATGGAACGATTAAAAAAAAGTAATTAAAATTTCAGAATAAAAATATAACAATTACGCATCATTAATATTCTGTAATTATGCTAGGCAAAAAATATTGAGTAATCTTGTAGTAATACTACAATATGACTATAATTAAGAACGCTTATTGGAAATCATACGGCTCCAAGACTATGATAATTTTTTTCCAATTTCATCTATTCCATAATTTTTGAACTATTTTATAATTAGGGTAAAGTCCAGACTGATCACCGGTATTGCTATTATAATTATTATTTATAACTACTACTTTATTTAATTACTATTACTTTTTATTTATATTATTTCCTCAGTATCTAAAGATGATGATCATCAATTGCATTAATTCCTGCAAAATTAGAAATTAGCACTGCAGTTTTAGTTTAGACCTTTGTTTTAAGTCTCTGAGTGCTTTCTTTTATCCAATTTAATATATTATGTGCTGGTATTATAATTAATAATAATAAATGAAAGAAGTGTGTGCAGTATTTATTTTTTTTCCTTTAATTAACCATTTAACTAATTATTTTAATTTGAAAATACCTTCCCTTGTATCCTCTACTGAAAGCTCCGTAAGTAACTATTAGATGCGCAATCTGAAGATTCACAAATCTTCCACTGTTGGTATATACTAAAAGTTGTTTTACCTAAACGAATCATCTGTTGATTTAGTAAGCAACTGACGTAACATTATCGCTAAACTTAATACGTATGTAAAATTTAAAACCAAATACATTTCTAAAGGCAAGCGATTAAGATGATTATTACTACTACGAATTTGCTGTTACTTATTTATTAAGTCTCGTATTTACTTTTTTTAAATAAACAATATAACAAAATAAGCCAGTGGTATTTTTAAAAACCTTTAGTACAGCAATTTTAACAAAATAATCATTTACTAACCTAAGATAATTTCTACTACAGTACAACAAAACTTAATTAAATAATCAGAAATCAATTTGAACAAAAAAATCTAAATAATAAAAGTTAAAATATATTTTCATTCAGATTATTTATTTAAAAAAAAATAATAAACAAAATTTTCAGTAAATTGCTAACAATCTATAGAATTTTAATTTTTATTAGTGAAAATAAATAAATAAACCCGTTAACAATCTGATAAAAATTGAAAAATTTCCCCGTTCTGATACTGCTTCATTTAGAGGAGAATAACATTTTAATAATATTATTTATTTAAAGAACATTAATTTATTTTGAATTGTTATCGTAAATGTTTAGTTGGATAACGATTGATCTTGTTTGTTTATTTATTAATGTCATTATTGCTCATAAACATTTACGAGTCAAGTCATAAGGGTCTCTAATGATATATTGTATAATTTAATTAAGATTTTCATTCATTTTAAATGTATATTTAAGACAAGAAGAATGGTATAAATAAATAGTTAACACGATGTCTGTACCCAAAACGGTGGCGGGATAGTTGGATTTTGAAAAAAATTACATTGATAATTTCATCGTAAATAAATAAATTCATAAAAGTTTAATTATAACTGGATACCTTCGAATAAATTTATTTAAACAAAACATTATTTATTAAGCAAAACGTTTGCTTATTTATTTATATTTCATTTTAATAAATATTCGAAACATCTTCCTTTAGGACAAGGAAGAACTCAGAGTGTCTAAAAGCAAACGGAATACCGGAAAAGATGCCAGCTGGTTGTCCGATGATGTCAAACAAAAGCTCGGAGATAAGAAAAGCAGCTTTAAGGTATGGCAAGAAACAAAAGCGGATACGGATAAAGACGCTTATAACACTGCAAAAAAAAAAAACGGCTAAACAAGCCGTTGCCATCGCCAAAGACTAGGCTAACAAGACTCTGATCACCCAACTAGATAATGCAGAAACAGATAAGGAAGTATTCAAAATAGCCAAACAACGTTACAAATAAACTCATGATTTCAAACAAAATAAGTATATAAATGATGCTTCAGGAAACTTACTAACACCGGACGATGAAATTAACAATAGATGGCAAGAGTATTTCCAACATCTTTGAGGAGTTCCCACAAGAGCGGCCCGTACCATCCCCTTACGAACTTGACCCTATTGAGGTTATTGTACAATCTGAAGTAAGAATGGCTATCTCTGGTATGAAAAATGGTAAAGCCACCGATCCGGATGAAATCCCAATAGAACTCTGAAAGAAAACGGACAGCTGGAGTTAAGTGGCTGACAAACCTTTTTAATTTCATTCATACATCTCAGAAGATGCCAGATATGTGGAGATTTAGTAACATGATACCATTTTATAAGAACAAGGGGAATGCTGCTGAATGTGAGAACTATAGAGTCGTTAAATTAACCTCACTTACCCTTAAGATATGGGAAAGGGTTATTATCGGTAGGCTAAATAAACTCTCCACCATAACCACAAACCAGTGCGGTTTTACTACCGGAGTGGGCACCCGGACGTCATACACCGCGTAAGAATACTGATGGACAAATATTAAGTCCTGAGATCTCTGTTTATCTTCGGCTTATGTTGTCTGTTAAGTCGAATTCTATGAGAATAATTTTATTTAAATTACTTTTTTTTAACGTGTATATATTACTTGGTCCAGGCGAACTTAAGGGCTACGTACCGATTGATGAGGAGGGATTTTCTCCTGTTACGGGTCGGAGATTCTGCAGGCTGGGAGGGTCTGGAGGCACTGTGCAGTAAGTTCTGTCTGACAGCAGTAGTGGTGAGAGTATGAAGAGATGTTATAGCGGAGATTCGGCGTGCCGATTGCTTGCATTCAAGGAGTAAGTGGAAGAAGACTGGAGAGGCTCCGGTTCGATGCCAGAAGAGGGTAGTTGGCTCGTGTGGTTTGTCCGCTCGGGACTACGAAATACATCTCAACGAAATAGATACACAACTAGGATCGAGATTAAGAAGTGCTCCGGAGACACGGACCGCAGCGTTCGTATGTTGGAGTCTTTTGAGGTAGGTTTAGGCCGGCTAGAAGAGGGACTTCATGGGTAACAACATGTTCGGTAAAGTGTGAAGAACGAAGCCACACAGACTTACCAAATTGTCTCTGATGAGGCAACTCAAACTCCGGATGGGAAATTGGAACGATCCACGACTTAGTAGCTTGAGGAGCTGTGGCGGGCGGTCGAAGATGGGGTCCCTCATGCCAATCATGTACGACTAGTCCTTAGGGGCTGCCCGAAGACATCTTCCGGTCCTCCACTTTTGTTGAAGGTACTGACAGTTTGGACGAAGGAGTTGGCTCTGCCTGGATTATTGACCTGGGGGTTGGAATTGAGCATTTTCAGCACATGACGGTGCTTCGGAAAGCTCCGTGGCTTAGGGAATTGGTCACTACTGGCAATTTGAAGCCTGGACAGGTGCTCCATTTGCAGTCAATTACTCGGGACCTTTCCGAAGAAGATAGCAACTGTGAGCTACCCCAATTATGCTACCACTTGGGCGTACCGATTTCGCTCTGGTAATCGATTCTGCGGCGGAGAATCGTGGGGTGGCCTCTGCTATTTGCAGGTCCATCCCACAGAGTGAATGGAAAAGGTCGGCGGGTACTCGTTTGTGGTCCACAATGGCGGGTCAGACAAGTCTTACGACCCGCGAGTCTGCCGACTACTACAGCTGTGGTAAAGGCGGAGGCAGTTTCACCAGGGGTAACCGGAGTCCTCTCCGTCCGGCGGAGCCAAGGAGAGAAACTCCACCTAAGGGTTCGGGCGGACAGAGCAAGGCGGACCAACTCAGCAACGTTATTTCCAGATAGGTGGGAGGTGCTACCACGGCCCTGGCTGGTAGGGGCGGCAAAAGTACTCAAGTCCTGGTTAAGGACGAGGATGTTCTATCATTACAAAACGAGTTTCTTCGGAACTTCGCAAGACGATAGACGAGTCGGTCACTATTGACCTCCTGTTAATGCGGCCGGCTTACGGCTCCACTCAGGTGGTTAGACACTGGCAGTGCCGCCAATGCTGGCGGACAAACTACTACCTGATGGGAGAGTTCGGATTGGGTGGGTGGCCTGTCGAATGGTGCGGCGTACATCCAACGAACTTTGCTTCAGATGTTGGAATCCAGGCTGCAGGACCAAGTTCTGTTTGGCGCAGCAGAATCGGCCACTGTTTTACATGCGGTAAGGCTGGCCATTTAGGCAAGGACTGTCAGCAGGACCCTAGGTGCTTGTCCTGCAAGTCACACGGTGATGCACCTGTGGGTAGGGGTTGTAAGATGAATTCATCGGCATCTGGAACTGCTTCTTCGTAGGAACATCATGGTGTCTCTGAGGGACAGCCCCATCCGGGAGGTAGTGGGATGCTTCGGTCTCCCAACTTACGATGATCCGGTGGGGACTCCCTTGCAGTACCGTTGGGTGAAAAGTAAGACTTACTCCCGGTGGGGGATCCTTTCGGTGGTTCCCCATTAGAGGCATGGCGCCTAAAAGAATCAAGGCAGGCTGGTTCAAGTGGAGGTCGGTATCTGGGAGTCCTCTGTACGTAAAAATACCTATTAGAACTAAATTTGACCGTGTATAAGCGAGTCGTTAGACGGGCAATGCTACATGGATCCGAGTGCAAGGGGATAACGAAATGTGAAGAGTAAAAAATGCATGTCACGGAAATGAAAATGCTGTGTTGGGCGGGTGGTGTTAAGATAACTGACAAAATCCAAAACAAGTACATCCGAGGGACCTTTAAAGTAGCTAAATACAGCAAAAGATGCGAGAAAGACGTTTAAGCTGGTTTGTACACGTAATGCGTAAGAGTGAAGATCATATGACCCGAGAGGTTTTAACCATACAGGAAGTCAAGAGGGGTAGAGTCTGCTCACGTACTACCTGGACACAAACCATACATAATGATATGCTGACGATGGGCTTAACGCCAGAAATGACAAAATATCCAAGAGTGGCATAAAAGTATCAGGACTGATTCCACACAGGGAACAAGCCAAGGGATTCATTGACTGTTTGAAATATCCTCCTTCTGTTGTTTGACATGGTAACGGACGTTTGTAAAAGAATTGCTTTACATTATTCAATGATCCCCTATTGATATTTGGACTGATTTTCAAATTGTATTTTGTAAATCATCGATATCTTGTGGCTTAAAATGATGATAAGAAATACTTTTTAAGTGGCCCGTTAGAAAGTAATCCGATAGTGAGTCTGGTAATCTCTCGCTGGCCATTCTATTTGACCCCTTTGACTAATTCATACCTAGGAAAAATGCATTTAAAATTTCACGAACATGAAGACTGACATGCATTCGTTAGACTATCAACAAGGCACAGGAAACTCTGTACGGCAGGCATTAACTTGGAAAGTCCACGTTTTTCGCACGGACAATTAAAGTCCACGTTTTTTTGCACGGCACGCCAAATAATTTATTTATCTGTACTCAGGATGAACAAAAAAAAAACATATTGTGCTGTCAAGCTTTGCATTAAAAGCTTTAAGATAAATAAAACTGTTGTCGGTATAACATATACCAACCCCTTCTCCTATTTTATACACACAAAAAATAACATCATTTAAATGAACCCTCCTTACCTTACTCTACGCAAAGCACGGGGCTACCCGGGTAACCAAGTTAATATTATATTTTAATCTGATTTAAAGATCGGTATAATTATTAAGATAAAATATTTACAGAGTATATTTATGCGTAATATTACTACAGGAACTTATCTTTATTAGAATAAATATGTTACCCTACGCTATTATTCTAATCGCATTACACAGTGACAAAAACTTATAATTTACGTCAAGCCTATTATAAACAAAAACAGAAAATTATCCCCTACTACATTTTCACAATTCTGTAGCATTAAGCGATCTTGTCAAGTAACGAAATTACAATTTGAACGTATCAAACCAGTACCAGTTAGTGATAATGTAACAAATAATTCAAATTAACCGCAAGTCCCAGGCAATATTCATATATAGAGAGCGAGAGAGAGAGCGCATAGCAACCTCAAATTTAGATCTATCTACAGAGACATATTACCTTTCAATGAAACCTTTGGCATTTAATGAATGATAACGGTACTGCAGGAATGGGATAATATTAACTGTATAGAGATTCGTATATAGAGGAAAAACAAATTTTGCATTAAACAGATTTACGTAATTTTTTTTAAATGTGTACATATACACAATACATAACTATTTATAAAAACAGTTTCAAAGACATTTTGATAAGGTTTAACTACATAATCTCTGTCTATTTATTTATAAAGATTTGCTGGTAGCAGATAAAACAATTTTCTTTTTATTATTGTAATTATTATTAATTTACTTATTTTTTACATTTAAGAAATATCTTTTCCGTGTTTGAGTTGTTAGCATCTCGGCATCTCATGCGGAGGTCCAGGGTTTGAATCCTGGTCAGGCATGCATCTTTTCATACACTACCAATTTCCACTGAGCTAATGACCGTAGCTGTTGATGCCCACTCTTTCACGACAAAAAAATTAATATACGATTATATTTCTAAACTTTTAAAATGTTAAAATTTTCTAAAGTTTCACGTTTTCAACCGTTTGCCAAGATGTTTTTACCCGGGGATTTTACCCTTTCGCTACATCGGGACTTATTTGTCCCAGAGCTGGATCAAACTGTATTGATAGGACATAAGAGTTCTTGGATTTACTTAATTGAATGTTCCATTGGAATTAGACAGTTCATGAAATGAAATCGTCTGATTCTTCTTTCAAATTTATCATGAGATATGGCAGCACATCCTTGCATCTTACCCAGTAACCAGCTGTTGGCTATTTGCCGCCAATTATTACCTTATTGAGGTTATGTAAACAGTGTTACAGGTTGTTTTACAGAAGAGTAAATATTTAGTGAGAACATACAAGCAAAGCTCCATTATTTGGTAAGTCCAACTTTTTTATAATCTAATTTTTACTTCTCTGGGACGTATTTGTCCCAATACGATGGTACAAATATGTCCCAGTGGCGTGAAATGACCTAGATATTTACACAACAAATAGGTTATGTTTACTTTTCTTTCATTATTTCCCCTTTTTACTTGCATTACCTTCTTTTTTTACTATTGTGTTGCTATTACATCGCATAAAATCTTTCTTATTTCAATTTATCCTCAATAAATTTTAATTTTTTAATATTTTTTTCCACACATATTTCTTTTATTTTATTACAATACTAAAACAATATTTATTAACAATATTTTGATTGTTTCAGAAATACGATGAATAAACGAATTTTTTCTCCACGAGAGATATTGGACCAGCTTGAAACCAGTGAAGGTTCAGATCAATCTTTATTTTCGGAGACAGAGTCTGAACTAGATTGGTCAGCTAATTCTTCTGATTCAGAAGACGACGATGTCAACGAAATAAATACTGAAGTTATGCAAGTTGAAGGTAATGTAAATCCACCTAATAATAACAATATTAATAATAATGGTGATATAACTGGTCAGAATAATGATAACGAAAACTTTTTGTGGCATATCGGCATTACACGAAGGTTCCACCAAAGGACACCAAGGATGAAAGTAACAGAAAACCGACTAACTGCAATATTGTCTAATAAAATTACTAGGGCATCACATGAACATGAATTCTTTTTGGAAATGTTTCCAAAAAGCTTGTTTATGTACATTGCACACTGTACATCAGAGAATAGAGTTACTAAGGCAAAAGACAGGAAAATATATTCCTTACACAGATTTTTATGAAATAATGTTGGTTACTGGAGTGATAATGGTTATGTCTTACAATCATGTACCAAAGCTTTCAGACTATTGGTCTAGCAATATTTCTTTAGGAAATGAAGCCATAAAAAAGGCAATAGCAAGAAACCGGTGTCAGATATTGCTTTCAAAATTATATCTCAGAAACCTCAGAAACCAGCTCAATGTTCAAAGACATACTACATTGATGAAATGGTTTCATGCTTGAAGCATACCTTTACAAAAGCTAAAGAAGAGAGTCCTTTCCAGAGCATTGACGAGTCAATGGCTAAATTCAAGGGAAAATCTGTATTGAAGCAGTATATGCCTTATAAACCCATAAAACGAGGAATTAAAATTTGGGAACGATGCGATTCTCTCACCGGGTATACATATGGCCTAAATATATACTCTCGAAAGTATAAGGAAGCATCGAAAGATGACACTCTTGGTGAAAAAGTTGTGAAGAAACTTGTAGAAACTATTCGTCATGACAATGTAACACTTTCTTTTGATAGATTTTTTACTAGTGTATGGATGCTAGAAATACTCTACTACCAATGTCTCGGCACTTGCAATTCAAATAGAAAAAGAATGCCAAAATTTTCTAAAAAGTTGAAAAAAGGTGAATATGAATTTAGAATTTCTGATTCTGGAGTGTTAGCTGCTAGATGGCAAGACAGTAAGGAAGTCGTTGTTATAAGCAATTGTCATTATTGACAATTGGAAATTGGAAAAGTAATTCGTAAACAAAAAGATAGTAATAGACTTGAGGTAACCTGACTGAATCAATTAATTTTTACAACAGAGTAATGGGAGGAGTAGATCTTTCGGACCAGAAAGTTGCTGTATATGATTTCAATCGAAAATCGACAAAATGGTGGAAGAAAGTTTTTTATAAACTATTGATGGTAGCCACTGTAAATTCATGGATCTTATTCAACGAAGTGAAATGTAAAAATGTTCCACTAATATCGTTTCTTGTTCCATTAGCTGAACAACTGATGGCTGTGGGGAAAGAAAATTGTAAAATAAAACGTAAGCTTACACCCGGTCGCCCTTCAAAAATTTTTAAAATGTTACCTAATGTTGGTGATCATTTACCATATGAAGGGAAGACTAGGAGAAGATGTGCTAGTTTCTCAACAAATAAAAAGGAAACTCGTACAAAAACGATGTGCATTATGTGCCAACTGCCATTATGCAAAAATTGTTTCAGGTTGTATCATTCATGAAAAAACGACTAATTACTAATATTTTTCAACATTTCTTGTATTTTATTCAGTTTCTTATTTTTAATAATTATAAATTTTGTATTTTTTATGTACTTCTCTAATATTATTTTGTTTTAACCAGATTTTGTTTTATCAATTTTAAAATTTTGTGAATTTTATGATAAAAAACATAGCAACAATTTTTTTTCTGAGAATAACTTTAGTAATAGATATAATATGTACATAACATTGTTAAAATAATTGTAAAAATAAAGTTGCATACTTAGATTTTATGATTTGTCTCGATTATTCACTACCAGTGAGACCTGTATTATGAAGCTACCCTTACTATTTTCTTTATTATTTTTTCATATTATTGTGTATTTATACGTTTATAAAGAAAATAAACCCAAATTATCTTCTTATGAAATTTTAAAAAAATTGGTAGCGAAAGGGTTAAAAAATCTAATTTAAATGGCAAATTTTAAATTATATACATCAATTTACTTAAAACAAATTTTCAATTCTTTTCCTCTAATTCATGGACTATAAAGTTTTAAACAATTATTTACACTATAAAAATTGCTCAATAAAAACTTTTTATGTTATATAATTTTCAACTTAAAAAGTTGGAACATAAAAATTTGTGCAGTTTTGGATAAAAGTCCCATACTTAGGAATTGAGATGTGTAGTTTCTACTACTCTCTCGCTTTTTCTCTTTAGCTTCCGGATCCAACATAAGGTATTACTTCAGAGGATGAATAAGGATAATATGTATGTATATAAATGACGTGTAGTCTTGTACAGTCTCAGGTCGATAATTCCTGAGATGTGTGGCTAATTGATACCCAACCACCAAAGAACACTGGTGTCTACGATCTAGTATTCAAATCTGTATAAAAGTAACTGCCTTTACTAGAAGCTTCAATTCCTAAGGATCCTATCCTACTATGCTTCTGTTTAGTTGAAAAAACCTGATGTGTACACCACATGACTTGTACGCCTATTAAATTATATATACATTTTTTTTTTAATGAAAATTATATAAAACTTTCTTTCATTAATAAGTTCAGAAATTTTTTCATATTTTTTATTTATTGTTATATTGAATTATTATTTATATAATTTTTTTTTTTACAATCAGAGCTTAATAATTATTAATAAATCAATAAATTTAAATTAAAAAGGTCCAAAATCTAAACGTTTTAGATTTTGGGCTTTTTTTGGACATTTTTGGTCAATTCGATTTAATCAAAAGGGGAGGTGCTCAACTGGATGTTACAACAGTCCTAAATCCAAAATGTGAACATTCTACGGGTAATTTTTTTTGAGTTATACGAGATACATACGTATGCACAGACGTCACGCCGAAACTAGTCAAAATGGATTCAGGGATGGTCAAAATGGATATTTCTGTTGAAATTTGAAAACCGAAATTTTTCATGATCACAATACTTCCTATACTTCGTACAAGGAAGTAAAAAATAATTGTGTGGGTGTGTGTGTATATATATATACAAAATCTTTGTGCTTTGCTATAAGTTTTAAGTGTACAATATTTTAATTATTAGTAAACTTTAATAATAATTAATAAGTAGGAATATTTGCTAGGTCTTACAGAACACTGTAATTTATAATTCTCTTGTAGAATGCTATATAATGGATTTAATGAAAATTATTAGTTTATATTAATAAAATTTAGATTTCTTTATATTTCTTATCTCAAAAACATAAAATTATATCCAACTAGCGAAAAGAAAATAAGAAATACTAAACGGTTTGGGCCTAATCTAACAAACCGTAATATTAAACCCAAAGTTTTTATTATTATCCATCCTAAAGATATAAATTTGAGATTTTTATGGAAAAAGATTTTATACAATCAGGTTTGACGTAAAGGATCAGTAAATTTGTAGAAATTAAAAATATATAATTTATTTGTGGACTTTAGGTACAATTTGTTGATCAAACCTATGTTTACTCTTGCAGGTTCTGTAGTGAAATTTGCACAATATTACCTTTTCTCAACGTCCATATCTTAACACCCTGTAACAACGATTTTTTTGGTTATGTAAGCAACACTTAAAATGTGTATTTTATTTCGGTTTTAAATTTTTTAGGATATTATTGTCCTAAAAATTGTGAAAAACTCTGGTTTAACATTTACTGGCGACCCATATAAAAAATAGTAATACAAATTCTGATACAAATCAAATGCAAAGTGGTAACATGTAAATTCTGTTTATAACATTTAGTAATTTAATCAACATAATTTAATGAATAGTATGATACATTAATAACAATATAAATTAAACAGTATAGATTTAACGTAATTCTATGCATGCAAGTTATAGGAAAACTGATATCTTGGTTTAAATAAAGTAGGATACTTTTTTAAACTAATCCAGGTAAGTTGTTTTACAAAAAAAACAAAATTTCTTTTGAAGCGTTCGATGGCATGATATGAAATGAAAAAAACCTTAATAAATAAATTTTTGCAAAGGTCAAACAAATATCTTGTAATATAGCACCTCCTTAATATCCCTACTCACAAATTTATTTTTAAGAAACATTTATAAAATCAATATCCCTAGTATAAAAGGTATCGTGCATTCCAAGGTCGTGTGTAAGTTGCACACAAGGTCGTGTGTAAGTTGTGTGTAAGACACCTTCATTTATAACCTAAATTAATTTTATATTTAAAGAAGAAAGAAATATTACATTTAATATTTTACATTACAGTAACATTTTTTGAAATCATTTTTACTTTCTTGTACGAAGTAAAGTAAGTATTGTGATCGCGAAAGATTTTGGTTTTCAGATTTCAACGGAAATATTCATTTTGACTATCCCTGAATCCATTTCGACTAGTTTCGGCGTGACGTATATATGTATTTTTTTTATTTTTTATTTTTAATTTAAATATGTTTATTTATTAGTAATTAACCTCCGATTGTAAAATAAGAATTACAATAAATAATAATTCAATCATAACAATAAAAAAAAACAAATCTGATATGGACACCACATGACTTCCTTGTATACCTATTAAATTACATACACACATTTTTTCTTTAAATTAAAATACATATAACTTTATTTCATAATAACTTCTGATATTTTTTCATATTTTTATTTTTTATAGTTATTGAATTATTATTTATTATAAAACTTTTTCTTACAATCAGAAGTTAATAATTATTATTTAATTGATATAATTAAATTAAAAAAGGAAGTTAAAAAAGAAAAGGAGATGAAGTCGGATTCAAACCCATGAATCTTCCTCTTGTCAGATCTAAATATTTCATTAAATTAAATTTGATTTGGCTATAACTCTGGAACCAAAGAAATTAAGTACCTCTTATTATATATCGTTGACAAGCTCTCAATGAGGCCTTATTATTGTAGTTAAGAAAAAGTCCAAAATCCAAATTTTCTGGATTTTGGGTTTTTTGTACACTTTTGGTCCAGTCGATTTCAATCAAAAGGAGGGGTTCATAATTAGACGTTGCAACAAATTTTAGATTTAGCACTCTAAATCCAAAATTTCAACATCCTACAGCTAATCTTTTTGAATTATGCAAGATACATACGTACATATATAGACGTTACCCAAAACTAGTCAAAATGGATTCAGGGATGGTCAAAATGGATATTTCTATTGAAATCTGAAAACCAAAATTTTTCGCTATCACAATACTTTCTTTACTTCGTACAAGGAAATAAAAAGTTAAAAAAATGTGTGTATATGAAGTCGTATTCGAACCGATCTGTGCATCGTTAAGGATCCGACATCTTCTCACTTACACCACATAACTCTTTGAGCGACGTGAAACAAATTTAATATACGGACACCAGAAAAAATTGTGATGCAATGTGGTGTCCACCACAATGTAATTTTGTAAGTGTCCACTTTATTAAAGAATTGGTGGATCGTACCTCACTTTCAAATGAAATAAATTTAAATGAAATGCAGCAAAAAATGTGTGTATGTAATTTAATGGGCATACAAGGAAATCAGGGGAGTGAACTTCAGATTTTTAAGTGCCGGAATTTTCACTATATATCTTAATTAGTTCCAATTAATTTCTTAAATTTTATCGTGAAAATATTTTTAATATTGTAATGATTTCAGATTATATCTACTACAATGCAATACTAAGCAACGATAACGGCAAAGAAATTCATATTAAATATTATATATATAAAAAATGCATTCGACTTGAAAATTACCTCCTTTTTTAAATTAAGTTTTTATACGCTCATAAAACATTTTGATGAAGATTTTAATACTTTCTTTTTTTCTCAATATCTCCAACATCGGTAAACAGAATCATCCAGTTGGGATCGTTATCATTTTACAGGTAGCTCTAATCTCCCTTATTATTGAGAAGTGGGAAAATACATATATATGACTCAACAAGTCCGTATTTCAGCCACGCTGAGAGCCGATAGTCTAATAAAATGTAGGATATCGCACAGCTCACTACTCCGACCGAACTGTTCCTAATTTCATTAACGACCTGCGTGAAGAAAAACTGAATTGCAAGCTCGCAGTTTATTCCCGATAACACAGGACTGAATTACAGCGCAGAAAATATGTTTCTTCTTTCGCATTTGGTGTTTAAGGACCTTCAAAAACTTAACCTACGGTTTCACGTAAATGCATTTAGTTACAGAAAAAACCAAACTACTCTCCTATAAATTAAGGCCAATGTAGTCTAGCCTCAGATCTTCAAAATGCACAACAGCCTGTGTGGATTTGGAGTGATTGAAGAAGCTGATTATACAGAGTGTCCCATATCAAACGCAACTCATCAATCACTCACTCATCCATGAAATTTCAAAAGTCAAGCTTATTCCCCTACTCGTTACTGAAATGGACTCGTCCAACATCTGAACATCGCGGTGACGCAGTAGAACTTTACCGATAGTAACAACAAAGCAATCATAACGTTCAGTGTATTGCTAGAGACAAGTAGGTGTTTTCGCTAGATGACCGTGTTTTCATTATCGAGTCGTACTTCAGTACGAAAAAAGTGGTTGCAGTGCAAGAATTGTTTCGGCATAAGTACCCAGATAAACTAGTAGTTCCTAACAAAACATCAGTATTAAGGTTAGTTGCAAAATTTAAAGAGACTGGTTCTGTTAATAACAAGGAACACAAAAGATCTGCGTCAGTATTGAATACAGATACAGTCGCTGAAATCAAACACCGATTACTCGCCTCGCCAAATAAATCGATCAGACAATTGTCTGCTGAAATTAATTTTCTAAATCAACTGTTCATCGGGCGACCAAACGATTACAGTTACGACCTTATCGCATTCAAACGGTTCATCAACTTCTTGAGCCCGACAAAGAAAAACGGCTACAATATTGTCAACGGTTCCGTCGATTTCTGCGTGAGGGAATTAATGTTATGGATTCGTTATTTTCACAGATGAAGCACGGTTTCATTTGGATGGTTACGTAAACAGCCAAAACAGTAGAATTTGGAGTGCTGAAAATCCCCACGTTTATCACGAAAAACAATTACACCCGCAGAAGTTGGGCGTGTGGTGCGCGATATCGCGGAAGAAAATAATAGGTCCTATTTTTTTCGAGTACACCATTAATGCAGAACGATATCAGGATATTTTATTTCGGTTCATCGCGCTCTTGGAAGAGGAAGACAAACATTGCTGGCTACAACATGACGGTGCGACATCGCACTACGCAGGTTCAACTTCTGATTTCGTTGAGGAATTCTTTGGTAATCGTGTTATCGGTCGAGGCTTGTGGCCACCAAGATCTCCGGATTTGACTGCGGCGGATTCTTTTTATGGGGTTACCTCAAAGAAAAAGCCTACAGCGACAAACCACGAACACTTGAACGATTGGAAGTCAATATTGAACAAGCTGTATTAAATATCCAGCCACAAACTTTGAAAAAAGTTGCTAGAAACGCTGTAAAAAGAATTGAAGCTTGTATTCAAGAAGATGGCGGCCACTTCCAACATTTACTCTAAATGTAAGGTAATGGATGGTAATAATAAAAATTATATTTACATTTACACATGCCTTTTATTATTTCAATACCTACCAATATAAGGATGGGTTGCGTTTTATATGGATCACCCTTTATTAACATCTTGACATAAACATACACTCCCGATTAAGCTGGATTTACCATATTACACATTTATGAAAACAGCTTCTCATCATACGTCGTAAATTATAGTTCATCGGTATTTTATACCCAACCAGTATAATGAATATGTTGTACTACTTTGAACGTAGTTCAATGTAGACTTCAGTAAGGGATTGTAATATAGGAAACGCTCATCTCTCAGAAATTAAACTCCTTATGCTTGGTCAGAAATCTATAGTATGGACAATAGCTAAAAAAATCCCGAACCCAAACTTTACTGTTTTTGCTTAGTTAGGGAAGATTACTTCCACTGAGATATTTAAATTTTTATAAAGTTCTCGAAATATTTTACATCAAAAGTAGCCAATAGTCATATAATTACTCATTTAGTAATTATGATTTGAGATCGATAGGTAGTTACACTTCCTTCCCCAAGATCCCATAAAGAAATATATCGTAGATTCTATGGATATGTGGTTCTCCGTATATTCGGTACGTGTCCCCCTTATATAACAACATTAAGCGAATGAGATGTTTTTAGGAGCGGATTAAAAAAGTGGCTTCTGGATAGTAATGATTTTAAATTATTTTTCTAACATTTATAATCTTCTTCTTTCTTTTTTCTGTTTAGCCTCCGGTAATTACCGTTCAGATAATACTTCAGAGGATGAATAAAGATGATATGTATTATTGTAAATGAAGTGTACTCTTGTACAGTTTCAGTTCGACCATACCTGAGACATGTGGCTAATTGGAACCCAACCACCAAAGAACACCGGAAAACACGATCTAGTATTTACATCCGTTTAAAAATAACTGACTTTACTAGGACTTTGAACGCTGGAACTCTCGACTTCCAAATCAACTAATTTGGGTAGACGCGTTCGCCATTAAACCAGGTGGGTTTACACATTTATAATCTAGTTTTACCCAACACCCAATTTATAATTTATCAAAATATTTAGTTGTCATATAGCAATAATCTTAATCCGAATAAGTACTCTTAAATCACATTTTTGCTCTATTCTGCACTTAGTGTAAAATTTAATTATAACGCGAAGCGTAACTATTATGCTGCATGATTATTAGAATAAGAGAATAATTTACAAGTACGATTACGATATGCAATGGAAAATAAATAAGAATTCATTAAATTGTATTATTTTATTATTGTGAGCTATATGCGGAAATTATTTATTTGCTGCAACAAATATATGCTGGTATCTTCTACACAGCTAACCTTCAGGAGTACCTAATTTCTTGCTTGGGGATTTATCTTTTAGCTTTAATAAGTCAAATAATAATAGGAGTAAAATCAACAAAAGTATATTTCAAATTTTGTAAAAAAGTATCAAGCTTGATGTAAATTATTTAGTGAGAAATGAAATCATTCACACGTATGTATATATATATATATATATATATATATATATATATATATATATATATATATATTACTAAAGTACTAAACGTTGCAACTATTGCGTTATTTGAATGAAGAATAATTAATTGCAAAATGGTCCGCCAAAAAGGTTAGTAAAAGAATCTAAACGATTACTAAAAAACTATTTATTCTCTATTAACTATTTAAACTATTTATTCTTTGACTTTAGAGAATATTTATACGAATAATTAGCAATCATGTAATACCAATCACCCAAATGATGGTTTTGTATATTATTAAAAAATGTACTTTCATGTAGTATATATTACGTATCTGGTTGTACTGGGTAACATATTTCGACGTATTGATAATGGATTTTAAAATTTAATCACGTAATAAATTATAACGATATTTTGAAGCAAAAATTGAGTTAAATTACGTCAATAAATTATTGTAAACAGATTATTTATGGAAATATATTTCATTAATAACATTTTAATTCGAAATAACACTAGTAGTACTCGATTATAATAGATTTATAATTAAGGTAAATATATGTCGGCATAATAACAAATTATGTAAATGCAATTGTATAAACCAACCAACATGATAATAACTACAGTTGTGCAATGATTAACACACACTTTGAAAATTAATTAAATCGCTTTACAGCATACATAAACAGTATTAGATTTGTTTATAGAATTTACACTTGTAAATTTAAGAGAAGGCAATTTTCTTTATTCGGCAAATTAATTTACGTATATTTAAAATTCCCTTCTCTTTACTGTACGCTACAATCAACATTTCAGAAATTAATCGTCTCGTCTTCTTTAACTGAAAACAACCGGAATTCTTATCAGACCTTTCACCATAAAAAAAAACAAAACATTAAATCCTCCCAACATTCCCGTTTTATTAATTTATGATAGCTACATAACCACCAACCCACCGGGTTGGTCGAGTGGTTAACGCGTCTTCCCAAATCAGCTGATTTGGAAGTCGAGAGTTACAGCGTTCAAGTCCTAGTAAAGCCAGTTATTTTTACACGGATTTGAATACTAGATCGTGGATACCGATGTTCTTTGGTGGTTGGGTTTCAATTAACTACACATCTCAGGAATGGTCGAACTGAGAATGTACAAGACTACACTTCATTTACACTCATACATATCATCCTCATTCATCCTCTGAAGAATTATCTAAACGGTAGATACCGGAGGCTAAACAGGAAAAAGCAACAGAAACAGCTACATAACCACCAGAATTCCAAAACAATGGAAAATTTTTATCTTCGGGATTATTCTAAATCCTGGTAAACGTCCACAATAATTCGTACCACTCACCCTACGTTTCTGTATGTTCCTATTTCAAAAACTGTTTATTCGTAAAATTGCATTTTTTTCAGAACACTTTCAAGTAATCTTTAGTCATCAGTTTCCTTTCAGATCGCAATACATATCAGCTACACTGGCTAGCGTTTTTTCTTTTCGTTATCCTAGAGAAGAAACAATAAAATGGCTTGTTATACGACGGTCAAGAGTTTAACTGTTAGTTTAGAAGTTAAGGTTTTTATAGTATTTAGATTGATAATTTGATAAAAACTAGGATTCTTGAACTCTAAATATTATTTAATACCTCAGCCTTTTTTTTACCGATTGATATTTTTAAAATTTTCAAACTGTGTGATTCAAATGGTTTTTCATTATTTGCCACTGCATTACAATTCAATTCTTGTTTCCATTCTGTTTCCACTTCAGAATTATCTATATTCATGATAATTATGTTCTTTTATCCAGATAATACATCTGCTTATAACTCTGGAACACCGACATATACATGGTGTCGTACGTCGATTGTAAAGAGGATTACTCATAATTCATGACGAGTAGTAAGAAATTTAAACCCAATTTTTAATCCTGCAAACGGAACCTTTAGTTATTTAGAAGCTAAAGTAATTAATTCCTATCTTAATGTAATCCGTAATTTTATTTTTTCGTATCCGTCAACAAAACTACAGAAAGCATAATGAAAATAAAAGCTTGTTTCCACAAGACAGACAATCGCTGTGCGCGAGGCATTATATGACTCTTTTCTCGTAACTTTAGTCTCATTCAGAAACCGAGTATTCAGCAATAGAGTGTGTTTAACTATTTTTGTAAACAGCAAATTTTGTCCACAATTAAAATTTATCTTCATTTAGTTTTATTTCTTTAAAAATATTTAGCGTGCTTATAAATATTTCTTACTGGTACACGGTACAAAAACGAATAGTTTATACTTGTATTAATAGATTACTATTACATTCCCTCCATCAAGTGAATCATAAAATAAATGACCACTCAATTAAAATAAAGGTTATCAAAATATTTTTTTGAGTTATATTTATAAACACGTGTTGTAATGGGTGTTAATATTGATGATCTTTATAGTAATAAAAATCATCATTAAATAATAGGCCTCTACTTATCGTGCTCATTCAGCTCACCAAAAAATTATAATCAACGTTCAAAACCAATCAGTGAATTAGAGAGTTTCGATCAAGGTGTTGTAAGATGAACAGTTAATAAAGTTTAGAGCAAAACATAATGAACTGCCAACATTAAATAAATTACGTGAAGAACTTCAAAAAAGTATTCAATTTAAAGGTTCCAGAACTACACTAGGAGCTATACAGAAAGATTTAAGGTTTAAGTGATGTAAAACTGATAACAATACGAAAAGCTGGACTGACAAAGAAGACATCCGGTGGAAAAAGATAGAATAATTAAGAAAAATGACCGATTACTGAAAAGAAAATTTGTCGATTATTTATTTGAATGAATCGTACATTTAAACGTCCCTTTCGACGACAAAATCGTAGCTAAATGTCAAAGGTGCAGGAGTAAAAGTGCCGATTAATAAAGGTGATCCATTAATTATAATCGAAGGTGGAAGGGAAATGGAGTTCATTCCGAATGCGATTTTAACTTGGAAAATGAGTTCAAAAAGCGGTGAGTATCACAACCTCAACAATAACAATTTCACAAAATTGGCAACTGAATAATTAATTCCTGGTCTTCAACCCCCAGTTGGTGGTTGCTATCGATGATAATGTCATATCGCAACTCACTTCTAAAGAAGCCTCCAAATTCAAATGACAGGAAAAGTGACATGATTAATTGGTTACAAAATTAACAATATTCTGTTTAATAATGTAATGTGAAAACCACAATTGTATGATAGAATTAAATCACATATAAATTCAAAAGTAAAGAATTATCGAAAGTCTTTTTTTGTCTACCTGTTAACATTTACAATTGGTACCTCATAGGAGACCATACGTAAATTTTATTCATGATAATCACTGAAGAGAAGTCCCAGACGAAACTCCTCATTAAATAACAAAAAGTTCAATATCTAATTTATAGGAAAATCAATCGTATAAGTGATCTAAGTAATGTTCAATATTTAACAAAGCTCTAGAGATAAATCACAGGTAGAAATAAAATAAAAACAATGTCATCAATGCCAATATATGAAAACAACTCTATAAAAAAAAAATATATTCGTCAGTAAATAGAAGTAATTATAATTCGTAGACTATCAAAGTGACGTTCACTTCATAATGACAAGAGTCATCCTGCGTTTTCAGTCCTACGTTACTTCTCCAGGTCAGTCCTTTCGTTACATCTGAGTGAGTTTCTATACAGCAACCAGTTTAGTTCCATAAACTAGATATTAAGCTGTTTCCTCTTTTCTAATGACCCTTCAACGTCAGGCGACGATCCATGTTTAATGATGTTAGGTAATGTTTTAAGAATTGTCTATTAAGCAAAATTAGATAATTCTTGGTAAGCAAAGTATTACACTGAGTAATGTAATTTTTTTTTTGGGAATAATAGAAATAGAACAGAAGGTAAAGAAAAAATTATTCCTTTTTAAGGATTACACCTTAAGGTGATTTATCATTTACCATAATGTACGGTTTGAGGAGTAATAAGATGATTTAACTAGGTAATATCCAATTTTTATATCACAAAAAAATCTTTTTCTTTTTAAATTAGCCCAATTAAAATATTATGCATTAGATGTGAATATAGTTCTTATACGCTTGGATAACAAATAATAACAATTTCAAAGTTTTTATTAAATAATTACAAAGTATAAAAATGTTCATTTTTGTTTTAATCCAGAATTAATAATAGATAAAATTAAAATTTATTAAAATTTAATTCATTTTCAATACGTTTTCAATACAAATAGATATTTTTTTTATTTCCTTTGTTAAAATAGTAATAAACTTAACTGTATAAATTTTACACTGACGAGATTGTTTAAATGAATTGTATGAGTTACGGAAGCTTAAAAATCGATAGATATCATGGTATATCTTGGTATTGAGGATCTATCCGACAGAATACAATAGAACAGGGTGATTAAAAATTTAAGTAAAGTAACATTTAGAAAGAAATTTTACTTGCAAACCACGTAAGAATCAAAGAGTTATGTTAATATAGAAGAGAAGAAAATTCAGTCCATCATCCCTACTGTTTTTAGTTTGCATATGAAATAAGTAATAAAGGAATTGAAGAAAACACTTAAGTGTAGCGTAACAATCCACGAAAAGAAAATAAAGATGGTAACTCTGCTGATTATTTTCTCCCTTTGACCGAAAGAGAAAATAAGTTAAAAGAAATACTGAACCGTATGAAACCATTATTAGCAGAGAAATTCAATTTCATATTACATCAGAATAAAACGAAAATAATGAATTGTGATAAAAGGAATGAATACGATGAGTTAAATATTAAAGGAAGAGTACAATACAGTATTATGTAATAGCAGTAGAAGAATTTTTTATTCTATCAGTAAAATTACAAAAGATGAATGTAGTAAGAAAGACATAAAAAGCAGATTTTTTCAACAAGGAAATCTTTCATAAAAACAAAAATATATTTTTCTGAAAGAATACAGATTTAATATTTAGTAGTCTTAAATTAACTCGTGCGGTGATAAATATTTTTCTGTTAATTCCAAACATTTCAAAGTATGCTTCCTCCGTATTCTGCGTTAAGAACTATAGATGCCACTAAAAGATTGTATCATTACAAGGCCACTAACTGATTGACATACAGTAACCATTGACGTTCAGTTATTCCGTAGGAATTTGAGTTTGTTATTTAGATCCAGATCTAAATTTATCGGTAGAGTGATCAAATTAAATAGAGTTTTGTCATAAAATATTCATGGTTTTATTTATAAAAATAATTTAAATCTAAATATAGAAAAAACGTTCTATTTTTTTAATAACTTAAGAAACATTAATTAAGATTTAACATTTTACGATCTTATAAGTAATTTTTTAATTACTTCAATTTGAGCTTGCAAATTATCTTCAGGTAAATATCTTAAAACCACTTCTAGCATTTTTGGATTTTAATATTTTAATGGGTAAAAAACATATTTATTTTTTAATATATTGCCGATTTATCTCACCGCTATTGAATCAATCATTATGATGTTTGGTAACATTGTGATGGTAATTTATGTTTGTAATTCTGATAATGTATTTCACGAGCGAAGCTCCGAAGGGTAATCTAAAAACAAAGGGAAAGTGGGCCTTGTACTAATCAAACTGTTGCTCTAAAGAAATTACAATTACTAATAGTTTTCATAAACTGAACAGGCTCTAATTTTTATTTATCACTATTATTTTCAAAAGCATGAGTTTAGTGAACGCATGGGGGCTCCAGACGGACCCCTTGGACTGGCTGGACGAGAAAAATGACTGGCTAAACATCCCCTGACTGCGACGGGAAACAATAACCATGTAGTGCGGGCGAAGTCGCGATGGAGATGCTAGTTTTCTTATACAGTATATCTTAATGTAATTATTAATACTTTCATTAGAGTTTTTGGAAATAAATATGTCAATTCATTTCAATTACGTTTTTCCTAGTAGAGTTCCAGTTACTCTACAATAAGTTATACGGGTAAGGGTTTAAAATATTTATAGACGGTAGTTTATTGGCAGTAGGAAATTAGAAATTCCAGCAAACTCGGTTCGATAACCATAATTCACCTACATAACAAAACATTAATTAAAATATAAAGAATTAAAAAAAATATATTTTCATAATATTAAAATGAGCATTTTTTCATGAAAACTGAGGTTTCTTTTAGTAGAATAATAATCTTATTTTGGAAAGATATTGACAAATTTTGAGAACGTTGGCAAATTTTGTGGTATGACTGACTACAGACAGAATAGATGCGTAATAATTGGAAATTTTTTGGATAATAAATTTTTACGTCACGTAATCTGTACAAAAATTCTATGCCCCATCAATATAAATATAAATATAATGTGTCGTAATTATCACATGATAAATATTTATGAATGGGAATCCGAAAAAATATTTACAAATTATATTTTTATATAATGTTTTTATTGATTTATTTCAGAATAACTTCTTTTTCCGTTGTTTAATATTAATTAAATCTGTAAGCCGACAATAATGAGCTGAGGGTAAATATATACTTGATAATTTTTTTTAATCTCTGTTAAAATAATATAGAAGGACATGTCTATTACCCTAACAACGTTTTAATAAATTTCTTTATCCCAGTAAAAATACGTAATACTTAAATGTATAACGACAATGCTAACATCAATGTTGCTGAAATGTTAGGGCATTTGCATTGACCTTAAAATTTACCTCTTTCCGATTGAGTAATTCGTAATTTTCGATATTATTACCTCGCTTTAAAATTTATATGAAAGAAATAGATTAAATACTCTTAATAAGTTCTTTAAAACAATAAGAGGTTAGTTTGGTTTGCTTGGCATTTCTCCCGCCACCACCCCATTCGGTAGCCCTAAAGCGAATATCTTTACCACAAACGGCAACTGAGCCTCAAAACAGTTTAGCGACCAGTGTCCTAAACAGCTCCTAGAGTATACCTAATAGCAATAAGAAGTTATACAAATTTGCACAGACCCTTGTCTTATTGTAGTGTAAAATATCGTTAAAAGTATTTTAAATAATATAATTAAAACAATGTTCACCGTTTTAATAAATGAAAGAAAAAAATAAAAGTGTTACATTCAACCTGAGAATATAGTTTAACATATATTTATGAACAGGCTTAACAAATCAATAATATGTGTTTCATATTATTTTACATCTCAATTTAGAGGACAAGAAGATGATATAATAGTATCATCATTAAATGCCACCAAAATAAAAGCAACTCTACTAATAATATAAAAGCGTAAAAGAGGAATTGAAGGAAAATTTTACTGTTTCAAATAAAAGTATACTGTAAGAGTACTGAAATGAAAAAATGTTAAAACTGCTAATGGAGAATTTTTTTCTATATTTTGAAAAATGTTTTTAATTTTCCAGACGCCTGATTATTTCAGTATATGTATAGGTATTCGGAGGTTTTTTTTTGAAGCAATGTTTAATTTACAATAGGTTCCAATAAACCGGAACCGTAAATAGATTTAAATATCATGACAGAAGGGGGTTTTTATTGAAATCCTTCAAAACATTGTACACGAATACATCTCTATATATATCTGATACAGTATATATAAAGGTATAATAAACATAAATACAAAAATGACTGCAAAGTACATAAATATGATTGTAAAGTACAGAACATAAAAAGCAAATAAAAAACAAAAAAATAGTCTTATCAATCACACAAAGAATAAAAAAATCAAACAATGCAACTAACCAAGAACCAACAACAAGGAGTAGCAAAACGAAATGAAGAATTTTTACGATGCGCAATACCTTAGGGTAGCCGATTCATTTAAAAATCTCGGAAACTTACAGATCTAATGTATGCAGCGCTTTAGGCGCCTAATTTACTCGTTATTACTCAGGAGGTTAACCGCGAGCCAGTTCACACGTTTTTTTCAATCTCATTTTGTATCTTGTACCGAATCGCCGCATCTCCTCTCGAACGGTTGGCAATTCCAGGTAATCGTATGTTTCATTGATTTTCGAAAACCACGGCGCTTCTGTTATATTACTACATAGTTTGTTCTGGAATGGCTTTTTCTTTTTCCTGTTTAGCCTCCGGTAACTACCGTTCGGATAATACTTCAGAGGATGAATGAGGATGATATGTATGAGTGTAAATGAAGTGTAGTCTTGAACATTCTCAGTTCGACCATTTCTGAGATGTGTGGTTAATTGAAACCCAACCACCAAAGAACACCGATATCCACGATCTAGTATTCAAGTCCGCGTAAAAATAACTGGCTTTACTAGGACTTGAACGCTGGAACTCTCGACTTCCAAATCAGCTGATTTGGGAAGAGGCGTTCACCGCTGGACCAATCCGGTGGGTTGATTCTGGAATGGCTGCACGATTTCAACGTTACTCTGGCTTGTCCTACCCCACTGTTGGATTCCGTAGGTCAAAATCGGTTTCAGGACCGCTGAGTACAGCAACTGCTTGTTTGATAAAGATAGTTGCGACCCCTGTCTAATAACCAGTACATCCTTGAGCTTAATGTTGAACTGCATTCTCCCCTACATGATTTCTCTGAAAGTAATTTTTCAAATACCTTCAGCATAATAGGTAGCAGGCTTATCGGCTTGTGTGAAAATACATCGTGGGTCGGCTTACCCGGTTTCGGGATCATTACCATTTGCCACACCTTCCATTCCATCGGGAAACTCATAGTTTGAAGAATGGCATTAAAGAGATATTTTTTTAAATACTGGATAGTGAAGTCACCCAGGATCTTTCTTTGAATTCCCGCCTCTTTCGATTACTCGCAGAACCTCTGCTGACGACAAAGGTTTTATTGGAAGACTCGTAGGGATTGATTTACTCAGCAATTCGATTATTTCTTCTTCACCAGACCCTCGTATTTCAGAACGCTGAAAGACCTTTTCAAGATCCCTTGCATACGTCAGTTTTATTTTATAACTTAATTTAGAAAGTTTACGATCATATGAAGATATTGTAATAGAAAATTTCGGATGGATATTTCATTAAAAAGTTTATAAATCCCTAAAATTTTTGTTTTTAAAATTTCCAAAATACTGGAATCATATAAGAAATTCCTTATCATGAAATTAATAGTAAGGTTTGAAAATTACTCCCATCAAACAGAGTCTAAACTAAAGAAAAAAGTAGTAAAAATTTAACCTAAATTATTTAGAAACAGAGTAAATTTAATAATTTTAAGTAAAAAAAATGTGAAAAAAGAAATCGATTTTTAAATGTAGCCGTACATTAAACAAATTTTATTTCTATGTTTTGCTGGTAAATTTATTAAAATTTGATGGTATCATTTTTGATAAAATAAAGAAGAGCCACATATAGATTTTCATTTCAATTCATTTTCATTGCCGCTGTAATAACATAACATTTTGTAAATTATTTTATAAATGTCCATACATATGTACAACATTTCCTAACAAGGATTTTAGTATTTTTAATTCAGGGATCTCAAAATATTGAAATAAAAAAAACCTGAAGAAAGGAAATTTTCGTCGATAATAATAACTTATTTTAATTGAATTACGTTCTGTAACAGCCGGGAAAGTAATAATTTGCAAATAAATTGAAAGAAAAATGAGATACTATTTGATTATCTGAAATTAAAAATGATTAACATACGTAATTAAGAAATTGACAATATTTTAAATATTAATGAAAATATAGGCATTTTAATTTGCAAGTGGTTAAACATTAATGAATGATATGAAATATGTAGAATGTCTATATATAATGCATAAAGCTTCACAATATATCTCAGCTTACTGTTTTAATACAGAGGAATAAAAGCTTTGTGTTGCACCGCATTCAATCAAATCCAGTCTAACTACATGAACGCTTAATCAAAAGCGTATATTTAATTCCTGTCATACGAGCAATCAAACGAAATCAATAAAATGTATCGATTTTAATATTTTTCAGTATCGTTGAGTAAATAAATATTTTGCTACAATTAACCGTTTTATTCATTCGTTTGTCAACTCTACCAAATGAATGAATTTTCACAAATTTATACCGGAATAATTAATTTCAGTACAGGATTTTTTATTTACTTTTTTTTAACGAAGTAAACGTAATTAAAAATTTATGTGTATATGATTTGACAAAACTTAAAAAAACTGTTCAATATGATACGCAGTGTAAAAAAATTAAAATTTACAAAGCGTAAAACAAATATAAAAGTCGATAATAATTACCTATATGTCATGTATATATATATATATATATATATATATATTTTTTTTTTTTTGTCTTCAGTCATTTGACTGGTTTGATGCAGCTCTCCAAGATTCCCTATCTAGTGCTAGTCGTTTAAGCTTCTAACATTCCACGCTCCGACTCGTAGAATGTTATTTTTTAATTTTCTGGTGACCCCTTCCTCAGTAGTCCCCACCCGAAGATCCGAACGGGGGACTATTTTACCTCCGGAATATTTTACCAAGGAAGGCGCCTCCATTATTGCTATGTGAAAATGCAGAGAGCCACATTTTCTTGGAAAAAAAGCAGCTGTAGTTTTCCATTGCTTTCAGCTGCGCAGTACTCAGAGGACTGAGTGATGTTGATACGGCCGTTTAAGTCGTCCTGACTCACGCCCCTAACAACTACTGAAAGAGCTGCTGCCCTCTTTCAGGAATCATTCCTTAGTCTGGCTCTCAACAGATACCTCTCCGATATGGTTGCACCTTCGGTCTAGCTACTCTGTATCCCTGAGCACTCAAGCCCCCTCACCAACGGCAAGGTCTCACGATTCATAGAGGAGGATATATATATATATATATATATATATATATATATATATATATATATATATATATATATATATATATATATATACTCTACATATATATATAGAGAGAGAGACAGATAGAGGAAAAATTAAAGCTGGCATCATTGTTAAAAAATTTTCTCAAGATCCTTATGAAGCTTAAAATGTAACCTATTCCCAGTGATGAAATTGGACAATTTTTTTGGATCTTTAAATATTTTCTTTTCATTTGGTATTTAACCCTGTAACACTGAAATAAATATGAAAAAATATTACTTGTATGACATTGCGTCATTTAGAAAACAAAAGATTCCCCAATTTTCGGGAAAATTAGATAATAAATAAGCAGGAATAACTTTTTAACAAATCCTAACTCATTTTGAAGATACAACATCCTCTTCTTAATAACATCATGCTGCTCGCTCAACCTTTCCTTTTGTTTTTATTTTATTTAACGAAATAAATTCCAGTAATACTAAACGTAATTTTAGTATTTTGTAATTATGTAATTCTATTTTGTAATTCCTTATTTTGTAATTCCTGGCAAAACGTTTTTCAGCGATTTAAACTAAAATACAAAGTGACTGAAATATATATATATATATTATTTGGACTGTTATATATTTGGACAAATAAAAAAATATCTGATTCATATAAACAGTACAAAATAAAAATCAATATCACTCAATTATTAATTTAAACTTATGAAGTTGACTAAAATTAAAAAGACTAAAAATTTTATTCCAAAGTTTATTTAAATTTTTAAAACACAATGAACAGTAATAATTATAATAATATTATAAAATTCTGTAATTTCGACATTTTTAGGTGGGCAATTAAAGATTGGTGAGTAGGTGACTTTCTATTTTAAATTTGGGATCGAATTCAAGAAGTTCATATTAATAACTGAGAGGTATTATTTTTCCTTTTACTATGTTTTTTAACTTTTTTTTATCTATTATTAAAAATCTTTTGTAAACAAACAAATTTAGTTTTTCTGCAGTTACTTCGTAACTAATTTAGTTACAGACTTCGTTCGGGTCTTAAAACACTCATTACATCAGGTAATAGTAAGCAGCATGCACAGACTGTGCTCATTCAATTATGAGAGGAGATTTAAGGGAACATAGCTTTTCTCATATTCAATGGCATTCATATCGAGATATGTCAGCAACCAATTAAGATACGTAATTCTTTTGTGTCTTAAAACACCACTTCAGTCCCAATCAAATGCGTTTACGCCGACTTACATCATGGACCCAAATTCCCAAATATTCTGGACCCAATTTCAAAAAAGGTTTTAAGGGAACATACAGACTTTCTCACAATTAAAAAAAACATTCAAATCGCTCTATCTCAACAACTAATTAATACACAGAATTCGTTTGGGTCTTAAAATGTCAAATGACATCAAATAAACTGACAATGACCAAACAGCAAGAGAAATATCAATTTCCAGGTGTTACCTGTTGTATCTCACGCATCAACAGCTGCTACAGAATTCGATTAAAATTACGACTCTGTGGCCACTTTTCAAAGAATTCAAACTTAGTAACAATATGAGAGCCAAGACAAATGAATGTAAATTTGCAAATTTTTTATTACAAATCGGAAACAATAAATACCAGTACAATAATGAAGACCTGATTGTCCTTCCTACCTCCATAATTTAATTTCAAACTCGGATATTGTTAGTGAAATGTGTACGAGAAGTATTAACTCCTTTCTACATAACTAAAAACATGCGAATATTGCAATTCTATCACCAAAAAATTGACACTGTAAAGAAATTAACAGAAATATATCAGATCTTATGCCAGGAGAATCGAGAATTTATTTGAATGTAAATATACAGATAGCAAAGTGAACTATTGCAGTTTCCTAACAAATATTTAAACATACTTGAAATAAGTGGTTTTCTACCGCCCATATTGACATTAAAAGAAGGTAACATTGTAATTTTCTGCAAAATTTAAGTTCAATAAAGGGATTGTAGAATGAAACGAGACTGATATTCACAAAAATTACGTTTAAATTATAACAAGCGTGAATGTTGGACACCGGGTACTTACTTCTGCCTTGAACTGATCTGACACAGTCTGTCAACACGATCTCAATTTCTTTTAAACGAAGACAATTCGGTATACGTTTAGAATTTTGCATGACCACCAACAAAGTACAAGTACAAATTCTGGACCGAGTAGGGATCTATTTATCTGAATCAATATTTAACCATTAACAATTTTACGTTGCTTTATCACGTGCAAAATCATTTAAAATGTGAAATTGGAGATTAAATCAAAGGTTCGACGCACAGCTATTGTCTGAAAGGAAACTTTATGAACCACACAGTAAGTTAATTCATTTACTGATGCTGCAAAGCAGCACGGGTCCTCTAGTTTATTTAAAATATTTACTTTTATTTTTATTTAGCCTACAGCAAAAAAATTTCATCCATGAAAAACCTGTTCACAAGAGAGAAATAACTCAAAGTATTTGAGGCTTGAAGTAATTTAGATAAGAAATGAAGAAAAATGATGCTAAGTAACTAAAATCGAACACTAGATAAGGTTATCATGAATGCGCAGTACTACGTAATAATAATAATTTTTTACTTTGCTTTATAAATAGCTTACTTAATCTTTACCTTAAAAATATATTGAGTGTAATAATGATTTCAGTTTATAGAAGGAGTTCAAAAATGTCACTTTAGCTCGCTTAATTTTTAAGGTCGAGATGAAAAATTTCAATATTTGTAGCACTTAATAAGCCATACTAGCTACGTTTTTCGTAATAATCAACCTCGTCGGGTTTTTGAAGTCTTCACGGAATGAGGGAGCTGAAACATTTAAAATTTAGAGATAGGGATAAAATACAATCTTATAAACCTAAAAGATTTTATTAACGAAAAGGTGGTGTAGGAATAAAGCTGGATAAATTCATTCGTTAAAAAATAACGGTCGGTCAAGGCTGATCAATAATTATAGCACTTAAAAAAAAAGTAAAACAAATTATTTAATCGCTGACAAACTATCAGAGATAACTTTTTTAAATTACTTTTAAATGTTAAAAAATTATTTTTTTTTAATTTAATGAAAATGGACGAAATAATTCTGATTTTTAAAATAAATATTTAGTTAATGTAGAATGACATCAAAATCAATTTATTTTTTTTACTAACTGGTCGATTCATTGATTTTGTATCTTCTATTTTGTTTCTACTCTGTAAAAGCTATTCTGCATATTACATTTTCTTAGCACAAAAGACAATTCGCTCTGATGAATACAATATAGAAAGGATCTCCTGTTGCAGTGAAACTCTTAGAAATTATTCTCCTGTAGTGCGCGTTTCTTCAATAAAATTCATTCACACAAGTCATCATCAGTTGCTTACCTGGCAGACAGCCAATAAATTTATCAACACTTAGAATTTTAAAGGTGCTGCTTGAAATCTTTAAGAGTGATGAAGTGAACCAATCTTACAAATGTTCTTGGTAAAGTTACAGTAGATCTATAGAATTCATTCGTAAGGTTTTGGTTGAAACTAGTGTTTTTTTAATCGGGTAAGTATACAAAATAATAAAAATAAATAAGTTACACCCATATAAAATACAATCTTTTTAAAAACTCCATGAAGACTATAGAAAGCCACATTGTTTTGAACTTTGCTGTGTGTGTTGTATTGGAAATGAGATAGTTATCAACGACGCTATGGTTTAGTAATCGAAATTTTCTGAGCGCAGATCAATTAACCTTTAGTTCAGTTTAACTAGTAAAGAATAAATACAAACTTTCACGGGTTTCATAAAAGTCAGATTCAGCGTTTACAAATTTTAAATGTTTGGATTTGAAATTTGTGGAATCATATTATTCATCAATTGCTGATTAAATAGACTCAATTTTTGTACATATTAAAAGGATGTGTTGTAAAACAATTGTAGCAGTCAATAAAGTCCAAATTGAAAAATAAAACAAATTTTTCTTCAAGATAATCACCGTCGTACCGTTATCTTCTTTTATAAACGTTTTGACCGCACAAATTTTAAGGAAGTAGGATAAATAGACGAGGAAATATTTAATTTAGTCAGCTTGTTCAGCGCTTTTAACTCCCTTTGATTGTTTATTTAGGAGGTAAGTGAAATGTTAAATTTGCAAATCTAAGACTTTACATAGTGAAAAAACATAGATTTGAAGATTTTTAATATATGTCACGCAATACCACGGCAAAAGTTGCGTAACATTAGATGTTTTCAATCCGCTACCTACTTATCAGGGTGTGTCTAAGAACGATGCCAACATAACTGTCTGCAAGAGTTGGCAAGCCAGGTGGGATGCATCCACGAAAGGAAGGTGGACGCATCGTTTGTTCGCGCACATTGAGCCGTTGGCCGAGAGGAAGTTTGGCGAACTGGGATTCTGGCTGACATAATTCCTGACCGGCCAAGGCGTCTTCCGTTCATATCTGTGTGGACGAAGAAGAGCTGAATACCCCCTCTGCCCCACTCTCGGGAGTTAGACACGCCGGAACACGTGATATTACAGTGTCCGTGGTGGGACGAGGAACGCCGCGACTGTACTGCCGTAAGTGGGCATCTCGAGGTGGGGACAATCTTTGGAACAATGTTACGAAGTTTGATGGACTTCGACACTGTGACGGGATTTGTGTCGGGAATACTACAACTGAAATATCGTAATATCGAAGCGAGGGGGTGAAGGACAGCTCCGTACGGAGCTGCCGTTCGCCTGTGCTTGCAAGGGTGGACGTTGGATGATGAAGTGCGGGGACTCTCGAGCCCCTGAGCTAAAAGACTGAGTCCCGACAGGGCCTTCCCTCCAGGAGGTATGCCCGTTAGAGGCGAAGCACAAAGGACCAAGTCTAGGTTGCTGGGTGATGGAGCCGGGAACGGCATAGCCCCGGGCTTGGCATTTCCCTCGTCTGGCGACTAGAGGCAAAGGCACCTCTCGGAACCGTGTTCATGCTTAATTGGGGGGGGGGGGGTCTGGTTCCGGGAGGCAGGGAAAAAAATCCCCTACCTACTACTGACAGCAAAATAGGAGTGCACAGCTAGAACATTTAATTTGAAGTGATAAAGATATACAATTATCCAACTATTTTTTACTGGTGTATTTTCATTAAACAGTGATACTAAAAAAAATTTATTTATTTATTTATTTTTTTTTTAAATATAGACTCAATGTTGGAAACCCTAGAAAATTTTCGAATAACTTACTTAGTTTTCGTTTTACATTTTTAAATAGTGCACATAATAATTTGACTAATCACAATTTTTTTTTAAATTTAATTTATTACGTACAGATTTATATTTGTTTTTGTCTTAATATGCTTTAAAAAAATGCTTCACTTGCCCTTATTTAACTATTAAAATTTTTTAACCCCAATTCGTAACAAGCCTATTGACAAACCGGGGAGATGCGGTATATAAATGTGACAAAAATTAATTTACTTTTAATTTTTTACCGTCAAGATATTACGGCAGGCTTAAATCACCATTAACACAGTATATGTTTATACTAAAATAATACAGCAATAATTAGTATTTATAATTAAAAAAAATATTTAATATTTCAAAATTACCTAGGCTTTGTTATCCAATAATTTTTAATCCACTACTGACGTAATATGGAAAACATTTACTAAGTGACCAGCAGAAGAGCTTTTCTAAAAATGTAATAATCATCAAATTGATCTGTTTGGTACAAACAGGTAAACCTTTTTGGTTAGATTAACCTTTTTGATTAAATGTACGTATAAAGAACTTTCACGAAAGTTAAATTGAAAATCACATTTTTTTGGGTAAGCAGTTAAAAATTATTGGGAAAGGGCTTTATTTCGGTGAAAGAAATTCTGTTTTTTATAACAGGAGAAGTAAAAAACCCGACCTCGGAAAACGTGTACGATACTAAATAAATTACAAATTAATAACATGCTTATAATTAATAATTATCCCTTAATGGGGAGAGGAGGCAATGTATAATGCATTCTTTCTCACAATAAGAGTCCATTATTTTTCGCTTAACATTTTATTTTTAAGTTTTAAAGGGCAAATAACAAGACATCCCAGCCTTTGATATTAATGTAACATTTAAACCATCGATAGAAGAAACGGCAATAGTCTGTCTTTTATTCTTTGAGAGTAATAATTTTCATTATACAAACAATCGGTTATTTTTAACAAAACAAAAAAGCTGATAATAATAGAGTTGTAGTGATTCCTTGGCTATAGTTATTTATTCTTACATAGTAGAGAAATAATGAAACACGAAAATAAACCAAAAAAAGTTTTAAAGTATTCCAAAAGTAAATTTTTTTCTAACTTTGATCGTCTCCCGCCGCGTTCAATATTACCCCCAAGATATCGTTTTTTAACCCTTGGAAGGGGAAGGCACATCTGTTCGAATCCGACTTCATTTACTCTGTATTTTAATATACATATACTGATTTATTAATAATTATTAACCTCTGATTGTAAAAAACTTTTACAATAAATAAAAGTTTTTAAAGTTGTGTTTTAAATAATAACACAAAAAAAAAATTAAAAATATATGTAATTAATAGGCGTACAAGGAATGCGGTGTTCACATCAGAGTTTTTGATTTTTTATTAAACACACGTAGTATATAATTTTTATTATCGTCTTACCATACATATGTCATAGGAACATCTGAATATTTCGCCGCATCAATGTATCAACATCATCAGGGGAAAAAATCCCCTGATGTCATCCTCTGACGTTTCGGTAGCATTACACAAAAAAAACGTAAAATATCACATCACAATATTACATATTAAATAATGTGTTTACAAAAAAAATCCCTTTCCATGTTGGAAGGCAGAGGGAGATTTCACCGGTGCTAAGTAGGGGATAAAAAAGGTTTCCATCTTAAAGTTAAGAAAAAGTTCAAATTTACTCAATACGACAATGTTTGCATGTAAAAAAATTTCACATGTTACGACAAGCCCCATCTTCTTACAATTCCAGCTAAATTTTTTTCATCCCTTGCCGTAAAGGTTGGCCATATCAAAAATTGTTCCAGACAAAAATTTTAGGTAATGTTTAGAGGACTAACGACCAATTTAAACCGATTCAATACAGTGCCTGTTCAGAGAGGTATGAAGTTTTTGTCTTCGAAACCCCATTTTTCCACCCCGTGGGCCAACGATTGATGTTATCAAAAAACTTTACTTAGATAAGTTTTAGGCCCTTATTCAGAAAATAGCAGGACTTTAAATGAATGTGATATTTTACTTAATAAGAAAGTTATGGCGATATTTTGTTTTTTTGAAGTCCACTAATTTCCACCTCTATAGTCTGACTTTGCCCATTAACGAACTAGACAGAGATTTTGGGTTGTTATATTTTATGTATCATTTTGAAAGTGATTGGCGCAAAATTATATATATATATATATATATATATATATCACTTTCTTGTGGACACGATAACTGCTGTAATTTTGCGCCAATCACTTTCAAAATGATACATAAAATATAACAACCCAAAATCTCTGTCGAGTTCGTTAATGGGCAAAGTCAGACTATAGAGGTGGAAATTAGTGGACTTCTTCAAAAAAACAAAATATCGCCATAACTTTCTTATCGCCATAAACTTTTGAACTGACGGTGATTTTGGGGTCTGGAGATGTGAAACGCGAAGATATGTAAAAATTTTCCGGAAGTCGAATCATGGTACCCATTACAATAGGTAATTTTCTTATGAAATTTACCTAAAAGAAGGTAAATCTGCCGTGTTATCCAGTCTAAATTTAGGACTGAACTCAATATATATTTATATATATGTTGTATAATAAATTTATTAGGTCTAATTAAAAACTTTTTCTATCAATTTTTTTTTTAGAAATAATTCAATATTTCATCTGTATGATGAATAAACGGTGATATTTTCAAATAACAGCTGATAATGTGATGACTTAAATAGAAAAATTTTAATTAATGATAATGAAAAATGTCCTCTTTTCGTAAACATCACAATTTTTTAAAAAAAGACAAAAAATTAGATTCTATATATATATATATATATATAATATTTTACAATTTTATAAACATTGTTGCATTTATATATTATAGTATAAGTGTGTATTAAAAATTTATCAAAAAAATTTTAAATAAATCAATTTTACATTTAGTATTATAAGATTTTCTTTCAATATTTGTGTGAAAATTGTTTTCACGAAAAAAACATATAGTACCATGTTAAAAATTAATAAATAACTTTGAAAATATTTATTAGAAATTCAAAATTAAAATTAATTTAGGAATGGAATGGAATGGAATGGAATGCAAAGTTGGCAGGAGTTTATTACTCCCTACTCCATCGCAGAACCTGGACAGAGTCCCTTGCTGCTGGATCATTCTAATCGGACTTGTTTTTTTTTAAAAGGGTTATTTTTAATCTCGGATCTAGTTTTTCAAGTTTTGACTATTATTAATTTAGTGAATTTAAGACGGATTTAATTGCATTCCAATCCGTTGTTAAACCAGCGTTATCGAACCCATTTCATGGGCCGACCGCGGGAGGCTAGGCTTATAAAGCCCGACGTAATTCCCCTTCAGACCGTCAACTGAAGTCCTTTAGGTGCTAACTCTTTAATAGGCTAGCAGGAATACGCCACAACGGGACACTAGCTATAAGGAGGGAGCAATGCGTCCCCTTTTCCGGAGGAGTCGCAATTGCTGGGTTATTTTGTCTAACTGTAAGTTTTGAAATAGGAGAGGTTGTGTAGAAGCTCTTCATCCGCTTCTGGTATGGCTGCCCTTCAGGACGCATCTCTGCTGGGCTCTGTTCCGGACTCCAGTCCGTGATGTTGAGGCGAGTGGTTGGTCTTCCTTCTTCTTCTCCCTCTTCTTCTTCCGAAGACCTCTTCGTTCTTCTTTGGCCTGCACTTTCCAAGAATTGGTAGTAACCGAAGTTACATACCATTAACCTTGGAATTCCCGAAGCCCCGAAGGGCTGAACGGGGGAAAGTGCAGGTTTCTTCGTTCTTCTGTGCTGTCAGTGGCTGCTGGGCAGGTGTCTGCTGGGCAGGTGGCTGCTGGGCTTGCGACTGCTGGGCTGATGGCTGCTGGGCTCGTTCCCTCTTTCTTCTTTCTTGAAAGGAAAGGAAGGTAATAGGAAACTTACAATGGTGACACCTATTCGCGATCGCGGTTTTGGGGCGGCGATTTTCTGGAAGAAGTAAACAGTAATTATTCACTCCACGTAATCATTAACTTTCAGACACACGTGTGTCTGAGATGGGGTTGGGGGGACCGCGTGGCCGCAGTGAAGAAACCATTTGTTTTTGTGGTGGCTGTTGGTATCTGCAACAAAAGAAGCAGAACACACACACGAGAAAAAAAAAACAAAAAAAAAACAACTTTTACTTTCCTTTCGACTGGCAGGATGAAATTAATTTACCAAACTAGTTATTTTAATAGCTAATATCACAAAAAGTAATTATTACTTTTAAGCGTAGGATTAAAAGCAAAAATTACTGCTTTTAACATAAAAAAAAAACAGTAACGGTAGATTTTAAGCAAAGTCAGACTGAATATTTTTAATTTTGTTTGATTTTTACCACTAGTATTATTGAAACGTGATCGTGAAGATCGGTGCAATCTTCTAGGAGCTGTATTGCAGTCATAAAAAACAAGAAACAAAATATACGAATAATACAACTATGAGAGTAGGAGTACATACATGTTCATTTTTTAGAAACTATTTAAGGAATTAGCAATTCTTTAAGGCCGTAAAATAACAAAAGCACCTGTAGGTTTGTGGGAGGTCAAAAGGAGAAAACTTGTTCCCTTTTTTCAATATATCCAAAAATAATTGTTTTATAAAAATAAAAAAAAATATATTTTCACCGAGTAAAATTTCCTTTAATAATATTTTTTTTGTTTCTATAGAAAAATAATAAATGGTATTCGTTTTAAAATAACAGTCTAGTGCAGTATTTTTGAAAAATTTGATTTAAATGGCCAATTTTCGCGATTGAACGAAATATTTTAAGTAAACAAAATAACTTAAAATAGGGAGAATTTAAAAAAGTTCTTATTTAGTTTCTCGCACGTTATTTTACGGCAGAACATGAAAACATTATCCCCGAAAATCCATGTTTATAAAAAAAGTATACTATAATGTATTTAGAATTAATTTCAACTAAGAAGTGAATACAATCTTTTTGATCCTTCTTTATGATGTACTTATCGTTACATTATTACATATTTTAATAACTATGTTTTAAAACAATAAAAACCACTTTTTCATCAGAAATTCACAATATTTTATAATTACTTTTTTTTTGCAATTAGTTCTACAACGGTCGCCAAGAGGATTGCGATCATAAGTAAAACTGTTGTCTAATAAGTAACGTGCCAGGAGTTTATCCAAAGATAGCCCACCTCAAATACAATATTAATAATATACATCACTTCTCATGACAAAAACGAAACAATAAGAAAAACAAAGGTAACAAAGTCAGATAAATAATAAAGTCACAGAACATTAAAGTCAGATAAAAACAACACAATCACAGAGCAATAAAGACAATCAATTATCAGCAGAGAATCGGACTACCGATCCAGAGTCAACATATTCAAATTCCAGTGTAGATTCTTAAATTTTAAACTATCTTTGACATAATAACCATTCTACAAGTCATGCACATCCAATCCAAGCACATCCAAGTGATGATCATCCATGCCCCCAAATATCAGCGAGGTCCACTGCCTCCTCAATCGTCTTGCTTCCTTGCCATTGTCAAGTAGATTCAGCGCCAGATGATTTAGGTACATACTTGTTCAGGTTAGATATGCAGTTCCTATTGGTCCTTCGTATCTCCTCACGAACACGTGTTATTCCAAGATACCCGTGAACCTCATCGTTTCTAACGAACCATGAAAACTATTGTGACCATTACACCACCACCGGAACTTAAGTGTGAATCTGGTCCGAGAGGCAGAGATTAAAAATAAAAAACGAACCATGAAGCATCCTAATACCATCCTGAACACCTTTTTTCAAAAAAAAAAAAAAGTTCTCAGGAGTAATGAGACCGTTTACTTCGTCAACGTTCAGAATTCAGTTGCCTCCTCTTATCTCTGAAGTCATCCTTCCAGGTCAGTACAGAAACCTTAGGTCCCGTACCATGTCCACGTCAGGGAAGAGAGTATTGTCCAGTCGAATCGGTGACCAACTATTCCTCCTCATGGTAAATGTACGCGATTTGGTTCGGCAGGATTGACTTTCACTCTCTTTAAGGGTGAAAGCTGCACTTCATGTTATCAAGTGCAGATTACAGTTTACCCGTGGCAAGGTTGCCTCCACCAGTTGACGCCAAAATCGCTGTGTCGTCTGCGAAGGACGCAACTGTGACCGTGTACCGGGAAGATCTGCAGTGTATGTCAAATATAAAATGGGATCTAAAACAGAATTCTGCAGAACTCCCGATAGATTGTCTAGGCAGACAGACAATTCCTGGTTAAGTTTGGCTTGAAAAAACCGCCTATCTAGGTAACTACGTTACACAAGATAGACAGGTTGAGATAGATTTGACTTCAATTTGAAAAGGAGACCGGGAAGACAAACGTTTTTGAATGCCTGTTAAATGTTTAGGAAGGTTGGCGAACAGTATCCCTTTCTTTCTAGGCACCCACAGATCACAATAACAATCTCGTAAGCCTGTTCGATGGACAAACGGCCGCCGCTGAAGCCAAACTTGAGATCAGGGATTATAATTGGTTCATAATAATTATATGTTTAACTCGATTAAACATAAAATTAAAATTCCACTTTGATATTATTTTGTTTGTTTTGAAATTTCACTTATTTCCTTAAATAAGGAAATAAATACAAATCTGAATTAAATGCAAATCCAGAAAAAGCCGTTTGAATCTTGAAAAAAATTGATAATACCAGTTTAACTATATTTTATATAAAGCTTTGCACTGCCAAAAATTTAATCAGCTTTTTTTTTATAATTAGCCTGCTTCCCACAAATTTCAAGAAAAATTAAAACATTTTAAGTTTCAACGAATATCTGGTAAAATGATTGAATAGTCATTTTACCAGATGTTTTGTTTTCACGAAAACATTACTGAAATCGAATGATTTCAGTAATGTTTTCGTTTTTTTTTCGTAATGTTTTTCGAATTTTTTTTTATAAAAGCCCTATTTCTAAAATATTTCACAATAATTGAAAAGATCTTCCCTTCCCTACGTCATAATACTTCCGTTGCCAAATATTTCCTTGTGAATACACCGATTCGAAAAATAATAATATGTAAAACAGCATCTGTACAAATGATTATCGATCCATTATTTTTTTGTTTTATTGAAAATTTAAGACTTTTTTAATCCATTAGTGTAGCATCACAAACATTTAATACAGCAATTATCTTATTAAGTGTGAGCTTTATAAGAGTCCGAGATATGAGGTGTACTTAATTATTTTTTACTAAAAAGTTAATATTAAATAATATTATATAAAATAAAGCATATATTTATTTAAATTAATAGAAAATGTTATTACATTTAGTAAATTTTTTGCCTTTTAAATTTCGCAAAATTTTAATTAAAAGTTTTAAAAAATAAATAAATTTATAATTTGGCATTTAAAAAGACATTTTTGCTACAAAAAAAAGTTTATACAATCACTTTTTGGTAATAAATATCCAGTTAATTAAATCATATTGTATTTCAAAACACGTTAAAATGGTTTAGATATGTAGATATTTAGTACGTTTGTTGGTAATAATAATAGATAGGAAAAGTATACTTCTACTGGAATACCAAAATTGTTTATGTTATCATAAGTTAGTAGGCCGTATCAAAGAACGACATTTCTTTTGATCATTGGTACACGATTTTAACGAAATCATAACAGTGGTTTAGGTTTTAGATGCGGTAACTTTGAGACGTGGACTATACGTAGAAATTTATATAAAATAGAATCATAAATTGTTTGAAAACCATAATTACAAACTTACAGATTCTCAGAATTGTATTTTCAGTGAAATCTAAAATAGAATATTTACGTGGTCATAATCCACCTAATAAATACTATAAATTCCTTTCTTTATTAAAAAATAACAAACAGAACATATGATTTACTCATAAAATAATATGTTACAAATTTTAATTACAATAATTATATTTTTAATTTATATGAATTTATTTTTTAATTTAATTTATATTAAACATAGAAATATTATTTATAATAATCACAACATTAACTCTTTTTACAGTAATAATGTTGTATTATAAGCTTTATGAACAAGCATTCTATAAAACAAAACCAATCTAATAAATCAACCTTTTGTAACCGATTTCCTTGCCAACATTTCTAGAAAAATTTACAACCTAATTACTAACAGCATTTTAATGCAATATTGTATAGGTAATTATTTATTAGTTTTCTTTGTAAATCAAAAGAGATGAGTAACTACAAATCTAACTCGGCTTATTCAGATTTTTCTTCTCAGGGAAACCGAGATAAAAAAAATGGTTCGTTGGGATATAAGACTGATGTTCTTAAATTTTACCATTTTTGAATAATTTTTAAATTATTATAAGTATACATGTTGAGTAAAAAATTGCCGAAATAGGAATTTTTGTTTTATTACCTTCAATTTTTCAGTGGCAAATTTAAAAATCTAAATTAAATGACTCTATGGAGCAAGCGAGTTTGTAACGAGGCAAGAACCAAGGTGACGCTACTTCCACCATTACCTAAAAACAGATGATTGAATGCAATATTTATGGCTACGTCATACAAATGTCATTCAAGAGAGAACTAACCGCCTTCCTTATTTTATCCTTTCCATCTGTCTAGCTTTGGTCAACAGATATATAAGCAGAAAAATAAAAGGAGATTTATCTTCTTTTTTTCTATTACTTTTAGATGGATAATATAAACAAAATAGTAGTAAACAACAGTAACAAAATAGTGGAAAGAAATAGAAGTGCGCTAGGTTCCTCACTAAGGCTTTGTAAAGACATTTATCACATGTCTAATACCTAACTACTTCAAGTGTCACTCAGATATCCCAAGTCTGTATGTTTATTTTTACATATGCTTATTTATGTATGTAGGTTACGCTTTATTGAGGGTGTTCGCTGGAAATCTCTCCTTACGTGCTTTTTTACTATGCAATTTACTTGTAGTTCCTTTATCGGAACTGATTGTAAATACATTATTTGTGAAACAAAAAAAGAAAAACCATTATTTACAGGAATAAATTAGTATCCGCCGACAAATTTAATTAATATACATAGTGTTTATAATTACATTCCTCTTAACGATGAAAGTTGTTACATAAGCACATTCAGTTAAACATTTTAATTTTAAAAAATTGCGATGTAGAATTTTATTTCATTTTTTGATCGATTTCCCACTTTGAATTTCAGTATTATTTTCAGGCATCCATTTCCATTAACGAAATTTTCATGTCTTTTTTCTGATAATACAGCATTCCAAAAACATACGTTGTAAAATAACAAAGTAATTCGATGCCGAAGAAGAATACATACAAATACAGCAGCACAAAACGAATATGAATATATTTAATTTAAGTGACAAATAACACATAATGTGTACCATTCAACATGCTAAATTAACGTCCTTGAAACAAAAAGTAATGCAATTAGTCTTTTTAAAAGAAAATAGAAATAATAAAAGAAGTTGACAACTATGTTATGCTTTTCTGATATTGGTTATTTGTTTTTATTTTGTGGAAAAAAATAATGACGATACGTTAAAAAAAAATTTTAATTTCTTTTAAAAAATGTAAAAGGAAAAAAATCGATTTTTTTTGCCCCCAAAATCACCTGCCAAGAAAAATTTCAGATTTTCCTACGTTTACTAAATTAGATAGAAGAAGCAGAAAACATTCCATTGAAAAATGTACAATTAATAAAAGGTACCTAAGATTTCTTTTTTTTTCATCAATTATGATGAAATTTTATTGTAATATTAGTATTAAAAGTTTATATAAACCAAGACTTTTTAGGAAATTCCAAAAATCTGTATTTTTAAACTTGGATCGGCTCTCCCGTTTCCAATATTACCCCAAAGTACTTTTTTAAGGCGCCAATTTTACAACTACTATGCTGACGAAGACAAAAAAAATTCATTTAAAAAATATACGATAAAAAGATAGCATTTTTCGATTTTTGGGAGGGGGAAAAAGTTGGGGGGAAATTTTTGTTAATCGGTAAGATAAGCATGCACGCATGTACTGAGCTTAATATAAAATGGGGTTATGTTTGCAAAATTCTGAGTAAATTGATCCCAAAGAAACTATCTACCCCATCCCCTGGAGATACTGACCCAAAAATTATACTAACAAATTGCCCATACACACGAGCCTCTGTGCCAAATTCCATCAAAATCGGTATACGCAGTCAAAAGTTATTAAACTTCAAAATCGTCAACACATGAACCTACACAATGTACGTACGTACGAACATTACCCCACACTCGAAGACCAGATTAAATAATCGAAGATCGATTAATATACTCGAGACCAGAAGGAAAAGAATACAGCTATAATCTAATCGAATAATTGATCAGTAAGTAAAGATCTATTTGTGATCCAACTTCTTATGTATATTTAGCTAATGAAGGGAAGAACATTTCAATTCATCTACGTCAAAGTGAGGAATATTCCTGTTTTATTTAGAATACTCCCTGACCGGGCAAAAGTCAAAAATGTAGTATGCCTGTATGTAAATTTTCAGGTTACGAACAAGAGTAGTTCTATAATGACGCGCTATTTATATTATAAGAAAGGAACCAGTAGTTTTTATTTGAAATTTCAATGCCATTTTATCCATTAACGTTGTTTACTTATTTGTTATTTAAGCAGTATAATAGTAAGACTCAGCTGACAAATTTTGCACACTAGCGTGCTATACAGAGACTAAAGGTACTATCGAGCTAGGTGTAGCAGCACATGATAGCTAAATTCCCCTTCTACAAACCTGCGATAATGCGTTGAAATTTGTTCACCGGTTTATTTTTAGTAGCAGTTAAAATGGAGTCGAGTACGACCAATTTGTCAATGCGGTTTAAACAGCGTGCAATAATCGAATTTTTAACACCAGAAAATGTGCATCCTACAAATATTTTCCATCATTTAAAAGCGGTTTACGATAGTGAAACTGTTGACTACTGTGAATAGGTGGGCGTTGAAATTTTGCGAATGTAAAGGTGGTAAAGCGACAATTCAGGACGTACCTCGCAGCGAACGACCAGTTTCTGTGACTAACGAGAAACATCGAAAGGAGGTGGACGATTTGCTTCAAAGTGACCGGTGAATTATCCAGCAACGCATCGCTATTCAGTTAGGCATAACTAAAGAACGAGTAGGCCATATTATCGAGCAGTCGACTTACCGTAATATTTGTGCACGATGGGTACCGCTTACTCTCTGATGGCTGAAGTTAGAGCCTATTCCGCATCCGCCATACTCGCCGGATTTGGCTCCGTGCGACTTCCACTTCTTCCCACATCTCAAGACGGATCTCAAAGGTAATCATTACACCACCGACGATGAGGTGAAGGAAGCTGTGGCCACTTGGATCCGAGAAAGTCCGCCAGAATTTTTTAGAGACGGAATGCAAAAACTTGTAACACGTTGGGAAAAGTGTATTAATGTAAACGGGGATTATATAGAAAAATAAATACTGCATTTTGTAGCTAATTTTATTCGTTTTTTATTTCATTCCAATATCTCTTTTCATTCTCATGCTACGCATATATGTGCAAAATTTATCAGCCGATCCTCAAAAATATATAATAGTAGCTTAATAGCAAATAGTAAGTAGAATAATAGTAAATAGAACTTCTCTCTCATTAAATCAATTAACATATTCTGGGGAGCCGTATATATATATATATTCTATTCGTGATGTTACAGTGTTTTTACAGAACCCATAGTTTTGTTTGGATTTTGATTGAACTTTACTTGAATCCTAAAACATTTAAAGATAGCTTTGTAAGCTAACCTTAACATTTCAAACCGCTTCTGTATCTAAAAAAAAAATTCAACGCTCTGTCAAAATTGGCGTTTTTAGAGTCAAAGTAATTAAGAGTTTCCTCAGTTAAAAAAGAGTCATTAAAAATGTTAAGAGTTTAAAAAAAAAACTGTAGCAGCGTAACACAACATATACATAGACAAATTCATAATTATCTTTTAATAATTACCAAAAGTTTCTAATGATTGATTTTGCTTTATTTATTTAATTTTTTTTTTTATAAATTTACTACCATTAAATTTTATCTAGATATTAAAATTACACTATTAAAAATACCCCTTTTTATGATAAATTTATAAAAAATTAACATAATTATTAAACAATAAAAAAAATCATTTAAAATTTATCATAAAAAATGTTAACACTAAGCTAAGTTGAAACGTATTAATGAAAATACCATTGTGATATCTGATCACATATTAATTGCTTTGTTGATTATTCATGGACACAATTCACTGACAAAGAGTATTAATTCGATACAGAACCCTCATTTTACAACCTGGTATAATTTTCATCTATAATTCTGAGGTTTTAGAATTTGAGCAGTAAACAGTGATAATAAAATTAAATTAATACAAAGTGAACATTTATTAAAAAAAAAAAAAACAAAACAAAAAGAATAGTTTTTTGTTTTCTTCATTAGCTGAATAAAAAGACAATAGTAAAAAGCAAATAAAATAGTACTGTAGTAAATGAAATAAAATAGTACTATAATTTATAACCGAAATAAAAACTTTAAAAAAATATTATTCAAAACTATAAAAAATAATTTTTTATTATTATATACTCATTCTATTCTTTAAATTTTGATTTTGTGCATTTTTTTCCCTACCAACAGCTTAGCTGCTTAGCTGAATGTTAACGTCGTAATAACTTAAAAATATCGAAATTTAAAGATTAGATAATAATTTTTTTTTATTAGAACAGCTTATTAAATCGAGCTTTTTGTTTTTAAATCTGATTTTATTTTACATTTGTTAATATTATCTAAAATATGTATAACAAACCTACCAAAACAGCTGTGGAAACAAAATAACTTCTTTTAAGAAACATAAAGCCGAAAAACGTGCATCTTGATAAAAATAATAAAAGGAATTAAAGAATAGACGTAAAAATATTGCTACCTATAATTTTATTACCGTAGTTTTCCAAGTAATTTTCTCGAACTTCAGAGTAAAACTACTTTTAAGTATCAAAATGCCAACGTGATAAATAATTGGGCAATAACAATTCAATCTCACGTGGGAACAAGTAGATACTGTCCTGCTGTTTCTCCTAATTAATGCTTTAGTGATTAAACGTGTTCAGGTACGTCTGTGGTTAATTATATGTGGATGAACATGGATAATGGTTTTAGCAGCCGATGTTATTACAAAAAAAATCTTGTGGACAAAATTAACAAATATGTTTTAACGTATATATGTTTATGTATTCAATTTTTCGTATATAAAATCCTCAATTTGTGTTGTTCAGAAGAGCTTTTAAAATAAAAACTTTTAAAAGACCTTCCTCTATAAGAAGGTACATTAAAAAAAATATAAACAAACGAATTGAACTGAAGATTCCTTCTTTTATTAAACTCAAAAAACTATACGGCATGACTATTTAATCTACATGAAATGTAGTATTTCACGTAGTAAGTTTTGTTTTAATAACATCAATGGAACATTTTTTCAACAAAAATTTTTATAATCACGAGGGCGATTAAAAAAAAATAATTTGTTTTGCGTTTCTCACAAGTCATTTCGTACATAACTCATATTATGACGCATAATACTATTAGTATTTTTATAAAGCTATTGATTAAGCCACTAAATAATGCAGAAATATATAATAATTTTTTATTCCTATATTTTATACGTAAATTCACAAAATAACTCAGAAAAACAGTTTTCCAAGTCGTCCTGAAATCGCTTATATGTACATATAGTACAAGAGCTAATCTAATTTTCCCACCAGATTTGCTTGAAATATCATGTAAAAATATTTTTTTAATTAGAATGACTGTAAATCAGGCACGCTAAGATAGGGTTTATTTAACTGAGTTTAGAAATCCAACACTTAGCAAAGGTAACTGTATATAAAACAATTTCAAGTTGTCTACATGGATCATGTAATCTTCAGTTTAAAAATTGTTATGCGAGTAGATTCTATTAAAGCTATTTTAAGAAATTTAATTTGGGACCACAGAAAACTTAAAAAAGACACAAAATCGGCTAATTTGATGCAAAAAAATAAAGTTTAACAAACCTTAACTGAAATTGTTAATTTCAGTTTTTTTACTTTATTTAAGAGTATAAAATTAAAAAATATATATATTTAAAAAAGGACTGAAGTCCTTTTAAAAATATTCTGTTTAAAAATTCAATCTAAAAAAAATATTTTTTTAAGTATATCAACTTTGGCAGATACCTACTTTTTGTTAATAGGCGCAATTTTCAATATACAAGTTGTTTCAAAGGAAACACCTTCCCTTATTTTTTTTTTATGTAAATAAAACGTCACGATTCTGGCGCAAGAAGTTTGAGAAATTAAAAAAAAATCATCAGTTTTATTCTTCAAACAATGTAAAATGGTTTAAACGCACTTTTTTTACTTTCTTTCAAAGAAATATAAGTGAACATGAAGAAGTTTCCATAATCGTCTTTGGAGTATTAGATTAAATAATATTATCTTTGATTAATGAATTAAATGAATTTTTTTTCAAAAAGGTACCTGGGCATGAAACCTACCAAGTTAAAGTTTTTGAAACAATAAAATTAAAATTATTGCTTAATTTCAATTAGTTGTATTTAATTATACATATTTATTTAGCATATGTTTACTACTATTGTTTTACATTTTTATATAGAAAAAAAAAACATTGTTTTAATTGTTCAAATAAGCGAAATTAAAAAAAAATTTCATTAATGCATAACTTTATAACAACTGGGTAAAAACTACATATTTATACCTGACATTTGTTGAACATTAGCCAACCTGGCCTAGCATTTTAAAAACTTACACTAAATCACAGCCAATTACTCAAAATGATACACCAGTATCATACAGAAGATCTTCCACTAGCACAAACCTTTTTCTCCAGTTGTGTTTAATTCCATAATACAAAGATAACTGCGTTTAAACTACTGTCCATAGTAATTCAAGAATAGAAACAGATCGTGTTACCAGGATACATAGTACTTTTTTAAACTACTATGTATCCTGGTAACACGATTACCACAAAGCTAAAACTTACTCACATGCTTAAAAATAAACAAAAATAAGACCTTAGAAGAAAAAACAATTTATGTTGCAAATGTTACCTAATACTTAAAAGAAGATAAACATTAAAATTAGAATAGAAATTGTGTTCTTTAACTTTTTTTTTTAAATTTGAAGCTACATGTTATTTTTTAAAAATAAATTGTAGGTGAATAAAAATAGCAAATATAAGATATAAAATATGGTTCTAAAAAAAATCAGGATATTCTCATATCATCATACAAAAGGAATAGTTATACGAAGAATCTGAACTACACGCGCGCGCACATTCACAAAAAAAAAAAATATATATCATTCTAAGTAGAAGGAGTGAATATAATTCTTTACATTGTTAATCGATAGAAAGGTGTACTCCTATTTTTTAAATAACGATTCTACTACGTTAAATTAAATACGTATCATAGGTATTTAATTGTAAATATTTAAAAATTAAATATCATAGATGATGGAAATAGATTTAATAAACACATTAATACATTAATTTATGTAATATTCACCGAATGAAATCGGAAAAGGATATTTCCAATCCTTTTAAATTTCATTGTATGGATTGGAATTTAACTGTATTGAACTGTCCTTTTTATTTACAAAACACATTCTAAAACATATTTTCCTGCTTTGTAAAAGAGAATATTTTAATAAATTAAATAATAGTATAGAAGATGTGGAATCGAATAAAATAATATTTACAAAGTTGGTAGTACAATTTTATGGGTTTTATAAAAACCAATACAGTTTAGTTTAATAGACGGGATGTTGAAATATAATCTTGTAAAGTTATTTCATCAAAAAATACAATTAAAAAATCTTTTTTATAAATGTAACAATAGTTACAATAAAAATAAATTTGATTTATCATAGATATGAAGATATTTATTTATATAAAGGATCCCACAATAAAAAATAGAATATTTGATAAATCAAAATCGAGTCGAAAAATTTAAATTTAAAATTTAATTTTAAATTTAAATTTAAATTTCCGAGTCGAAATTTAATATGAAAAGTTTAATATTCACCTGAAAAGTTAAAATTAATGATTATCAAAATTACACAACGAAAATACACTAATTAGACCTTTTATTAATTTCATACCACGAACTAAATAGCAATAAAAATAATAATGTAATAAATAAAACAATAACATTTTATATGGATCCAGAAAACAAAAGTAATTTTTACGAATAAATTTGGACATTTTCCATTATTAAACTGTTACATTCCCATCTAGCGCTATATCAGAATTATTGCATTAAAAAAGAAACTATTATTGTAATGGGTAAAATTTGAGCATATGCGGTTTTCACCGGATCCTCACGTTTTGACGTCTAAGGTAACCAAAAAAATCAAGGAACCAGATGGAAATTTTCCGGATGTTAATATTCGTATGTACGTGTGTTTTGTGTTGGCCTGTAAATCACCTTACACCTCAAAAACTGCTGGACCGATCTTGACCAAGCATGGTCAGAACTATATATAAGGTATTGATACCATTAAATTTTCAACTTAAAAGGTCAAGGGGGTGAGGCTGTAGAGCAAGGTCGCCCCAGTATCTCTCCTAACTAATTTCTCCTAACTAATGTCATATTTTTCTTAGGCACATTGGTTAACAATTACAGAATAACAATATTTACAAAAAATATTTTGTAAAATCGCACCCGCATCCCAAAAAAATTCTATAAATAAACTAATGACTAAGTAGGGTATACGCGTCAATAGTAACCCCTCTCACCGCAATGAGCGCTAGTGTAGCACTGGCGTACAGCTGCTGTAGTCGAATGCTATGTTGTGACGTCACAGGCGAGCGGTAGAATTAAACAAATGAATAATATTTAGCGTAAAAAAGTATTTAAAATGGCTGCTAGTACCGCCACATTGCGCAAATGAAATACGGTATGCGCGCGCGCTTTAGTTAGAATCATTGAATTAAATAAACCAACAATATTATATTTAAATAAAATTATAAGTATTTTAAATTAAGTTGTGTTTGTAACCGTGCATCAGAAAAAATCCGTGTAACGGGAAAGTCCTGAAACTGTGTTGTCAGCTTTTCTTAACTAGACAAAAAGTGAAAACCTATTGTTAATGCAGTCGCCTGAGTATGGTGTTTATAATACTTATATTTCTTCTCTACTGTTAATTCGTTTTTATTCCCTTCTTAACATTAAATAAACTTGTAGTAATGCAGTGGAATTAGCCATCCCTGGAAAATGTTAGGAATAAATATAGTTACTATTTGTGCAGTAGTATTTGCGATTCCTGTCTTTTATTCCTTTGTCCGGATGTGATAACTAAGTTAGCGATAAAGAATGTTGTGGATTTATTTAATGGATTAGAACGTCCATTGTGTAAATATATTAGCAGTTGACGGAGTGCGGCTACTGACTTTAGAATATATGACAAGCGAGCGGTGGGACACGAAGCAAGTGGTGTGTGGCACCATACTTAGTTCACTCGCGCAATTAGGTTAGCTCTAGGAGCTAGTTAGGACACTGGTCGCTAAACTGATTCGAGGCTCAGTTGCCGTTCGTGGCACAGACATTCGGTCTTATACTTTAGGGCGACCGAATGGGGTGGTGGCGGGAGAAATGCCATGCAAATCAAATCAAATCAGATCCATTGTGTAAAAATTCAGATAATTTTTTTTTTGTTGTAATCATTGATATTAAGAAATCTCCGCTTTCAAAACAAATTGCAGGAAGCAAATCATTACCACACAATCCTTACAGTAATGGTCAAGTAGAAAGCATATTAGGCTTACTTGGAAAGTCATCAAACTTACGAAAACTAGTTATAAGGAAGTAATTTTTTTTAATCAAATTTAGATTTACCAGATTACCTTTGACAATAAGGTGTTATTGAACAATTTACATTATATTCAATCACAGATATGCACATTGATTAACTTGCTACTTATGAAAATATAATCTGGCAAGTTGGAGTTTAACAAACGGGTTTCTTTCTGTTGTAATTAATGTCTGCAGATTCCGAGTGGTTTATGAAATTTTTTAAAACGTAATAACCACTCGTAGGGAATAAATTAAAGCTAATCGGGAGTATCCGCAATAGTCGCAATGATAGTCAAGAATTCATAATTTCTCTACTGCTACTTGCATCATATTTACGGAGAAGAGAAAATTATTGCAGGATGAATGTGATAAAAATCTCCTGTTTCAAATGAGTCAATGCTATTTATTTCATGGGGAAATATTCTAGAAAAATGTGACCCTAATAAAAGAAGAATTCCATGGCTTGAAAACTTGAGTCATAAGCTTGAGATTTCTATAGAAGCATTATTGTTTGTTTGTTTGTTTGTTTGTTTGTGTGTGTGTGTGTTTCTGTTTCTATGTAGTTTTTATATTAATTTAATTTTTTATTTCAAATTCATTCCAGAGATGCTTATTTTGTTATATTCTGATGATTACATTTTAGAAGAAAAATACAATATTAATGATTCCGGCAACAACATTAATTACTTCTATTAATATAACTTAGTATGTAAATTACTATGAGAATATAAAAGGCACACGAAATTAAGTAATCTTCAGAGGAATAAAACGTTTTCCATAAATATAAATTAAAATTTATAATGGAAGGCTAACTGTATTATGTAAATAGTAAACATTAATTTAAAAACCAATTTATAAGATAATAAAATGTAAAAGTTATCGGAAGAGTTCCGAGTAAGACGAAACAAAATTAATCAAAACAAAAAGTATTTTTAAGTTTAAACAAAAAAGAATCAGATTTTTGCGCTAACTGTTACAAATTCAAGAGAATAACATATACGCGTAGTCCATTTGATGAAAAAAAAACTAATGTGGACAACATATGACTTCCTTGTACGCCTATTAAATTACATTTACACATTTTTTTAAAATGAAAAGTACATAAATTTTATTTCATTAGAAATTTCTGATGTATTTTTTTGTTGTTATTATTTAATTATTATTCATCGTATTTTTTTATTTTTTTTTACAATGAGAGTTTAATAATTAATAGAATTAAATAAATGAATAACATTTATAGTGCAAAAATGTATTTAAAACGTCCGCTAGTACCGCCACACCCGCGTGAATGAAATATTTTAAATTAAGTTTAATGAATATTTTAAATTAAGTTGTGTGTGAAAGCCGTGCCTCAGAAAAAAGTCCTGCAACTGTGATATCAGCTTTTTTTTTAACTACACAAAAAGTTTAAACCAGCCTGTTGTTAACGCAGTCGCCTGTGTATGGTGTTTATAATACTTATATTCCTTCTTTGCTGTTAATTCTTTTTTATTCTCTTCTTAACATTAAATAAGATTGTAGTAATACACTGGAATTATCCATCTCTAGAAAATGTTAGGAAAAAATGCAGTTGCTATTTATGCAGGAGTATTTGCGATTCCTGCAATTTAATAAATATAGATATTGATTTAATGAATCAATATATTTAAATTTAAAAAAATTGAATTGTGATTCAAACCGATGTGCCTTCCCTTTGTAAGATCCAAATATTTCATTAATTAAAGTTTTATTTGGCTCTAATCCTGGAACACATGAAAATAAGTACTATTATGATATATCATTGCCACGCTCTCAATGAGAGCTTATTACTACAAAAAAGCAACTGCTCTCAATGAGAGCAGTTACGAAAAAGTCCAAAATTCAATTTTTTTGGATTTTGGGCTTTTTTGGAAACTTTTGATTCAGTCGATTGCAATTAAAAGAGAAGGTGCACTAGATGTTACAACTGTCCAAACTCAAAAGTTCAATATCCTACGAGCTAATCGTTTTTGAGTTATGCGAGATACATACGTACGTACAGACATCACGTCGAAACTAGCCAAAATGGATTCAGGGATGGTCAAAATGGATATTTCTGTTTAAATCTGGAAATCGAAATTTTTCGCGATCACAATACTTCCTTTACTTTGTAAAGCAAGTAAAAATAGTAGTAAAAATTTCTTCAGTACTAAAGAAATAACACAAATGGAAAACTGACAAACGTTACTTGAAATTAAAAACTATGCAAACCAACTCTATTATATTCCTTACAATACATTCTGCACAGTATATCCATTGTCTTTGTAAACGGCAACGTGAAGTCATCATGTTGCTATTTATATTTATAAATTAATTTCGCGTAAGTAATTTTCAGATTCCGAGTCAGTTATATTACGTTATAATTTTAAATTCCCGTATTTCTATGGGAAAAAAATTGTTTATCAGTACAACAGTTTTCAATGACTTGTAATATAATTGGTGGAGAATGTTTAACCAATTATGGATCGGGTTATAATGTATGAGGTTTTTTATTTAGAGTTAATTATGTTAAAATTGTTATTGTGCTAATTATAATAAGTGTTTATTATACAATTTTAAAAGATTTTTTAACCGTAATATTATCTTTCACAACTAAGCGGATTTTTATCTGAAATAGTAAATTTACACAACTTTTCATAACAATACCGTATATACACTGTATTTTTATTTTTCATGTTATAAATTTAAGAGTACTTCTTTTGAAGCTATAGCCTACTTTGGAGGAAGGGCGTGTTATTCCTGACCATCAGTTCAGCTTCAGACGTGGTCACTCAACAATCGATCAAACATACAGAATGTCAACGTTATCAGCAAGTGCCGAAAAGAGAAGATTGTGTTTTTTTTGGATGATCAAAAGTCTGCCTTTCTGGCCTACTGTATAAATTGAAAAGGAGTCTTTTCCAACCGTATTTCTTGATCCTACATAGCAACCTGCACGGACGTTTTTCCCACATGAAGCACAATCAAATCTTATCTGTATTCTTTGATACTTTCTTTTTCCTGTTTAGCCTCCGGTAACTACCGTTTAGATAATTCTTCAGAGGATGAATGAGGATGATATATATGAGTGTAAATGAAGTGTAGTCTTGTACATTCTCAGTTCGACCATTCCTGAGATGTGTGGTTAATTGAAACCCAACCACCAAAGAACACCGGTATCCACGATCTAGTATTCAAATCCATGTAAAAATAACTAGCTTTACTAGGACTTGAACGCTGTAACTCTCGACTTCCAAATCAGCTGATTTGGGAAGACGCGATAACCACTAGACCAACCCGGTGAGTCGTATTCTTTGATATTGGATTGGGATTCCTCACGGCTCAGTTCAAGGACCGGTTCTATACTTGGTCTTCAGTGAGGGCCTTCCGACTTCAGAGGACACCACAGTTGCATAGTTTATGGATATCCTAGCTGTGGATGCTAAAGTACAAACTATATTGGATCTAATTAATGTATAGCTAGGATTAATCCGGCTAAATCTACGCATGTGCTTTTGCAACGAAGAAGGGTAACGGCCCGCGAGTTCAACTTAATGGCCTTTCGTCGGACCACAGAAAACATCTAAAGAATCGCAATATTGAACAATCGGTACACATTTTATTCTAACCATTCACAGTATCTCATTTTTTTATTGTTCAACTGATGTAATACATCAGACAATGGAAGGCATGATATTAAACTAATCGCAGTAATGATTGATTCTGAACATTGTAATATACAATCTTCCGACTAATCATTTTATTCCACTATTTTATCGGCTAAGTTTACGCACGTTACGTTTGCGATGAGAAGGCGTAACTGCCAGCGAGTTCAAATTAATGGCGTTTTTATTCCGCATGCTAACAGCGTGCGATACCTAGAACTGCGTCTGGATAGCCGTCTAACATGCCAAAGTCATGTCAGGGAGAAAAGGATGAAGCTTAAGATTAAGCTCAGGGTGATGTACTGGATGTTAGACAAGCGAGAGTACCAACGGAGTCGTACAGAGATCCCATAATAAACTATTGAGAAATATAATATAAGCGTCGAGATTTGTGAAAAAAACTGAAATATACTATTATCTGGGATTGCCAACCTTTTCAGAGGAGAAAAGGCGAATTGGTACAAGATTCAAAATGAGACTGAAGAAACTTGTGAACTGGCCCGCACTTAATCTTGTAGATCAGCGAGGACATTAGACGCCTAAAGCAATTACATATATTAGATCAGTAAGTTTCCGATATCAAGGATCTTGTGTATCATCAAAACATTTCGTTTCACCACTTACTTTTGCTGGTTCTTTGATTCCTTTCACTGTTTCTTTAATTGATTAGTTATTTTTTGTTTTTCTGATATTTTGGGTGATTGGTAAGATTATTTTGGGGTTTTTTTCTTTAGCTCACTTTCGTTTCACGGTTAACGGATAGTACACATGCGCAGAAGGTTTTTGGGATGAACATCAATGTAGTCGATCAACCCACGTAACGTTTTTCAACACCCTTGTACCAGATACCGAAAACTCCCATATTATATTAACTCCCGTAAATATTTAAACATCGTACAAATAAAAAGTGTAAAAAAAAAAATTAAAAGCATGCTTTTAAACAAATCCAAAACAATGGATTACCCAGTACATACAAACAGAAGATAATTTTGTTTTCATCAAAATAATATGTATACTAAAGCAAGACCACAATGAAAAGCATGAGGCGCGCTTTCATATTCCATATTTACATAAATTCTTTAAATATGACAAATGTTTTGATGTAAAATGGATATGATAGGTTAAATATACAATATCTAGTAAATCTCTTTGGATGAACTAAAAAATGTTAAGGTGCAAAATAGATCTGAGGTCGCGCCTCCTGCATTTCAATGTGGTCTAGCAAAAATAAAAACATTATACATATTATTTTGTTGAAAAGCATGTTTTATTATTTTTTTTATTTTATGTTCTGAACTTTATCAATATTCTTTAGATTCATCTTTGTAAGTAGTCATTTAAGTTTAATATATATTTATGTATACTATATACGATGTATACATGTGCACGCATATATAGTTATTTAACAATTTCAATGGGAAAATGCGTGTCATTTTTTTTTTGTATTTAAATTTACTTATGGTTCCGGTAAATTGGAACTAATTGTAAATTAAACACTGTGGTGAGAAAAAAAAATTATAAATTTTAATTTTATTTTGTTATCAGTTCATCTCGTACACCTTTTAAATTTTCATTAAATTTTTGATTGAAATTTTTATTAAAATTTTTAAATTCAACTACTTAAATTAAAAAAAAAAACATTTTACACGAAACAATACTTTATAAATAGCGTTTGTAACTTTTTTTATCTGTTTGATTAAAACGGAAATATAATTTTTATTAAATATGTCTACTCTATTGTCAAAATTTGAAAATTCATAATTCTCAACTGAAATCTACCGACATTCAAATATCTTTTTCTTCGTAAGCTTTTTATCTGGTACAGTTATATAACAAATATTATCCCATTACTTATTATAAATATTAGTAAAAGATACAAAAAATTATTGTTGTATTATATACTCATAGGTACTTGTAGAATGGAGAATTATGGGATTAATAATGGATGACATTAGTATCTTATTACTTTTCCACCAACACTAAATTATTAAAACACGTTTTTATAACTTAGTGTTATAAAACGTGTTTTATAACTTATAGAACTTACGTACGTATAGAAATTATGTTATTGGCTATTGAGATAAAGTGGATTTTACTCAAAAAAATTTTTTTATTATATTCACAATTATTTACCTAGTCCCATAAATTCTAAAAAAGACGTATTTAATGGATTTTAAAAGTAATTTTCTCTTACCTAAAGTTTAAATATTGTTACAACAGAAACTTTGGTATTAATCGGATGAAGTAATTATTAATCAGTTTTTGTTCATATTATTAAAAACGTGTTTTTATAATTTAGTGTCGGTGGAAAAGTAATAAGATACTAATGCCATTAATCCCATACGAGATTTCCTAATTCTCCATTACCAATCCGTAAGAATTTGCGTATGCTGAACATAAAATTTAAAGGTGTTTGAGACGCTTCCAAGACCTCAGAATTAAACAAATTCCAGAATCCCAGGTACACAATCATTACCCAGAAAGAATTATGTTATGCTAGAAATACGTATAAAAATTGCAAAAACTATTTTTTAAAAGGAATTGAAATTGAAGTTTTATCAGCCAAAACTACTTTACCACTTCAAGAACATGATTTTGCTAGAAAGCTGAAATTTAGTGACAAACATGAAGAGTAATTCAAAGTGAATTATGAAGAACATCCTAATTTTTTTTAATTCAGTGGTACGATCTGATAAAGATTGTTTCAAAATGAGTGACCTAGTAAACTGTCATAAATATGTTTATTGATCCGATGAAAATTCTCGTGTAATTATGAAAAAGGTAGTTAGTTATTTTGTCTAAAGTTCATGTTCAGCGTAATATCACAAACCGAGGGGTGAAAAGGATAACCAGATACAATTTAACGATCATCATGTACACGTGGTTTGACCTCTTGCGATTCTTTGATTTAGAGAATGTTCAAAGACGATTCATCACCACTGAATAATTATTTTCTTCAAACCAACCACCGTAGAATTGTCTCTTGTTGTCAATTAAAAAATCAATCTATTTTACGTATTGGGGCAAAACTTCATTAAAAAATATTTAATTCAGTAGTTAAGCGCGGCGATGAATGTATATGGATAAAAGGATGGCACTTGACATTTCTGGTGCGTATTAAAGATGTTCGAGTAATAATAAAAGAACTTTTATGTTTAACTTATATTAACAATCATTCTCTTAGTAACACTAGGAGAAAATACTTTTTAGACTACCAATTGTGAAGACAAGCCAACAATTACCGAAATATACATAACGTATCATTTATTATACTGAATTTATTCTATTTAGCGCATAAAATACTTTGCGTTACCAAGAAAAATCAGTAAAAAATTAGAAATAATTTCTTCTCAATATACATTTTAACGAAAATTATAAAAAACACAAATTTACAAAAATATTAATTAAATTATCCAACCCAAACACAACAAAAATTATTACCTATACTTACAAATTTTGATAAAAAAGGGTCCCTTATGCTTATAAAAAACATTAAAGTAGATTCCATGAGAATTTTGATCGTTTAAAAAATATTACCGTTGTAGCATTAAAAAAAAATCATTTTTACTCGTTCAAGAAAGTAATTTAAATCGATATCTTCTTTTTGAAGTAATCTGATTTACGTGCCACATATAAGACACATATAATTAAAGGAAACTATTCTACTAAAAGATTAATTTTCAATTACAGAGAATCTAGAATTACTCTAGAAGCTTCATTGAGATATTCCTTGAATATACAACATAATTATACGGACTGCATCCAATTTCTCTATGTTATGCGAACTGCATTCGAGTAGTCTCAGAAACAAAGATAGGATTCAGGAATAAAACACATTATGAGAACAAAGACAATAACTGTATAAAAAGAGAATGATTTAAGATATCTTTAAGTACCCTCAGAAACAAAAGCTGTAAAGTACGTTTGAATATATTTAAATAATAAAATATCATTAAAATTTTAATTACATAGCTTTAATTACTCTTTCACAAACAGAAACAAGATAAAATTTGAAACATATTTCATAAATACATCTTATAAATGAAAATAAAAAATAGATAAATATTAAAAATTAGAAAACACGAATGCCGAAAAAAAAAAGTTTGACAAATATTCCTCTTTGTTAACAAATATAGGATAATTGAAAAGCGTGCAGGTAACAATTTTGTATATATTTTTAAAATCTATTTAAAGATATATATTATATATAAGTAGCCTATGACATTCTCGGTAACGTAAGGATTCCAACGCGTGGTCATACATCTAAATCGGTTCAGCCGTTGAACTTCTAGCGTGAAACAAACGTACATACATACATACATACGTAAACAAAAATTACTCCCCTTTTTGGGCAGTCGTATAAAAACACTAGATATACGAATAAAATTAATCATTTGCTCTATAAAATGACAGATTTTAAAAAATCTATAATTTGATCAAATCAAATGTATCAGATCTATCAGATGACAGAATTTTTTTAATAACTCGCATCTCAACGCTTCATTCTGAACGATTTGTCTTAAATGTTTATAAACAATAAATAACAACAGTAATAATAATTATAATATAAATTAATATATTTTACTACCGTAATTTATTCATTCAATATCGTAGCAGATCTTAAAACACAATTATTTTCGATACAAATAAATCGATACTGAAAATACTATTGCTTATTCATTTAGAATTGTGTAAATATATATTTTTGGCCTTGTAGTTGCAATTAAACATACTTATATACATAATTTTATAGTCTATGACACTCCCCTTAATGTAAGGATTCCAACATGCGGTCATGCATCTAAATCGGTTCGACCGTTAAGCTACTACGGTGGAACAAAAAACATATATGGATACATACATACATACATACATGCACCCTAAAAACATTACATTTCTTTTTGGGCAGTCTTGTAAAAAGCAAATAATTCATACGATAAAACTATACTAAATTTACAGTTTTTATAATTTATTTTTATTTTTTTTGTTTTGCTGAATTCGTTTATTTACAATCTACTTCCATATTGAAGCTATAAGTAGGTCTTATGATAGACTATCACTTGAAATAGGATTATCCAATGATAATCCTCAACTGGTACAAAAACAATATGAATAAATACAAAAAAAATTACTATCTATGAAATAGCTTGATAATATTTGATAATGTCTGAGAATATAGTTAAATGCAGAATTAATATACATCTTCAAACCATTAATCAAGTCAGGTACGTTAATAGAACAACAATAAATGAAAAATTAACTTCAAGATAACCTCAGACAAATAATAAACGTAAACACACATAAATCTGAATAACCGAAAAAGAATTAGAAGAAGTGGTATCTCCAATGAACCCGATCCTAACGGTCCATCAACCAGATCAAGCACATGGAGCTTTTTCAGCCTCGTAATATCCTCATTGGTGTCAAGTAAATTCAAAGCTAGATGATTAACTTGCTTCTCCAACCTGGCCACATGTACAGAAACTAGGCGTTCGACTTCTTGTCGAATGTATGCAATTCCTACGTAATCGTGTATCTCAGTATTCCTCGAGAACCATGTTGCGTGTGTTATGTTCCGTAGTATTTTATTCTGGAACCGTAGAATGACCTCCACATAACTGTTACTAGTTGTGCCCCAGAGTTCAAGTTGTTACTGGCTTCAGCAGAACTTGTTGGACAATGGAAATTGAGATTCCTTACCCAAAATCCAGTACATCATTTTACACTTAACGTCAAGCAACATCCTTTCCTACTTTACATGGTCTCTCTAAGTTAAACGACGATCAAGGTATAAGTCCAGATATCTTACTCTACTGGCATGAGTTATTCTGACACCGTTTAAATAAACATCTCTTTTCATCGTGAAAGTTACGTGGCTGTACTTTATCGGATTTACCTTTATTTTCCATTTATGTAAGCAATAGCTGATGGCATCTAGTGCCAATTGTAATTTCTCCGAGGCTATATTTACTACCGTCAACCGCCGAGATTGCTGTGTCAACTGCAAAAGACACGCAATTTTAAAACAGTCTGGATTAGGTAAATCAGCAATGTACACCAGGAATGTAACCAGTCCCAGAACTAAGTCCTATGGAACTCCTGAGTTACTGTCAAAAAGCTTAGGCATCTCATGATTGCAGTCACCTAGTGAGAAGCGACCAACCAGACAGCTACGTAGGAGTAAGTAATAAGGTTGTGGCAGGCACGATTCTAATTTTAAAAAAAGACCAGACCAAAATAATTATAATTTTAAAAGTGTATTTTTCTACTGCGATTAATTTTTTGTGTCCTTTGAGGACTAGTTTTAAAAAGATTTTCCTTTTGAAGACAGCATCTTTTATAAAAAAAACTTATTTAAGAAAATAAAGTAACTTGCGTTATCCTTTAAAATAATCTCTTATAACAATAAAAATATTTAAAAAATAATCATTTATGTTTATTGTATTAGACTGGGTTTATACTGTGCCGCAGAAACTAAAGAAATATTGCATTCATTTTTATGAAATGGTTATCAAAACATTCATCTCACTCTTGCTAAACGAAACACAAAAACGGTGTAAAAAATTATAAAAAGCTAATAATAATATTAAAAAGAGACCGTAGAAGCTGCAATTTTACTGTCTAAAGACAAACATATTTTGTTCACTCATCATGTTGGAATTATCATATAAATGCTTGAAAAGCAGGTTCCAAAAAAATTATATACTATAGAATTCGATAATAATATTATTTATAAAAAAGTTATATAAGCTAAAACTATATAAAATAACTAGTAGAAATAGTTATGAAAATGTTAATAAAATTAATTTAAATACATTTCAGAAATAAATAAACGAAGATTATGAAAGTTTATTTAATAATAATGCGATTATTGTATTTAATGCGTTTTAATTATTTGTTTATATTTACAGTATTTTTCTTTTTTTAGGAAATAAGAGAAATAAAATAAAACGTTACGAAGACAAAAAGCAACGAAAGAAAATCCAATTGTAAATCTAAATTTAATTTCATTTTAAATAAATTAGTTGATAAGTTAAATTTCTTTATAATATAATATTCTGTATATTACATTCTGTAGCGACGTAATGCAATTTAAGTTGTTTGACAGAATGAATTTGTGTACAGTAAACAAGAGAGCGAGTGAAACAGTACGAACATGCGAGCACAGATACCAAACAGGAACGGTTTCCCCTTGGGAGCATCGTGGGAAAAGTAACACAAAGGACAGAAAGACTGCATTAGTCAGAAAGGCAAGAGAGATTGTCAAAGGCAGATCCGTGTGCACCATTATCATCTCAAGTTCCCTGATTAAACGTAATGCATTCAACGAACGCTACACTTAGATAACTGAGAAATACCATACCTCCCGCTGTAGTTTCTGTTTGAATCCGATAAATTTCTACTTTACATGATCCGCTGTAGATAAACTCAATCTCTCTTTCCACCTTCTAACTCCCACCTTTCTTTGAATTTCTCCTAAACTACTGCTACTCTACTACAATTATTTTCCTTTTTAGAAAAAATCAATTAAAATTTAGACATTAATATTCACAAAAGATTATATATCCTGTTACAGTGAGAATATATTACCAAGTATATTTACGAAGATATTACGGTACCAGTAATCAGCTTCACCGATGTGCTAGTCTTAATATAACAAAACTAATAGTAAAATATTATTCCCGAAGGATAAAACCAAATACAGATATTTAAAAGATATAATTTTTAATAAATTAAATCGCTGAAGGGAAAATTTCCTTGATGAAAATAACAAAAAAAAACTGACAACAGATTTTTTTCTGATGCACGGCTTACACACACACGCATATGGACATGCGCGCGCGCGCATACACACACAATGAATTTGAAATATTTATCATTTTATTTATATATATTTTTTCGTTCATTTAATTAAATGATTCTATCTAAAGCACGCGCGCATACCGTATTTAATTCGCGAGGGTGTGTTGGTACTACCGGCTACGGTCGGCATTAATGTACTAATGTAATTTTACGACTTTACATAGATCAAATCGTTTGTACGGTCGGCAGATTGGTGTAGCCGCAAGGCCTAACGCACCAGATACCGAGTCTACCGAGCGATCGAGCTCGAGACCTAGCCAGACCGAGTTACTTTTTTACACTTTAAATATTATTCATTATTTAATTACATCGCTTACCTGCAACGTCACAATATAAAGAGCATTAAGTTAGAACACAACATTAAGAGCATGAAGTTTAGAGCATTTTTTGGAGCGGGGGTGCCACTTGACTTTACAAAAATCTTTTTGCAAACATGTTATTTTTTAATTGTTAACAAATGAGCCTAAGAAAAATATGATCTTAATCAGGCGAAATCTCAAGACAGTGAGAATAACCTTGCTGTACAGTCTCACCCCCTTGACAATTTAAGTTGAAAATTTAACGGTATTAATGCCCCATATATAGAAATAATCTGATCAAGATTGATTAAAATCGATCCAGTAGTTCTGGAGGTATAAGGTGATTTAGAGGCTAACATCGAACACAAGTACATATGAACATTAAAATCTGGTTATTGGGTTTCTTGGATTCCTTCAGTGTAAAAACGTCAAGATCCGTCGAAAACCGCATATGTCGAAATTGGACCGGTTACAATACTCTTCCTTCCAGAGAAATAGCTCTGCTGTAGCGCTTAAAGGAAAAAGAAAATATAAATTTACGTTAAGTAAATTTTTTTAAAATTTAATTTTGTTTCTTGAAATAAATTACTTGCTTGAAAATAACGAAAATTATTATTTTTCTAATCAACAAAAGAATGTTCAATTTATAATTTACCTCCGTAGCAGTTATTTTAATTTAAGGGATTTAAGTAAAAAAAAAAAAGAAAAAACTCCCCTAACAAAAAAAACTTTTTTCAAAGATTGAGTACTTTCATCGTGGTAAAGATTAACTCCTCTAGCATTTTGAATTATTAGAATTAATACTCTCCTCTTTAGTCGCTATGAAAATAATAAGTTTAATTTTTGTCAATTTAATTTTTATGTTAATTGTAAAAAAATTAAGTCTATTAATATTGATGGAACCTGGAGTGTGAAGAAAGGTATAGCTTTGACACTAATTAACTTTTTAAACACCTCGTTACCATAAGAATACGAGGTGCGACAATACAGTAATGAGAATGATTTTTCTTTGCAAGATGTGGCAACCCTGCACCTTGCGTAGGCGCACCATCTTTGACCTTGTTCTATAAGTTACTTCTAGTCCAAGCGGCACATAGATGCAACTGCTCAGTCGTGAGTTGTGCTGTAATAAGTGAACACGTGATTGTGTCTCTTGTCACTGCTTTTTGAAGATCTTGTGTTGTTTGAAAATGGTGTCCCTTGACCGCCATTTTGACTCTTGGAAATAGAAAAAAGTCGCACGGAGCGATATCTGGTGAATAAGGTGGCTGTGGTAGTACTGAAATTTGTTTTTTAGGTTAAAAATTGCTGTACTGACAGAGCAGTATGGGATGGCGCATTATCGTGATGCAGAATCCAATTATCAGCAATGTTGGTACGGACACGAAGAACTCGTTTACGAAGTCTTTCTAAAATTTCTTTGTAGAAATATCGGTTAACTGTTTGTCCAGGTGGCACCGACTTTATGAACAATTCCCTTGGAATCAAAGAAGCACAAAAGCATGCATTTCACTTTTGACTTTGACGTGCGCTTTTTTTTTGTCTGGGTGATCCCTTTGAGCACCATTGCGAACTTTGGCGTTTTCTCTCTGGATCATATTGAAAAAACCAACCCTCATCACTAGTGATAACACGGCTCAAGAAATCTGGATTGATTTCCGTTTGCTCTAACAGATTGGCTGCCACATTTTTCCGTGTTTCTCACTGTTGTGTGAGATTTTTGGGGGCCATTTTAGCACAAATCTTTCTCATACCAAGATCTTCAGTTCAATATTAGACGAACCGTTTCTCGAATGATGTTGAGTTCTTCTGGAATCATTTTCACGGATAATCTTCGATCAGATCGTACGATTTCAAGCACCCTGGTCAAGTTGACATCTGTCCGTGAGGTTGATGGTCGTCCACTGCGGTCTTCATCTTCTACATTCGTTCTGCCTTCACTAAAAATTTTATGCCACCGAAAAACTTGAGCTCTTGACATAACCTCCTCTCCAAAAGCCTTCTGAAGCTTACCATAAGTTGTCGTCGCGTTTTCATCCGATTTAACGCAAAAAGAAATGGCATACCGTTGCGCAATATTTTGCAATTTCATTTCTGTGACGAGAGACACAAACACGTGTTCACTTATTACAGCACAACTCACGACTGAGCAGTTGCATCAATGTGCCGCTTGGACTAGAAGTAGCTTATAGACCAAGGTCAAAGATGGTGTGCCTACGCAAGCTGCAGGGTTGCCACATCTTGCAAAGAAAAATCAGTCTCATTACTTTACTGTCGCACCTCGTATGTATTAAAAGAATATAAGTATATCAAGTTTTAGTTTATTTAAAAGAGGGTTTTCAAATCTCAAAGGGCAAGAAATCTCCAGTTAATAAAAGACGTGTTAATAAAAGAGTGTTTTATTTGTCCTTTAAAATATTTTTCAAAATAAAAATTCTAAAAAAAACAGCGGTTTGGTTTTAGTAAAATTTCATTTGTTTATATGGTTGAGCTAATGGGCCAATCTTTTTGGCCAATAGAAACAAATATTTTACTTTTTTAATCCAGTGACGTCTTTAATTTGTACTTTATTAATTCACTTTTAGGAAAACCGTGTTAAATTTGATTATTTAGCAATTGAAATCTTATTTTTTACTGAATCTAAATAACTTATATGAAAACTTCGTAAATAAATATCATAACACTTTGTGCTATTATTGGAGTTTTGGATTATAATTACAGTTTATCAATGAAAATACTATATTTCAATTTAATTTTGCTCTTGTTTTTTTTTTTTAATCACAAATTGGAGCCAAAGCAAATGAAACTGCTACTTTATGTAGTTTGACGTGATGAGTATTTATTCTATCATTCGAATAAGAAAGCTTTTTAAATAATAAAGTAGTATTTCAAATCGGTCTAATACTTCCAGATTTATCCCGAAAAAGCCCATAAATGTCTTTTCATATAATAGTTTTATAGATACAGCCAACATAAATTTTTCTTTCTTATGTTATATGCTTTAAAAATAAAATAAAATGTAATAATTTAATCCACAAAAACCATTTTTCATCTACGGCAATAATATTTAGTTATTTTTCAGCGAATAATCTTCTTTCATTATGATGTCAATAATGAATAGTGATTTTAAATAAATTACATCATTATTTTATTTTGGTTACACAACACAATGTATAAACTGGGCTATTTCTGTTAAACTGAATGGGTTTTTCAATTATTATGACCTTACGAGTATATGCAGAGGAAAGCAAAAAGAAAAAAGAACGTTGTTTTAAAATAAATCTGCAGTCTTTGAATCGGATCCAAATCGTTTATGTCTCTTTTAAATACTAATCAATTCCGAGTCTATCCAGTAAAAAATGGTTTTCTTTTTAATTTTTCAGTAATTCAGAAAAAAAAATTTTTAATAAAAACTTTTGTTGAAAAATTCAAAACTTGTAGATTTTATCTAATATCAACCTGAAAATTTAGATTAAGGCGTTTCGAAATTAATAGAAACGAATATGAAATTAGAAGAGTGAAATTAAAAATTTTGTTTAGCTGATCAAGACAAAAAAAAAAAAAAAAAAAAAAAAAAAAAAATAGCTAAAAATTACCAAATATTTCCACAATAATAATTTACAGAAAAATTTTAGGTCATTGAAAACAATAATTAATGAGATTCATGATGAACTATGGTGGATCACAACATAAAAATATGCAAATTAAAAATTATGTTAAATATTTTTACTGATGTTAAAATAAGTTTGTTCAGAAGTTAATTACAGTTTTAATACCAGAAAGTAATATTTAATGTGGTTGAAAGAAACTTGAAAATTATATTAAAGTAGGAAAAAAAGAAATTATTTGTTGGAGAGTAAAATAAAATAAACACATGGAAAGTTATATTTTTAACTAATTAAAAAGCTTTTCACGATTTCAATATATTATTACTTAATTATCACTCGATAGTATATATGCCAAATTAATTTAAATAACCTTTTATTAGATAGTTTCCTCTTCTAAAACTTCGAATGGAGTTGTAAAGTTAAAATCTTTCCGGGAACTTTTCATTCCATTTCAAGCAAACTTAAGTGAAGTACAGATCTGTGAGTTGCAGGATCTCCACCCACAGGACCTGCGCAGTCAGGATACCCGGTAACTTTCCATACTTATGACATATTTTTTAATTTAAAAAATATCTTTCAGTATATTTTCTTTCAATAGTATTTTAATGTACATAATTCTTTAGTCGAACGTTATTTTATGTCTTTTATGTCAAAAAATGTATTTTATTTACCGAGAAGGAATAAAATAAAAGCAACTTTAAGTAATCCATAAAAAATATGACTGAAAAACTTTAAGAAAAACATAGTAATACATTTTAAATTGAAAAGTTTTAGCTTCAATGCTATTGAAAAAATGTTGTTTTTTTTTTAAATTCAGCCGTTTGAAAACGAATTTTTTGACACAACGCTTGAAATTATAAATTTATATTTTAATCTTTCGTAAAAATTATTTTGAAAATGTAACTTTTCTCAAAATTATTTCTAATAAAAGAAACAAAACAATGGGTTTTGATTAAAGTTCATTGTACTCATCTTTCCACCTACTTATTTATGTATACTGTATAAGACATATACACATATGAATACATATATTTCTTTTAGGGAATTCAATGAAAACCCCTCTCAGCATATCATGTTTTTTTTCTGTATTCAAATATACTTAAGTTTACTTATGTGTAACCGATATAAATTAAACACTGCTTCAAACAAAGAAATGCTTTCTAAAATGAATACTTTTAGATAGTATAATTACCTTTTGTTAAAAATCGCACATATCAAATGTCAGACTTTCATTTAGAACGTGTTAAGCTATTTAAGTTGTGAATACGATTAATATTTTGTAATAAAAAAATGAATTAATATCTTAAGCTATTAGGGATGAATATTTAATTTAGAACCTGTTTTTAATTTTTTAATTTGTTTTAAAAGTAAGAGCTACAGCGCTTTTTATATTATTCGAGTGTTCGTCTGACATAGTATGCTTCAAAAACATGCCGGTGGGCTGACATTCTCAGAATTAATTTCAAAATTCTATCTCACAATATTTTTTTAAAGATAAAAATTATACCTTTAATTTTTGTAATATTTTCTCCACTTTCGATTGGTGAGCGCATCAAAAAATAAAAGAGGAAATGATGATATGAATTTACTACGTTATTGACAAACAACCACTTCTTAGCATATTATTTGTTAGATAAAAAATATAGTAAGACTAATTAGTTTTATTACTTTAATTTTGAAAACTCTGAAAAAATTATTTTATTTATTTTTATCATATTTCCCAAAAGGTTTGTGGGCCAAAATAATTTTTTTTAGAAAAATTTTAATTTTATTCTACTAATCATAAAAAAAAAAAGTGAGCTGCTTATACATAACAAAAGATAATATTTATGAAAAGTTAAAAATTTATCATGATAATTAATTTTTCATTTCATACATAAATATTTATAAAATTAATACTTAAATATTAATTTATGAAATAATAACTTATATAATTTATGATATCACAAAAAATGTATTACAGTAATTATTTAGAATTAACTAAAAGATGTATTTCAATATCCAATTTGATTAAATTCTTGTTTGTATGCAAATTTCTCTTTCATCTAATCAGTATTACTGGAAAATTTCATTCCGTGTGGACTAATAAACTGATGGAATAATGAGGAAACCTAAAAGTTAATTAACATTGTACTTAATTACTGGTTATTGGGAAATTAATTAGTACTGATATTGGACTGGTGAAGACAATTAGCATTTTCGTTTAAAGTGCCAGGTAATATTCGATTCTTTTTATTACTAACATATTTAGTTTATAAAAAAAAAATCGTTTACTTTAGAAACTAATCGGTGAACTATAAACTGCAGGTTAATAATGGCTTCTATAACAGAACTATTGCGTGGCCTGATTCAACGATTCAAGTCGTTGCAATGACTGACCATCCTAAATAGTAAACTTTATCACAACTTTTATCACACAGCTCCCTTTCTTAAAAAAATTAAAAATTAATTAGTTTTCCTTTTCCTTTCTCATTATGCCCAATATAATGTTGCACATTACACAACTAAACCTAAAATCCTGAAAATTCAGATAATAATCAATCGTAGACGTGACATTCCCGCATAATACAATCATAGAGTACGCTTTGATTTAATCATGAGTGGTACCTATTAAAATACATTCGTTTTATTTTTTTACGAAAAAACAAAAATACACTAATGTTCGCAGCCATCTATTTGTAAATAAAATTTATATAGATTCTTCTATTTGTTAAGGATGCGATTAAAAGGTATAAAATTGACAATTTTTAAGATATTCTGAAGATCATAATGCACTAGAGTAGCTGATAGTTATTAGCAGTGTAATCTTAAAAAATTTTTAAAACAGCCTATAAGGAAAATACAAGTACTATACAACGCCTTTTATAAGATATACATATATATTCCATCGACCTACGTATGCGGAGGACTAGCTTCTCTGTATATGATAACAAAGTTTTTTTGGGTTCAATTCGTGGTAAAGTACAGCACTTCGGAGTCAAAAACCCTTAAAAGTAGATTTTATATTATGTTATCGAAAAAAAGTTTTGTTACAATCAAGCGAAATCGACTCGCATGACATTCACGATGAGAAGAGGTGACTTCCCAGGAATCCATTTAGATGGAGGATATATGCCACGAGTCGAAAGTGTACGATATTTAGGTATTCACCTAGATCGTCGTGTAACATGGAAGGTTCACATTATGGAAAAAATGAAACAGCTAGATATCAAATTTAAGAAACAATACTGATTAGGCAGGAAATCTGTTAGATAACGATAGTTATATAACAAGTTATTTTTATACAAAGTGATTCTAAAACCGGTTTGGTTTTGTTCGGTTTTGATTTTATTTTGAACGCAGGTGCAATAGTTCGTATGGAACAACGAAATTCATGAGTACTTAGTGTTACCGTATGTTTGAGAGGAAGTCGACAATTTACAACTATTTACAAAATAAGCCCTACACACCACATTAACTATCTAGCAGTTAACCTCAGACCATGGGGAAAATGTAAGGCGATTGAAGCGAGTAAATGTATTGAACCTAAGAATCTAATAGTGATACTCAGGCCGAGGCCTCTCTTAAGTTATGCGTCATCAAATTATTTATGATCATTTATAATTCTAATGTTACTCGTATTTATTACTATGTTATTATTTTTTTTATTATTATACGTTGTGGTTTTATTCCTTAGTACTGGACATTTCTCGAATATGATTTGCAATTTGCTGGCTGGACTTTATCAATGCATATGCTACCGTTGATTTACTGTTGATGTCTAGAATGTATTTAATTAACGTGTTTCAAGGGAAACTCCTTTATAACTTGATTATTATGAAATTTACTTTTGGTTTCTAATCTACTAAACCGACTGTAAATATAAATTGAGATAATAAAAAAACTACATTTTTAAAATAACTGGAATTTTCATTCGCGAAAAATTATGATTGAAACGATTTCGATTATTTATTTCTGTCGTAATGAAAAATATTTGTATTAGATACCAGCCTATATTAAAAAAAAAAAACACGATTTAATTTTCAATTAATCTTTAAATAACTGGTTTTTATCACTTCACAATATTTATCGTAACGGAAATAACAGAATTATACTTTTATTCAAATAACGAAAATAAATACAGAGTGTCCCATATAAAACGCAACCCATCCATATATTGGTAGGTATTGAAATAATAAAAAGGCATGTGTAAATGTAATTTTTATTATTACCATCCATTACCTTACATTTAGAGTAATGTTGGAAGTGGCTACCATCTTCTTGAATACAAGCTTCCATTCTTTTTACAGCGTTTTTTGCAACTTTTTTCAAAGTTTGTGGCTGGATATTTAATACAGCTTGTTCAATATTGACTTTCAATCGTTCAAGTGTTCATGGTTTGTCGCTGTAGGCTTTTCTTTGAGGTAACCCCATAAAAAAAATCCGCCGCAGTCAAATCCGGAGATCTTGGTGGCCACAAGCCTCGACCGATAACACGATTACCAAAGAATTCCTCAACGAAATCAGAAGTTGAACCTGCGTAGTGCGATGTCGCACCGTCATGTTGTAGCCAGCAGTGTCTGTCTTCCAAGAGTGCGATGAACCGAAATAAAATATCCTGATATCGTTCTGCATTAATGGTTTACTCGAAAAAAATAGGACCTATTATTTTCTTCCGCGATATCGCGCACCACACGCCCAACTTCTGCGGGTGTAATTGTTTTTCGTGATAAACGTGGGGATTTTCAGCACTCCAAATTCTACTGTTTTGGCTGTTTATGTAACCATCCAAATGAAACCGTGCTTCATCTGTGAAAATAACGAATCCATAACATTAATTCCCTCACGCAGAAATCGACGGAACCGTTGACAATATTGTAGCCGTTTTTCTTTGTCGGGCTCAAGAAGTCGATGAACGTTTGAATGCAATAAGGTTGTAATTGTAATCGTTTGGTCGCCCGATGAAAAGTTTATTTAGACAAATTAATTTCAGCGAGGCGAGGCGAGGCGAGTAATCGGTCTTTGATTTCAATGACTGTATCTGTATTCAACACTGACTCAGATCTTTTGTGTTCCTTGTTATTAACAGAACCGGTCTCTCTAAATTTTTCAACTAACTTTAATACTGATGTTTTGTTAAGAGCTGGTTTATCTGGGTACTTATGGCGAAACAAATCTTGCACTGCAACCACTGATTTCGTACTGAAGTACGACTCGACAGTGAAAACACGTTCATCTAGCGAAAACACAATCTTGTCTCTAGCAATACACTGAACGTTATGATTGCATTGTTGTTACTATCGGTAGTGTTCTACTGCGTCGCCGCGATGTTTAGATGTTGGACGAATCCATTTCAGTAACGAGTAAGGGAGTAAGCTTGACTTTTGAAATTTCATGGATGATTGATTGATGGGTTGCGTTTTATATGAGACACCCTTTAGTTTCATGGCTATCACTTATATCATCTTACAACGTTAATGTTTCTTTTTTAACGGCATGAGGAGTTAGCAACCGTAGCGGGTTTTTTTTGGTTTTTTTTTTTTTAGTTCCTACTATTTTTTCGTAAACGGCCTTTATAATACCCTCATCAGTAAAATGATGGTAAATAAAAAAGTGCAACAAGTTTTGGAAAATTATGTATATAAAATAAACCTCAAGAAATAATAATAAAATAAACCATATGTAAGAAGTACATAATAACATACGCCAAAAGTACAATTAGCTCATAATTTATATTATTAAAATATCTTGCGCGCGCGTGTGTATATATATATATATATATATATATATAGCGGACACACATACGAAGATTGTCTTTTATATATATATAGAAGAAGAAGGTTTGTTTGTTTCGTAAATATTTCGACACCGGCGCCACCCTAGCGGGTATAGTTTTTGCAAAAAGTTTTCTTTTTACGTAAGTAATATATATTCTGAATACGAGGCAAATCGGACCATAAATACAATATTTCGAACAATCTCGACCACAGTGCCATCTAGCGGATCCAAACTAATTCAGAAACTTTCGCGGGCGTGCGCACAACTACTAGCCAAAGTTTCATCGCTATCGGATGAATATTATAGGAACGTATACGGGACAAACAAATAAACATTCATTTTAATATATATACTTGCAGACTCGGCAATGCTTCGCTATTGCTAAATTTGAGTATATAATATATAGCTTAAATGAATACAATTGAAAGTCTGATAACCCACCGGGTTGGTCTAGTGGTTAACGCGTCTTCCCAAATCAGCTGATTTGGAAGTCGAGAGTTACAGCGTTGAAGTCCTAGTAAAGCCAGTTGTTTTTACATGGATTTGAATACTAGATCGTGGATACTGGTGTTCTTTGGTGGTTGGGTTTCAATTAACCACACATCTCAGGAATGGTCGAACTGAGAATGTACAAGACTACACTTCATTTACACTCATACATATCATCCTCATTCGTCCTCTGAAGAATTATCTAAACGGTAGTTACCGGAGGCTAAACAGGAAAATGATAGAAGAAGAAGAAGAAGAAGAAGAAGAAAGAATTGAAAGTCTGATAAAACATTAAAAAACTGAACATTAAGCAATTTAACCTTTCAAAACAAAATTAAACTTTTAAACAAAAATTAAACAAAAAATAAATAGTTTTTTTTTAAATAATTAGATTTGTTTAATTTAAAAATAAATTAAACAAAATTTAACCTTTCACTTTATACCTTTTTCTATTACACCTTTCCGCATTTTTTCCATTTCCCTATTTCCCTTTTCAACTACTTCCCATTCTCCGTTCCCCAATTTTCCTATTTCATTTCTCCTTTTTTCTATTTTCTCCTTTTTACAATTTTGCCTCTTTCCTTATTTTTTTCCTCGGTTTCCCTACTTTTCTTTTTTCTCTTTTTCCTTTCCCATTTTCCCTATTCCTCTTTTTCTGTTTTTCTCTTTCTCCCTTTTTCCCGCGCGTAAATCCGTCCAGTAGTTTTTTAGTTTACAGTGGACACACATACGAAGATTGCCTTTTAAATATATATATATATATATATATATATATATATATATATATATATATATAAGAAGAAGGTATGTTTGTATATTTTATTTGTTTACTTACTGGCGCCAACTATCGGGTATAGTTTTTGCAAAAATTTTTCTTTTCACGTAACTATTATATATTCTCAATATGAACCAAATCGGTCCATAAACACAATTTTTCAAAATATCTCGACCCCCAGCTCCACCTAATGGGTCCAAACTAATTCAGAAACCTTCGCGGGCGTGCGCACAACTCACAAAATTTTCATCGCAATCGGATGAATCTTATAGGAACGCATACGGGACAAACAAACATATATATATAGATATATTTTTAAAATGAAAAGTTCTCCATATCCATCTTTACTGAGATGGTTAGAAGCCTTGGGCCTTTAAGTAGCAATTCTGCCTAAACATCTTCACATATGGATTTTTATTTTTTCCAACGTACTGCTGGAAGTCGGAAGGGGATTACAGGTTTTCAAAATATTTTCACCCAAGCTGATAGTGGACTTCTGTTTTCGAAAAATAAATTTTCATAATTTAATTACCAATAACAAACGGTTTTTCTCTCAATCAAACTTTCTTTTTTTACCGATACGCAACTAGTCATATTTCCTTAAGGAAAGGATTGAAATTAAGGGAGAATAATTTTGGGGGGAACGTTGTCATCGCATAGACGTTGTGATACTTGACAAGGAAAATCTTTAATTCACTGGTTGAATTATTCATAACGGTTAAATATTTCTTGAGATTACCCCGTATTTATTTATTCCCCCATATTTCTTGAGATTAACACATATATTTATATACATGTACAAAGAAAACAACGTGACACTAACTATTATCAAAGAAGTACAGATTACTCGAATTAATTCCAAGATGAATAATTACTACCCATCCTTACCGGAGAAAGTTCTCGCTATTATCTAATATGTAACTATTGATAAAAGTTTCAACAAATTTCTATATATAAACGTTATTTAAAATTTTATCCTATTTAATCACATTTGGTTAATTTTTAAGCCTAAAAGTTTTTCTTTAAAATATATTTCCAACAATTAAATTATCCAATTTTAAATTTCTATTTACTTTTATCTGTATAATCTGTTAATAGAATACAGCCTGTATGTAAAAAAAAAAAAAACACAGTTCGTCCAAGAGGCAGACTTGAAATTGAAAAAAACTTGTCAATACTTTGATTCAATTATTTTTTTCCTTTGAGATATTTTACTAAAGAACATCTTTATTGATCAAATTATATCAACCAAAAGCGGATTAGAGCAGTCTCACCTTTTGACATTTCTATAGATATCTTTAGAAGTTACTGGACATTAATCTATGTTCTTTTAATTTTATCTTCTTTCTCAAAAGTCTTTATCTTAAACGACTAAAAAAATCACTTTGCAGAGGCTTTAATTAAAAATACGGTAAATTATTTTATTATAATTAGGTTCTAATCAATAAATTTATGAAATATTATTAAAATATACGTATTTTATATCCATCTTGCACGTCACTCCGAAAATCAAATAGGTACAGTGCAAAATAAAATAATGAGGTTTCCTCTTTTTACTTCACGTAAAATGCAAACATATAGAAATAAATATATTATATGAAATAAAATTTAATCTTACTTACTGTCGAGTTAAACCGCCTTGGTGTAGTACCTTGGTTAAAGTAATTAGTCTGTGTATTTACCACTGGTTCAAATAATAAATAAATATAGACATTTATCACTTCGTAATTAGATAAGATCCTTTAATATCTGAATGAACAATACCAGATTACGTATAAGTATATATAAATGCTTTTAATGATTCTACAAATGATACATTGTTAAAAAATAAATATTATATTTTGTTGAGTCCACGAAGATTGATAGAAAAAGGCTGGAAGAAGGACTGCCTGAAAGTAGTGCGGAGCCGGTTTATATAGCGTATATAGCTGAATCGTCAGGCGCCGAGTGTGAACTGAAATAAAAGACCTTAAAATTTTAAAGTCCTTCTTAAATAAATTTTTAATACCAGGGACTGAGTCTGTGTCGTATAAAAGTGTCCGAGTCTTGCTTATATAAAAATTTAATAGTTTCTGTATATCTGTTATTCGTTCACGCAAAAAACACAGAACCGACTGTGCTGAAGTTTTGTATGAACGTAGATTTATACCTGAAAAGAACATATGACCATTACAGAACATAGCCGTTACAATATTTTTCGCGGTTTCAAAATGGTGGCCGTTTTTATGGCTTGGGTTACAACCGGATTACATTCCTCACCGGTATTTAATTCTACTACAGCCAAACCATTGGTCACATCGAATTCGGAGACAATTAGTAATATTTTTAATTAAATTTGCTACACAAAGATATATATGTATTTTTTGATATTTCAGTTAGAAAATTAATTTTATATGGGTGACGGTGGCTCAACCCACTCAGCCACTACCACTGTTACTGTGTATGCGACGCGAAATGGCTGAACCTGCCTTCGATTACTTAACTAAAAATTTAAGTACGATCACCTTCTCGTTGTGTTTGTAGGACAACACTAAAAACCGGGAAAAAAATTTTTTGCCCTTACGAAGGACAGGAAACGGGCTATAATTACAATTCTTAAGATAGGGGCCGACTACTCCGAAACCCGCATACTTCAGATCATTAAGAGTTTCCAGTTCTGTGCTGACCAGACTGTTGGTCTGAAGAAATTACAATACACTGATAGTTTTATATAAATTGAACAGACTTTAATTTTCATTTATTTATATTATTCTCACAAGTATGAGGATAATGAAAGCAGTGGTGGAAACGGCTAGTGAAGCGAGTCCGGACCGCCTAGAAATATAAAGGCTAAACAGTACGAGGTATGCATATTGGATATCATATTTAACAATTGTTGGTGATGTGGCATAAAGCTAAAATATCTAAACTAAAATGGCTATTTTTCTAAGAATAACAAGCCCGATGCCAGGTTAAGCGTTAAAGTGACGAAATGAAGTGGTTTCACCTTTACATTTTTCAATGGACTCTTAACATATTTTTACAATGTTAAGCTCAATGAAATACTGGCGATATTCAACCCTACAGTTGATAGCTTTTCTATTATCACGACTAGGATTAGAAATAAAATTATAATCATTAATCAAAAAGAGAGCAACTAAGATTATTATAACTTGCTCTTGTACTTTGTTTTTCCCTGGACGCACAACGAAGTGTCATTATCAGCGCCCGGACACAATGTTAATATAGCAAAACGATTAAATGTTACAACGAACAATTAAAACTTAAACGACTTATTAAACGAATTTAATTTACAGATTAAATATATTTAATTTTATCAAAATTAAATCAAATGAATTAATAAACTAATTAAATTAGTAACACTAATTTTGGTAAAATAAAAATAACGTTTAAAATGTTAATTCAGAATAGAATCTAAAGAAAAAATTGCAGGATTTTTGTAGAAATATAATGCAGGTACAACGTGCTACGAATAGAAATTTTTATAGAAGCGTAATATTGATGAAATTAAGAAAATGATAACATAGAAAACTATATTCAGTGTTTAGTATATTAAATTAACACGTTGCGGAAATGGAAGTGTAAAATTTACGTAAAATAAGTTATATAAGTAGCGGTGTTCATAATATAAAAAGTTTGTAATAAAAACGAGGAAACAGTTAACTTGCTGTTTTGTTGGCTGAATAAAGAAGGATAAGCCAAGTGTCTCTACCCGCACCATAGTAGCTAATAGGCGCAGAGGCTTTTCTGTATGATTACAGTAACTGTGAAATGCACGTGTATCTACTAGAAGTAGGTACGTCTCTCTCGTTACTAACGGAACAACACACTTTTTTTTTATTCTCCTGCTCTCCCTCATGTGCTCTTTTTATAAATAAAAAAAACTCTCGTACACAAATATTTAATTATTTTTTTATGAATGCAACCTACCTCTATTTATTTTAAACTCTTGTGAAAAAAGGAAGGATATGCAACTTGTTAGTATTCCGTCGTTTACTTTTTTTTAAGAGGGAATTATCTGTTGCCTATATATGTTTCATTATGATGTTTCACACTGTTTTATCCAATTTAGTTACTTTAACTACCATGCAATAATTACTTGCGCTTAGTTGCACAGACGTCTGGTAGTTCTGGTGATATTTAACTCTTTTAATAAATAAATGCTTTTACTATGTTTAAATTTGTGTTTTTAGACGCGTTTGAGATATACTTTGAGTGGGAGTTGGACTAATATGGTACTCCCTGAGTTTCAGCCTTTAAAATTTTGTTATAAAATTTAAAAATTTAAAAATTTTGTTATATTGTTAACTTTCCTTTTTTTTACATAAACATTATTGTTTGAAAATCGTAATTTTACACTTTATATCAAGTGAAAAAATTATAATGGATCTAAACTGCCGAGACGAAAGGAAACGTAAGGTACTTCAAGAGTATCCCAATATTTAATTATTTTTTTTATAAACGAATTTTTATTGGATCAATATGGCGAAATGTACATACACTACACTGAGATTTTTATTTATCTCTGAGGCAGATCACCTTCTAAGGGAAATAATGGCTCGAATATCGAGCCATTTTTAATACTTAATAAAGGAACCAAGGGAACTAAGGTTCCGATAAGCGCATAATCTTTTATCACCAGTATGTACTGACTGTCGCAAAACTATGGCGAGTCAATTTTTTTAATGAAATAGTAGTTAGAACTTATTATTATTATTATCGTTTAAATTTAATATTATTATTTAAATTTTTGTTGATTGACCAGAGGATTCGACTATTCTCTAATACTCTAATCCACCAATTAAAACAAGACATTAATTAAATTTTATTAGGGATTAAATTAAGACAAGAGGATTAGAGAAACTGAGGAAGCAAGGACTTTAATTCCACAAAAAATATACCATTTTTAAAAATGAACGGATTTAATCGCTCACTATTTAAACCTTTTCCTATCTTTAATTAAGAAAATTTCAGAAAGAATGAGGATACTTCCGCAAACTCTTTTAGAACCTATTCCCTTCCCACCGAATTCCGAATTTCGTCATACCAAAACTCTACCAAAATACAGTGCTTCGTTGACTTAAACTATTCAATGTTTTGCAAAAGACTTATATTACTTATATATATATATATATAATCAATGTGTGTTTGAATATACACACACACACACACACACACACACACACACACATTTATTCTTCCTTAAATTACTCACAAATAATCTGGATGAATCTGTAAAAATGGACTACAATTGAAATTTTTGTAATTTGATTATAGCATAATTAAATTTCGTTCGAATTTAATAATCTCAATTTGAAGTCAGCTACCCGAAAGTAAAATCATATTGATCTTTGTAAATTTTTGAAACCACCCAATTCATTTGTATTTCATTTAACGATATAAAATATAGCTACAGAAAGAAAGCGTTTTTGTTTTAAGTTAAGCAATCCCGTAAGTAAGATCTGGAACATACTGAGCCTTAATAACTACTGATATTTAAAGAATTTTAAATTTTAGAAAGGGTTAATTTTATTAATGCTATTAAATTAATTTTGTATGGTATTTCTTATTGGAAAATTTTTAAATAAATCTAAATTTACAACTACAAATAAAGTTTTTGAAATCTTGAAGTATGTAAATATTACTTTTCCATTAACAGAAATTATTTTGGTTGTTCCATTATCTTGTGAATTAGCAGCACATGCATTAGATTAATTTATTTATTAGTGTATCAAACATTTTAATATTTGTAAATGTAAACATAGTTTAATATTATAATGAAACAAAAATTTGAGATTAAAAGACCTTTAAAAACTTATAAGACCTTTGTAATTAATGAAGTAAAAAAACTTTAAAACCTATTCTATTTGCATAAAGCAAAATAAAGTTATACGTATGTTAGGACTAAAACAGTAAAGGATTAAAATCCATTTCAAATCAGTTTAAAAAAAAACTAAAAATGTACAGTTTCTCATTACCTTCTTCTCTAAGCCAAATTTAGTGCTATCAACAGAATATTGTGCCCACAGAAATGTAAGTTATATTCAAGCCAATGATACTTTCATAATATTTACTGAAGGAACTGGATATATAATAAACATCATTACATTCTCAGTCAACAAATCTAGATTATTACAGTAGTTACATAATATATCAAATATTGTGTACCTAATATTTTTGAGAGTAATGATGCTCATTACTGTATGATGAAGAAAATAAATATGTCAGTATTATGCGTTGAACATTACCTTCATTTCAGTTAGCTATTCATGTTGATGTTCAACAGCAAATTCGGATCAGTGAAAAAAAGAGAAATTAGTTTAATGACAGTTTTCATAAAATAAATGGAAATTGAATGCTTTCTATCCTTGCATAAACCAGTTTCGAAAGTGGCTTATATCTCTTGATGTATTAGCGAAAATTACTGTACTAGTACAACCAGTATAAATATCCGTAATGTAGTGTGTATGTCTTACTAAATCGCAATAAATAATCTTAACAGTTTACAAATAAATATTATGTAAAAAATGTAAGTTATCAATATAAAACATGACATTAAATTTTTAGATTAATAGATGATAAAATGTACGTCAGTATAAAATTAGGAAAAGATAAATGAAGATAATTTAAGTAAAGTATACTCAAATTATCTTCAGTAATTTTAAAAACGATAGCTGAATAATCATTTAAGTAATAGAATTCATTATATTCATAACATAAGAGTACCAGTAATTGAGTTAAGTCTAAGTAGATTATCAGATATGACTAGATAATAAATTTGTTTTATTTTACCTTCATGTAACGTGTTGATAACCATTTACAATTGACAATTTTTTTCTGATGTAAAGAACACGTAGTCCGGTGTTCGATGAAACGCGTTAATTACCGTTGTAATGGATATTAATAAAAACGTGTCACTACAAGAAAACAAACATTAATAAGAATAAATATCAATATAAGACAACAATTACGTTCAAAATAAGAAATTTCATTACGCACTAAATTATAGAAGAAACAACACTGACACCGCTATCTTAACTACAAATACACCACCTTTGACGTATAACCTACCCGTATCGATAAACTGCGTTTAACATTAATAAAGTAAATGCGACTCATAGGAAGATCCCCAGGGCGACATCTAGTGGCAAGATACTAACTCTCCGCTTTGACCGATGTTGGATAAACTACTGCGTAGAGACAATACATAACCTTCTACATCGATAGTTCCCACTGTAAAATGGCATAGTTGTATTGTTGACGAAAAGCAAGTTGTTTACCAAATACCTTAAGACAGCCGAATTATTAGCTCATATTATTAAATCGTAATTAGTAAATACGAATACAGTGTCTATGCACAGTTTAGAATATATTAATGTAACAAACATCTTTGTTTATCAAAGAACGTTTGAATGAATAGATTTTAATCAAACTTGCAGAACAAACATGACTTAATCTAGATTTAAATCTTAGCCAAACTTAAAATATTACTTAGTATATATAAAAATATTTATTCTTTATATATATATATAGTTCTATTAAAATATATATATATATATATATATATTTTAATAGAACTATATTTAAATATATGTTTTACATGACTACCCAAAAAGTAGTGTAATGTTTGTTTGAAGTATAATGGTTGTAAGTGTATATATATATATATATATATACACGAGGTGTGTGAGAAAAGTAATGAGACTGACTTTTTACTTACCAATGTTTTTTATTTTTTTCAAACAACAATATTATCCCCTTCAAAGTAGTTCCCTTGGGCAGCTATACACCGGCGGAGTAGTTGTTCCCACTCCTGGTAGCAGCGCTGAAAGGCTTCAACTGGTAGGGCATTTAACTGGTCGGTCACAGTTTTTTGAATGTTCTCCAGAGTTCCAAAATTACGTCCTTTTAAGACATGTTTCAATTTCGGGAAAAGGAAAAAGTCACAAGGACTCAAATCAGGTGAATAGGAGGGTTAAGGAACCGTAGGAATGCGTTTTGAGGTCAAAAATTACCTGATGGAAATGGCCGTGTGACACGGGCCACTGTCGTGATGAAGCATCCACTTGACTGTAATGTCTAGTCTCACGCGAATCACTCTTTTCCTGAGCCTTTTAAGGGTACCTTTGTAAAAACACCGTTCCAGGACACTTGGTTGACAGTTTGTCCGGGAGGAACAAATTCTTTATGCACGATACCCCTACTGTCAAAAAAGTAAATCAGCATGGTTTTGATCTTTGATTTTCTCATTCGACATTTTTTCGGTCGAGGAGATGACGGAGTGTGCCACTCTTCGCTTTGCCGCTTTGTTTCAGGATCGTACTCAAATACTCTTATCTAGGATTCATCACCTATGATCACACGATTGAAGAATTCTTGGTCATCGTCAATCCTATCAAGAAGATCAACGCACACGTTTCTTCGATTGTCCTTCTGTTCCGTTGTGAGGTTTTTCGGCACCAATTTCGCACAAACCTTTCGCATGTCCAAATCGTGTGTCAAAATTTGATGTAGGGTGAATGTGTTTAAATTTAACTGTTCATTCATCATTTTTATTGTCAAACAACGGTCTGATCTCACAAGAACCCTCACACGCTCAACGTTTTCGTCAGATTTTGAAGGTGAAGTCTCCCTGAACGAGGTTGATCTTCAACGTGTTCTCGGCCTTGTGCTCTTGATAAGCAATGTTCCCCACAGGCCTGTTTCAACTTTTCAAAGGTCACACTCGCGGATTCCCCAAGTTTAACACAAAACTTGATTGCACAACGTCGCTCTAAATTCCGATGCTCCATTTTCGTAACACGCGACAAAAAGACAACTTCACTGATGGCGCTGTCAAAAATAATGTGTTGGCTGAACGGATTTGAAACTCGTACTGAGCATGTGGAAGGGATGAACAAACCGGTTAGCAGAGACCGGTAGACACAGCTTTGTCAGATCGCTCGCAGTGTTACTAATATTTACCTTTATTGGTGTTACCAATTACTTTTCTCACACACCTCGTATGTTTGTTCCTTCCACCGTAACAGCACCAACGGCTGAACCGTTTTAGATGTATGACCCCGATTTGGAATCCTTATGTTACCGGGAGTGTAGTAAGCTATATAAATATACATATGTATGTTTAAATAGGTTTAAAAAATAAAAAAAAAATATTATATTATATAAAAATTGTCACCCGTACTCTCTAGTTGTGCTATATTAGTAATTCTATATTAAAGAGCAATGCTTGTCAGCAATGTTTTTATTGGCAGTCGTGTTTTTTAATTTTTAATCTTTATCTCTTGTTATATTTATGAAAAAAATTTACTTTCAGCACATATATTTATAATCAGTATAATATATATATATATATATATATATATTATTTTTTGGGTTGGGGGTGGGAGTGGGAGAGAATATAACAGAGTTATATTATCTAGTTTCTTATTCTTTTTATTTTTCATCTTCCATTAGAAACAACCATTTTGAAAATAAGTTTAGTTTTTTCCTACTAAATAATGTATAATAGTATGTAATGTATGTAATAGTATTCATATGTTATTTTGAAAAAAAAATGTTTTTTAAAAATTAAAAAAAAACGGCGTTTAGAATCGAGACTTAATAACGTTCTACATTCTTTTGTTTAGTCTGTATTGTAAAATTTAATTTGCTTATCAAACAATACTTTGTCAATCAGAGAGATATAATTTAACAAATCAGATCATTCGTTATCTTTAATTTGATTGAAAAATAAAAAAGGTTTTGCAATATTTATCACTAAACGTAATCTACTCCCAGCTATCATTTTGTGTTAATTGAATTTTCTTTAGAAACAATTTTTTTTTTAATTCCAGAAAATGACAGTATGACAAAAATAAATATATCTTATATTTTAATGAAATAATTCATAAATTAGACAAATGAAATTATACTAACAGTCACCGGCATGCAAAATTGAGTAACTCGATATTGACTTTCCTCATTCTTTATTAAAAATTTAAAACAGCATGATTTATTATCTAGATAAGGAAACTGATTGAATGACACAAATTAAATAATAATAATATTTTTCACCAATTTACGTGAAAGTTGAAAAAAATATTTCAGAATATACAAATTTCGGATGATATTATTCGGATGGCATATTATCTGTGCTTACAGTTTTTATCTTAATGTTTTTTGCAAATACATAATATTATTTCAAATAGTTTCTTCAAAATTATAGGCTATAATTTTGTAATCAATCATAATTTCTACCATAGTCTTGTGTTCAGTAAAAGTAACATCAATATATTATAAATTAAACAATCTATTCATTTTACATATACAGAAGCCCCTGGATAATCGGAACTAATAAAAATCCGTAACTGTTCTGATAATGAAAAATTCGACTTATCGAAGGGTTCAACTTAGAGGTACAAGAAGGGCATCTAAGCGAGTTTTGGAAGTCAAAAGAAGTGCTGAAACTCTTTCTTTTAGTATACAAACAACGCTTTTATTATTATATTCTATTTATATTCTAAAAATGGATTTTTTTTATTGTTTCTTGAAAAAGTCTGTGATTTTTTCTGTTTCATTGAAGTTAGTGATTTTTCTACAGCGTCTTTTCGTATTTGAGCCAATAAAAGTAGTTTATGCGGTGGTATGATGTTTGTTGCCCACTGATTACAAGTATTAAAACATTTTACTACTTCTTCATGGTTTACGCTGTTCGCAACTACTTCAATTTCATCATAATAATTTTGAAACTGCCATCAAACCCTTGTCGTACTGCTTGAATTATGTCATCGTTGGATTTATTAAGATGGAAACGTTCTTTCCCGTTTATGTTAATCCAATTGGTAATATCATCTTTTGTTATATCCGGTTCAACTTAACAGTTCTAATCACTTCTTCCACGCTATCTATTTGTTTACTGAGACTAATGAATATATTTTCATTTTCTTTAATCGTAGAATGTAAAAGGTTTTCCCATGACGCTCGAATTAAAGCCTTGTCAATGGAATCCCAAACAGCAGCAAAAGAAATTGCAACATTTTACAGATTAATATTTTTTAAGCACGCTACTATGTCATCACTTTGAGAAATGACTTGGAAAATAATGTCTTTTCTGTAATAATTTTAATTGACTGGATAGCGTTCTTGGTCCATCGGTTGTAAAATAACTGTGAAATTTGGTGGCAAAAACATTGAGGTTATTTTTACATCTTCCTAGTCAACTGTTCTACGTCCGAATATCCTGGGCAATTATCAATTAAGAACAGAGCTTTCAAATTTATGGATTTCAAGTAATTTTTCACAGACAGCAAAAAAACGCCGTGAAACCATTTGTAAAATATATCACATTCAAGCATTTACTTGATTTCTGTATTCGACTGACGATAAAAAATTTTTAAACGCCCATCAAAAACCAAAACAAAAAATTTGTGTCGGGAGGAACGTGATAAACCCACAGCAAACTTACGGCTTCTTGTGGTTTGGAAGATACCAAGTTTAAAATTAACTCCTTTTTGGGTTTTCTCGTTTTGAATTCGAATTACTCGGTATTGTGGATTACCCGGGGTTTGAATTATTCAGCGGCTTCTGTATATATAAATAAATAAATATATATATGTAGAGAGAGTGTGTATCAACATTTTCTCCCGGGACTTTGATAATCTTTTCCACTCGAGAAACTAATGGAAAAAGTAAATGCTTCGTTTGCAAGTTATGGCTAATGAAAAATTTCGCTGGGATTTCTACCCCGGGGAAATGAGGTCGTATGAAATTTTTAGAACGTTAATTAATGGTCGGAATTAGTAATTTCTTATAAGTTTTTACCTAAAAAAATCGAATAAAATAGGTTCCAGAACTGTAGCTACAGTAAGTTTTGAAGAATCTGGGGTAAAAATCAATATTACCCAACCAATTCTATTTCTAAATAAAATTCATTTTTTTTTAACTTTTCTTGATTTTGTTCGATTTATTTTACACCATATTGTTCACAATTAAATTCTCTATAAGTTTTATTTAAACATTTTATGTGTTTATTACCCATTTAAGAAAATTATTGTACGTCAACCCAAAAACCAGGGTATTTTACCAAAATTTACTGTTTTTACCCCAGATTTCTAAAAAAAAACTACCCTAGATACGGTTCTGGGACCTACTTTCTTCAATTTTTCAGGTCAGAAACCATAAGAAGTTGCTAATTTTGCCTTTAATTAACTTTAAGAAAATATCAGCACGATCTCCTTTTACTAGGGTATCTGAATTCCAAGCGAAATATTTCATTAGCCGTAACTCTCAAACGAAGTACTTTAGGATATTTGTTTATATGATTTTTTTCCATTATTCTTACGAATAGAATTGGTTATGAAAGTCCCGGGAGAACTTCGTGATACACTCTCTGTATATATATATATATACATATTTTTTAAAAAATAAATGTAACTGTTTCTTAATAGTATATCTTGAATTAGTTATTTAACAATAATATGACAGGAACAACAATTTAATAATTAGAACTGTTTAAAAACAATGTCTGATGTTATCGAAATGTATTTTTTAACGAAATACAATTTTTATTAAAGAATGTCCTTTCTAAATTTCTGAAATTTCTTAAATTGGTGTTTTATAAATAATATACTAAACAGATAAAACAATTAATAAAAAAAAAAGATAGGTGCATATTAATATAATTGTATGTATACGTAGATTTTCTTTGAAGTTACCTTAAAAGTAAAATTCTTTTATTATTTTAATATTTTCTCAATAACGCTAGTTTATTTACAAGTGTTTAGACAAGCATTTTCCAACACTAATAACCTCAAAATATATTTTATTAAGAACACAATTTATAGTTTCACAAACTAAAGAAATATTTTACTTGCGTTTTAAAATTCTGTATACTTGGGAAGAACAGAATCACCTATAGAAGGATCTTAAGGCTGAATTTAGTTGAACAGTAAACTAAATAGAGGATGAGTTCAATTCAATACGAGTAGTGGTGAGAGAGAAATAAAAAGTAAGCTATCTAAATATTTGCAGAGTTTGTAAGCGTTTGCCAGAAAGTAAAGTCACTAACTGTCACTATTATATTCCAAATTTTGCTAACGGCAGTAGCTATTACATAGTTAGCTACCATAGTATTGGTGGAATACGTTTCCATAGAAACAGGTATTTAGCCGTTCCTATGTGTAATTTAACGGTAAATTTTCACTTGTTTTGAAAGCTTCTAAATTCTCTAAAAGTACTCATTGATCGGTATTAGCATAGCGCTGGGAAATTTAAATCTACCTGCAACTTAAATGATGAAATATTATATATAAATCCAACTTCAATAGGAGTCTAGTTAAGAGTAGAGTAGATAATTTTACACTTAAAATAATTACATAGATGCACAGGGTTAACCTTTTCAAGTCCCACATCTGTTTTCAAGTGCCTATTTGATTTCATGTGAAAAAAACAATAAATTTATGAATTAAATTTTTTATCAGCACATATTTAAACTGGTCAATGCAAAATCGCTCAGTAATGTGCTGCCCTCAATTACTTTAGGTAAAAATGCCCCGATCTCTTGAACACCAAGTGAGCATTATTCCTTTTTTTTTCTGTTTAGCCTCTGGAACCACCGAAAGGTATTACTTCAGAGAAAGAATGAGAGTGATATATATAAATGTAAATGAAATGTAGTCTTGAACAGTCTCAGGTCGACCATTCCTGAGATGTGTGGTTAATTGAAATCCAACTACCAAATAACACCGGTATCCACGATCTAGTATTCAAATCCGAATATAAAAATAACTGCCTTTACTAGGATTAAAACTCTTCGAAATCAGCTGATTTTCGATGACAAGTTCACCACTAGACAAACTCGGTGGTTTCACCAAATGAGCAACAAGATGCCTTGAGATTTCCTTTTACAGAGATGTTTTGTTCAGTGATACCCGCGAATTAAATCATCTTTTCTTACCACCCATCGCCTTTTCTTATCCACCTCTTTATATTTTACAATTTTGGTTGGATGAAGGACAAACACTGCTATATCCGTTTTGAAGATTGCAAAAGTTTTTGGAGCCAATTCAAGTTGGTGTAGTGACAGGAACTACCTTTGAACCAGCTTGACTTTAGAATTCGTTCCCTGTCTGCTAGCGGAACAATACGCCTAATGATTGAAGTATGAAGTAGTACAATTTTTAATATGTTATCGTAATGAAAGATTTATGTAAGAGGTCAACGCAGTTTTGTATCAATTGAGAAAGTTCTCTTACAAAATAGAAATAATAATCAACATAAAGCTAAATTTACTTGTTAAAAAAATCCAAAAATATTTCAAAATAATCCTGCTTACATTATAAAATGGTAAGAAAAATTCTGAAAACACGAAATTGCAATAACTTGAGACCTAATTGTTCCACTGGGACGGGAAATAGTTTAAAACATTCGGAGAATCAATTCAGAACTAATATTCTAACTATATTTAAGAACCAAAAGATTATTTCACTGAAACAATAACGGAATGCTAGTTGGAAATTAAAAAATTCTTTTGCATTAATAGTTATAACAAATTTCACGAATTTAATTTTCAACAAAAATGTTTATTTCACTTTTTTATTTTTTTTAAAAACTCATTTTGAGTAGTAAACAAGATTATGCAAATTCTATTTTCAAGAGAAAAAAGGAAGAGACTTCCAGAAACCATTTTATGTTAAGGCAAATATCAACCAGTTAAAACTATTGTTTTAAAGTTCTATCTTTGCAACATGCTTGAAATAATAAACAAAAAAAAAAAAAAAACGAGTTGATAAATTAATATCTATCAAATTATCTTCGAAGTATTAATTTATATTTAAGAATTAATTTCCATAATTATTCTTCAATTAAATTAAGTAATAATAGCAAGTAATAAAATTAAGGCTGAATAAGATATGAACAAATTAAATTTTATGTAGGACTACAAAAATATTATTTTTATTTTAGACCTATTTTTTAAACTTTTTCATTCCCAGCTGAATAATTTAAATGTTTTAGAATAATAGTATAATTTAATGAACAATTAATGTCATTACCAAGCTCCAGATAAAAAATTAACCCAGATAGAACTTTTCGATTTCGTTTATTTTTAGCCGTTTCTGTATACTAATTATTATAAATTAATTTATTATAATATAGAATAGGCAACTACTTAGATAAAATATTGATTCATAATTTTATATAAAACAATCGACTTTGAAATTACAGTTGATAAAAAAAGTATATTATAATTCCATTTTGTATCATCAAAAATTTTCCCGCTTATCATTTACCACAGAATGTCAAGTCTTACTCAATAATAATTTGGGTTTAATTATAAAGCACTCTACTCCCGACTTCAACCCTCCCTCCTTTACTTGTCGGAATCTGATTCCGTAAATTGAATTTTACTTTCCACTTATTCGCTTAGTTAAGCTTTTAGAATTTATTACACCACAAGTCAGTTTTAAGTCGGCAACATTTAAACCTACTGTAAATCACTGTGTCGACATCATAACACATTTTGCTTCATTTTTTAAATTTAAATTTATTTTAATCAAAGCTTTCAAGTTATTTTTTTACATTTGTGTATATATATTTTATTAGATTAATTAAATTATGATTATCATAATTTTTTAAGAATGAAAGGTGTTTTTTTTTTTTTTTTTGGCAATCTAATTATTATTATTTATTCTTCAACTTTAAAGTATTATTTTAAATATATAATTCAGTTGTATTATCTGTTTTTTGAGAAACCAAATTATGAAAACAGGTATATCCTATATTGCCGAACTATATAGATTTGACTGATTGTATTCTCTAAATCTTTCTGTTTTTTTTCTTTTGGAAATATACATTTTAATCATTTAACCTTAGCATTGTAACAAGACTATATAACAGACTAGGAAAGAAAAAAGAAATAAAGAGGAATAAGAAGAACGAAAGAAAAAATAATAATGAAAAGAAGAATCCAGAACTAAAAAGGATTCTTCTCTCAGACTAACAGATCCGTTTAACAATCTGTTCTTTGTAATACAGACAATAATATCTCCAAAAGTTGTTGTTCGACCAGAAAGATTATCAGACTGTAATAAAAATTTACAGGAAAACGTAAGGGCGCGATCGATGAAAACTACTATGCTTCGATAGTTAAGGAATGAGGCGGAACTGGTTCTGCAGGCCAGAATAGATTATAAATACTGCCAGGAACCAGCGGAAAAAGTCAATAGTTCTGCGAGGCTGTGTATGTGTAGTCGTGATAACAAGCCATGATAGGGCAGTTCGCATCCCCAAGTTCGACGCGGATGCGGTGACTGCGATATCAGTAAGCGTGTGTTAACGAGTGAAAAGTAGGTCATAAGCATTTCACTGGGGACAGTGGGTGAATTCAGAAAGTTGTTCGGTGAGTTATCGGTAAACAGTAGTGAAAGTGGCAGTATTATATTCATTCATAAAGTAGTAGTTCTACTGTACGCTGTAAAACTAATAATGTTTACTGAAAGTGATTTGTATTTACTCGTACTTTAGACTTTTCTAGTGTTATTTTATTGTTAATGCAATATTAAATATTAGTATTAACTGGTCATTATAACGTTTTTAGTAATCTGGACTGTATTCTGGTTTTTATAATTTAATTGTCTTTAAGCAAATCTTGTCCTTTTTTGAGTTACTATTTTGTGTATCATATATTTATTATTATTTATTTTATTGTCTATATTTTTACAGTAATAAATTGTATTTATATTAAATTTTTACTTCGTTAGTCTCTCAATATCCTAGTCAAACCCCGAACCCGCGACATTGTATTTACTGCATCTTACGTCAATTAACTGCAATGTAGAATTCAATCGATAATTGAGATTACCAGAGATTATTTCAAAACTAGAGATCAGAGATAAAAATTAACGTAATCAGGGTATTTTAATGTACAGGGTTTTTAAAAATGATATTTCCGATTACAAACTTTAATAACTCACTTTTAATAACAAGCAAATACATAAAAGTAGCATCAATTGAAAGAAAAAATATAAACGTTTTGTATTATATTACGTTTACATCACATCACATGAGCTCAATGTGAGCTACCTGTGTCACGCGACACACATCAAGACTGTAGTCCAATTCCTACCACACACGTTGCAACATTGTAACGTTGGACCCATATAACCTGTAGGATTTTCCTAGATATTATATTTATGCGCTTTGCCCAAAGACAGAAGGTAGTTCGTCTCTGAACTTCAATGGTTCCGTGAAAACATCACCATGAGTTTTCATTTCGATTTCCATGTTCTCGCAGAAAGACAGTCGCTTTCTTTGTTGTCCGGTTTCAGGGTCTGCAGAAATTGCTCACGATAATAGTAGAACCTCAATGCTAAAATTTTCCACACAGTTTGTGGGGTGTATATTTCTCTGCTGGTTGAGTGTTGGATTTCCCTGAACGTTTTACAAAACTATTTGTCACTCTCGACAGTTTCCTCGATTACTGGTGAACGGCCGGTTGACTTTCGATTACAGATGAATTCCCTTGCTTTAAAGTCCGAATATACTGGACCCAAGTCTTCTCCAAAATTCCTTTTAAAATGACGTTGCACAGTGATAACAGACTGGGCGACGTGAAAATCTAGCACACAAAAAGCCTTCCTGTCTTCGTTGGCACCATTTTCTCTTCTAATGTCATAGAGACAAATTCAATAATTACACGACAGTTGTACAAACTATTAAAGACTTCTGAGTTTTCCTTTTCAATGATGTTACTGTCATGTATCTGAGATTAATTAAATGTGAATTATTCAAGATTGTAATCGGAAAGATTATTTGTAATAACTCTGTATGTAAATCAATAATTTAGTTGTCTATTAACAAGATCCTGCGTTAAACTTTTGTCTCTACTATCCCCGAAATTTCTTAATTTCTAAGCTCCCATAATTCTCTCAACATGGTAGATTTCTAATTTAATTCATCACTTAAAAATTAATGGACCTTAATAAGTCTTTTAAAGAAGTATCTTATAGAATACTAAAATTTTAGCAGGTAGGGTGTTTTCATTAATTTTAAAGCTCGAGATTCACATATTAGGGAATTTTATGGAAAACCTGCCTGTATGCTGTTAGTCCAAAAATAATTACAACTTCTTGTAATAAATATAAAGCCTAAATTGAAATTTTTCACTAAAACGAAAAATCATATTTTTCAACTAATTTTTAAAAATATAGGCTTAACTTATTTTTTTAAAGAGCGATTATATGCTTTTTAACGATTTTTTTTTGTCTATCTGATAGCATTTACAATCGGTACTACACAGAAGACCATAAATAAACTTGATTCAAGATAATCACGTGAAGAGATATCCTCGATGAAATCCCTCAAGCAAGCAAAGGTTGAACATCTAATATAAAGGAAAAACACTTGTATAAGTACTTCAAATATAGTTCAATATTTAACACAGCATTAGAAATAAATCACAGGAAGAAATAAAATAAAGACTATGTCATCAATGCCAATAAATGAAAATAACTCTATAGATAAAACAAATATTCGTCGGTAAACAGAATTAGTTGTAATTCGTAGACAATCAAAGAGACGTTCACCACAGAGTGACTGAATCATCCTGTGTTCCTACTCATAGGTTCCTTCTACAGTTCACTCCTCTGATTACATCTCTCGGGTCCAGCACATGGAAACGTTTCAGTCGCCTGATGTCATCACTGTTGTCCAACAAATTTACTGCCAGAAAATCCAAAATTTAATAAATATTTTAATGAAGAAAATGGTATTACATGAAATGATACGTGAAAAAAATTCAAAAAACTTATCTTAAATCAAGTAAGGAACCCGAAAATGTAACAGGTACATGTTAACTGCAACACCTATTTATCAATCGAGTTTAATATTTGTAAAAAACTATACAGGTAAAAATTATACTTAACTAAAATATTGCATGTTAACCAATATAAGTTTATATTGAAATTACAACATTTCTAAACAAAATAAATTATTTTTGTTACTTTTCTTTTCACATATACAGAATTATAGAAAGAGATTTTGTACATGACTTTATTTTTAAATGTTGGGTATTCGATATGCTCAATTGACTGCAATATAAGTTCCGTCAATTGAATACTTTTCGAGATATAATATACATGTATAAATATATTTTTATATCTTCGTTATATAATTTTCCTCAGATGCAAGATAAATAAAAGCAGTAGCTGTACAGGTATCTGCAATTCAAATCCTATTACTCTAAAATTAAATTAAATTTTTTAATTAATTATATTAGAAATAATTAATTATACTTTTAATAATTAAAATACTGGTATATCGGTTCGATTATAAACATTAAAGAATAACACGCTTAAACATTACATGAATGGGGTTTAAAAACCAATATTTATTTTAATTAAAAACCTGTATTAATTTCGTAAACATTAGAAGGGTTGAACGTTGTAAACAGATTGATTGTTTAACATTGACATCATCGAAATGAACCGAGACTAGGAGACGTTTGCTCGTTACTGTAGTTTGTATAGCCAATTAGAACTAAAACGATAGTAATGAAACTTCTCGCTCTTATTCAAACGATACCGTTCTACATAATACTTGTAGCTAAAGATTGCATACAGTCAACAGACTGAACAGTACCTCGTGTTCTGCTACGATCTTCGTATCTCTACTACTACTGTGTAAGAGAACAAACAAGCCAACCAATTCTATGCTGTAAATGATAATGAACTATCGTTTTCTCTATCGACGAATTAGCTAGCTTATTACTAGATAAATTACTTGCCTTATATCGAGCCATTCTCGATAAAATAGTCAAATAGTCAAACATTACAAAGAAAATCGGTACTTAAAAAATGTTAAATGACTGTTAATTTTTTTATTGCACTATAATCTCAAAGCTACTTCTCGACTAGAAAAATAGAAGAAACCATTTTTTAATTATCAAATTTTTATTGTCTAAGTTAAAAATCGTTTAATTAAATTTGAAAAGTTTTTATTTAGTGGATATGCGGTTAATGTGTACGTAAGGTATCAAGGTACAAGCCAAACTAGTCTGATTTGCTTTCCATGAGAGGAATGAGGTTCATAATACATCCAGCCATTGCAAAGAAAAAATTTTAAAGTGTACTAGTTTAAAGCTTAAAATCGCCTGCATTTGTTTGGGGTAAGAATAATGCTGTGTAAGAGGAATTCGACTCAAAAGAACAATCAGTAAAGAAGGAAACGATTTTATTTCTTACATTCCCTAATAAGCTTGGCTTGTTTGTTATTCTGGAAAATGATGGTGGTATTTACAGGAATGAATATCGTCTCATTTACGTTACTTACAATCATTCCATTATGATATTTAACATAAACATTTTTCTCATTCATTGTAAAATGGTAAGATAAAAAATTGATTGAAACCAATTTTTTATTTTAATGAATTCAAATCGAAAAAGAACTAATTTATTTATTTTTTTATTGGAAAACCGATATTGTAGAAATAATTACAATTAAAAACTAAGAATTTAGTATATTTTTATATAGCTTATTGCTATTTTTAAAAGGATAAATTAAAATATAAATACATTCATAATTTAAACGTATGAAGGAAGAAGTTTTATCTAAATAGCATAAAAATTTCAAAATGTAACGTTTATGTTTTTTTACTCAATCTCACACTACCAATCACTGAAAATGACATGCAAATTTTTTTAAATATAACTAATTAATTTAGCTTTTAGGAGATAAAACATATTTGTGAGTAAAATTAGAAAATGATAAAACAAAAATATGTCTTACTTGTTTCTAGAATTTGTAAAATGTTATAAAATCTGTATATTTAAACCATCACTTTAAATAGCTATATTTTTTGAAAACAAGATTCAAGAACTATGTCTCAAATTAGGAAAGGTGAAAATGTATTACATAAATTGAGAGATGAGTCCTGAAATAAAAATTAAGAAAAAAGGTTGTGATTCACTGATGTTATTATTCATTTTCTTGAATAGAAAGGAATGGGTTAGTAATATTAAATTCTATGGATTTATTATCGAGGAAATGAATGAAGAAATAATAAAGTGTGACATAAAGGTGGTAAATAGGTCAAACATTAAGGTCAGGAAACAAAATAGACCTTACAAGTGTATTAGAATAGTTATATAAATTTCAGAAGTTTAATTATTTAATTAGTAAAAATAATAATTTGAAGTAAATTACAAATCGGCAGAAGAATTATGCAAAATAGAGGAAATTTATGCAGAAAAGAAAATATTCTGGGAACAATCACATTTATAGGAATTAAGAAAAAAATTTTACAACATATTTGTATCAGGTGCAACGCTTTATGGCAGTAAGAAAACGATAACATCATATTGCCTATTCTATAGCACAAACAATAGAAAACACAGAAAAAAAAAGTAGCTTTTAATATGAGGAGGTTTTATAAGACTCATGTAAAAGTAAGGTTGGTTTACAAAATACCAGACGACTCAAAAAGGACTTCACAACTTTAAAAGCATACAAACATTTGTTTAAATAACTTACAAATTCGGTTGAGGTCTCATTTCATAGCAAAGCACATCAATCTTTGACTCAGGTAGTTCATTAGTACCGACTTCGGCCACCAGCGCTGTCACCAGTGTTGTTAAAAATGGATAAATTTACCGAAATGTTATAAATATTGATGATTATTTATTCAGCAATGGATATATTTTCTACGAGCTCGTTGTACGATTTGGTTTCACGATTTGCAGTTAGCAACTGCAGTTCAACGTTTTCGTATTTTTATCGGCACCAAACTTTCGTTGAGACAGGTTGTTCAATTAAAAATATAAAATCAACAGAACGCCCACGGGTCTCTGAAGCTGCTGTGAAACAACTCAGAGAAAGCTTTGCACGTAGTCCGAAGAAATCAACTCGACGTTCGTCACGTGAGATTAGCATTCCACAAACTACTGTTTGACGCCTATTACGTAAACGATTGCACTTGAAGCCACACATACTAACCGATTCAATATATTAGAGATGACGACAAAGATACTTGGCTGTTGTTTTGTTTTGTTTTGTTGGAAATGATTCATAGAATTGCATACAACGATACATTTTTAAACAATGTTTTTTTTAGCGATTAGTCAACGTTTCACATCGATACCGAATATGGGGTAGCGAAAACTTTCATGGAACTTTGCAGCACATTCGTAATAGCTCTAAGGTCAATTTTTTTTGTAAATAAGCAAACAAAGACTTTACGGCCCGTTTTTCTTCCAGGAGGCAACCGTAAATGAAATCATTTATCTGGACACGCTTCAAAATTTTCTAGTTACTCAGTTAGTACATAATGACCAAACTGGACGCCTTTGCTATCAGCAAGATAGGCCATCACTTCACTGATTCTGAAAAGTTCGAGATTTTGTTGATAGTCGATTCCCAGGTTGGTGGATTGGTCGTGAGGGACTAATTGTACAGCCAACTTGCTCCACAGGTTTGATTTCCGCTAGATTTTTTCTTGTAGGGTTTCATTAAAGAACGTATTTATGTACCACCTTTGCCTGACTTAGCATATGTTGAGCTAAGACCTCGAATTAACGCAGCAGCAGTAGAGGTTAACGCCCGACTTCCTGGTTACAATCTAGAATGAAATCGAATTCAGGTGGTACGTAAGTCGCAATACTAATGGAAGCCATATCGAACCAAAGTGAATGTTGGATGACAAACTTAAAGTGGTTTTCTATGAAATAATACTTTAATGAAATTCAAAAGTTATCTCAATAAATTTGTATGTGCTTTTAAATGTGAGAAGTCCTTTTTGAACCACCCGGTACATATAATGAGGCTTTTTTGAAGAACAGAAAAGATAGAAAAATATTTTTATCTGTACTGGTTACTTTAATTTCTTTTTCTATTGGTATTGGATTGTTATAGTTTTATGATTTTAAACCTGGCATGTGAAGATTAAAGAAAATTAGTTGAAAAACTTAGAATAAAAAGGAAATCTTCCTCACTCTAAGATTCTTTCTCACGATTATTATTAGCAACCTATATTGTATCTTTGGATTGTTGACTTTACATTTTTTTTTTTATAAAAGTATTTTTAACATACTGAAAATATATTTTATAAAAATAAACATTAGAAATATGAAAATGATGTTTTAAAAAATTACATTGATTTAAAAACCCCGGTTTAATAAATAGAAAAAAACAATTTTTAATTTTTTAAGTCACCGCTAAATTAATAATTTATAAGTGTTTATGTTTGGTTTTTCACCAACTGCAAAAATTCACAATTTAAAAATCAATTCATACAACAAAACATTTTTTATATTTATTTTTAGTGAAGTTTTTTTGTTTTCTCAGTATCATAGTTTTTAGTTGTAGGATTTTATCATATTTTATTTTAAAATTTAATTACAAATTCCATTTTTTACCTAATTTTACCTCTTAGTGTTTCTTATTCATAATAATATTTGATCTGAAAAACAACTAAATGATACAGAACATTTCTAATTTCCGGGAAATCGTATTAGTGCTGAATAAGCCAATGAGCGTTTTCTAATTTGTACGTAGACACATGTAGAATTCCTTCCTCACTAGTAAATTATTCAGTAGTTAAATTTTTCCTAATTAAACTGTCGATATAAAATTCCTTTTTCTACTCTGTAGCTGTTTTTATTTTTTTTTCTATTAAAGGGGAAAATACTAATGTCTTACAAGGGAGATTCTGATATTTTTTTACTTCCTTGTATGAAGTAAAGGAAGTACTGTGATCGCGAAAACTTTCAGTTTTCAGATATCAACCTAATTAAATTAAATTTGCTGTATTGTTTTGATGGAATTTAAGTGGGGAAATAAGCTTTTATTTAGGTATAATAGAAGTAACTTTTAGAGGTGTAGTTTAGTTTCTACCGAAATATACACAAGAAATCAACAATTTAGCTTCAAACATTTCAAGGTAGTTTAAAATAAAATTTCGAGATGCGTTTTAATGTGTTGAAGTTAAACATTTTTATGAATTTCTAACTTAATTCAGTACAGATTCAGAAAATATATCAATTAATTTGTATATTTTAAAAGTCTGCAGATAACCAAAGCAGCTGTCTTGATTCAGATAGTTGCGCTCCTTACATTTTTTAGCCTCCGGGACCACCGTTAGCTATTGCTTCAGAGGATGAGATGAAATAGCAATTTTTAGCCTGTAAAAATGGCATGCCTGATCGGGATTAGAATCCGGGGCCTCCGGATGTAAGACCGAGACGCTACCACTCGCGCCACGGAGGTCGGCTTCGTACCTACCTAGTTAGTCAACCTGCAGCTTTTTACAAATCTGATTCGCCAGGCAAGGATGTATTGTCGATTAGAACTGATATATGGAAATAACGAAATTTAACTGCAATCCCATTTAACTTTCTGTACGCCTCCCTTATCCATATTAATTTCCTTTTCAATAATTTCGCAAGAAATTTCTGAACCAACATCATTCAAGTGGTTTTAAGAGACATTTTTATTTGAAACTGTGAATATTTCTGGGAGAAATTCGTGAAAAATTTCAATACAGCATCTAAATTGTTTTAGAAAAATTTGTGTGTTCAGCTGGTTATGGAAGAGTGATTCAGTCGCTTTTTAGGTGTAACTTACCATCTGTAAGTATTATTGTTCGTCTTTGAAATTCTAATTTTTTTCCGTTCCCGGAAAAATTTTAATAAATTTTCAATTTACCTCATAAACGTTGTTAATTTCAATTTTTTTTGAATTTTTTTTAAAGAAACCTTGAGGAAAACTAAGCTAAATTTCAACTATTTAACTATTCTAAAAATGAAAAGTTATGATGAATGTCAGTAAGAGCTCCCCGTTTATATTAATTGATGACAAATGAGTTTTATTCCTGAAAAATTTATTTTTAATTCAATTAAATATCTATAATTTTTCCCCTCTGAACAGAGAGTAAGTCTCTTGAATGTGTATAATTGATTTGAGGAATGGAAATCCCAAGAGAAATTAGCTCTTCTGTATTCAGTTTACTTCTGGATAGCATACTGTAACAGCTGCCGATGAATGATAATAAAATGAATTTTTTTAGCGAGTAAAAAATGCCATACCTGACGGGCTTAAACCAGAACCTCTGAATGAATGTCAGCGACCAGTTAAAAATTACTTAATCACGGAAATCGGTCAGAAAAACTTAAACTTTTTTTATAACTTTTTACAAATTTAGAATAAAAACACATTTAATCAGTTACTGGTTTACACTGAGTATTCATAATACAGTACCGTTAACTGATCTCCGACAATCAAAGAATTATTTTAGTACCAGGGAGTTCAAATCGAATTTAAATTTCCTATACTTTTGATTATATTTGTACCTAAGGTCTTTTAAATTATTTAAAAAAATAGACAAATGTTAATAGTTTTTCAATTCCATACATTTTAATATTATTATCTTAAAATTAATGTTTAATTTATTTTCTACTCTCTACAAAACTTTGAAATACTTAAAATTGCATTTCTTTCGAACTTGATAACGATATAAAATATATTTCATTATGTATTATTGTATTCAAATACAAATTCTCGTGTGAACTACAAGTATTGTAGAATGGAATTTGTTTACTTACGAAAAGGTACTTCAAAGAAGTTCGTTAAATTACTTTTATTAGTTATGAATTTACAAACTTATTTAATTCATTTAGTTTTCACATTACTGGGTTATTAGTATTTAATAATATTTCTTTATTTAGTTTATATAAACTAAATAATAAACTTTTCATTATAAGTCTTCTGGAACTATCTGAATAATTTCCAAACAATTTATAAAATAAACTTCAATATTATATTACTTACATATTGTTTTCTTTACTCTTTTTGTTGAAACGGTTTTCTAACAAAATATTACCTTTGATTAGATAAATGTAAATAACATGAAAACTGAAACAATAAATTCTCTTATTGTTGTAGTACATTGTTGAATGTTTTCCCGTTATAGTAAAATATTAACATAGTTAAAAAAAAAAATTAAATAAACCTAATTTTAGGTATATTATGTAACGTTAAAAATTTCATCTTTCAAAGATAATTTATTAATATAAATGTAATATCAAATTAAATAAACTGTATTAAATTTAGTTTCAAAATCAACTAGGGATTATATCGAAGTAGCCTTACAAAATTAATTTAATTTCACTAACACTACGGGTTTAAATTTACCAAAATATTGACTATCTACAAGAGCTACTTAAAACTCTTCATGTAGGCTAGCCATGATGTCAACCTAATAAACACTTCATAATTTGAGAGTATATTCCGTAGCAAATAAAAAAAAAAAAATCGCGATACTACTTCTTGCTGGTTCGTTTTTGTTCTGCTGCTTCGAGATAAAATCTCTTAATGCTGCTTTAGAATTGAGGAATTATGTAATCAAATATATTTTTAAACAGGAATTTAAAACTAAATTTAAGCGAGAGTTTAAAATATATATTCTATCTTTATATTGTAGCTTTATTTGTAAGTCGGTTGTATTTATATCAAATTTCCAACTATATTTTTAGTTCTACCCTTTATTCAGTACATGGATAGTTCTATAAAAAAGACCTTTAGGATAAAAACCGGTTTACAGTGATAAGAAACCTGAATTCCAGAATCTATGGTTTCATAAAAATTTGGAAACAAATCCAGAGGAACAACGAAACTGTTTCTAAGAATTAAGACCCTCTGGAATATGGACATTGTATTATATTGTAACTGGACCAGCATAACAGACCATGGTAACAGATTTCTTCCGATTAAGAAAAAAGATAGGGAAAATAAAAAACGAACTAAAAGGAATTCTTTTCTTAAAATAAAAGGTCAGCTTAACGATTTGTTCTTTGTAATACAAATATTGATACCTCCAAAAAGCTCTTGTTCGATCAGAAGGTTACCTAACTGGAAAATAAGAACTTATAGAAAAACGCAAAGGCGCGGACAATGAAAATTACTGCGCTTCAACAATTAAAGGGAAGAGTCGAGTACTGGTTCTGCAGACCAGTGGATATAAATACTGCCGGGGACCAGCGGACAGAGTCAGTAGTTCTGCAAACCGTGTTCGGTGCATTCGCCGATACCATAACAGCGATATCAGTAAGCGTATTGTAAAACGAGTGTTGGAATATGTCAAGAGTATTCCAGTGTGGATAGTGGGTGAATACAAGAAGTTGTTCTGTAAGTTACTAGTAAACGGTAATGAATTCTATTCATTCATAAAGTGTAGTAGTTCTATTATAAACAGTAAAAGTAATATTTGCAGAAAGTGAATTGAATTAACTTTTAGACGTTTTTATTGTTATCTAGTTAAAGCAATATTAGTTTTTATCAGTCATCATTATAATGTTTTTAGTAAACTGAATTGTATCTTGGTATTTATAATTTAGCTGTCATTAAATAAATCTTCTTTTTATTTGAATTTTTATTCTGTATGTTATATCCGTTTATTGCCATTATTATTATTGTTGAAGTTGTTATTATTATTATTTATTTTATTTTATTTGTTTTAAAGTAAATGCAGTAAACCTGAATTAATAAAAAAATTTAGTTCGTTAGTCTCTCAATTTTTTTGGTCGAACCGCGAACATGCGAAAATATTTTGAAACTATGTTTTTCCATTTGATATCTGTATTCCTGCGATTATATTTCCAATATCAGACTGACTCCAGGTTGTGTACATCATTATATTAAAAATTTCTAATTCGATCTCCGTTTGACCTACAATGACGGATCTTCGTGGCGAAGTGGTAGCGTCCTAGCCTTTCATCCTGAAAATCATTGGTTCGAATTTCAGTCAAGAATGACATTATTCATTCCCTACAATCTATTACATATTCCCGCGTTTAAGTTTTGGTAAATTATTATAAAAAGTAAATTTCAAATAATGATAAAGATAAACTTTTAATCGTCTATTTAATTGCACACCAATTTAATTTTCATTTGTTTAATCTTCAACTTAATGATCTGGAAATCTTACAACATGATTATCAAAAATCTTGTAAAATATAGAAAACTGTAATGGAAATCGGTCTACTGGTGTAGATTAAAGCATTAACGAGTATAAAAAAAAGTAAAAAATTACACTTTGAATAGAAAACCTTCTCTTTTATTTAAAATTAATTTAATAAAATTTATATTAATCGATATTGATATAGTTTGAAAATAGCAGATATTTTCATTTAAAATATTAAATGTTTGCCTGTAAATAATATAAAAGGCCTAAAAGCGAGCTTCTGTTCATCGCCGTAGTTTCTCAAAAACACGTTTTTGTCGCAGATTTTAATTTCTATATGAAATTATCTCTTTAAGCGACAATCCATTGTTCCCCGTTCGCAAAATCCTAAATGAATATGAAACCGGGTTTAAGTTTACAATAACACTTATTTTCTAGTTAGTGTAATTACTTGTTATTGATATCTCAAGGTAAATCCTGTATAATATATTAAAAATTATCAGTCGAAAAAGAAACGAAAAAATTAAAATGATACCGAATATATTTTTATAACAAAAGTAAAATATTCTTTAATGTTTTGTTGAACGTTTAATAACATACACAATAATTTCAAATCATAAACAACATGAATTTACGTTCACCTCAACGTTTATTAATATATATTAATTGTTGCTACTCACGATTATCAATGAAGTTCTACAAATTTATCAATTACAACTTTTTCAAATACAAGCAAGGTTATGGTAGTATTCCAGAAAATTAACTGTTGTTCATGTAATAAAAAATGTGCAAACATTGTTTTACGATTACATTTCTTACTAGAACCTTTTAGTGTGCCACACCTCCGAAATTAGTCGCTTGTGTTTCCTCTGTTTCTAAACAAAACTTTCTAAAAAAAATAGCTGAAAACTGGACTAAATTTCTGTAATTTCAACGTTAAACAGAATATAAACCTCATATGCCTTTTAATTATAAGTAAATGACAGTAATGTAAATTTTTAAAGAATTAAAACAATGAATACGTGTGACCAATCGGAAAAAAATTGACCATAACTATGAGTATTTTGATAGAATTTATAGTATACATTAAGCGGTAAGTAGTACCAAAAACTCTTCTTGAAAAATGAATTCATACTGAAAATTAAAACCGGCGAAAGTCCGTAACAGATAAGTTATTAGTGCGTGCTTAAATTACTTTTACATATTATAGGATAAAACCGAGCCCAATGTTTAGCCAACGCGTGATTCAAAAACGACTCATAAATTTAAAAGCATGTAATAATTTTTTAGATAACTTACAGATTCGGATGAGGTCTCATTTCTTAGAAAAACTAATAGAGTTTTTATTTAAATTTTCAATGAAAAATTAACGATAACAAAAGATTAACCATTTTGATAGAATATAACGAATTTATAACATAAATTAAACGGTAAATAGTTTAAAATGTACTTAAATTCCTTTTACATGTGATTGATTTAACCCGTACCCATTGTATAGCCAATTACATTTTTATATATCGTTTATATATAACAAACTTTTAAAAACTTGAAAATAGTACCTCAAGCGAGATACGATAATTTACTAGTCTTAGAAATTGATGAATTTCTTGTTTCAGTAGACACTTTGCGATAAACTTTGACAAAAATCTATTATTGTTAAAAGCGATGGTGTGTAGTTAAATTTTTCAAGTGAAGAAATAGATAATCATAAAATCTCTATCGTACAGATTACAATGTTAAATTAAGTCCGTTCTTAATGCTATCACTAAGTGTTAACGGGATTCTCCCATACAAATCATCAAAAGAGAAATATTATGATGAAATAACTCAAATTGAAATAACCAAAAGGATGTATTGTTTATTGTGCTCATATATTCATTATGTAAACGTATCTCACAAAAAAATTTAGTCATTTACCATCTATAAAATTGTGGTTCAAAGAAATTTTCTTTTAAACATGGGATAATCGAATAAAACGAACCGCATTTGAATTAAATTCAGCACTTATAAAGAAGTTAATTTCCAAGATGTAAGTGAATATTGCTGATAGTTGACAAACAGTGTAATATTAACGTATGGAAACGGCTTCGTATCTCAGAACTGACGGTAGAAACAACTACGGATCTATATAGTTACAAAATCACTTCTTTATGGTGTGTTTCAATTTTTTGTCTCCACTTGAATTCGCCATATTATATAAAACATTTTTTTGAACAGAAGTGAATATATGAAACATGATTGTAATGTAACATTTTTACGAGAAAAACTACGGTGATTAATTCCAATATTAACTCCTTGAAATTTTTTTTTTTGATGAAATTCTGAAAATAATTCGAAATAAAAAAGGTACTAAGGGAAATAAAAAAGTTACTATCGTTTTATTACTACCAAAATGCATTTAGTTTTTGCAGATTTGATTGATTATATCTAAAAAAACGAAGACATTTATCGAGAAGCGGATTTAGTCATCGTTTTTATCGTAAAATGTTACATTAAAGTCATGTCCACCTTCCTGTTTAAAAAAAGGGTTTGATTCATTATGACAGATTCCAGATGGCGGAAATAAATTTAAATTCACCATAAAGCAATATTTTTTTAACTACGCGTATATACATCCGCACCTATTTTTACCTCCTTGTAGTACCCTCAGTTTTGAAATATGAAGCCATACTTTAATATCGCTCTGTATGATACATTAATTAATTGAAATTTTTACCGTAGGTGAAACGACGCTGTAATATAAGCCTCATTTTAAGTTTAATTGTTACTGTTCATAAAATAAAACAGTAAATTTCATAAATATACAGATACATATTTTTATCAAATATCAATAAAAATGTTACTTAAAAAAGAATTTAATCTCTTAAGTGAACATCTTTCTCTAAAGACCTACTTAACAATCAAACACCCATTTATTCAGATATAGATGTAATTATCGAGTAACACAGATGAATATTCCTGCTGATCTTTAAACATACGAGTTACCTTTGTAATAACTAACTATTTATTACCAAAAATGTTATTGGGAAATAAATAATAAATCTATTTTTGTGTGTACGTTAAAATACGTAAAACTACTATGATTCTATGCATTAAAATATGGGTCAACAAATTAGAGAACGATACGGTTTTAAAAAGCTTTTTTAATAATTTCTAGGTTAATAGCTAGAAAAAGAACAAATTACAAAAATATATGTAAAAGTCAACAGTTAAATGACGATATAAAAGTAACAGAATCTAAAAAAACTACAAAACTACAGCCATTACATGTTCAGTTCAAATTATAAAAAATGTAAAATGTAATGTCTGTTTTTCATTGTACTAATGCTTCTATTTCTATTTTTTTCTTTATAAAAACATTTTTTTTTTTATTGTAAAAAGAAGTAAAATGTTGCAAGCCATACGACGCGACGTTCCCAGTGATACTAAAACTATATTTTGTAAATTCTATATATTTGTATTCGTTACGTTAGGAATTCCACTTTTGAAGAATTTTATTATAATGTACGTAATTAAAACCCGGCCACAATGGTGCTACATTATTATTATTATTATTATTATTATTATTATTACTACTACTTCTACTACGACTACTGCTATTACTACTATTATTATTATTAAATATTTTTCTATTGGCAAAATATTATGTAAATATTGATATGACAAATATATATATTTTATATAATTAATATACAAAATTAACTTACATACAAATTTACTTATCTTATGTTAACTTCTATCTTATCTTATGTGATACTCGGATGGAATCCGAGAACGAACTATTTTTCAAATTTGCAAAATTTTATGTACCAATGATTTAAATTTTCATCGAATAATTTATCCCTGAATTTAAAAGAAAAAAACCTTTACTATAAGCAGTGAATGTTTAATTTTTTCTTTTACTTTTGTGTAAAGTGCACTCTTAGTGAGCAAACATCAGAAACCTATTTTTCGTCAAAAGAGAGGTAAATATAAGAAATTAAGAGACTAGAAATTTATAGAATTTTAGTGGTGTAAATTGTGGTAAATTTATAAATCTAGTTTTTTACAACTAAGCTCATTCTTAAAGTTTCGTAAAGATATCCTGACCCCGTAGATGGACACCCTCAATGTGACTGTTTCTGTCGCCACGCTAACTCCTCCATACCTAGCCTTTATGGGCTTTACCGGAGGTCATCTTCAATTCCTCGGCATTGACATCTTTCAGTCTAGCCTCAGCCAGGATGCCACCGATACGATCGCCACAAGTGACATTCCCGTTGGTGTACTACTATATCATGAACTCATAAATAAAACACACCATGCCAAGTCTTATATACCGCTGAATGGACTACACGCTAAAGAAGGAACTGAACTACCTATCGGAAATAGGCAAAAGTGAGTTCAGCACACAACACGAAACATAAAACATAAAGCATAAAACAAGAAAACTAACGCCCAATAACGGTAACAACACTAATACTAAATACGAAACAAAATCAACAGCAAAACATAAATAATTTAACACAACAACAACAAAACTTAAAGCGAGAAACCCCAAGCAGAACCCTAAACCCACTCAGCAATCCTTCCCTTTGCAGATAAGTTATAAAATTTTCCACGATCCTCCATTCAGCCCGGTCGTACATTCCCATATAAACAGTAAAAAGAGATCAACTTATCAATCAAGATGGTAAGCACAAATTAAAATTACCGAAGTCATTTAAGTGAAAAAAAAATTATATTTGTTCTTCATAGAACTTGATGAAAACATAAATTAAAATCAATCACTAAATTATACAGCGCGATTAGTATTACCCCTACACGAAAATTTTTCTTTTATTTAAATAGATCATGACCATGAACCCGGTTAGAAATATCTAGGTAAATTTATCGTCAAAACAACCTTAAACTTTAATTATAATCATTAGTAAAAAAGTCAATGTTAACACAATTGAGTTTTAAGCGTATATCGGAACCAAACAACATGCATACAAATATCCTGAATTATAAAAAAATACATAAAGTTGCATATAATTAATAACATGAATTGAAAGTTTTATTAAGTAACAAATATATATTATTTGCAACCTCTCAGTAATTTTTATAGTTGAAAAATTCGGGAGCAGTATTTCTATGTCCATAAAATCTATACGCTGACCGTTTATAAAATTGAAGTCTGCTATACACAGAAGTTGATTAGACATTCAAAATTTTTAAATTATATTTATTAAGACATAACATTAATGAATTTTATAGTTTTTAAATTTTTTTCTCAGTTTGTTATTCAATAGCATAAAGAGAACCGATCCGATTTGAATGAAATTATCACTGTTGGAATGTTTACTTGATGAAAGATAAATAATGTCATGATTATTTACTATAATTTGCTTGTCTTAAACATATTTTTTCAAACAATGATTCGAGGCTCTATCGAAAAAAAAATGTTTCATTTATTTTACATTCATTCATAAACTTTATGTTGTAATGATATTAAAGATCGTTTTGTCAACAGCTATTGTATGTACAACACTATTAATTATTTCAGAGTGGGCTTTAGATGTCTCATATGGAAAAAATATCAAATTCATGTTATCAAAACCTTGAACAAAATTGGGACCCGCCCAATTTTATATTCTGCCCCGCTTCAAAACTGAAAGAAAAGTGGTGTTTCAAAGAGTTTGAAAATATGCTATTATTTATTATTATTATTATTATTTGTGAATAAGAGTAAAATATGTCTTTAATCTAGTAAGCTAAAATTTGACAGATATCAATTGCAACTTCTGCTAAAAAAAACTCTTCTTTGAATCTACAGTCAACTCCGTTTAACCGGACCCCATTCAACCGGCCTTCCGGATTATGTGGACCGTTATCGGGAATGGCATTTTTAATTTTTGGAAATAAAATATGTACTGTTATACAGTAATATATAGTAAATTAAATTTTTTTTAAAATAAATTAAATAAACACAGTAGTAGGACTAATGTATAATGTATTCATTTTATTGTCAGATAGTCTATATAACAGTTTTACGTATTGTAGTACTTATTAAAAGTACTTACGTATTAGGAATCTGTAAAAAAAGATTTGTGATGAATTATGTGTAGGAACGCAAACTTTCGGACTGGAAAAACACAGAAAAGAGATTGTTCGAAAACGGTGGCTAAAGATAGTTTAGACACAGGGCAACTGAAGTCGAGAGTTACAGCGTTCAAGTCCTAGTAAAGCCAGTTATTTTTACATGGATTTGAATACTAGATCGTGGATACCGGTGTTCTTTGGTGGTTGGGTTTCAATTAACCACACATCTCACGAATGGTCGAACTGAGAATGTACAAGACTACACTTCATTTACACTCATACACATCATCCTCATTCATCCTCTGAAGAATTATCTAAACGGTAGTTACCGGAGGCTAAACAGGAAAGAAACAAGACACAGGGCGACTATCTGAACGGCAAAATATAGCTAGACGAAGCTTTATTTATGTACTTTACCCAAGAGAGGGAACATAGGGTTCCTATATCAGGTACCATTTTACAATCTAAGGCTTTAATTGTAAATGACAAATTAGGTGGTGGCAATTTCAGCCTCACCACGGAATACGACAGCTCAATGTATCAGAGGAGAGTTTATCGGTGGATAAGGTAGGAAAAATTATGAAATGACATTTTCGAAATTTATAAACGAACAGAATTTATGGCCATCTCAGTTTAAGCTGATGAGACGGGATTATTTTTTAAAATGCTACCTAAAAAACGCCTCAAAATTGGATTCTGCTGCTAAGAGGCATAAAGTTTGTAAGCAAAGGGTAACGATTCTTTTATGCAGTAATGTTTCAGGCAAGTTGAAGCTGCCATTTATTGTGACAGGAAAATCGGCTAAACCTCGAGCCCTAAATAATATTGGTAATTTGAGAATGCACTTCCATGCGTATACAGGTCACAAAAATCAGCATGATGTCTTGCGAAATATTTAAAGAATGGTTTTTTTTCATTATTCGTCCCTGAAGTTAGAAGATTACATTAATTATGTAATGATTTCATTAAGTTGTAGTGTACGGATATTATACATTTCCGGATTACCTGGAATTTGCTCATCCGGACAACTTCTGGCCCCATCTAGTCCGGTTAAATGGGTTGTTTTGTATATACACTCATACGACGTTGCGGGTACAACTAAATGATTAAAAAAAAAATTATTAAAAATGGAAAATTTTTCTTTAATATCTTGTTGATTAATTTTATTAAATCGTTTCTTGGTATTTTTTTTATCCACAATAATTAATTTCGTATTTTTTGTAGATGAACGCTAGATTATAAAAGGAGGGAACCAAGTTTTTCATAGGGATGTTTTTCATCCGTTTTTTCCTTTTCATAGGGATTTGTTGTAGTAAAAAAAAACAGGTCAATACTACATTTCAAACCAGCACAGCATTACCAAATCGTCACCTACATAGAATTGTTACTTGCTATATTATAATTTTATAAAATTGTTACAATCATATGCTATTCTCGATTAGTAAGAGAGTTAAATTATCTATTTTCAAGTTTAAAATAATTCTTATTTTTATCTACTGTTAGATTATTTATTTTTTATAACAGTAAGCAAAATTAACCTTTATATATTTACAATATAATAAAAAAATAAATAATAGTTTGATTTGGGATTAACGTTTTTCACCGACTTTATTTTTTCAATGAAAGTGCCTAAAACTTTTTCATATAAACGTTTCCCTACTGCCTAATTTTAATAATGTGTATATTACCAGATTTCCAGTCATACTTTTCTAATGATACTTTTTACATTATTTCTTTATCTTTTCTTTAATTATTTTAAATCTAAGAATAATTTATCCCTGTACCGTTAATCAGTCTCTTTGTTGAAGATCAGCTTAATAAAAGAATATAAAGCGGAGCGCCTGTGTTATTCAACATCTTAACTAAGGCGTCCCCTTCTAAGAAAAAAGACATGTCATTTCATCCATATGTAAAAGAATTTTTAATAGTTTGTGTTTTCTTTGTAAAGTATGAAATATCTGTTTGTAATGCAACTTTTTTTTAAATATGGTACAGCCTTTTGATAATTAGTTAAAATGTTGTACGCCCGGATTCATCAGACTTCTTACTCTCAAAATGAAAGCCTTTAGGAATTCTGATTTTTTCTGATAAAGAAATTTCTTTGACATTTAAACGTTATATATATATATTTTAAATAATCTCTCTCCAATTACGAGATTAATGTTTGATGTTTAATTTTTTTTTTATGGGATAAAAACTCTTCTTCCTAGTCTAGTCTGCTTTTGATGTCAATTTTCTTTTATCTTTTATTCTTCATAATTTTACTGCGTAAATACCAAACTTCTTTGACTCTGATATAATTTACGTATATTTTTTAGTAATTAATCATTATATACATTTAGTTATTGCAATAGTAATTTAACTTAAAAGTTATTTGATATAATAAATCAACCATAACATTCTTTTCACTCATATTTTATTATCTCTTTTAAAAACATTTTTAGTTTTAGTAAAATAAAAGAATTATTTATTTTATAGGTATAGTTTTTTTTTATGAATGGCAATTTTATATTAATTTTTTAATATCCGTAGATATAAAGTTTACTGCACGCGGCCGACTGACGTCTTAAACCGTTCGGCCACAACAGCTTTGTAGAATATATAAACTGTACTGTTTACTTAATCTATACTTCCAAATTGTATAACCCTTTCTTTATTAACACAGAGAAATATAAAGAAGTATAGCACAAATCTAAGCCGTGGAATATAAATTATTTTTTCCTTTAATAATAAAAGAATTCATTTTTGTAGATAAAAATGTCAAAGAAATCAAAAAATTGAAAATGATATACATGTACTAATTATTATAACTATTTTACATCTGTATAGTAAAATCCTGATAAAAGCACTTCTACTGATGACGCAGAGCTCAATTTATTGGTTTCGTTATAGAATTGTAATAATTAAATATTATTTGACATCATTACGGAACTGTGATGTTTCATGACCTAATTTCATATCGATAAGTTAATAGAAAAATATTTTGAATTAAATATAAAAATTTTTGTTTTTACATCTGTATTTGAAAAATGTTCAATATTTCAAGTTTATTCAATATGATCTTCACCTGTTACAGTTCAATTACTTCAGGACATATGAATCGACCTGAGTTCAATAAGACCCATTTATTAAACGATTACAACTTTCACGTACACATCAACACTTTGACAGCATCGTTTTCAATATTATCACAGAATGATAAAAATTAAAATACATATAATTGTTATAAAAAACATATAACAATCTCGAAGAGTAAAAACATTCTTTCTTTTATTCTAAATTATTCTTTAAACGCCTTATAAATTATTAGAAAGTATTTTACGTCATCAGTTTGTTTTACATTCCATTTGATCTTATCTCCATCTATTTCTATCCGATGTTAACCTTTCAATTAGGAAGTTTATACTATATCCTTAATTTTTCATTTATATATTTAATTTTTTATCTTCGAGTTTAGTGTTTACTTTCTTGGCAACCCACTATTTCAAAATTAATTAAACCTAAATATTTTATCTCTTGCCCTAATATTCTAGTTCCTTGGTAGTTTAAAGCAAACGTTACAGTTTTCATTAAAATTCTGCACTTCAAAGGAAATCTCCGTTCGATACACAAGTTAGGCAAATATAACTGTTTTAAATTTCACAGGGAATTTCAGGTGGAGTTCCGTTTTATAAACAGGTGAAATAAAACTTCATAGGGTCATCTTTTTCCTGTATAATTTCTATTTCGACTTAAATACATAGCTGTATATGTACTTCATGAAAATTAATTTCCAGTTCTTTTTACATTAATTTGATTGAAATAGTTAATTTTTTTAAATTGATTTTCATCACTTGTACGCCTTTTTAGTCCGAACTATTCCAAAAATGTTTCCTTTTTACCACTTGTGCTTAAATATATAAGAAGTAATTAGAGGTTTAGAAAAATACTAGGAATCAAGTTACGTGGATTTGTAATGTGGAAATTTAACTATTCTCCTACCGTCTGACTTCATTATGCCAAAAAAAGTTAAATAGATTTTAAAACTCAAGTGAAAAAAATATTTTTTTTTTCTGTAAAAAAAATGCCAAGCCGGACTAGGACTCCAATCCAGATCCTGTGAAAAAGAATATAGAAAGACTAAATCCCAGTATAAAGGATTAGTGCTTGTATGAAAAGTTTATTTCTGTGTTAACGAATAAAATTATCTGAACAAAAAACTAGTTGTATATGATCTTCCGTTACACTCACATTTTAATAAATAATACTAAACAAGTAAAAAATATTTGGAGTTTATCATATTTTTATTCAACCTGTGTTGCCATAGAAAGTAAGAATGTTTACTTACATGTAAAAGAAAATACCCCAGATCTGTAAATTTTTCGATGTCTTGTACCCGAATTTAAAATATAAGAATTCTATATACATCCGATGTATATGTTAGACGACTGTTAATATATATATATTATAATATTTTTAAAATTCTGATGGAAAATTTCTGAAAACGATTTTTTTTATAAAAACATCTCGATTCGTTTTTTTTAAATTTACGTACATGATTTTTGTTTTGTTAATGTTTTGCTAAATGAAAAATTACCAGGCTGAAAATATTTTACGGATTTTATCCGAATAGCAGAGGGTAATTAACCCAAATTCCTAAAATAAAATAATGCCACAAACTTTCTTTGTTTTAGTATTTCATTTTATAGAATCGAACCTTTACTTATTTTTTTTAAATTATTTTCTTTAAAAATATTTTCTTTCCTTTAAACAGCCTAAAGAATTAGTAATTTTTAATCGTTAACTACATTTTGTTATAAGACGGTTAACTGTATTTGTTGGGAAGTTGATAATTAATATATATTTAAATTATTGAGAATTTTTTAATATTATTTCTCTTATTATTAAAAAAAATACGTTAAATAGTAATCATTTTAAACTTTATTACTAGAAACATGGAAGAATTTTATGCCACCAGCAACTTTTAGGAATAACGTTGTTACATCGTTACTTGTTTGTCTTCTAGCCTGTATGAAAAAATACGTTTGTTTTAAATTTTACAATGACTAGACGGCCATGTTCATTATATAAGATTTAAATAAATTATGTTCACTGTAAGATTATCAAAGGTCTTTTAATTTCGTAAAAGATCATTATAGTCATTCACCAACTTCAATGACTTTTCATTAAGATATACACTATTCTTAAATGCATTCGCGGAAATATAAATATTATACAAAAGTAAAAAAAAATTATTAATAAAGTAATAATTACGAGTATATACACTTTGCCGCTTTAACTAACGACTTTTTCTAATTATTTTATATATCAGATAAAAAAAAAGTTTTAAAGAATCAAAAGTTAAGATACAAAACTTTTAAACAATATCCATTTGTATGAAAATATACTTTAAAAACGGCTCTTCTGAATGTATAAAAACAAAAATAAAAAATTTGATCTAATTTATTTTTTTAATTTTATACTACCCAAATGGATATAAGATATTTTTCTTTAGTTCCATATGAACAGATTTATAATTATTATTTATAAGAGAAAATTATATGATTTGTCTGATAATTAAATAGACTGGAATGTAGATTTTAGTGATAGTGAATCAATTTGGTTGACTGATAGTATATAATGTAATATATCATAGAAATATTACATGAAAATTATTGAAAAAGTTAATGATAATTTGAAACCGCGAGATATCAGCTCCTTTGAAAACCAGACATCCACTTTAAAATATACTATGTCCGACCTGTTTTATAAAATGAGGAGTGAAGTGGAGTATTTTTCATTTTTTCCAATGTACTGTTATACATCTGTATGCAGTGCCAAGCTCGTAGAACTGCAGATGATATTCAGTCCCACAAGCTCACCGCAGAGTGGTAAAATTATAAGTAATCTGTACCTTATAAAGACTTATAATATGTTCTACGTTGATTTACAGTTGTAAAGAGAGAGGAAATAAGAAAATTATAGTTATGACTAAAGTTTTATTATCATTTGTTTAACAAGTAAATAATAAATCATTCATTTATCGCATAAGGTTGATAAAACAAATTCTATTTTGTAAATAGTTTATTAAGTTTTTATAGAAATGTTTGTAATATTTCCATTGTAAATATTACAATTTCTGTAGATTACATCTCTACATATTACATTACATATATTACATTTTATATTATGTATAAAATACATTATATCACACACATATATATACATTACATATATATATATATATATATATCACATTACATTTCATTCTATATTACGTTTCTATAAAAACCTGTACATTGTAAAAAAGACTTACTTTCAACCAAAATTGTTACCTATTCTTAATTTCCTTTTTTTATTATAAAAACCGTTATGAGTTAATAAAAATAATATTACACGATCAGAATTGTATAGAACATTGAAATATTTAGATAAGAATATGAATATAGGAGGAGATAATATTATAATGCGCCTTTGTTAGATGTAAAGAGGTGCAATATTCGGTTTTTAAGTTTACTACTTTTAAGAGATTTAAGAAATGTTTACAAATTAATCAAGCGTTAAACTTATGTTAATTTACATTAAAATTTAAACAACAAGAAGGTAGTTTTAAAGCAGTATTTAATAAATCATTCATAAATACATTTGTCTCGAAAGAAAAAGTAACATATTAATCATACTGAAGCTGATAATTGTATTTCTCTCTGAAACTACATTTACAAAATGGTAAAGGCAATGTAAACATCTATTATATTCTACGGTTTAAAAGTAATTAGCGTGTATGGTTTTAAAATAACTTAATATATCTTTAAAAATATAATAAGTTTAAATATTTCAAATAACGTAGTATAAAATAACCGTAGAATTTACTGATTTTTTATTTAAAATTAATTTTTATAAAGAAATATTTATACCGTTAAGGTAATATAAGTTTGTAAGGCTTATATTCTTGAATGAAATAAGGATATTATAAAAGAATTAGGAAACTGAAAAAATATGCACCTTCACAGTTAACCAGTTACTTGTAATTTACAACCTAATTGATTTTATTAAGTTGCACTTTATAAACTCGGATGTGAGGGAAGTAGCCTAATGTTTAAATGGAATAAAAATTAATTGATGAAAAAACAAATAAAAATAAAAAATAAAAATAAATAAAATATAACGTGATTTTTACAAAATTATTTTAAAATCCAAAACAGTTGTTTCGGTACACAGTACCTTCCTTATGTGTTACAAATAGGTACTATCCCTCAGGTACTATTTACCGAATAAATGTCGTGGTTTTTAAAATAATTTTGTGAAAATCAGATTACATTTTGTTTACTTTCTTTTTTTATGATGGATTTTCAACAAATAACGGCTTCATCCATCGATTAAATAAATTAGTGATTGGATTAGAGCTTTTGATGAAATTAAGACCGTTTAAATATACGACAGGGTAGTTTCGTGAGGAAATTAGTTTTTTGACAGCTTTCGATGAGAAGATTCCTAGACTTCCCGGCATTTAAATATTCCGGCGGATTTTAGTTGTTTTCATTGTTGATGATATATCACTAGTATAAGTCATTAAGCAAATTTATATGCCTAATAATTCAAATATTGATGGAAATAATTTGTAACTTATTTTATAAAGTGTTAATCTTCTACATCGATTAGAAAAGACAAAGGAACAACTATCGATTTTCCCCAAAAGAACAATATAACTGTTATTATAATATCATACATAGTATTAGTAGTGAAGTAGTATTAGCAATGTTAATAGAGAATATATATTTAGATAAAATTTAATATTTTTTCATTTATTTTTATCGTTATTGTTCCAAGTTTTATACTACAACGATTTGCTACAAGATTAGAAGACTAGAATTATTTTTTAATAAACGAGTTAGCGTGCAAATAATAATTGAACATGAAATATAAATGCTCTTAAGATTCAATACTAATTTTATAATTGCGATCTTAGTTTCACTTATTTGTCTAAAATACTAAGCAGAATAGTTTTTAAAGGAATAGATTAGACGAAAGCAACTTTCTTCTCAGATTAATCTTAGAAAAAAGAAGGCCGTAGAAGAATTAAGTTACTTTATGAAATTTGCAGATTCACAAATGATATTTGAAGTAAGGGTTCAGAATGAGATGGTCAATTTTTTGTGAAAAGTAGGATTTTGCAAACATTCAGGAAGAACAGTTGTTTGTAGCCTATAAAAAACTACGTAGATCCTACTTGCCGGCCTCCGTGGGGCGAGTGGTAGCGCGGCCTTTCATTCGGAGGTCCCGGGTTCGAATCCCGGTCAGGCATGGCATTTTCACACGCGCTACAAATCACAAATCATTCATCTCATCCTCTGAAGCAATACCTAACGGTGGTCCCGGAGGTTAAGTAAAAAAAATAAAAATAGATCCTGCTTAACATAATAATTTTACACCAAAAAGAGAGCGCTACAATTAATCTTCATTGATTTAGCTCAATCAATAGAGATTAATCGAAGAAAAAATTAGGGATTTTAGTAAAATATTTGAGAGGAGTAAAAATAAAAAAATAAAGATTTACAGATAATACCGTTCTTTTAGCTTGAAAAATATAAATCAAATAGATGGAGTCGAAATTACTCGTACATGAAAAGAAAACAAATATTTTTTGAATAACATAGAAGATGAAAATTACGGAGTGAATTCAGTGTGTACATATTTGACTTCGTTACACTATAATAACAAACGATTCCGCAAATGATAGAGGGTTAAAATAGCCCTGTTGTAAAAATAGCTCATTAGATGATATTGCAAAAGCACAAACATTGAATCCCGTAGAAAATTCATTCAATCTGCCCTTTTCATAACTGCCGATTTTCTAGTGGCGTTGCGTGTTGTATATCTAAAATACAGTACTCACCTCGTACATATCCTTCTATGTAATCTTTATTATCATCGGTTTTTATTCAAATTCTACTTTTTATGCTCTTTTTTTCTGTTGTAAATTGAAATTATGTAATCACATGTTCATCGTAATACAACTTGAACAATTAACTAGAATGTATGGTTGTCCAAAAGATATTATTCGAACTTAGCTGAGCGCCGAAATAGTGAATTTTTAATTATTACTTCGCTTAACAGATTATCTAAAATTCTTTTATAATAACTAAACGATAGATAAAACTATATTCTTTAATATATATGAAAATAATATTTTAAATAATCCTGTAAAGTTGTTATGTTATGAGCAATATACCCACCAAAAGGACAAAAAAGAGATACTTGTAAGAAATTTCCTTAAGTTCCTGCTGGTTATCTTTAAATAAAATTTAACTTTCAAACGGGTCTTTGAAAACAATAAGTATAATAAGGTATAAATCTATTTTTTCCATGAAGCAGTACGTAAGGAAATCTTACGTACTGTGACGCGTCTTTGACGGGAGAGAAATCTTAGTTTTTTTATCTTTGAGAAAACTCATAAAAGATAACTTTTTCTTTCGTAAAACAATATACAGGTTCTAGTTAAAGGTCATCAAGAAAGGTTGCAAGAATTTAAAAAAAAATTTATCTCAGAAACGATGAGATAATCAAACGAGTACTTTTTTTTTAAAATCTCGAAATCAAAAAGTTTTTTTACATGCCTTAGACTGTTTCAATACGAGCTCCAACGGTTGCTCTGCAAACATCCAGCCGATAATCGACTTCTGCCCAGGTCCGCTGGATCATCGCAGGCGTAACTGTGGCAATATCAGCGGTGATACATCGTCTTAAGAGTTATACATCCCTTATTTTTTCACTGTAGACGATGTTTTTAACGTATCCCTACAGAAAAAAGTCTAAAGGTGTCAAATTTGGATTTTTGAAGGACAAAGCACAGGACCGGCCTTACCATTCCAACGATTACGGAATCTTTCGTTGACAACCCGTCAAACGCCTAGACTAAAATGTGGAGGGCACCATCTTGTTGAAAAATTACAAAGTTACTTTCTAGTTCAATTTGGTCAACTTGCGAGAAAACGTACAGGCTTAACACGTCTAAATAAACATTACTTGTGATGGTAGGCTCTTGAAATAAGAATTGGCCAATCAAACGACGGGACACAAACGCACCACACGTTTATTTTTGGGGAATCTCTCTCATACTCAATAATTTTGGGGTTACCCATATCCTACAATTATGCCGGTTGACGCAACCGATGACATGGAAAGTCGCTTCATCCGTAAACTTAACACGCTTTAAAAATGTTTCGTAATCGTCAATATCACTAAGCATTTTACTTGAAGAGTTAGACACGTTTAGGGCGATCCGAAGTACGTAAAAAAACTTTTTGAGATGGTGAATTTAAAAAAAAATACTCGTTTAGTAAAAAATTATCTCTAGCAGTTTCTGAGAGACGATTTTTTTAAATTGCTGCAACCTTTTTCGATGACTTTATAACATAATTCGCAACGTCAGTTATATATTCTATTAGAAGTAAATATAAAAAGAAAAACTGCAAGAAAGGCAAAGATACCTAAAAAAATTAATTAAAGTTGAAGTTAGTTCTGGATTTTAAGTTAAATTTATTAATAAGATAGAAGAAACAAAAAATAGCCCACATTAAACCAGTTAAGTGATTGATAAAAAAAAAGTGCAGTAAATCTTTATACGAGTATAATAAATACCGTGAACTGAATAAAATTTTCAATAATGTAAATTCATCTCCATTAGTAAGAATATTTGGAATACATTCACTTATGCAATGTCAACGTTAAAATTTAAAAGAAGTAATACTTTTGATTAACTGCAGCTGAACAAAGAACCATTTAAAACTTTTTTAACCTTATTGTAAAAAGTATTCACTAAAGCTGAAACTTTTCATGAATTTACTAAGTACCGCTTTATCAATAAAAACTTTTAATGAAAAGTTTTTGTTAATTGATTATTCTTTAGCGAGGATAAAAAGAGTTTGAAACATCAAAAGGATCAGCTCGAGATGAAAAAGTTTTATGGGACGCGAGAAAAAAGTTAGAATATATTAACAAAATTTAAAAATAAAACATTCCTTCCAATTTAAAAAAAAAAATACGCCATATTGTAATAGTATTAATAAAATTAAATCTTTTTATTTACGAAATTATAATATTTTAATATAGTCACTGTAATGAATATTCATGTTAACTGTTTATCTCACATGGAAATGGTCAGTCTATCCACGTTTAAAGGAAATAATATTAACATACTACAATTTAAATTACTGGGTATATTAATTATGCTAATGGAATGCTAACATCAACTATGTTTTTCTGCAATTAATTCCTATTGACCGGTGGTCCGTGCTCAAGCAATCTGATATGGGTTGTCTAGAATCATAATCGCATTGCCTTCAGCTATTGCCGTATCAGTAACGTCACTACGTAAGAGCAGCACCGATGGAGACGCTAATTACCAGCTTACTGATGGAGTTTTTACGGAATTTTTTTAATGGCGATCAAACATTTGTAACGTTTGCCACATCATCAACCGTGTTATCAATGGTTAAAAAATGAACACCCATCATCATAATGAAAGATATATTTAAAAAAAACATTTCTATTTAAATAGCCTCGTGGAATGTTGTTATTCATTAAACTGTTGATAGGACGATAAATTAGACAAACAAATACTATTACAATAATGAATTTACACACATGTACATTATAATTTACCATCGTGCGACGATAAAATAAAGTATAAGGTAAAATAAAAGTATAAAGGTAAAGTATAAGGTAATAACTTACATGTTATTTGAAAAAAAAAATATTTTCCTGATTATTGCTTTGAAGTAATACATCAATCTTTTTATTCCATTATTATTGAACTGTTTTATTATTCTTCAACAAACTAGATTGGATATCAGTTAAAAATGAGGAATGTCGAGGACATCGTACGTCGAATATTTTTTTTTCCCAATATGAGTTATAAAAAAATGAATGATTTACTGGAAATGTTTAACTGATAATCAAAACATACTTCCGTACGGAAGAGAAGTCGTATTACATCTTTATATTTGCTGTATTTTTCTGGCACCACATTTATGGTTTTAAAATACATTTCTGACATTTACAAAAAAAAAAAAAACTTTACAAGTGATCACGTAAAATATAAATTTAAGATATAAGATTTATTGGGAAAATTTACGTCAGCATCCACCGTTATAAAGATAACTGATAAAACATTGCTATTAAAAATACATAAGTTACTGCAATCACTCACTGCATTCCTTCCTTGATTTCTCACAGTTTAAACACACACACACACAGAGAGAGAGAGAGAGAGGGAGAGAGAGAGAGAGACGCGCCACGCACATACACACAAATACATATATATCCTATACACTTGTATAGGGCGAAAGTTTATTTGTTTGTCCGTCTGTTTTCTATTTTTTTATTTGTATATTCTCGCATCACGCAAGAATCAACCGACCGATTGCTTTCAAATTTGCAGGATACATTCGTGTTATTCCAGGGAAGGTTTTAAGCCATAGACCGAGGGCCCCCCTTGGAAAGTGAAGATGTCAATTGCAGATATTCATTAAAGAAGAAAAAAATTAACAATTAATTTCTGTCACCATGGCAACAGAAATAAGTTGTGAAGGTTTCCTCGTCAAAGGTTTGTGGATTTTAGTTAACATAGTAGTTACAAATATTCTAAATTTGTAATTTAGTTTCTTTTTCAGGTTTCTATAAAGTCTGAATATTTTAATTATTATTTATCAGTATTATTCTCACAATAATGAGAGTAAAGAACACTGCTGGAGTCCTGGATAGATATTTGAGCCAGCGAAGCGAGCCCCGACCGACTTAGCATATATAAATATATAAAAGACTAAAAGTCTTGTTTTATCAACATATTATAAATATAATATTAAAAACAGCTTAACAATATATTATTTGATTTACTCAAACATTTTCGGCTATTCTGCCATCTTCCGGAGGAATTTATAATAATTTAGGAGTAAAATATATAAAAAATATAAAATTCACAAGATAAAATTAGACATAAAAATTGATTGTCATAAGACAAAAATTTTGTAAATATTAAAGTCATAAGTTAAATTAAAATAATTACGTCCGTTTTGTAATAGTGTCACAATTGATATCTTAACAACATAGTGACAAAACGGATTTAATTACCTTATTTTAACTTATGACTTTAAGAATTACAGAATTTTTATCTTATGACGATCAGTTGTTGTATAATTTTATCTTGTGAATTGTATATTGTTTATATATTTTAATTCTAAATTATTATTAACTCCTCCTGAAGATGGCAGAATTGCCGAAACGTTTGAAAAAATCAAATAATATATCGGTAAGCTATTTTTAATATTATACGTATTTATAATTTTACCAACGGTGCCGTGTTTGAACAAATTTATCAACATACTTTAACAGTTACAATTAACAGAATTTCGCTTGTTTTTGTTCCAATAATCTCGAAAATTTCTGTTTTCTAAAACCATGCACAACTAAATCCACTTTCATCACAATTTTTACACACTGTTATCTAAAAATTAAATTAACTGACCAAAACAAAAAAAATACACGTATATTGCGTGATCTTAAAGTATTTTAATTTTTTTTTTATATATCTGCTTATAAAACTTTGTCAATCAGTTCAGAGAGACAAACAAATACATGTAGAAGCAAACAAAAACCAAATTCGTTGAAAATATAGATAGTGAGTGAGAAATTCACCATACCTTCAGTATATATATATATATATATATATATATATATATATGTGAGGAAAAAAGAAGGTGAAAATGTTTTCGACTTTAAAGTAATAATTCATTGTAAGAGAAAGAGAACGGCTGCAGAAGAATTACTATATAAATTAAAACAAAAAAAAAACACAAAAAGTTATTATAAAGGGAAGAAGAAAAACAGTTATGAAATAAAATCGCCTTAAGCAGACTAAAACAGTCTTAACCAAGTACTGTAACTTAATTAATTGATTACAATAATTTAATTACAACAATTTTTTACAAAGGAAAAATAATTATATAACGAAACACTTTAATTTAATATTATTTGTTCAAAAATAAGATGGTGATAATTAAATATTTAAAATTTAAAAAAAAACTGTAACAATATAAAATTTAACACGTTTAAAAAATAAAACAATTGATTACATTATATTATTAAATAAATAAACCATATAATTTTTCTTATGGTCTTTCTAATGGTTTTGTAGTTGTAATAATGTTTTATAACCTAAGAAGCTAGACTAAAAAAAAAATTATACAACCGTTTTACATAAATACTTGAACGAGTTTGATGGACCTAATTTTAAAAAATTATATTTTACTCTTTTAGCCCCAAAATGTAACCTACATCCTCAATTATCAGTTTCAGAGAAAATATGTTTGGCTTTTAATACTAGAAATTAAATTTATTAGCTTAAATTCATCCTATTTTATTCTTATGCAGGGTGTATCATGAACTTCTCCCGAAGGGTTTCAAACCTATTCTACTCGTGAAAATAATATAAGAAGTTCATATATGTGCTAAAATACTTCTTTTGCGATTTACGGCTACTGAAAGATTTCGCTCGGATTTTAGCTACTCCGATTAAATCAAGTCGTACTAAAACCTTTAGAACGATAATTAAGGGAAAAAAATAGTGATTTCTTATATTTTTTGACCTGAAAAATTGAATAAAATAGCTCCCAGAACCGTACCGTACAATTTACCATTCATTAATTTTTTTCTCTAAAAGTTTCTCTTTAAATTTCTTCATTTCATATTCTAACGACGCATCCCTGTAATATTTCAGCTAAAGAAATATTTGACGAAAACAATTCATTTATAGGAAAGAAGGTAACGCTGTATCTTTGTATATGACGGGATTGTAAATTTGTATCGCTTCATGTCCGCTACTAACATCTGTAAATCGCAGTATTCATTGTTACAACACATCATTCTACTTTTTCAAATTTATTCTAATTTTGTTTTTTGTTTATTAACTATATTTCGTCATTTATAGTAAATTGAATCTTCTTTGTATTAAAGGGAATTGTTTCTTCCAATAAAAATAGTATATCATTACAATATTAGCAATAATAATGTTAATTTAGTATTTAGTAATAATAATAATTTGTATTTAGTAATACTTGGATCTGTTTTCATTTCCAACTTACAATTTTGGGCTATCGTTAGCACATATGGCTCCCTGTGGCGAAGGGAGTGCATTGCATCCACCGATAACTGGGTCCCATCAGGCGCATTCCTGCTAAACGGAAAGGCACTAGCACCTACAGGCCTTCAGTGAACGGACTGAAGGGGAATTGTGCCGGGAGAAAGACGCAAATACATTGCTAGTCTCCCATGGATAATCCATTTAATAATAAGTAAAACCCGATAATAATAAGAAAGACCCCAGCAGCAAGGGATTTTTGTCCAGGTTTTGCGATTAATAGGAGGACCCTTTATCCTTGCGTCCAGTTCCGTTTCGTTTATATTTATACAAAAATTCACTACTAAGTAGCGTTATTTCCTTTCATTGATAGTATTATTTTTGAGAATAAAAAAAAACAAAAAAAAAAAAAAACAGAATATATATTACACAAAAATTGTTAATTTATAGCCTAAATATTTTTTATTATGTTAACCACACAATTAATTACACAAAATGTGTTACGCTATGCTTTATAATAATAAAAATACATATATATTACTTGGATAATTTTTTGTTTGTAAACAAAGTACCTTCTAGATCAAGTAGTCTAAAATTGGCAATCATTTAAGTAGACAATTCATCTGACAATTGTATAATTAAGACTTTTTAGTAGAATGTGTGCTTATTACATATTGTGAATCATATACTACACTATGTACTACGTTTTGTAATTATGTTTTGTAAACAATGTATTTTAAACCAAAATATTGAAAATAAAACATTATTAATATTATTTTTTTGAAGCATCGTCTGCTATGGTCATTAGCCCCTTCCACATCAAAAAAGAAAAAAACATACTTTTCCCCTCCCGATAAAAAACACGAGCTAAATAGTCAGTAGACTAGTCTTGTCAATAGAGATCATCTAAAACCGGACTTGACATGTGATTAAAACCCCCCAAAAAAACACAAAATGGCAAAGGTGTAAATGGTCCTTGCCGCTTAAAAACATAAACCATTTCTTCATCATCTTAAATAAATTCTTCAAAAAAACATAAAATTAATCTCTTCTAAAATTCTATCGCCTCGGTTTTCTTTCGGCCATCTTTTTTGCTTCTTTTCTCCATCTTCCTAAAGGCCTCGATGTCGATATCCACGGTATCTGAGGCGGAGATGGAGCCTTCAGCTCCTCTGCCGTAAGACACGGAGGATCTCCTTCTGCTGGCATCGGATGACGCCCGCTTCAATGGCGAATTCAGAAGTACATCGCTGTTCAGACTGGATGTACCTACTGCAAGAACGTGAGCGGAGGCCGAGTGTCTCGCCCTCTCAGCTAAAGGCCTCCGTGATTTCGGAGGCTCCATTGTAGATTTCCCTAAATCTTCCTTTTCCAAAATGAAAATTTCTGGTTCCCAGGTCCCGAAGTTGTGATTTTTTCAGTCTGAACTTTAGCTTCAAGTTTCTGCTGCATATTTGTCTTAGTTTCCTTCGCCTTTGAGCCGGTCGAAGGCTCATTCAACCCGGCTCTACAACTGTGAAGAGGGATGGGCACTTCTCGTCCGCACTCCACCCAGGGTCGGCAAACAGATCACGGTCATGCATGCACCATCCCCGCTGCAAACAGTGAAACCGAAAAGCACAATCGCAAACAGCTGGGATATAATATTATTATTATTATTCATTATATATATATCATTCATTATTATTATCGTTCTATTTATTATTATTATTATTATTACACTCTTAAATATCAAGAATAATTTCATCATAAAAAAAATTTCAACTTTTAAAATAATTTATAGATTTAATAATTATAATAAATTATTCTGTATTTCGTAGTTAAAACATAAAAATATTTATTAATTTGCTTTAGTATTTAATTATTATATATTATGTATAATGATACGCTATGTAAAGTTTGTTGGTAGAATGTTTTTAGAGATTACTTTCCCAGGTATTTAATTATATGAACTATGGCAATAATGAATGTTTTTATTTTTAATATTTATCTCTTTTGGGTTAAACATACCAAACAAGTTTCGCACAAAAATGTTGAATACTTTTTTGGAGGAATATCAATATAATAACTTTGTAATTTAATTATAGTTCTTCTAATTTCCATCAAAATCATATGATTACCACCTAATTTCCAATTACAAAAGAACGTTATATTCACTGGTTACAAAAAAAAAATCATATCAGCATTTAGACAATAGTAGGTTTTCATCAAACCAGTACGGTTAAAATACGACCAGTTATAAAAATTATAAGCTTTTTAAAATTATACTTTTAATAGATTTTTTAAATATTTGTATATAAATATATAGATATATATATATTTTTTTTAATGAAATTACACAGAGGCTTTGAAACTTCGTGGAAAATGGATTTGGAATTTTTTAGCGTATGTCCAGGTATTTGAACCCGGGACCTCCTGATGAGAGGCCGACACGCTACCACTCCACATTCAGATTTAATTACTTTTTTTTTTTTAATTCATCTAATGAACTGATCAGTATTCTTTAATTTAACTTATTAAAAGTATATTTTTATTATGAATGAAACTATAGGTATTTCACAACTTATTATGAATGAAACTATAGGTATATCTATGACTTATATTTATGATAATAGATAAGTAGTAAACTTTTGTGTGCTTATCGATGTATCGTTTCCATACCAATAATTCTTTACTGGAAATTTGAAAAGAATTGCATAAGTCACCACATAACTACATAATACATTTTAAAAAAAAGTTTACATTAAACTACGTTTATTTACTTTTATGTTACTGTTATGATATTCATCTGCTTTAAATTGTTTTAATGTATTTTAAGGAGAAAAGTGGAATTGATGAAATGACTGGAAAAAAATGTCAGAACTTTCTGGGGAGTCGAACCCTAGACCACTTCTGACCTAGAAGATGTTTTGATTACTAACGATAAATTATGCAAGTAATAATATATATTTTTATTATTATAAAGTGTAGCGTAACTAATATTGTGTAATTATATAGTTAATATAATAAAAAAATATTTAAGCTATAAATTTACAATTTTTGTGTAATATAATTTCTGTTTTATTCTAATAGTGAAAAAAAGAATATAAAGTGCTTACCATAAAAGTAGTTAGCAGAAAACAATCGATCCTTGCCAGAAAATAGACGATAGACATAGAGCCCTAGGTCAGACTTGGCAGAATGCCGAAGAGAGTAGTACATGAAAATCCCGCCGTAAAAACACTGACCACACACAATAACATAAGACAAAGAAATGGTAATGTAAGTATAGACTTCATCGAATGTAATAATAAAACAAAATAATAATTACTCGTATATGAATTATGATATGCATTATAATGGAATATAACATCATATGCATAGAGTATTTCTCAACATACTGATTGATTTTTATTATTGCTATCAATTGTAATAATTAATTAATTCATAAATAATTAAAAATAATAATTGTTTAATAATACACACATAACTCACGGGAATCATTTGGGCAGCCGTCGAATAGTTTTATCCAGTCTCTTAGGAAATCTTCATCGACAAATTAAACAATACGAGTGAGATAAAGAATTATTCATAGGTGTGCAAAAACCAAGTTACTAGAAACAAAAAAATATTTATATTTATTTATTTATATATTAAATCTCTTCTTAATCAAATAAATTGATATTGCGTTTATTTTCCCATTAAAAAAAGAAACATTCCCATAGTATTTTTCGTAAAAGATTTTATTTGTTGGTGTCCAGCTTTAATATACTTCATTTTTTTTTTAAATATAGATATTTAGTTTGTAAGTAGGTTAGTAGAGGCAGTGGATGTTATCTTCGTCTCGGAATCCAATGTGGCGGCGGTTAGGGACCCTCGATGGCTAGTGGATCAGGCTTCAGGAGTTGCAATCGTTCTCCCGACTAGAGGTATTTCAGTACTATATATGGTGCCAGAACAGGCAAAGTTCGGGCTGATCTTGGAGGTCTGATCGTTATTTGTTGCTATCACTCGCCAAACTCTGAAATGCAAGAATTCATCGAATTCCTTGATGATTTAACTGATGAGATCACGAAACACAGAGACAGGCATATACTTATTGTGGGGGACTTCAATGCGAAGTCTCCCAAGTTCGCGGGCACGAAAACCAGCATGAGAGGATTAAATCTAAGCGAGCGGGTTAATATGCTCGGGCTGACTTAATATTAACAGGCTGGGAGATATGTTCGTGAGGAGAACATCAAGGTCGGTCTTGGATCTAGTTTTTATAAGGGAGGAACGTATGAATGGATATCATAGCTGGAGAATTCTAGAGGAGGATTTCATGTCAGGTCGCTTACTGATCCGATTCAAGACGGCATTGAGAAACAAAATTGACCATCGGGTGAGGCCAGCCACCTCTCGGGTGGGCTGTATCAGATTCGCTCAACGAATCCGCCAACAACTCCTAGGAGTAGTTTCCCCAGAATAGTTGGATAGGACGGTGTCAGAAAATGGTCGGCGCTCAAAGGTCACTTACAAACGACCTCGTCGTAGATATGTATATTGGTGGAGCCAAGAGTCGAGTGGTTACATAAGCAGTCTTGAGCTAAAAGGAGGGCCTTCCAGAGAGGTAGATATTTTTCATGACCTTTTAGATCATGAAAAACTTACGCAGTGAATTTCAAGCGGCCAGGGCAGCCCTCAAATATCCGACCAAATGTGCAAAGAGAGGATGTTGGCGAGAATTCTGTGACCAAATAGATATAGACCCCTGGAACCGAGGCTACCAGATAGCCACAGCGAAGTTTGGCCGTACACTGCCGGTGCTAACGGAGTAACAGGTATGAGCCCTCTTCCCAATTGAGGAAGTTCTGCCGAGGGAAGATATAACAGCAGGTATTGTACCATCAGTCGAGAATCAGGAGCTCGTCAGGCAGGTTGGCGGATGAAGCTTCGCTAGAACTATCACCCGGATGGTATACCAGTGGAGGTTATCCGTATTCTAGTAGAAGAGGCGCCGGTGTAGGTCCTCCGAGTTTTTTATAAAATGTTAAGTTAAGGACGGATGCCCGAATTTTGGAAGCGGTCGAGGCTGATCCTTATGCAAAAACCTGGGGCGAGAGAGGGGCCAATCTACTCAGGCCTATATGTTTGGTTAATAATTTAACAAAATTGTACGACAGGATGATAGAGGCCAGGATTCGGGAAGATATCATCAGAAACGGAGACTTGCACGAGAAATAATTCGGTTTCCCACAAAGGCGGTCGACAATTGATTCGGTCGATGAAGTGATGAAGATAGGGGACCAAGAAGCTAGAGGTACCTGGAGAATGCATTCCTGTAATTTTGCTCCTTAACGTCCACAACGCGTTTAACCCCCTCAATTAGAACTTCATCTTCCGAGCATTGAGGGAGTGGGACGTTGGCGGATACTTAAGAAGAGTAATTGAGGACTACCTCAGTATGCGAAGCTATTATACAGGCTATTAATACAAGCTTGGTTCCACAGACTTGTAGTTTCAAGCGACGTGCGGAGTGTCCGAGGGCTCTGTTTTGAGCCCTGGAACATCGTCTATCACGGGGTTCTTCGTGTCTTCGTTATCCGGCAGGAATAGTTCCAGCGGCTTACGCGGATGATCTGGCCTTGGTGGCGGTAGCAAAACTGAGAAGGAGATGACTTGTGCGGCGAACGCTGCCACTGCCTTGGTCAGTGAATGAAAGGAGGGGGCTTTGGCTCCGGCTGTTGCATGAGAGGTCATGGTTTGTCCCTATGGCAGGGAGAAGACGGCTGGGCCCTTCGCAATAACAATTGATGGAGCAACAGTCCAATCCCGAGAGACTGACAAATATTTCGGGGTAAACGGTCATTTACGAATCGTGTACGGGAGTCGAGTGAGAAGGCCGGACGGACCGTCAAGAACCTCATTAAACTGCTGTTAAATGTTGGAGGACCTTGAACGAGCAAGAGAAGGCTCTATTCCCAGGTGGCCAATTCGGTTTTGCTTTATGGTGTACCGGTTTCGACAAGAGCAGTGTTGGTAGAACGTAATAAAAGGCGCTAGGAATGTGTTCAGCGTCGGATGGCTCTAAGGTTAGCATCAGCATACGCCTCGGTGTCGACAGAGGCGGTACCGGTGATTGCAGGCATGCAGCCAATGCAACAGTTAATAAGGGCTAGTACGACTCGTTATCAGGGGAAGCCTAAGGAAGAGATAAGAGCGGCTTTTGCCAGAGATTGGCAGACCAGATGGGATGCGTCCACCACCGGGAAGTGGAAGAATTATTTGATTCCATGTATAGAGCCGTGAGCTGGGAGAGATTTTGGTGAGCTGGGGTTCTGGCTCACCCAATTCCTGACCGGACACGGGACCTTCCGCTCCTATCTACATGGAGGGAGAAGAGCGGAGGATTATCCGCCTGTTCTTGGAAGTATGTGCCCATACTGCTAAGAACTTGACACTCCTGAACATGTCATTTTTCAGTGCTCGTGGGGGGAGGAGGAACATCGGCACTGAATTGCACTCATGGGACAGATTATGATAAATGTCATAATAGACACCATATTGAAAAGCCGGTACCACTTTGAAACAGTCGCAGAATTCGCGGCAGTGGACCTGCAAACCAAAGTCCAGGAAGAGAGGACCTGATGGACGCTTCCAAGTGGATCTTCTAGAGAGTATCACAATACAAATTCCTCAGACCGAGGCGAAAGAACATGACCGGAGGGTCGGAAGGTGAAAGACAGCTCTCTGCAGAGCCGACGTTCGTCCGCGCTGGAGTGGATGGGCGACGGTGATGAAGCACGGAGACTTTGGATCCCTCTGGCCCGAAGACACCTCCCGGGGACCTGCAATGCTTAATTGCGAACCCGTCCCGGGAGGTGAGGATCGGTGAGATATGCGGTATGGTCGGTAGGGTGCAGGCACACATACGCTCTCTTAATAACACCTAGCGGAGCCTTTTAGCGAGTCCGCCAATTCACACGTAAATGGGATTCGTCAGACTCATCGGAGAAAAAAAAAAGGTTGTGTAATCAACTTGTTTCCTTTTCTATAGTAATTATATCAGCTGTCCAATATACAATTTTATTTTACTGTTACTTATGTACCGTATACATTATTAAATATAAAACTGTAAATATCTCCACTGACGATTACTTTTATTCGCGTGGTGTAAATAACTATACTGTTTTATTTTCGTGGTATTTAGGTCCCATAAACAACAAATGCAAAATCCATTTGTTTGAATCAAATTTGTTTATTTCTGCTGTTTATTTTTTAATTTCTATATACCAACATCATCATTATTATCTTTTACAAATAGATTTTATGCAACGTTTAATTTAATATAATTATAAGCTGTAATTTAGTATAATTATTGAATCCCTTGGGGTTTGTAGATAAAATCTGTCCATTACTTGAAACAAGATCAAAGAAAATTACGCTTAACTGAATCCAATACAATTTCAAACACTAAAATTACAAGTTAATCGATAAACTGTGTGGATGCCTGAATCCGAAAAGAGGTTAGTTTCTCATAAAATTGTGAGCTAATTTTTCAAATTTGCTGTTTTAAAACCAATTTATCTTGTAAACAACTTTTGCTGCTAATTACCTTGTTTTTGTTACCGGGATAAAATTAAAGGTCGATTCCACCAACAGCGATCAAGTTCCTTATCCGTAAGTGTGAAATGAATATTATAGGTAATTAACTATCAGTTACAGATAAAACGAAATTTAAGTAATCAAGCTATTATAGAAATCTTAAACCTTACTTAAAAATACTTCTACAGGTATGATGGATCGAGCTTTGTTACAAATAGAATGTAAATTTTTAACAGTGTAATTTTCAAATATCTTATTTCAAAAGTGTAAACATAAAATGTGAATAATTTCAGTAATTCTTAAATATACTATTATGTTCAAAGTGTTTCATAACGATATATTATTTTTTGGGCTATTGAATCTAGTTTCAATTAAAAACCTATTAAAATTAAAATATATGTTTTATAAATACCTCTAACACAAATGTCTTTTACAATTTCGAGACAATCTGCAACAAAATTATAAAAAAACATTTTTTTTCATAATTAACATATCGAAAATAGTTTTCGTTTATTTTAGTAATTTAAATTTTTTATTTGAATGAATAACGAATTCATATTTCGCAGTTACCTTACTGGTTTATTGGTTCTTGTGAATATACGTACGTTTCGTATCAGAAAGTTTTTGAGGGTGTAAGAATTAGGTATAACAGTCGATTTAAGTACTAATTTTATAAAGTAGTAACTAATTGTATTAACGTGGAAATTACAATTCATAAAAATTGTATAAATAGATTTTTGGGAATATTATTTTCTCATAAAATTTAGTAAGAATAAATAAAATTAGAGCAAAAACATGTATAAAAATATAAAAATGATATTTTCAACATCAAGTATTCAAAAGAGCAATAGTTTTACCTTTAAACTTACAGACAGAAAAAATAAAAAATACACACACGCGCGGGCGCACAATAATTCAAATTACACCTGAAACTAAGTAACAATAAAAAACAGCATTTGATCAAATGCTATTTTGATTAGGTAATCATACACAAAATATGTTATTTTTAAGTAGAATGAAATGGGTACTTTTCATTTTATGCCAACCGAAAATTCTTGCCAAAATCAACTCAAAACCACACAAAAATAATTATGTTGAACAAAAAAGATTTTCGATTATTTCTGTTTTTTTTTTAAATTATAGGAATTTAAAATTATAATTTTACATGACTGTTTATTGTAACAATCGGGGACTCCATCCTCCCAAACCCTCCTGAAAAATCAATATATATCGTTAATTTTGGACATAAAAAGAATTTTAAAATAAAATAAAATTTTAAAATAGGAAAAAAAATTTCCTCGCCAAATTAAGTTGTGAACATGTTAGGAACTCCATTTAATACAACCATTTATATTTATTTATTTTATAAATATAATTTAAACAAACTTAATCTACACTCGCTTCGCTCGCTAACCTTGACTAATTAACTCAGCAATATTTTGAGCATTTAAATAATCAAAATATTACTGTTAATTAGTAGAGATTAGCGAGGGAAGCGGAGCGTAGGTAAAAATATTTGTTTTACCTTTTTTCTCGCCTAAAAATTGTTTTTTACAACATAATTATTTTTGAGTGACTGAGTTGATTGGGCAAGAATTTTTGCGTGGCATAAAACGAAAAAGTACCATGAAATGTATATGTCATAAAAATAAATTACTGATAATCTAGAGAGATGTTAAAAATTCTTTACTGTTAAATAAAGTTGATAAATAAACACTAATGTTTAATTAAATAAATTATTTTTCTTTATTTATTTGAAATATATATAGCAGATATAATAGGAATAATATTATATGCATAAGGAAAATCTGTATTTTTAAAGTAAACACGGTTGAAAAAATGAATATAATTGAATAAAGTTGAATATTTGGATAGCAGTGATAATGTTCTCAAGTTTTGGAAGACACAAAATAAATCAAATAGAAGTTGTCACAGTTGTAAAGGGCATAAAACACATCCGGTGCTTACTTCTCTGTTGCAGTATCTAGCAGGAGCAACATGGTCGACCATGCTACCACACATATTCCACTACCTCATCTGACACTACGCTACACCACTCAAATATCCTACACCATCTGATAGTAACCACAACATGACTTGGAATCGAAAATGTCATAATTTGAAATTGAGTTTCTTTTATTGAGGACAGTAGATCATTAAAGGCGGTTGATATTAACATCACAGCTCTTTTATTTAAAAAAATATTATAAATCTTTTTTATTAGTTTTTCTCATAGGTTATATAATAAATTCTTCTAATTTTACAAAACAAATATTCCAAGTTAACAGTAAAACGTTGTATAACCTTAAATTAATTGTAATTTGTTTATTTACTCGTATTTATTACTATTTTTTTTTCAATTAGTTGATCTAACACCACGAAAAAATAATTAAAAATAATATAAAACTTATCTAAGCAAATTTATGAATATAAGTAACAGACCTATAACTGATGCAATTCGAAGAAAAAAATATGATTTTTAAATTTTCAAATCTATGATAAGATTTTTACTTTGCTTTTCCAGTTATTGTTCTAAAAAGCAGAGGGAAATAAACATTAAAAAGTGTTTGTAAACATTTATTTATTTTTTTTTTATTTTGAAGTGTCCTGAAAAGAAGAATACTAAAATATTGCCTTTCCTTACCTAGCAGACCATCAGAGTCGAATTCGACTCCATTTTATCCTTTAATTATATTCGTGTTTCTCTATCGGAGCGTTCTCACTAGTTCGTAGGGTTGTTCGTTTATCAGGGGAAAACGATCGTATTCCTTCTAGTCTACTCATATATATATATATATATATATATATATATATATATATAAATCTTTATTCTGATCGGTACATAAAAATACTTTATATATATATCAAATCAATTAAGATAAATGATAAATTAAAAAATTAATTGTATAAAATAACGTGTTTAAAGTTCATATTAATTATTTAAATGCAAACACATGAAATAATGTTAAAAAGTTTTTAAATATGAAATAATAGTACAAAATTATTCATAATTTAGATACTCTATGAAAAATGATTTTGAGTACATGCTTATATTACACGTTGAACGGGATAGAGACAAAGTGAATTATTTTGTTTTATTTTTAATTAGTATTATTTAAAATTCATCAAAGATATATTTTTATTGTGCTTAATTGGTGGGAAAATTTTCAAACGTTTCGAAATTTGATTAAAAATGGCATTGAAAGCATAATAAGGCTCTTTCTCCTAAGTCGAAGTACTGTGTTGAGTTGTATGAAAACTGTTCCACTATCTGGTTTAGAAAAAGAATAGTGTTAATTTTATGAATAAGTGACCATCATTTTTAGTAATGTTTCCACATTCAAAAATATAAGCACCAGGATAAGTTAAAATATTTAATTTTCAAATTATACTTATAATTCAAACTTCATACGCTAGATAAATCTAACAGGCTGTAGTATTCAGGCGGGACTTAAAATATATTTATCATATGGAATTTTAAATTCTGTTTTATGGACTTACATATATTATATGGATAGACGAGAAGGAATACGATCGTTTTCTTCTGTAAATAATCAACTATACGAGCTTGTAAGAACGCTCCAGTTGGTACAGAAACACGAATGTAGCTGAAAAATAAAGGAGGGAGTCGAATTCGATTCGGATGGTCAGCTGGATCAACAGATGAATTTTTCTATCTTAAAAACTCGTTCAGACTTGGGGGAAGCCGCAAAATATTACATTTTAATTTATATGAGAATATATATTGCCCAGAATTTCCCAGAAAAAATTAATTAAATCTAATAAATTCCTGAGAAATTTCACTTTGTTGGCAACAGAAGTACTATCGTTATCATTAATGGAAATTTCATCAGTGTGATCGTTACGTTTACCTCAGAACCACAATGCTAGAGTTTTATCTACATCTAAAGTTAAACGATTACAAATCGTCCTGTAAATAATTTTTTGAGGTGCAATCATAAAATTTTCCATTTCTTTTAAATAATTATCTTATTATATAAATAATTAATTATTATATTAAGCATTTTTTCTCCACCTCAGCGGATGTCCTAATCACTGAATTCTTTTGTTCCCTATTGTTGCTGTCAGTATCTAATTATTTCAACAGTTCATAAAGTGATAATTTTATCACTTCTGTTCTCCTCGTTTACATTTAACGCTCCAAAATTTTTTTTTATAAATTATTCTCACAGATAATTATCCTTTATTTCCATAATTATTATTTCTTAAATTAGTAACAGTGTATCTGCTCCGTAAACCATTCTGTTTTTATAACTCTTTTATACATATTTATTTAAATGCATGTAAATAATTTCTTTTGAATATGTGTGAATGTTGGGTGGAAAAAAAAATTATATATATATATACATATGGGTGTGTGTGTGTGTGTTGTGTGCACAGGCGCGTTTGTGTGTGTTAGCTTTGTAATTCAGAAGCTCAATTAAAATTATATTCATGGTATTGTGTGTGGTAGTCTACAAAATGTAGAAGCATATTCTATTTTGTTTTGAAAAAAAATTCATGCGATTGAAATAAATAGCAAAGATGAAGTTAATCCTAAGGTGCTTTGCCTAAATAAGGATTCAATTATTCTACTAAATGGAGTGTATATAATGCTCGATTTCTCACAGAAACGAGTTCATAAACTGCTTACACTATCCCAGTTCTTCCAATGATTTTAATACGTGTAAATGTATTGAGATGCAACTGATACAAGTTAGGATTGATTTTTCTTAAGAGTTGTGTTCATTATGCATTCTTTGCTGAAGATAATAAAAGTATAAGACTAATTATAATCTGTATTTCTTGGGATCGTCATGCTGGAATGGAAAAATATGTTCGATACGGTGAATACAACGTAAAACTACTTACTAACTTAATTTTACGTAGTAAACCTGGAGCATGAGATGGCTGATATTCTCAAATATAGCTACGCTGTTTTCAGGAACGATTGGTCTCATATCTGGTAACTTACAACCATCGGTTTATGTCAATTACCTAACACGGGTTTGGCGTTATCAGGGGGGACAATTTTTAAGTATTACAGGTGTTGAAGTTGGTGGTGGGGGAGGGTAACAAACGCTTAAATTATTATTTTTAATTGTTATTATTTATTCTTACTGGTTTTTTTTCAAACCGTAACAAAAATCTAGAAGATAAAATTTTATTAAATTTCCTCCCCTAAAGAGTTAAAAATATTTCCATTTGAGATCATTTACCAAAGTTTTATATTTGATGATTACGCTTTAGTTATACACCTTAAGGCAAAATAACTTTAAGGTAGAATAGAATTTCTACCAATTTTTATAACGTTTACTGGTTTATACCATTCAAAAGTTATTACACCTCATTTAGCGTATATATAGTAATAATCTACTAAATAAATAAAAATTACTGTATTAAGAAAATAATAATTTAAAATTTTATAATTTTATAATTTTAGAAAGGGTTTCATTATTCATAACATTAAAAGGAAACACAATAAACTGAGAAATTTTATCATCATAATTTCCAAGTTTTTAAGAAATGAATTTGTACATTAAATTATATTTTAAATAATTGCTAATTACCTCCAGACACCACGTTTAATATCGTGGGATGAAATGAAATGTTTAATATTGTTAATAGAAATACTGTTAAAGTTTGGAAAAAGAGAGTTATTTAAAACAATTTTTATTATTTTACCTGAACGAGTAAAAAATGAAAAAGTAAACTACTGTAGAGAGATAAGTGCAGTTTATTACAACTACTTTATTATGAATTTGAATTCACGTGAATTATTATTATACGTATATCAAACGATAAATATGAAAAATATATAAATAACAGTACAAAAGAAAAATGAAAAAATTGACATTCTCAAATGTTCTTACTGATGAAAATTGAAATTAGTTCAGAAAAATACTGAAAAGTATAGTTTAAGCCAAAGAAATATTTCATTTTTGTTCAGTTTCCTAGAATTATTATTTTTTTTATTAGTTAACATTTAATTTTAAATAAAAGAATAAAAAAAAATTGAAATTAAAAGAACAAACCGAATTCGATGTTTTATGTGTATACATATAAATACGTTTTGAATTTGAAAAATTTTTACCTTTTTAAAGTGTCTATCTAAAAACCTTACCGAGTACCGTTAACGATCGACTTTTATTGTATATTTGTTAAACACCTTAAAGTACAGTGATAATCCATTGATATCCGAATCCAGTCAATACGTTAATTCTCCAGCTAATTTAGTTTTCATATTCCGAATGCATATACCGCGGAAGGTTTGCTTACCTTTAATGGCAACATTTACCATCTATCTTTTGTAACGAATCAAGCTTTAATTATACAGGTAAAATATGTTATACTGCCACTTATTTTTTGTCTAACAAATCGTGTATTTACAATCGGTTCCGGCTAAGGAACCACAAGTAAATTGTATTATAAAAAACATAGGGGTTTCCAGCGAACACCCTCAATAAAACGTACATACATAAATAAACTACATATACAAAAAGATAACTATATAAATAAACACAGTTGTATTAATTGAGATCACTAATATTCAAGAGATCACAATATTTTACTGAAAAAACAAACCAAAAAAATTCACAAAATTATTAAAAAAAAATAGATAAATATAAACAAACAAGAGATAGTTATTACAAATTTAAAAAAAACCACTGCCAAAAAATATTTCTGATAAATATTGCTCTTTAATAGAGGTAATAATAGAGGTACTAATATAGGATAATTAATGATCATGCGGGGAAGAATTTTTTTTATAGCATTTGTATATAGTATAATTTTTTTAATGTATTTAAAGATATATATATATATATATATACAAATATTTATATTTATATAGCCTATGACACTCCAGGTAACGTAAGGATTCCAACACGGTGTCATTCACCTACTAACAAATATCCCGTTTGAATCTTGAAAATCGAACGATTGTTTGCAGAGACATTACAAGGGCACCTTACTGCACCTCCCAAAGCAGCACCGCATTTGTTACCACCTGATAGTGATTTGTCTAGCCTCGCACGAGATGACCTCACCAACACCTCACCATTCTAGCCTCACTCAATACTAAGTGTCAATCAGATATCTCAAGTCCAGCACGTGTTGGCGTTTCAGCTGCTGTATACCTTCACTCTTGTCTAGAATATTAATTTCTGGAGAAATCACATGACTGTCTAATCTCTATTTGTAACTTAAACCGAATCATTATATTTCGTAAAGAACCTAAGAAGCAATCCAAGGTAGTGGTGAATTCCCTCATTCCGAGTGAACCACGATGGTTCTGCAGTGGGTCTCGCCGACTTCTTCTGAAAACGTTATAAATTATTCTCAACGTTACTTTTGCAGTTGTATGCCACATATTTAAACAGTTTTAGAATCACCTTGTATATCAGAAGTTTATTGGACAACGGAAGGTGCGAGTTCCTACCTAATAACCAATAACGCCTCTTATACTTGGTGTTATCTTTCTTCCTTTTCTCTTTCACGCGGTACTTCAACTTTAAACGACGATCAAGGTGGAGCAGCTCAAGGTACCGAACCCGGTAAGAGTGCGGGATGACGACCATGTCCAGGTGGTTTTCGGGACAAAAATTATTTTTTGTATTAGTAAGTGTTCGATTTGGGTAGTAAGTAGGGAGATTACAACTCAAAATTGATTTGGTTTTTCGTTTCCCCATTATTAAGTTATTAGAAATTTTTACGGTTCTGCAAATGTTATTTTGGGTGTAACATCAAAATGTTTTTTTCATATCTTAATAGTATATAAATGGGGATAAAAGTACCATGTTACAATAATATACAATATTTTTCTACAATAACAGAACATGCGTTAAATGTTTTTTAATATTCCGATAAGATTTAACTTTATTCTGAAAAATCTTTTAGAAAGTCGTAAGTCAAAGTCATATTGATAAAATATGCAAATTGGTATAAATCTTTTAGAGACCATAAAGAAAATTTGAGAAATAAATACATTTTTCTTTCTTTACATACAAAAATATTACTTCAAACGGAACATGTTTTTAAAATTTAAATTGAAGGATTTCGTATATTTTTTGTTGGCCAGACAGATTTACAGTAAAATATACGAATATAGCCAAAAAAAGTTTAACTAATTACTTTAACTGTAGAGTGTACATCTCTGTTTTAAATGTTACAATCAACTGCATAAACATATTTACACACCCACACATATGAAATATATTTGTTGAAAAAATTAGAAAACCCGAAACGACTAAATTCCTTTTATTGCTTCTACTATTAAAGATCTGAGTTAGGGATTTATTATAAAACTAAATTCTTAAACAAACATCATTAAAGAAGCAAAAAAGTCCTTCTTCTACAGACTGTTTTATTCATATTTATATTTTAAAGTTACGAAAGATCAGGTTCTATAACTCTAGATATTTCTTACAAAAAGGAGCTCATAACATAAACATTAATTAAAGAATGTTATTTATTTCACTTATTACTCTGATAATTTTAAACTAAAGAAAAAATAAAACAAAAATATATATATTTATATATATATTTTTTTTTAATGTTTTATTTACAATCGGCTTGCTAAAAAACATTTTGAAACCTTAAGTAAATCGAATGAGAAGATATGACAAGAATGAAGACCATCCAATGACAGATCTCGTTGGCAATACAGTACGTATCAAACCTTTTAGGCAGCATTATACAGAGTCATTCAGGGGAACCGGATGTTTTTGAAGTGGGTTGTACTCGAGTGTTCGTGGTGGGAGGGGCACGTGGCTGGTGTCTGACGTTTCCTTTGTTCATAGCATTTACATTTTAGGCGTTGAGATGGAGTCGGGGACGCTCGACCAACGCCTGTACGCATATGACAGTTTTGTGCAAAATGACGAATCCGTAACTGCTGTTCAGCGAGATTTCCGCCGTCAGTTTAATATCCATCGTAATGCAAGTGTCCCTTCTCGTAACACAATATTGCGATGGGTAAACAACCTTCGAACAAGTGGTTCAATTTTGAAGAAAAAACCACTGGGTTCCCGACGAACTGCTAGCACTCCGGAGAACATCACGCCGCTCTATTCAGAGGCATTCAGCAGCGCTTCAAATGAGCACAAGTACGGTAAGACGAATTCTGCATACAGACCTGCATTTCCATCCTTACAAGATAGCTGTCGTGCAGCAGTTAAACGAGCAAGATTTCACGCAGCGATTACAATTTTGTCGACAAATGCTTACAATTTTTGAAGAAAATGAAAGTTTTTTATTGTTAATGAGTGACGAAGCTCATTTACATTTGAATGGCTTCGTCAACAAACAGAATTGCAGGTATTGAGCAGAATGAAACCCACATCAGCTTCACGACAGACCACTTCATAGCACAAAGGTGACTGTCTGGTGTGCAATAGGAAAGGTCGGTGTTATCGGACCATATTTTTTTGAAGAAAATGACGCTGCCGTAACTGTAACAGCTGATCGTTACATTGCGATGTTGAATACGTTTCTCATCCCTGAGTTACGAAACCGGGGAATCGATTTTCAAAATGTGTTATTCCAGCAGGATGGACTACAGCGCACACAGCGAGGGGAACGATGGCTGTTCTCCGTAACTTGTTTCCGGGACGGATCGTTTCCAGATTCGGCGACATTCCTTGGCCCCCTCGGTCCCCCGACTTGAGTAGTTGTGATTTTTTTCTGTGGGGGTTTCTGAAATCGCGTGTATACGGCAATAAATCGCGTACATTGGAGGACCTAAAGATCGCAATTCGTCATCACGTCACCCGGATTGATGTAGACATGCTGCAAAGAATTGAGGCCAGTTACCATGAAAGGCTACAACAATGTATTGCCCAAAATGGACATCACTTGCCGGACATAATTTTTCGTTCATGCGTAAGTAACAAATGCTCTGATTTACAAGTGTTTCAGTACCAATAAAACTTTTTTAAAGTAAATATTCAATTTTTTATGATTATTTTAAAAACATCCGGTTCCCGTGAATGAACCTGTATAACATTATAACAAAAGAACAGTCAATAGCAGTAGCAATAAAAAAAAATAATAATAACAAAGTATAGACAAGAATAACATACAGCTAAAATTAACGAGATGTTAATGCAATAAAACGGTAACAATAAATGAGTCAACAAGTAAGTTAACAATAACAGTAATAAGTCCTGACAACCAATATCAGAATGTCATAATAGTAGCACTATCAGTAGATAATAAGACTATTAGAATCTAGATCAATAACAACGTCAATAGACACACGACAAAACACTGTATAAATAACGAACAATTATGACGTATAACTTGTTTTATCGAAGATAATTTATATCGGGAGTTTCGTCAATAATCACTGATTCCAGCAAATGGAGCCTATTCATCCGTCAAAATCCCAACAGGTTTATAGCTAAATGGTTATTAGGTATATTTAGTCTGATATGGAGTTAGTTCCTGCTCAATTTCCGTATTTTCCCCCTTGAAGTAATACCTTATGGTGGTTCCGGAGGATAAACAGAAACAGAGAGAGAATAGGTAGTTTGATGTGTGGAGTAAGTCAGTTCTAATGAAGAAAGAGTACATTGTTACACACGTAATAGGAAATAAATAATCCTAAATAATTAATTTAAGATAGAAATTAAAATAGGATTTAAATTTAAATCTTATAGTTTAAAAAACATCAAACCATAAAATATTCTACATTTAAAAGAATAAAGAAGCCAAGACAGAAGAAAGAAATAACAGACGTGGTCTGTTAGAAGATGAAAAAAGTATTTTATACATGATCTGAGAATGCAGAAAAGAAGTAAGTTTTTATTTGACGGTTTTATCAACGGGTTTATTTGAGTGCATTATCACCCTCAAATAATTCCCTAGGAGATTCAGCTGCCCATGTCGAATAGTTGATTGTAACTCAAATTTTTCTAAATGCACACTCGTGTGAAAAATGCATAAAGACTTTAAGAGTACTGCTGATAGTTTAGCCATAGTTTTTAAACTATGGCTAAAATGTAACAGGGGTGGTAACTCTGGAGTAGTTCTTGGTGGAACCTTTTATTGTCTAAACATCCACCTTTCTTCAAGATATAATGCACTCCAAATCAGAAATTTAAAAAATTTTAGCATATTAGACTCTCTTGATAGGAAATTACTATACAAAACGTCATCCTTTTGAAGTTAAAGTATTCTTAACTTAAAAAGCAAAGGTAAATGACAGCTTAAATGATTCATTCATTTGCATAGCTACAAAAAAAAACTTATTTCTTAATCTAGATTACAGTATATTCAAGGGCAAAAACCTTAAAACCTTTAGTAATACCAAAGTCCAACTAAAGATAGTAGTCCTGCTACTTTCATGTATCGTATTCCAAATAACCTAGAATTTTACGCACAATAAATATATATTAATTTTATCAATATAATATTGCATACAAACTGGAAAATATGAATGCGAATAAACAATAAATTGATTAAGTTATAAATAACTGAAGAATTCCTTATACATACATAATCCTCATCCTCTCATATATATTCCTCTACAACAAATATATTCCTCTGGTCATCCTTGCTTTTCATCTCTAAAATAAAAATTATTTTATTATGAATGATGTACGAATGTTCGTACATAATTACATTTGTAATCATCAACAACAAACTCATAAAATATATAAGTAAATACAATAGAATTGTTCATGAGTTTTAAGCGTGCTTTATGTAACATTTGTATTTTTTTATTACTACAACTAAAATAAAAGATTACTATAAATAAATCTGATGACAGGAATTTTTCCCTGAAATTATCAACATTTCGTTAAACACAAGAAAGAAGTTACAAGACGAATTTGAATTATTTGTAAATTTTATTTTATCTAAAAAGATTAATCGGACAGCAATATAAATCATGCTATAACAATGCAACAAAAACAAGGAATATTTTGAGATCTTTAACGTAGGAAATATAATTTTTCGTTATAAAAGTTTCCAATCATATTATGTAAAAATAGATGAAAATGGGACAAATCATCCTGGTTTTATATATATATATGTTCTAGAAAATAAGGTACGATCATGAAAATCAATCAGTAAAGATAATATATATATATAGGTCAAATTAATAAGAGAACATCCACCTTTTTACAATCTGTTAAAAAAGAATTGATTTTTTATGTTTATTTTAAACAGATTAATTAAAATAATTAAATTAAAATTAAAAGTTAATAATAATAATTGTCTCTTAAGTTTTACATATTGATTTAAAAACAACTTTTATTATTACCATTATTAAACATATAACTTTAGCAAATATAAAACTTTCATAAGTTGAAATAAAATTATTCGTAATTTTTTTATTCGCAAATTTGTGAAAAATTAAATACAATATATCCTAATTTGTTTATTAGTAAATTATAAATAATTTTAAAAGTATTAATGAAGAAATCAACATGATTTACTTACATTTTTATTAATATATCTTTGAAAATGCGGTTCTAATCGAAAATAGAATTTCTAAATATTTGGCACCGTTGGTATTAATATAATTTGTATAAAATAATATTTCCACTTACCAACACTTTTTAATGTAAGTATCCGAGCGCTTTCGAAGTCACAACTCTATCACCAGGGATTATTTGATGTTATTAATTGAATATTCATGTATATAATAACTTATGTATAATTAGATTGAAGTAAAAATTGTTATGTTCATAATACTCGATTTTCAATTAATAAAATAAGTTATACGTTAATAAGAATGTAATGTCATGTCCGTAAGATATTTACGACTATTAAGATAATAGTCGTAAACATCTTACGGACAAGACGTTACATTTTTATTAACGAATAATTTATTTTATTAGTTGACAATCGACCATTATGAACGTAACAATTTTAAATTTAGTTTAATTATACATAAAAAATTATATAAATGAATAACTTATAATAATCCATGATGATGGAGAAGTGACTCCGAAATCGCTCGGATACTTACATTAAAAATTGTTGGTAAGTGGAAATATTATTTTATTCAAAATACAAGTGTGTCACATTAAAAATAAAGTTGAAAAGTAAAAATATATTTTGATAAAAAATATTGGATAAGTTAACTTTTCTTGGTGTTTTATGATTAAATGGCAGTTAGGTTTTCAATTAAATTACACTAAAATAAGTAGAAATTGTAATATATTTTTTGAAAAAATATATGTAGAATAAAGAATTTAAATATATATACAAAATAACTTATATAGGTTATATGTGATAATATAGAAAAGCTAAAACTGAGAATTGTACATGTATGTTACTTTACGTTTCAATGATTTCTATATTATCGAAACGATTTACAATAGAAATTGTATTTTCTGAACGTATTCTTCCATATACCACCCTTTACTACTTGGATTCACTCTTACCATTCAATATCGCTGAGTTAGTGAAATTTTTATGGAAGAGAAATTCATAGTAAGTGGTCCTACCATTAAACATTTTATATAACCAACATATATTTCGTAAAAACAAAAAAATATAAAATGTTTATCTATATATGTAGAGCCGAAAGTTTGGTTGTTTGTTTGTCTGTTTGTATGTTCTTGCATCACACGACAACCAACCGACCGATTGCTTACAAATTTGCTTGTTACATTCGTGTTATCCCTGAGGAGGTTTTAAGCCATAGACCGAGGCCCTAGTATATATATATATATCAAGCACACTCTGTGTGATTGTTTTACTCACACAAACACACTTGTATTTATGTTCGCTATTCGCTTTGCTCACCATACACGCTGAGGGCGTCTTTGGTATATTACATACAATATGTAGCCTACATAACACGTAACATGAGGAGATTGTGTTGATGACATCACATAATATAGTATTATAAGCGATGCAAGAGAGCAAATCTCCACCGTGCAAATATTTTATATTTGTTTTACGGTACGTCATATCATGATAAGAAACTATTTTTTTATTTAAACTTAGAGCTAGTATGTAATTAGTTCTAAAAATTTTATAATGGTACAAATTCGCCAATCTACGTAATATTTAGCGATTAAAATATTAACTACATAGAAATATCTTTAAAAAAATTGTATACAGCAATTCAATAATTTAAAGAAATAATAATTAAGATCGGTAAATAATTATATTTAATACAGATCACGTCATGAAAAATGAATTTTTAATCCATGAAGAAAAGAATGAACGGCTCGAAATGTTTTTGAAAGAATAAAGGAAAATATTTATTAGAGTTGCTAAAACAAAGAAAATTAATAATAAAAGAAAAAAATGTTTAAAATCTGTAAAAAAAATAAAAATCTTAAAGGGGTTATTCGAAATTATTTGAGAAACGATATTTTATATGTGTCACTAAGATGCAGAAGTTAATTTTTTATCAATATTATTTAGACCTTGAAGCGTGATAGAATTTGTAGCGAACATCAACTGAAAATGAGCGTACACGCGTTACGTTAACTCTTAACATCTACCATCTATAAATTCAATAACATTCGGGTATTACGATCAGATTCGGCAAAACACTTTGGTATTCAAGTTTATAAAAGGCTCAAATGGTAAACTAACAGTTGGACAAAAAGGAAACACCCTGACCCCGTAGGAGAAGACACCTACCTTGTGATGATTTGGGTCGCCATACCACTTCCTTCGTTCCTAGCCCCAAACACTCACATCAGTGTATTTACACAACGTACTATCCCCTTTGTATGGCCTCTTCCAACCACGACCACCTACAGTAATTTACAACCATCGTCTATCAAATTAACCGATTCGAGGAAACGCGATCTCCACGTCTTCTTCTAACACCGAAGTTTTCACAAAAAAAAACTGTTCCTATATCTAACTTCAATTAGACTATGCAGCAGTCTTTAAACTTTATTGAGTCTTTAAACTCCAAAAATATTATTCTCATACCAAAAAAACAAGCGTTGATCTCAACAATTTTATCCTACAACTCAATTTGCTCAAAGTCCTCTTGATTTGCTAAGAATAAAAAAAAAAGATATTCATAAATTTAATAAGCTTCTAATGAAAATATGTTCTATTTTTGTCTGCTCTGGTCTGCTTTCGGGAGCAAGGTAAAAATTAAATTTCGTCAAATGTATTGATTTCTTAAATATAAATTCAAAATCATCTTCGACAACAACAACAACAAGCTAATATAACATGCTAGTAATTTACAAAGCCATCATTAATCCTATCTGGAGCTATTGCATCCAGTTAAAGGGGACTTTGGCAAAATTTTTCTCAAGTCCCCTACGACATAAATATTACATTTTCAATCCAAAATTTTACACACCATCGCAATTCACCTTGGTACATTACAAATAATATTATACATTGAAATCTTAACGTACAACCTAGATTTGTGGAAGATATCACAATATCTGCTTCAATAAATCATTCAAGACTAAATAACAATCCAAACGTTCTGACAATTAACATTTTGTGCAACAATAACGATCATTGATGTTTACAGCGTTTATATCCTACTGACCTTTTATAAAATTCAAGACTTCTAAGAAGTAAAAGCTTATATAGGAGTTAAATACTGTTGAGATTTTATCCTTCAAGATATTTACGACTTTATTGTTCCGATGGAACAGATTATACAAATTTAATAGTGTTAAAATATATATATTTACCTCATCAACAAAGAGATATTAGTTATTTAAGAAATATATCATTTTAAATAAATTATTCGGAATTTCTTAAAATCGATTTCTTCCAGTACTTAATTAAAAACGTAATAAGACCTTTCTTGCCAAACAAAATAATAATCTGGGTTACACAAACTAGATCTGTCTGGCTTTTTGAATATTGTTACTTTTTTTTTTACGAAAATGAGTTATTTTTTTCCTAAAGCAAAGGTTACACTTTGTTATAAATAAACAAATTCGGTAATCAGAATTTTTTAATTTCCAAATATCTTTGTAAATGATTTATCCTTATGGATGTTAAACAACAATTTCACTACTCATTTTTTTATCTTGAAGACTCATGGAAGGAGGTCAATATATAATATTTTAACTCAGAAGAAGCGCAGGAGCCTGCATACGCAGACGTAATAAACATTTAATAACAAGATAAACTAGCGTTTTATTAAGATTAAGGGTTCATTACATTATAATAGTTCAGAGTATTCTCGTACTAATAGATATTTCAATAAAACATTAAGAAGTAATTCCCGGATATAAAACCTCTAACTCGGCTGCACATAAAATTACCTGTACGCCAAGGTTCTGCGCTGCGTTACGTAAAAATACTTTTGTTTCTACGTTAATGTATTTATGAATTGTTATAGTCGTCTTTTAGGAATAAGTTAATTAAATGTACATCTAAATTCCATTCTAGAATTTGTGTGACTGTGGTTCAATCATTTAAATAACCGTTTAAAATAGACGATTTGGCTAAGAAATTAATAGAATTAATCGCAGTTTATAGTAAAATAATTTTTTTCTAAACTTATACTGAAAATATCTAGTATAAAGAATTTTTTTTACCTCCGGACAGCCAATAACAATGTACCTATTTCGTACTTCAGATAATAAAATGGTACCATTAAACGATATTTTTATGTAAACATATAAAAAAAGTAAATTTTCATGTTACAGAGTTTTTGGGCAACGTTTAAGTTAAGTTTAAAAAATGCACTCTTAAGGGAATATCAGTTAGACGATAGAGTAAAAACCCAATTTTATATTAATTAAATTAAAATTTTATATGTTAATTTCATTCGTTAGCGGTAATAATGAAACAGTCTTTTTCAATAGATATTAGTTATTTAACCTTTTAAATTAATTAGTCAAAACCTAATTAACTCATATTTATTATTCATTTAACAGATTAATACAGCGTATTTGCAACCCAGCTTTCAATCATAATTTTCTTTGCGCCCTTCCTCATACAATAATAACGTATTTTGACGCCAAAGCTTCACTACGACGTTAATTACAAACCTTAAAAATTACCAAGAATAAGTAAATCTGTTGATACTTGGCTTCACCTATCCGCTGCATTGACAAAACCAGAATCAATGCCTATCTATTGCTCTCTGTCTTATGTCCACCATTGACGCTGCTTCGCGAGAAGTTCCAATTTGGAACTCTTGGCATTCTGGAACGTCTGCGCAACCGTCTGCGCAAACGTGTATAAATGTTGCACCTCGTTCAATTCTAGCCAGTCTCAGTCGAGTATATTCTTCTATCGCTCTCGAATTTGTCGTGAATGTGTTTGTTGTAATCTGCATGTTAATTGCAATTCACGGTGTTAAATATTCACGGCAGTAGATTTATACAGAATCGTGGATCAATTTTTAAGTGGGCATAAGTAAGCATTAGACGACAGTGAAGCATCAGCAGTGCACAAAAGAGCGTGGTTCCGAAAATAAAATCAAGAAAATATTCTCACGAATACTTAAATTTTAGGTTTACCAGTACTGAAGTAAATGAAGAAGAAAGACCCCTGTGTGTCATTTGCTCAAAACGTTTGGCAGCAGACAGCATGAAACCTTTCGAAACGTTTCATAGTGAGTACGTTAACAAACCTCAAGAATTCTCGAATTAAAATTAAAATCATATGAAAAGTAAAACATCATTCTTAAAATTCTTTGTGAATGAAAAGACTTTATTTGCCTTCTTAGGAATTTTTATACAAAATAGCTAGACGTAAAAAGCCTTACACCATTGGTGAAGAGCTTACTTTGCTAGCTGTAATTCAGATTGTAGAAACTATATTTCGAAATAATTTTTCCAAAGAATTGCAGTCCGTACCTCTATCAAATGATATTGTTTCCCGTCGAAGTGATGATATAGCTGAAGATGTACTGCATCAGCTTTTCGGGAAGTTGCGTGAAAACTTGTTTTCAACTTGATGAGGTAACATAGCAATAAAGATGCTCATTTCATTGCCTATGTCCGATTTTGTGATAGTATGTCAGCAATAGAAGTGCTTTTCTGCAAATCAATAAAACTCAAAGCAACAGCACCCGTATATTATTTGCTACCTTAAATGATTTTATAAACGAGGCAAACAGAGCGTGGAAAAATTACGTCGGAATATGCATCGATGGTGCTGGTTCAATGTCTGGAAGATTCCAAAATATACAACTCTTGTAAAACAAAAATTTCCACAGCGTGTCTTGACACATTGCATGATTCACAAAGAAATGAGTCCTAGTCTGAATATTGTTCTAACAACCGTTGTAAGCGAGGTAAATTATACAAAAATGAGATCCCTAACATCAAGAATCTTTTCTACAATTTGTAAAGACATGGGTACAGTACATTCAGCGTTACTATTTTATTGCGAGGCATGATGGATATCACGTGGGAAATTTTTGCAACGTGTTTATGAATAAGAGATGAAATCGCCATTTTTCTACAAGAGGAAAATCGACCGGAATCCGAGAAGTTTCGAGATGGTTTATTTGTGATGGAAGTGAGCTACTTGGCCGACATTCGAGAAATTAAATCCCTTGAATCTTCAACTCCAAGGAGTAAATACACATATGTCTGATACTAATGATAAAGTTACTGCCTTTTGAAGAAAATTGGAATTGTGGAGCAGAAATTTGAAGGAAAAAACCTAGAAATGTTTGCAAATGTGTTAAAACTTAGAAAGATGAAAGACATGTGAAAGCTGTTTTTGTAATCATTGAAAATTGTTTAGCCATGCTGGCAAATAATTTTACAAAGTATTTTTTTGCTTTAAGAAGATTGTTGTAAGCTAACAACAGTTTACTCCTGAAAGTTTTTGTCAAATTACTAGTATCCGTTTGATTACGTTACTTAACGTAAAGATAATATTCGAAGTTTTTATAAAATATTTGAATGGATAACAGAAGAAATTCAAGTTTTAACTTTTATTATTGATTCATACAGTGCACAAGAAGTAAACAGTAGATATCTACACAGCTTTCTTGTTTCGGAACCTGTTGGCAGCTACATCCTTTACCTGTAATGACAGTACGTGTAGCTTGTTACATTCATAGACACAATGGTTATGAATTATCTGATTTGAGACACACCAGTTAAACTCTTGAAAAAGATATAAGTATTCTCAGAAATAAAAAAAGCAACTGCATATCTGGTTTACTAAAACAATAAAAAAGTTAAGTGGTTTCCCGATGATATCTTAACTGAGCCGTATATATGAAGAAAAAAAATTATCCTATCCGTTTTCGGAGTGTAAAGTAAAACGCGGATCGTGATAAATATCGTCCACCATAAAACGCATTTTCCGTTCCAGTTTCTGATATAACTAAATGTTAACTAATTTGTAGGTCCTATTCAAACACAGAATGTACAGCTTGCTTAAAATTAAGAATTATTTGAAGGAAATTTTATCAGCGTGCTGCGATTATGAGAGTTCATTGATTAAAATATCATCTTACTTAGTTAATTCTAAATATACAATTACATCAAACTTACGAAATATTAACATGCACGTAGAATAAACTCATGTGTTTATATTAACCAAGTTTTATAATTCAAAAGTACTGTAGCTAGGTGTTAGTTATGATAGCGAAGAGTGTCATTTAGACGTTAGGCATAAGCTAAACAATCATTTTCAAGTCAGGACGCTTAACTGTATACACACCCGCGTTTAACAATTTAATAAACTCCATAACAAAATTTCTAGTTATACGAATACCGTACTCTACCAGTTTGCTAAATTCACCAAAATGCCTGTTACATTCAGTTCAAGAAAACACTTTCTTCTGTCCTACTGCAGTAACAGGCTGTAATAGACAACATTATTTTCAGGGAAAGAAATTGTGTCTAATCCTTTGCAAATCTCTGATGTTTTATATGGGTTATAGTTATCAAACTGGCTGGAAAAAATGTGTAAAATAGTTAAAATTTAAGAGGAAATTACTTATTGAGAGATTAACTGTTCACTACTACTTTATTAAAAAAAAAACAAAAACTATTAAAAACCTCTGATAATTTTTTGTTGAAGTCGTTTAGATTAATATAGCTCATTCAGATTTAAAAAAAAAATTTTTTTTTATTTCATTAGATTCAGAGTAAGTTTTGAATTCATAAAAAAAAAACAAATAAATTTATTTTAAAAAATCAAAATAAAGAGTCATAATTAAATAAAGCTTGTTTAAAATAATTTTAAAATTTATAGTGAAATTAAATGTTTAGATGTGAAGCTTTCGCATGAAAATTACGTAATTAATTTTTAAAATATAATACTGTATCTTATAATTTTAGCTAATATTTTAAAAACACTGTAATCGGATTTAATGATTATCTGTTAGATTTATTGTAGAAATATAATGTTTAATATTTTATAACGATTTTAAATACTACTTTACACATCTATTTAATTCATTTAGACCTATATTGTATTACAAATAGCCTTTATAGAGTATTACTTCAGTTTTACGAAGATAAAACTGATTTTATAATACGTATAACAAAGAATTGTATGAATGCTTGAAAATGTACTAACATTTATAAAAAAGAATTTTCAAGAGCTCTGTTTTTTCAGAATAGAAAAAGTCAGGTTTTCTGGTTTATTGTTGTGCACAGCGGTAGATTTTTTTAAATAGACGCTAATCGGATTTAAAAATATGGACCGCAAAATCTGATTAAAGAGTTGTAGGAGTACATATGAGTAATATTTATGGCCATTACTTACATTATTATATTCATACATTTTAAATCATAATACCATTTTTAATTTAGAAATATTAACTACTTCTTTCTTTTCTTTGAATGATACTTCTTATAAATTATTCGAATTCATTTTAATTATGCATAAATATTTCGTTCCACCAAAAGTACATTTAATTATAGATTTATATTTGTTAAGAATCTATAAATTTACTATTGATAATTAAAAGGGAGGAGTTGACTTATATACCGTATAAAAGTAAATCTCCCAATCATTGAGAGTTTATAAATATGCAGTGTGTGTCTCATACTGTACAAGATATAATATATATATTATATCTTTTACAGTTGCTAGTAAGTCTTTTTATAAAAACATAGCTGTGAGTGTTTTGTAATTGTTTTAGGTCCAATAAATACAAATTAGAAAATCTTCATTAGATTACTGAATTTATGCATATGAGTGATGTATTATTTATGCCTGAGAGTGTGTGTGTGTGTGTGTGTGTGTGTGTGTGTATGTAAGCCCACCGGACTGATTTATTGGTTAACTCATCATCGCATATCAGCTGATTTCGAAGCCGAGAGTTGTAAGATTCAAATCCTGGTAAAGGAAGTTGCTTTTAAACTAATTTGAATACTGGATCGTGGACACCGGTGTTAGTTGGCGGTTGGGTTTCAATTAACTACACTTCTCAGGAGTGATCGAACTGAGATTGTACAAGACTACACTTCATTCACATTCATACATATCATCCTCATTCATCCTTTGAAGTAATATCTTACAGTGGTTCCGGAAACTAAACAGAAAAAAGAGAGAAAGTGTGTGTGTGTGTTGACCATAATTTCCATTTAAATCTCACAAACAATTTATTTCATTTTCCATCATCGGTTAAAAAAGTTTAAAACTGTAGAAAGATATTTCTTTATAATTAAAAACAGAACGTGGGGATTAAGAGGATAGTGGTTGTCATGTTATTTTGGCTTGATCACAGGAAGAAGATTTGCGGAAAAGAAAATTATTTTGATATGCTCATGGGAGAACGCTTGCTGCAAGAGCGTTAAGAAAGTTAAGTATTAGTGAAAGATGTTAAAATTTTCTTTCGTTTCATAGATTAAATTGAAGCTGCGGAAATATTTTTGCAACTATATGTTACTAAAATCGTTTTAACAGAAGTTTGTTTCACAATTTTTCAGGTTAATATTAGATGTTGTTTCAAAAATTAAATGAGAGCAAAAATTATTATAATTGTTGGAAATGTATACGAATTGGAAAACTGGTGATGCTCTTATTAAATCGCTTCTATTATTTATGTGTTTTGGTAATGAATGAATATTTACTTTGTTATGGGTAGAAAAGTTGTATAATCGTATGCAGGTTAACATTGTAGGAAAAAAGATGTTTCGGGAAGGAAAATGAACGGGAAATTTACCGTTATTGCTAGTAGGGTACGTAGGTGTAGAGGTGTCCCATACAGTGGTCTCCCAGCACAGGATGTTAAATATTAAAATTTTTAAAAAGATTTAAAGTTAAATGAAAAGAAACTGATGTAACCTGAAAATAATTAAATTGTACAAAACTTTTACTTATGTTTACTTCTTACTTATAAAAAATAATAACATTAGTAATGTACCTTTATAGTATTAAACCTTTTTTAATAAAAAAAATTATGTTCGCTTTCTTTAGTTAGATATTTAAACTTTTTGTTTTGTTTAAGAGCAGAAACAGTTTGAAAGTTAAAGGTTTAATCCAGAGATTTTTTCCGTTTTCTCCCCCGGGGCGAATGCTGCAGTTAAGTATTACATAGCCATGGGGAGTGTCCTTTACTCTAACGGACCTCCACGTCTCGGCCCGCCGGTCGGATCTCACTTTGCGCCCGCCTCAAATCCCCAGAGTAGGATCCACCAACCCCGGCTATGCTGTCCCTGGGTCTCCGGTCCGGGAGCGGGACTCGGTCTTTATGCCATTATCTCTAACAGGGACACCCCGAGTGGAGCATTCCCGCCGGGGATTTAATCCAGAGATTAAATCCTATTCTTATTACACTTTTCATTATAAATTCACTTTTTATTACAAATTCCTACTTTTATAAGTCCTCTTCTAAAAACAGGAATCCTATTAACTTGTTTAACTTTTAGAATTCGACAAATATAAAACGAACTTTTGTCTTCAACGTTGGCCTGGAGCGATGTTGACGGAGATGGACACTCCGGCACCCGGTTCGCGTCATGATACCCGCTCAGTGCGGTCATGATTGTTTAATATAACATTTCATTCGTAGTTTAATGTGACTAGTTTTATTTAGTAGTTTAAAGTTTAATGTGGCTTATAGTTTTTATTGATAATGTTCAACGGTATTATTCTGACTAATGTGTCATTTATTCATCAGTCTAATGTGATTTGTATTTCTCGATATTCAAAAAATGTCTAATGTGACAGATTGAATTTAATTATTCAAGAGGAATATGTTTTAGCTTATTTCATCATATCAACCATACTTTCAAAATACAGTCCGTACTCGCTCTACAACTTAACACACTTTTTTTTTTAGTTTTGACTGTGACTAAAAAATAAGACATTATAATAAATCTTAATCTTCCTAATTTTGGAGCCGAATTACAAAAGGTTATGTTAATAGAGTCACTGTTCTAAAAACAAAGACACATGAACCTCTCGTTAGATAAAATTTCTTTATAGATTATGAAAGCAAAGAAAATGTAAGGTAATTTGCAGCAGCGGCAAACACGAACACCAGCTTTAATGATGTTGTAAATACTTTTTTCTTCCGTATAACTTCGCATCTGGGAGATGCTTAAATTTTTTTTAAATTTAATTCGTAGCATCGTCTCATCAACCAGTTATCATTGGATCAACTTTTTTGCATAATATATATTTTTTTTTAAATTCACACTAATACTTTTTTCTGTTAAAAAGATATTATAAATACATTTTTTATATATTATTTCATAGTTGGCTTGTAGAAATTAATAACTACTTTTTTTCATATTACATTATCGCGTCACTTAAGAAGAAACTGGCACTTGTCATTCTCTTCATTTATTTGATGAAGAAAATATTTTGACTTTGGAATGATTGTTATGTTTTATTAAAACTTCACAAAATTTAATTTTCAACAACAAAACTACAATTACATTATAACTTACAAATAATTATTAAATTATTATTAGAAATTATAATCTTAATCTTCAATATGAAATAAATTTACCCATTCTTAATTTATCAAAAATAGAATAAATAATATTAATCTATATTTTACTTAAGTACGTGCATAAATAAACCAACAAAACACCTATTAATAAACAATATTACATTTCTTAAACAAAAGGAAATGACGGCAAATACAATGAAGAATAGTATAATTTCCAAAGACTGTTGGGTATACTTTAATTTTAATCCTGTGTTTTAAACTAAAATTAGGACAGAAACTCCCACTAATTAAACTTTCTAGTAATATATAGTGAGTGATATATGAAACAATTTTTAATAAATTACGTTAGTGAATAAAATGTTTCCATATTAACAGAAGGACTTGAATAACTCTGCTAAAGAAATTTATATTATAATAGAAACAATGAATAATAGATAATAATGAGGAAAAACAAAAAAAAAAAAACATTACTAAATTATCCAACAAAATAAACATTTAATGTGATTCAACAACAGAACGAACGATGTTATTATCGGAAAATATAACTAAAATAGAAAAAGGCAAAAGTCGCGTTTTCTTAAACAAAATAAAAAGTTTTACATAAAAAGCTTTCAAAATAACATTTTCATCTTTTTACCCTTGACTGCTTTATAAGATATACCAATACTCTTCAAAGGATAAGAATGGCTATGATTGGCCATTGTCAAAATCTCAAAGCTGATTTTATTTCCTTGAATAAACACATGAAAAAAATCAAAGTTTGGTGAGTTTATAGTTATTATATTTTAAATTTAAAATTTTAAATTCATACCCATTAAAAAATTGATATTTCTATTAACTAACAAGTAGGATACTCACGGTGTTACATTGCTTTTACACTATTACAATATACTTATGAATTTTCTTTTTTAAAATAGTGTACAATGTATGTATTTAAAAGGGTGTTACCTAAAGTGTTATCATTTAGATTAAAAAACTAATAATAATAAACCTTTTCTACAATTCCAACAAAAGATTTATCAAGAGTAAAAAAAACCTAAACCTTATTAGTAGTACGGAAATGGTGGTACGGCGCCAAACAGTGACGTCATTCCAAGATGGCGGCTGTCCGCCATCTTGGATTCCAAGATGGCGACCGTCCGCCATCTTGGAAACGTCACTTCTGACGTCACTAATTCAAGATGGCGGTGGTCAGCCATCTTGGATTGTGACGTCATTGGCGCCGGTACCCCGTCAGTGTTGCCAACTTGATTTATTTTATGTCGATGTGAGTCAGTGTTACCAACTTGATTTATTTTTTGTTGACATGTTTATATATTGAAGAAATATTTCAAAGGTTGGTATCACTGTTGTGTGGCGGTCGATTTGAATTAAATAAATAATATTTAAAGTGAAAAAAAATCTGTCGGCTAGAGGATTCGAACCCGGTCATGACGGGACGCGACCGACTGACGCCTTAAACCAATCGGCTGCGGTGACTCCCTGATGTAATGAGTGAAAAATGTTCTACGTAAGCTGTGAATTTTAACGTAACATCAGTCTGTACACACACACAAACACACATGCACACATACACACAAGTGAATATAGACGTACCTCGAGGATGATCCTGGTCGTCCAGGCGATGGCGTCGGGAGGCGTTACCGCGACGGAGAGAGGTTCTCGTCGTGGATCGTGCACCGGGAGGCGGTGGCGGCGATGTCTGCTGCAACACACACACACACACACGCGCACACACATACATATACACACAAGTGAATATAGACGTACCTCGAGGATGATCCTGGTCGTCCAGGCGATGGCGTCGGGAGGCGTTACCGCGACGGAGAGAGGTTCTCGTCGTGGATCGTGCACCGGGAGGCGGTGGCGGCGGTGTCTGCTGCGCGTGTGTTTGCGTGCGTGCGTCAGCGGAGCGACGCAGACGTGTTTACCGTGCGAGATGCGGCGCTCGACTGAAGAATTGTGGGACCGACGTGGTCTGAAGTTGTCCGATTGACCAATCGCAGCGTTGGAATTCGAATCGGCGCATGCGCACTAGCCGTTAGTGCGTACGTGCGAACTCGAACGTCGTCTCTAATAAGAGCGGAAGCGATAAAGAAATTTTTTTTTTTTTTTATTATTATTATCGGGTCACTAATACAAAAGTGACTTGAGTTGTTGTAACCGGTTAAATCCGGTTGCGTCTGGATCTGTAAAAAAAAAGTTATGAAATGAATTTATGTGTTGGAACACTCTCCTCACCTTTACATTACTGTATGGGGGTTTAGAGTGTTGTTGCATTTCCACACCACCCCAGAGGTAGCAACCGCGGTGCGTTGAGATTTTTTTTAGAGTGATATCTCTCCCCAGTAGGCCTAAAAAACACTCGACTATATATATCTTAAGAAACGTCTTCATGAAACTTCTTTACAAGACCGGGATGTTATGAACAACAAATGCAAGTAATGAGTAATGATAAACTTATACAAGAAAGCACATCTATGTGAAAACAAAAAAAAATCTCAAGATAACTCTCTAATTTATGTATGCGAAACCTACCTTCTTGTGTAAGTTTATCATTATTCATTACTTGCATTTGTTGTTCATAACATCACGCTCTTGTAAAGAAGTAAAGAAATAATGTTTCGCATACATAAACGTAATATTGCAAGCATATGTCTATCGCACCACTTTCTACTATTTTGAAAATACTTAAAAAATGTGTAAAACACTCTCCTCACCATTTGTAACACAATTGATAGTGGATAAATCCAATATCATATCATGTCACGGGCCTTGGAACCATTGCATACAGTAAACGTAAATAAATATCGTTTTTTTTTAAAAAAAACAATAGTTAGTTACGATTTATTGTATGGGGGTTTAAAGTGTTTTTTGTTTTGTGTATGTGTGTAATTTTGTGTTGATTGTGTAATGTGTTGTAGTCCTTAAAAGGACTTATTTAAACATCGTAGAAATTAAAATATTCGTTGACGGTTTTCTTTATCCTCTTCTTTGCGTTTCGTATTCTTGTATAAAATAAAATAAAGAGAAGCGATGTGACGTCCTTTCATATATCGATTGGTTTTAACGTAATCGAATTCTGAATTTTCATTTGTGTCGTACGCCACCAACAGCGGTTGGGTATCATCATCATCACAACCATCGGCGAAACAATCTACCTCATCACGACCTCTGAAGAAAAGTCCTCCGTCCGTCGCTACATTAGCTGTTACTCTTCTTCTTTCGTTTGCGGCATACACGTTTACAGCGAGTACGTTATTTTTTCGATGCGACGTTTTGAGATTTTTTAACACGGACGCATTCAAATTCATATTCGACGAACGATTTAATTTGAACGCCTTTACATTACCGTCGTCACCGTAGAATCCAGAAAACAGTACTTCTTTGCTGTGAATAAGTGCGATAGCTTGTTCACCGCATTCAAATTCGCAATAATATTTTCGTCCATATCCGAAATCATCATCATTGAAAACCACTCTTATGGTCAAGTTATCACCGTTTTTATCAAAATGATGTTCAGATAAATCGACAATATATACGTAACTGTGTTTTAATTTAAAACACATAGTCGTCAGTTGTTGGTCACCGACGCGCACGCGTACATCTTCTTCACTAAACTGAATCATGTTTATAACTCGAACGTTTCTCAACGAATAAACTGCTTCACTCAGTTACACTGTATTTATAAGCTCCTCCCCACCACCACAACTACCACACCCTGCTATCAACGAATCAGAATGTCACAACCTCCCCTCCACAATTCGAAAAAAATTCATCTGATAGGTATGGTGATATCCTGGCAAGTGCATTTTGTATGATTTGAAGCTACAATTTTTCTATGATACATTTTCAAAGTGTTATTAATAAACTGTTCTGTTATGTTAATTTCGACTATCACCTTTTCGATACCATCAACATCTGGTTGGCATACGAATTCAGGACTCTGACAACAACCCGAACCTATATCACAACGATGTAGAACAACATAAACCGGTCTGAAAATAAATCTTTGAGAATTTAAATCTTTCGAAAGACTCATTACCGGTACGGATCTTTGTTGCGGTACTTTACACCGAAAAGCTAACGTTTGCATATACGTTTCGTAGAATAACGAATGGTGACACTCTACAGTAGTTATAATGTAACACAAAATCTGTACACACAATAAAATATTCATTTTCCCGATGTTCAACCGTTCACACCAAATGCAGAAGTAGGAATAAATTTATTGTCGTTAGCAGACGACTAAGACGCCCCTCGTGAGAAATTTTAAAAACAAAGAACTAAGATCGTTTTTGTTTAAACACTCTCCTCACCATTTGCAACATAATCCGATAGTAGATAAATCTATTACCACATCATGTCGCGGGCCTTGGAACCACTACATTCAATAAATGTAAAAAAATATCGTTTTTTTTTGTTTAAAAAAACAATAATTAGTTACAAATTTATTGATGGGGGTTTAAAGTGTTTTTTGTTTTGTGTATGTATGTGTAATTTTGTGTTGTTTGTTTAATGTGTTGTTGTCCTGAAAAGGACAGTTTGAATAGCTACCTGGTATTACTCGAATACCACATCGAAGGCTTTTCCGATGCGTCCTTTGAAGACGAGTTTCAGCTTCATTTCAGTTATTGTCTCAAATTCGTCCTCTTTTAACGTTTCCGCAAACCTTCTCGGCAAATATACATTGAACATGGTTTCCTCACCATCGCGTAAACGACACACGATACTTTTGCCATACCGCGTTGCAATCTTTCTTAACCATACAACCTCGTACGGTTTCCCAATCGTAAGATCACCAACGCTCTTCGTCTCTAGGTTGGTTGCAACAAGACGCTTATTCAAATTGTGAATAAAATTGTTTCTTCCGTCAGTCATTATAATGTTGTTATTTCTTCAAACGTTAGCTCTAGAATGAGACTAGGACGGTTACGAATGTCTTTTTATACCCACAAATCTGCTTATCAACATCCGCATTCGGTATTCCAAGAATCGACGAATAATATTAATTTTAATTTTTTTATCAAAGCGATAAATAATTCCACGAATTGCATTTATTTTAATTTCTTATCTACTAACCACATCCGGTCGAGCCAATTATTTTTTCTTATCGAAGCGATAAATAATTTTTTATTCTTATCGTCACGATAAATAATTCCACGAATTGTATCTATTTTTAATTTCTTATCTACTACCCACATCCGGTTGAGCCAATTATTTTTTTCCTTATCAACGCGATAATAATTTTTTTCTTTCCATACCACAAGCCAATTATTTTTTTTTTTGTTCTTATCGACACGATAAATAATTCCACGAATCGTATTTATTTTAATTTCTTATCTATAACTTGCGTTCAGTCGTATCATATAAAAATTACTTTTATCACGTTCACTGAACGCTATTCACAATGGATCTTGTTACCGACGAGCAATTTATATTGTACGACATAGAGTGCGATAATAAAGAAAATATCGATCCAAATATTGGTGAGATTTTTCAGTATTTACAAACTTTAACAAACAATAATAATCAATACCGAAGACCTATAAAGAAAAAAAAGAATAAAGCAAAAAAGACTGTTACACAAAATTATAATTATGTACATTTAAGAATTTAATTGATTTAAAGCCTCTCGAGTAAAGGTACATTCGCGTTGTGAGAGGATGAGAGAAATTTTATAAGTCTCTTAAAAACCTTTACCACCACCACAAAAAAATAAATTTGTTCGAGTTGCGTTTCCACACCACCCAAGAGGTAGCAACTGCAGCGCGTTGAGATTTTTTTTATGCGAGTGATATCTCTCCCCAATAGGCCTACAAACACTCGTGCAAAATTTTACAAACTTATTTTTATATCCTCGTTGAACTCGTCAACGTCACCGTTGGCAAGTTTTTTCTTTCCATAATAAGTTAATTTCATCGAATGATTTTTTACAACGTTCAATTCATCGTCGGTAAATCTGTTTGTATACGTCTTTGGTAATAAGGTTTGAAAGCTTTCCGGTTCATCCGATTCGCTGTCGTACAATATTACGCAAATACGGAGTTCGCCGTATTGAGTAAATATTTTTCTCATTTCCAACAGTACGTAGCTCACACCGATATCAAGATCGGTCAACCTCCTGAACGGCATCTTCTTTAGAAAACAATATTCATCGTTGAAAACGTTAATAAATGCTACGGCGTCCATCTTAACATTCGCAGTGCTCAAACTCGAATGGCAATTGCAATTGTGATTTACCTTCTTACCCCCTATTTCCACGACAATTTTGAAAAACAACCGATAGAGTTCGTTACTATCGATAACTGTACAGGCGAACGGACTTTCCCATAACACTTCGTATTTATTTGCACGTACCATAGCGTGCATTTTTTTCACGTTTTCAATAATCAGTTCGCACGAACATAAGTATTCTGGTAGACCACGACCGCAATAGTCGAATTTCTTACAATCGAAAGCATGTATTTCATCATTAACATCGTAGTGGGTGGTAAGCATCATAAAACAATATTTGCAAATATACGATGCAATAAACCTCAATTCGTTTACCGAATCGCTAAACGTTTTCATCGCTACTATATCGAGTCGTCACTATAATTAATATAATGTCTACACAAGCCGTCTACAGTATCTATTTTTAAACTGTCTAAATATTCTTGTAAACCGTCGTGAAGTTCAGCGTAAGTGGCGTCGTAATTGAAAACCACTCTAATCGTATTGAAACGGTGTATGTCTGCGGTAATTCTTGTTGCGTGAGGAAACGCAGCAATTGTAAGTTTCATAAGATGACGCAACGTTCTTACGCGGCGATTCGGAAAAAATCTAATCGTCCACACCGATGCGGCTATGTCAACGTCCATCGCTAAACTGCGGATGGAATTACACATCGGAAGGACTTTTATGGAGAAAAAATGCAATAGGTTTACTATAAAACACTCTCCTCACCATTTGTAACACAATTGATAGTGGATAAATCCAATATCATATCGTGTCACGGGCCTTGGAACCACTACATTCAATAAATGTAAATAAATATAGTTTTTTCTAAATTAAAAAAAACAATAATTAGTTACAATTTATTGTATGGGGGTTTAAAGTGTTTTTTGTTTTGTCTACGCGTGTAATTTTGTGTTGTTTGTGTAATGTGTTGTTGTTGTTGTCCTGAAAAGGACAGTTTGGGAAAGACGGAGAGGTGACTAATTGAAATAGATTTTTATATAGCCAGTCACCGCTTGTCTACACATCCCACATGGAAGGTTGTGTTGTATTAAATAGCGTACACAATCTATGCAGAATGTGTGACCGCACGGTAGTATCGTTGCTCCTACACGTGCAATCAGACATATTTTACATCGCAGTGTACTGGTCAAATCTTCATCTCGTATAACACCTCGTTCTACTGCACATTTCACATTTCTTAATACCTCACTAAGCGATTCTAAAAACAGTACATCTGCACCCTTCACACTTGAGATACTGCGCACCAAGTTTCTAATACTGGAAATCACTCTTGCTTTAGCAACTTCGAATGATGTCGATGTTCTCTCACCCATGTTCGTCTGATGTGCAGCTGTGTTGTGAAATGAATGATGTAGTGAGCAGAGCGACAAATATATATACCTTATCAGTGCGACTGTTATGGACTGTACTTCCTGTTATTTCCCGCTTGTTATTTTAAATTTAAAAAAAACGGTTACGTTTCCACACCACCCACGAGGTAGCAACCGTGGCGCGTTGAGATTTTTTTTTTACATGAGTGAAATCTCTCCCCAATAGGCCTACTGTAAAACACTCGAATCTTTTTTTATATTTTTTTTATTTTTTTTTATTTTTTATTTTTTTTGTAAATGTTTGCAAGTGATTCAGTGCAAGCATAAATAATATTCCAGGCATAAAACCAAGATGGAAGGCAATAACTATAATTGAGATCTCTAACCAAAGATGTTGATTCATCAACATCTTGCAGCAGAATGAGCTCTACAGCGGTACTCGACGTGGAACAACATGTTCAAACGAAAGCGGTACGTTTTCCTTGATGCAGTTTTGACAACGAGTTGAGTGGTGATGCACATCCATCCTTTCGTTACACCAACAACATTTTACACACAATTCGTTGAAGGAATAGTAATAACCGTTTTTTGCCAATTCCTCTTTGTTTTCCGCGTTTGTGTTCGCAAACGATCGCAATCGATCGGCTTCTCTCACCAGATCCAACGGCTTTTTACACATCTTCAACCACTCCATGTAGAAACAACCGGTTTGTAACGCACATTTTCCACTCTCCTTGTGCGTGTGGTACGGACAATTTACGATATAATTTGAATTCGGTTTCGGTGCGCCGTCCGGTATCTGACGAACATCGTTATGAAACCGTCGCAAAAATTCCACTTTCTCCAGCCCTTTGGTGTGTATTGTGGCAAACTGCGAACATAACGCCTTCATGATATCGTCGTTGTAAACGACTTCGCCGTAATTCCAATCGATTTTGTGAAAATTCCTCTCCAACCATCCGGCCATCCGTTTGTATTTAGATGTCAACTCAGACTTTGGGTACGGTGATCGAAAGTGAAGAATCATATAGTTTCCATCACCGACAACAGCAAGTTCTTTAACTATAAACTCACCTCGTTTGCCGAGAAAGCCGTGATACTCGATAACTCCTTCCATGACGATCGCTCATCCGTGTATGAGGATGGCGATATGTAACCACCGACGATGTCTATGAAATCACAATGTTGGTGGGGGATATCCCTTCGTTCCCCTTATCCGCCTTCTTTTTGTCCTTCTTCTTCTTCTGCTTCTTATCGGTCTTGGTCTTTGTGATCGTGTGTTCAACTGAAGAAGGTTTATCATAAGATTTTTTACGCGGATTTCTCCTTTTGCGGATCTTCGTTGGTTTCGATTTAACCTCCTTCTCAGTCGGTTTCGTAACTTCAGGATGGCGATCGATGTTATGCAAAGAATCGTTCATGAATAGAAACGATTGAACGTCGTCTGGCGAATAAACACCACTTCCTTCCATGACGGATGCTCAACAACTACTGATTTGTGTACGCAGTCGGATTAAGCCTTTTTATACTTTCAAAGTAGAAGTGGTGGGGGTTACCCCCTCCACCTGTTCTTCTTCTTCCTCGTTTAGAGGACCATCATAGTCAGCATCATCATGTGCATGTAACGTTATGTTAGGTAATGAGATATTGGTAGCGTTTACCTTTGGTAACACTGTTGTCTTCGCTGAAGGTAATGATGATTTTACATTCACTATGGTTTTCCTCTTCAATGCGGTTTTGTCGATGTTTACCTTTGGTAACACTATTGCTTTTTCTGAAGGTGACGATGTAGTGTTGTTGCTAACTACGCCAGCAGGCACGTTTTTTGAAGATGATGGTGATACTGTAGCGTTGTAAAAAATGGACAAAACCTCCACAGACGATGAATTACACCATACTAACGGTATGTTAACCGGCGATTGTGCAGAAAAAGTCACTCTACACCGTATCGGTTTCATCGTTGTACAAGATTCATGCGAAAAGTCGCCCAGTAACAGTGTTACGATTATTCCAACTGCAATACCCGTTTTAAATACACTAAATGTTATCAGCCATTTCGTAAACTGTCGCCACGTTGACAATATTTGCTTTTTACGTTCCTCTTCCCGTCCACCACCTAATTGATCGATCTCAAATACCTCCCGCATTACATAAGTTTTTTCACTATTCCAGTGAGCGGAGTGTATGTGACGATGCTATCATGTATAATGAGACAGTAGGCAGTCGTATTGGCTGGTATATTGTTTTTGGTATCGAAATCGATACGTACATCTACTGTTCCCGTTTTAAGCGATTCGTTCTGACGAGAACAGTCGATAACAATTAACGGTACACTGGCCTTGAAATCCGCCAAACTGTAAGCGGGACATTCGTCCTCCGGTTTGTTATAATAGGCGGACCGAAAGCTGGCGAACATTTCATACATCATATTCACATCTCCCTGTAGATTGTCGTACGGATAGTACTGCGAATTCAAATACAGACGAACGTTTACCAACTCGCACATATCGAAGAGCGTCAATGATTTTGTAGCTTTATCCTTTCTGTCCGTCTGTAAACCGAATATCACGTATCTCGGTTTCTCCGTTTGCGCACATGTTTTTACCGTCCATGAATGTATGTTTGTTTGTGGTAGAGCCGGATATTCGTGGATCTGCCATGTACGAAAAGCAATCGCTAACGGTCTATCTCGTTCTACGACCTTCAACAATTGCAATCGCATCGTATCGGCAACGTGAACATACGGAATTTTCCACGCTATCTTAGTCACTTTCAACTTGGAATCAGGTGCCTCTTTGGAAGACACTAATGCGTTCACATCGCTGGAAGATCTAAGCAAGACCAATTCTTGTTTGACGTTCAATATTATGTGTTTGTAATCTTCGGCGAAACCCATCAGCATACGCAGCGGAACGTAGAAACAAAATCTTCCAGTGGTTTCATCTAAATCGAACTTATCCGTAGCTTTGAACTTCCACCCGAAGTTTTCCAAAATATTTTCTTCGCTTTTACGCAAGGAAAGAATATTCTTTATCGTTGTCGTTATTCCTAACTTTTGTACGCGACACATTTCCGCGCCGTTTATCTCGTATCGTATCTCCTCGAAGAGAAACGGTATCGCGTTGTTTGTTAAAGTCGATTCCGTTGCCTTTTTATCGCCTGCTTTAGTAGTTAACGCACCTTCGACCATCAAATAGCTTTTATGCGGTAACGTGTACACATCTTGTTGGTGTATCGGAATCCGGATTTCATCGTTGTTGTTGTAAGTCGACGAAGCGTACGGTAGATGGGTATGATATTCGTACTGTGTGATCGTGTTGTCGAACGAAACACTTTCACCGACGTCCAACATATTCGCTCCTATCGCTGCCATTACGATTCACCAAAACTGTAAAACCAAGTTTTCGAAGAAACAACACGTTACGCGATGTTAACGCTTTGGTGTTTGCACGTAGACTGATCGGTTTGCGTGACGTTTCGCTACTAGTACCAGCGCTATTGTATATTAACCCCATTTATCGGCTTTCGTTTTACTTCGTTTTCCTTTGTAAATGCAATCTCACCGTAACGGTTTCACCGCGAAAGTTTATCGGTTTTCCGTCTTGATCGGTAAACTTTATGGCGATCTCGTCTAAGCTCTTCGTATTCACCGGTAGATAGATTATATTCTTCGGCGATTCGATTATTTTGAAACCAGGCGGTACGCTTAGCGTGAATTCGTGCAACACGTGTCCCTCTGATCCGTTCGTATAAGAGCCTCGTATAAGGTTGCATTCGACCCGTACGGTGTTCACGTTGTTAATGGCGACTGGCTTCGATGACTCGTGCCATATATTCGCCGTCAAATTAGTTTTCTCGAACCCCAACAACGGTGCCAAACTATCCGTTGATGTCAAATCGATCGCGGCACTGCATTTAAGTTCGCATTTTAACGTGTTGTTATTCGGACGCATAAGTAAATCTATTTTGCTTTTGTCTTTGAGTTCATCGCTCAAGCGTTTGGCGATATCATCCACTTCGTACGATCCGGTCGCTAGTGTTAGCTTAATCGGTTTTTGAGGTTTCTTTGGTACAACAGTAAGTGTGTTGTTGATTCCCTCTTCGACATTTGGAATCGAGTTGTATGTGGTTAAGTTTATCAACGCCAATTCCCATTCGCCATCAGACAAATCCAATGACGGAAAGAATGTAGCGTGTAAGAACGACGTATTTCCACTTATGCAGAACATGTTTACCTGTAGACTGACGAATCACGACTGAGAAATTCAAGACATAAATGACCGCAGATAACCGTGTTTATATTCTGTCTGGCGTTATAATTGAAATTTATAATCGAATCGAGTGGAAAATAACGCATCAATTCGTTAGGTGGACGCAAATTACCGAAACTATCGAAATAGTCCACCATCCGTCCACGTTTTCTATAACATACCCAGTGTGTTCCATGACCGGTACTGCGGTCAAGATTAACAATCGCAGTTTCGTTAGTCTTCGGTTGTGTGGGTAATGCGTCCAACATGAAGACCCCTCTAAAATCTGCTATATTTAGTCTTCTCGCGTACCACATTAGTTCTATGTTCGAAAGCGGTCGCACTGGTATTCCCTTTATTGGAGACGACGACGACGACGACGACGGTGACGACGTTTTTTTTTACCGCCCATCCCCGATCCGGTCAAAGGGTAGGGCTTAAGGTATAATCCCTGCCCTGCAGCGCCCGCTTTTTGTTTCATCATTTCGACAAGGCGTTTTATATTATTCCTTTTTGATCGTCTTCTTCGTCTTCGTACTCTTCCACCGCCGAACTTTGCTTTTAATTTCATCGCGTTTGTAACCGCCAATGCCGTAGCTTTTTCCGCGATACTTGAATCCTTAGCTTTAACTCTTTCCCAAGCGCTATCGGCTAATTTACGATCTGCTGCCGCTCTTCTTTCGTTATCGCTGTACGTTGCGTATGCGATATCGTGTTCTTTACAAGCGGCGTCCAACTTGTTTACACCGGGATCGCCTCTCTTTAATCGTTTTTTTAAATTCGTTCCCGGTCCGCAGTACTGATATCCTGGAATATGTAACTCTATCGGTAGTAAATCGATCCCTTTATTTACAACCTTACCCACAACCTTTTTGACGCCTTTTAATGCTTTATCGCCAATATAAGATCCCAACGCACCTGCAGCTCCTGCTGTTAGAGTTGTTAACAGTCCACCGCCTCGTTTAAGACTGGCTATTCGTTTAGATCTTCTCACCTTACCCTTTCGAACAGGAGAAGAACGTTTTGACCTCCTCACTCTTGCCATGTCGGACTGACAATGAGCTTGTTAACTACATTCCACCATCTTACATTGGATCCGTGTTCGGCAATCGTACCATATTTTTATTCACATCATCCGAGACCGGGGGACGTATCATATTTTCATTAACATCGTCATTCTTCAATGTCACATCCTCATTCTTCAATGTCTTATCAGTGATCGGTGGACGCACCATATTTTTTGTCACATCCTCGTTCTCCATTGTATCTTTACTGCTTAGAATTGTGTTTGCAGAATCGCTTTGGTGATGATTGTCAGCGGATAGTACACTCATAAGCGTTTGTTGATTTAAGTTTCTGTTAGCGTTGTCATTAATGTTTAATAGAAACTTGTAGAACCTAAATAATGTGTCATCGATATATCCCTTAGTCGCAGTAAGCAATTTTTGTATATGTAATTCCATATCGTCTACGTAGGACTTTGTTGCGACGTCCGTCTTTTCGACAGGATCACCGACTCTACATATTCGCTTGTTTTGATAATTGATTGCGTTGTCATCATCTTTAAAAACCTTCGCTAAGAATACACTAGTTAGATCACTATGCATTACGTACTCTTCCACTATCTTTTTCTTCAATTGACCCCTCATTAGATCGACATATCCTTTAGTCGCGAGGTCAGTCAACTCAACAGGTGCCTTGGCGTTTGTTATAACACTTTTTTGGATATCCACAACACCGTCTTTACTCGTAAAAATCCCATTTGTCACTTTGTCTACGTACGACTTTGTAGTGAGATCCGTGCTATTAATTGGTGCACCAGCATTTGCGATAACGCAACCTCTCGCGTTAATTGTCTCATTTTTACCGAAAAGGTTTTTCCGTAAATAGTCGACAGTTACGGCGTCTGTTTTTACAATTGGATCGGCGATATCGCACAATCGCCTCTTTGAAAAGGAGAGTGCGTTGTTGTCCATCGGTGAAACCGTGGGTAAGTATTTATTATTCAACTCGCTTTGCTTTACGAACATTTTCTTAACGTGACCGATTGTTGCACCATCATCATCTTCAACAGGCGGTCCAACGTTGCACAAACGTCTTTTCTTGATATCGAAATCTCCATCGGCGGTTTTGTCAAACGTTTCGACAATCCGAGTTGGTGGTGGTTGGGTGGTTGCGCTTCCAACCCGTGAACGACCGAACTTGTCGATACTCATCTTCAGACTGTTTAAAATAAAAAGTTCCCTGTACTACCCTCCTTTATGTATCCGCCTTCTTGTAGTTCTTCTACGATCGAGACTATTTCGTTATTATGACCGGTATGACCCGCACGTTTCGAAGCCAATAAAAGTCGCAGTCTATCGCACAGTTCGTTCGGATCGTCCCAGTAAACGTAATCCGGTCTAACCGTTTTCTTCGCTCTCATCAACAGACCCGATCCGGTTATTGGACTTTCTTCGTCGTCATGACCGCTTTCCGACGAAAGATGTGTACGAGGAAACAGTCTTTTGATAATATTCTTGTACTTTAACGACCGACTGGAAATTATGCGACCGGTGTTTTGACTTTTATGCGCCTCAGTAGTTTCTAATATTTTCTTATAGTTATTTAAATCTTTGTTTGTGTAATCTACAGGCTCATTCAAAAAAATCAATTCATATAAACCTTTGGAACCGCTATACGTCTTGTTGTCGATAACTATTTTATTTCCTTTGAACTGGAGTGGTTTTGTTCCGATCATCCATTGATCGTCAATGTTTTTAACACCGTAGACGTTGTCTATTTTTTTACCTTTATCTGTTACGGTAAGGTTCAAGAAATGTTTTGCACGAAAACCCATCGTTTTCGGCGTCGACGGGTCTACAGGTTTCACGAATTGTTTTTCCGACGTCGGTGTTTTAAAGAGTCTTCTCATAACCGTCGGTGTCTCTTCCACCACCTCCTCCTTTTTTTCAACCACTCCATTTGCATTCTCTTCTTGTTCTTTTTTAACATCGGACTTTTGTTTAAACGATTGATTAAGTTCTCGGAGCGGTTCGACAATAGGTTTAAATTGTTTTTCAATAACTTGTTCCGATTCTGTTATTCCTTGCGTAATAGCGCGATGTTTTCGTTTAATCGAATCTCGTATTCTATCGATTTCCATTACCAACTTCGCAGACGTCGACGACGATGACATATCGACCTCGTTCTTGTTCGACATCGTGGTTACGAATGATCGGAAACCAGTCGACACATCACCATCCTAGTTCCACCGATCTAAAGAACACTGCATGTTTTTTGGTTCTGCGTAAAAAGCGTATAATATCGATTAACGAAACATTCATTCTTGTCGGACGACGAATGGTATTGCACAATTCGCGGTAATATTGCGTTACACCCTGATCGATAGACGGTATCATGAGTTTCGTGCTTGTGTCTTTAAAGACAACAGCTCTCTTTACATTTCCAACCCACATTGGGATATCCACAACTGTTGAGTGATCGCGTTGTGGGACCTTTGTCAGGTACCGTGTGGAAAGTCGTCTGATCGGATGACGATCACCTTCCGAATGTAAATGCAACAGATAGCTATTGAACAGCCAAAATTCGTCTGGTTTCGCTCCTGCATATTCGCACCATTTTCGCAACAGATCTTCGTTTTGGACTTCAAACAGTTCGCGTCGTTCGTTGTACCTCAATCCGAACACATTGGCGTATAGTCGCAAAGTAGGTATCGCTTCGTTTAGAAATTCACCGGAAAAGAGCGCCTGCGCCCTGTTGTTCACGATGTCGAACGGTAATCCTCCTCGTCTTATCGGTAATGTTTCCGGTACGTCGTCGGTAAATTGTACTCCGTAAGCCGTGTCCACAAAACATTTTCTACCGTATGATAACGCTAAGCGGTACAACGTTTTTGGCGACCTGATCGGAATAGTTCGTTCCGTGATCACTATACAGCATCTCGCTCCTTCTAGACGACTACCGTATTCCAACATGTGCATGTAAACGTTTGTGTAGTCCATAGATGCATGTCGGTTTCGAAGTTCCAATAAAGGTTTTTTGTATACGAGTGGAGAGGGTCTAAATCTTGAAATAAAGTTCCATCCGTGTCGAATTGTGGTGTTGAACATGTTTTTATCGTATATCACCAGTTCGATTGGCATCTCGTATTTGTCACATTCTTCTAAAAATTTTAACCATATACGCTTATTGAAAATCTTACCTTCGCTAGTAATCATCAACAGAACGACCAACGGATAGTCACGATTCATTCTTTTTACATGTCGCCAGCATCGTCGGTCTTTATTTTCACAGTAGTTCACTTTACGACACACGTAGTTACCGCAAAACTTCTGACGGTCGCTAAAATATTTGGAACACAAGTTGTTTTGCGGTTTTTGTCTAAAACGTATGGCGTTAGCGTACGGTGTTCCGTCCTCATAGGTGTGTATGCTTGCCATTGTTACCGACTATCAACTGATCTCTTTTACAAAAACATCGAAGCCTACTCTATATCGTCCAGCATCGATATCGCTCTCCTTATCCACAACCAAAAATCCATGAGGTTTTCTCCATGCAACACCACACAGACTTTTAAACTGATCGAACTTCATATCGGTATTTACGTGATCTTGATATATGTGACGTAAGTTGAGATCGTCTTGTTTGAATATAAGAAGGAGATTTGCGTTGTCTCGTACAAGGTGCTTCCCGGCACTTGAATATGTCTGAGTCAAATAAAAGCTATCGATGTTGTTGTGTCGCCCCATCGCAAAGTACTTGCGAATATTATGTTGCTTTTCGCAAGCTACATCGTCAAAAATCATTATCGAGTTCGGTTCCGCTTCGTCGGGTGCCATCACATGATCGTTTTCTGAGTATGCAAAAAAGCCGATCTCCGGGACACCAGTCATGACTTGTTCTAGAAACTTATATTTCGGTTGGTACAGCGATTTAGAAAACACGTAAATATTTCTGAATCGTAAACCGTCCGGTGAGAACAGCAAGTTGAATAGGACATTTGTTTTTCCGCAATTAGACGGTCCGCAGATAATACATCTGATTGTATTCGGTAGAAGAGGTCCATGACGAGACCTTTTCCCCTCTCCACACCCGGCACCTGTATAATCGTCGAAGTTTTCTAGCGTAATATTACCGACCTGTTGACGTTCCAACTTCATGTTTATGACTGATCGATTCACTACACCAAATCCGCCTTATGTATCCAACTGTTGTGTTTTCCATCGAACCCTTGCCACTTTACAAATAGCCTATCGCCTTTTCTTCGTAAGACTTTCTCGACTAAATACACATTATTTGTAACGTTAGTTTTAGTGAGCTCTTCAGCGTAAAATTTACCGCTCACCACCTCACCGTGAACATCGATCAACGTGTAAGTACACGGACGCGTATTATCATGTACCTTATGTACGATAAATATTTCATTCGTCCAATTCGGTAGATAGCCTTTGGCGAATGTCTTTTTAAATTTGCTTATACGCACTCGATCACCGACATTGTATTTCGGTAAAGTAGGTTTTCGATAGAGTACCGTATTTAACCGCTGTAAAACAGCGGCTTGGTTTCGCTTATTTACATCTTTCGGTTTCATTCCGATAGTACGATGACTAGTGTTGTTGTATTTTGCAATAAGTTTCGGTAGTAATTCTAACCACTTGTAGGTTCCTTGTTCGGTAAACTTTCTCCACATCATCGTTTTCAGTGTTCGATTAAACCGTTCGACTATCGACGCTTTTTTATCCGAATGTGTGGAATAGTGATTTATATTGTACGACTGTAATAGTCGTTTAACCGTCGGATTGTAGAACTCTTTACCCAAATCGGTTTGAAAATGTCGCATCTTGTGTTTATCCAATATGGGTTTGAGGGCTTTAGCGATCTCCGTACCGGTTTTGGTTTTAACCGGTACGGCAAATGCTAGTTTAGAAAAACAATTTATCATCGTCAGTATGTAACGGTAACCTTTGTTCGATTTAGCATACGGTATCATCTCAACAAGGTCAGCTTGATATAGGTCTGAAATACCTTTAAGTTCAACGCGTCTTGTGGGGTAGTTTCGACGCGCCTGTCGATGGAGCTCTTTAGCTATTGACGCCTTGACGTTCATTGTTGTACTGACTGTATTTCGTGTGTGTATGTTTGGATAGGAATAGGAAGAAAAAAAAAGGATCTTTATTTCTTTATTTTTTTTTTACCCGCCTCACCACTCTTATATCCCGGCCTTGGCACCGGCCGTATCGATAACAATGATAAATCATTAATCGATCTGCACATATGTTCAGATCGGTTAAAGATTTAATGTGTGATCGATTCGGGGGGTTTAGGGTGGTCCTGAAAAGGACCGTTTTGCATAAAGTGTCGTTTTACATTTTAAACGGTTACCGAAAAAACGGACAAGATGGCATACGCTGTATATGTTCCACATACGGATTGTCTGTCTCTTCCCATTTAAACAAACGTATACGACAATAGTCACATCTGACCAGATCGTCGATACCTTCGTACCTGAATCCATGCATAGCTAGGATCAGGGGGGAAAGAAACGGATTGTCCATATGTGGCCATAACGGCGTATAAATCTTTTTGTTACCGTTTCTAGTAACCCTATAAAATGTATGGACTCTATCATAAAAAGAACGATCCATTATGATTGAGTGTTAACGCAAGAATGAATAAAGTTTCAAATAATATTTTTTATCTCTTAAAAAATTATCTTGTTTTATTTTCCAATTATTTTTTATCTGAATGCAAGTTCCGAAAATAAAATTTATACAAAGAGTTGACTTTATAACCGCGATTAAATTATCGTATGCAATTTATTTTATTTTCCAATTATTTTTTTATCTGAATGCAACTTCCGCTGATAAGTTAAATAAAATTTAATTTATTTAATAATTATATTTATTTGTTATAAGAAGTTTTATCAAAACCGCATAGTTGTTATCGCTTACACTGCAGTTAAAATTGTATTTTAATAAAATTAAAAACAGTACATAAACTAAATTGATAAGATTGCAGTTTACTTATTATTTCTTTTTTTTTGTATAAAATTAATTGGTAACCGCGTACTTGTTATCGCTGACACTGCAATTAAAAACAGTACATAAACTAAATTGATAAGATTGCAGTTTACTTAATATTTCTTTTTGTATATATATAAGTATCATTCTGACTTCAACATTTTACATGTCATCATTACATATTGAGAGTGTGTTCACAATGAGTTATTATACGGTACAGCACGAGATTGATGAGTTGATGAGCGCATTTCAAGATCTGCTTGTCATTAAAGACCGAATAGTAAGAAATGTATATGACCACTCGGAGATCGAACACGCGGCGACTGATTTGTCGAACGCTATATTGAGGGCAAGAAGACGGGCAATGCTATTAGCCGCTCGTTTTGATGGACCGCCTCCACCGTCATCACCATCTCAGCATCATCAACAAGAGGTTGCAGAATCCGATGGGTCCGCGACGGATTTCAATCCACACACCGACAACGATGACAACAATGATGACCAATCACCGTCATCGCAATTACCTGATAATGAATTACACATTATTCAGGAAATTGTCGAAGTTGAAGGTGATAACATTGAACATAGTGCCAATCACCGTGTTCAACGTGGTCATCAATGTCGTCGTCGACGTATTCGGGTATGTCGTCGTCCCGTGATCACAGACGTGGATAGTAGTTCAACACCACGACGACCTCATTGTAGTACTCTAAACAGAGTTCTGCAACAGGTCGTCAACGCTAATCCAAGCCAGTCGGACGAGGGCGATGATGGTAACCCGACAACCGACAGATGTCCGATCTGTTTAACAGAATCGGTTACTGTTGAGTTGTCGGGTTGCGGTCATCGATACTGTGAAGACTGTGTGAGGAAATTAGCGAGATATAGCAGGAATTGTCCCGTCTGTCGACGGGATATGTGTGGATACCATCGGATTAGAGAGGGAGACGACGGCAGTAATTGATGTAAGTAATTATAATTTTTTTTTGGGAAAAGGTGATTTATATAATTTGTCATATTTTTTTACAAATAATTTCTTTTCACTAAAAATAAAAAAAAGTCATTTATATTATTAGATATATACTTTATTTCATATTTTTTACATTAAATTTTTTTGAAAAAAAAGTGATTTATATAATTAGATACATAATTTGTCATATTTTTTTACAAATAATTTTTTTTCACTTAAAAGAAAAAAAAGTCATTTATATTATTAGATATATACTTTATTTCATATTTTAAATTTTTTTGAAAAAAGTGATTTATGTAATTAGATATATATACTTTGTCCTATTTTTTTACATATAATTTTTTTCACTTAAAAAAAAAAGAAAGGCAATATATATCCGCATGATAAAATAATATTAAAAATAGTTATGATCGTGGTCTATGTGGTCTTCGGTTCTCTGGCTTCTTTGTATGTAGTCATGACCATGGGCTATGAGGACATCGTTTTCGATTCTCGGTCTCTTTCGGGAAGTGTTGTCATTGGCGGGTACTTTTCTTTTTTTTATGCTATAATGACCGTAAGGAATAGTGTCAATTTTGTTTTCTAATATGTAACGTTTATCGTCGTAAGGTGAAAGCGATTTCTTTGACTTGTTAATGGAAAATATATTGTGCAAAGTGCTTATGATTCCGTACGCGCTTGTATACGTAACGGAATCATTAAAAAGACTTTTTTTGTACAGATCGTGTCTAAGATCCTTTGCAATGGATACTCTAGGAATACCCTTTGCTACATTCTTCTCTTTCTTGTCGAATTCGAGAATGCTATACATCTTAGCACGAAGTCCGACAAATTCACGAATAGCTTTTCCATTCATTTCGTCTTTGAATTTACCAAGTCGTTTTTTATTGGTATTACTGAAACATGCGTGATCGCGAGGATAATCTGAAGTATCGAACCGATCGATATCGTGAAGAATATCGTCGTAAACGTTATCGGTCACGATATGATACATCAGACTGTCCGTATCGGTCATTAGAAGATTTATATTATGACCGTACTTTTCTACCATGTAGTCATAGTGGAATTCGTACATGATCATTTTGCTAATGTCCAATACGGTAAATCCAATGTAGATCGGACGATTGAGAAATATCTCCGTTTTCTTCAGACTTACCCCAACGACATCCTTGTTATAGATGTACCAAGCTTTAACTCTCGGTTTTGCAATCACCTTATACAATTTACGTTCGTTAGTAACCAGTTGGAAGTCTATTCTGTTTCGTACGTTTTCCAAGGACTTGCCGTACACCGCGTTGTTCATCAACTTAAAAAAGTCCTTTTCAAAACTGTTTCGTGCTTGTGCACGCTTTTCAGTATTGAAGTCGATGTACGGTTTCAACCAAGGCGACTGGGAGAATTCCAGAACTCTGTGAACGTTTTTCATTTTCAGTCCTAGTCGAGTATACAACTTTAGGTTTCTGTAATGTAAAACGTATTTTTGTTTGTCGTACAATGTTGTCATTAATTTCTTTACGGGACATCTCTTTATGTCCTTCAAATAGGGGGACAACATATCATCGGTTGGTACTAACCGTTCTGGTGCGAGAGGGTAATCCTTGTGACGATCGTGCAATTCTTGTGGATACTCAAGATCCACTTCCAAGATGTAGCCCTTTTCACCACGATCGTCAACGCTGTTAATATCGAGATTGTCAATCTCTTCAGTACTCAACCACCTAAATTTAGCGTGTGGTAAGGGCTCAACCATGGCTGTTCCGTAAAGGTTGTTGCAATCGTAATATTGAACCCAGGATGTGGGTTCGGATGGGTCATACTGATCTGGAATGTTTGGATTGTTCGCCTTGGCGTGTCTGGTTGAAATCATGGCTACACCGCCTCGTGTACCTTTTTCGACAAACAGATGCATATCTATGTCGGTCAACAGTTCCAATTTTTGTCGGGTAAATTTTAACATGGCATTCCACGTGAAATGAGGGGTGGAGTAAAAGTGACAGGGGTCCAAACCGTAATATTGCATAGACGTACTTCGGAAATTTTCAAAGACGTCTGCCAACAATAATACGTCGCTAAGAAGATAAAGATCGTGGTAATCGCCTAACGTATTGCAGTCAAACGTTTCCCACACGTGTTGAGCGTGGACGTAATCATCGTCCGTTATGTTCTCTCTTCTTAGCGTACTGTAAAATGCCATCTGCGGTGGAAGTTGGGTTTCGAAAAACTTGTTTATATGGGTCATGTACTCGTACGGGTAAACGCCTTTACGGATTAAACAATCTCTTTTCTCGGGTAGCGGGTAACAGTTTGTGAGACGTTTAAATACGGTGTCTTTGTCCTGACAATCTTTTACTAGATTTTCCACAAGTTTTTCGAGTGACGACGAAAGAAATTGTAAAGAGTCCAAGAACCTCAACGGACCGACGGACAGTGACTGTAATCGCTCGGACGTGTTGGCGATACAGTTTATTTTTACATCGTCCTTATATTTTCCCAAAGCTTGAACTATATGATGGCTATCGTAACCGCGGAGGTTATGAAAAAATACTGGGATATGCTCGGTGCGCTTACAATTTAAATTGCACTCGTTATGACATGCACCGAGAAACCGTCCTGTGGTATGCGAGTGATGACGTACACGGTCATCGGTCAACTCACAATGACAAAGAAAACACTCGGTAGCCCTTTGAAATGTTTCAGTGTCTTCGGGAGTCATCACCATCGGTTTTTCGGTGATCATAATTTGGTGCAATCTATCGGCGTGACCGAGCAATTCATCCAGCATCTTTTCAACGATATTTTCACCATCGGTTCTCGCTCGGTAGACTACAGGACCTTCACAAATCTCCCCTTCCTCGTCGACGATTACATAGGCGTAACCGGACGGAAGATGATGGGCTACCTTATCGGTAAAACTAGTGTTGGGTTTAGGGGTGGCAGTGTCCATCGGATGTACAAATGATTCAAAGTCTGCATACACCGTATACGGAACGCGTAGTGTGGACGAGTAGTCCCTAAACTTCATCACGCATTCCTTTTCTTTAGCGGGATCGGGAACTCTTATCCTTTGTGCACCGTGTCGCTTACACTCGATCAAATGTTGGTTTAGGTTTTGTGTAGCGACATGTGGGTCTGATGAACTGAAACGGTGCAAACAGTAAGGGCAATATTGGCTGCTACCGCCATGTTTTGTAAGACCTGAAAGGAGACGAGATAGCCCATTTTTACCTGGTTTGGTATTTATAAGGCAGTAGTGAAATTTATCTCTCGTCTCCCCTGCAAGCAGCAATAGGTGTATGCAGTGGGTACGATCGCGGTTTTCGGTAACACGCACCGGGTACACGCGATCGTTATCTTCTTCATAGCCGTAGACATTGATGCTTATTGTGGGATTCAACACCTCGAAGCGATCAATGTCTTTTACCTTTACTGGGTATGATATCCCGGTCATGTTAATTTCATGTTCAAAGCGTGCATACCAACTCTGACGATAGTGACGTCCTGGTTGGTCATGCAGGTATGCTAGTACGGACCATAGGAAACATTTTTCATCATGCGGATTTTTTACATTAATTATTGCCTCTCTTTTTACAAGTTTTTGTGGTGTTTTTATAAATGAACTAGAGGCGCCATATAACGGACGGTAACGGATAATATTTAAATCAATATATATTATTTTATTCATTACCCATCCGCTGCCGTTGTTGATGAATTTGGTCAGTGTCTCTATAATTTTCTCCACTGATTCTATCCATGATTCTTCAACAACGTCGGTGTTATCGTCCAAATTTATCACCGTTCTAGTTTTTCCATGCAAGTACAAATTTGTGAATGTTGTTTCTACTCCGTCTTCGAGTTGTGTCCGCTTCATCAATTCAACATTTGCTGCAACGTACCTGTAGAAACAGAATAATTTTAGTACATATTGACTACTTTAAAAAAAACAAAAAAACAGTACATTTACAAAAAAATATTAACGTTTTTTTAATTACCATTTTATGTTGCCATCAAAGCGTCTGCCTTCTTCCTTCAAACAGTTCAGGATGTTCTTCTGATACCGTAGAAGGGTTGAAAGGAGATACAACTCCTCAGAGTCAGACAGGTCCCATCGAAGACGGATGACGTTGTTATTTATTGCATGGATAACTACCGGTGATACCATTTCAATTTTTTTTGTAATATCTGAAACACGTATTTATTTTTTTAGATTTAATTAAATAATTTATTTGATTTGATTTGATTGAAAGTTATTTGATAATACCATACTGTTCCATTAGTATTTATTTTTTTTTATTTAATTAAAGTAAAACTTACCTTGCTAATTAAGATGAAAATGTAATGATCTCTCTCCGATCGATGTATTCACTTTCAATAACAGATTGCGAATGATGAAATCACACAAATTTTTTCACTTATATACACGCAACCGAATTTAACCGGTTACAACAACTCAAGTCACTTTTGTATTAGTGACCCGATAATAATAAAAAAAAAAAAAAAATTTCTTTATCGCTTCCGTTCTTATTAGAGACGACGTTCGAGTTCGCACGTACGCACTAACGGCTAGTGCGCATGCGCCGATTCGAATTCCAACGCTGCGATTGGTCAATCGGACAACTTCAGACCACGTCGGTCCCACAATTCTTCAGTCGAGCGCCGCATCTCGCACGGTAAACACGTCTGCGTCACTCCGCTGACGCACGCACGCAAACACACGCGCAGCAGACACCGCCGCCACCGCCTCCCGGTGCACGATCCACGACGAGAACCTCTCTCCGTCGCGGTAACGCCTCCCGACGCCATCGCCTGGACGACCAGGATCATCCTCGAGGTACGTCTATATTCACTTGTGTGTATATGTATGTGTGTGCGCGTGTGTGTGTGCGTGTGTGTTTGTGTGTGTGTGTCGTAGCAGACATTACCGCCACCGCCTCCCGGTGCACGATCTACGACGAGAACCTGTAACGCCTCCCGACGCCATCGCCTGGACGACCAGGATCATCCTCGAGGTACGTCTATATTCACTTGTGTGTATATATGTATGTGTGTGCGCGTGTGTGTGTACAGACTGATGTTACGTTAAAATTCACAGCTTACGTAGAACATTTTTCACTCATTACATCAGGGAGTCACCGCAGCCGATTGGTTTAAGGCGTCAGTCGGTCGCGTCCCGTCATGACCGGGTTCGAATCCTCTAGCCGACAGATTTTTTTTCACTTTAAATATTATTTATTTAATTCAAATCGACCGCCACACAACAGTGATACCAACCTTTGAAATATTTCTTCAATATATAAACATGTCAACAAAAAATAAATCAAGTTGGTAACACTGACTCACATCGACATAAAATAAATCAAGTTGGCAACACTGACGGGGTACCGGCGCCAATGACGTCACAATCCAAGATGGCTGACCACCGCCATCTTGAATTAGTGACGTCAGAAGTGACGTTTCCAAGATGGCGGACGGTCGCCATCTTGGAATCCAAGATGGCGGACAGCCGCCATCTTGGAATGACGTCACTGTTTGGCGCCGTACCACCATTTCCGTACTACTCTTATTGGTTTTTGCTTAGCAATAACATTTGTAATGGATCTTAATTAAAAATATATAAACAAAAAATAAAGTGAAATAATCAATAATAAGAAAACCGTAAACCTACTTAAACTGAAAAAGAAATTAATCAGGTGGGTAGTGTGAAAAGCTTAAAATCAATTAATATTAAACGAATCATTTACAAAATATTAGAACTTTGTTTTTCCAGAACCTTTCAAAGCTAATTACCAGCATTTACTTCAATCTAAAATTAAAAAGAATTCTTCAGTCTACCGAAGAATGTTTTGCTATTTAGCTTCGAATAGTTGGATCTATGAGAGACAAAGTTCCAGTGTATTTTAAGTTGATCGTTTATTATTTAATAATTTTCAATAATAATTATACATTTTTTTGCAGGGCCCCCACTCCCTCCTACACCTGCCATCTCCTCCCACAAGTGTGACCCGCAGCCAGGTACCAAGGAGGAAATAATGTGAAAGAACAGCCTTACCTTACTATGCCACATATTTATTATTTTAACTCATAAAAAGCAATATACAAAATAAAATATAAACATTAGAAATAATATGAATAAAAAACGTCATTGATTCATTGTTGTTGATTAAATATTCGTACTTAATAGCAAGCGACGTCCAAGTCAACGTTACAAGTAACCAACACCAGCAATATACATATATACAACCAACGAAAAATATTAAACATCGAAGAACAAGTAGAACATGAAATAACAAAAAACATAAATATCACATAATGCCGCAAATGCCTGAAGCTCCTTTTTAAATCATTGAGTAGACAAAGCGAAGAAATCCAGAGTTAGGAATCACATTTGCATATTTAACACTCCGGGCCAGAGGAGCATTAAAGGAACGCTCCATGTACTGAAACTGCCAAAATTGTCTTATCCCTTCACAGGGCACTCTCATGCCAATCAGCTCAATAGATCCATCAATCCGACCGTGCAAAAGCTTGTAGAAATACAAGACAGAAGCTCTATTACCACGCTGACTGAGTAAAGGCAGTTGAAAGGATCTGCATAGCTGCACACAAGGGGCTGTATCAACATAACCTCTAATAACCAAGGAATTAATAAATTTCCTTTGAATGGCCTCAATACTTTCTACGGTAGACTTGCGCTCTTAATTCCAGGCGACGATGCAGTACTCCAGCAATGGACAAACGATAGCATGATACAAACGCAGGAATGTGGTAGTTAGTTTAAAATGTCTACCAATCCAGAAAATCAGTCCTAACCACTCTACGCATTCTGCTTTCAGTTGTGGATTCATGGCGAATGACTTAAGCGGTTACGCATGCGATCACAGCGCTATCTAGTATGTGCCAAGGAAAACGTTTTGAGTTACCTGTTAAAGAGAGCCAAACCATTCATTAATAGAACTGTTACTGTTTTTCTAAGAAAACCTCAAAATTGTTCAGATAATTCTCGGACACCCTTAACAACACCGGAGAATATAACAGCAATATTCAGGACAAAGAAAGAGGCAGACACGACATTGCCAACGTACAGTGCGACAGTACCATGATTATATCTATAAACACCAATTTCCACACAATTATAAAAAAATAAACACGACACATACCACAATAAACAAATGACGAAACACAGAGAAACCAAACGGTAATCAACAAAAAAAAGTGCGCCTAAATAAATAAGTCACTACAACTGAGAATACGCAAAAACTACTAACAAACGAATCAACAACAGAGATATCAGAATGATTTATCTCTTACCGCTTACGGATGTGTCACATTCGCTTCTGATGGAAGCGTAATCGCTGAGAGAAGAGAGACTCGCGGGTCGAAGAGAACACAGAGATGCTATATAATTACTTTTAAGTGCACCGTAGACAAGGAGAAAATAAGGCATGCCTTAAAAAAAGAACAAATTGGTAACTTTGAAAAACCCACATATAATAACCATAATCATACATAATTAATAAATTAATGCCCAACATCCAAGTGCTGGGAATACCATAGGAAATTAAGAAAAAATGCGTCATTCTGCCTGTCGTATTACATGCCACAGAGAACTTAAAGAAAATTGAATTTCATTTTCTTCTACTTTTTTGTTTATTGACTAATTCCATCTCATTTGAAATTTATTATCAAAAATTGATTCAAACTAAATTTAATTACATTTTTTTTTTTTGCCTAATTTTTAACCTAATTCCATTTTAGATCCCTGCAAAAAGAACAACAAATATTTAACTACTAATATTTTCTCATTATTCTCATCAGATTTGGGCGTTTTTAAACCCGGTTATTTTCAGTCATCAATCATTTTTAAAGTAAGAACTATTTTATCTGGAAATGACTATTTTAAAAACGTAAAAAAAAATTATGTAAGAAACAAAAAGCTGAGATGTCTATATTAATTAGAATTATAAGGATGAGGACATGGCATTTGGGGGAAAAATTCATATTTGATTAATTTTGTATCATTTTATTTTACTTTATTTTTTATTATTTCTTTTTTCTGAATTTTTATGGGCATCGACTGCTAAGGTCATTAGCCCTCGTCACAATCTTTAAAAGAAACTACTATCACCATCTGGATCGTCATATGTAAGGGTGTAAAGGGCCCTTACATTTTATTTAAAAAACACAAACTACACAAAACATTTAAGACATAAAGACAAGGACAATCACAACACACTTATGGGGTGTAAAGGGCCCCAATATTAAAATTTGAGATAGGTTCCCAAAAGACCATTAAATTAAAATTAAAATTAAAACTTATCCTACCATATCTTTCTTTCTTTCTTCTACGAGTCTCATTTATAGTTTGTTTAAGCACCCTCGGGGCGACCAGAACCGCCGTTGAGCAGTATATCAGTGGCGCCAGGGTGCCATGGCAGTTGAATCCTTCTTATAAACAGGCTATAGGCATGCACAGCGAACACCCACAGCCTCGCGCCCTCAATCCACCCTTGAGGGTCCCCCATGCCATCATCGGACACACCCCGACTCACTGCTCTTGAATGCAGGTGAGCCAAAATGGCCTAGGCAAGAGGGCTACCTCCCATCACTATACGTGCCACGTTTCGAGACTCCCTTATGTATATATACATACATGTAAAATTAAAATTAAACTTATCAATACCATTTTTTCTTTATATATATATATATATAAGCTACCGCTTAGAGTTTCTTTTGTCACAGCTTTAAACTTTCATTTTTATAGACTTTTAAGAAGTCCACTGGTGTGTAAAAATGCAACTATATTTTCTTCATTTCCATTATCCAGATCAGCAGTAATATTATTTCTAAAACGGAACCTCTTTCTGAGGTCCTCCTATATGGTACACTCTTCTATAAGATGCTTGATTGTCAGTGATTTATTACAAACACCGCACATTGGTATCACTTCGCCGGTTAACAAATATAAATTTGTTAATCGCGTATGACCGATTCTAAGTCTGGTCACCGCTACTTGTTCACGGCGAGTCAACTTATAGTCGCTTTTCTGTGTTTAATTTTGTATTTAATCTCCTCCATTCAGCACTCCACTTGTTTTTTACTATGTTTGTTAGACGGTTTTTAACATCTGCCACTCTTACAGGAAATGCATCCAAAACATCGCAGACTGTTGCCTTTCTGGCAGCTTCGTCTGCGATTTCATTACCTGTAATACCAGCATGCCCCGGAGTCCATACAAATACGCATTGCTGTCCTCGATGTTTTAGTACGTATAAAATGGACAGGATGTTTGCAATTAGGACATCCTTAATGTTCTTTTTCCGAATTGCGACGAGTGCACTTAATAAATCGGAACTCTCTCTTCTGCACTATTAGCACTCTCTCTTCGCAATAGTGTTCAGTGTAGCGAAGAGCTTGCTGAATTGCAGTGAGTTCTGCCGTGTAGACACTGGCCACATCTGGCAGTCTCCAAAAGAGGGCTTCTTCATTTACATATATCGAGCATCCAACACCATGTTCGGTTTTAGAACCGTCAGTATAAATTCTAATATGTTCTTCGTAACTACTGACGGTTGCCAAAAATTCCTGCTGGATGATCACTGCTGGTTTCTTTTTTATTTCTCCTTGAGAGAGATCCAAACTTGTATTAACCGCTGGCAAGAGCCATGGCGGTATTTCTCTAGTAGAAATTGCCAATGTATCTGGAATGGCAATTTCATATTTATTTCTTAATTCGTGGTACCTAATTCCGGCTGGTCTGGAATAGGTAGCACGACGTTCGTATAATGCAGCCATGGGATGATTGGTAAACAATTTATTATTTATATGAGCAGGGAAAGCCCATATATTTGCTGCATATCTTAACAAGAGGATCTCTCTTCTATAATGTAGTGGCATTATTCCGGCTTCAGACATCAGACTAGCCACCGGACTTGTGCGGAAAGCACCTGTTGCGTATCTTATTCCGCTATTATGAACTACGTCTAACTTTCTTAAATGCGACTTTCTAGCGGATGAATATACGATACATCCGTAGTCTAGTTTAGATTGAACCAATGCTTTATACAATCTCAATAATGTCTCTTTTTCTGAGCCCCAATTTAAGTTCGATAAACATTTTATAATGTTTAGGGCTCTTTTGCATCTATCACTCAAGTCCTGTATATGTAATCCCCATGTAAGGGATTTATCCAATACTAGTCCTAAATACCTTACGCTGTCTTTATATTGTATTGGATTATCATCAATTGTCAACGCAGGACTTTGATGAGGAATTCTCTTCCTACAAAAGTGTACACAGCACGTTTTTTTCTGGTGAGAATTGGAATCCATTATTCCTTGCAACTTCATTTAGAGCATTGATCGCTCGTTGCAATTTGTACCTTAGCATAGCAGTCTTGTTGCTGGCATACACAATTGCCAGATCATCAACATAGACGCTTTTGCTGATTTCTACTGGAATGGGTAATATCAATTTATTAATGGCCATGGTAAACAAGGTACCGCTCAACGGCGAACCTTGTGGTATGCCATTTTCCAAGATTCTTTCACATGAATATTCATTGTTGACGCGTACTTGGAAGGTACGGTCATTCATGTAGTTGCTGAGCAGTATAGGCAGATTGCCACGAATGCCCCATTCATGTATCTGGAGCATTATACCATGACGCCAGGTCATATCAAAAGCCTTCTGAAGATCAAAGAAGACTCAGACACAATGATTCCTTTTAATAAAGCTGTTATATATAATGTCCTCTAAGCTGATCATTTGATCAGTGGTAGAATGGTATTGCCGAAAACCTGCTTGATACGGTGATATCAGGTTTTCTTTTTCCAAAACCCAGACGAGTCGATTATTAATCATTTTTTTAAATATTTCCCCCATAGCACACGTCAGAGAAATAGGACGGTAGCTATTGGGGTCTGTTACATTTTTATTTTTCTTTGGTACTGGAACAACATGAGCTTTTTCCACTGCTGCGGGTACGTTCCATCCCGCCATATTTTATTATAAAGTTCTAATAATCTACGCTTTGCAGTGGTATTAAGCTGCCTGATCATATTATAGTGGATTTCATCCGGACCAGCAGCTGTGTTACCTGCTTTTTCCAACGCTTTCGCGAATTCTTCCATTTTAAATGGTACATTATATGAGTAATTATACTCAGTTCTAAAATTTAGTAGACCTTCGAGTTCTTCTTTTTTGGTTCGAAAACCTTCCTCGTAGTTGGCCGTTTTGCTGGCTTTTTCGAAGTGATTGGTTAACAGCTCTGCAATTTCATATGGAGTATCTTTTATTTCATCTTCATCTTGACGGCTAGTTATGGGAGCAAAATCATAACGCCCACGAATCGCCTTCACTTTCCTCCAAACATCTGATGCAGTAGTAGTAGTTTTGTCGATGGATGACACGTATTGCTGCAAGGATCGTTTTTTCGAATCTATCATAAGACGTTTTGAATACGCCCTGTATTTCTTAAAGGCAACAAGATTTTCGACACTAGGACGCTTCTTAAAGGCGTTATACGCCCTTTTCTTTCTTTTTATAGCTTCACTTATTTCATCGTTCCACCATGGAACGGGTTTCTTTGTAAGTTTCCCAGATGTTTTGGGAATATATATCGATGCCGACTGAATTATTGCATTTGTTATGGCGTCGACATCGTCTCCGATAACTCCAGTTGTTTCTGGGAGTATCGTTCTAGCTTTGAAGCTCGTCCAGTCTGCCTTATCAAATAACTATGTTTTAGAGACGGGATATGTTTTTCTTGTAACATCAGTTACAATTTGCACCGGGAAATGATCGCTTCCATGCAGATCGTCTATGACATGGAAGCTGTACCTCGGTGCTATCGATCCGCTTATAAATGCAAGATCTATACAGGACGTCGATCCATCTCTGGCATTGAAAAAGGTTCCTGATCCGTCGTTTAAAATAATAAGTTCTGAATTCATCAGGAACCCTTCCAGTTCTCTTCCACGGGGATCTACTCGATCTGATCCCCAAAGAGAATTATGAGCATTAAAGTCACCCACCAGTAAAACAGCTGGGGGAAGCTCGGAAATTAGTCTTGCTATGTGATCCTTATTCCAATCAAAATACGGCAAGTATATGCTGCAGACAGTGACCTGGAGCGGACGCTTCATTCTAACGGCGACCGCTTGTAGGTTTGTGTTTAGAACAACCGCTTCGGTGGTAGCTCTAGTCGATGTTAATATAGCTACTCCACCTCTAACTCTTATTGTCTGGGTTTTCCTTTCTGCCATCCTTTTTTTCTCTTCTTCTCCATATTGCGAACGGCATCATGTTCGCGGAGAACATCGTCGCTGGTGTAGCTTCCGGTCTCCGAATCGGAGACCACCGAAGCCGCCGACGACGACGGGCATGGATCGGCGTCAGTTTCAGGCGCCGATTGAGAGCCGGCAACCTGGCCGCTCCCCGACAGGGGGGGCGCACCGGTCACCGCCCGTGGAAGGGGGACACTCGTCCCCCCTGTGAACCTTTTTGTGGCCTCTGAGGCTTAGAGGCCACTTCAGTTACAGGAGGCTTGGGAGCCTCCATAACAGACTCTATAGCTGTCACTTTCTTATCTTCAACTAAAATCTCGCTAAGACGGACTTGGATATCAGGTTTAGTGTCCGTTTTCTTCTGTGCTGGAGCGACTTTTTGTTTTGCAGATGTGTCTTCAGGAGGCTGTACAATTATTCTTGGCTTAACAGGTTCTTTAGTGCTGAGAGGCTTCATTTTGTTTATCCTCTCAATTAAGCCAGCCAAGGTAGGTGCGAGTTTGTTGATGATTACACTCTCATCAACAGCAACTGGAGCAGGATCAGGAACAGCAGCCGCAGCCTGAGCATATGTTGTTGTTGCTCTAGGTCTGCGGGTGTTTAAGATCTTTTTTGCTTCAAAGTAGCTGACTTTTTGCAGGGTTTTTACTTCCTGCACAGCCACTTCGTCTTTGTAAACAGGACAGTTTCTGGATCTACAGGAATGCTGTCCTCTGCAGTTTATACAGGTAGGAGGCTCCTTACACGGCTCTCCTTCATGAACTGCATCACCGCACACGCATATTTGCGGCCTCTCACACCTAACAGCGGTGTGTCCAAAGCGTTGGCATTTAAAACATCGCATTGGCTGTGGGACAAATGCCCGCACATCCAACCCATGTATGCCCGCTCTTATCTTCTCCGGTAAAGTAGGCCAGTTAAATGTAAGAACATGGGATGCAGAAGGAAGGACTTCGCCATTCCTTCTCATGTTCAACCTCCGACATTCTAATACTCCTTGCGGCGCTAATTCTTCTACAATTTCCTGCTCCGTACAGTTAAGAAGATCCCGACAGACCACAACACCCCTTGAGGTGTTGAGCGTGCTGTGGGGATCAACACGTACAGCTTGCTCTCCAATTTTCTTTAGTCCTAGAATCTTCTGAGACTGTATATCATTAACAGTCTCTACATGAAGTCCCGTGAAGTTTTTCTTATTTCTTTAACAGGGCCTCCAGCACATTTGTTTATTTCCCGAGCGATGAGGAAAGGACTCACCTTCTAGAAATTACCTTCTTCCTTCGTGATAACCAAATACTTAGGTTTTGGGATGCTGCTCTTAAAAAAAAGCTTTCTGCAAGCTTTTTCTAGCCTCAATCTCAATCCTCTTAATCTCCGTACTCTTTCGACGTTTCGCCTCAGGCGAAACAGCCGGTTCTAAACGAGGGTGTTTGCGTGAACCCTCTGCCACGTTTAATTGTTCAGTTTCCATGAACAAATAATCCCTTCTGAAGTAAGGCTAGCCGCCGGTGTACACCTCCACTCCAGGGCTACCAACCCTGGAGGTCCGTTCCGGTACTCCGGTGGAACCGGCATATGTCCTGGCAGAGAGCGGATGCGCAGTCTCTGCACTGACTCCAGGCCCCTACACACCGAAGCTTTCAGGGCTCCCATGCTCCGAACATGGGCACCTTAACTACATGCTTGCCATCGCGGGGGGCATGTGGATGACGAAAGGTCTCCGTTACACCTGCAAATAACTTTGACCGTGGCCGCCACATCGCCAGCTCTAAAGGCGGTATTATTCCATTTCCATAATCGTTAATAATGTCGTATCTGCAGGTGGCCGTAAAGTCCAGTCCTGTAATTCGGCCTATAGATGTAAATCGACCGAAAAAAGCATATCCGAGAAACAACACTCGGAACCCCGTTAGCCAGCTATATGTAATGTACTTGAGTACAGCTGTTGCCGCCCTGGACGTGGAACGTAGATGTTGTGTTCCGGACGTGGGGAATATCTACCTCAGGGCAAAACTTTACTTTATTTTCTTTTTTTTTATCAAAAATTAAATACGGATTTTTATTTCCTTGTACGAAATAAAGGAAGTATTGTGAACGCGAAAAATTTCGATTTTCAGATTTCAACGGAAATATCCATTTTGACCAACCCTGAATCCATTTTGACTAGCGTGACATCTGTACGTACGTATATATCTTGCATAACTCAAAAACGATTAGCCGTATGATGTTGAAATTTTGGATTTAGGACTGTTGTAACATCTAGTTTTGCACCTCTCCTTTTCATTGCAATTGACTGAATCAAAAGTGTCCCAAAAATTGGATTTTGGACCTTTTCTTAACTACAGTAGTAAGCTCTCATCGAGAGCTTTTCAACGATTATCATAAATGGTACTTATTTTCATTGGTTCCAGAGTTATAGACAAATAAAATTTTAATGAAATATTTGGGTGAAGGGGAATCAAATCGGTTCAAATCAGACTTCATCTCCTTTTTTCTTAAATATATTGATTTATTAATAATTATTAACCTCTGATTGTAAAAAAAAATTACGATAAATAAAAATTTAATAATAACCATAAAAAAAATATCAGAAGTTATTAATGAAATAAACTTTTATATGTTTTTGACTTAAAGAAAATGTGTTTATATAATTTAATAAGGATACAAGGAAGTCATGTGGTGTCCGCATCAGAATTTTTAAAGTAAAAAATAAATTCGTAAATATTCTACAAGTAAAACTTATGTTTTTGTGATATCGTTTTACTACCAATTTTCTTTTTAATAAATTTATTGTATTTTTATAGGTTTTTAAGCAAATAAACTTATACAAGTGGAATTAACATCAAAACTGATTAAAATAACTTATAGCTTTCATCTAAATTAATACAAAAATTTAACTGATATGATGTTATTAAGTTACACAATTCCTTTTTCTATTTTTCCTTATTTTTATTTTTAACACAGTATTTTTTTATACATTGCAGAAAAACAAACGATATGTATTATTTATGTAATTCAATACGTAATTAAAATATAATAATTTTTTTCATAGTTAATATTGCGTTGTATATTTCATAAAACGTTGATAACTAAGAAAAGTCTGTGCAAGAAAAAAACGACATTCTTTACAAGTGTAAAGTAGTGATTAGTTAAAAGAAAAAAAATTTTTAAAAGTACCATTCTGTTAAAACGGTAGGTGTTTTTATGGAAATGTAATTTCACCATTGAACGATCATGATGGCGTCTCAAGTGCACTCAAGAGAAATCACCACGAGACCATTGGATTGTCGTATAATGTGTAAAGAAAAACCTCTAAGATAAAAATCGCCTTGAAATTCAACTCACGGAAATTGCCTGGCAAACAGTTAAAGCATGATGATACGAGATCAAAAAGAAGACTAGAAAGAAACGATAGAAAAGCAAGGAGGTGAGAACAAAGATTACGTCAAATATCATCAGCTTCCTTGTAAAATTCAACCCTTAACTTTATTCACGATGAAAAGGGCCAGTGTTTCTTCTGGTTTTACATTTTTTATTTTAAGAATTTTGTTATGAAACTTTCATTTCCCTTTCTTTTTTGTAGTACTTGTAGTAACGACCATAACTCAGGTTTTCCTGAGTGTATTACTTCCTCCAAATCTATATACGTATATTTTAAAGTTACATTTCTTTTACACCTTTTTCCATACTTATATTCGCTAATTAATTTCTTGTAATTTGCAATAGAAATATTATTCTTGACTTATGCTTTTCATCTCAGAACAGTTAAAATATTGACAAAATAAATTCCAATGTTGTGACCTAATTAAATAATACCTTATCATGAATGATAACGTACGGTCGTGGATCTTGCTTCGTACTCTCTTTGAACGTCCTCTTGTACTTTTGACAATGAAATGAGGTAGTACTGTTAATAATAACCCTTAGCTTATGGAAAAATTGATCATTTTGGTGATAAATTAAATCTTTAATTTATTATTATTATTTGTCTGTTATAAATTACTTAATTATTATTCTAAAAACAAAACTATCTATACCGTACTTAAATCGACTGTTAATTTGAATAAAGTTTTTTAACCAATAATTTATTTTTTGCTATTATTGTTTTTTGTTTTTTTTTTTAACTATTAATCTGTTGCTTTATACAAAGATTCCAGACTTTATTATGCTTGTAACCATCTAAAGTATCTAAAAGAAAATAAAAAAAATCAGTCGAAGTTTAATTTTAGCTATTCTCTATTTATTCTAAAACTATGACTATGTAGGTGCAATTACACCAGCCACTGTCGGGTAGGTAAAAAAGGTCATTGCCATGGTGGTAGTTTATTAACTACCACCATGGCAATGACCTTTTTTGCCTAACTCGACATTCTATAGTACTGAAAGAGAACACATAAATAGAACACTGTTTCCTGAATTGTACAGCGTTAAATAAAGCAATGTAAAAATATTTTTATAACAACAAAAGGAAGACCAGTAAGTTTCACGAATCATTCTTTCTCATCCTCCTTCTCTCCTTTCCAAGTTCATTACACTATCGCAGTACGTTTTTGTAGATTCAACGCATTTTTCGTACACTATTTTGTATAATTACTTTAATGCCTATTATTACCCGACTCTTAATTGTCTTACTATACGGGAATTGTGATTTTGTTTACCTAAAACGCAAGAATGTTTGTCAATCACTTTCTCCTTGTTGATCGAATGTTTATTCTACTTACAAAATGTATCTATTAATATTCGCATTCTAATTATTCTCTTAAATCTACTACCTCCAATATTTAGGAGGGTGCATCATGTTTTATTTAAATTATGATGCCATATCTCCTTTGGAAAAAGAAATAAATATAGATAATCTAATTTACTATTAGGTGTTATCTAAAAAGGTTTTAAACAATTACTGATCACGTTTCAAGAGAGAACAACTGAGCTTTCCGGATGTAGACCAGTATTAGTATATCTTGCTACTGATGTTGCAGTAAACTGGACTTTTATGTAAAAAACATACAGAAATTATTTTTTTTATTTATTGTAATTATATTTTACAACTGGTCTTTTGGAATAAAAAAAATTAAAAATTGTCATTTTTAAAGTACATATTTTTTAGACCGATCTGTGTTTGTCTATGTCTTAACTAATTCATATACTAAAATACGTATATCATTTTTGTGAGTTACTTGTATACATTTAACATATATATAATAACTTACAGTTATAGGTTATGGAACCTAATGTACATTCATACTATTTTTTTTTTTTTAAATAGTAATAAAAACACTAATTAATTTGTCTTACCTAACATAATACAGAAGAATGCGCATTCCTGTAAAATATTACTGACGTGAAAAATAAAACGAGCATTTTTAAAGATATAGAATTAATTGGTATTTCTGCATTATTTGTTTATGAAGCGATAATCAATTGATAATAGACAGATATTAAAAGAAATTATACACGTATACAACTGAAAGCTTATAAAATAATGGCAGTTACTAGGAAGCTGAATGGAATTTCTAACGTCGATTATTAATAAGAATATCCGTTTTAAGAAAAAAAAGTCTGCTCAAACAAAATGCACTGTCTGCAGAAATTAAAAATTTTATTGACAATAAAGGATATATAGTAAATAGTGAGTAAACCACCTAAAAATGAAACCACCTCAATAAAATGAAGATATACGAAAATTTACATATATAAAATTTACATACATAAGTAGCCTCTGCTTACTTCCAAAGTCTTCAGGGAAAGTGAATAATTCACATAAAAGAAGGGAATAATTCCCAATTACTAAAGCGTTCGACAGGGTATAAAGAAATGATAGAAGGGATCTAGGTACACCACTCGTTAAATACTACTCGCGTGTATCAGGCTGACCGACCTCTGCAATGTAATCGAATGAAGTGAAATTTTGATTATATATTATGAACTTTTCCAATTATTATTAAAAATAAACTTATTACTGAAAAATATGATTATTAGCAATAAATAATCGTAAACCATAAATGAATAAACATAAATCTTAATCTAAAAGAAAGTTCTCACTTCAATAGCTGTAGATTTTTATTTTTTATTTTATTTTGAACGAGTATTATTGCATTCTATTCATTTTACTATTACTTGATTTTTGTAATTTTTTTTCGTCTCAGAAATTACATATACACATTTTTTGCTGCAATACATTTAAACTTATATCATTTGAAGGTGAAATACGATCTTCCAATTTTTTAATAAAGTGGACAGTTACACAATTGTATTATGGTGGACACCACATTGCATCACATTTTTTGCGGTGTCCGTATCAGCATTTATATTAGTTTATATGTTAATTTTGTTTCACGTCGCTCGGGTAATTATGTGGTGCAAGTTAGAACGAATCGGATTCGTAATCATGCACACATCGGTTGGACTCCAACTTCATGTAAATATATTTTTTAAACTTATTTTATTAATTTAAATATATTAATTTATTAATAATTATTCTGTAAAAATATTTTAATTAAAATAAAAAGTACATAAAATTCTATTTCACTAATAGCTTCTGATTTTTTCTTCTTTTTTTAAAATTTTTATTGAATTATTATTTATTGAAAAACTTTTTACAATCAGAGGTTAATTTAATAAATCAATATATTTAAATTAAAAAATAAAAAGATGAAAAATATATGTATATGAAGTCGGAATCGAACCGATGTGCCTTTCCCTTATAAGACCCAAATATTTCATTAATTAAAATTTTATTTGACCATAACTTTAAAAACAATAAAAATAAATACCACTTATGATATATCACTGAAAATTACTCAATGAGGGCTTATTATTGCAGTTAAGAAAAAAATCACAAAAGAAATACCGTCATGGCTTTTGCCAGCGGTAAATACAATGTTGGATCTCTCTCAGGGAGAAATAAAAAAGAAGCCAACAGTGATCATCCAACAGGAATTTTTGGCAACCGTCAGTAGTTACGAAGAACATATTAGAATTTATACTGACGGTTCTAAAACTGAACATGGTGTTGGATGCTCCATATATGTAAATGGAGAAGCCCATTGTTGGAAACTGCCAGGTATGGCCAGTGTTTATACGGCAGAACTTACTGCCATTCAGCAAGCTCTTCGCTTCACAGAACATTATTGCGAAGAGAGAGTGCTAATTTGATTCCGATTTTCTAAGTGCACTTGTTGCAATTCGGAACAAAAACATTAAGGATGTCCTAATTTCAAACATCCTGTCTATTTAATATGTTTAAAATCAACGAGGACAGCGATGTGTATTTGTATGGACTCCAGGGCATGCTGGTATTACAGGCAATGAGAGCGCAGACAAAAATGAAAGCTGGCAGAAAGGCAACAGTCTGCGATGATTTGGATGCATTTCCTGTAAGAGTGGCAGATGTTAAAAACTGTGTAACTAACGTAGTTAAAAACAAGTGGAATACTGAATGGAGGAGTTTAAATACAAAATTAAACTCAGTTAAAACTTCTCCATATAAATTGAAAAGCGACGTGAAGTTGACTCGCCGAGAACAAGTAGCTGTGACCAGACTTAGAATCGGAAAGAAAGAGGTTCCGTCTTAGAAATGATATTACTGCTGATCTGGCTAATGGAAATGAAGAAAAGATAGTTGCATTTTTACACGCCAGTAGACATCTTAGAAGGCTATAAAAGTGAAAAATTTTAAAGCTGTGTTAAAGAATCTCTAAGAGGTAGTTTCATTTAAATGTGGAAGTCTCGAAGCGTGGCACGTGTAGTGACGGAAGGTAGCCCTCTTGCCTAGGCCACCCTGGCTCGTCTGCATTCAAGAGCAGTGAGTCGGGGTGTTCCGATGATGGCATGGGGGATCCTCAAGTGTGGATTGAGGGCGAGGCTATGGGTGTGCGTGGTGCATGCCTGTAGCCTATTTATTTATAAGGAGGAGTCAACTGCCACGGTGTCCTGGCGCGACTGATAAGTCGCGCTACTGCTCAACTGCGGTTCTGGTCGCTCCGAGGGTGCTTAAACAAACTATAAACGAGACACGTAGAAGAAGGAAATGGTATTGATATCTTGTATTTTTAATTTCATGGTCTTTTGAGAACCTTATCTCAAATTTAATAACGGGGCCCTTTACACCCCATAAATGTTGTTTTGTCTTGTTATTGTGATTAATGTTGCTGTGTAGATTGTACTTTTAAATAAAATGTAAGGGCCCTTTACACCCTTACATATGACGATCCTGATGGTGATACTAATTTCTTTTTAAGAACGTGACGAGGGCTTAGTATTCGATGCCCGTAAAAATTAAAAAAAAAGAAAAAATCTAAAATCCATTTTTTTTTTTTTTGAGCTTTTTTGGACACTTTTGATTCAGTCAATTGCAATCAACCCCTTCGTTTTTGAGTTATGCGAGATACATACGTACAGACGTTACACCGAAGCTAGTCAGAATGGATTCAGGGATGGTCAAAATGGATATTACCGTTGAAATCTGAAAACCGATATTTTTCGCGATCATAATACTTCCTTTACTTCGTACAAGGAAGAAAAATAATAGAGATAGACAAAATAGAGGTACTGCCCTGATTGTGGGGTTGAAGAGACTTCTTTTCATGTATTTTTTCGCTGTTCTATATTTGTGGTAGAGCGTGAGGAGATCGTGGATGCGACTGGCCGAGGGGAAATGTTTGAACCTAAGGACCTCCAGGAAATTATGTTAACCAGTGAGTATCACTGGGCGGCTGTTACCCGATATGCTAAAACAGTTATGGAGAAATTACGTTCTGCCGAAGGAAGCCGCAGGTTAAATAGAGGTGCTGGAGTCCCTGGGCGGGGGACAGGGCCGCGGGCGAGTGTCTCGAAGGCCCTCCCAATCTTGTGGGGGTCGACAGTATACAATGAAGCCGCGGTCACTCCAACGGCTGGGGTCCCGGGGTCTTCCCCCACTTATGAACTAAAGCTGATAGCATGTAAGTATGCGTATGGTAGTATAAGGATTGCGAGAGTTTTTGGTGTGCGTGTGTCTGTGCGCGGGTGATGTATACGTGTTGGTATATTTGGTTCAAGTTTGTTTTTGTTGTTTTGTGCTGACTTTTTAGTTATTTTTTGATCTGTTTTTGTGTGTGTATGTGCTTTCTATATGCTTTGTTGTCTGAATGTGTGAGTGGGCGCTTATCCCCCCTTCTGAAGTAATGCTTTACCAGCTATTCCCAGGAGGGTCGGGTCGCCAAGGGTGGAGGTTTAGTAGGTAGTGCGCAGGAATACATATGCCTTTTATACTATCTTGCGGAAACAAAATACAATTCCGTCAGCGGTGGAATTATATTCTCCGCTGGTCCGCGGCAGTATTTATATCTCCTTATTTGCAATTCTTGTACCTACCCATCCTTTTCATGTTCAAGCGTAATAATTTTCATTGTCTGCACCTTATACGATTTTCCATAAGTGTTTTTATAAAAATAAATTTTTGTCGTTTCTTCTAAATTTTTCTTCCTACATTTGTTTCACGTTCTTGTTTCTGGAGCATCTCTACCCGTTATATTATCTTAGATAGGTGGACTTCATCCTGATATTTAATGAATTTTTATGAAAAATTATCAACAAAATTACTCAGAAAAATTAAGGTAAAAAGCAAAATTTCTGCAATTTAGAAAACAATGGCTCGGCTCAAAATTAATTTATGTATTTTTTTTCATTTATTTTTATTTGGACAAAGCTTGGTTGGCTTTGATTCTTTTGAGAACGGCTTGTTTTGATATGGGTATTGCCTTTGATGAATATTAAAAAAAAAAAAAAATTAATAATATATAACATTAACAAATTAAAAAAATATATGTATTAATACCGACTTCAAAGCTTCAAACAGCAGTTAACCTAAAAAAAATTAACCATTTTTTTTCAGTTATTCTTAAAATGTAGATTATTTTATGTTGATGCCATATTAAGTAAATTGTAAGCAATTATTCTTATTTTAGTGTCTATCTTAGAAATTTGAACTTAGAGAGAAATAAAAGAAGGTTTTAATACTATGGAGACAGCCACCAATCTCTGTGGCTGAGAAATAGCGTCTCGGCATTTCGCGCGTAGGTTTCGTGACCGGATTCGAATCCCGGTCAGCCATCACATCTTTTCATACGCTACCTATTTCTACCGTGCTAATGACCGTAGCTGATGATGCCTGGTCTTTCATAAAAAAAGGAAGGCTTTTTTTAATTCTATTTATGTAAAACTGTTATAAGGTTATCTCACTCGGAATAATACAAATAAACCCTATATATATATATATATATATATATATATATGTTTTTTTTCACTTTTAAACACGGTTTTTTAAACTACCACTTGATAACAGTCTTTTTTAATTGGAAAGAAAATTGCGTCTACCTTTCACCATTCTATTTAATTTAAATCGTTGTATATCTATGCCACTTATATGATTGAGACGAACTGTTTAATCTCTACTTCATGAAAATTGTTAGAGCCATTTAGAAGTTTCTGTAGCATAGAAATACACTCAACCATGCTATTTATATACGATCCCCCAGGCATAATGAAGCAAAAGTAGAGAAAAGAAAGAAAGAAAATTGCGTTTATTTAACAGATGAGAACGAATGAAATGAGTATATTCACTAAGTGAAAATGAGTGTAAACGATGGTTTAATGGAAATTTTACATTTTTAAATAATATTTAAAAAAAAAACGTTTTCCATACTAATTTAAAATAAGTTTTTCAATGTCAAATCAATTTTAATTTAATCGGAAAAAGGTTAACAAAATAAATTTACTGGTAATGTGTATTATTTTTTTTTGGAATCAAGCCAATAGATTTTAAGTAAGAGCTGAACGTACAACGTAAATGGTAGTATTCTTGATTGTTTTCAGAGAAGGAAAACATATTTTTCCTAGTGTACAAAATGTTGTTTGATTTCAGTAGACAGGATGATATCTGATTCTGGGATTTCAGAGTAAAGAATCCCACATTGGTACCTTTGTGTTCCGATATGCAAAGGTACGTATTTTACCTTATTTATAGTGATTCTTTTCAAGGTACAAAAGGATTTATCGATTTTAATTAGAATTTAATAAATGTCTGTAATGCAGGGAGCGTCTTGAAAAATGTTATAGTTAACACAAATTTACATACAATTTTTTTTTTTTTATATAATTTAAACTAACATATTTTACATTTTTTTTATTCAAGAGTAATATTTTAAAAAGAGGAAAAACAAGCTTCCCTAATAAATGTCCTTGTTAATAAACATACTTATAGTAACAACTAAGATCCTAGGCTGTAACCAGCCTATAATGATAGCCATTAATGCGCGATGGGAAGTAAGTTACGTCAGTCGCCAAGGATCATGTAAACTTTTGCATGACTGCATTAATGGCCATTATAAAGAGTTGCATACCGTATTTTTTCTACGGCTGAAAAAAATCTTGGGATTGTTGTTTTAAAACAATGATAGAATACATTTTGTATGGAATGTTTTTTTTTTTTTTTTAATTTCCAAAGAATACATTAAACAATAATATCTGTGGCAATAGGTTATTAGTCATAAGTTCTGCTTTTTCTTTAATATCTATCGGTGTTAAAGACATTTCTTCCTCATAATCTGAAAAAATTAACAAAAGGATAAACAGTATAGCACAAAAATTTAGTAACCTCTTGGTGTACTTTCAAATTAGCCTCTGTTTGCCAACTATTAAATTGAATTAAAATCAAACTAAAAAAAAACAACAAAAAGTCAGTTGATACTTAAACAATACTAGCTTCTGATTTGTCATTGGTTGAAAAGATTAGCCTTTTGATTGATTGAACTCCTGTATCGTAATGAAAATCAGGTTCCAGTCACGTAATTCAAACGTTACAATACAGCCGTAGAAAAACACTTTTTTTATCATAAGAACTACCATCACTAGGTTCTAGAACTTGTCTAATCTACAGACCATAAGTGACCAATACACCAGTTCACATGCGATGTTTTTTTTATCCAACAGAACATCTTCATGCACATATGGACGCAGGTAAATAAACGAACTAATGAAAAATTAAACGCAGATATAAATAAGAGGCTGATGAAATAAGCGAATATATGTAAATATAAAGCAGGAATACGACAAACAGTAATAGCATTAAAACAAAAATAATAAAGAGGCAGAAACAATGGAAACAGAAAGTAGTAACAGAAAACGTAATCCACAAGGTAAAAAAGTATCGAAAAAATGAAAAAAGAGTATCTTCAACGACCAATTATCAAGGTCCAGCACATACCATTTTCAAGCAAGGAGGTTTACTGACTATTTAGCCTATTCATGTAATTAGAACTGAAATAATCAATCTCATCCCGAACATCAGAATCCCTAGGTATTCATGTATTTCAGAATTCCTGACGAACCAAGGCGGTTGGGTCACTATCCTCAATATCTTGTTCTGTGAGTTTTGGATCACTTTAGTATTGCTGTCCCCCAAAGCTGAATTCCATACGCTCATATTTACGTATATAGTAAATCCCGACTGTACCAGACACAGACTGTGTCGTCCATAATTTTCTGTATAACACACTACAAGTTTACTGTCGTTCAAATCCTACGATAGTTAGTATCGAGTAAGGATTTCCTTCCTCTCACAAATAAAAATTATAGTTTTGTACTTTTAAACATAATAACGACCTGAGCGTTTCGTCACTCAATTTATGTACCTTTGAGAAAAAAATTCACAACTCTTACATTCCCTTAATCAATCAAAATTATGTTAAATATATAATTTAAAAACTTGTGGTACGGTAAAACGGTTGCAATTCTAACAAATTTACTTCAATTCTAACCTAATGCTAATAAAGGATAAACCTCTTCTAACCACACGTAGCCTACGTATTTTCTATGAGTTACTGATTAAACAGTAGTTAATTATTACTTAAATATTATAAAATTCTTTGAGTAAATGAAATACAATAAGTTTATAATATTAAATATTTAAACATAATATTATTAAATATAATAATATTAAAAAAAATTAAATAATCATGTTTATCATTTTAATATTGGGATGATGTCTCAGTAGGCAATGAATACTTAAAATTAATTAAATAAGGTGTTTTATGACAGTTAACTGTAAACAGAGTTATTATCATTTTTCAAAGTACGAATATAATAATGTGTCATGCAAGACTACGTAATTGTATAATTAAGGAGAAGTATTTTGAAATCGATACGATCATTATGATTAGCTAAATTTTTACATTAAGTAGCTCTTTTCCCACGTAACGAAAGTCAAAATAAGTGGTTAATAAAGTCTTCTCTAATATACAACCCTACGTTTTTTTATAATTTCCCTATCTCATAATTCAAAGCCAAAGGCTGTTGTTTAGTAGTTTATCATTTAAATTTAACTTTTTATCTAGAAAGCCGTTTGTTTAATTAAAATATTTAAGATTTTAATTATCTAACATGAAACACAAGGTATGTTTCTTAGATATTTATTTATTTTTTTAAATTCTTTGTTAAGTTTTTTAATTCTGTATGTTAATGTTTGCTTATGCATTCATGTATTCAAACGTTAAATTATAATGTATAGATTTTAGCAATTTTTTGTCATCTATTTATATAAGACTTTTCTTTTAACGAAATAATTTACAAAATTTAATTTCTCAACTGAATAAAATTATATTAAACATGTACTAATACGGATAATAAAATATTATAAGGAAAATAGTTGAGATTTTTAAACTTATAAATGTTTTATTATTTTCTAATTTTACACCAAGCTAGTATGTAATATTTTAATTTTTTTATTCATTTTCCCATATTCCACATAACGTTCATAGATATTAAGAAAAAAAAACTGTTGAAATAATACGTAATCCTCTTCTACTACTAAAGTGGTTACGAATTACTCCCTAAGGTCCTTCTAGTCGAAAGTTAAATTGAAAAAATGTCTTGAAATTCCGTTTTCAGATTCAAACGGTAAAAGATTATAACAAAATTTTATATGGCCATCACATGACTTCCTTGTACACCTATTAAATTACATACACGTAAACACGTGTTTTTAAAATGAAAAGTACATGAAATTTTGTTTCATTAATAACTTCTGATATTTTTTCATTAACATATATATATATATATATTTATTTATTGTTATTATTGAATTATTATTTAGTGTAACTTTTTTTTATAACCAGAGGATAATAATTATTAGTAAATTAATATATTTGAATTAAAAAAAGTTAAAAAAAGGAAATGAAGCGAATTCGAACCGATGATCCTTCTCCTTAAAAGATCCAAATATGTCATTAATTAAATTTGTTTTCTGTAAATTTGGAACCAATGAAAATAGGTACCACTTATGATATATCATTGAAAAACTCTCAATGAGGGCTCTTACTGCAGATAAGAAAAAATCCAAAATTCAAGTTTTTTTTTTATTTTGGACTACAACTAGATGTTACAACAGTCCTAAATCAAAATTTTCAACATCCTACGGTTAATCGTTTTTGAGTTATGCGAGATATATACGTACGTACAGACGTCACGCCGAAACTAGTCAAAATGGATTCCGATGAAATCTGAAAACCGTAATTTTTCGTGATCACAATACAAGGAAGTAAAAAAATGTTTGAATTACAGTACTCCATCAATATCTCCTCACAATTTTTCTTCTTTTTTTTTTAAAACACTGTCACATCTCTCTAACGCGTAAATTGCAACAATACATTGAATAAGTAAATGAAACCCTTCCTGAAACATAAAATCAGAATAATGGCTAATTCCCATACACATATTGCATGAAGGTTTGTCAATATGTTTAATATTGATATTGATCGCACACAAATATTACATCGATTACAGTAAATTTGAACTGTAATCGATAATCGATTACAGTTGCTGCATCTGAAAAGCAGCAAAGGTATGTTGCTAAGAAGTCCGGTGAATTGACTTCGGATGAAGTTCGAGAAATTGAACAACATGGCAATGCTGTGTGGCAGGCCGGGCGGGATGAGACAGATGATGGGCGTTATCGCATGATCTCTCTCCAAATATTGTTGGTTTGCGAGACGCCTCCTTGGGTGCACCCTAATAAATATGTGACGCAATTTCTTTCCGGCCATCGTATTTTTGTGGAACAGACTGCAGAAATTCGGCCTAGTAGATTCTGGGCTGTGTCCTTAGTGGGGACAATTGGACGTCACCTACCATCTTCTTTATGAGTGCTCGAAGTACGAGTTAATGCGTAAGGAGACTATCTGCCGGCTTGATCTTATCGGGTCGGCCTTGGATCTCTTTGAAAACTGGAGGAACTAGGCCGAATGGGCACTAATGGAGAGTTTTATAGCGTACTTAGCTAAAGAAAGGATTGCCGAGAGGATCAAGAGCTCTGCTTGGATTTATATTTTATTCTATTTTTGTTGATGTTTTGTTTTATAAATTATGTTTTATTGTTGTTCTTGTCCATTGTTTTGTTTCAATGTTACTGTGTTATTATTGTTCCGTGTAATATTTTTGTCTCGCGTTGTGTGTTGAACTCACTTTTACCTTCTACGGGTAGATAGTTCAATTCCTTTGTTTAGTTAGGTATTTTCAGTCTTGCTTAAGACTCGGTGAGATGTATTTTAATTTGAGTTCATTAAACAGTAGTTTACCGATGGGAATGTCACTCTTGGCATTCGCATCGGTGGTATCCTGGCTGAGGCGGACTGGAATATGTCAAAAGCCGAGGTTTCGAAGATGACCTCCCATAAATTCCATAAGGGCTCGGAACGGTGGGAGTGGCAGAGGGTGTATTTCCCTACGGGGTCATTATATTTGAACTCAAAATGATAATAAAGTGAAAAAAAATCGTTGATAGTAATATTTTTCTTTTGTTTTATTCTTTAGCAGGGATAAAATAAAATAATTATTGAGAAATAATCAGTTTCATTTTTCCCAAACATACGTATGCAGCACCAATAAAATTAAGAGAAATTGACTACAGCCTATGGACGTTTTTTTTGAAATGACGGTCATCGAATGCTTTGGTCATTTTTTCCTATGGGAATGGAAATGCTAAGCATATGAAAAATACCATAGCTGACCGGGATTCAAACCAAGGACCTCTGGATGAAAGGCTGAACGCTACTACTCCACCATGGAGATCGGCGCCTATGAACCTATATTAAAAATTAAACAACCACAATTTATTGACACATAAAAGGAATGGATACTTCTCAGTGAAAACATCGTACGTTCAACTCATTTATTGTTTTATGAAGCAATGATAAATGTACCGGGTGATTCGGAAAGGACTTCACAACTTTAAAAGCATATAAAGATTTATTTAGATAACTTACAGATTGGGTTCACATTTCATGGGTGGGTTCACATTTCAAAGTAAAGCATATCAAGTTTTGACTCAGTCCATTAGTAGCGAATTTGGCCACCAGATCTGTAACCGGTATTGTTAAAAATGGATACATTTAATGGTGTGGAACGCTCTCGCTGAGTGTTTTGGTTTCACGATTTGCAGTCAGTAACTGCAGTTCAACGTAATTTCGTGAAAGTACGATAGGAAGCCTACCAGTAGGCGTACAATTTACACTTGGCACTAAAACCTTCGTGGAGACAGGTGGTTATGTTAAACAAATAAAATCACTAGGAAGCTGCTGTCGAAATATTCAGACAAAGTTTTGCGCGTAGTCCGAGGAAATCATCTCGGCATTCGTCACGTAATACTGGCATTCCATAAACGACAGTTTGGGGCGTATTACGTAAACAATTGCGCTTGAAGTCATACAAACTAATTGTGGTTTTTTAAATCACCACATATCTCTATTTTACTCTACTACCTCTACATACCTCTACTTTTGCAATCAAGCAGTGCCATTTGATACTTTATTATTGAAATCTACAACCACTCTACATTAACAGAGAAAAATCTATCAGTTGTCTATTGTCAGTTGAAAATATTGTGAGAAAATTTAATTTATTTAGAAATTTTAAAAAAATATAAACTACTCAAGAAAAGTTTCTTTAGAATGTTAGGATTTAGTGAATTATATCGAAGAAATTTCTCGTAACTTTTAAACGACAAATCGTTTGATGATGAAAAGGAGTGTAAATACACCAGATATTCCGTTTTCGAATAACAGGGGCAAAAACAAAACTTATACACTACCCATACAATTGTACTTCACCTGAAGTAGTTAAATAATAAGCCGTAACCTAATCAACTGTTAAATCTTGTTCAATTCTTCTTATCTAACAAATCAAATTTTTTAATAGACTTCTGCAATAATAATCTGCTTAAAATCCTAATATTTTAATATATTTATTAATATATATATTTTATATTTATTTTATATTTATTTTAATATATATATTTTAATTTCTAATATTTAATTTCTGTTTAACAAATTAATATGCGCTAAGCTCTGTTCATATAATTTAAATATACTTTAAAGTGGAAGAAAAATCTATTTAAAAATAAAATAAAAATAAGTTTTTGTTCAATCTCAGAAAAATATAGTTTAATAATAACAAATTTAATAATTGTAAAGAAAAATTAAAAGCACAGATAAACTCTATTGCGGTATTTTCTGTTAAAATTAAATGAGTATTTTCAGCAATAACGAAGTTTAAGCAGTAGAAAACACCGGGTAAACAAATTAGATTTGCAGTAAAAACTATGTCAGTAGGTGAACTTTTCCATGAAATTACTTTTAACACTACCCAATATTAAACTTGTATGTTACATATGCTGTTCATGGTTTCAGGTATTCTGTTCATGAAGCGTATAAGAAAAACTTTTTTTTATACCAAAAAAAAGGAATTACATGAATATTTCTATAAAAAAATAAACTTTTAAAGTACGATAATTGCCCATTTTAAATCGAGATGAATTTTGTAAAAGTAATCACAGCACTGTCCCGTGAGTAATTAATTGAACATTATTGAAAACGCCATATAACAGAATTAACAGCTATTAAAAAATAAAAGCTGACAACTGTCGGTTGTTTCTCATTCACAGGTTGCATACACATACACGCAACTTCATTTAATATATTTATCATTTTATTTTAATACAATATCTTTTTGATAATTTAATTCAATTTAATTTAATTTCGCGTGCGGATACCGTATTTAATTCGAGCGGATGTGGCGGTATTAGCCGGTGACGGTCGGCACTAATTAAACTAATGTAATTTCATAACTTACATAGAACAAATTTTGTCTGTACGGTCGGCAGACTTTTGTAACCGCAAGGCTTAACGTACCAGGTACCGAGTCAACCGGGCGATCGAATTCGAGATCCAACCAGACCGAGTTACTTTTTTACACTTTATATATTATTAATTTATTTAATACTACCGCTTACCTGAAATACCGCAACATAGCACTAGTTTAGTGCATTTTTGGGGGTAGGGGTGCGATTTTGCAGATATTATTTAATTTTTAATAAATGTGCCAAAAAAAAATATAGCCTTAATTAAGATAAATATTGAGATACGGGGTGGTTGACCTTTCTCTGTAGACTCACCCCCTTGACCTTTTAAGTTGAAAATTTAATGGCATCAATGCCCCATATATAGAAAAAGTAATCTGACCAAGTTTTGTCAAAATTGGTCCAGTATTTCTAGAGTTATAAGGTGATTTAGAGACCAACACCGAACACATGCACATACAAAAATTAACGCCGGAAAATTTCCATCCAGTTTCTTGGGTTTTGGGTTCCTTAGGTATCAATAATCAAGATCAGGTGTAAACCGCAGATGCACAAATTGGACCGATTGCAATACTTTCCCTTCTAGAGCTGGAGCTCTGCTTCGGCACTATTTAGACGGGAAAGTAATAAGTGTGAACATTTTGCAACACAATATAAATTATTGCAGCGGCTTCGATTAATTTTTAAAGATTATTTTTCTAGTAAAATTGCGTGATTAAATATTTGAAGGGTTTAATTTAACACTTTTCAGGCATTTTTTATTTTCAAAATTATCCAAAATAATTGTGTAACTAATTTACCCTATTTGATTTAAAGGCTGTGTAATCAGCCGAATAAGGGTTCCTTGGTGTTTTGTTTGATGATAAGTTGCCTTTAGTAACCACATTACGCAAGTTGCGGCGGACGCTGTATCTGTGATGCACAAACTTAGAAGGATTGCTCGGAAGGATTACGGGCTGTCGGGCCGTCAAATGTACTTGGTGTACCGAGGTGTCTTTGAGAGCATGATCGCATAAGCGGCGCCAATTTGGGCGCATAGGTTGGATAGATATAGAGCACTGCTTCAAAATTTAAGGAGTGCCCAGCGCAGAGCCTTGATAGTATACACTGGTGTTTTTAAAACAACCTCCTACAAGGCTACCACCATATTGGGAAAGGCTCTCCCAATCGAATTAGTGTTGAAAGTTCGGGCAGCCATGTGGAAGTTGCGAAGAGGTCGGGAAGCATTTGGGATGCGGTTTCGAGCCGGACCAGAACCGGAGCGGAACGACTATCACGATGCACCAGGTCTAAATTTCGTTCAGTTACCTTCGGAAGAGGATATGGATCCTCGCGACGGAGGCATGACACACCATGAATAAGAGAAGATCCTTGTATAGGTTTATACATGATCTGGGGGGATGGTATGTCTCGAATTCATTTTTAAGAGCGGCGGGTGCCCAAGTGCTCACCAACCATGTGGATTTGAAGCAATATCTGTTTCGGTTTCGCCTAGCGGCTGATGAGTTGGGTGTCTGCGGGGAGGTCCAGTCGAACAAGCATATGATGCTCGGCTGCCCTGCTCTTGGGGGGCCAGAGACCAGGCCACGATGGAACTTAGAGGTCAGGGGCAGGGGGAAAACTGGCCGCTCATAAATGGCGAGTCAGTGTGGCGAGAGCCGCACTGTCGGACCGTGTGGGAGTTCCTCGATGAGGTTGCGATGTTCAACCGTCATCGCTAGAGTTTTTTCTAATTAAATTGGTTCATTACTGATTCCTACAGCGCCGCTGTGAGAAGTTTTTCCTGAGATAATGGCTGGCCACCAGCCAAATACAAGCTCCAAGCGCTTTAAATGGTGGACAGGCACTAGCTGGCATACAGCGACCGAGGCGTGACAGCCTAAATTGCTGTCCTTTATTTATTTTAATTTTTGACTTATTAATTATTAACATGGGTTGCGCCTTCCCGATCTAGATTAGTTTGACAAGTGAGCGGTTGGGACACATAAGCGGGTGGTGAATAGCACCCTGCTTAATCCGCTCACGCTGATAGGTAGCTCACTAGGAGCGTTTAGGTAACGAGGTCGCTAAACTGTTTTAGAGGCACAGTAGCCGTATTATTCCATATTAAACAGTAATGTATTTTTTTGTTTGGCAGTCGTGTTTTTTAAGTTTTTAATATTTATCTTTGTTATATTAATTAGAGGACAACAAAGTTATATATCCGCGATAATCTGGTAATGAAAAAGTAATAGAAATTCCTAAAATTATTTTACTTTGCTGGCATCATAGCTCCAGAGTTATTTTGTAAGAAGTAAATAAAGTATAGTAATCAGTAAAAAAACAGATATGGTTTTTTCATGAACCAGGAATCCCCCTAAAATATTCCCCCCCCCCACAAAAAAACATGGAAAGTACCTACGTACGTGTGTTGGCGTGTTTAAAACTTAGAAACGTTTGGCTGGATAAACCGATTTTTTATTAAATTTTATATGGAGACTAGTGTATGTAAGGCAATTTGTTGTAAACGTTAGGGGGCAGTCTTTCCAAAATTTTGTAAACATAACCCCACTTTATATTAACCTCAATACATGCGCGCATAAGCTTATCTTCCAATTTAAAAAAAAAATTCCCCCTTCCCAAAAAATTTAAAAAACTTATCCTTTTATTCATTGCATATTTTTTAACCGAATTCTTTTAAATATCTTTCTAGGCATAGTAGTAGTCACACCAAAAAAAGTATTTTGGGGGCATATCGGTGGTGCGAGAGCAGATCAAAATTTAAAAAGATTGATTTTTTGGAATTTTTTAAAACATTTTTTGATTTATTTTAAATTAGTAATTATTTTACAAGATTTAATCATAATTTCCCCCCCCCCATCGAAAAAATAAGTATATATATATATATATATATATATATATATATATATATATATATATATATATATATACATACAGGATACATAGGATATACAGGATATATATATATATATATACTGTTATATAAAGTAGGGTTTTTTTTTGTTCGGGATAAACAAAAAATTACTTGATCAATCGCGACAAATTTTTATCCATGTTTCTTGGTATAACTGAGAAGGTTTTTAGATGATATTTCATCTAGAACCAACCGATCGATTGCTTTCAAATTTTCAGAATACATATCTTGAAAGGTTTTAAGCCACACACCGGGGCCCTAGTAACTCCCTTGAAGGGTAAAATATAAAAAATAATCATTCTTTTTTCACCCCCAATGAGTGTGAAGTTGTGAATTAAAGATATTCATTGAGGAAAAAAAAATAATTCTTTTACTTCATTATTATATTTCTGCTTCCATGCAAAAATATGTTGTAAATTTTTCGTCGTCAAAGGTGTGTGTATTTTAGTTACCGTAGTTTCTATTATTCTGTCTTTTGTAATTTAGTTTCTTTTTCAGGTTTCTATAAAACACGAATATTTTAACTGTTATTTTTCAGTAATATTCTTACAATCATGAGGATAACGAAGAGTACGGGGGTCCACGGGGTGGAGCCCTCTGGGAATACACGGGAATGACGATCGAAGCGAGCTCTGCGGCCCTGGGTTAGGTCTCACGGCTCCGGGAGGCCTTCAGGAGCCCCTGATTTGGCTCCGGGTTCACCTGGGCCGACCTGGACTCTAAGAGTCCAGGTTCAGGATATATATATATATATATATACTAGCCAATTAAACAATTGTGTGTGTCAATTTTTGTTCATGCACTAACTAGTGAGAGTTTACAGTCCTTTTATTGTTCTGTTATGATCTTACGGCAATTAAAATTATGCGTTATCTCACTTTCTTTCTACAGCGAAGTGAAATCAATAATTATCGTTTCAATAATTTTTATATATCTGAAATAAATCTTCTTATCTGACATACCAGTTTACTTGACACCTACTCCGTTTTGCTTCTCGACACTTGACGTCATTTTTTTAGGACATTAGATTGGACTGTTAAAAGTAATGACGCTTCCGCTCAATCCTTCTACCACTTTGTAGGAGTCGGATAGGTTACGAGTACAGTATTCATTCTCTCAAAAGTTACCTGTCTCGATACTTCATCATGTGAACTCTTGAGACTTCATCATAATGTAACTGTTAATGAGATATAAAGGCAATATTGTTGAAGTACATAAGCCATTCATTTGAAAATCCCTTTTTCATAAACATAATATATTTATGTTCTTAAATGCAGGATATAAAATAAAATTATTCGTAGTTTACGATTCTGTAGATTATTTATAAAGCGTTTTTATCCATCACTCATCAACGTTTTCTTGTACTGTTAAGCCGTATATCACAACCTCTGTTGTATACCTACTATATATGTTATGTATTTCTCATTTGTATTTCTTTTCAATTAAGATTAATAGCCAAGGTTCATACATTAAACTTTACTTGTATGAATACGATAAAATTTGTTATTTAATCTATTTACCCTTGTTATTATTCTTTTTTATATAAAAACATTGCTTAAAGAAACCTTTCTATGAAAAAAGTTAAAAATTTCTAGGATTTTATTAAAATATTGATATAAATAAGGAAAGTATTGATAAGATCAGATCGGAACACTGTGTACGTCTGGTTTCTTGGGTTCTGACATCACGGTAAAGTCTCAAAAGTTCGGACGAATTAAAGAATTGGAATAAAATTATCTATGCTTCTAACCTTCCACCCGATCCCTCATTTGTGACACTTGAGGGGTTTGATGAAAAGCTTCTGTGCTTTTTAATACTATCTCTTCATTTTGCTATAACGCCATGATGATATTTCGAGGGGTCAGATAGTAGACTGTTATTAATGAAAATTTAATGGCAACCGTATATCTTTCTTACGAATTATTTATTGTAAAGAGATGTTATTCGGATCTTCGGAAGAGAAAAACAAATAATCCTTTACTAGTTAAGATAACGGCGAGGCTTCTCACAGTGGCAGGAATTTATAACCTAAATTTACATTCAAGTCTTATTTCTTTGAATACATTATGTAGAATATTTTTAATGTACAACGAAGAGTATTTCATTCATACGATACAACTCTATACGTTTAGGATTGTTTAAAATAAAATTCTTTTCGTTTATAATTCTTTGCGTCTAAATTCAATTTTTTTGCATTTTTCAGCTACAATTATTTATAACAAGAATAAATATTGTCATTTAATAATAATTTATTAATTTTTTTGTTTAATCATTCACATCTTGGTTTATTTGAAATCAAATTTTTGCTTTAATTTTAAATACAAGTTGGATGTAGGGAAACTAAAGAATTAAAAGAAAATTCATTAACAACTTCAGGTTAACTATTTTGGATCCGTGAATTTGACAGAATTATATACGTAATCAGTAATCTCAGTGTTATCTAAAATTGAAGTTTAATATTTTATTTGCAAAACTTTATAATATTTTTAAAAAAAACTTTGAAGTTTTCTACAATTCATTTTCTCAAAAATGAAAATTCATAACAAATAATAACAGTAAACTTACTTTTGTAGGTAAATTTAATTTCTGTCAAACGATATTGCTTCGATTGAGAAAAGAAATAAAATAACCTTAAAACTGACAGGCTGAAACAATAAGAAGATAAAAGAGAAAATTAATCTAATTTACTTAAAATTTTATTTTTTCAATTATATAATTTTAATAATAGTCTATTTATAAAGCTCAAACCCGCACGTTAGCGCAATTTTGTATCGTTGTATCTTTATTAAGATAAACCTCCGTTTATTGTTTTGCTAAGGTTTCGTAAACCTATTAGAATCACTTCTAGTTATACAAAAAGCCTTTTTCAAATTTTATGACTGTGTAGTAGGTTAAAATATTGCTGAGATGTACAATCAAACAGGGGAGAAGATATACATTTATTATTTGGATGAAATTGTGAACCAGCAGAATTTTATTTCCGAGAAATAACAGAAATGTGTTTTGATTATTACTTTGGGTAAAACGTGTTTTTTATTCTGAGCTCACTTTTCAGAAAAAAAAAATAGGGGCTTATTAATAGAAATACTTTACTTTTATTATATTCTATGTAAAACAGCTGGTAAAGTCAAAAATTTAAGTGAATCAATGCTGAAATGGATAAAAATGATGAATTTTGTCAATTTTAACTATCTTTCTTGCAATTTTATAGCTCCACTATTGATAAAACTGATTTTCAATACAAAATACATGTTCAATATAAATACATTTTTAAAAAATCAGTTTCCAAATCTGTGTGGAAGAATATTAATTTTAGCACTTTTTTATTTTAATTTTAAATCTTTTTATTAATAATTTAACCAAAAATAAAACTATTTTCAACAGTGTTGAAAAATGTGTTTTTTTGAAATATGTTATTTCAAATTATTACGTAAAAAAAGAAAAAAAAAATTAACTGTATTATTTACATTTCTTTAAAATTAAAAATTTTAGCACATTTAATTTGTTTTTAACACAACCATTATTATTAACAAGAGATAAATATTAAAAATTAAAAAACTCGATTGCCAAAAAACAACATAGCTCTTTAATATAGGATAATTAAATACCGTGCGGGTGAAAATTTTGTAATTATGTGTATACTTTTTGCATATAGTAATTTTTTCAAATTTTAAAAATTTATTTACGTACACACACACACACACACACACACACACACACACACACACACACACACACATAGCCTATGATACTTGCGGTAACGTAAGGATTCCAATGCGGGGTCAAATATCTAAGTCGGTTCAGTCGTTGAGCTGCTAAGATGGAAGACACATACATATATCCTAAATACATTACACTCCTTGGGCAATTGTACAAAAAAAAAAAAAATAGTATCCTTCAGTTTAAAAAACTGTGAAGATATAAAAAAAAAGAAGATTTACATGAATACATAAATTATTTGAATTTCAAGATTTAATAAAAAAATAAATTAAAATTTTAACCCTTATTACTTTTAACTTTACCTTGTCAGTAACTATATAGTTGCACAATATAATACAGTAATAAAATGATTATTTTTCTTATTCAGAAATTTATTTCCCAATGAATTACTTCAAGTCTTTAAATAACATCACTATTCTTCTACATTTTGAAAATTATGTACTTTAAATTACTACAGAAAATACTTAAATAGAATTCAGAGCATTGCATTACACTTTTCAATGCTTTGCCTTTAAATCACTGCGAGATTCAGATTCTTTTATAAGGTTCTTTGTCATTTTTCTTAATTTCATTATTACTACTACCCAAGATTGCCGCCAGTGAAAGATCACAAAATAGCATCTGTTTTATATAATTCATTGTTGATATTTTTATAAATGAGACATAATAAATTATTTCATTCAGAAATAACGATTTAATTTAAATAAATCAAAGAAGAAAAAAGTGAAACAATCTGAAGATATAAAGAAAACGAAACTGATTTATAATTTATGTAATTAATTTCTCATCATTTTGTGTTTGTTGTTAGTATTATTTTTCACATGGATTACAACCAGTTTTCATTTCAGCCAGCTATCGAATCTATATATTGAAACGGTATTATAAAGACATTAAAAGATAACTACCCGTGTGCAAAAAGAACAATAAATATAACAAAACTATAAAAAAAATGGTAAATATATTTATTATTTTTTTAGACCAATTATTTATTTTGTTTTCCATTAAAGAATTCTTTCCCGATTTTACTTCCTTTCTTGTACGAAGTAAGGAAGTATTGTGATCGCAAAAAATTTCGGTTTTCAGATTTCAACGGAATTATCCATTTTGGCCATCCCTGATCAATTTGACTAGTTTCGGCGTGACATCTGTGCCTGCGTATGTATGTACATATGTACGTATCTCGCATAACTCAAAAACAATTAGCCGTAGGATGTCAAAATTTTGGATTTAGTTGTAACATCTAGTTTTCCCTCCCCTTTTGATTGCAATCGACTGGACCAAATGTATCTAAAAAAGCCGAAAATCCCAAAACAGTTGGATTTTGGACTTTTTCTTAACTGCAGTAATAAGCCCTCATTGAGAGCTTTTCAACAGCTCATTGAGCTGTTGAACTTTGCGATCAGCTCATTGAGAGCTTTTACGTATCATAAGTGGTACTTATTTTCATTGGTTCCAAAGTTACAGCCAAATAGAATTTTAATTATTGAAATATTTGGATCTTACAACATCCATCGGTTGGAATCAAGACTTCATCTCCCTTTTTTTTAACTTTTTTTATTTAATTTAAATACATTAATTTACTAATAATTATTAACCTCTGATTGTAAAAAAAAAATTCTATAAATAATAATTCAATAACGATAAAAAAAATATATTAAAAATTATCAGAAGTTATTAATGAAATAAAATTTTATATACTTTTCATTTTTTTAAAACATGTATACAATTTAATAGGAGTACAAAGAAGTCATGTTGCGTACACATCAGATTTTTTATAAATAAGTTGGTTAATTTTTAGTACTAATATTAATTTTAATATTTAGGTTTCTTTTTATTCTTCATAACCTCCGACAAATTTCGTGAGAATTTCAACTACTTTCCGTAACATTAAATCATTTTCCTAGAAAACAACATACTCCCGTGTAATTTTTTCAATATATTTGTGGTATATACAGTAACTTCTTTTTAACTAAAATTGTTGATCTGGTAGTAACTATTTTTATTTATTCTATTGTCTTATTGATATATTTTTAGTTCCAGATATGTTCTGATATTTTGTTAATTCTCACACGAAATAGTTTTCTGTAAATATTACTGACCGTTTGTAAAAATAAAAATAAATCATCTTATTTTAATTAAAGGTGTGTTAATTTACAAACGTGCTACGTTTGATAAAAAAAGAATCATTTCTCTCTAAAAAAAAAAAAAAATAACTACCTCTAATCAAGTAGACGGTAAAACTGTTTTCGTGTAACTTCGAAAAAAATTTATTACACAAAAATGCTTCGTTGACATTTTTATACATTTGTCAACTCATTTAAACAATTTTCATACAAATCTATTTTTCAAAATATGTTAAATAATAAACATTTATAAATATAATTAGTACTTCCGTCAATAAAATTTAAAATATACCGATTAAAAAAATATATACATTTAAAACCCGAAATTGATTGTGTTTCTTTACAATAGGTAAAAGTAATTTTACTAAACTCAAATAATTTTCACTAAACCCTTATAATATTATTCATTTTTAGTGAATTCATTTATTTAGAATCTCCAAATATTTCATTTATTATAGGATTATGTAATTTTTTATTATTTCTAAGTATTTATATTGAATTAAAAACCTCAATTTTTTATATATATTTTATTCTATAATAAATAGCGTAAGTTAATTCACTGTGCTTTTATTAGGTTTACCATAATTTCCATTGAGCCTTTCAGAAAAATGCAAGGCAGTTCCTTTTTTTTATCCATGGAATAACATATCTATTGTGAAGTGATTTATAAAATCTACGATCAGAATGAATTATTTATGTATAGGCTAATATAAACTAATTTAAATAATACAATTTTATACAAATCAATATTAAAATATAATTTTTGCTATGCAATGTTTGTTATCAGAAAAATAATGAAAGGAAATGAATATTAAGAAATTAATTGTTTTTAATTAAAGATAAATTAAATAGCCTGTATTTTCTTTTCTACTATTTGTAACTTTGAGGTTAACAACACATATAGATATTTAGATGGATGGCGAATTATCGAGAGAATAATTAAAAAGTTACGAATTAGAGAGGTCCTACTGAAATAATATTTCTGCACAATACGTTAAACAATATATATATATATATATATATATATATATATATTTTGTTTAAATTATTCAGCAAAGTAATTATAGATTTCCCAAATTTTAAAATTAATTATAAAATGATTTATTTAACTTAAAATGTATCGCTCACCAGCAGCAATAGATACTTTTATAAATATCCAAAAAATACTTAGCAAAAACCTTTAGAAATGAATTTTTCCCACTATAAGTAACTGGTATAAATAGCCATTTAGGTAGAAACGTAATTTCAGTAAACAATTACAATAATTGATTACAATTAAAGGATCTTTTTTTTTATGAAAGAGCGAGCATCAACAACACTATAGTCTACAATTATGTGTGTTTGTTTTTTCAATTTTTTGTTTTTCATTTTATGTTAATGTAATGCCTAACTCCAGCGAGTGAGTTTCTGAAAATGGAGCAGAGTTCTGAAACGCATTAAAAGTAAATACCATAAAAACACATAGACGGATATAATCTATTAAATTAATTACTGCAAATAGTTTATGCGTTTCGTTTGCAGCAATATTCGGATCTCCGATAACATTTTTTTTAGTGAAAATGGTTTCATCAAAGTAGGCAAACGTAAATATCCGGAACAATTAATATTGGAATGAAGAAAATCTTTTCATTTTCCATGAACCTACATTATATTCAGAAATGATCGGGGTTTGGTGCCTAATTTCTCGGAAGAGAATAGCAAATCCATAATTTTTTTTGGAAACAATAACAACTGATTACGCCAGCAGCAGCTTATAACCAACAGACTTATAGTGCTGCTTAAAGATGAACGCGATCGTTATGTTGCAGCTACGTGAATTCTTTGAGGAGAAAGTAATTTTCTGTAGTCTATCGCCATTTAGGTCGCTAGATTGCCAGATTTATTTATTTAACATGGATTTTTTCTTTGTAGGTATTTAAAAGAAAAAGGCTCAAAATTAATCCACGACAACTGATCGACTTAAATGGAACATTGATATCAAAATATTCCGTAATAGCACTGCAATCATTAAAAATTTGGTTGCTAACATGAAAAATGTGTTGGTGCCTGCATAGCTGCAAATAGAGGACATTTAAAACATTTATTATTACAAAATTACTAAAAATTATAAAATAATAGCAGATATTTATTTCCTTCATAAAATTTAATAGAGAATTTTTTCATATACTGGTTTCCATGATGTTTTTTTTTTCATATGGCTTAAATAATTTTTCACTCAATTTTACGTAACATCACTTCCTGATCAAAATTTTAATTCTTCTTCCAAGATTTTTTGATTAACACCTTGAAACAACGTATTATTCATTAAGGGTTTAGAAAACCCAATTATATCAGTCTATAATTTACAAAGGGATTAGAATTAAAAAGGGATTACAAGTTTTCATTGTTTTTTACAAAATTATGTCAATACTTCGATCTCAAAAGAATAAATAAATTACTTTTATTAACAAATTTATAAATATTTATCCTAGCATATTAACCTATTTCAAATATTCCATTTACTGTTTTCTTTTTTAGACAAAATTCCTTTAGTTAACCAGAAATATTTTTTCACGTAACTTACATGAAAGAATTTCTTTTATATGAGAGTACTGATTTTGAACATTTTAAATATTGCCAATGGAATCGTTTATAATTTAATTTTTTGTAGTTAATGATTTTATGTAATGTTTTAATGAAAATGATGTTCACTTATACTTTACAATTTTTTTTAAAAATCGAGGCTGGTAAGACTAATGTTAAAATACTGTTTATTTAATATATTTGCAAAATTAGAAGTAAAGGCTTTTTAAATTATACGCTTTAATGTTGTTTTTTTTTTTTTTTTTTTTAACTTATTTACGTACAATAAAAATCGACCAGTTTTATTATGAACATCATAAAACACAAAAATTATTTCAATATATGAATCTTAAATTGTTTGGAAAATATGAAATTATTGATAAATAATATCCCATTTAGTTACGTAATAAAATGTTGTAAAATTAACGCATCATTTCTCTGTCATACAAGCATATTGGTCAGTAGTTAGTACATACGCATAGATCAGATTAAAAATAAATTCTATAAAAATTTTTCAATATCCAATATAAAATTTATCATTAAGTTTAATATTGATTAAATATAAGAACAAATTATTTCGTAAAGCACGTGAACAGGAAAATGACACAATTAAGTTTTTACAAATTTAAAATATTTATCGTTCTGTGCAATAAAAAATATAGACTAAAATTCAGAAAAAAAAATCAAAATAAATACAATTAAAATAGGCTTTAGTGTTGAAACGGAAGTTAATCACACTTTTTGAGCCCTTTAACATATTTAGTTGTCTTAATCATCTTAGAAAAAAGTTGTTTTTATTTCATATTTAATTTTTCTCATTAATATTTGCATTGAAATATATTTTCAATAACATATTACATGAAATAGTGATGTAATATTGTCACGAAAAATTTTCAGCTAATTTAAAAATTATAAGATTTTTTATTGTACTCAATTCTCATTTGTTGTTAAATAGACCAACGGGTAAATTCATGCTCTCTTGAGTTTATTCTTTTACATACAAAAACTTTAATTAATATTGACATTTCATAAAATTAATAGTATAATAGTATAAAGGCAGTAATGGCTGCAGTGATACCACTGTAGCTATTACTACCCTTAATATTATTACACTATTTTCATTCGGTAATAATGACAGTTATGGGTGTGTTCTTTAAAGGATTGTGGATTCTTCTAACATAAAAATAAAACATAATTATAAAAATTATAATAATAATAATAATAATTATAATTATTTGTTCTCGTAGAATTATTTTGATACAAATTTTCATTTGTATCAAAATAATTCTACGAGAACAAATAACTAAAATCTACATAAAGAATTAAAATTACTGCTATTTCATTTTTTTTTTATATCATACTAGATTTCATACAGGACGATAAGCCTGTATAAATCAAAAATATTAGAAAGACTACTAATGGTCGATTTATAAAGTCTATGGTCGATTTTTAGGAAGGCGTGTTATTCTTGGCCATCAATTCGGCTTCAGACGTCATCACTCAACAATCGAACTAACAGACAGGAACTCAACGTTATCATCAAGTGCCTAGAAGAGAAGATGTATTGCTCAGCTGTTTTTTGAATGTTGACTAGGTCTATGATAATTTCTGGCTTCCTAGCCTACCGTAATAAGTTGAAAAGAAGCCTTCTTAGACCTTGATCCTACATAGCTACATGGACAAACGTTTTTCCCAGGTGAAGTAGAATCAAGACTTCTCTACATTCTTTGACACTTGATCGGGTATTCGTCAAGGCTCGATTCTGGGGCTGATTCTATACTCAGTCTTCAGTGTGGATCTCCCGATTCCGGAGGACATCACAGTTGCATCGTTTGCGGATGACATGGCGATTCTGGCTGTGGATGCTCACCCTATCGTAGCTTCTGCTAAACTGCAAGCTGTATTGGATCTAATTAACGAATGGCTAACGAAATGGAAGATGAATATTAATCGGGCTAAATCTATGTACGTTACGTTTCCTATGGCGAGGGGAAACGGCGTTTTCATCTCGTTGTACATTTTCAGTTATGAAGTCAATTTTAATTCTATTTTGACTACCTATGCTAATATTTAAGTGGTAGACAACATAGGTTGCTATTTTATTTAAGTCTATTTTAAAGAAGTGAAATATAGCTTTTAAAATAATTGTTTAAGCTACTAACTTTTCAATAACAATTCAATAGAATTTACAGTTTTACTGTATCAGCAAGCAGTTATGAACTAAAGAGAAGGCAGGACACTAAAAAATGACCCACCGGGTTGGTCTACTGGTGAACGTGTCTTCTCAAATCAGCTGATTTGGAAGTCGAGAGTTCCAGCGTTCAAGTCCTAGTAAAGTCAGTTATTTTTACACGGATTTGAATACTAGATCGGAGATACAGGTGTTCTTTGGTGGTTGGGTTTCAATTAACCACACATCTCAGGAATGTTCGAACTGAGACTGTACAAGACTACACTTCATTTACACTCATACATATCATCCTCTGAGGTAATATCTGAACGGTAATTACCGGAGACTAAAAGAAAAAAGAAAGAAGGACACTAAAAAATAATTCATCAAAATTACAATGAACAAACCTCAAATGAAAATGTTATAGAAAAAATTAACTAAATGATATTATTTTTTTATTCTGTTAGTTATAATTTATTCAAATTAACATCTGGGGAGGAGAGGTTTCTTTGTGATAAAAATCCGCAATTCCAACATTTCTACTACGTGAATAAAATTCTATTTTTATGTTTATCAATTTTTTTACTAAAAGAAAAAAAAAGTATATTTATTTAGTGTCAGTGTCAGTTAAAACGTGTAGTAAATAAATTGAACGAGTTGTTGGAGAGTACAAGTATCTTCGTAAATGACAAACAATCTATAATTCGTATTGTTTATAAATATTACCAAAATCTGCCTCAGTAAAATGTATCTTCACTGAGTTTCTTATCGCCGGACACTGTAAGTTCATAAGCGGTGTAAAAGAATGTAACTTGTGTTGTTTTATTTTATAAATAATACTAAACTTGAGAATATTCAACAACACTAAAAACATTCGCTCAGTAATACGTTTATGTCGGACGCTGCCAATTAGCAGTGATTATTTTTTAAACATCCACTACAATGTCGCCGTAATGCTTAACCTATAATTCGAGTGTAAAACAACATAAACAGCTTACCTCGTTTCTATGATCCTATTAGTCGCTTTGTAGTTAAATAAATCATTACCACGAAATAATGTTTAAACGTTAATTATAAATGGAACATGTCAGGACGATTACGCATTTGCTAACCATTTTATAATACAGGTCAAAATACATTATATAACAAAATCGATTTAATCGTTGCTTTTGAGTATTTTACGTATTATTAAACATTCAGGAGAGGTTGTAAAAATGTGTATAACAGCGTAATTTAAAGAGACTTAATTTATACATAATTAAATAGGAATTTAAAGAAACTCGATAAATGAAATGTGAATTTCTGTCTTGTATGAATAAAGATGTCCATTCTATTTATTATTTAAATAATAGATGTGACTTTAATTATGACCTTAGTTAAAACTTAGTTTCTGACGAGAAGCTGAGGAAATTAAGTGCCACGAAGATGGGCCATCTGCAATCAGGAAAACAGTCAAGCTGTCGATGGACTTGCCACCTGATGTCGGTGATACTTTTACCTTCCACCGATCTTGCACGTAAACAGGAGGTGGGTGACAGTCCGTCACGATAGAACGGACTAAAAATAGGAGATGTAGTCTGGGACGTCTCTTCTATAATGGCGGAGAGCTCTGAAACCTCTCACAAGTGTCGGTTCAGAATATTCTACGACTCTTCCGCTAGTGAGCGGAGTTATCTTGTGCCAATGCTGTGGGCTGGAGGCGAGTCCTCGATACGTCAACTTTGCATGTAATCGTTTAAACTGGCGGTAGCATTGGTGTCACGCCTAAGAAGATTCTGATCTATATGTTCCGAAGCCGGACCGAGCCGGTCTCGGTCGTCTCGTCAAGGACGGAGTCCTCACCTAAGCAGGCACAATCTGGTGCGGCCGGGGCTAGGAGATCCAACCCACCTGTTGATGACGCATACCTGTCGTGGTGAAGGCTGATAGCAGGTCCTACACTGATTTGTTAAGGACTAAGAAGGAGTCGGTTACCAGGGAGGAGGCAGGGGTAACTCAGCTCTCCCTGAGTAAAGGTCGCAACGATGAATTGCATGTCCGAATTAAGGGGGATCAGAGGGCTGAGCAGTTCACTACGTAAGAAGGCGTCGAATCGGCGTGTGTATCTCTGATCCCGCGGAGGTAGGAGGGCCGTTATCCATATAAAGGACATGAATTCTGAGACCACTGAGCCACGACGTGCGTGATGCAATAGCTCACACATTGGGCGATTCTGAAGAAAAAAAATTAAATTACGGTAAATAAAATTAACGAAGTTATTTCCTGAATATTAAAGCTACATGTTATCATATACAGTCACAAATATAGGAACTGGCAAGTACGTTTTCAAATGTAAATTAATAAATTCTTATTTATACATTATAACAAGTCGCTAAAATTGAATGAAAGCTCAGTATATGGTAAAAATGTAATCATCGCCACAATAAATGTATTAGGAAGTCTGAATTTACCCCAAAGGAACTTCAGTTTTAAGGTTTATTGAGAAGCTTTTTAAAAGGAAGCGCCGTAATACGAGTCAACAGACAGCTATCCTTCTCTCCCCTCCCCAAACAGATCACGATAGGAGATACCGAATTAATAGATCAAGAACACTGAAAATGAGAGGAAAAAGAAGTAAAACGATAAAGATCGATTTACCCAACTAAACTTAGACTAATAAATCTACTCAAAGGATACTTTTTTAAATCCCTTCGAGTAGCGATAACCCACCCTACCCACAAACCCTTCGACAGCATCAGTATAGATTTACTCAGAACACGATTATTATATTACCAATCAACGATTTTTATTGAAGCAGCATATATATGCAAAAATAAAAACTGATTTTAGTGTAAAATTGAAAGACCTATTTGAAGATAGTTCTTAAAATTCTTATGGAACATCTTTTATATCATATTGTGTGATGATTGATTGGAAGTACACCAAATAAAAAATATAAATTGATCAAGCCAAATTTCCAGTTGGAAGGTATTGGTTTGCGTTCTTTCAAAGAACAGTTAGCACTTATTATATAATACATCTTGATTTAAAATCTCCATCCATGAAAAAACAATCGGTTTAACTTCGTATTTTGTAAAAACTCTTGTTCACACAAATAAACAAAAGAATTTTTAAAAAATTCACGTAAACCTACACCACAGATGAAATTAGAGGAGTTTAAAACATCTTCCCTTGGAAACGGCTGAGTTGTTAAAACTATACAAAAACTTTGATTATAACCTGTCACAGTATAGCTTTCTTTTTGTTACCTTTACTCATATTATACTCTGTTGTAAGTGAAATGTTTTTAGTCTTTGGTCTAGAATGTAACTTATTTTTGTTGAATTATTTTCTTTTTAATTTATTGTTAAAAATGAAAACAAAAAAACAAATAAACAAGAATTCAAGTAAACCAAATAATTATAATTAACAATTTATTTTATGACTAAATATATATTACTACATAAATGTTTTGAGATTTTTTGACATCCTCAATTTTTAGAATTATTTGTTATTTAGAATTATGAAAATAAACATTTTTATAAGCAATGAGTATTAGATTTCAATACCCAACGGTGTTTTTGGATGCAATTATTTTCTAAAAATAAGAGATACTGATGGGATAATAAATCCATCATTCATACTAATGTATATGGCTTAGGCAAATTGAAAAAATCAGGCTTATTGCAATGCGCGCAATTTGCAATGCTAATTGCAATGTGAAAATTAAATATGCTGTATTTGCATTATTGCTTATAATTATAAACCTAACAAACTTAACCTACGCTCGCTAACCGAACTAGCGAACTTAGGTTAAGTTTGGTTAGATTATATTTATATTTCCAATTAGTTGGACGCATTGCAATAAGCCTGATTTTTCAATTTTCCTACGAGATATACATTGACTAAAAAAAAAAGTAAATTTGAGTTGTAAAAGAAACCAGCAATAAAATATGATATAACACTCATGCATCAATATCAAAAATAACGGTTGTAAAGCAAGCAGAAATGAGCAACAAGCGATTTGCAAAATTAACATAACCATCCCTTACAATAATAATAATAATAAATATCTCATGCCAGGTTTACTAAAAAAAAGTGAAAATTGAAGGGATTTCTCGTTATCCTCTTCACTGAACCAGATGTACGACTGCGTATCAGCATGTCATCTGCATGCCGGAATGGAGGTGATTTTAGCCCTCCAAGAAGTGGCGCATTAAAAATAATATTACTTTCAGAGAAAGCCACTCTCACTACGGCTTCTTGTATCCTTATTAAATTTGTATTAGCCATAACAAACACCTTGGTTAAATAGTGTAAAGAAGCAACGTGTTATATTTACTTTTTTAACTCAGCAGAGAATAAATTATAACCCGGTTTTGTCTGGATTATTTTATTTGGCTATTTGAAGAACCCGACATTTATAGTTTGAGGAAATTGACGATTAAAAGACGAATATGTTTTTCTTTCGTAAAAATGTACAACTGAACTGCAATGAATGTACTATAATAGCTACATACTTGATATTGCGGGAAAGATAACAGAATTAATAAACATAAAATTTAATTTATGTACAACATTTTACCAAATTCCTTTAACAACAATTTGTGTTGAAGTAATTTTAATTATTTATTATATATATATATATATATATATATATAAATACAAATATTCAGCTAACGTGAGCTGAAAGTCTGCTCCTCGCCAACTGCTGTGTCTAGTCTCCTAATCATTATACTGTATTAGTCTGTTGTATATGCATTTTATATACAAATTTGTTATATTAGAAATCAGATGATGTTAACTGGTTAGATAGCACAAAAAACCCCGTTCGCCCAATGAGGACTTATTACTGCAGTTAAGAAAAAGTCCAAAATCCATTTTTTTTTTTGATTTGGGTTTTTTTTGGACACTTTTGGTTCATTCGATTGCAATCAAAAAGGGAGGTGCACAACTAAGATGTTACAACAGTCCTAAATGCAAAATTTCAACATCCTACGGCTAATCGTTTACGAGTTATGCGAGACACATACGTACGTACAGACGTCACGCCGAAACTAATCAAAATGGATTCAGGGATGATCGAAATGGATATTTCCGTTGAAATACGAAATTTTTTCGCGATCACAATACTGCCTTTACTACGTACAAGGAAGAAAAAACATTAAAAAACCGAAGTACGGTCACCTCCCCCTGGTGATTGTCGGGTAATTCTAAAAACCGTGCAAAATACTTTTTACCCAAACGGATAGATACAGCCTACAACTACTATTTTTAAGACGTGCGCCGACTGTTCTGAAACCCGCATTCTTCAGATCATTCAGATTTTCGAGTCCTTTTTTTTTTCACTCCCAGAACAACCGGTACAGCCTTAAAGCATTACCTCAATCGCTCCGGAGTGTCGTGGCAGCAAATTCGCTTACCCTGACTTGGCCCCACCCCCCAGAGGCCACCATTGGGGTCTCCCTTGGATCATAGGAACAGCTCGACTTCCGCTTCTGGATAGCCGAGATACTCCTCCCCGGCCATAACCTACTCTGTTCTGGGCATGCACTTCGCATGCCCTTCTTCCCCAACACGCCCTCTTATACCATCAGGGTCCTCCGTGCTATCATCGGAAGCACCCCGACTTCCTCGCTCTTGTGTGCGGACGAGCCAAGGTATCCTAGGCAAGGAGGCTACCTACCTGTCCTAGCTAGACGTTGCCACGTTTCGTCCCGACTTCCTTCATTTTTTGAAGTTACAAACAATACTTTAAATATAGAACAAGACAAAAAACAACATAATAACTTGAACAATTACAATTCAGAATGTACTAATAACAAAGAACCTTAATCTAATAACTAAGCTTATTACGCTTACGGCCAGCTGCAGCTCCAACCATGGCAGATTGGGTACCCCTATTCCATAACTCCTATGTTCTTTCCAATATATTACTCTACGCCCCAGGTGCTTCTTCGCTGCCTTTAGCCTGAAGTATCTGTGAGGCCAGTGACACAACTTCAGCCCACTGCCTCCGCCCTGGAGCATGTATCCCTCCAAGGTGTCTGGGATCAACTAGCTAAGTCCCTTCAGCCGTTTGAACCACTCCCATCTTCTAAATTGAAAGGAGACATGTTCCACTGTATCCTCTTCCTTGCAATAGATACAGGTCGGAGTGTCCCTCCCGCCAAATCTGTAGAGGTACGCCCCAAACCTTCCATGCCCTGAGAGGAGCTAGGTCATGAAGTAGTCCACTTCCCCAAATCTCCTTCGGAACCATGGTTCGAAGCGCGGTATGAGACTCTTCGTCCAAGCACCATTCGTTGACGCCTCCCAATCAGACTGCCATTCAGCTGTGCGTTGTTGTCTGGCCTCTGCCATTGCTATTCCATCAAAACAGCAATGTGGGCGGCTACGGCCGCCCACCGTAGCTCGCCCAGTCAAAAGCGCTGCGTGTGACCAACTTCCGGCACCACCCAATCCCCGTCAAAGGCTGGAAATAGCGACTGGACCACCCGTAGGGTCTGGCCACGAGACAGCCTGGCGAAGGGTCGCCCAAACTTTTTCATTGCGATCTGATAGGCCTTTCCCTAGGGGTTCGCGTCCAGTTTCCCCACCAGACTTCGCCATGCCTCTATTTTGGCATGATTTTCGAGTCCTATGCTGTTCAAAGTGTTGCTTTGAAGAAATTACAATACAATGATAGTTTTTACAAAATGGATAGGTTTAATTACTATATATCAGTATTATTTTCACAAACATGAGGATAATGAACAAAGTGGAGGATCCAGTGGGTAGAGGAAGGGCCTGCGAAGCAAGCCCTGACCGTCTAATAATTTTATATTTTTATTAAATACAATTATCTATAATTTTTTTTTAAAGAAAATAAGAAATAAAAATACAACAGCTTTAAAATCGAAATATTAATAATTTTTATTTATCTAACTTTTTATTTCTGTTAAATTTTTATTTCATATCTTAATTTACTCATAAGTTTAACTGCTAAAAGCGCAAATCTGAACCGAGCGTTTAAACTTATTACTAAATAGTCGCGTACACTCATTATTACTAGCACGTATTACTTAACAGAAAATTAATATACTGTTATGCTCTTATGGAGAGGATTCTCAGTGTTGTTAAACAAGACGAAATCTTCAGCAGAGAGACTCATGTTAGTTTACTAATTACTTAATTAAGGAATTTACGTATCATTAATTCCATAGATTAGTTTACTGTTCAAACTTTATGTTACAAAACCTAGATAAAAAAACATTATTTTGATCAAAAATACTGTCAATTAAAAACCAGCACCGTTTATTTTTTTATTAAACACTTTATATAGCTCAATAATCCAGCAGGGAGTTCGTTTATATGGTTTACATTTTAAGTTCGATACTTTTATAGTTACTCAGGGAGGAATGACGAGTTACTGTGCATGCACTCTTATGTCACTCTCTACATGGAAGCTCTGTTTCCTGTCCAATCTACCTAACCTGTAAACAAAAATCTAGGACTGAAGTGCTTATTGTATAAAACCAAACATCCTTTTACGCCTTAAACATGCATTTAGCCTACATAAAGTTATCTTCTGCAAAACTCCAGCTATACATTGTTATATCACTTACATTGTGGCAAAAAACTTTTGGGAAAAACAATTTATTTAATTATACTAGATGAGTGATTAATACCTATGCTATGTAAGATTGTGATTGATATTCGAGAAGACAGAGATTGATATTAGCCAATGAGTTCAAATTTCCATTATTTACGCTTAATATCAATTTATCTGGACTTTATTGAGTCCGATTCATCTCTGATACATTTTCAACAAATTTAATCACATAGCATTGGGAGATACATTATAATTACAGTCATTCTTTAATCCGATTGTTGATACCGGAACCAAATTATTCTATATTGATCAATAAATGTATTGAACACAGGTTGATTTGTTAATGTACATATATTGAAAGAAAACATGCAGTTGTTAAAAAAATCTTAAAAATACATAGAAAAAAAATGTTTAAAATGCAATATATATATATAGATACACATTAAAATTTTATTTCAATGTAAAATAACAAATATAATAATTTTGACATACCGTAATATAGAATTTATTTGAAAGTATTTTCTTCTTTTTTTACGATTCCCTAAAAATAATAAACCAGAATATCAGAAAGTCAACGTTGTCACATGAATTCAATTATGTTCAACGTGATGTGCACGTATTTTATGTCCGCCTCAACTGATACCAACTTTTTTCCTCACACTATCATTGTAAATGGACTCTGAGGAATTTTCTTTTTTTCACTCACTCTTTTTCAATCATAAAATATTTTAAGGTTTTCATATTTCATCCGTTCACTTTATTATCAATCAATTTTCTCTACTTATTATTTCTTTCAATGTGTTTATCAACCGGTATAAAATTAACAACAAATTCATTTTAACTGGTAAAGAAATAAACAGTCAAAATTTAAAATATCATTCTGAGATTCTTTTTTTTGTAATAACAAATGTTTTAAAGAACAATTCTTTAAAAATATAAATCTCAAAATAGTTTTTTTTTTAATATTTTTAATTATATTCACATCAACAATTAAAGACATTAGCGACTCATCAATATCTGTGTAAATGTACCGGTAAATACGTGGTCTAGAGTGTACTGGTTGTTAGGCAACTATCGTTGCCTAACAAGCAATTGTTGTTATCAGTGGTCCTGAAACCGATTTTGTTCTACGAAACGCAACCATTGGGCACAAAAAACGAGAGTAACATCGAAATCGTACAACGATTTCAGAAGAAACTATTGAGAAATATAATATAAGCGCCGTTGTTTACGAAAAACATAGAAATACACGATTATCTGGAATTGCCAAACATTCGAGATGAGATACGGTGATTTGGTACAAGACACAAAATGATACTGATAAAACATGTGAAGTGGTTCGCGGTTAACCTCCTGGATAACAACGATTACATTAGGCGCCTAAAGCGGCTGCATATATTAAATTTGTAAGTTTACCGATATTTGAGGTGAATATGCTACCCTACGATGTTGTGCATCGGCAAAATTCTTCATTTCGTTTCTCCACTTACTTTTATTGGTTCTTTGATTTGTTGCACCGTTTCTGTGTTTGATTTTTTCTTTGTTTTTTATGAACTTTTCAATGTTCCTTGGGCTCATCTTCGTATGTATTTATTTATGTTTATTATATTTTTATGTACATTATGTAACATATACATATATATATGTACAATCATTTGAGGAATTTCAGCGGAAACCCCTCTTTTTTATTCAAATTTACTTACGGTTAAATTGGAACCGATTGTAAATTAAACACTGAGGCAAAAAAAAGCTTTTCATCAAAAACAATCTGAAGAAATTTAGTTTATTTAAAGTTTAAATAAAGTCGTGTTTTCAAAACAAATTTGAAAGGAATATTTCAAATTTTAATTTTTACTTTGTTTTGTAAAAATGGGAATTTTTCATTTTTACATGTTTGAATAGTGTTCTCACAACCTATATTTTGTTTCAGCTCCACGTTGATTTATGGAAAAAATAGATAAATTGATATATAAAAAATTGCTTAATTTTTTTACGCCATAAAGCACAATTTAGCAGTTACAGAAACATTGCTGTATGTAATATTAAAAAACTGAGTTAATATCGATTTTTTACGGGTATTCCTATTTTTTAAACCAGACAAAGAACCATTAGCGCTATTCTAAAATCCATTATATGCAACTGTAAATCAGCATGTCATTTACATTGCGTGCCGTGTACACTGCGTTATTTTTCTGAAGCGTATGATTAAAATGAGGTTATTAATTTTTTAAATCAATTATTATAAGCTTTAAAAGTTTTAGAATAGTACATCTACTAGATCAATTTGCTTAATAAAGCAAAACATTTATCAACTCTACTTTTGTATCAAATCATCACTAATAATTGAAAAAAATATCAAATTAATCTTTTAGATATATTATTAAATTAATAAATTAACTAAAAAATATTACAACTTCATTTAATAAAGAAGAGTTACAGAAAGTAGATTTTAATAAACTTATTATAATAATAATAGTAACAGCAATAACAATAACATTAGTATTAGTAGTAGTAGTAGTAGTCAAAATAATATAGTCAATATTTATAGCAAAAAAAGTTTTAACTTTAATTCTAATGAATACAATAGGTCGTTGAACTACAAAAACTTTTATTTTTCCTACAAGAGAAAGTATGCAGCAATAACTTTTCAACAACCCAGAATTTGTCGCTGTTTACATTACAGCAGCGTAGATTTAAACTTTAAAAAAATATTTACTTTTTAATTTTTAAAAATAACTTTATGAAGATTGCCCTGATTATTTTGTAAAAAAAAAAGTAGAAAATAGTTAAAATATTTTTAATTAAATTGAATGAATATCGTCCTTATCATGTTCTGTTGTCCAAATAATTCAACAAAATTTATGTTATTACGTTTATAATTTGTAATCACAGAATCTCAGTTAATAAACGAATTTTCAGCAAACTAACTTGACTACTGCCTTTCTACACAAAGCTAATAATATTTTTCTCTTAACATTTATTTCTTATCAATTCTGTTTTAGCAACTTCCGCTTCAAAAAAACTTGAAATCATTACATTTCTTACAAATTAAATAAAGTATTTAATATAAGTTAATAAGTAAAACTTAAAAATTAACAAAAGAAAATGGTTAAAAAATTAAACCATATTCCAGCTGCTGATCTTTAGTAAACTGATTTTAAAAAATTAATGAAAAGAGGAAAAAATTATTTTTCTTGTAAAAAATTTTGAAAAAGAAACACATGATTTTTAATAAAGGACTTTCTCCGGTTGAAATATCTTTTGGGGTTTGTAAATATATATATATACATTTTTTAAGCTATTTTAATTGAAAAATGTAAGATAGAGTTGATACCTACGCATGATAATTAAATTTGTTAAATGTTTAAAATCAATAGCTCATCGTATTTTTAATTTAATTAATACCATGCGGTTTTTCCTTTCTCACTGGAGTTTTTGTTTTTTTTTTTCAATACAATATTGAATGACTTCTGACCTTAAATGCACAAATAATTGATTATCTCCATTGTGGTTTGGTAGCATCACCAATTGAAAATAAAAATTTTTAAAACCTTATTCAGCAGAAGCTTAAAAACTGATCAGACCCTTCTGTAAAATTTCTCTCCCCTAGAATTACAGGTTTGAGAGGTATAGTGTTACATGACTGAGTGTTAGTACATTCTCGTGAATATATATATATATTTTTTCTGCAGTGTGAGAAATTATATAAAAGCCAGCGTATATATATATATATATTATATACACGCTAGCTTTTTAGTTTTATTATGATAAAAACAACCAGAAATCTCATTTTAATAAGTTTAAATTCACAATCCTTGTGATTATATCACTGAAATTTTCAGTTTTAGGGAATGATTTTTCTGTATAATCTTTTTAACAAATATTTAGGACCTATGAAAAATTCCCATGCAAAATTTTAATTCTCTAGAACTAAAAATTTGAGGGATAAAATAATAATAAGTTTCATTTACTTCTTTAATATAAATAAACAAGTGAAGAAGTAATACTCGTAATAATACAAGTGTAGGAATAAAACTCTAATAGAAAATGTATAATAGAATTCTATTTTATTTTACGTAGATGCTGTAGAAATATTTTCCTTAACGAAAAAACAAATAGTCAAAATTAAAAACATAATTTAATTGCTATGAACAAAGTAAGTGAAGAATAAATTAAACTCCAAGAAATGAGTTTATTATTTTACGTTTAATAATATCGTTTAAAGTTAAGTAATGTAAAAGGTAAAAGCATATTACGTTTTTTTATACGTTGCTGGATGACATATTTCAAAAGAAAAATTGGTAACTCTTGAGAAAAACTTGAGTAAAAGAAAATAATAATAACAAAAGAACAGAAAAGACAGAAAACGAATGTAAGAAATAACAGGAATTGAATTAGAGTAGCCATCAGGACAGTTAGATATAGCAAAAAATGTAAGAGCTGAGTTTCATCCAGGAAAAAAGAGATATGAGGAAGATAAAACCAAAAGGACTGTCACACATGAACAAATACACGTATACGAACACATACACACTTACGCTTATCGAAGAAAAATGATTGTACTGAATAGGGTAGTTTCTAGAGAGCGTTTCCTGTTTAAATAACCTTTTTCATGTAGCTTAAAATGTTTCATCTGTATTTATAGCTAAAATATATTTTTTACTTATTACTTTTTTTGTAAATGACAAAATTCGCGTTTTATTATCCTGTATATTTAAACGAAAAACAATAACACGTCCTTGAGCACGGGCTGAATTTGAGGGTTGTAAAATTTTTTAACAGATGATAGTATGGAACATAAAATGAAATTTTTTTTGAGGAGAAACATTTCAAGTAGTTATATAGCTTACATATTTTTTTGTTTTAAATTTTTCTGTAAAAAATCCTGAGTATAATTTTAAGGAATACACATTAGTAGTATAGGCCAACAAAAATAAGCATAACTTTTGCTTCATTTATTATTCTATCTTAAACAGTGCTAAATATATTTCGACCAAAAAAATAAAATGAGGATTAAGTCATTTATACAATTCTGAAAAGAACAGTACATCTCGTTTTAAAGCAGATGAGAAATTGACTAGTCGTAAGCCAAACAGTATTAAAAAAAACTCCATTTTTGAAAACACTGATTAAATTATTTATTATTAGAATTATTTACAATAGTAATACCGGACATGGTAATTAATTACTTTCTCGATTGTAATAAAACAGGAAAATAATACTACTAATCAAAATGTTATATGTGTTCCCAATTTTCTTTTAATTTGTCAACGTTTTGGGATACTCTGATAACAAAAATACAAAATAAACCCTTTGAAAACTTGTATGTAAGTGAAGCAAGTTCTGTGTAAGCAAATTGAGGGGTATTAACTTCAAAATAAATTAAGATAAGATCTTAACCAGTGATTGAGAAGGGATATGGAGAAACTATACTGCATTTCTTAAGGTTTCAATTTTATTACAAGACTTATTTTTGGTCAGAAAAAGAGGAGATTTTATAATTAAATTTTTGGGAAAACGTTTTAAAACGCCCTCCGATCTTGAAAATTGTAGTTAGTATTTAATTCATTATAAGATAAATACAATAGGAGTTAAATATAAATTTAAACGAAAGAAAGTGTGAAAATAGACTTTTTTTATTAATTTCCCACTTTTTATAACAAAAAATGTAAATGTTTTTTGATAAAAATATTTATTATTATTCTTAATGTGCACGTTGCAATCTGTTCAACTAGGGATAAAAATATGTTATTCACAGCAAATTCAACAAACCTAAATTCGTAAAACTCAAAAAAGTAAAAAAAAAAATAATAAATAATTAATTACAATATTTAAACTTAGGCAACTTTTACTATTTGTAAAGAAGTATATTAAAATAATTATGCATATATATACTTCTCAAACTACAAGAAACTGTAATATACTTTACCTTTAATCAGGTTAAAAAATTGTGAAATTTAAAGGGGGTGATTTTAATTATTAACCTTCATTAACACATCAAAATATTGCTTTAAATTCTCATTTCTTATTCGAAAAATGTTTGGGAAATTTCATTATTTTATTAGCCAGCTTTTTACCAAAACTTGAATAAACGTTTTAGTTTTCTTTTATTTAATTAAAACAACAAAAGTACCAGTAAATTTAAAAAAAATAATTAATAAATTTTCATTAAGAAACGAGTGTAGTCCGTGGGCAAAATTTCTAGAACATGAAATTCCGTAGAAGATACAATTAAATCATTTCCCTTAAGATTATTCTCGTATACTATTATACTAAGTGACACTTTTGTACAATGTGTAGAAAAAATGGTAAAAATACAAATGATGTGGAAAAATTTTTACATCCCTGGCATCACAATTCTAGAATTATGTGGCAAAAAGGAAACTATGGTAATCAGCCAAAAAATGGGGTATGAGGATTTTGCATTTTACGACGTTTCATGATCCAGGGACTGAAAAAATGGGAAGTAATATTCGTACGTATGTATGTGCGTATATTGAGGCGTATTTGATGCGTAATAACTTTTGACTGGATAAACCGATTTTGATAAAATTTTGTACAGAGGCTCATTTATACGGGGAAATTTGTTATTGAAATTTTAGGGTCAATATTTCAAGAGGTGAGATGGATTTATGGGATTCAATTTTCTCAAAATTTTACAAATGTAACTCCACTTTATATTAAGCTCAGTATATACGTTCATGTTTATCTTACAGTTTTAAAAAAAAAAATTCCAAAATTCCCTTTTCAAAAAAAACCCGAAAAAAGCTTTTTTATTGCATATTTTTAACAGAAGTTTTTTTTAATTTCTTCCTACCCATAGTAATAGGGCAAGCGACCCTAAAAATATACTTTGGGAGTAATACTAGAGGTGGGAGAGCCGATCAATGTTTTATAGTATCTATGTTTTTAATTTTTCAAAACGTTTTTGGTTTATTTAAACTTTTAATATCAAAAGTTAAATAATATTAAAGTTATTAAAAAAAAATACTATTAATATACTAAACTTTTAATATTTAAATACTTTAAACTTTTATTATTAAAAGTTTAAATAATGAACTTTTACTAATAATACTACAACAAAATTTCACCGTAAATTCATCCTTACCTCCAAAAAAGAAATCTTAGATAACTTTTTACTGGTTGTACATCTTTCGGTTGATTTTTATAGTTTCTTTCATTTAACATAATAAATCGTAAACAAATCAAAAATTTCTTGAAAGGTGATTTTGGAGGTGTAACTCCAAAAAACCATTAACCCCTAGAGAAATATTTAGGCTCTCTTTCTGAACTGGGTACTTATTCGCCCAGTATCTGTTGGTATATCAGACAGAATACTTTTTACCTTGGAATGAAAATATTGCATTACGAATCAATTATTTTCCATCTACCATATCTAACATATGATGGAGAAAATTGATCCAGATGCTGAAAGAACTACATAGCACCAGTCTTTGCTTAAAGAAAATCCTCAATCATTAAAAAAAAAGTCTTTAGAAGTAACCATCTAAATCGCAGTCTATTAAGTCAGATTCTCACAGGACTAATGACGTTAATCTTCACTAACCCATCGACAAGTAATATGGCAAACAAAAATTGTCATATTGTACTTGTACTGATGTATGACAACAATTTTGATTCTTTGTCTGTTGGAGCCGAAATATTGTAGCTTTCGTCTATAGTATCAAGCACTACTTTACAGAAACTTTACTAATTTCCTACATACACTAGACACACAAGCGCGCGCGCGCGAACACACACACTTGGTTTAATGTCAGATCTACTGGTTACGCATGGTTTATTTGCAGTAAAATCATTTTGTAAGAAACTTTGTTTCAGATGTTACAGGTTAACTTTATTTAATACGATATAAAATAATAGAAAAGGCTCAAGGCAAAAAAAAACACCTATTGCATTAAATAATACAATTATAGAACATTAAACAAGTTTTATAAATAAAAACAGCTCAAAAGTAACAACTACCATCTCATCGAAGTTCTTGAAACAGTTTACTTTTTACCTATTTTTTAAGCACCGGAAAAACATTTTCTCGTGAGGTGCGTCTATTCACCCTTCTTAGTAAAATTTGAATATAATAAATATCAGTTTGAAAGAAAAAAATATATAAAAGGGGTAGTTACATGTTATGAAAGTTTTACATGAGAACACGCAAGAAGAATTACCCCTAACCGTGAAAACAAAATGCGTCCAAACTTTCAACTTTCACGTTAGTTTGAAAGAAAATAAATAAGTAGTTTATAATATATCACGCTACTTCATAATCTTTATCGTATATAAATAAGGAAATTATTAAGTTGATTATAGTATTAGAATAGGATATCTGAATTAATTATTTATAGTCTATCAAGTAGTTAAATATACTTTTACATCACAAACACATGCAAGGTGAGAAATCAGTTTTTTTTAATATTTATTCTACTAATATTTATATTACTAATTCCAAGGAACACTTGGAACTAAATTAGAAAAAACTAAACTAAAACTATATTATAGTTTTCTTTCATTTACTAATTCATAAATTTTTTTTTTACAAATATAAGCTTTAGCGACTGTAAAAATTTCACGATTGTTATATTTTTTATTAAATTCAAAATTTTGTTTTTTTTATTTTTTTTTTAAGTACATTACTTCCAAATTACTAATATGTATACATGTAAAATGATATTCGTAAACGAGCTGATATGCAACAAACTCATACCGGTAATAACATAGCAATCTAAAACAGAATAGTAAATTGCCGATCTCCGTAACAGAGAATCAGTCTTTTATCCGGAGGTTCCGGGTTTGAATCCCGGTCAGGCATAGAAATTTTCATACGTTACAAAATTTTCATTTCATATTTCCATTCACAAACTTTGCAGCTTACATGGTGTATTTATCATCCAAAAAAAAAGAAAAAGATGTCCTATGTCAGGTTCATTAGAGATAATAGGAAATTAAATGGTTTCTCTCTGCTTTGTACAACTAGCTAAATCCTACATCATGTTAACAACACTGAAATGAAGAACTTATTGTTTACCACATATGGCTCGAAAGGTAATAATTTTTGATATAGTCGGTTACATTTAATTTTTTTTTTACATATCGCAATGTATTAGTTTATATTGAAATATATAAGAATTTTTTCGATACTCTTAAACTAATATTTGGGCTGTAAAAATGTCATTAACTAAGAATATAGGTCATTTACAGTTTTAACCCATACGTTATTCAGAACGCTTTTGTAGAGCAACAGTGCAGATTAGTTGGTTGCTTTTAATTAAATGGTACAATACATTTTTTTAAATTTATTAATTAATTTTTATTATTAGGTTGTTATAGACTTACACTTTCACTTATACTTATAGCATTTCACTAAGTGTTAGGGTAGATCAAAAAATTTATGTAAAAAGACAAGCAAAATATGATGCATGAAAAATATTTTTAATATAGAATCCGAAGCTAGAAATATATTTTAATCACTAAATGAAAGTTACGCTATTACACAGCAAATATTCTTATTTTAAATACTATCATATAATAAATTACAACACAGTAATAATAATGACTTTATTCCATCTGGAGGACAAACGGTTCTCTAGCTTATTGTACGCATGTCCGTGTGACTGAGATACAAAGATAATGTGTGAAAATACTTCTTTAAACAACGGCGTTTAATTTTCAGAATAGTTAAAGAGCAAATTAGTAACTGAAAACCAGAGGTATGATAATTTAATTTATCGCTTTAACTAAAACCGTTATAAAGCATACAAAGCTCACCTAGAGATTCTTGGTATACACTAACATGGGAAATAGAACACGCGCAGGAAATCTATTAGCGTTTTGTAAGGACCGTACCTAAAATCTCATCCGATCCACCACCTGCTTCATATTCATACTAGTGATAATTATTCATATGGAACGGTGATTAGGCAGGCCATAACCAATATAATCTTGTAATGGAGTATGATGTAATAAATTAGTTACAAATACTAATCTAATGTGAACAAAATTTTAATAAAATGTTAAAAGAGAAAGTAGACCAAAACAAAATAATTACTTTCACAGTAATATGACAAACTTTTTTCCGATATGTCCGACGTATTTGTGTTACGAGATTTCACATAAATAGAACTTTAATGATATTCTACTGAAGTTTACATTAATTTCAAATTCATACTTTGATATTTATACTATGATTAATAATTTATTTGCTTAAACCATATTTTATATAGAAAACTTACTTTAAATGAGAATAAAACATACCGGCTAATTTTAAAATAATTTATTAAAAATTAAAGTTCAATGAAGAAAATTAATTTTTATTTGAATATATTTTATATTATATATTTATATTTTATATATTTTTTTTATTTGAATATATATTTTTATTTTATAGTCATGCTTTGAGTGATTTATACTGTTGATGAGTATGACGACGAATAAACTGCCTTTACAATTTTTACGGGAAAAATTGACAGTATCATTTTACTCTCTAGTTACTTTTCTTTTGAAAAATACAATTTAATTTAACTGTGAAAATTTTCTAAAAACCGTGAAGAGAAATTTAAAAAAAATTATTAGCTGTACTGTAACAGGAACAGTCACGAATACCGGCCGGGGTAACGAATTCCTTCCAATTACTGTTACTGTTACGGACCAGGGTAACGAATTCCTTCTAATTAAGAAGAAAGTATGAGAAAATAATAATGAAAGGAATCCAGAAGGATCTAAAAGGGATCCTTAGAACAGGCTAACAGGTCCGTTTAACAATCTGTTCTTTCTGGTACAGACAATGGCATCTCCAAGAGCTGTTGTTCGACGATAAGGGTTACCGGACAGGAATAGAAACTTATGGGAAAATGTAAGTGTGCGGAACGATGAAATTATTACGCTTCAGCAGTTAAGGAATGAGGTGGGTACTGGTTCTGTAGGCTAGTAGATATGACCCACCGGGTTGGTCTAGTGGTGAACGCGTCTTCGCAAATCAGCCGATTTGGAAGTCGAGAGTTCCAGCGTTCAAGTTCTAGTAAAGACAGTTATTCTTATACGGACATGAATATTAGATCGTAGATACCGATGTTCTTTGGCGGCTGGGTTTCAATTAACCACACATCTCAGAAATGGTCGACCTGAGATTGTAGAAAACTACACTTCACTTACACTCATAATCATCCTCATTTATCCTCTGAAGTAATACTTGACGGTAATTCCCGAAGGCTAAACAGGAAAAACGGAAGACTAGGGGGATATAAATACTACCAGGGAACAGTTACTAGCTAAGCGAGTGATTCTTCGAGGCCGTGTTCGGCGTAATCGTGATAAGATTGAGTAGTTTTGTTAGTTGCTGTGAGGCCGTGTTTGACGCGATTGTGTGACGGCGTTATCAGTAAGCGTTTTGTACCAACGAGTGAAGAGTACGTTACAAGTATTCCAGTGTGGACAATAGTTGAATGCAGGAAGTTGTTCGGTGAGTTATTGGTAAACACTAGTGAAAGTGGCAGTATTAAATTCATTCATAAACTGTAGTGTAGTTCTATTATAAAGAGCAAAAGAAATAATATTTCCAGAAAATGGAATTGTGTAAGCTTTAGAATTGTCTAATGTTATCTTGTTGTTAATGCAATATTAGGTATTAATATTAGCGGTCGTTAAAATGTTTTTAGTAAATTAAACTGTATTATGGTTTTAATAAGTTAACTGTCTTTAAACAAATCTTGTCCGTATGTGAATTACTAATTTTTATGTAATATATTCATTATTATTATTATTATTATTATTATTATTATTATTATTACTATTATCTATTTTCTATGTTTTTAGAGTTATAAAATGCATTTAAAAAAATTTTTTAGTTTGTTAGTCTCTCAATATCCTAGTCAAGACACGAACACGCGAAAATACATAATTGAAATTTATTCTGTAAATAATATAATGTTTGCAGAACGACAACATCTAAAAGGTTATAGATCCTTTTAGGATACTTTCTGTTTCTTTACAGAATAATAACAGTCTAATTGTTGACTATTACAGTTGGAAGAGGTTGAAAGATTTAGCCTCGAATAATATTAACCAATGTGAAACAAAAAGGCATGAGAAATTTATGATAAATTACATATTATGGGGAAAAATGCAATATTACAAATGTAGAGAGACAACCCTGCATTGGCTCGAACCTTTCATAGTATGCTAATGCATAAGCTACTTAAATTTTTCTCATTCAATTACTCAGATCCCCTTAAACTCGTAATAAACAACTTCAACAAAATGTTTAGTGGGCCGATATGTGCCCTTTATATGAAATTTTATATCTACAGTAAAGTTCTCTGTTGAAGAAATTAACCTACAATCTTTTAATAATTTAGTTTAAACGAAAAATTTCCACGAAATATTATTTCATTGTTTTCAATTTTTCAGGATTTCCATTTTTTGAATTTAAATTTTATACACACACATCCAGAAGCTACAATATGTCACTTAAATTAAAAGGATTTTACATAATTTTTGCAATTTTCCGACATACCTAACACGTCCATTTTATTTTTTTTATTTTATAGTTTAAACGTGAACGTAATATTTAAATTCAGTAATCATAAAATCCCCTTATTTAACAACTAAAACCTTTCATGTCATTAAATCTTTCAAATAATTCTGAGGAAACATGTTTCAGTTTCTATTTATAATAAATGTGATACGAACAAACATCATGGGAAATATTTCAACTTTATTATTTTAAAATGTACAGTAGAAGCTTGGAGTTATATTATTTACTGAGGAACTTTTCAAAACAACGCATCATTCAAATCTAATGATTCTACTATGTGACGTTTTGAAAACCTTTTTATGACAGTTACTTCATCAGCCCTTTTTGAATCCAATTATGCAACAAAAACTCAATCCACAAATACATAGTTAGGAGACATTTTTTTAAATATTCCTAACCATCATTATTTTATCACATAAAAATCTGGTCTGTACACACCTGACTTCCTTGTACGCCTATTAAATTACATATTTATGTATTTTGTAATACATTACATATTAAATTACACGTTTTTGGAAAATGAAAAGATCATAAAATTTTATTTCGTCAATAACTTCTGATATTTTTCCTTATATACGTATATATATATATATATATATATATATTATATACTTTTTTTTATTTTATTGTTATTATTGAATTATTATTTATCGTAAAAATGTTTCTTACTCAGAGGTTATTAATTATTAATATCTCAATATATTTAAATTAAAAAAAAGTTAAAAAAAAAATGAGATGAAGTCTGATTTGAACTGAAGCCTTCCCCTTGTAAGTTCCAATTATTTCATTAATTAAAATTCTATTTGGCTATAACTGTGGAACCAATGAAAATAAGTACTACTTATTATAAATCGTTGAAAAGTACTCAATGAGGGCTTGTTACTGCAGTTATGAAAAAGTCCAAAATTAAAATTCATTTGAATTTTTGGCTTTTTTGGAAACTTTTGATTCAGTGGATTGCAGTTAAAAGGGGAGGTGCAAAACTAGTTGTTACAAGAGTCCTAAATCCAAAATATCAACCTCCTACGGCTAATCGTTTGAGTTACGCGAGATACAAACGTACATACAGACGTCACGCCGAAACTAGTCAAAATGGATTCAGGAATGGTCAAAATTGATATTTTCGTTGAAATCTGAAAACCGAAAATTTTCGCTATCACAATAGTTCCTTTACTTCATACAAGGAAGAAAAATTGAACTAATTATTATTATCTTAAGTTCTAAACACGTAACATTTTCTACTATGTTGTATTCTGTGTTTGCTCTCGAGAAAAATTAAAAAAGATATATAATATATAGTCTTTAGCTATAAATTTAGGTTAATTTCTTTTAAAACACATAATTTCTTGGAATAAATGACAGTTGTAACGTCTTGTAACAGGATTACTAGTAAAGAGTAACACACGAAAAAAATTAAATTAATACGTTTAACTTTGTGGAAACATATAAAAATTATTTTCTTGTTACGTCATCGGTTCAAGAATAATTCTAATTCCGCAAAAGAAAGAAATAATAATAATCCATCTTTGCTATAAAGTCTGATAAGTTACTGTTTAAAAGATGCAGTTAAATTGTTATTTTAAAAAACTTGAAACTTGAAAATTATTTTATTTATTTTACTAAGAACTTATGACCTTACATTTGTTTTAGTGTATGTTGGGACTGCATTTATGAATATATATATATAAAAAACTTATTTCCGAAATGTTTTACCTTCTGGCTGTAACTGTAAGAAAATAACGATTGTCCATAACGAATAACCTAATCTTTTAATATTAAGTAGACAATTTATGAAATACATTGATTTCCAAAGACAGAAGTACACTACATTTGTTAATTTAAACGTTTGCCCCAGTTTTTTTTTAGCAGTGATTGTATCCTAGAAAAGTATGGACTGCTTGTTATTTTCGAAAATGGATTGCTATTTTTGGGAGCGATATATATATATATATATATATATATATATGCCAGGTCATCTACAAGCTCTTTATAAAGGTACCTTTATCATGTTCATCACTGTGTGATTATCTGCCCTGAGGCAGGGCTCTTACATTATTTTTGTTTTTTTTTTCGTAATAGTTCTAATTTCCTTTTAAATTGTCCATAACTTTTTTCCACCTCTGTATTTTGTGCCTTCTACAAATTTTTTTTAGTTCTGTTTTAATCAATTCTTTCCATTTCATAATATTTCTCAGCTAATTATTTTTACTATTCTGAATTATTCTGGTTAAGCTTCACTTCTCGTTAACTTTTCGCACTATTAATTTTCCACATGTCTGTCCATTTAACCTTCTCTAATTTCCTGTATTTTCCCATTTCAAGTACCATACATCTGTCTTTTACTTATTGTCCATGTTTCATATCTATATAGAATTATAATTCAAACATAATTTTTCAAAAGGTACTTTTCTTAAAATTAATCTCCATCTTAATACATAAGAACTTATTTCTTTCTGTTAAATGCTTCTGAAGCCATTGCTATTCTTACTTTTATTTACTTAATGTTTTTACAATCTTCTGTTTACATGGTACCTAAAAGTACATCTAAGTATATAAGTATATATTTAGTATTTATTTATACATTTTTTTTTCTGCATATATTCATTATGCAGTTTTCCTTTTTCGTGCAACTATCAATTGGCTTATTGCCTCCTCCCTTCGTTACTTTATATTCCTAACATACATTTTCAGTCCGTATTTTCTCATAATGTCTTTTAATTTAAAAGAAGTGGTTTTTTTTGGTATTTTTTGAGCACGGGGAAAATGTGTCGCAAATTAAGAAAACTTCTTAATTATTTTTTTTTTAATGAAAATGAGTGAAGCTTTTTCAAAAACAAAATGAAATAAATATCTGATATAGATAAATTTTAAACTAATCAATGGTCATTTGTTTTACCATTATATATCTGACAAAATGCAAGAAAGATTGAATATTTCATTAATTAAAACATTTACGTATTTCATATCTCTAACTGATCGCCATTACATATTTGCTTATCCTACGATAAACAGAAAAGATAATGGTTACCCAAGCTAAACCCAATCTTATGAATTTTTACGACAAAATTAGCTCGGCAGTTTTTAAAAAAAGTAACTGCACCCAACCACTTGATCATTTTTAATAACTCGTTATCCTTAGGACTCAAAACTCATGTGCAGTAATTTAATCTTTAACGTAAAAATTTTAGAAAATATAAAATTGAATGATATTCAAAGCGGTATTCACGGTTTATCCTTTTTTTTAATAATGTTGGATTCTGAGGAAGAAATGTCTTCAGGAAAAGGCAGAACTTAAGACTACTAACCTATTACTACAAAAATTAAGAAAAAATTCCGTAAATTTATTCTAACACTGATTTAAAACAATAATTCCAATATTTTATCAGCTGTAAAAAAAGAACGAAAAACATCTCTTGCGAAGTTAACGACACTTGCAAAGACTCATGTCGTTACTTACTTCGCAGTCGTGCATTAATGGCTACCATTATAGGCTCGTTGCATAATCTACTATTTTTTCTAATTTGTACACTGCAATCTTTTCAATTAATGAACAATAAGCAATTCCCCTTGACCCAATAAGATGAGAATGATATGTATGACATGTTAATAAGGTATAGACTTGTACAAACTCAGACCAACCATTTCTGAGACGTGTCGTTAATTGAACCCCAAACCATTAGAATATGACCCCACTTATTTAGCTTATCTGTAACATTGCAACAAAAAATAAATAAAATTGAAGATGTAACGCACTGACAGCTGTATCAAATAAAAAAACTTGAAGAACCTTAGCATTACTTTTCAAAAAATTTTATTAGAAAAAAAAAAATAGAATAAAGTAAGGTAGTTTTTCTTTCTAAAATTTAAAATAAAAAAATTTTTTTGTCAATTCTTAAGTTTTTTATTTTACCGATAAATTTCTATCAAATATGACTTTTATTTGATTTTAATATTTAAATATACATTCATAACCTAAACTGTCAAGAGGACAAAGAAATTGATTTTAAATAAGCCAGTACAATTGTAAAGAAACCAGTGTTGAACTTAGCAGAAAAATCTTAAGAACTGTTTTTGGTTTCCCAAACATTTCGGTTAAGAAAAAAGTTTTTGTAAATTTCAACTTTCTATGACATTGTTTAATCTCGTTTTTGTATCGTATACAAAACAGAAACTAACACAATTATAAAAATTAAAGTGTCAAAACTTATCAACTCTGAAGTAATCTTTACTCAGTGATGTAATAAAATATACTTTTTAATAAAATTCATTCGCAAGCAAAACGCAAATATATTTTTTGTCTTTTGGATTATTGTTGTTTCATATTGTACTAAAAGTTTGTTAGAAAATTTTCAATCGCTTATTTTTTCATTTGATTTCACTGACGTAAAACTAACTTATCAAAATAAGAGAGTTCAAAACTTTTTTTCTCTGATTTAGGTAATTAACCTTCACCTAATTAAAAAATTAATAATACTTTTAGAGTTAGAAAAAATTATAAATCAGCCTTATTGAATGAAATTCAATAGATCAAATAATATATCTGTGAATAGCGAACTTTTGATATAAAGTTGTGCCTCCTTCTTAACCATCTTTTAATTTGCATTGACAAGTAACGCCTTTGAACAGGACCGATCGACTTTTCCTTCTCTCTGTTGCTGTCTTAATATTATTTTCTCTTCTCGATATGGAAAATGGTGTTACAGTTTCATAACGAAGGAAGTTAAAAGTTTTCGTTTCTGAATCTCTAACTTGATTCTCAATCATGAAATATGTTCTCAGATGCTGTATTCAATGAAATATATATAACCAGTAAAGACAGTTAGAAGTAAATCAGATTTTTTATAAATAAAATACATTCTACAATGATTTTACAGTAAAAAATAATTGTTTAAAAAAATTTATTGCAGCTGATCGTTCAAGTTAAAATTTACTTAATCGATCTCTCCCTTTTTTAATTTTGTTTGTTGCTTCTTTTTACATTTAAATAAAAATATAACTTAAAAGGTACGCCTTGCGAGAAATCCAGTATATATACAAAATGTATCACGATGTTCTCTTAGGACTTTCATAGCCTATTCTACTCGTGAAAATAATTGAAAAAGTTCATATAAACATAAGTCTTAAATGCTTCATTTGTGCGTTACGGCTAGTGAAAAATCGAGCCGGGATTTCAGTTACTCTGGTGGAATGAGATCATACTGACATTTTTGAAACGTTAATCAAGAAATAGATAAAGATTTTTGTGGTTTTGGCCTAAAAAAATTACTAAATTAAGTCTCAGAACCCTATCTGCGGTAGTTTTTGAAAAATCTGGGGTAGAAATTAAAAAATTGTGATTTTACCCTGTTTTTTACGTTTGGCATACAATAAATTTGTTAAGTAGGTTATAAACACATAAAATGTCTAAACAAAATTTGTAGAGAATTTAATTTTAAAGAAAATAGTGTAAGATAATTTGAAATAACAATAAAATAAAACAAAGAAAAGTTAAAACAAAGGTAGACAAAGCAAAAAAAAAAAAGTTTGAAAAATTCGAATTTTTTTTCGGACATGACGTCAAATAAAGGCAGAAGCGTTAACTAAACGCAATATAAAGACTAACAGAAATTTAAAAGTACTAATAAAATAAGTTTTGTCAATGGAGTTATTCCGAAACGCGTAAACATATAATAAAATGAAGCTAAGAGAGGTAAACAGCGTATAGAGAAAAAAAAAATTTAACCATTTAATCTCTTTTCACTTTGATTTACAAAAATAAATCACAAATGAAATAAAACAGTAACGCTTACAGTTTTTCCTACAAGTGTTGGAATGAGTTCACATTTCGTCACGCTGAGTACAACCAAATAAAGTATGGGGGAATTCGCTCCGTACTTTAACCAGCATGGAGTAATGGAAGCGACAGCTGCTTCAATCTTTTGCCTCAAATCCGGTCGTTCGTAGGTTGTACGTAAGCACTTACACATGATCGTTTATAAAAAATCACACGGGGTAAAATTGCGAATGACTTTTGAGACAACCGCAAACAAGCTAAAATTCATTCAACTAATTCTGTACAAAGGTATACCAATGAGGAGGCACCCATCTTATTGCCAAATAACATTTTCTAGTGGATTTCGCAGTCGAGAAAAAAAACGTGAATACAGCCTATCCAAATAAACAACTCCTGTTATGCTTGCTTCAGCGGAAAAAAAATGGACTGTAAAGTTGTAGTCGGGTTTTCGCACAGAAAACGTTTAATTTTGCAAGCCCCTTTCATACTGTAAGAGTTAAAAGGGATTACCTGACCCACCATATACGGACGTTATGCCTGCTTACTTTCCACGAAAATGAAATGTTGGTTCATTAATAAATACAATACGATCAAGAAAGTCGCCACATTTTGATTGCGTAGTCAGTACGTACAACAACGTTGTTGGTAAACTTCAAAGTCTGAAACAGCTGCAAACGATATAAAAGCATTTGTTAGCGTTGTTTCTCTAAAACATTTTACATTGTGAGACCCACATTGATAGTTCATGGCTGTCCTTCCTAACAGTTTTTTTAGGATTTTACATGGCTGCATGACACGTTCAACATTTTCTTAAGATATTCTCGGTCGTCAGGTATTCTTCCCTTTCATAGATATCCGGTCGTTTCAAACCGACTGTTACCGGCCGAATGTTATATCAAAACAGATTTCACTGAAAATATTAGTGTCACTCGTTGAATCTCAATTAAAAATTCTACAGGAGCATGTTGAACTGTAACTACAAAATCACACAGCAAACAGTAACACACAGAAGGCTTTCTGTACTTGAGATTCAGGAGTAACCATCTTTTTTAGTGACACTGTCAAGCAGAAAAAGGGGGATTAATCTACGGCCGTGGGCGCAACTAAAATTGCCCTTTTTGCTGTTTGATTCTAGCCTTAGATCAACAGTATGCACCCAATCCAAAAGATATTATAAAAATGAAAACCTGATATTCAGTTTTGTACACCCGGTATATTTCTTTATGGATATGAAACATGGATAATAATAAAAATAAATACTGGAGGTATCCCCAATCTAATTTCAATTTTATTTTTTCAAATGTGAGAGTGGAGGAAATTAGAAAGATTAGACTAGAAAAAACGGTAAAAACATAAAGTAGTTAGGAGTGTTAACGAGAAATAAAGCTTATTCAGGACAATTTAAAACAGCAAAAATGATTGCCTGGAAATGTTATGAAAAGAAAAAGATGTTTTAAACTGAAACTAGAAAAGTGAGAAAAATATTTAAAATAGAGATGCTGGGAAATAATAAGGACAATGCAAGGGGAAATACAAGCTATCATGATCTTAAAAGTTGAATATTTAAACCAGAAGTTTAAATATTCAAAGTTAAGTTAATAATTTAACATAATTTCGTCAGTTTAACTAAGTAAAACTGACGACTAAGCTGTTGTAAGCAGGTCCTCTAATACCATAGTTACTGAGTTTTTTCATCAGGAAAAACAGCGTAGCAAAATATGCTTCACTAAGATCACAAAAATTGAAAACGGAATTTGTTATCCACACAATTTAAAGTATTTTCCAGAAACTGAGCAGTGGTTACGTCAAATGACAATTTTTCCTTAAAACCATGGTGAAAGTTAGTATACATTATGCTTTTCAGGAAATTTAAAAACCCATAATTTTTTTCAAACACTTATGGAAAATAGAACAGCTACGAAATTGGTTTATAATTCTGAAAATTAAGGGTCAAGCCTTTCTTATGAAGGGGAATAACTATGAAAGATTTAAGGCACTTAAGAAATACTCCGTTGTTGAAAGATTCATTAATTAAATTTACAAGAAGATTAATAATAACTAGGAATTCTTTTAAAATACTGGCACAAATTTTATCGATGCTCACTGAATATTTTCTCTTTATACGTAAAATACAAGTTTTAATTTCATTAACATCAACGTGAAATAAAAATATTGATCCATCAACAAAACTTCTAAAGACTTTGAAGTGATCAATATTACTCATATATGAAATACTGAAAAATAATTTATTACATTCTTCTGCTATATGACAAAAGGATGAGATAACGGAATTTGAGTCTGTATTTTTGGTTAAGTTATCTACCTTTTTTATTCCCAAATCCGCTTTTATTTTTTATAACTATCAACAGAGATTCATTGTTTGAATTGTATGTTAACCCATTGACCTACAAATATTACAAGAAAATATTTTTTTCGATACTATTCTTTTCTTATTAACTACTATAAAAATTTTAGAATTTAAAATGAATGAGAAAAAAATGTTTCTTACCTTCATTTTTGAATGATGACAGATATCTAATGGCGTTATTTTTTCTATAGATAGGTATTTTAACAACGGTAAATAAGTCTATGTTGATTTACTTAATTAGATCTAAATCCTAAATTACTCGTACAACTAAAAAAATTCTAATTTTAATTGTATATTTCATTTTAAATATTTAACGTTGTATGTTAGATTTTAAAGCAATCCGGGATGCGAAACGGAATAACACATCGCCCACATTGCCACACAGTTTCATTTCTTTTTTGTCCTTTGCTCAAACAAAACATCTCTTTGTTTTATTTGTTATATTTCTGTAGCAGGAATTATCTGATTGGAATACGTCCACTGTGTTACCTCAAAGCATAGGAGATTTACACGTATTGAAGTTCTTCCGCGTGTTGTGTACAGTGAACAGTTTGTTGATTCTAGAATAGTCCCACATATATTCCAACGAAAATAACAGAATGATAAACTTTTTCCTGTTATTATTTTTCATTAAGTTTAAAAGAATTATAAAGAACAATTTCAGATAAATGGAAAAATATATTTCTGTAGCCCCTGGCATAACGCCTCATAACCAGAAAACATGATAAAGCTTGGTCATGCTTATCCACTCTGCACTTTCCCATATTATAATCAATTACACATAGTGGTTTGACATGAGTGATTTCATTTTTTATTTCTCTTTTGTTTTCTTTTGACTGCTCCAGTTGCAATCATGTCAGGTTAAGAATCTAGAATTGAAAGAACTAAAACATAATTTTTATCATGCCACTTTATATAAAAAATTTGCTTATACTTTAGATTTTTTTAACCTCGGGACTACCGTTACGTATTGCTTCAGAGAATGACATGAAAGATTTGTAGCCCGTGTGAAAATGTGATGCCTGACCGGGATTCGAACCCAGGATCACCGGATGAAAGACCGATACGCTACCACTCGCGCCACGGAGGCCGGTTTGTACTTCATACTTAAACTCTCTCAACGAAAGTTTCAGTGAAAATATATACGAATATATTTTTTTAAGCGTTCTTATAATCCCAACAGCATATGTATTTTTATCCAACGTATTGTAAAGGTTAGGTGAGCTATACAAGTAGTCTAAAGAGATTACATAAACTTGATTTTGTAAATCTTAACTAAATTCTACCACGGATAGCTTCATTTTTTCAGGGAAGCATTCCTTTAGTTCATCTTGGCCACTATACACAGAAAAACTCTAACAATAACCATCTTCAGATTTTTTATTTTTGTAAACATGAACCTAGAGGAATGTTTGTTTATAATGTGATTGGATATTTTATTGATGATTCTTACAGTTTGTAAAATCTTATTCCAAATTGTAATCGCTTAGACATCTTAACTAAGTATATGTAAACTTAGGTTAAACGATTATCACAATATAATCATTTAGTATTACAAATAATTTTAGAATAAATACGAATTAATTTTTAAAGCGATTTTGAAAGTTGTCACACAAATTATATTTGACATTTCATAAAGATTCTTTAACGAATATTATATACAATTCGTTTACAAACTCAAAATTTTTTTTTTTTGTTTTTTTTTTCAAGGGACGACTTTTTCTACGACTATTCTTTGTTACTAGAAAGAAGGCCCGGCCGAAAAACATTAAGAAAATAATCTAGTTATTTAAATTGTATGGCAACCATTATTCATTTCTTCATTATACTGTAATAAGACCGGAACAACGGACCTGAGTAACGGATTCCTACCAATTAAGAAGAAAGTAGTAGAAAATATAATAATGAAAGGAATTCAGAAAGGGACTAAAAGAAACCCTTTTAATAAAGGTAACAGGTCCGTTTAACAATCGTCTCTTGTAATAACGCCCACTGAAACACGATAAACCAATGTTTGTTCCGTGAGAAGAGTTACCGGACGAGGTTAAGGAATGAACGGGAACGAAAGGACTCGGTCGATCTTTCTCACGCTTCGAGCTGGATCCGATCCGGCAGGTAAAGAAGATAGGAAAATAAATACTCCGGGTAAGATCAGTTAAAAGTGCAGTTCTGCGAACCAGTCTAGCGAGACGTACGAGGTCAGTTCCGGGAGGAGAGGCTGCAATGTGAGTCTGCTACATCATTCAGCGATCACATTCGGAGAGTATTCTCCGAGGAAGTCAATGAAGAAGCGAATTTCCAGTGTGAATTAATTTCGATACGATTAAGGTGGGGGCCATGAGTAATTTCAGGAAACAAGAAAGGTGACTTACTGTAAGACTTTAAGTAAAAGAGGTAATGTAGTAAATTTCATTTAAACTGTAGGGGGTAGTTCTCTTTCTGAACAGCAAAGGCATTTGCAGCCACAGGACTTTATACTTGTCTATCTATTGTACTATTGTTATTAATACAAGACTAGAGGTTAAAAGTGTTAGGACTAGCTGTCATTCTATATATTTTGTCAATGGGAATGAATCCTGGTTTTCATTATTTATTTGTCTACCTAAGTAAATCCTGACTATTACTTTAAATTCTGTTTTGTATGTAATCTCTGATTATTGAAATTTATGTTATTTGTTTGGTATTCACATGTAATATTATTATTTTTTACTGTTGCTATTGGTGTTTTTTTTTTCCGTAGGGGAGGAAAAAATATCTATTATTATTATTACCATTGTCATTATTATTGATTTGTCTTGTTTTACTTATGTTTTCAAACCAATAAATTGTAATTATATAAACATTCTAATTTGTCAATCTCTCAATATCCTGATCGAGCGCGAACACGCGACAATATGTTATGGACTGATTCTTTCAAAAATTATTTTTCTTTCCATCTTAAGATTTGTTATTTTCAGAAACTTGAACCTAAAGTAACGTTTGTTTACAGTGTGCCTGAATATTTTATTGATTATATTATCTTTATTAAGTTCTCTACAAATTTTAAGTTTTATTTTATTATTCTCAAGTTAAATAATTAATGGCATTTTCTTTTACAATTCATATTTACAATTAAGAGTTTTCAGGCATTTTTTACTGACTTTCCAAAGAAAGGTATGGTATTAATTTCAGTCGCATAGTAAGATTAAGGATGGTGGGGGGGGGGGGGGAATGAATTTTATTTTTTCGTTTTGAGGTATGAGGAGTACGAAAATACCATTCACTTAAATTAATTTTTATATATATATATATATATATATATCAGATCTGCTGAGCTGGATATTGCTCGAAGTAATCTGGATCGTATTTTGAAAGCATTGAAAGTAAAAGCTAAATCTATAATAAATGTTATTGTGCATAAAAGATTTATTGATTCAATAGTACAAGTATTGTTTTCAGCTTTTAAATATTGCATTTCTCGGTCAAGCGTCTTTTGGGACACCCGGTATAGACCTATGTATAAAATGTTGTGCCTCGAAAACTTCCAATTTAATTTAATTTCAATTATTTTATACTAGTGTATCTGAAGTTAAGCATGTGACAATTTGATGAAGATTGGTTTAGTCGTTCTTGAGAAAAGCTCAATTTAAGATCAAAAACAGACAAGATAACCTCAATTTGATGTATTACTTTCGATCGCATGGTGGGATTGGTAGGTGAAAATGAACTTTCTTTACGTTTTGAGGCACGAGAACGAAAATACCATTCGTGTATAAGATTTTGTGGCCCAAAAGTTTCGAAAACTACTAAATCAATTTCATTCAAATTTCGATATGCTGTAGTAACTGAAGTTTTGCGTGTAAAAATTTGATGAAGATCGGTGAGCCCTTCTTGAGTTAAGCTCAATTTAAGGTCGAAAATAGACAATATGAACTCAATTTGAGGTTATGTTGATTGTGCAGTAGTGCATTTTTCCCACGCAGTTATACAGTGTTACAGTGGCGAGTAAGTTGAAATTTGATGCATGGATGTAGAGTCAATCGTTAATCTATCTTATTTAGTGCGTTGTACTCTGAAAATCGGTATTTTTTTGACTGAAAAGTAGTTAGGGTATTTTTGTTCGTTTTAATATGATCCTGTGCACATAATTGTATGTTATTAAATTTTTCTTTTGCATTATTTAAAAATTGTCAATACATTAATTTAAGACACTACACAATTTAAAAAAAAAATTCACTTAGTATTTTTTATTTAACCAAACTCTTTCTTAAATATTTTAGCTAATGTGTGATTTATGATACAGATATTTCTAATAAAAATAAGTTACTCTATGTTAAATTTCTTCTGAATGACTATGACACGAGCTAAAATGAGATTTTATTGTATATTTTGTTAAAATTTTTAACGATAAATTACTTTTAAACTTATGATTTCTCTGCTGATATCACAAAGAAAGAAAAAAAGTAAATTGACATTACAAATGTATATACAATTATACAGTTTTTAATGTCATTGAATATTGAATACCAATACCCATTATTCATAATTTATATTGTAACCTCATTTCACTTATTCTTCAACATCAACACATCGCCATTGTCATCGCGAAATAAAAATTCCTAATCAAATAAAAAGCAAATGTAACCTTCACTTAATTTCTTTAATGATCACCAATCTTCGCCTGACCTGATTTTTTTATAATATTATTTTCAAACACTTAAAAGTCTATTTCGTTTTTCTTTCCTCATCACACTTGTCATTAATTTATTTTGCTTAGGCTACTTCATTCTTTACGATATTCTGCGCTTTTATTGTATTATTCTTTAACTTTTAATGCAATATTCACTGTATCTTTTATAAATATTACTTATTTCATTATATAATTATGAATATTTTATTATAAATTCTATTAAATATTGATTTAAATGAATATGTAATTTTTCATTATTATGTTTTTTTTTCATTAATTTTATTATTATTAAATCATTAAAAATTAAAAAAAAAAAATTATATTGTTTTGCGCTACTATATAAAACTACTTTGTTGTTCCCTAACTTTAATTTAAGCATGAATGACTCTTCTGGATTTCATTGCAATCATGAATTTGGTTTTCATATCCAATATTATTGTGAATAATTGCCAAATATGTCCTTTATCAAGAAAAAAGAAAGGGAGTTTCTCAAAAAAGAGGAGATATTTTGTTACAAAATTAAAACGATATTTTTTATTTTATTTTTTAGATTATTTTTCAATTACAAATGATTCAAATCTTTACTGCTGATATATTTTTACTTTTGATTATCCAAATGAGTTATCGTATATAAAAACAAGTATTTAAACATTTTTAAAGACTATCTGAATCAAAGTTATTTTATTTTAAACTTTTTCATGCAACAAATTCTTAAAATATTTAATATATGATAATCATTAATCTTAAAGCTTTTTAATTTTAGTTCTTTTATCCCAATAAAAGACTGTATTTAAAAAATAAAATAAAAATGCAGAAAATAGAAATAAGGTAGAATGTGGTTTTATAAGGAAAATCCCAATCAATGAATGGGTTGACGTTAATTTATGAGTAGATGAAAAATTGAAAAGTAATAATACTGCACAGTAATTTCTAAGGAACTTGAAGGAAGAGTTGAAGATCAATGAATAATCATCCTTCTATATTTATTCACTGAATAAGGATAGAGTTAATAAACCGTTTCCAAAGTTATTTTTTTTTAATTATCTCTCGTCATTTACGTTATGCGGACTGACGTTTAAAACCAATAAAAGTTGTAACATACCACCATTAGGCGCTAAAGAACAAAATGTTTAGTTTAAAACGTAATATTTTCAAGTAACTAATAAACGTAAAGGAATAGAAGTAAGTTAATTTACAATAAAATTTAAAAGATATAAAAATTATTTTTTAAGATGCCTGGTCTGTTACCTGCTTACGATGAAAGATCACGATTTCATAAAGTAATAATGAATGACCTCATCGTTTTACGGTAAAAGTAAATATAGATTTCATATAACCATTATTTTAAAAATTACATTAATTATATCTTTCTCTATTCTTACAAACTGCAGGTCTCAAAATACCACAGAACATTTATAGAAGTTAGTGACACATATACACTCAAGTAAAAAAAAAAAACTCTACCAAATAATAATATAATTTTTCCTACTTCTATAGCTCTCTCCGTTATCCGGATAAACAGTATTCATTTAAAAAAACTGTACGACAATAGGTATTTTAAGGAAAAAAAAAGTTGCAAAATATATCATTAGTTAAACGAGCAAAAACTTTAGCCATTACCAAATAAACACTAATTTCAAGATTTTCCAGTGAGAAATACAATTCACGTAATGGTTCAAGCATATTAAAAAAAAAAATATATATATATATATATATATATATACACTTTTATTTGTACCAGTAGTAAATTACAAATGAAAATGAAACTGCAGAAAGTTTAGAAATTTAATTGTAAACAGAACGTTTATTTAAAATCTTAAAAACGTTAACAATTTGTTACCTTTAATAAAAAGTACATAAATCGTTTACATTTTTCACGTTTTGAAATTAATGTGCTGAATAATAAAGGAGTCTGAATGATTCTATATTATGATTTTTATAATTGTACAGTGTAAAATTTCACTGTTCTGTGATAAACTAAAATGAACAGACAGAATTTAATGTTTTTGGATTGCGAGCCTTAAAACCGTTTATTATGGGTGGAATCAATTTATTCTTTTTATGAATAATTACAACATATTTTTGTTTACTAACATGCGGTGCATGATTTTAATCTGTTTTTAATACTCAAAACGAATATGAACTCAGAATCTTTTTACCATTTTTGAAAAATTTTTAAATTCTATTTTTTTTTTTCATTTTTCAACGTATAGTTAGCATTTTAAGCTCCTCTATTGTATTTTGTTTGCTCATTTTTTACTGTTTAACTTTGTTAACATAATTTGTACGCTATAAATAAAGAATAATGACAAAGATTTAATCATATCATAGTCACATATTTTATCATATCTAATACTGATGAGTGAGCCTTCATGAACAACATTAATCATATCTGTGCAGGTCAAAACATATAGCTGAAAACAGAGCTGTTTTGTTTGTATTAAGCGCTGGATTTAGGAATGAATTAATTTAGTTCAGTCTTACTGCTGTCTTAAGTTTGTTAACTGTGCAATGTCATAATGTCTCGAAATTGTGTAAATAATGTGGATGGCTTTTGTTATGTATGTGGTGAGTTTACCGTAAAATCAAATAGCAAAAACACTACACCTTTAATTAAAAAAGCATATCATTTGTACTTTCAGTATAAAATTGGTGATCAGGATAAGACGTGAGCTCCTCATATAGTATGCACTAATTTTTCTGTATATATAAGAGGCTGACTGAAAGGTACCCAGAAGGCTTTGCCATTTGGTGAGATGGCAGATACGGAGATTTTGTGATTGGTTGAGATATGGTGTTAAGCGGTCAGAACCGCGGTTGCTCAATCACGTGTTGTGATTGATAAAAAGTTGGTGTATTCTGATTTGTCAGAATTATTCTTTCTTCCGATTGGTTGCAAAATCAGCAGTCATAAGCGTTTGAAATTATATGGTTGATGCATGTAATGATCAGTTGTTTTTAGTACTGTGATTCAATATACTGTTTATCGATTGGTAAAATATATTTATAATTAAGAATATATAGCGTTCCGATTGCGTGAAAGTCATTGTAATTTGTTTCTTCATAACCAATCACTGTTGGATTATTCGAAATAGTTCCGGATTAGGACCGTGAAACTTAAGTGAATTCCATGACACGCTAGGATGCACGCGTATTTTTATCGGTTACGGTTTTCCGATTTTGATGTGTAACGAATAGAATCATTTATCGTGGTGCTTTATATTTCATTCTTTGGGTTAAATTATTACGGTGTTATGTAAGTATAATTTACGATCCATTATAAATTGCTCACCCTACCGACCCACCGACTTGAATCACGTTTTAATTTTTATCTGTTTTATGTATAATCATGGTGAAAAATATTTACAATTTAATTTTAGTAAAAGAATTTATAATTTTATTACCTGTTTTTGCTATACAATTAATATCCCAAAATGTTTTCATTTCAGTTTGTTTTAATTACATTTTACGATAGGTTAAATCAGTATATTGCAGAAGGAACTGAATTTAAGCTACTTTTATTTTTAATGTTTTGTTGGTTTTTATCATAAAAACGATAACTCTTATTCTGAAACTATTTTTGTTTGTTTTCTTCATTAGTAATAAGTAACTTTTTCATTGACTAAATATACCCAAAATCCTATGAATAATTGCAGATCTAATTATCTGCAGCAAGTAAAAGATCAACTTTTCCTTTTGTTGGAGTTGGCAAGGACAGTTATATTTCAAAGTAATCTGGTTTTTTTTTTTGGTTTTTAAAGACAAACTGATTCTTTTTGGAAAAAACAGGAAGAGTGTTTTTTTGTGCGGTATTTACTGATTACCACTGGCTATTACCAAAATAAGTAAACAGTTCAATCAATTTACTTAATGATATTATTATCTTCCAGCTGGTTAGAGCTTAAAATAAGGTTTACGTTCCAATTTGGTAATTTTTCGCACCACAACGTTCCAAAAACAGGCAAAGATATTCCTTAGATTTCCAGAAACTGCCTTCTAAACACATTTGTTTTAAATTGCTCTCACCCTTTTAAAAATCACTCGATATCCTACGGAGCTGTTGGCAGAAGAAGGGTTACATGGAAGAATTTAAACCTATCTTTTTATTGACTTAGCACGTTTCATGTCGTTTGCATTTGTGGATACTTCTTTCTATTTTACCATCCACTTCCTTTCTTATACTTAATCCTTTCTTTTGGTTTTGGACTGTATGAATTTTGATGACAGCCTTCCTGTGGACCTATCCAGAAACACTTATTTTTGTTGACACTTATGTTTGTTTGTGTAATAAGCTCACCGTTAAAAAGACAATTAATTCAGGTCCCTTAATTCCTAGTAAAATAAAGATATATAAACAAACTCACTGTACTGTGGTCATGGTTAATTAAAATGTCTCGTTTTATAACAAGCATCAGTCATTCTATCTTCTGAAAAACATAATAATATACGACAAAAAATGAAATTATGTTCAGGATCGTATCTATACAAGAGCCTGGATTTCAGTTATTATAAAATAAAATTTTTACAAAAAGTTAAGTACTTAAAATTTAAAATATAATTATAATAGATTGTAATGAATTATAATGAATCAGTAAAATGTACGAATTAAATATTCAAAACAAACAATACGACATTCAAATGAATAACAAAGAAGACAAGAAAGCGAAACAAATATCAATCCTGGTATACGAAGTGCTGAAACGCATTTTAGTTTAATTAATATTATTATTATTATTACCTATGCACGATGATTTGGTCTCTTTTTTTCAAAAAAAAAAAATATATATATTTCTTATTAAGATTTTGAATTTTTTTCTCTCGATTCAGCCATCGATAAATCAACGTTTAAAAGTTCACTTTTCACTTTCCTCTTACATGTTATTCCATTCTTTGAACCCAGTACTTCATATTTTCAAAGTACTGTTGCTTATGTTTCTCACTCCATTTGGGTTTTTCAGTAGCACCTTTTTTTCTTTCTCTAGTAAACCTTCATACGCTTGGCCATATCTTAAAAGTTTTCCTATCGCCGAAAAATTTATTTGTGATTTTTAATTCTTTAGATCCCTCTCTGACTTCTTTAAACCAGCTGCAACTCGCTTTTAGATTATCCATTTTATCAAAGATATATATTGTTAACCTATCTTTGTCCATTCTAAAAAGATGTCCAATAAAATAGCACTCTTCTCTTCCTAATTACATTTGATATTTTCTTAATCTCGCTATAGATTTCTTCCTTGGATCTTAACTTCAAATATTTCGTATTGCAATATTTTGGGCCGAGTATTTTTTACGCAGTGTTTCTTTCTACTAAGTTCATCTGTTCAACCATTTCTATTGTAATTATTGAGGGTTTCTATTGTGTAGAGCAATTCAGGAAGTATTACAGTGGAGTAGTGCTGAAGTTTAATATTCCAGGAGAGATACTTATAATAAAAAAGCATTTATTGTAAGTGCTTTTTTATTATAAATATTTTTTGTTCAGTGACATGCCATATTCATTTTTTTTCAGTTGTAGTATAATGGCCTTTTCTTCGCTGAGATTCTCAGAAATCCATTCAATTAGATATTTAAAATGTTTAACTCTGAAAATGTTTTCATTATTAATTTTAATTCCTTTAGGAGCATTTTTAACGTTTATCATAATTTTTTTTGTGAAAGGAGATCTGCAATCAAATTTTAACAGATTCAGTTTGTAATTTTTTTGTTGTTCTATAGCTTCTTCTAGATTCTGCAAGTAGTGCGATATCATCTACAAATGCCAAATAACTTACGATGACATTTTTGTTCTTGGTTCTAAGTTTAACCCCTTTGGCCTTTACCTCTTTTATCCACTCCCTTATCACTTTCTCTAACACACAATTAAATAATAATAGGAATAAACTCTCTCCCACCCGTTTTGATCTCAAAAGGCTTAGAGATATCTCCCGTGAACTTAACCTTAGATTTAGTATCGGTAAGTGTATCTTCAGTAATATTTTTAACTTCGTTTTCTACACCAAATTCTTCAAGTATATTTATTAAAGATAAAGACTCTCTACCTATTGAATCATAGACCTTTCTGAAGTCATCAAAAGTCATTGAATAGTTTTTATTTATCTGATTTTAATAAGCAACTACCTTCTTGAGACTGAAGATTTGTTCTGCGCATGATCTTGACCTTATAAAACTTCCTTAGTATTCACCCAATTTTCAAACAAAATTCAATTGTATTGAATTTTATTTATCAAAGAAGAAATAAGTTAAAAAGAAGTAAACTAGGCTAACAATATATCAAATTAATTTATAACTGAAAGATTAGAAAAACAATATTATCTTGTAAGAAAGAAAAAAAAATTAATAGCTTATAAGAGTACATACAATAGAATTAACAGTAACGGGTTATAACTTTATATATTAAACTGAAATATGCTTGTATTATTTTTCATAGCAATTATGAAAACTTTTTTCTTTTTGTAAAAGATTTAAACAAAAAGAGAGTAGGTGATGATGGAAGCGCCAGCCAACATTCTAATGGAGGAGTGATTAGCGAAGATTAATGGCTCTGTTTTTGAGGGTACAAAAACAAAGAGAATTTAGTGGGGCAAGCACAGAAGAGGTGGACGTTTGTGTTAACACTGAAAACTAAATTAAATTGAAAAGAAGTATCTAAAGATATATTGCTTAATACACATAAAACCATTGTTTTAGTCTGTTATTAGAAATATTCGGAAAATCAATACATCATTTTTTTTTTTTACTAATTTTGTAGATCATTACGCTAATGTTGGAAATAGAATAACTATTTTAAAGTAAATTATTAAAAATATCAAATTTTATACAAACAGACCATTTGTACAATGTTTAACTGTACGTAATTAATCATTAATGTGATTATATAAATTAAATCACCTTTATTTCTATTGACCTCCGTGCTGGAGCAGTCGCGTTCAATCTTTCATCTGGAAGAACCCGAATTAGAATTTTGATCAGGCTTCAGATTTTTCACACGCAAAACAAATTTTCACATCTTAGAATTAATTATCCAGAAAAAATAATTCTTGGGTCGACCAGAAAAGTAATTTTGGAAATGAAAACTAATTAAATTTACATCCTTTCATGAAAACATCCTGACCCCCGTAGAGGAAGACAACCGCCTTGTGACGATCCCGGTCGCCACATCACCCCCCTCCGTTTCTAGTCCTGATGAGTTTAACCGGATATCGTCTTTTAAACAGTTCCATTAGTGTATTTACACGACTTACTGTCACCATCCCATGGATCCTTCCAACAACGACCACCTACCATAACTCACAGTCCAGATAGGGTGCAGCATACAGCATTGTGGCTTCGCATACAACCCTATATAGAACACGCATGGCTCTGAAATTAAGCTCCTAGTCGGGGTGAAATACTCTTCATACACCGATGAAAGCCTTTTTAGCAGCATGTTGAAATTGCTCCTTGAATCAGATTCTCATCAAGGATATCTAGATCTTTTAAGGTCATCAAGAACATAGATACTTCTGATGGAGTACATACCTAATTCGATGACCTGCCATTGATACACGAGGTCATCGTGTTACATACAGTCTACCCTTGAGCAACATTATCGTTGTTTTCTCTGGGATAAACACCATTTTATATCTTATAACTCCAGAGCTGAAGTATCTTGCAAGTCTCAGCTACCCTTAATTTGATCTCATTCCTCGATTCTCCATTAACCAGTAAAAGCCCAGCATTTGCATAAGCGATAAAGCGGTATCCCTTTGAGTAACCTCAATCGCATCGAAGAATCAAATTCAGCAACCCAGAAAAGGGGTCTTAAAACACTACTCCTGGACAATCTTTAGATATCGTCTTTCCTACTTCATGAAAACAATAAATACCTACAAAGATAAAGGCTAATTCAGGTATTTTAAATAATGAAATCCCGTTAAAAGTTTTCCATATAATTTAATAGCTAACAATTAAAAAATTCTCTATAAAATTACTATTATATTTATTGAATACAAAAAAGGGAAAATATTTTAAATTAAAGCGATATCTAAGATTTTAATCGTGTTTAAGATAAAATCATCCTAGAAATTTAATTGAAGATGGTTTGTCAGCTCATACGTAATCTTGACAAAATAATTAACTTTTGTTTTAGTTCATGAAAGACTATCAAGAAATAGTTAATTTTTTCATTGCAAAGATACCCCTGAAATTTCTAGAGCATTAAATATAAGTAGGGTTCGTCACATTTTCCTATCTATAAAAAATATAAGACTATAAAATTTTCTATAATCTTTCATATTTTAAGAAAGAATAATCCTATTTTTATATATTAATAATGTCAGTCTCCATAACCACCCGATTATTTTTAACATAAATACATGAACCCTCAGAATATTACTACACGTAAAATTACGCTGAAAACAGCGACGTACTCTTAGTTTATAATTTAAATATTAACTAAATTATAAAAATAACTACCATTCATAACATTTAATTCAATATATTTGTATTATCTTTTGTTTATTAAGAGGGAATTGATGGCTCAGTTTTATCCTGCCTACCAGTAACATTATTTGTAAGCTCCAAAAAAGTATGAAACGGTACACAAAAGTTTCTCTCCACCAGAATACACCGAGAAACACAGGTTCTGTAGATTTCGATATCCACAGAACGGACTTATCAAATCTGATTTATATCCGAATGAGGAAGGAACCAAGGATGGAGGAAATCAGGAGAAAAGAAAAAATACGAACTATTTTCGAGAGACTGTCTACGAACGGGCATCCATTCTCAACAAAATTCTTTAGAAAATCACATTTTTATCAAAATAAGACTACTAAAATTTTTATTAGCCGGCTTAAATTTGCTAAAAAAAAATTTTTTATCCTTCTGAAATTAAAGATTCAACCCCCAGAACGGATAGACGATTCCTTATTCGGCAGGTGACAGGTAATCTCGACATCTACCGAATTTTCTGTTGACTAAATTAAAACCTTCAATTAGTGATTAATGAATTATTCAGATGGGACTACGGTTAAGTCTATGTCCAATAAGACTACTATTTGTATTTTCTTACCAATGTATACCGTCATTCTGCTGTAAAGATTCTAAAATCTAACTAATATTCTTACTTTTTAGCATAAAAAACATTTTTACCACAGAAATCTTAGATAAAGGAGATATATTAAAATCATATTTGATAATTAATTTAAAAACTTTGTGTTTATATAAGAGAGGATTGAGGCCTCCGTTTTTTATCTATTAGAATTATTGTATTGCTACTAGACTAAAAACAATATGCCGGTACGCAGTCTCAAGCCCTACTATAAAAGGTTATATCAATGATTTATCTGTCTCGCAATCTGATTTTTTGCATAGAGCTAAACGGATGCAAGATAACCTTCAGATACCATCGAAGAAGGAAAGATCAATATTTAGGGAACCGGTTGTGCGTTGCTAAGGACGATTTACTCGCAAAATTCATGACGGGAGATAATAATTCTACCAAAATGATAGCATGGGAATTTAATACAGGCAGCTGAAATCTGTCTTACGCAGCTGACGCTTGTTTTACCGAAAACTCCTCTAGAGATCAGTTCATGTTCACAAGTATAAGAACATCAAATCACTATAAAATTTCCTAAATTTATGCAAAATATTTATAAAAAATTGAAATTTTATTGCTTTATCACCCTTATTATATAATATTTTTATTAGCTTTATTATTTTACTAGTGGACCTGGCAATGTTTCGCTATTGCTAAATTTGAATATATGAATTAAATAAATTTCCTATTATAATTGATAAATTATACATTACGAAAATAATAAAATGTACAATATTAAACCACTATTAATTTTCTTTCTTTCTTTCTTTCTTTCTTTCTTTCTTTCTTTCTTTCTTTCTTTCTTTCTTTCTATCTTTCTCTTTCTTTCTTTCTTTCTTTCTTTCTTTCTTTCTTTCTTTCTTTCTTTCTTTCTTTCTTTCTTTCTTTCTTTCTTTCTTTCTTTCTTTCTTTCTTTCTTTCTTTCTTTCTTTCTTTCTTTCTTTCTTTCTTTCTTTCTTTCTTTCTTTCTTTCTTTCTTTCTTTCTTTCTTTCTTTCTTTCTTTCTTTCTTTCTTTCTTCTTATGATCCCCGGAATGTTTACCACAGTAAACCACACCAATCTCCCTACTTTATAAATCATTAAAAAAAAATTTGTATAAATAATTAACCTAAAACTTGTTTTACTAAATTTAATGTCGTATACATCGAGAGATATCGTCTATAACGATTCTCATTGCCTATATCGATCGTTGTCTATGTCAATATCGACTAACTCAAATGGATATTTAATTTAAATATTAAATATTATGGAACTAATAACATAAACACTCCCGGGACAGACAATAATAAATTGTGAAATTTTCAAGCTAAATCAGTTGGATAGTTTTTGAGTTGTTAGGGCACACACAAAACGAAGATTTCTTTTATTTATGTAAATTATTGTATATGATCTATATACATAATATCTTTGGTAAAAAACTAAGAAATATTCTTTAAGTTTTTACACACTTAATTCTAGAACTAGACGAACAAGGATAAATACTACTGAAGTTTTTCTCGATTGGTAAAGAATATATAAAATATTTAACAAATAATAAATAATACTTGGCGATGAATATTTTACGAAATATTTTAAAATACAATTTAAAGAAGAAATTATTACATACATAATTGAATAGTAGTTAGATTCGTTTTTGAACGGATTAACTAAAATCATTTAACACTTACATTAACGTACAAGAGTAGAAATACTTAAGCAAAATTAAATATTTTTCTAGTCTTCTAACATAAAAATAGCGTTTTTTAAAGTTTAGTTAACAGAATTTTGTAAATATACAATATTAAAATTAAAATTTTCATTTAAATTTATATTTTTACACAAGTGCATAAAGCACGGTAATTATATGCTCATGATAAAATTATCTCCACAATTATATGAATGTAGATTATTTTTTAAATTGAACTTTTTTTCTGTTAGCTCCATTTAGATTGCCTTTGCTTAATAAATAGTAAATTTAATAGAATGAATAAACTACGAGTAGAGGTTTTTTAATTATCAATGATATTGATATTTTATTGGACCAATATCAATAAAAGGAATTCTAGATTTGATTTATTTCGCAATGTAATTAAAAATCTTTTATTATGTAACGAACAACGAACGTTAAACCCACCTGTAGTCAAACTATGCAATTGATCTCACAATACGTAAAAAATTTAATTTTCTACAATCCATTTTTCTCCACTATTTTTATAAAAACAGATATTCATTTCATTAATGGTTGTACATTCCAAGAATTTTTTATTAGATTCTGTTCTGCAGATTTTTCAATATATTTTATTCCCATAAAATAAACATTTTTTTTTTTTTATTATTTATTCTGACAAATAATAAAAAAGACATTTTTGTGAACTATAGATAGGATTTCGTCGTAAATTGTAAAACAATATAATTTATTATTAATACATCCAAATTCCCGCTTCGCACATTTGGATAGGTGTGTCAAAAATTAAAAAAAAAAAAAGATAATGAAATAAATTACACAAATTTAACTTCCCAATAATAAGTTGAAGATTAAATTTATATATATATATATAAAAGAAAATAAAAAAATAAAAACAAAAGAAAAGATCACATTTTTAAAAAGAGAAAAACAATCAAATATGCAGATGACCAAACGATTTATATCGGTTGAATCAGAGACAGAACTGAAGTTCATGATAGAGAGAATATAAATTTGGAAAAGTTAAGAAAACAAAGGAAAAACGAAAATGACAAAAGTCGACAAGAGAAGGCTTCGTGAATACGTCGTTAGAAGAATAGTTTATTTGCAAATAAAGCCATTTCATAGAAGATAAGTTTGATGAATTGGAATGGAAGTTGTACAAAGGAAGTAAGAAACAGTACCTATGGGAAAAATTGTAAAAAAGTGAGTTTTGGTAAATGGTTTATGTTATCATGTAGATTTGAAATATAAAAATAAATAAAGAAGGAAAATGCTTGAATAGTTTTGAATTATGGTTATGGAAAGCAGTGGAGATATTGAAACGGATAGACAGCATTAGAAATGAAGCATTAAGAATAAGAGGATAGAAAATTATGGAAATATCTTTGTTTGGTACATCCAACGTAACTTCACTTAAAAGCCACAAAGACTTTTTTCTTTAATAGTAATGCAGGTTGTTACACAGTCGGCCTCTATCTTATGTATATATATATATATATATATATATATATGAATATTTGTTTGTTTGTATCATATGCTTTCCTATACATTCATACGATTGCGATGAAACTTTGGTGAGTTGTACGCACGCCCGCGAAGGTTTCTGAATTAGTTTGGACCCGCTAAGTCGAGACATATCGAAAAATTGTATTTATGGTCCGATTTGGCTCATATTCAGAATATGTGTTACTTACATGGAAAGAAACACCTCTGCAAAAAATAGACTTGCTAATTGGCGTTGGGGTTGAGATATTTGGAAAAACTGCATTTATGGTCCGATTTAGGTAATATTCAGAGTATATATTAATTACGGGAAAATAAATATTTTTGCGAAAAATGGACCGCTAGGTAGCGCTGGGTTGAGATATTTAGAAAAATTGTATTTATGGACCTCATATTCAGAATATCAGGTTACGTGAAAAGAAAAATTTTTGCAAAAACTATATCCGCTAGGTGGCGCCGGTGCTGAGATATTTACAAAACAAAAATACAAATATAAATAAATATACAAACAGACTTTCTTCTTCTACTATATAAAAGGCAATGTTGGTTTGTGTGCCTGCTATAGACTAAAAAACTACTGGATCGATTTACATGCAGGTAAAAGGGAGAAAAGGAAAAAAAATGGGAAAGGGAAAGGGAAATAGGGAAAAGTGGATGATTAAATTTTGTGAAGTTCCGTAACGTTCAGTTTTTAAATATTTTATCAAACTTTCAATTGTCTTTATTTAATCTATGTATATACTCAAATCTAGCTATAGCAAAGTATTGCCGAGTCTGCTAGTATTAAATATTTAAAGATGTCACTCGTAAACTGAATATAACTTTCATTTCAGTGGAATTAGAATGCTCAGAAAAGAAGACAACTGCACACTTCACTTTCCAAATTAATTCTGTCATAAATTTGTTATATTTAAGAATAAGTATGCAATTTTCAGGAGTAGACTTATGTTGAATCACCTAACAACTTTTGATTATTGCATCTTAAAGTCATAAGACTGGAATTATTTATATTTAACTATTCAAAAACTTACCCTTATATCATTTATAGGCAAACTTTTTAGAGCCTTCACACTTTTTTATTCATAGAAAGAGTGCTGCTATAAATAAACAACAAAAATCGTATTAAATTAAGGAAAATCACATTTTCAGGAGTTTTGTTTTTAACTTTTTATAACATTAACCTTTCATAAAATTTTCTTTAACTAATTAAACTAAAATAAAAAAAAGTTATTCGAATGTTTTATTTTAAAATTCTTAAACAGGTATAGGAATAAAAGAATTTTATACCACAATTACGCAAACTAAAATGGATGTAAAATTATTTCTAATCGTACTAGAATGTTGTGCTATTATTGTAAGTAACACTTTGTGATGTGTAAAATAATTTATCCTCCGGGAAGAAAAGATTTTTGTTTTTTGTAATTTTATAGTTTTGAAGTTTTTTGTTTGAATAAATATAGTATGTTTTTTTATTTTATTTTTCTATTGTTTTTGAGTAATGATTACGCATGCTTTGTCGCAGCAAATTTTTTTATAATTTCAGCAACAAAAATTAACTTTAAAATACTTTTTGTAAGTTAGCAATTACATGTAATATTAGTCCCTACAAAAAAGAGGCAGTGAAAGCTATACAGTAAACTATTTCGCAATGTAATATGGTACATTAACTTTTTAATTTACATAATTTGTACCAGTCATATATTACTGTAGTATATGTAAAGTACGTGATGTACAAATGGCACTAAACAGTTCCCAATTTACAAATCTCATATTATTACTATGAAGTAAGTTTTATTAAATTGTGAGTTATTAGTAGAAAATAAAAATATTACTTGTTTTTTACAATGACTTTTTATTAATAGTCTTACTGCTTGGATTTTAAAAAAAAACTTTATTAATTTAGTATATTTTTATATTTGTATTGTATGTTTTATTACTTTTTTGTTATTACAAGTAGGTATTTTTTATTCATCACTGCATGTCAAATTTTTTCCCATACATATATTTCATAATAATTCTTTTAAGTTTTATTTCAGTTTTTTGTAAAAAAATAAGTAGACACGTATACTTTCCCATCTAGATAGCGCTATAGCACTAGAAGAGAAGTATTATAATCGGTCCAATTTGGGTATATGCGGTTTTCTCCGAAACTTGATGTTTTGACACCTGAGGAACCCAGAAAACCAAAACACAGAATGGAAATAAGCCGGTTATTAATGTTCCGTACATACGTGTGTTCGGTGTTGGCCTATAAATCACTTTATATCTACAGAACTACTGGACCGATTTTGACCAAACTTGGTAAAATTACTTCTATATATATTGGGTATTGATGCCATTAAATTTTCAACTTTTGGTTTAATTAAGATTATTTTTTTCTTAGACACATTTGTTAACGATTAAAAAATAATAATTTGAAAATAAAATATTTTGCAAAATCGCACTATCACCCCAAAGAATGCTCTAAATGACTGATATGTTCTGACGTCACAGGTGAACGGTAGAATTAAATAAATAAATACTATTAATTAACGTTTAAAAAAGTAACTAGGTTCTGCTGGGTTTCGAACTCGATCGTCCAGTTGACTCGGTACCTACTGCGTTAAACCTCGCGACTACGCCAGTATGCCGGCCGTACAAGCGAAATTTGTTTTTTGCAAGTTGTGAAATTACATTAGTTTAGTTAGTGCCGACTACTGTGTTAAGTCCTACAACTGTGTTGTCGGCTTTTTTCGTACCATATCCAAAATATTCATGATGCAAATTTTACGCTACGCAACTTCAGTAAGGGATTATAATTTAACTGAATTAAAAGCTGTCTTATAAAGTTTTTATAATGTTGCAGAGTTCAAGACAACGGGAAATATCACGGTTCATCTTTAAAAGTAGAAGTAACAGTATGGTTTTTACGGTTAACTACCGATTTCTTCATTTTTCCCTATAAATAATACTCTGCTATTTACGACTAAAATACAAAATTTTAAAACCGCTTAGACTATATATATATTATATTATGTGTAATGTATGTAATTAATGGAAAGTATTTACTCCGACATTTTTTTTACGGTCATTGATAATTAAAATAACGCATCTTTTGTAATGTATTTATTACAATAAAATACAATACAATACTGATAACTTATACAATCAAAATACCACTTTTTGAGCATCACACTTCTAGAGTTTAACCGAGGAATGGAATATTAAATCTATCGCTTTCTCTCATAGGTTTCTTGTTCTTCTTCATCTGCGCACTGCTCCCAAAGTTCGTTTATTACACGGTATGACAAAAGGGTATTCACACAGAAACTTGCAGTGTCCTTGATCATACATGAAATGTGGCAATTACTGTTTCCTCTACTTTACTTTTAATTGTAGGAAATGAGACGGGGTAAACAGACACAAAATGTCGACAATTTGTGAACACCGGTGAAGCTATTCAATTTATAATTGAACATTCCGGGATGAAACATCTTACTGTATCATACGCGCACCCTTAGTGTTGCGATAGTGTTTACTAACGCATCAGCCTAGATATGAATGTGAACTTTATTGTGTTTATAATATGGAAATCTTTCCTTAAAATAATTATTACAAATTTTAAAATACATCAACATTACTAAACCGAATAACGTTAAATTTATTAACTCCTTTTTTGTCAAAAGATTATTACTACACAAATAATATATACAGTAAATGTTCCATAAATTTTATAATTTACCGAGATAGAATTGTAATTGTATTTATAATTAAACTAAGCTTATAATGTAAAACGTTTGTAAGAGAATTTACCAAGTGTAGAAAATTAAAGGACGACTTTAATATAATTTTCTCTTGCGAAGATGGAAGGTAGGTAAAAGTGATGAAGTAGAATCTTTTAGCGAGCCAAACTTACATTATGTGAGAAAGAGAGGTGACGTATATAAACTTCTTTGCACCTCAACAATTTTACTGCATGTTAACTTTATACTTAATCTAATAATATAACAAATTAAATTAGTTAAATTATAGAGCTCCAAGATCAATTTTCTTATATTTGATCTTAATAACAGGTTTATGTTGTTTTAATGTTAGGTAAGCTGTTTTAATATGCCATTAAATAAAAATTAAAGAAAAAGCTGAACCTTTTAAATAGAAAGTTATGAAATCTTCATTGTATCTAAATAGTAGACGTTGAAATAAAAGCTTCGCCGTGTTACAAGGAAGAAATTCAATTTTAACATTTTTATTCATACACATATTATGATTGAATAGTTTTGAAATTTCAGTTTCTTTGTTAATTATAAGCGAAAAAATTGAGGCAGAAATCAAGTTTCAGTGAATGTAATAAAAGGTTTGTAAAAATATGTTCACTTAGTTTTGTTTTACTAACTTATCCTTGATATGTAATTTTATAGATTGTTTGAAGAAGAAAGTATAAACTATGCAAATAATTCAACTATAGCTTACCCCAAATTAACCTTGTACATATAGTCTATTGGTCACAATAGAGGTTGTCTTTAATTCTTAGAATATCACTTTATCTAGCAATATTCAGTAGAATAAACTAGTTATTTATATAACCGTAAACCACGTACATATCTCAAATTCATTTTCGTAAGGCAGAAAAAAACAGCAATGAAACAAGCAGGATATCAGTAAAATTTCTTACTGGAGCCTGCAAGAATAGAATTAAAATAATAAATCATTACTTCTCTTATTGATTACCTGCTTTTAAATTTAAATAATCTACGTAACAGTTGATCTGGTAAATTTTGGATAAAAGCAAAAAATTGGTTTCAAATGGAAATATAAAAAAATTAAGTATCGAATATTCTAAGGCCAATCAACACCATAGAAATAGATGAAATGAGATTACCCTTATCTGTACGTGTACAGAACGTAAACCAGATTATGGTCTAGTCAGGCACAACAGTGACATGTTCTCTGTGCAAAGAATTTCCATCAGTGCCATGACAAAAAAATATCGTTATCTTGTTTTGAAATCAATATGTTCTAACCAGACCGTGACAGTACTAAACAATGTTACTCAGTGTGCAGACAGGGAAAATGAAATTAGCAGTGTTTGGATTGTTTATAGTTTCCTAAATAATTTTATATTATTCAGGAAATAATTATTTTTTTCTACATGTTTTATTTGTTTATAACATTCAAAATACTATCCATAAATATAAATGATGAACAGTTGATTAAACTTGTTCGGCCACATCCTGTAATTTATGATTTCATTCATAGTTTTCTGTCATTAGGGCAGGTCCTGTCATGGCTGCTGCTCTGTAACTTGTTCTATCCTTTGCTAACTTCTTTGTTTCCACACATTTTCCCTTTTCCATAATCCCATCCAACATTTGAAATCTCTTCCTTCTTCTTTCTTTCCTTCTATTCACCAAGCCTTCTATCGCATCCACTGATAAACATCTTCTTCTCATACAATGTCCTAGCCAATTTCTTTTCCTATATCCAGTCGCATTTAGCATTTTCCTGTTCTCTCCGATTCTCCTTAATCCTTCTTTATTTGTTACATGGTATTGGAATCTGACAGTTATTATTCTGCACCACACCTACATCTCAGATCGTAGATACCGGTGTTCTTTGGTGGTTGGGTTTCAATTAACCACACATCTCAGGAATGGTCGAACTGAGAATGTACAAGACTACACTTCATTTACACTCATACATATCATCCTCATTCATCCTCTGAAGAACTATCTAAACGGTAGTTACCGGAGGCTAAACAGGAAAAAAGAGAGAGAGAGCTACATCTCAGAAGCCTCAATTCATTTTCTATGTGCCTTTCTCATTGTCCACGTACCAGCTCCATAGAACATCATCACACTCCAAATAAAACATCTCATTAATCTCTTCCTTAACGCTAAGTTTAACTTTCCGCACAGCAGTCATCCCTTATTAAATGCCTGATTACTTCTTGATATTCTTGTTTTAATCTGTACTGCGCAAGTCAGGTCGTCGGTTATAAATCTCCCTAAGTACTGCAATTTCTTCACCTGCACTAAAGCTTCATTTCCTATCTTAATCTCAATCCTCTCCTCTTTTCCACCTAACACCATACGTTTTGTCTTCTTCTTGTTTAACCTCACACCCTGACTTTCGTAAGCTTCATTAAAGCATCAAGCATTTCATTTACTTGGATTCTCTGCCAGTACCACCATGTCATCAGCAAAACGTATACATTCTGTTCTTCTTCTGATCTTTATTCCAAACACTCAGACAGAATTTAATTACTTCTTCCAAATATATATTAAACGTGACATGCAGCATCCCTGCCTTACTCCCCTTCAAATTACTATTTTCTTCCTGTCAAGTTTCCCTTCTTTGTTCATTATTCACCTTCTATATTTCTTTCTACTTTCTTCTGTTAGTACATTTTTCCACTTTCTCCTTTCATTCATCTTGTCTAACATTTCACTTCTAACGCACTCTTTTCATATTCTGTCCCTGTTTTTGAACCCTATCACCTCTTTTGCTATTTCCTTTAAATTCTTCTTCATTTTCATCCACTTATCCGCATTACTTAGTTTATCTCCCATTCTCATTTTTTCCAACATAAATTTTTCCATATTCTTTATTGTTTCCTGTTCCCTTAGCTTCTCCAAATCATAGTAATCTCTTCTCTTTGAGCCTATTGTTCACTTCTGCTACAACTAAATTGTGATCAGAATTTATATCTGTACCTAGATAAGCCTTAGTATTTTTTAAACAAGCATTAGCATTTCTTTATCATTCAGGATGTGGAAAATACATGGAAGTAACTCATAAAGGGAAAATTTGAAATTAGATGGCTAATGAAGCGAAAAGCGGTAGAAAGGACATGTAGTGTGTTTTATTTCTTATAGTAAATAATTTAGACCAATATCTGATTCGTAAGAAGATATATCACCTTCATATCAATTTTTATAAACCTTGAGAAAACGAATGTATTTAAAATATTAAAAAAGGATTAAAAACGAAGTTTGATACTACCTCTGTACGTGAAATAATACTATACATAATTTACTGAAATGGAAGAATACAATTCTACCTCAGTTTAATGTAGATAGGTAGCACAAGTGTTATGATTTCATTATCCTGCATTAACCAGCCATCAACTCTCAAAACAATTTTATTTTTTGTTAGCGTCATCTGTCAACAGTGTAACTAACTTTTTCATTGTTATTATTAGATTTAGAAACAGACTGATTGTTCTGAATCCATTAAGTAAATCTAAACCACTCATAAATTACATTTAAATGACATTTTACTTGTAACAAATCCATTATGTATATAAAGTATTTATGTGCGCAAATTGGTGAGGAGAAACAACAACGTGTTACTGTTCAGATAATTTAAAATTAATATCCAACTGCATTGTTACTGAGCTTAAAAGTTGCACTAATTCAATTTGTTTCTAATACGCATGAATGAACCGATCAGCAGCTTTTAGTCATACCATTAAATAGAATTCTAATATTTAACTATAACTCAACAACCGTTCCAAAGAGGTGTTTAACTAAATTTAATTTCCTATTACTATACTTCTGCTGGTTTTGTATCTGCTTTTTATTTTTAATTTTTTTTACTTTATTTGATTGTGAAATTTAATCGTCAAAATATCAAATGTTTTAGAGCATCCATGACAATTTTTTTGACCTTATAACAAATTAATATTTAAACAATATTATTAAAAATTTAATATTCAATCAATTTAATTGCAATGCTTTAAAAGTGTAATTTTTAGAATTTGACTAATATTACAGATTTGAGAATAAAGTAAGAAAAGTCGTCAATGAATTGCATACTTTCCCGGCTACGGCGGTCAAATAATGCAGTTCACTTTTATATTCAATTCATTAAATTGAATCAACTTTGATTATGTTTAATTTTTTTAATTTTAATTTATGAGGCCAAAATATTTCAACAAAATAAAGGAATAACCAAAATATTTAGTGTTAGTATGTTAGCATCACAATTTCGATTAAAATATATTTTCGACTTTGATTAAAATTGATTTTAATTAATTTTTTAATACTAAATTGATTTTAAATAAATTTAAATTTAAATTAAAAAAGATTTCGATTTTTTTTTTTAAATTTGGTATCTCCTCCTTCAGGGGACGGGTATTAACTAATTTCAGAGACTGTTGTTTAACAAAATTCATTTTGAACATTAAAAATTTGAAATAGTGAAAAATTCTTTTTTCATTTTAAGACCTCCCTTACACAAGGGAAAACATTTGGATAAAATTAATTTTTAAGAAAATAATCCATGAGTGGCGATAATAAATTTAAAAAAGAACTTTTTAAAATTGTTTAAAAAATACAAAGATAGATCCATAATTCTAAATAAACAAAGTTGTAATTTTCTAGGAAGGAAGTGAAAGTTTTTGGCTAACTTTTTTTTCAAGAAATACTAGAGTAAAGGTTATCAAAGAATTAAGATTTTACATTTAATATTCAAGACAGAAATTTAAATTTAAAATAAATTTAGAAAATTCATTTAATTAAAAGAAAATTTTTTATTACAGACCATTGTAGGAGGATCGGCAAAAACTTTTATAGTGGTTTGAAGGCCTATTGAGTAGAAAATATAGGTACAAAAACTCCCGTTAACTTCCTTTCTGTACCAAATATAGCAAAAAAAGAAAAAAATATATGAAGTCATTCTTTAGTGAGGGGTGAATATTAAATAAAAAGTTTTGATAATCTGTTTTTTATTTTGTAAGACCAACCTTTTGCTAAAATGCCACAGTAAAGATCTGAAATTTTATTTCGGCCAAAACAACCCCCTTTTTAAATCTTTGCAAAAATTTAATACATTATTTCCCCCCCCCCCCCACCAGAAAATAGTACCCGTCTATCAAGTTTGAAGAAAATCATTCAACACCATCCAGATTATGACCAAATACAGGCCAAAATACATACATACGTACTATATGCACAACGTCCGTCTGAAGAAAATTGATTTTTTGAAATTAGGAGCATTGAAATATTTTTTTTTCACATACTATTTACAATTTATTTAAATTAAATTTTTTTTGTTAATATCTTTTTTACTGTCTCTTGTCTCCTTAAGGCACAAAACATAAAAAGGCCAATTTTTTTAGATTTTTTTTTACCGATCTGTATGCTTTCCTGTATAACTACAACAGCATATATCATTATAGCCGGGGGAAAAAAAACAGAATTAATAGCACTTGCTATATTTTGTGCGAATTGGCTCAAACAGTTATATCTTTTTCCTCTTTAGAAACTTTAAATTCTTCACGCAGAGGAGTACAGTAAGCAAGACATTCACATTTATTTATATTTTAAAATTTCCGAACTACGATGTAATTGATGGATATTATAAAGTCACAGCCTTTTAATTTCAACAACAAAATTATGCGTAATGTTTTAAAATATATAGGAATAATTTTTTTAATAATTTATGAAGATTTTGCAACTAATATCATTCATTAAAATGTATATCAACTAAATATAGTCGCCCAAAAATTATATTTAGCATAATTTTTCCATCCCTCCTTAGTTCACAAATAAAAAATAACGAACTTTTATAAATAATATATATATATATATAAAATTGACTTCATATATGTGTATTTATAGGTAATCTTAGTTAAGTAACATTTAGGAAAATTAAATAAACAAGTGACGGAGACAAATAAAAATGCAATCGTACAGAAATGCTACCTGTATTGTCTCGTTAAATTATGTGAAACCTTTTTATATAAAATAAAATAGTAGTAAGGAAGAATAATTAAAATTAAATTTCTACGGTTCTTAATAGATTTCGGGTTGAAATTTTAAACAATGATTTTAATATTTTTGTTGTGTTTTCAAAACACACATTAATGTGAATTTATTTTGTGACACTTTTATTTCAGATAGACAATCGTTGAATAAAACGTATAAATGAAGTTTATACGAAAAAAAATATATTACTGTTTAAATTAATTTGTCCAGGAAACAATTTATTCTGGAACAACTGACAACTGCAGGATTGGAAGAGCGATAGAAAGAGAACAGTGGTGAATTTCTGTGTTAGATACGTTATGCATGCGAGTGAAGGATGCAATGCAATGTATATAGTTTTTGTTTCACTGAATAAACGGTTTATATCATTGAATAACCTACTCTTTAACCCTCGTACCACCGAAACTAAACTTATTTAATGACACTAGTAGACTATTGTTCTCATTTTTAAATACCTATAATTCGTCAACAATCATTCCGCTTGTCGTATAAAATATTCCCTTAGTCATTTATTATAATTTTATCAAACAAATGAGGTATAATTTTACATTATTTTAATAATTTTATATAGCAAAATAATTTACATAAAATCCCTGATGATTTCATCGTGAATATTTTTACCGGTGGCGGATCACGTATAGGCACTGTTGAACTGCAGCACCCCCTATTTTCGATTGATATTATCGATAACATTTAATATAACGAGTCCTTTTTTCTTTATACTTGTACAATATATAATCCTTAAGCTTAATGTCAGCAGCCATGTCCCAGTTTACGAAAAAGATACAGAAATCTATGTATGAACCTGTGCGCTTCACAGTTCTAGCGGCGTGGTGTTTGGCTGTTGTGCGCATGCGCACATAGGAAGCTGCACGCGAGGGTGCGAAGGAGAGAGAGCACTTTCGCTTCCGCAGTGCCGATCCTGGTGTGTTTTTTTTTACTCCGCGTGTGTAAACGTTTCTTGTTCGCTCCCTTTACTAGTTTAGTCGGTGGAAGGAATATGAAAGTGGTTTAGTTGTTTTTTTTTTCAGCAGTAATCACAAGATGACGGAAAGGAAGGGCTTTTTGATTGCTAAATCTGTCCAAAAACACGTTGGAAGGGCGAAAGAGAAGGTAATTTGTAAAAACTAATTTTGTATTTGTTTCTGTGTACATAGAGAATTAAATTAAGCACCACAGTGTTTTTAAGCGGACATTTTATTAAGTTATTATTTGATAATACTAAAAAATATTATCGGTAATGACATTTTGTTATTTATTTGGTTAAACCGAATACGGTTTTTAAGCACAATGTGGTTAAAAATCGTCTACTAAATTCTTGAATGTGTTAAAGTGTAGAATTAGATTATTAGTCTGCTTCCAGCTATTCTATTCGATTCATTTTTTTTCGGTTCTTTTATTTTATAGAAAACTTTAACCGTCGCCTTGAAAAGGCCCAGAAAAAATTTTCTGGAGCAGCACCCCCATTAATTTTAGTTACGAGCCGTCACTGATTTTTACTAAATGTTAATTTTAACAGACGCTAGAAACTGAACGCAAATGTTATGATTTAAATTTTTATACATTTACTTAACTACAAGATAAAAAGTAAATATGTATTAAGTTCTGCATATTCAGTAAAAGTAATACGGTAATTAACATGTTAATATTCTATTCTAATAACTTGCGATTGATTGACCAAAAATTTTCTATGAATAATGACTAATTCAATGAATGATAGGATAGACAATCGTGAATTGGCCGGAGTTATCAAAATGGATTCAGATATGAAATAGACATTACAGATTAAATCACGGGCAATGTGTGTTCACAAACGATTTTTGATTTTTAAACAAACAAAAGATCCAAAGAGAAAGTTTCTTTACGGTCGGTTCATAAAGTATAATGAAAAATCATATAACGAACAATACTTCAGAAATATAATTTGATACAATATTTTCTTGTTTTAAAATGGGACATAGCGGCAGAAGGGAAAAGGAAAATAGATGCATTTGAGCAGGGGAGCTACCGACTGCTGAAGATTAGATGTTAGGAGAAAAGAACCGATGAAGAAGTGTTACGACGGATTGATGAGGTGCTACGTTTACGGAGATTATTAAAGAAGCGACGAGACATGTGGATAGAACATACACTACGGCATAAAAGTTTGTTACAGATCATAATAGAGGGCACGGTTGAAGGAAACAATGTAAAGGATAACCAAGAATAGGGTAATTGAACAAACCATACAGGATGGTGGGTGTAAAACGTGCGTGGAAAAAAGAGATTAGTACAAGATAAAACTGTCTGGAGGAGGAAGACTGCTGCAAACCAGTCCTAAGATTGAATACAAGAAAATGAGTGTAAAACATGATGAGTTTGAATGACAGTGCTTTTCCCTTGAAAAATTACCTCTCAAAAGCGGAAAAAACAAAAATCTTAATTTGGCTAAACCTAAATGATTTTTTTTTATCGGTATCCACTAATCAAACGTGGTGAATATTTTTGGGTTATCTGAAGAAAACAACATTGATAATTATGATCCAAAAACGAGATGGAACTAAATAATCCCGAGAAATTTTTCTAGCCAATATACAAAATAAATTAAACAAATTTGAATTCGACATCAATTTACTTTAGAAATTGATAAGGTGTACCGCAAAGAAATTAATAGCTGTGAAGAAGACCCGTTGGGGAATAAAATATGATATGACATAATTCACTACCAGTATTATTATCATCCCTTTCATGAATGATGATTATATGAGCTGAGGGTAATCCCTTACTATATGACAAACTTCATTTCCATTATTTTTTCAGTTAAATTTTTTAAGTTCTCGGATGCTCCACATTTTCTTTCAAATTACTGATAATTTTTATCATTTTTTCCTCTGATCTTTCTAGCATTATTTTAGTTAGTCCTTTTCTTATTATATAATGTAGGGATTTATATTTCCTAATCTGGCTTGCTAAGACTGAGGGTCTCGTCTCATTCATTCATTACTTCATCTTTTTTATTATCTAATTCTCCTCTATGGCCATATTTAAAATTTGTTCACTTGTTTTTGCCCTTTTTTTCTTAGAATACTAGTTCATATTCTTTTAACACTGTATATGTAATAATTAATAAGACGCTTCTTCAAGAATAACTTTATCTAACTACTAAATGCATTAACTGTTTCTATTATTGAATGCTTTTTCACCCATTGTAATTGTGGTTTTTGTTTCCTTTCTTGTCATCTTCCCTTAACCTTCTTCCTATGTATCTATACCATTTTATGTGTTCAATTATTCCTTTTTTTGTGTGAACTTTCATTGGCTTCTTATTTGGCTTCTTTCATTGGCTTTCTTATTCTTAGTTTTCATACTTCATTTTATCATAATGTTTGCTAATTTTGAAATCTTATTGAATATTCTGCGTTCCATTTCTAAAAACACTAAGTGACCTGTGAAATTTCAAAATAATAATTTACCAAAAATTATTTCATCATTATCATTTTGGTTTATAATAAATACATATTACGCGTTATTTTATAATTTAACTACAAAAAAAATTTGCCAAAAAATCATTAGCTGAAGATAAAAGGTGTTTACACAGAGAATATTACGATAACCACTTTAGAAATGAAGGGATTCCAGCTTTACTCGTTATGTACCTCAGCATTCACCATGCCCCGCTAAGGATAACATAAATAATAGGTTAAGAGGCAGAGCGCTCTACGAAAAAAAAAGTCAAATAGTACGGATCTAACCAAACCACACAGAATACTACAAGGCAAAATAAGAGTAAAGATAACGCAAAAGATTGTAAAGTAAGAAAGGGACGATCTTATCATCTTTCTTGAAAGAGACAGGGAAAAGTAAATAAAACAAATAATCCCACATAAGACTAAAACAAGGTCTTGTAAAGATAGTGAGCATCTATCTCACTGAATTATCTTTATGTTATTTTTTTTTATTTGAGTTATTTTTCTCGAGTGAGAGCAGCACATTAAGAAAAGATATTAATAGTAAAGGATTTTCCCATCATACAATTAACTAACTATAAATACACATAAATATTAATGAGCAAACGATTTTGCTTTGCCCCACAGTTATTGTTTTGTTAAAAACACTAACTGAATATCAACAAACTCAACTGTTCTTAAAGATAACTCTTAAGATTAAATATATACCATTCTCACGACTTAGTTGGGTATAGTAAGTAAACGTATTCAAGTGAACAAGAAACCAGTCAACAGATCAAACACACAGGGATTATATAAACAAATTTTATTAAAATTAAAAATACTTATTATATTCATTGTTGTAATGTCACTGAATTAAATTCCAATTTTACTTTAATTTTTTCAAAACAAATAATTTTAGTGTAAAAAGTTAATTCAATCATTCATGAAGTTAGTACTAATTCTTATAGCAAAGTATATTTCTCGTTTCAGAACATTTTTCAAGTAACTAGTAAGGTGTAATAAAACATATTTTTAATTAACATTTTATGAAGGATTTAATGATTAAAAGTAGGTTTAATTAAATTTCAAAATACAAAAGGCGTTTTAAAAAATATTCTATGTAATACAAAAAAATTAATTTTTATACATTTCTACTTTGGCTTTAATAAATTAAAAGAAACTCTAAATAATACTTAAAGTGATTTGAAATTGGACTTAAACGTCCAATTTTATAGATGTAATTTAATCATTAGAGTTTAATTAGTAAAACTAGAGATTATTAGACTGCACGGTTCTTTGGAATTGATACTGGATATGATCTAACATTAAAATTATATATATGAAAAATTAAACTCATACTCGTATTTACGGAAAGAACTGACACATTCATACAAATTTACAACTTTTAGCAAAACTTTGATATTATAACCTCATTATTCCAGGTCATATTTTTACTACGATCCAAATAATAATTAACTTTTACTTGGATTAAAATCCTTAAATATAGTATCGGATAGCAAGCATTGGACCGTTATTGAACAAAATCTGTTTCAAGAATTTTTTTCGAGGCAATTAAATCCCATAAACACAAATAAATATATCACACCATTTATTTTTTTACTTCTTAACTGTCCAAAATTGCATAGATTATTAAAATAAATAAAAATTGTACATTAAAATTTTCATTATACTGTTTAGTGACTATGTTCTTTACGACAAAATAAGATTAATTATTCTACATCATTAGAAACTAAAAAAACAGTCTTTTTTACCGATAATCTATCAATGACTGAGCAGTGAGCTACAGCTGCGAACAATACCAATGATGAATTGTGAAGTAGCTCTACGAACAACGAAACGAGCTAAATTACTATTTCTATATACACATTCATTACACTAAAAAAAAAAATTTAATATTAAAAAAAGAAAGAAAAAACCCTCGAACAGATCCAAAAATAGCCGTTCCTCACCGTGAGGGTACGGGTGGTTGATCTTACCAAGGATGCATTGATTTTAGAGGTATATAACAAGAATAAAACATATGTATCTAGGTTTGGCCTAAATCCAAAGAAGCTAAAGGAACTGTATAGTCATTGACATTGCGAACAATGTCCTGGTTCACACGAGACTTCAAGAACTCAACCTGTAACCGGCACCCACCATCTCCATAGCCTTTTGAGAGAACAGGGCAGTTTTACCCTACATGTGAACAAAACGTTACAGATCAAAGATTCTGCGTTGACTAATACAAATTTATGCTGCAACTAAAATAAATTTTCTTTAAGAAATTAAAATTTCCTGAGAACAGGCTTTAGCTTTTCCTAAAGTAAAAGCAATACCCATTCCGAAAATTTTAAGATAAATGTAATTATCCACATAAATATACACCATACAATCAGACCTTCCGTAGAATGTATAATCAGAAGGGAGGGTCGGGGATTTTTTCTCCTAAAATTTTTACTCATCTTAATTTCCAGTTAGATGAGTAATATACAAATGAATTCGAAATCTTAATAAATAATAAAAACAATAATTTAGTTATTTTAACTTAAGAAACAATTTCAAATAAGATAAGACACGGTAGATCCAGAATCAAGATTATATGGGCTCTAATACGGTAGATAAGGTGAAAATTTTAATATGTTACAAAGGCTTAGAAACGGAGAAATTCTAAATTAAAATTAACACTAGAAAGAGGGTTTAGAAAAAAAATTAAACATTTCAGATATTTATAACATTTCTCAGATTTAATTAAGAAAATTTAGATTTTCTTCTATAAATCTGCACATATTTTAACAGAAATATTTTGTTCAAAGGTAAAAGAAGTTTGATCTTGAAATTTTGAAAATAGGATTTTTAAGCTCAAATTTATGTTTTTTGATTTCTTAAAATAAAATTAAAAATATAGAAATAACTTTTTTACAAACATTCTTTATCATAAACATTGTAAAACACACACCATTGTAGACTTTTTTTATAAACATGACGGTTTATATGAAAAATCTATGATATAAATATTGTTTCTTTATTTCGTTCTATACTGTATCTCTTTTATAGGCTGTGTAATTTTATTTTCTATCATTTTGTAATTTTACTTCATTACGGGAGAGCATAAGAAAATACCAGTGACTACCTCTCAATACTTTGTAATTTTACAGAAAATCTCTTTTTAACAGATATTTTAAGTGAAGTACTTTCATCACTAAATAACTCACCCTTCTTTCTCTGTAATTTCATTTTTTATTCGTTTATTTTTAACCATAGAAATGTTCAAGTGCAACGCTTACAAAGGTAACTGCTTTTATTTATTTTACTTCCTGCGTTACCCCAGAATCTATTCTTTACTTCCTTAACTCTAAAGACAGGAAATTTATTGGAAAATTTAGCTGGTCTTCTATCAATTGTTCTATCTGGAAGTTAGAAATGAGGTAAGCTAGAAAATGAGAGAAGCAAGTTGTGGGTAGGCTTTACGTCAAAGTTTCATTATTTTTAAATATTTCCTCTTCTTTTCTCTTTGGAACAGTGCACAAATTACAATTGCAAATCATGTTTGTTTTATTTAAGACGAAAGTGGATTCAAATTTGATTATTCACACTAAATTTCCTATCACGTTAAAAATAAAAATAAAACAATTTTAAAGAAAATAGAAAATCCTACAATAGATTATTATAATTTACGCATGAATAACATTTGTTTGATTTTATATTAATATCGCTTGTATTAGTAGAAAAGTAGGTTTTGAATTGTAAATTGTTTTCATATACGAAAATAATTAATTTTAGATACTACGTATTTCTCCATTTACAGATATTTAGAACGGTTCGGGTTTGAGTTTAATTTTAATTGATTATTATAAGAAAGCTTCATAATCTCAACCTTAATCTACAACCTTTGTTTTATATTTATATATAAATAATAAATAATTTATTTATAAATAACATCTACCTTTATGGGTAGATGTTATTTTTTTTTTTTTTATAAGGACTATACGAGTATACACACGTGTATATAATGATATTGATAATTGGAACCAACCGGCAGAAGGACAAAAACAATCCTTGTTCGCCGGTGGGAGTAATTAGTTAGCATAATTTTTTGCTAATATATATACCTATTCACCAGGCACTGTAAAACAGTAGAAATAATAAAAAACAATTTGATAGAAACACCAGAATAAATGAATGCATTGATCACAAATGTAAGAAATATTTGTTTCTGAAACTATTTCGAATATGAGAACAAATGTTATTCGCAAACAAAAGGTTTACAAAACCTTTTGTTTGATAACCTGTGTAGGTAACAAAAGGGTTCGCCTACCTCTGCAGTTATGTTTGAGATTTTTATACAACATTTTGAAAATATTATAATTTATGATATATTGTACACACCAAGTGCTATTATGGATATGATATGCAGAGGATATACTAGCCGTATATAATCCAGTTATAAATAATGAACATTTAATCATTTTGAATAAACTCTACAATTACAATGATAATTTAAAATTTACATATGAAATGGAAGAAAACAGAAAAATACATTTTTTTAGATATTGAAATTGAAATAAACAGCTGTTTCTATAGAAAATCCACAATGAATAGCACCACAATACATGTAACTTCTAATCCTTCATGCTTACAAAAAAATTGGTACATATAAAAACCTGATTTTTAGAGCTTTGCGATATTCAAAAAATAGTAAAAAGAAACTCAAGAAGGAAATAAATATAATAACCAGAATAAACGTAGCACAACTGTTTTCATAAAACTCAATCCAAAACTTCGGTGTAGAAAGAAATTTAGAATGCTTCCGTGCTTTTTTTTAATAAATTACTGATCTATTTAAAAGATCTTTCCATGAATTTATTTCAAGTAAAATTAAAATATTTTTTTATAGAAAGAAATCTTCTCTTTTTATTAGTATTTAAATATGATAATTAAAAAAAATAATTCAAAAATTATTCGGTATGTTTTAGTTTCCATTTAACGTATATAATTTTTGGTCCAATAATTTGGACCAACACCTTCTGAGTTGTCAACTATTTTGTTGTCATTTTATTTATTTAGCACCTTAACACACCTAATGTAATTTTATTTCTTGTATTCATTATTTTTATATAATAATATAGACTTAATTCTTATTTTTATTTTTAGACTTATTTTATTTTTATAGTTAATTGTGTATTCTGTTAATCTGCTCTGATCAAGGCTTCCCTTTATCCATCCGAAGAAAACGCTATGTCAATCCCTTTTTTTAATCCGTGAGTTAAATAACTAAGCTCTCTATTTAATTAACTAAAAAATCAATAATCGATCATATCCAATCGTCTGAAGTAATTTATTTTGTTCCATCAACGTGATTTATTATATATATTATAATATATATAACAAACAACATTTATTCAGGATTATTTTCTGTTACCTTACAGCTTTTAGAAATTATACAAAAAGAAAGAAGTCAGATCCTCCGACTTCTTTCTTTTCGCGTACGGTTTTTTCATTTATTTTTTTTTTTTTTTAATTAATAAATTTATGAAAAAATCATTTTTCATAAATTCTTCAATGGTTTTCAATTTGGTACTGACTAAGTCGGTGTCAAATTACCTACAAAGGTATAATCATGTCTTAATAGAAATAAAAAATGAAGTACAAAAACATTATGCAACCGCAAGATTGACGAATCCAAAATAAAATTACTTTATGCTTTATTCTGTTTTGTCTAAAAATACTTTAAATATCCCAATCAGGCTATGCAACATTACCCCCTAACAATCCAGTTCAGATTAATAAATTTCGATAACTAAATCGTCTGAATTAGTAAATACTTTCACATTTAAAAATTTTTTCACTGACTTTACCACGAATACATATACTAAAAGACAAGAAAAAGCGTATTTTCTTTAAAATAAGGGGAATCATAGAAATCGATGTATTTGATCGTCGTAAGGCTATATAAATAAAGTATTTTGGAAGGTTTGGGAATCTCTTCTTTTAAAGGCGCTTAAAATGTTAAGGAAATTTAATTACCTATTCAAATCAAGCCTATCGAATGGGTTTAGTATGGACAATTTAAAAGTTAAATATTTCTAATCCTGCAAGCATTTTACAAAAAAAATAAATCACCATAGGTAAAAAAATTACCCTGTCGAAATTTGTACATCATTTATGAAAAAACAAAATTCTGTATTTAAATACTACCTTTACCAACATTAATACGATAAAGCTTTATTAAAAAAACGTACATTACTTTATCTGCATCCACTGATTTTAAGATTAAAGAAAATCATCATTTTGAAAATTTCTAGGACAGTAAATATCTTAAAATAAAATACTTGAAACGAAACTTGAATTTAATTAATTTCACATTTTCTTTAATAAAATCGTAAAATCTACTAAAACCTAGAGATGTTTAATGATTATTTTTCTAAGATGTTAAATTTTTTCCTTCCCTTTACCAGTCTAATTTCAGTTCTTTTAAGCTCTAAATGGTTTTAATTTTTCTGAAAAACATACTTTGAAAGTTACACCTTCTTAAAAAACCTAAATACAATAAACTTTTGATTACAATTAATATATTAGTTCCTAAATCAAAATATTGAAATTTTTTTCCTCAACCTATGAATGGGGAGAATGGTGTTAACAACAAGGAACGTTCCCAGGCTACAGATAGGGGGAAAACCATTAATATAATGTGAGTAGCTACAAATAAGAAGCAGTTCAAATAAGTAATTGTGAAGAGAAAGTAAAATAAACAGAAAGAAAGTAAAGTAATTGTAAAGCTGATATGAGATGAAGTACTGTTTAAAGGGACATACATACAAAAAGAACCACAAAGACAACAAGGATAATGTAGTACAGGGGAGCGTTGGTCACCTGTAAATAAGCTTACATCCTAAATGGCTTTGAAAAGCATACAGCTGAGCCGTACTATAAAGCATTTTATAAAAAAAAAAATTTTTTCACAAAAAGTTTTTGTCTTTTCACAAACTTGTGGGTGAACAACGTACAAAAACTTTATCTATATTAGGCTTTCAGTATTACACGACTGACAAAGAAAAACTACAACTGTTTATTTTTAAGAAATATTTTTCCTCATTCTTTTATTTTTTTATTAAATACTTACGATGGCTTATTTTTTGGGTAAAATGATCTCCCAATTGGATCTCCAGGTGGACTACTCAAGAAGAGGTCATTAGAAAATATATTGCAATAATCAATATCCTTTAAATGATAAGCACGGATGACAGCAGTGCAGAAGTCTAAATAATAGTGATAGCCTAATAATTACTATAAAAATAAATTGGTTATACAAAAAGCGAGCCAAAATAAGATATAGAAGAGAATTTTTATTCAGCAAAGTATAGGATAAGTAACACATAAAAAAAATTCGAATTACAACGAAGTAGAAATTACAGTGAAGAAGAAACAGACTACAATATATGCATTACAAACAACAGAGAGAACGAATTATTTTAGTCAGGATGGATTCAAAGCCCAAATATATTGCATAGTGCAGATACATCAACCTCTTCAGTAAAAGATGAGATGATATACGATAAAGATATACAAGCAAGTCGATACTCTAAATAAATATATAAGAGGATATGATAATATAATAATCACGACTGAATTTCACAGCAGGAGTATAGCAATAAGAAAATTAAGAGATTTTTCGCTAGGCCAATGAAGTAAAATGGAAAGAATACTTTAAGAATTTAAAAAAAAAATACAAACTAGTAATTGTGAACACCCTGTGTGAAAATCTTAAAAGATAAAGGGACGTACAGGAAAGAATTATAAATTATATAATTGTTACATGCAGATTTCAGACACCAAATTATGAACTCCAAACATACCCAAACACCATAATTTAGTTATCATAAAATGAGAGTTAATTTTTTTTAAATTAAAGAAAAAATGACAAGTAAATGGGGATACAGACAGGTTAAATGAGAATGATGTAAATTTAAAATATGAAAAAATCACACGTAACTATAACAGAAGTTATTACAAGAAACAAATCAGTTGAAAATGAATGCGTAAAGAAATAATTAATTAAATAATACAAGAAAGATGACTTGAAGTAGAAAAGTAACAGCAGGTGGAAGATAATGGGTAACAAGAAAACAGATGGATGACTGAAAGAAGAAAAATGCAATGAATGATGAAAGCAAAAAAATTATATCAATATATAAGAAATGAAATTAAGTATAAAGAAAGTCGGATGAAGAAGGATGCTGATAGAAATATGGTTATAGGAAAGATTGATATAGTATACAAAAAAATAAGCGAAAATTATTGAGGTAATGAAATGAAAAAGTGTTAGTACTAAATTAATTTACTTACGGGTAATGATGTGCGAGTATATTTTGCTGTTTGTTTATATAAACTACCCAAACATCCCTGCATGAATGCACTGCAGGTTATATTAACAGTAATATTAACGTATCAGATAGTTTAACTTCGAACTCTTTATGCAAACATATATTTTCAAAATCCCAAGTATGTATAAATAAATATAAAACCATTTCAAAACTTAATTAAGTTTAATCACCTTCAAGCGTTGAATTTCTGCAATACAAACTTATTTTAGGAATAACTAGTTTATTATTTATTTAGTCTAATCCAATTCACATAAAATCAGTATTTTTTTATTAATATATCTCGTAATTTATTAACTCTAAAATAATGCATCTCAGATGATAAAAAATTCACGAAAACCATTTATTGTAATTTCTCTCTACCTATCAATAAATAATATAGGGCAAAATATACTTGACTCTATATTTACCATTACAAAGGGGTGTGTATTTATATGTATATGTATACCCTCACACACACTCACACACACACACACACACACACACAACACACACCTCTATTTCTACATTAAAGGGATTGCAAAAAATCCCAACCACTTATCTAAGTTTTAACTTGTTTTAGGTAGAAACTTGAAATGTTCATGAAATGTTATAGGTCGATTACTATACCTTTTGGTAATAACAATGAAGTTTATCATATATCTGATGACGAGATGGAGGGTAATGCTGCTCGAAATTTTTAAATAACATCTATCATGTAGCAGACGATTTTAAAGCTCTATCATAAGGAGAGAACGGTGTAAAGAATAATTAACTTTGGATTGGATGCCTCAATTCAAAACAGTGGAAGGACAAATTCAGATTTTTTCAAATTTCATTATCTAATTTAATTTACATTCATTTGGAGATATGGTGGAATGGCTTCGCATTCCATTAAAATAAATCATTTATTTTTAATTTATTTTAATTAGGATTAATAATAAATGACAGAAAGCCTATTCTTTTTTTTGTCTTACTGCAGTTAAACAGGGCTTACATTCCTAATATTCGGAAGGGTAAAAGATTTATTTGTTCAACCGACTTAGAATTTACCAATAAAAATAAGAGTTAATCATTCAGTCATTTAAGTAAGTTCAAGCGGTTAAACAAATTTTTAAAAAACTTAACTCTAATTATTTATTAAAAGAAAAAATAAACAGCGATTAGAATAACTTAATAAGTCCATTAATTTTATACAACTGAAGTAAAAAACGAACAGGAATTCATTGCGTTTTTGTTGAGTAATTCAACCTTAAAATCTCCTTAATATTTCAAGTTTCCGTCTGAAACACCTTCAAAATGAAATAAAAGAGGTTCAATAATTTTGCTTCACTCTTATATTAATTTCTTTTGATCAAAATTTTCTTCGAATTTTTAGGCAAAGAACATTTTTTTTTTGTCATGTGTTTTACAGACACATGAAACACGAAGTATTTTAGTACAAAATTTAAATAAACGGTCGCCTACATTAATTGTTATGTCATTCAATTTTTATGTTACAATATTCTCATTTAATTTTTAATATTGGTACTCGAACTAGTGTATCAACGAGGTTATAACTGATAATTAATTGGTAAAAGACAGGTATTTTATTAAATCGTTTCAAAAAATAACGAGGTTTCACTTTTCTTTTCTAGCAAGGGGCGACAATATATTCTAGAGTTGCGGTTGTGTATTAACCGCGGATTTCAACAATTCCGCAACATCCCGGATGGTCACACACAAATGAAAAAAGTTTGATTTTCCTATATCCTTCTAGCGTTTTAAATATAAACTATTAAAAAATAATGCAAATTTAAAATAAACTCATTAATTATAAAATAAAAAGTAAATCTTTTAGGTACTCCGTAGATCTTCTAAGGAGAATTGGCTAGGCCTGTATAATATTAAGGTGTATGGCATCACGATATTGAAAATATACATTTATGTACGTTATATGTATATTTAAGCCTTACTTAAATGCATTAATTTTGATGATTCTTTTCTTAATTTTGTTATGAAATTCATCTGGTTATCGTTATTTTCATCATACTACCAGTGGAAGAATTTTAAACGAAATATTTAAGGACCTACACAAATGACCTAATGTAATTTTTCACATTTTGATCATCATTATTTAAAATAAAACGTTAAAACAGAATTAACTCAAATCACGCATAAACAAAGTAAAAGCGATATGACTATATTTAATTTTTCTTTAAATGTTTCCTTTTTAGAGAAGGCAACAAATTATTCAACAACAAGCTTACCTTCCTTAATTTTACTCCAAATTCAAAAATTTTATATTTAAAGAAAAATTGAATACTATTATATTTCAATAATTTACTGAAATTATTTTCTATTTCTACCTCTATCTGAAAGCAAGAAAAATACCGTTCGACCTAATAAAGAGGTCACCAAGCAGAATGTTTTGCTGGAAGTTTATTTTTATACAGATTAAAGCAATGAAGTATAAAAAATAAAAGACCAGAAAAAAACTATTTCAATCTGATCGTGTAAAGAACCGGGGAGGAAGTCAAATGTATTTTTATAAAATAAAGCATAAAAATATTTCTTTAGGAAAAAAAATATTTTTCGATGTTGTAATAAAAAAGAGAAAATTATTAAATTTTGGACAAATTTTTTTAGGACTAGAAAAAATAATGAAAAGGATAAATTCAGAAAGAAAAGAGAAAGTCGAATGAAAAGAAAAAGAAAATTGGAATATCGACTGACATGGAAGGAAAAATTTGTCGACAGGTAATAAGCATGGACGACAGAGGAGAAAGTTAGAAAGCAGCTATCAACAATCCATAAAAGTTCCGCTAAAGAATTAAAATCTTTGCCATTGGTCCATTAAATTATCGTATAACAAAATTTCAACAATATTATAATACTAGCCTACATTTTATCGTATTTATGTTTTAAATAAAAAATAGATAAGATCTGTAACAATTTCTTATAGACGTAATAGAATTTACATAAAGGATTGAGCTTTTACTAAGGTATATTTAAGGTATCATGAAACAGTTAATAACATCTGATATAAATGAGAAAATAATGTTATAATAAGTGTACAGTACCTAATATGAAAATACTTTTTCTTAGAAAAAATTATAAAATACTGCTATTGTAGAAAATATCACAAAAGATAGATTTTAAGGAACTTAAAATATTTACCCTGATCATTATATGAAAATTACTTCCTATCCGATTAAGTTTTTTTTTTTTAGTAGAGTAAAAAGAAGATTAAATCTACACTTTAAATTGATTAGTTGAAAGAATAATTACAAAATTCATTTGGGAATTTTATAAATTTTTTTATCAAAAAGAAATTTAATATTTAAAAAAAAAATTAATCTGTACAATGCATTTGACGATTTAATTTTTACTAGCTAAACAGAAAAAAGTATTGATATTAAGTAATCCGCACAGACTACCAAACTAGTTTCATTTTTGAAACGATCGTTTCTAAAATAATTACAAATAATTACAAAATAATTACAAATAATTACAATAATTCACGCCAACCACCCATTCCTTACAGAATTATCTCACCTTTTTTTTTTTTTTTTTAATTTCCGGGCCCGCAGTTAAGCATTACTGTACAGATGAATGAGTTGTAGCGTGTGTGAAAAATGCCATGCCTGACCGGGATTCGAACCCGGGACCTCCGGGTGAAAGGCCGAGAAGCTACCACTCGCGCCACGGAGGCCGACAGAATTATCTTACCTACATAACAAAAAACACGCGCGCGCGCGCGGAAGCAAGCAAATACATATATACACATACGCTTTTTTAAGAATTTTAGTATGTTTCGAAAAAAATTTGTATTTTTGAACTTACGGTACTTCAAACATTTAAAAATAGAAAAATTAGGAAGAAGATTAATTTCTTAACCAATATTCTTTTACAGTACATACTATAACAACCAAGAAAGAAAGCTTGTTTTTTACTAATTAATGAGAATTTATTACATCAAATGTATATTATCTGAAGTTATACTAACTTAATTACAATTGAGGTGAACTTACAATATTAGTTAGCTTGGTATTAACTGTAAGTTATATTATTAACGCATTAATTCTATATGAATAGTATGGAATGAAATTAAACATTGTTGTGGTAAGTTGGAACAATTGGTCGATCGTTATTCTAATTTACTTCGATAATACTATGACTTGCGGCTCACCGCTACGTTTCATCTATTAATCAATTCTCTACGTATAAGCTAATACAATTTCCATATTACTGAATTTATTTCTCACAGATACAAGTAAACTGATGTCGGAGAAATATTGACTGTTTAATAATAAAGTATGAACATAACTGTTTAATGTGTAGAAGCCATTGTACTCGCTTAATACAGCTATACTAAGTAATATAGTATTTGTTTTCGTATTTTTCTTTCTCACTTTTTTATATCTGTATAGAGTGCATCACCAAGTTCTTCCAGGACTTTCATAAGCTAAACTTTTCGGAAAAAGTAATGGAAAAGTTCATATAAAAATATGTCCTACGTTTGTCCTATGTTTTCGTTTAGAATGTTAAAATGAAAAATATATTCATTTTACATATATAAATAATTCAAATTTTAAATTTGAAGATGCTTCGTTTGCGAGTTTCGGTTAGTGAAATATTTCGCTTTGATTTCAGCTACTCCGATGAGATGAGATCGTTCTAAAATTTTTAAGCTGTCAATTAAGGAACATAGTAATTTCTTATGGTCTTTGACCTGAAAAATTTATTAAAATAGATCTCAGAACCGTATCTGCAGTAGATTAAACTAAACTTGCACAAAATTTAATTCTGAACAAAATAATTTAAGATAAGTTAAATAAATAAAAAAAAGAAAAGTTAGAAAAATTCAAATTTTATTTAAATAGTACACTAGACCAAAGTTTTTAATAATTGTTAAAAAGGACCCGCAATTTTCAACACATTTTTTGGCACACTTCTGAACCGTTATTTTGCTCTTTTTAGTTCTTCATGACTGTCTTAAGTTGTTCAGTCGCTTCCATAATGCGGATAATTAATTCCTTACGAGAATATATTTTTCATCTATATGCAATATTTTTCATCCATTCCCAGACGCAAAAAATCTAAAGTGTTAGATCAGACGAACTTGGTGACCAGGAATGTGGACCTCCTCCACTACCGTTCAATTTCTCTGAGAAATTATTATTTAAGCGAGTGGAAATGGCACAAGAGAAGTATGGAGGCGCGCCATCGTACTGAAGCATACTTTGCCTCAGCGCTAGAGGAACATCTCAAGCAGTTACGGCATAGGGGTTGCTTCAACTGAAAACTACTGCAGATACGGTTCTGAGACCTATTTTATTCGGGTCAAAAAGCTTTAAATAAATCACTAATTCAGCCTAATTAACGTCCTCAAGAACTTAGTACAACCTCATTTAGTCGCTGAAATTCGGGCGAAATATTTCACTAGAACTAGCAAAGGAACTTGCAAAGTAAGCATTTTAGGAATATATTTATATGAACTTTTCCCATTACTTTCACGAATAGAATAGGTTATGGAAGTCCACGGAGAACTCCATGATTACTCTGTATATAGATCCAGTAAAAATATAAAATATAGAGCACCAACAAAAATTGGCGAAGGTATTCATTCTTACTTCCCGTTAAAGAAATCAATCAGTCCACAGTACAACCGATTGTATTTATAATTATATGGGATAGCCAAGTGGTAAAAGTTTGTTTTTTTTTTTAAATATCTACAATTATAATACTTTATTAAAAAGAGTCAGGGAAACATTTTTAAACCTCGTAAAATTTAATTTAATGTTGTCTTCGGTCGTAAAGGAACAAAAATTGATTAGGATATAATGTTTTGAATTATATTTTTTTGTATACCATTTTAAAAACATAATTTTAACGCTCTATTTTCGCAATTCACTAGCTGATAAAGATTGTTGTATAAAATTTTATTGTAATGAAAATTAGAGATTTTTGGGCCAATAAAAAATTAAAATTTCATTACTTTTACTGGATTACATGGAATTATATGAAGTATCGATAAAATGTACCTTTCTTCTGCACTACTTATTTTATAATCTCATGAAACCTCACTACAATTACATTTATTACTAAACAATTTCAAAAACCACTGTTCATGAAAAATTACTAATTTCAATCAAATGTATGTAAGCATAGGTATTGTAGTCTATACAATTGAAATTATTTAGTTGATAGTAATGTAAGATTCTTGTGCTTTAATTATGAAATATTTTTATTTCATATTAATAAAGTATAAATAAACAATGCAAAATATTTTTTTTATTTTTTTTTTCAAAAAATAATACACTGCTTGCATATTTTAAATTATGTATCTACGAATAAAAACGAAAAGTAATTCATTCAAATATTTTAGTTTTTTTAGGTTTTATGAAGCTTATGCAAAAAAAAATACTAAATTTAAATAGCTTTTATATTTTCAGCTGTACATTGGCCAATTTATGTCACACAATAAATGATGTTAGAGCAAATTAAAAGACTATCAAATTTATTCTACGATTGAACTATTTTTACAAATAAATTAGTTTTTTTTTTTAATTTAATGAAGAGTGAAGATTAAGCGATAAAATTATATATTTCAAAAGTAGTAAAAAAGATGATATTTAAAACCATTAGTATGATTCAATTTTGTTTTATACTGATACAACAAATAAAAAAAAAAATTTTTTTAAATTCTATGAGGCTTTTAAAACATAATTCTGAATTGTTTTTTATAATTTTGTTTTATTTTTGAAAGACGTAAATTTTCCCCTCTCATAAAACTACAGCTGCCATGGATAGTGTTGCAAGCTAATTGATTCCTAAAAGAAAAGTTAAAAGATGGACATCTTCGTCAATTTAATCGTTCCATTAAATTTTTCTTTTTTATTACATAAATTAAAACTATTTTATTGCAATACGTAGGAATAATATTAGATACATTTTTTAATATTCATAGATTAAATATATACCACTTATATAAAGAGTTCAAAAGCCCTTTTTGCATAGAATCCAATTTTTTTTTTAATTTTACTTGTTTTAATTATGCTGCTATTTCTTCTAATTATTCTGACAGTTTATTATAACCAAATAATTAAACTTTGCTGGTTGGTCTTGGTCAGAGTTTTAAATCAATCATTTTTTTACACGATTGATGTAGTTAATGGTCAGTAGAATGTAGTTAAAAATCAGTAAAATGGTCATTCAGAATTAGATAAAAGTGGACTCTGATAATTTAAAATTTAAATTTGAGTTCTGCTGCATTACTGAACAAATGATTGTATTATAAAGTAGCTAATTATATAAACGATAATCTGATAAGCCCCACAAACTAGATATCAAAACTATGAGTGTTCGTTTTGTTGATTTTCATGGGAACTAGGGGTCGCTCAATTGATGTAACAAGCACATGATTATGCATCTCAAGTCATACAGCGTAAAGACATTTTAATGTTTAAGAAACATATTTTCATATTGAGAATCTTTTATTTAAAGAATCTTTTCTTAAATAAATTCACCCTCTAATCTAAATAATTATTATTTCCATTAGATATTACTTTCCCGTCTAGATAGGTCTACAGCCGAACTATAGCTCTACAAGGCAAAGTAATGTAATCGATCCAATTCGGGCATATGCGGTTTTCACCGGATCTTGACGTTTTGACACCTAAGGAACCCAAAAAACCAAAACACAGAATGGAAATTTTCCGGATGTTAATATTCGTATGTACGTGTGTTCGGTGACGGTGACGGTGACGGCCTTTAAAAAATCACCTTATATCTACAGAACTACTCGACCGATTTGGACCAAACTTTTGTCAGATTACTTCTATATGTTGGACACTGATTCCATTAAATTTTCAACTTAAAAGAACAAAGGGATGAGGGTATAGAGCAAGGTCACCCTCAGTATCTTGAGATTTTGCTTAATTAAGGTCACATATTTTTCTTAGGCACATTTGTTAACTATGCCAAAAACGTTTTTCTAAATCGCACCCCCACTCAAAAAAATATGCTGTTGAAGTCGTATGCTATATTGCGATGTCACAGGTGAGCGGTAGAATTAAATGAAAGATATTTAAAGTGTTAAAAAGTAACGCGGTCTGGCTGGGTCTCGAACTCGGTCCAGTGATAACCGTTCGGTTGAATCGAAACCTGGTGAGTTAATCCTCGCGGCTACACCAAGTTGCCGACTGTACCAGCGAAATTTGTTCTATGTAAGTTGTAAAATTACATTAGTTTAGTTAGTGCCGACCGTCGCCGTTAATATCGCTACACCAGCTTGAATTAAATAAGGTATGCGCGCGCGCCTTTGTTAGAATTATTGAATTAAATAAACGAAAAAATATTATATTTAAATAAAATGATAAATATTTTAAATTAAGTTGTCTGTGTAAGCGGTACATGTACAACCCACAGTTCGGTATTTTTTATTATATTGTAATTTCGCAGCTAAAATATTTAACTAAAAGCAATGCATTTATTATACGATTTAATTTTTTTTCTTTTTTTATAAAATATATTTTTTTCAACAGAAAGCTAACCAATAACCGATTCAATTTTATTAAAAATATTTTTCATTGTTACTACGTAGCAGTGTACATGTATAAAGGTCAATAAATTAAAGTATAGCTAGATTGGTTGGCACTTAATATACGCAGAGATAAGACGGTTACCAAGTTCTAACCTCTTTGTATTCCGATTTACCTTGGCATGAGGCGGTACCCTTTAGATATTCTGTTCCCATTCCATTTAACCTCTTTGTTTTTGAATTACGACTCATGGTTTTGCATGAAAACTAAAGTCTCTCTTTGTATTTCACTTCATTTATACGCAACTGTAAAGGCCAATAAATTCTTACTGACAACGAAAGCATTATCACGGTTGGATGATCAAAGAAAATACGTATAATTTTTGTTAGCGATTAATATATTTCATTTCAACTCTTCATTATTTCGTGCTAATGAATGCTTTCTGAAGATAGTTTCAAGTTTTAGATAATCTAGCCAAACAAATAAAAAGTAAAAGAAAAAATGTTATACACGCATTTATATTAATGCAGTTTAAACTTTTAAATAATACTCTACTTAATAATACCTTTAAATATAATATTAAAATACTCAGAATTTCAAATTACTATTTTTTTTTCTGTATTAGAACAAAGGTTCATATTTTGAACTCTATTTTTGAGTAAAAAATTCTAATTTGTTTGTTGCTAGTATTAGTAACTAAGAAAAATAGAAACGCACATCCTAATTATACTGTCTTCAACACAATAATTGAGAAGAAAGAGGGGACAACAATTTCTGTAGGTATTTTTTTCAGGTATTCAGGATATCTATAGATAACATCTGCTACTTCCCTGCAATTTCAAAGTGACTAAACGATTTATGTAACTCAATTGGTTACTGTACTTCTGCACACCGATGTTTACTATAATTTGGTTAAGAGACCATTACTTTCTTTCAGTTACTTAATGTTTAATTTTTTTATGTCTTTATTCATTCAATAAATGAATGCTGAAGTTGGGCGAGGAATTCTTTGAGCAGTAGCAATTTTTCTTGGAGATGAGCGAGATACCTGAGTTTCGCCTCAAGTAACTCTTTGTTATTTGAAGATAGAGCAATTTGTTGCAGCATGTATTTAAACCGATTTGTTCAGCTCCATTCTGGAAAAAGATTTCTCATTCTACCGAGGGACTGTAAGTAGGATCAATTGCCACCGTCTAGGCAAGCCTGAGGTTTTCTATTGGTTTTGTCTCGTTTCACATTTCTTCAATTGATAGACCATTCTTTTATTATCAACCAACATTTCCTTAATCCTTTCCTCCTCGGTGGTTTTCTGTGGAATTTTGCAAGATTGCCAATGGATCCTGTTAAAAATGTGAACACCATACTGATTTACTACCCCCTCTGTCTTTCTGTAGTTTGATCGGCCAAATAGTTTGATCTACCTACAGGCATGTTTGAGAACATTGTGTTTTATCCGGTAAGCAACACAAAACAGTCCGTAATGAGGCTCACTTGCTTAGCAGGCTTATTCTTTTTATGAATTTCAATAAAAACTTCTACAATTGGTAAAACATGTGATAATTAAATGTTTTACTTCTTTTTCGTTGTATTAAATCACAAGGTAATAATTAACTTTTGATTTGTGAAATACATCCCGAAGGTTTTTATAATTATCATGTGAAATTTATTTTCCAAATTGTAATTATTGTCATCTCATAATATTTCTCTATCTTAATCCTCTCGTAATGAACTGTCATAAAACTAAAAATATATATTTAAAATATTTCATAAATAAGGAGATAACTTTACATAAATATACTTTACGCTCAAAAAATAATGCCTAATCACATTTAAAAAATTTAAATCGTTTACACGATGAAAAATGTATAATTTTTTAAAACCTTACATTAGTAAAACAATAAAAATTTCTTTAAAATCTTGTATTTTCTGTCAAGCCAAGAACCTTCCGAACGGCCCTAAATAATTAATTTCTTATAGATTTAATTTCTTTTATTATTTAACAAATATATCTCGCTTTTGAATATCCGGTTTCATTTTATATCGTAAAACAACATCTTTTTTAATAGTGTAAGATATATAAATATATTCATAGCTAGAATCTTAATCTTCTTGAACTTAAGTAATGATGTGATTTCAAGAAAATATTATTCTTTTTTTTTTTTTTAATTTATAAGTTCTTAATCCATTTTTTAGCCGTCCTATATAAAATTTATAGGTATTTATTGAATTGTACAAACTTCAGGTAGGTTCTATGTGTTCTTCAATGTTCCATCTTTCTATGAATTTGATCACTGCTTTTTTTGTAGTGCGGATTGACAACACAGAAATAAGAAACTAGAATTTACAGCTTTATTTAAATGACGGTAACATTCATAAAATTTGGCTTTATCTACGTTTGTATTTTTGTAACCAGAAGTATTTATACTGTAGACTTGCATATAACAAAAATATTATGATTTAGTCAAATTAAAACTTGATATAATAACTTTGGGAATCGAACACAAGACCTAAAACATACCCGAAAATAATTCTACTAATAAAGGTAATAAAATGACTCGTTTATTACAACGTAAATTATTTGAAACAACTTAATAATTGATATTACTTTACCTTAAATGATTATAATTAATTATACTTTGCTCCATAACTATAAATAAGTAAAAAACATTCTTCTGAACTAGTAACTAATGAGCTGAAATTATGTATTATAAAGAAAGAATGGAAAAAAATTATAATATCATTATTTATAAAGAATAAAAGAGAAATTAGAGAGCAATTTATTATGCTAAATGTTATCTGTTTTTAAAATCGAACAAACGAATTCTATTTTGCTCATTCGTTACAATAAATAATCGTGCAATATTCTAAAAGCAATATACGAGTATAATAACGTTTAAAATAAAACGAAGTAACTACTCTATTTGCCAGAGAATACTGATAATAACAGTATAACACATATTTATTTAGTTTTATTCTTACAAAAAAGAGAAATATCATATTTTGCTGTAATTAAATTATTGTCGTGAACTAAATTGCTTTGAAGGTTAAAATAACTAAACCTTGACTCACAAAATTGTGTGGCAAACCAAAACAACAATTTGATGATTCTAATTTAATTTAGCGCAATCCATCCGACAAAAAACTTTTCTTTAGTTTTAACACAAAAATAACTTGTAATACAGAAATTATAAAATTGTGATAAATGATATATTTATCTGAAAAATAAAAAAAAAAGAATGTACGTTACAGAAATATTAAAATTTCATCAAATAAAATAGAAAAAAAAATTTGTTACCTCAATGTATTTCTTCAGTGTGCGATATGTTGTGTCTGTTGAACTATTATAACGTTTACTCAAATTTATCACAATACCTTTAATAATATTTCACACAAACAATCCGTTTCCAATGTTTTTTCTTCTTTAACTGTACGTTGAATACAATTCTTTCAAGCATTTGTACTTTATTAATAATACCTTCTATCAATAAATTTTATACTTCACGTAACTTAAATGTGTTATTACTCCCAATGTAGCCTTTGACTTGTGCCCATATTAATTTTATCGGGTTAAAAATCCAATGGTATGAAGGAAGACGCAACACGACACAAAGTTTTTTTATTTTGCGATTTCATCTACTCTATAATGATCATATTTTTGTTTAATTAATTTTACTATCTCTCAAAATTCTACTTTTAACATTTCTTCGGTGTGTGTGATTTTCTTCGATTCTAACCATTCGGAAAATGTCCGATTTCGGGTCGAAGCGTTTGGAATTTTTTCAGTTTTCAGGCGATTGTAAGGAGTGTTATACATTTCTGTAACGGATCTTTCAGCAACAATCTCCACTAAAAATTGTCACCATTCATTTCATCGTGATACTCTAGGGAAGATCTGGATTCAAATACCCATAAGCCACCGTTCAAAAACCTATCGACCAAAAAAATGTACTTCCAGAAACATTAGGTACTTCAAGATCAGTATTCACGGCAATTAATGTTTTGTTCAAATTAGGAAGCTCGTTACTGAAATAAAATGAATGACCGTTTTTCTGATAACGGTCTTAATAAAATCCTTCAACTTTAATAGTTTTCACAGGCTAATATGTTTACTATCAATTATAGGTTTTTTATTATATTAAAAAATTGTTCTTTTGCTAATAACTGTTGCACTACTTACTTTCCGAACAATGTCTCTGACTGCAGTTTCAGGATTATGTTGTTTTAAGGTTATACAAACGTAATTTTTTTCGGAGTTACCTAAGAGTTTACCCGGTTTATGTTTCACGACAGAATAATCATTCTTAAAACCCGATTGGTACAAAATCACAGAGTAAATTAAAATGAATGAAAATATACTAAATAAAACTATTTTAAAAATTAACTCTAAGACTGTATCGTACCGTATACAGTAATATAACATGCACTGAAATATTTTCTTTCAGTGAACGGAATAACAATGTTAAGAAATAATGAACCAATAAGAAATAATGACGTTATTGTTATTAAACATCAATAAAAGAGACTCAACAAAAATTTTAATTGCTTATCATCGGCATTCCCCGGCGCCAGACTAGTGATAGCTTACAATACTTTATATGCATAAAGAAATAATTGCACCTGCACGTGGAAGTGAGAAAATGAGTCAGCCTTAACTATTAAGATATTGCTGAAACATGCTATACCCATATTTATAACTGCTGCAAGGTTTCGTGAGACAAGGTTTTGTAATGAAATGCCGTAATTGTAAATTATTTAATGTGACACTTCTTTAATGTATTACATGTTTTATATATATATATATATAAAATACTATTATACTATTTAGTATATTATACTATTATATATATATATATATATAGTAATTATTATAAAAACATCCAAGTATTCAAAACAAGATAAGATAAACACTATTCAATTTTTTTTTAAATACTTACATTTTTTTATATTTCATCAAAGGTTTTTGTATTGGATTTTTTTTGTCTTGACAACAGAACGTACACAAACAGAATTATCTATCTAAATAAGATACAGTAACGTTACTCCGTTATTATATAAATAGATTATTCATAAATTTTACAATTTAAAATCCATTTAAATTTTACAATTATTGTAAATATGTCAATAATATCTATGATTACACAATTAGTAAAAATTAATTTGTTGTAACGTTTTTTTTTTTTAAATTTTACTACCAACTATTGAATATCTTTAATGACTTTACTTAGATCGCACTTCGATACAAATTGGAATGTAAATAATGCATTCTACCGTAAAAACCAGTGCTAAATATAGAAATCAATAGGCATTTTAAATCACAAAACAAAAATTTATGTATTAAATCATACCATTATTATTTCTTCTTGAGAACTGACTCAAAGGTACACCGTTTATCATAATGGCCAAATAATAAAAGTATTTTAAGTTATTATTGTATCATAAGTCCCGTATCGCAAGAAAATAATAATGTATTACCGTATATTTTAATAATTTACTTTCAAAACTACTGGAAATTTTAGATTCGGAGGTTATGTGAGTTTAATAAAAATTACGTACACAGAAAGATATGCTCCAAGGAATTCAGCCGACTTCTTTGGGATAAATTGTCAGCAAACAATCAGAAATTGTTGTGAGACTGCCACCAAGGTAGTGTGAAGAATTAACAAAGTAAAATGAAGATTTTTGACATTAACCAGTTAGTAATGGATGTAAACCTATCGAGTTGTGATATTACTTTTTTTATGTATTTTAGTATGATGCACTAGTTTACCGGAGAATGCATAACTTTAAATCTATTGAGCTACTTATTAGAATTCACGAAGTTGGTTAATTTAAAGTAATTTTAGTGTAATTATTTTACACTAAATTCAGTGTCATTTTTACGTAATGCAAAAAGATAGGAATTATACACAGATCACCTACACTTTTTCGAAGAGGAGATGATTTTTTTCTATCCCACTCATCTAACTTTTTACTAACACAATTTATCATTAATTAGACTGCCTCTCCTAATGGAAATGGAAAGTTAATTCAGGTTCATTTCAGTATTAATATACAATTTATTTTAAATATAAGTAAGGAATCATTTACTTCTTCACACGCATATTATTCAGAGTAACACGTCAAAAAATAATTAAAAGATCACATTACAGAATATGTAAAAACGTTTAATGATGTAAAAAAATTATTTTCATATCAATTACTCTTTATCGTTTAATTAAAAAAATAATAATATTTAAAAAAAAATAAAAGATGTATTTGGAAGGAATATTGAACTCATTTTATAAATTTTATGTAATAAAGCTCATATTTTTATAAAATGGAAATAAAACAATATAAAAAAATTCGTAACTAATAAAATTCTCCATTGATGAGGAATTTATCAACGATATTATTCTAAACTAGTGATCCCGAAACAAAGGATCATATATCAAGGAAGGTATGAACGAAAAAGGAACAGTGGTTGAATTTGAACATGTTAAATGCTACATGAAATTAATGTATTTTTATACCTATATATACGAGAATATTATATCATAATTTTAATAATCGTAAATCCCAATTAAATTATCAAACAGATCTTCAATAAAATCATCAATTCAAGCGATGTAATTGACAAAATATTAAGTTGGTTTTTTTGTAAATATTAATTTAAAAATAAATTCTAGATTAGAATTCTAAATTAGATTCTAGATTTGTCCGTTACTTGTAACGTTTGTGGAAAAAGGCAATGATGAAATATTTGCTTTAATAACTAAACAGTTGGAAATAATTTGCGAATTAATATTTTAAATCTTCAGTTTTAAATCCTCGTGACAATTAAAAATAACTATTTTCCTATACGCAACGGAAAAATCTGACAAAATAATAGTAAATAATTTTTTCGACGTTTCAATACGATCATTGAACAATCTTAATTAGATAATGAATAATGAAAGTAGTGATCAAGATAAGCGTTTAAAACCTATGTAAAAATAATGGTACTATTATTTTACTTACTTATTTTTCTAACTGTCAAAGGCCGTCTAATTTCTTGACCCAGTATCCTGAAAATCAAATATTTAAACTCCATTATCATTTCTGTGTTTTATGTTAATATTAAGAGATCTTAAATTTTATAACAAAATATAAAGGTTATTTTAATGCTGATAGGTTATTTTTAATAACTGTATATAATGTGGCCTGGTAGATTCACCTTATCATACATTTTATGAATGTGACAAATGGATCAGATGTAAAGAGAGAGCAGGCCTTGGATGGATAACGCCCGAAAACACTGTAAGCTATATGACAGAAGGGCTGATAGAATGGGATGCTATAGACGGTTTGGCTACAGAAATTCTTCAGAGGAAAGAAATAGAGTTTCGTGACTGGAGTAAGGAACAACAAGTATAAAAAAAGGAAGAGAAAGACCGAAACCCAGCTACTACAGGGAATTTGGGAACTGCATAGCCGGACTTGGTTTCCCTCCGGTGGCTTGAGGCAGGCAAGAGGCAAGACCGAGTTCCCGGTTACTGTAGCTCTGCTCATGAGCGGCATAGCCGGGCTCAGTTACCCCAACTCAGTGATTTGAGGCAGGCGAATGAGGTGAATAAAAGATCCACCCCCTTGGATTGAGTATTGCTTGAATGCCGATCCGAACCCCAGGGGCGGAGAAAAAAAGGTTATTTAATTAACTTATTTTTTATTCTGTTAATATAAAACAAAATATGTAGAATTTCCATGCTCGTATATACATATGTCAAATAAAAGAACTCTTGCTATAAAAATGGCAAGAGAAGTAAAACGCCGCTACAACTGGGGCGTGGAAAAAGAAGCTTATTCCTGAAATAGGACCGTGGCTGGGGAGGAAACACGGCGACGTTGGGTACTACTTGTCACAATTCCTCTCCGGTCACGGAGGATTTGATGTACATTTACTCAAGTTTAAAAGAAGGAAGCTCCAAAATTGTGTGTACTGCGGCCAAGAGGACACTCCCTGCCACACCTTTTTTGAATGTACTCGTTGGGAGGATCTAAAAGGATATAACATAAAAGAGTTTACCCCGGAAACTACAACAAAGTATATGTTGAGAGGTAAAGAGGAATGGCTGACAATAGAGAGATTCGAGGCTGAGGTAATACGAGCAAAGGTAGTAGATTACAAGAAGTGGGAGGAGTTACTTTGAGAGAGAAAAAAAATTAAAAAGACCGAGGCCCGGTTGCTGGGGCAGAGTCCGGGAACGGCATAGCCGGCCTTAGCGGTTATCTTCCTGGCCTTAGCGGTTAGAGGCAGAGGCAAAATGAAAATAAGGAAAAGATCCGGAACTGGTGAGCCGACCTGCCATGCCGGCTCATTAGAGTCGCAACACTTCCAGTAACATATCAGATATTATTCAACGCCCTCATAAAATTCCGGTAATCAAATAACAAAAAATTGAATTTTAAATAACACAAATAAAAAGAAAATATGACGATCGCATAAATTAAAAATCATTTACAAAAAAAGACAAGAACTGATAAAGGCACAAAAAACATGAATATATACAACACAGGACGTACAAAAAATCAATTAACATTCAATAAAATAGCCATTTTTTTGTTTTGTTTGATAATTAATGTTTTTTTGTACATTAATTAACAAAAGAAAAATAACTAAAAGACAACAGGAAACCTTCAGTCCATCAGAAGATGATTCCAGTGAGCGAAACCAGTCTTCAAAAAATAATGTAATAAGTGTTGTGAACTATTGAAGATATGCAGTTGTAAATACACACCCACCCACACACACACACACTACTTGTTACAAGTAAGTTTCTCAACTGTGTAATAACAGTTTATTATGTCATCAGGTAATAGTTATCATCAGCTTCTTCAGTACGCCACATGCTCTCTTAGTTGTTTTGATAGTGATACCAAAATTTCTTTATTTAATAAAAAGGAATATCCTTTTTATTAAATAAAGAAATATCGTATTAAATACCACTATCGTAATACCATTTTAATTTAACAAAATTCACTACATAAACATTGGTTTTTATATTACTGTTTAAAAAGATTATACTATTCGAAAGAAAAATACAAAAATAAAAGATATATTTTCAAATAAAAATAAAATTGAAAAAAAGAAAGTGTTTTACGTTTTTATCATTATAAGAAGAGGTGACAAGTGAAATGAAGAAAAAAATTGTAAAAAATGTTCCAGTGCACGTAGTCTAGGAAGAAAGAAACAATAAGAAACTGAAAGAGTAAAGAGGTAATACTGACATCATTACCTTCTGAAAACAAACTACTCTTTTCCTGAGAAACGCTGTCACAAACTGTCTCTATTTACAAACTCTTCTTGTTGCAGACGACTATTCTTAACACGTAATAAAGTAGTTCATCTTTTATACAACTATTATCTTTTACCATATTTCAAACTCAATTTATTGTTATTATTTATTTCATTTTAAAATCAATAATAAATCATATTATGTTATAATTTGAAGATATTACTGTTTAAAAAAAAAAAATTGTAATCGATGTAACAAAAAAAAACCTGCTTACTAAACCACCAACAGAAATAATCTTAAAAAATTAACATCCAGTTTCATATCAGTTTACTGTTCTACAGCATCATCTCAAGTTGGAGATTAATCAGCGAAGGACGGAATAATAAGCTCTCTTAACCTGTTAACAACTCGCATTATTTTTATACGAAACCATCTTTTTTAAATGTAATAATAAAAAAGTATATATTATAATATATGTATTAATTTTAATTAGGCATTTACTTTTACTTATTTTATTACAGTAACACTTTTATTATTATGACGACATTAATTATAATATTTTACTTAATCATTCGAATTTTGTTTTTGAATTTTAACATCCTCAATTATTTTGACATGGCTCCATCTGCTGTTAAGTGTTCGGCATACGACGTTAATTTTTTCGAGAAGCAGTAGAAGTTTCAGTGTAAAGAATGTGATGATATCATTCACCCTGAATAAATAACTGATGAAAATAACTTTCCTTTGTTTCAGGGATAAAAAATCAATTATAAATTGTAAGAGATGCACGGACAAAAGAAATGAAAATATTCCAGCGAAATCTGTAAAGTACTATTACAGAATCAATAGCATTAAGGGGAATCTGCTAAGAATGTTGATATCAATTTTTTACATAAACCCTAAGAATTGTTAGCTGAACTGGGATCTAAAGAAGGTGTGGTATTTAATGACCTATTTAATAAAAGCATTAAAACAGGATAATTATTAGTTCATTAACACAATTACTGAGCTAAGCAAAAAGAGCGCGGTGTCACTGGTTGACGGAACAGATACTACCTATCTTAAAAATCAGAGTTCTATAACATTTTTAAACTTTTACAATTTTGAAACTTTATTTTTCTTTAAATTATTAAAAATAATTAATTCGTTGTTAAATTTTTATTCAAATTCCTTAAAGTATTATCACCGAAGTATTTTTATAATATCATAACATTAAGTGATATGACACAGGATTAAACTTCTTCTCATTTTTATAAGTTTTATTTTTATATCTAATCATTACAGAATATTTATTTTTTAATAATTTTGAAAATAAAATAAGGTTTACTTTTTTACCGAAAATTTTTAAAAATTTCAATTACAGGAATAGGTTAGTTAAGCTTTGTGCTAATCCCAGAGAAATATAATTTGTTTAAATACTTTTGTTAGATTTTTTATTTGTACATAGATCAAGTAATAATCGCATGTACTCTGTAGTGTATAATTAATCCCTTATTACCTACCATCTTAAACTTTGAAAAGATGTTAGTTAGTTCCGTTAACTTTATTTTTATTTGTATAAAATATGTATATGTAGTTAGCAGAACAACCAACATCCGACCTACTACGAAAACTTTAACAAAACAAAATTTACTACCTAATAATCCTTCACTTAAGTTGATCTTTACTAAATTACATTATCATAAAATACACAAATTTATCTATACAGTAAAATATTATTATAATACATCTGGCAAAAGAGAAAGAACAGCATCATAACAATTCTGATTTTTAAACTGGAGGTAAATTGTAGGGTACGTTATCTCCCTTTCCCACAGAAGTCCTGGGTTTGAATCCCGGTCAGACAAAGCATTTTACATACGCTAAAATATTTTCATTTTCATATTCCCTCGCACAAGCTTCGAGCTGCGTGGATTAAGAAAAAAAGAAGTTACGAGAATTAAACAAACTTTGCAGCCATTTTGGAGTTGAAATTATAAAAACAAAAACGTATACGTTTACATATACGAATAAATACAGTAATACTGGAGGTACAAAAATTACAGTTACCCTCGTACCAATATAAATGAAAAAAATTCCTAATAAAAAAGAATCGATAACCAGCTTATTATTGTTACTTAATGTTGCTGATTAAGTAACATTACCCTAACGATTAACAAGCTATTTCTAATAATTTCACTTCAAAAATTCCCATGAAAATATTACGCACTGTTCTATATTATAAAAACTACTTGTAGTAAAGAAAACAAGATCTGGCCAAAAATGATTTCAATTCGTTAAATTATTTTTAGGCCACCGGGCCGATCTAGTGTAAACTAGTTGTCGAAAATCACTTGTTGAACAGCTGATTTTTGAAGTCGAAGGTTCTGAGGTTAAAAGTTAGTTGCTTTTACACGATTTGAATACTAGTCAGTGGATACGTATGTACTTTGGTGATATAGGTTCAATGAACCACACAAATCAGGCCTGAGTCTGCACAAGACTATACCACATTTACACGTCATACATATCATCCTCATCTCATTGGGCTATAGGGGTTGCTTATTGTTCACTACTTGAACAGATTGTAACATACCCATTAGGAAAATATATATATAAAATGTACATTGGACAAACATCTCAATACCTTAAAAAAAATACGAGCAGAAGCCCGTAAATATAGAAAAAAGGCAGTGACAGCGATCACAAAACATACAATAGAACATGAAATAGAATACAATTATAACGTGAAAACATACAATAGAACATGTTCGATTTCGAAAGCACCAAAATATTAGACAAAAAAAAAATACATAAAAAAGGACCACTCTAGAAATGATATACATCAAGAAAAATAAAAACGCTGTCAACAATAGAACGGACGTAACCGAATTAAGCGACATATGTTAATTTAATTTAAAAAATCATATTTATGTTGTAAATTTAGTTTTAAGGAAAATAATGTTTGTAATTTTTGAGAAAAATATGTGCACTGTAAAGGTTTCAAGACACAGGAAATAATAAAAAAACAGGTTACATAAAGAGATAATTATCTAACGAGTCAGGTATGAGTAGGGGAATTTATTACAACAAGGGTGGGATAAAATGTTGTTATCTAGAATTGGTAGACCAGTTAATTTCTTAGTATGTAGGAGAATTTTGTATGATGTGTGTATGAATGCGTATTGTCACTGAGGAAGCTTAGAGAATTTTAAGTGAAACTTAGTGGAAGCTTAGAGAATTTTAACGTTGCGTATTTGATTTATAAGTTTGTATAGCTGATTGGTAAACCTAATAAATTCATAACGGTAATATTTTTAAGTAAAGTATGTCTTTTACTTTTTAATCTTTTGTATTTAATTCTATCCAATTAAGAGGAAATTAAACTTAAATAAATTAATATTTATATATATATATAATTCTTTCCTTCTGAGAATTATAACGTTACTCACTCTAATTATTCCCACTTTAAATGAAATATTAGAAATGTGTTTAAAATTTTAATGATCTTTCTCATTGCAATAAATTGCTTATGATTTTTGCTAGTCATTAAGTTTCTAAGGTATAATTTATTTAAGAATTAATACAGCTGCTATTTTTAGATTTTAGCAGTAAAATTTCAAAGTTATTTATTTTTTCGTATAAAATACCACGGTTTAAAAATGTACAGCAACTTCTATTAGACGGCTTCAACTGGTTTTTGAGATGTGAACGATTATTAAAAGTACATACTCATTTGAACAAACGGAAAACTTTCCCATTCAATTTTTATATGACTTTTTCCTTAAAATGATATGAGAACCCTATTACTGAAATATTGGAAGGTTATCTTTTATGAGCCCAGTATATAAAATATAAGTATTATTATCAACGCATTAAAATTCCGCAAACTATTATATTAAATAAATTACTTTCTACATTGTATTTAATTTAAAAAATTTTAGCAAACATTAGATTTCAACACATTTTATTCTTTATTAATTATGATAGAGAAGTAGGTTGAAAGCTAATAGCTTTATTAATGGAAATTATTACAAAAAAACTTTTTTAGTATATTCTTGCTACTGTATACAAGAGTTTAGAATTACGTCATGAATTTGTAATGTTAAAAATATAATATACAGAAAAAATCAAATAAGTTAAACGGCTACAGATTCTCCATTATAAAACTTTCAATAAAAATCGCTTGATCAGCCATTTCAAACAAGTTGTACAGATTGAACTAAAGGCATGAAGTATAATAACGTTTAAACCATTCGAGTACGGAAGTGTGCAAAACTAAAATTTTCTTTATTCACGTTTGAATGAAAATGTAATAAAAAACCAAGCGATTCAACACACTCTAAACTTGTTAACAACTTCATACCTTATCTAAGATTTATTTTACTACGAAATTGGCTCCATTGGAAAGTTTTCTGATTTAGTATTTATAACGTTCATACTTGTCATTTATTAGACTTTTTTTTTCGAAGAAATAAAATTTAACAAGGATTAACGATGAATAACACAACAGATACTTCATCTAAAATTACGAATTATTAAAAATTATTGAAGTTAATTTCAATTTAAAAAGAGACGAATATAAATAAAATAACTTCTTTTCCGTTTTTCCCGTTTCAAAAGCTATTAATATTAAAGGGTAAAAGGTTAAATAAACAGCAGTAATAGATGTAGATTCGTAAGTAGAGAACGCTAAAAACTCTTCGCAAACAAAAGCTAAAACTAAATGCGCATTTTGACCATTAAACAGTCATCCTCAGGATATTTAGCAAAAAAGATTGAAGGTAAGAATTTTTAAGAAAATAAGGGCTAATTAATAAATAGATAACCAAATCTCATGAAACATAAAAAAGCTGTTAAGTGCTGCCAGACTTTCCCGGCCAGGCCGGTCAACTCTTAAAATATCTTGTACAGCTTTTATTACATTATATTATTACATGTAATAATTATTAATATAATATGTTAACAATTATTTTTATATTACATTATTATTATGTAAAAATAATATTATAATACAGAGTGTTCAAAAAGTGACGCAAACTTATGGAAGAATATTTCCTTTTTTTGTTGCATGTTTAAGTGAGGAAAACGGGTTACAAAATGCAGCAGAGAATATTCATTGTCTCCCAATACATTAGATGAACCAGTTATGCCCAGAGCACCAAAATTCCTTCACAGAAAAGTGTGGTGTGGATGCATAAAACAAGTCCTCCATCAAGCGGCTATACGACAAGTTCCAAGAGACATGCAATGTGGCAAATGTAGCCAAAAGCGGTCGAATGAAAGTACTAACACCAGAAACGTTGATCGACGTGCAAGCTTCATATTCTGTTAGTCCCAAGAAGTATGTGCGACGCCTATCTAGCCACTTCTCAGTGTCTCTGTTGGTAGTGCCCACAAGACGTTCCGCAAGTGTTTAAAGATGCATACTTACAGAATTCGTGTTGTCCACGAGTTGTTATCTACAACACTGAAAAACGTGTAGCTTTCCGTAGTGGTTCATGTCATCTGTAACGCCAGGTGGGGGAAGAACTCGATTTTGGTCTGATGACGCATGGTTCCACCTTGATGGATATTTTAATGCACAGAATTCACACATTTGGTGTACGGAAAATCCAAATCATCTGCAGAGTCTCCTCTGCAAAGACAAAAAAAGGGTGTTTGGTATGCAATGTCATATAGGCGAATCTTTATGACATTCTTTCATGACACAGTGAACAGCGAGCGGTACATACACATGGTGCAACAATTTGTAAACACTATACCTGCAGATCGGATAGAATACACATGGTTTCAGTAGGAGAATGCTACGGCTCATATAGCCAACAACACTATGATTTTCTTGGATCAGTAATTTCATGGACAGGTGATTTTGAAGGGGTTGTGGGCCCTCGGTTTCCTGATTTATCCCCTCCTGACTTTTTCTGGTGGAATACCTTAAGGATGTTGCTTATAAAACTCATTCTCACACCATTTCCAAATTGAAGAGCAAAATTGAACGATGTGTCGCTAAAATTGCTCAACAAACGTTACAAAATGGGTTTAAGAGCATGCAACGTCATGAATTATGTGAATCGCACAATTGACCACTTTCAACAAATATTGCAACTTACTCATTTTCCAATAAACTTGCGTCACTTTTTGAACAACTTTATTTACATAAACTATTTCAACTTTCTTCCTTTTTCCTGTTTAGCCTCCGGTAACTACCGTTTAGATAATTCTTCAGAGGATGATGTTTTATGTTTGGTACTTTAACAAAAAAAAAGATTTTACTTAAATCTGCGAACAGATAAGAATTTGTATGGTATATTTCTTTAGGATAAATTGATAAATGAAAAAGAATTAATTACTCGATAACATTTGAAGGATGTCGTTAAGGTAAGGTAAGTTAAGGCTTCCCAAGAGAATTATTTATATTTTAATATTCTTCCTTTATCCACATTACCAATGAGTAATATGAAGTCTTGCATAATTTTAGCATCTGCAAGAATGTATTTTACATAAAAAATGTATTATTTTTTTTTAAACAAGAGTTATTATAAAACCTCATACGTACAAACTGTTATTGTTTTATTAACCTTATTTAAGAGAATTATTATTGAGATTGATCGTGGATAAAAAAATTACTCATTACCACAAACAAAATCCCTTGTAGGCTGAATTCACGGGTAATAAGAGATTAGTATGTAATTAAAAACATGTAAAAAGGGTTAAATAAGTATAAAACTAAAACCGACCGTCACAACTATTTATATAATTTTAAAAAATGTATTAAATAAATATTTATGAGATCGGTTCATAGAAAGTGTAGTAAACAGGTCGAGTTAAGATTAGAGTTAGGAATGTTACTACACAAATAAAGAGTAAATTTATAATACATTATGCTCCCTCACTCTCTCTCTCTCTCTCTCTCTCTCTCTCTATATATATATATATATATATATATACATTCACAGAGCAGTTAAAAATAAATATGAATAAAATTAAAACATTAAACATAAAATTAAAGATAGATCTAGGTTAATAATCAGATAGAGTTTTTGGTTATTATTAACATGTTCTCACCATCCACTTTACACTGTTTTCACTTAATAAACTGTCTACATGCCTCCGAAAAGTCCCCGTTATTCAGCGCGGAACAGTCCAACACGTACTGGGGGTCGACCTGAGCCTCTTTACTATTACTTTTGTTGTTTTGTCCGCATCCCGACACTTTTTAATGACATCTTTTCCTTTAGTAACTCATAAGGGGTCATTATAGTTAAACCATCTAAATTTTTGTCTTCGAATTGTTCACACCGCCTATTTACTTCAATCGCTATTTACCGTGTAACAATACTTTTTAATTGTAAATTATGATCTGTAAATAATAACTCATCGTCGTCCACGTTGATAACGCGGACGATTGTGAAAAGTTTTAACTATTTGCAATATTTTCTTGTCGACGTTGTTTATTTTATCAAGTAAAAAAGAAAGCCTCATTTACTTCTCCTACATCAAAATCACAACTTAAAGTACATCAAATTCACTACCTGTTGGGAAGTTCATGAACATTATATGGAAACTTATGAACATAAATAATAATATTAATTAATAATAATAATTGGGTAGTTCTGCAATACAAACCGATTAGAGAAAAAAAATATATATATATATATAAAAAATATACAACTATTTATTTGTTAATATTGATCATTGTTACGAACGTATCATTACTTGTACCTAGTAAGTTTTTTCAGCAATTACCAAATAATTCATCATTTTAATAGAATTCACGAAAGGAGATTATTTGACCTATATGTACTTATTAAATTTTTTTTTTTTCCAATTTCAATGAAAAACCCTTCTATGATCCTGTTGAAAGTTTTTCTCAATAACTTAATTGAAAGAGTATTTAATGAAAATTTATATTGATTGCAAGGAAGATTTGAAGATTTTTCTATCATTATTAATTAGTTTCAAATTGTTATAGCATAATGTATTGAACCTGATATTGATCTGACATTCAAAGTATTCAAATTCAAGAAAATTAGTACGAAAACTTGGGGAAAATAATTATATATATATATATACATAAATATACTGTCGCGTGTTCGCGGCTCGACCAGAATATTGAGATGATCAATCAATTATAACAAACTAAAAATTTGTTATAAATAAAATTATTACTCTAAAAAGATAAAATAAGTAATAATAATAATCACATACAAAATAATAATTCAAATAAGACAAGATTTGTTTAAAGATAGTAAAATTATAAAAACCAAAATACAGTTCAATTGATTAAAATCATTATAATGATCGCTAACATTAACATATAATATTGCATTAAGCCCAAGATAACACTAGAAAAGTATTAGGTTCATACAAATCAATTCCTGAAAATATTACTTCTGCTGTTTACAATAGAACTACCCTACACTTTATGGATAAATTTAATACTGTCACTTTTACTACTGTCTACCAATAACTCACCGAACAACTTCTACATTCAATCACTGTCCACACTGGAATACTTGAGACATATCCTTCACTCGTTGTTACCAAACGCACACAATCGCATCGAACATGGCCTCGCAGCAACTAATAGAACTACTCGTATTCACTGTTATCGCGACTACGCCGAACACGGCCTCGCAAAATCACTCGCTTGGCTACTAACTGTTCCCGCTGGTCAACAGAACCAGTACCAACTCATTCCTTAACTGTTGAAGTGTAATAATTTGATCGTCCGTGAACTTACATTTTTCCATAAATTTCTATTCCAATCTGGTAACCCTTCTCGTCGAACGACAGCTGTTGGGGGTGCCATTGTCTGTACTACAAAGAACAGATTTTTAAACGGACCTATTTAGTCCTATTTTAAAGGATCCACTTTAGTTCCTTTCTGGATTCCTTTCATTATTATTTTCACATACTTTCTTCTTAACTGGAAGGAATCCGTTACACTAGCCTTATTACAATATATATATATATTTTTTTTTTTTTTTGTCTTCAGTCATTTGACTGGTTTGATGCAGCTCTCCAAGATTCCCTATCTAGTGCTAGTCGTTTCATTTCAGTATACCCTCTACATCCTACATCCCCAACAATTTGTTTTACATACTCCAAACGTGGCCTGCCTACACAATTTTTCCCTTCTACCTGTCCTTCCAATATTAAAGCGACTATTCCAGGATGCCTTAGTATGTGGCCTATAAGTCTGTCTCTTCTTTTAACTATATTCTTCCAAATGCTTCTTTCTTCATCTATTTGCCGCAATACCTCTTCATTTGTCACTTTATCCACCCATCTGATTTTTAACATTCTCCTATAGCACCACATTTCAAAAGCTTCTAATCTTTTCTTCTCAGATACTCCGATTGTCCAAGTTTCACTTCCATATAAAGCGACACTCCAAACATACACTTTCAAAAATCTTTTCCTGACATTTAAATTCATTTTTGATGTAAACAAATTATATTTCTTACTGAAGGCTCGTTTAGCTTGTGCTATTCGGCATTTTATATCGCTCCTGCTTCGTCCATCTTTAGTAATTTTACTTCCCAAATAACAAAATTCTTCTACCTCCATAATCTTTTCTCCTCCTATTTTCACATTCAGGGGTCCATCTTTGTTATTTCTACTACATTTCATTACTTTTGTTTTGTTCTTGTTTATTTTCATGCGATAGTTCTTGCGTAGGACTTCATTTATGCCGTTCATTGTTTCTTCTAAATCCTTTTTACTCTCGGCTAGAATTACTATATCATCAGCAAATCGTAGCATCTTTATCTTTTCACCTTGTACTGTTACTCCGAATCTAAATTGTTCTTTAATATCATTAACTGCTAGTTCCATGTAAAGATTAAAAAGTAACGGAGATAGGGAACATCCTTGTCGGACTCCCTTTCTTATTAGGGCTTCTTTCTTATGTTCTTCAATTGTTATTGTTGCTGTTTGGTTCCTGTACATGTTAGCAATTGTTCTTCTATCTCTGTATTTGAACCCTAATTTTTTTAAAATGCTGAACATTTTATTCCAATCTACGTTATCGAAAGCCTTTTCTAGGTCTATAAACGCCAAGTATGTTGGTTTGTTTTTCTTTAATCTTCCTTCTACTATTAATCTGAGGCCTAAAATTGCTTCCCTTGTCCCTATACTTTTCCTGAAACCAAATTGGTCTTCTCCTAACACTTCTTCCACTCTCCTCTCAATTCTTCTGTATAAAATTCTAGTTAAGATTTTTGATGCATGACTAGTTAAACTAATTGTTCTGTATTCTTCACATTTATCTGCCCCTGCTTTCTTTGGTATCATAACTATAACACTTTTTTTGAAGTCTGACGGAAATTCCCCTTTTTCATAAATATTACACACCAGTTTGTATAATCTATCAATCGCTTCCTCACCTGCACTGCGCAGTAATTCTACAGGTATTCCGTCTATTCCAGGAGCCTTTCTGCCATTTAAATCTTTTAATGCTCTCTTAAATTCAGATCTCAGTATTGTTTCTCCCATTTCATCCTCCTCAACTTCCTCTTCTTCCTCTATAACACCATTTTCTAATTCATTTCCTCCGTATAACTCTTCAATATATTCCACCCATCTATCGACTTTACCTTTCGTATTATATATTGGTGTACCATCTTTGTTTAACACATTATTAGATTTTAATTTATGTACCCCAAAATTTTCCTTAACTTTCCTGTATGCTCCGTCAATTTTACCAATGTTCATTTCTCTTTCCACTTCTGAACACTTTTCTTTAATCCACTCTTCTTTCGCCAGTTTGCATTTCCTATTTATAGCATTTCTTAATTGCCGATAGTTCCTTTTACTTTCTTCATCATTAGCATTCTTATATTTTCTACGTTCATCCATCAGCTGCAATATATCGTCTGAAACCCAAGGTTTTCTACCAGTTCTCTTTATTCCGCCTAAGTTTGCTTCAGCTGATTTAAGAATTTCCTTTTTAACATTCTCCCATTCTTCTTCTACATTTTCTACCATATCTTTTTTACTCAGACCTCTTGCGATGTCCTCCTCAAAAATCTTCTTTACCTCCTCTTCCTCAAGCTTCTCTAAATTCCACCGATTCATCTGACAACTTTTCTTCAGGTTTTTAAACCCCAATCTACATTTCATTATCACCAAATTATGGTCGCTATCAATGTCTGCTCCAGGGTAAGTTTTGCAGTCAACGAGTTGATTTCTAAATCTTTGCTTAACCATGATATAATCTATCTGATACCTTCCAGTATCGCCTGGCTTTTTCCAAGTGTATATTCTTCTATTATGATTTTTAAATTGGGTGTTGGCAATTACTAAATTATACTTCGTGCAAAATTCTATAAGTCGGTCCCCTCTTTCATTCCTTTTGCCCAGCCCATATTCACCCACTATATTTCCTTCCTTGCCTTTTCCAATGCTTGCATTCCAATCTCCAACTATTATTAAATTTTCATCTCCCTTTACGTGTTTAATTGCTTCATCAATCTCTTCGTATACACACTCTACCTCATCATCATCATGGGCGCTTGTAGGCATATAAACGTTAACAATCGTTGTCGGTTTAGGTTTTGATTTTATCCTTATTACAATGATTCTATCGCTATGCGTTTTGAAATACTCCACTCTCCTCCCTATCTTCTTGTTCATCACGAAACCTACTCCTGCCTGCCCATTATTTGACGCTGAGTTAATTACTCTAAAATCACCTGACCAAAAGTCGCCTTCCTCTTCCCACCGAACCTCACTAATTCCTACTATATCCACATTCACCCTATCCATTTCCCTTTTTAAATTTTCTAGCCTACCAACCTTTTTTAAGCTTCTAACATTCCACGCTCCGACTCGTAGAATGTTATTTTTTAATTTTCTGGTGACCCCTTCCTTAGTAGTCCCCACCCGGAGATCCGAACGGGGGACTATTTTACCTCCGGAATATTTTACCAAGGAAGGCGCCTCCATTGTTGCTATGTGAAAATGCAGAGAGCCACATTTTCTTGGAAAAAAAGCAGCTGTAGTTTTCCATTGCTTTCAGCTGCACAGTACTCAGAGGACTGAGTGATGTTGATACGGCCGTTTAAGTCATTGTGACTCACGCCCCTAACAACTACTGAAAGAGCTGCTGCCCTCTTTCAGGAATCATTCCTTAGTCTGGCTCTCAACAGATACCTCTCCGATATGGTTGCACCTTCGGTCCAGCTACTCTGTATCCCTGAGCACTCAAGCCCCCTCACCAACGGCAAGGTCTCATGATTCATAGAGGAGGATATATATATATATATATATATATATATATATATATTCCCAATTCTAAATAGTTTTATCTGACGCACGGTAACATTACTTTTCTTGTATATTTTTCGGGTCCTTTGTCGTAACTGCAATGGTTGTAAGTGAATTGGTGTCAGATAAAATCAATTGCAAAATAACACAACTCTTCTCAAGGATAAGACATTTAAATACTAAGATATAATGTAGCCAAATGTATATTAACAAGTCAGCTCATTGAAATACTGATGATATTTCGCGAGTTCGCAGTTCGTCAAGAATATTGAGAGTAACATACGTAACAATTTCTTATAAAATACAATCTATTACTCTAATAATGACAAATAATAGTAGTAATAGATATATAATATATAAAGTAGTAATTCAAATTAAAGGAAAAATTAGTCTAATAACAATTAAATTATAAGTACCAAAATACGGTATGATTTATTAAAAATTTTTTAATGACTAAAAGAAATTAATATTGAATTAATAGTAAGATAATAACAGAAGAATCTACAATTCATATAATTCACTTTATGGAAGTATTATTTACTTTTACTGTTTACAGAATTACTCTACACTTTATGAATGAATAGAATACTGTGCTTTTAGTCCTGTTCACAAATAACTCATCGAACTGCTTCTTGTTTTCAATCACTGTTCGAAATTGAATACTCGTGACCCATTTTTCTTTCGTTGTTAGCAAACACTTACTGTGATAACTTTTATCGCACTATATATCATACTCGAAATTGAAAAATGTCACTCCGCTCGTCCCCGACAATATTTATACCTCTTGGCTTGCAGAACCAGTAACCGACCCGTCCTCTTAATTTTTCAAGCGTTATAACTTTATTGTCCGCGCCTTCTACGCTTTTCTACACTTCTTTTCTAGAAAGAAGTCCTTTGTCGTTCCTTCTAGATTCTTCTTTTTTTCTGGAAGCTTCTCTACCCGTTACAATATCTTCGCCCTGTTCACTATAGGGATCGGCTGTATATCATCTCTTTTAGAAACAACAACTGTGATTAGCGACATTTGGATTTCAAGCCCTTTATATGGTTACACGTTTAAGAAAGGCTGTGAGAAATTACCCCCCCCCCCTTTAAGAAAGGCTGTAAGAGAGCAAAAAAACCGTCGGTTGAACAGATGTGCTCCTAGTTAATGAAGGCATGAGACATGATGGATCAAGCAAAATTGTACGTGTTTTTTGAAGACTGAAATTTCCAATTAATAAAATCCCACATTAGCGAGAACGTGCTTTGTGGCAGACTGAGGAGAATGCTGCTGAAGAAAATGAATCGGAGAAGGATTATCGTTCTGAGAAAGAGAGTAATGATGCATAATGTGCCACTGTAAGTTGCAGACAAATAAATATTTTGTCACCGATTTTAACTTTTTAAATTCATTATAAATCTATGTAAATTTTTTCGTCCCATAAATCACAAACGACTACTTTTAGATTAAAATATTGGTCAAAAAAGTGCGTGAATTACACGAGTAAATACGGTAATTTTGAGTAATGGAAAAGATATTTATTTAAAAAAATTATGCTGTTTTATTGATTTTCTAAACGGATGATTAAAACAATACATTTTCCTTAATTATGTTTGACGAATTGTTTGTTTTTTTTTAAAGATGTGATTTATCGTTTTGTAAACACTAAAAATATTCATTAATAATTTGTATAAAGCTTTAAGAACATACATTTTGTTTAACTTAATTTTATTTGGATCTATACGATGAACCCATTAGCTGAATATAAAAAAAGCACATGCAAAAAAGCAATATATTTATACTGTGTTATTTATTACCGCTCTTTATACTCATGGCTTTTTTATAACGTACGAAGTTTTTTTTTTAATATTATACTTATAGCAGGTTTACTAAATGGAAGTTGATTTATAGTATGAAGAGATGACATCGTAAGATATACGAGTTTACCAGTCAGGGGGAAAAAATGAAACAATTACGAACATCGGGAAAAGGATAGGAGCTCGAAATAGAATAACGGTGCTTCGGTCATACAGTCCATTCATCAACAGTTAACCGCCTAAAAACACAAAGCGTTAAAAAAGATGACGATAATAATACAAAATAAACAATAAGAACTAATGTTTTGGTAATAATAATAATAATATTTGATATGTTTACACATAAAACTCTAGTTTATTTAACAAGTTATAAACCCGGCTTCGACCGGGTCCCCAAAAAGGAAGATGTATCTTAGTCAATTTTTTAAATAAATCTTTCAAATCTTTTTTAGCAATTTCATAAAAATTGAATATACTGTTAATGAAATAAATGGAGGAAAAGGAGAAGAAAATTAGAAAGCCTACTGAATAAATAAATATTCATTAGGAGTAGCAGCAGGGATCTCAAAGCCGCGTCTCAATCGGACATTTGATATGTATTTTTACCTGGCTGAAGTAAGTTTATTTGATTTTATAGCACCGAATGTTCAACTTAAAAGAACCCCCATCACTATGCACTAAAATGCATAAGTTGTTATGAGATGGGTAAAATAATGTGGAAGATGTTGATACGACTGGGGCTGATGTGGGGAGGACTGTTTACTACCTGCACATTTGAGAATTGCCTGTCTACACCAAGTACTGGCTTTTGAACAAGGTTGCGTAATGTTTTTTTTTTTTTTTTTGTTAAAATACAGTTAACTGTTGAAGAATGTGTATTCATAATGGAACTTACTTAGAGACGAAATCTTGGGCTGTGTGTTGATAAAAGGGTTCAGAGAGAAATTTGAAAAGAAAACAACAGTAAAAATATTATAAAGAAGTTAGTTAAAAAATTTTGTGAAACAGGTTTGGTGTCAGAAATGTGTTTTTGACGAGTCATTTTTAATGACAGAGGTTGTAGAGGACATTAAAGTGACAGTTACAAGATCTCCTCATAAACCTTTGTGGAGACTAAGCTAGAAAAAGAATATTTCACTAGGTTTAACCCATACTGCGGTGAGGAGAATGCTGAAATGTTATCCATATCAAATGCAGGTTTTCAATGAGCTAATGCTGATTATGCTAAAAGGGTTCACTACTGTCAGTGTTTCAAGAACTTTATTAGAGATATGATTGACATTTTAGATCAAATGTTTTCACAGATGAACTGTGGTTTCATCTTGGTGGGTATGTTAATAATCAAAACTACCAGACCAAGGTACTGAAAACCTCACCATTTTCTTTTAATCTCCCCTACACCCACAAAAAGTAGGCATATGGTGTGTGATTTCAAGATGAGAAATGACAGGACACTTTTTTTTTAAACTGGATGCTGCCATTTATCAAAAGATTATCCAACAGTTCATACTGCAAGGTAAGAGGATGAGCGTGACTGCTGATTGCAACAGGATGGTGCCACTAGCCATACTGCTCGCTCTGTTATGAAGATGCTACAGGATTTTTTTCGGTGAAATAATCATTTCTAAAGGATTGTGGCCACCAACATTCCCTGATCTGACTAGTCCAAACTTCTTTCTGGGGAGTTACTTAAAATAAATTGTTTGTAGGAACAATTCACACACTCTGCAGGAATTGAACACAAACATTACCAATACCATCCAGGAAATAGGCAAGGTACAGCTAACAAGAGCAGCTAGAAACATGGCCAAATGGTGCATAGAAGTGGATGGACATCATTTTCAACACCTGTAAATTATTTTGTAAGTGTTGGCTAATAATCTATTATTTATAAATAAAACTAAGTTATAGGGCATCTTTTAAGTTGGACATCCTGTATATGACAACTGAAAACTAAAGCCATGATCAGAGCATGCTCACTTCCTGCTAAATGTTGCATTTTCTTCTGGAGGCAAAGCCTTCAGTACATTTTGTGAAATAATAGACTGACTAAAAAAATAATTATTATGTTCACATGTTACTAGCACATGTGTTAATTGAAAAATTTCTTGTATTTTTATTTATTTATCATTATAATAACAATGCAATACTAATAACAATATGTTTTAACAATGAAATTTTTGATTTTTAATTATAATTTTGAAATGTCTATTTTGTGACTTATTTAACATTGTAATACACAAATAAATATGTGAAAGTGATCGAGTGATTGAGAAATTGATAACGTTAAAAATCGAATAATTACCTACTACTTCATAATGAATGACATATTCATGAATATATATATATATATATATATATATATATATATATATATATATAACTATTTATTTATTTATATTTTTTTTTTTAATGAAATAAGAAATAGAAAACACTCCATTTTTACAGCTGACACAATAAAGTTAATTTAGTTTAAACTCTACAGTTGTTCATAATGCTTGAATATGTTTGGTTGTCAAGACAAAAAGTGTTGAGCAATTACAACCCAGTAATTTTGTTTTTTATTTATTGTTTTTTTTATAGTGGACAATTAAAAATTTTAATTTTTTTTATCTATTTAATGTTTTACTTAATGTAGTGAAATTGGACACCCATATTCTTCATACTCAAAAGTTCAAAAAGTTAATGATTAAGTTCACTTAATAAAAGATACAAATAATTAACAGTAACAAAAATCACAACTACATTAAAGCTCTATGTAACACTTGCATATTAAAAGAAATTATAAAAATACACATTAGGTATATTAAAATTAAATACATTAATTTTAGTAGAATAAAACACATTAACAATGGAACAAACATCACACTTAACCTAAATTATAATATTTATCAAACAATATTATTCAATGAATTTTAAGCTACACAGTACTTAATAACCCGTTATAAACAGACTCTTCTTATAAAAATATCTTTCCTTGTTAAAAATTTTGCTAAACCATCTTGTCTCATAAGAATTTTTGTTTATTTTATTAGAGAATGACAATATTACTTTCGTGTAGTAAGGTACTATCAAGATAATCTAATCACGTGGTTGCAATAAAATAAAATAATATGACCAAGTCCATTATAAGTTTAATTATAAAATGTTTGATAAAATACTAATATTTTTTGTACTTGAATCACTCTACTATTCCTGTTTAGCTGCCTCATTCACCAGCATTCATGATTCATTAACCAAGCTGCATACGTGTGTATTTATGGTATTAAATCTGGACTGGGCTTTCTCAATTCAGATTGCAATTAGCTGAATAGCTAATTTCTGAATAATAGCTGAACAGCTAATTGCAATTTCAGTTCAGTTTTGGCTAGTTCAGTTTGGCCAGTTTAGCCAGTTTGTAAAGTGGTAATCTTAGTTTCTGATTCAATCTCTGGCAAGAACGTGGTTTTTCTCTTTTCATTTTATCTAAACTTCATCTTTCTCATTAATTAAATCTGGGGCTGTCCATGGTAGTAATAATAATTTTTTTTTAATTAATATTAGCCAACCTAGTTTAATCTTTGATCAAATTTCATGAGTAAAATTTGATTAAAATGAAACTTCTGTTTTGGGGAACCTAGTTATTTGGTTAGTTTAAAATTGCTTTAATTTAAACAACTGGAAATCCTTTAAAAAAATAAATAGTTGTAAATCAGTATTAAAAGGAAAAAAACTACTATTGTGCACTGCAATAAATAAAGATGGTTTTCAGAAATGATTTTAAGTTCCTGATAAATACTCGTATTTTATTTATTGTTTCTACAGATGTGTGCTTAGAATTAACAAAACTGTTATAATTAAAAACCTGTTATTTATTAAAACCTGTATATTTATGTCTATCTACCTTCCACAGTAAGCAGAATACCAATGAGTGGGTAATGTCAAATTTATCTAAAAACTAATTAGAAGTTTATAAGACAAAGTGAATAAATGTCATTCATTTTTTTTAAATTTAACATTTTTCACTTTCTACTCATTAAAAATCTTACGAAAATTATTTTGAAATCTTTTTTTTTTTTAAATGACATCAAGGTGAGAAAATAGCAATATTATTTCAGATCAAGGAAATAAATGCTTTGGTGCTTTTCATCTTATTTTTTAAATGGTAATAGCTCGTATCAGAACCAGTATTAAGAATAAATGAAATTCTTTGAACAGCATGACAAAACATGATAATTCTAAAAAAATATGCTTTATTAAATAACTTACTTTCAGATTACTTACAACCAAAAAAAAACATACAGCATTCATTCAAAATAATAAAATTTTGTTTCTTCAATAGTAATATCGCATCTGTTCTTTTATATTGTAGCAAACTGCGAAGGATAACAAGAACAAATACCAATAAGTTATAAGGAGATTTCTTTTTTGGATTAAAGGTTTTTGGTTCCAGTACAATTCTCATTTTAATACATAGATAACTAAATTCTTTAACTGCTTTTCATTGTCTTCTTTTGGTCAAATCTCATAAGAAAACGAAGATGAACAATGTCATTAGTAAATCTTAAAACACACTGTACTAGAATGTAAAAGAGGAAAAGCAATACATTTTAAAATATGGTTACTGTAATGAGTGATAAGCTATTTCTAGAATCATTCCTTAGTAGAATCATATCTTACCAGTTAACAGCAACATCTCATAATAACTTCTCATATCTATTTCGCGAGATATACAAGTTTGGTCATAACAGTAAGATTTTAAGATTACTTATATGATAGAAATTTTATAAAATTTTTTATATAAAAAATAACACAATTGTTGAAAATAACTTTCAATAATACAATGAAACAAAGCACGGCTTATTTTATAAGAAATATCAATCAAAATATTAATTTGAATTGTTGTGAGTAGACAGTGAAGGAAGACCTATAAAAGGTGTTGTAGAACATATAAATTGACTGAAGTAGACCCAAACAAAGTAGTATTAAAAGAACAAATGTAGGTAACCAAATAACCCAAAGATTTTAAGATCGTAATGCAATATCAGCGACCAAAAAATAAAAGGATATTAAGGAGAACTTTATAAAGAATAAGAAGTGAAAATGTAAAACACAATCAAATCCAATTAATAGCAACAATTAGTGTTAGTGTATCCATCAGCTGGATCCCTTGGGTCAAGTAATCATCATGGACCAGCAAGGTGTTATATGTATTTTCAATACTCATATATTATTTTGCTTATTAAAGAATAAAGAAACCTTATAGAATGTAACCATAACAGATGAAATGTACCTAAAAGTTTTGATAACTGTAGTCAATGAACAAATAAAACTTCTCCCTTTTGTGTACGCTAGGGTGCTCTGTAGAAACCAACAGCAGTCACTCATCATCAATTTGTCCCATCAACCTTCTTAAAGTTGCTCCTTTTGCAATATAGTCTGGAGGAAGCGTTCCCTCAGCTTATCCCTCACAGCATCAAAAATGTGGTAGGAAAGATTCAAGATGAGACATTGAAAATAAAATCTTTAATGATATTTTGAATGACATCTGGTAGTCTATGCTGGAATTGCATGCATAAGTTTTAATGACATTCGGCAGCCTAAATTTTGTAATCTTATTTGTACTAAAAGATCACTTTTTCTGCCTTGTTATTTCCAAGAAAGTCATGGAAATCTTATGTAACTTCCATGCCTCTAGTTCTACGTTATTCAACTTTATGTAAGTAAGTTATTTTCATTAGTGAGAAATTTTCTAATTTAACAGTGCAACAAATATTCCTTTTTTTAATTTGGCTTCACTTCAAGGAAATACTTGTCTTACATACTTAAATTCTTTTCCTTTATTCAGTGCTTTAACAATATTCTCCTTAGACACTAATTTTATACGTAAAGGTGGCAAAATAAACTGCTGAGAGTTGATTAAAAGAACATACATAATATTTTTTTTGTCCAAGGGTTTAAGTGACTCTTTTTGGCCACTCTTTAACCAATGTATACTTGTTGCATGATTATCCCACAAACATAAGAAACAGCTGTATTTTGTAGTCACCTTGTAAATTGAGATGAAAACAAATAACTTTGAGGTCGTCATAGATACTCCATAAGTGAGCATCGTAACTGACGGCTTTCAAAATTGTTGACATACTTTTATTGTCTCTTTCATTCCAAAGCATGTGCTACTGGTTTAGAATGATTCTTGTTTCAATAATGTAATATTACTACTTTTAAGGCTTTTTTGACGAATCAATGAAAACTGCCAATCACAGCATTATAAGCAATACCCAGATGAAACATCAAACCTTCTATATCACAACTGGAACACAGCATAGCTTTCATAGTGAAATATTTCATGAAATCTTTATTTTTGTCTCGAAAATTTTAAGTTTTGGTATCCTTAGTCAATAAATTCCAGTTCTTTAAGCACAAACCTATCGTTTCTGCTTGCTGTTTGCTAAATTTAACTCATGAACAAAATCATTAAATTCACTTGTGAAATGAGATGCGATTCATTATTTGATATTTCTGAAATGAAATTGTCTTTTGAAGCTTGTACCGCCACAGTATTTTTACAACAATTCTTTCAGAATTTAAAATCTCCTGCCTGGGGGCTATTGGAATAGGTAAATGGTCTCCATTACCAACTGGTCTCATAGCTGATGGAACATTTCGCTACACAATAATACTTTTATTTTTTGAAGAAAAATCAGTGAAATTTGTTAAACAGAAGTAGCATAATGATTGGCTTGTTTGCCACAAACCATAAGGTAAAGCAAAAGGGAAATACTAATTTTTCCCTTGTAATCATTGCTTGAGCTCAACATAACACCTAATACACATTATGTGCCATGCCCTTTGTTTATTTTGTCTTCCTACGATGGGATGATATCCATATATTTGATGCATCTTTTATTTATTCTGCAATTAGTCACACTAGTCATATAATTCATGTTTAAATCATAATATAACAAATCATTTCTATTAAGCACCAAAAATTACATAAAAGAGATTTTTAAATGGATAGCTCCAAATCATGATGTGATAGAGCATTTTTAATTACATTTTCTGTTTCAGCATAAAAATTACTTAATAAATTTCATTAATGAATCTGTTCTGAAGATGGTGTAGACCAGTGTAATGGTTTCATCAATATCTGCATCATGAGAACAGAACAGTAGCGGTAAATACTACTGCTGGGAAGTGTACCTGTTTTTTGCAGGGCATGGATTGTTCCACTAATTATTTCAGGATTTAAACTCTGTGGTTAGGAAAACATCTTAGATGTAATACTGCAGCATCAGCAGCATTGGCATTTCGATGACACACCCCCAAGATACATTCTATATTGGTACCTATTCCTGTGTCGTAAATAACAAAGGCAATGCTGCAGTATGACAAGTTAAAACAAACACACACATACATCTAATTAAACTAAACTGTACTAGTAGTAATTCACAGAAGTAACACAGAACATGCAATGCACTGGAAACATAACATAAAATGTAATGTTGATCAGCTGAAATATGTTACCATTTACGAAATCATAATTTCTCAAATTTTCAATTTGACAGTGAATTCTAGAAAGAAATATACATTAATTTTATTATCTGGATAAAATCAGTACTGGTTTTTTTATTTTATTAACTTTATTTTTATCTTTAATACAACACTAATTTTTCTATCATTGAACTTTGTAGGAAAGCAAATATGCTTTGTAAATGTAATACTTTCATTTTCATATGTAATGGTAAATGATAAATAAAATCAAATTTCTTAAACTTGAATTTGCATTTGTGAAACTATTTTATATGATTTTTTCAGAATTAAATTCTCTACAAGTTTTGATTATAAATTTTACACATTTATTAGTCATTTAACAAAGTTTTTGTTACAAACATAAAAAATGTGTTTTTAGATAACAAAGTTTTCTGTTTTACATCACATATTATGAAAACTTCAGAAAATTATGACTGAGAAACCTGTTTTATTTGATTTGTCAAGCTAAAAATTATAAAAAAGCAATAAAGTTTACCTCTTAATCCTCGGCTTCCTATAATTTCAGTATGGTTTTATTTCAGTCTTTACCTGGGAATCAAGGCAAAATTTTTCATTAGCAGTAACTCTCTAACTGAGCATTTCCAGACCAGTGTATGTTTATATGAATTTTCTTTATTATTTTTACTAGTAAAATGAGCTCAGAAAGCACCAGTAACACTTCGTGAATAATTTTGTACAATAGAATCCACCAAAATATAAAAAATTTAACTTTATAAATATATATGATTGGGATAGTACTTTATAATTCAAATATGAAATCAATAATAATAATTTATTATTATTTAATACAAAATGCTTTATTATTATTATATACATGTGAAAGGTTATTACTTATTTTATTTTTAATTAATTTCACTTTGGAAAAAAGCTTTTTTCTAGATTCAACAGGTTTTATGAAGATATAAAATTAATTGTGTTATATTTAGTGGTTACTTTAAACAACAATGTCTCATAAAAATTTAAGTATGAAAAAAAATTTAACAATTTTATTTAAAATTTAATAATGTCTCACATTTTCTATTTTCAATAGAAAATTTCTCATAAATTTTCTATTAATTTCAATATTCTACTGCTTTAGTATACATTACAAAAATGAATTACCAGATACAAGAAATCATGAACTGAAGAACCTCTTTTATTTTCTATTAAAATAAAATAAAGAATTTAATAATATTTTTCTGATTTTATTATAAATATAATATTAAATAAAAATGTTATTTTGTATGATAGAAAAATATTTTGTTAGCTTAACAAACTCTTGGTAATAATTTTTTAATTATAATTTGATTTTTTTTGTGAAAAAAATCAATCAACTGCTACAGTATACTGTCTACATTATACTCTTATAAATATATTTTTAATACTTATAAGCAAATTTCTTTCTTTTTTTTTATTAAAACTTGGAGAAAGATATGCATGATTTATTCTCAATCAAATTTTTATCAGTATTTTCCAATATGTATGGACTCTGACAATAATTAATCTGTACAGTTGGAAAAAGTTAAATTACTATTTGTTTAACAAAGCAAGAGTTGCACAATATGTAAAGAGCAGTTAAATTATAGTTTATTTTTAAACTTCCTCATTAAAAATGGAATAAAATATTTAATTGAATAAAAATATATTATAAATAATGCAGTTAAAAAGAAATGAAATGGAAAGTAAAAAAAAGAAAAAAGATAAAAGTAATGTCCATATATTACAACATAAAGAAGTTTCCTGTAATGGTAAATCAATAGTTAAGTATTACACTGGGTTAATCTACTTAAACCCTTTGAAGAAACTAGTGGGATGTCCAGTTCAGATGTATTTTCTCATTATAGTGCCTATAATTATGTTTTTTTTTTTTCAAAAATTATTCACTTAATAAAAAAATTGAAAAATGTTATTTTAGTTTTAGCATGTCACAGGTTTATTATTTTTATTTTTTATTTTTTTAATTAATTAATTTATTTATATGAATCTAAAATAAAATATAGTAGTATATATATAATATATATATATATATATATATATATATATATATATATATATATATATATATATATTCCCAGCACATGAGCATATGATATAGCACATGAGCTATATTCATGTGAATATGCATATTTCTCCAACAAGTATTCCAAAGTGTTCTAGCTACTGCTGGATCTGCGTGTGTGTGGTGCATGCGCACAAGCAAAGGCAATTACTGCTACCAGCTTCCCAGGCCTGACATAGCAGCAGATGTAGTGCAATGTAAGTGTAGATGTACTGGTAAAAATGTAGTTTGGAACAGACTTAGGTTGACACTCCTGAGATGTGTGGTTAATTGAAAATCAACCACCAAAGAACACTAGTATTCACAGTCTAGTACTCAAATCTATATACATCTACATATGAAACATTATATTGGTAAATATTAGTATATTGAAAATATTATCAAGGCTACTCAACAAAGTCCAGGTGTTAGTACACGATGCCTTTCCCAGCAGTTCAGAGTTTCCCACTCTATGGTATGGAGGACACTGTAACAACAAGCTATATCCTTATCATAATCAAGAAGTACAAAATCTTCAACCAAGAGAGATACTTCTCTTTGTTTACAATACTGCAAATAGCTGAATATGAACCGCCAATTGCACAGTTTCATTTTATTTACTGATGAGGCTCAGTTTACTCAGGATGAGATCAATAATTTTCACAACAAACATACTTAGGCAGAAGTCAATCCACATATGACAGTAGAACAAAATTTCCAACACCCTGATAATTTGTTTTCCTAATTCCTTAAGGAACTATTGTTGCTGCTATTAGAAAATGTTCCTCTAGCATGAAGATAGCGCAAGTACTTTCAGCACAATGTTGCACCTCCCTACTTCTCATGTGCTGTATCAGCATACTTAAATGAATAATATTCAAAGTGATGGATTGGCCAAGTTGAGCCATTAAGATCACCTGATCCAATACCGTTAGATTTTTGCATGTAGAATTGAATGAAAAGTATTGTGCAAGAAAAATGTTCATATGCATGAACAGTGGTTGCTCATATTTCAGATACCGCAGCACAAATTAAGAATCATGCAGAATTGCAGAGAGTAATGCTAGCAATCTGAAAGCAAGCAATCAAATTTATTGAAGTGAACACATCTCCAATCAGCTGATTTCGAAGTCGAGAGTTCCAATGTTTAAATCCTAGTAAAGGCAGTTACTTTTATATGGATTTGAATACTAGGTCGTGAATACCGGTGTTCTTTGGTGGTTGGGTTTCAATTAACCACACATCTCAGAAATGGTAGACCTGAGACTGTATACTTCATTTACACACATACATATCACCCTCATTCATCCTCTGAGATAATACCTCACAGTGATTCCCAGAAGCTAAACAAGAAAAAAAGGGTTAAAATTCGCAAAAAAAAAGAAATATGCATGTGCATGTATGTTTGTTACACCATAGCAGCTCAACAGCTGAACCAATGTTCACCCACACGCTCTTTAATTTACCTACATTAAAGAGGAATGTTTATCAGCAATGTTTTTTTCTGCACTTGTTTTCTTAATATTTATCTCTTGCTTAAAAAAACAATCTTGATGTCAAGTGCAGCACATTAACCCACCGGGTTGGTCTAGTGGTGAACGCGTCTTCTCAAATCAGCTGATTTGGAAGTCAAGAGTTCCAGCGTTCAAGTCCTAATAAAGCCAGTTATTTTTACACGGATTTGAATACTAGATCGTGGATACCGGTGTTCTTTGGTGGTTGGGTTTCAATTAACCACACATCTCAGGAATGGTCGAACTGAGAATGTACAAGACTACACTTCATTTACACTCATACATATCATCCTCATTCATCCCCTGAAGAATTATCTAAATGGTAGTTACCGGAGGAAAAAAATAAAAAATTGCAGCACATTACTTGCTACGTTGATGACTACGCTATACTTTATGAAATGGAAATTTAATTAATTTGGTTTCATTAATAACTACAAATTAGCAATTTAAGTGATGAATCATCTATCTTAACTAGACTATCTTGGGTTTTCACTTATAAAGCAAACTATACATATTGTTGGTCAAAATGAAATTATGGCATTTTACATACAATTCTTCTTGTTAAAATTTGTCCTTAGCAAGAATTACATCTACTCTTGTATTTTTATGGATTTTGACATAAAATGCTGTATAATTTTTAGACAGTTATTCTTTGTATAGTATTTTTGAGTGGTTATAATTTTAAATTAGATGATAAAAATTAAATCAATTGACCTTTCAATATTTTTATTATTCTGTACTTAGGTTGATTGGATTGATATAATTTGTATAGTCCAGAGGAATATGATTCTTGAAAGGATCGATTTAGTATAATAAATTGTAGATTATATCGCTGTAATTGTAAAAAACAACTGTGGAGAAATAAGGAAAACCATGTATGAGATGATCAGAATATTTATTATGCAAAAGCATAAAAAATTAACCATATAAATTTAATTTAATTTAACCTACCACCTCATATTTCCATAGGAAAAACAAATGGTTTACAGACTTATTACTACAAAAAAAGTTTTCTTGTGAGATATTAATAAATAATTTAAAATGAAAAACAATTCACTTTTAAATTGCATGGAAGTTATTCTAAAGAACTTTTTACAGTTAATCACAACATAACTTTCAGTGAAATTATTGATAACACTATTGTTAATGGTGCATATCTCAAAAAGTTAGCAAACCCCTTTACTATACAATCAAATAATATATTCAATTTATCTTTAAATTACTTATTTAATAAGTTGGTTTTGTCAAATTTAGTGTGTTTGTAATATTTTTGTACATGTGCCCTGATTTGATGCGATAAGAAATGTGATTTGATACGTGAGCAATCTGAATATTGATAGATAGATGTGTTGGGATAAGTGAATCATTGTAGAAAGTTTTCTGCATATTTTAAAAGTGTGAGATCAAGGAAGTTAAAAAAATTATTAAAACAAATCACATACAACAGTTCATAATCTGAAATGCTTTCTTAAGTTGTAGGGTGTCTAAAGAGTTGGTGGATCTAAGGGAAAATAATTATTTCACTCAAAAATATTTCATTTAAATCATTTGGAAAACACATTTTCAAGATAAAAATTGATATTTTTTTTTTTTGTTAGCATTTTACAGTGAATAAAAATAATTCATTTTATAAACACAAACAACAAAAGAACTAACAGCAATGAAACTGTAGCTAGACTATGACAGCTGTTTTAGTGCCATGAAACACACTTTAACAGCAAAGTTAGAAAATGAAAATAGAGGGATAACAAAACTACAATGATACAGGTCAGTTATAATTAAAGCAATGTATAGTGACTTTTGTATCACTCATTATTTTAAAATCAGTACAGTCTGTGAAATTGTAATTTATATTGTACTACTTTAATATTTGTTTTTTCTAATCCACAGTAATTAAATATTTTTTCAGAGTGCTGAATATGTTCAGCACTCCATTGAATATGTTTTAAAGATGTAATTAAAACAATTTTGTGCCCTATTCAAAGAGGGTATTCACTTCTTTCAAGTAATGTAGTAAATAACAATTTATAAAATTATGTTACAAAGTAGAAATACAGACCATTCTTTTGTTTTTCTTTTTTATAATCATATTTCTATTCTCATACTTTGCTTCATCAATTAAAAACTCAATTAAGTAAGAATGTCTCTGATTCAAATTACTCAAGGAAAAATTATAAATTATACTAAATATTCACTCACTTGTAAATTATTACAGACTGTATATTGTATCTCATTTATTCATGCATGACAGATTATAGTTATATTTAGCTTAATATAATTATTCGGGTTACAAGAAGTTGCTGGCAAATAAACCAGCATAGAAAAAGCAAATTAACTGATGACCTGCAGTGTGTTTTCAAAGTGCTTTTTAATAGACTAACCAATAAAAGTTACAGAATTGGATGTTCTAATTTCTGGATTATTCAAGCAAAATTAATATTTTCATATAGTATTTATTTATCTTCAAAAGAAATAAATCAATATGCAAACACTGGGAAATAATATTTCTTCAGACTTCATTACTTCAAAATTAAAAAAAAAAAAGATGGACTAAAATAAAAATGTAATCATAATTTTTTTTTTTTTGTCTTCAGTCATTTGACTGGTTTGATGCAGCTCTCCAAGATTCCCTATCTAGTGCTAGTCGTTTCATTTCAGTATACCCTCTACATCCTACATCCCCAACAATTTGTTTTACATACTCCAAACGTGGCCTGCCTACACAATTTTTCCCTTCTACCTGTCCTTCCAATATTAAAGTGACTATTCCAGGATGCCTTAATATGTGGCCTATAAGTCTGTCTCTTCTTTTAACTATATTTTTCCAAATGCTTCTTTCTTCATCTATTTGCCGCAATACCTCTTCATTTGTCACTTTATCCACCCATCTGATTTTTAACATTCTCCTATAGCACCACATTTCAAAAGCTTCTAATCTTTTCTTCTCAGATATTCCGATTGTCCAAGTTTCACTTCCATATAAAGCGACACTCCAAACATACACTTTCAAAAATCTTTTCCTGACATTTAAATTAATTTTTGATGTAAACAAATTATATTTCTTACTGAAGGCTTGTTTAGCTTGTGCTATTCGGCATTTTATATCGCTCCTGCTTCGTCCATCTTTAGTAATTTTACTTCCCAAATAACAAAATTCTTCTTCCTCCATAATCTTTTCTCCTCCTATTTTCACATTCAGCGGTCCATCTTTGTTATTTCTACTACATTTCATTACTTTTGTTTTGTTCTTGTTTATTTTCATGCGATAGTTCTTGCGTAGGACTTTATCTATGCCGTTCATTGTTTCTTCTAAATCCTTTTTACTCTCGGCTAGAATTACTATATCATCAGCAAATCGTAGCATCTTTATCTTTTCACCTTGTACTGTTACTCCGAATCTAAATCGTTCTTTAACATCATTAACTGCTAGTTCCATGTAAAGATTAAAAAGTAACGGAGATAGGGAACATCCTTGTCGGACTCCCTTTCTTATTAGGGCTTCTTTCCTATGTTCTTCAATTGTTATTGTTGCTGTTTGGTTCCTGTACATGTTAGCAATTGTTCTTCTATCTCTGTATTTGAACCCTAATTTTTTTAAAATGCTGAACATTTTATTCCAGTCTACGTTATCGAAAGCCTTTTCTAGGTCTATAAACGCCAAGTATGTTGGTTTGTTTTTCTTTAATCTTCCTTCTACTATTAATCTGAGGCCTAAAATTGCTTCCCTTGTCCCTATACTTTTCCTGAAACCAAATTGGTCTTCTCCTAACACTTCTTCCACTCTCCTCTCAATTCTTCTGTATAAAATTCTAGTTAAGATTTTTGATGCATGACTAGTTAAACTAATTGTTCTGTATTCTTCACATTTATCTGCCCCTGCTTTCTTTGGTATCATAACTATAACACTTTTTTTGAAGTCTGATGGGAATTCCCCATTTTCATAAATATTACACACCAGTTTGTACAATCTATCAATCGCTTCCTCACCTGCACTGCGCAGTAATTCTACAGGTATTCCGTCTATTCCAGGAGCCTTTCTGCCATTTAAATCTTTTAATGCTCTCTTAAATTCAGATCTCAGTATTGTTTCTCCCATTTCATCCTCCTCAACTTCCTCTTCTTCCTCTATAACACAATTTTCTAATTCATTTCCTCCATATAACTCTTCAATATATTCCACCCATCTATCGACTTTACCTTTCGTATTATATATTGGTGTACCATCTTTGTTTAACACATTATTAGATTTTAATTTATGTACCCCAAAATTTTCCTTAACTTTCCTGTATGCTCCGTCTATTTTACCAATGTTCATTTCTCTTTCCACTTCTGAACACTTTTCTTTAATCCACTCTTCTTTCACCAGTTTGCACTTCCTGTTTATAGCATTTCTTAATTTCCGATAGTTCCTTTTACTTTCTTCATCACTAGCATTCTTATATTTTCTACGTTCATCCATCAGCTGCAATATATCGTCTGAAACCCAAGGTTTTCTACCGGTTCTCTTTATTCCGCCTAAGTTTGCTTCTGCTGATTTAAGAATTTCCTTTTTAACATTCTCCCATTCTTCTTCTACATTTTCTACCTTATCTTTTTTATTCAGACCTCTTGCGATGTCCTCCTCAAAAATCTTCTTTACCTCCTCTTCCTCAAGCTTCTCTAAATTCCACCGATTCATCTGACACCTTTTCTTCAGGTTTTTAAACCCCAATCTACATTTCATTATCACCAAATTATGGTCGCTATCAATGTCTGCTCCAGGGTAAGTTTTGCAGTCAACGAGTTGATTTCTAAATCTTTGCTTAACCATGATATAATCTATCTGATACCTTGCAGTATTGCCTGGCTTTTTCCAAGTGTATATTCTTCTATTATGATTTTTAAATTGGGTGTTGGCAATTACTAAATTATACTTCGTGCAAAACTCTATAAGTTGGTCCCCTCTTTCATTCCTTCTGCCCAGCCCGTACACCCACTATATTTCCTTCCTTGCCTTTTCCAATGCTTGCATTCCAATCTCCAACTATTATTAAATTTTCATCTCCTTTTACGTGTTTAATTGCTTCATCAATCTCTTCGTATACACACTCTACCTCATCATCATCATGGGCGCTTGTAGGCATATAGACATTAACAATCGTTGTCGGTTTAGGTTTTGATTTTATCCTTATTACAATGATTCTATCGCTATGCGTTTTGAAATACTCCACTCTCCTCCCTATCTTCTTGTTCATCACGAAACCTACTCCTGCCTGCCCATTATTTGACGCTGAGTTAATTACTCTAAAATCACCTGACCAAAAGTCGCCTTCCTCTTCCCACCGAACCTCACTAATTCCTACTATATCCACATTTGTCCTACCCATTTCCCTTTTTAAATTTTCTAGCCTACCAACCTTTTTCAAGCTTCTAACATTCCACGCTCCGACTCGTAGAATGTTATTTTTTAATTTTCTGGTGACCCCTTCCTTAGTAGTCCCCACCCGGAGATCCGAACGGGGGACTATTTTACCTCCGGAATATTTTACCAAGGAAGGCGCCTCCATTATTGTATATGTGAAAATGCAGAGCCACATTTTCTTGGAAAAAAAGCAGCTGTAGTTTTCCATTGCTTTCAGCTGCGCAGTACTCAGAGGACTGAGTGATGTTGATACGGCCGTTTAAGTCGTCCTGACTCATGCCCCTAACAACTACTGAAAGAGCTGCTGCCCTCTTTCAGGAATCATTTCTTAGTCTGGCTCTCAACAGATACCTCTCCGATATGGTTGCACCTTCGGTCCAGCTACTCTGTATCCCTGAGCACTCAAACCCCCTCACCAACGGCAAGGTCTCATGATTCATAGAGGAGGAATGATTCATAGAGGAGGAATGATTCATAGAGGAGGAATTTTAATCATAATTAAAATTATAAATAATCTGTAGGAAATTGTTTCTACATAGCACACTATATATCTTATGATTTAATTAGTTGAAAATGAAAACATCTTTAAAAAAATTTCTGAAGTGATAAATGTGACTTTAAAATCTACAGTCAAATCATATTTTCTACCGTAATTAAACTAACTTTTCTTTTCATTTGTCAGTCAATCACTGACATAATGCTTTAAGGCAAACATATATGTGAAATTCAAATCATTAAAAAAAAAAAAAACAGAATAACTTAGCTCACGAATAAAATATATTAGCATTCTGTATCGGCTGCAATAGCGCAAAGGAGCAGGAAAGTAGTCATCTGATGTCTTCTTCACCAAGACTAAAAAAAGTACAACTGAAAGTTTTCCTCTTACAGGAAAAGATGAAATGGAAGTCAGAATTAGGCTTACCATATTTTTTCGGATCCAACCCAGGACATATTTTTTAAATTACTTAAAAACTTACTGAAACATTAAACTTTATTTATTCAGTTGTATTTTTCACTAGATGTAATTTTTTTCAGAAAAGGTTTGTTTTAAATACGTCATAAAATTCACAAGTTCTGAATTAATTTTAACATTTAGTAAATTTTTAACAGTAGATAATGAAAGCCTACACCTTTCTGCAGACCAAATATTCCCTGTAATTGAAAAAACTCTCTCAACCGGAGCAGATGTCCCAGGCAAAGATGTCCCATCACAAACTCAACCATTTTATAAATATTGCAACATGAAATATCAGTCTTTTGAGACAACTTAAAAATCGCTATCCACTTCTTTTTAATAGTGTCTGGTACTTTGTCAGAACTTGAATCACAACCTACCCTTTGGTTTTAAATTACCTGGTTCAACAATGTACGTTCATCAAATAAATCATCAATATTTATGGAATCCGTTATAATTTCATTAACAACTTGTCCATCCTCTTCTAAATCAGACCTGGCAATTTCAGTTCATAAATTTACCCACTGGAACTTACTAACTTTATTAAAACTGGTTCTCTACAACTCTAAGTATTGGATACTAGAATTAGAAAAATTGTCAACGCTTGAAAACAATTTTGTTCCTGAACATCATTATTTACTTTTAGAGTGCATAACAATTCTTTGGCAGAAAATGGCATAAATTTGTGGGTTTTTCTTTCCTGAAGTTGACAAATTAATTCAGAATATGTCTAAACTGCTTCTGTTAATACAATTTGAATTAGCTTCCAATTTCAGAACTAAATTATTAAATAACTGTAGAATACCAAATAAAAATTGCAAAAACATTTCACTTTCTAGATTTTCAGAAAAATCAAATAATAATTTTAGGCATTTGTCACAAGATAAGAAGTATGATTTTAGGCCATCAAAAATGGAACGAATTCTTTCTACTGCAGGTAACAAACTAAGGAACCTTGTGTTGCTGTGAGATAATAACTTTGTAATCTGTTTCCACAAATTCATAGAACTCTTTAAGTTTTGCCACTCTTACTGTATAAATGTGAACGTATTTATATATTTTTATAACAATAAATTCTATGCCCAGAGGTCACAATCACATGCTGTTTGTATTGAATTGTGTACAATGAGGGCTAAACAACCAATTCTTAAAATAGGTCTACCTAAATCACTTTGAACTTTTCTGAACACATTTTCATTCCCCTTTGTCTTCAGACCACCAAAATTACTGTTAGTATCAGCAGTATAACAAACCAACGTTTCTTCAAGTTTGTATTTTTACACACTGTAAATGATACTGAGTCAAAATTTGAGCAGTTTCACCTGACACTTCATCAAAATTTAAAAATTTAACTTGATTCCCCTCCTCCAGACTGAAACATCTTACAACAAATGGAACAAGTTTTACTTCACTTCAGTTGAGCTATCTGTCATACATAATTAATGTTTCCCAAAGAATGCAACAGATTATCAAATATAAATGGCAAAATAACGTTAACAATAACTCCCTCGGTTTTGGTTCCAGCAGATGAAAATTTTGGGTCATATAACTTTTTTAACCAGTTTAGATGCGCAGTTTGATGTTTTGAAACCGAGTTCGTGTCTAGCAGTGTGGTATGAAAATGTAGCTTCTTTAGCAGCACACTCCAGATCACTGTTATTGTTATTCCCATCTTTGGCTTTAAAAAAATCTCTTATGTTATGTTAATGCTGAAGCAGTAGCATTAATAGCAATCCTTTGTTAGCTGTTTTCATATGGTCTTCAATATCACCCTTTCCTTTATGCACAACAGAAAATTCTTCAGTTCATAGTGTGCATTTAAAATATTTATTGTTACTGTCATTACACAATTTCAAAGATTTGTATTCCTGTTGCAGATTAACATTAAACACACATTTTCTTTCGCCAATTGCTAAATAATGAGACAAAAATGGATACAGATAAAGTGATTAAAAATGTGTAGATGAGTTACTTTACACACAAAAACAACATAAACACAATGCCTCTGTTGTGTTGCCAAATGACTAAGTAAAACGTTGTGGCAAGACTGGTAGCCATGCTTCCGTCAAAATCGACATCAGCGCTTGCTCCAAGGTTGGCTGAGAGATTCACAGCCGTAAGAGAATGTTTAAAAATGCAATGTTGAACATACAGGTCTAAAATTAAAAAAAAGTCCTTGCCAGTCATAAAATTCTCAAACCACAGACATTTCTGCACCTCTGGACATTACGCCAGAGAGCATTAAAAAACCAGGACTGTCTAGGCTAATCCCAGACGTATGGTAATACTAGTCAGAATGAAATTTAGTAAAATTACAGGATAAAATTACATTCAGTAAAATGAAGCAGCAAGATTATAACAAATCATGATAGAAAAATATCTGAAAAAGTAATAAATATTTATCCAAAATTATTAAGAATAACTGAATAAAATAAATAAATATACATTTTAAAATAACTCAAGTATGCTAATTCGTCACTACAAGAAGCTTAGAAAACTTACACCTGCTTTTTCCAAATAAGTTATATATATATGCATCATATTGTCTATATCATGGAATCATTCTGGTCATCATAAGGATAATTAATCACTGTAATTCTAAACGAAAGCAATTCATGACTATTCTCAACAAAATTGTTTATAATTGAACTATATAATTGCAAATAATATAATTAATAATTATATAAAATTATATTACCGACCAATACTATAATATTTTTAAATTATATAAGATACATTTTTTATACTTTTTTAATAATTTTCTTTTTCCTAGTCTTCACCCTCTCAAACACACATTTGGAAAAATAGAGAAGTACTCCAACAAATCCTTATGCAATTTATCAGAAATGTGTAATACAATATCATCTACACAGTTAATTTAATGCAACTGTGCTCTTGACTCTTTTTAGCTTTGTTTCTTTGAGAAAGATTCACTAATTCTATTTTGTTTAGTTATTGAAAAAAATAATGAAATAACAAGAAGTATTAAATACTTCATTTGCTACAATATACCAAAAACTCATTTAAAGTTTCTTATGAAGAAGTTTAATATAAATTACTGTAATTTCTGCTAAATTTTGGTTAATCAAGTAAAAACTAAGCACTAAATAATGTCAATCGGTATTTGCAATATGGTTTACTGTGAGAAACAGGACAATGCATTTCAACAAGTTGATAGTTTAATATAATAGATGACAGATAAGTAAACATCAACAACCTTTGAATGGACCTTTGAATTTCCATTCTATCTAAGGAAAAAAAAATTATTTCCTACGGCTTCTTATGACCACAATAACAAATAGTTGAGAAGAAACACAAGTCTACAACAAAAAGATCAGAAATTTATGATTTTTGAAGAAATATATAGTAAAAATTCTATGGTTTGTGTTACAACAATGCAACCAACCATTATGAATAAATAAACCACAGAAAACATTACAAAGCCAAATTTCCTCTCATTTATAAGAAATTACAAAATGAAATATTTTAATTATGTAAGGAGAAAGAAGAGCAATCAGAAGTAGGGAAATATTGTTGAAAGCAAGTTTGCCAGTTTACCTTTAGTAAAAAATAGAATAAAATGGTCTCATTTAGTAAAGGGTGATATCAAGAATTTAAATGTTAATTAAATCCTTACTGATAGTTTTATAGGAAATAATATAGGAAAGTGTTTTAGTTGTGAACTACCATAGTTGAATTGTTAGAACAATCCTAATGGAATTGTTATAGTTCTAATATCCCTTTAAAATTCTAATAGTTATTTTTTGGCCTATATATAATTACCTATACCTATAGAATTTTGTTAAGATTGCAAGCTCTTGTGTGTAGGATATTAACTATCTACAATAATGATAATTTTTTTTTTTATTGTTACATTTAATTCTCATTAGGATTTTTTTTTCTTACACATTTATAAAAAGCAATTTATATTGCATAAATGTAAATGGATTTATAAAATCATTTACAAAAAGCACTTAAGTCAGGTTTAAGTAGAACATGTCTAAATAGTTGTAACATTGAATAAGTTAAAAATTAATCAGCATGATGAAATCCATGTAAATTTCTCTTTTTAAACAAAATTCAAAATCAGATTCTTCTTAAATACTGTATTTGGAAATATGTCTCCAAAAGATATTTTCTGGGTTTTTTGCAGCTCCTTGTCAACAGTTTCATAGGTGGCCTAATTGCTTAGTAGTTCCATAAGTTTTATCTGCTTGAATTACAATTTTTGATTTTCAATGAAATATTACAAAAACCATCAGTGTTTTGACAGCAATTTTTTGGAACCACTGCGGTGGTGTACTCTACTTATAAAATTTTTTGAAATACAATTTTCAGGAAGTGTATTCTACTCAGCTGTGGTTATTTTCCAAAACATTACATTCCATTCCATAAACCAATATTTACAATTTTAACTATCAGTTCTAAATAATAATATAAAACAGAGTAAATATATAACAATAAACATTGTTTATTGATAAAATTCTTGAAAAATTCGCCATAAAATTCTCTTGAAAAATTCACCAAGGTACCACCAAAAAAAGAAAAAATTAGTTATCAAGATATTGATCAAAAAGCTTTGCAATATGGGTTCTGCTAGGCCCAAATGAACCAGAAAAAGGTAAATTTTGAAAGAAATGATAATGCATAAAATTTAAGAGAAATTGCTAAATTTACCAAGTTAAGCCAGTGAGTAAATATTCTATATTCAGTTTTCCATGAACGTACGAGGTGGTTATCAAAGGAAGATTGATAATTATCAATGTTCAAAACCTTTTTCAAGAGGAACATATTTTCTTGGTTGGATATCTTTTCTGTAAAAACTAACTTTACTTTAACTATTAACCTTACTCAATAACCAACAACCAATACTTCAGTTAATATTTCAATTAACAGCAAAAACTGCCTTCTATAACATGGAAATAAATCATATGTTCTAATAGTCACAGGCGCATATCCAGCTCAAACTGGAAGGGGGAGGTAGCTTTCTGAATTTAACTTCTTTCATGGGGGAAGGGTAGTTTCACGTGTGCTATGGAGTAATACGTAATAACAAAAGGAAGAATAAAATATTTATTTAAAAAAAGACTAATTTTGTAACAATAGTTTGCGAGAATTAGATGCAAATTATCTAACAAGAGTTTCAAGTAATTGTTCCTTGTTAGCAAAACTCATTATCAGTGAATGTTTATCATAGCTAACCCATTTAACCTGTTTTCACCAATGGTGCTTCTTAGCCAAGCTTTAATTTGACAAAGGCAGCTAAATAAATGCTCGATAGTACTTTTTGTACAGGGATGTAAAAGCAATATCAGCAGAGCTTTTCTAATAGTTGGGAGAAACGATTTGCTCTTTTTTAAAACCTCAATTATGTTTGGTGCTTCCTGTACCTCATTCCACATTTTGAACCACATTTCTCTTTTCCTTCAACACCTTCTACATTGTAAAAATGCACAAGATGAAGTACAAATGCACAAGACCTTCCCTCCATTCTTCCAATGAAATATCTTTCATGTTACTCAGATGGAAATTTATCAATGAAAGTGCAGGCAATTTGTCTACATAAAATCTGACTTCTAAAGATAATATGATGGTATTCAAGTAAGAAATTATTAAAGAACTCCAAAATTCAGATGAATTTTTGGCTGGGTGATTGTTTCTATGATTCTGTTTACCAGTATTTCAAGTGGCGGTTATATTGGTTATAACGTAGGGTGTTAAGAGAAGCACTCCAATCAATGGTTAATCATGCAGATAAGTGTTTAGAAACACTACACTACTAGTGTTTAAAAATTGGAAACTACTACACTTTTAGTCACATTTTTAGATAGTCAAAGGTAGTTGTAAGTTAAAAGTCAGCTAGTCATTTAGTTGTGCACCTCCCCATCTCAATGCAATCGACTAAACCAAAAGTGTTCAAAAAAGCCCAAAATTCAAAATAATTTGGAATTTTGACCGTTTCTTAACTGCAGTAATAAGCCATCATTGAGAGCTTTTCAATGATATGTCATACGTGGTACTTATTTTCATTGGTTCCAGAGTTATAGCCAAATAAAGTTTATATTAATGAAATAATTGGATCTTACAAGGGAAGGCACATCGGTTTGATTCAGACTTCATCTCAGTTTTTTTTTTAACCTTTTTAATTTAAATTTATTGATTTATTAATAAAACCTCTGATTTTAAAAATCTTTTACGGTGAATAATAATTCAATAACAAAAAAAAATATGAAAAAATATCAGAAATTATTAATGAAATAAAATTTTATGTAGTTTTCATTTTAAAACAAAATGTGTATATGAAATTTAATAGGCATACAAGGAAGTAATGTTGTATCCACATCAGATTTTTTTTTATTCATGATTTTTTTCAAATATTTATAAAAAAGCAAACAAATATTTCAACATGCAAATTAAAAAGAAATATTTTAATTGAGAGTAATACAAGATTATTCTATTCTGGTTATACAAACAATATTAAACTGAAATTACAGATTTGGTGTCACGCAATTTGTATAAAATTCTTGGTTACAAATTAATAAAGAAATAGTTGATAGACTACAAAATTGAATTAACCATAATATTATTTACTGTTTGAATGGAGTAAAATCAGCCTACAAAATCCCACGTTCGAATCCTGATCAGGCATGGCATTTTCACACACGCTACAAATAATTCATCTCATCTTCTGAAGCAAAACATAATAGTGGTCCCGGAGGTTAAACAAAAACCAAAAAAATCCTAATATTTTATTTATCATTTTCAAATAAATAATAGATGGCAATCAAGGAGAAGTTGATTAAACAAGCATTCATATTCAATTTATTATTTCAATAATACTTTTTTAAGTCTTTTAATCAAACAATAAAATTTTTTTAAAAGTAAACAAAGTACTGTGTACATTTAAATACAAATTTTTATATTTTTCTTGTTTACTTGTTTACATTTTCAATCAACTTTCAATTTTATTTGTTTTTTGGTCTTGATTCAAACTTAGGTTGGATGTCATTTTAAAACTATGATGGAGATTCTGCTCCCTCCCTTCAGTCAAAAGGTTTTTGACAATTTTTCCCCAATGTATAGAAGATTTAACTATTTTAGTAAGAATTTTATAATTTTATTTTTAATTCTTAGTATGTTTTTAAAGCCTGCCAAACATTTCTTTATTTAATAAATTTGATTCCTACTTCTGGTATTGGTATTTTGCTTATGAAAAAGAGTGTATATACACTATTTTCACTAACATCATAATTATGTCATTTAATAAACAAAATATTTATTGTGAAATAAATGTAAACAACCCATACATATTTTCCTGACATATCTACAGAACAAATGACAGAGTTTCCATAAGTATTTAAAAGAAAACTGAAAAATAATTTGAAACCTTTCAAGTTTAATTTAAATCAATTTGTACACATTATCATTAGTTACTGAATTAAGAAAAAATTAAAAACTTTATGTCAATTCAAAACTTTAAAATTTTTTACAATCAACTTCTGTCAAAACATATTTATTTTATTTGAAACCTTTCAAGTTTAATTTAAATCAATTTGTACACATTATCATTAGTTACTGAATTAAGAAAAAATTAAAAACTTTATGTCAATTCAAAACTTTAAAATTTTTTACAATCAACTTCTGTCAAAACATATTTATTTTATTTTTAATCGAATTCAGTAAAAAGACTTGGAATTCAGTTTAACCCACATGATTTATTTATTTACATGTGTTGTTTTATGTCTTCAAGCCTTACAGTTCACCAAATGGATTAATAATATTAATGTTGCTTTTTTTATTGAAAAAGTTTCTATGGGTGTCTACATAATTTGTGATTTTATAGAAGTTTTTTCAGAACAAGTAATATAAGTGGATTTTTTTTGACGATAATTACATTGTCTGTGTGTTTTGAAGTTATACTTCATTGTTTTTAAACATTACTACTTAATATTGGATTGATATAACATAATGATGCCTAAAGTAATTTTAAACAAATATTGAAGGAAATTAGTTGGAAAACTTGGTTAAAAAAATTATTTACATTTCTGCAACCCAGAGAGCCTTATCTCACACTCCTTAGCAGTAATTTATGTCATCTCTCTGCACTGCTTTTCTTATTTTTATGAAAATGTAATTTTTATGTAAACATTTCTAGTTTTATCTGTTTTTAATATTATAATTTGTTACAAATTTATCCATAATTTAGGTAAAAGTAAAAATATAGAAATAAATAAACTTAAAAAAAATAATAATTTGATTAGTTACAAAAAATTTGCTTTTAAAATTAGGAAAAAATTGTGTTTTCTGTCTTTCATTTTTTATATCAAGTTGCTGTATACATAGAGCCCTCTTACACCATTGAGATGGGTGGTCTAATTCCTAATTAATGAAATCAAAGTCACCATATTGGAGTTTCAGTGTAAAAACTATACATGTATACAATAAGCAAATTAACCTAATTATGTTAGAAAAGATATTATAATAAGCCAATCAGGTACATCTGAAACAGTTCATTCAAGCATTTCACACCTGGAAATCTCTGAATGCTTAATATAAGAATTATGGATGTCTATTAAGAATATTAATGAATAAATGACAGAGGATAAGAGAAGTAGGTAGGAGATAAAACATAAGTGAAATAAATTATAAATATTATTTTAATTTGATTTTTTAATAGTTACAGTATGTTTCTGTTATAATATAAACTTTATATTTATAATATGTGAAAAATGCCAATCCTGAGAGAATTCACAGAGAACCTTTTTAAAAAAGACAAAAATACTACTATTCTGCCTGTCATGGAGGTCAGCAAACTTGTGGATAACAGAATCTGATAAAACACTTTATTTGCAAACTAAAAATTGACCAGGCCAACATTGTATTTTCTTAATTTTGTGTCTTTGAAAATGAATTAACATTTGACAGACATGTCATGTGTGATAGTACGGTAAATTTATTAACAATATATTAAGAATATAATACCAATAATTATAAAATTACCCGTATAGTAATATATAATCATAAAATGTTAAAGGTTGAAATCACTTTAATATATAGTCATAAATAATTAAAATAAAGAAAGTTTCTTATAACTGAATAGTTTGTGTTCTGGTTTCTAGTTTGAACACAGCTGCTGCTAAACTCAATTGCCTAACTCATATATAATACAATAAAAAGTCTAAAAAAGAGGTAGGTTCTATCCTTGGTTTGAAAAAAAAGGTAAATAGATCATAAACATTTGGTAGAAGTGGTTGAGTTGGTGTGCACCTGAAATGCATTTATATTGAATATTAGAAAGTTTAAAACGAAGCCAACAAAATTTTTATTTTAAGGTTATGCATGATTTGTATGAAAAAAAATAAAGTGGAATAAAAAAATTGTTAAAGCTTTTAGACAAATCTGAGATACAATTATGAATTCTATCTCAGCTTTACAAATTCAAGTCCATCTGCGTATAATCTGTTACGAATGTAAAATATAGAGCCGTTAACAACGATTTTGGCGCTCTTGGTAAATATCAAATATTGCGCCCCTTTATGGCTTTTTAAATAGCTAAATGGCACTGATCTCTATATAACTTGATAGGGAATCCCATTTATTGGAATTTGTAAAATCTGAAGCATAAACTAAAAAAAAAATTACGATGTGATAACGGCGGTGCTTTACAATTTTTCATACTGAATTTGAACTACTGTTCGCAGACAGTGATAGCAGTTAGGTTATAACAACCATAGTAATAAAATATCTAATTGATTTAACTAAATAAACTTATCGAATTAACTGCAGAAATCAAAATCATAGTTAATGTTTTTCAATCACCAGATTTAGATTAAATGCTATCACAAAGAAACTTGTATACTTATATTGTTTAGTTGTATATCTCGTAAATACCCAATCGATCAATTTATTTCATATGTTTTACTTTATGTATATGTAATAGGTTTTAATTTATTAATATTTTCACGATATGACAACTTAGCAGATCCTGAATATACACACATATGTAAATGAAATGATTAATTTAAACTACTACCGAGAATTTATTAAAAAAATAATTTGCCTTACCTCGTATGAAAATTGTAATCGTGAAATTTGAGTATCATACCACCAAACCTCTGACACAAATGTTTTGGCGCAAACGTCGTGTCCGAAAATGCAATATTTTTCTAAATTATCCGCTAGGTTGCACTACTAACTAACTTTAATTATAAAAAATTACATGGTTTATGATTTTTTTCGGAATATTTACAAGGTTCTATGTACAGGTGTGCACAGTGTAATGTTAATGTTAACGTAATTTGACTTTTACATATATATATAAATATTAATTAATTACATGATTTAATTTATATTATTAATGTTATTGTTAAACTTAGTTTAAAACAATAATTTGAACATTTTGAACTGAATGAATAAATGTTTATAAGATACTGGTGATAAAATGATTTTGTAGACAGTGAGGCTAGCTTCTTAATATATTCTATCTGACAAGATTACAAATTAAATGGTTTAATTCTTTACAAAAACACTTCTTAATTTTACACTTTGACTAAGCTTGTAATATCACTGGTAAAATGGTTATTTTATTTTTTTGCCATAACTAAAAAAGGAATTTTCTTCGTTACTGTGTTTTACCAGAATACCAACAATATTAATTAATTTTTACCGTTTATTTATATTATTATTTGATTTATTGTGTAAACATTATATTAATTATTTATACATTAAAGAACAATACAAACATTTATTATTAATCATTATTACTGTTAATTTGAAAAAATAATGTGCCCCTCTTGCTAGTGACCGCAGAACCACATTCCACTGACCTGGCATTGAAATCAACTGACACCATTTCTGTCTCCTGCGCGCATCAGTAATTCTGCTTACTACAAAAAAAATAAACTAAACTAAACCCAAAATCGCCTATTTCTTGACCTGATTTCACCCCGCAGACCTGCGAGATAATTAAATAAAACGACCTCTGAGTAAACATAGATTCTGCCCGTCTCATTGTTGATCATAGAACCCTTCTCCAGTGATCTTATATTGGAATCCCCTGCTACCATCTCTCTCGTTAATGTCCGCAGAACCCGACTTGACCTTACAGAAATCCATTACCACCACTAATTTCGTTAGTAATCGCAGAACCCCTCTCCATTGAACTGGTATTGAAATATTTATTTTATTTTTTTGTTAAAGAGGTGGGGAATCCCATTTACGGACGCCTAAGCAGTGTCAGGCTCGCTAACAGGTGCCGCAAGATGTTATTAATATGCGTATGTAAACCTGCCCACTACCGACTAAACCGTCACCCCTGGCTACCATCAGGACTGGTGTGGATTGTTGGACTGGGTGTGGAATCATGGACTGGATATGAAATCGTGGACTGGTGTGGAATCGTGGAATGAAACGTGAAATAAAACGCTCCACAATTGAATCTTTTTTAACCGAATGTGTAGAATAGTGATTTATTTTGTGCAAATCGGATTGTAAAACTCTTTACCCGAATCGGTTTGAAAATGACGCATCGAATGCACCAAAAGCCAGTTTTAAAAATCAATTTATCATCGTCAATATGAACCGACAACTTTTGTTCTATAGAACGTATGGAATAATTTCGACCAGGTAAGCCTGGTATAAATCATTTACATTTTTTAGCTAAATACGCCTAGTTGGGTAGTTTTTCCGAGCCTGACGATGAACGTCATTATCTAATGACGCTTTGAGATTCATTGTTATACTAACTGTATTTCATGTGGAGAGGAATATAAGGAGACGGATAGTGATGATTAAATGTTAGTACAAGTGTTATTACTTTAAACAAATAAATTACTTATTTAAAGGTATTTACACATTTTATATAAAACAGTTATGATAACAAATAATAAATAATTATAGTTAAGAAGGAAGCGAGTTCTGGTCCGATTGACGGCGGGTCGTATTGGTGTCACTAATGTGTTATTTTCTATGGTTTAATTAAGTGTTATTGATCTGAATTTGTGTTGAAATTATATATTATAGGGTCTTGCACAATCGTACCAGTGCGGAACACTGAGGATTTACGTTAAAAATAGTTATTAAGGTGTTTGCAATATGGTGTCTTAAAGACGAGGTAATCCATCTTTACATCAGCAATAAGGACTGCATTTGGCCTTAAAATTAATAATAATTGTAGATTAGTGAAAACTGAGTGATAATTAAGTGTTAATTAAGTATCGTTACTTTTTGAGTGAAATAGCGATTTTAAGTCTGCTGGTTAATCATTAAATTTTTTTATTAAATAAATTAATTTAGTGTTCTGCAGACTCATGGATTGTTGACAGAAGTAGGGATGCCGCAATTTGTGATGTGTCTGGAAAGTTTTTATTACTTATCAGAGTTATCAGAAAGAATGGGCAGGTTGCGGTTGTGACAACCGATTACAGGATAATTTGCGGGTACATCTTCCAAACTATGATATGGATTGGTTTGAGGAATTTTTCGGGGCTCAGTTACAGTTTTTAACACACAGAAGAAAATTGAAAACTAAGATATAGAATTATACCTAGGCAACAAGAAACTAACAGTTACGGTTACAGATAAAGTCAAAACCTAGGTCTAAAGCTATACAGTAAATTATCATGGAAAGACCATATGCAATACTTAGAAATACTAAAATCTTAGATTATACTTAAGACTCAACATATTGAAAACATTAATTTTGAAGAACTCTGGAGCAAAGCAAGAGGTTATAATTAAAACATACTATGCACTTGTACAACTTTTTTCCCCTGGTGATGGGAGTAATCCCATTTACGGACAGTAACTGGGCTACATAAGTTAATATAAACTGACAAGCAAAAAAAAAAAAAAAATGGAGTTTTCACAGCAGTAGGAAGGGAAAAATGACACTAGGTTCATCTCAACATGGTTTTCAAGACTGTCCTGTTATTATTGTCTTTGTATTCTTGCTTTACATTTATCTATCTATATTCAATTATTTTATCAGTAGAATTTTATTTTGTCTGTTTAATTTTTCATTGGTTTGTTTATTTACTTGTATTCTTAATGCATAACAATCTTCTATTTGATAAAAACATCGCGTGCGGACTAAATATGTTGAACACATGTGGTCTTTGGATTGGACATGTTCTACAACCCAGTGATGATAGTGCTTATGACATAATGAGAGTTTACTTGATCTTGGTTGTTACTATAAATGCGTTTATTAACATGGACATTTTACTGTTATTACAATAATTTACTGTTTGTTTTCATGGGGGCTCATCATTGAGTGGCCGTCTCTCATATAATATTTTAACAAATATTATATTTATGATTTCATCAGCGGAAACCAATTGTAAATCTTTGTTATAATTCTTTTAAGGATTTCTTATTGAATATTTTTTTTCAAATTTGAACGAAAATTAAATTTTTATTAAAACTTTTAGTAAAAAATATTTAAATATTTACATTTTGTGTGTCACACAATTGACCATTAAATCATAATATGTTTGTTCAAAAGTGTGATATTAAGTGCTTTTAAAAGTATAACAGGTTTAATTGTATGTAAAATTGTAATAGTACACAGTGTCTTAATAAGTAAAAACAAGTTCTACATAAATAAAGTAATAAGAAGTTCTCATAAGTATTTACTTAACTACTAGTTGAGCAGTTAAAACCGCAATTATATTAATGTATTTTATCTCCTCTATGAATCATGAGATCTTGCCGTTGGTGAGGGGGCTTGAGTGCTCAGGGATACAGAGTAGCTGGACCGAAGGTGCAACCATATCAGAGAGGTATCTGTTGAGAGCCAGACTAAGGAAAGATTCCTGAAAGAGGGCAGCAGCTCTTTCAGTAGTTGTTAGGGACGTGAGTCAGAATGACTTAAACGGCCATATCAACATCACTCAGTCCTCTGAGTACTGCGCAGCTGAAAGCAATGGAAAACTACAGCTGCTCCTTTTCCAAGAAAATGTGGCTCTCTGCATTTTCATATAACAATGATGGAGGCGCCTTCCTTGGTAAAATATTCCGGAGGTAAACGAGTCCCCCGTTTGGATCTCCGGGTGGGAACTACTAAGGAAGGGGTCACCAGAAAATTAAAAAATAACATTCTACGAGTCGGAGCGTGGAATGTTAGAAGTTTAAAAAAGGTTGGTAAGCTAGAAAATTTAAAAAGGGAAATGGATAGGATAAATGTAGATGTAGTAGGAATTAGTGAGGTTCAGTGGGAAGAGGAAGGCGACTTTTGGTCAGGTGATTTTAGAGTAATTAACTCAGCTTCAAATAATGGGCAGGCAGGAGTAGGTTTCATAATGAACAAGAAGATAGGGAAGAGAGTAGAGTATTTCAAAATGCATAGCGATAGAATCATTGTAATAAGGATAAAATCAAAACCTAAACCGACAACGATTGTTAACGTCTATATGCCTACAAGCGCCCATGATGATGATGAGGTAGAGTGTGTATACGAAGAGATTGATGAAGCAATTAAACACGTAAAAGGAGATGAAAATTTAATAATAGTTGGAGATTGGAATGCAAGCATTGGAAAAGGCAAGGAAGGAAATATAGTGGGTGTACGAGCTGGGCAGAAGGAATGAAAGAGGAGACCAACTTATAGAGTTTTGCACGAAGTATAATTTAGTAATTGCCAACACCCAATTTAAAAATCATAATAGAAGAATATACACTTGGAAAAAGCCAGGCAATACTGCAAGGTATCAGATAGATTATATCATGGTTAAGCAAAGATTTAGAAATCAACTCGTTGACTGCAAAACTTACCCTGGAGCAGACATTGATAGCGACCATAATTTGGTGATAATGAAATATAGATTGGGGTTTAAAAACCTGAAGAAAAGGTGTCAGATGAATCGGTGGAATTAAGAGAAGCTTGATGAAGAGGAGGTAAAGAAGATTTTTGAGGAGGACATTGCACGAGGTCTGAGTAAAAAAGATAAGGTAGAAAATGTAGAAGAAGAATGGGAGAATGTTAAAAAGGAAATTCTTAAATCAGCAGAAGCGAACTTAGGCGGAATAAAGAGAACTAGTAGAAAACCTTGGGTTTCAGACGATATATTGCAGCTGATGGATGAACGTAGAAAATATAAGAATGCTAGTGATGAAGAAAGTAAAAGGAACTATCGGCAATTAAGAAATGCTATAAACAGGAAGTGAAAACTGGCGAAAGAAGAGTGGATTAAAGAAAAGTGTTCAGAAGTGGAAAGAGAAATGAACATTGGTAAAATAGACGGAGCATATAGGAAAGTTAAGGAAAATTTTGGGGTACATAAATTAAAATTTAATAATGTGTTAAACAAAGATGGTACACCAATATATAATACGAAAGGTAAAGTCGATAGATGGGTGGAATATATTGAAGAGTTATATGGAGGAAATGAATTAGAAAATGGTGTTATAGAGGAAGAAGAGGAAGTTGAGGAGGATGAAATGGGAGAAACAATACTGAGATCTGAATTTAAGAGAGCATTAAAAGATTTAAATGGCAGAAAGGCCCCTGGAATAGACGGAATACCTGTAGAATTACTGCGCAGTGCAGGTGAGGAAGCGATTGATAGATTATACAAACTGGTGTGTAATATTTATGAAAAAGGGGAATTTCCGTCAGACTTCAAAAAAAGTGTTATATTCATGATACCAAAGAAAGCAGGGGCAGATAAATGTGAAGAATACAGAACAATTAGTTTAACTAGTCATGCATCAAAATCTTAACTAGAATTCTATACAGAAGAATTGAGAGGAGAGTGGAAGAAGTGATAGGAGAAGACCAATTTGGTTTCAGGAAATGTATAGGGACAAGGGAAGCAATTTTAGGCCTCAGATTAATAGTAGAAGGAAGATTAAAGAAAAACAAACCAACATACTTGGAGTTTATAGACCTAGAAAAGGCATTCGATAACGTAGACTGGAATAAAATGTTCAGCATTTTAAAAAAATTAGGGTTCAAATACAGAGATAGAAGAACAATTGCTAACATGTACAGGAACCAAACAGCAACAGTAATAATTGAAGAACATAAGAAAGCCGTAATAAGAAAGGGAGTCCGACAAGGATGTTCCCTATCTCCGTTACTTTTTAATCTTTACATGGATCTAGCAGTTAATGATGTTGAAGAACAATTTAGATTCGGAGTAAAAGTACAAGGTGAAAAGATAAAGATGCTACGATTTGCTGATGATATAGTAATTCTAGCCGAGAACAAAAAGGATTTAGAAGAAACAATGAACGGCATAGATGAAGTCGTACGCAAGAACTATCGCATAAAAATAAACATGAACAAGCTTAGAAGCTTTTGAAATGTGGTGCTATAGGAGAATGTTAAAAATCAGATGGGTGGATAAAGTGACAAATGAAGAGGTATTGCGACAAATAGATGAAGAAAGAAGCATTTGGAAAAATATAGTTAAAAGAAGAGACAGACTTATAAGGCCACATACTAAGGCATCCTGGAATAGTCGCTTTAATATTGGAAGGACAGGTAGAAGGAAAAAATTGTGTAGGCAGGCCACGTTTGGAATATGTAAAACAAATTGTTAGGGATGTAGGATGTAGAAAGTATACTGAAATGAAACGACTAGCACTAGATAGGGAATCTTGGAAAGCTGCATCAAGATGACTGAAGACAAAAAAAAATTATACAACATAATAATAAGTTGTGTACTATATTTTTATTTATATTTTTAACCGGTAGTCGTAATAAAGGAGCAAACTTAACCGGATTTAAATTTAATAATAGATGATTTAATATAAAAGTGTTTTTATAGTTATTTACATTTTTCATTATGTATAAAATAATTTTTAAACTGTTCCTTTTGTTTACAACTGAAAAACATATACCAGTATATTTGATTATGTTGCCAATAAATATGTTAGTGTGATATTTGTAAGTTCTGATTGAAAAATAATTAAACATACAACATAATAATCACACATAAATTTTTAGTCATCACAAACGGATTTTATAAGTAAATACAATAAATAAAAACTCTTTTTTTTCATTTGTTACTTAGAATTGCATTAATAAGAAATAATTTTACGATTCTTGTATAAACTTAATTGAAAATGAGATCTGTACATGGTTCTTTAAAGCAGACGTATTTATATGTTTGTTCTTGTATGTGTTAGCAATCTTGATCATATTATATACATACACACTTTTAAATGTATTTTCTTTTATCTAAAAGAAGCCGATGTTTCAACGTTTTAAAACTTATAAAGCATTTTAAAATGCATTTTTTTTTCTAACAAAAAAACATAAAGTAAGTAATTTAAAATACTACCTAATAAATGAAGATTCAAAACCATTTACAGGGATGCACATCTATTTTAGTACTTATGTCTGAATTTATGACACAGGATTCACAACTACTGGAGAATCACCACAAGTTAATATTATACATAACTTTCAATTCTTTTCCATGAAAGTTAGTATTAAAAAACCTTTAACTATTTTTGTGCTTGTGAAATACAGGTTGTACATGATATATTTTTTTTATTATGTAAAAAATATTCTGTTACTGGAAACCATTTAATTTATTGGTAAAAAGATTCTATCCTTATTATCTTAAGGATAGAATCTTTTTACCGTCCCAGAATAGTTATCCAGAAGATAAAATACAAAGTTACTTAGACCTAAAAGATAAAAACGACAGTAATTTCTGATTAAGAGAAAAAACTGCTGTGGGATGTCCAGGAATTTTAAACTGTTCTTTGTAGTTTATTAAAATTACACTGTTCAGAGATCAATTAAAATATAATAAAATTTGTTCCAGGGAGTGTTCTTGAAAATGAATATATAATTTCTAATACAATCAGTACTTTTCTAGAGTTGCATTAATTTTTAAAGCAAGTAGTTGCTCAAAAGAAAGTAGATGGAATGCACCATATCATGAAAAAGTTTGGTTTTATTTATTATTATTATTATTATTATTTTTTTTTTTTTTATGAAAGTAGATCAGATGTATCAGCACATCCTTTAGTACAAAAAAAACAAAAAAGATAGTATCTTATCTTTATGGTAACTGCAAAATATTTTAAAAAATTAAATCCTACGATAAGTCAAAGGCTTGAAACTGTAGACTAAAGAAAGAGAGCAGTTAATTTTGTACAGTCTTTGGTCAATCATTACTATAAAAATGAAAACCAACAACCTAACTAATTCTGAAAAATAGGCATTCAAATGTACTTTAAGGTAATTAAGCAACAAAATGGATATCAGTGTTTTCAACTTTTAGCTTCTGTGAAAAGATAGCAAAAGGTTGTTGAAACTAAACAGTTCTCTATACATAGAGAGAAATTACAATGAAAGGGAAGTAACATTTTTACATTGAATAGTATTATAAGAAAAAAATAATAGTAGAGAAGGAAAATAGTACAACCTGAAAGGAAGTAAAATAATTCTAGATATGAATTAGTTAGTCTCTCTTTTTTCTGTTTAGCTTCCGGAACCACCGTAAGGTATTACTTTAGAGAATGACGGACGATGATATGTATGAATTTAAATGAAGTGCAGTATTGTACAGTCTCAGATCGACCATTCTTGAGATGTGTGGTTAATTGAAACCCAACCACCAAAGAACACCGGTATCCACGATATAGTATTCAAATCCGTATAAAATCAATCTGCCTTTACTAGGACTTGAACACTGGAACTCTCAACTTCCAAATCAGTTGATTTGGGAATTAGTTAATCTAAAACAGTGATTCTCAACCTTTTTAGTTCCACGACTTCCAGAAAGGAAAAAAGATTTATATTGAATATTTCGCGATCCTCCAACCCCAACCCAATGAGACCTAGTTAAAACTATTTAACTACGGCTGTTTGCTGAACTATGCGATGAAATGGGCAAAAAAATCTCTTCTTTTCAATATAGTAGTCAGATGGTTATCGTGGTTATCATGGTTATCAGTGTTAATCTGGTAACTGAAATTGCGACTTGAATTAATATTTTTCCAGGTAAAATAAACACGCCGTTCTCAAAGTTTTTACAGAACGAGTATATGTCGCTGTCTGCTTACTTAGCTGATGTGTTTTCGAATTTAAACGACTTGAATGTAAATTTACAAGGACGTGATAAGAAAATTTTATTAATCAGACAAATTTCATGCTTTCATTTAAGAAATTTGATATCTGGGTTATTCGCCTTCATAGCAAAAATTGTGATATGTTACCACTCATTTCCGATTACATTGAGAAAAATTTGGATGAAGAATATTAACTCCACTAAGAAGAATTATAATTCTACTATTATTCAAAACAGTATGGAGAGATGAAGATGCATTTGCTGAGCTAAATATTCAGTCAGCGGTTTATTTCCCGGAAGATAAAAAGGATTTCTCGAAGAGATGGATACTGAATTCATTTAATGAGAACGTTGTAGCAGCAGCTACCAGCAGTTACCAGTTGAGATTCACGACCAAATCATCGAATTATCTTTCGATGAAACATAATAACTACAATTCACATCTGAAGATTTACATACGTTTTGGTTTGCACGTCGAAGTGAATATGGAAATTTAGTAACAGCAGCATTGAAAATATTAACACCTTTCGCCACGTCTTACCTCTGTGAAAAGGGTTTTTCGTCTGTAGTTGCACTAACAACTAAGTTGAGGAATAGTCTTTTACCACCTTTTTATTGTCTTTTTTGTGTGTTTCTATCATAGATCCACGTATGGAGAAAATGTTTAATGAAAAACAAACACAACCAACTCATTAATTAATTTCCTTTATATGTGTAGTTATTAATGTAAGTAAAATGTTTATAATAAATAATCTTTTTTTTCTTATAAAATTATTTCATTACTAGCTTTTACCCGCGGGTTCGCTCGCGGTGAACCTTTAAACGAAATACGCGAGCAACTATGTCATGTCGATCAACGGCTTTTTGCCCGGGCATTAGCTCTTTAGTTACATCCTGCCACGAAGGATGACAGGTAAAAGTTACAAAGAGGTCAGGCCTGCCGTAAGTTCGTACATAAGCGAAAGCGTCTTGAGTGTATTCATGCAGATAACGGGGACTGTTCACAAAAGTAGAAGGCAGAATAACCATCTTGCCTATGTCGTTAGGTCTAATATTACCATCTGCGCTAATCGCATCTTGTAGATGAATGTAATTTTCAGCTCGTAATTTCGTCTGGTTTATAGAAATGTAACGAAGGCGTTCGCTCTCTACTTTAATATACATATCTACCAAGAATTGATGAAAGAGTTGCCTTGACCGCGAAAGGAGATTGAAGTCGTACTCTCGAAGCATCATGTGATGCGTATAAAAATCCATGCAGGAAACCTTTTTATTGGGAATTGGTTGTCTTGTTGTTGGATTAATGACTGGAATATTGAAATGATATCCTGGCTCACCTTTACTGAAAATTATCGGGTACCGCAAAGCATCATAAAATTTATCGGCTACGCGTTTCAGCGTATTATCATGTGCCTGTAACACTATGTCTCGTGGAGAGCATGAATGACCAGTAATCAAAACAGCAACTTCATTGATCATCAGCGCATTATAACGCCTCTCATGTTCGCCACGTGGAGTCCGATCAGAATGAATGACCACTATGTAATTATCCGGAGGCCAGTTTTCTATTGCACTTTTAAAGGTATTTACCAATAAATTGTGGCTGTGTAACATTCGTTGAATTTTCAATACTGTATCTCTTTCGACTTTTCAATATACTGACAACGACCGTTTACTTCATTTTCTTCATCACCCAAAAAAATACACCTGCAAAAATTTATGCTGTTCATTATCTGCTGGAAAAAGTGATCCAATTTGATGATATATCTGTCCTTGTACAGTAAAAGTTGGTGAAAATCCGGGCATTCTTATCACTTTATCTACTCCAAAGGATGTCATTTGGAAGCAAGAGTTATACTTTCTGATTTTACTTAAAAATTGCTTCGACTCACTGTAACACTTAAATATAGAGTTTTCAAAGGCTCCTCTGGTTGACCAAGTAAAGGACGCGAAAATTTACCACTGGAACAGCACATTCAATTAGTTTCATCTTTCCATTTCAAAGCATCGCAATGTTGACATTTTCTATTCATTGAGCCAATACCAATTAAAGAATGCTTATGGTATTTAAGTGAAGGATCATATTGAAATCCAGAATTATTAAATACAGACCAATTGTTACGCATGAAATTTTGACGGCGCGCGATTTGCATTTCTGCATGAACGATTCTTCTCGCCTGCCATTGTTCTGGAGTCTCTCTCGCTGTTATAGCTGCCTGCTGTTCAGCTTGTCTTTCTAAACGAATTTGTGTTTGAATTGGCGTTTCAGCTGCTCTTAAGGTAGCTTGGCGTTCAGCTTGCTCATCTAACCTTTCTTGTCTTTGAGAAGTTGTTTCACCAGCCGTCAAAGCACATTGTCGCCTCGCTTGCTGTTGTCGTGTTAGTTCTGCGTGAGCGGAAGATTCTTGAGTTCGAGCAACCTTTGCCGCCCGAGTCCGTGATGAATCCCTGGACAGGTTAGATCTGCGCTTCCGAGGCATTTAAAAAAAAAAAACAGAGTAAAAACTGAAAATAGCGTTAGAAGTAAAACAATAAACAGGCACCTAACCTCAAAAACTGGAAAATATTTAGTATTGCTTAGAAGTGACAGAATAATAACAATAAATATAGAAGGATTCGAAACAGCAGAAGCACTATACTCAATTGAATAGTGACTTGCCGTCGGTATTACACTGTTGGATTGGCACTTTATTTCATTTACTTACTTGCCGGACGATCATACCTACCAATATAATTTTTTTATCCTCCCGAAAAAATATTGTTTTTTTGTTTTTTTTTTTTTTTTTACTAAAAAGTGTCCTATGTCCTTTGCAATACCTTTGAGAATATGTGTACGAAATTTCATGATGATCGGTTGAGTAGTTTCTGCGTGAAAGCGTAACAAACCAACAAACTCACATTCACATTTATAATATTAGTAAGGATGTTTGTGTATTTTTTTATTTAAATATCGCATTATGATAGGAGACTTGATGTGTCTTCCTAATAAAGGTTTGGGAAACTTTTGTTATTACCATAATGAGAAACATTCTAAAGAGCAAAAAATGTATGGTTATGAATTTTTTACAAACGCATAAATAAAATTCGAATACACTGTTATATTTCGTTACTAAGTTTATTTTTCTAACGTTAAAATAACATTAGAAAAATAAAGTTATATTATCTCCTTAATGACGTTATATTTACCTCCAGAAATTATCACAAAGCATCGTGTAAGAATGCTACACCTCAAATGAAACGATTCGTTCGAGAAGCGTAGTGTTTGGGTTGTTTTCTACGATCACAAACGTAAAATGTAACTTTCTATATACCATTTACTTTTTAAAAAGATTAAAAAAAAATTTATTACGATCTTTAAAGTGAGATCTGACAATTTAATAGTTTTCTTGATTTATATGTTATTGTAGTGTATGTATTTTTATATATGTTTTCTAGGTTATAACAGGTTGAGGTTGTTGCATATTCTGCTTCCGTTCAATGCTTCATTTTTTAAAAGAAATCCATAAATTTTCAATTGTAAAGAAGTGATCAGATTCTATCGTAGATATTCAATATTCATACGAATCCAGTGGTACTCACTCCTTGTAGTCGCAATTTGAGCTAAAAATGTATTTTCAAAAAATAAATCGCATCCTACATAAATTAGCAAAAGTATTATATTACTTTTGTATTTACAGTTTCCAATTTTAAAAACAATAAATATAACTGTTTAATCAATGAATAGTTACTAAATCATTTTTAAAAAAATAATAGTATATTTTAACCCGTACAATATCTACTAATTAAAAAATGAAAACTATTTACATAAGCACAGGTGTTAAAATGGTCTAGAAGGTTAGTGCCTTCTGCCAAAGATAGAACATTTTTGGGCCAGTTATTTTTATTTATAAGGCTCCTTGATAGTCCTGAGCCATTATTGTTATTAGGTTTTAATTAAGTCCATTCTAGTTTGGTTATCCAGAGATGTAACAAGATACAGGTGCACTTACTGTGCTTACTGTTATGAAACTGTTTGCAGCTCAGAATTTAGAAAGTTGTATGAGATATCTGGGATAGTAAATAGATAAATTATAGCAAATTGGTAGTTAAAAGATTAATTTCACTGTACTATATACCCAATTTCTTTGATGAAAATTAATTTATCTATTAATTATTTTTTACCGTTGTGTAGTTTTTTGAATTTTTATTTCAAAAAACCTTTTTGTTTGGCCTTATTAACACAATTTCTGGTTTCTTAGATTAATGGTGGAATTAGAATCTTTTCTAACACCTTATTCTCATGATTGTTAAAACGTTTGCCATAATATCTATTGCACATTGGTTAGATATTCAATGTACGTGTATGAGAATGTAAAATTACATGCTTTCTTAACTTTATTTCTCATAAAGACGTCAATAAATATGTACCTGAATATTTTATAAAATTATGTAAAATTAATCCCTTAAATGGTCATTCATAAAAAGGAAAGTTTACTTGGATCTCTTTCAGATTAACACACATTAGTAATATGTGAAGAACCATCTATTTAAAGCAGAATGAATAGTAAAACAAATAATTGGGTTAATAAGTTTGGTACTTACGTATTAACGCCACCGCAGCTACAGCTTTATTTAAAAACAAAGTAGTCAATCGGATTTCAGTGGAAAATGAACAGTCTCTTTATTAATTTTAATAAATGGTTATTTATTTATTTTATAAATATAATTTAACCAAACTTAACCTACGCTCGCTAACCTTGACTATTTAACACCGTAATTTTTTGAGTATTTATTTAATAAATTCAGTAATTATTGCAATTATTTATTATTTAAATAATCAAAACATTCCTGTTAATTAGTCAAGGTTGGCGAGCTTAGGTTAAGTTTGGTTAAATTATATTTATAAAATAACCATTTATTAAAATTAATAAAGAGACTGTTTTGAATCTATGTTAAACTTTATATCAGCCCATTTTCCACCAACATCCGATTGACTACTTTGTTTTTAAATAAAGCTGTAGATGTGGTGGCGTTAATATGTAAGTACCATACGTTTCTTCTCAATCAGTGAAGTATTTTTCCATTTAAGTAGAAGATATAAGAGTTTTTACACATTCTTATCTTTTTTTGAGCCATTTACATCAATAAGAATTAGATTAGATATTATATGGTGACAAAGTTCTGTTTTATACAGATAGATTTAACAGTACAAAGGAATGTGAATCTTAAAAAGATTAATTAATTAAAATAAGAATACACTTGTGTATCATACTGGAATATTTATCTGCAGTTTTATTTATTCAATACATAAATTAGAAATGTGCTACAAAGCGTATTAAAAAAAAAAAATGTAATGATCACAGTTTTTCTTCAATTGGTTTACCAAAGTTATTCTAGAACTGTACAAATAAATATTGTGAATATCTGAAAAAAAAATTACACAAAATATTTAAGTAAATTAAAACACTTTTAAAGAGGAATCCTTTATGTATTTGTACGATTGTATATTTGTATTTTTGAATCTTTTTTTTTTATTGCAGATTTCTGATTTCATGATTGCTTTACATCTGCTGTTTCCTCTTTTATGCAATAAATTTCACTTTACTTTGGATTGGAATTCTATACTAAAAAATGACACAGATGAGTATGCAGATGTCATTACCAGCAGGTAGCATTGTACAAATGGACTGGCATAGTACTGCTGAAGGTGAAACTGTTTTACAACATTTCTACAACCCTCAAACATCTGGAAGAAAACTTTTTGGTATTTTTTTTATCTCATTATATTTTAGTTACGTAACTGGAAAAAATTTTTATTTCAGCTATATTTCAGCTATAAAAATTTTTATTATAGCTATTTGATAGCTATAGAAATAGCTATCAGCTATTTCTTGAACACAAGAATATAATGTATTTTAAAATTCTGGTTCCAGATAAATTTTTCTATGTAGAATTTAGTTACAGATTAATACTTTGAATGTTTTTCAGAAACATCAGTTATACTTAAAAGTTTTCTTAATTATATTGCATTTATCTACACTGGTTAATTCAAATAAATATTGCATTAATATATTTTTATTTGTCAAGTATTAATTTTTAGTAAATGTGAACAAATATATATTTGTTCAGTCCTATCTATATAGACAGTATAGACTATAGACAGTATAGACTATAGACAGTATAGACTATATAGACAGTATAGACTATAGACAGTATAGACTATAGACAGTATAGACTATATAGACAGTATAGACAGATATATATTTGTACAGTCCTATCTATATAGATAGGACTGTATCCACTGGCTGAGACTGACAGTTCCCTTTGGATGAATCATAACGTAAGTATTTATTAAATATATAGTGTTAGGAAAGGCAGGTTTACCATTTCATAGATGATGTACTGGCAAATTCCTTTCAAGCAAATGTTCTGCCTGAAAGGATCAAGGGATTGCATGACTTTATCAGCCACTATAAAGTACTAAATAAAAAAAAAAAAAAGATGTGGTTATAGTCAGTATTAATACATAAAAATAATTATTACATGAAATAACAGTATGATAAGTATGCAGACAATAATTAAGTTGAAAAGTAAGTGTGGTAAGTTGAAAATATTTTTTTAGTTTTATTATAAACATTACACTTTACTTATCTGGAATTAATAAGATAATTGTGAAAGTGAGACAAATTTTTCTGGCTGTAGCAAAAGTGAGTTCAAGAATGATGTATTTTCTTACTCAGGTTCTGATGATTACAAGTTATTTGATGAAAAATCATCAAATGACAAAATTCATTTAGCCCAACTAAAAGAAAAAAAAAAATCAGATAAAAAGTCAAATTCAGTGATAAAAGATCATAATACTATTGCCAGCTTATTATATTCAATGGAAGCCATGCACATCCAGTACCATACCTACCACTATACTGAGATTGTAATGAATAATGATTCCAATCTGAACTCATAATGGATTTTATTCTTTTCTCTTTCATTCAACCTCCTATAGGTGTGTCCATCATGTGATAATATATAATACATGCAGTACTACAACAAACATGTTCACCATTTAAGTTAAAAGTGGATATTGTGGAATCAAAAGATCCTCTTTCTACTAGCTGAACTGCTGCAAGAAATATTATTCATTATGATTAATGCCTGAATGGTAAAGATAACAATATGCAAACACTATTAGAAATCTTTTGATATATAGTTTGTCATTATACCATAAACAAGGTAGTAGTGCACACAACAGTGAAATGTAAAGAAAAATAATCTTAGAAACTACAGTTTTCTATAAGCAAGACTAATTCTGTTCAAATAAATCCTTACTGGGCATATAGGTGTTTAATGCAGTACAAAAGTCAATCACCTGAACCGTTTGATGTTTTAAGATGATGACCAACACATAGGATACCATTTAGTGAAAAGAGATTTATATTACTAGCTGATTACTTATGATTTGATGATGAGTCAGCGTGAAATTCAGAAATCACCATCTATTAGAGAAATATTGGAAGCATTTTTTTTTTTTTTTTGTAAAGAAAAGTATGAACAGGATTTTATTTAACATTATATGAATAACTACTTCCATTCTGTAGCAGATAAATGTTTTAAGATGTAAGTTCCAAAAACATCTTCCAAATGTAGAATTAAACTTGTCATGATTTACAGTGTTCCTCAAAATATATGTTTAACTGCAGAACCTTGTCTGGGCAAAGGATTTACAACAAGAAAAATTCCTCTTGGTAAATATCGTCTAAAAAAATTATCAAACCCTTTCCATTTTACAAATCAGATTTCACCTGTGAAAAATTGGTTCACATGTCACTAGCTAATGAACTCATGAAATATCTATACAATTTGATGATTATTGATACTTTCTAAAAGAGAAATAATGTAGTGTAATAGGACCAGTATAACAAATTTCTTCCAGTTAAGAAGAAAGAAAGAGAAAAAAATGAGAAGAAGGAACTAAACGGGATTCTTTTTTGAGACTAACAAGTCCATTGAACAATTTGATTTTTGTAATACAGACAATGACATCTCCAAAAGCCGTTCGACCAGAAGGGTTACTGGACTGGTATAAGAATTTATAGAAAAGTGCAAGGGCATGGATGATGAAAATTATTACACTTCAACAATTAAAGGGATGAGGCAGGTACTGGTTCTGCAGGTCTGGGACCAGCGGAGAAGGTCGGTAGTTCTGCAAGGTCATGTTCAGTGCAGTCGTGATAACAAACATAGTTTTGCAAGCCTGAGAGTTCGAGGTGGTTGCAGTGACAGCTATAAAACAGCAAGCGTGCAGTTGCAATGAATGAAAAGTGCGTCATGAGCATTCCTGCATGACAGTGTGTGAATGCAGAAAGTTGTTTGGTGAGTTATTGGTAAACAGTAGTAAAAGTGACAGTATTCTACTCATTCATAAAGTGTGGGGTAGTTCTATTGTACACAGTAAAAGTAATAATATTTGCAGAAAATTTAATTGTATGAACTTTAGACTTTTCTGGTGTTAATGCAGTATCATATTATAGTGGTCATTATAAAATGTTTTTAGTGAATTAGATTGTATTCTGGATTTTATAATCTGTCTTTAAACAAATTTTGTCCTTTTTATTTGAATTACTATTTTGCATGTTAATATATATGTCATTATTATTTTGTTGTAAAGAAAGTGTAATGTTGCACAGTCCCAGGTTGACCATTCGTAACCACCAGTCTAGTGGTGAAATTGTCATCGCAAAACAGCTGATTTCAAAATCAATAGTTCTATAGTTCAAATCCTAATAAAGGCAGTTACTTTAATTCGGATTTGAATACTAGATTGTGGATACCAATGTTCTTTGGTGGTTGGGTTTCAATTAAACACACATCTCTGGAATAGTAAACTTTACTTTCTTTTTCTGTTTAGCCTCCAGAACCACAGTAAAGGTGTTACTTTACTGTTCCTTTACTTAGAGGATGAATGAGGATGATGAGTATGAATGTAAATGAGGTATAGTCTCAGGTTGACCATTCCTGAGATGTGTGGTTAATTGAAACCCATTAAAAAGTTATTTTGCACCAAAAATAATGTTTTTTGACCCCAGCTTTTGTAGTTTACCCCATGTTTCTTGAAAACTATTGAAAATACAGTTCTTGGATCTATTTTTTTCAATTTTTCAGTTCAGATTTCATATAAAATTGCTAAATTTACTCATTAATTTAAGTTGCAAGAATTACTAAAGGTGCAGAAATAAAGGCAAAATCTGCCAGCCAACGAAGAATTCCTGGGAGTGTGTTAATGTGAACATTCCAGATTTTATCAGTAGAACTCCTAAAAGTGTATTTCATTCTTCATGCATCACTTCTTTATATGTTGTCTCATTTATCGTTTGATTAGTATTTTGCAGATTTCTACCTGAAAAATTTTCTTAGAGGCTAATAGTGAAATTAAATCAAACAATATAATTTTTTTTACCCATTATGGTTCGCAATGGAAATTTAATGAAACTGTTACTTTTTGATAATAAATCTTACCAAATTTATTTTTTAAAAAATGTTTGTATATCTTTTGTTATGATCCTTTTAGTTTTGTTTTTGCAACCACTGTTGCTGGTGCTGATTTTTTCCACTGTAGTATTACCAAAATTATTGTTGGCAATATTTTTGAGTTAGGAAGAATCATTTTTAAGAAGTTATTGAAAATTGTATTAGATTCAAGTTGCGTTTACTAATAACTATGGTGTATTTTGGTGAAATTAGTTTGGCTAATAGCTGTTTGATATATCTCCAGTTTGCTGTTGTTGTACAGTACAACATAATACGTTCATAAAGTCTTAAAAGTTATGTTCATTCTGTGGTGCATGTTCATTATGTGGTTCATTATGTTCTTATGGTGCATTCTGTTCTTTCTGCATTAGGTTGGTTGGTTAGGTTTGTTGGGCATTGCTCAGTAATGAACCAAGATGTTAGTTGTAGAGTTGAAACGTAATGGTTCTTTCGGTAGAGGAACACATTTTTCTCATTTAACACATCTTCTGTGAAGGTACAAGTATACAAATTTAGTGAAGCACAAATCTTCTGAAAAGTTTCCATATACTCCTGTTCCTCAACGCAATGCAGTTTAAACTCTTATCAAAAAATTTCAGGCTCTGTTGAAGATGCTGATCGAAGTGGAAGACTGTCAAAACTAAACGAACAGAATCTGCTTGAATTTTGGTTGCTATGACTGAAAGTCCACCAAAGTCAATGCCTAAGTTAGCAACTGCACATAAAGCTATAAGAAAAGAACTAAAACTTCTTCTCTACAAAATAAACTGTGTTGATGAACTTAAACCTACAGATCATGCCAAAAGACTAAATTATTTTCAATGGTTTAAACATTTTATTGACCAAAATTCCATAGGTATCCTCAGCATTACAGATGAAGATTGGTTCCATCTCTGAGGGTATATCAATTCACAAAATAAATGACTGTGGTCGACAACTAACTCGCATGAATTACATCAGTAATATTTACATAATAAATAATAATAAGCAAAAATAATAATAATAATTTACATAATAATAAGCAAAAATTGGAGTTTGGGTTGGTCTGAGTATATCGTGCATTGTGGGTTCATCATTTTTGAGAATGCAGTTAATAGTGATCATTATTGTGCTGTTTTAACAAACCTCATTGGTCAGTTAACAGAAGTGGAAATCAATCATGGTTGTTTCCAACAAGATGGAACCACAGTGCCATCAGAATAGTTTCTATGGTGGGCAGCAAAACAAGCATTGTATCGCAACAGACCACGCACGACTGACGAGCTAAAAACTGCAATAATGGCATGTGTATGAGACATTCCAGTACATCAGCTGGTTAAAGTGTTTGAAAACAAATTGAAATGTTGGCAGTATTGTATTGATGGAGGAGGTCATTTTCATCACCTTTTGCTAACTATTGCAATTATTATAATATCCATTTCTATAAAATAATGAAATAAAAATACAAAGTAATAATTAAGAAAGTTTTGTCCTTACACGTCCATAATCTCAGTGTCCAGCAACTTTCCAAACATATTATTTGGAATAATTGCCTCACCATTACTAATTTGTAACTTAAATGACTATGATAATACAACTGAACCTATTAATGTATATATCATTTTATGCATTGAAGATATGAATAGATTGACAAACATACTAGAAAAAACTGTAAATTAGCTGCTTTTAAAAGTTAATTAAGAAAAAAAGACTGCCAACAAATAACTGAAAAAGTAAACTGTGAAAAAATAAGAAAAGTGTTAGGAAAGTAGATACAAAAAAAAAAAATTGTTGTCTTTGTGATAACTTAATATGTTTACTAAAGTGTAATAAACCAAAGAAAAGAATTATAGTGTAAAGCAAGCTTTCCTGTAAAAATTACTTATTGACAAATTAATATCAAAATAAATCATTGAAACAACAAAGAGGTTTGTGAAACCTTTAACTTGCTGGCTAATCTACAGACATCTATGAAAATGGAGATACTACAACTTTGGGTTGAAATAGAAACCAGGGAACTGGTTAATTGGATGATGAATAACTGAAGATTTACTGTATTTGTATTGCATATTAATCAATAAGTTGAAAAAAATGACCTTGACTAATTCTTTCCACTCAAGCTTTTATAATTAATAAAATTAGTTAACCCATTATATAACCTATATAACTAACCCTGTATAGCTAACCCTATTTAAATAATGTCTTGCAACCCATGTAATAGAATATAAGAGTTAATTCAATATAAGTTAATGTAAGAGTTAATGTAATATAAGAGTTAAGAGCTAATTCATTTTATTAATAAATTAACAGGTATATTAGAACGACCTCCAGTAGCACAGACAATGGAAGAAGTTTCATATAAAGTTTTCTTTGCTGGCAAAGCTGGTGGTGGTAAAACAGCTACAATTGCTCGATTAGCTGGTACATCTCTTAATCCTGCTTATATTGAAACAACTGGAATTCGTAAAACAAATATATTCTGGCCAGTTAAAATATGGGATAAAATTATTTTGTTTAAATTACACTGTTGGGATGCAGGAGAGAATAGTATCAGAAAGTACAGTCATATACTGCCAGTAAGCAAATGTTTATAAATTCTAATGTAGTAATTAATTTAGTGGTTCTGTACTTAGTTAATTATATTAAATTTTTAGATTCTGTTATTTATATTAGCAATGACTGTTTCAATTTTAACCTAAGAATCCTCTTTGGTTTTCCACTCTGCACATTCTTGTTGTTTCTCAATACTTTACCTATATCAAATGTAAACCAAGTTTATATAATATAAAGTCTGTAGATTCCTATGATGCATAAAATAAAAATTTGGCTTGGATACTAACAACAAAATTTTATGAAAACTAATTTCAGAATTTTCCTTTAAACTATGTTAATGACAGGAGATTGCATAAAGGTATTTCATATCAACAACCTTAACTCTGGAAACATTAAAATTGAAATTGATACATTGTTGAGGAATTAGTTGTATTCTGGAAAGTTATCACTAATTCACTCATTAATTTTTTCATTTTTCTAGTAACTAGAAACTTAGTATTGTTATTTTTTAATCAAGTGTTTTGGAAAAGTGAGCAAAGTTAGTTTAAAAACCTCTTGTGGTTAAAAGAGAAGAGTCCTTTACATATACACATATCTGTTCTGTTTTCCTGAATGAAGTATCATTTTAACCTTATTTCATTGTTATGGAATTATTGTAAAGTATTCTGTTAGATTTGCCACACTAACCAAGAATATCAGTTTAAAACCAGAGGTGCTAAAACAACAAACTTAACATTTTACCAGCCTTTCACTTTCTGGACTTTTGTTGAATAAATCCTTATTAAAAAAAAATTAAATTATAAAATGTTTAAAGCAACTTTATGCAGATGACTTCCTAATTTTATTTTTTTATAATTTTTGGTTTATTTTTTTAACTGTAAAACGTTTTTTCTCCACATGGTGTTTTAACATGTATTTGGATGTGGTAAGTGTCATTTAAATTGAAACTTAAATATTAACTACCAGAATTATTTTTAATACAATTGTTTTTTCTCTAATTCTATATAGGCAAACAGCTGTGTGGTAAAAACATTAATAAATAATCCCTATTTTTAAATACATTTTATTTAATTGTGAGTATACTACCTATTTTTTACAAGGGTTGATTGTTCTCTTCCTGACAAAGGAAACTCAAGATTTTTTGTTTTTTAATGTATTTTCCAATTTTACCAGCTCACCAACTTGATAACTTGGAAATGTTATTAACTTTTCCTAGTTACATTCCAATTCAATACATTTAGACTGAACAACTTTTCACTTTTTAATATTTTTAGTATAATGCGATTTATCCATCTCTGCAAAACAAACTGTTGTCTCAATTTGACCTCATCATTTGATGTGAATCTTTGCTCACCTAGCTTTTTCTTCAGGTTTACTGAAAAAGTAAGTAATTGCTGGAAACCTGCATTTAGCCTATAATGGCACTAGAAGTGAAGTGTAATACTCGCCCAGTGATGGTCCTGCTTTTTCCCAGGTATTCTATGAACACTGCAACGAGAATCCCAAAAAACTATGGTTGTGATGTTTCCTGCAGGTGGAACCATTTTTGCTTTCTTTTGCATACTTTCACCTGCTCCTGTCCAGTTCGATCTCTGACATAAGATGGTGAATCCATATTTCATCTACTATAACAAAACATTGAAGGAACTCAGAAAAACTATGATTAAATAAGTCTAAATACCTTTGAGAAGTGTTCACTCAAGTGCATTTTTGGTTGTCTGGTAACAGATGCAGCAGCCATGAAGCAGAAAGATTTTTACGTACTCTAAACATAATGTAAAATGTACTGGGCATTTTACTTCATTGTTATGTAATTATTATGAAGTATTTCATAAAATTTCCCACACTCTAACAGAGAAAATCAGTTTAAAACCTGAGGTCCTACTACCACAAACATGATATATTTTATAAAACAAAGCTTTTTATATTTTTACTTGAATTACTTTATGTTTAGATGAAACTTGCTGATATTGTAAACATTTTGAATCAAGGTGTCTGCAATATTAACAAGCAGACATACCTTAAGTTGACAATCAATTAATACAATATTGTGAAGCATTACGTGATGATTTCATCAGCCATGTTGGTTTTTTGGATGTCCTGACTGTTTATCAGTCAGGACACCATATGGATTGGTTTGAATGGATGTATGACATCCATGAATGGATGTATGGCATTTAAATTCAGCAACCAGTTTTTTTCTATTGAAAAAAATTGGTAGAATCCTTTAAAGTGATATCTTACGTTTCCTGTTTGTTCAGTGAGGTTAAACCTTTTAAAACTGAGTACTTATATAACAACTTGAACTTCAATTTTACCATTTTTCAGAAAATTTCAAAACTTGTTTGCTTTACTCAATCGCCACAAACACCTAAAGCATGTTTCTAAAACTTGGCAGCACTTCATCTAAAGAATCGTACTTGGCAGATATCATAACCATTTGGTCATAATTGCACCTCTCTTGTGTCAGGCCAAAAATCTTCTGAACAACTCTGATAATCTGAATTAATATGGTTTTACTATATACTTAATATTGTTTTCTTTATTAATCTGTATGTAATATTTTTATATTTTAGATGAAAGAAATGTATGATTAGTATCTCATACCATTAACAAAAGAAGTAAATATTATTAACAATTATTTTTTTATTTTACAGTCATGTAAATCTAAAGCTGATGCAATCATATTTGTGTTCTCTTTTATGGATAAAACTAGTTTTACTGATTTGCCTCAGCTTATTTCAAAATACACCAGTGATGAACCCAGCCAACCATCTATTATTGTGATTGGAACTAGGTATAACCATATTATTCAAAAAATTTTTACATTAATGAACTGAATTTATTTTTAATACAAAAGTATTCATGAATTGAAAAACTGATCCATTTTCTTATTTATATAATCAATTTTGTGACTACTTTTAAGCTATCATTGTGATACATTTATTGAAACAAATCATAGTTGTAGAATACAGATATATTATTATTAATAAAATATTAAATTAATTATTGTAAAAAAATCTTCTTTTCATGACTGCTTCATCAGATTAGTGAATAAGTTTTTATTCACAAAAAGTTTTTTATTTTTAAATATAGAAGAAAAATGATATCTTTTCTTCAAGAGTAAATTGAAGCAGATTTAGGTTTTATTCTTCTTATATATTTAGCATTTTCACATTGCATTCTTAAGAAGAAAAAAAGCGATTCTTATACAGGTGATTCAAAGAAACGGGAAATTTTGAAAGTTGTGTTGGTAGCCGTGGGCGATTGGTACCACTTGATAAGTGGTGCCAGGCTCTCTAACCTAATCTGCCATTTAGTTGTCATGGATCCTTGGAGTGGTGCGGAACGTGCATTTGCTATCAAAGCATTTTACAAAAACAATGACAGTGTGGAGGAGCGCGTAGAGAATTTCGCCGTCATTTTAATCTGGGACGGCACGACCGTGTTCCATCAGCACATGCAATTAAAACATGGATATCTAATTTTGAGGAAACTGGTTTGGCAATGAAAAAGAAACCTCCAGGCCGTGAGCGAACTGCCCATACACTACAGAATGTTTTACAAGCTTTACAAGATGCTGTCACACGAAGTCCACATGGGTCAATCCGTCGTCTCTCAGCATCTTTACAATTGCATAGTTCAAGTGTTTGAAGAATGTTAGTGAAGGACTTGCAATACCATCCATACAAGTTGCAAATCGTCCAGGAACTGAAACCGAACGATGCAGTTGTGCGAGCACAATTCTGTAATGTAATGCTTCAGAAGATAAATGATAACGATGAGTTTGTTCACGAACTGTGGATGTCAGACGAAGCGCATTTCCACCTCAGTGGATTTGTTAACAAGCAAAATTTCAGATACTGGGCAGAAGAAAATACTACGCAGCTACACCAGCATCCGTTGCACAGCCTGAAAGTGACTGTGTGGTGTGCTATGTCATCTAACGGTGTTATAGGACCTTATTTTTTTGAGGATGACAACGGTCTTGCGATTACAGTGACGTCGGCTCGTTACATAGCCGTGCTTGAAACCTTTGTTGTGGAACAACTAAAGAGATTTCCACCAATTCTTAACACAGCCTGGTTTCAACAAGACGGAGCAACGTCACATACTGCACGAATATCGATGGCAGCTGTACGCCGATTGTTTGGACAACGTGTCATTTCACGAAATGGTGAAATTAGATGGCCCTCCCAGATCGCCTGATCTCTCAGCTTGCGATTACTTTTTGTGGGGTCACCTTAAAAGCAAAGTGTTCCACAGTAGACCTGCTACAACGGAACAACTGAAGGCAAAAATCCGAGAAGCAATTGCGGAAATTCCAGTTGAGATGTTACGTCAAACCAGACGATTGTCATCCACGAAGATTTCATCTTTAAAAAATCAACTAAAATGTATGTATCCTAAAATGGCAACATTTGTACAATTACATGAAATAAAATTCATTTTCTAAAAAACATTTTTCATTAACGTTATTTAATTTTTTAAATTTCCCGTTTCTTTGAATCAGTCTGTATTTAATTAGTAATAATAAATTAGCTTATCATTTGCTGCTGACATATCACATAGTATGACAGTAATGATTTTAATGCCATACTGCCAATACAAAGAGTTCAGCATATATAATAATATTTTTCAAGGCCCTATAGTAGAGCTAATCATATTACTGTAAGAAATATAATATTGTATAGTATTCAGAACTGTTTAAAGTTGTGCATGATTCGTGTGATGCAATTTAGTTACAGAAAATTTGCAGTGAATATAGTAATTATACGTATAATTAATTAAATATATCTTAATCGCAATTCTTATTTCATTTAATGTTTTATACTGTGTATTAAATTTTGTAGTTCCCTATACCACTATCACTAACAGTACAATACTAATGATCATTAATAACAATAATTTTAGTAACAGAATATTTTAAAAATATTAATTCCATTTTAATTTTGAATTTTGATTCCTCCTTCCATTTCATTAACAATAGTTGTGTACAGTGATTGGATCAGTATATAAATTCGAGTTGAGATTTATTTAATTTCCTTTGAAACTAAATGACATCTTTGAAACCAATGAAGTTTTTTTTTTGAGATTAAACAATAGATGAACAGTTTAGTAAACAAGCAGTAAAACTAAAGTAATTGTGTAATAATGCTTTCTAACCAAGTTATAAATGTCTGATTGTTAGCATCCAATCATCATAAGAGAACTTTACATTTTTACATTCATAATTCAAAAACACTTCAATTTCTATAGTTTGTAGCTGGTAGTTAAAATAGTTTCATTTTGTCAGATATTAAAAAGGATTTTGAACGAACTCATTCTTTCATTTAATTTTTTTTAGTCTTTTCAAAGAAAATTAAGGTATTACTTTCAATCACATGAAGGGATTGGGGGGTGAAAATGAATTTTCTTTTTGAGGTATGAGAAGTACAAAAATACATTCACTTAAATTGGGGTTTCCTTATTTAATTATAAGCCTACGTATAAAATTTTGTGGCTCAAAAATCTCCAAAACTAGTAGATCAATTTTATTGAAAAATAGGTAAGCTGTAGTAGTTAATCTAAAGTTGTGCATATAAAAGTTTTATGAAGTTTGGTTGAGTCATTCTTGAATTACGCTCAATTTAAGTTTGAAAAAATTGAATGGGGCAAGTTAAAAGCAGGTTAAAAGGTTTAATTGATTTTGGTGGTCAGTTTATACCAATTTCAATTGATGGTGCAAGACTTGAATGGAAAAATATTCAGAAAAATGAAAAGAAGAATATTATTTCTGAGATATTAAATATAATTATTTCTATTTTTATTAATGATTTTACCTTAATTGTATGATTTCTTTGAAAAGTAGATTTGGTTTGTTATGATGCTGAGTTGCAACATTGATGTTTCTTTATCTGTTCTATCTATTGTTAGCAATATAAACCAAATTAAGAAAAAAACTAAATTAAATTAATGAAAAATCTTGCACTAGAGTTTTTTTTTCATTTGAGGAGTTAAGTTGATATCAAAATTATATTATATCAAATAAAAATTGAAGCCTAAAAATAAAAAGAATTACAATAATCTTAGTATAAGTGACAAAGAAATGATTTATAATTATTTCAAGTAACTCCCAAAGTAACTGAATGACATAGAAAAACATAACGTTTGTAGGTTAATCTTATTATATATCCATAGAGTAAACTTATTTTAATGATATAATAAACCAGTAACAAATTCAGAAACTTTTCTAAACAATAAAAATATAATTTTATACTTGTAAGTCTAAAATTAGCCGAAAAAGTTTTTGTTTCAACCATAACATCATGTATGGTTTTCACTAAGACATGACTATCACAACCTAACCATTTTTTCTGCCACATTCATTCTTCATGGTATTGCACAGTATACATTATAAAAATTTGTTGGTACTTTTATCAAATACCAACACCACCACTAGTTCCCTTAAATTGGTGGCCTTTTCAAATGAATTTCTTTATTCACTGTTAATTTATGGTTTACTGCATTACTTCCCTTCAACTTAAATATCATGGAAAATTTACTTATTGACTGCTACATGGCATCTTCTGGCAGCCAGGTGACCGTTAATGCATAGAGTATTTTCCAGAACTATATCCTGTCCTTCATGTGGCACCACATGAACTCAGCAAAGTAGGATTCCATTTGGTACTTGGCAGTTCCCCTGTGCTTTTTATTCACTATTCAGTAACTCCTATAAGCAATCAATGTCATACAACACGACACCATACCGTACAACAAAACAGTTTCACAAAAACACATAATACAACCATTGTAAGATGTTCTGGTTTCTGATACATTCCCACGCAGTTGCAGGAACTCAATGGCATCATGTTCAATGTTAAAATATGTTCAATGTTAATGTTCATGTTAATTGTTGGTTGTGAAATTAAACTGTTTTCACAATAAACTCACAGAACGAACTTTAGGTAATTGGCTGCAATACATTAAATTCAGATACTGAGTTGAATGTACATAATTTTGATAAAGAAACTTTTAACCTATTCTTTCTGTTTGAGATATTTAATCGAACAGGATTCCTATATTGTTAAAAAGAAATAAATTGGGTAATTAAACAAATATTTATTGGCACGACTATTTGATAAGTACTATTTGTTTATTTCAATTCTTTGTTGAATAAGTGTGCTTACTTATACAATATATAGTGTATTACACTTTAAAATATTCAGTATTATATAACATCTTTGTTCGATCATGTAGGCATGATCCTTCTTATTTATCTTTCATTTGTTATTTCTTCTTACTTACTTAAAATAGTAGTTTACATAAACATATTGCTCGGCTGTTACTCTTAGTTCTCTGTTCAGTTAAGATAACATAGCGTCTCACAATTCTTACATATTATGTTTCAGTGAAATTAATACGAGGGTTATTTTTTTTTCAAGGTCCAATCAGTCACGAAATACACACCACAGTGAAAATAAAAAATTTTTATTTGTAACAAATACTTACATAGTTATGCTATTTGTCTACATAGTCGCCATTCCGATTTAGACATTTGTCGAAGCGTGGTACCAACTTCCCAATACTCTCATCATAGAACAGCGCCACCTGTGTTTTCAGCCATGTTTCTACGTTAGTCTGCAGCTCGATGTGTGACAAAATGTTGTCCTCCTAGCCAGCGTTTCATGTGAGCAAAGAGGTGAAAATCAGATGGAGCCAAGTCCGGGCTATATGGTGGGTGATCAAACACTTCCCAACGAAAACGCTGCAGCAGCTTCTTTGTTACAGCTGCAGTGTGCGGCCGAGCATCGTCATGGAGAAAGACAATGCCTTATGACAACTTTCCTCTCTGCTTATTCTGAATTGCCCTTCGTAGACGTTGAAGAGTCATGCAGTATGAGGCTGCAATGATGGTCATGTCACGTTCCATGAATTCCACCAAGAGAAATCCATTCTGGTCCCAGAACACAGTAGCCATACAATTTCTGTTGGAGAAGGTTCGCTTGAACTTCTTTGGTTTACTGGGAGAATGAGAATGCATCCACTGTTTGGATTTTTCTTTTGTTTCTTCAGTTTCGAAATGAACCCATGTCTCGTCCCTTGTGACGATTTTGTTCAAAAAATCTTCTCCTTCATTGTGGTGGCGCTAGAGAAACGTTATGGAGGCGTCCATTCTCAATGTTTTGTGATGGTCGTACAGCATCTTGGGAACCCATCTCGCACACAGTTTGCGATACTGAAGTCTCTCACTCACAATGGTGTAGAGAGCTGACCTTGAAATTTCAGGAAACGAATCAGTCAATACAGAAATTGTGAACCGATGATTTTCTCAAATTGCCTCATCCACTCACTCAATGAACTCATCGGTTGACACTCGCTTCCTTCCCTGACCACCTGCATCATGAACATCTGCACGTCCTGCTTTAAAGTTCCTGCACCATTGTCGCACTTTGCTTTCACTCATTGTAGTTTCACTGTACACGTTACTTATTTGTCGATGAATTTCAGCTGCATTACACCCCTCAGCCTGAAGAAATCGAATTACCGCATGCATTTCTCACTTGGCGGGAGATGCTATTGTTGTAGACATGTTTACGTGCTAGCTGCGTGTTCAGAACTAAATGAAGTGACGTGGCGTGATTGAAGGCCATACTAGAGACGCTGCGCAAAGGTTCATCCAATTTTTGTATGGGTTTTTATTTTGCGACAGATCGGACCTTGAAAAGAAAATAACCTTCGTATATTCTATCATAAATATCTGTGTTTATATTAAAAACGTCTGGTATTTTTATGGCACAAGGCATTAACATTCAAAAGTAATGGAATGGAAGAGATTGTGTGAAAAATCCATCTAAATATAAATTGAGTTAAATTTCATTTTGTCCAGAGATTTTATAAGTGCTAAATATCATTTTACTGTACTAGTGCTAGGCTGTCTTGTTTACTGGTTTGGTTTGCATTTTTCTATCAGTAAAAAAAAAAAAAATTGAAATTAAAAATTTAACAAATTATATACTTAACTACTGTAACGTGTTTTTAAATAAGTATTTTAAGATGTGCTAGTAGTTGGGGAGTTTGATTTAAGTATAAATTATTAGAAATATATTAATATATTATAATTGTATAGATTCTACTTATTTAAAATTATATAATAATACTTCATTATAAACTACAGTTATATCTGTCTAACTAATTTTAGTTATTATTCTCTCAGTCTATTTCGTTGTAGGCACTCTATATGGCTGACTGCAGAATCATTGCACCTTCTTGTATTTTTAATACGAATTTTATAATTATAGTTTTTTTTTTTTACGAACATGTACATATATAATCTTTCCACTGATATACATCAACTAAATAATTCTAGTGTGATCTGAATACATATATATACATTCTTAAACCAAATAAAGCAAATGTAAAAAGTTAATTTTCAGTTTTAAGCGTTTTATTTTATAAGTATTTAATGCAACTTGACCTTAGAAAAAGTAATCTGGTAAGCCTTCCTTCAAATTGTTATAACTGTTTGTTTACCCGATCAAACAAATTGGAAAAGCAAAGCTTAACTTATTATACCTATAAATGTTTCAAAGAGTAATTATTAAAGTAATTAATGAAAATTTCATTCAAATTTAATTAGAATTTTTAATTTTTAATTAGAAATGGAACTCACCTTGTATGTGAGCTAAGGTAGTATACAAAATACATTACGTACTCAAGAATAATAGTAAACACTGGCCTGTTTTATAAGATATGAGTATAAATAATATTTAAACAGACCTTTAAATCTGGACTTTAATCCATACTGGTTCAGGTAATCATGAAATTTTTAATAAAAAAATAATGAAAGGAAATGTGAAAGAATTCTTGATGAATTTTCTACTTGAAAGATAATATTAATATCTTATATTATTAAGATATTATTCAGCTTAATTAATTTGAATAAGATTTCTTTTTTTATTATTTTCATTATGTTAATTTAGATTGGGTCAGATTACATTTATGTAAATTAAAATTTAATTTTCTGATTAATTTAATTATTCTATTTAATTAATTCATTGTGGTACCTTATTCTACATTATCAAAGTGGATAATGACGTTTCTGAAAATGATTCACTTACTTCCGTGTAGTTTTTCTATTGCTGCACTTTGATCTATATTTATGTAAAGTAAAAACAACAAACAAGTCTAACAATTTTACTGTTGTGTGATGGATCTAATCTTATCTGAATAATAGTGCCACTGTTGCTTCCCAATGTTCTTTTACTGTTCAGACTGTTATAATCTTATTGCTATGAGGTTTAAACATATATAAATCTTTGAAATATTAAATAAGTTAAAATGTTTGTAAACTATAAATTGGATATAAGCTGTAAAGTTTGGTTTATCTAAGTTTTCACTAATTCAAACTAATAACGATCCCATGAATTATATTATTATTATTATTATTTTTTTTTTCATAACATATCATTTATGTGAACTTATAGATATTATGTAAAGTTATAACAGATATAGGAATAATATTTATTTAAATGTAACCCTTCCTCTGTTTCTTTGGAATTGAATTATCTATCATAAAAAAAAGGTGCTGTTATTTCATTTCTTGTCCAGTTGATCAGGAAGTAATCTGACTAGAATAGTATATATTTTTTAATCATATTATAAAAATAAGAATTGGAATAAAATTACCTGTTTTTGAACTTCCAATTGTATTATCAGGACAATCTGTTATGTGGAGTGATTGCAAATGACAGCAGTAATTCGAGATAGAAAAATAAATGTAATAGTAATGTTGATAGTGTTTGGTGTATTTCTACACTGTTATGACGTGGAAACTATTTAGTTCTTACTATGGTTGCTTGGTCTCTTCTCTCTCCTCTCGAATGACAGGCGTTCACATATGTTGCAATAATTGTGTATTTTTTATTCTTTTTTATGAACATTATGTATGTATTCAGTCACGTTTAAATTATAATGCTCTCAACACCACATTGTAAAAAATTATTTTATTCTCCTGACAGATGAATCATCAAATTACAGTCCACTAGAAACATGAATTTATATTACAAAATTTTAAACAAAACATAAAGTAATTTCAGTTTATTGTGTTACTGAAAATAATTTTTTAACTAATTTTTGTTGGTTAAACTAATACTAATTATTTTTGTATTTGTAATGCATATGTTTTAACTAATTTTCTGATATTCAAGTAGTTTTTGAGTAATCTATTTACAAATAATATAAAAACAAAAGGTAGTTTCACTAAATCTTATTTAGTTTTATCAAAAACAAACTTCTCAAATACTGCTGTAATTTCTGGACTGTGTAATTTGCTGATATCATAGGTTAACATTCATATTACATTTAAATTGTTATGACTTGTAACAATAAAATAAATTATATTATGTTTTAACAGGTTTAGTGTGACATCAAAAGTAGAAGTTTCAATGGCTGAAATAAAAGAATTTGAACAAAAATGGCATGTAATGGTCATGAAGATGAATAAGTTCAGCAGCAGTTCAGTGGATCGTAATGAAGTACATAAAATGTCACCATTGTTAAATACAACATGTGAAAAGTTATGGATCAGGGATCAAGAGTACCTTCTTAAGAATGGCATGACTGTTTGAGTCACATGTTAATTTTAATTTTTTTTCTGCTGTACTTATTTTATATCAATTTATAATAGTTGCTGTAAAAATATCTGGGTTTGATTGTGGCAAATTTCTAGAGTTTTTCCATTGACCTTATAGTAAGAAAAGAAAACGTTTTTGAAAAAATTAAATTATGTTTATTCAGTAAGCTATTTGTCACACTATTAGCAAAAAAAAAAGAAGCCTATCTGTAGGATACAGACAGTGCAACTGTGACAGCTTACATTGACAGCTTAACACCAACTCGCTTAACTGTTGAAGGAAGATATAGCAATCTTTTTATAGTGGCTTTTAAAAAATTTATTTGCTTACGTGTGATGCAGTGCATATATGAGACTGACAAGTCGCTACATGTCATGGAGACATAGAAAAACTTGACAGTGTTGCGTGCTCATTCTTACTATCAAATAACTGATATGCTTGTTGTTGCTGTACATAAATAATTTCCTCAAATTAAGGGAAAGGGTAATCCATGATAAAATACTCTTGTATTATAATATATCAAAACGGTTTGAGAACGGAATACTAGTAGTAGATATCTGTGTACTGGCAATTGTAATTTTGTATTATAATTATAATTAAATTTTTTCATATTATAATTTTTTTTTTGTATTACTGTGTCTGTTAACATGCTACCTTGAGAAGTTGTGTGTACCACCTTCACTTTGCACATTGTGTATGCGTACCACAGTTTGAGAACCACTGGCATAATGGATTCTGTATGTAAATTCACTAACTGAAACTGCAAGAAATGTTTTCCTGGGAGTAGGAATAATTTAACCACTGGGTATATAGCTGAATAACTTATAATCTTGTACACACTAGATGCTATGCAGTTCTGGGTATATGCAAGGGTATCCATTAAGAAACCTGGACTTTCACTTGGCTGCTTCTTTAATATTGTAGAAGAAAAACAGTTGCAGCATTTGTATTTTTATCTGGATAAAAACATCTAGTTTTCCCTATGAGTTCATAGAATCTGTCTCATTGACAGTTGTCAATGAAACAGATTCAAAAGATACTTAAAAAATTCCTTTGAATGGGTTTTGTCTTATTTAATAGTGTTACTGAGGAAAAGCGTAGCCTGAAACTGAATATCAAGTAAAGTTGGGCATCCTAAAATAAAAAAATGAAGTACCTAAAATAATCCAAAAAAACCTAAATACAGTATGTAAAAATATGGATGAACTTTTTTGTTCAGAACCTAGCTCACATGTTCTAAATTTTCATTAATTTTAACCAAATCTACCTCATTAAGAAAAATGTTGACCTATGGAAAATAAAAACAATCAAAATAGGGCAAGCTTATTTTTGTATTTATATATTTTAATCGTTAATGTAAGATCTGAAAATAGCAAGAAAATCTGAGATCTTAGCTTAATACCTTTAAAGATTTATTATTGAAAAGAACTATGGTCCTTTATTTTTTATCCTGGACTTAAGTTTTAGGTATTTATTTTTATGTCATTATAATGGTTGAAAATTTTAATTCTAACTTTTTCATTTGTTACTGAGAAAATGTTATTTATGATTCTTATAACATTTGGCTTCTTTATCTTCCTTATAACAATAACTAATTTTATTTATTGTGAGATTGTAAAGACTACTTGCTAATGAAGGTTGGTAGGTATATTTATTGAGAGCTAGAATAGTGGATATAATGAAATATTTTGAAACTTTATCCCATCCTGAAGTTTTAAAATGTTTGTTAATAATAATTCATTTTGTTTAAGTGACAAAAATTATGTACCTTTCCTGATATTTCCATTTGCAAATTTTGAGCCAAAATAGTAAATTATTATCTACTTCAATAAGCAACATTTTTGAAGGTTTTTTCCTTTAAAGAGTTTTTACAAAAACTTAAGTCAATATTTTTGTGCATAAAACTCTAATCCTGTCTAGTTTTATTTATGAAATAACCTATTTCCAAATGCCAAAATGAGTTTTATGCTTCTGTCACATGTTTATTTCAACTTACTTTTAACAGTATGCTCATGATAACATTTATTTTATTGGACCCTGTCTTTTTTATGTTTATGATGTATAAATAGCTAAAGCATGTACTCAGAATCTTAGTCCTACGTTCTTGGAATCCAAATTATTAGAAGGTTGGTTGGAAAATACAGAGTTAAAATTCTCAGTAACAAGAATGATATGTATTGATTTTTAAAATTCTAAATATGCTACATCAGTTTGCATGTATAAAATTTAACATCAGTTGGGCTGAAGATCAAAGTATATGTTAAAATCTTTTATTTTTTGTTGAGATTTTGACTGGACTATGATTTGGTCATGAATTTATCTGTGGAGACCAATGACTTTGAGAATGTAGCTTTCATAACTGCTTTCTTTAAATTGCTGAAGGTACTTTTTGATTGAACCCCATGATAAGCATTGGTAGAATGTGATGAGCCTTCTTTCTGGCAAGACGGGGCAATTAATTGTTGCTCATATAGATTATATGAAAATAATCTAAACATGGTAAGAATTTAAGTGAATGGACTTCAGCCTTCAATGAGTACCTTCATTTTACAGTTTTTAAGGTGCTGGAGCTCTTTATACATTTTGTATGCTTTTACTCAAATTACTGGGTATGTATCATGTTCATAAGCTTTTACTTTTCCTGTGGTAGCTTTAGTATTTATATCAATAATAAACTTTTTTAAAGAAGGAAAATAACAATTGCCTGATATCAAAAAGTTGTTGGAACCTTCTTGGCCATGCAAATCGTAGTTTACATTGATTTGCTTAAACAAGGTGAGTCAGTTGTACCTTCTGTTATGTTTGCCTATGGATCATGTCACAAGCAACCAGTATGAATAGAAATGGAAGATAAGCTATGTTCCTATGTTGATGGCTTTGAGTTACATTACAGTGTTTGTTGTTTGAACTTAGACTTTTTTTTTTTTTTTAAATTGCAACAGTATTATAATTTAGTTTTTATTATTAATATATTTTTTAAACTTGTTTTGGTATATAATTTACATGCTGAAAAGTATTGAAAACAATCTTTCAATCCTGATCAGTGCAAAAATACAGGTCATTGAAAAAGGTTGCAGCAATAAATAAAAAAAATTGTATTTCTCTATGTAAATGAGATAAAGTCTTAATTAGAATTGTAAAATAATCGCTTGACCGGCCTTGACCTTAAGCCAATGAGTACAACACACAATATCTCTGCACCATTGTCAGTCAGTGCAATGGCTAAAGTTCAGCATAAAGCAAAGTGCGATGTGTGGTTAACTGAGTATAAATCAGTTATAATTGTTCAATGGACTTTTTGGCATATTTTTGGCAATGATCCTCCTCATGCTAACATAGCATTAGATGGTGGTATGAGCAGCATAAGTAATCTGGCAATGGGGAAGTGAAAATGTTTCCTGGATAGCCCAAAACAAGTGATGAAACAGTTGAACATATACAACAAAGTTAAGCCCCACAAAATCAAATTGAACAAGAATGTAACATTGCTGTAATGTTTCAACAAGATGGTGTGCCCCTGCACTTTAGCCTAGGCATTCGATGTGTTCTCAATGAAAGATTCTCTAATCATTGGATTGGTAGGGTCGGTTCTGTGCTTTAGCCTCTAAGAAGCCCAGATTTGATGCACCTAGACTTTTTTCTATGAAGATACATTAAAAACATTGTCAACAGTAAAAAAAAAATCAGGGATTTACAACATTTAAGACAACAAATCACCCCTGTTATTGCTACAGTTATGCCTGCGATGATTCTCCAGCGGACCTGGGCAGAAGTTGATTATTGGCTGGATGTTTACCGAGCAATCAACAGAGCTCAAATTAAAACATTCTAAGATATGTAAAAAAAAGTTTTTGAGTTGCTGAAGTTTTTAAAAAAATACTTGTTTGATTATCTCTAGTAATTTCTGAGATACAATATTTTAAATTGCTGCGACTTTTTTTGATGACCTATATAACTCGACATCACCAGTGCTGATTGAAAGCAGTTTATGTTGTAAATTGTTAAAAAATGGTGAAGAATATGTTACAAAGTGAAATAATTGATCATTTAGACAACGTTTTGACCAAAAATTAGTGTAAGTAGCAACAATGTAAGATGTTAAATTAATAGGTGCATCCTGTTAATAGTTGAAAATATTGTACTATTAATAGTACTAAAATCACTAAAGGTAAAATCATTATAATTCTTAATACTAAAATCCTAAATGATTTAAGTGAAAATAAGAGGTTGCAGTGTGAAAATAAAATCTAAAAAACAGTTAGGTATTAAAGCATAGTAATGTAGAAATGACATGTGAACTAAATAACTTATAGAACCAAAATCATAAAAATAATTTGATTTTTAAGGGTTTAAAAAAGATGATAAAATTGTTTGAAAAGTAACTGTACACTTATATAAACATGGTTGTATGTAGAGTGATTGTATTCCATGTGCTGCGAGTAATGTTTATTGAAAAAGTTGGTCATACTGTGATGTGTGCAGTTTGCTTCCTTGAGCTGTCAAACTGGTAACTTTGCGACAAGAAGGTGTATATCATTCTTTGTGAATCACCTTTGAACAATTGATCTTATTTGATTGTTTTTCATGTGCGTTAAGAATGGTGTTAACTTTAGAACAACAAATATTTCTCATTGAAAATGTCTTCGAGGACATGGTTAGTTATACACAGACAGTGAAAGACCAGTTTTCTGTTAGATCTCCATGATACAGCAGTTCCTAATCAACATAGTTTAAGAGTGCTAATTGAGAAATTTAGGGAGATGAGATCGATAAAGGACTGTGAGCACAGTGGTAGACAATCAATACTCAATGAAGAAAAACTGCAAAACATATTTGCTGCTGTATAATGTAGACCCAACTAGTTCATGGAAAGTTGGCCCAACAGAAAAACATTGGTGATGCAATTGTACAAAAGGCAGTTCATAAGAAACTCTCTCACCCCTCATAAAGTGAAAGCAGTTCAAACGTTATTGGCCACACTCTGTGGAAAGTTAATTTAGTATTGTAAATGGTTTCAACAGGTTCTAGTAATCAATTATTATGATGTTTTGAAGTATGGTTTCTATATTGATTGAGGCGGTTCCATTTCTCTGGATATGTGCATACACAGAATTAAAATTGTGGTTGTCTGCTAACATTTGCATGGTATATATGAAATCCCTTTACATGACCAAGAGACTGGAGTGTGTATTGTAGTATCCAGGAGATATAAAGAAGAATAATAACCCAATGTTTTTCATAGAAACAATAAATTCAGCTCATTATCATGAAATCATTCAACAGCGCTTGGGAGAGCTAACTGAGCACAAAATTAATAGTCCTTGGATTCAACAAGACAGACGGCGCTTTGCTTGTACAGCCAGGCAGACCATGAAGTTACTGCAAGAAGTTTTTGGAGATCAAATGAGGGCATGTGGCTAACTCATTCTCTAGACTTCAGCCCATCAGATTTTTCTTCTGAAGTTATACAAAAGTAATGCTTATTGCTGAAACTCTTACAGCCTCTAGGAACTTCAAACTGGTATCATGATTTCACCAAGAACTATTTCTGAGAATCTTCAGAAACAAAAAGAGACACTTGCAGATTTGTCTGGATGATCATGGGAACCACTTCTAATAACTACTGTAAGATAAGTTGATGTTATGTATTGTACTATTGCATGACAGCTGTATTTTTTATTTTTGAACAGACTGTAATTTGAGATTTTTGTGTCAACGTGATAGCAGGCATGAGTTAATAGGTTGTACCTGCTGAAGGTATAAAAGTAGAAGTGGATTTATTATTCTCAATAGATGATAGACTTTGCATATACCAGATAATAACAATTAAATTTGATCATGAATAATGTTACAATGTGAAAGATATTGTGTACAGAAATTTCTGCTGGCGCACATCTTATGAGATGAAAACTAATTTGGCTTAAAGTAAAAACTAAAAAGGTCGCTTCCAATAAGGATGTTCTAGAAATGTAAGATTGATTAGTTTTAATATACTGTATTATTATGTTAGATAAAGTGGGTGATGGTGAGATGTAGGTGGTGTAAAAGTTGTTTCTGCTACTGGGCAAGATATAACAACATAGGGAGTGAAGAGAAGTACCAAGGAAAGAAGAGGGAAAAGAGTAGTGAATTATTTGTCACAGCCATCTTTCAGAGTTTTTAGCGAGTGAGTGTTGGTGTCTATCTGTAGTGAGTCATCTGTCAGAGAAATAATAATAATAATATAAATTGTTGAATTTAAGTTAATATTAATATGACAGTTTTTGAAGTCAGTCAAATTGGGTTTTATAATACCAGTATAAGTAAAGAGAGAGTTAATTACATTTTTTCAGTTTATCATAACCTTTGATGTATTTATTCATGTGAAACCTTTCCAGAAAATAATTTGATGGAATTTTAGTCAAATTATATCCTGGGTTAAATTATTGTACTAGAAACTGGCAGATTGGGTATCACTTTTTGGTTGAGTTAAATGGGGGATTAATAATAGAGTATAAAATTCTTCCAGTTTTTCAAATTTAGGGGGTAGAATTTACTTAAAAGGTATAGAATATTTTATACTGCTTGTTTATTTTTCTGATGGTAAGGGTGCAGTCTGGGGAAAGGAACTCTTTGAATTTGGTAAAATATTTTCATGCTTTTAAAAGCAATAAACAATTTATTATTTTCATGAGGAATTGTAACTCAAGAATAGTTAACAAGTAATACTGTCCAAAAAAGATACAGAGTAAGGGAAATATTACAGTATTACAGTAGTAAGGTAATCTAAAGACAACACCCTTAATCAGAAAGGTAGATGCAAATTGGATATGAGTAAAAGTAATAATTTAAAAGTATTAATTAAATGAGTAATTTGAAAGGAATGAGGCAAAGTTCACATCTTTAACCCAACAGAGGTCTTATGTAATTGACTATTGCTGTAATGTGGTTGATTGTTTACACATTATTAAGTAATTTACAATTTAGGATCCAAAATACTTTCAGCCCGTATGATGCTACAGGTAGTGGTATTGAGCCGTGAAGATAACATTAGAGATGTGATTCAGCCGATTTTACCTATATTATGATGGAAAGTAATGGGGAAAAAATCTAATGAAGATGAAGCAGAAATGTTATACAATTTGGATAAATTGCTTCAGAATATGAATGATGCATTAAAATATTTATTAAATATTATACATTAATATTTTTATTAAGCATTATAACCTTGAAAAACAAGGCTGTCTATTCTCAGTTCTCATTTTCTGCTATCTTTGAATGTTGTAGTCGATGATATGCTATATCAATGATGACAGTGAGATGACAACGGAAGGAGAATAATATTTGCTTTAAAAGACTTTAAGATTGTAATCTAAAATCAAACAAACTGTATTGTAACTGTATGTGCTGAATGGTATTTATCGAATTGCATCAAAGATTCCGTACTAATCTAAATTCAATAATATTAAGTTACTAAATAATTTGAATAGTTATGAATTACTTACAATGATTCAAAGGATTTTAAGAGAAAGTCAATGAATCTAAAATGGATTAGTATATTTTCATGAATTTTTTTTGTAGGTCAGAAAGTTGTCCAAAGAAGCACCCTAGTCAGTAATCTTTCAATGCCTAATATCTAGAAAATGAATAGAGATATCAATGCAATGTTTTTGGCATCCATTTTTTATTATAAATGTTACATGGATTCATATGTCATATGACCATAGTGCCACTTAAAGAAAAGAGTTTAGTTCAGTATGATAGCCAAAATTTTAGAATAGGAATAGGCATGTCATTGGTTACGATTCTCTCAAAATTAACAATTGTAGAAAAAATAGCAGAGAGGGGGAAAGGAGTTTTATATATATTCAGTAAACATTTTAAGAATATTTAAAATAAAATTTAATATACTCTCAGTATATTTTACAGCAAAAGTGAATCACAAAGTTCTCCCGGGACTTTCATAAGCTATTCTACTCATGAAAGTAATGGAAAAAGTTCATATAATCATGTATCCCAAAATACTTTCCCAGTTATGACTAGTGAAAGATTTCGCTCGGATCTCAGCAACCCCGATGAAATGAGGTCATACAGAAATTTTTAGGATATTAATTAAAGGGCAGAATTAGTGATTTCTTATCGTTTTTGACCTGTAAAATCAAATAAAATATGTTCCAGAAACATATCTGCTGTAGTTTTTGAGAAATCTGGGGTGAAATCCTATAAATTGGGATAAAAAACCCTGATTTTATGTTTGACATACAATAACTGTGTGAAATGGATAATAAATACATAAAAGCTTTAAACAAAACTTATAGAGAATTTAATTCTGAATAAAATGCTAGAAGATAAGTTGAATAAAACAAAGAAAAGCTAGAAAATTTTGAATGTTTGTTTAGTGATTGAATACATGTGATGTGAACTTTTCACTGCAGTTAACACTGTATTACAAAGATTTGGTTTGTTTACCATCAAAAATAACTTCTAGGTGTTTCTGATACTGTCATGTAACTATGTTATTTGCAGAACTGAGACAATGATTTAGATACCCCAAATAAAAGAGATTTTTGTAGTCATTTTGAAGTTACTGCTATAGAAATCACATGTTCTTTATGAACACACACATTTAGTTCTGTGTGAAACATTTGCAGAATGCACAAAAGCACTTATACAATCTGATTACTATATTTAATAATAGCAGGTAATATGAACAACATCCAGACATAAACAAACATTTTGGTATCTTACATTTAATATCTAACAACCAAAAATACACTACATTGAAATAATTCCAAGAAGTACAAGTACACCTACTACAAGCCTAACATATTTATTAAGATAATAAATGATAATGCAATTCTCACATTATTTTAGATTTAATACTGGAATCATAACTTTAAAAACGTTTTCCTTCCACAATCTCTAATGTACAATTCATCAACACTACTTTTCTCATTGTAGATATATAAAATTTCTTTGTTGATACACAACTCTGGAAATTATTGAAACCAAAGCAAAACACTTTTGTTGCACCATTAACAAATGCAAACAAAGACTCATTGTCATATTTACTGAAAACTAACAATGATAGACTGTCATTCACAATATCCAAACCATCCAATCTCACTTAAATTATCTATGTGTAGAAGCATCCTTCAGAGACTATTCAAAATTTCCATTTCACTGAAAGACCATATGGAAGTACTTAAACTGTGAAATACACACTACACACAAACAAAATAACTAAAACTCATACTCATAATAAATAAAAATAAGGAAAAACAACAGATACATCACATATAATATATAAATAAACAATCACAAAAAATAACTCGTAAGTAAATTTTTTTTTTAAATCAGGATTTAATGTGTAATCTTCCCAACCTTATAGGGGACACCTGCCTTGTGATGCTTCTGGTCACCCCCCCTCTCAGCCATGATGGATTTTAACGGGAGTTGTCTTTTGCCCTCTAACTTTTTACATCTTACAGTAATCAGCCATGCCTCTTTGGGATGCCACAGATCTAAATGCCTGCCTCGGTAGACATTTACATAGGTGATTTTTAAACTCAGCTTTTGCCTTTGCTGTAGGCCTCGTCCGGACAATTTGAATGTCCAACATTGTTGTCCTCTGAACTAGCTAACTGAGTTCGCAGACTACAGTCTGGACACAAGCCAGAGTCAACCAATCCAAACATTTATTTTTTCTTTTTTTGTTTTCCTCTGGTTAGGGGAGTAATCCCATTTACTGACAAAGTGTCGGGCTTGCTAACAAGTTCTGCAGATGTTACAGCATATGTAGCCTGCGCCCTACTGACTAAACCTCCACCTAACCAGCCCGCCCCCCTCCTGAGGCCAGAAACCACATTTAAGCATTAGTCAGATCCAGGAGGTGCCTTCGAGCTCAGTGTGTTCAGAGTCCCTGTGCATCATCACTGTCGCCCATACATACAAGCATGAACAAATGCCAGTTCTGCAGAGGGTTGTCTGTTCTCCCTTCGTTCTCCAGTTCGGTATCCTACACCGCACTTCCTGAGGTTTTCGCTGGTCTTCTGTGTTCTGTTGGATGGTTCACATGTTATTATCGGGGAGCCTCACCTCCTCATTTGAGTTGAGTCAGCCATAGCACACTAGATATGGTTGCATCCCGTTTCCTTTTACTATCTGTTCAGGTGTTCACCCTGCTCCTTCTCTCGCAGAATCTTTTTGGCTAGCTCTGCTACTGGAAGCCACTCTCTATCACCCCTGACCATATACTCCAGCATATTGTCTGGTATCAGTTGGAGGACCCTGCAGTCTCTCTGTAGCGACACCCATTTTCCATAGTCAAAGAAGGTATGTTCTGGGGTATCTACTTCCCCATAGTAGACACACCCAAGGCCTGCACGTAGGCGAAATCTGTTCAGGTAAGCTCCAAAATCCTCGTGGCCAATGAGGAGCTATGTAAGATAGTAATTCAGTTTCCCATGCCTTCTGCTTTGCCATGATTCAATCCGTGCGATGACCCTCCAGGTCCACCACCTTCCTTTCTCCAACATGTCCAACTGTTCTTGCCAGGCTGCTGTAAGCTGCTGCCTGGCTTCTCCTGGAACCCCCCTGCAACCATGTTATACGTAGCGCAACCCTGCACTGCACAGCTTCTAGTCTCCTCTCGTTTCTCGCCATTCTCATCGCATCACACCAAGGTGGCACAGTGTACAAGACGATTGAGACAGTCGCTGACATGACCAGTCTCCTCCTTGAAGTCCTAGGTTCCCCAGTCCTGGGCATTATCCTGCCCAGTGCTGCCGCAGATCTTTCTGCCTTCTCGACAACCTAATGGATCAACAACCAATTCAAACCTAACCAAACTATTCCTAAAGACACCATGTCCCGAAAGGAATTGAATTGTATACCAATTGGAGGAAACCCAACTAATTGCTTGCAGCTCACTAACATTTGGAAAGATACCATGCATGTATCGACCAGTAGAAGAATCGTTGCACCTAGCTTGTCAAGAGTCAAAACCTTGGTCTTCAATTTCTCGCATATGCCCAAAAGTAAGAAGGCCTTTCTTCTTAGAAATATACTGCTTGCTACGTTCTGTAGCTAGAATGTCAGTGGGTTTAATGCCAGAGATGACATAGACTGCCTCTCTTGAGACAGTTCTGTAGCCACTGACAACAGCTAACAATAGAACGAATTGCAAACGATGAGCCCAGACAGGCGCAGTGTACGACATACTTAATGAACAGATATACCTCAAATCCAATTACTTTTCAACCAGATTCCAAATATGTAACAGCCTAAATGAAAAAAAAACTGCCAGCAATAAAATCAGCTGACACCAGGGAGAAAGTTTCAATTGAATAACAAAAACTACAATTAAAATGATGAAGATTGAACATTTAGTAGCAATAATCTAATAAACTTCTATTTTCAAAGCAACCTAAAATTTTGCTTTATATACAATACTTCCTATTTAATACTAAAACTAACTTTTTAAATAATCATTTTTACACCAAATAATTACAATTTACATACAATGAATTCATCTAACCAAAAAAGATTTTATAATCTTAATTCTTAACAATTCAAATAACTATTTTTTTATTTTTTATTTGTTAATTACAGAGTTTTCTCTATCTACAACATTATCACTATTTTGTTCAAAATGATTTCTAATTAAATTTTTTAAGAAAAAATTTATTATGGAGAAGAAATACTGTTTTATCTAAATCATAATGGAATTAATCTGTAGTTATTCAAACAGCAAGTGATGGTCTTGCAATTTTTAAAAAAATTTGTTTATTTTTTTAACAAGTGAAAATTAATCATTTATATCAATAGTATTTTTGACTGTACAGCATCTGATTAATATAAGTTGGGTTTTTTAATTTGATATGCTATTTAATATTGTTTCACGGGGTAGTGTAAATGATATTTTATTTGCGTGAACTATTTACACGAACACCAGCAATTAAGAAAAATCTAAATAATTAGTAAAATACTTTCAAGTCCCTATCACCAATTTAAAACAATAAAAGACAACTAGTTAATCAATAATGACAAATCTTTATGTTCATTTTTCAAGAGTTACAGTCTGTGTTAAGAGTTTTGGCTTCAGAAGGTGTAAAACCATTTTTTAAATTTAATCCTACATCTCAAAAACACGACAGTAAAAAGTTTACGAATTATTGTATCAATTTTTACAAATGGATGGAACACTTTAAAAGTAGCTGAATGAGAGCATCACTGATAACCAATGTGAGAGCAAACTAACTGATGTTTTAACTCAGGCTCTGGAATCTTGTACTGATGAATTGATTCAGAAAAGTAAATGAGTTGCAGAAGAAAAAATTTCTGATAATGTAGCAGTACTCTAGCTCACTCAATTATTTATAACAAACTGGATTATTGTGGAGCATGTAAAAGATGGCTTTCGAGATAGTTTATCAACGATTATAAAGAAACCAAACTCTCATATGTATGAATTCAAACAGTATTTGACTGAAATAGTTATTATTTGAATGTATTGTGACTTTTAATGAGACCTGTATCCATCATTATGAGCTGGAAACTAAACATTAAGGCATGGAATAATGTTAATATTCTTCATTTAGGGAAAAGGTTAGACTCAACAGCTATTTACATGTTGTTTCAGGATGATAAAAATCCTATTTAATCATTTTTGAAGGTCAGTGTACCAGTATAGGACAATTATATGCATAAATATAAAATGAAGCCTATAATGCTTTAAAAAGAATGCAGTTTACAGAGAAGAAAAATGTTTCTTTTTTAGGATAAAAATAATTTCCACACTGCACAATCAACACTTGACAATAATGAAAATTAAACGGTTCCACCAGACCTCTTAGAGCATGGGCATCTCAAGGAGTTAATGAAGTAAAAGCAACCCTAGTAAAGCAATGGGAGGATTGTAAATTTTAATTTGAAATTATGTTGAAAAAGAGTAAAACATATACCACATTGAGACAACAGGAGTTTGTCTCTTTACTTATTGAAAATGTTTCTCATATGAAATGAACAAATACCACTTTGATTGAGTACATTAGTGGACTACATGCTTTTGCATAGAAAATGCTAAAAAGATTCCTGTTCCTAACAAAGGCATCATTAACAAGATTAACAAAAAGAAGCTGACTGAATAATAGGCAACAATGCATAGCTAATTTAATACAGTGCAGTCTTAATACAATCATAATACACAGAAATCAGTAAAACATAACAGGATTGGAGATTTTATTCAGTAAAATAATTATCTATTTTGTAGCAGAATTCCCAATACAAAAACCTATAGTGGATTGGGTTGATGCAAGTTTTTACCTGTCAATTGCATGTTACTCAGTATTTAACTGTAAATAAAAAATACCAAAATGCGGTCAAAAAAACACAAAACTTCAACTGATGGATTGAACTGAACCACCAAAGAAATTTAATAAGTCACTTAAAATAATTAACCAGTACACAATGCCAAACTCCAGCATTAATTCAGATGTAAACTGATAAACTATGTACGCATCATAAACAAATAATATGATGCCTATAATATTACAGGCTTTGCAATTCATGTAACTTGTAAACATTACATAAATATATATTTAATCATTTTAAATAATTTTCAATTATTTCCAAAGAGCATTAAGTACTATATGAATATCAGTTGGCTCAGGCTCTGATTTAACAAAGTTATACTATGTATCAAGGAATTTGTCATACAAATCAAGCAGCAAGAAAATATGTTTACTACTATTAAATTGAGGAGTAAGATAAACTACATAAATATTTATTTGGTAACATCTACACTAGAAAGACATGTACATCTATGCTAGAAAAGCAGAAAAAACAAAAAAACGACTTTTGAAATGTAATGTAAACTGAAGATGTTTACAATAAAATTTTGAAATGACTAGTTTGATGGGAAAACCTAGCCTTAATATGTTAAGTAATTCAGGGCTAGTAATTATTGATAAAAGAGCAGAGTTTAAAGGACACAAATTAATAAGGAATAGTTTGAAATCGTAGTACTTGAAGCACTTAACTAATGATATTAGTTATAGCAAATATGTTCAGATTAAAATATTAAAAGATAACTAGGAGTGAAAAATTTCAGTAAACTGCTCAAATGAATGACAAAAAAAAATAAGAGAGCAAAAGAAACATTGAAACAAATTAAAATTTTCAAAACCTCACTTTCAATTACAGAAATTGTTTTAGAAGTTTAGCAGTCCTAATGGAGTTAACAGTGGTACTCTTTTTAATTGTGTTTAAAAAAAAACAAAAAAAAAACACACAATACATACTTATATTGCTTATTTACTAAAAAAGAGTTTCCTAATTCTTTTAAGATATGTGCTATTAACAACAGTGTTGCTGCTAAATTTACTGAAAAACAATTGTCTCCAAAAGTCTTCTGAAAAAACAATTTTTATACTATTTCAGAACAAATCTTTAGAGAAAACTTTTCAATATATATAAGAAATAGAAAAATTTTTTAATATTCTTATTTGTTATGTGTGTCAAAGACCAGTGCTCATATGAGCTATGTAGAGCATCATGATACAAACTCCACTTTAAATTTACAAATTTCACCTGCAGAAAAAAATTCTTGAATATCAGTATTTTTCATAACAAAACTTTGATCAAACAAAGTTTGTTATATTAATGTATATGATAATGCACTGAAAATAGTAACTGAACTAAATGTACAAAAATATAAAAATGAAGAGAGTCTCCAAAATATCAGTACATTCAATCAGTGTTGTGAAAATATATTTTTAAAAGTTCTTCTGATTATATCACAATGTTGTAAAACCAGATATAAAATTTATCATATAATTATCACAGTATTTGTTACAAATTAAATAATTTTATCTAGTATGATAAAATCATTAAGGTACGACAACAATAGTTAAAGGTTAAATTAATACAAACTCCTAATTAACTTTTTTACTTACCATTGTTAATTACTCTAATAATTTAATAAAAATGATCAAAATCAACATAATACCTGATAATGTAAATAATACATAGACAATAATAAATGAATTGAATTTCTTCTGAGTTTTAATTTTGACACCTGAAATAACAAAATGCATATTACTAAACAAATATATCTTTTTTAAATAAAATTATATTAAAAATAAACAATAATTTCTTACATAAAACACAATTTTATACTCTATTTAGTATCATTTCTTACACAATTTTTTTTTTGCTTGATATATTGTTATTAAGCAGTTCCCAAAAGTAAAAATTTCATTTTATATTTATGGTTCTCCACCAAAAGCAATCTACAAAGAATGTCCTTATATGTAATACACATACAGATACTTATAATACGAGGGTAAGTCAATTATTATCTGCAATTTAGTTATATTTTAGTTTATGTTGATAGTACTGTTAGTACTTAGTTAGTTCTGTTAACTAGGTTAGTTCCATTATCGTTGCCTTACCGTTAACCATGGCTGCTCAGCTTTCTGTTTGCACCAAAGAAGAGTATTGTTCAGTGATCCGTTTTTGTGGAATGTGTATCAGGGGCCGAAATTCATCGAAGACTTTCGGTATAGTATAGGAACAGTATGTTGCTGCAATGGAATGTGTATGAATGGATTGAAAAATTCAAAAATGATTGCACAAGTGTTACGCACAACGAAGGAGCTGGACGACCATTTACCGCCACAAATAAGGAAAACATTGAGTGTGCACGTGACATGATTTTCTTAGACAGACGAGTATCTATTAATGAAGTGGCACATCGCCTTTAAATTAGTCACGGTTCTGCCAATGAAATCATCCACAACAGACTTGGGTTTCATAAAGTCTGTACAAGATGGGTCCCAAAACAACTCGCACAGATGCATAAACAAACGCGCTTGGACATCTGCCAAAAACTTTTGATCGCTATAGTAACAAACAGGATATCTTCTTAGACATCATCTATCATCAATCATCACCATCATCACTGATGACGAACATGGTTCCATCATTACGAGCCGGAGAGTAAACGGCAAGGTATGGAATGGAAACATCCAAATTCACCCTGCAAAAAAAGTTCAAGACCCAACTATCCGCAGGAAAATTGATGCTTACGGTTTTTTGGGACTCACAAGGCCATGTACTGGAACATTATGAGAAAAGGAGCATGACAATAAACAGTGCGCATTACAGTGAGATGCTTACTGCCAAGCTGAAGCCTGCAATTTGAAGCAAACGCCAAGGACTGCTGTCGAAAGGTGTTGTGTTGTTGCACAACAATACCCGTCCACATACTGTTGCCTACACTGCTGAAACTACACTGCTGATGGACCAAGTGCATTGAAATGTAAGGGGACTTTGTTGAAAAATTATGTACATGTAAGTTTCCTATTTGTATTGCAATAAAATTTATAACTTCATTGCAGATAATAATTGACTTAACCTCGTAGTTTAAATATATCAGCTTGTTTGGTAGATTATTCAAAATTAGATTGTAAGGATCAGTTCATGATGAAGCAGATATCTTCATAATGTTTCCTTTTCTGAAAACAATCCTGAAATGATGTGTTTGAAATAGTAGTTCCATTTTTGAATTTTTTTATTTCCTCTATTATTGCAAAGTTTCTATCTTCAAATGAGGATCTCAACATTGAAAAAAAGAGTAAACTGTGTCTGTACATTGTAGAAGTGAAACTGTTACAAGTTATCTTACCTCAATTCAAAATTACTTTATTTGACATAACATCACTTATGAATAATACCTCTGGGATAAATTTATAGAAAACCTTCTCCAGAGTGTAAAAATTTATTCAGTTGATGAAGTTTTCAGTCAACTATAATGTATGGGCTTTGATACCTCTATAATTTAGCTATAGATTCTTGGTTTATCATCAGTTATGATTCCAGTCGATGATTATTTTGTTTTCATTTATATTAACCAAAAATTACTGATAAATCATAATAAAATTTTATTTTCCTGTATAATCAATCAGGATAAACTGGCTCAACATGATACAATGATACATTCAATTTTTGTCTCAGCAACTTAAGACCAAAACAATTAAAATATTAGAAGTATTACTCAGACTTTTTACAAATCAATCATCAACTGAAATGTAGATTCTTGATCATTTTGATGTGATCAAAAAATGTCAGCGGATTTTTTTGAAGAGAGATCATCTGACTAACCTATTTTAACCCACTTATAGTATTAATTACAATTTATAGCCCAATGGTAAAATTTTGAGTTTCTTTGAGACAAACTTTTATGTTATTATATTGTTTACAAATGTCAGCCAGGTTAAAAATTGGCAAGATACGCAAAAGGTACTACATAAGGTTAGATAAATAAGGTATGTATAAGATGATGTAATGCTTTTGATTTATAATTCTGTTGTTTTGTTATATTTGAATATTCTGCTTTTGATGTATATTATGTCTTTATGATATTTATCTTATCTGATCTTGGGTTAATTCGCTGTTTCTTGGTCTTTATTGCAGTATGTAGTATTTTTGTATTTACTGCATTCCGTGAGGATTAGCTTTTTGGCTGCAGATTTGTACAGCGTTTGATTATACTCTTATATGTGTTATGTTGTTGCATTGATCGTGTAATATTTATGAATGTCTGATTTCAGGCGTATTTTTATGTACTTGCTGGTTTGGTTTTGATGATTTATTTTATGATGATGTCTTTATTGTTGTGAGACTTGATGTTTTCTTGAGTATTTCTTCCCTTGTATTTATATATGTTGTATAATGATGTGTTATGTTTTTTCTTGTGTATTCTCTGTATTTCTGATGTTTTTTTGTTTTGTTTTACATCCTGCAGTATGTTTGATCTGTCATTATTCTTTGTATGTAGTTTCATAATCTGTTTTCTGTATCTTGATGTATTGTGATGCATCATGTTTGCTGAGACCGATGTGTTTTGTTGATATTCCTATTGTGATGCAATTGTACAATGATGTATGAATGTGTGAGTGGGTGTATCATCCCTCTTCCAGAAGAAATACTTTACTAGCTGTATTAGGAAGGGTGGCAGCCAGAAGTGGTGGTTTAGTCAGTAGTGCACAGGTTTAATATGTATATTAATAACATCTTGCGACACCTGTTAATGAGCCTGACTGCTTAGGTGTCTTCTGTAAATGGGATTCCTCATCTCTTTAACAAAAAAAAAAAAAAAAAAAAAAAAAAAAAAAATCAACCAATATTGATTAGCTGGGTGCTTTTGTTAAGAAAAGGAACTGGTCTGTATACCTCAACTACTTACCTGCAAAGGTATACTTGTAATACCTGCAAAGTAACTTTTCCAAAATATTGTTTTTTTAAGGTATTGAAATGTTTGTAGAATGTACAATGTTTTTTACGTAGTGAGATGTTTGTCCCATGTACAATCTTAAAAACAGTACAATGCCAATCAATACCTTAAAAAAAGAATAGAAGCCCATAAATATAGAAAAAAGGAAGTGATAGCATTCACAAAACATACTATAGAACATAAGCACTCGTTTGATTTCAAGAGGACCAAAATATTAGACAAAGAACAAAATACATACAAAAGGACCACTCCAGAAATGATATATATCAAGAAAAATACAAACACTGCCAACAATACAATGGACATAGCCGGATTAAGCAACATATATATTAATTTAATTTAAAAGTCATATTATATTGTAAATTTAGTTTTAAGAAAAATAATGTTTAATGTTTGTAATTTTTCAGAAAATTATTTGCATTTTAAAGGTTTCAATACACAGGAAACAGCAATCAGGTTATATAAAGAGATACATATAATTATCTAAAGATAAGATGAGTCATATATGAGTAGGATGAGTAGGGGGATCTAATACAACAAGGGTGGGGAAAAAATATTGTTATCTAAGATGGGTAGACCAGTTAATTTCTTAGTGTGTAAGAGAATTTTGTATGATGTGTGTATGAATGTGTGTTGTCACAGGAGGAAGCATAGAGAACTCTAACATAATGTATTTAATTTATAAGTTTGTGTAGTCAATTGGTTAACTCAAGAGATTAATAAAGATAATATTTTTAAGTAAAATATGTCTTGTTATTGTCTCCAGCTCCTCCCTCGGTTCATTACACCATTGATATTCCATATTATTATTATCAGGTAATATCTCATTAATAGATTTTAGAAATTACCTTTGTCAGCAGGTCCAGCAGATTCCCAATCTGTTGAATCAAGAACTCAATGTTACTCGCTAGCTTCTCAGATTTATCTAGTGAAATTGAACTCTTATGATCGTTTCCCATCACTGCTTTGGTGAAGGAGGGATGGAATGTTTATTGAGAGTGTTATCATTATTATTATTTGGATTTCTAGCGGTCCTTTGTTCTAAAGACGGAAAACCACCTGGTCTAGGTTGTAAGATTTGTCTCTCAGATCTTGGGATCTAATAAGAATATTCATTATATCACAATACATTCTCTTTTTCTTTTTTCCTTCTAGAATTTCTTTATAATCCCTGCAACCTTTATAGTTTGCAGTACAATCCTCATGGCATAAAGCACAAATTGCCAGAGCTCTTCTGTATTCTGGCAGCCAGCACTTCTGCACACTTCACAAGTAATATGGCCGAATGTAGTTATTTCTAGCATGACCACACTGATAGTACCTCATACAGTGTACCAATCCTGGTGCTCTTTTTATGGTTTCAAATCTTACACAACAGTTAGCTATGCACTTTGTTCTGAATACTTCCCTGTTATTATCCTCAGGTTCCAGATTCACGACAGAAATAGCCAGCGGCTCTTTGTTTACTTGGAGATAATCTTTTACGATACTCCGAACATTATGTTACTGACTTTCAATCTCCTCCTGAATAACAGTAAGTAGAATCGAATGGCGAACGTTCTTTAACACCACCCGAAACACCCTCTCATCACGTCTTGTGAAGGTCCTATTAGGTTATTTTCTCGAAACATTCGAATTATTTTCTTGTAGTTCTCAATATCCTTCAACACCTGTCGATATTGCTTATTGTTTATAATTCGGATATTGTATTCTCTTTTGTCGACGACCGATTCCAACAATTATATAGCTTTGGAATATCCGAAATACCATATAATACTATTGGAGGAGGTTTAACTTCTTTCTTTTGTTGAACAATTCTGTTAGCTTCCTCCATCGGTAGATGATCAGATGGACTTGAAAGAGATATGTTACAGGAATTGTGTTAGTTACCGTCGGCCTACCGTTTTCTATAACGGATTGGCCGTAATAGAGTCTGTAATATCAGAATCACTGCTACTCCTCGAGAAAAAACTCATATTTTCTATGATCTCATTTCTTATTAATTTCCTTTGCGATGACTTCCGTGGATCCCTTTTGAAATATTTCAATGGTCTACGCTTTCTGCTTACTTGCGTATTGTTGTTAATATTTGCCGCTTTGACTAGCTAGTTGCTATTTGGAACAGACTGAAGCTGGTCCATAGGAATGCTTTGATTCCTAAGTTACGTAATCTTAGCGTAGGCCTTACGCTGTCTAAACAACTATATTTCTAAAATAAAATTAAACAACATAAATCTCACACACTAAACGATACAATCGCTGACGTAAAACCTTATTTGATGTACGTGCCAAATAATAATCCACAAAATTCAGAAATTTAACAGAAGCACTTTATCAACTTCCTCTCACAATAACAGGTGATTTTTTATTGCAAATTAATCTTTAATAAATCTATATATAATAATCTAATAGCATTTATTAAAATCTATTTCTTAAATTGTTAAATTAATAATATTTACAGTTGTAACAAGCATAAATAAAACTAATTTGAAATCTTCAATAAGATTTCATTCATTAAAGTGGTCAGGAAGACCACTTCCTGAGGAGCTAAACTATTGAGAACCACCGTTGTTAGACCACGCAACCACAAAGGAAAACACTACCATAACCGGCTCGTACCTAATCTTTTGATTAGTATAAACACTGTCATAGTTGCAGACTATATTATAATAACACACTAATAAATATTATAGATTATCATTTAAATAATCATTATTTTGAAACCGGATTGAGTCTCTTATTTGAAAGATAAAATTCGTAGAAAATACTTACTGCCTGTAATGTTGACCAGAACAAAGATAATGTCAGTGACGGTGCTACCATTAACCAACTAGGGTAGTCTGTCCGACCTTGACCTAGTAAAATAAACTTTCATTCTCAACCGGTCCTTTGGTGCTGCAAAGAAGAATCCTGTGAAAGCAAAAGGAGACCGATAGAAGTTATACGAAAATTATTCTAATACCAAAGGTTTAAAATAATTTTTGTTCGTGTATAATTATAAACAAAAAACGAGTACGCACTAGACCAGTTTTATGAAAATCAGCTAATTTTCATTTAGTAACATTACGAGTACAATAATAAAATATGAAAAAGTTATCAAATATTATCGAAAGTTCTGGAATTTGTATAAAGCTTAAAATACGAGTAGTAGTGATTAAGTTGAAATTTATTGTTAACACGCAACTTCGGTTATTTACTTATTTTTTATCAAAAGAAAAATAATCAAGTGTAAGAGAAAAACATTATCAAAAGTTACATCATGATCTAATATGTAAACGTAGATATATGTAAAAATATTAAAACAAAATAAGAAGTTCTCAAACAATAATTAAGGTTATTTGAACAAAAAAGCTGACAACACAGTTGTAGGACTTTCCTGTCACGCGGTTTTCTTTCTGATGCACGGCTTACACAAAAAACTTAATTAAAATATTTATCGTTTTATTTAAATACGATATTTTTTGATTAATTCAATGATTCTAACTAAACCGCGCTCGCATACCGTATTTCATTCGCGCTGGTATGGTGATACTAGCGATCACTTTAAATAAAGTTTTACATTTTATACATTATTCATTTATTTATTTCTACCGCTCATCTGTGACGTCACAACATAGCAAACGACTAGAGCAGTAGTCCGGCCGCTAAATGGAATGTGGGGTGTGTAAGGAAGAGGATAGTTTGGTTTCCATCAAAGACCCCGCTTTGATGGGGAACAAATTTGTGGATCCGACGAGATGCTAATAGAAAAAACTGCAACGAAAAAGACGCACTGTACTGCCTTCTACAACGTTTTAAAACTATACAATTTTTTTAAGTGTTGGTGTAATTTAGCAAAAAACGTTTTACACAAAAGTTGTTTTTTTTTTTTATAATTGTTCACAAAAATATTTTTAAAAAAAGCAACGAACAACGAAAATACATACGCCACTTAGTCGCGGAAATTTCGATGCCATTTTTCAGCTAAATCTTCTATATAGACAGGAAAGTAATATTAATTAAAAAAAAATATATATATATATATATAAAATTTATTATTACATTTGTGATGATGGTCAAATACTCTTTACACTATTTTTCCACAAAAAAAATACTTCATCTAGAAAAAGAAAACTAATAAAAATAATTTAAATCAATAGCCTGAAAAAATAAAAATTTTGAAAAAATATGATTCTTATTTTTCAATTTACTGGTCACTACTCCCTAACCATCTGAATTAGAAAATTATTTCCTTGTTTATGACAACTTATTTACCGAAAAATTACACAATTTCAATTAGACAGATTGAAAAATAAAAATTGTCAGACGGTGGAAAATTAACTATTTTATTTTATGAATTATTATTTCAAAAATTTTATAAAAATTGTTAAAAAGATTTTGTTTTTTTGGTTCTACGTAGGAAAATTGTTTTGTTTATTACCAACTAGTTTCATCACCTCCCTTAGGGAATTTTCCTTACGAGTATATGAGGAAGACCTAAGAGATGAGTCCTAAGATAGGAAGAAAGATGGATTAAGAGAAAGAATCAAACTAATCGGTAAAAAATAAAACAGTTCGCGTAAGTGAAGTGCTTATTAATATATAGTTAACTAAACAAAAGCCGATTATCTGGTAATATATTTATTTATTTGTACATAATACTGCTGAAAACCATGCTCGAGTAAAATTTTATTAAGTCCAGATCCCTTCGTGAAAGGATCCCTCCGATATATTTCCAACTCTCATCGAATTAAAAAAAAAAATATTTTACTTAACCAGTTCTTCATGTATTAATTGTAATGAAATGATAGAAATAGTATTCCTATGCTTTATGCTATAACGAAAATGTAAAAAGTAACAAAAGTGATTATTTTTAAAAAAAATCCGTTACTAATAATAATAATAATCCACAAAAAAATAAATATATATTTTTTAAAGTAATGTCGTCAAAGCTACAAAAAATGAAGAATTTTTTTACGGTTGTAAATACTAAATCTAAACCTGCAAATACTATAATAAAAACCTTCTAATCTATATATACAAAAATGTTAAGTTCGTTTGTGTACGGCTTCAAAAACTCAAAATGCTCTGCACCGATTGAGCTCAAATTTTAGCACGATATAACCCGCATCAAAGATTGTTTTCATCTATTTTTAATAAATCTATCAATCTATTTTTAATTTGTACAGTTTTTTAATAAATAAGAGGCTAATAAATAGATGGAAATGTAAACAAAGGAAAACCAATCAGATCAATGCAAGATGGCCGCTGTCAAACACAACGACCAATCACAAAGAGCCCGTATGGCCGTTGCCAATGTAAACAAAATAACAACTGATTAAGTAACAAATTTCTTTGAATTATATTTAACAGCTAAAACATCTGTATTTTATTAAAAAAAAAAAAAAAAAAAAAAAAAAAGTTACCACAAAAAAAGGAAGCCACCAAGAAGGACAACTGCAGTTGGTGATGATATGAATGATTTACAGCGTATGAAAATGTCATGCCTGACCGGGATTCCAACTCGGAACCACCGGATTAAAGTCCAAGACGTTACCACTAACGCCATGGAGGCCGGCAAAAATATTCGTTAGGAGCCGAATAAAAACACGGCTTACCAATATGGCGTTGTGTGTCAAACCAATTTTATACGGACTATAATTACTTTTAATACGCGAAACCCTTTGCAATGATTGAACATTAACTTAAACCTCTTCAAAAATTATTCCTTTTGAACTAAGCCACATTTTGATATCATTGTTTTTCTATAACACGGCTGGAATTTTTTCGTTTAATGATAAGAAGCGTTGTCGAAGACAATAACCGAATTCTCTTCCAAAGGACATAATGCACCGCTAAACTATTTCTAAATAATTCAAATTCGTGTAATTTTTTTACGAATCGCGTTTTTATCAAAATCTCACCTTTTTCTCAATTGACCTGCGGGGTTTTGTTTTGTTTGGAGACCGTAATTCATTAGTAGATTCATACTCGAGAATCACGTTGTACACTGAAGCAGCACAACTTCTACTTACGTTAGCAGTTTATTAACGTCTGAAATCAACGCCGTTTGATTATTCTGTAATTTGTAAGCATTACTCTGCTTTTGTAAGCATTTAAAATGATGTGTTTTTTCGCACGACTTAATGGATTTTTATCGCAGCCCACAAATCTTTATATATAAAAATGTTCGTTTGTGTACGCTTCAAAAACTCAAAATGTTCTGCACCGATTGAGCTCAAATTTTAGCACGATATATAACCCGCATCAAAGATTGTTTTTATCTATTTTTTGCATTAGTCACATACCCGCAACCGCGAGAAAACAGTTTTTTTAACGGTCAGCTGTGTACCAGTGACCGCGCCATCTGCCGGAAGCGAGGGGAACACTCGCCATACTAGCTAACGACAACCGCAGTCACACGTGAAACAATACCTGTTCCCAATTACATTGTTTATTAACAAAAAAAAAAAACGTATCCACTTGCATCTGATTCAGATTATTATACAATCTGAATTAAATATTCACTTTAATCGAGGTACTTTTGTGTGATCGTGTCGTGATTGAGCTGCGCCTTTCACCAAGCTCTGAATTTATTAGAAAACGACCAACAGTGGGATATATGTATTAATGACGCGTGCAACACTGCACATCCAAACCAAATTCGTGCATTATTCGCAATTATATTGACCGCTTGCTTCCCTTCATCTCCCACAGAGTTACGGGAAAGATATCGATCGCATATGGCTGAGGATATTTTGCATAGAGTACGCCTTGAAAATACCAATATGACCATGGAATTTACAAAAGGCATTTACAACGAAGCATTGATAAATATTGAAGATATTTACCAAGTGCTTAGCTATTGCAAATAAAGTTCTTAGTCAATTGGGAATGCCAGCACCCACCCGAGCTGCGATTACTTCATTTGATGTAGATTTACGCCGTGAACAGAGTTACAACATTGGTGATCTTCAGTCATATGTCCAATCAAACATTCCCAAATTAACGCGTGAACAGAAAGGCATTTATGATCGCATAATGCAAATGATAAATGACGGAGTTGGTGGGACCTTCTTCTTGGATGCGCCAGGAGGAACTGGGAAAACATTCCTCATTAGATTGATTCTAGCAACGGTTTGATCAAAAAATGACAATTATCCTGTTGCGGAATATTAATCAGCCAAAACTGCAACGGCACGCGACTTGCAGTTAAGAAATTGATGAATAACGTAGTGGAAGCAACGATTTTAACGGGGCCTTTCAAAGGTGAAGATGTCTTCATTCCTCGAATATCCATAATCCCGACCGATGCACCATTTTAATTTAAAAGATTGCAATTCCCAATTCGATTGGCATTTGCAATCATAATCAATAAAGCTCAAGGTCAATCTTTAGAATTGTGTGGTTTAGATTTAGATGCAGATTGCTTCTCACATGGGCAAATGTATGTTGCGTGTTCCCGAGTCGGCAAACCAGATAGCCTTTATATTTACGCAGACAGTGGAAAAACAAAAAAATATTGTATATCCACAAGTATTGCAAAATTAAACTTCTATGAAACGTATGCTTTGTTTTGTTTCTCATTTCTCATCCATGCAACCACAATGTGCCACAGCGAAGCGTGGCGGGTAGAGCTAGTTATACATAAAATAATTTAATTAACATCTTTTTAAATTTTGTTAAATTAAAATTTAAAAAAAAGAACCGTAATTTTTCCTTACAAACAAAGGAGTAAAAAAGCAATGATTTTCTTTCATTTTTGAGATGTGTGTTGGGAACAGTAACAAAACAGAAATAAAAACACTAAGTGTTTTTGTTAATTCATATGTTAATACATGAATTAAATTTTACGAAAATTTATTGCTCGTTTATTCTTACTTATTTATTTTTTCAAATAACTCCAGGTACTACACCAAACTGCAGTTGTCGATATATAATAGTAAAGGTATGAATTTTTCAATTTTGAAAAACGTTAAGTCTCACTGGGATTCAAACCGAGAACCTTCAATATATAATTAATAAATCTTTAGTTAAATATTTCTTGTATTATAATAAACTATAATATTTTTTATAATTAATAAACTTTTTCATTTATGAGGTTTGATAGAGATGCCCCCAAATTTTCTCTTTGCACGTGTTTATATTTAAACCGATCATCCATGAAAACGGTAGATCTAAATCTTTATATATATAAAACCCTAACTTATTAGAAACAAAAACGATAGTAATTTACAACTCTTACTTTCATCAAGATAAAATTCAATACAAAATTTAAAAAAAGAAACATTCATCCTTCATCACAACAGATGACTTTTTTCTTTTGTCTAAATGTGTAAAATGAAACTGAGGTTTACAAACGCGTGTGCACATGGCGTATACACTCATACAGATTCAGAGCTCGGAACAGGTGCTGATGTTGAACTATGATGATGTAGACAAGAGAAAGCTAAAGCAAAAGAAGAATGAAAGAAAAAAATAAAAACAAGGTGCGGCAAGCGTCCTTTAGAGGCGGTTGAATCATAAGTAAAAAAAGCAACGAAAATGAAAGCAGGATCAATTCATTTAATATTGTTATACTGCTACCTACTAAGATTATATTCATTTCGCCGCTGTCAGTTCAACAAAGCGATAAGTGACAACTAGACAACAGTTTATTAAACTGGTGGTATACGTATGTGTAACTTAAATCAGTACCCACAAAAACAAATAATTTTAGAGAATGAACAAATTTTTATTTTTTGTATTAAAGTTTTATCTACAAAAGTGCTTTTATTATAACTAATAAAACTAGGTTATACAAGAAAGCATTATTAATTACAATAGAAAAATTACTTTTATGATGATTTAAGAAATAAAATAATTGATATTTAAAGAAACAAAAAAAAATTAAAAGCAGAAAAAAATTATGAAATAATCAATTAAAACTCAAAGAATGACCATTTTGTATATAATAGTTATTATTCTATCTATCACGTTTACTACCGTATAACTACTGCTAACATCACAAATGATAAGGGAAAAATTCTAGATCTACTACCCGAGTCAGTATTATTATTTCAGTTGCCATTTTACAAAATTTGCAACAGAAACAATATCTATAACTCGAAAACGGTGGCGGTGGAAAATTTTTAAAAACAATATAAGAGTAATACAATACAATTCAAATAATCCACCGGCTTGGTCTAGTGGTCTAGTGGTGGTCGTCATCGCAAATCAGTCGATTTCAAAGTCGAGAGCTAAGGTTCAAATCCTAGTAAAGGCAGTTATTTTTATTAGGATATGAACACTAGATCGTGGATAACAGTATTCTTTGGTGGTTAGTTTCAATTAACCACAGATCTCAGGAATGGTCAACTTTAGACTGTACAAGACTACACTTCACTTATATTCATACATATCATCCTCATTCATCCTCTGAAGTAATATTTTACAGTGGTTCCAGAGGCTAAACAGAAAAAGAGAGAAAAAAGAGTAGAATTCTAATTGGAACAAGAAAAATACCTTTTGGAGCATCAAAAAATAAAACAAAAATAAAACTCCTTCCACGAATTTTGCTTTATGTCTTCAATCGAGTAAAAACGGGTGCCCTGGAGTAGCAATTTTAGCTTTGAGAACAAACAGAAGTCACACGGTGGTTGATCGATGGTATTTATTGCCTTTTTGGCCTTAAATTCGGTCGCAATTGTAGCTCTATGCGATGGTGCATTATCGTTGTGTAAAATCCACGAATTTTTCTTCCACAAATCTGGGGGATTTTCTCATGCAAACGCTTCAGTACAGCCAAACAGTATTCTTTATTGATCGTCTGTCCCTCAGGAATGAATTCGTGATGCACCAAACCACGAATATTGAAGAAAACAATGAGCATTACTTTGACTTTTGAGAGATTTTGACGTGGTTTTTTTCATGACATGAAAGCCGTGCGGCAACGCCTTTCATGTCCAAAATATCCACAAAATCAAACGAACAGACGCGTGAGAGGTGTTAAGGTTAGAGGCTATCTCTCTAAGCTGGAATGGTGATTATCGAATACAATTTCCTTCGCTTTTTCGATGTTTTCATCGGTTGAAGAGGTTGAAGGTTATCCAGAACGAAGCATATCTTCGTCGATCTCTCGGCCCTCCTTGAACGCTTTGTATCACTCATAAGCACGTGTTTTTGATAAAACTAATCCACCATAAGCGTTTCTAACATTTTTAGCGAGTCGGCACACGAAATTCTACAACTCAAAGTTTAAGGCAAACTCTTTGTTCAATAATTTTGTGCATTATAAATTCGTGATGCATTACTGAAGTGGATTGATTCAAACAGCTGCTGTGAACAAACTGGTAAACAGAACGTGCTCGTTTTAGGCACTGTAATTAAGTACAGTGCTAACATCTTACGCTCGAGACCTTACAAAATGTAGTACAACAAGAAATGGCAAACGTGATGGTCGGTGTGGGGGGGGGAGATAACCAGTGTACTGGTGGTCACAACAAATTGCTCGGCTGCGACTAGAGCTTCAGGGCAAAAAAAGGTGACAAAAACAAAGGCTTAGGTTTACAGGAGGAGAGGCAAATGAAAATGCCGCATTACGCTATATAGAATACAGGAGGGCTTTGAGTAAGGAAGTTAAAAGCTCCAAGCGCGACCATTGGCACGGATTATGTGAATAATTGAATGAGGACCCATGGAGTCAAGCTTACTGCATCGTAACGAAACGTTTTGGCAGGTGCTTACCTGTATTGACAAGAGGATAGGCAGAAGTACAGATTTCTACACTATTCCACGGCACTGAGAAGGTGGAGGAAGAGAACATAGACTGTGAACAAAGAAGGTTTACACTGGAGGAGGTGACGACTGCTGTACCCCAATTAGGCAGTAAAAGAAGTTCTGTTCCGTGCTAAAAGGACTTGTAAATAAGATCCCCTGGGAAATGGAAGACGTCTTCAGTCTTGGTGTAGAAGATAAGGTTTTTCCCAAATGTTGGAAAGAAGCCCATGTCGCCTTTCTCCAAAAGAAAACGCAGAACGAAGAGAGTATTGAATATAGACCGCTTAGCCTTATTAACACGATGGGGAAATCGGTAGAAAAAATACGGGTCACTCGAATAATAAATGAGCTAAACAACGGAGTAGGAATCAATGCTAATCAATATGGATTTTGGAGAGGACGTTCTGCGATCCAGGCCATAGATAGGGTCGTAAGATGGGCAGTTGAAGTCGAACAGGGACATGAAGAACCAGGAGCATTCCGATATTCACATCTTTGGATGTGAGAAACGCGTTCGGCACCGTACCCTGGAAGGTCATCATGTCTGCCTTAGAGGAAAGGGGATAAGCCGATATCTACGCAGGTGATATCGGTGAATATATTTCTGATAGATGGAATACCACAGAGGCGCAAGAAGAACTGCTTAGATTTCAAACATTTGGAGGTGTCCCTTAAAGTTCAGATTTAGGACCGCTGTTGTAGGTCCTAGCCTACGATGGCGTGCTGGGCTTACAAATGCCTGAGGGCACAGAACCGCTTGCGTACGCAGATGATATTGCTATCATGGTGAAAGGCAGAACGGAGCATGAAATACAGGAACGTGGAAACATGGACTTAATAAGTAAATGGATGAGTAAATGAGGACTTACGATTGCCCCCAACAAATGTGAGTACATCACTCTCACAGGGAAGAGACAGATCTCACCAACAACCTTGAAAGTCAATGACCAGCGAATTCAGTCCCAAAAATTGTTTGAAATATCTCGGGTTGGTAATCGACAAAGGGTGCAGATTCACTCGCACATTCAGGCAACAAGGCGGAAAAAACGGTTAAAACTCTAATCACCTTTAAGCAGTTTTAAAATATTTTAAAAATAAATAAATATTAGTACCCTTGATGGCTTATCATAGTTACAGTACAGCGGCAGATTAATCAGATAAACTTAATTCCAAAGGGAAAACTTATCTGGTGAAAAAATTAAAAACCATTATATCGTGTTGTTTTTATGTTATCTTTTAAAATATCGATAAAAGACAAAACGCAGAGATTTTATGTTTCATTTATTATTGGAAAAGTAAATAATACTCCGTATAACATTGATGTTTCAATGTTACAAACATAATGATCAATCATCTAGTGGGAATTAAATTTATTGAGCAGATTTGTTAAAATGATAATAATCGAGAAGAAAGTAATAAATGTTAAGATTTGATCAAAGGAACAAAACAGAAAGGACTGTCACGTTGGGACAGCTGTCTGTCGCTTTCATTAGAGAAGATCTGAATGTGGAGGAATGTTATGAACAATCAATCCGGTCGTCGTAGGCTGGCTACTAGCTTAACGCTCATAAAACAACGCTGAATAGAACAACCTTACAACTTGTTTCAAGGGCAAGGAGAAAGTGGTAAAAAATAAGAGGATGTATGACCAGCTCGGATAACATCCACAACGATGTATTAACTGTAGGTCGTAACTTTTTAATATAACCAGATTCATTACTACACATTATAATTATTAAAATATCTAACAACAACAGTAAAAATAATAATAGTAATACAAGCACAATTTCTTTTTTTAAAGGACGTTCTACGTAGAAAAAATAAAATATAATACTTATAAAAAAAGCAAACCTAAAAGTTATTTTTCATTTATTTCATGAATGTTTTCTGAATATTATGAAAGATTTCTTATACTAAATAATATTGTAAATAATGTTAAACAAATAAAACAAACGCAGTAAAATATTAAGTGTAAATTATATGTTTACAGGTAAACTTTCTTCTAGTTGAGTTACTTTCTGATTATAATAATTTCTACTTAATAAATAATATTTAAATGATTGAAATTTATATCCAAAGTCATGAAATCATGAAGCTTGTGCTAAGATTTCAATTAAAGGAAAAGCAATAATTGAATATGTACATTTTTTTATTACATTAAGGAGACTAATAGGTTTATAACTATGAAATTTACAATTTGGTTATTTTTACGATCAGTTTTTCTATTTTTTTGGAGGTAGTTTTGTAAATTTTGAAAGCATATCTACGACCGAATATATTTCTAATTCCATATTACTAAAGGATACCAACAATACATGATCGTATTGACAAATAGCATTCATTTATTTATTTATTTTTTTTCGGTTTGATACTTTGAAAGTTTCCATGTATATATTATAGCGTTCTTAATCAGGGATTCTTAGATAACCACGCCTCTTATTCATGCAATGAATGCGCACCGGTAGCTTTTTACATCCATGTATAATTGGACTATGATGTGTTGGTTAAAAGAGTTTTAATTAATTTTAACCCATTTACAGAATAGTGTAGGTGAACAGTATCGAGAAGCATACTGTAAACGTGACACACAGCGAGAGTAATGTTGTTTTTAGCGTTTACCTAATTGGAATATGCCTTGAATTTTCAACTTTACTTAAGGGAAGGCTAACTAACAATCTGCGCTAATATGACTAATATTCATTTTACCAACTATTAAGAATATCCTGTTCATTCTAATCGGACCAGTAATACTCAGTGATATTCAACATATGGAATCCAATATTATTAAAAAGAGAAAGGCGATTGGCTACGGAATTTGTAGGTCGTTTTAATAACTACTCATCATCATCGTTAGGTGTATAGTCTTTAAGCAGGTTCATGTGTCTCTAGCTCGAATTTTCGCATGTGTATACATTGAAACAGTGATTGACAGAATAAATACTTAATTTAATTTACAAATAATTGATTACGTCCCGTTCTGATGAATCACTGGATGTCTCTACCCTTCATGATGAGTCATCAGAGGAGACTGTCAGGAAGGCGTATAGGTATATTCTGCGGAGTACCGGAAAGGATATGATCATTGTAGGGAGAGAGATGAATAACTCTTCTGGAGAGAGTGTACAGGAGGAGACTTATGAAAGAGAGTACCCGCCTTTATCATCAGAGGCCGTACCGGGCGCGACTCCCGTTCCGAGTAAGGTTGAGATGGACAATGATTACGTGGAGGAGATTAAACCGACTAATAAGCGGTCAAAGTCGCGGTTTCCGCCACTGGTGGGCGACAAGTGGAGGCAACATGCTGTTGGAGGAGGTTTTGATGTGCCGATCGTGGCGTCAGGGGATGATTCATCATCAGTTGGGATTCTTGACGGGAACCATGCAGTGCCAAGTGGAAAAGAATTTTCTGTGTTGACGTGCTCTGCAATCATAACCGCCCTTCAAAACGTGTTTTCTGGGGTCGGGATACTGCACTGCTTGGTGCAGATAACTCCGAATACGAAGCGTAAGATTAAAGAGGGCTAGGGGATGATGGTGGATTTAGTGAGGGCACTGAACATGGTTGCCTGGTCTCGACTGCTACAAGAGTCGGGAGGAATTGTGGAACTGCTCCATCTGTGTCAGTTGCTGCGAAACAAACCCCCCGTGATCTGAATGACATCCTGTCGCGGTCGCTCACGAACGAGGAGTTGCTTGATGTCGTGGGTGTGAACTGGCCGGCCAGTGTGATGGCGCTAGTAGATCGTGTTATGGAAAAGTCTTTGGCTGTGGTAGATACATGTGGATTTATTGACCTCTCTATGACCAAGACTGGAGAGGGTCATGAACGTGCTCTGGAGTTGCAGCAGGAGATATTGTAGAAGATAGTTCTCGATTTTTGAGATAACGAGAGGCCATGACGACGAACAAACATTTCACTATATATTACGGTTCTGGGACCGGGGACCTGCGACCCTAGAGAAATCTTGGGAGCGTTGAAGGATATTGCGGGGGTGTCTCTCGCACCTGTGTTTCTACTACTGGGTGACAAGATTAGTCGATGTGTCTAAAGGTTAGTTTTATATTTATTTGGTCTACTGGAGACTGGGGTAAAGATGATGCAACACAAACGTACAGTCGGAAGGCGTCATATAATTCCCCCTCCTATATGGCGCTCCTCCTCAGCAATGATGGAGAGCGGCACAGTTGTTGTCCGTGCCATCGGGCAGTCGTAGGCGGAGCTGGTAAAGTCAAACAGTCGATAGCGGATTGGGAAGGTGGTACACAGATCGGAAGGTACATAGTTTTCCTCCAGCGCCCTCCTTGCGTCAGGGCGCTGGAGAAGAACTATGTATAATACTGAGAGGTGCCGAGAAGGCTGTAGTATTAAAAACGATTCTTCGTGGCAGTGCGTCTAATTTGAAAGAGGATAATTTGAAAGTGGATTTGAAAGACGAAGGCTAGCCGTCGTACGATGGTTCTCATCAACGACATTCAGGATGATGTGAATGAGACTGAAGTTGCGGAAGCAGTGAGACGGATGGTTGGGGCAGACATTGATTTTTGGTTATTCTCACAACGTCCAGGGTTTAGAAAGAAGCAAAATGCGACCTTTATTATGTCTTATGGAGCGGCTAAGAAACTGATTGTGATGGGTGTGAGGATTGGCTGGGTGCGCTGCAGGGCCCGGGTGCGTGATCCAGTAGAGAGATGCTTTCGGTTCATCTCTCATCTTGGGGTTGGGGCAGATATCCTCAACCTACAAAGGACCCGACCGCACTGAACTGTGTTTTCATTGCGGTCAGAAAGACACCAGCAGGCCCAGTGCATTGTTGACTTTCCTCAGAACTGAGATTTTCTCCAAGCATATAACACATGCTATATCTGTTATTTATACATTCTATATATCTTCAGGTTTATATAAATATTAAAGTATGGAAACAGCTTTATACTACATATCTGAAACGTATTTGGAGGCAGAAGGAGATGGGGTTCTAAATAGTAAAAAAATCTGCATTATGGTGAGTTTTTAATTTTTGTCCACCATCTTGAATCCGCCATATTGAATCAAAATTAACTTTTTTAAACAGGAAGGTACATGATTTCGATTTAAAATTTTACAAAAAAAGCGATGGTGAAAACCGTCTTTGCCTTCGTTACCGAGTTACAAGGATTCAAGGTTGCATCGTTGGTTGCATTACGTTATTATCGTATTATAAATATTGATAATAAAAACACAATAACTAATAATTAACAACACAACTGATATTCCTTCTAGTGTAAAAGAGTTGTACATTTTTTGCAACAATTGCTCTGGATAAAACAGAAATAATACTTGGGTCAGGTTTCTTATTGCTCTTACTGATACCAGACGGTTACAAAAGTTGTTTACAAGCATCCAATGAGACGCCACTCTTACATTCACTGTAAGGGACTTTGTCATTGTTAAACGCAAGTCAAAGAAAAATGACAGATTTTACACTATGGAAGCATGTATATTTATTATTAACTCTATTTGTCGTAAGTACTTTACTCATTTGTAATTCGTAGTCAAATTTCAGTTATCGGAATGGTAGACCTAAGGTAATTAAGATTTCAAGAGAGGATAGTACCTTCTATACGATCTCATTGGTTTCCTTTCCTCTACCTAATCTCGTTTTCTAATCCTTGATCCCTTGTTCCCTGTTCTCCGAATAAGTATTTTGATCAATTAAGTGGATCTTTCGTAAAATCCCTGATTTGTTAAAAGGACTCGATAGGGTTTTAATTCATAAAAACGTGCAAATAATTAAATTCAAATTTAATTAGTAAAGAGTAAGTAAATTTAAAAGAGTAAGTAAAGTAAGTAGTCATCTAAAATAAAGTCATGGATTACTTTCGGTCAACTACTGTAAAGCCATTTACTTCATACGATACGGTTCAAAGCTTGCCTGCTTACTTGTTTTTTAAATATTCATGTCATAACTCAATGAAACTCTTACTGTTCCCAGATGATTTATACAGCGAGAAATATTTTGATCCTAATTAAGGACATCTGACTGGTTTTCTAGAGGAAATCTCTAGGGATCTCTTAATAATAGATGAGATACTTCTACGGTATAAAACCATGTCTGCTTATCCTCCTAAAATCTGATATAATGTACTCGTAGTTACTGAAATTAGACTTAGGACTAGTTAAACGTAAACGGTGTAATCTAGAAATACTGGATAAGAGTATATTTTCTCGCATTCTCTCTATTAGGTAAGAGAATTCGGATTTTCTATCTTTAGTTAAATGTTAATCTTTTCCTGTGTTTTATGTTATTGCAAATATCTTATTGAAATTATTTTGAAGATGATGGCTTATTTTTGAGTTTTAATGTAACTCAAAATAAATCCTTAAAACTAAATTATTTTTTTCTCAGAAATAAAAATCGAAATCCCATATTAAGCAAATTCCTAAATATATAAATTAAACATTTTTATCATTTTAATTTGAATCATTATTAACGTTTTTGATAAGCTAAAACTTTATACAAAGGTAAATTTCTATTTCTCAAGAAATGTTAGCTAATATACCTTTACTTTCTTATTCAGGATATAAATAAATTAATGATTATTCCGAATAAATGAATAAAAAGACCGAATTTCTCAGTTTGAGAAACGATTGAAATAGTTTGAAGTTAAGATTTTCAAAATGAGGGCGAGGCTGTGATATTCAGTTATCAAATTATTTTTACAGATAAAACAAGATTAAAAGTTTTTAAAGTATATACTTCCTACCTTGTTTCATTCAAGTATAGTATCGTGATATAAATACAAATTAACACACATTCCACGTATACCAAGATACTGTTAATAATCCACTGATATAATACAATGATTTGTGTAGTATTACCATCTTAGGTTAATAATGTTCAGCAACATTCTAATACCAATAATATAAGCAGCTAGACAATTAAACGATAGTTGTATAATACAAATGTCAGTACGTATATTTTAATAAATTAAATATTATTTAAATAGATATAAAACAAAGAATTACAACTAAAACCCAAATACTTAAAAAAAAAGAAACTATTTGAAGGTTTCTTCGTACAGTTTATAGACAGAAGTAACAATTAAAAAAATATTTTATTAGAACGATATTAATTAAAAAAGAAAGCAAAACTTGAGTTTATGGAGAGACTGGTCACTGCAATGCACTCTAATCGCAGCGAAGTCAATATGAAAGAGACCCTGACCAGAGTCAGGGTTGTGAAAGCGTTTGTGGGTGTGTCTGCTGATATATTTGAAACTAACCAATATGTAGGCCTACATATATATAGAGCGAGAGAGAGAGAGAGCACTCACGCGTGCGCCGCGTGAGTGTGTGTGTGTGTGTATGTATGTATGCATGTAACTACACACATGTACAAGTTATATGCACAAAGAAAGCAAGGTACTCGATTAGCAACCTACGTCTCAAGGTATTGTCAAAATCAATTGTTAAGTGTTTTATGATTTTGTTGAACTTTTCGATCAAAACTAATTTAAATTAGTAATTTAAGTCGGTTTTTAGAAGGACTATTATTTCATAATAAGTACATGAAGAATTTGAAAACATATTTCAAATCATATAACCTCGTACAAGTACAACTGTATTCTGTATTATTTTTAAATATATATATATGTATTTTACATATACATATGTACATGTAAAATACATATGCTTGATAGCATAATAGCTTATAGTGAAGTTACAAGCTTGATAGTGAAAGTGAGCAGAGAACTGATTTTACGTCACCTTCTTCATCGAGCAAGATATACTGTTGGCCAGCATCGTGTCAAATCCATCGAAATCCAGCTGATGTTCAGCCCTACTTGCGATGCCATCTCTCAGTTTATTACAACATCGCTGTATTAATAATCATCATTACTCTCAGAAAAATAATTCTAACTGGTATCTCTAGTGCTTTTACCAACTATGTGCTACACCATAAGAAGACAATATATAGTGCTACATAATATACGAGTATAGTATCTTGGTTTCGATGAGCTCATGCAATCAAGCGTTGCTGTGAAGTAGCGCAATTCCCGGGTACTGAGCATGTTCAGTATGGAAACCGTGCTCAGTACGTGATTCGTGGCATGCCACGCCTTCTATTTTGGATTGCGCGACGCAGTTTAGTAAAGGTCTCACAATGCTTCGTTTCACCACGAGGCAAAAAATCAACAAGCAACGGACCCTGTCTATCCCAAAACACTGAACTCATGATTTTCCGAGCTGTCATTGTTTGCTTGAACATCTCTATTTTGGGAGATGTTGTGTGTCTCCATTACATGGATAGTTGTCTTGATTCCGGTGTAATGTGAGACACCCATGTCTTGTCACTGATAACGATTCGGCTTAATAGTGGAACGCCTTCATTCCTGTATCTCGTGAAAAAACTGAAAGAACTGGATAAAAGTTTTTTTTGTACAACTCGGTCAGTAGTTTTGGTATTCAATGATAGCACAACTTCCAATAATTCAAGCGTACTGACGAACAATTTCAAAGAGAACACTTCGTGAAATTAAAGGAAATTCATTACACCGTGATGAAATCGTAAACCATCTATTCTCCCGGATTTTCTCATTTACTCTCTTCACTAGGTCATTAGTAATGACAGACGGTCACCCAACCATGCTATATCGTGTACGTTTGTACGGCCATCTTTAAATTCCCTAACCCATTTTCTCACCACTTCATCGGACATAGCATTATCACCGAACACTTCACTAATCTGTCGATAAATTTTGGCCTCTTTCGTACCACTTGCTGTTAAGAAACGAATTACAAAAAGTATTTCACAATCGGTGGCATTGTTTATGGTTATAGGTATTTTTAAACAAACAAAGAAAATTGTAAACGAAGACTAACAATCACGTCTATAACAAAACAATATATGTAATTACTAATCGCATATGCGCGAACAGCGACAGTCGCGCTGCAACGGACATATATGAAAATATTTACTTAAAATTATACCTCGTATATTAACACTACAAATTTAGAATTGACTCATTCTTTCTGTTCTGAAACAATAGGTTGCGTTATGGACTATCTCAACTCAGTAGGGGTATGTAATTTCTGAACAAATTTAAATTAGTGAAACAAAATAACAACTGACAAAATAGCTAAGTTTTCTTCTTGAAAAGTTAAGCCAAACTTGATGCAATATTGTCGGCCAAATGCCAATACAGACTGTAAATACTTTGTACATCATGTAGAAGAAAGATGAACAAAGAGAACTGGCTACGATATTGATAAACATTTAAAAAATTTGCTCGGGGCATTCATTTTTCATTATTTTGAAAAATAATGTACATTATTTATAAAAAAAATTGATTATTTTTCAATTTTTTATATTTTAAGAATTATTTCCAATATGAAAATTATATTATTAACCGGTTTTAGAATTACATTTTGTATTTTTTACTATTTCTTTTCCATTTGTTGATTAAAAAAGTGATTAAAACTTAATTTAATACTCCAAACATCCAATGAATCCTATCTACGTCTGACCAATACCTGCACATTACTTCCACATTTTTAAAAAAGTCCGTAGTTGATTGAAGGTGTAATTTTCTCAGAACCTTGAGAAATGGTTCTGTGAATTTATTTATATGCTGTTATTGGGTAGCTTTTGAATTTATTTAGGAAAATCAATTTTTACTGCATTGTATATTAAAGTTGGTCAATATCCTAATAATATGTGTTGAAGTATATAATTCTACTTCTACTAACTAGGGTAAAAATTTTTCGAGTTGTTATGGGTGTGGAAGGAGCCTTGACATTAACGTTTGAGTTATTTGACTTGTAATATAGATCATACTTCCTCACCTTCCCGTGATCCATCCTTAACCCATTCTTCAGTCTTGATTTGTGGATGTAGGTAAGATCTTTTTGACTAAGAAACTCGTTTAAATGAAGAGAAATAAAGGTTATAAAAAAATAAAATAACATTAAATAAAAATTTTCAGAATTTAGAGACTTCAAAAAAATTGTTTTAAAACCACTTATAATTTTCTTGAAGTGAATTTCATAAGGTTTAATTCTAGTTAATTAATTATTAGATCATCTACAGGATACCCAATAAACATAATTTATTTAATTTGCTAATTATATCTAAAAAAGTAAATAAATAATGAAATGGTTACTATTTTAATTGTCATTAATTATGGTTTTAAGAAAATAATAAATTTGTTAATATTATCCATTTTTGAGACGTCATTTTTGAATTCAGATAACACTGATAAACATAATTTTTGTTTCCTAACATGCGATACATGATTTTAATCTTTTTTTTTGATGCTGAAAATGAATATGAACTCAGAATCATTCTATCACCCACCATTTTTGAAAAGAATGTTTATATTTTAATTAAAGGATTTTTTTTTTTCATTTTTCAACGTGTAGTTAGCATGTTAAGCTCGTATATTGTATTTTGTTAGCTCATTTTTTATTGTTTAACTTTGTTAACAAAATTTTTAAGCTATAAATAATCAATATTGCATAAATATTGATGAGCTTATGTTGCACTTATGACAAGTTCATAAACCTGAGGACTGGTGTCTTTTCATAGATTCATCCAAGTGGTTCTACTACACAACGGCAACAAATATCTTTCGATACCAATCGCTTATGGTATTAATTTGAAAGAGACATACGATGTGATTGATGAAAGACGTTCTTGAAAAAATAAATTATAAAATACATAGCTGGAACATATGCGGTGATTTGAAAGTTACAGCTATTTGGTTATGCATGCAGTTATGCTATACTAATTACATGTATTTACTTTGCAAATAGGACAGCCGGCTAGGGGTAAACATTATGTTACTAAAGAGTGAAAGAAACGATACAACTTAACTCCAAATGGGAAAAATATTCACGACTCCTTAGTTAGACCCAAAAAATATTTTTACCCCCTCTCCATATCAAGCTAGGACTAATGAAAAATTTTGTAAAAGCAATGAAGAGGATATTCCCGGATTTTGGTACATCAGACAAAAATTTTCGAATGTAAGTGAAGGAAAAATTAAAGAAGGAATATTTGCTGGTCCTCAGATAAGAGTGTTGATTAAAGATGATGTATTTAACTCAATGTTAAATAATGTAGAAAGTGCTTCACTTAAAGACGTTTGCAAAACTTTTCTCGGCAAACAAAAATCCGACAATTACCACGATATTGTTAATCGATTTTTTATTTCATACAGAGCTTTGGGATGTAATATGTCTTTGAAAATACATTTCCTCTATTCACATCTGGATTTTTTCCCTACAACCTCGAAGACGTACGTGAAGAACACGGTGAACGTTTCCACCAAGACATTTCAGTGATGGAAAACCGCTATAAAGGGAAACGGAATACTAATATGCTAGCCGATTACTGTTAGATATTAATTCGGGATGTGTCTGAGGCTATTTTTTTAAAAAAAAGCATCAGTGAAATCATTCTAACACAGGTATGGCCATGCAAAATTATAAATTTTACAGATTTTAAGTATATTTTCCCTTAATTTTTTTTGAAGCATAATTTATTTAATACTAAGGGTGATAGAAAAACTGTATTTACAGAACTGTAATGTACGCAAAAAAGCAATTCAAGAAATGAATCATTAAAAAAGAATCACTAAAAAAACATTGTTTTTGTCTTATCAGTATAAGTAGCAATTCTGGCTTTCATAGATAACAAATTTTGGTGAATAACATTTACCAACTCAGTTAAATTGAAACTAAAAACAACTTACTCCTTAAATTATAATTATTATAACAGTAGTTGTTTCAACTAAGATACCTTACAATATAATATTTCATAAAATATCTACATTCATTTATGAATGTATAATGCATCATATGTTCTGCATGTTACATTAATAATATTAATGATAGTTAACCCAGATTTTTCATTCCAAGGTCTACTGATTGCTCTATAAGAACATACAGACCGTGAACATCTCTACTTTTCATTAAAAACTGATTTAGTTCTATTATTAAGGGATAAAGAGCTAAATAATTATTTTTGTTATATTGCTCAATTTAATTGACTTGTTTATATTTCATATAAATTTATTTCAGAATTTTAATCAAACAACACTTTTCTCATTTAAATGTACTATCGATGTCTTCTTGGAAACGAAGGTAATCATTAAAGAGTATATACTTTATATTAACTTTCAGCATAATATTTAACATAATGTATAAAACTTATAATAATTTCTCTATCATAAAGATGGAACTAAAAGTATTAATAAAACCTATAATAATTCTTTAAAGAATTATGCTGTTCGAAAAACAACATTTCATATCTGTATACATACACGATTATTCAGCGCGCACACACACACACACACACACACACACACACACACACACACACACACACACACACACACACACACACACACACACACACACACACACACACACACACAAGCCAAGAAGCTGGATACCTTACTTATTTTTTTAAATAAATTTGTTATCCTTTGTGTGTACGTTGCAGACTGTTCAACTAGTGAAAAATAAGCACCCCCCCCCCCCGCCTAGCGCACCAATGAAATGAGAATGATAATATGACATCCTGAGATGTGTGATTAATTGAACCCCAATTACCAAAGTACACCAGTATCCACTGTCTAGCATTCAAATCCGCATAAAAGAGATCTACTTTTACTAGGATTTGAACCTCAGAACCTTCGACTTCGAAATCGGTTGTTAAACAAGTGATCTGCTGTTTATGGAGATGGATGAAATGCGAGGTATAAAGCGAAAGTAGATACATGTGATGAACTAATCGCTCGCAATCTAAATGCTGCTGCCCTCATCGGAACGCGAAATTATTAGGTTGGCAACATAAATAAAAGGAAACGAGTTGAAGGGTGTGTCGATGTCAATGGTACAATTTTCGAACATTTATTGTAAATTAATACAGTGTAAAATACAATGAATATCTTTTAATTAAAGATCTGAAATCTGAGCGAAAGTTTTCGCTAGCCGTAACTCTATAACAAAGCATTTTTGGAAATATATTCTATGAACTTTTTTCCTTATTTCAAGTTCTGAATCAGTTCCTAAATTAATTTCCTTTCCTCTTGAATCATTCTGTTCATAAAATAACATTGTAATAAATTACAATTACTACAGAAATCTAAAAAAAATTAGTTAAAACTAATTAATCTAAAAAAGCCTTTATTTTTTTTTACTATTGACTAAATGTTATCACTTAACTGCAAATTAATCTCGTTTTGTACACTATACCACCCTTTCAAAATTCCAATAAATATTATTGTGTAGGGCAGATCAACTCTCAGTTTAACTTTAATACATATTTTATACCAGCTTTTATAACCAGCTTTATCAAATTTAGTTAAGTTAAATTGATTCATTGTTTATATTAATTCTTGCAATGAGAGAACCAAACCCATAAATTTTATACTCCCACCAAATGTTTAGAACATTATTTTCGTTTTTATAATATTTCTGTTGTAATCAAAATCACGCTAGAATATATCAACCATAAACGGTTGGAGAATATTAAAAATAAACTGAACATAATATTTACTTAAATCACATACATGGGAACAACGGTCAGTTAAACTATAAACTGAAGAATAAGGCAGTAAAACTCAAATTGTATTAATATTGGTGTTGTCTGGTCGTTAGATCTTGTAAAATTCTCTTGGTCATCATTTCGTTATTTTATTATCAGTCGTTTTTTTACTCTTTTAATGCTAGCACTATGATACATTTATCCACTTTATTTGAAAGTTTCTACTCTCTACATTTCCTTCTAGATCCAAATTTACTAAGCCTGATCGCTTTAAAAAGCTTACAAACCTTGCCCTTCTGCTTCTGTTATAGTTTTTTTATTGTGCATGGCTTGTTACCATAAAGTTTTACTTTTCCCAGAAATTTTTTTCAATTTCTATATATATTCTAAATCAATATTTGTTTCTACCGGATTTATTTTGATATAAAATCCTCCTACCTTATGTTAATCTGCTTTTGATATTTAACTTATTCCATTTATTTATTATTGCACTACTTATTTAACTTAATTCTGGAAGTTTTGTATTTTATTTTCCCTTTATTGTATTGTTTAATTTTTCATTATCCTCCTTTTTATTACATTTTATTATTCATTTTTTCTATTTTTATCATTTTTTAAAATTAAATTAAAGGCCATTATAAGGATTACAACTATTATTTATAAAGAATCTTATTTTCATATTCCATCCCTGAATTGTTATTCTGGTCTTTTATGCAATCCGTAAATCATTATTTATTGTATGAAAATAATTTTCTTTTTTGCAGGCAAAAAATGCCGGTGTTTTAATTTTAGCAATAACTTTGTATTTCTCTATTGAGCCAGACTATAAATTAATATAATTTTTAAACGAGTTAATTGTTTCCACTTAGTACGCTTTCAACTTTTTTTTAATTATTATTATAGTTTACCCTAGTCAGTAATTTAAAACTACGCTGAAATAAAAAGCAAGTTTTCTTTTTACAAGACAGGGTCCAGCCCTTGGCAATACGTGAATGTTTCCTTAGATATAAAAAAGGAGAAAGATATAACCTGATATTGAACAAAAAATAATTAAAAGACGCAAACTAAATACTACAAAAAAAGTTGTAACAATGTACTGGTGTAATTATTGTATAGTAAATATATGTTTGTAGAGCGGTTATAAAAAAAAGTGAAATGATTCAAATATGAAAGAAAATAAAAATTAAATACCATTAATGAAAACGAGATTAAAATCACGTTAAGGAGCGATGTAACAATTAAAAGAGTTAATATAACTAAGTATTTCATAGTACAACAGAAGTAAAAGTAAGTTCAAACAATCTGCCCGAATGAGTGCAAAGATATTAGTGGAAAGAAACAGGTTCGAGTAACTGTGTCATCAGGTCCAGAAGAAAGTGGAAGAACAAACTCTACATCTTTAATTTACTGTCGATGCAGCTGTTGTATTTATATTACGATTATGTACATCCTTCTAACTTTATTAACAGTATTTAAAGATTACAATATATTATTCTAAATAAAAGCAGAGATTTAAGTTAATTAATAATACATATTATTGAATTTCATTACTTTAACTTATCGACAAATATTCAAAAGGTTTTTCTCTGAATGAACTCAGTTTAGAAGTGTATTATCTGTTACACATACTTACTAAATTTATCATAAAGGAACTTTAAATTTTTTTAAAGACTAAACTAACAATATACACATATGCATATTTTAAATATTTTAATGAAACGTACAGATCAAAGACTAAAAACGTAACAAGAGATAACCATTCAAAATTAAAAACACAACTGCCGAAAAAAACATTGCTGACAAACATTTTGTTCTGGTTAGGTTCCATCGTGATTTTGTATAATACTAGCAAATACACCGTTTCAATTATAAAAAACGGAAGATTGGTTGCGAAGATGTAACATTTCCGAATAACCGTGATCTGATAGATCGAAAGTGCACCTGATGCGTGCAAAAGTTAGCCTTCAACCTACTAACAAATACCCCGTTTGAATTTTGAAAACCGGACGATTGTTTGCAGATATTTTATAAGAGCACCCCATTGCATCTTCCAAAACAGCATTCCAGAGGCATATCGTTATTACCAGTTGATGATGATGATGATTGGTTTAGCCTCATACGAAGTGCTCGCATCGCGTCACCACTCTAGCCTCACAGTAGTCAGTCCTCACGGGAAGCCCATTATTATTAAACAGAAACTATTTAAATTTATTTAATATTATTTTATTTTATTTAACGTAAATTTAGTTTTATTATTTTTGTAATAGTATTCATCTGATTGATTGAATCGTTCAGTTCAAATCCAGCTCACACAGTGACAGGCTCACAGTTCACAGTTCATTAATTCGATTAATTCATTAAAGTTTGTACTTCAACCGGTAAATATCCTCTACTACATATATTTTATAAATATACAACATATATATATATATGTATATACATATTTATGTAGCATATGATACTCCCAGAAACGTAGGGATTCCAACGCCTTGCGGGTGCTCAAATAAAATAAGGGAGGTAGGAAAAAAAGGAGACAGTGTTTTGTTGTTAAATTTCTGTAAATTTTTTGTGTAAAAACCCTCATTCTGTAGAACCTCTTTCTTCGGTAGCGAAGAGGAGAAAAAGCGTTTAGTTTAGTGATAAGGAAGAGTTCGTAGTACTAGATAGGAGGGATTGAACCATGCTTCAACCTAAGAGTGGAAGACCTTTTCTTAAGTACTTATTAATAAAGAAAAAGAATGGTGACTCACTAACATCAGCCCCTTTCTTGATAGCTCGTGACTTCACCATAGCAGCTGGAGGATCGGTTAAAGATACAAGGAAAACTGCGACGGGATTACTTGTTGAAACTGTTAACGACTTACAGTCGTTTCAAATATTAAAAGCAAAGAAGATTGGACATATCAACGTTGATGTTGTACCACACGGTACTCTAAATACCTCTGAAGGAGTTGCTATTTTTACAACAAAAAATTAACAAAATTTGTATTAATTTTTTTTTAAACCGGTTATCAATGGAAAGTATTATAAGCTTTTACTGAACAAACATTATTATTGTTCTTATTATCGCTGTTCTCTCAATTATTAATCCAATCTTAATATAGTCATTATCTCTAACTTCTACTTACGCTACGTTAATGTAATTTATATACCTCGTGATTTGGTAGTTTTATGGCATATCCTTTTTTTTTCAATTATTAAAAAGTTAGTTTTTCCCCATTTTGGGGGTCTTAAACTTGATTTACAAAAAAACAGATATTTATGTCATTTATGTATTTTAGTAAAACTTAAATAGTACATTTTGACGGCCATTTTGAAGTGAACCCGACGACCAATCATGGCTATTGTGTATTTTTTTAAACCTAACGATGTTTAATCCGAAACCGAAATCAAAATCAAAATCTGAGACAAAAAATGTTTACACACATGCTTATTGTATTCAATAATGAATTGTTCTTCGTTCGTAGAAAGTAGAAGGATGGATAGAATTTTATTTTAAGCATTCGGAATGTTTAACCATAGACTAGTATAAATAAAACAAAAACTGATCCCAGAATAATAATGTCTAGTTATAAGGAAATAATTTAAAAATTCGAGCTATAGTGAAGAAACAAAGTCTAATCTCTAGAAGGTAATTTCAATTTTTTTTCAAGTTTTTAATAATATTTCTATTGATGTGCCGATGCTATTATATTTTTCACAAGGTAAACAGAAATGAATGGCAAATTTTCATCAATTTAGACTCCTATAAAATTTATTATAACCCCAATAGCTTACCCACTGTCATCATATGCTTTTCTGAGTTTCTATATTGAACCCTTAATAAGCAAGTCGCCTCACCAAAACAATTGTTTAGCGCAATTTTATGCTAAACCGTTGTTTAAGGAAGGAAAATATGTGTAAAAATAAGAACACAAATGTATGTTTGCATACGTACATATACAAACACTCGCACACACACACACACACACACACACACACACACACACACACACACACACACACACACACACACACACGCACACACACACACGCACACACACACACACACACACACACACACACACACACACACACACACATATACACAGAATTTTTTAACCAAAACTTTATTATTTTGAGGTTCTAGTGATCTCAATACGATGGAGAATAAAATTTCGGAGAAGAGTAATTTTTTTTACTAATAACCTTACTTTCTCATTGGTTGGTATTGTAACAGTTGGGAAAGTTAAATTATATTATATTATAAATGGTGACAAGTATATCAGAAACTTTAGATATGGGTAAGGTAATTTCGAAGAGGATTCACAACATTTACAGTATTTTCTCAGCACACGTAGGATGGCTTGCAAGTATATTATAAGATGTTCAAACTACCTTAATTTAATTCTACTTAAATTACGGCTTTCAATGGTTACATTTAAGTAAACTTTCTTTAAAACATAAATCATTGTCTTAAAATAATAACGATAATAACTCTTTAAACGAAGTGACGTTTATTTCACTGTTTGGAATTTTGCCTTGTTTCTCTCTAAGTAAATGAGCGCACGAGCACACACACACACATGTACGTGTTTGTGTTATACAAGAAAAAATTGCAGTTAGCTGCTAATATTTTGTACAATGGAGACGCTTAGTTTTATTCACACCACTTATTCACAAAAAGGTAAAACACGAGTAATGTCGAAAAAGAGACAGTTAAGTAGCATTGAAAACTGATTTCTTTCTTAATTAATGTAACAGGATGGTGGATAATAAAAAAAAAACATAACCCTTGTAATTTTTAAATTGTAGTTATTTTTAATTGTAGTTATTATTAAATAAATAAATTATATATATATATATTTAAAAAAAAAAATTTTTCCGCGTTAAACCTTAACTAAACACCTGTAGGCTACCTTTAGTCAAAAGTAACTCCCAAAAGTGATAAAATTATTGTCAACAATACCAAACATCCCATTTCAGTATTACTGTTGGAAACATATGAATCAGCCAGTCACATTAAAATTTTCACTAAATCGAATGTACTTCTGCATATCAACAAACCAAGACAATAGAAATACAGATATGTTGTTTACCCGTAGAAGTGACAACTTTACTGTACTCTTAAGGTCTCACATGAGGTACCAGTCAATGATGACTGACTTCTCTACAATAACTAGCAACTCATACCAGATCTGCCAAAAAAACTAAAGAGGTAAGTGGTTTTTCTTTACTTTTTTCACCGAGATGAATTTCATCTTAATATCAACATGCCAAGACCATCGTTATATGTAATACTCAGCCCTATATTTGATACTTTAACACTTCACAACAGGAACCGCTTGTATATTGAACATTATTACTCTTAGCCAGCTTTAATTAATTTTCTATAAATATAAGGTGATTTACGAACGTCACAACTAAAAAGGTGTGTATAAAGCAACAGATTAAACAAAGTATCCGAATTCATTAAAAAGATCGTTTGAAAAGTTCTCGACCTGATAAAGAAAACACAACAAAACAAGTTTAAAAAATTTATTTTTATTTTTCAACATACTTGTCTTGTTATTTAATATATTTAAACCAACGACATTCTAACGTTTTACTACCTTCAGATTAATGCAACTTGTTCAATTCTGTAAAAATTTGTCTCAGCTTTGACCTCATCATTTGCAATAATCATTATCTAGTGAGCTACTTCTTCAGGGTTAAAAAGAGGAACTAATCACTAGGAGCCAAATTCGGTAAAAACAGAGCATGTGAAGTGAAAGATTATGAATTTTTGTAGCAGCAACCCGAGAACTTTGTGTAAAAGAACACTTTCTTTTTGGCTTAAAATTTCGTTTTGAATTGGTTGATGTGTTTGACCCACGTAAGATCGCTATCAAAAAATAAACCTAAAAACTTAACATCAGAAGAAATAGCAAGTAGCTCTCCGTATCATATTATTTTAAAAATAACGTGGGTAAATTTTAATTTTCAGTCGTCAGAAAAGTAATTAATTTCAAAAAACGTACTAGGTGGTAAGATATAGATTTAATAAATGATAAAAAATAATTTATTGTTCTTTTAATAACGTTGTAGTGTTACTCAAGTTGATACCATATTCATTAAAATTTGAATTTTATTTTAAACGACATAAAATTAATATCCAAAGCATATTTTTAATTTTAATTTTTATATGAATGCTTTTCTTTTGATATTTTTCATTAAATAATTTGTTTAAAAAATAATTTTCAGTAATTCCATTTAAATCTAATTAGTAGTCATTTTAGATTTCATATTTATCGATTAAAGTAATTTTTAGAAATTTGCATAGTATGGTATTTACAGATTTTTTAATTTATTTATCACAACGATCACGTAATTTATTTTAGTTAATTTTTAGAAGTATATATATATTTATTTATTTATTTTTCATCTTATTTTCTACAGATATAAGTTGAAATTTTCTGAAAAAAGTTACTTTGAAAGAATATTAAAAAAAATCCCTTCAATTTCTACCATTTATGATTAAATAAAAAACATTACAATTATTATAGGATCTTTATAACTAAAGAAACCCCCTATAGGAAGTTAAAACAAGACAAATAAAAAAAATAAATATATTTTGGTTAGTTGCAAATTAAAAAAAACATATTACAATTTGTGTATATTTAGAATGGCTACTCCTACTATTTCAATTCAAGCAAAAAAAAAAAATTATTTCAAAATGCGATTTCAATAAAATAAAATATTTATACTGTACCATTACGTAAATGATTAATGGCTGGCTAAACTAATTATTGTAAGTAATTAGTCACGATACACTTTAAATACAAAACGATTAATTTAATTCAAAACATTTAAAGTATTCTTTATAAGGATAATTAAGAAATCGGTTGAATCTACAAAAAAAAAACGCGCTTAAAATTAATTAGAACAGTATGTCACTTAAAACTGATTCCTATTAAAAAAAAAAAAAAACACATTATAAATATAACAAACGGCAAACAGTATTTTTTAATAACAATATCTCGAATAACTGTTGATAACTGAAATCAGGTTAAAAATAATAATTTCAGCCTAACATCTAATAATAAATATGTAATCGCGCGATTACAAATCAAACTTACAGATATAATTACTACAAAAAATAAAAATATAATAAATAAGAAGTAAATATTAAAAAAAAAACACGAGATAAAAATTAAAAAAAAACACAACTGCCGAAAAAACATTGCGGATAAACATTGCTCTTTTTGTTCGGGTTTGGTTCTCTCATGATTTTTTATTATACTAGAAAATACCCCTTTTGAAATATGAAAATCGGAAGATTGGTTGCGAAGATATTACAAAATTTCCGAATGTCCGTAATCTCTTACATCGAGAGTGTACCTGATAGCCTTCCCGTTTTTTCGAAAATCGACGATTTGCACAGATATAAGAGAACTCCATTGAACCTCCCAAAACAGCGCCCCAGTATAAAATATTATATTATAAAATATTTATTATTCTTGAAAGATGTAAAATAAAGATACACTGAAAGGAATATAAATATTTGTAACTCTTGAAAGAGAATTACGAGAGTGGCGTACAACTAGAGACATTCAAAACATTCAAAATTAACTGTGATTTCACAAATAAATGTTGAAGTTGTAGGTATACAGTTTAAATCAAATTTTTTGTAGAATTCTTCAAGTCAACGATTACGTAATGTATTTAATTATTAAGATACACTGGACGTAATTATTAATGGAATCGTTGTTTTGTTTTCATTGTCGCACCGAATGGAAATCTATTGATACCTTTCTCGATCTACTTTTATTCTTCTTGCCATTTGGTAGGAAGACTGTATTGCCCATGTAAATCTGGTTATGGACCGATGGAATTTACACCAGCTAACGTGGATTTGTACAGCAAAGATAATAAACGTTCCTGCAAAAAGAAAAACGACTACCATTTGTCCACTACGCTGAATATGGTAAGCAGAGTTGTGGAACTATTTCCTACAGTGAGAGTAGAAGATAAATGAAAAGATAATTTTCCTTTTTTGGATTACAAATAGAAAGCATTAGGCTACTGTAATCTAATTATTGTATGAAGTGTATGTTATTAAACAAGTTTTATGGAAAAAAAACAAAATTAAATCATTTAATTAAGAATTTAATGTTATTATAATAGTCCCATTAAATCCTTACAGATCATTAAAGAAATCGATTGGATTTTCGCTTACTTATTTGTTTATTAAATATAACTTGATCTTTGGTTAACTTTTTCGCTTTCTATTTATATAACTTTTATTTGTATAATAAATTCATGATTTTACAGATGTAATAAAATTTTAATTATTGTGGATGTAGATAGATAATAAAGTAAAATGTAATTTTTTCAGAAATTTCAGTTTTTATAATATCTATTCCTCAAAAGTAGATAACATATGTTATGAACATGGAGGTACACTTATTTGATAACCGATTATAGCCTACGTAAATACTTGAAATTTCATTTAATATTTTTCAACATATTGTTTCTTTTACTGACAAACCAATTTGTTACAGATCTCGAATTACAAGGAAACGTACAAACTCAATAAATTCGATGCCGTCATAGAATTCATATTGCTTCTATTAACAGATTTGAAGGAATTGATAACCAATTAAGCTTTCAGTGCGTCAATAAAATTAATTTTATTTGAAAAAAAATAGCATGAAACGAATATTTAATTGCTGATTAATTACTAGTTACGTTTAAAAAAACTTTGCTTTGTCTGTTAACTAAATGTCTGTCAGATTGGGTTTTGTATTTTGCATATATATATATATATATATATCAATTACTGGGACAACATAATGATTGTTCTGCAAAGAAATAAAACTTAGTGTACAGATAGTATATATTTATTTATTAAATTATGCTATGAAAGTATCTTAACTGACTGTCAATAACAATAGAAAATTAACCTTGAATGAAAAATCTTTTTTAAAAAAAAAAACTAGTCACCGGCATTTAGATATAGCTTAAAATTAAACTTTTTCCCGGCGAATGATTTAAAAATTATTATTCTTTGACCTTACTTTTTCTAATGAAATAAAATAAAAGAACATTCCTAGGTAATAATTAAATCACACTCAATTCCGTGCTAAAGCATACTGTCTATCACAAATATTATCGTAAAAAAGGAAGTTTTAGGTTGTTTTCTAGAAATATAGAAAGTTAAAAATTATTATAAAAATCAAAATTTATGGGATCGGCGTTTAAATTAAATAAAAGAACATTTTCAATGGTGTCTATCGGTATATCTATCGGTATACATGATAATGGTTTTGCTAAATCTAAAAATATACATGAGTAAAAATTTTTATAAGTTCATCTCCCTTTATACTTAGGGGTAAGTATACTTACCCCTAAAATCAAATTCTTTAAGTAATTTAAGAGAATGAATCCAGTAAATAGACAACTTTCCATATCAGTAAAATTGATCACTGCATTGTATTAGGAGATCCACTCAATCTGATAAGCAACCTAGACTCAAGCTGAGTTTAAAAAAAATTTATCCGGAAGGTTAAATTTTGAATTCCGGCCAGGCATGACATTTTTTATAAACAAGAAAATTAAAAAAAAATAGTCACTGGATAAAAACAAAATTCCCGTACAGATCTCTCTCTCTTTTTTCCTGTTTAGCCTCCGGCAACTACCGTTTAGATAATTCTTCAGAGGATGAATGAGGATGATATGTATGAGTGTAAATGAAGTATAGTCTTGTACAATCTTAGTTCGACCATTCCTGAGATGTGTGGTTAATTGAAACCCAGCCACCAAAGAACATCGGTATCCACGATCTAGTATTCAAATCCATGTAAAAACAACTGGCTTTACTAGGACTTGAACGCTGTAACTCTCGACTTCCAAATCAGCTGATTTGGGATAACGCGTTAACCACTAGACCAACCCGGTGGGTTTCCCATACACATCTATTCCCACAAAACTATGCAAATACCAAAGAGACAATAACCCAGAGGTCCCCAGATCTTTAACAAACATATAATTGCATAAAAAAAAGAGAATCTTTAAAAAAAAAGAAGACAAATAAAGAACCCGGCGTGTTGGAGCCACGGCCATAAATCTTTAGAACGTAGAATACGTCACGTGTGGTGAAGGGTTGCTAATGATGCAAAAATTCATTATTAAAGACCATTTTGTCGATGTGCTAACTCCCACGTTTTGCTGAAATCGTTCGGTCGATACACTTGCGACGTCGGGCGCACTTCCTTGTCTAATTCGTCTATAGTATTTACTTTCATAGCCTCCATCGCATCATTTTTGAATTCCATTACGATATCTCAGTGGCTACTCCCATACAAATATAACAGCAGCAGTTGTACTCGGTTTCGGGTCGCTGGTACTCGTTTACAGCGTGCGACCCGCAACAGATAACACCTTGACTTTCAGACGTAGTCGGTAAACCTTCTGCTATTCGGCATTGATCATTTTATGCTTTTTGGATTTGCCATGATCCATTTCGCTCTTTTATAGCGTTTTGCGATACTTTTAAAGACGTTTAACACCTATATACCACGACATTTCATCTAAGATAATTTTTACAAATTTAATTACGGTTATTTAGATCTTTTAACGATATTATCGCTATTATAGTACAATACATAGATAATATTTGACGAGACGATTTCAACCCCACCTCACTCAACTATCTATCACATCGAAAACCAGAGATATACTAGTACTAGTGGGCACCAAGCAGCACAAAACGAGCATATTTCCCCCTCCATTCCCTCGCGCTGCTGATGAAACAGTATGCTCATATTGTACTATTTATAATATTTGTTCCTTCACTTGTCAAATAGTATATTGCATCCGTGGATTTTTTATCGTTTAGAATATATTAAAATGTTACATGAAAACGTGACGCTCGATTTTCCGGTCGAAGAGCCTACTGCCGGCCTGAAAGGTAAAACGTATTCTAAGTCAAAAGAAAAAACAATGGTTGTAGCAAAGCGATGATCTATCCCGATGAACCGTAAAGTGAAATGAAATACCCCATCTTAGAGGACGTAGCTCAAACCCGATCCAAGCAGTGGGCGTCTATCCTGCTTGTGATTCCTTGGTAGATTAACGCAATTTTATCTAGGATAGATATAAAATTATTCACCATCTTTAAGTTTATTAATTTAAATCGATTATTGTAAATATAAAAGAGCCGGGCTCAAGCTGTCTTGAGAAAAGTCGCCCACCACCAGAACAAAAAAAGAGAGTGAAAATTTCCAACCAAACTGTATATACGATTCGTTTGTGAGTGATTACGCTCCTTTGTGGGAGCTGGAGGTCTTCAGGGGGGGCCGTAGAAGGCCTGCAGAAAATTGGGAGCGTTCAGGCGGTCCAGGAAGGCGATGGCTGATTAAAAAAAAGGAAAAAATTATGTTTTCCTGATATTTCAAACTAAAATTAAACAACTACTACACTAATTCAAAAAACAAAAGGGACACCTATGATAAAAAATGATTGTGTGCTGTAGCAATTTTGCTAACCAAAAAGAGAAATCGGCTGCATGTTACCGAACGCGGCAACTTACGCCTGTTTTTAAGCAAATTCGAGCCTGATATTAACAAACTCGGTAATGCGCATCAGATTCATACTTTACATTAATGTAAGTGTAATTTTTCATCTGAAAGTTTTGTTTTAATTATTGCATTGTTATATTGAATATGCTATCATTATTGTTGTTAAGTCACTATATAGATAAAAATGTAATTTTTTGAAAGCAATTTTAATAAAAATACTTCCAAATATGATTAAACATAAGTTTTAATTGCTCCCATTTAAAATGTAAGTTTCAACTCAGAAATAGGACATGCCACGTTTAAAAACAATAACTGCAATTGCTTTTTCTAAGAGGGAATCTTAAAAACAGCAATTGCCATTATTATTTTTAACAGATGGTAAGTTTAAACGTTTTGGGGGTGCTAGAAAATTTTTGATGTGGGCGGTGGGTGAAAAAGTTTGAGAATCAATGGTATAAACCGTCAGCCAATCACAACAGATATAATGTCGTGATTTTAGAGTAAACCGTTATTTACATATGCAGAAATGCTGCATTTTGTAAACATTGGATCAGAAAACGGCGAGAAAAACAAAAAAGGGGCATAATCTTTTCACCAATAACAACATATTTTCCTCCTCTGTCTCTCTCTCTCTCTCTCTGTGTATATATATATATATATATATACTATATTGTATAAGTGACCAATTGTTTTTAATTATCAGTTTTGTGTGTTGTGGGTGTGTGTGTGTGTGTGTGTGTGTGTGTGTGTGTGTGTGTGTGTGTGTGTGTGTGTGTGTGTGTGTGTGTGTGTGTGTGTGTGTGTGTGTGTGTGAAAAAATATATATATTACAATCAGACAGCTGAGAAAGTTAAAGAAACATTCTAACAGAGTAAAAACAAAAAGTTTAAAGATTTTTTAAATTAAAAAAAAAAACATGAGAATATGTGCGTTATTTGTACAGAGATTTACATACAAAACACAAAATTTGTAATTAAGTAAAACTAATCATTTTAAAAACATGTAGACATTAAAATGTTTCTGTTGTTGAATTAAAAATAAAATAATTACATGTAAATAATTCATCGAATTATATGTATATTTTTTTTTATTAAAAAATTAAGCCATATTAAATAATTAATACATTGTTGCATTCTATAATTTCCTGGTAACATAAAGAAATGTTAAGTTCAACATTACTGGGAAAGTAATTTTGAAATATTTCCCATCTAAATTATAATTATAACATAACAGCAGTAATGTACAATAAATTACAACAACGTAAGATTGTTCATTATAATACAGCTTCAGGCTTATAATTCATTGTATTGATTCAATAAGTCGTATTTTGCTCTCTCCTTTGCTCTGCGGTTATAAAGGACTGATGTGAAAGTCATTGAAAGACAACTGTAGTTATAATAATTATTATCATCTGGAATCAAATTAATTAAAAATTCATTACACTTTTATTCAGAGCAATTACCATAAATGGTTTTTTCCCCACAAATAATGTAATTTTCGTTCTAATAATGGAATATTTTCATCACTTGTGTATTATAATAGAAATATACAACACTATATAAGCAATTAGTTAGTTTCCTTGTTGAAAAATTAATCGGAAGAAAAAATAAAGAATACAATATTTTACATAAAAATAGGTATTTTTTCTGTTAAGTTTTCCTACAAAAATAGCCAATAATTAATTAATAAATAAAAATGAAAAGAAATCGAAGAAAGCTAAGTTTATATAAACACCGCTACTTTTTAAAATTGAATTGTTGTTTTCAATTTTGGTTAAATTAAAACTGGTATAATTTTTAAATGACTATGAACAAATCGTAATAAATAATAATCTTGGAAATTCTATTAACTGTATAGTAATTAAAAGATATTGTTAAATATCATGTAAAAGATTTCACATGCCAAGATAGTGATTTTGTTTTTTTTTTAATTGAAAATTAACTTTAATTTTCTTTAAAATCCCTATTTTTCTATTTCCTATAAACCTTTTGGAATTAAAAATATATTTATATTTGCGACAAAAATATAAAATTTAAAGAAAGATAAACAAAAACTTTTATTAAAATGAATTTAGACTTTTGAAATTTTAAAGCAGGATTTTTGAGCTTCCTCTGAAAAATTTTAAGAAGTATTTTTGCGTTACCGCAAGTAAATAAATTGATTTTTTATTTTGACCGATACGTAATAAGATATTCTGTAGATCACCTCAGGAGTCATGTACAATTAATTATAAGATAAAAAATAGATGTGATTAAAGTAGGTATTATTTTAAATGTGAAATGGAAATGTATGTTAGAAAAAAACTACAAAATAGTTCAAAATTAAGAAGGCGTTATTGATTTGATTTCATATTTATGTACATGGATGGAGAAAATTCAAGTTTTCCTAAAAAAATACTTTAATTAGTATATTTAAAAATTCATTGATAGATTGATACTCTTTCTGAAAATTAAAATATTTTTTCTACAGCTTTATTATAAAGTTTGAATTACGCGGCTGGAACCTGTATCATAATGAGTGTTATTATGAAACAGAATTTCATTTTGATACAAGTGTTCAACCGATCAAAAGCCTACTCTTTTCAACCATTGACCAATCAGAAGCCGATGTTGTTTAATCTATCAGCTGTTTTTCTTTTACTTTGATTTTAATCCGATTTAGTAATTAATTAGCAAGCAGAGGTTAATTTTAAAGTACACCGCTAGGTAGCCTAAATAACATCGATCGATATTAAAGAAACGACTAATAACCTGTAGGCACAGAAATGTATTGTTTAATTATTTTTTGGAAATTTAAAAAAAGCTATTCCGTAAACTATCATTGATTTTAATCAATAAATCCAGCATTTTCTCAGCCGTAGAAAAAATGCGCTGTACAACTTTTCATAACTGTCATTAATGCACTCTTGCGATGTTTACGACCCGAGCCTTGAAGAGTGTCGTAACTTACTTCGCACTCGTGCATCAATGTCTACCATTGTAAGTTCGTTGTATAATGTACTATTAATTGACTTTTAATAAAATTACTGGGACGATTTTTAAATGTGTAGGCAATTTATTAAAACGCCAAAGAAAGCATAACAAGACCCTTTCTTGTAAGCCAAATTTTTGTGTTCAGTTATAAGATAACACTTCTGTTAACCGATTTGGTAAAGATGAATATTGTTATTTGTCAAAAATAAGTTCTTTCTAGCAAAGATTGCACATTCTTGAACATAAAAAAAGGAAGAATATTCAATTTTATAAATATTGGCCTACATGATTCATACACATAGGCACCAAAAAATGATCTTAAAACTCTTTTTGAATCTTGAAAACTCGTTCTGTATCTTTCAGGAAGCTCCAAGAGAGGACATTATACTTTAAACGAGAATATACGTAAGCTAATAAATAATGTCGATTACCAGCTTAGTGTTTTATTAAGATGCTATTAAGAAAAACAGTTCGGCTTGATTTTGATACAAACGTAATGAATTAAATTATACCCAGAGAATTTGTCACCTAATTAAACAGCCAGAAATTTCGTTTTATGGACAACAGGAATACAGGAGTTCCCGTTGTTATTAACGGGAACTCTATTCACGCGATTAGCAAATTTACGTCTAATTGAGTATCACAATGCAAAGATTATACTCGTATCTTTATTTAAAATTAGATGATTTAAAAATTAGTTCAAAAATTATTTACTGGATGGATTGATCTAATTCTTTTGTTATTTCAATAGGGGATGAGATAACGGAAGCTGAGTAGCTGAGTAGTCATTTGGTGAATCTATTTCATTTTCAAATCAGCTTTCACTTTTGTTAACTACCCACTTTATTTTAAATTTATTGTTTGAATTTTATATTAAATTATCATGACATAATCTTTTAGCATTAAGAAAAACTTTTTAAAAAATTCGTTTATAATTTTCCAAGTAATTCTAAAAGTTATCAGGCAAACTACATTTTGATAATTCATAGATTTCTTTGCGTAGAGCTAAAATTTGCAATTCCTTTAGTTAAAAGGAGCAAATCTTTACTAAAAGAGCAAGCTAGAAAAAAACATTAAAAAAAGCTTTAAGAGAATTGTTAAATTTTTCAATCAAAGCTAATTGTACTATTATTTTCCTAATTTGTTTATGACAAAAAGGTTCTTCTTAAATTTCTATTGAATCTTTACTGATGACCCTTTTAAAAGCATAAAAGAAATATGCCTTAAAAAGACAGAAAAAGTATTCCCTATCATTTATAAGAAATTCTTCCTCAGAAATTCAAACGGTTTTGGGCTTCACCCAAAACTGATCTGCTCCCGTAATTTAAATCTGTTCTGTGACAGATGCAAACGGCACGATAGAGCCACACTTGAATCCAGATAAGAACAACGCTACATTTTACCAACCACTACTTTTTATGTGACGCTCACTTTCCTTTAGGTTGCTTCAAACACCTAAAGCAACCAATAAAAGATGTCGGTGCATCAGTAATGAAGTACAAAAGGCAGAGAACCCCCGGCCTAATCTCCGAAGTCAATTCGGTAGTCCGACCTCAATCGACTCTTTATTAGGCTGGGTAAGCCCCTTCCTTGTATGTCACCAAACAAAATACAATTTTCTTTAAATTTCAATGTTTTTGTGTATGAGCCTAACTAAAGATAAATACCTCTTACTAATCTTTATTAACTTGGGCTTATTTATTGTAAATAGTTTACTAATCCTTTATTTTGGGGCAATCATCAGAAGTTGAAATTAAAGAACTGGAGGATATGTATAAAATTCGTTTTTCTAAACTTAGGTTTTATTATTAAAAATTTATTTAATTTAAATTCTTAAATTTGCAATTAATTTTTCAGTTTATAACAGATACGTTTACTATTTAATAGATACAATGATTGAAAATGTGCATCAGAACAAACATATTTATTACCGATAAACAAAACATATTTATTTGCTTTACAACACTTAATAAATACTTCGTGTGTATGAAAATACATATATCGAATGATTTTTTATTTATTTATAAGGTTAACGAATATCAATTGCTAGTTAATGCTTTCTAAATAAATCAATGCAAATTTTATTTTTAAATATTTAAAAAAAGCAATGAAAATATATTACACAGGTTTCTTCATTTTTTAATTCACAGTAACATATAAATAAAAAAAATTATCATAATCATTATCAAGACGGGTTTCTTAGAAATATTAATATTATCGGGTATAATCACACCGTAATTTTGCAAACCGGTTTAAAATAAAACTTTTAAAAAATGGATGACAAGCTTGTCGACTGAAAAATGAGATGACCTTAGTTAATACGTTATGGCTTGAAGCAGTTACCAAATTGGATTTCGATACTACATCATTATATATTTAAATATAATAGAAAAAGATTAGATCCCATTAATATCCTGCAGCATGAAAAATATTTCTTGATTTACATTCTGATATTTTCTTTTTAAGCTTTGAGAATACTTTTAAATGTAAATATCATTCGGTATAGCAGTATTATATTTTCAAGTCATTATTATCAGAAATAATTATTTTACTGAGAAATATTTTTCCATTATCATTTATTTTCCTTAATGATAACTTCATATAATGATTATTTTAATTAAAGATAAAAAATAAGAAATTACTATTTTTCTTTATCACATAATATATATCTTTAAATAAATTTTCCTTTTATTAGAACTATTCTTTCTTTTCTGGTATTTACATTTTATAAAATGAAAAAGAATTATGTATATAAGAATGTAGCTTAACGACTACGCAAATGATTAAGATGAAGAGATTTTATAAATAGTATACTTTCTTGTTTTGCAAAATTCTTCATCGGTTTCAAACGATGTAAACATATTTTCATCTGTTTTCACTTTTCAATAAAACATCTAGAAATACTTTTTGTATCATATAATATAATAAATAAATGTTTAAATATATTAAATTAAAAAAAGAGAAATGTTTTTTCTGTGTTTGATTGAATAATAAATTATTATTGTTTATTTTTGTAAAAAAAATAATTAAATAAAAATTATAATCATTCGTTAATTAATATAATACTAATTACGAACATATTTTTTTTTTTTTTTTATAAAAATGCTTAGTTGTTAAAAATATTTAACTGCTGACTCTCTTTATAAACTGTACCTATTATAAAATTTCATTAACAAAGAATTAAAAAAGCAAGATAAAGCCTGGATTTAAAGAATGCAATTCATTAATAGAAAACAACTTTGATACATGACTTGCTTTAAAATATGTTCTTTTTTAAATGTATTAATTGCCGATACTAATTTTTTAAATTATTTGAAATATTAACAACTATTAATAAAACAAAAAATATACCAATCTTATTTAATCTTGCAGACAGATATTTTTTGAGATTATCATGTACAATTGTAAACAAAAAATTGCGCTCTGGAAAAAATGTTTATCATGTATATTGAGTTTAACAGCAATTTTTTCAGCTACGTTTTGTGAAGTTAAAATCTTAATGCTATCGGGAAAGTTTAATCTTCCTTGGCCATCCATATAAGGCTCTGGTATTAACAAAAACCTAAATATTGTGGTAGCTTAACGCACATTCATTGAAAATAAAAATATAGTTACAAGAGGTTTGTGACTTAATGATACCAAAAATTCCCTTCAATTAATGAAATATGATTAGTCTCAGAATTAATAATTATTTAATTACGTTAAAAAATAATTAAAAAAATTAAGTCTTATTAATATCGGTAATAATATTTACTTATCTGAACTTAAAATTGAACGTTTTTTTTAAAAAAGCTTAAAATATGTTTATTACTTAATTCATAACTTAAATTTTATTTATACAATTTAAAACACTTTTTTATTGAATTTTCTTTTCATTTTGACTGACAATTTCCTACTTCACACAGAAAATATTCAAAATTATACTTTTTTTAACCTCCTGGACCACCGTTAGATTTTGCTTCAGAGGATGAGATGAATGATTTTTAGCGTGTGTGAACATGCCATGCCTACCTGGATTCGAACCCGGGACCTCTGGATGAAAAGCCGAGACGCTACCACCCGCGTCATGGAGGTCGGCATTCAAAATTATACTATGGTGCACGCAAACACACATTTTTTTTAGATTAATACTAATGTTTTGTTGAATATTATTTTAAACTAAGCTTTAAAATTGTAGAAATAAGAAGTTAAAACTTAATTTAATTATTTAGAAATAAATTTTATTATAAGTATTGGTACCGATAAAAAAATTATATGTAAGTATGTTAGATTTTAATTCAGTGTTATTATTTTTAATAAGGATGGTTTATCGTAATTTAAAATGTGTTCCACTATTATTCATTTAAGAAGTAACTACATCGGGTTTTTTTTTTGTATACCTTATTATATTGATTCGTTTAGATAAAAATGTATCACATTAAATTTTACTGTTTCTGTGAATATGTGTTGTTTCTACAGTAACCGTTATTCGAATTAATTGAAATGCTTTCCGTAATTGTAATTAAGTCAATTAACAATAAAAACATTTTTTTGCGGCTTATAGTCTACATCTTAATGTACATTGGGTTACTAAATTACGTTAGGAAAAATATAAAATCTAAAAAAATAAAGGTATCGGATGAATAATTATATAAAAATTAAAATATGCAAATATTTCAGTTAAAAAAGTTTTAAAGAAATAGAGAAATTAACCAATTTAGTGATTAAAAAAAAGTTTCACTTTCACCAAGCATCTCGTCAAATTTCTATGATCCTGTCTTAGCGGTTCAGAAAATTTGTTTAAATTTTAGAAAACTAATAATATTTCAACTCTGATCTTTAAAATCTACCACACATACATATATGTATGTAAACACACATACAAACACACACACACACACACACACACATATTTATAAATATATATACATAGATATAACAAAAATAAAATTATAGTCGATGTCCCTAAAAACCTCAAAAAAAAAACCAAAAAACTAAGCACACAACACATCTTCAGAAATGCCAGTTTTATGGGGCAAATAACAATTTAAAAAAAGTTAATAAGATATTATTAGGTCATATGTGCTCTCTTAGAAAACCTTTTTTAAAAGTTCATCTGTTAAGAGGGCTGAAAGGAGCATTTAAAATTATATAAAAATTAGCAGGTCAGAGCTCTGCCTCCTGGACCTTGGACACGTTTGTATCCTCATGTTTGTGAGAATATTAAGAATTTTACTAAATTATTTTAGTCGAATAAGTTTTTTGGTTGTATCAAACGAAGCTCATTCGACTTTTCGGATTCAATTTTTGCGAACATATCAACAGCCTACTGATTTAGAAATTGCTAACAGTCAAGTAAGTAGTTTCTGTTTGAACGAATCTGTAATCTATATGAATAAAAAGCCATGCAGCTAACATTTTTTTTTAGAGGACAATTAGTTAATGGATCTACTTGTGGCAGATTGAGTATCCATCGTCCCCAAATGGAAACATAATTGGATACTTCAAAGCATCATATGACCGATGTGTTTCGGAAATACACTGCAACTGGTTTCCTCTTCGACGTAGTATGATATTTCTCTTCTCTGATTGATCATGAACTAATACAACAGCAACTTCTTGTGTAGTTGGTGTATTGTCGCATCTTTGGTGTTCGTCTGCCGGAGGCTTGCGCAAATAACCAAAGAATAGTCATCTGATGGCATTTGTTCAACGCTTGACTTGAAAACTTTGAATATTGATTCGTGGAATGCAGAAGCAGTTGCAAGGTATTAATGATTTCACTGTTAAGCGATCGAAATAAACTACATCTTCTTGAGAGTTCTAAAAAATGGTCACCCGTGAAATACAGTTGTAGAAAACTCGGCTCTTCATTGCTTTTGGGGAGCAGTGATCCAATCCTGTGGTAAATTTGTCCTTGGTCTTTAAAAGTTGACATAAACCCACCTAAATCACATATAAATGCTCCGAATGATGTCATTTGGAAACATGAATTGTAATAACGGATCTTATTCAAAAGTTGTTTCGATTGGGACCTGTCAGAATTAATAAAGCTTCTGAAGTAATTCTGATAACTCTGGTAGTAAAGCTTTGCCATCCCCGCAACACATTCCTTTTGTTTCTGAATGAAACTTATGAACTCCAAAAAATTAACAAATACAATTCATTTCACCTACTGACAATACAGATTTGAATAAACTATAGTTGGATAGTATCGTAACCCTTCGTCGCTATCAAGTGATGCTCTTCCACCTGTAATACGGACCTGGATCTCGCAGTTTCATTCAATCGAGTACGAAAGAATTGTAAGACAGTTCTTTGCTGGTTACGAGTTGTCCTGCCAATACTACGTTTTGCAAATAAATTTAATTTTATAAAAAGAAAGTGGGAGAAATATTTTAAATTTTAAAGAAGAAAAATCAAGAAAAATTGATTGAAAAGTAAGTCAAGTGAAAATTTGAATTAAAATAATAAAATTTTCAATTCAATGTAAATAATAAGCTTAAGAAAATCGAACTTGTAAAATACCACCAAATTTTTCAATTCCATGGTTATTTTATTTTGAATTATCTTTTTTTTTCGTAGTAGGAGGAAAAAGCTCTGCCAGCCGCTGCCAGGCCTGCTCTAACGGCAAGTGCGGGGCTCTCACCCACTAAAAAACCTCCCACTCTAGTCATGCAGGGGCAGACCTAATCCACTTGGTATGTACACAGCCTCTGCGCAACCACCCGGGCGCTCTTGTCACCGAATTAGAATACCCAGAGCGACGTCCCCAGGGGATTATCGACGAACGACGACTCCGAGGAGCCCCCGCCGCGCATAGCCATCCGGCATTGGTCTCTCCGCCTCAGGTCAACTGCAGTCTTCAAGTCCCAGTCTGCCTGCCCCTCACCTCCGCTGCCTTATTTCTAATTATGGCTGACACCGCAGTCGTCACTCTCGTCCAATCATCTCTGTCATCCAACATCACACTTATTACATTACCCACGTTTACTGCGCCGTGGCTCATCATGGCAGCCCTCAATTCTCTCCACTTCGTGCATGAAAACACTACGTATTGTGCCGTGTCCTGCTCCCCACAATCATAGCAGCATCTCGTGGTACTCCTATTCATACGGTACAGGTTATTTAAAGCACCCGTGCCCTGATAGAAACTGGGTGAGCTCGTAATTGGTATCACCGGGATTTTGAATGTTGATTACAAACAACATCTTTAGAAGATATCTAACCTAAAATACAAAATTCGGTGTCGAAAAACATTTTTTTTTAGGTTGGTAGTACAAACGTGAACGCGTCTTCGCAAATCAGCTGATTTGGAAGTCGAGAGTTCCAGCGTTCAAGTCCTAGTAAAGTCAGTTATTTTTACACGGATATGAATACTAGATCTTGGATCCCGTTGTTCTTTAGTGGTTGGGTTTCAATTAACCATACATCTCAGGAATGGTCGAACTGAGACTGTACAAGACTACACTTCATTTACACTCATACATATCATCCTCATTCATCCTCTGAAGTATTATTTGAAAGGTAATTATTAGAGGCTAAACAGGAAAAAAAAATGTTTGCAGTACATAAGCTTTGTCAAATGACTAGTAAATGCGATATATTTAGTAAAAAAAAACTTGTAGAAAATTTAATTCTACAAAACTTATGTAAATACAACCAATAAAAAGTAAATAAAAACTTTTAAAAATCAGTTTTTTGTTGAAGCAAAACAGACGAAAAGTAGAAACGAAATCCTACTATCCTTTCTGTACCTAATAAACATTATTTTTAAACATTTTTCAGTGTATCAGCATTTTCGAATGAAAGTGTACTTTCCAACGTATTCTTTTTCTGTTGAACGCCAAGAAAATCATCGTGTTAATTCACCATATTCGGTGCATCCCAGTAACAAGTACAAGGTGAATTTCACGTAGCACTGGTTTCTCAAAAGATAAAGTTTGGCGAATCCTACGAAAGAAATTTTTTATCCTTTCTCCCTGCAGAAGGTCTAAAATTTGCGGGCAACAGATTACTCCCAGCGGTTAAACTTTTGTCATTGGCTTCTAGACGACGATGATAAGGTAAATTAAATTTTATTTACCGATGAAGACACTACGAGAAACGGAACCTTAAATTCTAAAAATAGTCATTTATTAGAGCGAAGAAAATTCACATGATACTGTGGAAACTAGTTCCCAACACAGATTTCACATTAATGTTTAGTATGGCATTATTTATGACAAAATTCTGGGACCATCTGTTTTCAATGAAACCCTTGAGGAAGATGCATACGTTCATTTCTTAAAAAATATTTTTCCGGCTCTGTTTGAGAATGTACCTTTACAAACTATATTGGGAATTTTTTTCCAGCACGACAGTGCAACGCCACATTTTTCTTTAGTACCTAGAAATTAATTGAATCTAATTTCTTAAACTGGATTGGACGCGGTGGACCAATCAATTGACCATCATTATTACCTGACTTAACGCCACTAAGTACTTCAATTAGGACCATATTAAAAGGATAGTTGACCAACAAAACATTAATACTAAAGAAGAGTTACTCATTAAATTACTAAATGCTATTGAATTTATACGGTACGGGCCTGAGATGATACGGAAAGCTACCGGAAGTATTTACGTCGGACACAGTGCTGTGTACATTGTGAAGGAGGGAATTTCGAACAATAACTGCAACTGAGGTTTGTTATTCTATTACCATTTATCATGTATTTTATTTATTTTATTTTTTTTGTGTTGTTATATTAAGAATAATATTTATTATTTTACAGAAAGTATAATACGATTTTATGTCATTTTTCGTCTGTTTTGCTTAAAAAAAAAACGATTTTTAAAAGTTTTTATTTACTTTTCATTGGCTATATTTACATTAGTCTTCTCAGAATTAAATTCTCTACAAGTTTTGTTAAATATTCCGCATTTATTAGTCATTTAACAAAGCTGTTGTACTACAAACCTAAAAAAACTTGTTTTTCGACACCGAATTTTGTGATTTATGTTAGAACACATAAAAATACTAAAGTTTCAATTTTAGGATCAGTTTTATCCCATTTCTCAGCTCAAATTACATAAGAAATCATCAACTTTACTCCGTAATTTGGGTTCCAAAAATTACAGTAGGGCTTCATTTTATTAGAAGAGCTGAAATCCGGGAGAAATGTTTCTCTAGCCGTAACACGAAAACAAAGCGTTTCCAGACCTACAATATGTGAACTTTTTTCATTATTTTTACCAGTAGAACAGGTCCTGAAAGTTTCTTCCTTTCTTCGTGGGACATTGTGTATATTTATTTTTAACATTTTAAGATTTTTCTATTGACATCTTTAACTGGAAAACTTGTTTTAAATTAAAAAAAAGGCTATCATCAGTTATTAAAAGTACATTTAAAATACTATACAAATATATATATATATATATATATATATATATATATATATATGATTTATTTACTTGACCTTAAATTTATCCAGTATCGTAAGCAGTTATTGACACAAGGAATATATTTAAAAACTATAACCTTTCAACACATTTATAAAATAAAAATGATGAATAATTAAGAAAAACGTTTATATAAATAAATAGATCCACGTAAAATTATTCAAGAAATAATCAATTTTTATAACAATGTATTTTATCTGACTGCTTATTTTAAAAATATTAATGAATTATAAAATATAATCGATGTATCATTATATGATAAAAAGAAATTAATAATCAGAATATCCTGAAATTTCACGTTCTGTAATTCAAATGAATTTTTATCATTTGATTATTGACCTGTAATCAACAAATTATATATTTTATGTAAAATTGCGTGTACGCGCGCGTCAAATATCATTTACTGATTTTCTCTTACAATAGACTCACACCCATGATAAATGAATTTTATAGCATATAGAAAATGCCAAACACGATCGGGATTCAAATACTACATTCCGAATGAAAGGAAGAAATATTGCTACACGACCTTGAAAGTTTAATAGACTAAACTTTGTTAAGTCAATACCTCTTAGGTTCTACGTGTACACTAAGAAAACTTTTGCCGATATCGACATCTAAGAGGGATATAAAAGGAATAAAATTCCATAAAGGATATGTAAGTTTAAAATTAGTAGGCTTTCTTAGTCGATCGTTAAAGTATGCTTGAAAAATTTGTAAAATCCTTTTATTAGTTTCTTTAACAAAATTAACCACAGGTATAAAGATATACAAACAAACGGAAATTATGATTTTTTTTTTTTTTTTTTTTTTTTTTTTTTAAATAAATAGCTATCTTTTCAGAATAGTCCACGCTGGTCTAGTGGTTGCCTCGTTATCGTAAATCAGTTGTTTAACAGCTGATTTTCGAAGACGAAGGCTCTGAGATTAAAGTCGTAGTATAAATTAGTTGCTTTTATACAAATATATGAATACTAGACAGTGGTTACCGGTGGACTTTGATGGTTGGGTTCAATTAACCACACGTCTCAGGGATAGTCGGCCTGAGTCAGTATAAGACTACTCCTCATTTACATATCATAAATATCATTCTCATCTCATTGGGTCGTGGGAAGGTTAGTGAACAGACTGCAACGTACACATTATAAAAAAATATTTTTAGTATAAATAAGGAAATAATACTGGCTCAGGATTAAATTTAATATAATAAGCGGTGGCAACGAAGCAGAGTATCCTGCTGATTGTATATAAAAAAGTGCATTTAAAATTACACATACATCCACTGTTATTCAGAGAGAGAGGTAGGCTAGACCTCCTTAACAGTAAAACTTTATGTAAAATAAATCATTTCTTTAGCGAACGAGAGTAATTTTAAAAAAGTCTACATTGTTATTACTATTATTATTAAATTATAAAGATTGAAAGTGTTTATGGATTTGAACTAGTTACAGCTGAACGAGTGCTAAGAGTATAATGCGAATGATGCAACCGGTAACAACCGTATGCGCATACACAAGCGCACACTAAGTAGTGTAACGATGGACCTGCATTCAATTCTTATAGTCTACATGGTATGTACAATCACAATTTTATTCTTAACTTCTACCTTCACATTCACAAACAACCACTGTCAGTAGTTACGAAACTTGAATAAACCTGAATACCAGCTAAAATAACTTCACTTCATCGTATAATTCTTAATCAAAGCTTTTACATTAGGCAGAGCGAGAAAGAGTAGTATAAATAAATTGATCGTATAACGGATGATTATTCTATATATTTGAAGGTTACATATTTAGCTCTCTCTTCGGTATTTGTTCAAATGAATGATACCGATTTCATTTATTACGTAATAATCAATAATATATGTAAATTAGAACATTATTTATTTCGAATAATCCTTATTGCAACCACATCTGATGAGTTTTACACAAATCAATATGGGCCTTCAAACACACATCAGGACAATATCGGACAAATAAGGATGTACGAGTATATGACTTATTCACCAAAGTTTAAAAATCATACACATTTAGAGGCGTCGTAATTCTATCAGGGAGTTTGAAGTAAATAGAAGTGCAATAGTGCAATAGTACGTATCTTCTGAGTGTCCATAATTTCCGTACATAAAATACATAAAAATAAATAAATAATAATAATTAATATAACGAAAATAATAGTAATAATAATAATAATAATAATAATAATAATAATAATAATAATAATAATAATAATAATAATTTTTTTTTTTTTTTTTTTTTTTTTTGAGGAGGGAGGTGGAAATGCATTTACGCACGGAGTGTCGGGCTCCCGCTGGTGGTATTATCCAATCACCATCAGCGGACTACCGACTAAAACCACCCCCCTTTCTACCAGGGCTCGACCCGGAACCGTTTATCACATTACTTCCGGTCGAGTCCTCCTATACTAGCCTGTTTGGTGCTACCTAATTTTCAGGACTGTCCAGGTCAACCTTTTTGGCCCTGAGTATGTTGCCGACGAATCGGGCTACTCTTTCCCAGCTGCCAAGGTCACGGAGCATCATCGCAACCACGTTGTGGGGACTCAGTGCTCCGTGATCCGCCTCTAATGTCCCTCGATCTGCCGCCCACCGAGCACATTTGAAAAAGGTGTGCTCGGCGTCGTCCCGTACACCGGGACAATACAGGCAGTCGGGGGACGGCGCTTTCCCTATGACATGGAGGTAAGCACGAAAGTACCCGTGACCCGTTAAAAATTGGGTCATGTAGTACTCCACTTCTCCATGCCGTCGCTCCGTCCACGGTCTGACCAGAGGAATAAGCCTTGCGGTCCATCGTCCTCTGGTCTCGTGGTCCCAGGTCTCTTGCCATGCGAGGAATGTGCGAGTGCGTTCCTCGTTGGCAATGGTCACCCGGTCTCCGCCTGCCCGCCGCCTCCCGTAGATCGCCTGGCGCTCCCTTGCTAAAGTAGCAATGGGTATGACGCCGGCGACCACAAGTACTGCAGGCTCGGAGACCGTCCGATACGCGGAAGCGACTCGCAAGGCTGCGGTGCGTTGCACCTGCGCGAGCCGCTTCCGGTTTCTCGCAACTCTTAATGCCTGGGCCCACACTTCCGACCCGTATAGCAGGATGGAATGTACCGTGGACATCAGCAATCGCCGTCTGCTGGCCTTCGGTCCGCCGACATTCGCCATCAGCCGGCTGAGAGCAGTTACGGCTCTCGCAGCTTTGTCGGCGGCTGTACGAAGCTGCTCAGCAAAGCTGAGTTTCCGGTCAATCATCATACCGAGGTACTTTGCGGCCGGCTTGGTCTCGACAACCTCTACCCCGACCCGCAGGGAAAGAAGGGTGTCGATACGTTTCTTCGTGAGAACTACGATCTCCGTTTTGCTGAGAGCTAGAGACAATCCATGATCGTCCAGCCAGGCACCGACTCTGTGCATGGCCCGACTGAGCCTCAGTTGGGCGCGCTCCACGTCGCGATCTGCTACAAGTAGCGCAACGTCGTCAGCGTACCCAACCAAGGCAGATTCTTCAGGCATCTCCAGAATCTGCATAATAATAATAATAATAATAATAATAATAATAATAATAATAATAATAATAATATTAATAATAATAATAATAATAATAATAATAATAATAATAATAATAATAATAATAATAATAATAATAATAATAATAATAATAATAATAATAATAATAATAATAATAATAATAATAATAATAATAATAATAATAATAATAATAATAATAATAATAATAATAATAATAATAATAATAATAATAATAATAATAATAAATACATTAAAATAAATAAAAATAGTTTTCACAAAAAATGTTTATTTTTCATATTTTTAATGTTTCCATCTGAGAGGATAATAAAGAGAACCTAGCATATCAGGTTAACCTCCTCATGATGTTACTTCCTGCAGACCTATAAATCTTCTTTCGGTAGTATCCAAGTTGTTTGAGAAGCTGTGGAGGCTGTGGCCTATTTTGGAGCGAGAGGAGATTATACCAGATAATAAATTTGTCTACAAGTGAGCACTCTACCATTAAACAGACCTGTAAAGCTATTACAATCATAAACAGATGCTTGGAGGAGGAGACGAAGTATTGATCAGCAGCGTTATTGGATATTCAACAGGGCTTTGATAAGGTCTGACTGACTGGTCTTCTGTATTAGCTAAAACAGAACATCCCTCTACCATTTTAATTAGTCCTGGAGAGTTACTCAGATGGGTGCTATTTCCAGGTTAAGTTCAATCAGAAAAGTTACTCAGGGCTCTGTTCTGGGACTGTTCTGTATTTCATTTTCACATCAGACGTTCCTGTTGCGGATTACGTCACTATTGCCTCGCTTGCAGACGATCCGGCAATCCTAGTTACTGATGAAGATCAAAAACCAGCCTCTTCTAAATTACAATTAGAGTTAGACGAGATCGGCGTGCGGCTGACGAAATGAAAAATGAATTTTAGAATATTTGTTGTTATATTCTTTATTTTATTTTTATTCTTATGGGCTATTTTATGAATCAGAATAAATCGAGCCATGTGGCATTTACCATGAGAAGGGGAGATTGTCCATGGGTCCACCTAAATGGTGTCTTTATCCCTCACACGGATGGGGTACGGTATCTTGACTTACTCTTGGATTGTAGCCTGACGTGGAAGGGCCACGTGGTAGAAAAGAGAAAATAGCTTATCATGTATAGGAAACTAATCTGGTTTCCGGACAGAAACTTAGTAATCGTTACCTAATAAACTGTTAATCTACAGAATTATAGACACCTAAATGGTGTCTTTATCCCTCACACGGATGGGGTACGGTATCTTGACTTATTCTTGGATTGTAGCCTGACGTGGAAGGGCCACGTGGTAGAAAAGAGAAAATAGCTTATCATGTATAGGAAACTAATCTGGTTTCCGGACAGAAACTTAGTAATCGTTACCTAATAAACTGTTAATCTACAGAATTATCCTTAAACCTATCTGGATGTACGGGATTCGGTTATGGGGTAAGACGAGTAAAAGCAATAAAAAGATAATTCAAAGATTCCAAAATAGATTGGTGAGAACAGGAAAACTGGCAAAGATGTCGATAAACTTTCCGATCGATAAATTTGAGAATTTTCAAAATTAAACCCTTCTGCAAGTAATAAAACCTGAAAATTAGGAAAATGGATTAAATTTTATCCATACAACTATTCGTATTTAATTAATTATTTAAAATATAAAAATAAATAAATAAATTGGCTGATGGTTTGTTAAATTACCAAAAATATAGATATCTTATAGTCATAAAATATACTTTGTGATTTCTAGTAACCGCGTTAGAAAGAGAATACTCCCTTAGAATAAGATATCTGAAAGGTTTTCCCACCATATTAAAGCCGCAAAAAAAAAATCAAGTCGGCAGACAGAGACAAATTAAGCGAAGGGCACACTTAATGACTGCTGGTATAGTGATATTACGACAGACGGAACGTCAAACGATTTGTGTTCATTCCGAACAAAGATACTGAGTCATGTGCTGCCTACTAATACCTGATTGCAACTCAGGAAACATCCGCATTCCTGATAGTACCAAACCTAATAAATGCAGCATCAGGTATGGTATCATCAGCTTCATAAGGTATAAATTATCCATCTACAACTTAGACGTCGTCAAAAGATATAAAACGAGAATAAGTGCTATTTATCCGACGGAATTTTAGCGGAAATCGAAGTCAAGTTATATGAATCAACGTAATCCGCATTAGTAGAACATCACCGAAAGCAACGGATTTTTTTTTTTGAGGATGGATATTTTTTAAAAGAGTGAAATCGAGAATAAATTATAAAAAATTAAAAAAAAAAAAAAACAACAATTTGTAAAACAGACTAAGAAGTTTATCTCTTCAGGAAATAAATAAAGTACGAGTCATGTGCTTACTCATTAAACTTTATTTAAAAATGAAAACGAAAATAAATTGGAGTTACCTGGGTATCCCATGAAAATAACTGAAAAGGAAACTTATATATGTAAAATAATAATAATAGAAGAATTGTGAACATTTAAAGGATACTCTCACTTAAATGTAAAAACAGTGGATAAAAGAAAACAAAATAACACGAATATTACTAATTTTTCTACCAGTGGTGAAAAAAATTATTTCTATTAGTTTTCATTGAATTTGTTATTCCATTGACTCTTATGATATTGGATGACAGAAGACCAAGTACTTATCCAATCTATTCAATGATTTCTGAGTCATTGGGGAGTAATAATTTTTTTATTGACAATAAAAAAAAATAAATCACCGATTTTCGTGAGCTTTGATATACACATCTCTTATATAATAGAATAAATAAATACCAAATAAGCAACTAGTCCGTTTTGTATATTAATGACATGAATTACCACGTGGTTCAGAAACGCCAACAATATTTTTTTTTTGTTATTGGATAGGATGAAACGGTGAAAAGTTTGAACAAGTCATAAAATTTAATTTTTAGGGAAAATTTTGTTTTTTTTTAATTTTTTCTAATGACATTAAAAAATTTCTCATTATTTGAAAATTTTCCAAATATTTTTTTAACAAGATTGTTTCTTTACTTAATTCAATATAAGGTAAAATAAATTATTTAGTATATTTTATGAAACAAAAAATAAGGTAAATTTTTAAAATATAGGATTGTAGAAAACTCCATTTTTCGTTCTCTCCTCATTAAAAAGTCTCAAGATATTTTGTTATATTATTGTAGCCTGTTCAATTAAATTTGTATTATCCAGATAACCGGTATAAATTTTGTTTTTTCTTGACCTAAAGCAGATTATATATTTTTATATGTACAGAACAATACATGGTAATAGGATTTCTTTTTTGTAAGACACAATCAGAATGTACCTAAATAAATTCAACTGACATAAACAATACTGACTGGCATAAACAATACTGCGTCAGTAGCAGCTAATACTGACGCAGAGCAGACCACGTGATGCGCCGGGCGGCTGCGCGCAGCCGACTCTCTCCCGCTCCCTGTGCTCTTTATTTTGAATGAAACGCTTCACGTGTTAAAAAAAATCACATTTCAGGAAATAGATAAATTTTATAGGCAAGAAGCAGTCAGCTCAATTAATTTACAAATTATTTAATTTAATTTCTAAGCGTAGATTATTATTTTTATTTGCATTGTTTTTTATTTATTATTATTCATTAATTTCATTTATATAATTTATAATAATTTATTTTATTTATACTGTATGAATTAGAAATTATTAGGTAATTATTTATTTATTTATAATTTATTATTAATATTTAAATTAATTGTGTAATTATTATTCAAACTTATTAATAAAAGAAAGGGATTATTAGTTAAAATTTAGCAGTAATAAAAGGATTCTTTATTTAACGAATTATTTAAAAGTACGTTACAACGAACTGTGGGGAAGAAAAACTAAGAAAGCACAGGGAGCGGGAGAGACGGACCACGTAGGCGTAGGACCACGTTGGCGTAGAGCGGACCACGTTGTCCGCTCTACTCTAATAGCAGCAGAGTTAGGTGCAGCAGCTGGTCCAACAACTAACACGACCTCACACAAACATACACAAAACTAAATGAAGAAGACGACGTCCCCAAACCAACTCCCTGTTATCAATACTTCGTTACAAAAGTTTCTGCTGTAAACTAACTAACTAAACGTTATTTAGTTACAACTGGCAAAAACATTTAATAAGATCATGTATAATGAAACATAAACTAACATTTTCGCGGCGGTCCATAGGCCCACCTTTTATCTAGTGTATAACAAAACATCGAAACCACAGAATACTCCTAATATACTCAATGAAAGAAACAGAATAAAACATTTGATTTTTAATTATGAAATAAGTGATTTATCGTACCAAAACAAAGATGTAAATTTTCTCATCATAGACATAGATTATTCTAATCAAAGACAAACATTTTACATCGAAACATGTTCACAAGAAATTAATACTAGGAGCATTTAAATACGCATAACATAGATTAAGAAATATCTTGTTACGATCGTCCCTTAATATAGTTCCTGTATAGTTGAGAATGAACAAAAGAACAGATAAATAGAGATGGAAAGAATGGTAAGGAATAAAGAAGGAAAACGTATCATTTCACGCACGAAGTCAATTAAAAGAATATCCTCGGTTATTATAATTATTTCGAAACTATACTCAGTAAGGTATAACATAAATAAAGCACATATACATTATTGTAAACGGAGAGTAAAAATTATGTATGGTTGTAAAAAAAAATCTAGTTTTGACCATACAATTTTGTACGTGATTGATTTTAATGTGTAGTGAGTGCATTAAGTTATACAGAATTATTTAACGTATACGATACTTCACACTTTTAATAATAGAATTATCCGATCAATAATACTATTCCTTTTTCAAAGTTGATAGCATTTTGTAATACAGTAGAAAATGTCTGACGATAATTTAGAAACACAAAGATACGAGTAAATAAAGAGGTAAAATATTATTTTAGAAATCTTAATCTATATGGGATGAGATTATTGTTAGTGAAAACATGCTTTATAATTGGTGTTTAGTGAACATCAGGTCTCAATATTCTCCCGTTTAAAAATAGTTCACTCGTAAAAAAAAAAACAAGTTTTTTATTGTTATTAATTATTTGTTGCCCGACATAAAGCGTTTGAAAAATTTTTGTAATTATTTAGCTATTTTCTAATTATATATGAATAGATTTATAGTGTATAATTAACGAAAAAAAAACCATATCAGTGAAAGTATTTGGGTGTCATTCCAACATGAAGAACAGTTTTTTTGCAATGTTAATTTTTTCATCCATTCTATTAACTTCTTTTTAAGATGCAAAAAAAAAAAACAGCTGTTTGAACGTATCAGTTGAACGTAGTTATCTACCTAAGACAAAATCATCAGATAATAAGGCGGCAGTATTAAAATTACCATTTCTTTTTTAGCCTCCGGACCAGTGTGTTAGGTATTCCTTCAGAGGGTGAGATGAAATGGCAATTTTTTGGCGTGTGAAAATGCCATGCCTGAGTCGGATTCGAACCCGGGATCTCTGAAAAAGGCCGAGACGCTAACACCTGCACCATAAAGGTTGGCAGTATTACAAAAACCTAACTTCTCTCAAATCGCTCATAGTATTTACCACGTGTAATAGTTATTTATAAACCAAGAAATTGGTACAAAATAGAAAGAAACGGAGGACGCATCAAATCATCAAACGAGGGATGACAAAATAAATTTGTTATATTTTAATGCATGATAATGAATTTCAGTGATGGCACTGTCCTCAAGCATTGAGGATAGTGATACTTTATTCCTCAGTTATTTTTCAGCTAAGCTATACAAATTTCCTTCAAAAAAAAAAATTAATAAATAAAGAAGAATTCCATTTTCAAACTGTCTTCCATCCTAACGAAAATTTAAATCTAAAACGTTCAAAAAAATTTTAAAAAGTAAGCTTTATATAGCAAATAACAAATTTTTTATCACCGTAGTTGTCAAATTTGTGTACTGGCACATATTGGGTGTGTAACATCTTTTTCTGGTTATCAAATATTAACCTGTTTCGTTCAGAATAGTCGTATTTAGGAATTAGGTATGTTCCTTTTGATAAGATGACAAAAAAATATGTAGAGTAAATAATTATTATTGAGATGAAGACTAAGTGTGAGTAGTAGAGAGGATAAGTGATTTTAAATGCTTCTTCAGAGATTTTCGTTTTGTGTTATAATGGCGGTTGAATAAAGTAAACTAAGAACTATGAATCAATAAAGTAATGTTTAAATTTACGTAATAATTTTTCTACGTATATTGTAGTTATGTTAATAACGTGGTGTTTTGCTAGTTACCCATTCATAAAATTTTAATTATTACTTATTAAAAACATCATCATTACAAAAAAATTGTTTCAATGCAATATAACACATTAATGAAGGAGATACAATAACGATGTGTTGTAGAAAATTATACGATATAAGAAACAAAACTTAAATCATCATAATTCAAATTCTTTTGTAACTTCATTTTAAATATAAACTTTGAGTTTTTATCAATTAAACGCTTCTTTAACTAAAACAAAACAAACAAAAACTTAAATTTAAAATAAATATTGTACCTTAAACGATTGCTAGCTGTATTCTAAGTTCTTGTAGTCTTAATTTGTCTTCCTAGATAGCATTACTGGTTTATAAAATAAAAAAACTTCTATGATGACTAATTTTTTTTTTTAAATCCCTCACCCTCTTTACCACGATGAACAGTGATCTCATATACAAGGGTTTCTTTTAAGTAGTTTTTTTTTTATACTCAGTCACTTGTCCTTGAAATCTAAACATGTAGTAGCGTAACATGTCTTTTTGTTTTAACTACTACTTTATTATAATAATACAGGTTGTTTTTTCTTACTAAAGTAGCATCTATTGTTGCAGCCTAACTATAAAAAAAGTTGTAGAATATTTATGTTATAGTTTTATACTTCGTTTTAAAATTTCTTTTGTAAGCCTATTATCATTCATTCTCATGAAGTAGTCGAAAAATTTTGATCTTAATTTTCTTTTGGAATCTGACATTTTATCAATTTTGTTGTATTTGTAAAGATCTTTGTAACATTGAATTTGTATTCGTTTTCAGCTATTTTTCTGGTCCTATGATTTTCCCAAGATTTTAATTTCTCTTTTTTCTACTACAATTATTATGCCTGATTTCATACTGAAGATGTATTCCGATTTGTACAGGCCTTCTGGTTTGATTTCCGTACTGTAATGCCTGACTTTGGCTTTTATTGAGTTGGTTCTTTTTTTGCAAATACTTGAAAACATAATGTATGCGTAATGCTGATTCTAAAAAAAACCCCTTATTTTATTTTAAGTCAATTGGTTAAGATCAGTAAATTAAAACTTGTTTATGTTTCAGTAATTTATGAAATATGGCAAAAGAAACATAAAAAGCTCTTTCTCATAAGAAAATTGTTCTGTTATCCGATTAGATAAAGGTGGATACTATTATCCTTTTAATAATAAGTAACTATTGATTTTATCAAATGTTATACATACATAAATATATAGAAAAATTAAAAAAAATGTAATATATTAAATATTATATTATAATACTACATATGTTAATACTATATATATTAATGCTGTATATTGTTCATTCTCTATGGGTCCAAAAATGATCTAAAAATCCATTTTTGTATCTTAAAAAACTCGTTTGACTTCTTGAAAGAGTTCCAAGATTTCCTTCAAAGGCGAAATTAATATTTAATAACAATAAAAACTTAATATCTTATTACAATTTAGTAATTTAATATCAATACTAGATATTGATCTAGTATTTTTGGAGATTTTTGAGCCACAAAATTTTACATTTTAAGCGAATGATATTTTTGTATTCCTCATACCTAAAAACGTAAAGAAAATTCATTTTCACCCTCCTACTAGCACCATGCGACCGAAAGTAATACCGTACTTTTTTTCGAAAATTCGTTAATAATTTTATTACTTTAACAATTTTATTTTATTTTCTAGATTAACCTATCTCTATATCTTTTTCTTTTTATTAAAAGAAGAAAAAAAAATTGCTAAAATGGCTATTTAAATCAATAAAATGTTATAAATATTTGTATAAATTCCATTTAAAAAATAAGTGGAAATATCTTTATTAATAAATTAATAAATATTATATTTTATAAATATATTAATCTAATAAATTAATAATGATAAATTCATCTATTTTAATTTCAAATTATTACATGTTTGGGTTATACGGAAAAGAAATAGTTAAAAAGTAATTTAATACGTCTCTTATGGCTTTAAAATCATTTAAGGTCCTCCTTAATAAAAAAAAATCTTATTTTCTTAACCAAGTTCATTCTCATATTTTTAGGGAATGGACATTTTTCTTTTCCTTTTATTATAAGAAAAAAGAAAAGAATAGAGGAATTTAAAGTGTATTTACAGAACATGAATATTTTGTGGGTTGATAATATTTAAAATGAAGAAGTCAAGTCGAATAGGAGAGAAATGTTTGTGACATAATCTTGTAGAGACAAACTAAGTGGGTGGGCCTTGTATTAAAACGTTCATGTTTAGTAATTTGGTGATAGGGGGAAAAATAGGAGGTAAAATCTGTAAGGGAAGACAAAAACTGGAATATATACAACAGATAATTGAGGATACAGGATGCCGTAATAATGTTAAGCTTAAAGAATTTTCATAGAAAGGAATTGAGAATAGCATCAAACCAATCAACAGACAGATGACTATAAAAAAAAAAAAAAAACTTATATGAGTTATAACTTCTCATATAACTTGTCAAACTAACATTTTATTTATATGGGTAACGTTTAAAACTTTACTAGATGGTATTACTTATTTTTTTACCAAACATTTTACAACAGATTTTTATATTTTTGAATTTCAATATAGATTTACAGCAATAAAACATGAATTTAAAAGGTCATTCAGGTCATAGATTACTATACAGTTCTTAAAGAATAAGGAGGTCACATATGAAATAAAACAGAATGAAAGCGTTCAAATATTTCAAATAGATTTAATAATATTTCTTGTATTAGCAGTTTTGGAAGATATAACTTTAAAATATACGAATATATTTTTTTTAAAACAAAACTAAGGAAAAAACAATGCTATTTATATAAGTTTTACTTTAGTTTTAAAATAAGTTATTAAAGAAATAATATTAGCCGCTTAAAAAAAATTACAATTTAATGCAAGGCTATAATAAAACTAGAAGCCTCTAGTTTTAAAGTGTAGCCACACTTTATTTAAGAAATTATTAGCAATAACATAACTGAGTTATAACATGAAATTATACGAATAATGGTAAGTAAATTATATTTAAAAAAATATCTAATACTGATTATAAAAAAAAAACATACATTCGTGTACTGCAATATTTACAAGAATTCTTTTTTAATAATGAAATAAAAAATAAAATTACGTAATATATAAATTACACAATCAACTGGGAAAAAAATTATAAAATAACGTTAATTTAATATGAATTAAGTAAAAAAAATAAAATTATATTTTTATCTTGACCTAATTTTTAAACAAAGAAGAAGTAAGCATTTTGGGAAATATAAATAACCCCAAAATGAATAAAATGGAAAATTATAGTTACTAAATTACAACAAAACTCAGAAAAGGATTAATACTTTTTATGAAGTAAATTTATTCAGTTGCATTTACATAAATGAATTGCCTTATGTATGTGTGTTTTATTGGGAGGATTCAATGGAAACCCCTTATAAAGCTCTTATTGCAATTATATTTACTTATGGTTCCTTCTTGGAACCTGTTGCAAATAAAATTGTGATACAAAAAAAATCCCACAATTAAAAAAAAAAATAAATTGATTGTTATTAAAACATTTCCGGGAATTAAAATTGTTTGCAAATATTTTTATTAACTGCAATCGATTTTCATAAAATCACCTCAAAATAGTACAGTTTGATTTTTATGTAAACGAAATCAATTTTATCATACTAACAGAATTACTCATTAAAAAAAACAAGAGATTTTTTTGGTTCTCCTCGATCTTATTGTGAGATGGAAAATGTACGGGTTTAATGAACTGTTAACCATCTCCTCTTGGTTGTCCAAAATTCGAAGCTAGTTTTTGGAAATTGAAGTTAGATCAAAATATGAAGAAATTGGCCGCCCCCAACTTCCTCATTAACAGCCTATTTGCTGGCCTCCATGGGTCCAGGTTAAGGCAGTCAACTAGCTTATTCCAGGCCTGCTGCGTCGTCCTTTTGATGGAAAAGCTTAAGTTGCAAAAGCTTAACCTTGCATAAAGGTTATGCTTTATTTTTTGAATTTTAAAATAGTTCTCTTTTATTATTTACGTATTTTTAAATAAAAATCGGACCTTTAATATTTCAACTGCAAAAACGTTTCGGCGAAGCTGTATTTTTTGTAATTAAAAAGCTGTGTAAGGTATTATATGACTCGACCTGAGTAGCAGGTAAAGTAATGCGTAGCAGGTAATGAGTAGCAGGTAACTTTGCTAGCTTTTTTTTTAACTATAACACGGTTCCAGGATTTTTTATAATCCTGGAACAATTTTCTAATCTTCTAATCACAACTATCATAGTTGAGACAAACGAGTGGTCTAAAAAATCAATACAAAAAAGGTCAAAAGGACAACGTAACCGTAAATAATAATAGAAAATTAGATACGAAACAACGATTTAATTTTACACTTATTTAAAAAAAAAACGGTATGAAAAAAGTCGAATATAAATATCGCTAATGTCAGGAACTTCGTTAAGGATGAACTAATCTTTTCTTATGACAAATGTATAAATGAACAATACTGTTATTAATAATGTAGTACAACTTACCGTTATTAATTTTTATTAAGTTACCTATTTATCAAAATCTATTTTACTTTCACAATAATATGACTTATGTGAAACTATGTTCACATTACACAGCATTTAATCTTAACAATAGAGTGTTATTTAAAATATATTTTAAATCTATTAAATTTATTCAATACCTCTTTTTTGCGCGGTTGTGTAATAAGTGCCACAGTTAGAATAAAACCGATGTACGTATTATGGAATTATGAAATACATTCATTGTTAGCGTTGTGATAAATGTTAGTGGCTGAAATATGAAGATTTTACAACTAAATAAATTTAGGTTTATACTTTGTAAATAACATTACGTTGCAGCCACAAATTTTCTACGGTGAATAGATTTTAATTCGTTAAATTACGGTTATAATCTCACTGCAGAAGTTCATAACGATTAAAGAAACTAAACATAAATCTAAGTCCTATATTTAGCGGTTAAAAATAAATTAAACAGTAAGATTTTTTAATATATTTAAAAGTTGAAAAAACCTTAAGTAAAAGTAAATTTCATAATTATATTAAAATAAAAACCCTTAACACTTTCTACAGTCGTTTATGTAAACCTAGCTCATGTTGTTTTCTAAACTACTTAACCTGCATGTTGTAAATACTTTCAGAATTATTCATTTTCATTACCATACTCAAAAATATTAATACGGATAAACCTTTTTGTAAATTATTAAAAATTCTACCACAATAAATTTTTTAAGATGTAATAATCATCTAAACAATAACAGAGATAGAATCCGTAATTTACGAATAAAAATTATACAAACATTGATTTTTTAACTATATTACAAACTTAAAAATAGTTCATGGACGTATAGAGAGTAAATTCAATACCTAAATTAGTTATAGAATTAAATTAATCCTATTTAACTTTAATTAGTTAATTAATTCATCCAGAACTTTTTAAAATATAATAGAAATCGTATTCTGAAGAATCATTCAGATAAAATTCCAAAACCGACTCATCAACTAAAATCGTTTAGAAAAACTTCTCCCGAATTCCGCCAAACGTTCTTTCGTGCAAAATTAAAATTTTAATTCTAGCACAAAAAATCTGTACTCGATTAGACTGTTCGCTCCACTTCGCATTTTACATGATAGGAGTTTTGTAAGCTTTTAATGAAAATTAACACTAATAAAAATAACGTTTAAGAAGAAAAAAAAAATTATTCTTCTCTTTATCATAATATTCAAGAACCTATAATAGGTATAAGAGTATTAAATATTAAAACAATTCATTTTGCATGTATCCAATATTAAATGTATGAAACTTTTGTCGCAAAGGACGTTTCATTGTTAATTTTCAGCATCTTCTTCAGTGGAGTTACCGATACTGTTGTTGTGAATGGCACATCGAATAATGTATGCTGTTATAAAACCCTCTTAAATATATAATATAATTATATACTCGACCGATACTGTATTTTTCCTTTAACACGCTATTTATATAAAGTTTAATGTGCTTATAAATTTCATGTATTGCATGTGTATTAAAATCTTTGTTTCTTTTTCAGAACAACAACAGACGTAAACCAAATTACAGTCACTTTATAGATAACATTTGTAGTATTTAAAAAATGCAAGTAACGTATGACCCTGATTTGAACTAAGAAGCTTACGAATGAAAGACAGAGACTCTACCACGGAAATCTTCACGTGTTAAGGATAAAGACCATAAAAGATAAAGAATCTACGTGTACCTAAACCATCATAAATAATTCCGATTAAATAAAAAAGACCAGAAGAAACAGATCCACGAGCAACCATAAACGAAACAGAACCAACTAATCCCGTGTAAAATTTTCTTATTCTGGTTAACGTCATTTTATATGTATCCTCTTTTTATGATGTACGTAATTCGGAAAATTTGATTCTGTCGCGGGTAGTACCATAATATATTTTTTGAATCTGTGGTTAAATGTGCAGTCGTCTAATTTAATAATTTGTACAACGACTGCAGTTTAACGTGTAAAATCCAAGTTTTCAACTAATTATTAATAATAATAATTACACGTTTCAAAATATTAATCGAAAGCGATCGGTTGTAGCATAACAAAAGACTATGAAAGAAATCCATAATAATTTCCTCTACGAGTACATTATTTGGTATTGTAATAAGGTTTTATAAGAGTTCAAAAAAAATACTCACCTACTCATCTGTCTAATTTTTTTCATATTTTACGTCTTCTCTCTCTCTCTCTCTCTCTCTCTCTCTCTCTCTCTCTCTCTCTCTCTCTCTCTCTCTCTCTCTCTCTCTCTCTCTCTGTGTGTGTGTGTGTGTGTGTGTGTGTGTGTGTGTGTGTGTGTGTGTGTGTGTGTGTGTGTGTGTGTGTGTGTGTGTGCGCGCGCGAGTGTATTTATGCGTATACATAATAATTAATGTTATGATTAGTGACACAATTTTTCTAAACAAGACTAAAAACTACTCCAATTTTTGTCGGCTGCTAGCAGTTGTATTGACATCTTAAAGAAATAATGGGCTTTAACGAAAATTAAGCTTTTGTGAAGAGGAGTTTTGACCTAATAAATTAAATGGGGATATAAATATTCTAACACACTTAAAAAATAAATTTTGAGGAATTTTTATAATAGATTTAAAAAAAAAGATTTCATCATCACAAACATCATCGTTAAAAATCAGTAAATATTATACTGATATTTCTAATGATACAATTTTTATATACATACTAAACTGAAACAAGTTTTTTTGTGGTTCATTTTTTATTTATTAATTTTATTTTATAGGATATTAAATATTGTGATGGTCTGACTTCGGATACGATTCTTTCCACTCACTATTTAAGACTGACCATAATTTTGTGTTATTATTCTTACAACAAGCTATAACAAACTTCTACGACTGGTAATTTAGTTTTACGTGTAGTGAAAGGAACATTATTTGTTCAACTACGACCGTATATCATACACGTAACATCAAATATAGGCTACATTAGGGTGAGAAAGGAAATACAATTTACTTTTCGTTATATTAAACATTGTATTAATATACAGATATTTTATGTTCAATAAATTCCCTTTAATTATTACATATATTTTGATACAAAATTATGTTATGTATCTTGAAATAAAAGTACAAGATGACTTACTTATCATTTACTAGGAATCTTAAACATAATTATGAAACAGTGAGGAAAATCGTTTTATGTATCGTAATAGAATAATCTGGCATGCAATTTAAGGTAGACTGCAGATTTATATGAACAAAGAAATATCTATTTAATCACTGGGAAGAACAGGACTGATGCGGCATTCATTACCGGAAAATAAAATATAAAAATAATCTCAATTAATAAAACATCTGCAAAAAATTTGTAGTAAAATTATAATTTATTTGAAGAGAGATAACTCTGTATGTGATATAAATAACAGAGATGGAGAAAACACTGTACTTTGAAAGAAATCAATCAAAACCGAGTGAAAATCGTTATGCAATCATTAATCCATAAGGTGGTGTTCGAACAAGTTTTCAAGTCGAAAAATAAACTTGACATGAAACGTGTGTTGTTCGATTACTTGTTGACTTTAAACACTTTAATGCTTCTCCAAAACCTTTTTTTTTTGTCTTCAGTCATTTGACTGGTTTGATGCAGCTCTCCAAGATTCCCTATCTAGTGCTAGTCGTTTCATTTCAGTATACCCTCTACATCCTACATCCCTAACAATTTGTTTTAAATATTCCAAACGTGGCCTGCCTACACAATTTTTTCCTTCTACCTGTCCTTCCAATATTAAAGCGACTATTCCAGGATGCCTTAGTATGTGGCCTATAAGTCTGTCTCTTCTTTTAACTATATTTTTCCAAATGCTTCTTTCTTCATCTATTTGCCGCAATACCTCTTCATTTTTCACTTTATCCACCCATCTGATTTTTAACATTCTCCTATAGCACCACATTTCAAAAGCTTCTAATCTTTTTTTCTCAGATACTCCGATTGTCCAAGCTTCACTTCCATATAAAGCGACGCTCCAAACATATACTTTCAAAAATCTTTTCCTGACATTTAAATTAGTTTTTGATGTAAACAAATTATATTTCTTACTGAAGGCTCGTTTAGCTTGTGCTATTCGGCATTTTATATCGCTCCTGCTTCGTCGATCTTTAGTAATTCTACTTCCTAAATAACAAAATTCTTCTACCTCCATAATCTTTTCTCCTCCTATTTTCACATTCAGTGATCCATCTTTGTTATTTCTACTACATTTCATTACTTTTGTTTTGTTCTTGTTTATTTTCATGCGATAGTTCTTGCGTAGGACTTCATCTATGCCGTTCATTGTTTCTTCTAAATCCTTTTTACTCTCGGCTAGAATTACTATATCATCAGCAAATCGTAGCATCTTTATCTTTTCACCTTGTACTGTTACTCCGAATCTAAATTGTTCTTTAACATCATTAACTGCTAGTTTCATGTAAAGATTAAAAAGTAACGGGGATAAGGAGCATCCTTGTTGGACTCCCTTTCTTATTACGGCTTTCTTATGTTCTTCAATTATTACTGTTGCTGTTTGGTTCCTGTACATGTTAGCAATTGTTCTTCTAGCTCTGTATTTGAACCCTAATTTTTTTAAAATGCTGAACATTTTATTCCAGTCTACGTTATCGAATGCCTTTTCTAGGTCTATAAACGCCAAGTATGTTGGTTTGTTTTTCTTTAATCGTCCTTCTACTATTAATCTGAGGCCTAAAATTGCTTCCCTTGTCCCTATACTTTTCCTGAAACCAAATTGGTCTTCTCCTAACACTTCTTCCACTTTCCTCTCAATTCTTCTGTATAGAATTCTAGTTAAGATTTTTGATGCATGACTAGTTAAACTAATTGTTCTGTATTCTTCACATTTATCTGCCCCTGCTTTCTTTGGTATCATGACTATAACACTTTTTTTGAAGTCTGACGGAACTTCCCCTTTTTCATAAATATTACACACCAGTTTGTATAATAAATCAATCGCTTCCTCACCTGCACTGCGCATTAATTCTACAGGTATTACGTCTATTCCAGGAGCCTTTCTCCAAAACCTATGAAAAACTAATTTGATAAATGATTCTAGTTTTTCGATTGCTTGTGATACTTGAGTAATGCCGACCTTTTATTTCCTCCTAGGCGGGTAAGTTTCCTATTTGGAAAGAGCATCTACTGAATTATAAAAATGACCAAATGTGAGCTCTTTCCACAATTGATATCGAGTCTGGGTGTAATGCTACCAAAGAAACCGGATGGATCGGAATATTTGTTTTTGAGTTTCACGACATTCAAGTAGCTAATTAAAGAAGATAAGGAAACATATTATGAAAATTATTCAGCAATGTCAGGATTTTTATTACTGGAAGACGCAGCAAACAACTAAATCTAATGTGTTTTACTATGCCAGCTTTTTATTTCCAACAGATCTGGGTAAAAGAGGAATTGACTTCGTTAAGAATACTGATTATCTTGGAACTTCTATTGACTTAAATATAGCAAAACTAATCCGGTTGGTTTTCAAGGACGCAATTATAACTATGAAAATCGTTGAAAACGTACAGCGTCATCAATAACAATTTTGCTTGCACAGTAAAAAATTAATGGTGAAAGTTGATATACCTTATGTTCAACAGTTTGTTGTTTTATTCAGAGAGATTATTAGTACTACACTAGACACATTTTTATGATATCTGAACATGAACTAAAAAATGTACATGTTCAAATTCATTGATTTTTTGCAAACTGTAGAGCAAATATTTAAGTAACATACTTCGGTCGAATATTTAAATTTGTATAAATTAAATTTTTTTAAATATTTACTAACATCTAACCTAAATATAGCAAATAGAAATATAGCAGTAATATAGAAAATATTATCAGTCTTGTGGGTTTCTAAGTCGCAAATACACGAAATTTATATGAGTATTTTTGTATTGGTATTTCGGAGATATTGAAAGATTCTGCTTTACTTCAATAGTATGGAAAAGGTTAAGCTTATTGCGCATCCACGGTAGAGATGTGACCGACTCTCATAAATTCATTGTGAGAAAAGTCTTCCGTAAAAAATGGTTGTGATAGGAAATAAAAATCTACCAGTATAGAAATGGAGAAATGAGACAAATACTAACATCGATATGATGGTTGAATGCTTCCTCCTATAGCATATATATACTTCCTCGTGGCTTTCCTGCTCCGAATCCATTTCATCAAATATTTCTTTACTTTGGTAAAAAAAAAGAGCACAATAATGATTAAATTATTTCGTTTATAAGCTTAAATATAGGTTTAAAAAAAATTCTTATTACTTTAAAAATTTACTCATCCTCTTTGTTCCTACATCTCTTTAATCTGACTTTAAAGAAGAATATCCAACGTTTGGATATTTTACCTTATTGGTAATATTTCCCAAAGGAATACTTTTCTTCATTCGCATAATTACATGGGGTAAAGAAGTATCCACTTGAAAAATGAACTCTTCAGTCAGACCTCCAATGTGTGAAAAATGGTTTAGTTTGAAACAAAAAGAAAAAAACAGATAAGTAGAAAAAATTTATCTCCGAAATATTTATTTGTTCATTATTACTTTAGCTGAATTTCCAGCATTCCCTCTGTACTAGTTCTTCCCATTACCCACAAAGAAAATCGACGTTCAAAATTGAGAAATTTTTCCCACATTAGTTATCTATTTCAATTGTTTCCTTGATATGTTTTGCTTAAATCCATTCTTAGAAAAAAATTAAAAAAATACAGTCTTTTTGATGAAGATGAACACAGTTCAATTTTTAACACAATTAAATTTTTAAATTGTACTGTATTTAATTTTCGAAAAAATAAACTTTGCTAAAATAAAAGAGCTTCGTATGAAATTTCAGTAATTCTTTTTTAAAGTTACATAAGATATCTTCTTTTAACATGGTACTATAAAATATTTTTAAAACTCATTCTCAACGAGTAACTTGCCAAGAAACCTTAACTTTGATCGACATCAAAGAATTTTTTTTAAATATTACAATACAATACAATTTTCGTAAGCTTTTCTCGTACTATTTTTGTTCTCGATAAAGTAAATCCGGAGAAAATTAATCAGTAAATAAATTTATACCAATAAATGCCGTGGCCCATTATGATTCTAAGTTCCCTTTTTTTAAGGTTTATCTAAACTTTCAATCCGGATTATACAAGGTTTATTCGGGAAATTTTTTTACTTTCGTTTCATTGTTATAGAATTACTGCAAGAAAGATAGACAGAAGTCGGAATAATGAGTTTATTTTTGTAGATTTTATATGAAATTGAAGTATTAAAAAGCTTCTTCTAAAAAATTAACACATATAAACCTAATTTGTATATTTCTAGGTCGTATTACAATTTTTAAAAACTATACAACATGAGCGACATGATTATTTCGTAATAACATTTTACTTTCATTATAATTTATTTAAAATTGATGTACGCCATTTATGCAAATTGAGATGTTTTCGCAATCTACATGATATCTATACGAGGTACTACTATAAGGTGGAGCCATACCGCTGAAAACAAAACAAGTAAAGCAGAAAACATAGAATAGTATTATGTTATACACCCATGTTCACTTTTAGTTAAAGAAATCAACCATGTGTATTGAGGAAAATAAAAAATAACAATACCACTATAAGTTCAAAAAATTTATGTCAAAGACAATATATGTAGGGTAGATAAAAGTTAAAACAGTATCTCAAAGGTAACATATAATTACTCGTTTAAATAATTTATATTTAATCTACATAAAAATAACGTATTAACAGAATTTATTCTAATTTTACAAGTAAATTTTGATTAAAACTTCCAACTTAAGAAAATTATTATAATTTTAAGAAAAATACATTAAAAAGCAAAATAAATACTCATTACTTACTGTTCAACGAAGAAGTAGAATTTATTTTAATAAGTATGTATTTTATAAGCGTGCAACAGAATACTATGCAACCCACCTATGCTCACCTATAACCCCCAAAACAGAATACTATGCAACCCACCTACGCTCACCTCAAACCCTCAAAAATTTTCAATCACCGCAAAACTTCCCACTTGATCTTTTTCACATTAGCGCTTTTCATCCGAATTTTACTGTTGATATTTTTCTCTTTTTATCAGCAGATGTTCATTAATTAATGGTTTTTCACTTGTTCTTTAAGAAGAAAAACAAGTATTCATTCAAATTTTTTACCTATATTTTCTTATCACATTTATTCAAATTTTGTTTTTATAAAAAAAAAAAAAAATAAAAAGTAAACAAATACGGTTATCTTGTAAGAAAAATTGTATAATATTTTAAACAACATGATGTTACCATTTATACAGACACACCATTACAGACATTTATACAGATAATGTCTGTAATTTACACACACTAAATGCGATAATTCTGTTGGTCGTGATTTTGTGGTTGGTAACAAAACATACGAGTACACGTTTGGCCTTCCCAGCATCGTCAGTGTTTTCATCGTGGAGATGGATGCTATTAATAAGGCCTTAAATATAATTTGCCCATCATATCGACACGTACCTGGCGATTACTGACATGTACTCCAGAAACCCTGCTTTCCGTGAGATACAGTTTATTATTTCTGAAATGACTCAGCGTAACACTAGTATGAGCTCCTACTGGATCCCCAACAATATTAGAATTTCAGGCAATGAATGTGCTGATCATGCGGGAAAAGAGGCTTGTTTGCAGCCTCCGTTCACAAATCGCGTTGTTTATGAAGATCTTGTGTGTTTTCTGAAGAGAGTGATTCGTGATGAATGGCTAAGTGTAGGGAATGCTACCATCAACAATAATTTTCGCCCAGTTAAGGACACTGTCTCATTGTGAGGCTCTTCACCTAGGAGTAACTGATGAGAGGAAGCTATTATTAGCCGTTTGCGAATAGAGCATACTAGACTCACTTACGGACATCTCATGATTCGTACCGATGCACTCATTTGTGAACGCTGCGATTGCCAACTGACAGTACGTCATATACTTGTGGACCGTCTCTGTTATGCAGCATTACGTCGTAAATTACATTTGGGGCTAACATGCAAATATTTTAGAGAACGAAATGCCTGTTACCGAATGTCATACTTTTTCTAAAGGTCTTGTATCTGTATTCTCAAATATTTTATTACAACTGTTATGCGGTTCTTCATTTGTGTCGTTTGGCATATGCCAGATGGGAATTCCGTTCTATTTTAAACTTAAAAAATATTGTTTTTTATTTCGTAATTAGCATACGGTATAGGCGTTTTACGTCTGTTTGCTTTTTAAGTTAATTTTTAATTGTTTAATATAGTAATATTTTACCCGGGCACTGATACGAAACTTATTTGTACACCCAAAAAAAAAAGAAATTTTGTACAATTAAAACTTTTCATCTCCTAATTTGCTTATTCCTTCAAGTACTTGTCAAACTTATCAATTTCATTACAGCTTTTCTTTTATTCTACAAACGCTCTTTATCTAATTTTTCTTTTATCCTTTCGTGATTTAACGTATTACAAGACAAATAAATGGTATTTTATTAATAACTCTATATAATTCTTCTAATTTTTTTACAGCATTTCTTAAATGACACAGGGTTTAAACACGCTAACAACTGTCATACTACAATATGCGTTTAAAGCAATAGGCATATTGCTTATTGGTGGTTGATTTATTATAATAAATAATTAAAAAATGACCTTGAGATAATTTTTAATAAATCATTAGTTTTTGTATCTAACATTTATTTTTGTTTTGTATTTTTACTGTTTGTACACCAGTGATTAAAAGTAGAACTGCAGTACACTCATTCCCTGAAATTCCAATTACATTTCTTATTAAAGAGTTAGGATGAATATTGGGTCGAAAAATGAGCACATACTTTAGGTTTCCTCTCAGAACACAAATGAAATATCTGACCTAAAGACTTTTTCACACTAATTAAATAATTTTAAAGTTATAAAAGCGTCTTACAACTTTCTGCCGCGATGAAGGGCTTACTTTATCATGTAAAAATAAATGAAATCACATTCAAGCATAAAAACTCAGCTGGTAACAATATTTTATTCCCTATTTTCAAAGGGACATTCAAGTTTGGATAAATGAGAAGAAAATTCATTATAATTCATTATTATTCGTTTTATATATAAAACGATTTGTTTTTTAGTGGAAGGATGGAAAAACAACAATTTAGTGGATGTCTATTTTCTAGTGCACAATAATGCGAAAATTTCCCTTCTCCTTCCCCTACTAATTTAAGTACATTCCGATAGATTAAAGCAAAACATACGAAGCCGGAATCAACAGATCTACACGTTTAAAACCGTTTCACGTTTACAACTAGTAAATCATTAATATAATGAAACCGCCAATTAATTAATTTAAATCTAATGTTACGGTGTCTTTATGCTTTACAGCAAATATAAAGTTCAATATTACTTAAGTGGTAAGTTAACTGCTAATTCATATTTTAAATTACTGCCGTTTACGATAAAGTTATGTTTTTTGAAAAGTTATGAATTATGTACATATTAAAATTTTGAGGAGAATTCCTTCGCCTATTTATTTTAAAATAAATATTTTATTTATTTTAAAATAAATATAATATTAACGGTTAAAAGAAAAAGTACTGGGGGTTGATAACTTTTTGTTTATTCTCTCAGTAGTTATATGTACTGGAACTTTCTTCAGGGACTTAAAATAATGCGGTTTTGTGATACGGTGTCTGATTAGAACATGTTTTCAATATAATTCTCTGATGCGGTTGTGATTTGCGGTTGAGCAATAAGTATGAGATTGGCCTAAATTTAGTATTTTCCGATTGGTCGGATGTATTCAATCATGCAATCGGTGAACAAAACCGCGTTACTGCAATTGGTTGAAATGTGGTCTGGTTGGAATCCGGTATATTTTTTCTCAGGTTTATTGACTATTACGTACTTCGGATGACGTCAGTGTTACGACTAATGAAAAATTTATTTGTTTCTCCCTTGAAATATTCTAACATATGTTATGCTGGAAATGTGTATTATTATTCAGTAATATTACGGGTTTTAGTTTTTATGGATTATCAGCTATTTATCATTTTTAGTACATTTTTATTTTACTTTTTCGGATTAATTCGTTGTTAAAAATGAACAATTTTAATAATTTTTTGATGATTTAGAGAATTTCCATGGAAGATATTGTAATTTATTATTAATATAGATTAAATGTACAAAAAATAAATATAATATGACCGGGGTAATAGCAGTTGTATTTAATTTTAATTATATTCCCACTAGATTACATCAAGAATTCACTGGCTCTACAAGCCGGGCTTTCCTCTGGTTTTGCTGTCTTGTTCCAACCAGCTCACAGAACCCAGAAAGAAGGAATCCAGAAGTAGTTATTATAATAAAGAAAAAGGAACTAATGGCGAGAAAAAACGATCTTCTCTGGGATGAATCTCAAGTCCCCATTAGATGGCAGGTGATTATTCATCCATTATTACTTACGAAATCGGTGTATTTTTACCCGCATTGAGATCAACACTTTACTAATCAATGACTTCAATCAATGGATGTGGAGGAAAGAATTAAGGATATAATTACTGAAAAGGAAGATTAATATTGAAGTTATATAAAGCAAATGATTAAAGTGATGAATTTTAATTAAATACACACGGATTAAGAGGTAAATGCAAAACTGAAAAACTAATCCATTATATTTGTTTGCTTGCTACTGCCGGGTCTGGATATAAGAGGACTGTTCAAGAAATATGTAAACTGTTTGAATTGCTCGGGTCCAGTTGGTTTCAGTCAAATCTGCTTGGCGTCGCCATGTTCGTACAGATCATCTGATTACAATGCAGTTTTTTGATTGCAAATATCATTATTGGTTGCTTAGCTACGCGGTTGTTTGTGAAGTGTGTTTTTTCGTTGGGCAGATTTTGGAATGAGTGACTTGACGAGCAAAGATTTGCTGTGAAATTTTGTGTTAGAAAACTTAGAAAATCTGCGAGTGAAACTTTTGATATGCTCAAGGTGGCTTACGGCGACGTTGCTATGAAGCGTGCGAGATCTTTTAAGTGGCATGGACGTTTTAAAGATGGTCGTTAGTCGATTGAAGACGATGAGCGTCCTGGACGTCCTTCGACGTCAACTGACGACTCACACGTAGACAAGATCAACACCCTGGTTCGGGCAAATCGACGTCTGACCATCGGAGAGCTTGCTGAAGAGTGTGAGATATCAATTGGATCATGTTTCGAGATTTCGAGATCATTTTACGAGAGTGGTGACTGGTTTTTTCATCACGACAACGCTCCAGCCCATTCAGCCCTCAGAACTCGTAAGTTTTTGGCCAAACACTCGATCATTGTTCTACCCCACCCACCCTTATGACCTGACCTCGCTCCTTGTGACTTCTTCTTGTTCCCCAAACTCAAAAGACCTTTGAATGACAGAAGATTTGAGACGATTCCCGAGATTGAGGCAAATGCGACGAAGGAACTGAAGAACATCACAAAAGAAGCGTTCCAGGACTGTTTCCAAAAGTGGAAACACCGCTGGGATAATTGTGTGCTTTGAGGAGGAGAGTAATTTGAAGGGGACCCAGACAAGTAACTTCTAAATACAGTACATTTTGTTTTATGACGTTAGTCTACGTATTTTTTGAACAGAAGTCGTATGTGTATAGGCAACTGCAATTACTGCTACATGCTTTTCAGGCCTGACGTATCTGCAGATGTAGTGCAATGCACCGGTAAACATACAGTCTGGAACAGACTCAAATCGACCGCTCCTGAGACGTGTAATTAATTTAAACCCAACCAAAGAACACCCATATCCAGAGACTGGCATTCAAATACATATAAAATCAGTATAAGATCAACTGCTTTTACAAGGAGTCAAACCTCAGAACTCTTGGCTTCAAAAATCAGATGATTTTGCGGTGAGTTTAACCATTAAACTAACCCGGCAGGTAAGTCCATTATATTTACTGAGACAAAATACAGAAAAAACTAAAAGACATCTGTGAATAAAATTTAAGCACCGGTACGGGATAATGTTTAAAAAATGCATGTTTTGAACAAATAAATCCCCTATTTTAAAAATGGAAAATTTAGTTAAAAATGGTAAAACTAATTTTTATACACAAACGTTTTACATAATTTTTATGTATAAAATTACACTATCATTCAAATTCGAAAGTCAAGTATCTCGAATTGAATAATTTTTCATTATTTTTTATTCAAATTATAAAATGCATGAAAACAATATATTGATCCGATAAGCGATAGAATACAACAGATGTATTAGATAATGTGGTAAGTTTTTTTTCAGTAATTATAGCGAATATGACAGAAGTCATATTAATGATATTCAACATTTCGTCTCTTTCAACGAAAAAATAATTATATACACAAGTTTAGGAAAATTATGTAGGTCCTCTTACTTTATCTATTCATATTCAATCAAATAAGCATTCTGTTAAGTTGCATTCACAGTAGTTTGGCGGATCTAGTGTGATATCCATAAAACAAAAAAGATCCAAACTGAGATAATAGGGTAATATTTAGTTTCAATTTTAAAGTAATAAACAATATCTACAAAATGGTATTTTGAACTTTTAAGAGAAAACTGTAAATACAGAATAAAGCACCATAAAAATACTAAATTCTTTCAAGATAAATGCTACATCAGTAGATTACAAGCATAAAACTATAGAAATTACCTATTTATTAAGTAAATTAACATTTTAATTACAGATATAATTTAAAATTAGAAGCCTATCATAGGAATATAATTGTATGTTACCTATTATTACACTATGCAGATAACAAATGATTCATCACGCCTCTGATAATTATGAAGTAGTTGACTGAACGCTCATAGCCGTTTTAAAAAATATGAATTAAACATGGTTAGATTTAATATAGACTGAAAGAATCATCCCGACAATAACGTATAATGAATCACGACTACCAATAGCAATCAGATAAAGCTATTAACTATTGTGTAGCTTTGTAATTTTTGCGTACATCTTTTGTCCAAAGGCTTATGACCCTCGGACAGAAAGTTCAATAACCATTTCGATCTATGCGATTTTGTATGGTCTTTTAATGATCCAACGTATATAAGGAATGGTTTAAAATAGAACTTTACTGGTAAGTAAGATTAATGAATTTCAAAACCAGTAGCTAAGTTTCAAAAGAATCAATTTCTTTTTAATGTGGTTTTAATATTGATATAAAATTTTACCCTTTAAGATCCAACCTCCTTCCTCTTAAAATAAACATTCATAGGTAACGAAAATAAAGGATATATAAAATTGTAAAAAATCTATCTCCAGGGAATTTTCATTCATATCCGAACATCTTCCACATCTTATCAACATCTCAACAACTTATCATTTCACCTTCCAAACACTTTTTCCTGTAGTAAAATACAGATAATAAAATACTTTCATATTAACAGATTTACTTGTTTCACAGAACCTTCAGCATTCACTTTTCAATATTCTTAAATGTATACATATCATATTATTCAGTCTTAAAATCTCTGTTACGCATTTCAGCAGTAAAAGAAACAAATTTGCGATGGTTCAAAATCTTTAAATGTATGTATTAGAAGGAACTAAGGAGCCCTGGTACACTTAATAATAACCACAACTCCTGGTTGGGTTTTTGATGGAGAAAGCAGAATCTCCGGAAAAGTTCACAAGCAGACCTATTTCTCCCCTAAAACTACAGTAATAAAAAGGTTGCACTAACTTATGACAGGCCGCACACCTTTCAAGAGGTCAAGTGGGCACCTATTCAAATTTCTGTTGATTTGTAACGGTCTGCACCGTTACTAGGAAGGAACAGATTAAGGATAGAAGAAAGGAGTGGAAAGATTTATCGGAAGAGGAGCTAGAAAATAAGACAAAACAATCCAACATGAAAGAATTTTTGAAGGTCCCTTCCTGGTAACGCGAATTTCTCTTTAATTCCTTGAAAGAAAGGGTTATCTTTTCCAACTATGAGAACAGCACAGATCAATGCATCAGAAATTCCCAAAAATTTGTTACAAAAAACCTTTAATTCAAAATTTTTCATGAAAGATTTTAGAAGAATATTCAATATTTAATAGTTAAAATTTTTCAAAAAATTCAAATTTATACTTTATTTTGACTAGGTACAATACTGGTAAAAAATAAAACAAAAAATGATGATGATTAAATAAGTCTAACAGGCTGGATTATTTTCTGTTCTTCGAAGCACCAGCGAGAACTGGAAACGTTACTTCTGACAACTAAACTACTAGTGAAAAATAATGATAAAGAGAAAATAGTGCATAAAAGATTACACTGGTTGAAGAAGAAAAAAACATTAAATTACTATTCAAATTTAATGCAATCTGGTCGTTCACCTTGTTCAAAAAGCATCTCTTCTAAGAAACTGAAGTTTTTGCCAGTTTTTGAAGTTTTGCAACTGTTAATAGTTGCGTTATCCATTCAAAAATTATCATAAATTTTGATCAAAAGAACAAATTTTTAAGCAGTCAAAAACATGTCCCCGAAAACCACTGATCACATAACACCTGATCGTCTTTCTTGTCTTGAATTATTTTTATACTGATTAGCAAATCAGCATAGCGAATGAAAATTATAGATCTCATTCCGGTAAAAAATTATCGCCTAATTTAAAAACCAATAAATACCAGTCTTTTATTAAGACTCTAAGTGTACGGAACTGGGAATGATTATTAATGGAACTGGCAATGTGAAAGAACTCGTAAATTTATAAAATAAAAATGAAACTACAATCAGAAATTCAACTCACAAAATTTGTTCGATTTATATTTGTTTTAATGTTTTTTTCTTCTCCTCTAGAAAGGTTTTACTACAGTGAAAATAATTAACAAAAAATTAATTTCCCCAGAAAGAGTCAAAGGCCTCATTTGAAGTTTTAGAAATATTTTCCTATATAAGTTATTTTAAAATCTAATTATTTTACATAACTTTAATTACTTTTATAACTTTAAATATATTTGAAATATTTTCTGAACTTAAGTTCATTTTTAAAGTATTTAGACTATATGCGAAGTATGTGTAAATAATTTATTCTCAGTAATTACTTTGTTGACCTTAAAATGGTCGTCAGATAGTTTATTTAATGACGTAAAAATTAGACAAATTAAGCAATTGAACTTGTTTTACCGGCTTACTTACTTTGAATTTATATGCTTTGTCTTTTAGAATGATTATAAAATACCAGCAATCCCATTTAAGGAAATATAGTAATTTCTTCAACCGCAAAGCAACAAGTTGTATAGTTATTATGCTCGTAAACGTATCATAATTTTAAAGAAGTTGCTTTCCGGAAAAATACTTCAAATTTTATAATTATATATATTTGCTTTATACAATGACATATAACGTTTAAAATTTTATAAATTATTGTTTTAAATAAAAAAGTATTCGTTTTATTTTATTACCTTCTCATAATAGAGTTGGATGACAAAATACCATTCTAATTCTGGATAATATTTTAATTTACAAAATGACAAGTTAAAAAGACATAATAGATCTTGTTTGCCAAGAAACTTATATAAAATAGTACAAGCGGTAAGAATATTGCCTTCTGAGTAAAATCGATAAAAATTACTTACGTGCCTGTGAGAGAATTATGGTGTAGTGTCATTGACGGACACAAAAATAGGTAAAACGTATACTTTCTGCTGGCGCTAGACCCCTTCAATTCGTAAGGAAGAAAGAAGGAAGGATGCAGTTCTCAACTTTTTCTAGGTACTTACCTGTATGTTGTTTTTTCGTATATATATATATATATATATATATATGTGTGTGTGTGTGTGTGTGTGTGTGTGTGTGTGTGTGTGTGTCTGCAAGTACGTTGTAGATGACCTTTAATCTATCAAAACTTTATCATGCTTTTCAACAAGGTTGCATGGATTGTGCATATAAGTAGATGTTATAACTATTTTATGAGAGTAAGAGATATAATCGTGATATAGAACGTAAAGGTTCTATACTTGACAGCGACAAGTGTGAATTTCTTCCTAATAACCAATAAAGCTTCTAATACTTCGTATTTAACCGCTTCCTTTTTTCTCTCAAGTGATATTTCCACATCAAACGACGATCAAGGTGGAAGGAACCCAAGGTAACGTACGCGGTCAGAATCATCGCAAACAATGAGAAGAGTTAACCACTGGCGTATGGTTAATAAAATGGAGAATAAAGGTGAATCAGAATAAGTCGTCATAATTCGTTTGAAAATAAAACTTGTAACAATTTATTTTTAAATATTATTTAAATTTTGAAAGAGGATTCCACTTCGATTTTAAATAATAGTATCCGAGCGAATAATTAAATAAAAAGGATCTGATACTTGAAGATTACCAAAAAAATTTCATCAGTACTCAACAAGAAATTCGAGGTCATTTTCAGATTAAGATTTCAAGATATAAACTCAATTAATTGTTTTATCAGCTTAGTTTGTAGATATCGAATATGAATATTTATTTTTCACATCGAAATTTAATTTTAAAAGGATAATAATCTATCTAATTTAGATCTTTGTTTGTTATTATAAGAAAGGTGGAATATAAGATAGAGAATATAATAAAATAAAACGGCCTACTTGCCATTTTAATGAAGTTGCAACGCTCGTGTAAACTGTTTAACTAGTATCAATGACGCCGTATTAATGCACCACTTTCAAATAGCAGTGAAAATTTTTATTAAATCAAAACAGTGAAAATAAACTTTAGCACTATAATAAATAACGCCGAACAACAACCACAACAATATCAACTAATGGATTCTTATAATAAGAATAAAAAATTAATAACCGTGTTTATTATATTATATTTATATAGAAACAAGGTGGTTTTATGTAAACGTGCAAAAAATCTTCACGCGCAAAGATTAATTTCTGAATTGGTATGCTGCTTTGTAAAATACTATGAAGGAAAATCTTTTAAACTTTTTATCACAAATTTTATGAAACGTTTTGTTTTCGCTTAATTCAATCGTTTTTGTATGAAATAAACACTTTCGAACTGTTGTATAAAAAGCTATGATAAGAAAGTGCTACATATTAAATAATTTTTATCAAATCATTCCTATATGTATTTTTGTAAAAAAACATTATTTCCTGTAAATACTTTTCAAATTACCTATTTCAATAATGTTTCAGAAATTTTTACATTACAAAAATAATACACTTTGTTTACACATTTTTTACAACTAAACTATGGCACAAACATGGTTAAGGAAGGAAATCAACCAACAGTAGCGTAAAGACGGTTATTTAGAAGGCTATCACTTCTGTCAGGATTCTGAGTTGGGATTTAAAGTTCCCACTTCAGAATTTAAAAAAACAAAAGAAAAACTTTAAAACCAAGAAGAGTGGATACATTGGAAGAAAACTCTAAAATAAAAAAAACAAATTACCTATACATAAAGCAGTTGAGATACACTAGAAAGTATTTATGTAAAAAAATATATTTTCAAAACTAAGTTTCAATTATATTCAATTCATAAATACAAAATAAAAAAGATACTAAAAGAAGATAGCAATACAGATTTGTTCATCTTCATATAAAACGTAATAATTACACAAAGAAATCTTTTTAAAAAAGAAAAAAGTTAATCTAGATCCGAAGGCAAAAAGAAAAATTATTCTATCAAAAAGTTGTTGGAAGATGAGTTGTAGAAAAACACTCACTATAAACAATAGAGAATTCAATATACTTAGAAAAGCAGAGGCGTACTAAAAAAGTCTAGACCAAGAAAAAACAGTAAGTAATAAATAAGATTTATGTATAAAAAAAAGATTTTCCACAAAAGATGACAAACATAAAGCCAAAAGAAGGCGTTTTTTTTTTGTTCATTTAGTATTGAAAAACGGTTAAATTCAAAAAAAGATGTCTACTGATGAAACACGCAAAGAATTTTTAACAATTATAATATCTAATACTAAAAAATCTTCTATCTCCAAAATAGAATTTTGTAAAAAATAACATTTTATAAATAATACAAAATTTTAAGACATAATTTATTAATATAAATTTTTTTTAAACAAGTAATAAAAATGGGCTAAAACGAAAAGCATTTAAGAACAGCTTGTTTATCGACAGATGAAGGAAAAAATGTAAATTGTTAAATGAAAGATATTTAAAAAAGATGAACTAGATCCAACAAGCAAATTATTATTATTTTTTTTTTGAAAAAAACAAGTATTAGAAAAAAAAAGTAAAAAGTGATAAAAAGTAATAGATAGAATTTACGTATAAGAAAAAATTATTAATTAAAACAGTTGCAACTAGTTAAAACTAAATCTATAAAAGGAAATGGTTTATAAATAAAAAATAATAATTTAAAGAAAGTAGATTTAGCAGTTATAAAAAACTAAAGTAAAAAAAAAAAACAAATATCATCTAGAAGTCACAAAAACGAGTTTATAAATAAAAAAAATATTTGTAGAAACTTAGACAATTTAGAACAACCGAAAACTTTTCATATAATACAACGAAACTGCAGAGAAACCTTTGTAGAAAAGGAAGAAGACTAGAAAAAGAGTAGTAAAAAATAAATAAAATTTAATTGATAACAACATTCTTTGAAAAAAATTAGATGTGGGTACCACACGACTTCCTTGTACGCTTATTAAATTGCTTATAAACATTTTTAAAAGTACATAAAATTTTATTTCAATTATAATTTTTGATTTCTTCAATTTTTTTTATTTTTTATTGCTATTATAGAATTATTATTTACTGTTAATTTTTTTTTAACAGTCAGAGTTTAATAATTATTAATAAAATCAATATATTTTAATTTTAAAAAAAAGTTGGAAATGAAATCGGATTCGAACCGATGTGCCTTCCCCTTGTAAGATTCTAATATTTCATTAATTAAAATTTTATTTGGCTATAACTCTGGAACCAATGAAAATAAGTACCACTTATGGTATATCGTTAAAAATAGCTCAATGAGGGCTTACTACTGCAGTAAAGAAAAATCCTAAATCCAATTTTTTCTTGATTTAAGGCTATTTTGGACGTTACTGGTCTAGTCGATTGCAATCAAAATGGGAGGTGCACAACTAGATGTTACAACAGTCCTAAATACAAAATTTCAACATCCTACGGCTAATATTTTTTTAGTTATGCGAGATACATACAGTATCATACGGTGTGACACACAGACGTCACGCCGAAACTAGTCAAAATGGATTCAGGGATGGTCAAAATGGATATTTCCGTTGAAATCTGAAAACCGAAATTTTTTGCGATCACAATATTTCCCCTTCGATTTGTATAAGGAAGTAAAAACTGTTTAAAAAAACTTGTAAAAAATTTAAGTGTAGAAATTTTAACAAGGATTTTTTGAGTAAATCTGAAAAAAAAATTGTAATGCAAATGTCAAAAGTTCAAAGAAGGGGATAGTCAACAAATTTATCAATTATAAAAAAAGGGAACGATAAAAACTGATGGTAAAGATAAACTATTTAAGAAAAGCATAATTAGTCAAAAGCAAATGCTTAAGAAGAAATTAATTACAGTAATTAAATTATTTCGAAAGAAATAATTTAACCTTTCTTAAGTACCTTCCTTAAAGATGTATTTCCTAAGTCATAAAAATGTTTATTGTAAAAAAAAACACTTTTTTTATAGTACTTAAGTTAAAAAACATCACTAACCAAAACAGAATACAAAAGAAAATAATTTTGGTGTGAAAACTTAGATGATCAAAGTCTGAAGTAAATTTAGAAGCAAAACTGAAACAGTTCTTAAAGAATTTATAAGATGATTAAAAAACTGATATTGTACTTATAAAATAATTTTAATAAAAATAAATATGTTTACAAATGGTTCAATGAAACTTAAGTCAAAGATATATATTTCAGTTAAACATAAATGTAAAAAATCCCGAAAAACAAATGCCACATAGAAGAAAATAAAAAAAAACTTCTATCTGAAAACGCAAAACGTAACATTTCATAGAAACTTAAAATGCTTAATCTATTATCAAGAAAAAACTATGAAAACAAAAACAAAAATATATCTTTTTCTTTGTTTTTACTTTTCCAGATTCCTGATATGTACAAAACTTAAACCTGAAGTATAAATATAAATTTAAATAAAAAATTAAACATAATTATATTTAGGATTTTAATAAAATGTTCAAAATAATTGAATTTTTTCTTATTCTAATATTTATAAAAGAAATATTAAAACGTAACATGATCAGAATGAATTTCGTACCAAGTTGTATGAAGATAATACAGAGTGTTCAAAAAGTGACGAAATTTTATGGAAGAATGTTTCCTTATTTTGTTGCAGGTTTAATTGAGGAAAATGGATTACAATGCAGCAGAGTATATTCATTGTTTCCCAATGCATTAGATGTGTCAGTTATGCCCATACCCAGAATGCCTTCACAGAAACTTCTGGTGTAGATGCATCAAACAAGTCCTCCATCAAGGGTTGTTCGACAAATTCCAAGAGGTAGGGAATGTATTAGATAAAGCCAAAAGTGATCGACCGAAAGTGCTAGGACCAGACACGTTGATCGACGTGCAAGCTGCGTGTACTCAAGAAGTTTGTGCAGCGCCTACTAGCCCGTATGGTCTCTCCGTTGGTAGTACCCACACGGCATTAAGCAAGTATTTAAAGATGCATCCGTACAGAATTCGTGTTGTTCATGAGTTGTTACTCGCAGACACTGGAAAAGGTGTAGTTTTCTGTCAGTGGTTCATATCACCTACAACGCCAGATGTGGAAGAACTCGATGATTATTTTCGATCTGATGAGAAATGGTTCTACTTTGATGGATACTTAAATGCACAGAATTCACGCATCGATGTACGGAAAATCCACGTCAACTGCACGATTCTCCTCTGTATGAACAAAAAGTGGATGTTTGGTGTGCGATGTTACGTAGATGAATCTTCACGACATCTTTCGTGGGCACAGTGAACAGTGAGCGCTACATACAGATGGTAAAACAATTTTTAAACACTATACCTGCAGACCGGTTAGAGTAGTTTCAGCAGGATAATGCTACGGCTCATACAACTAACAGCACTATGACTTTCTTGCATCAGTGTTTTCATGGACTAGTGGTTTCGAAGGAGTTCTGGTCCCTTGGTCTCCTGATTTATCCCGTCCTGACTTTTTCTTGGGATATCTTAAGGATGCTACTTACAAAATTCATCCTCACACCGTTCCAGAATTGCAGAACGAAATTGAACGATGTATCGCTGCAATTCCTCAACAAACATTACATGTGTAATACAACGTCGAGCATACAACGTCATATTCAATTATGTGAATCGCATAATGAAGGCCACATTCAACAACTATTGCAACTTACTCATTTTCCCATAAGGTTGAGTCACTTTTTGAACACTGTGCACATGATAGATATATAATCTAGTATATTAATTATATAATCTTATTAATATTACCTAGTACACAGATTTATATTTCTGATTTTTTTTTTTGTTGAATTATTCAGGTTTTTTTTTGTTAGCTTATCAGAATTCTCTACTTCAGGGATTATACAAGCTTGTATAATTCCTGGGTTATATAATCTTGTACAACCATCATAGACCCTCCGGTCTGCTACATAATTAGAAATTATAACTCGTAAATAATTTTCGTCGAGAAACATATAAACTCTTATAGAAATATAAATAAATACAGATCTGCAAACAGTTCTAATACTTATTTTCACTTTAAAAAATCAAATTGAAAAAGTAAGAAAAAAGAAGTCAAAGAAAAAAAAATGTGCTAACCCCAAAACCAGAAAAAAAGGTTTCGAATCTCTCCTCTTGTTAGTTTGATCATACATAACATATTGATACCAAAGAAACAATCAGTGGTGAAGTAATCTACCTTCTTCCACGGAGAACTGTACAATTTTTATAAAATAAATTACTAGCAAGAGTATCTCTATAAAAGACACACTCGTCACTGCAGAACCAAAAAAATTAATTTCTGCTAATCCTTCATTATCACACAACGATACTTTTACCGACTGTTTCATAAAAAAAAGAAGAAAAGCAGTGTGATAATGAAGACAGTGTTAAAAACTACACCATCTTCATTAATACATATTAAAATTATTATTGAAAAATGGCGTATGGCAAGTAAATATTTCTTACTACCGATCAGTTAAGTATTTACTTTTTTAAGAAATGTATAGTTCTCTGAGGAACGGGGGATCTAAACGAGGGGAGATTCCAAATTTTTACACTTGAAGTGCATTTTAGGGTTTAGGGATATTAAAAATAGGTTTGTTAAATTATAATAAACAGCTGGTAACGACGTAGATGAAATTTCTTGGAATTTGCGTAAAGTTAATCACTAGGGCAGTTCGGTGGGCTGCTCTAGTGATTAATTCGTAGTCGTAAATCAGTTATTTAACAGCTGATTTTAGAAGTCGAATTCTGAGGTTCAAATTCTAATACAAATTGGCACTTTTACGGAATCCGACAGTCACTTTTTTCCATCTTTTCTTCTAAATCAGTGGATATTTGGAGGTATTTTCAGAGAAATTATAAGTATAATCTAATTAAATTTAAGCTATGCTTACTACTCAAGGTTAGCGAGCGAAGCGAGCGTAAGTCAAGTTTTGTTAGATTATATTTATTATTATACGTATAATGCTTATTATATTGGACCTCTCTCAGATACATCTGGAAGAACCATGTTTGAATAAAATCGACGAGAAGAATTAAAAAAATAGGTTAGAGAGCGAAGCGAGGGTAGCTTAAGTTTTGTTAGAATATATTTATAATTTCTCTGCAAATACCTCCAAATATCCACTGATTTGGAAGAAAAAATTGAAAAAAAATGGCTATCAGTTTCGAAAAATAACCTAAAATTTAGTTAATTTTTTACGTATTTAAATACTAGTCGGTGGATACCGGTGTACTTGGTGGTTGAGGTTCAATTAACCACACGTCTCAGGAATGGTCGGTCCGACTCTGTACAAGACTACCCCTCATTTACATGTCATACATATCATCTTCGTCTTATTTTGGCCGTGGGAGGATTGCTTATTGTTTACTAGTTGAACAGATTGCAACGTACACATCTGGAAAAAATATATTAATTTGAAACTTGTTTTTAATATTTTTTCCCATGAGGAAGAGTTATCAAGTTAATAAATAAGTCCTTCAATCAATATCACAGAGGTAGACAAATTTTTAACATTTAAAATTAGTTTTTGATTTAATATGGAAACATATTGCCACATAACATGTTTTTAATTAAAGTTTATCATCATTATTAATATTGAGAATATTTTAGTTCAGCTACTTTAGCATCTGTACGTACAAATTTTTGTAACATTTGACTAAACATTTAGAATGTTATTGTTCGTTTTTTTTTTTTAATAGAGGGAAAGATGTTTCCCAAATGAAGTACAGTCAAGAATTGCCTGAATTCTTTGATACTGGGTCGGGTGATCCTCAGAGGTCAATTCTGGGGCTGGTTCTATATCGGTGTTCACTGCAGACTTCCCGACTTCAGGGAACATCACAGTTGTATCGTTTGCAGATAAGACGGCGATTTTGACCCTATCATACCGTCTGCTAAACTACAAACTCTATTGGATCTAATTAACGAGTACCTAGCTAGATGGACGATGAAGGTTAATCCGGCTAAGTCTAGCCATGTTATGTTTGTGATGAAAAGGGGTTGACTGCCTCCAAGTTTAACTTAATGGAGTTTTTATCTAGCATGCTTACAGCATGCCATACCAAGGACTGCATCTGGTTCACCGTCTGACGTGGAAGATTCATGTCAGGGAGAAAAGGACGCAGTTTAACATTAATTTCAGGGAGACGTACCTGGTCATTAGGCAGGGGGATACAACTATCATTACCTAATAAGAAACCTCTGTAGTCAGCGGTCCTTAAAACAATTTGGACCTACGGAATCCAACTATTGGGTACGATAAGTGAGAGTAACATCAAAATCATACAGCGATACCAGAAAAAATTATTGAGAAAAATAACAGAAGCGTGAAAAACACTGAAATACACGATTCACTGTGATTGCCAACCATTCGGGAGGAGATACGGCGATTCTAAACAAAATACAAATGTATTATAAATGTGGACGGCTTGCGGTTAACCACCTGGATAACATCAAGGACGTAAGGTGCCTAAAGCGGCTGCAAACTGTGTGTATTAGATCTGTAAGTTATCTTAGATTTGAGATGAATCCGCTATTGTAGGGTGTTGTGCATCGTCAAAATTCTTCATTTCATTTCACCACTTACTTTTGTTGGTACTTTGATTTGTTTCACCGTTTCTTTGATTAGTAATTCTTTGTGTGATGATAAGACTATTTTTTGGTGATTTCTTTGCTTTTTATATCCTGAACTTAATCAATGTTCCTTGCACTCATCTTTGTATCTATTTATTTATCTTATTATATATTTTTGTATTCTGTATAAGAGTAAACAAATAGTTTAAACAAATAATTATTTTTTTATTATTATAGTAAATATATTTTAATAATTAAATAATTTAACTAGACATATGTAGTTCTTTGAGAAATTTCAATGGAAACCCCTCTCTGAATGTCAATTTTTGTATTCAAATTTACTTTATTTATTTATTCGATTCCGGTAAATAGGAGCCGATTGTAAATTAAACATTGCGACAAAAAGAAAAATTAAAGTAAATAAATAATTAAGATCTTAAGAGCAACAATACTTTTCATCCTCACCACTAAAGGGCAAGGTTACGTTTAAGTTGTTTAAAAATGCTGAATTAAAGAATATTACTCCTAGATTTTTTATAAATATCTCTTAACGATTTCTAAAAAGAATAAAAGAATATATAAAATATTATTGCAGCTTATATTAAACAGGCATACTTATTACGCGGTAATAGTTCATCTCTACAGAAAAAAAATTAAAAAATTAATATGAATGTAACGGAAAGGAATTTAACTTTCACAGATGTGTTTGACATATTTTGTGATTTCTGTCATAAAAATATGTTCATTGTTAATATCGTAATAATTATTATTACTCCATTGTTTTGTCTTCATTATTCCTTACCTCAATTAATCCTTATCTTCAGTTTAATTCTTCCGGGTATTTCTTACCTAGAATTAACAGCTAAATTTATAACTTAATTAATTAATACGAGTATTTACTTTTAGACTAACTAAATACAATTAACCTCTGTCATCTTATAATTAATTATTTATAAACCGAGAAAATCTCTTTTTTATTTGTAATTTCCCTATCATTTCTGTGCTTTCGTTATAAGGCAATCAGGTTCTTGTGACAGTGTATTAAGATAGCAGAGTTAAATGTCATTTATACTTCACGTACTGCGACAACAGAATACTAGGAGTATGCTAATACTGACTAAGACACATTAATTGACACTTTGGTGGCATCATAGTGTTGCCTTGATATTATTGTCATCCATCCGAATATTTGTAAATGATTATGGTTTTTCTACAGGTCTTAACTTTTATAGTTTTATATTATTCTTGATGGAAAATTTATCTTGTCTTCCAAATGCTATATGCAAACTGTTTAGAACAAGAGAAAGGAATACACAAAAACACGCACCTATATAGAATGATTTAGATAGAAACGAAAATAATTGGGGAACTAATTTTAGAGTTTTAAATAAATAAAAAACTCATACAAACATATGTCTTAAAACCCTTTGTTATCGAGTTACGGCTAGCGAAACATTTCGTCCATATTTCAATTCCACCGGTGAAATGAGGTCATACTGAAAATTTTAAGGCGTTGTATAAGGGATAAACTTCATGATTTCTTATTTTTATTGACCTTTAAAATCGAATAAGACAGGTCCAAAAACTATATCTCGCGTAGTTCTCGTGATATAAAAAAATCTGTCACAAAAATATGTTCTTTTTAAGGTTTGAAGTACAATAGCTTTGTTAAATGACTAAGAAGTGCGTAAATGTTATTATCAACCATTGTAGAAAATTTAATTCAAAAGAAAATTGGCGTAACAAAGTTTATGAAAAACAAAAAATAATCACTTTTATTATTGAAAACAGAGAAAAACAAAACTTAACAGAAAAATTTTATGACTTGTAAAATTTAAAAACAGCTTTTTTTAATGCAATAAATTTAGATCTTTGAAAGATTAGGTTGGAAACACTAACTGTATTTCGAGATTAATTTGAATACTACTAATTTTTATTATAAAATGGTAGTTTGTATGAATAATAAACGTTACGTAATTTAGTTGTTCTTTATACGACTATTCTACACGACTACAAATTACTGTACGAGTATAGAAGACATTACATGCCCACAGACTACGTCCTTAATCATGTTCAAAAGTTCAACTCTTCCAGTTTGGCGACGATGCCAGTCGACGGCAGTTTTCTTAATATGTTAACAATATTACGGAATTATGGATTAATTCCGTTGATATTATTTTCGGATGAAGCTACTTTTACCCGTAATGACATAACACATAGTATTGACATCGGTGATCTGAAAAAAAAACCCATATGCTGTAGTCGAATCAAACTCCCAGCAACGATTTTTGGTGAATGCTTGGTGTGGCATAATCGTCAACCAATTAATAGGTCCTTTCCCACTAGAATAACGAAGAAGAATATTTAAACAATGAATTTATTACGTGTTTGAAAATTTCTCACTGGCGAAACGAATTGAAATTTACTATCGACATGGATCACAATCACATTTCACGAATTAAATAAGATAACTCTTAAGATGAAAAATTTACTGTAAATGGATGGAATGTAGGCAGCCAGTAAATTGACCACCTAGATCACCGGATTTTACACGTTTAGATTACTGTTTACGTGGACGGATGAAATGCGAGGTGTACAATCAAAAAGTAGACATAGTGATGAACTGATCGCTCGCTTCACAATGCTGCTGCCCTCATAAAGGAACGCAAAGATATCATTAGGTGTAAAGATATAAAGGATAGAGATAGAAAAAGAAAGGAATGAGTTAGAAAGCATCATGGAATTTTCGAACATTTATTGTAAATTTACACTACAGCGAGTACTAGAGAATACTTTTTGTACTTACACTGGCGAGTATTTTTTTACTTTAGTGAGTCCTACAATGAGTATTTTTAAGTAAATTAAAAGTTTGTTTTTATTTTCAAAAGTTTAAAGTTTCTGTATTTAAAAACCTAAAACAAAGTTTGTCTTATCAAATATTTCTGTTTTATTGTTGGATTTCATGAAAACTACTGGAGATACAATTCTGGGACCCGTTTTATTTGATTTTATAGGTCAAAAACGTAATAGCCATCAAGTTTACACCTTATATATAACGCCTTAAAAATTCCAGTACGTCCTCATTTCACCGGTGGACTAAGGTCCAGGAGAAATTTTTCGGTAGTTGTAAATCGATAACAAAGCGTTGTCGGACATATATTTGTATGAATTTTTTTCGTTATTCAAGCACTAGAATCAGTTCCCAAACACCTTTCTTCCTGAAACACTCTGTACGCACACGCACACGCACACACGCACACACCACACAAACACACACACACGCACACACACAGAGAGCGAGAGAGAGAGAGAGAGAGAGAGAGAGAGAGAGTGAGAGAGATGAGAGAGTGAGAGAGTAATCATCTCAGAAAAATAAAAAAGTTTCAGCTAATATTATATCTGAGTCAAATATTTTTACAAATTATATGTACATTGGAAAATTGAAACTGAATAATAAAATATTGTAAAAAATACAAAAAAAAATTCGAAGTACACCGGTAGACATTAAATCAGACAGTGATGAATTTTCTGCACTCAGGCAGCAGTATAACAACCAGTCTTTCACAATTTATATTATGCTAAAGATTATCCTGCTAAAATGTCAATATTGAGGACATCCTGTTACATTAAGATGAACCTTTCAAGAATGGCTGCTAACAGTAAAGATGCAATCCGTCAATTGCAAATTATGTTCCGATATAAATAAATGGGAACTTTCGTAAAAATAGTTTTTATAGAGTTCTAGAAGGTTTTTGGTGTTGAATCAGCATTTACAAACTTAAATAATTCTAAAATAAAAATTTTACCCAGATGCAACTAACTGTATTTTTCCAGAATTCGCACAAAGCTTGAAATTTTCCTTCAGTGACAAAGTTGAAAATTATTAGCAAGTTTTAAAAAGATTACCCTGAAATTTTGTGTAAAATAGTGAAAATCCGTTCTTTCAACATATTTACTTACATAAATATACTAAAATGTTCAATTCTTTCTTATTCTGCTCAGTAAGACTGTGATGGAGAGGACTTGTAACTTACCGAAATGACTGTACCACTTCTGTTGCTGAAATGTTTCTCGCCTACAATTATTACGGGTTTTTCACCCGAACTTTGAGCAAAATGGTACAAATAGTACAACACAAAATGAAATTTTTACAGGTTAAAGGGTAAATTTCATGAAAAATTAAAAAAAAACTTTTTCAAAAATATTTCTGATTTTATAATTTTTTAATATGCTCAAAAGATATACACTACTAAAATTTTTATTGAATCGAATCCCTTCGATTTATAATACACCATTACATATTTTTTTTGGATTCACTCTTTCAATTTTATAAAAAATATATGGAAACAGTTCCTGTCTTACACAGGCTGCTACCAAAAAATAATGATTCTTTGGTAAACGTTACCTTGGCTAAATAATAACATTTTTTTTTTAAATATCAAATTCTTAACATTTTGTATAATTTTAATTCTTAGGTTCTTAACCACATTGCACAAAATACAAAAACACAAAAATCAAAGAAATTATTTTTTTAAAAATGCTGAAAACACAGCATTATCCTATAGTTACATTAACGTCCTAAGTTGTTTCTGATGCACTGATTACACGCACACGCGCGCGAAAACATACACAACCTAATTTAAAATATTTATCATTTTATTTAAATATAATATTTTTTTCATTTATTTAATTCAATGATTCTAACTAAAGTGCAAGCGCATAGTGTAGCCGCTGGTGTAGTAAGCGACTGGTATAGCCGCGAGGCTTAACCAGGTTACCGACTCAAACAGGCGATCAAGTTATAAAATATTCATTTATTTAATTCCACCACTCACCTACGATGTCACAACATAGCAGTAGTTCAGAGCATTTTTTTGGATGGAGTGCGATTTTGTAAAGGTTTTTGTAGATACTGCTATTTGTTAATTGTTAACAAATCTGCCGAAGAAAAATATGACCCTAATTAAGCGAAATCTTGAGATACTGAGGGTGACCTTGCTCTACAGCCTCACCCCCTTGATCTTTTAAGTTGAAAATTTAAAGGTATCAATGCCCCATATGTTGATGTAATCTGACCCAGTTTGGTCAAAATAGGTGTAGTATTTCTGGAGATATAAGGTGATTTAGAGGCCAACACTGAACACACCTACATAAGAGCATTAACATCTGAAGAATTTTCCATCCGGTTTTTTGGTTCCGCAGATGTTAAAACGTTAAGTATGCCCAAATTGGACCGATTACAATACTTTACCTTCTAAAGCTGTAGCTCGTAATAGCGCTAGACGGGAAAGTAATTAAACTACTTAAAAATTGATAAATTTACTCGATATTTAATCTAAAACTGTAGACTTTGTTTATTTTTTACACATCTGTGGATTTTTCGAATGTTTATATATTTTTTCTTTGCATCTTATGAGCTTGAAAACCTAAGAATTAAGAAAGAAATGTAAGAGAATGCTACTGGCTTTCATTTATTTACATACACAGCGCACGTGCGCCTATAGAATTTTTCAAGTATTTATTTTTTTTTTTTTATTAAAGAACCTCAAAACTTCAAAATATACAACAATTTTAGCATTCACTTTCAAATGAAAATAAATTCTGTAAAAATAAAGCTATTCTAAACAGCGAATTCGAACTTTTATACATTTTATCTAATCAATGATTTATCTATCCACGAGTATACAACTTGTGAACTACTTTTTTCTTAATCGTAGATTATCTTTTAAATCAACTAATATGGACATCTGAAAGAGGTATTTATTATGAATACAAAAAATCATTTATATGAATTTACATAAAAATAATTTAATCCAATTATTCGTGGAGGGAAATATTTAATAGATTAAACTTCTGATAAAGCGAAATATTTAAAAATTTATATGAGAGATTGACTGAATAAATATAATTTAAACTGATTAATAGTTATCAGAATATGTTAAATAAAATGTATATTAATAAATATAAAAATGAAAATAGAAAATTTAATGAACAAAAGTATTAATATAACTAAAAGTAATGCAATTATGTTTAATAATTAGTTTTTATTCTTTTTTTTATCAATTAAATTTTTTAATAGTGCGTATTAATTGAATAAAATAGTCACGTTACATAATAATGTAGAATTTAATATTAATTACTGCACTAACTAATTGTTATAATACACTAGGAATTATAAACAGAGAAACTATTGACTAAATAAACAGTTAAAATACCATGCACTAATTGTGAAAGGGAACATTATGCTTCACCGATAAAAAAAGTAGAAGAGGACAAATATATACAATCAAATTAATGTTGATCTCAGATACGAATGTAATTTTAACAAATATCTATAAAAAATATATTCATATATTTTAAAATTATTTTTTCTCAAGTATGTGAGAGAATCAAAATAAAAATCTTGTTTATTTTTAAAAGTTATATTTCTTCCTCAGTAGCGAATTCTTATCATTCAATAATTCTTTAATTTTATTATTAATTTCAGCCAAAGTAATTTAATCAACAAATCTTAATACGATGGTGGTTCAAAGCTTAATAAAATAACAGCAGCAGTCCGAAAAACTTTATTCTACATCACTATTTACATGTTCCTTTTTCAAAATAGTCTTCCGTAAGTGCAACACACTATTTCCAGCACTCGGTCCACTTTTCAAACACGAAATTCAGGCCAACTTTCGAAAACACGTCGCATTTCGCCTTTTCAACATTTTCAAGCTCTAGATTCGTCTCAAATTTTCGTTCTTTCAGGTCCTTCTTTACCTCCGAAAATAACCAGAAATAGGACGGAGGTAGATCTGGGCTGTATAGTGGGTGTCGTTATATTCAGCACACTGATGTACCAAAAATCATTACTGTCATCTCTGCAGGTACGTGATGTAGGTAAATAAATCTTTAAGGTCAAAAAATATGACCATCTTCATCCTTTACCAGCGCTCCGCGTGCAGCTTTCGCTTTTTTCGGATGTGGTGAATAAGTGACTTACATCGGGAGCTTTGTTGTTTCATCTCAGGATATGGAATATTTAAGACCTTTCAACGATTACCACATTATACAAAATGCTTTGTTCCAAACTCAAACTCATTGCTTATTACACTGCCCTCGTATTTTTATTATTTTTTTCCCCGCATGATTACTATTCTTTTAAATATTGATTATTTACTTCCTTTTTTTCTTTTATACATATCTAAAGAAGCATAAGAGATAGTTTAAATAAATCCTTGTATGGAATAGTCTACATCACTTTGTTTTCTATAGCAGTTTGTCTTTATTGAGTTTTCTTATTTTATTATACTGAACTACCTATATTAATTAGACTAACTGTATTAATTATCAATACTACCTTAACTTGTTAAAAAAAATGTTTTTATAATCTAATAAAATCGCATTTTCACAATTTTCTATGTATGTACGTATGTGAATTAGTATTATCGCGTCTGTTTGTAATATACAAGAAAAAGTGTGTATTTTTTAATGTACTGCTCCAAAAAGGAAAGCTAGCAATTATTGAACATAAAAAGAACGGTAAGCCTACTTACGTCCTACAACAAATAGATTACTATCTGAAGTATATGATTAAAGAAAAAAAAATTAAATAGAAAGAGAATTGAAAAATGAGAATTGATGAAAAAACTAAAGAAATGATGAACTTAATAGGAGAAAATGAATGCTACCTTCCCCTTTTTCTCTAGTTAGTTGTTGTTACTTTGTTGTTTCAATAATAACTTCAGACCGGAATTTCTCTCTCTGTCTTTCTCTATCTCTACATTGATGAACAGAGATTTCGAATATCCTCTGCCATCATAAATAGTGAGAGAATAGCCATACTTAACTAGTACAATAGAAAGCAGTCCGTCTATCTTTATGTTGACAACTGTAATTAATCACAAGACAAGAGACATACCCAGAAACTTCAGATAAGCACAAGCAAACTTTATATTTGTCGACTAAGTTACAAAAGGCATACGTGAAGTTCATATGTATAAGCCCTACGCACCCTAATTCTAAATTTATAATATTACATAAAGATAATTTTATTCTACCCGAGTGATCTAAACTATATAATAATTACATCACCACGTCTATCCCTATAATTTCCATCTTTTTTGACAAACCTCCTGATAATAAAAATGGTAATATATAAATAATTAATAAAATTAGGTCGCGAGAAAATCATTTAACATAAGAAGTTGTAAACTCTCGTTACCCACTTCAAATTAACATTGAAAAAAGTTTTTTAAAAGAACTTGGAAATTTTTATGTAGTTGAACCGTTCTTTTCAAAACATGTTCTACCATCTGGAATAAATAAAAATAATAAATTTTAGATTTTTACTCGTTGTAAACTTCTCAAATAATAAAAACTGAAACATTGCGATACTCAAACACTGAAATATTTTTATATTTTAACCTTTTTATAAAGTCTTGCGCTTTCGAGGCAGGTAAAAACACACTCTGACCAATCTGAAAGTTTTTTTTTGGGGGGAGGGGAGAAAAAAAAAATTTCAGATTGGTTAGAGTGTGTTTTTACCTGCCTGAAAGTGGTTTGTACTCTCCTTACATCTCTAAGTGTTCTTATGACAATCGTAAATTAACAAGAAATTAAATATGGGAAACTAATATTTGAATAAACTATTGAAATCTATTCATGCAAAATTAATCTGATAATTATCAAGAAGAGTTAATCTTAACCATTACTTAAATATAATCTATATTTTAATTAAAATATTTACAGGAGAATATGCTCCTGTTAACGTTTTTCTTAATTACTCAGTATACCTTTAAACGAAACAATTAAACGGCAGAATCAGCAATAACATTTCCAGTAACACTAGCTGGAATATGTTTTTTTTTTAAATTGAAACACTTTTCCTAGTTTATTGAAACAATTTTGTCATGATTAAATAATTCAAATTAAATTTAGCCAGAATTATTAAGTAAAAGAAGAAAAAAATTAATATTTAAAAGAAATTTTTATAGTAAGGTTTATTTTATTTATTTTTTATAAAGTATTTTTTTGAAAAAAATTATTTAAATTTCGAATAAATTTTTTGTGATAATAATTTACAACTTTTCTTAGTTGGTGTTTGTAATAGTCACCATCAATAGTGGAAGTACTGAAGGCAGTAGCTCTCATACCGTCGGATAACATATAGTCAGTCACAAATACTTGGTGTACTAAGTATAAAATAAAAACATTTTTAACATTAAATATACTAAAGACAAAGACTTTGCCAATAAGAAAATCAATGCCGCAATACTACATACTAAAAAATAAAATTGGCAAATAGTTTCAAAACACCACGCTTAATGTGATCAGAATAGTAACATTGTAATAAACTTTATAAAATAAAAAAAAAAAATTTGATTCTACTGAAAAGATAGTATATTATAAATATTTATATTTTAATACAGTGAACTGGCCAAAGTATCATTGAAAACAAATAAAAACGGAAGAAAGAAAATTAAAAAAAAAATAATTTACTGTTTTTAAAAGTCTAATTTTTTTAATTTCGGACTCAAAAACAACTAACGAACTTCTAATTTGACATCGATGAAAAAAAGTTAAAATTTAAGTTTTGAAAAAGAATTGAAAATTTGATATTTTTTAATCATAGTTTATTAATTATATAAATAATTAATAAATTATAATTTTGTTTTTAAGTAATTTTTACTTATTATATTTTATGTTTGTTTATTCTATACTAGACGGTCGGGGCTCGCTTAGAGTGTAGAGAATATTTTTCTGAACATTTTACTGTTTTTGTATATAAAATAGTCTTACGGAGTGACTAGATGTATAATTTAATAGTTTTAATAGAAATATAACGTTTAACTCTTGCCATATTGATAACAAGGAGTTGGCTTGGGGACGCCGTTTTCGATTAGTCTTGTGTGAGGTTGTGTTTGTTGCCAGACCAGCTGTTGCTATTGGGGCAGAGCTGACCACATGATGCGCCGGCCGGATGCGCGCCATCGATTCTCTCCCACTAAATAAAGTATCCTTTTTACTTCCTTGTACAAAATAAAGGAAGTATTCCGTTGAAATTTCGTTTTTCAGATTTCAACGGAAATATCCACTTTGACCATCACTGAATCCATTTTGACTAGTTTCTGCGTGACGTCTGTACGTATGTATCTCGCATAACTCAAAAACGATTACCCGTAGGATGTTGAAATTTTTCTTTAGGACTGTTTAACATCTAGTTGTACACCTCCCCTTTTGATTGCAATCGACTGGACCAAAAGTGTTCAAAAAAGCCCAACATCCAAAAAATTTGGATTTTGGACTTTTTGTTATTACCATAAATGGTAATGGAAAATATATAACGATATACCATAAATGCTAATCGTTATATATTTTCATTGGTTCCAGAGTTATAGCTAAATAAAATTTTAATTAATGAAATATTTGGATCTTACAAGGGTAGGCACATCGGTTCAAATCTGACTGCATTTCCTTTTTTTTATTTTAAATATATTGATTTATTATTAATAATTATTAACTTCTAATTGTAAAAAAAATTACAATAAATAAAAATTCAATAACATTACAAAAAAAAAAGAAGAAAAATATCAGAAGTTATTAACGATATAAAATTTTATGTACTTTTCATTAAAAAAAAATGTGTACATGTAATTTAATAGACGTACAAGGTAGTTATGTGATATCCACAACAGATCTTTTTTTTTTAAATCATCAAAGCATAAAATAGTGGGGAATAAATGATATATATTATTATATATAATTACATTAAAAAATAATCATTATATTTTATGTATACAGATTGTTAACAAAGTATCGAAACACTTAAATAACTAATATTAATAGAGAAAAGTATGTAAAGTAAAGTAGGTATTAATAGAGAAAAGAAGAATTTAGCAATTGCTCTACTTCAAAATAATTTGTTTGGTAATAGACTTTTATTGGTAATCCTAAGTCCTCGAGAGCCCCATTAGAAATAACTGAAAATTTGTAAGTGGAATAACTAGGATTATGAAGATAGGGCATTATTTTAGAGCACTAAATAAAAATTATTGTCGTTAAAACGTTTGGTTACGACAATCCTAAGAGAAATGCCTGCCATTTGAGGAACCATATTTTAAAAAATAGGTTGTACTCTCAAGTAACTGATCAACAATAAATTACATGAAAATGAAATTTAGCAATTCCCCCGACCTAAAAATGATAAATTTATCGGTATGAGATCACTACACTCCGCAAGCCACCATACTAAGCTACTTAAGAAGTAGCTTAAAAATGTTAAATGGAAAGAATAGTATACTGATTTATTATTTTAAAAGGCATTGGAAAACAACTTGACGTAAATACCTTTGGAATACCATAACGCAAACCAAAATGGTTGCTAATTTAATGTTGTTCACAGATAGTTTCAAAAGTGGTCTCCAGTACATCCCAAGTAGTGATCTCTAACCGAAAAATAGAATAATTTGAGGTAATGAGGATTTGTGAAATTTTATTTTAGTGTTTCATTTTGAGCAGTTGTTTAAGAGATAATACGTACGATAGATTATTTTGAAAATAGCTGAGGGAGATTATTAAATGGCTCCAAATTTTATGATTGTCATAGTCCAAATTTTTTAAGTAAATTTGTTTAATTGTCCTTTATTAATCACATCCATGTAAAAATAAAAATAAGTGGTCTTTGAACACATCTTCCCTCTCCTTTTAAAGATTTTAATTTCAACATCCTACGGCTAATCGTTTTTGAGTTATTTGAGATACGTACATACGTACGAACGTACTGACATCACGCCGAAATGAATCAAAATGGTGGATTCAGGGATAGTCAAAATGGATACTTCCGTAGAAATCTGAAAAACGAAATTTTTCGCGATCACAATACTTCCTTTAATTTTTACTAGGAAGTAAAAAGATTAGAATAGATAGACTGTTACAGATTTTTTTCAGGAAGGAGCATGAGCTAAATTTCATTTTCTGTGTTTAATTATTGAAATGTAATTTAAGAATTACCTTTCTTTGTTAAAAACCATTTTATGTTATATTTTATACATAACGTAAAATCTATGTTATTGTATATTTTTATCTACTTTATTGTATAGTATATAACAAGCTGATTGTATTATAAAATAGTCGATTCCCTAATTTGATAATATTAATGATAATGAAGTGGTATACACCACTTTAACAAAAAAAAGTAGAAAAAACTTTTTTTTTTACAATCTAATTAAGAAATTTTAAATCAATATGTATCTGTCTATGCGCGATTAAATTTTCTTCATACCTGATTTTCTTTACAGAAATTCAAATTTCCGCTTAGTTAAGGGATATACAAGAAGAAAAGTACTTTTAAACTGAGAGAAAGTTGTTCGTCAGTAATTTGAAATAAAAAGATTTTGTTTTTGTTTTTTATTTTTTTAAATAAAATGTGACAAAGTAAAAACAAGAAATCATTGAAACATATTGACGGTAAAAACAATTCAATAACTGTAGTAGTACTATTGTTACACATTTATACCTTAATGAAACGGTTCCATTCAAGCGTTATAATTATTAACAGAAATGTATTTCTTATATTAAATTTTTAAATAAATGAAAAGGAGTAAATTACAATGGTTGTACATTAATTTTTTACAACTTAATTTTGTTAAAAGATAACATTTTAAAGCGAACCTTATTAGAAAAGCAAAAAAATCATACGTACTGAATGTAATTAGTTCTAAATATTCTGATTTAACAACAAAAAATATTTGTAATTACTTTATCGGTTAGTATATAACCTGCAAGTCTCAAATATCTATTTTTTATTCCTCAAATGAGCAATTACAAAGTTCTAGTTCATACTAACTGAATGATTAATTTGAAGAATTTTAAGACACTATTTTTTCCTAACCGAGTTTAAGATATTTTTAAATGTTTATATTGTAGCTGTACATTATAAGGGTGAAATTGATTAAGTTAGATGCTATTATTCTTACAATGCAACCCGATCTAAACAAAAATAATGTCTTATATTTAATGTAATTATTCGTAAGTGAATATTACAATTATTAGTGTAAAATAATAGTGAGATCAGATTTTTTTATAACAAACTAGCTGATCTAGCGTGCTTCGCTATTGCTAGATTTGAGTATATATTAAATGAACACAGCTGAAAGTTTGACAGCAAAATCATCACAATTAATATTGAACATTAAGAAACTTACAAAACATTAAAAAACTGAACATTACGTAACTTCACAAAATTTAACCTTTCACTTTAAAAGTCAGAATTTAAATCCAGTTCTCCAAAAAATAGCACTACCTATCGGATTTAATTCAAATTACTCTCTAAATACAGTAGTCTGTTCAAAATACTTTAACTTTTTTTCTACTGGTCAGATCGAAGATTTAAATTGCTTTAAACCTTCTCCGGATAACACGGACTATGTTGCAAAAAACCGTGCATAAATCGGTCCAGCAAATTTTTTAGTTTATAGCGGACACACATACGAACATTGCCTTTTATATATATAGATTTTGAAAGTGTCCACATCATCAATTCAAGTCTTTCCCTTCTTTTTAATAATTTGTATAACCTTTCGGTGTACCACTTTCAGTTTTTCGTAATTCTTCAATTATTTTGACTTTCAGTTCTTCAATGGTGTGTGGATTATTTTTGAATACGCATCTTTTTATATACCCAGTGAAAAAAATCTGGAGGAGAAAAATCAGGTGACCTAGCTAACCATAATTCAGTCGATATTACTCTTTTACCAAAGAAATTTCTCAAAAGCTCTATTGTTGCTCTTGCAGTGTGACACGTGGCCCCATTTTGTTGAAACCACGAATCTCTCTCATTTAAATCTAAATTTACAATAAATTGCGTTACAATTTCTTGGTAAAGGTCTGCATTAAGAGTGTTTTTAACGAATATGGGGCCAATTAATTATTTTTCATCTGAAAATTACACACCAATTTTCTGTCGGTGTAGAGATCGTAAATGGATGATATGAGGATTGTTAAAGCTCCAATAGCGATTATTCAGACTGTTATGTAGCCACTCAACTATTATATAGCAGCCTAATCAACTGGATGTAATTCATGTGATACAAGAATTCGGTATGGCTTATTCCACTTTGTTGCGCAAGTTTTCGTATTGATTGGTTAGATGAGTTTAAAAAGTTTACTCTAAAACATCTTCCAATGTTTCATCATTAAGTAATAAACGTTTCCGGCTATGTTTCTGATTGCAAACAGAATCTCTAAATTTCTTTATCAAACGATGAACTGAAGATTATTTGGTATATTCTTACTTGGGAACTGCAATTGAAAAGATTCTTGACACAAAAGATTTAGCTGTTAAATAATTTTAAATTCAAAATAAAAATCCTTTCTTCCGTGTTCAAAATCTTTCGTCTTAATAAAAGACACAGATAACCATAAATAACTAATTGTTCACAAAAAATAAAGAGAAAATTAAATCAGCTATTATAAAACAACAGTAGGTAGTGCTGTCAACCTCTTCATCCGAAATTGTTTTACTAAATTTTCTAAAAAGTCTTTTTCTCGGGTTCGTTTTAAAACAAACATTAAGTGTACTTCATGATTTTTTTAAATTTTTATCTACAAAGGAGACAACATAAGTCATTTGACTAAAGTTGTTTTATTACAGCTGATTTTTTGCAATTTATATTATTTTATTCTATAGGATCGATATTTGTTCAATAATATTTTGCTGTATCTAAATCGTTTGATAATTTTTGCCCTTATTTTTTTATAAATTGTTTTCTTAAATTCTTTTTATTTATAAATCAAATTCCTTTAAATAAATGAAACTCTCTATAATAACGAGTAATAAAACAAGGATTAATTAATATGTAAAAAAAATTCAATTTTTTTCTAGTTGTTCGTAGTAAGGTATATTCACTTCAAAACAACTTGTCTTTTTTTTTATCTTCAAATATAAAGTTTATTGTGAGTCCATTATAAATCACATAAATAGTTACTATCAGCTGATTCAATCCTTTAAATAATTTACTTACACGTATCCTTCTCGGGTCCCTAGTTTTGACAATTTGGAGTGAGACAGCATCTACCATTCCTTTGATATAGACTGATAATGGATATTTCTTTTTATTTAATCACCTTAGCGGCAAAATAAAATTCTTACTAAAATGTAGTTTCCACCCCAATAAATTTTAAAAACAATGGAATAATTAGTAAATACCATTTGTAACTACTATAGTATTATAAATACTATAACTAGCAAATAATACACCATAATTAACATTAGCTTTTTTTTTTAGAAATTCCTTAAAAATGAAGAAGGAATATAAAGTACATGTCAACAAAAGAAAACGACAATAAAAACTTCAATACAACAAATAAACAATACCTTTGGAGTAAATTATACTAAAAAAAAATAAAATAAAGATAGCTCCTTATTTCATTCATAAACATACAAAAAATAAATATATGTATTCATAAACACGTTTATAAGCATATATGTATGCAAATACGCTCAGTAAATAGGTTGTTAACTGACCCGGACGGAGATCGGTTGAGTAGAAACAGCAAAAGCGAAACAATAAGCGGTCGAGAAAGTGAACAGCAACATAGCTAAGCTGTAGTAGGATCATTTATCTCATTCTTTACCGAAATACTCACACATGTATAATAGGTGTATGTGTAGCCGAGTATTGTATATTAGTTTGTATTAATAATCAAAACACTTTCATCTTTCCCCAAGCAATAACAGTACAGCAGAGATTAAACGTAAAAGACAAACGAATTCCATTTAACTTTCAATAATACTTCATCAAAATTCAATATCTATTGTGTTCTTTAACAGAATATACTAATTTAAAATAAAATAATAACAATAAACGTCCATAGTAAATAAATAATATATGGGAGATATATCTTGTGTTATTTTTATTATTTAAATTGAATAAAAAAAAGTTTTTAAAACATTTAATCCAAATTAATGCATAAATAGCGTTAAAAATAAAACGAAACATTTTACTACAGCCTCCATTATATTTTTGGGTTATTTTATAGAAATAAGTTTTAAAAAAACTGAAATTATGGATTTTAATGATCAAAATAAACAATATGGAATGACTATTGAAAAATAAATGCGAATGCTCAAGAAGTAAGGAATGATAGAAAAATTCTTGGGTGGTCTTATATGCATCGTCTTGTGCATAATGTGAAACTTAATCCATAATAACATCGGATACTGTTCAGCGAACAGGTGGATGCAGAACCACCCCTTTCGACGCGTAAATGACAAATAAGTTGAGAATTTAATTCTTTCGGAACTACTTCAAGTGTGAAAGCACTCACGTCTACCCTTTTAAACGATCATTGATTATAATCATTACTTTAATGCACAATAGAATAGTAAACTATCGTTCAGTAAAAAAGTAACAGTGCAGCCTAGCAGCTTTATAAAACACTCAATAAATTTTGTTTGAAAGATAGGAAAAGTCAGATGGTTTTAGATATATCGTCGTATGCAGGTGTTAAGACAATTTACTCATTACTACTACTAGTAGTAACAGCTGAGAGGTTACCTTTAACATGAGATTCCACCAGACATCACACTTTCCGCGTATATCAAAACAGTAAGCGAATTACCTTAGATTTTCTAAAGACTACCTAAAAATAACGTACATTAAAAAGAAAAAAAATTGAAAGACATAACAAATTAACTGATCTGTTATTTGCAACAAAACTAAATTTATTCGTACTTAACGGAATCACATTGCAAAGGTGATAGGAACTAATATAATATTACTAATATTATATTATAAACTAATATTATATAGGAACTAATATTTTATATAAAGTGATGGAAAAAAGTGAATCTAAGAACAATCACCTGAATGAAATATGAAGAAAAAATTTAAAAAAAATTTGTTTTAAGTGGATAGTTGGTCTACTATCCACACATTTACTTTACTAAGCGCATTTGCTAAACAAGAATGTCATTCTTGGCATTCTTGATTATGAATGCCATTTGTAATCAAGGATTAATGATTCCAAGCTCTAAGAATCATATATTCTTAAAAAATTAAAAATAAAGTCTACGAAGAAATTTAAAAGCACTAAATGAAAATGGGAAGCCATATTTCGATACATCGGAATGTACGAAATATATTTCACAGAATGCTGTTCAACATTAATTTTTATGATGATGAAAATAATTTGAAAATAAGAACCGTTCTACATCTAGACTGACTGGTTTATCTGGCTGGGGCTGATAAAAAATTAATTTCTCAAGTAGTGCTAAAATTGAATAAAAAGGGTTTTTGGAAATTACACTTTTTTTTTGTTAAAAATAAAAGTGGCTTCAAGAAAACTCACCAAAATTAAAAATTAAAAAATAATACTTTTTCATTATTTACAAATTTTTATAATGGGCGCTAAATCAAAAACAATAATTAATTCCTAATCTGTCTCAAAAAATCGAAACACAAACGTTATTTGAAAAATATATTTATTTACTGTTAATGTGACAAAGTTTGAAAATGGGTAAATTTTCTATGTTGATTTTATTTAAAAAAAGGTTCAGTTTTTCTGAAATTTATTAAAATAATGGTAGATATACAAAAATCAAAGATTACCTATACTGATAAAAGTCATGGCAAGAAAAATAAAGGAGAAAATATGTTTGTTAAGATCGTGCCGATATAGGTATTACACTATTAAGCATGAACTAATACTGTCTGGATGCGGAAATGTGATATGTATTATAATTTTCCTATAGATTTTAGGTTTTTAAAATAATTATTGAGAATTTACTACTAGAAATAATAGATATTCTAATAATTGAATATATATATATATATATATATATATATATATATATTAAGAAGTTTATTGATAAAATAAAATAAAAGAATTATGGAAATCAATTGGCGAAGAGAAATGCTTGAACATGTTCAACAAAAATTATGTAGATTGAATTGAGAATCTGTTTATTTGAAACGGAATAAACAAACATTGGATTCATGAACACTGAATTCATCTCGTAATACAGATTTTTTTTAAAAGGATATGTATTCTACTCAGATCCTTTTATTTGTCGTCTATTCAGATCTTCATCTTGCCTTTGTCCATAACGGAAAAATGATCGTACTAACCTACCTTTGATATGTCTATCAATAACGCCTTGTACAAGATTAATAATTCATTGTACAATAAATTCCACTGCAAACAGAATAACATAAGTTAATCTTATTAAATCAGAAATAAAATTATTATTCTCGAAAAAAAAACATTGTTTTAATAGAAACTTTTCAATTGTTTTTACTATCCTGGGATCATAGCTCTAGAGCAATGCTACAAGAAGGAAAGTACGGTATTCATTCAAAAAATGGGGTATGGTTTTATGAATTTCTCAACGTTTCATTACCCCGAAAAACAAAAATAGGTGGGGATAATGTCATACTTACGTACGGAAATACGTATGTCGGCGTGTTTGAAGATTAATAACTGTTGACTGGAAAAACCAATTTTGATGAAACTTTGTAACGAGACTCGTATATATGGGATAATCTATTGGTAAACGTTTTGGGGTCAATAATTCCAGGAGGTAGGGTAGATAGTTTATTAGATTTAATTTTTTCAAAATTTTGCAAACATAACCCCACTTTATATGAGACTCAGTACTTGCGCGCATGATAATTTTACCATTTAAAAACATTTTGCCCCAAATTCCTTCTTCCCCAAAAATTGGAAAGCTATCGTTTTATTTACTGCATATTTTTAACCGAATTTTTTTACCAATTTTTCAAAGAAAAGTACCAATACAACTTTCGGTCTCATGGTGGGATCGGGCGGTGAAATTTGATTTCCTTTACTTTTTGAGGTATGAGGAGTACGAGAATACCATTAAATTAAAAGTAATTTCCTTATATATATATATATATATATATATAATTTGTTGCTCAAAAATATCCAAAACTACTAGTTCAATCAATTTCATTGAAATTTAGATATATTACAGTAGTGTATCTGAAGTTGTGATTTAAAAAATATGATGAAGGTTTTGTCGTTCTCCAGTTACGCTCAATTTAAGGTCTCTCCTCTTTTTCTGTTTAGCCTCTTGAATCACCGTAAAGTATTACTCCAGAGGATGGATGAGGATGATATGTATGAATGTAAAAGAAGTGTAGTGTTTACAGTCTCAGGTCGACCATTCCAGAGATGTGTGATTAAATGAAATCCAACCACCAAAGAACACCGGTATCCAAGATCTAATATTCAAGTCCGTACAAAAGTAACTTCCTTTACTAGGATTTGAACCTTAGAACTCTTGACTTCGAAATCAGCTGATTTGCGAGATCAGCCCGGTGGGCTGATCTCACAATTAAGGTCGATTAAGGTCGGCAACAGACAACATAATCTTAGTTTAAGATTATGTTGATATTAGGTATTTTTCTATACGCGTTTATGCAGTGAGTGACAATAATGAGCGAGTTTAAACTTGATGCTTGTGCGTAGGGTCTACTCGAATGGAAACACAAAATATATATTTTTTTTATAAACAGAATATATTTTAATATTCAGTAGAAAGAAAATTATACTACTTTTAATTGTCTTATATAATTTATGTTTTGTATATTATTTGCGCAAAAAACTATACAAAATTAAATAACGAAAACTATATCTTCTGCGCAAGAAGTTTTTATATCTTCCTAGGTAGAGTAGTAGTTCGTGAGAAGTGCGTTAAAACCCAGAGCTCCTGCTTCGAGGGAGGAATCGGAGGTTAGACGCATTATACATTTCCTACACGGGGACGCACTGACGGAAGAATCGAGACAGAAACGGAACTCCCGAAGCCGTTCACCGATTCCGAACTCGCGGCGGCAGTTGCCCGCATGTCAGCGGAAAAATCTCCTGCCCCAGATCATCTAGCAAACTTAGTTGTAAAGGTGGCGGCCCGGGCTCGGTCCGAAACGATATTGGACGTATACAATGCCTGCCTAAGGGAGGGAATTTTCCCAGGAACATGGAGAACTCAAATACTAGTCCTTATGCAAAAGCCTTGAAAGGATCCGGAGCTACCCTCATCATACAGACCTCTCGCCATGATCAACGCTCTAACCAAGCTGTTTGAGCGGATGATTCAGCGGAGATTAGAAGATGCGATTGAAGAAAAGGGTGGCCTCTCCGAGAATCAATATGGCTTTCGGAGGGGAAGATCAGCCCTTGATGCAGTAGCTGCTGTCCATCGAATAGCTGAAGGAATCATCAGGGGAGAAGAAAACCGGGTCAAAGGCAGTCTATACGTATTGGTGATTCTTGATGTGAGAAACGCGTTCAACAGTGTATCACACGCTGCAATAGGTAGGGCCTTGATAACACGCAGAGTTCCACCATATATAACAAAAATTATAATGTCGTATTTGACCGGGCGAAAATTGCGCTGTGAAGTGGAGAATGGGATATTGGAGCGAATCATCGAAAGGGAAGTTCCGCAGGGGTCGGTACTTGGACCGACTTTATGGAATATTGCATATGACAGGGTATTCCGGCTCCCGCTCACCCCAAAGTTTCCTTACTGGGCTATGCTGATGACCTGGCCCTCGTGGCTGAAGCCAAGAACAGGAGAGAGGCACTCGAGAAGATAACCAATGCTTACAACACAATAAGCGGATGGATGAACGAGGTTGGGCTGCAGATGGTGCCCGAAAAGACAGAAGCTGTCGTGATCACAAAGGCCAAATGAAGACCCACCGTAGTGACACCACTAGAAGGACAAAGAATAGTGTTACGACCCGCGGTTAAGTACCTAGGCGTCTGGATAGACGCCCGGCTTCGTTTCGGCACAGATGTAAAGGAAGCATGTAAAAAAGCTGAAAGAACAAGGAAGTTAGTTGCTGCCCTTCTTCCGAACTGCCATGGCCCGAAGCACAAAGGAGGAAACTACTTGTAAGCGTAGTTTATTCAACACTACTCTATGGAGCAGAGGTATGTGGGAGAGTAACGAAGTACCAAAGGTACAAAGGTATGATGGAGTCCTTACACAGGAGGTGCTGCCTAAGAATCACCGCAGCATACAGGACCGTGTCGAAGGATGCGATAGAAGTACTTGCGGGAATCCTTCAGATAGATTTGGTAATCGAAATACGGATAAGATTACGTGAGTTTGGGGCTCTCTCTCCCGCAGACAGAAGAGGATGGACACGCACACTGACGGAGGAGATGGAGAACAAGTGGCAAGAACGGTGGGACGGCAGCACAAAAGGCAGATGGACACACCGCCTGGTGAGAGATGTAAGGCGCTGGCGAGGGAGAGCTCATGGCTTGCTGGATTGCAGCGATACCCAGTTTATGGCGGAATATTGGGGATATAGAGCATACCTTCATAAGTACAGCTTCGACGATGAACAGAACTGCCCGGTATGCGAGGAGGAGGAAACGCTATACCACGTGTTCTTCCACTGTCCGAGATACGAAGGACCTAGGACAGAGCTACTTGACCTAGGCAGGGAAGTGATGTTCCAGCCTGAGGGGCTGATGGACATAATGATAGAAAAAAAAGAAAACTGGAAGGCGATACTACGTATCTGAAAATCATGTTGAGTGACCTCCAAGCATGGGAGGAGTCACGAAACAATAGGCGGCGTCGGAGAGTGCGGAGGCGGACAGGTTCGTGAGTGAGCGACTAGGGGGTTCCTCGTATAAGTGGGGGTCGCCTTGACGTGAAGAGGCCGCGGACACTCCGCTCCCATATCTGTTGGCATCCACAGATATTGTGTGACTTTTTTCTTTGTGTGTAGTCTGTAGTTTGTAGTTTCATAATCTGTTTCTGTATCTTGATGTATGGTGATGTTTCTTGTTTGCTGTTGTTTTGCTGTAACTGATGTGTTTCTGTTGATATCCCACTATGATGCGATTGCACTATGACGTATGAGTGTGTCAGTGGGCGTGTAACCCCCCTTCCAGAAGAAATGCTTGGTAGCCAGGAGTGGCGGTTTAGCTGGTAGTGCGCAGGTTTACATACGCATATTAATAACATCTTGGGGCACCTGTTTGCGAGCCCGACACTGCTTAAGCGTCCATAAATGGGACGCTTATTAATCCCCTCCTCATTAACAAAAAAAAAGAAAAGAAAAAATTATAGTAGTAGTGCAAGTGACTCAAAAAAAAAAAAAAAATACTTTAAGAGTAACAATCGAGGTGGAAGAGCCGAGCAAAGTTTAAAAATATTGCGTTTTTGAATCTTTAAAATTCTTTTTTGTTTATTTTTATGTAGTATTATTTTTCCACTATACAAGAATAAATAAGCAATTCCAGGGAAGTATTACAATTTCGTCAGATTTTTTAATTAGTTTTGGGTATGGGAATACTTTTTCCAAAATGAATATAAATTTAAATAAAAATGTCTTTTAATACAATCTTTTTCAAAAAGGAAAATAAATTTAAATTCAATAACAAAAATATAATAAAAAGCGAAATAAAGTACAAAAAGAAATGTCCGTCATATTTTTACTGCTAGATCTAATACCAACGCGGCCATAAAATTTTTAACCGATTTCAGTCTTTAATCATAATAATTACGAAGTCGTTTAAATCATTTTTTATCATAACCTTGTTATATACATTCACTGCATTACAATGAGGAACTAGTTGAAGTTAGTAAAATGTACTATTTATGAAATTATATAATTATAATTATTATATTTATTAATACAATAATGTTAATAATACGTTAAAACAATAATTAATTTGATTCCTGGAATAACAACGATAAAATGGCATCATGTAATGTAGTTACATTTATAAATATTTCTTGCTACATGCAATAAACAAACCGAGCATTGTAAATTAATATTGTTGTAAATTCGGGAAGTAGTATTTTGAAAAGCTATTTCAGTTACTAAAATTCAAGATAAATTAAAATACACAACCAAAGGAATAATAACAAAAAATCGGTAGTTATGGAAGAAAATTCTCAAAATGATGGGGGCTTAATGAAAATTTTATTCTTGAGCTTATATTTTAGATTGAACATGATTAAACTGATCTGGAAATATTCTCCATCAAGAAAATAATCCATTTTTAATAATAATCTTTAAGAGAAATACTCAAGATTTTGAAAATAGTTTTTTCTTAGATTTTCTCTATGGAACCCAACGTCCCCAACAAAAGATAAATATAAAAAATTAAAAACGTAACTGCAAAAAAAAAAAAAACCATTGCTCTTTAATATAGGATAATTACTGATGTAGGATGATTAAAAAGCGTGCGGGTGACAATTTTCTATACAGTATAATTTTTTTCAAATTCTTTAAATTTATTTTAATATATATAAAGCTATATATATATATATAGCCTATTACACTCCCGGTAACGTAAGAATTCTAATGCGGCGTCAAACATCTAAATCGCTTCAGCCGTTGAGCTGCTAGGTGGAATAAATTCATACGTACTCCTTTTTGGGCAGTTGTGTAAAAAACACTAGTAAACAACTTCACACGTATGAAATACGATGTTTCCGAATCGTTCAGAATGAAGCGTTGAGATTCGAGTTATTAAAAACGACTCATTGATCTAAATAAATTTTTTAAACTAAAAAATTTATTTAAACACACACACACACACACACACACACACATATATATATATATATATATATATATATATATATATATATATATATGGAAAAACATACATGGACACATCATAAATACATTATTCTCCTTCTGAACTGTCGTGTAATAAAAAAATAAGTCATAAAAGTATATTATGAAGTTAAACGAGAGGAGTAGACAAAATAAAATGATGTGCAGGTCTTCATCACCCCTTCCCCCACACCATAAAAAAAGCCAAATCTTTATCTCTTTAGTTTCCTTAATGAAATTTTTAATAAAATGGTAAAATGGATTGATTCAAAAATTGATTTCCCAATAAATTCTAACAGAATGTCATTATAAAAACAGAATTTTAATCAAATTGAAATCTGAATAATATTATACCCTTATTTTTCAGAATAAAATAAAAATGGGCTGTTCCATATCTTTAATAGGTGCCGATTATTTAAATCACTAAACTAATTTCCAGATTTTCCAAGCGCATTTATATTTACAAATATATGTTAGGTAGCTATAATTATTTCTTTCTTTATATATTATATAGCCTATTATTAATAGGTATGCTTGTAAAAAATAGTCACTTAACTAACTTTTAACATAATTTAACTTAATTCAGGGTCATCTTTTGTGAAGTAGTACTTTAAACCGCAGCGTAAAAAGCATGATATTACAGATAGACGGGTTGTTCAAAAGAATGAAATTTAAAAGGCGGTTGTAATTTCAGCCTTTCATCCGGAGTTCCCGGGTTTGAATCCCGGTCAAGCTTGAAATTTTTCATACACTACAAAATTTCCATTTCGTAATCCCATGCATAATCTTTGAGCTAATAGGGTGAATTAATCATCCATTAAAAAATAATAATTTTCATTCATGAAAATTAGACAATTCATTCTTGCTAATACAAGAGAATTAATACAAAGATTTTCCATATTTTTCATAGCTAGAAGAAAATGGTAATTTTTTTTCGATAAGAGCGCTCACCATTTTCTGTATATATTATTAAAATTATGCCAGTAACTTTCTAAAATACTGCTATTATTTATCCTTCCATTTAATATAAAATCATTATCTCAATTCTGACCGTTTTTGTATTAATACGGGACAACTCGTAAACAGTAAAAATTATTTTAATGAAACTTTTGGAAGATTTTTTTTTAATCTGACGTAAAGGTTTATATGATTGTTGAAATCCACGATACCCGCTTTATCTTCAATTAAATATTTTTTATCCCTATGCACCCGCCTTCTTTTGCAAAATATAAATTTATCATTTAACTTTTAACTGAAAAAAAAAACCGGAAATGAATTGGATAAAATTCCCTGCAACGTCCGTCAAGCTATGCAATTCATTTTGTAGAATTTACTAATTTTAATTTATATTTATATTTTTACGATAAAATAATTCCTTTTACAGTTTGAGGGGCTTTTTTAATGATTAAATGATCACTAAAACCGATTTTAAATAAACTAAAATCGAAATTTACAAACTTTTTAATTTTTTTTTATCTGGGAGGTTTCTATCAAGGGAGGTGTATTAAGTTATTTTAGTATCTTGAATGTTTAATAAAATACATTTGAGCATTAAAATGTGAAATTGCAAAATATATATTTCTTCATATTGAGGACTCCCATACTCAACCGGAAGTATCCGTGAAAAAATTATTATTTTTTAAGAAAATAATCCCGTAATAGGGATAAAAAAAAAACATTGAGTTGGTCTAGAGATAAGTAATAAACTCGTCGTCATAAATCAGCTGATTTCGATATCGAAGTTCTCATGTTCAAATTTTAATAAAGGTTCAAAAGTTCAAAATCCTAATAATAAAAACCTTTATTTGGATTTGATTATTAGATCGTGGATACTGGTGTTCTTTGGTGGTTGGGTTTCAATTAACCACACGTCTCAGGAGTAGTCGTCCTGAATTGTTCAAGACTACAAATTTACCGGTACACTTACATCACACTGATAATTCGTTAATGATTTTAATTGTTGATGCGGCTATAAATAAAAGTATTAAAAAAAAAAGAAAAAGGAGATTTAAAAAAAAATATTTTTTTAAGCCGTTTCAAAAATACAAAGATACATCCATAATTATAAATAATCAAAGTTGTAATTCTCCAGAAAGAGGAGAAAAATTTTGGCTAATTTTTTTTTTTCAGGAAACACTAAAGAGTAAAGGCTATAACAAATTTAGATTTTAAATGTAATGGGTAACTTGCAAGGTGGATTTAAATTTAAAATAAATTTAAAACGTTTTTTAATTAAAAAACTATTTTTTGATACCAAACATCACTGGAGTGGGATGAGGGAAAATTTAGAGATTTGAAGAGATTTGGTGTGGCTTCTGTTGCTGTAGTCTCCGAGGTTTTCGCCTCAAAATCGACGCCTAAACCAAGCGCTGGTCCACGTCCATCGTCGTCCGCGGCTTCGATGATCTCCAATTCGGAGGCCGGGAGCTATATGGGCAATGAAATTCTTAACGAACACGAAGCTGTTCGTAAACTGGAAAAGAAGAAGAAAAAAGGATGGCTGAAAGATAAACCAAGAGATTAAATAATTTAAAAAAACATAGCGAGTCGATAATTCAATGGAACATCAATGGATGTTTGTCAAACATTCATAAGCTCCAACGTTTCTTGATACATGATGTAGACCCAATTTGTATATGCCAACAAGAAATACATTTTTACCGAAATGAAAATTTCCAATTAAGAAGATATAATAAATTTCAGCGAGATAAACCACCAAATATAAGAGTAAGAGGTGGAGTAGCCATATTAACATCAACTAGAGCTACTATCGAAGCGGTTGAAATAAACACAAAACTGCAAGCGGTCGTGATCAGAATGAAGTCGGCTGCAAATCACTATCTGCAGGATATACCTGCCGAATTGATTGGAAGGAGGATGAAATAACACGTTTAATTGCTCAGCTTCTCCCAAACTTTAATGCACACAATTCTGTTTGGGGATCGGATCGAGTAGATCCCCGTGGAAGAGAATTGAAAAAATTCCTACTGAATTCTAATTTCATTATATTAAATGATGGTTCAAGAACTTTTTTCAGTGCCAGAGATGGATCAACGTCCTGTTTAGCACTTATAAGTGGATCGATAGCACCGAGGTACACTATCCATGTTTTAGAGGATCTACATGGAAGCGATCATTTTCCGGTGCAAATTGTAACTGACATTACAAGGAAAATATATCCCATCTCCAAAAAATGACTCTTTGATATGGCAGACTGAACGAGCTTCACAGCTAGGATGACACTCCCTAAAACAACTGGGATTATCGAAGCCGACGTCAACGCTATAACTAATGCCATACTTGACTCGGCATCAAGACATATTCCCAAAACATCAGGGAAATTCAAGAAGCGACCCATTCCGTGGTGGAAACGATGAAATAAGTGAAGCTATTAAAAGAAAGAAAAAAGGTTATAACGCTTTTAAAAAACGTCAGTTGTTAGAAAACCTAATTACCTTTAAAAAATACAGGGCGTATGCAAAAAGACTTATGATAGATGCTAAAAAACGATCCTGGCAGTAATACGTATCATCCATTAACAGAAATACGACGCGTCAGACGTTTGGAAGAAAGTGAGTGATATTTGTGAGCATACAAACTTTACTCTCATAACTTGTCTTCAATATGAAGATGACGTTAGAGATACTGCAAACGAAATTGGATAGTTATTAGCCAATCGTTTCGAAGAAGCAAGCAAAACGGCTGGCTAACTACGATGAATATTTAAGAACACAAATAACAGAACTTGAGGGTCTGCTAAATTTCACAACTGAAATTAATTATTCATATAATGTACCATTCAAAATAGAAGAACTTATGAAAGCGTTGGAGAAAGCCGGCAACACAGCTGCTGGTCCAGATGAAATTCATTATGTCATAGTCAGGCAGCTGAATACCACTACAAAAAGTAGATTCTTAGAAGTATATAATCAGATACGGCGGAATGGAACGTACCCGTAGCAGTAAAAAAGCACATATTGTTCCAGTTCCAAATAAAGATAAAAATCTAACAGATCCTAATAGTTACCATCCTATTTATTTGACGAGCGCCTTTGGAAAACATTTTTGAAAAAATGACAAATAATTTACGCGTTTGGATTTTAGAAAAAGAAAATCTTTTATCCTCACATCAAGCAGATTTTCGACAATACCACTCAATTACTGATCGAATAGTTAACTTAGAGAACATCACATATAACAGCTTCATCACAAGAAAACATTGTGTCGGAGTCTTCTTTGATCTGCAGAAGGCATTCGATATGAGCTGGCGATATGGAATAATGGTTCAATTACATGAATGGGAATATTCGTGGCAATCTGATAGTTTTACTCAGCAACTATATGAACGACCGTACTTTCCATCTACGCGTCAACAATGAATAATCATCAGAAAAAAGATTGGAAAATGGCATACCACAAGGTTCGCCATTGAGCGGTAGCTTGTTTACGATCGCCATCAATAAACTAATATTAGCCATTCCACCAGAAATCAGCAAAAGTATTTATGTCGATAATCTGGTACTTGTGTACGCCAGCAACACTACAACTACGGTGAAGTACAAATTGCAACGAGCGATAAACGCCCTCACTGAAGTTGCGTGTAATTATGGTTTCAAATTTTCACCAGAGAGAACGTGCCGTATACACTTCTGTAGAAAGAAAATTCCTCAACCGAAGTCCTATTTTGACCACCGTCGACCATCCAATACAATACAATACAAGGATAATGTGCGATTTTTAGTTCTGTTACTAGGTAAATCCCTTACATGGGAATTACATATAAGGAGTGTTAGGTGCGAAAAAAAACCGAAACATTATAAAATGTTTATCCAACATCAATTGGGGCTCAGAAAAAGAAGTACTACTGAGGGTGTATAAAGCATTGGTTCAATCGAAACTCGGCTATAAATACAAATAATAAAACTTTCAACAACCATCCTTTGGCTGCATTATATGAACATCGTGCTACCTAAGGTATCACGAATTGACAAGAGAATATGAAATTGCTTTACCACGGACATTAGCCATTTCTACAAGAGAAATACCAATCGCCATGGCTTTTACCAGCGGTACACACAAGACTGGATCTCTCTCGTGGAAAAATAAAAGAGAAGCCAGCAGTAATCATCCGATAAGAATTTTTATCAACCGTCACTTACGAACCGCTACTTACGAAGAACACATTAGAATTTAAACTGATGATACTAAAACCGAACACGGTGGTTCGGTTTTTTACATATATGGATGTTCCATATATGTAAGTGGAGAAGCCCGTTTTTTTAAACTGTCAGATATGGCAAGTTTTTATAGGCAAGATTTAGTGCCGTAAAGCATGCTCTTCGCTACTCGGGACACTACTGCGAAGAGAGAGTGTTAATATGTTCCGACTCTCAAAGTGCACTTACTGTAGTTCAAAACAAGTCATTAAGGACGTCTTTATTGCAAACGTCCTGTCCATTTTGTACGTTTTAAGTTAACGAGGATAGCGATATGTATTTGTAAGGACTCCAGGGCATGCTGATATTGCAGAGAATGAAAGTTCAGATAAAGCGGCCAGAAAGGCAACAGTCTGTGATAACCTGGATATAATTCCTGTACGAGTGGCAGATGTTAAAAATTGTCTAACCAATACAATAAGAAACTGGTGGAGTAATGATTGGAGAAGATTAAATACCAAACTACACTCAGTTAAAACTTCTCCGGATGAATGGAAGAACGACGTGAAGCTGACTCGTCAAGAACAAGTGGCGGTGAACAGACTTAGAATCGGTCACACGCGAATAACAAATTCGCGTGTTTTTTAACCGGAGAAGAAAGAACAATGTGCGTTGTTTGTAATAAAGCACTTACAGTCAAATATCTAATGAAAGAGTGTACCACATATGAGGACCTCAGAAAGAGGTCTGGTCTAAGAAATAGTATTACAGTATTACTGCTGATTTGGGAGATGCTAATAAAGAAAAAAATAGTTGCGTATCTGCATGCCAATGGACTATTAACAGCTGTTAAAGGAATCTCTATGCGAAGTAGTTTAATTCTATGTATAAAAAAACGGGGGGAGTCTTAACGCATGGCAAGTATAGGGCCGAGAGGTAGCTCTCTTGCCTAGGGTGCCCGGGCTTGCCTGCATGCAAGAATGCGGGAATCGGAGCGTATCCGATGATGGCATGGGGAACTCTCGAGGGTGGAGACGGCGCGGAGCAAAGGGTATGCCTGGAGCCAGGTAGGTCAGGACCGGGAAGGGCAGCCCCCCCGCTGATGGGTTCTTTGGCTGTCCTGAACAGATGGTCGAATTACTCCTATAACACGGGGGAGACCCCGATGGGTTACGTCCAACGGGACAATTTATAGGAGGGAGTCAATTGCCACGGCATCCTAGGGCGACTGATGTGCTGCTTAACGGCGGTTCCGGTTGCCCCAGTGCTTAAATAAAAGAAGGGAAACAAAAAAGGAAATGGTGGTATTGTGAAGCCGTTCTTTTTCATTTATATTTTTGTGTTTTATTTATTTTTTAATTTTAACATCGGGGCCCTTTACATCCTGTAAATTTTTTCAGTGTCTGTGTTTAAATGGTGTTAGTGTTTTTAAATAAAATTTAAGGGTCCTTTACACTCTTACATCTGACAAACCTGACGGTGATTTAAACCCTATTTTAAAGAATGTGACGAGGGCTAATGACCGTAGAAGTCAATGTCCATATAAAAAAAAATTAATATTTGTAAATCTACTATTCAATGATAATAGAACATGACTGACCCTAATTTTAAAATAAAAATGATGAGTGAATTTAGAATTTATTCACCTTTTAAGGATTTAATTGATTAGATGTTGAAATTGAATTAAGTATTAAACATATTAATTATTCGTCTACATAATTTATTTATTTTACGTACAAGTAATACATATCGGTCGTTGACCAAATATTATTCAAGTCGTTTTTTTTTTTAATCCGTAAGAAGTTAGTAGTACAAGTCCGGTTCAAGAATATATCCTATTCTGTATAATTCTTTGATACATTTCAAAAATTTAATTACTTAAAAACATAATTTGTTAACATTCTTAAGGATTTTTTACCAAAATAATATTTTTTTAATGGTACTTTTCTTAATTATTTAAAATTAATTTTTCTCTCTAAGCAAATTTTTTAAATTTATGGAATTTTTAACAGACTATAATTGATAACACTTCACGGAACCGCTTAAGAATTTCTGAAACGGTACAATAGTAATTTTATTTAAAACACGTACATAATTAAAAAACCCGATCTAATTAATTTAAACAAACAATCTGTAATCGGTATTAATTCTGAAATACAAATGAATATCAAGATTTTAAAATATGTAATTTATAATTTAATGTATACTAAAATAAAATTAATATAAGGTAATAATATAAGGTACAAACAAAGTGACTCACAAAAAATAAATACCTTCACCGGCAATTGTACCTTATATCAACTGAAGAAATAATAGCCCAGTATTTTTTTTTTTTTTACTTATTTCTTCCTTGTACGAAGTAGAAGTAAAGGAAGTATTGTGATCGCGAAAAATTTCGGTTTTCAGATTTCAACGGAAACATCCGTTTTTACTATCCCTGAATCCATTTTGCAGATAACAAAAAATTTTATTTATACGACACACCAGAAATCTGAAACTTTATAATCAGAAACTCACGAAGATACGATTAATTCTGATCTAGTAATAAGAGTAATAAAGGGACTTTTACTTTATCCTAATATTTTATGTAAGATTTTTGGATTAATAATTGCATAAATATTTTATGTTTTACTGCCCACTTTATTAAATAATTGGATGATCATATCTCACTTCCAAATGAAATAAGTTTAAATGAAGTGTATCAAAAATGTGTATTTGTAACTTAATAGGCGTACGAGGAAGTCATGTAGTGTCCAGATCAGATTTATTATAGCACCAAACATTTAAAAAACCTAACCGAATTATTTAAAAAATGCGTTAAGTTATTAAAATTACATTCCAGTGATAACATTATAACGAGTTAATACCTGGATTTGAAGCGTTTAATAACAATCAATCATTAAAATGATATTTTAAAGGCTAAATATTAACAAAGAATCTTGTATACACTATTGTGAATTTGAGATACTATTTTGTGAAAGTTTTATCGAAATTCATCTTTCTATTTTGTATAGTGTTTCATTAATCTTCATTAAGGAGAAAGAAAATTAAGGTTAGTTTATTATACTAGAGTGGAAATGATCTTAGGGAAGCAAATTATTTTCACATAATAAAATATTTAAAAAAGTAATTGTTACATATTAGTGCAGAATATAAAAATAGAATCAAACCAGTCAACTAAGGATTACTTCAAAAAAGAAAAACAAGCAAATTACTCTCTGTAACAAATCGGAATTTAAAATTTTTCCAAAACTTTAATGCAAAAACAATTACTTTTTTTAAATATTTTATTATGTGAAAATAATTTGCTTCCCTAAGATCATTTCCACTCTAGTATAATTCTGCACTAATATGTTTATTACATCCTCAGTTATTTATATATTTCAGTCTTAAATACAATAATTACAAACCGATTTAATAAAGTAATGGGTAGTAAACAGATATTTTGTTATTTTAGTTTTAACTACTAAATTATACCACCTTAACGTTTCAAATTTGTTAATTTTGTTATCGATTATTAAAACCCCTTTGTATTTTTGTGATCACCCATCTTACCGAGATATATAATAAAAAACAATATTGTTAAATACAAAACAATCCAAAATTTAAAATAAAAATTTCTGTGCAAAAACAAATTATTATTTCTACAAAAAGCATTCATTGATATGAATCTAATTGTGTTAATGGTTAAAAAATAATAGATAATTACTGTAGCATAATATTACTGCTATTTAGTTTACGAGTTAGATCCGCTAAGAGAAGATACAAGCGTCGCCCCCTAACGGGGATTATCGTTGATGAAGTGCGCGCTGAGGCTCTGCGCGCACGTAATGAATATGTTCATGCCATCAGAGAAGCCAAACTCAAGTTTTGGCAAAACTCCATGCGCAGGTTGCAGCGCAACCCCTGGCAGCTCGCAAATTTTTATTACCGGCCAAAGCCATTGCACGTGCTGTCCAGTGTTCGATATCCATCAGAAGTAATGCAAAGCGTAACACTACTCCTTTGTTTTTCATTACCACCAGTGCGAATCGTAACATTTTTTCACCTTTTTTGTTTACGGTTTTGTCAAATGGCATATCAAAATACACGGGGGTTTGATCGGCGTTTCCTATTTGAGAAGGCAAATGCCTTCATCTTTTCTAAGATTTATTATATATTTGTGAAAATGTAATATTTTTTGTTCATAAGCGTCTGGAAGTCGTTGAGAAATGGTCGTCTTTCGTCTTATTGACAAATCATTTCGTCAAAACATCGTGTTATCCATCCACGGCTTGCTTTAAAATCAACTTTATTCAATAATTTTGTGATTTCACGAGCATATGATTGACACATTTCTGTCGTGACAGCATAACCGCATTTCCTTTTTTCCATAACAAAGTCATACAATTTTTTCTATATCTGTGTATTTTGGTTTTAAGCCACGAAAAGGACTTTTATTACCAGTGCCTTTCACCAGAAGTTGTTTCTTCTTACGCCAGTCTCGAATGCGACTTTCATCTACGTCAAATTTTCTTCCTGCCGCCCGATTTCCAATTTTTTCAGCCTCTTCTATAACGGGCAGTTTTTCATTTACTGTAAGAGATCGTAGACGCTGTCCTTTTGTACTCATTTTAATGCCGTAGTTAAAATAAATCACCTTATTAAACTTTACAAGAAAGACTAAATAGATAAAATGCACATAACCGTCCACATATACAAACAGTACAATGACTACGGCGAATAGACAAGACGACGATGCATAACTGATACTGTAACTTTAGTGTCATTAGAACCGGATGCAGCCGATACAGAATTAATCAGTTTTATAAAAATACCGTAACTTCGTTCCTATCGATAATATGAACAGGATGTTAATAATTAAGGATGTATTCTGTATAAGCAACATTCGGTATTGATAAACGAAAGCCTAATATAACTATATGTGATTGAATATATGTACTTCTAAGAAAACGTGATGGTTACAACCATCAGAGTTGCACATGCACAGAACTCGTTTTACGATCTGCCAACAACCCACACGCTACACATGAAATCCTATAATTGACCAAAGACTGGGGTGTGGATTGTAATATCCAGTAAAGTAAACACTTTGTGGATACCGGTGTTCTTTGGTGGTTGGGTTTCAATTAACCACACATCTCAGGAATGGTCGAACTGAGAATGTACAAGACTACACTTCTACACTCATACATATCCATCTTCATTCATCCTCTGAAGAATTATCTAAACGGTAGTTATCCGGATGCTAAACAGGAAAAAAGAGTAAACACTATTTTATACGGTTATTTCATTTTGTTATGTTGGCAGCACCAAACAAACAGTGTTCTTCCTCTCACGTTTCTTAACCTCTGTAAAACGTATTCTAAAGTGCGGTTATGTGCTGTAAATACAGTGTTTATATCGGCCTATTTTGTAAATATTAATTACTGATGTGTAAATATTTACTGTGTCTAAATATTAAATAAATATTGTGTAAATATTGACTGTCTAAATATTAAAATACCTTGTAAATAATGATGAAACAAAATTCTCGAATATTTACATGAGCAGAATATTTACAGTTCTCAAGCGAATGATGAGGAAAGCTTGTTTGGAGAAGATAATGACTTATTATCTGTTGTGGGATGACAATGAATGAAGTCCAGGTTAGTTCTCATGAAAGTGATATTGAGGATATTCGAGTAATAATGATATTGAAATGACTGATGTGGTTGCCAGATAGTTTAGATTTACCAAGGCCATCTAGTAGAGAAAATCATCGTAGCCTATTGACAGAAATTGGAAGGAGTGCTGTGAAGATTCTTTATGTACCAATATTGTTTACAACCCAAACAATGAGCCTTTATAGGTGTTAATCCATCATTGATACAATGGCTGAATGTACCCCATGTGAGTCCTGGGATTAGTTTCTTATTGATGAGTTATTATTAGCAATTGAACTGAAACAGATCATTATGCCCAACAATAAAAATATTCAAGAGATTGTATATCTCAAAGCCTGATTTACTAAGTGGGTAGAAACTGACAAATGAAATAAAAATATTTCTGGGAATAGTAATGTACATGAGTCTATTACCTATGCCCAGTATTGACCATTTCTGACGTAATGATTTATATTTACCTGTATCTAGACCTCCTCTATGAATCATGAGACCTTGCCGTTGGTGAGGGGGCTTGAGTGCTCAGGGATACAGAGTAGCTGGACCGAAGGTGCAACCATATCGGAGAGGTATCTGTTGAGAGCCAGACTAAGGAATGATTCCTGAAAGAGGGCAGCAGCTCTTTCAGTAGTTGTTAGGGGCGTGAGTCAGGACGACTTAAACGGCCGTATCAACAGCACTCAGTCATCTGAGTACTGCGCAGCTGAAAGCAATGGAAAACTACAGCTGCTTTTTTTCCAAGAAAATGTGGCTCTGCATTTTCACATATACAATAATGGAGGCGCTTTCCTTGGTAAAATATTCCGGAGGTAAAATAGTCCCCCGTTCGGATCTCCGGGTGGGGACTACTAAGGAAGGGGTCACCAGAAAATTAAAAAATAACATTCTACGAGTCGGAGCGTGGAATGTTAGAAGCTTAAAAAAGGTTGGTAGGCTAGAGAATTTAAAAAGGGAAATGGATAGGGTAAACGTGGATATAGTAGGAATTAGTGAGGTTCGGTGGGAAGAGGAAGGCGACTTTTGGTCGGGTGACTTTAGAGTAATTAACTCAGCGTCAAATAATGGGCAGGCAGGAGTAGGTTTCGTGATGAACAAGAAAATAGGGAGGAGAGTGGAGTATTTCAAGACGCATAGCGATAGAGTCATTGTAATAAGGATAAATTCAAAACCTAAACCGACAACGATTGTTAACGTCTATATGCCTACAAGCGCCCATGATGATGATGAGGTAGAATGTGTATACGAAGAGATTGATGAAGCAATTAAACACGTAAAAGGAGATGAAAATTTAATAATAGTTGGAGATTGGAATGCAAGCATTGGAAAAGGCAAGGAAGGAAATATAGTGGGTGAATACGGGCTGGGCAAAAGGAATGAAAGAGGGGACCGACTTATAGAGTTTTGCACGAAGTATAATTTAGTAATTGCCAACACCCAATTTAAAAATCATAATAGAAGAATATACACTTGGAAAAAGCCAGGCGATACTGGAAGGTATCAGATAGATTATATCATGGTTAAGCAAAGATTTAGAAATCAACTCGTTGACTGCAAAACTTACCCTGGAGCAGACATTGATAGCGACCATAATTTGGTGATAATGAAATGTAGATTGGGGTTTAAAAACCTGAAGAAAAGGTGTCAGATGAATCGGTGGAATTTAGAGAAGCTTGAGGAAGAGGAGGTAAAGAAGATTTTTGAGGAGGACATCGCTAGAGGTCTGAGTAAAAAAGATAAGATAGAAAATGTAGAAGAAGAATGGGAGAATGTTAAAAAGGAAATTCTTAAATCAGCAGAAGCGAACTTAGGCGGAATAAAGAGAACTGGTAGAAAACCTTGGGTTTCAGACGATATATTGCAGCTGATGGATGAACGTAGAAAATATAAGAATGCTAGTGATGAAGAAAGTAAAAGGAACTATCGGAAATTAAGAAATGCTATAAACAGGAAGTGCAAACTGGCGAAAGAAGAGTGGATTAAAGAAAAGTGTTCAGAAGTGGAAAGAGAAATGAACATTGGGAAAATAGACGGAGCATACAGGAAAGTTAAGGAAAATTTTGGGGTACATAAATTAAAATCTAATAATGTGTTAAACAAAGATGGTGCACCTATATATAATACGAAAGGTAAAGTCGATAGATGGGTGGAATATATTGAAGAGTTATACGGAGGAAATGAATTAGAAAATGGTTTTATAGAGGAAGAAGAGGAAGTTGAGGAGGATGAAATGGGAGAAACAATACTGAGATCTGAATTTAAGAGAGCATTAAAAGATTTAAATGGCAGGAAGGCTCCTGGAATAGACGGAATACCTGTAGAATTACTGCGCAGTGCAGGGGAGGAGGCGATTGATAGATTATACAAACTGGTGTGTAATATTTATGAAAAAGGGGAATTTCCGTCAGACTTCAAAAAAAGTGTTATAGTAATGATACCAAAGAAATCAGGGGCAGATAAATGTGAAGAATACAGAACAATTAGTTTAACTAGTCATGCATCAAAAATCTTAACTAGAATTCTATACAGAAGAATTGAGAGGAGAGTGGAGGAAGTGTTAGGAGAAGACCAATTTGGTTTCAGGAAAAGTATAGGGACACGGGAAGCAATTTTAGGCCTCAGATTAATAGTAGAAGGAAGATTAAAGAAAAACAAACCAACATACTTGGCGTTTATAGACCTAGAAAAGGCATTCGATAACGTAGACTGGAATAAAATGTTCAGCATTTTAAAAAAATTAGGGTTCAAATACAGAGATAGAAGAACAATTGCTAACATGTACAGGAACCAAACAGCAACAGTAGCAATTGAAGAACATAAGAAAGAAGCCATAATAAGAAAGGGAGTCCGACAAGGATGTTCTCTATCTCCGTTACTTTTTAATCTTTACATGGAACTAGCAGTTAATGATGTTAAAGAACAATTTAGATTCGGAGTAACAGTACAAGGTGAAAAGATAAAGATGCTACGATTTGCTGATGATATAGTAATTCTAGCCGAGAATAAAAAGGATTTAGAAGAAACAATGAACGGCATAGATGAAGTCCTACGCAAGAACTATCGCATGAAAATAAACAAGAACAAAACAAAAGTAATGAAATGTAGTAGAAATAACAAAGATGGACCACTGAATGTGAAAATAGGAGGAGAAAAGATTATGGAGGTAGAAGAATTTTGTTATTTGGGAAGTAGAATTACTAAAGATGGACGAAGCAGGAGCGATATAAAATGCCGAATAGCACAAGCTAAACGAGCCTTCAGTAAGAAATATAAGTTGTTTACATCAAAAATTAATTTAAATGTCAGGAAAAGATTTTTGAAAGTGTATGTTTGGAGTGTCGCTTTATATGGAAGTGAAACTTGGACAATCGGAGTATCTGAGAAGAAAAGGTTAGAAGCTTTTGAAATGTGGTGCTATAGGAGAATGTTAAAAATCAGATGGGTGGATAAAGTGACAAATGAGGAGGTATTGCGGCAAATAGATGAAGAAAGAAGCATTTGGAAAAATATAGTTAAAAGAAGAGACAGACTTATAGGCCACATACTAAGGCATCCTGGAATAGTCGCTTTAATTTTGGAAGGACAGGTAGAAGGGAAAAATTGTGTAGGCAGGCCACGTTTGGAATATGTAAAACAAATTGTTAGGGATGTAGGATGTAGAGGGTATACTGAAATGAAACGATTAGCACTAGATAGGGAATCTTGGAGAGCTGCATCAAACCAGTCAAGTGACTGAAGACAAAAAAAAAAAAAAAAAAAAAAAGTATCTAGACAGTTGAGTAAAAACAGATTTGAATTGCCCTTTAGTATGTTTAACTACACTGATAATACAGTTGCTCCTATAAATGATAGGCTTCATAAAATACAAAATTGGAGAAAATTTTAACCATGCACTTAACCATGCAGTTTCTTACACTAATGTAAGAAACTGTATGCATAGTTGAAAGCATTGTTCCATTATTAGGGCAAAAATAGAGAACTTATTAATGAGAACAAAGTTATTGTTCTGAAGTGTAAGGACAGACAGGACCTACTTATGCTGTTAACTAAACGCACTAATGAAATGGATTCTCGCAGAAGAGAGGAAAATGAAAACTGAAGCCTAAGGTAGTTTTAGATTTGGGTATGTTTTCAAGGTCTTTCAAAATTAGATTTTGGTTTAAATCATAAATTTTTATGTATTACACTCATGCTTAACCGCATAATTTTGTGTTGAGTACCTAAATACAGGTTCTGTATTTTTTCAAACATTACACAAAATTCTCTTTTAGTATTACTATACTGTATCCATTCTTTTTTAAAATATTTATTATTTTTCACCAAAAATTAAATATTAAATGAGCTTTATTTTTTCTTCATCTAATTTTATATCTTCATTAGTTTTTTAATCTATTAAAAATTGTATTTTATTTCTTTTGTTTAATAACCACTTTATGCTGATAACTTGTATATATAATTTCTTGATTGCAATCTTTGTTTGGTGGTAACATTACTTTTAGTTTTTATCATGGTAGTAGTATACATATTGAATAGTTTTTTACACTATAAAAAACAGTTTTTTTTTGTTTTCACTCCAGCATTGGCCGATATTACTACTAAGTAGCTTTTATAATTAGAATGCAATTGAAAAGTGTTGGATTCAAATTTTGTCTTCATTTAATCATTAAAGTGTTAATGTCATTTCATATTATTGAGACATAGTCCATTCTGTGTGTATAAAATGTTAATAGTGTTAATGTTTGTTGATTTGTGATGAATTTGTAAAAAAGCTGCAACCTGTTTGTTAAGCAATCGTAAAATTTCAGTTTGTTTTGTATGTGCAATCTGTTATGTTGTATTTTAATATTCCTTTTCGGATATTTTTTTTGTAAATCCATGCATTTAGGCATTTTTTCATTCAATTTGATCAAATCTTGTTTTTACAATAACTTAAATTTTATTGTATTTCTATCATTTGAAGATTGTGTTTCACACAATCAGATGTTATCTCTTTAAATAACTTTTAAAAGCAACACAAGATTCTTTTAAAAATGGTGGATGTGATATTCATCAGCCCTGTAAGTAATATCTACATAGTATAGATGTCAAATATGACAGAACTGGCTGTCAAATGTAATTACTCTGGGAAGGAGACTTTTGACAGTCCCATTTGTACCTCAGACACGTTACAGAGCTGTAAGAAAGATAGGGGACAGATTGCATAAAGCAACAAAATATGTGTCCCCACTCCATTATTATAAAGACTCATAAAATATAATTTCTAAAATAAAATTCTACCAAATGAACATATTTAAATTTTTGTTTTTATTTCGGGTTATTTTTAGTTAATGTCATTTTAATTTTCCTTGAATTTTAAGACATGGGTCCGGCTGTTTTTGTTTCTTTGTTAGCAAGCATGCCCTTTGATACAAAAATTGATTAAGTAATCTTGTAGGCCGACCCATTTTTACATCTTTTCTATAATATGGTTCAACCTCTTCTTCAGTTTGGCTCAACAATCCTGTTCCAAAAGAATCCAACTGAATGTATGGGACTTTTTTTGGACAGCAACACAGATCTTCAGTTGGAACCCATTCCTGTGAAAAAAGTGAAAAAAAAAATTATCATACTGCCCATTCAACTTTTGTTATAAATGAAAATACATACATTCCCCATAATTTTTAATTTTGTTCTTTAAGGCAGCTGGAATAGAAGCTATGGTGGATATAATCTTGTAATTGAAGGTAAGCTTGCAAAAAATGTTCATCAAGCATAAATATGATAGTAAAGACCTGAAGAGCCAGAGAAATAATTACCCTGTTAGTAAATAATAAAACACAGAACAAGTAAGGGAATTTAGATATTTCGGAACATATGCAAATGATATAGATAAAATGTCTTTGAAAGTATAACGGTCACTACGATTACAATAAAGAGAGTTATGAAAGGACAGTAATATTAAGAGAATCTAATGACTACAAGTCACTATACTAGGTCCACCCAATGTACGAGCTTGTGACGTCACGAGCAGACTGCGTATTACTACTCGGCCGGAAAACATCAACTCTGCATATCAAATCAACGTGTATATCAAAATAATTCTTTTATAACCTTTATTTGTACTAAATTATTAATTTTTAATAATAAACAAAAGCTTACTTGAATTTTCTTCATGCGTATAATTCAAACTTCTAGGAAGTTCACCATCCTCGCGAAACGAATCGCTTTTACTGTCACTTTCATTATAAGAGTCTACACGTATTTCATCTGTAAGTGGTTCTAGTTTTTCATACTTTTCAATATTTTTACACTTTTTCCCAATAGAATTTCCAGTGGAATTAATTTTCTCAACATAGTTAATAGTTTCTAGTTAATTTTTCAACATTCGTTTCCAATCAGGATGGTACGGTGGGAGTAAGAACATGATGCCCATGTTTTTCAAAAGTTTATCCTAGTGATATTTTTGTATTTTAGTTTTACGTAACTTTACTAATTCATATAACTGTGGTTTCAGCATTTTTTAACTATACAGAATACGATCAATTTCATGAAATTGTATTCATCATGTTGTCATGGTTAGACGCCACTTTTCAAACTGGCTTTTGTAATGCGTTCGGAATAAAACTGATTTCTCCATTATTTTTACTTAGCCACTGCCTGCAAATATTCAATTCTCTTTCTCCTGATATCGGATTTCTCAATTAAACGTATTCTGTTATTTTCAGTTTTACGTCATTTAGTACCTAACTCTTTCAAAATAATAGCTAAAGTTTATTCACTCCCTTTAAAATCAGTAGATGACGAAGTTCTGCCTTATTTTTTTAAAAGTAGGTTAATTAATTCTTCTGGGAATGAAATTCATTAACTGTTCTTTTAACTACACCTAAATCAAAACTGTCCAATCCATTTTCGGCGTGCTGGAAGAACATGATTGGGATGTTGATTGAAGAATCATGTCTTTTTCTTCTCTTCTGATTTTTTGTACTTGTGTTCGTGATATCCTACAAGCAGCACCAGTTCTTTCTCCGCATTTTTGAATGTCAATTATATGTTTGTCATCAGTTAACTGGTAATTTAGTTGAGGTGCCTCACCCCGAAATCACAAAAAATGTCTTTTTCTTCTCTTCTGATTTTTTGTACTTGTGTTCGTGATATCCTACAAGCAGCACCAGTTCTTTCTCCGCATTTTTGAATGTCAATTATATGTTTGTCATCAGTTAACTGGTAATTTAGTTGAGGTGCCTCACCCCGAAATCACAAAAAAAAATTTTTAATTAGTAAAAATTTACATAGTGATACAAAAAAAAAAACTGAACAAAAACGCAACATCAACTACTAAAAACATCACTAAACAACTAAAAACGAACTACAAAACGAAAAACTAACAGAACTATTAACGAAACTGTAGTAATAACCACGAATATTCAGATAAAGAAAAACGCAACCGCAGTCATCAAGAGCTGAACCTAACCTAATTATTTATTACTTAAAACAATGAGTAATAAATATGACCGCATAAAAACGCTATCCGAATATACCTTCATTCAACACAATATAAACTGGACTAAAGTTTATTTCTTTATACACACATTGTCCACTACGAATGACGGATCTAAGTATAATCGTGACAAATTACATTTTTAACTGCATTAAGCGTCATTAAGCGTTTTTATACTTGTAATCAATTCAAGTGGCAAGAATTGAACACACAATAACAAATGTATTTTTTGGGCGCCCGTATTGTCTGTTAGTCGAAAAATGAAATAAAAATAATTTTTTGGAAAACAATAATATAATGAGATGTCAGCACACGACGTCACAAGCTCGTAGATTCTCTGGGGCAATATAGAGTTGTTTAAACCCATTAAAAATGAAGCAAAATGAAAAAAAATATAAATATGAGAGGATTGGAAAGAGTGAATAAGAAATAGTTTAGCTAATGCTGGTTGAGATATTAGCCATGTGATTTTTCCGTTAACCAAAACCGCGTTAAGATCAAGCACAGGTATAATGTTTTAACAAAGTTTGGATACAATAAAATTGTCTTCTTAAGACTTAAAATTGAGTAAATGGTTCAGTGGAATGTTTGTAGATGAAGAGAAATGGAAACCAATGAGATTGGTATGTGAATGTTTGCAGATGATGTATGATGAACAGTAAGTAACAGGAAAAGTAAGTGCTTGTTAATATTTCATAAAGATAAATTTTTGAAATGTCACACATGTCTAAACACAAATCTACCTGAGGACAAATACATATTAAAATATTTATTATGTTCATTTACACACAAGTTCCATTTTTAAGACAACACAACACAATTTTTGAAATTAAATTTTTATAACTATAAAAATTTAATTTCAAAAATTTACTCAGGAAAAAGATACATGTATATTTTACTCTGATACTGATCCATAAGTTCAATGGAGGACCCAAACAATTTTACATTTACAAATATTTAATATTTTACTTACACTCATGAAAGCTGCTGCTTGACAGCAATCACCACCTGTTTTACTTGTTCCATTGTCAAGATCGACACTTTTGCGACCTGTAAAAAAAAATTGGAAAGTTTTAGTGCCATAATATTTGTATGCAATTATTTATAGTAAATAAGGTAACACAAATCATTTCACACTGTTATGATCAATTAGAAAATAAAATATTTTAATTCAGTTTCAGTTTGCCTTTACACGGTTTGTTTCTTTCATATCTCTTCAAATTTCTTACCAAGCCTTACCTTCTGCCACCTTTCACCATTAAGTTCATTTCTTCTACTAGAACTCCATTGAATTCCCTCCCCCTCAAACATTGTTCTCTTTCTATCCCTGATTTTTCTCCGGATATACTCCCTTTTTAATAGTCATACATCTTCCTTGTTGTCTTATAATGTTAACCATACCCTTGGCATACTCCTACAGTTCTCAGCCAGCTAAAATCCAGTAATATTATAAACAAACAGCGTTTCTATATTAAGCTTAAGAATTTCCCAAAGTAATATTTAATATCAGACATAATTAGTAAATAATGAATTTTCAATATATTCTGCTTACAGCCTACATGGTTGGCATTAGGAAAGATGTCTAGTCATAAAAATTCTGCCAGGATTACAAGATGTTGTTGGAAATAAATTGCGTAAATAAACAATCTTTATTTAGATCATATGGTGTTCATCCCACGCTTGTTCTTTAGTCTTATACACTTTATTTCATCTATGATCATAGCCTGTTTCCTTTTTTTCTTCCCTTTGAGCATTTTCTCATGTTAATAATTACTGTGTTAAATAAACAAATTAAATACCAACAGGTCATGATTAATAATAAAATTAATACTGTGTTACGCATTAGTTACGCATTTTATTAATAGCACAAATTAATGTTATTAGACAAAAAAAATTCAGTGAACCTCTTATTCCTCAGTGAATCATTTGATTAACAGTAACCTTATTTTCATATCTTTGTATGAAGTAAATGTGATCGCAAAAAATTTCGGTTTTCAAGTCTCAACAGAAATACCCATTTTGACCATCCCTGAATCCATCTTGACTAGTTTCGGCATGACATCTGTATGTACTGTTCAACAGAACAAGTAAGGCATATATGTCTAACTTAATATTGGCGGACGGCTACGGTAGCAGTTCAGATGACAGCGGGAGCACAATACACGTACGCTTTTGCACAGCGTCACTCCCGCCGCACAGATGAGCACGCAGTTCTCCCATCATAGCGGCGCTGCAGCCCCACCATTCTCAGGCTCCAATAAAAGAGCGTGCACGAGGTGATTTTTTAATTCATCGTCGATCACCACCTTTAAAATACCAAAAAGAAGAAGATGGAAGAAGTTCCCTGACCGCCTCAATGTGGGACTTTCCGGCGGATGACAACATCCTGGCCAGCCCGCCGAAGGAGCCGCTGGACACGGACCCTACCTTCTCGCTCCAGCTCGCCGGGCTTCAATCGCCCTACAGACTCAGGCTTCAATCGCGGACTCAGCAGAAGCCGGCCCAGTGTGGAATCGCTCGGGGAGAAACGTCTCGGCCATGCCGGCGAAAGACGACCCGATGCCGACTCTGCGGGGAATTGGGAGCCACCACTGCCACGGTGTAGCGGGGACCCAGACGCAAGTCCCCGACTACAGCTAAGTCGACTTCGCCGGAGACTAGCTTTCGGACCAACAGCTCTTCTCAGAGCTAACGACAAAAACGGCCCATTTCAGGGCTACCACATGGTTAAAAATTAAAACGAGCCGTCGAAGCCAATCTTCTACAACAACCCATCACAGGGCTACTACAAGGTTGTACTTTACAGTGCCGTCGGAGCCACTCGGCAATGGTACATATGTATCTCGCATAACTGAAACGATTACCCGTAGGATATTGAAATTTTGGATTTAGGACTGTTATAACATCTAATTGTTCACCTACCTTTTTGATTGCAATCGACAACCAAAAGTGTCCAAAAAGCACAAAAATAAAAAAAAATTTCGATTTTGGACTTTCTTAACATATTTAAGAACTTTTATTTTCATTGGTTCCACAGAGTTTAACCAAATGAAATTTTAATTAATGAAATTTGGATCTTAGAAATAAATTCTATGTACTAGGAATATCGTTAACTGAAATATTGACCCTCAGAACTAAATTTGTGTAACATTAATACAATACTCATTGGTTTCCTTTATTTATTAAATTAACTTCAGCAAGGCATTAATATAAAATGGGTTTTAGAAAGAAATAAAACTTTTTAATTACTTACTTTTGTTTAAATTTTTAAAATGTTGCCATATTGGCAATCTCCAAACTCTATCTCCAGATTCTAGCCCAGCTCTTAGAAGTTCATTCCATAATCCAGTACTGGATGTGAAAGCACCAGTTGCTGCTGTTCCCAGTAAATGTGATACAGATTTAGTGAACGAGCCAACATTAACAACCATTGCCGGCTGATAAAATTCTGTGAAATCAAGAACATCAGTGAGCACTACCCTACAATCATTATCAGGATCTGAAACGCGTATGTGAATGCCATTTCTACCTCTCAGAACATCTCCTGGTTTTAAACCCATTGGAGAAATCAAACTTTCATACAATAAAATCACACCTGTACATGTAACAAAAAAAATGAGGTAAGTAATATGTGTATGAATTTTCTTTTAAAAACTTAAGATAATTAAGTGGTAATCGTTAATTTCTAACTTAAGTTCATGCCTCGCATACATTTTAAAGATAGTTATAGTTACCATAGTAAACTGTCAAAATCTCATCGATTAAGAGGCAGTAAGGTTTTATAACTTTTATTACTGATGAATTTTTAATTTGCATCAAGAACTAACACCTAAAAGCATACAATAATAACCATCCAAAGGAAATTTGCATTTAGCATTGTTTAATTGAGCTGACAAATTTTAACTGATTTATTATTTAATAAATAATAATAGAATGAGAATTATTTTAAAGTTATTTATGATAGTAATGTGACAAATTTCGCAAATTGAAATTTGGCACTAATTTAGAAAAATATTCCTTGGTAATGTTGCTCCTTATCTCATGTAATGAAAGGAAAGGCTGCCTCAGGTAGAGTAGTAAACATTTTGATTAGTTCAAAAACCAGTATCTATTGATCTATAGTGTTCAGGTTTTAAAATATAAACCATGCTGTTATATGCTGGAAGATTTAGATTGTAGTTGTAAACACCAATTAGATAATCCAGGTTTATTCGTTAAGAAGGTTCATTGTGTAAATAGAAATACACCTGATGACTGATTTAAAAAAATAAACTACTAACATTAATTAAATCATTAAGTTGTACCTCTGAATTTATAATTCTGAATAAATCTTAAAATAATAAATTTCGAAAAATTTAAATGCGTATTGAGTTTTGAGAGTTAGAAAATCAAATTATTTTGAATAGTCAAAATAAAAGGAAATTAGATAAAGCATAAATTTTGAATGTTGGTGATTAAAATTTAAATGACAAATTGTCTAACTTGCAAAGTTCATTAATCTTTTTATAACAGTATTTACATAATAATCTTTCCATTGTACAGATTTACAAATTAAAAAATTAAAAAGTGGGACCATAGAAATTAAAAAAAAAAAATATTAAAAAATGCAAAGTTAAGTTAGAAACTGTTTTTATTCAGGTTTTCAGGAAGTCTATTCATTTTCATAGTATATTTACACAAAGTATCATAAAAAAATATAGATTATGATTTTATTACAGTAAAGTTAAGAGATTAATCAGCTATGTAACTAGAAAAGTTCTTTTCTTGCAGTTCAACTTGAGATGTTTTACTTTAGAAAACAACATTAATTCTAAATCTTTATAGCTCTTCTTAATAGAATGAGCATTATCAATAGTATCACAATTTGCCATAGGTCAGATCACAAAAATTTTTAACTTGCAGATAGAGATAATAGATTATCAATAGAGGTAATTTTAAACTTGCAGTTGAAATAAAAATAAAACTCATCGTTAATTCTTTTATCAATCTCATTTCTTTTATCTTGTAAAGCTACAATGTAAGTACATCATAAAACTTATGCCAAAAATAACTAAGAGTTCCAACAGCTACAAACTCAAGAAACGATAGCAACAGGGATATGATCAATGACAGACCAGATTTCATAGTACAAAATCAATTCGTTTCCATGCATAAATGATTACCTATCTGATTTTTTGGCTTTAAATATAACAAGGGTGTCCCAGATCTGATGATTGTCACAGAGTACTGTTTTTATCATTTGTAGTAGTTAATAATACTCAGCAATAAGAACTTACACCGAATATTGATAGGTAAGCGTTTGCGTGCAACAGCCATCATAGTACCAGCAAGAGCAGCAGCTCCTGACATATCTGCTCTGTATTCATGTAAACCTTTGTATGGTTTCAGGAATAATCCACCAGTGTCAAATGTACTTCCTTTTCCTATAAAAATCAAGATAATATAACTAGAAATAACTTTGTATGCATATTATTGTATAATGGGATAGAATAATTAAATATAACATGAATGACAATATTGGAAATTTTTATAATAATAATTCTTCCACTTTCTCTTCCAAATACTGTTTTCAAAATACTTTTTTTGATAGGTTTTTTGTTATTCTTTCTAAGGAATAGAAAAACTCTATATCCAAGTTTAAATTGCAACTTTTTACTGGTAATAAGAATTCTATTTCTGTAAATTCAATTTTTACCTTATACTGAATGTATGGACAGAATTATAAATATGGTAGTATTATAAAGTAATTTCACAACAAAAAAAATCTGGCATATAAATTTATTGCTTTCATCATCCTAGTCTTATCACTGTGATGAATAAAGCACCTCAGCAGTGTAAGTTTTTCTAGAAATTTCACTGATGGTTTGGATAACAAAATTAGTTTCCAATTTGTTCTATCTTTTAACATAAATATACTGCAAACTAAAAATTCAACTCTTGAAAAGTAATATTAAAAAAATTTACAACAAATATTCTACAAAAATATCTCCACTACAAAGCTCATGAACAAAACTTCAGTGTTAAAAACTTGGCATGAGAGCAGAGGTTATTAAGATACTTCATGGAAAAAATTAAATTATGTTCACCAGTCTATCAAAAAAAAAAAAAAATAGTGGTGCAAATTTGGTGATAGTTTATAGTTAATTTATGAATTTATTATTATTATTAATGAAAATTTCATTTTTTCTATTCAGCATCAAGTGCTGACCAAAATAATGCAAATAAGTCTATGAATTAATATATTTGGTTTCAGTGATTTTCTAGTTTATGTTTTATTTCTGTTAAGTGCTTACTTTGTTACATCAAATTGCCAACTTAATAAAGTAAACATTTAACATTTTAATAAAGGTTTTACTTTTTTCTTTTTCTTGTTTAGCCTCCAGTAATTACCTTTCAGATAATACTTCAGAGGATGAATGAGGATGATATGTCTGAGTGTAGGCTTGTACAGTCTCAGTTTAACCATTCCTGAGATGTGTGGTTAATTGAAACCGAACCACCAAAGAGCACCGGTATCCACGATCTAGTATTAAAATCCGTGTAAAAATAACTGACTTTACTAGTACTTGAACACTGGAACGCTCGACTTTCAAATCAGCTGATTTGGGAAGAAATAAAGGTTTTACTACTTACCTACAAGTACCACAGGCTTTGTTCCTGACTCATCCCCACAGTAACCCATTTCAATCAATAAGGGAGGAGCACATGTTTGACTTTTAGCTATTGACAAGCTTGCAGACATTCGACGCAATGCCATCCAATCACGATTTCGAATATCAATGTGGACATCGTATTTACATAGTTTGTCCATAAATTCCTGTAAATTAAAAAAAAAAATAATCAAAGCATATCAAATAAATAGACTTAATAAAAAAATATTAATTCTCTTAACTTCTGTGCAGTTAATTATTAAGATTGATACATTAAAAAACCTTTCCTTCCTTAAAAATGAAATCTTATTGAAAAAATAAAATTAACAAACTTAAAAATTAACAATAACTATTGAAAAGTGCTAGTGCTTTTTTCTAGTCATTTATATAAATTCCTTACCTCGGCTAACAAATCTGGTTTTTTTAGATTTGCAGGAGCATGACTTAGAAATCGTGCCCAATTTTGCGATTCAGCATTTATTTCTCCACTGGCCCATGAATTACTAAAAAAAAGAAAACATTTAACTTAATTTAATTTTGTAAGTTTTTTTTTGATTGTTCATTATTGTGGTGGCCTCTTCTAGATAAAACTACAGTTTGTCATGTACCAATTAATTGAAATCTCCAAGGATGTTCACCAGCCTTTGTTGCTGAACTATGAATAATGAAAACAAACATTTTATTGTTTGCTGCACAAAGCATATGCACAGCACTTGAGAACTGTTCTAGGCCAAGAGCAACAATTAGCCTTAGATTGTCCTTAGAATGTCCTTAGATTCTCTAAGGACATAACTACTGCATCCCATAATTACATTATAATACTTAAACCTCTCTACCATGTTTTTAACAATCTATGAATCAGATTCATGTACCAAGTGCATTCTGGATACAAAATCAAATTATTTCAATTCTAGTCTCAAGTTTAGTTTTTTTTTTATTTTGAAAAATGATATGATAGGTTCTGTAATAAAACAAACTACACCACGATCAGTCAATTTTGTTCATTACCTATTTTAATTTTTACCAGTTTTCTAGAATTAGTCAGGTCTGCTATATTTTTTATAACCTGAAAAAATCTCATTGATCAATCTAATGGAAAGGAGTATATAGAAATTTGTAGCTTATGAATATTATTCATGTCTGATCAGATTTTGAACCCAGAACCTTATAATTAAGCAGAACTTAAATTTTTTTACAAAGTTCATAAAAAACAGTATAACAGGTGTAGATGGAGAAATTAAATTTTTTAAAAGACCAAAAATTGGAAAAATTTTTTTTTTGAGAAACCTATCATTATCTTAATTTACATTTTTTTACAGATTCCATTAAAACTTTTATGAAGTTAAATATGCAGTTTTTATACATACGCATCAGGATGATCGTAAAGCTCAATATGAGGTAAACTTTTATCTCCAGTAGAAATATTAGCTTTATAATGAAACGTTCCCAGAACTGAACCTTCAGCAGCTGCTTCTGGAACTGTTGCTCCATCAACATATATTTTATTAGCCCCTCTATCTTGAACAGCTCTTGCTCCCATGGCTGTAGCAATTCTAATATTCTCCTTTTCTTCATTTAATTGTTCAAAGAGATTTAATTTATTTACGTCTTTGAATCCAAGACCAGCAATTGCAATATGGTGATATCCTCCCACATCTAGACCCGAGAAAGTTTCAACTTTACCTAATGGAATCTTGTACCTGTAGAAAATAAAATATTTATCTTTTAATGAGGCAATGATTTTAAAGTTCACATATAAAAGTAATAAAAGAATAAAATTAAGAAAAATTTGAAGCAGAATAGCAGTCTAGGGGGAAAAATAAGGTTGATTTGTTATATTATTTTTTGAAAACTGGACATTAAAGTACTGAAATTGTCTTAAATACATATTAGGTCACATACATCATTTTTAACTGCTTAAATTTTTAACTTAACTGCTTAAATATGTAGCATAAGCTCTAATTACACAATATAAATACTACACATATTGCGCTCACATGCTCTTATTCATTCGCTGCTGTTTGATGAACCAATTAGAAAATGTTCACAATTTTCCTCTATTTAAATCAGGATATAACCAATGGTAGGGATTCAGGGCCGGGGAAAAAATTAAATTTGAAACTAAGCAAGAATACAGAAGGGTAATCAAATATATGAGAAAAATGTTAAGGTGGTGTTCTCATCTACAAAATAAGTGAGATACACCATTAAAAATTTTACGCAGAATTATGTTAGTCTTAGCAGTTAAAACAAAATTTAAAAAAAATGAAAAATTTAACTTTTACATCATCAATGAAGCTTGTAAAATTTGGAAACCATAACAGCAAAGAATAAAGGCTTTTGAAATGCGATTCAGGAGAATGTTGAAACTGGCTGATAGAATAAGAAATGAAAAGTTGGGAGAAAGAAATGTGGGATATAATCTTGCAGAAGGTGGAAGATCTGAGGGTGTATGTTGCTACCTAGGCTTAATGAATGTAGTACAGAATGGGAATAACAAAATGGGCATGACAAACAGATTGAGAATTTGGTATATAAGATAGTGTAGATACAAGCTATGTGCAGGATAAAAGAGTGAAGAAATTCATCATTCTTACTGTTTTTATTATGTATTATAGCATGTACTTTATTATGTATATTTTTATGTTTGATTTGTTATCGATCTAATATTTAATTGGTCACTACTATTATCCTGATTATTATTGTGGTTGTAATTACTATACTAATATTTTTGGTCATTAATTGTTTTATTATTATTATTATATCATTACTGAATTTATCACTGTTGTTATTTATTTGTCTAGTTGTAATTACGAACATTTTAAACCAATCCACTGTAATTATATAAACATTCTAAATTGTCATCCTCAATACATGCTGATTGAGCCGCGAAACACGTGACAATATTAAGTAATAAATAGTTAGATTGATTTCAGGTCTGTAAATTGTGACAGGACTTTTTTTGCAGCAAATGCCCATATTTTATTAAATACCTGGATAGCCAGACCAGGTTACCTCCAACTCAAAGACAAACACTAACCATTTACATCATTGTGCCCCACCAAATAATTATATGTTATGTGTGTATATTAAAAAATCAGTCAGGAATATTATAATTTTGAATATATTTGCAGAAAAAAATTTAAAAACGTATTAAAATATGAATTGACTAGAATACAGAAAATTCAGGTTATTTAATTAGTACATAAAGTTAATTTTTTTGTTTATAAAAAAAATTGTTTAGAAAAAATTTTAATTTTAAAATGGAATAAGTAAAAATTAAGAGGTTCCAATAAGGTATTTTTCAAGGAAGACGCCCGCAACCCATCTGTGGTTGTTAGTTAATTGTTAGATGGCACCACTAAAAGTGGTGCCGAACTATAATTAACCGAACTAAACCTACGCTCGCTAGATTAAGTTCGGTTAATTATATTTATACTTTTAGATTTATTAAATAATTTTACGTAATATATATATCTAGATATTATTATATTATACACGTTCGATTTACGCGGGTGTTACGTTCCTGAAAATTTCCGCGCATAATGAAATCGCGTAAATGGGCCTCACATTTAATGCAAAAATGTAGGTTAGGTTCTGGTTAAATTATACAATAACTTGCTGTACTCATTAAATACTTTATTTTGCCATTTTGTTATTACAGTATCATTGTATTATTTTAATGACATTGCAGTACAATATATGTATTTAATGAAAAAAATATGAACTATTAATTTTTCTCCTTTCAGTGGCGCCATCTATTAAGAAACTGACTAACTACAGATCGGCTGTGGGCGACTTCTTAAAAAGTACTAATAGTATCTTATAATGTATGAAAACAGTCTTGAATTATGTAAATATATATATATATATTTCATTTTGCAAAGTTAACATTTAATTATTATTAGCACGTAGAAAGTTATAATTTATTTGCTAAATATATTTACATGATTCATATCATTTAGAACATGATTAATAAATAGTAATCATATTCTACTTATGATTAACTTAGTGATATTAAAATTACATTTATAACTAAATATGGTTAATCTAATTCTAGCACTCAAAAAAATTGAAATAAAGTGTAACTTGCAATCTTAAATTTATACTGAACAAAATTTAAAACAAAATCAATTACCGTAATCAAGAAATTATGTTATGTGTTATTTTTTTCTAGTTTTTATAAATGAATTAAAGCAAGGAGGATATAATACAGGAATTTTATTTTGATTAAATTATCTTTACCTAACAGTATTTTAATGAGTTGTTAATTTGAGCAATATTACAAAATAACATACTTCTGTAATGTTTGTGTAAGAAATCCATTTGTACTATCATTAAACCGTTCACCAGCAGGTGTTAGTTCTTGAACTCCATCAGGGGTTTTTGGTTGGTAAACTCCAAGAACCAGTCCTCTCTGGAATAAAACAAGTTCATTAATAACCGTTTACTAATAGAGATTACTATATACCTTAATTAATACTGTAATCTTAGAATTTTATTTTTAAATCGAGTAATTAATAGACATTATCAAAGACACAGAATTAATTACAACTTTTATTCTTATACATAGCGCATCCATCTGTTAATTCCTTCTTATGATTGTCCACAAGATAAACTGAATTTTGATGTATGGATTCACTAGTGCAGCCAGGCAGAGCTACAACTTTATGCTGCATTAAGAAATTAGGGCTTACACACATTCCTTCATTTAATTAAATAATGCAGAGTAAATAATGTTCAAATAATTCATAGCTTCATCATATTTTTGTACTTCAACAGAAACATGCATTTTGAGCCTAATTTTCAAACTGGCCACAACAATTTCTGTACCAATAAGGTAGATATGAAAAATGTGCACTATTTAGCAGCAAACATTGGAATAAGTAGAGGCAATCTTTGCAGTCCAAAAGTACCAGGTTTATGTACATCACATATTCTAATGATCAGAAAGTTGTTGCCATATATAAAATTAAGACTGCTTTATGAATAATACTCCTCTACTCATGTCAATGTGTAAGATGTGTTAGCTAGTTATTTTTTGGAGTGTATGTTTCTCTAAGTTCAATAATATTTTACTATGTTTTTGTAACAAATTGATGTGTATGATATTCTGCAAATCTCTGGATATCTAATGAAGCTATATTTATCAGCTGCCTTTAAGCTTCTATGTCTACTATTCATGTATAGGCGAGCAATCTGGCAAGAAGCTACTGCCTGAAAAACACAAGCAGCAAATACAGTACTTCTCAGTAATTCGTTAAGGAGAGTGTTTTTGACAACAAAAAAATTGGAAAAACAATATAAAGATTAACAACAAAAATTTGTAAACAGAAGCAAAAATTTTATTACTCCATTGAACCAGAATAAAGTTAGTGTACGATTCCAGCAAAAAAAAGAGATAAAACAAAAAATTAATATTGTTAATAAATAATAAATAAATTAAATAATAATAAATTAATATCTAAATTAAAATTTAGGTGGGAAATCAGAGTAGCTTCAGCCTGTTACATAACTAGTTCAAAGATCAGGATATGCTTTTAATGAAACCAAAACCATGTTTAATTATTAACATTATTATTAATATGTAATAGGAACACAAGTAGCAATAAGATAATAATAACAAGTAAGTAGCAGTTGAAACTAAAATAAAAAATATATAAAATGAGAAGGTTTAGTCATCCTCTACCCTGAGACTAGTCATTGTCTAATGCTTCTTTTTTTTTGTTTACCAAACTATTACAGTAGATAAGTTGTTCATTATTTATTCCAAGAAAAACATATCAATTTATAATAATCAAGCTAAGTAAAAATAGCAGTTCTACTTAGTGGTATCTTCCACTCTACTCAAAGCATCCCTTCTCAAATTCCATTTTTGAATAACTAATTTTTTTATTGATTATTATCTTTTTTCTTCATTTCTAATTCACATTCTTTTCTCAGCATTGTTTTTCATAATTTCCAACCATTTTATTGTGGAGCTTATGCTAGTTGCTATTCTAAAATTAACCTATAAAAGTTTGTTTTTCATAACTTTCATCTTATCCTGGAGCTTGTTCTAGAATTAACCTATAAAACTTTGTTTTCATTAATTTTTATATGTGTACTACTTTCAAAAGTTATTTCTTGTATAAAAGTAAAATATTATAACAGATTTGTCAAAATACATTTCTGATTTCTGCAGTATTTTTGTTTGATTTATAGAAAGAAATTTACCATATACACCGATATCAAAAGTATACCGTCCAATTGATACTTAAAACAAAACCGAATTATCTAATGAGATATTATAGTAGTTCAGGCTTGGGATTTGACCAATTTTACCTCTAAAAATAAAATCTTTTATTTTTGGTGGATTGAGATTATATAAAGATTGCACTATTTATTTTGCAAATCTATTTAAAATTAATTTGAGATAAATGTTTTTTTTTTATAAATTCTTCAATATATATTATTCATGAAAATATTGTCTAATTTAATATTTTGTTTTGACAGCTAACACTTTTATTTCAAAAAGACTAGAAAAATGCATTACACAGTAAAAAAGAGTGCCATTTCACATAGTGAATTGAGATTAAATTTAGTGTTATTTGCCAGTTACCATGAATTATAAGTATATGTTGAGTAACACCATCAGGTCCTCGATAAAATAATTTTATCAGTGATAGCTTGTTTAAAAATAAAACTACATCTTTATTAAACATTTTTAGCTTTATTTTTCACTACAGTTACAGAAGAAAACTCTGTTAAAAATCTCCTTAAAAAGAGAGGGACAAAGTTGGAAAACGTTTTAATCATTAAATCCTTCAATGCGTATTTCATCTTAAATGATATAAGAAACAAAACATTAAAATTAATTAATACTAAAAATTTAAATTATGTTCCATTACATACCACTGTTCCTGGACAAGTAGAGTAATTTCTAAAATGTTTCAAAGAATAAATGTTAAAAATTCTAGACATATTTAATATTTATTGTTTTCCGAAGTAATAAAAAAAAAAATGATAAACAAATAATTTTAAATATAACAGGAAATTTAACCGCACAAAAAATTTAGACAACTGTAAATTTCATGTGTAGTATATGTCAATAAAATGAACTATATGGATTTTATATGAATGTGATTTCTCATATTTCCATGGTAACAACAAAACAGTAATCGCAATAAACAAACCACGTGTACAAAATTATAATTTTTTTTCCAAACACGCACGCGATTGATTCTATTGTTTATGACACGCTTTTCGTCCATTTTTCTGGAGTGAACAACCGTACGCTAGTCTAGGCTATGAGTCGTACGTAAGAAAAATTTCTTTATTCAGGTTTGTGTAAATAATAACCGAATGATGTGTCGTTCTAAACATTCAAATGAGCCGGTTTTCGTGGCGGGAGTGGTTGCGTCTCGGCCTTTCATCCGAAGGTCCTTGGTTCGAATCCTAGTCATGCATGGCATTTTCACACGCTACAAAAATTGTCATTCATCTCACCCTCTGAAGTAATACCTAACGGTGGTTCCGAGGTAAAAAAAAAAAACAAAAAAATTAAATAAATATAAAAACATTCAAATGAAACATTAAATCTCTATATAAACCGTTCCTGATTCATTCAGAGACTAACTTGTTTTTGTAAATGATTCCATTCCAGCTTATACTGTATTTGCAGTTAAAACTTGTACATTTAATTATTTGTATACAAAGAGTATAAGGTTATCGTCCGATTGTAGCGTTCTTTGAATTTAAATTATTGAAAGTAGTTGGTCTTAAATGAAAATTTAAAATTAATTTATTCGCGTTAACTTAGTAAATTTTCGTTGGTTCTATTCTTATGTAAGTGGATTGATTTTATTATTTTGCATATTATGTCTAATTTACGTGGAAAAGGTATTCACCACCGAGGGAAACAAATTATACACAACGTTTTTAATTACATGGCAGGAGAATATTTGTAAGCGACTCCAAAAAAAGTTGTAGAACGTGTTGCGTCTGCCACAGGAGTCTCAAAAAGAACAGTTTAACGAATTAGTGATGAAATAGCTTCTGGAAAAAATTAATTTTTCCTCGCAAAGGAATGGGGTGCTCATATTTTCACCCAACTCTTTGGCCATATGTCACGATTACGGAAAAAATTGGCAAAAAAATCAAATTTTTAATTTGAAGCTATGACTTTCACATAATCTTCCATATCACCATCAACAAAGCTTGTTGTCAAATTCATTCTGAGATACCGAAAATTATTTTTTACCTTTTAGTGCGTTAAGAGTACCGTTTTAAAATTTTCTTTTTACATATATTTTATTTTCTACTTTTTAATATTCATAGTTTACAACTGCGATAGCGCACAGGTTTGAGCGTGTTTAGCAAAAGATCGGATCGGTACGTTTTACGGTGGATGAGTGCAATCAAAACATAGGGTTAAACGATTTAATTTCCGGATACCAAAGATCCGGTCGATTAAGAGTGCAACGATGCGTTAAAAAGTAAGCACTCGACCTGCTGATACATACACATTTTGAATCGTGAAGATCGATCGAGCGATTGCCGAGATATTACGGTGGCACCCCATCACACCCCTCCACAATTTCTGAACGGCGCCCTGGAGGCACTTGAAAATATTATCTGGCGGATACCACTGTGAGCAGATGAGGTATCGTCGAGGGGGATCGAAAAAAATTTTCGGAGCACTAGGACCGACCGTTTTAGAGATATTTGCGATTTTCGTCCGAAAATTAGGATCCGGTTAAAAAATACTAAATTTTCCAAAAACTTCGGTCGTTACTGTACAGAATTTCTAGTAGCAACAGTATACCCTAATATATATCTCACTTAAAATTTCTTTCACTAAGAAAATGTGCATTTAAACGAGGTTGCATAAGTTCAGGGGGTATTTTTTTTCACTTAGCAACTTAGGGACATTTAACGACTTCAGAGCGAATGGATAACCGGAAGTGCTTTAAAATTCGACTGAAAGATTCATGAGTGGTAAAAATAAGTTAGTTAAATATTTGTGTATTATTTTATTCGGTTATATATAAATACGAGATGTGTGAGAAAATTATTGAGATTGATAACACTGCGAGCGATCTGGCAACGGTGTGTCTATCGGTCTGTGCTAGACCAGTTTGTTCATCCCTTCCACATGCTCAGCACGAGTTTCAACTCCGTTCAGCCAACACATTATTTTTGACAGTGCCATCACTGAAGTTGTGTTTTTGTTGTGTGTTACAAAAAAGGAGCATGGAATTTAGAGCGACATTGTGCAATCAAGTTTTGTGTTAAACTTGGAGAATCCGCGAGTGTGACCTTTGAAAAGTTGAAACAGGCCTATGGGGAACATTGCTTAACAAGAGCACAAGTTTTCCGCTGGCCCAAATAATTTTTGGAAGGCCGAGGACACATTGAAGATCAACTTCGTTCAGGGAAACCTTCAACTTCAAAATCTGACGATTTTGAAGTTGAAAACATCGTGAAGTTGAAACGTTGAGTGTGTGAGGGTTCTTATGAGATCAGACCGTCGTTTAACAATAAGGATGATGGATGAGTGAACAGTTAAATTTAAATGCTTTCACCGTACATAAAATTTTGACAGACGATTTGGACAAGCGAAAGGTTTGTGCGAAATTGGTGCCGAAAAACCTCATAACGGAACAGAACAACAATCGAAGAAACGTGTGCGTTGATCTTCTTGAGAGGATTGACAGTGACCAAGAATTATTAAATCGTGTAATCACAGGTGATGAATCTTGGATACGAGTATTTGAGTACAATCCTGAAACAGAGCGAAGAGTGGTACACTCGTCATCTCCTCGACCGAAAAAATATCGAATGAGCAAATCAAAGATCAAAACCACCCACGCTGATTTGCTTTTTTGACAGTAGGGGTATCGTGCATAAAGAATTTGTTTCTCCCGGACAAACTGTCAATCAAGTGTTTTACAAAAGTGTCCTTGAAAGGCTCAAGAAAAGTGTGATTTGTGTTAGACCAGACATTGCAGACAAGTGGATACTTCATCATGACAATGCCCCGTGTCACACGGCCATTTCTATCATGGAATTTTTTGACCTCAGAACTCATTCCTACGGTTCCTCAACCCCTCTATTCCATGATTTGAGTCCTTGTGACTTTTTCCTTTTCCAGAATGTTCTCCAGAGTTCCAAACTCTGGAGAACATTCAAAAGACTGCGACCGACCAGTTAAAAGCCCTACCAGTTGAAGTCTTCCAGCGCTGCTACCAGGAGTGGGAACAACTACTCCGCCGGTGTATAGCTGTCCAAGGGAACTACTTTGAAGGGGATAATATTGTTGTTTGAAAAAAATAAAAGCTTTGGTAAGTAAAACGTCTGTCTCATTAATTTTCTCACACACCTCGTACATAAGAATTAATTTCTTGAACATGGTACCGCTCTTGTACATGTAGCTCTTTCGGCTTACTTAGAAGCCATCATCAGGAGTTAAAATTAATGCATTAAATGTATACATGGTACTAGTATACTAGGTAGGACCGGGACAGTCATGACTGTTTTTAAATTTTGACTTCTTGAATTAATTTTAACTCCAGACGATGGCTTCCAAATAAACCGAAAGATCTAGAGAACATATCAACGTGTTGGTAAGGTGGATTATATTATTTTTAATTTATTTAAATATATGATTAAAAATATTTTTAAAATTTATACCGTAAAATTTATTATTCCATATATATACTGTCTTCCACGAGCAGCATATTATAGCCCTGGACTAGCTAGGCAATTGTCGCCTAGATCTGATCTGTGCCAATTCAGCTTGGACAAGCTATACATTGTTTCCTGTTATTTAAATATCAGAATAGCACTAAGTTTTTAAGAGCTGAAAGATGTTTTTTAACATTTAAGCTTATCAAATATTCATTAACTTACATTCTTAGTTTGTGTGTTTATAAAAAACTATTTTTGAAAATCAAATATAATAGCTCTTCTACCCTACACCACAATATCACAGCACAATCTTCAGTTTAAAATGGAAGACCTGTAGATTCTGCAGAGATAAATTAAAAGACAATATTACATGAATTTAAATTTGTCCATAACTACTATCCAGGGATCTAGAGAAAAGATTGGATATTCACCATATTTAAAATTATTCTGAACTAATTTATTCTTTTTTGTACTGCCTAAACCGTAGCAAATATACTTAACAATATCAAGGATCAATAATTCATTTTATCAAATGTAAGCTGATGCGATGAAGTCTAAAAAGAATTTACAAACCAGAAGCGTACTTCAAAATATCTATGGGGCAAAGCATCCATTAAGCACAGTTTAAAAAATGGATATGAAAATCCTAACACTAAATTCAGTAAAGAACACAGAAAAATTCTTACAAAGTGCTTAGCATTGTGAGGAGTAAAAAATCATTGAAAGCAGTAGTGGTGAATGGCTTCAAAACAAACAGTTGTTTTTGTTTAACCCTTTGTGTACAGTCATTACTCATAAGAATCGGTTTGTTTAAAGCTTATTTAAAATTAAACGTAAAACGTTTTAGACTGAGGAGCGCTGTCGATACTTCCTCGTACTATTTCTGCAAATTTTATGGTTAGAGCTAACAGTTTTTGTTAAAAAAAACATGTAGCCGATGTAGCAGTCCACGTTTGCAAAGACAAGTTGTATATTTTTTTAAAATATGCTGTTGTTTAATTAACTGAATTGTATTCATATTTTATTGGTTAAGTATTACCAAAAATCAATACAAATTATTGAATAAGGATTTGTAATCTTATTTTCGTGTAATGAAATATGTTTGGTACATAGAAGTACCGTCAGTTTAGGTTATGGTTGTTTACTATTCATTGTGCATTTGGTTTACAAATTGTTTTGTTTTGTTTAGTGAATAGAATATTATTGTTACAAGTTATTTTAATTGTTTAATTAAAAAAATAAACTTTTTAACGAATTTTGAAATACATTATATGTGTTGGAAAATATTCTGGATGATGATGTGTTCGACGTTGATACTTATGATGAGCGTGATTGTTACGATGTACAGGTTGTCCACTTGATTTAGAAGAAAACTATTTTGACAGTATGTTTATTGAACAGTTAGGAGACCAGATAATTAATAGCGATCGAAAATTAATGCTCGTTGATGAACTGCCGCAACAAAATGCATTGCTGCCTTATAATATTGATCAAACAACTGCTTTCTACCAAGCTAAGCCATATTCGGCCTACAAAAAAACAGCGGATAAACGAACAATAAAGGAAAGTTGTTGAAGAATCAGTTCCTTCTTACATTTATGAAGGTTCAGTACAATTTCACTTTACTAAGTGTAAAACTGCTACCGAAGTATTTCTTGTTTTCTGGATGATCACATTGTAAGTAATCTTACTTATCAATCTAATCTGTATGCAACCCTCAAATTAATTTCAGACACTAAACCGAGAGCCAGATTTTTGTTAATATTATCAAATATTCATGTAAATGATAATAGCACTTTATAAAATTAGGTTGTTAATAGATGCCTTGGATAAAGAATTTAAATTTGTGTACAGAGGCATAAATGAAATCTGTATTAACAAGTCTATTGTACTTTTCAAAGGGAGTGTCATGAAACAGTTAAACCTTATGAAATCTTAAAACGGGTTGTAACATTCGATGTATGATCAAAAAGGTATACAATGTCATTTCAAGTATATGAAGGTAAGAATAACGAAGTAGAAGAAAAATTCAGAGTATGGGTTAGTGAAATTGTTGAGGTCTCCCACAAAATATTTATGTGGTGGTAACAGAATAATGAAGGACCTTTGACACTTTTTTTTTCAATATGCCTTTTAGAAAAGCTGAAACTTGTTTATCTAGTCCTATCCAAGCTGGTCATCTAGGAGCGCCTCCGAATTTACAATCAGCCCAAAAGATGAAGAAAGGTGACTGACTGGGATTTTTGAATATAGAAATTGGTTATTTCAAGTGATTTGACAACAAACTAATGCACTTGGTATCAAATTACCGTGGTTTTCAAGTGACTACAGTTACAAGCAAACAAAAAGATGGAACCAGATTCTCTACTTGTCCTCCTTAAATGGTAGCACTGGGATTAATCTCTATGAAAAGTGTAAAAAATAAAAGGGAATTCTGTAGTTTACATAGTTCTTTATCTCAGCCAGTTAAGAGGAGGAAAAATGATTTCTCTCTTGCCAGAGATGTCAGATTACAAAACAGAGGTGCACATTGGGCTACTTTTAGTAAAACTCGTTGTCGTTGTGAAGTCCGTAATAAAAACAAAATTCAGTCTTATCCTCAACCTAAGTGCAGTCACTGTGGAATATTTTTATGTGTAAATAAAAATAAAAACTGTTTTGTTGAATATCATGAAGTGAACTTGTAAAATAATAGATTAAATTAGTTAGCCAGCCTCCATGGCGCGCATGGTAGCGTCTCGGCCTTTCATCCGGAGGTCCTGGGTTCGAATCCCGGCATGGCATTTTCACAACACTACAAATCATTCATCTCATCCTCTGAAGCAATACCTAACGGTGGTCTCGAAATTTAAACAAACAAAAAAGATTAAATTAGTTACAGTTAGTAAATTAGTGTAGTGTAAAAGTAATTTTTACTTTTTCTGTAATTTATTTAGCTTGAAGGTTTCATGTAAAATGTCTATAGGTAGATTTTAGTTATATATTTATATTTAAAATAATACATAAGTTTTTAATTAAAAAATTGGCAGAAAAATGATTGCAAGTGATTTATTTTATAAATAACTGTGTTGTGTTTATTAATAGTGTGTAGATTACTTACGGTACTTACAAGTACCACATTAAAATATAGGACTTAATATAAAATAAAATTTTGAAACAACGTAACATAATTGTCGCCACAGGTTTAGGTTTACAGAAAAAGTCTGTTTTCCAAAAATTTCATTCTTTGACACAAAGAGTTAAACAGATGATACACAAAAGATATAAATTAGCCCCACACTACATTAACCCCAAACCCAAAAAATCGATGTTAAAAATTCAAAAACGGATGCGATTTTGTGATTACACACAAAACTGAAACGAAGCTTTCATACATCTAGTGCCAACTGATGAATTTTTCTTGAAGATAGGTTGAAAATAGAACAACCAAAATTATTTTGAATGTCTGGAAATCTGAAAAAAGCTTTTAGTAATGAATATCATCAGAATATTTGTATGAAACTGAATCGCATTTGAGAGTATGAATATTGATATGCTACAAAGTGAAGAGAATAGTGGGAATTATAAAAAGGAGGGTTATCTATTTTAAAAGAGATTTGTTTTTTCCATGACGTTTTACATATTCCAAAAGAAATGCAATATAAGAACTGTTGCAGAATAATATTACTAACTAATTTGTAAATTGTGAAAGGTCAGATGAAGCTATTTGTAACTAAGATGTATATGAAAATATTGTCTCACAAGAACATAAAAGAACACATGACAATAACAGTAATAAGAAAAGCAATAATAATAATAATGAGTAAATGATATAAAATAGTAATTCAAATGAGGACAAGATTTGTTTAAAGATAGTTAAATAATAGAAACCAGAATAGTCTAATGCACTAAAAACTTTATGATTGCTAAAACCTGATATTGCATTAACAACAAGATAACATTAGAAAAGTGTAAGGTTCATACAATTCAATTCTCTGCAAATATTATTACTTTTACTGTTTACAATGGAAACATCCTACACTTTATGAATGAATATAATACTGCCACTTTCAGTACTTTATACCAGTAACAACTTACCGTATTCAACCATTGTACAAACTGAAATACTTGTGACATACTCTTCACTCATTCTTACCACATGCTTACTTATCAGTAAGCATCCAGCATCAACGCACGCTTACCGTGGCTACGCCTAACACAGCCTCACGGAATTACTTAACTACTCACTGTCCCACTGGTCCTCGCAGTATTTATATCCTCTGGCCTGTAGAACCAATACTCGCCTCATTCCTTAACTGTTTAAGCGAAATAGTTTTCATCGTCCATGCCCTTACATTGTCCCATAAATTCTTATTCCGGTCCGGTAACCCTTCTAAAAAAAAAAAAACAGCTGTTAGAGGTGCCATTGTCTGTATTACAAAAAAACATGATGTTAAATGGACCTGTTAGTCTGAGAAAGGAATCCATTTTAGTTCCTTCAGGATTCTACCTTTCAATATTATTTTCTCATACTTTCTTCTTAATTGGAAGAAATCCGTTACACTGGTCCTGTTATAAAATATATCACTCCTCGTATTCATATATATATATATATATATATATATGTGGGTGTGTGCGAGCGAGCGCGCGCGCGTGTGTGTAGTGATAAATTTACATTTTAAAAAACTTTAAATATATATATATTATACTGTATTACAAGATTAACTATTTATGTTTGAAGATGTAAATTTGACACGATTACATTTCAATTAGTAATTTAATGCTGAAATTCTAATCAGTCCACCAATTTTCATTAGAGTTTTTATATTAAACACTAGGATAGAGTAAAAGTCCCGTTATTACTTCTATTACTAGGTCAGTATTAATCGTATCTTTGTAAGTTGCTGATTAACAAAAAATTAAGATTTCTAGTGTGTCGTATAAATAAAAGTAAATAATAATTAAACTATTCCGTTTAGTGAACTTCTGTATACTGATTACAAATGTTAATTTCGACCATACATCGTAAAATATTCAGTTTTTATTATTGGATTATTTGGTGAACAATCAAAAATGAAAAAGAAAGATAACATGAAAATATATATCTCAACAAAAAAAAACGATAAGAAGATGAATATGAAGAGGAGGAAAATGTTAAAACCAAAGAAAGAATAAAAAGATTAAGAGAAGTGATAAATATAAGGATGAAGAAAACGTTAAGACCAAGGAAAGAATAAAAAGATTGAGAGGATGATGAATATAAAGAGAGAGAAAATTTGAAAACTAGAGAACGTGTACACAAGTTAAGATCAGAAGAATTATAAAAAACCAAAGTTGGATTAAATGATCTCAACAAAAAAACAAATAAACGAAATGATGATCAACTCCGACTTGGGGAGAATAATGTCGGACAATATCAGAAGAGTAATGAACTAAAATATAGAATAATTTGCAATTTATCAAAGGTCGGGCATGTATGTCTCAGTGTAAATGTTGTTCTTGTGAAGGTCTACTTTTCAGTCACTCTGTAGTTAACTTTAATGTAGATATCATTAAAGAGATATTCCAGAATAATGAAATATAAAATTAAACTAGAAAATCCAAAAATAATATTATTCTAAATTATAATTTTCAATTAATATTAAATAATCAGATGTTTGACCAACTTTATTACATATGTAATAATGCCTATTAAATTGCATATACACATTTTTAAAAGTACATAAAATTTTATTCACTAATAACCTGTGATTTTTTTCATTTTTTTTTGTTTTTATTGGTATTATTGAATAATTATTTATTGTAAACTTTTTTTACAATCACGGGTTATACAGTACAGCCCTGCTATAACGCGGATCGATATACTGAGGATACGGATATAACGCGGATTATAACCTGTCCTTCAAAAAATATCTAAAAACATAATTTAGGATGATGAAATGCTACTCATTGTACAACTTTATTTGAGGTAGGTGTAAAACCCACCATAAATCCTTAGAAATTGTCAACAATACCCTTCTAATATAACATCTGTCAATTATTCACAACCAATTTTAAAGCCTTGGAATTCCCAAAAACACGATTCAATAAAACTAAACTGCGATTCTACAGTAATAGGAGAAATTCTTACGATATACTGCACATGACTCATTTCCTGTAACAGCGTTATAACCATCAATGTGCTGCCTGTACAAAGTTCGGTATACTATATCTGAATGTTATTACGTATTGCGATTTATTCCGAGCTGCTTTTATTGTGTTTATCAGTATCTTTAAGTTTTATTACGTTGGTTAATTTATTAGATTTTATAGTGTTGTTTTCGTTCGTATTTGCCCAACAAGTCGTCCAAACGAAAAAAAGTATTCTGTAAAGGAAAAATTATCAATTATTGAAAAGCTAATACAGGTCGTTCGAAAGTCAGTTTATCCTGGGAATTCGGAGTGCCTGAAGGTACTATACGTGGTTAGGTGAAAGAAGAAGATAAATTGCGTTCTTTTATTGATTCGGTAGATGAAACAGTCGGACTTGATCGTAAAAAGGTCAGACTCTGTGATGTTAATGTTGTAGGTAAATGAACGACTTTATTTATTTATTTTAAATTAATAAAATTACATATTCCAGTCCCGGGGTTCATCAAATGGAAAAAAAAACGTTATCTAACAAAATTCGAGGTATTTTTTGAAAGTATTCTTTATTACTCTTCTAACTGAACTGAAATATAATATTTTCACGCTTATTTTTTCTCCATTTTCATTTCAATGTTAGGTTAGGTCATGTTTAAAACTATAAACCTAGTTCGTTGACTTCGTCGCCTCTAACGAACTTCGTGATATTATAAAGAAGAAATAATGCATCCGCGAAACAAAAAAACAATAACTTATTTAAAAAAATATTTTACGTTCAAAGAAAAAATATCTATCTTCCGCACTTTGCTTGTTTCTATGTAAGTATACATTATACTGTATTGGCTTTTTCTATTAAATCATTATTGCTTTATTTTTTCCCTATTTTTGTAATTGATCCCCTTTATGATTTAAAATTTACTTCTCGAAATAACGTGGTTAGTATATAACGTGGGTGTCATGTAAGTCCCCCAATAACAGCGTTATAGCAAGGTTACACTGTAATTATTAATAAATCAATATATTTGAAAAACAAAATGTAAAAAGAAAGTTAAAAAAATTAAAAAAAGGAGATGAAGTCTGATTCGTACCGATGTGCCTTCCCCTTGTAAGACCCAAATATTTCATTAATTAAAATCTCATTTGGCTATAACTCTGGAACCAATGAAATTAAGTTCCACTTATTGTATATCGTTGAAAAGCTCTCAATGAGAGCTTATTACTGCAGTTAAGAAAAAGTTAAAAATCTAATGTTTTGGGAATTTTGAGCTTTTTTGGACATTTTTGGGCCGGTCAATTGCAATCAAAAGGGAAGGTGCACAACTAGATGTTACAACAGTCCTAAATCCAAAATTCAACATCCTACGGCTAATCGTTTTTTAATTATGCGAGATACGTACGTGCAGACGTCACGCCGTAACTATTCAAAATGGATATTTCCGTTAAAAATTAAAACCGAAATTTTTCGCGTTCACAATAATTCCTTTACTTCGTACAAGGAAGTAAAAAATATATTATGAATATATATATTTTGATATATGTGCGATATATAATAACACGTATATACCTGACCAGCATGAGACATGTACTAACGAATCGCGATTTTCCGCTAGTGATCGGTACATTTCGGTGCTATGCTGAGGGACACACACACACACACACACACACACACACACACACACACGCGCGCGCGCGCACACACACACACAAAAATAAACAGAGATTGAGTGACAGACAGATAGACACAGGTACAAATGCCCTTTAGTAGGGTAGGATTAACTTACTTTATAATCAGGAATGAAATATATTTTCTAGAGGTACCTGTTTATTTTACTGCCTAATTTTATTCAGTGATAATACTCAGCAGAATATTAAATTGAAAAATTTTACTGGACAAAAGTTGGTACTATCTTGTTAAATGGTAGTATTCAATATAATTTACACTGGAGAATTTATCTTCTGGTAGGTTTGAATGCAATTATTTGTTTAAAATAACTGCACTTTTATAAAAATATAATATTGATTGTAAAATGTTAATACTATAAAAACAAAATATATTCAAGCTCAATCATAAGAATCTTACTCCAGCTTGATTTGAAACATATATTTAATCATTTATATGGTTTAACAATTACGGTATAACATTTATAAAAATTATCTAATTTTAAATTAAAATTATTCATCATAATAATAAAGAAATATTTACAAATTTAATTTATAATAAATTTTTATTTCTCCTGTTTTAAACAGGCATCTTGAAGATTTAGTAGATTGTGAGGATGAAGAATGGATAAAAATTTTAGAAGAACCATACCTTTTTATTTAAGATTTTGGTGGAGAAATACCATTTTTACTTATTAATGGTTAGTACAAGATAACTATACATTTATATTATTTATTATATTTTGTATTTGTAACATTTACACTTATTTATGAAACTATCAAAATTTATGTAAAAACAATCTTAGTTAAGCTATAAGACAAAAGAAGATTAAAACTAAAATGTGAAAAGTATGGTACAAAACAAAACCTTAAATGTCATAAGAATTTGTGTTCTTTTAATGCAAACCTATTAAAAATACTTTATTAAGGATAATCAAGAATTTTGTAAATGACAGTTGTTTATCATTTTGGACAATTTATCTTACGTTTGGTTTGCGACCTGGCAGATAATCAGAAGTTAGATGGGAGCTAGAAAGAAGAATATAGAATAGAAGATGTATTTTTCTCAGAGTGCAGGAAAAGAAGTACTAGTAATATGGACTGATATGGAAGCATAAAGGAAATATAGTCTTACATAAAATATAATTCACGCTGATTCAGAGTGTGGTGCAGAGGGATGTGGTATTGGGGGAGGAGTCAAGTACCACTATACACTAGGGAAATTAAATTTCTTAGAAAAATGATAAAAACAAAGAGGAATGAGATGAGGAATGTAAAAGTAAAGGGTCTCACAGATACAGAAAATGTTGGATAAGGTAGAGGAAGTGCAAGATTACAGTTAGATATGTTAGATAATAAGAAGGAAAAATCCATTGAAATTGTTGAATCAGAAGGTAGATGGAAAAGAGCAAGAAGAAGGTCAGGAAAAGGTGGCTAAATAAAGCTAACTAAAATATGATAAGTAGTGGTGTAGTAATAGAAAGTGTTGTGCATAGCTGTTGCATAGAAGATGGTGAGCTGTGATTCACTGTCAAGGTATACCATAAAGGAAGAAGATTTGCCTTTATAAATAGAAAGCTAAAGAATGACTTTAAACCAAGCTGTACTTAATATAAAAATAAGAATGTGGATGAAGGCATACTGTTAAACATAAATAGAATGATGAAAGAGGAACTATCCAAGTAATGAGAGTGAAATTGAGGAGTTAGATATGGAGTATAGAAATGTCTGAAAAGTAGCCACAAATAATCAATTATTTTTAGTAAGACCAGAAACAAGAATAAAATTTGGGCTTTAATAAAACAAAAGGATTGTATTCTACATTGTTAGGTCGCATAAGAGATAGTCACAGATTTAGATAAAATAAAAATAACTGGAAAATATGAAGCATTATATAATGCAATCCAGCACTTACTAAATAAAAAGCAGTAAAAAGGTGTGAATGAATCTACTCATCAAATGGAACAAAGAGATCAAACTAACATTTAATTTCATAATTATTACGTTGGCCAAAATAAATGATTTGATAGACCATTACTATAAGATGTTTAGCAATATTCCATGTAAAAAAAAAATCATATTTAAAAATATTTACATTCAATTAAGTTTTGTATATTTACAATTTCTACCAAAGATTAATTTTTGCGAAAATAGTTTTCTTTTCAGGTTACCTATTAAAAACTAGAAATCTTCATCATCGTTTGAATCTTGTATTATTTGCCTTAAATTCCTTTTCTACTCCATAATAACCAATCCATGCTATGTTCTACCTGTTGGACTCTTAAATGGATTAACATTTAGTACCTTTTATTCTACAATGGCATCACATGCATCAGCTGTAGCAGCACTTGGTACCGAGGCAACCGCACAAGGTCTTGTCAGTGCACTTTATAAGGAAGTCAGTTCATATATTTATTTAATAGTATTTTTTCACCTTTTACTCAATATCAATAAGTGTAATGTGCTGTAAAAGCCGAAATCTATGTGTTTATATTTACTTAATATCTGCATGAAATTATATTTTAGATTAATTCAAATAGATTTATTATATTCACCAAGATTCTTCATGACTAAAATATTAAAAAAAAATTAGATGAATTGTAAATAAATGAATATCAGAAGAGGAATAAATTTAAAATTAGAAAATTAAAAAAAAGAAAAACCATAAAAGATGAGAATAAAGTTGTGTAGGTACCCGAGTTGAAAAGAGATTACTTTAAGGAAAAGTACTGAGTATGGTAAAAATAATGTATGTGGTACCACAATCCTTGTCCTAACTACTGTTTAAATAAATCACTAGTATTGACGAGGTAAAGACAAATTGATTTTTAAACATAAAAGATTTAGAAATCATTCATCAAAGAATTACTGATAGAAGATTAAAATTGAAGAAAAGGAAAACAGCAGATCCAACATTTGTTTTAAGATAATTAATGGAAAGATATAAAGAAACTGAAAAATTACACAAATTTTATAGACTACAAGAAAGTATATGACAGTGCCTAGCAAGGTAAAAAGCAGCATATAAGAAAAGAAGTATCAGTTAAATACGTTAGCTTCATGAAAAAGTTATGAATGGGCAATGACTCTAGTCAGTAGTAATGTAAATATGATAGAAGGTATTGTCATGGAAATTGGACATCAGCTTTCAGCATGTATCATTGAAATTCGTTAGCTGATAAATTAGTGAGGGATATGAATAGTACATCGCCATAATTTGGGTACAAACTATCTGTAGATGATACTGTGACGAGTGAAACATCAACTATCGAATCTGAGAGGAGGACACTGGAGGAATGAGTTGTCTATAATTAATAAACTATTTTCTACAGGTAGTATACCAGATAATAATACAAATTTTCTACTTTGTACAAAAATATGCTCATCGATCTGCACTTGAAGATTCTTGCATCAAAGACCAGTATGAAATCATAAGCATAATTTCCTGTAACTGGTTATGTTTAATGGGTAAAGCCGAGACAGATTTCTCATCAAAGGTATTACAAAAAACAAACACCAAGTAAATTTCCCTGACTAAATTTGCTGATCAAGAATCAGGATATGTTGTTTAACAGACTGAAATAGAAAAAAATGAAAAATCTAAAAGTAATACTAATACATAACTGATTTTACAAAAAAAAAAAAAAAAATGCAATTATAACTGATCTGGAAATAGGGATACCTTTTCTATTGTTATTCCTAATGGCCACATACTTATTATAATAGAAATCAATTGCTCTATTTAAGTCATTTACCATATGCTCCTATGGACCTTAGTCAGTAATATAAGTCAGTATAATATTTATTTGTGTAATAAGTCTCATTAGACAGTATATATAGTGATAGAATCAGAGATTCTTAATCAAATTTTGTGTTACTTTTTCATCTGATCTTTTTTGTTTTTCTTTATATTGTTAAATTTCTTTAGTTTTAAAATTTTTGAATATATCCTCCTTAGATAAAATAATATTCCAAGCAAAATATTAAGGAAGATATGTGCTTAATCTTTTTTCTGAAAGCTGTAAAAGAGATACTCTTATTGTAGAAGTCATAATGTATTTAGTAGGACTCGCATATTATGGCAAGTAGATGTAAATAACATGTAGTTCATACATTTTTGAAAAACCCATAGAAGAGGTTCCTTTTCCCTTGAAGGAACAATTTCTTGTCAAATGTTGCTTGTAAGGAATTTTAGTAAAAGTTTTCAGAATTAAAAATTTTAAATAAATAACATGTGAATCCATTTTAATTCCATAAATTCGTTTTAAATTTTAACTAAATAGATAAATATTTCTTTCCAGATAATAGATAACATTTCATATCCTGAGAAGCACTACTATAAGTAATATTTTTTATTAATAAAATAATTCGGAATTTAATGATAGATAAAGATATAATTTTTAAATCAGAAAATTCGGTTAAATTTTAAGATTATATTCGGTTAAATTAAGTAGCATATTTAAAAAATTAAAAGTTTCTATAAATATTAAAAACTACTTTGAATAAATAAAGAACAGATTTCACTTGTCTGACCCGGTGCAAATTTGAAAAAAAATAAATACAACCAAGAAAAATTCGTATCATTGACTAGGACGGACATGTTCTTGAATTCACTTCCTTAATGTAGCTTTTCTATTTACTATGGTTTTATAGCATAACCTTTGTGGAATGTGAGAGTAATGCTTGCGTATACGTGCTGTTTAAAAATTTCCGTAAGATGTAATATTATTCTTCAGTAAATAAGAACCAAATATAAACAAACAAAAAATATTATTAACACAAAATCTGTATCTATAAAGTAACTTGTCCTGTCTGTCTGACTGACTCATTCATCAGCGCTGAGCTAAAACTACTGAAAATAAATTAATGAAAATTTTTATACATGTTCTTCTTAAGAGGTAAATGCACACTAAGAAAGGATTTTTGAAATTAAAGAGTTAAAATGGAGTAACAATGAAATTTACTATTTTTTTAATCTCTTGGTAACAAATGAAATATCAACTTGATTTTGAGGGAGTGTAATATTCATGTAAATAGCTACAAACTAATATCTAGAATTTTTGAAATCCCAGGATTAAATAGAATTTTCATTTTTTTTTAAACCCAGCTATTTTTTTTTTTTTAATTTCACATTAACAAATGAAGAAATTAACCTGATTTTTTGGTGTTTGTAATTTTCATGTAAATATCTAAAAAAAACTAATTTCTCAATTTTTTTAAATTCCGAGTTTAAAGTGTTAAATGGATTTTGATTTTTTTTAAATCCGTTCTTTTTTTTAATTTATCGGAAAAAATGAAGATCTTGGTTTTTGGTGTGCGTAATTTCACGTAAATATATAAAATCACCTTTCTAGATTTTTCGAAATTCGACCTTGAAAGTGATGAAGAAAGCTAAAAAAAATTTGAACAATGGTTGTAAATTTTCCCTATTTCCGACTACACTAAACAAAATATTCACTAGGTTGTGGTTTGCAAATATTCTTCAGATAAATATTTAAAAACAGCTTTCGGTTTTTTTTTAGTACGTCTAAAGTTTTCGATTATTATGGAGTGCGATGGTGTACCACGCGGCTGCTCAATCAACACAGCCACTGTTACTGTAAGTGCGACGTGACTGGGTGCACCTGCCTCAGGTTAGTTGGCTAAAAAACAAAATAGAACCGAGAAAAATACATTTTTACCCGTATGAAGTACGAAAACCCAGTTATAAATAATATGTTTCAGATGGAGGCCGATTGTTTTGAAACCCACGCAAACTTTAGAGGCTTGTACTGACTAAACTGTTGCTATGAAAAAAATAAATACACTGACATTTTTTTATAAATTAAACAGGTTTTAATTTTTATTTATCATTATTATTCTCATAATCGTGATTTAATGAACAGAGCGGGGTCCAAGAGGCAGAGTCCATTGGCTACGCGGGAAGCGCGAGCGAAGCGAGCCTTGACTGGCTAAATATCCCCTGATCGCGACGGGAAACGCAAGTAACCATATAGCGCGGTCAAGGCCGCGACGTGAATACACTATTTTTTGGGCTTACCAACATTTAGATGCACATTCGTATTTAAAAACCATTTTCGGGGGTTTTTGAATTTCAGTTTTTTAAAGCTGTGATGCTCGGCGCGGTGGCTTAACCGACACGGCACTACCACTGTTACTGTATCTGCGACACCACTGGCTGTACCTGCCTTCAGTTACTTGACTAAAAACATAAAATAAAATAAAAAAAACTGACCGCGATGTAAACCCAAGTAGTAACCATATAGTGCGGGCGAAGGCACGAAAAAAGGATGTATTTAGTTTAGTATATACATAAGAACACGTCGTGAGTGATTCATAATCAACGCCTAGCAAAAACTAGCCAAGATAAATTGATGGAAATTTGTATACCCGTTCTTGCGGTGTAAGTGCACACTAAGAAAGGAGTTTTGAAAATATGAAGGGTTAGAACGGAAAACATAAGAATTAATTTTTTTTTAATTTCTCGGTAGCAAATGAAGATATCAACTTGATTATTGGTGTGTGTAATCATCATGTGAATGAATAAAAATCAGTTTCTAGATCTTTTGAAATTGGTGAAAGTTGTAAAAATTTCGATCAATGATTGCAAATTTCTCCATTTCTTATACTAAATTTATCCATTTCACTATACTAAAGGAGGCATTCAATCGATTTGAGCTTGCAAATAGTCTTCAGAAAAATATCTAAAAGATATTTTCGGATTTTTTGAATTTTATTTGAAGGAGTAAAATCATAAATTGTTTTTTTTTTTTTAATTTTATATATGTGTTACGCACTATGATTTAAACTATCCACTTTTTCTTCCTTTCGCTGCAAACGGTGTTTTTATATATTACCGGTAAAACATCCTTGGAAGGTTTAATTCCAGAAAATACGACGTATGAATGTTAATATTGAATTACTTTAATTACTTTTTACTGAAATTTTTTTCTAAAATACATTTCGATCAAGTAAATTATATAATAAAAAAAAATTGTTTCTTCATGAAAGAGAGGAAACCCGCTGGTTTTGTTTTCATGTCAAAGATTATTCATAAGGAAACTTTTTTTAATTAATATTTCATGAAAATGTTCAATTAAAATAGGTTGATTTGCTTAAAGAAGTTGAGTGATCTTACTTTTTGTTAAAAATTAGTTTTTATGAGGAAATCCTTTCTAATTACATTTTATTTTATCTTTTCTTGTAAGTATTTTAATAAAATGCGTTCTCTCTTATATTATAAAAAATTAATTTTCTCAAGAAACATGGTGTCGCCGTTTAAAAAAAAATTCCTTTCCCATAAAACGTTTAACAGATTTTAATTATCTTTTTGAAATTTACTTTCTTTTTCCTGTTTAGCCTCCGGGAATTAGCGTTCAGATATTACTTCAGAGGATGAATCAGAGTATGAGTCTTGTACATCCTCAGTTCGACCATTCCTGAGATGTGTGATTAATTGAAACCCAACCACCAAAGAACACCGGTATCCACCGGTATCTTTGAAATTTACTGAACTACAAATTCAGGTTGTACATTACAAAAAAAAAAAAAAAAAAATTCACAGGATCTGAACCCTTTAACATTTTAAAATCTTGACTTATAATTTTCATTGCATTTTTTGTGGGATTAAACTTTAGTCCCATAACCTCCCATTTGGAAAAATGCATCCCTAGCAAAAAAATGTAAAAATACTTTATTTCGTCTTGATAAGAATTGTCCGCTGTAAATATTTCACGTTAAGATATAAGAAGATAAAGAGTTTTACCAAGCCGGCTTCCGTGGCGTGAGTGGTAGTGGCTCGGCCTTTCATCCGGATGTCCCGGGTTGGAATCCCCGTCAGGCATGGAATTTTCACACACGCTACAAATCATTAATCTCATCCTCTGAAGCAATACCTAACGGTGGTCCTGGAGGTTAGAAAAAAAGAAAAAAAGAAGATTTTTAACCAGTTTAAACAGCTTAAGAGATATATTTTTTTTCAGGATTTGTTTAAATTCGATGTGTTTTTATTTGATGAATGGACAAAAACACAAAACTGATTAAGGGCTAATTTTCTTCATAAATAGAAAAAAAAGATTCTTTTTAAATAGAAATTTTCTATTGCTAAACGCTGATTAACCTTTTACAATTAAATTTTTTGAAGTGCTTATTTACTTTTACATTTAACAGAATTTAGATTTTACACTTTATTTAGGATTTTACCGGAAGTAAGGTGTCTCTTTCTAAGTTCAAATCATCAGCAGATAGTCTTACAAACTACAGAGTTTTATTCAGTTTTATTTTTACAAAAATCACGTTTTTTTAATATCTTCACTTCAAGATTTATCAGTGAAATCGTTTCTTTCACAATCACTTATGCCTTAGTTGTTTACTGCGTTAAAATATCCAAACTACGAGCGTATCTTTCAAGCATAATGAGATTCTTTTAGAATCAGAATCTTTCTTTTAGAATTTAAAAGAATCATAAGTGTAACTTTTAAGAATCATGTGACGATGAGAAGAATGTCTACAAAAGTGAGTGTAGCATGTAATTAAATGCACGTGATAATTAGCACCCACAATACTGGCTTAGGTAGTTAAAATATGTGGGGAACGCCTGTATATGATATTATATAACTACTTGAGATACTGCAAGCAAAATATTCTTATTCACTGCACAGATTATTGTATGAAAACTGAGAACCCTATGCTTACTTCAGAAAAACATTTTTGGAAGCTTTTTGTCAAATTTTCATCAACAAAAAATAGTGCAGTAATTATTACTTATAAGTAAAGTTGACGTCACTTTTTTTAAAATAAAAACGAAATAAACTCTAGAACAATATAAAACTGTTAAAACGATGACAACAATTTCCCCTAAGAAAAATTTAGAGCCTTAAAGTTGACGACGACCGCAGAGCAGAAAAATTCATTCTTCCCAAAATTATAAATACTAACAGAGGTTTCAATATTTTAACAGTAAATTATAATATTATAAGCAAGAATAATTAGCACGTGTGTAAAGTAATTGTTTTTATTGATAACATTTATTCATTCTAGAAATAAGGACATTAAAAAAGAAACTAAAGAAATTTGTGTAAAATGATAAAGTTGAAAAATGTTATTACCATTCCGATCTTATGTTATTTATATGCTCAGCGTAACTGTATAATGATTTTATTAAAGAAAAAAAAAAATACAATAATGACTTGTTGAAGCAATTGTAAAATTAGCACAAAGCCAGCTAGCTATTGTAATCTGTGTCATGGAATCATAAATCAAGAGTTAAAAACTTCTCTTTATCTCAGACCCTAATAATTTTTCAAAATATTATAATAAAACTTATTTTAGGAAGTAAGATTTTATTATCTCTATTCACTTTAGAGAAAAATATTATAGCAATTTTTAAATCAAATTCTAAACTATAAAAAAAGGTTAAGACTTTTTTTCAGGTTAGGGTTTTTAAATACCTCTAACCCTTTTATAAAAATGTTTATCCCTAAGGAGCCTAACTTTAACACCACGTTTTCAATACGAGGATGTATTATAGTCTTATTCTTTTACGAAGGCGGAAAATTATTCCCACACTAATAAACCTTTCGTTTGAAAAAATAACTAAAAATAGTTTAAAATATTCCGGTAGATAAATATTCGAAAATTCAATCTATTTAATAAGCCAAAAATAAGACAAACAAGAACATTTCTCATTAAATCCGTTTTTCAAATTTAGCACCCTTCTCAACATTTCCCACCCCTTCATCCAAAAATAAAAAATAAAAAATTAAGGGAATCAGTCCCTTAATACATAATTTATATTGCCAAATTTCATGATTACAGATTAAACAGTTCTTGAAATTTCTTAGCAAAATAGATGCTAATAAGCAGGCAGATAAAATCTGACACGGATATATACAAATTTGTATTTTTTTTTAAATGAGGGGGCATCGACTGCTTTGGTCATTTTACCCTACAGAAATGGGAATTTGCATATGAAAAATAACATGCCTGATCAGGATTCGAACCCAGGACCTCTGGATGAAAGGCTGAAACGCTGCCATTTCGCCACGATCAGGAGAAGTTTGTTTTTTTTGTTTTTTTTTTTCAGCAGAAGTTTTAGTCTCAATTTTATATCATCGGAAAAGGTTGCAGCAATTAAAAAAATCTTATCTCAGAAACTACTGCAGATAATCAAGAATATTTTTTTTTAAATTCACCAACTCAAAATATTTTTTTACATACCTTAGAATGTTTCAATATAAGCTACGTTTGTCACTTTGTAAAGATCCAGCCGATAATCGACTTCTGCCCCACCCGCTCAATCATCGCAGGCGTAAATGTGGCAATAGCAGCTGTGATCCGTTGTCTTAAATGTTGTACATCCCTGATTCCTTCTTTCTTGACAATGTTTGTAACGTATCTCCATAGAAAAATATCTAGAAATGTCAAATCTGGACTTCTGAACACAGGATCGGTACTACCAATTCAACGATTAGGGAATCTTTCAATTAGAGCCCATCGAACGCCTAGGCTAATATGTTGGGACGCACTATCTTGTTGGAAAATTACAACAACGGTAGTTGCTTGTTCAATTTGGTCAACTTGCGGGAAAATGTACAGTTGTAGCCTGTCTAAATAAATATTCACTGAGATAGTAGGCTAATGAAAAAAGAATAAACCAATCATATGAACGGACATCAAACTACACCACACGTTCATTTTTGGGGAATATCCTGACATACTAAATAATTTAAATGGGTTGCTGAGATCCCTATATCCTACAATTATGCCAAAACATTTAAGACAACGGATCACCGCTGCTATTGCCACAGTTACGTCTGCGATGATCCATCAGACCTGGGCGGAAGTCGAATATCGGCTGGATATTTACAGAGTAACCAACGGAGCTATATTAAAAATTCTAAGGTATGTAAAATAACTTTTTGAGTTAGTAAATTAAAAAAAAAAACTACTTGTTTGATTATCTCTAGTAATGTCTAAGATATAATTTTTTCATAAATTCCTGCAATCTTTTTCGATAATCCTTTAAATTAATGGATCCTGATAATATGGACATATAAAGAAAGAGATAATTTTTTAGGTAATACCACTATTTAGTAATTTTATTCATTTATTGTAGCACCCGGGAAAGTGAAAATATAAATTATAATCACTTAAGGCTGTTACATTAATATTTTTGTTTTATTAATCCACATAACAGTCTATTCACAGGAAATTTTAAATGTAAATAAATACAAGGTAAATTTTAATAAAGAAACTATTTAAATTATATTGAGAACAAGCATGTCCTTGGTTTAATTATTTCATCAATTAAACGCAATAGATGTCTCTTGCTATAAAATTTAAACGCCTGAAATTCTTAATCGTGTAACATATTATTATTATTATTAAATAAAATATGAATGCATATTCAAAAGTAAATGGAACAGAATTTCTCTTCTTCCGATTTCATATACCGGTAAGTTTACAATGTATTTTTTAAAATATTATTTCGTATTTCTTGCATTATACAACGGAAATAGGATGTGATGGCAATACTTTAAAGACGCAAATTACAGAAAGATGACATCACAATTATAATGCAGTACAATAACCTTTTTTTATGATTATTAGTATAAAAAATAAATATAATACGCAATAATAGCGTGGAAAGAATAACAAAAGAAATTATTAAATAAGTCCGTTTTAAAGGAAGAAATAATAACGAAATAAACCTACATCTAATATTTTGCAATTTGTATCCGGGAATTGAAATTGAATTCAAATATTGTTTTTTTTTAAGTTTTAAATAACTAATTTAAAAAAAGAAATAATATCGAAATGTGACATTGTTATGGAAAAAGCAAAATTATATGTATTACTACTGCTACTATTATTGTTATTAATTATCGCATGGCTTACCACCAATTTTCCGTTCTTCAGCCTGGCAAGGTTTGAAACGATAATAGCGTACCGTACTATTGTATTGAATCGGTACATAAAGACATAAAACGATAACCGCTCCCATACTTTATAAGAGCTGTTAGGTATGGGTTTTTTTCCCCATTCCATATCACCTATTGGTGAGCCATCAGGACCAGACGTTATATATTTCGATAATAATCTACATTCATCCAAAATGACAGTCTTTTGCATCGAAAGGAATACACCAACTCAAAGATCGAGAAACTTTAACGCTTCATGCAATGTGTGTGGATTCTCACCCAGCAGAACAGGAACAATGCGTACCACTTTCTGAACCCAGATCTTCACTTGATTATACATGTCTGTACTTCGACTTTTCACAGTATACTTTCCTCAAGTGGTTTTCCAGTTGAATAGCCGCAATTATAATCCAGGTAATCTTTGCCTGCTTGTTTGTCATTATAATGTCAGACCTGTTATATTCAATTAACTTATTTGTCACAATGGTACGGTTGTAATAAATACACGGTTATCATAAAAGAATGGTGCGGTTTCAGTAATTCATAGGAAGATTGTAGGGAAATTTCTAGGTGTTATATTGGTATCCCTGAAAGCCTCCAACTCAAAAGTTTGTTTATCAGCAGTTGTAACCACAACGTCAGATCTTGTATTGTTGTTGCGGTGAGTTTAGTGAGTTACTATGTTCTCGATAAAGACAAAGCAAAGTGTGTTTTATTGATATCAGAATTAAAATCCGTAATTTTAGTTCAACGTGCGTTCTGACGTGAATTCGGAAGAGATCCACCACACAAAAATAACAACACGTTGGTTCAAACAATTCGAAGAAACTGGATCAGTTAAGAAACAGAAATCAACCGGCAGACCAAGTGTACCAGACGAAACGGTTGAACTAATTAGACAATCGGCAATTAGAAGTCCTGGGAAGTCCATCTCCCGTCGAAGCGTTGAATTAGGTATTCCAAAATCAACAGTTCACAAAGTTTTACATAAAAAACCGAAATTACACGCTTATAAAATCCAGATACTGCAGGAATTGAAACCCGATGATGGTGTAAAACGTTTCGCTGTTGAAATGTTGAAATTTCGCTGTTGAAATGTTGGACAGAATAAGTGAAAACGAATCATATTTAGATGATATAATTTTTACATATGAAGCTACATTCCATGTGAATGGATGTGTTAACAGACATAATTCACGAATATGGGGCTCTGAAAACCCACACGCAGTTATTGAGAAATAACGCGATTCGCCTAAAGTTAATGTTTGGTGTGGTGTGATGAAAAATTGTGTAATAGGGCCTTTCTTCTTCGCTGAAAAAACAATTAATGGAGTTGTGTATCTTGACATGTTAACCAATTATTGCTTTCCTCAGCCGGATGAACTCGAAAACATTCATCGACTTCATTTCCAACAAGATGGTGCTCCCCCGCACTTCAATGCATCGGTCACGGACGCTTTGAACGAAAATTTGGAGATCGATGGATAGGCTGGCAAGGACCCATACTTTCGCCTTCAAGGAGTCCAGACCTGACACGTTGCGACTTTTTATTGTGGGGGACTGGGGGTACATCAAAAGCGTTGTTTATGCACAAAAAATTCGCGAACTAAACCACTTAAAAAACAGGATTAATGAAGCAATGACAACCATTAACGAAGAAATGTTAACCAATGTTTGGAGAGAAGTTGAGTATCGTTTGGACATATGTCGAGCGACTAAGAGCGCTCATATTGAAATTTATTAATTTTGTAAAAAAATGTTTGAGACGACAAATTTGAAAAATAAAAAAGATAAACTGTAAGTAATTCTGTTTTAATTTAAACCATGTTTAAAACCACACCATTCTTTTGTGGTAACCCTGTACTGTATCTTCCGTTTTCAAGCGTAGATTATGGAGTATACCGAAAGTATGGGACGTAATCCTCAACCATCTTCAGGTCCAGAGCTGTACTCTGATGCATCAGGCCACGATTTTTCTAGTTTCTCGGAGTCAAAATCTGACAATCGTTGAATTGATGAATTGATTCAATGGTTTTGTCACCGACCTAAGTTTGATTCAACCATAGGATTTTTAACTGTATGCTTCCTGCAACTGAGAATGCTAACGACCCTATCTTGTATGGCAAACAAAAGGCCCTCAGTTTAACAGCCACGCAGCCTCCATACATCGAATAGAAACATCATAGTCCATCTTCCCATCCACAACGCACGCAATGAATCAGCCGTGGAGCTATTTTCTTCTTCATCCGTCCATCTTTTTAGCAGCCGAAGGGGCTTCAGCCCAGAGTTTGAAATTATCCTCGTTTAACTTTAGTGGAGTAAAGCTAATAGCATCTCCTACTACCTCCATGTGGTGTAAGCTAAGGATGCTCCTTTCTCTAAAGAAATCCTTGTGGTTCTTCTGCTGTTTTGCATACGATTTTTTGTTTGTAAAAATGTTACAAACTCAGGATCTAAATTATTTCACTAACACTGCATTTGTTGATCTTATTTTGAAGAAATGGGAATTAAGACAATCATAAACATGTACTATTTTACGGTGTCATTTAAGTTGTGTAATATTTTTAATAACTGATTAGATTATATTTTCCATAAGAGATAAATGTATGAATTTCATAAATCAAAATTTCAAATTATAATTTGGTATTTAGTTCATTAAAATAGGATAAACTTTTTTCTAGATATCAATGATTTTTAGACCATTTTATTTGTAAAATCTGTTATAATTCTCTAATGTAATTATTAACCTCTCATTGTAACAAAAAATTTAGGATGAATAATAGCAAGCAAAAAAAAAAAAAAATCAGAAGATTTTAAAGAAATAAAATTTTATGTACTTTTCATTTAAAAAAAATGTGTAATGTAATTTAATAAGCGTACAAGGAAGTCATGTGTTACACTTATCAGATTTTTTCTTCATATACCAGTTGAAATTATGAGAAATTTTTTGTAAGAATGTTAATTTTGAGGAAATGAAAAATTATCTTTTAATAAAGGAGAATTATTATTTTTTTAATCTTCAAAACAAACAATATTTACGTTTAATTTGAACTGGAACTACGATTCCTACTGATAAAAAATATCTTTATTTACTAACCAAGAGTAAATTTCTATCAAAACTTTGATTAATGAAGATGTTATAATAAATTATAAAATAAATAAAATTTGGAATAAAAAAATGTAGAAAAAACATTTGGCAAAAGGGATTCGGAAAAGATGTGAATAAGAATAACTCAAGTCATATTATGTTTGCAATGAGGAGAGGCGATTATCACCAGGTCCACCTAGACGGCGTTTTCATTCCGCGCTCGAATAGTGTACAGTACCTTGGATCCCGTTGTAGAAAATAGGAGCCGCACATGTAAAGAAAATACCTAAATATCATAAGGAGAGCTTTACTGTTTGCAAGGCAGGAGTTCACATTTGTCTAATAAAATTTTAATATACAAAGTTACTACGAAACCGATTTGGACGTGTGCCGTACAATTATGGGATACAATGAGGAAGAGCAACATTGAGGTTATACTAAGTTTCCAGAGTAAATTGGTGAGAACCATTACAGAGGTGCCGTGGTTTACACGGATCCAACAAACTCATGACTATCTGAAATGATTTTATGTTTGAGAGGAAATCAAACAATTCGGTTCAAATTACAGACAGCGGTAGGTAGTAATATGAACTTTCTAGCAGTGAAACTTCTAGACAATAACGAGAATGTTCAGTGACTGAAACGCCTTCACGTTATGAATCTGGGGAAAACTGAGTCTTGAGCTGGGACAACATCCCTTAAGAGTTGAGCATCTTCTCAACACATTTTTTGTTTCGTAATTTATTGGTTTTTGCTTTGTTTTTCGTTAATTTTTTATTGAGTTTTGTGCTGTATATGGATTGAATCACTGCAAGTGCATCGATGTGTATGATCGTTTGTCTTATGTATGTACGTTTTATTTGAAGGGATTCGTTGAAGACCCCCTCTCATCAACTGCTTATTGTAATTCTATTTACTTTTGGTTCCTTATTTGGAACCGATTGTAAATAAATTTAGACAAAAACATTTTGGAAATTTTTAAGTTAGGATTTCCCTCTGGAAAATTGACGAGAACTGTTACTAGAATAAAATTCTGCTACTTTCATAATTATACGTAACATATAGTAACTAATATTATCATTAATATAGTTGTTACTAGCTTATTCAGAAAAAGTTTGGAAAATTTGACAATTCAGACATATTTTTAAACTAAAAACTTTAAATCAGAAATTACAAAACCGTACTTTTTATATAAAAAAGAGGACTGTAATGCTTTCTTAAAATTAGTCGATTATACGAGATGTGTTAATGCAGTGTGCGTGTATCCAATTATGGATAAAATATTATGAATAGAAACGTGTTTGTCGTTTCCGAATTACTTCCAAATTTATAGATACAAATTCATATTTCTATAATTTTTTATAATATGAATATTATCCTTATTAAGAAGTACAAGTGTTACAAGAAGTACAAGTGTCCGAGTGTTGTTTCTCGGATATGCTTTTTTCGGTCGATTTACATCTATAGGCCGAATTACAGGACTGGACTTTACGGCCACCTGCAGATACGACATTCTTAACGATTACGGAAATGGATTAATACCGCCTTTAGAGCTGGCGATGTGGCGGCCACGGTCAAAGTTATTTGCAGGTGTAACGGAGACCTTTCGTCGTCCACATGCCCCTCGCGATGGCAAGCATGTAGTTAAGGTGCCCATGTTCGGAGCATGGGAGCCCTGAAAGCTTCGGTGTGTAAGGGCCTGGAGTCAGTGCAGAGACTGCGCATCCGCTCTCTGCCACGACATATGCCGGTTCCACCGGAGTACCGGAACGGACCTCCAGGGTTGGTAGCCCTGGAGTGGGGGTGTACCCCGGCGGCTAGCCTTACTACAGAAGGGATTTTTTGTTCATGGAAACTGAACAATTAAACGTGGCAGAGGGTTCACGCAAACACCCTCGTTTAGAACCGGCTGTTTTGCCTGAGGCGAAACGCCGAAAGAGTACGGAGATTAAGAGGATTGAGATTGAGGCTAGGAAAAGCTTGCAGAAAGCTTTTTTCAAGAGCTGCATTCCAAAACCTAAGTATTTGGTTATTACGAAGGAAGAAGGTAATTTCTCGAGGGTGAGTCCTTTCCTCATCGCTCGAGAAATAAACAAATGTGCTGGAGGCCCTGTTAAAGAAATAAGAAAAACTTTCACGGGACTTCATGTAGAGACTGTTAATGATATACAGTCTCATTGCTGTCCCGTCGCTGTGCAGGAAGTAAAAATCCTGCAATAAGTCAGCTACTTTGAAGAAAAAAAGATCGTAAACACCCGTAGACCTAGAGCAACAACAACATATGCTCAGGATGCGGCTGCTGTTCCTGTTCCTGCTCCAGTTGCTGTTGATGAGAGTGTAATCATCAACAAACTCGCACCTACCTTGGCTGGCTTAATTGAGAGGATAATCGAAAACAAAATGAAGCCTCTCAGCACTAAAGAACCTGTTAAGCCAAGAATAATTGTACAGCCTCCTGAAGACACATCTGCAAAACAAAAAGTCGCTCCAACACAGAAGAAAACCCCCACTAAACCTGATACCCAAGTCCGTCTTAGCGAGATTTTAGTTGAAGATAAGAAAGTGACAGCTACAGAGTCTGTTATAGTGGCTCCCAAGCCTCCTGTAACTGAAGTGGCCTCTAAGCCTCAGAGGCCACAAAAAATTTCACAGGGGGACGAGTGTCCCCCCTTTCACTGGCGGCGACCGGTGCGCCCCCCGTGTCGGGGAGCGGCCAGGTTGCCGCCTCTCAATCGGCGCCTGAAACCGGCGCCGATCCATGCCCGTCGTCGTCGGCGGCTTCGGTGGTCTCCGATTCGGAGACCGGAAGCTACACCGGCGACGATGTTCTCCGCGAACATGATGCCGTTCGCAATATGGAGAAGAAGAGAAAAAAAAGGATGGCCGAAAGGAAAACCAAGGTCATAATTTAATTAAAAATTAGCGAGTCGATTGTACAATGGAACATCAATGGATGTTTTACAAACCATCCATGAGCTCCAACGCTTGGTACATGATGTAGACCCGATTTGTATATGTCTGCAAGAAACGCATTTCCGCCGAAATGAAAATTTTAAATTAAAAGGTTTCGATATATTTCGGCGAGATCAACCGCCAAATGTAAGAGTTAGAGGTGGAGTAGCTATATTAACATCGACTAGAGCTACCACCGAAGCGGTTGTTCTAAGCACCAACCTACAAGCGGTCGCCGTTAGAATGAAGCGACCGCTCCAGATCACTGTGTGCAGCATATACTTACCGAATTACGATTGGAATAAGGATGACATAGAAAGACTAATTTCCGAGCTTCCCCCACCTGTCTTACTGGTGGGTGACTTTAACGCTCATAATTCTCTCTGGGGATCGGATCAAGTAGATCCCCGTGGAAGAGAAGTGGAAGGGTTGCTGATGAATTCAGAACTTATAATTTTAAACGACGGATCGGGAACCTTTTTCAATGCCAGAGATGGATCGACGTCCTGTATAGATCTTGCACTTATAAGCGGATCGATAGCACCGAGGTACAGCTTCCATGTTATAGATGATCTGCATGGAAGCGATCATTTCCCGGTGCAAATTGTAACTGATGTTACAAGAAAAACATATCCCGTCTCTAAAACATGGTTATTTGATAAGGCAGACTGGACGAGCTTCACAGCTAGAACGATACTCCCAGAAACAACTGGAGACGATGTCGACCGCCATAACAAATGCAATAATTCAGTCGGCATCGAGATATATTCCCAAAACATCTGGGAAACTTACAAAGAACCCCGTTCCATGGTGGAACGATGAAATAAGTAAAGCTATAAAAAGAAAGAAAAGGGCGTATCACGCCTTTAAGAAGCGTCCTAGTATAGAAAATCTTGTTGCCGTTAAGAAATACAGGGCGTATGCAAAACGTCTTATGATAGATTCGAAAAAACGATCCTGGCAGCAATACGTGTCATCCATCGACAAAACTACTACTGCATCAGATGTTTGGAGGAAAGTGAAGGCGATTTGTGGGCGTAATGATTTTGCTCCCATAACTAGCCTTCAAGATGAAGATGAAATAAAAGATACTCCATATGAAATTACAGAGCTGTTATCCAATCACTTCGAAAAGGCCAGCAAAACGGCCAACTACGAGGAAGGTTTTCGAACCAAAAAAGAAGAACTCGAAGGTCTACTAAATTTTAGAACTGAGTATAATTACTCATATAATGTACCATTTAAAATGGAAGAATTCGCGAAAGCGTTGGAAAAAGCAGGTAACACACTGCTGGTCCGGATGAAATCCACTATAATATGATCAGGCAGCTGAATACCACTGCAAAGTGTAGATTATTAGAACTCTATAATAAAATATGGCGGGATGGAACGTACCCGCAGCAGTGGAAAAAGCTCATGTTGTTCCAGTACCAAAGAAAAATAAAAATTTAACAGACCCCAATAGCTACCGTCCTATTTCTTTGACGTGTGCTATGGGGAAAATATTGAAAAAAATTATTAATAATCGACTCGTCTGGGTTTTGGAAAAAGAAAACCTGATATCACCGTATCAAGCAGGTTTTCGACAATACCATTCTACCACTGATCAAATGATCAGCTTAGAGGACATTATATATAACAGCTTTATTACAAGGAAACATTGTGTCGGAGTCTTCTTTGATCTTCAGAAGGCTTTTGACATGACCTGGCGTCATGGTATAATGCTCCAGATACATGAATGGGGCATTCGTGGCAATCTGCCTATACTGCTCAGCGACTACATGAATGACCGTACCTTCCATGTACGCGTCAATAATGAATATTCATGTGAAAGACTCTTGGAAAATGGCATACCGCAAGGTTCGCCGTTGAGCGGTACCTTGTTTACCATTGCCATTAATAAATTGATATTAGCCATTCCAGTAGAAATCAGCAAAAGCGTCTATGTTGATGATCTGGCAATCGTATATGCCAGCAACAAGACTGCTATGGTGAGGTACAAATTGCAACGAGCGATCAATGCTCTAAATGAAGTTGCAAGGAATAATGGATTCCAATTCTCACCAGAAAAAACGTGCTGTGTACACTTTTGTAGGAAGAGAATTCCTCATCAAAGTCCTGCGTTGACAATTTATGATAATCCAATACAATATAAAGACAGCGTAAGGTATTTAGGACTAGTATTGGATAAATCCCTTACATGGGGATTACAAATACAGGACTTGAGTGATAGATGCAAAAGAGCCCTAAACATTATAAAATGTTTATCGAACTTAAATTGGGGCTCAGAAAAAGGGACATTATTGAGATTGTATAAAGCATTGGTTCAATATAAACTAGACTACGGATGTATCGTATATTCATCCGCTAGAAAGTCGCACTTAAGAAAGTTAGACGTAGTTCATAATAGCGGAATAAGATACGCAACAGGTGCTTTCCGCACAAGTCCGGCGGCTAGTCTGATGTCTGAAGCCGGAATAATGCCACTACATTATAGAAGAGAGATCCTCTTGTTAAGATATGCAGCAAATATATGGGCTTTCCCTGCTCATATAAATAATAAATTGTTTACGAATCATCCCATGGCTGCATTATACGAACGTCGTGCTACCTATTCCAGACCAGCCGGAATTAGGTACCACGAATTAAGAAATAAATATGAAGTTGCCATTCCAGATACATTGGCAATTTCTACTAGAGAAATACCGCCATGGCTCTTGCCAGCGGTTAATACAAGTTTGGATCTCTATGAAGGAGAAATAAAAAAGAAACCAGCAGTGATCATCCAGCAGGAATTTTTAGCAACCGTCAGTAGTTACGAAGAACATATTAGAATTTATACTGACGGTTCTAAAACCGAACATGGTGTTGGATGCTCGATATATGTAAATGAAGAAGCCCACTCTTGGAGACTGCCAGATGTGGCCAGTGTCTACACGGCAGAACTCACTGCAATTCAGCAAGCTCTTCGCTACACTGAACACTATTGCGAAGAGAGACTGCTAATATGTTCCGATTCATTAAGTGCACTCGTCGCAATTCGGAACAAGAACATTAAGGATGTCCTTATTGCAAACATCCTGTCCATTTTATACGTACTAAAACAACGAGGACAGCGATGCGTATTTGTATGGACTCCGGGGCATGCTGGTATTACAGGTAATGAAATCGCAGACGAAGCTGCCAGAAAGGCAACAGTCTGCGATGATTTGGATGCATTTCCTGTAAGAGTGGCAGATGTTAAAAACCGTCTAACAAACATAGTAAAAAACAAGTCGAATGCTGAATGGAGGAGATTAAATACAAAATTAAACACAGTAAAATCTTCTCCTTATAAATGGAATAGCGACTATAAGTTGACTCGCCGTGAACAAGTAGCGGTGACCAGACTTAGAATCGGTCATACGCGATTAACAAATTTATATTTGTTAACCGGCGAAGTGAGACCAATGTGCTTGTATGCGACCAATGTGTTTGTAATAAAACACTGACAATCAAGCATCTTATAGAAGAGTGTACCATATATGAGGACCTCAGAACGAGGTTCCGTTTTAGAAATAATATTACTGCTGATCTGGATAATGGAAATGAAGAAAATATAGTTGCATTTTTACACGCCAGTGGACTTCTTAAAAGTCTATAAAAATGAAAGTTTAAAGCTGTCACAAAAGAAACTCTACGCGGTAGTTTATATATATATATATATATATATATATATATATATAAAGAAAAAATGGTATTGATAAGTTTAATTTTAAATGTATGCATATATACATAAGGGAGTCTTGAAACGTGGCACGTATAGTGACGGGAGGTAGCCCTTTTGCGTAGGCCATTTTGGCTCACCTACATTCAAGAGCAGTGAGTCGGGGTGTGTCCGTTGATGGCATGGGGGACCCTCAAGGGTGGATTGAGGGGGCGAGGTTGTTGGTGTACGCTGTGCATGCCTATAGCCTGTTTATTAGAAGGATTCAACTGCCACGGCACCCTGGCGCGACTGACATACTGCTCAACGGCGGTTCTGGTCGCCCCGAGGGTGCTTAAACAAACTATAAATGAGACTCGTAGAAGAAAGAAAGAAAGATATGGTAGGATAAGTTTTAATTTTAATTTTAATTTAATGGTCTTTTGGGAACCTATCTCAAATTTTAATATAACCCTTTACCCCATAAGTGTTTGTGATTGTCCTTGTCTTTATGTCTTAAATATTTTGTGTAGTTTGTGCTTTTAAATAAAATGTAAGGGCCCTTTACACCCTTACATATGTCTGTTCTTTATTATGTCTGTTCTTTATTATCTAGAAATGTATGTTACGTTGGATAGATTGCTAACAACGTTTAGATGAGATTTAATAAGGTTAAAAAACAGCATTTAATATTTTTCTTGAAAAAAAATATTAAATTGAACAAATTGCTGAAATAATACCACATTTTATAATTAATTTTAATATATAATAATAATTTTAAGATTTAATAATCACATCCATTTTTAACATCGTATAACCTTCTTACTCGTATCTAAACTCTCTAAAAAGTAGGAATTGTTTTCAAACAAGATCTAAAAGCCTAAATTATTAAGTTTTCCAATATTTACTTAAATTAGTCAAATTATGGTACATTTAATTTAAAATTAATTACCTGGCATCATATAAATCAAATCCAGTTTTGCTGGCCTTATTCTGTCTTGTATCTTCGTCAAAACGGATATTGGTAATTTATCAAAAATCTGAAGTTTGGCGCATTCATTGACCTTGACCTAGAAAGGAACAGTTAAATCAAAATTCTCCATATAAAATCCGAAAAGGAAGTTTTTATAAAATTTAAAATCTTTAAAATCAAATTAAGTTAAAATATTTATTTTAATTAATGATACTGCGGTGTAGTTTTAATTATATAACAATTGTTACTTATTGGAAAGATCTCTCCAAAAGACCTGCAGAAACCTTGTACACCGAATAAGTTTGAATTATTTTTTTTATTTACGATTTCTTTGAGTTCCATATAACAGAAATATTTATATATTTTTACATCTTTCATTCAATTAGGAAATCTAATATGAGGAAATTACAAAACATGTGTAATTGAGATTAGAGTGTTTAGTTGACTTCTGATAAGTTCTATTTGTTTCTTTTTAACACGATATATATTTATTTTAATCAGACTTCGGTAAGAGTTTCTGTGCAATATTCACTCTTACTAGAATTTATTCTTAAACAGAATGAATTTTGTCAAACACTATCGAGAAAAAATGTTTATTTATTGTATTTTCAACTATTCCGTCTTAAGACGTTTTTAAAGAATATCAGTAGAAATCCATAGTTTTTTGGACTTTGATTAATAAGTATAAGAAAATAACAAAGTTTAGTTCTATCCAACACTACTAAAAAAAGTAAATAGAAATATTAAATGACTTGCAAATTTCAACTGGTGAACCACCATCATCAGTAATTTAATATCTGTATCAGTAACAAACTATCAAAATTAATATTTTTTCATCGTTAATTTATAGGCCCATCAACTATTTTAGTCATTAGCGACTTAAATATAACTACATGATCATAAATAATAAACAATAAAGACCAAACACAAGAAACAATAAACACAAACTAGAATATGTATAATAAATGAGTAATAAATATCGAAACATCACCACTAGTCTATTTAGACGGCCCATACAGTATTCCGTTAGGGATCTCACGTAACCAAACCGTTAAATTAAGTTCTTCATCCCACTATCAGAGAGAAACCGCATCAGTCTTTTTATGTATTCTTTCTGGTTTAGTAAATATTTCTAATCTGTACCCAGGCTTAATTGTTCTCGAACAGACCCGAACATTAGGCAATCTATGAGTAAGTGGTTTACCGACCATTTTACATTGCACGGCTCACAGATCTGTTGAGGAGAGCCAAATAGACGGGCGTGGGTTAGTTTTGTGTTTCCAATCCCCAGCTGAATTAGGATGACTTGGTCTCTTCTATTGTTTGGGTTAAAAGGTTTCTCTAGCACGTTCTCCCGGATGTCATGTAAGGCCGTGGGAAGACTTAGCAGCCAGAACTTATTCCACTGAGGACACGGTTACTTAGTTTAACACGGACTGTTCTCATGAAGTCGCTCTCACATGTTAATTCTAATCAGAAGCCATTTGTTGCCGCTCTCTTGGCACTCTCATTAGCCCGTTCGTTCCCGAGGATGCCGCAATGGCCCGGGACCCATACGAATACCACTGTTTTATTTATTCTTGAGAGGGTATCAGATTATTTGGACGATGGGTTCAGGTCGTATGTAGCTCAAGCTCTCAAGTACACTCATAGTGTCGGTTATTACCAGGAAGCTGTCGTCACTATGGGTCTCGATAACTCTCAAGGCGGACTAAATTTCGTAGGTCTCGCAAAAAAAAAAAACATAGAAGAATAGGCACTAAGCTTATATATAATCTCGTTGTCAGGGAGTATAATTGAACAGCCGCATTCGTTGGCCGAGACAGAGCAGTCTATATAGATGTGTGTATCCATTTTACTGTAAAATATATTTTATTTTAAATAAAATTTAACAAAAAAAAAAAACATACAGCTACATAATATTTCTATCCAGTAAAAATCTCCTTGAATGCTTGTAGTATTACTGTTATCATAGAAACTCTCAAAGAACTGATAAGCAAAACTGAAGAAAATATTACTTACAGTCAGATAAAAATACAGAGATAGTAAAATTCGTAAAGAAAACTTAAATTACAGGCAAAAAAAGTATGATAAGAAGATAAAGAAAATAATTTTTTCGTAAATAAACAGAAGTATTTATATATTTCTCCAAATGTGATTAAAAAATTCATCTTTAGTGCAGCAGTAGTCATTTTATAAAACAGACCACGTGGCATAGCTCCCGTGCAACTTACTCATGAGCGAATATTGATGTAACGATTAAGCAAAAGTTGGGCCCAGTGATAATACTGCATAAATAACTTTTAAATTCATACAAATATGAGAGACATTAATCCTTAAATTATTATTCAGATCAAAACTGTAGTATAATAATAAAAAATGCAATATTTATTATAAATGCAAAAATAATGGAATAAAAAGAAATCTGTAGATAGAAACTAAACTACATGTTCTGTAAATACTTTATAAGTCTGCTAAGGAAGACCTACTAGACTGTAGTGATGCGTATAATTATCACTACTGCAAATGCCACTACGAGTTGTAACCTTTTTGATTGAGGGATGAACAGCGAATTCCTTTAAATTCATTCGTTGCGCTTCCTGGCACAGGAAGCGAGACGAAAAGTTCACCGGAAAGAAAATGCAAAACCGTAATAAAGTTCTTGATTTTTGTAAGTATAAATTTTACAAAGATGAATGTTCAAAAACCTAGCATCAAACTCAATTTTACTTTAAAAGCCGTGACCCGACAAGTGATAGGATTATAATTGAATTGAACAATTAAAAATTGTAAAGTACTTTTTAATCAAACAAATATGACAAGTAAACCAAATGAGAAGTCACAAACAGTTTTTGCGTCTTATGCCACCACCAAGCTTATCGACTTATTGAATAATATACATAATAATCCCGAAAGCAGGATTTTATCCATTCTGCAATAGTTAAATAGAATTTCGGTCCCCAAATACTCTAATCCGGAACAGTATGACTTTTATCAAAGTTTTTATAAAATAAAAAAATCCTCATTTCTAAGATATTGGATAATCAAATCTCATATGGAAGGAAAGAAACAACAATTTTTTTTAATATACAATGGCTGATAACTTCAAAAAACTGAATAAAATATTTTTATTAATCGGCCACTTGAATTCTAATGCATGTATTAGTTAAAGTTTATTTCAAGCTGTGGTTTGGTACTATTTTTTTGAAGTAGAAAGAATTTTTAACCGAACATCATTATTTCATTCTTGTTAACAAAATAAATCGATGTGATCTGAAATTAAATGCTTACTTCCACTGAAAATAGATAAAAGATAATTTTTTTTTGGGGGGGGGGAGGTGGAAATGCATTTACGTATGGAGTACCGGGCTCCCCTAGGCGGTCTTATCAAACTGCCATCAGCAGACTACCGGCTAAAACCACTCCCCTTTCTACCAGGGCTCGACCTGGAATCGTTTTACACATTACTTCATCCCGAGTCCTCCTACTCTAGCCTTCTCAGGCTAGGATAGGAGGACCTGGCTCAGAATGTCCTTAGTGGCATCTGGCTCAGGACTATCCAGGATACCCTTCTTGTCCCTGGAATGCCCCCGACGAATCGGATCACACTCTCCCAGCTGCTCAGATCGTGGAGTATCATCGCAATTACGTTGTGGGGGCTTTTTGTTCCTTTCAGTTAATAATATTAATGATTTTTTTATAGTTTCAGCAGTTGATACTCAAAAAACTCAAAAAAATCTTATTTATATTAAAAAATGTAAATATAAAAATTATTTTAAACACGTAAAGAAAAATACAAATGTTATCAAAGTGACCTTTATATACTTCTTAAATTTTATATTTTCATTACAGTTAGGGTAGCCACCATTAATTACTTAAAGGATCATATTTAATGTATACTCGTATTATTTACAAATTAAATGTGAAAATTATTACACACAACTATTTCAGGAATAAAAAATTATAAAATAGAAACTGATATACTTAAATGTTATTTGTTTACCTTGAATTGACATTAATACAAGAAAGAGTGAAAATTAGCAAAAAGAGCAAGTAACTCGATATAAGTTTCAAGGAACTATATATTTTATCAACCTAAATTTTTATAAATACTTTTAACGTTCGTAAAACGATTTTTAGAAAATCAATCATTTGAAAAATTATTGACTTTAATGACCGAAATGATTGATTTAGGATTGAAGAAAAGATAATTATAACTGATTCTTAAACTGTTCTTAAAATTATTTAGTGGTGGAATGTTAAAAGTATTAAAACGTTAAAAAAAGCTAGGAGATTAAAATGGTTATTTATACGACATGTACCTCATTCTCTCATTAACGAGGGGTTAAATTCATTTATTTCTATAATCTTAATCTTAATAATTTCCTTTAATTATAGTAAGAACAATTAGGTATCATGCGAGTTTAACTTAAATTTAAGATTTCGGTTACCATCAAATTCATTTTTTCATAAAACTACAATATTTTACGTAGAAAAACAAATTACATATGTGTTTTTTTATCTGAATAGCGAACGTTGATAGATAAAGAATCCATTTCATAATGTTTAAAACGATAAAAATAGATATGGTAATAAATCTATTGTTAATAATACGATATAAAATAAATATACCTTTTATCAACATCTTTATAAAACTTCCATTGTTTATTGAATGGACTTTCAGTCAAAGATACACAATTATTAATACTTCTACTATTATTAAAATTGTGTATATAATTAACTATAACTGTTGCTTATCAAAATGTACAAATATTGACAGGATACAGTACGTTACAATAGGCTGTATAGAAGTAATTTTCATCTAAAATAACGATAAACTGTATTGTTTATTTGTTTATTTTTAGTAATTTTTTTTACAAAAAAAAGAAAATGCTTAATTGTACAGGCTACACGGTGTGGCTATTTCAAAATAGAGCCCTGTTGTAAGTTGGTGATTGTGATATACACAACAAAGTATTGACACGTCGCCAATTTAAATTTACGTTGTCTAAATGCACTTCATTCGTTTTCTTTTAATCAACGAACTATTGGTTAGTTTTAATTCTATTACTGTTATTAAATATATTTATTTATAATAAATACATTATTTGTTATTATTACGTTATAAATTCATCATGATATAGTCGGAAATCGAAATCTTAGTACAGCAGACAAGAATGTTACCGTCTATTCCATCAAGGCGGTGATCAATTTATTTTTATACTTTTAATTGTAAAACATAATATTTATCATTAATCAATCACTTTTCACATTAAAATCATTATATTTAATTAATTTGTACATAAATATCTTTAAAAATAACTATAATAAATTATACGATAAAAAATTACAATATTGAACAGTGAAACGTGATAACATTATTAAAATCATTAAATATTAAAAATTCGCTTTAAAAATAATGGAAAATCTGTTTTCCAAAGAATTTCTGTGAATAAATTTGTATAATTAGTTTAGTTACCGTTGTTGTTAATGAAGGTTCCATTATTCTTACGGACGCCATAAGTATTGGCTCTACCGATTAAGCTATTGCTAATTTCATCAGAAAGGGCCTTTAGAATAAAAGTTAAATTATTTTGAAATCAAATCGTTTAGTATTTAATAATCTAAAAGTATAAATATGATTATAGGAACATAATTTGTTTCCCTTCTAAAAAAAATATTCTTATACAAAAAATAGTAAGATGAGGATGTGTTTAAGAAATTTCACTCCGAAAAGAAACCTACACCCTAAAAATTGAATTGAATTATATGAAACTCAGACGATACACATAGTCCACTCTAAAAACTTCAAAATTCAATTCACATCAGAACTGATTTCATGTTCAATATATCCAACATAAATAAATATTTTCTGATAATTTGATATACTTTTTCATTAATTATCTTTAATTATTTAGTAGTAAAAATTAAATGTTTTTCTAAACTAAATTGGATGGTAAACATTTGACGACCTTTATTACCCTAAATAAGATATTTGATAATAAATAAATTGATATTCTTCAGAAAAAAGTACTGTATCGTGTTATTTTAGCATTTATAAATCTATTTTAGCGCATCATTGGATTAATCGATATATAAACTAAGTTGAAATTTTACAAATAATATTTTTTTACGGTAATTTTAATTTAATATACACAAAAGATTAGTCAAATAAAACCACGAATTGTCTATCGGCATAGACAATCTATCAGGAGTTCCGCAAGACTTTGTTTAACTCGTTTAACGGGTTTAATGGTTAAACTGATCGTCGCAAAATTAGCTGATTTTTGAAGTCGAGAGTTCTAAGTTTTGATTCTTTGTAAGGGCAGTTGCTTTTGTACGGATTTGAATGCAGATTGTGGATACCACTAATTTTTGGTGATTGGGTTTCAATTAACCACACATCTCAGGAATGGTCGACCTGAGACTACAAGACAGCACTTCATTTACAATCATTACATATCATCCTTATTCATTCTCTGAAGTAATAATACCTTACGGTGATTCCAGAGGCTAAACAGAAAAAAAGAAAAATTGCTTGTTTTAGGTCCGATTCTATATCTAATATACACTATAGATCTTCTTAGAAGATGTCACAGATGTTACCCTCGCAGACGACACAGCTATTTGGGCGGTAGATGGTGAATCCAATCTTTCCTCGGGTAAACTACAAACTGCACTCGACTTTATCGACGGCTTGTCAATGGTTCCATAGATGGAGGTTGAAAGTCAGATCTGCGAAATCGAGTTACGTGACATTAATCAAGAGGAGATAGAATAATTACCCTCCGGTTCAACTGGACAATACTTTCATCCCTGACACGGACACGGTATGGTACTTATGATTATATCAAGTCGATGATCGACTTGGAAGGATCACGTCAGAGAAAAGAGGAGACAACTAAACTAAACTTGCATAAGCTAAACTTCCACGAATGTACTGGCTCCTTGGTAGACGGTCTCATTTGTCCTGAATAAATAAATTGTTACTGTATCAGGTTTTCCTGAAACCGATATGGAGGTATGATGGACTACTTGTAATAGTAACGTTGAGATCATCCAACGGTTTCAAAACAAAGTGCTCAGAACGGTATCAGGGACTGGTTCGCTAGGAATGATGAAGTGTACGGGTATCTTAGGTGCCACGTGTTCCTAAGGAGTTACGAAGGACCAGTAGAGACTGTATATTTAAGCTGGACAAGCATATAAATCATCTGGCGCTGAATCTACTTGACAATGTTACAATGTTCAGGAAGTAAGATGGTCGAGGAGGATACATGTACTGGATCTTGCTGATCTTTGAAGACATTGATGATCATTGAAGTGCATAACTCGTGGTATGATACAGTGGTTATTAAGTCTGAGATAGTTTAAACTTTTAGTATCTACACTGAAATTTGACATATGTTAAAGCTGGTGATTGAATCGAGTCGGCTGTCTTCTCGGCTGAGAATTCGGTGTCTTTATTTTATTGTGACTATTATTTTTATCCGACATTAATATTTGTGACTTATTTGGATGACTTTAATGTTCTGTAATTTTATTATTTATTTGACTTTGTTATCTTTGCTTTTGTTATTTCTTCGTTCAGCATAATAATATGGTGATGAATATTATTAATATTGTATTTAAGATTGGCTATCCTTGAATGGTCTTCTGACAGGTTACGTCGAGCCAAAATTTTTCCCACGGTCGCAATCCTTTTGGCGATCGATTGTAAAAATAGATTGCTAAAAAGAAATTAGGAAAGAATGTATAGATTTAACAAAACAGTTCAGTTAAAATTAAGTTACATTATGTACTATTTGAATAGTAAGTTATTTTTTTCCCGTTAATAATTCTACGGTTAGTCGTATTTTTGGAGTAAACATTTAGTGGATTTTTTTTAGTATTTACTGTTGAATAAACCTTAGTGAAACAAACAGAAAACTCATCGACTAAATAATTTCCACCCACACGTCTCAGGAAATATAAAGGATATTGAATGATATAAGTGAAGATAAATGTCAACAGTTGAAACGTCATTTAATACACCTTTTCCGTAGATTATCGTAGTTAGCAAAACTGGAAACATATTCCACTGGATGTTGTTAATAAAAAATAATGGCTGATGACAGAAGAAATCTCTAGCACTTAAAACTTATTTTTACATTTTTTCCCCTCAATTATTTGTTAAATATCGTTGCTTTCTTCGATAGGTTTTACTCTGGATATCGTTCTAATACTAAATTAATTAATCCTAGATGCTTTAAATTATGATCGACTCACAAAGCTTTTATCTCAAATTTCACTTTTCTTTATTATTTCTTGTCACTACCATCCTTACAACTTAACTATCTCACTTAATTTTCAATAGAATTCAGTAAAGCTATTCTAAAAAATGTCATAATGCGTTTTACTCCGCAAAACCTTTCAGAATTTATTTTAATCCTAAAGCTATTTTTGTTCTCTATGAAACCTCACACTACCAGTATGCGATATTCTCATGTTTTAATATTTTAATCACTATTTTAGTTCTTTCTTTCATATACTCGTATCATTTTTTTTTATTATTGTTTGCTTCCACAATGGATTGCCCCGTTAGCAGTACACCTATCAGTAAAAATTAATTCTTTTTTTAATTTTTCTTCCAAGAATATTATAATTAAATCTTGATCTTCCTTTATGTTTATTCCACTTTCAAATTAAAAAAAAAGCAATGTGATAATGAAGGACACTATTATTGTAGGATACGCAACAAAAATTTATAAAATATACTTTTTTATTGAAATTTTAAACATCTTGTGATACCCTATGATCACGGACTGGCTTGTAAGAGGACACTAAAATCTAACCTTTAACTATACTTTAATTATTTTATAGATAATATTGAGTTGTAAACTGTATTACAAAAAGGGAAACTGTTCTCTGTCTGCGAGTATAAGGGATTTCACTCTAAAGGTATACATTGTGTTATATAGTCCATATAACTCGCTCGTTGTACGTGCGAGTTACGTGCACAAACCATCTATTAAAATCATACGCCAGATCATATTGTATTATAACAATGTTATACGTATTTCTATATGATATTAATTTGTTCGTTTCTGCTCATTTAAATCGCGGATGATTATCATTAATCATCAAAAACGTTTTATATTCTTAAGTATTCATCCAGGTATCTTCATTTCCGCCGCTTAACTATTTTGCTCAATAATCATCTGATAAATCATATAAATCTTTTTACTCTCACATTTTTGCAAAAATAATTCTAATAATAAATTTCAAAAATAAACAATTTAAATTGTTAATAGTAGTATTCCCTTTAAAATTTCTGATTATAATAGAGTACCTTTACGAGAAAAATTTTGAACAGACTCAGTTCTTTAATTAAATTAATTTTTAAAATTATAACTGGAATTATAATTAAATAATTTTCAACGGATTTTGAAAAAACAAAAAACTGGCGATAATGGCTAAAAGTTAATTATAATTACCGGATCGATATACATTATTCAAAGAATTTACGTCAAGATAAGGGCGTTTCCAGGGGGCCATGGGGGACATGACTCCCCCATAGGCCCGTAGGCCTTGCACTTTGAAAACCTAGTTAAAATCAATTGAGAGATTTTACCAGTACTGTATTGTCAAAATAACCAGTTGCAAGTTGAAACTCTGTAATTAACGTGAATATATATTTTTTTCTGAATAGTTAATTACTTTCTTTACTAGGATTTGAAACTTAGACTCTCGACTTCGAAATCAGCTGATTTGCGATGACGAGTTAACCACTAGACCTAGGCTAGTGGTTAACTCGTAGGCTTAATACGTAATTCTTAATAGGTAATTAACAGAGGCTGATGTCACTTACTGTAACGCATATTCATAACCACATACAAATTTATGTAGACCGCGTTATCGATCGGTACGCTAAAATGTGTAATCACTGAAATGAATTTATTTTGTAAATAAATTATTGTATTATTGTTATTTCATGAAATAATATGTGTAAAATTTTGGATTGTAATGGATTAATTATTATAAATATTGAAATGATTGAACAAATAAAAATCAACTTAATTAAAATCTTCATCTTATTAGTTTTTATTCCATCTTATATTATTATATAATTTTGATTGTTTACGTGTCAGTTTTGATTAATGTTGTTAGGACTATGTAGTCTGAGCTTAAATCTAATTTAGCTTCTGGAGTCCCCGTCCGAATAACTTGCAGTTTAACTTTTATAAATCGAAATAAAATTGAAGAAACTAAAGCACTTTTTTGATTTTACCGTCCTTTTTACTTCTTTTACAGCAATTTTAATGATTGGTTAAACGATTTTTAATGTTTTAAAATAACATAATTTTGTAGGTATCTAATAAAAGTGTATGAAATATTATGTACTAAAACCAATTAGAAGAAAGTAGGAAAATGTGACCCCTTGCCACAAATGGCCTCCCACAAATTCAGTTGTTGAATCCACCCCTGCGACAAGACCGACTTAATTTTATAGGGGTCGAAAATAATATATGAAAAAAATATTTTTCAAATATGAACTTTAAATTGAAATATGATTTATTTCATTACCATTTCACAGGGGTTACAATACCAGTTAACTTACAATTTAATGACTGCAAAAGAAAATTCTCAAATAAAATTATAAACTCCTATTCTTTATTTGAAAATATTCAAATTATCTTTTGCTGCCTTCAAAATCAAATCTAAGATAGCATTAAAAGTGTTTTAATGAGTTTTAAACGTTAAAAATTCTTTCATGTACATATATCGAAAAACTTAATACAAACAAATTTTAAAAGAATACTTTTAAACAAATTAAAAAAATGGATTATCCAGTAAACATAAATAGAGAATAATTTTGTTTTCAAGAAAATAATATCTATAAATTTGTCTATTTTTGGAAGACCACAATGAAAAGTATGGGGCGCGACCTCAATTCTATTTTGCACCTTAACTTAAGTTCATCGAAAGAAATTTACTAGATATTGTATACTGAAGCTTCATTTCCATTTTTCTTCAAAACTCTGTCATATTTAAAGAATTTATGTAGATATTGAATAAGAAAGCGCATCCCATGCTTTTCATTGTGGTCTTGCCAAAATAGACAACTCTTTGCATATTATTTTGTTGAAAACAGAATTGTTTTCTATTTATGTTTACTGGGTAATTTTTTTTTTAGATTTGTTTAAAAGCATGTACTTGAAAACCCTTTTTTTTGTTTTATACTTTTTATTAGTACGATGTTTACGTATTTACTACATTAAATATAATACGGGAGTTATCGATATCTCGTACAAGATTGTTCGAAGCGTTACGTTGGTTGATCGACTACATCGACGTTCATCTCAAAGCATTCTGCGCATGTGTAGTACTTCCACCTTCTGCGGATGTGTACACCATTTCTTTCCATCTTCTGCGCATGTGTACTATCCGTTATCGGTTAACCGTGGAACGAAAGTGAGCTAAAGAAAAGCATGCAAAAAAGTAAAAAAAAAAAAAAAAATAGGAAAGACTTTAATTTTTTTTCTTTTTTCTTCATATATTTTTTTACAGATAAAAAAATAAATTATATTAAACAAAAGTATACATTTGTTATGCAAGATATTATACCTTATATTTCGAGTAACATTCCATCAAAAGAGCTTATCTTTCAGTTACCTTCTAATTTCTTTTTCTTCTTTTTAAATTGGCCACCTTAAGACAAAACAAATATTTTAATATTTTTTTCTCTTTCGACCTCTTTCTTCCCGATATTTTTTCATTCTTTCTCCATGTTTTGACTTTCTCCCTTCACTTCGTCTGTAGTCATATTTATTTTTCAGTTTTTCCTGGTAACCCTTGATTTCTAAAATAATATTTCTATTTAAGATTATTTCTTCTGTGATATTTAGTTCTCTTTTATCCTTTAAAGCTTTATTAAACGAGGTGTTTTTAGTTTTTTAATTACAGACAAGATTAAAAATTCAGTCAGTCAGTCAGTCTTTTTCCTTCTGAAAATATATAAAAAAAAATCAGTCTTATTTTCCTTAAATCATCAGAAAGTCTGTCATTAAATTATTAAAGTTCTTAGTTTTTTCTAATCCTCCATTCTTCTTTAATTATTGAAGGTAGAATAAAGTTATACCAAATTACACTATCAAAGGTGCGAAGAAATTTTCAAGCAGAATATTTTTACTGCAAGGTTAAAACTCTTTGACAAATTTGTTATTAAAAAAAATATATACAGAATAGTATAATGAAGGTTGTTAGATAAAATCTTATTAGGACAAAATTCATATCAAGAAAAATGTTTGAACGCATGATATTTTTTCAAAGAATAAAACGGATCATTTGAACGTATATTTTGACACCTAATTTTAAGCCTCACGTAACATGCAAAACTTTTCTAAAGTGCGCAAATTAATTTAATGGAGTGAGATGTCAAAGATACGGAATCATATATTTAGAGGTGTCTATCTCCTTGGTGATATGTAGTTAATCTGCTGTATTTGATATATCTATAATAAAATAATTCATGATTCAAACACAGCGCATCCACACTAGAATATTAAATGCAACCACGGTCTGAATTCTGATATGATATAGACTGAAATATGGGCTACCCTTCCTACAAGCTTTCATTTCATTAAAAGAGGAAACTAGCTAAAAGTTTTTTCAAAAATTTATCTTAAAATTAGGGCTGAAAGCTACTTCCAGGAACGGGCGTGTTATAAATTATTTATATAATGTATTACAAGTCATACATAATATTATTATTACACTTCTTGTATGGCGAAATCAATTAGATCTAAAGAAAAAGCATGACTAAAAATCTTCTCTATCCATACTATTTATTTTATAACGTTTTAAAATGGAGTGAAAAAGCAGAAACTATCAAGTTACTTAAAATTACATCATTGTAATACTGTAACAAAAATAAATGTACTTAACTGTGCATTATAATTTACAGAGATTTTTAGGTAAATAAAGCTTTTTTAAGATAAAACTGTACTATCCTATAAATGCACACGTATCAATAAATATTGTATAGTAATACATAAGGAAATTGATAAATAATATAGATAAATAAATAAATTTCTGTTTTTCATCATATATATTGATTTTAAGTAAGATAGCTTTCACTTAAAATAGATGAAAGTAAACTCTTGTTTTATTATTATTTTTTTTATACAAGTAAAATAAACAGGAAACTTAATTTATTTATGACAATTTAGATAACTCATAAGAGGAAACGTAAAAGTAACATTAAAACATTAATATGTATAACAAATGTAACTTAACGAATTATAAGGAAATATATATCCTTTGAAACTAAGTATAGAAATTGAAACCAGTCTAAATTCCCGGATGTTTATTTGAAAACAGCATTTTAGTTTATTTCTACCAAAATGAACATTATTATTTTTTTTTTTACGCGAAAAATTAATTGATTTATATATATTTCATAATATTTCTCATGAATATTATTATCAAAGACGATAACTTTAGTCAATAGAACCAAGGAATGAAACGTAAATTTAATGGTCCAGAAGTCAAAGGTAATATCTTCATAATATGAATTCATAGTTATAATTTAATAACTTGTGCAGTAAGTAGCAGAAACTAAGCCATTAAAAATAAATTGATAAATACACCTAACCGTAATTTAGAGATGATAAATAACTAAGTTGGGAGATCAGAATTCCGAGATCAAATAACCTAGTTCAATTTTTACAGCAATCCGTAAAATAATATTTTTATTTATTAACGATTAGGTTATGTATAGCGGTTTCTTTTTAAAAAAATCTAACTTGGCCATACCTATGTTGTATGTACTCAGACGACTACTAATTAAGCTCTTTGTTATGCTGCTTACGGTAATTTCTACAATAAATATAGACAATGGGAAAACTTTCCCGGTAAATGCTTTAGTATATCTCAAATTATAAAAGAATCGTCTAGATTGAACCTAACCTTACTATACTCGGGTGATTCCAAAAGGATTTTGGGCCACGATTTTTAGATGTCGACTGCAGTTCTACGTAATTATCGTAGAGAGTACGGTAGAGAGCCTCCTAATAGGTAGACAATTTACTCTTGGTACCAAACCTTTGTCGAGACAGCTTGTTTTGTTAAACATTCAAAATCACCAGGACAACTACGCGTCCCTAAAGCTATTGTGGAACAACTCAGGGAAAACTTTGCACGTAGTCCAACGAAATCAACTCGACGTGAGTCATGTGAGACTGTTCCACAAACGACTGTTTGAGCGTATTATGTAAATGATTGCCCTTGAAGCCAAACAAACTAACCGTGATTTAACACATTACTGATGAAGACAAAGTGGCTCGGCTGTAGTTTAATGTAGGATAGATAGAATAACAGACAACGATACATTTTTAGACAATGTAAATTTTAGTGATGAGTCAACGTTTCAAATCAATAGCAAGGTGAACACCCATAACTACCGAATATGGTCTGTGTCATAGGCTCTATATATACATATGTGTAAATAAATTGAAAAAAATTGAAAAAAATATATTCAAATAACCCAGCAAAATCAATACGTCGAACGAAATGATCAATGCCATTTCAAAGATAAAGGGAACGGGAAGTTTAATTAAGCAAGTTAAATATTTTAACAAAGTGATATTGGCATCAAGCCTTCACTAATCTAATGGCAGTGGTCCAAAATTTAGGGGCTCCGCACTCCTACATTACGCTGTCAAGTAATGATCTGCATTGGCCGGACATCCTATTTTTTTAGGGTTTTTTTTTGGCAGTCCTGATTTTTAATTTTTAACAGATTTAAAACTTATTATAGCATATTACAAATAATTACTCAATTAATAATCTTAAAAGTTTTTACTACTTTCTTGTGATAAAATATAAGTAAATACTTTTTCATTAAAAAACAAATAGGCATAGTCGAAAGAGAATTAATAACTTCAAACTGTGTTTCGAAGGAATAGAATAAATGTTAGGCTCTACTAAATACCGGTAGAGTTCAGTAACATCGTTTTAAACTTTCTTATTATTACCAGGATAATGAGATACAGGTAATGTTTATAATTACATTAATAATAAATATTAATCAATTAATAATAATATAAAAAATATATGAAAATTTAATCACGAGGGAATATTTTATATAAAATGTGTTAAATTTATTTCGAGATGAAGTTCCTGAAAAAGAAAAAGTCGTTTTGAAAATAACTCTCGATTAATTAATTTCATTTAGTATATTATTCTAATTTTAAAAGTTTCCAAATCACATTTATACAAAATTACATAATTATTTAGAAAAAATTGTTAATGAAATCCTGTTTTATAAGATTAAATAAATATACAGAAAAAAAAAGTAAGTTTTCATACGTTTTACCTACAATATGTGTATTACTTAAAGTACATGTAGATTTACCAGTTTTATAAATGAACAGCGTCTGGTTCTTTTTCTCGTTTAATTTTGTTTTGAAATAGCGCCATGACCCATATTTCATTACAGCTAGTGTTATTAATAATAGTAATAAACTTGACGAGGGTTGGCATTTATTAACATAGAATACCAATTTTGTACGTCTAGAATTATATAAGAAATAAAGTACGTAATATATTTAGGCTTATTTTAAAAGAAATCTAATTAACTCTATTTTAATATAATTTTCCATTTAAAAAACACTATTTTCTCTGATGCTTAAGAAATTCATATAAATCATTTTTTACAAATATTTTAATTTTCTTTTAAATTATTTGTAAAAATTTTTATTCGTAAATTTTTTTTTTTGCTAGAGAATTCAGAAATTGCATTTTCTAAAAATTATGATTTTTAATAATTTCAGCACCAAAACAGTACAGAGACAATTGACACAAAAGTCAATTTACAGAGAAAAATGAAAAAGACAAACAGTATTGACATACATATAATTATTATTATCATTATTATTATAAAACGGTTTCTATTTTATAAATATTTAGGTCAGAATTTAATAGACAATTAATGGCTTTGTGTTATTAAAAATATCCTCGATTGAATAATTATAAAAGAGTCCTTGCATAATTCTTAATTAAATGTTTTATCGTATGTCTGTAGGAATAACAGTTACAATCGGGAGAAAGGGATTACCCTTATTTATGCAGAAATTCAACACATTTTCCTTGACCACTCATCAGTCTGTTAAATACAATAAGTACAGTATTACTATAGTTTCTCAATCGATGAAAAAATAGGAATTTTCTTCATAATTTCATCACTTATCGTCTAAAATTGTTTACATTCTCTTAGAGTTTTGACAACATATTTTTTATACTATTAGTACTTGCACATGACAATCCAATCATCTACAATTCTTCCTAAATAAGTATTGTTAATGTTTTAAACAATATCCCTTTCTTTTTGTGTTTAGCTCCGGAATCACCATAAGGTATTACTTCAGAGGATATATGTAAATGAAGTGTAGCGTTGTGCAGTCATTCAGGTATGCGGTTAATTGAAACTTAACCACTATAGGTCACCGATATCCACGATCTAGGGTCAAATCCGTATAAAAATAACTGCCTTTACTAGGATTTGAACCTTAGAACTCTCGAATTTGAAATCAGCTGATTTAAACAATACTCTAATTTTGAACAACTACCCTTTCTTTCTTTTTCCTGTGTAGCCTCCGGTAACTACCGTTTTTAGATAATACTTCAGAGGATGAATGAGGATGATATGTATGAGTGTAAATGAAGTGTAGTCTTGTACATTCTCAGTTCGACCGTTCCTGAGATGTGTGGTTAATTGAAACCCAACCACCAAAGAACAGCGGTATCCACGATGTAGTATTCAAGTCCGTGTAAAAATAGCTGGCTTTACTAGGACTTGAACGCTGGAACTCTCGACCCTGCTTTTAAAAACAACTACCCTGAACAACTACCCTGCTTTTAAAAATCACATACATGGTTAAAGGTTTATAGTCTTTGAAAACGTTATGATGCCACCACTCCAAATAATTGTCTTCATTTTTAATATTTATAGTATTATTTCAACAGGAGTTGAATAATTCCAGTTAAATTGGAATTGTTATGACAATGCATTTCTCTTAATATGACAAATTCACCAATTAAAAAACATTTCATTTCAGAATAGCTTTATTTTAGTAAAAGAATTAGTATGTCTGATTTATAAATTGAATAAACCAATTCGTAAAATAATTAATTAAAAGTAATCATTATCATGATGGGGACGAAATGATAGTAGTATCTGAAAAATATTACCTTATTACACAGTCTGTATCACAAATAATGACCCGATTTCAAACAGATATATATCTAAATAAAATTTGTATTTATACATATGCAAAAAAGATTACATACTATTCAACTTTTTTTTTTAAATTTCACTTAACAAGTTATAAATGCCCTGTATGTTTTACAAATAATATCAAGATAATAGCTGAATTCTTTTGCAACGCATTGCAGATAGTTTGCAAACAGTTATAAAGGTTACTGCAACTGTGATCCCGGTTTTCAATTCGTCAAAATCAGCAAGTAATAGTGGAATATAAACGCTTTATTTCATACATCTCCAAAAACAGTCACGAGACATAATGTCTGGGGATCTTGGGCGCCAAGAGTGTAGCTCCCATACGTTGAGGCATCCAACGTTGAGGCAATGTTTCATTTAGAAACAACTCGTTGTGCCGATGCGGTGCGGTGTGGGGTCTCATCTTGCTAAAAAATGAATTCTTCAGAGTCGTCATTTAGTTGTGGAAAAAGCCAGTCGTGCAGTATCTCAAGATAAGTGCCCTGTTATTTTGATTCCTTCAACAAAAAAAAGGCTATAAATTTTTATAAAGGAAACCACACAAAAAATATTAACTTCTGGTGAATATCTGTCCTGTTGTACAATCTCGTACGGATTCTCAAGTCCCTGTATGTAAACATCGTGAACTAAAACTTTACTGCTTAAATGAAACGTTGCGCCATCACTGAAAATTAACCGCGGTAAGAACCTATCGTCTTCGATATCAACAAACATCGAATTACAGAAATGTTTTTTTTGTCACTTACAGGAAGAGCTTGTAATCTGCACGGTCTGAAGTGTAAGCGTCATCTTAACACACGCCAAAATGTCGCATAAGAGCTTGCAAGTTCTCGGCTTGCGCGATGAGTGGACTTTTTCAAGCTTCGTTGAAAAGCCTCTAGAATTTGTTGTACATTTTTTTCTAAAATTAGTGGTTGCCTTTGGCAAGATGGGATGCCGTTTATCTAAACCGTAGATAAATATTCTGATTCTTCACATCGTTTATATCAGCGATGAATGTTGTTAGCCCATTGTGGATTAGTTCTGAAACGCTGTCGAAACACACGCTGAACCGTTATTAAGACTCTTGTCTTTCTAAATTGTAAAACACAAAACGCCTTCTGTTGCACAGACGCCATGTTGTTTACAAATAGGTTAGTGAATGTTTGAACGCTATTATTCTAATCCGGAGTCCGATATTTGAATCTCTAGGACGCACGCTTTCAAATAAAACAAATTTCATTCACTGACCGTGGGTGACTCTACAGGTGTACGGTTTTAAAATGGGGTCATTCTGTTTGATACAAGCTGTATTTCTATGTTGACTACTCTCCGAGTAGGAAATTACAGTACGAATACGATAGTGCATTGCTACATCTTATAAGACAAGAAGCTGAATAAATATTTTGATTTGAAAATATATTTAATTTGCTCTTGCTGAAATTAAATATACGATCTCATTTTTACATTTAATAATAAAAAAATAGTATTAGATATTTTCGGACTTCATTTTTTATGTGAATCGTTTTCATTATTACAAACGTTTATCTCATGAAAAATAAAATTGAAAATAAGCAGGTTATGTTTTAATCTTTAAAAACAACAATTCCTGATTAAAATATATATTTAATGAAAATTGGTCGGTTGATGAAAAATTATTTATCCAAATAAAATCCAAAACCGTTAAAGATAATAAAAACAGGGTTAGTTATTACGCTAGACAAAAGAATATATGTTTTTTTACGTCTTTTACATAGTCGTAAAGTTGAATTATGTTATAAAGTAGTTAAAAAAGGTAGCTTTCTTTATTTGTCTCAACTTAATTTTAATTTTTCTATGGTGTTTTAAAGAAAAATTTCAAAAATAAAATGAAATTACATAGACTAACTAAAATATATATGAGAATTGAAATAAGAATTTTTAATATTTTATCATTACTATGATCCCTTGCTGCTCCACAGCGTTATTATTATAATGTTATATATATTTTTTTTAAATTCGGCTTAAAACCTAATCCATTTACTTCATATCTCACCCAATCCCCCTTTTTTTCTCTTTTCTTTCCTACCGTAGCTAAAATGCATACTCAAAATCTATTCCTAATCCGTACAGACGTTCTACTCGATGTATCGGACTGATTTTTTTTATTCTGCTCGGAATGGCCCGCAGATATATCATCAAGCATCGACTGACCTCAAAGAGATTTTTCTGTGAATAATAATCTTGGAAATTTCCTCACTTAAGTAATCAATAAGGACCTTTTTTGAGAAATTCTCAGAAGAGACTCAAATTTTGGGTTGATGACGCTTTTTGACATTTCTGTGGGTCATTCCAAACAGTATAAAAAAAAAGCCTGAGCTGTCTAGTAGAACCCCCCCCCCCCCCCCAGACGGACTGGAAATGTTTTTAATATACAATATTATAAAACGAGTCATTAAACTTCTAATACTGACCTAACATTGCTAATAGAATCTTTCATTTCTTTCTACCTCACAGTAAAAAATCGAAATAATTACAACACAATATAGCATCCTACCCCCTGTAGGGAAAGACACCCGCACTGTGACGATCCCGGTCGCTACACTACTCTCTTCCTTCCTAGCCATGATGGGCTTTACCGGAGATCGTCTTTTAGACCCTCTCAACTTGATAACAAATCACAGTCATCAGTTTTCCTTCTATCAGGATGCCACCGATGCAAATGCCTCAGCAGACATTTCCATCAGTGTATTTGCACAAAATACATCGCCTTTGTATGGTCTCTTCCAACCACGACCACCTATCACCATAACTTACAACCCTCAACTACCAAATTAATCGATTCGCTGAAGCGTGATCCCCGCGTCTTACTTTAATATCTAAGGTTTAACACAAAATTGATTCCTATATCTAACTTAAGTTACCCTATGCACTCAGATCATTACTTGATTAAGTCTTTAAACCCTAAAGATACTACTCTCATACCAACAGAACAAGCGTTGATCGCAACAACGACAATTTTATCCTACAATTCTATTTACTCAAACAATGAAACAGAAGTAAAGATTATTTATTTATTTATTTTTTTGTTTGCTTTACTACTGCTCCATTTTTGGCAAGTTTATTGTCTTGAACAAATGTATTAGCAATTTTCTATTAGAGACACTATTTAAATTTCTCCTAATTAGTAAAAATCGATATTTATCATTCATTTTGTTTTTTACCGCATTTAATTTTTAATTAAACACCAACTTGTTTGCGAAATGTAAACCGGTGTTAAAGCGTAGTTATGAAAGTAGTGGTAACTTTATATAGTCTAATATCCGTTATACAATCTTATGTACAAAAAGTAAAAACTTACATTTCTTTAAAACACTTTTTACAGTCACTTATTATTATTCTTATTTTACCCGGAATAGAAGCATTGTCAACATACTGTCTGCTGCGTGAATACATTTCTCTCATGCATTTGAAACTAGAAAGGTGTGTTTTTAATAAGTTGTTTTTGTGTAATACGATTTCCCTTTGCTTGCGACTGTTCTTCTATCAGAGATTATTATTATTATTATTGTTCGTTCTTGTTGGTAAAACTGATCCACCGAGACGAAAGCAGAACTTCATTTTATATCTTCTTTTATATTAGCTTATTCCCGTTTTCCGTGAAGTAGTGTTCGTGCATATTCCAAGGTGCTCATCTAAACTGGAATTATCGGACAAGAAATATAATATTACGTGTAAACACACATACGCACACGCTCACATAGTTACATTAGTCTCTATAACTGGTATTTCCTCTACTGTCATCCATATGCATTTTATTAAGCAAAAATAAGTAAACATAAATTCACCATCTACTTTCACTTCTGATTCACATAATGTGTTTTTTAGTTTAGTTATATATTAAATTACATGTTGGTATATTCTTTCATAATTATTTACAATTAGGTTTCTTTTTTCTTTTCATTTTTTAATTAAAAAAATCACTAATTTATGATTGCATATTAATTATAAATGCTCGAAAAATTACTGACCCTAAGTTTAAAATAACACAGAAAACTAACTAAAATCACATTATCGAATCAGTATTAAAATTTCCATCGCTGTTTTAGATTTCATCAAATAATTTTTTTTTTAAATCTTCATAGCAAATAAAATCATGAAAAAAATCCAATAAGACGCATTTGATTTCAGATAAATTATCTGAAACATACGTAACCTTAAATTTTATAACATTTTTTTTCTTTTTTACGGTTAAGCAAGTACAATATTTTTACAAAATTTATTTAGTTCTTTAAAGGGCTGAAATACGGAAACTTTTTTCATAATGTAAAACCATTATTAAGATTAAAAAATGTAAGAGAAGATATTTAAGTATGTTTTTCCTGCTTGAATTTTTCCGATACAATTAGTGTCAATGAAAATAAAAAAATATTTGTGCACAAAGACAAATTGAAAGTAATAAAATAAAGACAAAAAATTAATTAAAAATTAATAGTCTTGTTTACCCACTAGAACACACACCCAATATACATACATAATAACATGTCATGACCGATTCATAATCAAAGCCCAGCAAAAACTACCGAAGATAGATTGATGAAAATCTGTATATACGTTCTTCTTACACTGTAAGTGCACATTAAGGAAGGAGTTTATAAAATTCCGAAATTGAAGGGTTAAAATGGAGTAATAATGAAATTACTTTTTCTTTTCTTTTTTCAATTTGTCGGTAGCAAATAAAGATATCAATCAACTTGATTATTGGTGCGTGTAATTTTCATGTGAATTTATAAAAACCAATTTCTAGATCTTTTGAAATTCGACCTTGAAATTGATAAAAGGTAAAACAATTTCGTACAATGATTGCAAATTTTCTCCATTTCTCACCAAACTAAAGGAGATATTGACTGTATTGGCCTTGAAAATAGTTCTCACATAAATATCTCTTGATTTTTGGTGTGTGTAATGTTCATATGATTAACTAAAAACAAGTTTCTAGATTTTATGAAATTTGGCCTTGAAAGGGGTGAAGAAGGTAAAAAAAAATTCAGCAATTCTTACAAATTTTCCCAATTTCAAATATAGTAAAAGAGGTATTCACTAGATTGCGGCTTACAGATCTCTTCAAATAAATATCTAAAAACTATTTTCGGTATTTTTTTCAATTTTGATTTTTTAACAGGTGCGACCATGTACGGCGCAGCGGCTCAACAAACAAAGCCACTGCCACAGTTTCTATATATGCAACGCGTCCAGTCTGCAGATGCAGACTGGATACATCTGGCTGCATCAAGTCAGTTACTTCACTAAAAAGATGTAAGAAACTGACCACGACGGGAAGCGTAAGTAACTTTATAGCGCGGGTGAAGCCGCGATGGGGATGCTAATATATGTATTTATAAATACATTTAATTTAATTGCTCATTTTCTGCATTTTTACTTTTCTTTGCTCTATTGCTTCACCAGCGTAAAGTATATGATCGGCCAAAATGTTGTATATTGAAATTTATACAAATTTAGATATTTCAAGACTTCCTTATCCAAAAAAAAAAAAAAAAAAAATTAAACAAAAACAAAAATTATAGAAATTTCCGGAAAATATGTATATATATGTATACGTACGTACATGCGTTGGCCAGTAATTTCATTAACACATCCGGAGTGCTTAACATACAATCTTCTAAAATGACTAAAAAAATGTCTATAAATGGAACATTGATGATATTATATTTTGGACAAAATTAAAATATGAGGAAAAATACTTCTCACTATTTTTAATACTTTTTTAGTATGCTTTTTGTATAGCGTCGTTGAAAATTGAACTTTTCTACGATGAAAGTTTATGTTGAGTTATTTAAAATTCCAATGTTTTAAGTCATTCGAATTTAGGGACGGGGATATTCAAAATTGTTTTTAAACATCTTTTACCTCATATCTCGAAAATTCGTAAACCAAAAATTTGAAATTTAGCTAAATTTAGGCTTTTCGATCCCGTCCGACAAGGAGGCATCATAGCACCAATTTGTTTTAGCTTTGTTGAATAACATCGTACCAAATCGGAAAGTAAATAATTACTCCAATAAATGAACTTAAGTCCAAAAAAAATGGAGTTAATTGGGAGCCGTTTATGGACTATGAAGTGTTGGCAGAAATATGTTTTCTAATGAACTTTAAGATTACTGTTTACAGATAACTATTATTATGAACTGATTTATTATGGGAGTTCCTTAAGAACTCCTTATCATGTGCTTATTATCAAACGATGTTCTTATGGTTCCACTTAAGGAGCAGATTGCAAATAACTTGTTGTGGAATAAAAAAAGAAAAGTAGCGTATGTGATGATAAAAGCATCAAGGGGTCAACCAGGCCCCACAATCTTTTACTAAGAATTTTGATTTTTTACTCAATTATACTTTTAATACTGCAAACTTTTTAAAGTAAAAATATAATTTGATGAAGGGAATTAAATCCAACCCAAATTTTTTTTTATTGAACATTTTGATCGTCTTTTGAATAGTACTTTAAATATTTCATAATTAAGTCATTAATATTTAAAAATTCTTTGGCATAATTGAAATTAAAAAAAATAATCTATCAATGGCAACGCCAGGAGAGTTAACAGATATTAATTTTCCTTATTTTATCTTCCTTATCTAATTTCTTTTTTTTTGTTTTGTTTAACCTCTGAGACCACCGTTAGATATTGCTTCAGTGGATGAGATGAATGATTTGTAGCGTGTATGAAAATGCCTGACCGGGATTCGAACCCGGAACCTCGGATGAAAGGCCGAGACTCTACTACTCGCGCCATGGAGGCCGGCTCCTTATTTAACTTATCTTAAGGAAAGCCAGCGACACTTTAAAGACTTTTTTTAAGTTGAAATGCTAAATTACTTGCATTAAATGTTACTTACAAAGCAGGTCCTTTTTCTTCTTCTTTTTTTCTTTTTCAATGGTTTGTTCTTCAACTAGTTTTGGCAGTTAACTGCCATTGTCAGGAAGTATTTCATTTATTATTTTCACCGATTTCATACATTTATATAAAAAAATTACCTAAACATTAAACTGCGGAGAAATAATTTAGAAAAAAACACTCATTGCCTGCAGTAGTTATATTTTGGATAACGATGTATAAAAATAATAATAATATATGTTGTCCCGTACAAATGTTCGGCTGAACAACTAATCTATGTAATATCTGAAACATTTTATTATTTGTCACTTGTCTTACCTGCTTCTGTTCATTAATTAAATTACTATTATAATTATTATTACTATTATTTTTATTATTACTGCCGATCTATGCGATAAATTTTGTAGTGTCTCTGTCATTCATCTGAAAGTTACTAGGTTCGAGTCCCGATCAGGCATGAAAAACTTTCACACGCTACAAAAATTATGATCAACCAAGTAACTCCTACTGGGTGTTATTATTTATATTTTCATACAAATCTACTTTCTTTTCTTTATAGGTTTTAGTAAACGGGTTTTCTTTATAGACTTGTAAACGTTTGATTTAACTTATCCATTATTATGTTGCTTAATTTCTTTATTAATGATTTTCTTGTTTATAAAACTTTGAACATTCTTATTCTTGAACATTCTTATTCTGAGCATGTCAACCCTGATATACTCCTAAAACGTTATTTTTTGAGACTATCTTCTTTATCACATTTCTGTGTAGGTATTGATTTGCTTTAAATTCTACTCCAGTCTTTTCTCATCAAAATATTGTAAATTTAATAAGAAATATTACATTCAAAAGAATGTATTATGGTTTTCCATTAAATAGTAAACTATCTGAATTTTTCTTATAAGTACATGATCAGTTATATATTATGCAATAAGAAAACATGACGATACAATAATTTATGGAAAGTTAGTTAATTAGAAATCAAATAAGAAGGAATTGCTAGAGAAGCTGACCATAAACTTGTTATATTTTCTTGGCGTTGGTTATTTATTTTTAAATAGTAGAAAAAAAAATGATTGATGAAAAAAGTTTAAAAAATTAAATGAATCAATATTTTGAAATTTTAATCGGCTTACCAACCTCCAATATAGTCCCCAAAGAACTTTTTGTTATTTGCACTACTACTATGCTTAAAATTATATTAAAAAAATTCGGTTAAAAATATGCAATAAATAAAAACTAACTTTTTTCGATTTATGGAAAGAAGGGGAATTTTGGTCCAAATCCGTTTTAAAAGTGATAAGATAGGCATGCACCCGTGAGTTTATAAAGTGGAGATTATGTTCGCAAATGTTTGATAAAATTGATTCCAAAAGAAACTATCTACCCGCTCACAGGAGTATTGACCCCCAAACGTTTAACAGTAAATTTACCCCATATACACGAGACTCTGTGCTTCATCAAAATCGATTATCCGGTCACAAGTTATTAAGATACAAACAATACATACGTACATTACCCCCACTTTCTTTTGTTTTTAGGGGTCCCTGGGGTCATGAAACGTAGAGAAATGCAAAAAACCCACATCCCATTTTTTTATGAATTACTATACTTCCTACTTACAGCATAGCTCTAGATATAAATGGAAAGACCTCTGAAAAGAGAAAGAATTAATAAAATAAACAACTAATTTCAGTTGGCTAAAGGGTCTGTAGTTTATTTTTAATTATTCATTTATAATTTAATGAAAATGTATTTGGTTTTATAAAATGAATGAATGGATAAGTAGGAAAATTTATGAAAATAATAAATAATTCCTGATGATGGAAACTGCCAAGACTCGTTGAAGAATACACACTGAAGAAGAAAAATTGTATAATTGAAAGTTACCTGCAATTGTAAATAAAATTTAATATATTTTATTTACTTGGTACTTGAACATATATATTGTTTTATATATAATGCAACGTTTTACAATAGAGAGAATCATTAATTTAATGCTTTAAAAATTGTCCGTCCTTATGACAGTTATAGTCATGACAAACCTCTGAGCTATGAAATTTGAGAGCAAGTAAAGAATTTTCAGTAGTTAGAGAGCTTTATGACCGACAACCCGAACTGCAAAGGTAAAATTAAAACAAGAATATCAAGAAGTACGCAGGCACTTAATAAGAAGGGAAGGCTGCTGTATGGAAATTTACTTACTTCAGTTACTTAGCGTTAAGAAGGTTACTTATCGTTAAGGGATAGATTAATTTAATTAAATGTTTTGTTTGGAGTGTGAGACACTAAGAAGCTAAAACGTGGAGATGAGAAAGGCAGACAGAAAAATTGAGGTTTTTGAAATGCGGGTGGGGCAGAGAATAAAAATTGTCAGATAGCATGATAGATACCATGTAACAAATGAAGAAATATTAAGAAGAATCGGAGAGAACAGGAAAATGTTAAACGTGATTGAATATAGGAAAATAAACTTGCCAGGACATTTTACGAGAACAAGGTATTTATTAGTGGATGCCATAGAAGGCGTGGTTAATGGAAGGAAATGCAGAAATTTTAAATGATGGATGGGATTATGGAAAAGTGAAAATATGCTAAAACAAAGAGGTTAGCAAATGACAGAACAAGGTAGAGAACTGTAACCGTCACAGGATCTGCTGTAATGGCAAAACACTATGAATGAATGGTTATAGTGGATGTAGCATTAGACGTACAAGTGGAGCTAGTCGGGATTACTATCTCTAAGGATAATGATGTCGATTATATAGCCGGTCGGTCGAATGAAAAGAGAGAAATTGTCACTTAAAGGTTTGAAAAAATCAAAAGCAATTCGGTAGGCTAGGCGTAATTATATACAACGGTAAATCATTTCAGCTCTTACTATTTACAGTCAGCCTAGGGTGAGATTTTTTTCTGCTCTTAAGGATGGCTATTACTTCTCATATCAGGTGATCTACAACCGTTAAGATTTGTCACTTAATAAACCATAATACTTGCTTTTGACAAACAATAAAAAAGATTCAACTACGTAATAATCGATAATTTAAAAAAATCTAAACCGATATTAATTATAATTTTAGTTAATTATTCACATATATCCTAAACATAGATAACTAAACACGATTCCATACCAAAACTGAATAGCACATATGTTGTAATCATCACCGAGCTAATTGAAAATGGTACACAAAACGATAATTTTAAACCATTATTGTTTTAAAACTAACATTTTATATAATATCTATTCCTTAATAGATAATACCTCAATTGGAATATTACAAATTTTTGAGCAAGATACATAGATAAATTCCATAACTTATATATGTATACATATACATATACAACACCATGACGACGTGACTATTCATAATCAACGTTCAGCAAAAAAAAAAAAAAACTGAAGATAAATTTATGAAAATTTGTTTACATGCTTTTCTTACGATGTAAGTGCATACTAAGAAAGAATTTTTGTAAATTTCGAATTTAAGGATTAAAATGGAGTAACAATGAAATTTACTTTTTTTTTAATTTCTCGGTCACAATAAAGATATCAACCTAATTTTTGGTGTGCGTAATCTCCATGTGAATATCTAAAAACCGATTTCTAGATTTTTTGAAATTCGACCTTGAAAGTGGTGAAGAAAGGTAAAAGAGATTTGAATAATGATGCAAATTTTCCTCACTTCCGACTATACTAAAGCAGAGAATCACTAGATTTGAGCTTGCAAATATTATTAAAATAAATATCTAAAAACCATTTTCGGGTTATTTCTAATTTAAATTTTCTAAGGAGTGCGATGTTGTACGGCGCGGCGGCTCTACTAACACAACCACTCCCAATATTACTTTATGTGCAACGCGAGTGGCTGCATCTGCCTCCGGTTACTTGTCTAAAAATATAAAATAAAAGGAAATGACCGTGACAGGAAACGCAAATAACCATACAGCGCGGGTGAAGCCGTGTCGGAGATATGTTTTTATTGTGAGTGTATTAGATATTGATATTGGCTGCTAAAGTAATCATTAGTCAATTTTATTTTCCAGCCAAACTGATACTAAATAAGGAGCTAATTTATTTTGGCGGTCTACAATAACCAGTTTATTAAACACGGTTTGCTCTATTATATACCTTAATACTTACTTCACATCCTTTTATATTCCAAATACTTCTTACATCAGCATAACGATGTTAAATTTCATATAATAAAGCATAACAAAGAGCTGGTATGAAGAAACTGTAATCAACAAATAAACTTGGTTTTTTATGAACTTATATTATTCTTTCCATTATTTTTGTCAGTAACCTAATTAATAAGAAAGTAAAATTTCTAAAAAAGAGTTGGTCTGCCGGTTCCGGCCGCCGTGGGTGCATAGGTAGAGCCCCTGATGAATATTTACCGCCCCTTCCGATGAGGTCAGATGACGATGTAAAGGAGGGCAAGCGTGTTTCTTTAAGGAAACATAGGTTGCGTTGTTCTCCACCGGCCACTGAAGACACCAAGAAATCTAAAGCTGGTGACGAGAGATTGTACTCTTCCGATGAGTCCTCTGACCGAGATGGATATGTACCTCCCCGGGACGTTTCCTATATGGAGGAGGAAGAGCAGGAAGGGAATAAGAGTGCGGGGAGTAAGAGAAAAAGCTTTTCTATCAGACAGAAGTGCTATGCCCATAACTTGGCGGTTTTGCTTAGCTATGTCAAGGACTTAAGTTCACTCGTTGGTCAGCATGTGAACACGAAGATCGAAATCAAAGAATGTCCTGCACATATGGAGGGCAGTGTTTGCATGCTGGAGATGTTTAAGGACGTTTTGGATGAGCTGGGAAGCGTCAGGAGAGTTAGTCTGTTCCGCCAAGTATGGCGGAGGAGGAGACTCAAACTTAATTTATCATTTCAGGCGTGTCGGCTGAGACTTCAGATGGAGGTCTTCAACGGGCAGTAACATGGTCGGGTGATGACCTCCGGCGGGCAGTGGATGATGTTGTGACCTCATAAGGCCTTGTGCAGAACTGGTTTTGAAGGGATGGCCTGAAGATGTATTTCAAACTTCTACCATGGTGGAAGACATCGCTGGATTGGAGGGTGTAACTGGTCTCGCCTGGGTTGTAGACTTGGCGACCGGGATTGATCATCCGCATCATCAGCAGATGTTCTGGAAAGCCCCCTGGATCCGGGACTTGGCTATTGAGGGCAAGTTGAATGCGGGACAAGTACTAATGGAACAGTCATCTACCCGTGCCCTAACTGAAGATGTCGATGGTTGTAAGATTTATTTTGGGCGTATAGACTATGCTACTGTCATTGATTCGGCGATTGGGGCAATATGGTGGCTTCCACCATTTGTAGGTCGGTTCGGCAGGTCATGACGGACGGGCAAAGTAAGGTGGTTTGTTTTTGTTGTCCGCTTGAGAGTCATCAGAATTGTTTCACTTCAGTCCGCTTGAGAGCGTTCGCCAACATTTTTCGGCGTACAGTGGAATATGCCAGCCGCTGAATTGGGATGAAGTATTGTGGGCATCTTCTGTTGACGTGTAGACAACAAAAGAAGACTTCATTGCGGAATTTTGCAAGGTGATGGCGGACTACAAAATCAAACCACCTTACTTTGCCCGTCCGTCTTTGACCTGCGGAACCGACGTACAAATGGTGGAAGCCACCACATGGCCCCAACCGCCGAATCAATGATAGTAGAGTAGTCATACGCCCAATGTCAATCTTACAACCATCGACATTTCCAGATAGGTAGATATCTTGACCACGTGGCCGGCCTATGGGGCAACACAGGTGGTCACAGTGGTGGTGCCGCCCATCCCTGCAGAACAGTTGTTGTCTATGGGCGGATCCGTATTGGATGGGTGGCCTGTAGGGTCATTCGGCGAACCTTCGATGATCTGTATTTCCGGTGATGGAGTCCCGGCTATAGGGCTTAGTTTTGTTGCGCCCCGAATAGAAGTGGCCATTGTTTCGTCTGTGGATAGGCCTCGTTTGGGAGGGTTGGGAGGCTCTAGCGTCTCACCATCAACGATCGGGCGAGGACTCCCTTGCAGTACGTCTGGGGGAAATGTAATACCGTAGTCTCTGTGGAGGATCCCTGTGGGGGTTCCCCATTAGAGGCAAGGCATAAAGACTGAAGTCCCGTTGGGGGGAGTCCTCTGGGGTCCCCTCATTATAGGCATGGCATGACAATAAACGACCGAATCCCGGCTGCCTGGGTAGAGCTTTTTTCCTGCCGAGGTAGTTTGAAGCGATGGCACCTCTCAGAGCTGAGTTTATGTTTAATTGCGTGTCCGACTCTGAGGAGTGGGGGAAATGAAAATGGAAAAAATTGTAAAATCTCTAATTAAGTTCATAGTTAAAATAACATAACGTCCATTTGCTACTAAACTGTGGTAAGGATTCTAATATGGAAAGAAGATAAGCCCACAAAACAAAATGAAGTAATTTACAAGAATAACAAGCATCCCATGAATGCTTACTGAAGTAAATGATGAATTAATTTTACTCGTTTTCTTCTTCATGAACGAGTTAAACATCAATATTTTACGACTTTCTACGTTCACATGACTGCTTTACTATCAATAATCTAACAAAAACTGTATAAAAAATAAATCAAAAAACACTGACAGTGCCTGGGTGAGTTACAGCCATAAGAAAAAATGGGTTAGATAAAGTAAAGCAAAATTATAGTATTTCTTTCTGTCGTGGAACAGTATGCCTGAATGCAGTATAAATTTAGAGAGAATAAAATTGGTATGTTTAAGAAATGACCGAGGGTCACTGACTTGAAATATTTAATTTTACTCATATATTAAGACTCGGAAGAGTGTTGAGGATTAGAATCTGTAGATGGTTGGCAGATTTGAGGATGGTTCAAAAAGGTCTTTTTTAATTGCTTTTAAAAAATTATGACAGTAGAAAAAAAAAGAATGACATGATATAATTTTGAAAAATTAAAATATTCCTTACAATCTGGGTGTTTTCATATTCTACCATAAAAAATTTTAAAAATTAAAATTTGTAAATTTATTTCGTTTAACGATCCCAGCATAAAAAGTTGATTTTGGTGCTCGATCTCACAATTAACTTGTAAACTTAAGGATATTGTATACAAAATACAAGTAAACTTTTAAGAGAAATTATTTCTCTAAAATACTTTTTTAATTATTTATTGCATCTTCAAAATTGATCGCGTTACGGATTAAATACGTATGAAACCAGTTATATCTTTCTTTTTTCCAGTATTAACCCGGCTGGAGAAAATTTAATAAAAAAACCTATACAAGTTTTTTTTTTTAGTAAATAAGTAGAAGTGAATATTAATGTTTTTTTTTTGTTTTTTTTCAATTTAAGTTTCATATCAAGATAAAAAAAAAATTCAAATTTATTAAACTATTTAAGATTTGTGAAAGTCTATATTTAAAAATCATTATTTTATATAATAACTAGTATTCCCGTAGTGGCTTCATCCCCTCTATGTGGTTAATTACGTTTCCAGTTGCGGTCAGTTTTTTTTTTATTTTGTTTTTTAGTCAAGTAACCGGAGAGATAACCAGTCGCATCGTACGTACAATAGTGGCAGAGACTTTGTTGGTTGAACCTCCGCGCCTTAGATTGTCGCACCCGTAAAAAAGTTGAAATAAAAAAAAAACGAAAATGGTTTTTAGATATTTATCTGATGAGTATTTCCAAGCCCAAACCTAGTGAATGTATAGTCAGAAATGAGGAAAATTTGCAATCATTATTCAAAGTTACTTTTCTTCACCATTTCAAGATCGAATTATAAACAATCTAGAAATTTTTTTAGAAGTTTTTAAATGAAGATTACACACACCAAAAATCAAGCTGATATCTACATTTACAAATTCACAGCTATTGGTGAACGAAATGCGTGAATAAATGTGTCACATGTGGTTGAAGAATTGGGATAAATTCTCAACTATGACGAAAAATAAGTGGGGAAATAAGTGACGGAAAAATAAGGACTATTTGAGCTGCGATGAATATTTCGTTCAAATGTCCAAAGGTTCGACTTGGATGAATTGTGCGACTGCTAGCGGCTGGGAGAATTAAATTTTCAGGGCTACATTCTAATATGCTATATTCTAACATATATGGCCCTGATAGGGGACATATATGTTTAAGCACCGGGAAAAAATTCATTGTTTATCGTATATTACTTTTATACTTTTAATAACAAATTTTATTTTCCTTTCTATAAGGATTTACTGAAAATCTAAAAGCAATATTCTTTATTAAATAATTTTTATTTATAATAAACAAATAAATTTGCAATTAAGAAATTTTTGGGTGAAGCCACAATGATATCACGTGTAAGCCGCGACGGGGTAATGCTAGTTTTATTTATGGAGATTTGTCGAAATACGAGTATATGTTATTATATTTATAAACAGATAATTTTATATGTGTGTGTGCGCGCGCGCGTGTGTGTGTCTTTGTGTACATTTCTTCAAAATTATATATAAATTTAGGCAACTACAATAAAAATTATATGATTACGCTGCAGTGCTACTCCCATATTGAAATTCACGCGATTTTTTATTTTTTTAGTATATTTATTTATATAAATCTCCAATAAGCACTTTTTTATATTATTCTTTTATTTACAAAATGTTTAATATTACTTAACTTTTTAAACATTTTGTGTTTGAATTATTAAGCAGTGGCTGCAATCTGACGTGCAATCGGATATTTTCTAACTATCCCCTCTGATCTCCTTCCAACTCACTAGAATTTTAATAAGTGAATAAAACTAAATACGTCGATCAAAAAGTCAATGTCTCTTTATAATTATTATCTTATTTACTATCTATTTTACAGTACTATCCCTTTCTAATCCGTAAAAGGAACAAAATCTAATACCAGTTTCCATTAAGTAACCCTTTTTCTTTGTGAAAGATGAATCTTATATAGAAATTACTGGTATTTATTATAATAAATTTAGTTAATTATAATATGTGGATATTAGTTTATTATAATTAGTAGTTGCGTTCACAGTAGTTTTTAAATCTACATACGGATTACATAAACATAAATTATTATACATTGAAGCTTTTTTCCATCATATTACTCTCAAAAATGTAGAAGAACCTTTACTTCTCTGACATCATAGCTCCCTAGAGCTATACTGCAAGAAGGAAAGTATAGTTAATCTGTCACAAAATCGGGTATATCTTTTTTTTGCATTTTTCAATGTTTCATGACCCAGAGACCCAAAAAAAAGTGAGGGTAATGTTTATATGTACGTACATTCGTATGTAAGTGTATTGGGGTATTTGAAGCTTAATAACGTTTAACTGGATAAACTGAATGATATTTAATTGATGAGAATCAGTTTATGATTTCATCATAAAGCAAAATTAAAGTATTCACGCCAAAATACTCCAAACTAAAACATATTTGCATGTACATGTGTATCTTACCATTCTAAAAAAAAATTTGCCCCCAAATTCTTAACGTCTCCAAAAGTCGATTTTTTGAATCATTATTGTTATAAAACCTACTTTCTTGTAAAATTAAAGCTTGTCTGAATAAATTTTATTACCTAAAAACGTCCCCTCACGTAAATCTCTTTTACTGAATTCCTAACGGAATTTTTAATAAGATTTGGTGTGGAAGTATGGGGTTTAGCTGCTGACTTGCAATTAAAAATTGTAACTAAACTTCAAAAAAGAGCATTTGAAGTCGTTTCAGGCATTTTGTCAAACCACCCAAATTTAAATTTTTATAAATATTGACCACTATAGGTTAATACATTACTTCTCAATTTGTAAATTATTTTCCCTAAGTAAGAAATACCTATTAAAACGCAATGTACCTCTTTATTTATGATACAAGAGAATGTATACGGTACCAAATTATTTTAATTTATATGGTAAGAAGACTTTAAAAACCCAAATTTCAACCATTTTTAATAAATAACCTTCTCATATTTTAAAAATAGATAAATAGAAAATAACTGTAAAAGGAGTTTTTTAATTATTTATTAGCGGTAATTTCTTAATAGCTAATTTTTTTTATTAACTATGTATTAATTATTAGTTTTTTTATATTGTAATCGTTATATTCCTTTTTTATAAAATGTATGATCTATGTATTATCTGTATTATGCAAGAACAGGCTTAATTTAGATGTATACATATAATACAAACTATCTTCACGTAACCTTTTTTTTTTTTTTAAATGAATTTAAACTATAATAATTAATTTTTTACTGAAATCTATTTAATTTTATAAATTAATTAATAAAAATTTACTTAATTTTTATTAATTTTTGTCCTACTTTCTGACGCCACCTTAATTAAGTATTTGATAAAATTTTAACCATTATCTAAGAATGTAAGTAAATGTTTCATTGTATTTTTTGCGTTGTACTGTATGACTAACTTGTGTTCAAATTAAATACGGGAACCTGCTGATAAGAATTATGTCTTAACAAGGCCCAATATTGTACAGTTTTATGAAAATACATAAGTAGATATATTAATATACATTTTCTTAAACTTTTTTCACTTATAATTTTTCCAGCATATAAGAATTAAATAATCAATGCAGGAAAGTATAACAACTTTTTTATCAGTTTCTTCGCTGCTCCTAAAATGTCAAAAATATAAAAATATTAGAAAGTAATAAATTTAATGTCCTTTAGACAATAAGATGTAAAAGGAAAAATATTTTGAATAATAAAAAAAAATTAACTCTTAGTTTAATGTTATACTCAGGAATCAATATACTTAACTCCAGTTGGCGGTTTACCACCATAATGGATACAGTTATCTGCTAGATGAGTAAAAAAAATTACTTCCCGATCTTAAAGAGCTGAAAAACAAGAAAAAACTATTTTAACTATAAAATCGTTTTTCATATTTTTTTACTATCGACTCAAGTAATCTAATTTTTAACTGGTGAACCAACCTATTCCGCTTGTAATGTGTTTTCACAGCATAGTTCAGAATCATTATTAATAAGAAATATCAACAAACTAACAAAACTTCAGATCTTGGTATAATATTTTAGAAAGGAAATCCGGACGTATCAGAGCTCTGGACGTGATAAAACCAAAATTATAATTACAGATATTGTTTAAAAAATAATTAACTTTAAAAGATATTTCAAAAGATAAATTTGTCTAAATACTATTATTTAAAATAACCCGGAGGCTGTTTGCTTCATGATAATGCTAACTGTTTGGCCATGGAATATTCATTTATCAAACAAATAAGTGGGAGTTAGCGTGCAGACCTCACCTAGATTATTACAGGTCGCCTTAATAACCTTGAGAACCATGTGACTTAAACATTAAATCATCTGTGCTTTATTTTTTGCTTACTATAAGTTTATAGTAATGTTATAAAGATAGGACTGTTAAAAGAACTGCATTTTATATACTATAATTTTACAATGTAACGACTTTTACCACGAATGGGTGGAAATGTTGAAAAATCAACTATTTTATATTAATCTATTAGTGTAATTAATTATCTGTGTACACGTTTTTTAAGTTGTGAACTATTAATTTTTTATATGAATATATCGATTTTAAACTCTTATTTCTTGAGTAATTGAGGTTATCGAGATGTCTTAAAAAAGCGGATATAAAATATTTAATTAACTACTATAGATTTAGATTACTTATTGCAATACTTAAGTAGCGAGAGAGAAAACTTTAATAACCATATTATTATCATAACACTGAAATCATGCATTTAACTTTGTAATTTAGTTAATAGCTTAAGTGAATAAATAACAGTAAAATCTTGAAGTTAGTTTATAAAAAAATACTTGAGAGAAATTTATAACCGAACTGCTGTACTTATGACCTTTTCATTTACTTTGTCATTTTTAATTACTGTTTTTTTTCTGAATAATAATAATTTTAAGAACATTCTAGAGTATTCTCACAGAAAATTACAGTATCACCTTCGAGCACACGATGGGATTGAGGGGTGAGTGAACTTTTTTTTGAATTTATGTTTTCAGATATGAGAATATAAGTACCATTCACTTAAAATTTTTATACGTATTTATATATATATATACGTATAAAAATTTTAATATATATATGTATGTCATATTAAATTTTAATATATATATATGTATGTCATGTAAACGTATGTCCTAAAATGCTTCGTTTGCGAGTTACGGCTAGTGAAAGATTTCGCTTAGATTTAAGCTATCCCAGTGAAATGAGATCGTACTGAAATTTTTAGGACTTAAAAAAAATTAATAGACAATATCAGTGATTTATTATGGTTTTAGAACCAAAAAATTGAATAAAATAGGTCTCAGATTTGCATCTGCAGTAGATTTTAGAGAAAATATGGGGTGAATACCAATAAATTGGGGTTAAAAAAACTTGGTTTTATGTTTGACATACAGTAACTTTGTTATATGTGTAATAAACACATAAACCTTTTAAACAAAACTTGTGGTAATTTAATTCTGAACTGTATATATATCGTCAAAACTTCTAGATCAATTTCCTTAGATATACTGTAGTAGTGTATCTGAAGTTGTGCATGTGAAAATTTCATGAAGATTGGGTGAATCGTTCTTCAGTAACGCTCAATTTAAGGTTAACATCAGACAACATAGCCTTCCTTAATTTGAGACTATGTTGACTTGGTATTTGTGTATTTTTCATACGTGCTTATGTAGTGAGTGACAGTGGTGGGCGAGTTTAAACATGATGAAAAAAGCGAAAATCATTAGACTTGATAAAAATAATAAAATTAATCATTAATAAAAAAATTGATTATTAATTAAGTTAATTGAAAAACATCTACAAAGATACTAATTCTGATCATGAGTAAGGATCTCTAGAATGCCGGAATATGTACTGTTTATTTTCACGGGGTTTTCCAAATAAAAGATATTAGATAGAGATTGACGTTGCTCGTAGTATTTAATAAAGACGTATATAAATATTTGTAACATCTCGCGATGTCTTTTAATTGAGTGTAATAAATCATTTTTTGGTTGTCGTCATTATGAAGCATTGAAAATGTAAACTGATTTCAAAGATGTTCATATTTGTTCTTATGATTTTCAGAATATAATAAAACTAAAGATAATTATTTTTTTTAATCCTATATTAGAACTTAAAAATTCTGTTAAATAATTTAGTGTTACCTTAACTTTTCACCTTCTGCTTCGTCTTTTCTTCCTTTATAGAATATCCGTTTTGTATAAGATTTTCATTTCTTGCAAAAGAAACCTGTAAATTAGAATATAAAATACAATATTTAAACTAATAAATGCAACATTATTATAATGTAACATATAATAATAATAATAATTATGTAACATAATCATTACAATAATAACATTAATAATAATAATTATAATAGCATTAATCATTATAATAATTATGTAACATTATTATCATGACATAATTTATACATTAAATATACCAACGATTATAACAAAAAAAAAACTTTTATCTTGTTAATAAGTTACTAAATGATGTGGAGTGACGAATGCCGTTAAAAGTTCACTTTTGATTTTTAGATTAAATAAAAAAGAAATTTCCTAAATTTGATTGAATTGTCAAGGATTTTAATTCCTTCAAGGTTTTTTTTATTAAATTGTAACATTTTGAAAAGATATAATTTAACGAGGAAAAATAGCGGTTTTAAACAAAAGAAAGAATAAAACTAACAAAAACAGTATTAATTTTGGTCTGGTCTGACAATTGTGTAGCAATGCCACGTGAATCACGCACACCTACAGAGAATGAACGTCGACAAAGATCAAGGACGCCTACGGTCCGAAGTGATCTCACACCAAACACAACGGATTGTTACTTTTCATAACAAAACCAGATCTTAAATATTAGGTGTGCTCGTAAAGAAGAGTTCACTGAATTGGTATTATTACGTACAACTTTTACACAAAAAAACATATTATCTATATATGGTCGGAAATAGTCTACAAGACCCCTTTATAAACATAATTCTTATTGTTTTTCTTATATAAATCTCATTAAATTCAAATTAAAAATTGTTAGAATAATAAAAAGAAAACAGTTTTTAAATTTTAAAACTACATTCAGATGGTTAAGACGATATTTTTTTTTATATATAAAACATTTTTTTCTAAAAAAGTCACTTGAAAAAAATAACTATTCCAAGACGTACCTGAACTCACCAGGATTTTTTATTTATTACATCACCGCATAAGTTGAAGTTTATGTGTGGAGCAGCAAATGATGTGGAATTTTTACTGAACGAAAAATGGTGAACCGACTGATATTTGATCTCATCACTTTAAAGATGAAATGTAGAAACGCTACTACTTCGAGTTGCACTTACGTAACGCTTAATTTTTTTCCCCTCTCATAGTATTTTTACCCTTACCACTGTAATGATCTAAAAAAGATTAATTTTAGATTAATCTGTTAAACCGTTGATGGATTACAATCTATTCTTGTTAAACCGAATACAAGTTTTTTAAAACTGCAAAAAATGTATTATTAAATAACATTATATAAAAAATAATATTCTACTTTAAATCATCTCAAATGACCATATATGAAGCAATTTCGGGAGGAGTTTTTTTATATATATATACAAATTTACTTCCTAGGTTTATCAGCTTGAAAATTATTCTAACAAGAAATATCTATCTCCCAGATTATTAAAAAAGAAATAAAAAATACTTCAAATCCATTGATTAAAACAGAAAATTTTTTGATAATGTTACTTTTTTTGATTAATTTACTCTCACCCTTTCCACTCTAGTTGGCAAGGGTGAGAGTAAATTACTCTTTATTAGTATAATAATAATTAAAAGGTATTTCAATCCTGGAAACTTTCATAAAGAAGACAAAAAATGAAAAAATCTCGATAATTACAAGTATTTCAAATTTAAAAAACTAATTGTTAAAGGAGTGTAGTACTACTTTTATAAAATTATTTTATTTTTAAAAAGTTGTGTTATTTCTTAACTGAATAATTTCTTAATATTTGAATCTAAAAAACAAACAAGATTAAAATTTTCTAAGTTTTTAGTCCTTTTGATACATATAGCCTGAATCTCTCTGCATCTCTCTGCCCCCACAGAATGTTTTAAAAAATGTAATAGAATTAGTACCATTAGGGTACCAAACTAAATATAATGATTACTGGTTTAGCCTTACTTGACGGACATTTACTCCAAACACAAATTTGAGTATACCAGCCAACATCAGCCAACCGGAAGCAGGAGCTTCAACACGAGCCCTTGGCAATCACAAATGAAACCCAAATAAAGGAAAATTAATTAAAAAAGAAAACGAAAAAAAAACATTAAGTATATTAACAAGGAATCAAAAAATAAATAATTAAAACAACCAAAAAAAGCAATAACATAAAAATTTTCAATGAACTGAAGCTTAAATACATATTATTCCACATATATACAAACATAATGAATTTCATAACCAAGATTTTAGTATTTTTATACTTAATGGATCTAAAATGTTGAGAAGCTATAAATTTCGATCCGAGTTCTTATTTGAATGAATAAAAGCAATACTTTTACCTGTTATACATTATGAGTCGGCAAAGCAAAGCAAAACAACTTGTTGCTATTGGCTTAAAAGATCAGTCGTTGTTTATCTTTTTCTAATGTTGAAAATTAACGGTTTAGGTGTACGAGGAATTCCAACCGTAACTTTGTACGTGACATATAAAGATCCTATCCCTTCATCAAAGAGATTTTTTTAGAACGACCTGAAAAATATTCTATTTAACAATAAAATTTTTCAATTTGTGGTGACAAAAAATAGTTAATTTTTTAAAAATAATTTTAAATAGTCCTATCTGTAGAATTTCAATATTTACTTTTATTGAGGTTCATATATCTGTCGTACAAAATTGGTAACTTTATTTGATTGCTAATACTTTTTAAATCTTATTCTTTGATTGTCATGGGCCACTTCGGCCATGCGACGTCTAGCAGCCCAATACAATCCACTATCACTCTTTGCTGCGGTTCTAAAGTCCCGTAATTCAGGGACTTAGACTTAGACTCTAGATCGATAGATGCAGGGCTGTCATAACCCTTCTTTCTTTCCTGCTTAGCCTTCGGTAACTACCGTTTAGATAATTCTTCAGAGGATGAATGAGGATGATATGTATGAAGTGTAGATATGTATGTATGTAAATGAAGTGTAGTCTTGTACATTCTCAGTTCGACCATTCCTGAGATGTGTGGTTAATTGAAACCCAACCACCAAAGAACACCGGTATCCACGATCTAGTATTCAAATCTATGTTAAAATAACTGGCTTTACTAGGACTTGAACGCTGTAACTCTCGACTTCCAAATCAGCTGATTTGGGAAGACGCGTTAACCACTAGACCAACCCGGTGGGTAGGACTGTCATAACCCAATACACTTCACTCTCACTCTTTGCTACGGTTCTAAAGTCCCGTAATTCAGGATAGATCGATAGATGCAGGTCTGTCATAAACCCTTGTCGACATAGTGACATGTTGCTGATTCGGCGACTCCAATGCGGTGGAGGTGGCTCTGGAAATAGTCGTGCCCGTCTTCACTCGAAACAGTGCAACGGCCTCACCCCTTGGAAGATCTACTGGCACTTTTCCCTTTTCGTCAACTAATGATGCCCATTAGTTCTCCTTTAACTCTAGCCACCATTTCAGCTCCAACTCTCCCATGACTGATGATTTGATTAATTTTTTTGCCGTCACAAAAGGTATTGGCTTACCGGGCTGTTCCTTTCTGCAGCTTCTTTAGCTAACCGATCAGCATTTTCATTGTCCGAAAACCCACAGTGTGCCAGTATCCACTGTAAAATGACTTGTATGCCTTCTACAATCAACTTCTCAATCAATTCCTGACACATATTAACTTGAAGTGTGGAAGGCAGGAAGCATCAGAAACGACAATTATGGCAGCTTGTAAATCAGTCAGAAGAACGACTTTTTGCGGTTTGGCATTTAATATGGATTCCAAAGTGAGAAAAACTGCTCTGATCTTGCCGTCAAAGTTACTGGCTAGCTTCCCCACAAGCTCTGATAACTGAAAAGCTTCTGTATAAACTCCAGCCCTTCCATCCTTTCATATACTATTTCCAGAACCGTCTGAGAACACGTGTAACCGTAGGGGTGTGGGGTACCGCTCTCTTATAGGTTCGAGCGCAAACTTCTTTAGCTCTGGTCTTGAGCAGCTTTGTTTGTTTATTGGCTGCAGGAGTTGTAAGTTGGCTTCTGCTGATTTTGTAGGGATCCTTGGTGGAATCATACGAAATTTTCTCTAGTACCAATGGAAAGTCTAATTAAGTCAATGAATTCTAATTGAGTTTATTTTATTCATGAATATGACCTGGACTTTAAGTCTTGTGGTGGCAGGTTTATGGTTCTCTTCTACTAACGAATATCCAAACGTTCCAGTTTCTTGCTCATTGTAAGTGCTGCAATTCATACTGCTCATGTTTGATTACTAATAACACGTAACATTTTAAACAGCCACAAAAAAATAATCTGCAATGAAAGAAAAGAGTTAGTATAAGATGATGGCAGATAATGACGTTAACAAACCAAATCATCATCAAGTAGGCATTTTTTAAAGTTATCATTGAATTAGTACTGCAACAAGACTTCCATATTTTGTTCAGTTTATCAAAATATTTTGACCTATCTACTCGCTAATAACAAAGAAATGTACGTGCTTGAATCATGAAGCATAACCTCAATGTTTGTAGGGGACCCGAGAAAAACCAAAATTCGTTTCCTAAAATGACAGCCATTATTAAAAATAACAACCTATTAAGCGATACTCATATCTGGTTTACACACGAAAGTGAAGAATTAAGAGGTTTTTCGTTGCTTTTTTTTAGCGGCATTATCAGCATGACAAGCTCACCAAAATTGCTGGCCATATTCAACCCTAAAAATTAAATAAATTTATTGTTATACCAGCCTGACTCCCGAAAGCGAAGACAGGCGTTGTGACGAACTCGGTCGCCACACCACCCCCTTCATTTCTAGTCCTGATCGGATTTACTAGAGGTCGTCTTTTAGACTATCTAAACTTGATAACTCAACACAGTCATCAGTTTGGCACCTGTCAGGATGCCACCGATGAAAATGCCTTGGCAGACATTTCCATCAGTGTATTTTTCATAAACCACTATCGCCTTCGTATGGTCTCTTCCAACCACGACCACCTACCGTAACTTACAACCCTCAACTATCAAATTAACCCGTTCGTGGAAGCGCGATTCCTGCTCCTTTCTCTAACACCGAAAGTTTCACATAAAATTTCTTCCTATATTTTACTTCAATCGGACTATGCGCTCAGATCATTACTTGATTGAGTCTTTAAATACCAAAAATACTATCCTCATATCAGCAAAACGAATGATCGCAACAACGACAGTTTTGTTCTACAATTCAATTTATTCAAAGTCTTCTTGATTTACGTAAAGATTAAGAAACGGATTTACAAATGTAATAAGCCTCTAATGATAATATAAAAGACGAGTAGAATAGAGAATATTTCATTACTCGTAGAAAATTTAATTTTAATTGTTGATAATTGTGCTTTTATAGATCACACAGCCATAAGAAAAACTGGTGCTGATAGTGAAATGAATACAGCAGAAAATTAAAAAGGATAATTGACATATGGTAAATAAACGAAGAATTTCCCTAGGGAAATTGAGAAAATCATCAAAATTTCAGCACGTTAATGCTAAAAAAAAAAACGAAAAAAATTATTATAACATAAGAGACATATTAACGTCATAACATCTGACAACCAGTATAGTAATTCTTGCATTAAGGAATAATAAATAAATAATGTAGTTATAAGGATGGTTGTATTCAATTACATTTAAAATGGTAAAAATAAACCGATTTACCCAAAACAAGCATCGAAAGTCTCTCCTAAATAGCGAGATTGGTACAACAAACATAAAAATTTAAAATAAATAAATAAAAATAACTCCTTATTGATACAATCTTTACATGCACATTACATTAGAAAAACTATATTGTTGCCCACGCACTTTATTTTTATCAAAAAGATTTATATTTAATAGCACTTAATGAATCATAATAAATTATTTTCCTTTTTACTATTAAAATGGGTTCAATAGTTCATACCCAAGTAATTTTTCAAGCAAATGTATAAAATTAAAAAGCATAACCCTCCTTGCTGAGGATCGTAAAGTAAAATAAAATTTGTTAACTGTAGTTTCTTTCTCAAATTTGAAATTATTTTTTTCAGAATATTTCTCATATTATATCTGTTAATCAGTAAAATGAATATGGTGGTATATTAAGGTACATATGAAGTTATCAATATTTTTCACTGACGAAACTTAACCAGAATATACATTTTGAAATTCTCTTATAAATGAAAAAATATGTAAAACTTGTTTTACAAGCTAATTATCATGATGATGAATTACAAACGGTATATAATAGCTCGTATAACTTAAAATAGTGTGTATTTTATTTTTATGATACCCAAATTATTTGCCAAAATATATTTTCACACATATAACATTTAATATTATTTAAATATGTATTTGAAGTAACGTTAAATGATAAGTTCATAATTTTTAGTATTATCATAAAATACATATTTGTTTTACATGAAAAACCCGTTTAATCTGATCATAAACATTTTATTCTATTTTATTTTTATCTTAAATTCGTAAAATTTGTAAGAATAAACCATCATAATAACAAAGTAAATGTTATTAAAACTTTCCATTTACAAATAATTAATTTTGATTACTTTAACATTCTTGACCTATTCTTAAAAAAATAAATAGAAATGTGAACTTATTGACTTTTTAAGCAATCAAAATTTAATGAAACCAGTTTTAACAAAAATATTAGAAAAAAAAATGATACATAGGTCATCCATGACATTATGTCTTATTTAAAAAATGAAAAAATTAATTTAAGAATTCTGACAAATGTTTTGTATTAATATATGATAATTCAATCAATTTTTAAGAGTGTGAGTAAATGTTAAATTTAAAACAAAAAAAGAAGATTTATTGCCATTTGATATACAAAAAATAAGTCGCAAATATCTGTAAATGTCAATCTGTAACAACCGAGGACAAAGTATTTCATTATATAACTAACCGTAAAAATTATTGAAAAAGTAACAGGAACATTTAACTTCTGTTAGAGAAAAATTAAATCAACTTTAGTAATAATAATGGAGAATAAAAACAGGCCTATGAGTATTAATGACACGATTACCTTGTAACACTGTTAAATCATTGGATTACACAGGCAGAAAAGATATAACATTTCTCACATACACGACTGTTTCTTAGAATTATGTGATTCAAGCCAGGAATGGCCAGCCTTTCTTTTTTTCTGTTTAGCCTTCGAAACCATCTTAAGGTATTACTTCAGAAGATGAATGAGGATGATATGTATGAATGTAAAATGAAGTGTAATCTTGCACAGTCTCAGGTCGACCATTCCTGATATGTGTGATTAATTGAAACCCGACCACCAAAGAACACCGGTATCCACGATCTAGTATTCAAATCCGTATAAAAGAAACTGCCTTTACTAGGATTTGAACCTTAGAACTCTCGACTTCGAATTCAGCTGATTTGCGATGAAAAGTTCACCACTAGACCAACCGGTGGGTTAGGAATGGCCGGGCCTGAGTCTGTACAAGATTACACCTCATTTACGGTATCAATATGTACCATCCTCATCTCACTGGGCCATGGTGTCCTATTTTGTTAAAGTTTAAAAAAAAAACAAATCCGGAAAATTATATTAATTATCCGGAAGATTATATATATATAATTATATTTAAAATTTATGATATATATATATAAAACATAAATTGTAAATATCTGTATACATCAATCAGTAGCAATGATTGACTAATATATATATGTTCAAAATAAAAACAAAGATTCATAAAAAAAGCTGACAATATAGTTGTTTCTGATGCACGGCTTACACACACAGCTTAATTAAAAATATTTATTATTTTATTTAAATATAGGTATATTATTGTTTATTTAATTCAATGATTTAACTAATGTGCGCGCGCATACCATATTTAATTCACAGATATGGTGGTACTGGCGGCGATGGTCAGCACTAAACTAACAAACATAGTAAAAAACAAGTGGAATGCTGAATGGAGGAGTTTAAATACAAAATTAAACTCAGTAAAAGCTTCTCCTTATAAATGGAAAAGCGACTTTAAGTTGACTCGCCGTGAACAAGTAGCGGTGACCAGACTTAGAATCGGTCACACGCGATTAATAAATTTATATATGTTAACTGGCGAAGTGAGACCAATGTGCGGTGTTTGTAATAAAACACTGACAATTAAGCATCTAATAGAAGAGTGTACCATATATGAGGACCTCAGAAAAAGGTTCCGTCTTAGAAATAATATTAGTGCTGATCTGGATAATGGAAATGAAGAAAATATAGTTGCATTTTTATACGCTAGTGGACTTCTTAAAAGTCTATAAAATGAAAGTTTAAAGCTGTGATAAAAGAATCTCTAAGCGGTAGTTTTATGTATATATAAAGAAAGAAATGGTATTGATAAGTTGAAATTTTAATTTCATGGTCTTTTGAGAACCTTATCTCAAATTTTAATATTGGGGCCCTTTACACCCCGTAAGTGTTTGTGATTGTCCTTGTCTTTTATGTCTTAATGTTTATTGTGAAGTTTGTGTTTTTAAATAAAATGTAAGAGCCCTTTACACCCTTACATATGACGATCCTGATGGAGATAACAATTTTTTTTAAAGAATGTGACGAGGGCTAATGGCTTAGCAGTCGATGCCCGTAAAAATTCAGTTAAAAAAAAAAAAAAAAAAATACTTCAGCAAATGTGTAACTGTCCACTTTATTAAAGAATTGGAGGATCGTATCTCACTTTCAAATGAATAAATTAAATTGAAGTGCAGCCAAAAATGTATATATGTAATTTAATAGGCGTACAAAGAAGTCATGTGGTGTCCAGATCAGATTTTTTTTTGAAGTTATATTTCTTAATTTAAATATATTGATTTAAAAGTCGAAAACATACTTTTCGAAATCGGGTTGCTAATATATTATTATTAAATATTTTTAGTAATATTAAACATTTTTTGTTAAGCAAGTTGTCTATAAAAATAAAAAATAAAAATAAAAATATTTATATATAATGAAAAAAGTAATTTTATTTTTAATAAAATTAAAGACTTTTTAATCAATAACATTAAAATTTATTACAATCCGTTGACGAAGAAATGACTGGAGCTGGTTTATTGGACGTTTTTGGTTTTGTACTCATTTGTTGTACTTATAGTTATTGTGCGAATGTATGTTTGGAAAAAAATAAGAACACAAAACATTAGTCCGACCGATCATCTTTCAATTCAAGAATAGAAATAATCTTTTTTTTTATTTATTTCTTTGACTATGTATCATAAAGTTAAAAAAAAACATTTAATAAAAATGTAGAAAAAAAGAATTCATAATTTTGGTAATTATTCTTCAATAAAAAGAAGTTATTTTATCATAAAGATAGAGCATTAAATTACTGATATGAAAAAACTTTCTCGATACGCCAGAAAGTTTTTTTTCATAAATAAATTTCATAACTTGACCTGCATCGCAAGAAAAGTTATGCAAATAATTGCCGGCTTTTTTAATTAGTTAATACTTAATTTCAATAGACTACAAGAAAAGACAAAACTGATAATTAGTAAAAAAAATGAATTTTTGAATTGTTTTTGCATTTGTTATTACGCTATATAAAAACAGTGAAATGAAACTTTAATTGATAAAACATAAAAGCAGATTTATTCCATATTAAGGGGTACAGTCAAAACCAGCTCTATACGTCATTCAAATTTTGTAAAGTTGACAACCACAACTTTCTCTGCAAGAAGAAATATAACATATATATATGTATGCTAAAATATAACAGAGTAGAAATAACATAAAATATTCTTGAGAAAGTTATTGAATGTTATCAAAATAAAAATTTCTACTCGCTGTTAAATCCTTCTTCACGCCTTTCCTTGTTTAACATGTGTTAATTAATTTTACGTACAACCCTTTTTTTTCTAATAAGTATTTAAGTAATCAATCATTAAAAAAAAGAAATCTCGAGTTAAAATCAAAACTGGATTATCTTAAGACTAAGATAGTAATGACAGCATTAAAGATTTCACCAAAATAAAACTAAAAGAACAAATTTTCATGAGTGTGGACAAATTCTGACTCAACGAATGGACAAAACGGAAAAAATATATTTCATTGAAAACTGCAGAGTAGAACAAATCTACTATTTTACACTTCCTTTAGAGGCAGTCTTCGTGTAAACAATGCTAGTGCTCTCTGCTATTTGTAACTTATTGAAAATATATCCTTTGATAGGGCTTTGGTTAAACGGTACTGAATATTTCACCATCCGAAACAAAACAAGGCTAGACAATGTCCAGCCCTGTTTTGGTATTTTTATTTAAGATTGACGCTCATTGCCCGAAGGCCTTTAGCATTCTTTTTTATGTTTTTTAGGTTCATTTCGAGTCTTTCTGTGGTAGATCAGTCCTTTTTTACTACCTAACACTTTTCCTTAAGCCTATCTAAACCTTACCTCACCAACCTATGGTATTCATAGGTTTTGTTTAGACGCTTACTAGATTCGTTATAGAATTTTAAAGATCTAATCGGTTATCTGATCTAACCTTTCATCAAATGTAGTTTAAAACATGCTTGATGCTATATTAGGCTACTTAAACATTTTAATTTAAACATTTAAAAAACATTAAATATAAACATTTTAATTTTTTTTAGAAAACTTACTTGTAAATAATGTTTCTCCACCCTAAAATAAAATTTAAACTATTTTCACCTTTATAACATCGGATTGGGAAAAATAATATTTTGTAATTCAATCCGCTGAAAAAGCGGAAAATTTTACGAAACTCCTATTTTTATAAGTGAAAATATACGACGGTATCCTTTAATGCTGTGAGAAGGTTTGAAAAACACTCCAAACGGGATAAAGCTTTATTTTAAAAAATCTGATCTGTACACCACTTCCTTGTACGCCGATTAGATTAAATATACTTTTTTTTTTTAATGAAAAGTACATAAAATTTTATTTTATTTATAACTTTTTTCTAATTACGGATGAGTGATACAATTAATTAAAAATAAACAAATCTATTCTCTATTATACATATATAGAAATCTAGTGGTTTCTATGAGTCTGTTACTCTTTCATGCATAAACTATTTAATCGATTGAACTGAAATTACACATGAATCTAGTCTTTCATATCTAGAAAGAACATAGAATTATTGTTGTTACGAAATATTTCACCGCTTCTAGATGATAGTTTACGTAGCAACTTTACTATGACCAAACCGTTGGTCAAGTAAAATTCAAAGACCGTCTGCAGTATTTGAAATTAAATAAAATAAATCTTCTACAGAAAAAGGTAGTTTCTGTCTTTTTTGATATTTAATTTGGTTATCCATAAAATTAGCTTTAAAAGCGCGACGGTGTGCGGCTCAACCAACGCAGTACATGCCACTGTTACTGTGTTCGCGACGCCACGCGATGCAAATTTCTATACCTGCCACCGATTACTTGACTAAAACCATAAAATAAAAAAAAATAGTAAAATAAAATAAAAAGTGTGAAACGAAGTACGGTCACTTCCTTGTGGTATTTGTAAAATAATTTTTACCCCTACGAAGTTCCGATAACCAACTTAGTTATAACTACTATTTTTAAGATGGAAGCTGACTATTTTGAAAACCACATAAGTCATATCACTGAAAGTTTTGAGTCATACGCTGACCCAACTATTACTCTGAAGAAATTACAATACACTAATAGAATTTTTTAAACTGAACAGTCTTAATTGTTATTTATCAGTATTATTTTCATTAGCATGAGGATAAAGAACACAGTGCAGAATAATTAACGTAGCCCCCTGACGAAACAGGAAGGGCGAGCGAAACGAGCCATGACCGGATATTATTGAAATAAATTTACTATAATTTATTGAAATAAATTTATTTATTTTTTAATTTATACGTTATGAGTAATATTCCAGTATAACCTATTACAAGATAGCTAAAGAATGCTTTAATAGAAAGCACCACAAATGACGTTATCATAATTATAGGTAATTTTATTAAATAAGCTTCATCAATAATTCACACTTAAAAAAATATCCAAAAATAAATCTCAATTGTATTATTTAAAATATATACAAATTTATTCGTGTGAATATTCGAAAATATATGCACAATGATATAAAAAAAAAAATATAAAATATACGCACGAGAATAACAACCAAATTAAACCTGATTATTTTTCATTAGGCTCATCATTTTGGACTCGTTTCAAAATTTTATTCAAATCAAATGTAAAGAAATAATATATGCGTACTCGGAATCTAGATCTCCTTGAAATTCGTTCTTCAGTTCTTTGCACTGGAAAGCAACATAATTAAGTGTTTGCTTGAGCATAGGTTAGACTACATTTTACATAATAAAACACTACATTTACGTTAACAGCGTATAAAAATTATATTAATAAGTCACAGAAATGTTATTATTTACGTCATAAAAAATTTACCAAACATTACTAAATAAAGGAAAGCTCAACAATTTTTTAGCTTCAGTCTTTGGTATGATATAAATATATGATTTATTTTTATATTATCTTTTTTTCCAGTAGAAACAACCATATCTCTATACCCCTACTTTTTCTTTTGTTTCCAATCCGACTAGTGATGTTTTTATAAACTTGTAAATAAATTCAATCTACGCAGTCTTATTCACAAATTCTAAAACTGCAAGTTAAATTCATTCGCACCCTTTCAACAACTTTAGATATGTTACCTTTTAATTAATTAATATATTTTATTCAGATTAGTACATATAATTAACCTGTGGTTAGATGTGCATCTTCGCACAACAAAAGAACTGGTCAAGTATTTATGTGCAAGTATTAAAGAAATTTACTATAAAAACCTTGATTAGAGCAGCATCACAAAGTAAAACGTTAAATACAACAAAGATAATTTGTTATAATTTGATGAATACATAAAAATAATAGTTATTCATATATGTGAAAATAGTTTTAAATAATCAGTAAAATATAAAATAAGAATTTTGAAGATATTATCGTAAGCCCCCGTTAACTGAAGTACTTACTGCGTAATGCAGGAAATCTTCTGTTTTGAAAAAATGTAATTATTGGCCGTGAAAGAGACAGGATCAGATAAGAGATTAAAATAAAAGATATTAAAGAGAGGTTGGGCACATAACAATTGAGGTGGTGAGAATATGAACAGAGGATGAGAGATGACAGGAAAGTAAAACGGGAGGGTAATAGCGCGAGAGGACGACCGAGGTATTCGTGTAATGAACTTATTGCTGCATAGTTGAGAAAGGAAAAAGAAAGAGAGAACGAAGAATTGGAATGATGGACTCTAGCAGTGGAACTAGATGAGTAGTTGTGATGGGCTGATGTTACGTTGGAGACTTAAATAAAATACCAAAATAATTTTGGACTACAGACATCTCAAATCATATAAAAATACAAAATTTCTGGAAAGGATTCATTCGTTAACCGATATTACTACTTTACGTTTATTGTAAAAACATAAACAGGAAAGCAAAAATAAATTTTTGAAGTAGTTAGCCTTCTTCAACTTTTATTTATTAATTTATTTTAAGATAACCTTGCTTAGATGTATGAAATGACACAACAGATTATAGATAATTCAAGTGTATTTGTTTATTATACATTCAAATTATATTTTGGTAATTATAAGGTGTATAATAAAAAAATAATTGAAGACCAAACTTTAAAAATAAATGGTTGTGTGGGTGGTGGGGGGGGGGGGGTTGACATAAGACTTTATTTTAATTTCGAAGTTGAAATCCATTAATGCATGAAAATGCCTACACATTTGTTTATTTGCTGAGCTTTTGTTAAAACAGAACTAGGAAATTTAAATATATATATATATATATATATATATATATATATATGTAAAATACCAAACATAGTATATAGCTAGAGAAAACTAAAACCAATGAAGTAAAAAATAAATAAATACCGTAATATACAAGTAGGTTTTTTTTGTTTTTTTTTCATACGTTACGTAATCTTAGCAACCTAATAATGTTTTACACATAAAAACGCGCCAAGTTATTCAAGTGTAATAAATTGGAATTAATAAACCAAAACACAATACATTAACAAAAGTTCGTTTCTGAAGTAAATTCCTTTTACATTACAAACTTAGTGAACTCATACAAATAATATCATTAAAAAATAAACAAACCTATTATTGTTTAAATTAAAAAATACTATACAGAATAAGTTGTTTTGTTTTGTTTTTTCTAGTAAGAATTTATATTTCATTATATGGCCTTTTAAAGAAGAAAGACAGTTAAATCAAACAAAATGTGAACATTACTTCTATTAAAAATAAAAAATAAACTTCATATACTTTAATATTACTGTTTTTGCATATTTAGTTACAGATAGACAATAATTGACATGAACATAATAACCAAATATTAATCACGTATGGTTGCACTATTTTACAGAAATTAAATATTTGGTTAAAAAAAAAAATGCCTAATCGAGAAGTATTTTACACTCAACTTCTTAGATAATATCTTATTTACGAATTATCTTTTTAAAATTTATTCGTAAATAAGAAAACGATTAAATCTTTTTAATGATATTTCCTTTTTTCTCTATAACTGGATCCAGCATCTGAAATACATTTATGGGAAACTAGAAATAGTCTATAAAAGAGAAAGTGCAGAAATAGGAGTGTACAGTTTTTTATATTTAGCAATTTTAATATAATTACTTCATTGGTGAATAAAACATGATAAACAAAAGAATATTTAATAAAAAAAGAAATTTTTTCACCGATATATAAACGTTACACTATTTAATTTCCCTGCCACTTCAGATAGGATATCTGAACGGTCTAGAGTTCTGTTGGATAGTTGCATACACAAGGGAATTGTCAGTTCTCAATTCTGGGAACAAATAATAATGTATCTTTTTGATTCCTAGAGTGAGATGACAAACTCTGAATTCGGATTGTTTGCTTCGTAACGAAATTCCTTTTTTGGGTATATCGACCGACTCACCATCCATTCTTTCTGCCATCTTAGATTATTTTGGGCTGGATGAGAAAGTTGTCGAGATACGACCTATTTTGATGGGATACAAGCCTCTTGTAGAACTGATCATGAATATGTTTCCATACCAGTTGCTGCATAATAAGCCTAATCAACTTCAGTGCTTAAGATAAAGCTACGCTTTCAAATTTCCTGCAATAAAAATCAAAATACTGAACGATATAGTAATAGTATAACATTATCTCTGAAAATATCCATTCTGTCAGAACAAATATCTTATTTTCCATAAACATAAAAAAATTATTAACTGTAAGATTTGAAAATATCCTTTTCAGACATCTATGTTAAAATACTCGCGATTTCAGATAGAAAAACTTCAACGTTTCATTAATAAAAAAAATTCATAAGAACCGAGTTTTGATTTCTCATCGATAAGATTGTAGGAATCATTCTAACATGAATATCTGTAAAAAAAAAAAACCATCAGTCAGAAATTAATATATTTTATACAGAAAAGAGATGTAATTTAACTTTATTAATTTTCTCAGTACTAGAGAGGTCGTTAGGAAACGTATTTGACCTAACAATGAAAATATACGATTTTTTCAGATATTTATTTTTATTTTTCAAGTCTCCTTAAATTACATTTAGAAATACGAATTTCTACCTTTTTAATATCCTCTTGGGGTTTTTGTATAAATTAGCGAAATAAGCTATCGGCTCAAATTTTATCAAATCATTTAAGTGAATTTTCATCCAGCGACTCATTTTCTCAGGTTTGGGAAGAGAAGGTAATCGCTGGAAGCCAAATCCGATAAATATGGCGAATATGGAAGCACTTTGCAGAATAGGTAATAGAGTTTTTCTAGCAAAAATCCGAGACATGTGTACAATCGAATTATCGAGATGAAAGAGAACTTTCTTTTTGGCCAAATGTGGACGTTTAGCCTGAATACTACCCTTCAATTGGTCCAGAAATGAAGCATAATACTCCCCGATGGTGATTCTGACTTTCTCCGGATAGTCTGTGAGCACCAGACGACGAGAATCATAAAAAAACCGTAGCAATGACTTTTCCTGCAGATGGTGGAACCTTTTCGCTTTCAATGGCACGCTTTCATTTGCTTTCATCTACAGTTTGGTCTCTGGCATATAATGGAGAATGCATATTTCATCTATTGTTAAAAAAGTCGAGGAAACTCAGCGGATCGCGTTTAAATAAGTTTAATCTCCCTTGAGAAGTGTAAAAATAGATGCGTTTTTGGTTGACTGTTAACAAACGCAGCGCCCATTAAGCGGAACGATTTTTATACCCAAAACATCATGTAAAACGTAATGAACACGGTTACTCGGTTAATCTAGATGTTAACAGTTTTAGCAAGCTTGCATATCTTCAATGAGAGATTATTTAATACGTCATTATGAATTTTTGAGATTTTTCGTCAGTCATAGCAATTTTTGGGCATCCCGAGCGTTAAATCTTGAATAATTGTACGGCCAAGTTTAAATTCATGACCACATTTTTTTACCATAAAAAATGAAGGGGAAGAATCCCTTAAATTGGAATCTTAACTTTTTTTAAATGTCCGTAGGTTATCCCGTTAAAGTCCATCAGGGCTATGAACCGGGAGAATGGTGTGGCGACCGGAAGCGTCACAAGGCGGGTGTCTTCCCCTACGGGGTTGGGATGTCCGTAGGGGTTAATCCTTTTAAAAAAAAGTTTAATAGCTCAAACTTTAATTTTATCCCTTTTTCAGAAAATTTGAAAATTTCTTTGTTTTACTCGATCGCCACAAACAAACAACTCAATATAAGCGTCTGAAACTTCTCAGTATGTCATCTAAATCATCAAACTTGACAATTATCATAGTCATTCGGTATATTTGCACCACCTCAGTTTTAGGTAGAGAACTTTCCGAACGACCCTGGTACTAAACCACTGCTTTATACAGATTTAAGACGAATTTCACATCTTGATCAGAAAGGCGATTTCATGGAAACACCAGTAAAACGATAAATTATTGTAGATTGAAGGTAACCAATATGTGCATATTTACTAATACCTGTGGGGAAATACTATCTTAGGAAACTATCAGTAGGAAACTATCTTAGGAAACTATCAGTAGATAGTACTCGTAGTCTGTTAAAGTAGTAACCTATAATTTACCTTACGAGTTGTCTGTGAATTAGTATTAGAATTTGATTACTTTGCCAACTGATTCTATTTTTCAAATATTCTATCTAAAGACCGCAAAAAATATCATTTTTATGTTTTATGAATTTTTTTGCTTATTTAAACGAAGTAAAACTGATTTATTTATAAATTAAAAAAAAATATTTTTGTTAGATTTTACATGCTCTAAATGTATATTGTGCTATAGTAAAACAATAAGTTTTGTTACGTAATTTAAAACTTTTTAAGGTTTAATTAGAATTACATTTAAGTAAAATATAATTAAAATTCCTATTTTTAGTGTAATATTTTATATGTATTTTTCTCTTTTTAAAGCGTTATCTAATGTTCAGTTGCTTTTGTAGTAGCATGTTCCTACATGATCTTGTTCAACCACAAACTTTCTTATTATAATAAAATATGTTACAGGTGTGTTTTTTATTACGCTTATTATTCATTCGAATGTAATTACAGTTTCCATTCATTTATTTTTATTTATAGTACCTTTTACCGTACTTATGAATTTTATTTCTTTACGCATACTAAATTAAATTTTTTATTAGGTTATTCTTATGTTAAACGTAATTTAAAATATTAATAAATTTCTACCTTCAGATTATATTTAACTGAATTAATTTCAAACTTCTACAGAAAATTATCCGCTGATTTTACGAGGCGATCAGTTGAAGGGATGGATATACTATCTGTTTTAATCAGTAGCTTCACTCTCTTATGGGAAAGGTTGAGTTATGCAACTTTCCAATGTGAATAACCCTGATTGCACAGTATATTTCTTTGACTTTTATTTTTATATAAACGATTATATAACCGTTACAAAGCAATAGGAAAGTAATACAGCGTTATAAATTTAGAACATCTGTAAAACACGATAAAAATAACTAATTGTCAAAATGCAAACACATTACTTAGGGCATTTAAATATTAAATGTTCAAATTTTGAACGAACGAATTAACAGGTTAGAGATACCTGTATGACTTAATAGGCTTAATAAAGACTTCGGGTTTAAAAATGGAAATGGAGTTAGGATTGCGAGCATAATAATTCAGAATGGAATTTTATTAGTTAAATTTGAGTAAATGCCCTTTTATTTTATATTCATATTAGCCATATTTTATTTTATATTCATATAAGCCATATTTTATTATCCATTAATTTTTATTTATCTAATAAATGTACAGGTCAATTATATGATTTAGAAACCACTGTTTTGGGTTTATATTAACAAAATAGATTAAAAAATGTAACAAAAGAAAAACTGAAATAATATATATGTACACGTATTAAATGGGATCAGGAGTTCCTGTTTTACCTAAAAAAAAAGCACCTCACTACAAGTTTATTAAACCAATGGAAAATAAATAGTCCACGGATAGGTCAGTCTACTACCTCCCTAAACCTCGTGGGCATCATTAATGTCGTGAGAAGATAAGAATCAAAGACTAAAATGGGGCGATATACCCTTACAGAATCTCCGAACGAGACAAAATCTACTCCCTCCGGGTTTTTGCCCCATCCATCCTGTCACAATACTTCGGGAGGTTGAAGCTTCTTTGATGTTTTATCTACGATAAAAACATCACATTATTGTAGAAAAATTTCCTCAGCCACTGCAAATGTGCCAGGCTTGACAAATTGATTTTCCTTCAGTTACAAAAGAATTACCAGGAAATGGATTCAGACATCCTTGTCTAACCCATCCCAACATTGTGTCACATACAGATATATCTAACCGAACTCTGTTTAATCGTACACTTACAAATAATGGAAAAATAGGAAAGAAAATGAATGATAAGGCAATATGCAGTAGTTGACGTGATAAAATTTATATTAAAAGTACGAATTTATCGTAAAACGTAATCTAAATCGAATTGGGAGTGCGCTATCAAAAAGAGTATACATTCTAAAATTACACTAACTATTGAACTATTACCTCATTACAGAGAAGTAGAAGATACCTGGAAAGCTTTTTAGGCATTTTTTTGGTCGTAATCTAGATTGTTTGTATTCACTTCTACAATCTGTTCATATGAATAATGGCCAATAAGCATTTACATTGAACAGAATCGTCAACTACGAATCAGTTAATTATTGAACAATGAAAAAGAATTGTGTAATCCCATTTTTTATTTGGCGAGCTAATAACTACAACGCATATAATAAATTATTATTTAATGATACGACATTATACGACCTAAATTACATAACAGGGAAATTGCACTAATCATCAACTACATACATCATTCAATGTGACGAATAAATACATGAATAAATAAGAGCGCAATATATACACAAGAATAAACTTTCATTTTCTAAAGTAATTATAATGAAGAGGCCATTCAAATAAAGAAAAAAATGTAGGGAATTTTTAATTTTGTAGCGATTAAGAATTATAAAATATATTATCTAAATAAAATGTAGATATACCCAACGATAAATTAAAAATTATAAAAAACTAGTTTTAAAATAATCTAACAAATGTGTTAAAAAAAAGTAGATCTGGAATAATAGTATTTATACAATAATGAAGGAGAAATGTGTGTTTTTATAATAAAAGTAAATTAATGTATACTGAAGATGATAGTCATAACCTGAATGCATGCCAATCAGTGAAAGTGCCTCCTAAATTTGAAGTTAGTGTTAGCGTTGAATCCGGGTGCTTTGCACGCCCTGATTGAGGAAAAAAGATATTTCCTTTACGAACGCTATCATCACTAATAAGCATCCATTAACTTCTTTCGATCTACTAGGCATAATCATAACACTTTAGTTCGTGTTACATTTTGATCTTAGTGTTACTTTACACTAAGATCAAAATGTATAACATTGTAATACTATTAGAAAACAAAGCCCATCCCATTCTGATGTTTATTATACAAAATTTAATCTGTAACTTTATCACGTACATGTTTCCATTCGTATTCGTTATTAAAATTACAATTATATTTATCATTAAGAAATAGTTATAATTTAATTATAATTAAAATTTCTAATTCTTTTTACCCCCCCTCCTTCTTTTGTTTAATCTATATTTATTATGATTATAAATACAATAAGCATTTTTCTGGTATTATTGTTGTTACTTCAATTCTAAGGGTATAAAATGACTATTATTTCAGCGCATACATTAAAACAGCCCACACCATAAGTTTAACAATGCTTTGTATACATTTATACATATTCACCAACTCACATAAACACGCCTACTTACATAAAGCACAAATTCACGCACATGTTTTCTTTTTTCGTTTTAAAATTAAGCGAATGAGCTTTATGATAATTCTGAAGTCTCGAGAATAACCGAAGCGGCTTTGTTGAATTTCATCTGTAGGAAGCTGAATTCCATATTCATAAATTAATAATCAACATGTATGTGTGTCAACCACCGCTGCTGGTTCAAATTTAGGTAGTGTCAATTTCATCAGGAAACTGAGCTTGTACCTGAAGAATTCATATTTGTAATAATGTCACGTAATATCCACCATGAAATTACCGCTTGTGCATATGAGATGCTTATTAATTCATAATTTATGCATCTTCAAGCTCATTTATTAATGGTATTGTTTTTAACTAATCGAACGATGAAGCCGTTACTTGATGAAAATACATATTAATGAAAGTAAAATGATGCGTTATTTGATTTTCACGAAATTATTTATAAAAATAACTGTTTCGGTATACAGTATCATCCTCAGGTGTTTCTCGTAAGAGAAACGATAGGAAAACAATATGGCAAAGTGTAATGAACAGAATGTGTTACAAAAAAAAAGAGAATCGAGAGTTCCAACGTTCAAATCCTAATAAAGGCAGTTAATTTTATACGGACTTAAATATTAACTCGTGGATATCGATGGTCTTTGGTAGTTCAATTAACTATACATCTCAGAAATGGTCGACCTGAGACTGTACAAGACTACACTTCACTTACGCTCTTACATATCATCCTCTGAAGTAATACCTGACGGTGATTCCCGGAGGCTAAACAAGAAAAAAAATTGTACTAACCATTTTTTTTTTTTAAGAAAGAGCGAGCATCAAAATCCGGTCATTATCAGGTAGAAACTGATAGCGTATGAAAAGATTCCATACCTGACGGGGATTCGAATATGGAACTTGCGCACGAAATGCCGAATCGCTACCTACTCATCCACGGACGACAGCCAATTTTTTTAATTATGCTTTTTTTGTTATATATTTATTTTCATTTCAACTGAATTGTCAATGCTAGATTTTAGCATAAATCAGAAATAATGTCTAGGTTTTTTGAAACAAAATAATAGACGAACTTGCAAAACACGCGTTATTTGGAAACATCTGTATGAATTATTTTCAAAATTAATTGTATTTGATGAAAACGTAATTAAAATCTGAAAGTTCACCAGTTAAAATTCTTTAAAAGTAAACCTAGTGTACGATATTAAGTTTAAAAAAAAAATCATTAATAACCATGATAAGTTAAAACATACAAAATATTCCGATTTGTTAATTCTAAAAAAATTAAACGGATATCAACACAAACCAGTATTAACTCATTGAAATTTACTTTGATGCTGGTCTTAATTCCATTTTTTTGTAAATGGAAGTTTGTTTAAGTACATAGGTTATAACTTTCTCATCACTCCTTTTATTCTTATCATCTTTCACATTAAATAAATATGTAATTAATAGCTCAGGTCAAATTGGAAAGAAATTATAGTGTGAAAGATTAGACTTGTATTTAAGCTTAATCTAGTGATAGATCAAAAGTAATGTGGAAGGCAAAAAAAAGAAGAATATTGAGCTTACTTTCTTAACTACCCACGCCGCTACATTACTGATTTTCGAAGTGGATTTCTAGAAATATTATTTATAATTTTACAAATTTTATTTTAATTTATAACAATTTGTACTAACAAAATATAAATATTAACTATAAATTATATTAATATAAACATTAAGTTTCTTTTATCAATACCCAAAATTTAATGTTTATGTTTTTAAACTGCATTTTTTAAATATCTAGAAAACTTTCTTGCAAAGAAAGTTGTATTTTAATTTCTATTTAAAATTATTTTTTACTTACTTAAAAGGAAGTACTGTAATTGCGAAAAATTTCGGATTTCAGATTTCAACGGTAATAACCATTTTGATCATCCCTAAATCCATTTTGATTAGTTTCGCCATAATGTCTCTACGTACGTACGTACGTATGTATCTCAAAAACAATTAGCCGTAGAATGTTAAAATTTTTTATTTAGGACTGTTCTAACATCTAGTTGTGCACCTCCCTTTTAATTGCAATCAACTGAACCAAAAGTGTCCAGAAAAGCCCAAAATCCAAACAATTTGGATTTTGGACTTTTTCTTAACTGCCCCCATTGAGTGCTTGTCAATGATATAACATAAATGGTACTTATTTTTCTGATGATTTACTCAGGGTTGATACAACCATAAGGTTTACTTTAGTCCAGAGTATCTGAAATATTTCATCCTAGAATGTAAGTACTTAAAAATGTTTACATCTTTAGAGTTGTTTATATATATATATATATATATATATATATATATGAGGGAATTCACGATACTGATCTGTTTTCTGTAGTTCATTGGAAGCTAATCATCATACACGTAATTATAAGGAATCACGAAGAAATATATTTAACAAAAGAAATCTGTAACTGTTTTTATTTCCAATTTTCATACACTTTCATGCTAATCTACTTTTCAGTTACATTTAACGCAATAATTGTGAAGTCAACAAAATTAAAACTAATTTTTCTAAAAGTTAGTCTCTTAAAACAGCCGATCCCCGTGGCTGAGTAGGTAGCATCTCGGCATTTCGTGCGGAGATCCCGGGTTTGAATCTCATGGTCAAGCATGGCACTTTTCATACGCTACCAATTTCCATCCGGCTAATGACCGTAGCTGTTGATGGCCGCTCTTTCAAAACAGAAAAATTGATGTTTTTTAATATCTCGAGAAATACTCCTGACATTAAGAAAAATATTTACATTGTTGAATCGATACGTTGATTTACTTCTTTGGATACTAAGTAAAACGGTAAACTACGGTGAATAGTCCTATGCTACATAAAATTCTTACTACATAAAATAGAATCATGGAAATATGAAGATGTGAAACAAGTATGAAGTATTAGTAACAGAAGTCACATTTAATATTCTGATTTCCAAAAACATCAAATTTAAGAATATATATATATATATATATTTATGTTTTTTTTTGCTTTTTTTGGATTTTGTGGTGCTAATTAGCGTAGCATATTAGCCGTTTAAAATTAGCTACAAAAAAAAATAATTTCTAAACTTAAAACAATTCATTTGTTTAAATTTTTCTTCTTAAAAATTCTTTTCAAGATTCAAAAAGCACTCGTTTTATGAGTTAAAAATTATCGTCATAAACACTGTTTGGGAAACTGAAAAACGCAAATAAAAGATTGAGTCCAGTGCTAAAAAATTATATTACCGATGAAACATGTGTCGTGTTTGATAAATTCAAAGTTTATTTTTTTACGCAATGTTTATTTTACTATAGGTTCCAATTTATTGTTACTATAAGTATATTTGAAGACAAAATAATGACGTACAGAGAGAGATTTCCGTTGAAATCCTTCAAACTATACATGCATACATATCTTATAAAGTACACATAAATAATAATAAACATAAATAAGTACATACAAAGATGAGTCCAAAGAACATTGATCAAATTTAGAATACAAAAAGCAAAGAAAACTTCAAAAAATAGTATTATCAATTACATAAAGAATAACTAATCGAACAAAGAAACGGTGAAACAAGTCAAAGAACCAAAAAAAGTGGCGAAACGAAAAGAAGAATTTTGACATGTACAACACCCTAGGGTAGCCGTTTTCACCTCAAATCTCAGAGAACTTACAGATCTAATACATGTAGTCGCTTTAGGCGCCTAATGTCTTCTCTGTTACCCAAGAGGTTAACCGCGAATCAGTTCATATGTTTCTTCAGTCTTATTTTGAACCTTGTACCGAATCATCGTATCTCCTCTCGAACGGTTAGCAATCCCAAATAATCGTGTATTTCAGTCCTTTTCGCAAACCGTGGATGGTGCTTGTCTTATATCTCTCAATTGCTTGTTTTTGAATCGCTGTACAACTTCGATGTTACTCTGGCTTACCCTATCCCACAGCTGGATTTAGTAAGTCCAAATCAGAAAAGAAAATTTGAAAAAAAATATGTTTAGGGGTAACTAAATCGTTCAAAAGCGCTTAACCTAACTAAATTGTAACCTAATTACCACATTATTTATTGTTAATTCAATTACAGAAACCTATAACGTACTAATGATAAGTTTTATTGTGTGTACTTTATATTATACTTTTGTATGGATAATAATAATATTTAAAGCATATTTTTAACGTTTTATTCAACTCCATAATTAATTAAAATCATCAATTTAATGAGAGCTATTCAAACAACCTAAACGTTATGGATCTCAACTTAAATTTTGAACAAAAGCAAGGAACTTAATTTTATCTTTTTACATCTTATATCATAGGAATTTTATAAACCGTAATTAGTAACCTAATTACGTTACTTTTAAGTAACTCTTATTTAAGCTTTATGGAAAAAAGTATAACTATACAGTTTAAACTTTTTAAATTTTATCACCTTTAATTTAAAATTACAATCTTTCCAGTGAATATAGCAATTTTATAAATAATATACAAATTTTCATTTACCGATCAGATATATCGTTTTTAGAAAAGAAAAAGCAATGAAAAAATACATTAACATCTTAAAGGAAACCAACGAAAAGTTTGTAACTGTGAAAGTGAAGAGATTCATGGAAGCTTAAACGATTATAAAAGGTCCTGAAATACACATTAGTAAGCCAATAAATAAATCTAGCTGAAGACTTCACCGCAAGAGGGTAAATGATCAAAAGAGAAAGAATAAAAAGCAAAGAATGATTTATACTGCTACATTACGAAGATTAGGTAGGTCTGCTTGAATGCAATATCACCGCTAATGTAAAGACTTTTTCAGTAAAAACATTATAACGAGATATTCTACAAGTTGAATTTCCCTTATATTTTCCACACGAAGAGTAAGCGCGCATGTAGACAATACTCACTTTTTTGTATGTATGTAAATATGAATTAATCTATTTATATATATATACCGAGTGTATGAAAAGCAACTTACACCCTCTGCAACATTTTTTATAATTAACATAACTTATGCTGCGGGTTGCGGCATTCTTCCTTGTACAAAGGGGCTACTTCAACAAACGTATATTTCACTTCTTTTTTTTTGGGCTGCGGATGGCGGAGAGTAACTCAAAAATTTCAAATGGGACCAACGGTCATTTGATATATAATTTGAAATAGTTCGATGAGACAAAAAAAAATGATACGAGTAAAACCAAGTTTTGATCGCCCAATCCAAAATGGCGGCCAACAATGTGTTTCAAATAGCTAGAACTACGGTTGTATGCACCTCTTTAATTTTTTTGTAATTTGAGAGATCCCGATTTTCTCTTTGGTAATCTTCTCTGATAAGACATACTAACACAGTAAGCCCCAATTTAGAGTATTCAACCGTCACGGGGGAGGCGACTCAAAAGTTTTAATGGGACATATGTCAAGTGATAGCTTGTTTTACAAGCAAAACGGTATGAAAAAATTAAATTCTGATTATTTAAACCAAAACGGCGACCACAAATGTATTTGTTTACTCGCGCGCGCGCGCGCGCGCACACACACACACACACACACACAAAAGGCTTGATAATGCCTTGATAATTTATTCTAATTCTGATTAAAATCTAGAAACTCTTAATTTAAGATGTTTAAAAGAAGCTATCCATTACCGTACCACTTAAAATAAGTGTTTTTGGGTACGATTCTAATAAAAAGTAATAGTGTTTTATTCAATGAGCCCAAAATATCGTCATTTGATCGACTAATATGTATAAATATTTTCAGTACTAAGTACAAAAATTATTTTCAAACCTTTCATTGCCTGAAAGTTGATTAAATTTTTGATTCGACGCAACTGCCTGGAATAGTAACCGGCTCTAAAATTCTGTTTAAAAATATTACTTAAAAAACATTCTATTTAAAAATACGACTTAAAAAAAGATTCAGCTTTATATTGTAACAAAACCTTTTATTTTTATTTATGTTTAATAAAATTGAAAATTGCCGATTTTTCTGTCTCTTTAGAAATTTAATTATAAATTGTTTTACTGGGTGGTTTTACAACATTTTACAATTAAAAAAAGTATTTCATACTGTAGATATGTACAGAGTTTGTTAATAATCTGATTAATTTAAATCTTCTTCATTTGACTTTGACAAATATATTCAGCAAAATTAGCCTTAATATATCTATTTCTACATGTTTATTAAAATTGGTGTTTACAGTGTAATCAATTTACTCTCACTTTATCTTTCTTTCAATCTATCTCTCTCAACGAAAGAGTTTGTTCGCCACCAAATCAAAGCAACATACTTGCAGCTTGTCCGGTCATTCATTGTATCCGACGTTGTACTCAATCTACCATCCGCAGTGGTTGGATGTTGGATGTCGATGTACGTAGCCGGTTTATGAAGGTGGGGAAGACGGCGTCCGTCGCGTCCTTGTGTGTATGTTTCCCTTTCTGCCCCAGATCCCGGACAACTCGCCTCTCTGCCTCACCATACCGGGCGGGTGGCTTTGACTGCTTTCCTCTTCAGTCTGTGTGTCGCATTCGATCTGTGAAGAACACGTCTAACAAGCATACAAGAGTTTTAGATAGTAGTTAATAATAGTTGCTGATAACAGTAACATAAACTATATCGTTATATGTAGTAGTGCTCAGTGCGTGTTCTGTTAAAAACTAAAAAAAAGAACAATTATTCATATTAATTACGATATCTACTGGTCATCGCAACAATAAAAGGTTGGTAGGAATTCATTTAATTTTTTTTTAATTACATTAATTACTAAATTAATAAAATTTTACAATTAAATTTTTCGTGCATTTATATATAATTAAAAAAAAATCAGTAAATAATTTTTTTAAACGGTTTTGTTATTAAAAGTTGCAAATTATTAAAAATGAGTAAAATTTTTTATTTTAAAAATAAACTTCAAAAAAGAGGGAAAGTCCATAACTTAGAAATAAGTTTTATTTTTATTAAAAAAAAGGTCAAAGAAGTTATAAAATTTTTGAAACATTGTTCAAATTTTAAATTCTCATTTAAAAGTAGTTATGATAACAATATATGCATTTAAAGCATAATGGAAGGTTAATGAATGAGTAGGTTACTTTTGACGAAGTATAAATTCAAATATATAAATTCTGACGAATACAAATAAATATTCGTTACACGTGCGTCACGTGTTCATGTACAAAGGAAGCGCATACATATCTTTTAACGCTTGAAATGTATGTATTATCATAGAAATAAATACACGCCACGCAATGAAATTTGTACAATTTAATTTATAATTCTGCACGTTGTTTGTCAAACAAGATTTTTTGATAAGATTAAAAAAAGGTGTGAAAATCAAGATAAAATGAAAAAAACAACTTAAAGTAGCTTATTTATAAGTAATCAATGGCAAAATTATTTCCTTTGACGGTAAACTTAACAAATCTGTTATATGAGGACCTACTTACATATTTTCTCGAACCTCTATGTAATTTCAAGTGTAACTGAATTAATTATCTCCTTTTTTAAAGATTAAAAACATTAATTATTAAATTTCGAATATGCATTTTTTATTTTTACAAAATACCGGTATTTAAGCTTTCAGTTGCTGCAAGTTGAAATATTCTTCTCATAAATTTCGACGATTTTTTTTAGTTATTTAATTTTTTCAACTGGAAGAACATTTCTTTAAAAATTCTTAACTTTTTTATTTACATGTGATTAACATGTAATTCTAAGAAAAATAGAAGGCTTTAAAGATACTACAATATTGTGAAAAAAAAATTAAATTTTGTAAAGCCAAATTAATATTTTAATTTCAGAATTATAAATAAATATCGTATAGCTTTTCAATTAATGTATCAATAAGTCAAACGTAATACTTCATGAACGGATAAAATATTTCACTCTAAATATACGTAATTTGTAATCATTTATTACTTCATTTGTTTGAAATATTCAGAGCTTAAAAATTAATCTTATTGATCATAAATTTATTGCTGAATATAATTACAAAATAGAAATCACTAGTTTCACTCATTAAACACCTTCGCAACGATAGTAGGTGAAATAAATCGAAATAATTATTTTTTAACTTATAACAAATAGTTTCATTATGCATATCCTTAAAATAAAATTCTAAAATCTATATTAACAAAAGATTACGCGCGGAGGTCCTGTGTTCAAATACCGGATAGGCTAATGACCGTAGCTGTGATGCCCACTCTTCTATAAAATAATTTGTAAAAATTAAAACTTAGCAGTTAAAAACTAAAATGTAACTTGCGCGTTTCGACTTTTACATCATCATGAGGAGATGAAAGAAGCTATTAATTACAAATACATTTATGTAGACAAAGTAAAATGAATGCATTATCAATTCGTTATAGCTCCTGATGATTTTGTACCCAAAGAGCTAAAGTTTTTGTGTGGTTCAATAGATAAAAGGAATTTTAATGATATTCATATTTATTTTTTATATTATAGCGGTGGAAAACATTTTAAGCAATGTAAAACAAAAAATAATCCCTCTTTTTGATTACACTTTTAAAACAAATACTATAAAATTATTTTCTATTAAAATAATCATTGATTTAATTTTTTAAAAATGAGAGAAAAAAATATGAAAAAAGTACGCTTAAAACATTTAAAATAATAACACAAAAGATTAAATTTTCTATCAAAAGATTTTTTCACCGCGGTTATTTCGTTTATTAACAGTTTAATGTTTTTTTAATAAGATAAAATTTTGAGCTAAACGAATTGATATCAGATATATTAGGGTACAAAATTTAAATTTTAAATATACTAATTAAGAATTTTTTAAAAAATCGGTAAAATAACTTACGAGTATATACAGAAAACTGTGGATGCTTTCCTCTATCAGTAATAAGATATGTAAGGAATTCTAATTATTTATTCTTGCTATATTTGTGCTAATTTGCAGAATATAAATTCGTTCATCTCATAATTTTATGTAAAACATTAAAACACTTAAACATATAAGCAAATACATGTTTGAAAAACATATGTATGAGAAAAATAATTCCAAAAATTGATACTTTGTGAAATAATTTTTAAATATTTAAAGCGTTATTTATTTTACTTTTTTTCACTTGTAATAATTGAATAAGTAATTTAACAAAAAGGAATATTATTTTTTCTGTTCTTTTTTAATAAACCGAATTTTTCATCTTAAATTTAAGGATAATTTCATAACACAACTAAAAAAAAACCATTATTTGAAATAAAGATAAAACAAACAAAAAAATTTTAATTATTACAGTAAAAGATTTATTTTATATAAAAAGATTTTTTTTTAAGTAAACAAAGGGACTTTTTTGTAAATAATCAGAATTAGTTTTATTTTTTATTTGTTTTATAAATTAGGGATATAACATTATATTTTTAACAATTAAAATAATGTCATTATTGCAATATTTCTACAAAAATATTATTGTGATGTATTTACATAGACAATACACAAACCACATTATTATTTATACATAAGTAAAGCTTTCGTAAAGAAAAAAAATTAAACTAGTTAAAATAATACATTACAATATAAAACGACCCATCAAAGCATGACTTTTTAACTAATATGGAAACCAGACGGATGTTATATGTATTCTGTCCTTAACAAGGAATCACATTACTTCTTTCATTACCTATATTTTATTCATATTTCTTCTAATAATGCTACTTGAATAACAAACTTTAAAACAATTTATTTTACAATACATAAAATGTATATGTTAAAGATATCTAATATAATTTACCGGATTTATCTATCCTGTAAGAAATATTACTATACTACGGAATAATATTGTTTCTTATTGACTATACACGAAATGAATTTTATAGTTTATTTTACAGTGAAAGGAAAGATATATTTATCCCACACCACTTAACTTCATTTAATACATTAAGGTTATTGTTTGTAAAGACGTAGTAACCTACTTGATTCTCAAATAAAACAAAAAACAAAAAAAATGTTTTTTAAACGTCATTGATAAATATATATTTTTCTTATTCTAATAACTTTTCTAAGCTATACTATCTAAGAAAATTAAATTAACACAAAAAATATTTAGCCAGCAATTTGATATTGTATGTATGTACCCTGGCGCTACAGCCCGGCGTCGGCTTTGGCCTCCTGCACGATTCGTTTCCAATCTTCCCTATCTCTCGCTGCCTCTCTCCATCTTCTCACCCCCATCGCTGTCAGAATATGATCTCATTTGTTTCTGACATTTCCAGTTTCGTTATCCATAATTCCAATCCTCATCAGAGACCCAGCGTTTGGTTTCGTAGCAGTTTTGTTATTGTCATAATCTAATTTGCCTTTTATCATGATTAATAGAAAAATTGGAATAAAATGCAAAGAGGTAACGTATTATTATAATTGTTATAAACATTTTTTTAGTTAAATAAAACAGTAAATCTAATCTTACATTTTATTTAACTGTCATTATCTCTTTTCATAATTAAATGGATGTTTCCCGATATCATGAAAATTCGACAAAAATAGTAATTCCAACTAAAAATAGATTCCATAATAGATTTATTTAATGTTGGTAACCCAAAACATTAACCCAAAATGTTTTATACTTTAAAAAAGAGTTTATATCAAATTTTAAAACAAATTTATGATTTTTAAAAAACACAGTTTTCTTTTTCCTTTCTTTTAAATTTGGATAAATGTATGTATGCATACAATTTCAATAATTATTTTATATAAATGAATCAACTAAAAACGATTTTAATTCGGATGCAACTGGTTACATTAGCAAATAATAAATATAATATTTCTAATTTTAGAGAAAAAAATTTAAAGATATGAAAAAATTGTTAATATACATGTTTATTAATGTATGTAGTTCACGAGTATATAAAATGTTTGTATTTTCAAGTATTTCCATTGATTTTTTCCTAATTTTAATTATGTGTACCGACAAAATATGACAAATATACAACATCGCTTCTTTTATGCTACTCTCCATTCCTCCATTCCTTCCTCCAAGCAGTCTCCTTTTCATTTATTTTCTATATATCCTTCTAATACCAAATTAAATAGACCTGGCTGTCTTTATTAATATATTGTTTACCAATTCACCAACCTAGTTCATCTCTGTAAATCTCTCTCCTACAAACTTCTCTTCTATCCTATTCGTCTTAAGACGTCTTCATTTTGTATTCTATAAAGCTAATAAATTTTGAGCATCCTTTGTTATACCTCATTTTAAAAGTCTCTTTTATTTTTTTCTGCTTTTCATAAGCAGAGAGACTTTCATTTTATTACTATATCTATTTTATTATTCTGCTAAACTTAATGAAAATCACACATTTTTTTAAAATGATGTAATTAATAATGTTATATCCTGGTTAAAAGACAATAAAAAGTAAAACTTTAATCTAAAATTATCCAAATTTTATGAAAAAGGTGAAAAAAGAGCATAAGACATTAGAAAGATCACATAAAATAAATTATGCACATTACAAACGGATGTAATATTAAATTAGAAAAAATATTAAATTACATTTAGAATTAGTAAAAAAAAATGGATTTTTCTTTAATTTGCATTCTTTTTTCTAAAGACGTATTTGATAATAAAATAAAATATTTTAAATAACAGAAAAATGGTTTGGGAATAAACGCGTAACACCGACTTTTTTTTAACCAAACCATATCATTCATTAACCAAGTCAGTAAGCTTCAAATTCACTTGTAAAGTACCGTCTCTAATACGAATAGTAAATCAAAAATCATACTTTAATGATAATATGCAATATTTTACAAATTAAAAGACTTAAGATTTTGCCCATATTTTCTCAACTATTAAATTATATGAAAAACATATAGCCATTGAAGAAATAGTTATCGCCTTCACAACGGATATTTATTTTTCTTGATATTTTGAAGTCGCTGGGGAAAATTTGAAAAAAAAAGTTAGATAAAGCAACAGAAAGATATTTAGGGGTGTATATCTCAAATGAGGCTGAATTCAAATTGAAATATTACTGAAAATTTTTTCAGTTTATCAAATAATAACGTTAAAAGGTAAGAAATATGATAGGAAAAAACTTAAAAGTTTTAAATATTTTTGTATAACTTGATCTTTAATGGTATTGTTATTTTTTATTGTTTTGTCTCAACATGAAATTTTTTACTTATTAAAAGTTAACAGTTCATAAATTTTTCTAACATTTCAAGCAATCATCCTGATATCTGTTGTCCCTAATTTGTAATACGAAATAATTTTTATCATTAAAAGAAAGTTAAACGTCCCGAGATCTTAAACCCAAATCTTAAATAATACATTTAACTATTATAATATTTTACTCTTCCAACCTGCTGATTTGAAACTTTATTATTTTTTTTAAATCAGGAATTACAAAATGGGAAGCGGTCTCAAATCTTAAATTACAGAGAGTTTACCTTTATTATAGAGACTTTGAGGGCACGTACATCCCCCTTACCTAAAAATAAGATTTCTATAAACTACGTTCTATTATTTTAATCTACGACTTCATTTTGAAGTAGGAGGTAGCGGATTTCAATTTTTATTTTGCAGGTGCCGGGAAAAATATTTTAATTTGAGAGAAAGTCGAAAATTATAACACTTAAGATGTTAATTTTAAGTGTTAATCCTCTAGTAGAAACTATTTTACATAGGACTGAGTTTTTACGACTAATTTAAAAAATAAAGAAATTATTATTATTATTAATATATAAATAATGCTGGGAAAATTCAGTAGCATTATTTTCAGCTTTTATGCTTAGAATCATATTTAATAATTTGCTTACAATATACTAATATATTACACGATATATAAATGTAATGAGTATAATAAAAAAAAATGTTATTGTAAGAGAATTAATAAATTTTAATGATGTCTAATAACAAAAAAAAGATACTAAGGAGAATGATTCTATATAAATCATTGTACAAAATGACAACAAAATTGTACCGCAAGTGACAGAATAATCAACAAAACAATTATTTACATTGACTCCTTTCACAGGTATTAAATTAATTTTCGTGATTTACTCATACTTTCATTGTGAAATCAAAAAGAGTGAAATCAAATCAGTGCCATTAAGAAAAATAGAAAAAATCAAACAATTTGGTACAGATTTAGTGTTAACTTTTAACACGGTTCAATACATATTACAATCAGGGATTTATTTAGAATTTATTTTAACAATAAAATAAAAATAAATAGATACTAAACAATAGCCTAGAGACTTAATTTTTTCTAAGTTAATAATAATTTTGTTATTTAATCAAGAAAGAAATAAAGTATAAGTTATTTTTATTATACTACAAAGAGTAAATCAGATTATTTTACAAATGTAAATTTATTTCCAGTTTTTTCGAAATATAAAATTGAAATTTTTTAATCTATTTCTCAGAATAATTTTTTATTCTTTACTTAAAACAAAAAAAAAAAAATTGAGTGGAATCTCGGCTTTTTCTTTTCTTTTGTTTTTTCCGAATTATTTAAATAAAACTGTTACTTAAATTATTTAGTTTCGATGAAAAACCTTTGTTAAAATATTCGCAGGATATTCAATTATTCACATGACAGAAATTGTATTATGAAATTATTTTTGCCCCAAACGTTTAAACTTTAACTTTTGGTACGGAAATTTCATTCCTAAAGGACAGCAGAAAATCAATAGTTCCATATTATAGCCTGTATATATTAATTTAAGTTCATATTCTACGTGGCTAGCTTCAATCCATTGACTATAATAGATATTACTAGAAATTCCAAACGCCGAAATTTACAGGATTAGGATTTATGCATGCTCATCGAGGAGGTGCTTTATAGTCAATTAAAATAAAACTAGGTGATCTCAAAATTCCCTGATATACACTAAAGAAAAGACCCGCAAGGACGTGTTTTTTTTGCATGCGTGGGGTGTATGTCTGTATATATATATATATATATATATATATTACATAACCAGTCAAGTAACAATATTTTGAAATTAAGGTTTCGTGAGAAAAAGAATAATAACGTTTATTTAAGGTGGAAAAAGTACATTTTTTAATGAAAAATAAAAATTACAAAACACGTATGTTGACTCCGTGTATTGACGAATCGTACGTATATCAACATAACCTTCGCTCGCTAACCTCTTATAATTAACGGTAAATATGCATATTATACGCTGTTAAATACACGAAGTTAGCGAGCGAAGCGAGCATAGGTTATGTTTGGTTGTGTTATGATGATATATGTACGATTCTGTCTGTACACGGAGTCAAAATAATCTAGACAAACAATCTACGCTTGCTTTGCTCGCTAACACACATTATTTTTCTTTAATACATTCTAATTCAACGTTTAAGACGTTGTGTTTTTGTCAAAGAAGTTGCATCAAAAAAAGTGGCAGTACGATAACAAACAAGTATCTAATTTTCTAATCCACAAAATTATAATTGTATTGCAATTCTGTCAAAATATAAATAACTAAACCCTTCATTCAAATTGATATATAATTAACTTACATAATAATCGTTTATAATATATATAATTATAAACAATACTAAGTATGTTAGGAAGGGTATATGTGGTACCACAACAATAGGAATAAACTTGGTCCAGCAATAACCTGAAAAGACCAAGAAAATACATGGGAAAACCTTGGTCAGAACAGTACAACAAAACAAAAAATGATTAATAAAAATTAAAGCCTAAAAAGTAATAATTACTTCATAATAGTGATAAAAATAAGTGGAGATAACCTCTTCAATAGATTTAATTTATTAATAACTGCAACGGAAGCGTATTAATCTTATTACTCGGTAGAAGTAATACACTAAGTAAAATATAATTCATAAAGTTTAGCATTGTATCTAAAACATAATAAAATAGTTAAATATATTTATAATTTTAAAAAATATATTAAAAACTACATTATCGATCATTAAAAAAAGTGGTAAAAATTAATTCTAAAATAAATTTTATACAGGTAAAATTTATACGGATTATTCAGTTACTTATGAAATTCAATGGTAGAAGAAGGGGTCACGTACACCCTGGTATAAGAAGATTACAAACGTTTCTTGAAAAAAAAAATGTATTCGACTACGTTTAGTAGAGAAAACATAAATTATTTCATTCAGTTGTTGAAGTAAAATAACTCAGAAGAACCGTTCAAAGAAAGTGAAGACTAAAACTAATCGCGCATTTTGATTTTCAAACAATCATCATCAGCAGCTATAAAGAATTCAATCATTTTTAATTCCTTGTACGAAGTAAAGGAAGTATTATGATCAAAAAAAAATTTCGGTTTTCAGATTTCAACGGAAATATCCATTTTGGCTAGTTTCGGCGTGACGTCTTATGTATGTATGTATGTACGTATGTATCTCGCATACTCAAAAACGATTAGCCGCAGGATACTGAAATTTTGTATTTAGGACTGTTGTGCACTTTCCCTTTTGATTGCAATCAACTGAACCAAAAGTGTCCAAAAATGCCTAAAAAGGTCCCAAAGAATTTGGATTTTGCACTTTTTCTTAACTGCTCTCATTGAGAGATTTTCAACGATATATCATAAGTGGTACTTATTTTCATTGGTTCCAGAGTTATATCCAAATTAATTAATGTAATATTTGGATCTTACAAGGGGAATGGCACATCAGTTCAAATCCGACTTCATCTCCTTTTTTAATTTAAATACATTGATTTATTAATATTAACCTCTGATTGTAAAAAAAAATTACAATAAATAATAATTCAATATTAACAATAAAAAATAAAAATGAAAAAGTAACAAATTAATGAAGTAAAGTTTTATGTACTTTTCATTAAAAAAAAAAAAATGTGTATATATAATTTAATTAGCGTACAAAGAAGTCACGTGGCGTCCACATCAGATTTTTTTATGATTGATCATACTTGAGAAAAAATTTATTTTTTAAGGGAATTGCGTTATATATGGAGGTTAAATGATATAGACGCTAATTGCGATAAGCTAATTCTGTATTTAAAGATTAGAAAGGTTGCATTATAATTCTACTTTTGGTTTTATTGCTAAATATAGATAAAGTTTTTTTTTTAATTTTCATTGGTAAGTTTTTGAAAGACCGGGCATTAACAGCTACGGTCTTTAGCCCGGTAGAAAAATGCCGTGCCTGACCGAAAATCGAACTCAGGACTTCCACACAAGATGCTGAGACACTACCTACTCATCCACGGATGTCCCCAGTAAAAGTTATTTTTAATTATATATTTATTGTTTTGGTAGTTACATTTGTCTGTAATATTTTCCTTTAAAAACATTAATAATGTATGTTTAAAAATCGAAATGCACATACAATTCTAGATTTATTTTATATTTAAATTGTTCTTTAGCGTTTTCTTGCTAATATTGTTAGATTTTTAATAGTAAAAAAAAAGAAAAATGAATTTAATTTTCTATATGTTGATAAAAATCGATCAATATAAATAATCATTTTCTAATTACACTACTACAAGTAATTATAAAAAATTAAACCATTTCTAATAATTAATCTGCTTTTAATCAATTTTCATAGACGAAGAATATATAAACCATTTCTAATTATTAATCTGCTTTTAATCAATTTTCATAGACGAAGAATATATAATTAATTAGTTTTAAAACAAACTAAAAAAAATTAAATTAAAGTTATTTTTTTTTTTTAAAGAATTTTGAATAAGTCAAAGTAAACAACTACATAGTTCAAATTAAATTGAATCTCGTGTGAACAATGCATATTTAATACATTAAAAACCAAGTTTGTAAATAGAATTTTTATTTCCTCCACAAGTAAAAAATCATCATGCACAATTTAAAATTGTTATACAATTAGCCTAAATGCATCCAAAATAATATTTAAAATACAAATTTTACAAAATATAGATTTAATATCTAAAATATTTAATAGGCAAAATTAATAATTGAATTAAATTTATTTTAAAATGATATATGTATTAAAATATATATATATGGGAATATATATATATATATAGATATATGGAATATATCTATAGATATATAGGAATATAGATATATGCATTAAAATATATATATATATATGGGATCCGGATGTATAACAGCAGTATTGAGATAATTCAAAAGTTCAAACATAAATTGGTGAGGACCATAATAGAGCTGCCGTGGTTTTTTAGGGGTAGAGAAATTCATGACTACCTAGGAGAACCTTCTGCTTTCAAAGAAATACAAAAAATTAACTTGCGGTGCAAACAGAGGTTTAATATACATGTAAATTATCTGGCAGTAAATCTATTGGACGATAGCGGTGTCATCAGGGGAATGAAACATTACCATCTGCTGGACCTAGGAGATATAAATATAGGAGTGTGACCTGGATAAGGAACCTAGGAGTAGGAACACAGGATGACTGTCATTGTACTTTGATAGTGTACCAGTCACAAATATTTCTATTTACCGACGAATATTTGTTTTATATATAGTGCTGTTTTTATACATTGTTATTGATGGCAGTGTTTTTTTACTTTCTGTGATTTACTTCTAGTGCTATGTTGAGTACTGAACTTTGCTTGGTCCAAATATACAATTGCTTTTCCAAATATGCTTTAGGAGAGCAAATATGCCTTCTTTTCTTCAAGTACATTTTTAAATATATGAGGGTTGAACCTTTTCATGCTTTAATGAGGGGTTTCTTCGGGAACATCTTTTCGCGTGATTATCATAAATCAAATTTACTTATGGTTCTCTATGAGGAACCTATTGTAAATGGTAGCCGATAGGCAAAAAAAAGTTGACGTAAACTTCAACGAGTCGAAATTTAAACAATTAAAAACAATCTGATATGGACTCTACATGACTTTATTGTACGCCTATTAAATTACAAATACACATTTTTTGTTCCACTTCATTTAAACTTATTTCATTTGAAAGTGAGATACGATCCTCTAATTCTTTAATAAAGTGGACAGTTACACAAATGCTAAAATATTAATTAACATCAAATATTTATACAATTTTTAATTCAACTATCGTACCTTAAAGTATTAGGATAGAGTAAAAGTACCTTTATTACTCTTTAGATAAATGTATGTCTTATATCTATCTACTACTATATTTTTTAAATTATTATGATGTAACAACCAACAAAATTAAAACAAAAACGAATAATCAGATGTTTCACTAAATCTGATGTGGACACCACATGACTTACTTGTACGCCTATTAAATTACATGTACACATTTTTTTTTTTTTTTTATGAAAAGTACATAAAACTTTATTTCATTAACAACTTTTGATATTTTTTTCATTTTTTTTATTGTTATTATTAAATTATTATTTATTGTAATTTTTTTTACAATCAGAGTTTAATAATTATTAAATATATTATTTTCAAAATTCAAAATTTTCAAAATTTAAGGAATTAAATATTAATAAATCAATATATTTAAATTAAAAAATAAAGGAGATGAAATCTAATTCTAGCCGATTTATTAAGCCTTCCCCTTATAAGATCCAAATATTTCATTGATTAAAATCTCATTTGGCTATAACTCTGAAACTCTTGAAAATAAGTACCACTTATGATACACCGTTGAAAACCTCTCAATGAGCACTTATTACTGCAGTTAAAAAAAAGTTAAAAATTCATTTTTTTTTTAGTTTTTTTGAATAATTTTGGGGTAGTCAAGTGCATTTAAAAGGGGAGGTTCACAACTAAATGTTACAACAGTCCTAAATCCAAAATTCAAAATCCTACGGCTAATCGTTTTTGAGTTATGCGAGATACGTATGTACAGACGTCATGCGGAAACTAGTCAAAATGGATTCAGGAATAGTCAAAATGGTCTGAAAACCGAAATTTTTGGCGATTAAAATATTCTTTTTACTTCTGCAAGGAACTAAAAAGATTATAATTTTACATCTTTCATTTTATTATTATTATTATTTTTTTTAATAGATGAACCCCAACAAAAACCCTAACACTGTTGAAGACAACCATTTGTAAGAAATATAAGGCGATAAAGTGATAAATATTTTAAAAAGGGATCCCCTAGATTACGTAAAGAACTACTACCTTGTATGAAATACAATTCTTTAAATCGCAAAATTATTTACTAATTTTTTACGCAGTGTTTTCCAACTAATTTTACTGAATTTTCAAGGAAAATATTTTTAATATCAATAAAATATTAAGATATATATCACTATTATACTATTATTCAAATAACCGATTTTAACCAGTGATGAAGACAAAAGAATATTAAATACATTCAATTTTTTTTTATGTAGGTTAAGTAATTTTTCCTTTAAAAAAATCTTTAATTTATCTGGTAAACGTAAATAACAGTAATAGTATAAGAATATCCTTTATAAAATGATCGGTTTATTTGGTAAAATTAGGACTTAAATGTGCGTTATAAGATTTTTGGATATGTTAAAATGAAATAATCCTAAAATTAAACGGGGTTTATTCATTTTTTTTATGCTAATAAAAATATTTTTTTCATCTTATAATTAGCCTTCTTCCCAATACCCAATACGTTGCGAGTAAGAACAGATATTTATTATTGTTTAGCTTTAATTTTTTTTTTTAAATTTCAGGATATAAGAAGAGAAATGCACATTTGAAATCTAATTAGTCCTAAATATAACCATTTCAAATGTATATTAATTTAAATTTGTTAAAGAGTGCTGGTATGAGATTTCTAATTGCTTGAAATATTTTAATATTTATCATTTTTTAATGCTTTATTTACAATTTACTTAAAATTTTATAATATTTCGAGTACAATAAATACCATACGAATTAATTTAATCACAGTCTATTTCCACAAAAAGTAATCTAAACTGCCCTAGTAAATAGATAATATTAGTTAAGAAACAAAACATTATAATTCAAGTAAATAATGAATTTGTTTGAAAGTAAATAGTGAAAGTTATTTATTAAAAATTACAATTTATAATGTAATATATACAAGTAAATATGTAACATAAAAAAATCTAGGTGCCTGTAAATAAATAAATAAATAAGTATTATTATTTAGTTATGCTGTATTAAGTGGATACAGTATAAAATGAACGAGCACGAGTATAAAAACACAACTTTTCATAAAACCTCATTTACTATATACCATGACAGATATTATTTAACTACTGGAATAGTGCATAGATTGTATATTATAATAAACCTTTATTAGTGGTATAATGTAAGGTAATGGTTTAAATACTACATAATTTAAATTTTTTTTCTAATTTAGTAAATGTATTTACATAATTGCTAGATAATGACATTACAAATAATGGTTTTTTTGTCTTAAAATAGAATTTACAATCTGTTACAATATTAAAGAAACCCTAAGTAAATACGACCACATGCAGACGCTTCCATCGAAGCTCCTCAAAAAATACATACTAATATTTCTATAAAGAACATTCAATATAAGTACACACATAAAGTTAAATCAGAGAACAGTACCACTGGTAGATAATACAAAACAAGAACAATAATAAGGATTTATAAACAACAGAAATGATAAATTACTGAGAAGAAAATGAAAATAAAACTAAAATTAATAACAAAAGAATAACGAATAAAACTGAACGAGGTGAAATAACGAATTAATTGGTAACATTCAGTTGATGCTGGTCCAACTCGAATCACATAACTCCAAGATCCAATACGTGGAGTCCTTTTAACCTTCTAACGTCTTCACTAATGTCTAGAAGAGTAATAGCTAACTAATTCACGTGGTTGTTTAACCGCAGTTTATACCTTCTCGAACATACGGTAAACCCAGCTAATCGTGGATCTCACTGTTTCTTACGAACCAAGGCGCCTCTGTTACGCTCCTCAGTAATTCATTTTTGAATTGCTTTATTATTTCGACGTTGCTGCACCTTATAGTATTCCAAAGTTGGATTCCGTAAGTACAAATTTGTTTCAGAGTAGTCGTATGCAACAACTGCTTGTTGGATAAATAATGCTTTGATCTTCTGCCCAGTAACCAGTTCATTTCCTTAAATTTAATATTCAGTTGTTTTCTTTTTTCCCTAATATGAACCTTTCATATCAGACGACGATCAAAATGAAAACCAAAGTGTCGTACACTTTGAGCATCTGGTATGAAAACGCCACTGAGGTGACCGATGAGCAGCCTCCTCTCCTCATTACGAATTCACATGATACGACTTTGCTTGATTAACCCCCTAATCATCCACCTAGTTAGCCATCGACTGATTTGGTTCAATTCAGATTGTAGTTTGCTTGAAGTTAGAATTGGATCAACATCTACAGCCAGGATAGCCTTGTCATCGTGAAATGCAGCTGCAGTGACGTAGTCCGGTGTCGGAAGGTCCGCTGTTAAGATTGAATTCAAAACAGGTAATAACACCAATCCTTGAGGAACTCCCGACTTAGTATCAAAGAACACAGAAAACTCTTTATTGTATTATCCGCCCACAAATAACATCAATAACAATTTTTTAATCTATGTAACACAGTATTAACTCATAAAAGTTATAAAATAATCATATTCCAGATAATTTAAAAAAATAAACTATTTTATAATTTTATCTTTTTTCTTAATATTTTTACCTACAGTAAAGATTCTTACAAAGAGGATTGCAGTTCATAAAAATAAACAAAATTATTTATTTCTGTAAGAAAAGATTGTTAAGACTAAAATAATATATTGAAAACTAACAGACCTGGCAATGGTTCGCTATTGCTAGATTTTGAGTGTATATAAATTAAATGATCATAATTGAAAGTTTGATAAAACATTAAAAAAATGAACAGTACGAAACTTTACAAAATTTAACCTTTCCTTTTTCCCATTTTCTCTCCTTTCCTTTTTAACTTCTTCCTTCTTCCCTTCTCCGTTTTTACCTTTTCCCCTTGCGTAAATCGGCCCATTAGTTTTTAGTCTATTACAAATACACATACGAACATTACCTTCTATATATATATATATATATATATATATAATATAGAAGAAAGTTTGTTTGAATATTTGTTTGTTTGTTTCATAAATATCCCGACACCGCCGCCACCTAGAGGGTATAGTTTTTGCAAAAATCGTTCTTTTCAGTTAGCTAATGGATACTAGCTTACTAATGGATACTTTTTCTGGATACTAGCCAGATTGATCCATAAACACAATATCTCTAAATATCTCAACCCCATCGCCACCTAGCAGCTCCATTTTTAGCAAAAGTTTTTTTTATCACGTAACTAATAAATATTCTGAATATGAGCCAAATCGGACCATAAATGCAATTTTTTCAAATATTTTGACCCCAGCGCCATCTAGCGGGTTCATTTTTTGCAGAAGTATTTCTTTCCATGTAACACATTGCGAATATGAACCAAATCGGACCATAAATACAATTTTTCGAATTATCTCAACCCCAGCGCTACCTAGTGGGTCCAAACTACTTCAGAAACCTTCGCAGGCGTGCGCACAACTCACCAAAGTCTCATCGCAATCGGATGAATGGTATAGGTTCACATATGGGACAAGCAAAGAAACATTCATATATATAAGATTAAAATTATAATTGATTATTTAGCAAAGAATATAATTAAAGGAGCATCAAACCAGTTAACTGATGAAAAAAATAAAATCTTGATAGAACCTAATACCGGTTAATATTAATTAAATTAAAATCTAAATTAAACCTTTGCCCATCAAGAGTTAATTAAATTAATAAAAGATTATTTTAAATTAAATTAATTAAATATTTTTCATTACAAAAGAAAAGAAACATATTATTTCACCAATTAATAATAAAAGATTAACAATAACCTTCGCAGTTTATTAAAATAAGAATATTATCGACAGTATTTCTAAAACAGAAACAGTATTGCCTTGCAGCAAGGTGTATAGTACGTAGTATTTCAGTTTAATTTTAAACCCTGATTAATTATGGTAATCCATTATTTGTATCGGTATTAGTAATTAAAGAAACATTTTAAAGAAACCTTATGCGAAAAGTATTCTTTGTTATTTCTTTTCCTACATTATTTTTTAAGATAAAAAAATATAAAATAAAAAAATATTTGATTAAATCAAATTCAAACGATTAGTAACTTCAACAAAATTAAATAAAAACTATCAAGGATAAATGAAAATGCATCAGCATTAAGAAATAAACTAACTTTTATCCTATACTCAATTAATTCTTTGACGATACGTCCCACACTTACTCTTATTACTTCTTTGTAGCATAGTCGTCTTAGCAATAAATAGCCAAACTTAAAAAGAATATTTGTTGTTATTGGTTTCTAGTAAGGCGCGGCATTTAATATGATTCATCTTTCAAAGAAAAATATCACTCTTAATTTCATTACTACTATTTGCAATATAGTAGTATTTTGATTATTTTTTATTTTAAATATTTTTAATAATTTAATTTATATATAAAAAAATTATTTTTTCAATAAATGGGTTCTATTCCACGAGAAGATTTTTAAATACTTTGATACATTTTTTTTTAATTATGGTAAATTGTCATGTAATTTTTAATTAAATAATAAAGGTACTAAGGGGGAGGAATGTTATGAAAGTTTTTTCAGAAAGTTCTCTCTGAAATTTTCAGTGACATCTACAACGTTACTTTTTGTTAAAGATCACGAGTGAAATTTTCATTAAATTTAAACTCTCTTAGTGATATAGCACCCGTTAATATCTCTTTACCGTCTCATCCATTTTTTTAAAATATGTTAATGCATCAAACTCACTAATATACAAGGATCTATTTCCTTGTAAATGAAATTAATTTCATTTCCGTAATTTAATTGCCCCTAAAATACAACATAAAGCGCACATTAACACGTTCATGTGTGTGTGTGTGTGTGTGTGTGTGTGCGCGCGCGCGCACACACACGCACACACACACACAGAGAGAGAGAGAGAGAGGGGAGGAGAGAAAGAGAGAATATTTTAACATGCAATCTGAAGGGGGGAATTATTTTATCAGAAATTATATTTTTCCTCCGTTGTTCCCTCTAAGGTAAGAAAATAAAAATTACAAATACAGAACCTGAATCATTCATTAAATCATTTCTTTTTTTCACACAACCACTCTACATGTAAAAGTACATTCCAATTAAGAGAAAATTCTAACAGCAAAACTTCTTGAAATATATATTCATATTTTTATTTAAAGTCAAGGGCAATCGTGATTTGTGGTATGAGGTTAAATAAATGTTTACATCATATAAAATAACATTTAATGTAAAATAAAGTAAAAATAACACAAGATGTCGTTATACTAAGCCTAATTTAACTAATTTTATGCATTGAATTTTGTTTATTAAAAAATATAAATAAATATTTACTAAATTCATATTAATACGTTTATTTATTATAATAGAAAGTGCCGAAAATTCCACTTTCAAATATTATACATTTTAATTTACTTTTAAAATTTTCTATGAAAACTTTCACTTACTTATTTATCTCTTGTAAATAAACACATTCACAACTTCATTTACATAAGTTATATATTAATATTATTTTTCATACAATGTAGTTAGTTATCTTTTATATATGAAGTACTATAAATTTTGTTACTTTTGTTAGATTATAACAAAATAAATGAGAAAAGTTAAATGTTTTCTGCGTTTATTAATTTGAGTATTTTATTTTTTCTTTATTACTATACACTTAAACCCATTTACAAACTTTTACTTTTTTAATATATTACTTTGGTTTGAAAACCGCCGTAACATTTATTGTAGGCACCTGACTCGAGTCACAACGCAAGTTAGATACAAAAAACGCAAATCCGATGTTAAGAACTAGAAGTATCCAATACCAGGCTTACTAGGGGAAAATGAGGAGTGAAGAGGTTTCTCGTTCCCTCTTCACTGAACAAAATATACTCTCAAATCAAAACAAATGCTCACCTATATTCAGTCCTACAAATGGTACCTTCATCCTACTCAAAAAAAGAAGGTTAGATGTGTAGGGAATATCATTTTTCTGAGAGAACGTAACATTAATTGGCGTTTCTCGTGTCTTAGATGAATTATATGCCTGCCATAAAAAAAGACTGAAACAGAGAGTTTAAAAACAAAAAATCAATATATTATTATGTTTTGAAACAATACATTTTATTGATGCACACCACCCATTATTATACTATATTTTTTTCAAAGCAGCAGAGGAATTTTTAATATTAGATCTAATTATATTTACATTAAAAACATACAATTTGTAACAGTAACTATGAGGCTTTCTTAGAAATTACATAGAGCTGAAGATTTAAGATAAAATCTATTATTTATCTTACGGCTTAATTATTTTATTGAGTATATTAAAAAAAATCTGATGTGGACACCACATAACTTCCTTGTACGTCTATTAAATTACATATAGAGATTTTTTTTTTTTTAATGAAAAGTACATAAAATTTTACTTCATTAATTTCTGATATTTTTTAATTTTTATTATTATTGAATTATTATTTATTGTAATTTTTTTTTTACAAACAGTGGTTAATATTAATAAATCGACATATTTAAAATAAAACAAAAGGAGATGCAGTCGGATTTGATCCGGTGTGCCTTCCCCTTGTAAGATCCAAATATTACATTAATTAAGATTTTATTTGGATATAACTCTGGAACCAATGAAAATAAGTAACACTTATGATATATCGTTGAAAATCGTCCAATGAGAGCAGTTAAGAAAAAGTCCAAAATCAAAATTCTTTGAGACCTTTTTGGGCACTTTTGGTTCATTTGATCGCAATCAAAAGGGAAAGTGCACAAGTCCTAAATACAAAATTTCAATATCCTACGGCTAATCATTTTTGAGTTATGCGAGATACATACGTAAATAGACATACATACATACAGACGTCACGCCGAAACTAGTCAAAATGGATATTTCCATTGAAATCTGAAAATCAAAATTTTCCACTATCACAATACTTCCGTTACTTCGTACAAGAAAGTAAAATTATTATAACTATTTGTTTAACGTGTCATAAAATTACAACGATTCAATCTTAAAATATTCTGTTTTAAGTTATAGTTCAAAAATATCTCAAATTAAAAAAAAATATCTTGGGATATTTCTAAGAAAATTATTTTTCGAAATATTTTTAAATTTACAATCATTTACCAATATATTATTTGCCAATTATTTCATTCCGACTAGTTCTCATTTAGGAAAAATAACATTAACAAAAATAGTCACAAGTCGATAAAATTAAATCTTTAAAAGTTGAAAATTTTACATAGAATATATTTTCACTCTTACATAGAACAAATTTCCCTTGTACAGTCGGCAGATTGGTGAAACCGCAAGGCTTAACGCACGAGGTACCGAGTCGATCGGGCGATCGAGTTCGAGATCCAGCTAGTCAAAGTTACTTTTTTACACTTTAAATATTATTAATTTATTTAATTCTATCATTCACCTTTGATGTCACACCGAAGCAGACGACAATAGTTTGTTTTTTTGGGACGTGAGTGCGATTTTGCGAAAAAACGTTTTGCAAATATTGTTATTTTTTAATTGTTAACAAATATGCCTAAGAAAAATACGACCTTAATTAGGCGAAATCTCGAGATACGGAGGGTGACCTTGCTCTACAGCCTCATTCTCTTGACCTTTTAAGTTGAAAATTTAATGGCATCATTGCCCCTTATATAGAAGCAATCTGACCAAGTTTAGTCAAAATCGGTCCAGTAGTTCTGGAGATATAAAGTAATTTAGATGCCCACACCTAACAGACACCGTACTTACGAACACCAACATCCGGAAAATTTCCATCCGGTTTTTTGGGTTCCTTAGGTGTCAAAACATCAAGATCCGGTGAAAACCGCATACGCCCAAATTAGGCCGACAAAAGTAATTTCCGTTCTAGAGCTATAGCTCTAATACAGCGCTATCTAGATGGGAAAGTAAAAGATTATTACAACAGTAACAATTTTAGTAATCATAACAGACCTACTCTTTATAACAGAAATAAATCTAACGAAAAAAAATGAAGAAAGAAAAGAAGATTCTGAAAATGCCATTTAAAACCTCTCTTATTGTTTCAGGTTATCCCAATCGAAAGCGTAAACGTATCTCAAATAAATCAGTTCAATATCCATCTCGCATTGCTCATCACGTCCTAATTCACGCTTGCAATTTGGGAGTTATATTAAATAGAATTTTACGAGTATCATAAGGTACTTTTATACCGTAAACTTTAAATCAATCAAAGTTATTCCCTTCCATTAACCAAATTTAAGGTAAGGAAAACAGTTGTGTTCTTTTGGCAACAAAAATTTCTACAAAAAAAAATTTTTTTAATGTATAATTTTAGGAGTTTTTGATACTAATTCCGTTAATATCGGAAATATCAATAATGATATTGTCGTTGTTAAAACATGAAGTTTCTTCTCATTACCGATAAATTCCTGTTTAAAATGTAGATTTTTTACATTTATCGTTTCAAAAAAAAAATTGATTTTGTTACAAGTTTCCAGATAATGTTTCTCTACAGCTGATTTCTGTAGCCTTTTATATTTATAATGAGCAAATTATTTAGTTTTTAATCTTTCTTTTAGTTTGTCCTATTTATCCTAAATTGCAACTATTTTTTTTTTATAATAAATTATAAAATAATAACAGCTCTTTAAGAGTTTTACCTTTAGAATTTTGGAAGGCAAAGATTCAATACATACATACAATATATATAAGTTTTCCTGATCAGCGCTTCTCAAAATCATTCATTTATTATTTTTGTACTTTCTGAAGTCAGGCTATTTTGCCATAATTGATAAACTTTTGTCTATTATATTTTAATATTTTTTCTATTAAAGTCGATAAAAGTAATTGTATCTTCAGTTGCCCGTGCATTAATTCTTGTGTCAAGGATATGATAAGAAATGAATATTATTGCAAATTCGGTTGGATTATAATTTCTCTCTCTATATATATGCACACACACACACACACACACACACACACACACACACACACACACACACACACACACACACACACACACACACACACACACACACACACACACACACATACACACACAAACACACAATGGTATGCTGGTTATACTTTTTTGGATTCTACTTGTAAAACTAAACTAAAAATATCCTTAGCGTAAATGGCAATTTCTCCTTCGTTCTCCCACTGTCTGCCATTTTATTATTTCTATATAAAAATTTATATCTCAGTTTCGAATAAACGAATCAATCACATTAATATTTGGTAAACGTCTTGGTAATAAAGTTTTAAAATTAGCAAAAAATCAGGACTTAAATAATACCTTCGGAAATTTCAAAATGGCGGCCATGTTTATTTTTCAATTCATTATATCTCCATAATTATTAGTTTTATCAATTATGTTATTGCTAAAATATTAAGTCTTTTATTTTGAACAAAATGACATTTAATTTTTTTAAATCGTCAAAAAATAGTCGAGTTATGGAAAAAATTGATGTTACTTTGTGTCATAATTATTAGATCTATTATTATGAAAAAATTATTACTTAATTTGATACTAATTATAATACTAGAATTAACAGAAAATAAAAACAATTAATATTAAATCTAATTAGACGTAAAATGGAGGACATGAAAACAGACACTATATATATATAAAAATTAGATATATATATATATATATATATGAATGTCTAATAATATATATATATATCTATATATATATTAAGAGCTATAAATTAAATTAAATTAAGGGCTAAAAATTAAAACGCATTTAATTTATTAAAAAAAAAAAAAAAAAAACGTTTTTAATCAAAAGGATTTATTAATAATAATAATATCATAATCATGAGTTTGACTTTCTAACCCAGTGAATGTACGTTTAGATCCTGTTTAAACCCACTTTAAGTTTACATATATATAAACTGTATAATATCTGGTTTAACAACACATGTTGTTCATAACCATTATTGGAGAAGTTGGGCATCGTAACACATTATCCCCTTTTCAAAGTTACATTGACCACAGAATGATACATTTCTCTTAACTTCACCCTCATACTCCTGAATGTCTAATTACTCATTATTTCTCTAACAAACATTAAAAAATAAATTAAAAAATTTAAAAATTTAGTTTTAGGATTAAAATATATATTTTTTAAAAATCTAAAAAAGAAAACTTAAAATATTTCTTTTAAATCATAACTTTATGAAGAGTAAATAGTGAGTTAGAATATTTAGCTTAATCTTAAATAATTTTCAGATATTCATTCTGCTTGAACGTAATTTTGCAACTAATTAAAAACTACGAGTTATCTCGTAGGGTGCTTATATTTTCATATTAACATTCACTCGGTATAAAAATGAAGAAAAACATTTTTTTCTTCAGTTGTTTTGATTTGAATTTTAATCCTTCTCGATTTGTATATATTTCGTTGTTTTAAGCGGGAATATATCACCTATTTTAACAAAACTTGAAGAATGATAATTAGATTTAATTTACACTAACTGTTATTTCTTAACTTAATATATTTCCTTTAGACGAAAAACTGATTTTTTAAATTATTTCTTCGCTCATGATGAGCTTTAGAAAAAAAAACATTAATAATGGAAAAAAAAGATTAAAACCGCTTGTCTTTTTGTAAGACTTTTTTTTTTAATTTACCATTCTCAGGATTCACTTTACAAGGAAAAAATATATCAAACAATACATAAAATCAAATAGAATTGTATACTTTTCCCTCTTCCCGAAAAAAATATTTTTTTTTTTATTTTTAAACAGAGGTTTCTTTTTACCCTATCTTGTCCGAAAAATGTATTTTTATACATTTTCTTTTTAAGTTAAAATATAAAATTTAAATGATTTGAGGGGTGGCAAAAATTAGAGAAAAGAAAATTTTTATAGTTCTCGTTCAAAATACTAATTAATAATAATTTTAATAATTATTTAAATAATATCTGAGTGTTTTCTTTCAGATAATAACTATATATATATATATATATATATATATAAATATATATAAAAAGGCAGACAGTTTTTATACATATTTATAGTTTTAGAGCCCAACGGTAAGCAAAAACATTTATTAAACCTGACAATTTTAAAACCTGTCTTCTACTTACCCGTATTTGTTTCCTATTTACCATTCATCTAACAACACTATCTTGAATTTTTGTTCGTCCCAAACCAAATAGTAGTTGATAATCTTATATTATGTTTTAATCATGTGAAATAATTAATTCAAGAAAAAGTCTTTTTTATAACCTCAGATTTATTCAGTCCAGTAACATTCGTAAAATTACTACCTATTTAGATATTTGTCAACAGCAACTTTTTGAACATCAAATACATTGCTTAAATTAAATTCGTTCTGAGAAAACAGAAATCTTAATGAAAACGCTAAAGAAAAGAAAAGATAAAAAAAGCCAATATTACTGACTAAATTTTTTTAAATATATATATATATTTTACTTCTAGAATGGAATTTACCATGTTATACACATAAGCCTATGTAAATATGCATTTTAAGCAGATTGCTTTTTAATGCATTTAGGTTCAAAAAGCTTCTCTCATTATGAGTAAGCTGCTAAGGAATAAATATTCAGTCTATTTACTTTTAATAAAATTTAAAAACCGCATTCATGCATTTAATCAAAACTACGAGTAAACTAAAACAAAATTTAATACTGGTTTACCTTGAAACGTAACACATTCAAAAAAGGTATTAACAAGGATAGTGAGAAAAATAATCTCAGTTACTAGTACCCTATTAGAAGTCGTTGAACTATATGAGAGATAGATACGTTATCGTAGAAAACTACAGTCTACATTATTTATACAAGCACAATTAATAAATATTTTATCACGAAAAACATTAATAAATCACTGGAAAATTTCTATTACAAGTTGAACAAGAGGATTTTCCTGTTTTAATAATTAATATATTCTTTTAAAAATACGTAAGCCAGATTTCCAATCTATTATTAAAATCACGAAAAATATATTTTAGAATAATTGATAAAAGATAAACAGCTAATCGGTAAATTGCTTAATAAATAAGTACAATTTTACGACAATTATTACCCCGACAAGAACCACTTGTAAAACCTGTTTAAGAATTGTCGGCTACACAACTGAACCCATGACCTCTCGAACTTTCAGTGTTTAACCACTGCGCTACTTTTCTCGGTAAAAAGAAATTTAATTTATGTTAAAATTACTAAAATAACAACAGAGTAAATTAATTATTCAAGATTTATTAATTAAAGACTCAAAAATTATCTCGTATTTGCTTAAATAATTTAAGTAACTTTAAAAAATATAATTAGCCTAATCAACTTACACTAATTTTATTTCATTAAAATTCACTAATATTTTTACGTAAAAAATGTGTAAAAAGATAAAATACACTGAAACAAAATAACCTGTTCTAAACACGACTACGAATTTTGTATAGTTTCATCATCTCACTAATTCATTCGTGAACAGATCCTTCAATAGGAATAAAAAAATAGATGTTTTTTATAATGTAGCATAATTACAAAATTGAGTAAATCTTTTTATTTAGCGTATATAATCTAAACTGTATATAATAAAGTGTTACAAAGTAGAAGACGGAAGCCGTTTTTTAACGAATACAATTTTTTATCGAATTAATACATAAATATCTAATTATTTATAAACGAATGCTGAAATAAATGCATTATAAGAAACAAAAAAAATAAAAGATTAAATAATTAATTTGTTTTATAACCAAGAAAATATGATATTGAATAAGATGGTAAACTGCATCCGTACAATTTAATGGTTCCAAAACACTTGGAATGTTTCAAGGATTAGCATCCTAACAATTAAAGGATATGAAATAAGAATGCCGTGTTTAATGAATAATTTCCCTTAAGATCACGGAAGTTAATTAATACTAAGTACAGTTTCACTGCATGTTTTTCACATTTATTAGTTTCAGATGTCTGTAACGGTCAACGCTAAGAAAAAAAATGAATAGGCAGAAAATGTTTTTATTGCGCCATTACATATGTTAGAATAACATGATCCGCGAAAGCTAATAAATATTTGTTTACTTAGTATCTTTGGTAATAAAATAAATTTCTATTATATTCAGTGAAAATGTGGAGAAAGTTAAACGGGGAAATTAATTAACTGTTTTATCTTTTGAAAGGAAATAAGTAAAAAATTAGAATTATTAATTGAAAACTAAACAAACAACGAATAGAATAATATTTGGTTACAGTAATTATTTAAAAATAGATCTATCAGAAATAACGTAATACAATTTAGGCAGTATTAAAAAAGTCCTATACGATCACTATAACAAACTATATCATGGTAACCATTATTACAAATATATACTGCTTTACAAATACATGTACATGTTTTTAGCGACGCACGTACTTTTGTTGCGTACAATGTTTTGAGACATTGTCCTGTAATACGTAACCTATAATATAACATAATTACAATATTGAGTAAATCTTTTTATTTAGTGTATACAATCCAAATTACGCACAAAGTAAATTCTCATGGCAGTATTAAAAATAAGATTTATAAAAATTACTTTACATTTATAAATTCAAATAAATAAGTATATAAAATTATCAGTATTATACCAGTCCGATTATATTATATTTAATTATAAATATTAAACGTTGAATAGAATTTTTAAATTTTGCTTTTTTACGGATTGAATATTTAAACCGTGTTTTACAATGGTACTTTTCTGTCATAGCTAATCGTAAGAAGTTCTTCGGAAAGTTCTCGGTTTAAAAACAAGGTTTTTAAAAAAAAACAAAATTTGTTTTTTAACATAGCAGTCATCTTCCAATTTAGACTAACAACTTTCCAACTTTGTAAAGAGGTTAAACACACTCTTCAAGGAAAGTGGCAAAGTAGGACTGCTATAGTAAATAATAAACTCCGACACATGAAGGATACTGTGCTTCTATCAAACTTTTCATGCAGGAATAACCGTCGAGAGAATGTTGTTATTTGCTGTTTGCGAGTAGGGTACGCAAACCTTACTCACGGACATCTAATGAATCAAACTGATGCGCCCCTTTGTGTTCGCTACGACTGCCAATTAACGATACATCACATCCTTGTAGACTGTGTGTGTATGTGTGTGTGTGCGCGCGCGCGCGTGTCTGTTTGTTATAAGGCATTGCGTCGTAAATTTAAATTAGAAGCTAACATTCAAGATATTGTAAGAAACAATATGAGGATGCCACCGAATATCTTATATCTTAGGGTCGTACAACCATATTCGACTATTTAATAATTGTTATAATGTGGATTTTTTTTTTTTTTTTTTTTTTTGTAATATTGTATTATATTTATTCGGGGAAATGATAACGGGAAAGTGTTTTTCGTCCTCCCAAATAAAATTTGTAAATGTTCAACTCTAGAAAATAAGCTCTCTGCTTCTGTGCTTCAGTGAATCTTCATCCAGCGAGACATTTCCTCAAGTTTGAGAAGAGGAAGTAACCACTGGAAGCCAAATCCGACAAATATGGCGCAGGTGAAAGCCCTTCGAAACTTAGAACATGTGGTTTCGCAAAAAAAGCCCGAGACGTGTATGTGCATGCGCATTATCGAAGTGAAAGAGTACTTTCGTTTTGGTTAGATACGGACGTTTAGCCTGAATAGCATCCTCAGTCGCACCAATAGTTAAGTAACTCACCGGCGATGGTCCTGCCTGGTTCCGGATATTCTGTGAGCATCACATTACGAGAATCCCAAAAAGCCGTAGCCGTTACTTTTCCTGCAGATGGAACCATTTTCATTTTCTTTGGAGCACTTTCATCTTTCCCAACTATTGTTCAACTGTTTAGGCTGACGTTTTGTCTCTAGCATTTAATGGTGAACTTATATTTTATTTACTGTTATAAAACTCAAATTCAGCAAAATCGCATTAAAATAAGCGTAAAAACTTTTGAGAATTGTTCAGTCGAATGCACTTCTGGTTGACTCTTAACAAAAGCACACATCATCGAGAGAAAGCTTTTTCATTCCCAAAACATCGTGTAATATGTAGTGGACACGGTTCATCGAGATTTTTGCAACGTTAACAAGTTAGCGTTTAAGTTAACATTTATAATGACAATTTCTGGGTCGATTTCATCGATCACAGCAATGTTTACCTGTCTCGAGCGTTTATCTTGAATAAATGTATTAAATTCAATTATTCAATTCGTTATTCTTCTACTATCTTTGTGTCTGGCCAAGAACTTTCCGAACGAGCCTGCATTATAAAACGATTCATATTTGGAAGTGTAGTTGCCAATATGCATACCACGGAACGAAACACAATCGTCTGATTACTCATCATTCAACAAATCAAGTAATGATATTATCTTTTTTACGGTTATAAAACTTGAGTCGTGTACAAAATTTTAAACCATAATCGTATTTATCAATATTAATCATCATGACATAGTTATTTAGTCACACAACAGAGAGTATCATATTTTATATGAATCATCCTTTATTTAATATAACTGATTATTTATAAATCGGTTATTGCATTTATTATTACATAATTATATATTTATAATTAATAAAAACTTGATGTTTAGGATTTATAACAAGAAATTCCCATTAAATTAACAACATACTAATGATACGAACCGATTGCGTTGATCTATTATGAAAAGATTACACTCGTATTTTAAGGCAACACTGTCACGTTACGTTACTATGGAAAAGATTACAAAAGCATCGTCAATGATGACCGGCTAGCATTTAACATCACATACGAGTAGCCTACCTTCTACCAACTGCCAAAAGTCGTTCAAGATATTCTCAGCTGCAGGGACTACTGTTACTAGTTTTACGCGAAATTAATTCCGATAAATTTCCAAAAATTAAATAGCCTATTTGAAAAATATTAAGTACTCCATGCTAGGCTTACTAGGGAAAGTAAGAAGTAGAACTATTTCCTTCTGCTGTTTTGAATAAATAAGCAGGATTGGTAAGTACCTTCGGTATTTAATCATATTTTTATTTACATTTCTGACTAAAATATTTATTTCCAGAAAAATACCAGTATAAAATCATTGGTCTAAAACTTCCAATTTAAACTAGAGCAAAAGAAAAACTTAGTAATGATTGGAAAAATTAATAAGAAGTACTGACAGTTTTTTTCTTACGGGTTTCACACGGACTTTAAGTAAAGTTAATTTAAAAATGATCAAAAGGAAAACTATTATTTTCTTTACCTTTTGAAAACGATTTTTTATGAAATGAAACTACATAACGAATTGGGAGGGGGAGAATAAGGCTTATAGTAAAATAAGTTTTAAGGAAAACTCAACGATTTTTAATTATGAAGTGAATCATTAAAATTTAAACTCATTAGAGAATATATAAGTGACTAGTATACATATGACTTATTTATTATACGACTACATGCAAATGGCTTATTAATAAAATTTTAAAAAAATTTGGTAGCCTATTATAGATAAAATATTTAGATTTCTGATACAAATAAAATTTGATACAAAAATAACCTTTAGAAAATAATGAAGAAATTATTTAATTCCGATTATTTTTTCATAGAATAAGTACTATAAAGTTTCTCTAAATTTCACACAGTATAATACAATTAAACTCAAACTACTAAAACATTTTTTTGTGATTTTACCAGTCACGAGCAACAAATTCAGGAATTCCCGCTACTAAAAAAAAATAAAAAACTAATCTAGTACAAAAAAATTACATACAAATTATTTCATTATAAGTAGTTAATGTATATAAAACTATATCTACGTATATTCAGTTTATCTTCATTCAAGCTCGTGTTGCGGTTTACCATAATATATTTTTTTATAAAACAAGTATTAAATTTTTTATTAGTATTTTATTTCATTGTGAATAAACCATAGAAATACATACAGACATAATAGTAGAATGTAAGCCAGCATAAAGTAAACCATTCTCCTCATCGGACATAATGTGTGTATTTTTGAGGCTGAAGACAAGTAAAATTCAAGGTTTATAATTTTATATATATACTCGTGTATATATATAAAATTAGTGTGATATAATTGGATTGAATTAGATTAACCTACTATTTTAATTAAAATTGAAAAACTAATCTGTTGTTTAGAAAGCTCTGACCTTAGATTAATAGGAAAGCCATTATACTTCTTCCAACATTAATTATCAACTTATATTAATGATAAAAGCTAGAAAAGAATGTGAATTATTCTTTGCAATCAAAATATTTTTTTAATTTTATATAATTAATAGTTTAGGTAGAATATATTTCGTAATTTTATAAGTAAAAACGAAGTTAATTGTTATTCAATATTTGTAACCTGCTACTAGTGTATTATTATATAAAAAACAATACCTAATTATGCAATCGATATGTGCGTAATGAAGAAAACATTATATTTTCAAGTACAATAGATAAAATCGCTATAAATAAATCGATAAATTCCTTATTTCACATATTATTTTATTACGAAAAATATTTTCTTTATTCAAACACGTCCTTAAAGTAATAAAAATTTAGTTCTACCGTAAGTAATTTTAACAAGATATAAATATAAATTAATTTTAATAGTGTAGACTCAAGAGAAAGAAGTAAATTTAGCGTGTATGTGGTTAACCTACACCTGTTACGATTGAAATTAAAAAATAAAAAACTGTCCCGAAAGATTCTAGAAATTATAATTTAAATATACAGATTCTTTTTCTCACTACAGACAAAATAAAAATAAAGATGAAAAAATCATTATATATCTCATAAGTAAGACAAATCTACAAAACGTTTGAAAAATAAATAAATATTTGCGTACTGACGGTTAACATTAAAAAAAATTGGAGAAAATAGTGAGAGTTAGGAACAAAGGGTAAAGGAGAGGCAAATAAATAAACAAAGAGTACCATTGTATGCCTATTGTAGTAAAAACGATAGTTTTAAAAGAGAATTTATTTTACCTGTAATTTCTCAAGAACAGGGAGTTGAAAAAAATTATTAAAAAGAAACAAAAACATGTCAAAAAAAGAATTAAAAATTTTGTACAAATAAAAGCGGCTTTTAAAAATAAACTAAAGTCCTACTAAATAAAATTCCATTTTTTTTGTTTGTAACGGAATATTACAGAGAAATGATTGTATGATGACTTTGTAAATATTTTTAGCATTTTTTTTGACCGATCTTATATTTTATTTTACGTGCTTTCAACGCAAATATACTTTTAGAAGCTATAGTATAAATAATGTATTTAAATTTTAATAGTATTCCTTTATGTATCACAAATGTTAGCCATTTTTACTTAATAAATCTAAAAATATGGAAGATTTTGGTTTGCTTGGCATTTCTCCCGCCACCACCCCATTCGGTCGCCATAAAGCATAACACCGAATCTCTGTGCCACAAACGGCTACTGAGCCTCGAAACAGTTTAGCGACCTGTGTCCTAACTAGCTCCTAGAGCTAACCTAAATGTGGAAGTTTCCACATATCAAAGCATTCTACGCGACCGAATAAAAAATACAAATAATTCAATTATGATATAACCATTCTTAATAATAGCAACTGCTTATTATGAAAAATAAGAAGCAATGTGGTTTCCCGCTGATTTTTCGCTAAGTCGAATATATTGCCTATCAGCAAGGTAAGACAGCTTAGATAAAGAAAACATACATTTCTACAAAAAACGACCTTCCCTCTAGCCACCGAAGGGACTGATTGTATAATGAACATCATTTCTCTCAGAGAAAGTGATTGCAAACATTTTAAAGAAGGAGACAGTTAGTGTTAAGCAATAAATTATAAAGAAACAAAGCCAAATTAATAAAACCACAAAGGAAATTACTGATAATCTATAATAAATATAAGAAAAAAGCTATTTAAATTGAAAAATCTTTTCTTAGGATTTTGTAATTCAAATTTATATATTATACAAATTCCCTCAAAAAATATTCATTTAATTATATAAGTAAAACTATTCAAAGATTGGTACATAATCTTTCAAAAATGGAAATTCATGTAAACTTTCAGTTTAAAAAAAGTAGTTTATATGATTACTAAATGAGTTCATATGTTTGTAGTCGATAGATGAAGCCGTTAATTGATTAAAATCCATCATAACAAAAAGAAAATAAGCAAAATATGTTATTTGATTTTCACAAAATGTCATCTAAAAAAAACTGTATTTATTTCTTTTAGCTTTACTATTCTGTTCGTAACATATGAGAAAAGTTCTGTGTACCGAAAAAGGTATCGTGACATTTTTAATACATTTTGTGAAAATCAAATAACAATTTTCTTTTTATCATATGTTCGTGTCTGTAATTATATTATCGATTGATGAAAAAATTATTTTAAACGTATATCAATTAATTTTTTTAATTAACAAGACACAAATTTTCTAAACTGCATCGACACAGAATTTCTAAATATACAATGTATACAATATAACAATGAAAATGAAAAAAAAAAATAAAATATTTTCTTTGAAAATTTTTTACGTGTACTAAATATTTTTTTTAAAACTCAAAAAAAGTTAATATTTTACGAACCGTTTTTAGTAATGTAGTTTTGAAATTTAGCGTTTTTTCATTTTCTAATAACTGTTAAAAATTAAGGAAATTTGCCATAAATGTATAAAGTACGGAAACGGCTTGATATTTCAAAACTGAGGGGTAGTAATGATAGGATCTTCATGCTTCCAGAATTACTACTGTATGGTGTGCTTGAAATCTTAATATGCCATTTTGGATTTAACTTCAATACTGTGGACTGTAGAGAGTTCAAATATTTCATTCAAGATTGTGTGCGTGTATTAGAATATGATTTTCTTTTTGTTCGCGGTTTCATCTTTCTAAATATATTAAAAACCTAAAATCCTTAGAATCCTCACATTTATCATAAAAGTCAGTCAAAAATATATTCTAAAAGAGTTGGTGTTCGGTGCATAAATTCGCGATAAAGAATAACCAGGATCATTCTTTTACATAAAAATTACCAGATTTTTATTTTTTGGACTATTTAAAAAAAATAGTATATATTCTCAAGAAACAGCTCATCCAGAAGGAATCTGTAAAAAAATCGACAACAGCACAGGACGGTGAAAAAAAATAGTAGAAATTTTCAAAAACATTACGTAGAACGAAATATGTTTGTATATAATAAAAATAGAAGTAACTCTAAGTTTAAATGAATCGCCAATCTGGTTATAACTAATCGCATATGTTAAATAATAATAATATTAACAACTTTGATAAAGAAATTTAATCTCCGTGAAATTAATTAACGATGAAAATTATTTTAATAAAACTTTCACCGATTTCATTAATAAGTTTCTCTTAATATCAAATGCAGTAAAAAAATAAAAAAAAAATAAATAAATAAATTTGCACGTATTTTTGCCGTAGTAATTTAATTAACTATGTAATATAGTTTCAGGTAATCCTGTTTGAAATGTATTATCATAATATTAAAATGAAGAAATTGTTTTAAGTATAAATTTAAAAAGAATTTTAAACTTAAAACGTTAATTAATTTGCTAATATACATAAAATTATTTTACTTGCACGTAATTTCTTAGACTACATTTCTTTTTTTACGGAAAAATTAATTCTTTTAATTCTACAATTATTCTACTTTATTTGACTCATATTAAAAGAGTTATAAAAATAATATATAAAACATAAAAACACCAATTTTGACATTCTATATATGTTATCCCAGGAAGTTTAATGCTTATTTACCTGAGAAGATAATAACTTCAGCTAAATAATCACTTTTAATCTTTCGAAGTGAGACACTAAATAATTATCACTACATTTCTCTCAAATTTGTGTAATTGGACATTCACAATTTACTACACTTACGTTTTATTTTTATTTTGTTTTAAAATTATTTTTAAGTTTCGATCATATTTGTCACAATACTAGACATTAGTCTAAAAAAATGTTATTAAAAAGAATACTTTGGTTTATAGATATCTTAAATCAAAACAGGTTCTCTAAGAGACAGAAATATATAATATATCCACTAACAAACCATTACACAGAATAAAATGTTCAATCTGTTCAGACAGACTTAGTCAAATTTTCTACCATATTTATCTTTTTCAAGGGATAAAGCCATCAGAAGGAAGAAGTCAGATGAATCAAGTCTTACGAGCGATCGAAATAATCAAGAAAAAAGATGCTACGACAGGATTAAAATATTTCTAACCAAGAATTTTGGAATAATCCGATTTCATTTTTTAATCCACTCTGCTTTACAAACGGCTTTAATTCGATTTCAAAATGAAAGAAATTAATTTGAAAATGTATTTTTAAAAACATAGTAATTATCTCGATAAATTCCTCCAATACACTGAAAGTGAATAAACTATATATATATAAATATAAAATTTATTTAAAAAGTTGTTTTTCCAGTTTTACATAAAAATGTAAATTTTAACATTTTTATGTGTAATAAAGGATGCTAGGAAGAGAGTCGTTATCCTTCGCAAAATAAAAGGCAACCATACTTAATAAACTCCTAGATGAATAAATTCATATCAGCACAATAATAAGGATGCTCAAAAATTATTTATGAAACTGAAACCAGTTTAAAACCGGTTGACATGTGTTTATTTTATTTAGGCTAACTTAATGTTTAAAAATAAATATCTACCATATATTAATTTGAACACAGCGTATTTCAAAGAACACACCAACATAAAAAAGATTTATTTTTAGCTTATTAAAAAAAATTCATTTTCGTTTCGTAAACTGTTAGATTTATTAATAAATTTTCAATTTATAAATCACTTATAACTGGACGACATCTTAACATATATCTTTTATGATACGCATAATTAAACAAAATAGAAAATTTATTTTGCCAAAACATCAACGGTAATACTTAATTTTGATAAAGGATAGGAAATATTACAAAAAGATAGTGAGTAAATTTAAATATTTCTCAAATTAAACATCTTTCAAATCCCTACTAATACAAGATGAAAAAAGAAAAGCTGTTTTATATCTAACTTAACCACCCATAAATAGTTTAAATGAAATAGTTCAGGCAGATTTCAAATCAACTTATATATATTCCAGTATGTTGTACAATTCCAGTGAAAAACTGTAAAGTTGCGATTACTCTATGTACTCAATTATATTTATAAAAAATTCAACTCTTTACAATAAGTAAAATTTAAAAATTTTCACTTACACATTGCTGTATATATTAAATTAAATTTCATTCTAAAGTCCCGGCTTTGAATTTTGAACAAGCTTGGTACTTTTAATCAATTACAGATCTTTCAAAAAATATTTTTACGTAAATCTTTAAGTTTACGCTTGAATTAACCATTTAAAAGTACAGACATAGGCCAACCATTCCTGAGATGTGTGTAATTAACTGAACCACAGCCACCAAAATACACCAGTATCCACGTCTACTATTCAATACCGAATAAAATCGACCTCAGAACCTTCGAATTTGAAAATCAGCTGTTAAACAGGTGATTTTGCGACGGCGAGTTTAACTGTAGACTAGCGGTGGGCTTTTTTTATTCCCGAAATTGGCATAATCATTTAGAAAAATAAGAAAATTTCTCTGCTACGGAAAACATAGAAGTGAGATGTGATGCGGTTTCCTACTTAACTTCAGGATACCCCAGTTAATTAAAATTCAGGTAAATTTCAGTTCATCCTGACCACCGGTGGGGAAAACGAGCCGCCTTTGACGATTGACGAGTGACACCACTCCCTCCGTTCATAGCCCTGATCGGCTTTACCGGAGGTCGTCTTTTAGTCCCTCTAAACCTTATAACACAACACAGTTTGGCCCCTGTCACGATGCCCCCGATGCAAACGCCTCGGCAGACATTTCTATCGATGTATTTACACATACTACTATCGCCTTCGTATGGTATCTTCCAACCACGACCACCTACCATAACTTACAACCCTCAACGATCCGTTGAGGATTGTAACCGTTTCGCGGGTGCGCGATCCCAGCGCCTTCCTCTAACACCGAAAGTTCCACAGAAAAATTCTTCCTATATCTAACTTCAATTAGAATATATACTCAGCTGAGTTATATACTCAGCTGAGAATATATACTTTATTGAGTTTTTAAATATCAGAAGTACTATCCTCATATCAACAAAACATATGTCTCAGCAACGACAATTTTGTCCTCCTACAATTTAATTTATTCAAAGTCCTCTTGACTTTCAGCTCAACAATTAATACCTTCATCTGTTCAACACAAAAACTTGCTGAATAATGAACATAATTACATTTATAGAAAGCGTTTCTGATTGAATAAATGAAATACATTTGATATACAAGAGCCAATGCTGTTGTATATCAAATGTCTTACACGCGTCCTAGTAATAATAAGAATTACTGGGATAGATAACACAATGTCTTAGTTAATCTGTTCCAGCATTACTTAGTTACGTTAATTTATTTATTGTACCGTTTTCTGTGTGAATAATTCACTCAAGAGGGAAAACAAAAACACAAAACTGCTCCGTAAATATTTTGTCTTTTTAAAAAATTATACAATAATAATTATTTATTTATTTTAAAGAAACAACAGCCTTACCCTCATTTACAATCACTATAATTTTGGAGCGAATGAAAATGCTATACCTGGCCGGGATTCAAATCCGAGACCACCGGATGAAAGCTGAGACGCTACTACTCCGTCACGGGGATCGGAAAAATTATTATAAAAATAACATCAATTTAATAATCAATATCTTTTGAAAACGATTAAAGATTAGTTAAATAATTATTCCGATGAGCCGAGGTTGAGTAACTAGACTAGAATGAAAAGAACATTAATTCATAAAATTATGACAGTCTAATTAAAAATTGATGAAAAAAATAGTACTTTCTGATCTTCCCGTATTTGTTTAAAAACATTAGAGGTAAAAATAGATTAATGTATGAATGTAGTATACTAGTGATTGGAAAATACATAATTGAAACTTATGAAATAGAAAGAGAGAAAGAGGAGGAAAAAAATATATTTATATATTTTATCTTAAATAAAAATTACGAGTAACCAAACAATTTATTAGAATCTTAGTGTAATACTGCAGTTATTATATAGCAGTATACCTACTGCAACTGATTATTTTATGTAATAACAAGGAAGAAATGCGGGACAAGAAAAACAGCTAGCCACGCGCGCTTTCTAGAAAAGCATATAAAAATGATCGATCCCTTTCTAAAATAAGAGCCGAACCATTAACTGGATATTATGCAAGTACATAATGTATCTATAGGTCTATAGTCGGCTTACCATATCGATGTAATAATAATAATATAATGACTATAGTACGACGTACTAACCTACTAAAATGAATTTTTATTATTATTATTTTTACGCTTACAGTTACTGCCGTTATTATCTGTATAAAATTAAACGAACATACCTATGTATATGACTTCAGGTTGAGTGCAACATAGATATGCAGTATATACTCTACATAATAATGATTATAATAATAAATACAGACACATTTTAACTGATCTAACGTAAATAATACATAACACATTGATTGCATTCCTAATAAGATATGCTCAGACTCTTATATAATCTATTGTGTGGGCTACACCCTTGGCCGATCTGCGATCAGCATCCTTGCCTCAAACCCTGATTTATTAAATTTAATTTCTTTAATTCTTTTTTTAATGACTTCAGAAAAAATATAAGGTTTTATCAATTCGACCTGTATTTATGTTTATGTTTTTTACCAATTCCACTGGTTTCGATGATTTAATTTGATTTTTTTTTTTGTATTAGAATGTTAAATTGTAATTTTTATATTATTTGATTTCATTCTGACGTCTGAAATATTTTCACATTAAAATACAAATTATTAGGGAAATTAAAGGTAATAAGTAATAAATAACTATCTGTGCATACTAGAATGTATGAATTAATTACTTCACACTCAGAAGTATTTCATATTGTATCTCTTCATCCTTTTTTTATATTTATCAAGTTACCGGTTTCTTTTCATTGTTTTTTTAAACAGATTTTTATACGGATAACGGGTTTTGTAAGTCTATCCAAATTTAAAATAAAAATGTTAAATAAACTGATAACTAATTTAAAAACGCACTAAGACAATTTTTTTTTTTTGGCGCACAGCGAATGTTCGTTAACTCCCGAAAACAATGATTCTACAATATATGAACTAATTCTATAACAGCAATCGCTAAATATCACGATATATAAACTAAATGACAGAAAAATAAAAGAATAAAATTAACAAACAAACTGCACAAAAACAGGTAAAAAGTAAAGCACGAAATAAATTACCAAAAAAATATATTACAATAAATATTAAATAGTCGAATACAGATGTCCGGCTTTAAGAAACAAGTACATATTTGATAACACCCTCATATTGCTTCCTAGAATTTTTCGGATGTTAGCTTCTAATTTAAATCTCCAACGTAATGCCTTATAACGCACGCAGTCTACAAGGATGTGGTGTATTGTTAGTTGGCAGTCGCAGCGAACACAAACGGATGCATCGGTCTGATTCATTAGGTGTCCATGTGTAAGATTAGTATGCATTCATAAACGGCAAAAGACAACTTCCTCTCGACGGTTATTCCGGATTGGCGAGCTCTATGGTAGCACAGTATGATGTATCGAAGTTTGTTATCTACTGTAGCAGTCCAGTCAACTTGCCGCCTTCCTCGAAGACTGTTTTTAACAAAATTATTAAAATCGGTAGTAATAACACGAGGGGTGAAAAACAGTTGGCTACATACGTCTTTAGCAGCGGAACCCGCACGTTCATTACCCGGATCTCACATGGCTACGGATCCAGAAGAAACTCACTTGCGTGTTTGTGAAGTTGACATCAAATTAAACACCAGTATGTTGCTGGTAATTATTTTTAATTTGACGCCGATTTCTAAAAGTTAAATTTAAAGAACTGGAAATTGCCTTTTTTATTTTTTATGGCGTGGTTTTGTTTAAGTCGGTATTTATTTTCTTATGGTTTATTTTATTAAAATACTTAATTTTTTATTGAGTTTACTTTAAATTAAGTTTTCACATTAATCAATTTGTGCATATATGTTACGATAAATTTGTTTAATCCGGTGATTATGCGTAATTACCGGTAAATTTGATTAATCATCTCCAGTGTTGTATAATAACATACATACGAGTAATCTGTATATTTAACGTTAATTATACGAGGTTAGCAAGCGAAGCGAGCGTAGGTTATGTTTGGTTAGGTTATGTTGATATATACGTACGATTCGTCAGTACGCGGAACCAACGTAATCTAACCAAACATAACCTACGCTCGCTTCGCTCGCTAACCTCGACTAATTAACGGTATAATGTTTTGATTTAAATAATAAATTCAGTTATTACTGCTTATAGTAGAGTTATTTTAATATTTAAAATATGTTATTATATAGAATATGTAAAATGACTAGTATATTAAATAAATGTTTATATGTTTATTAAATCCTTCAACATTGGAGGTGATTAATCAAATTTACCGTAACATATATATTTATTCACACACACAGATACAGACACACACTCTCTCTCTCACTCTCTCTCTCTTTCACTCTGTCTCTCTCTCTCTCTCTCTCTCTCTCTCTCTCTCTCTCTCTCTCTCTCTCTCTCTATCTTTCACTCTCTCTCTCACTCTCTCTTTCACTTTCTCTCTCGCTCTCTCTCACTCTCTCTCAATCACTCTCACTCTCTCTCTCTCTCTTTTTTTATATTTAAAATTTTATTATTATAAATCACCTAGTACAGGGTATTGAGATAAAACATATTGCAACAAATAGCAGCACTAATAAACAAACAAGCAATTTTCATTATTATGCAGCTTAATTAAATATTTCAATAATGACTGTGAATGGGGGGCCCTGTGGAAGTACTTTCCTGGTAAAATTAAGTTAAGATATATTTTATCTTAATACTCTATGCCAGTTGGTTTATATTAATAGAAATTATAATATAATTTAACAGTACATAGAAATAATATGAATCCTAAAAAGATTAATTTCAGTAAAATAATACATATATATATTTCTCAAATACTAGCTCCTTTTCATAATCTTAGTTAGTTCGTTATTATTTATATAATCAGTAAGGGTACACTGTAATGCAGAGTGTTTACTTCTGGTTATGTTCTTCTTAGTACATTCCAAATTATATCATAATCGATTATTTGAAATTTTGACTATTTTTTCCGAATTGTGTAGTTATTTTATTCTTCAGATATCACATTATTATGTTTTAAATTATTGCCTCGTGTATGAGGTTCCCAGACCTGGTTCAGATAGTTATTAGTGGTAGAACAATTTGTAACTACGACTGTAAATTAATTATAATGGACTCTTACATAATCCCATTAATATATTATTACTTATGTTTAATTCTCAGAGATTTCTCATAGGCTACCATCTGGACTGACGATTTGTATCTAGGTCACATGCTAACTGCATATTCATGCTAATCTCCAGCTGAAATGTAACATACTTTACTCCTTCCGACCTACTATGAAAAATTATCTTCGATCATTTATTCCTGTCTGTTAATATATGCAAACCTAACAGTATTTTACTTTTCTTTTATTTACTTGAAATATAAAGTTGTTCAAGATATTTTGCCTTTTTAAATCTATATTTCTCTTATTCAACTTCAAATTTGCATCAAATACATCCACAGCTGGACGCTTAACAGCTGGAGGTTTAACAGATTACTGAACTCCTACTGCATTTTTAGGGTATGAAGGCCCGTTTATACCAAATCCGCTCTTCAGAGATTGGTCTTTTTGTTATACCCGTCATATAGGAATCTGAGTTTCCGAAGATTCCACAGGGATCTCACTTCCTACGAAGGACACAATGGCTCTAAGATCCGTCACCATGATGTTCCCACCCTAAAAGTATTTTCCCTATGGATAACTAACGAGAATCTTTCACAGAACCGTAAAAAGAGACGAAGGAATCAAATAAGAGAGAAAGAGTCGTACGGCGAGAAAATATTATTTATTCTTGACGAAATCTTACCGTGAAACGACCCTACCGGGTAAAAGTTTTAAGGCTTCTTCTAATCAGAGGAAATCAATCCGTCCCAAAACTTAAAATAATTTCGTAGTTTTTCAGAGTATTCTTTTAACGAATGATAGCAATATATTGCGAAGAATAATCGAAACTTTTACGCTGATTTGCTAAAATACATGTTGAGAAATTTCTTTTCCTCTAGAAATTAAACAAGAATCCTGAAAGAAAACATTTTATTCATGATTATATGCCACAAGGAGGTTTCCAATTGAACTAGTAACCGTTTAATCGAATCCCGTTGGAATATTAAAGTTGTTCGGTTGCTGTTTCTCGATAAGTTCACTAAATCTTTAATAAAACCCTCCTTAGGATTTCTTGAGTACCTTAATCAAGAGGCTTTGGCTATTTTCTAATTTATTTTCTCCTAAAAATCCTACTTTAAAATAAAATAATTGTAAACATACACCACGTGTTAAAAATCCATTTTTTTCGTAGTTTTTAATATGTCATCGCATAGTCCAACCCTGTTACAATCTACCAAGAACGAACTACAGTCAATCTAAACATGATCTGTCCTTGAGATTCTAAATCTCCGTTCATATTAATTTATATTTAGTATAACAAATAATATTTGCGTAGGTGCAGAAAGTTTATATAAAACAAACAGTGACAGCTTTTAATTATTGAACTGGTTAATCTAATAAGTCGTAATTGAAATTTAAATCCCACTTAATATTTATTTATTCGCATTCAATCCAGTTCACTTTGAGAACATTTCATTGTGTACAGATTTAGTTGGCAAAATCTATACAACAAATTTTAGTAATGTCAGTCATTTGTTAATTACTTTATTCCTTCTTACAAAAATAAATAAAGTATAAAACAAATTTTTTTTTAACTATAAATCAACATTTAACATAACATTAACTTAGTCTTTCGAGCATATAAACAGTTCAAGTGAGGTATTTATAAAACTTCTTGAAAATACGATAGTAGAACATGATATCTTACTGATGAACTACTATCTACAGAATTTTTTTTTGGAATTATTTTTTATGTCTAGACCATATATAATAGTAATAATACATTACTTTAACTTTTATGGACTTGAATAATGTAAATACAAAAATCTCTCACGTAAATTTCACTGCATATTTCTCACGAATTTTAAAAGCATTCACTACTCATAACATGTTTAGTAAGGACAAATAACTGTAATTGTCCGTCTGCTTATTTTTTGACTTATTAACTTAACATTTCCGTAAAGTAAATGAATAATACTTTCATGTAACAAAATCTTTTTTTCATTCATTAATCTATCTTTCTTTTTCTAATAAAAAATAAAACAAGAAAATAATAACTACCATTTTTATAGATCCTTTTATATTACGTTAAACTTATGTATGTACAGAACTTTTATTATTAAATTATGATGTATAAACTAATACGCCTACCTAGTTTCACTTAATTTCATTGTTTAATATGTTAATTTTTAAATAAATTTCACCGACCTACTGCAGATTTATACATCTCAATTTTTCATTCGGAAAATTCCAGGTTCGAATTCTGGTCGGCAAAACCTTTTTCATAAGTTAAAAAATTGCTATTCCATATTCCTATGCACAAGCTTTGAGCCTATATGATGAATTAATCATTAAAAAATTATTCAATTCATATTTACTTTAGTTTTTTAGAATTAAACTTAAAAATATAATCAGTGTACTCTCAATAAATATTATTTATTAAGATATCTCTATCTGTAGCTTATATTAATATAAACAATTCAACAGGTTTAATAATATTATAAATAATAAATAACATTATAAACCTTAAGTTACAAAAAAACTTATTCCATATTAATATCACTTCTAAGTAAACTTGAATTATTTTAGAATAAATCTTAGAATTGTAATTTCAAGTCACAACTTCACTTATTTACCAAAGATTTAGTTCAAATTTCTATTACCTTTTCAGTGGTGAAACAATGAATCAAATAAAACGATTTCTTCTTTAAACAGTTTAAATAATATTTTATTGTAAGATTATCACGGTTCTGCAAAGAGAAATTTAAAACATTCGGCAAAAATTCTTCATCACGTATAACGAATTCAAAGAGTTAGATTTAACCAAAAATTAATTAAAATGTTAAAGTGATTTTTTTTTAATAACTAGTAAAACATAAAATCAAACATTTCTATTGTGAGAGAAAGTGCATATGCTATTATTTAAAAAAAAAAAACGTTTGCCACAAGTATAATTATAACTCATGACTATAAGTAGGTATACAGGTCTGCAAATACCTTGTTTCTAATAATATTAAAATTGACAAGTAACAGCCAGACATTCAGTGCCAGTAAGCACGGATAGTACTCGTACGAATGTATATTGTAGGCTTACCATAGTATAATTTGTACAGACTGTACACATCTTAAGTATACAGTGAATGCTACTGCTACCCTGATCAAAGTACAGTCACACCCATATCATAATATATTACACTACATTCTTAGGTAGATATTTCTCTTTAAAACAGATTCTAAAGTAAGTTTTTTTTTACATACTATACCTATTGTTTTTTAATCTCCATAAAGTTAAACAGCTAGACAGACAAGGAAGTTTTCTACCCCTTCTTTATGCATATAATAGAAGTGGATACATGGTTGTTATACGCATGCAAGAGTAAATATTTTGAGAGTGAAATAAGATGAACGAAACGAAAACAAAGTTACCCTCAGATCTTGTGGTTGACGTGTGTATATATATATATATATATGTGTGTGTGTGTGTGTGTGTGTGTGTGTGTGTGTGTGTGTGTGTGTGTGTGTGTGTGTGTGTGTGTGTGTGTGTGTGTGTGTGTGTGTGTGTGTGTGTGTGTTGCCTTTAATCTGTAATATACTTTGTTCAACTAAACTGTAAATAATATTTTATGCTTTAATAAAATATTAAAATTAAAACTTTATCGTTGTAGAAATATTTTTTTAATAGTATAATAAATTATTATTGACAAAGCAATGCTGAAGTATTAATATTAATGTAAGAATATTAATATTTTCATCAGATATTGTTTAAAATGATTCTTATAATATTTACGTATTAAAAAGATAAAATGTACATTTTATGATGTAATAAAAAAACCGTATATAATACAGTTAAATTTATTTTATAAACCCCATTAATTTACCATAAATAAAATGTGGCAACTTCTAAAACAACTTAAAAGACTGCAAGAAAAAATACAGTACTAGTCACGTAATTGTTTTTATTTCCTAAATAAATTAAAATTCTTCTTATAGTTAATTATTCTGCTCACATTCTTCTGAAAGAATAATTGATCGTTAAAATAAATCTGGTTTTCTAAACTTTTTTAAAAATTAAAACAAAAGATTATCGGTTATATTAATGGTAAATTCTAAAGTTATTAATCATTTAGTCAACAAGGTTCATAATCATTAAGGAATATTATAAAGTTTTTTCAAGATTTATAAGTAATTTTTTACATATAACATTCATAACATCAGGAATTCGATAGGTGTTGAGGCGATTCGGTACAAGATACAAAATGTGGCTGAACAAACACATAAACTGGCTCGCTATTAACCTCCTGGAAAATAGCGAGGACATTAGGGATCTAAAGCGACTGCATGTATTATTTGTAAGTTCTCTGAGATGAGGTTAATCAGCTACTAGGATGATGTGTATCGTCAAATTCTTCATTCCGTTTCGTCACTTACTTTCTTTTCACCGTTTGATTAATTATTCTTTGTGTGAGACGTTTTTTGGTGTTTTCTTTGCTTTTTATGTTCTGAATTTCATCAATGTCCCTTGAGTATCATCTTTGTATGTACTTATTTTTGTTTATTATATATTTATTATGCTGTATAAGATACGCATACAAATGAATACATGTACAGTTTTTTGAGAGTTTGTGTTTTTTACCTTATGAGGTAACTCGTCTGAAATTTTTTGAAAAAAGTCTTGATGCAAAATAATAATTCAAAAGAGAAAGCACTAATCGATTTTAAATATCTAATAATAACTGCAAGTTTACAACTTTTTAATGATAATGCTTCAAAGTAAAACAGTATAGTTAAATTATGTTTCAGATGACATTAATTTAAATATTCTACGGGAATTTATCATGGAACAAGAAGACCTTTACACTACGGCTAACATTCATACTAGTGTTATTAATGAGAATAATATCCCGAAATTAACAATGTTCACCTTAAAACTAGACTGCAACAGGTTTATCAGGTTATCGGTTTTACCGTTTTACTTGTAAGCAGTAAACTAGATTGTAATTACATGCTAGCAAATGAGTAAGTTTTCAAAGTGCTACAAAAAATTTTCTAATCCTATTAGTAACAGTATACACATGAATATTTACACAATAATTTCACCTGAAAAGAGTTTAACAGTGATAATTTAGGGATTACAAATATGACTGGTAATATTCTGTAATAGAAGACGCTTCAAAATTGAAGGAATGTATGTGAAAAACTGGATGTTAAAGAGAAATTTAAACAAATTTCCAAACTGAATAAAAAATGTCTCATAAAATATCGCTAAAATAATAAAAAAAAGTATAAACTTATTTAAACCACATAAGGCAATTATAGAAACTTAAATATACTCGTTTAACGAACATTTAAAAAAATATATTTTTGAAAACAGGTTTTATTTTGAGAAAGAAAATATGTTTGGAGAGTTCGTAAAGAAAGTAGACAGATTAAATTATGCGGCAGTACTGGCAGTGACTGAATCCGTGATGAAGAAAAATTGAGAACATTGTGGTGGATCAGTACTAGGCTATAGCGTAAACAAGTATGGTAGAACAGGGTTTTAATTTATTAAGCATACAAAATTGCAAAGATAATTTATCATCTGTGAGATCAAAATATAACAAATAACAACCTATAACAGAATCATTTTATGTCTATTTCAGATAAAAAATCATTAGAATGATGTTTATCTAAAATAATTTTAAAATCCTAATACTAAAGTTAATAAAAAAATTGAAATTATCCCCAAATTTCAACTTTTAACATGATTATTCCTTTGTAAAAATAAATGTAGAAACCAAACTAGAATACAATAAAATTAAAATCAATTTTGTTTACTTAAAGTTACTTTTAAGTTTTATTTTATTTGTTACTTTTATATGTAAACATAGATTTTATATTTATATCAAATTCTGCAGATAATAAAAAAAATTGTTAATTTTTCAAATTCTATTTTAAATAAATCACTTGTAGCAACCAGATGTACCAATATAAAAATATCTACAATAAACGTTACATACAATAAAAAGTTTAATATAGTTTCACGCCCAGAAATACTGTGTATTTTAAATATAGTAATGTAATTCAGTACTGAACATTACCCGATCATTCAAGCCTATTTTTTAAACAATTTTCACATCCAACAAAGGAATTTAAGAAAATAACCTTTTCGTAGAAAAAGTTATTAAATCTAACGATAAACTGGATGATCCAAAAAAGACTTCACAACTTTAAAAGCGCATAAAAATTTATTTAGATAACTTACAGATTCGGTTTAGGTCTCATTTCACAGCAAATACATCAAGTTTTGACTCACGTTCATTAGTACCAAATTCGTCCATCAGCGCTATCACAAAGCTTTTAAAAAAGAATACATTTACTGGAGCGGAAAGTGCTCGCTGTATGTTTTGATTTCACGATTTGCAGTAAGCAACTGCAGTTTCATAGAGTACGGTAGGGAGCCTCTTATAAGGCAAACAATTTTTCTTGGCACCAAATCTTCATTGAGACAGGTTTTTCAGTTAAACATACAAAATCACCAAAATACCCAAGCGTCCCTGAAGCTGCTGTGGAACAACTCAAGAGAAAACTGTGCACGTAGTGGAAGTCAACTCTACGTGCGTTACGTGGGACGCATTCCACAAACGACTGTTTAGCGCGTATTACGTAAACGATTGAACTTGAAGCCGTACTAAGTAATCGTGGTTCAACACTTGCAGATGACGACAAAGCGCTAAGCTGCAGTTTTGTGTAGAAATGATGGATAGTATTGCAGAACAACATCACATTTTAAGACAATGTAATTTTTAAAGATAAATCAACATTTCACATTAGTAGCACGGTCAACACCCATAACTGCCGAATACGGAGTACCGAAAACACTAATAAACTTTGCAGCCCATTCGTGATAGCCCTAAGGTCAATGTTTTTGTGCCATAAGCAAACAAAGCTCGTTCTCTTCCAGGAGGCAGCCTTAAATGGTATCGTTTATAAGCTGCAAAATTTTCTAATTCCTCAGACGATGATGAGCAATATGGACGCCATTACTATCAGAAAAACGGGGCACCACCTCACTACCTCCTACAAGTCTGAGATTTTCTTGATACTCGATTCCCAGTTCGGTGGATCGGTCCGTGAAGACCGGCCACCTCGCTCCCAAGATTTGATCTCGCGCTAGATTTTTTCTTGTGGGGTTTCATTTAAAATCGGGTTTATGTAATACCTTTGCCTGATGATCATGTTGAGCCAAGGCTTTGAATTAACGACGCAGCTGCACATTCAATACCCGACTTGTTGGCTACAGTTTGAAATCGACTTCAAACGGGATAAATATCGCTTTACAAATGAAAATTTGTAATTTGTATTTGAATTATAATTTGTTTTCCCCACAGCCTCTCCGAGTTGGATCCGCATTTAAGCATAACTCAGTCCTGAAAGATGCCACGCCTAACCCCACGTGTCAAGCTCTAACCCCAGAGCAAGGCCCGGCAATGCCGGACCCGACCACCCCGCCCCAGGAGCTGGGACTCAGTCTTTTAGTTTTAGTGCCTGCCTCTAACAGGGGCAACCCGAAGGTCGATTCCTCCGGGACTCGGTCTTAACGGCTCCGGGGTGCCAGAGTCCCAGTGCTTCATCGCTTCATCATCGGCGCTCACCCGCACAAGTGTAAGTGGAGCTCACAACGACTCCACAGAATATCGTCCGACACCCCGTCGATACCTCGCCCTTTCGCCACCACAGATGCCCAGTGGCCGCTAGCACCTGCCCTATCACACCAGGACGAAAATTCATATCGGGCACTCATCCGTCGGGTGTCCTCCTTTCCGCAGATCGCACATACACGCGGGTGAGTATATTGAGCCCGCTTATGCCCGAGCTTCCCACAATTAAAGCAAAGGCTTGATCGGTCAACATCTTGACAGTCGGAGGACATATGGCCTAAACCCTAACATCGGAAACATCTGTCCTCGGGGTCTCTCATACAGGCCCGACAGTACACCCACCCAACCTTGACACTTCCAATTATAATTGGAAGACTCAATACAATTATAATTGTATTGGAATCGCTTACAATCACACAGCTGAAGTAGTAAATACATAATGCGGTTTTCTCACAATGTAGTTTTCCCACCTGGGGAAAAAGCTGGGGTAAGCTTGACGGCTAACAACATTCATGGGTTGTACAGTTCATTCACTTTGGTTCGATAAGGCGAAAGCCTTATGAATGAATCAAACCAAAGATAAGCAAAGTGAAAAGTGAAGCAAAGTGAACCTTAGTGAACATCAAGTAACAAACTTGATGTGTTTTTCTAAGAAATGAGATTTCAACCGTACTTGTAGGTTATCTCAATAAATTTTTATATGCTTTTAAATTTTTGAAGTCCTTTTTGGTATACTACAGACGAAAGTGGACTTGATAAAAAAAACTAGTAAAGAAAAGTGAAAAATCAATAAAACGTTTGAGAAAAATAGGCAAGCACAAAACTAAGTTTTTTTTTTCTCTAAAAATTAATACTGAAAGAAATATTATGAAAAATAGAGACAATAAAAGTTCTTAGAAAATCAAAATTGTAAAATTACTCTTTTTTTCTTTTTTTTGGCTCTAGCGTAGTAGTGCATCAAGCAGCTTACTAATATCTGAATATTTGCACGAGGAACTATTTTAGCCAGCATACACATTTAGATGCCAAGTACCAATCGTTTAAAAACGTAGTATTTTGTTGTTCAGTAGCTTGTTCTTTCTTTTTTCGCACATATTTTTTCTAGGTTGACCACATAAGATCTTTAGTATTAGCATTTTTATGTTTATTCCTTATTATACGGACTTTTTTCTCTAATGTTTATCGTTATGTAAATTTATATTTATCTCAAGTTCTATAGGTAATAATTTTTTTTTATTTCTGAGGTACTATTTTAAATCAGTCATTTGTAGCAACCGAATATACCAATATAAAAAATATCTATAGTAATCTGAATAATAAGTTTAAAATTTTTTATGTCGAGAAATGCTGTGCATTTTAAAGATTTACCCAAATTATATTTTTCAAAAAAAATTTTTTACATTCAATATACAGTATGTAGTATAAAAAACAGAAGATCCAAAACAATAAATAAATTGGTTCGCAAAAAACGAAGAAAAAAAAACATATTTTTAAGAAATTTTAATTCCCGTTACGAAGTTTTATTTTATTTTTATAAATAAATCATTATTTAAACATAAAACATAGATTAACATGATTAATCTAATTAGTAATCAGTTATAACTGTAACTTTTAACAATGCGTTACAACATAATGCATGTTGTTTCGTGCAGACGTCTTTTTTTAAACATTGTAAAAACGTTAAGTTTTATTTTAAAATAAAAACGCGTATACACTGTAGGAGTAATGACATAAATTAAATCGATAAACAGCCTATAAGAGGCAGATGTTACCAAGGATCACAAAGCATTTTCAAAAATTATACATTTTTGAGATATTGTTACAAAAAGCTTTATTTTTAATAACATATTTAATTTAAAGAATTGGAATCGATTGTAAATTAAACACTACGGCACAAAAAAAAAATTGATTACTGAATATTAAATAAGATTTAATTTTGTTCACAATTTTCACATGAAAATGTAAACAAAATAAAAGAAAAGCTGGCAAAATATTACATGACTTTTCCAGCTATACCGGTTAATATAACTTGATAAAAATGTAACTTTTATAAAATGATGTATAACTTTTATGGAAGTAGTGAAAAAAATTGCTTCTCGTTTTGGACCCGGAATAAAATGTAGGTGCCAAAGCTACTTTAATTTTAATAACCCTTTAAGTGATGAAGAAGAATAACAAAAACGTTTTTTTTGTAATAAAAATTGAAAGAGTTAAGAGCCAAGAAAAACAGAACTTATATTTTTTTAAGGTTAGGGAATAAATTTTAAGAAATTTTTCTAAAATACTCATATATAGGTTAACAAATTTGCTTAAGTAAATTTTTCTCTAAATCTAGCCCTTCAATTAAGCTTATAATATTAAAAAAATCTTCAAAAAAACTTTTCTATACTTTAGGTCCAGGGGTTTAATTTTTAAAAAATTAAAAAATTCTATTCATTTCTTACTAGCTTTATATGTGAAGTATAAACATTTATAGAATTTTTGAAAGATATTTAAAAACAAAAGAGATAGATTAAAAGAACAAAATTTATATATTTCAATTGTAAGAGGTGGGGATTGATTTTTTAATATATGCATTTAAAGTAACAAATTTGCTTTGATAAAGTTTTTTCAAAAATGCCTGTGAAGAAGATTGAAATTATTTTTTTCGCGATATCGCTCCACTTCCTAACGAATTCTGAAAAATAAATATTAATACAATCAAAGCCCCGCTTATGCTTTAGAAACATTTGAACCAAATTTGAATAAAATCGATTTGATGAATCCTGAAATATAAGGGCAGAAGCAGTGAAACGCACATATGTACATAACGTATGCTTTTTGATCCAGATTAACAAGTTAGATCCTGAATCACAAAGATTTGTAAAAAAATTTTTGACATGAACGTCCCACTTTCCCTTTTATAGCAATTCTAGCTATATTCTCCGGGAAGTAAAAACAAATATGTTTTTATTACGAGGAATGAGATAAGTTAAAGAAATTGAGCAGATTATTTTGAATTTTTTTTATGAATTTTTAGAAGAAATTCAAATAAAAGGTAAAAGAAAATAAAAAATCATTTGTGAATCGAGATTTCAAGATATCTTTTTTAAACAATTTTTTTTGTAAAATAATATGAGCTTTAATTTTGATTTTCTTTAATATTTTTAGTTCCTTGTACGAAGTAAATGAAGTATTGTGATTGTAAAATATTAGGTTTCCAGGTTTCAACGGAAATATCCATTTTGACCATCCCTGAATTCATTTTGACTAGTTTCGACGTGACGTCTGTACGTACGTACGTATAACTCAAAAACGATTAGCCGTAAGATGCTGAAATTTTGGATTTAGAACTGTTATAATATCTAGTTGTGCACCTTCCCTTTTGATTGCAATCGACTGAACCAAAAGTATTCAAAAAATCCCAAAATCCAAAAAAAATTGATTTTGGATCTTTTCTTAACCGCAGTAATAAGCCCTCATTGAGAGCTTTTCAACGATATATCATGTGGTACTTATTTTCACTGGTTCCAGAATTATAGCCAAATAAAATTTTAATTAATGAAATATTTGAATCTTACAATGGGAAGGCACATCGGTTCGAATCCTACTTCATCTCCTTTCTTTTTTAACTTTTTTTTTTATTTAAATATATTGATTTATTAATAATTATTAACCACACATTGTAAAAAAAAATTACGATGAATAATAATTCAATAAAAACAACAAAAAATATGGAAGTTTTTAATGAAATAAAATTTTATGTACTTTTCATTTTAAAGAAGTGAATAAATGTAATTTAATATGCGTACAAGGAACTCACGTGCTGTCCACATCAGATTTTTTTTTTAATAAAAAAGAAGAAATGTAAAAAGAAGATCACCAAGGGAGTACCAGAGTCCCAATTTTCGTTTTGATCTTAGTCGTTAAAAATTTAAATGTGCTACAGTGTTTTATGATCTGAATTTTGGGAGAATAAAACATAAAGAATAAAATGAAAATAAAACGATTTGACTAAGAGGATGACGGCTTCCCTAAACTTTTATTTTTTTCATGCAGTTAAGCTATCCCGCAGTGAAGTTCATTTAAAGTAATTAATATCAATGGTTCTTAAGTTACAGAATATAAACAATCGGATAAAAATTCTAGTAGCACTCTTTACTAAGATTTTTAAAGAAAATTTAAAACTTAATAGTTTCAATGTGTAAAGACACATCAATTTTCTTTATTAAATATAAATAAGCAAATTATATTTAATAACATTATATCTGACGTAACATACTGTATTTATTTAACTTATGGATTTGTTTTAAAGGTAAACTAGTAGAAGCAGTTATATTAAAATTATTAAAATAATTTCAGCAAACCGTTTTTTTTTTGTTTTTTTTTTAAATCATTTTCCATAATACGATTTTTCAATTTTTTTTCGAATTTCCTTGAATAACCTTGACTAATTGAAAGCAGATATTTTTAAACACATATTACCCATTTAATATAAAACCTGTTTATATGAATGATTTCTTATATTTCTAACATTTATTTTATTTGAAATAAAATAAATCTATTTAAAATTGATTGCACGATAGTTTTACGTTCATAACAATTTTAAGCGCAATTCATATTAAATTAAATCAGTTATATAAATGTATACGTATATTTGAATGAATAAAAAAAACTTACAGGCCCAAGTTGGTCTGTCAAGTACATAATAACATTTTTACTACGTAACATCTGAAATTCTCATTCAGAAATATATACATATATATATATATATATTATATATATATATATATATATATAATATATATATATATATATATATATATAAAATTATTATTATTATTGGGTTTGACATTTAAACTCCTTAGCCAGATAAAAGTCAATCCGCATAATATGTAATACGTGTAAAAGACTGTGATGCAATAAAGCTAACCACTTAGTTGGAAGGTTAACATCTTTTTTAGTTGATACAATTTCTACACACAGCTAAGTTCACATTTCAATACATTTTTAATCATTAATGTAATTTATAACGGACAACCAGTACTATTATACATTTATAAACTATCAGAAAAGATAGTTTTTATCTAACACCACACATATAACTTTTCCTAGTATTACACACGAATTAATCTTATAGCATTGATCATTAAACATAGGTTAATGCTATATTATTTCACGATAAATTTGAGGCTTAATATCTTGCTTTGTAGTACAGTTAAGAGGTCAGCCTTATTTTATTCCCCAATCATTTTTTGATAACTTACCAAATTTCCCTCCATTATTAAAGTAATAAAGAAAAACTGAAGAAAACATTTCTATTATTTTACTACTTTAAAATCTAATTTGAATTTATACATTGCGAAATGATTAAAAAAAAATATATATATATATATAAACCTGGTTAGCTGAATAATCCCCTAATTTTTTATCATTATTCTCGTCCAATTAACAAATTTTGGGAAGAAAGATTTTCCAGTTACCAGTATTTTCGTGTAATAGGTACTTACACCTACTTAGTCAGATACTTAGTCATGATACTTAGTCAGAAACGGTTATTTTTAAAAATGTAAAATGTTCATTCTGATAATGTGAATAAAAAAATGTGTACATTAATTAAAAACAACCACGTTTTTCTGAAAAGTATTAAAACTGGACTACTTTTCTTAGTTTTTATTTATTTTTTTTTTTGTAACTATCGGGGAGTATAAAATAAATAAAACGTCCTTGATTTGTTTTTTATCTTTATTAAAAATAGAGTTTTTAAGCTATCAAATATTTACAAAGATTAGATAGCAGATAGAGCTAATATAGCTCTATCTGCTATTAAGTTATTATATAAAACCTTCGTTTGTAATACAACAAACAGCATTTTCCTTTCTTTTTTATATTAATTAGATCTCAAAGAACCATGTTGTTCAACGATAAGGAAAGGTACAATTTAACAACTAGCAGAAATGATATAATTATATTGTTTTACAGATAATATTAATTGTTATAACACAACAGTTCATTAATTTTATAGTTCAGATTTTAATTTACAACTTCCAGTAGATATATAATTTTATAACTTATTTCCTATATAAAAACGATTTCTGTTTCTTATATTAACCGTAGATGAAGTAATTTACGTTTAAAAATTAAAAATAAATCCAATTTATACATTCGGATGGAAAGAAGAAAAAGGAAAGGAGATATCAGATGATAGATTTAACTAAGATCGGTTGGAGGATATAATAATGTTAAAGACTGCATAAAATCGTGAAGCATGTAAAACTGTAATGTGAGGACTGCCAGAAAACAGGACACAACTGGTTTATTTATCGATACAAAATAATATTTCTGAGCAACTAAAACGAATTTTGCGTCCAAAATATTTTAACTCGACCATTCCTGAGATGTATCCTCAACCACCAAAGTATATTATCTAGTATTCAAATTTGTATAAAAGCGACCAAATTTTTACTTTAAAAGCGACCAAATTTGTATAAAAGCGACCAAATTTTTTAATCAAATTTGTTTAAAAGCGACCTTTTTCTTCTTTCCATCCGAAAGTCACACAATTGATATCTTCAGTAGGGATAATGTAGTTAACAAAGTTCATAGCCAATTCATCCTTCTTTTTCTTGTATTTTTAAGCCTCTTTACTTCCTTGTACGAAGTAAAGGAAGTATTGTGACGGCGAAAAATTTTGGTTTTCAGATTTCAACGGAAATATTCATTTTGACCATCCCTGAATTCATTTCGCTTTTTCAGCGTGATGTTTGTACGTACGAATTTATCTCGTATAACTGAAAAACGATTAGCCGTAAGATGTTGAAATTTTGGATTTAGGACTATTGTAACATCTAGTTGTGCACCTCCCCTTTTGATTGCAATCGACGTGACCAAAAATGTACAATAAAGCCCAAAATCCAAAAATTTGATTGGAACTTTTTCTTAACTGCAGTAATAAGCCCTCATTGAAAAATTTTCAACGATATATCATAAGTGGTATTTATGTTCACCGGTTTCAGGGCTGTATATAAATAAATTTTTAATTATTGAAATATTTGGATTTTATAAGGAGAAGGAAAATCGGTTCGTATTCAACTTCATTTCATTTTTAATTCGAATATATTGATTTATTAATAATTATTAACCTGTGATTGTAAAAAAAATTACAATAAATAATAATTCAATAATAAAAATAAAAAGTAAGATATGGAAAAAAATACGTTATTAGTGAAATAAATTGTTTTCTACTTTTAAAAATGTGTATGTGTAATTTAATAGGCGTACAAGGAAGTCATGTTGTGTCCACATCAGATTTTTTTTTCCTTTTTCCTTTTTTTTTTTCGAATCTGAAAACCTTCGACTTGGAAAATCGCCTGTTAAACAAATGATCTGCGACGACGAGTTTACCACTAGATCAGCGCAATGGGCTATGTAGGGAAATAAAACAAATCTGTGGATTTGAAATGTGACTATCAAATCATATAAATCTGAGTTATCTGTTCTCTGTTTAGCATAAGCTGAAAGCTCAATATTAATCTCTTTTTGATTTAATCTAATACTAAATAAATAAAATAATAATTAATATTTATTACAAATAAATTCCATTAAATTACAATTTTATTAAAAAAATATTTTTTGATAAAATAATTCTGAGGGAAATTTACCATTATAACAAAAAATAAATTATGATTTAGATGATATTATTTCTATCAATTAATCCGTAGGATTTTAAACAACAGATCCAAATTTAATATAATTTGTTTAGTAGTACAATAAAAAACAAATCTTAAAAAATTAAAAAAAAGATAATAAAAAACTATTAAAATCGAAAATGTTTTAGTTGAAACAAAACATACTTTTTTAAAGGTAATTTACCTTTTCCCAAGTTCTATTGTATTTCCTAACGTACTGAAATTTTTTAATAGCTTTTTATGTTTTATAAAACAACTTGAAAAAATATTTGATAAAAATTCAAGGAAGAATTTTTATTTAATATAACATTCCTGGAACTCATTTGCATGGATTTGCTTTACAATAAAGGAGAAAGTAATTATTACAGCCTGGTTTTTTATTATTAACAACGTGAAAATACAGATATAAAATTGATGTCTCCACTTTTAGCATTTACTATTTGATTTTTTTTTTACGCTTGGATAGTTACATCAAATATAATTTGAGAGGTTAATTCTCATATCCGTATGGCAACTGTTAAAGTAAACAATTTATACATTAACCTCTCTTAGCATGCAATTTTCAGTAAAAATAAATTTTAAAAAGTCATTTTTTTCTTTATTACCATCAAATACTCATCTTTTACGAGTAAGTGCTACTTCATATTACTATTAATAATAGTAATTCATTTTTAACAAAAAAAAATCTTCGTATGATAATGAATAAAAACACTAATTATGCTAAAAAAAAATCTCAAATATAAAATTTTATTTAATTCGTGTAATTTAGATAATACTTACTTAGTTAATCAATTTTTTTGCATTAAGTAAGAAAATATTTCAATCCTAATTGAGTTTAGAGTGCTGTGTTCTTCAACAATGAATAAGATACATACTATTATTTAGATTATATAAAATTATTTATATATATATATATATATATATATATAATTTTAATAATTTCTTTTACCATATCTTTTAATTACCGTATATTTTATACCTAAAATATATGTAAGTATGTTCAAAAAATCTCTCATAAATATGCGTAAACATATACTCATACACTTGCACAAGCAATGCAATGAACCGGCCTCCGTGACGCGAGTGGTAGCGTCTCGGCCTTTCATCCGGAGGTCTCGGGTTTGAATCCCGGTCAGGCATGGCATCTTCACACACGCTACAAATCATTTATCTCATCCTCTGAAACAATGCCTAACAGTAATATCCCGGAGGTTAAACAAACAAAAAAAAACGTTTTTTTTTTTAAATAAAACGAAAAGTGATTAATACGATATTAATGAACGATAATATTTTTTGATAATAGTAAAAGTCCTCCAGTTATATCCTACAATCAGAAATTAATTTAATATTACAAAAAACAAATTTTTTTTTTGCGTTAATTTGTGATAGATAGTTTATTTCATTAAAGAATAAATTTTTACAAAATTAACGTGAAAAGTAATTGAAAAATCATTTCGTGAAAAGATATCGTTTTAACTACTTTTTGGAAAAGATTAGTTTCATTTCAAATTTAAACGTGTTCTGTTCTACCTTTTTCTGTTGTGATTTAATTTATTTTATAAAAATCGACAGTAGTTGTAGAATAAGCAATACAGTGCTACTTATTCTGTATCACATGCACTTAAGAACAAGTTTCTATCTGCTTAATTATTTTTAATATCGATTTCGATAGTCAGTTTCAACAGATTGGCTGTTAAAAAGGAACTGAAAATCATCTCCTAGTAAAGATCAACCTTTTTTTACTGAATCGTGATTTTTACAACATTGTACAGTAGGTACATTTGACCAATTTTAGTATTTTCTGCAAATAATTTATTTATAAATCAATCTGGTAAATAATGATATTAGCTTACTAGCTAATATCAATTAGTTACGATTTCGACGTACGTTACTAAGTTACTAGTTCACATTTCATCATTACTAAATGCAAATGTCCTGCTTCTCTTAAATGTTACTATTGTAATATTATAATTGCACTGTATTTTTAATAAATTTAACAGAATGAAGATAGATTGAATGTAAATTATAAAATGCGTAAATATAAATTTACAATAAATATATCAGGCTAAGAAATTTCTAAATAGTATTATTTTCCATTACATGTTCACAAGTACATCTCGTAAAGTTAATAAATAATCTTTTTTTTATATTAAAAGCATAGACATACGTGATAACTCCGATTAATCACAGTTTTCCTTAAATTTTCTTCATAAACTAATTATAAAATAAATATTTTTTGGGGGATAGATTTCTTTAAATGTTTCACTAACCGTATCATTAAGATGGTGCAGAAAGTTAGCGCTTGCCTTCCCTTACAGAAATTGACGGTTTGAATGGTCCTTGTCCGGAACCATTATTAGTGATATCGGCTCCTCGATAGTATCTCATGATAACCATTTTGTTTGTAGATTCTAATTAATAATAATAATATCTCCTTCCCTGGCTTCCAGGGGTGTATTAAACGCAGGTACATACACTACAGAGAAAAATGATCTCCACAACAATATTGTAAAAAAATCCACAAATTCCGAATTATTATTACAGATAAAAAACATTTTGATACTTCATCACACATAAATACTTATACGTGGAAATTAAGGTTAAAAAATCATCTGTAGTCGATATTTTATCAATAATTTAAAGGCATTCATCAATTTTCTTTTAACTAAAATTTTATTTTATAATAATATACTCGCATACTATTCAGTAAGCAATAACAAAAAAAAATTCAGAATAACTAATTTTTATAAAAAAAAAACAAAAAACAAACGCTAATTATTGGGCTTCCTTCGTTTCCTGCAGTCCATCACATCAACATATCATGCCTGTGCATATAGATACTTAAGATCGAACCTATTGCATAAACTACAGTATTTCTGAGATCACTTGATATTTATTCCAACGTACGATTGTTGGTAAGATTGAGACTTTCGTGCAAGAAAACATTCAAATAAAAACAGCAAAACATGCAACAAAAGCAATGACACACATTTCCGGTCCGTTTATATATTAAAGAAATCATTTCCTGAGGGTCAAATGTGAAAAAAAATTATTACATAACAGTAAATCAACGAAAAGAATATTGAGCAAGAGCAGTAGGATTGCACGATTTCACGATAAGAACACGCGCAATTTCTAGATGACCAATTTAGTCATCTTTGGACATCTAGAACTAACTCTCGGTTGGCTGGTTGCACGATGCACGATTTGATTTTCATCTGTACGTCAAGCAGAATTCATTTTTTATACTGACCTCAATCCAGATTATTTACCCTACAGACGTGAGTTCGTACGAAAATGCAGATTTAATTACAAAACCATAATGGTACTGCGTAACAATATATTAGTCTAAGTAACTTTTAGTTTAAAGATATTTTGATATAAATACAGGCAACGTACGTTTTCCTGCCAGAGACAACTAAAAATCACATTCACTGTTCAATCCTTTCAGCACAGTTTTACAAAAATATTCTTTTAAACCATGAAGTCTCCTTAAATTCCTATGTAAAGCAATCAGTCAATTATTGAATAACGTAAAGTTGAAGAACAAACCGTTTTAAAAGTTAATTTTAATTGTTAATTTTTTTCAACTAGAAAAGTAGAATGTTTTAAATGAGATGGCCATCAAAGAAACCTGTCAACAATTTTATTTATAAATATTTAATGTGTTTTACAATAATTTTTTTGATTCCAACAATATGAGATAAAAATAAAAAAAAATTCTACTTGAAATTAAATAAAAAACTGCGGGTATTTATAAACTTTCTTAGTCATTTCCTTTTTTATTTAAAAAAAAAAATATTAAGAAGATTCATCTTTACCTAACTCGTAAATTCCAGCCATTTGACTTCTTCTGAAGCCACCGGACAGGAAACAGTACCGTGATTGGTTCAGTAGCTCTGTTCCTCATTCGCCGAATCAAAAAAGTAAATATCTCTACTGGTCCCGGGATCCTTAACATTGATCTATCACAGTTTAAACGTCAGATAGGACCAAAAGTAGATAAAAACAGAAAAGAATAAGGAAAAATTGCGTGTAGTAAGAAATGCGGATTTGTTGCATGAAGGAACCGTTGCAAGAAGCAAACAACTTGACGTTGAAGAAAGCTCACGGCCATCCCTCGGAACATCGGAGCATTATTATCCAGAAAATTGTACCAATAATTCTTCCCTCAGTACCACACAATATATTACAAAATAAATTGTTTTCTTCAAAATTGAATGTTTATCAGAGGACAATCATAAATTTTCTGAAGGAAATTGTCAAAGTAAAACAATTAAATATTATATAAAACAATAAATCATGTAATCATTTTATTAAATATATATTTTTTGTTTCTTTTTTATTTAAAATTTAACTGTAAACTTTAAAAAAAAAACAAATTAATTTAAAAATTAAAAAACCATAACAAAGTAATACACATTCCTAGGACACATGATTTTTTTATATTACTATTACATCTATCGTATTAAAACTACATAACATACACAATATTGCATTGAAATATTAAATAACCACATGAATGTCTCCAAGTAATGTAATAGATTCTACGCGGTTTTTATGGTTTATCGTCAATTCAGATTTAAGAAAAACCACAATTTATGCGGAATAAATGATTATATGCGGTGATTTATTATTTTTATATGGTCGATGACCTCGTTAAATATATCTTGCATTACAACAGTTTAATCTTTGTAACTGACAAGGATTATTGTATCAGTTTATCTCGAAAGAATTTTTTTTTAATCCTGAACAAAAGATAATGATAATGTAGAAATAATCCTTTTTTTATTACATTAAATGTACTTTATGCAATGAATTAGTAGGTGCAGAATATTTACAGTAACGGACATTACAGTAATGTAACGCTTAATAAAGATTATCTAACATGGGTTTTTCTTTCAATTCAGTTTCAGCAATGAATCGCTATTTTGGCTAAGTGATAATAGAAGGTTTTCTTTATATTTTACTTTATCAAAAGGTTGTACAAAATACAAGCTTTTACGACAACAGAAAATAAAATTATAATCAAATACCAGCAAAAAATATTGATATTATATAAAATTATTTCAAAAGATTATTCAAAATACGAGAATTTTAACTAATGAATTTCGTATTTTTTCTCCTACCTGCAGATTCAGTACTTAAATTTTTTAATCATATATTATTTACTGTTAACTCATTGCAGTATCAACAAAAGCAGTGCATATATAATAAAACTGAGTAAAGCACCTTGTAAAATGAAACCAAAACTGACGTCAAAATCAAAAGTTGGGCATTTTTCGTAAGCTATTTTCAACAGACCCGGCTGTTCATCCGGTAAATACGAAAACAAATCTTCAAGACTCTAGTTCTTAAATTTACTACTATAAATTGTGATTAACTTTCCCTTTTGAGTAATATTTCTTAAAATAAAATCGAATGTAAAGCAATATAATGCGGGCACACGACGACAAATATTCGATTTCTACTTGATTGGATTTACGTGGTGATATTGACGCAATATTGCTATCTCTTAACATAAAATAATATTATGTAAAATCAGAAAATTTAATTAATTAGTGATATGTAATTATAAATCTTATGTCTTTACCACAAGTAACATAAATAATTAAACAAATCTATATAATGAAACTTTAAAATAAAAGGTGACTGACCTATTATGAAAATTAATTTATATACTCGTAAATATGACAATGTTCGTTTTGTGTGTGTCCTAACAACTCAAAAACTACTTGACCGATTTCGCTAAAAATTTCACAATTTATTATTATCTGCTCCGAGAGTGTTTACATGTTATTAGTTCCACATATTTATTAGTCTGGCATGGGATGTTTCTTATATAGGAATGACTGCACTGAAATTTAGCAATAGCAAGCATTACAGAGTTCACTAGTTTATAATAAAATAAAGTATAGATTACTGACATTTGAATTTAAAATTAATATTAGTAAGATAAAAAAATCTTGAGTAGAAAACATCTTTCTACTCAAAATAACTGAAATCCGACTTTTCGTTCTTTTTTTATTTTGTATAATTTTTTGTGCAAGAAATATACAAAAATAAAGTAGTGAAAAAATTAAAAAAATTGTAATTTTTTTATTTTATTTAATATTAAGATACATTTTTTACTTATAAGAAAATTAAATTTATTATAAACGTAATTTTATGAAATAATTTAAAATAGTGTGTAGACCCTACACAGAAGCATCAAATTTAATCTCACTCACCATTGTGACTCACTGCATAAGCTCGTATGAAAGATTTGTCTGTTGTCGATCTTAAATCGAGTGTAAGTAAAGAACGACTCAATCAATCTTCACCAAATTTTCACATGTACAACGTTAGATACACAACTATAGCATATCCAAATTTCAATGAAACTTTTGTAGTACCGGTAGTTTTGGAGATATTTGAACCACAAATTTTACATTTAGGCCTATATAAAAGTATTTATGTAAAGAAATTACCTTTTAGTGAATAGTATTGTAACAGGACCAGTATAACGAACTAAGGTAACGGATTTCTTCCAGGTAAGAAAAAGAAACAGAAAAAAATAATGAAAAGAAGAATCCAGAAGAAACTAATAGGGATTATTTTCTCAGACTAACAGGTCCGTTTAAAATTAAATTTTGGAGATTTACGAGCCAAAAATTTTATGCATAGACATTTTATATATATATATATATAATTATATTTTAAGTGAATAGCATTTTCGTAATCCTCATATCTTAAAACGTAAAGAAATCTCAATTTCATCCCGCCGTGTGACCAAAATTAATACCGTAATTTCCTTCGAAATGTCGGTAAAAAAGAGACGAATGAAATTAAAAAGAAAATTTAAGAATAATTAGTAGCTTAAGTTGGCGATTTCATTGTTGAACTTTTTGTAACGCGCATAATTCTAAGAATTTCAATTAAAAGACGCGATTACATATAATTTCGAAGAAAAATTAAATATCCATTAACGAAAAAGATCACAAAAATTTAAAGGTGATAAATAATTTGTGATATAGGTAACAAACTTTTAATAGGGGATATAAAATAAAGTTAATAAATCTAACACTATAGAACAATATAAAACACTGTAGGGTTTCACACAATACAACTTACGTAATATATACTCGGTGAATAACTCAGTAAAGATCGCGAAAAATATTAAAAATATTTTAAAAACCACTGAAATATTTTAAAATTCAGAAGTTCTTTACGTAAAGGTTTTTGATAATAAATAATTGTTTTTTTTTAAGAATTTCATGTTATCACCTATCATCTTTTTAACATTCAGGGGGGCTTCACGTTAATGAATTTCAAGATTTTACTAAAACAGACCGTTAAAAAGGAATCGAAAATCAGTTCAATAGAATAACAATACGACTGGATAAATATGAACACTCTATAGAGAAATTATGTTTCATAGCAAACATTTCTTTTTTTTTAATTAACAATATTCAAGAAATTTATGACCTAATTTTTATTATTCCTAATGTGTATGTTGCAGTGTGTTCAACTAGTGAGCAATAAGCACCATCCCTCCATGTCCAATAAGATGACTACACCTCACATACTGAGGTGTAGTCTTGTACAGACTAAGACCGCGATCTTTCCTGAGATGTGTGGTTAATTGAATCTCAACCACCAAAAGATTCAAATCCGTATAAAAGCAACTAATTTTTACAAGGATTTGAATGTTCTAACCTTCAACATCAAGAATCAGCTGTTAAAAAAGTAATTTGTGACGACGAGTTTAGCACTAGACCAGCCCGATGTGCTTATTTACTAATAGAGTAAATATCGTATGAAATCAACCTTTTGATATTAGAGTTATTGCAGTAACCTTTGTTATTCCAAATTCAAGTACAACGATCAAAACCTTTAAAGGAATTTTTACCGACGGTTATTAGAACAATAAATAAATCACTCAAAAGATAACTTTTCTTTTTAAGTTTAAGAATAACAGGAAAACGATCGTACGAACTTAAAATAATAATTTTTAAATAAATTTCCTTTGTTATTTAAACGATAAAATAAATCAATGCGCTGAAAAAATATTCTCTTTTAATCTAAGTTCAAGATAAAAGAATACAGTGTGTAATAAAATATAACCTAGAAATGAAGATGACAAGAACTCGGAATGTAGCTGCAATTTATTAACATATTTACATGCCTACCGTTATTAAATCAAGGATTCAAAAGAAAGAAAATATTTAAAGTTCAAGAACGACAACTTTAAACAACAAGAAATATCATCTGCAGAATTTTTGTTCTTTTTTATGATACATTGAAGTATATATAGTAAAGAATATTTTTAACTTTTATTGAATTAATAATATACAGATTTATAAATCCTTATAAATATATATATATATATATATATATATATATATATTAAAAGGGTTATTAATTAAACTTTAAGCATTATAACTGAAATACACAGATTCATTTAAAATTTTTAACTATAACATTTTAAGAAAAATTAATTATGAAAGGTGGGTATGCAATCTTCTTTATTCCCGATTCAAAATTTATCTAAAAATTAACAAACAAAGAAATTATTAAGATCTACTTTTAGTAATCCAAAACCAATATTAAATTGTCTACTTAATTCTACAAAGACCTACATTGGCTTTATATTTATGATTTATCTACCTCTGTAAATAATTTATGTTTAAGTACATTTAGCCAACCGGGCTGGTCTAGTGGTTAACTCGTCATCGCAAATCAGTTGATTTTCGAAGCCGGAGATTCTGAGGTTCAAATCCCAGAAAACGTTAGTTGCTTTTGTACGGATTTGAACAATAGACAGTGCATACAGTTACTTTGGCGGCTGGTGTTCGATTAACCATACGTCTTAGGAATGGCCGGCCTGAGCCTGTACAAGACTATACCTCATTTACATGTCATATCTCGTAGGTCCACGGAGCGAGGGATTGCTTATTTATTGTTTACTAGTTGAACAGATTGTAGCGTACACATCAGGAAAATAAAAAATAATAATAAATAAAATTAAGTACATTTGATTGCTTTCTCGTCACATTTACTAATGATAATATATTTTGATAATTAAAACTTACATGATATACGACAATAAGCTGAATCTCCTTACAACATGATGTTTCTGGAATTATCACAGAGAATATCAACGTGAACACAGCAAGGTATGAAAAAGGTAGAATGCCAACAGATAAAATCACATTTATTGAACCGGTTCCCGTAGATCATATAAATATACTATGTTGTTTTTATGATAATAGGTAACAAGAAATAATAAATTATTTTGGGGCATAAAGTTGTAAAATTAAACAAACACTTGAATTATATATGATATTCCTGAAAAGAAAATTATTCTAAGTATTGTAATGCGCTACTGGCATTGTGTTCGGACAAATGGGAAAAATATTACTTATTTAGAATTAATAATTTTTTTTAAATTTACATTTTACCATGTTGATAAACTAATCTCCTTAAGTTGTGATTTTTTTTAAACGGTGTTATGTAAAATATTAATCAAGTTTTTGTGTGATAAATAAATAAAAATATTTGGCTAAAAAGAGAGTTGGGATACAGTTTGAGATTTTAATAATTTCTCCCATAAGTTGCAAGAAATATTATGTATTACTATTTTGATTTTATCTTTTTTTAATTTAGTGGATCTTAATTGATTAAATTAAATTTCTTAAGTTTCCAAAATTTTGAAATAGTCCACATAAATACTTTATATTATTTGATAGCAGCAGTTACAGATTAACTCATCATATGTTTTGTTAAAAACCACCGGGTTGGTCTAGTAGTGGTAAACGCGTCTTCGCAAATCAGCTGATTTCGAAGTCGAGAGTTCTAACGTTCAAGCCCTAGTAAAGGCAGTTAGTTACTTATATACGGATTTCAATACTAGATCGTGGATACCTGTGGTCTTTGGTGGTTGTGTTTCAATTAACTACACATCTCAGAAATGCTCGACCTGAGATTGTACAAGACTACACTTCATTTACACTCATACATATCATCCTCTGAAATAATACCAGACAGGGATTCCCGGAGGTTAAATAGAAAAAAAAATATTTTGTTAAATCAAACCTACTGTCATTTTAGGATAAGAAAAAATCGATATAATGGAGGTAAGTAGCATGTTTGGTTAGCTATTCTTTGAAACGTGAATATATGGTATGAACAATATAAAATATATTCAACCAGGTATTTTCGTAAATTATAATAAATGCTCATTCTGTCAAAAGTTTTCATTTTTGACATACATAATTATCTATTAAATATGGTTCGCTTTGGATTTTAATTTCTTGAATGAAATGTAAGAAAATCAAGGAAAGAACCTTGCTGCTAAGACGCCACTGAAATTTTGACGTGTTCGGAAAGCAGAACATATTTTTGAAAAAGAACGGTTTGAATATCTAAAACTTTTCAATTTTTGTTAATTAAAATTGAATCGCGTTCCCTAGAATGTTAATATGATTTTTTTTTAATCCTGTTTACCTACAAAATAAAAGACCCCGAACTTCTTCAACACGTTTACATATTTTTACTCGGCCCAAATTTAAAAAATTAGATTTGAATTTTTTTAAATTGTTGGGTTAGGGTTTCAGTAGAATTGAAACATCTTTGTTATCAATGTCTTTATTATTCACCCCTTTGAGGGAGAAAAGGGTTTAAACAGCAGTGGATTGCAAATCAATTTTTATTAATTAAAAAAAGTTGGAGGGCTTGGAAAGTAGAGTCCGAATACCTTTAACACTGACTTTTATATTGATTTCCAACAGGAAAATGATACTTATTGAAAAACAACGCTCCCAATATTGTAATAGTTTTGTTAATTTAAGGGCTACGAAGCTTTAGAAAATAGATACAAATTTCTTTCGCACATTAAGTTTTTTTTTTTTTGAAATAGGTAGATAAACAATATCAGAAATATGAATGTTATATAAATATATCAACTTCAATAGCTATTAAATTTTACTACATATGTATATACATAAAACTTAAAATAACCTCTTTCATAGTCTTAATAAAACTGTTGATGTCTTACCTAATTACCAAATCATATAACCTGCACATTATACAACAAAATGTACATTACTAAATAAATGTAGCAATTACAGAACGCATTAGTTAATTTATAACACTTTTAAACAACAAATAGATACTCTTAACAACAACTAAACCAAAAAAATAATCGGTTCAGACGACGCAACAAGGTTAACTGAATACCGATTGCTTGCATGAACATGTCCGTATCAGAAACTTACTGTTAACAATAGATGCGCATGCGCACGCGCGTACTAACAATAACGTCAACTGTCGGCAACATAGAACTACTGCAATACAGCACTGATATTTAAAAACAAAATAATTAACACTGGCCACAGACCGATTCTCCTAGAAGATAAGATAGTATTTCTGCTAGTTTGTTTTTAATAAACATGTTATACATGCATCTAGTGTGTAACTGATCACCTTTTGAAATAAATAAAAACTCCAGTGTTATGATATTATTAACGCACATGTTATATACTCGTATAACATACATACCCTAACTTTCAAGTAAAAATAAATTAAGAAATGTCCTTTATTGTTATTCTATTTTGAATAATAATATTCTAAACGCGTTCTATGGATGTTCTAGTAAATATTAAAAATTAACTTAGATTTCAAACAAAAGATAAAATTAATACCATACAGAATTTTCATTTCCAAGATCCTAGAACGTTGATTGTTGTTGTTTTCATGCGGTAGGACGACCACCCACCCAATCAGGACAACTATTATTTGAGGGTGCAATTATTATTATTATTATTATTATTATTATTATTATTATTATTATTATTATTATTATTATTATTATTATTATTATTATTATTATTATTATTATTATTATTGTTGTTGTTGTTGTTGTTGTTGTTATTATTATTGCACCCTATCATTATTATTATTTGAGGGTGCAATGAATTTTAATTTTCCGTAACGTATACTTACCCATTGATTAGTGGAACTCCTGAATAACTTTTCATTTGTCTAAAACTAAACGATTGAGAAATTTTGTGATAATTTAATGAATGATATTTTTGCATTTCTCTATAATAAGCTGAACTATTTTGTGTTCCTACAAGTAATAGATCTTATTGACCCGACTAAGGCTGACTTTCAAAAAACATTTCGTACGAAAACTGAAAATGTTACTTACTTTAATTCGTCCCCCTATACTTTTTTTAGTAATATTCATTAATAAATATTTCCGTAAAACAGAGGAAAGGTTCCCCATTTGAAATTTGTATACAATTTTATTTCGTTAAATTTTCATCATTTTAAAAAATTATTCTGAGTGTACACAAAAAGATGTTTTACTTAAAGGACGTCTAAACTATTTTTTCGGTAAGAATAAGTGGCCTGTTGATAAAAAATAGACATTACTAATAATAAAACTTTTAGTTATGATGTACGTTGCAACGTAGAAAAAATAATAACATGATTTAAATTTCATTAAAACTGGTTATTTTCATATATACGTTATTAAGTGCAAATGGTAAAAAGTTTTACAAATAAAAATAACGAACCACAAATTTAAATAAAAAACCATTTAAACAAAATCCCTTTTTCCTTAAAATTTAAATGGAAGTCAAACATAATAAGAAAATAGGGTTCTTTGCAATTATTAAAATAAATAATTTTAATTAAATATACTCGTATACAAAAACGTAGATAATGATTAGAAAATTTACGTTCGCTATCAATTTACGTAGGAAAATCACAGTATAATAAGATTTTTTATTAAATTAGTAATATAATCTCTCGAGAACAGTTTAACCGATTTTAATAAATTTAATAGTACAATAAAATTCAATTCTATCCTAAACAATTGAAGAGTTTTTTAATTCAACCAGTATGCGTTTTTTTTATTAATTTCCCGTCTAGAGCGCTACAGCAGAGCTATATCTCTAAAATAGAAAGTATTGTAATCGGTCCAATCGAGGCACATGCGGTTTTCACCAGGTCTTGCCTTTTTGACACCTAAGGAACCCAAAAAACCGGATGGAAATTTTCCGGATGTTAGTGTTCGTAAGTACGGTGTTTGTTCGGTGTGGCCCTCTAAATTACCTTATATCTCCAGAACTATTGGACCGATTTTGACCAAACTTGGTCAGATTGCTTCTATATAAGGGGCACTGATGCCATTAAATTTTCAACTTAAAAGGTCAAGGGAATGAGGCCGTAGAGTAAGGTCACCCTCAGTATCTCGAGATATTGCCTAATTAAAGTCGTATTTTTTTTAGGGATATTTGTTAATAATTAAAAAATAACAATATTTGCAAAATCGCACCCCCATCCCAAAAAAAAAATGCTGTTGTAGTCGTCTGCTGCGGTGTGACATCAAAGGTAAATGATAAAATTAAATAAATGAATAATATTTAAAGTGTAAAAAAGTAACTCTGACTGGCTGGATCTCGAACTCGATCGCCCGATCAACTCGGTACCTGGTGCGTTAAGTCTCGCGGTTTCACCAATCTGCCGACTGTACAAGCGAAATTTGTTTTATCTACGTTGTGAAATTACATTAGTTTAGTTAGTGCCAAACGTCTCCGCAAGTACCGCAACACCTGTGAGAATAAAATACAATATGCACGCGCGCTTTAGTTAGAATCATTTAGTTAGAATTAAATAAACGAAAATATATTATATTTAAATAAAATGATAAATATTTTAAATTACGTTGTGTGTGTGTGTGTGTGTGTGTGTGTGTGTGTGTGTGTGTGTGTGTGTGTGTGTGTGTGTGTGTGTGTAAACAGTGCATCAGAAACAACCCACAGTTGTCAGCCTTTTTTTACTTTATATAGCTTAGTAAATCTCAAACCAGCCGAAGAATGAATTTATATTCTTTTTTTTAATTTAAAACTTTTTATGGTTACTCAGTTTAGGATAGTAGATTTTAATAGTATTATATCTTCGTTAAATTTTACGTTGCAGGTACTTATGGTAAAAATCAGGGTTACTTTGTTACACTTCTAGAAATTAAAATCCACGGTGGAATAGAAATAATGAATGTTTTAAACAATAATAAAATCTATAAAAATATAGTTAACATCTTTCATAAACAGTCTAAATTTTCAGGTTCTACATAAGAATCTTAAAGATTCTTAGTGTAAAATAAAACGTTTTGTGTTTATATCATAAAAAAAATACTTAAATTTGGTTGCCGATTAGTTAATTTTTGTAAAACAAATTTTATCTTTTGTTCACAAAATTTAGTTGTATAAAAGACACATATGTAACTATGCTTATCAATTCTTGGTATTTGTTTTTGCTTGATGATATCGTCAGTAAACTTGAAGCTTATGGTGAGTTATGGAAAATAAGTTTTTTAGCATATGAAAAATGTCGTGCCTGACAGGGATTCGAACCCGGGACCTCCAGATGAAAGGCCGAGACCCTACCATTCCGCCTCGAAGTGGTTCTGTTCGTAATACTATTACCTACAACGCTACTTTAGTACACAGTAAAAGCTTGTTTTATATTCTAATCAGATAAAATAATGTGTACAGACATAGTATTATTTTTTAAATCTTTACTTTAAAACATATACATATCAAAAAATAATTATGGGTAATGGAGAAATAAGTCTCAAGATACTTAAAAATTTAGATAAAAAAAAATTACTATAAATTCTCATAAATTTTTCGACAGGTAAAATCTACGTTTAGAAATAACATTAGTATTCTTATATAATTAAACAAATAGAGAACATAAACAATTTGCTCATCTAGTCACAGTTCAAAAGAGTTAAATGTCATTCAAGTGTACCAAGACCATGAAAAGAAAGTTAGTTGCGAGTATTTCCGGCCATCACATTAAAAAAAGAGCACCAAACCTTAACAAAAAATTTTTCAATTAATCAAAAGAAAAGAAAATAATAAAAACATTAATTTATATTATAAATATAAATTAACTAAAGACATAAACAAAAAATAAAAAACTTAAAAAATAAAATAAAAAACAGATTTAAAATGCTGCACTAAATATCACAATAATGATTTAGAATATTCATGTTAAAAGCCACAACCATAACATGGTTGTAGCTCACCACCCAATATATGCCACAAGTGAAATGCCTATTTTCGAAATTACAAGAATTTCATTTCAGGCTTACTTGAGAAATTGAGGGGTGAAATAGTTTCCCATTTACTTCTTCACTGCGCCAGATGTACAACTACATATTATCGTCAGGGCGATATTCATCACTGTGACTGGCCGTATAGTGAACCTCATTACTTTCAGAGAAAGCTACTCTATTTAGTGCTGTGTTTGTATTTCAGCTATAAGGAGGATTAGGAGAATGTAAATTATGTATCATTTCTCTTGTAAAACAATGCATTCATTTTACATGTTACCGTGAAAGACCGAAATTATAAAATGTCAAAACCGAAATCAGAGAATGTCAATATTCTCCGGTGAATGTCAACAAATACCAAATACGTCGGTGAAAGACCGAAATATTTGCTTATTTGGACCTTCGCCGATATATGTCGATAAACACTGGTGGGGATCGAAACTGTAACTAGAAATAAAAATTAAAAAAAACACCGATACAAATCTCTAAGGTAAATAGATTACGAGAAACACTCGTAAAAAAAACGAAATTTAAATTTAAGCCAAACGTAAGCTACGCTTGCTAACCTCGTCTAATTAACGTTAAATATACTTATACGTCTCCAACACTGGAGGCGATTAATCAAAAAAATTGAATAAAGGGTAAACCATTTGACCATTTATTTGTGTCGTTATCGGTCATCTAAGCAATTAACATATTCTTTATATTCTAATCGACCCTTTCAATTTATAAAATGCTGAAAATTTTATAAATTTTTTTTATAAATGTGGTTTTAAAAAAAATAATACATGTCTTAAGAAATAACGTAAATATTACAACCGAGCGTGAGCTAAGTCTGTACGTGGAAATATGTATTATTTTGTTGTTATACAATAATTTAAAAATAATTTTCTTTAACTTTCACATGAAAATATTTTTTTAATATCAAAATGATATTGGGGTGTATATCAATCTCTACAATAAAAAAAAAATCTTCCATTTAATTTATGTTGAAAAAATGTATGAGATCATTCACCAGCTAAACTTCTTCAGTAATGTAGAACAACAGCATTTGAATTCAGTCCATTTGGTGAAAAGTTAGCCTTGAACGTAGAATAAAAAAAAATAAAAAATTTATTGGAAGACAAAAACTAAGCATAACGTACTTTTAAAAAAATAATTCCATACAGAATAAATTTGTAATACAGTGGATTCAGGTTAATCGGACTACTTCGGGACCGAGACCATATCACCTTATTACGCGATATTAACGAAAAATGAGGATACATACACAAATACAGTACAGTACGTATTAATTATTCTTAGACACGATTTAAGGTCGTATTATTGGGAATTTTATTTCTAATACAGTATTAAAATTACACAAACGACGTTATTATATTACAAAATTATTAAGTTTTTTTGTAATCTTACATCATTAACGCACAAAATTTGATAAACCAAACAGAAGTGCAAGTCAAAATAATGACTGCCTTTTATGGTCAGAAAAATACAAAAAAAATATATACTTTAATGTACTTAAATATGTACTGTTATTTGGTTAAATTTCTTGAGAAAATTCTTATACTTTGCTCCATCGTTTTCCTTTCGTTACCTGGGGTTCAACATACTTGCACAGACACAGACTAGCAATTCTGCTAGCGGACTTTCTTTACTACCTTCTTTCATAAAGTACTGCTGAAAACCGTCAATGAATTTTTTTTGATCTTATAAGCTTTGACTTCCGGTTCATCTTCATCATCTTCAATTTGTCCAGTTTTTGAGTATCAGTTAGATTACTTTTTCACGCCCCCCACACAGCTTGAAATAATTCCCTACTGTGCAGTCCATATATACAAAATTCTTCTCCTGGTGTTTAAGGAGAAGTTATTTCCTTCTCTATAGCATTTAAACAACGGTTTAACGACTAATGTCATTAATAAAATTGTGTTTACTCGAAAAATAAAGAAACAAACGAAATGGTGGGCCGTATAACTGGAATTTTGGGCCGTTAAACCGGGGTAATTTTAAATGAATAATATCAATATGTTTCTATTTTTTTTAAAACTGCCCCAATTAAACGGCTGCCCCAAATAACTTTAGTCTTATTAACCGGAATTCACTGTATTGATTTTAGTAACTAAGGTCATTTACATTTCTAAATTTAGGTAGAAAATTAAATTCCGTGAGTAAACGTGTTACTAACAAAATTTCTCTATTTAATAGAAATTATTTTATGACGTAAAAAATTAAGCTTCCTATTACTAAATCGAAACGAAACAATTTAAAACGGAGGTTCTCTGTACCGCTGTTCAAATTACACGTACTAATTACCCTTCTACTTTAAAGTTACTCCATTTAAACTGAATACAATCCGCTATTGAACAAAACCCAACTGAACGCTTGACCTGCGATGCGAAAATAGTAAAATTATTTAATGTTTAAAACAAAATTATCATTATGTCAACTTTAAAATATAATTAATTTTAATTAATACATTTCTTTATTTTTAAATTAACGTGAAAGTGAAAAATAATAACTATACTTTCATAACGCGTAAATTAATTTCTTTATTTCCTAATTTCCTATTCACTTTTTAATTTAGATTATAACATATGATTCATTTATATAAATTATCTTAAATTTTATAACTTAACTTTTCACACACAAGATATTAAAGGTATTACAAGAATGATAGCATCATTTATTTATTAAATTTTAACCTTTACTAAAAAAAAATTGTTACTGATTCCGTGTTAAGGTCAAAGCTTCAAAATGTTAAAATTATTATAAAAGTATCATAAATACATTTAAATCTAAATATGTTTAATCACTTTACATTTGTAATGATCATAAAATAACATGGTAAAAAGCGTAAATTAACAATTAAATTATACCATCATTTGAATTAAATACGTTACATTTAGCTTATTATCACAACATAAACTTAAAAAAACTACATTTTATCCAAGTAAATTAGAGGCACTTAAAATATTTCAAGTGATTTTAAAAATATTTGCTTTTATTTAGGTTATTCTGATTGGTGTGCATGCTCAGTAACTTTTATATAATGTAGTTAATTAACAACTGTTAATTACCGTTTAATCATGTTCCCATGCTATATTATAAAAAAATGGGCGTCTAGAAAATACTGTAACGAACTCCAAACGACTGTTTACAGAGATAAGATTATAATATTTACTAGTTCTAGGAATTATTTTTGTGATCAAAAGTCTCTGGATAATTCTCAAAAAATAATTTTTTTATATTAGAGAATTATAATTTTTTTAAATATTTTAATTCTAAAAGTAATTAGTTCGGCTTTAATAGATAAACAAGTCTTCACTGTTAAGCATACAGTGCAGCTGGACAGAAAAAGAGTGGATCAGTCAGCCGGAAGTCCATCCCTACCCACAAGATCACACTACATCACTTTACATATCCCGCCACCCTTTACATAGAAGGTAGCAGTACCCGGCCACAGTCGCGTAACTGAAAATTAGAAAAAAAGGGAACAAGCATAAGGAGAATGTGGATGGCGAGAAAAGACTATTCAAGGAGGTATCCAACACGAGAACACTACCCCCTTCTTTACGGGACCATGTTAAGTTGATGGCTTTTTCTACACAGCGAGTCCCATCACGTCCGTAATAACAGTATTTACTGCAGCGAATACTGTTTTTCATCCAAAAATAAAAGAGCCAGTTAAGAAAAGGTACAAGATCTCTAAACGAACAAATTCACCAGATCTCGGAATTTTGTAGCTCGTTAAAATATCCGACTCAAATATAAACCTTTTAGCCATATCTCAAACAGATGTCATTCCTGTAGAATTTACAACTGTTTTTCATAAATGGCTAATTTATTTATACCTTCATTTATGTATTTTTCACCCAAAATACATAATTCATTTATATATTTTTCATCCGAAATACATAAATATACACACGGAAATCCTTTACACCTAAGTAGAAAAACTTTTTTATGGATTCACGTACAAAGAAAAATATCAAATATCATTTAATTTAATACGACGAATAAAAAATATATATTAGAAAAAAGTAATAATTTATTGAATAAATTTTTCCTTTGTAATTAAGTTACATAATATTAAACGTTACATAATATTAAATAATGTTAAACGGTGAGAAATATATATTATTCTAACAACAATATTTTAAATACACAAGTATTATGCGTGAAATCAACACCAACAAAAGTAAATTTTGTCTATAAGATTCGGAAAGGATTTATAAAATATTAAGATACATATATTTACGTTTTAACTGATTTTAAAAACTCGTGATTTAACTAAAATATCTACTAATATATTTATTATTTATAGACAGGCGTATCTAATATATGATTTCTACTTTATTATATATTTCAGCTAATTTCTGTATACACTGTAATGTATGTACCTTTTGTAACCGATTTATGTAATGTGTGAATAGTTTAGATTTTAAATAGAAACATGTTTTAATATTTTCATGCTTTCAGCTAAATTACATTTTTAAATTTGAAGACTCGTTATCATATTTTAAAAATCTGATATAGACACATCATGACTTCCTTGTACGCCTAATAAATTACATATACACATTTTTTTTTTAAATGAAAAGTACATAAGATTTTATTTCATTAATAACTTATGATGTTTTCATTTTTCTTTTCTTTTATTGTTATTATTAAATTATTATTTATTTAATTTTTTTTTAATCACAGGTTAATAATTATCAAAATATTTAAATTAAAAAAAAGGAGATGAAATAATATTCGAACCGATGTGCTTTCCCCTTGTAAGATCCAAATATTTCATTAATTAAAATTTTATTTGGCTGCAACTCTGGGACTAATGAAAATAAGTACCAATTATCGTTGAAAAGCTCTCAATGAGGGCTTATTACTGCAGTTAAAAAAAAGTTCAAAATCCAATTTTTTGGATTTTGTTTTTTTTTGGAGACTTTTTTGGTTCGGTCAATTGCAATCAAAAGGTGAGGTGCACAACTAGATATTATAGCAGTCCTAAATCCAAAATTTCAACATCCTACGGCTAATCGTTTTCAGAGGTAACACCGAAACTAGTCAAAATGGATATTTCAGTTGAAATTTGAAAACGGAAATTTTTCGTGATCACAATACTTCCTTTACTTCGTACAAGGAAGTAAAAATCCTTCAGCGTGGTCATTTTTTGCCTTTAAATTATTCTGAAACCATTCAAAATAGTCAAGTTTTGGCATTTCGTGCGGAAGTTCGGGTTTGAATCTCAGTCAGGCATGGCATTTTTTCATAAGTTACCAATTTCCACCTGGCTAATGACTGTAGTTGTTAATGCCCGTTTTTCATAATATAAAAGAATAGTCAATATTCATTGAAATCTATATAATCAGCAACACATGATTTTGAATATTTTTCCACTCAAGCGTTGCCCCATCAATTGAAATTGGTATAAACTGACCACCAAAATCAATTAAACCTTTCAACCCAGTGGAAGTACCACTTTTAAACACACTTATCCTAATTTCATCAGGAATTACAGTAACATGAGCACATCACAGAATTCTATCTAATAAACTATCAATATCAAATAAATCACTAATATTAACAATTATACTAGGAGTATACTTTACAATCTTACAAAAATGAGAGTATCAACAATCAAGATTCATAATTGCAGACTCAATCTACGAATTATCATTCTTTTTAAAAACAGGATTTCACGGAATACATGCAATTACTGGAACAATTTTCCTATAAACTTTAGGCTTGTACTTATTTTACTTTATAATTTTAACTAACAACGAATTTCATTCTTCAATCATAAATAGTGTTTTGGCTAAAATAAATACTAAATAAAAAAAGATTTAAATCTAAATCAGATAAATTGTACTTTTGATGATACTTTATTTATTGCTGAAATACGTTTATCACTGGACACATAAATTTGAAATGAAAGTAGACTCTGCGCGCGCGCACGAATAAACACGCATTAAAAGTTATTTCATAAGTTAGGTTTATTCAAGGAGGCAAAATTAAAATACAACTAGATCTCGAAAACTGTATTTCAATTATTTTCAAAATTAAGTTAATTTCTTACAAATATATTTCAGCATAATATACGCGAGTCCAAACATTATATTAATCTCTAAATACTTCCTGAAAGAAAATATATATCCGTATTTTTCTATATTCATATATCTATAATATCGCGTTCCAATTTTTAATCAGAAAAAAATTAATTCCAAAAAAATAATCCTCGGCTTCATAAATGGGTGGAATTAAAGATTTTGAGGTCAAGGCTTTAACGGGGGTGTTGAAGAATTTTCCAACTCAGTCTCTCAATTTATCCCAGCAATGCGAGTAGTTGTCTATTGTTAATCAATGATGAGTCTTATCTCCTTCAAATTGAAAATTCCAAACCTTAGGAAAATTAAAATCTCACCATTTACTTTGTCCAGCATTAATTTTGCAATCAGAAATCGAATAAATGTAATTTTTTGTCCATGATAGTCGCCAAAAATATTATGAATTTTTTAATAAATAAACCAAACCAAATTTAATTTAATACCATTTTTATATCTTACATCAGAATGATTTCAGTTGTTCATTAATACCAAATTTATTTTGCTATTCATTTTGTCGTTTAATAGTTTAAAATCAAATAATTGCTCTCTCTTCTATACTGCTTGCGTTTTCAAACAAAAGCGTTTTAAAAATTGAACGATATTAACTAATCAGAAAAAAAAATAATGAGTATTAGGGGGGATAAATATTTGCATCTGAGTACATATGACTGCGTTAGGGTACCTTACTTTAAGTCCCCAATAATAGTTCATAAAAGAGACTATTTTTTTGTTGATCAGTTAGTTACAAAGGATATAATTTGATGGTGATATACCGAACGAATCTTATCAGTAATTCGATAATACGGATTACGTGTGTCAATAATATAGTAATAGTGATGTAATTCTGTATGACTTATCTTTTAATTATTGAAAATCATCGGATAATGTTTTACTATTTCTTTTTATTATTATTGTGTATATTAATTCTATGCTTAGTAGATACTTTAATTGTTCGTCAGTAAATAAATTGTTTTCATATAAATTAATTTTAATTTCACTTTAAATTAAATTTGTAGATTTAATTTCAGCATAAATATAACAAGAACTTTTAGTCTGTACATTCATACCCACCGGATTGGTCTAGTGGTTAACGCGTCTTCCCAAATCAGCTGATTTGGAAGTCGAGAGTTACAGCGTTCAAGTCCTAGTAAAGCCAGTTATTTTTACATGGATTTGAATAATAGATCGTGGATACCGGTGTTCTTTGGCGGTTGGGTTTTCAGGAATGGTCGAACTGAGAATGTACAAAGACTTACACTTTCATTTACACTCATAAATATCATCCTCTGAAGAATTATCTAAACGGTAGTTACCGGAGGCTAAACAGGAAAAATAAAAAAAAGTCTATACAATTCAATAAACTCGGTACAACTCAGATGTAATTGTATTCATTATACATTAAAAAATTCCAATAACTTACGAAAGCAAAAAGCTTTAATTTATATTACAAATATAAAAAAAATATATGGGCGCGCGCACACACACACACACACACACACACTGTCACAAACATACACACTGAGTACACATGGACCAACGAAAGGCTAAAATTACGTGTGCATCGATTTCCACTATAAAATAATTAGAGCAGAGAGCGCCTTGGGTGAATCATATAAAGTAGTAGAATTTTTAATAGCTTAACAACTCACGAAATATAGTCAACTCACTGTAGGATGTTGATGTTTTAAGTTTATTCTCCGATTAGCGTAGTAACAAAACATATCTTTCTCCTAGTTTGTAACTTTCACCCGTGTTAAGGTCAAGACAAGAATTTCTTCAACAGGATAAAATACTGTATAAATATATTAGAACTACTTACTTTTCTAAATAACACAACCAGATGGTAATTTTAACGAAGAAAGTAAACTTTCTTTGATGTATATTAAAATACGAGTACTTAGTACGTCTTCTTAACAATATAATTAATTCTTTAAAGATTTACATAAGAATACAGAATGCAAATTTCTTTTTAGTCAAATCAAGAAAATTTCTTAACAATGTACACTGTGAAATAGTGACAAAATTTAAACAATTTAAAAATATATATATTTAACGATATTTATTAACGATTTTAGAAGCTAAATAAATGCATACCCAATGGATTTCTACATATTTTTAAAAGTTAAAATGTACCAAGTTAAAGTATTCATAGAAATTAATCCATAAATCTATAAAGTAAATTTAAGTCAACATCATCCGCAAAGTCATATAAGATAATGACAGTCATTCGTTTGAAACGTAGCTTCAGCTTCTACTTTATCTTTTTGAAAACATACTTCACAGCAAATAATACCTTTATAATCATTTAAAAGATATAAATAAGTCATTAGCAGATTTATTTGTTACATTAAAACTTTATCGTAAAATCTTATAAAAAACTAAACAAGAAAATAAAAACAAAAAAAAAATGCAGCGCAGAATCACCTCAATGAAAAATATTTCAAATTTGACACGCTTCAATTTTTTTCTTTCTAAAAAAACACATCTTTTGCAGAATGCGTCAAATACAAGAAAAGTTTTGTCTTAAGAGAAATTTGAAGAATGGATTTTAATCTACAGCATCTTAATTTCAGGTAGGGATTTTTATAAAACTCTCGGATAAGAAAGGAACTGTTCGCCGTACCATTATCCTGCTAATAGTTTTTTTTTTATAAACTTGTTGAAAATTGTATGGGGGTTAATTAGAAAAAATTGTAACAGGTTTTTTCAGAATACCTCAAAAAAAAACATTGAAATTTTAGTCTATTTTTTTTTTTTTAAGAAAGTTTAGGTACACAAGAGATAAATATTAAAAAACACAACAGCCAAAAAAAATATTGCTCTTTAATATGGGATAATTAATAATATATGATGATTAAAGAACATGCTGATGACAATTTTGGATATAGTATAATTTTTTTAAATCTATTTAAACATATAGATATATAAATAAATATATAGCCTACGATACTCCCAGTAACCTAAGGATTCCAATGCGAGATCATAAATCTAAATCGGTTCAGCCGTTGACCTTCTGCAATGTAACATACATACACCCTAAACACATTACACTCCTTTTTGGGCACTTCTGTACCCAAAATGTCAATGGATATAGTTTTATTTAAGAATATGCTTTCACATTAATTTTTAATAACAGATGTAGCTTTGTAAACAGTACATTCGTTTGCTATGCAGCGTTCAATAAAATTCATTTCTGAGTGTAAAAGTTAATTTTTGTTCTTGTTTGGTTCCATAGTGATTTTGTATTTTACTACCAAATACTCCGTTAGAATTTTGAAAATCTGAAGATTATCTGCGAACATTCCGAATACCCTTGATCTGTTTACGAGAGTGTACCTATTGTATGCAAAAATTAGCCTTCAATCTAGTAACAAATACCCTGTTTGAATTTTGAAAATCGGACGATTGTTGGCACAGATATTATAAGAGTACCCCATTGTACCTGCCAAAACAGTACCCCAGGGCCACCCGTTTGTTACCGGTTGATGGTGATGATTGGTTTAACTTCCCACAAGGTGCTCACATACCTCATCAGTCTAGCCTCACACGAGTCCCCACGGGAAGCCCATTATAATTAAACAGAATTTTTTTAAAATTTATTTAACATTATTTTATTTTAACGTAAATTTAATTCTATTATTATTGTAATATTACTCATTCAACTGATTCGAATCATTGAGCTCACATAGGGATAGAGGCTCATAGTTCATTAGTTCAATCCGTTAAAGTTTGTACTTCAACCGGCAAATCTCCACGCTACGTATCCTATCTTCTGTTTAACCTCCAGAACCACCGCAAGGTATTACTTCAAAGGATGAATAAGGATGAAATGTATGAATGTAAATGAAGTATAGTCATGTACAGTCGCAGGTCGACCATTCCTGAGATGTGTGGTTAATTGAAACCACCAAAGAACACCGGTATTCACGATCTAGTATTCAATCGATCCACTATTCAATCGATCTAGTATTCACGATCCAGTATATAAATATATATATATATATATATATATATATAGAGAGAGAGAGAGAGAGAGAGAGAGAGAGAGAGCCTATGACTTTGGAATCCTTCCGGTAATGTAAGGATTCCAACGCGGGGTAATACATCTAAATTGGTTCAGCCGTTGAGATATTATGGTAGAACAAACGTACATACATACACTCTAATTACACTTCTTTTTCGGTAGTCATGCGAAAACAGAAGTAATTGAAAATGTAATTTTAAATTGATTCTTTTCATGGAAACCCACTTTTCATCTCCACCAAATAAAAAGAGAAGCCTCTTCTAATAACTGCAATTTTGGGTAAAAGTGATACCTACTGACAGGGTTATTTATTTATTTTTTCTAATACTCTAAGCAATGAAATTCCATATGACAAAAATGTAAAACAGTTTTAATACAAGTTAATTCTAAATATAAATATTTTATTTTACAAATAAACTGTATTAATTTATAACTAACTTATAAAAATAATATTTTTATAATGTAATTTTTCTTTTTAAAAATTTAATAAAGACTCTCATACAATAATATATATAATTTACTTATACCTGTATAATTTTATAATTGTCTTAAATCCATTGACTGTTAACAAATTGATGGTGTTCGTAACAGACTGGTCAAAAGAAGTAAGGATTCTATTGATTATAACTGATGACTGCTTATTGATAAAAGTTTTGCACAGAAGATGAAGCAGGTCAATTATCATGTAACATAATAAATAATCAGTGTTAATAATCAGTGTCGAATGGCTATATTCAGTGCCGCTAGTGCGAAACAGTATGTCTTCTTAAGGAACAAATGTAGTAAAAGGTTTATTAGCGATTTGATAGAGACTTTACATTAAAAGATTACTGAAACGACCTATTAAAAAAATTGCTTCCGCTTGTCATCTAGTAAAGAAAATAAGTTCTTTCTTTATTTTCTGTTTGTTTATTTTTTCAATAGGATCTTCAGAAAACTGATACTTTAATATTTTAAAGTAAATTTCAAATTCATAAGTTAAAATTAGGTTTGTTTGTGATTTTCCCAAATTATATTTGTATGTTAAAAATTATTTAACAGTTGCATGAGTGGCAACATCATCAATCAACTGCTCAGTAAATGTTGTGATTAAACATATAGGTTACTCAATTCAACCGCCCGTCTTACATTTGATCGTTGGAGTAAAATTAACGACATCGATTCAGAGTAATTGATCTGTGACTAAATAAGACCATTTGTTTCTGGAAATGTAATCGAACTTATAACTGTAAAGCACTATAATGTCAAATTAATATACATAACTAGAATTAATAAACAACCAAATTAAAATACAGATCGTGGATACCGGTGTTCTTTGGTGGTTGGGTTTCAATTAACCACATATCTCAGGAATGGTCAACCTGAAACCGTGCAAGATTACACTTCATTCATACATATCATCCTCTGAAGTAATACCTTACATGGTTCCGGATGCTAAACAGAAAAGAAAAAAATATAAACATATTTTTTTTAACATAGGAGACGGATTTTAATTTCGCATGAATCAGTATTTAATAAAATTCTGCGTAATATTTTACTATTAAACTCAATAAACTTTCGGTATTAATGTAGGAGGCGATGTAACGCTGTAGTTAGTTCTTAGATGGCGCCACTGAAGCGCTATATTGATATAAGAAAATAAACAAAATTATAAATATAATCTAACCAAACTTAACCTACGCCCTCGCTAACCTTGACAAGCGAGCGAAGCGAGCTTAGGTTAAATTTGGTTAGATTATATTTATAATTTTATTTATTTATTTATTTTCTGATTTCAATATAGCGCTTCAGTGGCGCCATCTAAGAACTAACTACAACGGTAGATCGCCTACTGCATTAATACTAAACTTTCTGTACTAAAAGATAAAATAAAATGTGAGACTTGAGGAAATGATGATGATCGTGTGGTAATTTGTTGACTACTGCATTCATAATAATGTAAAATCTGTACTCTGAAAATTAATCAAAATAAGTATTAATGAAACAGAAAAATATTCATATATTTTACGTAAGAATGTTTCAATAAGAAATTCTGCAAAACCAATTTAAGAAAAGAAATTAATTAACAATTTCTCTAATCAATTTAAACGAAGAAAATACAACATAATGATATTTTACACCCATTGACGGGCCTATATATATATATTTAGACCGCATCCGAAAAAACCTTACGATTTAGAATTACAAATGTGTTTTATTACTTGAAGTAAAAGTCAATACTTTTTTCCTACTTCTTAATTCAATATGAGTACCGTGGGCAGACCTCTACCCAAAAATCGTCTTCATTCCACATTCTGGCAACCATGTCTGCAGGAATTGCTTCCACGATTCCTGTTATTCTTTCACGAAGGTAGTCAAGGGAATCTATTTTTCTTTGTGTACGATGTTTTTAATACGTGCCCCAAAACAAGAAATTCATCAGCGTCAAATCGGACTTTACGTGGTCAAGCGATGGAACTTCTCGGCTTGCTTTGACTTCTTTGCTTCTCTGCTTGATGGAACCTGTCGTTAAGGATCCTTGAGGAAACCTGTCGTTAACTGCAATTCACACAACTTCTGCTTGATGTGGAGGGACACCATCCGGTTGGAAAATTAGGCTCTCTGTATTTTCAATCTACGGAAACATAAAGTTCTCTTACTTGTCCGAGAACACTATAACCGTAATAATTTTCTTATGGAAAAGAGAAAAATGACCCGGAAATTCGAATGCATATAACACACGAGACATTTACTTTCCGATAGTTTCGAATGAAATCCATCAATTTGTGTGGATTTTCTGAGCCCATACTCGACATTTATTGATTCTTTGAACATGAAATGATGTTTCATCAGAAAATAAAATGCGATAGTTTTCATTATCAAAAATTTTGTTCAACTTAGACGTTACAAATTGAACTCTTTGTGGCTTATCTATAGGTTTAATTTCATGGTGTAAATCCAGTTTATAAGCACAAAATTTCAATCGCTTGCGAACAACATGGGTTGTTGATAACTAACTCTACGAATTTAACATTTTTGACATCGTTGGAAAACAATCGAATTCTGTGTTTTCGGCATTTTTTTTTTTTTAGTTTACGGTGAAAATGTCCTTCCAAAATGCTTCCGATTTTCAAAAACTGTTCACAAAAATTATGCTCGTTTTTGTCACTCGGAGAATTTCTACGACAGACTCGCGTATAATTTCTTTGTGAAAAAATCACTGATTTCGTTTCTACGAACGAGTACACGCACTTTTCTTTCTCTTATGGCAACGCCATGGTTCTTCTTAACATCTTGGCCTGTGCAACAACCTAATGCAGCTGCTATCTGACGGAGTATGTGTAACTTAAAATTTAATTATTATCGCTTTAAGATTGCGCATAAAATATTATTGTGTGTTACCAAATTAAAACTACATTCGTTTTTGAGACTTCGGAATTCTTTTACGGTCACCCGGGAAAAAAGTATATATATATATATATATATATACATATACAGCAGCGTACAAATTAATCCGAATACAGATGTTATTTAATAAAAGTAACTTTTTTTTTTTTTTTAAATCATACCTGTACAATTTGTGAATACCTAAAAATCCTCCTATATTCTTAATCACTTCATGTGCACGATTTCACATCGATTCAACACATTTTTTTTCTTATTTCTTAATCATGAACAATACCGATATCATTGCTTTAATGAGGTCAATTTTTGTGGCAAAACTAATTTTTGAGATTTTATTTGGGTTTAAAATCGCTTCTGGGGAGGTGCCTGGCTCCGGAAGCACTAATTTTCGTTCTTTCAAAGATGTTTTCATTATTTTGACAACATAGCATGACGCCAGATCTTGTTGGAACACTCTGTGAGAATTCGTTTTGAAGTTGTGTCACAACCCTTACCTTAATTTTTCAACAAACCATCAACTGAAAATAATGAAAAAGAGCCTTCAAATATGAAAAAACCCCAAAACATTTATTTCTGGGGATGTTTAACTGATTTTTGGATATGAGCCGGTTATTTATTTTATTCCGATGGTTTTCTAACGTATGGAACCATCCTTTGTCCCTGAAAAATTAAAATGTGAATCGTTGGAAAACAACATTTTTTCAGTCTCTTTTGGTCCAGTTAGTATGTGTTTTGGCCTACAAGAGCCTTTTTTATTGCACAATGTTGATGTTAAAAGCTGCTTTTTAGCTGGTCGACAAGCTTTCAGTTCAGCTGCAAGAAGTCGACGTTTAACAGTTTTCACATGTAAATCTGATCCACCGGCTGTTAATTTTCAATTTAAGTCTACAGCAAACAATTTTGGATCAAGTTTACTTTTTCTAATTAATATCCGATCCGGTATTGCGTTAGTTTTTCTTTTACAAACCCATTTGCCTTTTTTCTGAGGAGAAAAGGAACCAGTTTCTTTAAACTGTTTTAAAATAGCGTTCATTGTCCCTAATCCAACACCGCACTCAGAAGCTATTTATCGTTGTGTCGTACTGGTATGCTCAAAAAGAGAAACAATTTTCGCACGCTTTCTAGACGTAATGTCCATTATTATATATTCGTAATGTCATTATTTTATTGTAATATATTATTATATATTACACACAAAACAAAAAATAGGAAATCATGATTTTGTAACAAAAAATTAAATTAAGTTTACAAAACAACTATTTATAACATGAAAATTGCTAAATAACCCAAGAACAATAATCACACATTACACAGACAACTTAGAGTGGATGAAATCAAGCAGAGGAACCACAACATAGTAGAAATAAACAAAAACTACTGTTCAGATTAATTTTCACGTTACTCTATATAATGCATATTTTACAAAATAATTATTAAGTAGTAATAAAAAATTAAAAGAAACAAACAAAAAAGAGAAGATTAATTTTGGGAGAGAAACTGCTTTTCTGTCCAATTAATTAAAAAAATAGTCTATTTCGAATATTTCATTCGTCATGATGACATACTAATTGTTATATGCTTATTGCATCCTATTGAAAGTTTTTCTTATCTAGTCATAACTAGAGTTCTTGTTCCTTTTTTAATTAAAACGACTCGTTTTCAAATATGTGAATTGTGCTTTTATAAATTCTTTTTTGAGTAACCATACGGATCTTTTAACAACAAAGTTACAGGGGGCAGTATTAATCATCTATCTCAAAGTGGGTTAGTTAATTCCTTTATTATGTGGGTAAACAATATATGATTGTATGTGTTGTGTCTGACCATTTAACACATAATTTCTGTCAAATTTAATAAATTTGTAAGCGGGTTGCGACCATGGCTTTTACTAGTTGTATATAAAATCTGTAAGTTGATAATGTTTATGTGACCTGTTTCTGTTAATTGATTTCTTACGGTCAATTGTTTTGTTAAGTATTCTGATTGTATACACTTTGTACACGTATTTGTGGTTAAATGAGCATCCAGTCACCTTTTTTCTTACTTATACGTATATTTGGATAATTAAAACAAATATATCGACCTTTTTCCTGTAACATTATGAACAATATAAAAAATAAGTTAAAACATCGAAAACAAATGTCAATAAGTAATATAAATCAAATAGTTTTTTAACTACATTATTTTAAACAAAAAGAAATCATTTTCGATAGGTTTACATTCAACTGCACATTATTATAGAAAAATTATTGTATTAACTAAATTATCTCTGAAGTTTTCTTTATTTCCTAATCAATATGAAGACGACAGAGTTGAAAATCTACTGTAAAAATAAACAATCAAATCGTGTACTTTTTTCTTCTAGTAGCTGTAAATATTTTTTGTAAAGCGTATAAGTAAATTCAGAAAAAAACAAGCTTTAAGATGAAACTTCATTGAAGAGCACGCCATTTTAAAACCATGTTTCATATTTTTGTTGAACGTAGTTAATTTATATTCAAAATCCTCTAAAGAACAATGTGTGTAGCATTAAATACTAATGTTTGAGGAACCGATATATATGTAAAACATCAAATGTTTAACATTACCGTGAAAATAAGATGATATGCGTATATTTATCATTAACGACTATTGCTTAACAGTATTGTATTTAAAACATCAATATCATTACATTACGTCTTGAGACTGAACAAATTTTTTTATTAATAGCGAAAGGAGAAAAAACCTTACATGCAAATATGCAATTCATAAAAGGAAAGGTTGTTTTAAAGTATAAAAAATAAAGACCTGAGATCAGGGTGATATTCAGGGCGATGCAGTCGCCAAGCAGTTTATGCAACTTTCATTTTCTCCAGAACTTGCAATACGACTTAATACGTAATATGAACTACACTAAATAATCGAACATACATTATGCAGTGTATAATTTAAAACATAAAAACACAAATATGGCTAGAATTCAACTGCTATTACAAATGCTACGCAAATATCTTAATTAGTTATTAAAAAGATAAAAATAAATAAACTGGTTTATACGAGTACATTAGCTTAATCATGAACTTAAAAAATTTAATTTATCAAGAAAACGTTCTTGGTAGTTAATTTCTTTATATTTCACACATTTTTCACTGAATTCATAAAGTATACATGAGTAATGAAAACATTCGGTAGTACTTCAAAGTTATTTAAAAACAGAACAAACTAGAAAAAATTACATAACAAAAAAACTGAAATTCCAAAGTCGTCCCTTTTTTTAGTAACAAATTGTATTTCAGAGTAATCATCCCTCTCCCATACATTATTCTGATAGTAAATACGAGTAACAATTTTTATCAAGGAAATTTGTTAGAAAATCATACCATTTTTGCGAAAAACTGTAAATAAAATAATTTGTAAAATATATTAACAGTAAGTTTAGTTTGAAAAATAAAATAAAACTGAAATCCAGCAATAAAAAATCCTAAGTTTCTCTAGTCCTTTCACATAAAAAAGTCTCTACCACCCTCTATAGTAATCTGACAATTTTTTATAAAAATATTTTTTAGAAAAAAAATGTGATACGAAAATCTAACGTAAGGTTACACGTGCCGGAGTTTTTTCAAAGTTTTTCTATTCCGATGTTGGGAAGTTAACTTTATCGAACTGACTCATCGTCGTATTTGAACTAGTAACACAGAATTTTTTTTATCCTCAACATAATATATAAAAAAATTTAGAAAATATTTATGACTGAAAACTCTTTTTCAGTAAGAGTTTTTGTTATGTCAGTCTAAAATCACAATAATGGGACAAAACATTTCTATTATTCAGAAGCACTTAATTGAAAATCCATATATAATTAATTATATTATTCTTCGAGCAGTATCAACAAAATATATTCCCGATAGGTGGAAAAAGTCATTAAACATTTTTTAACAAATTTTTGTTTTTCATGAATTTTTTGATCAAATTTTACAGAAAAAAAAAACCACAATATTATTTATGTAATATTATTATATTTAGTGGGATTTCAAGATAAAAATAAGCATATTAGTTTGCTCCTTTCCGTGAGTATTTTAGTAAAACAGTGCAGTATGAAATATTCAATATTTATATATTCCATACTGCTAACAAAATACATACACATATATTTTATGAAGATTAAATAAAACATTTACGATTATTATGTACAATGAACGCCCGGTTACTGTCAATATTAACGTAAGTAAATGTAAAAAGGATATATGATATCAAAGATATCTGCTATTCGGATATAATAATAATATTTAAAGTGTTTTACAAATTAAAAAAATTAGATAACTACCTAACAAATGGGCATAAAAATGTTAAATATTCCATTTAAATTAATTTAAAAAAATTGAAAATAACTCAATATTGTTAAAAGTTAAATGAATTTACGATTAAAAAAAATATTATGAAAGATTCTGGAATCTTTTTCTTTTACTTATGATATTTAAATTCAACAAAGTGTAAGCCTTATTAATTATTATTATTGTTATTATTATTGTTATTTTATTAATTCTTAAGTGAAATAAAAATACTGGTAAAAATGTTCAGAAATCTTCCTTATACACCTAAATAATTATCATTTAATAAATATATCGATCAAAAAAAAAAAAAAAAAAACACCAAATGACTGAGTGGAAAATAACTGCTATGGAGCAACAAGCAGTTGTCATTGGTAAAGAGTTGCATGGGCGGTTCCATCAGAGTTCTGAATAAATAATAGTAACAAACAGCGTTCAGAAGCGCAGGATTGGTTAATGAAACTCTCACAAATATTCTTTACTTTAGAAAATTTTATACCGTTGTAAACTCTTTTATCTGTTTTATTACAGTCAGACAGTGGCTAATTTTGATTCATTGATTTGACAAATATCTTTAACAAAATAGAGTAATTAAATTTACTAAATTTAGCGACTCAAATAATACGGAATAAATAGGTTTGTAATATTTTTTTTTGTTTAAGTTTTAATTCGCGTACCTGAAATTGTAAAAATATATCAATTAACATTCTAACATGCTTAATTAATTTACAAACTGATATTCCAAAACTATAGCTTTTATTAAAATGTTAAAAACAGAAATTGCTAATTTATCAACTACCTGAATTACACTTTTACCATTATGTTAATCAGTTTAGAAATCTAAACGTAGTTAATCGAGTAGGGGCTTCTTTCTTTAAGCGAGTAAATATCAGACACTGTTGCACCACGACTAAAGTAAAACCTGTTGTCGAGCCTATATAACATGAACTTTCATACCGTATGAGGGCTGAGGTAAGTAAGTGACTATTACCGTGAGAATTGCAATCTGAACATCCTAGTTTCTGCGACTGTATTATGACAACAGTTATAAATTAAACAATTAGGTTTACTACGTTACGACTGTCAAATGACAGAACTTTCAACATTATAAATCTACGTGTGAACCTTGTACTCTTGGATGAAGAACGATACTGACCAAAATTGAGCAATTTATAAAAAAAAATAGGAAAATATTGTATAATTGGGATTTACGTGCTAGGTTTTTCTATTTAGGGATTACAGGTTTTTCTATTACCCAAGGAAAAATTCTTTAGGATTAACTTTATACCGTACAATTTTCCCAATTACTTTAATATTTTAAGTTGCACAGAACATAAAATTACAACTACTTTTACACGCCCATTCAAACATACAGTGAATTCCGTAGTTTTTGCCACCGAATACGAGTTTAATTCAACCACTCCACATATCAATAAAAAAAAAACCTTTACCGAAGTAAAGTAATATACTACACTTTTTAAGAAATTAAATTGATTTCTTTCACCTCAAAGAAGTCTGTACACGTATCAATTTCTTGCAGGCAATTCAGTTCATAGCCGATAGTTGGAAAGAAATAAAAAGTAGTGCAATCAGAAATTTCTTTGCCAAATGTGATCTAAAAGTCGATGCCAACGATGATGCTAACATTTCAGTAAGTTCAAAAGGAAACAAGTTCAAATTTTTAAAATCGATGATAACGTAGAATGCTACGAAGAAAATGAAACCGACGATAATGAAATAATCAAAAGGATTACTCAAAAACTGGACGAAATTGACCACGATTAAAACGAACCCGAACTCAAACGCGTATCTACACTAGGTGCAAAAAATTTAATTAACGAATTTTAGCAGTATTTTATGCAAAAAACCAGTGAAAGAAGCCCACTACTAACAGAATTGAGAGTTTATGGCAAATTTGTGGAATGTCAGATAATGAAAGAAAGATGACAAAGAGAAGTAGAAGAATCTTTTAAGAAGTTTAACCTAGTAAAATACATTAATGTAAACATTTCTATATTTTAGTGACCATAAAAGACACTCATTAGTTTCACTTGAACTTATATTTTGTATATCAAGCTTTGTTTCTATTAACGATGTAAGATTACATCATTAATAATTATTACATTACTTAAATTATGATTAATTAATACATTAATTATGATTAAGATTACATTATTCTAATAATGTTATTCATGTAACTTTAATACTGTATTAGAAATAAAATTCTGAACAATAAGTCATTAAATCGTGTTTATTAAATAGTATTTATGTGTTTGTATATCTGTATTTATGCATATCTCCTCAGTTTTCGTTAATATGACTTACTAGGGCCAGGTCCCGGCCTCAAAATGTTCCGATTATCCGGAATCCACTGTATCGCTAAGAAATACTTTTTTAAACTTTCCCAGATGTTTATTGCTGAACCTTCCCACAGTTAACAATGGACATTTTTTTTTACGATAACATGCATGCTTAATAATACATTTACAAAATTCATATTTTTAGTAAACTATGAAAACTGATTGTTTTCTTCTTTCTGTCCGAATACCATCACTGAAATATAACTTTCATCAAATTTTAATGTACAATATATTAATGCGCTTTTTTAACTTGCATTTCATTAGAAAAATATTAAATAACTGAATTTTGTACCACATAGTTAGACCTGATGTTACAAAGCACACGAACAGTATCTTAATAAAAAAAAAAATCTTGAGTTAACCTACCACTTACGTCCCGTTTTTCTTTATTTAAAAAAATAATTCTCAGGATATTATTACGAAAAAAGTTATTGAATGTTATTTTAAACTTGAACCTTCTCCAGAACTTTATAGATCAAGACATTATAATTTTATAATCCAGTTATTTGCGGTTTCGTTGAATCTGTAGATAATGTACGATCATGGCATTGTTATTTAGATACTGTATAACATCACGTTTAAAATAAACCAGTAAAGAGAAACATTCAGAAACCGTTTGCAAAAATAAATATCTAAAATAAGATGTTCATTTTGATTGTTAAATAGACGGTAATAAGAGGGAAGAAACATGATCACAACATTTAAAATATGAAATAACATAAGTTCAAAAGAAAAAATAGCGATAAAACAATTAATCAGAAATAGGTATGGTTTAACGATACTGTATTAGATTATAATAAAGGTTACGAAGTCATCCATGAAAAAAAAAAAACAGCTATAATATTTTTAAATAGATATGACCATTACGTATACCAAAAATAAGCTTGTAAATGAAATAGTAATTTATAATATATAATATATAAAATTTCTTTAAATTATGTATTTCACTTGAATTTACAAGTAATAATTGTGAAACTATATTCCCGAAACAGATTGAAAATATTTTCAGAGTCTTAAAACTCATATTAACACTTAAAACCATGAAATTTATTATTTTTTAAAGTATTTTATGAGAAAAAAAATTTAATAAAGGTTTTTCATATTCGGGGGAGTTCAAAATGTGCAGTGAACTAATAAATCAATTGAACAGCTCGTCAACGTTCCCAGCGAGTAACGGTTGAGCTGAAATAAAATAAATTTTTTACTGTTAACAACTAATTAAAAACTACACCATGCAAATTTTCAGATTAGAATATTTTCATAAATAACGTATATACATTTGTGTGTGTGTATATGTGAGTGTGTGTGTGTGTGTGTGTGTGTGTGTGTTGAATGTTGTGTTTATCTTAAATTTTAGTTTCAACATGAATTTTCGAATTAATTACGAAACGAATAAGAAAATTGGAGAAATATGGCACAACCGTACTTCAGATATCAGAGAGAAATAATATGTCAAATTACTAGTCCGTTAACACCCACAAGCGGGAAACCAAACATTAACACCATATCCTATTATAATATTGTAATAAAAAATAGTATTCATTACTTTCTTTACAGATTTCAACTGAATTGAAAGTGAAATCCTGTTTAACCGGATATTTTGTTACAGAGACAAAAGTCCATCGCAAAATAAATCTATTTATATTTTACTTAAACATAATTTTCTTTCTAATTTTTTTTTTTTTTTAAATTAATAAGCGATGGATTAATCAACAGGAATTTAAACATTTACCTGATTTAAAAATAATAAAATTAAATAGAATTTTATTAAAACACACGCGCGCGCGCGCACACACATATAACACTTATCCTTAAGAATCATATTGATGTAATTTTTATGATTTTTTTTTATTCCAAAGTTTTTTTTTTATTACTTATACGACTAATTCAAAAAGAACTTCACAAATTTAAAACCGTAGATTTAAAAATTTATTTAGATAACTGACAGATTCGGTTGAGATCTCACTTGATAGAAAAATACATTAAGTTTGTCACTCAACATTCACTTTAGCTCGATATGGGTTCAATGTGTAACGCGACATACATCCCACCTGAAGTCGATTTCATTCCAGACTGTAGCCTGCAAGTCAAGCGTTACCTCTGCACCTGTGGCGTTAATTCGAAGTCTTAACTCAACGAGATCAGAAAGCAAAGGTGGTACATAAAACCGATCGTTAATGAAACCCCACAAAAAAAATCTAGCGGGATCAAATCTGAGAAACGAGGTGGCCATGCAATCGGACCTTCACGACCAATCCACCGACCTGGGAATCGAGTATCAAGAAAATCTCGTTCTTCTAGGCGGTGATAATGTGTCCCGTCTTGCTGATAGGAATGGCATCCATCTCGTTCATCATCGTCTAACTGAGAAATTAGAAAAGTTTAAAGCATATCTAGAAAAATGATGTTCCACAGTAACTTTAGGGACCGTGAGCGTCCTGGTGATTTTGTACATTTAACAGAACAACCTGTCTCAACGAAGGTTTGGTGCTAAGAGTAAATTGTACGCCTACTAGGAAGCTCCCTATCGTACTCTCTACGAAAATTACGTTAAACTGCAATTGCTGAGTGCAAATCATGAGATCAAAACACAAAAGCGAGCACGTTTCGCATCAGTAAATGTATCCATTTTTAACAACACTGATGACAGCTTTGGAGGCCAAATTTGGTACTAATGAACTAAAATAAACATAGTAAACGTTTGCTATGTTTTTTGCTGTGAAATGTGACCTCAAACGAATCTGTAAGTTACCTAAATAAGTTTTGATATCCTTGTAAATTTGTGAAGTCCTTTTTGAATCACCCACGTACTTTTTTATTAGAATAAATTATTACTGCTACATTTTATTTTATTTGATACAAATGCAATGTATTGTAATATTAGATAGAAAATTGTAAAGACAATTCGTATAAAGTAAAAACATTTTACTAAAACTTATTTGAAAAAGCTAACATAATAATTAACGAATCAACAAGATCTCCAGATTACCTCAATAAGTGATTTTTATATTATTACACAAAAAAGAAGAGTACAATATGTTTGTACTATCGAATACTTGTACAAAGCGAAAGGATGAGGTGAAAAAAATAAACAGTTGCTGTTTCTTAAGAAAGTAAATGAAAGGAAAATATATAAAACTATGGAAAGACTGACCATAATATGTATTTGAGACAAGAGCAATTACAAGTAAACAGGTAGTGAAGATGAAAATGCAAATGTGTATCAATGGAGGGATGAAAAGAAAAAAACTAAATATTAATACATTAGAGTTATAGCAAAGGTGAATCCTGTGGGCAGAAGGCTAAGGGAATATATGTTGTGATACTTGGCCATTTGAATCTACAAGGAAGTTAAAAATTATGGGAAGAGCAAGAGAGGCAAACAAATTAAAGTGAAAAGATAAGGCAGTAAAGTAACTAAAAGAAAGAGGTAGATAAATGAGTAAACCCCTAGCTTGAGCTAGAAAGTATAATGGAAAAGAATTAAAGACGCATATCCAAATTCCATATAACATTGGATAAGGCAAAAATAAATAAAAAGAAAAATATAAGCAAAATAAGATCAATCATAAACATCAGTGAAGTAAAAATCCACTTTTCCCTAAATACTTAAACATGTTTACAGAAGAACTTTTCAGAATCATTGTACCACTTCATCATTGATTTCTTACCGGTTATACACATCTGAGTTTTTTGACAACCATAAAATAAAATTAAAGCTCATATTTAGTTTGCATAAAATTAATATTCTTTTATCAATTGTACCATATAACATGGCTAGGGCCCTGGTCTGAAAGGGTTCTTTCAGACCAGGGCTCTTTCAGATAATAGATCATTAAGTTAAAAACACTATTCCATTGTTCAAAATTATAAGTCTTTATTTCAAAATCATTTCCATTATACTTTGTTATAAATACAGCAACCATAAAATGTTAAAATATCTATAGTACAAACATTTGTACTTTACAGTACTTTTGTACCTACAGTACAAATTGCAATACAGCATTACATACAGTATGATACTTTATGCTATGCTATTATTACTGCTCTGTAAAGTTAATTTTTAAAAAATAGATAAAATTTTTAAATATACAGCAGGCCTACCTACCATGGATTCACAATATTTTGAAGAATTTATCTGTCGCTGTCTGCTTCAAACCGATACCCTGTTTTCTCGTTGCTAGAGACTAAAGCCTTATAAGATTCATAAGAAGAGTACAATCAACCATGTCATATTTTTCAGCCCCCTTTAAAACTGTCTCTAAAGTCTCAAAAGCCTTTTCTGCCGTCAGTGGTTTTATATTTGTAGCAGTCTTGTTCTCTTCATCAGAAGAATGTTTTTTATGAACATTATGTCTGTATAATGATACAACCATCTCATCATTACAACTTTTCTTCTTTGTTACATTTATCAAACTGAGGAATCTTCTGAATTAACCAATTATCAGATTTATTTTTCTCGTTTAACGTTTGATTTAGAACTTTTCCCTATGCTAATTTTAGAGTTTCAGTTTTTACGCTGTCCCAAGTACCTGCCATCAGATACACACTTTCCTTCAAGTTGAATTTTTTTATTAACTGTTTGGGTTCTTTCTAATTTTCACTAATTAATATGTACCGAAGGAAAGATTTTTGATAAAGTCATTTGAATATTTCTCTGACACTTTGATCCATTGATTGTAGTATACTGGTTACGTTCGGTGGGATGAATATAACATCAATATCCAAATGCTGATGTGATGAATCAGCTGAAGGATGTGCAAAAGTGTTGTCTAATAGCAGTAATACAGAACCACTAATTTTATTTTCGGCTTTTCTTTCCTTCATTAAAGGAACCAATACATCATTTAACCATTTAATGTAGTAAAATGTTCAATATCCATCCAAGCATTTGTTTGGCTTAAGTAATTAACTGGAAAATTTTTCATACCAACATTTTTTAAACATCTAGGTTTCTTGCATTTTCCTATAACAGTTAATATTAATTTGTGGGAACTACTTGCATTTGTGCACGTCATAATTCTAACACATTCTTTATTAACCTTGAACCTAGAAACAGATTTTTAATTTCTAGACACTAACATTTTTTTCTGGAAAAGCTGTCTAGTAAAGCCCAGTCTCATCAACACTGAAGATACACTCAGTGTTGCAGTGTTGTACCGTTTTTCTTTTATAATAAGCAAAAATTGTTTCTTAAAATTATCGGCACTCAAAATTAGCAGAAAGATTTTCACCTGAAGTATCTAGCTTATGTATACCATGTCTCAATTTGAATTCTTACAACCAGTCTGTCATAGCTCTAAAGTGTGAATCACCTCCCAAGTTTCTCATTCACTATAAATGCCTTCTCACAAAAAAAGGCCCTTATATATTCAACCTTGCTTCTTTGTTGCATAAAAATTGTGTACACTGCACAATTTAACTTGTCATTTTCAGCTGTTTTCATAGTTTTTTAGAGTTATTAGCATTCCAAAGAATTATATTTACCACCATAAGAAGTTAGCATAAGTTCACTTTTTTAATGTCTGTAATAGTGATTTACCATCGTTAAATTTGGAAGCCAATGTGCTAGCCATTTCTCCTTTCTTCAAACAACCAATATATTGTTTATTGACAGCACTACTCCTTCTTTTGGAAAACATCATAAAACAGTTAATTTAAAAAGCACAACAATTAAAAAGTAAAAACCATTAAATGGTTAAAAAGTCAAACTCCATATAAAAATATTTCAAAAACATTTAAACAAATGAATACAGTACATAATGTAATTATGCTTACTAACATATGCAAACTAATCAAAAGCTGGTGTGGTATGCTCCTGATATTGAATTATATCATCAATGATTCATAGACTTCCACTGAGATAGATTGTTTATCGATGGAAGTTGAATCATTATTCTAAAGCTACACAATTCATGTCCTATTACGTAATAAAATTAATTTCTGATAATAGATCGTTCGGTTAATGGATGTTTGAATAATCAATGCCCTATTGTAAATGTTTTCCTGCTCAATTTAATAAGTTTGAAACTTCCTAAAACTTATTCCTAATAATTTTTTTCTTCATTTTTAGGTGTATGCGATGTGGAGATTAATTCTCCTACTGGTAGCAGCAGTAGCAGCAGAAGATCGCTGGAGTAGATCATCCACTGACAGGAGACAAGGAGATTGGATACCAGTAACTGCACCTTGTGTAAAATGTCCCCATAAGGGACGTAGCATTGATGAAGACCTAGCCGCATCTGCTAGCCTTCCAAGTGTGCTGACACCTCCTGCACAACAGCAAATCCATCAGCATCCACGTTTACTGCCACCTCCTCCCCCACCACCAGACGGTTTGTTTCAACATGCTGCCTCCTCAGGATTCCTTAATAATTTTAGTGGTCAGCAACCATTTAATGACAATAAACCAAGGCAGTTCTTATCGCAACAAAATCTCAGCAATAGACCACAAGATCAATCAAATATAAGATTCAAAACAAACCCTCACGTGGCCGACTCCTCTGGAATACCATCCAATTTGTTTCAAGTTAGCCCTCAACAATTCTCCCAAAATCCAACTCAACAAGCTTCACAATTACTTGCAACTTCTCAGTTCATAGCCCCACAGTTTATACCTCAACCTGAAAGAGCTCCGTTACAACAATTTCTTCAATTGAATCCTCCCCAACTTTTACAACAAAATATACCTTTCTCTAACTTCCAACTACCAGCAAATCCTCCAGTCTTTCTGACGCAACCTGGAAGTCTAGCACCCCAACAGCAACCTATTTTGTTCAATCAGATCACGCCTACAATTTCTCAAACTCCAAGACAATTCTCATCAAATGTTACAAATGATTTTAAACAAGATTCCAAAACCCAAGGAAAAGAAGAAGTTCAGCTATTATATGTTCCAGTTGAAACGCTACGTCAAAGAGGTCGCAACACAGGCCGAAACAGAGGAAATAAAAAAGTTGAACAAAATCGTTCAAATAATAACTTTGAACAAATAAACCACCAAACTGAAGCCAACATTCCCATACAAACTACAAAATCATTCTTTAGACAACAAAGTGCTGAAACTGAAGAACAACACTACAGACCGAATCAAAACACTCAAAATTTCCAGGACTCCCAGCAAAGTCAACACACATTACAAGAAACTATTCAAAAGCCTCAACAAAATCACCAGGCAATTCAAGAAACAACATCACCACAAATTCAGTACTCCCGAGGAATTTTTCCACAACAAGTGCTACAGGAGCACACAACTTATGCCCAGAATGTTCAGAATCAACATTCAGAAATAGTAACACAATCACCATCAAATATTAACAATAATAATAATAATAGATTTGAAGCAGCTCAAATACAAAGAGATGACTTTTCTAACATAAATAATCAACAGTTCACCTACAATCAATATCAACCAGAGCCCAAACAGGAGAGAATAAAACAAGCAAAACAGGAAAATATTAATCAGAATTATTTTCAAGCACAACAATTTTCAAATCTCAATAATTTCAATGGCAATCATGAAGAATACCAACACAACTTGAGTTCTGAAGAGCAGGAAACAACCATACCTCCACCTCATCAACCTCCTCTTTCAGTATATATGGAAACTAATGCAAATTCAAGAATTGCAGATGTATTGACTCATTTGAAAAATGCTAAAACAATCCCAGTACTTGATACTTTTGGTCCCGATTCACCACAAGTTTTTGTTGGCCCTTCAAATTTAAATCCTCCATTAGGATATTTAAAATTTGAATTACCATATCTGTCATCACTTGACAATAACAGAGTTGAAAGAAAAGTAGATCGTTTGCCATTCTTTGTGGCTCCTCTAAACTTTCAGCCACCTCCAGGCTATTCAAAAATTCCATTCCCAGCTCCCCACATTGGTTCTGTTGTAGTTTCTAATATTACCGTTCTGAAAACAGCACTACATGAAAAGCCAAATGAGTACACTACAAGACCAGAAACAAGTACATCAAATGGTTTTAGTCAATATACAATTCCTGACAATATATCTCCAATAAGTCCTCAGCTTCCATCACTCATTAATTCATTACAAGAGGAAAAATATTTTCCATCAACAACTGAAGTTCCAACTACAACTCCAATATCAACAACTACTGTATATACAACACCTTATAGAAGAAATCAAGGTAGAGGATCTCATCGTGGCTATGGGACGACAACAACAACCACAGAAACACCAACAAGAAGGCCTATTCACAGACAAAGACGTCCTCAGAATGTACGTCCTCATTCATCTTATAGAAATTCCCAGATTGAAACAACAACAAATACAACACCAGAACTAGTTATTGCAACAACACCAATTCCAGAATATGAACAAAATAATGAACAACAAAATGTTTATTCAGAAGCAGTGACAGAAATTCCACAACTTAATCAAAACTTCAGACATCAGTTTTATGATACAAACAATAATAACAATAATAATCAAAATGATGGAAGATTTAATTCTCAAAACAGTCAATCAGTTTATTCTGAGCAAACACATTTTAATTCTCAACAACAAAATACTAATCAATTTAATCAAAACCACCAAAATCAACCAAACCTGAATAATGTATTACAATCACAAGGATTATCACAAGATATTATACCACAGCTGGAACAAGTACAACAATATTTTACACAGTTACAACAAGAAGAATTTTTACAGCGAAATAAACAGCAACAGCAGCAGCAGCAACAACACTTACTTCAAGAAGAACAACAGAAACAACTACACCAGCAAGATCAAACTCAAATCATCCAACACTCTCCTCCACCTTCATTACCTCCACAAACAACCCTACCAACACCTGCACCACAACAGCACCGCCAGTATCATCAAGAACAGTATCACGAAACATCTCAAAATTCTGATTTAGTCAATCACAATCAATATAATTCTCCTATTAACGACCAGAATAATAATAATTACAATAATAATAATAATAATAATAATAATAATAATAATAATTATTCACCAATTGGATTTGTTTCTGATTCACCACAACAAACAACAGAAGCTGTGTCACAAAGAGCATCCCCTCATACATTTGAAACTACTACTGTAAACAATAACAGAGTAGCCAGCTTAAGAAGAGATCCTTTGAGACAGCGATACCGAGGAAGAAATTCATATCAAACAACAACAGAATACGCTCCAAAACAACCAGAACAAGTACAACAGCCACAAAGAATTAAACAAAGACCTAACCAAGCTCAAAATTTACAAGTAATTAGAGGAAACAATAATAATAACAATTATCAAGATAATTATCCTACAAACACTGAACGTTTAGATGAACAACCACTGACTGAACGTAATGAGGGGATACAGTATAATAATTACAACAATGATCAAACTCAACTTAACATAGATAATCAAAATTATCAGAACAGACCATCAATAAATGAAAATGGGCAATTTTATCAGCAGAAGTTTAATATAGATCAACCACAGTTACAACATACCAAAAATGAACAAACTCAAAATGATGAAAATACCCCACAAATACATATACAATTAGAAAACAGTACACCCTACACACAAACAAAAGAAGTAACACCAGTATCAAACTTGGACATTCATAATTCACAACAAATATTTACTGACGTATCTTCAAGGTATGAAGATAATGATCATGTAACAGAAAGACCAATAAATCAACAAAGATTAACAAAGTATACAAGGGTACGTGGTAGAATAAATCAGGGTCCAAGAGAACAACAGCCAGAACAAAATATTCAACAATTCCATCAAGAAATACCACAAAACTATGAAAGTTCATCATCATTATCTCCATTGTTACCAGATGATAGTTCAGAAAATATTAATGGAGATATTACAGAATTAGAACCTGAACCTGAACAAGTAATTACAACAACAACTACAACTCCTAAACCAGCAGTCGTACGTGTAAGGGGTCGTGTACGCAACAGACAACGAACAAGTGGGGTTCGTCAAACGACAACAACGGAATCACCGAATTACCCTATAGAATCAGGGCTAGTATCAAACCCAGAATCACAGTTTGCAAGAAGGCCATCTTCTAACAGAAATACTCATTTAGAAAGAAATAATTTTAACAGACATTCAAATAGATTTAGAAACACAAATTCTCCTTTGAATAATAACTATAATGAAAATTCAGAAGCTGAACAAAATTACACACCATCATCTGCAACACCATCTTATGAAGAAGATGTTATAAATAGCAGGAGTTCAACAATCACAACAACAACCACAACAGAAACTATACCAGTTAGTAGGAAATACAATCATATTTTAAACAGAAATATAATAAGACGTACAAATGGTAACAGACAAATCCATCAGACGACTACAAGTTCACCAAATGGTTCAACAACAAAATATTTAGTGAGAACAACGAGAAGACCAATTACAACAAAGTTACCTGAAGGAAGAGCACGTATACGGAGACCAACCAAAGCATCACTAACAACAACAACAACAACTGAATATCCACCATTAAATCATGGACAAGATAATTTTGCACCGCCATCAGCCGCATCGAATGAAGTATTAGACCCATATTATCCATCTCAAATAAGTAATAATAATAACCACAATAATAATAATAATAATCACAATAATAATAATAATAATGATGACCACAGTATTAATCATCATCGTTATAATAATGATAATTATAACTACAATCAGTATCATGTTCCTACGAGAAGTCCACCTAAGGTTCAGTATACTCCATCTTATGAAACATCAACAAGATTAACTCCAACACCATTTTCTTCAGCATCAGTTGAAAATGTTGATGATTACTGGAATCATGCTGTGACAATACAACAAAGTAACAGTTATGATTTTAGTGCAGAATCATCCCCAGTAACTCAGTCAACACTGAATACACATTACTCTGATGATGAGGACAGTTATAGTCATCATCCATCAATTGCACCGTACAACCAAGATCAAACACCATACTCGTCCAATGAACAATATGTGACAACTTACAGTAAAAGTAAATTAAAACAACCACAATACATAGGTAAAGAAAATCAATGGAATGAAAAAAATGAACCAGAAGCAATACAAGCTGCTGATCAATATGAAGGTGAAACTCCTACAAGAAAATATGATGACCAAGAACGACAAAATTATTATTATACCAATGAACCGGTTAGACAACAACCAGTAATAAATGAAAGACCAGTATATCGACCAAGTATTTCATCAGAACCTGAACCAGAACAAACAGAAGACAGTAAATACATAACAAGTTTTAATGATGGTGAAGAGAATGATAAAAACAACAATGATGACTCAAGTGATGAAAAAGAATTGGCATACACAACAAATGAAGATGTAAGAAACAAAGAAGACTTGAATGGGAGTGCTCAAGGAAAACCAGTTGATCCAGTAACAGGAAAGAAGGTAAGCAAACAATAAATTTTTTTTGTAAAAAATTATTTGGAGAATTTAAAAAACATGAAATATTATTGCGAATTTATTAGAGAAGTGAAGTACAAGTATAGATAAATGAAAACCATTTTTTAATTATTTATTTATTTAGCACCATGAATACTTGACTGAAGTATACACTTTAATTTAAACAATCTATGAAACTCTTTTTTACAGCTTAAATAGGGAGCAAATGGCTACAACTAATGTCACGTTTTGTAAGAAGGGTAAATGGAAAAAAATAAATTATTAAAAAATACGAAAGTTATTTTTTTCAAGGTCCAATCAGTCACGAAATTAAAACTACAGTGAAAATAAAAAATTTTTTATTTGTAACAAGTACTTACATAGTTACGATATTTCTCTACATAGTCGCCACTCCGATTTAGACATTTGTCATAGCATGGTACCAACTTTCCAATACCCTCATCATAGAAATGGCCACCTTTGTTTTCAGCCATGTTTCCTATGCTGGTCTGCAGCTCGATATCTGTGTCAAAATGTTGTCCTCCTAGTCAGCGTTTCATGTGAGCAAAGAGGTGAAAATCAGATGGAGCCAAGTCTGGGCTGTATGTTGGGTGATCAAACACTTCCCAATGCTGCAGGAGCTTCTTTGTTACAGCTGCAGTGTGCGGCCGAGCTTTGTCATGGAGAAAGACAATGCTTGATGACAACATTCCTCTCCGCTTATTCTGAATTGCCCTTCGTAGACGTTGAAGAGTCCCGCAGTATGAGGCTGCAGTGGTGGTTGTGCCACGTTCTATGAATTCCACTAAGAGCTGCAGACCAGCGTAGAAACATGGCTGAAAACACAGGCGGCTCCATTCTATGACGAGGGTATTGGAAAGTTGGTACCATGCTACGACAAATGTCTAAATCGGAGTGGCGACTATGTAGAGAAATAGCTATGTAAGTACTTGTTACAAATAAAATTTTTTTTATTTTCACTGTTGTTTTAATTTCGTGACCGATCGGACATTGAAAAAAAAATAACCCTCATAATAATAAAAATCAAAACAAGACATGTACATAATATAACTAGAGTAATAGTTTATTAAAATAATACATTATTACAAATACAATATGATTAGCTAGTGGAATCTGGATAAGATGCTAAACTGCTTCCTTTACAATCTATAGTTGTGCAAATCTGAAATGTACTGGGTAATTCTGATGTTTCAGCCTGATAATCTAAGCCACATTTAATAAACCAGTTTCTGCAAATCATTGTTGTCAGACAATGAAACATTATTGCACATTGGCTTTTATTAGTGGGCAATAAGCATTACATTCAATATACCTAAAATTCATAACCAAAATTTTACTAAAACTATTCACAGGTAGAGAAAAAAATTACATAGTAATTTTCTTGAAAATACCTTTGTTGCAACTGCTCTTTAATAAAATATAATTCAGTAAAAATCAAATAATCAGCATTTGATTAGACTGCATAGTCTTTTAATCTTAAAAAACACAATATCTATCTCTGTCAAACCATACAACAGAAATGTTGCTATGAAATGTTCCACAATACTTCAGCTTACAAGAAGTTTTTTATACTTCCATAGCTATTTTTAAAAATTATCAAGTAATTTAAAGAATCTCTCTACCAATTTTTTAAAATAAAATTTTAAAATGATCATTTACAGAAACACTAGTACTCTGTCAATGAATTTTTAAATAGTACTAATTAAAAAATATAAAGTAAACCCTGAATTTTCATTTTGTGCATGTGCGCATGCATATGTATGTGTGTGTCTTCACATACTTTTGATTAACTTTTCTGAATTTCGATTAATATTATAGTCATATTAGGATCTTCATATATTAACTACAATAAATATATTAAGTAATTAAAATAACCCTTTAATCATCTTATTTTTAATTTATAATTAACTGTGCTTTTTCTGATGCTGCTTTGAATCTTCATCACATCCCTCTTGATCCATCCAGGTAAATGTTGGGACAGTTCCCCTTTTAACCTCATCAATGTAGCAATGGTGTTAGCAATAGAATATCATGTCCTATCCATTGCTGGTATGATTTATAAGATGCATCAGAATGAAAGATTGATTTATATTACAATATTTTTAACCTTTATTGTTGCAGTTTTTTTTAAGTGTTCAAACAAAATAAAAAGTAAAACTAACAATTTATTTATTTTTGCTCTAATTTAATTTTAATCTGACCCCAAGAACAACAGTGAAAATTTTATGTTGAAGTAAATGAATTATTTTCAGAAAATATATTATTTTCACAATGATAGTATATTACTAAGTACCAAAACATTTCGTTTTGCATAAACTTTCAGTTGGGTCTTGAGTAATACTAAAAACTGCATTCTTACAACCTTGTTATTTCTGAGACACTGGGAATGTTCCACTAACATCCCAGAAGTTAAATTTAGGAAGGAGGAAACTGTTATTAGTAAAGATATGAGTAATGATGATTTCTACTATAAGTAAGGACACAGGCAAAGCTTTGTTTAATAAACCAGATCTAAAAGATCATTGAATATTTAATGGTGGGTGAAATTTCCTTACATGCTTTTAATAATTACAGGGGGAATCCAGAAAGTAAGTTTCCCAAGAGGTACTGGAAATTTTTTTATAATTATTTTTACTGGAAATATTTATATATATGAGTATATATGTAAATATTTCCACATACAATTTTTCTGAACATAATAAACCTCTTGGTCGATTCTCTTATTTAAGCACAAAGTTCTGGCATTATAAAAATATTTTGATTAACATTTTACATTGCCATTTTCACACTTCCTGTTTTCTCAGTATGTTTCTATACAATGAATTGAAATTTCATCTCAGGACAAAAATAGAATTCCATGTTTTATCTCTAGTTGATTTTTTCAAGAATTTTTCAATTTCTTTGAACTAAAGAATAAAAGAGGAATGTTCCCACACAAATTTAGTTTTATGTCTCTGTCTTCCAGCAGATCCATGTACTGTATACTTTTCAGTTCCTAAATAGTTATGAACTCCCAGATCATACCATGTGAAACATTAAATTTCACTTCCTAAAACTTGAATATTACTTAGTAATTACCATGCAAATCTTCTTTGAATATTAGGACAAGACCTCCTGACACAGAAGGATGTCTACTCCTTTGTTTATCCATTATTATCACTTTACAATTACAAAACTCATCATGTTACCTACCAAAGTCATTCCTTATCACACCCATCATATCAACGTCCATAAACTGTTTTGAGTTCACAATGATTAAAATAGCAAGATTACTGGCATCCCTTAAGCCCACAAAAATAAAATAACAGATCGCAACTATTCCTGCAGACCAGCAGATAGAATACTGCTGAACTATTTACAACACTACTTATACCACTATTGAACTACTTATAACAGAAAGGCATCCTGGGAGATGATTAGTAGATTAACCAGTTGATATTAAAATTATCTGATGTCTAAAATCAAATTGCTACGTGTAGTATGTCAACAACAGTGAATACAAAACTTATTTTTTCTTCATCTTGTACAAGACACTAACAATGGAGTTGTTTCTACATTATGTTGGTTACTTTTTCAAAATTATTTAAAAAATTTTTATGTTATGCATGGACCAGTCTAGAAAATTATTATTCTTGACTACCTTTATTCTAGATTCAAAAGTTTGTTCTGTAAGTGCTACAAACAAATAAACATACCATTTGTCTGTTTTGTATTTAATATTGTTTTGAACTATGGAACTTATTATAAAATAATATGAAGGAAGATAGTAGCAACCAAAATTCATGCCTACTTTGCATTAAGCCCTAGGATCCAAATCCACTCAGGGAACAGTCATTGATAAGTAATTCAACACAGCATAGAATAACCTTCTTTCTTTTTTCTTTCTTTTTCCTGTTTAGCCTCTGGTAACTACCGTTTAGATAATTCTTCAGAGGATGAATGAGGATGATATGTATGAGTGTAAATGAAGTGTAGTCTTGTACATTCTCAGTTCGACCATTCCTGAGATGTGTGGTTAATTGAAACCCAACCACCAAAGAACACCGGTATCCACGATCTAGTATTCAAATCCGTGTAAAAATAACTGGCTTTACTAGGACTTGAACGCTGTAACTCTCGACTTCCAAATCAGCTGATTTGGGAAGACGCGTTGTGTTAACCACTAGACCAACCCGGTGGGTTAGCATCGAATAACCTACCGGTAACAGAGCTCACTCAATGCTCCTCAGCACATATGAATTTAGTAACACACAGTCGAAGAAAATATTAGTATGGGTGGTAATAATAAATAAACTTGCAAAAAAGCCAGTGCTCTATTCTTTTAATTTTATTCTACACAAACTTGCTTCTGCAGTTTATAAATTACACCAAAAGAGCATCAAGCCCTACAAATGAATAACTAATTATAACAAACAAAGATAATAATTATTATAACAAACCAAGAATTTTAATCGGTTTCACAAAATTTTATGTCTATAAACACAGCTGTTGACTGTTATTTTTTAAAAAAAAGGTTTACTTGTACATACTGATCAATCTGTTGCTCTTCTGTTTGGAAAGAAAAAGCATTTAATGGGTACTCAGAACTGTCATTTTTTTATAAATTACATTATTCTAATCATTTAAATCCATTTTAAAATTATGAATATATTTTATTAATTTTATTTTTCAATAAAATCTTGTATTATTTCAGTCTGGGCGAAAACGTGGAGCTTGGGTACGTGTTCGTGTAAAGAAGCCGAAGGATGTTTTTGAAACAGCAGAATCACAAAATTTAGCAACAATTTCAAATAACGCTATTAAATTATCTTTTGATAAACAACAATCTCAGAAAGAATGGAGCATACCACCAAATCATAGACCAACAGACCCATACAGTACAGACATGCCTCAAACAACCGTTAGCACTTCAGCCGCATCAACAACAATAGTACCAACAACAACACAACTAGATGAAAGTGTTCAAAAATCATTAACAGATATGATACGTGAAATTATGCAAGAAGATGAAAAGGAAGAAGAAGAAGAAGAAGAACTAAAAGAAGAAGCGACCAAGAAAATTAACAATGAAAATTTGATTAAAAATGACAATGTGACAGTAACAACAACAGCTGCAACATACCTAGCATATTCCGTAACCGAAAATCCAGTTACTACTGTAACACCAGAAAATGAAGTTATTGCAGTGACCATAATTCCAGAAATATCAACTCAAGCAAATTTAGCAGATTCTAATGACGTGACAACAGTTCATGATGAAATTATAACTTCTGAAAGCAGTATATCAGAACCTAAAGTGTTAGGTACATCAACAACCACAGAAATATCATTAGAAACAGAAATCTGTTATAGAGGTCGATGCGTAAAAAGCAAAAAGAATAAAAAACCGATAAAACCAATACAATCATCATCATCATCATTATTATCAACATCAGACTTTGAGAGTGATTTAATGCCAGTTGAATGAAAAACAAAGTAATAAACTTCCTGTGAAAATAAAAAAAGTGTGTATTTGTGAGTAAAATGGGTCTCTGTTTTAAGAGAACGATTACAAGTTTATTTAAATGAGTGGCCATGAACTGGCATAGATAACTATTGATCTTAGCTAAGTCCTTGATTTTATAATAAAAGAAAAATATAAATAATAATAAGAGTCATATAGATGACAACTGACCAGGATTCCAGTTTCTAAATTATTAAAGATTTCATTAGTTATTTGTTTAACAGAATATTTTTTTATTGAGATATAAATCAGTGACAGAAACTTATATGCTATTATAATTTCTAGATGAATATTTCCCTAATATTGATCCTGATACTCTCAGAAACAAAAATAAATTGCAAATTTAGTTATATATAAACATGAGTTAAATACTTAAATATTTTATAAATTACTCTTTTTTTGTACTAGTCTCATAAAATATATCAAAATCATTTTTATTTATACACGATTTTTATTATTTTATAGAAAAATGAAATACTGTTAACTACTTAGATCAGTTGTTATCTGTCAATTTGTGGTACTTCAATTGTAAACAAAATAAGAAATAAATACTAAAATAATAGTGTTTCAAAAAAATTATGTCATATGCTGTAAGATTGTGATTTTTTAATGTATCAATAAAATAATTAAATCATTCTCTAAAATTAAAAATATTAACAATGTATTAAAATGCTGTTATTCAAAAATAACTTCAAGATGTATTTTTACATTAAATACAAAGAGTAACTGATTTAAATTTCCTTATTAAAAAAAGTATTTTCATTTATTACTACTGTTATAATTACCACAAAATAAAAGCTTAATAAAAGTTGAATAGTTATTCATATACAAGCAAATAGGAAAAAATATATATAATAAATTAAAGATAATGAAAAAATTAGAAAATTACCTCTCACTGTATGTTTCAATTGCCCCATAATGTTAGTATAAATCTAAATTGTTATACACATGTAGTAAAAAAATTAACGTAAACAAATTCAAAGTAATATTTAAGAGATGGATTTTTGTACCTTAATGGTGTGCTACCCATAAATTTTCTTTTCTATCTTTAAATTAATGTATTTATGATTTATAAATTATATTTAATTATAAGGAAGGTAGAATTACATTATTCATTTCAAAATTAAGTCAAGCAGACCCATATCTCTTATTAACTTCCACCAAAAAAAGAAATCACAAGTTTCAGAAATACTAGATTAGATATATATAAATATATACACATTTTTCTATTTAATGCTCACTTTACTAACTCAAATAATAAAACTAATGAATAAATGAGGGAAAATCTAATACCCAATTTAAAAGAATATTCTAAAATAATTATGGACACATATTAACTATGAACAAGTTTGTATTATTATAATGTACTTCATACTGGACAATAAATGAGAGATTTATTAGTAATATTTATCATAGCTAATTGATAATAGATCCAAAATAATTAAATGATTAAAAAAAATATTCTCTTTAATATTTAAGAAAAAATTAATTAGCCTTCTTTTATCATATAACTTAACTACATGAAAAATTATTACAACTATTTTAGAAACTTTATACTACATTATTTTATTTTGCCACTACCAAATCACTTAAGACCTAGTCATTTTATTATGCAGCATTTGACACGGATATAAAAAACTGAGCAAGATTATTAATATATAACAACATATGTAACTTAACAAAAACAAAAATCAGATTTATTAACATTATTAAAAAATTCAACAAAATAAGAAAATATGAATCTTAATAACAGTTACTTTATTTAGATAAATTTTAATTTTATAATTATTTAAATTTATCCAGGCTGATAAGTTTTTTTATAAATAGATATAAAATATAAAAAAGAAATTACTGACTTTAATTAAAATTAATTTTGGTAGAAAGAGAATATTTAATTCATTAATTTTATTTTGTAAATATTTTGTAGTTGATCTGTTGTTGTTATAAATAAATTTAAATAATTATAAAATTAAATTTATCTAAATAAAGTAACTGTTATTAAGATTCATAGCCTGGAAGCTGGTTTGACCCTCTTACTATTAATTGTTTTACTAAGCCTAGGCAACAGCAGGAAGGTGTATTAAGTCATACTGACATCCAATTTCTTTTCTCTCAGAAACATAACTTCTCAGTTTATTATATCTCAATAATAATAATTGAACAGCCAGTCAAACTGTTCACTTAATAAATTTTATCAACAAAAAACAAGAAAAGGTTTTTGTGTAAGAATAACTTCCATTAGATCTAGTTTGTAGGGCTTTTTCATTTGTAATGTATTGCTCTAGTCATGAGCAAAATTTGCCTGTTCTTCTCAGGGAGTTTGGCCAGGATGAGCAGTAACTATTTGGTGGGGATCTTCAATGTTTCTCCGAGTGGGATAATATATGTCATTGTTGTTCCTCCATGAGCTGAACGTAATCTTGATCTCTTCTTCTTCATTCTGAATTTTTTGAGTATGATTTAGACCCTGTCAAGTTCATGCTTAACTCAGTTGGTTGTAGAGCTTGAGGATCTGTTATGCTAGATATTATTATGTAATATACTAATTTATTATTTCCCAAACATATAATCATAATTAATTACTATCATTTGATATTTATTTAAAAATATTTATAATCTATTAATATTTGTGTTCCAACTAAAAGATCTAAACATTTTTTATTGAAGATTACTGAATAATTTAATTAGTTTTTGTATTAATCTAAAATTTAATCCAGTGTATACTTCCATGCTATTATTTTTCTTCTACCAACATTTAAATTATATAATATATAGGTGAAATTTTAAAAAGTTATCAAAATTAATTTAATTAAAACAATACAAAAAAAAATGGGGCTTGATTAGTTGATGAAAGTACTTCAAAAAATAAAAAATGAAATAGGTAAAAACTATTGATATAGATATCATTCAGTTATTGGGATCTTCAAACAACCCCAATAGAATTATAAAAATACACCACAGATGTAAATATTAAAACAGCAGTATGCTTTGTCAAAATTAAAATATAATTTAAAATGTAAAATAAAAGTATACCTGTCTGTAGCCATGCATTTTTTATCATTTATAACAACACAGTAAAAAACTGATTGATGATTTGGTATATGGCTACAGATAAAAAAAAAACTAAATTTAAAATTGAAATTACCTAAGACAGCATTGTTAAACATAATACATTACACAAATTCTCTTGTTTAAAAAGTTTATAAAAAAAATTTTGGAAAACATATATAGTTTTTAAAACATGTAAGTTACTCTGTATACAAACAATATTAGAACAATTAATTTTAAGTAATCAAGAAAACAAAACAATTTTAATTCAATAATAGTAATAAGATACCAACTGCTTATAGGTTTATTAAAGTTTAATATATTTAATACTCACTCAATGAATTCTCTTAAGATTAATCATGTTGCCAGAAACCTATCAATAAGAATAGAACTTTAAAAGTTAACAGCATTGGTATCATAAAAAAAAAAAAAATTATACATTGTCAATTTTTTAAATACATTAACTTTTCCAAAAGCAGAACCAAATATTTAGTTTTATTTACCTTGTGGGTAACTGTTTTGTAAAATTGCATTCAATGATGAATGAGTTAAGAACTATGCAATGACAAAAGCAGAAAGCTGCTTCCCAAAAATTAGAATGATTTATTAATCGGTTCTGCTTTTAAGAAAAGTATTCTTTTTAAATACAAGTTGTTGTTATATTATAAATATTGAATGTTTGAATGAATATAAAGAATGAATGAAACAAAAATGAATGAATGATGGAACGGATGTGCCAATAAATATTAATAATATTAATAAAATACATGTAAATTATTAAAATAAATTTAAGTAAATGAATAATATAGTAAAATATTCTTAGGTATAAGATTTAATGAAGAAATTATAATTAAATTGAAGATTATATGCTTCGAGAACAAAGTTCTCAGAAATATCTAGTTAGAAGTTGTATTTAAAAAATATAAATATGAGAGACTAAAACAATCCTTTAATTTATATAAAAATTTAAAAAAATGATTTTATTATTGGAATCCATCAAAATAAAAGAATTGTTATTTATATATATCATCTAAGACTGAGCAATAAAATAACATTCACATTATTCTCATTTTCTTCATTTAATAGAATTAATATACTAGCAAGGTATAACACTGCTATTATAAATTCTAATTTGTAATGAAAAAATCCTCAAAAGTTCATTAAAAAAGTATAAAACTAGATGTACATTTACATTGTTAAACAATCATCAGTAGATGATTAGCAAAAGTAGCAATAAATACCAAAACAAAACTTAAAAAAAAAAATATATATATATATATATATATATAAAAGCAATATTAATCTAAAAAAATTAATTGAAAACAGAAAAAAAGAAGATGCTCAAGAAACATTATGAAGAATATTTCTCCATGTGATCATAGAAAAATAATAAATAATTAAAATTTCATTATTGACATATAATTTTATAACTGATATATTACTTAAAAAGTTCAAGGTTGAACTGTTTAGTATATCTGGAGTGAGGTCACCAGTCTTTTTACATTTGGAGAATGTTTTTTTTTTTTGTAGTGCTTTTATATGATTTTTCAATTCATTAATTTTTCATGTTTTATTATTAATGTTGCTTATAGAGTTATTTATTTTTATAATTTTCCTTTTTTTTTGTTTTTTGTTCTTTTTTTACTAATTCCTCTGTATCAATTGCTGATTGTTTAAAAATTAAAACATACATCTAATTTTAGGCTTTAATTTTTTTTATCAATGATTTTTCAGAATTTTTCCATTTAAAATTCTATTTGAATAACCATTTAACACAGCTTTTTCTTTGTAAATAGTAAATTCATTTACAATAGCATAAGCGTTTAATAATACAGTAAAAATTCTTAAAATGAGTGGAATAATAGGTGTAAGAAATTGATAAAACTAAACAGTTATATGTTGAATAATTATTTTCATATATAGTGATGTTTCATTAATAAATATGTGTATATTAATTTTATATGTCAATAGTACACTGTACATTATAATCTTAGTAACCAAACAAATTACTTACATTTCATGTAATGAATAAATACTCTTAAATATGTAAGACTACTGGAAATTGTAAAAAAAAAAACATATATATAAAAAAAATTGTATTATTTATTGATATAATACAACTTATTTATTTATTTATATACAGAAAATTAACTTTCTCTGTAGTAATTAAAATAATTGTTCTAATTAAGGCTCAATAGATAAATATCACTATAATTAAGTTATTAAAAATAAATATCATTATTAAAATTTTGTATTTTAATTATGTATGAATGCATGTATGAATGAACGATTCACTTAAAAATTTATACTTGCATTATTGTATAATAGTAACTATGATATTATATTGATTTTTTTTTTAAATGTACAACTCATTATTTATAAAATAAATAAATTATTAATCAAAATGATCTATATTTTATTTTATTTAAAAACTGATTTTATATGTATATATATATATATATATATATATATATATATATATATGTATAATTTATTTTTTTTTTAAAAATAGTTTATAAATGGATTGTATACTAACTGAGAACTAGTTGGATTTCAGAAAGCATAAGAATACAAGCGAGGTCATAAGGCACACATACTAATACTAATTAATTCTTGTATTAGAAAACAGGCTTATAAGAGTAAATCTAACTACAATTTATTAAAGATAACATTACTCTTTCCAGTGAATACAACCTGCAGAATACGATATGACTTCTATTACCATTTTAATAAATAAGCGGGTAATTAAAAAATTGTCATAAAACTTTTCATAAAGTAGGAGCATTATAATAAAAAGGATTATAGGTTTTTTCCATGAAATTTTTACATAAATTTATTAGTTAAAAGAAAATAGAGATCTTAGTTAAATTACTATTTTAAAATTATATAGAAACTGTTATTTTGGTCACCTACATAAAGAGGAAACTTATCTTAAACACACAGAAATAGCATTTGCACGTCTGGAATTAAAAAAAAAATATTTTAATTTCAAATAAAATTTGACTTAACATAAAGAAGATTTACGCAGAATTTGAACACAAATCAGTTAGTAGTTGTAAGAAAAGAATATGTTTAAAAATAACTTTGATTTAGAAAGGAAGAAAACTATATATATACATCATTGTTTCACAGCTTAAAAAGTATGTAAACACTGAAAGACCATTGCATATGTACACAGAAGAAGCAACCCAAAAATTAAAGAAAAAAATTTGAGAGAGAAGTATCTATCCAAACGAAAAATACAAATTTTAATATTCATTGATAATTTTTTTTTTAGAAAAACCAAGATGGGTCAGAAGATTTTTTTATAACATTTATAACATGAACTTATAGCTATGAAAAAACTCAGTTGTTTTGAAAATAAACAGAATACAAAAGAAAAGTGAAGTAAGTGTTACAAAAAAGGAACATAATGCAACAGACTTGCATGATTTTACTAATACTTATACAGTAAAATTGAACAAAGTATATTACAGATTAAAGGCTACACACACACACACACACACACACACACGCACACACACACACACACACACGCACGCACGCACGCACGCACGCACACACACACACACACACTCACACACACACACACACACACACACACTCACACACACACACACACACACACACACACACACACACACACACACACACACACACACACACACACACACACACACACACACACACACACACACACACAAGCAAGAGGAGATTTCATATGAAAAGAAACCTGCTAGTATGAAATATAAACCAAGAATTTCAAGGGCAAGCCAAAAAATTATCTACACTTTTTGTTCTAAAATTTGTTTACACAAATAGGTTAGGATTCAACCTGTGCATTGACAAAGGTAGAGATGTACATCATTTTTCTACATAGTTTCTTCATTGTCAATGTGCTTGATCCAGCAATCCACATGCTTGAGTTTTCCTTCAAAGAAGGTTTTTGGTTGGTCGCTAAGCCATTTTTGCATTGCTTCCTGCACGTCTAAGTCTGTGGAAAATCGATGACATCACAAAACATTCTTTAGCAGCCCAAACAGATGAAAGCCAGAAGGAGCAAGGTCCTAGGCTCTAGGGAGGGTATTCAAGACCTGAAAATTCAGTATTGACAGACGTCAACACCTTTGAGTTTGTGGTCTGCGGTAAGCTGTCTTGGTACTCATTGTACACAGACTTTACAGAAGCTAAGCTCGTCATGAATGATCTTCAGAGGACACCTCATTGATGATAACTCACCTATTTGCCAGAACCATATCTTGAACTTGTTGTTCATGGTGGAGGTTGATGGGTGTTCTGCTTCCTCTTCATGCATCACATTCATCACGCCACTTTAAACTTCTCATATCAACCAAAAAAACACTTTTACATGATAAAACAGCCATATATTGTGAAGAAATTTTACGATGAATTTCACACCCTTCAATCAGAGAAATTGCATCACTGCTCATTTTTTCTCCTAGGTGCAAACTGCTAATAGTTTGGAAATGTTTACACTGTAATAGCCAGAAGGCAAATGATGCAATCAGGATCAAATTTTGTGCATCGTTGTAGTACTAACTCTAAGCATTCATGCGCAGAAGGCAGTATGACAACCGTGAAGATGTGTTATGGCAAAAGTGTAGATAATTTCTGACTCACTATCATAGAAAGATGTTCTGAAAATATTTGTGTGAAGTCCAGCAAGTATGTTTTGGTAAGAAAATACATTTCTTTCTTTTTTCTGTTTAGCCTCCGGTAACTACCGTTCAGATAATTCTTCAGAGGATGAATGAGGATGTATGAGTGTAAATGAAGTGTTAGTCTTGTACATTCTCAGTTCGACCATTCCTGAGATGTGTGGTTAATTGAAACCCAACCACCAAAGAACACCGGTATCCACGATCTAGTATTCAAATCCATTATCTGGCTTTACTAGGACTTGAACGCTGTAACTCTTGACTTCCAAATCAGCTGATTTGGGAAGACGCGTTAACCACTAGACCAATCCGGTGGATTTGGTAAGAAAATACAAATAACAGAAAACCCAGAAAGGAAAAATACTGAGGCTTTTAGAAGGTAATATTACAAAAGAATGTTGAGTACTAGGTGTTTGATAATGTACTAAATGAAAGGATATTAATAAATAGAAAAGGAGAGGATTTTGTTGCAGAATAAAAAAGGATATATAATAATATCAATAAATTGACTGATGGCTGAAAAACATTAAAATAAAATAAATAGCGCAGGATGACCACAATGACCAAAATTGGAAAATGAATGCATGACACGCTATTAGAAGCACAATCCACATATTCAGAAAGGTAGCCTTTCTTTTTTCACTGTTAAAAATTAAAATTATTTGTGATTGTGTTTAAAAGTCTGTTTAAAATGTGTCTGACTGCACCAATTAAGAAATGCAAGCAGTGATACGTTTCCTCAGTTCAGAAGGACTGAAACCAACAGAGATTATTGGTTGAATGCAGCAGCAATATGGAGACAGTTATTTTTTGAGTGGAAGCAAGATCTATGAATGAATTGATCGTTTTAAAAATGGTCGAATTTCTCTCTGTGATGAATAGTGGCAAGGTAGGCCTTCCACTTCAAAGACTAACGATAATATTAAACGGTTAAACAAATGATTCTCGGTAATCAACAAATTACAGCTGATGACATTGCAAGTGAGTTAAATATAAGCCATGGCTTAGTATTTTCAATCATCCATAATTCTTTAAACTTTCGAAAATTCTGTGCTCACTGGGTTCCACATCAATTGACCAGCATCCGCATCCACAAAGAGAATCGTTTGAAAATTTCCCAGAACCTTTTAAAATGTTATGAAGATGAAGGAGACTCATTTCTTAAGCGAATATTAATCGTTGATGAGACATGGGTCCATCACTTTGAAACTAAGAGTAAACGACAAAGTTTAGTGTAGAAAAATCCTTCATCTCCCACAGCAAAAAAGTTCAAAACTCACATGTCTGCAGGAAAGGTGATGTTGACAATATTCTGGGATATGGAAGGTTCACTTTTGGTTTACTTCATACCTAAAGGTCAGTCAGTAAAGAGTGACAACTACTGTGAGCTACTGTATTTACTGTAGCAAAAAATCAAATCCAAAAGACATGGTAAACTTTCTAAATGTGTGTGATTTTGCTTCATGATAATGTTCAACCTCATACAGCCAAAAAAACAGCCCTTTGCCTTCAAGATCTCAGTTTTGAGCTGCTGGACCACCTTCTATGCAGTCTGGACCTGGCTCCAAGCGATTTTCATCTTTTTGGCCCATTAACAGAAGTGTTGCAAGGGAATCATTATTGTTGTGATGAAGAGGCCATGGTGAAAAATTTTCTACACACCAGACCAGAAACTTTACTCAAACTACAAAAACTGTTAAAAGATGGACTTAGGGGAGGAAATTGTATTGAAAAATAATTTATGTATCATTTATGTAAGTACAAATAAATAATATATTGATTTTTTTAATTTCACTTTACTGTTTGACTTGCCCTTGTAGAAGGAAAGAGGCACAATAAATAACAACTTCACTCAAGTAATGAACAGGTACATCTGAATAATAAGTACTACATTCTAATCTACTACATTTTAATTAACAGATAGTGCACTTGGTAAGAATTGGCAATAGAATAATAATTGCAAATATAAAATGTAAATTGTAAATAAAGTAATGAGACTGATTCAGAAAAACTTTTTATTTAGAATCCAATTATACATGGACTCTATCACCTTCGAAATAGTTCCATTGGGAAGCCATGCAACGCTTCATACGGTTTTCCCACTCTTCATAGAAGTGTTGAAACTCAGGAACCGGAATATCCTTCAGATGGTTGGTTACATTTTTTTTGTTTTCTGCTGTCCCAAAATGGCGTCCTTTGAGGTGTTTTTTAAAATTGCGAACAGGAAAAAGTCACAGGGTCTCAAGTCAGGTGAATAAGGTGGTTGAGGAACTACAGTAATGTTTTTCTTTGCCAAAAACTCATTAACTGAAAGTGCAGCGTGACAAGGTGTAATGTCATGATGTACCATCTAGTTGTCTTTGATGGCTGGTCTCACGTGGACAACTCTTTTCCGCAGTCTTTCAAGACTTTCTCGGTAAACACATTGATTTACAGTCTGTCCTGTAGATAAAAACTCCTTATTGACAATGCCATTACTATCGAAGAAATAAATTAGCATGGTTCTGATTTGCTCATTTTTGCTTTTTTGGAACATGGTGAGTTTGAAGTGTGCCACTCCTTGCTCTGGGGTTTTGTTTCTGGGTTGTACTTATCCAAGATTCATGACCAGTAATAATAATATTTTTTTAGAAAATCAGGATCAGTTTCAATCTTGGGCTTCGCCCAAGTAGATCACGTCACACTTCCACCCTGTTGTTTTTCTGTTCAACAGTAAGGTTTTTTGGGGCCAATTTTACACAAACTTTTTTCATATCCAATTTGTTTGTCAAAATTTGATGGACTGTGATACAGTTCAAATTCAATTATTCTGCAATCATTGTGACAGTTCAACATTGTCATCACTTTCAGACGTTAATGGTCTTCCAGATTGTTGATCGTCCGCAACTGATTCTCGGCCATCTGAAAATGCTTTAAACCACCTAAAAACTTCGGCTTGTGACAGAGCGTCATTTCCATACACCCTTTTCAATTTTGAAAAAGTTTCAATAGCATTCTCACAGAGTTTAACACAAAACTTGATTTCACAACATTGCTCATAATTAGTATCACTCATTTTTGTAACACACAACAAAAACTCATTTCATGAAAAGTTTGTTTATATCTCACGTGGCGACAATAAACTAAAAATATTAATACCTAACATTCTACTCATATAAGCATAAACAAACAAAAACCTTTATTAGCAACAATATAATAAATATTATTATATGTACTCCAATGTCACAATCAATTGCACTACAAAACTCAGAATTATTTTTTAATGCACTTTGAAGAAGCTTGATTTAGAGTAAAAGTATGAAATTTTACAAAGAAATTTCTCTTGCATTTGACACAAATATCAAAATAACTTAACAAAAAACAAAACCAACAAATATATTTATAAATTTCAAAAACTAAAATTCCATGTTATTGTTAACTTGAAATGATGCATTCTGAGCTAATTTAAAACAACCATAACAAAAAAAATTTTTTGTAGAGGTTGTTAATAAAATAATATGACTAGACAACTATAATAAACAATACAAAAAAAAAATGAATAAGTAATTATTATTTAATAGCCAACTCGTCTAGGCAGAACCTGGACTCTCAGGGCTCAGGTAGCCCAGGCGAATCCCAGAGCCAACTCAGGGGCTCCTTGGGGCCTCCCGGGACCTATCCCTTGGCCACAGAGCTTGCTTCACTCGCCATTCCTAATTTGGAGTTTGCTTTGGTCACCATTTCCATCTACCCAGAGGACTCAACTCTCTGCACCACCACACTGTACATTAGCCTCATGGTTGTGAGAATAATACTGATAATAATAATTATAGTATTCAGGCTTTACGGAAATCTAAAAAAGAAACTAAATTACAAAAGATACAATAATAGTAACTGTAGTAAAATATACACACATCTTTCACAATGAAAATTGTATAATATATTTCCTTGCTATGGTGGCAGAAATACAATAATGAAGTAAAAGAATTAATATTTTTTCTTTAATGAATATCTTTAATTTACAAATTCACCTTCCTTGGGGGTAAGCTAGGGCATTAGTTGATGGCTTAAAACCTTCCTTGAAATAACATGAATGTATCCTGCAAATTTGAAAGTAATTGTTGGTTGGTTCTCACATGATGAAATAACAAACATTATACACATTTCCAAATAAACGTGATCTGTTAGATCGAGAGTGTACCTGAGTGTACAGTTCATTATTTCAATTCATTAAAGTTTGTGCTTCAACATATATATATATATATATTTGAGATTTTTTGAGATGAAAGATATCTAAAAGCCTTCTCAGTTATGCCAAGGAACATGGGTAAAAATTTGGCTGGAATTGATTGAGTACTTTTTTGCTTATCCTGAACAAACAAAAGTCCTCTTTCTCTTTTTATAACAGTATAGATTAGATAACTACTACATTAGTAATATGGTATGGTGATTTTTAAAGTAGCAGTGAATTTATAAATGTAAATATACGTAGGATACTCTTTTAAAAAAATAATTAATCATTTTTAAGACAAATAATATTGTATTATAGTAAATTTATTGTATTTTTATATGACAATATCCTATCTATTAGCAATTTGTGACTTCCTTAACAATACTAGGACCCCTTTTGTTTCTAATATATGTGAATGACATCTTCAAAATTCTACCTGAAGGATGATTTTCGCTTACGCTGAGATACAGTAGTATTAAGCTCAGACAAAACCTGGCAAGAGACTTTTGGGAGAATGAACATGTATGTTGCTCTTGCTGAATGGTTAATTGTAAACCAATTAACAATAAATATTGAAAAGTCAGTCTTTACAGGCTACTCAAACTATTCTAATACAAATAACAAAAACTTTTCTGTAAAAATTCAACATCGTTAAGTAAAATGAGTTCAGTAAACCAAATATCTCAGAATAATTAGATTTGCATTTAAAATCGAATGAACATACAGAAAATTTAACAAAGAAGGAAAGACTGCTGTTCATTTTGCAACTTTCAAGGCTTTTGAACTCAAAGACTCTGCTTTCCTTATGCTATGGATTGTTTAGTAGTAGCTATGATAAAATATCTTGGGGATCAGCAAATGATAATGTATTAAATTCACTATCAAAACTTTAAAACAGAATTTTTAAAGCAATAACAAATAATGGAAGAAATACCATTAAATAACCTCTGTCAATAAAAAAACCTATATTGTATCTACATTACCCCATTCACTATGAAAAACTAAAAATAAATTTCTGACATCAAATAGCACTAAAACAAATCTCTGACCTTGCCAAATATTAGATTGTACATTTGGAAAAAAAAATCTTGAATTGAATTGAATTAAATATCAAAACATAATATATGTTAAATTACCTAACATTAACTGTTAAGATCCTCCTAATCCTGTTGATAAAAAATTGGGAGGAAGAATACTGGAAGAAAAAGTGGACCATTGATTAAGCACACTGACCTGACAGTGTGTTTTTTTTTTTTTTTTTTTTTTTTTTTTTTTTTTTTTTTTTGTAAACTTATATTAAATAAAGCTGTGGAGTTCTCACACAGATCATTGATCTCTAGGCTCCTAGCAGATAATTATTTCCCTCCCTGTAAACAAAAAAAATCAAAATATATTAGTTTTAGAAATGCAAGTGGAGAATCTTTGTAACAGTGAGAAAAAAGATACTAACAGCAATACACAGCTGGGCAAAGGAAAAAAATTAACTTAAAAATACTAAAGGAAGAGAAAGAGATTGAAAGTAATTTCCAAGGACAATCTATTTTATGATCTGAATTTAAGAGAATTATGAAAGATTTAAAGAAGTAATTATTGATACTATGTCACCTGAATTACTACGCAGTGTGGAGAGGTAAGACTGAAAAGTTTTAAACAATATGTAAAATTTATGAGACTACAGGAATACCTAGATTTTAAACAAGTATAGTTTACCAGTAAATATAAAAAATGTAGCAGGTGTATTTAGATGACGACCAGTTTGGTAAAAATTATGGATAAAATTCTGGCACTCAAATTAATTTTAGAAGGCAGTCTTAAGAACAATTTCCTCTTTCTTTTCAACATACGAGGTGTGATCAGAAAATGATGAGAATTTTAATTTTTATTAAAAAATATTTAGTTATTCTTCTATATCAATTGTCCCCTTCAAAGTAGTCCCCAAGAGATGCACAAACTTATGCCAGTGCCTCTTCCAATCCTCAAAGAATTTGTGAAAAGAATTTTTTTATATAGCCTTAAGTTTACTTAGCAATTTTTTTCTTTATTTTATCTAATGTCGCAAATCATTGTCCTTTTAATGTTCTCTTACTCAATGGGGAAAGAAGGCAAGGACATAATAATGACATAATTTTATTCTTAAGACATACTAATATCTTAAGACATAATAATGTCTTAAGAATACAGAGGCTGTGGTATAAGTAAATGTTATTTCTGGCTAAATAATTGCAAATTAATAGTGAAGAGTAAGCTAGAGCTTTATTATGATGTTTGCTCACATTTGTGATAGTTTTCTTTGGGCTGCCTCAAGTAAATAGCATAAAACTGCTAAATAGTACTCTTGACCATATAATCATGCAGTAAGAATTCATAATGAATAAACCCACTATAACTGAAAAACAACAGTAAGGAGAATCTTAATATTTGATTGAACCAGGCGAGGAAATACTTTGCTGATCATATTTTTGGTCTTGGTCCTTCAGGAAGCTTCCATGGGATGATTGGACCTTTGTTTAAATATCATAACTGTACACTCCTTTTTCATTGCCTGTTATGACAGAATATATTTGAGTAATTCTGAGTCATCAGCAATACCTTTTAGCTAACAATAATTCTGAGATATTATTTTTGTTGAAAATTCTAGTTTTCAAACAAATTTTGCTGCTTCTTGTTTCATACCCAAAATGTCAATCAAAATTATTTCATTCAAGCAATAAACAAAACAATTCCCATCACTTCAGCTACTTTCTTAATAATAGTGATTTTACAATTATTGATCACAAAGTTTTTTTATTTTATCAATATTTTCATCTGTTGTTGATATGTTAGAATATCCAACTCTTTTGTTTTCGTCAGAACCTTTTTGAAAGTCTGAAAACTCATAAAATCTTTATGTCAACATAACATCCTCCCCAAAAGTCTTCACTATCATCTTCACCACTTCATAACAGTTATTCCATTTTTAATGCATTTAATGCAAATACTTTGTTCCATTATTTTCAAATGAAATAAATCATCACTTGTAATAAAATACAACCTAATTACTAGGCTGAAAATTTTGAATTACATGTCTAATAGAGCTGAAAATGACAAAAACATATATACTTTAATTTGATATACAATATAAACACTGCTGCCATCTGATGGGAATAAAAAAAATTCAGTTGAAACACAGCACTGAATTAAAAGACTCTTGTTATGTTTATATCACATTTCATATATACATAAAAAAGCAATACAGCAATTGAAAACCAATTAGAGAGGAAAATTAAATTACAGAGGAAGTAACTATCCAAGGAGAAAAATAAAAATATTAAGATTCACAAATGACATTGTTCATTTTTCTGAAACAAAGATGAGTTATAAGAAATAGTGAACAGCAGAGATTTATAGCAAAGAAATTTATAGTAAATTTTTCAATTTACTTTGAAAATAAATAAGACTAAAATAATGACAATGAAATATTTCAGAAAGAAGGATATAAAGAAATTAATTACTAAGACAGGGGAACATAACATCCCAAAAATTTGTTATTTAGATAGTAAAATTACAAAGATGGATTAAGTAATGGAGACAAAAACAGTTCGCCATAAGTAAGTGCAATTTTTATATTAAATGAAAATCTGTTAAATCTCCAATATAAATCTAAAATGTATCTGATAAAAAAAATTTCAAAAATATTTCTCTGAAGTGTAACACTTACATTGGTAATGTAAGAGAAAATGAAAAGAAGAATAATACAGACTTTCAAAATACGATGTAAAAAGGTATTGAAAATTAGCTGGGTTGATAAAATACTATATAACATTACATAACAGGGTTGATATTAATGTATAAGAGCAGAGAAGATTTTGACAGAATCTTGAAAAAACAAGCTAAACTGGTCAGCAGGTCATTAATCTTTTAATTTTTTTTTTTCATTATTTCCCAATAAGAAAATATTATTAATTATTATTAATATATTATTAATAATAATAATTATTATTAATATTTTATATATATATATATATATATATATATATATATATATATAAAGAGCTGCACCATAGCGTAAAAAAATTTGCTCACTGGTGAGGAAATTTAGATATAAGAAGTTAACTCTATGATGGAGTAAATGTTGTAGAGTAAAAAAATATTGAAACATAGAAAGCAAACAGATTGATAATAATCAAACAAGCAAAATTTTTTCAGTCAAAATCAACTTTTATTGAATCTTAATTCTTAAATCACCTGAAAAATCTATTAAGAATTATCAATAATCTAAGCACAACTCTATACTCCAACACTGTTTCATAATTTAATTGTATAAACTCGGCAGTTTTATAGATTATAAAAATATTTTACTAATATATTTAAAAGAAAATAATGTATGTTTCAAAAGGGTAGGGATTTTAAAATTACAAGGCAAATCTGAAAATAAATAAATCAATTAAAATAGGAGTTTAAGATAATATAGTTAATAAATAAAAAGAAAAAAATTTAAAAAGCACTCTCAGCTGATTTTTATTTATCAAGTGATGGTTTCTGCCGGTAAACTGTGAAAGTTAGAGATTAATTTTCTTTCTGGAAAATTACTCATGGTAAGTCTGGTAAAATATTTCATTTTATTTATTAACATTACAGATGTAATAATAAAAATAAAACCAAAATGAGATTAATTATAACAATATGACTTCAGACTGTTTAAATGAAAATGAATTGAAGTTTAATTAAATGGAAGTTTTTGTCATTATTTGTTCTGAATAGTATAGATGAATAAATATTGTCTATCAGTAATATTTTTTCTTAAAAAAGAAATAAGAATTACTTATTAAGAAATTTTCTTAATACGTTGATTTGGTCAGACATCTATGAAATCTTTTTTTCTTTTTTTTTTTTTGCTTTTATGACCTCATAGGATCACTTTAGTTCAATTTCTGGGCCAGTCCATTTTGTAATCGGTTCTTATTTCCAAAATATGCGATTTGTTTTATTTTTGCTTCTTCCTTTTGGCCCACATCTTTTTGAGGAGTTATGACATCTTTTTACAAGAACATAAAAATATGAAACCAAACAGAAATTAAGCAATACCGAGAAACAAATGTAGTTCTCTTCATTATGTGAAGTAGTGGGAGTTTTTGTATACTACAATATTTGGCTTATATAAAATATATTTTCTGTTCTAATGTTATTAAAAATGAACAGATTTATTAAAATTATATATTAAATAATAGGTTAAAAACATCTTTTGGGTATTGCAAAAGAGTATTGAAAATCGGGTGGGTTGATAAAATATCAACTCACCCATCTAACTAGAAAAAAACCTTTAAGATTTATTTGTTCTTAAAGTTAAAAGAACTGACCTGATTTTCCGAAATTTTAGCTCCCGAGAGTGAAGGAATAGAGAGAGATAAACAAAATGTTGACAGGAATAGAGAGAGATAAACAAAATGTCGATACCTTTTCGTTTCTCAAAAGTTTGTTGTAAGTTTTTCACCTGGAAATAATTCAAAATAGCAGGAAATATTAACAGTCACCAGGTTGGAAAAATGGCCCAATAACCCGCTATAATCATTTAATATTACCAAACATCAAATACCAGGTAATATATCGGGTCATTTTAAACATTCTCCATATTAACATATTAAAAATATAAGCATTACTGCTTATAATTATGGATATAAATTACAAATATAATCTAACCAAACTTAATGCTCGCTAACCTCGACTAAACAGTAATGTTTTGATTACACTGATAAACATAATTTTTGTTTCCTAACTTGCGATACATGATTTTAATCTATTTTTTTATACTGAAAACGAATATGAACTCAAAATCTTTCTCACCCACCATTTTTGAAAAGTTTTTTAATTTTTATTAAAGGATTTTTTCATTTTTCGACGTATAGTTAGCATTTTAAGCTCCTATATTATATTTTGTTAGCAAATTTTTTATTGTTTAACTTTGTAAACATAATTTGTAAGCTATAAATAAACAATACTAGACAAAGAATTAAATCATATCATAATCACATATTATCTAATCTAATACTGAAGAGTACTAGATTAGTATTATCATTATATCTAATACTGAAGAGTGAGCCTTCATGGACAAAGTTAATCATGTCTGTGCAGATCAAAACATGTAGCTGAAAACACAGCTGTGTTGTTAGTAAGCACTGAATTAGGAATAAATTTTGTTCAGTCTTATTCTTGTCTTAATTTTGTTAAAGTGCAATGTCATAATGCCTCGAAATTGTGTAAATGATGTGGATGCCTTTTGTTGTTATGTGGTGAATTTACCTTAAAATCAAATAGAAAAAACATTACACCTTTAATTAAAAAAGCATATCATTTGTACTTTCAGTGTAAAATTGGTGATCAGGAAAAGATAGGCTCCTCATATAGTATGCAATAATTGTTCTGTATATTGAAGAGGATGGCTGAAAAGTACACGGAAGGCTTTGCCATTTGGTGTACCTATGCTTTGACGTGAACCAAAGGATCATGTAACCAATTGCTACTTTTTTAACAAGTGTGTCTGAAATTTCAAAAAAATGTAAACATACTGTAAAATATCCTTCATTGCAATCTGCAATCAGGCCTGTACCTCGCAGTGAAATTATTCCAGTACCCGAGCTACCTGTGAATGTTGTTTTGAAAGCAGTGATGAGAATCTGGCAGTTCTGAAGAAGACAACAATGATTTTGTTTTGAATTATCTTCCAATAAGCCACATCTTAAATCACAAGGTGAATTAAATTACTAGGTTAGGGATTTAAATTTATCAAAAAATCAAGTTGAACTGTTGGGATCAAGACGGCAAGTTGGAATTTACTTAAAAAAATACAAAAATTTCGGGCTTTTGAAGCCGACAAGAACAACTTTTTCAGTACTGTATTGATGAAAATAATTTGATGAGCTTATGTTGCACTTAGGACAAGTTCATAAACCCGAAGACTGGCGCCTATTCATAGATTCGTCCAAGTATAGTTTAAAAGTGGTTCTACTACACAACGGTAACAAATAACCTTCGATACCAATCGTTTATGGTATTAATTTGAAAGGTAGATACGATATGATGAAAGACGGCCTTGAAAAAATAAATTATAAAAAACATAGTTGAACATATGTGGTGATTTGAAAAATACAACTATTTTGTTAGGCATGCAGTTAGGCTATACTAAGTACGTGTTTTTTTTTTTTTTTTGTGAATGGGACAGCCGAGCTAGATAAACATTATGTTACCAAAGAGTGGAAGAAACGAGAAAACTTAACTCCAAATGAGAAAAATATTATTTATGAGCTCTTAGTTGAACCGAAAAAAATATTTTTACCCCCTCACCATATCAAGCTAGGAATAATGAAAAATTTTGTAAAAGCAATGAAGGATATGTTTGTACATCAGGCAGAAATTTTCGAATGTAAGTGAAGGAAAATTTATTTGTACTCAAATAAGAGAGTTGGTCAAAGATGATGTATTTAACTCGATGTTAAATATGTAGAAAGTGCAGCTTGGACTTCATTAAAGACGTTTGCATTTTCTCGCCAAACAAAAATCCGACAAGTACCACGATATTTTTAATCAACTTCTTACTTCATACAGAGCTATAGGATGTAATTTGTCTTTGAAAATACATTTCCTCCACTCAAATATGGATTTTTCCCGGACAACCTCGGAGACGTAAGGAACGAACACGATGAACGTTTACGCAAATATATTTCGGTGATTGAAAGCCGCTATAAAGGGAAATTGAAAACTAACATGCTAGCCTATTACTGTTGGACATTAATTCGGGATGTACTTGAGGCTATTTATAAAAGAAAAGTATCAGCGAAATCATTCTAACACAAGTATGGGCCATGTAAAATTATAAATTTTAACTATATTTTACCTTAATTTTTTTTGAACCGTAATTTATTTAAAACTAAGGGTGACAGAAAAATTGTATTTACAGATCTGTAATGTACCCAAAAAAGCAATTCAAGAAATGGGGTCACACTTAGAGAAAGATTAAAAAAACTTTTTTGTCTATCATTTTTATATAAATAATGCAATAATTACTGAATTTATTACTTAAATACTCAAAATATAACTGTTAATTAGTTGAGGTTAGCAAGCAAAGCAAGTGTAAATTAAGTTTGGTTAGATTATATTTATAAAATAAATAAATATAAATGGTTATTTTTCTAACCTGGTTATTGTTAATATCAATATTTCCTGCTATTTTGAGTTATTTCCTGGTGAAAAAAATTGCAAACTTTGGGGGGAGAAACAAAAAAGTACCCAAAATGTTTTGGTTTAAGCAGTGTTTTTCAAGTTACTTGGTACATTTTTTATATGTGGTGAAAAAGCTGGATCTGGTAGAGCAAGCTTTTTTTTTAAGTTACATATCACTTAATCAATTGGTCCTAGACAAGATTGTAAAAACACCTTAATCAGAGTTAATCCTAAACAGTGTGGATAATGAATGTTACACCCTTGTTCTCTGTGTTATTCCAGTATTCAAAACATCAGCAGGGCAGGTGTTTCTTTACTGGAGCTAAGCAAGATAGTAGCTCAATGTGGCAGAGGAAGTGTTCAAGAACTCTAAAAGACAAGCCTTCCATTTCTTATAAAATTTAAATTTCACAAATTTCTTTAATATATAATATTTCTTTGTGCACACACATAAGTTGAATGGTTTGAATAAAATCTTTCTCAAACAGGCAGATGGATGAATTGACAGACAGAGATATTTGATTGTTGTCTTAAGGGTTTCACTGAAAACCTGTAAATGCATTGGAAACAACTAAAAATGAATTATTAGAACATCTATTTTCACAGACTTAAAAATAATTTTAGCAAAAAAAGTGATATACTGGGTAGTTTTTTTTTCAAGTCTCATAAAATCACACATATCATTACAGAAATAATAGAAAAAAAAACAGTATAGTATTGACTGATATGATAATCTAGAAGTCTTCAAATACAAGCATTTTTTTTTTTTAATTGGGGGCCATGTGTGTCACACCCGTTGTTTGTGTAATAAATGAGGCTTGTTACATTAATTGTGTGGATTGCCACCAGCTTATAAATCTAGTTATTAAACACCTTTAATAAATAAACATGAAAATATAATTAATTAACTTAGCAAAATATATGCTTCTTTATTTGTTCTAGGTCCTTAGTGTATTTAAGTTGCAGTTATTGACCACTATCTTACTCATCAAGATGTTTTTGTATAATGCTGATAACTATTTTGTAAATAAGATTTCAATTATTTATTTTTAAAATAGATAATTTAATAATATTTTTTTTTACCCGACAAAAAAAAATTACGTCTCGAACAACTTCTGAGATAAGTAATCATTATTTTGAGCTTATACAGTAAATTGAACAGTATAAGAACTGAACCATCTAGTACTATGTTACAAAAGGATCTGATAGTAATTAAAATAAAGCACTAAAAATTTAATGTTGGAGAACAGATAAAGTAATTGAAATAAACAAGGTATTCTGCAAAAAAAGAAAGATTGTCATGTAGAAAATTCTAATGGTAATGTAGGAAAATTTCAAAATAAAAACATTAGGGAGTTCTAAAGTAGGATCATTCTAAAATAAAACTAGATAGAAGAGTTGTGAAATATATTTAATTAATATACAATTTTGTTCCATAACACCGCTAAGTAATAAGATATAATAGTAAAAGCTTATAAAAAAAATTTAAGGAAAAATATAACAGCAAACAACAAAGAATATTACCACATTTTTAACATTATTCTTTGTTGTTTTCTTAGTAGTAATTGTGATAACCAATTATTATTATGGAATTAGAAAATGTATGATTTGATAATTTTTACTCTGTATACCTATATATACACAAGAAAAATAAATAATTTGTTGCCAGACTATAATTTTTACCAATGAAAGTCATATGTCCAACAATATACAAATCACTATAGCTTAGATACCTAACTTTTTAAAATGACTCAAAAAATAATTAATATTTTGTAATACTATGAAACTATATTTTATGCAGGGATCTGATGTGAAATCTTTGGAAAATGAAGATGAAAAAGTAATCTTAAATGTTGCATTGTCAGCTATATTAAAGGAACTTAATTTAATCAAACAAGAGAGATTCACAATTTTGAATAATCAAGTTCCAAAAGGTAAATAATACATAGTGGTGAATTAAGTAATGTAATTACATGTCAATGTTCCAAGTCCACTGATATGTGAGGGGTAATGAACATTATAATAGAAATATAAAACCGAATTCATTACAGTTATTAAATATAAGTGCAATTTCAAAAAACTCTTCATTCACCTCACAGATTATTTACAGTGAACATTATTTACACAGTGGGGGATCTCATTCTGCTCACTCACAAGATTGTCCAACTTTTAAAGAAGAAAAAGCAATTCTCAAAATGTGTACAAAGCAAAAACAAACAATCTTTTCCAGCCGCATAAAGAGAATACAAAAAGACACTGGACTCCCCAGAACCTGGTTAAACCAGATGTCTCTTTTGCTGTCACTACACCAAGGCAAGCCCCTTCAAATGCAAGTAATAAACAGTGTGGATCCTGCAGTGAATTAAAACAGCTTGTTCTGATGTTTTCTGATCAAGTTGCCTGCTCACAGCAACTTTCAGAGTTAAGTAAGGTACAGGCAAGAAGAAGAGTATTATTAGTTGAAAGGTCGACAGTGATTTACCGAAAACCACTTTAATCACTACACCGCCAAATAAAATTCCTGCTGCACCACCTAGATTAAAGATCCCTTCAAAAATTGTTGCCTGGTGTGGTATCTCTGGCTCCCATACTTCCAAATCCCCACCACCATCTCGATCTCTTTGCGTATATGTTGGGAGATGAAGCATCTGAAGAAACAAAACACTTCCTAAAAGTTATAAACACAAAAAAAACTGAATAGTATTTGACAAATAATCCATCTGCATATAGAGTTATTTACAACAGAAAAATAAATCAACTATAAATAATCTTTATATATCTGTAATTCTATATTTACATATACCTTCATTTATGAACATTATCTAGTGGAATGTTCAAAGTCTTTGTTCCTGAATTGAAGATGTTACAGTATTGATACATACATAAGACCCGTTACTATTATGCTTCCAAGAAGCACAACTTCTACAACAAGATGCATTAACTCTCAGAGGCTATTCCTGTGAGAGGTTTGTCTCATAGACAATAGAGAAAGTGGTGAGATTACTATCTTCATGCAGGATGTGGTATCAGCTACAAGGATTCCACTAGCTACTCACATCCCTGCAGTTGCCATAGAGGTCTCTGTCAAATTGTGCATCTGCAATCTACATCTCTCACTGAACTCAAGAGTTTGATGCACTAGATATACAAAATCTCCTTGTCCAAATTCCTTCTCCATCATTAATAATAGGAGACTCTGATGCCCACCATATCTCGTGGGACTCAAAAATCTGTTCCTCTTGAGAAAATATCATAAACAGAGTAAGACTTTGACCTCTGTCTGCTAAATGACAGATCATGAAAGTTTATGTTGTCCTCGACTGGTACTTTGTCCAACATTATTTCTTGCTATGTTCATCAAGTTTACTCCCACATCTTAATTGGTCTGACTGTGATGACTTTCACGGCAGTCACCATAAACCAATATCACTGCTTTTGATGCCAACTGCGTGGTGAACAAAAGACTACAGAAATGGATTGTTAAAAGAGCAAATTGAAATAGTTACCGCAAAGACTTCCCATCACAATATAACTGTAGTGCTGATATCCTACGTCAACTTACCTTTTTTACCTCCCTGGTAAGATTCATTCTACAAACATCAAGGCATCCTCCATTCCCTGGTGGAATGATGATTGTCAAAATGCATTAGTAAATAATGGCAGGCACTGCGTAAATTTAATTGCGTACCTACGAATGAACATCTAAATTTGTATCATAGAACTAGAGGGGTATGCCATCGTACAGAATATTATATCTCTCCTTGAAACTTGGTCCAAGGTCACCAGCTTCACGTTCTCACCTGAGAAAACAAAACCTGTCTATAAGATCCTTTTACTCTACAAGTCATTCTCAATGGACAGCCAATTGCTATCTTTCGTGATGTGAAATTTTTTAAGTTTGCATTTCGACAGTCATCTTAACATGGGACTAACACATAAAAGCGAGATGTTTAAAAATTATAGATATGCTACTGATATTTAACAACACCAAATGGGGAGCTGACTGATCAAGTACGTTATGTTTTTATTATTCTTTAGTTTGGTCCCATTTAGAGTATGGTTGTATCACCTACTCTTCAGCGTGTCATACCATGCTTAAAATGTTGGATGCTGTACATCACTCATTTTTCATCTTGCCACAGGTACATTTAGATTAAGCCCCGTCATCAGCATACTTGTTGATAGTGGTGAGCCATCACTTTGGAATAGACGGGACCAGCTGCTAGCATCATGTTCTTTGCATCTTGAAGGACAACCAGTCACCCAACTCTTACAGCTGTCCTCGCAAACCCTCATTTACAACTATATGAAAAACATCCACGTAATACAGCACCAATGGGTGTTCGTATCTGGCGTTTAATTTACCTTTTTAATTTTGATACATCTATTTTCCCAACTTATCCCTGTTCATATCCTCTATGGAGTCGACCCCATAAATTTTAATTATGACCTTACCATTTATACTTGTAATAAAAAAATTAGCAACTCCTATCATCTTGCAGCAAAACTTTTACCACTTTCTATCCAAGACGCATCAGTATACACAGATGAGTCGAAGCGAAATGATATTGTTGGATGTGCTTATGTTGTAAATGACAGAACCTTTGCGTTTGGTCTACCTGGTATTAGAGCAGTCTACAATGCTGAATTGTACACCATCAATGTGGCTTTGAATATCATTGTCAAAACATTGTCTCATCCTCATTTGTAGTGATTCGTGTAGTGCATGAAAGCTTTTAGAAAATTTGTTGTATTCAAGAAATCCTATCGTCAACAAACTTCATAATTCAGTTGCCGAGTTGTGAATTTTTGCTGGATCCCTAGCCATGTAGGAATCCTGGGTAACAAACATTTGGATTACGCCACTAAAGATGCATGTAGCTAACCATCTTTCACCACTTGTGTTACTACAACTGATTTTATAAATTTTATTAAACACATCCTTCGAAGAAGATGTCAAGGTGACTGGACTGCTACAGTGGATAATAAATTCCGACACATCAAAGATACAGTGTTGCATATGCGACTCTTCATGCAGAAAAATTTACCGAGAGGAATTGATCCTCTACCGATTGCGATCAGGACATACCAGAGCTACTCACAGGTACCTGATGTCAGCAGAAAAAGCACCACTATACGTACGATGTGAGACTGCAGCTTGACTGTATGCCATATTCATGGGGATTGCATATGATATGCAGCCTTACATCATAAATTTAAATTACCGAGGAACATTCGCCACATCCTAGGCAATGATAAGAATGTACTACACCAGGTATTGTTACTTCTAAGACGTATCAATAAACTTTATAAAATTTATGTAAACCAAATTTTGAATTTATTTTGTTATGTTGTATATATATCCTAACTGTTACATTTCTTTAACTATTTTAGTTTTAATCTTATTATCTTAGGTTTCAGCTTAATTTTAACCTTATTTTATTACTATTTTTAATATCCAAGAAGGGGCTTTTTTGTTAATTCTTTGACCTGGGTAAAATGCTAAAAATTAATAATTTTAAATACCTAAGAAGACATTTTGTCAGAAATTAAGTGTAAAGAGACATGAAGTATAAAATAATGTATATGTATACTTGCATTTTTATATTTTTTTTATGAACTATTGTTTATTACTGATATGCTGAAATAAAAATAGAACAAGAACTGATATTGTAAATTGAAAAAAATATATAAAATTCAACTACAACTTAAAGAAATAACCCTACTGTCTCTATACATAGAAAAACTCTCATAGAAAAGCTTTTTAAAACTTGAAGTAGCGTAGAATATCCCATCTTGCTTTCTTTTTTTCTTTTCTTCTATTTTTTAGGATGCTGCATACTGGATGGATTATGGTTAAGCAAATCAATGGATATTGAATTACATATAAACAGGACGGAACTTGGAAATCTTGTGGTCCAACAACTTAATCAAAACTTTGTACTTGATACTTCAATATTATTACATAAAGACTGGGTATTTAAAGGTGAAGCTCCTTTTGAGAATGAGGGATACCCTTTTGTAATAACTGCCAAAAATATGAAGTTAGAAAGTGTTGCAACATTTACTGGTTAGCCACATAAATATTATAATAATTTTGATAATTACACAAAAAAAGTTATTATTTTAATAACCAAAATATCTTAATTTATGTATCAAAAAAAGAGTTATGTATATGAGTATATATATTCTTTCTCAAATTATTACTAATTGTTTTACCCACTAATGAATAAATATGTCCACTAATATGTAAGTAAGTGGACATATTTATATGTATATGTGCGAGTGTGTGTATATATATATATATATGTATATATACAACAACAAAGTCTTATATATACATGAGTCTTATATTTACAAGAGGTAGTATATTAATAATTTGATAATTTCAGAAGATTGATAATTAAGGCTATCAAATGTTTAAAAAAATATTGTAAATAAAAAATCGAATAAATAGACTATTGTTAAAAAAATATTCAACTAATGTTTTAGAATAATACATAATTTAATAAGTTTATTATAATATATGACAGTTACAGCAAAGTGTTAAATAGTTTTATGCTCTTTTTTTATGGTAGTCTGGTTTATCTAATAGTTCTCAACATGCTACCAAACTTACACACAATTGGTTCTTGGTCCCATTGTTTGATGTTAATCAAAGGTTTTTATTTACTATCACTCCCGGATTATTTCAGCTGTGCCATCACCCATGAATTATCTATTTTTTCCATATCATACAGTATCTCCATCAACATGTATGTCGTATGCCTACCTTCTTTACTCTTACATTATTTCACCACCATCACTTAATTTTTCTCCATCACTTAATTTTGACTTTAAAAAATTGTAAAATCCCATTTGTTCAGTCATACATTGAGTTAAAATGTTTACTAAGTATTTCTAAATCAAATCATTAAATATCAGAAAAAAAATTGATTTCATTCATGTGCAGCTAATATTCCTAGGTGAAAATAACTATGGTTTTAAAACATTTTTTAATTTTGTCACAAAAATTTACTTCAGAAATCCAACCATCTAGCAGCACTTGTTTAACTTTTATGAGAGATTCATCCACTGACAGGAGTAAACATCAAAACTGTAATGTATATTAATTTTATTAATAACAGCTGTCTCCTTTGCCTTTTTATACAAACAAAAATATGAGATGACTACTTTAATAGTGTTACTTTCTTAAAAAAAAATTCAGTTAAACAGATCCTACTGAATTTTTTAAATTTAATTTTAACAGTCTAATTTTGATTTATTAATTATATGAAAATTTATTTTAATAAAAATGGATTGATGAAAATTGAGATAAAAATTTATTCAATGTAATGCGATTTCTTAGTAGGTAACTAAATTTAAATAGGTAAAGAAAATTTATATTCATATCTTTAATTCACTTCTGTAAACTACTTAATTATATTTATAGAAACTTATTCTTTAAGATAAAGTGTATGTTTCTAATTAAAAATAAATCTTAAAATACTGAAACTGCACCTGCATTTTCTGTAGGTCAATACATATTCCAATTATTCATAGCTATCCCTATTGCAACAATTTTAATGTATACATACTCACACACATATACTCTGACAAGACAGAACTTTTTTTTCTTCTCACATTATCGTCATACATGGTCATGTAATCAACAGTTAACAAGCACAATCTGCAAGGTAGTGGTAACAATTCTGTTATAAACAAATACAGATACAACAGAATGCATATGTTGTGAACAAGACTGGATTATGGAAAAAAAGGACCGAGAGGCTATTATAAATACATCCACAGTATTGTGAGGAGGTTGGTGATGCAAAGATGCACATGATTAGTGTCCTCTACTTTTTATTCAAAAGGTCTGGTTTTAATAACAGTTAGCTGTGGTATTTTTCAGGTTTTTCATATACTACATCCTGATGCACAAGTTTTCAGGCTTGTTATGATGAATAACCATGAAAAAATATTTCTAAGTTGCTAAGCTAAAATTACCATTAAATTAATTTTGGGGGCATTTATTTATACTTTGATAGTTATTATATACAGAAACAGTAATACTGTTATAAGCATACAGGTGAGCAACATAAAACCGAACCTACCTAGCTCAAACTGCCATTATTTGAGTGATACCGGTCCTTTAATGCTACTACTAGCCTCACTATTGGTTGTGTACGTACTCTTGTCTATTGTTTATCAATTGTAATACTACACATGCTGAAATTTAGTATAGTTTCATTCTTCGCAGTTATATTTTTCAAAAATGTCTAAATGTATGGCCAATATTCAAAGAAGAATTTCTGTCAGTAATTTTGCATAAGATTCTTTATGATTTAAATTTGTGTCATTTAACAAGTGTACAACAACTTAAGAGATCAAACAAACTGAAACATCTTAATTATTCTGCCAGCCAAAAACATTGTTGATGGACAGATATATCCACAACTCCAGGAATTGGATGAATGAAAATACTCATTGAATATGTAAGTGTTTACTTCAAGAAAGAAAATCCATATAGTGTACTGTTTTCTGGTAATTGTATAGGTGGGACCGATATTTCTTAACCAAACTGTCAATACAGAAGTGTACTATACAATTTTTGAAGAATTTTACATTCAGTTAAAACAATAAAAGAGTCACAGAACAAATGATTAACTAGTATGCATTCATGTGGGTTTTATAAAAGAGTGAACATTCAACAGAAGACAGTATGGCCTCCACATTCCCCAGATATGTCTAAATGCAATTTTTTTCCATTGGGACTGTTTAAAGAATAAAGTTTCTGAATCAAATTTCCACATTATCAATGAACTGATTTAATATGCAACAAAAATTGATGAGATTGGCATTTTGCATTCAGTGACTCTAAATGTTATCACTCAAGCACACGAGTGAGTGCTTGCAGGGCACTCACTTTGAACACTTTTGTAACATATGTGATAAATAAGTAAACTTTTACTGATGCAAATGTAGAATTTAATCAATTTTTTTAATTTTTCCAAAGCTTGACATTATTTTTATTTATCTTGATTTATAAAAATGTTTTAAATATTTTTTTTTTTCTATTTTTTCTTCTTTTTTGACTTGTATGTCCCAACCTGCCCAATAGAGAATCATCATAACCAGGTATAACAAATATATATTTTTTTCTTTAAATATTAAGATGATTCAGTAAGTAATCTATTTTAAATATAGCATGCAAGGAGAGGGAATAAAGATGTCACCTTAATGTAGAAATAGCAATGATAGAAAAAGTTTTATATTGCCTTCAGTCATTTAACAATATTTAAAAATATATGTTCCAACCAAGAATCTTATCAGTTGTGAAGTATTCAGTAATAAGATTTTTATTAATCAGAAACTGTAAAACAGTTAAAATTAAAGATCAATTTAGCAAAGTTTACAGAAAGAGTGTAACGAGTGCAGAATGAGACAATGGTGTAACACAAGAATTAACTGGATGGTTGGCAGTTTTGAATGATAGATTGATAATATATGGGTCAAGATAACCAGTGACTCAAAATTTCAGAGCTTTCATATTAATTTCTTCAAACAACAGTTTTAGTTCTTCACGATGTAATCACAGTAACACTAGATTGTTATTAATTTTATGTCTAATATTTTCCTAACAAAATTCAATGAGTAGTGTTGCCATTAACCTTTCTTTAGCACTGTATCATAAGATAATGTTATTTGGATAAAACTAAGCAATGAGGCTATGGTTTCACATGTAAATGTACAAAGAAAAAAAAACAGCCAGTGCAGTAGGACCACACTTTGACTCATCAATAAAACCATAAGAATGTCAGCAAACATTCTCTTTTCAGAAATCATGAAAATTATCATCGAAGGTTGATTTTATGGAAATTTAAGTCATTAATAATTAAGGAAGGGATATTCACAACAAACATGGCACATTGATAACTGGTATCACTCTCCTAACAGTGTGGTCCACATAATTGTAGTTGAAGTGTCCTGTGCCAATTCAAGCAGAAATGATCATTCTACTTACAACCCAGATTTGGCAAGTAGTAACTGCCATTTCAAAATGAAAATAAGGTTTGTTTGCACCTAGCATTTTGACAATGATAGTGATTGCAATACAAAAGAATGATTTAAAAAATGGGTAGAAGAATTTTATGATAATCAAATACAAAAACATTATGTTAACAAGTACCTCAGGCTGGAGTCTACATAGAATATTGGTTAAAATTGTTTTCAAGTTTGTTATAACATCTTTTATTTGAATTTGTATTTTTTTTTTATCGATAACAAGTTACTTTAAATACAAGCCAAATATATTTTTAGAGCTCCTGCATATAGATTTAGATGTATTTTACTCCATTTACATACAGTAGATTTGTCTTCCGAAGAAAAGACAAGTGATTATTTAAATACTTGTTTCGTATAATAATATGAAAGTATTTTTACCCCTCTTTTAGTACATTATTTTTAATGAATACTGTGAGAAATAAATTATTTTTTGTAAAGCACGAACTTCTACAACAATGTATGAAAGTTAAACAATTCAGTCTTCTATTTGCACCTCTTCCTCCATCAAAGTTTTTATAAATCACGTTTCTTTAGTACAGAAAAAAAAAAAAATTCTTAAGAAAATGTTACAAATTTTATATTTAATACAAAAATTATTCAATTCTTTAAGTTTTATGTTCCAGGAAATTGTAGAATTCTAGAAAACACAGGGATAATAACTGGTATTTGGATGATAGGAATAAAAACTAATGATTGGCTTGATTCATTCACAGCAATAAAAATAATTGATGATGTATTGTATAAACAGGATACTGAAATTGCAGTTCAACAGGAAGACGAATGTGCAACACTGTGTACTGAAACTGAAGCAACAGATAAAACCTGTGAAGAAAATGATTCTGGATCACAATATCAAAGCGAAAAAACAGTAGTAAACACACCTACATTTCAAGATTATGAGCCATCCATTTGAATATAAAGAAAAGATAATATACAATTTCAGTTAAAATATAGATAAAATTAAAAATAAATATAATATATATAAATATTAAATCTTTTATAACATTTTTTAATTACTTCTTAAAGGTTTAAAATAAAAAAGTAATGACTTTTAAAGCAAAATTAACTTTTTTTTAATGAAATGAAATTCTACTAATGAAGGTCATTTCTTAATTATGTTTTTCTGAGATATGAAATTTTACACAAATTTCATTTTATAAATTCTTCAATGTTTGGAATCCTTTACAACTTCATGCATTAATTATTTGGTGATTTGCAGTACATTAAGTATACTGCACTATATTAAAATACTTACATGTAATTGTGTACTGTGCTACAATTTGGTTTTCTGTTCATGTTTTTTTAGGCAGTAATAACTAGTCTGGTTGTTCACCCTCTATAAAAATAATTGAACCTGGGAAAAAATAGTTAGGTTTTAATAAAACTACATGTAATTCCTGAATTAATGCATACAGTGAGTGTTCTATTGCTAGTGTGTGAAGCTGCTCCTCTCAAAATCTTAAATGATTTATTAATTTCATAATAAGATTATTTTATCACATTAGGAAACATAATCACTAACTAACTGAATGATTTTTTATACAGGCAAATGCTAATTTTTCCATGAAATGGATTCCTTTTTTAATTTCTTAGAAACTGATGCTGCCAATATATTTTTTTTTTTCTAAAGATTCCTGTAAAAGTAACATTAAGATTTTAGTTTCATGGCTATTCAAGAAAGCTAATATTATGATGAGGTAGTCAGCAAGGCTTTCCTGTTTAAATAAAACTACCACAGCTGTATATTGCTGCTAATTTAAATGTTTATAACATTTTTTAAATGTCTCTGGAAATACCAAACCTCTATATTTGTTTCATCCGTAACATTTTCATAAAATTTCTCAGTTAGCAGTTCTATTTAAATTACAAATTGTTGAACAAGCTGCTTGCTATTCCAAGAAATATCTTCAGAAATTCTGAAGATATATGATGGATTTAATCTCAATGAACCAAGTTAAAGATACCCTTAATTAGGAGTAAATAATACTCCTAATGATGGAATAAATGTTAACAGATTTCAGTCCTGTACCCCAATTGCAACAAGATATGCCAATTCTGAAAATAAGTTTGTACTCCTTTTCCCCTTCTCAAATGGTAAGCAAGTAAAATATGTGAACTTAGCAATACCTTACTGCCAAGAGGAATTATTATTCCAGGTTTCATATATATAATATTTATAAATAATTTCTTACTTGTATCTAACCTATTTGGTAACTGATAAAACTGGTGTTAGTGAGTGATGACTTTCACATTTACACAGATAAATCAGCATGACAGAATATTATTACATTTTTTGAGACATGCATATGACAATTTTTAAAAATTAAATAATACATGGTTGTATTATTATTATAAGGGCATTACAGTATTATAATACTATTATTATTATAAGGGCAGTTCAGAAAGTAACCTCTGGCTGGAAATAAAACACCTGCATAGATAAAAATATTTTATTATATACATCTTAATATTAAGTCGCTTTAATATTGGAAGGACAGGTAGAAGGAAAAAATTGTGTAGGCAGGCCACATTTGGAATATGTAAAACAAATTGTTAGGGATGTAGGATGTAGAGGGTATACTGAAATGAAACGACTAGCACACTAGATAGGGAATCTTGGAGAGCTGCATCAAACCAGTCAAATGACTGAAGACAAAAAAAAAAAACTTAAAACTAAAGCTTTAAACTATTTTTCAACAGTCGCCGTTTAAATTCAAGCATTTGTCATACTGTTTCACTAATTTACAAACACCTTCATAAAATTCAGCCGCCTGGGTACCTTGAAGTTAATTATTGTCATCAAAGTGCTGCAACGCAAGCCTTTCTTCATGTGAGTGAAGGGATGAAAATTACTCAGTGCCAAGTCCAGACTAAGAAGAATGTTAAAAATGTAACATTGGAATTAGTTCAGAACTGTGAGGACGAGCGTTATGTAAAAAAACATCACTAGATGACAGCACAACATGGGGTTTGCTCTGAAAAGCTCACCTAAATCTCTTCAAAGTTTCAAAGTAGACTGTTGATGACAAACTTCAAAATACTGTGAAAGATTGGCTAAGTAGCCAGGCGGCTGAATTTTATGAAGAAGGTATAAATTAGTGAAATGCTATGACAAATGCTTGAATAAAATGGTAACTATCTTAAAAAATAGTTAAAAGCTGTGGTTTTTAGTTGTATATAATAATATATTTTTATCTATGCAGGTTTTTTAGTTACAGCTAAATGGAGGTTACTTTTTCCAAAGCACCCTTATACTATAATTTCTGGAAGTATAAATCTATTTTTCTACTACCTTCTTAATGAGTATTTTTTCTAATTTTTGTTTAACTGTTCAATGAATTTAATAATAGAAAACGATCCTCCACCAACTGCTGATGTTGACCTTCGGTGTAATAGCCTTTAAGTCATCTGAATACATCTCCTTGTATTTAGAAAATGAATAATTACAACAATAAAATTCATACAAAGTAAGCCTGTATTTGTGATAATAAAATTTAATAAATTTATTTATAAACAATCTAAATATTCAAAAATAATTTTGACAAAAATTCAGTATTCTGAATCTCATGAGAAACCCTTTGTAATTTCTTACTTCCCTTAATAAATATTTCTCATCAATTCATAGAGGAACATCTGATCAGAGAAATTTATGTTATGTCCAAGAACATATGTCTGATATGAATTAAACTGACATTTGAGTTTGTGTTGATATGTCTACGGTTTGTTATTGTTCAATATGTCTACTGATTGTTCAATACTGATTGTGTTTTGTGCTAGGTAAATATTTTTGTATTTTTTCAAATGTGTAATTATCTATCTATTTGAGGAATATAAGTGTAGAAGGAGCCATTATAGTACGAGTCATTGTTATACCAGGTGATTTAAAAGGATCTCAGAACTTTAAAAAGCATATAAAAATTTATTTAGATAACTTACAGATTCGGTTGAGGTCTCATTTCATAGCAAAGCAGGTCAAATTTTGAACTGCACAGTTTATTAGTAGCAAAACCAGCCACCAATGCTGTCACCAGAGTTGTTAAAAATTGATGCATTTACTAGTACAGAAGAATGTCTTGCTGTGAGTTCAATGTAATTTTAATTGAGTATGGTAGGCAGCCTCCTACTAGGCATACAATTTATTCTTGGCACCAAACCCTCATTGGGACAAGTTTGTTGTTCTGTTAAACATAACATAACTAGGCTGCCATACGTCCCTGAAGCTACTGTGGAACAACTCAGAGAAAGCTTTGCATGTAGTCTGAAGAAACCAACTTGATGTGTGTCATGTGAGACTGGCATTCTACAAATGACTGTTTGGCATGTATTACATAAACAACTGCACTTGAAACCATACAAACTAACCATATTCAACACATTACAGATGAAGACAAAGTTACTCAGCTGCAGTTTTGTGGGGAAATGATGGATAGAATTTTAGACAATGTAATTTTTAATGATGAGTCAACGTTTCATATCAGTGGCAAGGCCACTGATATGAATGGTGGCCATAATTACCAAATATAGGGTAGCAAAAAACCTCATGAAACTTTGCAGCACATTTGTGATAACACTACGGTCAATGTTTTTTGGCCCTAAGCAAAAATGACTGTATGGCCTGTTCTTTTTCAGAAGGCAACCATAAATGGTATAGTTTATGGCATGCTTCAAAAGTTTCTAATTCCTCAGTTAGATGATGATGATGACCAAGATGGACACCATTACTATCAGCAAGAAGGAAAACCACCTCACTACCGCCTAATAGTGCAAAATGAGACCACAACCTCAACCTCAACCTCAACTGAGGTTGGGGTTATCTCAGTAAATTTTTATATGCTTTTAAATTTGTGAAGTCTGTTTTGAACTATCAAACTTTCAGCAAGTTTAAAAAAGAAAGATAATGAACAAATAGCAATATTTCACCTTATAAATCTTTAATCTTATAAACAGGCACCACTGAAAAAAGTGTAACCAGTATCTTCTTAAGAACTGCATAATGACCTCAAAAATGTCTTCTGGAAGAACAATTTCCATGTTAATTTGAAAGACATTGATTTATAATTTTTTTTTAAACATGAGTCCTAAATTATATCTCAAATATGATCGAGATCTACTTTGTGTTTGCTTCTATTTTATTGCAATTTTAAAGAAATTCTATATTCACTGAGTAACAAAAGGAAACTTCTAACCAAGGCAAGAATCAAACCACGGTAACATTTGCTATTCTATGTACACGTATTCTGTTAATAAAAATTAAATAAAAAGATAAACAACATTATACAACTTACACTTTAAGATTATTATTTAATTCACAGCAATTTTATACAAGAAAAATATTTTTAAGAACGAGCAATAAACTAACATATGACTATTACAAACAAATGAAAAACAATTACTAAAACATTAATTATGATTAAATTATTTGAAATTCTTATTTCAGGTTTTTATTTATTAGGATTTTGAATTATTAAAATGTTCATGTGCAGCTTAGTCATTTATACATCTCATTTTCTTTCTTTTTCAATTCTTTAACCAGTGTCTTAGAACAATTTAACTGGCACCAACAATGAAGAGATGCCTTTACACACTCACCGATTAACATTACATGAGGAGAATACTTATGATTAGATCTGTACACAGCTGGATAAACATCAAATTCACCAAATGCTACCTGTTTCATACTTGCATTTAACCCCATGTAACATTCAATATAAACTTTGCTCTGCATCATAAATAAGACAATTTTTATAAATATAAAAAAAAATACTTATATTTATTTATTTTTAAATAAGCTATTTAAGACTATTTACGACCATTTAAATGAAAAAAATCACTATTCCAAACTAAAACAATATACATTCAGATAATTTAACATACAGAATTACGAATAGGTTGTTTTCAAAACTACTTACAAATTTTAACTGTAAAAACCCAGTTAAGTGCTATAGTATAATGTTATAACACGTACAACTTTCCTCATTAAGTGTGTTTTTTGACTTACCAAATCAATTAGTGAGCCATTGTATCTGGTTATATTATAAAAATGTTGCATGCATTTCACGTGGTTCAAAATCAAGTTCTGTCTAAATTGGTGAAACTAAAGGTGAAACAAATCTTTAATGTTCCCATTGTGGTAATTCACAACAATGCCTTAGATGTGGCAAGCAGGGCCACCAAACAAGGGACTGCTTGATTCACAAATGAACTGCCTACAAATAAATACAAACAGAAGTAGGAGGTCACTGGACAGCTGCTGGGAAGTTGCTCTCAGTCGACTCACTGATGTAATTATCTTGTCGGAACTGCCGGTAATGATTTCCTCCAGTCCCATCTGGCATACAGATGACAACCAAGATGCCACGATAGGCTTACCAAGGGGGTGAGTTCCTCTCATTGCAACGGGTTCTGGGAAAGGATGTGTGTGGGCGAATATAGGTCAAATGACCATATTCTCCTGCTACTGCTCTTGAACTTGGGAATGGAGGAGTATCTGAACTTCTTAGATAATTTATTCTTTGAGTTGAACAGACACCAAAACAGCAACTTAGTAATGGCTGGGAATTTCAATGCCAAATCATCCGAATTTGCTGGCGCACCGGACAGTGTAAGAGGACAACATCTGCGAGACAGAGAAGCCACCATGGGGTTACTCTGCATAAATAATAACACAGCGATGACATGGACAAGAGGAACCTCTACCTCTGCACTGGACCTAACCTTCGTACGTGCAGACAGAGTGATTGTGTTCTCAGATTGGTGCATATTAGAGGAAGAATCTCTCTTGGATCATCTATTTGTAGAGTTCTGAACAACAACACCAGGTGTGCATCACAAGGAACGCAAACTAGTTTCTAAGAATGGGTGCACCCACTTTGGCGAGTAATTCGCCTTATAAGGCGAGTTCAGATACGGTTGTTGGATAAGAGTCTAGCTCTCTCTGCGGTCAAAACGACCTTTGTCTGCTTGGCCGGCAGACGACCACTACCGGCCATACCAATAAGGATTGATGATGCCTTAATTACCCGGGTCGAAACAGCTAAGTACCTGGGGATACGGCTGGACCACAGAAGGTCATTCTCGTCACATGTGAAACAAGTGTCAGGCAAAGCTGGAGAGACAGTGAGAGCTCTCAGCAGACTACTAGGAAACGTCACAGACCCCAGAACAAGCAAAAAGAAGCTCTACGACCATGTCATCAAGGGCAATGGGACCAATCTTCAACAGGGCGATGAACTCATCGCCTTATAATGCAGATTGACTTGTGGGTCAACTGTAAGTTTGAAGAATTGAACTATTGGTTGACCCAAGTACTGACAGGACATGACGTACCTATACGGAAGAACAAGGGCAGAAAATGATCTCTGCCGTTACTGTGGAGAAACAGACACGCCTGAATATGTCAAACTGTCAACAGTGGGAAGACAAGCGTTGTTGGTGCACTCAAATAACCAGACCTTTCACAGCTGTTACTTTAATTGAAACCATGCTGAACAATGAGGAGAATTTTAAAGCCATTTCAGGGCTTACTACACAAATCCTGCAGCAGAAGGCCAGGGAAGACGAAATGGCGAGGGGGTGAGGGATAGCCCTACAGACAATAACACCTACTGTAGAGAAGGGCGATTCCAAACCCGTAGCAGGAAAAAAACCCCAGACCTGCCACAGTGCTCTCTAGCACTCTTGAGGGTATATGGTAGAAGAATGAGGCATAAAGATCAAGACCCGGCCTTTGGAGTGAGGCTCAGGAACGACATAGTCGGGCTTGGGCACCTCATTTCAAAGGTTAGAGGCAGGCAAAAATAAAAGATACACATCGGCGAGCTGACCTGTCATACCGGACGTACTGCCGGCAAACGGGAAGGCCTGTTTTAGTTAAACGGACAACCTCCTGAGCTGAGCTGTGCTAAGCTTAATCCTGCAGTATCCAGCTCAGGAGGTAGGAAAAAATCTCTAATGTTCAACATCCTTTTAATGATGCCTGCAAAGCTCTGCAAATAAATTTAAAGTGATTTAACCAGTTTAAACATTACAATATTTCATTAAACACTGTTTAGTGTACCAGAAGGCTATTAACAACCAAACTTCAGATATTAAAGAGAACATATATAATCTCTCTTCTAAAGAAAACTGCAAATCACCAGATTACTTATTCTGCAGATGAATGGTTAACATCTGCAGAGTTAACATGGCATTTGTACACAAACTGCATAAGTTATATTAAGCTAAAAGGGAAGTATGACTTGACTTTTATGTACGACATCCTGGGAAGGGTAACCTGATTTCATTAAGTCTTTCTTCAACAGTTGTAAGTAAATAAATACAATCCAATAATCAAAGTTTCTTTTTTTCTTCTTGTTGGATGGGCTAAATTCTAGGAGCAACTTCTGATTCATACCAATATTTTCAAAGGTTTTTCAATGTTTTCACTCTCCTCTGCCAAGTAACAATGACTTCAGCATCTAATTTCTTTTCTGCAATATTTTAAATGGATTATTATTCTTTGTTATAGACAACATACTTATTAAGAGAAGAAATATTTAGTTCTCCTATTACATCCTCAGTCCTCAAACGGTAATGAAAGCTTAGAGATCTAATTATGCTTTAAATGAAAATGCAATGTGCATAAGTTTGCCAACAACTGGCATCTGTACAATTTCTTGGTTATTCTACAGGCAAGTATTATGTAAGCATCTGATCACAATAAATCTGTGACCACTACCATGTAGGTCATAAATTGTATTTATGAAAACAACACAGAAAGATGTCAATATTAGCTTAAGTGTCCACAGAAAAAAAAAAACATAGGTGAATCATCGCTAAAGTGTTATAGATCTAAAGCCAGTCTAACTTTTTCAACCAATTGTCTCCAGTATGAATTTGAGCCCATAGCGTTAAAATCACAAAGTATTAACAGAAGAATGGCACTAAGGATTTGAAATCAGTTACATCTAATTCAGTCAAGTCAAGAGTGGCAGTAGATATAAATTACTTTACACATGGAAAGATGGAAGACAAGGAAAGAGTGAAGAAGGTAGGTAGGATGTGTATTTGATTAGCAGCTTTAAAGTAAATAGCAACACTTTGACAATTTCTACCTATATCTGAAGAATCATAACAAAATACTGAACATGTTTAATATATATTTATTTTGCCTTCTTCGCTTTGTTTTCTGTAAACTCAATTGATTTCTGAAATCAATGGTCCATAATCCTAAATCAACATTTTAATATCTTCTACTCAGAAGGATATACCATAAATCCTTCTGGATTTTAATTTCTGAATTTAATTTTTCTGGATTTAATTTCATAAAATTAAATGATCTTAAATTTTATGAAATTAATTTAAAAATATATTAAAAATATATTAATTTAAAAATATATTATATTTTGTTAATATAAAGCAAAATCCTCAATGGATGTATCTTGAGATTACTGGAGAAAGAAGCAATCAGAGAATTTCTCTGATTGCTTCTTTGAGAACTAAAATAAATTTAGAGATATATTATGTATGTATGATATATATTATGTATGTACTAAAAAAAAAAAGTATTAGCTTTTCTTATATTGTGCTCAACTACCTCTGTAACAGGCTTTCGCTTCTAGTGCATGCTTACATCACTTCAGTATAGTCTTAAATGTTACCATTAAAACTTCTCATTTCAATGGTTAACTAAAAAAAAATCAGATGCTATTACTGCAACAAAAATAATATGAAATTAATACTTTTATAGAATTATGAACTCAACACTCACGCAAAATAAATACATTACATGAATATAAAAATGTGTAATCAAATTTTATATTTACCTTTGCTAAATACTCAAGCATTTCTACAGTCACAGGTCCATGATACTCTGAAGAACAATGAAATATAGCTTTATCAGCTGGCTGAATAGTAGTATATGCTTTGTCTTGTAAATCAAGAAATCTCCATGTCAAGAATATGAATGGATTTGCATCAATTTTCCTTAAAATAAAATAAATAAAATTTTTAAGCAGATCCATTTAAGCATAAATTTGTTGTAGATTAAAAAGTGCAGTATAGAAACACACACACACACACACACACACACACACACACACACACACACACACACACACACACACACACACACACACACACACACACACACACACACACACACACACACACACACACACACACACACACACACACACACACACACACACACACACACACACACACACACACACACACACACACACACACACACACACACACACACACACACACACACACACACACACACACACACACACACACACACACACACACACACACACACACACACACACACACACACACACACACACACACACACACACACACACACACACACACACACACACACAATATACATTTTCTTTTGATGCTATGTATACTCAAAAATATACTGAACAACCTGAATTACCTAGTGATTCTCAGGGTACCAGATAATTTCTATTTCTTAAAGTGAAACTCTTATAAAAATTCCAAAAAAAAAATTACTGGAAAAGTCTTATAATTTTATTAGTTTTATAATTTATTTAGTCTTAACATTTACCAGAAACAGATGTGTACCACATGATCTCCAGGATAAAGGAACTAGCAAATTGCATATTTACTCTCAATATCAGAGTATTTATGATTTTATGATAACTGAAACCTGTAAGATATCAGTTAGTTGAGAGAAATCTACTGCTAAAATGAAATTTATTAAAATTCTGCATTTATCATATTATTTATTAAAATTATTGTAATGTAATTCCACTTTTTCAAGTATAACTGAAAAACGGTCAAGTTATGAAAATCGGAGGGTAACGAAGAAAAACTGATTTCATTTTAAGATTCAGCATAAAAAATACATTTTAATTCACCTACTTTTATCTCGGTTCCAAATTATTTTTTTTGTTGATCTGTATTATTTACATAAATAACAGGAATTATATGCAGAGCAGGTAAAAGTTTTGCTCACTAAAAGGGAAATTCACCACTTGCCTATTAGTGAATACAGAACTTCCTTTAACATTTGCTAACTTGAAAGTAAAGCACAAAAACTTTCTGATCAAATACCTCACTAAATTCAGCTTTCATGGTAAAACTTCAATAACGAAAATAACAATAGATTAACTCTGATTGAGCTTGATTGATTTAGCATCTTAAACAATTTCTACATGACAAATGATGCAAGAAAAGAATATTCCCTATAAGCATGAGATTTTTTGCATACAATTATTGCAGAATTCATGATATTTTAACAGTTACATAAATACAGAAAATTTCAATATAAACTTCAGTGAAAGAATCAGTTAGGTTGATGCAATGGTTCTTGAGTTTTAAGCAAACATCTTTGTATTTAAACCTACAAAGCAAACACATACATAAACATTCAGATATACATTTTATTATATATTAATATGGATGAATACTGTTGCTTTTTTTAATTGACACAAAGACAATGTAATTTACTTTGAATCATAAAATCATTATAACATTATGGTGATTTTTACACACAAAATATGTGCAATGTGTAGTATAATCTACATGTCCTGTAATCCATAAACTCCTAACTCCCTTTAGTGTTAAACAATACAATTTTAAATTTATACATATTTAGTTATTATCCTCTTTAATATACATTGTGCTTTAATTCCTACAATGATCCATGTGAATTTTCCATTGTTCAAAACAGTGCTGGAAGTCTTCTTCTGTGAGCTCTTTCATGATGCGTGTTGCTTTTTCTTTCACAGCTTCAATGGTCTGAAATCTTGTTCCTTTTAATGTAGATTTGACCACATAAAAGTCACATGGTCCCAGGTGAGGTGAATAAGGTGGATGGTCTAACTCTGGGATGTTATACTTAGCTGGAAATGTCTAGACAAATAACACAGTGTGAGCCGGTGCTTTGTCCTGATGAAGAACCTAAGAGACTTATTCTTTCACAATTTGGATTGTTTTTTCTTATTTTTTCACAGAGTTGGGCAAGGTAGTAATATTGATTAATAATTTGATCTTCAGGAACCCGGTGAAGTACACAATCCCATGAATATAGAAAAAACAATCATCATCGCTTTGAATTTTGATCACCTTCAACGACTTCTCGGCCATCTTGGAAATGCTTAAACCACTCAAAAACCTGGACACATGATAAAAACGCATTGCCATATACTTTTTTTAATAAAAGATAAGTTTCAGTAGTGGTTTTTCCAATTTTCATATGAAATTTCATGACAATTCTTTGCTCTAATAAAACACTTATTTTTTTGGCAAAACAAAAAAGTCAATGTTATCCAAATGAAGGCCACGCAAGACTAATATGTCTACAGAAACTGGATTGGCAACAATCAAAAGAGAAGGCTTCACACTACACAGCTGTTGGTCATATGAATTTGGCACATTTGCAGTTCTTCTGTAGTAGCATTAGTCTCGTTATTAAATACTATTGTATACATATGTATACTATTATATCTAGCTACTAAACTGTATTCAGTATGCAATATGGTTGGTATGTCCTGATAATCATAAACTACTAAGTGTTCAAAGTAAGTTAACCTATTTACCTGGCTATTAAAACCATACGCAAGTTTTTTCCTTCAAGTATGCATTTGCTCTTTCATGTATCTGCTTTGTAGATTGTATTATTTTTTTAAGATTAAGTGAAATTTCACTGCCTAGATTCATTCGTTCAAAAGTCAACGGGAGACTTTTTAAAAATTTATTCTACTTTATGTTTCAGACGCAAATACACATTTAAAATAGAAGTCAATTATACCTACGTAAAAACACAATAATTTGTGTAAGTGAAAATACATTTTGGCCACAAGTAAAAATGTGTATAGAGAAAGAAGTTTTATATACACCATTACTATTTTCAAATTCATGCAGATTTAATTGAAAATATATGGAAATTTGTTCCTTATAACAGTGAATAGTAGGATGTAAACAGAATTAAATATGATTTAAACATGACAAATCATTGTAAATTTTAAATTGAACAGAAACTGCATCTTATTAACCGATCACATGTATCAAAACTTTTAAATAATTGGTAAACAACATATTTACACCAATCACAGCACATAAAGAATGCATAAAATTTTAATCATTCAAAATATCTAATTTCTTTGACAAATCGCGGATTTGAACACTGTTAACACTGTACCTTAACCAAACACTTTTTTTTTATTTTATCAGTCATATGGACTTATACATGAAATCACTCTGAGTGCAAAATTTGAACATCAGCTATAAGGAATATCTCTACTGTGCCTCATTGAAATTTCTGATAAAGTAAAAAAAGTTGGCTTTAAAAAATAGTTTTCCTCAAAAAAGAAGCACAGTAAAAATAATAATGCCTAATGTCAAAAATGATATATGCAATAATACCTAACATATAAAATATGCAATTTATATAATGAAAAATTAATTAATCATATACCTATATAATACACATTTAATTTGAATATTAACATCTTCAAAACCATTACTTTTTATTGTACAAATTTTATTTACTAGTATGTCAATATATTTGATTTACTACTATTATTACATATAAATTTTATTTTTATACATAATACAGACCTTAATCACTAATATTCTTTTTGTAAATAATTAATGGTGAATATTATTAAAATTAATATTTTCACTTACTGCTTTGATTTTTTCTTCCACATTTAATATTTTCTGCTTCATCAGCAGAAATTTAAATCACTTCCTCTTGAGAAAATACACATAATAAAAAAAGTAATAAACTAATAAAGTAATAAAATAATAAACAAATAAAATTTAAATATAATAACCTGATTAGAGAAACATTTAATTTAAATTATTCAACTTATATTTTAAAATATATTCAAATTATGGTGTTAAACACTATGTTATAGTTACACGCCACACATTGTAATAACAGCAAAGTAGTTTATTTTATACCAGAAAATGAAATTATACACATTTTAAGTTTAATCTCACAACTAAAGTTCTGCAGAAGCAGAGATTTCTGCCAAATAACTAAATGTGGAAACAAACAACAAGCAGTAAATGAAAAAAAAAAAAAAATGTCATATATGATTACATTCTACTAGAATGCAACTTTGCTATACTATTTATTAATATTGAATTAATTACGTATTCTGCGATGATGCTCTGGTCAAGATTTCACCATATTTGATCTGTGAAGCCAAATGTTCGGGTAGTTTCCTTTTTATCTGTAGTCAACTTATCCACTTCTGATATTCCTATTATACAGAGTGTCTTGCAAAGAAACACACTTTTGGGACATGTTCTACTGGTGAAAATAATGAAAAAACTTCCTCCTTTTAAACATAGGTCTGGAGGTACAAAAAGCAAAAGATTTGTCCTGATTTCAGCTCTTCGAATAAAAAGAAGCCCTATTGTAATTTTTGGGACCAAAATTAAGGAGTAAAGTTTGTGGTTTTCTATGTAATTTGAGCTGGAAAATAGGATAAAAAGAGTCCAAAAACTGTAACTCTAACTCTCCTCCTTCAGAGTTTTACAATAATATTATGATTCACATACATACATGTCATTGTAACTACATATGAGCATTACATATGACTGCAAAATTTTCAGATTAAAACACTTGAACTACTTTGTGCCATATATACGATACTGCATCTTTTCCTCAAACATTACAAATTTTTTTAACATTCAGAGTTACATAGTTGTTTTTTGCAAAAGAATTTTAAAACATATTGATTTCTTCTTTATTTTTACTCATTTTCAAGGTAATAACTTTTAAATAAATAAACTAATGTAATCATAACCTTTCTAAAAATACTCAATAATATGTAACATTTAGAAAGCACTCAAGGGATCCTAAGAAAGAAAGAGAATACAAGAAACGTTTTACCCAACCCTAATATAATGATAAATTTCTCAAATCACCTTACCTACAGTGCCAAAAACTTTGGTTAAAGGGTTTGGTTCACATTTAAAACTTTTTACACAAAATATTAACATTAAATAAATTTAAATCCAGGAACAACATTAATTAGATTCTAATAAAATGTAATTAATATTTATATACCATTATATAATAAATAGACCTACTGTAGTTCTTTTAATGATTGCTCATTTAATTTAACATCTCTTATATAAATTTTAAAGAGAGCAGTTTGATTTTTTTTGCCAAATGTTCTAGAATCAAGAGGTTTCTTCTCATCTTTCAAATGAGTACAACAGCTAAAAGTCCAAGAGGAACTTTTGTCTTCACAGGGAGCTAATAAATAATGTACTTTATTCCTGCATCCATTATATAAATCAGGTGCATTTATTACTGCTTTCACGTCTCTCTTTTGTTTATCTTCAATTTTTTTCTGTTAATGAAATAATTAAACAAAGTTACTTATTATAACAAAAATTACAACTATCTTAAGTAAAACTAAAATAAAATTGAAATAATTTTTAGATTAATTAATCTACATAATAATAGAATGTAAAAATATTAATCTTCCAAAATTCCTTGATTACACCTCATATTATATGAATTAATATAATTTTATTAAGATAAGTTTTAAAAAAGCAGTTTCTTTCTTTAAGAGGCCTTAATTGAATAAATCTTCATGAATGTCGGCTTTTGAAATTGAGAAAATAATTTTTTAAGTATCTGACTATGCTTTAGGGATAAAATGTAGAAAATAAAAAACATTATGTGTAAGAAATGGTTAAGTAGAATAATAAAATCTATAAGGCATTTTAAATATGATGTTGTTTAATGTTCAAAACTGTGTAAGCTGATAAATTTAAAATTAAAAGTTTTTAATTTGAACTGGAAGGGAAAAAGGAAGGCAATGGTAAATCCTTAAAAGAAGGGAAACTAAGGCTGAGGGTAACACTTTAAGGAAATCCAAGTTTATTTAATTTAATAATGGAAGAAACTGTAAGGATAAAAGATGATGTAGGAGACAAAAATTAGAATGCATAAAAGCAAATAATTAAAGCTAATTTAAGTTTTTACACAATAATGTTTTTGGTGCTCCTTTCTGCACATGCATTACATTTATCAAAACAAAACTTTTGATTCTCTTATAAAAGGATTAGATAAAAAAAGAATTCAGTGAATGATATATTGTACTGCCTGCTACTTACATACTGAATTCTTTTACAGGAGGAAGAATAATTACACATAGTAAAAAAATGTTGTCCCTGATAAACACTACATTCTTTATTTGATTTTTGCTCAGGAATATCTGTATTAGAAACAGCTTCATCATTTAACTGATCTTTAAATATTTTAATAGCAAGATTTAACTTTAGTTCTGCTGGGGATTGCTGAATAATTTCCTCACTCACATGACAATCCTTTTGAAATTTTAAAGGATGACAATATCCATCAGTCGAGACATACAAAGGAAAGCTATCAAAACTTTCATTCAATTCTTGTTCAAGATTAGATTTTTCATCAGCACCTTCATCAAGATTAACATTACCATTTGATTTATAATCAACATTTGGCCTCTGTAAATATTCATCTGTATAAAGAGAGGAATGCTTTAAAAATTCTTGCCAACAATGGCATGGAGAAATATTTTCATTTAGACTAATTTTTAAATTTACATTTCTCCTATGTTCAAGAACACATTTTTGAGAATTAACTTTATTTTCTTCATCTATATGGGATGAATTTTCTTCTGAAGAATAATTACATGTTTCAAAATGATCACAATGTGATAAAATGTTTGCATCACTGAGAATATTATAACATTGTACACATATATCACTTTCTTTAATATCCTGGTCAGGAAAATATGTCGCAGATATATCTTTTGCTGCTTGTTTAATACTAATTCCAGTAGTTTTATTTGATTTTTGTACAGAAACTGAATTCAGAGTGATTTCTTTAATTGCACTAGGGTGTGAATGCTTCTGAAATCTTGTACAATAACAATGTTGATTAGCACAACCATTTTTCTGTAACATAACAATTACATTTGATTCCTGGTTTTGATCAGGTTTCTGAGAAACATTTTTATTTATTTGTTCACGGCTCGTTTGATCAGATATTTCTGAATTTTTTTCCAAAACAGGCTTCTGTATACAATTATCATTTGTATTAATTGGGTGTGGATTCTTCTGAAATTCTTGAGAAAAACAACATTTAACAGTATTATCAGTTTTATCTGAAAGGACATTTTCATCAATTTTGCATCTAGGAAAATACTTCTGAACAGTACAATCTCTTCCTTGTTCCTTGAAAATGTTAGCATTAACTCTTGATTTATCTTTATTTAATAATGTCCCTTCTTCATTCTCCACTTGTAAATTGCAAGAATGTTTTTTAAAATTTGTACAATAATGTAAATCAGTACTTTGTTTCACTGAGATCTTACTTTGTTTTGTTTTCTGTTCAATGACAGATTTTCTAGACTTCTTTAGATTAATTTTGTGAATAATTACTCCTTTATCTGATTTCTGAGCCTGTTGGGTAATTTTATTTTGATTATTTCTGAAACATTCATATTTCTTCAATTCTTTTGAAATAGAATTAAAATGTTTTTTCCATGATTGACTAATTCCCTGCTGATCAATAAATTTTGCAGGAGCATTTATATTTTTTTGTTCTTCACTTGCTTTAACAGTTCTATTTGATTTTTGTTCTGGAACAAATTTCTCTAATTTTTTTTTACCTGAACTAAGAACTGAATGGTTTACAGACCCTTGAGAAACAGAATGCTGACCATCAAGGTTCTGGGAAGTTTTGATACTTCTACTTACATCATGTTTTGGGAAAGATTTTTGATGAATGTCTTTATTGACTCGTTCAAAAACATTTTTAATATTTTCATTTGACTTTTGTAATGTAGCAGATATCTGAATATTTTTTTTATCTGACTGTTCTTGACATTCAGGAAAATATATATTATTAGGGTTCTCAAAATATTTATAATTTTCTTTTGTGTACTGTTTAGAAACTGTTTCCAAATCATCTTCCTTTACATAATCTTGCATTTCAGTAGCCTCATTTGGCTTGTTTATAGAAATAGATTTGAGGTTAATCATTTTATTTAAAACAGGTCCTGAAACATACTGAAACTCTGGTGAATGAGGGTAAGTGGCAGCAATAGTAAGTGTTTGTAAATTTTCTAAGTTTTTATCCGTTTCCTCTTCAAAAACACACTTCTGGAAAACTTCTCCTTCAGGACATAGATGTTTTTGAGAGTCTACAGAGCAATAATTTGTACCAGTACAAGCAGTAAAATTTTCATTCATGTTAGTTTTGACATCATTTGGACTTTGTTCAATTACTTTCCTGAAACTACCTTTAACTGAAACACAGTGACATATTCCTTCACTTGAAGTGTTTAACAAAATTTTATCATTTTTATGTTTGATGGTAGATTTTTTAGTTACAATTTCATTTAATTCATTTTTTCCATAATTCAATTTAGTGTTAAGATTTAACTTCTGCTGAACAAGAGAAGTCTGTATATTTTCATCAGCAATATCAGTTGATTGTTTTTTAGATTCCAGGTAACAGTGACATGCTCCAGCACAGTCTTGCTTTGATAAAACTTTAACAGATTTACTCACTTCTTGTTCAGACACTGATTTCTGATTAATATCACTATCTACTTCCACATTAACATTAAAACTAATACTTCTACAATAATGACATTTACCAGCAGAATACTGATCTTGTATACTTTCAACACTTCTACTACTTATTAATTTAGAGATACCATTTCGAAGATATATTTTTTTTTGTTTTATTGAAAATTCCGTTGAATGTACAATAGCTGGATATACTTCATGACAATTTTTATTGCAAAAATATGGCTGACTGCCAGCCGTTGAATTAGAGAAACAGAATTTTTTTAAGCACTGTTCATTTCCTTTAAACTGTTTGAAATCTTTACGGTACGTAAAGCTGTCTGATTTGGATTTCTGAAAATTCCTGACTTTAAACAAGAAAGACATATTTTCTCTACTGTTAAATCTACTATTTTCACTAGGTGATGAGCTTGAACGTATTCTATCTAATGCTTTAATCTGAGAAACAGATTTAGAACCTGTAATTTCATTTGAATTTTCAGATATCAATGGAGTAATTTTAATACTGCAAGAAGCAGTTGACAAAACTGTCTTCAATGATGTATTCTTTTCACAGTGAGAAGAATGTTTTGATGTGTAATTACAATCTTCATACATGTAACAAATACTGATAACAGTAAAGGACCTATAAAAAAAAACAACTTTTTTATTATATTTATCATAAATCTATCATTTTTATTACATATTATCCCCATGAATACCTGTCATATTAACAGGTATAATACAATTTACAACTTTTTGTTGTATAGAACAAGACACTCCCAAAAAAAAAAAAAATTTAAGAACATCAAACATACCATATGAGCCTTTCTAGGGGAAGTAAAAAAATGAAATGATTTCCCACTGTTCTTTCTTACTCAGTCAAGTACATCGGCATGCTAGGTCCTTAAGAATCAAATGATATTCAGCCCTTCAAATAACACCTTCACTCTGTTCTCCATCGACTGGATGTATAATGGAAATCATTACTTTCAAAGAGTAACTCTAACTAATTGTACCTCCTACACTTAGATGCTTTACACAAGTTGCAGCCAAAAGAAAGTGTGGGAAAAATATTGCTTAGCTACAAATTAACATTCCAGATTTTGTAAAAAATTTAATTATATACAATGCTTCAACTCAATATAGAGTAAAGTTATAGAGGAGTATTAAAATACCAAAAGTGATAAAATTTGTAAATATACTTTGTATTTCAGGTAACTCCTGAAATGCATTTCATAGAATTTCATGTTAAATTTTTAGTTTCTATTTAATATGTTAGAAAAACCAATAGGAATTTGGTAATAGATCTATGGTTATCCTTCCTCATCCTTGTGATATGTAAAAGAGAGGACCTTTCTTCATACATTATAGAAATTATTTCCCAAGCTAAAGTCCTGGTTACTATCAGAACTGGGTAGCAAAATAAATGGAAACTATAACTATGAAATCTATTAATAACACTCCTTAAAAATGATTTCCATTTCTAGTCTGAACACCTCCTTTCAACTCCCTTTTATTTTAATTTCTTAGGATATATATTAATAATAATTTTAAAAAATCTCTTCCTACTTCTAAATATCCTCATGGCTAAGAATGCAAAGTTTCAGCTGTCTAGCTTTTCAGGAAATGGAAGAATTAGTAATGAGCAAGTCAGTAAGGGTTTTCCCATTTTACAGATTTGTAAACCAAATTAAACAAAACAATTTGGCTGATTAATAAATTTTATATTTAGTGAAAGCTGCCAGTTGTTAAATATGTCTAAATATGAGGTTACTATGTAAGGTATGTTGAAAGAATACCCAACCTTAGTGGGTTTTTTCACTGGATCCAGTAGGACTCTAGAGGCTCAGTAGGCAAAATACTGCAGTTAATCTTGCTAAACATACCTGGTAATTCTTTTCTCAACAAGTTGGGAAAATCAGTCAGTTTCGCAGTTTTTTTTGGTATAATTGTGTTGATTGCTTTTGTCATATTAGTGTATTGTACTTGATAGTACTTGTTGTACAACGCCAATGCATTTAGTTTTAAGTTCAAATGATACCCACCCAAACTAAAAGGATATGTAAAATTCAGCAAGAATTTGAGGTGTACGACTCAATAAAAAGTGCTCAACTTTCAAGTTAAGTAACAGCAAGCTGAAATACTGATATTCTTGAATAATTAAAAATATGTTCATGAAAAATCATTGGTTAGCAGAAATTACTGATAATAGTAGATAACTGGTCATGGTACAGAACATTAATTTTATAAAATTTATTTTGTATGCAAAGAATAAAAGGGTTTCCTGAGCTAAAGTGAGAGAAGAAATGTTTGCTTTGATGTCTTCAAGAATATGCAGGTTGAACTGTATCAAAAGCAATTCCTAGGCTCATCAAATATCTTACGCAAGCAATTATTCAATGAAATTTGTAGTTTTTGCTAAACTGAAAATGGTACTTCAAACTGTGATATGTGACCTAGAGGCCATAACAAAAATGTTATGATATGGTTGAAACCAATTTCATAACAAGACTTCCAAAAACATTTTGAACGATCAGAAAAGCACTGGGCTAAGTTTGTTGAGTCACAAGGATCATTTTTTAAAAATGTAAGAGCTAAGAACTAAAACTGAATATGGGAGGTATTTTTATTTCTAAGCTCTAAGGATAGATATTATTGACATATCTCATATTCAGAGCTGTTACTGACAAATATAAATTTGAGAGTTCTGTAATACTGTTTAAATGTACTATTTCTAATAGTTTCTCTAGATGACATCAGTTTATTACAGTAAAATATCAACAAAATTATGCAAAACAATAAAAGAAATTCATATCAATGAAAATAGAAGGAACACATTTGTTTTTTTGGGATACAATGATATATAAAATCCTTTTTTTAATTGTAAATTAGATATGCACGTGATCACAAATAGTCAATACTATGAGTGCTAATCTAACAATTTGACATAAATATTTTGAAATAATGTAGGGCATCATGTATTAATGTAATTAATTTTACATCTGCAAGGTGCCATAAGCAAACAATAGTTGATAGTATAACATGATTTGAGCTGGTTTTAAAAATGGTTTGGTGATGTTCAATAATATACAGATTATGTTACCTTATTAGGAAAAAAATTAGAACAACGGCCAATTCCAAATGTCTTCTTCACTGAACCAAATATAGTATTGCATATCAATGTGCCAAGCCCATTGAACATAGGCGACATTAGGCATATATTGAATTGTTAAGTTAAAATTCTCCATGTCTCCATTGCTTCTTTACATATTTAGAGTCAAAAATATTTAATATATCTAGGGTCACCTAGATTTATTGATTATGGTAATCTACAATAGATTTCTAGTTGTTTGTTCCATATTTTAATTTCAGATGTGACTTTTTTATCTATACAAGAATCTCTGAGCATTCTGTGCCAAAAAAAGTAAAAAAGTCATTTTCTCCCTCACTTTCTTCATTTAATAAAATTAAAAATATGTGTATATAATTAAAGGAGGAGGGAGTTTTTGAAACTTATGGTTTACAAAAAGTCAAGGAGGAATCTGACAATTAGTTGTGTTGTGCAACTGTTTCGAGCTTTCTTTGAAATATATAAGGAATGACAAAATTGCATGTCCAGTATAAAAGCTTAAAAAATTGAACTGATCTTATAATTGTAGTAAACTGTTAAGTTTGTATTAAATGTTTTTGGGTACAGAAGCTTTATAAAAGTTTATTATAAATTTTCAATTCAAATTTATATTTTAATAAACAAATGAAATGATTAATAGACATTGGATGGCCCTAATGTTTATACAATACAAGGTACAAGCAAGTAGACACACCACCACAATACACTAACAGATTTGTAACACAGCTATTAAAAATAAACACACAAATAAAATAGCTAATCTAAGGATCATATATTCAGTTGAGTAAAGACAAAATATTATAACTAATACTACAAACATATATTTGAAATCTAAAACAAACCGCCTAAAAAAAAATCCTTACATTACACATACATTTTTGATGCCAAACAGAATCACATTTAAAGTTTCATTCACTTTAAATTAAAAGTTTTTCATAGTAAGTATGATGTGAATTGTAAAAAAATTAAGTTTTTAATTATTATATCAACATATTTTTAAAATACTTACACAACTTTTAATTTTAAATAATCAGGTTTATGTAGCTAATATTTGTGAGATTAAAAAAAGATACAATTTGAAGTAAAAACTATTAGCACAAACACACATGCATTCACAGCACTGTTTTGGCTAATTATTAAAAATTATAAGCCTCTGGACATACATTCATATTTACAGATCAGCAAATAACTAGAAAGGTAATCGTCAATCAGTTACCATAAACAATCAGAAGTATTCCACATGATTAATAACACAATGAGAGAGAATTTACTGTAACAGCGTTACTATAGTGCAAAGAGACAGAAGAACAAGGAGGAAGCTACTTCAACTAATAATTACACAGAACTTTTTCCATTTTCACATGAGATCAGTCACTATTCTTCACTAGCTAGCTCCAATTCTTGCAGAATACTTCCTTTTCATTACTTAGATCTGTTTTATTTAGATCAACTTCTACAAAATCTTTCTACATCTTCCTTCGTGTTACTTTTCTCATGAATTTTTCAATCTTTATTCCCGTCATTCACTCTTTTATTCCCATAATTATTATCTTATTTCACAACATATAACTAAGAAGATGACTATTCCCACCTGTTCTTTCTCTGTTATTTACACTATTTTAACAATATCCCATGTCTTCTCAATTCTAATTCTCTCAAATTTACCCTCAACATCTATCTCTAAATTTGAATTTTTTCTACGACCAGTTTGTTAGGTTCCTTTGTAGGACAATTTCTCCCAGTATAACATAGATCAAATGGTGAATATGTAAATAATAAGTTTTATAATTAAGTTATAGAGCTGTTAATACAAACTAACATTTCCAGATTATCTTAATTACTGTTATCTTGCTTACTTTCAAACCCATTTCATAGAGGTATTAAAAAGATAACAATTAAAGATTAAAATATAAGATACAAATATATTTAAGAGACAAAGCACGCATTTTTTTATCAATATTTTAAAGCTGAGTAACACTACTTTTACAAAACAGAATTATTAATTTTTAAACATATTCATGTCTTACCCAAATGTATTTAGTAAGCCTGGGAATGACTTTCTTGAATTTGGTATCATAGATCTATGCTAGTTGTCTTTACTACATCACAGCAACTTGAATCTTGTCATCATCATCATAATGAAATGTATTTTTCAGGAAGATACACTTTTCAACTTATACCCAGGTGGTAGTGGTTTGCACTAAGCAGCTACCACTCTTGAGTTTTTTAAAGATGTGTCTAAACTTCAAACAGATACAGCCTTTGATATCAAGTTACAACATCTGTATATTCAGAGTTCCTTGCAGATAGGTAATTTATGTAATAGGTAGGCTTCTTGTGTCAATATTCCTCAGTTTATATTTTCACAACTAATGTGATTTTTTTCAAAATTTCACATTAAGCATTTACCTTTATGGTCACAAAAGCTAATGGGAAATAGTACTTTCTAGTTACAGAGAATGGGTGCCACAACATACAGAGAATGGCTGCCATTTTTTTTATGTTGATGTTCTGAATTTTTTTTTATGGTTAGTCCATGTGATCATTACAGTGGTTATTAATTCTGGCACTGTATGCATGTTTCATCTGTGGTCAATGCAGTGTAGAGTTATCATGTTGCATGAGAAATGATTGGGTTCCAGCTATCAATTTAGAGTTATCATGATGCATGAGAAATGATTGGGTTCCAGCTATCAATTTTTTTGTGTAAATGTTTGTCAAGGTAGCAAATTTTTTATAGCTATCACAAGTTAATTTCTCAATATCCCCTTCCCTCCATATTTTTCATAAAGGTAATGTTTTAGAAATGAATCATGAAATTCACTAATTATTAATTCTAATTTAAACCTATTTTATCTTCAAATTTCTGGATATTTTATGTTGATAACAGGTGGCTATTCACTCATTATTATGAAAATCATCACTTCTTTTCCCACTTTATTCATAACTTTTTTAGCAGAAAAAGTTATGTTAAATGTTAATAAATTTTAGCAGCCTTTTATGCAAAAAAATTAAATAACTGAGTGATTATTTTACATTCAGCAGAAAGTGTAAATGATACATCCTTTTCAAACCAAAATGCAAGCGCAATCTTTCTTTTTCTATTTAGCTTCCACATCCACCATAAGGTATTATGAATGAGGATGAAGTGTAGTCTTACACAAAACTATTTAATTACAACTTAGTTGCAATTAAATATTGGCAAATTTTACATATTATCTAGATTACATCAGAAATGGCAGCACTGGTAAACTGTCCTTTGCGCTCCAGAAGCAAATATTACAGTTCAATTTTACTTATTATCAAAAAGGATTATGATTATAATGATAATATTGTGTAGCATTAATATCTTAATGGAGTAGCCTCCATTTTAATTTTACTTTTTAAACTAGCCAAGTTTTAATAAATGCCTAACAGTGCTTTGATTAAAATCGAATGAGTTATTTTGATGAATAATTTATTTGAAATTCTTTAGTTTAAGCAGAAAAGAAAATTTATCATAAACCACTGAATGAATTATTACTGTAATAACATATACATAGCATACTTATCTCATTTTTTAAAATTTATTTTCTTAATTTAATGAACAAGACAAGATTTTAACGTAAAAATGTATTTATACTAAAGCATAGTGTTATTGCCTATAAATAAATAGTAATTGATATAAATGGTGATTAAAAAAAATCTTACTATCTTATTTTCTAATTTACTATAAACAATAAATGTTACATTCAAATGAAAACCTTTCTGCGGTCTATTTCAAACTACTAATTATGCATTCTCAATATTCGTTCTGAAAAAGATAAAAGTTAATACAATGTTTTTAATACTGATTTTCGCAATTGTCCTAATAAATTTGTATTATAGATTAACCACATTAGTCATTAAAATTACTTCTTGAGGAATTAGACAACTACTAAGGATATTCAAATTTACATTTATAACATTTTTATTTTCAAAATTTTTCAACTTTGTAGTAATTAAATACCAGTTGTTAAAGGTGTAAATATTAGCAGTCACAATGTCTTTTGTCAATGGGACTGAATTCTTTTACAATTTAATTACCTGTAAATAAATCCTGACTACTTTAAATTCTATTTGTATCTAATCATTGTTTACTATTATTAATATTACTGACATTTATTATTACACTGGTCAACATAAAATTTGGAACTGAAAAGGGAGTAGGTGTTCTATATAGTATTTTATATGCTGAATCTGACTATGTATTCCAAAAAAACCAATCACATAATATTCTTAAGTTACATCCCCTTAAATTTATTTGTTCCATCATTCATGGAACAAACAATACAAATAAGTTACTATATCTATATGTTTGCTTATTCACATCACATTTGTATTTCATTTGTATTGTGGTGCATGCTGTAGACCAATATTTGATACATAACAGTTGAATGATGTCATTTAATATCAAGCTAGACAGGTATAGACATGTCAGTGAGTCAAATAAGAGTAATTCAACGTGATGAAAAATTTTTCAGTATTAGTTCAGTTCTTGGTATGTATTGTTGTATTCTTTAGTTGTGGAAGTAGATCTATGATACACACATTATAAAGACTGTTTCATAAGTGAAACCATAAATTTAGTGAAAGATTTTTATTACAGATTCAACTTTTGGTATTATTTTATTGAACATTAAGATTTGTTTAAGTTGGGTGTGCGCATGTGTGTATGTGTTTCAGGTTGTGTTTTATTACACTCCATGGTGAAGCAATTTTATGAAGTATGTAAGTATTTATAAATTAATTACTTTTATAATTAATTATTTCAATAATATTTCAGTTTATTTTCATTCATTAAAACATTTTGAATATTACAATGAATAAAAATTGGGCTTGTAAAAATTCTCCAAATATTTTTTGTTACATTTGCAGAGAATTCATCAAGAACAGTCAACGAAAACCAGTATCAAACCTGGTGAAACTGCTTACAAACATTATTTTGACTGTCCCTTGGGAGTACAAAATCCTGGGCTCCACATGAGGCATGCATCAAGTGCTATGCAAAAAAACATGCTGTGCTAATAAAAAAAGAACATTTGCCTTTTGGTGTACCTATGATTTGGTGAGAGCCTACCATTATGACGACTGCTATTTTTGCTTAAAAAATGTTATCGGTTTCAATTCAAACAATAAAAGCAGAATTGCATACCCAAATGTTTGTTCAGTTATGAGACAAGTACTTCATGGTGTTGATTTACCAATTCTGATTGTTCCAACTTCTTGTAAAGAAATTCCTGTCCCCAGAAGGCTCAACTGATAAATCCTCAACTTCAATAGATATTAAATATATTCCAGAAGAATCAAATACTGAACCTCACCTTACCACTCAAGCAGAACTGAATGGTCTAATTTGTGACTTGTATTTGTCGAAACAACATGCAGAACTCCTAGGTTCACATCTTGAAAGTATGTCAAAAATTTTAAAAGCTATTATGTATGATGAACACTCATGGCGAATCATTGCTGAGCTGAATGTCATAGACTTGTTCTCAGTCTCTTTCTGTTGGCCTCTGGAACCACCGTAAGGTATTACTTCAGAGGATGAATGAGGATGATATGTATCAATATAAATGATGTGCAATCTACGAGAGAGTCAGGCTATGGATAAACACTATGCAGTTAAAGACTGGCTAAAAAGAAATCAGTTTACCCCAAGAAAGAAAATGTTCCCCTTGTCAAAGCAGATAATATTATTTTATCATCTCTACACATAAAAATAGGCCTGATGAATGAACTCTTAGTGAACTACAAAAATTTAGGCTGCAGAATGTCATTAAAAATTCATTGTTTACATTTTGATTTGGACTTGTTCTCTTGGGTGACATCAGAAACCAACAAGGAGAAAGGTTCCACCAAAATATATTGCAGATAGAACAATGATATCAAGGCAGATGGGATGAATCTATGAGTAACTACTGCTAGATGATAAAAAGAGGAAGACTTCACTGAACGCAAAAGAAAAATAAGAAAAAAAATTAAGATAAACATAAATGTCTGTAAAATAAAGGTAGAAATTTTAATTGTAATAATTATTATTATTTTTGTATTCTATTATTTAAAATGTTTTTCAATATTTTAAAGGGTCATAACTAAAAATCTGGGGGTGAAGAAGAAAAACTGAGTTCATTTTAAGATTCAGCATAAAAAATACATTCTAATTCACAAACGTTTATCTCAGTTCCCAATTATTATTTTTTTTTAACCTGTGTTATTGATGTTAATTATTATTATAACTATTGTCATTTCTATTATTACTGATCTGTCTTATTTTATTTATGTTCTTAAGATAATAAATTGTAATTACATAAACATTTTTAGTTGTTAGTCCCTCAATATCCTAATTGAGCCGTCTACACATCACAAATATATAAATACTTAATTTTATAATTACGTAAACTGGAAGGAAATAAATTTACTAAATATAAAAGATTTATGAGATTAAAAAAAACTGCTAGGCATTCATATTAATCATCACAAAGTAGATGAAAATGAATTCAAGACATAAAATCACCTTATTAACTTGATATCACAATGAACTAACTGAATCACAAATAATTGTATCCTTACTTACATAAATACATATTTATATAATTTGTCACTTAAAGTGTAAATACCAATAAGTTGTACCTGGAATTCAATGCTTTAGAGATAATGTTGAGCTCCGAGTAAAAAGTAATAATTTTCTAGTTTTCAGGGCCAATAAGCATTGATGGTTAGCATAATCATTGATGGTTATGTTACGGCCCAAAAACTAAGAATTTCTGTATTATTAATATGTTAGAGTATTCAGTTAATGAAAGTAAATAACATCAGAGTGTAAATTAGATTTAGGCTCATGCACTCAAAGAACAATAAAAACAACATAACATTTATTAGTTCCTCTCAGCAATTAAAAACTTTTGTCATAATAAATGCCTAAATATTTTAACAATGCCTAAAACAGATTAATAAGAGTTCTTAATTCTATCAACTCTCAAACAATCTTTCAACTTTTTCCATCTCTAAATTTACTGAAAGTGTTGTAGCTTCAATAATGAGTGAAAGGTAAAAGAATTTAAATACCAATAACACTTTTTTTAGACAAAAAACTGAAACACTTTTATTTTAAGAGAAAATTACAACAAGTATGAAAAATAGTTTTAAACTTATTAGAAATAAATATAGTAAAAAGAAAGGTTAAAAATTATACAATCGTATAAAAATTAAATTTTCAGAAAAGGAATACATAAAATACACCATTCATGTTTAACTACAAAAGGAACTATGTGCTATACTAAGGTTTTCGGTCATAATAAAAAATATAATACTTTACTGTTTTATATAATATGTTTAATAATATTATATATATTACAATTAAATAACCACATCTTTTGGTGCCAACAACCTTTCTAGCTTCCACTTCTCGATCCAGTAACCCACCTTTTGCTGTGGATAACTTGTGGGTTATCTGTTTCCTAAGATTCTACTACAAAAAAGTAATTGCTAGGGAAATATTTATCGAGTCAGCAAGACTGCTTTGAAACTTTGTAAATTGTTAGAGAATCAGTTGTAAATCAGCATGTAATTAATAATTTATTGTAGTTCAATTTTTGAACAGATTAAGAGTCAAGTGACAAAACTACTTGTGCAATAATTAGCAATTTTATCAGTAAATGAACCAGAAATTTACTGAATCATCATACAATTATTTCTTTAGCAAATAGAAAGATATGCTAACACGATTTCAAATTAGCTGGACAACTTAGAATAATTTGAATTATAAAGCACATATAGAGTTCCAATTTAAACAAAACTCAATTAAATTTTTTAAATTATGTTACCTGTGTGTTTTCTTTTAATTTCATTTTTTACAACAAAACGATTGTCTATTAACATAATATCTTGTGCCACCACTTACAAAAATTAGGCAAAAATGTAAGTATAAAGCTCTAAATCACAAAAGAATTTTTTTTATATAGATCATAATGAACTGAATTAGTTTAATTTTATTACTTTTTTGTAGCAAATTGGGGGTCTGTAATAAGATGTATATAACGCTTTTTTTTAAATTGTAATCCCTTCATTTATATTCATAACTAGAGTTAGAACCAAATATATCAACGTGACATTACCTAGTAGCACCTTAATAAATTCACAAAAATGAAACAAAAAAACCACTAATAGCACAATTTATTAATTGGTAAAAAGCAGTTTATTTGGTATTTTTGACTGTTGTAAAATGCTTAATTTATTTAAAAAATTAGCCATAAACTTATTTTAATTTTTTAAATCAAAATTTTATTAACAGCTATTTCTCCAGCACTTTAATTTATTAATTTTCAAAAAGATTTTAGCAACTTAATATATATTGCAGATAACATACTGAAAACTGGCAGTTACATTGGGCAATCATTAAGTAGTCCGATGTTAAAAAAGTTCCAGAGTATTTAAATTTACATTATTGTTCTATATACTCCTAGAAAAATTTATGTTCTATTCCATACACTAGTATAAAATATATTATAATAGTTACTTACGTAGATGTTGAAACTGTTCGTAATTCAGGAGTGTTAACTTCAGATGACTTATTGTATGAATTATTACAAATACAGGGTGATTGCCTAGGTGATGGAAGAGGGGTAGATTGTTCTTGCTGATCAGTATCAGAATCATCTTTATGCTCCAAAATTTTATTTCCATTTTTCAAATTATTTTGTTCATTCCAACTGGGTAGAGCTAAAGAATTACTGACAAGGTTGGCTATTTTACACTTTTCATTCAGACGTGTAGTAAGATTTTTTATCTAAAAAGAAAAAATATATATAAATTTAGTTACAACCTAGTAATAGTAATTTCTTTACAATAATTTACAATTAATAAGTATTTAATAAGAAAACAATAACATTTTCTAATTGTTGACCGCTGTGATGGAGTTGTAATGTCTGTTTCATCTGCAAAGTTCTAAGTTCAAACCTCAGTCAGATTTGACAGTTTTCATATACTACAGTATTAAAGGATTACGTTTCCATGCACAAATATGAAAATTTTTATGGGGAATTAGTTAATACAAAAAAGTGTTAAAAAGTAATTTATAGGAAAGAAAAGCAATAGTTATTTGTAATAAATCTATCAATCTAACAAAGCAATTACTAAAAATATTACATCAATAATGGAAACAATTTTTAAGTTTCAAGTGCAATAACCAAAATATTCCAGATAAATAAAAGATCTGAACTACATACCAACATAAAAGATAAATATAAATCAAAGCTAGTCTAAATTTTAAGTTGAATCTGTCAAAATTAGCTACAGTGTGATTCAGAACTGGAACAAATCAAGCCTTTATTTCAACTTACTAAGTCAATTCAAGTTGAAATTACATTTCACCAATGAACTTCTTTGACTTTTAAACTTATTTTGATGCAAACTAAATGACTTGATGAAGTATTGTAAAAGATTTGATATAAAAAATTGATTTCAAATTTTGAATGCTGTGGTCATGACAATACAATGCATTTACTACCAAATTAATAGATAAGCATGATACAGCCATCCCTGTCCCTATGAACTGGAAGCCTGGCAGAGGGAAACAGGGCATGTTCCCGGGTGGTAGATAGGCGAAAGGCCATTAGTTTGATGGTTAGCTGCGAATAAGCAGTCACAGACAAGCAGCAGCGATCTTTAGGCATGATGAAGTAATTGGTAGTACTTGTTCTCGACCATAGAACAAGTGTCACTGAATGGCCCATTTCCTGAAGGTATGTCAATATAGTTATCAGGATTATCGGTATTACTCATGGAAATATCTGATTATTCGTATTACTCACAGAAATATCTTCAATACTGTCACAAACTGGCAGACCATTAACCTCAAATTCACTGTCACTTTCTGATCCTGAAAGCGAATCAAGAGTATTTCATTAACTGTTGGATCGCAGTCACTACCATCACTAAACAGACGAAACATCACTAGTAAACTCATTCATATTATTTTCCAATATGAAATCATGAATTCGATTACAATGACAACATCTCGAATCTTTCGCACCTTAACTTGTTTATGTTCAATTCACACATATGTGTGTAATATGTGTTGAATAAATAATATGCGGGTTCGTTTACTAATAACAGATTCAGATTAAACAACTGATGCTAAACTAAATAGAATATGATGTTGAGCGAGAACTGTCGAAATGTCGAGCGATGCTCAGTTCAAGATTTACTGACGTCTAAACATCATGTCAAGCATTGCGTGACGTTGGACTGCTACGTGAATTACATTATGTAGAGTGGTTTACGCCACTGGACCTGAATTTTGGAGTGTTGAGTATATTACGACACAGGACTGCAAAGGGTTAAAAATCATTTTAGAGGGCTTTTTATGCTGTTCTCTATAGTGAGGATTTACCACATTTTGCATTGAAAAAAATTCTAATTCTAATATATACAGTGTCAAAATGGAGATACTTTCATGATATGTTCTACAGGGGAAAATAACAGAAAAAAAATCATATAAATATAGGTCTGGAAAGATAGCTCTTTGTTTTTGAGTTACAGCTAGCAAAAGATTCCACCCAGATTTCACCTCTTCTAATAAAAAGAAGCTATACTGTAATTTCTCGGACCTAAATTAAGTTGTAAAGTTGGTGATTTCTTATGTAATTTGGTTCTTTTCTTTCATGTTTATAAAGTTCAATATAGCCAAAGCCTCAGTAGTAGATGAATTTTAAGTCAAACATGTCTGTCATGTAGTGTATTGTGGCAAATATTTTAAAGAAAATTTCTTCCCGTATTAGTTGCAAGAGTTTAAAAATTAAATACTTGTAGAATTTCCTCTGCATCTAAATTTCTGTCACTTGCTTAAAGGCAACTATCACAAAGTAAACTATTCTATTTATTAATAAGGCAATTTTTTCAAGAGATGATGTTAATAATTTGTGAAATACGAGGGTAAATCAAATTTAAATGGTAATTTTGGTATTCTACACAGCAAGCAGGTCTGAGCTGGATGGCAGAGTGGAGAGTTAATGGTGTGTTAGAGGGGAAACCAGCTTGGTTAGCTCCTTCACTCTGTTCTATCATCAGTATAGCCTTGAATGAGCAAGAGGTTCTGTCATCAGTCATCTAACAGATGACAGAACCTGTCATCTATATAATCACACAGTTTTTAACTAATGAAGCCATTAAACCGGTGGAAATTTTAACTCGTTTAAAGGAACATTTTGAGGATGCTACACTGTCCCAGAACTGAGTGTATACATGGGTCAGACAATTTAAGGGCTGGCAAGAAAGTGTAGAAAACAAATATCATGATCGACGCCCGAGATCAAGTCTCACATCTGATAACAACTGGGCTGTTTGAGAGCTTATTGAAGGTGTACGCTGGTTCACTGTTGAAGAGATCGCATCAGAAGTAGGTATCAGCTATGAGAATGCTCAATCCATAATCACTGATCACCTTGACTTTAGAAAAATGAATGCTTGATGGGTCCCAAGGTTGTTGACTAAAAATCAAAAACAGGTCAAGTTGGAGATCTGTGAGAGACTTTTGAATCGATTTTAGCAAGAAGGGGATGATTTTCTGAGGCGCATTGTCATATGTGATGACGTAAGGGTCCATCATTATACTCGGGTCAGAAATGGTGACTAAGGAGTGGTGAAGGAAGGATGAGGGCTGCTCAGTGAAGGCCAAAACTCGTCTGTCAGCCAGAAAAGTTATTGCAACAATTTTTTTTGACACAGAGAGTTTTACTCATTGATTTTATCCACAATCAACGAACAGTGAATGCTGCTTACTAGTACCAATTTACAGTCAAAAAAGCTGCCTAACAAAACAAATGATGAGGTATGTCCAACAGAGATGTCCATGACAACAACAGGCAGCACACCACGATTTTGGCGAGGAATAGATTATAAAAAATGCTGCGAAACCCTTGACCACCCTCCCTACAGTACAGATTTGTGCCCTGAGACTATTGTTTGTTTGTGCCGAAAGAATTGCTTGGAAGGGAATGATTCGAAAACAATGAAGACATCGAGGAGCGCAAGCGCAATTGGATGACAACTCGTCCTCAAACTTTTTATGAACAAGGAATATTCAACCTTCCAAATTGTTGGCAGAAATGTATAGATCGTGCAGAAGACTGTAGAGAAATTAATGAAGTATGAATTGTGTATATTAAATTTATTAAAAAAAAATACCATTTTTATTTGATTCACCCTTGTAATTATCTAGTTTCAAAAATCTACATGATACAGTAGAAAGTATTTTCTAGCACAGGTTTTCTGTTAATGTTTGGTGTAGTGCTATTGATGAGCATATTTTTGCACCACTTATTTTGAAGATTGCTTATGGAAAATGTATACTTAAATTTATTAGAAAATAGTTTCCTGCATATTTTAGAAGATGTTCTACTACTGACATGATAAGAATGTTCTTTGCAATCCAAAAGGACTCCTCCTCATTTTTGTCAAGATGTTAGGAATTATTTGCATAATCTACAATGACGTAAGATTTATGAAAAACTGGATCAGGGAAGGCAAAGCAATTAATTGGTATCTTAATTTATATGACCTAACACAAATGAGCTATTATCTCATCCTGACCCCAGTAGCGGTCAGAACCTTGTGATGATCTGGTCACCACAATGGACTATTTATTGTCTTTTGGCAGGGGGGGGGGTCATATGAGATTGTTTTATTAGATCAATAAAAAGATGAACTAGAAAACAAGAATTAATGACAATTTTTAATTCAGCTGAAATTATACGAAATCAATTAGTACTTAAATTTATACATTAAAAAAAAATGTATTCAACACCAGTTTTTAATGGTTTACAATAATTTTCTTCAAAATTAATAAAAATACAGTCCTGGGGCTTGTTTTATTCAATTTTTCAGGCCAAAAATCTTATGAAACTACAAATTTACCCCTTCTAAGAATTAAAAATAAAATTTCCATGAATTTATAAATAATTACAAAGATAAGTATAATCACCTCATTTCTGTAACAATTATTAATTTCATACTGTAATAGAAGAAGAGCACGATATTGTTCTAATTCCTTACAAGTCTGAGTATATTTGGCTTTCAGTTCATCAATTTCATTCCTATTAAAAGAAAAAAATTTATGTAAAATTATAGTACATTATTAATCTTAAATATACAATGCATATTCATATAAACAGTAGTACATCTTACAACATAAATAAAAGCATGTCTGTAAAAAAACCAGTTTGGATCCATGCTAAATTTATAACACCAACCACTTATTTGATCCAATTACTGATAGTCATCATAAAAATAAAATAAGATAAATATTTTTTTAAAAGTCTGTATATAAAATTAGATTTTTATTAAATATATCTAAAAAAAAAAATTAAATTAGTTAATGAAGAAAACCTAAACTTACTTCTGTTTATCTTAATCTGATCCCAAGTTTTCGTCTTGTTAAAATGATTTAGTGCATTGATTTTTACTAAACTACTTGTTTTATAGCTTATTGTTTTCTCCACTCGAATCCAAGCTTTTAGTATCATTTATATGATTTAGTATAGATGAGTTTTTGTTGTCTGTCTTACTATCTTCTCCATTTGAATCTGACACTGTAGGTGATGAACACTGAGTACCTGGTAGAAGCTGATAACATTTTTTAAGAGACTGTAATCTAAGAGAAACAATATTTTTCATTTTCACTTTATCTTCTCGCACAAATGATACATTCTGCAGAACATTATTTTTTTCTTTTTCACTTTGAGAAAATAAATTTACATTCGTTAAAATTATTTCGGAATCGCTTAGTTTGCTACGTTTTAAAGAACACACTTGATGAGGACATTTACATAAAATTATTGAATTTCCACACAGATTAGTATTATAATAATCACTATGAAAAGAACCATATGTGGTGTTTTTATTTGAACTATCACTATTTGAGATTAAACTAGCCCTAGAAAATATCATTGTTAGAGAATCATCTTTTAATCTAGTGTTATTTCTTCTTAATAGATTTTCCAAACTAAGATTAATACTCTGTGAAATAGAACTGTTTTCTTGAAGTGGTGAAGAACCTTCATTTAGAACTGATGAACATAGTGGTGGGCAGACCAGATTTGACTGAGCCTCAGATCTCTGCAAAAGTAAATTTCTTGATGTCTTAGAACTGTCAGCGCCAACTGAAGCAACCTCTTCTTCAATACAGGATATATTATCTGAATTAATTACTTTCTCTGATTTATTTAATGAATTAAATAAAACATCGGTTTTTTTTAAAAACAGAGAAGTATTTGTGTGAAAAGAATTACAATAAACTCGTTCACCACAGACTGAACAGCAATGCAATTTGTTTGATGACTGTGAAATATCAAATGAGGATGTTACTGAAGGATGATATTTTGCCAGACAGCAGTTCCATATCTTAGAACCAGGTATCAACTGTGTACTTTGTGAAGGAAATTTTTGTTTGAACCAGTTTAAAAAATTTAACCAAAAGCTAAAATCACTTGGTCTTGAAATCTGGCACAATCTGTTCTTTGAAATTAGTTTTGTAGAAAAACCTAACTCTAATTGTGAGCAATCCATTGGAGAACGTTTCAAAAAAGAATTTTTTCCCTCCATTTTTTCTTCTGAAGAATGCTTTTCATTTATATTTGAATTAAATATGTTTGATAATACTTTTCTTGAATGATAATTGTAATAGATATTGTAGCATTTATTTATAGATTTGCGTGACTTTAAACACTGAGACTGAGAATTAGAACTTGATAACTGAGAATTATGGTTTCTGTTCACATAAGTATTGCTTTCTCCACAAAGTTTTGAAGTCAACTGTAAACACATAGATTGAGAAGTAGAACTTGATAACTGAGAATTACGATTTCTGATCACATAAGTAGAGCTTTGTTCAGAAAGTTTTGAAGGTGACTGTAAATATGAAGATTGAGAAGCACTCCTTGATAACTGAGAATTATGGTTTCTGTTCATAAAAGTAGTGCTTTGTCCACAAAGTTTTGAAGTCAACTGTAAACACGTAGATTGAGAAGTAGAACTTGATAACTGAGAATTACGATTTCTGATCACATAAATAGAGCTTGGTTCAGAAAGTTTTGAAGGTGACTGTAAATATGAAGATTGAGAAGCACTCCTTGATAACTGAGAATTATGGTTTCTGTTCATAAAAGTAGTGCTTTGTCCACAAAGTTTTGAAGTCAACTGTAAACACGTAGATTGAGAAGTAGAACTTGATAACTGAGAATTATGGTTTCTGTTCACATAAGTAGTAGAGCTTTGTTCAGAAAGTTTTGAAGGTGACTGTAAACACAAAGATTGAGAAGCACTCTTTGATAACTGAGAGTTATGGCTTCTGTTCATAAAAGTAGGGCTTTGTCTACAAAATGTTGAAGATTGTGCACAATAATTTTGAGGACTAGAACTTGGAGTAGTAATGCACTTTACAATTTTATTTGTCACAGGAATTGGCATGTCTTGACAACATTTTTGTTCATACAGATACTGTTTCTTTTGTAAATTTAGAAAATTTGATTTAGTAGCTTGTGATGTTAATGAACAAGAACTTTTCAATGATATCAGATCAGCACACTGTGAACTTATACTACATATTGGAGAGAAAGCTTCTAATTGTATATTTTTAATTGCCGAGTGAATTTTATGTGAGCTACGTAAACAATGATTCTGAGGATTAGAACTTGTAGGAGTAGTAATGCACTTTACTAATTTATCTGTCACAGGACTTGGCAAATCTTGACAACATTTTCGTTCATACAGATGCTGTTTCTTATCTAAATTTGGAAAATTTGATGTAACTTGTGATGTTGATGAACAAGAACTTTTCGATGATATCAGTGAATTTATACTACATACTGGAGAGAAAGCTTCTAATTGTTTATTTTTAATTGAAGAGTGAATTTTATGTGAGCTACGTTCAGAAAAATGAGAAAACCTTTGAGGAACTGAAGAAGTTTTACTTTGCTTATCTTCCACATGTGAACTGCGCAATAATGTTGATTTTAATTTCCAATCCAAGAGTTTTTTATATGAAAAATTATGAGGATATTTTGCAGATAAAGGTCCTACCCATTTCTGATTTTCATAAAACATATAAGGAGGTACTCTTTGAAGGTTCCTATGGACCTTATCAACCATCCCATCTAACGATCTCTGGCTTTCAGAATCTGGAAAAAGAATAGATTTTACTGTAGCTTCTGAAGTTAATTTACATTTACCATCCAATGATGTGTTATTTTCCTGAAATGAAGAAACTTTTCTTCCTACAGATCCATGTGGGATTTGAGATATACAACTTCTAACTGATTTTTCAGAGTCAAGCTGACTATTATTCAAAGAAATTTTGTTAACATTTGTTATTTTTTGCAAAGGTACAATAGGTGTAGGATCAATAAGTCTTAAATTAGCACCTTCTGTTGACAGTATATTTTCTGATGTCAATATTTTTGCTGAATCATCACAATAATTTTTCATAGCTATCTTCAGTTTTTTTTCATTAACACAGTTTTTATTTTCAAATAGTGATAAATGTGAATTGCTTGGTGATTGTACAGACTGCTTGGTGATGTTTGATTTATCTTCTTCTACCTTGCTTGGAATATGCTTATTAATTACTTGAATACGTGGCAGTGGTTGAGGTATTTCTGCGGACATTGTATTATTAGATGCAGAAATTGTTACTTGATTTTCATCTGCATGATTTTGGTGAGATACAACTTTTGTTGCTGCATTACTCTCAAGCTGTAATTTTGTTGTGGAAACACTAACAATTGTTTTTTTATATTTTTCATGTGATGAATCATCTAGTGTCACTGTTTGAGTCGACACTGATTTATTCAATACAACTATTGCATCTGAAATTCGTGAAGAAATTCTACTGGCATCTTCTGAAAATGACTCACTTCCTTTTATATTATTAGTATCCTCAAAATTACTTTCTGTACTTGCATTATTTTCCATTGATAATGAATTATTTAGATTATTAATGTAAGTTTCTTGAATCATATTCAGTTCTTTTTGTAACACTATATTTTTACTTTCTATTAAAAATAAATGTGAAGAATTAATATCTTCAAGTTGCTGAATTGCTTCTGGATTATCACTTAATCTTTTTTCAGTTGAATTAATTGTATCAATTAGTTGAGAACGAGGTAATGGGCATGGAATTTTCTTTGATTCAGAAACATGAGATACAGAAAAAATTACTGACGGTTCAGACTGATTAGTAAAATCTGCATTCAAACTTTTACAATCTTGCATCTTTTCACATGAAGAATTTAAAGCATTTCTATACACAGAATAATTTAATTTGATTTAGTTATTTTATCATGAATTTAAGTTAACCTATTCATTTTTATGTATTAAAATAACTAGAAAAAACAAACAATTTGTTATAATATTAATGTTTTATAACTGTCAAACTGTTTTATCATATCATTTATACAGTCAAGTTTATTACAATTTTTCCTATAATCTTTTACCAAAATATATAAATGAATGGTTGTTGTTATTTAAATTCACCATGGATCTGAATGGAATTATCTTATTTACAAATGGAAAATCTGACTGATATAAAATAAAAAAGGAAACATTCAAAGGAAGTTCCTAAAGTAAGATTATTAAAATAAACAAATGAAAAATTTGTTATAATTCAGTGCTCATAGGAAGCTTATTTGTTATGTATTTTTCCACATATCCCTAAGCTAGTTTAAATATTAAATGCAAAACCAATAAGATACAAAACATTAGAGATTGATTTACCATGATTATGTGAATCTGGTACATGAATTTTGTGTAAATTATTGCCGTTTATCTATTTTCATTACCAATAAAATAAAAATCATTGTTAAAATAAAAATCAACTACCTAAAACCTAGTAGCCAAACAAATTAAAATTTGTCAGTTCATAAAATGTATGAAAACTAGCAGAGGTCTTAGTAACTATTCCATCCCCTAATGCATACATAATACTACTTTTTTTAAGGAGTACGAGCCCTGGATTTATCATAAAAATTTCAGCAACTAGTATTAAATTTCATGTAATTTAAAAACAGTCTTAGATAATTTTAAAGACAGAATATTTGTTGTTTTGAATTTTGACAATTTTATAATAAGGTGGAATTGAATCCACCTTATCTTCTTCTGATAAAAATATACTGATATCAGACATCATAGAAGTTTGCATAACATTGCTATTTTTTAAATGGAACTAAGTTTTTATTTAATAGTCTACTCTATGTGCTTACAATTCGAATGTATGGTTTCAGTGTTAAGAGAAAATTCAGCAGCTTTGGTAAAAGATGCTTCATCTCACCAAATAAGTGAAATGGCTTTAAGTAGAAAATTTTTCACACTAATCTAGAACTATTTTTTTATCTTAAAAATCACATTACATTAAAAGAAGTAAAAAATTAAAAGTATTTCAAACAGTTTACTATATTTTTAAAAAGCAATTGAAAAAAACAATGAAAACAGAAAATCATGCAAGATTAGATCTTAACAGGGAAAAAGAAATATAATTTTACTTTGTAAATAATAAAAGTTTACTACAATTAATAATTTTATTACATTGAGAACCCTTTATAAACAGAATGTTTCCTGCATAATGTAAATATTTAGAGGTTTGTAATGAATCCTTAAAGAGGAAAATGGATAGGAAATGTAGATGTAGTAGAAATTAGCGAGGTTTGGTGGAAAGAGGAAAATGACTTTTGGTCAGGTGATTTTAGAATTAATTCAGCTTCAAATCTTTATTTGAAGCTGAATTAATTCCGACGTAGTCAGGAGTAGTTTTCGTAATGAACAAATCTTTATAAGATATCCCTATCTTTATAAGATGGTGGGAAGAGAGTAGAGTATTTCAAAATGCATAGTGACAGAATCATTGTAATAAGGATAAAATCAATACCTAAGTTGACAACGACTGTTAACATCTATATGCCTACAAGTGCCCATGATGATGATGAGATAGTGTGTATATGAAGAAATTGATGAAGCTGTTAAACACAAAAAAGAGGATGAAAATTTAATAATAGTTGGAGATTGGAATGCAACCATCAGAAAAGGCATGGAAGGAAATATTGTGGGTGAATAATATTGTGTGGCTGGGCAAAAGGAATGAAACAGGAACAGACTTATTTAGTTTTCCACGAAATTAAATTTAGTAATTGCTAACACCCAGTTTAAAAATCATAATAGAAGAATATACACATGGAAAAAACCAAGTGATACTGCAAGGAATTAGATAGATTATATCATGGTTAAACAAAGATTTAAAAATCAACTTGTTGACTACAAAGCTTTTCCTGGAGCAGACACTGACAGTGACCAAAATCTAGTGATAATGAAATGTAGATTGCGGTTTAAAAACCTGAAGAAAAAATGTCAGATGAATTGGTGGAATTTAGAGAAGCCTGAGGAAGAGGAGGTAAACAAGATTTTTGAGGAGGACATTGCAAGAGGTCTTAGTAAAATAGATAAGGTAGAAAATATAGAAGAATGGGAGAATGTTAAAAACAAAATTCTTAAATCAGCAGAAGCGAACTTAGGCGAAACAAAGAGAACTGGTAGAAAAACTTGGATATCAAAGGATATATTGCAGCTGATGGATGAATGTAGAACGTATAAGAATGCTAGGGATGAAGAAGGTAATAGGAACTATCAACAATTAAAAGTGCAAATTAGCAAAAGAGGAGTGGATTAAAGAAAAGTGTTCAGAAGTGGAAAGAGAAATGATCATTGGTAAAACAGATGAAGCATACAGGAAAGTTAAGTTGAATTTTGTGGCACATAAATTAAAATCTAATAATGTGTTAAAGAAAGATGGTAGATCAATGTATAATATGAAAGAAAGGTAGGTGGACTATATTGAAGACTTATATGGAGGAAATGAATTAGAAACTGGTGTTACAGAGGAAGAAGAGAAAGTCGAAGAGGAAGGAAAGGGAGATACAATACTGAGATCTGAATTTAACAGAGCATTAAAAGAATTGAATGACAGAAAGGCTTCTGAGGTAGACTTCCATCAGACTTCAAAAAGAGTGTTATTATCATGATACCAAAGAAAGCAGGAGCACATAAATGTGAATATTACAGAAAATAACCTTAACTACTCATGCATCAAAAATCTTAACTAGAATTCTGTATAGAAGAATTGAGAGGAGGGTGGAAGAAGTGTTAGGAGAAGACAAATTTGGTTTCAGGAAAAGTGTAGGGACATAGGAAGCAAATTTAGCACTCAGATTAACAGTAGAAGGAAGATTAAAGAAAAACAAACCAACATACTTGGCATTTATATACATAGAAAAGGTATTTGATAACGTATACTGGAATAAAATGTTCAGTATTTTAAAAAACTTAGGTTCAAGTATACAAGTAGAAGAACAATTGCTAACATTCACAGGAACCAAACTGCAACAGTAGTAATCGAAGAACATAAGAAAGAAGCCGTAATAAAAAAGGGAGTTCAACAAGGATGTTCCATTCGTCGTTATAATTTAATCTTTACATTAAGAACAATTCAGATCCAGAGTAACAGTGCAAGGTGGAAAGATAAAGAAGTTAAGATTTGCTGATGATATAGTAATTCCTGCTGAGAGTAAAAATGATTTAGAAGAAACAATGAATGGCATGGATGAAGTCCTATGCAAGAACTACTGCATGAAACTAGACAAGAACAAAATGAAAGTAATGAAATATAGTAGAAATAATGTAGATGGACCACTGAATATAAAAGATTACAGAGGTAGAAGGGCGAAACTTAGACTATCGAAGTACCTGAGAAGAAAAGATTTAGAAGCTTTTGAAATGTGGTGCTGTAGGAGAATGTTAAAAATCAGATGGGTGGATAAAGTAATAAATAAAGAGGTGTTGCAGCAAACTGATGAAGAAAGAAGCATTTGGAAAAATATACTTAAAAGAAGATACAGATTTATAGGCCACAAATTAAGGCATCCTGGAATAGTTGCTTTAATATTGGAGGGACATGTAGATGAGAAAAATTGTGCAGGCAAGCAACGTTTGGATTATGTAAAACAAATTGCCAGGGATGTAGGCTGTAAGAGGTATACCGAAATGAAACAACTGACACTAGATAAGGAATCTTGGACAGCTGCATTAAACCAGTCAAATGACTGAAGAAAAAAAAGAATGAATCATTTTCATAATGATACCATACATAAAAATCTTCATAATTTTTAGTAAACAAAATAAAATTTAATTTTCTATAAAAACCAAAACTAAAATTTTATAAATATAAAATATGAAAAAAAAAACCAAAAAACCAATTAGTTGATAAATACTCTGACCTTCTACAGAATAAAATGTTAAATCTCTTTTATCACTAACATAGAATGTACGAGAAAGTATAATATTATCACAATGTGTTTATACAAATGAAAAACAGTTAGGAAAAAGTAAATGGTTTTACTAATATAATCTTGTGGTCTAAGTTTCATCTATTTTCAACCAATTTAGAGCAATAATCTATAATTAAGGTTTTATTTATTAATTAAAAACTAACAAAACTAACTGAAAAACACATATTTTAAAAACATAATATCATAGTAGAAATAAGGAAATAAGAAACTTATATGAAATCTTTTAAAGATCTACTATTAAAAACGTTTAATTTAATATTAATTTATGAATTGATAATCAAGCAATGGCAGATCAATGTTAAAATAAATTTAGACATTTGAAGATATAATACTAGAAACTGAACAAATAATTTAAGTTGTACAACATTAGTTAGAATGAAGTGGTTTTAGTACTTGTAGTCAGTCACAAAAACTGGTCAACTCCTGTAAGGTTTATCCTCAGTATTTGCTTTACCAACTTCTGATGTATGAAATTTTATTACCAACAACGTACAGTTCTTTGATCAACAGTTTCATCACCATAAATGGCTTTTAAATGACAATGAATGTCAGTCACTAGCATTCACTTGTTCCATTGTTAAAAATTCAAAACTGCTGTTTTAGATGTGTTGACATAGCAAGTGAACTGGATTATATAAAAATAACGACAAACAGAAAATGAGAGTCAATGAATTTTGCAGTGTTAGTAGTAGGGTAACTACAAGGGTTTAACATCTGCTGTTTTGTATGACATTTGTTCCTTTGCTACATTCCAGCGCGCATTATATTTCAGCCACCTCTCACAGAAAGAAACAACTAGGATTCTTTATTTTAAAGTTTTCAAAAAATTTTATTACAGATTTTTAAAAAAACTTACTCTTTTATTGGCTCAACCTCAGCATTTTGAGGATTCATTACTGTCTTCTGCTCACATTTGCATTTACTGAAAAATAAAGATGAATAAATCAAAAATAAATAAGTAAAATAAACATGAATTTACAACAATAAATTAGGTACTCTTCTAATCTGACAAAACAACTACATAATTTCAGAAATCAATAAATTGAAATATAAAAGAACATGATAGGAAAATGAATAAATGAAAACAATGAAAATAGACTACAGAAAGATCAATTTCACACATGAAAAAGTTGAAAGTCAATAATTTCTATAAGTTTCATAACTTCAATGGGGGTCTACTTTAATGAAATATAATACAGATAAACAAATGAATGAAATATTTAATGAAAACAATGTCTAATGTTATCGCATTTCTTTATTATATTTTTATTAACATCGATAAATGTTTATAAAAACATATTCTTTGTCCATGTATGTTAAATAATGACTGAAGGGACCTTAACCCATTAATAATGCTAACAGCTTGCAGGATAGTACATAAAATTTGGTAACATGTTAACTGGTTTATTGAATGCAGCTTCAGTCATTAACATTTTACATTACTTCACACCATTACACAATACAAAAATAACAACTTCACAAAAATAATAACTTCAACAAAATAAACTTCACAATAAAAAAATAACAATAAGCATGATAGAGATTATAAGTCAGTATTCTTCAAAGTCTTTAGTACTCTTGTCTTATAAATAGTAATGTAGGCCAGATGTTTATCTTCGCAGTTTTCTTACTACTACCCTCCTATTTTTAATTTTTTTTTTTATTTTTGAAAAATCTTAAACTAGAAAGATCTATTTTTTTATAAATGAAACCATCCTTTGACTGATAACCTATAAAGGAGGTTTTAATTTTTCCATTTAACAAAAAATTATTATGTAATGTAACATTTAAAACTAATTGAATATAAATTATGTTGAGTTTTAACAGCAAAAATTACTAGAGGATAAGAAAATAATTTTTCCTGTTCAATTGCCATTGATGTAATTAGGAGAGTAACTTTACATGTTACCTGCCTGATGGAACAACTAATTAATCCCAGAACATCCTTCTTTTGTTGGGAGATTAACAAGGTGACTTTTCTATATATCTGTTCTAAAGAAAAGATAAAATTTATTATTTGTAAATTGTGGGCAAAAGGGATGGCAATATCAAGAAATCAAGAGAACTGTAAGTTGTTTACGGCCTTATGTGAAGAATACCTTAGTTGTTAGTGCAAGAAAGGTTCTATGAACATCATAATAGCCAGATTAGGTGTGGTGAATGAACAAATAATTGGGTATCCCTCATCTTGTTAATCATAGAATATATGAATCATATCATACTTTCAAAATGTAAAAATGTTGTGTAAAAATAAATTATTAAAAGGTACCAAAGGTTTGCAAACTTTTTCTTGCTTCCCGTTAAAAAATTATTAATAATGGAATCATAATTAATTGTACCAGTACCCAGTACAATGCAATGAGAGAAATTTTAAGTTAACTTTTATAATACAATTTAAAAGAAGAGTTGTCCATAACCTTTGTCTAAAATTGAATAAAATGGAAGATATCATCATGCAGATGTAGTTAATATTTCCAGCTTCAATAATTTTCTTCACAATTATGAAGTTTTCTACATCTCTTTAGTTATGTAAAGTTTTAGCATAAAAACACAATAAGGATTCGAAAAAGTCCCTTTCATATTATAAAGCATGGCTATGAGACCTAATTTAAAATTTTTTTTAAAAACTAGTTGCATGTTCTGTAATAGTATAACTATCAGAGACTAAATTTTATTCTTGAGAATAGCCCCAAAGTGCTCATCTACAATCACAATGGAAGTTACTTTGGCCACTTAAATCCCCAAGGAAAGTCAATCAGTTTTTTAAAGAGGTCCAGTAGAAAGCACTATTGCTTCTCAACAGTTCCAGTATTGCGCTTCCTTTGAAATGTGGGATTTTTCCTAACAGAATAATCATATCAATAACTCTTTAGGTATTACTGACAAATTGTAAATTAGTCACATTTGCTAATAGAAAGCAACTGAAATAATTGCCATTCCATAACTCAACATTTTCTTTTATAAGCCATATAATTCTAAATTGCTATAAATTAAATGAATATTCAGATGTTATCCAACTTCTCAGAAATATCATAATAAAATGTTTCACCTGAAATGTTATTCAAAGTTGAGTGTTCCATCATTTTGATAGCTAGGTCTACAAACTGACCAGACAAGAATTTTACAAACACCTTCAACATTAAATACTGATATCATATGTTTGATCACATTTTATCAATGGTGTAATCAATCGCAGTTTCTGCCAATACTTTTATGTCCAATGAGCTCTCCCACTAGTCAAAATTTCCATAACAACATTTTCATTTTGTCACTAGTGTTTACCATTAAATGATTGCATACTATTTTAATATTTTCAGGAGTAACTCCTTAACCAATTCAACTGTCATAACCCTTTTTCCAGTTTCAGATAAACCATTAAGTTCTTCACCACAGCCTTTCAGCAGTCAGTTGACTAATGTTGGTCCAGAAAAAAGACCCCCAAAAAAGAATTTTCTTTGTACAAAATTAGCTTATTACAATCAAAAATTCACATCTTAAATGTCATTCAATATCATTTCCCATAGTTTAGGATCTGCAAAATAAATTAACCATAACAGTTCTGAACAAAATGCACATCCAATTTCTATATTCTAACCTCTGAACAAAGGGTTAAACAATTTTACTAATTTTATTCCACAATCCATCATCAAGACAGAAACAAATGAATGGATGTAAAGAAGATAATAGAAAGACATAGCAATATGTACAGGGTCTATGAGAGATTAGCAAAGCTTTTCTGTACTATGGAATTCTTCCATACTATGGAATGAAACAAAATGGAAGTAAGTATGGCAGTATCTATCTAGATGCTGGAAATGTACAGAATTTTTTTTAAGAAAACCATTATCTAATTCTGACTTCCCAAGAGACTGAGAGTAGAGTAGATGCTCAGTGACTGAAAGAAAATTTGAAGTATTGTTTTGAGGTGACTTTGTTTCTAAACTGAGAATTTCTAGTTTCTATAAAATTTCAAAACCAACCCTTTCACCTTAACCTTGATTTCTTCTCTCTTAGTGCTATTCTGTGGATTTCAACTAGACACCCTCTGGACAAATATTACTGATATGAGGAACATCTCTTAGTTACTGCATCCTTGGCATTTGTAAATTCTTATAAAGGATTTATGTTACTTATGTTCACACAAGACTATTACTTTTCCATTTTCACATCTTTGAAATGTCACAGTTTTTGCTTTGTCTAGGTAGATGATCCACTTTTCAGGCCACAATTTAGGTAATTTCTTCCAAATAGAATCTCAAACTTTTCAGCATCATTAATTTCTTTAATAATTAGCATATTAACATTTGATAAACACTACTAAATTTCACACTCAGTTCATGTTAATTTTTGTTTGTGGGTGACCACTTCTGGATCATGATTCATATCTTCTTATCCAACTTTAAACTTTATGCTCAAATACCTTGATTTTTGTAAGAATACCCAGACCACTTTCAACAGCTCTAATTGGTTCAGTAGCAGTTTTACTGATTTTTAAATAAAATTTGATGTTAATAAATCTGTAGTAAATTTTAATCATTTAATTTTAGTTTGCAGAGTTTTATTGGTTTTTTGCAATAGCCACCTAACAAATCACATCAGCTTGAAGTTTTTTATTCCCACAGTTAAAACATACAGGAGCATGTTGATATTATAACATCCATCCAAATTAACCTGTGGATGATAATGCTATATAGCTAATCTGATAAACTGTCACACCTTATGGAATTTTTTCCTCGTATCTGTGGCCAGTCTGGCTTTTTCTTTTCATTTTTAACATGTAATTATGTTAAACTTTGATAAACATTTTGGGTTCACTAGTAACACAACTTTTTAAATTGAAAAAAATAAACTTACTTCAAATGAGTATCTATTATTGGCTAAAATAAACTGAATAAAACTTAATGTAGGAGGCATATTTGGTTTAAGAAAAGTTGAAACACCTTTTACCTGTAATAGAGATGAAAAATTCAGTTTTCCCAATACAAATTTAAAATAAAATCACACAATGTGCTATACTAACCTAAGATAAATAAAATTACCTAATTTTATTAACAGAAAAATAAAAACTAACAGAACTTACAACTTACTAATTTCAAAAAAATAATAATTACTTACTGACAAGAATCCTCAGTAGTAGATGTACATTTATTGCTCATTAACGTAATGCTTGTACATGCATCAGCAGTTTGAGGGTTACAACTAAAATTTAAACAAATTTTTTTTAAATTTATTATTACTATGTACTACTAAACAGTATTACAACTATCTTTTATATTGAAAATGAGATTTCTATTCATGGAAAATTCCCAGATTACAGAATGTACAAAAAAAGAGTTTTAAAAATGGCTTTAAAACATTGTTTGGCACCCAGAAATATGAATCTTATAGGCTGATATCTAGTAAAATAAAAATTCTAACTTAAGTGTTTATATTTATAAATGTAACTTTTCAATAATTGCAACCATAAGAAAGATTACAATTTTATCTTTAAAACTCTTATGGCATTTTGAGTAAGTTTAAGAAATGATATTCGAGATAGTAATACACATAGGCATAATACAGAATTAATAATAGTGACAAGCTTAGCATTCTATTAAGGTGTTTAAAAAAAAACATGCTTAAAATGGCTTAACTGCAAATGATTTCAATTTTTAAAAAAACACATCAGAAATTTTGCACTATGGGTAATGGAAATACTGTAATCACAATTGTGATTACAGTAATCACTTGTAATTGTATGTATCATACAATTAGAAATTCAACATTAACCTGCAGTGGTTTTATCCATGTCTAATTTTAGATAATTATCATCCATCAAAAATTGTTAATATAGTATTTTCTAGTTCTTTAAATAACATCTTTAGCTACAGATATAGATGTGAAATTTGCAAGAATAAAAACGAATAGTTCAAAATTTCAAGGTAAATCATTAATAAATAATTGTAAGAGCAAGGGATCATATCAGTTTACTGTGGGACTACATCTTCTATACCTTTAAGTGAGAACCTATTTCACATATGTATCCTTACCAAAAGATGAAATTTCAACAGCCTGTTTATAAGGTATGATTTTTTTTTTAATTTTAAGCGGCTCCTCTAATATAGTAAATAAGGTTTTTCATTTAGTAAATGACTAAAATAGACTAAATTTAGTAAATGTGAACATCTCTTTATTATTTATGCTATTTGAAGTACATTCTAAAAACTGATAAATGGCTATGTCACTAGATATTTATTTCAACAACCATGTTTACTCTTTATGTTCAAAATACAAGCTCTAAGTTTCTGGGTACCAGTGGAAAATTAATATTCTGATTCATTAACAAAAACATTAAAGAAGTTTTAAAATTCCTGTGCCAAAAGATTAGGTAATGAGATAAATAATAAAAGTTGCGCCCTTTTGTATTTTTGGTGAAATAATCTAACCATTTTGTTTTCCGTAACTGCTTTCATTTTTAATAACTTCAAGTCAGCTGGAAGATAGAAATAGTCCTGCTAACTAAGTAAAAAGTATAATTATAAATTTTCATTAACTCTGTTGAGAGAAATGATTTTCACGAGACCAATTTCAGAATATCTTATTCTCAGGTCAAAAACCTTTGTAATCTGAACATTGCAATTTAAACTTACAAAAAATAACAAAAATTGATTACTTATGAGGTCTATAAATAAAATAATGAGACTGGTTCAGCAAAACTTTTTATTTACAATCCAATTATACACGGACTCTATCACCCTAGAAATAGTTCCCTTGGGAAAACCCACACACGCTTCAAATCGTTTTCCCCACTCTTCATAGCAGTGTTAGAACTTAGAAATTGGAATATTCTTCCGATAGTCGATTATATTTTTTTAAATTTATTCTACTGTTCCAAAATGCTGTCCTTTGAGGTGTTTTTTTAAAGTTGGGAACAGGAAAAAGTCACAGGGACTCAAATCAGGTAGATAAGGTGGTTGAGGATCTACAGGAATGTTTTTCTTCACCAAAAACTCATTGAGAGTGCAGTGTGACAAGGTGCATTGTCATAATGCAGCATCCAGTTGTCTTTGATGGCTGGTCTCACGCAGGCAACTCTTTTCCTTAGTCTTTCAAGAATTTCTCGGAAAATATATTGATTTACAGTCTGTCCTGTAGATAAAAAAACTCCTTATGGACAATGCCATTACTATCAAAGAAACAAATTAGCATGGTTTTGATTTGCCTTTTTTGCTTTTTTGGGACGTGGTGAGTTTTTCACCAATAATAACATTTTTTAGAAAATCAGGATCAGTTTCAATTCACCCTAGAAGGTTGCAGCACACTTCCACCCTGTTGTTTTTCTGTTCAACAATGAGGTTTGGGACCAATTTTGCACAAACTTTTTTCATGTCCAATTCGTTAGTCAAAATTTTATGGTCTGTGGTATGGTTCAAATTCAATTGTTCTGCAATCAATCTGACAGTTACTCGCCGGTTGAACCATATCAAGTTTTTGATTCACTCAACACTGTTGTCACTTTTTGACGTTAATGGTCTTCCAGAGTGTGAATTGTCCGCAACTGATTCCCAGTCATCTGAAAATGCTTTAAACCACCTAAAAACTTGGGCTTGTGCCAGAGCATCATCTCCATATGCCCTTTTCAATTTTAAAAAAGATTCAGTAGCATTCTCACCAAGTTTAACATAAAACTTGATTGCATAATGTTGCTGATAATTAGTATCACTCATTTTTTTAACGCACAACAAAAACTTGTTTCACGAAAAGTTTGTTTACGTCTCATGTGATAACAATAGACTAAAAATATTAATACCTAATATAAATCAGCTGTTCATATAACCATATCTTTATATCAATTATATCAATTTTAAAATAAATTTAGACATTTGAAGATATAATAATAGAAATTGAACAAATAATTTAAGATGTACAACATTATTTGGAATGAAGAAATTTCTCAAAGTTCATGGAAACAATTATTCTCTGGCATTACAATCATACACTTTCTGTGTAATCATAGAAACATAACTAAAATAATTCTGTAATTATAGTTTACAGTTCTATAGCTCTAGTTTTTTGAAATTCCTTTTCTTCCCCAATAATAAGTGGTTAGAAACATGCACAAACAGGAATTCATTCAACTTCTGATGCTCTCTACACTCGCAACTGAGTCGAGAGTGCTGATATTACAGGAGGTGGCTTAAATGTAATGCACAGCTGCTCATATCTCACAAGTGAAAAGAGATAGTCAACTGAAACAAAATATTGGCATAAAGAACATTTTATTTGCTACAAAAACTTACATTAATTTGTCCACATAGTTACCTTTTACAGCTACACATTTCTCCCTATAATGAGCCAGTTTTCTTATTCCAACAATGAAGAGTGCTGGTAGTTTTTTCTTAATCCAAGACAACATTGTATCTTTCAGTTCATCACCTTTGGTGAAATAAATATCTTTAATATCCCTTTTTAATTGCAGAAAAAGGAGAAAATCACAAGTTGCCAATTCTGGTGAGTATGTAAGTGCTTTTAGTACTTGTAGTCAATCATAAAAACTGGTCAACCACTGTAAGGTTTATCCTCAATATTTGCTTTACCAACTTCTGATGCACGAAATGTTGTTACTGACCTACTTACAGTTCGTCGATCAACAGTTTCATCACCATAAACAGCTTTTAAGTGACAATGAATGCTAGTGTCAGTCACTAGCATTCACTTGTTCCATTGTTAAAATTCAAAAACTAAACATTGTTAAAAATTCAAAATTGTTGTTTCAGATGTATTGACATAACATGTGAACTCAATTCCATAGCAATAACTAACAGAAAATGAGAGAGTCAATGAGTTTTGCAATATTAGTAGTACGACAACTATAAGATGACTACATCTACTGCTTTGTATGAGACTTGCTTCCTTGTTGCATTTCAGTGTGCATTACATTTCAGCCAACCCTCATAAAAGAAACAACTAGGATTTTTTATTTTAAACTTTTTTTACACATTTTTAAAAAACTTACTCTTTTACTGGCTCGACCTCAGGCTTTTGAGGATTCATTACTGCCTTCTTCTCACATTTGAATATACTGAAAAACAAATAGTATAAAATGAATAGAGTAAATAAAAAAATAAGTAAAATAAACATGAATTTACAGCAGAAAATTAGATTAGGTCCTTTTCTAATCTGACAAGGCAACTACATAATCTCAGGAATCAATAAATTGAAATATAAAAGAATATGACAGGAAAATGAATAATTCTCAATAATGAAAATGAATTATAGATCAATTTCACACGTGAAAAAGTTGAAAGTCAATTATTTAATAAGTCCTTATAACTTGGGTTTCTATTTTAATGAAGTAGAATAAAGATAAAAAAATGAATACAATATTTAATGAAAACAATGTCCAATGTTATTGTATTTCTTTATTAGTTTCATTAACATAGATATATGTTTATAAAAAACATAATCTTTATCCATGTATGTTAATAATGACTGAAAGGATCTTAACCTATTAAAAATGCTAACAGCTTGAAGGATAGTACTCCTAAATTTGGTAACTGGTTCATTAACAATTTGCACTACTTTACATCCTTTAATTCCTAGGATGCTACACCCTGAGACTTTCCAGATACTGCAAAACATTATTATTTATTATTCCTCTCGTAACTCAGGCACAATTGTAGCTCTCCTAGTCTTTTTTTTTTTTTTTTATGAAAAGAAATCAATTATGTAGAGTATGAAATGCCAATCCTGATTGGGCTATGCCTGATTACATAATAAAATAATTTATCTAGTTTTGATTTTTTCTTGGGTTTCTAATATTAGTTTTGGACACTTTCTCCCCCTAAAACTAACCAGCAGAAATTGTGATTCTTTGGTAAGAAGAATAATCATGTATTACCAAAATACAATGATAACAATAGGCATGATAGAGATTTATAAGCCAGTATTCTTCAAACTCTTTAGTATTCTTGTGTTATAAATTGTTATGTGGGCCAGATTGTCTTTAGAGTTTTGCTTACTATTATACTGCTATTTTTGGTGTATTTTTATTTTTGACAATTCCTGAACAAATGATTTTTTAGGAAAAGAACTTAAATAATTTTTTATAAGTGAAACTGGCCTTTGATTGACCACTTTTTTAAAGATATTTATTTTACTAATTAATCCCTGTTAATATTTTTATTCAATTCAGATTTTTATTTTTTACTGAGGAATTTATTTAAAATATTTTATAGTTCCACTTAGAATCAGTAATATTACAACTATTTTAAAATGTTGGCTACTGTGTGTACCAAAAATGGAAACATTGGGTTTTCCCAGTGACCTGTTTGTACAATATTTGGACACATAACACAGCAGTATTTGGAAGTGTTGTGATCAATTCTGTTCTCATTTCCATGAAATGTAAATGACCTATACATTGGTTAGATCTGGGAAAAAAAATTATCTCGATTTCTGATTATGTTGGAAGCCCTGATTAGTAGATTCCTCACAAAATGTCCGATGTTTGTGGTTATGTAGTCGCAAACCACTGCTGTTTTGTTGATGTAGTTGCATAAATAAATGGCTTTTTTTTTGTAAATACAATCAAAACATTAATGGAGCATTATTTGGATTCTGGAAGAGAATTAGTAATAGACAATTTCTACACTGTGGAACTTGCTCATGTTCTAAATAACAGAACTAATAACTAAACAGATTCCAAAATCTTTAGTCAACAGGAAACTCAAAAAAGAAGAGTTTGCCATTTCACAAAATACTAACATTATCATTGGAAAATGGAAGAATAAACACGACGTCCTTTTTTTAACTACTAAGTCTGTACCAGAAACGTTACCAGTCCGAACACAAAACATGGACGTGTTGTACAGAAGCCATCAAAACAATTGTCAGTTATAATGAAAGCAACAACTTCATAGATTTATCAGATCAGATGACTGCATATAAATCACCACTTCATTTTAGTGTGAAGTGGTACAGGAATACAGCATTTGAGTTACTGGTTTATGCCCAAATGTAAAAGTTCCTGAAGCAATTAGTAAAACCATGACGTTATTGAATATAAACAAGGCCGCCGGAGTGTAATATATGTTACAACAAAACTTCTAAATACTTTGGAAGAAATCATGCAAGAAGACTAAATACCCACTGCCAGAAACTAAGAGTAAATACCCTCTATGCAACCACACTGATGGAGTGAAGTACTTAAGGAAAATGTGAGGCTAGTTTATCTTGTCGGTAACCCGAGGTCCTGTTCATAAATTTAAAGGAAGGGGCTGCGGCAATGACTAGCAAGCAGATGAAGGATGACTTTCAAGTCGTCCTGCGTGGCAAGAGACTGAACCAGAGGATTTGGAATATCAGAGAGACTAAAAAGGGTCTATCACAGTCAACCCAAAAGTGATCATTGTTGTAGACGTCAAGGAGACTGTGAAGGTTTTTTGGACTCTCTAAAGTTGATACATCTGATATAAGAGTTGCCCCAAAACGACTGAGGCATCCTTCAGTTATCATATACAATACTGATCAACGGCTATCTGAGTAATTGAGGATGAGCTGCTGACTCTTTTGAGGTAACAAAATACTCAGATGGATGAGGCCACTTTCAAGGCTGGATGTGGTTGCCATTTAAATCGAGTAGGACTGGGGCAGAGATTTATCATGACGTATTTGAGGTTACTCCTGAGATTCCTGATAGCTTCGTGAAATACAACAGTTTGTTCATAGACTTCTCTTCGTGCAAGGTTAGAGAATACTTAATGTTCAGCGCTGCTTCAAGTGCTGCCAATATGGTCATATGGCCAAGAATTGTAAACAATAAGCAGTGGTCTGTGCATATTGTGGAGATGAAGAGCATCAGCGTGAGGGACGCCCCAAGAGGTCTGAGGGTTCTATTTGCATTAATTACAAGTGCTTTCACAAGGATCATAAGCACTCTGTGAACAGCAAGGAGTGTCTGTGTTATCAGACAGCTGTCAACATGTACTGTAATTTGATAGGTTTACATGATTAGTTTCAGTTAGTTGAATACATAGAGTGCATACAATGTTCGGGTAGAGCTTGGTGAGGTTGCTCTTCGTAGGAATTTGGATGTTGTTTTATTGCAAAATCCGTACATTGTTTCTGGTGATCTGCCAGGTTTCTCTTGTTGGAAAATGTTTTTTCATGGTTCTAATAATATGCCGTCTGTTCTGTGCAGAAGAGAGTTAGATTGTGTATTTTTTCAACAGTTCTCTAATGAGCATCATGTTGTCGTTTGTTTGGATATTCTGAACTTGCATCTTTACAGTGCAAATTCATATTTTCAGTACCTTGACCTGCTGATTGTCATCTTGAGGTCTGGGTTAGGATCCTCAGATTCTCTGGTCCGAGTCCAATCCTCATTGGTGTGGATGTCAACTCTGTCACATTTGTGGCATAGTGATCTCACTGATGCTAGTGGTGAATTGGTTGAGTGCTTTATAGCCGAACACGGTATGCAAGTTTTTTAATGAACCTGGCAAGTTACCCACCTACACCTACACAGGTATGCATTGATAGGTATATTCCTGCCAATGTTTCCAACTGGAGAGTGGTTGACGATTGCTAAGCAATCATTGGTTAACCGTCTGAGATGGTGGTTTGCGTGATGGTTACTAATATAACGTTCTGCTTGGGCAGGATCGGCTTCAGCACAGGTACGCAGATTAGAAGAAGTTTATTGATCTTTTGTCAGCCAGACTTTGCAATTTAGATCAGGGTCTGGACACGATTGGCCTAAAGAACCTGGTGGAGAGGTTAACAGTGGCTTTTATGGATGCCACTGAGTACTCGATTCCCTGCCGTTCTGGTTGAGAGAGGTTGGTTCCTTGGTGGAATATGGAGTTATCTAATATGAAGAAAGCTGTCTGTCATTTACGGAGGCCTCTCCATGTGAGGGTGATCTTGAACAGCAGGCAGTTCTTATTGGCGAATATAGGGATCGGAGATCCAACTATTTTCATAAAGTTCAGTCAGCCAAGAGGGACTCATGGCATTTCTTTGTGGACGATCAGGAAAACAAGGATCCATGGGGAGTTGGGTATAGGGTTCTAGGACATAAACATAGAAAGGACATTTGTCTGCTCTCTCGACCTGGCAGAGCGTAATTTCAGATATCTCTGGAATTTTATGCAGACTACTCGATGATCTTCTCCCTAGTGATAGCAAAGCTGAAGAGACCACATACCATATTTGGGTAAGGCGTGAGGTCACGCTGTTTCACGGGATACATTATCTGTAGAGATTGCTGAGGCCCAGCTTCATTGGGCTATCTGTAGTCTTGCTAGAAGTAGGGCACCTGGCTTTGATGGACTACGACTGAGCTCCTTGTTTGCTTGGTTGGAGTTAACATGAAAATTATCACACGCATATTTAATAAATTATTGTTTGGCGGGTTCTTCCCAGTGTGTTAGAAGAAAAGGATTATAAAATTGTTGTTTAAGGGAAAGCAACAAGGATCCAGCTGTTAGTTCATCATATCACCCCTGACATTGCTACTGGTTATTGGTAAGGTTTTTGAGAGGTGTTGTATCTTCGTATAAATGAAAGGTTGGCCTTGCGTGAGTTGCTGATGGAAAACCGGTACGGGTTTCATTTCACCCTGGAAAAGACACCGAGGATGCCACACTTTGTGTGATGAGTATGGTGTTGGCCAGTGAGGCGGAATATGCCCTGGAGTTCTTCTTAGACATTTCTGGAGTGTGCCATTTTCCAATTACAGAGGCAAGGATGCACTGAAAATGAATTGCAGGTGTTGAAAAGTTATTTCAGTCATCTGGATTTGTTGCTCCGCAAGGACAGTCATGAAGAAGGAAGGCACTATCTAAGGGTTGCCCCCAAGGAAGTGTGTTGGGTCCTATCTTATGGATGGTGGAGTTTGATACTCTTTTGCGGCTGAGGTTGCCCAGTGGGTGTCTTGTTGTGGCCTTTGCGGATGACGGGCTTCTGCTGGTCGAAGGGAGGTCGAGCTCAGTTATTAGACTCATTTTTGTGTTTGTTTTAGTGTTTTTCCACGTTTGTGTTTTATGTGAACTCGCTTTACCTTTCAGGTAGGTAGGTGACTCAACTCCTTCGACGACTATAGTTTTCAGTCTTGCTTTAGACTAGAGATGTGTTTTATTATTTTTAGTAGTAGTTACACCGATGGGAATATCGCTTGTGGCATTCACATCAGTGGCATTCAGAGACGAGGCAACAGAGATGTCATATACAGAGGTTTCAAAGATGACCTCCAGTAAAGCCCATCGGGACTAGATACGGAGAGGGTGGTTGGAGGGTGTCTTCCCCTAGGGGATCAGGATGCCCATAAACCAAATATATGTGATCTAAATAATGCTTCTTCTCAAATCATTCTGTTTCATTGAAAAAAGTAAATTACATTAAAAAAAAAAAATTTAAAAATGTTTAAATATAAAGAATGATGTTAATAGAATTATCTTAGTTTATAAATACATAGCGTTAGAAATATATTAACTCCTTGCTTCACTGTCACCAACTCTTGACAAAGTCCAGATTTGGTTAAGTGCAGGTTTCAAAAATATGAAAGCAAAATTTATCCTTGTATAACCTACGTGTACCAGGAAAGGAGACAGTAAAAAATTAATTTTTTTTTAGTAAATTATGTAAAAAAAGTTAAGAATTTTAAACACTTTTACATTTAAAATCTTGAAAAACATTAATCCCGATGGGGGGGGGGGTCTTACCAAAGTAGGCAGTAGCCAGCATGTTAAAAAGTTGAATGCCACGAACACACATGAGGCATCTGATGGGTAGTCACATCAGGTCTCAACACCACCAGCTATGAACTGAGCACATTAATATTTTTCTTATTACTCTATCTTTATAGGCCACTTTCTATTAAAAACCAGACGTTAGTTATAATAATAACATGAATTAACATGCAGTCACAGTTTGTACTTTAGTTAATCATACGGCTGATAATACAAACCTAAAGAGAGAGACACTGGTGAAGGTAAAGAAAGCCAAATGATGCAGTGAAACAATAAATAATTTTCAAATTGCAACTAGTATGATGACTGAAACCATCAAGGAAATTTTTAAAAGTAATAAGACATAAACCTAGAAGAAATAACAAATATAGAGTGAAATATGGTTACCCGATTGTCTGAACCATCAAACTTTAAAAAAGTAGATTTAAATGATATGGATGGTATAATTTTGTCGCTGTAAATATCACAAAAAAATAATTCACTTACTAATGCTACAAGATTACTTATATCCCAAATTATAAGTTTGCAGTCAGCATAATATGACTGCATGCCCATCATGTGGTGTTCTGAGATGTTTAGTCCTTTAAAACAAGTAAAGTTTATAACTGAAAAACTGCATTAGTTTAAAAAAGTCTCATTCAAAATACACAAGATGAGGCAAATTCTTTTCGCCTGAATTAGAGAACCACATAGCAAAATAAGAATGTGAAAACATGTATAGATACTACATTTATCAATTTATATTGTGCTAATTGTAAGTGATGAAGTGAACAAAATATTTAACATGAACATATTATTTATTCTATTTGATTTATACATATGTATTTATTATATACTAGGATACATATACTACTATTGCTGTTGCTAATTATAAACACTCAGAAAACCTGCAGTAGACATTAAGAAACAATTTAATTATCATCTTTACTTCAGTGGAATTTTCTTCCCGTTTGGTTAGCATTTCTATATTATTATTGGAATTCATGTTTTCGTCAATCTACCAGAATTCTTGATTCGGTTTCAGTAGAATTTTATCCACATTGATAGGGAGCATTCCTAACTATTTATATATAATAATACTTTTCAATCGGTCAGTCTCAAACATAATTTAAAAGGTTTCATAAATGGCATCGTTAATCTTCTTGTACCAATTCATAAACCAAGTTTTATTAACAATAGCAATACAGGTATTGCTGACAAACTTTCTGTTCTACATTTTGTAGATTCTATATTTCTATAAGTGTGTTCTGGTCCTTCGTTAAGACAGTCTACTCTACAGATAGATCATCCTTTCTTATCATCTATCCTTTTTTATTATCCTTAACTCCTTCTTCCCCTCCATCATTTTTAAAGTTATAGGTCTGACCATGCCAGATTCTTCGAAGATTATTAATATTATGGAGATATTACACTTAATATTATTAAGTCACCTGTGGACAGAATTGGGAACTATGTTTGCTGTTTAGTGTATAAATAATCCTAATGGTTAAATAGAGCTAGACTGTTTCCCCTAAAAATGTTAGTAGATAGACATTTATAAATAATTTTGAAATCCCCAAAAAAAAAATTTCAAGATCATAATGATTGACTGTGTACACAGATCATCTGCACACAATTATTTAGGTACACTTTGTCATATAAATGTGTACTCCATATGCTATATTTTTCCTTTCACTAAGAATACCTATAAATAAATTTAACACGACAAGTGGCAAATTAAAACCTCCTGTTCTCTGATTTTTTTTCCTAACCTCTGGGACCACTGTTAGATACTGTTTCAGAGAATGAGATGAATGATTTGTACAAGTGTGAAAATACCATGCCTGACTGGGATTCAAACCTGGGACCTCCAGATGAAAGGCTGAGATGCTAACACTCATGCCAAGGAGGCTGGTTCTGCTCTCTGATTTATGTACAGTTTATCTAACGTTTTTAACCATTACAATTTAGATGGTTATTTCAGTAGAAATTGTTTTTATTATTATTACATATTACAATAACCTTCTCCTTACCAAAACATTACATAAAATTCCTAAATAGAATATAGTTTTTAATATCAAGAATGCTGTAAGTGTTTCAATGTGGAATGTTCTGTGATTACTTTCAAATATATCCTATACTCAATTTTTAGGAAGGCCATTTTCCCCATAATTTTCACCTTTGTAAAAGTGACTTAGGTGGCTAATGTAAGAAAACAATCCTTTTAACACAGTTTTAAATGACTAGCAACTTAAACCAACATCTGGATGTACTGTCTTCAACATAGATCTTATTTCAGTTGAATGCATTTTTTTATTTCTAAAAATCTTTATTCATATTGTGGAATTTATAATAGTTTTAATCTCATAAAACTTAAATGCTGATAGTCACACTAGAAACTTTATTTATATTGACCGTAACAGTTATTAATTGAAACTGAATTTTTTTTAACGACTTGGCAACAAGTTTGTAATTAAAAATGATATGTTTCAATAACTCTAAAAGAAATGCATGGCCTAGTTTCAAACATTAAATAACATGCAATTTTCAAAACAAAGAGTGGTCTGTATGGTAATTCTGCTCTTTACCAAGTCAATAACTTTTTCATCAATAAGAGATCAGTAATAATTAAAAACTAAGAAGTAAAATCAGAAAAAATTGAAAGAAATGAAATTACTTTACAATATCAGCACAATTAAATTTATCTGAACAATCATGAAGTGATATCTTTTCTACATGATTTGTGGGACAAGATGTTCTGAAAAAAAAAGTAATTGATGGTTAATTTCATTAAATATATATATAATATACATTAATTTTAAAATTAAAACAAGAATATAAAAATTAATCAATAGTGGATGTCAATTAACATAAAATTTTTAAATAGTCAGTTGTAATTTATACTAGCTATAAGGTGACAGTAATAAATTAAACATACAGTTTATAATAAATAAATTGTCAGGTGAGATGATGCAGTAGTCAAGGTTGATGAAGGTTATGAGTGTGCATTAACAAATATGTCAGTTTAGAACATACAAATTATCTTTTTTGTTATCCTGATTAAATTATTTTATTTTACAACATCTATAACCAGCAGACAAGAATGCTGTTACAATAGTTAACTCATCACATCAGATAACCAGATAACAAAATAAATATAAAAAAGTAATATATTTTTAAATTTACATAAAACCTTTAAAATTCAAATATTCACATTTCTTTAATGAAAACTCATAAAAGAAATTTTAATTCATTAAAAAAAAAAATACAATTTGAATTATATTTATTTATTTTTAATCTAAACTTCATATTTTACAGTTATATACCACATTCTTTTAGATTCACTAACTACCATTTCACTAACTTTCCATGGAAAAATAAAAATATTAAAAAAAAAAATAGAACATGGTTTTTTACATAAGTAGAAAAAAAAAACAAAAAACAGTGCATACTTGGCACTACGTTACTACACTGCCAAAAAGTACGAGGAAAAAAACAGAAAAATTAATCCCCATTAACCATAGCCAACAAAATTGGCACTTTATATCGCTTTCACTTACAAGACAAGCAAGTAAATGAGGAATTTTTCAAAACTGCAATAATAATGGATTAGTTATTTCAGAATATATATCACACACAAAAATTATAGATTATATCAGAACGTCATCCCAAGACAGTTCAGAGTCCAGCCAAAGTACATTTTTTTTCATACACACTCCACTAATCTCATTGGTAAAATATAGTAACACATCACACATGCTTACTCTCATTTAAAAACTAGAACATTTTTGGGATAACAGGCCCAAGACTTTATTTGAATCAATTATTCACAAGTCGCTCTGTTACTTTTTCTCAAACAAGATGTATTTATTTATTTAGCATATGGCACCAAGACACAACACCAATTACAGTCAAAAATTACAAATAAACATCTAACAAATTAATATAAGCTACTGATTCTGGAGTCGCCATCAGGAAATCTTCTGAAGCCCTTCTTAAGCTGTCCTAGGGCAAACGTCTGTGATGTGTTTTACGGTTGAATTTCATCACACTCGCAAAGGGGCGTCGGTGTTTTACTCCATTTATACAGGAAATAGGGGCATACCTACCATGCTGAGTTCGTATTCTGTTTAGTGTTGACCTTGTCTTATGTGGCAAGTCAAAACCCGGCGGCTTTTGACTTATACATGGGATTTGGTAATTCTGCTTTGTGATCCATTCTTGATGCCAGGCGTCAGTTAGGTTAAAATCTTCCTATGTGGCAGTAATTGCTGTTTTGATAGGTGGCTTTCTAGAATGAAGGCAACCATGATTGGCATCCTCAATGTCCTCATGTATTGGTAGGTTTCAATTGTCCATAATCTTCTTGCATTCTCTTATAAGAGTATTCATATGGCTCAGGTTTGGGGGTGGTATGTGACTCAATACTAGGAGGAGCCATTCCACAGGAGTAGACCTGATAACCCCGGCAATCATTCTCATAGTGTTATTAAGTTGAGTATCAATTCTATGAACATAAGGGTTGTTGTTAAGCCACACTGGTGCACAATATTCTGCAGCTGAGAAGATGACGTTCAGAGCCGATATGCGTAAAGTGGAAGCTGATGCTCCCCATGTTGTTTCACAGAGCTTATGTATAATGTTGTTTCTCGCTTCCAATTTCTCTGCAGTTTTCATTAGGTGCTCCTTAAATGAAAGCGTTCTATCAACTGTCACACCTAGTTATTTTGGTGTCTTATTGTAAAAGAGCCATGTATTCTTGAATAGTATTTTAAGCTCCCAATTAGTTAACTAACAAGATGTACGAGATATAGGTCGATATAAGGCGGAATTTAGTTGGATCTTAATCTAGATTACAGATTTTATTATTTTTAGTTTTCCAGGAAGCAGGAACGAATCAACTGAATTTAATTCACCAAATACCCTTTAACTGTACTTGGAATCTTTAATTTACAGCTGGAAACAATTTTCCCATGATGGTTATGTAGCGGGTATGTGACCTTTATTTCAAAAAGGGTGTCTCATTTAAATCACATAGCAACAGAAAAAGTTTTCAATAAAAAATTGTGTACTTCATCTAGTTCCTCTTCAGTGTTTTCTTGTTAAGTAGGAATGTAAATAATTATCAAATTTTAAAAGTAATAATTAACAAACTTAATTTTCTCTTTACAATGCAGTTAAGAGTTTTTCTCATCTCATGTTTTAATATTCCATTCTGTACAGATGCAACAATATATGCAATTAAGAATATATAAACTTTGTCAGTTTAATCTGAACATATTAATAACCTAGTTAAAAAATGATAAAATCTTGATTTTGCATAAGTATAAGAGAAGAAATTATTCTGGATTGTAATAATTTTTCTAAACATATACAAATATATATAGTTGATAAATATAAAGCCAAATTTTTATCAGTGCTTATTGTTGGATAAAATAATTTTATGACCATACACAAGTTTATATTAATACTAGCAGACCCAGCAAATCTAGCAATGCTTTGCTATTGCTAGATTTGAGTATATATATATATATATATATATATATATATATATATATATGTATACATAGTATATATTACACAGATTAAATGAACACAATTGAAAGTCTGATAAAACATTAAAAACTGAAATTATGGAACTTTACAAAATTTAGCCTTTCACTTTATCCCTTTTTCTTTTTCCCCATTTCCATTTTTCCTGCACGTAAATCAGCCCAGTAGTTTTTTAGTATATAGCAGACATGCATGTGAACATTGTCTTTTATATATATAGAAGAAAAAAGTCTACTTGCATACTTGTTTGTTTGTTTTGTAAATATCTCGGACACCGACACCACCTAGTAGGTCTATTTTTTGCAAAAATATTTCTTTTCTTGTAACTAATAGATATTCTGAATATGGACCAAATCGGACCATAAATACAATTTTTCACAATATCTCGACCCCAGTGCCACCTAGTGGGTCCAAAGTATATCAGAAACTTTCTCGGGCGTGCGCACAACAACTCAACAAAGCTTCATTGCAATTGGGTGAATAGTATAGGAACAAATACGAGACAAACAAACATTTATATATATATATATGATTGAAAGATTTATGACCATACACAAGTTTATATTAATATAAACTATATTACTGTATATACATATATATATAATATATAATGAAAGATTTATTTAAGTTTGTTACCAAGTTAATGATATATTTTGCAGCTTATTCTCATTATTCATAATGGAAAAGTTGACAGGTTTTTATTGTTATTTTTGAAAAAATTATTGTTGTGAATTTAATTTAACTAAATATTTCTACATATTAATAAAAATAAACAGTTTTCTATAACTGAAGCAATGATATTTCATTTTGATGGATATAAATGTGAATGTATACTAGTCTAGAGTTTATGAATTTTTCTCATAATTTCACACAACATAAAAATTTTTGATAGCAATATAAAAAACCAAAATTCCAACAAAACTACTTTATGTATTTGTTCATTTAAAATGGTACAAAAATTAGCATTATAGAATTTGCAAACACATCATACAAATGAAAACAGCGGCAAAAGCTAAATGGCAAAAAACTTCCAAAGAAACTTTCCAATTTTCCAAAGAAATATAAACATATGATCATAAAATTTTCAAAATTTTAAAATCACACAGTAATTGTTTTGTGAATAATGATCTTAAAGAAAAGCTGGATACAAAAATGGAAAGTGTTAAATAGGTATTTCAGCTGCATACTGGAGAACTCATTTTATTCAACTTGTCAAATATATAGTACAAAACATTAGGAATCACATAGCCAGATATGCATAAGAGATGTACATGATGACAGTTACAAAAGAAAATGCTCTTAATATTTTTGAGGAGTTATCTTTAGGAGGGAATTTGATCTTTCTCAATGAAGTAGAATGGAAAATATAGAAAAACAATATAATGGAGGAATTCCAATATTGTATCAAGTAGAATTCTCTAAAAATCTATGTATTAGATTGTGTTTCAAGAATAAGGAAGACAAGGATATAAAATATTATTATAAAAAATATTATACAGCAGAAGAAAAGACAATGCATAACAGAAAAACTGATCATGTGAGAAAAGTGGGTAGTAATTATAACATTTTCTGGCAAATAGAAAAATTCATTACATTAATAAGTTTGCTTTGTATCGTAAATAATTTCTAATTTAATTAAACTGCATATACCATAAATTATTTTAAATTAGGCCAATTGTAATCATTCCTATATATTATATTCACATATATTGTAATTCACATATATTATAATATTCACATATATTATATTCCTATATTGTAATCACATATATTATATTCCTATAAATTAATTCCATATAACCTTTAGATAAATTCCACTGAAATATAATTCATTCATAAATAGAAAGGAATATTATTTAAAACTTACAAAAATCCATCTTGGTGTCGTAAAACACATTCACTAACAACATCCTTATCAACATCCTCAGTTATACTACTAGCTGGTAATTCACGTGTTCTACAGATAATGAAAACAAAACAAAAATATACAATCTATATTCGCAAAAAGAAAAAAAAAAAAATCGAAGCATTTAATTGTAAATATAAAGAAATTACATTTAAAAGATACTAAGACTTTTTCATTATGTAACAATGATAATAACTAATCAATAAAACCAATTCCAGAACTCTATTACTGTTCAGAGCTAGAATGCTTTTGTTCATTACATTATTTCTGTGTTACAAATAAAATTCTGTATAATATACAACAAAAACTAAAATGCATTCACTGTATTTACAGCTTAAACCATAATTATAATATTAGGTCTATAAAAATAATACTGGGATAAAATGAGATATTTGAAAATTAAACGCAAAGAATCAATATGACCACAACTTCTACTTAAGAATAGATTAAAATATAAAAGAAATTACACATTCAGTCATACATATTTATTATATTATTAATGGCAAATAGAAAACTAAGTTATAGTATGGGTTTTACAAGAATACTAGTCTTTTTGGCTTGTGATATGCTGTAATATTGGTTTTAGAGCACAATGACTTTAAAAAGCATTTCTTCTTTGTTCCTTTAATCATATAATGTTTGACACATTTTAAAAATTAAGATGAGGAGCAATTGAAAAATGAGAAATATGATGGGATCTCAATCCAGAACCTTCTAGTTGAAAGGTACAGATGCTACAGAGGTTAACCTTTTACACAGAGTTTCCTCCATAGTCACTATTTATAATAGTCAACATGGATCCATCTGGTAAGCCTGGAAAGTAAATTCTAAATTTCAACATCTTAAAAATTTCTCATGTTTTTTAACCACATCAGCAACAAGCCTTGAATTTCATTGTAATAAGTTTTCTAACTATTGCTCTTATTGTTCTTTCAACTATATAAACAGATAGTTACTTGGTACAAGTTTGAATAACGCAGAGGTCAAAACTTCCTGCTTGAATGTCTACAACTTCTACCTGATGCAAGCTGTATGCAGCCAGGCATTACACAAAATAATATGGAGCTTTCTCATGTTAACATTTCTCTCTACAAATTAAACAGTTGTTTAATTTGTATTATTTCATTTGACAACTAGATGGTGATGAATTTCAGCGCAATTTCACCATTCTGTGAAAAGGAATTAAATGAATAAGCATATCTCAAACTTGACAGATTTTAAAATATATAAATGGCTATTTAAATATACATATACCCAATATATTTTGGGTACAACACTCCTGCAGCCTGGGGCATAGTAGGTTCTGCACATCATACAGATTCATTCTGATACAGCAGTACAGCCTTCTTAGAAAAATAATCTTTGTTACATTTTTTAAAACCTTTCCAGATAAGAGTACTGTAACTTAAAGAACAATCAGTCAATGACTTTACCTTTTGACGAGAAATAAAATTTCAACTCCTTCTTGGGAAAGTATTTACGTCTGGGGAAGCATTTTGGTTAATACTTTAAATGGTAATACTTTTATGTGATACATCATTTTAAAAGTCTCTTTAAGTCAAGAAAAATGGTATAAACAAAAAGCAAAGTTACAAACATATACCATTCTCTGTGGGATCACACTAACATCATAGTTTTACCTCTTCAAGCTAAACGCAATGCATTTTCTAGTATACCACAAAGTCATAAATTAAAAATTTATTATTATACAAGGCTAAAACTTTCATACAAAGGATAAAGTTTCAAAACTTCATTCCAGTAAAGTAAAAATAAATCTTTGGAAAAAACTTGTTAATGGATTTCACATACTATCAAAATGTATTAACTTCAGTTTTATAAAAAAATTAAATTAAAAAAAATGTCACATTCATTTACTGGTTGATTAAAATATAAAAATAAAATTTACTGACTGCTAATCAGAATTTATTAAATACACAATAATAAAAATTCATAAGCATTTTGTTTTTGTTTTTTTTTTTATTTCACCACAAGCTTGAACCTTTTGAATGGAAAATAGAAATGGAATTTTGTAGCATGTGAAAAATGCAAAGCCTGACCAAACTCAAACCTGGGACCTCCAGATGAAAGGCTAACACAGATGCTACCATTCTACCACAGAGATTGGCATTTATTTCACAAAAAATGATTGTACATTTTCCTAACTCTTTTATCACAGCAAAACTATTTAGGTTTCTATGTTAAATGACAATTAACAATGAATAAAACACATTCTGTTTCCTCAAAAATAAATATAACATACATTCTAAACATTAATTTCATTTTACTAAAACTTGGTCTTGTATTATCATTAGAAACCTAATTACATATAATTAAGGAAATAATTTTAAGTCATTAATAAAAATAAAAAAAAAACAAATAAAGTTATTTATCAGAAAAATTACTCACTCTGACAGTTTTATAACATTTTCTTTAGTTGTTTTGACCATACTGTAAAAAAATTAATTCCATGTATTAAAAATAAATGATCAATAACAGACTATAAAATTACACAATAAATAATAATTATAAAACAACAACTTATCATGAAAGATGTTCGTAAAGAAATTATAATTCGTAACATATATTACTATGTTCTTGTCCAAGACAACTGGCAATGATATGATATTAATCTGAAATTAATATTTTTGTTATGTCCCTTCAAGCCGTGTTGTATAATAAAACGTTTGTAAAAAACTTACCTCAAAACATTTTCTGTTTGAATACGACCATTCTCAATGACAGCCCAGTTTTAATGCCATTAGCTGATGTAGCTGCTACTGGTTTTTTTTTTAAATTTAATTAGGTAGACAAGTATTAAAAATGTATTCAAGAAGTATGCCTATAAATTATGACTATTCATTTAATACATCATTACTGTATGTTTTTGTTTATTCAAAATGAATACAGTAAACTACAGTACTACTGAAAACAGTCAAACTAAAATAATGAGGATAGAAGTCGATAAGCTAAAAAATGTCTGCACAAAAAACAAAGAATTGAACAAATACAACAGTACGAATACTTAGGAACCATGTTAACAGAAGATTCAAAAGTAAAAATGAAATAAGAACAAGGACATCAAACCACTAAGGAAGCATATAACAGAAAGAAATAACTATTAAGTAGAAAAATGTTTAAAAAAAACATGAAGTTTTACAGGTACAGCATATGTGTATGGATATGAAACATAGCCACTAAGAAAAAAAAAGCATCTGAAATCTAAGCATGGAGGAAATTGAAAAAGATTAAGTAAATAAAGAAAAACGTACTAAGAAGAGTTAATAAGAACAGAAGTTTAATCGGAACAATTCAGAATAGGAAAATCGGCTGGGACATATGATATGAGAAGGTTTGATTAAAAATTGCTAGAAAATAAAAAAAAGAGGCTGGAAAATAGTAAAGATTGTAGATTATGTAAAGGAAATGGGAGCTATCAAGATCTTAAAATTTTAATGGAAATAGAGGAGAACAGAGATGGATAAGTTGCAAGGGCATACATATACCTTAGAGCATATATATATATTTTTTTCTTTTTTTCTAAAATCGACCCTTTCGGGAATATTCCTCTGCACTATGCAAATTTAGTCTGATCAACCCAAGTACAGAATTAATAAAATAAAATAAGATGACGCCTACCTTATTCCATAATCCATGCAAGGGCACTTTTTTCACGAGTATTTCACATCATCATAGTCCACATGGATTTCTATTTTATTTTTATTATTAATTTTAATTTTGAATTTTAATCTATTTTTTTTATTATTGATTTCATATTCTGTATATATGCAATTTTTAATTTAATTTTACAATTTAAAATTTTGAATATAAAAAAAAAATGGTTTTATTTCTGTTTTGATTTAATTGGAAAAGGGTCTTTTAACAATTTTAAATCTCAATTTTAATTTTAATGTGCAATTTACAACATACAATTTTAATATACATATATATATATATATATATGATATGATGATACTTCATAATGTTTAATTGTATTAAAGATGGTCTTTTTGTGTTTTTATAGCATCTATCTTGTGGTAATTTTTTTAATTTTCTTTTGGAAATAATCCATCAGGAAATCTATGGCAAAAAGGGGAACAACATACAGGTATTAAATCTTATAGAAGTGGAAGCAATAATTACAGAAAACTTAGAAATTTCTCAGATAAAGGTAAAAAATCAGATGATACAAGCCATTATGGAATAGCAGGTGGAGGAATGAAAAACTGTGCAATTGTGATAACATTTTACGAGGGTTATTTTTTTTTCAAGGTCCGATCGGTCGCGAAATAAAAACCTGCGCAAAAATCAGATGAACTTTTGTGCATATGTGTTGCACAGAGTCTCTAATATGGCCTTCAATCATGCCGCGTCACTTCATTTAGTTCTGAACACGCAGCTAGCACATAAACATGTCTACAGCAATAGCATCTCCTGCCAAGTGTGAAGTGCGTGTGGTAATTCGATTTCTTTAGGCTGAGAGGTGTAATACAGCTGAAAGTAATGTGTACGGTGAAACTTCAATGAGTGACAGCAAAGTGCGACAGTGGTGCAGGACGTACAGATGTTCATGATGCAGGCGGTCAGGGAAGGAAGCGAGTGTCAACCGATGATCTTGTTGAGCGAGTGGATGAGGCAATTCGAGAAAACCATCGGTTTGCAATTTCTGTATTGAGTGATTCATTTCCTGAAATTTCAAGGTCAGCTCTCTACACCATTGTGAATGAGAGACTTCAAACTGTGTGCGAGATGGGTTCCCAAGATGCTGTCCAACCATCACAAAACAATGAGAATGGACACCTCCCTAACGTTTCTCCAGCGCTACCACAATGAAGGAGAAGATTTTTTTAACAAAATTATCACAGGGGACGAGACATGGGTCCATTTCGAAACTGAAGAAACAAAAGAACAATTCAAACAGTGGATGCATTCTCATTCTCCCAGTAAACCAAACAAGTTCAAGCGAACCTTCTCTAACAGAAAGTGTAGGCTTCTGTGTGTTCTGGGACCGGAATGGAGTTCTCTTGGTGGAATTCATGGAACGTGGCACGACCATCACTGCAGCCTCATACTGCGTGACTCTTCAACGTCTACGAAGGGCAATTCAGAATATGCAGAGAGGAATGTTGTTGTTGTTATCAGGCATTGTCTTTCTCCATGACAATGCTCGGCCGCACACTGCAGGTGTAACAAAGAAGCTCCTGCAGCGTTTTCGTTGGGAAGTGTTTGATCACCCACCATACAGCCTGGACTTGGCTCCATCTGATTTTCACCTCTTTGCTTACATGAAACGCTAGCTAGGAGTACAACATTTTTGGCACAGACATTGAGCTGCAGACCAGTGTAGAAACATGGCTGAAAACACACGCGGCTCTGTTTCATGACAAGGGTATTGGAAAGTTGGTACCACGCTACGACAAATGTCTAGGAGTGGCGAGGCAACTATGTAGAGAAATAGCCTAACTATCTAAGTACTTGTTACAAAAAAAAATTTTTTATTTTCATTGTGATTTTAATTTCGTGACCGATCGGACCTTGAAAAAAATAACCCTCATAATTCAATAACAATAGAAGTAAAGCAATACACCTATAGTTAGTCAGTAATTAACACCTTAATTTACATGCAAAGCATTACATGTTAACCATGCAATAAATATACATGGCTTCTGCTGTTGTATTCTACCTTACTTTACATCTCTCTATTTTGCTGGATCTTCCCTGATACATTGTAGATTAGGTGGAACAATCAGGTTGCAAGAGCTGCAGTTTTCAATGTGACCCATTTCTTTATTTGCAAAGAATGTAAATGCTTTTTCCATTTCACTAAACCTTAAATTTTGTGATTCATTATATCTGTCTTCATCCATTAATTTATTTTTTACCAAATATTTTTCATGCAGTCATGTTCATTTTTTGTCATGATGTTCTATGTGACATCAGTGTTTTCCTAAATAATTAGTGATACAACTGGTTTGACATTTTTTCCAATCTTTTCTATACTATGAACTACAAATCTTTACTATATCCTAACCTCATTTTTCTGTTTTATATGTTCTTATCTTTAATTTCCTCTACACATACATTATTATTGAAATTAATAATAGACTGCCTTTTTTTCAAAATTGCCACAAATTTCTTTCTTTCTTGTTGCCTTAGGACCTTTTTGACTTTATCAATCCAGCTATTTTCTGCATTGTCCAGTAAATCTATATTTCAAAGGCTTCAATCCTTTCCTTTCTGCTGTTTCTATTTCTATGTTTCACTACCATAAAGAACTATTATTCTTCATACAAATATTTTCAAAAATATCTTTTGAATTCCTATATCTATAATTGATACTAACAGATTTTTTTGTTTGTGAAAATTCTGTGCCGCTTGGCTTTTGATCTGTAATATATTTCATCTATCCTTTGTAATTTTACTAACTGAACAAAATGTTTTAAATTTATTATACCGTGTTCCTCTACTGACTGTTTTAACCAATCAAGCCATTCCATATTTCATTAAACTCATTTCTGTGTTGGCTAAAAGAATTGTCCTACCATCATCAGTGAAACTTTAATAAGTTTCTTTTCTTTTCTTGGACAGTTACTTTATTCTTAAATTTCTCTTTCAGTTCCTTACTATTTCTTTTAAATACAAAATGAAAAGCAAAGGGGGCAGACTACAACCTAATTTCATTTATTTCTGTAAAAGAATTAGTCTTTCTTTGTCTAATCACAGCGATCTGATTCTTGTAAAGATTTTAGTAATTTATTTTTTACATTTTGACCATATTTTCCTTATAATATCTATAAGTATCCATTATTTTTAATACGTAAGATGCTACACCAATAACTTAACTTTCTCTGTATATAGTAATTTGATTTCTCGTACTGTATGCAGGTAAAAGTTTTTGCCTTCATCACTAAAAGTTCTAATATTTATACCTTTTCAGTATTATTCTAATATAGGTTGTAATAACATTCCTTAAAGTCTCCTCTCTGGCCTTAATCGTTTGCTTTTACAAATAGATTTACTTGTTTGCTACCAAAGCAACTTTAGAGGTACCTTCTCAGCTCATAATTAAGTTTTTCGAAGTACTTTCTCAGCCTGTAATTATGTTTTAACTAAAATTTTAACTTATAGCCTTTTCTTTGGTTTTTAAACTGCAACCTTCATTCCATAGTTAATAAATTATGATCAAATCCAATATCTGTTACGGGATATGTTTTATATGTCATGATTAATCTCAAAATCTTCCTAAATATTACACAGCCTTCTCCAGCAATCATCTTTTTTTCTAATTTTTGAGAATAGACATTCATAATTATTTGGTACAAAACTCTAAAGACCTAATTTCTTTTGAATTTTTTTGTTTAAATCTGTACTTTCTAACTGTTTACTTTCCTTGTTCTTGTTCCCCAATAATACTTTGGTCTCCCATTACTATTAAACTGTCATCTATTTCATACTTTGTTAGATCATCTGTTACTTCACATATCCTTATTTATCTTGATGAGATTACTATTATTTTAGGCATGGGTTTTGAATTTTTTCTGATTGAAACAATTCTCTGAATATTTTGTCCTACATCCTTTATTCTTCTTTCTACAAATCTTTTTATTTAATTCTTCATTATTTGTCCTCTTTCTATTTATCTAATTAATTATGAACTATATTACACTTCCCTGATCTAGTCTTGCTCATTTTCATATCTTAATTCACTAACTTTTATAGTACCTAGCCCTTGTTCTAATTTACCATTTATTCTTTTACATTATCCATACTTTTAACATTTCAACTTAATGAATGTTAGAGTGTATCATTTTTGATGACCTCTCCAAGAGCATCTATCAAAAAATTGACTGGGAGACTTTTACTATCAAAATATTTAAATCAAAGTGATAATATCACATTCTTTTTAGAATAGGAAAAAGAAGATAAGAAACGATTTCTTTTTACAGCTGTGGTTTTTGTTGCTTTCAACTAAGCAGTTTTCAAACCTTTAAAAAGGTTAGCTTCAAGATTTATTCAGATCATATTATTCCAGATTGGAATAATTCATTTAGTTAATGAGAAAAATAAAGGCAAATATCTATTAATTATATTTTTCACAAAGTTACTATAGAATTTTAAGAAATATGAAAAAGATTAAGTTTACCAACTACACTTGGGGCACATTTCCTGAAACACAATTCTTTCTCTATTACAAGGCAAGGTCCTAAAAAAAAAAAAAAAAAAAAAAAAAATTAGTTAGAATCTAATGAGTTAAATTTATAAATGAGATAGATAATTTTATAATCACATGTAATAACATTTTAAAGTAAACAATGCAAAACCATCTCAGTCGTTCAAGGCAGATCAATCAGGGAAAGGACAGGATACAGCTATTTAGATCCTCTTCCTTTTTCTTACTTTGGCTTCATTTATATCATTAATAGTGAGTATACAAGTATCGGCTTGCTAAGTGAGGTTGGCAGCACTCCTTTTGGACTTATCTGTGAATTCTTTCTTCAATCAAAGGAACTCATAAGAACCCTAATTGGTGGCTTTAAGGTATCTCTCAGGTAAAATTGCATCTACTCCTCTAACAATTAATCAAAAAAATTCTAAAAATTGAAACAATTTTAATAATTAAACATAGATGATGAAATACAGTATAGAAGAGAAGTTCAACAACGTAGTAGTGATAATGAAGTATTAATAATGCTTTACTTTTAATATCACCTTCAATAATCAAAATTCATCATCTTTTGTAAAGTAATTGTTGAAATTTGTCAATACAGGAAATCACATCAAGTGAACAGAGAAAAATCAAATTATGAAAATAATGAAAGACTTATTTTGACAGAAAAATGTGTTATGTAAAACCTAAATATTCTAAACTGTTTAATGTTTATTTATTACGTGTTTATGAATATCTAATTATCAATTATGGTTAATAATATAAGATTATTTAATCATAAATTGTAAATAATATATTGTCATTAGTAGTTCAAAATATAAGCATACATAAACCGAAATGAAATTTTTCTTTTATTAAATTTATTGATCTCTTAATTGTTATTTCCTTTTGTTTGTCTTGGTTTCTATTCAGCTTACACTGACTCACCAGTAAGGAGAGGGAGAAAAGCATGTCCCATGTATTACCTTCCTTAATTTTATTAATTTATTGTGTTAAAAATAGTTTATAATTTATTTTTTAAGAACTTAAAAACTTCTTATGCTGTGTGCTCTGTGTTGCTGTATACCAGTTAACAGAAACAATAAAGATATTTAATTATAAAATGGAAATTTTGCATAATCACATACAAGTTAATAACTTCACAAAATCAAGATCATTAAACATACTGAATTTGCAAAATGTGTATTTCAATTTTAATTTTATTTTTAGTTATATTTTAATTGAAATAAATTAAGTCTGATATACACCATTCTGAGGAATGGTTCTATATTTTAAAAATGTATTCTATAAAAAGATGAAAATATTTCCTAAAGCTAGGGAAATGGCTGTCAGTTTACAAGTCTTTCCTAAAATCATGCTAAATGTTTATCAAAATATAATTATCATGCTAACTTTAGTCTTAATTATATAAAATTTTTAAAAAACTTTATAATATAAAGACAATAATGAAATTCACCCATAATTGTGTAAATTTAGTGCCTTCTTTTGGAAGGGAACAGCAAGAAAACTCTTCAATCAGCTGGAAAGTATTTGATTATTGAAAGATTCATTAATTAGATTTGGGTAATAATATCATATCAAATTCTTTAAAAATAGTAGCAGAATTTTAATCAATAACCAGTGGATGTTTAATCTTCATATTGAAAAGTAAAACTTCCTATATCATAATGGTGTTAACTGTTAACATTTATTCTTTTATGACCAAAACAATGCAAAGTTGTATGGACTGCAGAAATTTTTATACATGACAATCACTTGAGTTTTAGCTCCAGGGCATTTTAGTGTTTAATTACTGAATGACCCTCATGAGGTAAATACAACAGTAAATAAAAATACTGATTCAACAATAAAGCCATTTAAGGCGAATGGATTTGTTTGAAATAATGGAAAAGAATTTATTATATTTCTCTGTTATAAAAATAGGAAATGAGATCACAGAAGTTTTATTGTTTAAATTAGAAATTAGATTACAATTATAAATAATCTTTTAGAGTTACTTATAATTTTAGCTAAAAAATTCATCTATAATTTTTAAATAATTTTGAATGTTAATAATTAAATTAACAATATCTCATGGAGCTTCTTTAGCATACAGCCACAGTTAAATTTTTTTAAATAATCTATCGATATTTCATTTTATCTTTAAACATTTCTTTTTTACTAAAGAAAAAAAATAAAAAAGCCTTCTGGAAAACATTAAGAAAATTTGAATTTTTCACTATACTAAAGTAAAATTAGCAATGAAAATAATTCTTAATATAAATCGAATTAAATATATCCTACAAATTTTACCCATAACTGGATAAATAAGCATAAATTTTGATTAAAAACATATGTTCAGAATATTTATTAATATGCAAAAACACTAGATACAATAGACAAAATAAATAAATTCATTTAATTCACACTGAAATATAATCTTAAATTACATCAAAATGGAGACGTGTGCTACTCCACTGAACAAAGAACTACCAATAAATTTATCTGGAATGGTAAAGTATATTAAAAAAAAACTATGATTAGTCGAGTAACAAAGAATAAAAAATAGAATTAACTAAAATTAATATCAATACAATAATAAATATATAAGAAATTATCAAAAAAAGAATATCTTAGGTAAAAATAAACAAATTTCATATAATTTATCATAAAATAATTTCAGTTTACGTTGACAAAATCATTTTTAAGATTAGATGTTAATTGAAATTATGAGAATATATTTATTTAATAAGTTTACCTGTTCAGTTATTCTTTCAGTAGCTCAAAGAGACCTTGAGCCAACTCAGACTGCATGGTAGGTGGTCCACATTTCAAAACTGAAATGCTTGATAGGAAAGAATTGTTTTGTTGGTCATATGAGATTGAGCATTATCTTGAAGCAAAAATCACATGTTTTGAAAATTTGTCTTTGGGACTTGATTTAGGTCATCAGGGATCACAGTAATTTTTTTATTAATAACCGTTTCACTTTTAATAGATATGAAATTAATAAAAAATGGAGCTTATATACTCCAAAATCATCAGTTTTTATGTTGATTGATGATATTTAAAAGATGAAAGGTTTTCAGATCCAACTTTGTCACTTACTCTTTCGGGTGCAAAGTGATAGAATCATGTTCTATCAATACTTACATCTACTTCAGGATGAATCTCTTTCATCTTCATAATGTTTCAGAACTTCTGAGAAATTTTCAAATGATTCCTCTTTGTGTATGTATGACCAGTTGATGAAGCCTAGTGAGCACAGACTTTTAAAAATTTAAACAATTATGATGGCTGAAAATATCAAGCCATGACTAATATTTGCAAACTTGCAACTTCATCAATTTTAATTTGTCAATAACTCTGAATCATTTGTTTAACTGCTTTGATGTTTTTATTCTCTAAAATGAAGGGCCTACTTTCCTAATTTTATTCAGAGAAAGACAGCTCACCTTTTTTAAAACAATCTATATGTAGACATTGCTTCCACTCAACCATCTCTCACTTCTACTGCTGCAAAATTCTACAAAATTAACTGTGTTGGTTATAACCCTTCTGAAATTGAGAAAACACATCACTGCTCACTCACATTTCCTTTTCAATGAAAGCGGACAAAGGAACATTCATTTTAGATAAATATACACATGATATTTGAAATATCTTATATTAATTATTAAAATCACAGATATAAAAAAAAAATATATTTCACAACGTAAATGTAAATTGTGAAATATTTCCATTATAATTCTTGATCTTATAAAAATAGAATTACAATGCATTTAATTGCTAAACTTACTTTTGAGGTACAGTTTGAGGAGCAAAATGTACAGTTTGAGGTACATTTCGAGGGTTCACAACTCTTTTTGTCAGTACAGGTTCATTAGCACCACATCTACACTGCTGGGGCGGAACTAAACTGAAAATAATAAAAAACAAAAATATTATTTATTTACTTTTAGGCATCAACAGATTTATGCCAAATTACAGTTTGTAAGTCACTGTACAATAAGTGAATTTTCAAGCATATGAAAATACCATGTCTTACTAGCATTCAAACCTAGGACAAGATGCTACAACTCTGCCATGGAGATTGGTAATGAAACCAATTATCTAAAAATTAATGCAAATATTATGGATAAATGTATTATAAAAAAGGCTCACAACAATTATGGACCAACACAGTATGAATTTTTTCCTCAAGTTTAAACTAGAACTTCTTTTAAAGTTGTACAGTTTAAGTACCTCTTCACAAAATCATGGATTCAATCAACAGGAGAATAAAGATTATAGACAAAAAATATGAAGGCCATAAACTTACACATAGGAAGGGTTTGCATATTTTTGTGTGGTTTTTTTTTTGGCACTCCATCAACTGGTATTTCATATTACAGAATGTTGCAAAAGACTGAAACCTTTTCACCAATAATTTTGATTATTTGCTAACAAATAATCAAATTCATTATATTTTTGCCTACAGTACAAACATACAAACTATTAAGATCTCTTCATAGTCTTCTATTAACAGTTTGTGAAATGCAGTGAATCCACTGAGAGCAACATAAATCATAGTTTGATGCCCGTAGATATGAATCATGTAGATTGATAATTAGTAAATTAAAAAAGCTCTGCTTAAAGCAAAATTATTCACAAAATATTAACATCTGACAATCAGAATCCAGCATGACACTTCAACATATGATAAACTACTCAACTATTAGAGAAGCTTTAAGTCATAAACCGTTACTGAAACTGATGTAGTCATTCATAAAAGTAACAAATATCCTGTCCCAAGTTTGTGAGGTTAAGTGAAGAAATAAATGTTTTCCCTGTCCCTTTTTTTTCAAGAAGCCATAATGTTCCACATCACCATGTCAAAAAACACTGAAACACAGGTTACACTGACAGCCTTCAGCTACAGATGATACCTGTTCACTACATTAACTACCTGTATAATGAACATTACTCTGATTATAACTCTTGTATTTCAGGTGCTTTAAGTGTGTCTCAGCCATTGGAACAAATAATGTAAAGAAAAAACTATACAAAGGAAATACCATCAAACTTTCTAGAAACTAGAAGATAGCACCACCTGTGCTTTTGTTCTCCTGTTACGTTTCAGTATACTTTACAGTTTAGACACCTCTTGTACCATACAACTGAAGGGTGGCAAAAATTAATAACTAATGTTAATAAACCAAAATAAATTTTCTAACAAAAATTATGGTTAACCATATTTCCAAACACATCTCACTGTGATAATCTAGGTAGTGAAGAACTCTTTAAACTAAAACATTAATATAAGAAAAAGAAAATATGAAAGGTTATCATTGTCAATAACAATCATTCAGTTAATTTAAATACGATAATAAATGCTATAATTAGAAAAATAGTTTTTTTTTTGTCTTCAGTCATTTGACTGGTTTGATGCAGCTCTCCAAGATTCCCTATCTAGTGCTAGTCGTTTCATTTCAGTATACCCTCTACATCCTACATCCCTAACAATTTGTTTTACATATTTCAAACGTGGCCTGCCTACACAATTTTTTCCTTCTTTTTTCCAATATTAAAGCGACTATTCCAGGATGCCTTAGTATGTGGCCTATAAGTCTGTCTCTTCTTTTAACTATATTTTTCCAAATGCTTCTTTCTTCAGCTATTTGCCGCAATACCTCTTCATTTGTCACTTTATCCACCCATCTGATTTTTAACATTCTCTTATAGCACCACATTTCAAAAGCTTCTAATCTTTTCTTCTCAGATATTCCGATTTTCCAAGCTTCACTTCCATATAAAGCGATACTCCAAACATATACTTTCAAAAATTTTTTCCTGACATTTAAATTAATTTTTGATGTAAACAAATTGTATTTCTGACTGAAGGCTCGTTTCGCTTGTGCTATTCGGCATTTTATATCGCTCCGTCTTCATCCATCTTTAGTAATTCTACTTCCCAAATAACAAAATTCTTCTACCTCCATAATCTTTCTCCTCCTATTTTCACATTCAGTGGTCCATCTTTGTTATTTCTACTACATTTCATTACTTTTGTTTATTTTCATGCGATAGTTCTTGCGTAGGACTTCATCTATGCCATTCATTGTTTCTTCTAAATCCTTTTTACTCTCGGCTAGAATTACTATATCAGAAAATCGTAGTATCTTTATCTTTTCACCTTGTACTGTTACTCCGAATCTAAATTGTTCTTTAACATCATTAACTGCTAGCCCCATGTAAAGATTAAAAAGTAACGGAGATAGGGAACATCCTTCTCGGACTCCCTTTCTTATTACGGCTTCTTTCTTATGTTCTTCAATTATTACTGTTGCTGTTTAGTTCCTGTACATGTTAGCAATTGTTCTTCTATCTCTGAATTTGAACCCTAATTTTTTTAAAATGCTGAACATTTCATTCCAGTCTACATTATCGAATGCCTTTTCTAGGTCTACAAATATGCAAGTATGTTGGTTTATTTTTCTTTAATCTTTCTTCTACTATTAATCTGAGGCCTAAAATTGCTTCTCTTGTCCCTATACTTTTCCTGAAACCAAATTGGTCTTCTCCTAACACTTCTTCCACTCTCCTCTCAATTCTTCTGTATAGAATTCTAGTTAAGATTTTTGATGCATGACTAGTTAAACTAATTGTTCTGTATTCTTCACATTTATCTGCCCCTGCTTTCTTTGGTATCATGACTAACACTTTTTTTGACGGAACTTCCCCCTTTTCATAAATATTACACACCAGTTTGTATAATCTATCAATCGCTTCCTCACCTGCACTGCACAGTAATTCTACAGGTATTCCGTCTATTCCAGGAGCCTTTCTGCCATTTAAATCTTTTAATGCTCTCTTAAATTCAGATCTCAGTATTGTTTCTCCCATTTCATCCTCCTCAACTTCCTCTTCTTCCTCTATAACACCATTTTCTAATCCATTTTCTCCGTATAACTCTTCAATATATTCCACCCATCTATCGACTTTACCTTTCGTATTATATATTGGTGTACCATCTTTGTTTAACACATTATTAGATTTTAATTTATGTACCCCAAAATTTTCCTTAACTTTCCTGTATGCTTTTTAAAAACTCTTACTATTTAAATAAATTATATTAATATAATTCTGAATAATTCTACAAAAATAAACCTTTTTCATTAAAATAATGTCAATAAATATATGTACAAAAATTTATGCTTATTACATCTGCTTCTCGCATAAAATTTTAAACAAAATCCCAAACTGGCTAAATTTTTGCAAACAGTGATAGTTTTGTGTAGAATATAACACGTTAATTTGTTACATTAATTTAAAAAAAAGTTATACTCTTTGGTAGTGCACTTAATAAGTGGCAAGTCATGTTTACATAGTTTTAGACAAATGTCTCTAAAAATAAATTAAGTAGAAATTGAAATAAAAATATAAAAAAAAAAATTTACATAAAAAATGGTCTTTTTTGTTCTTATTAAAAAAAAAATTCTAGACAAAACCAGAAAATTCAGATTTTTATATGTACTATTACAGTTTAGCATTAACATTTTTTTAAATATTACAATTTCAGAAACAAAAGAATCATTTTAAAGATAGAGTTTATTTTCAGTCCTGTAAATCATAATTACTTTTATAACAAGAAAAAATTTTGAAAAATCTTTTAGCATGGCCCACATTAGGACTCAGAGCCATAAATACAACCACCTGTAATCTCACTACTTCCTTCAGTTCATCATCCAAGTTCAAATGAATATCTTTAATATCTCTAATTGTGGAAAGAAGTGAAGATTGCAGGACACCAAATCTGGTGAGTATGGAGGGTGTGGAATAGGTTCAAATTTCAACTTCACAAGAGCTTCAGCAACTGCACGCAGTGTGTGTGGTCATGTGCAACCTAAGACTAAAATGCCTTAATTAAAAAACCCATTCACGAACTAAATAAAACAAATAAAGACTAAATAGTGACTAACTTACCCTGGTACATGAATGGAATCTTTATTAACTCCACAACCTAACTCATTGCAGTCAGGTAAATTGTTTATACTATGGCATTTATTAAGCCTGTAAATTAAATATAAAATTATTTAAAAAAATAGAATTACTATTTTAATAAATTCATGTGGTTTAAGTTTTAACAAATCACAAAAAATAATCTTTTATGATTGTATATTCATGCAAAAAGAAAAAAATTGAAATATTATTAAACAGAAAGAATATCATTATTCCATAGTTTTAAGAATAAATCTGAATTATAATAATAGAAAAATAATCAATATCAAGCAGTTGGCTTTTATATTTATTAATAATGAAATTCTTTCAATATAAAGAAATCTAGTATAAATGAAATCTAGCATTTTGTTTAACTGATGCATAGCAGTAAATTAAAAAAAAAAATCTTAATGAGAAAAGTATTTACTAAAAGGCAGATTATTAGAGCAATTAACTAAAAAATTATCATATACCAGCTACAAATCTATTTCACATATAAAATTCATAGGAAATTTTCATTCATTTAATGTCACATGTACTAAAGTAAAATTTTAATTCAATTATATTTCATTTGTTGTAGCTGTAAATATTTCTTTAAATTATAAATTGTGGTGTAAGGTACTAATTAATGAAGTTAACTACATTTAACTAGTTTTATTCTTTTTAAAGAGCAATACAACAAAATAATGACATAATAGTTAAGCTACAAAAAATTTCCATCACAAGTAAAGTTATCAAACTGACAATTCAAACCCACCTTGTGTCTGGCTTGCAGCAAGCAGCAAATTGGTCAGTGTCTGTTCACCAGAAGTGCAACTGAAGATTTATGTTTTGTAACTAACCATTCTAGTATTAACAAACACTGGGCTTCAACCCAAAACTTTTGATAATCAAGTACAGTGAAACTTCCTTTAACAAACACTTCCCAACAACAGATTCCTTTTAAAACCGGACACTTTTATAGCGGTATTAATGGATAAATACTTCTCAATGACGAACCTTCTACATAATGTATGCGGACAATGAATTTATAAAAACTCTTCAATCAGTTCTGATAAACGAACAGGAGGAATAAAAATTGTAATTTTCTCAAAGTTATAGAACAATGAAAATATAAATAATACAATACTAATATTAATAAATAAATGTTTATATTTTCATTGTTCCATAACAATGAAAATATAGATAATAGGTGAAAATAATTTCACCTATTATCTATATTAGAAGAAATGGTTGAACAATTTACAGTACAATAAATATTTACACTCGCTACTGAATTATACGAAAGAACAAGGATGTTTCTTTGGGAAGCCTGAGGTTCTCCTTAGGCGATTCTTTAACTTCTGGAGGAAAAATATTTTTTGTTGCAGCATTATTTAAGTCAATGGACATAAAAAGTAAATCATCAGTATGATTATCATAATCATAATAGCCTTGCACGTGCCTTTGTACAGGATGCTCATAGTCATAAAATTAAGACCTCAATCAGCATCAGCTGGTATTCCTTAAATATCAGCTAGTGAAACTGAACACTAACTCCCAAAACTGTTACTACTGCTGATGTAAATGGAGAGAGATAGTGTCTCTCCTTTTTATTTCAAGGTCCTGGTACAAGCCTTGGGCAGGCATGGAATTTTTCATAAGCTAAAAACTTTACAGTCATCCATCATGGTGACTGTTATTGGGCATCAGCTCATAGTTGTTATCATATAAATAAATGAATACTATACATAAAAAGTACAACTTACAGTATGCAAGAATTGACAGGTGAACTTGTACCTTGGCCCCCACAGCATGTGTGACATCTAAAATCAAATTAATAAAATATTTAAGTTATTAAAATTTTAATAAATTAAATGTGTGTATATATATATATATATATATATATATATATATATATATATATATGTGTTGAATTAAAAGATTCTTTTTATTTAAACTATTCTTAGCAAGTTACAATTTATTTTCTGTTACAAGATTTTCAAAAATATTTTTTATTATTTTTTTCCTGAGGTCACTACAGTAAATCACTTTATATATATATATATATATATATATATATATAAAACATTCATACTCATAAAAGTTTTAATAACTATTAAACCTGACATTTTTCTAATAATCAATAATCTAATCATAGAATATTATTTAATATATCTGTTTATAGAAGAGGGTACACCTGGGCCTATATTGAAATTACGTAATAAAAAAAATCTATAGAAAAAGTAAATAAAATTAAAATTCATTCAGGAAAAGAACAGGCAGATGCGTCTTTGCTCTTTAAAAATATTTATTTTCCCTGCACCCTTAATTTTAAAAAATATAACACTGCTATATTAGACAGTTCTTTTAAAAATATATTCTACCTTCTTATATCTTACAAGGTTTTTCTACATGGTCTTACGAGGCTTACATTTTCTTGCCTTCCAGGTCAAGAAAGCTGTTTTAATTCAAAATGTAAAGCTTGAGATATTCAATTCTTTCCTTTTAAAGGTGTCTGATCATTTGGGTAGAAGAGTAAACTTTATGGTATTGAAAAGTTTGAGCTAAGTTGCTACACAAATTACATTTGCCTTTTTGTTAAAGGCTTTTTATTTGCCTTTTCATAAAGGCAAATAACACCCTCTGAATGGATTAAGTTTTGTAAGGCCCTTCATTGAGATATATTTTTTTATTTTCCAATATTATTTTCAACAAACATCACTTTTTAAGGAAACACTTTAAAGAAACAAACTTTATTTTAAAGTGGGTAATAAGTTTAGATGCTTTTTGCACCCTCAGTACATTTGAGTTATGAAAACCTAATAAGTTTTATAATTAGCATAGAACTAATATTTGAAATAATGTTTGACTGTTGGAATCTACATATATAAAATTAAACTTTTGCATACATATGTATATAAAACTAAACAGTCTTTGCCTTTATTTAAAAATGATCACCTCACACAAATAAGCCTGTTAGTATTCTCATTTTATGCTATTTCTATAGTTAATTTTTTTCATATCACACATCAGCTATATCAGTTTTAATAAAATTTGCACAAGAAGTTAATCAATCATAAGCTATGATTGAAAGATATCATATCCTTCAGTATGAAATATTTTTAGAAGGGCATTCCCCTACTTGACAATACTGAAATGAGCTCTCTTGCATATAACAAAAGTTATAAATAATATATTTTGATTCTAATTGGTCAAATATAAATCTTTTTTGAAAGATACTCAGTGTTTATATGAATAATGGTAATAACCTGATCATCACTGGGTATTCCGCTAATTCAATAATAAAGCTTCAAAAAAATTTTATTGTTATTATATTTTCATAATTTCAGACTAAGTAGAGAAAAAAAAACTTTATAATACTTTGCACTCATCAAATATTTACAGAACCCTAGCATTAGGTGTACTTTATACATATATATATAATTTTTTTCTCAAGAATTATTCATTGAAGCTCACTAGTAACATTTCAAATATATTGATTGATTAGTTCAGAAATAATAACATCTACAACCTGCAATTTTAGTTTTACCAGTTACCCAACATATACTTGTCACTCAAAAATGAGATGGATAATTTGAAATCAACAAAATGAAAATCAGAGGAGCAATTCCGTAACTACAGTACAACAAACAAACACTGCATGCATCATTTAATTAAATTATATTTTATGTTGATAAAATAATATTCTAGTTAGATAATCAGGACAAAACTCCAAGAGGCCATTCTTGGAGCTTCTAAGAAGTTTAAAGTGTATATAGTACTTACCTCGTTAATCATTTAATAAACAGAGTTTAATATGATTACCATGTCTACCTGGTTTTAGATGATCTTGATAATGTATTATGTACTGACCAAATAACCTTTTGGTCTAGCAGCTGAACCTAAAAATCTAACAGCTGATAATTTAAAAAAATTAACAGCACATTTGATAATCATTTGCTGAAAGAGGTTACTTTAATCTTGGTTTAAAATTACATTAATTTCATTAGAAAGATTTAATGACATTTTACCACCCTTTGAGAACCTGGATGAAACCAAAAGTGTTTGAAGTTTTCTATTTAAATAAGCGTGATACTTTTTTTTATACAAGTAATACACATAATGAAATTAATAAATTTGATTAATTAAAAAAAAAAAATAGATTATGATTATTAACCCTGCTAAAAATTGGTTTAACTTATATTATTTGTATGTACTGAATACTTGTTTGATAAGATTTTCATTTTTTCTGTCTGTCCTTTCTATCAAACACATTAATCTCACAACAATGCATTTTTGACTACAAATGCAAGGCCGCATGATATGTAATGTAGAAAATTACAAAGTAAAACTCTGTTAACAGACACCTCCCATCCACAAACAGCAGATAGTTTTGCAATCCAAGTCCCTTAAAAAGGGGTTTCTTAATAAAATCTCAAAACAGCAAATACTTGGAGAATAATGGATTAAGAAATGTATTTGTAAAATTAACTTATGTTTAATTTTTACACTATTACAAAAATTCTCTCAAATGAAATCTACCTAATTACAATTCTGATTTATGTACAGAATCTATGAATGAAGGTGCAGATGTTTTAAATTTACTGGTGTAAAATTTTAATGTTGGTACAAAACAATGTAAATAGTTACAAGGTTATAAACACTAAGATTTACCAAATATTAATCATGTACTGAAGTAATCTTTTTCTTCTTTGATCCTTAGCTGGTGTTTGGATTATATAGACTCCTAAGTCCATACGCTGTTGTGGGTGCCAATGATTGTCTGGTTTCATTGACAAGATGGTTCTACACGACGATCTATGGCCATTGTCCTGGCCTCATTTAGGTTTAGCCTGCGGTTTTTTATATCATCATCAATCTGCTTCATCCATGTTTTCTTTGGATCTATTCATTGGACTCTCCAATTGGTGGGTCGTCCATGCCAGAAGAGTTTATATGGTAGTCGGTTTCCACTCATTCTGCAAACATAGCCAAACCATCTGTCTTTGTTTTTGAATTCGTTCCTTGATTGTTGGCTATTGATCACAGTGACGGCGAATATCCTCATTTTGGATATGATAGTGAACTTTGATGACCTGGTGTAGGTATCGCATTTGGAACACTTCAAGTTTGCTCAGGTCTATCTTTAGACGTTTTTGCTCCATACAATAAAACTATCAGGATCAGGGTCTGAAAAAGACAAACTCGGGTCTTCAGCAAGATGTTTCTTTGTTTCCACAAGCACCATTTCAGTGAAACAAAAGCTGTGGTTGCTTGATCAATTCAACTGTGGATTTCCATTGTAGTTGCTACTTTCTCCTCTTGGACCAGTGAGACCAAATATTTGAATTTCTGCTCTTGTTCAATTTCCATACCATCCAGTTGGATGACGGCGCTGAGCCATCTGTTATTATTACAATATGTGTCTTATCCGGATTTATTTTCATACCATAAGATTGGGCAATGCAGGAGATATCATAGAAAATATCAGTGGCCTCAGCATCGCTGTCTGTGAACACAAACCACTGTTATCGGCAAACATCAAGTCACACAGAAAGCCATCCTCTACAAACTGAATTACTTTTCTGCCCCAGAAAACTTGACACATTATGGAGTCAACTATGACGTTAAAGAGGAAAGGGAGACAACGTCTTCTAGGCAGATGTAATCCTAACAAGTTATAGTTGTAAATCAGTTACTGGAATTTTAAAGAAACAAAACAAGATTTTCTCAGGCCAGAAATATTTTCTAATCTCAGTAACAATCATTATTCAATGTTTCACAACATTTGATTTTACACATAATTTAATGTTTGCACTGACATGAGAAAATTACAGTTATAATACAGGATTTCTTTACAAATCAAGGAACACAACAAGCAAATAATATTTTAATACAAATATTCAGAAGTCAAGGAGTTCAAGAGTGCTGAGTCCAGAAAATAGTCTGTTTCAACTGACAAATTTTATTTTTTTACAGGGTAAAAAATTACATGTACTTGTAAGTCTGAAGTGAGCTTTACCAGTTGTAGGATGAATTTTCATTTTAACAAAAAAAGTTCTGTTGACATCAATTAATATAAAAATGTACCATGGGATAAAAATTAAAAATTTCCAGTTAACACAGAAGACCTCACTTGATCAAATACTACTCATGTTTTTTTACTAATTTCAGTTAAAATTCACAAACTGAGAAGACATGAAATCCACAAACAGAAGAGAATGAATATTGTGTGTTGTTTATTAAAATGCGGTTAACTGTGAAGTTGTATTCATGATGGAAACTTATTTAGAAATGAAATCTTCTGTTATGTCATGCCATGTAGGTGAAAGTTCAGGGAGAAATTTGAAAAGTGTTATTCAGAAGTTAGTTAAAAAATTTTATGAAACAGGTTCAATAAAGACCAGAAACGTGCCCCCTAGAAATTAGTTTTAATTATATAGATCGTACAGGCATTAAAGTGACAGTTACTAGATCTCATAAATCTTTGCAGAGACTAAGCCAGGAAAAGAACATTTCACTAGGTTCAGCCCACACTACAATGAGAAGAATGCTGAGATGTTATCCATATCGAATGTGCATTTTTCATCAACTAACTAATGCTTTTATGCTAAAAGGGTTCACTACTCTCAATAATTCAAGAACTTCAGTCAAAAAACATTGGCATTTTAGATCAAGTGTTTTTTTCACAAACGAAGTATGGTTTCACCTTGATGGTTATGTTAATAGTCAAAACTACTGGACCTCGAATACTAAAAACCCACACATTTTCTTTGAATCTCCCCTACATCCACAAAATATAAGCGCTATTTAGCTAATAGACTGTGTTAGCACTTATTATTATTACCAACTCAACCCAACAGAAGCATTAATTAGAACACTACACCAATTTTTTTTTTCTGTGACTTTGAAATACCATCTATATATATTTATATTTATATTTAACAGAATTTGTAAGTAAAAAAGAAAATAAATGAATAAAAAAAAAAATATATAACATCATGTAGACATAAAATTAAATATATTATAAAAATATTACATACATAAATACAAACAAAATTTTGATCTGATAAATTATCAAACAGGGTTTGAAGGAGACTTCAGTCTTTTATAAAGACTGCAACAGATGGCAACACTCATAAAATAGATTCATATGCAATTTTCATAATTTTTAATATGCAGTTTAATTAAATATTTCAAACATAACTGATGCAGGATTCTTAACTTATTTTCTTATTTAACTTAGGTTCTTACTTAAGTACTTTCATAGTAAAATTAAGGGAAGGGGGAATGAAAATTCACCAGCTAAAAAAGGTAAGATTCCCACTCCTTCTGAAATCATGGTCTGGATCTACCAAATTAAATTATATGTTTGATTCATTTAATAACAAAATTATTGTCCTGATTACATATAAATATTATAAAGAAATATGACTGACATGAAACATTTATTTTACTCTTTTGTTATTGAATAGAAAACAAAAAGACTTTTACAAGAGCTCTAACTTTGTTACAATCTCAGAACAATGAGGTAGGTAACCACTTTATTTTTTATATTGGGTCAACAATCCTTAAGTCTTAAGACTAGTTTACATAGACTCTACTACAAGTTCTCTGCTTGAATTTCTTCTAAGTTTTAAATAACAGTTGATATCTGGATTGATTAAGATCTGCTTCAAAATCAAACTGTTTTGCTTCTGTGATATATTCCTTTTATGTTACATCTACAATCACTTCTTGATTAAAATGAATCTAAACCTACACAAGATTTTGATTTCTTTTTTCAAATAAAAAATTTAGCCTAAACAATTTGAAAATTTTGATTTAAATATATATTGATCTAAACTCCAGAATACTGATTTAAAGTAATGGCAGCACTATATGTGTGTAAACTCATAACTTGGGGTGTACACAGGCCCAGATCTTAGGTATGGGCAAACTAGGCATTTGCCCAGAGCAACATATTTGGGGGGGGGGGGTAGCAAAAATAGATGTACAGAAAAAACAACCTTTATAAAAACAAATAAAAATTATAAAACATGAACGTCTGTATATTTTCAACACACTACAAGTACTTAATAAGTTAGGTGACCCTTCAGTGTATTAAATGAAAGCATGTGGGGGCAGCATACATTCTGAGAGCTTCAGTAGAATCCCTGAAATGAGTAATAAATGTATTGTAGGACTTATACTGGAAGGATCAATCCCCAGAATATTGATGGACAGAAGATATTGCTCAGAAATGCAGAGAAGCCTTCGGGCAAGGAGGGTCACACAATGAATACGTCTCTACTCTCTAGGACGGCTATACATGGCTCAATATAGAAGGTGCAGGAGTGAGCTGAATAAGCTTATACAAGACTCTAAAATGGCATCCTGGAAGCAATTCATCTCAGAAATTGATTCAGACTCTTGGAGGAGGTCATTCAAGAGTGTTGTTAAAAGGGCACTGAGCTACTAGAGTCCCCTTATCATTCATTAGACACCAAAGAGGTTCAGAACATAATTAAGGGACTTATCCCCCAGGGGATGGGATCATGGCAGAAGTTGAGGAAAATGTAAACCCTCCTCCACTTTTTACTCGTGAGAAGATTACAGCTGAAATGAAACGAATGCCTCTGGATAAGGTGCCAAACCTGGCAGTTAAGGTGGACCCTGGTATCTTTTTGACGGTATACAATAATTGTTTAGCTGAGAGGGTGTTCCCCCAGAGATGGAAGTGGTGGAACCTGGTTTTGGTTCCCATGACGGGGAGGGACTTAGGGCTTTCCGTCCTCTTATACACTGCTGGTGATGATCGACAGTATGTCAAAGATATTCAAACGTATGCTGCAGCAGAGGCTGATCAGGGTTATCAAGAACGCAGGAGGACTCTCAGATAAACAATTTGATTTTTGCAGAGAAAGATCTGCTTTGGACATGGTGGTAGAAGTTGTTGGTATGGCATTGGGGTGAAAAAAGAAGTGCTTCTCATGGCACTAGACATTCGCAACGCATTTAATTGTGTGAAATACGATACTTAATACTTAGTACTGCGCTTGTGAAAATGAGAGTCCCTCCATACTTGAGAAGGATGATTCTCTCCTATCTCAGTGAGCACAAATTGATTGCAAAGTGAAGGACGGAGCGGTTGAATGGTACATAGATAGAGGAGTTCCACAAGGGTCATTCCTTGGAACTACGCTTTGGAATATAGTGTACAAAGGAGTATTTTGAACTCCTCTACTGCCTGGCATAATTTTCATAGGTTAAGCAGATGACTTGGCCCTTGTGGTTGAGTCGAATACATGAGAGAGTCCACTGCCTAAACAACAAGACTCATATTCGGCAATTAAAACCTGGATGACTGGAGTCAGGTTAACTATAGCTCTAGATAAAATGGAGGTTGTTGTGAAAACACTCCATTTAAACACTCCATTAAAAATGGTGCTTGAGGGCCAAAGTATAATTTCAAAGTCTGCAATAAAATATCTTGGAATATGGGTGGATGCCAGGAAGCGTTATGGCACCCATGTCTTGGAGGACTACTTACACACCAAAAAGCTGATGCGGCTGGTTGCCAGATTACTGCCGAACAGTGGGGAACCCAGGCAGGAGAAGAGGAAGTTGCTGTCTGGAATAATATACTCCATGTTCCTATACAGTGCCGAGATCTGGGGAGGAGTCACATGATACGGCAAATAAAAGCGTGCCCTCAAATCACTACACAGAAGGAGCTGTCTCTGTATTATAGCTGCATATTGTATGGTTTCACATGAGGCAGCTTGAAGTGTTGGCGGGAATATTACCTGTTGATCTGGAGATTATCCACAGGAAGATGATAAAGGAGCGAGGGGTGTCAACACCTGCAGAAAAAAAGGAGAATAGCTAGTTCCATTATGGAAGAAATGAGGAGAAAATGGCAGATGCGATGAGACAATAGAAAAAAGGGTACAATGGACACAACGCATAATTGGGGACCTGAAGAGTTGGTGCAAGAGGGCCCATGGCTCACTAGATTACTGCTTCACAGTTTCTAGTGAGCCATAATGGGTTTAGAGAATACTTTTTAGGTTACGGCTCGATCACTCTGCCTGTTGTCCAGCTTAACACATCTTTTTTTTTGCTGCCCCAATTTGAGGATGCAAGGAGGGAAATATTGAATACCATAGATAGAAGGGAAATGTTCCTCCAAAAGGAACTGCAGCAGATCATAATGGTAAGTGGGGAAAATTGGATGGTTGCAGCAACATTTGTTAGGAAGATTATGGAGGAACTGTACATTTGGGAGGAGTCCTACAGGGGTAGAAGAAGAAGGGGTCGTCAGAGGGTGTGAAGATGGACAGGCCCTTGCCTACCCATCTTCACACCCTCAGTCGCTCCCTTAGGTGCTCAGCCAGGGGGGCTGAGCGCCTAGGAAGTCCCCCGTATGTGTGGGGATCACCTGAGTGCAATGAGGTCATGGGCACTCATACACATACACATTATGTTAAGTTTAAGAACATGTTTACTGTTTCGGTTGGTAATTTATGACATAAAATTATTCTAAGTTCATTATTATATTATAATACTTCTCTACAGAATAGCTAACAACAAGAAACATCTTTCAGGGTGTCAGTACAGGAAAAGAAAGTTTGAGAAAGATGTCAAAAATAAAAAGTAAATGGGAGAATTAGAATCCTTCTTACAGAAATGCGTCTTCTTAACAGTCAGTAACAATTGAAACACTACCAGCATCTGATCTTTTCAAGAACTGTAGGTCATTTGTGATGATCGCTAGACAGCTCCCATTACTTATTCCGACCTGTTCTGCAATTTCAGATACTCTCACCTGTCGATCGTCTTCAAGAATGTTTCGAACCGCATGAATGTTTTCGTCTGTAATGTTCGTCCAAGGATGGTAATCGTGTTTTGATTTTCCACTCATTCTTATCCTTCCTTGAAATCTTTATACCAGGCAAACACATAAGTCCTTGACAATGTTTGTTCCCTGAACTGTGCAGCCAATTTCCGTCGCTTGAACTCCTTCACGAGCCAGAAATTTTATAATTATGTGTTGCGCAGTGGAGAGGTACACCTGTTGCTTTGACATCATGAGCATTACTGACAAATTGGTTGGGAGTGAGAAATGGCTAGCTCTTCCTCATGAGCTCCTAATGAGCCCCACCCAAGCATACTAAAAGCGTGGGCTCAGTCCTACCAACTGTAGATGCTCAGGAACAAAAATCCTGTTTATATTTAATCTACCATTGTAAGTACATCATTATCAAAATTAAGATGGCCAATCCTCTTAAAACATTTAAAAGGCTTAAAATTGAAACCTCTTAGTGATACAAGATGAGCAAGTTGAATAGACATAATAAAACCGTTAAGATATCATATAGGTAAAATACATGATACATTGCTAAGTATAATAAAGATTCAAATGGACACATCTGTACAAGATGAAGCATACGATCTACTGAATCAAATTTTTTTTTAAACAGTTTAAATTTTCATGTTCTGTTGTAATTTGGTTTGAAACATGAATAAGTATTGTCAGAAACCTGTCAACACCCTATGTTTGTTAACATAGGGTAAATCCCTAAGTTAACAGTAAACATGATGTGTAAATTTTTTAATATCCACTCAATTAAAAAATGTTTTTTTATTATTATTAATTGTACATTTTTTAAAACCAATTTATTTTTTTCATCTATTAATTATATATATTTAATTATGTATATTATCTATCGTACCTTTCTGACATGAAAATTTTAAATATGTGTGGTATTTTTTGATATTTTTTACATAAATACTTTTTTTTTAAATAATGTATTTTACTTTTTTTAAATATTTACAACAATTTGCTGTCAAAAATTATGTTTCAAAATAATAATATATAGAGGGAGTCAAAAATAATTTTTACCCAGGGTGGAAAAAGCTGGAACTTGGCCTTGATGTGCAATACAGCAATTTTTTCTCAAGTTTTAAAAAATCTGTAAAATGTTTATAGAATATCAGAGCATAGAATTCATCAACATACTGACCACTGTGCCAAATAACCTCAAATGACACAAAATAACCAGGAGTCTTGCTGCTCAAGTTTTGTGGTTATTAGTGTTTATGTTATCTAAATTTTAGTTTTTATTTATTTTTTGTTTTTGAATTTCATATTTAACTTAATATTAACACATACTTTTATAAAAGGCATAATGTAAATCAATAAACAGGAATTCAATACATAATTATTCTGCCAAGAAGTAAGCATATTTTTACTTATGCAATTTTTTTCTTTTAACATTTTGTAGAATTATTTTAAAAATATTACTATCATAAGAAAAAATGGGCAATACAATAATTTATGCAGTCAGTTAATACACCATTAACAGTCAAAATTATAAATTTCCTTTAGCCCAAAGCTCTTTGTAAATGAACAGTATGGGTAGCAGCACTTTTACTAAATATTGGTATATGAAAGTGATCACATATCAGCAAAAGCCCAAGTCCCCACTGAATGTTTAAACCTTTAAAAATAATAATAATATGAAAGGAAAATAAATTATAATAAAATCCTACTGAAGTAATCATGCATTTTAGAAGACAATTATCAAAAATAAATTACAAGAAACATTGTCTTGAAAATAATGTACTTTTAAAACTAATACTGTGAGAACATAATTTTTTTAACAGAAGAAAAAGATTGAAAATCCATTATACAAAAAAATAATAATTTTTTATTTTACATTGAATTCACAAATAAACTTACTCTTGTGGATGGCCTTGAGATGAATCATGGCCAGTTGATCTTCTATAACTTTCAATTTTAGCTAAACAACTTGAATGGTCCATTTTTTATCATTTTTACAACACCATTGAAACTGAAATAAAATACTACTATTGTCTCTTATACAAAATCTAATAAAAATTAAAATATATAATTTAACAATAAAAAATATAACACTTGATTTATTAGTGCTAATTAAGATAGTTCAAAATATAACAGTGTAAATGTAAGTGACAATACACTTTTAAAATACCAACAGTTACAATTAGAACATACTGAAACTGTATGTAGCACAAATACATTTAAAAAATCACTGCACCACTATTACCAATTCTGTCCATGCTCTGTGAAGTTTCTACACATCATAGGTTTCAAAAACTCTTAATTATGCTTAGAATTTAAGTTGGTGAGATATGTTCTTACTGATTTACCCACACACAGTTTTATCAGACCAGTGCATAGAATATGGTTGAAATAGGGTAAAATAATGGAAATTAAACTGCATTTGGAATCAGAATAAAAAAATATATCTTTTTTTAGATGTAAAACCACAACACTGTCACAAATTTGCAATATTTAACACGCTGGAATGCTTCATACATAATGGCTGTATGTTCACACCTTGCTGACTAAAGACAAAATCATTATCTTTTACAGCAATTGCAGGCTCAGTTCACCTAAAATATAATTCTTAAGTATTTTCAAATCCTATCACCACCAGTGTCCACCAACTTCCATTTTTTTACACAACAGTAGCCTATAGTTTCCTCCCTCACTTGTACCTACTCCATTCTCTTAGGTAATAGCATGCCAACACTATCTCTTCCTTTAATGCTCTAATTTTTCTATATCATAATTGTTACCATATAATTTTTCATCCAGTCCATCCTGGTAATTTTCATAAAATTATTCAAAATTTTCATTTCGTATACCTTTTCTCTTTATCACCACAGTCTTTAATGGATTATATAAATATTGGAATATATCATGCTAGACATTTATCATACGTTTCTAATGTGAATCACCACTTCAGATGGAACTCCCCACAGTTCTTGCATACACGCTACATTTCCCTCTTTTCTATCTCCTCCAATGTACTTCCCTGATATATTAGAGAAAATATATCACTTTCCTATTCTATTTTTCTCAAACCATCAAAGTTAATGGATTATCAGTTTTGAGGATTATAATTACTGTTTTATACTTTCCTACATTATTCACTATTTGTTCCAACACATATGTCAAAATGCTGTACTTCAACAAATTTTCTCATACCAAATTATTTGCAATTATTACTGTCCTTATCATTCCTTTTCCAACCCTTCCTAAAACTGATAATTTAATGCATCTTATCATACAACTAGTCATTCACAGTTATGATCAGATGTAAAATGTAGAATGCATGCTGATAATCATAAGAAAAATTATATAAAATATTACAGAATAAAATAATTATCAGTTCATCAATAACTACATAAATTATTAAAACATTACTTTATTCTGAAAATTTCAATTGACTGAAAATTGACTTGAAAAAAGTCACTGTAATATTGATTCTATAAAAGTGTTAATACAGAATGTTTTTTGTTTAATATTTATTGGATCATTATGATATAACTAACTTCCTAACAAATGTTTCTTTGCTTGTCTTGGTATTGTTCAGATGTTAAATCAGTTATTTAAGTCTTAATAACAACATTTGACCTTTTTCAATATGTAAATTTTTAGCTGAAATTTTATACAATATAGGTATCTTTATTAACGATACTGTTCCTTGTTAAAATTGTTTTGGACAGAATTACTGACAAGGATACGTGATTTTCATTTCTAATATATTTTTACTATTATTATTACTCATACTATTTAACTAAATTTAATCTATTTACGTGGATTAAACAACACTTGAATTTGCATTTATTAAATAAAATCACAAATAATACATACACTCAATATTCTGGTTATAGAATTTTATTCACTCTGTTTAAAATAAATGTTAGTAATTAGGTGTTTCCAGATGTTTGTACAGTAAATTATCAGGAATAACATGTTAATTAATAAACAAATATACATGCTGTTAATTAATTCTAAAAGATACCATACCATACACATTTATGATTTAACCTTAATATCCACACTGATGGAAAAAATAATTAAATGAAATAATTAAAACCAATCAAACTAGGACAAAAAAAAATTATAAGTTTTAAAAGCATAATGATAACTAGGTAAGGTTAACTTCAATAATAAAATAACGATCAAAAAAATTGTTTTTATTACTTCAATAATTGATATTTCACAGAATTTAACTGTGAAACATGCAAGATTAATGGTTATCAATATCTGAAGAAAAATAAATTAAGTTAAAAAAAAATAAATTCTTAGATTTACAAAATTATATGTACTAACATGAGTTAAACAAGGAATTCATAAAACTAAAGTGCAGATTATTAAAAACAAATAACCCATTTTTGCGCCAAGTTAAAAACTTCATTAAGTATGCAAAAGAACACTAATAACTTACAGTAAATTAGTTCTCCTTTAAAATTAGATTGATCGGTTTAACAAGTTAATATTTTCTTCACAAATTTCACCAAATTAACAATCCTTCAAACTAAACATATTTTTTCAAGTTAACAAGAACAGTGTAATAAAATAAGAAAGAAAAAAAATAAATAAAATTAAGTCATTAAGAATAGTATAGTTTGAAAAAACTATACAGTAATAAAGATATTATATTTGGGTGATGAGACAAATCACCTATCTGCCTTTCAAGAAAGAAGAATAAGGACATAATTGAAACACTAGGATACAGACTTGCAGAACAGAGATTATGAAACAGCTGGAAAAACAAAAAAAAAATAATAAGAAAGGTTGAAAAGAACAGAGCCCATTTTCTGTATTATATAGAAGAGAAAAGTAAGTTAGAAGAGGCATATCCCAAGAGTAATCAAATGAAAATAAACAAGTTAATGGTGGAAGAAAGAGAAAAAATTGAGGAAATAGATCAAATAAAGAATCGAGTTCAAATAAGAAAATGATATAAAGTACAAGGAGGACTGATGGTAAGAAGGACAATCTCTCTATCTGGCACGCAGCCTACCAGATTATTACTATATTTACATATCAAAGAATGAAAATTTCCTGTTTATGATTATTACAACACAATTATTGAAAAAACAGAACTTACTTTTCAAAACAAGTTATAAAAACTTGAGAATAAATTTTTTATAAAAATTCACTATTCAAAAAATCAAACAACGTGATATATTTATGACAACATCATTAATAAAGTGTAGTGGGTTAAGGAAACTGCTGCAAGAATAAAAATAAAAAATAAAACTGCTGCTTTTAATAAAAATCATAAAAGAAATATCACATTTACTTTAGGTTCATTCATACCTCTTTTCTTTAAAACTGATATAATATCTACATAAATAATCATGTATAGCTTATTCAAATAATGGAATAGTCAGATGACATAAAATAAAAGGGTGAAAGAAATTTAAATGGTAATTTTGCTATTCTACATAGCAAGCAGTTCCGAGCTGGATGGTAGAGTGCAGGGTTAATGTTTGATATGTTACAGAGAGGGAACCAGCTTGGTTAGCTCCTCTGCTCTGTTCTATTGCTAGTACAGCCATAAGTGAGCAAGAAGTTTCATTGTCTGTTATATAGTTATAACTAATGAATAATTAGTTAGTTTAATTATATAATTATAACTAATTATATAGTTTATAACTAATGAAAGCCTTAAATCCGCAGAAATGTTCTTGTTTAAAGGTACAGTTTGGGAATACTACACTGTCCCAGAAGCAAATGCATATGTGGACAAAAAAGTGTAGAAAATGAAAGTCATGATCAATGCCCAAGGCCACGTCTCACAGCTGACAAAATCTGTGCCCTCTAAGAGCTTATCAAAGGTGATCACCAGTTCACTATTAAAGAAATCACATCAGAAGTGGGTATCAGCTATGGGAGTGCTCAATCCATTATCACTGATCATCTTGGCTTTAGAAAAATTAGTGCTCGATCGGTTCTGAGGTTGTTGACCAAAAATCAGAAATAGGTCAGGTTGGAGATCTGTGAGAGATTTCTGGATTGATTTTAGCAAGAATGGGATGATTTTTTGAGGCGCATTGCCATCTGTGATAAGATATGGGTCTATCATTACACTCTGGAGTCAATAATGGCAAACAAGAAACGGTGAAGGAAGGATGAAGGCTGCCAGTGAAGGTCAAAACCCATCTGTCAATCAGGAAATTTCTTGCAAAAATTTTTTTTGACTCAAGGGGAGTTTTACTCATTGATTTTCTCCACAATCAATGAATGGTGAATGCAGCTTACTGTTGCCAGCAGCTACAATCAACAAAAACGATCTACTGAAACAAAAGACGGGGTATGCCCATCAGAGATGTCATCCTTCTCCATGCCCATCAGAGATGTCATCCTTCTCCACGACAACACCAGGCTGCATACTGCGATTCTGATAAGGAATAAATTGGAAAATACCATTGGGAAACCCTTTACAGTCCAGATTTGTTCCCCTGTGACAAGTTTTTGTTGCCCTTGAAAGAATTACTTTGAGGGGAACAATCTGAAAACAATGAAGACATGGAGGAGCATGTGCACAATTGGTTGACGACTTATCCTGAAAATTTTTATGAACAAGGAATACTCAAGCTTCCAAATTGTTGACAAAAGTGTGTAGATCATGCAGGAGAATATATAAAGAAATGATGAAGGTATGAATTATGTATATTATCAATCAATAAATTTATTAAAAACAAATTACCATTTATATTTGATTCACCTTCATATGAGTCTAGCAAAATTAATACACACAAGTGTAATATACATTTTTAATTGTAAATTTCATAGAATGAAATTTACAATTAAAAAAATTTCATTCTATGAAATTTACAATTGAAGTAGTAATAAAATTACAGTACAGTCACCAAATTACCAAAAAGAAAACTACACCACCAAACATTTTGGAAACAGCTGTGTTGATCAAATAGAAGTTTACTTAGGAATGACATTTGACGGAACTGTAAATAATGATGAGATTTATGAAAAGAGCAGGCTGAGTAAAATTATGACATAGCAATTCTACTCTTTTCTTGACATAATATATTCATCAGATATTTTGAGCAAATATAATAATTTGTTGAATAAAAAAATTTTTTAAATCACTTAACTAATCTTGGTGATAATTCCTGGTCAATTTAAAACAACACAGTCTATAGTTAGTAAATGAAATGACATTTCTCTGAAATTTGCAAAAAACCAACTTCAAATGATCATGTTGGGAGAGGTTGACTTATTGTGTCTAAGTGAAATAGGCACAAATGTATCTGATAAAAAGACCAACAATGGAAATCAAAATGGAACTACCATATATCAAGGAAAACTACTTAGAATAAAATTATTTTCTTATATACTTAACTGAATACTAGTTATTTAATTATAAATAATTCGCTCTGCAATTACTGAACGGTTAATAATTTATTACACTGCCTTGCTTATTTTTATTAAGGCAACCCATACTTAACCACATTTACACATCAACATAAAACTTTATAAATTTCTTACCTCAAAAATGAGTACCAGAAATAAGATAAGGGGGAAAAGGTATTATATTAAGAATGCATTTGCAAAAGCAGAAGTATAAATTAAATTGTAGTTTGCTAGTTAAAATGTAGGTACTTGAAAGAAAAGGATAAAAATGTTTGACATTTAATCTGTGAATAATCATAGAAAGTCAAATAGAAAATTCAATAAAAAATTGAAAGAGATTTATTCATACACACAAATGAAGTATTAATATACTAGCGTGTGATAAATGAAAACCATAAAGAAACAAAAATTGATCTTTTTAAGTTATTAAAAAGAAATTATTACAAGAAAATAAATAAATTAAAAAGATAACTATTTTTACAGAAGCAGATGATATCTTAATCTATTTATGAGTTATATAGTATTATTTTACTAAGGAAACATGGAGAAAGAATACATTAAACAAATAAAACCATTAACCACAAATGGGTTGGAAAATAATTAACTAATAAATGATTTAAGAGATTATAAGATATTTCAGTAAGTATCAAAAAACTTTTTCACAGCCATATAAGTAATGAAAGATCTCTTCTATGAGATCCTTATAACCTGAATTCAGTTGTTGTGTGCTTACTCCATAACAAATTATCCAAATTAGGTAAACCAATGATTTGAATTGAGCAGAAAATTTAATATGATTTAATTTTTGCGAAAATTTAGAGGTCTTAGCTAAATATATAATATATAATAGCTAAAGGCTGTAATAGAAGCATACAAAAAAGAAAAAAAATTAAGATAGATATCTAAACCCAAACACTTTTATATCAAGTGTTAAATACTCAACATCAAACTGCTTCAAACAATATCATTCTTTTTGCAACCCGAAAATCAGCTCTGTTCATGTTAAAAATTCACTGTTTTACACAAATGCCATAAAATATCTATCTGTTGTGAAACACTCATTAGTGAACAAATTTGTAAAATTTTTTTTCATAATTATTTAACAAAAAGGTACTTTTCTGGACTGTAAAAAAAATGATTTTCCAAATATCTAAGGATTATCTAATTTTTTTAACTGTAGGTTGTAGCAGATAAATTTTACCTGAACTATTACAATTAAATTAAAAATTAACTCTTTATAATATTGTTTTATGTTAATCGAAACACTCATTTATTAAAATTGCAAATTATCTACAAATGTAAGCTGTACAATGTTCCTATAACATGATTGTTAATCATGTTAATCATGATTGTTTGTGCTAAAAAAATGACCTATTTTTTTAGCACACACTATTTAACCAAGAAAAGGTGATACATTTTTCATCATTATCTTCTTAACTAATTACTGTTGTCTGTCTAAAGAGATTAAATATTTTTACATACTAGTAAAATGAAGACAGATGAATAGGATAGTATATCACAAAATTTGTATTACAGAATTACAATTTTTAAATATTTATGTGCAATTATTTTTAAAAATCATAAATAAAAATTCAAACTGAATTTTTCATAAAATTCACGTTCTTATTAAAGTTTTACAAGAAAAAAGTTTAATTCCCAAAAATATCATTATATTTAACCTACACTTTGATCTTAGCCAAGAGGCTGAGAAGCAATTATATTTAATCTATGTCTTAAAATGATCATACCCAAAATACCTAAAAAAAGATTTTTGGACATATAATTTTCTTTCTCATAAATGGACACAAGCAACATCAAGAATTGTTTTGAATCTTAAGTATTATAAAGAGGTTATAATAATTTAATTAAAATAAGTATTTTTAGGTAAGCAACAATCATATACATACTAAATGTACTGGAATAATATTGGAAATAATTAAATATACTGGAAAAATACTGGAATAATATACTGTCAAAAATTACTGAATGGATTGGTACTGTACTGTGCAGTCAGGAATAGTTCTCATTCAACCTGCTTCATATGAAGGTTAAGTTTAACAATAAACTTAACCAATGTAAAGGAGACTGTTAGCTTTGTAGTTAGATATACCTAGATACGTATTAATATCTGTGAAGGACAATCTGATTATTGATAAATAACACTGAATAGCATAATGTTGTAAAGTTATGCGGTTATATTTTGGAGTTGTTTACATACTACTCTATTCTGTACATATATAGCAAATGAATATTTCCTTATTATAAATGTAATAACTAAATGAAAGACCTACAAAGAAATAAAAATAAGAGCAAATATGTTAGGTCTGTTTTGTAAAAAAAATACAGTCAAAATGCTAATAAAAATTAATGATACAGAAAGAAATATCTTCTTCACAAAAATATACCATGCAACAAAACTCATCATTTACTGTGTTATTAATTTCAAAACCAGAAATTCACAAAATAAATAAAAACATGACAGTAATAATCAGTAAGCATTAGTAACAATTATTAGTTAAATATAATCATACTTCAACTTTGTTAAAATAAAAAAAATTAATGCAAACACAAATATAATGGAATTATGAAAAAATGGGATACTATTCCATTTTTTTAATTAGAAACTTAGAAATAAACGTCTGATAATTAAAATTATATAAACTATGTTGCCAAGAGAACAATTCTCACAGATTTTGTTCTTCTGGTTTCTCATCAATGTCCTTCACAATTGTTTCAGGTGAACTTTCTTGCATAATGCTAACATTATCAACATTATCAGCAGCTGCCTGTAACAAAATTAAATATGTAACAAAAATTCCCCAATATATGTATCAAAAAATAAAACATATATATATATATATATATATATTATTATGTGAAAAGTAACTTACCCAATAAATACGAGTATTTGTGAATCAAATAAATTTATAAATAAAATTTACATAAACAACTTGCAACCTCCTTGAAGATACAACAGAAAGAATTTTTGGTTTAAGAACATAACAAGTTCTATTCACTACTCGCATAGTAAAAAAAAAACGTAAAAATAACCAATTTACCAGTTAGAACCACACATGATTTATGTATTTATGTATATACATACATGTACAGAAACATAAATCTGAACTTGTTTTTGGATTTAATGTTGTGCGTAGATCTTTCAGTTTTTCTTTAATTTTTTTTTGTCTGAATATAGTATATCTAGTATTTTATTTTTTTTATAGTTATTCAAGACTATACGGCAATCTCTCAGGAGCTGACTTTACAGCCAAAAATAGGAAAAAAATAAGAAAATATTGAATACATGATATTGAAATTTAACTTTATTAAAAAAAAAACTGAATTGTGAAAAAAATTTTAACAGCATGAAATAACTAATTTTGTATTCATAGGTAGAAATAACAGCTTATTTATTTACTACTTTTTTCAGAATTAATTAATTTGTTCTCATAGGTTGGCAATATCAGCTGATCAACAATTAACTTTTTGAAATTGTTTGAATAATCTTGATGATGGTTTTTGTACTGTATAAGCCATCCAGCTACAATTCAAAAAAGTTTTTAAAAAATTTAGTGAAATTTTCTTTAATACGAGGGACAATCAGAAAGCAAATTACACTCAGTCTATGAAACACATATTCATAAGACAATTTTTTTTTTATTGAACAAAAAATTACATATTATCTATTTTTTGACTTAATCACAAAGTCTTTCTAACAATTTTCATACCTTGTGACAAGTTTTTCAATCCCATTATCATAAAAATTTTCTTCCAATTTCCTTCAACCATTAAAGAACCACTTCCTTCAGTTCATCATCATTAGTGAAACTCCTCTCCCAGGTCTCACTTGAGAGTACAAAACAGGTGGTAGTGGCAGGGTGCTAGGTCAGGGCTGTAAGGTGGTTGAGACCACGCTTCCCAATTGAATTTCTGCAGTTCCTTTGTCACATGAACTGAATGAGCAGTAGTGTGTGAAGAAAAACTACTCCACTGCTCAATCGTCTGGGTCTTTGATCTTTAATGGCTTTATGCAATTTTTTTAAAGTCTCAAAGTAAGATTCATCATTGATTGTTGTTCCTCAGTGCATAAATTCACTGTAAACAAATCCCTCAGAATCAGAAAAGACTGTCAGCATAACCAATCAAACATGTGGGGGTGTTTTCCCTTTTTTGGCTGCAGCGAATATTTGTGCTTCCTCCTCCATGTGATGCTTGTTTAGTCTCAGGAGTGTAATGAAGCATCCAGCTCTCAACCCCTGTGATGGTTCGTTTCAAAAAATATGGACCACTCCTGGAATAACATTTAAGAAAAGAAAGAACAGATGCAAAATGTTGATGTTTGTGGTTGTCGGTCAACAAATGTGGCACTCATTGTGCAGACACTTTACAGTAACCAAACTGATTGTGAATAATCACAAACACACTACCATAACTGACTGATGTTAAGTTCACTCTTTAATTTTAATATGTTGGTTACTCGAGATCATTTTATTCACGCATTCCACGTTACTCACTGTTTGCAGTTGAAGGATGCACAGAACACAGTTTGTCACTCACATCTGTTAGTCCATTTCTGAACATTTGGCACAATTTTGTGATCATGAGGCAGGATATTGCATTCTCACCATATACCTCAACAATTTGGCAATTATGATTTTCACAATTGTAATTTTTTGCCCACAAAGATCTAACTACTGAACTCACTTCCATGCTGGACGAAATGTCTAGAGGACATGCTGTATTGACAACGAACCTACACACGTACTGAATGACATACAGAATTGATGATGGGGGGGGGGAAGATAACACGACCAGTGCTGCCACCACAAGACACTATATCCCTTTCAGTTCAACAACACTGCAAGGGTGTAACTTATTTTTTTATCCACCTCTCGTACATAATGGGAGACACTGCAAATAAGTATTCATTTAAAGAGTATACAGACATATTAATTTACAGTAAACTAAAAAAAATGGTTTGGCTGCAGTTCAAGAATATGTGATACTTATCCACATCGAAGAGCACCTATTGTAAAACTTTTGTAGCAGTAGAGAGACGACTTACAGAAACCAGGAGTTTTAAACCAAAATGAGCAGATACTGGTCGTCAACAAAGCACGAGAAACCATAATATTGGACAAGCAATAATAAATGCTGTAAAATTATCACCAACTACAAGCACCAGATGGCTATCACAGCATTTAAATATTTCGCAATCAAGAGTATGGCGGGGACTTCATAAAGCACAGTTGTATCCATGTAACATGGATATAAGACTTATAATAAATGGAAGATATTCTGCCAATGATTAGCTAAAAAATGGGTACAAAATCGCAATTTCCTTTGTCTTATTCTGGTAACTATTGAATCATGCTTCCCAAGAGATGGAATAATAAATTTTCATAACACCCACATTTCCACGATACATTTTAAATTAATGTATGGTTTGGTGTTCTAGGTGATAATTTGATCGGTTCATTTTTCTTACCAAGGAAACTTACAGGAGAAGCATACTTAAATTTTTTGGAACAAACCTGCCATCCTCTTGGAAAATACTTCTTGTGAAAACAGGTTAGAGAAGTGGTTTATGCATGATGGGGCACCTCCTCATTTTTCTAAAAATATAAAGGATCATTTAAATATTACATACAGTAGACAGTGGATTGGTGGAAATGGACCAGTGAAATGGCCACCATGATCTTTCGACCTCACGCCATCAGACTTTTTTCTATGGGGTTGAAGTCAATTGTTTATTCAAAAAGGATTAACACCCAAGAGGAATTAAGGAATCGCATACTGGAAGCTGCAGAAACTATTAAGAATACTAACATAATGAGATGTGCTAGAAAAGAATGGATTTGTCAAGCAAAATCATGTATTGAACAAAATGGGAGCCACTTTGAGCAACTTTAAAATAATACCTTCACTAATTTTTGTCATTTTCTGTTGTTTTCAAAGTTAAATTACATTTTATGTTAAAAGTTGTTTCCAATCTATGGACAAAACTAGTTATTTCATGCTGTAAACTTTTTTTCACAATTCAGTTGTTTTGTTTTTTAATAAAGTTAAATTTCAATATCTTGTATTCAAATTTTTCTTAGGTAATTTAATGAATTTTTTCAGATTTACATTTTCTACATTTCTAATTGAAAAAATACAACTTAATTAACCGTTTAAAAAGTTTTCTTATGTTAAACCCAAAACTGTGTTATTTTTGTATTTTACATCATATCTTTAAAAGTAATGGAGGTACAGTTCTGGAACCCATTTTTTAAAAAAATATATTTGGGTCAAAAACCATAAGAAATAACTAAATTTGCTCCTGAATTTACCGAAGTTACAGAATTTCAGGAAGTTTTCATTTCACTGGTGGAACTGAAATCTGGGCGAAATCTTTCGCTAGCAGTAACTTGCTAGTGAAGCATTTTCAGACCTATATTTATATGAACTTTTTTCCTATTTTTAACAACAGAATCAGCTCCCAAGAGAGACTGCCATATAGTTTTGAATTATCTTGTATATTCAATTTGTAACCACCAAGTTTATAATCTCATTTATATATATAAAATCTAATACCAAATTTTTCACACACATGTATAAAATAAGATTATATACAAAATTACATATATATATATAACTGTATAAGATTATAAATATATTTAATAAATATAATCTAAATCCACCAATGTTTTTTCCAGGTTGAAAAACACTTCTGTGTTATCATAGTCCAGACACAATATATTTCTTGTAATAAAAAGATGTTTTACATTATTCATCTCAAATTAATACAATAATATTCTGTTTTATAGCAATTGGCATGAACAGCTGAAACTCAATACATTAATTTAAATTCTTGAATGTAAACGGACGGCCCTAACAAACTGTAAAACTAAAGATAACATTTCATTATCCCCTACAATGGTTTGCATGTTAGGCCCCAGGTTAAACTTGTGACACAATGCCGCATAACATATACAATCAACAAGGATGTGTTGATTGTATATCTGATAGTTGATATGCACTGTTAGTTAGCAGTTGCAGTGAGCACCCATCTGACAAGGAGTGCATCCCATTTACATCATCAGATATCCCTGAGTGAGCATAGTGTTCCCTATTCATAAACGGCAGATAATAACCTCCTCTCAATAGTTATTTCTGCATGAGGAGCTCCACAGTGAAATACTGTTCTTAACTGAATGAAGTTTATTGTTCATGATAGCATTCCAATCACATTGGCACTAATCATGAACCACCCTCTTCAGGAAACAGACAAGATCATTTGAAGCAATCAGTGAAAGGAGGCTGGAAACAAACCTCCTTTGCCGCACTATCAGCGCGCTCATTGCCTTAAATCCCAACATGGCTGGGGATCCAACTTTACTGTTGAGTTAGTCTGGTCATTTGTGAATTGTGAAATAGCAGACTGAATCTCATATAAAATTGGGTGTCTAGAGTATACGTCACTAATTGTCTGCAAGGCAATCATGGAATCCAACCAAACAAGTACATGTCGAAATGTTGGGCTAATTATACTTAAGGCCTTATTAATAGTATACAACTCCACAACCAAAAAGCTGGTGATGCTGGGAGGTCAAGCACGTATTGTCTATTGTCAAACACAAAAGCACATTCAACAGAATTATCATTTTTAGAGACATCAGTATACACCGCAGCATCCAGAATCAAGCTATTTATAATATAAAATTTTTTTGCAAAAACACTGGATTTATGATCTTTTTACTATACTGACATAGATCGAAACAGTAATTAACGAGAGAAGGCTGCCAAGGTGGGTAATAACATAGAGCAACAGTAAGGACTGAAGGCAATTGTATACCTAGAGCTGAGAAAAGGTGCTGGGCTCTGATGCCCAGCAGAGCAGTAGACGTAGGCTGTTCTTGGTAACGATTAACATGTTGGTTGGGGAATACTGCATCAATGGTTAGACAATTTGGTTACGCTTTAATATCAGCCACATAAGAGCATATCATTTGCTTCCCCCTAATACAAAGAGATGGCACACCACTGTCCATCAGAAAACTTACTGCAGAACTTGACTGAAACACACCCATTGCAAGACAGATGAATGAATGATGGAATGCATCTCTAGCATCTTTAGGGCGGTAGCCCGCACCGATAAATAAGTTACATAGCCATAGTCCAAGCTCGGACCAGAGCTCAGTAGTCCAACCTGGTCTAAGCATAGACTAGAGCTTGGTACAAAGCACAACATGCATGCACAATCAGTACCCCAAGGGTATTAGACAGAACGCTCAGCATGTCTAACATTTCTAGACATTTTACCTTCAGCTCCTTTAAATGTGTTACCCATGTTAGTCATTGGTCAAACCACATATCTAGAAATCTATTACATGCATGTAACCCGTGTACATGCTTCAACTGGTTCACCATGTAAATACAGTTGAGGGTCAACATGTTCTCTCAACCTGGAAAAGCAAACGCAGTTGATCTGTTGAACACATAAGTTGCGGCATAATGTTAACAATGATCAACCATCTGTCCTTAAACCACCTTTCTACAAAGGACTTATAACAAGAATGGATCATATACTACGTAGAGGTAAGCTAAGATGAATGCAGGTATTTTTAGGTGGCTGTACTGAAATTTATTTTCTGGAATTCAGAAACGACCAGCAATCCAGCAAAAATTAACATGTATCTTACATCTGTTGCAAACAAATATAAAAGATTGCAGATGCAAAATTCGTAGAGGTACTTATTGAATGTGCCAAGACAGTACTTGAATACACTTACTTCAAGTAAGAATATTATGGCACACTGATAATGTAATGTAATGTAATGTAGAGAATATAACAAAGATCAGTAATACATATCCTGAGGTGGTGAGGCAGATCAATCATATTAACTCCCTTAACATATTAGCTTCCCTTAACCATGTACAGGGAAGAGGGTGATGAGAAAGAAAGAGGGTGATGAGAAAGAAAGAGGGTGAAGTTAAAGAAAGGGAACAATCACAAAAGATTGCAAACCATTCTTCTGATCTAGTTTATTGTCTGTGCAGGACTGAAAAAATACTAAAATTTAAACGATACGAAAGGAAATGCTTGATATTAACATACTTGAGGATTCTAATTATAATAATCCAAATCTACTGTACATAACCCAGTTTTCCAAATGCTTTAAGAGTTCTGTTGCTCAATACTTTTGTTGACTTTTTCTCAATCAAATCCTCAATTCTCAATATATTCCTCTACGGATAGGTACACGGGAAATTGATTGTTTACTAATTGGCTCAGTCTGCTGATGCCAATAGATAATGCCCATTCCTTGATGAAGATCATTGGAGTGACAATCCCACTTGTGACTCTCTTTAAAAATTCCACAAAAATGTTTGACGTGTCTTAACATGTAAAGCTGGGTCTATTATTTAACCATTATCAAATAATTAAAAAAATAAATACGAAGCATATATACAAAGTGTGCTTCTTGGTCGGTACTTAAACATGGAGACACCATAGTTGAAGGAATCATATATAAAACTTTTTTTATCAATGCCCAAATGAAGATTACCTTTCATTTCAGAGCTATAATGTTTATACTGAATATAAAAGTTAATAGTAAGAGATCAAACAAATTAGATACAAACAAGTCAGCGATGCATTTTTTTAATATAGTACTGAAGCATTTCCATACCTTAGATTAATCCATCTTGACTGACAAACATACGAGGATATCGCTAAGGAAAGAATGCTCCCAACCAGTAAGTCTTTTAAGTTTAGTTTTCTAATTTGAATATTGTTGAAAAATAAGAATCAGGTTACAAGAATACTATCTGACAAAAATCTAATCTTTTTCCTGATATTTCAACTTAATAATTTTCAATTGTTTCCATATTTTCTCTAATGGTGAAAATAAAATACTGCTGACTGAAGGCTATCTCATCCATGACTCATCATAATTACCAGTAATTATTCTAAGAAGATTTCCATTTTAACCATACCTTCATGAATTATATCATTCTACCTGTCTACAAATGAATGCATTATTAATAATTATTGAACATTTAATGGTTTCTTTACCACCATGTTGCTCATATTTTTTCCATTTGTTGAACAATCTATTAAAGTTAAAAAAAGAGATTCGGGTACTCCCAAATGAAGCCAGCACATTTGAAGTATTACCTTCAAGAAACGTTTTGGTGACTTCAAAAATATTATTCTTCCTAGTTTGTTGTGTGCTGAGATAATATTATAAAATGTACTGATTTTGTTAAACTGTTCCAACAAGGATTTCAACACAAGCTTATTGTTTGTTTTATGAGCAAACCAGAGATGTTTTTGTATTATAAAAAAGAATATAAAACGCAAATTGTCAGATGATAATATGATACAGCAGCATAACATGATAAAAAGATTAAAACATTAACTCAAACTTTCGAAACCTTTAACAATGGAAAACTCCAGTACATCTTTGAAAAACAATATTACTTTGTTGTGTTCAGACTAAGCACTATTTGCTTTTGCAATCTGTCTACATTATCAGATGTTACTGCATTATTTTCAACTACAATATTTTAACTCTTACAATCTGACAGGTCATTTGTCTAGAATAAATAAAATTACAATAATTATAAGTGCATGTTGAACTAATAATTATTGCAAAAAAATGCACATCCACATATAAGTAAGAATAAGTGAAATTATTACCACCATTAAAAACAATAAACTCCTATTATCTATCATTCCTAAGTTCATTCACTTGTAACAAATTTTGCAAGTTTATTTAGTCTTATCAGTGGCTCAAACTTAAACAGCATTTAAAAAAACATAATTGGTGGACACTCAAATAGAAAATTAAGTATTGCCTTTTTTTTATACTGCTAAGTAATTTCAACAAAAAATTAATGAATTAATTATGTTTCCAGACAATATTGAACTTAAGTAAAAATATTTTTCAATAATTTAGGCATTTCGGTTATGATATTCCACTTATAGTGTAGGGTACAAATAGGCTTACATTATTATAATTATATCTCCATCATACTTAAGTCTCTATCATTAAATACTAATTATGAAAGATGAGAAAGAAAACAAAACAAACTTTAGGACCTGATTCTGGAGACCAGTACTGGAGTGGGGTCTTCAATAAGGGCATTAAATGGTGGAGGCACTGGTGCAACCTTTACACCCCTTTAAGTGCAAATGATGAAACATTAAGCATACCTGAAAATGTGTTAAATCTCACAACCATTTACTGAATGTTTGCAATTTTCTGATTTTTTCCTCAGACCAAGAAAAAAAAATTTTTTTTGGAGTTGAAAATCTCCAGTAGATCCTAAAAATATTGGTACTCTTTACCTCAATTTAAAATTTCCTTTATGTAAGAAACAACTGAAAGTGATTATCTCAGATGGAATATCCTACATTCAAGTTATAAATCACAATAAAACAGGTATGATGCTTGTACAACAAGCATTTTATTGTGATATTAGGTTTTAAACTACACCAGCAGATAACAATTTTCTCCTTAACTGATCGACCAGTCACAATAAATATTAGAAAATGACGTTATGCTAAAAATGTTTATTTTCAACATCATTTCTTGTATTAAAAAAAATAACATTATCACATATTTCCATTTTACAGGTTCAGAAAACCCTGAACCCACCCTGGTAGCAAAGCTGATTTTACTGTCACAACTAAACAAAGCATAATAAGAATTCTTATAAATAAAACTTTATATGGGATGCAAAATTAAAGTAAAAAAACCTAATTAGCTTTACTCCCTTTCAACTAATTTTCTAACTGGTAGCAAAACATTCTGAACTAAAAAATCAATAAAACTAAAAGGATTGATATTTTCTCCTAAATACAAAATTAACACCTTGTATCTGAAACAAATCTATTTCACTGAATTCAACCTACTGTACTAACTTCTCTTTGAATTCCTTCACCACTATTAGCAGCTAATCTCAGTAGTTTATCATTGTGATCTTTTAACTGGAGTCGCTCTTGCTAAAAAAAAAAAAAAATTAATAAAACAATAAAAATAAGAATTAAATTACCCTATAATAAAACAGATATTCAACAGAGTCAAACAAATTTCTCTCCTCTCTCTCTCTCTCTCTCTCTCTCTCAGAATTGTTAACATTCAAAAGTTTATTGATCTAATCTTCTAACAGATCTATTTTTAACACAAAATTAGAAGTAACAAATTTTAGTAATAAGTCACTCTTAAATAAAAGACTAAAATTTGTTAACAAGTAAAGTTTTAATAAAAAGAAAATTGAACAAATATAGAGTAGGTTTTGTAAAGATTCATATTATTAAGAACAGTAAGTGAAGCATATATTTCAAGATTAATTATATATATATATATATATATATATATATATATATATATATATATATAAATATTAAAACAACATTCCAAAATTATAATAAATGAAAATAAGCGATTTTTATTTATATGTTTTTACATAAATTCTTCCTCCTTATGACATTATTCCACTTTATCTTGAGCTTCCTTGTCTTCCCTCTTATCTTTTATTACTTTTACATTACTACCTTATCCTAACATTTTAATTTGCAACCTTTCTCTCTTTACTTTTCCTGCCATTTGTAACTTCACTGCTTAGTTGCACATCCCCAATCTATCTCAACCAACTTGTATTAATATTTAACTCCTCTCTTCATAACAATCATAATGAAGAAATTTTATCAAGACAATTTTTAAACATAAACACATTACTATTATAATGCAGAATATACTTTTAAAAAAATTTATTCAGTTAGGATTTAGGTTTTTAAATATATATATTTAGCTATTTTCTTTATATTCTTAAACAACACAACATTTTTTCAACATAATTACTAGTACAACTCAGCCACTGGTTTATAAAAAGAGATGAGCTTGATAATGCTTTGTATACAACTAGAGAACAGAATGGAATGGAAAGTGGTAGGTAATCTCTATGTATTACAAAGCCTAGGGCTTGTGACTTTGCTACTGGATCTTTCTGCTCAATCGGTAGTTATTTATTACAATTTTCAAATAATCAATTAATCTGAATAGAAGGAATGTAGGTGTTGTGTTTTGGATCTCAGATCAGTGATCTTTATGTTTAGGGAACATCAACACCTAGCAGGGAAAACAGCCTAACAGCTTGCTCTTTGTGATGTAACTAATGTCTGTACATTCTTTAAATTTCAAGAAAATTGGCACCCTTAAGGTGCTAGTCAGGTCACCCATTCCACAGTCCTAACACTAAATTTTTTACCTATGTACTCTATACGTGTAGGATTTATAGCTTCTGTGATTAGCAATTAATTGCCCCGTATTTATCAGCTGTTTAGGAATAGATGACCAATTAATATGGAATAAACAAATTTTAGAATCTCGCTCTCCTCTCTTTTCTCTCTTTTTGTCTTTAGCCTTCGGATCCACCGTATTACTTCAGGGGATGAACGTAAATGAAGTATAGTTTGTACAGTCTTTGTACAGTCTCAGGTCGACCATTCCTGTGGACGGTGTTAGACATGTTCAATGGGGCATTGTCCACGGGGAGTTTTCCCCGTTGGAAGGAGGCCAGGTTGGTCCTCCTCCCGAAACTGGGAGCCGAAGAAACCAGGAAATACCGGACGATCTGCCTCATCACAAGATGGGAAAGCTGTATGAGAGACTGATCGCTGAAAGACTGTGGTCGGAGATTGAGGCGGGCGGAGGTCTTTCCCCAGACCAGTACGGCTTCGTTCGGGGAAGATCGACCGTCGACGCCGTCCGACGGGTGCTAGAGTGGGCCAGAGTCCAGTCGGCAGGCACGTGGCGACGAAGGAAGATCCCATTGATCATTCTCCTAGACATCAGGAATGCATTTAACAGCGTGCCATGGGGAGTGATCATGGGAATACTCCGGGAGAGTGGGATCAGCGGCTACTTGCTCGCCGTAATAAATGACTACCTGCATGAGAGATCTCTGCGGGTACGCACAGAGGAAGGAGAAGATGACTTCAACATGTTTGGAGGCGTTCCGCAGGGGTCGGTGCTTGGGTCTCTTCTTTGGAACATCGCGTACGACGGCCTTCTGCGGGAAGAACTCCCGGAAGGATGCCAGTCGGTCGCGTACGCAGATGACCTCGCGCTGATGGTGTCGGGACGGACGGAGGAGGAGGTATAAGATAAGGCAAACTTGGCGGTGGCAGTCGTCAGCAGATGGCTGGGGGAGAGAGGACTACGACTTGCACCACACAAGACGGCGGCTGTCTCGATCACCGGCAGAAGAAGACTGAGGAGAATGTCCTTCATGGTGGACGACGTACGGGTCCACACGCCCGGTTTTGCTAAGTACCTGGGCGTGTGGATTGACAAGAATGGGCTGTCTAACACCCACCTCAGAGAGGTCCGAAGAGGGCCGAGCAGATACAAGACGCTCTACAAAAACTAATGGGCAACAAGAGCGGACCACGGGCGAGCAAGCGACGGCTGATCCTTTCAGTGGTTTCCTCCGTCTTGCTGTACGCGGTCCCGGCCTGGAAGGACGCACTTTCGAGAAAGAAGAACGTACGGATGCTAGCCTCCCTTACCAGAAGAGCGGCGATACGCATAACATCGGCGTATCGCACCGTATCAGGATGCGCAGTGGCATTGCAGGGGTCATTGCAGGGGTGCCTCCCATCGAGCTGCGGGTCACGTAGCTGGTCTCCACATACGAAGGAACGCCGAAGGCGGAAGCCCGGAGGCAGCTGATTGACTATCAGCTGCCTCCGGCAGGAGATGTGGAGAACGGCTACGGCTGGGGCATGGACCAGGAGACTGATCCCGGACTTGGGACCGTGGGTCAGGCGGAGGCATGGGGAGGTAGATTACTTCCTCACGCAGTTCCTGTCTGGACACGGGGAGTTCGGGGTCTACATACATCGGTTCAAGAGAAGACGGACACCGAGGTGCTTCTACTGCGGCCAGGATGACACGCCGGAGCACATCTTTTACGAGTGCGAAAGGTGGGCTGTGGTCCGGCGTAGGCATGGCACAGATGGCCTCACTCCAGAAACAACTATAGCTCACATGCTGAAAGGGAAGAGAGAACGGGAGGCGGTACAGAGCATGGTGGCTAGCATCCTGAAGACGAAGGAGGTACATGGAAGACAGTGGGGAGAAGACTTTTAGGCGCGGGTAAGCAGCAATGTCTCTAGCAAGTATACTGTGTGTTTCTTCTATTATATATTTTATTTTTGTGTTGTATTATATTGTATTGTATTGTGAATTCATTGTCTCCATTGTCACTGTGGATGGTTCTCTACGGCCGGCTCGAGATGACAAGCACGATCGCTTCGACCGTGTGCAGGAGGGCCACGGCTAGAGGTGACATCGCCTCAGAGACAACATGAAGTGTGGGTTTCATTTATTATGTATTTTCCTTGTATTGTATGATTGTGGTATTATTTTATTTTATTGATTGTGTTTCCGTTCCTGCTAACGGCTACGAGGGCACTCACCGCGAACGTGCCCGCGGATTGCGGAAGGAGGAATAAGTTCAGACGCCAACGTGATGGGCTGCAACTGAAGGGAGGGTTCTTCGCTATTGTCCTGATTGTGTTTTATTTTATCTTATTTTATTTCATTTTATTGAGTTGTTTTGTGTTTTGCTGCTGGTTGAGGAGTGCAATCGCAGCCAACGTGATAGTGGTGGCTGACTGCGACGAGAGCTGCCGCAGCAGCGGGAAGTTACTGTGTTTACCGAATTTTATTTTATTGTAGTGTTTATTTCATTTCTTTTGTTTATGTTTTTGTGTTTATATTGCTGGCGGGATGGCGGGCTGGCGATCACTGCGACCGTGTGTAGGAAGGCCACGACCAGCGGTGACGAAGCCGAAGAATGAGACGGATGGGAAGAATAGACTTTTATTAATTATGTATTCTGTATGGGTGTGTTACTAGGCTTAACTGCGTTTTCCTGATGGCGGCTAAGTGGTGGTGTGAGTGGGAGTGAGTGTGTTTTATTACTTGTGTTGTGTCCTGCGGATGGGTGAAAAAAAAAAAAAATGCAGGGGGCGAATCGTGGTCGCCGTGCAGGGCCAGGGAGGCAGCCTGGATGCAGAGGACGCTTTGGCTCCTTCATATGCAAGAATGAAGGTCAGTTGGGGTGCTCCGATGATGCATTTGGGACCCTCAGGTGTGAGAGGGGGGACGCGGCGGTTTGCCGGCTTCGCGCAAGGCGTAGTCGGCAACCTAGTGTAGGGGCGGGAAGGGTAGCCGCTCAGTGGAGGGATGTAGTGGTCGTCCAGAAGGGAGGGCTACTGCATCTTGATGAAACTGAGAGGACGCCGAAGAAAAGGCAAGACAGGGGGGCAGTCGACTGCCACGACACTCCGACATTCCTGCGCATAACCTAACGGCGGTGGCCGGGGATGTTGGGGGTGTTTAACAAAAAAAAAGGTCGACCATTCCTTAAATGTGCAGTTAATTGAAACCCAACCATCAAAGAACACGGTATCCACGAACTAGTATTCAAATCTGTATAAAAGTAATTGCTTTTATTAAAATTTGAAACTTAGAACTCTCGACTTCGAAATCAGCTGATTTGCGATGACGAGTTCATCACTCAGGCTGCCACTCTCCCAGGTAATATTTGTGGTATAAAATAATTTAAAAAATTGCATTCCAGCCTTGCTCTCCTAGAAAAAACTACTCATAAAAGACAGTATTAACTAACATGACTATTTTTTAAATTCTTTCTTTTTTTTGCTACAAGATATTCAACAAAGTTCAAGATACTCAACTAAGTTAAAAAAAAAGAAATAAAAAGGAAGAGATCAGGCTGTTGTGTAATTTCCTACATGTACATGACCAGATTTATTAACTTTATAATTATGGAATGTTAAGTACTCATCTTTTTTACAAAATTTCTAGCAATGTTTATAAAAATTAGAGGTATATCCAATTTTGGAAGAATGATATATATATAATAAACAGAAATACAATATGAGATTGTAAAGGAATTCTAGAACAAATAAATCAAACCAAAGTGGGGATAGCCAGTATCAGAAAAATAGTCTTACTAAAAATAAAATAGAAAGAAAAGCACCAAATTTAAAAATCAAGTAATAATGCATACAAATACACACTCACAAGTAACTGAAATAGAGGTATTAAGTGTTCCAATCAAAAATAATAAGTGATCAAAAGTATATACTGTGAAACCTGTTCAAAACAGAAACCAATGGGGATCAATTTTTTTTTTCATTTTGAGCAGGTTTCCATTTTATCCAGTTACAATAGTAATGATGAACATACTGTGTACTGTATGTGCTAAGTAATAATGTGTCATACTAAGAATACATGGCAACTTACCAAGGAATGCTATAATCCACTGGAATAATACAGTAAACTAATTCAATTTGTACGCTTACTAAGTATTTTTATTACTCAATTAACATTACATTAACTACAAAAACTATAAAAATACAATACATATAATTAAGTTACATTTTTATCATGATTATTTGTGTGATATACACATGTCACCTCATGTTAACTGTTTTCTCTTTCTTTAACAGCATGCTATTCTAAAGAAATACGTGCTTTACACAAATATTCCAAAAATTCAGTATAGTTTTTTCTTGCAGCGAACATTTGTTGTCACTTAAGCTTTGGAATGCATCGAGATACAAGTTTATTTTAATGGGATCTTCATTGTTGTTTAACGAATCACTGCGTTCAGTAAGGTCTTCCTCTTTGTCAGTAAGTAGTACCATATCATCATTATCTTCCCATGGAACTGACAAAACTACCTCAGTCGTATTGTTAGCCATAATACTGGTAGCCAGATCACTGTCAAAGTTTACATATGTATCAGCATCTATTTCAAATTCATTAGTATTACACAGATCTTTTAAAATTCTCATATTTTCCTCTGCTTCATCTAAGACTATAATTGTTGCATCAGAAGCAATAAAAATTTAGCTTTATTAAAACATTTTGTTATGGTTTCTTCTTTTACATTCTTTACTGCCATATGAATCCAGTACATAGCATCAAGTACTGAAATTGATTTTGCGAGCTCAAAGCATTCTTCACACCATTCATTTTTGTAACAATTGATTGGAACACCATTCTTCTGTAGAGGATTTTCATAGTGTAATAATCACATCCTGATTTGATGGTTGAGTGATGCTAGTAGTATTAGGTGGAAACCACACAAATTTAACCTTAGACAAATCGATATGAGGAAGACAAGTTGCATTATCAAGCAATAACAGAACTCGGCAGTTTTGAATTTTTATTTTAGAATTTAAATTGTTCAGCCACTCCTCCATTATAGAAGAAATCATGCAACGTTTTTTGTTAAATCACCAAGCCAGAGGGAGTTTATTAACATTAATGTAACAAAAGCACCACCGTCTTGTCAATTTACTGATGACTAGTAGTTTTAGAAGTTTCCTGGCTATGTTTGCACGAAGAAGGACAATAAGGCATTCTTTTGACATCTTTCCACAAACACATTTTCTTCCTTTTAACACTAGTGTTTTAGTCAAAAATGTCTTTTTGATCGTAGCCAGCCAGAATGATAGAAAGTCTTGTCTCCTGTTCCCTAAGTACAAGGTTATCAACATCAATTGCTTCTCCAAAAACTTCATTCCAAACAATGTTATGTCTATTTTTTAAAACTTTCAAGTCATTCATTAGAAGCTTTAAAATCAGGTTTGTTTAATGTTTTAGCTAACAGTAAAGCTTGGTTTTGTAAAATAGGTCCAGAAATCAGCAAATGTTTAGATTTACTGCTAACACAAACCATTCCCACAACAGTTCCATTTATTTCTTTATATCTATTAGTTTTCTGCTGTCTTTTCATATTTCCCTTTCCTTTTAACCACTCATCTATAATGTTTTCTGTTTTTTAGTGTTGCAGATCTGATTTTTTCCACACTTAAACTTGTCCATTAACTGATGTACAGTCAATTTACTTCGTTATTTAGTTCAATAACTTTAAATTTTTCATTCAGTGTTAAAGTAGTGTTTTTAAGACATATTTTAGTGAATTTAAAACAAAACCAAATCTAAAATTACGATAAACCGATATGTATATAGTAAGGTACAGAAATAAGATTCAGACATAATACACAAGAATACAATAAAGTACAAACACACTAATTGTTACTCAGTAAAAAACTAACACGAACATCAGATAGCTCGACATCCACAACTAGTTTACAAGCAATCGCCTTCTAAAAATTATGATAAAATAATAAATTTTCCTTCCTTAACATCCATAGTTCATACAGTGTATTTTCCAAATTATTCAGGGTGCCTAACTTCCATTTCTGTGTGGTGGAGGTTCTGTATTATACAGGATGATTTACATTGATTTTTCCACTTTTTTAACAGGAACAATATTATTTTCCAAAATGGGAAGGTTTCTTCTTCTTTTGAACAGGTTTTACTTTACTTTTTTTTTATTTAAAAGTTGTCAATCTAATATTAAGAGGTCATTATTCCTCAGCCCCTTCTCAACAAATTGTGTGGTATGTAAACATCAAATTGATTCATAGGGCATTTAACCAGCTTTTTAGTGTAGAGTAAACATTTAAGCTACTATACAATAGCTTATGCATTGTGTGGTACAATTATATTAAACAATATAATTATGTTAATGGGGCTAATAATAAAATAAAAGATTCTTGACATAAAAAAAAATTGAGTTACATTATTACAACTTCTTATCAACAAAAGGCTCTTGTTTTAAAATAAAAACACAATTAATTATCCTCACAAAAAAGTAAATAAATAAACAAATGAACAAAAGTAAATAAAAGAAAACTAATTGTTCAATGTTAATTCCATCATTCATGATAAAACGATTCACTTATTGCAACAAATGTACTCTTTTGTACTCTGAAATAGAACATTCAAGAAAAACAAAAAGTATTATTAAAATGTGACATTACCAATCATTACATGGCTCTTTCACAATAAGACACTAAAATAGCTAGGCGTGACACTTGGTAGAACGCTTTCAATTAAGGAGCACCTAATGAAAACTGCAGAGAAATTGAAAGTGAGAAACAACATTATACATAAGCCCTGTGGAACAACGTGGGGAGCATCAGCTTCCACTTTGCACACATTGGCTCTGAACCTTGTCTTCTCGGTTGCAGAATATTGTGCGCCAGTGTGGCATAACAGCCCTTATGTTCACAGAATTGATGCTCAACTTAATAACACTATGAGAATGATTGCTGGGGTTATCAGCAATCTATGGAATGGCTCCCAGTATTAAGCCAAATACCACCTCCAAATCTGCACCATATGAATGCTCTTGTAAGAGAGTACAAGAAGATTATAGACAATCGAAACCTACAAATACATGAGGACATTGAGGATGCCAATCATGGTCGTCTTCGATCTAGAAAGTCATCTATCAAAGCAACAACTGCTGCCACAGAGGAAGGATTTAACCTAACTGATGCCTGGCGTCAAGAATGGAACACAAAGCAGAAAAACCAAATTACTCAAAAGCCGCCGGATTTTGACTTGCCATGTAAGACATAGTAAATGTTAAACAGAATACAAACTCAGTATGGTAGGTACGCCTATTTCCTGTATAAATGGGGTAAAACACAGACGCCCCTTTGCGAGTGTGGTGAAACTCAAACTGTAAAACACATCACAGAAGTTTGCCCTAAGGCAGCTTATGAAGGGACTCCTTATGATCAAATAATATCAAAGCTAGAAATTTATATAAAATGTCAGCTTTGTATCAAATTATCATATTAGTAATTTATAGATACATCAATGGCAATAAAAGAAAAAGTTTTTTTTGTGAAGTCTTGCTTTAAGTTTTGAAATTTGTGCTCAAATTTTGGTTTTTGGTAATTCATTGAGGTAGCAATTGAATTTTAGAGTACATGTATAATTAATAATAGTGGGAATCTGATTTAAATGGATATGACATTAAAATTTAAGTGTGAATGTTTTAAGTATAACATTCTAAGCAACACACTAAACAAACTAAAATATATTATTGAGCATAATTATATTATAACTATAAAAAAAACTTGAAAAAGATGCCAAATATTATTCAATTACCACTGTAGTAATTGAATAGAAATTAAAAAAATTGGATATGCAAAGTAATGTATCATGAGATGAATACCATATTTTGTATAATAACCACTAATGTTTATATGTTATATGCTGTAATCAAATGTCTGCAGGCAACAGACATGAGACAACCCACAAAATGGTTTAACTATTCTATTCACAAAATGGTTTACATATAAGAAACATAGCATGACTGGCTCAGCAAGTAAATGAAAACTGAAGAAATTTTCAATTTCCTTCTTCACTGATTCAAAATCAACCAAGCCCATCAAAATTTAAATGATATTCAGCCCTAATTTGTTAATAACATGTATTGAAACACTATTACTTTCAGAGAATAAAACTCTGACAACCCAGAGATTCACACCGAGGATCTGACTATTGACTGGGATTATTGACAGGGATCTTGGGTCTGACTAATGACTTTCACAGTTATCCCTTGGGACAACTGGTATTTTCACACTTTACACACATCATAATAAAAAAAAAAAAAAAAATATGGCAGAAAATGTATAGTAACAATTAATTAACAGAATACAACAATTAAAAATGTTAAATGAAACAAAAAATCAAAACATCACCTGATAAATTAAAGATTCAATTAAAATTTTCTGGATTCCTCAAAAAATTAATGTTTTTATTTACAGTTTCAATTAACAAAATTTTACATTTTTCATATGTTGGTGTTGAATGTTGTATGTAAATAACAAAAAATTTGTTTGTTCTAAACAAATCAGTTTTTACTTTTTTAATATAAGAGAAAATGATTTTCGTTTCTAGGTAAATTATTATTAATATAACAATTATTAAATAAAAAATATGCAACGATATTCACTTAAACTTATAGATTGCTAATTTTTTAAGATTTAAATACCAACATGTTTAATTTTAAAAACCCAACGCACCAAAAAAAAAGTGTAAAATAAAAAAAAATTAAAAAAAAAACAAAAATAAAGAGAAAAGGAATAATAACCCCTCATAATACTACAAAAACAGTCACCATTTTTAATAAAAAGGAAAAAAGCAATGGAGCAATAAATTTAATTACTTATGTAGGAATTACATAATCAAAGGTAGGTAGTATTACATAATCAAAAGAATTTGTGGTTTCAGAAGAAAGAGTGAAACTGCCTTTTTTTTATAAATATTGCCAAAAAATAAGAATTTTATCAAACTAATGCCAAGGCTGTCGAAACATTATGCAATTTTCCTTACTTTAGATTTTTTGTCACTATACAACAAAAATTTAGTGAGATAATGAGGTTGCCCCTTTAGACCCATATTCCATGTTTAAATATTAAACCCCTTTAGATTCATATTTAATCTTCAGGTTAATTGTGGGTCAAAGTTTTGGAAGGGAAATATAAACAGTAAACCAAATAATATATAACTTTTAATATAACATCCACTCTTTTCATACATGTGTCTTTTAGACTACATGTACAGTTTCAAGAGTACATGTTCTCAGAAGTAAGGGTCTTATAATTAAATACATTCTTAAAATATCAAGCAAATCCCCTTTGTGTTATGTCACTTTGTACTTTAAATTCTACATTAGCTGTTTTTATTAAAACCATATCAGACAAAGTACTGTTATAAAAACTATTAGTACAGCTTCTGTAAAGTAAGCTTAAGAAAATGTATCTATGTGGATTTTTCTTTTAACTATAATTATAATTTTATTTGTACTGACAAATCAAGTCAGATTTACTGAAGTCTCAGGTAATTTTCCCTGGCATTATCCCTGTCAGATTTAATACATTTTGTAATTAAAATTATCATATCTAGGTACTAGTTAAAATTTTGAGGTGGGACCAGTTTTTTTTTTTGCTATATTCTAAAAAAAGTAACATAAATTGTGATTTTGTCGAAATTTATCCTTAAAATTTTGGAACATTTTTCCTCATCATCGAACAAACACCTTATAAAAAAAGAAGTAAATAAATATTTTGGATGATAAAACCACACACGAAGGCTATTTTACAGGCAATACATTCTATATAATTTTTTTTTAAATCAATGACAGTAAATAATTCTAAAAAATTCCAGTTTTTAATTTTATTCTTTTCAAGTTAACTTTCCTGACACTTTTTATTTACCATTCAGTATTCAAATTTATAAATGTGTCACAACTAGGACTTCTTTTTTAAAAAATAATTTTTAATTAAAAGTTATGTTTTCAAACAAAACCTTATTTCATTTACCATTGCTAAGAAATATTTCGGTTTTTAGATGTATTCAGAAATATCTATTTTGACCATCCCTGAATCCATCTTAACTATTTTCGGCATGACGTCTGTACATACATATGTATCTTGCATAACTCAAAAATTATTAGCTGTAGAATGTTGAAATTTTGGATTTAGGACTGTTGTAAAATCTAGTTGTGCACCTGCTCTTTTGATTGCAATTGACTTGAACAAAAATGTCCAAAAAAAGCCCAAAAACCAAAAAATTATTTTATAACTATTTTATAACTGACATTTTTTTAAAAACTTTTTTTTAAATTTAAATATATTGATTTATTAATAATTAACCTCTGTAAAAAAAAAATTTACAATAATTCAACAATATCAATAAAAAAAAATGAAAGTCATAAGTTATTTGTGAAATAAAATTTTATGTACTTTTAATTTAAAAAAAAAAGTGAATATGTAATTCAATAGGCATACAAGGACATTATGTGGTGTCCATATCAGATTTTTTACTAATATCAAATCTTTCATTTATTGAAGTATCTGGGTGTAAAAGACTATATATTCTAAACTTTTTCTTTTTCATTAATCTTAAAAATAGCCTGTGGGTCTTATGCAGTGGCAGAGTTTATACCATTGGATAAACTACCATTGGTTTATGCAATGGTAATTATATTTATTTTTTAAAAGTCATTTTGAACATTTTTAACCGCTTTGTGAAAATAACTAAATATTACACAGAACAATAAAACAAAAGGCACATTATCTTTTTTTCTATAACTGTTATATGCAATTTGCAGCAGCAGATTATGTTTAATTATGCAGTAATTTCTGGTAAATTACATAGTTTCAAAAAATCTTTAACCAATTACACATCCACATTTATTTTAAACAATAAATAAAATCTATACTGAATGGGACAAGAATACAAATAAGAATGTCATGCTTAAAACAGAAAAATTTAACCTTGAGATCCCGAACTTGTTCCTCTAGCATCCGTATATCCTGCTTAAGAGAAGAAATCTGCGTTGTTTCTTTTAACATGGTTTGTATCTTTTGTCTCTCAAAATTCAACACTTTGCTTATATTTTCTGTAAAATAATTAAAATAATGAAACCTGTAAGGAACATATAATTTAATTATCTAAATAATTACTTATCTTAATTATTTTGGGGTTCACATATCTTCTTACAACTAAAAACTTCATTTTAAAGATAAAATATTTCTGATCTTCAACGTATCACATTGGTAATAAACTCATTCCTAATATCATAATTAACTAATAAATTATCTCTGTACTTAATACAAAAACAGATATCATATTTAAGGTTTCAAAGCCATATAATGTAGGTGGAAAAATGAATAGAAAGAAATAACATTAAAATGACTGAATGTAAGAATAAACTAAGCGTTTATTAACAAACTGAACATTATAAATATGAATTGTAGAGATTTTAATATTTATGACCTATTATGGTCGAATAAATAATAAGCATTGATTAAACAACATGTTAAATGGTGGTTTAATAAACGATTAAACAGATAAAATCAACTGACTAGAAATGTACCCAAACAAAGAACTATGGAGGGGAAAATTACATACATTACAATTACTATCATGAACTTAACAACTGCTACCAGTCAGTTTTATTCTTTATCTTTTTCATATTTAATGTATAAGCACAATGCTGATTTCTGCATACAAACTGTGTACAGTTTTTGTTATGCATAAGGAGTATAATTAATTCCCGTATCAAATACTGGTTCAATTTTAATACACTCAAAGAAAAGTATACTGTAATTGTTTATTTTGACACTTAAAAATACAAAAAACAGATGGAGCTTCTGTGTCTTACAATTTCCTGTGAATTGGCAATAAACACATACATGAACTTTATAACACTTATATTAATGAATACAACACAACAAAGAAATAGCATTACTACAGGCTGAATGGATAAAGAATATATCTTGAATTATGAGTTAACATGTTTAAATAAAAAGAATGAATGACATTACAAATTTGAATTACATAATTGAAGTGAATTGATTCTAACATTACGATCTAATATGTTCAACTAAACAATATATTAGACAGGGAACAGGAAATTGCAGGGCCACAGCATTCTTATAAAAATAAATCAAGATATCACAACATTACTGCCTATCAAAATTGGCAGATTTTTTATTGTCTGGTAACAATTGTGCAACTTCAGATGAAATACTTAATTACATTAAATCCAACAGAATGTAAAAATACTCGTATATTGATCAATACATTAAAATTGTCTTAATCATTCAAGATTAGTAACAGGCACAATTTTTGCTTTGGTCTACAAGGAATTCCATAAGAGGTTTTAACATCTGCAACAAGCATAAAGCTGTCTGAACCGAGAAATGTTTTCCCAATTAAGCCATTTTTCCAATGTAAAGAAGCGAGATTTTCATCTGAAATTAGTACATCATCTACACAGACATTTTTCATAGAAATTTACTTACCACTTGTGTGGTTGTAACTGGTTTTAAATAATCCTTTGACCATCTTTTCCAAACAGACTGGGTGAATTTTTAAATCAATTGCCAACGGCCCAAACAATTGATGGACTTCAATGAAGTCAGGGTCAGGAACAGAGGTGAAGAAAGAACCAATAAGAAAGTCTCCACATGTTAATGGTTACAAATTCTTCAGAAGATTTGTGATGATTCTGATTTCTTAATCAGAAGATTCAGCAAAGGGTGAGAATTCAAAAAATCTTGGGTCTGGGTAAGTAATTAGGTAAAAAGTAATTAGTTGGGTAAATAATTCTTCAAAATTGAGACTATTTTGTCTTACAAAACAAAAAGGATGGAATTTGATGCTTTTTATGCCACTTCCCCGATTGAAATGCGGAGATGAAGAAGTAATAATAATGTCAATTCCTACAATTTTAGTAATCGCTCAAATAGTTGACTGACGGTCAGATCAGATCAGATTACTAATTTTTTTCAATATTTTTATTTGTTTTTGATGTGGAAAGGCGACCTGGGTAAACATCATCTTCAATGTCTTCTCAATCATCTTGGAAACATGTAAACCACTCAAAAAGCAGAGCATGTGATACATTCATTGCCATATACTTTTTTTAATAAAGGATAAGTTTTAGTAGCAGTTTTTCCAAGTTTCATATGAAATTTCACAATTCTTTGCTCTAATAAAAAAATTATTATTTTGGTAAAACAAAAAAACAGTTGTTATCCAAACGAAGGTCATGGCCAGACTAATATGTCTACAGAAACTGGAGTGGCAACAATCAAAAGAAAAGGCTTCAAACTACACAGCTGTCAGTCGTATGAATTTGGCACATGCGCAATTCTTCTGTAGCAGCATTAGTCTCGTTATTTAATAGCCACACCTCGTAAAACGTTTTAATACAGCAATGAAAGCTTTTCATGTTAAATAAGATATTAATTCCAAATGTATATCCCTGGTAGAAAGACATGTGGATAAGCATATATGATTGGCAAGACCTTTTATTTCTGCCTGCCATGCCGAATATTAATAGACCACCATAATTGAAAACTCAGTAAGAGAAAGGTTTGGATGGAGTGACTTGAATAGATAGTAACTGACCAAGTTGTTGAGTTAGTCTTTTAGTACTGAAATGAAAGCATTTTACACATTTTCAAATAAATGAAGGGCCATATAATGACTTTACCATTGATAATCCAAAATTTTTCACAGAAAGAACTCGATTAACTGAATGCTGCTATGTAATAGTCCCAATTGTTTGCTTACAATTTTCAGTCTTGTTAAGTGTGCGTTAGGATGTAGGATAAATTGATGTTTGTTATTATTTAACAGCTTGGAATCCTGAAGACACTAAACCTATACAAGCAAACCTTTAGAGTCTAAAAATGAATTGTGAGAGAAAAATTTACTGTATTTTGAAATCTATTACCAGATGGTATATCATTAATTTCTGAACCAAAAGACATCGTTTGTGATAGCTGAATGAAAACATTGAGAGTATCATTCAATTCTTTAGTGAATAATCCACGAGTGGTTCTTACAAAGATTTTGATTTAAAATTATAAATGATTCTGGAGCAATAACTAAAGGTATAAACCAGTCTGGACAAATATGAAAAATCTTCCAAAATGTCTCTGAGTGAAGTAGAAACAAATGACAATTGAATCATTTTATACAATCTCACACTCAGGTGAAGGAATAAACTTCATTTGCTCAGCATGATAAATCTTATAAAAGCCCAAAAGGACAGCGCTCATAAATTAAAATTTTCAATTAAAAGTCATTTAGGGAAGCAACCGTAACATAAATTGTCTACAAGACTGTCAGATGATTGGATTGATGTCAATTGGCACTATAGGTAAACTATTGAGTCTCTTATACTCTACTAACAACAAATAACCTCCACTTAGATGAGTTACCATGAATCCAGTGAAGAGCTATCATGGAGTAAGACAAAATTAATAGAGTACGACATGGAGTAAGGCAGTATTAATTCAGAGTTCGAGGAGTAAACATCGGGAGCGATTAGCATGTTGGTGTTCGATAAGTGGTGAAATGCAGAGTCTTATTTTTGCGGTAGTGATTGATGATAATTTTATAATGAAACAGAACAGTATTTTTAGGGAAACTTCACTTTGCGTTCGATGTGAATACATATCAACAGAGGATCTATACGCCGTCTATTATTCAAAATTTATTATCGGTTTATTATTCCTCATACATTGCTGTTTACGCCAACATCATGCCTAAATGTGGAGTTTGTAATAAAAATATAACCACTAAACATAGTAAAATATCTTGCACTGACTGCAAGACATTATTTCATGCAAGCTGTAAAAATATGAGCAAAGATGACATTGAATTGTTGATATTCAATAATAAAATTTGGAGATGTGAACATTGCGCCTTAAGCAAAAGAAAAGATCTTCAACTAGAAACTGCTGTACAAAGAAACAACTTTACATTTGATGATGTGATGTCCGCTATAAATGAATTAAAGAGAGCCCAGAAACATATGATAAGTGATATGAATGAATCGTCATACCTCCTACACAAAAAGATTGATGATAACTCAAAAATAATTGCTGACCAGACACTAAAATTAGAAGAGTATGTTCTCTTCTAATTGAGAATTTGACAGCTGAAAACCATAATCTTCGTCAAAAAGTTAAACAGCTTGAGTTCAGACTTAAGGATGCGGAGCAATATAGTCGTAAAAGTATGATAGAAATTCATGGTATCCCCAAAAAAGATTTGATTGTATCAAATGTTGTTGATACAATTAAAAAAGTGGGAGACGTAATTGGTTTCCAAATTACGGATGAGATGATTGATGCTTATCACAGACTGCCAGGGAATAATAATATGTCCGACGGAATCATTGTCAAGTTTGTCAGAAGGCAGGATAAGGAAAATTTCATGAATAAGAAACGAGATAAAAAATTTATCACTACATTAAACATGGGATTTACAACTGATACTCTGGTGTACATAAATGAGTCACTCTGTCCACCAAGGAGACGGCTATACGTGCTCGCTCGGCAGGCAAAAAAGTCTAAAGGTTACAAGTACATCTGGCTACAAGATGGGAAAATACTTATGCGGAAGAATGAAGAAGACAAAGTTGTACAGATTAGGAATGAAGAGGACTTAAACAAATTACCGTAAGCACACTTATTTATGTTAAAATAAATTTTTATTTCTAATAATCTCTACCAGTTTTAATAAATTAATGAATTGTGAATTTAAAATTCTGCACCAAAACATTAGTAGTCTAAGAAAGAACTTTGATGAATTATTAGTTAATTTATCTAGATTTAAAAACATGCCAGATTTAATTGTTTTATTGGAAATTTGGATAATGTCAAATGAAGTATATTTATACGAAATAAAAAATTATGATATGATACCTAATTGCAATGAAGGTTATAGATCAGGTGGATTAATTGTTTATATCAATTCTAAATTGAACTACCGAAGGGCTTCTTTATCTCTGTCTGCATCTGATGCAATTCTTATTGACCTAGTGCACAATGGTATTGAATATACAATTCTTGCACTGTATAGGTTACATAGTAAGGATAAGAGGCACTTCTTAAATGAATTTAATGATGTGCTGTCTAAAATTAATTCTAATAACTGCATAATAATCGGTGACTTTAACTTAAACCTACTTTCCGAATCCCACTTAATAGATGAATATAAAACTATTTATAACTGCCATGGATTTGAATCATTAGTCAATGAATCCACACGACTTACAAGTGGAACATGCATTGATCACTTATTGCCAAGAATAGAAAATAAAAATAATTACGAAATAGTTTCAACTGTGAGTCATTTGCAGATAACAGATCATAGTCTTATAGGCGTCAGGATATCACATATTTGTAATGTGTCGCATTCCAATACTATTAAAAATGAGAATAATATGAATGCTATTAAAATTGATTATCATAAATTCATTTCCCTTATCGCTAAAGTAGACTGGCGTGATGTTTATATACATAACGATGCGTTAGCAGCTTTTGATATTTTCATAAGAAAATTTACTGAAATTATAAACAAATCTAAAACTCAATTAGTCAAACAGGGTAAGCAATTCAAAAAATTAAAACCACGGATAACAGATAAACTGTGTGAAATGATATCAATACGCAATTCATTATAAAAAAAAAAACAAAGCGCACCCTAATAACGTACATTTAATTAAACATTATAAAACATATAGGAATAAACTTAAAATTAAGATTAGATCGGCTAAACAAAATTACTATGATAACATGTTTGACAGATGTAAAGGAAATCCTAAAAAGGAGTGGGAAGTAATTAATTCCTTAACCGGTCAAAAAAGAAAAGATAAAGTTATTGAACTAAATAAGGAAATAATAAAAATATCTCTGAACCATTTCAAGTAGCTAACATATTTAACGATTATTTCATAAATGTTGTAAGTGACTTACGTAAACAATTAAATGAAAGTTGTAACGATACAAATAATGATCTGGCAAATATAAAATGTGAAGCGTCATCAATGTTTGTTGAGCCTGTCCTTAATGCTGAGATTGAAAATATTATCAAAAATCTCAAAAACAATAAATCCCCTGGTATCGAAGGAATAAGCTCAAAAATTATTAAATTAGCGGTAGATCATATATCACATGTCTTAACCTTTCTTGTAAATATAAGCCTCCAATCTGGAAAATTCCCGGACGCTTTAAAAAAAAGCAGTAGTAATACCTGTCTTTAAAAAAGGAGATAAAAACTCTGTTACTCAATATAGACCAATATCTCTACTCTCTATCTTCTCTAAAATCTATAAGAAATGTATGAAGAACAGATTAATATCGTACCTCAATAAAACTTCTTTTTTTAGTAAAAACCAATGTGGATTTATGGCTGACAGCAATACTGAAAAGGTGCTCTTAAATTTTACTACCCAAGTATTTCAGGGCATAAATGATAAGAAATGTGTGAGCGGTCTATTTTTAGATATAACAAAAGCTTTTGATTGTGTAGACCACAATGTCCTTCTACGTATTCTGTGGATGAGTGGTATTAGAGGTGTTTCATTTGATTGGTTTGAGATCTATCTGATCAACAGGCGACAGTGCGTAAGAATAAAAGGGTGTTTAAGTAACTTTGCTGGGGTACAATATGGAGTCCCACAAGGATCCATATTGGGAGTCATACTATTCATAATATATGTAAATAGTGTCTGTTCGGCACCGCTTAAAGGTAATGTATATGCGTTTGCAGATGATACTGCCTTGTGTTATGTCCGCAACATCTGGACAGAAGTGGCTGAGGATATGGACGCACTGCGGTTATGCTTTTCAAATCATTATATGATCTTGAACGTTGAAAAAACTTTATATATCAACTTCTGCTTAAAGGGGAAAATAAAATTGCCACTTACAATAAAATATAAATGTAAAAAATGTGTGATAAACAAATCCGACTGTTTAGAATGTAATGAGATCAAACAACGTGATATTTGTAAATACTTGGGCATTGTGTTAGATAGTAACCTGGAAGAATCATATTGCGCTATTAAAGCAAAACTTTTAAGCTATCTTAGGATATTTTATTTTTTAAACAAACTATCCCCAAAAATAACCATGAGAAAATTTTATTTTGCTATTGTGCATAGTCGACTAGACTACGGCATCAGCTGTTGGGGAGGAACTTATGTTACAAATTTAGATTCCATAATCAAAATCCAAAAAAGATTCGTTAGAATGATAAGTAAAAAAAGAACTACGGATCATTCTTTGCCAATAATTAGGGAATTGTCTATATTACCGCTACGTTATTTATATGTTTATAAAGTAATGAAAATTTTCCTTATCAGAAGCGGTCATAGAGATCATATGATAACAAAGTACGAACTTAGAAATAAAGGGAATGTATATGTACCCAGAGCAAATAAAACCAGTTATATTAAGTTCTTTTCAAGTACTGCTCCTAGATTGTATAGCATGATATGTATAGCATATATTGTATAGTATATGTTCCATGTAATTACATGATTTATGATTACAAATATAATTAATTATAATGCTTTATACTATTAGTCTTAACATAGTAATAGATGTTTTACATATATAACTTAGCGGGTAGCACTCGATGAAAGGTTTATTAGTAAACATAAATATTTGACGACGATTGATCTTCTCTATACTTAACTGCAGAAAAGATAAGTTTTCACCAGAGTAAATCATGAATTGAACCAAAACTAATCCTCCTATATAAGATAAAACTGTTTACTTTTCCCCTTACTCTAACTAAAAAGATTAATAGAAAAGGAGGGATGGTGCCACAAAACGGGCAAGACCCTTGTGGACACCTAATCTTTCATCTTTTACAAATAATATAAATTAAGTATAATTAAGTTAAGTAATAAATATTAAATTGTATTATAAAACAATGTTAAATTAAGTATGATTAAGTTAAGTAATATTATAATTAGTATTAGGATTACTCCATTAATTATTAATTCTGTAAAAGTGAAAGAAATAATAATAAAATAAATTTCATCTATGGCAGTATATAAAGATGTGATCACTATGCGAATCATGCAAACTCTAAGAGTAAACAAGCATATAACTCAAGTTTTTGTAGAAAAATCTGTTTCAGTGGTGCAATTCTAGATTTTGAACATATAAACTGGATAAAATTTTTCCATTAGAATAAATGATAAACACAACTCACACAACTTTTGAAATCTGCATCAGCAGATCTATGAATTTAACAACTGTTTTGCTTAATTTAACACTTAATAGTAAATAATGTTACTAACTAATTTTAATTCACTGTACAGATCTTACTATTGAAACAGTAAATTATCAGGTAAGATGTCATCCCAATTAAATTTAATTCACTGTAATTGCTGCATAAAATGTTTAAACAAAAATACTACTGGCCCAATTAAGCCTAATTGGTCATAAATTCTGGCAATGATAGAGAATATTTCTTTTGTTGTATCGGTCTCCTGTTTCAATTCAACTATCACTTCACCTGAACAGAATTTCTAATACACATAGCATACATTTTCAGTTTTGTTTAATGAGACACTGAAATTATCATTTAACAGAATTACACTCGGATAATTAGCAAACTATTTATGCAGCGAAAAACCATATTGCTTCAAAAAATAACTTACATCTAATTTTAATTTTCTATTACACCTAGATCACATCCTAAAATAAAATAATCAACAAAAGAATTGTTTAATATAGCTTGACAAGCAGCAGGAAATTGGCCCTTGTTATCTTCAGCAATTTAATTAAGTCATCCAATGGCTAAAAAGGAGGCACTAACTGTACTACAAGTTGCACAGTTCTTAATGCGTAATGATTTAGTTGTTGGTCAGAGGAATCCCATCATAGAATTATGTAGATTGCTATCAAAAAAGGCCTATACATTTTTATATCAGCAGTAATAACATATTTATGAAATCTTAGTTTTCTGTTTAGCCTCTGGAACCACTGTAAGGTATTACTTCAGAGGATGAGTGAGGATGATATGTATGAATGTAAATTCAAGTATAGTCTTGTACAATCTCACAAGATGTGTGGGTAACTGAAACCCTATTACTAAAGAACACCAATATCCACAATCAAATCTGTAGAACTCTCAACTTTGAATCAGCTAATTTGTGATGACGAGCTCACCACTAGATCAACCCGGTGAGAATAATTATGAAATCTGAGAACTATCGAAAAAGATCTTGTTGGACATTAGGATTGACAAGTAATGTGTCATTGAGGGATAAAAAATGTCAAATTTGCTGAGCCATCAAGTAAAGCTCAAAATTTAGCTGTTAGGCTTGATTCTTTAAACACAACATGAAGCAGTAGGCAATACACATCTGAATCAGAAACCGATCAGTCATGTAAATTGAGCTCAGACAAATGACTTAAGTTTAAGTATTCATGAATAAAATCAGAGTAACCAGCCTTGAGAGTAGGATTACAATTAAGCTTGCATTCTAAATTTAAGAATCTTTGTTTGACATTTGTTTGGCAAGAGTTTCACCAAGTTACACACTACTTTGTTTGCATGGTAGTGACAACAAATCTCCCATGTTCATTTTGATGTCTAGCAAAACTGGATCATTCTTTCCAATTTTGCTAGACATATCTCACAAATTAATCGTAATTACAACCCAGATAATTTTATTAATATTCTTGAATATTCCAATAACTTTCATAAAACAAATATTATATATACCTAAATAATAAATGAACAAACAAAATTTGAAAATGATGTATTACTCAAATATTAAACAATAATTTTGATTCTTAGGTTGGTAATACTGCTTCATACTAATAAACATAACAATTGAGTCCTTCATACTGACATGACAGATAACGTTAACTTTATTTTTTAAAATTTTGACAATCAATTGTTATATTTATATTTTTATAAAATTCTCTTCTAAAGCTTGGATTGTTCTTCATGAGTCGCTACAAATAAGGATATAGTGGTACTTTGGGTTGATAATATTCAAAGCCTTATTGGTAGCATATAGTTAAACAGAAAAGACACTTATAATACTAGGTAAGCCAAATATATGGGTTCATTCATTAGCAACAAATGTGCATCCAATGGTATCCTTCTGTTTCAGTCCAATTGTGTATATTACTGTGTCTGGGTTTGTCTTGGAGAGAATATGGTGACACAGTGCAACATTTGCTGAAAGACAATAGGTGGTATTGATTGTTTATTATATACAGCAAGATCAAAAATAAAATTTATAAGGTTGATTCTCCATGGAGGACATGAACAGGAATATGTTAGAAAAAAATGTGTGTCAACATTAAGGTGTAGTAAATTCTGGATACTAATACCCACCCATAGGTGCTGTATAACTTGGATGGTCCTCATATCTACGTAAATAAGGATTAGCAAGGACTGCATTAAAATTTGTGTGATTCGGATGTGTTTTAAAACAGGCAATGTATGATGCTAAAAGCTGGTCCCGTCTATTCCAAAGTGATGGCTCACCGCAGTCAACAAGAATGCTTATGACAGGGCTTGATCTAAATGCACCTGTAGCAAGATGAAGGAAAGCATGACATATGGCATCCAGCATTTTAAGCATAGTATGATGCGCTGAAGAGTAGGCAACACAACCATAATCTAAACAAGGAATGAACCAAGAAATAATAAAAACACAACAAACATGACCAATCGGCTCTCCAATTGGTGTTGCTAAGGACTCGCAGGATATCTAAAAGTTGGGAACATTTTATTTTTAATTGTTTGATGTTTGACCCATAGCTATCAAAAAATAAACCTAAAACATTGACATCAGGAGAGATAGCTTTCCATTGAGTAAGACTTGCAAAATAAAAGGGTCCTGCAGGCGAGAAAGACTACAGATTTTGTTTTCTCGGATGAAAAGGTGAAGCAGGAACCTTGACCAAGCTTAAAGGCGAGATATAGTATTCTGTAATAGTCTCTCTGCTGTGGTTGTTGAATAGGATGTAATTTATATAGCAAAATCATCCACAAATAAAGAGCATGAAGCAGGTGGCTGCACATATTTAGTAATACTGTTGATGGCTATAGCAAATAAGGTGGCACTTAATACATTTCCTTGAGGCACTTCGTTCTCCAAGGTAACACTACCCAATAATCTCAATCACGAACACAGAAAGTTCCATCATTTAAGAAACCCCTAATAAAATCTAGCATACTGCCCTCAACTCCCCACTCTTTGAGGGTGTTTAGAATACCACGTCGCCAAGCTGTGTCAAACGGTTTCCTGATATCGAGGCACTGGAGAAGCAGAAAAGCATTTTGAATAGCTGCTTCCAGTGACACTAAATGGTCAATGGAAGATCGTCCTTGACTACATTGTTCTTGAGATAGAAGACCATGTCAAGTACCATGTAAGCTTGCGGTTCACCATTCTCTCCACTTTACTTTGGATAAAACGCTTGTCAACGAGGTGGAGCAGTAGCTTGAGGGACGTACTTTGTCTTTACCAAGTTTTAATTACTGGTACAAGAATGGCTTCTGACCAGCCAGGTGGGAAGGCTTATGCGGAGAATAAATCATTATAAATACTGAACGCAAAGGAGCATTTAATTCACAAACGTTTAGTGATAATACTTCAATCTGTATCTTGTACTTCTGAAATTCTAAAGTGTAAGATTAAGTGAGAGACAACCAATGGTAACATTCTGCCAAATTACTTGCCACTACAGACGCTGATGAAAGAAGTTTTCCTTCATGAATGAGTCCAAGAATAAATTGTTTAGGTGATCCACAATCATCAGTCAGGCCTTGGTCGGGATGTCACTGATATAAATGCCTTGGCAGACATTTGCATCAGTAAAATACAAATCAAATTTTGTGTTCACATAGGCCTCAATGCACATCTTTACATCCAACCTAACATGATTCCCTCAAACTAATTGATCGAAACTGCAGAAGTGCGAACTCTGCGCCTAGTCCAGATTTGACAGCACCATTTGTGACTGTGAGTGCCTCAGAAAACGAATGAGTTTAAAGTTAAATCAGTGCTACACTCACACCAATCAAAATTATGTCTTATGCAACACAGAGATTCAGACCTACACCCAATTAAGTCAACCAATTTAGGTCACCTAACAAGGGGAACGCTACCTCATTCTGGTTCGTGCATGAGCTGGGGACAAACCCTGCACCCCACCTGGTCCCATCATGGTGTCTCTTGTGGCATTATCAAGTCATAATCACGACTGCCACTGTTGGAGGGAACCCATGTGCCTCCGGTCGCATGGGTTAACATACCCCAGCGGCACGGCCACCCCACCAGCGGAACCCACAAGGCGAATCACAAACAATACCAATATAACTGTAGCACGATGCCAATGCGCCTACCTCCAAGCAATCTAATGCCTAAGCCGGACCCCTAGTCACCCGGGATCCTACCACGATCGAATACCTCGATTAAACTCCCTCTGCATACCTACACACTGCAAGGGTGCAAAGAAAACTAGCCACTATAGACCACTCCTCGTGGATCATCCAGTTAATACGGAGATCCAGAAAGGAATTTTATTCTCTTAAGTTCCCTAACAGCTTGTGAACGATCGACTTCGTATCGGGGACAGACATAGAGGATGTGGTCCACTGTATCATAAGTCCCACAACCTAAGCATAGACTTGAATCCACCAAACAAAACCTAGCCAAACTCGCCCGAAGAGAAACTGTGTGATATACTGATTGGGGGAGACCCATCCAGTCGCACTTTTGATCCACAAATTGCATGGATCTTTTTCCACACAGTAGACATGGAGGTAGTGCATGAGATAGTGTTCACTATTTCATTCTTGACTTACTCTTAGCATTCAGAAATACCAGACGACATACCTCTCTAGCCTTACAATACAAATCTAGATGTTCATTTGTAGGCTTGCACTTAAGTTTGCAAACAGCCTTGCAAACAACTTGCCTGTTGTCATTTGCAAACAGCATTTTAGCAATCATCATTCCACCAAGGAAGAGAATGACGTCTAGTGTTTCCTGATATTTGCAGGATATTTTTATTAGTATTCTCAAGCATCAGGGACGTAAAAGAAGTAAGTTCATCAAAGACATCTGCACCATTGTCATACTGTGATGGGAAGGCTTCATGGTAACTGTTCCAATCTGACTTTTAAACAATCCATTTCTGTGGCCTTTGTTCACCTCACAGTTGATACCAAAAGCAACAATAATTGCCCTGTGGTCACTGCCATGAAAGTTGTCACAAACAGATCAATTAAGATCAGGGAGAAAACTCTGTGAGCATAAGGAGAGGTCGATGTTGGACAATATAACAGATGATGTCATGAATGTGTATGAACCATCATTCAGTACACAAAGATCTAAGTCTTATCTCGCTCTGCTTATTATGTTTCCTCAAGAGGGGCAGAAAGTTGAGCCTGAGGAAGTATGGTGGGCATTGAAATCTCCTACTATTAATGATGTGATGGAATCTGTATCAGATTTGATATGTCTAGAAACTCAAGAGTTTGGTGAGAAAAACAAATTGCAGATGTGCAATTTGAAGGAGACAGAAATTCTTACAGCAACAGCAGGAATGAAGCTAGCTAGGAATGAGGGTAGGGTAGAGGCCATGTAGCCGACACCTCATTTCGCATGAAAATAGCTACTCAAACAGTTTATCTGCTATCCACGAGACAGTCATGTCTCTCACAGAATAGCCTCTGGGTGTTACCATATCTTTTTGTAGAAGGTGCGTTTCTTGGAAGCATATTATTAATGGTTCATATGCGCACATTAATACTCTAACATCTTGAATGAGGGACCGAAGACCTTCAACATTCCACTGAATAATGTTCAAGAATAAAGGTAACTAACTATAAATATAGAATTACAGATAAATATATAAATATTAGTTGTAGGTGATCAGACTTTTCTTTTTCAAATTTTTAATTTTAAAAAACTCTAATGTTCTGAGATCAGATGATTCCTCAACCACATCTTCCAGTATACGAGATGATGTTGGGGAACATTTTGAAAAATGGGAAGTCACAGACGAAATCCCAGAGAGACAAAGTGGTTGTGTGGCCTCCCATAACAGGAAGCTTATTTAGATGGCTTACTGCCAGCTGTATTTATTGATGCCAGTACAAGTAAAGCTTTGGGGGACAAGAAATAAGAGAGGGATCCCATTAGCAGCAACTACCGACTTCTTATTCATCTTTGTTAGCTCGAAATAGTTGCAGTAAGTGAAGCAATCTGATCAGACAACATTTGAACAAGTTTTTTCAGCTCATTGAAGGATCTGCACCGTTGGATACCTGCATTTACAGGGGCTTTACTTGACATTGCACCAACAAAAGACATCCTGTTCGACCAGGTTACAAGAGCGAAGCATCTTTTTATATTCTCTTTGAGCAGCTGGGAAAGAAAGCTTTTGCTCGGTATAGATTTCTAGGATTGCCTTCTCTTTTTTAAAAGTTGGGCAATCTCAAGAGAAAGCTGAATGTGTTCCCGCACAGTTAGCACATTTTTCTTCCTCCTGGCAGTTAGTGTCATTGTGACCTTCTTTGGTACATCAGGTGCAAATTATAGTTTTTGGACAAGATGTTGTAAAGGATGAGCAACATAAAACCAAACCCATAATGAAACTGCTACCTAACATTATTTATGAAAGACTCACACACAACTAGCGCAAATAGTGGATGTATATGTTACTACTGACTGCTGCTATCATTTATCAGGTGGTTGGTTACATGTCAGTGCAGTATACATTTTGTTGCAGTGCAATATTGTGAATGCAGTTGTGTTTGTGTAAAATTCCTGATTAAATCAGGATAGGGGGAGATAACTACAGTTGAGGCCTATATTCGTTCCGGATCATTTAAAGACTCACATCAAGTATTCATAGAAAAATTTCTGAATGCCTATATCCCAGCAAATCATACGTGATTTGGTTAAAAAATGGGGTATGATAGGTTTAGTTTCAAATGCAAAATGAAAAAGGCAACCTTCCGTTAGGACTTCCACAGGCCATTGCCAATATTGAAAGGAGAATTACTGCCAGTCCAAAAAAATCACTACACAAGTTATCCCAACTACCTGGTGTTAAATACATATTTTGTAAAATTCTTCATAAATTAAAATTAAAGCCATATTATATTATAACTGTGCAACAGCTGAAGGAGACAGACAAACTGAAACGACTTGATTATTGCAACTGGCTTCTCGAAAACATTTTTGGTAAACAGGTAGACCAGATGTTGTATTTCATTTCAAACAAGGCATGGTTGCATTTATCTGGCTATTTTAATTCGCAGAACACCAGGTAGTAGATGGCAAGGAATCCTCAGGAGATTTCAAGCGTCACTTCATGATGAGAAAATTGGTGTTTGGTGTGCCATTTCCAGTAATCATATTGTGGGACCAACATTTTTTGACCGGACTGTCAATAAACAAGTTTACCTCACAATTTTCAAAGAATTCTATGCACAATTAACTGATAATGAAAAAGAATACAGCTTCTGCCAACAAGGCCAAGCAACAAGACACAGATCAAACGTTTCACTGAATCGCTTTCATATAGCTTTCACAAATGAACGAGCTGTCAGCAGAGGATGGTGACCTCCACGTTCCCCGGAGTTATCTACTTGTGATTTTTTCCTCTGGGGCTACTTAAAGGAGAGAGTTTATGCATTCCCATAATACTGATGAACTAAAGGTGAACATTCAACAAGAAACAATATAGCTGACAACAATGTTTTGCATCAAAACAACTCTCAATATGATCAATCAATCATAAAAGTGCATCAATTCCCAGGGTGGTCATTTTGAACATCTTCTGTAACAATAAGGTAAATAAATGCAACATTTAAATTACATATTATGTTTTTCTTATTTAATTTATCTGTATCATTCATAAAATTTTATTCTAACGTAACCTACTGATTCTGCAGTGGTTATTTTATGGGATCGGTTTTATGTTGCTCACCCTGTAGTATGGCCATACCCTTGACAATGGAAACATTGTCAAGGGTAACATTCATCAAGACTGTTATCCTAATCAGAAAATGCCGAGTGAGGGCTTTTTACTAGACTATTTTTGGAGGTTTTTCAGATGGACTACCAACCACCATAGAATTTATTTGTGAACTTGAAATTCTGGTCCCACAAGTACCAGTGATATAATGGATCAGTAGAGCACACACATACTGGAGCTAGAGCTAAATACAACTGGGTTTTTTCAGATGCCCAAAGAACATCATTTAAGACTCACTACATAGAGCATCCAACCATTGGCACAATAATTTTCACCTTGGGTTATGGTTGTGTTTTGTAAGGTGTCGCAATGCCATGAGTGTATGTGTAAAACTAAACAGTGTAAAATGTTGTTGTGTAGTTGTGTAAGGGTATATGTTGTAATCTGTGTACTGTTCTTGGTGTAGTGTAAAGTATTCTGCAACTCAGTGTGTAGTGGGAAGAAAAGCTGCAGAGGCTACGTTTGTGGGGAGCCAACCCCCAGTCTTAAAGAATAAGACACCTCATCGGGGATGAAGAGAGAAGAGGAGTTCATGGGATATGTGAAATAATGCTGAATTGAAGAAATAAGAGAAGACAAGGTTTGACTAACATCCAGACCCAATGATCTGGAGGAGGAATCAGATACCTATTATATATGTAGCAAAACCAAATATTATTAAAAACATGGATCAAATAAAATAACACATAATTAGGTTAATTAATCATAATGTACTTAGTGGTGAAGAAAAACATCATGACAATAAAATTAATTTTTATTTGTACGTTTAGCACATTTTAAAATTCCTGTAACTAAGAAAAAGCAAACTTGCCATAATCTGATATAAGTTTCTCATAATCTTTCCTAAGTAGCTGCATTTCTTTTTCAGCAGCTTCTGAGTGTGCTGTCATGGCTGTTAACTGTGCTGATTGACGTTTAATAAGACGTTTAAATCTTATTAGTTCTATATTTTCAACGACTTTATTGCGATCTCCTTCTGAATCAACAGTTTTTTGACATTCTTCCAAGGGTTCATTGTCACTGAAATGTTCTAGTTCAATTGCTTCAACTTGATCCACAAAGCTCTGGAAATATTGATAAGTCAAGTTAAATACATTTAATTTTTAATTATTACAGATTGTAATAATGGTTTTACTTAAACTTAACAACAATATAAACTAACTTATTGCAATTATTTATTTACTTTCTCTAAGTTATCACAATGTTGAAAGAAATTTAGAAAACAACTAAGTAAACCAGTCCAAAGTAAAAAGTTAACTTGAAAATGAGAAAGTACAAGTAGGCATATTAGATTTTTGGGTGAACGCATTTGAAGATTTAATATAATTAATTTCACAAAATTAACAAATTTCAGTAACATAGATTTTCTCAAAAACATGATCATAAAAACTGAAAATGGGATATTCTTTCATTTATCACATTTTACCTTTGATCTGTGGAAGATACTTATCTTTCATTTTTTCTAAAGACTTTGTGAGGAAAAAATAAAACAAACAGAACTATTTAATAAATATAAAGATTAAAAATTTTATTAAGAAAATAATAATTTTTGCTTAAATTTGTCTTTCTTACCAACATGAAAATGCATAGGATATATTTTACCTTTAAACTAAGTGATGAAGGTGTAACTACTGAAGCTTTCTGTGATCAACTATGCCATGAAATTAAACATGACATGAATTGACAACAATTTATGAAATCATTTGTTTCTATAGGAAGGAAATGAGGTAATTCTAGATACAAGGGAATATTTAACAATAAAAATAAACTACTTCACAACTTAATACAAAAAAAAAAATAACATGCTTACTAAACCACACTTATAACTTAACTTCTTTGACTGTTTGGACTGACCTATAAGACAGTTCTGGTAATCAAAATATAATCAGGGATGAAAAGTGGAAAAAATAAAAAATGTGACAACATAAAAGACAGCAGTTTTGTTCACTGCACATAGATGAAATTCCTCCTTATGATGTTAATACCCCAATTTTCTAATTGATATCTGATGCTATAAATTGTGCAGGTGATAATAATTTAAAATACAATCTTTGATATAATATCTATTGTTAAACATGCAAGGATAAACTTTATTATTTCTCAGTCTTAAGTTTATTCTTAAGTTTACTATGGAATTTTCCCATCTTTTTACCAAACTTCTAATTTTTATAGCAAAGGATTCCCTATTTTGATACCAAAATAAAATTTACACCTAAATTTTCTGTTTGCTTTAGCAATGTTTTTCCTTCAGAGATTCTTGGCCAGCATGGAAAGGATGAAAATTTGTAATATACAAATACAGAATATAAACTTGATATAAAAGAATTTCAGCTGGATGGTGGTTGTTCCATCAGTTGGACAGTTTACGGACAAATATGGTACAAAACAAAATTCACCACTTTTACTTGCTTGCTTTCTTTTACAATTTGAAATCTATGCAGGCTTAATGAAAAACAGTAGATTATAGTAACACCAACTACTAACTTTTCTTACAAAATCGTACTACACAGAATTCAAAAGGAAGTTATAAAAAATTTCACCGGTTGATTGTTCTGATGTAATTTTTCTCATTGGTGACTGATTTTAGACTCTTGCTTTTTGAATTAGCATCGAAACAGCATCCTTAAGTTTTATTCCGGGTTAAACATTCACCACCCTGTACTTGGAAATGATTTTTCAGCTCTTCAGATTTCCATTCTAATATCAGGATCTTAAACACCCATCTTGGTTATGTTTTTTTATAAACAAATTTTTAACAATAGGATAAGATGTACCAATACTTACAGAATGATAATTAAGAAATTTTTCAAGAGGTCAATTAACAATTGACAATCAATAGATTACATGCACATTGATGAAGAGAGGTGTAACAACTTTGTATAATTTCATTAATATATTGATGTAAATGCAGAATGGACCACTTAACAGGGTATTCCAGACTCATTTTAATCTTCAAAATTCAGACCAACTTTGAAATGTTCAACCCATTTGTAAACATGACTCAGGTATACAAACAATTTGCACTCATGAGTATGATTATATTACATTGAATAACAAAAATGAATACATTCCATTACTTGTCTCCATTTCATATATAATATATTAATATTATTTCTGCATTAACCCTTTCAAGAATAAATGTTTTTTAAACACATAACCCCAAAAAACCAAAAAATACTACTCATTTTATTTTTTACCAAGAATAATAACCATAATTCCAAAGTTTTTTTTACAGAAGTGTCTAACTTATGTTTTAGACAAGGGTTTTTGGATGATGTTTTGCTACACCAGACCATAGGAAAAACTAGACTATTATTATTTTACTATAAAATAATATTGTTTGTAATTTATTAATTTTTTTTAATTTCAAACCGAAACAATTTCAATTATTTTATATCTGTGTACAAACTTTATTTTGCTGAAAAATAACTAACCTAAACCACAGATTTTCAGTTTTAAGCAATGTGATTTTTTTGATAATACTGGTCAACATGATTTGTGTCACGAGTACCAATACATGTACTTAATGCAGTTTTTTATCCTGTTTTCAAATATGAATTCAGATTTTTCTCCATCACCCACAGTTTTTTATTTTATTTTTTTTTAAATATTTTAAAAGTTTTTTCATCCATTTGTCTATTGTAAAATAAAAGCTCCTAGAGCTAAATATGATGGAACCAAATGAGCTAACTCAAAGGGTAGCGCTGATACTGTTGTACAGGTTCAGACGTGGATAGACATGTACAAAAGTGATCTGGTGTAGCACACATCATCAGAACGTAGTACTGGTGTAGAACACATCATTGAACCAGTAAATACATTGTGAGTGCTTTGCGTTTGAATTACTGTGTACTAATTACATATTTACAACTTTATTTCTTTTAATTAGTTGTTAGTTACAAAATGCCTAGAGTTTGTTTAAATCATCCTAACAATTTTTATATATGTGGTGAAGTGAGGCTAAAGTCCCAAAGGCAAAACCTTATTCCATTAGTAAAAAAGTGTTATGAACTGTATTTTGGGTGTAAAGTCAGAGACCAAACAAGGACCTGGGCCCCGCATATCTGTTGTTAATCGTGTTCTAGGCTTCTCACTGCATGGAAAAATGGCACATACCTCATGCCACATACCATTTGCTATTCCTATGATTTGGAGAGAACCCAAAGATCACTCTTCTGACTGTTACTTCTGTCTGCTTAACAAACATTAAAGGGATTATGTCAAAATCAAAACATACAGTGGTGTACCCTACCTTGCAATCTGTAATGAGACCAGTTCCTCACTGTAAGGAATTGCCCATTCCAAAGCTTCCAGAACATATGATCAGGTGAAGAGCTAAGAGTCTGATGGAAGTAAGGAAGAAAAAGAAACAGATTCTGGTGATACAATTTTTGAACAAAGCAGTTCACCTAAGCATCTACTGACTCAAGAAAATCGATCTCATACAAAATTTAAAATTATCCGAAAAACAGTAACTGTCATTCAGAATTAAAGACTATTTTTCTGAAGAAAATGGCTGGGTGTTTTGTAATGACACTGCTTCTCTTACAGAGACACTTTGAATGAACATAATCCAACAGAATAGTGCTTGTTCATTGATTCCTCTAAAATTATTTTAAAAGCTTCTAACAATAAGCTTCTGATGGCAATAAATTCCATCAGTACCTGCAGCTCACTCTGATAGTATGAAAGAAACATATGAAAACTTTAAATTTATATGCATTATAAAGCTTTTTATATTCAAAAGCTTCAATATGCATGAAATACTTATGGTGATTTGAAGGTAATTGCACTTATTTTTGGCGTGTAGCTTGGTTACACAAAGTACTGTTGTTTTTCTGTGTGAATGGGATAGTAGGGACAATAAAAACCATTTCATTAGAAAAGAATGGCCTAAACGCGAATCACTCATTCCTGAACAAAAAAAATGTGAAACATGACCCCCTGTGTAATCCTAAAAATGTGTATCTACCTCCATTACTTACCAAACTAAGATTAATGAAGAATTTCGTTAAGGCCATAGACAATACTCCTGGTTTCATATACTTAAAACAGAAGTTTCCTAAAATTAGTGATGCAAAAATTAGAGAAGGAATATTTGTGGGTTCAGAAATACAATCATTAATGCATGATGAAAAGTCTGATGAACTATTGAATCCACTGGAGAAAGCAGCTTGGCAAGCATTCAAATGTTACTCAGTTTTTTGGGAAATTGAAAGGCGGAAAATTAGCATGATATTGTCAACGATCTTATAAAAATTTGGATTGCAATATATCCTTAAAAGTACACTTCCTGCACTTGCACCTAGATTTCTTCTTGGAAAATCTTGGCACAGTGAGTGATGAGCATGGGGAACACTTTCATCAGGAGATTTTAGCTATGGAAAAGAGGTATCAAGACAAATTGAATCCTAATATGCTGGCCAATTATTGTTGGACCATCAAGAAGGATGCTCCACAGGTGAAATATAGCAGAAAATTCTTTGTTACTTTCTAAACGAGTCAAATGTTCAAATATTGTGTAATTAAGAATACAGAAAGTATTAAAATATTTGAAATTATAAATTTCTGTCTCTCGGAAACCTTGCGTGATGGGAATAAACCAATATCATATTTGAATTCAGGAGAAAAAATATTGTCAGAATACATATTTTTCTTTCTGAGACAGAAAAAAAATTCTGTTTTGTTCCTCAATGTTATTAACACAATTTTAAATCATTATTGTAATACAGGTAATAGATGCAGTAAATGTTGTACTGACATAATAGCAAGCAAAAGAAGACTGCAACTAATTTCCTAACACTAGGTTTATTAGTTTTATTTATTTCATTAAAACAGTAATTGCTAAACGCCAGACTGTTAAAGAGTATTTCTTTTTTAATTATTACACTGTAATAATTAATTATAATTATTAAATGAAGCTACTCTTATTAGCATTCCATTGTTTCCATTGTTTAATGGTAAGAGTTAGTTTTAAAAAAAAGTCCTGTAGTCTTCCTAATACCTTAAAAATGCAACTTCATACTACCTGATTTCTCATTTTTTAAAACAAATGCAGTATGTTTTTCCTTCTATATAAAAAAATTTAATTGTTATAATTTGAAAGTTCCAGACCAATTAACTTCTATCAAATCTCTTATCTTCATTATTTTTGTACTACCACTTATTCTGTTAAAATCTAAATAAAAACCCAAAATTTATTTACCAAACTCTAAATTCAGTTACTTGGTTTAGTAACTTAAGTAATAAAACACAAAGAGCAGAAAACCATCTATAATACAACTTTACTTATAAACATTAAGGAAGCATGACAGATCACATTTTGTGCTACTACAACTGCAATCACAAATTTATTCTACACTAGCTAAAATACTTTTAAAATGTTCAAAAAAAACATAAAAATGAATTTACATGGATTAATCATTATTAAATAACACCTTAAACACAGTTTATATTGAATGCACTCATTGCTCACTGGTATTATTTTATTAGTTAATGTAGAGGCTGGTTTACATAATATCATCGACTGAGACTTTTAGAAAAATTGTAAATGATATATCATTATTTGGTGTTATAATTAGAGATAATAATTAAAGGATCAATTAAAAAGTGTTAATAGTTAAAATCAAAAATAAAAAAAAAAATAAAAATTGTTTTGAAAAAATCAAAAATCTTTTTATTTTTATCCTGAACTCTGTTTCTATACTACCAGTGATTTGCTTATTAATATAGTATTATTTTAATACTGTTAATATGTAATTAATAAAAATCACCTATAAACACACAAAATAGCAAACTTTATATAAACTTAACAATTTACACAAAAACCTTTTTGAATCCATGGATTCATCATAACATACAATATTCTAAATCTGGTAATGCATTTTACCATTACTATGTGTAAAAAGTGGTAGCAGTCATGATCAAACAATATCACTTTTATCTCCACATGAGCTAAATTTTGTTAAAATGTTCAAAATAAAATGTTAAGATTATTTTCAAAATTATCAGTTATTACATAATAAGCAGTATCTGATGCAAAGTATTACAACGGATTACAAATTCGTTGTTCAAAAAGCTTTTTACATAATATAATATTTATATATGTAACATAAAATATATAAATATAACCAAATTTCAATTTGAAAAACCATAAGACAGTGTTTAAGGGAGACAGTCTTATAAAAACTACAACAGAGAGCAGTACTTGTATGATAAATTAATATGCAATTTTCATTATTTCAGTTTTTTATTTTTTATTTTTATTATGCAGTTATTTCAATAATGACTGAAGGTGCAGGATTCTGTGAAAGTACTTTCATGTAAAATTATGGTAAGATATGTCTTATCTCAATATTCTGTACTAAGGGGTTTTAGTAATATAATTTAATAATACGGAGAAATAATATGAATCTTAAAAAGATTAATTTCAGTAATATATATATATATGTGTATGACTGCTTCATTTTCTACACTTTTATTTATGTTTTGTATAAGTAACTTTTATTATACAACCTAAGAATCTTACTAAGTAAAACATTTAATTTTCATTATAAATAAAATATAATTTTTAAAACTTTATTGAAAACTCAAAATATAAGCTATTACTACGAACATCTATTTAAGACAGTACATCACAAGGTTTATAATTATAAAAAGAAAATCTGTATAAAACGACATAACAAGGTTTATAATTATAAAATGACTGATTTTTTCAAAATTTTTACTTCAAAAATATGACTTCTGAACAAATGTGATGTAATTCAAACCATCAAACAAATAGCACAGCAAGGTAAACCAGCTGTTATAAGCGGGTTAATTTATAACAAGCACAATTGCTTACCGATAGACTGGAACCTACCCTAATATGTACGAGACAATACAGATAAGATTCTACATTTGAACAAAACTGAACTATGAGCAATATCTCTTAAGTAAAGACTGCTGGGAAATTTCTCTCCTTAAGGTTGGTGAACCTGTGTCTTTCATGACACAGTAATGTACATACTGCATTGTTGTCTGTAAGTTGTCGTGTTGTAGTATCTTTGATTATGTATGAGTTATTACGTTATAAAATGAATAGGAAAATCAATGTTGCAGCCAACTGTGAAATACGTGGAGTCATAAGTTTTTTAAATCATCAAAATATTAAGCCGGCTGAAATTCATAGGCAGTTGGTTGCTGTGTATGGTGATAATATACTGAATGAAAGAAACATCCGAAAATGGTTTGAGAGGTTTAGAAATAACAGAATTAATGTGTATGATGAAGAACATTTGGAAAGGGGCTTGTTGAAACACATTGATGATGAAATCAGAAAAGATCGTCATCGCTGAATGATTTCCGACCTGGCCCTTCTTTTTCCTGATGTTACAAGAGCTGTTATTGGTCGCATTGTTCGTGACCATTTAGGCTTCAGAAAGGTTTGTGCACACTGGATGCCGCACATCTTAACGGAACATTTCTGTTTATTGTATTTATACTATTCTGTTAAAAATTTAATTTCCTACAGAATTTTATTTTTGTTTATTGACAATTTAACAACATTATTAAAACTCAAACGTAACAATGTGTTTTTCAACTCCTGTTTTTTGCTGGTTTTCTAAAATACTATAGAAGTTACAGTTCTCGGACTCATTTTTTTCAATTTGTCAGATTGAATTTCATATTAAACCATCAAATTAGCTTGAATTTGGTTGTCTCACGAATTTCTGTGAGGCTTCATTTCACTAAAGGAGATAAAATTTGGGTGAAATTTTTCTCCAGCCATAACTTGTTAACAAAGCATTTGCAGACCTATATTTATATGTACTTTTTTCTTTATTTTTACATGTAAAACGAGCTGCCAAAGTATCTGCATAACCTGGTAAATCATCCTGTATAATAAAAATAAAATTTTAAAACCAAAATTCATACATATAAAAAAGAATATTATAATGCTAGTATGCTACAAATTGAAATAAGTTGTCTTGAAAACTAATGTTTGGCCGTGAAGATTGATGGCTTCCCACATACATTACAGCTCAATATACTGAGTACAGAAAATTGAAAAAAAATTGTTATAATGTAACAGAACTAGCAACACCAATGGAAAATAAAATCAAATATATTGGTTGATACAGAAGCCAGAAAATGACTAGCATATGAGAAAACATATTTAGAACAATGGAATCCCCAGCAATGTATCATATCTGGTTCCCAAACCAGACTAAAACATTGCACCATATCACATATGGCTTTCAACTAGAAAGCATTAAAATAAATTTTTTTACATTCATTTAAAGAACAAGAATTCAGTATGATTTATTATCTACGCAAATGAGTGTAGCAATATTTGTACAACTATAAACACTTGAATGCATACAATTAAAATCTAGAAAAAAGTTTGATCAATCTGTTAGGAGGAAAGACCAAACTGAACAAAGGAAGTAAAATTTACAGTAAAACTTAATACTGCAGAACTGTTCAAATTATTTTTGCATAATACATTGCAAAAATACAATTTACTGTAATACACTTATCACATACATTTATTTAATAAATATTATAATAATAAAGTCTAACACTTTAGACTTTCTATTAATTTCTATTAATTCAGTAACCACTTCCCTAGTGTTCCTTTTTACTTCCTTGTCCAAAGTAAGGGAAGTACTGTGAACACAAAAAATTTCCGGTTTTCAAATTTCAATGGAAATATCCATTTTGATCCCCCCTGAATCCACTGACTAGATTCGGCGTGACATATGCACGTACGTACATACGTACATACATACATACATACATATATACATATGTGCTTATGTATCTCGTATAACTAAAAAACAATTTGCTGTAGAATGTTGACATTTTGGATTTAGGACTGTTGTAACATCTAGTTGTGCACCTCCCCTTTTTGATTGCAATCGACTGGACCAAAAGTGTCCAAAATCAAACAAATTTGGATTTCAGACTTTTTCTTAACTGCAGTAATAAGCCCTCTATGAGAGCTTTTTAATGATATATCATAAGTAATACTTATTTTCATTGGTTTCAGAGTTATAGCCCAATTAAATTTTAATTAATGTAATACTTGGATCTTACAAGGGGTGGGGCACTCGTTATAAGGGGAAGGCAAATCGGTTTGAATCAGACTTCATCTCCTTTTTTTTAACTTTTTTTTTTTATTTTAGTTTAATAATATTGATTTATTAATAATTATTAACCTCTGATTGTAAAAAAAAATTATGATAAATAATATTTCTATAATAAAAATAAAAAATATCAGAAGTTATTAATGAAATAAAATTTGATGTACTTTTCATTTAAAAAAAAAAAAAGTGTATATATAATTTAACAGGCATACAAGGAAGTCATGTAGTGTCCACATCAGGCTTTTTAACTAAAAAAAAAATTTACTGTAGCTTATTAAATTCCTCTAATTTATTCCACTTTACCTAGAATTCTCAAATTAGAAGAAAGTCAATGAACAGAAAGTAGTAAGGTAAGATACAAACACATCTTATATATTTCTAAACCAAGTTATGCAATACCATTCTTATGATAATAATTAGACAGCTGCAAACTTATATACTAATACATATATAATACTAACATTACTACAAACAGAAGGAACAAGAATTATCAACCAAAATATATTACATCAGGTATTTTATGTTAAAAACAAGTAATAAAATAGGTTGGAACTCAAATTATTTATATCAATGAAAAAATGAAGTATTTACAAATGTTCCCATTCATTTCTATGATTTAAAGGTTAGATTAGAAAAGAAACAGGTTTAAGTCCAAAAATCTCAGCTTGAAAAGCTTTTTGTTATCTCTTATTAAGTGAAGTCTACTTTAATTGTAATCAGTTCCAATTTAATCATATACTGCAAAAATTCAGTCAGACTTACAAGTTCAGATCTGTACCCTGAAGTAAGGAAATTTTTAATTTCATCTACATTAAAGTACTTTAAATTTTATGAAAAGATGTTTGAAAAACATATTTATATGTCTTATTGGTCTAGTAGCATAATCCATATACTGGATCTTCTCAAAGTACCAATTTTCTTAATTGTGACCTGAGCGTATAATGTCCAGTCAAGAAAAAGATAACTTTCCTAACGCTTAGTTTATTTAGTCTTAGTCTTACACTTACAAATGTTTTCAATAAGATACCTGAAAATGTTTGCTAAAAGTTGGCTTTTCCAGTAGTTTCATTGAAAATCAATGCTTAACCACTGTCCTGGCCAATATTGTGCTGATCTTATATACTGGTTCAGGACTGAAAAATAAAGTTTTTCTAGAAAACTGACTTATTGAATTGGATACATGAGTTTCACATTTAAGAAAACTGATTAAGAAATAAATTAATACATAAAAGTCAATATACCTGTTCTACAAATGGAAAATCTTTTTGTGACTTCCTCATATTATCTTCACGATCAGAAACTATCAGTCTCTGTTCATAATCTGCCACCATTGGAAAGGGACTAAAATATAAAAATTAAAAAAACAAGATGAAACAAAAAATAAATGATTTAAATAAAACAAAGGACAATTTTTGCCATATTAACACACATTTCATAATATGCCTTAAAGAAAAAATGCACAAGGATTGATTATATTAATATAAGGATTAATTAATTTTCAAGGAATATTTGTTGAATATTTTCTTTCTCTTTTGCAATCACACACAAGAAGAAAGAAATTTTTAACTGCAGATCATTAATTGTACACTGTTACTGTTGAATAATTACAATAAATTTAACAAATTAAAACAAACCGTGTTCAATTTTCCTTTGAAATTTAATTATTTACACAACTTTATGTATACACTATTATCACCTTTTTTATTAGCTGCTACAATCATTAGTCACTAAATGACACAATGATACAACCTCCCACTGAAAGGGTTACTTCACCCACAACTATTTAACTTTAATAATCAAGCACATTCCAACAATACTTTAGGAATATTAATTATGGTGTTAATGTTTCACAGATTATCAAAATGTATTTAATACTGTTCAGCACACACAGCTATTGTTTGTGAAACAGGGCTAGATATCCTTAGGGTATAAGGATTATTGCCAATCTAAAATGGAACCAGAAAGCTAATTTACGAATTGAGTAAGTGATTTAAGAGAGTGCTAAAATTCAGCGTGGTTGTAAAATAAGTTGTTTGCTGTTACCATTACTGATCAACATGTACTGCAAAGCTATATTTAGGGAAGCTTTGTCCAATATGAATATACAATTTCGGTTAATATCAAAGGCTAAACAATGTCAGATATGCAGATGACACAGCTGTTGGTAGATGAAATTAATTTATGAAATGCATGACCTTCAATTGAATCCAAAAAGACTAAATTCATAGTAAGTCAGAAGAAATTATAACTCTACTCTGATCATACTTGCTGTTGAAAAGTGTTCCATTTCAATGGGTAAATCATTATACTTATTTTGGCACTATAAATGCATAGTGGGACCAATTAAAATCAAATACTGCAATGGAAAAGAAAGACTTGCAATTATTAAAATCAGTCCAGGGTTGCAAAACCACAACTTAATATCGCTACAAAATGAAGGTGTGTTAATTGTCATGTCCTTTCTGTTTTTCTGTACAGTGTAAAATCATGGCCTCTCACAAAAGCAACCAGCAAGAAATCGGAAACCTTTGAGATGTGGCTGTGCCACATCATATACTAAGAATCTTTTGGAAGGATCGTGTGATGAATGCCGAGTAGATGGGAAGAACGGTAAATCACCAAAGCTACATTTACAACAATAAGAAGGAAATAGAATATTTAACCATATCTATATAATTCTAGTAGTATGAACTTTTACACATAATTTTACCAGGCAACATTAATAGTTTGAGATATTATGACTTAAAAATTTATGATCCTATTGCCATAATAAATAAATGTCACCTTATGGGTTACCAATATCTGGTAATAGACAGGCACAGGAAGAAAAAGACAATGAACAAAACCCAGTCTATTAAATACACAATTTCTCAAACTTTGCAAGAATTTCAGAAATTAGTACATGATAAGGAACATGTTGGTTTCTGGGCATTAGCACATAGTTTAAAATTATCTCTTTTGCAGCTGCAACCATTTACTGATGAATTGTTCATTCACACAAACAATAATTTTTTTCAGATTATTTATTGAAAGGTTTTCAATTTAAAACTAAAAACAACCATAGTAATTGATCAGTACAAGAATATTTTTTTTGAATTAACTTACTTCACCCAACAAAACCATAATTCAGTTTTTTTTTTTAATTAATCATTTACAATTTTATTTTAATCCTAAATTTTTCAATAAGAGAATTTGGCAACTTAAAATTCATAAATGTCTACATTAAACTTTTACCTCGACTACAAACTCTCTTGTATCTGAAATGCACTTGTACATTTTCCTACATATTAATTTTTTTAAATTCACTGCCACAAGCAGAATTTACAGTATTAATTTTTTCTAAAAAGTTCTCTTTATGTAAGAAAAAACTTTTTAAGATAGATCATGAATTAGTAATGAAATAAAAAATATACATATCAAGTACTTAATATGATAAAAAGAATATCTTGATATTTTGATTAACCTGTTTCAGTCAGAAAATATAAAAAATTCACTGAACGTCTGCTATACTGTTGAGATCATTAAAATCATACTTTAATATATGATTTTCATATGTTTCGCGTGATAATAGCAACAAGCATAAAATCAAACTCCTCTAAATTTATTAAACTGCTTCCATAGACAACATTCCACAAGGGATGTGGCACATCTGTTATACAAAACTCAGTACATAAAAGTTTAATTTAAAAAAAAAAAAATAACTTTATAAAGAACCTATCACTGACAATGATTTCTAATTTAGTCATCAATTATCTGAACAGAATTAAACTCTGTTTTTATTATTCTATAATTTTTAAGTCCAAAAATAAATATACACCATATAATAAATACTTCCTTCCATCACTATATCAACTAACTTTAAATGCCTAAAAAATAAACTATTCGAGTATTATAGAGTTTAGATTAAATCCAGGATGATATTTAGCTCTCTCTTTTATAGGATTTTATGAAAAGAAGCTTAAACATTTTAATTTTTAGCTTATTTCTAAGAGATGAACTTATTTTAGTTAATTGTACCCATATGAAAAATAAAAATAAAATTATTTAACTATTGTACACATATATATTTGCAGCTAAACTACCTTGAAGAAGGATGACCTTGAGATTGAATTCTATTTGAAAATGAACTGGGTGAATTTATTATATGACGATGAACTTTAGCATGAAGTTTACTATGAGTCTGCAACTGTTGTTTCAGAACTTCCACCTATATTAAAAATTCAAATATTAAATCTCATGTAGAAAAGTTTATTATAATCAAACCACAAACTGTAACACATTAACTTGTTACTGAGACTAATTTTTCTTAAATATAATATAATATTTTAGTTGGCAATTATATCAAACTATATCCCAGTACCTCTGAATTTGAGTTTTATGGTTCATAATTGTATTTAAAAAAACCAACTACTTATAACATTTTGATGATGTGTTACTGCCTGGATTACATTTTACATATGATAAATAATATTTAAAATTTGACTGAAGATAAGTTGAAAAAGTTAATACAATGTAAAGTAATTTATTAAAATACATTTAACACTGTTGTTTTATCAGTTACATAATACAGGGTGATTAAAAAAAACGAGAAATTAAAAAAATTAAATCGTTAATGAAAAATTTTTTTAGAAAATGAATTTTATTTCATGTAATTGTACAAATGTTACCATTTTAGGATACATACATTTTAGTTTATTTTTTAAAGATGACATCTTGCAGGTGACCTCCTCTTCTATGTAAACACTCATGAAGTCTCTTCGTTAAATTGTTCATGGTTTGACGTAACATCTCAACTGGAATTTCCACAATTGCTTCTCGGATCTTTGCCTTCAGTTCTTCCGTTGTAGCAGGTCTACTATGGAACACTTTGCTTTTAAGGTGACTACACAAAAAATAATCGCAAGCTGAGAGATCAGGCGATCTGGGAAGCCATCTAATGTCACCATTTCGTGAAATGACACGTTGTCCAAAACAATCGGCGTACAGCTCCCATCGATATTCGTGCAGTATGTGACGTTGCTCCGTCTTGTTGACACCAGGCTGTGTTAAGAATTGGTGGAAATCTCTTTTGCTGTTCCACAACAAAGGTTTCAAGCATGGTTACGTAACGAGCCGACGTCACTGTAATCGCAAGACCGTTGTCATCCACAAAAAAATAAGGGCCTATAACACTGTAAGATGACATAGCACACCACACGGTCACTTTCTGGCTGCGCAACGGACGCTGGTGTAGCTGCATAGGATTTTCTTGTGCCCAGTATCTGAAATTTTGCTTGTTAACAAATCCACCGAGGTGGAAATGCGCTTCGTCTGACATCCACAGTTCGTGAACAAACTCTTTGTTATCATTTATCTTCTGAAGCATTACATTACAGAATTGTGCTCGCACAACTGCATCGTTCGGTTTCAGTTCTTGGACGATCTGCAACTTGTATGGATGGGATTGCAAGTCCTTCACTAACATTCTTCGAACACTTGAACTATGCAATTGTAAAGATGCTGAGAGACGACGGATTGACCGATGTGGACTTCGTGTGACAGCATGTTGTAAAGCTTGAACATTCTGTGGTGTATGGACGCTCACGGCCTGGAGGTTTCTTTTTCATTGCCGAACCAGTTTCCTCAAAATTAGATATCCATGTTTTAATTGCATGTGCTGATGGAACACGGCGAAATTCTCTACGCACTCCCTCTACACTGTCATTGTTTTTGTAAAACGCTTTGATAGCAAATGAACGTTGCACACCACTCCAAGGTCCCATGACAACTAAATGGCAGGTTAGGTTAGAGAGGCTAGCGCCACTTATCAAGTGGTACCAATCGCCTACGGCTACCAACACAACTTTCAAAATTTCCCATTCATTGGATCACCCTGTATATTTAACTATTACATCAGATAAACAGTGATGTAAATTACAAGGGCTATCCAGAAAGTAACTTACATATTGCAATAAAAAACCAACCAAATAAAAAAAAGAAATTTATTATATACTTCTGAAAGACACAATCTTAAACTATTTTTCTACATAGTCGCCACTTAAATTGAGGCACTTATCACAACGATGCACAAGCTTTTCAATTTCTTCTAGGTAGAGATCTGCTGCCTTTGATTTTTGGCACCCACATTGCACAAAACTTGTGATAACCAAGTTTCCCCTACAATCTCATGCAGTAAACTTTGCAAAGGAAATGAAGCAAGAGTTCCATAATCGTAATGCGGCGGTTTTCATGAATTTTATCGTTGATTTTCATTGACAGTTAATCAGTCACAAGGCCAGGCCAACCACTGCGGTCCTCATCATGAACAATGGTGTGGCCATTTTTAAACTGAATGCACCACCTCACTCAACCTTCACTCATTATTCCATCTTCTCCATCTCCGTCATCTCACAAAGTTGCTGATGAATTTCAATTGGTTTGAGGTTTTTGCTAGTAAAACCCTAATCACTGAACACACCTCACAACTCAAGGGATTTTATTGAAGCACACATTTCAGCAGTTCACAACGAACAAAATAGAAAAATCACAGTCCACGTACTAACAGCTTGATGCGTACTAAGAGTAGAAACATTTTGACGCCAAGATGGCAGCTCTGTCCCCATCCATCTCCATGCGACGCATAAATGTAAGTTACTTTCTGGACTGTCCTCATACACAAAAAAAAATGTTTGAACAGCTTAAATTATCATACATGTGGAATTATACAAGGATTACATCATGAATACTCTGGTGTGCAAGCAGCTATATATGTGACTCACTGATAATAGAAAACGTAATAATATAAACCAAATTTTAAATATTTATAATTATAATTCAGTGTTACTTAAAATAAAAGTAATATAATTGTAATTTAACTCACATTTTGTCAAGTAATTTATTCCAGAACCAACCACTATATAAGTAAAATAAGATACATAAAAATTATCCAAGCATTCATTTAATGTCAATTTTAATACATAAAAAGTATTTATAATTTAATTACACAAAATAAAACTGCCAGCACTCTCATAGTTGTGGTGATCTACAAGTCAATATGTATATCGATGTTCTTAGTGATTAAAGAATTATGTTTTGCAAGAAATTTTATAGATCTCAGTGATTAATTATTTACTAGCCAAAAAATTTCTCTCAGAATTCATAATTAAAGTGATATTTTTAAAATAGGAGATATAACTAAAACAAATAATGTAGGCAGACTAGAAATTTCTTTCAAAGGTTGATTATTTTAATATCAGAATAACAATAATTGGTGTATAAAAATTTCCTGCCTGAAGTAGACTTTCCAAAACATGTTTTTCTTTATTTTATAAAAATTCCTGGTTAAATATCTGGTAATAAAATATTCAGCACAAGGTGCTGGAGGTATACTACTAACTCAGCAATTGAGGGATTAAGAAACCCACTGCTGCATTCATTAGCCACTTAATAGAATATTTGTCCCATTGACTTACAAAATTATTTAATTAAGGATTATTAACACACTAGGCCAATTGAAGTTATAAGCCAGAGCTGCCTTAGAGGGGATGTAAAATTCACATTGAAAGTTTAATGAAGAAAATAAGTAAAATATGTAAAAGTAAAAATAAGACATTAACATAGAATATAATTTCTTACAGAATAATGCAGCTGATAATTTATTATTGTTAATAGTTAATAAACAAAAAAAAAATCATAACTTATTTAATAAAGAGAAAAATAAATATTAAAAAAGAACAAATAATGTTTACATATACATTTAAAATTCCTTACCTTCCCTTCTAAACACTTTTTAATTTGTTCAAGTTTTTTAACACGCGATTCATAATACTGATTAACTGGGGAATGGTTTCCAGTTCTTGAAGGTTCTAATTTATTAAACTGAATTTGTAACCTGCAACACAGTAGTGATATAATTACTATTATAGTGACAAGTAAATAACTAAAAAATTAATTATCTCTGCTCAAAAAAAGGAATTCAAAGAAAAATAGGAACAACATGAAAATTTTACATAGTTATGAAAAAACTTCAGAATGCTTCACTTCAACTTTTTCCAAAACATTCTAAGTAGTTTATATAATTTTTGATAACCACTCAAAAGAAATTATTCATTTGAATTTTCAACCTTTTTTCAGATATCCAATAATTTTAAATATAACATCCACACTGTTCAATACAAATGTTTTGATTCTAAACTAACCATTGAATGAGATAAAAGAATTCAAGACAGAACTCAATATACTTACTTCTTTTAAAAAATATACAAAGGTAGGGCGAGATGAAAAAACAACCAGGCCTGAATATACAAACAACATTTTACTGGGTACAGTTCAGATTTATTTTTCAACATAGTCGCCATTAAGATTTACACACTTAACCCAACGCTCCACAAGAATGCTTATACCGATTCAGTATGTTGATTTGTTCAACTCCTTAAAATAACCTCTATGTCAACAATAACTTCATTATGGTCAAAAATCGCTTCCCTCCAAACCACTGTTTTAGGTTAGGAAATAAGTGATGGTCACTAGGAGCCAGATCAGGTGAATCTGGAAGGTGTTGAAACAATTTGAACCAAATCTGTTAATTTTTGCCACTGCAATGACTGAAGTGTAAACTGGAGCATTTTCTTGATGGAAAAGCCCTTTTTTGCCAAATGCAGTGGTTTTATTTTTTTTTAATTTCATTGCTAAAATGCTGGGTCCCATATTATTCCCATTTTACTGTTTCACTCTTTTTCAGATAATCAATGAAAATTATTTCACATGCATCTCAAAAACAGTTTCCATAACTTTTTCATGTAAAAAGTTGTTTTTGCTTTTTTGGAGCAGGTTGACCTTTTTCAACCCATTGTTTTGACTGGTTTTTTCTTGGGAATGTAGTGATGAATCCAAGACTCATTAACCAACACACCACAAATCGATGTAAAAATGCTTCTGGGTAATATCAAAAGAGCTCAAGAGAATCACTTGAAATGGTTGCTTCAGCCGGGTGTGAGTAAACATAGCACCCACTTTGCACACAACTTGTTCATGGTCAAATGTTCGTACAAAATATTGCGCATACATTCAATTGGCATACCTACAGACTCTGCCAACTTGTTCACTATCACTCATTGATCTGCTAAAACGATTTTATGCACTTTTTCTATCTCCTGGCTTACTCACTTCAGAAGGACGTCCACTGCATGGTTCATCAAGATTGCACGTTCAACCCATTTTAAACTCTGCAACCCAACATTTAACAATTATATTTGATGAAGAAGAGTCTTTCAATGTCGTATATCAAGTTCTTCATTAATTGCACTTAAGCCTTTAAGAAAAAATAATTTAATCACTACATGAATTTCCAGATTTTTCCATTTTTCAAAAACACCCTAATTCTCCACTTTGACAGACTGTATATACTGCACTACACGATGCAACAACGTGAAACTCTTTCAGTAAAATAATGAAAAATTGAATCATATAATACTGTTGAGAAATTAAGCGTGCTATTCCCATCTCTGTGTGAGGCGTGGAACTTTTCACCTCACCCTTGTACAGAAAATGTTCTATCAACCTTTATCCTTTATCTTCTCTACATACAAATGTAGAAATTGAAAAAAAAAAACACTCACTTGATGAAAAACATTTTTGCAGAATGTTTACTAATCAGAATTTACAATTTTGACTCCAATCAGAAATTACAATCAGCAGAAAACTGCCACGTGCGCACTCTTTTGAAAACAAAATGACTACTATGAAGACTGGCAGTATGAAGCATAAAGCAAAACTAATTCTGCTTTTTTACCAATGTAAAACTTATTTTACATTAAATATAAAATGAATCATCACCCTTTCAGTTTATCAGATTGTTATTGGGTCGGGCTTTAGATTATAGGCCTTCACTTAACTTTGTCTCTGAACTATTCCTCCTCAAAAATCTTTTGCACCTCTGTTCTCTTTTTCAGATATAAATTTAAAAAATTTACCTCTTCCTTAGTCTTCCTCTAAGTCTTATTTCAACTATATGTAGGTAAAAGATTGCTTTGTAATTCTTCCACTAGTCATTTTCTGAAAGTGCTCAACTATTTTATCTTTTTCTGTCTTTAGTGTTCCACATCCTACACCTTCTTCTATTCTTCTAGAAGTAAGGATTCTATCCTTGTCTTTCCTACCATTATTCTTAAGAATTTCATCTGAATCTTATATATTTTACTTTCTACAATTACTGTAGTCACCCAACACCTAAACTTAAAACAGGAATATAGTACTCATGAAAATTGTCCATTTACATTCCATTATTACTTCCTAATCCCATATTAAATTTCTAACTCTATTAAAATCTTCCAGCCATCTGCAATCTAGTTTCCCAATAAAATATCTCATACTCTTGATATTTCACATCCTACATATTTAAAATAATGACTAAGATAATCAAATGCATTAAAATACCATTCTAGATGTTACCTAAACATTTGTGGGGTGATGGGAATCACTGTATAATTTATTCAGTGAAAAACAGTGACCGTAAAGCTTAGACCATTAAAGGTACATAAGAAAGAACAAGTATGCAATTATGACTGGTTAATAGAATGTTACAAGACACAGAATGTTACTCAAAGTAAATAAAATTACCAGATCATTTTTCATTCATTACATTAGAAAATTTTTACCTTATTTGAAGTATTTAATTTAAGCAAAATATACAAAAAATATTTTATTATTATTCAGACCTTTTTCTTTGTTTCTCACTAAAATTTCAAACTGATCCAAACCTTATGAGATTTTGTTTCTCACTTTTAAAAGTGCTATTCCCTTGACTCTTGCTCTTTCAGTTTTGTAATGGAAGATTCACACTTTCTGTCAGGTAAAACCTTTTGCAAAAACTATATGATAACCTGCACATTTATTAAAAGTTATCTAATCGATTTATTAAAATAAAATCATCTAATCCTTTCATTGGTTTCAATTTCTAATGATTCCTTAAAAATTTTTTTGCAGTACTAGTTGACACTCCTGAAGCTGTAGCAGTTCTTTTGATAATTTTTTTTATTGATCACAAGTTGAATGGCATCAGCTTCATTATTCATACATTTTACTTATGTCACACAAAATTAATTTTTAATGTTTGTTTATTTTCTTTAACAAAAATAATTGAATACAAAGTAGGCAAATATTTAATAATTAATAACGAATGGAAATATCCTAGTGAACATCACATCAAACTAATCATAAAATACATTAAATACACTGAAATAAAAACATAATCTTTGATAACAATGAGATCAAAAAATATTTACACGTATACACTGATTAACGACCACTGTGTAAGCTGGAACAGAGACAAACTGAACAAAGAATAAATTTCCTTATCAAAATCTTAGTTTTGGTAATATGGTATAATTTTAATTTAAGCTCTCATTCAGCCATCTTTTTATACAAGTAATTAGCAAAGAATTTACTACAATAAACCTGTTACTCATGAGAGAATGATAGATGCTGGACAATTTGTTTCTCAACATTTTGTACAATGCTGTACACATGGAAAGCGCAATATACACACAAATTTATTTACAATGATTGTTGCTTGTTCAGTATAGCATAGACTATAAAATACATTATAGACATGCTATATATAGTGGGACAATTATTAACCCATGCACTCAAATAGTTTTCGGAAATGTGAAACCTCTTTAGAGAGAATTTAAATACATACCTCTTTGCATGTACCACTTATTTTAATGTACAAATGTATACTTAATATAATATACAGATGTAACAAGTACAATAATTACCTATGAATCTTATAAGTAAATAAAATTATAAAATAGTTTACAAAGGTTTTAGTATTATTATTATTATTGTTATTATTAACACTTTGAATCCCCTGGGCTTCTCAGCACATGGTGGTCCATGGTAACTGGAAAATTTACATCGGTTTAAAAAAATTTTCTACTTAATTCTAAAATGTCCTTAAAAGAGTTTTATCACCTGAAAGAAAAAGACATGCAGATTTGTTCTATTTAAAAAAATAGACAAATTTAACTTACCAGAGTTTGTGTGCCATGTTGAAATTTTCCTTTCAAATGCACAAAAAAAAAATAGCTGCTATGTAAGCACTTAAAATTTTTGTAATTATTAATTTTATGTATTTTAAGTTATTTATATTGCATATAAACATATTTTTAGAAATATAGAAACATACTCTTTCAACATAATATAAATTCACTTAGATATCACTTTGGAGTAAAACGATATGTTACTTGGAAAAAACCTTTTTTTTTTAGTAAAATATAGCAACAAAATCAGTCTGTCTAATGTTTTATTTCCAGTGAATACTAGTATTTCACACACTTCTAATTATTTATGATAGTTAACCCACCGGGTTGGTCGAGTGGTAAAACTCGTCATTGCAAATCAGCTTATTTTGAAGTTAAGAGTTCTAAGGTTAAAATCCTTGTAAAGGCAGTTACTTTTACACTGGTTTGAATACTGGATCATGGATACCGGGTTTTCTTTAATGGTTGGGTTTCCATTAACCACACATCTCAGGAATGATCGACCTGAGACTGTACAAGACTAAACTTCATTTACATTAATACATATCATCCTCACTCAATCGCAAAAGTAATACCTAACGATGGTTCCGAAGGCTAAACATAAAAAGAGAGATGAACTGATAAAGTTCAAAGTAAGGCTAAATCTAATTGGGTACAAACAGAATTGTCAGCAGAGGTGTTAGGAAATTTAAAAGAAAAAATAAGAGGAGTAACATAGTAGCACTAGTAGATCTAGAAGTAGAATCATTAGAAACAATATCACTTATTAAAGGTTCAATTACAGAAACAACCTTTTTTATTTCTGAACGTCAGTGGTCATAATAATCATCATCCAATGAATACAAATCACAATCACAAATAACCAGATCTTCATACATCAGTTCCCTATACTTAACATTTAGTTCCCCTTCAGAACCACTACCAAAACATTCATTAATTTATTCATTTCAATAGATACAACCTCAATTTCTTTGGAGAAATTCTGATTATGACAAAATTCGCTATCATCCAAAATATTGCATACCAATTTGATTAATTCAGGGTCATAAATATAGTGATATTTAAATTATAGTGCTAATTTTTAAATAACAAAAGTAATTGTGTTAACAGAATAAACATGGAAAATAAGTTAACAAACTTGCCTTACAAAATCATCTCATTAACACTACACAGTTCAAAAATTGTCCAACAGATAACAAAAACAGCTTGATATAAGAATACAGTGTGAAACACTGTACATCTGAGAGATCAACGAAAGATGACCTCAAGTTGTCCTAACAAAAGATGTAGAATTTTTAAACACTTGTTCAACTGATCAAAGATGGTAAGATGAGTTATACTTGTTCATCATATACGTGTAAAATAAATTATCTGAAATTTAAGGACACATAACCAATAACAATTTTTTATAACGGTCATACACATATAAAAAATAATTACAATAAACTACAAAATTGATTTAAATATTTTGAAGTTATTTAAAACTCTTCAAGATGGCTATTATGATTGCAGAGCAAATACTGCAAAACATGCATAATTAATAATTGTCAATTAACAAATATAATGAAAAATTATCTTACCAGGTTATGGAGTTAATACTACACAAATGTATTAATCATTTAATAAAACCAAATAAATTAAGTTTGTTTTTTTTATTTTTGAATTGAGAAGAGAATTGAAGGAGAGGGACATATCAAATAAGAGAAAAGGGAGAGATTCAATGTCCATCATAGTCAAGCAAATATATTAATAATTGGTTTGCTTGGCATTTCTCCTGCCATTACCCCATTCGGTCACCCTAAAGCATAAGACTGAATGTCTGTGCCACAAACAGCTACTGAGCCACAAAACAGTTTAGCGACCAGTGTCCTAAATAGCTCCTAGAGTTTACTAGTGTGAGCGGACTAAGCGCGGTACCATACACCACTGGCATACGTGACCTAATCACTCACTTGTCATATATTTACTAAAATGGGTAGGCTTAAATTTGAGATGAAGTACTCTATTCGTATCCAACCTATGCGCCCAAATGAGTGCCGCATAAGAGGTAATGCTTTCAAAAACAACAAAAACAAGTGCTTTCAAAAACAAGTACATTTGACGGCCAGATAACTATAGATCCAAGCAACCCTCCTATGTTTGTGCATTACCGAGATGGCATCTGCCGCTACTTGCCTAATGTGGTTGCTAAACAGCAACTTCTCATCAAACAAAGTACCTAGGTACTTATGATCTCACTCGACTGATTACACAGCCTTTATACTTAATATATTTTTTATGAATATCTTCATAAAAAATACCTATACATATTCTGGGAATTTCCATAGGTTGAAAAAAAATGAGAATATGATTGTTCACAAGACAGTAAATATGGCTTCAGCATTAAAAGACAACAACATCATGGAAAGACTATAAATTAAAAACTGTGAAAATGCCAATAACTATAAAATTAACAGCAAAAGGGAGTTCTTTGTTTTGTAGTTCTTTATTTTTAAGTACATGCTGAAGAACTAAAAGCAAAAAAGCTATTTTTCTTTTTTCAAGATGAAGCTAACCTACTGATAAATAATACAATTTAGTAAGTTGAAAAAGGCAATACATTAAAGCAAAATTTCTTTTGCTTTTCTTGGAATACAAAAACATCATAAAATTAAAACACATTTTGGCAAAAGTTTTTGCAATGTTAATTGTACGGTACTGCACATGGGCAAGACTTCATATAAAAAATTATTATCACCTACAACAAAAGTCATGTAATAATAAAATTTTCTATTAAATAGATTATATCAAATTAAAATTTATCCAATTTTGGTAAAGTGTCAAAATAAAATTCAGCCTTTTTTTTCCTAAATTCCACTCATGGAAACCACGCCCCTTATATCCCATAGAATGTGATTCAGTCAGTCTTCAAAACAACATTACCACATGGAAAACGAATCTGTAAAATACAACAGGCTCTCTGTTGAGCCTTTATAATTCAGCCAGTAGTAGAGTACTTGAATAAATTTATGCCAAAAACCATTTTCAAATCTGAATAAAAAGTTACATATGCCCACCATGGTTCACGAGTACAAAACTAATTAAAGTAAACAAAAATATGAATAAATGAATGTGTGCATGTGTGAGCGTGCGCGCAGGCATGTGTGCACATTCAAATTCTCTCTCACTCTCTTTCTTTTTCTCAACTTCTCTCTATTTATGCACATACATCTGGATACCATTAAAAAACACTCTCATCAACAGTTAACTGTGTATTTTGTTTATATCCTTTCTACTTGTTTAACACAAAATTAAGTTAACGTGAGAAAAATAACTCGTCTCCATCATTTCAAAGTGCCATTGAAACAAAATTGTACAAATTTATAATGTATATTACACTGCGGATCTCACATTATGTTTACCTTCTAAGCTCTTTTTCCTGTTCATTTATAGACTTTTTCAAAAACAGATTTTCTTCATTAAGCTTCAAATACCTGTCTTCCAAGTCTTTTCGTGGCAACTTTACAACAACATTTCTTTCAGCTAAAATGCAAAAAAATAAAATTAAAAATTTGAAAAATGTAATATTTAATAAGTAACATTAACTCACACTGCAAAAAAAAAATAACTAACAGCTCAAAATATCACTAAAAATAACTGTAAATATATTTTTAATTTAATATATACTATTGTTCTTCAAATAATGGAGTAATCTGGATATATTTATATCTAAAACTTTATTGAAAATTAGCTAGGTTATAATAGAATGATAAAGTTATCATTCAAATCAGATCACCAGTTCTTGAAATTTAAATAAGCATTAATACAAACAAATTTATTTTCTTTGATTTTTCTGGGCGAAAAACACTTCTGCATTATCATTGCCCGGATATGGTACATTTCTTTTAATAAAAAAAATTAATAAAAAATTTAAATTTTAAATATCTCAATTAAAGTAGTAAAATAACCATCTGCTTTACAGCAATTGGCATGAATAGCTGAAACTCACTTCAGTAATTCAAATACTTGTACTTGAATATAAGCAGATGGCCCTAAGAAACCATAAAACATAAGATAACATTTCATTATCCCCTAGAATAATTTGCATTTGTTAATTGGGAGTCGCAGTGTACATAAACAGGTGCATTTGCTTGCATCAACAGATATCCATGAGAGAGCCTAGTGTGCCCTATTTACAAACAGCAAATAATAACCTCTTCTTGATGGTTATTTCTGCATGAGAGCTCCAGGTGACACAGTTTCTTGATTAGACAGAGTTTAATTTTAATATTAGCATCCCATTCGTTTTGCCACCTATCATGAACCACCCTCATTAGAAAACAGACAAGATTGTTCAAAGTCACACGAATGATGAAAGGAGGCTGGAAACAAGCCTACTTGCTACAGCTAGAGCATCAGTGTTGTGGTCAGTCCCTTAAATCCCAATATGGCTGGGGATCCAGCACAAGCTCACTCAGTTGTATTACATCTAGTCATTTATGAAATAACACACTGAATCTCACAAACAGGATGTCTGGGGTACACATCACTAATCACCTGTAAGGCACTCATAGAATCTGAACAAATAAGTCCATGCCGAGGTGTTGGGCTAATTATACTTAAGGCCTTATTAATAATAGCAAATAAATCTGCAACAAAAATTCTATGGAGGCCAAACATGTATGTTCTATTGCCTACCACAAAAGTACAACCAACAGAATTAATGTTTTTAGAGCCATCCGTACAAACTGTAACATCAGAATTAATGCTATTTATATTATAAAATTTGTTTCGCAAAATAACCGGGGATTTGTGTTCTTTTTATTATACTAACAAAGATCAATGCAGTAACTAGCAAGAGAAGGCTGCCAAGAGCAGTAATAACATGGAGCAATAGTAAGGACTGGAGTTAATTGTATATTTAGAGCTGAGAAAAGGTGCTGAGCTCTGATGCCTAGCAGAGCTGTAGATCTTGGTTGTACCTAGTATTGATTAACATGCTGGTTGGAGAATACTGAATCAAAGATTGGATAAGTTGGTTGCACTTTAATCCAAGCCACATAGGAGTATACATTTGCTTTCGCTTATTCCAAAAAGATGGCTCACCACTCTCCACCAGCAAACTTACAAGTTTTGAGCAAAACTCATCTTTTGGCAAGACGGATGAATGTTGATGTACTGCATCGAGTATCTTTAGAGTGGTGGCGTGTGCTGATGAATAACCTATGCAGCCAACTAGACATTTTACCTTCAGCTCCTTCAACTCTGTTACCCACATTAGTCGTTGGTTAAACCACCTAGAAATCTAACTCGCGTGCATGTCTCAACTGGTTCAACATGTAAATACAATTGAGGATCAACATGTTCACTCAATCATAAAAAGGTTTCTTCCAAGGAAAACGTGAATCCAGTAGATTTACACCATGATTCTAAGCGGGTTATTGTGTTTTGAAGCAGCCTCTCACCTGTAGCTAAGGTTCTACATGCTAGGAAAATAGAAAAATCATCTACAAATAAAGAAAACACATAATGTGTTTTCGTACACAGTTTGTTATATATGAGGGTAAGTCAATTATTATCCGCAATTTAGTTATATTTTTGTTTATATTGGTAGTAATGTCATGTTGCGCAGATGACGCATGCACGGTTTAATTGTTGTCTGTGCAGATTTGATGCTGCTAGGTTAGTTCCATTATTGCTGCCCTGTCGTTAACTATGCCTGCTCTGCTTTCTGTTTGCACCAAAGAAGAGCAATGTTCAGTGATCCGTTTTTTGTGGTTGGAAGGTATATTAAGGGCTGAAATTCATCGAAGACTTTTGGTACAGTACAAGAACCGCTTGCCGCAACGGAGTATCTACGAATGAATTGAAAAATTCAAAAATGGTCGCACAAGTGTTATACACGACGAAGGAGCTGGACGAACGTTTCCCACCACAACTGAGGAAAACATTGAGCGTGCACGTGACATTATTTTCTTAGACAGATGAGTAACTATTGATGAAGTGGCACATCGTCTGCAAATTAGTCATGGTTCTGGCTACAAAATCATCTGCAACAGACTTAGGTTTCATAAAAAGTCTGTGCAAGGTGGGTCCAAAAAAACTCACACAGTCGCATAAACAAATGTGCTTGGACATCTGCCAAAAACATTTGAATCACTATGGTAACAAACAGAACATCTTCTTAGAGAGAATCATCACTGGTGATGAAACATGGATCCATCATTATGAACCGGAGAGTAAACGGTAGAGTATGGAATGGAAACATCCAAATTCGCCCTGCAAAAACAAGTTCAAGACCCAACTATCCACAGGAAAACTGAGGCCCAGTACTGGAACATTATGAGGAAAGGGGCACGGCAATAAACAGTGCACGTTACAGTGAGATGCTTACTGCCAAGCTGAAGCCTGCAATTTGAGACAAACTCTGAGAGCTGCTGTCAAAAGGTGTTGTGTTGTTGCATGACAATGACCGTCCACATACTGCTGCCAACACTGTTAAAACGCTCCAGAAACTCAACTTTGAAGAACCGGCTCGTCTTCTGTATAGTCCTGATCTTGCCCCTTCTGACTACCACTTGTTTGGTCCACTCAAAGATCAATTTACCCTGGACAAAACAATGAAAGAAGCAGTGCATTCCTGGCTCGCAGCTCAATCAAAAACCTTCTTTTATGAGGGCATCAGGAAGCTTGTGCAACAATGGACCAAGTGCATTGAAATGCAAGGTGACTATGTTGAAAAATGATGTACATGTAAGTTTCCTATTTGTATTGCAATAAAATTTGTAACTACATTGCGGATAATAATTGACTTACCGTTGTATTTATGTCTACAGTAGACAAAGTTAACACTTAGGACACTTTCCTGAGGTACTCCCAATTTTCTTGTGTGAAACTTTCAGATACTGTCATTCCAACTCGTAATCGGAAGTATCGACTACTGAGGAAACCCCCGATAACTGCAAGGAGATTACCATCTATACACCATTCCTTAACTATGTTCAGGAGCCTTCTACTCCAACCTGTGTCATATGTCTGTAGCAAATCTAAAAATACAACAACCAGGCATTTGCAAAATAAAAAAGTGTTTTGAACAGCAGCTTCCAGGGCCATAACATGATCAGTAGACGATCTACACTGGTGGAAACCGCATTGTTCTGGGGCAATTACGATGTTTCTCTCAAGGTACCACACTAGACAATGGTTTACCATTCATTCCATCACCTTGCAAAGGATACTTCTCAAGGAAATAGGATGATAACTTGTGGGATATGATTTACCTTTATCAGGTTTCAGTACAGGAATCACCAGCGCCTCGGTTGACCAAGAATCTGGAAACCCCTGGTCAGAGAATATTCTATTATAGATACAAAAAAGATGTTGTAGTGTACTAACTAGGAAGTGTGATAACATACTGAGCCTGATATTATAATTTCCAGAGGAAATGTCACAAGAATTATTCAAAGAATATATTAGCTAATTAAAAGAAAAGGGTATGTTAAATTCATTTCACATGTCTCCAATTACCAATAGGATATTTTCTACCTGCAACTTATATCTCACAAACTCAGGCCAGAAGGATAATGTAAGTGAAACTGCCCTGAACGAACTTTCTGAATGGTGTTCGCCACATCAATTGTCACGGTAACAAGATCTTCGCCAATTTGCAGTCTTATCTGCTGCAGTGAATATACCAATCCACACATTGTCCGAACCTTTCTCCATAAAACAGTTGACGGTGTTGTCCAAGAAATGAATTCGATGTAATTCAGCTATGATTTTCGTTTAGCATACTGAAACACTCAACGGCAAACAGCCCTCATATTGCGGAAGGTGCAGAACAATTTGTAATCAGTCTTAGATTGAAATTACGAAAAGCCCTACACCAACCTCTAAGTGCATGCCTGTAGTCTTCATCCCACCAAGGAACAACAGGCTGCCTTGGCTTTCCAGATGCTAAAGGGATGATGAATTCATTTGCACTATCAATGATTTGGTGTGTAAACTTGGCAAACTGATGGACGACGCTACTGCTTTTCTAATACTGGCCAAAGGAATCCTTGTACCTGATCCAGTCCGCTTTCTGAACCATCCATCTGCGTGGCTGACTCTGAGGCAAATCACTATTACTGACTGAGATTACAACCGGTCTATGATTCCAAAGACATTTTTGAAAACATGTCAAGTAAGACATGGAAATAAGGTTACTGAACCACAAGGACAGATGATGCACGAAAATGTACATGATGAAGATACAAACATGCATGATCCATTGTTCAATAAGCAGAGATATAAGTTCTGCCTCAGTCAATCAACTATAGTGCTTCGAGATGAACATGATATTGTGCCCTAAGACTAGTGATGGGCATTGAAATCTCCAATTATTAGGCAGGGCAATGGAATCTGTGAAAAGGTATAAATTGCAAATGTTCATTTTGAATGGCACCAATATCTTTACTGCGACCGAAGCAGTTTGTCACCAGCAGAACACAGGTGGCCGGCCAACACTATTTCCTTTAGAAAAACAGCCACACCTTCTTGTCCTCTGTCCTCAGTCTGATAGTCTCATCTTTTGCAAACATATCCGCAAAAGGTCACATCATCCTGGGAACAGAGGTGAGTCTTGTGCAGACACAGTATTAAACGATTTTCTTCCTTTAGGATTTCTATATCTTTATGGTGAGAACGGAGACCACAAACATTCCACTGAATAATATTTGTAGCCATAGGAAAAACTTATTTCTTGTTATATATAAAAACTCTGCAAACTATTTATCAAATACTATACAGCTTTTCTTTCTTGATTTTACGATCTTTATGAAGTGCTTTGCTTCTTCAGGCACTTCATCCGCCACCATATCTCAAGATGGTGGAGATTTAGAAACCCAGGAGGACAGTGATGCTATACCAGGTGATGATGTTTTAATAGGGCCCTTCACAGGGATCTTGGTAGTTTGCTGCATAATTGGTGCAGAAGGAACGTTTTGTGATGGTATAACAACTGATATGGAGTTAGATAAACCACCATGAGTTTTTCTAGCAGAAGTTACCGTCTTGCTAAAGCTCAATGCTGTAATTGCAGCTGTGAGGGATTTTACTTGTTCTGACAAGACATGGACTATCTTTGTCAGTCCTTTACATGATGTGCCCTCATTGTTCTTTTGTACATTGTTGGAAAGAGGCTGGACATAACTAAAACCAGGCTATACAGGATTCCTCATTTTATGTATTCCCGATGAGAAATACATTTTCTGTTCAGTTATAATCCTTAATACTGTCTGCTCTTCCTTATAAATGGGATAACATTTTCAACACTTGCCGAATGTAAATCCTTACAATTTATACACTTTTGATTTCAGTACATGCGCTATTATCATGCCCCATACAGCTGCAACATGCACAGACTTATTCTTTGTGCAACCAATTTTGGTGTGATGATAACCCTGACACTGGAAGCAGCATCTACGGTTTGGTATGTATGGTTTGCACATGGACAGACAGGTAATCTACTTTTATTCGATCAGGAATCGTTCGAGTGGATAAGATTAAAATAAGTGATGATGTTGGCATATCAATCCCCTTCCTCATTATCTTTTGAACAGAAGTAACTGACTACAAGGACAGTTCTAATATCTCTGATGGTTCAATATCATCCAAGTTACAGCAAAGGATAACCCCCTTGCTGGAATTTATAGTTTTATGTGGTTCAACCATTACCTTGTCCTTATCTATGAACCTAAGGGCCAGTAGCTTCTGACTTTGCACATGCTGTAATAGCACACTTGCTAAGAAAAGTAAAACCTTTGCAAATGACTTCTCTTCTTCCTTATATATGACTAAGAAACTTATTATAATTTTTTTGCATTCTTTATCTTATCTTTTAATCCAACATCACCAAACACAACTAAAAGACTTCAACATAGACAGACTAAAACACTGTACAACTTTGAGACAAACTAAAAGACTGTTAAAAAGACTTCGACTGATGTTGTCAGTTGAAGCTTCCAGCACCACCACAGAAGAATTTAATGGGAGAGACATATGATTCCCACGAGTACTGGCAATATAAGGACCACTCCAGTAGAGTGCACACATACTGGAGCTAGAGCTAAATACAACAACTGGGTTCGCCCTTTTTTCCCTAAAAAAATGTCTAATTAAAACTTTAGCTGGAATCATAATCTAATGATAACATCACTAATCAGGTATAAATTACAAATGCTCAGGCAAAAAACCTTTGATGTAAGTTAAAAAAATTCAGTTCTCCTCTTTATAAATAATTTTTTTTTTAATTTTAAAATATTCATAAATATTTTAATGATTTTTAAGTGAAATCTTTGTTTGTCTATTAACATAATCAAAAATACAACTTCTGATCCATGGCTGGTGTTTGCAAATTCTTTACAGTTTGCTTTACCATAACAAATTTTTTTTTATTATTTTGACAGGAGGTGAATAAATAACAAGGGAAAAATACAACACTAGATATTTTGAATTTTATTGCAAACAAAGAGTAATTAGAAAAAGTTAAAAGTAATAAGTTGATGAAGTCCTGTAATAAAATTAAGTGATTTAAGAATTATTTTTACATGCAAGATGTATGAAAATTGTAAAGATAAAAATGCAAATCTTGCAAATTTATTTTTATAAAAATATTTACAGCTTTGAAATTCTTTCACTCATTGGAAAAGTTATGATTTAAAAAAAAATAATCTCTTTGATAGATGACAGCTGAATACAGATAGTGGAAATGAAGTGTATTGAAATAGAGAAATGATCTTTATCCAAGGTGATGTGTGATTAACTATTTAGATTGGCTGCATATTAATACGGTTAACGTAACAAGGAGTGAATAATGAAATGAGCTTTTAATGAGAAAGGATCCATACTGTATGGCTGGTTTCAGCTTAGCTCCTGTAACAGACATTTTTATATTAAACTAAGTTTTGTAAAAAGTTACTAACAGGCTTAATGCTTATTAAAGTTGAGATACAGTTCTCATTAATCTAATAACAATTTAATGCTTTCATTTATTTTTTTGTTTAGTGTTGGGTACTTATTAATAAATATCCGATTTGTTTGGTTTTATAACTGAGGGTAAATAGAAATGGTGAAAATAATAAGAGTTTAATATAACCAAGGTATATTAATGTGATGCAGGTATTTTATGTGGTACAGGATTTTTTATCCTAAATTTCCAAAACAATTTTTTTTAATTTTTCCCAAAAGAATGACCTAACGGTACATACCGTAATGCTACAACAATTAATCATTAAAGAATGAAAAAAATAATAAATTAAAAATATCATTAAATTGTTAAAGATGATAATGCTTTAAAAATTATCCACTTATGTTACACAGAAAATCTTGCAACAAGAAAACAGAGGAATCTTTTATATTAAACTAATTTTTATTATGTAAGTTATTATTAATATGTAAGTTGCTTATTAAAGTAAAGACATAGCTTTCATTAGTTACATCAGACCCTGAAAATGGTTTCAAGAGATAACTTATGGCAAATACTGGAGTTATCCATGAAATTTGTGAGAAAACTTCACAAAGTTATTGGATAAAAACAAGGTTGAAACAGCCAAACATGAAGTGCAACATCTAGCTGTTCCATCACAAACTCCAAGTGGCCTAGACAAGCACAAAAGCTCAACACTATAGTTATAACAAGGAGATGGCTAAGTTAACATTTATCACTGTTATTTTCAGTGATTTTAAGAGAAATATATATGCAAAAATAAACATTCCACAACTTAAATCAACATACATAAACTGTATGAAGACATAATTAGTTATCAAAGGAAATGTACAATAAGTGTAAACAACATGAACAATTAATACTAAAAGGAATAAAAATTTACAGAGATTATTTCACATCAAATCCCTAGAACTTCCTAAATTAATAAAAGCTATTTTTATTGACAACTATCAAGGCAAAAACAAAGTCAACAAATTAATAACAAGTAATTTATTCATCATAGCAATCATGGCAACATAAATTTGCCAACCCAAATATATATCAACGATAATGAAAAAATTAATAATATAAATTGCATATACTTCAGGAAGCAAAGAAAAACCAACAAGAAAATAAACAATATTTGTTCATAAAACTACACTATAAACAATTCAAACAAGAAATTTTTAACAATCCTGACTACTTTGAAAGATACAAATACTTCAATATAAACATTTTTAATATAACTATAATTTAGGAGCTTATTCAGTATCTGAAACAATTTTTAAAAATTACCATAACAAAATGCAATATATATCTTATTTAATTATAATAAAATAAGCTTACTGATCTGATGGCTTCAGAAAGAAACAGACCAGCAACTAAAGGAATAATATTCTTTGATTTATTAATAAATGATATTATAATCAATGAATTCTATTTCTTACCTATAGTAGAGAAATATAATAAAAAAAAGTTTCCTTAATAAAATAAAAAAAGCTTTATTCAAGAAAACGTATGTACTTTATCACCTACAAAATAATAATAATAATAAGTGTTCTAGTGTTAACAGTAAATGTCCTTTATTTTTTATAATGAAAATCCAAAGAAAATAAACTAGTATCTAAACTATAAAACTGTGTAAACTGTTCTACATACTTGTGTTTTTGTGCACCACTAACTCAAAAAGAAATCTAAAAAAGAATATTCACAGTGCATAAAATAAAGAAAACTGTGCAAAACTTCTGGTGCTGAAAAGCACAAAATAGTTTCAAATAAAAGCAGATAACTCATTGTCATGGTAGTGATATTTGGTCTGCTTACAGATAAAAATTTTATTTGCTTTTTCATTGCCGATTACTTATTAAAATAAATCATAAATGAAATTTTATGGCTCTTTTACATTTTAACATTTCAGTTATTAGATTTTGAGCCAATTAAACTCCACATATCCACAGTCTTTCAGTTTTGCTCCTACAACCTTCCAATCTACTGTTTAGAAATTTTAGCCCTTTTTTTTTATTAATCTACAAACATTATATTAGATGACCAATTTAGTTTTCCATAACACACAACCATCAATGTAATTAAATGTCACCATATGATTAAATATTTCGCACTATTTAGAAATTGTCAGTTTGTTGATAAGAACAACACCGTGACTGCTTTATAAGTAGCTCTATTCAAATACTTAAGTATCTTTCCAGCACTCACAAAATTCCCTTAAAGGGAAAGTCATTAGAACCAAAATTGATAAGCTGTCATGACAAATGTTCAGCTACCAAATCCTATCTATAATTATACTGTAGGACTCAAGGTTAGATACAGAATAAGGAACAATTACATTTAACAGAATTCAAATTTCTGTATTACTGGAAAAAGAGCTGTACGAAAAGTGGTAGTCAATTTTATGCATATATATGTAAATGTAAACTGAAGAATGCACAAACTGGGAGGTAGTAAGAATTAATAAATTACTAAAATAGTGCATAGATCAACAAAAATGTTGATTTTTTTTTTTTTTTTACCTACTACACTTCCTTCTGTAACACACCTATGACGAAAACGTGAAGGGCTTTGAACACAATCTTTTACAGGTACACAATCACTGTCAAAATCTTCAGCCATAATTTGAACTGAAAACAAGCAACAAACGATTAATATTTCTGACAGACTAGTAGCATTATACATGGATGTATAAAAGATTCCATAATTTTCAAAGGCGTGTAAGTAAAAAAAAATGCAATAAAACTGTGTTTTTGGGATTTTCATAAATATATTTTATTTAAAAATAAATAAATAAATGTTAGGTTTTTTTTTTAGTTGATGTTTTAAAAATATTTTTGCTTGAAGTCAAGGAGTAAGGAATTTTTTCAGTCATTAATACCAACACTAATCTTTTTCAAGAGTAGCCCCTAACATCCTACATCCCTACCAATTTGTTTCTCATATTCCAAACATTGCCTGCTTGAACAATTTTTCCCATTTACCTGTACCTCCAACATCAAAGTAACTATTCCAGGATGCATCAATATGTGGGCTATAAGTCTGTCCCTTCTTTTAACTATATTTCTCCAAATGCTTCTTTTTTCATCAATTTACCACAACACCTCTTCATTTGTCACTTTATCCACCCATCTGATTTTTTAACATTTTCCTGTAGCACCACATTTCAATAGCTTCCAATCTTTTCTTCTCAGGTACTCCAATCATCCAAGTTTCACTTCCATATAAAGCTAAGCTCCAAACATTTCAAAAAGTTTTGACATTTAAATTAATTTCTGATGTAAGCAAATTATATTCTTTCTGACTGATAGCTCATTTTGCCAGCACAATTAGGCATTTTATATCTCTCCTGCTTCTTCCATCTTTAGTAATTCTGCTTCCCAAATAACAAAATTTTTCTATCTCCATAATTTTTTCTCTTCCTATTTTTATAGTCCATCTACGTTATTTCTACATTTCATTCCTTTCATTTTGTTTTGTTTATTTTCAAGCAGTAGTTCTTGCATAGGACTTCATCCATGCCATTCACTGTTTCTTCTAAATCTTTTTTATTCTCAACTAGAATTACTATATCAGCAAATTGTAGCATCTTTATCTTTTCACCTTGTACTGTTACTCCGGATCTAAACTGATTTTTTAAAATCATTAACCGTTAGTTCTATGTAAAGATTAAAAAGTTAACAGGGATAAGGAACATCCTTATCAGACTCCCTTTTTTATTACCGCTTGTTTCTTATGTTCTTTGATTATTAATGCTGCAGTTTGGTTCCTGTAAGTGTTAGCAATTGTTGTTCTATCTCTATACTTAAATCCTAAATTTTTTTAGGATTTTTTTAAAATGCTGAACTTTTTATTGCAGTATACATTATCAAATCTATTTTCTATGTCTTAAATGCCATGTATGTTAGTTTGTTTTTCTTTATTCTTCCTTCTACTATTAATCTGAGTGCTAAAATTGCTTCCCTTGTTCCTATACTTTTTCTGAAGCCAAACTGGTCTTCTCCTAACACTGCTTCCATTCTTCTCAACTCTTCTGTACAGAATTCTAGTTAAGATTTTTGATGTACGAGTTGTTAAGCAAATTGTTCTGTATTCTTCACATTTTTCTGCTCCTGCTTCCTTTGGTATCATGACAATAACACTTTTTGAAATCTGACAAAACTTCCCTTTTTCTAAATATTACACACCATTGTATAATCTATCTATTGCTTCCTTACCAGCACTGTGCAGTAATTCTGCACAGGATTCCATTCATTCCAGGAGCCTTTCTGCCATTCAAATCTTTTAATACTCTATTAAATTCAGATCTTGATATTGTATCTCTCTTTCCATCCCCTTCAACTTCCTCTTCTTCCTATGTAATACCAGTTTCTAATTCATTTCCTCTGTATAACTCTTCAATATATTCCACCAACCTATGGAGGTTTTCTTGGGTATGTTCAATCTATTTTACCAATGATCATTTTTTTTTCCACTTCTGAACCCTTTCTTTAATCCACTCTATTTCATTAATTTGCACTTCCTGTTTATAGTATTTCAATTGTTGATAGTTCCTTTTACCTTCTTCATTACTAACATTCTTATACTTTCAAAATTCATCCATCAGCTGCAATATATCCTCTGATATCCAAGAATTTCTACCAGTTCTCTTCTGCTGATTTAATAATTTTCTTTTTAACATTCTTCTATATTTTCTACCTTACTGTTTTTACCCAGACCTCTTGTGATGTCCTCCTTAAAAATCTTCTTTACGTCCTCTTTCTCAAGCTTCTCTAAATTCCACAGATTCACCTAACACTTTTTCTTCAGGTTTTTAAACCCCAATCTGCATTTTATTTTCACTAAATTATGGTTGCTATCAATGTTTGCTCCAGGATGTGCTTTTCAATCGATGAGTTGATTTCTAAACCTTTGTTTAACCATGATGTAATCTATCTGATACCTTGCATTTTCACCAGGCTTTTTCCATGTGTATACTCTTTTATTATGATTTTTAAACTGGGTATTGACAATTACTAAATTATACTTTGTGCAGAACTCAAAAAGTCAGCCCCTTCTTTCATTACTTTTGCCCATCCCATACTTCCTCACAATATTTCCTTCCTTGTCTATTCCAGTGCTTTCATTCCAATCTCCAACTATTGCTTTGTTTGGCATTTCTCCTGCCACCATTCCATTCGGTCATCCTAAAGCATAAGACCGTGCCACAAACAGCAACTGATCCTCAAACAGTTTAGCGACCAGTATCCTAACATAGCTCCTAGAGGTTACCTAACAGTATGAGCGAACTAAGCGTGGTGCCATATACCATCGGCTTACGTGACCCAACTGCTCACTTGCCATATATTTGCTAAAATGTGTAGGCGCACCCCATCAACTACTACAAATATATATGACATTCATAATAAAATTTTTTTGTCTAGGCACCCATTCGCTGCCACACCTACGTCGCTGAATGCCAGCAAGCACTTTTCTACCATTTTATAGCGCTTGGAGCCATAATAATTGGCTGGTGATCAGCCATACACAGGGTTAGCTTCCCACGGCAATGCAGTAAGAGTCTTTCCCTTAAGCAAACTACGGATGCCGGCTGAACAAAGCAACCACAGCTAGGAACTCCCACACAGTCCGATAATGCAAATCTCGGCCTCATTGACTCGCCGCTTATGAATGGCCAATTTTCCCCTTCACCACTAAGTTCCAGGGTGGCCCAGTCGCTGGCACCCCCCCCCCCCTGATATAAGGGCTGATTACACAGCCCTTATATTTAAGATGGGGGTTACGAATGTATGATAATGTGTCTACACCCTTGAGAAGCATAAACTTTGTCTTGGAGACAGAAATCTTTCAATTTTTAATGTCCATCCAGCCCTCCGCAGTTGACAAGGTTGCTTGTGCCCAGTCTTCTAGCTGTGGTCATGAATTACCATCAACTAAAAGGAGACAGTCATTGGCAAAAGCCTGGACTGTGACCCCTTCTAGAAATGTCAATCCCAGAAATCCATCAATTACCAGGCTCCATAGCAGGGGACCGAGAACGGAATCCTGCGCAGGTTCCCCTGGTAACAGATTTTTCCACAACTACATGTGCATTCTTAAACAGAGCTGAATGGTTAGACAAATAGTCACATACCGTGACCTGCAGGGCTACGGGAAAATTGTGGCTTTCCAACTCATAGAGGACAGAATTCCAACATAAAGAAGGAAATGGTGCCTCTATGTTTATAAAAATTGCCAAAACATATTTACATTCAGTGCTTTCCATCTCAGCAAAAGCATTTAAGATGCAAACCTTGGTGCCAACCCCTTTCGTGAAGCCATATTGACCATACTTTCCCACAGCTGTTCCACAGCCGCCAGCCTTTCAAGCAACTTGCCGATTACCGGCAAGAGGCTGATGGATCGATAACTGCCAACCTCACTACAGCCACTTTCAAACAAGTTGGGAAGCAGCCCCAGCTTAGGCAACCGGAGAACAGCCTGCCAAGTGGCTCTGTTATGACAGGCAGCAGATGGAACAATATATCTGGGTCAAGTTGGTCAATCCCCAGTGCCATTTGAGAAACCGCTCAGTCTACATCAACGGGATCCACAGCCTGTACAACAGGGAAGGGCATAGACCCCACCCTAATGCTGACTTCTGTTTCACCCTCCGGAGGATCTGGAAACAGAGTATCCAGGAACGCCTGAAACAGGGGACTAGTTTACCTCCAGAATATTTTACTAAGGAAGGCACCTCCATCATTGTTACATGAAAATGCAGAGAAATACATTTTCTTAGGGAAAAAATAGCTGTAATTTTCCATAGCTTTCAGCTGCGCAGTACTTAATCTCCTCCCAATCTGTAAGGTCTCATGATTATTAGAGGGAGATGGAAAATATACTGAACTGAATCATAAACTATTCAGCCAAATCTCCACAGGATAAGAACTGTCCAAGATTAATGCATTTGATTTATGGCATCGAAGAGAATAAATTAATAGTACATATTTTTTTTCTTTTTAAATACATACATTGTATTGTAATATCATTAAAATAATACAATGATACTGTAATAAAAAATAGTAAAATACATTTTTTTTTTTAGTAGAATAATATTTACGGCATTTCATTATATGCGGAAATTTTCCGGAACGTAACACCCGCGTAAACTGAAGATGCACTGTATAATAAATAGGAAAGTATAACCAAACTTAACCTACCCTCGCTAGTCAAGCGAGCATGTTAAGTTTGGTTACATTACATTTATTGTAATTAATTTTTTTCAGTGACGCCACTAACTACAAATCGACTGCGGGCATCTTCTTGAAAAGTACTATCAAAATTATTGGGTTATTTTATACATACATAACCTGCAGATCTCAGGATGAAGTTAAAAAATTGGGATTTTATATATTAATATATTTCATTACAGAGTTATCTGAAAAAATGTAAGTTTATTAAGTGCAGGACAAAACACAATATTAAAAAAAGTCTCGTTTTTCGCTTAAATTAACAGAAACCCTACTACAACCTCTGTTTTTTTCGTACATTATCAGTCAGTGTAAGGCTATTTTTTTAATTTTCACTATTTCTCAAAAATGCTGTAATTAAACTAGTTTACAACTTTCTTGTATAAATTGCGTTTACGGCTACATACCTTATAAACAAGTACACTTAAACATCAACAGAAGCTATAGGTTATAAAGTTCGTTATACATTGAAGGATCTAAAAACAACGAAAAGTATTCGTTTTGTCATAACTTAAACTAAATTTTACGATAAATCACAGCGCATTTACGTGAACCAAACGTGAATTTAAAATCGTAACTTAAAATTCAGATACTAAACATCGCACATCACTAAATCCAAATAGTAATTTAAATCATTGTTTAGATCATTGGTATCTAGATAGCGTTCGTAGCTCTAACCTTGATACTAGATCTTACGGAATTATGTAGACAAGTTAATTCAGGAAAATATATACAGATGTAGTAAAACTTTTCTTCAACTCAAAATGAATGAAATTTCACGTATACAAACGTAAAACAGTCTATTTTTCATTACACACACACATATATATATATATATATATATATATATATATATATATATATATGTAGTAGTACATATATTATAATTTTATATTTATATAACATTTTACTACTATAAGACGATTTTTTTTTAAGTTTATTTGAAAAATTCAAGTTCGGTTTTAAATTACTAATCGAAAATACAAATGAACGAGCAGATTTTACACTTACGGAACCCTTCAGACTCAAAAATCGGAGGAATTATATTATTATGAATTCTGTGGTATTCTTTACGCGTCACTGCACGGATTTTGCAAGCTAGTAGCTGTACTAAGAATTTTTCTAAATAGCATCCATAGATGATAGACACTGACAATAAAATTTATATTTATATGACCAATGTAAGATAAGATTCAAAATCAACAAAGCCGTTAAGCATCGAAAATTGAATTAATAAAGGTGAAAAGCTGTTTCGTACCTTTTTGAATCTCAGACCCACTCAATCTTTTTCAAATTCGTCCCTATTTAATTCATAAACTATTGTAATAAATGAATAGTTCGTAACTCCCATTTGGTTCCTTACTTATTTTTCCCCCACTACCTCATCCCTTAGCGGATCAACAGAAGTGTTAGTACGTGTTTGAGAGGATTGTTGTCGTTTGTGAGCGTGAGGTTCACGGAACAAAGGCATTGCGAAAATGTTAACACCGAAAGAAACCGGAGAATATATTTCAAACTTATCTAAATCTGTTTTGATTGAAGAAGAAGGAGTTGAGTCTTTGTCACTAAAGGTAAATCATCATATTACTTTGCAATAATGAATTACTGAACAGTTACCGATCAAATTGTTTTTTTTTAGTTTAATTATTATTACGAAAGGGACACTGTGATAGAGAACTGGTCAATTATAAGAATTCGCCGATTTTCGTTCCAAATGTTAGGTTCTGTAGTGAATTGTGTTAACAAATTTACCACAACCTGATAAGGTGTACATTACAATATGTATATAATGTACAATATAATAAATTATGAACACACAAATTTAACTACAATTTTTTCCTCATCAATTCTTATTTATTAATAAACAAAATGTTTATTTCTATGCAGAAACATTAAACATTTATTTTAATATTTTTTAAATTATTTTTTTTAGTTTAAATTTTTAACGATTTGTTTTAAGATTACGTGAAAATTGTTATTACATATCATTTTATTTGCATTATTTCTGTATGAAAAGTAAAAATGATGAATATAAACTATATAAGCATATTTTCATTAGTAATTTTTTCCCACTTATTTGTAGTTTTTCTTGAATTTGTTTCACTTACCAGCTTCCTCATTAATATGTATTATATTTGTCCAATTTACAAAAACAAAAACTAAATTATTTTATAATTTTAATCTCTGTTTTCAGCTGTATGATGAACTTAAAAATGGTTCAATATCGGTATCTAATTTCCTTAAATGTGATGTTCATCCTGTAGGAATGCTTGAAGAAAAAGCAATAAACTGGATATTTGTAGTCGACACACTAAATTTTTGCTTTTGGGCAGCTAAAAGAAATTCCTGGTGGGAAATAACACATGAAGGAAATAAATATTCAGGATACTTTGGACTTTGTGCAGCAATTAATAAGGCAATTAAAGTAAGGAAAATATAAATTATTGCAGTTAAAGTATTATTAGCATTTAAAGTAGTAAACATTTTGTTTTATTCTTCCTTTGGTGTCTGTTAACTTGAATAGACATAATATTAGTCTATATCTTCGACCATTAAATTCATCTATTCAGTGTTATCTGTTATTACTTTCTTGAAATCCTGATTTCTATTTTATAAATTGTATTTAGGAAGTAATTGTAAAAGATTAATTAAAATGCCAGAAATTCTTTTCACAGTGATGGCATTGCCATTGCTGTGAAAAATAATTTCTGGAATTCACCAACCATAGTTTCAATGATATTATGTTTATGGCTGCATGTTTAAGATGGCTGAGTAAATATCACATCCTTCAAACAACAAGAAAGGTTAGTCTTTTGATTCCTTTGTGCAAAAAAATAAGGTTCTACTGAGAGCATTGAATGCTAACTAGTTTCTGTTTATGGTGAAGTAGCAAAATGCTGTTACAAATTTTTAATGAGAAGTGAGATTCATGGTTTAGAAAGTGTGAAAGGCCTTCTGTTATTACTTAAATCATTCAACGAATAGACAAAAAAAGTTGATAGACATTTAATGATCATTGAACTTTTGGAAAAAATATTCAGAAATACAATCAAATGTTTTTTACAAAACAGTTACCAGAAATTGTGCTCATATGATGTTGAAAATACTGTGAGACATTGTTAAAAAGATAAAATTATAACACAAGCATTTGACCTTAACCAAAGAATTTGGTCACTACATCTGGTTACAACTTCTTTTAATGGTACGCTACAGTTACTCTTTACTTCTTTTACTGATTTATTTAATGTTACAAAGTGATTTGGCTCTTAGGTTTTATTTTTCATATTCAGTATGATAAGCCATGAAGATACTGCATTCAAACTTGAGGCTCTTTATATTTTATTATGGATATTTCTTCTTTTTTTTTATTCTGCTTTGAATTTATAAATAGTAACTTTATCTTAGGTAAATGATTTCAGATATCCTTAATTCTATATTGTGATATTGTATTTCGAAAAAGTAGATTTTTTAGACCAGGATATATTAACATTTAATTTAAAAAAAAAAGATAAAATGTATCTATTAAAAAAATAATATATCTGTAATTAATTTCTACACCAGAAATTAATATACCTATAATATCCATAATATATGAGGTTGAGATGATTTCAAAATACTGAAAATTATAAAAAAGCTTAGTTAAAATTATTTTTTTATAACAAAATCATCATCTTAGCTTTTATTAATATATGTATATGCAGTTGCATGCAAATTAATCCAAACACAGGGAGCTTTTTATTTATTTCTATGTTGTGGGTACACTTGGTCACACCCACACTTACGCTGTCTGTATAATGTGAGGTGATTGTTCTTTTGCAATTTCCATGTTACAATTTGTGTTTAGTGAAAGTTTTTTTTATTTTTTATTACAAAATTGTATTTTTTATTCTGTATGTCTTGAATATACAATAATGGTGATGGATATATTAATATGGACATATACAGTAATAATAGTGGACATAACTCCAAGAAGTGTTTGAAAATTGTTTCTCTTTCCGAGCATACCAGTATGACACAACAATCAGTAGCTTTTGAGTGTAGTGTTGGAACTAGTGACAATGAATGCCATTTTAAAACAATTTAAGGAAACTGTTCCATTTCTCCCCAAAGACAAAGCAAATGTGGTTGTAAAAGAAAACCTATTCCAACAAATGATCAGTTATTAATAAGACAAAGTATACTTGATCCAAAATTATTTGCTGTGGACTTAGCAGTCAGTAGAACAGATTTACAATGATAACTGTTAGATGCCAACTTCTTGCAGCTGAATGTAAAGCTTGTCAGCCAGCTTTTAACACGAACAATGTGCAACAAAAAGCTCATGATAACTGAATCAAGAAAGACCGGAAAAATGTTATGTTTTCTTTCGAGTTACATTTTTATGTTCAGTGGCAAAAAGTATGGTTTCATGGTGAAGAAATCAAAAATAAATGTTTAGTTCACATGTTGAAACAATGCCAAATTGTGTACGTGAAGTGATTAAGAATAAAGAGACATTAATTACTGGATATTCACAAATTGTACAGATATGAATTTTTTTTCTAAATAAAGTTACTTTTTATTAAATAACATTCAGATTAATTTGCATGCTACTGTGTGTGTGTTTGTATATATATATAGATATGGGGATATATTACAATAAAATATATCATATTCTTTCATCATAATAATAATAATAATTTTATAGCCTATTTTTTGTATCTTGAAAACTTGTTCTTATTTTTTGAAGGAGCCACAAGAGGTAATATATTTCAGCTGGGATTGTGCATATACATAATAAAAATTTAATTACGACTAAAAATTTATGAGAAGTCAGAAATTATAAGATTAGTTTTTGTTTAATTTTTAAATCAGTTATAAGTTCTTTAAGATTATAATACATGTTGTTTAATAATATGTTAGTAATAAACAGATGAATGTATGTATGTTTTGCATTTTAAATGTCACTGTTAATGAGATGTTGAGGCATGGTGTGTTGAAATAGCTACATAATTAACTACTATTATCTGTTAGTATTATCTACTATTATCTGAAGAGTAATATTTATTGATACCATCAAATTTAGTACAGCAATTAAGTAAATATATATTGACTGATAAATATCAATTAATAAATATTATGATACTACAAATACTAAAAAATATTCTGTAAATATTTATTTACAATTGTAGAAATTTTAATTATATATTTAAAAATTATTTATGTTTAAATTTTGTTTGGTTTGTAATTAAAAAAAAATAAATAAAAATAGTTTCATGTAAAAATCTTGGGAAATAATATTTTATATATAAAATCTGATAACAGTGTTGTTATACTTTTCTGGCATTGGTTATTTATTCTTATTTAGCGGAAATGTAATGATACATGAAAAAAGGTTTAAAAAATTAAAAATTGTTATTTTTTACTTTTTTCTGCTCCCCAAACCCCAAAATAATCTCCCAAAAATATTTTAATCTGTGTATGTTTATTATGTTAAATGGAAGAAACTAAAAAAATTGTGCTGTCAAATATTCAACAAATTAAAACATACCTAAGATTTCTTTTTTAGTGGTGGGGTAAATTATCATGAAATTCTGATGTAATGTAATTGTTAAAAGATTTAGAACATTCAGTATGCCTAGGAAAACATATTTAAAAAACCATTAAAAAATATACAATAAATAAAAAGATAACATTTTCGATTGGTAAAAGGGGGAGAATTTGGGGAGCCAATTTTTTTTTTTTTTTAATTATAAAATAAGCATGTACACTTACATTTAGCTTAATATAAAGTAGGGCTTGTTTGAAAAATTTTGAGAAAATTGATCCAAAGAAACTTCTACCCTACCCTCTGGAGATATTGACCCAAAACATTTACCTATAACTTGCCCCATATACACTAGTCTCTGTCACAAATTTCATCAAAATTGGTTATCCAGTAAAAAGTTATTAAGCTTCAAAGAAAGAAGAAGAAATTAATATGTAACATAAAGTAAGTTTACTATCAAAGTTGAATTTTCCTCTGTTGAGAAGGGAGCAGTTAATGTAATAGTATTTATTAAATTAATGTAGTATTAATTTGTTTTACATTATCAGCTGTAGTTCCTCTCTATCATGTTCTACATGTAAAGCAGTGGAGGCACAAAAAACACTAATTACTTATTTTAAAAATATGCAGTGCTGAATGTCAACTTAGTGACGAAGGTTTCACTCTTACTCCTTGATAAGCCCTGCATGGGCTGCTTGTTATTATTGATATGAGATAAATTAATGTTGCTATATCATGTTTGGGAGTGACTTATGTGTCTTGTAGACCACCAAAAACTATTTGTTTGTGGTGCCTAACAGACTAATTGAACTGAGAGGTTTCTTATTTAACATATATATTTCTTTTTCACTTCACTTTAAAAAAGGTTTTATCAATGAATCTAGAAATTAAGTGGCCTTGAAATTAACATCATTATTTATTGATTATCAGATCTCTAAGGTAGCATCGAAGGTAACACTTAGATATATATTCATTCATTTGAAGAAGTATTCAGTACTTTCTACCTTCCAACATATTATTCGACCAGATTATCTTCTACTGACAATATTCTGTTAAGTTATATACTAATGGTGGAAAAAGTTACTTTTCAATCAGACTAGGATCATGTTTGCTTTTTCTTTATAAATCTTACATTTTTCTTTTTTAGGGAGGGATAGATATGACTGATCCAAAAGTTTATTCACAGCTGGAATTAAAAGATTTAGAAGAAATATTACAAGGGGATGATTCTTCTGTAAAATTACAACTGATGAAAGAAAGACTTGATAGTTTGCATCAAGTTGGAAATGTTTTGCTAGAAAAATATGAAGGTTTGTAATTATAGTGAACTTGTTATATAGGAAAATTATTTTTATCAATTTAATATTTTAGATCTGAAATAAAGGTGGTTCATATTTATATATATATTTGTAATAACATTGTTAAATATTGTTGATTTAGATATTACAACATTAAAACCCACCGGGTTGGGCTAGTGGTGAATGCGGTATTCCCAAATCAGCTGATTTGGAAGTCGAGAGTTGCTGTGTTCAAGTCCTAGTAAAGTTAGTTATTTTTACATGGATTTGAATACTAGATTGTGGATACCGGTGTTCTTTGGTGGTTGGGCTTCAGTTAACCACACATCTCAGGAATGGTCGAGCTGAGACTATACAAGACTACATTTCATTTACACTCATACATTTCATCCTCTGAAGTATTATTGGAATGGTTATTACCGGAGGCTAAACAGGAAAAAGAAAGAAAGAAGATATTGCAACATTGTAGGAAAGCTATGATCAGACCTACAGCAGAAAATATAAAAACAGAGAGAAAGTGATTGTAGTCCATTTTACTATATTTAGATAATGAATGTATGAAATAATAGTGATTAAATGTGCACAAAATAAATAAATAAAATCAGAACAGAATAAAAGAATAATTTTTAAATTGTTGATAAAAATCTATAAACCAGTTACAAAGATTTAAAGTTTAAATTAATATTTGAATCACATTATTTATTTTATATGAATGAGCAGATTTAGTGCATATTCAAAGCCAAGATCCAGTTTCTTCCTAACATTTGAGCAATTATCTGTATAAGTAGGTTTTAAAATAGTTATATCATTGAATTTTATTACCATCATGGCTTACAAGGTTGGGTTTTGGAAATCAGTAGCTAGTAAGAACATAAATACAGCATTTCTTTCTCAAAAGAAAAATACTGTAAACCTGTTTTCAGCTTAAAATGTAATTAATTTTATAGGCAGGTTTTTAATGAAATTTATATATTATTATTGTTTTTAACTCGTACATTTACAAACTTATTAAGCCTTTTTATTAAAGAAAAGGAAAAAACTTAAATTCAGAGTAGCATGAGTATAATACAAGAGAAGATAATCAGTTTTATATTTCCAAAAAACACTTTCCTAAAGTCAATTTGGAATTATGTGTTACTTGAGAGTGTTGATGTTGTGAGTATAGGCTTCCTTCTTGTACAACATTTGTAGATGACAAATTTATAAATAAGTACAAATTTAGAGTATAAAATTTAGAAACTTTGGGAATATTTCTGCTGAAAAAATATTTTTATACTAGATAAGAAAAATAGTAAAAAAAAAAAGTTGCATGGGTCTTATTGTAGACTGTTCAGTAAAATAAGTTTTTTATTCATTTATATAAATAAGTAAATAAGAATTTATATAAATATGTTATGATCATCACATAGTAAATGAAAAATTGTGTATATTTTATTCTATTTCTAAACTAGAATGTCACCATTATTTCACTTATATATGTACATACACGTGTGTGTCATTAATATAAAAATAAATTATATTAATTTTAGAAGGAGATGAGATCTATTTTCTGAGGTTCCTGGTATATAAGAAGACTAGATCTTAAATTAAGAAAAGAAAAAATGATGTAATTTGTGCTTAATTTGTTTAACAATAATAATAATGAATTTTGATCATTTAAACTTATGTATTAAATTATGTCATTTTAAATTATGCTTCTGGGACCTGCTTTATTCAATTTTCAGATCAAAAATGATAAGAAATCATTAATTTTGTCTCTTAAGTAATGTCCTAAAAATTTCAGTGTGACCACATTTCATCAGGTAAACTGAAATCCAAGTGAAATCATTCACTCACTAGACTGTAACTGCAAACAAAGCATTTTAAAATACAAGTTTTAAGTCTAGTTGAATAAAAGAAGCCCTACTACTGTAATTTGTGGTACCCAAATAAAGTTGGTGGTTTCTTATGTAATTTGAGCTGGAAAGTAGAATTAAACAGGTCTCAGAACTGTAACTCCAGAAGGTTTTAAAATATCCAAAGTAAAACAAACTTTGGTGCCAAAAAACAAGTTTTTTTTTTTAATTTTGTAGTACAGTAGCTTTGTTAAATGACAAATACGGAAGATTTAGTGACAAAACTTGTACAGAATTTAATTTGGAGAAAATTAATTTAAATACAGCCAAAAAAAAAAAAATTTTAAGATAGGATTTTTATTGAAGTAAAACCGATGATTAATAGACATAAAATCGTATTATTCTGTATTTGGACTCTCTTAGGTTCCCAGATTTAAATCACTTGGACTGTTATTACTTTTCTGGTTATTTAAAGGAACTTGTTTACGCAGAAAACGTTAATTCCAAAGAAGAATTATTGAACCGAATTTTAAACACATTTGAACATCTTAAGAGCAACCGTGATACTATTAGAAAAGCTTCCCTTGATGTTATTGGTCACACTAGATTTTACATAAACTATCAAGGAGATCATTTTGAACATTGTCTGTAAGGTATGAAATTTAAATTTAAAAAATTAAACAAAATGAAATATAATTATTTTTTTAATATACTGAAAATTAAGTCATTTCAAGGTGTAAGTCATTTCATTTGTTTTTGTTCTGTTTCTTCTTCAGTAAAATTTGATTTTTTAAAACATTTATTTGAGTTTTATTGGACCTCCCACCTTCTGTCTCATCCCATCTGGCCTGCCACAAGGCATTGCCATGTTGTTCAATTTCTGAAACTTTATCTGAGGTCAACTCACTGAACTTCTTAGCAACGTACCGCTGCTGCTTCTCAGATGCAATCAAGTCTATCGGTTTCACACCTGCAATCACCAAGACTGCCTCCTGTGAATTAGTATGGTAACCACCTGCTACCATTAGCAATACTAGGTGTTGAGGTCTCAATAATATGTCCCGATAACATTTATATTTTAGCCTATCTGCTCATACAGGTGCCGTGTATAGCATAATAGCATAATAGGATTGACCACATGTCGATTACCAAAGAAGGCATGCAGGCCCTCTTCGTGACGTATTGAAGGTGCGTCTTAAATTGCAGTTTCTCATCAAAAAATACCCTGAGGTACTTTTGAATTTGGACATACTTTATATACTGACCTGCCATTGAAACACTGACTTGCTGTCAAGGCCATTTGGCAGTGAGTCAGCAAGTCCTGATTGGGGTCTTAACTGTAAGACCATGATCATCCTGTATAAAGGCGTATGCAAGGCTATTATGCTATACATGATACCCTGTCTGGTCAGACAGGCTAAAATATAAAAATTATCAGGACATAATATTAAGGGCTCTATGCCTAATACTATTAACAGTAACAGGTGGTTACCGTACTATTTCACAGGAGGCAGTCTTGGTGATTGCAGTCGTGAAACCAATAGACTTGATTGCAGTTATTTAAATTATGGTTTTACCACATTGGATGGAAAGCTACAGTGTGTTGTTTGCTTTAAAGTCCTCTGCAATGGTAGCATGAAGCCATCAAAATTAATTTGACACTTTGAAACCAAACATCCAGATCATTAAAGTAAACCATATTCCTAAATAAGGGTTTTTATAAAATGTTTTGAATATATAAATATCTGTGAATGTGCAATTGATTACAGTTTGAAAAATGTGTTTAAAATGTTAAATTTTTCCTTAATTTTTCACCAGTTAACATGTTTTTTCAGCTGTGAAATAAGGTAGTTAATCTTAAGCATTTCAAAGAAATGATAACGCTAATATTTAAGTAATTCAGTTTGATTACTTAATTGATCCTTATTAACCATTTATTTCAGATCATCAATAATCCTTAAAGCAGATTATTTTTTATTATTACATACTTACTGATCATTAAAATAGAGAGTGCTTATAAATCATTCAATGCATTTTAGTTAAATAGAAAATTAACAAAGCAATGTACTTATGCATATTTTATTGTTGAATAAGGCATTCTAAACAGTTTTGTTTATAACACTTACATACATATAACTTCAAACAAGTTCAAGTAAGAGCTTTTGTGGCATCTGAAATGTCTGGATGATATTCATTTTCAAGCCATGCATTACAAAGAATATCTGGAATTATTCCATTTATTACACTTTTGATTTTTCTTTTGAAGTTCATTGTTGTTGTAAACCTTTGTTGCGTACAACCTTTGATAAACCCTCAAAGAAATAAATTGGGTAGTGTAATGTCAGGGGATCAAGGTGGCCAGGGAATTGATGCATCACAGCCAATCCAAAGGGAAAATTATTCATGTAGGTAGTCCCTAACATGTAAATTTCAGTGTGATGGTGCACCATCTTGTTGAAAGTAGACATTGGGTTGCTGATGTTCAATTTGTGGTATTGCAGAGTCCTGTAACATGTCTAGAAACTGTTATATGTCATAGTACTGTAACTAGCGCAAGGAACCATCGGCTTGGCAAAGAATGGTCCATTTACTTCATTAGTCAACCCATACCAAATGGTATTTTTCAGACTATCATGTTGTGTTTGTCAAGTAGCATGAAGGTTCTCGCTACCCAAAATCCAACAATTATAACAGTTAAATAAAAGATGTATTAAGTACTTGTTAAATAATTTTCTAACAATAATTTTTTTATAATATAAGATTTTTATTTGTTTGTTGGTTTAGGTTCTTTTGTAAATTGTATCAAAAATTCAAAGAATTCTGCTCAGTCTTTATTAAATACTGTTGTCTCTGAATTCAGTTGTTTTAGAGACGAATCTATTTATAAAGGAAAGAAAGGTAAATCATTATGTTTGCCAAATTTTCAGTAAATTAAGCTTAAAGTACTATGTATACAGTATAAAATATTCATAGTTTATATATTTAAAATTATTATAATCAATTCTTTTCTTATTGTTTTTGTTTTACATTTATAGTAATATTAATACTGTTTGAAGAAATAGTGTGATTAAATAAAATTATTTACTTTTAAATATGTTGAAAGTGTATACTTAAGATATTTTCTACATTTATCTTAAGTATTACCAACATAAATAATTACCTCATTGATTTCTTATGATATACATTTTAAAGTATTTAGGAAACTATTAATGGCAAAACAGAATATTTAATTTGTTTAGTTCAATCAGTTATTTTTTTTTATTCTGACAGATTTATTGTGTTGGTAAATTTTGTATTGTTTGAACTTTCTGAAATTGAAGGTTTACTGTGCTGTATTTAAAATGTTTATTTTCTTTCTATAAAGTAATTATGAAAATTTACTCTGATTTTTTTGTAATATTTGTTTGTGTTCTTCATATCTGTAATTGAATCTACATCTAGATAGTACAATTTAATATATTGTATTGTTCATTTCAGTTTACTTTATTTAGTCCTGGGATATTATATACCTATATGTTATTATATGAACCTGTGTAAATCATATGCATATTCAATCACAGACACAAAGAACACATCTAAGGAAAACACAGTAACAGTCAACTTTTGTAACTCACCTTATAAAAACACAATTCTCACATAAATATAATATCATCAGCATACAGATTTTTACAAATACACTGAATTTGGTATGTATCATTTAAATAAACAAGTTTAACTCTAATAAAGTGTTGATGTCATGTAAAAGATTTTAACTCATAATAAAGAGGTTAACAAATAATAAGCGGTTTTAACTTAATAACTAAGAGATTTAACTAATCACCTCTAAATGCACACTGTCAAAATCATCTGCAACACCATTGATGTTGAATAAAGGTTTATACGGATCTTTTGGAATCATCTGCAGTAAAACATTCTGAAGTGTAAACAACTGAGCCAACAAAAACATTTCCTTATGCAGGTTTCTTGCTTAAAAAGGAACTATTGTATTTAATGGAACTATAAAAAAAAATCAACAGATTAGTCAGTTAGTTAGTAGAAATCGTTTATTAAAATTAAATGTACGATATTCAAACAAATTTTAAACAGTGTAAAAATAATGTACATTTCATATATATATGCTTTCACCAATTTCAGAATATTTATGACCATGTTCAGCAAAAGAAAATTAACCCAGTTTCATTCTGATTTTATGACAATATATTTTCTTTATTTAATCTCTACAACAAATGGCAATATTTTGCTCTTCCAACTGCTATTTTCATTCTATCAATGTCACTGGCTTTCTGCAAACTTGATTCTGTACATTGTTGTATCATTTTTGTTGATTCATGCTAACCGTTTAATGCTCTGAATAAACTATTTCCTTATATTCGCATCAGTTGCAAAGCCCAAGATTAAACAGTTGATACTACCTTTCACTCATACTTATTCCATATGGCGTAGTTAACTTTATCATTATCAAAATTGTTTATTTTGACCCAGTTTTCTGTTAAGCCATTCATGTAGTAAATAAGTAATTTTTTTTATTCTGATTGGTATATATTACATTATATAGAACAATCTCAGGAATGTTACCAATTATTTATAAGACAAAAATTGATATGATTAAAGTCCATTTTAATTAATGATTTAAAATATAAATGCATAAAGTTATTAAATATAAAAGATAGCTACAAATTAATTCACAATTCAAAAGGTATTATTGAACTACATGATGTTAATCATGCACTTGTTGGATAGGATACAGAAAATATGTGGATTTCTTTAAAAAAAATTAAGTGTGTTTAAAATTCATCACCAAATTAATGATTCTGTAAAACAAAATTTATTAATTGCACCTTAAATAATTTAATGTGAGATTGTATGTTTTAATTTTTCTGCAGTGGTTTTTAGAACTTTTTAATAATAAATTTGTACTTTTTAAGCCTACACCACTTACCAATAACATACATTTCTTTCATATACAGTAGTGTTTAGATGCTATCTTGGACATGTAGTTGTCTGATAGTATCAGAAATTATTATTATATAAGAAATCAGAAAACACATTTTAAGAAAAAAAGCAGCTTGAAAAATCTTTTGTCTGTAATGATCTTATTTTTTTTTTATAATACTGAAATCTGTTTTGTGTACTGAATAAATTGTAGTATAATTATACTTTTGTAACTTATGTTATTGACTAGCACTTTGAAAACAGTTGATTTTAATTACATCAAACTTGTACGAAATTTAACTTAATGAGATATATATAATTGTAACACTGGCCATTTCTTTTTACAGTGATCTCTGTCTTAGCCAAATTAAATTATACTGGGTCATGGTCTGATAAACAGAAAAGTCAGTTAATGGTAGCTTACTATGACTATTGAAAATAAGGATTTAGTTACATTTGAAGTATAAAACCACTTTGTAACAATAAATTAAGCGAAAATTACAAAATTGGATAAATGGTAAATCCTGTAAAAGCTGTGTGAATAAATGAAAAAAGTTATCAGCACATATCAAAATGAGTTTTAAGATTTCACTCTTAAAAAATCAATACTGTAGTGTACATGAACGTCTTATCTTAATTACAAAAATAAGAAAGAAAATACAATTCACTTTTTTGCTAATGTCAGTTAATTAAACATTTTTTTTTAATCTTAATTTTGAGTAAATAAAATGTGTGTATTCAATTTTTATATAAATGCATTTTATATTGATGCACAATTAAATACAAACATGTTACTGTAAACTGTACACTATACATTTAAAAAGTTTAAAACTCTCGTACCTGTTAGAAAAAGTTTGTTATTTTCTAATTTATGTTATTTTTACATTTCTCTGTTGTATAATCCCATATCTTTTCAGATTCAAAACATCAACTAGAGTTGAAGTTGGTTCAACATTTTGAAGGGCAATTTCTAGAGCATCTTTCCCTTCTATGAGAAATTTTTTTTCTTAATCATCATTGGATTCATCCTTCTTTCATTATCCTCTGTATTATTCATTACTGCTGCAATAATTTCATCACTATCCATTTCTTTCTCTACATTTTCATCTCCATTTAACCATTTTATTATCACTTGTTCCTCAGCAGCTTCACATCCTGGTATTTATCTCACTAATGGTAGAATTCATTTTCTACAGGGCTGGGCAGAGTATTATCTGTGACAACCGCTAGCCAAAACTTTTATCACGATTTTTGCAGTGTAATGTCAGAGATTACATTCTATATATGACTGCTATCATGTAAATAATATTCTTGATTTTTTTTTCTTGTTATGTTAATATTACTGCCATCAATATATTCCAAAATTGTAGTAAAACAAATTTTATTTTTGTAGCTTTTTCATTAATGCAATAACACCTTGATCTATGAGTTGTATTAACAATGTAACATTTGGCAGCAGGAACATGGCTTTAATTTCATCGAGCTTGAGGGTCTCACTGACTCACTTGATGGATGACTTGGAACATTTAATGGAAGATCTTTTCTGAAAGATATTTTGATGTGAAAAATGTTTTCACTTTTGAAATGAACTTAGTATCAAACCAGCCTTTAAATAAAAAGGGATCCATCTAAGCATATTTCTGAGGGTTGTAGATAAATAAATGGGTAGAGATGACCCATTTTTTATTTTTAAAAGCACTAGGCTTAAGATTTTCCTTAATTTAAGATCTTCCTAAACATATTTTCAAGAGTTTGGTTTAGTATAGCTGGTATATTGGGCTGACCCTGTGGCGTTTTTGAATGCCTGTAATGCGTGCCTGGAGGAAGGTGGAGGCGACTTGGTACTCCCTGCCTCTTATTGTCCACTGTCAATAATAGATACAACTGCCAAGATTTTGGAAAGATTGATACTTCAGTGACTGTCCTGCGTGGTTGAAGAAACAGGTGGAATCCATGACCGACAATACGGTTTCAGAAGGGGCAGATCTGCATTGGATGCAGTGTCTACAGTGTGTATAATGGCATAAAGGATTATGGCAGCTTACCGGAAGCCATCCAAAGGCAAGATGTGCGTGCCTGAGACTTTGGATGTAAGAAATGCGTTTAACTGCATTAAACACACTCCGATCATTAGTGCACTGAGAACTTTCGGTGTTCCTCAAAATCTTGTGAGGATCATTTGTGCTGATTTAAAAGAAAGAAGGATAATATATGAGTTTCATAATGGAGTGCTGGAATGGGAATTGAATAGGGGCGTTCCCCAAGAGTTGATTCTCGAGCCGACCTGTATAATATAAAATATGATGGGGTGTTCTGTGTTTCCCTTCCTACCGATGTGACAGTTGTCGGTTATGCCGACGACATTGCGTGGGTCGTATAGACAGATACTTGGAGGGAGGCATCCGAGAAGGTAAAGGCTTCCTTTTCCACAGTGAGCTCCGGGATGGAGGATGTTGATCTGTCCATAGTGCCAGAAAAGACCGAAATTGTGGCGATTTCTACGGCAAAAAGAAGACCAGCATTGGCGGTCAAGATTCAGAGAAGGGAAAATACTGTCAAAACCTGCCATTAAACATCTAGGGATCTGGTTTGACACTCATCTGAGGTTTGTTAGGTGTGCCCTTGAAGCAACTGAAAAGGTGGAGAAGGTAATGTGATACATAGCTGGGACTCTGCCAAACTGTAGAGGACCAGGTCAACAACAGAGGAAACTATTAATAGGAGTGGCCCACACCACGCTCTTATATGGTGCTGAAGTCTGGGCAGATGTTGTTGTATATGGAAGATATAAGGGAGCATTGGAGTCCTTTCATATGAAATGCTGTCTAAGGGTGGCGGCTGGTTACAGGACCGTATCCCAGGAGGCAGTCGAAGTGATAGCTGGGTTGCTCCCAGTTGACCTAGAGATAACTAAACAGAGGTTACGATAACGCGGACCACTGATTGCTGCCGAAAAAACGAATCAATTTGGATACTATAAGAAGTTGATAGGGCTTTAGCAGGAGAGATGGATCCACAGTGTAAAAGGCAGGTGGACATATAGATTGATTGGGGACGATGATGGATGGGTCCTGATAACCCGTGGCTCGATGGATCTCAATTTAACACAGCTTCTGTTGGGCCATGGGTGCTTTAGAGCCTATTTGTTTAGATTTGGGCTCGATTATATGGAGGTTGGCTCCCCAACCTTGTGGGGGTCGACTGGATGCAATGAAGCTTTGGTCACTCCGCTGGCACAGGTCCGTAGGTAATTTCCCCTCCTTTGAAGCTTAGACTGTGGACGTCCTGGTAAGTTGTGTGTAAGTATGTGGTAAGTACCTGAGAGTGTGTATAATGTGTTGGCTGTGTTTGTGAGTGGTGTATATATGTACTGCAATTTGTTTGACTGTTGTGTGCATTATGTGTTTGCTTGTGAGGGCCAACTGTGAGTGTATGTGTAATTGTGCTTTGCTGTGTCTTTGTGTTGAGTGTGTGAGCGAGTGTTTCGCCCTTCTTGATGTAATTCTGCATAAGCAGTTTGCAGGAGGGATAGAAGTTTAATCAGTAGTGCGCAGGAACACTCTCACACCTAATAATATCTTGCGGAACCTATTAGCGAGCCCGTCATTGCCTAGGCACCTGTAAATGGGATTCCTTCACCTCTGTAAAAAAAAAAGAAAGTATAGCCGGTATATTGTTCTTTATGAAAAGTTCAGCTGTCTCGTAGGTACCTAATAATTTTGTACATCAAGCCATTTTCATACAGTAACATATTAAATAACATTAATTAACTCATTAAAAAATGAACTGTACTATAATTAAATTCTTTTCTTTAACTTGCAATCCTATATATTACAATAACAAAGTATAAGTTGCTTATAATAATTCCTTATTTTTTTTATCAGCCAAGTTTCTCTAATATGAGCATGTTTTGATGCATGTTGTTTTGCTTTGTTCAACAGCAAAATAAATCCTTCAGTTTTTTATGGATGATAAAACATTTACAATAACAGAAAATTTTATATATATATATATATATTTTTTTTTTTTTTTTTTTTTTGTCTTCAGTCATTTGACTGGTTTGATGCAGCTCTCCAAGATTCCCTATCTAGAGCTAGTCGTTTCATTTCAATATACCCTCTACATCCTACATCCCCAACAATTTGTTTTACATACTCCAAACGTGGCCTGCCTACACAATTTTTCCCTTCTACCTGTCCTTCCAATATTAAAGCGACTATTCCAGGATGCCTTAGTATGTGGCCTATAAGTCTGTCTCTTCTTTTAGCTATATTTTTCCAAATGCTACTTTCTTCACCTATTTGCCGCAATACCTCTTCATTTGTCACTTTATCCACCCATCTGATTTTTAACATTCTCCTATAGCACCACATTTCAAAAGCTTCTAATCTTTTTTTCTCAGATACTCCGATTGTCCAAGATTCACTTCCATATAAAGCGACACTCCAAACATACACTTTCAAAAATCTTTTCCTGACATTTAAATTCATTTTTGATGTAAACAAATTATATTTCTTACTGAAGGCTCGTTTAGCTTGTGCTACTCGGCATTTTATATCGCTCCTGCTTCGTCCATCTTTAGTAATTTTACTTCCCAAATAACAAAATTCTTCTACCTCCATAATCTTTTCTCCTCCTATTTTCACATTCAGTGGTCCATCTTTGTTATTTCTACTACATTTCATTACTTTTGTTTTGTTCTTGTTTATTTTCATGCGATAGTTTTTGCGTAGGACTTCATCTATACCGTTCATTGTTTCTTCTAAATCCTTTTTACTCTCGGCTAGAATTACTATATCATCAGCAAATCGTAGCATCTTTATCTTTTCACCTTGTACTGTTACTCCGAATCTAAATTGTTCTTTAACCTCATTAACTGCTAGTTCCATGTAAAGATTAAAAAGTAACGGCAATAGGGAACATCCTTGTCGGACTCCCTTTCTTATTAGGGCTTCTTTCTTATGTTCTTCAATTGTTATTGTTGCTGTTTGGTTCCTGTACATGTTAGCAATTGTTCTTCTATCTCTGTATTTGAACCCTAATTTTTTTAAAATGCTGAACATTTTATTCCAGTCTACGTTATCGAAAGCCTTTTCTAGGTCTATAAACGCCAAGTATGTTGGTTTGTTTTTCTTTAATCTTCCTTCTACTATTAATCTGAGGCCTAAAATTGCTTCCCTTGTCCCTATACTTTTCCTGAAACCAAATTGGTCTTCTCCTAACACTTCTTCCACTCTCCTCTCAATTCTTCTGTATAAAATTCTAGTTAAGATTTTTGATGCATGACTAGTTAAACTAATTGTTCTGTATTCTTCACATTTATCTGCCCCTGCTTTCTTTGGTATCATAACTATAACACTTTTTTTGAAGTCTGATGGAAATTCCCCATTTTCATAAATATTACACACCAGTTTGTATAATCTATCAATCGCTTCCTCACCTGCACTGCGCAGTAGTTCTACAGGTATTCCGTCTATTCCAGGAGCTTTTCTGCCATTTAAATCTTTTAATGCTCTCTTAAATTCAGATCTCAGTATTGTTTCTCCCATTTCATCCTCCTCAACTTCCTCTTCTTCCTCTATAACACCATTTTCTAATTCATTTCCTCCGTATAACTCTTCAATATATTCCACCCATCTATCGACTTTACCTTTCGTATTATATATTGGTGTACCATCTTTGTTTAACACATTATTAGATTTTAATTTATGTCCCCCAAAATTTTCCTTAACTTTCCTGTATGCTCCGTCTATTTTACCAATGTTCATTTCTCTTTCCACTTCTGAACACTTTTCTTTAATCCACTCTTCTTTCGCCAGTTTGCACTTCCTGTTTATAGCATTTCTTAATTGCCGATAGTTCCTTTTACTTTCTTCATCACTAGCATTCTTATATTTTCTACGTTCATCCATCAGCTGCAATATATCGTCTGAAACCCAAGGTTTTCTACCAGTTCTCTTTATTCTGCCTAAGTTTGCTTCTGCTGATTTAAGAATTTCCTTTTTAACATTCTCCCATTCTTCTTCTACATTTTCTACCTTATCTTTTTTACTCAGACCTCTTGCGATGTCCTCCTCAAAAATCTTCTTTACCTCCTCTTCCTCAAGCTTCTCTAAATTCCACCGATTCATCTGACATCTTTTCTTCAGGTTTTTAAACCCCAATATATATATATATATATTGTATTCAAATAAGTAATATTTTTTCCACTGTGTTAATAAATGTATTATTAAATGAAAACACCAACACCAAGATAAGTTAAACTTATCTTAATAATTTCCAATATGGTTTTGCAGTAACTTGCATCTTCAGTTGCTATTAAATTCTATATTTATTGCATTAAAACTTATCCTTTTATGATTTGTCATATTTTTTCTGGAGCAACATTTTGTATCACTAAATATAGTTTTTTGTTTTATGAAATGATGGGCATCGACTGCTCTGGTCATTTGGCCCTATGAGAAATGGAAATTCATAGCATATGAAAAGTATCATACCTGACCAGGATTCGAACCCAAGACCTCCAGATGTTATGGTATGTTTATAATAATTTAAAGTAAAAACTGCATTTGAATAGAAAAATGTAGGTAATGTGAATAATTTTTTTGCCTTGAGATTTTTTAATTATATTTTATTAAAATGTAATTACAATGGATTTTTGTGTAATCTTTTGTGTGTTTAATAAATATTAAAATAAGATACACTGCCTATTGTACAGTAATAACAAGACCATTGGATATAATTTTTATTTATTCTGTTATGAATTAAAGTTTAATCATTTTAAACTTTCTAAACTACATTTTTTTCATTTGAAAAATCACCAGCACCATTTAAAAATTAAAGAAATCCAGAGTACACAATTGTGTTATTTCTACGTTACTGCTATTTACTTCTTGTTTACTAAAACTGATATAAGTGTAAACTAATTTTTCCAATAATAATTTAGTGTAAAAGTAAATTTGCAACCAGCAAAACTATTAACTACAGAAGGAATAAGTGTATTTATTACTTTATTACTGTTTAACATATTATTTTGTAAGTCAAATTAATACTATTATTTTTATTTCAATTTTACAGTGTCGTTTTATAAAAGAGCACAGATTTTAGTATCAGATATTTGGGGTTTTTGTCAAGGAAAAGGCTTAGGAGAATTTCATGATATCGATACAATAACAATGTTTGCTGATTACAGGTAATTACCTTCATTATATTAGTTTTTAATAACATCAGCAGCTGAAGTCAATTTCAGTAACTTTGATGAAGGAAATTCATCCAACACTTTTTAATAATCTACAGGAAGTGATTTATTGAATGTAGCTGTGGCTTTTATATTTTTTGTAAATTGACTTCCTCTTGTTCTCTAGGATTTGCTTTCACAGTTGTTAAAGATTTTGTGAAATTATCAGATTATAACAAAAATGTCGTGATTCATTAGAATATGTAGTAGCAATTTTTCTTTAAATTACCATTTGAAATATTAATTAATTCATATCACAGCCCTAAACATTAAATAAAAGTCTGTCTTTTTTATTTTACAATATGATTAAGTCAACCTGTTATTGAATGATAATAAATACAATATCTTTATGTAGTGCAAAGGTGAGTTTTTAAAGAGTTCAATGTTGTTTTAATTACTCTTTATAATTTCTTGTGTTACTAGAAGTGTTTAAAATGAAAGAATATACATACTTTTGTAAAAAGATGAACAATGAAATTATAACAAGATTATACATTAAAAAGGTGGCGACTGATACAGTTATTTACATAATAGTTGAAATTTTATTAAAACTGAAATTACTTAATTGTGTTTTAAAAGAAGGAAAAATATAAGGGTTCAAAGTGAGAAATATTATTCTGGGCATCACAAAAGCTAATTTTCTTGACTTTGAACTATTGTTATCTTTTCCCTGTGTAATTATTATTTAAATCTATGATATTTATACCTAAAATGTTTCTAATTTTTTTATCGTTTCTAATTTCAGAGGTTTGAACTGATAGAATAAACCCTTAAACCAAAACTTTTTTTGTCGAGTGATCATTTTCGTCTGAATGATGATAGTAGCATCTCATCTTTTGTCATATTTTCATTTACATACTGCAAATCTTGAGAATCAGGTTAAAAAAAACTATATACATTAGTTTAAAATGTTACATATGATCACTTACATATGGTCACTTTTTTCCACTTTAGATCTAAATCATTAAGTTATTGTCACAGAATAATTTAAATTTAAAAATTCTTTAACAGACATCACTTTAAACTGTGGGCAGCCTTGAAAAATAGTAAAACAATATAAACTGTAAGCCAGTAAACGGAAATAAACATAAATGAACCAATGAATGCTTTCAATTCAATTTTATTTATTATTGTTAATAGTTACAATTTGGCTATGATGGACTGTGTTTCAAATCTGTAATAATATTTCAGTTAATAACAATATTTCATTGTTATTGTCAATAACAATATCTCAAATTTCTACTTTTTTCTGTTAATCCAATAGCCTTTTCCTTTAATATTATATTACTTTACCTCCAAGTTTGCGTTTTTTACTTTATCTCATTTGCAATTACTTTTTCCATTGTGTATTTATGTCACTGGAATTGCAGGCCTTATTCTAAATTATCAACTGAAAACTGTAATGAACGTAGCTGGGTTCTCAGAGGCCCAAGTACAGAAAGTCTAAATGAGACTAATATATTTAACCATTCATAAACAATTATGCATACATAACACTTATTTTAACAGATTTGAAGAACAGTGCTATCAAATAATGAGTTGTTAATTGTTTAACTTTTTATTTATCTAAAAAATTAAGCACTTGCTTATCATTACAGTAAGATCAACAGGATCGGAACAGGTATTATTTAGAAGGTCTTACCAAACTGAAGTAATAATAATAGGCTTTTCAAAATAAAGATAACTTGGTCTTGCATGGATAAATTAATATGTTTTATAAAATTAAAATAACTTAAATATACTATTTTAGTAAGTTACTTGCCATTATATAGAAACATAAAACCACTTTAGAATAATAATTTAAAGTAATAAAACAAAGACTAAAATTTAACAAAATTTAGTCCAAATTTTCATGATATCAGGAAAATAAATGATTTATTTAACAATAAATATATTGATTAACCTTGACATTTGAAGAGTTCTTTCTTGATTTCATTTCGACAAGATATCAACGATTTTACCAACATTAATCTATTGTGCCCTTTCATTTTCTATTGACAGTAGAGTCAAACCATTTAGGCATGTCTGAGGTGAATTATGATCAGTTTTAATTTAGAAAATGATGTTTCGGCTTTAGCCATTTTAACATTAACAAAGTACATACAGCAAGCAAGCAGTACATACTTCAGGATAGCTAAAAGTCAAAGAACTATGTTCAATCTACAGTAGATTAGCAAGCTGTTGCACATCAATCATGTTTGTAATCTCAGATCTGAAGGAACTTCTAACTGATGTTTGTGATCTAACAAAGATGTGTCATCAGAAAATGTTTCTACAAATTTTTGAGCTTCTTTTTCCAGTTGATCATCAGTAGAAGAAGCCAAAAAGAAGGGTTGAATTACCCTACATGTGTCTGCTAGTGACTTCGTGCCCTTAAACCGATTGTCAAGTTGTGAGCATATAGTATCAATCATAGAATAATATATTGTCACCTTAAAACTTGATTTTCAGTCTGTGAATGTTTGATTTTCACAAAGCTTGTCAACGTGACTTTTCACCTTAGTGACTCATGCTTGAACACTGACTGGATATTCCCTGTTTTGAGCAGATTTTGGCTGCATCTTCAACTAATAAATCAATCCTTGAAGGTCATTTATCTCTTAAAGAGCATTATCTAAAAGGTCATAAGCGTTATTTATATCTAGAGATTCTACTTGTAGTGATTTTGAAGCAGTATTTATTTTTAAAATTTTACCCTAAAAGCAGTAAAAGAAACCTGAAGGATTCTAGTGCTCTCTTCATGCCAGTATCTTTATTTCTTTCATTCAAATTTTTGCTGATCAATATTATCCTCAGAAAAGTTTATTAATCCAAAAGTTTATTTTTAGACTTATATTCTACATTATACTGTCACATTATTGTCAGTCCCAACTTCCTGTCACTGAACTTGCATAAATTCCTTACACCATGCTGATTCTATAGTTTTACTTTCTGAAAAGAGCACAGTGCTAAAATCTTTATGATTTAGCTAAAAACTTAAGTTTTAATTATAAGTTTTAACTAAAACGTAAGTTTTAATTACATTACATTTTAGACTATTGTGTAGTCTAAATTTTCTCTCAAATTAGTTTATATTTGGTTTTGGATTATTTATGGTAGTAAGTGGCTAGCTAGGGGAACAGTTCAACAATTTATTAGTTTCATTGAAAAAGTGTAAATTGTGATTTGGAACTATAAATTTAATTAAAGTGGTAAGTCTTAACAGTCAATATATAAATTATGATTTTGGAGTTTTTCTGATTTAACATAATTTATGAAAACATAATCAATTTGAAACTAATATGATACATAACAAATTACAAAATAATTAGTTAATAATTTCAAAAATGTGAAATCATCAGAGTTAATAAGTATGTGCGTGTTATTAAAAAAAAAAGATATTTTTTTGATATAACACAAATGGTTTGTGTTATACAAGACTTGTATACAAGCCATTCTATGTTGTTTTTAAATTTTCTGCTGATGTGTTGTAATATTACCAATCAGCAATTTGTTATATTTTAATTAATATATTGTGAATTTTAAAAATGTATTACATTTTATTTTTATTTTTTTCAGAGTTCCTCAAGTACTGGTACATTTTGGTGTATTAAAATACAGTCCTGAACTACATAAATTATTAAAATCAGGTATTATGTTTTATAGTCATTAAGATTAAGTTAATCAGATTCTGTTTATTTTCTCTAAAAATTGTTAAGTTAAAAATAGATTGTTTATCAGCTATAGAAATTATTTTATTCTTAGAATAAATAGGTTTTCTCTGTACACATATTAACTTATTCACCTTAGTTGGTTTAAAATACCATAACCAATAATATTAAGGAATAAGTACTATGATGTATTATTTGTTTAAATCATTATTGTTTTGATGATATTAAATTTCTTCCAATCTTTTAAGCAGAATTTAGGCAGAACTATTTTTGTTTATCTATATGAAAATACTTTAACAAACCTTATTATTCAACATTAAAGTAACATTAACATTAACAAATACCATCATCATCAACACTAACACAGGTCTCACAGAAGTATTTGTTACTAATAAACTGGCATTTTTATTGTGATTTCACAAAAAATTGGGATTTGTAAACTTTTCAGTAATGAAAAATTTGACCTGTGATGTTCTACAAGCACACTTGGTATAGTTAGAGAAAACAATAATTACATTAAGAATCTTGTATAAATGTAACCTCTAGATTGATTGAATGTTGAAAAATCGTTATTAGTCTATTTTCTGTATCACAGAACCTGAGTTCAAAAATCCAGTTAAAGATTTGGCTGCTTTTTTTTTAATTGGCTTTGAAATCTAAAGTATTTTTTTTTGTTTAATGACACTGCCTGAGATCTCATTGGCTTTAGGCTAAGGAGATAGTTATACTCATAGTATATTAAGACAGTATATACTCATGTTTGTAGCTATGTAGTCTGGTGACATACTCCCATGCAGAATATTGGTCCAGAAGATACTTTCAAATTGATAGTAAGTTTTATTATTCATGAGCTTGTGAATGTTAAGTTAATTCACTAACAGTTGTTAAATAATAATTCAAAAGTTTACCAACTTTTGAATTCATTTTGGAAAAAACTATTTGATTTAATTTTATTATCGTTTTACAGAAGTTCTTTTGGAAAGTGGTTGTGAAGAAGAATTAGAGATCAGAGGTTGTTCAATAGAAGCAGTTGAAAGAGTGAAAAATAGAGTTCTTCAGTTATTAGAAAAAAGTAAATCAGAATCAAATAATATACTTTGTAATTCAATACTTATTGATAACTATTTATGGGAATACAGACGACATAAAAATTATGAATTGGAACACATACCATACCATAAAGTTGTTTCCATTTATTATTAGATTTCATATCAAAACAATTTTATAATTACTTGACATTGTATTGTGATTCAATTTCATGTATTTAAACTTACTGTATTTACAGTTTTCTACATTTTGTTCCTTGTTCCTTGTTTTAAGTTTTAAAATGCATTATTTAAATTTTTTATGAAATTTTATTTATTTAGATGATACTGATCTTATGAATATTCAGACCCTAAAAAAATAGAATTTGAATCATATATAAAACCACAAAATGACTTATCATCATTTCGACTAATTGAAGTAGACAACCGAATAATTATCCCATTCTCAACACAAATTCGAATAATTGTATCATCATCTGACGTATATTTATCTATTCTTTAAGTAATTATATTTTTTTCTTTTTTTTGTTTCCTGTTATGTTAGAAATTTTGTGTGCTTTTCTTTTTGAGACTGTTATTGGTGCTTAATTTTTTGTTGTCTCATTATAAAAGTTTAATTATGCTTCCATTTATTCTTTTTCTTTTTTGTATTTATACCTGACAAAATTATTTTTTTACCTGATCCTCAGAACATTTATAATAATATGGAATAAGAGATGATGAGTTATAAAAAATTACAAACTACACATTGAAATTATAATACATAAATATCAATGAATATGATAAAAAAATTTGATAAAAAATTTTATTATTGTAGAACTTTTTTCCTTGAAATATTATTTTTATTAAAAAAAAAGCAAACCTATGTACAAGTTTTATTACCAATTCTACTCGTTGATAACATGTACTCTAATGTTTATTCGTTCTGAAATCTTTAGGATGATAATTATAGGGGACAGTTATAGTGATCTATGATTTTTGACCTAAAAATCAAATAAATTAAGTCCCAGAACTGCACCTCCAGTAGGTTTTGAGAAATGTGGGGTGTTATGTACAAGTTTTATTACCAAGTTCTGGAATTTCATGACCAATTCTACTCGTTAAAATAATGGAAAAAGTTCATAACATGTACTCCAATGCTTATTCGTACTGAAATCTTTAGGATGATAATTATAGGGGACAGTTATAGTGATCTATGATATTTGACCTAAAAATCAAATAAATTAAGTCCCAGAACTGCACCTCCAGTAGGTTTTGAGAAATTTGGGGTGAAAACCAATAAATTGGTTTTAAACCAATGAAAACCCTGTTTTTGTGTTTGACATACAAATAAACTTGTTAAATGAGTATTATTATTGTATATTACAGTATATTATTGTATTTGTCAGAAAAGTACTTTTTTATTGTAAACAAAAACCAAATTCTTTTTTGGTGATGTGAAAAATTTATAAAAATACAATTTACTGTAAAAATTGCTGTTAAAAAAATTGTAAATTACAATTACACTACAATTAATTATTATAAAACAAAAGTTACTTAGATAATTTTTTTATTAATGACAGAAATATAATAAATAAATTACTTTAAAAATTACTTCAAAGTTGGCAATAAAATAATATCAACAATGCACACTACTGTATTAGTGTTTATCATTTTCTAAGGTGCATTAACTATATCAAATACTGTGTTGTCATTACCAAAGGACACTTAAACAAAATTTTTATGCTTATCATAAAGGGCCAGTTCAACAATTACACCCAGGAGATAATACCCTTTGCTTGGCATTCTGCAGTTGGTGGAATACAAATCAACAACTCCACAAGTTGTTGATTTCACTCGAGATGGTGTCAACAATGTAAATCCTAATGAAAAGTTGGTGGAAGGTAATTTTCAACACCGATTTAGTATCAGTGTATGGTGCAGCCTTCTTTACAGTCAGCTGTTTGGATCATTCATATTATCTGCTGTTTAAATGCTGAGGTCTACCCCTTAAACCCTGGGCTGATATATCATCACCAAAATATTCTGCTAAAATCCCGATGGTGACAATACATCGTCACCATTAACTAGGTCAAAAATACCAGGCGACAATATATCATCGCTTAGGTATTTCTGTTTTAAAACTGATTATTTTTATATTTTTGTTAAAGTAGTATATGTTCTTTGTATTCCATATTATTCTTAATATATTACAAAATAAAATTGTTACAAAATTCTTAATTGTTACAAAATACTTTGTTACTCTTAAATAAAAAGTGCTGTAAAAATATAAATATGTATACAGTATGGAGCAAACATTTTTTTTAATCATTGCATAAAATTAAAAAAAATTTTTGCTTAGCGTTATAATTTTTTTTTGTACATTATAAACTATGTTTGGAATGAAATAAAAGCAGTTTCCCACAGATAAATTCTTTCTTGTTTTTTAGAAAAAAAATTTTCAAAATAATGTTTTATTTTTACATCTTATAATTATTTCTTATTTTTAAACTTTTAAAATGACTTGTTAAATGTAGAAAATTTTATTTTTGACACCTCAACTATAACAATACTTATAAGTATTGATGATTACTTATAAGTATATAAGTTTATTTAGGTATTTTATATATACTTTTATAAGATGAGAAATTAATTTTTTACCAATACCCTACAGTTTCGATGGTTAAACCACTGGCATTTTTAAGGATACATCTTGAAAAACGTTTAGGTAAAATATTTTAATCATTGAAATTTTGGCCTGGGGTTAAAGGGTTAAAGAAAAATTGCAGCAGCTGCTTGAAGATGGTCCTCTAGCGCTGAGATGCAAAGTATATTTTCAGCATGATGGGTTGATCGTGCTGTGAGAGAAGTGCGCCTCCACACTTCTCTTGCGCCATTTCCACTCACTTAAATCATCATTTTCCTGAGAAATGGAACAGTTATGGAGCTCCATATTTCTGACCACCAAGATCGCCTGATCTAATTTCTTTAGATTTTTGAGTCTGGGGATGGATGAAAAATATTATATACAAAACAAAAATATATTATCATGAGAAATTAATTGTCCACATTATGAATGCGGCTGAGCACCTTAAGAACAGCCCTAAAGAACTAAAAAGACCATGCTAAGAAATGTGTTGAAAATGGTGGGCTCGTTTTTTAACATTTATTATAAACTGATACATAGAACACACTTTGGACTAGTGTACTGTGTCTAAATAAAATTCAAATTTTTCTAACTTTTTTTTTGTTTTATTCAATTTAACTTGCACCATTCTGTTTAGAATTAAATTCTCTACAATTTTTGTTTAAAATTCTTATGTGTTTTTGCTCATTTAACAAAATTATATGCCTATAAATCATAAGAAAAATATTCTATGATTCGTTAAACTAATAAAATTACCAGAAATTCAGTTCTGTGCTAAGATACTATGCCTATATTTATCATAAAATGTATGTAAAGAAAATATGTCAAATTCCAGTATTTTGCCCAAGTATTAAAAAAAATTAGTATTTACTATTTACTTGTATGCTAAAAGTTGAACTTAATATTTCACTTTAATAAGATAGGCAAAAAAAGTATATAATTCATTTTTAGGGAAGGAGGTCTAAAAAATAGATTAAAAATCTGATTTAGATTCTAAATATAAGTTAAAAATCAACAATTTTTTTTTAATTATTCCCTTTCTGATAGAAGCTCATCATAAATTATAACAATAATTTATTTTTAAATCATTTTGATAGGTTTGAAGAGTGTAAAATGTTAATAGAAATCATATTTTTATAGTTGGGTTGTGGTAAAGGCCACCCTGGTAATAATTATTTATCATTTAGAAAAAATTAATAAAAAGAATTCCCATGAGCACACACACACACATCTCACCATACCATATTTTATGATTAAGCAAAATAGACAACAGCATGCATACAGAATTGCACTCTAGAATTTTTTCGATTTGAGTGACCTGAAAATGTTAAAGGCAAAAAAATCAGATATGCAAAATTATAAAACTCATATGTACATAGTGTCCATAAAGTTCTTCCATGATTACAAAAAAACTATTACAGTTACAGCTGTGCGGTTTGTGGCACAAAAAAGAAAAAAAGTTATGCAAGCATTTCTATATAGCCTTAACAAATTTACATGTTGTGCATCTCTTGAACTACAGATTACCCGATCAACAGTGTAAAGAAAATTTATAATATGAATTCAGAATATAATCTGAATTGAAAAGCCGAAAAAAATTAGACCAATGGAAAAGACTTGTAACAATATAATACAAATAAAAATTAGGCAAAAAAATAAAGCTTGTCCTCTTCCGTATCTGAGATTACTGTTATCATTTAATGCCCTCGCCGGCTACTAATGTAATATAATCTGAATAGAAAAACCGATAAAAATTAGACCAATGAACAAGACGAAGAGCAAGACTGTGTATATGAAGAAATTGACAAAGCAATTAAACGCATAAAAGGGGATGAAAATTTAATAATAGTTGGAGATTGGAAAAGGCAAGGAAGGAAATATAGAGGGTGAATATGGGCTGGGCAGAAGGATTGAAAGAGGGGACCTCCTTATAGAGTTTTGCATGAAGTATAATTTAGTAATTGCCATTACCCATTTTAAAAATCATAATAGAAGAATATACACATGGAAAAAGCCAGATGATAGTGCAAGGTATCAGATAGATTATATCATGGTTAAGCAAAGATTTAGAAATTAACTTGTCAACTACAAAGCTTACCTTGGAGCAGACATTGATAGGGACCATAATTTAGTGATAATGAAATGTAGATTGGGGAATTAAAATCTGAAGAAAAGGGGTCACACATGAATCTGTGGAATTTAGAGGAGCTTGAGGAACAGCAGGTAAAGACGATTTTTGAGAAGGACATTGCAAGAGGTCTGAGTAAAAAAGATAAGGTAGAAAATGTAGAAGAAGAATGGAAGAATGTTAAAAAGGAAATTCTTAAATCATCAGAAGTGATCTTAGACAGAACAAAGAGAACTGGTAGATAAACTTAGATTTTAGAGGATATATTGCAGCTGATGGATGAATGTAGAAAATATAAGAATAATGCTATTGATGAAGAAAGTGGAAGGAACTATTGACAATTAAGAAATACTATAACAGGAAGTGCAAACTAGCAAAAGAAGAGTGGATCAAACAAAAGTGTTCAGAATTGAAAAGAAAAATGAACATTGGTAAAACAGACGAAGCATACAGGAAAGTTAAGGAAAATTTTGGGGTACATAAATTAAAGTTGAATAATGTGTTAAACAAAGATGGTACACCGATTTATAGTACGAAAGGAAAAGTTGATAGGTGGGTGGAATATATTGAGTTATACGGAGGAAATGAATTAGAAAATTGTCTTATAGAGGATGAAAGGGGGAAACAATACTGAAATCTGAATTTAAGAGAGCATTAAAAGATTTGAATGGCAGAAAGGCTCCTGGAATAGATGGAACACCTGCAGTGCAGGTGAGGAAGCAATTGATAGATTATACAAACTGGTGTGTAATATTTACAAAAAAGGGTTAGTTCCATCAGACTTCAAAAAGAGTATATTAGCCATGATACCAAAGAAAGCAGGAGCAGATAAATGTGAAGAATATAGATCAATTAGCTTAACTAGTCATGCATCAAAAATCTTAACTAAAATTCTGTACAGAAGAATTGAGAGGAGAGTGGAATAAGTGTTAGGAGAAGACCAATCTGGTTTCAGGAAAAGTATAGGGACAAGAGAAGCAATTTAGCGCTCAGATTAATAATAGAAGGAAGATTAAAGAAAAAACAAACCAACATATTTGGCATTTATAGACCTAGAAAAGGCATTCGATAACGTAGACTGAAATAAAATGTTCAGCATTTTTAAAAAATTAGGTTTCAAATCTTAACTAAAATTCTGTACAGAAGAATTGAGAGGAGAGTGGAAGAAGTGTTAGGAGAAGACCAATTTGGTTTCAGGAAAAGTATAGGGACAAGGGAAGCAATTTTAGGCCTCAGATTAATAGTAGAAGGAAGATTAAAGAAAAGCAAACCAACATACTTGGCGTTTATAGACCTAGAAAAGGCTTTCGATAACGTAGACTGGAAAAAAATGTTCAGCATTTTAAAAAAATTAGGGTTCAAATACAGAGATAGAAGAACAATTGCTAACATGTACAGGAACCAAACAGCAACAATAACAATTGAAGAACATAAGAAAGAAGCCCTAATAAGAAAGGGAGTCCGACAAGGATGTTCCCTATCTCCGTTACTTTTTAATCTTTACATGGAACTAGCAGTTAATGATGTTAAAGAACAATTTAGATTCGGAGTAACAGTACAAGGTGAAAAGATAAAGATGCTACGATTTGCTGATGATATAGTAATTCTAGCCGAGAGTAAAAAGGATTTAGAAGAAACAATGAACGGCATAGATGAAGTCCTACGCAAGAACTATCGCATGAAAATAAACAAGAACAAAACAAAAGTAATGAAATGTAGTAGAAATAACAAAGATGGACCGCTGAATGTGAAAATAGGAGGAGAAAAGATTATGGAGGTAGAAGAATTTTGTTATTTGGGAAGTAAAATTACTAAAGATGGACGAAGCAGGAGCGATATAAAATGCCGAATAGCACAAGCTAAACGAGCCTTCAGTAAGAAATATAATTTGTTTACATCAAAAATTAATTTAAATGTCAGGAAAAGATTTTTGAAAGTGTATGTTTGGAGTGTCGCTTTATATGGAAGTGAAACTTGGACAATCGGAGTATCTGAGAAGAAAAGATTAGAAGCTTTTGAAATGTGGTGCTATAGGAGAATGTTAAAAATCAGATGGGTGGATAAAGTGACAAATGAAGAGGTATTGCGGCAAATAGACGAAGAAAGAAGCATTTGGAAAAATATAGTTAAAAGAAGAGACAGACTTATAGGCCACATACTAAGGCATCCAGGAATAGTCGCTTTAATATTGGAAGGACAGGTAGAAGGGAAAAATTGTGTAGGCAGGCCACGTTTGGAGTATGTAAAACAAATTGTTGGGGATGTAGGATGTAGAGGGTATACTGAAATGAAACGACTAGCACTAGATAGGGAATCTTGGAGAGCTGCATCAAACCAGTCAAATGACTGAAGACAAAAAAAAAAAAAAAAAAAAAAAGGTTTCAAATACAGAGATAGAAGAACAATTGCTAAAATTTACAGGAACCAAACAGCAACAGTAATAATTGAAGAACGTAAGAAATGAACCATAATAAAAAAAGGAGTCTGATAAGGATGTTCCCTAACCCTGTTACTTTTTAATCTTTACATAGAACTAGCAGTTAATGATGCTAAAGAACAATTTAGATCCGGAGTTACAGTGCAAGGTGAAAAGATAAAGATGCTATGATTTGCTGATGGTATAGTAATTTCAGCTGAGAGTAAAAAAGAAGCAATGAATGGATGAAGTCCTTCGCAAGAACTACAACATGAAAATAAACAAAACGTAAGTAATGAAATGTAGTAGAAATAATAGGAAGAGAAAAGATTATGGAGGTAGAAGACTTTTTGTTATTTGGGAAGTAGAATTACTAAAGATGGATGAAGCAGGAGCGATATAAAATGCCGAGTAGCACAGGCAAAATGAGCCTACAGTCAGAAATATAATTTGTTATATCAAAAATTAATTTAAATGTCAGGAAACGAGTTTTGAAAGTATATGTTTGGAGCATAGCATATGGAAGTGAAACATGGACGATCGGAGTACCTGAGAAGAAAAGATTAGAAGCTTTTGAAATGTGGTGCTACAGGAGAATGTTAAAAATTAGTTGGGTGGATAAACTGACAAATGAAGAGGTGTTGCGGCAAATTGATGAAGAAAGAAGCATTTGGAAAAATATAGTTAAAAGAAGAGACAGACTTATAGGCCACATATTAAGGGATCCTGGAATAGTCACTTTAATATTGGAGGGACAGGTAGAAGGAAAAAAATTGTGCTTGCTGGCAACGTTTGGAATATGTAAAACAAATTTTAAGGGATGTAGGATGTAGGGGGTATAGCTGGAATGCAATGACTAGCACTAGATAGGGAATCTTGGAGAGCTGCATCAAACCAGTTGACTAAAGACAAAAAAAAGGGGTGCGATTGTGTATGGCGAGGCAGATCAACCAACACAGTCACTCCCATTGTTACTATCTATGATACTTAACTGACTGCACCTGCCTCCGGTTACTTGACTAAAATAAAAAACAATTTAACATTACAAGAAACATAAGTAACCATACAGCATGGGTGAAGCCGTGATTGGGGGACGATAATATATATTATTTTGTAATTAAAGTAAGAAAGAAATCGGATTCATTTTATTATAAATTTCTATTTAACAAATACTGGATGAGATTCAGCGGAAAATATTTTTATTTATTTTCTAACCTTGAATAAACTATTGTTTTCAACATAATTATAAGGATTGAAATATTTGAGGTTTACTGTATTGTGGAAATTATATTAATTCCAAAACATGAAATTAATAATAAATCAAACAATTAAATCAATAAATCAGATTTATTCAGATAATTGTTAATTGTCTGAATAAAATGAATGGTTTCTAAGATGCTACAAACATAATCGATTGGTAAAAAGGATCTGAATGAAATGGAAACACAATAACTATAACTTAAGCAATATTCAGTGAATCAGTTCATGTAGATCACTGAAGCTAAGAATGTTTGATGCAGTTCATTTCATATACTGTCTGCATATTTTTTAGTTGTTGAATCAAGAGTGCTGCACTGTAATTTTTAAAATCAGCTTTATTAAAAAAAAAATTAACTTATTAAGAAATTGTGTTAACTTATTAAAAAAAATTAAAAACATGGTTATAGGCTGCACTTGATTGTAGACTGGTATTTTACATATCATCCTATAAGTGTATGTTGAGTGCCACAATTACAATAGTTGCTGGTGGTTTGACATGAGACACCAATTATTCTTAGAATTACACAGCCACTTTGACAAATAAAAAGATCCCATGCCATGCTTACTAGGGAAAATTACAAATTAATTACTTCTCATTGCCTTATGAAGCTGAACTTACTGTTGCAAGTCAAGCCCACGAGAATGAAGTGATATTCAGCACTACAATTGTTACCTTTTACCTGTTCTAGAGTCTTGCTTGTATTGAACAACATTATTTTTAGAGAAAGCAGCTCTTGAATACTGCTGCTTGTACCTCAGATGCTTAAATTAACATCATTAAAAAAAATAATGAGGCAATTGTGCTTTCTATACCTCTTTCTGTAGGGAAAAATGAATTATACATTATCTTCATTAGATTCCATCCTTGGCTCTTGTAGTGAAAGGTTGTGTCTTATTGTGCTCTGTGATTGTGAGTTGTAACCAGTCCAGCCAGGTGTTCAACAGTTCTTCTACCTGCGTCGCCAGACAATGTGAGAAGGGTCTGCTAGGGCGGCCAGCTACCTGGATTACAGGCCAGTTACATTAAGAAAAGGATAATCCTTTTCTTAATTTTATTTTATTCTATTTCTATATTTTTCTAACAATGTAAAGTGAACTCTTGTAGTCATTAGTTATACATTAGACTAATAGCCTAACATAATAGACTATTGTGATACTACTAAAATAATTTTTATTTTAACAGGAAATCAAACTTTCCAATTTTATTTCTGTTGTGTATTTTCTTACAGCAAGTGTATAGTGATAATATAAGTTTTAATTTTTAATTTTAGTCTTCTTTTTTCTCCTTCATGGAAGGAAAAGTAAGGCCTCCCCCACCCCGTTCTCCCACCCCGGAACTGTCCGTCAGTGGAGAGGAAAGCGCCGGGACTCCGCGCCTCCTATGGAGACGGAGCCCGTAGCGGGCTGCAGCAGCCGCCAACCGTCAGGCGGCGTCCCGTCTGCTACCGTCAGGCGGGAGAAAATCCCGCCGATAATGCTGGACTGCCCGAAGGAGTGGCCAGCATTGTCCCGTGACATAAAGTCAAGGATCGGGGGGCGCCTGGTTGCCAAGAGCACCGGGCTTTCAATCAGGCTGCAGCTGGGCAGCGAGGCGGATTACCGGTGGTGCAGAGTTTCCTGCACACGAAGGGAATCGCCTTCCACTCCTTTCAGCTCCCGAAGGATAGGGAGCTGAAGGTAGTTATACGGGGGATCCCTTATGGGGCTGCCCCGGAGGAGATAAGGGAGGAACTGACCTCCCTTGGTTTTGAGGTGACTTCGGTCAAGAAGCTCCTCACAAGGGATGGTCGGGAAACCCCGACCTGCCTAGTGGCCCTGAAAAGGACCCCTAGCGCGCGCAAAATATACGACCTCAGCGATATTTTCTATTGCAAGGTCGCAGTGACTGCATTTGTGTCACGAGGGGGGCCGCCACAGATGCCAAAAATTTGGGCACTCTTCAAATTATTGCCAGAGGGCCCAGCAATGCGTGAAGTGTGGTGGAAACCACGACACTTCTGCCTGCGTCAAGCCGCGTGAGGAACCAGCCTCATGCGTTAACTGTAAGGGGCCACATCCGGCCAATTACAGGGGCTGCCCCTATTACAAGGAGCAGACATCAAAAGTCAAGGGACTTAAAAAGCCCGCGACTGTTGATGACCGCAGCTGGGCCCGTGTTGCCGGTCGGGGAATATCAGCCCCCAAACCGGAGGTGCCGGTACCTGTGGCCAAGGCGGTCGTGAAAAAAGGGGAGGTACCCTCCCCAACACCCGCCAAGCCAAAACCGGCGGCGACCACCAAGAAGGTGGTGAAACAAAAGGCGGCGACAAAGCCAGCCCCGGCGAAGAAGGCCAAGCCTTCCTCGACGGGAAAGGCAAAGCCTGCTCCGGCTGGGAAGGCCAAGCAGGCTGTGGCCCCGCGCCCCACCAAAAGGGCGGCCGCGCCAAAAGGCACCTCCAGCGGCAATCCGAAACCGGTTACCCCGTTGGAGACCACTGGCATGGACTTCCTGTCGCAGATGACAGTGAAGGATATCCTGCCAGATATCATGATGGTTTTGTCACGCCTGCTCAGGCAAAATCTCTCAAGGACTGTATTCAGTCCTTAATAGAGTGCCTCATGGCTGTACTGTCCAGGTATGGTTAGGCCCACCCTCAGACTCTTGCAGTGGAACGCCAACTCAGTAGTAGGCCGGACGGAAGAACTATGCCGTCTGGCCGAGGATCTACTGATAGACGTGATACTGTTGTCTGAGACGTGCTTGAACCCAAGCAAGCAACTGACCCTTCGGAACTATTTTACATATAGGACGGATAGGCCAGTTCGACCCGGATCTCGCACCTCTGGTGGAACTGAGGTTTTAGTCCACAGACGCCACATGCATACGCGCGTTGTTCTTCATACAAACGTGATGGAGCAAACGTGTGTGCATGTGGAGCATCTGGGCACGGTGTATCGGCTGGTTTCGGCTTATAGCAAGCCGAACGACGCGGTAACCGGCGCAGATCTGGATGCCGTGCTGGAAAATTGGGATGGACCCATGATACTCATGGGCGACCTCAATGCCAAACACGTGTCATGGAACAGCATTCTGACAAATCCGAATGGCAGATTGCTGTACGAAAGGGCGAGAGCCCGCCGCTTGGTCGTCGTAGGCCCTGAGGTGCCCACGTTCGTGCATCGCTCAGGCAGATCTAGGCCTGACGTGCTGGATATCGCAGTCATGAAGGGGGGTACCCTCCCATTCATGATTGAAACGATAGAAGACCTCAGCTCGGACCATTCCCCTGTCCTGTTGGAACTAGGTCAGGCAGGGGGTGGCCGAGATCCCCCGCCTATACCCCGAAGGTCAGTCAACTGGAAAAGGTTCTACGAGACCCTCCAGCGGGAGTACAGGCCGGTAAATCCTGAGCTCCTGAACACCCTGGAGGAAATCGACGACACTGTCGGGCGCGTCACGTCGTCAATGACCGAGGCCCTGGCAGGCAGCTCATCGGCCAAAACTCGAGCAGTTGTTCGAAACGACCTCCCTCCTCATATCTCCGAAGCCATAACGGAGAAACGACGACTGAGGAGGAGATATCGAATCACCCTGTCCCCCGCTGATAAGCGGGCCTTTTATAATCAAACGGACAGGGTAAAACAACTGCTGACAAGCCATCGAGAGGATTCGTGGAACGAATACCTCGCCTCGGTCTCTGACGACATCTCCTCGGTGTTCAGGTTGAACAGGAGACTGCGAGAAGGGAAGAAGCCTCGCCATCCAGTTGTGGGGCAGCGAGGTTTTCTTGCATACTCGGAGGCGGAGAGGGCCGAGGTATTCGCCGATACCTTGGAGGAGCAGTTCACTCCAAACCACCCTCCCTCCCCGAACGACGAGCACACAACCGAGGTGGAATCCTTTCTTGTAGATTATTTCTCACAGGTGGAGGACGCCCCTCTAGAGATTGACCAAGTCACTGAAGCGGAAGTTTCCGCAGCCATTAAGGCCACAAGGCCCCGGGTGTCGACGGGATCAGCGCCCGTGCATTCCGGAACAGGAAACGGGTGACTGCAGCCGTTTTTCTGGATGTGGCCAAGGCCTTTGACAAAGTTTGGCATAGCGGGCTGCTTTATAAGCTAGCGCGATCGGCGATCCCCTACCGCTATGTCAGACTGATGCGGTCATATCTGCTAGACCGACATTTTGTCGTGCGCGTAGGGGAAACGATTTCCTCCACCAGAGAAATAGCCGCTGGGGTTCCCCAAGGAGCAGTACTTTCCCCGTTCTTGTACACTTTGTACGTGAACGATATGCCGCTGTCGGAAGGGGTCAAAACGGCCCTTTACGCAGACGACACGGCATATTTCTATGAATCCGCAAATGTGGATTACGCGGTCCGGAGGCTCCAAAGGCAGCTGGACTTAGTGGAACCGTGGCTCGACATGTGGAGAATCAGGGTCAACGGTGAAAAATCGGTGGCCGTGATGTTCACATGCAAGACACGAAAACCGACCAGAGAGCTGGAAATCTCAGGGGAAAAAATCCCTTTTGAGAAAACAGTTAAGTACCTGGGGGTGGTGTTGGACAGGCGGCTTACCTTCGGCGAACATGTAAATTATGCGACCCGGAGGGCTAAGGCCGCCAGAGCCTCGCTATACCCAGTGCTGAACAGTGCCAGCCCGTACCCACTGGCAACTAAGCTGCTCATTTTTCGGCTGTACGTACTGCCGATTCTAACATATGCTTACCCGGCATGGGGGGCAGTGTTGAGCTCCTCGCTTCAAAAGAAGATCGAGGCCGTCCAAAACATCGCGTTGCGGACGATCTTTGGAGCTCCGTGGTTCGTCAGGAACGCCACTCTCCGATCTGATGCGAGATTTCAATCCGTGTCCGAGGTGGGGGTGGCGCAGGCGCGCAGACTGTTCGGGAGAGCGGCTGTGTCCGAACACAGTCATCTTCGGGACATCTGCCGAGAGGACCCAACTCCGACAGTTGTAAGGAAGCGGCCTCACGCCGTACTGGACGAACCACCGTGATGGTGCGGTGCGGTAGCCGAAAATCGACAAACCAGGCTTAGGGGCCTCCATATCGCATGAGCCATAAACGGAATTGTGCGTCAGACGCGTTTCCGGGGTCGCGAGTGAAAAGTTTTCGCGAGTTATATAGTTTGAAGACGTCAAACACGGTAAGTCGCGCATAAAACAAAAACGCGGTCTAAATTTAAAAAAAAACTTACAGTGAGACAAAATATCCCAGCAATTGCGACCCCTCCGGAAAAGGGGACGCATTGCTCCCTCCTTATAGCTAGTGCCCCGTTGTGGCGTATTCCTGCTAGCCTATTAAAGAGTTAGCACCGAAAGGACTTCAGTGGACGGTCTGAAGGGGAATTACGTCGGGAGGACAGGCTTTATAAGCCTAGCCTTCCGCGGTCGGCCCATGAAATGGGTTCGATAACGCTGGTTTAACAACGGATTGGAATGCAATTAAATCCGTCTTAAATTCACTAAAATAATAATAGACAAAACTTGAAAAATTAGATCCGAGATTAAAAAATAACCCTTTTAAAAACAAGCCCGATTAGAATGATCCAGCAGCAAGGGACTCTGTCCAGGTTCTGCGATAAAGTAGGGAGTAATAGACTCCTGCCAACTTTGCATTCCATTCCATTATCTTCATTCAGTAGTGGAATCATAAGAAAAAAGAAAATTCCTCATGATCAGCCATATAAACAAAATATTACAAAAAAATAAATTGATTTATAAAGAAATTTTTAGTGCTCTTCTGTATAAATTATTAATAAAAAATGTTTTATACATGTAAATGCACTAAAGTGTCTTTGTTGAGTGACTGTTAAGATTACTGTACAGAGGTCTCAGCTTATGCTTGAGATTTTTTGTATAGTTTGTTTTGTGAAAACACATCCAAAATACTATATAAGAATGATGATCAGTACTGCTTATCATTCCTTTACATTATGTACTGTTTAGGGTGATGTGCAATCAGACATATTTATCAACCACAAAATTAAAATTAAGACAATTTTGACAGAGGGAAGAAAGATTTTGATGTTATGTATGCATTAAACACCATTTTAGTGATAACTGTTCACTTACTTATTTTATTACTAAAATGAATACTTTTATATAACTATACGTTAAAAGTATTCCCATATTAATGGATTTGGGTTAAGGTAACATGCATCTGATGGTTTTATAGTATCAGGATATGTCAGAAAGTTCTCCATAAATTAAAAAAAAAAATCTAAGATAAGTGGCATTATGAAAGGAATACAAACATATTACTACTTTAGCTTAATAATTAGCATATCTAAGTAAGTATTTGATGAAATGAATTTTTCTCAATCTAAAAAATTTTAAATGAGAGAAGCATCATATTAAGTAAAAGCTAATAGTTAATTTATGTTTTAATTAATCAGTTCTTGTATATCATGTAGGTATAAAAGTTTATTGGGTGGATGGCCTTTTGGATAGATTAATTGGGAAAATGATATAATATAAGCATGTGTCAGTTATATAAAAGGTTAGGTCATGGTGCAATATTGATGTTAACTATTAGTTTCCATGTAGATGTAGAAATATTATCTACTGGATAATTACAACATACATTTAAATTTTTCCATTTTTTCTAATAGTGACATTGAATCTCATGTTAAGTCTAGGTAATTCAGAAATTGTGATTTAATAATTTTCCATTAGGTATGTTCACAAATTTATCATATTTTTTCACATTTTTGCTGGTTGTAAACCTAGGAAAGATTGAGGAAAGAAGAAAATAAGTATTTTGGATGATTTGAAAGAGAGACAAGGATATTTTAATTTAAAAGATAAAGTTCAGGACATACTGTCATGGAGAATGCAGTTTCTCATTGACCTTTAGTGAACCTGTCAATAGACAATTCTATTAAAGAAGAAGAAGGCCTTCTAGATATGAATTGATTTCTTCAGTAAATTATATTACTCCAAGCTCTTAAGTTCAATTCATACAATCTTCCATCTACATTGTCTCTTAACTTAATGTTTCACCAAATTTTTTAATTAAATTTGAAATAAATTCTTTACTCAACTTTTCCATTATGATAAACTCATGGCTTTACAAGCCTAAAGAAAACCACTGTTTGAAACAAATAATGGAGACATGATTAAAAGTGTAAACAAATTAGTTTACAAGGAGCTGGGACTGCTTCCAGCCATGGCTAACTTTAATTTATTCTCTCCACTATTGACAGGTGTATATCCTTTCTGATCCTTGCTGCTGTGATGAGAAATGAATTTTTTAGCAAATTAAAAATTCCAAACCTGACTGGGATTTGAGGTCTAGAGCCTGCAGTATTTGAGTGTAGCTGAAAGACAACAATCACAGAGGTTGCCCATCAGCAAAAAACTGAATTTACTTTTAACTTATCAACGTTTGGATAAAAATATCTAACTATGAATGATCACATCCATTATAAATGATTATTATTGGTATTGTGTATTAACTGTGAATATTGAAAATAAATAAAGATAGTTATAACATTTTTTTTACTGCTTTTTTATATACAATTCACAAAATTAATATCAAATAAAAAAACAAACAGAAATAATTCTTTGGCACAATAACAAATAATCCCTAACCTACAGATTAAATATATCAAGTTATACACCATTTTATTATAGACTTAGTGTTTTATATCTACCATTTAAATAAAAATTGTTCAAAATTCAATGAGCATATAAAATTTACAAATAGAATAAATTATCTATTTCATTTACCATTTAATATTTCATCACCTATTAAATTTAGCTTCTTATTGTCTGCTTAATTTCATCTGTTCCCAGAATGCGATGCTATTATAAAGTTTAGGATTACAACCACTAGAAGGTGTTGGTGAGGCAGTTCCACTATCATCAGATATATTTCCTGAATTATTTTCAATTTTTTCTACTGGTTTCATCTGTTGTATTTTTGGTTGATTAGCAGCACGCAGTCCTTCTCTAAATTCTTTCGATATGCACCTTGCTGTTAAACTATGCACCTGTTTAAACATTTTTAATTAAAATTATCTTTAAAAACAGAGCAATGAGATTTATCACTTTAGATAAATAAGACTACATAAGATTTTTTGACAGGTTTTCCAATGAAACATAGAGGCAAAGAAAACCATAGAAACTGGGAAATCAGGAGTCTTTTCATTTGTCAGTATTCTATGTGATCATTATAATCTAAACTAATTCATATAGGATTGATGGTAAGATGCTAAACTTAGTAATTTGTGGCTATACAGAAAATAGCATTCCCAACATGAAAAGTTTTAGGAAGCAGCAACCTGAAGGTTTTAAAGAAGCACAAAATATCAATGGCTACAGATAGATTTAACAAACTGGTTCCCATAGATCACTGAATTCAAAACAATGCTAAATGTAATTTCACTTTTTTTTTGGCTAATGATCTCAAAAAAAATTGAATTTGCAGTTGTTTGGTTGCATTCACTGTGTTCACAGTGTTATGCCTGCAGTAGAATTTAAAATGGTGGAATCCAACTGTTTAAAGTAGATGGTATCCTAATGAATCCTTCTCCCCCAGAAATCAGAATAAAAATGACAAATTCCTCTTTTAATGTTGTTTCAAAGGTAATGCACAATAGACTGAATTACTTGATTGTATGTATATTATTCATTGGTTGTATAATATATTATGCACAGAGTGCTTAGTAATGCATTTTGTAGTCAAATACAGATTGCATCACAATATTGTAAAGAATCAGTAAAAGTGGATGCTATTCATCAGTGGATGAATAAGATATGAATTTGAAGCCAGCACCTGCTGTATAAAATGTGTATCAAACCAACCAAGAAATGTGTTTCCATTGTTGCAGGCGATTATTTTTTCAAATGCTGAAAAATTATTTAACTATAATTCATGTAATCATTTATGATGTTATGATATAGTCGTAAATCTTATCAAATTAACTATTACAAAAAAGTATTGACTTCAAACTTATAAGTTTGTCAGTGGTAACAGAATACCTATTCAATAATTTTAAATATCTTTTATGATTTAAAAATAATTTTCATGAATTTATTCTCTATCATTAATGATAGAACAGCTGGATGTAGCCAAGAAAATGTACAAGAAGGTTCTGATAATCCAAGTAAATATACAAGGAAGTAATGCTGATTTCTGAAGCTTGTCTAAAATGTAAACTTCTAAATGAATAAAATTATATTGTGTTTTTAATCAAAATGTACTCCATATATTAGAATTCTTTAAAAATCTTTTTTATTTTTTAATTCATTTCAGATTTTTTCTAATAAATATTAAAACTGATTTAAACTCTAAGCTCCTCATTTTTGAGCTCGGTCAGATGATATGAAATACTTGGGCAAAATATTAATTACTCTATAATTTAGGTAATCAAATTAAACAGTAACAATTTAACAACAAATAAAGAAAAAAATATGTACTTTGCCAGAGTTGACAACTTAAACATACAGATCAACTGACCTCTTCAAGAAAAAATAATGCTTTTTCTCAAAATATTAGCTATTACAACTTAAATTTACATTAAAGATTGGATTTAAAAAAATAAATTAAACAAAAGAAAACTTTGTTATCTTAAGAATGATGAGCTTTATTTATGGCAGTTAACATATTATTTGTTGCACTAAAAATTAGTCCTTATGTTTCTATCAAAAACTTTGCTGTCATCAAAATTATTAGAAAAACTGGTAGGGAATGAAGCTTGTTTACTGCTCTAAATGTAGTAGAGAGAACTAACTTAAAACAAATTTAGTATAAATGTGGTTTATATTTTTAATTGTGATCCTGAATTATTAAAAAATTAATCAATATTCAGTATGCATAGCTGTTTCATTATTTTTTTGTTACCCAGCTGCTAGAACTGTACATTAACTTGTAAATAATGGTTGTGGATGCTATCCCATAAATCTTGACCCCGTATACATTTTCATTGCTGCCTTAGCTTTACGTAACTGCTAACTGTATCACTGATGATAATCCTACCAGTCTTGCTGATAGTAATACAATATGTTATTGGCAGGTTCATCATCAGATTATATCGACATTCTAAGATTGCATGAAAATTCCAGACAATAAATACTGACCTGTTTTATTGGTGAAGTTGGAACTTCTAATTTTCTCTGCAAACCAGCACTTGGAGTGACAGGAATGACCTGTAAACAGTGAGATGAATATTAAGCCTGAAGTAGAATTATTAGTTAAATCCAAATAATTTTGTTGTCTATAACAGTTACTTGTGGAAATTATATACAATAATTAATTTGTTAACATCAAACCATTCTATAAGTAATAAGTAATAGAGGTTTCTTATTAATAACATTATGAAACTGAAGGAAATTTAAAATGTAACAGAAAAATGTTTAATTTCATCTAAACAATTTTGAAAACTTCCATTAATTTTTCTTATGAATGATATCACATCAGTCAATATACAGTATAAACTTACATGAAGTGAAAAATTTATTCTTTAATGTTAAGGGAGTTCATTTTAATTTTCAAGCATATGAATAAAAAGAAGAAGAAACTTGAATATACAATGTTTAAATCTAAATGTTATTGGTATAATTGGCTTTAACTAAATATAGAGAGAAGGCTCATAAATTCTACAATTATCTGTTAGCAGTGAAGCGATAAATGATTTCCTCTTTATAAATTGTCTTATGACAATCATAAAAATTTATCATTGTGATAAATGATTTCCTCTTTATAAATAGTTTAATCATTCTTATAATTCTTCATTACAAATGATATACCCTTAACAATTATTAAAAATTTAGTTGAGTTCACATAACTAAACTGGATAAGTTAATCAGCATAATTTAAAATTACCTAATCCAGTATTTTTAAGCTTCTTGACTCATTTAAGAAGCTGCAATTATCAGTATTATTTTATTTCAAATCTTAAACTGTAAATTGTTAGTTAATTACTGTAATTATTAGTAAATTGTCTTTAGTGAATGCTATTAGTAATAAATACTTTTTTCAATAAATACTTAAAACATAGTAAAATCACAGTACTTATGTATAGTGATAATGTACATTTTTCCCCACAGATTACTGTTCATAAGAACTCTAGGAAAGTGGTTTTTTATATCTTACTTTTTCACATAAGTACTACATATAACTTCAATATTTCTGATTTGTTAATAGTAACAGTTTAATTATAATTAGTATTCATACGAATATAATCTTTTGTTAAGATTAAATTGTACATTTATTCTTCACCAAAAAGTATGTAAGAATTTAAAGAGAATAATATTGGGTATTATTTGAAAAATGTATTATGACTGAATGAGAACTTTTATGTATTTGCTAAATTCTTCTAAATCTGAAACAAAAACTGCAAGTTTTGGCCCTGAAAAAAACTGAAAAATAAGTGGTACAAAATACTGTTCATTTGATAAAAATGTATCACTATTGTGGTTAAACAATTTTCCATAATCATATCATAAAGAAATATCTAGACTGTGTGTGTGATGTTGACACAGAAATTAATGTAATTACTACAAATTATATCATGTTAATAAAATTAAAGATAAGTTGTTCACATTAGTTTCTTATATTCAATTTCTTACTTATTTTTTGTTTTTAAACCAGTTATTCTTTTTTTAAATTCGTATTTCAATTATAAGTTCCATTCTAGGGGAGTGGTACTTTTAGACTGCACAGTGTAAAGTTGTGGTATTTTTGTTTTTATATTGGAGTTATTAGTAAAAACATAACTTTTTGCTTATTTTATAAAATTATTTGTTTAAGAAGTGAAAAATATTTTGTATTCTCTTACAATGTCTGTAAATTAATTTATATATTTCTAAATTTGTATTTTTATTATTTTATTTAAATTGAATGATGTTTGTAAAAATTATTTTTTTTGAAAAAACAAAGTAATAATTTTGTATAATTTTCATCATCAATTATTTGGACAAATAAATCATAGAATTGAATGATATTACTCTGCATTAGAAATTAATCACTATATTTAATAATAATAAATATTTTGAAAGCAAATTAAAAGTAACCTGTTCATTATTATCATTTGTTGAAAACTGTTTAGCCAACTGTTTCACAGATGGTAAGGTTATGTAATTTTTTTTATCTTTATCATTTTTATTACTCCATGTTGATACAGTGGTAACTTGATGCTGCTGATTCATTTTATTATCATTATTTTTAGAAGAGGCAGTGGAAGTTATTGTAGTCATATGTTGTTCATCTTTAAAACTTTTTACATGTGTTCTTGTTTCAACACTTGATACTGGACTTGTTTCATTAGAGTTCAATGAACTTGAACTTGAACTTGGCCATCTTCCGACTTCAACCTCTACCCTTACTGATACCTAGTAACAAGAAAATTACAAATATATACCTAATTCATATACAATCTTTTATATAAAATTCTAATATAAAATGTATCCGCCACTGATTTGTTTGTTGATTAAATGATTATCATGGTTTTCACTGGTGCTAATGATGAATGACGTGGAAAGTTTCACTGTAATTTAACTGATCAAGAAGTAGAATATGTATAAGGTATAAAAGAATAAATGCCATTAGAATAGTTATAATATATTTATTTATATAGTGATACTGCAGGAACTAGGTTTAAACCCAGTTTGAATAGCTATTGTGAATTGAATAAAAAAGTTCATAACCTGTAAGGAATTTTTTATAAAGGTGAACTTGACTCAATTTTTACTGTTTTTGTATTGTATTCAGAACATGTTATGTTAATTATATGAGATGTGTGAGAAAAGTAATGAGATTGGTAACACTGCAAGCGATCTGGCAACACTGTGTCTACCAGTCTGTGCTAGACCAGTTTGTTCATCCCTTCCACATGCTCAGTACGAGTTTCAGCTCCGTTCAGCCAACACATTATTTTTGACAGTGCCATCACTGAAGTTGTGTTTTTTGTTGTATGTTACGAAAATGGAGCATCAAAATTTAGAACAACGTTGTCCAATCAAGTTTTGAGTTAAACTTGGGAAATCCGCGAGTGTGACCTTTGAAAAATTGAAACAGGCCGATGGGGAACATTGCTTATCAGGAGCACAAGTTTTCCGCTGGCACAAATCATTTTTGGAAGGCCGAGAACACGTTGAAGATCAACCTCGCTCAGGGAGACCTTCAACTTCAAAATCTGATGAAAACGTTGAGCATGTGAGGGGTTCTTGTGAAATCAGATCGTCGTTTAACAATAAGGATGATGAGTGAACAGTTAAATTTAAACACTTTCACCGTACATCAAATTTTGACAGACGATTTGGACATGCGAAAGGTTTGTTCGAAATTGGTGCCGAAAAACCTCACAACGGAGCAGAAGGACAATCGAAGAAACATGTGCATTGATCTTCTTGAGAAGATTGACAAAGACCAAGGATTCTTCAATCTTGTGATCACAGGTGATGAATTCTGGATATTTGAGTACAATCCTGAAACAAAGCAGCAAAGCGAAGAGTGGCACGCGCACTCATGGTCATCTCCTCGACCTAAAAAATGTCGCAATGAGCAAATCAAAGATAAAACCATGCTGATTTGCTTTTTTGACAGTAGGGGTGTTGTGTATAAAGAATTTGTTCCTCCAGGACAAACTGTCAACCAAGTGTTTTACAAAGATGTCCTTGAAAGGCTCAGGAAAAGAGTGATTCGCATGAGACCAGACATTGCAGACAGGTGGATGCTTCATCATGACAATGCCCTGAGTCAATACGGCCATTTCCATCAGGGAATTTTTGACTTCAAAATGCATTCCTACGGTTCCTCAACCCCTCTATTCACCTGATTTGAGTCCTTGTGACTTTTTCCTTTTCCCGAAATTGAAACATGTCAAAAAAGGACATCATTTTGGAACTCTGGATTACATTCAAAAGACTGTGACCGACCAGTTAAAAGCCCTATCAGTTGAAGCCTTCCAGCGCTGCTACCAGGAGTGGGAATGACTCCGCCGGTGTATAGCTGCCCAAGGGAACTACTTTGAAGGGGATAATATTGTTGTTTGAAAAAAATAAAAACTTTGATAAGTAAAAAGTCAGTCTCATTACTTTTCTCACACACCTCGTATTTTCTATTCATACCAGGTATTATCTGAAAACATATAAATTGTTGACTTATATAACTTTTCATGTTTATTTATAATCATGGTTTATTCATTTTAATTAGCTTCACAAAATGAGATGCTTCTCAATCAAGTTTTTTTTTTCAAATGTGTAATTTTCAAGCCATACTTAGCAGTCAGATATGTCAGTATCTATGGGTATATTTTTATTTTATTAAGAAAGTTCATGTGGTGGTTCTGTAATAAGTTTCTTTCAAATAACATTAATAAAAGATCTCTTTAATAAAAAATTAGGTAGGGAGTAAAAACTACCTGTTCCTAAGGTGAAGTATTTACTCCTAAGTTGTAAAAACCTATTCTATTCTATTCTATTCTATAACCTATTCTATTCCAGAATTAAACAACTATATGAATACATAAGTATAATGATTAAGCAGAATATTATCCTATGAAGACACTAACCTCCCACCTGTTATTAACTCTCATCCTAGTCCCTTTATTTACATATTAGTTTTACTTCAACAAAACAATAATTTTTTATTTATCTTCATATTAAAGAATTATTGGGTTGTCTAATATTCTTCTACTCTAAAGATACCATGAAGTAACTAACAAACAAATTTAATTATAATTATTTTTTTAAGTAATTCACAAATAATTAGTTCTTTCAATAGTAAACAACATACATATTTACAAATGTATCATAAAATGAAAGGTACTAATTAAATTTAAAAAATGATCTCATTAATTCTACAAATAGTTTTTTAAGATTTATTAATAAAAGAGTAGGTTATTCACCTGTGGTTTATCTTCTTCTTTCATTTGTGTATTAGCAACATTTGATTTTTCACTAGAATTCCTTTGCATCTCAGCCTGAAAAAAATTTTCTTAAATTAAAAATAAATTATTATTATTAATATTAGTTAATGCATAAATAATTATTGATAATTAAATAAATAATGACAAAAAAAATATACTGCCTTTTTTATTATTTTTTTTAATTAATTAGTATAATTAATGAAAATTGTTTTAACACTAAATATTATGATTTTTTAATTTAAAAAATAATCAGTCTAGTAGTAGATTAATAGAGTAGAATATTGTGCAAAAAAATTTGCAGAAAATGCAAAAAAATACTGAGCATAGAATGAAAGAACTAACTATTAAGAAGTGCATATACTATTAATTTGTCTTTCTGCACCGCTTGCAAAAAATGATCTCATAGTTCCATCTGATTCTGAAGCCCAGGATAAGGTTATCCTTCTTGGGATATGGTTTGATGAGGTACAGGTTCTACATCCCTCTCAGACTTTCTTGGCTTGATTAAATCGCTAGCAATTTTTTATACATAATCAGGAAAGAAGGGAAATATGTTTGACAATACAGTGTATATATATGCATTTGTTTAATTTTTATTATGTATGTAATATCTGATTCTCCAAGACTTGGCAGCTGATTTCAAAGTTGAGAGAGTTCTAAGGTTCAAATCCTAATAAAGGCAGTTACTTTTATACAAATTTGAATTCTAGATTGTGGATACTGGTGTTCTTTGATGGTTGGGTTTCAATTAACCATGCCTCCCAGGAATGGTTGACCTGAGACAGTACACGACTACTCTTCATTTTCATTCATACATATCATCCTAATTCAACCTCTGAAGTAATACCTTATGGTGGTTCTTGGGATTAAACAGACAAAAAGAAAGAGGTGAGCATCCCTCCTGGGAAAGGGGTTTGGTAGGAGCCAAGTCCCAAGAAACTCCTGATTAAAAAAGAAAAATTTTAATTATTGTAACATTCTCTGTTTCATTCAGCTGCATAAGAAGGATGTGTGTTTGACAGTCTTGTATGTTTATATGTGTGCTAAGTTTAACTGTACACAATAACTCCATAGTAGCAGTATTGATTTTAATAAATAAGGCACCAAATTCTTTGTTTCAATACGATAAGTAAAATTTTTTGTATAATGACCTCAAAAAACTTTAACAATGATCGTATTTATTGATGGATTACATCCAGCACAGATCAAGAAAATCTTACCATAAGAAGATGATGGATGATAAGACTACTTTTTTGAAGTCAGGGAGTGTTGATAACTCAGCTGATTAACATCAGCATTCTAGTGCAGCAGACCTCAACTATTAACCTCCTGATGATATTTGAGGCCTGACTGAACTAGTCATATTTTTTATATTAATGGCTCTGATGGCCATAATTTTTTGCTGGGTTCTGATTACTAAAACATCTTGACCAAGTGATCCATGGGAATATTAAAACTGCAGATATTCATTACATTAACAAGTGATTCTACTACTTCTGTATTTTGAATCAAGGAAGTTGAACTAGATAACTAAAGACTTTAAGAATATCACATGTTTCATTCTGAAGACAGGGTTTTTAAAATAAGATATTACTATCATACTTCTTAAGCATTTACTTCTTTTAGGGGTAAGTAAAACCTCAATAGAGATCCAGAGAAGCTGAGAAATTCCTTTACAGTCTCAGTTTCAATGATTGAGAAATCCTGATATTCACCTCCCTGTGAGAGGGGGGCAACAATGGCTGTTTATAACATGTTATATCCAGGCAGAAAATGAATGAAAGGACTGAGTATCTTCCAGGATAAGAGGACCCACCTCTACCAAGTACTAACAGCCTCTTTCAGGGTGGAAGAGTGGGTAGAGGTTAGAGGACTTCTTTGGAGCATAGAATGGCCCCAAAAAGCGGAAGAACCAAAATTTATCAACAGCATTAGGATGCAGAAGGCAATGGAAAACCACTGCATTACAGATTCTGAAGTCTAGTCCATAGAGTTCACATGGTACGGCTCAGTTCAATGTAAAATTATGTTCAGAGCTGGCTACATGGACCACCAACCTTTGCTAAGGAGAAGGCGCTTAAATGAAAAATAAGAAAACCTCAATGCTATCTGTATTTATATAGGTTTCCATTTGCTTCCTAAATCGCTGTCAGTTAAAAAAAAAGTAACCAAATGTGCTAAAGCATTCTCAATGAAAGAAATGTTCTCAAGAGAACAAATTAGACTAATAATCATTGTTAATGTGTACCTGTTGCGCAAGTAGTAAGTAGGGTCAATTTACATGGCAAGTAGGTGTAAATGTTGCTAAAGGTAACTAGCCAAAAAGCAACTGAACAACTGGCACTAAGGGATTGAGATAGTGAGGAAAAGGGAATTCAAAGAGAAACTAATTCTGAAGAGATGTACTAAGCAGAAGGAGGTAGAGCACACTATTAACTTTGAATCTCAAACAATGTTCATTGGTACAATAAATCATAATCACAAAATACTTCTTTCATTAACAATATTTTACAGTAATATATGATAAAGTAATTGTATAATCTACAAATTTATCTCTATAACTCGCTAAATAAGTATAAATAAGTTAAAAGAGGTGGGGGGTATTTCATGGCAGAGTCTATTAATATAAATCAACTGAATTTTTTTCAACACATTACAATTTTAAACATAATTAGAAGATAATTCAATGAATCTCTTTATGGATGTTAACAGAAAAAAATTTCAAACACATTTTACATGACAATACAACATTTATAATTCAACAATTAACACATACTTGTGACAATAAACTTTCTTCAGATCTTATAGTGATTATTATTAATCAGTTACATTTTATATACATATTTTTATATGTAAGTACATTCAATACTAATGTGAACTCCAAATGTGAAGTTTCAGGTAATATTGTATTTTTAAGAACTTTCAACTCGAAGATTTTTAAGAGGCATCAGCTATATAAAATTGATCCGCCAACACTAATCTCGGTTAAATACTCTATTTTAAATTGTTTTACATTTTAATGAACTGGTATTAATTTCAAAATGTAATATTTGTTTACAAAACATTTTAATTTCATTTATCAATACTTTTATCTTAGTATGTTGTTTTAGAACTAAAAGAAAACACAAATTTATAGTACCAATGCAATTAAAAGAACATTTTCTAAACATAATTATTATTATTCAAAATTAGTAAGTAATTTTTCACACAAATTATGTAAAAAAAAATTGTCACCAATACAAAATTACATTTTCTTTCTTATTATAATGAAATATAATAGACTAATCTAACTATCAATACTGGAATGACATTTTACTTTTTAACATTTTGTTTGAAGTTTTTTGACAGGAAAGAAGTTTTTTTTAATATTCTAAACAAAAGTTAATAGATCAAGTGGAGAAAATAAAGAGTTATTTTTCCTTTTTTAAATATCTTAGTTCCTCTTCTTATTACCATATTTTTAAAAATAAATATTCAATAATTAATTATTAAAATACAACAATAAATAAACTAGCTATACTTCATAAAATTTAATGTTCTGTAAATAAAATAAATTTTACTTTTTTATTATCCAATTGTGACTACCAAGGTTATAAAACAAACGTTTCATCATAAAGTTAAGCAATAAAATAAACAACTGAAAACCTGAAAAACGTAACTGATTATTAATTGCATAACTAGAAAAGCTGGTTCAAGAATTTTGTACAGTATTTTACTTTTAAAAAGATTCAACTTTACTCTTTTCCTGTTATTATTATTCATTACAGAGATACTTACATCAAATAAATGTGTAAGCTTGCGTGCATACATGTTTATTTGTGAGTGACACACATTACCTTCCTTCATGAAAATTTTTACATCATTTGTATTTTGTATTTAAAAAGCATTTTTTGACATGGTACATGCTAATCTAAGGATAATATATACCAAAAATCTTAGAACTATTCTTTGTTAACCAATAAATTTAAAAATTTAAACAATTTATAAAAACACATATATTATTAATAAATTTGTGTAATGTTTGGTTCATTTTCAAGTTTGTTACAAAGGATAGTTATTTTATTCTGTCTACTTTAAAAACTCTCAGGTTAAATTTTCGTACCTTTTCCTACCTCAATAATGTCTCAAGAAATTTTACATACCATCAAAACATTTCAATGTGAATGTAATTTTTCTTAATTACTAATACATTTTGATTTTTGGGTATAAAATAATTGCCTATATTTATTTCAGTCTGCAAAAGAAAATAATAACAGCATCCACTGAGATTATTATGTTTCATGAGTAACTTGCTAAGATCATTCAGTAAGTCATTCTTTTATAATTAATGCATTTTTTAAATGTATTAATCTTTATTTTTTAAATAAAAATTAAACATGAATTAATTAACAATCTGTTTCATTATATGTGGGAAAAAGTTTATGTGAACAATGTAAAACAACATTTTTGATGGACAGGTAAAATTAATGAATTTTTTGTGTGTAAATATATTTTTTAAGTTTATAAAATGATTTTTTATAAGCCAGACAAAGAGGATATGAAAGTTCAAGTTTACCATATCATCAGTTTCCCAAGGCAAGTATAATAAATATTATTTTTTTAAAATAAAACTATTCAATTATTATTTATTATTTATACACATTAATCAGATTAATTATTTTATAAAACCATTTCATTACACACTGCCAGTTCTAGCAAGTGGTGAGAATTAAGAGATATATGATATTTTCATGTTTCCAGTCAGTGATTTTTTTATTATTTGACAGGTTTTATTTTGCATATGAATTTATTTTTGGTTACTAAATTTACCAAGATTTTATTTCTATTGTAATCATTAAAAAAAAAAGAAAAAATAATTTAAATAAATTAAGTTTACAAATATTTCGAACTTATAAATGCATAGAAAGAGATTTCTTAAATAATATATGTATAAACTATTTACAGATTTAAACTCATATAGAATGCTAGAGATATCATTACATAAAACCTTTTATAAGCTGAATTTTTCAGTTAAATTTTATATATATGAAAATTACAAAGCCTAAAAGGATTCAAATTCAGACAGAACCTTTGTTTTAATTTTTCTGTTTAGCTTCTGAAACCATCGTAAGGTATTACATCAGAGAATGAATGAGGATGATATGTATGAATGTAATTGAAGTGTAGTGTTGAACAGTCTCAGGTTGACTATTCCTGAGGTGTGTGGAAATTCAGAACCTGCTGGATGAAAAACATACTACCACTATTCTGTTAGAGGCCATGATTATTGTCAGTTTAAAGAATACATATATAATTTATTAGAAATAAACATCAATCATTTAATAAGAATAATTAAAATAAATTTGACATTTAACATTTTAATAAAAAATCATCCTGGAAATTCAAGGATTATATGCCAGTGAAGTAAAATATGCCCTTGGCCCATGGCAATGTTCCATGAATCAGTTCTCACAGATCACCAAAGTTAAGAATGCTGGTTTCAGTTCATTATACATTGTTGAGAATATTTTTTGGTTGCTAATGACCACAGCAGTTGAGGCCATGAAAAAAATAAAAATTTGAATGCTTGCTTTAAAAAATAAATAAATAATTAAAATTTTCAAGAATAAGGCATCAAATTCTTTTTCTGGATCCTACAAGTATAGTACCCCACAAGTATTACTGGATCAATGCTTGTTTGAATAAAGTAAAATTATTAAAGTCTCAAAGGTTCTTTTCGTCTGGGAGAATCATTTTAGAAAGTGCATGATTTTTTTATTCTTATTTCATAGAAAAAGTAATTGATTTTCTCTTTCAATAAATATTGAAATTGTTTGGTAAACATACATAAGAATGTTTTCAGATTTTTTAAATTGTCATTGTTGTGTAATGTCCAATGTTGTGTAATTAATCCATAAATTTTTAAGTATTTGTTTAATTTCATTTACAAATTCATTAATTTCTCTCTTTTATTTAAAAATATACAACGCTACTCTTAAAATGGAACAAATCTTTATAGTCACATAATAAATAGTCATAGTTGAAAGAAAGTTCGTAATATTCCATTCACTTTTCATTTATCCTAAAACATGTTTATAGTGAGATTTATACACTGAAGAACTTTACAAAAACTGATAGATTTTACCACAGGATGAAGAATATTATACTATGCTAGATTAACTTCCTACGTTAAATATCACTAAACATCTTGATAAACTCGTGTCAAATTTTCCTTTCCAACCATGCTGTACCATGATTGGTTGGATTGATTCAACTAGTAGAGTGATTGTTTAAAATGATAAAATTTAAATGAATTGAAAAATCATTAGTAATAAGTAAATAAACAAACTAAATCTCATAAATCAACAAGAAAGACTATTCTAAAATGTTATATGTTAAAATCTTATATAATACTTTTTGTAGAACAATAAAAAATAGTTAAGAAATATAATCATGAAAGCAGAGGGTAATTATAATCCTTTAAAAAATATTTTAGAATGCTTAATTAAAAATAATTATAACACTAAAAATCTGAATTAGCCTATTTAAGATGACACCTTCCATAGCTTTTACAAAATTTCAAAATAATGAAATAAGTATATTGATTCTAATTTATGATCATATTCAATGAAAATAATAATAAAATAATTAATCATGAAACTACATACTTCACTACTTAATTGTTACCTGTTTAATTGTTGTATGCACTTTCATTTACGTTACATAATCAAATTGTGGCAAAATTAGCACTGAGCTAATAGTTTAGTTTTATTTGGGTGGAGACAGGGAAGTATAAATGGGTTCATGATAAAGGAAAATAAATGATCTGCCAACAGGTGGGCGGGTTGGATTGGGTTGAGTTTGTTGAATGAATGGTGTGTGTGGGTACGCATGTGCGCAGGCGGGTGTGTGCATGTGCATATGCATAAGCATAAATTTGGATATTCAATGGTTCTCAAAGCAGATTGTATGAAGTTTTTGTATTCTTTGTTAGTAATTTTCAATGAGTGTTTACTGTCCAGTGCAAAAATTGTTACTATCTGTCCATGTGGTTATGTTAATGTGTACTGTTATGAATATGGTTAGAAAATAAAATCATTGATTAAATAATTAATAATTACATGGAGTGATATATTTTTATAGCAATTAATTAATTTTTGTTGTTAAAATGAAACTATTTACTAATAATTAAATAAAATAAATAAACCTAGAGATTCAATACAAAATTACAGATAGAATAAAACTAATCTAATGATATTGTGATTTATGATTAATCACAAAAAACTAAAGAAGGAAAACAGGAAATCTAAAAAAATACTATGTTTTAAATTCTAACAAAATTTTTATTTATTTATTTTCTTAAAAATCCACAATTAAAAATTCAGATATCTAAAATAATAATTATAAAGAAATATAGTGTACACTTTTCAATGATTATGTTAGATCTTAAAAATAACTGGTAAAGTTTACATGCTTTAATAAAAAAAACTGCTTTACAGCCTCTAAGTTTTTAATTTATAAACATTAGTATTGTATAACAAATTGAAATGTTAATTTTAATATAAAGAAATTAACCAAAAAAAGTCACTGGTAAAATAATTACAATAAAAACCTTTACAGATTGCAAAACAATTCTAATAAAAATTTTCAGAAATAAGTGTGTGGCTAACCATTTTTAAAAAGAAGTCTAAAGTGAATAGTGTAAGAGAGATTCTTAAAAAAATCAGAAGAATGAGTACATCATTACAATTATGGAAAATAAATTTAAAAAAATACAAAATACCCATAAGAACAGCAATTTTTAAAACAGAAACTTTCACTCGACTATTTATAATATTAATATAAATACATAATCAAAAAAAAATCAAAATTTAATTTACTGTATTTGTTACATGCCACAACTACGCAAATATAGGATACTTGACACGAGTCATTATGAATTGCCATTTTTAAGAATAACAAGGATCTTAAGCCTCTCATGATAAGGAAAATAAATGGTTTTCTGTTCCCTTCTTCACAAAGCCATGTAATGCAGTGCATCAACAAACCAAGCCTACCAAAATAAATATGATATTCAGACCGAAAAGTGACAACTTTTTGTACACTACAGAGATTAGTTGAATAGTGAACATCAATAATCTCATAGAAAGCAAATCTTGACTGGTACCGCTTGCACTTTACTTATCCATAAGCAAAAAGAAAACTAGGATGAATAGTTTAAAACAAAAAGGAAAAACCATTGTTAATGTACAATAAACTAAGTATTACTGGTACATATATAAATCCATCTAAAAGTAGATCTCAACTTCTCTAATGTTAACATTTCTACATTACTAACCTCCTTGATAATGTCTCTCAATAACTGATTTGGTGAAATGAAATATTTAAAATTAATATTTATCCAATTCTTGAGTATAGAACTGATACAATAATTGATAAAATAATAAGTTATACTGTGTATAATACTTTCTGGTAATGCACCATTCCATTTTTCCGAATCACAATTTTGAGGAGGTACCACTCTAGTGCTATTTTGGTTTAGTAAGATCTAACATCTGATGGTGCCCAACAAAAATTGACATACATCATATTAAAAAGCATGAAGAAATGTATGGGGCTGAATCTTGTTAAAGAAAATCACTTTGACTATTTAACAAAAATATTTTTTTTTTAATTGCTATTAAAACTAAACTAATAAGTATTTGATATTTCAGATTATTTCATAAGATTTAATCTCAATGAAATGAAAAAAGTTCTGAATTTCACCTGAACTGTCAAAATTTATTATTTTTGTAAATTTAAACAGTATAATGAAGTAAGAAGAATAAATTTTCATAAAATAAACATTTTTAAATAAAAAGAGAAGGTAAGCAAAACACTAATTATAACAAAATAAAAAACAAAGAAGCTGTTTACAAAAAAAAAAGAATAAAAAATCTACAAATTAAATTGCAAATAATACAGTAAATAAATTAAAAACAGTATATAGAGAAGAATTTTAGTAACATGTGTATAAAGTATGTATGTGCATGAAATGTAATATAATTCACTAATATACAAAAATTTGTAGCCAATGTGGTTTTTTCTAAGTGGGTTTCAGTTCTGCTTTTAACTATGAAACAAACTGTTAATAGGTTTTTTATATTACAGTATATATTATATGCATTCTATAAACTGCATAAAATTCAGTAAAATACTGTTCATTAAAGTTAAAAATGCAGCTGTTACATGCAAAAATATGAAGTAATTTATCAATATGATATTAATACAATAATCTACCAATTGTAATCAAATAATATAACTATAAAAATAATTCAAAAAAGAGAACAAATAGAACATTAAAATAGATCTTTAACATGAATCATCAATGAGACTACTTTATAGTTATCACTCTAACAACATAATCAGTAATGAGTAACTTTTAATTAATTAAGATTAAAAAATTTAAAAATAAGAGACTATTTGCCAAAATTAATATCATTTGAACTATATTTCTATTTTTATGAAGAAAAAGAATGCAAAAAGATTTTATAAATTATAAAAGTAATAAAAGGTAAAAAAATTAGGCAAATTGAAAGTAAATTATATACATTCATGCACAAAGTAAAAAAAATACAGTATCTTTGCTCTGAATTATTTCTCACAACAATGTATTGTAATATACATGCTACATGCCAGTTAAAAATTATGCACACTGAAAAACTAAATACAAAAAAATCCCAATACTTTATGTTAAAATACACTACAATCAACCTATCAAATCCCCTTTAATAATATATATATATATATATATTAAATACAATATAAAATCTATTTTAAATAAACAAAATCTAAATAAATAAAATGGCACTAACATTGATAGAGATTATAAAAAGACAAGTTACAAGATTTAATCTGCAAATGTGTTACTACGTGTACCTTGGTCATTTTTAATACAAATAAATATATTTGTATATATATTCACAACATTTAATACTTTTTAAAACTAGTAAATTTTTCATTATTATTTTCTTTCTTGCACTTAGTGATATACAACTTCAAACTAAATGTGATCATGTTCAATTAAGTTTTAAGTTGTTTGAGTTTTCCCTTTCTTGAACCGATATTAAACAATTAAGTTTTGGTAATTTAGATTTGATCAGCCAGTAATAAACTCTGATTAATGTATTTTGATGCTATTTAATACCATTGCATGTTTAAATCTGTAGTATAAAAGTGTAGCTTCTTCTATCATTAAAACAGCAAGAAACTTCCCAAATATATTCACAGCCAATATTTCTTTCTGTTCTGTGATAATTTTTTTACTGTAAAATTAACTATTTCCTATACCACTGGGCTATGTATATTTTTATATGGTCTAATGTATACTACTGTGTATTTTTCATATTCTTGAGTTTTTTATAAGTAAAATGTACAATAATTTTTATATTTTAATATCAACTAACCATACATTGGCTTAAAATGACAATCAGTTGGAGTTATAACATCAAGATTTATTTTAGATTATCCTTTGATATACTTTAAAATTGAATTAAATAATTTTTTTATTACTAACAAATGACTACGTTTCTCGTTGAATAGACCAGAAATAAAATAAATTAATCTACTATTTATAATTTATTCAAAATAACAATTGAAACAGAACTCAGGAGTTCTGAAATTAAAATTAATGTACAATGACATTTGAGCAAATTATATTTATAAACATAAGTATGGCAATGAAAGATTATAAACAATACTATGCTTCTTACCAATTGTTATTTTGAATATATGTTAAAATTATAATTAAAAAATTAATATTTTTATTTAATTCTATGTGTTAATTATTATTATGCTGTTTCAGTTAATAGACCAGTAAGAAAGATGGAAGAAAAATCTTGGATAGCTTTGAATGTGGTTTTAAGAAGAGTGAAGAAAATGAAATTACACAAAACAAAAAGTAAAGAAGTGTTGAGATTAGAAATGAAGCAGAATTTGGCGAATATTATAAAGCTGCCTGGAGCATATCATATATATAAATTAATTTTAGTGAAGGATTAAGGAGGGAGAGGTAGAATGAAGAAAAGGAAGAATAGATAAAGAATTGGGATATTTATAAATATTAGAAGGGAAGATACTATAAGATTGAAAATGAAAAAAGGTGAATTATGAAGAGATATTTGTCAATAATAATCTGCTGTTTGGAAAATAATGTTTTAAAGTATAAAACAAACAAACTGTATTCATGATTCAATATTAAAACAGTTATTTTTAATGGAAGTAAAATTAAAAACTTACAATTGATAATTAACTAAAACTACTCCCAACTAATAATAAATTATTATTTCTAACTGCAATATGGCTAATATTCAAATACCTTAACTATTTGACATACTTAATTATTTCTGTATTTGGTTATATTTGCTAAGTTTTTTTAAAGAAAATTGTAATAAATTATTTTAATTATGCTATCCTGTAATTATAATGATGATAATTAAAATAAATAATACCAATAAATGGTGTATTAAAATTAATTAAGTGAAAAAATTCTTATTATTGAGCAATTTTATTAGAAAGACTAGTTTGATGACACTAGTGATATAAGTGATTATACTTTAAATTATTCACTTGAAATGCTAATATAAACTACCCACAACAGCATTGAAAGAATATTGGAAGTAACTAATATAAACAAATAATTACATAATGTAAAAATCCATTTTACATACTTATCACTGCTTTTTTACCAATTATTACTAATTAATTAGAGTACTATCCATAAAGAATAACTTGGTTTCTGCATACCTGTTTTCACCACAAGAAGCACTTTTATTTGTGATATGAAAGTATTTATAACATTTACAATCTATATAAATATTAAGAATTTTGTCTATTTAAAGATCTGCAAGTGAAGTGCTACAATCTCACTTGAATTTCATCCAAAGAATGATTTTACTTAATTTTTATTTGAAAAAATTATAATAATTACAGATTCCTTACGATTAAAAGATTACACAATAAAAGTTGAAGTCCTTACCCTTTTATTATTTTCCTTAAAGGATATTTTTAACAGGTTGCTAAAATATGTTTTTTAGATTTGTATTAGAGTGTACACCACTGGTGTAGCAATCTTTTTCGATGTGTGTGAACTATTTACAAGTAACTTCTCAGTGTGATTATGGATTTAAATCAAGTCAACAATACAACATTCATTTGTTAAAATTATACTTTTGAATGACATTATAATATTATTTAACTTAATTATTTTTAATGTGAATTAAGTTTAAAAATTTTAATTTTCTGCAATTTAAAAAATGGATTAATCTAGATATCCAAGGACTAGAACTGTTATTTAAACTTTATAGTGAAAATTAAGTTTCCATAAAATTGAATTTATTATTTTAATAATAAAATGCATTTCATTATTTATTTGTAGTATAAGAAAAACTGTTTATTATTATTTTTAACAAAAAAACCCATCTAAAAACAATGAAAGGACACTGTACAATTTGAACTGGTAATGTAAATTTTACATAGACGGTAGTGTATTGAATTGTTGCAATTTTTTATGAACCTACCATTATGAGAATAGTTAAATAATCAAAATCATTTAAAAATAATGAAAAACTCAACCTGTAATGTGTAGAACAGGGATGCACAAAATATTTTAAGCATATTTAAATAAATAGATGGTTTTAAAAAATGATTAGGGAATCTTACTAATTTAGTTTAATAGTTTTAAATATTACAATTCAAATAAGATCTATGCCTTCTAAATTAGATAGCTTGTGATTTAATAAAATTATAATATTTTATTTCATGAATATTTTAAAAATGAAAGAACATTAGTCACCAAAAAGCTTATAAAGAAAATAACTGAAGACAAAAAGTAACTTGTAATCAATAATTACATTTGCATAAATCACTTTACTCTTATCAATTAATTCTCTAAGGTTGTAAGTAAAACATAAATTTCAATATTTCCACAAATACAAGTTATGGAAAATTTTATTCAAAAATTTATTATTTTATGATATTATTTATTGTTTTAGCAAATTATGAAAAATGTGTAAATTAATAAAAAAAAAAAAAAAAAATTGTAAACAAAAAAACATTTACCAAGTAATGCAAAATTAAAAGTGAGACAGATCTTTGAAAACAGATCATTAGGGAAACCTAGTTATTATGTATTGATTGGTAATTAATTCTACTTTAATACTATTTTTAAAACTGTACAAAAGTTTTAATCAAGGAGGATTACTTTCAATACATGAAAATAAGAGAGGCATTCTTTTGCAGATCGAGGAGTTACCACCAAATTGTACAGGGTCGTTGAGGTCTAGCTAATCTTAAACTTCCCCCAAAATTATTAGTTCTTTTCTTTGCTGATCTCAATTTAAGCGTATTAGATTTACGTAAAGTTTTAAGATTTTCAAATGTGGTTTCAATAACTTGTGGTTCATGTGGTAAAGAAAGCCTCTCACCAAGATATGAAGAGTTGCCAGAATCTACTGAACTAGCATAACCTGATTCAGTTTTTAATTTAGGTACTAGTAATAAGTTATCATCATTTGGTGGATCATTATCTTCAAACAGTGGATTGAGTGTAAATTGAGGGGTTGTGCCACGAGCCCTTGATGCAACATGCATCACAGCTCCTCTCAATAGTGCTGCTTCCAAACCGTCATAACTCACCTCTAATACCTTTTCTCTTCCGACTTCCTTTCTTTCGTTTTCCTTCTTCTGGCCTCCATTGTTAATGTAGTAGTCCCTTCCGTACCTCAACATAAAATAATATAATTATTATTAAGTATGATAATAATATTTTAGTACTATTTTTATTCTGTAATTAATAATTTCTCTATATTACTGTCAGAGAGATTATCATTATAACAACTGTCTGTTACGTTAAAAAGCAATAAACATTCACAGAAAATGTTTGCACAAAATTGGTGTGTACAACGTTAAAAAACCAAAATTAAAAAATAAAAACATTTTAATGCTTATTTCTAATAAACTATTTGCAGTATACAACATTCAGTGAAATATTAATGTGTGAATTAAGTTACACAGCAAATAGTCTAACTTAAACACAGTGTCCTTATAATGAAAATTTTTTCTGCTATTCCATAAACATAATAATACTTTTTTTTATAAAAGGACTACTTTTTATAGGGATATAGCAATTAATTGACTATTACAAATTTGAATTTACGCAAAAAAATGAACTAATTTAGTTTCAAAGCAAAATGTATTAATACCAGTCGGCTTTTTTATTTTATTTAAAAATCATCTCTATTTTAATTAAGTGATTACCATTCAAAATTAATGGGATGCAAGTCATAAAAATTCAATCAACTTTCTTTATTCTAAATTATGTATAATCTATCAAAGTTGATTTAAGTAAAAAGTAACATGATCATATTGTTTCGTTTTGTTCATTCTAAATTATATGTAATCTATCCAAGCTGACTAACCAAGTAAAAAGTAACACATTGTTTCATTACTTTGTTACACCAAACATTCAAGGTATATTTGAAAAAAAAAAACAAAGAAAATATTTTTAAAGTATTTTATTTTGAATCTTAGTTATTTATTATATATGCATTTCTGGCATCTTGTCAAGACAGACAGGTATGGAAAATAGCCCTTTCCTGTCCTACAAGATGAATACTATGATTCTGAGTTGAGGTTGGCTTTCCCTCTTTGTTCATTATGAACATTAAATTTTTCTACTTAAAACTTATAACCATTTAAAATTTTACAAACAGAGATAAATAGGCAATGAATTTAAGTAGTAGTTGACCTTTATATAAAAGGTGAACATACATACATACATACATACATAATGTATGTATATATATATATATATATATATAAAATTGAATTGTTAAAAACTCAAACTGTTATTGTTATTGCACTTTGATTCCAGAAGAGGTTATTGCTGGTGGATTTCTAGAGTTGGGTTGCATGTCTTAGGGATTTGATTAAAACCAGTGGGATTTACCAGTGTGGACTGTTACTGTCAATTTAATGTATAAAGTTATGCATTTTTGTGTATTTACTATTCTTTGAGCATGTTTTGATGTAATCCTTTCTCTTTCTGTACATGTCAAATAGTAGTATTTGTGAATTCTTTTCAAGATGCTGTTGACAAATATTAAACCTATGTTGGAGGTCAAGTGTTTTAATGAATATTATGTATGTTATCTTGATAAAAATTCATCACTGAATTTTTGTAATTTACTGAACTGTTATCACTGCATGTGTTGATATAAAAAAAGTAATCTATGGCAACTTATTCTTGGCATTTCAACAATAAGTTACAAACAAACTTGCTAAATCAAAACGGTTTTTTTTTAATGAATAACATTTTCCAAAGTTTTTATGAGTTAAACGGATTTTTTGGAATTTTGCATCTAGATATCCTTTCTGAATGCCGGGTAATTACAGGATGCTAGCAGCATGTAATGCAAATAAACTGTTCCTAATCCACCAACTAATCATGCCTCATTTTACTTAAGTTTATTATTCACTTAGATACTGATGTATTAACAAGATTAAAAAACCTGAAAAAATTTTTTTAAAAGCAATAATTCCAACATAATAACAAATAAAATATTTTATGGTACATACTGTTTGTAATCAGGTTTCCTTCCACTGCAATCTAAATGTACTACAGATGATTCATTTGCACCAGTAAGTTCAGGAAATTCTCTGGAAAAATAAAAGTCATTAAAATTTTTTTGGATGATATAGTGCTTCTATAATTAATTAATAATTCACTTTTATTTACCTGTAAAAAAAAATCTATGGTGACTAGGTCTCTGGTGATATAAGCACACTGGAATCTTAATAACTGAAGGGTAAGCCTCAGAATGGATTGCAACTGATGGATAGTAGATGACCTAAGATATTGAGTTATCATAAAAAATAAGGAGAAATCCAAATATTTAGTCTCAACTGAAGTGAATGTACCATCAAAGTGCATGGGTAATTCTAACATAATTACATACATAAATACCTATTGCTGGTGGTATGCTACACATGAAGAAGTTGCTGTTAAAAAGGTATTGTCTCTTACCTTGGGTATTAGGTGAAATTATAGGATTCAGATAAATGTCATACCCTATATCTTTAATTCAACTTTCACACATGATTATGATGGTGAACAAGTCATATTAGATTGGCAGATTAGAAGAATAAGATGTGTTAATAAGTGATACGAGGGTAAGTCAATTATCCGCAATTTAGTTATATTTCTGTTTATGTTGGTAGTAATGCTGTGTTGCGCAGATGACGCATGCATGGTTTAATTGTTGTTATGTCTAAGCAGGTTTGATGCTGCTAGGTTAGTTCCATTATCGCTGCCCAGTCGTTAACCATGCTTGCTCCGGTTTCTGTTTGCACCAAAGAAGAGCAACGTTCAGTGATCCGTTTTTTGTGGTCAGAAGGTATATCAGGCAAGGTATATCAAAGAGGCATTAAGGGGCCGTCAATTTACCTCAGACGAAACAGTAAAAGAAGCGGTGCATTCCTGACTCAACCGAAAACCTTCTTTTATGAGGGCATCTGGAAGCTTGCGCAATGATGGACCAAGTGCGTTGAAATGCAAGGGGACTATGTTGAAAAATGATGTACATGTAATTTTCTATTTGTATTGCAATAAAATTTATAACTACATTGCAGATAATAATTGACTTACCCTCATATATAAAAGAAAAGAGATTAAGAGGAAGAAATAAACATGAAAGACTAAAAAGGAGAAAGATGGAAGCAGAACACATTTGAATTCATAAGTGTGATAATAATGAAGTTGATAGCGGATAGAAAAAATCAATGGCTTAAAAAAGGCCAACCAAATGTACAAAAAAAAATATAAACTTATGATCAAAAAGATAACAAGAAAGGAGGCTAAATTACAATAGTAGACTTCATCTTAAAAGCTTATTTCCCTTTATGGATCTCAAATGTATACTTTAATGAATACAGAGAGCTGTGAACTGCCTGTGAAACAAACTAACTGAGAATAATTCAGAGGAAAAAAAAGTTGAATAGGATCTAAAATGGCAACCTGAAAGAATTGGATTAGGTAGCACTAGTGCACTTACTGGGATGAGAGACCTTAATTGTTTGGTCATTTGATCAGGATGGATAAATCTAGGAACCATGTTGTGAAGAGATAGACTAAAAAAGAAACAGGAAGAAGATGGGAAATGTCTAATGAGTGTGACTAGACCATCGGAAAAAGTTGTTTGGGAAAAAGGAAAAGGAAGATAGGAAGATAAGAAGTTAAAAAGAACAAAGAATAACAGAATGATCTGACGCTCTTTTAGATGGAAGGGAATGATATAGAAGAAAAACTTCAAGAATCTGTCACAGCTGAGGCTCAACTGAAGACCACTGAAGAAAACAGCAAATTAAAAAAATAAAACCTATGAAAGGGAAAATGTAAAGAATATGATAAAAAGATTGTTTTAGTGATATTCTTAAAGTATAATTATTCTCATTTTATTATAATTAATAATTTTTAAATATTACTATGCTCTTTTTTATAACATGATCATAAAACAGACAAGACTAAAACAAACATTTTTATACAAAAGTTACAAGAACTAGTTGGGACTGACAAAAAAATGAGAATTCTGCCGATATTCAGCCTTATTTGTTATGTATATTAAAGATATGAATGCTCTACAAAGATGAAGGGATAATTGAAAGAGGTTTTATTATGATAAATTCAAAATTAGAAGGCAAAGTACACTATAAAAATGAATTTTTTGAAAATAAGCAAATGAAAGTCTACTCAAAAGAAAGAAGAATTAAGCACATATTTAGGATATATGTTATTAAAATAGCATAAAATTAAAAAAAATAAAGATTACAAAAATGAAAAGGACAAAAGTCAGAATACCATTAGCTAAGAAATATTTAATTAAAGGAAATTAATTTAATTGAATTAATTAATTTAACTGAAGAAATGTCTTGAGAAGTGTATTGTTAGGATTGTACTTCTGCGTGTGAAACAGAAACTGAGGAAACAGGTCAAAGAAAGGTAGATGGTCTTAAAACTGGGGAATATGGAAGCAAGGCAATAAATTTGTAGAAATGCAGAGAAAAAAGTGAAGTATTGAGGAAAGTGAATGAGAGTAAAAGTTGATGGTGCGCTACCAGAACAAATCAGAACAAGAGAGTTGTCTGGTTGGGTCATGTAATGAGAGAAGAATTGATTAAAATAGTGTCTATGATTAAATGATATAAAAAAAGAGAGGACAGAAGAAAAAAGTAAAAATTATTGACTATCTAAAAGGAAATGCAAGTTATCAGGAACTTAAAAGTTTAGCAAGAAGTAGAAGAGAATGGAGATTCTCGTGATCTGGACATGTTGCAAGGGATCCACCTCAAGGCAGATAATCATACTATGTTTATACACAGCAAGTAGTTTACACGGTGAGTAATATTTATTATTCCATCTAGAAATTTGTAAATTTTATAGAATAACTTTGGATGGTTTAGAACAAAGAATGCAAGTCATCTGGACGTTGGAATAAGGATATAGAGACCAAGGTTAAGTTTAAGGAGTAGAACTTGAAATGGATTCAGACAAGGGATACCGAAGACACAAAAGCCTTATTCAAGGATAAACAGAGAGGAAGAAGTTGTGAGGGCTAAAGAGGAGGCACAGAGCATGGGACATGGGAGAAGAGATGTGAAGAGATGGAAAGGTGCGTGGGTTGTAGGAAGGGGATTGGAAGCGTCAAGATCAGAAAAAATATAAGAGATCAGTGAGTACAATCAGTTTGAAGGACTACTGTAAGGCTTTATTGAATGAAGCTAAAAGAGAGTATGAAAAAGAGGATAACCTAGTTAATTATGGAGAGGTAATATTGAATGTAAATGAGATTACTAAGAATGAACTGGTGAAAGAATAATGAAGGGTACCACAAATGTGAAGGCACTAGGGCCAGGAAGCATTGCTATTATACTGGTGAAGCATGTAACTACTGAATTATTAGATAATGAATTTGTAAAATATTTAATAAGCGTATAATGGATGACTTACCAAAAGAATGGAATATTAGGTTCAGTATACAAGAAAGCAAACAAGGTCTGTAGTAATTACAGAGAGGCATTAGTGACACTAATTCTTTGATAAGGTTATAAGGCTAAATATTGAAAATGATATTGTTGATCTGCAGGAGCAGAATGGTTTTAGGATAGGGCACTCATATCTGGATAATATCTTAAGTTTAAGACAGGTGATTAAGAAAAGAAGAGAGAAACTTGGCAGTGCACATGCTTTTCAATGATTTAGAGAAGGCCTACTGACAATATTCTGCTGTATAAATTATTTTCGGTTCTTGGAAACATAAACTTAAAATGAGAAACATAAAGTTAAAAGAACAAAATGTAATCTGTATAAAAATTATAAATGTTCAATGAAGATGGGAAATAATATTTCAACAAGTTTTAAGGTGACCAAGGGTTTGAATCAAGGTTGCTGTTTGTCACGCACACTGTATAGAATATGTGTACAAGAAATATTGAAGATATGGAGAAGAAAATACAGAGGGTTGGGAATATATAAGAAAAATGACTGCCTGAATACAACGTTATTTGCAGACAATTAGGTGGTGTTTTCTATTGATGCTGAGAATATCTCATATCTGCTAAGGAAATTAAGAGAGGGATATCTTAAATGGGGCATGAAAATTAATTTAAGAAAAAGGGATACATTGTGGTAGGTCACAGAGAAGAGGATTTAGTTACAGAGGCATAGGGGGTGTAAAATTGTGATGAGTTTAAGTACCTGGGAGCACTTACTTTTGAGGATGAAGAGTGTGAGGTTGATTATCAGAGCTAGGATTGGTAAGGAAAGAGCAGTGATTCGGAATTGAATAGCTTACAGTCAGAACTAAACAAATGTAATATAATGTCGTAGATGAGCCTATTGTAACTTATAGTACAGAGTGCTGAAAGGTGAGCAAAAGAGACAGGAAGCATTTGGAGGTTTTGGAAATTGATTTTTCTGCAGAGAGTGCCAACTTTCAAAACTGGACCGAATAAGAAATGAGGTAATTAGAGATAGGGTAAAAAGGACAACTTCCATAATTAAAAGAATCGAAGAAAACAATTAATTTGGTATGGACATGTTCAATGGATGAGTGAGGATAGGTGGCCAAAAAGAGTGTTAAATTATTGTCCTGGAGCAAAGAAGGAAGAGAGGTAGACCCAGAAAAATACAGCGAGAAGGGGTGCAGAGGATGATGGAACAGATATAGATGGTAAAGAGTGACTGGATAGACAGGAAAATAAGGAGAGCAAGATGCAGGATGCAGAGCAATTTTTAGGAACCCTGCTTAAAGTAAAGTAGGTATATTTGACTAATTAGATAAAAATCCTGCCATTCAAGTAGCCTAAAGTGAACTACTTGAGATTAACTACTTAAGTTGACTAACTACTTAAGTGAACTACGTAAGTTTTGCTGTGGTTCATATTTTTCAATAAAATTAATCTAAATTAAAAATAAAATTACAATATTTTTTTCACAAAAAGCAAACTGCATAATAATTTATAAAAATATTAAAATGTGCTTCTTATGGATTTTAAATAAATATTTATTTTTCCCATTAACTTAGATGTACTGTAGACATTGTTACATTACAATCAAATTCACATCTAGCTGATTACAAAATAAAAACAGCTTCTTTATTCTACCTTATTTTTAATTAATTCCAGATAAATTTTATAATATATGATAAGAGTAAAATAAAGCATGTGTGATATTTGCTAGTAGAAACAGAAAACATAAAAGTATGAAAAAGTGATTGTTAAACATCTTCAAAGCAAAATCTATGCAGCCATTAGTAAATTAACATAAGCTAATAAACTTATACACTAATAAAAAATAAATGAACCTTTACCCTTATAAGTTTATAAGTATAAAAGTAAGATTACTGTAAACACAATACATACACAGAAACGTCACTACTTGATTGCCTACTCAATAAAAGCCTTTCACGCCGACGACGCTCAATATTTTCTTTAGAATATGGATTATTTGAAAGAGGTACAGCCTTCTGCCACTTAAGGTATTCCCTCTCAGCAATTGTTCCTGTTAAGCAATAAAAAAATAATGTTAATAAAGATTAATAAATTTTCATTAAGTCAGCTATATAAATAGGGAAATAATTGCATTTCTTTCATTATCTGTAGACTTTGAAATAACCAAATACTGGTTTTTTGAGACTGTCAGAAAAAAAATTCTAAAAATTGCCTTCATTTAACACTATAACAGTTCTAAAACAGTTAAACTTTACAGTATAGATGATGCAACACACACATATGCATGCATGCACTCTCTCTCTTTCTCACACACATGTGTGTGTGAGCGAGCATATATCTTGAATAGGTGAATCAATATGAGAATCAACAAGATTGATACTATTACCGGACCCCCAGAGCAGTGCTTGTTGGTCACCCTTTTGTAGCTACTTTTCCACCCATGTGTAAAAACTCGAATGGTTCATGCAACTACTAAAATACTGTTTGTTCATCTGATAATATTTCTGATGATTGTAGAATTACCAAAAGTAAAACCTCGGATCACAGAATGCTGTTCTTCAGAAGTACTTTCTTCTAGCGGCCCATAACTTTATAAATTTCCCCTGCCTTTATAAAGAAAAAAAAAGCTTATTTTTAGAGTAGGTTAGAAATAATGCCAGTTTTAAAACTTTAACCAAACAAAATTGATGAAAATCAACAATATTTTTAGCAAATGTTATTGATTATGAGTGGAATATTAAATAATGAATATAATGTCACAAATATGTTCTCCAAGGCTCTGTTGGTATAAAGTCATTCTTTTCCTCAAATTTTTCATAATTTCAAACATAGATCTGTCTTGATTTCTGCAATCACTTGAATCTCTCCCTTTAGCTCATGAATTATTTGTGGAGAGTGTTCATAAACCTTCAACTTCAAAAATCCCCAAAGAAAGTAATCATACAGCAACAGATCACGTATCTTGGTGACTTTCTCATGTAACAAATTGGGTGTTTCTCCCACAGTGTGGCATGTTTCTCCCACCATCTTGTTGAAACCACAAGTTATTGCTGCCAATTGAGTCTAATCATAGCCAAAAAAATTCAGTCAGCATGTTACGGTATCGCTTACCGTATCCAACCTCATCCTTAAAAAGGTATAAGCTGATAACTACACCAGACCAAAATCCACACCAAACTATGACTTTTAGTAGATTTAAATGAATCTACCAAATCCCCCAAAATCCCCCAAATTCAACAATTTTGTATGTTGACATACCCATCATGATGGAAGTGCGCATCATCACTACAGATTATCATATTTGCAAAATCACTGTTCACTGTTTGAGGCCGCAATACAAAATTAGCAAATTCTTGGCACTTAAGATGATCCCTTGGCTTAAATTGTGTTAACTATATTTTGTATGGATGCATATGCAGATCTTTCGTTAGAATTCTCCTTAAAGTCGTTCTAGTTAATTCAAGTTCTTGTGAAAGATGTTGAGTTGATGTTCTTGAGTTTGCTGCAACACTGTCGTGTACTGACTGGATGTTATCAAGAAACCAGCTGGTGTGTGGGCAACCAGTTTATTTTATGTCTAAAACAACAGCACCCATTTCCTTAAATTTTCTCACTAATTGGCATACTGTTGATTCATTCAGTGTGCTTTCTCTAACAAATATGTCCCGAACTTAATGAACTGTTTTTGCAAAACACTTACCTTATTTGCTGTGAGTTTTTGTAACAATGTGATACTCCTTCATATAGCAATCCATAGCTAATAATCAGAACTAATGCAGATAAGATAAGCAAGACATTCAAGATTAACAACCCCTCTAGACAATAATGGCATCCAATATTAAAACCTGGATTATTTTTGGTCTAACCCTCATACCAATTTTTTTTACTAATAACTTAACAGCATACAAAGAATCTGGACCAAGCACAATTTAAATTTAGTGACCTTTGGAAACATTTATATGTATATAAAACTTTGGTGATTAAATTCTATCTTTACTTCATATTTTTTAAGTTTTTAGAATGGTATTTGCTGAGACACTTCAAATTTGTAAATAATTTAGTTTAGAGAGTGTTGTAAGATTATTCAATAACCTCTTACAGCCATGGTTTTTCAGAAATAAAGACTTTCTTACACATTTAGAAGGAAGTAGACTATTTATCTATTTATTATGAATGAATAAATCTAATCAATAAAATTAATTTAGTTGGATTTGAATGTTTATTTTATCATTGCACCTCAAAATTCAACAATTTAATTATCAGCACTGTCCAGGATTTCTTGGCTTGGCTCTGGACAGGAATAACTGAATAATTGTAATTAAGTTACAACCTCTTTTAGGTCAGTTTAATTTTAATTAAAAGAACAAACAAAAATATTTTCAATTTATTTATCTATTAGCTACTTTTATTGCAAAGTAATTATGACAAAAGTATTTCACTTGAGAATAAATAATGAAATGAGTTGCAAAAAATTAAATTAAAAAGCACAAGCTGAAAATTAAACATTGGACATACAATTTTAATCAGTTCTGATTCAGTTAATACCAAAAAAGAACAAAAATGTGCCCAAAACAGGGAAAATCTGTTGAAAGAAAAATAGCAATTACCTGGACGAGGGGGTGCCATCAACACATCAAAGTTTTCTTTTTCATTTATTTCGCCATCACCATTAAGCCCATTCAATTTTTGTGCAGCTTCATCAGATTGAATAGGTTGTGATTTTCTGAAACATGTTTTTTTTTTCATTTAAAATTTACATTTTTAAAATAAATATTATTAGTAATCAAAAGAAGAAAAAATTAAATCACAAAATAATTATATGAAATTTTACCATGAAACTAAACTGTCCTTTCAGATTAAACATTGAAATCATTCTTAGTATAAGCCTATACTTTTTAAAAACTCAAATTTGGTTAGATTCATAGAATTTGTAAGTACCTCTATTTGTTAAAACTTTAAAAATTGTTGTTAATTAAGCAGATTTTTATAATTTTAGGAATTACAATATATTTAAAGTTTCTGAATTACATTTGTGTTTGGATTTTTACTGTAATGCATATATAAAAATACAATTTTTGGTGAAAATGACATAACTATTATAATACGTAGGGGATAATTTGATTTTGTAATCAGGACAAATGAAAATGTATTTACAGTTTAACTAATGCAAAATTTGTAATATTTGCTACACATATATATTTAATCTTTGAAATTCCTGAATGACATTCAATGAAATTTTAAATTATTCAGTGAAATCATTTTTAATATAAATGTTTAATTTCTAAAAGCTCCATTTTACTTATAGATTTATGCAATTTGTCATACGATTTTTGTTTTTAAATTATTGGTTGCTTTGAATAATATGGTCCCATCAATTCTTTTCTAAGTTTATAATCATCTGGTATTAAGGTATTTTTACTTACTTTGATTTTGTTCATCTTATTTCTCTTTTGTCACTGAGTAATTATGTATTTTTTACTTCTGTAATATCACTGTACCAACTAAAACTACTAATATTTACAAAATATACTAAAATCAAAAGCATAGAAAACTGTGAAATCATTTAGTGATTTACATCATTAAATAGTGCAAATTTTACACCAATAAATCTGGAAAATATCAGTAGACAGATTTAAGGTATTTGCTTAAAAATAAAATAAAGACAACTGAATTAATTTACATAGACAATTACAATTTCACCATTTTCTTTGAATATATGTTAGGAAAAAATGTCTAGTTTCTCTTTGCACATTTGCCATAAAAGTCAATATGTGAATTCAATTGAGGAATTTAAGAATATAAAGTATGTATGTGTAAAAGCTTCAAAATTTAAAAATAACTTCTGCTTAACCACCAACTACTAATATGTAACAAGCTGCTTGAGAGGGGGTAACCAAAATAATAAAAATTATATTTTTAAAAATAAGGTATAAATTTTTACATTTTAAACATTCTGTCACCATTAAAGTACTCTGTGTTACAACCAACATACTTGTTTTTTCGAAACAATTTTCTCACTGCTCAAAATATTTTTGAACTTTTCACTTGTGATATCTTCAATGTATTTGTTGTTCTTTCGTTTCACCTCTTCTGCCAAGCTAAATTGCTCTCCCTTGAGAAGATCCTTTCATCCTTGGAAATAATAAAGGGTTGCAAGGTGAAGATTGGGTGAATGGACGGGATGGTGCAAGGAGGTCATTCTGTTTCTTGACAATAAGTGCTGCTCAGTAAGAGTGGTGGGGGCAGGGGCATTGATGTGATAGAAAAACCAGTCACCTGTTCACTACAATTTAAGTAATTTTTCTGTACAGAAATACACAATCATTTGAGAACTTCCAGGTAAAATCTTTGGTTTGTCGTCAATTTTTGATGATCACATACATTTTTTTTATATTTTCATACACTTGAATGTTTGTAAGACATCCAGATCACTAATGATCTTTAATCAACATTTATCCTCATTTTAAGCTTGAAAACACTTGCAAATATCTGTTTTGCTCATTGCAGATTCTTTGTAGGTCTTTTAAATCATTTCAAGTGTTTTTTATTAAAAAGAAATGAAACTTGATAGCTACATGTTGCTCATGATTTTCAGCCATCATGTTTTCATAAAAATTGGAAAATAAGTTTGTTAAAAATTCACTATGCTTCTGTAGTACCTCTCAGTACAGTGTCGCCTTGCATACTGACTCTGAAGAGTTCTGCCAAAAAGACCGTTCCAGAAGCAGACGACCTTGCCCCCCACAATACAACTCTCGTTATTTTTGGATCCCTTGTACAATATGATCATTTATTAGCACAGTCACAACATAAATAGAGATAAAATTAAAAAAAAAAAAATTATTCAAATTACATGCAACCAATGAATTGTATGTACTACAATAACTTTAACATGCCACATTAATATGTGATGAGTTTTATAAAAACATTATATATGATTAATTTTTACAACTTTAAAGTATAAGAGTCTGATATATTTACACTTGATGATAGGAACTTGCTCCCTGTTAACATTAAGAACAAAACTTCATAGATGAGTTTAAAAGTAGAGATATTTATAAATGTTATGAATCATTTTTCAAGTTAAAAGTATTATAAAAAAATAATCAGTAATATCTAACAAAAGTCTCCTTTAACATTTATTCTTCTTTGCAATGATAATATTTGTTCAATTAAGAAATATTTATATATGAATTTTTAAAGGCACAATTATAAATCTGAAACAAATGATTATATGTTTTGTTTTCATATTTTTTGATATGAGTAGTTATTATAACAAACAAGAAATTTTGTATCACAGATGAATAACAAAAGGAGAATAAAATTTGTAAAAAGTGAAAAAACAAACCTCAACAGTAATTTCTGTTTATCACATGTAGTTTCCTTGTCATTATCATCTTTGGTAATTGATGTAGTGACATAATCAGTGGAAGTAATATTATCTGAATTAGTTTTTTCAGCAGGTCTTACTGATTCATTACTTTTAACATGAACCTGAACTGGAGCATCGTACTCAACAGTGTAATCTCTATCTTGTTGCATTTCCAGAGAACCTTCTCCTGGAAAATATGTATCATTTATTATAATTAGTAATAGTAAAAAACAGAAAAAGTATCTAACTTGTACATAACTTAGTAAAATTATAAGTTTTAATTTTATCAATTTAATTCATAAATAAAAATGAGAAAGTAATTAATCTGATTTATTATAGAGATGTTATCAAGAACCTCAATACAACTAGACGTATGAGTTACTTCAACCTTATGAGTTTGCTAAGCAATCTGCATGAAGGTTTTTTGAGTCAATTTATAACAAGGTGCTGTACTTTATATATATATGAAACTGTCTTAGATATCCTCATGGGCTGTTCTGCAATTCTGAGATGCCTGTCAAAATCAACCAAGATTGTGTAAAAGGTTTTGTGTAAAATTTAGGAAATTTGCAACTGTTAAAATGTACTTTTAGCTTACAGAGACCTATCTTTAGATCTTATATGTAATAATGACTGATATCCTTGTAACAAGAAAAACAGTTTAAAATGACAAGAATCTGTGACAGTGTATGCCAGTACGGATAACCTACAGTACTATACCATTCATTCCCTCTGAATATGTATAAAAAAAATTAATTTGTTATGAAGATCTAACCATTTAAGCTGTATAACTTAGTTGGGATCAGCTTTGCAGTTTTGAGGCATATTCTAAAAAATGCAGCAGAAATACCTCAATGTGTAGCAGGATCTCCTAGAGACTGCAAACCACAAACTGAAACATAACTCTTATTTCTGAGTCATCATAATTGAAGAAAATAATATTTGTAATAATAATCCCTATATGAAGCAACAACTACTGTAGATAAGAACCTATGGTAGATTAAGAGAATATAGTGTGTGAGAATATAATCTGTGTTGTATACCAAAAATTTGTCAATCAAGTTTTGGTATTTACCAAAGTTTAAGTTGTATAAATCATCAAAGTTGTAACACATTCTTAGTTTTACAAATTATCTCCATGTACCCTCTTATTCTCTTGAAGAGAAGTTTTAGGGAGATAGAAATGTGGCTATCACTTGACAGATTTAGTTAGAGAGTTTTCTTGGATTCTAAAAATGAAGATGAAGGAACATTTTTGACGCTAAAAAACTCAGAATAAATCAGATGTAGGTTTCTTGAAAAGAAACCTAATAACTCCAAGAAAAATACTTCCAGATAACAGCTGAAGCATGGCAGAAATATTGTGATTATTGAATAGGCTCACAGTACCTCAAATAAAAGGGTGGAGCAGAAGAAATGTAAGTTTTTCCCTTCTGAATAACTTAAGTTGTTTTAATTGTAGAAAAAAAAACTTAATTAGGTTCAGAAAATAATGTCAGTAAGATGTCCTTCTTGTTGAATGCAAATTCAGAGATTCTCCTCAAAGCTCTGCATGGCTTTCTCCAACATTTCATTCAACACAGATTCAATTTCTTGACTAATGGAAATTTTTAGGTCTCTGATTGTGTGTGGCTTGTTTATGTACACTCTTGATTTCAGGTAGCCCCACAAAAAGAATTCACCAATCGATAGATTGGGAGAGTGTGGGGGCCAATAAACATCACTGAATGGTGAAATAACATGTCCAGAAAACATTTGTTGAACAACTTCTATTGATGCTTTCGCCGAGTGAGCTGTGGCACCATCCTGTTGGAACCACATATCTCATGTTCATCTCATGACTTTCTAGTTCTGGATGCAGGTGTTTAACCTGTCAATGTAGCGCACTGATGTCACTGTTACTGCAGTTCTTCCTCTTCAAAAAAGTAAGGACCAACAATTCCTATTTTGGAGAGAGCGCACCACTCTTACTTTTCAGCTTGGAGAGGTTTCTGGTGTAGTTCATGTGGGTTCTCCAATGCCCAGTACCGACGACAGTTCTGTACATTAACATAGCCATCCACATGGAAATGGGCTTTGTCAGTCATCATTATTAGGGTGTTTGCATCTTCTGTAAGAATGATGTTCATTAGACCACAAAATTCTTTGCATTGGACAAAGTCACTTTCAATTAGCTGCTGGACGATCATTACTTTGTATGAGTGAAATTTGATATCACTGTGTAAGATGTAATGAAGTGAACAACATGACATACCTAGCGTTACAGCCTGTCACTAAGTGGATTATTTTGGGCTAGCAAGAACTGCTCTTCTCACTCTATGTTTTCCGGAGTTCGGACTGAACGGGGAAGGCCAGGTGGTTATTTCTTCATCACAGATCCAGTACTTTAAACACCTCAACCTACCGAAGTATGGTGTTTCGATCTGGAATTGTACCTTAACATTCGACATTAAAATTTCAACAGAAAAGACGTTGGAACCATGACCATAGAATCATTGTTTCTAAATAACTGTTCAACAGCAAATACACGATGTTCTAAGCTCCAATGCTACATGGCAACTGAAACTGCATAGTTTGAGCTGTCTGCCAGAGGTCACTGAAGGTAAATACTCCCACTTGCCGCCGAGTACTAGCGGTTTAAATAAAATGCATATCCTCTATTCCACCTTTTATAAACAGCATAAGCCTAATTTTTTTTGTGTATCCAGAAAATGTTGGTCTTGGAAAAGAAGGCAATAATGAAGTGAGGTCAACAAAGCATTGTAACCTGAAGAAAAACGTTTGTTTCAAAGACACTCTTCATAGCTACCGATAGGTGGAATATTTAAAAGAAATTAATATTATGCTCATTGAAATAGATTGTTGTAAATGCTAACAAAATTAAGAATAACAATATCTAAAAATACACGTTTTGTGTTCAAAAATCAAAAAAGTGATGAATGAAAAGAAGGGTAAAATAAAATAATCAACTGTGCAGTCAGTTGATTAATGCCAGGAAATAGCACATGTGATATGTACAGCAGTCTATAAACACCTACAAAAATTAAATGCATTTGATATTTATTCCTTCATTATAACTGTTTGAAGGAGATTGTTTAAGGGAGATAAAGATTAAGAAGGATTCAATATGAGATAGTTGATCATTTTATTAATTATGCTAACAAATTTATTAATAATATTTTGTCATGCTGTCCAAAGTATTCATTGATTTCAAAATACTTCTTATCACTACAAAAATAATTTGATGTGATAATGCAAATATATAATTAAGATTAATTGAAACATTTGTCATTTAGATATTAAAAATCTGATGTGGAGCCACATGACTTCCTTGTATGCCTATTAAATTACATATACACATTTTTAAAAGTACATAAAATTTTATTTCATTAATAACTTCTGATATTTTTCATTTTTTTTTTTTTATTGTTATTGAATTATTTATTGTAAATATTTTTTACAATCAGATGTTAATAATTATTAATAAATCAATATATTTAAATTAGAAAAAAAGAAGTTAAAAAAAGGAGATGAAGTATGATTCAAACCGATGTGCCTTCTCCTTGTAATCAAAATATTTCATTAATTAAAATTTGTCTGTAACTGGCTTTTATTTTGCTATTATTGCTATTATGATTAAAACTATTATGGTTATTATTGCACTTAAGAAAAGTCCAAAATCAAAATCTTTTTTTGATTTTTGGTTTTTTTAGACACTTTTGGTTCAGTCGATTGTAATCAAAAGGGGAGGTGCACAACTAGATGTTACAACAGTTTTAAACCCAAAATTTCAACATTCTGTGGCTAATCGTTTTTGAGTTATGTGAGATATGTATGTACATAAATACATATGTACAAACATCTAACCGAAACTAGTCAAAATGGATTCAGGGATGGTCAAAATGGATTTTTCCATTGAAATTTGAAAACCTAAATTTTCATGATTACAATATTTCCTTGTACAAAGTACAAGGTACTCATTCTGAATAAATAATGTTTTTATTTTTAATAGCTGAAAATGATTTATCTTAACTAACTCTTAAATGTAGGCAGTAATATTTTAAAACAAAGATCATGAAACTAACCTGAATCCACCTGCTGAGCAATAAGTTCATTATTTCTTGCCTCTGTAAGATTAGGTGAGGATTGGAATGATTTTGCTTCTATTACTGTGTTATTTAGTTGTTCTTGTATTTTTTCATTGTTTATTGTATTATTTACATCATTTATAATTGTATTTCCATGATTTACATTTCCACTACATATTCCATTTACTTTTGGTTTAATATTATCAATTGATTTTATAGCATTTTTACTATAACTTTTTAAAATAAATTCATCATCAGAGTCAGTGTTATCATCAGATGATGTTTTAGAATGAAATGTAAAATTTGATTTAGTGCCTTTCAGTTCAGGATCTATAAAACAAAAAAAAGAATGAAATAGTATTATAAATTATACCTATAATTTATGAAAGGTAAAATCAAGAAAGCAACTCTAATTAGCATTTTTACTTTCCCGTCTAGCACTATAGCAGAGCTATAGCTGTAGAAGGGAAAGTAATGTAATCGGTCCAATTTGGGCTTATGTAGTTTTCACTGGATCTTGACTTTTGACACTTACAGAACCCAAAAAACCAGATGGAAATTTTCTGGATGTTCATATGTACATGAGTGTGTGTTCGGTGTATCACAGCTTATATCTCCAGAACTACTGGCCCTTTTTTGACCAAACTTGGTCAGACTACTTCTGTACATGGGATAATTAAAAGGTCAAGGGGGTAAGGTTGTAGAGCAAGGTCACCCTCAGTATCTCAAGAATTTGCGTAATTAAGGTCTTATTTTTCTTAGGCACATCTGTTAACAATTAAAAAATAATATTTGCAAAAACCTTTTTTTTTTCAAAATTGCACCCACACCCCAAAAAATACTCTAAACTAGTGGCTAGGTCACACTGTGTCAATAGTACCTTCTGTCACAATAAGAAGCACAAGTGTAGGTTTCACTGATGTACAGCTGTACAAAAAAATTATATTTAAATAAAACTATAAATATTTTAAATTGTTGTAATTTTAATTTAAAATTGTGACTACATGTGAAAAATTAGGTCAAATAAATATTTCAGTACATCTTGGTAGACATCAGCAGTAACTATAATGTACTTTAAAGTTACTTCTACAGCAACTGCAAGTAGGCGTAAATCTTTTATGATGTTTATGTCAGTCATCAGCTTTTGAGTACATTATGAAAGTTGTATTAATATTATTTGCTCTAAAGATCATTTTATTGATTGCTGAAAATAATTTCACAAATGTTAAATATCATCTGAACTTCAGTTCTTGATGGGGCAATTCTGCCACAGAAATACATAGGAAAATTTACAAAATTTAATGGCCAAATATTATAAGTGACAGTAAGTTAGGCAATAGCAGTATTCGTTTTGAAAAGAATGAATGAGTATTTATAACGAAGAGTGTAGTGGTAATACAAAGGTTTGTTTAGTGGAAAAAAGTAACAAAAGGAACTTGTTTAAACCATTAGTTTACATTTCATAATTATTTAAAAAATTTCTAGATATATGATGAATAATAATTTATGATATTTTGATGAAAAGCTGTTCTAACGAAAATGTTTGTTAATGGGTACTGAAATATTAAACAATGACTTCATGCAGAAACAATAGATAAACATATACATATTTGAGTTTTAAGTTAAAATACTTTTAAGGTAATGAATTATCTCACCACTTAGGGCATATCATATATAATTAATGAGACAAAGCAGCATTCAGCAGAGTTTAAATAATAAAAAGGCCAAAGAAGGTTAAATAAAATTTTTAGCTAAACAAAAGAAGAAAATGCTTTCCAGCAGGACTGTGTTTGTACATTATAAATAAATATACATAATTAACGATTATTCACATCATCCGCCAAATGTAAACAAACATAAACAGAAGAGACATACAGATGCAGAAGTAAGAAAAATTACACACTGGAGTGCTTTCAAAGTAGTATTCATCTTCAACAACATTATACTATTAATTGCAACACAATCTGTATAAAAAGATTCAGGAATATATAAATGGCTGAATAAATAACAAAACTCAGAAAAATTTTATTCATTTTAAGTTTCTATATAATCTCTCTTCAATGGGAAATAATGTTTAGATCTGTTATAAAGATCATCAAAAACCTAGATAAGAGCTCTTTTGGAATAGCTTTTGGGGTGCTTGTTAACACTTTATTCTATGGCATCTATTGACTTGTACAGTATTATCTCCTATTTGTATTATCTCCTTCATGACAGCTTGACTTTAGGAAATATAAAATTAAGACTATACTTGGCTAAAATGAAAGTGATCTAGCACTATCATCTGTCATTTGGCCAAAACCTGCTACATAATGATGGCTGTGTGAGCTGGTTCTTTGTTGTGAAGGAAATTCATGGTTTTATGAAATTGTGACTACATGTGAAAAAGTAGGTCAAATAAATGTTTCAGTACATCTTGGTAGACATCAGCAGTAACTATAATGTACTTTAAAGTTACTTCTACAGCAACTGCAAGTAGGCGTAAATCTTTTACATTTTTCTTCAAGAAAAAATTACAGAGGGACAGGACATTTCAGTAAAAACCTTCTCACAAAAAACAAAAAAGGAATAACAGAGACAAGACTATAAAATTTTTTTTCTAAAAACAAAAAAACCATAGAAAAAAGAGAAAGAGAAGGAATACCCATATCTAACAAAGGAAAAGGTTAAGAAAAGAAAACAAGTGAGTTAATAAAATTTACTTAGAAAAAGCAAAACACAAATTTATTAAAATATAAAGAAAAACGCTTAAGTAAAATGGAGTGCAAGTAATGGAGGGAATACTTATTCCCATTTGCACAGCCTGGATATCAGTTTCTTACTGCTGGATCTTTCTTATTTAATGGTGAGTATTTTTTATTTTAAATGATGAATTTTTATTAGCATTATTTGTTTTATAATGGATGGGTTTTTAGTTGCATTCTGATCCTTTTAGATAGTGGGTCTTTATTGTTATTATTATCCTTGGGAAAATGAAAAATTTAATGCATCTTTCTCCCAGCACAATTCCCCTTCAGTACGTACTCTGTAGGCCTTTCCTTTCAGTGTTATTACTTTTCAGTCTAGCAGGAATGTGCCTGATGGGGCCTTAATTTGATGGAGGGGGAATGCACTATATCTTTACAAAAAAAATTGCATGGAGAGGCTGAGGTGTCTGCCTAAGTTAAATTAAAAAAAACTGATAAGTTTTATAAAGTTCTAATCATAAAAACAAACTACATCCTAGAAAAGAACTTCTACAAAAAAAATTTCTTGAGTATATTTGAAAAGAAACAAAAAAAATCTTAGTAAAAAAAAAGAAAAAGAACTTATTAATTAAAAGAAACTAAATCGAACAAAATAAAAAATATAAAAAAAAACCTACAACACCTGACAGAACTATAACATAAAATTGATATTTATAAACTAAACCAAAAGTAAGCTAATTTAAGTAAAGAGAAAAACAGAAATGGTATAACCATTATGATACATCCCCAATATTTACACTCTAATATTTATATTATTTAGTGCTACAGTAAATTCATTTTTTATTTTATTTTATAAATGATAACTTATTAAAAATGGTGTATTGGAATTAATATTTTTTAAATAAGATTTTAAAAATTAATGATTCTTTTTATAATTAATATTTTTTATATTTAGTAAAATTTTGTGATTAAAGTGAGGTTTGATTCAACTTGAAACTTTTGTTAAGTTTGTGTTTATAATCATATTATTTTAATAGATGAATGGACATCAATGAAACTTTTCAAGATCATTTACTGAAATTAAATTAAAAAAAAAGAAATACAATTTAAAGTTGGCATAATATTTCATATTTACTAGCAACTTGTTAAATGAGTAAGTCTTTACAGCATAACTTGCTTTCCTATTGATTTTGTAGTAAAGATAGATAAATATAAACAATTAACATTATATTCATATCAATGAACTTATAAAGGAATTCTTTATATTATAGAATACTTCTTGATAAGAAAGTGGATTTAAATTTGCAAAAGTTCTTAAATTCTGTCTGTGCAATGAGGAAAATCCAAAGTAAACGTTTTTAAACTTTAATTCCATTATTATGTATTTTATTTCCTACTGATTTATGTTTATTGAGCCCAAAACTTAACATTCACACTCAAAGGAGAGCTCAATGTACAAAATCTAAAGAATTTTATTATTTAGACAAAAAATTTATGAAGAGTCTTAGATATTAAAAACAGGTTAGCACAAGACAGAAGAGAAATGATACAGAAAAGAAATTTTAGGTGAACTGGTATAAAGTGAGGCAAATGTGTTCTCCAATTCATTGCATCTTGCATTAAGCCCTATCTACGAGGTAGATACTGTAAGAAATGCTGCCTTCTCCTAGAAATTAAACGATTGTTCAAGACTTCTAAATGAGCTACTTAATCCATTCCTCGTGTTATATAACGTAGAAGTATTGCTAAACTTAAGTTCACTCAGGCTTCCACTGGAGCTATTTTTCCGCCACAGAATTAGGCATATATATTTATGCGTTATATTGAATTGAATTGATCAGCGTTTCTCTGACAGTTTTTATACACTCATATTTTACCTCTCAAAGTTTAGAAAAAAATTTATTGCTAAAATTTTTCAATTAATTTAATTCTTGCCCTTTGAATTCTTTTACAACTTCTTCACCATTACAAAATGAAATAAAATCTTTTGTTTTTGTAAGAGAAGAGAGGGACAGGATCCCCATTTAAAATCTGAAACCATTCAAAAGTTATTTTTAAAATTCTTGTTATTTTAAAAATTTTGCATGAGATTTACTCATGCAAACAGTAAGGCTTCAAAATTTGTTATGAAATGTATTTTAGCAAATAAACAGAAACTTCTCGTTTAGAGAGTAAAATAATCTTTTCTCCTTATTTTTAAAAAAAATAAAAAAGGGATCCTAAGAAATTTGTTTTTAATATTAATGTTTCTTTACTTTAAATGTGTTAATAGAATGTATTACTAATAACACCAAGATATATCAAAATCTGAGCAGATTATTTTTTTTATACCCTATAACAACTTCAAGATTAAAAATTAGAAATAAAGTAGAAATATGATAAAGAAGGTTTGTAAGAATAAAAAATGTAAAAAAAAAAAAAAAAAAAAAAAACAATCAAGAAAACAGAAAGTTATATTAATATTTATCACACAATAGAATTACTAAAGTAGAATTTAAACATTACCTGAGCCATCAATTATATCTTCCAGAGCATTGTCACTACAATCTGAAAGATCAGATGTCTCATCAACATCAATATCACCAATACGGGCTCTTGGTTCATTCTGGCTTGGATTTGGAACAAGCATTGGAACAGGCATTGACTGGGCTAAGCCAGCAGTTTTAAGTCGTCTACGCTGAAATAGCCAGTTTTCTTCCCATGATTCTACAGGACTTATAACTTCTACACCTGCTCTAACTGGGCCATCTTCTTCTTCTTCTTCTTCATCTTCATTATCTTCTTCTTCTGAAGATGAAGAAGAATGTCTTTCTACAAAAAAAGTGAAGATAGTCACAGTTAACTAAATTAAGATCAAATTGTTATAAATAAAATCATACGTATGAGTTCTACATACTATCGACTTGCAACACTTGAAGAAGCTGCAGGATTCACTGTAAGTGAAAATAAAAGAAAACAGAATGAAAAATATGTATAGAGTAACACGAAAATAAGTTTATATAAACATCATATAATGTTAACTCTACAAATAATGGCTATTATCCACAAACAGTTTTCTTAATATTTAATTATATTGTTTTCTAATAGATTTAACTACTTTTAATAATTTTTCTCATAGAGAATTGTAATTTAGTTAATTGTACGGAAATCTGCAGTGTAATGGGTTTGTAATAATCAATACGTTTGTCAGATTTTTCTGTCCTCTTTTATTATTTTGACACATAATTAACAGCACAAACAGATGTTTCCTCAAACAAATACACCCCATAATAATCATATCACCTACATTAAAAGCACTGCTTACATTAAATACATAAACTAGACATACCAATACTAGATCAGTCATATCCCCTAGCATTCAAATTGCTAGATACATGGATAAAACTTTTCATCTTACTTAATATATGAAAAGAGTTAATATATAACGGACACAAACAACCTATCTTACAATAATGAAACAGACTGCTATGAAGTTGCTTCAACTACTGACTTAGTTTTCAGAAAAAATTAATGACAATATACTCATTTTGGAAACTAGCTGAAGGTAGTTCATTCGTTTATAATATTTATGAACATACTAAATTTAAAAATAGATTAACTAGAATTAATTTTTCCTCTAGGCTAATTTTTTACATTAAGTAATCACAACATTTTTCATAAATATGCCTCATAAATCAAAAGGTAACATAATATTGAATTAGTAATGATACAACATTTGCAATATGTATCAATTAATCATTTAACTATATAATGAACTACATAAAATGTAACTTTCTTTTACAAAGATTTTACATTTATGCTTTAGTGCTCTCAGTTAAATAAAAAATGTTACTTTTCTTGGAAGGTATGTGTGACACAAGTAGAAAAAAAATTGTATGACTTCAAGAAAAATGTTTGATTCAAACTGTTGAGAAACTGCTGATTTTGTGTACATTTTCAAAAATGAGAAATTTTAAAAAACATGTAAACTAAAAATGAGGTTTTAAGTTTTTATTTTGTTTTTATTTATTTATTTTTTTTTTAAAGAGCTTAGCAAGTGAAAGTAATTATTACTGTCTAACAGGAGTGAATACTTCAATAAGAAATTATATTCAGCTAATGTTTAGAGCTGAACTGAAGTTTAAAGGAGAATCAAAACTACATTATTTTGTACATTAAGCTATATAAAACTCTAGTTATATTATTTACTTTAAATACAAAAATGAATACAAAAAAAAGAATATTTAGAAATGTATGTTGGTCAAACTTACTGTCAACAACATCCATGCCAAATTCTGGAAATGGAGCTCGTTGTCGTTTTCTAAATTTCAGACCAGACAAAAAGTGTTTGAGTTCAGTGTCATGCTCTTCTGGATCTTCATCAGTGCTATATTTTGTAACCACTTCTTCTATACACTCTTCTATCTATAAAAATTAAAATTAAAATTGAAAAAAAAGACGAACAGTGATTTTTATTTAATTTTCCTGTAAGTTTCTATTAGTTTGTAAGTATGAATGTATAGAATTTCAGAGGAAGCTATTAATAAAAAACTATTCCTTCTGCTTCCCTTAAGGAGCTTAATGATGTTTAAGATGAATTCATTATTTAACTGCAGTTATTTTATGAGTAACAGTTGACATTCATATCTAGGCCCACAAACCATATTCTGACCAAAAGTAAATCCTAAAATAAATCTTCATCAGTAAAAAAAGAAAGGAATGTACGTATGTACCTAAAATAAGTTGTAGTGCATCATCTAACTGGAATAATTCTTTGGCAAATTTTAGCCAGTACATGTCTCGAATTTAATCAAGTGAGATATTTACTCATAATCTAGTACATTGTTTCCCTTCTAGTGTCACTGTACAGTGCAGATAACAGCTGATATTAATAATCATGTAGAATGAAAGATTTCAGAAGAAGGAAAGCTGTATGGAAGACCAACGTATCCATTTGCATATATACAGAAATTATACGCATTTACTTTATTGTCATTCTCAACTCTCTGTTTCATATAGTTGTCACTACCTCTTTGTGAATAAAGTTGTCTATTTTTACTTCCTTGTACGAAGTAAAGGAAGTATTGTGACTGAAAAATTTTGGTTTTCAGATTTTAACAGAAATAACCATTTCGACCATCCCTGAATCCATTTTGACTAGTTTCGGGGTGATGTATGTACATTTGTACATATGAATCTCGCATATCCAAAAAGATTAGCCATAGAATGTTAAAATTTTGAATTTAGGTTGTAACATGTAGTTGTGCACCTCTCCTTTTGATTGCAATCGACTGGACCAAACGTGTCTAAAAAATAAAAAAAATGTGGATTTTTACCTTTTCTTAACTGCAATAATAAGCCCTGATTGAGAGCTTTTTAACAACACATCATAAGTGGTACTTATTCGTCATTGGTTTCATTGTTTTTTCATTGGTTTCAGAGTTATTGCCAAATGAAATTTTAATTAATGATATATTTGGATCTTACAAGTGGAAGGTATATAGGTTTAAATCCAGCTTCATCTCTTTTTTTTAATTTAAATATATTGATTTATTAATTAACCTCAAAATGTAAAAAAAAATTACAATAAATTATTTAATAATAACAATAAAAAAAATCATAATTTATTAATGAAACAGAATTTTATGTACTTTTCATTTTTAAAAATATGTGTATATGTAATTTAATAGGCGTACAAGGAAGTCATGTAGTATCCACATCAGAGTTTCATAGTCACCTAACTCTTTTATCACAAACAAGACATTTTTTTATGTTACAGGAATTGGTATTTTTTATCAGTTTGTATTACATTACATAAGCCTGCAATGTTTGTGTTTGTTAGTTTTTGATAATTGGTTCTTATCTATTTTTTAGCACTGAATCTGAAAATTGCCTTTATTTTTCCATCACATCAGAATTTTTCACAAATTACAATTAAAAATTTATAAAAAGTTGAAAATTGTAAAAATGTTATATAATAAAATAGATATAAAACATTTTTTTATTATAAATTAATATAATATATTCATACTATGCATTCTTATAGCTAAACAGTTGAGTGGTCTGAAGAGGAGCGCAGGGTGGCGTCATTGACCTCTTAATTTCTAATGAAAATTGCCACAACATAAGCCTAATAATTTCTATTATAGTGCATTTTTAAATTAATTTATTTTTATTTATTTAATTAATTTTTATGAGGTACGTCATGCCTTTGGAAACGAAGAATGTAAAATATTTACAATATTATTCCATTTGTCAAAGTTTCTTTGGACGGCTTATACTCTGCTTCATGCTTTTCTTCTATGTTCTATATATGGTTCATCTTGGTGTAACATCCAGCAATAGTTGCCAACATCGTAGTAGTCCATTTTCCTCAATACCTCCTTTCCATTTCTTTCATGTCCTGATGAAATCTCACCCATTTTTTCGCTAGTGGTACCCAGATTTTCAGGAAAATAGTCCACAAGTGAATTTAGAAAGTGAACTTTCAAGCTTATGGAACAGTCTACATTTTTGTACTTCTGCAATTTGTTCTTAACAATTGATTTGAAGTTTGGATCCTTCTTATTGCCCAGAAACTTGTTAACTACATCTTTAAAGGCTCCCCAGGCTTCTTTTTCTGCAAGTTTTCTAATGTCAGGACCATTAAAGACACCTTCTTTTAGTTTGGTGGTTGATGAATCTGGAAATTTATCACAGATTTATTTAAAACATTTACCTTCTTTTGGTAAGGCTTTGTCAGATTGCTTCATCAAGCTCAACTTGATATGCAGAGGTGGAAGGAAAACTTTATTCCCATCTACGAGAGCTTTTCGGAGCACATTTTTGGTTCCAGGTTCTAATGAAGCTTTTTTTGGGTAATCTTTCCTTATCAAATAATTTTCTCTGTCTCTGCTATCCTATTCACACAAATAAACTAGGAAATTTTGTGTATCCTCCTTGCTGTCCTAGGTGTATTGATATTCTCTTGAGATTGTCATACGTAATCCACTTATGCTTGTTGTATTTAATTTTATCGAGAACAAATTCCAAATTATCGTAACCCTCTTTTAAATGGATAGAATGTCTGAAGGGTATCGATGAATATGTATTCCCATTGTGAAGGACAACTTTGAGGCTTGTTTTGTATGAATCTATGAACAGTCTCCAATTGGTACTTTCATACAGAATGTTAAATCGAGTCAAAAGTCTACATACATCAATGCAGAAGACTAATTCTCCTTCTTCCAAAAATATGGAAGAAAATCCTTTTTTCTGTACCTGAACCAGGAAAATTAGGTGCCACCTGCTAGCAGGTTCTTTTCTTTAAGCCTTGAACCAAGCAATTCTGAATTTTCTTTGGTCAGATGTAAGTCTCGAACCAAATTGTTTAGTTCAGAATGTGAATAAAGCTCTGGTGCACTTATCTTCATTTAAATTACTTGTGGAATGTCTATTTCAGGTAAATTTTCTAGTAGAATTGGCACTGGTATGTCTGACCATGAAGAAAAGGGCGTAAAGTGGATGGCATATTTGGATAGATGATTCTTTTTTTATTCTTCAAATTGAAACCATGAACACCAGTCAAACAAAAGTAACAATCATTGGAGTAATTTCATGGCTCTCACTACAACATTGGAGCCCCAAATCTGAATGCTTCTTTTTTTACCTTTTGACCACCATCTAAGTCCTTTAACACATGTGTAGCCAATGTAGTGGGGTATCCAAGTTTTGTCGTAATCTCCTACTTTCACTCCGAAATATGTGAGGTACACTTGTTGAACAAAACTTATTATATTTCTTTTTTGCCTTTCCACCATTAACTCACTACAAATATAACAAAAAGAATCTGCAGAATTTTTTCAGCTTCTTGAAGCCATTATGCAGCCTTTTGAAGTCATTTTAAAGTTTGCTTTATGGTCTGAAAATACATTTTCCACCAACAAAAATGTCTTTGATCACAGAGAATGGAAAAAACTCAATTTACGCACACTGATAGTTGAAAAAAACACTGACAGTGGTTGCATGGAGTATAAGTGCCGTGGATAGCTGCCAATAAACATGTTACATCTTGTTAAGTCTTGTCACAACCTGTCGGCCAAGCTCTCCCACCGTCTCGTCATCCTCAATCCAAACCTCCCCCACCATCTTTTTCAGACCACTCAACTGTTTAGCTATAAGAATGCATAGTATAAGCCAAATAATTGAATATATTATATTAATTTATTATAAAAAAAGACTGTTTTATGTCTATTTTATAATATCACATTTTTGCATTTTTCAACTTTTTACACATTTTGAAATTTGCGATTTGCAAAAAATCCTGACGCGATAAAAAAATGAAGGTTATATTCGGCTTCAGCGCTAAAAAATACATACGAATCAATTATCAAAAGTTAAAAAACATTCTACAACCCAAATTTTGCAGGCTTGTGTTATCGCTTATGAACATTATATTATTATTTTTTGTCTCGGAGATTCACATCTGGAATTTCAGTGAGGGGCTATTGGACATACCTCATTCAATGCTGTAGTGGATTTAACACAGTACGTAAAATCCTACACGTTTCCGAATTACCAATTTTTTGGCTTTTGGAATTATGACTTTAGGATCCAGGCCAACCTTTTCTATGTACTACTTTCAATTTTTGTTAATTAATCCGTTTGCTGTTATCACAATGGGAATAACTTCTATTGAGTTCAGTCTTTAAATTTCTTTATATTTTACTGCCAGAGGGTTGCATTTGGTTATTTTATCTGTTTCAGCCTTATTAATATTGTGATCTGATGGGCGAGTAACATCAATGAGGAGCAGTTTTTTCTCTGATGTTGTGTAGAACCATATCTGGCCTAGCAGCAGCAAAAAATTTGTCAGTATATATGGGGAGATCATAATACAGTCTATAATGCTCATTTTCTAATGTAGGTTTGGCCTTATATTCATAATAAGGACAATGCTCCCTGTCATCTACAAGTCCTAATTTTAATGCCAATGCCTGATGAAAAATGTTTACTGTAAGATTGTGGCGATGCAGATATTCTGTGTTAGCCAAGTTGGAGCATCCAGTTATCAAATGATCAATTGTTTCAGATGACTGATGGCATACTCTGCACTCATCACTGATGTCCTGATTTTCTATAAACTTTTTGTAATTGTTTGTCGCAATGACCTGGTCCTGAATGGCATGGATTTACCCTTTAGTTTCTCCAAATAGAGACCCATCCTTTAACCAACGCATAGATGTGTCCTTATCGGCATTTTCGAAAGAATGGGGAAATCTACCACGGAGTGCCTTAGATTTCCATGCTTGGATCCTATCACTGGTTGTAATAATATTGGAGTAGAAATTATCATCATTCAGTCTTAGAGGGGAGTAGCCCTTGTCAGATGTAACTATTGTTTTGTGCATTGACAATGTTTCAGATCTGGAGAGAAAATATCTCTTCATTGATGCAATCTGTCTGTTACAAAGTGACTTCAGGTTGAGGAGGCCTCTTACCACATTCTTTACAAGAGATATACAAACGTTCTACTGTGGATTTAGGGTGATGCATCCTGTATTTTGTTAATGTTGTGCATACCAAGATGTTCAGGTTTTCAAGATCTGTCTGGGACCAATGAACAACTCCAAATGAATATGTGAGAACTGGCACACACCAAGAGTTAATGGCTTCTTTATTATTATTATTATTATTATTATTATTATTATTATAATTGTAAAATATTTATGGTAAAAGATTATGTTTTTAATTCAAGTTTAAGTAGTTTTAATTTTTAATAAAAAGTGTAATCATTATCAATAATTTTTTGCAGTAAGATTTCGCAGTTATATTTTAATAAACTACTTTAAAGATTTAATTGTAACCTATTTGAATAATTCTTTTTTTTCATTTCATAATTAAATAATGCATGCCATTATTTACTGTTCATTGGTGAAACCTGAAGGAAATGTTTTTTCCTTTAAAATTAACTGGAATATTTCAGATTTCAGTGAGAATTAAGATTCAGCAAACATGATGTCGTTACTGAAGGGTTTCCAGAAATGCCATCTGCAATAAATGTTTTTGGAATGATTAAAAGAATTAAAAATTTTATTTACATTTTTTTTAAACTGTCAGTAACCTTATGTTACTAGTTATGATTAATATACTTAAAGATACCTTTAGAAATGGTACAAGACTTTTGGCTTATATTATAAAAAAGAATTTGAGTCAGCTTGAAATGTTTTAAAAAGTATATAATCTTTTCAAAGGGAAGTTACTTTTATAAGAATGATATAGTAGGTAGAAAAAATTAAAAGTTAGTGTTTAATTTTTTTACAGTTCCTATTATCTGAAGTCACCAGGTTGGTCTAGTGGTTGTACACGTTTTTGCAAATAAGCTGATTCCAAAGTCAAGAGTTCCAGCATTCAAGTCCTAGTAAAGGCAGTTACTTTTATACATATTTGAATACTAGATCATAGATATCGGTGTTCTTTGGTGGGTTGGATTTCAATTAACCACACATCTCAGAAATGGTCGATCTGAGACTGTACAAGACTATACTTCACTTACACTCATACATATCATTCTCATTCATCCTCTGAAGTTATACCTGATTGGTGATTCCCAGAGGCTAAACAGTAAAAAAAGGAAGTTCTTATTATCTGGTCAACCCTCTTTTTCAGTTTAAATGAATTGAAGATGGAGAAATTTCCATTAAAAATACTAGCAGCAAATGGAAGCTAAAATCTTTCTAAATACAGAGAGAAAATGATGAATGATCTGGAATTGATTTTGGTAATTGTAAGATTAAGTTCACAAAAATGAGCTTAAGTATATTTTCTCATTAAAAGCTATGTAAGAAGAATTTATTGTGACTATTGCTGAACTATAATCTGATAAAATATTGAGCAAAAATCCTTATGTACTTAAAATATTACTGAAATCTTAAACTTACTGTTAGTGAAAGAGGGTCAGTCCTACTTGAACCACTCCAGCTGTAATTATCATTAAAAGCTGCACTTCCACTGCCATCAGAATCTGAGCTGTTCGATCTTTCTCCCACCCCTAAAACAATAACATTAAATATTTTTGTATTTTTATTTAACAATATTGTTCACTATTATTAACTATATCTGGTAATTGTTAATTATGTTGAACACAAAAATTAACAAAATTGAATTTTGTTACTTTTTCATGAAAATTAATTTTAAATAATCATAATACTTTTCTATTAGAGTTTCTTACTTCTATGATGTGACTTTCTTTCTAAATCTATGTTATGGCCTTAATTTATGATGCAAGTAATTGATTTAACGGTCACTTCAGCAGCAGCAAAGCTGACAATCTTTTGTACAGGAATGAAAGAAATTTATCCAAAAAGATAATTAGGTAATTCTGAGGACAGACTTAATTAAAGGTTTGTGGTTCTGTAAAAAAATCAAGTACAAAAGTCCTTTTTTTAAAAAAAAATTTCTTTTTTTTCAGTTTAATTCTGCATTACTTGAGACTTAAGATCTCAGTTTCACCGCTTTCATTTGCGTTTGTTTTTATAAAGAGATTAATACACCATTAATTTAATAACTCAGTAACTTCCTTCCTACAACTTATAAGTACATTTGTTCAGTTAATCCTGTTTTAGTAATTGAGAGTTAGCAAGTTGTAAAAAATTATCCCCTCTGGACTTTTTAATACTGATCATCTGATTACTTCAGCTAATTTAATTCGCTAATGATTTTAATTTTTGCTTTGTCTATTTTAGCTCAATCAAAAATTGTGTTATATAGGAAATCTGAAAAAAAAACAATCTGAAATGAAAATTAACTGGATAAAAAAGAAATCAAATTTATGAAATAAAGACAGATTTATCAAATACAACCATTAGAGATTTATAAAAGCACACGTAATTGTTGAAATGTTTTTCTTTAAGAAACTGCTGCATAAACTTCATTTAACATTTTTTTTATCTGACCAACATTTATAAAATACTTTTTCTGTTTGTCACTAAAGTTTAACTGCAGATTCTAGTACTTTTATTTTAACAAAAGTAACTTTATTTGTGAACAAAAGTAAATTCTTCCCCATTAAAAAATTTCTTGTTTAGTTAATAAAACAAGCAAGGTATACCTTTCCCACTCTACCATATAAATCTATATTATCTAACTGGCTTTTTTTTAACAAACTGAATTTTATTTAAATTACGTGAAATTCTGTATAGATATTTTGTTTTTTTGTTAATTATTAATAAATAACTAAAGTGATATATTTTTAAACAAAAAGATTATCTGCACATATGACTTCAAGTTATTTGACTTTAATTTTGTTGTAATTGTTGCTTATTGAATTGTTATAGTGGTATATCACATGAAAAATATTCTGTTTAAAATATTTTTACAAGGAAATTCAAGAAAATTAGGTAAAACAGGTAAAAGCTACATATATACTTCCTCATATCAGCGAGAATTAACTTACATTTGTTAGTTAACTTTTTACCTCATCTCTACCTGACTTCCTTTCTTGTTTTTATCAAATTCCAAATAATTTTTTTATCAATAATTTTTTATTTATTTTTTTATCAATAATTTTTTATTTATTAATATTTTGTTTGTGCTTAGCCATCATGAAAAGGATATTTTAATCTTGACTATTACACTTGTTATAAAGCAGCTAGACATTACTGGAATGAGCTAAATAAACCTACATAACAATTATTTTCTTTCTCTTTTGTAACATATACTACTAATTAAACAGCATTACTTATATAAAAAGTAAATTATTTATAATAAAATTAAATTTTCTGTAATTTAATAAATAGAAAATATTAAAAACATACCTCCTGTTAGTTTGCGTCTTCGTAGGTTGTGGCGAAGTACATTACTATTAGTATCTTGAAGGCCAGACCGTGAATTATAATCAAAATTGTTTAATTCGTTTTGATATCGTTCTATTACCTAATAAAAAATTACAATTTAAAGACCAACAAATACTTTTTCATTTTCACTATTAAACTAATATACTTTGTTTTTTTGTAAATTGTAATTACAAACATTAAGAAACTATAATAATGCACTGTAGACTTTATATACATAATAACACTACATTATTTCACCTGCAATACCTAATAACTTCAGGATATATGTTACTCAATCTTAAAAAATTATTAAATGAATGATATACAATTGAAAATATCTTCTTATAATTGAAGACATTGCTTTTAGTTTTTTTTTTACCCAAAAAAAAGGTATTCAGTTTTAACAATATAATAAACAGAAATGTACTCTTAAGATGAGCTTTAGCAGTAGTATTCACTAAAAATGGCTTCTTAACAGTTTATTGAAGCCCCAACAATTACAATCCATACTACGTAAAATACCTAAGTATTGGTAAGACTTCTATTATGCAATCGCAGTTAAGATTAGTACTTATAATTTTATACTTCTAATCTCTTTTTTGACCAATTTATACAAATATTCATGTTTTTTAATTTTTTAAATGTAATCTTCCTTTAATGATAAAGAAATATTATCAGTTCTAGAAGATTATATTAATAAATTTGTAATACATTTTCTACATGAGAAAAAACAATAAGGAGCTGTGTATCTTAGCTATCAATAAGGATATAAAACAACTGATTTTCAAGACAGTTAATATAAAGTGTGTTTGCTACAGTTATTTTTTTTTCAGTTACTCTATGGAATGGTAGAATCTTTACCTTTCATTCTGAAGGTTCTGAGTTTGAATCCTAATCAACTTAGAATTGTTACAAAATTCATCTATCATCATCATGAGTAACTGTTATTAAGTGAAATATCTATCTATAATTTCTTGAATTAATGGATAAATACTATCTCTCAATCCTAAATACTGAAATAAAGAAGTACAATTTTTTTTTCTGATCTACTTCATTTAAAAAAATTTTCATCTGGTATTGTATCCTATATCTAACAACACCCTCACAGTCTATTAAGATGGAAAAATTATGTAATATAAAATTAAAAAAAAAAGATTTTAAGTTTAGATGAAATAACATAATAATCTTGCTAAAAAAGTTTTGAAATTTTGTTTGTTTGATTTGTCATATCAAAAATGTAGTTTTACATTGTAACCAATGTTTAGCTCCATTTTGCAAAGAAAACAATGTTTTCTTATAAGAAAAGTTTTTCATGTTGCAGGAAATGTGTTAGAGTCAGCTGAGGGAAACATTTGGTTAATATAAGCAATAAGGACTAGTTTTTGAGAAGAGACAGGTTTACTAAATATTAAAACTGTTAGATGATAGATGGGAAGGAGAGGTGATGAGGTAGATGATTCAAGAAAGTGGTGGATAAGGGTAAAGGGTAGGAAGAAAGAGGAGTGAATTGCAGTATGGGATGGGTGGGAAGTCTCCCTTTACACTGTAATAAATCCAGCTTAATCGGGCTCTATTGCTGCCAGGTCTACCACTGGTATCTTCACTGCTGCTGGAAAAGGTGGCTAGAATAAGCCATTGTGGGGATTGTCTGGTGTGTTCGTTCGTGGTGGGATAACCTTAGTTGTAATTAAGTTTGGAAAAATGGCGGATATGTGCATTCACTGTTGAAGAGCATTTGTTAGCTTGTGTGGGTCCATGAACATCTACTCACTGATAAAACATTAGAGAACATTATGAATGACTTGTTTGTTGCATTTTGGGAAATCGTCACCACCACAGAAAAACATTACTGACATGGGAGAAGAAGGCTTTTGCAACAGGAAGTGTTCTTAATGCATTACGCAGTGGGAAGCCAAGTTCGTAACTATCGTAAAGGGACAAGAATATCCCCATAGAATATCCACTTTCACTGTGACTAAGATGTTACCATCATTATCATTGTTGATTGCTCTACTGTTGATGTGATTACCTTTGTACTATCTAAGCAGTGATTTGTTACATCTGCTCTAGCTAATCCACTGTTATAGCTAACCGAGGTGAAATTAACCCTGGTGGAATCTAACTTACTTTTTGGAGGCCTTGCTTTATGAAGGAGATATACAGGAGCTGAGGGTAGTATGGTGAGTAACCATCTAAACACTACATACTGTTATAGTGGTTAGCACACTTTTATTTATTTATTCAGTCCTTTCTCTTTATTTATTACAGTACAGTAATGATTATTGACTGATGCTGGCATGGTTTGTCTATTCTATCCAATATTGATGGTGAAGGTAGTCAATTAAGACATTTTACTACTATGAAATCAAACAACTAGTGGCAGAATGGTAAGCTCATAGCAATGAACAATGATTTCTTTAGTGTTAAGACTAAAAATGTGATGTGTATTATCTTTTTTTTCATTCAATAGTATTATTATAGATCTTTTTAACATTAGCAATTTACTAGGTTATAACAAAGACTTATGGTTCATATCTTGTCAATACTTCTTACCTCACTGAACAAAGATTGCTTAAATACCTTTAAATATCTATCTAGTTTCCAGACATTCCATGACTTCAAACATATTTTCATAATTTTGAAAATTTATAATTCGAGCATGATGCTGCCCCACCATACTATATAACCACAGAGCATAACTGTGATAATGAACTCTTTGATGGCAGAGTAATTGGATGATGGGGATCCATAAAAACGTTAATGGGTTTTTGTTTTTATTCAGGAAGACAAAGTATGTGCCTTGAAATTGACCATACTTGAGAAACTAAAAAATATATTGAACTTCTATTTGATGAAATAGACAACCATAGATCATAGACACCAGTCAGTGTTCCACAGTTCCTACAGTAATGTTAGTAAAGATGGAGGAGGCAAATGTTATTCCAAGGTAAACCATAAGTTAGTTTCATTTAATAGGTAGTAAATTTTGTGCCATCAGAGAGTTGAGAAAAATGTAATAACAAGAACTTTATGATGAAAACATTTGTTATTTAACTGATGAAGGTAAATTTAACAAAATGATGTCTATACCTTATTAATTATAGCTGTTGCTAAAATATCTTCATAACTTTTCTTCTCTATGTCCTCAACTTCTCCATTTAATGACTCTTTTATAGAGCCGTTGGAATAGTTCTAAAAAAAAATAAATCAAACAATCACTAATCACTTAAATATACAAAATATTTCTAACACAACTAGTATATGAACTGATAGGGAACTCAGCCATTTATCCATTTAATCCAACCCATCCTTTTCAACCTTAGAACAATCTGAATCTAATTCTCCATGCATCTAGGGTTTGATCCTCTGAAGTTGGGTCCTAACTTAAAGATGGACAGACAATTCATTTGGTTAAATTGAAATTATAAGAAAAAGAACTGTGCCAACCCACCCAATCTATATTTAGAAAACTGATTTCCCTAAACAGTATTCATTTCTACTGGAGAAGCCTCATTAAGAATAAAGATGTCTAGTCTAAAAGACTTGTCTAATTTACAAATCAGGAAAACCAAAAATCATCTTAATTATTTTTAACAAACCTAATCAATTTATATACTTTTAAAAGAATTTGGTCTTTTCAAGCCTCCAGAAAGATATCAATATAATCTCCTAAATTTAAATAGGCAAGTAAAGCTGTAAGCAACATTAAACTATACGAATTAAAATATATGGTAATGTTGTTTGTGCATGATGTATTACCATAAAGTTAATTATTGCCTAATATGAAATCACATAATCTAATTCGTAATACTTGTTTTAACTTTGTGAACTATCCTTTAGATTTTGTTCAATAAACAATTGTTTATTGTTTAGATTTTGCACAATTTAAGTTAGTTCTGGGTTGTAATAAGCTTTGATTTATAATCAAGAACTTATTTATTTTTAAGTTTTTAACTTTTATTCTTTTAGAAAAAAATATTGATAAAACAAGTACCGATAAATGCTAATAAACTGTGAAGTTCTTCATCAACCGATTATCATAACCATTTCTCAGATTTAAAAAAAAACCGACAAAATATGTTTTAAAATATGTACTAACAGATTATACTGGGAGAATATGCACCCATATTCATCTAATTGTAGAATCTGCACTGACAGAGCAAGGACTTTTATGATGTGGAAACAATGTTTCTGTTTCATTACAACTGTCAGTACTATTGAATTTTAATGATTTACTTCTCTCTATTATCTTGATCAATATTTGTTGGGTAGTAAATCTTAGTTTACTAATGTACAATATCATTTACTTGAAAATAAATATATTTAAACATTTATATATTTTAAAATTATAATGAAAAACAATAGTATAGGCAGTAGTTTAAATTCACCCTTTTGTATCTTTGTAGATAATGGAGAATGAAATTGAAGATATGTATATATTTAAAGAAAAAATTGAGAGATATGAAATATTTATTGATATGAATAAGTAAAAATGACCTTCAAAAACTCCTTTTATTCTCTTCTTCCTTTCATCCTTTACTTGATAATTAAACTGATTTAATTTAAGTGTTACTTATTTTAATAGCAATACTTGCATTAGAAAAGTTCAATAAACTCATAATTTTAAGTTTACTTGTTACCTGTTTTGAAGTCATCATTACATGTTTATTTTCCTGTTATGCTTATGATATAAGTTTTTAAATTTTCAATTTTAAGAGAAAAAGTTAACCCCTTGTTCTTTCCTCCTTATGAAAACACACTTTTTAGCAAAGGAAGAACAATTTCCTACCTTTATTTTCTCAAGAAAAATAAAATGATGGGGAAAAAAAGGATTTTTGTCAGTTTCATTATCAGCAACTATTCACATACTAGTTTAATGAGTAGAACAAAAAAAGAATACATTTTTCATTCTTGGAGAGGTTATAACTTGGTGTTATCACTTGGTGGAAAGGGTATGACAGAGGTACTAATGATGAGACACTATATACTATAGATTGAAACAAATTAAACAGTTAAAAACACAGAAAAATGTACTCTCATTTTAAAATTACAGGATGAACTAACAAACTATTTTAGATATAATTTTATCACAAAATTTATTGAAACCACAAACTACTCTACACACTGATAACATCAGAAATCATGTAGAAGAATACAAAACTATAGAATATTTAATAATATTGTATGATGATAGCATACATATAGAAACACTCATAAGATAAAGATTAAAAAATAGATGTAAGAAACCAAAAAAAGAATACATCGTATTAATATACATGAACAAAGTTCCAGAAAACGTGAATTTAAAGAGGCAGGGCACAACGTAGCCTTCTACGTTGTGCTCCTGGAATACATAAACGAAACTTCTTTGACTGCTTGCTCTTCTAAACATCTTTGAAAGTTCTATTTTAGTTAAAGAGAAGAGTGCTTCAAACAAAAACAATACAATAAACTCTTAAAAGTGTTCCACAGCAACATATAGTCAACATTTGTCAATATCTCATAAATGCAAAATATAAATCCACCAACATTACATTAACATTCAACATTTACACAAAGGCAATATATTAACACAATTGACTATAATGAAATATACATGTGCACAAAAACAACCGTATATTGTTAATGAACAGACACTGTTCAGAACTAACTCAATTTTTCACCTCTTCTAAATAGGCAGCTTATTCAGAAACTTAGCAATAACATCAACTGATACTAGGCTGAGAACAGCAGTGGCTGTAAAAAATTACCACAAAAGTAACCAATAATATTTTCTAAATTTAAAACATTTAAATTAACTAGATAAACTAAACCAAATCTATTTGGTTTAGTTTATCATCATTAAAAAAAATATACTTATCTTTAAGAAAATAATAGCGATAGTAATTTTGCTGTTTATAAAATATTATCAGTTGTTAAATTTCTTTAAAAAGAATGAAATGACTTTATATATTTTTACAGTATCACAACTAGACAAAAAATGATTACAGAAAACAATAGTTACTCAAAGACAAACTGAGAATTTTCCAGCATAATTTAATTTTGATGGACTATGAAAACTAGCTTATTAAATATAAATTAGTATTACCCCGTGCAATATTCCAGGTGCTGTAGAACCATCAAGTTGTACAATTAATGTATGCCAAATCAAAGCTCAAAAGAGGACCAATGTTCTATGTCTAGATATAAGTAAGAGTAATATTTAACCTTAACAGATTATTTTTAATGTAACACTTTTCTTTGTCCCACAATTATTTTTCTATATAAAAAATGAATTGAATTTTATTTAATTTTGAATTTTTCTATGCAATCAATAAATCTTATATTAGATTTAATTTTAAATTTTTATAAAATTCATTTTTTTACTTTACCTGAAAAGTAGGAAGTGTCATTGCTTCTTTTATGATTCGTTTTATGAGTTCTTTTAATTCTTCATGTAATGTAGAAGCTGACTCATTTTCAGGTAAACTTTTATCTGAAAAAAGAAGAAAAATGATAACTAAAATTCAAACTACTTGATATTATATTAATTAAAAATAATCATCAATTTATTTAAAGTGAAATTACATTTTCTTAAAATAAAAAATACTCTGTTGATGAGTATTTATATATTGATAGTTATTGTATATAACTATCTGAATTTTCTGAACTTTTATTTAATACATAAAAAATCAGATTGTATGCCCTCAAGATTTTATTTTATTCCTTCTGATTTTATTTATTTATTATATTCATCTTCATATGTTTATATCATCATTATTTGATTATTATTTTTATATTAATATAAACTTCAACCAGTTGTGTGGAGATTTGCCAGTTGAAGCACAAACTTTAATGAATTGAATTAATGAACTGTGAATTATAAGCCTCTATCAGTGTGTGAGCTGGGTTTGAACTGAATGATTCAAATCAATCGAATGAATAATATTACAAAAAAATCTGTTTAATAATAATCATAGGCTTTCCTGTGGGGATTGCATGTGAGGCAGAATGGTGAGGTGATGCGAGCACCTCATGCAAGGCTAAACCAATCATCACCATCAACTGGTAACAAACGGGGTGCCCTGGAGCGCTTGTTTTAGGAGGTGCAATTGAGTGCACTTATATCTCTGCAAACAACTGGGCAATTTTCAAAATTCAAACACGATATTTGCTGGTAGGTTGAAGGCTAACTTTTGCATGCATCAAGTATACTCTCAATCTAACAGATCATGGTTATTTGGAAATGTTGTTGTTATATCTTCGAAAACAATCTTCTGATTTTCAAAATTCATATGGAGTATTTAGTAGTATAATACAAAATCACTATGGAACCAAACCAGAATAAAAATTAACTAATATACTCAGAAATGGATCATTACATGACTGCTCAAAAAGGAGTAAATTGTATTTAGGGTGCATATATGTATACTTGTTCTACCGTAGCAGCTCAAGGATTGAACCAATTTAGATGTTAGACCCAGTGTTAGAATCCTTACATTACCAGAAGTATATATATTATAATAAATATACTTTTATATACAGGCTATATATATATGTTTAAACAGATTTAAAAAATTATAATATATACAAATATATACAAAATTGTCTATATTAAAGAGCAATGTGTATCAACAATTTTTTTTTTTGGCAGTCATGCTTTTTAATCTCTTGTATAATACTGTTATGATCTAAGGTTTTTCCATGGTTTTTGTTTATACTTTCAAGCAAATCTTTGGTGGGTCCTGTTATTATCCAGGGAGTAACATACAAGGTCTGTAAATAAAGTAATGAGACAAGTTTTTTGGAGTCAAAGTGGCAACACTGAAAAGTTACTAGTAAACTTATGGTTATATGAACAGCTGATTTATATTAGGTATTAATATTTTTAGTCTATTGTTGCAACATGAGATGTAAACAAACATTTTGTGAAATGAGTTTTTGTTGTAAGTTACAAAAATGAGTGGTACTAAATATGAGCAACATTGTGCAATCAAGTTTTTGTTAAACTTGGTGAGAATGCTACTGAAACTTTCTCAAAATTGAAAAGGGCATTCGGAGATGATGCTCTGTCATGAGCCCAAGTTTTAGGTGGTTTAAAACATTTTCAGTTGGCTAGGAATCAGTTGCACACAATTCACATTCTGGAAGACCATTAATGTCAAAAAGTGACAATGTTGAGCGAATCAGAGACTTGATATGGTACAACTGGTTAAACCGTGGTTAACTGTCAGAATGATTGCAGAACAATTGAATTTGAACCATACCAGAGTCCATAAAATTTTGTCAAACGAATTTAAGATGAAAAATGTTTGTACAAAATTGGTCTCAAAAAACCTCACTGTTGAACAGAAAAAGTGTGCCACGATCTTCTAGGGCGAATTGAAACTGATCCTGATTTTCTAAAATGATGTTATTACTGGTGATGAATCTTAGATATTTGAGTACGACCCAGAAACAAAATGTCAGAGCAAAGAGTAGCACACTTTAAACTCACCACATCTCAAAAAAGCAAAAATGAGCAAATCAAAAATCAAAACCATGCTAATTTGTTTCTTCAATAGTAATGGCATTGTCCATAAGGAGTTTTTGCCTATAGAACAGACTGTAAATCAATATCTGTACCATAAAATTCTTGAAACACTGCGGAAAAGAGTTGCTCACGTGAGACCAGTCTCAAAGACAACTGGATGCTGCATCATGACAACACTCCTTGTCACACTGCACTCTCAATTAATGAGTTTTTGGCAAAAAAAAAAAACATTCCTATAGTTCCTGAACCATCTTATTCATCCGACTTGAGTCCCTACAACTTTTTCTTGTTCCTGACTATAAAAAAACACCTCAAAGGACACCATTTTTGAACAGTAGAAAACATAAAAAAAAAAAATGTAACCAACCATCTGAAAGATATTCCGGTTTCTGAGTTCCAACACTCTATGAAGATTGGGAAAACCATTTAAAGCATTGCATGGCTTCCCAAGGGAACTATTTTGAAGGTGTAGAGTTCATGTATAATGGATTGCTGATAAATAAAACGCACATGCTGATTGCATGTAAATAAAACGTTTTGCTGAACCAGTTTCATCACTTTATTTACAGACCTCATCTATCCAATTCTGACATGATGTATGCAAATAATATATGGTGTGATGATCTGATTAAAATATTTGTTATTATCATACATAATTAAACTATTTTATTTTGTAGATTGGTCTTTTGGTACAATGTCATGTTAACTTGTGATTAACTTGTTCATGGTTGAATACCCAACTATGTTCTACCATTTCTCATAATTTGTTCCATTATTATTTATTTCATTTTATTTCTTCATAAAAAATGTACTGCCATAGTCAAGAGTTTTAACTCGGTAGGAGAGTGCTGGTTTCTTCAGTACCTTTCTGAAAGCAAATGAGATCTAAAAAAAAATTGAGACCTAAAAAACAAATTTTTTCAAAATAATTTATTTCATATTTCTCATTAACTTTTTTCTTTTAAATATATGTGTACAAAACACCAAACCAATGATCTTAAATTGAGTTTTGCTGTTGTACTAAGCCACTTAAAAATACACACAGATATACCTAACCACACACAGACAGAAGGTTATAGATTTTGAAACTACTCAAAAAAATGAAGTACGAAAAGGAATTGGTAGCCATTATATGGATTGTATGATAATATAAAATAATATAAAATAAATTAATATAAAATTTAATAAAATTAATATAAAAATAAAAATAAAAATTTAATAAAATTAATATAAAATAATTAATATAAAATTTTAGAATCATGAACTATCTAAAAAAAAAATTGTACCTTCTTGATCTGAATTCTTATTTTTAATTGATATAATAATTATAAAAAAGTATTATTAGTATTAGAATATGGTTAACCTAGGTTTAATTGCTCTTTTAATACTTTTATTAGATTATCTGTTTCTTAATGTGTACTAAGTGTTTTTTGTACAATTACTTGTATTATTGGACAGCAGATTAATCAACATATATAAATAACTAATTGCATTATTAAACTTTGGCAATCACTATCTTTCCTACACTAATGATGTAAGAAACATTTAAAAAAATTATATATATTTATAATAATTTCCAAAAATATAATACATCAACCAATTCAGTGAATATATAAACAAGAATAAAATTAAGAAACTGATTAAAATGGAAAGTACACGTATAATTTCAAAGAAGTACAAACAAATTATACAAATTTAAATAAAAATTTATAATTTATTAAATTACAATAAAAATATTTAAGTAATTCTCCTTCTTTAATCTTTTATTTTTTCAATTAAGCTAATTTAAAATATTTCATATGATAAGTGTGAACTTGTATTAAGGAGAATGAGAGTGGATATTCCTAATTTTCAATTATCTGTTATTATTATTACTATATGTTTAAAGAACAGTCAATTGTTTAGTTTCATTAAAATTTTTAAATTGTTTTCTGTAAAGATTATTAAATATGGGAAAGTTAAAGAATAAACTAATGACTACTTTAAGGTAAAATAAAATAACATAAAAACTGTTTAATGTAACTTAAGTTATTCTTATAAGGACATGAGTGAAATGTCTCTTACTCATTGATTTCTTTTCCTGAAGCCTTTAATAACTTTCAAATGAAAAGAAATACATTAATTTTGGACAATTCTTATTCTGTGGTGATTTAGCTGAATAATTTATGTTTTAGTTCAGTATTTTTTCCATACTCTAAAAAATTTTGGGTTCAGGCAAGTGTTTTCCTTAAGGAACTTTTAACCTATTTTCAAGCTTCTTTTTAGTATTTAACAGAAAAGTAACTTGTTATACGAACTTGTTAATGCAAACTGTCACTGATCAATAATTAGTGCTCCATCCTATAAAAAGTACTTCATCTCCTAATAAATGCAAATTAGACGAATGCTTGCTGCTTGGGAAACCTCTGAATCATTCCTTTGACTAAAATGTTTTACTATCTCATAATCACTCCACAAGATTAATTGCTCCTTTCTCAGTCAGTATCCACCCTTTTCCCTTATCCTTGATCCCTTCCTCCCAGTAGCGCCCTATAAGTTTTCTCACAGGTAGATGCAGCTTCTGAATCCATGATAAGATACAAGCACCTTGAGCAACTACAATGTACTATTTGTGTGGTTTGCTGTGAGCAAACTTCCTGTTGGAGTTATGCATGCTAAAATTGTATGGTAAAAAAATGGCTATGTATGCTCCTATATGGAGCTGAGGTTCTTACTAGATTTAAGTTGGAACTTCTATTTCTTCTAATACACAAAACCATTTACACAATTTCTTCTTAGCATTATCATTCTTGCACAGTATTTGAGTATTTAAATAGAAATCCTTTAGTTGTTTATGTGTGTTTTGGAATATTTGTGTTTTTTTTTTTAATGACAAAGTACAATCTCTTTTTTGAATTAAATTAATTTTTTTCTATTAAAAAATCTTTTTTGTGTTATTGTTCTTCCTAGCGAAAAAAAATTAAAAAATATAGTCATATATAAGTAATGGGTTTATAATGTTAAAATCTTTTCAGTTGTTCTTGTAATTAATTACTTCTTTAAAACATATCTGTATTCATGAGATAAGTTAACTTTGAAAAAAAATAATTTATATAAATTAATTCAAAATTTTGTAGTTAGAGAAATTAAATTAACAATAAATAATATTTATTGTCAAATATAATCTATTAATAATTGTGTACTGTACTTACCAGTTAGTGCCATCTGAAGCGATAATGAATACTTTGCCAACATGAGTGCAAGTTCATCATGGTGTATTTCACAAAATTTTACATCTGTATAATAAGTCGTAAATAATATGTTGCATCAGAACATGCATTTAGTGAACTAATTAAAGCAATTATAATTATATACATTAAATATATTATGAATAACTGTACAGATAATTCTAACATAAATACAATAGTTCTACAAAAGCAATGAGATTGTGAGCATATTTATAGATTAAAAAAGATTAAATAACAATTGATAAGTGAATATATCATCTTATAAGATATTTTATAAAGAAGTTATACTTAGAAAAAAGCTGTTTATCTAATGCTATCAAATTAAAGCAAATCTATTTTTTGTACTAAATCCTACAAAAAGACTAGAAAAATATTACATATTAAAAATTATAAATGCAGAAAGTACATGAATCTAAAAACATACTTTTACGGCAAAGTTGTTAAGTATCAATCTTCATGCTGATTGTTGTTTTCAAAAAAAGGATATAGTAAAAGAATGATTTATCTAAAACAACTGAATATTAAATTTCACTCAATTTTATTTATTTGTAGTGGAACTACATCCTCTATCATTTTACATTATAATTATTGTGGATGCAACTTTTGGTTGTTGGTGTGTGAAAAAGTTTACAAAAAAAGGAAATATCACAGATACAAATTACACACACTAAAGAGATCATTCTCCAAGGTATAACTTCCTAACAGTTTCTATGCAATGAAATAGTTTACTTTATAGAATGAAAAAAAAAACAGTTAAGTTTTGTAATGGGAGTATACAATGGAAAAATAATAAGAATCGACAGAAAAATAGTTATGCACTTTCCACTAGGTTAATCAGTGTTATCCTTTAGTACAGTGATGGTTAAACTATTTTAATTTATTTACTAAATACAGATTTTAAAAAAAGAATTGTTTTTCTTAATCTTGCGACCATTCTATTCTTACCCTGTGAATTTCTGTTCTTACCTTGGTGTCAAGCTGATGCCCAGGAAAGAACAGCAGTAAGCATCCCAGCAAGAATTACAAAGCAGTTAAAATACCCGGAACTTAATAAATTTGGTAATATATTTAAAAGTCTTAAATAATTAGCATACATATAAAAATATTCTCTTTTATTCCAAATTTATAACAAAAGCTCATAAAATAAGAATTTTTATTGCCTATAAAGTTACTAGTTATTTATAATAAAAGTTAACTCTTATTAATTTAAGTACAAAATTAATTTTTGAGACTGGTGTTTTTTCCTGTATCCTTCATTCAGTAATCAACATGGAGAAAACATTATAAAAAGGTTTTTAATAAAACAAACTTCAAAAGATTACTCACTTTCTGAATAAATGTAAATTTTTTATAGATAATTTTGAAGATATTATGTTCACCACCTATATAAGTTCAGATGTTGCTGTTTTTAATAGCACCCATCCAGAAGTGGTAAGAAATCTCCTTTAGTATGAGGTAAAATACTATATTTCATCCATATTATGTTAGTTCAATAATTTTCATATAACTATCTCAAATTTAATCATTAAATGTTAAAATTAAATTTGACAGAAACAAGATATTAGACAGCATAATACAGTTTAAATATTCAAATTGATGATGCACTTTTCTAATCACTCCAAGATAGGTGCAATTAAAAAATATAACCACTTGCAATATCAACTGATGAAGAAGCTGCATTACAGATTAATCTTCTGGAAATGTATACAGAGTTAAGAAAGTAAATTATCTTCTTTTTTTTAAAAAAAAGGAATTTATTTCAAGAATTCTTATAATTTATAAATCAGACAGTCAACTTTTAATTTAATGATAAAATGATCAAATCTAAAACAATGGTTTTGCAACTTTTTTAATATATTAAACAGCTTTCTACTGTGTTTTAAAAATATAAATAGTTAAATAATTTATATTTACAACATGGAGTTTTAAATTAACTGGTATAATTCTTAATCATTAGTTTATATTAAATTATATAGTAAGAGATTAAATAACTCTTTATCAACCTTCACCTGACTATAATTAATCTGATTTATTTGCCGAAACCAAACATGAATCTTATATAATGTTATTATTTAGAGAAGGTACAATTATCAAATTTCTATAAAATTATACTTTTTAAAATCAAACTTTTTTGTACAGTAACGTAGATTTTATAAGTCTGTTGATGTAGTTGTTAAATGTTTATTAATATAGATGTGTTAATATGGACATGTAAATCTGTTTAGTGTTGACAATATAATTGCTTGGTACTAGTACAAAACATGTCTGTTCATTAGTAAAATACTAGTACTACAACAATAAACACTTTTATTAATTAAAATTCAATAATTCTGTGCTGGAAATTGTATTTCATGATACATAAAACACAATCCAATTTAATATTTGTATTTACCACATATATTTCAACCAGCTTTAATTTGTTTGTACTGCAACAAATTATCATGTTAAATTTGGAGTTATAAAATACAGTCTAGAAAAATTCACGTCCATGTAAATGTAGAAAGAAAAATAATTACTAAATATTTAATTTTATTTTTATAAACTTAGAAAATATGAAAGAAAGAGCCATAAAAATGTAGATAAATTAAACATTTCTGGAAGTGAAATTAAACATTTTTAGAAATGAAATAAAACATTTGTGGAAGTAAACATTTTGAAAATTTATGATTAAAAAAAAACACAATATCTGATAATTAGCAGGTTTATATAGTTATATTTCAGATTGTACTGTGCTCCAAACTTGACGAGTATCATAAACAGCTTTTTACAGAAAATAATCATCTTTGGTTTCACCAGGCTAAGAGTACTAATTTATTTTGATTCTTGATTTTATGACCATCATGTATGAACACTAAGCAATAATGTTAATGCATCTCAGATTAGGTATTTTAGTTGATAATTTCATAATATACTTCTCAATAAATATATTGTCAATAGATTATAATAAAATTTTTATCAATAATAGCACAGTAAATTACAAACACATAAATGAGAATACTTAAGATTATAAAATTAGGACAGTTACAAACAATTAACTGACTGATAAATTTAATGAATATCACTGTTTTATAAAAAGAGAAAATTATACATTTGTTTATTAGAATGCATTCATAAGTGTGCAGGCAGAAATCAGGATTTACATACAAACATGCAAAAACTATGTTCAACTAGCAAAATAATTATCTCTCCTAAAACTTGGAAAAAATCAGAGTGCACGTAAGTCTACAGTGAAAGTTTTAAATAAAAAACTTATACCAGCTGGCATTACATTATTTAATATGCATATTATATATAAATATATAATATTGTAATATATAGATATTGTAATATACAATATTGTTAATATAATATGTAAAACTACATATTTTCATTAATTGTTTAATTTTAATAAAGTTAATTGTGCATAAAAAAAAAAAAAGAAAAGAAAAAGTGATCTAGTAATTTTAGTATAAATTAAATTTTATCTAATAGATTAGCAAAATACTACAGTGTATATTTTATTGATATGTTTAATTAAAATGCTATGTTCAATTTGTGAAAATTTTTTTCAGTGAAGATGTTGATTTAATATCACACTAATATGTGCACCAAAAATTATCATTCACTTTCATATTAAATCAGTTTAATTCCGCAACCCTGTGCATGTTAAGTTTGTGTATATAACAAAATAAAATTGGTTCCTTTTGGACAGATTAGTTTGTTTATAATACAGAAATTTATTTAATCATTGATGAAATTCTATTAAGATGCTATATCATGAAAATGTAATTAATTTGCGGGTGAATTATTCATTCTTGGCACTATGAGTATCATATCATAAAACAGTAAGTGCAATAAGACTGAAGAAAATTAAAAAAATTGAAAAACAAAATCAAAGGAAATAAAATAAATTTTATTGACAGTGCCTAATTAGCAAAAAAAAGAAAGGATTAATAGACAAAAAATGTAATTTATAAAGGTGTTTAGAATCATAGAAAGATCTAAAAAATTCAGTCATAACATGCTTCAAGGTTATTTACTTACAGTCATTTAGTAAATTTACTGATAAAGGTGTAATCTGCATGAGAGTATTGTGGGAAACTGAATATCTGTAAGGAAAGGCAGTGTTTCCTTTACAAAGTCCACAGTCATTGTTAAAGAAACAGTGATAATCTCAATTAAGAGAATGTTTGTAGAAGAAGGCAGTAATCTCTAAATTTGTTACTTTCTTCAGTTGTAAATGCATTTTTACATCGATATTTTTTTTAATGGAGCAAGTTTCCTAGCTTACAGGGAACATTAGGATTCATCTTAATTTTCTGGTGCATAATTCCAGCATGAATTGCAACTGAGGAGTAAGAAATAGAAATAGTTTTGCAACAACTTAGAATATTGTACTATAAAAACTACAAGTTTTATACAACTTTATTGTATATGAATCATTCTTTAGTTTAAATTGTTACTCAATGTTCTAAAAGACTATGAAATCAAAAAATGGTTAGTATTACTAAAGGTAACTGTAACTTTAATTAAACAATAATGACTGTATGAGGCCATTTATTGGTTTCAGAGTTTAATAGTCAATTGAGACTTTAATTAATATTAATGTAATAGTTATTTCCTACTGCTAATAGATTAATTACAGAGGTGGTTCTGGAAAACTTTAGGTTTTACCCAAGTCAGATGTGATTGTGTAATACTTTGTATTCCTAAATGCATAATTTATGTGGGCCTGTAGGATACTAAAAAGTTTTTTACACCTATGTTATGATATTAACATTATAAAACATCAAATATCCTTTTGTGAAGGCCATTTTTTACCAATAAATTTCAGAAAACTGAGTATATAACATGTAGCTGAAGCTCATGTTGGTCAATCCTCACTTCCCCTCCCAATCTCAAAGCTATCTACGTTAAATATTTAAGTAATTTTTTCTACATATTGACTTATGTAATTTAGGTAAGAAAAAACTAATTTTAATTTGCTAGAATTATTTTATTAATTGGTATACTTTAAATATTAGTTTTACAGCATGTCCTTGATACAAGGGGCATGTCTTATATACAGCTTAAAAGTTTGAAACTTCTAATCACTGTTTTGAAATAATAGTGTAAATATACACAGTCTGTTTCTATGGTAAGAAGAATGAAGTAATCAATGATAATAATCAACAGCGTTTCAAAGTTCTTGGTATGGTGGCTTGCTAATATGCAACAATATATTATATTCTACTCAATGATGAAATACTTATATAACCCTATCCATTTTCCTTGGTAGGTCAAATTTTTTGGGGAATTGCTATGTCATTTTCATCAGTAACATGTGTGTTGTGTCCAATCACCTTAAAACTATTAATTTATGGATCATTACATTCATACGTAGTTCAAGTTTGGGAGATATTTTACTCTAGAATAAAATAACATATCATATTTACCATCAAAAAATTTACCATTATTTACATATTTGCCATTAAAACATATAAATATATGAATTTTATGAAAAACAAAAAAAAAAATCTGCCCATAGCATGAATTGTGAAAATATATCTATACTTCTTTAATGGTACTTATGTAGTTTAAAAATCACATTTACACAGATTGTTAACTACTGATATGTGGGGAAAAAATAGTACAATAAACTCTTAAAATTCATTAAAAATTTCTTTAAATAAATTAATTAAAAAAAAGCTGCTGAAAATAAAATTGAAGATTAAATAATAATATGCAACAGTGTACTGAATCTAACACATAATATTCTTTTGAATATCAGATTTTTTTAAAGAAAATACTTGTATATTTTTCATAACAAATATAAATTTTCATACAAAACAATGGTAATTTAATTGAAACAGAAATGATTTATTTTTCATTTTTGATGTTTTATTTTATTATTATACAAATTATTTTATATTTAATCTAAGTGGTTAATTTATAATATAATCTTTTTATGATGTTAAAAATATATGTTAATATATCAATTTTCTTTATAATTTTCAGAAAAGTGTAAAGTCTAACGAAAAGTTTAAAGAATGATTTAATATATGGTGAACAAGAGATTACAACATAATTTAAAAAAAATGTTTACTACTTTGATCCAGTGGAAAAATAAATGGTAAGATATTAAAACAGAATTTAATTAAATTAAAGTACATCTAAAAACATGCAACTTAGAATAACTGATTAAAAAAAAATGTTTTAAAAAATATAATAGAACCATATTCAAAGAACAAAACCGATTCATGCAAATAAGCAAACAATGAGTGCAACCACCTGCCTAGTGAAACATCATTGGTAACGAAATAAAATAAAAGATTTAAGAAATTACTACCAAATAAGTGAGTAGTAAAGAGTAATTTACTAACTACACAACCATTACTGTTTAGGTTTCCCCAGATTCAAACCATTAACTATGAATACATTATACCTACTTAAAAATAATGTAGAATAAAAATTTTGGTATTTTAGTGAAAAATAATGTGCCTTACATTCAGGATGTGAAGATAGTGGTCTTAATGAAACACTATCAAGTTCTCCACCGACCACGTCTTCCACAATTCGCTCCAAAAAATCTCGCACTTCAACATCCTGGTCTGAAATACAAATAAATAGCTTAAATTTCAGTATACATGAATTCATCATTCAGTCATTATGATTATTACAGTAACATAACAGATGGTGATATTTTAATCTTAATGTCATTCCTGTTCAAATTAATTACATATGATTTGGGGATTTTATATACTAAGAGATTTTATATTAATTATATTTTTTAGTGATATGTTACTATTTCACTTCTTCAATTTTTAATTTAATAAGAACAAATTGTAAACAAAAGAGATCTTTACAAACCAATATAATTTTAAAGGTCTTATAATGAATAATAATATTCTGAGATTTTCCCCCGATGGTAGATTTTATAATTACTTAAAAAACTCTGCAGGGTGAAAACAGCCCCTCCAGTGACTGATTCCTGGCCATCAGATGTTTGAATTATGTAGATAATAATACTACTTTATTATGTTTCAGGATGGTTTATTGATTCAAAATTAACATAGTAACCACATGCTAAAAATACAGCCAAACTGATTAACTACAACATATTTTTGTTATGAAGTGTAATTATTACTATCAACGGAGATATCTAACTTAGTTTAAGTAGATATATAGTTAAATTAGTTATGCAGTTTTGGTATGAGGACATTCATCTTAAGAAGGTAAAATTTTCAGCATAAAAAGGACAATAAAAATCTTGGCATCAATTAAATTTACTTGTAAAGAGGACTGTTAAAAAACTTTAATTGAATTTAAAATTGTGACCTGTCTCTGTATTTATATTTTGCAGTTTGTGGCAAATGTGTATAAAAATAAGTAAGTTCATTTTATTACGTGATGTGCATTGCTATCACATTAGGAATAGTAAGAACCTTCAGATGAAGTAGAGTTATTTAAAAAAGAAACAAAATGCAATAAATTATTACCCTAAAAAGTTTTACAAGTATATTCCAAATTATATTTAATGAATTCAAAATAGAAATTAAAAACATACTGAATGCTACCTTCTTTTTTCTCTGATAGTTTTTGTAAGTTTTAAATTCATGATTCATGATCACAACTAACAAGTGCTGTATATCATTATAAATTTTTTTTTTTTTATCCAGTGATAACTTTTTATACATATATATTGGCAATTGTAATGACTTATGATTAGTTAAAATAAATTATCAAATAAGTACTTTTTTCAACTTAATAGTTTATTGAATGGTCCTAATAAAACTACAATCAAATCAGTTTTACTACTATAATACTGAAAACCACAATCTTATGATATGATAATTCTACAACATTTAGAACAACTCAGGGAATACCCTCTTGGAAATTAAAGGGTGTGAAATAAGGATAAAAATAATGCTGAAACCTTTGTTAATAAAGCAGTTTCAATAAATAACAAAAGTAGTTGCATCTTTGTTGCAGTGCATGGTGTTAACTCTTATTATTGGCTTGTTATAACAGTCTATGTAAGTTAAAATTTATATAAAATCTCCACTCTTTAATTCGTCATCTACAAACCATCAACATCTTTTGTAACAGTGTATGTAAAAACAATTCTGTATTGTATTAAAATTATAATTTTTTGTTACACCAAAATGTTTACAACTAAATTTTTAGTCATCAGAGAATAAACTTCATTCACTAACTTGTGTGATAAATGCAAAAATATAAATCAAATAAGGTAAAAAGCATTCACATGGCTTGACTAAATAATGACAAAAATACATGCAACAATTATGTTCATAATCATTTTAATAACAACAATAATAATTTATAAACTTAAGATATATGATTCATTTAACACAATACTAAAACAAATGTTTTAAATATATGTGATTGTAAAAAAATAACCACAAAAAAAAGAAGAAAAATAATAATTATTTTTATTTTTAAAACAACAAAATTTTTATTTTATTAATATAAATGTTCATTACAGTAAAATAAAAAAAGAAATAAAAACTGCAAGATTTTTATACAGAAAAAATGAATTTGTACATGTTAAAAAAATTGTTAATAATAAAAAAAACACAAATTACACCATTTAAGTGTGCCTTAAAAATAATAAAATTATTATACTTACATACTGAAAAAACTTTAGTTTTCAAATACTGAATCAGTTTATATAGAAAATAAACACACGATAATAGCATACTTCTGCAGTTAACAATTAATGTTCAGTAAAGAGCAAAATTAGTACTTGTGATCAAATGCAAACAAACAGAGTGCTATATTTCACACTTCAGAAAATTTGTCACAGTTTGATAAATACGCTATATAATTTTACGTTTTATTTTAAAAGATGATCTAAAGGTAGAATAAAATAACTTCAATGTTATCTTTAATATTCAGTTTTAATCTTTACTATTCCAGATGAAAATTTAAAATTTAAATCATATATTTTAAGGTAAATTTTGTTATTATTATTTTTAATCATAATAAAAATAATTAATTAAATTCTTATTTTCAAAACATTGTGCTATTGTGCTACGTACATATATTGTAGTGTGTGTGTGTGTGTGCATGCACACACAAAAAACACATGTTTTATTGCATGAAGTTACCATTAACTCCAGACATATCTAAAATAATCTTTTATTTTAAACTTAATTATTAATCACGTATCACATAAGACCAACTTATATAAATTATTAGTTTTATTTTTTTTTAAATAGTTGTTTTCTTACTTTCATTGCCAGGAATGGTCGCCACTGTGGAATGAAATCGTTTCTTCAACTGTTCATAGAACCACTCTCCAGATTGTAATGTAACGTCCCTAAGGCATACAAATTAGTATTTTAAATTAATTATTAAACACTGATAATGATAATAATTTAAAGTGAGAAATTATTAATATGTTCATTGAAAGAAAAAATGCTGTACTGTAGATAAATAAGGAATCTATATCCTACAATAATAAATAAAAAATTATTAAGTTTTAAATGTTGGTAAGTAGTACTGAAAAAAGTATTGGTTTTAATAACATATATTAATGTCAAAATGCATATTATTGTTTTCTTTTATGTGTAAAGTTTGGAGAATTGGTTTTTAACAGATCATCTCTACCAACTAAAATTATCTCCTGAACCCCTAAAAAAGATTCTTAATCTTGAGGCAACATATGCAAAAACTGCTGTACATGTTAATAGGTTTGTTGAAGTTATACTAGTCTGCAATGGAGATTATTTGAAATTAAAGACAACAAACTACAGTTTATAAATGTCAAAGCAAGTTGCTAAAAATGTTTTAAATGTTTTAAAACTAAGATAATAGTAATAATAATTTGACACAAACACATACGTGCATGCACACTCACACACACACATACACAGAGAGAGAGAGAGAGAGAGCGAGAGAGAGAGCAACTCTAAATACACACAAATACTAATAAATGAAACTAAAAAAATTGTCAGATAGCATGATTTTCCTATATAATGTAGAAGTAAAATTATGTGATATCTTTTTTTATTGATCATTCATTCTTGTACGAGATCTGTTCATAAAATAACCAAACAATTTTTAATTACACGCCAATGAAGATATTTAGTAACGTGCGGTTGGCAGTGTTGTGTTCTGCACAACCTCCTCTGTAACCAAATGTTCTTGGATTATTGATAACTCAATTAGTTTTCGTATTATTTTGTTATTTGAGTGCAACATGTTTAACTGTTAGTAGCAATTTTCAGGAGCAACAATACAACATAAAATTATGCTTGACACTGGGGAAAACATTCACAGAAACATTTCAACTCTTGAAACAAGCTTAAGAAGATGATTCTTTGGGTGGTAGACAATGTTATGAATGGTGTTTCACAAATTAAAAGTGATCGCTAGTAATTGAAGATGTCCCTTGACCAGGAAGGCCTTCGACTTCAACTGATGACACCAATGTTCAGAAAATCAACGATATGGTGGGTGCAAAGCTGACTGACTGTCAGAGAACTTGCAGAAGTGGTTAGCATTTCAATTGGATCATGCCATAATATCTTGACTGAAAAATTGATCATGCATCGAGTTGCAGCAAAGTTTGTTCCTCGTTTGATGACTGAATAACAGAAAGAACATTGAGTGGATGTTTGTCAGCAACTTCTTGAACAAACCAATGACGATGAAACATTCATGCACAATATCATAATGGAAGATGAAAGTGGGGTTTATAGCAACGACATTGAGACAAAAGTTCAATCATCACAATGAATTGGCAAAGGATCTCCATTCCCCAAGAAAGCACATCAGTCTCCATCCAATACCAAAAAGTAGTTTTTCGATTTTATTACAATTGTGCATTTTGAATTCTTGCCTCAAGGTGAAACAGTGAACCATGCGTACTGTTAAGGTATTTTACAATGTTTATGTGAAAAAAATCAGCAAAAAGAAATCAGAGTTGTGGCGAGACAACTCATTGTTCCTTCACTAAGACAAAAAGATGAGTGTCGCCCGCACACTCATCTTTGTCAATTCGTCAGCTTTATGCCAAAAATCAGATGATTGTCCTTCCTCAGGCTTCCTAATTGCCAGACCGGGCTCCTTGTGATTTTTTTTTTATTTCCGAAATTAAAATCAGTGATGAAAAGATGCCATTGATGACATTACAACAGATTCATCACTGACCTTAAAGACCATTTCAAATGAAGCTATCCAGGACTGTTTCGCGAAGTAAACAATGCTGGGAAAAGTGTGTGAATAGGGGAAGGGAGTACTTTGAAGGGGACAAGGACCAATAATCTGTAAGATTAATAATAAAGATTAAAAATATAAAGTTTGGTTTGGTTATTTACTGAACAGACCACATGTACCTCAACATACTTCCTTTACTCTCAATTATCTAAACTACATTTTATAGGACAAAGAAATATGAGCAAATTCTTATTTCTATTATTGTACACATTGTATTCAGTTTGGATGGGTATTATTTTCTAATATTGAGAGAATCTGTTCAATCCCAAGCCATAAACCAACTCTTCAAAACATATCTATTCTTATATTTTTTTTTTTAAGATGAAGCTAACGTTAAGAGATAGGGGTTTATCCTCTTGCTGTAGTTAACTTTACTTTGTGGTGAAGTGACTCCTTTGCATATTTTGTGCATATTTAAGTTAAAATCCACTTATTTATGTTAAGTGCACAATGATGAAAGGGGATAAACACAAAGATGTTAAACCCTAATGCATAAAGTTTTTGGCAAATACTTGGCAATACCAAAGCTGAAACAATATGAACATTTGACAGGCATTAATTATTGTTTAATGCCTGTCAAATGCTCACTTGTAGTAAGAAGGTGAAAAGTGTGTGAGCATAAATTCTGGTAGACTGGCCTGAGGTTGATATTGAAGACATCTTAGAACTAAGATGTTTTATATTACACAAATTTGTATCAAAAGTAAAAAAATATTACTTTCAAGCTTTTTCAATCATCTTCTTAGTAGTGTTCACCACAAAAAACCAGACATGTAAAAATCAAGTAATTGTAAACTCTGTAATGACAATATAATTTTATTCCTTTCGTCATATTCAAAATATTTTTCATAATGGGTGATTCTTCAGCATTTCCAAGCATCTTAATCTTCATATAAGGCTCCCTAAGATTTCAGGTTACTCCCTAACTGAAAATCCTGCCTAAAGGGTTTATGAAAAATGTGACTGCATAGTTAAAGGCGGCTATCTCAATTTTTTAAACAATGGGAAAACACTAAGCCAAGTATATTTAACCACATGAAAGAATGATCATTTGAGAGAGGTAGTAGCTAAAACTGAATGATATTTTTGTTACAGCACCTAAAGATCTGAAAATTTTTAAACAAAACTTAATTTTGTCGTAGTATTCTGTTAAATTTTAATGCTGTCAGCTCCTTAACACTACCTCCTGGCCTCTCTTCTGTAAAGGCTTCCAGTTAACAACACTGTTCTGATAATCCAGAGACATAAATTACACAAAAATTAGATGCACTTATCTGCAGGTTTTGATTCAGTAATATATATAAAATATCCAGAAATTAAATCAAGTATTAGTTAATCAATTACCTATGTAACTTATTTACTAATCATTTTTGTTACAGCATTTTTGAATGATATGGCAATTTATGTAAAAGTTTTTTGAGTTCTTTCAGTCAAAAATGTGAAGTGGGAGATGACCACTTAACAGTGAGTAGCTACACAAAATAGAAGACTATCTGGTTACTTTACAGTGAGATAAAATAAAATTACATAAGCTTTATCAAATTAATAAACATCTGAGAAAAATAAAACACTTTTAATATTCATCTAAACTTTCAAAAGTACAAACGGAAATATTTTAAAATAACAATAAGTTACATAAAGATTTATAGAATTAAAAATTTAGAAATTGAATTAACAAACATATAAACAATAATAATAACAAAAACTAAACAACAACAAAATATTTTGTAAATAAATAACATTTAAATTTTTATGTACAGAATTTTTTATTAAAATGGTGTAATCTTATAACAACATAAAACTTTCACTTTAAAAATGATCACTCTATATTAACATTATTGTTTGATAACAAGTATCCTAAAAATGCTTATATCTTTAAGAGTAAGAAAGAATAGAATCTGATGGTCATATAAATTTATTCATATTTAAAGCAAGCGTAGATTTGTAAAACTGATTCTATATAAGTGAAAGTTGTTTTAAAATCTGTCATTTTAACCTTCCTGACATTTTGACCCTTAATTAACTATGAATAACATGAATTAATTTATTTATTTGTGTTCAGTATATTATTTTATTTTTTCATTTAGCCATTATGGACTACATTAAGTCACCTTATTCACTTTATCAGTTTCTTTTTCTTGCATATCTCCATCAGTTCTCGGTATTTTTCCTTATTTTCTTCCATCCAGGATACTTCTTCCAATCTTTTTATTTTTTCTGAAAACCACTATGATGTTTTGTTGTGTTATTTTCAGTTCTTCTATATTGCTTTCAGTCTCTCTGATCAAACTGTTATTGATTATTACATTTTTAAAGTGTGTAAATAGCTTGTTAGGGTTCATTCTTTGAAGGTGACCATAGAAGGCAATCCTTCTTTTAAAGATACATCAACAATTTATTACTAAAACAAATGTCATAAATTACATATTAATGAAATTGATGTTTTAATAATTTATTATATCATTAATGTTTTAATTCTGTTGTTGCTCTAGATCTAAATTATCTTAAAAGATCAAACTAGATAATAATTCAAACATTGGAGGATGGTACTGCTAAGTAGATATGATCTTTTACAATTTAAAAAAGTGTATAATTTTCTCTACATTGTAATGTAATATTGTCAATCATTCCAATTCAAATTTTAATGAGAAAAAAATTAATTTTAATGTATTTTTAACAAATTAAACATTAAGAAGATATTAAACACAATTCATGAAAATACCGAACATTTATTAAAACTAAGACAATATTATAACATCGTAAAAAGAATTTCTTGGCCAATTTTTTATTGATATGAATTGAATGAATTCTTAAATGGTATAGACATTTGACTCAGAAAACCAAATTAATATTATACTTAACAAATTTCTGTTTATTTTGAACTCAGTGGAGTCTTCTTCATACCTATGAATATAATTGATTAGAATAATTGCTTTTTAAGAGTTATAATGTAATAAATAAAATTTTTTTCTATAAAATTATGTATGAATGTATTCTATACAGTTAGGATTAATTTATATTCTTACAAAATACTGAAATTTGAATTATGTAATTATAAATATTATATCACCTTAATAACCTATGAAAATTTCTTAAGCAGAAAATGTATACAGAGTAGAATTTTTTATATAAATATATATATATATATTTTTTTTTCTTTGAAACAAAGTTCATCGTAAGTTTGGAAAGGAAAGAAATTTCTCTGACAGGCTTTCAGTAGTTTTTATTTGATAAATCTATTGAAACTCTTACATAATTTCTTCTTCAGGCTTGTAACATATTTAATGAAGAAATCAAATAATTATTTCAAAACATTTAACGGTAAAGAACAGTATGAGAAAGAATAATTTACTAGTGAGTTTCTACAGTCTGCAATGTCCCAGAAAATGTTCTTTTTTCCATACTATAGCAATGATTTTTACATTTACAATTTATTTTTAAATAATATGAAATTTCATTAAACTTATCAGACACCACTGATGTAATAGATGAGTAAATTCGATGAAAAAAAAAATCACCTGGGAGCACAGTTATTCTATTTTTTTTAAATTAGTAGTTCTAATTATAGAATTTTTATTTCAAAATCCATTAGCATTAATAATTACTACTTTCAAAATAAACTTCTTACAAAGTCAAATTAGATTTTCATTCCGATTTAAAAAAATAAAACCTGATGACTGTAAGTTATTAGTTGGCACATTCATCACTTAATGGTTTATATAATAATGATATCTTTGGCCAGGTAGTTAGCCTGCAAGACCATTATAAGTTCTATTCCAATGACAGATGAAACACATTTAATAACCTCAACCTACCGTAATTATTAAATAAGCTATAACATATTAAGAGATTTGCTTATATACAATGAATAAATAAATTGTTTATTTTTACAAACGTATTAACGATTATATCATAAAATATTACATCAAGATAATTCAATGAAAATTAAATAACTTAAGTATAATGATTACAACAAACCTGTATTTCCTGCAACTGGAACAGATCCAAGAAGCTGCTGATGTTTTTGAGCAACAATGTCTGCAGACATGCAATGAACAACGTGCACACTGTAGTCTTTGACTGGGACCAGTTCTAACTCTTGACAAAACACGTCCACACCTAGCACAGGACCACTTATCAGCCCTCTCCTTTTCTGCACTCTGAATTGAAGCTTGTAGCTTTCTGTTTATAAAAAAATAAAATTATTGAATTAATTCATTGTTTTAAATTAAATTATTTATACAGTGGTAACACTACTTTTCATATCCTGATTGGTAAATGCAATGAACTTTATTATTAAAAGAGCAGTGTATAGAATAAAGAAATTAACTTACCATATGATTGCCAATCATAATCGTGAAAATAGTTTTGTGTTAAATGTTGCTGTTAAGTTGGAGATGGTACATTTTTAAACTGGTTTTTTTAACAGCATTAGATTCTGACCCTTAGATAAATCTCACCTAAAGAATTGAATAGTAGGTGACAGGAAATATAAAACTTAAAATCTGTCTAAATCTGATCATCTCTTTAATTATTCAGCGATATTTCACTCACTGTTTACAGTGTTACATTGTTACATCACAGAATTGGTTGAAAATTTTTAGTTGATAAGAGAGATAATATGATTTTGGAACTTTAAAAAAAATCTAATTTAAAATAACAATTATGAAATAAAAATTAGGTTTTAGTTTTTAAAAAACCTAAGGTTGTTAAAAAGTTATGTTTTTAAAATTGAAGTTTTAAATTTATGTATCTTTATCTTCATTGAGATAAGTTTTTTACATCTAATCTGTATAAGATATTTATTAAGTTATGATAGACAGTATGAGATGTTAAAGTGGTTTACAATTTTTTAACCTAAATTTAAGCTTTCTATTGGAATTGCCTTAAACAATAAAAATTGTTATATATATATATATATTTTTTTATACTTAATCTACGATCCCTGTTAAAATTCTAGTTTTGTAGTGTTTTGTGAGTATTGTTTATTTATCAATTAGTTTTTTTTATTATCTCTTCTTTTTCATTTATTTATTTTATTATTCCACAGTGTTTACAATGAAAATTGCTTAACAATTGAAATAGTCATCTACGTTAAGATTTTAAGTAAAATCTTTGTAAATGGTAATCGAACACAATTTTATATTTCAAATTTTTAGATTTATTGGTAACATACAATTAAATTATTTACTGACTGACTTTTAGTATATCAAGATTTATTTTATGATTAGATTAAGGAAAGGAACAGATTCATTGAAATAATTCAGGAACTTGCACATCACAACTATCTTAATTTAGTACTAGAATTATGTTTATAATGCTATTTCTGAACAAATTCAAAAAAATCAAAATTTTGAATTATATAAAAATCTTATACCACCAAAGGAACTGAAATCCAGGAAAGAAAAGGTTTTCTGGAAGCATGTTTCCACGTCTTTAGAAAGCAAGTGAACATATTTAAAGTACTTTAGTTTTAGTTTCTACTATGCATAACAGAAATAAACTTTCCTGCAATTGGTGAAGCCAGGGAAAACTTGTTAAACAACTATTATAATTTTAATCACAACTTAATTTTAGTCAAATAAGTTGTGAGGTAAAACTAATCATTGTCGCATGTTAATTTTATAATTTTTTAGAAAATTAAATTATGAATCATAATTTATGAGATTATCTGAATCATTTGTTTAATATGCTAATTTAATGAAGTTATCAACAATCGATCTGCGGAACATATATTTAACAAAACTAGCTTTTAGCACAATGTTTATGACTGTTGATCTGTAAATACATCCACATCCACCACCTTCTTCAATTTGTTTAAATTTTGTAGTAGTTCTATACAAATGTGTAACTTTTGTATACAGCTATTACAAAATCCACAAACTTAGTTATTAACAAAAATTTACTTTTATAATTCACTGCAGATTTTTATAATTTTGGTTATTTGCACTTATTATAAATAAATTATATTTATTATATTTATTAAACTATTTCCTAATTTTTTATGCAATCCATATAACTGTAATTATTATACATAAATATTAATTTATTGTGTCTTTTTATTCCCCAGCAACTAAAGCTCTTGAATGTGTTCAGTTGTAAAACATCACATACATTTTTTTAATGTGAAACTTAGGTAATAAAATTAACCGCCAAACAGAGAACTCACCATTGAAGGCATCTTTCATCTTCAAGACTGGTTCCTTAGAACACATAAAAATCTTGACTGTTACATAAAAAAATTAAGAAAACTTGCACAGTGAATGATGAAATGTACATTTTTTCCTGTTTCCTTTACTTTTTTCTTTTTTATCATTTCTCTTTTACATTAGTGCATTAATAATGTAACTATTGGTATTTAACTATTGGCCACATTTTCAATATAAGTTCTAACTGAGAATCAGTACTGATAACTGCCTAAGAACTGAAAAATATCTCCTGTTGAGTCACCTTTTATTACTCTATATATCTGATTTATTAAAATTATATGAATAATCAATAAAATACAGTGAATAATGTTTAAATTATAAAAAAGGTTAATATTAGAAAAATTGTGTTTTAATATTTAATTAAGAGCAATTGTTCATTATCTAATTTAGTGGACAACTGAAATGTAAACTAGTATCTAGTCTTAAGGCCAAAAGTAATTACCATTTTCCTGTAATCACAATAAGTAGGAAGAAAACTTTTGTTTTATATATAGGCAGGAACAAAAAGTTGTTATTGTGAAAGTTTAACTGAAAGTAACTCCAACTAGCTTGACTAACAAACCAGTAGATTATACACTTGTATACTGGATATACACCTTGCAGCTGTTAGTAATAGAGGAGGGTCAGCTGGCCGACCACTTTCACTATTTGTTGTCTAGTCTTCCTTGTGTGAACAGCCTGCTCAATGTCAAGGTCATTTTATTCATATCCTACAGAGAAATATTTTCTGTTTATTCACATGTTTTATAATTTGAATAATTATTATGAATCTTTAATACTAATATAATGAATATATAATTGTTTAAATAACAAAAGAGTAAAAAAAATAATATTTTGCACTGCAGGCTAGATTAATTATTGTTATGGTATGAATAAAATTGTGCCATGGAACTTACATCATCAATACTTTAAAAAAGTCATTGATTAAAATAACCTCAAATTTCAACTCCTCTTACTGAGATACTGAAATTGAAAATAATTATTTAAATCCTAATTAGCTTAACTGGTATTCAACCCTTTCCTAGTCTAAATTATTTATCCTATTTCTGATAAAAATAAATGAACTCTTTTAATGAGAATTGAGATTAACTATGTGGTACCTGTAATAAGATGAAATTCAATAAATGCATGTTTATTCTTAATCCTTTTTGTAACTGAATAATGAAATAAAATTTTGTTTATTTGTGTAAATAAAAATGACATGTCTTTGTATGTAGTGTACTCTATTTAATTAAAAGCTTACTTTCTACCATTATATTCCTTACAAAAAAAATAATAACTTTCTAAAAAAACTTGTAGGAACAAAGTTAAAGCCTATATGAAAAGAGCAAAGTTTTTTTATAAAAAGATAATCTTAATTATTAGTAGGTTTATGCTTATCTTGGTGAAAATTTAAGGTTTCTTACATATGCTGCATTCTATCACAGCCAATTAGTTTTGTATGAAAACAAAACTAACGTCAACACTCTACTTTCAACAATACAAATTTTGCATATATAAGTTGTTAATTCTGTAGACTTTATTATTTTCTAAGAAAAGATATTCCTTTCTTTAATGAGTGAATATATAAGCATTGTTAAAAAACTGAAACAAAATAGAATAGATTAAATGTAGTCTATAAAAATGTTTTTCAATTTTGCAAACACTAGTTTTGCTGAACTTATATTTTATAATAAATAAATAAATTTATGGAATTTAATGGTATTTTGAAGCCATTAAAATGAAAAAATGCAATAATTAGAACCAGATTAGTTTGAAATGAGTATAAGCAAAACTGTTTTGTAATAGTAGCAAGCATCAATTAACCATTACTCTAAATTAACATGGGTTGAATGTGTTCTTATAAAATTTTGTACATAATTTCTTTCATCCATCTTCTCTAGTAGAAATGGTTACATTTTTCTGCTAAACTAACTTTTCAAACATTCTTTGAAATCATATGTAAACTAGCCATTCATGAGCTAGATCTCTGTTCTACAAAACACGCATATTATAATTACCATACTTATGTTTTGTTTCTCTTCTTTTTTTTCTGAGTAATTTTAAACTTTTCTTCACCTTCAAAAAGGCTAATTTTTTAAATATCAATGAGAAAAAATAACTCATCTATGAGAACAAGGGTACATTTAGTTAAAAACAAAACCCCTATTCTTTGATTTTCCATAATAGATACAAACATTCCGACGTCTAAAAAAGAGTATTTTACCTTCTACAATCAAGTTTTTCATACTGCAAAGATGTAGTTTACTGAATGCATTATTTTGTGACAGAAAAGGGGATATTAATTTTTACTATTATTTGCATCAGTCATTCTTACAGCTAAAAAATATTTAAAGCAACTGAAATAAAACAGACACTAGTTACAGCAATATTTTCTGAGAGAGTAATATTGCTCATACACAGTCAGAGTCTTTAGTAAATGTAACAAATTGGGCTGAATGTTAACTTCATTTTAGTAGGGTTGGGTTAGTTAAGTGCAACATTTTTACGTGGTGCGAGTGGTAGTGTCTCGGCCTTTCATCTGGAGGTCCCGGGTTCAAATTTTCACACATGCTACAAATCATTCATCTCATCCTCTGAAGCAATACCTAACAGTGGTCCCAGAGGTTAAACAAAAAAAAAAAAAGGAAAAAAGAAAAACATTTAAATAATATTAATTATTAAAAAAAAAAAATACTTAAATTTACTCCATCTTCTTTCAATGTATACATAAACATGTGCTCAAAGAATTGATATTAATGGTTTCTGAAATATGATTTATTTTGTAGTTTCCCATTATATTTAGTTGGAGTACTAAAAAAAATTAATGCCTTTATTCTATTTTTAAGAATTATTTATTAGGGTTCACAGAAATGGTTAGTCTGATCCTGGTAAAGATTAACTATGAATGGTAAATAAATTACAGTCTATTATGAGGCACCAAAACTTCTAATAAAAATAATTTGCATTTCAAAAAGGAAATTAACATAACATATCAATTTTAGGGCAATAGTATGAATTGGAGTTAGAATATATTTTGAAATTAAAAAAAATCTGAAACGTGTCGAACACAGCTACATTTATAACAAAAAATTATCAATTTCCTTTTTATTTTCTCTCAAATATAATACATTACTTCAAAACGAAAATATTGTTTTTAATATTAAATAGGTCTATGTATGAACTCTAAATTTGTATTTATAATTAGGAATTTTTTCGTGTTCCAAAATCGATGTTTTCAATCTAAATTTCAAGAAGAATTAGTCAATAAAATGATGAATTTAAAAAAAATTACTTCAGGTTTTTGAAAGAAAATTTTAGTAAAAAAATAATTCTTTAAATTACAGAACCAGTAATTGAAAAATAAATTAAGTCTATGCTTACCATATTTTTTTGGGTCCAACCCAGGATATATTTGTGAAATTACTTAAAAATCTTAACAGTTTACTGAAACATTAAACTTTATTTATTCAGTTCTATTTTTCACTAGACATGAATTTTTTTCAGAAATGGTTTGTTTGTTTTAATTACATCATAAAATTCACAACAAGAAAGTTCTGAATTAATTTTAAAATTTAGCAGATGTCCAACAGTAGATACTAAAAGTCTACTGTTAAGTAGATACTAAAAGTCTACAGGGAACATCTGCAGACCAGATGTTCCCTGTAATTGAAAAAACTCCCTCAACTGGAACAGATGTCCCACGGAAAGACGCCACAAACTCAACCATTTTAGAAATATTACAACATGAAATATCAGTCTTTTGAAACGCCTTAAAAATTGCTTTCCACTTCACTTCAATAGTATCTGGTACTTTTTCAGAATTTGACCACAATTTATCCTTTAGTTTTGAATTTCCTGGTTCAAAAATGTGTATGTTCATCAAATAGGTCATCAATATTTATGAAATCTTTTATATTTTCATTAACAACTTACTCTTACAACATTACTCTTACATTAACAACTCTCTTCTAAATCAGACCATGCATTTTCAGTTCATAAATTTATCCACTGAAATTTACTAACTTTATCAAAAATGGTTCTCCACAACTTTAAGTACTGGTTACTAAAATTATAAAAATTGTCTACTTTTGAGAAGAATTTTTGTTCCTGAACATCATTATACCATCTTTGAATGATGGCAGAAGATGGTATAAATTTGTGGGTTTTTCTTTCCTGAAGTTAACAAATTAATTCTGAATATGTCTTAAATGCTTCTGTTGCTGTGATAGAAGTAACTTCCAATTTCAGAACTACATTAAAAACACGATGACGAATATATAGGACTAAAATTTAAAAAAAAATCCTCGCCAGTCATAAAATTCCCAAACTCCGGACAATTACCTCAAACAGCACTAAAAAAACAGGACTGTCCGGGCTAACCCCGGACGTATGGTAAGCCTAATTAAGACACAAAGATCTTACCGAAATTATTATAATGGTAATTCTCGTAATAACCGTTATTGTGAGGCGAGGTAAAAATAACAAGAAAAACATTTTTTATACCTATTTGTAAAACTAAAAATTATTAAAATAATATAATAAAATTCACCTATATGCTTTTAAGCTTTAATAAAATTAAAAAATTATGAAAATGATCACTCCAAAACCAAACATTAAAAATGAAAAAAATCTTTAGCCTATTTCTTTCACTCTTCATATTATTGAAAAATAGAAAGTACCGTGATACCTCCGTTCTCACTGGAAAATATGCAAATGACTATTATAATACTGTATTAATTTATTTAATAAAAATCGGGTTAAAATAATCTACGCTAAAATGAAGGCGATAAAAGATATTAATTTTAAAGATTGAATATAACAGAATGTTTATTTTTTAATAAATGATAAAAAATATTTTGTTTTGTTACGTACTGCGCAAAAAGCGTAGTACTGACAAAAGTACAGGCAATGACAAAATATCATTCATTATTCGTGACAATGCATAATTTTCTAGGAGTTTGTAATTGTTGCATAATGTGACACACTAAATATTATTTAGATTGAATGCGGTTTGAATAAAGAAAATATTGTTACTGCACATGTAGGTTATAAGAAACAACAGGTAGCACATAAATAATAAATTTAAAAAGAGCAATTCTAATACTTATTTTGTTAAAAAAATAACATTATCTAAATAAAAGTTTTCTGGTTCAAAGGAGGGCAAATCCGATATCAAAATTATGAATACTCATTTGCGTGAGTAACGTCTTAACTACCTGATTTTATTCTTTAGTAAAGAGTGCTCAACTTAAAAGAGATCCCATCACTTAATTTAGTCTATAAATAATAGTTTACTGGTAAAAATTTACATAATTTACAGAAGGTGTAGAAAATGATGTCTAATCACTTCTATGCACTTGTCAACACGTTTGACCATGTTCCTGGCTACTCTTGTTAGCTGTACACTGTCTATTTACTGGATGGCAATGATAATGTTTGTCTAGGATATGTGGATTTCTCCTATAAACAATCCATTTTAAGTACCCCACAAAAAGAAATATGGACTACTTGACCAGCGGATCTCGGTGGTCACAATCCTTTACAAATGATTCTTCACTGCAAAAATCCTGAAGCATCTCCATAATAGAGCGAGCTGTTTGATAAGTGGTGCAGTCCTATTACAACCAGTAGTCACGCTCATCCTCTTGCAGTAAGTCTATGAACTGCTGGATAGTTTCTTGGTAGACGGCAGCATCCGCAGTTTTAAAAAAAAAAACAAGGGTCCTAGTGTTCGTCGCCTTGAAACCGCATACTATATGCCTATTTTTTTGTGGGTGTAGGGGAGATTTAAAGAAAATGTGCGGGTTTTCAGTACCCGAGATCCGGTAGTTCAGGTTACTAACACACCCGCCAAGATAAAAGCATGCTTCACCTGTGAAAAAAACTAGCTCTAAATTGCCAAAGTCGCCTCTAATAAAGCTGTTGAACCGTTGAAAATAGTGAACCCTTTTATCACAATCAGCATTACTTACCTGTAGCTTATGGAAAACCTGCATTTGATTCGATTCGATTCGATTATTTTACCCATATCACACTAATATATGCATTTAGTATAAACTATTGAGAGAGGGCCTTTTTTAAGTTGAATACTTTGTAATTACGCTACATTTTAGTCGATGTATTGGAAAGGTAATAACTTGCTTCATGAAAACAGTAAAACATCGCTGATAATGTTATTTTTTCCCCACAAAACTTTTCTATTAACCTACGTAATTTTATTTCATTGCTAAAACCTCTTTTCAAAAAAAATTCAGAAAAAGTATCCTTTTTTTAAAGAATATTTAAAAACTTTACTTTTTTTTAAATGGGTAATTGTCACCAAATCCGAAAATCCTAAAAATACGCCTATCAAATGCCTAATAATCTATTCTCGTTTAATTTGGAAGTTTTTGGACAAACAGATTTCTCGGTTATTAGCCAATTATTTCAAGTAATGGCTATTTAGTCACAAATTATTTCAAAACAATGGATATACATTCTGATACGATTAGTAAGTAAATATTTATAACAATTAAAATTAACCATTATTACTTCATAGAGATGGATTGGTATTTAAAAAAATAACGTTAAAATAACTGCTGCTGAAAGGAAAAGGTTATGAAATGAACAGATAATAAAAACAAATTAACGGCTAATACTTTCTTATGAGATTTACGATCATACATCACCCGGACTTACTTGAAATATTTATTCAGACTTTTATTTACAAATGTAATTAATTTTTGACGTAAAATCGTTGTTTACCATTAATGTACACATTTTCATTCTTGGTCTATTAAAAAGAAATAACAATTTTTTTCGAATAACTATTCCTGAAATAACTACAACTTTAAAAATATATCTGATGTGGACACTACATGACTTCCTTCTATGCTTATTAAATTACATATACACATTTTTTTTTTAAATGAAAAAAATAAATGTGTATTTTTTTCGTGTATTTTTGTATTTGTTTTTAACGTCTGATATTGATATTTTTGTTTTAGAACATTGATCTTCAGAATAAGTTCAACTTATTTTGATGCTGCAATTTATTTTACGCTATTAGTAAAAATATAAACTCATCCGTTTTCTCTCTCTCTCTCTCTCTCTATATATATATATATAAAACATAATGGTATTAAAAAATTATTATAAATTAATTTAATTTGATTAATAATCATTAAAAACCATTCTTATTTTAATTAACTGTTAAGATATACAAAGTATAACTAACTCGCTCTTATATGGTAAATTCTATCAAATAAAGAATAAAGATAACTCAGCCAAAATGTATTCCATCATATATATTTATTTAAATAAAAAATATTTATACAGTATAGTAATCATAATTAATAATAAACAGATATAAAAATATATATTAAAATATTATTTACAAGACAGTTATTAGAATATAAAATTTCTACTTAAAAATAGGAACCCCAAGATTTACATGTGAGGGGGCAAAGCGATAAAGAATTTATTTACGTAATACTTTTACGGTACTAACGACTAAGATAAGAAATTTTGAAATTTAATAATTCAAATTCTCGTGCTAAGATTTTACTAATACCTATTTTTTTACGGTTGTAGTTGTTATCGAGAAGAATATTTTTCACAAAACATCGGCACAAGTATCGATACAGAATTTCGATAAATATCAAATTATAAATTATACCTATGAACGGTTATCTACTATGATACTTGTATACGATACCGGTTGTAAAAATGTGTTTGTACAAATTATACGTGTACTACGTTGTTTAAGTTTTTATTTTTTTATGATTATTTCTTTTTTAATTCTTACCCATTAGGAGGTGATTGTTTTGAAATCTTGTAACAGATTAAAAGTGTGAACAGATAGAGAAGCTACAAATGAAATATGACAACCACAATTTGCATAAGGAAATTAAAGAGCTAACTGGAACAACCAGAAAAAGACAACCCACTGTTATTAAAGATTAAAGAGGCAACATCTTGATTGAACCAGCGTAGAAACTTCTACGGTGGAAGGAAAATATAGAAGAGCTATTTCAATATATAAGAAGTACGTGAATACATCAAAATGCTATAGAGGGGCCAAACATCATAAAAGAAGTTCTTTATGCTATAAAAATACTGAAAACCGGAAAAGCAGTGGGGCCAGACGAAATTCCATGTGAACTTCTAAAACTAATGGGTGAAGAGCAGCTCGACGTTGTTGTAGATCTTTTTAATGAGGTGTACAGAACTGGAATAATACCGAAGCACTGGATAAAATCGACTTTTATAATTTTACCAAAGAAACCAAATGCGAGAGAATACAGTGATTACCGAGCTATTAGCTTGATGAGTTATATACTAAAAGCATTCTTGAAAGTTATCCACAAAAGAATATACAATAAACTGGAAGAAGATATTAGTAACACCCAGTTTGGATTTAGGAAAGGCTTAGGTACGAGAGAAGTACTATTTAGTTTTAATGTATTAGCTCAGAGGTGCCTAGATATGAACCAGGATATGCACGTCTGTTTCACAGATTACGAGAAGGCTTTTGATAAAGTTCGCCACGATACTCTTACAAGCTTACTTAGACAGCGGAATATCGACTCATGAGATATACAGATTATTGAATCGTTATACCGGTATCAAACAGCTACCATTCAAGTAGATAATAACGATACAGAGGAAATAAAAATACTAAGGGGAGTAAGGCAAGGATGAATTTTGTCCCCCGTGCTATTTAATCTGTATTCCGAAGCGATATTCAAAGAGACTCTAAATGAAGATAAAGCTGGAGTTGTAGTCAATGGTCTGCCGATTAGTAATTTGAGGTACGCGAACGACACTGTCAGGAGACTTTGAGTTATCTACAGAGAGTAGTTCAAAAGATTAAAGATGTTAATATACAGTACGGCCTTAGAATGAATCTCAAGAAGACGAAGTACAGGATGATAACTAAATCACAAATGGCGGGCCCAAAGTTATACATTGACAATACGATAATTGAAAGAACAACTAAGTATAAATACCTTGGTACTTGGATAACCAACAACACGGACCAAACACTGAAAATTAAAACCCGGACAGAAATGGCTAGAAGCGCATTTCTCAAAATGCGTACTTTCTTGTGTAATCGGTAGGTTAGATTATATCTGCGGGCTAGAAATGTTATGTGTTTCCTGTGCTGCTACATGGAGTGGAGGCATGGACATTGAAAACACTACACATGAAAAAGATGGCGGCTTTTGAAATGCGATACTATAGACGCATGCTAAGAATATCTTGGAAGGATAAGGTATCAAACATCAAGGTTCCAGAGAGTATGAATAAACAACTCGAGATTAAGTCTACAGTACAAACAAGGAAATTACAGTATCTAGGTCGCATAACGAGGGGCGAGAAATTCGAGTTGCACCAGTTGATCAGGGGAAGATGATAGTGGGCAGGCGTAACGTTGGGAGGCGCAGAATTTCATGGTTGTGCAATCTGAGGGAATAGTTTAGCGCAACGTCCACTGAACTGATCCAAGCTGCCTACTCAGTCAAAGTAACGATGATGATTGCAAACCTCCTGAGAGGAGATGCCACTTGAAAAAGAAGAAGAGATTAAAATATGTTAATTTTGTACGTTAATTTATTTAGTTTTTTTGAATATTTTTCATTAAAAGAGAGCATTTTCTATTAAAAAATTCTAAATACATCTTTTAGTTGGAATTCTTAGACTAATATGTCGCAAAAAGTTTAACAGTACAATCACCAATTCGAGTTGCCGATTAATTTTTTAAAAACTTCATTTATCAGCTTTTTAGTTTATTTAAATAATTTTTTTTTAAACTTATTTTGTATTCATTAATTCCTTCTTTTCTTTATTTTACTAAAATAATTTTTTAGATTTCTTTAACTATCATAAATATTTATTAATTTTTTTTCTCAATTTACACGATTAATATTCTTAACGTAAAGATATTAGTTTTTCTACGGTGGTTTAATAACGTTTGAATTATTATTGTAGAACCTGTTATCATAATGAGGGTCATTATGAAATAAGTTTTCATTACGATACAGATGTTCAACCAATCAAAAGCTTACTCTCTTCAACTACTGACCAATCACAACCGGATATCGTTTAATGTATCAGCTGTTTTTTTTTTACTTTGATTTTAATCCGATTTAATAGTTAACAAGCAGAGGTTAATTTGAAAGTACACCAATAGGTAACTAAGTTTCTATATTACACTGTTTATCCTTTTGTTAATTATGTCAACTTCTAAGGAAGAAATCTCTTTAAAATCGATCGATATTAAAGAAAAGGCAGAACTTATAGCTATAACCTACTGCCACAATCGCCAAGCTTCGTGTTGTTACTTACTTCTCATTCGTGCAGTAATAGCTACCATTATAAGCTCGTTGAACGATGGACTATTATAACACTATAAAACTAATGATATATTCTGATTTTAGACGATAAATTCTCCAAAACAATAAATTTATTGTTTTGGAGAAATATATTCTACAATATTGTGCATTATTTTATCAAAAAGAGCAGCTTTATTGTATCGTTGTCGTCACATAAATTTAAACAATTAGTAAAGAATTATTTCTTGGTGAATGCTCCATTGAAATGCCTTATAAGTATGATATTATTAAACAAATTTTTGACTACAAATTCGGATTAAAAATAAATTTACAGTAGACCGGGAGTAAGAAGCATAGAAGTTCCTAGTGCTGGGATTGTATAAGAGAACAAACATGTCTACACTTTTAGTACAGTTTTAGATATGTTCCTTGTTAACAGAAAATACCAAATTTATTTGACTGCAACATAATATGTCTTACAGAAATAACAGAAAATGTTGTTCAATGTGTTTCCGTTCTCATTTGTTCCACATTATTTCTCGAACTATTCATCAATTTGAATGATCACTTTACGAGTATGTTTATTAAATTGTTAGAAATGTAATGTCGTAAATTTCATTACATAATTAGATATATGTTCTTTAGATATATATATATTCTTTAGATATATGTATGATAATGATGACACAAACTGACAGCATGTCCTATCATTGAAGTGTTTTGCAGATGGTTGGTAAAATAATGTTAACTTTAAAACATATTCTAAATCAAATAATGAAAAATAATCTTTAAGTGAGAGAAAATAATAAAAAGTTTCAAAGATGAAAAAAACAGAAATTTTAGGAAACATTTTAATTTAAATTCCCTCATAAGCTTTTCTTACATAAAATCCACGTTAAAAGGAACGTTGAAAATTTTATGGATTACTGTATTCAAATACTCTACTTTAAGATGTATCCTAAACCAAAAAATTTAACAAAAAATGATTTCACTCTCCCCAAAGAGAGTGAAGTCTTTGAAATACGATATATCCTAGACCTTTCTTTAGCTAAATTTTATAAAAATTCAGTAGCCATTTTTTTTACATTTATTAATACACAAGAAAATCAAAACTAACACATATCGAAATTATTACGTATAAAATTGTAAAAAACCAAAAATAGGGAAAAATATCAGCATGAGAAAACATTTATTTATAGGCTTATATTCAGTTTTAAGAACGGTTACGTTAGAGTAGCTGACTGTTATAAGTATTTTACATCAATATATTAACTAAGTAAGTAAGACTAGTAACTAAGACAGGAAGCGTATTGCTAGTAGTAAAATAACGCAAATTTTTTTTTTTTAAATCTCTTGCGATTTTCCTAGTTTGAAAGAAATAACATTTTTGTTACAGAATTCTTTTTACATGACTATACGTCGAGATCGATCTAATTTTATATTTCAGGAACTTCTCTCATAAAACTTGGTGAATGTATTTTCAATTTAAGGGAATTTCCAATCTACACACTTTTTTAAAATCGGATGAGGATTCGGAGGTACAGTAACGGGATGCTATTTTCAAAGGGGATCGGTTATGAAATTTTTCATTCTTGTATCTTAATGTAGTAAAAAAAAAAAAATATTGGAAATAACGAATGGAATATATTCAAAATGTTTTTAAAAGAATTTCATAAAGTCGTCTCCTTTAAAAAAAACAAAAAAAAAACAGTTATATAAATTTTTCTAAAATTTTACATTTTTAATTTAAACATTTTCAAATTATCTTTTTCTCTACATGTGGCGTTAAGAGCTGTTCAGGATGAGAATATTACTGAAAAACTTATTAAAGGTTACTATTTTAATAAAAGGGCTATCAATAAAAACCCATCTCTAGAAACATATATGTCTTCTTTAAGTTATTCTAACTTTTATTTTTAAACTTATCAAACTTTTAATAACTTTTTCATAAATATATTCATTTAAATTTAAAAATTCTTTTTCAAAAAGATTAAAAGTGAAGTCATCATCGTTAAAAATATATCATCAACGTATCATATTACACTGAGAGATGATAGTTAAGCACACGTTTGAAATTGTGTTGCTTTTATTTGTTTATCAAATCCTTAAAAAATTTTTCTTTAATTATTTGTATTTTAATAACAAAATAATTAGTGATAAAGTTAATAATAATTTTCAATTTTAACTTTGGGGAAAAAAGTTAAAACTTCGGAAAATTTAGAGATATTACAAGGTTTTTTTTTTAATAATCCAAAAGAAAAAAGCTGTATTAGCTTTTTGATAAAATCATTGAATATGCTTTACGTTTCTAAACGATATGAACAGTTGAGTTTTCTCTTGAATTTTTATTAGAAACAGAAATCAATAGATATATTAAAGAAATTAGGAACGGAAGCATCAGTGGGTTCAATAATGTTTAACGCTAATAATCAAAAAATTTACAAGCTACACCTTTGATATTCATTTTATAGAGTCATGCTATTAATCATTACAAAGTCTGTATCATCATTAATCACCGACTGACAAGTTAAAAAGAGTGAGTAAATATTTTACTGAAAACCTGGCTCATCAATCTAAAGAGGATTATTAAAATATATAATACATCTATTATAACTTACATGCAAAATGACAATTCAGAAGGTATGAATCTAGAATTATTTGAAATTTGGGATTATTTTTATAAATAAAATAAATAAATGTATCAATATAAATAGAAAAAAAATTATTTTTATAGATATCAGAATAGATCGTAGTTACTATATGTTCTTTTCGCTGATAACAATTATTCTAAATATTATGATGGTGTATTTCAAAGGGTAACTACTTAAGTAAAAAGCAGCACTACTAGCAATTTTACAAACATTGCATCTGTTAATATATATATATAATTTACAGTTATTTTTGTCGTTTTTAGGCTTCGGTTTACAAAAAAAAAGAAAGTTAATTGCATTATAAAAAACAAAACTGTTGTATTTGTTATATTGAATTTTTTAATTATTTAAAGCAGAGTACGAAATAAAATATTAAAAAATAAACTATCATATTAATAGTCTTAGTATTGACAAAATGTACCCGTCGCTTCAGTATACTGATAGTACAAAGGGCACGAGGAAAGTTCTACAATACGACTGAACGGAACATCGCAGACGGTTACAAGTTTGCGCGTGTTTAGACAGGTCCCAACCTGCACTATAGCCGCTCTAGTTACTTTCTTAGTGTTATTTCCTCTTTAGCTGTGTTAGTAAAAAGAAGTAGTGATGTCGTTGTGGTCAAAAACTGGATACCCGACAAATTTGCAAACGGGTTAAATATTAATCAGTATTTAGAAAAAATGATTCCAGTGCTTGGTGATGATTGACCTCATCGTATAACAACATTTAATTGGTACCGAGAGTATGAAAAATAAATTTTGGTCTTGAAGACGTTCTAAGATCAGATTGACCGTCTTCGTTTGTGATTGAGGGAAAAATTGGTACAGAATGAAAAATGGTTGAGACAAATAGGCCTGTGACTCCTTGGCCATTAATGCACTAGCAGTTCGTGGTAATCTTCGAGATCACCTTCAATAAGAAAGCTTTGTACCCTTTGGGTACAGCATAACTTCACCGTTGATCACATGGCACGTCGTATTCATGGTGCCGCGAAATTCTGAAACCGTTAGAAAAGCGTAAATTTCCCTACACGAATAGTATTATGATAAGTGATGACCTGCCATTATTTAGCTTATAACGTCCCGACCAAAGCTCAGAACAACGTGTGGATGTTTGAAGATGAGGAAATCCCGTGACTATTCGAAAATCTTTACCAGTAAAGAAGAGAATGGTGGCCGTATTTTTTTAATGTGAGAGGAGTTTTAAAGCAAGTTCTGTTAAAAACTAAGAAGACAGTTGTATGGAATTGGAATACCAAGGAATATCTCCCTAAAGTTGTTGAAGTTCTTAAGAAGCTGCACCCAAAATCAAGAATGAACACACGTTTCTTCATCACAATAACACTGCAGCGCACCCCTCCAAAGTTTGCTCTGAGTATTTGGCCAGCACTGGAATAAGCAGCATTCTTCTTACAGTTATGACTTCGGTCCATGTGACTTCACACTGTTCCCCCAGGTGAAGAACAAATTGAAGGCATTTTACGAGCAACGATGATCTCCTAAAGGCTTGGGACGATGAGTATGCATAGATTTCAGAAGAAACATGGTAAGGTTTCTTTTATGACTGGTTTTGAAGGATGTGTGGTGGAAATTATTTTGAAAAATTATAAAAAATAAAGTCATACTGCTAAATCTTCCTAGGGTCCTTTGTAGTAGCACTAGATTATATTAAATGTAATTGTATATGTGTGCACGCTATTTACAATACATATTAATATTCATAAGATCTTGAAATAACAATAAAATATTTGTTTGAACAAATTATTACATAAAATTTGCACCTATAACATGTTAAAGAGAAAAATTTGAGTAGTTTTGTAAATTGACAAAAGTAATTTTAAATTTTAAAATATCTGACAACAAAGTTGTAACACTTCCTGGCATTAATTATTTATTCTTATATAGTGGAAAAATAATTATGCAAGAAAAAAGTTACGTAAGATTTCTCTTTGGAGTGGGGGTAATTTATACGTTTTATTATAGAATTATAAAATGTTTAAAATACCAAAAAGTTTAAAAATTCAAAAAACAGAATTTTTTAAAAACTTTTCTTCTCCTCCATCTCCAAAATTACCTTCCAAAAAAAAGTTTTTTTTTCTATGTTTGCTATGTAGATTGGAAGAAAGTAAAAAAAAAAATTTCATTGAAAACTATAAACCAATAAAAAATTACCTAAATTTTTGTGGGTTGGGAGGGGGGTGAATTATGATGAAATTTTATTGTAATATTATTACTAAAAATTTATTATTTAAACTTTTAATACAATTAAAGGCACTGGACCTACAACTTGATCCCAGAGGTGGCTGCCTGGATCAATAGACTACATGGAGAGGTGGACTTCTGGACAGCTCACTGGTTGTCGGGTCATGAGTCGTTCGGATCTACCTCTGTAGGATCGGAAAGAGGTATTGTGATGAAGTGGATACAATGGACCATACCTTCTTTGTGTGCTCCAGAAGGAGACAGGACATACCACGCGACGATTTGAACTTGCCAAGGGAAGTCATGTAGGTGATGCTCTCTTCCGGTGAGGGATGGACTGCGTGTGCCCGGTGGTTTAAAAGGTGCTACAGCGAAAACTCATAGAGGAGGACTTCGAGGCGTACAACAGAGATGTCGGTTGAGGGCAGCGATGGGCGGCTGCCTTCAGGGGAGGGTGGCGGGGGTGCCTCAGCATTGTTGTCACCAATGGCTCCTGCAGGACGGACATGTTCCTGTTGTCTGAGGCCGGCATAGCTGTGGTGTATATATTCTGAGCTGTATATATTATTGATTGAAAATGGTGTCTGAATGTGTTATGTAGTGTATATATTTGTAAATGAGAGGTCTGTAAATATTTGTATGAATGTGAGGTGTGCCCGTGACGCGCTCGGTGCTGAGGTTATGCCATCGACAGCAATTACAGCATCATATTGCACGAGGGAGTGGTACTTAGTGGGTCCCACTGGAGTTGGCGGTGAACCCCACACACCCAGTATGTACAGGCTACTGGGCATTTGGTTGAGGCAAATTTTCCCACTTTTGACATAAAAAAAAGAAAACCCAAAAAATTTAAGTTACAATCTATATTTTAAAAATTTGATTGGCTCCAAAGTATTTTTTGGGTCTCTTGCACTACTATTATGCCTAGAAAGACATTAAAAAACATTCGGTTAAAAAATAATAAATAAAAAGATAACGTTTATCGATTTTTGGGAAAAGGACGGAATTTTGGAGAAAAATTTATTTAAAAATGGTAATAAAGTATGCATGTATATACTGAGCTTAATATAAAGTGAGGTTATGTTAGCAAATTTTTGAGAAAATTAACCCCAAAAAACTATCTGTCTTTCCTTGGAGATATTAACACCAACAAATTGGCTTATGTACACGAATCTCTGTACAGAATTTCACCAAAATGGATTATCCAGTTAAAACCTTCAAACACGCTCATACGAATATTACCCCCACTTTTTGTTGTTTTTTTTTTGGGTCCCTAGATCATGAAACAGAGAAATGCAAAAATAAAAAACAACCCCTCATTTTTTTCTGATTACAATACTTTCCTTCTGGCATAGTTCTAGAGCTATGATGCTAGGAAAGTAAAAATTAGAAGCCATTGGGGTAGAAACAAAAAAACATTTTTTTCAATAACCAGGTCAATTATGTGATAAAACTTTGTTTATCAGATTTTACACAAAAATAGAAAAATTCCTGTCTTAAGTTTCCCTTGGTCATCATAAAATTATTAGGAAATAATTTATGATAATCAAGTTTTCTTTAGTAAGAAGGAAAAACTTATATTGATGAATAAAAAATCAATTAAGATAACAGAAAAGATTTGTTTTTTCTAAGAAAAATAAAATCATGCCGGTATTTTGTTCAATTTACCTCATATTCAGTACAATTATTTAAATAAAACATTTAAAAATCAGATTAAATTTAAGTAATTACATTTAAAATAATATTGTAATTGGAATGACAATGTTTATTTACATATGTCCTTCATGCAACAGGAAACAGTTATTAGGATAGCTTTTATAAAATATACATAAATTATAATCCTTTAACTATAAAAAAAAATAAGACAAATTGTTTTATCCTATAACATAGAAAATTTTAACATAACTTTTTAGTTTTATAATATGCATGAATATGTTTCTTCAAATATTATTAAACTGGTAGCAGAATTGAATATTTTAAGTAATGTTGCTAGATCAATGCTCATACTGAACTACTGCAAATAAGAAATAAATATGCAATTGATAAGTATTTATTTCTAAATACTATACATAAACTAAATTAAATAACACAATATTTATTTTAATATTTAAGAACACTGGTCAGTTGTTTTAATATATAAAGTACAGCAATGATCATTTAAATAATAGTTAATAACACTGATCAACAAAATTTAATTTTTTGTTAGTTAAATGAGAGCGAAAGGCTGCTTCTTAATAGTATTTTTTATGCTGATTTCATATGTGTTAATAGATTTTTTCTATCAAGCTCAGTTTTTTGTAATTGAAATTTCTTTTGAAATAAAAAAATTGTACAGTGAACGTAATATGACAATATATTACATGTATTTTGTACTTACCTAAAATCTATTTCTTTTGGATTTTCTGCTGTAATTTGCTGTAGGTAGATCCCTCTTTACATTCCAACAGTAGTAAGGTAACATTTCTGAGTTCCATTTTCCCTGGTATCATGTTTCCACTGTAGATATCTCCTGGTGAAATTGTCCTCCATGTTCATCACTGATAGTGACGAGATTGTTAGGGGAAAAATCCAAATGTGAGTGTATGAAATGAATTTTGAGTGACATGTTACACCTAAGTTCTTTTTAGTTTTGAAGGAGTTCACTCACACGTTCTCTGTAGTTTCTGGCCTTATGGTTAAGGAAGTTGTTTACCACATTTTGAAATGATTTCCATGCCACAACCTCCAAGTCATTCAAACATTCTTCAAATGCTGGATCAGTCATTAGTTTTTTTATTTGTGGTCCAACAAATATACCTTTCTTTATTTTAGCATCGCTTATATTACGGAATTTGTTTTTTAGAAACTGAAACACTGCACCATTACAATCCATTGCTTTAACAAAATTTTTGAATAAATGTAGCTTAATGTGTAGTGGCGGAAGATAAACTATTTCTGGTTTTATTTATGCCTAACTAACAACATTCTTTTCTTCTACAGTCAGTAACTCTCTCTTTAGCCACCATTCTTTTATGTAATGGTTTTCTTATCCCTCCAGTCCCACTCACACAAAAAGTAACAGAACTTAGTGTATCCAAGTTGCAGTCCAAGTTAAAGCGCTATTACATTCAGATCTCCACAAACATTTCTCATACTGAATCCTGCTCAATACAAGTTTCATATTTTCATAAGAAACCTTCATGAACAGTTTATGCTAATTGTATTGATGGATATTTATTTCCAAAGTGAAGTAGAACAGCTTTCAAACTAAGCTTTGACGAGTCAATAATAAGTCACCATTTGTCAGGATGGTACATATGTCCCAAAGCTTCCAGTAAAGAGTCCACATCATTTCAGAATACTAAGTTTTCATACTGAGAGAAGAAATGTTCAAATTCTGACTGTCTATCACAGAAAGTACTTACTTTAATATTTGGTTACAAAATATGCCATTTTTTCAGTCTTGATGCCAATGTTTCTGCTTGATTCTTTGATAAATTTAGATCACGAACCAGATCATTTAATTCTGACTGATTAGTTAAGTAGAGTTTGGATCTCTTTCTTCATCGTCTGATAAGTCAGCACAAGATTCGACATCTTCATCTAAGTTCCATGTTGCTGATGGTACTGGAATTGGAAGCTCTTGGCTATGTGGCACTGGCCATATGGCAGAGGGAATATCAGGGTATTTAAGTATGTCTAATTTTAGCTGTTATCCCAGATATCTCTATTACACAAAAATAACAGTCCGTGGTTGCTCCTTTGGTTCTCTCCAAACCACTGCAATTGCAGATTGTATGTGACAAGATCCATTTAGTCAACCAGCGAACAATGTTACACAAGAAGCACAGCAAATATGAGGTGCCAATAAAAAAACTGAAAAAAAAGAAAATTGTTAGAGAAAAACTAAAATTCAGATGAATTTGATCATTTGTCCTGGTCACCTAATTTACATCCAAAATACACTTCATATGACCTTTTTAATCAGTGAGTTATATTTCTTTACCGAGACTTCAACGTTACCTCACCACAGACGTAGCAGAAATTGTTTGGATGATTAATGCAACTGCACGGCATTGTTAATGCATTACAATAACTAATATTATTTAAGAAGAAACACTTTATAAACACTAATTCAATAAATACACTCATAAACACATACTCTTACTGAATACCCGCAAATACGAAAGCCAGCTACAAAACTAATGTTACACACATGAGAACTTGCACTTGAATGAGAATTAAAAATATTTCTCTTGTGTGCACGACAATTTATAAGTAAATATAATAATGACAGTAATAACTAATGAGTGGATGATATATTAATAGTAAAATAAATGTAGTAAGAATAAGTCACATTCTTGTTCAATTTAATTAGTGTGTAAATAATAACATGATCACGTCTAACAAATCAATGTGACAACAATTAAGGGGCTGTAATAACAAACAAAAGCTATTTAATTGATCAATGATATAATAAAATACATTCAAAAATGCTGTGCTTATGGTGTTTCAATGCATGAAAATAAGAATGGTAGTTACAAAAAACTAAGCCTGTTAGAAGAATTCTGATTTCGTATTTGAAATCAGCGTGAAAATACTATAAGAATTAGTTATTAAATATCATTAACAAAATCATTGTTGATCAGCGTAATCATAACAAAAATATACAAAATCATTTTCTTAATTAACCATATTATTTACGACATTATCTTACGTTTTAAAAAATGACAAGCTTGTAATATTATTAAAAAATTAATGATAACATGAAATAAAATAACCAAACAAAAATAATTAACTGCTATTGTGATTGCGCCAGGAAAAGTAATAAAGATTGTTGTAAATGTGGTTTGGGGAGATGTTACAAGTACTGGCATAGTACGTATATACGATATGTATATTTTTTTAATAAAATACTAATCGATCTAAAAACATCTCTTGAAAACATTAAACAAGAGCTTTGTTTACTTATTTACGTGAAACATTAACATAATTCAGTATTTAACAAAATAATCTGTATGAAAGAAAACGATTATCGACTTTTATGTAACTTTTTCTGTGGCTATCACTTATACCAACTCATTAAAAAAAAATATATATATTAATTAAACCAATGGCACAAAACTTACCTAAAAAGATAATAATCAGTAAATAAATAATCGAATAACAATTACATTAACGAAGAATATTAATTAAAATTAATTTTAAATTGAAGTAATGTGCATTAGAAAAAAACTTCATTTGATTTAAATGTTTTTTATATGATTGTTTTTTTTACTGTTTTTTAACAAGAAAAATATTTTACTTATATTTTTTTCTATTTCTACTTAAATAAGGTTATCATTTTTATTTCATTATCCATACATGATAATGATATAATCAATAAAAATAATAAAATATTTATGAAGGTAAATCTGTTCTCATGTAAATTTATTTCAAAGTAATTATTTATATGTAAGATTTAAATGAGTAAAAAGAAAACACCAGCAGTAATGTTTTAAAGATTGTTTTCGATTGAAGTTTGACTGTTTAATTTTGTAATAACCAGAAAAAAAAATACTGTATTACATATTTAAATAAAAATAAAATATATTGTATTGTATTTTATATTAGGTAATAAAATGCTGCAAAAAATTTCTTAAATTAACAACTTAGAGACGCGTGTTAATGGTTTTGAGAAGAAAAAAGGTCAAATTTTTCCTTTTATTATGTGACCAATAGAACATTTAAAAAAATTCATTTCCGAACTTAATTATAGTGTCATATGGATCATTTTAGTTTATGGAAATAATTTTAGTTTATGGAAAATTTTATTTACAAATTATATGAATAAATAAGTCAAAGGTAACAATTTTGTAAAAAAAATTCTATAGTTATAATTCTTTTCCTAAAAAAAAAAAAAAACAACAAAATTTAGTGTGCTTTGACATCGATATAAATCGATATTTATCTCTTAAAATCTCTCTAAAATTGTTAAAAAAGTATGCAGTAAATTATCATTATTATTAAAAATCTAGTTGGAATGTATACTATAACTAGAAATCGTAAATCTTTGTAAAGTGTGCTAAGCAATACTTTTTTAAAAAATCATAAAAAAATTCACATGAATACGACTCACTGTAACTACTAGACAGTATGACATATTTAACAACAGAAAATTTTATATTACCAACTTCAGTCTTTTAAAAATTTGTAATTCTAATTACCAGATTATGAATATTATTCCTTACACAATTTTATATGTTAAAAAAAATGTATAAACAAGAAATTAACATTCTTAAACTTATTAAAACAGCTAATATTTAATATATTTTTAAAATTATGAAAAAATTATGAAAACTTATTATTTATTTAACTTACTGACCGGATATTTAGCGTAATTTTAACACATTTATGTGAGTTTAGAAAGTTATAATTTTTTTTATTACTTAATCTGTTGAATATACATTATAACATGCAAATAAAAAACGATGTTATGTTTTACTAACAATAAAAACAAATTGTAATTTTTTTTATAATTATGTAGCGATGTTTTAATGTAATCTTGATGAGTCGCTAACGACTTTAATTTTGATGCGATTATAAATAAAAATATTTTTTAAAAATAAAAAAATTAAAACAGAATTATGATTTACTTAGAAATTAATTATATTTTACTAATTTCGGTGTAAAACTTACTTCTTATTCGCTATAAAACTTAAATCATTCCGCATCGCTTGGAATTTTGACAAAAGTATACTGGCTTATACAGACAACCTTTTTTCAGCAAAATAATATGTTTTGAACTTTTCATCAGTTAAAAAACTTCTAGTCCAGTAAAAAAAAAAATCTGAAAACTTATATTATTTCGTATTAAAACTATTTATATTACATTTATCAAGACTCAAATCATTTTTATAGTGATTTTAGAAAAAAAATGATACGAACAAACTATTTTCTTATTTTATAATAATAAAATAATCATTTAGGGTGTTATTGATACATACAACTGTATATTTTTGTATAATTATCTATTTGCATCCGGTAACGTCTCTCATACACGCATAAATAAATTCAAAAGTCAAATCAAAAAGGTTATTTTTAAAAATAATAAAATCAAGGTAAAGAAGAAACTTGACATACTATTCCACTTTCAAATTCCTTGTAAATGCAATTAGAATTACGTAATATTACAAATTTATATGGCAATATAGCCGCTATAGAATTAGCTAAATCATAATTTTAAATAATTCTTGACAGAAGCGTCTATTTTTAGTGAAAACTACATAAAATATATTTAAATTATTATTTCCTATACAGATTTAAATATATTTAAAAAACTTATTTGGAACTCAATGTAAGATAATAATCTTTATAAATTACTTAATAACATATATTTGTATAAGTGTGTAAGAGCGAAATTTAGAAATGCGTTGGTATGTTTTTAAATCAACCTCACTTTATCAAAAACATTTAATCTTTAATACCAGTATCACTGTTATATATGCACGTCCCTATGTTAATATAATGGTTCATAATTAATACTATGTTTTTGTTAATACTGTTAAAATATTTGGTACACAGATTTAAAGTAATTTATAGGATGACCTATGTGAAGTCAAAAATATCTTGAAGAAATGAGAAAAGAGGAGATGCATTATTCTTCAGTTAAGTCGGTGCTACTTCCACAGATCGTGATGACGTTCTATGATAATGAAGATGATTATGTTGATAAGGATTATCGGTTACGATTTTCACAAGAATCACTTCCATACAACAAAAAAGGAACAGGACAACAAATAATGCCATATTTCCTTGTGGTGGTGGCGTTGAAGATGCCATATAATCTATTAACACTGGCCATAACATAATATTAATTACCGGCTATAACACGAATAACACAAATTAAAAACAACAATAATAATAATAACACAATACGGTTAAGAAGTAGACTGGTTAATAAACATTCGTCGTGGTGTATATGAACTAGCGGTTAGTACTGATAATACTTTCACCGCTAACGCCACTCGTTCGTTCAGCTCTGTCCGTCCGCTCGGGGCTTCCTGGTTATGTCATAAAGGGGCGCTTCCCGGCTTACCCCTCCTCTATACACTCGTAACACCCTCTCCTTTTTTTTCTAATACGAAATACATAACATAATATAATGTAGCGTAACAAGACGATCAGACACGTAATAAGATGACGAAGCGTTATTGCATCATCGATCAATTTACTATTCAATAGTAAATTATTATTCTACTTAATAATATGTAGGCCACTTGAAAATAATTCAATATAACTCTGTTTACTTACGTTATAATTGTATTTTGTTACAGATGCAGTGTATCAAGAGTTTATAATACATCGGTGTCAGATTTATACATTTGCTTTAAAATTAAAATAAATCTCCTTAAATTTAATAAAATATTTTAAATTCCTCAATGCTGAAAGTAGTGATAAAAAATATAATTTTCCATTGGTTTTTTTTTGTAAATTTTATATTGAAAACCGGTTTCTAGGAAGTAAGAGAAAAATTTGGTATCGGAGTAACAATCCAAGGACGAAAAAATAAACAGAGATTTTCTTTTTGTTGTTATTATTTTGTCAAAGTATGAGTAAGTTTGAGTATTTAATTCATTTTACTGGACTGAATAATAAATTAATTTTACTTTGCTTTTGAGGAGGGGTTTAAGAAATCCAGTTATCCATAAACAAACTTCAGCTGTTACTTTATTGAAAAAGTTTACGATCAGCTATTCATCAAATAACGTCTAGGATGTAATATTAATCTACAGTTCCTAAGATCCTCACACAGTCCAACCTAAAAGACCCTAATTTATCTTCAATACAAACAATGATTGAGAAAAAGGAATCAAAGAAGGAAAATCAGAGGAACTGTAAGAGACAAATAACTTCGCTCAGAGAAAATCTCAAGGATCTCTACTACCATGGAGTCCTCATCATCCACAACTCCTCTGATGATCTGAGTAGAAAATTATTGACCAAGGATTTTGGGTCGGCCACATATATGTACCGAATGTTAGTCATAATAACCAAAAATTTGTAGGCAAGGTGACATGAGACACAAATCATTTCCAAATATAGCGTAGCCATTTTCAAGAACAAAAAAAAAATCGTATTATACTAGTCTTAATAAAAAAGTGAATAATGAAATTGTTTCCCGTTGCCACTTTTGATGAACCGAATAAAATATTACATAACATTGTATACTCGGAAATAAAGATAAAATTCAGCCCAATAAATGATACCTTTAATTTGTTCATCGGAGAAATTTATTGCATCGCTAAACGACATCAAAATTAATTACTTTCACTTGCACCCCGAAAACTTTTAATGTATCACAGCCATAAGAAGGATTGAAAAAAGTAGTGTAATGCAGTAAATTAATGTACTCGTCTATAGGAGAAACAGTGCATTAAATAAAGGGTTCACTCAGTCGGAGATAAACTTACATATATGCTGCAACAATAATTGCTTTTCCTCGGGAAATTAAAGGATCAATCGATAACGGGTATATATATGGTTTTCAAAAGAACAACCGTGACTAATATGTGGTATAAGGAAGTATCTGAATTATAACCACTCAACTCTTATACTAATATTTAATTTTTATAGGCTAAACAGAAATTAAACAGGAGTAAATCAAAGAATAAACAAAGAGTATATTAAAATAATGAATGCAACTAAAAGAATAACAATAAAGTATTAAGATCATAAGATAAAAAATAAAACATATCATAATTTCCTATTTAGATAGTAAAATTACAATAGATATACAAAATAAAGAAGATATTGTAAAGATATTAGTGAATAGTCATAAGTGCTCAATGCGATTTTGTTCTAATAATCTTGCCGTCATAATTATAGGTTGTAATTATGTTTTATAATTAATTTTTCTTATTAGGAAGTCAAAGACTTCATGATAAGAACAAGCAAAATTACTTACATTTGCTTAGCCATCTACAGCTGAATTATTGCAATAATGAGATCACTACAGAAATTAAATATTATATATATATATACACACACTTGTATACGTAATGAAAGTAAAGAATTTTCTGTAAGCTGAAATTAATTATTAAAACAAGCCAAGATTACATTATATATTTTTTTGGTTTGCAGAAACAGAACATACATGTTTTTGCTTCCCAGCATAATCAGTATTTTTGCTGTGGAACTGTATGCTGTTACAGTAAAACTTCCCCAAAACGGAATCTGACGAGACCGTTTTGAAGAGGTTTCCGTCTTGCAGAGTTTTTAAAAATCGAGCTATGAATTATACAGATGTAAAATGAAGTTAGAAAAGGATAAACGTTTGGAATAATTCGGAAATTATATTGCATATAGAGAACATTAACCACCACCAATTTTCAAAACTTGTTAGTAGTTTTACATTTAAACGTTACATTTAATTAGAAGACATATAACATGATCTAACACTAATTCTAAAATAAAATCATTTTCTAAAATAATCAAGTACAGTGTTTTATTTCAATAGTTTACTCTTGGAACTTTCGTTTTCAATAATATTTGTAGCGGTTAAAATATTCTATCGCAAATCATCGCAGTTTATACGAATCGCGAATTCTTCCAGCTGGGCGACCATACCCAATGCTTTTCCGAAACTGTTAAATTTGTTTTGTGTCCTCTCCTTGTTTTGAGTTTGAACCAAGTTTGGAGCCAAGATGTGAAGACGCATAATTAGATAAACAACAGTGACAGTACTGTATTATAATAATGATCTACTGGATTTATAATTTGCAAGTCGTGGGAATGTACAATCTTTTTTTTAATTTCCTTTTCGTCTTGGGACAAGATTAATACGTAAAATTAAAAATAAAATCTATGTTTCCTTTCCGTTTCCGTATTGCGGAGTTTTCCGTCTTGAAGAAATTAATTTGTATAAAAATATATCGGGATTTGAGAAACCGTACGTTTTGAGGAGGTTTTCGTTTTTTGGAGGTTCTGTTTTGTAGAGGTTTCACTGTAATAAGGCCTTAAATATAATCAGTCCAACGTTTCGACGCGTACTTCTCTGTTCAGATTCCATGAATGCCTTACAGGCGATTAGTGACATCGACTCTAGACCCCCTGTTCTCTGTGAGATTCAGTGTATTATTTTTCAATACTCAACGTAATACATCTGTGAGCTTCTACTGGATCCCCAGCCATATTGGAATTTCAGGCAATGATTGCGTTGATAGTGCGGCAAAAGAGGCTTGTATCCAGCCTCTTATCACCAATCATGTTGTCTCAGACGATCTTATTAGTTTTTTGATGAGGGTGGTTCACGATGTGTATGGGAAAGTGAATGGAATGGGTACCATCAACAATAATTCTCGACCTATTAAGAACACTGTTAACATCGTAAAGCACCTCATCCAAGAATAAACATCGAATGGTGGTTATTATTTGCCGTTTGCGAATATGGCACACTAGGCTCACCCATGTATATCTCATGACTCAGACCGATTCACCCGTCTCAATTCGCTGCGACTGCCAACTAACTGTTCAATGCTTGTGGATTGTGTTTGTTATTGGGATTGCGTCGGAAGTATAAACTCGGAGCAAATTGCGAAATATGCTAGGAAACAATGATACGATTTTATTGAATGTTTTACGATTTCTTAAGGCCGTCCGTTGATATTTATATATTTGATTATTACTATAGCATGTTTCAGCTGTTCATGCCATTTGGCGTTGACAGATGGTAATTTTATTGTTTTAATTTAGATTAATATGTAATATTTTATTGTGGTTTTATTTCGTTTTAGCATAGTCATAAGCGCTTTCCATTTATGCTGTGTTTTTATTACTGGATTTAGTTTTTAATATATACTTATTTACCATATAAATATAGTGTCTGGGCGCTAATGGCATTTCGTTGTGCGCCCAGGAAAAAAATGTATAAGTGACGGAGAATAAGTGTGAGAAACTCCGGAAACCGGATTCTTTTATCATGGTTAGGCAATTACTATTTTCTTCATGATTATAAATTTATTGTTATTATTGTAAAATTTATTTTCTAACAGATAGGATATAAATTTTGCTATTCTCAAATAAATCAAATGCAAGCAAATTCGATGAAATTCTGGTTCCAATGAATAAATGTTATTACAATCACAATATTAGATGTTAGATTCTCAATAAACATGACCGCCCGAAGGAATCTTCAGTTAAATAACAATGTTTATATATCACTTAATAAACATAAAACTAGGAAAAATCATAATTATTTAATTATAGTACAAAAATTTCCTTTAGGATCACGAAAACCTTTCCCTTTTTCGTAAATTGTTTATAAGATATTTTATTCTTTTAAAATCTAATAAAATAATAATCTAATAAAAAAAAAATAATTTTTTAATGTTGGTATTACAAACAAAATTCAAAGAGATTCTTTAAATATATTCTTCTTACCACTAATTTACTATAAAATTATCATTAAATTGATTGTAAATTACAAACTGTTTCACCCTGGTTCAATCGTATACTTGTGTAAAAAAATTCAGTTATGATAAATAGTTATTTACTTACGAAAAAAATAAACCACTGAAGCAATTAAAATAAAACGGCCGATATAAGAAACTTTTAAAAAGTCAAATTTTTAGTAGACATGCTTTTCGAAATTTATATGATTTTTAAATGTTTAGTACGTTATATTTTTAAAAAGTAAAACATATACGAATAGAGTGAAGTTTATGTTAAATTTAATTCTACCTCTTTACTTCCTTAATAACCCAAAGTTTAAAATAAGCCAAATAATCAACTCTGTAACACAAGCTACCGTACGAAATTTCTTGTTTTAGGTAGAACTATTCCTGAGATGTAAAGGAAATGAATTTTAACATAAATACACATTCCATATCCTAAATACTAAATTTTTTAATAAGATTTTACTATTTTTTGAATACAGAGGACCTCAAAACATGCAAATGTAAGTTCGTATAGATGAAATTTTTAGACCGATAAAAATACTTTTCTCTTGTACAGACCGGCTATAACAGACAGAAAAGAGTTTAAACAAAATCCTATTCTAAATTATTAAGTCTGGTTAAGGATTTAACATGTTTTTACATCCAAGAGCTTCAGTAACATGTTCTGGATTACAATCTCCATGTTGGTTAATTCCACTCTTTTCTTTTTCTTTTATGAGTAGAGCTAGCTACGTGTTTATATAGAAGTGTAATAAAAACTACGTTTTAAGATTTAGTATCTTATACAATTATTATGAAATTCAAGTCGGCAGGTTACGTTCTGAAAATGTAACTATATTTGTTTATATTAGATGTTAAGACATCCAAATTTACTTAATTTGGCAAAAGGCGAACGTGAAGACGGTAAAAAAAAAAAAAATGTAGAGAAAAATAAAGATTAGAATATATAAAACAAATAATTAAAGATGATTAACACAAAAATAAATTTAGGATAGCAATAATCAATTTTTTTTTTTGAGTCCCCAAAAGAAAATTCCTATTTATATTCTACGAGATATATATACATATATTTATATTCTCGTACATAAATACATAGGATGCAGAGTATTTTTTAAATGCGTGTAAACGCTCTGAAAACGGTGAAACTAAAAATATCTTCTTTTTTTATTTAGATTATTAATCATCCACAGAAATTAAAATTTTTTAAGAAACTAAAAATGTAATTAATTAGAAAAATAAAACAAGTAGGGGCTTAAAATTAACCCCTCGGTTTCGTGTTGGCTTATTATTAAATAATTTGATAAAAAAATAACCAAACTATGATGAAGATAATATGAACATAATGGTTTAATTAATCATTTAATTAATGATTTATTTAACTTAGTAATTAAAAAAAACAAGAAGATAAATTAGTAAAAAATTAGTAAAGATTAATTACTTTTAATTATTTTAGGCGAGAAAAAAAATTGTTTCCATGTATAATGATTAATTAATGAATTATGGATAATGAATATTCTATAAATATTTTAATCGGCCTCTTAAAAGAACATATCCGTACAATAATATAGACCTAACTGTTCATAGAAGTGTATTGTTACATTCATTCATTAAATAGATTAAAGAATACTTTGCTGTTTATAATTAACATTTATCTCCTCCTCTCTTTCACTCTGTGTGTGAGTTTGTGTGTGTGTGTGTGTGCGCGCGGGCACACACACACACACACACACGCACACACACACACACACACACACACACACACAGAGAGAGAGAGAGAGAGAGAGAGAGAGAGAGAGAGAGAGAGAGAGAGAGAGTGAGAGAGGGAGAGAGGGAGAGAGAGAGAGAGAGAATTATTAGCAGTTATTAAGCAGTCATTTTTGTATCAAATATTAGGAATATCAGATTTTACCAACAAAAATAGATAAGGTAAACGTTTAAAAGTTTAGAGGCCTTGTTACGTTTCGTAACAATAAATATAATTCTAATTTTTAGAAGTAGATACTCGTATTATAGTTCTTTTAAATACAGAGACATAAAAAAATGAAATGTTCAGTTTTAAAAGTTGGATAATTTTCATTTTTTAACAATAAATTAATGGTAATATTTTACAAATATGTTCAACAAAATTTCATTTTAATAGGTTTACTCATTTTTCCATTAAAAAAAGGATGTGCTTGTTTACGATGTATAACTAACATTTAGGCAAATTTAATTATTAAATTATCAAATTTTGAAAAAAAAAATTTGAAATTTTATTTTATTTATTCTCTCTACAGAAACTACAGGCTTTTACCCTATTACTGTAACTTTACTCCGCTTTTTATAAGAATTAATATGGCGGCTGCGAGGGAAAAAATGCCTGATCAGGATTTGAACCAGTCTCGAATAAAATATACTTTAAACTAACAGATTTAAAATTCATTTAGCAATCTGTCAGTGTACATTTTAAAATAATAATGTTTAAGTGCTGAACAGTTATATAGAAATTTTCTAATTTAAAAATAATTTAAATATAAGTTTATATTACTAATAATAATTCTTTTATTTTAAGATACCTTCAATTTAAATTTAACTTTCGATTATGCACATAACTTAAGTCCAGGCAAAGAAAATATTTGTGTTCTGATTAGATGATTGAGAAGGAAAATAAGTAAATTTGTTCCGTTCACAATTACTCGTATTTCTCTTTAACTATCAACGCTCCAATGCTTCTGCTTACGATTAGTGAAGGGCGAGTAACACACCTTCTGTCTACCTTATGTTAATTATTCAGTCATATGAATCGATATACACATCGATGAGGCTGTTTACAAACCTCATAACACGATATACAAATCGTGTTATGAGGTATATTGTCAACGTAACGGGGTTAGGGAACATCGAAGTATATTTTATATCGTTTGATGTCAGCCAATGGTTGACATCGAACCCTATCTGCCTTGCATTAATAATACAGATTTTTTTTGCTGATCAGTGATCAGCAAAATCAAAAAAGCCTTTAACGATCTCGATGACACAAGCTATGTTGATGTTCTATTGTTATAGTATCTAATATGCGTTATAAAAAAGTATTTTTAACGATAAACAGCCATTTATTAATCTTTCTAAAATTATATACTCGTAGAAACTATTCAGCGTTCTACAAATCGAACAATACGCTATATAGGCAAGGTCTTATCATGTAATTTAAAACAAATTTATATTTTCACTCTTTTAGATCAGGTTGTCAAAATCATTAATTTAATAATTATAGTATAAAAAATAATTTATAAAAGTATCTATAACAACCGCGATTTCCTACATCTCCGTAAACAAATATAGATGTATAAATAAAAACGTTCTGAAAAAACTTAACCGACTCATAAAAGAAAAAAAATTGCATTGAAAAGGAAAAAAATAATTTTACATTATACCCTCAATACAATTTTTAAAACTTTTTTTTTGATATCGGGGCCAAATTTTAATTGAATTACGAATGCAGGAAATACGGATTACGAAATTTATTTTAATTAAGGCTTCAGGCCAAATTAAAAATAAAATAAATGAAAAAGATTGTATTAAGGGCCAAGCAAAATATTTTTTCTTTTTAGTGCAATATTTTTAAAAATAAATTTCTTTTTTGAATTTTTAAAAAACGTTAAATTTTTTTCTTCTTAATTCTGTAAAACTTCGTGGCAACGAAAATATGGGCAGCCCTACAAATGAGATTCTTGATAAGAGAAAAGATCTTGAAATACAACAGGCTCATTTAAAACGATTTAAAGATTCGATGGAAAGGATGAATGGGATTTAAAATCAAAAATTTGATTTACATGAGCAAAGGCCGTTTAAAATGCAGGAATACATGTCAAAAAAAGGAAACAGTCAACATCAAAAGGAAACGTCAATATGATTTGATCCGTAAGTGCTTTTCAGATGAGACTCAAGTTAAACGCCTGTATTTGTTCACATCAATTGACTGTTGAATGAGAGCGTCAACGTGAAAAATAGCGAAAAAAAAGAGCTGATGAAAGACATACGTTTGTTTATAGAGCATGCGTCAAGTATCAAATAATCTAAGGCACATTTCAATGCAGAAGCTTTTCGAAAAACAATAAATACAGTAAAATATTGCTGTATTGATTAAAAAAAAGTTCATCCAGATTGGTGCACACGGTATAAAATTATGTCTGGACAAAAAAAAAACATAACAATAGAAAGGGAAGTAATTTTTTTCCATATTTGAACGCTACTTGAATATTTGTTGTTTATTTTTAACTCTTATTAACTGGGGGTTCAATTGGAATCCGTATAAAATACTTGGAGATATTGGGTTCATATATATTTTTGTGATTCGTAAGCAATGTCTAAAGTGAATGGATACGTTAAAATGGGTAGTTTTAATTCACAGTGTCACGATAAAGTCAAAATATCGTTAGTTATGTGCATTCAAACATGTCGACTTCATGGAGGTAGTTGCAACTCTTAGGCTTGAACAGCAGAATAGAAAATTTTAGTTTATCCGAAAAAGTGCGTTGGAGAAATATCTCTTAATGTCATCGAAATCTACTTAGCCTCGTGCTTGCCATTTTAAGAATATCTGTACTCGATCCAGAATTAAGGTTCATTCGGGCCTAATCACTTTGGGGTTGGACTGGACTGTCTACGGTTAAGCAGTATTTGATCTTAATCCGTAAACTTCAAGGTAAATCGGTTAAAAATTAGGATGTTGTAAAGATAACCGTAATGAATATTATTTCTTAATCCAGATTTACTATTAAAGTAATGGATGCTTACATGTTTTGAAACGTTGGTATTTTCGATTTTATATTCAGATCCAACGGAGTGTTATGTGTCGATATGATATGAATAGTCAGAATATAATTGCCTGTTGTTTTTTCAGCTGCAAGAAGCGTTTACGAAAAATGCGTGCCGCAGCAGTTGTTTTGAGCTACTCCTAATATTGTTGGTTATTATCCCCTTTTTTAACATACTTTATACCAATTAGAAAAATCTAAAACAATAATCGATAGTTCACAAATAAACAGGAAAGTTTAAAATAATCCATTTAAATATGATTAAAAATGTTAAAATTCAGTATATATATATATATATATAATTTAATTGTTTTTATAAATAACTTATCAGAAATATTTATGTTCCGTTCAAAGTTACGATTTTCATGAAAATGTAACAGAAAGAAAAAATTCATTGTAAAAATTTAATATTTTTTTTTATGTATTTTTGATGAAAAATATAACCCTTAATAAAAGTACAAATACCATTGAAAATATTCTACTATAACAATTTAATAATTTTTTCACTTGTCAGTTAATCCAAGCAAAATTATTTCAATCGAAACCAAATCCCCTTTTATATATATAAAATATTTATTTATATCTTTAAATCTTTTTGATTAATTCAACAATTCCGAAATAAACCAAGCAATTTTTCCAAGCCTTTCGTAAATATGGAAAGGATTTTTTTTTTAATTTGTTACCACGTAATATTATTTTTAATGATTTGTATAACACGGTGTCGGGATTTGATATGAACCCACCCCCCGCCAACCCAAATTTGACAAAAAAAAATTGTTGTATTAAAACTAAAATTTTCATCGAAATTATCTACAATAAATAAAAATTATTTTTTAAACATTTTGTGAAAATAAAATGTTTAAAATATATTAAATAATTTATGTGTAAAGCTTGTCATTTTGTAATAAATATTACATTCGTTTCGTACATTTCTTATTGCTTGACTATGCTCTTTATCCAGGCTTGGAACTTTTAACAGGCTTGGAACTTTTAACAGGCTTGGAACTTTTAACATTTTTGTAATGTAATGCAATTTTTTCTACAGAAAAATATTGTTTTTTTTTTTTTTTGGTTAAATTCTTTAAATTTCTACTTTTGAAATCGGCAACAGAATAATACTGAATCCTGAAAGCAGACATTTAAAAAATGATTGAAAATCTTTTTTTACATACAGAAATTTTTTTTTTTTAATTTTAAAAGAAATCCATACACACAAATCTCTCCATAAAATCTCTCCGGAGATGATTCTATAGCCAAAAATAAGAAAAAAAATTTCATACAAATATAGGTTAGAAAACGGTTCATTAGCGAATTTCGGCTCGCGAAACATTTAGTTCTGCTTCTGTTTCCTCTGTAAAACTAAATGGTACTAAAATTCTTGGAATACAAATCGAGGGGTGAATTTAGTATTTTCTTATCGTTTTCGATCTAAGAAATTTAATAAAACTGGTCCCAGACCTCTATCTTAGTTAGGTTTTTAAAAAAACGGGATAGAACACTAAAAGGTTTGTTGGAAAATACACTTTTTTAGGTTTAGAATAAAATAATTTTGTTATTTTACCAATAAACAAAGAAAAATTTTCTAGTTTATTTTGTAGAGAATTTAATTATGAAAAAATTAATTTAAATAACTTCTATTAAAATTAGATACAAATTTGAGAAGTTCAACATTAATTAGAAACAAAACACAATCTGTATCGGAAAAGTGATACAATTTTAAACAGAATATATATTATTTTATTAATTTGTTACACAAATCTTATACATAATTGGTTATTGAAAATGATGCTTTCCAATCATCAGATCGTCAGCGTTTTAAAAGTCTTCTACAAGTATACAATAATAAAAACAAAAATGTTCATACAACTTAGTAGAAGTATGATTTATGACATTTCAACTGAACTCAAATAAAAATAAATAAATGAAAAAAAAATCCATACCGTTTCAAGTTATATAAATAAAACGCAATTGAAGCGTGTGAGATCGTTACCCAGAACGAAACGGAAGACCGACCTGCTGAGCCTATTTTTTTTTAAAGCCTCTCGAATGTCTATAAATATAATAGTGACCCAGAACTAAAATAATGATTTATTTGATATTAAATGTAGCTGATAAAAAAAATAATTAAAATATTTTTAATATTAATAAATAAAGGGGAATTACGGGAAATTAGATTACTAATTGGCGATTTTGAACAAAATAAAAAATCCAGCAAAATCTGTTATATTCTTACTGATTATAGTTCTGATTATAGTTATAATGAATAGTTCTTATCGATTTCAATTTGGATTAATAAAAGGACTAAAACACTTGACACTGGCCTAAATCAACTTTATAATTTTTTTAATTATTTAAAGTTGCCGACAGAAAAGTAAATAAAAAGAATTAACTATGTTTATCATTTCATTCCATGTGAATAAACAAAACAGAACTATTTAATTTTAAGAAAAATTGTAATTAAAAAATAATTGAGGAATATAATCATCATAAAGATAAATTCCCTTCATCATCAAACTAAAGGGAAAAAAATTATTTATATAAGTTGTTAAAAGGCTATACTTCAGAATTTATGAATATAGCCAATCCTTTTACACTCTTTAATATTCTGATTTATTTATTTATGAAAACAGTAGTCGATTAAAATATTTTCACAGGTAAAGGAATATTTTCTAAATTACCTATAAATTACAATATTTTTTAGGTATTTATCGTTGTTTTTAAAGTTTTAAGGTGGTTTATATTTTTAAGTTTTAAGGTTTATCTATTTCAAAGCAATTCTTGTAAATTATTTAAATTAATTTTTATATTAGCTTACATAAATAAATTCTTTTTAAATTAAGAAGAGAAATTTTACTTTCTTTTACTTAAACTAAAGATAAATATGTTACTAGAAGATTAATATACGGAAGTTTTTGGGGATATCTATCAAATTTTTAAGTTAAAATTTTGTAAAAATTATATGCTGTAAATGATTACCACTACTTGCTCATGGTGAGGGTCGAAAAAGTATCTAATTCGATATTTCAGCTATTGTAAAACAAATTTGTTTTGTTGATTATTCTCTCTAACAACATAAAAGGATTCTATATTCGTTAGAGATTGAAGAAGATTCGATGGACATTGAACTAACACTGAAATGGTACATTGTACAGCGATCCTACAATGATAGCCATTAATGAACGAATGCGAAAGTACGACACGAGCCTTAGTGAGTGTCGTAAACTTTGCAAGAGTGCATTAATGGCTATCATTACAAAGAGTTGCATAATCTGAAATTTATTTAAATATAATTTATTTTATCCATGAAACAAATGATTTACTTGCGACATTGTTAACTAGAACAGTCTGATTTCACGTATATTGTGTATATATATATATATATATTCACATGAAGATAAAATACGGCAACATCAAAAGAGTAGACAATTTTTAAGTACTTAGGAGAATGGATACAACCCAACAGACATATTACGCGTGAACGTGTATGTGTGTGAGACACACACACACAAAATTAATTTGAAATACCAGAAATACCAGACATAAGATAGGTAGTTCAAATATTGTTGGTTTGATTTATTACCTTAATGATATCAGAACAGTTAAAATATCATGAGAAGTGGGTTACTTTGCAATGATATAAATAATAAAAAATATGTGATTTATGACAATGCGCGATAAAAAAAAAATACAGCTATTTAAAATAAGCGTATGTTCTTATATAATTGAACTAGGCTACTCATCCAAATTCAAAAAGAGTTCTGTTTTATTTCAACTATTACAGATTAAACATCTTATTCGTGTTAATAAAAATAATTTCATACACTTTTTAATCAGCAACAAAAATTAATGGAATAGTAAATATCAGTTGTATCAACTAAGAAAAGTTTGAAATATTTATTTTAATAATTACATATTTTTCAAATACTATGGTCAAAAAATTTGAAACAGTGAAAACGAATTAAATAATTAATTAATTTAACAGAATGGGTAGAGAAGATTAATGACTTCAGATTTAGATGATAATTATAAAGATGATTTTCTTTATAATTGGTATTTATTTTCATTGAAAATAAAGGCATTAAAGTATAGTGTCAGTTTTTTTTTTTACTCACTTTATTACCGTTGTTAACCATATAAAACATTTGAAAATTAATAACTTAAAATATTAAATGAGATTGATAAATAAATGAGTTATGACAGAAATTGTGAAAGTGGATGGATGATCATAACAATGGTTAATTAAATTATTTTGACTTCTATTAATTTACATATTTCTTTGTTTAATCTAATAAATTTGATAGAAAGTACTTTTTTGAACATTTTATACATATATATTCGCCTTTCTCTTTTCTCAATTTATTGTATTCCTGTGTCTTGTCGAGTATTAGGCATTCCTATGCGTGTAGCCCTTCCGGTTTGATGACTTTGTTGTAAGGTTTGATTTTGGCTTTGTAGAATATACTTTGTAGGATAAGCTGCGTTTGTTTTATCTGTTTTGTGTAAAATCATATACTCGTTTCAATTTTGTAACGCGTAATATGCCTGTTGGGTTGTATCCATTCTCCTAAGTACTTAAAAGTTGTCTACTCTTTCGATGTTGCCGTATTTTATCTTCATATATTTTTCCTTGTGGTGTTTAGTTTCCACGTATTTCGTTCTATCGTAAGACATTTATAGGTCGATTTTCCTAGCGATTTCTTGCAGTTTATCGATCATTATTTGTGTTTCCTCCTTGTTCTGCATTAGTAAGACTGTCATCTGCAAACGCTGAACACTCTATTGCCAGATTGTCTTTTCTTTTTCCTAATTGTATCCTTTCGATGTTTTCTTTTTTTAAGTTCTTGTTTCCATGTTCTTATTATTTTTCCCAGAATTAAGTCGCGTAGAATTTTTCTTTCAAGCAACACCAAGAAATAAATCTGGCGCAGTCAAATCTGGAGATCTTGGTGGCCATAAGCCTCGAACAATAGAGCGATCACCAAATAATTCGTTAAAGAAATCAGAAGTTGAATGTGCGTAGTGTGATGTTGCACCGTCATATTGGAACCGGCAGTATCGATTTTCTTCTTGCAAGAATGTAGTGAATTGCAATAAAATATTCCGATATCATTCTGCAGTAATTGTGTACTCGAAGAAAAGAGGACCAATAATTTTTTCCGTGATATAGCCCGCAGCCATATGCCCATCTTCTGCGGGTGCAATTGATTTTCATGATACGCGAGGGGATTTTCAGCACTCAAATCCTACTGTTGTGGCTGTTTGCGTAGCCGTCCGTCTAGGTGAAACCACACCCCGTTTTTGAAAAAATCGAGTCCATAACATCAGTACTACCCAGTGGTAACAAATGGAAAAACAATGATACTGTTCTAGCCGTTTTTATTTGTCTAGATCAAGAGGTTGATGAATTGTTTGAATTTGATATGGTCGTAAGTTTAATTTTTTTGTCGCCCGATAAACGGTTGATTTTGGTAAATTAATTTCAATTAAAAAGCATCTAATTGATTTTTTGGCGTTAGTTGGTCTTTGATTTCAGCGACTGTATCTGCATTCCACAATGTCATAGATCTTTTGTGTTCCTTGTTATTAACAGACCCTATCCTCTAAAATTAGCCACAAACCTCAAAAATGATGTCTTTTTCGGTGCTGGTTTATCACAGTACTTAAGACAAAAAGATTCTTGACCATAATTTATCTACCTGGATGATGAAATATGTAGAACTATCTTTTCTTAAGTAAGCATGAATTAAAAAATATAAATTTCACATGACAACGTATTTCGTAATTTTGCTGTAAAAATAAGGATGGAGATACCCCCATCAGTAAAAATTTAATTATAAAATTTCATAAAAGTAAAAAGTAAAAAAATTGTAAAAAAGCTATTAAGATTTTCTGTCCGATTAATATGTAGACCTAACCTCTTCTACTGATTGTCATACCGACGAATTTATATATTCGTATTTCAGTTCGATAATTCATTAATTAACATAGATCTGGAAGTGTTCTTGGATTCACAAAAGCTAAACTACTCTTCGGTAGTTCTTTAATATGTAAAAGAAAAAAAAACCGTTATTGAATAAACATATTAATGTAAAATGTAAAATGATTAGCGTATATAGTTAGCGTTACCACTACCATGTGAGAGATTAGTAATTTGAGGCCTCGCCAATCAAATTACAGTTTAACGCTAATGATAACATCCGTGACCATAATTCTGTTGGTGGGTTCTGATTAACAATATACTCTACTCTGGCGATCTAAAGTTATAAATAAGGTAAGCTGCATTTACACTCATTACATGAACAAGGAACACTTGTAAATACGATACCCAAATCAAAAAATTTGCACTACTAGTCTGGAAAACCATAGAATGTCATATGAATCGATCAAACAAAACACTAAACATTTTTAATCAGGTTTGTTTTGTTTGAACTCGGGACCTTCGGATGAATGGCCGATTCGCTACCACTCTTTCTTTTTCTGGTAGTCTCCGGAACCACCGTAAGGCATGACTTCAAAGGATAAATGAGGATGAAATGTATGTAAATGAATTGTAGTCTGGTTCAGTCTCAGGTCGATCATTCCTGAGATGTATGGTTAATTGAAATCCAACCATCTAAGAACATCGGTATCCACAATCTAGTACTGAAATCCATATAAAAGTAACTGCCTTTGCTAGGGTTTGAACATTAGAACTCTTGACTTCAAAAGCGCTGATTTGCGATGACGAGTTCACCACTAGAGCACATTATATAGTACTGTAAAAATAAGAAAAAAAACTGTTATTTTTTGTAAGTTAGATTTTTTATTTATATAATAAAAAATAGAACTACTTATCCTGATCTAATATGCACCTCTTTTTTACTGTATATATATCCTGATGGATATTTATAGTTAGAACTGTCCCTCATGCTGAGTAATCATACACTGTAAATAACAGACAAATAAATAGCAGTTCCCTGATTTTGCACATACGTACCTCACGACTACGGCAGTGCTTTTAACACTACAACGCACACGGTACAAAATCAAGGCCGTGACCGCGAGATGTATAATTGCAGAATCAGAGTATTAATACTAATCTATCATTGTTTATCTACTATCTAGGTTTATTTTATTTTTATTTTTTATTTATTTATTTTTTAACCTCCGGGACCACCGTTTGGTATTGGCTTCAGCGGATGAGATGAAAGACAAATGTAGCGTGTGAAAAAATGTCATGCTGACCGGGATTCGAACCCGGGAGCTCCGGATGAAGGCCGAGACACTTAACTACATAGTATACGTACACTAAAAAAAAACAAACTATTTTAATTCTTTTCTTTATCCGAAGTGGATAAAAGAAAACGTTATTTTTTTGTACAATATAAATAAACAAAAATCTTACGTAATTTTTGAAGTGTTTTATTATTTCATTACCATGTTATATTATTAAAACTTTTTCTACATATTTTTTTATTGCAAGAGAAAAAAATTAAAAGAAAAATAAGTTAATGTGACAGTAAGGTTAGAAATTAATGTTTAGTAGATTAAATTAGCATTTCACTATAACTTTTGTTACAAAATCCATATAGATTTGTAATTCATATATAAATCCATATGGATTTATTTTATAAATAAAAATAATATATTTATTTTATAATAATATATAATAATAATAATATAATATAATATAATAATTATATAATTATAATATAATATATATTATAATAATATATTTATTTTATAATATATTTTAGTTAAAATAGATCCATATGAATTTATTTTATAAATGATTTAATAAGTTATCAGATATAGATGTACGCGGGCATGCAAACACACTCAAATGTATACAATATCTGTATATATTTATTCGTCTACGGTACATGTAGACGAATATACACAGCGAGAAGTTTAGGGATAATACGTTTACAGGTGATAACAATAGTTAAAAGAATGTGAAGCAACATGGCTTCTGAATACAGGCCTCATTCCATTACGTACTACAACACAAAAGACTGCACGCTCGCACAAATACATACACAAAGAATAATGTTCGTGTGAGTTAGTGAGTCTCTGTTTGTCCAGGTCGCTAGCAATCTGATGCTGTAATTTGGTCCGCTCGATACAAAAGTTATAGACTAAATTGCTCCTCCCCGTATTACATAATATAGAACTGAATTACACACAACTAGATACGTAAGTACGTTCACTAATATAAACTTTATAATTATTTTTTTCGTAAAAAGATATTCAGTAATAAAATTAATTAAACAAAATAATATTAACTGCAGTCCGGCTAACGAAAGAAGGTACCTGAATATGAATTGTTGCAACTTTGTAACTGTTAAGAAAAAATGCAGATAATATATACTAAGTTATAGCCTGCTCTATTTTACATTATTTTATTATAAACTAGTTTAAGCAGCAGAAAATAAATCTTTTACATTTGTAAAAATCCGTAATAAAAACGGTTTTTAGCTCATTTATGTTCCTCAATTTTTTCGACAGAACAATTGTGTACGTAATTAATACATATATAAAATTATGTATTTTTATTTTTACCCTCATCCAAGTTCAATTCGTTTTGTTACTATCATGGTAGCAGAAAACTTAAAATTACTTCCTTTTAAAAAAATGTATGTTCTTTTTCAATACATTTGTTGCTATTTAAATGAGTTTGTAATAAATTTATGTAAAAAATAGGGATTAATTTTATACAATTGTTTTTTCTCTAACTTTTAACTACAAAGCCATAACAAAGAACTCAAACTTAGGTGCTTCTTTCCTTAACCAGAATATATGCAGTTCTGGTTTTGTAAACAATACTCTGGTTAGAAAAAAGCTTAAAGTATTTTTAAAGACATTCTTGGTATTATTTTGAGTAAATTAAACAAAAACCGAACTAAAGAATAGCTAATATATTGCTAATATATGCTAATATATTTTTCCCTGCTAATATATTTTTCATTTGTTTAATTTTTTTTATATTACGAAATTATATTTTTCTAGTATACCATTGTATCTTAATGGTGTAAAATACGATTATATCTGTTTATATTGTACCTGGGAGAGGTCTTTAAAACTCCTGAGTTTGATGAAATAGTTAAGCGATTTAAGTATTCCATAATTACTGGATGTATTGAGATTTACCTACTTCGTTGTTACTTATATAATACTTGAGTATAATATTATCCTCAGATCATGCATGGCCACACACCACAGCGTCGTGATATCATTCTCCTTGTAAATACAATAAAACCGCTATACAGTGAATACCGTAGTAGTTCTACGTTATATTTTTTAACAATCAGAAAATCTTCATTGCATTTATTATTTTGTAATGAAAGTACAAGAAACAGATTTAAAAAATAAAATAGTTAACAAAGATACAAAACTTTATTTATTTCCGTTTGCTGAATTCCAATTCAGAACGAAACTGTACAGGAAATATCGGTAATCGAGCTGTATAGAATAAATAATTGTTGTTCAACCGCATTTCTTCTTTACAGAGTATACTTTAGCATTGTAAATGATTGACCGCAACCTCTTAAACTGACCGACTCAGTTGATTGTTAGGTCAACGAACCTTCATACCTTTCATAAAAATCTACGATCCGAATATCATATCAAAGTTAATTACATAAAATTTAGGGAAACGATTCATCTACTATCAACAACCCACAAAAAAAAATTTAAATCTTGTATTTACATCCTCAAGTATCAACAATTATAATTTATTTATTTACTTTTCACAACAGGCTGATACTCTATAGCAGGAGCCGATGGATGATAATGACTTTTTGTAGCGTGTGAAAAAACTCCTTTCCTAACTGGTACCCGAAACCGAAATCGAAACCCTTTGGATGATAGGCTGAGAAACTACTACGTCGCAAAAGAATCACTTTTGAAAGTGATAATTAAACATCATCATTTTATAAATATCTGATCACCATAATATAATAAATAATTAAATTTTAGGAGGTAAAATGACAAAATATTTCTGTATAGCGAAAAAATTATACAATAAAATAAAAAGTAAAAAGATGGATGCAATCAAAATTGTTCGAATTGTTTTTTAGAATAAAATTATATTAAAATCCTGGTATCTGAATAGGAAAAAACAACTGTTTAATAAGTTTATAATTCTAGGTATGTTTCGTAATCAGAAAAATGAATTGATTAAAGAATAAATAATAAAAAAATATGACAAATGTATGGAACCTATATAAGCTTGTAAACAAAAAAATTAGATGAAAAATGAAGTAATACGATTAGGCAAGAGTTATATTTATCAAAAGATAATACGCGTTTTAAAATAACCTTATACGACTGAAAATGGGCAAAGAAATTTAGGTCGAGTCGACTATCCAGTAAAAGGATAAATTATAAAATGAAAGTTGGATTGAACAATCTTTTAATTAAGAATATAAAGAAAGCAGAAGGTCGAATGGATTTGACTGGAGGCGAAACAAGAGAGAACAAAGTAGACTCAAACGATAATTAACTGAGATGTTTGGTGGGGAAGAAAAGGAAGAAAAGAGACAGAATAAGAAGCGAGACAAAGAAAGAAGAAGAAGGAAAATAAAAGTGAGATGAAGAAAGGATGAAATAGACAGATGTAAAACCAGGGGTTATAAAGAAGGATATGAAGGGGAGGCAGAGGAAATGGAAAAAAAGAAGGAAAAGAATGCGAAGTGAAATAAGAAAAAGAAGAAGAGAAATGAAAAGAATAAGAAAGAAAGGGAAAAATGAGGTGAAAAATGTTGAAGAGGAGAGGATTAGCTGTAGAAAAAATATGAGTATTCTCAAGACTATCACGAAGTAATTTTATAATGAAACTTTTACTTCTACTTCCGTCCTTTGGACGTGTGCTTTGAAATTTAAAATAAAATAATTTAAAAATAAAAAGTTAAATAATTTTGTTACAATTAAAGAAATCGAGAACCTGTTTTAAATTTTAAGTGTATATAACTAGCACCAGAACAATAATGTAAAAGAAAATAAATTATATCTAATATGCAGTTAATAGGCATTAAAAATTTAAAAAAAATTTAGGATATTGTTAAAATTTACTAGTAATTTTATAGATTTTAAAATTACTCGCCTCTTCGTACTGTTATTAAAGGTGAAATAATTTTAAGCTCAAATTCTTATTACGTTAATTTATTTATTATTTTTAATGAAATAAAAAGATAAATAAACTGAAAAACCATACTTATACTTAATTTTAACTATGAGTTTAGGATTATCTAGATATAATATCGATATAATATATAAATATTAAAAAACACGACTGCCGAAAAACATTGCTGACAAATACTGCTCTTTTTGATACGGTTTGGTTCTAACGTGATTTTGTATTATACTAGCAAACACCCCGTATGAATCTTGAAAATCGAAGATATATAAGAACATTTCCGAATAACTGTGACCTGTTAAATAGAGTGTATCTGATGCATGTAAAAGTTAGCCTTTAACCTACTAGCAAATACCCCGTTTGAATTTTGAAAATCAGACGATAGTAATATTTCTGCAATTATAAGATCATCCAATTGCACCTCCCAAAATAGTACCCCGTGTGTTATCACTTGATGATGATGATTGCTCTAGCCTCCCGTTATATTAAATCGAATGTCATCAAGAATTTATTATGAAACAAGTTATTGTATCATCAAGTTTTGATTATGAAACAAAAAGTAAACTAAAAAAGTAAGATCGTAAAAGTAACAATAATAATAGTGATAATGCATCTGAGCCGGTAGCAAATCCTTCGTGTGCAGAGGTTCGGATAATTACAACTCCGAGGCCTTCGATACATTGGAATTCGACGTCGAGGCCTTCAGGAAGATGGAAAAGAGAAGCAAAAAAGGATGGCCCACGGGTAAACCTAGGCGACAGGGCATAAGAAGAAGCTCGATTTTTATATTTTTTTAGAATTTTAATGTAAGGATATATTTTTTGTTTATTTTTTTATGTTACAGGAAGCGTTTTTTTTAGATAATTTTGACAAGATTTTATTAGAAGTGATTTTTAAGTTTCAAGGACTCTTTGCATCCTTGTCATCTTATGTTTCTTTTTTCGAGTTTTTAATATCTGTGTTTTTCATTTTTTGCATGACAGTGAAGTGTTTTTTAAAACAAAAAACACTTTTTTAAGGGGCAAGGACCTGCTTTTACATCCTTGTCATGTTGTTTGTTTTGGGGTTTTAATGTCCTTTGATAAGTCTATTTCTAAGATTAGTCTTAGTCAGACAATACTAGTCTTATGACAAGACTAGTTTTCTAAGTCGCAATTGTTTTTATCATGTAGGGAAAGAAAATTTTTATTTCTTTTTTTTTTTGTTGTTGAAGAAGGCAAATGACCGCAGTAGTTGGTTGTCCCTAAAATCTCAAAAATAAATAGTAATAATTTTTTGTTGTCACTGGGAAAGACTTACATTTTAATTAAGCACTATTTAAAACCGGAATAGTTTAATATCGTTATTTTATTTTTTATTTATTTTCTCAATTTATTATTGAAAAAGCAATAATCTCATATATCCTAGAACAATAAATTTTTAAGTTTCATTTTATTAATTAACAAATTTTTTATTACGATTTTATAGAAAAATAAAAAACTTCCGGGTTTTTATTCGAATAAACTGATTATTAATTAATTATTATAACTGAAAATTAATTATATACTACGTTATACTAGAAATAGAAAAATTAAAAAAAAATAAATACAATGTAACAGAATCAACTGTTTTTATGATCTTTTCCTTCTGTTTTTTATTTTTTATAAAAACTATTTACTTTCTATTTGAGTTATTGTTAAGAAAAAAACAGCGTAAAGAAATTTTCAACATTTCCGTAATATTTTAATTACTTTTTTCATTGATTTTTTATTAGAGAAAAATTAATTATAATTATAAACCTTACCGGGACAAATTAAATCAAAACAACAACATTTTTTTAATAGAAATGACACAAGCTAAAAAAATTATTTTAATAGATTCCAAAGTACTTAGATTTGATGTTCTTTTCTGGTTAAAATTAAAATGTTATAATTATTAATACCCATTTATATTTTTGAATCACCGGTTACAATATAGAATAGCAACAGCAGTAAGAACTAGTATAGTAATTAGTAAAAATTATCGACATACCTTTATCGCATTTATAACGATCTGAAATCTATCGAGTTAAAAAATGAAAAAAATAATAATTTGGGTTTAATTCTGTATGTATGACTATATGTCTTGTGTATATATATATATATATATATACAAGTATATATATGACAAGAAGATTATGAACACATATATCGTACATATTTTCACGTATATAGTAAAAAATAGTTATTCAATAATATCAATAAAACAATTTAAAAAAATCAGAAGTTATTAGCGAAATAAAATTTTATATACTTTTAAAAATGTGTGTATGTAGCTTAATTGGTATTATTACTCTTTTACATTACACTGTTACATTGCATTATTACTCATAAACCGTCAAGCATTAGCAATGAATAAAAAATATAAAAAATAAAAATAAATTAATTACTCCTTGGTGGTAGGAATGAAGATTTTTAAACATTCATTTTATCAATAATAATCAATAAAAATTACTGTTTCAATAAAAAGTGACAGTTTCAATAAATACATCGAACTTGAGATAAGTCATAGACCCCAAAAGATAGTCTGATTTTCTTAAATATTAACAATATCAATGTACAAGACATATCACACAAAATATCAGGGATTATATGTTAACCCGTTCCAAAATTATTAAAACTAGACGCCTATATATATATATATATTTAGTGCCTTCAATTAATTGGTATTAATGAGTCTTTATTATTATTTACTTTATTGACGGCTCATTATCACTGCCCACATTCTATTCAAAAGTTAAATCTTTTCATCCAATGATTTCATAAACATTTTTTTTTAAATTTTCTTCAACGTAACGAGACAAACCAATCAATGAGCATTCATGAGTCCTATATCACGCAGCCGATATCTTTTCCGCTCTACCGCTTGGAATATCTTTATTAACAATGGGAATAGCATATTACTAGTTAAAGATTTTTCAAAACGGCACAAGTTGTAACACGTTGAATTTCCTCAAAATACTAAACAGCCAAATTAAAATTCTAAATTTAAAGCACTTAAATCTACCAAATTAGCAAAAATAAATTATTATATTTCTGTGACTGGGATAAAAATTCTGAAGAAAGTTCTAGAATTCTGTTAAATGTGGAAATGTTGAATTTTAATAAGCTATTATCTCAGTGTAACGACGATATTATTTTTAAATCAGGTCTTTAGAGGTTTTAAGTGAAACAAACCTTCAGTTTCTTTCACCTAACTTTGCATGGCACCTAACTTCACTGGACCTTAAAATTGAGATTCTTTTGATTATATTGATTTAAATTTTCTGACGAAATAACAATAATTATATTAATATATATATATATATATATATATATATATATATATATATATATATATATGTATATATGCATATGTATATATATATGTACGTGGAAGTAAATATGATTAGATATGTTCTGTTAAAAACTACAGTTAAGAATTTGATTTTTCAATAAATTTACTAATATAAAAAAGAAACGTTGTCTATCTTTGAATAAATCAGTAAGTTAATGTTTTATGTTAAGTGCATAACCGTAACGGTTGTAAACGATCTGATTTTATCGCTAGTCTCTTCTGAATATGACATAGACATCCTTAAGAGTAGCAAGCATCTCATTCCAGACTATTAGGGGAAATTTGGACTTAAGTGGCTTCCCGTTATGAACGAAATATAAACCCTGCCAAATGTACGGTTGTATATCAGAAAGCCAAACCAAAAAAATTCAGATGACATTTAATCCTACAGGTGATACATTCATTCTGTTCATCCCTCATATTTTCTTACAGTGCACCATGACAATAATTTTAGGTGAAGCCATAAAAAAGTGATTGACTACAAACTTTCCATCAAGGGTTTGGTGGATTACTGGGTTTCTTCATTCGAATTTTATTTTCAGTATAACCATTTCCATATTCGTAATGAGACAAATGGCGTCACAAATCTTTCGATAGACTCTTATTCATTAGAATATCAAATGTACCGTATATAAATCGTTATTACTGACTATTAACACACGTATATTTTATGTACAATAATTAATTATTATTGACGATGAATAAAATAATTATCGATTACAATAATGAAGCAGGTGCATCCAAATCGCTCATTAAATATAGCACTTATTCTTGCACACGTACAATGTGTACAATGAATAAAATTATGTACGTATATGCAGCGAACTTTATGTGTACGGTATACAAAATTTCAATGCATGCAACTGTATTGCAGTAGATACGCAAGGATCTAAATTCTATTTTCCTTTTTTTTTTAGCTTCAACCGGATGTTGGACAGTTGACGGAAATGAACTGAGTTCAAACGCCCCACCTCCAAGCTCTTCCTGTCATTCGACCTCACCTGTTTTGAGAATGTATTTTATATATGTGTGTAAACGTATTGAATTATGCGTGTTACTCTGCTTTTAAGTGTTTTTGTATTATTGATTTATAGCTGACGGTTGGATAATACGATATAATAAGATAGTTTGTAATTCGCATCTCCTGTTATTTTATTATCTTTATTGTATTTCTATTTATAAACGTTGTTCTACATTTAGGCAGTCTATTTATCTTTTTACAGCGTACATTTTGAGTAGCTAACTTGATATAAAATTGCTCGTATGTTTTTACTAAGCAAGTATACTACAACTGCTTTATGCATTAGAGCATAATATATAACGGACCATGAATGATTTATCTAATCAACGTGAAATAAGACATTCATTAAGAGTATAAATCTGTTATGTACATATATATATATATATATATATATAAAGTTTTAATTTAAGATACTATAATTAATCGATTGAATTTATTTGACTGATTAACAGAGCGAATTTTCCATTGTTCGAAACTGCTGGAAGTCTTCTTCTGTGAGCTCTTTCATCATGCTGCCGCTTTTTCTTTCATAGCTTCAACTATCTGAAATCTTGTTCCTTTTAATGCAAATTTGACCTTGGGGAACAAATAAAAGTCACATGGTGTCAGGTCAGGCGAATAAGGCTGATGGTCTAACACTGAGATGTTATACTTGGTGCTGGCTAGTACATATACATAGTTATTTTACGATTTATAGTGTTATGTTATTAAATTATAATATACATTATTTTGAAACGAAGGATTTATTTAGGATACTAAAATCTTTTAACCTAGAAACGTCTTGACAGACAATGCAGTGTGAGCCGGTGGGTTGTTCAGATGAAGAACCCATGACTTGTTCTTCCACAATTCGGGTCGTTATTTTCTTATTTTTTCACGGAGTTGAGCAAGGACCTCAAGGTAGTAATATTGACTAATAGTTTGACTTTCAGGAACCCAGTGAAGGTACACAATGCCATGAATATCGAAAAAACAATCATCATCGCTTTGAATTTTGACCATCATCTTCAACATCTTCTCCGCCATCTTGGACACGCTTAAACCACTCAAAAACCCGTGCACATGATAAAAATTCATTGCCGTATACGTTTTTTAATAAAATATAAGTTTCAGTAGCGGTGTTTCCAAGTTTCATATGAAATTTCACAACAATTTTTTGCTCTAATAAAACGCTTATCATTTTTTCGGCAAAACAACAAAACAGATGTTAACCAAACGAAGGCCACGGCCATACTAATATGTCTACAGAAACTGGATAGGCAACAATCGAAAGAGAAGGCATCACGCTTCACAGTTGACGGTTACACGAATTTGGCGCATGTGCTGTTCTTTTGTAGTAGTATTAGTCTAGTTATTTAATAGCAAAACCTCACATCTATAATATTACGTAAAGAGGAAGAGGGTTTTTATTTGTTCGGGATAAACAAAAACCTACTCGATCAATCGTAACCAAATTTTTACCCATGTTTCTTGACATAACTGAGAAGGTGTTTAGATATATTTCATCTCGAAAAATCTCGAATATATATATATATACGTAGTAGTGGAGATCTGTCGGTTGAACCACAAACTTTAATCAATTGAATTAATGAACTGTGAACTGCAAGTCTCTATCACTGTGTGAGCTGGGTTTGAACTGAATGATTCTAATGAATAATATTACAAAAATAATAGAATTAAATTTACGTTAAATGAAATATTAAATAAAATTTTAAAAATTTCTGTTTAACAATAATAGCCTTGCCGTAGGAACTGCGTGTGAGGCTAGAATGGTGAGCTATGCAAGCACCTCTTTCAAGGCTAGACCAATCGTCACCATCAACTCTTAACAAATGGGGTGCCCCTGGGGCGCTGTTTTTGGAGGTGCAATGGGGTGCTCCTATAATATCTCTTCAAAATATCGTCCCATTTTCAAAATTCAAACGGTGTATTTGTTAGTAGGTTGAAGTCTAACTTTTGCATGCAACAGATACACTCTCGATTTAACAGATAACGGTTATTCAGAAATTTATATAAACGTATAGTGGGGGGATCCAGGGGGTGGGCTTTCTGGATAGATGGTAATGGCGACCGAAACAAGCTCTACGGGTGCCCAGGTCGACGATCCCCCTGAAAATTGTGAATAGAGGTGAAGCGAACTCTGCGGCCATGGGATAGGCTCCTTGGCTCCGAGGAGTCCCTGAGTTGGCCCCAGAATTCGCCTGGGCTGACCTGAGTCCCGAAGGTCCAGGTTCTGGCTTGATGGGCTGGCTAGTACATATACATAGTTATTTTACGATTTATAGTGTTATGTTATTAAAATATAATATACATTATTTTGAAACGAAGGATTTATTTAGGATACTAAAATCTTTTAAATATGATTTAATCAATGAACGCCAAATGAATTAATTAATATATATTTAAAAGTACTCTCTCCATAATTAGTGCACATCTTTCTTAATTTTCAAAGCAACTACGACATTAAAGAGTCTGTTTAGAGCTGTTAAAGTCATACTAACTAATTATAGATACCAATATTTAAATTTTAATATTAACATCAATCTAAAATGTAGGTCCTAACTTAAGGATATAGAATACGGAGTGTAATGGAGAAGTTTCCTGTCATTTACTCATTTATTATTATTAATTAATGCTCTACTTTCTCGTAATACAAGAAAATTGTTCATAAGGATAATACAGGAAAATAATAAACCTAAGATGATCTTATTACGGTTTCATTGCTTTTTAATAAATTAACGGACTCATTTAAAAGATTTTTAACCATTTTATTTAAAATAACAGTCTTTATTTTTAGAATTACTGTAATTCTACCAATGTATTTTAAACTAATATTAATTTTTAGAAGAGCCCTGAAATTCCCGCATACTCGTTAAACGCATACAGTTAAAATTTACTCAAATAATTTTCACTGACATTTTCAAAATTTTTATTTTGTACCAAACTTATTCCTATATTCATATAATTATTATTATATGCATATAATGGCAAAAAAAAAATCAGACACACAAAATGAGTGGAGATTTAATTTAGAACATAAATATACAAATTTAAACAGCTATTTCTTTTAATTAAGTTTAAGAAAACTTGATGCAAGATTTTATTGTAAGAAAATGGAAAAAAAAATATAAGTATGGAAACTCCTGAAAAATAGCATTGTATAAAAATATCAAAAATTGGTGGCTTAAAAGAGTAAAAGAAAACAAAAACTTCAAGAAAAAATATTGGTAAACAAAAACAAAAGTAATAACTCTACAAAAGCTATTGAAAGATTTATGTAACTTTACAAGTGGAAGAAAGTAAAAAAAACTTTTTGAAAAAAAAAAACTACTAATGTGTTATACAACAAAGATAGTTAAGATACAAATTATACTACGTCGTTTAGGATTAATAATGTAAAGAATGAAATATGAAAACAAACATTACATAGACTGGTTATAAGAAAACTAAACAATCATTGTTTTTATATACAGATAGAAGGAAGATAGTTGACGAGGTAAATTTCACTAAATAGTTGATCTAATGTTCAAAGATCAGAAAAGAGAAAAGAATGTATAGTGTTGTGTAACATAAGAAAAATAACTGAAATTCTATAAATAAAAATAGTTATATTTTATATATTATTTATATTAGGGAAAAGGAATCTTTTTTAAAGTTTCAATGAACTAGTGTAAGAATTAATCATTTACACCTGAACTATAAAGATATTAATAACGTGGAAATTATTAAAAAATAATCTAAGAAATATGCTAAATGTGATAATTAACAACGACTAATATTTCATTTACTTTTACGGATTATTTAAATCTATGTATTATTAGCTATTAGCCTAAGTGTCATGAAAATAATCTGATGTGGACAACACATGATTTCCTTGTACGCCTATCAAATTACATATACGGATTTAAAAAAAAATGAGAAGTACATAAAATTTTATTTCATAAATAACTTCAGATATTTTTTCATTTTTTTTCTTTTTTATTGTTATTTATTGAATTATTATTCATCGAATTATTATTATTCATTCATCATTTATTATTAAATCAATACAGTTAAATTTAAAAAAAGAAAAAAAGGAGATGATGTCTGATTCGAACTGATATGACTTCTCCTGAGATCTAAATATTTCATTAATTAAAATTTTATTTGGCTATAACTCTGTAACCAATGAAAATAAGTACCACTTATTATATACAGTTGAAAAGCTCTCAATGAGGGCTTATTACAGAAATAAAAAAAAAATCCAAAATTAAATTTTTTTTTTAATTTTGGGCTTTTCTGGACACTTTTGGTTCAGTCGATTGTGTAGTCAAAAGGAGAGGTGCCCAACTAGATGTTACAACAGTTCTAAATCCAAAATCGTTTTTGAGTTATGCGAGATACATACATACAAACGTACGTATGTACGTACGTACAGACGTCACGCCGAAACTAGTCAAAATGGATTCAGGGATGGTTAAAATGGATATTTCCGTTGAAATCTGAAAACCGAATTTTTTTGCGATTACAATACTTCCTTTACTTCGTACAAGGAAGTAAAAAGATAGAATGGTAGGAGGAAAAATGACAAGTCTAAACCGGAAATCTAATCAAGGATTTACCGAAATATTAGGCTATTATTGTTTCTAATAGCTTGATATACATATATATTAAGAAAAACACTATTGCACAGTACGGAATAAAAAATTAATGTTAGGAAAAAATAGAAGACGAAGTCAACTAATGGCAACATAAAAGTAGGAAAAAATGAACGAGTAAAACTATGAATATTTAACTGTAGTGTAAACAGAATATTGTTGAAGTTAGGTCGAAATAAAAATTATAATATTAACGCTAAGGAATACTTGATAAAAAATAAACAATTATATTTATTTGAAAAAGCGTCTAGTGACGATATTACGTTTTGAGTGTACTTCTGAATGTGAATTACGGACATTAAATAAAAGTAAAAATTAAAGGATTGAAACATTTGAAATGTCAGCAAGGAAGAATTTGGAGAAAATCAAATGGACAGAGAAATGTGAAAAATTAAGAAATAATGACGGATTAACAGGATATTGGTTTAATCATAAAAACTTAGGATAGGAAAGCTGACTGGCAAAGGCATAACATGAGAGAAGGACTGAATAAAATGTGATAAAAGGATTAATAGAAGGTGCAAAGAGAGAGACTGGAAAAGACAAAAAAATTACAGATAATCCAAAAAGAAACGACAACTTTCAAGAACTCCAAAGATTCATATGCATTCTGAAATACATATGCATATTACATTAATAAATACATGTCATATATACTAGCAATATATATATTACAAATATATTTGTATCTATGTTATATACGGGTATTCATATATTTTCTAATTTAAACGGTCCCACGATATTGCCTCTGATCTCCATTCTGTTTTTGAGTCTAACAGAAGATTTTGATTTGGTAACCAAGAGATGTAACAATCTACAGAGTTACTTACACGAAGAAGGAACGCAACTGCTTGCGATCTCTGAATGAAGAAAGCTGCTTCGAATCAGTAAATCTGGAAAGTTCTGGAATGTCATCGTAATCAATCAATCAGTTGTAATAATACGTTTGAGATAATCTTACGTAAGTCATACGTCAATTTCAAATCACATTCTTGTAATACGGCATATCCTTTCTGAACAATGTTTAGTACTCCATATCAAACTTCCTAGGAAAAGTAAAATGGGAAGAAGTTTTCCATCGATTTTTCCACAATGTAGAATGTTCTGCACTGCATATCGAAATAAAAGTGCACCACCAACGTAGATTATTTTTTATTCATAACAACGTGGATTATTATTTTTTAGGGATGTTAGAGTTTAATTAAGTGGAAAAACTTCAATTCTTCAAACTTCTTCAATTTGAGCACTGAAATAATTTGTAGGGAAAATATTTTTTCTGTAAATACATTTGAATAATCTCACAGTGGAACATATAACTAGGTAAATTAATTTTGTAAGATCTCTAGAAACATTGTATCTTTTAAAATAAATAATTATTAGGAAATACATCAAATTACAGGTTTATTTAAAAAAATAAAAGTTAGATATTACTCGTAATCTAATAATAGGATATAATTTTAAGCAGAATAAAATGCTATTTATTTATTTATTAATTAATAGAAAACTTATGAAAATATTAAAAGGATACGCATATATATATAATTAAAATATTCCCACGAAATTTCCTTTTTAGACAGACATAGACTGAAATTTCGTATAATATTACAATAATAAAATTACCACACACTTTAACCACAAATTGTAATACATACGACATATCTTCTTACTTACTTCTGGAAAGTAGAAAATAAAGTACGACAGAATTCTTAAGAAAACAAACGGACTCTAAATTAATATGTATGTATGTAGATAAAGGCTGTAGAATGGATTAAAACATATGAATGCGGTTTTAATGTGTTTGTAATTTATTTAAAAAATAAAATTTATTTTTAGAATAATACAGATTAATTTTTTATTACATTTCTCTTTGAAAATAATATATTTAGAAAAAGGAATAGGAAATTAGTTATCAACTATAGATCACAGCAATAAATTACGTAATTTTTATTTTATTAAAACGAATAAATTACAATTGTTTAAAAGAGAAAATATCATGACTTATTTTATCTTATATAATAATTCATAGACTGTAACAAAACAGTTACTTTCAGTTGATTTATTAGTATGAATGATATTATAATTTTTAATTTAGCATCAGTTAGTATTATTGTCTTCATTCACTGTTATTCTATTAAATATAGACTTTGAGGATAAATATTTAACAAATGGTGCATCAGATTTTCATAAAATAAAGATAATAATTTAGCCTATTTAAGTTTGTTTCTAAAATCCTAACTTCTAAGGCCTTATTTGGCTGATTATAACTCGCAAAATTCAAACTTCTTAAAAGGTTTCAACCGTTTTTCTTCATAGTATTACAAGTGTTTGCCGAATTATAAACTACAAATTTTATACTTCTTATGAAGACGTGATGTTTTTGCGACTTCATCTCGTAGAGACATAGGGTACACTACGTTTTTAGTTTCGTTGATTATTCTACTTTATAAATTAAACATTAAGGTGAAGGACGAATTTTTTAAAATTAAATTGTTGTAAATTTATTATTATACATCGGAAATAACGGAGAAAGGAACGCAACACTGTCTTATTCTTTTCTAGTATAAAACCGATTAGATTCCCCACAGGTATAAAAGTTGGGAAAAATAATCTGGCAACGGTGGGTCCGTTCTCTGCGTCCATCACAAAACAAGTAGAAAAATCTGCTATCATCACATTGTCGCTTTAAAATTTAATTTATAAAACTGAATTCGTACCGAAACCACACAGAAGACTGTCCCTTCTTTTCTTAGAGTTAATTTTTTTCAGTCACACACCAAATACACAAACAAAAAAAATTAAAATTATAGAAGTTATTAATTTCAGATCTCGCAGATCCATTTAAAACAATATGAACGAGTAACTAATGGTTTCGGAACAGGAACTTTATAAATAAGTTCTTTTTTCATATAAATCTAATAACATATTCTCAAAATATTTGAACATTTTCTAAATATATTCAACACATGTAAAACGAAAGTCTACATTTTTACGTATACATTACGAAAATGTTGCCGTTTAATTTTTGAGTATTTATTCCTCTGACTCGAACACAAATAATATTTAATCTTTTAGAAGCGGTTTATTTCTTTTCTAATTCTTGATGTTTCATAAAAAAATCTACAAATTTTTCTTTTCATTTTTAAGCGGAAGGGAACAAGATGTATTGAAATCACCAAGGCTTAGTTAAGTAATATATATTTACTACAAATATTTACATTAATAAAATTATTTTTATTTTCAGGATAAATATCTATCTCGTAAATGGTTAATCAGATTTTCATTAAGTATGCATAAAAACTAAAGAAATTCAGTTTTACGTTTGCTGCTCCCCTTTAAAGAATCAAGACTTTTTTTTAGTTAAATCTAAGAAACTTTCTTTCTGTTTTAAGGATTTGATTTTTGTAATCAAATCCTTATTAATTAAAGCCTTATTCTTTAATTACATCTCATAGCATTAATAACCAGATATTCTTCAAATTTTGAAGCATAATAAAAAGGATCGAATTTTTTGAGCACGGTGATATATAATAAGTGTACATTTTGATGTTTTTATTTTTTAATAATTTTTAAATCATCACTACACTGGATTTTTTCTTGTTTTCCAGTGACTTGTCCAAAGTTTTAGTGAGATATCTTTTGATTCTCTTTGTTTAAAAACGTAACTTACTTTTTAATAGAAAGAAAACTTTTCATTCTTATCGTTCGCAGCTCTGTCACTTTGTTTACTTTTCTACCTAACTGTGTTTTTGTTACAAAAAAGTAACATTATTGTTTACAAAGTTCGCTCCGCGTGTTACTTGTAAGTTATATTGTTTTTATTGTTATTTTCTAAAAACAATTTATGCCACGGTTTAATAACAGAGTTTCTAAAAAGCGTAAACCAGTAAAACGGCCTTATTCTGAGATAAATATACCAGTTGAACCTAATGAACCAAGTACAAGTAAGTCTTCTTTTAATTCTACAAGTAAGACTTTTCGCATTACTCCTTCTAGCTCTTCTAAAAGAAAACTTTCGAAGACCGACTTTTATGATTTTGAACATTAAACAGACTCGAATCAAATTTTTAATTTAAATTTGTTACGTAGTTTTTTATCTGAACATTTTTTGTGCAAAAATTGTACTAAAGCTAGTATAACATTAGAGGTAGTGCGTCAGTGTTGGTTGAGCTGAATTGTAGCTTAGTTTGTAAAAACTGTGATTTTAAAACACATTTTTATAATTCGGAAAGGAAAAAGATGTTAGTAAATGGTACAACGCCAACAATTTTTGATTTGATTATTAGATTAGGGTATGCTACTAGGTGTATTGGAAAAGGAGTCGCTCCAGGCAGAGAGTTTTGTGGAATTATGAACTTACCTAAGACCTTTATTCATCCGGAGGTCTCAGGTTTGAATCCCACTCAGGCAAGGCATTTTCACACGCTACAAAAACTGTCATTCATCACATCCTCTGAAGTAGACCAAACGGTGATCTCGGAAGTTAAAAAAAGAGACCTGTAGAAAATTTTAATAAATATGTCGACATATTATGCCTAGAAGTAAAACGTGTTTTAAAATTATTTACATCTCATCTTTTTCATTACATTTTTGCATTTGTTTACGCATGCAATTATTGTACAATAAACTATTTTCACGAACAATAGTTTAAACAGAAAAATATTAAAAAATCAGAGAAAGTTATCGGTTCATTCTAAGAAATGCTGTTGTTAATTATGTAAACAAGTCACAAGAAAATTATTAACTTAATTCTTTTGTTACACTTTTTCAAAGTAGCTTAGATTTGAACCTACACAAAAAATCATCATATTAAAAACAGAAATCAATTAATTCTATATTCAAATAATTGTTTTTTATTGCTAGGTGCAACTTTACAAAATATTATTTTCAAACATTATTTCTTCTCATTTCCGCTGTACGGTATTTAATGAAGAGTTATTTATTTCAAAGTATATTCCAATTACCTCATCGTACCCTATTGTTATTATTTATTTCATTATACAAAAACAGTATGCTTACGCCCACTTACAGTTAGTGTTATATGGTAACGAATTTGTACAAGAAATCCGATGACCTCCGTATGAACGACCAATACGCTACCACTCCGCTACGGAGATGGTAGCGCTTTTATCATACCAAATTATAAAATTCAAAAGAAAATAAATTGAAACATTTTTTTCTTTACAAACATGCATTTCATTAAAAAAAAATAATAATAATAAATAAATTTAAAAAAAAACAAGACAATTCGTACTAAAAAGTAAAAAAAAAATTGTTTCCAGAAATTTTAGTGTTAAAAAGGATTGTCTATTTATGCATGACTAAAAAGAAAAGATAGCGTATGCTTTGATTACAAAGTACAAAGTGGCTCTATATGAGAGAAGCCCCACGCTTTTCTTTCTAGTAATGCATTAATAACATTTTTGTTTTAAAGTTATTTTTTTGAAAACAAATTTATTTATTTTTTTAATACATATTTTTTATTTTGCTGATTTTTGTTATATTTTTCTAAAGAAATAATGTTTTAAAAATTAAAAAAACGTTTTCTACTTTTTAGCCTTAATTAATAGAAATTATTATTAAATTTTACATTTATCAAATTTTTAGTTTTATAAGTAAATAAATAAATAAATAAATATATATATATATATATATATATATATATATATATATATGTATATATATTATGTGTGTGTGTGTGTGTGTGTTTATTGATATTAATCTTTTTAAGATTCACATTATTCCTTTATACTGTTAAATTATATTAAAAATTCTAATAATAATCTGTAATTATAAATTATATTTAAAAAAAAAAAAAAAAAAAAAAAACAGTACAGAATTTTGAATGGTAAGACAATTTTTTTTTAACCTCCGGGTCTACCGTTAGGTTTGCTTCAGAGGATAGATGAATGATTTGTAGCATGTGTGAAAATATCATGCCTGCCTGGGATTCAAACTCGGGACCTCCGGATGAAAAGCCGAGACGTTACCAAGACATATCTTACCTTAATTTTAAATCACGTTATTTATAATTAAATCAGATGATTACCGTACATAAATTTTAGAAAGTAAATTTACACTAATTATATTAAAATTCGCTTCAACAGTCATCTGATCGATTCATAATGAATCGACAGTCAAAATCAATCGGATCGATAACGATTCTTGTCGATTCAGCTCTCTTCCTCAAAATATTTTTCTTAGACTATTGACAGACTTATTAATATATATATATATTATATATATATATATAAAAAAAAAAAATTAATGTTTGTATGTTTGTTAGTCTCGTATATGTTGCTATACCATTCATTCGATTGCGCTGAAACTTTGGTGAATTGTTGGGCAAGTCACCAAATGCACGCCCGCGAATGTTTCTGAATTAGTTTGGACCCGCTAGTTGGCGCTGGGGGTCGATATATTTCAGAAAATCGTATTTATGATCCGATTTGGCTCATATTCAGAATATATATTAATTAGTGAAAATAAATATTTTTGTGAAAAACGGAAAAAGGGAAATAGGATAAAGGGAAGGAAAAATGGGGAAAAAGGGAAAGGTTAAAGTTCCATAATGTTCAGTTTTTAATGTTTTATCAAACTTTCATTTGTGTTTATTTAATCTGTGTATATATATATAATCAAATCTAGCAATGGCGAAGCATTGCCGAGTCAGCTAGTAAAACATACAAATGAATGAAATTAACAATAGAATATTGTACTGTCACCCGACTTACGTCGCTGTGTAAAATTTTACCATTGTATGACGTCGGGAAAAAAGTTTAATTAAGATTGCAAGATTTGAGGATACGGTTGAATCATTGTAAGTTAAAGTAAAGAACGTAAAAAGATATTAATTTATAATCGAGTCAACTAAAAAAAAAAAAAGTATCGGAACGTTTGTAAATTAATGAAAATCACGCGAAGGAAAACTTAAATAAATCTAAACTAAATGAAGAAAAGAAAATTCAAACTTTTATGCGATTAATAAATAATTTATTAACATCTTTTTATGTTTTATGAAAAACATTTGTTAATCATTGAAAATAAAATATTAATTACGTAATATCGATTTATAAGTCATTAAATAGTAAAAGAAATAAACTATTAATAAATTAACTTACGCTTAAAAAATAATGAATGATTTATTTATGATGGGCTGAGAAATTATAGATGAGAAACCGGTACATACCTGCAATCAGAAACAAAAAAAAATATTACATTAAATCTGACATACGTTATATTTATGCTTGATTTAACAAGTGAAATGATTATTTATATTATCCATATGATCTTTTTTCTTAAAAAAAGAAGAAAAAAATTAGCTATTACGTAAAAGTTTGTTTTCTCCAGCCAGTTTTCCAGCTACTGCCGGATCTGAATGTGTGCATTGGCAAATGTAATTTCCGCTAACGACTTGCCAAGCCTGACGTAGTGCAACGTAAGAGTAAATGTTGTAAATGTACCGCTTAACATGTAGTCTGGAGCAGACTCGGATCGACCACTCCTGAGACGTGTGATTAATTGAAAGCCAACCACCAAAGAACACCGGTATCCACAGTATAGCATTCAAACCTATATAAAAAAAACCGTCTTTACAAGAGCCTTATTACTCTCGGCTTCAAAAATCAGTTGATTCTGCGATGACAAATTTAACCCTAGACTAACCCGGCGGGATATGTAAAAGTAAAGCACTCACATATAATGGTTAGGTTTAACTTACAAACGGCTAGTAGGCAGCCATGTGAACTTTCTAGCAGCTAATCTCCTAAATAACAGTGAAGATGTCCAGCGACTGAAACTCCAACTCGTACTGGATTTAGGATATCTGAGTGACACTTGTATTGGTTCGGTATCAGATATGTGATAAACGTATTTATTATGTCTAGGTGAGGAGCCTAGAGCCCTTCTGTTTCTTTCCGTAAATTTGTTATGTTAATATTTTGGGTAGATTTTATAAGCTATCTATTGTAATAGGTACCATGATTCGACTTCCGGAAAATTTCGACATATCTTCGCGTTTCACAACTCCTAGACCCAAAACCACCGTCAGCTCAAAAGTTTATATATATATATATATATATATATGTTTGTTTGTGTGTGTGTGTGTGTGTATTTCAATTTATTCTGGACAAGATAACTTCCGTAATTTTGCGCCAATCACTTTCAAATTGTTTCCTAAAAATAACCCAACCCAAAATCTCGGTCGAGTACGTTAACGGCCAAAATCGGACCATGGGGTTGGAAAAGGGTGAGGCTTTTTCGAAAAAACAAAATATCGCTATAACTTTCCTAAAATTTATCTCAGTAAAGTTTTTCGATAACACCAATAAACCATTGACCCAGGAGGTGGAAAAAAGGGGTTTTGAAGATAAAAAAAAAATATACCGCCCTTAATAGGCATAGTATCAAATCGTTTTAAAGTGGTCGTTAATCCTCTAAATATTATTTAAAATCTTTGTCTGAAACAATTTTTAATATGACCAACCCTTACAGCAATGGATGACCAAAAAAAAAATATCGCTATAGCTTTCTTATTAAGTAAAATATCGAATTCGTTTAAGTTCCTGCTATTCTTTGGATAAGGGCCAAAAACTTATCTAAGTAAGGTTTTTTGATATCACAACCATTGGCCCAGGGGGTAGAAAAAATGGGGTCTAAATTTAGGTCTTACATTTTATTATTTATTAAAGGAAGTTCAAGTCAAAAAAAAATCACATTCCTTAACCAATCTTGTGTATTATATACTTATACTATGTATTCGTTTCTTTTTTTTATTTACTTACGGTTTTCTCTTGTGTATTTATTTGACCTAATTTACTGGTTTTAAGTATACGTGTGGTTAATTCTATAGTCAGGAGTAATTGTAAACTATTATGAAAGATAAGTTTCATAATTTTGGTTTTGTAAGTTGACTAAGATGTACAGTTGAGATTTTAATTTATAATCTCATAAAGCTGGGAAGTTTCAAAAGTGTAGCTATATTAGATTACTGAGTTATGTTTATTTATACAGTTACATTTTGTAGTTTTTTTTTAATAGTACATATTTATTAAATAAAATAAATTAATGTTGCTAGAATATGAGTAGTTTCTCACACTGCATTATAATATGAGAATTCACAACCGTATTCTATATTTGGTCATAAAGCTAAAAAAATAAATCTGAATTTCGCAGTATTTCGTTACAGTTTTAGTTGTAGGCTACGTAGTTGGTAACAGACGATTAAGTATTCACATCAAGTTACGTTATGGTATCTATCCCGTTAAATGAATTTTCCGATGAAAACTGAATTTAGGATCGATTACGTTAGTTTCTCTATATACTACATATATGCGTGAAAAAGATACATACATACTTCCTTATATATCAGTATAAATTTCGTATAAATGTTATCAGTTGAAAGATTAGAAGGAAGTTTCATGGAAGAAAGTCGTATCTGTGTAAAAAACAATGTACATCATTTAACGCTTTAATTTTTTCACAAGTTCCGTGCCACATTTTTCTACTACATTTTGATAGCAGATTCTCGTAAGAATCTATTCAAGATATTAGAATCAAATTTTAGTTAAATTATCTAAATGTTTTTCTTTATAAGATAGACGAAAATTATAAAATAATTCATAGAAAAATTTTATCAATTATTTAGGAATGTACTCCTAGAGTATTTTCAATTATTGGAATCATTATTTCCTGTCCGTGAAATTTCAATATTCTGACTTCAGATTCGGATAATGTATCAAAAATTAGTTAAAGAATCTACTTTTTGTTTTTTTTTCTATCCCATAGGGAAATAGCCAAAATGATAGAAAAAGTATACAAATTTTTTTTTAATTTCTAAAATGTTTACTTCGAGTTCTTATCGATTATCAAAACTAAAATTTGTTACTGGTGAAAAACTAATCCCCTATCAAGTCGAAAGTTCGTCAGATTATACATTTTCATGTACGTAAGTATAAATTTACGTGCGTATTTATACGTATATACATATATACGTATAAATACGCATATAAACATACGCATACTGTTTATATTACATATAAACAGTAATAAATGTTTCTACTACTCTACATATATGTTTGATGATTTTGTCAATTTTTATTATAATCTTTTTATTATTAACTCACCGTCTGTAATTAATTCGCTATTAATTATTGGTTTAACATAAAACGTTATTAATATACTTACCAAAAGTTAATATACACTCATAGAAATTCAAACAGTACACTAAAAATTTAGACTGTTATACCTACTTAACAATTATACTATTTATATTATAATTATATAATTGATTGCAATACATTTCTTATATATAAAAAAAAAAAACAACACAGTTGTACTTTTCTGGCACTGCTTGTTTATTCTTACAAGTATGTGTAGTGCAAAAATAATGATACATGAAAAAAAATTAAAAAGTTCAAAAAATTGATATCTTTTTATTTTTTTCTGCTCCTCTATCCACTGTAGAACTATTTAGGTGTTATCCTTGATGACAATCTTCGATTCAAGGTGCAATTTCAAAATGCTGCAGAAAAGGCTTGTTCTGCTTTCTCCAGTATTCCGAGAGCAGTTCATCCCGATCGGGGGCTTAATATCAGAATCATTCGTGTCCCCCTATTTAAGGGTGTAGGTGAAGCTATAATGCTGTGTGCTGCACCTGTCTGGGCTGGTCGAATGAAGTACAAATGTTATAGGAATATTTTGTTGAGAGTCCAGCGTCTCCTATTGTTATTTGTGATTAATGCCTATAGAAATGTCTCGCGAGAAGCGGTTCTCGTTATGGTCAGGTGGACTGAATCGTTCGATGGCTGTTATGCGCATGGTATTTTTCCTGAGGTGAGAAGTACGCAGGTTGTTAGGTGGATCTCCCCCAATGGGCATATTAAACAGTTTCTTTCTGGAAATGATGTTTATTGAGGTAGATTGGCCAAATTTGGTTTGATTTAATTCAGGCCGGAATGTAGGGTCATTGATGCCAGGTCTTATATGTCTGCCCCAGATACAAAGTTGAACGTACGAAGTAGTTAGAGCTTGCGAGGATCAATTCTGGTTTTGATCTGCAAGCTAATTTGAAAACCGAAAGGGAATGGAACATAGTTACTAGCTTCCTTAGATTCTTAGCCCTGCGGAAGATGGTTGTGGGGGTGTGATGCTATCATGGATGTGTAGATAGAATAGCAACCCAGCTGGCTAGAGGCCCGCCTGGGTGCTTACTTCGGCCTTATAGGAGCTCTGACATCGAGCTTCAATTAGCCGAGATAATTAGAATGGGTGTGTGGAGAACTATGTGATGAAGCTGTGGTATGGGAGGATGTAAGCATTAACCTCGCTTCCGAAAGTGGATCAGAGCAGAGAGAGATAGGGTGTTTTCATTAAAGCCTATTGAATTTTTGAATCTGTTTCTTGATTTTTATGTATATCAAGATTACTTTGAGTAAAATTGAAATCTTGGACAACAGTCGTTGCGATCAACATTGCTTTCGTTGGTATGAGAATAGGTGTTTAAAAGACTCATTCTAATGATTTGAGTGCATATTTTAGTGGAAGTTAGATGTGGCAGTAGTTTTGTGTGAAACCTCGTTGTAAGTGGAAGGCGTGGGGATCGTGCTTTCGCGAATCGATTAATTTAATAGTAGAGTAAATGATCATGGTTGGATGAAGCCACACGAAGCCGATAATAAGTTGTGTAAATACACTGATGGAAATGTCTGCTGAAGCATTTGCATTGGTGGCATCTTGACAGCGGCCAAACTGTTCTGCGATGCGTTATCAGGTTTAGAGGGTCTTCAAGACGACTCCGGTACAGCCAATCAGGGTTAGAAATAGAGAGAGTTGTGTGACATCACAAGGTGGATGTCTTCTCCTGCGGGGGTCATGAGACGAAATTATTGTTCTTATCAGGCTATTGTCAAATTGTGCAATCTCTGTGTTATCAAATGTTGCCGTGACTGAATCGGCGACAAATTCATCCTCTTCTAATCAAAAATGTGGACAAACCGGTTAGTATACTGATGTATTTGAAAACAATATGGAAATTTTTATAAATCTATCAGCCCTGGAAAATAAGTAGATGAAATATTCACGGCGTAATTCCAAAAAAGAAAAAGAAATGCCGGGAATTTAAAATTGTTAACATCAGAGATGTTATCCAATCGTAACCTTGTCTTTTCTTAAAACATTTTGTCAAAGTATATATTGACCTAGTTTCTTCAAACGAGCAGAATTCTTAACATACATTTAGTTTTGACTTATAATCTTATCTCAGATTAAAAATGATTTACAACTGACTTTTGTTCGTTAAATAATCAGGAATAAACTAATACTACACAGTACGAACTGCTATTGATTTACAGCTTATCGATTCTTCTATATTCTAATGTTCGATCTTCTGTGCAATTGGTTACTTCGATAGTAAATAGCGTTTATTGAAGATGTAACCAGAAATTTTTCGGACCTTACTAGGTAACAGAATTCAACAACACGTTATAATCCATAAAATATGACATATTTCATCATTTAACCAATCTTATGACTATTAGACAATGCTAAATATCAAAGAGTATTTGTAGAGTGCAATATAAATGGTGACATCTTGTAATAAATTGCACGATATTGAAATTATAATATTCCAGTAAATAACTGATAAACAGGAAAACATTTCAACAGTAAGGTATCACGGAATTAAAATAATTCCAAATATGAAAAAAAACCAGTTGGGTATGACAATCTGTTAAATTACCTGAATATAAACATATGAATCATACTCTAATTTATTCGTTATAAACTAAATAATGACACAATTACTTTATTACTGAAGTCAAGTACAGGGTGTCCCATATAAAACGCAACCCAACCTTATATTTATAGGTATTGAAATAATAAAAAGGCATGTGTAAATGTAAATGTAATTTCTATTATTTAAATTAAATTTCATGGATGAGTGATTGATGGGTTGCGTTTTATATGGGACACTCTGTATAATTCGAAATAACCTATTGCAGTATCCTATAAATAAATTCTGACAAAAATAATTAGAGAAATGTAATTTTATTTACATATAAATTGTATTAACTTGGTTCGGTGGCGTACAAGAAATACCAGAATATTTCCATACCTCTTGAACCTTTTTTTAACGAAAATGTTATATTTAATTTCAGTGGATTGTTACAACACCACCTGAGAATTTGTTACAATTGTAACATTTTCCTGAAAATTTATTCATTACGTATATGGATATAAACTATTTCGGTTATAATAATTCATTCTTTTTAAAACTGCATTTCGTTCTACAGAATCGTTTTTAAACTGTAAAATTTTGTTACGTAAACCATTTAGTCAATTTCAAGACTTCATATACGTAAATTCTATAATTTGAAATAAGTAATTTTTTTGATAAATTTATTTATTCAGCAGCTTGGTTCAATTTAGTTTAAGTGTTGGAGAATTCTTCTACCATTTTTGTTCAAAATGGGTCCCACCATCCCACCTTGCTTGTACCACACCCCCTACAAAACTGAATTTTTAATAAGATATACGTTACTATGGTATTGTTTACATATTATTACTTAATAATACGTATTGTTAATAAAAAAATTCTATAAAATTTATCTCTGATCTTTTCTTTTCAGGTACTCCGATCGTTCAAGTTTCATTTCCATATAAAACTAAGCTCCAAACATATACTTTCAAAAATCTTTTCCTGACGTTTAAATTCATTTTTGATGTAAAAAGTTATATTTCTGACTAAAGGTTTGTTTCGTCTGTGCTATTCGGCATTTTATATCGCTCCTGCTTCTTCCATCTTTAGTAATATTATTTCAAAAATAACAAAATTCTTCTACCTCCAAAATCTTTTCCTGTTTTTACATTCAGTGGTCCATCTTCGTTATTTCTACTACATTTCATTACTTTCGTTTTGTTCTTGTTTATTTTCATGCGGTGGTCCTTCCGTAGAACTTCAACCATGCCATGGATGAAGTCCTACGCAAGGACTTATTATATTCATTCTTTCTTCTAAATCTTTTTTATTCTCAGCTAGAATTACTATATCACCAGCAAATCGTAGCATCTTTATCTTTTCCCCTTGTACTGTTATTCCGGATCTAAATTGTTCTTTAACATTTTTTTTTTGTCTTGTCATTTGACTGGTTTGATGCAGCTCTCCAAGATTCCCTATCTAGTGCTAGTCGTTTCATTTCAGTATACCCTCTACATCCTACATCCCTAACAATTTGTTTTACATATTCCAAACGTGGTCTGCCTACACAATTTTTCCCTTCTACTTGTCCTTCCAGTATTAACATATAACTTTATATGTTATGTTATTTAACAATATTTTCTTTAACATATAAATATAATATAATATTATTATATATTAATATATAAAATATATAATATATAAATTTAATATTTATTAAATGTTAATTCTTTTTTTACGTCAATAGAAAAAGATATATATTTTTTTTTCAAAAGACCCTGTGAGTTAAGACCTTTTGCCTAATACATAAACTGTTCTCATGCCGACATAATTACAAACATATTTCTCCTTAAACTGCATATCAAACCATACTGTCTATTATTATTATTATTATTATTATTATTATTATTATTAATAATACATAATTTTTCATCCTCTTCGTATATATTAATACTAAAGGATATCAATTAGATTATTGTTGTAAAAATTTTCTAGGAAGCAACTTTGCATTCGTATAGATCAGTACTCTGAAATAAAACTATTCCCCAGTGAGGACTTTAGGAACCATGTGAAAAGGACTTATTGATACAAACGGAAAACGGAACAGTAGTATAGATACAAACGCAAAACATTGATAATCTAATCACTACAACCTTAAAGAGGATCATTTAAAAATAAGGCTGATTTAATTTTATTGATTTGAGTGTTATTTTCTGCCCTTCCTAGCATTGCCATTCTAATATACGGAAATGACGTGTTTCGGAGTACCTCAATTCCCAAAACAACTTATATCACTTCCGACTGTTACTCCTATCGAGTGCTAAATTAGCATCGGTGGCATTCTGACAGAGGTCAAACTGATGACTGTGATGTGTTACAAGGATTAAATGGTCTAAAAAACGACCTCCAGTAAATCCCATCAAATCTTGTTATTGAATCGGCTTTTTTGATGGAATTTTAAATTTGCGTGAACTTTCATCACTTTTGAAAGAGGATAGATTTATAATAAATAGATTTATTTTATTTTATTGTTTTCTTATGTTCGAAGTCCTGTATAGGTCAAATCTATTAAGTGAAATTTGACACACTTCCCGTTATCCAATCAAGCTGAAATTTTGCACACAGCTTTGATTCTGATGACAATATAATATAGCATATTTAATATCGTTATAAATTCAATATGGCAGATATTGTGAAAACATATTTCTTTATTTACATACGAATAAAAAATCATGTTTTTGGTAAGTAAGGGTTTGTTGCGGCAGCGAAACGATTTTGTAACGATATTAAAATAGATTTGTTATTATTACCTATCGTTACTGATATGTTACTGTAAGTTATCTGATTTTGTTACGATGACAAACCGATTTGTTATCGTAAGTAAATGAATTTTGATTTTGATTTTCTGAATTTTGTGATTTTTATCGCGGGCGGGAGACTAAAAGTAAAAATTAAATTAATTGAAATTGTTCTAAAAAGTAGAAAACAATTTTTCAGTGATTGTGAAATAATCAAAGTAATTTTCAACATTTGTAAAAAGAAAACTATTGTACGCTCATAAAATATTACTGAAGAATTCAAATAGGTGCTCTGTGAGAATCAATAAAGGTAAAAATGGGAACATAAATTAAAATGATTAGACAAAGTAATATTTTATGAGCGCATAATGATTTTCTTTTTACAAATGTGGAAAATTATTTTGATTATCTTATAATCACTGAAAAATTATTTTCTACTTTTTAGAGCAATCTTGTTTTAAAAGAAAACCGTTGTTTTAATTTAAAAAAAAAATTATTTATAAATTATTTGTATTTCAGTTAGTAGTGATTAGACAATTATGTTTTAATTTCATTTCGTAACTATATATTGATTATTTTCATTTTAAATTAATAATTATTAGCGATTATTTATATTCTTTATGATAAAATGTACGGTACATAATTATTTTTAATGTTATTATTATTGTTGTTTTAAATAAAAAGTTAAAGATTGTAATGTATTATTTCATTATGTGTTTAAAGCATTTCCTACAGTTACTTTACTTGTTTGTCAGATCTACTCTAAAACGTTCAGAGGAATTTACGTCAAATTAATTTTCAGGTCGTAAAGTCAGATGCTAAATGAAATCAGATGAAAAGAAACTGTAAATTAGTGTAACTGATTCAAAAGTAAAATAAAAAAAATGCTAAAATAATTATTTGTATGCTTAATACATTGAAGATTAATTGCATGTAAATTTAACACAGATTTTTTATAAGTAAAATCCACAAACTAAGGTCTTTATTTTTTAATAAAACGAAGAAATAAATTATTTTTATCTAATTAAAAGACTAGAAAATTAGTTAAAATTAATTACCAGCATGAATAAATAAAAAGTTTAAGAATACACTCAACTATTCACGAGCGAATGTTTAGCACGGACGGTATAAATCCAGTACGTGTTGGTCTCCCGTGCGCTAGCACGAGCGCGTTGTTGTGTTTTTCGGGTTTTTCAATCGTTTTATTTTTCAAGACATTTATAAATGTTGATTCCTATTATACTTAAGTGAGTTAAAAAGAAAACAATAATTCAGCACGGAGGGTTAATACACCGATGAAAACTCAGCAGTGAATGTGTTAATTTTATAAATTTACTAAAAAGTTATCTAATTATTTAGTTATGTTATTATGTTAACCTTATTACCGTTCTCAAGAGTAAGCTCATATAAAAATTGTTGATATATAAATAATTAAATAATATGGTCTAGTAAAATAGTATAATAAAATGCTGCCTTCTAAATAATTGGATTTCGGATTAGTTTCCGGTAAGGGTCTGACATTTTTTCACCTATTCTCATCTTTATCGTTAAAATACGCGAAAGTGCACATCTGAAGTAATTTAATTTTAGTTTTCAAGATAACACTAAGTTTAAATAAATAAAAAGAAGAATCTAATAAATTACATGTTAAAATGTTAAAAAAGAATACAAACTGATCATTCGTCTAAGAGATGTATGTGTACGTTTGTGTGTGTAGGACAGAGTGAGAGAGAGAGAGAGAGAAGGTGAAAGAGCAAGTAAGAGATTCAGGTCGGGGATTTCAGATAAAGGATAAATAAATATAAGGGCTAATTATCATTTTAATGACGCATTCACTGGAAAATATTTTTGGAAGTGCAATTAACAAGTCTCCTAAGTCTCGTAAAATAGGTAGCGTGAAAAAAACGTAATATACTGCATATTCATATTTTTGTTGTCTAATTTTAATTCATTGTATGATTAAAACTACTAATTTTATTTACATTTTTTAGATATTGTATAATAATGTTATAAATTGATAAGTTAAATTATAAACATTAAAAATTTCACGTTTGTTTTAGTAATCTATACATGTATATTAAATAGTATGTGAATCTTTCATGATCAACGCCCAGCATTGGGCGTTGATCATGAAACATTTTTATACACGTTCTTCTTACGGTGTAAGTTCACGCTAAGAAAGGATTTTTTGAAATTCCGAGTTTAAAGGGCTAAACGGAAATGGAAAATTATTATACATCTTTCACTAAAATTCGTGTGTTACTAAAAATATGTGTTTTATGCTTTATGTTGATGTTTTAATTTTCAATGCTCAAAATATGTTATGTACATTGTATAAATCAGAAATTCCGTGTTTGTTTGAATATAAATATATGTACCGATGTTCTGTTGAAACCAATAATTACTTGATCGTTCAAAATGATTGCTTTGCAATTGCATTTATTGAACTTTGGTGAAAGTTTTAGGTAAAAATTTATCTAGAAATTATTTATTATTATTTTAGATCGCTTATCTTATTGTAAGTCACTGACTAAATCACGTTCTGTTAGAAATAATTACTTCGTGTAGTAATGCAGAACCCACCGGGTCGGTCTAGTGGTGAACGCGTCTTCCCAAATCAACTGATCTGGAAGTCGAGATCGTTCAAGTCCTAGTAAAGCCAGTAATTTTTTCACGGATTTGAATACTATATGGTGGATACCGGTGTTCTTTGGTGGTTGGGTTTCAATTAACCACACATCTTAGGAATGGTCGAACTGAGACGGTACAAGACTAATTTACACTCATACATATATCATCCTCATTCATCCTGTCAAGTATTATATGAAAGGTAATTACCGGAGGCTAAACAGGAAAAAGAAAGTGTAGTAATGTAGAACATGAATTACAGAAAAAAGATTGAATCTTATTTTAGTAACTCATTCATCAATATTGGGTAACTTGTTCTCAAGATATAAGGGATTTAATAGAAAATTTTATTGTTTTAACATTTTTGTAGGTAAGTGATACATAATATTTCGTAATGAAATTTAAATAATTTAAAATAAAACCGTTTACAATTTATCAGGAAAAGTATTTTTTTTTAACGAAGAAAATTTTCAGATACGTTAAAAAAATTGATTTGAGAATGATTTAAGTTTAAATCTTTTAGCAAACATTTTGTGACAAAACAATTTTTATAGGCAAGAGATGTAATTATTCGTAGCAGAGGCTCTGTAGAATTCTATATATACAATTAAAACTGATTAACATTATAATGATATATTTATAATTCACATAAAACTGAAGAAAAATAAATTTCTGCTATTATAATATTATATTATAACTCCATTTTTTGTTTGCTTTTCGATTTGGAAGGTATTACTATTGAACGGAAAAACCTCGTTTAACAAAATTTAGAATGTAAACAAACATATTTTAACCACGCTCAGCAGTTTATGTTATTTAAATTCTATTAATTTGTTGTCTTCACTTAAATATATAACAGTGGAAAACATCCTTTTAGTAAAATATAAGATTTGGCATTTACTTAAAACTGATTTGAAGTAGATTTGACATTTGTAAAAAAAAAAAAAAAAAAAAATATTGGATAAAAAATTGAAACTGAAAGATTTTGGCGTTTTTTTAATTTGTTTACATTTCTAGCCAAAAAAATAATGTGAATGGTACAAAATTTCTAAGAAAGTTTCTTTTTCATTTTACAGGAGAATGAAAATTTCCGAGATAAGAACATATTTTTAAAAAAAATTCAAATGATATAAAATAAACTAAATAGATTTTTCGACTACTTTCATAAATTTTTTTGTTGAAATTTATATTGCGGGTTTGTGTTCCTCCATCTTTGAATATAACTTCTTTCCTGATATATTTTAGTAAAAATTTTCAAAAATAATTTAAAAATTTATATTTAAATTAAAATAAATATTTGAGAGAGATTAGATTCTGAATGATATATATATTTTTTTGAATTTGAAGGTTTTGTATCAATGACGATTGACTTGAAAATTTATTCAAGATTAACAATTTAAATTTAAAAATGTATTTAAGTAAGTTATCAAAAAATAGTGAAAGCTATTTCTTTCTGCGGCTAGAATGAAATTTTTTAAATTATTTTATACCGCAAATATTACCTGGGAGAGTGGCAGCGTGAGTGGTGAACTCGTCATCACAATTCAGCTGATATCGATGATGAAAGATCTAAGGCTCAAATCCTAATAAAGGCAGTTACTTTTATACGGATTTGAATACTAACTAGATCATGGATACGGGAGTACTTTGGTAGGTGGGGTTTCAATTAACCACGTTTCAGGGATGGTCGACCTGAGATTGTACAAGACTATACTTCATTTACAAACAATTCATTCTCATTGATCTTGTGAAGTCATATCTTACGGTGGTTCCGGAGGCTACCAGAAAAAGAGAGAGAGTTGTAACAAATTGGCCATTCATCTGAAGGTCCCGGGTTCGAATCCCAGCCAAGCATTAAATTTTTTCATACGCTGTAAAATTTCCATTTTATAGTCCCATACACAAGCTTCAAGCTTATATGGCGAGTTAATCGTAAAAAACTGGTTTTATTATTATTATTTTTATTTTAATAACATCATAAACCAACTACAATTTGACAGTTAGTATAGCCCAGTATTAGTCTGATGATTCTCGTTTCGTTAATTGGATTCCAACCACCATAATACACCAATGAAACAGGAAGTTTAAATTCAGTTAAAAGTACTGCACTTGAACTAGTATTCTGCGTTGTTTCAGAACAACGCAGAATAAATGCGTAATTGTTCGAGTAAAAAGTTATTTACTTGAATAAATAACATTCCTGTACTGTTTACAAATTAGATATTTAAATTATCTGATTTGGAAGCTAAACAACGATATTGGCAATGCTCTGATAACCGATTAAAATCCGAATAACCTTAGAATACAAAAATAAATGTAGGGTTTTGCACTCAATATTACTTCGCCAAAATTAAAATTCAAGTGTGTTAGTAAACAAATTGCAACTACATACAAATTATTTGTTAACGATAGAACTGCCAAAACAAAATTTACGTAGAAAAACACAAATGTATTAAAAAATAAACCAAAACATTCAGTAAGTTTTGCGTATAAAAAATCCCAGCATTAAAATTATTTCAAATTAAAAAAACCGAAACAAAAGCTTATTTCAAGAGCTAATTTAACAATCATAAATAATAGATAAAAAAAAAATCTTTTACGTCCCAAGAAGAATTTTATAAAAATTTTGTTATTTTTCATAATACATTTTTATAAATTATTTCAAATAACAAAAACATTATTTAAACATTAAAATAAATAAAACCTTCTTGAACGTTTTGAAACATTAATTAAAAAGGATATCATTGCAACTAAATTAATGTTCATTAAATACTTAACTTTTATTAAAATATATACTTTTAGCATATTTTTTAAATAAATAAATTTTAAATATATAATGTACTCAGAAAGTTATTTTTAATTAATCAGCTATTTAAAGACTACACAAGTATTAAGTAGAGAGTATAATAAAAAATAAAAAATAAAAACCCCGTAGTTATAACCTAAAAAGGTTTCTCTTTTTTACATTTAAAGTTATAACTTAATATTTTAAAATGTTATTTTTTTAAAGATAATTACGTGCATGTAAGATAGCAGTGCTAACAGTGACAATTAATGCAAAAAAAAGGTTTTAGTGACATGTCACGTTGCATTGAACAACAAAGAAAGAGATATATATATAGAAAGTTTATGTATATTAAAATAATGCATTTATTTTACATTTACTTAACGATATATGACAATGCATAAGCTTCTAATTTAATTTTTAATACGCAATAACAATTAGCACTAGTAAAAATTTAACATACAATAAATGTTTTCTTTTTTGTACGAATAATAACATCTTTAATCTCAAAGATATTTATAAAATTGGTGCGACTGGAAAGAACAAATATTGAGGGGAGATAACTAAATAAATGTAAAGAAAATGTAAAATACTTGGAATTCAAGTTAGGTATAAAACAACTAGAGGAAACTAACAGTAATAAAATCGATATAGAATTTTAAAATTGTCCCTCTCAGAATGAACTTTGTGAACTCGCTTTCAGAAAAATAACTTATACAAACGAAGTCAAAAATAAAGAATAGCTAACCGAACTTTTTCGGTATTTGGAAAGAGTTTTAAATTTAATCCTTCCTCAGCGATAAACTTAAAAATATTACTATTCTGTCTTATTTATTTTCTTATCTATTTATTAAAAAAAAAATTATAAAAAAATTATTTTCAATTTGATTAAATTAATATATTTATTGCTAGTACATCACCATTGCAAAATTTTAGTGTAAATTCAATCCTGTGCTACAATTTAAAAATAAACCTCAAATAAATTATTTAAAATATTTTTTTTTTTTTTTAGTTTAAAAAATTTACTTTTCTATGAAAAAAATTTGAAAATACTTCATACTGATAAATCTTCATTTAGATAAAATGTATTGACGTGTATTCGCGGCTCAATCAGGATACTGAGAGACTGATAATTTACAATGTTTATATAATTACGATTTATTGGTTTATAAACATAAAATGACATGGAAATAATAATAATATGCGACAAAAATAAAACAATTAATGAAAAATAATAAATAAACAAGTATAATCATAGTAGTCAAAACAGTATATATAGTATATAAACAATTTTCAAGTCGATTCGTTAAAAGATTAAAATGTTTATTGCATTTTTTACAAAATATCAATAATTATGGCTGATTTGTATTACCCACGTACTTTAAAACTGTCTGCATCTTAGTAACATTCATTTAAAGACAAATATTATTTTTAAATTTACTGTTGAAATATTTTAACAGTAAATAGTAAACATAATTTCTTCTTTCAAGAGTGAGAGCTATAATTTTTTTTATAAGGAAATTCTTCAAATTAAAACAATTCTATAAAGGTTGACAACAGACACTTTTTATAAAATTATAGTTATAACTTAAAAAAATAATAAATGTTTAAATATCTCCTTTTTATAGGTGGGGAAGAGTCTTAGTATAACCAATTTGTCATCAAAATAGTCTGTATTTGAAAATCCTTACCTACCGATTGATCTTTTGTCCATGAGTTAGGAGTGATCAGGGAAGCTTAACTCCAGATGTTTAACATCCCCCCATAGATTTCCCATATAATTAAATTCATAAAATCCCATAGATTTTTGAAAAACTGATAAAGTTTTTAAAATGCGTCTTTCTCTGATCTATACATTTTAGAGATAAGTTTTTCAAACAAAAAATGTACAGGACATTCTCCTCTATAATTAATGCCTTGAAGTTATGCCGTATAATTTGAAATTTAAATATTAGTTGTAAAAAACGTGTTTTTTGGGTTTTTCACCGGAAAAAATTGTTTTTCGTCTGTATTGCATTTGGAAAAGTTGTTAATCTCAACAAAAAAACAGACAAGTTTTATTCAAACAATTTTCTTGTACGACTTAGCATTCCAAAGTTATAGCGGTACAATAAACTATTATTAAAATGTTCGATAGCTTTTTGCTGCTATTAATGAAATAGAGAATCTCAAATTTGAGAATAATTTACTGGGAAGTCTATTGTTCTGTATTACATTAGTTATAAAAGACCAAATATTACATTAGTTTCTAACTTATCCAGTGTTTATATTTGCAAATGTGTGAATTTGTAGCAAAAATACTCACTTACTCTTGAAATAACAACATCCATCACTATCAGATAACAGGCCTGTTTTCGAGTAACTCTGAACATCCTGGACCATGTAGGAAAAGATACCCTTCATGTGACGGTTTCGGTCGACACGCCATCCCTTCCGTACGTAGCTTTTATGGGCTTTACCGGAGGTCATTTTCAGTACCTCGGCAATGACATTTCTCAGTCTAGCCTCAGCTAGATATCACCGACGCGAATGCTTACGATCCATTATTATGATGCCCTTATTTTGCTTGCGATGCCGTTTTTAATAAAGTTACGAGCCATTAAAAAAAAAAAAATCAGCCAATTTATTTAAAATAAAATTAAAAGAATTTTTTTAACCAAAAACAATACTAGTAATAAGTGTGAGTTTTAAAATAATTATAATTAAAAAACAAAAATTAACATTTTTTGCATCTTGACTTTACATATACTCATACATGCTCAAATAATTTTCATTAACGCTTTCAAAACTGTTATTTATTTTCTTGCTTATTTTATTTCTTTAGTATCTTCACATAATAATCATATTATGTACCTAATACTTTGCTTATTCATAATTCTAACAAGTGTTTATTATGTCTAAATATTATTATGAACTTTATAAATTCGTAATTTAAAAATGTTACAATTAACTGAAAATTTTTAAGACAGTACTTTGATATGATTCTATAGTTTCCCTTGTTCCGTCCAGGAAGATATTAGGACAGTTTCTTTACTATTACCCGTAGAATAGCATAATTATCATTCCAGACTTAATCCACGTATATAATTTATTAATCTGAATAAAATCTATATTTATTTTGTTTTTTTTTAAATTTATAACTCGTAAAAATAGTAATCAGTCACGGTTAAAATAAAAATAGTAACGATTCAAGTTAATCACAGATAAAAATGATTTCATAGAAAGATTTAAAAATCTTCTTAAATCGACATTATAATAATAGTAAGAAAAAGATTGAGTGTTACGTCTTCAGTTTTATCACGCGCTTATGTTACTGTGACAGATTATGCGTGACTGGATCGCTCATTTTTATAAGTATTCAATTTATATAAAACCGCTACAACATCGCTTGAAATAAGTTGTTGTGATGGTATTGTCCATTAAATTACCTCATCTTACAGGATTAATTAATTCATAACTGTGTAATTTAAAATAAAATCATCACTTCATTGATTTTATTTATTAAATATCTAAATTATTTTATAAATTTTTCTTTCAACTTAAACGAAAAACTCTTTTACTTGATAGATTATTTTTAAAAAAAATTGTAGATTTATTACTAGTGTATGGATTATTATTAATAGATAAGCTATTTAAATCAAAATATACAGCAATAGAAACTTTTGTACGTACTATATTATAGACGGAAGTTTATTATGTAAATATGACAGACTGCAGGATATCAGGACATCCTCCACCGCTTATCGTATTTAAAATAAAAAGTAATTACAATCTAACAATAGAGATATTGTTTATAATAATAACTAAGGTAGAAGCTTCATTGTTATCGTAAGATAAACTATGACATTTAATTAACATATGAAAAAATTATCGGCTTCAAATTTGAAACGGAGTCCTCACGATACAAAACTTTTAACTATTTTAAAATCGAACTTCTTTCGATGGAACATTTTAAGGATAAGAGATTTTTAACAAACTCTCAGGGACATGATTGATGTTCTTGTGGGTGTATGACGTTTGAGGTAATTTGACATGACATTTGATAGGTATATCATTTGACATTTGTGGTGTATGTCGTGACATTGATGGACGATCATAAGGTAGGGTGTTTCCTATAATTTCAAATTAATAAAAATAAAACGTCAATAAAAATTTTTATAACTTAGTAATAATAGCAGACAAAAGAAATTCGGAATCATTCATGAGTATTTTTTTGTTGTTGAAAAATTATCATTTTCAACAATTCCATAGTGTATTTTTTAAAGTGAAACGATAACAAACAACTAATTTCTTATCCTTAAATAATTATTTTCACATTAAAAAAAAATGTTCACACATTCATTTCACTTTTCAGCAGAAAGATAAAAATTGAAATATTTCTCTGCTTTAATTGCAAAAAATCAAGCCATAACTTGAAACTTAACGGAAACGTAACAGATAGAATCCAACAAAATCCGCGATTTTCGAAACTTTCCAACACACAAACAACCCAACCACCCACCTATCCACCTATGCACGCGCGCAAAAATATATATATATTACGGTAAATTTCATTAATCCAGTGGTTATGAATAATTACCAATGAATTTGATTAATCGCCTCCAAAGTTGGAGAATAACATGTATAATTTGTATGTTTAACGTAAATTAGACGAGATCAGCAAGCAAAGAGAGCGTAGGTTATGTTTGGTTATGCTATGCTGATACACGTAGAATTCATCGGTACATCGAATCAACATAATTTAACGAAACATATTCTCAAACATTGGAGGCGATTAATCAAATTTACCGTAACATATGTATAATAATGCTTTATTTGTAATATATACCCACAACAAAATTGTATTAAAAATCGATAATCAAGCCCAAAAAAGAACATTTGGTTTTTAATTCTACTCCCCAGTAAATATTATCGACTTATATGGTATGATTTTTATAATTAGAATTCATATATTTCCTATATTATTATGAAATCCGATGAAAGTAATGCTATAAAGAATCATATAAAAAATGTATTACTCAGAATTAATTTTGCCTTTTAAAGATAGTAGTATTATTACGATGTGATTTTACAGACGACATTAACATCAAGTACAGATTTAAGCAACATTGTCGCAGACATTGTCTAAATTAAAGCTATATAATGCATAATTAAAACATTGGCAGTTTGGCAGAAATATAAAAAATCCTCTTCGTCACGCCGGAACGCGGAGGTAGCTTTCACCGGTGATAAGTAGGGGATAAAAAAGATTTCCATCTTAAAAGTTAAGAAAAACTGCAATTTTACTCAATGCGACAATGCTTGCATGTGAAAATAATTTCACATGTTTAGCATACGAAGCCTCATCTTACAAGTCCAGCAATATTTTGGTCATCCCTTGCCGTAAGGGATAGTCATATCAAAAATTGTTTCAGACAAAAGTTTTAGGCAATGTTTAGAGGACTAACAACTTTAAATCGACTCGATACTTTGCCTATTACGGGAGGAATGATTCTTTTTGGTCTTCAAAATCCCATTTTTCAACCCCCTGGGCCAACAGTTGGTGATATCAAAAAAATTTACTTAGATAAGTTTTATGTCTTTATCCAAAGAATAGTAGGAACTTAAAAAAAACGATATTTTAGTTAATAAGAAAATTATAGCGATATTTGGTTTTTTCGTAAAAGCTCTCTCATTTCCATCCTCATTGTCCGTTTTGGCCGTTAACAAACCCGACGAGTTCTTTTAAGGAATAATTTGAAAGTGATTGGCGCAAAATTATGGAAGTTATCGTGTCCAAAAGAAAGTGATATATATATATATATATATATATATATATATATATATAAACTTTTGAGCTGATGATGGTATTGGAGTGTGGGGGACATGAAACAGGAAGATATGTGATATGAAATTTTCCGGAAGTCGAACCATGGTACCCATTACAACAGGTAGCTTTCTTATGAACTCTACCTAAAAATATCATTGCTCTTTTTTTCATAGAAAAATTCAAAACGTAATTTACATATAATTAATTGTTGTATTTTGTATTATATACGAAATTAACAAATAAATATTTGCAAATATGCTAATAAATCAGTTTTATATTTTGTTATCAGTAATTTGACTGGTTTGATGTATGATGTATTTCTACGTTCTTTTCTAATCCGTTAGCCTGAAGAAAACATCCTATAAGCGTCAGATGCTTTTACGACCTACGAACTTTTACCTTCCATTTATTTTAAAATCTCTTCGTTCGTACCCTAACACTGACTTTAACTGTACACTAACATTCTGTAGTAAATACACATTTCAAAACCTTTCTCTATTTCTATTTTTTAAATTTTTGTGGCGTTTTTATCATTTTTGTTATATTCCATCAAACACTATACGCTTTATAGATATTAAACAAAAACCTTTCTAGTTACTAAATCTATTTTTTAATATTAGCAGACCTCTTTTTATTTTATTATTTTACACCTGTTTATTTTCGATATCTAACAAAATTCATCTATACGTTATAATTTTTATTTATTTTAGTATCAAAACTTCGGGCGTGCTGTAAATATATTTCAATGAGAAGAATCAGATAAATGAAATAATTGATGAAAAAATTCCAGACCCTTACCGGGAATCGAACCCTGATCTAGATAAGATTGCGTGCTAATCATTATACCAGTTAAATGACGGATATAAGAAAAGTTTCCAAATTCCGATATATTGTATTTCTCTACCTTAAAATTTAAAATCCCCATTAGTTGTTTCTTTTTTGTAGAATTTTATTAATTTAGTTATTTTTTTATTTGCTTTCATTAAAATCTAGTTCATCACTTAAGAAATGTCATTCGTTACTACACCTATTTCAATCCTAGTAAACTCTATTTTTTATTATAAAATTAATACAAAGCAAAATTAGATGATTTAAATATTGAGGTTAGCAAGAAAGTAATTTAGGTTTCACAGATTTAGCTTTATGTTTGTTCTGAAGGACTTTGTCAATAATATAGTTTTTCTTTTAAAATTTGGTAGCTAACACTTGTAAAATACTTAAGAAGCAAATCGCGCGTAATTTTGTTTGAGCCTGTTAGTTTAAGGTAAATTTTAACATACAAAAGCAAGAGCAAAAACAAACATTTTTCACATATTTTACTTTTTTATTTACCTAAAGGTAAGAAAGCTGCTGAGGCTCGCGAAGAGATATGTGAAGTTTCTGGTGTTCATCGCCTAACAGAATGCAAGTATTAGAATCCACTTACTGTTCTGGTCGACCTACTGAAGTCGATGAAGACCAAATCAAAGCTATAACTGAATAGATTCTCCATACAACTGAGCAAACGTTTGCAGTCAGATTAAATGCATCACTTACAACGATTGAAAATCACATCGAACGTCTTGGGCTCATTAGGAAGCTCGATAATTGGGTTCCGCATGAATTAAGAGAAATTCACGTAACACAACGAATGGATATTTGCGATATGCATTTCAAACGCAATGAAGTCGACCATTTTTTGAAACTAATCATCATTGGCGATGAAAAATGAAAAGTCTACAGTATCAAAAATCGAAAACAATCGTGATCCAAGCACGATGAACACTCACAAGTCACATCGAAATCTGAATCGCATCAAAAAAATTCATGCCATCAATTCGGTGGGATTACAAAGGTATTGTGCATTTTTAGCCGTTTCCAAGAAACCCAACGATCAGTTCAGATGTTTACTCTCAACAACTAATGGAATTGGAGGAAGTAGTCGAAGAAAACCGGCCAGAATTGACAAATCACAAACCAATCGTGTTCACATGACGATCCAAGGCCTCACACATCTTCGGTAACTCATGGAAAATTATTGGAGCTCGGTAATTTTATTGGAATTATTGGAAGTGATGTCTCATCCTCCGTATAGCCCTGATCTTTCACTCTCAGATTACAATTTATTTTGAAATTTTCAAAACGTTTTAAACGGTAAAACTATCACAAATTATGACGACTTGAATTACCACTCGGTTAAGCTTTTTTCTGATAAGTACCAGAAATTCTATGAGCGTGACATCATGAATTACTTAAGAAAGAAAGGTGGTAAAAGATTATCAGACAAAATGGAAAATATATAATTGATTAAAGTTCATTCTCTGTATAAAAAAAAATTGAGTTTTATTTCACACTACAAAACCGATATTACTTTCTTACCGACCCAATATATAAACGATATAATATATTTTGAAATTTTTCACATAATATGTAAGAAATATTTTTAAATCGGAAAAAGAAATTAATCATTCTATTATACAGTTTTATTTCACTGAACAGTGTTTGCCTCGGCATCAACCACAGTTCACTGTGTTTGCCGATTTAAATAACAATTAATCAACCAGAAATATTATCATAACTTAGTATAAAAAATGCAAAGCGGAAGAATATACTAAGTGGAACTGGGAAAAGCTTGTGGTCATAATGGCGCAAGTGAAAGTGTTAAGAGTGTTACGCTCACCCTGCAGTCAGCATTTACCTAAAAGTAAAATAGCCTCTATTTTCACGGCCCTTTTAAATAAACAAAAAAGTAATAACCTAAAGATGTGAATGAATAAATTATGTAAAATATAAACCTGTACGTTCAATAACAGAAATGTTATATTAATTACTTGCTCGTAAAGCATTATTAAAAACAGTTCTGGTTATCAATTTTACTACAGATCGATTAGTAACAGTCACCCGCATAAATATACATCACCATATACGGGCTACAATTTACATTGCAATCTTTGTTACATATTTAATCATAACGGTAAATTAATTATAAGACTGATGGGTTAACTTTAAGAAAATAAATTGAAAATAAATATATATATATATATATATGAAAGACTGACAGAGTAAAGTGAACTAAAGTATCGCTCTAGAAGCTTCAAAAATGGTCGGCAATATATTTATTAAAATAAATAAACAAGGACAGTTTTAAATGTTATCCGTTACACTATTTAACTTTAATATTATTACAGCCCATAATTAAATCCTTGAGCTAGTTTCTTTGCAGTTTTATAAGATAATATGACGTTAATAGATTTGCTAATCGAGGATGCATTTTTCAAAGAATATTATACAATATAGAAACTAATATAATAATTTTCTGAGTTAAATAATTTATTACAAACATACAATCCTTTGTCTCCATTTTGTGACCCTGTTCACTAATTATTATATTGTTTGCGGTGTTGAAAGTATATGTTACAGAGGATACTAGCAGTATCATTGTTTGCCAAATTATATAGTTACAACAAATACTATATAATATTCCAATAGGCTATTTTTTTTTTAGCGCAGTTTCACTTCATAATAATGCCTACTAAATAAAAAGAAACAAAATACAGAATATATGTTTGAAGATCGTACAAGTTTTTCTGTCTGAATTTACTTGTAAATCAGTTCGTTTAAATTATAATTTAAAATAATGTAATGTACATTCCTAATATCTGTTCAGAGAATATTCCTAAGCAGTTTATCCATTTTTAATTTAAAGTATGTTGACTGGATTTTTGCTCCAACTCAGAACTTAAACTACATAGAAAATTAAAATTACGCAGAAGGTCTCTCATTCAAAAACGGGGTTTTGCCTTTTTATCAGCTTCAATATTACTTTATTAAAAAAATAGTAACAAAATAGATTATATTCATTGAATTTTTTAAGTATATTTTAATTATAAATTTGACAGTTATCCGCTTATTAAGATTCTGCTTACATTTTCTTTTTTCTGTTTAGCTTCCGGAACCACCGTAAGGTATTACTTCAGAGGATGATATGTATGAATGTAAATAAGATGTACTCTTGTATAATCTCAAGTGGACCATTCCTAAGATCTTGATTAATTGAAGCCCAACCTTCAAAGAACACCGGCATCCTCGATCTAGTATTCAGATCCATACAAAACCTTCACTAGGATCTGAACCTTAGAACTCCCAACTTCGAAATCAGCTGATTTGTGATGACGAATTCACCATTAGACCAACCCGTTGGGTTTATTCTGCTTACACTCACATGATGCTATCATTATTAAATCAAAACAACAAATTAAAGTAAATATAATATTTATTATGAATTTTTCCTATCTTTTAGTCCGCAGTCGGCGATGATACTAATTTAAATTAAAAGTTTTGTAACGAAAAGCTGGACAACGGCTATTTTGTAAATAGCCGGTGACTGAGACATTAGAATAAAAAAGTTGAAAATATATTAAAAAGTTAAAGTTTACTTCATTCCATATTTATATTAAATATAATTCACAGTTTTTGATTTTTACAAAAGCAGTAACTTTTTATTTTTGGTTTATAAAAGGTTTTTTTTTCTTCAATTTATTCTCAGTAATTATTTCGAAATATATATATATATATATATATATATGTTTTTAGTGACTAGTTTTAAATAAATGTAACTAAATTCTCTTACTAATATACAAATCTATTAATGAAATAAAAAGGTAATCAAATTTATCTTAGCCCATCAGGCTGGTATAGTGGTTAACTCGTCGTCGCAAATCAATGATTTAACAGCTGATTTTTGAACTCGAAGGTTCTGAGTTTCAAATCCTATTAAAGCTAGTTGCTTTTATACAGATTTGAATACTAGACAGTGGATACCAGTGTACTTTGGTGGTTGGGGTTCAATTAACACCTCTCCGGGATGGTCGACTTGATAAGACTAAATCTCATTTAGACGTCATACAGATCATCCTCATCTAGTTGGACCGAGGTGGGGGGGGGGTTGTTTGTTGTTCACTAGTTGAACACTTACAATATACATATTGGGAAAAAATAAAAATTTATTTTGAATGTATTTCCGACTTTCATATTCATTAATGTATTCCGATTTTCAATAATTCGGCTAAATTATATGAATAAAAAACTTATATGAAAAAAACTTTTCATATATATGAAAAGTATATATATGAAAAGTTTTTTTTACTATTAGAAATTTTTTGGTTATTTAAATTTTTTCTTATTTAAGAACTTTTACAATATATATAAAAACATGTTTTGTTTGGTGACATTGCGTCATCACGTAATACTTATTTACAAATAATTAAAAAAAAGAAGAATTTAAACATTCTTTAAAATGTTATATAACTTATCTGGTTAATCCGTCAAGTGTAAAAAATAATCTATAACTTTTAACTAATGACGCTAACATCGGAAACATGCTTAGTTACATTTTGAAAGTGTTAAAAAAAAAAATTCGAAATTTTATGCTAAAGACGTCTTAAAAAAGGTAAAATTTACATTAAATACCGGAGTTGTTTATAATTTTAATTAGTTTTATAAATATACATATACATACAAAATCTATAAAAAATAAATTTTAGAAAATATAAACCAGTTTCAATGAAAAATTAAACTCGAAATTGGAGAAGAACCTCCTTTATACAATATTTTTTATGGAATCAAAAATAAACTAGCCATTAAGAAACGGTGGTCATTAAAAATGAAATTTATTTTACTTAAAAGAATAAAATATGCACATCATTTTTAACTCCTGTACGACAGCCTTTTTGAAAAAGTAAGAATAGTTATGTCGAATATTTTACAATTATTAAAGAAGTTAAACATTAAATGTACTTAACAAATTTGTAATTTTCTAATTGAATAGCACAAATAACATATTTAAATAGAATCATAATGCAACATATGTTCAAACAAACGCGCTAATCACTGTAGAAATATCTGTTGATTTTGATTCTGATTATTAACAAAGAAACCCTTTCCTCGGTTAGGTTTGATCTCGATCAAACCTTAGTGGTTCAGCCTATAAAACCTTTTTCGTTCTTTTCAATTTTTTTGGCCATTGTAAACGAATTTCAAATATAAATTATAAATACGTACTAGTTTCGTTCGACTGCTGGCGTACTCTAAATATTATTAAGTCTTCTCGAAGACGGTCCATAATTTACAAATATTTTTGAACATACCGCAATACATTAGGAATCATTTTTTATCGTCTTGAGTATTTAGATTGAAAAGAGATCTATAATTTACCTTGTAAAAGAAAAAAATACCTGCAATCGTTTTGTAGCAATTCTTTTTCTTCAGGGGTAAAATCTTCCTACGGAACGGAACGTAAGGATAACGGGGGATACTTCCCTATTAATCGCAGAATCTGGATAACAGACCCTTACTGCTAAGTCTTTCTTATTATCAGACGGGTATTTGATTAATGTCGGTTATATATTTATTTTCTTTATGGACGGAAATTTGGACTGCGTTCCGATCTTTACAGAACAGATTGTAATCAATACATCGGCAAACCTTGGGAAACTGGCGTATTTGCGTCTTTCCCGGTGATTCCCCTTCAGTCAGTCCATTGAAGGCCTGTCGGTGCTAGTGCCTTTGGGTGTGGCAGGAATACGCCTGATTGGACGTTATTGGAAAATGCAATGCATCCCCTTCGCGGAGAAAAGAGAGTTTTGGCTAAATATAAGCCAAAATTTTAAGGTGGAGGAAAGAAGGATGGTTGGTGACAAATCCTTTTAAGAAAAATATTAACTGGCTCTCCATTTATCTATATATGCATATCCGTTCCGTAATTATTTACCCTTTCGTCATGTTGAACAACATTCTAGTCCTTTCTTTTTCTATTGTTTTCTATGATTTTACCTCCCCGTATTCTCATCAGCCTCTATTCATTTTACTCTGTCATTCAATTTTATTTAAAGTTTACTTTTCATGTATCTAATATTATATCAGATCTTTCTCTTCTTTGGTCTGTTTTTTTTGATGATATCACCACATAAGCTTGAAACCTATCCGTGGGAAATGAAAATGGAATTTTGTAGCGTACGAAGGGTCTTTGCCTGACCGGGATTCAAAACCGGGACCCCCGGATGAAAGGATGTTTTTTAATAACTGACTTCAAGTGACTGTGCCTATCCAGATATCTGATCTTGGATATTTTACCTAGAAATTTCTTCAAAGATTCACCATTTTCAAAAACATTTATACAGGGGAAGAGGAACATTGGAAGGATACTTTACACAACGGGATACTATGATTTCCCGTAGGATTCTCCATCCACATATTGTACTTTGTAAAAATACCATAGTAAACAGCCAACCAAATTATTGTTATGTTGGCATTTCATTACTTTATTTAAACAATTCATTTTAATAAGAAACATGTCATTTATATTTTTATAGAAATGTAAAAAAACACAATTTTCACAAATTTTGTTTTACTTTTACTATTTTCAAAATCCATAACTTTGACAAAAAATTATCAAAAAAGATAAATTTATTTTAAAACGTGTAGATTTCTTATATCACTATACGTTTATTAAATTTCAAGTTCTTTACTTTTAATAAAAGACATTTCCCCCGTATTTTACAATACGATTTCATGGATATTAAGAAATAAATCCATTTTAAGAACAAGTAGAGATACCTTTTCGACTCACCCTAATTTCTTGAATCTATAGTAACTTCATAATTGATGATTGTAATCTGTTCATATTTAGTTTATAACATTAAAAAAACCATAAATTTAAGAAAGTTATGAACTAATATATAATGGGTAACTCACTACAAACTATTTCAATAAAAATGTAAAAATTGCGTTCAAAAAAAAAACAACAAGCAATTATTCTTGTAACTGAATAATAAATTAAAATTTTTACTACTGAAAAGGAATCGACTCGTTTATATACTATTAGTTTCATAACGGCAATAATAGTTATCAAATATGATTTAAATAGTAAATAACCTACTATTTACAAATAACAAACATTGAACAGTGAATTACAAAATAAATCTTTCCAGCTAAGAGAGATTTCAATGGGCTTGGCATTTTATGTGCAATATTTTATTCGACTCTAAGAAAGCAACACTTCCAACTTTCTCCCTGAAAACCTGGTGCGGAATGCTTCGAATTCTTGAAAATAGCATGTCATTTATAATATGTTACTGATGCTAAGGTCACCTTCATGAAATATTAAGTCTATGTTTCATAAATAGTTACGACAAACACAGATATATTGAAATATACATACACGAGTACATTATAATAGTTAATAAAAAAAATGACATGATTATATCAATTTTAACATCAAACATGTCCTTATATATCATTTACTACACGATGACAGTAGAAGGACAACTTTTTATTCGTTCCGATTAAAGTAAAAATAAGCTTTTTGTGAAAATAAAAGTTATTTTACGATCATACTTTGTTCTGATAAATTTATTTTTTATCTAGAGAAAGGAAACAAATTTTTTAAATCATTTTTTGGATATTTAAAAAATTAACACAGACTCAACGCTGTGGTAAGTCTTACGCAATGACACAACGTAATAACAAAAATCTCAGATGAAAGTATGTATTGTAATATTTATAACATAAAAACAATTTTTGCAATTTAAAATCTATGAACAAAAATTTAAAATTATTTCTATCTGACAACGCCCATTATAAAAAGGATAATAAAAAATGGTTTTAAATCGAAATACTGTAAACGTTAAATATTAAAACAACTCCTATTTATAAGGGCTGCATTATAACACTAACAGTTATAGAGATATGACATCATTCTGAAAACACTAAAATTGAAAACCAATAAAACACTCAAGACTTCAGTTAGAAACAGCAAAACAAAACAAAAAAAAGCTGACAACACAGTTGTAGGACTTTCCCGCATGCCTTTTTTCTGATGCACAGCTTAATTTACACACACAACTTAATTTAAAATATTTATCATTTTATTTAAATACAATGTTTTTTTGTTTATTTAATTTAATGATTCTAACTAAAGCGCTTTGCGCATACCGTATTTTATTTTATTCGCGGGGATGTGGCGGTACTAGCGGCCACTTTAAATACTTTTTTACATGTTAAAAAAGTATTATTAATTTATTTAATTCTACCGGTCACCTATATGTCTATATGTCTTCTTCCGGGAAACTATATGTCAGTGCTATATTATCGCACCTTGTGGTGAGAGGGAGTACTAATGACACAATATACCGACTTAGCCACTAGTTTATTTAGAGCATTTTTTGGGGTGAAGATGCGATTTTGCAAAAAAAAAATTGGGATATTATTTTTTAATTGTTAACAAATGTGCCTAAGAAAAACAAGAAATTAAGCGAAATCTCTAGGTACTGACCATTTAATTTGAAAATTTAACGGAATCAATACCTCAAATATACGTAGATGTAATCTAACCGTGTTTGGTCACGATCGATTCAGTAATTCTGGAGATATATGGTGATTTACAACACCGAACACACACGCAAACACACACACACACACACACACACACACACACACACACACACACACACACACACACACAGAGAGAGAGAGAGAGAGAGAGAGAGAGAGAGAGAGAGAGAGAGAGAGAGAGAGAGAGAGAGATACATACGAACATCCGAAAAATTTCCATCCGGTTTTTTTTTCTTAGGTATCAAAACGTCAAGATCCAGTGAAAACCGCGTATGCTCAAATTGGACCGATTACAACACTTTTCCTTCTAAAGCTATAGGTCTGCTATAGCATTAGACGGGAAAGTATACAAATTAATTATTATTTCATATGCTATTATATCTTTTATAAAGTAAAAATGTATGTATAAAATTCAGCTTCATCTGCATTCAAATTTACGTAAATATAATATTAGAAAAAACGCTTTAAAAATATAAATGTAAACAGAAGTATATACACATATGCATATACATATACATGCAACTTTTTGTAACAAATATTGCAGTATCTTCGTACTCAGGGGATTCTCAAACATTGAGAAATGTAAAACTCTAGTATGGAGTAATTCTTTGCTTCAAAATATATCTGAAAATTTATCTCTGTAATATATTCGTACTGTAATATATGAGAAAATAAAACATTTAAATAAATAACAAAATCACCCAGTAGGTAAACATTACGCTTGCAATTTGTAATATGTTTGTGTAGTAAATACGTATATCTAACACTAATATTATAATTACAACAATTTTATTGGGGAAGTAGGTTATGCAAAGTAAGGATATCTTGTTACTCGTTACAGTGAATAGACGACCTAATAGTTTAGTGTATTGTATTCCTTTACCATTATTATTATATTAGCGAGATAGTTTAGTATAGTATTGTACTACTGTAGTTGTAGTAGTAATAGTAGTAAAAGCAGCAAAACTAGTAAGTTAGTCATCCTCCTATCCAAAAAGTAAAACAATACTGATTTTACCAGCCTCAATTCATTCTACTCTTCCCCCTTCCCGCTTCATCACCCCGCTTCATATTTTATTCATTCTATTCACACAGCATGTTAACCTAGATCTCATACTATTCTTTTCTTAGCTTTTATTTCTTTTAAAAATATTACTGATGTGTTTCAAAATAACTTTATAAATTTTTATCTGAAAGTTAAATTTATATTTTCTGCTTACTTCTGCTATATTTTTTTATACTTCCGATGCATTATGCTAGTATTACCTTGATTTCTATAAAATATTATAATATTTTATTTCTATAACCTTAACCGATACAAAATATTTTTTTTAAAAACGATTTGTATCGGCAGAAAACGTAATTCAACAGAAAATTTCAGTGATAATTATTAACTTACGAGTTTATATCATAAGACATTTAAATAAATGTCTTATAACATTTAATATTTTAGGCAAAATCTTAATAATATTACAAAATTATTGGTCACAAAAAACTTAAAATGAAATAGAAGTTAAAAACAGTAAGTATATAAAAATCGCTTAAGTTAAATTATCATTTGACACTTAAAATTATATTTTTTTCCATGACATTTGGCGATGAACTTTATTTAAAATTATAAACTCTACAATGACAAATCGAACCAAATCTAATTTAAAAAAAAAAACTGTTTCTAGTAACTTATTTCGAAATTTCCCAGTTGAGCTTGCGACTATGACTGATGTGAGTTACTAAGACGATACAGGAAAACTTTGAAGTATTATGTTTAAAAATTTATAATTTTAAGTTAAAAATTGATCAGAAAGACTTCATATTCATTCAACATCAAGTTTTTACTTCAAACGGAAATTAAAAAAATTGACAAAATTAATATATGTATTCCAATATAACACACATCCGTTTAGAAGCTGCGTACATCACTGCATAGAGAACCTAAGGAAAATCAACAATTTTTTTTTTTAATTCAACATTTTAGAAATGTTGCATTTTTTATTAATTAAAAATTACAAGCTACTTCTCTTGCCTGGATAACTCAGACCATAAGTTGTAGGAGATGACTAAGAAGAACAACGGTTACACATCTATACAGACGGCTCTGTCTCGGCCAATAGGTGTGGCTGTTAAATAATACTCCCTGATAACGAGATAATATACATAAGCTTAGCTTAGTTCCTCTATGTTCTTTTGCGAGGTCCGCACAATTTACTCTGCCATGAGAGTTATTAAGGCCCGTAGTGACGACAGCTTCCTAATAATAACCGACTATAAGTGTACTTAAGAGCTTGAGCTGCAGACGATCTGAACCCCTTGTTCAAATAATGTATGACACCCTCTCAAGATAAGCAAGATAACGGTATTATCTTGATCCCGGACCATTGGGGCATCCTCGAAAACGAACGCGTTGATGAGGCTGCCAAGAGAGTGATAACAGTTGGCCTCTGATTCGAATAAACATGTGAAAACGAGTTCACGAGACAGTCCGTGTCAAACTACGGACTCAGTGTAATAAGTTATGGCTGCTGAGTTCTCCCACGGCTTTCATGGCATCCCGGAGAACGTCTTCGTTAAACCTTTTATTCCAAACAACAGAAGTGACCAAGTCTGCCGAAGATCGGGCACACAAACCTAACCCACGCCCACCTATTTGGTTCTCCTCAGCATAACTGTGAGGCGTGCAATGTAAAACGGTCCGTAAATCACTTACTCATAGATTGTCCAATTTTCGGGTCTGTTCGTCAACAATTAAACTTGATTTCAGATTTGAAGGGTTTACTCAACCGGGAGAAATATATCAAAAGACTGTTGCGGTTTCTCTGCGGTATTGGGATGAAGAACTTAATTTAGCGGTTTTGCTTACGTGAGATCCCTTACGGAGTACTATGTGCGCAGTGAAAATAGTCTAGTGGTCATGTTCCAATATATTTTAACCATTAATTATTCATGTTCCAGTTTGTTACACGTGTTTTGTGTTAACAGTCTTAAAAATTTGTCCACGTAGTTTTATTTAAGTCGCTAATGACTGTTACCGTTGATGCAATTGTAAACAAACGGTGGGAGAAAAAGAAATAACTGAAAATGAAATTATAATTTATGCGAATTAAAATTGTACTCAAATTTTTGTAACGTAAACGTATCTATTCAACGAATGTTTAACGGTAAATATAACATGATATCAAAAGGATTATTTTAAACCCAAAAAGTATCAAAGAAATTAAATCTTAAAAATACAATGTACGTAGTTTTCAAATTTATTCGCCAATTTCTTCGTGCAAATTGATTTATTTATCACAATATAAATAACAATAATACAATGATTATACCACTTATATAAAAATGGACAGGACCAAAGGGTTGGGCAGGACCAAAGTTTCGTCCAACTAGCTTTATATAAGCTTTATGAAATGTCTGTTTTTATAGCATTCAATAAAAAACTGATCTATGCTGTTGTATTTTTTTAAGAATTCCACAAACGCCGATGAATTATTTAAATTACTAATAAAACTTTTTAGAAGCCTCTAAACAATCATTATGAGATAAAAATCATTAGACTTGGATTTAATAATTTGTACTGTTTTATGACAATATTAAATTTGGAAAATTTTATCTAATGACCAAATTAATTTAAAAATGACCACCGGAACGAGATTTCAATTAAAAGAAAAATAAATTAGTAAAAACTAAACCGTTAAATGTTTTCTTCAACAACAATACAAAATCCATTCTACTTTCCAGGAATAATTTTATGAAAAAGAAAGAAAAACCTAACCAAAACGAAATTATAACATGAAAAACAGTCCATCAGCTACGGCATATTTTTTTTCTATTTTTCTTCTTTTTTTATTACGCTATCTTATTGTATTGTTAAGACTTTAACAATCGCTGCATTTTATTGGAAAAGGTTAGTTATATCGTATCGAATGGTAATGTTGGTAACAATGTCGTCGAATGAAATGAGTAATAGCTAATGTTCTGAGTTCCACAAGCAGAACAGAAAGGGGTCTACCGAACGATACAATACGGTGCGCATCAGCTGTACATTAAAAGCGCGCTTTTACAAGCCGCTAAGCGTGAGAATGAAGAATAGCGTGATGCACTTCTTTAGTACCTACTATTTGTTTGTTCATTCAAACATTCAATTCATTTAGCAAATAACAGTCTCCCAACCGTAGTCTAAATTACATTTAATTATTATTATATTTAGAATTCTGATTATTTTATTCAACTACAAAAATTAACTATTATAAATTGACGAAAAATATAACTGTAATTATTAAGTTACATCTAAAAATGAGAAAACGACAACCGAGCGTAGTTTCTTGATGACTTCACCAAATTGAATGTACACGTTACATTCTAACCCGTCAAATTAAATACACATCACTTTCTAACCCGTCGATTGACACCTTCATTCTGTTTATCCTAGAGACTGGTTGTACAATGAACACTATAAACTGTTACAGAAACAAATTCCAATTGATGCTTCTTCTACCTCAGGTGTTTTACCTGCATCATAGCCGCAAGAAAGACTACGACAGATAGTGAACGGCTAATCCACCAGGTTGGTCTAGTGGTGAACACGTCTTCGCACATCGGCTGATTTCGAATTCGAGAATTCCAACGTTCAAATCCTAGTAAAGGCAGTTTTACTTTTATACCGACGGTATAAAATATTAGATCGTGGATACCGGTGTTCTTTGATGTTGGGTCTCAATTAACCACACATTTCAGAAACGGTCGGCCTGAGACTGTACAAGAATACACTTCATTTACACTCATACATATCATCCTCATTCATCCTCTGAAGTAATATCTAATGGTGATGCCCAGAGACTAAACAGGAAAAAAAAGATAGTGAACGGCTACAATACAATGACTCCATTCTTCGTAAAACAACGCGCGTAGGTACTGTTACAACTCAGTAGAGGAGTTGAAATATTCCTCAATAAACAAAAAAATGTTTTTTCCTCGTAATAAGTATCTTACTATTTGTTCATAAATTTGGTCGTGAGGGGATAAGCAATCCCCTCACGACCCAATGAGAAGAGGATGATATGTAACTCATGTAGATGAGGTACATATCATTCTCATCTCACCTTGTATACTCAGGCTGACCATTCCTGAGACGTGTTAATTGATTCCCAATTACTAAAGTACACGTTTATCCGCTTAATATATTCAAATCCTGTATTATATTCAAATCCCTATAGAAGCAATTAAAATTTGTTTAGGATTTGAACTTCAGAACCTTCGAATTCGAAAATCAGCTGTTAAACAACTGATCTCCGATGACGAGTTAACCGTTAGACCAGCTCAGTGAACTAAACAAAAATTTGGGTTAAAAATATTATTATGCACATATATTTAATTATAATTTAATGATTTAAAATGAACCAGAAATTTTTCATTGAATTTATCTGCCTATATAGATTCATTGAAACCTAAAACTTATGCTGAATAAAATTGTCTTTTTATTTCTATATTCTGAAGTTGAAAATTACGGATATTTAGCAAACGTATGGCATATGATCGTATGAGAAAATTTTGAAAAATTCCTCAAAAGAAAAAATACGTCCGAAATAAAAATAATTATTGAGCTATAATGAAAAATTTCTAATTTAATCTAAATTTTATCAATTTTGAAATAGTAGAGATATGTTATGAAAACCAAAACACGGTTTAGTCAACTTCAAATGGAGGTTGTCAATTAAATCAGCATGTACTGCATCTTTTTTATATACGAGTATGTTTATTTTAATTTTACGTTTATTTAATATAGCTTGTTTTTATTTAAACCTTATTCACAAGAAAATACACTGATTTGAATGATTGTTCCCTATTTTTGCAGTGAAAAATTCTCTGATGGACTTATGGTCAAGTTTCTTTAACATAACATTACTGAATTACATTAAACTACAAATTACATTTTCACAAAGAAACTTTAGGTATTTTTTTTAAGAAACACAAAGAAACTTTAGGTAGGTAATTTTTTTTTGTGAGGAGGGGAAATACCAGTTACAAATATTCATAAGGGACAGTGTCGGACTCGCCACAGGTTCTGCAAGGTGTTACTTAAACAGCGTATGTGTTCCTGCGCCCTACCGACAAAACCTAAACAACTCCCGTCACCAACTTTGAAGAAGACCGGCATTGAAGAATTACCGCCCCGGCGGGAGCCTTCGAACTCAGGAAATTCAGAGTCCCCGTGCGTGATCCACGCACGGTCCAATCGCCGATCCACGCAAGCGTGGACCAGCGACAGCTCAGCAGGGAGCTGTTCTTTACCCTTTCGTCCTCCGGTCGTGCTCTTCTGCCTCTCTCAGAGAACGTTTCCCAGAAACTATGATTCGCTGGCGGCACTGTAGAAATCCTACAGAGTACCCAGCTCAGTTTGCCAGCATTCCAGTTCTCTCTTCTATTTCATCTGTACTGAGAATATTTCCTACCATGCTTGATACTAGTTCCCAATCTCTAGTTTCTTTCAACATAAATTCTATCACATTTTCCGACGTCAAGCTGGCCAGACGAGATCCTAAAAGCATTCCATCTGTCACAAACAAAGAACACATGATCCGGAGTATCCTCTGCTCCACAATATCTACAGTCAGGTGAGGATCTTCTTTTGAACCTGTTTAGGTATGCTACAAAGAGGAACTGTGTGAGGAAGTATGACACCTCCTTCGAACCCAGGGTTCAAGTCGGGGACTCAGACGCCTGGTTTACGCTCCTTTAGTTGAGGCTTCCCAGGACGCCTGCAATTCTTCCAGCAGTATTTGGTTTGCCTGTTTCTGTATTTAAAAATGTTTCATGTATTCATTTTCTTCTTATTATTATTATCACCATCATTATCATGATACAAGAGTCTCACTTTTTCCATTTCTTGTGAACAGGTTTTCTTATATTAAAGTATGTTTTAGCATACTCATATTTTATAAAAATATTTAAAAAAAGAATTAAATCGCTTCAAAAAATCGCATTAGAAAGCAAAGAAGATGTAGGTATAATAATCAATTATTTTTTAAATTAACATTTTTTGAAGCCAACTCCAAATTAAGCGTTACTAAGATTTAGGCAGTTATTTATTTACAGTAAGCATCGAAATACAAATCTTGAAGTTACAGAATAATGTTTTTTTTTATCTCACAAATAATGTATTTACAAACGGTTATGATTAAGGAACCACAAGTAAATTGCACTGCAAAAAGCACCTAAAGAGGGGTTTCCAGCGGAAACCCTCAATGAAACATACATATATAAATAAACTAAATATAAATAAAACGTTTGTATAAATAAACGCACTTGCATTAATTGGAATCACAAAGATTCAAGAGATCACAATAGTGTTGTGAAAAAACAAAACCAAAACAAATCAAAGCATTATTAAACAATAGATAGAGATAAACAAAATAGTAGCATAATAAGTTCACGGAAAGAAATAGAAGGGCGCTAGGTAACTCACTAAGGCTTAGTAAGCGTATCACATGTCTGAAACCGCACCAGTTCAAGTTTCATTCAGATATCCCAAGTCGAGCACTTGGCGTTTCAGTCGCCGGTCATTTTCATTGTTGTCTTGGAGTTTAACTGCTAGAAAAATCACTATCTGCAACTTAAACCGAACCGTTTGATGTCGTCACGAATATACGGCAATCCAAGATGGTAGTGCGAGCGAACCACGGTGTCTCTGCAATGGATCTAGCTAACTTGTTCTGAAAACGTTGTCTAATCTCAAAGTTACTTTTACATATTTGAATATGTTTTCTTTTTATATTTTACTGCGGTTTTGAAGTAGATTTTCGCCTATAAGTTTTAAACGTCTGGTAAGCGTGAGAAAAGGCTAGTTTCATATTTGTTTTGATTCAATTCATCTCACGATTTTGAATTACGAAGAGAAATTGTTTTATTTATCAATAAACTGCTGTTAGTACAAATGTATTATGTTTATATTCACAGCTGAGAAGGTTTTACTCCAGAAACCAAAGAGTGTAAGATATTCGTATTAAACCTGTGCCTATTAAAACTATTGTAACAGTCACAAAACGTTTCCAACATTCTTCATCTTCTTATCAACTCAATCTAATGATTGAGTAGCTGTCGCTTTTAATTTGTCACAAGCCATTAAATCTTATAATCTTAGGATCATAAAACAAGTATTTTATTTTAAATTGCAAATTTTAATAAAAAACTAGCAATTTCAAATAAAAAAAAAGATTCTTTATTTCGATCGGCACAAATTCTACACACAGATCTCATCAAGGATAGTAGATGAGTTATTTTAAAATAAAACTTAAAGTTTACCTAAATAATGGTAAGAAATAATGATCAAAGAAGTATTACAAAACAAGTAAATTAATTAATAAAATTCTAAAAGAATAAAAAATAATGATACAAAATGAAACCATGTGAAGATGATAAAATCCGTAGAAGTTAAAATTGAATTTTGAAGGCATTGAAAGGAAAATATTTGACTACGTATTTAAATATAAGTTAAAAGAATGTACAAAAAAACGATTCAAGTTTATCTAATCCGTATTATTTGTAAATGGTTTCTGTAAAAGAAAATAATTTAAAGTAAATTGGTCCCAAGGTTTTTAGATGGTTTGATAATTTATTACAAATAGTAGCTGAAGCATAATGAGGTTCTTTCTAGTTGACCAAAGTATTATGTGATGTAACGCAACAACACTGTCTGGTTTCATATCAGCGATTATTATTTTTTTTGAAGAATAAATAATTAGATATGTTTTACAAAAGGTGCGCTATACTCCATTCACTTTAAGGGAAATCCTGTTGTAAACAAACACATGGCGTTGTAATAGACTGTCTCGAAAGTTACGCGTACAAATTATATGTTTTGAAGTTTTGTGTTTGATTTGTGATCCGAGTTATGCTTGATGATTTTATTTGGCATCGACTGAATCGAGTTCTTTACGAATTAATTACATGGCAGCTACTTTTTAACATATATCACTGTTCTAAAAAACACGATAGCCAATAGAGTATTATACAAAATACTGGTGAGGACTAACAAATCGAGTTACCCAGTATATTAGTGCATACCACTGGCAGTAAAATTTCACTACTATAAACAACAGCTAGGATAGCTGAAAGCAATATAAAAATCTATTAGCAAATAACTCTCGACTTCCTTATATGCTCTGAAAAGTTAGTGCGCGTGCGCATTCAGTTAATAATTTTGGGTTACATGTATCCAATATTCAAGCTTTAAGTATGCAACAATCTTTTTCCACTAATTTTTAATTATATTTTAAATGTTTTTTGTATTGAAAACTTTTTTCCCTGTTTTGCCTCCGGGAATCACCGACAGGTATTATTATTTCAGAGGATGATATGTATGAGTGTAGTCTTGTACAGTCTCAGGACGACCATTTCTGAGATGTGTAGTTAATTGAAACTCAATCACCAAAGAATACCGGTATCCACGATCTAGTATTTAAATCCGTACAAAAGTAACGGCTTGTACTAGGATTTGAACACTGGAACTCTCGACTTCGAAATCAGCTTATTTACTAAGACGCGTTCACTACTACACCAACCCGGTGGGTTTGCATTCCAAACTTAAAACTGTAAGTATATGAAATCCTTAAAATTCAAAATATTGAGCTAATAATATTAAATTCTTGACAACATTTTTCTTTTTTAATTTTGTTTTTTTTTTACAATTATTTAGACTAAATTTCGGCAGATGTTAAAAGTATGAACAAAAATTTATTAAGCTAAAACTAAAAGAAATATAAAATAATACAACAATTAAATGAACCATTTTGGCCTTCGCAAATAATTTGGCAATTTTGTCCCCGGGTATTAAAACTGCAGAAATTCAAATCTTTTAAAAATGTTAACTGAAAAAAAAGGTTTCAAAATCTTTTTTAAATTTATGATAAATATTAATAATTCTCCAATGACTTTAAAAACCGAATATGGGAAAATTAATAAAGTGAATAAATTTAAATATCGAAGTGAAATAATTAAACCCAGCGCTTTAGATAAAGAATTAAATAAAGTTGGAGCTAGTAAATTGAATATTGCGTATCACTTGACAAAATATTTGTATAATAAAAAAATTAATTTCCAGAAACACAAAAATTAGGCATTATAATACAGTTATTAGACATGAATATGTTTGAATAAGATAGGCGAAATTGAAGAGCTAGAGAAGAAAGAGAGGAAAATATTAAGAAAAATATTAGGGCCAAATAAAATTAAAGAAAATAAGTGGAGGATTAGAAAAATGAAGACCTTTATAAATTTACTGACAAACTTTCAGATGTTATACGAAAAAGAAGATTGATATTATTTGGACATCTCTGAGAAAGAAAGAAAAAAATCGACTAAAACAATTTTTAATTTTGTCTATAATAAAAAACCTGAAAGCACGTGGTTAATGAAACATTAAAAGTATGAGAGAATTAAATAAAACGGAAGGAATAATCTTAAATAGAAATAAATTTATAAACATTATTTTAGAAAACAAGGGTTTCCAGGAAAACCGAAGAAGAAATATGACTACAGATAGAGTGAAGAGAGAAATGGAAAACATGGAGATAGAATGAAAAAAATATTGGGAAGAAAGGAAGTCAAAAGTGAGAAAAATATTAAGATATTTATTGTGATTCTAAGGTTTCCAATTCAAGAAGAAGAAAAAAGAATCATTTTTAAGTAACATTTTTTTTTCATAAATAATAAAATATAAATAAATTTTCAAAATTTCTGGTAAGAAGAAAAATTTGCAAAAATATTGTATTTATTTAACAATACTACATACATTCTAAAAAATGGTACGAACCGAGTACTTTTTACTTTCTTGTATGAAGTAAAGGAAATATTATGATTGCGAAAAATTTCAATTTTCAGATTTCAACGGAATATCCATTTTGACCATCCCAATCCATTTTGACTAGTTTCGTATCTCGCAAACTCAAAAACGATTATCCGTTGGTTGTTGAACTTTTGGATTTAGTTGTTCACCTCCCTTTTTGACTGCAATCGACTGAACCAAAAATGTCCAAATTCCAATTATTTTTGGATTTTGGGCTTTTCTTAACTGCAGTAATAAGCCCTCATTAAGAGCTTTTCAACGATACGTCATAAGTGGTACTTATTTACATTGATTCCAGAGTCATAGTCAAATGAAATCTTAATTAATTAAATATTTGGATCTTAGAAGGGGAAGGCACATTTGGATATTTGGGAAGGCAATCGGTTCGAACCAGACTTCATCTCATTTTTTTTTAATTTAAATATTTTGATTTATTAATAATTAATTAATTAATTAAATCTCCGATTGCAAAAAAAAAATTACTATAACTATAATTCAATAACAATAAAAAAAAAATATGAAAAAAAAAGTTATTAATGAAATAAAATTTTATGTACTTTTCATTTAAAAAAAAAATGTGTACATGTAATTCAATAGGCGTACAAGGAAGTTATGTAGTGTCCACATCAGATTTTTAATTCAAGAAAATTTAGTTACTAATTTTATAAAAGAAGTTTAATTTAAATTTTGCTTGCAAGAGTTTATGGTATAATTTTTTTATGATATTTTTAATAAATATTAAAAGTTCTTACTTCATAAATAAATGGTTATTTAATAAATCAATTAAAAAACATCCTGCTAAAAAGGACAGGACGAAGAACCTAGTAAAACTACACCACCATTAAAAAAATAATTAAAATTAAAAAAATAATCGATTTTAAATTTCATAATAATAACAGATGTATTATTTTGATTTCCCTATGAATGAAAATTTATATAGATATCAAAATCATAATTATTTCTCGTACGGTTTAAGAAAGTTGTTTAAATTCTTCTTCCGGTGAAACTTTCCGTATTTAGTATTCTTAATGTATCACCATATTATTAAACTTTCTATAAAACTACCAAAATGAGTAATGCCGTCTCAAAACGGTTAAAATTATTTTTCTATATCAAAGGTTAAAACTACTTTTAAAAAACTACACGAATTCTTTCAATTTTTATTCGTAAATACATTTCTCCCCATTAATCAATCGATAATAATTTTAATCACGATCAATTTAAAATATTTCTTTCAGACTGTTAATCAAGATCAAGTATTATAGAAAGATTATTTTTTTTTTTAAAAATAATCTTTCTATAATACCTACAATTATTGAATTGAATTACCCACTTTAGACAAGTAACTCTTATGAAAATTCCATGACAAATGTATAATATGTATATTTGAAGTAATATCTTTATTTTCATAACGTAGCAAATAAAGAAAATAATAACTAAACAATTAAAACAACCATTATTTCCTAACCTTATGCTCCAAATAGATGTCTTTATCAGGCTGTTCAACAATTTTCTCATGTATATCACTGACTAACACCAAATACTCTAATAAAATGACTAAATGCTAATATTTACTTAAACAATGGTGATGCGAATGAACGATTTGTAATTGGATACGACTACAAGCCACGCAATTACAAGAAGGAAGAAATTTTCCTTTAAAAACCCTGTACCTATTCTTGGATGATCTTTAATCATTAAAGTACACTTAGTTATCATTAGGGAAAAAACTTTACTTTTATAAAATCAGTAATACGTCTAATGAAAGCGAGATTAGTATCGAAAATCGGCATTTTCCGAACGTGAAAAACAATGATTATTTCTTAAAATTTACGATAACATTTAATTTTTATACCTGTCTAATTTTTTTTTACGCAAATTAAGATAAACAATGGTTATTGTTAGAAAAAAATAGTTTTACTTTTATAAAATCAGTATCTACATGGTTCCTATTAGATTCGCCCAAAAATAAATTTTATAGTTTTAGTTAAATATCTAAAACAATGCACAATTGGCTTGTCTATCTTCTTACTACAACGTTTGGTGTGATTACATTTACGAATTTTATCGACTTCCAGCGGTTAATAGTCGACGAGCAAGTACTCGTGTTAAGTACTATTATACAAGGATGTTCTGTATTGGTTTTTATATAACATATTTGTAATACATTTACAATAATTACCATTTTATTGCTTTTTATAAAGACCTTGTACAAATATGTATACAATTATTTACCTAAATAAGTATGCGCATAAATCTTACAATTAGAAGTCATTGAACTCTGCTTCGTGTTGAAAGTTTCCCTTGCGTCTTATTTTGAAAATGACTGTGAAATTAATTATTCATTGTTTACTTCAAATTTACCTCCATTTTCTATAAATCTGGTAGATAAAAGCTACGTTCATGAGAATGAATTAAAAAGATACAACGTTCGTTCTCAAATAGATAGTCGCGTGGTTTGAAGTTTATATATCATGACTAACAATTTTTACATTTTTTTAATTATTCACAAAACTTATTGAAATAATTATTCACAAAATCACAATTATATTTTCATTCGGTTTTTATTTTTAAATAGATAGATACGAAAAGGTATTTCTAAAAGAGATATCAAGTGTTTCGATTTGAAATGCAGATTGGCGGTTAAATTTATCTCTTACTAGTCAAACTTATAATGATTTCTTAAAATTCTGTTACTGAATTACTTGTATCATCTTCTTTAACGTTAATGGACTAAATACTACTTTTTTAAACAGGTTATTATATTATAATGATCAACATAGTTCTTATGTAGTAGGAATTTTCTACATCGTTTACTTATTAATATTCACGTTTACATTACTGAATACATTTACAAAACGTCAATTAATTTGTTTTAATTTTATTCCATCCATATCAAAAGTTCTTCAAGAAAAAAAAAAATTAAACATAAAGAGTTCTTAATATATATATACATATATTTGTAACAGCAATATGTTAATTATTGTAATTTCATACTAGATCATAGTGAATGACAGTATCTTAAAATCCTAGATAGTTTGAATTTTACGACAGCCTCTCATTTTTACTTTGCCGTCTAGTTAGCGCTATAGTAGAGCTATAGCTTTAGAAGAAAAAGTATTGCAATCGGTCCAATTTGGGCATATGTAGTTTTCACCGGATCTTGACGTTTTGACACCTAAGGAACCTAAAAAATCGAATGGAAATTTTCCATTAATGTTAATGTTCGTACGTGCGCGCGCGCGAGTGTGTGTTCGGTTTTGGCCTCTAAATCATTTTACATCTTCAGAACTACTGGACTGATTTTGACCAAACTTGGTCAGATTACTTCTATGTATGGGGCATTCATGCCATTAAATTTTCAACTTAAAAGGTCATGGGGATGAGGCTGTAGAGCAAGGTCACACTCAGTATCTCGAGATTTCGCCTAATTAAGCTCATATTTTTTTAGACATTTTTTAACAAGTAAAAAATAAAAATATTTGCAAATTCGCACCCCTAACCCAAGAAATGCGGTTGTAGTTGACTGCTATGTTGTGACGTCAAATATGAGAGGTAGAATTAAATGAATGAGTTATATTTAAAGTGTAAAAAAGTAACCAACACGGTCTGGCTGAGTCTGGAACTTGATCGCCCGGTTGAATCAGTACCTGGTGCGTTAAACCTCGGGCTACACCAGTCCGGCAACCGTACAAACGAAATTTGTTCTATGTAAGTTGTGAAATTACATTAGTTTAGTTAGCGCCGACGGTTGCCGCTAGTAACGTCACACCCGCGCAAATTAAATGCGGTATGCACGCGCGATTTTGTTAATTATTGAATTAAATATACGAAAAATATTATATTTAAATAAAATGATAAATATCTTAAAATAAGTTGTGTGTATAAGCTGTGCGTCAGAGACAGTCCACAGTTGTAAGATTTTTCCGAAATGAGAATTTAACCGCGTGACGGGAAAGTCCTGCAACTGTGTCGAGTACTAGATCGTGGATACCGGTGTTCTTAACTGGTTGGGTTTCAATTAACCACACATCTCAGGAATGGTCGACCTGAGACTATATAAGACTACACTTCATTTACATTCATACATATATCATCTTCATTTATCCCCTGAAATAATAACTTACGGTGGTTCTTAAGAGTAAACAGAAAAATAAGAAACTGCGCTGTAAACGTTTTCTTTATTAATATTGTGCTGTTGACATTTTTTTTCAGCTATAAAAAAGAAGTAATGTCTAGATGGTTACATACATCATGAAATAATTGTTCAAATTTTCAAATACATTATTGTTAAGGAATTCAAAATATTTACAATTTTTTTGGCATTCAATCATTTCCATTTTATAACAAATTTTTAATTTTGGCATTGATTGATTTAAAAAAATCTAACTTTTTAAAAACAATTGATTGCTACTTTTGATTGGATGTTTACAGTAATATTTTAATGAAAATAATTCTTCATTCGACTGAAATTCATCGCATTCTTTCAATTTAAAATTTCAGTAAGAAATAGCGGTTTTATCATTTACCCATATGTAGGATTTTTTAATATAGTGAGGTTGTTTTTCATTTTCACATAAATTACGGATGAAATTTGGGTGGATAATTTTATAAATTTTGTTTTATTAATGAAAAAAAATAAATAATTGGAACATTTTATTCCTTCGTTCAAATATGTGATCATGAGATTTATGACGAATAAATATAAATTAAAAATCTAGTTGCAATCGAACGCCCGAAGCGTTATCCAAAATTATGTGTGTATGATGAACAGCAGACTAATTCTTTAGTTAATTTTAGCGTAGATAACCTTATTTAATACAATTTTAATGTATATTCCAATTTTGCTAGGTTAAAATAAAAACGGTATTAATAAGTTGCATCTGATCGAAATTTTTTCCGTATCAAAATTTTTACCATACTGAAATAATGTTTATCTGACTGACTAACTTAATGTATATCTGACGAGTAAAAAAGTTAAAATCGAGATAACTGGGAAATTATTTTGGAATGCTGGTTGACTGGATACCGTAATCGAATGGTAATTTTAATCAGAGAATTTTGTTTTTACCAATTTTTTGAATTTGTAATAAACCAAAAATTGAGTTTTTTTTAGTATTTTGAGGTATGAGTAGAAAATACCATTCATTAAACAGTTAATTTCGTTATATATATATATATATAGTCGATAACAGAAAATATAATTTCAAATTTAGGCTATGTTGACTTTATTAGGGTATCTATCATACGCCTTTATGCAGTGAGTCACAGTGTGAGCGAGTTTCGGAATTTACCCCCAAAATTTTTTCAATTTTTTTTTTTACGATATATGACGAATCGTATCGGATGAGGAAGATTTGTTCAATTTGATACTTCAGCATCAGTGAGTTTCATCCTGTAGTCTAATTATCGTTTAGTAAAATAATTATTATGTTTATAAAAGTAATTGTTATGGTTTATAATAAATGTTATATTTAAAAATATATCAGATGAATTTTTAATTATACTTTCGTTTCTCCAAAATAATTTTATCTAATCATTAAAATACATACATTTTAACTGAATTATGATATTGCAAAAATGTTACGAGTATATATCGTTAAAAAAAAAAATTGAGTTTAAACTTTATGTTTTTGTGTGGTCTACATGTTACTTTTAATTATTTAATCAAGTTATGGTTTTAATAATTTTATTTTCTTATAACCAAAAAATATATTTTAATATTAAATAAAAAAAATTATACACTTCAGTTTTCTCGTTTAACTTTTTTTTTTATATTTCTTGCGTAAAAAGATATACAGTTATACAAAAAATATTATACAAATTAAAATCAAGAAAACAAAACAAAAAAAAAAAAAACGACAAATCGGTCTTCTTGCGCACTTTTGCGCAAGAATTTTTTTACATTATTCAACTAATTCACTTTAACAAAAGGTTTTATAATTTGTTTTATTCTATCACTTTACATACTAATATAATGTTTTCATACAAATAAAAAATTAAGAAAAGAAATCTAAAATTAGATATACAATCTCTCGATTCCGCTCGATAATTGGCTGGTTAGCGTTACGTCACACTTAAGAATGATTATTCCTCAAAATATTACAGTGAATTAAATTAAACTGAACCGAAATATTGTTAGTAAATCCCGAACGTACAAATACTATTTTATTATGCTAAAAAATATATTGTACTATTAATGTACCACACAAATAAAATTAATAAAAATGTCTTTGTATCTGATTTCCACGAGGAAAGCGTTTCCGTGAAACGAGGATCGGCGATCCTACTGGACGAAAGCGGTACTATATTTTTACAAGAGAAAAATGAATTAGCAAATAGTTTTAAAAAATTCATAAGAAGTTTATCTATGAAAAATTTTAATTTTATAAAAAATAATATTTATAATTGTCCTATTTTTTTGTAATGTTTTTCTAAGTAATTTCCTAATTACGAGCATTTACTACACGAAACGACAATAACCGATTACTTATATAGTTATTTTAATGTCAAATAAAATCTACTTTTGAAACATACAAATATCGATATGAAAATATATATTTTTTTAAAGATAAACCTATAAATTAATGAATTATTGGAAAATTTTGTAGATGATATTTAAAAGTAGGAGAGGAGTATGTAGATGCGACTCATTTCCTATTGAAGTGCGATCACTGCAGCTTTAATTTCCGAAGGAAAACATGAATGGGATAATGAAGCCTCTATGGAAACCAGAATAATACAAATCAAAGAGAGAGACGCTAGTGAGTGGAATGGTGACTGATATTGAAGGTAGGGAATACAAGGGCAGCCCTGCTCATGAGATTTACACTCATACATATCATCCTCATTCATCCTCTGAAGAATTATCTAAACGGTAGTTGCCGGAGGCTAAACAGGAAAAAGAAAGCCCTGCTCATGAGAGGGCGGTTCGCTGAGATGGGCCGCTCTCGATGAGTAACCGGGTACCCTTTGAGTTCGGGGGAAAATTTAAAATATCGGAGACCCGGCTAGATCCCCTCTTGGAGGAGAACTGATTTGAGGCATGGCACAAAGTAAAGACCGAGTCCCGGCCTACTGGGTGAGCGACCCCCGCAAACCATGGCATCGCCGGATACTGTGTCCCGTGAGCTTAAAGGCCACACAACCACTGAGGATGCGCAATGCGTAACTGCTGGACCATCCTCAGTGGTCTTGGGGGAAAAAAATTTCCGGAAGGAAAGTATTTTTTACTGCAGCAGATATTTAATTTTTAAATCGTTTATCAGTAATGAACTGCTTCTATCTTATAAGGTAAAAATTCCATATTCTTCCTACTAGTCGTGAACGGGGTGAACGCCTTCTGCTTGGAAAATACATAGAAGATAAGCCTAATATTGGCTATTAGATGTCTATCGGTAAAAACAGGTCTCATGATTCCTCGTAAATTATAAAATCGCTTTTTTAAGAAAATCCTGTTTAGAAAATGTTTTAAGAAATAAAAAAATAAAAAAAAATCGATTGATGAAGCCATTACTAGATGAAAATCAGTCATAACAAAAAAGAAACATATTTGTTTAAATATGTTAGTTGATTTTCACAAAATTCAAAATCACTACAGCTGTTTCGGTACAAAGTACCAACTGCAAGTAATACAAATAGGATACTCTGTTATAATGTATTCTGTGATGTGTAATATATTCCGTTTGTATCACCTGAGGTAGGTACTTTGTACCGAAACAGCCATTGTGATTTTGTAAATAATTTTGTGAAAATCAACGAACTTATTTATTTTCTTTTGTTAAAGCAACAAAACTAGTATCGTTTAACTACTCCCAATTACGGTAATATTAATACGTTGTTGTTTTACAATGACAGTAACTGAAAAGAAAAATTGGATTACAAAAATATTCAGTTTGAATCACCGATTTGAAAAATTTCTTCACTATTGTTATCAAGAAGCTGGACCTGCAAATTTAAGTGTTTTTCTAATATCTCTTGTTGTTTAAAAACAAAATGATTTTATTTTTTTCAGTTAAAATACAATTCACACTATTTTACACAGTAAATAAAATTATTTAATTATCTTGAAATTTTGATTATTTTTTCCGTACGGAAACATCTCCAAAATTTATTAACATTTCATTAAGAAAAAAAAACTGTATTTCCTACAAAAAAAAAAAATCAGCATTAAAAATGTTCATAATTAATAATACTTTCATGCCGGTTAAGGAGAAAGTGTTTTAACCACCACATTGTTTTATAATAATAATTATTCCCTATTTTGGCCGCAGACAATATAATAATTACATATACCAAGTTACAAAAACAAAGTAATTTTTTACAATCATGTCCTTTTAACAATTTTTTTTTAATAATTTATGAAGTGAAATCAATGCATATCAAGTGTATACTCATGAATAACTTACATATGCAAAAATAATAATAACAATCATAATAATTTTTAAGTTAATATAGTTAAAAAATCTCAGTTTATTAAAATCATACATGATTTTCTTATCTAAACACTACCTCAACAGCTATGAAAATTCCTATCAAATCTTACCATTATTATAAATGGTAGCTTATTAGAGAACAGTGCTCATATTTACATTAATAAATAACTGTCATTAAATTATCATCTATTTGGAATACTGAAAGTATCAATTCTATTTTTCGTATTACAAAACTAAATCATTTTAAGTATGGTTGAAGTATTAAAAAAATATAAAAAAAAAAATAGTTTTACAAACTTATAATAAAATAATATATTATTATATGGCTAATAAATAGATTTATTACACGATGTGATTCTATGACATTTATGTACAATTTTGATTACCAATTTTTTTATTTTTATTTTTTAGTAAAAATGTTTTTTTTTTAATTTTATTTATTTTATTCTTAATGAGTACATTGAAATCTTTTCAACTAGGGAACAATAAACAAAACCCTCCACCCCCACGGCCCAATTAGATAAGAACGAATATGACATGTAAATGAGGTGTAGACGTATCCTAACAATCCTGAGACTCATAGTTAAATGAACGCCCCAATCACCAAAGTAGACCGGTATCCACTGTATAGTTTTCAAATCAGTAAAAAAGTGTTCTTTTGAGTACGTTTTTTAAGGTTTACCTTAATTTTATAAGCAGTTTATTAATTTTATAAATATTTCCTACAGAACAAATCATTTGATAAGAATATACAATTAATTTTCAATAATATCCTGCATGTTTCTTTCAAGAAATTCTTCATTTTTCCTTTATGGATTAGGATCATTAGCCTTTTGCAGTATCCGATATTTGTTTGGTCATCCTACGTATCTTCTTTCAGCGAGTTCGTAATTCTTCATACAAGATGGAATTCATTGTGTTGACATTCCAAATAGTTTTTTGACCATTCTCACTCGTATTTCTTTGCCGTTTCAATAATTTTTAACTGTAAACTCTTCTCTAATGTTCTCATCTCGTATCATGTCTCTTCCTACAAAAACTATTCATTAATACCTCATTTCAGCTGCCTGAATATTTCTTTTTCTTCATAATAACATCCACGCCTTACTTCTATAAATAAAATAAATTCTATAACTCAAAATAATAAATCCAAAAATTTATATTTGTTAATTAATTCGATATTTTCTTTAAATTTATAACTACTATACTCATATATCATTTTTTTTTTTATTTATCAAATTTATTTGATTTTACTAAGTTAACTCGTAACTGGTCAAATTAAAATATATTTAATCATTCATAAACATACCATTTTATAAAAACAGATTAAATAAATACTAAACAAGATTATAAATGCTTCCATACAAATTATATTAATTTTAAAAAAATGCATTCATATCATTTACAACAATATATTTACCGATACTAACACATAACAGTTGAAGTAACAATAAGTTTCGTTTATAAATTATGATAACAAGCAGCTGTATGGTTGTGAAAAATGAGCTATAAGAAAAAGAAGAACAAAGGCAAAGGGATTTGTGATTTGGACATGAAGGAGATCGATGCATGAAGGACATAAAGAATACAAAACGAATAGGGCGTGAAGGATTGACTAAATGGAAAATGAAAAAAATAATGCGGAGAGTTAACGAAAATAGAAGCTTAACCAGCCAATTTAGAACTGAAAAGTTAACTGGCTACTACATTTCATGAGAGAATTGATTGAAAATGAAGTTGCATAAAGGAGACATCGGAAATGAATCGGGATTTTAAAAATTTATCTGGAACAGAGGACATCGGAAATAACATGGTACAATTAGGATCTGACACTGGATAGATTACCATATGACAATGAACAACTGCTAAACTGAACTTAATTTTTCGAGTAAATGTTTCTTAACTTTCAGACTCAATTTCTCAAGGCCAGTTTTTATATCATCATGAAGCTACTCAATGTTTTTCTTTGTATGAATAATAACTCATCATTTTAAAGATGCTTTATGAATATAAACAAAAATTAGAAATCAATTAAATCAACAAAGTGTCTCCATATTTGTGTTTCAAGGAGGTTATATTTTCAACATTTCACGATAATAAGAACACCTCTGAAAATATAGCCACTTTTATATGATAAAACTTCTTAAGAGTAAAGCAGCAATAACAAAATTAAAACTGCCTTTTACTTTATAATGAAGTTTTAAAGGTTTGTCATTATAACAGATCATTGAATATAAAATTATTGTATAAAGATATATTAACAAAATTTAATTACCTGTACCTCTTGGTAGTGATAAATTATTTTCATTCCTTATTCATTCTCTGGTTACTAGAAAGGAGGTCAGTATTGTCGTTAAGTAACAAACTGTTGCTGTATGATGAATTTTTAAAGCCGATACGGACCTGTAGGATAACACTTTGGGTTACAGCAAGCAATAGCAATATCTATATCATCAAAAGGTTTCAGAATAAAGTACTGAGGAACATATCGGAGGCGCCATCGTTTGCGAAGAACAAGTAAATCCACAATTACTTACGGATGTCATCTATTCGTGAGGAAATTCACTGGTTAAGCTCAAAATATATACTTAAGCTTAACAGGCATGAAAACCCCCTGGCTGTTAACCTATTTGATAACAGTGAGGATGTACGACGATTAAAAAGGTTCCATTTATTGTATATTGAGACCGTTGCGCGGTAAATACTGCCTTTTATTATTTTTTTGACAATTTAACTTTATTTATATAAATTGACAATTTAGCCAAATTATTAAATAATTAATTCATTACATACGGTACATTATGTGACATAACGCACAGTAGTGAAGTACAATACGGCAGCAATGAGGCCCGTACAGCATAAGAGTTAAGTTAAATAACTTACCATTCCGCACTGTACTAGAATTACGCAAACGAAGACAAGCACACAGCAACTCCCTAGTACGGCACATCTATGTGCCGTACCGCAGAAAATGTGTTAAAAAAAACTTGTAGAAAATTTAATTGTGAAAAAAAATGGTTTAAGATAAGTTCAATAAAACAAATAGCGTTAGAAAAATTGTTCTTATCATAAACAGCCATTTCAACATCTACACCCAAGAGACGGTCCGCTTGGCTTGGTGTTCTGCAACTGGTGGAATACAAATAGACAATTCTACAAGTATGATTTGTTTACAAACGATGCAAATTTCATTCGGGATGACATCGACAACTTCGCAATGAGCATACATGGACAAAAGTAAAGCCTTATGAAACGTGTAAATCAATTTTCAACACCGATTTAATGTCAATGTATGGTGCGGCGTTCTTCATCATCAGCTATTGGATCCTTCATATTACCTAACCGCTTAAATGCTGAGGTCTACTTGCACTTTCTTCAAGAAGAATTGCCCCAGCTGCTTGAAAATTTTCCTCTAGCGCTGAGATGCAAAGTATACTTCCAGCACGATGGCGCGCCTCTCTATTTCTCTGTGCCGTTTCCACTCACATAAATCATTTCTCTGAAAAATGGATTATCATGGAGATCGGCATTCCTGGCCACCAAGACTGCTTGATCTAGAACCTTTATATTTTTGCGTGTGGGGATGTATGAAAAATATAGTACACAAAACAAAAATACATTCTCGTGAGGAATTAATTGTCTGCATTATGGATGCAGCTAAGCTACTTAAGGACAGCCCTGAAGAACTAAAAAGGGCCATGAAAGCAGCACAGAAGCGTGCCAGGAAATGTGTTTAAAATAGCGGGCTCATTTTTCAATATATATTATAAACTGAAAAGCATAATCCACTTTGGTCCAGTGTAACGTTTATAAACAAAATTCGAATTTTTCTAACATTTCTTTCTTTTATTCTACTCATCTTACAGCATTATGTTCAGAATTAAATTCTCTACAAGTTTTGTTTAAAATATTTATGAGTGTATTACCTATTTAATAAAGTTATTGTACATCAAACATAAAAAAGGGGTTTTTGCCCTAATCTCTTAGTTTACACCACAAATTTCTCAAACACTACCGCAAATACGGTTCTTCAACCTATCTTATTCAATTTTCAGGTCAAACACGATAAGAAATCACTAATTTGGTCCCTTAATTAAGTCCTAAAAATTTCAGTACGTCCTCATTTCACCGGATTAGCTGAAATCCGAGCGAAATCTTTCACTAGCCGTAACTCGCAAACGAAGCACTTTAGAACATACATTTATATTAACTTTTTCCATTATTTTCACGAGTACGAAAGTCCCGAGAGAACTTCGCGACACACTCTGTTTATAACAATAGAGCACCCCTAAAAATAGAAATCTTATAAATTTTTCCTTTTTAACCGTTAAAGACGTACTATGATTATCAGGATGATTGAGTTAAGTTTTTGCTCTCGTAAGTCGAAATTTTGTCGTTTGGGATATTTTTATTTTTGCATTAATTAATTTTGTATTAGCCTAAAATAGAATATCTTTTCACAACACTGAATTTATTTTATTTTTTACTTGTTTAAACAAATAAATATATAACGTTTTTTTAATCTAAAACGGCGTTTTGTTTGTAAAAGTGAATAACGTCATAAGAATAAAAATTTCAACTTTTTTTTTTATATTCTCATTTATTTCTTTGAATAAAATCGTGTTAACTCGAATTGAGATGGATAGGTTAATAAGTTTAAAATTATAGATAGGTAGCAAACTAAAGGCAGTAATAACAATAAATGACATGATATTATCAATCTCCCTATTTCTCTCTCACGCTTTAAAACCAGCTAGTACAGTAATAGTATTTTTCTTTCTTTAGTCGTACGGTAAATCAAATTAGCAGTTGCGCTACATTTTCTAATTTGAAACGGCTAAAGAAAGTGCAATCAATTTTCTTAATTTACAAATCAATCGGTTTAAAAATAAGTAAGTAAAGAAACATAAATAAATCGTGACTCTTTTATTTTATAACTGTCTAAGCATAAAAGTATAGTAGAAATAGTAATAACATAAAAAAGAAAACAAATGTATTCATTTGATTGCTTTAAGAAACTGTATAAATATTATAATAAATTTCCAATTCGATAAGCCTGTTAACAAATATAAATAAAACCTTTCCACAAATGAAAAAAAAAGTATATTTATATAAACCTTACCAATAAAACTGTAAAAAAAATTACGACAATACAAGTGTAAAGATACCTTCCTATAAAATAACAATGTGAAGAAATATTTTTCTAGTTGTACCGAAAAAGAAGTCGAAGAAAAAATATCTGTTTTAGTAAAGGTTTTTCCAGCAACATCCGATAAACAAAGCTGATTCATCTTGAAAAAGTCAGTAAATGTGATAAATAATAATATTTTTTTTGCTTGTAACAGTGTTAATTATCTGTTGAATATTATTTACTCAGATAAAAAAACTATTAAACAAAATAATAGGGCGAGTTCAAAGAAATTCAGTTTAAAAAAACCTAAGTGGCTTTCTCTAGCAGGGTCTGTAGCTTTACTGACTGATAAACTAATAGCCGCGGGTTCAATTCTTGGGAAAAGCCCGGTTGTTCTTACTGTGAATCAGAATCACTTTTGAAGTCTTCCAATTAACTAAACCCATATGAAGTAATCTAATAAAATTAATTACAATTTACATAAATAAAGCGATTATTAAAATAAGAAGCTGCATATACTGAATTATGTTGGAAGATAAATATAATATAATACAATGTTAAAGTAATAATTTGCACGGAAATTGTCTACATAGATTTGTCTGTTTTAACAGAAATTTGTGTAATCGGTTAAAATCTATATCGGTTTGAAATCACTCAACCCAAAACAATTGCTGTCTTTTTAACTAATTGAAAAGTTTCCTCGTACATTTATTTAATTTATTTTACTATCTTCTTAAGGAAGAATTGTTATTGAGTCACTAATAAACTTTTAACAGTGCATCTTTTAAGTAATACACGATACGTTGTACAAGTTAAGGTTAAAACACTAATTTTCAACTATTTATTCTACAATTAGCTTTATGGCGTCCTAATTTAAATGTTTGTAGTTCGGTTTTCTACGTTTATACACCACGCAATTCCAGGAACAGGAGTCTTATTTTGAATGTCTAATCCTTTCCTTACATAATTCTTCAGTGTTTGGACAAAAAAATATGTTTGTTTTCTCCAACCGGTTTTTCCAGCTACTGGCGAGTGTGTGTGTGTTTGTTTGTTTGTGTGTGTTGTGTGTTTATACATTAGCAACTGAAATTACCGCTACCAGCTTGCCAGGCCTAATGTAGCTGCAGACGTAGTGCAATACGAGTGTAAATGTACTGATAAACATTTCTTGTAGAGACTCAGGTCGACCACTCCTGAGACGTGTAGTTAATTGAAGCGCAAACGCCAAAGAACACCGGTATCTACAGCCTAGCATTCAAATCCATATAAAAACGACTGTCTTTACATTTACAGACTCAAACCTTAGAAATCTCGGCTTCGAAAATCAGCTGATTTTGCGATGATATAAACACTGTAATCACTATAACCTTTACGTCTGTCTACATTATATTGAAAAACGCAGCAAATCTCAATTTTTGTTTCTGAATTTGGTATTTTTGTTAATTCTTACACCATAATGTTTCTTGCATGAGACCTGAACGATAGCTTTCTACGTAAGAGGGTAATGTACTTTGATGCAAGTGTACATAGGACAGAAATATTGATTAGGACACGATAAATGTTCTTTCGAACGAAATTGTTGTTTCTGATGAACTTTTTTTACCTATGTATTTAACTTACCTATTTAACGTACCTAGTATTTAACTTTTTTTACCTCTTCTACGGCTTTTAAATATAAATATCTCAAATTCTTATTTATCTATCTTTTAATCATTACAACCTTTAATCCTTTAACACAACACTCATTTGTGTTGTTTTTTTATGTCGTACTTAAAAGGTCATTTACAACATATATTCTTGTTTTCTGTAATTTTGTCATGATACGAAAGAAAATCAAATTTAAATCAATTTTAATTAAAACAATTTTAATTCTTTTAATCTACGTGAGAAACAGGTGAGCTTGGATATTTCATTATAGAGTAAGAAAACATCCGTATAACGATGATACATTTAGGCTGCAATTCATTGACGGTGACTAGTGTGGTTCAAACCTGAGAAAAAAACCAATAAGATCTTAATGAATTAAAACAGTGAATAAGGGAATTTAAATCGGTTTAATTGGAAAAATGATTTCAACTTTAAACCAAGTAGATAGAGGTTAATTTTAGCAATGCGGCCTATGTTCATATTAAAATATCATATCCCTAATGTATCTCGCAATACCATACGAAAACTGGGAGTTTTTTGATAATAGGTTTACTGTTCTAAAGTAATCACCTACCAGTAGTTTCAAATTTTACAAAAATATTGTAGTGTAAGAGATAAATGAATATTGTGAAATAATTTGACATGCTGGACTAGAGAAGATAAAGCGAATTCTCTAAAAAGGTTAACTAGTTAATAAAGGGGTAATAATCACAGAGCCATTCAGGACAAGTATTAATATTCCTTTGAGTTTTTAATAATGAAATGAACTACAGAATAAATGAATCGCTTATGGGCGATCTGTACTATCTACGGGATTTGAATCAACTAAATTATCCGCGATGTCGGAAGATTTTAGGAATATCGTTAAACAATTATAATCGAATTATTTACTTCATTATTGGTATCCATGAGAAAAATACTTATTACATATAGTCAACTCAACAGAAATTAAAGAATATTTCAGTTTTAAGAAAAAATTAAATAACAGTTTCTTTGGAATAGAGAAATTTGAATAATATTATTAAATTATTTTAATAGATTTAAAAGGAGAAAGTAATGTTAGTTTTATTATGTTGAAATTTGTCTGGTAAATGATCTGTAACCTAAACACTTACTCTTACTCTTACTGATTGTAATAATATAAACATGAAATTTACATATCTAAAATTACTTTTATCGGCTATTAATGTAATTTAAATTGCCTTTGACAGAAACTACACATCTAAAATAAAATAAAATTTACTTATTAAAAATAAAGAAAAAATAATATTATAGTTAAATTTAATGCTCTTCTAATTTGAAAATTCAGTTACATTTTTATTTCTTTAATTTCTTATTTTTTCTTTTTTTTTTAATTTTCAGGCAACTTTTTCAATTACCATAATAATTGGGCCGCTAGTGTTATGAGTATTAATTTATATAGATACAGAGATATGATATATTAACCTATTTTTAAATTTTTCTTTAAGTTTTTTCGTTTATTTTTTTAAAAATCTTTATAATCATAAAAAGGATTCAACTAATTTTAAAGAATAATTAAAAAAATCTGGGGTGGTGACTTTCTTGTACGTCTATTAAATTACATATACACATTGTTTTAAAATGAAAAGTACATAAAATTATATTTCATTAATAACTTCTGATATCTTTTAATATTCTTTTTTTTATTGTTATTATTATTAATAATAAACTTTTTTTTACAAGATTCGAACGATGTGCCTTTCCAAATAACCAAATATTTCGTTAATTAACATTTTATTAGGTTATAACTCTGGAACCAATAAAAATAAGTACCAATTATGACATATCGTTTTTGAGTTACACGAGATACATACGTAAACAGACGTCACGCCGAAACTGGTCAAAACGGATATTTCCGTTGAAATCTGAAAACCGAAATTTTTCGCGATCACAATACTTCCTTTACGTCGTACAAAGAAGTAAAAATAATTTTATTTTAAAGTTTATTTATTACTGTCTTTTTATGATATTGATTTATTAATGAAGTAAATCGTATTTTTTTAATAATTAATAAAGAAAAAATAAAATAAAATAAAACAAATAAAGATAAATCAATATCCAAAAACGGACTTAAGTAAAATACAGATAAATAATAACAATAATCTTCATAAAATTTTGATTTTTTGAAGCATATCAAATTTAAAAAAATTAAAACCAAGTACTAATTCACCCTTAATCACTGATTCTCGAAATAAAAAAATAAAAAAAAAATATTGAATTGTATTATTTTTTTACAGGATAATGTACGAGGGTTATTTTTTTCAAGGTCCGATCGGTCGCAAAATAAAAACCCGCGCAAAAATCAGATGAACCTTTGCGCATATGTGTTGCGCAGAGTCTCTAGTATGGCCTTCAATCACGCCGCGTCACTTCGTTTAGTTCTGAACACGCAGCTAGCACGTAAACATGTCTACAACAATAGCATCTCCCGCCAACTGTGAAGTGCGTGCGGTAATTCGATTTCTTCAGGCTTAGGGGTGTAATGCAGCTGAAATTCATCGACGAATAAGTAATGTGTACGGTGAAACTTCAATGAGTGACAGCAAACTGCGATAATGGTGCAGGAACTTTAAAGCAGAACGTGCAGATGTCCATGATGCAGGCGGTCATGGAAAGAAGCGAGTATCAACCGATGATCTCATTGAGCGAGTGGATGAGGCAATTCGAGAAAATCGTCGGTTCACAATTTCTGTATTGAGTGATTCGTTTCCTAAAATTTTAAGGTCAGCTCTCTACACCATTGTGAGTGAGAGACTTCAGTACCGCAAACTGTGTGCGAGATGGGTTCCCAAGATGCTGTCCGACTATCACAAACAATAATAATGGATGCCTCCCTTACCTTTCTCCAACGCTACCACAATGAAGAAGAAGATTTTTTGAACAAAATTGTCACAAGGGACGAAACATGGGACCATTTCAAAATGAAGAAACAAAAGAACAATCCAAACAGTGGATGCATTCTCATTCTCTCAGTAAACCAAAGAAGTTTAAGCGAACCTTCAACAGAAAGTGTATCGCTACTGTGTTCTGGGACCGGAATAGAGTTCTTTTGGTGGAATTCATGGAACGTGGCACGACCATCACTGCAGCCTCATACTGCGTAACTCTTCAACGTCTACGAAGGGCAATTCGGAATAAGCAGAGAGGAATATTGTCATCAGGCATTGTCTTTCTCCATGACAATGCTCGGCCACACACTGCAGCTGTAACAAAGAAGCTCCTGCAGCGTTTTTGTTGGGAAGTGTTTGATCACCCACCATACAGCCCGGACTTGGCACCATCCGATTTTCACTACTTTTCTCACATGAAACGCTAGCTAGGAGGACAACATTTTGGCACAGACATCGAGCTGTAGACCAGCGTAGAAACATGGCTGAAAAGACAGGCGGCTCCGTTCTGTGACGAGGGTATTGGAAAGTTGGTACCACGCTACGACAAATGTCTAAATCGGAGTGGCGACTATGTAGAGAAATAGCGTAACTATGTAAGTACTTGTTACAAATAACATTTTTTTTATTTTCACTGTGGTTTTAATTTCGTGACCGATCGGACCTTGAAAAAAAATAACCCTCGTATTACTTATAGTCTATATTACTTTCTCTGCGAGTATAGCTAGAATAGCTGTATAGAATAGCCCGGTAATTATGTCAAAAATAGTGAATCGGATTGTTTGCAAATCTTTACGTTTTAGTGTCTAACTAGTTCATCCAAACCAAAAAATATGTCTATTGTAGGAGGACCAGTATTACGGACTAGGGCAACGGACTTCTTCCAGTTAAGAAGAAAGAAAGAGAAAATAATAATGAAATGAAGAATCCAGAAGGAACTAAAAGAGATTCTTTTCTTAGAGTAACAAGTCCGTTTAACAATTTTTTCTTTGCAATACAGACAATGGCACCTCAAAGAGCTGTTGTTCGACCAGAAGGATGACCGGATCGAAATAAGAATTTAAGAAAAACGTAAGGACACAGAGATGAAAATTATTACGCTTCAACAATTAAAGGGATGAGGCGGATACTGGTGCAGACCAGGGGATATACATACTGCCAGGGACGAACGAGAGGGTCAGTATTTCGGCGTAATAGTTCGGACGATCCACACTCTGGTAGACCGTTAACGTCAAAAAGTGACGACAATGTTGAGCGAATCAGAGACTTGATACATTACGACTGGCGATTAACCGTCAGAATGATTGTAAAACTATCGAATTTTAACCGTACCGCAGTCCATCAAATTTTGACAAACAAATTGGGCATGAAAAAAGTTAGTACAAAAATTGGTCCCAAAAAACCTCACTGTTGAACAGAAAAACAACAGGGCGGAACTGTGCCGCGATCTTGGGTGAATTGAAACTGATCCTGATTTTTTGAAAAATGTTGTTACTGGTGATGAATCTTGGATATTTGAGTACGACCCAGAAACAAAATGCCAGAGAAAGGAGTGGTAAACTTCAAACTCACCACGTCCCAAAAAAGCAAAAATGAGCAAATAAAAAGCATAGCATTGTACATAAGGAGCTTTGCCTGCAGAAACAAACTAAATCAATATGTTTACAGAGAAATTCTTCAAATACTACGGAAAAGAATTGCCCGCCTGAGACCAGCCATTAAAAACAACTGGATGCTGCATCACGACAATGCACCTTGTCACATTACACTCTCAATTAATGAGTTTTTGGCAAAGAAAAACATTCCTTTAGTTCCTCAACTACCTTATTCACCTGACTTGTGTCCCTGCGATTTTTTCCTGTTCCTGACTTTAAAAAAAACACCTCAAAGGACACCGTTTTGGAACAATAGAAAACAAAATACGTAACCGATCATCTGAAGGATATTTCTGAGTTCCAGCTCAGAACTCAGAAGGTTTCTGAGTTCCAACACTGCTATGAAGTGTGGGAAAACCGTTTGAAACGTTGTGTAACTTCCCAAGGGAACTATTTCGAAGGTGATACAGTCCATGTATAATTGGATTGCAAATAAAAAGTTTTTCTGCACCAATCTCATTACTTTATTTACAGACCTCGTAGGTGCATTTAAATAAAGTAAACATGAGGATTAAATCGAAATCTCTTCGATGTTTCACGTAGATTAAAAAATACTACATTGAAATATATGTTTTATTTTCAAAAATAAAATATCGTTCCAAATATCAATACGAAATTGATATATGAAATCTGTAGACCTATATTTATAATAAAAGCTCACGGAAGGAAACCAGTCCATCCATTTTGAAAGTAGTTAAAAATTACAAAAAAATGTATATAAATATTAAATATATAAAATAATAAATATTATATATATATATATATATATATATATATATATATATATATATATATATATATATAATATTTAATAAACATGAATAAAACTCAAACTCAAAATTAACTCTTTTATTTGCACAATAAATATTAGTTTAATTTTATTGTTTAATGATAAAATGAACTAAACTTCAAAAAATCCTGCATTTTTCACAAATTATACATGTTACGTATAACACGTCCAGTTTTAAATTTAACAAAAATATGAATTTATTTAAATAAATATAATATTTCAATTAATTTATATTTTCATTTGACCTGTATTATTAATTCATTAAAAAAAAAAATAATATTCGTCTAGAAGGAAATAAAATAATATCAAAACTAACCCTAAATTAATTCGACAGGTTAAAAAAAATACATTTACTGTTATAAATATTTTTGCTCCGTTTAAAAGCTACTGTTATATTGAGTGCGATATGAAAGTTTCTTATTAAACTTACATTCTTTAAAATTAAATTGGTTTGTAACGGTCACTCTAAATTACTTACACAGTACATTGCAGCGTAGAGCCCACCGCTGTAATTTAATAGCAAAAATTAAAATTTAATGATCTATTCGTGTTCTTTTATATTACAACAATTTATTTAATGGTTTATTCTTTAAAAAAAATTCTTAATAGCTCGGAACTACAAAAGAATGTAAATATTAAAAAAAATAATTAGAATAATAAACAGAAATAATTAATCTCTTATCCAGTCTGGTATATAATGACATAAGATAGTTTACATAAATATTCAATTTTCCTAGTTTCTTTCTAGCAAAACATTTATTGGCGGCCGAATAGGTTATTGTTAATAAAGTATACTTTGTCATTCGGAAGACCGTGGTTTAAAATTCATTGTCGAATAATGAACTCAAATTTCCTGTATTTTTAGTTTTACGGATTAAAAATAGCATTCCTAAGTTCATAAGTTATCTTTTATACATCTCTAACAAATGAGTGAGAACATGGTTACATTATTATTTGTACGGAAATAACTAACAAATCTAGTTATTATTCCGCGTACAAAGATGCTAAATATACATAATAGTCTAATTAAAAAACTCTGGGAACGATGCAGCTTAACTTTCCCGGCGTTTGTATACAGATTAAAATCAAGTCCTTCTTTCTGCAATACAGATGAAATTTATTAATAATCTTATGATTTTTACTTCTTTTATTATTTATTTGCTTAATTTATCAAAATAATAAATAATAAATCCTTCTAATATTGCAGAAAGTTTTGGTCACACGGTGGGATTGGGAAGTGAAATTGAATTTTCTTTACGATTTGAGGCATGAGAAGTACGAAAATACTATTCATTTAAAATTTAATTTCCTTATATATATATATATAGGCCTATGGTAGAAAATTTGTGGCTCAGAAATTTCCAAAACAACTACTCAATTTCAAAGAAATTTAGATATTGCTTTAGCAGTGTATCTGAAGTTGTGCATGTGAAAATTTTATGAAGTTCAGTTGAGTCATTCTTCAATTACGTTCAATTTAAGGTCGACAACAAACAACATAACCTTAATTTGAAGTATTTTTTGGTCGCATGGTGGTACTGAGGGATGAAAATGAATTTTATTTACTTTTTGAAGTGAGGATTACGAAAAAACCATTCATCTATAAAATTCTGTGACTCGAAAATCTATAAAATTACTAGATTAATTCCACTGAAATTTATACATCCTCTAATATTGTATCTACATTTTGCATGAGAAAATTTGATGAAATTTGATCTAGTCGTTTTTGAGTTACGCTCAATTTAAGGTCCAAAAAAATTTGAACCCGGTTAGAAGAGAGTCGTTATGATCCAAATTTGAACGTTAACGATTCTTTATATTCGGGATCTATTTTACAGGTAGCGTTACCTACAGTCATGATGACTGGGTATGTGTTTTTTTGTTTTAAGATTATGTTGATTGTTTAACGCTGTATTTTTCAAACGTGCTTGTTCAGTGAATAACAGTGGTGAACGAGTTGAAACTTCTTCAAAAGGAAACCAAATAAAATAACAAAAAGTCGGTCTTCTTGCGCAGAACTGCTTTTTTTCATTATTTTCATATAAATGAGTCGTAATTATCAAATTAAGAAACAAACCTTATTTCAGGGTTGAAATAATTCTCAACCCCAACTAAGATTTAAAAGGTAAATTTTAAAATTTTCTTTTGAAAAATTAATATTCAACAGCCTAAAATTTTACCGTTTCTAATCTTTACATGTGCTTCTTTATTACCTTAGAACATAATACTTATGCAAAGGGTGATTTTATTTAAGAAGATTTCTATAATATTTAACCGGTTAAACTATCTATAATGTTTTTCATTAAATAACACAAAACTAAGGTCTTAATGGTAAAAATAATTTTAAACTTATATACTCTTAAAGGAGGTTCACTCACATCGTCGCAAATCAATTGTTTAACAGCTGATTTTCAGTGGAATGTTCTGAAGTTCAAATCCTAGTAAAAGTTATTTGCTTTTAATAGATTTAAGTAGCAGATAGTGGATACTGGTGTACTTTGGTGATCCGGGTTCGATTAACCGCGCGTCTCAGGAACGGTCGGCCAGAGTTTGTACAAGACTACACTTCATTTACACATCATACATATAATCTTCATCTTATTTCGGCCGTGAGTGGGTTGCTTATTGTTCACTAGTTGCACATTGCAACATACACATTAGGAAAAAACTAAAAAAAACTCTTCTTTTATAGTTGCTATTTTATAGGTATTGTTGAGATTATAGTCGGGTACTCTTCAATCCAGACATACTCGTATATATCAACAATGTAGAAAAAGAAGTAATCCCTCATTTGGTACTACTGTTTGGAGAAAGCCATCGTTTACTTTGTTTCTCCACCAATTAAATTAATATAAAGAATCTTTCGTATGACATCCAGCTCTAACATACCTTAAACCAAGATTGCATACTATGTCCATAATTTTTAAACGGATACCATGTAAGAATTTATACTCCATATATTTACTGACAGCCAATAAGAAACAGTAATCTACATAGTTGGGTAGATATTTTATTAATTCTGTGATTACTTAAGAACAGAATAAATCCAAACAGATTTATTGGAACAGATTTCAATAATTCAATCAGTACTTGATAACATAATGTAGGAAATGTAATGGCACTCAAGATTAGACTAAACTAAGATTAGACTGTATTAAAGAAGAGAAAGTTAACCTCATCAGTAAACTTATTAATTTTGTTTTCAGTTAAAATTTCTGTTTGAAGCACAATTTCCAACCTCTAATTATTATTATTAATAATTGTTATTAAACAAAAATACGTTACAGTACATTGTAAATATCAAACAGATATAGTATGGTTTGAAACAGTATATATACGTACTTCATAATCAGTTTCGAATGTATACTACTAAACTATTATAGTGAATAGAGATATTTACGCACCTTAAATAGTTCACCGAATAATCCAAAATTATCACTAACATAGATAATGCTTGGCTTAGTAGAATCTGGGACATAAACATTACAGCTATGACAACGGTTTTATTGGTTTATTTAAAGCTTACGTATACATGTACATTATCTATATTATCTAATTTTAAATAGAACGCTACCTTAATATTGTTAAAGTCACAAATGCTATTACCGGGTAAAGAAATGCTTTTATAAATGTCAGTTATAAAATAGACAATGGAAGTTTAAGATACTGCTTTTAAAGCTGATGAACGTAGTTTTGGAGTCACGGAATCAATTTATATATGGTTAATACCATTCCATATTCAATGGTTTTGTCAATCCTGTTTTGATAACATAAGTGTTTTTCATTGTTATTTATAAACAAAAATATATATAAACTTAAAGTATATTAATTAAAATACATAAAATGTTAAATAATTAAAAACGAAGCAGATTCTTATTCGTTATATCTTTTTCCAAAACAAATATCATAATTAGTACTGTTTCTGCCTCTATGTCATTAATAAAAGAATGATAATACCTTTATTATATAATATAGATATATTTATAATCCATGTAATTTTATGAAATTTAAACAAAAATAAAAATAGAGTTTTACTATGACAACAGGCTCATAGAATAAATCTTCAACTACATTTACAATAAAAAGAACGGAAATCAACGGACTTTAGTGGTTGAAAAATGCCTAAAAGAAATAAAAATATGTGAAGAAATAGTACAAGATAGAAGTACGTTCAAGAAAATGCAGGCAAAGTTGTAATACTTTCCTGGTATTGGTTACTTATTCTTTTTTTGTTAAAAAATTATGATACATGAAAAAAATTACGTAAGATTTCTTTGTTTGAGGTAAAGATAATTTATAAAGAAGTCTTATTGACTTATGATGAAATTTTATTGTAATATTATTATTAAAAGTTTATTAAAATTTTTAATAAGTTTAAAAATTTCAAAAATCTATATTTTAACATTTTTATCGGCTTCTCTATCCCCAATATTGCCCCAAAGTATTTTGCTTGGTAGCTTGCACTACTATTGTGCCTAGGAAGACATAAAACAAAATCAGTTAAAAAATATGGAATAAATAAAAAAATAGCTTTATTCGATTTTTGGGAAAAGGGGAATTTTGGAGCAAAATATTTTTTAAAATGGTAAGATAAGCGCACCTATGTACTGAGCTTACTATAAAGTGGGGTTATGTTTGCAAAATTTTGAAAAAATTGGTCCCCTAAACTGTCTATCCCTTCCTGGAAATATTGACCCCAAAATTTTACCAACAAACTGCCCCACATACATGAGTCTCTGTACAAATCTTATCAAACTGGTTTATCTAGTCTAAAGTTATTAAGATTCAAACACGCCAACACACGTATATACGTAAGTACGAACATTATCCTCTTAATATTTTTGTTTTTGGAATCCCTGGGTCGTGAAACGTTGAGAAATGAAAATATAACCGTACCAATTTTTTACCGGTTACCGTATTTTCCTTCTTGCAACATACCTCTAGAGCTATGATGTAAGAAAAGTAAAACTGTTACAAGATTTCAAGGGTTTCCAAAAAAAGTAAAAAAAATAAGCCAACAAATCTATTACAAGAGAGAAAGCAAAAACAAAGCGGAAGAATGGATAATTATTAACAGATCAGGAAGTAAATACAAAAAATAAAAAATAAACGCAAAATGGTGGTTCACGTCGTTCTTAATCGATCAAACCCGAAAATATAAATAAAAGAAAAGATCCGTGCTAAGTAGTTATTGTGTATTGATTTGGAAAATATAAAAACTATCTTATAAATTTAAAGAAGCTAATTTTTTACCATGTGACACCTGGAAAAAAGAATGAATCTCTACATTCATTTTATAACATTTAACATCCTTTTTTTAACAAAAAATTATTTTTAAATTAACAAACTGTCGTACCGAGTCTTAATCTTCGATTTATTTGAAGCATGTGTTTGCATGATAAACTGACAATTTCATTAATCTATTCTTGTAGATTAAGATTTAATATTTTATGATACAAATAATATGGTTGATGTGTAATTATCTATGATTTTGAATCATAGAATATTAGCGGTAAGATACTGACGACTGGACTGAATTTCAATAATTTGCTATTCTAGAGTGGGAAATAATGGAGAAGTCTTAGAAAGTTTTTATAGCGTATTGATTTTGGTAGAATATTAGTTAAAATTTAACCATAAAATCGTTAAATTGAACACTTTCTAACCAACGAATATATTTAAGTTTATCTTTAAGTGTGTTATAAAAAAAAAAAAAAAAAATTGGTATTACTAATCGGTAATAAAACGTGTGGCTTTTAATTTTTTAAATCAATAAATTATAATAATTACCATAGACAATTTAACAAAATATAAACTGTTATAATAAAACTCCCGTGTATAAAGTAGATTACTGTTTTATGTAGACAGTTATTCGTTTTGTTCGTTCCAGTTACATACACGATTAAATATAAAGAATTCTTTTTGTTCGTACTCAACTCTAAAAGATAACAAAATAATAATAAAAAAACTTAAGTAAAGGCTAAGTTACTTGTTTTTAAAAACAGAATTAAAACTTGGAATAAATTATATAAGAATTCTCTTAAAAATGATCTGTAGCTCGTTATTCTGCCCAATCTATCTTTTAAAGCTGAAAACAAGATGACAAATTATTTATATTATTTTATTTACGAAAAAAGCAACAATCAACTCAAAATGTTTACTACCACAATATAATTGGATATTTTATACACCAAAATTGTCATAAAAATACTTATAAAGCAATTTAGTTTTATATTAAGTAAAATAAATAAAATAGCTAACTACTTTTTTAATCCACGACAAATTTCCAATTACGTTATCGAATTTCTCCTTCTACTGAACTTGGTTAACGGAACTTAGAAAAAAATGTTTGATTTTTTTGTAATTTTTTTAACTTTTTGTAATTTGTTAACTGAGAATTAAGCAGTCTATCATCAGTACTAATATAAAATGGGTTTCTATACGTATATTCAAAATTTATTTAATTATAATTCTTACTTTCCTGTTTAGATATCGCTATAGCAATATAACGGAAAGTATTGCAAGCGGTCCAATTTGGGGGTATGAGTTTTTCACCAAATCTTGACGTTTTGATACCTAACGAACCCAAAAAACCGGATCGAAATTTTCCGGACGTTTTATTTATTTTCCGTTGTATAAGTTACGTGTTAGCCTCTAAATCACATTACATCTCCAGAACTACTGGACCGATTTTCAACGAAATTAGTCAGATTACTTCAATATATGGGGCATTGATGCCATTAAATTTTCAACTTAAAAAGTCAAAAAGGTGAGGATTTAGAGCAAGGTCACCCTCAATATCTCGACATTTCGCCTAATTGAGGTCATATTTTTCTTAGGCACATTTGTTGACAATTAAAAAATAACAATACTTCTAACTTTTGCATAATTGCACTCCCACCCCAAAAAATTCTCTAAACTACTGTTATATTGTGACGTTACAGGTGAGCAGTAGAATAAAATAAATGATTTATAAGTAAAGTGTAAAAAAGTAATTCGGTTTTGCTAGGTCTCGAACTCGATCGCCTGATCGACTCGGTACCTGGTGAGTTAAGCCTCGCGGTTACACCAGTATACCGACCGTACAAGCAAAATTTGTTATATGTAAGTTGTGAAATTACATTAGTTTAGTTAGTGCCGACCGTAGTCGCTATTTCCGCCTCATCCGCGCGAATTAAATATTGTATGAGTGCGCTTTAGTTATAATCACTGAATTAAATAAACGAAAAAATATTATATTGAAATAAAATTATAAATATTTTAAATTAAGTTGCGTGTAAGCATCAGAAACAACCCGCAGTTCCGGGACTTTCCCAGAACGTGGCTTTAGCCGCGTAACGGGAAAGTCCCGAAATTATGGTGTCAGCTTTTTTCTATATTTACCTAAATATTTTTGGTATTGTACGTTATTCCTACCTACCAAACAATATTAAAATCCATAAATAGTCTTATTTCAAATCGAGTTCAATTATCTTATATATAAGCCCAGAAAAAATTGCGATAAAAATATCATTAAACACTTACATATTAACATGTAGACATCTTTAATTGTTAAATCTTAATTCATTAACCAAATTAAATTGTCAGTTTATTGTAACAGCACACACAAAAATAAATTATTACAAACTAAAAATTAACAATAAGATCACAAGTAAACTGAAAATAATATTTTTTTTTTTTAATGAAAAAGATTTAACAAGGCATTTGATAATAAGAAAACTATAATATTATTAAAATTTCTCCTTTGTCACATGGATTTTTTATTTATAAATAATCAACTAACAACAATTTACTAACTTAATTCTTAATTTGGCATAGACAAATAAAAGAAAAATATTTTTTTAAATAAATCGTCACTTTTTATTACTTTTTTAAAAGGAGTTTTATTCTGTTGAAATTTATTTTATTTTTTTTTAAATTTTATTAAAAATTTGGGTATACTTAAAAAGAAAAAAAAAGTACAAAAATGAGTTTACAAGGAATGTTAAAACAAGACAAATCGTTGTTGTCTAGATAAATACAAAAAAAGTCTTGTAGAGTATCGAAACTATTATCAAGACTAGTTACTGCTCTTGGAATTTGGAAGTATAAATTAAATTTTACTTGTTTTCTTCAAGATTTGAGAGAAAAAACTTTGAATATTGGAATAAATTCATATTTATTCAAATTCATACATATGGTTACAGTAAAACAAAATTTGCGACCTTACAATCTATTCTAAAATATTGAAATTTAAGCAAATAAAATATCTTTAAATAATCCATATAAAAATAAAATTTTTTTCTTTAAAAAAAAAAAACATATCTATTGATATCAAATTGGAAAAGATTTTTTTCCAATTTAATATCAGTTAACTGTATATATTATCAGTAAAGAAAGTTAACTATAAAAAGTAAGTTAAATAAAGAAGTTAATCCACATAAGTTTCTTAATTCAGTTAAGTTCCTCAATTAAGAAACTTGCTCTGTAAAATAAAAAGAATCCAAAATCGGTCCATTTGGAGAAAAAAAAAATTATTTGTACTCGTACATAAGAAAAATATACGTACCGAATTTAGAACCATTTTAATTGAAACTGAATCCTGAATCTACGACAATCTAACTTACCTATGACTGAGAAGAGAAAGAAATTTTTATATGAAATAAAAATCAATGTTTAAAAGTTAAAAATGTTTTAATCTTTTCTTACAATTTTTATTTATCGTTACAGATACTTATATTATTAAAAGAGTTTAAGAAAGTCTGTAAGTGCATAATTGAATATATATGTGTATAGTCTATCAGTTGACAATTTATTATAACTTTACAAATAAATAAATAGTAAAGCATCCGTCAATAATTTTTGATTTTAAAAATAACCACATAAAAATACTTTTTCCTATCAAATTTCTAATTGCTTTTTTTACTACTTAAAATTTCTTTCTAAATTTTGTTCAAATGATCAGAACTGTGTTGAGTATTGCGTATGAAAAATTACAATTCATGATAAGCTAAAACTGGAAGTCTTAGTGTAAAAATATTTTTATTTTATCTTTTTCATCCTGATCTATGTGTTCATTTCAAGCTAAATTATAATCAATCATTATAAATCTAGAATTTTACTATGACTGTTCTACCATGAGATTATTTTTCATAATTTTAACGATTACCAAATACTGTTCTTTTGCTACGTTCAATTTTAAAACTTACAAAATTGAATTTATTAATCTGCATATGTTAATGATAATTAGTAAACATCGGTTGTCATTGCAGATAATCTTTTATGTAGTTTAAACTGTTTATAGTTATAAAAATGCATCGTCAAATCAAATTTATATTAAAGATATTTTAAATAAATATAAGAAGTTCAGATGGTATTTATTATTAAATATTAAATTTGCTGTTGTGCAGTGACAAAAACAAGGCGGTTATGATTATCACTGTTTTGTTTATCAATAAGATAATAATCCATCGGTAGGTCTTGCTTTTTTATCTGGAGGTCCCGGGGTTGAATCCCGGTCACACAGTCCATTTACTCGCAAACTACAAAATTCATTTATCATTCACCGGTAAATGTAACCGGGCGTAAGCCTGTTTTTACTGTATAAATAAATAAATACAGTTATGTAAGTATTATAAGTTGCGATAACCTCGCCTTAGTCAGTTAAAACAAATTTTCATAGATTTACAATACATATTTTTAATTCCCTAGACATCTATATAAAATAATTATTATAAATTATATTTCAATAAATAACATATTTATATCAAAGTAGCAAAAAAAAATTAAAATAAAAGTTAAAAAAAAAGTTATCATTATCAGGTTAGAACTACTAATATAAGTGTAATATAAAATAACAAGCATTGACTACAAACAGTTAACATTAGTTTAATAATCGTAATAAATATAATATTACTTTAAAATCACCTGTTGATTATTTATGAAAACATGTATTCCACGTTGGTTGTGAAGATAAAAAAAATAACAAACACGTCAGTACATAATATATTGTTTACACGTTAGTATGCTTCACTCACGGCATGCAACCGACGGTTAGTAACTGAAGAAATAACACTCACCACCCCAGTTCGGTACTTTCCGTTGAACTTCGTCAGTAACCGCGTGAGGACAATCACCTGGCGGTACCTACCGTTAATTTCAATAATGTTTGTTACTTGCACGTATTAACAGCAGTACAAGTGCTGAAATTCATCGGAATAAAAAAACTTATTACAACCGTATTTTATTATAAACTAAATAACAGTAAAACTATTATCATCTCTTATTAGATGTAATACTACGTCGAATAACTGTTTAAATATTATTATCGTGCATTCTTTAAAAATAAATCCAAGTTTTTTCACAAATGAAACACCGCAGGTTTATTAAAAAATAATAATCATAAAATTATTACTGTAATATAAAGACGGATTTGAATATACGCTTCATTACTTCATATTATCTAAAAGGATTTAGGATTACCGAATTAAAGAATGTAGGAAGAAATAATAATAATAATAATAATGATAACTATTCTAGAGGAGGAGGAAAGAATGAGTCAAGAGTCTCATGATAATAATAGTAGTTGTAGCGAAGAAAAAGAGAGCTGTATGAAAAAAAAAGAGTTGGGGTGATTGGAGGAGTGATGTATTTTCAACAGCACATCAAAATTATGTTTCACGACATTGATTTATTCTATTCAGCTCCTTAATAAAAGTATAAGAATTTATTTCAAAATTGATAGTCTGAAAAATTTAAGGTTTATAAAAACTACTCAGTACAAGTACATTCCAAATGATTAAGTTCATCTGCTACACTCCTTATTAGGTAGGACTTTGATAAAACACTGTGAGATTTCAATTTCTCTTTTGTCTGGTAAATGAATTTTCAGTCAAAGAGTAATTAAATTATTAAAAAGTAGTTATAATATATAGTTTAGTTTAGATATTCAATATCACCAAAATTTCAGCCTTCAGGATGAAGGGCTCTTCAGCATGTTTCCAACTAATATGATCTTGTGCGATCTTCTACCAATTTTGTCCAGTGTACTTGATAATATCATTAATTCAATGAGCCTTTGGTCTTTTTCATGGGCCTTTAACATCTAATGGTATTCATTCAAGTGTACAAGGTACGTTCAGAAAGTAAGTTATATCCCCTCTATGAAACAAACGAATATTTATAGAAAAAATTTTTTTTTTATTGAAAAAAAAACTACATATTTTTATCTATTTTTCGACACCAAGTTTTTCTAAACACTTTTCATACCTTGTGACAAGTTTTTCAGTTCTACTGTCACAAAAATTTCATCCAATTTCCATCAACCATTTAAGGACCGCTTCCTTCAGTTCATTATTAATGAAATCTCCACTCCCAGGTCTCACTTGATAGAACAAACAAATAGTAGTCGCAGGGTGCTAGGTCAGGTCTGCAAGGTGGATAAGACCACACTTCCCACTTGAATATTTACAGTAACTCCTTTGTCACATGAGCTGAATATGGAGTAGCGTTGTCGTTAAGAAAAAAGTCAATCTTCCGGGTCTTCGATTTTTGATGGTTTGCACAATATTTTTAAAATCTCACAGTAAGATTTGGCATTATTTTTCTTCCTCGGGGCATAAATTCAGTGCACAAATCCCTCAGAATCGAAAAAGACTTTCAGCAAAATCTTTCAAACATGTGAGAATGTTTTCATTTTTTTTGGGTGCTGCAATTTTTTGTGTTTCCGTTCATGTGATGCTCGTTTAGTCTCAGGAGTGTAATGAAGCGCCCAGCTCTCATCCCTTGTGATGATTTATTTCAAAAACTGTGAACCAGTCCTGGAATAATGTTGAAGTAAAAAAAGAACAGATGCTAAACGTTGATGTTTGGGGTTGTCGGTCAACAGATGTGGCACCCACCCATTGTACACACATCTTACGGTAACCAAGCTGATCGTGAATAATCGCAAACAAACTACCATAACTGGTATTAAGTTCGTTTGCAATCTCTCTAATTTTAATGCGCCGGTCACTCAAGATCATTTCATTCACGCATTCCGCGTTACCCGTTGTATTTACAGTGAAGGACACCCAGCACGCAGTTCGTCACTCATATTTGTTTTTTTGTTTCTGAACATTTGGCACCATTTAGTGGCCATGGAGTGTGACATTACATTCTCACCATATACCTCAACAACTTGGGAATGAATTTCACAATAATTGCAATTTTTGTCCACAATAATCGGACTGCTGAATGCACTTATAATCTGGACGAAACCGCTAGAGGACACACTATGTTGACAACGACACTACACACATACTGAATGTTGTACAGAATTGCTCCTGGGGAAGCGTGAAGACAACAACACAACCAGTGCTGCCACTATAAGACATTAATATACCCCTTTCTGTTCAAGAACACGGCAAGGGTATAACTTATTTTTTGATCCACCACTCGTAATTTAGTCCATCTTCCATCATTTCTTATTGCTATATAGCCTGCCCACTGCCATTTTAATTTTTTAACTTTCATGATGATGTCATGTACTTTCATCTGTTCTTTGATCCATTTACAAGTCTTTCTACCCTGTTTGGTGATTTAGCAAATATCATTCCATATTTCTTTGTGTACCCCCCCCCCCCCCAGCTTCTGTAATGATTGAACGATTAATATTGAAGTTTCACTTCCATAGGTAAGGACTGACAGGATACATTGATTGAAAACTCTCTTTTTAAGGCAAAAGGGACATTTGTTCTTGAAAATACTATTAACTCTCTGAAATGCCTGTCATCCAAACTTAACTCGTCATTCAACTTTTTTGATTATATCTCCTTTAGTTGACATTTAAGATATTCAATATATTTAATTATAGTTATGGTCACCGGTAAATAATTTTGAGGTAAAATATTTCAGTTCTTGTTGAGAAATGGTAAGAAATATTTAATAGTACCAATCATATGAACCATTTCAATCAGACTATTAATCTGAGTATAATTTATTTATATCCAATAAATGATCAAAATTGATAGGAAAGGAATACCTCATTGGTGTCTCATTGTTTTATTTGACTTCCGTCAGCAGCTGCTGTGACATTTATCTACTCTATTATGGTGATAATTTAATAATGATATAATACTATATATAATTAACTTAACTATCAGCAATGTTGTGCAATTAAGTTTTATGTTAAACTCGGTGAGAATGATACAGAAACTTTTTCAAAATTGAAAAGGGCATATGGAGATGACAATCTGTCAGTCAAAGTTTTAGATGGTTTAAAGCATTTTCAGATGGCCGGAAATCAGTTGCAGACGATCCACAATCTGTAAGACTGTTAACATCAAAAAGTGACAACAATGTTTGAGAGAATCAGAGACTTGATATGGTACGACTGGTGATTAACTGTCAGAGTGATTGCAGAACAATTGAATTTGAACCATACCACAGTCCATCAAATTTTGACCAACGAATTGGACATGAAAAAATTTTGTGTAAAATTGGTTTCAAAAACCTCACTGTTGAACAGAAAAACAACAGGGTGGAAGTGTGCCATGATCTTCTAGGGTGAATTGAAACTGATCCTGATTTAAAAAAAAAAAATGTTATTACTGGTGATGAATCTTGCATATTTGAGTACAACCCAGAAACAAAACACCAGAGCAAGGAATAGCATACTTTAAACTCACCACGTTCCAAAACAACAAAAATGAGTAAATCAAAAATCAAAATAATGTTAATTTGTTTCTTCGATAGTAATGGCATTGTCTATAAGGAGTATTTGCCTACAAGACAGATTTTAGATCAATATGTTTACCAAGAAAATTTGAAAGACTGCGAAAAAGAGTTGCCTGCATGAGACCAGCCATCAAAGACAAGTGGATGCTGCATCATGACAATGCTCCTTGTCTCACTGCACTCTCAATTAATGAGTTTTTGGCAAAGAAAAACATTCCTGTAGTTACTCAACCACCTTATTCACCTGAATTCAGTCCCTGTGACTTTTTCTTGTTCCTGTCTTTAAAAAAAACACCTTAAAAACACCATTTTGGAACAGTAGAAAACATTAAAAAAATGTAGCTGACCATCTGATGGATATTCTGGTTTCTTGTTTCAGTGTTGCGTGGCTTCTCAAGGGAACTATTTCGAATATGATAGAGTCCATGAATATAACTGGATTGTAAATAAAAGGTTTTTCTGAAGCAATCTCATTACTATACTTACAGACCTCGTGTATACATCATAGCTATAAGGAATGCTAGTACAGTCAGTTTCAAATTAATCACCTTTTTTGGTTGAAAACAATGGATTCTATAAAAGCAGGTTAATACTCTGCTGATATCAAAGTCAGAAATCACTTCTGCCTTTCATTTAAAAGAATCTGGGTTCAAATCCCAATCAGCTTGTTATTTTTCATACACTGTACTGAAATGAAACTTTTAAAACTTTGCTCCTATGATTAAATAGCCAGGAATATTGGCAAGACTAATCTTCAAGTGAATAATACCAGACACATTCAGCATGAAATACACAATTGAATGATGAATAACATAATTACTATGTTGAACATAAGCTCAGACTGTGATTTAACAGTCTCACCAAGTCAAGTGACTTTGATGACTGAATATATGTACTAGAATGGAAAAAATGACTGTATAAAGAAGACTTTAGGTAGGAATAGTTAGGAGGAGAAGTAGGAGCTGCAGCTTTGTTTGACTGGGCACTCTGGTGGAATTTTGTGACATCTTGAGTTATAATCCTAATAGAATCCTAAAGGTAATTTTATTATACCACCAAGTTTCCCTAAAGAAGTTGCTGCTTTAGCCAGTATTGCTTTTCAGCCTTGCAGATGTGGGCATCCAATTCTCTTGGCATGCTACTCAGGATCAAGAATAAGTAGAGACAAAGATAACTTCAACTTCAGAGAAACTGCAAGCAATCAGTGATTAGGGTGATTTACCATAATGAGCATGATCAAATCTATTAAATACAAGATGAAACATTACATTGAACTGTAGCCCAAGTAAAATTAATTAGAAATTATAACTAAAAACAGAAAAATCCATGAAATACAATAAAATTTAGTAGTCACTCTCCACAAAAAAGGATGACGCATACAAATGCATCATCCTTTTTTGTGCAAACAATTGTGCAACAAACAAACAATTGTTTGTTGTATGTACTTACATTTTTATTTTAGCTGCTATTGGTGCAGGGCTGACCAATAGTAGTGCACCGGCTGGCCACATGAAATACACAAACGATTTATACTTTTCAAACGATTCATTTGTTTGAATGATTTATACTTGATACAAACGATTTATCAAAAATTATATTTGTGTTTTGGAGATAAAAAAGGAAAACATTAGGATTAGAGCTGTGTAAAACTCAAGAAAGAGCTAAAAATATTCAGGATTTTGAAGCTTTTCATTGTAAAAGTTTTTGTTGTTAGTACATTAAATTCATGATTGTTATTTAGTTACAAGACATTTAACAAACTCATGTATAATGAAACATAAACCACATAAAATTTTTGTGATGAGCCGTAGGCCCATGTTTTTCTTAAAATTATACATATTGATTTAATAAGTATGTACGTCCTTAATATTATGGTATATTCATGTTGGGAATATATATCAAATTCTTTTGCAGAATCTAACACATATTGGTCTTGCGTATTTTCATTTTTTAACAGTTTTTTATAGTAATATGGTTTGTAAATATAGCTATTAAAAGATATCAAAAAATAATCTTATGATTTAGTGAGAAGATAAGCAGAATTTTTAAGTAGTTCAATAATTAAACAAGTTATAACGATTTGATGAGGGATTCAGATAAGATGTCTTGTGCATAATGACTAAATTCAGGAAATAAGTTTTTTTTTGTTTACTGTAGTTTTAAAGGTTTTTAAAAATGATTTCAAATTTTATTAAAATAAAAATAATAATATGAGCTCTGAGGTATACACTGTTCTTATCTATATTACTCTACATAGCTTGGTTAATTAGTGAAAAGATAATTTTAATTATTAAAGACATTATGATGCAAAATGTTTCTTTATAAACTTAAAGATAGTCACATTCAATTGAAAAAATAAACAGAAAAACAGTAAAACATGACTTTGTTAAAGTAAATAATTGCTATCAACAAAATGTCTGCTAATTTGCATACCATATAACTCACAACTTTTTTTTTTCAATTTTGAATACTATGGAACTGACTGCATAATCATTACCAGTCTAACAACAACAATCAATATGAAGGTGAACTACACCTAGCATTGTTTAAATTCAATGATTAGCTGGCTTAATAAACATTACTTTAGACACTGACATTTATATTTCCTCTAATTTACAACCATCAACTTCAAAGATGCTGTTCTCTAAGGCATTTCATTTGTGTTGCAGAACCATCATTTTGTTATGAGTATAGTTTACCATCATGGACCAATTTAGTAAATTTGTTTTTACATAGGTTTTGTTTGTTATTTTTAATTAACAAGGCTCAGGGGGAAGGGGGTTATTTCTTTAAGATGGTACAGTAAGACAATATGTATTGTGCAGTAAACTATACATTAAAAAATGGAAATATATTTTGGTGGTGTGTGGTATAGAATATACATAATCTAAGTTAAAATACTTTACAATTAACAGATTCATATTTGTTCATCATGAAACTAATCTTATATCTTGCAAACCTTCTTTATTGACAATATTTTTAATATGTATTGAACCCTAAGCATTCAGTATTCTAATTGGTGTTTATTAATAATTACACAAGTTGTTTAATTAGAATATTAATTTAAAAGTGTGATGTTTTAAAAGATGTTAATTAAATTAAGTGATCAACAAGTATAATAACTTTAAACATTTTATGTAACAGTAATGAACCATAATATTTGTTATTTTATTGAAAGATTTGCTACCAAATGATACTATGCATCCAGGTACCAGAAAATTGATGAAGCCCATTATTAAAATTTAAGTTCAAAAATAACATGTTATATTAAATAATGACCCAAATCTGTTTAAAAATATTTTTAACTAAAAATTGATTCGGACTTGTAAGTTATTTATTTTTTACTTTCATTAGATTTTATTTTAATTGTAAATGTAAAATACTAGGAGGCTATGCCCAGGCTGCTTTGTGACCCAACTCTGCTACCCTAAGGCAAAAACAGGTGCTAAACAGGAGCCGAACGGGGCCAAAAACAGTAAGAAAACAGGGACAAAAATGTGAAAATTATAAAATTAATGTTTCTGGAAAGAAAATAGGATTGTTAAAAATTAAAATCATTACTTACACTTATTTCACATGATGGTAACTTATTACTACTATACTATTACAATTTATTACTCAAAAATAGCTGGCCGCACTATATTTTCAACAGTGTTGGTTTGTTGATTGTTTTGTATATTAATTCCAGTATTGCAACACACCTGGGTAATGCTACATATAACTGACATGACTGAATAATGGTTTGTTGAAGTACAGTTCTAGATGCTCAAAACTTTGGTCCTCTGACTTATCTATTGACATTGCAAAAACTAATACTGTGGGAAACTGTCTTATGTGAAATACAAACAGTAATGTGTGGGTAAATATACCAGTTTCTAAATTTATGGGTATAAACACTTCGTTATTTATGTTTTCCCCAGTTAAAATTTGAGAGCATATGTTATTTTTATAGAACTTAGTAATTTGCAGCCATATTCTATTACATAATCCTTCTTGTACGCTCTAATTCTGTAACAACATATTAACTGTACCTGTTTTTAATTCCAGTTTGTGAACTGAAAATCTGGCAAAGTTTAAACTATAGAGGTATTCAATCTTCTTCACATTGATCAGTTCTTCTTGGTTTCATGTAATTACTGCTGTAATAAATATATATATATATATATATATATATTACAGCATATATGAAACCAAGAGTTTATTATATATATGACTTTCTTCATTAAGTTTCTTTATGACTTTAATATTCAGTATCCTTACATTGTCATTGTGGGACAGGTAAAATAACTTTCTTTGATAAATCATTGTGCGAACCTATTACTTTTCCATAAATACCAGTGACAATATTGTTACTGGACCATGTCTTTGGTATGTGGAAAGAAGAAATTAAATATTTCCAACATCTAATAAATAACTGACATTATTTATTGTGCATGCATATTTTTCTTCAGGTGTAAAGTTTTACAGAAAGGCCAAATGTTTGCATGTTTCAGTCACGATTTGATTACAGTATGAGACTGACCAAATTAGATAACTGGCAGTGATTGCTAAAGGCACCTCCAAAAATAACTCACTTTCCACTGAAAAGTTAGATCTACACAGATCTTTTAATAGTTTGTCAACCATGTTTGCTGCTTTATTCATAGTCATCGATGCTTCATCCCAAATAATGACAGAACAAAGTTTTTTCTTCTCATTTTTAACACTACACGTGTCATTGACATTCATATAGATAGCAAGTTTGAATTTGTGATGTGAATTTACTCCTCCTAGAAGAAGAATTGATGCAAAAGGCAGTACACAATATCCCATTCCAGTTAGTGTGTATATCAAAGTTTTTTATACAAAAGTTTTTCCTGATCTTTCAGGACCACCCAAAAAAAAAGAAGTTTTATTTAATCTGCTCAGAATTGCACGACTGATAGTATTAAACACCAACAGTTGATTGCTACTTTGTGTAGATCTATTCATTGCACTACCCTTCTTTAAATTACTTTCTTTTGCTTCTTGAATTGAAAAAAACAAAATTGGGTAGGCCTCACTAAGCGAGACTTGATTCTCTTCATGTTTTAAGTCATTTCCTGTTCCAGTAGATCAATTAGATCTCAAGCTATTGTAATTTTCATGTTTTCAATATCTTTCTATCATTTTATAATATAAGGAAGCCAAGTGAATCTGATAGTAAGCAACTTAAATTAATTTAAAGGAGCACTGCCACTTGTTAGTTCTCCAACAGAGATTAAAGATTAATTAATTGAGATATAGTCACAAATTTTAACTAGAGAAGTCTTCTCAACTTCATTATTTAATTCTTTGATTGAGAGTTGGATGATAGTATGATAAATTTAGGTCGATAATTATTTGATTAGTATTACAGTTTAGTTAATTCTTAAAGTGTAAATATAAGCTGTAAAATTTGTCATTGACATATGGGTTCATAAATCTGATGCAATGTTGTACTTGTTGCACAGAAGGGTGAATTAGTTACTTGATTAATAATTCCAGTTGAAAACATGCTTTAGGTATGACAGCTGATTTTAAACAACAGTAAATTTAATTGGCATTTACCAAAATGGGTTTTATGCTAAATTTATCAACTTGTAATGTCAGATTAGGTAACAGGTCTTGCAGACCTCACTTCCTTAGAGATTAGTGGAAGAACAAGAATATTCCTGTCAAATTCAAAGTTTCTAGCTCTTCTAATCTTGAAAGTTGCTTTTCTATCCATATTCAATTTAGCTTCATTTTAATCAAAATCATATATAATCTGCATATTTTTCTTAGAGAGCACATTGGGATAGCTATGTCATATATTCAAATTTATAGCCATCCACAAAATGGCAGAATTAGTAATCAGTGTGTAAACAATGACTTTTCTATGTACCTCTCTAGATGAAAATTGTGTTACTGATCATCTCTTATCTTAATTTAATTAATTTTCAGTTTGTCATAATAATTTACTTAAATAAATCAAGCGGTAATTTATTTCAATTTATTTTTGAAACATATATTACAGGCTAAAAGAGAACATCATTTTTTTGTTAAAAAAAATTACATTATTTTATTTTTAACTTCAATTGGAATTTTCACAAGCAAGAATAATATTTTATGATCACATAATATTTTTAAAATTGAAATTGTCTAAATAACCTTTCTTAATGAACCAATTCCCTACACACATTAATAAGACTGAAAGATTATTATAGATTAAAAAAAAAAATGTTTAAAATTAATTCAAATAATATTATTTTTCGATTTAATAAACAAATGAAATAACACATTGCAGTATATTATACACGACTGAAACACCGCTATTCAAACATTGAAAGTCTTTTAACAAATTTGTTATTGCTTGTGCTATCTAGCGGAAGACAGTAAAACTTTAAGTCAGTGAAATAGCTAAATAAAGATCACTATCATAAAAACAACCACAATTTTTATATTTCGCTGTTGCAATACTTAGATACTACTTAATTGATGACTGTTAACTATTAGAAACGTACTATATCCTTGAGAATAAAAACAAAATGGTGCTTAAAAAATTGAGTCGTATCACAAAACATTTAAAAAGATGATGAATTTATATACTTTATGTATGATTTAACCCATTCTATAAAAAAATACTGTATACTGGGTATATTGTTTTTTCTATTTTTATAAAATTATTTTGATAACTTACTATTTTTTTCATGCAAAGGAGTAAGACTTAAGATTAGCCGTTGTTTCTAATTATAATTATTGTAAAATTTTTTTCAAAAAGAAATTAGCTTAAATTATTAAGCTACTACTTTCTATCCAGCCATATAGACGAACAGATAATAGTACATTATACAATAGCCTATAATGATAGCCATTAATGCACGAATGCAAAGCGTTACAATACGAGCCTTGACGAGTGTCGCAAATTTCTCATAAGTGCATTAATGGGCATTTTAAAGAGTTGCACATTATCTACGGCTGAGAAAATATTGACATTATTGATTAAAATCAATGGTAAAAAACACTGTTTACGGAACGTTTTTTAATTTTTCAAAAATAGATTGACAATACATCTCTATGGTAAAAGGTTATATTAACCAAGTCATAAGTTCTGCCTTTTCTTTAATATCGATCCATGTTAAAGAGATTTCTTTCTTAGAACCCGACATGATTAATAAAAGGATAAATAGTATCATAAAAATTTAGTTAGGTAATTTTCAAAAATAAATCTCTGCTTGCTAAATACTAAATCGGATTAAAATCAGAGTAAAAAAAAATCTGATGTGGACACGGCATGAATTCCTTATACCCCTATTGAATTACATTCACACACATTTTTTTAAAATTAAAAGTACATAAAATTTTATTTCACTAATAACTTCTGATTTTTTTCCTACTTTTGTTATTATTGAATTATTATTTATTGTAAAACTTTTTTACAATCAGAGATTAATAATTATTAATAAATCAATATATATATAAATTTAAAAAGGAAATGAAGTCGGATTCGAACCGATGTGCCCTTCCCTTGTAAGACTCAAATATTTTATTGATTAAAATTTTATTTGGCTATAACTCTGGAAGTAATGGAAATAAGTACCACTTATGATGTATTGTTGAAAAGCTCTCAGAAAGCTTATTACTGCAGTTAAGAAAAAGTCCAAGATCCTATTTTTTTGGATTTTGGGCTTTTTTGAACATTTTTTTTAGACGCTTGTCATTCCAACTGCGAGAACGGTAGACAGCAGTTTGAGGTTCAGGCGGATATATACCAAATTATATTTTAACGCTAATGGTTCTTCGACACAACTACTGCTAAATTCTCTGGTTGGCATATATATTATCATTACATTTTCTCATGTTAATCCAGGGATTTAACGTTTACTATACAGAAAATGGATTTAAGGGTCAGCGCAATTAAGCAGCACTGGATATCAGCAGTCTTTTGGAGTATCTTTAAAAAAAAATCAACGATAAATTATGTAGGAGAAACATCTCATATATATATATATATATATATATATATATATATATATATATATATTATATATGAAAAACTAATATATTACAAGTGTACTAGCGAACAAAATGAGTTATTATTTTCTTGTTAACTCAAAAATATTTTTTTTTAATAACAATTTTGGTAAAACTGAATCAGAACTGTCTGGTCGTCTAATATCTTTTTTTATCTAATAACATTGTGATGTTCAGACAACATCACAGTTGCTTCGTTTGCGGATGACACGACAATCCTGACTGCAGATTCTCACCCTATCGTAACTTCTGCTAAACTACAAACTGTATTGGATCTAATTAACGAGTGGCTAGCCAGATGGAAGATGAAGTTTAATCCGGTTAAGTATACGCATATTACCTTTGCGATGAGGAGGGGTGACTGCGAGTTCAACCTAATGGCGTTTTAATCCCGTATACTAATAGCATGCGATACCTAGGACTACGTCTGGTTCGCCGTCTGATATGAAGCAGTCATATCAGAAAGAAAAGGTCTCAGCTTAACATTAAGTTCTGGAAGTTGTGGTAACGAGGCAAGGGGTAGCAATTATAATTATCGAACAAACAAACTGCTGTATAAAATAATCCTGAAACCGATTTGGACCAATGGAATTCAACTGTGGGGTACGACAAGCAAGAGTAAATCGAAGTCGTACAGCGATTTCAGAACAAATTACTGAGAGATATAACGAAAGCGTCGTGGTTTGCAAAAAACCACTGAGATAAATGATTATCTCTTATTGTCAACCGTCCGAAAGGAAATACGGCGATTCTGTACAAGATACAAAATGATACTGAAAAAACATGTGAACTGATTAACCTCGCGATAACGATTAACTGATTAACCTCCTGGATAACAGCGTGGATGATAGGCGCCTAAAGCGACTGCATATATTAGAACTGTAAGTTTGCCAAAAATTGAGGTGAATCAGCTACTTTAGGGTGTTGTGCGTCTTCAAATTTCTTTATTTCGTTTCGCTACATACTTTTGTCGGTTTTTTTTATTTGTTTCATAGTTTTTTTTCTTATGTTCTTAACTTGATCAGTGTTCTGTAGAACCATCTTTGTACGTACTTATTTGTGATTATTTATATATTTATGTACACAGAATAACGTATGTACACATTTACAGTTATTTGAGGGACTTCAATGGAAATCCCTCTCTTCATATCATTTTTTTGGTATTCAAATTTATTTATGGTTCCATACGTACTTTACTTATATAAATTAAACATTGTGGCAAAAATAAAACCGATTACACTAGGAAAAATGTGTTTGGATTATATTTTTCGGATATCCAAAAACTCATTTCAACTATTGAAATAATATTAGATATATAAAAATCTAAAGGAAGTAAATTGATGAATATTAGATTTCCGTTATATTTTTCAGTACAACCATCCATTATATAACAAACAAAAAAAACCGAACAATTATTATTTTGTGATTGCCATTACAAATAACAATTATATAATTAATTTTTTTTTATGAAAAAGTTAATTAATAAAGAAGTAAATTGTTTATAAATTAACTTACAATTTTAAGACGTACAGACTTGTTTAAAATGAATGCAAAAAGGAGTGAAAATTTGTACATACCTGAAACAAAAAAAAAGAAGTCAGTTACATAAAAACTACTATACTTTATTAAGCTATTCCTTTAAATTAACAATAATTTAATTTACTTATTCAGCGTATGTTTTATTTTTGAAAACACACATAAATAAGCAGATTAACTGCCATAAAACATGGAATTAAATGTAAATAATTCATTGTTATTTCACTGGTGTATGCTGTACACAAACATTCCAATTCCCCATCCACTTGACCACGGTTTGCATTAACTGATAACACACCTATATTAGTTTTCAACGCGCAATCTGTAATGACATGCCGTATTGTTTGTGGTAGTCATACGCATTGGGAGCTTGGTGAATCAATGTGTACCCAGTAATTGAATTGAGTTTATAGTTTGGTCAACCTCTGATTATGTTAAATTTAATGATAGTCATATTTAACATCAAATCAGTAACTATCGCTATAAATATGCTGATTTATGTTTTGATATTCCTACACCAAGGATAAAAGGATACATTTACGTTTTACCCGACTCTTCTTGAAGGAGATTAATGTAATATATTTGGCATATTTTTATATTTGTTATAATCCCTTAAATATAAAATGACTGTACTCATTTTTATGAAATTATATCAACGATTTATTTCAAACCAATGAGTAATACAAGTTCCTGTAAGGAATTACGTATAATAAAATGGTGGACGGTAAATAACATCTTTATCATCTCAATAAAAGACAATAATTCGTTTAAACTTATCTATTACGGTGTCTACTTAATAAAAGTTTAAAAATATATTAAAAGTGAAAAATAATTAAAAGTATCTGTGATTAATCAATAAACAATTACAAACATACTAACAAAAACGATTAAAATAGTTTTTAAAATTATTTAATATATCCATATACGTAGCATATAAAAGCAAACCGGAGTATATATTTGAAAATAAATTAAAATTAAAACCCTTTTCCTAAACAGATAAATTACCACAAAAAAAAAAAATAGCCATAGAAAAATTATAAAATAAATTAATAATAATAAGTCATAATTACTTCAAACATAAAAGAATAAATAAATACTTTTAAAAACCTTTTAAGAAAATACAAACTTAATTTAAAAAATAAATATATTTTAAAAATATTTAGCTGATCTCTGTGGCTGAAAGGTAACTCTTCTATCTTTCATCTAAAGGTTTTGGATTCGAATGTCAGGCATGGTGTTTTTTACACGCTACAAAAAAAAAACAATTAATTTATAAATATAATCCAGTGACAACAGTTATAGGTTACCAGCCAGAATAAATGAAATATAAAAAAGTTAATTATTGTTGGGATTTTCAATTTTTATATACATATTCAACACTTCTATTCATTATTTCAAGGGAAAAAATTTTAGATGTTTAACTGTGTTAAAAACAAACAAAAAAACGCTTTTTAATTATTACGAATAAGGTAATTGAACGCTTTTCGGAAAGTACTGCATTATTAAAGAACACTCCACTAAAAAAATTCTCACATACAACTTAATTTAAAACATTTATCATTTTATTTAAATATAATATTTATTCATCTATTTAATTCAATGATTCTAACTAAAGCGCGCGCGCATACCAGATTTAATTCGCGCGGTTGTGGCGGTACTAGCGGTGACAGCCGGCACTAACTAAACTAATGTAATTTTGCAACTTACATAGAACAAAATTTGCGTGTACAGTCGGCAGAATGGTGTAGGATTAACGTACCAGGTCCCGAGTCAACCAGGCGATCGAGTTCGAGACTCAGCTAGATCAATTTCCCAGAGGGAAAAAGGGGAATTCCAAGATGCCGGACTACGACACTAGCGCTTCTTGTGATGACAGGGGGTACTATTGACGCAGTATGCCTACGTAGCAACTAGTATACAGCATTTTTTTGGGGTGGGGGTGCGATTTTGGAAACAATGTTCATTTTTAATCGTTAATAAATGTGCTTAAGAAAAATATGACCTTAATTAAGCGAAATCTCGAGATACTGAGGGTGAACTTGCTCTACAGCCTCACCCCCTTGACCTTTTATTAGTTGAAAATTAAACAGTATCAATATATAGCAGTAGCCTCTTCCTGATAAAAGCCTAAAACCTTACCACTCCAACGTGGAGGTTTACACACTATGAACTCAGAAATTCTTTTGCAGATATTTTTAAGTTTTTCAGATTTAATAAATAAAGATGAAAAATATACTACAGCCTTGCCAGCAATCTAATATTAAATTAGCTGATGTAGTAGAAGTTAAAAACGAATACTAGTTTAGCATTATATAATAGTTTATATATACTCACATTCAAGTCATTTATATCATTATATAATTACATAGTGTAAATAATTTATTGGCTTAACGAATTTAATTAACGTACGTTACTTATAAATGTATCAGTAAAGATCAATCTAATTTCCTGAATAAAAACTAAATAAGGTGTTTTAATTCTTTTTTTTTTAATATAAAATAAGCAAATAAAAGTGAAAACCATATTAATAAATATTTATTAATGTACTTTTTCTTTTAATGAATAGCGTTACAGTTTGTTAGGAAATAAGAATTGTAATACTGTGTTTTTAAGACAAATATGGAAAACAAGAATATATTTTTTAACAGTTACTGAAGCCAGTAACTTAGGCCAAAAATTAGGTTTACACGATTGTTCCAAATATGTAATGTTATCTGAAATTCTTAATGATCAAGTTACAAAACCTGTATAAGAATAATAATAAGAAACTTTATTTATAATGTATAAAAATAAATTTAAAAAATGTAACTAAAAGGAGATATGTGTTTTAAATTATTCATACAGTTTGAAAGTCTTTGTGTAAAATAACTTTTTTTCTGTAAAATAAAAGAAAGAAATAAAATCAAAAAACAAAGATAGAAAAAACATTACTTGTTTGTCCATATTTAAATTAAAATAATTTTGGAAAACAAAACCAGTTAATCAAAGCAGTCTTGTATGGAATGGAATGGCTTGTAGATTAAGGAAAAGATTTTAAAAAAATTAGAACACCATGAAGTACAAACTAAGGTAAGAAGAAAATAGGTCTAAAATGTGATTTTAAAATATCATTTCAAATGTGAGTTTGATTTATCAGGTATAGAGTCAGTGAGATGAAGAAAAAGACTCAAGAATGTATGATATTGGATTGAGTGCTTTTCTTTGTAATTGGTGAGCGGGGTATAGAAAATAAGTGATGACATAATATAATTTAAAGTAGATCACGAAAGAAAGATGATATTTTGTAAAACAATAATAAATAAATAATGGTAACTATATGGAATGATGATTTTACAAAAAAAAACCCTTTGCAAAAGGATACAAATAATGTTTGAAATGGATTTGTTTGACAAGTAAAATTTTCTATTTAGAAATACTAGGGTGGTATTTAGTGTCAGAATTGTTACTATAATTCTTAGACATTTCAATACGGATTTTTTTTGTCAGTAAAGTTATTTTTACTGGCAAAAGTAAAGTTATTTTATTGAGAAAGAGATTTGAAAGATGTTTTTAACATATGGTGTTAATTTTGTGGTGCAGAAACATGGACTGTAAAGAAAAGAGAAACTTGATATCTAGAAAGTTTTGAAATGTGGCTATGGAGGAGGATGCTAGGTATTAACTGGTGAGAAAGAGTAACTAATGATCAGGTCTTGACAGATATAAATGAGACTAAGAGTATGATTAAGACAATACAAACAAGAAAAGCTAATTGGATAGGCCACATATTAAGACATGACTGTATTCAAAAAGTAATAATCGAAGGAAAGGTTGCGGATGTGAGAGAAAGAGGAAGAAGGAGGATAGGAATGTTGGACAATTTGAAAGGAAGACATGGATACTATAATTTAAAAGAAACCCTTCAGGACAGACCATCATGATAGTTCCACTAAAGAAGAAGAAGAAAGTTGTTTTTACTCATATTTACAACTAGTCCCAATTAACTGGAACAATAGGTAAATTTGATAACAGCAAACAAATGACATGCAAAGAGAGGTCTTCATTGAAACCTCTCAAGAATTATATAAGCATATACGTGTAATCATTTGTATACATATCTTATACAGTACACTCAAGAACATAATAAATATAAGCAATTAAATACACTGATAGTCCAAAGAACATTGATCAAATCCATAACATAAAAAGAAAACATAGGAAACACCACGAAGTATATCTCACAGTTACACAATCACAAAAAACGAACCAAACTAAGAAATGTCAGAAAGAGAAAAAAGTAAATAGTTAGAATAAATACAAAAATGGTGAAAACAAAACTAGAAGGTGAAACAATACAAGATATCTTGATGAAGCATTATGTCTCAATGTAGTGGATTCACCTAAATCTCGAAGAACCTTACAAATCCAATACATGCAGCTGCTTTAAGCACTGAACATCCTCACTATTATCCAAGAGATAAAATGCAAGCCAGCTTACATGAATGCAGTTTTATTTTGTATTTGCTACTGAATCGTTGTTTCTCTTCTCGAAAGCTTAGCACTTCCAGAAAACCATACACCTCTGTGTTTCTTATAAATCATGACAACTTTATTATAGTACTCAATAACCTTTTCTGAATTCGCTGAATGATGCCAATATAACTCTCCCTTGTAGTAATCCACAGCTGGATTCTGGAGGTCAAAAATAGATTTAAGAGTTGTATACAATTACAAAACTGTTTGCTGAATAATGACAATTGTAACACCCTGCTTAGCAACCAGTACATCTCCTTGAACAAAATCTCGCTCGAGTTCGTTAATGGACAAAATCGGACCATGGGGGTGGAAATGTGGGAGCTTTTTTGAAAAAAAAATATCGCTATAACTTTCTTATTAAGTAAAATATCAAATTCGTTTAAAATTCCTATTATTCTTTGGATAAAGGTACAAAACTTATCTAAGTAAAGGTTTTTGATATCACCAACCATTGGCCCACGAGGTGGAAAAAATGGGTTTACGAAGACAAAAAATCATACCTTCCTTAACAGGCACTGTTTTACCCCTAACTAATTTTTCACCCTAACTCAGAGAGTTCTCAAGAAAATCTACAACTAGATGCACATTTTTATTGTAGTTATATAATCATCATCAGTACATATTAAAATAGTTACAATAACTATCAAGAAAAATACCACTTATAGAGTAGCAAAAAACAAATCGTTTGTTTTTATAAAATATTTCAAAATTTTCTTTTTATAAAAAAAAAAAAAATTAATAATAATACAAACCACTGTGAACAGCAGAGTATCACTTTCCAGTTGAGCCATTGTAGGTGAAAAATTAGCATAGACTATATTGTAACCAAACATTTTCCTTTCCGCTTGGATTGTTTATAACTAGTTATTATTATCATTATTTTTTATTATTTTTTTATAAATGCAGTAAAGTAACTTCCTTTTTTTCTATTGTTCCATAAGTGTCTTTTATGGAATGTTTTCTTTTTATATTTTATTATTTCCCTCATAATTACTGAAGATCTTTCAACAATTTAAATGTGCATTTAATTTGAGATATTTACTTAAGTAAATTATTCTTAAATATTCCCTTAATTATTTTATCATATTATTAAAAGCTTAGCTATGTAATAATTTAAAATTTTTACCTGTGGCACGCGTAAAATTGATGAAGACAAATATTTTACTTTTTTGGCAGTAGTCATACAGGATGCACTTCAGAATACTGTATTAGGAACAAATTATAGTACATAAATATTCTATAACTTATGTGCTAAATACTTCTTGAAAATTTGAACAGGGTATTTAAATTTCTTCTGGAAAATTCAATTTTTGTGATTTACTTGGAAAGGATAAATCCTAGAAAGAGTTAAACAAAAAACAACAAAGAATAAAATTAAAAAAGAAGAAGAAAAAAGTGATATGAAATTTTATCTATAATGTCAAACGAGGGTCTATCTCCATACCCCCAAAAATCTTTTAACGCTTCTTTGTTGAAGATATACTTTAATAAAAAAATGTTAAGAAATAAAATTACAGAAAAATTAATTCAAACAAATTTCATAATAATATTTTTTGAAAATTTAAAAGTTGGTTCTGCCATACAGTTTTCTTCTTTTAACCTTATTTTTTCGATTATCCACTGTTCTGGATGGACCACATTCTACCTCTCTATAATAACCCTTTCTACTTCTACACTTTATTTGAAATATCTATCTTTCAACTCTATAACCACCTTTCCCTCGGTCTTCTTCCTGGCCTCATCCCATTTATCTCCTTATACTACAATTTCAGTAATCTTCTTTTTATCCTCATTTCTTTGAACATGTTTCAATACATCTTCATACAATCCTTCCTCGTCTTGAAATTTCATTTCAATACAGTTGCAGTTTACTAAAATATTTTTGCAGAGCATATTTTAGCATTAAAAATATTTTTAATGCTAAGAGTAAAAATAAATTAATACAGTCGGCCCTCGATAATCCGTCATTAGGTAACCCGACACTTCTATTAATCCGACACTTTTCTCTAAGTGCTGAGACAATTCAGGTAATGTTCACACACACACACACACAAACACACACACACTTTTTTCACTTCCGACTTTTATGTACGCCGTCACAACTGATAAAACAGAGACGCCACGGCCAAGTGGTGAATATGATGTTTTATGTGAAGTGAGTAGACCGTGGTTACGTGGAATACTCTATTATTCCATGACTTGTACAGTACCAGAGTCTGCAGACTGCATTAAACATTTTACGATATCTTAGTACACATCTCAGTATCGCATGATCGTGTACCGTGTTTAATGGTCAAATTCGTTTTAAAGTGTCTAATTATCTTATCTTAAAGTATCCAGTTTTCCGTATCTTAAACAGTATCTGAACTTCGTTCTTTTAGTTTTGAAGATGTTGAAACCACAAAAACGTAAGCACATCGCGCTAAGTTTATTTCAAAAACAGTAATTTATTCTTTTAAAAGAATTGACAGAGGTGAAGAAATTGGTGGCATAGTTTAACTGTATGGAGTTGGACGTGCAACGACTTATAACTTGCAAAAAATTTGACAAAAATAGAAAAATTTGTAACAGATAATGTTAAAGAATTACAAAAGAATTGCAGTGGTAAAACTTATCGGAAAGACGTCGTGTTTAATCTCGCATACACATGAGAAGATTCCTGTCAAAACAATCTTAAAATTTTTGTGGTCAACTCATGCTCTATTACATTTAAATTAATACAAAAAACGAAAAAACCGGTGGAAAATAAACAAATACCATAGGTCACGAAAGTCTTTGACTGCGTTTAACGTGCGTATCAAGTGGACTGAAGAAAATGAAGTGGCAACTGTCAATATTTTAACATTAAAACGTATGCGAGAAAATAATTTTAAACTGTCCATTAAACTAAAAAAAAAAAAACAAAAAACTGTTGATCAGTATTTTTCTGTTAAGTAAGTAGTTAGTTGTACCATTGTTATTTTGTTAATCAAATTACATCTGTTATTCAAACTAATAAATGCTTATGAAAGCACAGAACGTTTTCTGTTGGTTATTCCATTGAAATTACGATAATTTCAGTAATCCGATACAAGGGCAGCCTTATATGTGTCGTATTATCGAGAGCCTATTGTAATCACACTTAATTAAAGTTAAATAATTATTTTATAAAAATATAATTGATTTTAAATTTTAATTGATTAGTAAAAGTAAAATTGAAATCTAAATATGTTTATTAAATTTTTTCCACTTCACTATTATAAATATTATTATTTTCTTTAGGGTGGTAATTTATGTTTGATGAGGCTAAGAGTATTATTAAATGGTAGCACAATTATAAATGTATAGTATTTTCACATTAAGGAGGTAATGTTTTTACCTTGTCATAAAGAAATGTAAATTCACTATTATAACATGAAAATGTATTTATATTATTATATTAAACACGTTCTAATAAACTAAGTATGCTTTGGATAACACGCAACAGGTCATGGTTAATTTTATTTATGATTGTAACATTATTTTGAACTTGAAAAAGAAACTATTTATACACATATTTTTTAATTTCACTGCTTGATACGCGCAGTTTAATTTTATGAAGTCATTGTTAAATATGAATATTACGTGGTATGAAAACATTCTTCTGACTAATATAAATAGGTTACAAATAAATAAAAGATTTAACTTGAAACATCATTTTTTTTTTACAATGATTTTTTTTTTTTAAATCTTAGATCATGAGTTTGTATAAACCTGTTACTACTTCTAATGCAATGGAAAATAAAACGAAACTTATGTCATACATTAGGATTCACTATCCGTTATAAAATAAATTTACGAAATTCTTCTTTTTCTTTTTTAATATTTTTATTTATAGTCGCATCAAAAATTAAATTTATTAGCGATTCATCAATATCTGTGTGAATATACTAGTAAATTGTAGTTTTGAACTGACTGAGGCCGACCATTCCTAAGAAGTGTGGTTAATTGAAACCCAACCACCAAACAGCACCGGTTTCCACGATCTAGCAATCAAATTCGAATAGAAGCAACTACCTTTATTAGGATTTAAATCTTAGAATTCCCGACTTAAGGACTAAGGAAATCAGGTAATTTACGATGACGAGTTTTACCATTAGATCAACGTTAATTACAAAATGATTTAACACAGTATTACAGAGTCAGAAATTAAAATATTTATATATAATTAGTTTTAAAATTACAAATTTATGGAATTGATAAAGCTGATAAGAGTAAAACATCTGGAATCATTTTTGGTAATTTTAAAGATTGTTTACCGAGTAGGTATAGTAGCACCAAACATTCTGGATAGTAATAAGCAAGAGGAGTTTCTTCAGTACGTCTAGTTGTAGATGAAAGAAAATATTTAAGTGAATATCTAACTATCAAATAATAAGTAACTGTTACAACATTAGGATATGCAATAAAATTTTATAAATGCAGCTTCAATATTTACATCGGTTTCATAGATTAGAAACCGTAATTAAATTTCATGACAATGATCAAGTTATGAAGAAGGTCCCTTGAAAAAAACCCAGTTAAATAAATTCTAACCAACAGAAAATCAAAGGTAGCATAAGCATTGATAAAGTCCAGCTTGTAATGAACTAGAAATCATGATATCCAGCACTAAAACAAAACCAAAGCTTAAATAGAAAAAGAGTAATACAGAATCAAATAACATTAGAAATATAAATGATCATAAATATAAACATAAATACTTAGATAATGCAAACTTATGAAGAGAGATCTCGTCCTGAGTATCACTATTAGGTTCATTACATGTATCCGCTTTAATTGCTTTACATCTTTTCCATTGCCTAAGAGATTTTTCCATTTCCTCCCCCGGGCTGGATCAACGTAAAGCATAAACACAGCCCGGGTGGGGTGTCCATTACTCTAACGAGTCTACCCGTCTACCGGCTGTAAGTCCGGTTTGACAGGTAGGCCCACCAGTAGGATCTTAATTTCCTTGCTCTGTCTCTAACCCCAGTGCAAAGCCACCCGGTCCGACAAAGTCGTGCCCAGCGACCCCCACCCTGGAAGCCGGGACTCGATCTTGCATTGGTTGCCGCAAACGGAGCCAATCCGAAGGTAACCTCCGCCGGGACGGTCTTTCATGCGACCTACAGGTCGCGCTTGTTAGAGGCACTCGGTCTTATCAGCTCCGGGGCACCAGAGTCCCCGTGCCTAAGCGGTTAACAAATAGATAGCTTACGTGATCGTTAAGTCATATTCTGAATTGCAAATCGATCTACTTCCTCACGAACACACGGTAACCCTAAGTACTCATGAATTTCATTGTTCCGTACGAACCATGGCGCCTATTTAATACATCTCGCAAAATTAATTTGGAAACGCTGAATAATCTCTACTCACTATATTCCAGAGTTGGATTCCATATGTCCAAACCGGTTTTAGAATCACTTTGTACAAAAGTAGCTTGTTAGATAGGGATAGTTGTGAGTTTCTGCCAACAAGGTAAATGTAAAAATAATTTCCTTTTCTTTATCGGGAAAAAGCTTTTATCCAATCAGTATTTTAGGATATGTATTGAAATTAAATTAAGTAAACGATTTTTAACAGTATAATAAAACTTTTCTCGTGTTTATTAGTGAAAAGATATATTGTTTTTTTCCATACACATAACGAAACAATTTTGGAATAACTTTATGAAGATCACCATTTCCCGATGAATAGTATGTAATTTATTATTAGCAAATAAATATTTAAAGCCTTTTATTAACCTTTTTTGCCATTTAATAGGTCAAGGTAGAAGTAAATTTAAATATAGTAAACGAGAAAGATGAAATCTATGTATAAAAAAAAAAAGAAAAAGAATGCAAAAATACGACGTAAAGAGTTTTGCATGTAAACTAAGATCTTTTTATACAAGTACGTTTTATTATTTCATACACTACAGTAATGTAGTCTTTTCTTATCCAAAATGTTGTGACTATTTGGTTACCTTTAGACTACTTTAGTTATCTCGCGAAAATACTCTGAATATCAAATACAGATTGATATGATTAATACGCTACACAACTAACATTAAACAATTATGAATAAAAAATAAAAGAAAAATCATTCTCCATGTTGACAATGTAATTTTTCATTTAAAAATCTGCCACTTAAATTTTCTGTAAAAAAATCTTACGATGGGAGGATCAGAAAAATTTCTCTAAAACTTAAGCAGAGAATAATCGAAATCGAACGTTTTGGTAAAGATACGATTTGAAGTTACATACATTTTTACTTCCTTGTACGGAACGAAAAGAGATCATTTTTCATTTTGAATTCAGTATTATAATATTATTAACTATCTTAAACTATCAAAAATATATTTAAATATGAGTTCATAAAATATAATAAAATAAGAACTGTATTAGCAGTTAAACAATAATAATGATAAAATAAATAACGAAGGAAAAATTGTTTATAAATTTATAATTTTATTTGACATCAATGAGGCAATAAGTAACCTTCTACAAAATATTGCCATATGAATACTTGCCAAAAGCATAATTTGATGGTCAAGAAGGGAAGGTCATTTAAATTTGCTGCTTTGCACGCTTTCCACATGTATTTAAAAAAATACAGCTATAATTTTAAGTCTACCTTAAAATAACATTACAATAGATTGTTTTTTTTTTTTTTTTTTTTTTTTTGGGAGGAGTTGAAAATTCAAAGAAATTACTATTACTCGATCACTATGGTGCAAAAAATCGTGTATGTAATTGTAATATTTATAGTAGAAATATAATTTTTTCCCCGCAGTCCTGAAGAATAGTGATTAGTAAAAATAAAATATCATTAATTATAATAAAATATATTGAAAAATGTTAAATAAAGTCGGATACTTAAAGGATACCACTGCTGAAATTAAAAAATTTGGTTCTACAAAAAAAGTAATCATTCAAAATTGCTCTTTCAGATTTACCGCTGAAACAATATATATATATATACTAGCATCCCCGTTGAGGTTTCGTTCGCACTTCATATTACTTGCGTTTCCCATCGCGTTCAGGACTCGATTCGCTCACCCTTTCCGTGTAGCCAGGAGGCTCTGCCCTCTGGGCCTCTCTGTGTTCATTAAACTCATACTTGTAATCATATTGGTAAATAAAAATTAAAGCCTATTCAAATTATAAAAACTATCAGTGTATTGTAATTTCTTCAGAGCAACAGTTTGGTCAGTACAAGACCCAATAATTGGTTTTTAGATTTCCCGTCGCGGCTTCACTCGTGAAATACATAATTAGAATAACAAACATAAATTTCCTCACAATGCTACCAAATCCCATCAAAATTTATTCAATAACGGTACCACAAAACGGCAAAAATATAAAAAACAATTTATGTTTTTTACCCCTTAAAATATTCAAATTCAATAAACCCGAAGATGGTTTTTAAATATTTATTTGAAGAATATTTTGAAGCCCAAATCAAGTAAATATCACGTTTAGTGTAGTCGGAAAATGGGAAAATTTGCAATCATTGTTCGAAATTTTTTTACCTTTATTTATCTCTTTTGTAGTTTGAATAAAAAAAATAATCTAGATATGGTTTTTAAATATTCACATGAAGATTGTGTACACAAAAAATCAAAATGATATCTTCATTTACCTTTACAGAGTTACAGAGAAATTAAGAAAATAGTCAGGTTTCAAAATAAAAATTCCAAAACCATTTCAACCTTTTAAACTCAGAATTTCAAAAAGCTAGAAATTAGATTTTAGATATTCACATAAAGATTACATACACTAAAAATCAAGTTGATATCTTCATTTGTTACAATGAAATTAAAAAATATTTGGATTTCCAAAAAAAATCCAAAAATTTATTTTCACTCTTTAAACTCAATTTCAAAAAACATCCTTTCTTAGTGTGCACTTAAACCGTAGAAAAATGTGTATACAACTTTCATAAATTTTTCTCGGTATTTTTTGCTGAGCGTTGATTATAAATTACTCACGGTATGGTATATTTTATATATATAAATATATTAAACAAAATTATTGTTATATGAAATATGACTATTAAATATAACGATTATTTTTATTTTTTATTTCTCTGTATGTAGGTGAAAATTTAACGTTCAAATAAATATTAAACAATAATTTTGATTATTGACCTTTTTATTATTGACCTTCATACTGACATGACGGATAACGTTGACATTATTTTACCTTTTAACGGTAAATTTTTATATTTATAATTTCGATTTAAAAACCTTTTTTAAATATTCAAGTTAGTATAATTAATGGAATGTGCAGTAAATTATTACAGTTATAACACATCAATGTTCCTGAGGATGGATTACTAATCCGAAAACGCTCAAACATACTATTAAAGATTGTTGGTAAATGGAAACTATTATATAAATAAATTATATAACAATACCAACGATCCGTGATAAATAAAAATAAATTTAACGTTGTTCGAAAATTTAAAAAAAACTTATCGAAAAGATATATTCTGAACGTTCTATTTCAATCGCATGATATATAAAAAAATTACTCTTTACTATGATCCTTATACGAATTTACAAATATATAGATATCAAAATTGGAAAGCATTACGAAGGAATAGAGTACAAATGTTAAGAAAAGAATCATAAGGAGGTTAGGAGATAATAACCCGATGAACTTCTACACAAAAGAAGAAAGTATGAAATAATAAAGCAATCAAGGTATTTGATGTATGTTAAGAAAATTTTAAAAGTGAAAAGAAAATAATAATCAGAATAGTGACGGCAAGGATACGTTTAATAAAAAGAAAAATCATTATTTAGTAAAATACAGCTAGTTTTGAAGAAACCTCTTATGAAATGTTTTATGTGTATTGTATACGTCTTTGTAGATATGATACATGAATACTAAGAAATAAAAAAAAATGAAAGCGTAGAGACATTTAAAATATGGGTATAGAGGAATCTAGAGAAAATTGAGTGCACAAGCAGAATGAAAATAAAGAAGTATAAGAAAAATAAGTGTCATCAAAACCTTAAACCGTATAATCAAGAATAGGAAAGCCGACTGGACGGAATACTTTATGGAACGGGAAGGATTGATTAACATAGTGTTAGAAAAAATCAGTAGACGGAGTAAAGAAGAAATACTGAAAAATATTAGTAGAAAATCAAAAATGAAATGGCAATTATCACGAACACTAAAATGTAATTGAAGATATAAGAGAAGAGAAGCCAGGTGAAATGCATTTATTGGGAGGTGGCTGTGCGATGTATACAATCCTTAAAATAAATATTTTGACGTTTAATGTAATTGAATTCATCTACGCGATGATTTTTTATCCAGTTCACCTCTTTTTCTTCCTTTCAGATATTTCATATATGAACGAACTTCAAGTGGGATTATTAAGAAAATCCTGTAAGAGGTTGTCATATTAAACTTTGCCTTAGTTTCATTGATTTAATTAACGAAGACGCATTTCTTTTAAAGAGGTCCGGGCAATGTTTTGTGTACTGTTAGTAAAGTGTAAACAAATTTAATTCGTATTATATTATTTTATTATTACTGGCTTTATGCTTGTAGCAGTTTATTTAATATTTAAAGGTTTGATTTGTTTCATATCTTTTAATATTTTGTGTTCCTTTAAACTGTTAAATATAATATCAGCGCTACATAGAACAGAATTAATAATTATAATAGCGCTAAAAAAATACATCATATCTAAATAAAATATACTACATGATGTATAAATTTCTAGGTGGTATTAATTTTCTCCACAGTTATTTTTCTATTAAACTATGCAAATTCATCTCATTTCGTTCCTGACAATTAAAAAAAAAAATATTCAGCAAAATATATGGAAATGTGCCAATTTTAAGTAATTTTCAAACCAATACGTATTTATTCACCCTGTGAAACGAATAAATAAACAGTAAAAACATACTATTTAAATTTCTCGGTAAATTTTTTTTGAATTCTCCGAAAAATTGACTGTTTTTCAGTCACAATTTTTAACAATTTTTACATAACTACTAATTCAATTAGGAATGTTTATTTTATTTTTTAATTAAAAAACATTATGAGTTATTTTCATAAGAACAGTAAAATTTCTATAATAATAAAAAATATTGTTACATCCAAGATGAAATGAAATGTGATTAATAAAACATGATTTTTAAAGCCCGTTTTCTTCTCTGCAGCAATTAATGTAACAGTTATTTAAATTTTTTTTTTTTTTCTAAATAACAGTTCGTATTTTTTGTCGATAAATTAGTTTAGTCTAAAAGCTAAACACATTTGCTTACTTATCTTATTAAAACGAATATACCAGGTATTTTTACTTCCTTTTCAAAGTGAAGGAGGTATTGTGATCGCGAAAAATTTCGGTTTTCAGATTTCAACGGGAATATCCATTTTGACCAGTTTAAGTGTGACGTCTGTAAGTACGTACGTATGTGCGTATGTATCTCACGTAACTCAAAAAAGATTAACCGTAGAATTTTGAAATTTTGGATTTAGGACTGTTGTAACGTCTAGTTGGGCACCTCTCCTTTTGATTGCAATCGACCGAACCAAAAATATAAAAAAAAATCAAAAAATGCAAAAAATTTGGGTTTTGGACTTTTTTTTATGTGCAATAATTAATTAATGAAATATTTGGATCTAGGGAAAGATACATCGGTTTGAATCAGACTTCATCTCCTTCTTTTTTAATTTAAGTATATTGATTTATTAATCTCTGATTGTAAAAAAAAAACTTTTACTGTAAATAATAATCCAATAATAACAATAAAAAAAAATATATGAAAAAATATCAGAAGTGATTAATGAAATAAAATTTTATGTACTTTTCATTAAAAAAAAAAAAAAAAAAAAAATGTGTATATGTAATTTAATAGGCGTACAAAGAAGGAATGTATGTAATGCCCAAATCAGATTTAAAAAATTTTTTAAATAACCATTCCTTTGTGAAATAATTACTATTTTAAAAATTACTGTCGATTGCAAAACTTTTTGTCCAAAAACACTTAAATTTGGCAAGGTCTATAAAGAAAGAAAAGATTAGTTAGATCAGTTAATTAATAAAGTTTATTTTTAGTATTTTTGCGTGTCTCATTCTGGTAATGTTATAAAGTAATCAAAATAAGGAAGTTACTTCAATTTTTTTACATTTTTTTAAAGACAAAATTTAGAAATTAAATTGGATAACTAAACAGAAAACTGATTAAAAAAAAAACAAAATAAGACCACCCTCAATTTTTACTGGTATTATGAATAAAGTAATTAAACTTCAAACTCATAGATATAATGCAACTTTAATAATTATTCATTTTTGTGATCTTACTTTCAGTTTTATACCATGAATAAATAGCTTGCTTCTTCCAAAGATATAAATCCAAAACAGGTTAGGTCTATTCACCGAGAAGTTTTATAATAGCATGATATTATTCTAACACTGGGTTTTACAAAACATATTATACCTCTTTCCTATCTTTTCTGCGTGACGTGTATTAAAAAAAAAAAAAAACAAAAAAAACCGAGAATAAAGACTAAGAGATCGAGATGCTATAGTACTTTATGGTTATGTCAAGGTCATCGGGTGCCATCACGACCAAGGTCAAATCTAATGACCAGCCAAACAGAATCTTTTAGTGTCCTCTTCCTTTAGACGTTAAATATAAAAACACATTTGTTAATTGAAAAGTATAATCTATTTACGTTTATTATTTGTAGAAAACATTTATATTAATTACAAATATTTATCTATTAATTAAATAATATTATTTATAAACCATAAATAAAATTAAATCTATTGATATAGGATTTTTGTAAATATCATTATACGATATTATTATAGGGTATTTAAAAATACTTCTCATTTAATAAACTTTGTTCCTCATTCTTCCACCTCATCCAAGCGAATCATTAAATACCAGAAGTATCTTCTATCACATGTGTATGATCGCCAATTATTTGCTATTGTCATTAATTAAGCGATTTAGATACTATTAATTATAAAATTATAATTCATTAATTGTATTAAATATCCAATTGCAAATGGAAACACTTATAATTCACTGAGGTAAACTTTTAAAGGAAATAGAAGGAATCGGTAAATAAACTAAGATTTAATTCTAATCAATGAAAAGGAAATAATATGATTAGACACAATTAAAAAACACTGATTATTAAGTATTCAATCTGGCAAAAAAACTGAAAATCCGGCTGTTGGTACACTTGTTTACATCAAACTGACGACACAAGAACAATATATTTTTTTATAAGTAGACAGGTATAAAATATCTCTACGAAATGTACATCAATAATATTTATTATCAAATTATCTATTACGCAGTGTTTATAATAGATTAAATTTTTATAACGAAAAAATGGCAGATTGCAATTTAGAATTTATTGAATAATAATTCAATTAAATAAAAAATAGCTTCAGCACAGCATATAAATTGATCTCACATTGATACTAACAATTTTATTTGTTACAGTATTTTTAGTAGTCTAATACGTAAAATAAGGAATAAGAATCGTATACAATGTATAAAATCGACTGTACCACTCTTAATAACGAGACTCGCATTAGATATAACTTATAAAGAGAACAAAAAATGCTGTCTGGTCTGGTTAAACAATGTTCTTTGTTTTCTAATATTCTCTTATTGTTGAATTATTTACATTTTTTAATTATTCGTTTATATTAATATCGTTGTATTTAAATGTAGAATCAAATTATTAGTGCGTTTTATTAAATGTTTAATATAAGACATGAATCACAAAATAAAAATGTTTATACGTTCTTTAATAATCACAGAAGGTATGTAAATAACCAAAATAGGTATTTTGTAAGGATTAAAATACAGTAAGCTATTGTTTTGATGATTTGTTTGTTTGGAGGTGGAAATTTTAAACAAAGAATAAGAATCTAATATATTTGAAAAAGTTATTTATTAAAAAAAACTTTAGTATTTATTTCTGAATCTAGCATGAAGAACAAAGAGAAAGTACGCTTATGCCATTCATGTTTTCTCCAACTTTTAAAACTTCCCACGTAATTCTGATGGATCATTTGATACAATAGATAAGATTTCGTATGAAATCAAATTAAAATAAATTAATTATATAAAGTATATTAGTAAATAACCAATTTCCACCTCGCTAGCGATCAAAGCTGTTGATGCCCGCTCTTTTTAAAAAATAAATAAAAAAGACAATTTAATAAAATATAAAAATAATCTCTATTCATTTGAAAAAAAAAACTTCCATGTATATCAATAAATTAAAGGTTTATGTGTATAATTAACTTGAAATTATTTATCAAGATAATTTTCGTTTACGTAAATGTTTTATTTGTTCCTACCCTTAGAAGATTTTTTTTTAGAAAAGTAAACAATAATACATTGCTTAGAAATGAATATTATTATTTGCTTCTTACTAAATCTAAAATAACAAAGTACCTTTACAATAGTTATCCAATAATCATCAAAAGTTAACTGTATTTAATTAACTAAGACGTTGTCGAAATAAACCAGCTGAAAGGGTATTATCAGAGTAAGTACATTACACACTACGTCCTCTCTATTCATATACATAAATAAATCACAAATTCAAGAGTTTTGTAAACATCAGAACTCGCCTAAAATCACAAAGCGGATATAAGTTATAGTGGTAGAAGTAATTTTGGTTTTGCAATGGTACGAATATTATGTATTCAGAACTATAATTTATAAAATTCAAATATTACATTAAGATGTATACTGCAAAACTTATGTGTTTATTTATAATTTTTACAATGACATAGTATAATAATAACGTTTTTAAATTCTTTTTTAATTAAATACTTTAAGTTTGATTCTAAAGAGAATTATTCATCTTAGTTTATTTCATTTATTTTTTTATACTTTTCTTTATTTTCCTCTTTTTCATGAAATATTTTCATATTTCTTTTCAAATTATTGAGCAAAAAGTAGTGGAAAAATACTGAAATGACTGAAAATAATAGGCTGCTGTATTCTTTTCAGCATGAAAACTCAGTTAGGATTAGTTGAGAAATTAAAAAAGCATGTGCGTAGATTGAAGGCTTTTAAAGTCACACAATAGTTACTAAGTTTGTTTTGAGCATAGGAATCTTAAGTTGAATGTTAGGATATTTAATTAACATACCGTAAAATTACGGGGACGTATTTTTAATAAATGTTGAGCTTATATCCCTTCCGGTATATGTAAGCTCTATAAAATATGCATATGTATGACTATTTAAGCTCTGTAGCAGTGATTCTCAACCTTTTTAGCTCCACGACCCCCCCCCCAAAAAAAAAATATATATATAATGAATATTCGCGAGACTCCCCTCAACCGCAACCCAATGAAACCTAGTTAAAACTATTTAGATACGTTGATAGCGATGGGTATGAACATGCATGTATGAAGTGTACAAATATGAGCAATTTACAGGTCCTAACTTGAAGTCTTTGTTCTCCTTGTAATTTGGTTTGCTTGCATAATATTTTCTGTGAGAGCTTCATGTTCCTAAGTGCATGAGTCCTTTGAACACGTCGTGCTCTCAATAATGTAAAAGAGGCGTAAGGGAATGCAGAAGGTCAGTATAAGTTTGAATGCAAAGTGTGCGTCTGGTGCCTTTATTTAAGTTTTTAAAGGCGTAGTTCCATTGAAAATAAATAATAATAAGTGTTTTAGTGTGCGGTCAAACGGTGTAACGTTTTTTTTTTTTTTTTTTTTTTTTTTATTGGATTCTTATGCAAAGTGGAGATAAATTTATGAAAAAAACGAAGTAAACCATTTACATTCAGTGAGTATATTGGTAAAAGATAAGATTGTACAATGACAGTTGTTTAAATTATGGTTTAACCTCATCGGATGGAAAGCCACATCGTGTTGTATGTTTTCAAGCCCTTTCCGATGAACGCATGTAGTCATCAAAATTAATTCGACACTTAGAAACTAAACATCCGGATCATAAAAACATAGTATTACGTACTATGAAAAATCAACAAGCTTCTATTTGTAAATCAAACTGTACAATCGCTGAAAACCTGAAGTTGGTATGGTCAGTGTTTAATAGGCGTGGAAGAAGCAAAAAAATTGAAAAAAAATTCCTCTTCTAACGACACAGTATCAAGGCGAATTGATGACAGCTGCCAATGTTCGCGATGAGACAATTTAGCAAGTGAAATTTTAGTATTCGGTGATGAATCCACAGATGTGGCAAATATTTCTCAGTTCTGATGTTTTTTTTTTTTTTTTTTTTGAGATACGAATGCGTTAGACACAGATTAATAAAAGAGAATATGTTGTTTTGAAAATCAATACCTGGTCATGCAGCAGGCCAATATCTTATTGAGGCTTTTTATGAAGCTAATAAAAACTACAACATAAATTGGACAAAATATATTGTACTAAGTAGTGATGATGCAAAGACGGTAGCAGGAAAGAACAATGGATTTCTGAAAACATTAAAATCTCGCCTTATACGAAGGGCGGATGGACGCACTGCTTCCTTCACAGACAAGCTTTTGCCACAAAAAATATGCCGGAAAATTTCAAAATAATTCTTTGTAAAGCTGTAAAAATGGTTTATTTTATTGAAAGTTAATCATTACAGAATAGGCTGTTAACTAAACTATGCGATGAAATGGGCGAAAAGAAAAAAATCTTTTCTTTTTCGTACAGAAGTTAGACAGTTATCGGGGGTAAAGTGTTAACCTGGTTATTGGAATTGAGAGATGAATTAATAATATTTTTCCAGGATAAACAGTCATTCTCAAACTTTTGCAGAATAATGAGTATATGTTGCTGCTGGCTTACTTAGCTGACGTATTTTCGTATTTAACGACTTGATTGTGAATCTACAAGAAAGCGATAAAAACATTTTATTAATGATAGATAAAATTTATGTTGTCATTAAGAAGCTTGATACCTGGGCTATTATTAAGCAAAACGTTTTATATGTTTCCACTCATTTTCGATTATATTGAGAAAAATATGGATGAAGAAGACAGTATTATTCAGTTTGGATAGCACGAAGACGTATTTGTGTGAGCTAAAAAATCAATTGGCGGAGTATTTCCAGGAACTTAAAAACAAATTGATTTCTCGAATAGATAGGTACTGAATCCATTTAGTGAAAACGTTGTTGCAGCTGCTAAGTTACCATTTAAAATTCATGACCAACTCATCGACAAATCTGCCGATAAAACGTTACAACTACAATTCATATCTGAAATTTTAGATGTTTTGGATTGCTCGTCCAAATGAATATGGAAATTAAATCACAGAAGCATTGAAAATATCAATCCTTTTCGCCAAGTCTTAACTATGTGAAAAGGGTTTTTCGTCTATGGTTGCGCTAAAATCTAAATATAGGAATCGTCTTTTACCACTTGAAAACAATTTGCTTTTGTGGATTTCTAACATTTCATATTAAATGAAAAATAAATACAACTATCTCATTAACTTATTTTCTTTGCATGTGCACTTATAAATGTAAGTAAAGTTTTTATAGTAAATTATTTCTTTCTCATAAAATGATTTCATTATTGTTTACATCCAAATTTGTGGGCTAATTTCGCCACCCTCAAGCTGTGAAACGCTACTCTATGGTATATGTGCATATTTTATAAAGCAACATATAAAATGATTTTATTCAACACGACAAGACAAAGAATAATTGATGAAAATCTACCCAGGGATCATTATTCATTTATAAAAAGAAAAAACTATTAAAATTATAGTATAATAATAAGGCAATGTCCAATGGATTAGAATTTAAAATTTCTTGCACACACCTGAATTAAGGTTGACCAAGTATTATAATAATAATAATACTAAAATAATAATAATAATTTAAATTATAAAATTTTCTATATTTAATAAAAAAAAATTAAATATTTTATATAAAAGGCGGATTTTTAATTAATTACTTATTTTATTTTTAATGAATCATTTTTCCCAGTAGGTTTGAGAAATGAAATTCCCCAAATTATCGGGAAATAAAACAGAAGCGTTATATTTGTTTGAAAAAAATACTGAAATACACGATTATCTGGGACTGCCAACCGTTCGAGAGAAGATATTGCATTTCAAAGACAAAATGAGACTGAACAAACATATGAACTGGTTCGCGGTTAACCTCCTGAATAACAACAAGGGTGTTAGGCGTCTAAAGCGTACACATATATTAGATCTGTAAGTTCTCCGTGATTTGAGGTGAATCAGCTACCCTAGGGTGTTCTGCATAGTTAATATTCTTCATTACTTTTCGCCACTTACTTTTGTTGGTTCTTTTTTTGTTTCACAGTTTCTTTGTTTGATTAGTTATTCATTGTGTTATTAATAAAGAATATTTTTTGGTGTTTTGTTTCCTTTTTATGTCTTAAACTTTGGATTTTGATCAATGTTATTTGGACTCATCTTATGTATTTATTATACTGTAAAAGATGAATATATACTGTAAAAAATGTGTGTATATATATATATATATATATATATATATATACATTTTTTAAAAGGATTTCAATAGAAACAGCCATCTGAATACTTTTTGCTTTGGAGTATCAAATTTACTTAAGGTTCCGGGAAATTAGAACTGATTGTAAATTATACACTGTTGCAAAAAATAGGCCTAATAAATATTATTAGTAAAATAATACTTTAAGATAATAAGGGTTAAGTTATGTTTCTCATGGCTGCATTTGCGTTTTGGCAACAAAATAAATTATCAATTTATATTCAATAAAACTATAATATAAGAATAAATCGAAGTGGGTGCGATTCTCCTGTCACAAATTAAAAACGTTTTTCTTACCGTTCATTCGGTTATGTGATAGAATTTTCACTACTTTCTACTCCGTATTGATCATTTAATTCAACAATATTTGCTAGATTAAATATCTTTAATATAAAAATTTATACAAAATTATTAATTTATAAAAAAATTATATATGTTATCTGTATATATCTGTATATATATATATATATATATATATATATTACTATGTTCTAAATAATCGATAATATTTATAAAAAATAAATACATTTATCCAACAAGAAAATTTATCCTTCTAAAATGGTATATATAATTTTAAAAATTCGCATTCAAAATAAAAAAACAAAATACTTGTTTTGAATTTGAATGATATTTGCTCTGAAGTCATCCATCCGAATATAAATTTGACGGAAATTAGTCGTTTAGTTGTTTCTGGTTCTGATTTCAGTGAATGCGAGTGTTTAAGGTAGCCAAGGTAGGTGAGCTTGTGTGAAGGTCGTAGAAGGTCGTTCAGCCTGTTCTGAGCAAGAAGAATCGCCGCATTCTTACGTCACAATTTCAGTTTCCATCTGTTTATTATACCGAACTCTTAAACAGTTGAACTCGTCTCAAAACATCTGATCTCGTCTTACTTGTTCTTTAGTAAATTATAGAATCTTTTGAAAATAAATTGTTCAGAATCGTTGAGTTTTAGTTTAAATACATCAAGAGATTTGTAACTAATACTCAACCGTTTCAAACTTATGAAAAATGCTAGCAACGATGCTCCTGAATTTTCGTAGCGTATGCATACCGTTAAATTTTAACCTTTTCTCTAGTCATAGAATTCAAAATTATTATTACTCTTCCAAATGTATAGGTTTTATATTTTTATAAATAATTATTGTTAATATATTATTTTAATTTGAAATCCTGTAGATATCAAACAAATAAAAATAATTACAAAATTAAAGAAATGGCTGCTCGCAGACGATTATATCAAAAATTTAATTTTAAAAATAAGCTACAATATTTATTCGAGTATCCTCCGCACTTTTTTTCTTGGAATTGGAGAGAAAAAATAAGGGTGCGGGGCTTACTTGAAACATAGCCTTTAGCCAGGATAATTTACGTAAAGTAAACGCTTTCTTAGAAGTACCTAAATTCAATCACATAAATATAGTTACATTAGGCTTTCGTTTATCAATACCAGATGCCGCTTATACAGAATACATCCATAATTATTAACATCCTGTTCATATTATCGATAGGAACGAAGTTACGGTATTTTTATAAAACTGATTCATTCTGTATAGGCTGCATCCGGTTCTAATGACACTACAGTTACAGTATCAGTTAACCATCGTCGTCTTGTCTATTCGCCATAGTCATTTTATCTGTTTAGTTTATCTTGTAAAGTTTAATACGGTGATTTATTTTAATTACAGCATTAAAATGAGTACAAAAGAACAGCGTCTACGATCTTTTACAGTAAATGAAAAACTGCGCGTTATAGAAGAGGCTGAAAAAATTGTAAATCGGGCGGCAGGAAGAAAATTTGACGTAGATGAAAGTTGCATTCGAGACTGGCGTAAGAAGAAACAACTTCTGGTGAAAAGCACTGGTAATAAAAGGGCTTTTCGTGGTTTAAAACCAAAATACACAGACAGAAAAAAAATTGTATGACTTTGTTATGGAAAAAGAGAAATGTGGTTATGCTGTCACGACAGAAATGGGTCAATCATATGCTCGTGAAATCGCTAAATCATTGAATAAAGTTGATTTTAAAGTAAGCCGTGGATGGATAACACGATTTTTTGCACGAAATAATTTGTCAATAAGATGAAAGACGACCATTTCTCAACGACTTCCAGACGCTTATGAACAAAAAGTATTACATTCTCACAAATACATAATAAATCTTAGAAAAGAAAAAGGCTATTTGCCTTCTCAAATGGGAAACGCTGATCAAACCCCCGTATATTTTGAAATGCCATTTGACAAAACCATAAATAAAAAAGGTGAAAAAGGTGATTCGCGCTGGTGGTAATGAAAAACAAAGGTGTAGTGTTATGCTTTGCATTATTTCTGGTGAATCAAAATTACCTCTGTACATTATTTTTAAAAGAAAATGTCTTCCTACCGTATAGGTAAATAGAGTTATTATCAAAGCGCAGGAATCAGGTTGGATGGACGAAACCTTAACTTTAGATTGGATCAGGTGTGTATGGCAAAAGCGATCAGGAGATTTACTTAATAAGAAAAATACCGGTATGCTAGTAATGGATAATTATCGGGGGCATACAACTGATAAAATGAAAGACATTTTAAAAAAGGTTATGACAGACCAAGTAATAATTCCAGGTGAATTGACATCTCTATTGCAACCACTAGATGTCTGCATTAATAAACTGTTCAAATCTGCACTAAAACAATTGTACAGTAAATGGATGGCTGATGAAAATTTCTTTCTCACGCCTACAGGAAGAATCAAACGCCCAGATTTTAACCGGATTTGTGTTTGGTTTTCTCTTGCGAATGAACATGGTTGAAGAAAAAATCAGGAAAATTCAGAAAAATCAAGACAGTTAAAGGAAAACTCAAAAAGGAGCTTGAAGAATTATAGGAAGTGTAACAAGATTTCTTGTATATTACTGAAATCTTTCTTATGCAAGTAATTAATATTAATAAAAGCATGAATGTAAGAAGAAAACGTTATGAAAAATAAAAATGCTCTTTAAAAAAATAAATGATTTTCTTCTTAAATGTACCTCTTTTTTGAAAACTATAAAAGATATTTACCAGTTTTTTTTTGGAAGGGTAATAAACTTAACTAAGTTTAAAAAATAAAAATGAATTTTGATAATTTTACTCATAATTAAGCTCACAAAAGTCCTATTATGGTGACCTAAATTTTAAGGCAGAGTTGATAATGTTTATAAAAAAAATGAACTCGAATTTGCACAGTTTAATGTAATCAAAATGAACTTTTCCTCTTCTTTAAAACCATATGGTTTTTCTAATTTTAAGTCAATTAAAAATAGATAAAGCAATTTAATAAGTACTTAATAATTGAGTTCCTTGTTCAACAATCCGGCGTTAGTTTTCATGTTTAAATCCACTTAGTAGAAGAAAACACGTAAGCTAAATTTAAAAGTTCTGTGATGTCTGAAAATTTCCTTTTTGATGAGAAAAGAGAACAGCGTAGCTTCTAATTCTATGCTTATAAAACTGCCTTTGCTTTGTTGAATTAATTTAAAATTTAATCATAAAGGGTGTCTTCTAAAATCATAAAGATATTTTATTAAATTTTAAAATTGAAATGGTGCAGGAGAACACGTATTTAATAAAATCATCTTATCATAATCCAATATACGATCCCACTTCTAGAGAAACTACTTCAATATGTTAAATATGTTTGTAATAATTTCCTTAATTTTATGCAAATTGAAAAGCAACCTTATGGGAGTAACATTCGATAATCCACACCTTAATGATAAAACTCATCTTTATTATATTAACGTAATAACGGCCAGCTTTGCTGTGGTAATACTGCTTCCTTGTATTTTATCGTGCGCTCAATTTTAATTTTGCATGGTTTCTCTGTTATGCCCCTTCCGTTTTAGCGTGGTGATTTATTCTGTTATTGAGAAAAATGACCATTTTTATAAAAGGATCTACTGCCAAAATATATTTTGCATGACACAAGGTATTACCATATGAAAAAAATAAATTCAGATATTCTACTAAAATTAACGACACCCTTTTTCCGTAATAATCATAAAATTTAAGATGAAATATTAAGAGTATCAATGATGTATAACATTTTTAATATTGAGAATAAATTTTCTTAAGGAAGGGACTTGATAGAAAGAAAACTTGTAATAAAAAGTCAACACCGTGGAATATATTTTATAAGGAATTAAGTTATCCAGTTTTACTTGATAGCATGCCATCCTTAGCATGTATATACAACTATCAGACCTATACCCAACAAATGAGAATGAGGAAGAAAGAATCAAAGATAAGGAAAAAGAATGTGAATGAGAACAAACTAAAATAAACCATCCGGTCCTGAGGAATATTCAAAGCCTCCTTCATTTAATGGGTGCCCAACCCGCTAAAATCCCTGGATAGTTTGGAGCATTTTTAAACAGATAGCGATAGTAAATTATATATTAATAATTCTATTATTTAGGTATATAATATAATAATATTGCTTTTCCAACAGAATATATTTGAAGAAGCTCTTCAACCAATATCTAAGAACAGATATAGACAAGGTTTCTAAAAAGAACTGTCCATACCTTGAATTGAAAATATATGAAATTAACAAATTATAAGTCGTTCAACCAGGAGCTGCCATAGATAAATTAAATTAATAATTTCAATTAATAAAAAAGGCTATATATATATAGAGTTAAATTGAAAATTGTTAGAACGAAACAAAATGAATGATTCTTTAAAAATAAAGAAATCATGAGATTAAAATTTTTACTAGGTTATAAATTTTTCGAGAAATTAAGTTCTTTTGTGATTATCTTTCAAACAAGATGGATATTATATCAATGAAAATAAATAGATTTAGTGGATTTAAAATCCAACTAAAATTATATAATATTTTTTCCATTGCTTTTATTTTTTTAAGATTTTGGACCCTGAAAACAAACGGTATGAGGACTGTAAAGATAATTTAAATGTATTTTACAAACCACGGAATATATGAAAACTTTGAGTAAAATTAGACAATGGGATAAAAGATTGTAGTTTTACACCCATGGCAGAATTTCTAAGTATAAAGAAAAATAGATGTTGCATATAATGACAAAATTTTCAAACAATTTTTTTTTAATACCAGTGTGAGGTAGAAAGATATACTTTTTCCGGATTTAGATCTACGTATGACTAATAAAAAAACTAAAATAAAAAAAAATTGTGGTGCTTAAGAGCTACTGATGTCTGTTCAGAGCTTCGGTTGTTTAAACTTCAGTTGGATTCAAAGTTCTGCAAACACAACCTTCTTGAGGATCTTAAGATATTTATTTGAATTATAACGGGTAAAAATAATTTAGATTGAATTATAACTGTCTACATTTAAAAATAAAATCATCAAATTAACAAGTTAGAATCCTTAATATTGAAAAATAAAAAAAAGACAACAAAATTGTAATACTTTCCTGTCATTAATTATTTATTCTTAAATAGTGAAAAAATAATTAAATATGAAAAAAGGATAGCTAAGATTTCTTTTTTTGGATGAGAGGTAATTTATGATGAAGTTTTATTGGAAAATTATCAATATATACGTATTTAAACAACCGTAAAAATGAATCAACATTTAAAAATGAAAAAAATCGGTATTTTTTATTTCTTTCAGCTTTTCCTCCTCCAAAATCACCTTCCGAGTAAATTTATTAATTACGCTATGTTTATTATGTTAAATGAAAGAAATTTGTAAAAAAGTCCACAAAAAATGTACAACCAATAAAAAGTTACCTAAGATTTCCCTTTTTGTAGTGAGGGGGGGATGAATTATGATAAAAATTTTTCTAATATTATTACTAAAAATTTATTATTTAAACTTTTAATAATATCAAAAGTTGAAATAAACCAAAAAAGCTGATGTAGTCACCACATGACTTCCTTGTACGCCTATTAAATTACATATACACATTTTTTTAAAATGAAAAGTACATAGAATTTTATTTCATTAATAACTTCTGATATTTTTTCTTTTTTTTTTAATTATTATTATTCGTAAATTTTTTTTACATTCAGCGGTTAAAATTATTAATAAATCAATATATTTAAATAAAAATAAAAAAAATAATAAAAAAGCAAATGAAGTCGGATTGGGAACTGGTGTGACTTTCCCTTGTAAGATCCAAATATTTTACTAATTAAAATTTATTTGGCTAACATTCTGAAACCAATGAAAATAAGTACCCCTTACGATATATCGTTGAAAAGCTCTCAATGAGGGCTTATTACTGCAGTCAAGAAAAAGTCCAAAATCAAAATTGTTTTTATTTTGGGATTTTTAAGCACTTTTAGTCAAGTTGATTGCAATCAAAAGGAGAGGTGCACAACTAGATGTTACAACAATCTTAAATCCAAAATTTCAAAATCCTACGGATAATCGTTTTTGAGTTATGTGAGATACGTATGTACAGACGCCATGCCGAAACTAGTCAAAATGGATTCAGGGATGGTCAAAATGGATATTTCCGTTGAAGTCTGAAAACCGACATTTTTCGCGATCATAATACTTCCTTTACTTCGTACAAGGAATTAAAAACACAAGAATGCAAAAAAATCCTTTCAAAAAACGTTTTTTTCCAAAAGAAACTGAATCTTGATAAAAATAAATGGATTGCAGAAAACAACGTAAAGAAGCTACTACCAGTCCTTTGGAATACGCAAATATGCATTATTTTTAATAATTTTTCCATCTCTCATGAATTTTATGGGAAAAGTATTTTATATCAAAATTACATTAAGGTATATACACTAAAATAATAATCCAATACTACAACACTACAGTATTAAGTAATGAGGACGACAAACATACAGGCTAATAAGTGTCTTCAGGCCGACAATATATCCGTTTATTAATTTTTCTTTAAAAATCTTCGATTGAGTTTAACCTGAAGAAATTTCTTAGGAATCGCTAAAGGAACTACCTCAACAAAAAGCAAGAACTCATCAAAATGAATCAATAAGAAAAACGTGTGTGTGTGTTCACCATATCTATATCGCAAGTTAAGCCACGACGGGGGAACAGTAGAATATCTATACCTATAATGCATCTTGTCCTGACTGAGTGGCTGACTGATTGATCAACGCCCAGCAAAAACTATTAAACATAAATTGAAGAAAATTTAGTTTTTCTTATGGTGTAAGTGGACACTAAGAAAGGATATTTTCGAAATTCTGAGTTTAAATGGTTAAAATGGAGTAACAATGGATTTTTTTTAAATTTATCGGTAACAAATGAAGATATCAACTTGATTTTTGGTGAGAGTAATTTTCATATAAATATCTAAAAACCGATTTGTAGATTTTTTGAAATTCGACCTTGATAAAGATGAAGAAATCTAAAAAAAAAATAATGATTGGAAATTTTTCCCATTTCCGATTATACTAAACGAGATGTTCAACGAGATGATTTGAGCTTGTAATTACTCTTCAGATAAATATCTAAAAACCATTTTTTGATTTTTTGAATTTTAATACTTTAAGGTGTAAAAAAATAAAATTATTTTTTAATTTTTGCCGTTTTATATTACAGCTATTGAATCGGTGTTTATGGGATTTCGTAAAATTTTGATGGTTATTTTTGTTTGTAATTCTGATTACGTATTAGGAGCGCGAAGCCACGAAGGGAAATCTATAAACCGTTAATTGGGTACTTTATTGATCAAACTATTGCTCTGATGAAATTACAATGTACTGACAGTTTTTATTAATTGAACAGACTATAATTTTTGTTTATCATTATGATTATTACAAGCACCAATTTAAATAACACATAGTGGTCCAGGGAGCAGAGCCCTATGGCCAAGCGGGAAGGACGAACGAATCGAGCTCTGACTGATTAAACATCTTCTGACCGCGACGAGAAACGCAAATAATTAATAGCGCGGGAAAAGCTGTGACGGGGATACATATATTGTCGCGTGTTAGCGGCTCAATCAGGATATTTAGAGATTGAGAATTAAAAATATTTATATCATTACAATTTATTAGTTTTAAAACGTAAGTAAAATACACCAAATCAATAAGAACAATGACAACAGTAATGATAATAAACGAAAATGATAATAATAATAATAAAAAAATAGTGATTACATACAAAACAGTCAAGATTTATTTACAGGTAGTAAAATATAGAAACCAGAATTCAGTCCTATTGACAAAAGACATTAGCATGACCGCTAATCTTAACATTGTTAACAGTTTTGTATTAACAACAATAATAGAATAGATAAGACAAGTATAAAGTTCTTTTACTGCAAATACTTTTGCTTTTCACAAATAAAACTGTCCTAACAATTTATGAATGAAATTTAGCACATTATCTATTTCACTTATAGTATAACAGTAACTCATCAAACCACTTCTTAATTTCATTTTCTGTCCACACTGGAATTACTTGTGATGTCACCTTAATCGCAACAAATTTATACGCACTAGAAATTTGCTCCTTCACTGACCTCCTCGCAGAATACTATCGCTTTAAACTCGCATAATAACTCCTCACTTAGAACTTTTTCGCAGAATTCATCTTAGCACTCTCTGTCAGACTCTTCTCGCAGACTGATCGTCAACTGGTCTTCCCCGGAGCATTTATACTCCTATCTCTTTACCTGCAGGATCGTTACCTTTACTAAAAAGATTTCTTTTAGCCCTTTCCTGGATTCCTTTCATTATTATATTTTCTAATATTTTCTTCTTAATTGGCAGGAATCCGTTCCTCAGGTGCGTTATACCGGTTCTATTACAGTATATATAAAGATATGAAACTCTACTCTTTAGAAAAGATGTACGAGATAGAGGAATGTCAAAGAATCATCAGAGTTTGCCTCTGTGACAATAAATAATTAAAATTGTTTTAACTAAAAAAAATATATTAATATACAAGTATTAATATACTTAATAAACGTTTTATTAATTTCATAATAAATGAAATTCATAAAAAGTTTTTGATTTCAAAAAAAATTACTCAAAAAATTTAAATCGTATTTATCATATCTTGCTGCAACTCATTTCATCAGTTCTATACAAAATATTCATTTGACCTCTAAAAGTAATTATACCACTTCAATCAATGAATTTATTCATGATTAGATACTATTCCCAAGGTTAAAACCCTGTAAAAAAGGGTAATAATAATAATAAAAAATAATAACATTTTAATATCTAACATCAATATATATTTCCTAGAATTATAAAATGTAAAATTATTGTTTATTTTTAAATTTTTTTATCACATAACAGAGATTAATAGAAATTATAAAAACTTTCCAATCGATTTTAGAGGAAATTTAATTGTTTGTATCATATCAAAAAATTATTGGACTAATAAAGGAGTGGCTGAAGAGAAAGCAACAAGAATAACAAAACCACATTTAAGATGTTACTTTAATAATTTTCTGTGTTAGAGCACACTGACCAATCGTGAAAGTGTAATATATAATACAATAATGTCATACAGATAAATAAAAAAGTTAAAAAAACTAGTACAACGATATATTTTTAATCAGATATAATTCAATTTTAATATCACTTTAATAGTAATAAAATAAAATTTATTAATTTTTAGTTTTTAAGTAAAATGTAGTCGTAGAAAAATTTGTAAATGCTTATGCATTATTGAGAGAAAGGATAAAACTATTTTTTTTTATGTAATGCAATCATTGTTGTCAATATTCCTTGTTCTATCGTCACATTACTTAACTACTACCGTACGCTTTCTCTGCATAGTTAAAAATATCTTTCTACAAACTATTTTGTCGACAAACATTAATGATTATGAGACATGCAACACCTGTGGAATTAAAACATATACGAGTATAAATAAATAGATATATGAGGGTTAAGGACACTTGCAACATATTTTGTATAATTAATAATTTTCTGAAAAGAAAGGATTAGTTTTAATTGCTATAAATTTCAAAATTATTTTACTGTATACTCGTATACAAAATGATATTAAACTATAGAAACGCTTTATATTTAAAAACTGAAAGATACTAGGAAGTAGAAAAAAAGTTGTATCTACATTGTAATAAAATCTTTACTTTTACTTGAACATTTATACACAGTGTTCCACAGAGAAACTTTCAGCACATGTTCTACTAGTGAAAATAATGAAAACATTTCATAAAAACATAAGCTTGGAAACGCTTTGTTTCAAGTTACTGTTAGCAAAAGATTTCGCCGAGATTTCAGCTTTTGTAATAAAAAAAGCCCTAATGTAATTTTTGGAACTCAAATTAAGGCGTAAAGTTGGTGATTTCTTATGTAATTTGAGCTGAGAAATAGGAATAAAATAGGTCCCACAATTGTAACTCCATTAGTTTTTAAGATGTCTAAAGTAATATATAAAATTCAGTGTCAAAAAAAATTTTTATGGTTTGTAGTACGATATCTTTGTTAAACGACTTATAAATGCTAAAGATTTAATAAAAACCTCGTAGAGAATTTAATTCTGAGAAGATTAATTGTAAGTACAGCCAATAAAAAGGAAATAAAAACTTTAAAAAATTGTTTTGTATTGAAGAAAAACAAACGAAAAATACACAGAAAAACGTATTATTCTTTCTGCACTTAATAAACATTATTCTTAATATAGTAAAACAAAATACATGATATGATAAATAGTGATAGAATAACAAATCTCATTTACAGTAATTGTTCGAAATTCCCTCTTTCACAATGTACGCAGAGTCTCTGCCCGAAATAAAATATTTCCCGTGGCTTTTCGTATCATCTCAGGATAATTTAATTCGTAACATTACAGAATAATTTTTAAAAAAAGATGATATTTTTACGAACTATTTACACATTTTTTTGTTTGTTTATCATCATTATTTAGAATAAAATAGTTAAAGCGTAATAATTTAAAATTATAATATGTAATGTACTCTCATATAAAATATCAATAAAATTAAACTGGGAATTTAATTAAAAATTTTGATATATGTATATACACTTCCGTGCTCAAGAGAGCCTTAGCTCATGCACATTGGAAGTTTTTCTTTATTCTGTTTCTTTACATTCCTGGCTTCATAGTTCTAGCACTATGAAGCGATCAGCCAAAAAATGGGGTATGGCATTTCTCGTCCACATTTCATGACCGAGGAACCCCCCCAAAAAAACGGAACGTTCGTTTGTATGTACGTGTGTTTGAAGCTTTTGTGTGAATAAAGCGATAAGATAAGATAGGTGAGTGGATAAACAGATAAGGTGTGATAGACAGATTTTGGGGATCAATTTTCCCAGAATTTTGTAAACATTACTTTATATTAAGCTCAATATATGCGTGTATGCGCTTATCTTACCATTTTGTTTTAAAAAATTTCCCTCTCAGAAAAATTGAAAAAAGCTATTTTTTTATTTATTGCATATTTTTCAACCGAATTATTTTTCATGTCTTTCTGGGCGTAGCAGTAGTGCATCTATGCTCCAAAAAATACTTTGCAGGCAATATTGACCAATAAAAGTAAAAATTTTTTTTGTGACTTTTAAAACTTTTTTTTGATTTATTTAAACATTTAACATTACTAAAAATTTAAATAATAAACTTTTATAAAACAATAAAATTTCATCATAATTCACCCCCTCCCCTCAAAAAAAATAAATAGGTAACTTTTTATTGGTTGTACATTTGTCAGTTGATTTCAAAAAATTTGAAAATTCAAAAAAATTTCTTGGAAGGTGATTTTGGACATTGGGCAGTAGAAAAAGATAACAATTTATGAATTTTCTAAACTTTTTTGATTTATTTAAACATAAAATGATAATTTTCCCACAAAAATTCATCATAAATTACCCTCATCAAAAAAAAATCTTGGGTAACGTTTTTCATATATTAAAATTTTTCCGCTATGTAAGAATAAATAGCCAATGCCAGTAAATTATTCCAACCTTGTTGTCAGCTTTTTTTTTTTTTTAATTTTAATCAAAACGATAGAAAAATTTATTCCTATTCTCCACACTTCAGGAAATTTTATCTCACGTTATGTAGTAGTCAATTTACATCGTGCTTCCGTTAAGCGTTTTTTCAGAGGAGCACATATTGAACATTTATAGATTTTAACAAAAACTGTTTGAATCCCTGCATCACCTCGTACAACTTTCAAACTTTCATTTAGGTAAGTGAAATACTTTTTTTCTACTTAATTTTTGTAACTCCTAAGAACATTATGAAACGGCCTGTATATATATATATATATATTTAATTCTTTGAATTTTTTTTCAATTACGGTATTTTTAAAAAAATTTTATTGTGCTTAATTTCACTTTATATAACAAATATATATTAATAAGCAAAATCTGTTCATCCTAAACATGAAATAAACTTAATATTAAAGAATTTTAATTTTTGAAATTTTCATCTCATATTTTGAACTTGTATCAATAAATATTGAGCTTTCTATATAATAATTAAGAGTAATGCATCTTGATGTTACGAAATGTTTCATTATGATGTAACAGTGATTTCGGGGAAGTTCTCTTTTTTCAATGAATCAGAACAGAATAATTGGGATTTGAATACGTTTATGTGAACGATGAAAATTGTAAAATATTGTAATAAATTGCTGCCGGTTTACCTTAATTAAGTTCAATAATAATTATCTCCATATTGTAAATAATCCTTTAGTATTAATTTAAACGAACTTAAATGATTTGGTAAAACATTTTTAGTGATATACTTTATAGTACATTTGTATTTTACTGACTACATCAAGTGCTATAAATTCAAATAATTTTTATGAAATAAATATACACAGATTTTATGTTATTTAGCTCTTACCTACAAAACCATAAAAAAAAAAAATATATATAAAAAAACTAAATAAAATAAATTATTAAAATGATAAAACAACTGAAATAACAAAAAAAACTGTGACACGGTGTACGGAGTGAAGAATGTGAAAATGAAAACATTAGTCGTAAAAACGATATTAAACGAATTATAGTTTTCCGCTTTTTTATATTTGAATCCCTTTTTACGGTGAATTGCTTTGATAAATGCACCTCCCTTTCATGTTTTCAATTATTATAAATTATATTGTAAAATTTTATGATTTCATCATTTCCTATGACAAGACAATCATTTTAGATATTAATGTAATTTATCTATTTTTCTTTTTTTTAATTATTTATCACGTTTTTTTGTATGCAAGTATAAGCACATTCACGCATATGGGTGTGTATATAGATAGAGTATATACTAAGAACTGTCTCTATATATACTAATAACAAACCTTTAAATTCAACCGGATCGTCTTGTATTTAAAATGAAGAAATGGTATTAACTTTTGTTACATATTTAATTACGCGTATATAAAAGCAATTAATTTTTTTTTCGTTTAACAAGAATATTTTTTCTACCTCATACAATTATGATGGGTTAGATAGTGTAAAAAGATTCATGACAGTCTGGCAATTAAACCAATGATGATTTTATTAATAACATGTAATATTAATTTTGAACATGAGTGATAAGTATTTTTGACATATTTCTACTCGACGGCTAGCGACGACCAGATTATTTCAACTAAAAAAAATGTAACCAAAAAAAGATTTTAACAGTGTGATATTATTCTACAACGTTTAGAAAACTCAGTTGAAGTGCAGGACGAGAATGGACTGCTGGACCGGCGATTGGCTTTTTGCTATTTATGACGTCCTGTCACAGTACACCATCCCACTCCGCTACACTATTAGCAGTGCTAACACTGCTTCAGATACCCCAAGTAGAACAACTGAGCATCTGTGTGTTTTCACTTTCTAAACTATGGAAAGTAATACATTAATACGAAAAATACATTATTCAGAAATCTAATACAATATGAATTATTTACCATCTTTATTACACGACTACCCAAAAAGGAGTGTAATGCATTTTCGGTGTATGTATGTAAGTATGTTTGTTCTTTGGTAGCAGATCAACGGCAGAACTGATTTAGATGTATGACCCCGTGTTGGAATCTTTACGTTACCGACAGTGTCATAAGATATATATATATAAATTTAAAAAAATATTTTTAAAAAATTAAAAAAAAAATTTAAAAAAATTTTTGTTTTAAATTTATTTAAACATATATATGTTACCGTGAATGACCGAAATTAGAGAATGCCAATATTCTCTGGTGAATGTCGACACATACCAAATACATCGGTGAAAGACCGAGATATTTGCTTATATCATTATACATTCCGATCTTCGTCGGTATATGTCAACAAACACAGTTAAACTGTGTTAAACAATAACAACAAATTAAAGAAAATCACCCAGTATCAATCTCTAAGGTAAATAAATTACGAGAAATCCTCGTCAAAAAAACCAGGTTTAAGTTTAAGCCGAGCATAAACTACGCTTGCTTCGCTCGCTAACCTCGTCTAATTATCGTTAAGTACACAAATTATATATGTTATTCTCCAAAATTGGAGACAATTAATCAAATTCAATGCATTCTGCATGCACTGATGGTGAAATTTGAATAAAAATATTTTTATAAAAATAAAAAACACAAAGGGAAAACCTTCTGACCATTTACTTATATTGTTATCGTTCATCCATGCAGTTAACATATTCTGTATATCCTTTCAATTATATTATTGTATATTTGGCCCTTTCAATTTATAAAATGCTGAAAATTTGATTACACTTTTTTATAAATGCAGTGAATTTGATTAATCGCCTCCAGTGTTGGAGAATAACATGTATAGTTTGTATATTTAACGTTAGTTAGACGAGGTTAGCGAGCGTAGGTTATGTTTGGCTTAAATTTAAACTTTCTTTCTTTTACGGGGGTTTGTCGTTATCTATATACCTTAGAGATACCTGATATTGGGTAATTGTTTTTTTTAATATCTTGTTATCGTTTCGACCCACACCAGAACTTATCTGTGTTTGTCGACATATACCAGCAAAGGTCTGAATAAGCAAATATTTCGGTCTTTCACCGACGTATATGGTATGTATCGTTATTAAAAAAGAGAAAAAAATATATTGCACTTCAAAAATCAATTCACATATATAATACTTATTACTCATATTCTGAAATGTCTAGCCGGTTTAACGAATCTGATCAAAAGTTATGATTTCTTTTTGTAAAAAATGTAAGAGCAGAATGATTTTTCTGCGGTGTTAGTAGATAGCCAAAAAAATAAAACTTCTAAAGGTAATTAAAATTTTTAATTCTTGTGAAAATAGTAAAAAGCATAAAATTATAGTAGATTTATGCGATAAAACATTACAGGATTACTGAAGATGAAAAATAATCCAAACTTACAGCCATGTATTCACTCCGTACTGAGTAGAGAAAAGTGAATTAATGTAGTGATTTATTACAGAAAGGAAGGAGCACATTAACTAATTGCTTTATATTATCTGTCTTAGTCTAGTAATATCCGAGACGAATTTAAACCACCTGTGTAACCACTAACAACAGTTGCTTTCTCTAAGAATGGTTATGTTTACTACACAACTAGCACGAAACAGAGTGAAGTTGAAACTTAACAGAATTGAATTTTAACTTCATTTAGGTGGATTTGGTATGATGAAATGGAATAGATGAAATTTTAATATCAACCTTGATGGCAAAGTGTTTTTAATATGAATAAGGAAAACACATTTTTAAAGTTTAGTATCATATTATATAAACATTTTTATCGGCACAATTTTTCATATCAGGAAAAAATACTCAATTTTATGCTAAATATTATTAAGTTTTTGAATATAAATATTGAAGTTTTTCTTGATAATTTAGCCATATAATCTTGAAGCTTGCCCGTAGAATATAGAAATATCATACTTTAGCATATGAAAAATACCTAGCTTGACCGGGATTCGAACCCGGGACCTCCGGATGAAATATCGAGACGCTATTACGCCACTATGAAAATCGTCATTTAAAATAAAAATATACATTTTTGTAAATGTAAATATAATATAATTTATTATTATTCTGTTCAGGTACTAAACAAACTTTCTTTGTCGTAGTTAAAAAGTTAACTGGTTATTTATGTCAAAACCTAACTAAATACATGCTGATTTCCCGATACCTCTTAACATGTTCTGCTGCATTTTTCTTGAAAAAAAAAAACAAATCCTTTAGCTACCATCCTAAAAAGTAAAGGAAAATTGAAAAGAATTAGTTCTTTGCGCCTGTCGACTAGAGAGAGAGAGAGCGAGAGGAAGAAACAGAATAAACAGAAATAGCTTAATTCAAAAACTACAAAGTGACGTTCAGTACACAGTGACAGAGTTATCCTGTATTCCTACTCCTACGCTCCTTATCCAGGTCACTATGATTGCATCTCCCAGCTCCAGCACATGGAAACGGTTTAGACGCCTGATTTCATCACTGCTGCCCATTAGATTTACTGCCAGATATTCTATAATATACATGTTTGTCTAACCTCTGTTTGTACCGCGAGCTAATTTTTTGAATCTCTTCGTAAACAGAAGGTAATCCTAGAAGCCATGTATTTCTCTATCCCTAACAAACAAACTACGGTTATGTTCCTCGCTAATTTATTTTGGAATCTTTGAATTATCTCAGTACTGCTGTTACTCGTTGTTCTTCATAGCTGGATCCCATAGTTAAAAAAAGTAATTTTATATTTGAGCATTTGTATATGTTCTCTAACATAAATCCGAACAACTGAAGATTTTTTTCTATTAACAGTTCCTTTGATATTTCATGTATGTGTGCGCGCGCGCATATAATCATATATACAACACAACAATCGTCGACATCTATAGTTTATAATATTATCAAATAAATCTTCAATTAATTAAATTGAAAATAAATCACAGTTATTTAAAAAATAAAAATCATTCAATAAAATAGGAATTGTTTTATTTGATGTTATAAGTATGAAGGATTCTTCCGTGAGAAATAGTTTACTATGAAATTCTAGAGATAATAGTAGATGAATATGATATTTTTCAATGCTAGAACCTTCATTTATCATATTAAAAATGCGAATATAACAGTTATTTTCTAGGTACTTATATTATTATCAATACAACATCTGCGAAACAAATATTAAATTAATTTCATAGTTGAATATTTCGCAAATCATCAAACTTACCTTTCTTTTTTCCGGTTAATAATCCCGTTAATATTAAAAGATTATTACAGTCATTACACAGCTGTATTATATTGTTTTATAGTAAATGACAATCAAATGGATAAACCAAAGCGAAAATCTAATAAAAACAATGACCACTATAAAAACAAATATTAGAGCATAACAGTGTAAAGAACTTTCTCCCTATATTCTTATATAATTTTTCTCCTTAATAAAGTAGCAAAATGTTATGAAAATAGTAACTGTTATTTAAAGTTTAAAAAATCCTATAATAATAGTGTAGGAATTAGTTGTAGTTTCTATTGTCATGTTTGAAAGAATATATTACGTACCTGTATTTAGGGATTATCTGATTTATTTTTGTTTTTTCATCAAGACCATATGATTGCATTGAAATTGATTTGTTTTGAAATTTGTTAAAATAAATTTTAGTTAATTTTATTTCGTTATACTTCCAAACCTTACATCACAAATAAAATGACGAAAACTTTGCAGTTTTAAATATTTTTTTTCAAAACTATTATCAATAGCAATCGTTATATAAGTTACTATTTTAAATATGAATATTTATAATTTTGCAGCCGTTTATTTTATTTTTGAAACATATTTCAATTGTGTTAGTGGAATAATGTGTGTGTGCTGAATTCTTCATAAATATGAAGAATTCAGCACGAATGAGTTATATCTGTTTAGACCGAACTCGTCTCACTCCCACATGCAAGTACAATTATTGTTTTATGCGTTTAATATACTAGGAGCTAACACTTGTCTGGCGCTGTGACTCGCCGATGATAAGCAATTAAAAATTTTGTCGAGTCTTTGTAATTGATGTTTAATAATGATAACACCATTTGTAATGCTTCACATCGTTATTCAGTTCAATGAAAGAAAGTATTTCAGTTTGTGTTATCATGTTACTCCATACGGTACGATACAATTTTATTGTCCATTTTTATAACAGTTTTATTCAGTGTTATTTTCATAAATTTTAATTTACCCTGTGCTTTTTTGTACCAATCGGGTTTTAAGAATGAGGGATTCTGTCGTGAAACATAAACCGGGAAAACCCTTAAGTAGCTCCGAAAAAAATAATCTGCAACGTATATGTAATCTTAAAACAAAATAACCCTGAAACTGCAGTCAGAAACATAGCTCGGAAAGTAAGTAGTGCAACAGACGTTAGTGAGAGCGCAGTTTTTAATGTAATAAAAAATAAAGAAAAAATGCGTTGAAGCGAGTCTGTAGGGAATGCCGCAGCCTTATTCAACAGCCCTCCTACTTCAGGAGCGGTAGGAGAGGAGGGATACCACGAATACAGGAGCTTGGACCCGTTGGATGATTCCAAGGCTGAAGGAGTAGTTGGGGAGGAAACATGAGAACGTTGGTTACGTCTGCCAGCTCCTCTCTGGTCACGGAGGATTCGAATCCTACCTCTGCAGGTTTCAGAGAAGGGAATTTCCTCATTGTATCTATTGTGGACTAGTGGATATTACAGAGCACACATTTTGTGAGTGCCCTAGATGAAACGAAATCAAGGCACTAACGGGCGTAGAATGGATCACGGCGGAGGACACAGTAGCCTACATTCTACAGGTACCGAGCAATGGAAGACCGTTGTGGGAATGGTTGCTGTGATCCTACGGAAGAAGGAGTCAGAATACAGCGTGTAGGGTGTAGGCTGACTTTTGTCTTGTGGCGAGGGGATCTATTGCTTTTATGAGGGGATCTAATAAAAGGATGAAGTATGGGACGAAGCGTGGTGACGTCTAGGGCTAGGGAAGTAGCTCCCATGCCTAGGGTGTTCTAGTCCACCCACATGCAAGAGTGCGGGTCAGAGATACCCGATGATGGTATGGGGGTCAAGTTGTGAGAAGACGGATCGCTTGGGGAAAACACCAGATGTGCAAAACGTACACCTGGTGCTTCGTAGGTTAGGGATGAGAAGGGCAGCTCTCCAGCTGAGAGATGAGCTGGCTGTCCAGAAGAGGAAGTCGGCGTGTCCTGATGACGCTCGGGAGAGCCCGGTGGGATGCCTCTATAGGGGGCTAGATAGGGAGGGCAGGCTGCTGCTACGACACCCTGAGGTGACCGAGTGATGCTTGATTGCCTGACTGGTTGCCTTAGGGGTGTTTAAATCAGAGAAAAAAAAACAAAAAAAATCGTTAGCTCTAAAAAGACTCAAAAGCTTGTGAAAACGATTGAAAATTTGAACGCTTTTACTAAAACCTGTCTATCAGAGAAAAGTTCATTCATTTTATTTCAGTAATGAGCTTCCTAACTTGAACAAAATGCCGTGAATACTGATTCTGAATTTCCGAATTTTTCTAGAAGTATTTTACATCGTGTTTTAAATCAATGAATTTTCGCTTTATGTCCAGAAAAATAATTCTTCATTGAATTAACGCGAAGATATTATTTCATGGCGTAGGAAATATTTAAGTAAAATTATGCGAAATTAAGCGTGGCAGGGCAGCTAGTTATATATATAATATGTTGCTGGTGATTGAAAAGGAAAGGAAAATAAGCTGGAAACTGATTTTAAAGCTTGAAAAAAGGAAAAATATATAAAATACAAACATATGTTCAAAAACGCTTTGTTATCGAGTTACGGCTAGCGATACATTTCGCGCAGATATCAATGAATTGATATCTGCGCGAAATATCTATTGAAATTTCAGTAAATTAGGGGTAAACATGATGGTTTCTTAAGTTTTTGACCTGAAAAATTGAATGAAACAGGTCACAGATCTGTATTTTCCGTAGTTTCCAACGTAAAACAGAAATATTCGGTGACGAAAAACATTTTTTTTAAGAATGAAGTATCATAACTTTGTTAAATGACTAATAAATGGGTAAATTTTATTATCAAAACTTGTAGAAAATTTTATTCGAAGAAAATTGATTTAATAATTATGAAAAACAAAAAAAAAGTCTTATGAATTTGTAAAAATTCATAAGACTAAATTCATAATTTTTAATAAAGTAAATTTAAACCATTGAAAAATTAATGTATTTTTAATTTACTTTTAAAAATACTCACTCTGGTTTACACTAATAGTTTATTACACGACTGCTCAAAAAGGAGTGTAATGTACTAAGGGTGCTTGTATGTTTGTTGCACTGTAGCAGCTCTACGGCTGAACCGATTTAGATGTATGACCCTGAAATGGAACGTTACTGGGAGTGTCACAGGTTTTATATATATATGATTAAATAAATTTAAAAAATTTGAGAACAGAATTATACTACACACAAAATTTTCACTTGCACTCTCTTAACTATCCTATATTAATAATTATTCTGTATTAAAGGGCAATATTTGTCAGCAATGTTTGTTTTTTTGGCAGTCGTGTTTCTTAATTTTTAATATTTATCACTTGTTATACTTATTCAGAAGAAAATAATTATGCTGCTTTAAACTCAATGGTAAAAATATAATGCTAATATAAATACATGTAAATGTTTTCAGACTAGAAAGTCACAGCCTACTATTATTTATTTATTTTTAACAGTATAAATACATGTGTTATATGGGTGGGACTATTTCGTAAAATTAATAATTTATAATCTAATTAGTTTTATTCGATAATTTTTCTTTCCATTTGATAATTTTTGAAAATGAAACTAAAGATTGTATTCAGTGAAAACTGGCAACCGGGTCAAACATACTCGCATGTCGTATAGATGCAGATGTTATTAAAATTATTTTATTGCTTCATCACGGTTAACCTATGTGGCTGGCATGAAGGTCATTACGTATTATTATAATAAAACCATGCTCTTATATTTATTATTCTGAAATAATACACTTCTTCACCTAGTTTATTGCACGTGTGTATTGATATATAATTTCTACATTTCATAATGAAATTTTATACGTAGAATATATAATACTTATTTATGTTTGTGTGATATTGTCTGAGAGACACGCTTTCCCTACTTCATCTATTTGTGCAATATGTCGTATTATTGCTTAATTTACAATTTTTTTTTAATATAAATATGTCAGACAAAGACAGAGCGATATAGGCGGTGGAAATACGTTATTAAGATAAGAAGTAGGTATTTTAAGTAATATTTTTTTGTTGAACTACTCTGTTATCTTCTGCCTGACAGCTTAAAACTGTGAAATTTTCATAAAATACACCTACAATGCGCAACTTTTGTAATAATATAAATTCACAAGACAATCGTTTTCTAAGTTTTACACAATTCTGGATTTTTTTTAAAGAAAGACAAATCATGCATATCATGAAAATCCATCAAAATATTTATTGAGGAAATAACCGCCAAATAATATAGGACTATAGACTTAATAAATGTACTTATTTATTAAGTAAAGTACAAATTATCATAAAATTATTGCATGCAGAAATTTCTGTAAAATTTAAAATATCAATTAAATCTATTTAATCAAATATCAAGCCTTGATTACAAACGAACAGATCTACAGGCCATTCAAGTACCACATAAGGATGATTATGTATTTTGGCGCCGATACAAAAAAGTATCTGAAGAATTAATTAAGTATTTGGACGAAATTATTTCTTACTTTTTAGCGCATTTTGATTTCGGTTCCACTTTTTTTAAAATAATTATTTCACAATTTCCTGTTAATAGCGGTAAGTTATTAGGCAGAGTTAATGTGCTCCTTTTTGGTGATATAACGCAGCTGCCTCCAGTCGAAGTCCATTGGTGTTTTGTTCATCCTCTTGCTATGAAGCAGAAATAAATCGTGGCATCAGTTTTCTTTTTTTTGTGAGCTTACAATAAACATGAGACAAAGAAATGACATGGAATTTATTGATTTATTAAGTAACTTTCGTTTTGGCGAAATTACAACTGCCCGATTGGAAATGCTTTGCGAAAAACGAGGGTACCTTTAACAGATGGAAATGCTGTAATAATATTATTCCTAACTATTAAATTAGTTGATGAATATAATCAATCGTACTATGAATGATATGATATAAAAAACAAAGAGTTTACATTAAAAACGCTATTGATTAATCACGAGAAGCTGCAAAATATGGAAAAACTGCCCACGGGAATGTTATTCCTGTAGATGTCAATAATTGTGGTGCTCTGTTGCACAATGTATAACTGGCAGAGAGTTCAAGAGTTATGTTAAGACGCAATAAATTTATCCCTGAAATATGTCAATTTTCAGACGGATTTTTTGTGTTTTAAAAGGTTTTTCAACATCATGGTACCACTGCCAAAGCATCTGAGTAGATTGCAACAAGATTTATTTCAATCAGACTATTAGGAAAAAAGTTATGCGCAAACAAACATTTTAAAAAAAATATACGGATCGAATACATAACTTCGTTTTCTGAAGTCGATTAATAAAAACAGCATCATATTAAGGTTTTGTTTAATTCATCCGAGATAAAAGAATATCAATTTTTAAAAATATCTATTTCTCACTGGAACAGTTGCTTGGAAAATCGAAAGATGTCTGAATTAGGAAAGCATAATGATAAAATATTAATTATTTGGCAGTTAATTGAATATATTAAAAATGTCTTGGTCCATCTCACTTAAGAATAAATTCCAGTTAGGTTGAAAAGTAATCAAAAAAGAGGTTTTTTTATTGCTTTGAAGAAAAATTACAGCAATTAATAAAACACTGTTGGATAAAAAAATGATTCGTAAAATAATGTTTCTGTATGTTTTCTCGTTATAATGAAGCGAGTCATTAACATTTAGACTCATTAGTGAAGATGTAACGTAGATAGTAAAGCATGGTTTAAAAAAATTTCCGTAGTATAAAATTATTAAAATATTTTTATAAGAAACTTACTTTTGTGATTTCAAGATATATATGACACAGTATTATTATTAAAATATTAAAAACGAAAGTCATCCTGTACTTTTATACTATAAAATCAGAATAATTTATTCATTGGTAGGTCTTCTACTTTAATGGAAATTAGCGGATGACGTCATAGTTAATAAATTAATATAGTAATAAGTCAAGATGGAGTCGAATGAATTAACTTATATTGGCCTACACGTAAACTGTTCAAAAACTAGTATTCTGATTTTCTACAACACGGAATAAACAATTTTGTAAGATGCTTGCTCTTAAATCCAGTAAAACCTGTTCCGTTTATTATTGTAAACGGAACTTATCATTATTGTTATAAGTTCGTAGGAGTATTTGTATAAGATACTTGGTAATGGAATATTCATATCATTTTTCAATAAAATTAATCAGACTAATTTTTCATGTAAGAATTATTAAACAAAGCAGCTTATGTTCTATCTGTGGTAAGATGAAGCAGAATCATTTGAGGAAATAATTTAAGTCATCTACAGAACATACTTTTCTTCAAAAAATTTCATTAGATCTATATTTCAATTGAGTTTTATGCCGGTCTTTTTTCATCAAAATAACCTGATGATTGTGCCAGCTTTACATTTATGAATTATTATATAAAGATTTCAATTCAACCATGTTTAACAAATTTTAAATTAAACATGGATATAATTCATGAAATATAGTTTTTTATTATTATTATTATACAATATATCATTCATCGGCTAAGCCTGTTTCAAAAAAGATAATAATTATGCCATTTTTCATATTTACAATTTACTTCCTATTTAACTAAAAGTTGAACAGAAAGGAACGATAAAATAACAATTAATATTCAATGTCCTTAGATCTCTCAATCAGGGATTTAATAATTGGATACAAACATTAAATTTTGATCGTTAGTTCTTAATTTAAATTTCTCTTGTCTGTAGAGGATTTTTTATCTTGTAATTCTGTTTGTACCGGATTTTTTTTTGTATTACTATTTTGTGTCATCAGACGATACTGGAGACACCAAATACTTTTATACCACAATGACTCAACTTACTGTCATATTTATCAAATTTAGAGTTCAATTAATATATTTGTTACCGTGAAAGACCGATATCTGACAAATGTCAATTTTCTCCGGTGAATGTCGACACATACCAAATACGTCGGTGAAAGACCGAAATATTCGCTTATTCGGATCTTCACTGGTATATGCCGACAAACACAGATACGTTTTGGTGGGGGTCGAAGCGATATCTAGAAATTAAAAAAAAAATCACCCGATACCATTCTATAATGTAAATAGATTACGAGAAACCTTTGTAAAAAAAGGAAGTTTAAGCCAGACATAACTTATGATCGCTTCGCTCGCTAACCTCGTCTAAAAAAAAAAAATTATATAAATATGTTATTACCCAACACTGGAGGCGATTAATCAAATTCTACGTTTGTCGACATATGCCGACGAAGGTCCGAACGTATAAGGAAATATTTCAGTCTTTCACTGACGTATTTGGTATGTGTCGATATTCACCGGAGAATATTGATATTCTCTAATTTCGGTCTGTCATGGTAACTCTTGTTTTATTATTTACATTCTTCAAATGATATTTGTTTTGTGGGATATATCATTATTTAACAAAAATAATTTTTTTTAAATTTAATATTAATTTAACCATATAATTTTTTTTATATAAGAACTTACAAAAATATTACTAAAATAACTACGATTAGCTATAAAGAATGATGTTACACCTCTTTGTACTCACTAAAAGATTTGTGGTGCCGGGATACTGATATAGAAATCAAAGTATGATAATAATAATTCTGCCTTTCAATTAATATTTTTAAGCAAATTATAATAATAAAATCAGTATTAAGGAAAATGTAAAAAAAAATTTCATATAATGTAAAATTTCTGGAAATTAGATAAAAGGAACGTGATTTAAACTACTAATTTTCACACACTGGATAATAGTCACAAAGATAAATCAACTGTTCTCTAATTTAGAGAACTATAGAGAATTAAATCTAACGATTTAAAAACTTATTTTTTATATTTTCATCAATAAGAATAGTAATTACAATTTAAAAAGCATACACAAAAAAAAATTCCACAATTTTACATTAAATTTACTTATGAGTCTTACGGAGCATAACATTTTACAATACAATGCCACCTAAAGTAAAATGAAAAACATATAAAAGAAAATAATAACAATATTTTCCATCTTCTTTTGTTCAAAAGTAATCTTCACTTCCTTAAGTTTTTCTTTTCTAAAATGAAGGGAAGTGAAGTCATTTCTATTTTTTTATTTTCTTCCATTTATTTTTTATGAAGTCGAGTTGGAAAAAGATTTTATCAAAAAGATAATCGATTTTCGTTCATTTCTAATCCCTTAACTACAAAGTTAATGTTAAATGTCTGTAAATGCTATTTTAATATAAAATACATACACAGTATATATAAAATTGAAACTTTGTACATATCTGTATAAATATTTTTTCAATAAGTTCTAATGTTTCACACAAAATCAAAAGAAATTATTACCTAATAAAATTTACTACCTAATTCTAAATCATTCACAGACAATAAAAGATCGAGTGAAGAGAATTTTATAAAACTTTGTAATAAATTTCAAATAATAATGTAAAAATATAAAATAGTAATACATAATTCAACTTATAATATTATCTTAAATAATATTATTCACTCATTTAGCCGGCACCTAGTTAAAAACAAACTATGACTACTGCACATGATTTGGAATTTACTTCGTAAGTAGGAATCAGAAGAAAACTTGAGTAGTATTACTTTTCAAAGCATTATTTTAAACCTATTTAGATGAATATTTTTTTTAATTTTTAAAAAATTTTATTTATTTATTTATTTTTTTTAAATTTGTCTATCTTAAAGAAAAATGCCGTCCGTATAAAAAGACATTTGTAAGAAACACAAAAGTTGAAAAATCAGGAAATTAATTTAGGAAAATGAGGTTAAATAACTACTACCAAGTGTTAACTAAGGCTACTTGGTAATAATTATTATTTTTACTCCAAGGCTTTTTTACTAATTTCTTTTTCAAATATTACTTTAAAAATATTTCGCGTCTCAGAATGGCTTCAAACTAGTTATATTGGTAAAATATAACTTAATCTTGACAATAGAAAAATATATCTATTGTCAGATCTTCTTTATGACCATATGATTTTTATTTAAAAAAAACCTAGTATGACATCAGTAGAGAACTTCCTCTGTTTAATAAAAAAGACTTATCGACATCGATGCAATTTAAAAAACTTCATTCATGAACATAAAGCAGTAAATACATGCGGGTTAAATTGAGAACCTCCTAAATTTTTGATATAATTCATACAATTATAAGGAAAAAAGGTCAAAAATATAACCTTTGTTACGAATAATAAAAATTTAGTTAATTAAAATTTTATTTTTAGATTTTTTTTTTTCAGTTTAACAGATGCATTCATATCCTCATCAGGAGAACAGATTTCGTTTTAGTTTAATTTTTAAGAATTAATTCTTACAAAATACTTTATTAAGAAAGTATTAATTAAAAAAAATAAAACTTTTTTAAATTTTCGGAAAAATATCTTTACATTGAAACTTTGCCAATTTTTTATGAAAATTAAATAAAATAATTCAAAACATTTTTCAAAATAAATTGTATTACAATACCCCTCTTTGTGTGATTTGTTTTGTGTTGTATTCAATAAGGAAAGTATTATTATCTAGTAACCTCGACGCGGCTTCACCCGCACTATTTGGTTAATTGCGTTTCCCGTTGCGGTCAATTTTTTTTATTTTATGATTTTTAGTAAAGTAACTGAAGGCAGGTGCAGCTAGTCGTATCGCACATACAGTAACAGTGGCAGTGACTGAGTACATACACCTTCGCATCCCTTAAAAAATCGAAATTAAAAAAAAAACCCGAAAGTTATTTATAGATATTTATCTGAAGAATATTTGTAAATCCAAATTTATTGAATATCTCGTTTAGTACAATCGGAAGTGGTGAACATTTGCAATCACTGTTCACATTTTTTTTACATTTCTTAACCCCTTTCAAGGTCGAGTTTCAAAAATCTAAAAATTAGTTCTTAAATACTCATATGAAAATTAAGTACACCAAAAATCAAGTAAATATCTTCATTTGTTACCGATAAATTACTAAAAATAGATGGATTTAAAAAAAAATTCAAAATTCATTTTAACTCGTTTAAACTCACAATTTCAATGAATATAGAAATTGGTTTTAAATATTTAAATACTAACATGAAGGTTATATAAATCAAAAATCAACTTCATATCTTTATTTGATATCGAGAAATTTAACAATAGTAAATTTCATTTCGTCCATTTTTTAGCTCTTTAAACTCAGAATTAAACAAAAATTCTTTTTAGTGTGTACTTACACTGTAAAAAAAAAATATGTATACAAATTTTCATTAATTTATCGTTAGTAGTTTTTTCTGGGCGTTGATTAATCAGTCAGTCAGGAAAAGTTGCTTTATAGGTACAAATATATACAGATGATCTCAAGTTAATAAAATTACTAAAAAATTTGAATTGCGGGGTTTGCAGGAATTTTATTTTTGATAACAAAAAATTGGATAATAAATTACAATCAGATGAATATAAAAACTTTTAAAAACTGTACGTTATGTATACCATGTAACTAAAATTATTCTAATGTGCGCCATGTTCAAGAACATCTAGAAGAAATCAGTTTAATATTAAGACTTAAATCCGGATCAGTCGAAATATGAATTAAATTTTTCATAACATTTAAAAATTTGATTGACTTTTATGTAATCAAAATTATTAGTTGAATAAAATAATAAAGAAGTTAGAGTTTATGTTAAAAAAAGAAAATTGAATTAATTTTCGTTTGTTACTATTAGTAAATTTATTTAATATTCAATGAATTTTAAATGATGCACATCCCTCATAAAAATTATTTTACTTCTTAAATAACCTTTAAAGATTGAATTATACCCCAAATACATCCCAAATTGTTTAAAATGCTTTCATCCGTTATGCCTTACGCAATTAAACATAACAAATTAACTCAGCCGTAGTTAATTATTCTTACATACTACTTTTTCATAAAAATAAATATGGAATAATTACATCATTTAAATTTAAAAACAATACACTCACTAGTAGATCTACGAAGCACATTCACTTTTAATACCACTAGTATTTTTATCAAACAACATTTTGCCAGTCCTCAAATCAATAGTCAAATAGGTTTTAAATCTTAAAATGTATATTATACATGTACATCACATACTTTTATTACTATGAACTAGGTTTCAATGGATGATAGCCTTGCTATCAAATATTTTCTCATGTAATACACAGTTTTAGTTCATTTTTTATCATATATGGGATACATGGTTATTTATTGGTTATTACCATTTGTTATGATTATTATAATTTGATGTTCTATTACAATTTATTTAAATTTAAACATTTAACTTATTTTACATAATCAATCGTATACTTCGCTTGCTCGTAACCACAATGCGCACAGAATGAAGCATATTGACAGAATTTAGCCCTATGACTAAATCTACAGCACTTAAAATATTTGTGAACATCAATTTACTCTTTGAATCTACAAGAAGAGAAATCCACCCTATAAAATGAAGTTAATGGATTTCTGCCTGATATCAAATTCGAATACACAATTTCCTAAATTTTTTTAGACATGCAACTGCTGACATCATTGGATTATAAAACATTTATAGTTTATATGTTTGCCAGCAGTTCATCCTAACTTCGAATTTTAATATATATTATATTAGAGATGTAATAATTGGGAGTAAAATGTATATTATTCCTGAATCAGAAAGGCTTAGAACTTCATTCACCGGAAGAAGAAAAACCAGCTATGGTTTATACAAAATTTTTATTTACACTAAGTCTACTAAGGTTTGAATTATTATATCCAAGATGAGACACAGGAACCAAGGAGAAACATTCATTTGCTAAAACATTATGTATTAAAATAGTTATTATTAATATTTGCATTTTAGAAAGGATTTGAGGCCCTACTTTTTTCGATAAGCACTTCAACTACGAGGTTATATTGCAGCCACTAGCCCCGAGTGGGTAAAAAACAGACCCATTAAAAGATAACACTAAGGATGGTTGGAGTTCTAGAGTTTCAATAGCTTCAGAATGAAGGATTTAACAGGGTCAGTCCTTCACCCACAGAATCGATAGTAACAAGTGATAAGGAGTAAAAAAAAGGGATAGGTGTAGGAAAGGATAATCTACCACCTTAGGAGCAATGAAAATCAGAGGTAAATAATTACATCCTGAAATCTAAAAGCTTCTTTCAAACAGCGAGCGAAAATCCTGTCCCTGATTATAAATATCCCAATCAGACGATCAGAATGCTTTCACGCAGAGCACATTACTGGCCAACGATTTTTTGTTGACTAACTTAGACCAATTACACAATTTATTAAGCAGGTACATGATTCCTAAAGGAATAATTTCGCACATCCCTGGAACGTCATAATACGTGAGGAATTATCAAACTCTATTAACCGTCTAAAAGTCTATTAACCGTTCAATTAGACTCTGCACAGAAGATTATTTAACTTAGAATGAAATTCTCTTAATCGAAACTTCAAAAGAAATGATATAAAATGTCGTTTGACTTGAAACTTTGTGAAAGTAAATTTATTTATACTGTGTAAACTGCAGTATATAGATAGATAATTACATTAATTGCAAAGATAAAGGTTGATACAACACTTGAAATTTTATTGAATCAATGTTTGTTTTATTATTTTTAGTTGTTTTTAAATTAAATTAGGTTAGATGGGCGACTTTTTAATCTATCAGTTCTATTTAGAAACATAAAAACACTGATAACGATTTTTAAACGTTTCGTAACAAAATGCTTTAAAAATGTTCTTTATGTCGTAAAGAATACAAGCAAATAATAATAGCACTGTTCTCTTAAGTAAAACAAAAACTCATTCGCTTTGAAACAACTATCTCAGTATAACCTTTACAGTATTTGTTCTTTGTTCAATAAATAATTATATATACTTTGTCTGCAGTGTGTTTGTTAAGCCCAAAAAACATTTTTAAATACCTAATCTGAATTTAATGCTAGCAGATACTTGTAAAGCATAAACCAACGATTGTTTCGAAACATATGTTATATAACAGTTTTGATTATATTTAGTATGAAATGTTTTTGATAGATATCGCTACAGTTCCAATCATCAAATATACGTGTTTCTATTTACGACCGAGATAAAGTATACAAATTGACGACACTCATCTCAGGATTTGCGCTTTTTCTGTAATTAAAAACATTTTCAGAATCTTAAAAATTACATTTAAATTTGGTAAAAATCTGGTAATATATTTAACTGTCCTTAACCACTGTAGAAGACAGAATCATCCATTTTAAAAACACTATAGATGATGACCTTTCATGAACGAAAATGCTATCAACATGTTAGTTCACTTTTTATATTTAAGTTTTGTTACTAAATGTATAGAATATACAGAAAAGAACATTAAATATCTGAGAAAAATTATGCCAACCAATGTTTCAGATAATGAACGAGATTCAATCAAGCAAGAACGAGAAAAATGGAATTGACCTACCGACACCAAAAAAGATTTACAACAAAATTAATACCTTAATGAAAGCCAAAATAGACATTACAATAGAGTAATCAGAACCAGAAAGCCTGTACAGCAGAATGCATTATAAGTTTGAATTCAGGTGAAATAAATTCAATAAGAATAAAGAAAAGAAATATTTAGAGAAAAAGGAGAAAAGATCAATAAAAATAGATGAAAACGAATGCGATTTAAAAGTAATAAAAGCTATTTACAAATACATTGAAACTGAGAAAATGTCAGATTCCATCAGAAAACGAAGAATCAAATTTTTCGGTTACTTACGAGAATGAATGATAGGCTCACAAAACAAATCATAAACATAAAACACATTTACATAAAAAAAACCGGAAATCAATGGATCTCAGTAGTTTAAAAACACCTAAAAGAATTGAAAATATCTGATGAAAAAAACTATTTCAAGGGTTTCAGCAGAAAGAGAAAAACGAAAATAACATTTTGTCAAAAAATAGAAAAAAAAACAAAGCGAAGTGAAAGATCAGGCAAGAGAATACCCAAAAGTAAGAGAAATAAATGTAAAATATTTCAGAGTCCTCAGTAAGCCAAATTAAAAAAAAAAAAACGATTCAGTTAATCCAATATGTTTAATAAACCTTTAAAAATTTACGAGTGCGTATTTTTAGAAAATCATAAATCATTCACCTTAATTTAAAAATATTATTTAAAATGTTTCATTTATATTATATAATCTTCCTCGATTTCTCTATTTTCAAGTTATTTGGAGTATAAAAACAAGTTAAACTCAGTTAATCATGAAAATTTAACCATAGTATGTGAAATACATTAGTTTACGAACTTTCTAATGCTCCAGGGATTAAAGAAGTTTTTTAACGTTAATATTAGTACACCATCCTAGTTTGTTATTTAACATTTACTTCTTTACATACATATTCAGATAAACTCTTGGTATATTTAATCAACTTTCAGGTAATAATAAATAAATTACTTAAATAGTCCGCATTATTACGATTGAAATTTTCTTTTGTATTTGTAAAAAATATATTTCTATATGATATGAATGTGAAAATATAATATTGAAAAAAATTGCCTGAAAATTCCGAGAAGTAGATTTTGTGACGGATTGAGACCTTAATGTTAAAGGAAGAGGATTAGGGTATATATAGGTGCTGAGAGAAGAGTTTAGGAGGAGAAATCTACGTTGAAGGAAATTAACAGAAAGAAAGCTAGTTGGAGAGGAAACATTTTGAGGAGAAATTGTTTGCTGAAGGCAATAAAAGAGGGAAAGATGAGATGAAAATAGAGGATGAGGGAAAACGAAGTACTGAAAATATAAAAAAAGAAGAAAATATGATGATGAAGAAAGTAGCAAAAAAAAAAAATGGAATCGTATTGAAACAACACCCAGCTGGATTCTAAGAACAGTTTAATGATAGGTGATGAGTGAATTATTTCATAAAATAAATATCCATTTTCGTTAATCTTTTTTTAAGTATATAACTTAAAAATAATGATAAAACTAAAAATAATGTCATTCTTTTCTTTTTCATTGAGAAAACAACCGAAAAACAAAATTAAAATAAAACGCAATAGCTAAAAATAAAACGTTATATCATTAATTCTTGCCCAAAATAAATAAAAAAGAATTGAGTATAAGCAAAGATGAGAAAGAGGAATGGAAATATGCGGGTAAAAAAATGTACGCTGATTAATTTTAAATATTTAACCGGAGTAGTAAAGTTGAAATTATACTTACTATTTGAATAGTTTATTATCTTAACTGTTAATCTAACCAGTTTTTACACATGAAAAGAAAACTACTCTTAATGAATTTTCGTTAGCAAAATAAATTATTTTTATGTAAAGAAAACTAATTATTTATTATTTATTTATATATTTATATATTTTTTTACAACTTCCGTCACGTTTTTTCACATTTTTAACAAGGAAGATGAAATAATAAATGAAGAAATACCAAATACTTATTCGTATTAAACCAGCGACTAGCGTGTCGGGATTTAGAAGTCAGCGTGCTAACTATTCTAAAATTGGCCTGCTAGTTCGTTTGTTTTCAATGTATTAATCAGTAAAAATTTATTACACAAAAATTTAGTCCTCATTACTAAAATTCTTATAAAAATTCGAACAGATTAAATTTAAAACTAAAATACTCATTTATAAGGTACCATAAAATTTATTTAAAACGTCAAAACTGACAATTTTACGGATCAATCTAATAAAAAAAATATATATATATATTATATATATATTTTTTTTTTTTTGATAATCTTCAACATGTACTAAATATATCATTAAAACATAATATTATAAATGTTTTCAAATAAAAAGTTAGACAATTTTATACAACTGCATGTCAGTTTTTGGAGGTTGGGAAGAAAATGTTTTAATGATGATATAGAGACAGTTGTTGCCAACGGTATTCTATTATTACATGAAGTATAATTCACAAGCATTGATGTGTAAACTTTTAGGAACTTTTCAATATTTTAAAAGTTCAATCTTTCGGATTAAGTATCCTAATATGTCTATCACTTGAACGAAGTTATAACTGAGTGAATTTTTCTAATATACAAGCATCAAATTTCAACTCTGTTGACTATTTAATCGCCTGTATCGAGCATTAGCTTTTGAACAAGACTGCGTAATCGTGTGTTGTTTTTTTTATTAAAATGCGGTTGACTGCTGAAAAACATGTATTCGTGATGAAAACTTATTTAGAAATGAAATCTAATGTTGTATGACGGTGAAAGTTCAGAGAGAATTTGAAAAGGAAGCACGAGTGAAAACTGTAATTCAGAAGTTAGTTAGAACAATTTGTGAAACAGATTTGGTGTTAAGACTAAAAACGTGCCCGACAGAAGTCAATTTAAACGACGCAGATCAAAGAGGGTGTTATAGTGACGATTATTAAATCCTCATAAATCTTTGCGGAGACTAAGCCAGGAAAAGAACGTTTCACTAGATTCAGTCTACTCTACAGTGAGGAGAATTTTGAAATTTTATCCGTATCGGATGCAGGTTTTCCATGAGCTAACTTATGCTGATTATGCTAAAAGGGTTCACTACTGTCAATGGTTCAAGAACTTTATTAGAGGCAACATTGGAATTTCAGATCAGGTGTTTTTCATAGATTAATCGTGGTTTCACCTTGGTGAGTATAATTTTAACATACTCACCAAAGTGAAACAACGATCAGAACCAAGGGCCGGTAATTCTAACCAAGGTCAGAATTATGGGGTAATGAAAACTCAAACATTTTTTTTTAATATCTCCTACAATCAAAAAAAAAAAATAGGCATATGGTGTGTGGTTTCAAGGCGATGAATAATAGGTAACAAGAGTAGCCTGGAACGTGGTCAAACTTGTTGACAAGAGCATAGAAGTGAATGGACATCAGTTTCAACACCTTCTGTAAATTATTATGTAAGTGTTTTCTAATAAAATATTATTTATATTCTAAACTAAGCCATGGGGCCTCTTTTAAGTTGAACATCCCCAACACATATTATTAGATTAAAGTATATCCTCTTTATATTTCAATTAAGGTACCATAAAGCACTATAAAATGGAAAAATTTGTAAGAGTATAATCTTTTTTAACAAACACTGTCTTGTTTCCATATTAAACTGCATATCTTTTTTTCCTGTTTAGCATTCGGGAATCCCGTCAGGAATTAATTCAGGGGATGAATGAGAATGATATGAGTGTAAGTGAAGTGTAATTTGTACAGTCTCAGGTCGACCATTTCTGAGATGTATGGTTAATTGAAACCCAACCACCAAAGAACACCGGTATCCACGATCTTGTATTCAAATCCATATAAAAGTAAATGCCTTTACTAGGATTTGAACGTTAGAATTGTCGACTGCATATCTAGGAAAGAAAAAAAGATAGATAAAACAAAGATGTAATAGGTAAAGAAAATTTTATTTACATAAAACAGCTGATTTAAAAAAAATAATAATTTAACATTTTAATTTTTTATAATCTTATAAATTTTATAACAAATACGAATACATTTCTACCATTTATAACACATTTGATAAAAGTGTGATCTTTTTCTAAACTATATCTTTACACCCACCATAGAGAAATTTCAAGATATTGTATAATTGTACCCATTTTGATGAAGAGCTGGATTCAAATATTTAGTTTCAAGTAAAAGAAAGTTTTATTTTTTTTCGGGGACAAAAGATATAGTACAGTTAATTTGATATTTAATTTAAAGGTAGCATTAAAGTGGTCGTTTATGTATTCATAATAAGGGAATAATTTCATAAACCAGTAAATACTTATTAAAAAGAAAACATTTTTATATTGGTTGTTAGAAATGAAGAAATTCAGAACTGATTGGGTATAAACAACAAAACAGATAATTTACTTCACTTTCCAGAAATAACGTCTCTACATTTTTTATTTTTATTGTAATCTAATTAAGTAAATTTACTAATATATTGAATGACTTATTGCATGAACTGAAGTTAATAAATAAAAAATAAAAAATAAAAATTGTCTAAATTAACACTGTTGCAAAAATAAAAATAAATAAATTAACAGAAAATATCAACTTTCTGTCCCATTAATTTTAAATTAAATTCGTAACTATAGTACGTTAATCCTGTTGGTTTATTTAATTATTTCTGCTCCAAATAGAAGTTAAAACAGAGTTTTATATTTGTGAACGTCCGTGTCTTTTTAAATTCCATATAAAATGCGACAAAATTGATATTTTATTATTATTTCAGTTAAAAATTATTTTTATTTCAATTAACTACAGCATTATAGTTTTAACAGTTGTCTGAATAGAGTTTAAAAGATAATTATGTTTTTCATCGTTTCCAAATAAATAAATCTTTATTTTTATCTGAATATAAAAATACATCTTATAGATTGCTTAAAAAAAAAATCACTGGATTGGTCTAGTATAGTAAACTTGTTGTAAATCAGCTGATTTCAAAGCCGAAGTTCTCAGGTTCAGATCCTAATAAAGATAGTAATAAAAGGTCCTAATAAAGGTAGGTATTCGGATTTGAATGCTAGATCGTGGATACCGGTGTTTTCTTTAGTATGTGGGTTTTAATTAACCACACATCTCAGGAATGGTCGTCCTGAGTTTGTTCAAAACTACACATTCACCGGTACAGTTAAATTACACTAACGCCGATGTCCGTGGAGAAGTGATAGCGTCTCAGTCTTCCATCCGGAGGTCTTGGGTTTGAATTCTGATCAGGTATGACATTTTTCATAAGCTACAAATTTCCATTCTCATAGGGCAAAATGATCAAAGCAGTGGATGCCCGTCATCTCCAATTAAAAAAAAAATCTGTGTTTATATTACTTAATTAAATACAATCACATAAAATAATGATAGTAATATTTTTGTATTCACACAATAATTATAAAAAATGACTGCTCAAAAACAGTTATATCTTACCATGACTTTTGGCTAAAATTATAAATACAATTTTACATTGCAAATTAATACGCAGGCGTCGATCTACTAAGGGCTTACTACTTTTAGGTATTCAGAGTGGAAAAACTCCAGCTGTTTAATAAAGGATAAAAGAGGAACCGGCTAATCGTTTTTCAGTTATGCGAGTTCATATGTACAGACGTCATACCGAAACTAGTCAAAATATATTCAGGGATGATCAAAATGGATATTTCCGTTGAAATCTGAAAACCTAAATTTTTCGCGATCACAATACTTCCTTTACTTCGTACAAGGAAGTAAAAAAGTAATTACTAATTTAAAGTAGCTATTAAAAATTGTAAGGAATTATTTTAGATGTGTTGTTCAGGTGAATTTCATACTGATGCATCGGTTATTTCTTACTACAAATTCACAAAAATTAAATCAAAATATGTTTTAAAATCGTTTTTTATTTTTTAAATTAACCTTTTCTAAAAATGAAATCAATCTTTGCTAATCTAAGATAAAACTTAGACCATTAAGTTCCATAGAAATTAATTATTTACGATATTATTTCCATAGAAATTAATTATTTCCTAATTATCATAGAATATTAAAAAAATTTTTTAATATTAAAGTTCTAATTGATTTCATTTATTTATGTTTTGGCCATTTCGATACAGATTAAAAAAAAAGGGAATGATACTGGAAATCGTTTGTTAATAAAACAGTAAGAACCAGTTTCATTGCGACTTCTCTCGTACTGAACATAAAAATAATTTAAATCAGGATGCTTCTTAGATAAAGACTAGAAATTTTTGTTTTATGATGATGCGACTGACCTAACAGGTCAATATTGTTTATAAAACAGTGTAATAAATAATATTTTATTACTAATTTTAATAAATATACCATTTTTATGGAGTTTAAGAGTTTAAAACGTTATAGAATTATTATCTATACTGAGTAAAATATAAGCATTTATCTTTAAAGCTTCCTGTATTGCACAATCACGTACAAAAAAGATTGCCGTAATTAGATAATTGTGATGTTTGTAAGTGAAACAAATGAAGGACTACTGGTTATTAATAAAACACTTAAATGAAAATCTTATGTGCTCAACTGTAATATTATTTACAATTAAAAAAAATAACAAAATGAGGGTATAACCTCAAAACAGCTTCATAGACGTTAAACTATAAGATTAATTTAATTTGTTGAATAACTTCCGGATTGTAAATTAAATTTTTTGCAGCTATTTTTTTGTAGTAACAATTAAAATTAGCCAATTAATTTAAATTTTCATTAAATTTAATTCTTTGCTAATTAATTATTTAAAAAATCATATGTTGTTATACGTGACTAATAAAGATCAACAGGACAAAAAAAAAAAAAAATGTTATATAAATCTGGTTTTAATAGATTTAAAAAAATAAAAACGATTGATAAAGTTGTTAGAAAACATAATGTTTAAATAAAAAAAAAAAAACTAAAAACCAACCGATTACACACTATAAATTTTTTTACTTCTATTATTTTATAATTCTTTAACTTTTTTGAAAGTAAACGCAAAATTAATAACCATTAACTTCCAACAAATTACAACTTATGATTTTAATATAGTCTTCATAAAAATATAAATTTTAAGAAGAATTGAAAGAGTTAGAATAAACCACAGTTTCAACATATGTCAAATTCCAGTATATATTCTTAAAGATTAAACTACTTTAACGTAATAACCATTGTATCATGCCAGGGGTCATGCACTCTAATGATCATTGACGCCCTCAAAGTTCAGCGAGGTACAGTACACGTAGCCTCCTTTACTTCTTTAGTTTTGACAAAGCTGGACAAGCATGTGAATCATCTGGCGCTGAATTTACTTGACAATGATAAGGAAGTAAGACGACTGAGGAAGCTGTAGTAATGTAGTCCCAATTAGTCCTCAGTATTTCCTCACGAATACGTGCAATCTCAAGATACCCCGCATCGCAAACCATGGAGCTCCTGATGCCAATCCTGAGCACCTTGTTTTGAAACCGTTGGATGATTTCAATGTTACCATTATAAGTAGTTCCCCATATTTTGCCACCATAACTGCATATTACTTTGAAGAAACCCTTATACAGCAACAATTTCTATTTTCTACGGCTGTATTGTAACGTTTGAACCTGTATCATAATGGGATTCATTATGAAAGAGATTTTTATTATGATGCAGGTGTTTAACCGATCAAAAGCCTACTCTTTTCAACCACTGATCAATCAGAAGCGAATGCTGTTTAAGGTATCAGCTGTTTTTTTTTACTTTGATTTTAATCCGATTTAGTAGTTATTAAGCTAAGGTTAATTTAAAAGTACACCAATAGGTAACTAAGTTACCTATATTACACTGTTTATCCTTTCGTTAATTATGTCGGATTCTGAGGAAAAAAGTCTTTAACATCGATCGATATTAAAAAAAACGCGGAACTTATGAATAATCATTTCTGCGACCTATTGTCGCAGAAATGATTGTTTAATCCTTTTAAGAAAAAAAAGAAAGTATTTCGTTACAGTATATTCTATCGTTGATTTAAATCAATAATGCCAAAATGTTTTCTGCCGCAGAAACAATACGGTATTAAACTTTCTATAATAGCTATTTCTATAATGCACTCTTGAGAAGTTTACGACACTCACCGAGACAGATCTCATAACTTACTTCGCACTCTTGCATTAATGGCTCTCGTGCGTTATAGGCTCGTTACATAATGTACCATTAAATATCTATTTTATTATTACTTTTTTTTACTTAAGGTACTATTAGATTTAAAACGGTGCTCATATGAAAAAAGTTGTTTAAAAAACAACTTTTTTAAAAAGAAAGAATTACAAAAATGAAAATGAGCTGTTAATAAAATTAAAAATAGAAATACAGAGAAAACACATAAAAATATTATTACCAAACGTTAGTTAAGGATTTCTTGAATACGTGAATGTTTATATTCTAGGTTTTAGAGGGAAAAATTAAAAGTAAACTTAATATTCACTGTTGAAGGAAGTAAAATAAAAAAAATTAATATTGCCAAGTCTACGTGTTTATTTTTTCCCTTTCTTTAATAAGGAAAATTCAAAACATAAAACATTTCCGAGAAAATGCAGTTTAAAGGTTTTACATTTTTATAAATTATTGCGTTATAGCTGTAGCTGATAGAGGAAATATATTTTGTTTTTTTTATAATTTTTCCTCCACACTACCGTTATCGCTTGAATTCCCAGATAAATTGTTCGTATTTCTGATTAACTTCTACGTGCAGAATTTCTGATTAATTTTCTACGAGCTACCCTCCTCGGATTCCTATTCGACAACGTCAATGGACCACATTTTCGTGCTGATACCAAATAATTTCCACAATCAAACGTCCCAACTTCTACCATATCTCTTGATTCAGAATCCATCTTAACCGAAAGGTTACCGGTATGAAGCCCGATTATATTTTAAGTATAATTAAATATATTTTCTAAATAGTTGTTCGTTACCTCTAATCAAATCACGAAAATTACTCATAATATTCCCGCACAAAGGAACAACACAATTCTATTTTAAAAATCACCCAAAATAAGCACTGCGGAGAAACTCACTTCTCACATTGTTCAATAAAGGTCTAATTTACATAGCTATCTTACGACCAATTTGGACATGGTGTGGAGTTGTGGAAGATAACAAGTAATAGTAAGGTAGATATCATACAACGCTTCCAAAACAAGGTAACGAGGACAGTTACCGTGGCGCCGTAGTTGATATGGAAGGATGAGATCCATGAATATCTGAGCTTCCAACGGTTCATGAGGTTGTGATACAGCACAGAGTTAAATTCCAACATCAATAAAATCACGTCAACCACCTAGAAATCAATTTTCTTAATAACAGCTGGACGTCCGAAGGTTCAAACGTCTCCATGTTCTTGACTTAGGGGCTACTGAATGACAGTTTGCAGTTACTATCGCCAAACCTAGTGATGTAATTTTTGTTTATTTCTTTACTTTTTTGTTTATAGTTACTAGTTGTATTGTTCTTGTCAATTTCTACATTGTTATGTATCTTATTGATTCGCTAAAGCTTGATAATTTATTTGTTAATTGGTTATTATTTGTTTTTATAGACTAAGAATTGAAGTCGGATGTATTCTTTTGCTAATGAATTATAAGAACATTGCATACTCATAATATTTGTTATGGATTAAGTTACTTTGAGAGTTGCTTAAGAACCTCGTATCACGAGTTTATTATCAAACGATTTATTTGTGGTTCCACTTAAGGAGCCGATTGTAAATATACTAGTTGTGGAACAAAAAAATTCCTCATTTTAATAGCATATTAGATAGACTTTTCTCTCTTTAGATAATCCTTTTTCTCACAAAACTTTGTTCTTAATTAGTTCTAAAAATTAATGTAACCAATTTGAACCGAATCAAAAGCTACTACGTTTGTGTTTATGGGTGACAAGTAGAACCGATGTTTCACGAATTTTCAAAAACTGAATTTCTCAATAAGTCCTTTTCCCTATTTTGATACTTTTTAATATGTGTATTGCTGCTAATATACATATTATTAATAATAATAATAATAATAATAATAATAATAATAATAATAATAATAATAAATAATAATTTTTTGCACTAATACTTAACATAAGTGAGCATGATATTAACAAATTATTGAATAATAATTTTTTTTTTCCCCCACTAAACCATACTTGTTTTCCTTGAATATCCTTGAATATTTTTCATCTGTTTTCAATGAAATTTTGAATATATATAATATTTATCATTAACAATTCATAAATCTATAATTCATAAAACTCTACGAAAAAAAAATTTTCAGCGTTTCTAACGAAATAGGCGGTCTCAATGAATTTTTAAAATAATTTTGACTTTTTCTTTCTTCACGTCAAAAAGTAGGGTACATATTAAATTTCAATCCTCTAATCTAGTTTGCGATATATATTGATAATTATGGAAAACTTCCATCCCTATTTTAATCTCATTTCAAGTGGATGTGTTTCTAAACACATCTTACTGGGTATCTTGACACTTACTAAAAGTACCAACCAACTAATCTCTCTTCTTAGGAGTTATGGAAGTACGGTAATTAATGATTGATACTATGAACAGAGTTAGGACTTTGATATAAGTGTTATGTGAATATAAGTTAGGAAAACAGTGAAGTACTGTAATACATGCATAACAAAGAAAAATAACTGTGCTAAATTTTAAGCCGATAAAAAAAATGAAAATCTACAACTTGCTGATAATTTCGACTATGAAACAGTCATTTTTACAAAATATTAAAATAGATAGAATGCCGAAAAAAGTGTATAAAACAAATAAATTACTAAAATAAAAATGTTTAACAGTAACAAGAAAAATTGTCTTGTTTGTGTACGTAATACGAGCGCTAAACAAAAATTAAAAATAATATCTAAAAAAAGGTTGGCAAAGTTTTGCATGATTACAAAAATAAGAGTTAAACATCAAAATTCCTAAATTTTTAACAAAACAGTTCTAATTTCAGGGGCTTCCTTACTCTGTGTGGACGTAAGAGAAATATATTTATAAAAAAGTGATCCCTGAGAAAAAAATTAATTTAAAAGAGAATTGTTTAAAAATATTTAAAAATAAAATATAACTTATATGAAAATAATAGAAAAAATTGCTTCTCATTTTGGGTTCAGATTGTAATATAGGTGCCAAAGCTACATTAATTTTAATAGCCCTTTAAATGATAAAGAAAATAATATATATATATATGTGTGTGTGCTTATATTATTGTTTTAACAATAATTAACATTAAGACCCAAAAAATAGAAAACACTTCTCTTTTTTAGAGATGGGAAATAAATTTTAAGAAAGCTTTTTCTAAAAAAATTCATATGAAGGTTAAGTTAACAAAATCTTCTTAAATAAAGTTCTTTCAATAAAGATTAAAATAAGAAAAAGAGAATTTTTAAACATTTTTTTTGCATTTTAATAGAGGGGTCTATAATTTTTTTGTAGTGCTTGTAGTATTGGTATAAATGTTGCTACACAAAATTGTCTTTATTTTACTTATTTATTTATTGTATTTTTCAATATTTGTAGTTATTTTAATATCTGCTGTTTCTGTAAAAAAAAAAAACTTACAAAAATCCATTCTATTTGATGCGTTTTTTCTTTTATGCAAGTTTAATTGATTAACAAATATAGAAAAACGACAAATAACAATTTTTTTTATGAAAGAGCGGGCATCAACAGCTATGAACATTAACCCGGTGAAAATTGAAAGCATATGAAAAGATGCCGTACCTGATAAGATGCGAACCCGGGACCTCCACAAGAAATGCCGAGACGTTATCTACTCAGCCACGAAGTTCGGCAACAAAAATTTAATGTACTTTAAACTCTAATAATACTTTAAAATTCTGACATAAAAAAAGAACGAACACCACATTAGGGAATACTTCATTAGCGCCCGAACACTACATTTATATAATAAAAAATTAAATTAAAAAGATTAGACTAAAAATTAAACCAAAGTATTATGTAAGTTATATATAAAGTAAGTATTCAGTCAGAATAGAAGGAAAATTTCCATGCTACAAGTGAATTAAAACTACGGTTAAATACCGTAATTAAAATTTAACTTAAAAGAATATAAATACCACCTGGCATACGCCAAATGGCATAAGTAGACGAGAATTTAATTGTATGAACAATTAAATTTTTGAATCCAGACGTACGACCTTAAGAAATCGTAAGACATTCGACAACATAGTCATATCGCTACCTAAAAGATTTCTAATGTTAACCCCAAATTTAAATTTCCGACACAGTGCGGCATAATAGATACAGTCCTAGACTAGTATGTGGTGTACCGCCAGTTGTCAGTCGCAGCAAACACAAACGGGTGCATCAGTCTGAGTAATCAGATATCCATGAGTGAGCGGCTAATCAGAATCAAGACTTTTGGAATACATTTTTTTAAATTTCGTTTTATATTAAAGTATTTCCATCACTTTCAAAAAAAATCACGCGCACGTGTGAATTTTTTCACACACACAAAACACACTTAATACAAAAGATTATGGATAGGTCCAAATTATTTATCCCCCAAAAAAGAAGATATTTCTGTACAAAACCATTTATCCAATACAGTAGGCATAATTTTCGCTTATATTAACTAGGATGAAAGGGGTTCATGAATTGAATAGACATAATAATACTATTTACTTTTGAAAGTAAGTGTTTTATAATTAAGAAAAAATACTGTATCAACACTGACTGTTGATTATCAAGGAAAAAAATGTTGTTAAATGTAAGTTAATAGATACAATAAAATAAATTTTTCTGATAAAAAACTCTACAAAACTGGAATTTTACTTGTTTTTTTAATTCAGGTTATGAAAAACGTTGCCATATTAGAAATACATTATTTATTACTTCAGTAATAAGTATACATATTATTATTATGATTATTATTATTATTTTAATAATTACTTGAGCAAGAGAAATGGAATTAAACTCTGCAGCAGTATTAGGTTAATTATTAGTTTAAGTATACAAAAAAATAATTTTCTGCTTTTCTAGTTTGTTATTAGAAACATGTTTTCAAATCTTATATTACTCCATACTGAGTAGAAGCTGGGATATAATTGATTATTTCACGTTAAAATTGTTTGTTATCATTATTATCTGTCTCAAACTTTCTTGTCACATCGACGCAAGTACGGTAATTAAAGAGACAAATGGCAAAAACTATTAAATAGAATAAACTAAAACCGTCTGAGGTTCAAATTGCCACCTCTAATACAGAAAACATTAGCTGTTCGAAAACAATTTCCATTATTGTAACCTCTTTTGTTTATTTCAAAATATCGGCTCTGCTTTGGTTATGATAATTATAAGTTACCGTTGAAGAATAGCGTGCTATGATAAAAGTTTTATTTTTTGAATGTTTAAAACGGTCGAAATTCACTTTTAGATGTAAAATGTATGACGAAATGTACGTTATCCGTGCAAATTTTTATAAATGGATTGAACAGTTTAAATCGGGCTGAGCAAGTAACATCGATTTTCATCGTAGAGAAATACCAGTAAAAGTTTCAATTGAAGCTTTGCAAAATCGAATTAATCTTATTCGCAAGAAAAAACGAAGAACCACGTACAATAAACAGCGAATACTAATGAAACACGTTAGGTTATCTCATAAAAGGCGTAATTTTTCTACAATAACGCCCGCTCTCATCAGCTGAAAAGACTCGTAAAAAGATATTCAAAAGTCGTGTCAGGAGGTGTTGCTTAATCCAGCTTCCAGTTCCTCACACTAATAACCCACTCCTGTGATCGACATCATAATAATGGAATCACTATAACATAGACTGAATGTTAGTTGCATTTTGATGAATTAAGAAGAATAATAATCCTTATATGTACTAACGAGTAATTACAATTCAATGATCGAGGCAAGACGAAATCATTTTTCATCTCATTTTCTTAGTTGCCTGGAAATGCAATTATGTATTTTTTTTTTAATAAATGCTACGGTATCTTTGCCATTGATTTATTTATTGTGAAATAATCTAATCGTATTGCAGTAAAATTATTTAATAAAATAATTTTAAAAGTAGTTAATCGTATGCAAACAGATTTGAGAATTAGTACACGGAACATTCTGCAATAACTTTTTTAAAAAAATTTCATTATACGTTAAAAAAAGTGTTAAAAAAATTATTATATACATTATTAAATATTATTTTTTCAATTTTTTTTTTATATATGTAAGCGGAAGAAACTTAGCAGGATTGTCCTTCCTGAAACCAAGGTGATCCAGCAATAAATAAAAATTATATTAAAAAAGTCTGTTACTTATCGATTTATTCTAGTAATAGGAGATTGATTCGAATGAAAGTTATTAATAATAATAAGAAATGAATTTTGTAGAGTGAACAATATTAACTTGACTGGGATTCGATCAGAATCTCTCGTATATATATAAAACTTTCTCTCTACACGCACGCGCGCGCACACACACACACACACAAACAAATTATAATATTTTCTGATTTAATATTATTTGATTTTACTATAATTATTTATTTATTATTTGTTAAAATACAGAATTTTTAGGAAATTGATCCTTACTTTATTCTTTTGGAAGGTTTCAAAGATAACTTTTTAAAGTAATTTATTAGGCGGTGTCTAAAACTTAGGTTTTACGTACTTAACAAACATCAAAGTGCTAAATCTGCAAAATAGAGTTACGACAATGCCAAATCTTAATTAAATTTTAAAACGATTTATATTAATGTACTCGTAGAATACATAACTATTCATAGAATACTCGTAGAATAAGAGGTAAAAACAAATTATGCTCTTTTTAGTTTAGAAAATTTTGTGGACAGAGAGTTCACCCCCTGTCTTTCGCGTTCAATTATTTTAAAATTCTCTAAGTTAGTGGCTAGGATCTACGTGAACCAACACAAATATAAATTTCCTAGAATTGTAATTTTTTATATTACTTATATGAATATTATTATTTTATTTTAATTATTTATTTATTGTTTGTTCAGTATATTATTATTTTTTTTATTATTATCATTTTATAATATCGTTATTTCAGTCTGGATTTTATAAAATTGTAAAAATTACTTCGTCTCCGTTGTTATTATTATTGACAAACACACACACACACACACACACACACACACACACACACACACACACACACACACACACACACACACACACACACACAGAGAGAGAGAGAGAGTGAGAGAGAGAGAGAGAGAGAGAGAGAGAGTGAGAGATAGACAGACAGACACACGTTTTATTAATAAATTATACAATAAGTGTACAAATGAAATATAAAAGTAAATTCCAGGACTGCTGACAACATCATCTGTCGAGACCACCAAGCTTTGTTCAGTGACATTCATCATGATTTGCAGATCTTTCTTATGATAAGAAGATATTATTTTCTGTTTTTTTCAGTCTAACAAAAAACACACACACACATACATCATTATAAGTATATTTATTAATACATTTACCGCCTTTATACCTTTTCTTCACTTTTTCCTGTTTATCCTTCAGTAATTACCTTTCAGATAATACTTCAGAGGTTGAATGAGGATAATATGTATGAGTGTAAATGAAGTGTAGTCTTGTACAGTTTCAGTTCGACCATTCCTGAGGTGTGTGGCCTTAATATGTGGCCTATAAGTCTGTCTCGTCTTTTAGCTATATTTTTCCAAATGCTTCTTTCTTCATCTATTTGCCGCAATACCTCTTCATTTGTCACTTTATCCACCCATCTGATTTTTATCATTCTCCTATAGCACCACATTTCAAAAGCTTCTAATCTTTTCTTCTAAGATACTCCGATCGTCCAAGTTTCACTTCCATATAAAGGGACACTTCAAACATACACTTTCAAGAATCTTTTCCTGACATTTAAATTAATTTTTGATGTAAACAAATTATATTTCTTACTGAAGGTTCGTTTAGCTTGTGCTATTCGGCATTTTATATCGCTCCTGCTTCGTCCATCTTTAGTAATTCTACTTCCCAAATAACAAAATTCTTCTACTTCCATAATCTTTTCTCCTCCTATTTTCACATCCAGTGGTCCATCTTCATTATTTCTACTACATTTTATTACTTTTGTTTTGTTCTTGTTTATTTTCATGCGGTAGTTCTTGCGTAGGACTTTATCCATGTCATGAATCTAATTTGTTCTTTAACATCATTAACTGATAGTTCTATGTAAAGATTAGAAAGTACCGGGAATAGGGAACATCCTTGTCGGACTCCCTTTCTTATTATGGCTTCTTTCTTATGTTCTTCAATTGTTACTGTTGCTGTTTGGTTCCTGTAAATGTTAGCAATTATTTATTCTTCTATCTCTGTATTTGAACCCTAATTTTTTTAAAATGCTGAACATTTTATTTCAGTCTACGTTATCGAATGCCTTTTCTAGGTCTATAAATGCCAAGTATGTTGGTTTGTTTTTCTTTAATCTTTTTTCTACTATTAATCTGAGTGCTAAAATTGCTTCCCTTGTCCCTATATTTTTCCTTAAACCAAATTGGTCTTCTCCTAACACTTCTTCCTTTCTCTTCTCAATTCTTCTGTACAGAATTCTAGTTAAGATTTTTGATGCATGACTAGTTCTGTATTCTTCACATTTTTCTGCTACTGCTTTCTTTGGTATCATGACTATAACACTTTTTTTGTAGTCTGACAGAAATTCCCCTTTTTCATAAATATTACACACCAGTTTGTATAATCTATCAATCGCTTCCTCACCTGCACTGCGCAGTAATTCTTCAGGTATTCTGTCTATTCCAGGAGCCTGTCTGCCATTTAAATCTTTTAACGCTCTCTTAAATTCAGATCTCAGTATTGTTTCTCCCATTTCATCCTCCTCAACTTCCTCTTCTTCCTCTATAACACCATTTTCTAATTCATTTCCTCCGTATAACTCTTCAATATATTCCACCCATCTATCGACTTTACCTTTCGTATTATATATTGGTGTACCATCTTTGTTTAATACATTATTAGATTTTAATTTATGTACCCCAAAATTTTCCTTAACTTTCCTGTATGCTCCGTCTATTTTACCAATTTAGTATTTCTTAATGACGATGTTCCTTTTACTTTCTTCATCAGCATTCTTATATTTTTTACGTTCATCCTTCAGCTTGCGTTTCTTCTGAAACGCAAGGTTTTCTACCAGTTCTCTTTGTTCCGCCTATGTTCGCTTCTGCTGATTTAATAATTTACTTTTTAACATTCTTCCATTCTTCTTCTACATTTTCTACCTTTCTTTATTACTCAGACCTCTTGCGACGTCCTTCTCAAAAATCTTCTTTACCTCCTCTTCCTCAAGCTTCTCTAAATTCCACCGATTCATCTGACACATTTTCTTCAGGCTTTTAAACCCCAATCTACATTTCATTATCACTAAATTATAGTCGCTATCAATGTCTGTTCCAGGGTAAGTTTTGCAGTCAACCAGTTGATTTCAAAATCTTTGCTTAACCATGATATAATCTATCTGATACCTTGCAGTATCGCCTGGCTTTTTCCATGTGTATATTCTTCTATTATGATTTTTATGGGTGTTGGCAATCACTAAATTATATTTCGTGCAAAATTCTGTAAGTCGGTCCTTTCTTTCATTCCTTTTGCCCAGCCCGTATTCACCCACTATATTTGCTTCCTTGCCTCTTCCAGTGCTTTTTCCAATGCTTGCATTCCAAAAACAAAATTAATTAGTAATAAATATCAAAACACTATTAATAGTGCAAAAATAAACAAAATAACTTAAGAATGATAGTGTTTAAGAAATAAAATGTTATTTATTTTATGTAGGTCAAACAAAATTTGGTTTACTTAAAAGTTATAGTAAAAGATAAAATGTTTTTTAATCGAATTTATGCATCTCTAATATCGCAAAATTTTGGATTAATAAAGATTTTCTGGAGAAAATATCTAAAAAAAATGATAAAGGATAAAGAATGAATTTATAAATTAATATATAAAAATACCACAATTAATCTATAATTCAATATTATCTAAAAGATAATCTTATACAGGAGCAAAAAGAGATTAAATTAAAATTGCATAACAATTGTATACTGTATACAAAGGTATATCGTGTAATATTATTCACTTTTAAACCCAACTCTATAAATGAGTATATAAAAATTTAAATCTTTTTAACTGTTTTCTCTTTTTAATATATTTATTTTTTTAAAATTGTTAATTACTTGAAACAACCTCTACGGAGGTGATAGCTACCCATCGAAAATGCTAAATGATTGGTTTAAAAAAAATCTGATGTTGACACCACATAACTTCCTTGTACGCCTACTAAATTATACAAACACATTTTTTTTTAAATGAAAAGTACATAAAATTTTATTTCATTAATTACTTCTGATATTTATTCATATATTTTTTTTATTGTTATTAAATTATTATTTATCGTAAAAGTTTTTTTACAATCAGATGTTAATAATTATAACAAAGGTAAATAAAAAGGAGATGAAGTCTAATTCGAATCGACGTAAGATGACTTATAAGATCCAAATTCTTCATTAATTAAAATTTTATTTGGCTATAACTCTGGAACCAATGAAAATAAGTACCACTTATATTTCGTTGAAAATCTCTCAATGAGGACGATTACTGCAGTTAAGAAAAAGTGCAAAATCCAAATTTGTTTTGATTTTGGGCTTTTTTTTGACACTTTTGGTCCAGTTAATTGCATTCAAAAGAAGAGATGCACAACTACATGTTACAGCAGCCCTGATCCAAAATTTCAACATCCTTCAGCTAATCATTTTTGAGTTATACGAGATACATACGTACGAACGTGTAGACGTCACGCCAAAACTAGTCAAAATGAATTCAGGGATGGTCAAAATGGATGTTTCCATTGAAATCTGTAAACTAACATTTTTCGCGATCTTCCAACTTCCTTTGCCTCGTACAAGGAAGTAAAAAACCTTTGGAAGAGATGATTTTTAACAATTCCATGAAGTCAATTATCACAACAGGAAGTAGAACTTTGTAAAATGTACCTTTTAGCTTATAGTTTTCTTTTCTATTTTATAAATACAAGAATTATTTTTTAGTACTTAGATAAGTACTGTAGTTTTATTATTAATAAATCTTTTGTTTTTTCCTTTGTTTATATTAATTTATTATTACTGAATTATTATTTTTTGTAAACCGTTCTAGAGCTTTTCGCTTTGCTATTTAATTCGTATAACCATTTAGAAGAGAAATATCACATATTATTACAATTTGCTTATTTTTGAAAGGAGTTTTGTTTTCAAATTCTTAACTGTTAATAAATCGTTACTGGAAAGGAAGACGAGATTACGATACCAGGGGGAATTAGAATGTAGTTCAGCAGATGAGTTTAAGTGAGCTACAACCAAAAACGTTGTCGTAGAACAAAATATGTATGATTTAAAAATTGAATTTGACTTCAGAAAAGGTTATTGGGAATAATCTGTACAGTTCTCATGGCACAGTTAGTAAGAGGAACAGTGAGCCCAACAATTACCTATTCAGAAATATTCGCAAAAAGTATGATTCTGTATTTATGTGTGTTTTGCATTTGCGGGTCAAACTACTCATAAACATCACATATTAACTATTGTATTTGAATTATGAGGGTTGACATTAAAAATTATGAGGGTTTGAAAAATTCTTTCAAGGAAGACCGTTTCTGGAATATAAAATATAAATTATCTTGAATTTACCAGTTATTTTTTTTTTTAGGAATGAGTTGCATTACTGATATGAATGATTCTACGACTGAACACTTATATCTGTAAATTATATTTTGATTGTAAAATAAAAAAGAGAAAGGCTTCAGTTTATTTCATAAAAATATTTATGTTTTACTGAAAGAAAAAAATGATAAATAACCTATAATTTATTTTCTCACCCAGTAAATGCACGATACATTATTACGTAAATTGTTTAATGATTTCACGATTACTATCTTTCTGTGTTTTCTTTAAATTACCAATTTTGAGTAATATTATTTTTGGCGTATATTGTTAGTAATATTATTTATGATTTTTAAAATAATCAAAAATTATTACACTGTAAAATAAATTATCTTCATGACTGAAATAATAATAACCTTTTTTCAAATACACAGGAAGAGCTTTAAATAAATTTCCCGATTAAATAATAATAATAATAGAGCAAATTTAGAACTTAATATAATTCAGCATGAAAATATAACTAAGATATAGAGAGCTATTTGAAACAAAATGAATTCGCCAAACAACAACAAACAAAATGAATTTATTTTATAATAAAGTAAGGAGAAAAAAACAAGTGAAGAAATTTACCAGTTGGTTTAGGTTATAATATCAGTCGCATAGAAAAAAAAAAAAAAAAAAAACAAAAACAATTTATTATTGGAGTATTCTTAAAATTCGACGAAAGAGAAATGTGTAGATTTTCTGGTAAAGAACTAACGTTGGCCAATCGCACAAAGGTTTTTGTGCCCACAACACTTAATGAAGAGCACAACATATGTTTTTTATTTTATAATAAAGTAAAATTTTAATCTCTATTAATATACTGCAATTCACACAGTTATATGCTATTCAAAAAATAAAGGTTCTACTGTATAATTTTATTTAATTTTTTTCGAAGACGGCATTTTCGAATTGCATTTTCTGTAACCTAGCTGACTTTGGTAGATAATATTAATGATTTAATATTAATGATCTCCATTTAGTGGAGTGGCTGCGTCCGGCCGTTCATCCTGAGGTCCCGAGTTTGAATCCCGGTCAGGCATGGCATTTACGCTACAAAATTGCATTTTCATATCACACGGACATTCTACTCAAGCTTATGTGGCTAAATCATAAAAAAAAAAATTATTTTGGTATTCTATTTTAAAATATTAAAAAACATCGATATAAACCTTCCCTCTTCCAAGCTTTAAATATCTTACTTTCAGGAAAATAATTCTGTCCTCTAGTAGAAAAAGTAAATCGTATATCATTTATCATTTTTATATTAATTGAGTTTAGTAACAATGATCAAACATTGTGTGCCTGTAAAGTACTTTGTAATAACAATCGTAAACAGAAAAATAATTAAAGATAGACAGAAAAAAGGTTACATAATGTAATTGAATGACATAGAAGATTATTTTGTGTTTTTAAACATAATTACAATAAAATAAAAAATCAGTGCTTTCAAACACTGTTATTTGCTTCAGATACACAATTGACTAATGACTTTTAAATACATGGATCTTAATGTAATGCAGCTAGAACAGCATAAAAAGGGTACCAAGAAGAATGTAAACAAAAGGTCACGGAGTTGGTATAGGCAATTAAACTATAAAATCTTTTACAAAAATTCAAAATTACAGTCGAGATTTTTAAGAAGTTATAGTAATGAATGTACTATTCTGAAAATTTATTTCTTGAAATTTTACGTATCGGGTTACATGTTTTTAAAACATAACGATTTTTAATCTTGTATTTTAAATTTTAAACTCTGTATCAAAATACGGATCCTACTACCCACATAAGAGAAAAAAATGTTATATTGTTAAGGACATTCTTATTTATGTTATGTTCCGAATCATTATCTAATTTTAAGGCATGATTTCAATTTTAATGATCGCTGTAATTTCATTGATCCTGACATAAGTAAAACGCTTACGAAAAGAAGCGAAAAATAGAAGTAAAATTATTTTATTGCATGGCAGCAAGTAAGCAAGTGAATGCCCATTTCCAAAGTTCATGTAACGTAAGTCTACATAAATTATATTATTTTTATTCGTTCATTTCTACATATTAAGATTTTAAGAGGTATAGGGGAAAATATCGGAGCAAAAATTTATTTATTATATTCTTATAAAAATTGAGAAGCTAAAATAAAAGTAGGAAATAAGGAAAAGAAAGTAACAGCGCAAAACAAGGATGTAGCCTATCTTTTTTATTACTTAAATGGAAGAATATATAAAGAGGTCATAAGAAAAGTTTGAGAGTAAACCAAGAGTAAAGAGATGAAAAATGAACACAAAATATAAATTAATTGAAGATAACGCCATCTTAAATGAAAATAAGAATGAGTGAAATCGTGATGATTGGTAAGGATTCAATTTTAGCGAAAAAATCCAATTTCTTCAAATTTGAAATAAAAAAAGTTTAAATTTCAGGAGTTCCCTTACACTGTGGGGACAATTCACGAATAATGTATTTATAAGAAGTGATCCCAAACAGAAATAATTAATTTAAAAGAGAATGGTTTAAAAATATTGAAAAATAATAAGGATAACTTTTATGTAAGTAATGAAGAAATTAATTTTCATTTTGGATCCGAATTATAATATAAGTGCCAAAGCTACATTATTTTAGTAGCCCTTTATGTGATAAAAAATTTAACAATAAAAATTAAAATAGAGCAAAAATAATTTAATAAAAAACACAGGATATATATTTTTTAAAGGTGGTGAAAAAATTTTAAGAAATATTTTTCTAAAAATATTCATATATATGTGTTTTCTCTAAATCTAACACCCCTTCAATAATGACTTAAATAAAACAATTTTAAAAAATGTTTCCTGATTTTTAAGTCCAGGTTCTATCGTTGATTAAGCGATTTCATAGTGTGGACGTATTATTGACTGCTCCGCGTTTTCTGGGTTTTTCTGTAGTTTTTTTGTTGGATTTGGATGATCGTAACTGATTGGGAAATATTTAATGGATGTTTTAAAGAAATATAAGTGATTTTGGTTGACAGACATATTTTTTATACAAGATTTAAGAAGATCAATCTTATTGCCGTTAGCAATAAAGGCGAGTATTGCTTGTCTTTGTGTTCTGCGCGAAGCAACAAATCGGAAAGCTGTTTACTACTTCTAACAGCTGTAGCAACGTCATCAATTACGCAGTGAGGACTTGGAAAATTATTCGACTACTTCTCAGGTGAGATTTTTTCCTAAGTCCCATACAGTTCATAGGGGGAACCTTCGTTTCCAGATAACTTTGCAGCCCGTCCTTACCCAAACTTCTCCTTTTGTATCTTGACCGATCATAACCCCCCCCCCCGCTTATTTTATCCCCCACAAAATCCGCCCCCGGATTTGAAGAAACAAATTTTACATTTTATGAGATACCTACAGCTGAATTCTCACGGAAGTGCATCAGCTCTTCCGTGAGGAGGAGAGGTGCTGTGGACAATGGGGTAGACTTCCGCCTGATTACTGTACCTAATGCCCGGGTCGTATCGGCGGATGGGTGTTTAATTGATGATGAAGGCTATGTAGCCGTCTGAAATGTCTCGGGGCGATATGCTATTTTGGTTGTCACTAGAGGCAGTGGTTATGTGGCGGTGGAATTGAATATGTGCTCTCTCGTATCGGCCAAATACGTACGTTTCCCCCAATAGTAAGGTCCATTGTTTTCGGCGATTTCTTGGAAGACATTGAAAGTTTCATAAGGAATTCAGTCAGGCCGGTTATCTTAACAGGCGACCTCAACACCGAAAGTGCTAAACTTGATGGGCTGAGATCTGGTGGACGAAGCTACGCCCTGGCATCTATGCTGGGTGCAACTGGAATGGAGGTGGCACACACGCTGAACGAGCCCACAATCATAGGCCGTAGAGTGGGCTTGTCATAGATATAACCGCTGCTCCTGCACGGGAAAGAGTACGGGTGGAAGATTGGCAAGTGTTGGAAGAAAAGATGACATCTGACCATCGTCTGATGTCCTTTAGCATTTCTAACGTTAGGATTGCTCAGCCCTCTCGGTGGAGATGGCGGAGACCTACTCTTATACAAACACAGAGAGTGTTTGAGGCGGCGGCAGCTAAGCTAGGATCCTCAGTAGAAACAAGACCCGAGGGTTTTATAGCAGCGCTTGGGGAGGCATGCGAGAGGGTGGTTTTCCACAATAACTGGCTTGAGGGCGGAGCTGCTAGCTAGAATGTGGAGTATACAAAGGGCCAGGGGACGTGGCGATCCCCTGATCGACATGGTCCCTCCCCCGTCTTACGAGTCAGGGGATAAGGGCAGTGGTGGATCTATTTCCCTGTAGGGAGGAAGATTGGGAGAGGCTTGAGTGCGTCCACGGTAGGCGATTTACGATCGGGTATGCTTAATTGCTGGCCCGGCCTCGGAAGGGAAGGATCGGTGAGATATGAGGTTTAGTCGATAGGGCGCCGGCACACATACACTCTCTTAATATCTAGAGTAACATGTTAGCGAGTCCGACATGCTGCTCGTAGATTGGGTTCCTCAGACTCACCGTAAACAAAAAAAAAACAAAAAAAAACACAAAAAATAGACCAGGTTCTATAATTAAAAAGGAATTGATAGTTTTATATACGAAGTATATTTCAAAAAAATTCTTTCAAGGAATTGAAAAAATCTTTGAAAAATATTTAAATCGAAGGGAGGTAGAACAAAAATCATTTATTAAATTTTAAAAGATGGTGACTGAATTTTTTGAAAAAACTCGTTTTGGATTATTTATATGTTTATTGTAAGTAACAAATTTGCTTTTATAAGGTAAATTCTGAATACTACTTTAGCTAAAAATAAAAGTTAGTGAAATTGTAATGATGGTATGGGTTCATATATTTGGAGAAGGAATTCAATTTGAAAGCGAAAAAAGCAAAACATTATTATCCTCACCAGTGATGAATCTGTCTGAAGTCAGGTTTCAATGAAATCTTTCTCAATCCTAATTTTTTTCCTTTTTTGGTTGTAATGTATCAGAAGGTGTAAGATTTTATCATTAGATTATAAAATAACAAAAACATTCCGTAATTAAAGGTATAAAAGTCTAGCTAAGATAATTTATGCAGTATGGAATTTCCGATGTCAAACACTTTCAATATTTCAAATACTACATCAAGTTATTTTAATGAAGCAATATACATATCGAACAAAGTACTAGGGATTTTGAGTTATGGTGATAAAATATAATGTTGACAAATGAGTAAGTTGACGGAGTATAAAATAAAGAACTTTAAGATGAATTGGTGGAGAATATTGGCAAAATAGGTGGTAAGCCGGGGTTAATAAATTTGTATATAAAAAGAATTTTTAAGAGAAAAAAACAATAATTTTATCAAAAATTGCCCGTTGGTGTGATTATACAATAAATAATTAAAATATAAAACCTACTTACTAACAAATCTTTTTATAGGTTCAAGCGCTTTCGGAAACGAATTCCATCTTCAGGAACTTAAACATTTTTTATATTATTCTTAATAAAATTACAACTTTGTTTTTATGAGTAAAATCGTTATGTAAAGTGTATAAAATATATAACAGTGATCGTCATGTGTTTAAGATTGTGTCGACGTAACGTCCTGTCATTATGGATATCTCCACCGTTAAAACGGTGGGGACATTCATAACATTTTACTTATGACAACTAAGTTTTAGTTTTATTAAGAATAATATAGAAAAAGTTTTAAGTTCCTGAAGATGGAATTCGTTTCCGAAAGCGCTTGAACGCATAAAAAAATTTTTTGGTAAGTGGGTTTTATATTTTTAATTATTTATTGTAGTATTGTAGTAAAAATATTAGTTTATGAAACGTATAACTAAGGTTACAAAATTAAGATATAAGAGGCTAGGGGAAAAGAAAAAAAGAGAATGGAACAGTATACCAAACCAGTCTAAACAAGACTGAAGAAAAAAAATTTTTTTAATTATTACATTTGTTTAGGTAAATTTTAAATAAATAATTAAATTAAGATTAATTTAACACCAAATGTTTTCTACTGATCAGAAAAAATATTAAACAAGCTTGTGAAAAGACAAGGGTTATTAAGCTTTGAGCAGCACCTGTGTATAAGCCAAACAAATTAGAGCTACTAGTATTAAACTAAAGAACTACGGAATAAAATTTAAACGTACTTTAAGCAGACGACCGACATACTATTAGCCCAATACATATTGTTTATTTTTCTTCAGACAGTACAAGGATTTCAACTGTTTCATTCATGAATAATGTTCCGGAAATGAACAATGGCCTTCCCGGGAAAAAATAAAATCGCTCATACGTGAAGGAGATTTGCCGATACAGAAAATGTTACCTGTTACAGATGAGGACTTTTAACTTTAACGTAATTCTTAAAAAGAAAACTTTATAGATAGCCTTACCAGATTTTAAGCAACGATTTTTTATTTAAACGAATATAAATAATTTAATTAGAATAAAAAGAGGTGTTTTACTGTGAGACGACCATATTTTCTTTTAGGTTCAACCTGCTTAAAAAAAAGTTTATTTAGTTTACCATAATTTTTTACACCTGATGCGGGAAAAAACATTATTAAAAAAAGAGATACTTAATTTTCACTTCATGAATATTATACTTTCATGCTCAGATTAAGCAAATTTAAATATTTAATTTTATAAAAGAAAAATTGCACTCATATGCACGTTACTGTGTTACGTCTTCGTTATTTATAATTTAAATATATATTTTTTTATCATCACACGTAAATGAAAACAACAGAAGGCCATCAAGTCAGTCTAGATTTTATCTAAACGAACCAACCTTCTTTTTTTTAGCGGTTCAACAATCAAATGTCACACGAGCATAGTCCTGAAATCATATCTTAACGTCCCGCCGCTACAGTCCAACTGGATTTACTATTACTTAAATGTAATATAACTTATTAAATTCTTGTTATCATAATAAAACCATCCAACTTGTCACTAGTAAAAAAGGTGTGTGTGTGTGTGTGTGTGTGTGTGTGTGTGTGTGTGTGCGCGCGCGCATGCGTGAAACTTGTTTGTACAAGTTATATCGAGTAATCTTACTTAATTTTTTTTATTGTAGGCTACATTTTTATTTCCCAACAGTATTAGAAACTTCCTTACAACTTACGACAACATTTTGTCTGAAGGACGTAAATAATAAAGACTCTGCTTTTAGCATGTAACAACAAATCTCATTTTAATAGAACATGTTTACAACTTCCTTTCTCTTACAACAAGAAAATAACAGATATATAAATAGGACAACCTGATTAGGAGTAATAAAATACAATTAAAAACCGACAAAATTACTTCAAAATAATCATTAATCATTAACAAATATTAGTATATTATTTACTAATTAAGCAATGATAATAAGTATCGAGATAAAATCAGTGATTTATGTTTGCACGCGTAAAATTGCTATTTTAGTTTTACTGTTTGAGCAATACAGCGCTCTATAACAGAGGGAATTTATTTATTGCTGTCTGTTAATAAAAAGCAAATATATTTTTTTATTTTTTGATGTTATGGGGTCTTTTGAATCAAAAAAACCATATTGATGTTAAATAAGATTCTGCCTGTAAGTATGTGTCTATTTTTTTTATTCTCTCTTGAAAAATTTTGTTATAGCTTTCATTGGAGGGAATAAAATTATTAATTTTTTTTAATTCGAATGAAGGGATGTTATAACTCAGAGGTTGTGTTTTATGAAAATATTACTCTTAAATGTAAATATACTTTTACTTATTATTTAAATAATAATAAGCTTATCAAAAAATAAAATTAATCAGAAATACCATAATAAATTTAGAGAATGTGGTAAATAGTTACTGAATAAAAAGAATTTCAAATAAATCCCAATGGTCCGCTTAAAATATAATAATGTATAATTAGGTATGAATTTCTAGTGTTGATAAATACAACAGAATGAATTTATAACTTTACCTACAACTCTATCCGTATAATAAAGAAAAGTAATAATTATATAATATTAATTGATTTGAGGGTTATTTTTTGTCCTTCCTAGCACTATCACTAAAACATTGACGCGTTTCGGAGTACCTCCATTCTCAAAAATACTTTTAGCACAAAGTTAAAATCATACAAAATTCAAAATAAAAGTTTATTTGTTTAAAAAGTAATTTTTTGGTAGTGATTTTGTCTAGCACGTAAATTGCTAAAAGTAGTTTTGAGAAAAGAAGTACTTCAATTCGCTAACTGCGAATGTTAATTAACTGATAAATAACCTTAATATAATCCATTTTTTTATCACAAAAGGTGAAATTCGCTTTTGTTTAATTTGCTTAATAGGTTTAATTTTCTTTAAATAGGTATAAATACTTCAAGAAGGTATCTTTAATATACTTTCCTTTTCTGAATTATCAATCACTTTATTAGTTTGACGCGATTCTCAATTCCTTCCTGTTGGGTGCTGGAATTTTAACCCCAACATAATTACCAAATCCTATCTATGCCCTCACTATTATAAATTTTAGTTTGTTTTTTCCCTATATTCTTTATTTTCTGTGACCAAATTAACTAAGCCTCGATGTCTTAATATCTATCTGGTCTAATAATCTAGACAAGATTTTGCCACAAACCTCTCTCTACTTCCATTTGTCATACGATCTCCTTATTTCGTATTTGAGGAAAACTCGTATTTTTTCAACATTCTCTGGTGAAAAATCATATTCTGGCCAGATTAATTATTTTCTTACGGTGTACGTTTTGGGACCGTAAAGTCCTACACCAACATAAATATTAAAAATAAATATTTATTGTTTTGCGATTAAATTAAACAAACGATATTTCTTTTGTGCAAGAAATTTTCATCTAAATTCATTTTTTTCTAAGTCTTAAAGTTCAATTATAGATTCATAACAAAAAATTATTTTTATCTCTAAATTGAAAATATTGTATTTGAAATTAAAGATCACATTTTCGGTCAGAATATAATGTTTTTGATTGAGTAAACATGTAACCATATACTTAGAAAAACCTTTTTCTGCACAATTATGAAATCATTTAATTATCGGATTTAGTTATTAGTCTACACTTAAGCTAAACTTTTATTTTCGACTTGCACTGTCAAAAATTAATTTTTTTGTAAAATTTTATAGAAATATATATTTTGTACATGAAAATATATGCGTAATATCTATATGTGTAGTAGCTGTTATCAGAGGTAGAAATTTATTTGTAATCATTTGAGGGTACTAGGGTATTTTTAAATAAACATTTTACAATCACTCGCTCATAAACACATGCAATATAACAGATTTTGAAAAAAAATCAAAATTCTCTGTTACGTATAATGTGATATACATGTAAACTAAACAAGTAAGCATTAAAGGGATAAAAAATAACTGAAACAACGTGATTTCATGCGTAATAAACTCGATGAGATTTTATAACTCGATTATATATTGATTAGCGATAAAAAAATACTTGTTTTTTCCCTTTAATAGCCTGTAAATATTACTTTACTACACTTGTTTTTAAACTGCGAATATCTAATCATAAGACTACATTTTTCTTTTCCTTGTTAAGTATAGATATCCATATAAACACTAACAAATAATAGTGACACAAACGGGAATTTTGAAAAATGCAACAAAAAAAATTTATTGACAGAAACCTAACAATTACAATTAAAAAAATATATATAAAAATATAAAATATCAAATTATCAAAATACATATCAGTTTTTTGAAAATTACGTCATGTAGATTGGTTCTTCTCTACGTTTGCATTATGCCAATCTGCCGCTGGGGTTCCCTACTGCTCGCTGCAAAATCTCAGGTGGGATGCCACAAATTTCATCCTGAATCGCTGGTTTCATTTCACCGACTGTCTTTGGCGGACTCTTACAGTCTACGCTCTTAAGGTATCCCAACAAGAAAAAATCACAACCAATGAGTGAAAATCGGTGATCTTGAGAACCAGTGAATGTCACCGAATCTTGAGATGACACGATTACCGAATATTCTCGCACAGCTACCATTAATTCCCTTGCAGTGTGGAACTTTCTGTTGAAACCAGGCTTCGTGCTGGCGTAGGAAATTGTCCAATGCATTTGTAACAAAAGATTGCAACATGTGAATATACCGTTCTGAAGGGACAGCCGTCGTGATACCTGCCTTATTTTCGAAAAAGTATGTCTCATGAGCCCATGTGACAAAACTGCACACCATGCCGTTACCTTGTTGTTGTATAAAGGACGTTCATGAACTTCATTGGGGTTGCTGTCTTCCAGTAACGATAGTTCTGTTGTATACGAAACCTGTGAGATGAAAATGTGCTGTCTCATCTGACATCACAGCTTGTTCAGAAATTCGTTGTCGCCGTTGTTTGGGATAATTTTTTCACAGAAATCGAAGCGAAACTGGTGATCGTTCTCCTTTAGTTCTTGCACGTCCTGTATCTTTTAAGGATGAAATTTTGAGTAGAAATGAAGAATTCGGCAAACACTCTCTCGGGACAACCCGACCACAGCTACTTGTTTACGAATTGAACGCCTTAGGCTCTGTACGACTGAATGTCAGCCTCAATACTGTGTGAAGTACGAGCACTTCTTGATCGTCCTGTCGGTTTCTTTTTTCAGAGCCGATCCAGTCTCCTAAAGTTTTTATTCCACGTTCTGATGGAACACACCCTAAAACGTAATACCATCGGAATTCCCACCGTGCAACTTCCAAACCATCGTTGGTTTTGTAAAAACGTTTTTATGGCGAAAGCACACTGATGTCCGTTCCACTGCTCCGTGATGAACGAGTGGCAAAGTTGCCTCTGCATAAAGCAGTGCTGTCAAATGTACACGGCTGTCACTACGCATTTTCAAAAGTTCCAGTTTTTGTCTCACTTTGTGCGTACAAGCGCACGCACTAATGGAATATTTTACTTCGATATCGATTTTTTCGGAATGAATATTCTATTTTATTCAGATGAAAACTTTTGTCTACCCTAGGTTAAAAATTGAATGAAACTACATGCTGTACAGTTATAATTAATCTCATCGCACTTGTGCACGTATGTAAATCATAGAAACGTATTCTTCATACAATAATTATGCAAATACATCTCTCTCCATGAAATGTTATTTTACTTAAAAGATAGTTACCTATCAATTTAATTGCTAAACACCTCCATTAACCGTCTTTTAACGGTTCGATACGTACCACAGAATTATGAATATTGGTACGATTGTTCCTTTGAGAACCCTGTACCTATTCTCGAATGATACTTTAATTGATAAGTAATTTTTATTGCAGCACATATTTAACTGATCACTCAAAAATAAATGAAGTTAAATATGTTTTAAATATAACCAGTCAAATAAAGATTAATTAAGTGTGGTTCCTTTCTGGGTAAAAATTCTTTGATCAATGGAAAGGTAGTGAACGAGATGAGAATGATATCCTTCGGGTTGTTTTATTTGCCTTGTACTAGGATTTCTTCGAGGTGGAAATCGTCCTTTCTTTTTGTCCTCTTTCTTATCATTCTTTGAGTGGATCACCCATCCATTTTTTCGTTTGTTTTTTTATTTGGACTGAATAAATAATTCACCACAGAAATGCTTTCAAGGAAACCTGTGCGTGGGATATGAAAATGGAAATTTGTAGCGTATGAAAAATGTCTGACCGGGATTTGATCCTAGGAAAGGCCGAGACGTTACCATTCCGCCACGGAATGGGTTTTTTATTTTTTCCTGATCCTTTTTTCTCCGTTTTAATTTCTAAAGGTATGTAGTCCTTTCATGCTGCTCAATCAGGATCAGTTTACTAACGTATTCTTAGTGTAAGCTACCTGTTGACCAAACTCAAAAATCTGCTTCACTTTTAATTGCTCCAGAATAAAATCCTAATGGAAGAAAGCTCTACCAAGAAAAATGGTTTCCTACTCATTCTTTACATGAAAAATTTATAAAAAATAACCGATTATCTAAACAACATAATCTTTTCTTTTCGCGTATTAACGTATTTTCTCCAACAGAAATGAATAGATTATTTTTTTGCTTAACCTCTCCATCCTAGACTTCTTAAGGTCTTGTGAAGTATTTGAGATATTTTTTCTTTTTCTGAGTGGAACTTTGGAATACAACCATGCATTTGTCTCGATAAAAAGCAAAGGAAAACCACTTCAAATCATTTCTTATTTTTACTTGGTATGGTGTAATCGTTATTGTTGGGAACGGAAATGGCACGTGTGAAAATTAGTGATATCTAACGTTACTACGAATAAATGTTATGGTAATGTACTTAAGGTTATTCAGTATTTTCCTAATGATATTTTCAAAATTCTGAACTGATTATTAAACTACACATCAAGAACCTCTTTCTAAACATTTAGAGAAAAAAAACCAATTTTTTACTTATAAATAATATTTATATATAACATTAAAATTATACTATAACCTATTTTTCAATAACAATGGGTTTTATTGAGCTCCTGGAAAGTAAAACGTAGAATAAAATAAAGAAAAAATAAGCCCGAAGATGTAAATTATCGCTTATATTTGTAACGTCGATTTTAAAAATTCAAACACTAATAGAAATATTTTTTCCATTTCAGCCAGTAAATGTATTTTGTGAAACATTCAGTTGAAGGGTAGAAGCAATAGCATTGTAATAAATATTACTAATAGGAAATAAACATTTCTATTACATTTATCAGTTAACGATAACTTAAATTGGCAAAATAGTCTAAAAATGATAAAACTCTTTACATGAGATGACAAATTTGTAAATTTATAAATCGATCATAAATTTAGTTACTATATTATATCACACATACAGCATCACATGTTTTAAACTAAAAAATCAATGAAACTTACTTAAATATAGATTTTCACCCTGTGCTCTAATTACAGTATTTCCTACTGATAAGAATATGTCATATGAATTTTCACAGGGATTAGAGGTGTACGCACAAAATTTCGATGAAACGAAATCATAATATATCTCAAAATTAAACATGAAAATTTATCTTTAGCATTACACATTGTATATAATTTTAAAGATTAAGGATATATACTTCTTTTGCAACTACTTAAGTACCTCCCGCTTCCTCCTCACCATCGGATCATAAACATTTCGCAATTCACTTGGATTTCACCAAGTAGTCATGAACGATGTAAGCTAATGCGTAATTGAATGCTATAAATATAAGGTCAAACGAAAGAAAAGCTCTTAAAGACGATAAAAACTAACAATTAGTGACAATAAAATATGATTTATGAGATTTGTTTAGCGGTTTATAAAACTTTTTATTTTGTTTTTCAGAATGTCTAGTAATAAATAGAATCAGAAATCAAGGAAACGGGCAGAGCACAATAAAGTTTAGCAAGAAGAATCGACAAAGGTGCTATTCCCATCAACTGTACGAGTTAGATCATTTAGATTTAACTATTTCGTTACGAAATAAATTACGCGCCGTCGAGCAGTCGAACAAGAGCGCCGGGCAAAGTACATCTCGTGATGGCCTGGCAGGTTGTAACCGATGACAGTTTTTTTTTTGTCCAGTCATTTGACTGGTTTGATGCAGCTCTCCAAGATTCCCTATCTAGTGCTAGTCGTTTCATTTCAGTATACCCTCTACATCCTACATCCCTAACAATTTGTTTTACATATTCCAAACGAAGCCTGCCTACACAAGTTTTTCCTTCTACCTGTCCTTCCAATATTAAAGCGACTATTCCAGGATGCCTTAGTATGTGGCCTATAAGTCTGTCTCTTCTTTTAACTATATTTTTCCAAATGCTTCTTTCTTCATCTATTTGCCGCAATACCTCTTCATTTGTCACTTTATCCACCCATCTGATTTTTATCATTCTCCTATAGCACCACATTTCAAAAGCTTCTAATCTTTTCTTCTAAGATACTCTGATCGTCCAAGTTTCACTTCCATATAAAGCGACACTTCAAATATACACTTTCAAGAATCTTTTCCTGACATTTAAATTAATTTTTGATGTAAACAAATTATATTTCTTACTGAAGGTTCGTTTAGCTTGTGCTATTCGGCATTTTATATCGCTCCTGCTTCGTCCATCTTTAGTAATTCTACTTCCCAAATAACAAAATTCTTCTACCTCCATAATCTTTTCTCATCCTATTTTCACATTCAGTGGTCCATCTTTGTTATTTCTACTACATTTCATTACTTTTGTTTTGTTCTTGTTTATTTTCATGCGATAGTTCTTGCGTAGGACTTCATCTATGCCGTTCATTGTTTCTTCTAAATCCTTTTACTCTCGGCTAGAATTACTATATCATCAGCAAATCATAGCATCTTTATCTTTTCACCTTGTACTGTTACTCCGAATCTAATTTGTTCTTTAACATCATTAACTGCTAGTTCCATGTAAAGATTAAAAAGTAACGGAGATAGGGAACATCCTTGTCGGACTCCCTTTCTTATTACGGCTTCTTTCTTATGTTCTTCAATTGTTAGTGTTGCTGTTTGGTTCCTGTACATGTTAGCAATTGTTCTTCTATCTCTGTATTTGAACCCTTTTAAAATGCTGAACATTTTATTCCAGTCTACGTTATCGAATGCCTTTTCTAGGTCTATAAATGCTGGGTTGTTAAATGCTGGTCTATAAATGTTGGTTTGTTTTTCTTTATTAATCTATTTTCCTTCTACTATTAATCTGAGTGCTAAAATTGCTTCCCTTGTCCCTATACTTTTCCTGAAACCAAATTGGTCTTCTCCTAACACTTCTTCCACTCTCCTCTCAATTCTTCTGTACAGAATTCTAGTTAAGATTTTTGATGCATGACTAGTTAAACTAATTGTTCTGTATTCTTCACATTTATCTGCCCCTGCTTTCTTTGGTATCATGACTATAACACTTTTTTGAAGTCTGACGGAAATTCCCCTTTTTCATAAATATTACACACCAGTTTGTATAATCTATCAATCGCTTCCTCACCTGCACTGCGCAGTAATTCTACAGTTATTCCGTCTATTCCAGGAGCCTTTCTGCCATTTAAATCTTTTAATGCTCTCTTAAATTCATATCTCAGTATTGTTTCTCCCATTTCATCCTCCTCATCTTCCTCTTCTTTCTCTATAACACCATTTTCTAATTCATTTCCTCCGTATAACTCTTCAATATATTCCACCCATCTATCGACTTTACCTTTCGTATTATATATTGGTGTACCATCTTTGTTTAACACATTATTAGATTTTAATTTATGTACCCCAAAATTTTCCTTAACTTTCCTGTATGCTCCGTCTATTTTACCAATGTTCATTTCTCTTTCCACTTCTGAACACTTTTCTTTAATCCACTCTTCTTTCGCCAGTTTGCACTTCCTGTTTATAGCATTTCTTAATTGCCGATAGTTCCTTTTACTTTCTTCATCACTAGCATTCTTATATTTTCTACGTTCATCCATCAGCTGCAATATATCGTCTGAAACCCAAGGTTTTCTACCAGTTCTCGATGTCAGTAGGCAGTAATAAACAGAAGCAATATAATGTAAAAGTGTTAGACCAACCCTGGGTTGGTTTAGTGGTGTACGCGTCTTCCCAAATCAGCTGATTAGGATGTCGACAGTTCCAGCGTTCAAGTCCTAGTAAAGTCAGTTATTTTTACATGGATTTGAATACTAGATCGTGGATGTCAGCGTTCTTTGGTGGTTGGGTTTCAATTATCTGAAAGGTAATTACCGGAGTCTAAACAGGAAAAAGAAAGATTTTGAAATATTTCAAAAATGTGTTTTATCAGCATCTACCTTTTTAAACATTGGTCATATTAAACGTATTTATGTAAATATTTGGGGGTGTATTCCTGACACAGCCTACTTCAACGTTTTATTGTAATTTTTCCATAACTAGTAAATTATGGATTGGACATGGGCAAATATAAATACATTTTCTTCAATTAACATTTCCAAGTTCCTTTTTGAAAGTTAATAATTCTATTACAACTTTTAAATAAAATAGAATTTTAAATTAATTAATAAGAATTAATCGGTCTCCGTGGTGGAGTGCTAGCGTCTCAGCCTTTCATCCAGAGGTCCCGGGTTCGAATCCCTGTCAGGCATGGCATTTTTTCATACGTTACAAATTTTTATCGGGCTAATGACAATAGCAGTTGATGTCTGTATGACTTAAAAAAAATTAATTAATCATACATGTTGGAGTGGGCTTAACCTTAAAGATGAAAATATATCTGGATTTTTCTTACGAAGTATTAAATAATTCATTTACTGTTTTAAAAATGTACTACTTCATCAAAGTACTATTCAATCGTATAATATATATGTGTGTGTGCGTGTAGGTTTATACGCGCGTGCGCGTGTTTAATTCCATAACCAAATTAATGTAGGCAGCCTGACACAAAACAATAGACATTACAGGGAATGGTATAGCTATTTCCCGGAATAAAGAGCTATCCATGTCAGCTTTAAAAGAGAAAGTGAAAAGTGAAGTTATTTCCCGCTAGCTTCGACATTGCAAAGGATTTTTATACCTACAATTAACATCTTCGCGTAGTTCAACGCAGTTATTGGCTACATAATGAACAACATTGTTATCAGAGAAAGCAAATGGTGACTTTTGCACCTCTCTTACATTACTCGTGTCATAACCATAATACTACTCGTATTTTTAACTCTATCTTTTACTTGTCCTAGAGCAAGTAATAAGAGAATAAGAAAGGGATATTAAACAAATTGAAACAAATATTTGGGTCCAAAATTTTAAGAAATTTGAATTAACTACCGGGCCTTTGCTGACGATATTGCAAACTTCTCGGAAAATCTTGTTAAGGCAGATGAATAAGTAAACCACTTAAAAGAAATAACTAAGAATGTGGGGCTAAATCATTCCGAAAAGACGATGATCATGACTGATATCAGATTCCCCAAATCCCTAAATACGAAATATGGAAATATCTTCACGCAATACATTTAAATACCTGGCAGAAATAATCCAAATCAATGGTTTAGATGAATAAGTCAAATAAAAGGAACGAGGAAAATGTAATTTTCCTACCAACTAACAAAAAGAATGTCTCAATAAATGGGACACAAATTAGGCATTACAATAAGGTAATCAAATTAGAAGATCTGTACTTATTAAAATGCATCTTCAGTCTGAATTCAGGCCAAATAAATGCAATAGAAAAAAAAGGAAATACCAATAAAAGTAGGTGGAAACGAATACAGATTCAGAATTAATAAAGATCTTTACAATTTCACGAAAATGAAAAGTCACATTCCATCAGAAAAAGAAAAGCTAGATTCTTCTGCAGTCTTATTAGAAAGAATGATAACAGGCTCACAAAACAAATATTTAACAACATTCACAACAAAAAAGAATGGAAATCGGTGGAGCTCAGTGGTTCACAAAAATATAAAAGAAACGAGAATATCTGAATAAGAACTGTATTCAAAAACTGGTACAAGATATTTAGGGTTTCAAGAGAAAGAGAAAAACAAAACAAACAACGGAAAATTAGACGCCAAAAACGACTGCAGATATACATCTGTAAGTTCTCCAAGTACGTTACGCAACACGCAACATACCCCAGAGTGTTATGTAACGTCAAAAGTTTTCATTTCGTTTCGTCACTGTGATTCTTTAATTTGTTTCACTGTTTCTTTGTTTGATTAGTTACTCTTTGTGTGATTGATAAGGCTATTTTTTTGGTGTTTTATATTTAGGTTCTAAACTTTGAATTTTGGTCAGTGTTCTATGGACTCATCTTTGTATGTTTTTTTTTTTTTTTTTTAATCTCCGGTTTTAACCATTAGGTATTGCTTCAGAGAATGAGATAAATGATTTGTAGGGTGTGTGAAAATGACATGCCTGACCGGGATTCGAACCCCGGACTTATTTATGTTTAGTATGTGGTTATGTTTATTGTATAACTTATATATACATAAACCGTTCTTTGAGAGATTTCAATGGAAATCCCTCTGCGCCTGTCAATATTTTGTGGATTCAAATTTACTTATTGTTCCGGTAAATAAGAACCGATTTTACACTGCGACAAATTTGTACGTATAACTAAATATTTATATTTTACGTAATAATAATTTCTTTTTCTAGCTTTTATTATTTCCCTTGAAATTTCTATTGCTACAATATACTGCGTTTTCCATTTAAATCTAAATATATTTGTTCATGGTTACACTGATAAACAAAAAACAAATATTGATAATTTTTTAGAAGTAGTTAAGTTCCATTTAAAATCTAAGTATAAAATAAATTTCTTATTACCGCAATACGTTTTTATCTAAAGCCATTATTATTGTAATTAACAACCTTGCTAAAATTACAGTCATGCTTGATAAGGACGTTAAAGTAGTAATTATAATACTAATACTTTTCAGTAACAATTTTATTACAATAGAACTATTCATTTACTAAACTTTTACGTAATTATTATATCAAGAAATAAATAAATTATGTAAATATATAACTATGTTTTTTCCTACAATTATAATTATGCATTATCAAGAAAAAACCTTTAAATCCACTGTGTATAAAAACTACAAGTAATTATAACCTTGTTGACAAAATATCACTTTTGTTCATAGTAAATTTAAATTGAATTAACTCTTAAATAATACGTTAGTGTTTGTAACAATTGTGTTATATAATTAATGATTGATTTCCAAATATTAAAAAATGAAATACTTTTACGTAAAATAATTCTGTAATTTTTCTATTTTAAACTATCTAAAAAACATTTATTAAAAAAAAAAAACATTTATTAAATGGTTTGTTTTGCAAACCATTCAAAAAATGGTGGTATCAATACAAACAAACAACATCAATTATTTATTCTTCTAATTACTTGTAGATAAAAACCCATTTTTTTTTTTTACATTTTAAATCATGAAACAACCTTAAATTCAGCTATCAAAAAGATCTAGATTCTTTCCTCAAAATAGAAACAAAAGAATATAAAGTACAGTATTAATTTTTATCTCCTCCCCCTGGTGAACGAATTATAAATAAAATTATAGGGTGAATCAGATTCACCCAGATATTGAATTTAAATGTAATTCTAAGCTTACAAATACCTAAAATAATTATTATTTATTAGATAAGGGATTCTTTGATGGAATGAAAACTATTTTTTCCTTTTTATAAAAAAATTTCGATTATCAATAGTAGCCTAGTTTTCCAAGAACTTTCTTCCTTCATATGATTCATAATTACAAAAAATGTAATTGTATGGACCTCCGTATATCTAACTGTTCGATTATTTCCATCATAAGTGTTTAAATAAAGAATTACATATAAACGTAACAGGTAGTCTAAAAAGTACTGAGCCTTTTGCGCACGGGACGGCATTAGCACCCCAAATCTTAGTGTGTATGAGTCGCAGTGGGTTTGGCCGAACGTCATTTGACAGCTGACAGTGGAAGCTAATAGATGAGCAAAAAGAATGAATTTACGTAAAGGTATTGCGTGAAGATGATTTAACTTTCTGCAAAAATGCGCTAGATTTCACAATTTTATTTCAATAAAGGCGCAAAAGCTGCGCAGGCCCGTGAAGAAATTTGTGCTCTTTATGGGAAAAATAAGTTATCAAAAGCGACAGCCGAAAGATGGTTCAGTTTCTTTTATTTGGAAATTTTTATATCCAAGATTCTTCTAGCAGCGGGCGACCAATCACAGAAAAAGTAAATTCAACTTCAACTCAAAAAGATCTATTTTTTGGTATGAGAGCTCAACAAACCCGAGTCCCCAAGAAATAGCCTAAAACTCTCAAATAGACAGAGTAAGGTAGTGACACATGATTTCAAAAGGACATTGATGAACAAACCGTTTGACTGATATGTCACAATAGTTTTCATTTAGTGGTTCTCTATAAAAAGATTTTAAACAGTAGAATTCGATAATTTAGAGGATGTATTCAAATAAACTTATTTATTTATACTGCTTCAGCCAGATCTTGGACCCGAGAATAATTATTATGTGTTAACTTCTGTTACAGTATTTATATTAGATTTGTATTAACAATTGTATGTTGAATAAATGTGAACGGCCGTGCCTTGTTGAAAAACAATAGCAATCTTTAAATCTGAATACAGTTTTCATAGTAACGTGCACTGTTTCTGAGATTAAGGTATTACGAAAATGTATGTATGGAACGTATTGCTACAGAATTATTTATTTTCCTAAACACTAATATAGGACGTATTTGTTAATATTAATATTGTATAATTTTCACTTTTTGTTCCTAATTTATTCATACTGGCAACACCAAATGTGATTGGACACAGTTGTCTTGATTTTTTTATGTGACGATATATCATTTTAGCTTATACAAAGCGATGTCAAACATAGCCAGGATTCGAACTCAGTCTTAATAACTCTGAGATTAATTTTTGTAATTAATTAGTCAATTCTTTAGAAGTTCTTCTCTAAATTACTGTTATAATAAGAACATAAAGTACTTCTTACTATAGATTTTTAATAAGAATTTAATGAAGTTTTATAATAACATAAAGTAATAAAGTAAATATAAATGTGCAAAAAGATGTATGACAATGCGACACAATATCAACTATACTCTTCTTGGCCTTCCTAGTGGAAGTATTTAGTAAGCTAGAGTGGGAAAAAGAAGGCATCAAATGAATGGCGCATATTTAAACCTGTTATTTACAGATGATATATCTCTTCTCACAAGAACTAGAAGAACTACACATACAGGAATTGCAGGAGGCTGACGAACCCTATGACCTAAGGATGAACCTTAAAAGAGCCAGATCATGTTTAACAAGTTTGCCGAAGAAAGAAAGATATTTGACTGAAGAACTCGATAAGTGTGGGGTTTGAACTAAAGTTGAGTTTACAAAGGGACTAAATTTCGTTGTTGCGATCAACATGTTTGGTGGTATGTTGTGTATATTTTGCCTCAAATTACGAGACATCCACGAAATTGGCTCATAATAAGTAGAACTAGGCGCGGGGTTCGCGCTTCCGCGAACTCGGTTAGCTAGTTCAGAGGGATACGATGTAGGACATTCAAGATGTCTGGACGGGGCCTACAGCGAAGGCAATAAGCTGTGTTATAAAATCACCGTTGCAAATGCCTCGGTAGACATTTGCATCGATGGCATCCCAACGAGCCCAGGCTTATTGCTATGAGATATAAAAAGTCACAGGGCGATAGACGACTCCCGTTAAAGCCCAACAGGGCAGGAACAGAGGGGGGTGGTGTGGCGACCGGAACGTCACTAGGCGTGTGTCTTCCTCTACGGGGCTGTGATGAAGAAGAGCTCGAACACAGTTATGATCATTACATGTAACTTGGAAAATGGATGTCAACTGAGAGTAATACAACCAATGAAGTTGAACAATTGTTAAGCATTCGAGAGACTTAACATCGTTTTTAAGAACCAACTCCACTTTTGCCTTAAAAAGAAAGTTTACGATAAATGAAGCTTCCCAGACCTTACCTATGGAAGTGAAACTTGAACATTAACCAATCAATCATTACGGAAGTCATGGGTAGCGCAAGGAAATATGGAACGATATATGCTTCAAGTTATCAGACGGGATAAGAAGAGCTGTAAGTAAATTAGAGAACAAATGAAAGTACATATCATCATGAAAGTTAAAAATTAAACTGGCAGTTGGCAAGCCGTGTTCTAAGAAGGATTTATGGCAGATAGTCTAAATTAGCGCTTGAAGGGATACCATTCGATGTCGCCCACGAAAAATATGAAAGGCTCGTTGGATTAATGTTATTATCAAGTTTGTTGTTCCTAATTGGCAGAAGATCGCACCAGACCGTATTAGTTGGAAACTTGCTGAAGAGACCTTCATCCTGCAGTCTAGGATTGATAACGACTGAATTGATGATGATGATAGTACCATATTAATTATCAGATTTTAAAATACAATACCCCAACTTACCTCGATTTCATTACAAACTATTATACCATTATAATTTTGATAACATTATTGCAAAACGTAGTTTGCATTTAAAATATAAAAACGTTCTGAGAAACTGCTGTTTGCAACTTTTTTCTTTTATTAAACAAATTATTACAAGAATATATAGTATAAATAAAAAATTATTTATTCTTTCATAATTAAAGATGCCGGATGCAATCTTTCAGGTTGATTGGTATGCTTCATTGAATCTAACCGAAATAAATGTGTTAAAAATGGTGTAATTCAAAATAGTTCCGTTATGTTTGTTTTAATTTCAGACGTTTAACACACGTCCTAATAACCCTTTCATTGTTATTGCGCTTATATATTATTATAACTAATAAAAATGTATTTGTCATAAATATTTTATGAGCCTGATAAAATTTTCGTCATAAATATTTTCCTGTTGACAACACTGTAAATTTAAAATGAATAAATACCGAGAATAAATTTATTTTTTATTGCCTATTTCTATGACTTGTACAACAATTAAAACTGTTGTACAATCCATTGTACAACAATGGATTTTATACTTCATTTGGCATAATTTCTCTTCTGTTTATTAATTAGCTTAATGAATTTTATTATCATAAATAAATAATTAAAACCAGTAATTGGATTAATATTCAAATTTCAAGTCTTTTGATTAACACAGAAATAAGTTTTTTATTGTGTTATAAAGTTCACTACAAGTTTTGGTTATTTTTAATTTTGAGTTTGACTGATAAATTTTACCGATAACAAATTATAATAAAATATTATTCACTCTATACGAAGAGGAGATTTTTGCAATCTTTTATCAACAAAAAGAATATATTAATGAGTAACTTTACACAGTTTTCCAGATTTTTCTTATGGTTGTGACATATTTAAAGCTATGAAACACGAAAAGAGCTCGATCTAAAATTCACGAGTAAGAGTTGCTTTATCTGTAAGTAATGTTGTTTATAATATATATTTGTGTTCAACAGAATAAAGACGTAATAGCTTGTAGTGCTAAACATAACCTGTCATTTATTGCTAAATTTCTGTTAGTTAGGCATACTTTTATTAAAAACATATATTCAGCATTGCGAAGAAGGCATTAGCTAACCACTTTACCACTTACTTTTCCGTGTAAGTCTTGTACGGTTTTGTGTAATTTATTCTTGAAAATGGAACGTTTTTTTCAAAAATGACACGTCTTGTGCCTGGTCGCCTACAGACTTAAGATAATACTTTTTGTGTTTATCTTAAATTACTAATTACCAAATTATCAATTAAATATAAAATATTAATGAACTTGGATCCGTCATCAGTCCTGCGCAGATAAATAAAATCGGAAAGTACGCGGTTTGGAAGTAGATCCGTGTGTGAAGTCAAACAATTTGATATTACGGACAGCTTTGAGCTCAAGTCAAGCTCTGTTATCATATTATCCAGATACTCACTATGACAACCGAATAAGATAAAAATTAATCGGACATGTGATAACCCGTATCGGTCTGGACAGATAGGAAGATTGGATTACCTTACCGGGTGAGTTGTCTTCTGCTCAGGTTATTTTGTGTTTCAATTAGCTTAGTACTTTATATGTCTATAAATCAGATCTAAACTTCCATATGGAGTAGCAGAAGCCATCAAGCTAAGTCTGGTCCGTGAGAATGGAACAGAGCGAAAGTAATTCTGGGGGAGTGCGGTACACTCCCATCGTGGTAATACGTTTTAACTTTACGGGTATTTATAAATTTTGAATGGGACAGAAAATAAAGTTTCATTCTGATCCATTTATGTCATCCTGAGGTTGCTTGCTCGTCGGGATTTGATTTGCAGCTGGGAATACCGTTGGTTGAACAGCGTGATGTGGTTGACAAGTGGGTAGCATTAGGTACACTACGGTGAAAGCGGTTGTCAGGTACAGTACTGCTGTAGAGTGCGGTGATCGCTCTCAACTGTAAGCTGTCGGTTTCAGTGACACAATCTACGCGGGTTCTACTAAGCACAGTATATCTCTATACTGCTAAGTGTGTACGCCATTTGTCGATTGTTTGACCAACATCCCCCCCCCCAACCACAAAGGTGTTTCATCCTAATGATTTTTTTTATTCTGAACAGAGTATAATCATAACTTTATGCTTTAAATAAAATAAAGAGCTATGTGAAACTGAACTTTTAAATGTTTATTTTAACAATCCTTACTGGCGAGAAATTTTACTTACTCTGCAGACATTACTGTGCTAATAATTTCTTTGTAACTTTAGTGATAATTCATTTTTAAAAATTGTATATTTAATGTAGTATGAACAAAATAATGAATGATCTAAAAATATTATTCAGCTTGAACATTTTAAAATACAATTCCTAACTCATGGCAAAAGTTTACTTGAATTTATAATTGAAAAAATAAATAAACCATTAAACATTTCCTGTAACTTATAAATAATAAATAAATCTTACGATTAACAAAAATCATAAGTTACTATGATAAAAATGTTTATTAACGAGGATTCAGATAATTTTTAATTTGTTACCCGTATAATAAAAACTTTTTAAAATAACTTTTATAAAACTTCGGTAGCTATTTTTCTTTTTTTTTTCTTCCAGAACAAGAAAAATTGCAATCGGCTCCTTAAGTGCAACCATAAGTAAATCATTTGATAATAAGCATGTGAGTTCTTAATGAACTCCCGTTATAAACCAATCCGTAACCAAAGTTAGCAGTAAGCAATGTTCTTAAAATTCATTAGTAAAATTTTTGTTTTTATAAACTTTAATTAGTAACTTTTTATTATACAAAACAAATATTTTAGCGTATTCTTATGGTGGAAATCACAACAAAATAAATGAAATTAAATTTTATGTTGGTAGGAATATTATTCTTATTTAAGAAATGAATTTAAAAAAAAAACAAACTTGGAAACAGTATTTTTTAAGTTTTCCTAGTTCAAATTTTTCTTAATATTAGATTCTTCAACATTTTTGTGTCAATTTAATAATAGATTTCGATTTAAAGATTAGCCTTTTCTCATGAAAACTATCTACGATTTCATGAGAAACTATCTACGATTTGAATAGGGTTCCATGAAATTACAAATATTTGCTGTTGTTATACTATTACTGATGTAGAAAAAGACATTAATTGTTTAATTCGTGTAAAACTTAGCCTGAATATCTTTCAGAGTTTTTTTTTAATCTACGGGACCGCCGATAGGTATTGCTTCAGAGAATGAGATGAATTATTTGTAGCGTTTGTAAAAATGCCATGCTTGACCGGCATTCGAACCCGGAACCTCCGGATGAAAGGCCGAGACGCTACTACTCGTGCCAGGGGGGGGGACATCTTTCAGGATTTGTAAACAGATTTTTTTCAGATTTCTGAAAACTTGGAAGAATGATAAACCATGATCTAATAATTCCCTGCTACTGAAAATAATTTGAAACGTTTCTCAGGAAGACACAATATAAGTAACAGTAACGATTTTTTTTTTTTTTTTTTTTTTTTTAATAAAAAATTAATTATAATATTATTTAGCTTGCATATTTAATCTAAATAAATTTCCGTAAAATATTAAAAAATTCGCAGTAAACGAAATTATTTTTATTTTATCAAAACTATTATAACATCGATCGAACTTAATTATTCCTTTGAAGACTGAATTTTTATTTTTTTATTGATTTTTTAATGAAACATAAGTTTTATTGAGTCTTTCAGAATCGATCAATACATTGATTTAAAAAAAATCGATTTCCCGTCGTTGAACACTCTTCTAATAATTGGTGATTTGGATATTATTTTATTAATATAATATATATTATTTATTTGTATCTCTTCAGAATCAGTGTGTAGTTTTTAAATAATTATTTCAACATTGATAAAGCATAAACAGTATGAATTTCATTTTATCATAAAATTAATTAATATTACAATTGAATTACAAAGAACTTAATGAAATAAAAAAATTCCTAAATATATTCAATAAAATTGGTTTGAATATTATCTTACATACATATAGCAGAAAATGACTCGAAAAATAACTTAAGTGTAAAATATTAATTAAATTAATACTCGTGTTTAAAAAAAATATGTAATTCACTTTGTGATAAAATTCATTTTTTTTTTTTTTTTTTTGGAAGTGTGCTTTAAATTTACTGTGCTTATAATTCGAATTTGCTACTGATATACAATTATTAAGTAAAGCTAATGTAATGTTAAAATAGGTAATTTTAAAATTATGAAATTCATATGGTAAAGAGAACATTAGAACATTAAAATATGATATTTATATATGTATACACACGAAAACACAAATACGAATATATATACATACACTCAAAAGTAGATTAGCTTTGCTTAAAATAATTACATGTATGTATAAAAGTGCATTACATTGCAACTATAATAGTATTAAATAAAAATATTTTATAAAAAATGTTTTTATTTCTTACCCGACCCATTTTAATCCAGCTATTAGAACGTAGTACACTCCAGAAATAAAACTAGCAAGAATTCCGAGGGATATTCCTCCTGATATAAGAGTCGGAACGCTAGGCATGGCACTTGTATTACACACACTCACATGCACAACACACGCACGTTTGTCCACGTTATTTTCTTACACGTCATATATACTAATCTAAATCGATTATAACATTTGAAATATTTATTTTCTTTACATATAGACTTTGCGTTGTCAACATAAGAAAGACGGATACAACAAGACAACCGCTGGCGGTGCGGCAAACGAACGTAGAACACACACTCTCACCAGACTGTTCTGATAACAGGTAAGAATCCCCACCACATCTACAAGGAATACTAGTATTAAACCCCACCACATACAAATATAAGAATCATACAGTATATTTAATAGTATGCTAATAATTACGTCATACTGGTTTGAAGTTTGAATCGGTGTATCTGCTACCCTATAATAAGAACACCCTAGAAAAAACAAAGGTCTTTAATATTACATTACTAATTGTCTTTTGAAACGACAAACGCTCGTTTACATGGAAATTGCTTATAATTCACAGTATCAATGTTTTATAAAAGGAAACTCACACTAAAAATTTTCAAATAATTTTAAATATATTAAAAGACTTTTTTTGTCGGCACATAATTTGAAACTCCAACAAGAGTATTAAACACAATAAAAATATTAATAAATCCCTTCATTTTTTAAAAATTATTTTCCAAAAATAAATGACAATAAAAAATAAACGCTTCATAAATAATTATTAAAAAAAATAAAACGAAATTCTTAGTTGAAGGTAGTTTACAAAAATGGCGCGATATATTTTTAAGTGATTCATTCACGAAGAGGATATAATATATTGCAGAATACGTTTTTTTTTATATGTTTATATTTCTCTATTTTTGAACATTAAGAAAGATATTAGTTCCAGCTTTATAACTCTGATATTTCATTAGACAATCTGTAGCCAATCACATGCAGGTTTTTTCCCATGCTGTTACAACCAATCCGTAGGAAACAGGGTCCCCAATTTACAGACATTTTCCTCGGGATAAAATCTGTTGATCCTACAGGTTCTAGCATCTTTAACATGACTCTAACAGAAAAAAAATCAATGCTGAAAAAAATGTTGTATGACAAATAAATTCACGATCTCGCCCAAAGGATAACTCATGACTTCCTTCAGACACCAGGTATCAATTTTTTCCATTGTTCTTGGGGAGATCATGTAAACTTCCCGAGGATCGAACATCACACATCAACGATTAAGTATTGGTCATTTAAAATATTCATTGTGACAAAAGCTAACAGGTACCAGAGATCGAGTAAAGAATTCCTAATGGGACATCATCACACATCTATGGAATTCTTTACCATGAGAAAATAACTGTGTTCGTGTCGATTTATTTCTTGCACCAATTTTCTTAAAGTTGAGATCGAAAGATCTGTATCAATTATGCGAATGATGGGATGTGTACAATAATAATCAATTAAATTGAAAACGATAGACAGGACATCAGATCAAAAATAATAAAACCCGTTTGAAATTCATAAGTGAAAAATCAAAGAAAATAGTTTAAAAAAAGAATTTTAAAATGGTGAATATATTATAGAATTTAGAAAAAATACATTATTTATGTAAAATAGTTATAGAATATAAATGGTAACTTTTAATTAAAAAACATTCCAGAAAAAAATTCTGTATACGATAAAATATGTTTTTCAAATATTATGTTCTCACAATTAACCAAAGATTTACTGTAGTGTGAGAATATGATTATTCAGTTTTTTGTTTTTTTAATATCATACTCGTCCAATTAATATCTCTTTATAATAGTAATGAGAAAATTATTTGCTTTCTGTAGGTATTACAGATTAAGCTAATTGATTATACTATTCTAGTTGTACAATTTAATGATACTGTAATAACTGAGAATTATATGTGACAATTTTTTCTTCATTATGCTAACAATTAATCATTTTCTTCTGGATGTATTACATTATTTCAGTGGTAGGTATTGCTGTTTTCACATAATCATAATGAAATATACAATAATAATAATTTCATTTATCTAATTTCGTTTACAAAATTCTCTTTCTAAATTGCGCAATTGTGTAAAGGATCCATTTCTTTATTTAGCTCGTTGCTTTTTACAACAATCTAAGAATTCCTTAAAATCCTTAATATACAATAGTCGTTTGGAAAGTTCTCGGCTTGGTAACAATAACAAAATTTTACAAATTTTTTTTTTTTGCAATGTAGTCATCTTGCAATCGATAAATTTAGACAAATGACTTCTCAGCATTTTAATACTCTCAATCTAATGTAATTTTTCCAACTGCAAAATAAACAGTTGACTCAGCTTTAATCTCATCATTTGAGGTGAACCTTAGTCCAACGAGCCACTTCTTCAGGTTTGGGAATAGGATGTAATCCCCGGGAGCAAAACCAAGCGAATACAATGCATGTTGAAGCAGTTCGAAATGTAAATCATAGTTTTGGTGCAACCCGAGACGTATGTGGATCGTGGTAAAAGAATACTTTCTTTTCAACTAGATGTGGATGTTTAGCTTTAATAGTAGCGCTCTTCAGTCAGTGCAATAAAAAAATGTATTATTCCCAAGTGATAGTCCTCCCTTCTTCCAGGTAGTTTATAAGAACCAAAAAATACCGTAGAATCCCAATATAACCGTAAGAATCCCAAATAACCGTAGCCATGACTTTTCCTGCAAATGGAATCGTTTTCGCTTTTGTTTTCATCTGCTTCCACACAATATTTGGATTACTATTTGGTCTCTCATGTATAACGGTGAATCTATGTATCATCTACTATTATAAAACGTCGAAGAAACTCAGCAAAATTGCATTTAAATAAGTCTAAACACTTTAATGAAGTATTTAGTCGAATTCGTTTTTGTGCGAATGTTAACAAACATGGCACTCATTGATCGGGAAACATTTTCATGTAACATCAAATAAAATGTAATAATACCATCTAACGAGATCTTTGCGATCTCATTAAGCTCGAGTACCTTCAGTTGGCGATCACTTATTAAGTGATCGCCAACTGAAGGTACAGCAGTAGATTTTTGTGACGATTTCATTGGTCGTAACGGTTTTTGGAAGTCCTTAGCGTTCGTCATCTTAAATGGATGTACGACCACGTTTAAATTCAGCATCCCACTTTTTTATCATTGAAAACGAAGGGAAAGAATCCTTTAAAGCGATATCAACTCTTTCTATGTATCCATCGAGTTAAACCTTTGAAAATATAATACTTTATAACAGCTCGAATATCCAATTATATTAATTTTTTTTTAGAAAAATGTTTAAATTGGTTTTCTTTACTCCATGGCTACAAACAAGCGACTACACGTATAAAACTTCTCAACAGGCCATGAAAATGATTATACTTGACAAAAATCATAGTCGTTTGCTCTTACTTGCGTCATCTCTTTGTCTGCCCGAGAACTCTCCGAATGACCCTAGTATGTAAATCACCTAGGGTGTAGAATGCAACTACTCTGATGTTTCTTTCTTTCTCTAAGAGTAATAATATCCAATTTTCAACAAGTCCTTACAGCAAACAGAGGAAAGATACCAATGGTAATCTCATCTATACTTCGCTAACTTGCCATTGAGAAATAATATATTTAATTCACCGAAAAGGGTTACGAAAAGTTACTTCATCCCTACCTATTTTCTATTCTCCTGATGTTGACTGTCTTTCTTTTACAATGAATATTCCATTTATGAGAATGAATTATATTTTGTAAAGGTTATCTAAATCTGTCGAAATTATTGCTCTAACATTCAAATATGTTTACGTAAAGAAACATAAAATTAGAATATATCTACAAAAACAGGTATTAAGTTGCCATACTATATTTAGATGTTCTCCTTCAAGCAGAGAAAAAATATTTCATAAAAATAACGTCCAAACTTAGACTAATTAAAAAAAACATTTAAATTATTATTATTTTCTATTAATTTGTTTAAAAATATTTTTTTTTATTTGTATAGATTCTCTTTAATGCAACCTGTACGTACACACTTTATCAACCAGTTGTATAAATTTATAAGGTATGCGTTATTCATAAGCAATTATTACTATTATTTTTCCAGTAACATATATTACGTATATAAATAAATTATATATATATATATATATAAAATGAAATTTGATCTGCACATTCCATTCTGGTCAACGGCAACATCTTTCTCATCAAAGACGATAAAATTTAAAGCATACATTATAGAAAAGATATGTAAGGCAAAGCATAAACGGTATTGTAAGAATTTATGAACCATTTGCAATAATAATTACAGTTCAGAAAAAAAATACGTTCATACGAAAGATAAATCGTGTCATGTATATTGTCTAGAGGTACATTAAAAAAACGAAAACAATGAAATATTTATTTTTTTTGTAACTGTCCATTCTCATTACTTATGCCAGATTTTCCAAATATGTAGAGTTATCTGCATATAACTTATTTTCTGCTAATGAACTATGTTAGATACTGCACAATTCTTTTACCATAAAACAAACCTCCATTAATTTTATTCTGATTTCATCTCATTTCCTATTTTATTTATACATTATCTTTAGAAAAATCCTAAGATTTTTATGGAAATTTTTTAATCAGAAATGGCTAACCAATCATAAATTTACATATGATTTCCATTAACGTAAAATTTTATTTTGACATAGAATAAAATTGTATTTAAATTAATAATCAATAAAATGCCGTAAATGATTACCTGATAAAGAATATATTTTGTAATAAAGAAGAAAAAATCTGGCAGAAATTATTATTATTGAATTATTAGTGTTGTCTGTACTAACCGCATTATATATTTGCCGATGAGTTTTAACCTTAATGAATTGTTTCACTACAACAGAACAGAACCACAGTTATCTTTCTTTATTTTTCAAAAAGTTAACCTTTATAATTTCATTTCATAACAGAAAAATTCTGCGAAACAATGAAAATAAATTTTGATTTTCCTTCATATTTTGATTCTGTTTTAACTTATTACGAATTCACATCCGTGTGAATCACGGAATAACAATTATAAATAAAAAAATGCCTTTTTAACTGCCGTATAAATAATCTTTTCTTTTTGATTTTATCAAATTTGGACGTTTTATGACTAACGTTTTTTTTTGTTTATTAGCCACTTTATAAATACTAGTTACTGCAATCAACAAATTTAAGAAAAAAAATAAATAAAGAAAGAAACTATGATTTTTTTTTGGCCAGCAAAATTAAAATTTCTGGCACTAAAAAGACCGTTTTTATAAGGAGGATAGAGTGATATTTGAAAAGCAAAACTCTTTTAAAATTATTCTAATTTATTTTTACGGAGACAACGGTATAATATCAAAGTACACCGTGTCAACTAAAACGAATAATTTAAATAATTAATAATACAGAATAGTAATATTTTATTTCTTGTATTGGGAGCACTACGAAACATAAAGTGGTTATTTACATTTAAAATTCAATAAGGTTTTATTAGTTTAAATTATTATAACTAAGAACCCTCAATAGATGAAAAACGCTAAGAATATATTTTTAGAACATTTTTACGCAATTGAACACTATGTATGCTTTAACTCACGTATTCAAACGGTTAAAAACAATCTAATGCCTCATTATATACACCTCACCCCCATATAAAGAATGTATATTTGTGCTTCAGGTTCTTCAATTAGTAAAGTGCATAGTTTATATAATCTAATTGCATAGATTTTAACCTAATTTGTATAAATTTTTTTAAATATTTATTTTTATATTTTTTCATAGATATTTAGCCTATTTGTTAGTTTAAATAATATACCAAATAACGGGCGTACCTTTTTACTTTTCTGATAAATTGTTTAACATATGAAATAAAATAAAATATGATATGAAGCGCAATTTTATCTTCAAACTTATTTAAAAATTTATAAGGAAACATATATGTTTGTAACATATGACTGTTATAGTCACGCCAGCCTCTATGGCACGAGTGGTACCGTCTCGGTCTTTCATCCGGAGATCCTGAGTTCGAATCCCGGATGACATTTTTCATACACTACAAATATCCATTTCTCATAGGGAAAAATAACTAAGCAGTTGATGCCCGTCATCTCAAAAAAAAAGACATATGAATGAAATGAAACAACTAACCCTAGCCCGTTTTGAAATTTGGGAAAATGTTATATTTCCATATTAATTTATTTACCAAAGATTAACAAAAACTCTTTTGTAAAAATAAAAAAGTAAAAAATGTTAGTAAAATAAAAAATAAAAATGTTTTATTTTTACCAAATTTTTTTTAAAAATACTTGAAAGCATTCTTAATCTATGGATGTGGTCTGTGTTCCTTTCCATTCAAAACGTTGGTTTAAGTACGAAGACTAAGCATTTTAAGACATATGAGATATATATTTAAGTTTATTCTTAAATTAATAAAAGAAACAAATACTGAAGTACTGATGACCCATTTTATACAACATCGTATGCAATCAACTCGTTTTATACAACATTTTTTAATTTTGTTTTCAAAGATAGAAGAAAAAGTAAATTGTAAAAAAGTAAATTTAACAAACTATAAAATTAGATTTTTAACAAAGAAGTTTGGAAAAAGTACGTATAAAGAGCAACATTTGTTTTTAATTGGATCTCGGATGTAGTAAAAAATAATTACGATACATTCTTTTTATAAGTATCATCTTAGTATTTTACGTTTTATAAGAAATTAAAATAAGGATACACAATAATATATTTTCAGCGAATCAACGACCATTAAGTTTCATTTTAAATGAATATTTTAAATATTATTTGAAATATACAAGTCAACATAGAAGGAAGACAAACGTGACAAGTAAAAGGATAGAAAGCTGAGTTGAACTTTCTACAAGCACATACACAGGTTATACCGACGTACGTCAAAAAGTAGTTTCAGCCTGCGGCAAGGCGGGCAAGTTAGGATCATCATCCGATCTTTCTATACAATGACGTCACGAAATTTACCTTGAACCTCCCCCTACCATACATAATATACTTAAAGGAAGAATCCTTTAGGTGTTACGTACCTAAGATTAGCATTATCATATTTAAGAGACGTAATAATTTTAATAATAATTTGACATTCTTTAAAATCACTTGTTATGACAAAATTAGTTAATAAAAATGATAAATACTATTAATAGTTTCACATAAATATTGTATTTCTAAATATTCTATTTAATAAAATATAAAAATTTAATAAGACAAAAGAATCATCCAGATTAAATTCATTTTTAAAAATTGCTAATTTTTTTTATTTTCTTTTAATTTGTTTAACATATACAAGAAAATACATGTTTTATTATAGTTACAATTTTTATTATTAGAAATAGTCATTCTACTTTTAATCTTTACAATTTGACTAAATATAAATAAATGCATATAGAATCACAATACTAATTCATCTTTATAATGAATCAAAGTAAAAATTGCATAAATGTCACGTGATAAACATTTTAAAACTAACTAAAAATAAAGTAAAAAATTTAGATGTAAACTTTCTAGGCAGCTACAAAAAAAAAATCAAACTATTTTTAGCTTTTATTATTAATTATTTTTTAAATTTTATTATTATTTTAGCTACTTTTAGTTGATTTTGTAGCTTCTCTTGATCTGACTACCAACCGCTCATCTAACCTTTATAGCTGGGTGCAATATTAGAAATTATATGTAATTAACAACCATTTTCAGATTACTTCCACAAGGATTCTGAATTATTTCTTAATCTTATTCGGGTAGAAAGTTGAACATGGGTATTAAAATTCTTGACTCTATGTGGCGTCTACTAACGGTTGTAAGATCCATCGATTTGGGCTAATTGGCTAAATTTTGATTTCTATAATAGGATTTTTATTTCGTGTGCAAAGGCTAACCATAATTTTGGTTGTACATCCTACCGTATAGTGACTGGTGGTGAACGGTGATCTTTTTCAGAATGTACCAATTGATATGAAGCCGCTCTCATGTTTATATTGGAAATGCACCAGGCAGGAATTATTATATAATAATTATTACGATTACATATCCGATAATGATAGGTACATATTGACACTGGTGGATATTGCCGTTATTGGTAATTTTCGCATCGTTCCATACGTTTCTTAGAGATGATGTAAAAAGCTGGTGGTATCGGACCACTTGTTGGAAAGGTATTAATAAATAGTGGGAAATTCAATTATTAGTCAGGTTAAATGAAAAATTTTGTTTGTCTGTGTGATCTTGAAAATGATATCTTCCATGTTATCTTGGTTTAATCACAGACCGATGATTTGTGGAAAAGATTGAATGTAATCGTGCCCACGCTTCTCCCAGGCCAGATGCAACGGTGAATTATTTGGATACTTTGATATAAAATCAGGGATTCCATAAGGCTCTGCCTTAAGATCAGTCCAGTATACGATTTTTACTGCAGAACTTTCAGTTCCGGACACTTCACCTCATTTGCTAAAGATACACCGATTCTGGCTGTTGACGAGGACCCGCGCTTGGCCTCAACAAAGCTACAATCGGCGTTAGACCTGATCGGCAAATGGCTAGCGATATGGAAGAGAAAAGTAAATCCGAATAAGTCGTCATATTATGTTTACATTGAGGAGTGTGATTATTAGGAAATCCACCTGGACGGGGTCGTCATCCCGCACTCTGATCGAGTTCGGCTCCACCTTGATCGTCATTTAACGTGGAAATATCACCTGAAAGAGAAAGGGAAGAAACTTAACAAGTAGAAGAGGCTTTATTGGTTGTCCACCTGTCGTTGTCCAATAAACTTTTCATATACAAGGTGACTCTAAAACCGGTTTGGAAATATCGCATACAGCTATGGGGCACGACATGCAAAAGTAACGTTCAGACAAAGATTTCAGAACAAGTTGGGAAGATCCATTACAGTGAAGATTTCCGGCTACTAAAACGACAACACGTGCTTGGCCTGGGATATCTGAGTGACACTTGTGGTTCGGTATTACACATGTGATAAACATCTTTACTATATCTTAGTGAGGAGCCTAGCACCCTTCTATTATTCATCCCGTAAACTTTGTTATGCTACTATTTTGTTTATTTCTATCTATTGTTTAATAATTTTGTGGATACTGTTTTTATTTTTTACTAGAATATTACGATCTCTTGAATCTATGTGATCCCAATTAATGCAAGTGTGCTTGTTTAAATAGGAATTTTATGTATATTTAGTTTATATATACTACATATATGTTTAGATTAAGATTAAAGAAAAACAAACCAACATACTTGGCGTTTATAGACCTAGAAAAGGCTTTCGATAACGTAGACTGGAATAAAATGTTCAGCATTTTAAAAAAATTAGGGTTCAAATACAGAGATAGAAGAACAATTGCTAACATGTACAGGAACCAAACAGCAACAATAACAATTGAAGAACATAAGAAAGAAGCCCTAATAAGAAAGGGAGTCCGACAAGGATGTTCCCTATCGACGTTACTTTTTAATCTTTGCATGGAACTAGCAGTTAATGATGTTAAAGAACTATTTAGATTCGGAGTAACAGTACAAGGTGAAAAGATAAAGATGCTACGATTTGCTGATGATATAGTAATTCTAGCCGAGAGTAAAAAGGATTTAGAAGAAACAATGAACGGCATAGATGAAGTCCTACGCAAAAACTATCGCATGAAAATAAACAAGAACAAAACAAAAGTAATGAAATGTAGTAGAAATAACAAAGATGGACCACTGAATGTGAAAATAGGAGGAGAAAAGATTATGGAGGTAGAAGAATTTTGTTATTTGGGAAGTAAAATTACTAAAGATGGACGAAGCAGGAGCGATATAAAATGCCGAATAGCACAAGCTAAACGAGCCTTCAGTAAGAAATATAATTTGTTTACATCAAAAATGAATTTAAATGTCAGGAAAAGATTTTTGAAAGTGTATGTTTGGAGTGTCGCTTTATATGGAAGTGAAACTTGGACAATCGGAGTATCTGAGAAGAAAAGATTAGAAGCTTTTGAAATGTGGTGCTATAGGAGAATGTTAAAAATCAGATGGGTGGATAAAGTGACAAATGAAGAGGTATTGCGGCAAATAGATGAAGAAAGTAGCATTTGGAAAAATATAGTTAAAAGAAGAAACAGACTTATAGGCCACATACTAAGGCATCCTGGAATAGTCGCTTTAATATTGGAAGGACAGGTAGAAGGGAAAAATTGTGTAGGCAGGCCACGTTTGGAGTATGTAAAACAAATTGTTGGGGATGTAGGATGTAGAGGGTATACTGAAATGAAACGTCTAGCACTAGATAGGGAATCTTGGAGAGCTGCATCAAACCAGTCAAATGACTGAAGACAAAAAAAAAAACATATATGTATATGTATTCGTAGTTTATTTTATTGAAGGTGTTCGCTGGAAACCCCTTGTTTTTATCAATGCAGTTTAATTGTAGTTCCTTAATCGGAACCTACTGTAAACACACGATGTGTGAGACAATAGAAAATCATGCCCACGGATGTACACATGTGACTAGAAATTTCAGGTGAAATGACGGTAGTCATTATATGCTAACACGAATTTTATTTATTATTTATTTTTTCGTTTCAGAATTGTTGAATTGATGGTTGTTGTTTATATTGTTATAGGTACTTACTGGAAATCCCGATGTTACTCTTGTTGGATCAATTCTGTTCTTCCTGCCTTGTAGCAATGAATTTCAAAAGTTTATCTGATTACCTGTTGTAAAAGTCGAATTTTAATCAGTCCATGTGACTGACATTGAAAAGAAAAAAATAATTTTTCAACTTATTGATTTTTTAAATTTTATATTTACGTTTAATGTTTTCGTGAAAATCTCTCCTTTACCAGAACATTTTTTATAAAATTTAACTAAAATCATAATTTAAAATATTGAAGCTATTGTAGATGTCGCTCTCTAAAATGAATTTTTCTGATGTTAAAATAATACGTTGGTAGATAATAAATCTATAGTCTAATCTTTAATCTATTAGTTTTGGTACTACCATCTGAATATATTTTTAAATAAAACTTTGATTAAATTAAATTAAATATATTACTTCCTACTCCAATCAGCCTACTCAAATTTTACCTGTATATTAATTATATTTTCACTGATGTTTTTGGTGTATTTTACTTTTCAAGAATTTCTACTTTGCTGCAAGAAGGAAAGTATAGTAATGAGAAAAAAAATGGTAAATGGGTTTTTGGCATTTCTCGACGTTTAATGACCCAGGGATCCCCAAAAAAGTGGGCAGTAATGTATGTACGAACGTGTGTTGGACTGTTTGAAGCTTAATAACATTTGAATGGAAAACCGAGTTTGATAAAAATTGTCACAGGAACTTGTGTATACGGGCTATTTCTTGGTAAATGTTTGGATCAATATCTCCAAAGGATGGGGAAGAGAGTTTTTTGAGATTAATTTTCTCAAAAGTTTGCAAACATAATCACACTTTATAGCTAATTACATGCGTACATGCTTATCTTACTAGTAAAAAAACTTGTCCCTAAATTTTCTCCCTTCCCCAAAAATTGAAAAAACTTTTTTTTATTTATAGCATGTTTTTTAACAGAATTTTTTAATTATCGATTAAAATATAGATTTATAAAATATCGAATTTTTTAATTTTTCAAACTCTTTCGTGTATCATTATTACACAACTGCCCAAAATGGAGTGTAATATATTTAGTCTGTAAGTATGTATGTATATTTGTTCTACAAAAGCAGTTCAATGGCTGAATCGATTTAGATGTATGTCCCGCATTCGAATCCTTACGTTACGGGGAATGTCATATGCTATATAAATATGTTTTATATATGTTTAAATAAATATTAAAAATTTCAAAACGGAATTAAACTATATACAAAATTGTCACCAGTAACTTTGTAGTCAGCTTTTTCTCTAGAGTTAGGGATTTAAATTTACTGATTTCTAATGACAAATTTTCTACATTTCAAAATACGTGTTTATTTTTCTTAATTGGATTAGTGTTATTAAATTTTTCTGTATTATATTATCTGCTCGTATCCGATCCTGAAAGCTGTTTTTTAAATTTTAGTTTATCATTCATATGTAGAATTTTTCTCTTTCCATTCTATCTTATGAGCTTAAATGTTATAATAATAACATTTATTATTATAAATGTTAGAATTAGAATTATTTTTCCTAATTTTTATTACTAGTTTTAAAAGTAATTTTATAATTAGTTAATTACTTTTTTATTTTATGCCTTAGTATTATAATTTAAAAGAAAAACAAAATGATTTTTGTCTCTTTTGATGTGAATTTATTTTTTTATTATTTCAGATGTACCTAGGCACCACTAGTAAGGGGTAATCTCTTCCATAATTAGGAGATGACATAAATTCGCACATCCTTAAGGGTGGTATTAAGGAACAGGAACTATGAGTTGATCAGAGACTATATCCAGCTTAGGCTTCTTTTATGCCTGGTATTTGTATCGTCATACGCTGTACGACGTGAAAATGCCGAGTTCTAAAAAGGTCTGAAAATTATCTCCGCGTTAGTTAAGGCTCAATAATTCTCACCTCAAGATGAATCCATGCATTATTATCTGTTAAAATCAAACCAAAAACAATAAATTTTAATAAACAATTTTTTTAATTTTATTTTTTATAATAAATTAATAAATAATATGGTAAAAAATATTAAAAATTAAAAAAACACGACTCCCAAGAAAAATTTTCTTTTAACATAGGACAAATACTAACGTAGGATAAATTAAACAGCGTGTGGGAGACAATTTTGTATGTAGTATAATTTCTTTTTTAAATTCATTTAAACATATATACGAATATAGCCTGTGATACTCCCGGTAACGTAAGGATTCCAATGCGGGGTCATACATCTAAATCGGTTCTTTCGTTGAGCTGGTACGGTGGAACATACATACACCCTAAAAATAGTATACTCCTTTTAGAGTATTCCTGTAAATATCTGAGTAATCCTGACCATTTCTATCAGTTAATTTTTGTTCTAGTTTGATTCCATCGTGATAATTTATATTGTACTAGCACATAACCCGTTTAAATTTCGAAAATCGGACAGTGGATTGCAGAGATATTACTCCATTGCAACTCCCAAAAAAGCACTTCAGGGGCACCCTGTTTGTTACAAGTTGATGGTGATTGGTCTAGCCTCGCACGAGTTACTCGCATCACCTCATTACTCTATCATAATACGCAGTCCCCACGGGAAACCCATTATTATTTTTTTTTTTAAATTTGTTTAATATTATTTTATTTTATTTAACGCATATTTAATTCTATTATTTTTGTAATATTATTCATTAGATTGATTCGAATCAATCAGTACAAACCCAGTTCACACAGTGATAGAGGCTCACAGTTCATTAATTGAATTCATTTAAGTTTGTGCTTCAACCTTCTAATCTCCACTGCTACATATTTATACGAGTATATACTGCATATTTACATATATATTTGTAGCCTTTTGCTTTCATTTTCTGTTTCGCCTCCGGAAACACCGCAAGGTACCGTATTTATTCGAGTACCCCGCACCTCGATTTTCCCGACCGAAAATCTAAAAAAAAAACGAGTATATACCGTATTTTAAAGTGCAACAGATATGATAAAAAAATACGTAAATACGAAAATATTCAGAAAGTAAAGCATTTAATTCTACATTTAAATTACAGTATTAATATTACATTAATAATTAATTACGTAAGTACTAGTTTAGTTCAGAATCAGTAGGCCAGTAAAACGAAAAGTAAGTATCATGTTAAAAAGGATCATTTCAGTACACTTTTTAATTTGGGATTTTATTTTTAATTAATCACTGTCACTGTCAATGTCTGTAGAAGAGTTACCGGTAGTTTCCACGTCGCTCTGCCAAAGGTGATCGTCTTCACTACCATCAAGTTCATTAGATATTCCGCATTTTTTAAAACTTTTCCTTACTAATTCCGTGGAAATACCTTCCCAAGCATCTTTTATCCAAACACAAATCCGGTTAAAATCTGGGCGTTTGATTCTTCCTGTAGGCATGAGAAAGAAATTTTCATCAGCCATCCATTTACTGTACAGTTGTTTTAGTGCAGATTTGAACGGTTTATTAATGCAGACATCTAGTGGTTGCAATAGAGATGTCAATCCGCCTGGAATTATTCCTTGGTCTGTCACACCCTTTTTTAAAATGTCTTTCACTTTATCAGTCGTATGCTCCCGATAACTATCCATTACAAGCATACCGGTATTTTTTATATTAAGTAAATGTCCTGATCGCTTTTGCCATACACACCTGATCCAATCTAAAATTAAGGTTTCGTCCATCCAACCTGATTTCTGTGCTCTGATAATAACTCCATTTACCTGTACGGTAGGAAGAGTTTTTCTTTTAAGAACAATGTATGGAGGTAATTTTGTTCCATCAGAAGTAATGCAAAGCATGACACTACACCTTTGTTTTTCATTACCACCAGTGCGAATCGTAACACTTTTTCACATTTTTTGTTTACGGTTTTGTCAAATGGCATTTCAAACTATACGGGGGTTTGATCAGCGTTTCCTGTTTGAGATAGCAAATAGCCTTTATCTTTTGTAAGATTTATTATGTATTTGTGAAAATGTAATACTTTTTGTTCATAAGCGTCTGGAAGTCGTGGAGAAATGGTCGTCTTTCGTCTTATTGACAAATCACTTCGTGCAAAAAATCGTGTTATCCATCCACGGCTAACTTTAAAATCAACCTTATTCAATGATTTAGCGATTTCACGACCACATGATTATCACATTTCTGTCGTGTCAGCATAACCGCATTTTCTTTTTTCCATAACAAAGTCATACAATTTTTTTCTATGTCTGTGAATTTTGGTTTTAAGCCACGAAAACCTCTTTTATTACCAGTGCCTTTCACCAGAAGTTGTTTCTTCTTACGCCAGTCTCGAATGCAGCTTTCATCTACGTCAAATTTTCCTGCCCCCGATTTCCAATTTTTCCAGCCTCTTCTATAACGCGAAGTTTTTCATTTACTGTAAGAGATCGTAGACGCTGTCCTTTTGTACTCATTTTAATGCCGTAATTAAAATAAATCACGGTATTAAACTTTACAAGATAGACTAAACAGATAAAATGCACATAACCGTCCCCATATACAAACAATACAATGACTATGGCGAATAGACAAGATGACGGTGGGTAACTGATACTGTAACTGTTGTGTCATTAGAACCGGATGCAGCCTATACAGAATGAATCATTTTTATAAAAATACCGTAACTTCGTTCCTATCGATAATATGAACAGGATGTTAATAATTAAGGATGTATTCTGTATAATCGGCAACCGGTATTGATAAACGAAAGCCTAATGTAACTATATTTATGTGATTGACTTTAGATACTTCTAAGAAAACGTTTACTTTATATAAATTATCCTGGCTAAAGTCTATGTTTCAAGTAAGCCCCGCACCATTATTTTTTTTCTCCATTTCCAACAAAAAAAGTGCGGGGTACTCGAATAAATACGGTATTACTTCAGAAGATGAATGAGGATGATATATATGAATGTAAATGAAATGCAGTCTTGTACAGTCTCACGTCGACCATTCCTGAGATGTGTGGTTATTGAAATCCAACCATCAAAGAACACCGGTATCCACAATCTAGTATTCAAAGTCGTATAAATGTAACTGCTTTTACTAGGATTGAACCTTAGAAATCTAGACTTCGAAATCAGCTGATTTGCGATGACGAGTTCAACACTAGACCTCGGTGTTCACGGTGGGTTATATACTCGTAATTATGTAGCCTATGACACTCCCGGTAATGTAAGGATTTAATTGTGAGTTCATACATCTAAATCGGTTCAGCCGTTGTTGTGCGGCTACAGTGGAACGAACACACATACATGTACCCTAAATACACTACACTCCTTTTTGTGCAGTCTTGTAAAGAAAGAAGACATTTACCGAAACAACAGGACTTATTGAAACTAATAGGCAATAAATAAGACACAAAGATTGAAATTATTTCCCCCTGGTAATTCTTTATTAAAAAGTACAAAAGCGTAAAAAATTCAAACGTATGGAATTAAATAGTGAAATGTTGCAAAAATTTAAGAAATTTCTTTTTTACGAGTATTTGAGTGTTGTACTTTTGTTTACATAAGAATATAGCCACTGATTATATTTTTAAATGATTCCCATCGTAATACATCCGTGTAACGGAATATTAATAAAAATAACGATTGACTGGTAAAGTAAAAAAAAAAATTAATCTTTAAAGATAAAGGCACTGTAACCTTCTGATGCTGATTAAATTTGTCCCTGCAAATCAAATATTGACTGGATGAAACAGTAAAAAAATGATAGAAACTTTTAGGAATGAGAGGGATCTGATGGAAAATAAATTACGAATTGAGTTAATTTTTACTGCAAGCCAATTATCTTATTATATTGCAAATGCTATCTTAGAAAGAAGATATGTTGCCTATAATAAGCGTGACAGATGTCTAGTAAATTAGTGTACACAATACAAATATAGTTACTGTGATTTTGATTTCGTTAAACCTTATCGTTATGACAAGCGAATCATTAATAAAACATTTTTAACAAATAACTATAGAAGGAATAATTATAGAACGACTACCAGTGAAATATAAACTAGATTTACTTAATTGGTTTTTTCTAGCTTTTCTCAATTTGTTAAATATTTTGTTGTCTAACCATTTTGTGGAATGCATATGCACAGTTTATAATAATTAATAGTTTTTGGCGAGTTTAAAGAGAAACACACTTAAAAGTATTATTTTATACACACACACACACAAATAAACACAAAATTTATTACTAAGAATTTAAAAATTTCGGACACAGCCTTCAAAAAGTTCAGAAATAAAAAAATATATATATGAAATTGGGCATCATTTTTCTCATGAATTACTTTCCTTTATTATTTGTATAATTATTACTTATTGTAATTATTATTTGCATCGTAAAATGTTTACTGTTTTATTATAAAAGCTGCATAATCTTCTTTCTTATTTTTTTGAATTTTTTTCTCCTTTCAATGGTCTGTTTTAAAAAGTAATGTTATACCTAATACCGGTAAGTATTTAAGTTTCATTTTAGCGTTTAATATTTTTTGTTGCACTTATAACACAAAAATAAATGAAATAACCACAGTCTACTCGGTTGAAATTGATTTCAATGTCGATTAAAAATATTTAATTTTCTTTCACTTTACTGTCGTGAACAAATAACAGTTTTCAAAAAATAATAGTTTTTTAAAAATTTCTATTAATTTATTTTCTCTCTTGATTCTTCAACGGAGAAAACTAATAACGATAAATAAAATATAATTATTTGAAAGCTAACTTAAATTCTAATTTATTATTTTAAACTCCAGTTTATTTTGTATTTAATTGAAAATCTCTCTAGAGGAAAAGAAAATACTACATTATTTTATTCATATTTGCTTCAGGTAAAAAGGCTTCATTATGAGATAAAGACAAGACCAGTAATGCAACAAAGAAGAGAAAATTATTGGCTTATATCAAAGGTGACACTGAATTTACGCTTAACTATTAATTTAATTGTTATAATAATAATAATGGAAATTATTTTAATGAATACTTTTTTATGATAATTTATTATATAATAACTGAGTAATTAAATGATTTATTTGCGTATTTACAAAAAATAATCAGTAAAAACAAGACAGTTGAAAAAAATTGTCTATTTTTATTTATTTACTAAAAAAAAAATATTATTTTTTATTTACGTAAGTTCACTCTTATAGTTTTTCATGCAATTAATAATCATGAATATTAATAACTAAATTTTCATCTAATACTATTTTTTTTTGATTTTGCAAAACATATATTGCTCAACAATCAAATTAGATTCCTTTGATTCAATACATATTTCTATTACCATAATTTCTGAATGTATGACATTAATTTTTTTTTACTAATCTATCCACAACAAAAGCTTACAAAAAGCTTGTACGTGAGAATATGAAAATTAAAATTTGTAGCGTATGAAAGAGCCTGACCGGGATTCGGGCTCAGGACGAATGAAAGGATGAAAGGCTGAGACGCTATCACTTCCTTTATATTACGTTTTTAAAAAAATATTACTGGAGAAGCAGATTTTCCGGATGAGTATAAAACAGAAAAATCGTATTGGAGTAATGCTTCCATTTTTTTCTGTTTTAATAGGAAATTGTAAATTTAAATTATTTTTTTTATTGTTTTAACAATTTATTTTTATTTTTGTCACAATCATTATAGGTAAGAAGAAGAATGCCATAAAATGTTATTAAAGCATCCAAAATAAATCAATTTTGAAAACGGCCACTTACAAATATAGGAAATTCAGATGATCCCAAAATCACGACTAAAATTTGTTTTATTAATTGAGTTAATATACAAGTCTTTATTACTGATTTTAAATTTTAGAAGTCATTTTTTCTGACGTATATATACATAATTTTTTTTTAAAGAGTAAAACCTTGACATTTTATCTATATGAAATCCTTCCAATCAATATTTATAAATTGGGATCCAATAGTGTTAAAATTTCCCCATTTTAAGAAGAGATAATGTAAGTGTTTTAATATTTTTTAACAAATGAACTGCTTCTATCCAGCTATTGGATTATTGGTGTGATCTAATGGCAAGGCAAATCTAGTGTGATCCCTAACTCGGGATTTCTGTTCCGTTGACTTACATAAAAGTTACTCACCATAATCCCGTATAAAGTAACAAAATACAATTCTATTCTAAAAATCACCCAAAATAAACACGATTTATTCTCTCAATAAGTATTGTTTTTCGTTTAATTAAATTTGGCTTCCAAATTCTAATTTTATCCTTTTTTAACAAGAAGAATTTTTTCTCATACATGATGTGAAACTAACAGCTTGAAAGAAATACAGTTTACTGCTTTACCGAGGAAATCAAAGATATTCATTTACTCTATAAAAAGAAACACAGTCAACGAATAATATAAATAAAAATAACACAAAAGGTTATAACTTAAAACATAATTAGTTGACATAATTAGTGATAGGGATGGGGTTTACTGCAGTACTAATTACAGTAATTAATATAAAGACGAAATTAATTGCTTTAGTGATTAGTGAAATTTAAAAGGTAATTACTTATATTTTTAAACTTAATTAATATACGCCATTCAATAGAGGGTTATATTTTTCTGCTGAGTCAAATATTATAGAAACTGAGAACTCTTGTACATATTTAAACATATCTCTGTGCATTTATCTTCAATATGTATGTTTATATATACATAGAGAGAGAGAGAGAGTAACAGGGAGAGATAAGTTCAGCACATACATTAAAATTACACAAAGGATAATTTAATTGAGTAGAAAAGATAAATTAAAATTAAATTTAAAAAATCTGCACGACGCAGATGGTTGGTAGAAATTCAATTCTACAGAAATTTATTTAAAAACTAGAATACTAATTACTACAAAAAAAAATTTTATTTGTAATTACTTAAAAATTCACTCAGAAAAATCATTTAGAAATAAATCTACTGGATAATGAAGCTCAGGAAGAAGATTAAAACAGAATTATCGCACCGATTCATAACGAATAACTTTGAGATGAATGACTGATTCATATATATTTTTAAAACTTTAACTCATTATTTGTTATATTTGAATGAGTTATCTGTTCAAGACCTTAGTTTAAAAAAAAAAGTACTTAGCGTTCCATTGTGGGCCTGATCCTAGATAAGTACAGGAAATAAATTTTAGTATAAATTACAGAATAAAGAAAATTATTTATTAATTTCAGCGTTTTAGTAAGATTCCTGTATTTTCAACACAAAAACTGTTAGTTATACCTAACTACTTATTTATTTAAATCAGCCCATTAATATCACTGTCTGATATGATTGATCAAAAAGATTAGCCCATGATCTACTGGATGATCTAGTAGTTAACTCATTGTCGCAAATCAGTTGTTTAACACCTGATTTTCGAAGTCGAAGGTTCTGAGGTTCAAATCCAAGTAAACGTTAGTTTCTTTTATACGGATCTGAATACTAGACAGTGAAAACTGGTGTACTTTGGTGGTTGGGATTCAATTAACCATACGTGTTACGAATGGTCAGCCTGAGTCTGTGCAAAACTACACCTCATTTACATGTCACAGATTTAATCCTAATTTAATTGAACCGTGAGGACGGATTGCTTGTACACTACTTGAACAGATTGCAACGTAAACATTAGGAATAAAAAATATATTTTTGTAATTAAGTAATTGTTGATGAAAAAATGTAGTTAAATATGATTTTCCAAAATATTGGAAAGGTAAATGTTTCATTCAAAAAAATAATAAGGGAAAATTATGGGTAAGTGAAGTACTGTAATGGGTTATGTAATGGGTAATACGTTATATGTAATGGGTTATGAAGAACGAGTATTTATTAATATAAAGAGGTGCGAAAGAAAATCATTATTAACGAGAAAAAAAAGAGGTAAATTTGGCAGAAATGTATCATATAATAAGCGAAAATTATCACTTGAAATTTTGGAAGAAGAACATTTTCTTCTTCCAAAATTTCAAGAAATTGGAAGACCTTAATGGTGGTATCACGGAACACTATTTTGAAACCGCAGATTGTTACAGCTCTTAAAAACTTAAAACAATACACTAAGAATAGGCTATATAGGGACTGGAATAAATATCGTTTAGGACAAACAGGACTGGTAGAATCCATAAGTCAGTATGCAGGATGTATGAGAATGGAGAAGAACCCACAGATTTGTACCAATCTTCAAAGGAAGGACAAAAAGAACATTAGTATTACACCATTGCTATTGCTACCGGTACAGTTCAACGTTTTAGAAAGAGACAGTCAAAACTGTATATTTTTGATTTTCTTAATAAAATAAAACTTTCAGTGAGAATCAGTATGGGTTTTGAAAGGATAGAAATTTTGAACTTGCACTACTGCTTTTTATATCGAATATAATAAATGTAAAAATACATCAAACAGTTAGATTGTTTTTAGATATTAGGAATGCTTTTGATCTAGTCGATCATAAAATATTGTTAAATGCATTATGGATAGCTGGTGTTAAATTAAGCTCGTTTTAAAATAATTGGTTTGAGTCTTAACTGGAATATAGGACTCAGCAAGTGAGAATATGCAACAAAGTTCTCAAAGGGTTGTAAATCGTAGAATACCGCAGAATTTTGTACTTGAGGCAATATATTGTTTATTATTTACATAAATGATCTATAAAATGAAATTTGCAAGGGTAGAATAACAAAGTCTGATGGTAACACAGCACTTAATTACGAAGCAAAGAATGTGAAAATAATATAAAATGACATCAAAGAAGAAATGATTAAAATTAAACGGTGTTTAACAAAGAACGAAATAACATTAATTCAACAAAATTAATTTTTTAATTAAAAGGCTCACCGAACTATTTAGAAAATATTAAATATCACTTATTGTTCATTACTTGAAAAGATTACAAGGTACACATTAGAAAAATAAGAATAATTGTTGGTATTCACTTAAAACACTTAGTTTTAAGTCAGCATTCTTTAAAATTTACCACATTATTTAATTTGCACTATAGTTCAAAGAATAATTTGCATTTTACTTTGACTAAACTACCCGTGTGTTGTTCTTTATAATAGTCTTGTAGATAAATATAATTTACGAGAAATATAATATTACAGATCACCAAAAAAAAAAATTACGAAATTTAGAAACTTCAGACGTAAAGATATGCTATTAATTCTATAATCTTGACAACATGTTTCTGGTGTTCATTTATTAAAGCAAGTATAAGGATAAGAACAAAAGATAAATTTAATTTATGACTCCTTTTTATTACAATAAATCAACATTCAGTCATACTTTATAAATATTTATAAAAAAATGTATATGAAACTAGATATTATTTATTTTTTCACGAAAGAAGTACTACATAACATAACTTCATTTCTAAAAGTTACTTGTTCCTTTTACAAGTAAGTTTCTAAAAGTAAAATCGAATTTTCTTTTATTCAAGAAAAATTTCTAATGGTTTGATTTTTGAACATACAAACATGGATTGTCCAACTTAATTATAAAAAGGAAATCCTTATTACCTTTTTTTAAGAAAGAATAATACCTTTTACAGTTTGAAACGAACGCCATGTTTCAATTCAATTTTCTTTTGTTAACAAAATATGGTGAAACTAATGAGATGGAGACCTTAAACTAAAGATTTGGAATTGTATTGTGACTATTGCATCCTATGAAAGGATAATTCCAGAAAAGATTTAACGACTAAGTAATAATTAGGGAAAAAAACAAATTGTGTTATGATTTTCTAAGTTATTTCAGTTACTACTCAAATAGCACGAATTTTCAAGATAACCAAATCCGAAGTAATTTACATATGATTACGCTCGAAAGTGTGTTAAAAGAGTTCAATTGCAAATTTTAATAAAGAAATCAGATAATAGTTTTTTTATGACAAACTGTTAATCTATTAAATTAAGTAAATCAAAGTTTTCGAAAAATTCCAATTTATTTTTCACAATTTTGTTTTTTAAACTATCTCCATCCCTAGGGTGGAAAATAAATTTTTTGATGAAGAAAACAATATTATACAAAAGATATCGAATAGCTCGTTATATTTTTATTAGAGATCTTTGAAAATTGTAAAGAACATAACAGAAAACAATGATTTCTTTCAACCAATTACTTTAAGAGGAGTAGCCAAGTAATTACAGCTGTAATTTCAATATGTAATGGAAACCAAGCTCCAATCGTTACAAGATTTGATCGGCGTATAATTAATAAAATTGAGAATAAATGTAAATCAGATTGTCATATTACGTTTGCGATGAAAAGTGACATCTAGACGGCATTTTCATTCCACACTGACCAAGTACAGTAGTACCTTGAGCTCCACCTTGAATGTCTTCTGACGAGGAATAACTACGTGAGAGAAAAAAGGAAATACTTAAACACGAATTATAAGAAGCTTTATTGATTGTTAGGCAGGAATTCACACTTGTCGCTGTCCAACAAACATTTAATACATCAGATGATTCTAAAAACAATTTGAAAAAGCTATGAAAAAAGCATGGAAAAAGCTATGGGATACAACGAGCAAGAGTAAGATTGATATTATACATCTTCATAATAAGTTGGCGAGATACATTGCAGAGGCACCGTTCGCACGGAACGAAGAAATTCACGACTATCTAGAAATACTCTATGTTCAAAAAGAAGTCAACCGGTTCAAATTATAAAGTCGGTTAGATAATCACGTGAACTTTCTAGTTGTTAATCTCTTAGAAAACAGCAGGATGTCTGGCGACTGAAATGTCTAAATGTGCTGGACTTGGGGCGAACTGAGTGACTTAAGCTGATTCAATACCACATACGTGATGAGCATCTTTCTATACCTTGATGAGGAGCCTAGTCTCTTTCCATTTATCTCTATCTGATTGTTATGTTGCTATTTATTTGTCTTTGTTTATTGTTTAATGATGTTCTACCTTTTTTTTTTCGTAAGACGTTTGTGAACGATTATACCTATGTGGTCTTATTCACTGCAAGTGTTTATGTATATATATATATATATATATATATATATATATATATATATATATATATATATATATACATATATATGTTTACAATACATATATATGCATTTATATCTTTCTTTATAAAGGTATTGAGGGTGATTGTTGGAAAATCCTCATTATGTGCTTTGTAATAGGATTTACTTTGGTTCCTTACTCAGTACCGATTGTAAAACAAATTGTGAGCCAAAAAAAGAAGAAATAGAAAAAGAAAATAAAACTTATAAAAAAAAATATTATTAATTTTAAAAATATATTAACGTAAATAGAAGTTTTAAAGCAAATTTATAAACTTTCAAGTTAGAAGAGGAGCAAGAAAGGAGGAATCTAAAAAAAAACACATATAAAGCTTACAGTTAAAGTTTTTTTTTTTTAAATTAGAAACGTTTATTTAATAATGATTTTTATACGTATATATATATATATTTATATATCTTTGATTAGTTCAATTTACTGATAACCTCTTTTTAGTTCAATAAGTAAACATAATAAGCATTGCATGCTAACAATACATCATGCGTGTTATAACAGCCTAAAATTATATATTTATTATTTTTTTAAGGAAATATTCTTCAGTAAAATATACATGTTATTGGACTACGAAGGTCAAATACTTTTCAGTGGCTTTCATTAATAGGTATCATTAAAATAGGGAAAGTTTAAAAAAAAAATTAAAAAGAAATCATTGGATATTGGTGAATGCATAATAACATTTATCTTTACATGTTACAAAAAACTGTTATTAGAAAATAATCCAAGCATAATGAATTTATAGAACTTACCACGCAAAAGGTCTTCATATAATTTCTATATAAACAACATAAGTACTACACACGGTTATATGAAATTTATATTAATTTATAAACCAAATTTCACTTTAATAAAATAATTAATTGTGTTCACCAAAACTAATATTGTTATATTTAGATTTTGAAACGGTCACGTGAACGATTACAGAATTCACGTTCAGACAGTAGTTAGTAGTTACAAAACGTGCCAAGTAAGGCGCTTCCTAGTAAATAAAAGATCTCATGCGTACAAAAATGTACAGGCAACATGAATCGGTTAAAAACAAAGTAAAACATAAAAATAATTGGAAAACTGCATAAAACTGGTTATCTAAAAAATTAAACTTACAGTATAATAAAATAATCGTAAATCGTTCGAGTATAACTAGTTAACGAAGTGTAACAAAATTATTCTTATGTTTAAAATATTAGTTTATCTTCAATAACATTCAATTACATAATTACTATTATATTTTAGCTGCTAATTATGCTTAACAATTACGACGGGTACAGGATGTACATACTTAAATTTATATTTTGTATAATATTTTTAAAGATATTATAAGCCGATCAAGGATTTAACCCATCGAGTTGGTCAAGTAGTAAACTCATCGTCGTAAATCAGGCTGATTTCGAAATCGAGATTTCACAGGTTCAAATCCTAATAAAGGTAGTTGCTTTATTCGTAGTTGACAGATTGTGGATACCGGTGTTCCTTGATGGTTGGGTTTCAATTAATTACACGTATCAGGAATGATCAGCCTGAGTTTGTTGAAGAATATACGTTTACCGGTATAGTTACATTACACTAATAAGTCGATAGCAATAAAACAGATCGGCATAATTTCAGTCATTTGCTAAAGCATTATTTTCTATTTACCTATGATTAAAATAAAAAGGTGTAAGAAATAACAAACTGATTTTAAACATACAATTACGAAAATAATGACTAAAGGTTTCTAGTTCTTAATTTGAAAATATGAAATGTTACACAAATTTCTTGAATTCCTTCTATTTTTAGGAGTAGAAGAACATTCCCCTATGATAAAGATTAAACTTTTATCATCCTGACACTACCGCGCTTAAAGAAAAATAAAAGAAAATTTGTAATTTTCAAATTATAAATTTATTATTTTGTTCAAATTTGTTTTTGTAATTAATAGATTCAAAAAATTAATGTTACTCCTAATATTAGCAGTGGGGTGTGTTTAAAAAAAAATCAAATGACATTTCAAGCGTACTTTTATCAGTATGGCTTGATTTTCAAGTAGAAGCTTGTTGATTTCTCAAGTGTAATTTTCTTTCGAAAAAATGCAATGGTTTGCTTCTATGATCAGAATGTTTAGTTTCCAAGTGATGAATTAATTTTTATGACTTCATGCTTTCATCGGAGAGAACTTGAAAGCAAACAACGTACTGTGGCTTTCCATGATCCAACGATTAAAACCGTACTTTAAATAACTGTCACTATACAATCTTGTGTTTTTACCAATCGATTCGCTCGATGTAGATGGCTCACTTAAGTTTTTCACAAATTTATCTCTTTTGCATAAGAATCTAATTGAAAAAAAAAAAAAAACAGTTACACCATTTAACCTTAACTAAAAAACCGAAACCTCAATTATTATTATTATTTTCAATGAAACTACGCTTTTAGAAAATTAAATAAAGGCACCAGACGCACGCTATGCATACGAAACTAAACTGGAATCTCTTTTGCCTCTTTTATACTACTGAGAACACAAGTTCAAACGTATCATACGCATGATCGAACATGACGCTCTTACAGTGAATACTATGCAAGCAGACTAAATTAAAGAAGCATGCGCACAATTAGTTTGAACCTGAAACTGCTCATTTTTGTACCCGTCATACATGAATGTTCATACCCGTCGCTATCAACGCAGTAAATAGTTTTAACTAGGTTTCATTGGATAGTGACTGGGAAGTCGCGAAATATTCATTATATATATTTTTCACTTTTTGGGAATCATGGTGCTAGAAAGATTGAGAATCACTGTTCTATATTAAATACTTTACAATCATGACAATAAAAAAAAGATAATTATGATTTGTTCAAGGTATTCTCCTTAAAAAAAATCAAAATTTAATGAAAAGAAAGATTTAAATATAAAAGGAAATTATATACAAGTACCTATAATTTTTAGATAATTCTCTCTTTTTATTAGAGTCGGTTAAATGCTTTCAGTTTTATGATGGTAACAGAATTTTTGAAATTTACACCAAAGAGATAAGAACAAAAGATAAGTAACGTCAAGCTGATAGCAAAACTAAACACACAGAATAACTTATAAAATAAAATCAGGCAGTTCATTTAAGAAAATAACGGAAAAAAATTTTGCCAATTTTCTTTTAGTTAAAAAAATAATAACATACAATATTATTACAAATTAACAACTTTTTTGAATCTATAATATTCCATTGCAATTGGCCAAAATAATCGACAAAATTATTATCAAAAATATTATTTACCGGCAAAATGTTAAGTTATTGTTTCAATTTAATTTTTTCTGTAAATAGTTATTATACGGCTAACATATAATTTACTTATATATTTATATATATAATTTGAAGAGAAAGTTTAAAAATCAGCATTACAATTTCGCACTAAGTCGTTAAATTAGTAGTATAAATTTTGTTGTATTTCTCCAAACAATCTTGTTGATGAAACCACAGATGTTAGATATTTTAAAAATAAATTACAAATACTTTCAAAAAAGTTGGAGAAGCACACAAAAGTTACAATTTACAATTACAATTCTTCATTCTAAGTATCACTACTATTTTGAAAATTTTTTAATTAGATTTCTCAAAACTGTTTCTTACCATGATTATAATAATTATTAAATAATTAAAAAATAAAACATCTACCTATGATAATGTTACGTTAGCAATTGTTATCTTTTAACAATTGTTAACCGTTTAAGTACACTTAATGTTGTTTTATAATTAACGTAAGAGTATCACAGGTAGTTGTTTTATTTTTTTAATTATTAGGTCTATTATTGTGAAAAAATTATTTCTTAATTTGATATTAGTTTACAATACTGGAATTAACAAGAAATAAAAACAATTAATATTTAATCGAATTGAACGTAAAGTGGACGTGAAAACAGACACAAAATTACATCAATTGTCTGCCATAATTTGGCTATTTGTTAACCGATTTTAAATAACAAAATGTCAATTTGTTCAAAATAAAAGGCTTAATATTTTGTAAAATAACATAAATATTGATAAAACTAATATTTACGGAGATATAACGGATTAAAAATAAACACGGCCACTATTTTGTAATTTTTGAAGGTATTTATGTAATGATTTTTTGATAATTTTTAAACTTTATTATCAAGAAGCTTACCAGATATTAATGTGATTTGTCTATCCGAACTTGAGATATACATTTTTATATAAAAATAACAAAATGGTGGACAGTGAATGGTGGACAAAATGAAGGAGAAATTGCCATTTCTCCTAAGGATATTTTTTGTTTAGTTTTACAAGTAGAATCCGAAAAAGTATAGGCAGCCCACCATTTTAGAAATATTGTATAGTTGTGTCGGTAGTCTTATAGATTCTTTTAGGTTATTTTTATATATCATTAAAATTTATATATCAATATTTTTATAATTCATTTTAAAATCTAAAATGTTTTGTTTCAGTTTATATTTTTATTGATAATTATTTCATATTTATTTATAATCATTCAATTCATTTATACCATAAATTGTGATTTGATTATTCTACTATAAAACTGTAATGTATGTTTTTTATTTTTGTATAATTTTAAGACTTTTTTCGTGTTTATTTATATTTAAAGTAGTTTATTCGTTATGAAAGAGTGGGCATTAATAGCTATGGTCATTAGCCCGGTGGAAATTAGTAGTATATGATATGAAAAGATGCGATGACTGACAGATTTGAACCCGAGACTTCCACATAAAATGCCGAAACGCTACCTACTCAGCCACGGAGGTCGGCTAACAGTTTTGGAGTGTAATGTTATTAATCTGATTATTATCTTATGCCACTTGCTCAGACGAATATTGTCGGTGGAAATTTGGCCTAATGGAAATTTTCTTTTTACTTTTTTTTTGTTTTTTATTGTCATGCAATAAGGCGTTTTATTATTATTTTTATTTAATTCTGTTCATGTATTTAGCATGTGCCAGGAATTTTTCATAAAAACTTCATTTAAAAAATGTAATTTTTACAGTTAAAAGTGTATGGATTATATTTTCACTTTATAAATATTGAATGCATGCATTTTATGATGATGGTTATTACTAGCACCGAGTTATCAAAATTCTACGAAATTATATTTATATAAATGAATTATCTAGAAGAATGGATGTAGGTTGTTGGTGATCCTAAAACTACTAAAACTATAAGGCACCCTTTGCGGTCCCGAATAAAACTACACATAGAGAGAGAATTAATATATTTACTTTCAGTTCACATAGTCAAACCGCATTCAATACAAAATGGTCAAAACCATTATATAATATTTTTAATCAGAACATTCCACATATAACTGAAAAAAATATTATATGGATTTTAGTTTCTAGCAAATAAATGTTATATGTCCTTCCCATCAGCGATTTTGATAAACTTTAAACCTTAAAAATTGAATATGTTTTAACTCGTATTTATTAAAATATACATTAATAATTAAACCTAGAAATAATTTAATAGATTAATCTTTATTGAACAGCTATTTAAATATAATTTTAATATTATATAATCTGGGAAGTGAAAAAGATGTAACCTTATTTTTCTTAAAATTAAGACAACGATTTTACAACCTTATGTATCGTTATAAAGTTTATTTCTACATACGAGAAGACATTTGGCCGTAAATTATCAGAAAATATTAAGTCAGTATCATCTATAAAAGAGATGGAAATAAGCCACCTCTTTTGTACACTCGTTAATTTTAATGTTTTTAATAAAATAACAATAACAAGTTTATGTTGTTAATTTAATATTCTAATACACGTTAAATTTTAATTCCGAGTTAGTTTTAGTCAATTAGACAAAATATCTATTTTAGTATAATTAAAATTTTAATTTAATTGTCTTGTGTTCAATTACATGTTTATAATTATTACGCACTTCAATTTTTTAGGTATTTCAAAATTCATGTTAGTTGTGTAAATTTCATGATGGTAAGTTATGTAAATACACTATTGGAAACGTCTCTAGAGGCATTTACATCGGTAGGATGGCATCCTGACAGAGGCAAACTGATTACTGCGATATGTTATCAGGTTTAAAGGGTCTAAAAGATGACCTTCAGTAAATCTCATTAAACCTACGAACGAAGGGGGGAGGGGGCGTCCGGAATCGTCATAAGGCGGGTATCTTCCCCTACTGGGATCAGGATTTCATGTTTATTTTGCATTGTATTAACTTCTAGTAAATAAATTAAAATCTATTAAACTAAACTCTATTATAATATTTTCAGTTTTAACTGAAAATAAAACCTAAAATAAAACAATTATCAAAATAATCAATTATGAAATATATCGTATGTTAAAATTATATCAAATACATCACCTTCTTATAAACTTAAAATGTTAATGAGATTTGCATTGTTAAGCATTCAAATCCTTTTATTTCAAAAGCAGAAGGAGATTAATTCTATTAAATTATGTAAATTGACGCTTGACTTCTCTTTCTTCGATTCCTTAAACTGAAAGGAATTTTTCCTTTAAATTGAGGAAAAAATTCTTAAACATTCTTAAATCTCTTAAATCTTAATTTCATTTTCTTCATTTTTATAAGAATTGCAATTAATATTTATTATGTAATTTATTCAATTTAAATTATTAATGGTAAGTTAAGCATAATATTTTGTAAACGTAAAATATCAGAACTTACAAAAAAATAAAAGTGTAACCTAAGATTTATAGATAACTAACTTTTACAGTACTGACGCGTTTTTATAGAACTATAAAACTTTTGATATGAAAATATAATATTATATTCTTGTAATACTAGAGTTTTGCGACGCAAGGTTAGCGAAACGAAATTACTTTTAATTATTATTTATTTTCTTCTGTAAAGTGTTTTGTAATTTTTAATAACCTCTAACACTGCATTGATATATATATGCAGTATATTTCTTAGTTTTGTGAACTGTTCCAGTTCACAGCACTAGAAAATAAATGTTTATCTTCTTTCAACACATTAATGTTGGTTTTTTTTTAAAAGTCTATTATAAAAATAAGTCCATTGAAAACTCGTTTAGACAAAATTACCTTAGATGTAATGGCAATAAAAATAATCTTAAGTTTGAAAATATAGTGGGATCATTTTATCATGCACATCATTACATTATATGCTGCAATTCCACCATGTACTATAATACAGAGATACATTTGATTTGATTCGTGGAAAGTAGTTATGCATAACTAGTAATGTTTTACAGCAAGTGTTGGCAATGTCCTCCATTTTCCTGAAGGCAGAATCCAAACTCTTTGCACCATATTTTTTGAGATGAATTCTATTAGCCCTGATGTTTTACAAAGAGCGTCAAAAAATATGGTGCAAAGGGTTCAGACCTTTTTACTCTTTTTCTGTTTAGCCTCCGAAACCACCTTAAGGTATTACTTCAGCGGATGAATGAGGATGATATGTATGAATGTGAATAAAGTGTAATCTTGTGCAGTTTCAGGTCAACCAATCCAGAGAAGTGTGGTTAATTGAAACCCAACCACCAAAGAACACCAGTATACATGATTTAGTATTCAAATTCATTTAAAAGTAACTGCCTTCACTAGGATTTGAACCTAAGAACTCTTGACTTCAAAATCAGTTGATTTGCTATGACGAGTTAACCACTATTAGACCAGGCCGGTAGGAGGGGTTCAGACCTGCCTTCAGGAAAATGGGGGAGATTTCCAACACTTACTTTAAGACATTTACTTACTTTAAGACATAAATGAGAAAGTCCATTCTACTTTGTTGTAATCATAGCTGCAGAGTTAGTTATGCTGCAGGAAGGAAAGTATGATGATCAGTTAAAAAATGGGGTATGGAATTTTTTTTATTTCTCAAAGTTTCATGAACCAGGGACCCCAAAAAGCAAAAAAAAAGTGGGGATAATATTCATATATATATATATGTGTGTGTGTGTATGTAAGTGTATTGACTGACATATATGAAGTTTAATAACTTTTGACTGGATAAACCAATTTCAATGAAATTTTGTACAGAAACTCTTGTATATGGGCAACTGATTGCAAAATTTTAAGGCCAATATCTCCAAAGTGTGGGGAGAAGTTTGGGTAGTCAATTTGCTAAAAATTTTCCGAACATAATCCCACTTTATATTAAGCTCAGTACATGTGTGCATAATTGTTTTACCATTTAAAAAACAAAATGCCCTAGAATTCTCCTTCCTCAAAAGTAAAAAAACTATCTTTTTATTTATTGCATATTTTTAACAGTTGTTTTTAAGTATTATCCTGAGCATACTATAAGTGCAAGCGATCAAAAAGAAATACTTTGGGGTAATATTAGAACTGGGGAGCCAATCAACATTAAAAATATTGATTTTTTTAATGATTTAAATCTTTGTTTATTAGTAAATATAATAATAATAAGCTTTTGGTAATAACATTACAATAAAATTTCATCACAATTCACCCTCCCACCACCTTGAAATCCCTTTTTTACTTGGCATTTTTATTTACCATTGGTTACATTTCTAAATTATATACATACTCGCTAATATTATTAAGGAATTCCCATTGAAATTCTGCAAAAATTATATAAGAATAATATATAGAACTTCTTATGGTAGAACTACATAATGTAGTTCTGAACAACTCTTCTATCAGTAGTATAGTAAAATACAATAACAATAACAATAATCATAAAAATAGCAGATAGATAAAACACTTAAAAAAGAAAAATCTGAACAAAAAAGAAAAGATTAAAAATGAAAGTGAAAAGAGAAACATTGAGGAAGGGAATGAAGAATTGAATAATGCATAACACTCAACGGATGTATTCACACTATAGAGTTACAAATGTCCAAAACGTGTACTTGCTTAAGTCTTCTAATATCGTCATTGTTGTCTAGAAATTTTGCGACCAAGTGGTTAACATGGGTATTTAATCAAAATCCATATTTTAAACTGAAACTTTGTATTTCTTCCTAGATGTACTATAAACTCAAATATTCGTTGATTTCTCTGTGTTTACTAAACCACGGCACATCAGTTAGTTTATTCTGAAACCGCAGTATTATTTCAAAATTTTATTTGTTTTCCGTGGTGTAACCCAATATGTATCCATATTGGTTTCCAAATTCCTGAGCATAAAAGCAGCTTATTAAACAAGATAACTCAGACCTCCTGCCCAGCAACTAGTACATTTCCTTGAACTTTATGTTAAGTTGCTTTCTCTTCTCTCTCACGTGAACTTCCACTTCAAATGATGTTCCAGGTGAAAACCCAGATATGTTACACTTTCAGTATGCGGGATTAAAATTATATTAAGGTGGACCAGTATACTTGGTCGGTACTTGGTTAATCCTTATCTTCCATGTATTCAGCCACTTAATCTTTCTACTTGCTGGGTAGATTAAATTTAATTAAGATTGTAGATTAGTCAGGCCACAGTTGGGTTATCATCAACAGCCAGATAGGCATGTAGCATCGGCAAAAAAAATAACAGGAATTCATTTTCAACCTGAAGGTTGGCAGGGAAGATACAGTATAAAACAGGTAACCCACAGTTGTAAGACTTTCCCGGAACGCAGATTAACCGCGTGATGGGAAAGTCCTACGACAGTAAATCTTTTTGTCATAGATCCGATAAATCGTAGCATCTGATATGGTGAAGATAGGAAATTAAAGCCTTTCATAAGGGACCCACCGGGTTGGTCTAGTGGTTAACGCGTCTTCCCAAATCAGCTGATTTGGAAGTCAAGAGTTACAGCGTTCAAGTCCTAGTAAAGCCAGTTATTTTTACATGGATTTGAATACTAGATCGTGAATACCGGTGTTCTTTGGTGGTTGGGTTTCAATTAACCACACATCTCAGGAATGGTCGAACTGAGAATGTACAAGACTACACTCATACATATCATCCTCATTCATCCTCTGAAGAATTATCTAAACGGTAGTTACCGGAGGCTAAACAGGAAAGAAAAAAAGTAAAACAGGTCCCAAAATTGAACCCCTGAGGAACTTCTGATGTTTTGACAAAGAATGCAGATAATTCTTCATTATACTTGATTTTTTTTAGTATTTATTCAATTTTAGTTAAGGTTAAAAAGTAGTAAAATATATAATATTATTGTTTTTTAATTTACTTATATATTTTTTTCTAAATTCCATTGAATCGAAATTGCATTGATAAACAATAAAAACATATTTGGAGAGAAAGACCAGTACAGTTTGATTTTTTAATGTTATTGTAAGCTTTTAACTTATCATAAAAGATATTGCTCATCAATTATTGTATGTCAGTAACAACAACCTAAAACACCTGTTACAGGTGTTACAATCACAAGGTATAAGTCGTACCGGAAAGTCGAACACTGTATCAATAAAAACAATATTGGCATTCTAGAAAAGGAAGTGATGTGATTTACTTTCATAGAATTGAATTATTGCTACATATCAGCATACCAATTCGACTGAAATGAAGGTGATATTCAGTCCTTCACCAGATTAATACCTCCTATTATTTTCACGATAGACACTGGTGGCATAATGATCATCATTAATCTAAGCAACTTTAGTCCTCAAATACTTTTATATGCATGAAGGTCATAAATGAGACAATGTAAAATTATATTCATATATATTTATAGAATTTGGCGCCTTCAACTACTTATTATTATTTATATAAGTTAAAATTATATTTCTGCCGGTTTAAACCCAGGATTTTATTATATAAATATTCAAATTAAAATATAGAAATATATTCTATCTGTAATGAAAGAGACAACCTCCTTGGGTATTGTTCTTTTTGATAATTTTAACTGTAAAGCTAACATAAACAAATTACCGGTATTTAAAAAACTGAGTCCATAGTTAACTATTTTCATTTCACAGAAACTTTTTGTTACTAAGTTTATGAAATTGGAATATTTCACCCATTTTGAATTTATTCTTAGAATGGGTGTTCCTACAGAAGAATTTCAATGAAACTATGTAGATATTCAAATTATAAAAACCTGTTTTGAATTATATACAAGAAACTTGTAACTTCATGTATAAAATTATTGAAAAGATATACAAAAATTTGATTCACTATCACTTTTATTTTGAATTAGTTACTTTTCTTTCATAAACGCTTTTAAATAATTTGATTAGAAAATACCTTAAAGTATAAGTATTCATGAAATAGAGATGAAATGCAATGCCTAATTCGTAGGATTTCCTGAACTGAAATAGGTTCATAGTACCTTGGCTTGAAGTTAATTCATTGTCAAGTAATAAAAACACTTCCTACTGAGGTTTCTTTTAAAAAGCACGTGTAAGAATATCTATTTGAAGTAAAATTTTATTAACTGTCACTATTTAATTTAAATCTGCATTTTTTATGAAAAATAATATTAATAAATTTATTAATAATATTAATAAAGTACTATAATTATATTATTTTTTTTTTTATAATGTCAATAATTGAGAATAATTCGTAAAATGCTAATTTTAATATAACTGGATTGGTTGGACATGGTGAAACAATCAAGTGGCAACCATGATCATCTGACTTAACACCACTAGATTACTTCATTTAGGACTAAGGTTAACGGTGTGTAACTTCGGTTACTACCAATTCTCGGAAAGTGCAGGCCAAAGAAGAATGAAGAGGTCATCAGAAGAAGAAGAGGAAGAAGAAGAAGATGAAGAAGAAGGAAGACCCTCTACCTGTCCCAACATCACGGACAGGAGTCCGGAACAGAGCCCAGCAGAGATGCGTCCTGAAAGGCAGCCATAACAGAAGTGGATGAAGAACTTCTACCCTTCTCCCTTCTGAAGAACTTCTCCCTTAAAACTTACATGTAAATGTAAGTTTTAAGGGCAATTACGACTCCTCCGGAGAAGGGGGCGCATTGCTCCCACCATATATTTAGTGCCCCGTTGTGGCGTATTCCTGCTAGCCTATGAAGCGTTAGCACCGAAAGGACTTCAGTGGACGGTCTGAAGGGGAATTACGTCGGGAGGACAGGTTGCATAAGCCTAGCCTTCCGCGGTCGGCCCATAAAATGGGTACGATAACGCTGGTTTAACAACGGATTGGAATGCAATTAAATCCGTCCTTAAAAATACTAAATATTAAATAAGACAAAACTTGAAAAATTAGACCCGTCACTTAAAATAAACCTTTTAAAAACACGCCCGATTTGAATAATCCAGCAGCAAGGGACTCTGTCCAGGTTCTGCGATCCGAAGGGAGAATCTATAAACTCCCGCTAACTTTGCATTCCATTCCATTCCATTCCTTCATTTAGGACCATATGAAAACATTATTATACCGACAAAAAGTTAATACTAAAGAAGAGTTACTCATTAAAATATGAAGTGCTACTAAATTTATACAAAACGATCCTGAGATGATACAGAAAGCCACCGGAAATATTTTACACTGATAAGACAGTCTTGTATAGCCTCTGGTCAACCATATATCTCAGGAATGGTTGACCTGAGACTGTGCAAGATTACATTTCATTTACATTCATACATATCATCCCTCTTCTATGAATCATGAGACCTTGTCGATGGTAAGGGGGTTTAAGTGCTCAGTGATACAGAGTAGCTTAACCAAAGGCACAAACATATCGGAGTGGTATCTGTTGAGAGTCAGACTAAGGAATGGTTCCTGAAAGAGGACAGTAACTCTTTCAATAATTGTTAAAAAGGCATAGGTCAGCAAGACTTAAATAACTCAGCGATAGAATCATTGTAATCAAGATAAAATCAAAACCTAAGCTGACAACGATTGTTTATCTATATGCCTACAAGTGATTATGATGATTATGAGGTACAGTGTATACACAGAGAAATTGAAGAAGCAGTTAAACACATAAAAGGCAATGAAAATTTAATAATAGTTGAAGATTGGAATCCAACCATCGGAGAAGGCAACGAAGGAACTATTGTGGGTGAATACGAGCTGGGCAAAAGAAATGAAAGAGGGGATCAACTTATTCAGTTTTGCGAAAAGTATAATTTAGTAATTGCCGCCAATATCCAGTTTAAAATATAAGAATATACACTCTGAAAAAGCCAGGCGATACTGCAAGGTATCAAATAGATTTCATATTATGGTTAACCAAAAAATTATAAATAACTCTTAGTTATTTATAATTTTGTTAGTTATGGTCCCAAAAACTACAGTAGGGCTTATTTTTATTAGAAGAGCTGAAATCCGGGCAAAATCTTTCACTAGCCGTAAACGTTTCCAGACCTATATTTATGTGAACCTTTTTCACTATTTTCACCAGTAGAACATGTCCTGAAAGTTTTTCTGTTTCCTCGTAGGATATTCTGTATAATTTTAGAAATTATAATAAATTTTCCAGCTTACCTAAAATTATAATGCAGCAGTAATACTACTGGTAGGAATTGGTGTTTTGAAATGTAACGTTTACACTTGCTGTACTTTCTAATTTTCACTTTAAGGCATATTTAGAACATATTTAACAGATTTAAGTTTTTTTCTAGATTTCTGCTGCGTAAACATATGAGTAGGCTACATCCATTTAAAGTTAAAATAAAAATCTACAATTTATTATAATTTAAATAAAAATTTTATAAGAAAGATTTTAGAATCTAAATGTAAAACAATAAAAATACTATAAGATCAAATGAAGAAATTTAGAAATTTTAAAACTGTATAAGAAAAGAATATTAGACTTTTATGGGCACTTAAAAATAATGTAGAACAACAGATAACAAAAAGAACTTTTAATTATCTTTCTAAATTAAAAAACTAAAAATAAATAGTTTCAAATAACCGACAAAGTCTAAAGAAATTAAATACTACAGAAAAAGAAATTTTTGGCCGAAATACTTTCAGAAATAAAATTAAAAATTTTTCAAGAGTTTTCAAGAAAACAAAGAGGAAAAAAAGGAGTAAATTTTCCCTAAAAAACAGAAATGAAATTAGCCAAAGAATTATACAGTACTTATAGAAAAACAAAATGCTAAAGTAAAGTTGTTTTTTTAATTAATGTTAAAAATAAAATTAAAAAAGTATAATTTTATAAGTAATTTATTCATTTAGGAGTTGGTTAAAATTTTCATCTTTTTATCTTATTCCAATACGATATTTCATGAAATTTAAATATTAAAGAAACCCAAATGAAGAAAACATTAAATACAGAATGATACAAAAAAGAAGAATGTTCATACTTAACAGATGTCTGCTAGTTTGAATATACTAAATGACAGAACAAAATTCTTAAAAAAGAGTACACTACATTAAAGTAGTAAAACTGCTCTAAAAGAAGGAAAAAATTAAAGGTTCCTGCGAGATGTTTGTGATGAAGAGAGACAGAGATATAAGGAAAGAAGGGATATATGAAAAAATAATTCAGGGTATGGATGTAGTAAAAATCTCAAAATTGAAAATTATTATAAAACACAGAAAAACGAACAGTAACAAATTATCTAAATGGCTAATACACTCTTAAAAAAATTACTGAAAAATATTATATATTACGTAATAATCTTATTTAAAAACAGAGATTACGTTATGTTTATGTAGAGTAAATGTTCGCTGTTAAACAAGTTCTGCTGGAAGAATAAAATACTACTATTAATATACAAAAAAAAGCATTATTTCGAATGACTTTCTACAAGGAAAACAGACATCTTTTTAATTAGTAACCTAGGGCATGATTAAACATGTTACTACAAATCAAGTTAAATTCTTGCATTAACAATTGTTACATATTATGAATTCTAGCTTAATCGCAAACACCTAATAGACATACGTAGTCTAAGCATACCATATACGAAGCCTCATAAACTTATCCGTAAATATAAGAAGAAAATGCTGATAACAAAGTTGTTACACTTTCCTGGCATTTGTAAGAAATTTCTTTTTAAATCCAGTATTAGGTTGTGATAAGATGGTGCTCCTCGAAGAGTATCGATAAGAGAAAGCCAAACACACCATTAAAAATTTTGTCCACGAAATATTGCGATCTAAGGACCGAGAAGCGTACGATAAATGGTTTGGCTTTTAGTACAGCACTGGTCACCAAGAGCAAAGATGCCGGCTACCAAGAACATAACTTGGAGACCTCATGAAGATCTGAATATCAAGGATCGGCGTTACGAGGCCGATTGACGCGGTCAGCCTGGCAGCGGAACCACGTCGTCTAACCGCACAAGCCCAGATGGATGGCGGTAATGACGCTCCCGGGACACCAGATCCCCCGTGCGCGCTCTCCTCCGTAGAACCGTCACCTTTTGGTGGTATTGAAGCGGAACACACTGTTCAATGCATTCGCGCTAAGGGTTTATACCTGTCTGGGAACTGCGCATGGCTTTTGGTGAATCCGGTTCCTAGACTGGGGATAAGGCGTAGTTTTTGGTTTAGTGGGTTCAACTCCCACATACCCGGGAGGCGTCATACTACGGCCTTTCTGAACCTGCATGGCTCCAAGGAGCGATACCAACATCTTTGTTCCTTTTGTTCGGTATGATTGCCGGAGACCGAAGTAGTTCCGCACGCTAAATGAAAAAAAAAGTTCCAAACACACTAGAAAAAGTTTTAAAAAATTCAAAAAATCTGTATTTTTAAACTTTGATTGATTCCTCCACCTAAAATTTGGCTTCAAAGTACCTTTTTGGCGTTTACATTAATACTATGCTTAGGAAGACAACAAATTTGGTAAAAAATATACAATAAGTAAAGAGTTAATTTTTTCGATTTTTGGTGAAGGGGATCAATTGATTTTTTAAATGGGAAGATAAGCATGTTAGTATGTACTGAGCTTAATATACGGTGTGTTCCTAAAAGAATCATCTGATTTTAAAATTTCATAACTATTCAGTTTTAATCCGTTTTAATCGAGCAAAGTAAAAATTCTGAAATTCATTGTTAGAGTTAAAGAACTCTCGAGTTTCATTTTCCAGCAGGACGGAGCACCACCTCACTGGAGTCTGTACGCTCGAGGGCTTTTGTATGATAGGATTCCCTAACGATTAATCGGCCGTATGGGATCTTACGATTCAGTTTTGTATCACTGACCTTCAAGATTGTCAGACCTAACTGTGTGCGAGTTTTACTTGTGGATTTTGTGAAAGATTCTATTTATGTGCCTCCCCTTCCAGCTACAGCGGTCGAATTGCGTAACCGCATAGCAGCAGCTGTGGCAACAGTGAGTAGAGAAGCGCTTGCTAAGGTGTGGAACAAATTCGACTACCGTGTGAACGTATGCCGTGCAACAAGAATGTAAGGCCATTTAGATGGCGATAGCCTTGAAACAGACGACTGGGTATGTATTTGTGTACCGACCCAAGACACCGCCGGAAGAAGTCGGAGGCTTTTGCCGAGGATGGTTGAGAGGGGTTATCATAGCCCGGCAAGTGCTGCAACACAAAAAGTCCGAGGGTATATTGAGGACTGCAGGTAAAGGCTTTGACCTAGGAACTGCAGGGGCGGCGGGCTACGGAATAGCCCACGATTGGCGATATAATCAAAATAAAAAATAAAGATGCCGTACATCCCAAGGGAAGCATATTGAGCATCTATGACTTGGTATGTAAAAAAATTTCATGAATAAACCTTTAACACAAAATTAATCTTAAATTTTTATATTCAAAATTTTAAATATAAACAATTCAAATTGAATGATTCTTTTTTGGATACGTTGTACGAAAATGAAAATTCTCTTAACAGATTTTATTGTTACGCCAGTTAAATTGATCTTATTTCAACATTCGTCATTTTGAAATCATTAATTTTTAATATGATGGAAGATCAGGATTGATGAAGGGTCTTATAGGAACACATTATGTTTTCTGAACTCATCAGAAAAATTACTTTTGTCTTATGTCGTACGATTAAGATCTAACATCAATTAAAAGATAAAAGCTTATTTTAATACACAATTTATTTATTCACGCATTTATCGTCAAAGATTTATGTATGTGATTTTCAACAATAGTTTTTCTTGGTTTGCCTGATTAAATCAAGCGTATAAACCTGAACAAGTATTATACAACATGTCACGGCTGCTCGATTGCCCATTAAACGTATTTATTATTATTATTTTTAACAAAAACCACAATACAAGAAGATGCAAAGTGATTATAGTTCGTAAAATAAGAACAAGTACTATTACTATTATAATAATGCTGAACATTTTTTTTTTTTTTTATTCGACCTTGAAAGTTATAAGAAACGAGTATATTCACGAGACATAAATAAGCACATCAAGTCATCCTTAACCTTGCAAACAAAGCTATTAAAATACAATACTAATATAAACACGCACGCGGGACGCTGGCGCGCACACATAACAATACATAAAAATGTGTTTTTTAGACAACATAATGTTTTTTAGATAGTATGAGTGTGTCAATACGAAGATAAATATGTGCTTTATCTGTTTCATTGATATTAATAAAATCTTTCAAAGAAAATATTAATATACTAACGGATAGAAATAACATTTCAGTAGTCTGATAAAATATTATTTTGTCTGTAAAAATTAAATTTAAAGAAAAGACAGAACATAAAAACCTTTATCTTATTAATAATTATCTCAGGTATTACTTTCGTGCTGATTTGGAAGTCGAGAGTTCCAGCATTCAAATCCTAGTAAAGCCAGTTATTTTTACACGGATTTGAATACTAGATCGTGGATACCGTTGTTCTTTGGTGGTTGGGTTTCAATTAACCACACATCTCAGGAATGGTCGAACTGAGAATGTACAAGACTACACTTCATTTACACTCATACATATCATCCTCATTCATCCTCTGAAGAATTATCTAAACGGTAGTTACCGGAGGCTAAACAGGAAAAAGAAAGAAAAGGTATTACTTTAGTACAATTATATAAATTTCATTCTAAAACATTGGATAACGAACAATACAATAAGATTGACTGTACAAAGGATTAGGTAAGTTATAATGTTGTCATACAATAAACTGTAATGTTTATCATTTTGTTTCATATGTTGTGTCACCAGAGTTTTGATGGGAGTTTGTGGCGATTTTCAACGGTCAAAATTACATTACTTCAGTTATAGATGTAATTTAGAAGATTTCTTTTTTACAAATTCTTTTAAACAGAAAGAATAATCTAAAGAAACACGTAACCTTTGAATATCTAGCTTCGGAAAAAAAGGGATTTGTGTTTTTTTGATTTTAAGCCTGGAGGAAATTTTACAATGTTCTGATTTATTAACTACATAAAAATTTTAGTATTATCCTAGAGATATAAAGTCCATCGATGATCCAAGAAGGCACTATGAGAGAGTTAAAACGGGACTTAAATATTTTCCATTCCAAAAAACCTGAAATACATTAAAAGCTAATAACTAAATAGGAAAAGATAAATTTAAATTTTGGAAAAAATAAATGAAAACATTGGAAGAGTAAGGAGTATATCTAAATGCTACCCTAATTATTTTAAATACTTCAAAGTAAGGTCCCAAAAAGACATTTTAAAGCTTTTATTTCGTCTCTCCATTTGTGGTAATAAATGAATAACTCCTGTTTTGATATGTTTAGGTAATTTATTTGTGTGTTTTATAATAGTATAGTATATTTTTTATCATGGAGGGGCGTAAAATCTGCTCTGTATAACGATTTTACCTGAAAAAAATAAATTTTTTTAATTACCGAAAAATAACTATCGTTCAGAAAATAATATTCCGCAACCGTTTTCATCGAGTAATATTCTAACGTAATCTACATAATAAAAATTCGCTTGGTGTTTATAAAAAATTATTTTGTTTAAAAAACTCTCAATAATGTGTATTTTCAACCATGACAACAGCTAAACACTTTTTAGAAAAAAGTGAAATTTTATTTTTAAATTTCTAATGTAGCAAGAAGAACCCGTCGGTTATAAATTCTAGTTGTAAACTCGACATCGCAAATTATCTGATTTTGAAGTCGAGAATTCTAAAGTTCAAATCCTAGTAAAGGCAATTACTTTAAAACGGATTTGAATACTAAGATTGTGTATACTAGTGTTCTTTGGTGTTTGGTCAATTAACCACATATCTCAGTAATGGTCGACCTGAGACTGTACAAGACTACATTTATATATCATCATACATATCATCCTCATTCATTCTCTGAAGCTAATACTTTAAGGTGGTTCCGGAAACTAAACAAAAAAAAAGACTGATGTCACCTCAAGACGAAAATTTATGTATAATCTTGTATATTATTGCGTGTTTGTACATACGATTGTAAATTTACTATTATATTTTGGTTCTTATAAAATAAGAAATTGTTGGTATTATTATTATTACTGTATTGTATTGTAATGGTATTATAATTATTATATCCAAACTTTTTTAATATAAAATTCGCCGCTTTAGAAATGATTCTATAATTTATTAAAAATAGCTACCGTATTTCAACAGGAACGAATTTTTAACCCTATCCTTGCAGATATACGATATTGAAGATGATACAATGGAAAAAAATGTATAAGTGAAGAGGAATATTCAGTTAAAAGTATACAAATTCAGTTAACAAACGTAAAAAGATTTTAATTTTGTGAACCTAGCTTTATTTCCCTATTAATGTTTTCCTTGAAATGAATGAACTTTTTTCTTTTTTTTAACATAAGTTAAAAGTCAACGGATATACTGTCAGGGTCGTGAGAATAAAAATTAAAAGAATTGAATATTAATTAAATTGACTAAGTTTACGTACTAGTTAAACCTTCAAGCAGGATGATTTTTTAATTTAGTAATTGGAAAAATTATAATTATAACAATCTTTGTTACCAAAGTTATATAATTACTTCAGTTAATATTATATGTTCCATTTAGTAATTAAATTCTTGTAATTCTTTTTAATTAGCATTTATTAAATAATATAAAAAACCTACTTACTCAAGGTTATTTTATAATATTTTTATGTGATGTCCATCATCATATGGGTCACGCATAACCTGGCCACCATTAAAAGTTTAATTTTGTTATCCTTGATTATTATGTTTTTCTCTTTTGTGACTCCAACACTACATAATTTTATAATAATACATAGTTTTTGCTTAATCCCGTTGCACTATAAAAATTACAAATTACACTTTGAACATTTAAGCAAACTACAAACATACTTTTTTCCCGGTAAAACAGATTTTTAAAAAGTTTTTTTATTGCTGTTCAGACAGAGAATAGAACACTGGATAATTATGATCAGATTCATCGTAAAATGGGTTTTATGCTCTCAACAAGATACCTAACAAAAAGGTAAAATCTGTGTAACTTGAAATTTGATTACTTACTTACTTTACTTAGAACTTTATTTTTGAGATTGTTTATTATTTTTACCTTCTTCTTTCTTCTTAATAATCTCTTCAAAACTGCATTTAGTAGACCCTCTCTTCTAGCAAATGACGTCTCAATGTGCTTATATGAACAAAATTTCACTTCTTGCAGCAGAAATTATTTCAGTTCATTTAAATGTATTAACATTTCGAATATTTCTAACTCCTTTTTTCATCACATTTAGTAAGCGTATTTCATATTTATAAAACGTACTCGTTCAATTATAAAATTTCTCACGCATTGTTTAAAAAATATGTGAAATAAACTTTTTTTAAGGTAACTATATTATTTAAGAAAAGCAAAAGTAATTTTTAATTATTCTTTTTACTTTGACTTTTTGAAGTTAGTATGAAATAAAATAAATTTACCTTTACTTTATTAAAACAATGTATTTTTCCTTAATTTTTTATCTATTATTTTTAAATATGGATAATCCTAAAAAAACGTTCTATTCAAATATAAAAATGTTTATACACTATAAAACATAAAAGCCATCCAAATATATTCGCCACTTATTATGGTATAGCGAGAAAACTGCGTGAATTAATATGAAAAAAGAAAAAGAAAATACAGAATTGTAATAAAAATACTCTTCCTGAGCGGTTTCTCTGGAATAAGAGAATATTCCACCGGGTTGGTCTGGATTTGGAAGTCGAGAGTTACAGCGTTCAAGTCCTAGTAAAGGCAGTTATTTTTACGCGGATTTGAATACTAGATCGTGGATACCGGTGTTCTTTGGCGGTTGGGTTTCAATTTACCACACATCTCAGGAATGGTCGAACTGAGACTGTACAAGACTACAACACTTCATTTACACTCATATATAACATCCTCAGTCATCCTCTGAAGTATTATCGGAACGGTAATTACCGGAGGCTAAACAGGAACAAAGAAAGGAATCATAGAATACAACATACATATGATTTTAAATTATATTTTCCAACAAATTTTCTTGAATTTTCGCAGTAAAACTATTTAAATATCAAAATATCTGGCTAATTGTCATTACGCTATAAAATTCACCAAGCTGAAAAAGTTGATGACGATAAAAAATTAAAAAAAAAAACACCTTTAAACCTTCTTTGAAGAAATTTAAACTTTAGTTTATAATACTTTCAAATTAAATTACCTTTAATAATCATTAATGGGATCTTCAGAAGCAACTTCCACAAAAAATAGTCATTGATATCAACATATCTCATATGATATCGAGATAATACATTTTTTTAAATATATTTTCCTAATATGTACGTTGCAATCTGTACAACTAGAGAAAAATAAGCAACCCCCCCCCCCTACCCCACGGCCCACTGAGATGGGGATAATATGTATGACAAGTATATGTCGTGTAGTCTTGTACAGACACGATCGACCATTTCTGAGACGTCTGGTTGATAGAACCTCAACCACCAAAATTTCGAAGTCGAAAGCTCTAAGGTACAAATCCTATTAAAGGCAGTTACTTTTATACGATTTGAATACTAGGTCGTGAATACCGGTGTTCTTTGATGGTTGGGTTAGAACCGCACTTCTCAGGACTGGTTCCGGAGGCTAAACAGAAAAAAGAGGAAACCACCAAAATACACCGGTGTCCACTGTTTCGTATTCAAAGCCAAATAAAAGTAACCCACTTTTACTATGATTTGAATCTTCGTATTTTATAAGGTATAAAAAACTATGATTCTCCTTTATTTGAAGTTGGTTAATCTTTTTTTTTTTCAATTTTATCAAATAAATTACGTCTTAAATAATTATTATGGCTGAGGAAGTAAATTAAACTTTCTTTTAAATAACATTTGTTTTTCTTTAAACTCATTATGAACTTAAATTATGACAAAATTATACTTCTTACTTTATATATATATATATATAATTTAAAATCACAAATATTAGAATTTGCTAAAGATAATTTGACTTTTTTTATATATTTAATTTCCTTAATAAATAAATTACATTTATCATACTTCTTCAATAATTTAATAATTTCAGTTTAATATTTTTTGTAAATTTAACTCGCGAAACAATTAACTTAATAATAATGTTGATGACTATCATAAATTTATATTATCTTTGGCTTTACCTTTTCCACTATTCGTATTACAGTAATCTTTATTAAATCATTTACGATTTATATTTTCTTTTTTTTTTTATTTAAATTAAATTGAAAGCATTTCTTCATATCATTTTAAAACCAACTTTGGATTAATAATAATAATAATTATTATAATTAATAATATATTAATTATTAATAATTATTTATTTTCTCTGTGCAATAGAACAGCTGCATAAAGCCTTCGTATGTCACACAAAAGTACAGAAAACTTGTATACATAACTCAATTTTACACAGTTAAAATTTACACATTTTTTACAACACAGTTAACAAGTTACATTTTACAACTCAAAAAAACACATAATTCAAAATATACAAAATATATTATTGAGAACACGATCTCAATAATAATAGGCGTCAAAATATCAATAATTATAAATTACGATGAAATATCGCAAAAATTATTATTAATAATTACAAACCCATAAAAATTAAATCAACAACTGGATTTATGATTACGTTAATAACCTTAAGAATTTTTATTTTTATGTTGCACCTCCACCACCTCTCGTGCAACCACAGCACAAAACAACACAAATCAGTACAACTGTCAATTCATGGAAATAGTTCCTTGACGCTCCTAACGAAGAATTTCCATTCGACAGAAAGAAGTGAGTCCTTCCATTATAGTCATTAGCAACATCCGTCCACCTTGCATTCGGAGACAAATTAGATTTTCGCTCAATCTTAAAAGGCTTAAAATTTCTTATTCTCATACAAAGAACGCGTAGCGCCATGCCAGAGTAGTATCAAACTGACCATGCATCAAGTCAAAAAATTTCCTTCTGTCACTTAAGTAAGCAAGACCAAGTCGTTTGCGAACTTCATCAGATGTAAAATCGACAGGAAACAGTAATTTTTGCAGGGCCACGAGATAAATTTTCCTTGGACATCCTCGATCACTACAGATGTAAAATACCTATCCCGGTTCCACACTACCGTAAGGTACTCCAGATGACAACGTACCAGCGACTTACACAGAGCAAAGCAGGTGAATACATCTCTAAAATTGCTCGCCAACCATCGAACGAGACCAAGATTCCGTCTTGCCTTGCTGACTATCTCCTCAACATGCCTGACCATAGAAAGTTTTTGGTCAAAGAGTATGCCAAGATATCTGATTTTCTCAACTCTCGCAACTGGAACTCCATTAATGATGTATCATAAATATGAAGAGACTGTACGTCGTGAAAACGACAAGACTCTTTGTCTTGTCAATATTAAGAGGCATGAAGTTGATCTGGACCCAAGAATAGATCTTACAGATATTATCCTGAAGCTTTAAATGATCAGAACAACTCCTAATAACACTATATAGTTTTAAGTCATCTGCGTAGAGTAGATAATTACTATAAACCGCATGAGAAATGTCATTAACAAACAATAGGAACAAAAGAGGGCCAAGGTTCGAGCCTTGAGGAACTCCCGAATACTTAAAACAAGGACATAGAACCACCATAACAGACCCTAAACATTCTGTCACACAGGTAGGAGACCCATAAACAGACCCATAACAGACCCTAAACATTCTGTCACACAGGTAGGAGACAAACCAGCAAATATAACTCAGGCTAAAGTCAAAATCGAAGAATTTGTGTAGCAGTAGATTTAGACTTTCAAAGTCCTTTTGATAACGTCGACCTGGCTTCGTTATTGAACGGCGGTGCCAGCAGTGACAAAGATGCACACAGATTAGAAGCGAGAGAGCGACCACGCCGGAATCCATGTTGATTTGGTGATATAATTTTGTCTACGTGATCATAAATCTTATCGAAAACTATTCGTTCCAAAATCTTAGACAAAGTGGAAAGTACAGGTATTGGACAATGATTCTGCACTAGAGGAGCACCAGGTATAGGGATCGGAGTCATTAAAGCTATTTTCCAGGTGTTAGGGAAAGAGCCACTTGCAAGACTACAATAGAAGGCAGAAGAAAGCACTGGAGACAGTATAGTGCAGAGACCCTTGAGTATAAACGGGTGAATTCCATCAAAACCCACGGCGGATCGCCCATTAATCTGAGAGATAGCTTTCCCCACTTCATCCACAGATATTGTAGTTGGAGAGAGTTCCACAACACTCAGTAAGGTCAAGACTTCCGGCAAAACTCGATTGGAAACTTCAAACTTCTGATAAATAGAGTAAACGATTCACATGCGACCGTCGCATCAACAGCAACATCGTCTTAATGACCGCTCGAATACAGCCACCAGTCGACCTACCCTTAGCTACATCTATCCAAAACCTGGATAGCTCTACTCGGATATCAACTTCACACCTATGGGAGTAAGCTTATTCTATCTCTAGAGATTGCTTCCTTTACGAAACGCCTCATCATATAAAACTCCGCATAACAGGCCGGTGAACCACTACGCTTATAGCGATTGTGCAACTTCCTCTTCTTCTTAAGAAGACCTATCAGCTGAGAACCAAACAGGATATCTGGCTGATTTACTGCGTGCCAATGGAACATTTTTATCAATTGCCTTGATAATAACATCTTGAATTCCAGCGATAGCGGCATCAATATCAGAATTCAATAGAATATCATACCACGGCGCACCAGAGATCTTATAAAAAGTTGAAAGTGATTTCCCTTTGAGAAATTTATTATAGTTCTCGTAGTATTCGACCTTAAATACGAAAAACTCTTTATAAGAACAATAAATGGCGGATGATAGAGGTCCGGCCGAACCAAAGGAGACACATCAAAATCCAAGTCCAGGACACAATTTGTAAGAACAAATGATTATCAAGCGCAGAATGATTATTCAAAATTTCATAACTTTCGTTGCATACAATATTCAAACTGGCCAGATCAAAAATTCAAAGATAGATCTAGCTTTCAGTTTAGAATAAAAATTTACGTGTGAGCAAAAGAATCTGTCTCTCCAAGAAACAACTGCACAATTTAAATCATCCATTATAATAACATCATAATTTAAGGTGTAAAGAATATCCAATAACGATTTAAAATAATTCTCAACAATGCAATGCGACAAAATCGGAGGAAAATACAATACAGAGATCAGAAGACTTCTTCACAGGCACAAGAATACATACAATATCATTCAAATGCTCCAAAGTCAAAACTACGAAGGCAATTTATTGTACTGTAAACAGTGATAACAGAACCCCCACCACGAGTCGCTGAGCCAGTATAATAGTAATGATAATAATTTATCCTTAAGGATTATGAAGTGAAGTGTTAATAAGTCACACATGAAAATTTGTAAGTTTTGGGAAATGAAATAAATGTATGATGGAAGACTTTCTTAATGTACTATACTTTGAGAAATGTTGTAAAAATTATTCTGAAGAATGATACGTATAATATAAAACTTGTAAGTCATTATTACGTAACTTAATCAATTCCAACCACATAACATGTGTAGTACAATCTGGGTACAATACTGTTTCAATTTATTATGGTTTCTGTATTAATTTTAAACACATTGTTAAATTCTCAATTCTTTAAATAATATAATGCAAAAATACATCGATTATAATTGTACTTTTAACTCTTATAAAAATAATTTGAAAAAATGATGTGGAGAACACAAGGTTTCCTTGTAATCCTATTAAATTACAATTACACATTTTTTTTAAAATGAAAAGTACATAAAATTTTATTTCATTAAAAATTTCTGATATTTTTCCTACCGTTTTTGGTTATTTTTTAATTATATTCATCGTAATTTTTTTTACAATGATAGGATAATAATTAATTATTAATAAAGCATTATAATTAAATTTAAAAAAAAAGTTAAACAAAAAGGAGATAAAGTCTGATTCGAACCGATGTGCCTATTCTAAGATCCAAATATTTCATTAATTAGAATTTTATTTGGCTATAAATCTGAAATCAATGAAAATAAGTACCACTTATGATATATCGTTGAAAAGTTCTCAATGAGGACTTATTATTACAGTTAAGAAAACGTCCAAAATCCAATTTCTTTTGGATTTTGGACACTTTTGGTTCAATCGATTGCAATCAAAAGTGGAGGAGCACAACTAGAAGTTACAACAGTGCTAAATCCAAAATTTCAACATCCTACGGCTCCTTTTTTGAGTTATGCGAAATACATACGCAAATACAAACATACATACGTACTTACAGACGTCACGCTGAAACTAGTCTAAATGAATATTTCCGTTGAAATATGAAAACCGAAATGTTTCGCGATCACAATACCTCCTTTACTTCGTACAAGGAAGTAAAAAGATTAAATTCCGTTTAATTTTAATAATTATAATAATATTGTATCTTATTTTAGTAGCGATCAAAGTGAAATATTTTTTACTTCGCTCGTTACCAAGTGACAATATGTAAAAAACGCATTATTTCTCACGAAAAGGGGGTACATAATTTGTAAATTTATATTAACAAATTATTTATACAACCAGTCCCTGTAAAAAAAAAGAATGTATCGCTTATTATGTGCATTTTGGAGGACTTGTCAGTGTGCTGATGTATAACGGTTTACTGGCTCAGTACACAAAATTATGGGAAAATACTTCACTTTTAATTTTTTCCAATAATCCTGACGCGGTATTCTTATTCCTTCACCAATTTATGTGTAAATTATATCCTGTATTAGGATGGTTGCAATCATTATAGTACATAATTATACAGATCGTATAACGAACTACTCCCGGGGACTTTCATACTCGCAAAAATATTGAAAAATATTAATATAAAATAGTGAAAGATTTTGCTCGGATTTCAGCTATCCCGGTGAAATGGGGTAATATTGAATTTTTTAGGACGTTAATTAAGGCGCATAATTAGTGATTTCTTATTTTTTTTGATGTAAAAAAATCAAATAAATAGGTCCCAAAACCGTATCTGCAGTAGTTTTTAAGAAATTTGGGATGAAAATCAATAAATTGGTGTAAAAATGTTTTTTTATGTTTAACGTATAATAATTTTACAAAATAAGCAACACGTAAAACTTTTAAACAAAACTTGTAATAATTTAATTCTGAACAAAATAGTATAAGTTGAATGAAAATAGAAAAGTTAGAAAAATTATAATTTTATTTAGAAAAAGTACATCACTATATTTTTTCAGAAAAGTTCTTAGTTAATGTAAACAAAAACCAAATTCATTTTTGGTGATGTAAAAAATTTGTAAAAAAAAATGTTATGTTAAATTGTTGTTAAAAACATCATTAAACTGGAAATTACAGAATTATTGTAAAATTAAAATAAATTAAAATTACTTAGTTAATAATTTAACTGACGTAATTTCTTATGTCGATGAAAAGATTGTCAGTTTACCGATCTGTGCTGACCAGAACACTTTCCGGTATCGTAAAAAATCGAAATTTGGCCACAAATATATATCTCTTGACCTAAATAAGTGCAATAAGGAACTCATTATTTTGTTTATATTTAATACTTTTAAAATAATTAATTATAGTTTATTTTAAAATGAGTATTTTTTATTTTAATTATTTCCTTTTAACTATTTTATTCTATTTTTGTATGTAATAAACCAAATAGACGGAGTTGTTAACCCCTACAAAACGTATTCCCTAATTCCGTTAGAAAGCCATAGTATTAACGGAAAAAAAATATAGAAAATATTTTAAAATTTAAATAAACAATTGTTTTAATGTACTCGAAGTTTTTTTTTTTTGTTTACCTATTTTGTCTTTGATGAAAACAATAATTTATAAATTATAAAATTTATAAATTTATAAACCTAAATAAATAACGGAGGATTTCCGAGTAATGTTGATATCGGAATCAACAGATTACTTTAAAACTGTTACAAAGTTACGTGCCTCAATTTTTCCACCAAGAAAGTACACGTTTTTTGATTGGCTTACCAGCTATGAAAAATCGTGCATAATAAGCAAAAGATTTTATCATTCAGTTCAGTGGTTGTTTATTACTATACTGATTAAATAAAAAAAATTATATTTAAAAAACCCTAGTAGCTAGCGGAATGGAAACAGATGGGAGGACCAAATTAGTCAGCCAAAACGGAAAGAACAGAAAAACTTCAGAAGCTTACATACTCACACGATCGCACTATAACGAACAAAGTAAATCGAGTCAGGCAAAATTCAGACACTACAAGACTGTCATGCTACCAGGAGCACTGTACGCATCAGAAACTACAACAATTGGAACATCAGGTATCACAGAAACAAAAAATATTGAACAGAAAATACTTACAAAAAGTTTTGGAGCAGTATATAGAGATGGCATATGGATGAAGGACCAACCAAAGTGTTATATGAACGAACGTACACACTCATAGACATGATCAGAAAACGCAGACTTATATTCTATGGGCACGTACAGCGAATGAACAACAGACTCACGAAGAGGATCTTTGATGTTGTGAACGGGTCAATCAGGAAAACCAATTACCATTATGAAATAGAAGAGGATCTAAGAGAAGAAGGGATCAACGTGGAAATGATGGGAGAAAAAGAAAAAAATTAGAAACAAAATTACGAACACAAAATTTGAAGTGAAAGCAAAGAGCAAAGGAAACAGGAACACGGTCAAGGAATGAAGAGATTTTGGGACGAGAAAAAGAAGGAGAAAACAACTTAGGATCGCACAATCATGAAATATTCGTGTTTAAACATTGCCCTTAAGAGCAAAATTGAGTAATAATAATATTAAAAGAAAAAAAAACAGATTTACTAAATATTTCAATCTTTTGATTTCTATCAAAAATAGTATTTCGATTAGCAAGCAAACTACAAAAATGATGAATTTCGGCAATCAGATTACATTAAAAGTTATTTTTTAAGCAGTTAAAAAAAAGCAGAACTTCTTAATTCAAGTTTTTTTTCTATTCAATCTGTACGACTAAGATGGACCATTTATTATATTTATTATTGGTGGACTAAGATTATTGTACTAATCGTCAATTAGTAGGGGGAAAGTTATTACACTTGAAAACAAAAAAAAATTCTTTTGTCATTATTATAAAATGGTAGACCTGTTAAAAAACGAAGGTAAAATATAAAACTTATTTTTAGCAATAGAAGAAAGAACTACTTGGAAAAATCTTGCAGAATTATAAGAAATTTGTTAAACTGTAACTTAAACTTTAAATAAATATTGAAAATTAAAGAATATGATTAAAAAAAAAAACATTGCTGATAAACTCTGCTTTTTAACATAGAATAATTAAAAAGCGTGCGGGTAACAATTTTGTATATAATATTTGTATGTAGTGTAGTATGATCTTAGAACGAGCGTGTAACGGATGAGCATGTAAAATTTCGTCTACCTACCTAAAAATACCCCGTTTAAATTTTGAAAATCGGACGATTTTTTGCATAGGTATTATAAGAGCCACCCTCCCAAAACAGCGCCTAACGAGGACCTCGTTTGTTATCAGTTGATGGTGATGATTGGTCTAGCCCCGCACGAGGTGCTTGTGTCACTTCCTCACCCACTGTAGCTTCACACGCAGTCCCCACGGGAACCGATTATTAGACAGGGATTTTTAAAATTTATTTACTATTATTTTATTTTATTTTATTTTATTTTATTTTACGTAAATATATATATATATATATATGTATTTACATAGCCTATGACACTCCCAATAGCATTAAGGATTCCAACTTGCGGTTATACATCTAAATCGGTTCAGCCGTTGAGCTGCTACGGTAGAACAAGTATACATACAAACACTCTAAATACATTACACTCCTTTCTGGGTAGTTGTGTAATAGACTTCATTAATTTATTGCTTTACCATAGCTGTTTTAATCTTTCCTTTAACTGAACCCATGTTAAACACCAGACGAGAATTACTAACCGGAATTACTTTCTCTTAAACAATCGATGTCACTTCATTCCTATTCTCTGTGGTATACGAAGTCAAAATGTAATGTACTTGTAAGGCAGAATAATATGTAACATGAAATTCGGAAACCTTAACGTACAACAATGTATTTGGCTCAGAAAAGAAGGAAACGACATAGCAATTCACTTTTCTTAATAAGTCTGACATAGGTCCCTAGACCTATGTCAGATGGGAGTGATTAATTTATTTAAGAAGTGACTTGTGATTCATATCAGGACACCTAAAACTACTTTGAGTATATCAGTGAAAAAAAGAAAAGAATTTAAAATAAATAAACTTAAAATAACAGCCCAACAGTGCTAAAAAAAAAATAAATAATGAAAATAAAAATTAATAAAAAAATTGAAGTACAGAAAGAAAACGTTCAAACATGTAATAATAGAATAAAAAAATGAAATGAAGTTAATTATGTTACACTTATATAATAAAATAATAAATAATGAACTGGGATATACGTACATAGTTCACTTTGTTTACAATTTAAATAAGCACGATAATAAATTTAACGCAAATTATGAAGTTAGTTGAAGCAAACGTTCAAGAAAAAAAATATATATAGTGATGACGTAAATACAAAAATTAATGCAATGACGCATTTGTTTTTTGTTTTTTTTTTTTAAGGGAAATAGAATTAATAAAAACAACACGTCATTCAAGGTTGAGTATGATTTTTCAAAAAATGTTCACAAACAATTATAAAAAATGGGTACTAATATTAATTATTAATTATGTTTAATCATGTATTCTGTAAAACGTTTTATGATTATAACTAAACAAACATTTTCTTACTTGCTTCATATTTTTTATTAACAAGTAATTGTAAAAAATTTTTTCTTTGGCAAAATTTGTTTATGGACGACTACATTATAATATACTTTTAAAACTTATACAGATATAAACTCGGATACATAAATAACAAATTATCTTCATCCTTGCCTTCGTCAGGTTTCTGACACTGATGTTTTGGCACGATATCTGTTTTATTTATTTGATTGAAATTTCAATTTTAAGGTCATTTATAGTTCATTTTGTTTGAAGGTTAGAAAGGATATCGTTATTCTAATGTAAACAACACTTAAAGTAATATATACTAAAGTGATTCGCTGAAATCGGAAGTTAGGTTAAAAGATTATGATTAATATTGTCTGGTTTTATGTTACTCGTATGTTTATTCTCTTTAGTATCTCTTAGAGATTCCTTTTAGTATCCTTCCTGTGTACTACTCATTTGAATATTTTCTCCACTGCACTATTCTAGTCGTGTTATATCTTTGCCCATGGATTTGAAGTTTATATAACTTGCTTCATAATAAGGATAAAAATCAAGTACACTTATTTAATTTACTCAATGTGTTTCTCTACTACTCGGCACAATTTTATTTTATTTCTGAAACTTTTCTTTAAAAAGAAAGTGGAATATTAGTCTTTTTTACATTTTTAAAACAATTTAACTTTATACTAATGTGAAATGCGGGAGAAAAAAAAACTATGCTTTATTACGTATCTGCTTATTACCAATCTTCTCATTGTTCGATAGGACCCTTCGTATGAAGTTTTGACCTTTCTGTCTTTCTGAGTATGGACATTTTACAACTAAGAATCACTTCAGCTAAGAATATTTTATTTTTTAAATTAAAAAAGCTGACAACACCGTTGGGGGACTTACCAGTCACGCGGCTAAAGGCACGTTCCGGGAAAGACCTACAACTGTGGGTTGTTTCTGATGCACGGCTTACACACACAACTTAATTTAAAATATTTATCATTTTATTTAAATGTAATATTCTTTCGTTTATTTAATTAAATGATTCTAACTAAAGCGCGGGGCGCATACCCTATTTAATTGTGTAAAAAACATTTTGAAAAGTTGGACCCCCCTCCCCCCAAAAAAAGATGTTGTAGTCGTCTGCTATGCTGTGACGTTACAGGTGAGTGGTAAAATTAAATAAATGAATGGATTTAAAGTGAAAAAAGTGACTCGGTCTGGGTGTGTTTCGAACTCGATCGCCCGGTTGATTCTATACCTGGTGCGTTCAGCCTTGTGGCTGCAACGGTCTGCCGGCCGTACAAGCGAAATTTGTTCTATCTAAGTTGTGAAATTACATTAATTTAGTTAGTGCTGACCGTCCTCGCTAGTATCATCACAATTCGATAGTGGGATTTGTGACTAGCAAAACAATCATTGTAAATAAAATATTTCATCGCTGTTTGTTGCACCGAGAAGTACTTGTCTTTAAATAATGCCTGAAAACTTAAACGAATTATTAAAACAAGTAGTTACCAAGGTTAATTTTATTAAGATGAGACCAATGAAAAATAGAATTTTCAAACAATTTTATTCAGCTACGGACGCAAACTACAAATATTTACTTATTCATACAAAAGTGAGATGGTTGTCACGCGGAAAAGTTTTAAATCATGTGTTGGACCTAAAATTCAAATTTCTGTTTTTTTTCGAAACAAGAATATGAACTTTTTCTACAGCTGAAGAATGATAATTGGTACAAAAATTTGGCGTAGTTGGCTGATCTTTTTGCTTACTTCAATACTGTCAATATAACTACGCACGGAAACAACAAAAATTTTCTTACTGATAAATTATGTTCAATAAAGAAAAAAAATTACTACGGAAAAGACACATCATGCAATGAAACATAGAAATGTTCCCTTCAATGATAGATACTAATGAAGAAACCTTTTCTTTAATAATCGACCATTTAACGGCAATAGAAAACAAATTTAAAAACTATTTTCCATTGTTAGACACTGAACAATTTGACTGGATAAGAAATCCGTTTCGTTTCATCCAACATTTCCAATTCTACCCAGAATGAAGAAACTATTACGTCGCTTCAGACCATAGTTTAAAATTGGAGTTCATTGAAAATACTTCAGAAAATTTCTGGATCTGTTAAAAAAGAATATCCGGGTTTAGAAAAAAAAGGACTGAACACGTTGTTATTAATTTTCACGTCATCTTTGTAAACCAAGATTTTCAACGAGGGTTAATACAGGAATAAATAAACGAGAGACTCGGAAATTTTGAAGAGGAAATATGAGTGGCGTTATCATTTATTCGTCGCAGGATTGTTGAAAATTTCAAAGATCACCAATATTATGTATCGCATTAAATTTAAGAAATTGTTTAAGTATTATAATTTTAACTTCATGTAAATTTGAAATAAATACAGGCGTATGATCGCATCAAACAGTACGGGTATTTTATTCTTTTATAAAAATAACACTTTACAGCTTGTTGCAACGTAAGAGTTCTGCGCATTTTTTTAAAATTCTATAGACATTTCCGTTTCACATATAATATCATACGAATTTTTATTATTCTAAGTCAACGGTTCTCAATCTATTGAAGTACGGAATTTCTAAAATTTGATAAATAAATATATATATATATATATATATATATATATATATATATATATACCAATAATATTGAAAAGTGCTCCTTGAATCGAAATTTCTTCTCGAGGATAACACCTAGATACTTTTGCAGCAGCACTTACCTAATTCGATTACCTGCCATTGATACACGTGATCGTTGTTTGACAGCTAATCTGTCCTCGACGTTTTTCAATTTTTTATTTTGAGTTTAGGAATTCATTTTAAGTGTCATGACGTCAGCGCCAAATTTAAAAAAGCTACTTACTTAATTTAATTTGAGTTATTTTTTACTTGAGTTAAATAAAAAAATTTTAAGGATGAATCCGTCCATTGTAATTTGTTTTTAATTTTAGATTAAATTTTAACCCAAATAGAAGAATATTTTTTCAAAAATTATATTATACGTATGTTATTCTTGGTTATTAAACCTTATTACTCTTAAATTTTAACATTGAATTTAAACATTAACGTTAATTAGATCAATAATTTCTTTAATGACGTACTACATAATATATCTTAGACTTACCTTACCTTAGAAAAAAAAAAAAAATTTTCTTCATTATTATGAAGTTATTCAATAATTAGTACAACTATTAAACTTATTGTTGTGTTAATATAAGGATAACATTGTCTTTATCTCATATAATTATTTTTATCTAATAATAATAATAATAATACTGCAAAATTTTATCATATACCTAATTAACCAACTAATATTGTATTTTCTTAAAAACTACCTAATGCATGAAATTTATGTAAATCGTTAAATTGTAATCCAATTAAAATCCTCCTGAGAAAATGAAGTTTATAAAATACATTGTTTCAAGACAGAAGATGGTACATTAAATTGTAAATTGCTGTTTTACAATATTTATTCTAGTGTTTCTTATTATGACTATTGAATTCAAAGAACATGAATTAAATTTACATGAAACCCATAATTAGTTACACGTTATCTTTTTGAGAGCTCATTATACAGTTACTCATTGCTAATACAGAAAGGAAACACAAACTGTAAGGCTGAATCACACACATGCAAAAAACTTTATTCGATTCAACGAAGAAAGTAATGAGAAATCGATTCACACTTCACTTTCTTTATTAGCTAAAGCTTAGAATTCTTTTATATTCATGAAAATATCAATTTCATTTTTAAAGTGAGTTTTATCTGATCTCAGATAATCTACAGATATAATGATTGTAACTCCTACAAAATAAATATATATAAATAAATAATTTTAATTTCTTTATAAATTATTATTTGAAAACAACAATTTTTTACATTAATGCTATCAGACTGAATTATGAAATTTTTTCGATAACCAAAAAAATTTTCCACTCAGTAAACTTATATGTAAATAAAATAAAGCAGACAAAAAATAGAGAAGCTGACTGACGTTTGATTTTGTTTCGACTATGTTACGAACTCCTATATTTGTAAATAAACGGTTTCATAGACGTAGCCATTTACTGAATTAGATAATATTTTATAACTGAGGTGCAATAAGTAATATTACAGTGACGGACATAAGCATAAATTCTGTCAGAAATGTGTATGGCAAATGCACAAATGATTTTTCGTTTTTGGGCACATTTGAATGGGGATGAACAACGAAGATAAACACTGATAGAAATTTAGTAACTCTGTAAATAAGGTTTATGATAATCAGTTAAAACCTAACACAGTGATTTTAGATTTTGAGTGCAGGCGTATCTTGCAAATAAATCTGTTTTCCCGACATTCCAAGTTTGCAAGTGTATATTTCATTCGGGACAATCTTGGTAGAGAAAAACTGTAACTCTAAGTTTACGTGATATCTATTGCTACCTCAATAAAGAATAGAGTTAATGGTTGAAATTGTTCTTTGGATTACCTTTCCTACCATCTGCAGAAGTACCGGATGCTTATACGGAACTAATTGCTACAGCCCTATCAAATGCCAAATGTGTTACTGATTTCTCGGATTAAATTGTAGGCACATATATTGACACCTCCAATTTCCTCCGCCCTCATGTATGGCCACTAATGAGGCGTTTTGAGAACAACAAATGGTACTGAAACTTTTCACTGGCATTTCATATCATTATTTCACTCAAAAAACTCACCTGTTTGTATTCTCTTTCAAAATTTGAAATAGTTACAAAGTGAAACATATGTAAAAAGAAATAGTGGGTTAAAACTCCAAAATAAAAAGAGAAACTGGCAAAACTGAAGCAAAATTGGTACGATTACACAAACAGAAGTATTCCTCGCCTACGATAAATTGCAATCGTCGGCCGTAAAATCACTCCAAGAGATATTTAAAACATTTTTTTTTGTTTTGAATGCCATCCTGTGTTGAGTGATTTGTGCTTTTAACTAATAATTCTGGTCTGTGTTTTTGGTCCGACAATATTTTTTTCATTTGTGTTTTTGTTCCATTTATTATCAATTTTTGTGTTTATGTCCCGTACCTGTAAAAATAAGTGTATTTAAAATTATCGGTACCAATTTCTGAAAGTATTAAGAATGGTATCTCAGGGTTTAATACTAGGTACAGTGTTATCCTTAATATACAGAGTGAGCCAAAAGTAGATGGAATACGGTTTACCTTAGGATTCTAATGGTGTTATAATAACTATAATAATAGTGTTTATTATAGGTATGGTGTTTGTGTTATGTTAAATTTTATTACTAAATCTATTTAAATTTAATGTTTTTTCTTTTCGAACGAGTTGAAACATTTGTTACTCAAACTACAAAGAGACAAACCATTTACCACTTCGTAACAAATCTGATACCATGGCTCAATTCTTAATACCCCCAAAAACTAGTAAACCCAAAAACATTTACACAGAGGGTCATAAGCAACTTCATGCCAAAGCATTCGTTCATAATTCCAAAAAGTCTACTAGAAGAGCCTCAGCAGGATTGAACATTTCACAAAACCCTATTGTACGAATCCTGAAATCTACTGGGTTGAAAACTTATCGTCCACGACTAATTATGGCTTATTAGAGCATGACCCAGATAGGCGGATGAAGTTTAGTAAGATCATGCTAAATGAAATTAGAGAAAATCCAATAATCTTGAGATCACATTGTGTGGAACGATGAAGCTTCTTTCAAATTATCCGGTCATATTAACAGATAAAACTGTGTTTACTAGTATAGTGAGAAGATGCATTTAACATTAGAGCAGCAACTAAAACAGCCTGGTGACATTGTTCGGGTTGGTATTTCAAGTTCTAGTGTTGTAGGACCAATTTTTTTTTGGTACAATCATAGGCGATAAGTATCTCAAAATTTTAATGAATCAAGTTATTCCATATTTACAACAGCCTAATTCACATGATCTTTATTTCCAAAACGCTAATGCTACTAATATAATAATATATACATTACAGATAGATAATTTCATAGATGTGCATACGGCTAATCAATATCACATTTAGTGTAATAAAGTGAAAGATAGAAAACGAAGGTAACATTTTAAACGTTAAAAATAATTAATAGCAAATAAGAAAACAAAGAAACTGTCTCTGTATGTGTATGAATAAAATTAAACAGTTATCAGTAGCGAAAATCTCAGGTAATGATTGATTATAATCTTTCTAGGTATAAACAGCTTTAATTAGAAAACAAGCTCATCTTTTAAATTATTATCTAAAAATGTGTTGATGATAAATTAATAACAGTCGTTTATCTCAGACTGTTAATTTCTCGTGTAATATTATAATAATATTATACCTGTAATATTATTACTGCAGGTGATGGCAAGGTCAAGATAAAAATCAATGGCGAAAAAATTGAATGTCTAAAGTTATCATTTTCCTTGGTTCCAGTATCAACCGCAATGCAGAATCGGCACCGGAAATTAAACACTGTATCGCACTTGGACGAACCGCAATGCTTAGTATGCAGAAGACCTGGAAAAGTAGAGATGTTGGATTGGACACAAAATGCAGACTCGTGCAGGCGATAGTTTTTCCAGTTACCATGTACGGTTGTGAAAGCTAGACGCTCAGGAAATCATATCGGCGGAAAATTGATGCGTTCGATTTGTGATGCTGGCGAAGACTGTAAAGAATCCCATGGACTACCAAAATCAAAAACAAAGACGTCCTCAAACGTATCCTCAAACCAGAAATTTCAGTCGAAGCTAAAATCACAAAACTTAAACTGACATTCTTCGGCTACGTCATGCGCGCTAATTGCTTAGAAACTTCGGTTACGCTCAGTACGGTCAGCGGAAAAAGTAAAGCAGGACGACCACGAACACACTGGCTTGATAAAAGCGATACCACCAAGACCTCAGCTTAAAGAAGCCATACGTGATCGACAATCGTGGAGAACATTTACGTGTGAAATCGCCAGGGGTCAACCATGACTGGCTAACCATCATCATCAATATTATAAAGTTTGGGGGAAATCTTCTGAAAAAAATGTACATTAAGAGTTATAAGCTACAGATCAGAAATGTACAGTAAGAAAAAGAAAATACGAAACAGGCAATCAGATTTAATAACCTAATCAATATCCTTCATTTTTTATTTATTTATAAAGCAATAATAAATTATTTTGACAAAGTAACATTAAAAATTTTAACATTCAAAATTGTGGCATAAGAAATGGAAAAGAAGCTTTATGAATGTTAATAAATGAACATTAATTAAATATTAGCCAATTTATGAAGGATCAAATTTAATGGAGAAATATCCACTTGAAATACGTACCTGTTACAATTCTTTGTTAAAATCATTTGAAAAAGTCCTTTTCTTCTCCAAAAATAAGTATTTTATGTATAAGTTAAACTTTATAAGGTTTAAGTTCATGTTTCAACTCACCCTATAACTAGTACGATAAAGAACTGTTTAAAACGATTAATAGCATCAGTAATCTTTTTTTATATATGAAAATGAAGTCCTATGTATCGTACGATGTCCGAATGAGAGATGTGAACTCCATTTAGGCAGACTTGTGGACAGGCTTCCCTCCTCATTGCAAACGTCACATGACTCGATTTTGCAGTATTAACTTGTATCTTCCATTTGACCAGCCACTTACTGAAAAGGTCTACCTCAGATTGCAGTTTCTCCGACGCTACTGTAGGGTTAACGTCAACCACCATAATCGCCGTGTCAACAGCAAAGGACGCAAGGCATAGAAAAATCATGTGACAAAAATGAGAAAACAATTAAGTATCAAGTTTAGTCGGTTATACTAATTATTAGAAAGAAGGTCCGTGTTATCGTTAAAAAACAATTTGTTGTTGTATAAGACGTTTTTAAAGCCAAGATGGGCTTACGGTATACACCTTTGGGACACGGAAAACAATAGCAATATCGAGAATATCCAAAGATTCCAGTACAAATTGTTGAGGAACATTTTGGAGGCACCCTGGTTTGCGAAGATAAGGAGATCCATGATTACCTGGGGATACCATGTATTCGTGAAGAAATTAACCGGTTAAGCTCAACTTGATATAAAAGTCGCCGCAAAGAAACGGTGAGCTTGGAGTGGCAACAATTACTACCCAACGTATCATGCCTCGTATTTATGCTACTAAGAGATGACTAATCATGGTGTGCCAATGTTTCAAAAAACAATAGTATAGCTGTGGCGTGTAGGTTGACATCCAAGCTCGCCATCACGTGGTGGCTACTGTATTTAAGCTTAACGCGCACAAAAACTATCTAGATGTTATCTTTATGGATAATAGTGAAAACGTGAGACGACTGAATAGGATTTCTTTTTTTTTCTTTTTCTGTTTAACCTCCGGAAATTACCGTTCGGGTATTGCATCAGAGGATATATGAGGATGATACTAATGAGTGTAAATGTATAGTTTTGTATAGTCTCAGTTCGACCGTTCCTGAGATGTGTGGTTAATTGAAACCCAACCACCAAAGAACACCGGTATCCACGATCTAGTATTCAACTCCTAATAAAAGAAAACTGTCTTTACTAGGAATTGAACGCTGGAACTCTGGACTTCCAAATCAGCTGATTTGGGAAGACGCGTTCACCACTAGACCAACCCGGTAGGTTGACTGAAGAGGCTTTTTTTTTCTCAGCTCCCCTGGGCCGGACCGACTTGTTGGTATTACGCCACCCAGGCGAGTGTCTTTAAACTCAAATAGGCCTTCCCACCTACCGGCTATATACCGGCATGGCAGGTCGGCCTACCGGTTAGCTCTTTTTGAGAGTTCTTTATTAATATTGCCCTTTTGGACACCACGCCACACCCAGTGCGCCGCGACGCGGCGCCGGGTCCCTTCGGTATTCAGTGTGCTGTTACCTGACTGTTACCCGTGGAGTCCTTGGTGGCTCATCAGTGCCAACACACCGCAGCATGCTGGACCTCACCAGTAAGTTTGTCCACCCAGTCTTATTCTAGCCAACACCTTGTCTTCTCTCATCGGAGTATTTCAGTAGAACGACTTGTCTAACAAAACTAGCAAAATTATTCCAGTTTGATTCGCTTCTTAGCATGTATTCTGTTGTCTTTGGAGTTATACCTGTGAGTGCCTTACTATGTCTTGTGTCCCACCTATTGCACTCAAAAAAGGTGTGCTCAGCATCATCTATCTCGTTGCAGTAGTTGCAAATTGGCTCTTCTCTCTTGCCTAAAGAGAGAAGACTGAAGAGACTGCCAAAAGAGACTGAGAAGACTTGCCAAAAGACTGCCAAAAGAGGCTGCATGTGTATATCTCAACGGGTTGGTCTAGTGATGGTGAAATCGTCATCGCAAGTCAGCTGATTTCAAAATCGAGTGTTCTGTGGTTCAAACCCTAATAAAGGTAGTTACTTTTATAAGGATTTGAGTACTAAATCGTGGATACCGGTGTTCTTTGATGGTTGGGTTTCAATTAACCACACATTTCAGTAATGGTCGACCTGATGTAATACAAGACTAAACTTCATTTACATTCATACATATCTTTCTCATTCATGAAAATTAGATATAGGTGTATATATATATATATATATATACAAATTATAATCTATATATCTTACAATCTGTAGTCTCTATATACTGATGTTATTGCTGATATTTACCTGTTACTGTTCTAGAAATGTGTGTAGACTTTCTAGCCTTATGGCCAGGTAGAATAATCGAAAATAAAATGTGTTTTTTGTCTAACGGGAAATTTAATAGACGTGCGCGCGCGTGTGTGAGCATACACACATACATTTATATACCGTATATATATATTATCGTTCATATATTTATTTTTTTCTTTGATAATAATTAACAGTAAATGAAATACCTTTTCTGAAGGCTAATTACTGCTCACCAAAGCAATATCATATCCTTTTCAGTTCTGTTGAGGTTAGTTAGCTTTTGAAATAGTAATTACAAATATAACATGTATGTTTTGGTGTACATGTGTTATGATGGTGGGCGAGTGGATTTGTGTACATTGATGTGCATACATTTGATATTTATGTGCAAATAATACAGATAATTACTGAATGCCGTTTCTTAAAGCACAAATTTGTTGGGAACAAACAGTTATTAAAATAAATAAAATCAATATATATATATATTTTTTTTTTCGAATAATATATATATATTTATATTAATGAGCCCTTAAAATATATACATTAATTATTATTTATATTTGTTCGTTGTCTGACTATAACGGTTTTAATTGGGCTTTTATGGGTCAAAAATCAGTTTTGGTAAAAGACAGTCATTTCAGAAATAAAAATCATCCCATAAAGCTTACTAAGAAAAGTGAACATCATTACTATTAGAAATAATCAATCTTACTGTTGAATATTACATTCCAAATGGTTTACATATATATAACCACACAATATACTAGGACGCAGTGTGTGAAGGATGTTCTCATTGTTTGCCCAATTTGAGAATTTTTGGACAAACGAGTTCTAATGTAAATATTATATTAAATGTGTTTTTTCAAAAGTACACGTAAGTGATCTTCAAACATAACTGTTAAAACTGCTTTTAAATACACGTTTATACAAACAGTATAGATTCTACTGTGTTTTATAAAAATTTTTTTTTTCTCCGGCACAGCTACAATTTTATTTTGAAATAGATTTGTTTGTTAATACAATTCACGTAACAAAGGAGCCATTTTATTGAAAACGTTATGTCGAGTAGTAGTTTGTTTTATATCGTATTTTTATCAATGATACACGATAGTGATTTTATTTTATTTTTCATTTTAACTACACATATATTAAAATAATAATAATTTATTTTTATTTTCATTTTGAGGTTATACTTCTGCACAACAGGTTTTAAGCCTTAGAGATGAACTGTAATAAACCTTAAAAACCAAATTACACTATATCTAATGTTCCAATTAAATTGATTTTACTTATTTTTCAATTAATTACCATTTTCACTAAACACATAACACACTGTATAACAGAACACAAGTATAAAAACACTGACCGTTATTCGTATTTATGCTAACCGGTGAGTTATCAACGTACCATTTGTAAATATGAACAGTTTACGAGTTTTATCCAAGATCTATTGGATTTTGGGCAAAAGAGACTGTTGTTTCGGATTTGTAAATATACAAAACCTACTGAATTATTTACGAGTAGATTTTACAAAGATACTTGAAAAGCTGAATTATGGAGAATTTGAACTAAACATAAAAGAAACTAGTAGTAATAATAATAATAATAAATGCTATAAAACATTTTTATTGAAAGTAATTACCTCACTCGTTGAACTTCCATTTTCCGTAATTCAGCGTCTCTAAACAATACTTCTAAAATATGTTGTATCTCCTCCAAGGACATCTGATCCATTAGCCATAAACACGAGATAAATCTGAAATTAGATAAATTTAATTATTATTTCCTCGTGTTAGTATATATTTATTTTTATTTCATTATTGTATTGTGTAAATTCTGTTGACAAATCCTTGATAATTAATATTAACGCAAAATGAATATGAGGTTTAGATTGAAAAATGAAACATAAAAGCTCAAACGTATGTTAGAAGCAAAAATTGTTGATTGAAAGAAAAACATTCTCTAGTTCTAATTTATAAAACGGAAGTAGATCACCTTCTTGTTAAATATTTCAATAAATTTTCCCTACAAAAGTTATAAGTTTGTTTGCTTGTCTTCCTGAAATTTTTCTAAAATAAATCGTTAAATTAAATCGTTGTGTAAACGACAAGAAAATATTTCCTTTATTAAGGAACTGTTCACATGAAAATATATATATATTTATATACTTGAATGCAACTCGAACCCGGAGATCTCCGGATTAAAAATAGAGATGCTACCATTACACCACAGGGATCGGGATAAATATATTAAATTAATTATGATAAAACCAATAAAAACATGAATTTAATAATTAAAAGTAACCACATTAATAATGACAGATATGATGTATACATAAAAAAATATGTATTTTAAATAACTGTCATTAACAAAGTAAAATTTACTGTGACGATCACGTAATTAAGTAGACACTACATAATGTTTGATTGCTGCTTAAAACTCAGTGATAAGTGTGAATCATTTTTGTGCAGGATTTATTCTAAAACAAAGATTTAATGTAGCACTATTGTATATGGTGGGGGGGAAGATAGAGATATTATATTTTCCTAATGTGTACATTGCAATCTGTTCAACTAGTGAACAATAAGCAACCTCTCCTTCCCCCGCTAATGAGATGAGAACAATTGTATGTCATGTAAATGAAGCGTATTCTTACATTATAGGAAGATATATACATATTTTTTTTTGGGGGGGGGAAACAATGTCAATGAATAATTTTATTTATTAATAAATTTTAATTTATTAATTAATTAATTTGTTAATTAAAGTAATATCTAATTCTTTAAAAATTAACACTTTTTTTTTTAAAGAGTTCACAATATTTTACTGAGTTTTGAAATTAATTTAACTGAATAAGTACTTTAGAAAGTTGCCTTAATTATGAAACCTTCTTAATAAACTAGTTAAAAATAACTTTACTTGTTATTTTCAGCCTACAGAAAATTAACAAAACAAAATTATAATAAAGATAGTAAAAAAAGTAACAAAAGTTTTTTTTCAACATATTTTAAAATTAAAAATTTTATTAGTTAGTCGATTTTATAAATTCATAACTTTGGGAATTTCTATACAATCTATTTTATAAGATAATAACTAAATTGATCATAATAGATAGAAATATATACAATAATAGAATTTTTATCTTCTAGTAGATGAATACCATCGATCATAAAGATTGAATAACTTCCCTTTTTCCCAATTTAAAAACATCAATGTAATCTACTCCGTGTAGATTTCCGTTTTTACACCTATTTGCATAAAGAGTCATGTCTTTAACAAATGGAAGCTTTCCGAGTTATCGGGGAAATATACTTTCAGAGATAAAAGGTTGGAAAAGTTATTTAAAAAATATATTTATTTAATAAACAATCAGAAAGCCTTATATTTATCTATTTATACAGAGCAATGACACTTTGTACTAAATTTTACTTCTTATTATGTTTTATATTATAAAATATTATGTTAAGTGCCTTCAAAATAAAATATATTTTTTATAAGTAAAAAAAATTAATGACCTATTTTGTAAGCTTTTTTTATAAATATCTTCTTTTTTTTCTTTTTTTCTCCCTACACCCCTGAACCGGATCTGCAGTCAAGCACAACTCAGTCCAGGAGCGTATTCTTGCGACTCTAACGAGCCTGCCGGCAGTAGGTCCGGCATGGCAGGTCGGCCCGCCGGCAGAACCGGCGGGCCAGGAAAATTTTAATTTTCCTGGCTCTAACTTCAGAGGCAGGGATAGCTGGGCCCGGCTATGCCGTTCCCGGGACCCCGCCCCATCCGTCGGGACTCGATCTTTCTCCAATTGTTTTTCGACTCAGGGGGGTTGGAAGATCCCGTGCCCTCTCATTGCCACCCACCCGTGCAAGCACGGACAAACTGCAGCTGAGTAGGGGTTGTCCTTCCTCCCTACGTCTTCCACCCGACCTTCAGTCTAACCCCCATTTTCTGTAATCGTTTTTCCTTCCTCAGAAGGAAGGATGTCTTCAATCAGCTTCTCCATGTTTAGTCATTCCCTTAAACCCTTCAACATGTACGGGGTAGCGGTTTCAGGTGTCACTCATTCGAGATTAAAATTTAACTTAGCCCCATCCCACCGAAGACATTCAAAGAAAGTATGGTAAGGGGTGTCCTGCAGCCCGCAATATATGTAACTCTGGAACATTCTTCAACCAAATCGGTCTCTACCGATTTATTCCCCAAATTCGCCGTGACCGGAGAGAAAAACTGTGTGACAAGATACCCAACCTCTCTATGCCCCTCCACTGCCACGGTTCAAGCCTGGGTATGAGTCTGCGCGTCCAGGCGCCATTCCTCGTCGTGTCCCATGCCTCCTGCCATTCTTGAGATAATAGCGTCGTCTCATCTTCTTTGGTCAATCTCTCATATTGCCTTTTTCTCTGCAAAGATTTGAGCCAAATCGGGGGGACCCCAGCGAAAACTCCCACCGCCTCTGCTGACACCGTTCTGATATTTTTAGCACGGCTCTTCGCTGTATCAATGTCAAACAACGGTGTTTTTTTCTGTCCAAGGCGGCAAACTACGCCGGTATCGTATGTAACAACACCGACGTTGCAGCAGACATGAGCAGTCTTCATTTTGCTGCTCATCTGGTCCCCATTAATTTGTTTAAGGTTCCAACCACACGCTCCGCCTTGCCCGACACTTCCTTTTATTAATATCTAAAAAAATGTTAAACACAAGAAAATTAATAAGTGATCAAATCATGAACTTCCAAACGCACTCTAGCCAGCATATACAAAAATACTTAGATTTACAATTATATTAAAATATCAGTTTTTTTATTTTATTTTATTTGTGATGACACAAATTTGATTTGCGAATTTGATCATTGTAAAATAAATTTTTTTCTAATTTCGTAACTTCTCAGTATAACTGGAATGTTATGTACAGCCCAGAACCTACAATTGAACTCATGAGACCGCTTCTGAACATAAATATTCATAAGTTATAACATTCGTGAAGTTTAAAAATTTACTCTGAATTAAAATATATTTTTAAAAAATCCACATTAGACCATAACCCGAGATATTTGTTTAAATTAAAGCTTACAAGTAATAGACTATCAGATGCGTGCCGCTTTCAAAAAATCCTGAGTTGAGATCAAAACATGGTTATTATTTGATAAGCTTTATTTTTCAGATATTTGAGAGGTTATTTCTTCGAGGATGTGACCTATTCTGGAGCACATTACTCCAGATCACCAGTTCGGTTTTCTTAAGGAGCACTTCACTATTTAGGAATCGCACAGACTTGTTAACATCATCAACACGTGCTTAGAGGAGAAGATGTATTGTTCATAGACAGTCATAGATTCATAGCTTTTATAGATGTCAAAGTCGGGGGTTCCCGACTTAGTTTTGGGTCCTTTCTTATACTGTATCTTCACGTTGATCTTCCAGTTGAAAATGGAGTCACTGTCGCTCTTTTGCCGATGACACGGCTATTCTGGCTCTTGATGAGAAACCAACTGTGACCACAACTAATCTACAATCCGAACTAAATCTAATCAGCAGGTGGCTGGGTATATTGAAGATAAGGGTTAATTAAGCTTAATTGAGCTATATGATATTTGCAATGAGGAGAGGAAACTGCACACTGGTCCACCTTGATGGAATTTTAATCCCGCATACTGAAAATATACGGTACCTGGGTCTTCGCCGTAGTCGTCATTTGACGTTGAAAGTTCATTGTGAGGGAGAAGAGAAAGCAAATTAACATGATGTTCAAGGAAATATACTGGTTGCTAAGCAGGAGGTCTGAGTTATCTTTGTCTAAATGCTACTTTTACATTCAAAAATGTTGAAGCCAATATGGCCATATGGCGTCCAAATATGGGGCAAGGCAAGCAAGTCAAATGTTGAAATTATACAGCAGTTTCCGAAAAAATTAGCGATATATATAACTGAAGCGCTGTATTTTATTAAAATCAGTGAAATCCACGAATATTTTGGCCTACGGTACGTCAAGGAAAAAATATAACGTTTCAGTTTGAAATATGAACTTCGGCTAAATGACCACGTTAACTAATTGATCGTAAACCAACTAGAAAACGCGAGGATGTTAGACTTAAGTGGCTGCACGTTCTGTACCTTAGTAACTCTGAATGTTGTCCATTAATCAAGCCTTCATTCCTTTCCGCTTTGTTTCTGTTTCCATTTCATTTTCTTTTTTTTCTCTTTTGGTTTATTTTTTCTTTTGTAAGTCTTTCATCAGTCTGCTATTTTTATGATTCTTGTTATTGTTTTCTACTATACTTCTTATACTACAGTTCTTCAAATCTACCTTTTGTGTACGTTCTACGTTCTACCCTCACAAGTTCTATATAGTACTAGTTTTAATTTTTAAGTATTCTCCATGGGATTCCTTTTTAATGTGACAATGTGTGATATAATTTCCTTAAGGTTTCTACAAAAATGTAACCGATTATTAATAAAGATTTTAATAAATAGCGTATAGCGTCCGATACATAAATTATCAAATAAAAATTAAATCACCTGTTTCAGATATATAAGAAACAATTAATCTAACCAATGAAATTTCAAGTAATCATAATAATATTAATAAAAATATTTCTGTTCACTTAAGAGCAGAAATAGAAACTGCGAAATTAAATTGCAAAATAAGCAACAAACTAAACTAAATGCGTGGTTTAACAAGTACATTGTTTAACGTTACCATTCTCAGCAGTTTCATTCATTTAAACTTGATGATTTATATCGATCTGGAAATGCTAACCAATTTGATTTCGAGCATGTTTTTTTCACAAAATCCAAAATATTACTAATGTTATTTATTATTTTGAAATAGAACTTTTTGGAAATAACTACTCTACACATTCAAAGTTTTCCAGTACGTTAAATTAAAATTGAGTAATAATCGCTTTTATTAACATATAATTAAATCAAAACCTCAATGTTCGTGTGTATGTTGTTTTTTAATTTACATACGAATGCAACGTTATTCGCTTCACGAATATAGTTGCGCTTGAAAGCGATGCATTCACGAACCACTTCCCAGATCCGACTGATTCTTTTACCGAAGTTACTATTGAAATTTTCTGAATACATAAATAGTTTAAATTTATCTAAATATTTGCATCAGTTAATGAACATAAAAGCTTAAACTGAGAAAATATTAGTTTACATTTTTATAAGCATTAAAAATTAGGTATTAATAATGAGAGTTAAAAATTATATATGTAAGTTATTGCACAGCTTTATATATAACTGTTTGAGACGTTAATTAAATCAATCTCTCTCAGGATAACCAGTTATACTTTAAACTACTGAAATTTTGCATAAAGATTGACTTATATAAGTATTTAATTTATTAAAATCGGTTCACTGTACTCGAAGCATAAGCTAATAAATAAAAGTTTATTTTTACCACCATTTTTGTAAATAAGCATAACGACGAATTTCTCATAATGAACAATTTTACATACTCTATATGAAATTAATAGTGATTTAATAAATAACGGCTACGACTGATTTTATTTGCATGTTATCTATTGGCTCCGATAAAAGATAATTCAAAATGACATTTGACTCAAAGTTTTTTTATTTAAATTAGTTCAGATCATCTTATTTTTGTTGTAAGGAAAATAAAATTTATGTAGATTTGAATGTGTTGAAAAACATTTTCAAAAGAATACGGTGTATAGAGATAAATGCCTGAAGCTACTGGATTTCAAGACGTATCGGAAAATAAAATACGAAAATGTTCCTCTCCGAAAAATCTATAAACGCAATATATTCTCTATGAATTCCTAACGGGGTATAAAAACTTGAAATTCATATAACCGTGAAGACATTGTAATTAGATTTCCTTCAAACATTTTACATTTCCTTCATAATTCATTTTTTTATAAGAAACGAGTTAAGTACAAATTTCATTTTTTTCAAGCCTTAAGGGTGGAAAAGTTTTATTTATTTTATCTTTAAAATACTATTTTAACTCATACATATGTCTAGAGGTAAAACGTGCAAGAGTGCACATATGTAGAGGTGCAAATTGCTGTGTAGAGTGGAAGCGTCTCGGCCTTTCATCCGGAGGTCCCGGGTTCGCGTTCCGATCAGACATGATATTTTTCATATGCAACAAAATTTCCATTTGCACGAGCTATATGGTGAATTAATCATACAAAAAAAAATCAGTATGGCTCAATGTTTGTTACAAAACTATATTTTTCCCGTTCCGATTAATATATAACGATATACTAAAATTTCCATTAATATTGATTAACAATACAAACTGTTTGTTAAGCTGAGATAAAACAGTGCCTCCTCTTTCGATTGTAACAATTATAGAGTATTAAAATTATCATTTTTGAAGAAAGATAACTTTAATATATTCAGACAAAAAAAAATTTCGTATATTTCAAATTTTGTTTCCACCAGATAAATGAATATTTTCTAAATATTATCCTTTAATTTAGAATAAGAATAAATCTAATCTTAATCTATTTTAAACATAATAATTGCCCGTCTACCTAATCAGACGTACCTTATCTCGTTCCTGCTTAATGAGTAAACGACGCAGATGCTTGAGTATGAAATGGGAACGCAAATTTCCCACGCTCTCTTTTCACCCTCTATTGTTTCATTAGAACAAACAAGAAATCTAAAACACTATAGCACAAAATAAAATTTTGCATTATTTTCAAAAAGACGTTCCAAAAAAAGAACAAAAGTTTTAACACGTACAATACTACTTTCAATTATAGATTAATAAAATTTGATAAAGGTGTTAAATTTATGTAAAAACCAATAAATTTTTTTTTTCCAAAACCAAACGAAGTATTTGGTATATTAACTCACATAAAACTAAAAATATGTTGTTTTTTTTTAGAAAAGTGACAATGGCTGTACATTGTATTAAAACTAAACATTAAAAGTAAAAAGTAAACTTTTTAAGTGAAAATATCAATAAGCAAATGTGGATACGTAGTTGTGTGTGTATGTGTTTGTGTGTGTGTGTGTGTGTGTGTGTGTGTATGAGAGAGTGTGTATGTGTGTGTGAATGAGCATTTCTGACTGTCAGTGAGTTTCTTTGTTTTTGCTTTCCATTTGTTACGATAATTATACGTATAGAGTATTTGTACGAGTAATTTACAAAATTTCTGTATAAATTTTTTGAATTATATTTAAATAACTCACAAAGCAATCAATTGAATATATATATATATATATATTTGTTTACGAAATCAAGAGTGATGAAATGAAAGCGTAAAAAACTATTAAGAACTTAATAATTATTTCATTTAACTTATGTATTTATTTTTTACTATTTATGGGGAACTCCAGACAACCATTATTTTTGTATTAACTTTCGTATAATAAGAAAAAGCTACCAATTTGTAATTCAAACATGATTCATGATCTCGCTTTCAACCCAAACGGAAGATGCGATTTTTATGAGAAAGGTTTCGAATCAAGAGTATAATAATCGTACGCCAACAGTTATGGAAAATTATGTTTTAATTACAACTAAAATTGAAATACTTTTTTTAAGATATCTAATAAGTAATCCAAAAAAAAAATGTTAAATTTTCAAAAGTTTTCTCATTCATTACTTTCAGTCATAATAAACAATTCAAGTTTATCCTAGCATTCAAATACATCTACATCCACATCATAAAAAACCCCAAACGACAATTTTATTTCTTTTTTTCCTAAAAAACATTTTATTTAGTTGGTCATAGCTTTCGAAACAGAATTTGAGGTCCAAAACAGATAGTTTTTTCAGTAAAAGGAAACTACAAAAAGACAACATAAAATTTTTTAGACGATTATCTTATAAGAAGTACTAGTTCTTATTAATGTTGAATTATTAGAAAGAAAAATTGAAAATGGTTAACAGGGAATTTATAAAACATTCTCACTTTTATTTCAACACTAGTAGATAATAAATATTATTCAGACTGATAAAATCTGAATTTTATACCAATGATAAAATATGATGTTATAGATATTAACTAACAAAATCTACTAAATCCATACTGGTATAAACTTTCGAATCTAAAATTAAAGTCGTATTAAATAAATTAACATCTATTTACCATCTACGGGCGTAGAAAAATGTTGAATATTTTATTCTACCTAAAGGGAAAAAGGAAATATTTGAATAATGGTCAAAATAATCTCTTATTACAGTTGGTTAAAAACACCTCTTTTCTACGTTATTGTAGTTAATACTCTTTATATCGATAAAATAAAGCGTGATTGGGTGATCAGTGATTTGTCGTTATTAGTTGAGATTGGTCTTTTTTTTACCGCAGTGTTTAATTTACAATCGGTTCCAATTTATCGGAACCGTAAGTAAATTTGAATACAAATAAAAGCATGACATGTAGAGAGGGATTTTCATTGAAATTCCTCAAAGAACGATATATGTACACATATTTTATACAGTATACATACGAGTAAATATATACTAAATATAAATAATTACATTTTAAGATGACTCCAGAGAACATTTAGTTCAAAGTTTAGAAATAAATCAAAGAAAATACCAAAAAATACTCTATCGATTCCACAAAGAATAACTAATCAAACAAAGAAACCGCGAACAATTCCAAGAACCAACAACAATATGTGGCGAAAAGAAATTAAAAATGTTAACGATGCACAACACAAATCTCGGAAAACTTACAAATAAAATATATGCAATCGCTTTAAGCGCTTAACGTCCTTCCTTTTATCCAGAAGATTAATCACGAACCAGTTCAGATGTCTGTTCAGTCCATTTTGTGTCTTGTACTGAATCTTCTCTCCAACTGTTGGCAATTGCAGATAATCATGCATTTTTAAGGTTTTAGTAAACAGCTTCTGTTATATTTTTAAATAGCTTGTTCTAGAATCGGTATTACGACTTAGTTGTTACTCTTGCTTGTCGTATCCCACAGTTGCATTCCGTCGGTCCAAATCGATTTCAGGACCGCTGAGCACAGCAATTACTTTTTAGATAATGATAGTTGCGACAGAAACCAGTATACCACCTGAATTTAATGTTAAACTGCGTCCTTTTCTCTCAGGCATAACTCTTCTACGTCAGTCGGCAATCCAGATGTAGTTCTAGGTATCCCAGGCTGTTAGCATGCGGGACGAAAACGCCATAAGTTAAACTCGCGGGCAGTTACTCCTCCTCATCGCAAACGTAACATGCGTAGACTTAGCCGGTAAAAGAGTGACATTAGGCCTTTACTAGGATCCCCTGGCTTTGGCCTCTTGTTGCGGGGGGACGAGTGAAACCGGTTCTGTTCCTTCTGGATAGACTCTCCGGCCAGGTTCCTCGCAGGCGAGATGCATTGGAGGTTATACCGTGTCAGACCTTTGTGGTCTTTATAAACTCTAAAGGGGTGGGAAACTGGCCGTCAGGGAGGGGCATATGAAGCTCTCCTAAATCACGGAGACGTCGGACAAGGCCCGGCTTTGTGTCGGAGTCCCATCCGACAAGATCGGACTCTGCGTTCAGCATCTCATAGATACCTGGTAAGACCTTCGGACAGAAAGTTTGTGGTTTTTGTGGAGGGGCCGGATACAGACAGGCTCAACAAATTACTAGAAAAAGTATACGGTTTTACCAGACAAATAAGGAGTTAATAATACTTAAATGCCAAACTAATAGAAGTAATTGTCAGACGTATTCCCCCAAACCAAAATGCCATATGAGAGTAATGCCTGAACCAACGCACAATAAACCTAAGCTAGATACAAGGCAATGCTAAACTAAATTAACAATACTAAACTTAATTGTAAAAGGGTCTCCTAACCTTCTTAACCAAATCATTTACATGGATAATAAAATTCAGATTACAATGAAAACCTATCCGAAGATACTTAATAGAATTAATAAAAATTATCACAATACAATTACGATCATACAAAGCTGAAACAATCAAATTTATGTAGATTTATTTTTTTTATTATCAATAATAATTTTTGTCCCGTTAGTAAATTGAAATATTTCAGTTTTAATTATTTAATGCACAAAAACACTTTGTACGCTCAATCAATAACCTATTTCAGACTAAGATTTAACCTTCATTACAATATTATCAAAAGAACCATCACCAAAAACAGTGGCCGTGTCCTCAGCAAAACAAACAAATTTAACCTGAATATTCAAATTAAATATTCAATTTGAATATGATTATGACGTGTGAATGATTAACTTATGAAGTATTTCAGGGAAACAAAAATAAAAAATTACCTTAATTAACTCTTAATTACCAAATCTTAATCGATGACAACAACTTATGATCGAATGAATTTCTTGAAAAGCAACAAATTAAATTTGAAATAACTTACGTAGGAAGTATATATATATATATATATATATATATATATATATATATATCTAAAGAAAGAGAGAGAGAGAGAGATCATGTTTTGATTATTACCAACGGTTATTGTGAGTTATAGGGACTTCCATGCGGGGACGTGAACCTTTTAGTTTGTAGAAACTTATCTAAACCTAAAAAAGTATAAAATAAAATCAACCATTTAAAAAAAAAAGAATACAAATGATTTACTTCACAAAAACACCCAATTACAACAGAAATTTATAAAAACGAATTTTTAAAGGTAATTCTACACACATAAAAAACATACAGAATTCAAACGAAGAAAAATTATAACATACATAAATCAAATTGTAAAAATTATTCTAAGAATAAACATTTTAAAAATAAGAATTAACAAAATAATAATCTTCAAAAAACGTCAGAGGATAGTTCAAAATTATCAATATAGTAAATAATTTTTAGATAAACAGAAGCAAAATTTTTAGACGCAACAAGGATAAAATGATCCATAACTCCACTTAATTCTTGGTTACAAAGTTCCGTAGATTCAATTAAAATCAAAGGAGCCTATTCAATATCATTCTGCTAAATACGCTAGAACTTAATTGAGTGTTATTTTTAAAAGTCGTTCTTGGAATTTTGTTATACATATTAAAATATACACTTTTTTTTTTTTCTTAGTGAATGATCAAAGAAAAGAAAATTTTATTCATAAAAAAATGTTTTTATTTACGAACATGTACTCTAAAAATATTTTTATTAAAAGTTGCCGGACGCTGAAAACTTTCATTACGTTAAAAGGTTTGTTAGACTGGTACAGACCACATTTGTTCAATGCAGGTTTCATATTATTTCTCCGACTGATGCATTTAAGACTGAGTAGTAAATTTCAGCGTTTCTGTCCGTACGATTACTATGTCATGCGTATTTCTTTTAAATTTAATATATGCATGAATCTGGTTAAAAAATAGACATATTTTTTTGATTTTATTGTTTATAAGAAACTTATTTGATACAATTCAGCCTATTTTTTAATATAATTTCCAAATAATGTACAGATCTACTCGTTCGATAATATGGCAATTGCCACATTATTATATAACTGATCAGATCCGAGTTGACTTCTGTTTTTATAACAACATCTCTGTTTTTATCTCAACATCGACTTCTATTTTTTAAATACATGAATTCTGTTTTTGAGATACGAGTTAAAACGTTTTGATTTTACCATCTTTTAATTATTATTATTATGTTATCGGTAACGTCGTAATAGTAGAATTACAATTCAGACCTTTAAAAAAACTGTACCATAAGTAAATACAAATAAGTTATCTTTCGTATTTGATCAAGTAAGATTATTTATATACGAGTATATATATATTAAAAAGAAATCTAACCTTGTATACGAACTGAAGACTACATCGTGACGTACCGCTTCTAAGCTACTATACATACAATACACAGAGATTTCTGTGCACAGAAACTGTTTACAATCTTTGAAATAGAATTCTATAACCATCAACCCAATCATAAAAAAAAGTTCGCTTTTATAAACGGTGTTAAAATGTTTGGCAATGTCGTACTTCTAATATAAAGAAAAACAACTTCCAGTTCTCATCCTGGTTATGACTCTGGTTAGTTAAAATAACGTATAAGAACCACACTGACACTCAGAAGTATTATTATGGTCCTTTATGTTTGTTTCCGTAAGAATTTTATTTTTTACAGTCCTTTCTAATATCTTCTCGAAAACATTTATAAATGAAATAAGAAGATAATTGGGGGACTTGGCCGTATCATTTTCTTTAAGCGCCCTTAAAATAAAAAAGTTAGTAAGAGTTTATTAGTGAACTCAAAGGTATTGGCTAGAAACAAAGAAAGAACTGAGAATGTAGAAAATGGATCAAGTAGGGCTGATCAAAATGGATAAATCGATCGTAAGATCGATTTTTTATCTTACTGTATCACTTAAGGAAGACAAAAAACAGTGGCTTTTAAGAGGTTAGGCTGGTAAGATCTTTAATAGTATTGAAAAATTACACTTTGGAAGAGTGAATTGTTTTCATTTTCTTGATTGCAGTGTATATATTTGAGAGAAATAAATATATACAAGATAGACAAAGAGGCTAGAACAAATCATGGATAGAATAAGCAAGGTATGAGAAAAATACGGAATGAGAATAAACGTTGATAAATCGAAAGTAATAAGAATATCGAGGGAATACGATGCGACAAAGGTTACTATTGAAAAGAAACTATTAGAACAAGTTGGTAATTTTAAATACCTTGAAAGCAAAATAAAATTTGATGGAATTTGCACTGAGGAAATTAGAAGCAGAATTGCAATGGTAAAATGGCTTTCAGCGAGATTAATTAAATGTGCTTAAAACAGAAAGTATACCTATATTAATCTGAGAAAGAAATTTGCAAGATGTTTTGTTTGGATTGTGGTACTAAATCGTGCAAAAACATGGATAATAAAGAAAAGAGAGATTCGAGTTCTTTATCGTTTTAAAATGTGGCTACGGAGGAAAATGCAAATGACCAACTGGCAAAAGAAAATGAGAGTAACTAATGGTCAGGTCTTACAAGTATAATTGAGAATAGAAGTATGATTTAGACAAAAAAAAAAAGCAAATTGGATAGGCCAAATATTAAGACATGACTGTATTCAAAAAGTAATAATTGAAGGAAAGATTGCGGGAGCGAGAAGAAGAGAAAGAAGAATAGGAATATTGGATGATTTTAAAGGGAGACAAGGATATTATAATTTAAAAGATAAACAGCTCATAATAGACTATCATTGAGAATACTGTTTCTTGACACCTGTCAATCGACAGTTCCACTAATGAAAAAGACGAACACAGATTTATCATAATGATTAGTACAGTAAAAAAAGAAGGAATCTTAAAAATTCAAATTCAAAAGTACACTTCTCTGAAGTTTCATAAAGTAATGTCGGTTCTTAATTTATTTTTAGCAGTGAGACGTGGACAACGACAATTGTTTTCAGTTCTAGACTGTAAGCTTCTGAAATGCATTTTCTGATATTAGTATTAAAATGTGAAAAAAGAGATCGAAAAGAAAATTCCGAAATAAGAAGAATACTGGGAATACACAGACTAAAGGATAAAATCATATAGTATCGAAAATAACGGGCTTCTTAAATGTTTTAGAACAATGTGTGCATCACGTATACCGAAGAGAGGATGTGAGTACCAGCCTAGGCTAAAAAAAAACACAGATGGATAGAACGAATTAATTAATTATGATTGGCGGGATGACAGGCGAGAACCTTTATACTGCCTATATGTACATATGAATATTAGCACAAATGCCCGGTTTCATTTTTGAATTTCGATAATTTTTTAGTGAACTATTAAATTTTAATCAAAATGACATGAATACTTCCACGAGCTTAGTTCTTTTTTTTTTTTACATGTTTTTCTTCTAGATTTATTTTAACCAAAGTACAATTTCTCAGAAACAAATTATATTTCTTTATAGTTTGCTGAATGAAATGATAACTCAGATTCCAGTCCTATTTCAAATAAAAAAGAAATGTTAATTTTTGTCTGATGAAGTTTATGTTATAATGAATAAAAATTGAAAAAAAAGTTGATTTCGAGTAACAAAATAATTTTTTTCTTTTTTGTTTTTTTTTTTTTACGAACGTATGTTTTATTTTCAGAGAAATTAAACCACTGTATCGTATTAACTTATTTAGACAGTTGAAATCTCTAGGAAATGTTTCATTTGCATGGAAAATGAAATCGTGTTTAGAATTGACTAAGAGTTTCCATGTTACTTCGTGTGTGTGTGTGCGCGCGCGCGTGTGCGTGTTAGAGAGATTATACAGGTTGTACACACACACACACACATATATATATACGTCTCTCATTTATATATATAAAGGAGAGACGTTTGTCTTTTAAAAAAAGAAACTACTAACAATATTACAAATTCTAACCCAGACGCAGCTGATATTTTCAATAAATATGTATAGGTATATTATAAACTAGTAAGTTAAATTATGTGCTAATATCAATGTTTACTTCCATATTCCACGAAGCAGGAGAAATCGTCTGAATCGTGGAACGAATAAAATTATCACACAATTAACAATTAAAACAAGTCATTAAAAAAGTACTACTTTAATTTCTTATGTATGCAATCGCGTTGGCTATTCCTTTAGGTTCTACGCTTTCGTTGCAAACTGTTTTCCAGTAGTTATTCTAAGTCTTACTATAAACGTAAATTAAAAAGGAATTCTTAATTTTATCTGTGCTGTAGCATCGATACTTTTTTGTTTGTTATAATCATTCCAGTATCTGTTAAGGATATTTTCTACACTGTAAGCATTTATACATTGTTTACTTAACATTAGTAAAATTAACTTTCGCTACCTGCCGTCACTTGAATGCCTTATTTGCAACTAGCAGTTTAAGAAGTGATAATTAACCACAAAACTTCCTTATTTACAAACATAATTTTGTGTCAAATTAAAGCATAGAATATTTTACTTTATTTTTGTCCAATATTAGTAAAAAATGTTCAGATATTTCGAATATCATTAAAATAATTTTTCATTTTTAAAATAATAATCTTAAAAAAAAGATTTATTTATCTTTTTAATATTTTATTTAAAAATAAAATAATAGTCAATCTTCGTGGCAGAGAGATAGCGTCGGCCTTTCATTCGAGGTTCCGGGTTCGAATCCCGGACAAGCATGGCATTCTTCATATCCTACAAAATTCCGTTTCCATATTCCCAGGTGCAAGCTTCTCTAATATCCCGATTGTAATTGATAATAGTGTAACAGAAGTTGTCTATGGAGAATATTATACAGTAATATATTTTCATTGTGTATATATATATATATATATATATATATATATACTGACCATATATGATATATATATATATATATTGACCATCATCCGTTAAAGGAATTCTTGTTATTTTTATGCTAGAAAATCTCTGTTGCGATATCAGTTTAGCCAATTTAGGAAGACAAAGACAAAGTCTAATAAAACAACTACCAAATGGGTTCGGATGAGTCATTAATTTCTCACATAACTATGGTATAATTTCACGTAAACATTATAGACGAATACAGCAACCGTTCTATAGTAAACGTCGGTTGTCATAAATGGTTTTAAAATTTGTCAGTTTACTTCTTTGGTCAGAGCATCCAGACATTACACTACGTTTTAATTAACCTCGAAACAGCCCTTAAAAAAAAAAAACAAAACTAGTATCTTTTGATGTTGCCCATTCATTTCATATAGTTTTTAATTACAGTCCTTTTTGACAACCAAGTTTCTTTCCTGCAAATTATCTTATAATTCATTATTTTCCTTGTAGTACACTAATGATCCAAACGGAAGGTCACTCTTATGCTCCTATTTGGGTGGTGTTCCCAAAGATTGAGTTTTAGCTACCGTTCGCTTATATTTTTTAGTACTCTTACGACGTCATTTTAAGTAGTTCAATTTATCATCTTCTCGCTCTTAATAACGAGATTAAAAGTTGTGAAATACCAATTATGATAAACAAAACTGGTATGTAGTATTTCTAATTTTGTTTATCATTCTAGGATGCAAAAATAAGCGTTTGCAACAAATAGAAATTTGTACAATCAATATTTTACATAACTACATTACTAGTATTTTACATTTAAAACTAATCGTACTTTAAAAATTGTATTTTTTCTGTTAATTCATAATAAAAGTTCGAATGATTACTTTCAACTACATAAATTTATGTTAGGTAGTCACTGAAGATAGTTTTCAGTGTTCGATGCTTAACTGGTACAGTTACAGGTGACATCGCCTCAAACTACCTTGAAAGGACACAAGGTAGTTTGAGGCGATAGTTTGAGGCCCAGGCAGCCGGGACTTGGTCTTTCTTGTTTTACTTTCGACCCAGCAGCACTGCAAGAGAGTCCCCAGCCGATCATCGAAGATGAGATGCTGGAGCCTCCCACCCCTCCCGAATGAGACTGTCCCTTGCAGATACCATGACGTAGCTGTGCACATATTCATGGCGCTGGCATCCTCGACTCTCGGGTGCATGTCCGTGCGCCTACATGACAGACAGCGAAGTTCATGTTTGAAGTCCGTCCTTATGTGGCCGGCCACACCGCAGGTAAAACAATAACCACTTCGGTCTGGGCCTAGAAAAAACTTGGTCCTACGCCCTGTACCCCAATACCGAAAGCAAAGGTCATCTGAGGTACGTGGAATCACCCAGCGGGCCATTCAGCCAATGCGGATACACCCATCGGATAGTAGTTTCACCACAAGAAGTGGCACTGTCAAATTGACCACCTGTGTTGACCCGTAGGCCGGTTTCATAGACATAATTTCCACCAACACTGATTCCACAATGATCTGGCGGAGCTCCTTCATGAACTCATCATCCCTCGTTGTAAGTACAGTCTAAGTCCTTGACGACAACATGAGTCTTCCTGCCACCCTTCCCAGTTAATGCCGCAGTGGTGCCCTCAACCTTCTTCACAATGTCTGCTGAGTTGTTCTGCAACACGCACCCGGAGATGCAAGTCTCCCTGTCCTCACCTGGCGGATAAGACTCCTGTTTTCCCCTGGCGACACCGCACCCTTGACGGATGAGATCCGAATAGGTTTTTTCCTCTGCCTTAACTACAACCATGGTGGTTGGTGGAGCCAGCGGTGTCTTCTTGCCTTTAGATGGTTGCACTAATGTTAAACTGAAAAGATAAACAAAGTGCTTCGTCTCCATCCGCCTGGATACATACTCTACAGAGTACCGTAAGATCTGCCCGGCTCGCCCCGAAAATCCAGAAAAACAGACCGGGTGATCTCGTACCTCCTTTAACACATGTTGAACTGATCTACATAAGAGCGAAGCCACCCTTTTATTTCTTTTATTTTTACCTTAGTATTCGTGTGTTGCTTAACCAAAGTGCTCAACTCCTTAACGTTACGCAAGAGAAGCATCAGATTGTGTTGAAAGCATCTCTTCCCTGACGAAAGCGTTCTTGCGGGTTCTACAGCACCCATTTCTCCTTCTGGTACATCCTCCTCCATGTGAGAGGCGTCCGTGAAGGATCCATACCCTTCCTAGTCATCCAACAAGTAAATATCATTTCAACCACCAGCCTTTTTTTTAATCTCTTCACGGAGATGAAAAAAAGTTTTCAAGGAACATCGCCGTTCACCCATACTGTCATCGGATTTAGTCGAGAGACACGGAAGGCCTTCCCCAAGGTCTTCACTGGTCGAGTCTTCCCAGGACATCTGGAGATTAAACGGTCCGCACGCCGTAACTCTTCTACAACCATGTCAGCGAAACTCTCAGCTCTGCTGCTATCAGAGATAACTTCCCGAATTTGGACGTGGGAAGCTCCTCTCCCAGCAGATCGACTCCCCCACAACTTGGGAAAGCCTCTGCTTTTCCGTAGGGTCATTTTCGTAGACCGATGCCGGTCGGCCATGATAAAACAGTAAAAATGCAACAAAATCAGAAATAACAAAATCAACTAGTAATTAAAAATAAAATAATTAATTAAAAATTATACAATCTACAATATTGATTAAAGTAACCCCAAAACAAAATAAATAAGTAATTGAATGGCGGAAACCATGGGAATGGTGGAAACTGTAAACAAAGTGTCTGTCAGGTGAAAATTTTCTTTCTAACTACAAATGTGAATATTGCAGCACTGTCAGAGGAAAAAAATGTCTGAACGTTTCCCTCCGCTCAAACAGCTAATGATTACATGAAAATATTTCTAAGTCCAACAAAAAAAAATTATTTAACTAAACAGACTCCACTAGACGAATGCAAACACCAAGATTAATAAATCAAACAGCTATGGTTATCAATAAAAAATCCATAGCAACCGTAGGTAGAATATTAGATATAAGCACAAAACACTAATTTAAATAAGTCACAATACATTAAACACAATAAAAAATTCTAATTAACAAAACAAAAATGAAACTTGACGCAATAAAATTCACGAAAAAGGAATAACACGGTCGGATAAATGTAGCTTAACACAACAAAACAAACTATAATATAAACACAAAATATTAAATAATAACTAAACAAAACTACTAACAACAACACGAAACAACAAAAAAAAAACAGTAAAAACAACAAAACTAGAACACTAAACCGCAATGATAGTCACAAATGCACGGAGCATGTAAAACGCGACTGCATCTAACAGAGCTATTAACATAACCCTCTGATCCAAAAATTGTAACAAGCTAATTACACGCACTACGTAAACGAAGTTCGCAGTTGACTGTAGGTACTGAATCAGTAAACCAGATTAAATAATCGGAGATTTTTGTAATACCACATAGATGAAAGATATAAATAAATAAAAAATTACTGAAGGCGATTTATCAATCAGAAAATACCAACTTACACCAATGTGGCGTTTTACTTTCAGTGGGAGACAATTCTGAATAGACACACACCCTCTTTGGTGATCTGATACATTGACATATAGAGGATATGTTAATAAATCAGTTACAACTTCGTATAAAACATTAAATAGATAGGTGAAGATTTTCCTAGAAAGAATTAACGATTTAAAAATATTCTTCAGTAAATGGAGTAAAAGTGGCATTACTATATAAATTGTTGGTCCTGTAGAATCGTTAATCATTCATTGATAAAATAATCAAGCATTTGCTCAGCAGATTACCAGTATACGAGAGGTTGTGACCCGGATGGACAACTATTACCATTTCTATTTTCAGTTCTATTTACCAGTGTCTATTTTCATGAAGTTCCTCTGTGGGTGACCACCTGTCTTTGATTATTCTTTGCTTCCTTCTTTCTCGACGTGTTTTGTGAATATTTTGTACCCCATGAATCCTTACTAAGAATGTTAATATTTTTTCTGAAATTAGCGGGGAGGTGTGTCAATGAACTTGCATGCGAACTCTACAAAATTTGTTTATGATTATTTTCAGCAAAAAGCCCCCCCCCCCCCCACACACACATATATACATATATACATATATATATATATATATATATATATATACACACACACTAAAGTTACTATTAAAGAATTCGGGATTATTTAACTCGGTATTCAATTATAAAGACGAAATAAAATTTATTATTTTTTTAGTATATAGCTTTTTCAGTACACACTTTTAACAAAGTTTGGCCAGTTTTATATTCTAACATTAAGTCCTTTTATTTACTCGATTGCAATAAAAGTTGCCTTCAGGAAATTTTCTGGATTGCCCTGCTATACTTTTTCTATATGATTCCTATCTGCCTTGGAGCTCCACAGCCACATATCTGCACAGCTGCACAGTCGCTGGTGTCGGTAGCCTACTCCAGTCGTTTAGTGAGTCTGTACATTGAACCGCTACGGGAAGCGCAAGTAATATTCAGAGTGGCCAAAGCCGCGATGGAGATGCTGATACACGTGTAAAATAATATATCTTTAATCTGAGAATTGCCTTGTTTGTTACCGATCAGTCTCATTTTGCCTTATAAACTCTGTTTTTTTGGACTTCCGAAACTTACAATTAATAACACAAAAAATATTATACTAATATTTTATTTATATTAATACTACGAGTATATTGCTATTATATATTACGTGCACGAAAAACTCAATATAAATATATCAATGAACTTCTTGTACATGTTTCCACAACTTTTATCTAAACTTACCGCTAACAACAGATATTTCATACTAATAATGAACTATTTCATTAAAAATTGTTAAATTTTTAACACTTTAAAAAAGTAAAAAATTGTCTTGTCAACTCTGAGAATCGAATTATGGATCAGTTAGATAAAAACAGTTTGTATGGATAGGTTTGCATGGTAATTCCTACTCCAACTGACTTATTATTGAATCTGTTACCTGACTAGTTTTGCCTCCATCTCACAATTTTAAGTAATTATACAGGTTACAGGATATTGAATCAGATTGACAGAAATCAATAGCATGAATTTTTATTAATTATATATATATATATAATTATTATTGTTTGTTTGATGATATTGTCACGTAAGCTTAAAGCTTGTGTGTGGGATATGGAAATGGAATTTTTTTTGTAGCGTATGAAAAATGCCATGCCTGACCGGGATTTTAACCCAGGACCTCCGGATGTAAGGCCGAGACACTACCACTCGCGCCACGAAGTATTATTAGCCCATTATTTAAATAAATAAATTAAATAATGACCACTCTTTACTATAAAGAAAGCCACTCATTAAAACCATTAAAAATTATACAACTAATGAAAATCGATATCTGAATAACGAATTAAAATCTTATTTACAAGTAAAAAATACATCAAAACAAATGTGAAAATATGACAACGCCTAGATAAAATAGGTATTTGATTAGTTTTACAGAAGTGTGTTGCTGTTTGCCTTCACCTAAAAATTTAGGCTAAAATAATAATTCATAAAATTAAAAATTTATTTTTATTGTTGAAATTCTTGCGGTTGGTAAATTCTAGTAAAAAAATTATAAATTTAAGTTGTATTCAATTCATTAAAAATTTTCTGCTTGACAAGTAACTTTTTAACAAAATCAAACAAAGATTTTTTAAATTCTTAACTGAGAAATCAATGGCTGTTTGAAAAGAAGAGTTAGAGTAACATGTTATTAGAGTAATAAGTAATTTATACTCTAAAGCTTGATAACAATAAAATACACACAGAGTAGATAAATTTTTATTTTACTATTAGCATTCGGAATGTAGTTCGACGCTGAAGTAAAAATTCAGCGTCAAAATTATGTGGATCATTGAGGTTTTTTTTTAAGATAACCTGAGCCTCATTTCAGAGGGCCCTTTAGTTACTAAAGAAAAAGCAATTTTGCGCAGTATAAATTTAACATACTCGCACTCCAAGTTTTTTTTTTTTTTAGTAATGAATTGCTCCCATCTTAGTGAAGACATCCTGTCCTCCAGAAGGATAAGATGTCTTCGCAATATACCTGTTTTAATATTCAGTCAAAAGAGCCCCTCTGTCAATAATTGTACAATTTTTTTTTATTTCAGTTCTTTATATAAACTTTTTATCTACTCTATCTTCATGCATTGAATAGAAACAGTGTGGGGTGAAGTGAATAGCATCATACCAGATAGTAGTAAATTTAATTTGTTACTTTACACTGCTTTTCATAAAACTTTCGTACGCTTTTAAAAAATCGTACATAAAAAAAAAAATAAGATTTTTTCCTAGAATAATAATACTTAATACACAGTCAGTCCTTCTGATGAACAGAGTCGTGAATTTTTCTCGTAGTTATTTTGTTATATTATTAAAAAAAAGTCATGACTAAAGAAAAAAAAAATTGCTTTTACTCAGTGCTTCTTCCAAAATAATAATGATAAGTAATTATTTTAAAAAAGGTATTCAACGTTTGTTTAAGAATTAAATATTATTTAGAGAAACTGTACCGAGAGATTTGTGTGAGTTCAAAGACGGGTGAAAGATCGAAAAGGATGAAAGGTCACTTCAATTGTGCAAAAAAGCTGGTCTGTAGTGTACACAAGCTTCTTACTCGAATTTTGACAACTTGAGTATGTTGTCGAGACTCGAGTTGACAACACGTCAGGAAGGAGAATGTTTAAATTACTCTCCCTTTAAAGAAAAATACATAGATAATACGTAATATGTTTTTTTATTAGCAAAAAATATAATACTTCATGAATTTATTATATTCATTTATTTATTTAATTTTTTAATTTATTTTTTTACTTAAAAAAATATATAGTTTAGTTTAGTCTATAGTTTTAGTTTTGTCAACCAATTTAAACGACATAATTATGGTAAAGAAACCCCAATAAAAGTTAATTTAGGAATACTTTGATCGAAGTAAGTAAGGTCAATGTAAGAGTCCCACGTTATCTTATTTTGCTTTATTTTATATTTTGGCACCATATTAAATCCGCCATTATGAATTTCACAATTCTGGTTATATATCCGTTTCCTGATCTTGAAATCATTCTTTCTAAAGTTTTTATGATGATATTAGATAAGTTCTATGAATTATAGATATTTCACATTGTTTGGTTAGTTCCTCCAATCAGTTTTCCAGCTACTGTTTGGTCTGGGTGTCTCTGTAAATATTAGCAACTGCAATCACCGCTACTAGCTAGTCTGACGTAGCTGCAAGCATACTGCAATATAAGTGTAAATATACCGGTACACATGTAGTCTTGAACAAACTCAGGTCGTCCACTTCTAAAGACGTGTGATTAATTGAAACCCAACCACCAACGATATCGGTATCCACAGTCTATGATTCAAATCCGAATAAAAGCAACTGATTTCACTAGGATTCGAACCTCAGAAAACCCGGCTTCGAAAATCAGCTGTTTTGCGATGAAGAGTTTAACCACTAGACTACTCTGGCGGATTATGAATTTTTCACATAATTTTGCATTAAAATATTGAAAAATATATTTTATTAGATTGACTTTGAATCCTTTAATATTTAGGAGAAAATATAAAATTTGCCCCGCGAAAATGTTCCCGCGTTTCCAACGCGGGGTCATTTTCGCGGGATCAAAACGAGAATCAAATTTCGTTGAAAATGTGGACACAGAAAGAAACTGGAGTTAGAAAATAAGGAGACTATGAAAATGCTGAATATGTTCCCACCGTTTCAGCGAAGAAAAAAATGAAGCGGTGAATTCTTTGTTCTGCGATGTCAACAGCAAAAGCAGTTATTGTAATGTTCGGAAAAACAGGTATATCATAGGTGTTTATAGAGTACAAGATCGGAGATAGAACACTTACAGAACACAATTATGGGAAATAGTTAAGATTATTCAGCCTGAAATTTAACTTTGAAATGGCTACTTCGTAAAAAAGAACAAAAATTTTAGAATACGTCATCTAGAAAGTGATTTTTTCAGAGGTTAACGTACGAGTCGTATTGTTGTCAGTCCGATACACGATACCTTAGATCAACAAAAAAAAAAAAGAAAAATATTTCAGGTCTAAAGAAAGAAAAAAATAAAAGTTAAAGAAATTATTTTTGATTGAATGTTTATTATCCACTATCCATTTATGAAGTTACAAACTGTTCCTATCCTAATTTTCTAAACGGCTCATATAAAACGGAGTTAGAAATAGTTGTTTAGAAAAAAGTTTTTCTTAAAAGAGTGAGTGTTCTAGTAAACCACTTATGCCTTAATCATGATAAAGTTTTTATCAATTACCTTGGTAACCTCTAATACAGTGAAAAATAATTATTAAAACACTCTTACGCTGAACTGCGCAAAAAGACAAACTTGTTTCCGACTACCTCACTATTTCGCTGTCAGAAACACACTGATTTCGGTGTAAAACGCACTACACCCGTATGCATTCGATTAAGGAGTACACCCTACACACAAGCATCAAGTTTTAACACGCTCACCACTGTGATTCACTGAGCGCGTATCACTCATAAGCGCGTATGAAAAGTACACCAATAGAAAGTCAATCAATTTGAGGTTATGTTATCTGTTGTTGACCTTAAATTGAGCGTAACTAAAGAACGACTCAACCAATCTTCATCACTTTTTCACATTCACAACGTCAGATACAGTACTACAGCATATCTAAATTTAAATGAAATTGATTAAGTAGTTTCGAAGATTTTTGAACCACAAAATTTTCAATTTTATGGAAAAATCGTGCATAATTCAACCCATCTTCAACAAATTCTCACATGCACAACAGTACATCTAAATTTCAATGAAATTGATAAGTAGTTTTGGAAATTTTCATGGATAAAAGTTTTTGTATGAATGCTATTTCTGAGATTTTCGAGAAATAAAATTTTTGGCATGAATGATATTTTTCTGATTTTCATACCTCAAAACGTAAAAAAAATTCATTTTCACCAACAAATTTCACCATGTGACCGAAAAAATACCTCATATTGAGGTTATCTTTCTGATGTTGACCGTAAATTGAGAGTAACTAAAAGACGACTCAGCCAATCTTCATCAAATTTCCACATGCATAAATTCAGGTAGACTACTTCAGCATCTCTAAACTTCTAAATGAAAACTTCCCTAAACGGAATTGATCCCGTAGTTTTTGAGATTTTTGAGCGATAAATTTTATACATGGGCCTATATATAAGGAAATTTTATTTTAAATTAATGGTATTTTTGTATTCCTTATACGTCAAAAATATAAAGAAAATTCAATTTCACCCATCATCCTATCGTGAAAATTTTTAAATTTTCACAATAGGATGATGGGTGAACCGAAATTTAATTCGGTCCTACCGTGTGACCGAAAGTAATAAAAGTTATATTTTAAATAATCACAAAGATATAAATATTATAAAAGAGAATTAAATGACAATATTTTAATTATTTTGAATCTCGGCGGACATCAAAACGTTAAATTAAATTAATTCGACATTTAATTAAATTAATTCGGATCAGTAAAAGATTAAATCCACCCATCCGTGGCGGAGTAGTAGCGTCTCTGCCTTTCATCCGAAGGTCTCGGGTTTGAATCCCCCGTGTCTTGTTTCGGTCAGGCATGGCAGTTTTCATACACTACAAATTTCAATTTTCATACTCCCATAACAGCTTCTTTGTTACGCTTCTGTGGTGAAAAAATGATTAAAATATTGTAGTTAAAATTAATGTATATTAAAAGTGTTGACATTTAGAGAAGTATTTTTTTTCATATAGAGAAGTACAAATGGACGGAAAGAGTAATTAATGAGGAAGTGGCACAAAAATTGAAAAGAAATTTTAAGTATTGTAAACTATTAAAAGAAGGAAATTACAAACTCTAAGTCGTATTATGAGAGGAAAAATTGGTTGCACAATTTGAAAGATTCGTTAACTGTGAGTTAATCCAAAACATTTTGTTTAAAGCTCCTGTCAGTGTGAAAATAAGAATTGCCGAGATGAATTTTTACCCTTGTAGTAGGAAATAAAATTAAAAGGAGAATTATTACATTATTATTACATTACATTATTACATTATTACTGCAAAAAGAAAATTATTACATTAAAAAAAAAATTATATTCACATATAATTATTACATGTTAGAATGAAATTTTTAAAAACTAAAAAAAAAGTTTATTAATATGGTCGTTCGAAAGATTTTTTTTTTAATTAAGGAAGAAAAGGAAGAATTTTTTTAATAAATTTGGTGAAAATACTAAAAAGCTTGTTCCTTTATCAGATTTACGTTCCCTCCTTTCTCACAGTGAATCATAACAATATTTTTGCTTTAACTGTGAGGTAATAGGCGAGTGGGAATTACGATAAGGGAATAAATCTTCTTATAAAAACTACTTCTTTTCGTCTTAACGTTTTAAACATTCTTTATTCGCCTAGTCATATATAATTATTAGCATTCTTATCATTCTAATTTTTAGTTTTTAGGGACGGCTTGAAAAGTTTTATCTCCAGAAAAAGAATTTGTTTATTTATTTTCTTTATTAATCATTATTACTATATTTTTTCATCTTACGGCCTCATTCATCACTTCTGTAAAATTAATGCCACTGTTTTTTCTTGATAGATAAAATATTTCTCTATCTCTTAATTGCATTCCGCCTTCCTATTTGGAAATACATTTTCCTTTCCTAATGTACCAAACCAACTAATTTTTTCTATTTCTCATTCTATCGTTGTACTTGTATAACTCTTTCAAGATATAATAACTAAGAATCTTATCTCCTTTAGACAGTTTCTTTGGATTTTACATGCCTACTAGCATCCCCATCTCGGCTTCGCCTGCGCTATATGGTTACTTGCATTTCCCATCGCGATCAGGGAATGGCACGCTTTGCGGGCCATTCCCTAATTTGCGGGCCTTCCCGTCTAGCCTCTGGCTAGACGGGAAGGCTAGAGAGACGGGAATAGCTTCTTGGACCCCACTGTTTTAATTAAAGTTACGCTTGTGCTTATAATAAAGATAAAAAATTGAAAGCCTGTTCAATTTATAAAATATATCAGTGTATTGTAATTTCTTCAGAGCAACAGTTTAGTCAGTACAGGACCGCAAAATTTGAGTGATCTAAGAATTTGGGTCTCAAAGCAGTCGGTTTCCATTTTAAAAATATTAGTAATAACTGGTTACCTAAAAATGTGTTTGCCCGGTTCTTAGCGTTAACCGACAAACACCACTAGGAGGTGACGTATTTCATTTCTCATTTTTAGAAATATTTTAATTACTTTTATTTTATGTTTTTTAGTCAAGTAACCGTAAGTAAAGCTAGTCGCGTCATACATACAGTAACAGTAACTGTTTACGTTCTCGCATCCCTTAAAATAACGAAATTCAAAAAGATCTGAAAATGGTTTTTAAATATTTAGCGTAGGAGCATTATATTCAAAACATGAATATAGGGACAGAATTTTCCTCTCCGTCAGACCAGATGGAAAAGGCCCCTAAGCATGTCTCAATTAATAACTAAAAGTCGAGAGCCTCATTACAATTCCGCCTCATTGTCAATTTTGAGATATCCGGTTGGATCTACTTAAACGCCTTCTCTACATCGATTTAAATGTACCGTAGTACCGTTTTTCGGTTGTAACTAGTTAAACATTAAATTAATCAAAAAAATATAGTCTTATAGTAACGTTTTTATAAGATCATAAATAAACTGGAGAATTATATTTCACATCAAAAACAAAAAAAAATAATTCTTAATTAAATTTTTTTTTGAAGTTTTTTTAAAATAATGAAATCGAAGGTCAACACTCAATAAAGTACATATTTCTAGATAAGTTAACCAAGTTTAACGTAAAAATCTTTTTCTAAACATTTAAAAACATTTATGTTGCTATTTTCACAACATAAATGTTGTGAAAGTTTGGTGCGCACCAAATTTGGTGCCCACGGACCCATTTTACAAATATTACACTTACAAAACTCAGTCAAAAATTAAAATTGATGTAAAACTGATATTATCATTCAAAATTAGTTATTTTTTCGTAGCTATTGCTATTAATTAATATTTAACCTCCTAAAATTTTTGTAAGTTTGATTGGTTTTTATACTTAGTGAACGTCCTAAAATACGTTTTTTGAAATACAATGATTTTAAAATTATTAATATTTAAAAAACCACGAAATATTTTGCTACGAAACTTATTACATCCATAAATAATCATCTTAAAAATATATTCTCATATTTGTTTTTTGACTTTTTGGATTTTGTTTTTATTTGCAGGCCTTTAATAAACAAATTTGAAAATACTTCGACCTCACAATATTGTACTATATGTTATTCTTAAATGTAGAAAATTCTTTTAAATTTACTAAACGGTTGTTCCTTTAGGTACCATTTATCGATGACATTTTGATTTTTTATATTATCTGTTGTAGATCAAAAGTTATAGATATTTGTTTATCGCGCGAGCGTGTTGAAACGGTCCGGTGACCGGCTACCTTAACCTCTCCTCATAGGCAATATATGAAGTGCTAATGTTTATTGCGCTAGCTCGTTTACTTTTAATCTTATCATAATGTGGTTATAGACTTTTTTTATGTAAAATTTTTCGCTCTACATTTTTTTTGTATAATTTTTTTCTATAAAATCAATATTTAACTAACTACAGTCAAAATAGTGAAAAAAAAATGGTTCTTAAATTTTATTTTGTTTTTAAACAAATATCGAAATGATAGTGAGGCTCTCGATTTTTAGTATGGTAATTGAGGAAACTTTTCAACCTGGTCTGATCAACAGGAACGTTTTCCCCTATATTCGTGTTTAAATTTAATGCTCCTACATCTGAAAAATATTTGCAAGCTATTTAAATCTAGTAAATATCTCATTTAGTATAGCCGGAAATGGGGAAAATTTGCAGTCATTGTTTAGATGTTTTTTATCTTTCTTCATTCCTTTCAAGGTCGAATTTCGAAAAAATTATAAATTAATTTTTAGATATTTACATTAACATTACACAACCAATAATCAAGTTGATATCTTGAGTTGTTACCGAGAAATTAAAAAAAATAGCCAGGTTTCAAAAAAAAATTCAGCATCTATACTTCAACTCTTTAAACTTGGATATTCAAAAAATCTAGAAATTGGTTTCTTCATATTCACAGGAAGATTACAAACACTAAAAATCAAGTTGATATCTTCAATTGTTACCGAGAAATTAAGAAAAATATATATTAAATTTTATTGTTATTCCATTTTAACTATTTAAATTCGGAATTTCAAAAAGTTCTGTGCTCTTACATCGTAATAAGAACATGTATACAAATTTTCATCAACTTATCTTCAGTAGCTTTTGCTGGGCGTTGATGAATCAGTCAGTCAGGACAAGTTGCTTTACAAATACAGATATTATAAAATGATTTCTTCATATTTTTGTAATGCAGCGTAAGTTTGGGGCTTCAGAAGGTATGATTGTGTTGAAAAGCTTCTAAAGATTTTTCTTGAAATAATGAATTATATTTCATACAACAGCATAAATTATATTTTTAATTAAGAAGTCAGAATGAACAGCATAAACTATTGTATAATGAAATTATTTTTAAAATATATATTAAAAATTTTTATTTTTCATTAGTAAATATTGGCATTATGGTCTCAAAGAAAATTATAAACAAGAATATATAATGGTATGAGTTGTTGAAGAAATTCTGTAGTCGATACCAAAAAGAAATAAAATATATTTTGTATGTGGAAAAGAAATTTAGAAAAATTAATTACTAGTTTTGAGGTAGATGATAAAGATAGTATGACAACAAAGTCAAGAAAAGTACTTCATGAACTGTATCTGGAATTGGATTATAAATGTAATTATGTAGATTCCCTGCCATTCAAGGATATAAAATAAATTTTATATCCTAATAAAATTTATTTTATAAGGCAAGGTATGAGATTTGTTATATAAATTATAGTTTTTGTGATAAATTTTATAGTGACAGACTGGTAGATGTTTTGAAAAATGTGAACTGGACAAAAAATCTTGTTTTTCCAATAATAAGAGAGTTTCTAATTATGCTTGTCATTTAATTGATGAAAATCATGTTTTTAATGGTAATTTCAGAGTACTTCATGTCGAGACAAAGATTTGAAACCAAACCTATTAGATTCATTGTAAATTATTAAACTTAAAAATCTAATTTGCTTGTAAATGGTCATTTAGACTTAAATATTTCGCCTTTTTTGAATTTATAGATGGGGGATGAGCTTCTTTTTTTTTTGCAAGTAGCTTTTTTTTCTGAATTGACCAATAGTATTTACTGTTAATTTATTTATTACTGATACAAGTATACACTCTCTAATGTTGCTCTTTATCTTTGTACAATTTATCTGTTCTGCTTTTTGTATTTAACTTTTTCATTGCATGTACTTTTAACTTTAGTATCCTGTTTTTAACACGTATCACTTTCTTTTGTTTTGGATTTTCATCAATTAAGGCTTCATAGATCGATTAAAATATTTCAATAAAATTTTGTGACCTTTTTCGAAAAATCTAAAAATTTGTGAATGTAGCATAAACTTAAGCTTCAAGTTAAGCTTTGTAGTTTTGATTGGTACTAAGCTTGTAATTTTTTAAAGGAAGCTTTTTATCTTAAAACTGAATTTAGTTATGAATAATTTCTAGTATACATATTTTATAAGATAAAAAATAAAACAAAAAAGAAAGAAAAAATAATAAATAGATTAAAACATAAATTTTAATAAACAGAAGAAAAATAAAGTTACTGAGAAAAATCGAATGCTGGTTAAAAGCATGTGTCCTGTTATGGTTATCTCTCAGCTACCAAGATATTTCAATCGGATTGGGCCAAACCATTTTTAATAATCAAAATTCAACTTATTTATCAATAACCAGCAGTACAATATCAAACATAATAAAACTTGAACGTTACACAAATAGACAAAACAATTTTTTTTCATTAAAAAAATTGTTACAAATTGTTTTTTTTTTAAGTAAAAAGTTTTCATGTTAGGTCTGAGAATCGAATCCTCGATCAGTTAGTTGAAGGTTGTATGGCAGTTTCTAATCCAGCTGACTTCTTATTGAATCTTTTGTTTCTTGATTTGTATTGTTTTCCCATCTCTCAATTTTAATTAAGTAAGAGGACTCTCACAGACCTAAAAATATTACACAACAAGCAAATAGAAAATCTAAGATCTTATTTCAGAACAAAAACACATCTTTTCACAAAGCACTAAACACAGGCAAGCAGTATACAATCTATACTCAATCAGTATACAGTATACTCAATCTATAACAAATGGACACAAATAACACCCATACAATCGCAACACAATGTAAGAAAGAAGCAAGAGCAGGAAAAACACTCTATAGTAATCACTACAATATAATGCAAGACCCAAAAATAGGATGAACATTATCATATAAATGTTTCACAATAGGACAACTATTCCCAGAGATTGAAGGATTTGCACTAGCCATACAAGATAATGTAATAGCCACAAAAAATTAGAGCAAATATATCATGAAAGAGAACATAGAAACAGACAAATATAGAAAAAGAAGTTGAAAATACTTGCTGGAACAGACTACACTGAAAGGAACCACACAGCAGCAAAATAATTCCCAAGTACTTGTAATTAAATACAGACTTATCACAACATTCATGCCATACTAGAAGTACACACCTTAAAGCATACTGCAGAACGCAAACTGCAAACTATACTGGGATAGATCAATACTCACCGACAAAACAGTTAATGCAATAGACTAGTCATCATATTAATCAAGATACAAGAAGAATATATGTACATAATAGATATTGCTATATCAAATGACAATAATTTATTAATAAAAGAAAGAGAGAAGGAAAAGAAAAATGTACTCCTGTTGTAATAGAGTTGGAAGATATCTGGAAACAGAAATTAGTAACAATAGTACCAATCATAATATCAGTCACAGGCATAACAGCAAAAAAAATGACATGATATCTTAAGAAATTAGATCCCCCAATACATATTCACGCCATCATGCATAAAGCCATAATTCTAAAAACAACTGCTATAGTCAGGAAGTTCCTGTAATAGAAGATAATATCTGACTTGATACATACCCACCACATGATCTGAATAACCACTATGGTGAGAAACCTCAAAATAATAATATGTCGGTGCACAAAATCTCAAAAAAAGTAATAAAAACAATAATAATAAAAATAATTAATCAGTTCATTTGGTATTAATTTTATTACTATAATAGTATTTTATTTATCGTGCTACTTAAATGTTTAAGATGTAAATGATTATAAATAGCTTTTGAATTTTATTCTGTAACATGGAAAATAAACAAAAGTAATAAACTGTTCTATTGGCTCACAGTGGCCAAACTGATGATTGTATTGTATTATCAAGTTTAGAAGTCTAAAAGACGACCTCTGGTAAAGCACATCAAAGCTAGAAACGGAGCGGGACAAAGATGCGACTGAGATCATCACAAAGTGGGTGTCTTCCTGTTTGGGGCTCAGGATATTCTATTGCCCCAAATATATTATTTCTTGCTCTGGATGGTTCCTTTCCATCTGCTGTGGGTGGATCCGACATTTAATAGAGGAATTAGGAAACTGTAAAAAAAATTATTGTCAATCCTTTAAGTCCAGGCAGTTTAAATAGGATACCGCCATATTTTATTACTTGGCACAAGGCACTTCTGAATTTTCTGCAAAATTATACTATTATTATTTAATCTTAAGAATTAAATTGACTTCTTGAGGTGATTTACAATACAAACTTGTAATTTTTAATTAAAAAAATTATTGAAAACTCTAGATTTGGCAAAATTTTACCTGATTTCTTAACAGAGTATTTAGGTGGGGATTTTATTTTATTCTATAAAATTAACAAATAAGTGTTTTTTAATTAAAATTGCTAGTTAAGATTTTTACGCTAAAATTTGTACTGAACGTCCGGTAACTAGGAAACAAATCTTAATCCCTCCTGTTTGTTTAATGAAATACTTTCTTTAATTACAACTCAGTAACAACTTCTTTACATCAGGTATGAAAAATTGTCTTCGTTTTTATAAAAATTCAGATTCTACAAAATGGCCTTTCTAGCAAATGGTTAACATTTTTTTTTAATGGAAGCTCATTTTAGATTTACTTATATTTTAAATTAAATAAATCAAAAAAGTGAAAATAGAATAATAAAACCGACTGAACAAATGCAATAAAAGTAATTTTTTTTTTCAGTTCTATAATTTCTTTTTAAATCAACGCTAAAATTAAATTAAGTTGTTGATAGTAATTTTTTAATGATAGTTTTATTTATTCCTTTTTTAATAAAACTAGTATAATCTCTTGTAAACTAATACTTTTATTTTTTTTAATGAAGTGATGGGACTTAAAACAAATTGTTTCATCTTCGGTACTTTTATTAAAATAAGCTGTAGTATATTTTCTTTTAAATTTGATTATTACAAAGATTTTGTACGCTCCTTAGTAATATCAAGTACTGCTATCTAGCGACGCGATTCGTAAACAGGTTAGGAGAATAAAATCGGGTTAGAACTAAAATTTCACATTTTCAAATTAAAAAACGTGAAATTACGAAGATCATCACATATTTATCGAAAAAACCTATATTTATTAAGAACATTATTTCTGCGATGATATGTCAAAATTATTATTTTTTTTTTAAATTTGTATTTTTTAATTTAAAAAAATTAGACAAGCATAAATAAAATAAATGTAAATTAAACAATTGAAAAATATAATTTTATTTTCACTACGGTTCTCGTAAATTACTTTATAAATTTATAAGAAAATTACTACCAAGAAACTATGTAAAGTCCATAAGTTACAAAGTTTATATAATAATAATAATAGTAAAACAAAATCAAGGTTATTAACCGCAAAGATTTACTCACATAACTTATCGACAGTTATGGATCCATTCTTTTGTATTTAAACTTATATGCGCAAACAAATTTATAAAGTGATTTACTAACACAAAGTTTTCTATTCTTATATTAGTTAAGAAAACAATAAAACTTTTATCGATTAGCTTTCTAAGTTTAAACAAGAAAGTTTCTACATATATATATATATATAGAATTAATACTAAAATTCTCGAAAATGAAATTCTAAAAATACTGTGACTAGTTGATCTAGGCCAAAAAAGAATATGTGTGTGTGAGTGTGCACATACATATATAAATATGTGTCGCACTGCTTTTGATTTTATATCTCAGGATTTAGTGAAATTTTCTTCAAATTTGGCTCAAATATTTCTATATATGGGACATTGATCTTATTAATCTTTTTTTTTAAATTCGAGATAATACAGCGATTCCAAAACACATTACTGAGGATCATAACAGAAGCGCCTTGGTTCGTAAGAAACTGTGAGAGCCACGAATATCTAGGTTTATCGCATCTTCGAGAAGAAATACGGCGATTCGGTACAAAGTATAAACTGCTGCTAAACAAAGTTACCGTGAATTATTTAGCTGTTAACCTTCTAGACAATAGTGAAGACGTTGGAAGGCTAAAACGACTCCACGTATTGGAGCTTGGTGATTTTATATGATTTGAGTATGAGCTACATCACCTGAGTGTTTTTTTCTATCTCACTATTGCATCGTTTCTCTTGTTTATAAACCTTTTGTTTTCGTTTTATGTTGAGTTACCAGTGGTACTGTTCTCTCACTTAACAATTAAAATATGCAGAACATATCTATGCAGAACATTCAGTGTGATACACTGAATGTTCTGCGTAGTAATATTAGTATGTAATTTTAGAAGAGCTTCGATGGAAGCCCCTCAGCATGTGATTTTTTTATGTGATTTTATTTACTTATAGTTTCTTTAATATTGTAACCGATTGTAAATTTTACGGAGACAAAGAAGAAAAAAGTTCGTTAAGGGGGTAGGCGAAGACATCCCTAAAAACCAATTTTGATATTCTTCAGAGGCATTTCAGAAAAATTTTATTGAAGACAATTTTTTACCTACAATACATTTATAAATAATAACAATTTTTTTTTACAAAATCAATCCCCTCTTTTAAATTGAAATATATTTATTTTGTTCTTTCGCCCAGTCTCAATTCGGATTTAATATTTTTCAAAAACGTTTTTTGCAAGTTTATACTTCCTACATAGAGCTATCAAAAATGAACGAATCATTAAATTGGAGACTTTAGATTATATATATCTATATAAAGACTTACTGTCTAACAAAATTAACTACTTTTTAATCAGTTAAATACTAAATTCAATCCATCATTTTCTTAATGTGGAAAACAAATTTATTCCGGAGAGCAATTAGCTGTTTGCGTGACGTATTTGTTGTGTATCTTTGAGTGACCTGTTTTCTATTTATTAGCTGAATTTTGTAAGGGATATTACTTGTATTTAATCCGGTCTTGGAGCTGGTAAGTATTAAATCATATTTAAAATAGCCCACTAGGGCGTAAATAACCAACAATTAGGGTAACACAACTTTTCTTTCTTTTTCCTGTTTAGCCTCCGGTAACTACCATTTAGATAATACTTCAGAGGATGAATGAGGATGATATTTATGAGTGTGAATGAAGTATAGTCTTGTACATTCTCAGTTCGACCATACCTGAGATGTGTGGTTAATTGAAACCCAACCACCAAAGAACACTGGTATCCACGATCTAGTATTCAAGCCCATGTAAAAATAGCTGGCTTTACTAGGACTTGAACGCTGGAACTCTCGACTTCCAAATCAGCTGATTTGGGAAGACGCGTTCACCACTAGACCAACCCGGTGGGTTTTTAGTTATTAATCTAATTTGATTTAGTCGTCCTGGGATTGCATCTATTTTTACTCCGGGTGGGGTAACACAACTAGCTAACCCCAACATAACCTACTAAGTTTGGCTAATTCGACGCTCACCCTGCTAATCGTCGTAAACAAACGCTCCGACTCTGCCACCTCCTCCGAATACAAGGGAATAGATATGAGTATGAATGATCAAATAACAATATGAAAAAATGTATCTGAGAAGATGCCTGAGGGTAACAGATTACAACCAGTATGGAATAATCATAATGAACCGTCGAGTGAAGCCAGTCGTTAAGAAAATAACCCCCGTCTTACCAACAGATGAAGAAATCTGGGAATTACGCCACCGCAGCCCAAAAACTAACTTACCCCAATAAAAATCAAGCCATAGTACTAGACGCCATAGGGGATATTCCGAACAGTACCTACATTGTGGCCATCGGTAAATTAGTCACTTCCAATAATATCCTATATGTATCCAAGATCTCCATGAACCGAGTGTGTATATACCTGGCGAATGGTGATCTTGTTAAATCGATCATCGACAAAAACAGTAAAGTTACTTTTGGCAACCACCTCCTGGAGATTCGCCCCTTGTTGAAAAAATGTATACGAGTAGTCTCCTCTCTAATGTGATCCAAATTATCCCAAATAAGATATTAGATGGAACTTAAACGCTTTAACATCCGCCTTGGATCGGCTATAACCTTCCTGCATGTCGTTTTCCCAGAACCGGACTACGAGCATGTCCTGAGTTTTCGTCGTCAGGTACACCTCATGATATTTCAAAGTTACCAAGTACTATGAGCCTAACCTACAATGATTCATAGTTCTGGATACATCTCTCGGTTGATGCCGTATCCTGCTTCCTCTGTAAGCAATCGGGGCATGTAGCGAAAAATTGCAACCTGAAAGAGGGAACCCCTGCAACTTAGAAGCATCTTAAGGGAGTTCAGACCATCAAGATTCAGAGAAAGCTTTTCTTACCCTCTACCCACCTACGAATGCATCGAATAAGGCGCAGAAAAGAGCGTTGTCCATCAAAGCTCTGACGACCATCGGGGAGACATCAGGAATGCAGCGGAAACGCCAAGCAATCTTCTAAATCAGAGATTTTTCAGTAAAATGAGATCAAAGAAGCCAAGAAAGGATAATGACAAACTTGAAGCGGACCTACAACCCCTAATGGAAATCTTACAAGCCAAAGACAATCCCTAAGTCCTGAACAATGTTGACTTCAAAAGCTTCCTGGAACGCTGCAAGGGAAACTCAGCGGTAGTAGAGCTATCACTAGGATACATGTTCAATACGATGGAACTTATGCGTATGCTTCGGGAAACATACCTGAAAGTACCGGAAATGAGTATTTAAAATATGTTTACACACGTAATAAATAAATTGGCGCAACACGTTTCGGCTAATTCCATTGCTGCAGCAATGGAGGCTGCTGAAGTTACGATCATGTCCGATGAGAATTGCAACAACAGCAGCGCTATGTTGCCTCTCCTCGGTAGCCCGCTGGCCGATCCAAGTATATAATCGTTCTTACGAAAAATTTCTCATATACAAGTAATATTCTTCATATCAGTGACAATATTACGATAGAATACTAATGGGTTCCACCACCACAGAGAAAATGTTCAGTATCTTGTTAATCGTATTGATCCAACGCTGATATACCTTCAAGAGACTAATTTTAAAGGTAACCATTATGAAGTACTGAAGGGTTATAACGGTGTTCTCAAAAACAGATTGGACGTTTCCCACACCAGCGGTGTTGTGGCCATCTATTTCTGCGATCAACTAACCTATAAAGAAATTCATCTACATACTAGATTTGAAGTTGTGGCTGTGATTTTGAGCTTACTTCTGATACATTTGAAATATGCAATATCTACCTCCCTAGCAGTCGGGAGTTTACTATAGAGGAACTAACGGACATAGTTAGGCAATTGCCCAAACCGTTTCTACTGATGGAGGATTTCAATGTCCACAGCATCAAATGGGGCTGCAATAGGTTGGAATTTAGGGGTAAGTTAGTGGAAAAATTTCTCGAGAGTCCAGAGTTGTTTTCCTAAATCTGGACACACATACGCACCTCAAAAACTCATATGGGACCTTTAGTGCCATTGACCTAACTGTATGTGACGCCTCATCTCTATGAATGGGCAGTCTTACAGGAACTATACGGCAGTGACCATTTCCCTATTGAGATTAAACACCGCAAAATAACCAATATTCCAAGAAGAGTGAACCCTAGATGGCTATTGCAGCTCGCTGAATGGAACAGATTTAAGGAACTGATTTCTGAAGACGTTGAAAGTTGGCATCTGACAAGCAATGGGGCACAAATGAATGAATTATGTTAGGGTTTTGCGAATCTTCTAATGCGCGCTGCTGAGGTCAGTATATTCAAAACGTCTGGCTTCATTGATAAAAAACATATTCCTTGGTAGAACAACGAATGCAAATTAGCGATGCAAGCGCCAAAGAATACGCATTCTTTGGCGCATTTGGCGCATTCGTTTGTACGCACAAACGGTATCGGAATGAGGTAACCTTTGTGGAATACAAAAAACTTCGCTCGAAAGTTAGCAGGACATATGAAGAAAGTAAACGCCAAGCGCGGTTAAGCTTACAATTACCTTGCTTCGCTTAACAGCCACACTCCCATGAGTGAGGTATGAAACAGGATCAACAAAATCAAAGAAACCTTTAAGTCCAACCATGTGCACGATGTGGTTAAGAATGGCCGTGTAATACATAACCCTTACGACATAGCGAACATTCTGGGCGACAGGCTTTCGCTGAATTCGAGCAACTCAAACCTTAACGACAATTTTCTGAGGATTAAGAAAAGCCCTGAATTTAGCTTAGAGGACATACTTCGGTGGGATACTAACAGCAACCGGGAGCTGAACGCCCCTCTAACCTTGAGCGAATTACGGGATGTACTTACAAGTCTGCTAGCCCTAGACCTGATGGAATACTATATGTCTTTAAACAGGAGCTCTCAGATGAAGGACTCCCCCACCTCTTACATCTGTTCAACACAATCTTGGAGGGAGGAGTGTTTCCAGATATGAAGTGTTTACTAAACCGGAAGGAATGCATAAAAAGACTGTTGCGGTTTCTCTCTGATAGTAGGATGAAGAACGTAAAATAAGCGTAATTTAGCGGTTTTGCTTAGTTTGTGTGTTTATTGTTTCTTGTTTTTGGTGTTTATTGTTTATTATTTACAATCATTTAAGTTACTAATGACTATAATTGTTAACGAGACTATAAATAAAAAAGGTTTTTTAAATTTATTCCTCTTAAATTAATAATTGCTATGACATCAGCATGCTGACTCTTATCTGATCCGGGATTAGATTATTGTCTAACTATTATTTTAATCACTAATTTACATATATAAGAAGCTCATTTTAATCAAGCGTACTGTCGTCGACAATGTGAAACAAAATAAAAAGCTAAAACTATATAGAAATCTGTTTTAAAAATGCATATTAATAATCGAATTTTGTTAAGGTTTAGATACATTTTTATTATATTTTTTTTACGTAATTTACTTTCTTCTGGCGACATTTATATTTATTTTTTTCTTTCATCTAGTGCAATCGCAGAGCTGCAGCTGTAGAAGGGAAAGTACTAGAAAGATCCAATTTGGGTATATGCGGTTTTCACCGGATCTTCACGTTTTGACACGTAGGAATCTAAAAAAACCGGGTGGAAATTATCCGGATGAAAATATGTTCGTATGTACGTGTGTGTGTGCGTGTTCGTTTCGTACTCTAAATCACCTTATATCTCTAGAACTACTGGACCGATTTTGGTCCGAACTTGGTCACATTATTTCTATATATAGAGCATTGATGCCATTAAACTTTTAACTTAAAAGGTCAAGGGGTGTGAGGATCTAAAGAAAGGTCACCCTCAGTATCTCGAGATTTTGCTTAATTAAGGTCATATTTTTCTTAGGCTTTAAATTTTAAAAGTCCTGTTTTAAATGAAAAGAATCCCTTTCAGGACGACGAAAAGCTGAGGTACATTTTACCTGTGCTAAGTGGGGATAAAAAACATTTCGACCTTAAAATTAAGAAAAACTTCAATTTTACTCAATACAACAGTGGTTGCATGTTAAAAAGTTTTTACATGTTTAGCATACGACAAGCCCCATCTTACAATTCCAACAACACTTTGGTCATCTCTTGCCCTAAGAGTTGGTTATATCAAAAAATGTTTGAAAGTTTTAGATAATATTTAGAGGACTAACGACCACTTTAAACCGGTGCAATACTGTGCCTATTAAGGGAGATATGAATTTTGTCTTCAAAAACTAATTTTTTCTACTCCCTGGGCCAATCGTTGATAAAAAAACTTTACTTACACAAGTTTTAGGCCCTTATCCAAAAAATCGTAGTAACTTTAAACAAATTCGATATTTTACTTAATACAATAGTTATGGCCATATTTTGTTTTTTTTCGAAAAAGTCACCACATTTCCACCCCGAAGGTCTGATTTTGGCCGTTAACGAACTCGACTGAGATTTTGGATCGAGATTTTTTAGGAAAGAATTTTAAAATTCACTATTAATGAGATACATTAATTAGCTAGGTTTCATAACAAAGCTACCTGTTGCAATGGGTACCATGATTCGACTTCCGGAAAATTTCGACATATCTTCGCGTTCCACATCCTCCAGACCCCAAAACCACCGTCAGCTCAAAAGTTTACATTTGATTTTTATATACATTTATATATATATATAAATGTATATATAAACATGTGTAAATAAAATATTACGGCAGTTATCGTGTCATATAAATATATATATATATATATATATAAATGTATATATAAAATTTTGAGCTGACGGTGGTTTTGGGGTCTGGAGGATGTGGAATGCGAAGATATGTCGAAATTTTCCGGAAGTCGAATCATGGTACCCATTGTAACAGGTAACTTTGTTGTGAAACCTAGATAATTAATGTATCTCATTAATAGTGAATTTTATATAACATGAATAAAACCTAGGTCTACACACATATATTATCCTCATCTCATTTAGCCTTAGGGCGTTGGTTATTGTTCACTAGTTGAACAGATTGCAACGTACACATTAGGAAAAACCAATATATCTATATATGACCCGAGACGTGATAGTTAGGTCTTCTACCAGCACAAGCATGTTGTTCATTAAAAACAAATGATAAGGTCAAGTACACATATAGTTTTAAATTAATTTTATAATGTACAAAAATCATCAGTTAATCTTTTTTTTTTAATTATCTTTAAACTTTATTTCAAATTTTATTCTTCAGTGTTTTCACTTGACGTTTTACGTACCTAGATAGGAAATAAGGTTCACGCTTCACAAATCAAGATTTTGAATCATTCCGAAAAGAGTTAAAAAAAATTGAATTTCCAAACATTTCTATGGTTTTATTAATTGAGTTGACTAAAGAAATCAGGTTCAGAGAGTTAGGCAATCTTTAACAACATAAAGATATTTAATTTTTCTTGAGATTAAAACATATTTTAATAAGCAACGATTCCTATTTTACAATATTTAAATGTCTGTTAATTAAAACAGACCAAGGATAGCTGACGAAAATAAGGGCAACATTACGCTATCACTGAATTTTTTGCACAAGTCCTCACAAAAAAATATTTTATTAAAATTAACAGTTCAAATATCCCAATAACTCAATTATTAGTATTATCAGGGTTCGACGGGGTAAAATCTGAAACATAAAGGGTCTTAAACACTCTTAAGGTAAGCCATGATTTCAAGGATGTTTGGAGATGTAACAATAAAAAGACACCGTTAAGTTTTCTAGCCGCCAAAGCACAACTCTTAAAAAGACGTATATGGAAAAATATTTCTGTTTTTATTAATTAAACATTTGCGTGAAACCAATAGAGCCAGAAGCTCTTTGAAACCATGCATTTGTTTATTTTCCTGGTAGAACCTTGTTTATTTTCCCTGCTAGAACCCTTATCAAAGGCTTTCTTTCTTTTCCTGTTTAGCCTCCGGTAACTACCGTTTAGATAATTCTTCAGAGGATGAATGAGGATGATATGTATGAGTGTAAATGAAGTGTAGTCTTGTACATTCTCAGTTCGACCATTCCTGAGATGTGTGGTTAATTGAAACCCAACCACCAAAGAACACCGTTATCCACGATCTAGTATTCAAATCCGTGTAAAAAAAACTGGCTTTACTAGGACTTGAACGCTGTAATTCTCGACTTTGCAAATCAGCTGATTTGGGAAGACGCGTTAACCACTAGACCAACCCGGTGGGTCCCTTATGAAAGGCTTTAATTTCCTATCTTCACCCTATCAGATGCTACGATTTATCGGATCTATGACAAAAAGATTTACTGTCGTAGGACTTTCCCATCACGCGGTTAATCTGCGTTCCGGGAAAGCCTTACAACTGTGGGTTGTCTCTGATGTACGGCTTACACACACAACTTAATTTAAAATACTTATTATTTTATTAAAATATAATATTTTTTTCGTTGTTTACGTCAATTATTGTAACTAAAGCGCGCCCATTCCGTATTTAATTCTCGCGAATGTAGCGGTACTAACGGTGACTATCAGCACTAAATAAACTAAAAAATTTCACAACTTATCTAGACTAAATTTCGCTTGTACGGTTGGTAAACTGGTATAGCCGCGAGGCATAACGCACCAGGTATCAAGTCAACCGGGGGTGATAGAGTTCGAGACCCAGCCCTTCAAGTTACTTTTTTACACTTAAATATTATTAATTTATTTATTTTTACCGCTCACCTGCCACGTCATAACATAGTACTAGTTTAGAGCGTTTTTTGGGGTGAGGGTACCATTTTGCAAAACTTTTTTTGCAAATATCATTATTTTTTAATTGTTAACAAATGTACCTAAGAAATATATGACTTTAAGTAGGTGAAATCTCGAGATAATGAGGGTGACCTTGTTCTACAGCCTCATACCTTTGAGCTTTTAAGTTTAAAACTTATGGCACCAATGTCCCATAAATAAAAGTAATCTGACAATACATTTTTTGGTCAAAATCGGTCAAGCAGAACTGGAGATATAAGGTGATTTAGAGGCCAACACGGAAGGTAATGAATATTAACATCCGAAAAATTTCCATTCGGTTTTTTGATTTTTCGAGTTCCATAGGTTTCAAAACGTCAAGATCCGGTGATATCCACATATGCCCAAATTTGACCAATTACACTACTCTCCCTTCTAAAGCTACAGCTCTGTTACAGCGTTATATAGACGGGAAAGTATAAAACGTCTTTATATAATCATACTGGATATAAATATGCAATTTTATGACTCTCAATAATGAAAAGCAACCCATGCAAGGAACAATAGGATAAAAATAAGATTTTACTTTGTTTTCTTTACTTAGCCGATCATATTATTACATATTAGCAACCTAGCCGCTCTCCGAAACAAAGGTGATATTCGTACGTACATATCTTTTTTTTTTTTTTACCAAACGTACTAGATATTAAGGTAACATCATTAACTTCTGGCAGAAAAAATTGGTATCTCTCATACCTCAGGTGATTTACGCATATCCCAAACGTAATAAAGATTTGGACAGATAATGTAAAGCAACAAATTAATTAATATACTCTTTAATGTAGTGAAACGTAGAATTATGTACCCGACCACTAGTAAGCAAAGAAATAGATTAATGAATAATTAAACATATTAAAGTAAATTATCTATAACTCCATAAAATTTTAAATTAATTAAGAATATTGTAGAAAGTAATTAAAATGTGAAAGATTATTAAAATAAAAGACAGGGATGCTTCATAGAAAAAGGTGTGGTTGTAAGAAATATGAGAATACAAAATGTTCATTTCACTACAATTTTGGATAACCGCCAAAGCAGCTTGTACCGCTTTTCTGCTGATTTCTCATTCTACCACGCGTTTGCCCGCGTGTTCTTTTTTATGCATAAATGTATGAAAGCATTTTATATATATAATAAACTTCGTGCTTTTGTGAGTATTTTGTGAAAAGAGAGGCGTTACTTTTACTATTGAGCTCCGTTCACGCTATATTCTGTTTTCCCTTAAAATATAACCATCTATGCACATGCGCCTAGTCTATGTCCATTTGTTTTTCAAGCAATTAAACATTTTGTAATACACAATTAATACACGTAACTAAAAATACTATAAATTAAAACCCTGGGCTTAGTAGTAATTGTTTTTAATTATTTATGAATTTAATGAAGCTGATGTGATAATTTATTAGACAAGATACGTATAATACGTAAAATAAATTGTATGATTTATTTAGATATTTCTGAAAATTTCATAATTTAAAAAATAACTGAAATTCAAAATCATTGTTGAAAAAAAAATTAAGTAGTAAATTAGTAACTGGTTTGGTATTAAAATATAGTTAATTTTTTCAAACCCTACATTTTCAAAGATATTTTAATTTACTATCCTACATGATAATTACTATTTTAGAAAGTTTTAAATATTATTTTTTTACAAATGTTTCTAATAATTTTAGTTAATCTTAATACAAAAAAAAGTATTTATTATTCTTTAAGTTTATTGTAAATTATATTGTTATAAATAATATTTTATATTGATAAATATTCTTAGTAACAATTTGCAAAAAAAAGTATTTTTTTAAATTTATTTTTTTAATGTTTTTAGGTTTGATATTTTTCACATTAAATAAATTTCCATCACATTTTTTAAGTTGATGTCAGAAAGATCCAAAACCTTTATCAAAAATAATCCTTTATCCATTATCCAAATCGTTTATTTTTATCCATTAGTAAAAATTACGCCAAATCCCACTCATATAATCCAAAAGGAATTGTGATAAAGGATTTATAAAAACACTTTCTTAAAAATAACATTGTCTTAAAAAGTTCAACCCTTAAATTGAATTTTTCATAATGTTAATTTTTTTTTTAGGGTTAAAATAAAAAAAAGATGAAATTTAAAGAATTTTATTGAAACGTTTACAGCAAAAACTACCTACGATAAATAAGTGAAAATATGTGTACAATTTCTTCTTATGGTGTAAATGCCAACTAAGAAAGGATTTTTTTAAATTCGAAGTTTAAAGGATTAAAATAGAGTTTCAATAAACCTACTTTTTTCTGTTTTTTTTTTTCGGTAACAAATGAAGATATCAACTTGATTTTTGGTGTGTCTTCATATAAATACCTAAAAACCAATTTCTAGATTTTCTTTAAATTCTACCTTGAAAGGGTTGAGAGGTAGGCAAAAAATCTCGAAAAATGGTTGCAAATTTTCCCCATTTCCGATTATACTAAATAAGATATTCATTCAATTTAGGCTTATAAATATTCTTTAAGTATAATGAAGTAGGGAAGCCACCTATGTAATGGGTACAATTATTGACTTCCGGAAAATTTCAAAATATCTTCGCGTTTCTCATCCCCCAGACACCAAAACCACCGTCAGTTCAAAAGTTTATATATATATATATATGTATATATTTCACTTTCTTGTGGCACGATAACTGTCTTAACTGCCAGTCACTTTCAAATTGATACATAAAATATAACGATCCAAAATCTCGGTCGAGTTTGTTAATGAGCAAAGTCAGACCATGGAGGGGCTTTTTCGAAAAAAATATTGCTGTAAAGTTTTCATTAAGTAAAATATCATATTCATTTGAAGTTCCTACTATTCTTTGAATAAGGGCCTAAAACTTATCTAAGTAATGTGTTTTGTTATCATCAACCATTAGCTCAGAAAGTGGAAAAAGTGGTTTTCGAAAACAAAAAAGTCATACCTCCCTTTATAAGCACAGTATCGAATCGGTTTAAAGTGATCGTTAGTCCCCTAAACATTACCTAAAACCTTTGTCTGAAACGATTTTTGATATGTGCAACCCTTACGGCAAAGGATGACCAAAATGTTGCTGGAATTGTAAGATGGGGGTTGTCGTATGCTAAACAAGTGAAACTTTTTCACATACAATCACTGTCGTATTAAGTAAACACAAAGTTTTTCTTAACTTTAAGGTCGAAATCTTTTTTATCCTCTACTTAGCATCGGTGAAATCTACCTCCCCTAGTGTACCGAAAGGGATTTTTTTAATTACATAATAGCTGTTGCACAATTGAGTTAGTTTTTAATTTTTTCACGGTGTGTAATTTACGTAAACATTTTACATGGTAGATAATCCAGTACATATAAACAGTATTACTGAATTAATTTGTCAAACAGGATTATATTCTGTGTACCAGATAAATGAATATTTAATGCAAATATATTAATAAACATGAAAACTTATCAGTAATACCATATCAAATTAAAACGGCAATATAAACAAATAGTGTATTTATTATTTAGTGTCATAAATTAATTTATTATGTTCATACTGGAATCGTGTGGTTTATATTGCAGAGATAATATTAACAAACCCTTATCGTTTTAGATAAGGGGTAACTTTAAAGTTCATTTTACTTTAATTTTAATAAAATGTATTTATTCAATTTGATAAATTATCGAAATTTCTTTCAATTAAAATTTATTGTTAAATAATAATTACTCAACTTACCATTTGTAATTAAAAGGAGGAAATGGAATTATAAAAAATAAACTTACAGTGGTAGAAATAATAGCTAAATATTAAAACGAAAAAACATTCTAACAGAATTCTAAAAGCTTTTTTAACCATGCAAAAAGGATGGGGATGAGAGATAAAAATTTTCAACTGTGTCCAAGTCTCGAAATATCAACAAGTTCCAACTTTCTACAAGACTATTATTATTATAAATATTCCTTATAAGACTGGGATATCAAATGATTGTATGGCAGACAGTTCCTAGAACTGAGAATTTTTTGTTTGCAACACCCCACTACCTTTATGTCTGTGAATACGATTTGATAACCTTAAGCAAAACGCCTAATAATAATCCTTAAGTATATTTCTCAAGGAAAATTAAATAGTAAGATTAGGTAATTTTGACGTCACAATGGCATTCCTTTTTCTAACATACTCCTCACCGACTGCTATGTTTTTTTTTCTACGGCAGCATATTAAAATTAATAATATATTACTTTTTAAACAAATCGTATCATATTTTTATATAAAGAATAATAAATAAGGTAAAAAAAAATAACTATTGATTCTAGAGCATCATCTAATATAATAAAACGTTTTTACGTTATCAGAAGTACTTAATACTTTCTATTCGGTCGCAATACTATTTTTCTTTTCCTTACTTATAAGTTTATATTGGATTATTTTAAAATCTATTCGTGTATTTTCGAATCACATTAAATTTATAACTCTTCTCTTTTGACCAATTAATGGAGGGAGTGTTTTCCCTTACATCTCCTGTAGGAAAACCACTGAAATGTCTCATCATAAAGCGGTAAGTTTGACGCGTAACTATCTATTGAATATATAATAGTATGAACATTACAAAGGAATGCTGAAAGAGAAGTTAGTAACATTTAGTCCTCCGCAGAGGATCTTGCTGAAAGATATATAATTTATTTAAATATTCCAATTACCTCATATCATAGATGGATGAAAGGTTTTCTTAACGCTTTCACAGCCTCCTTTTTCACAGTATGGCACGACTGGTGATGTAACTTACAAAATAATTTACACCATAACTTACAGAATAACAGATAAGAAGATAGACAGACTAAGTAGTAAAATTTATAAAAAGAAAGTCTATGTGATAAGATTTCAAATAAAAACAAAACATCTAAAACTAAATTAAAATCTATTGGCAGAGAATTTAATTTTATTAAAATAAATAAATAAGAAATTAAACTGTGATTTCAAAATAAAAGTGTCAGTCAGAAAAATAATTGTTCTTTATTCAACAGATTACTTCATTAAACATTATTATGTTATAAAACATATCATCGTTCGAGTACTAACATACAAAAGAATGCAAGAGTATATAAAATTCTCAGGTCATAAATAAAAAACTCACCGGGTTGGTCTAGTGGTGAACGCGTCTTCCCAAATCAGCTGACTTGGAAGTCGAGAGTTCCAGCGTTCAAGTCCTAGTAAAGCCAGCTATTTTTACACGGACTTGAATACTAGATCGTGGATACCGGTGTTCTTTGGTGGTTGGGTTTCAATTAACCATACATCTCAGATATGGTCGAACTGAGAATGTACAAGACTACACTTCATTCACACTCATACATATCATCCTCATTCATCCTCTGAAGTATTATCTAAAACGGTAGTTACCGGAGGCTAAACAGGAAAAAGAAAGGAAAAGGCCATAAATAAAACTACTGATCGAAATCAATACTTCTGGCATAATATTTTCAATCATTTCATAAATTATTATTATGTGTGTGTATGTGTGTGTGTATTGCTTTATTTACATTTAGTTTCCTGAACAATGAAACTATAAGTAAATTGTGCAATGTAATAATAACGTGAAAGGGAGGCACCCAGTGATATATTCCAAGATAATATAAAGGTTTAAATAAAGTACAGTGCAATAAAAATTGTAACGAATAAAATTATAACTAAGCGTAACAAAGTACAAAAAATTCGACAGTTAACTGTTAGAAACAAAAAAAGTTAAATGGTAACATAACTAGAGAACAATAAAATTAAATGGTTTACAAAACAGAACAATCAATTGAATATAAAAAAAAATTATTGCAAGTCACATACATGAGAAACAAAGAAGACATAACAAATTAACACTGGTCACATATAAAAAACTAAGTCAAAACCATGAAACTTAATTCATAAAAAACAAAACAAAAGAATTTATATTACTAAATTAAAACAAATCATAAATAGTATCAGCAAAATTTCAGTAAGAAAGGATGATATTCAGCGTACAACAGCCTCTAGATCCAATATATGCAGTCTCTTTAGTCGACTCACATCTTCACTATTATCCAAAAGTTAACAGCCAAATGGTTTCCATGCATGTTAAGCTTAAGGATATACATACTTTGAAAATGAATTTGGTAACAAAAAGTGATAAAGTTTCTAAACTGCAAAGGTCAGGGTTCATTTATTAAAAGGAAAGTATTAGAGAGGAAGAAACAATTTAAGATACTAAAGGTGTAGCTTAGAATTATGATTAACAAAATCATAAGTAAGGTTGCAATATGAATGAATACGTCGATAAACTTTATATAGGCCTGCTTAACTGAACTTATAACTGTAAACTAAAGCTCACATTTTGAAATAATTCTGTCTATTCTTTTATTTTTCTAAAAATAAACATAAATTAAACAGATATATTTTAATTGAAATAAAAAAAAATTAAAAGAGATTTCAAGAAGGTTATATTTATGACATCATTAAATTTCTTTTATTGTATCATTTTAATTTAATACACATTAAATATTTCTTCAGTTTTATGCAAAACCAATGGAATAAGTCTGAATGAAATAATAGTAGTAAAAGATTATCAACAATATACTGAGAAATACAAAACTCATTTCAAAAAAAAAAAATACTAAAATACAATAAAAATTACACTTTTCAATTCTTCTTTAAATTTCAACTTACAGAATTCAGGACGAAATTAAAAACAACTTCCTAACCCTTATTTAGCAGTGACTTCAAAAAGATGAAATTAAAAGAAAATTTGAAAAAGTATAATCTTTAGCACATTTTTAAATTCGTTTTAATATTATTATTTATTTATTCAATGCTCAATCTATTAAAACAATTACATTTCTTCCAGTACAATGTTCCATCAGAAACGTTTCTATAATCGATCAGTTCTTTACATACTGTTAAGTGTCCGCAATTCGAAAACAGAACCTTCACTTCTACAGATACACAAAGGAGATACGAAGATTTCATTCTGAAAGTACGTTCTGGTAGGCAGTCATGAACCCGTATTCGTCCTGAACACAGATTTCCTTCGAGGATTGTCAGGGATTATGTTCTCACAATTAATTAGAACTATATATTGTTTATCTTCTATCTGAGTTTTTAGATAATTGGGGAACTTTCGTCTAAACCTTCGGTTTATAAAATGTTTAATGGAGTAGTAAGGCAAGCTACGTGTTTTAGTCTCCATCGTTTTCCGTTAACGAGTCAACCTCCTCATTTCCTTCGATTCCAACACGCAGGAGGTATCCATTGAAAGATAACTGAAACGTCAACTTCACCTTATCTACCAACAGACTGCCTAATTTCAGTTTTTGTGTAAAACCTTCGGTGTTAGAGGAAGGTGCAGGGTTCGCGCTTCAGCAAATCAGTTAATTTGATAGTTGAGGGTTGTAAGTTGTGGTAGGTGATCGTGACTAGAAGAGACCATACGAAAGCGCCGATAACAGGTTGTGTAAATACACTGATGGAAATATCTGCCGAGTCATTTACGTTCGGTGGCATCCTGACACCGAAGACGTACATTTAGACGTACATTTTAAGTAAACATAACTATACTATTTATAATTTATAGTAAAGTGCATATTGATGCACTCGATAAAATAAAAGAAAACTACGCATAAAATTGTAAACAACGCAAATCGAAATAACTTAAGAACATTCATAAAGAAACGTTTAAAGATATAATCAATAATCAAAAATGAAATGTATCAATCATAATCGTCAATCGAGCGCATCAATATGCACTTTACTATAAATTATAACTAGTATAGTTATGTTTACTTAAAATGTACGTCTACGTATATATAGCGCGTTCGGAAAGTTTCTGTGCACTGGAATTATGGGAGTGAAATAGGAAAACTTTCTTAATTATTACTTTGTATTTTTATTTTATAGAAACGGATATTAAAATAACTGGAATAGTTTAAAAAGGTGCTGAAAATTATCTCTTCCACCAATAAAATACTGCACATGTTTCAATTTGTTTTTTAAACACTTTAACCAGCTGATATACTGGAATCTCTCGTACGTATGCCATTATTGCCGGTTTTAGTTCGTCAATCGTGGTGGGTGATACACTAATTGTTTCACTTCCCTTTATAGAAAGTAATTTAGTGGAGTCGGACCCGGCGATCGTGCAGGCCATAAACCCCTTCACCGAAGGTATTTGGTAAAAAATTCATTGACTTATATTAGCAGTATGCGCTGTTGGCCATCTTGTTGGAAACGACCGTGATTGGTTTCCACTTCTGTTAACTACCTTATGAAGTTTGTTAAAAAGCACCATAACGATCACTATTAACTGTATTTTCAAAAAAATATTGGACCCACAATGCGCGTTCTACTCACACCGGCCCAGACTCCAATTTTCGCTTCGTATAAAGATTGTTCGGGTAATTCTCGGGGTTAGTTGTCGATCACAGTCGTATATTTTTTTAAATTAATATATACCCTCGCAGGTCAAACCATCTTCATCTGTAAAAAACGTAATGTTGAGGATACTTGCGGAATTTTGGTCAATAAAACGTTTAAACCATCGATAATAATGTAGTCTTCTGGCATGATCTGTAAGTTTCAGTTCTTGAACACATATTACTTTGTAGAAGAAAAGTTTCAGATTGTTTCTTACAGCTTTATGTGCGGTAGCAAATCCGATATCTTACTGTTTTGCTAACATAAGCGTTGATTTCGATGGACTTTTGGCCACAGCATCCGAAATATCAAGCAGCTTCTGTTAGTTTAGTTTAGGTGGTCTTCCACTTCGATTTGTGTCTTCAGCAGAGTTCGAATAGCATTACGGTGAGGAACAGAATTTTAAAAACATTTCAGAAAAGTTGTGCTTTACTAAATCTGTGTACTTGTCACCTTCACGAAATACGTGTTGTTCAACTATAAAAATGCGTTCTTCTATCGAAAGAACCATTACGTTTCTCGCAACTATTGATTTCAATAAACAAAAGAACATTATAAGAAACGAAGCACGTTCTATTGCAACTTAACCAATGACGTCTTGGTTTATTATTGAACGACATCCAACGAACCCACAGAACAACCAATGAATGCCGAAAAAACAGAATGCACCACTTAATTCTAAAGCATTCTTCACTGCCACTTTCCGAACGAACTGTATTTATGCTGTATTAAATATATGTTTAATGTTTTGTATGCTTTTTGTTTTAATGAAGTTTTTCGTCGGGGACCTCTCTTAACGTGATTATCATGACATAAATTTATTTACGATCCCCTGTGAGAGGTACCGATTGTATATCCTAACAGATTGACAAATGAAAAAAAAAATGACATATCAATACAATTACGAAGATTTGCAGCTACTTTGCTGTTATAAAATCAGTGAAAAACGGTAATAATTTTATAACATTCAGCATATATAACGCCATTGATAATAAAAAAACTTGTTTAACTATGAATTAAATCACAAATCTTCTCATCCATAAGAACGGATGGAAGTACTCTCATTCTATGCAAATAAATTTAAATGGCACCGTCTTACTTCAGACGGGTATCATTTCCGTTTTTATCTAGGTAGGAAAGTTTAACCCCAGCTATTGCCGACGATTATTAATGTTTCGTTATTAATGTATTGATGAATTATTTTAACTATGCAGTGCAGAGCAGCCCGTAATATGTATATTGGCACAGAATATTTGGGTTCTGTCCTATTAGCACCGAACATAACTGATCTATATTCATACACTTAAAAAGTTAAAAAAAATTGGCAACATTATAAATTCTTAAACTACAATTAAAAATAATTACTATGCTGTACCATCTAAAAATACTTTAGTATGAGTATATTAGATTTTTGCTTTTATGAAAGCGAAAATACTGTAAATATCGTATATAACTCGTACTGTTCTATAATACACACAGATTACATACTTATACGATTATATACTCGTACATTAGTTTACCATAGTACGGAGGACAATGAAAGTAATATATTTATTTTTTTCAAAACGAAATTAAATATAATTAAAAGACGTTAATTAGAAAAAGGGAAGGATTGACATTCGTTACTATTAAATCATACCTTATTACTTACTGCCTTTTACAAGGCTCTATTTAGTTACTATAATATTATATTATCTACATTTTTTAATAATTAGTTAATATTTTGGTTTTTAATCATTTTATTAAAAATTAAAATAAATTTAATAAAGCTTATCTATTTTAAAACTTACGTGTATTTCACATGTCTGTATATTCAATTTCCTGTATATTTCCTGCTCAAATATAAATTAAGCTTTATTTGAAATGAGCGTCGTATTTTAACACGAATAAATTATTTAAAGTTACGATTTTCAGACAGTAATTTTAATCCTGTTATCTCAAATATAATGTCCCCAGTAAATTATGCTTAAGCTATTTATTTATTCCATATTACTACTGATAAAATCTGTCTGTTTGAAAATCAGTAGAAGTGATATGATCTTTCGATCCTATTAAGTGACTTCATAATAAAAATCATGCTCCATTTACCTAAACGAGCTATAATAGATTTTTTTTAGATAAGTTAGAAAAAAGCCTACAATAATTTTATTATGTAAATTTTCTTCGTAAAATAATAGTATCTTATGAACTTAAAAAAATTTTGTAGTAAGATATACGTGAAAATTATATTGTTAAAAATTTACATATGACTGCACAACTTCATTTCAATTTCCTCCTTCTACGATATTATTTCACTTTAAAGTTCAATTCAAAAAAGTTTTGCTTAGATCTATTCGGTTGTTTGTAATCTTTATTGTACTGCGAAAAATATATAATATCCGAAAGGTCGTGTTTACTTTAGGTTTGTAAAATCTAATTGAACTACTGTTGTTAATTTACCTATTAATTAAAATTTTTACAGATGTAATATTTATTGGATTAGGCATAAGTGAATATTGTTTGTTTGCGTTCCCATTTTTTATAGTAGATAACAAAGGGAAAATAAATGGAGGTAAATTATTGTAAACGGAGGGAGGTTACGTATTGATGTCGGTTAAAAATCCCTAGATTGTTATTTCTCGACTTTCGAGGTTTATGGGTTTAAAAAGCACTAAATATTTTATACAGTGTGTGTGTGTGTGTTTGTGCTGGGTGGATGGGTGGGTGTATGGGCGCGCGCGTACGTGTATGTACTGGTACTTATTTGATTTTATATTTTAGCTACTACTATACCTACAATTATGAAATTTAGTGTGGCCAATTGCGTAAAAGGAGAAATGAGTCGGTTAATTTTTTAACTGGAAGGAATTTAAAAAATACTCATTTCCCTACTGTATTAAAAAAAAAAAAATTATCGAAAATTATAACCATATAAAACAGTACCAATGAGTATATTTAATTTTGTTTTTTTCAAAAATTACAATATTACTATCAAATTGAAATTTTTATTTAAAAATATTATGAAACGAAATAATTATGAAACTCAAAATATTATGAAACGAGTAGTTTTCAAATAGGTTTTATAATAAAACTGAATAAATTATGTTTGCAGTAGATTGAGTTAGTGATAATTTTAGAACTAGTTTAAGAGAGTTATATAGGACCTTTTTTTATAAAAAATTTTGTAATAATAATTTTATATTTTACCATTCGTTGAAAGATTTTTATTTTACTTCCTTGTGCAAAGTAAAGAAAGTATTATGATCGCAAAATATCGGTTGAAATCGGTTTTCCGATTTCAACGGATATATCCATTTTGACCATCCCTCAATCCATTTTGATTAGTTTCGGCATGACGTCTGTACGTACATATGTTTCTTGCATAACTCAAAAACGATTAGCCGTAGGATGTTTAAATTTTGTATTTAGGACTGTTGTAACATCTAGTTGTGCACCTCCCCTTTTGACTGCAATTAACTGAATCAAAAGAGAATCAATCAACTGAAGCCAAAAAAATTTGGATTTTGGACTTTTTCGTAACTGCAGTAATAGTACTTAATGAGAGATTTTCAAAGATATGTGATAAGTGGTACTTATATTCATTGGTTCCAGAATTATAACCAAATAAAATTTCAATTAATGGAATATTTGAATCTTACAAGGGAAGGCATATTGGTTCGAATAAGACAATCTTCTTTCTTTTTAACTTATTTTTTAAATTTAAATATATTGATTTATTAATAATTATTCACCCGTGACTGTAAAAAAAAATTACAATAAATAATAATTATTCAATAATAATAATAAATACGAAAAAATATCAGTAGTTATTTGTGAAATAAAATTTTATGTACTTATAAATATAATTATAACAAGGTGTGTGAGAAAGTAATGAGACTGACTTTTTACTTTCCAAAGTTTTTATTTTTTTCAAACAACATTATTATCCCATTCAAAGTAGTTCCCTTGGGCAGCTATACACCGGCGGAGTGGTTGTTCCCACTCCTGGTAGCAGCGCTGGAAGGCTTCAACTGGTAGGGCTTTTAACTGGTCAGTCAGTCTCTTGAATGTTCCCAGAGTTCCAAAATGACGTCCTTTTAAGACAAGTTTAAATTTTGGGAAAAGGAAAAGTCACAAGGACTCAAATCAGGTGAACAGGGGGGTTGAGGAACCATAGGGATGCGTTTTGAGGTCAAACATTCCCTGATGGAAATGACCGTATGACACAGGGCATTGCCATGAAGAAGCATCCACTTGTCTGCAATGTCTGGTCCCACGCGAATCACTCTTTTCCTGAACCTTTCAAGGACACCTTTGTAAAACGCTTGGTTGATAGTTTGTCCTGTTGGAACAAATTCTTTATGCACGATACTCCTACTGTCAAAAAAGCAAATCAACACGGTTATGATCTTTGATTTGCTCATTCGACATTTTTTTGGTCGAGGAGATGACGGAGTGTGCCACTCTTCGCTTTGCCGGTGATGAATATCCAGGATTCATCACCTGTGATCAAACGATTGAAGAATTCTTGGTCGTTGTCAATCTTCTCAAGAAGACCAACTCACACGTTTTTTTGATTGCCCTGTTCCGTTGTGAGGTTTTTCGGCATAAATTTCGCACAAACCTTTCGCATGTACAAATCGTCTGTCAAAATTTGATGTACGGTGAAAGTGTTTAACTGTTCTTTAACAGTTAACTGTTTAACATTTAACTGTTCTCTCATCATCCTTATTGTTAAACGACGGTCTGATCTCACAAGAACCCTCACACGCTCAACTTTTTCGTCAAATTTTGAAGTTGAAGGGCTCCATAAGCGAGGTTGATCTTCAACGTGTTCTCGGCCTTCCAAAAATGACTTGCGCCTACGGAAAACTTGTGTTCTTGATAAGCAATGTTTCCCATAGGCCAGTTTCAACTTTTCAAAGGTCACACTCGCGGATTTCCCAAGTTTAACGCAAAATTTGATTGCACAACGTTGCTATAAATTCCGATGCTCCATTTTCGTAACACACAACAAAAACACAACTTCACTGATGACACTGTCAAAAATTATGTCCTGGCTGAACGGAGTTGAAACTCGTACTGAGCATGTGGAAGGGATGAACAAACCGGTCTGGCACAGACCGGTAGACACAGCGTTGCCAGATTGTTCGCAGTGTTACCAATCTCATTACTTTTCTCACACACCTGGTATAATTTAATAGGCATTATTACATATGTGAATATGTAATAGATTTGGTCAGTCATCTGATTATTTAATATTAATTGAAAATTATAATTTAGAATCGTATTATTTTTGGACTTTCTATTTAATTTTATTTAATTATTCTGGAATTTCAGTTTAATTTTATCTGTATTAAAGTTAACTGCAGAGTGACTAAAAAATAGACCTTCACAAGAACATATATACTGAGGCACACATGCTCAGGCTTTAATAAATTGGCAAAAAAATTCTTATCTTTCAGTTCATTACTTCTCTGATATTGTCGGACAATATTCTCCCTAAGTCGAAGTTAATCATCATTTCGGTTATTTGTTTTTTTTACCAATCATTTAATCTCAATTTGGTTTTATATAATTCTTCTAATCTTAATTTCTGGACACGTTCTCTAGTTTTCAAAATTTTCTGTTTATATTAATCATTAGTTGTTTATGGTTTTATTCTTTCTTTGGTTTTAACATTTTCTTCCTCTTTATATTTATCATATTCTCGTAATCTTTTTATTCTTTCTTTGGTTTTAACATTTTCTTCATATTCACCTTCCTGTCGGTTTTTTTAAATATATTTCTTCATGTTATCTTTCTTTTTCCTGCATGATTATTTCTTTTTAATTTTTGATTATTCTCCAAATAATCCAATAATAAAAACTGGATATTTTACCGTAAGGTCTAAATTAACATTTGTAAGCAGTATACAGGAGTTAATTAAATAGAATAGTTTAATTATTATTAACTTTTATTTATACCACATACCAGAAATCTGAAACTATTGTTAATCAGCAACTCACGAAGACACGAATAATACTGATCTAGTTACACGAGTAATAAAGGGACTTTTACTCTATCCTAATATTTCATGTAAGATTGTTGAATTAATAATTGAGTAAATATTTGATGTAAATAAAAACTAATACTTCAGCAGTTGTATAACTGTCCACTTTATTAAAGAATTCAAGAATCATATCTCACTTTCAAGTGAAATAAGTTTAAATGAACTGCAACAAAAAATGTGGATATGTAATTTAATAGACGTACAAGTTAGTCGTATGGTGTCTACATCAGATTTTTATTGTATATTAACATTTCCTTTCTTATATATTATATTAGTTTTCAGCTTTATATGGTAACATTATTTATACAGTACGTTCGGAGAGTCGCTGTGCAGTATGTTTTTTTTTGGTTTGCTTGGGATTTCTCCCGCCACCACCACATTTGGTTGCCCTAAAGCATAAGACTGAATATCTGTGCCACGAACGGCTACTGAGGCTCGAAACAATTTAGAGATCAGTGTCCTAACTAGCTCCTAGAGCTAACCTAAAAGCGTGAGCGGAATAAGCGTGGTGCCACACACCACTCGCTGCAGTATGCTTTAGAATTATTAGGTGCATTCTTTTCTTTCGGCGTTAAATTGGTTGCCTTAACCTACGGGTTGGTTTAGTGGTCAACTCGTCATCGCAAATCAGCTGATTTTCGAAGTCGAGAGTTCTAAGGATCAAATCATGGTAAAGAAAGATCCTTTTATAGGCAACTGAATACTAGATCTTGGATACCGGTATTCTTTGATGGTTGGGTTTCAATTAACTACGCATCTCAGGTATAGTCGACCTGAGACTGTACAAGACTACACTTCATTTACACTCATACATATCATCCTCATTCTTCTGCTAAAGTAATACCTTACGGTGGCTCCGGAGGCGAAATAGGAAAGGAAAGAATAAAAAGAAAAAAGAAAACTTGGTTGCCCCGTGGGTTCGATGTAAGAGCACGATATCGGACTTGCTACCGCTCATAAAACTGTAAGGAAAGAACTGATTTGTAAACAAAGAACTATTCCCTGACAAAGTAATGTGATCGATATGGTGATTTTTAACAAACTTCATTAGGCAGTTAACAAAAGGGTAAGTCAATCACGATCGGTTCCAACAAGATGGTCCACAGCGCACACAGCTAACAGGTCACTGAATTTTTTACAAATTTTACAAATTCCTCGAAATGGTTCGTGGATCCATTTCGAGGGGAACCATTAACCCCTCGAAATGCACGATCTCCGGATCTGACTCCCCTAAATTGCTTTCTATGCAGGGAAACGAAACTGTTAGTGTATCGCCCACTACGATTGACGAACTAAAACCGGCAATAATGGCATACATATGAGACTTTCCAGTATACCAGCTGGTTAAAGTGTTTAAAAAACTGAAATATGTGCGGTGTTGTACTGATGTTGAAAGAGATAATTTTCAACATCTTTTATAAACTATTCCAGTTATTTTAATATCCATTTCTGTAAAATAATAAAATAAAAATACAAAATAATAATTATGAACGTTTTATAATTACACTTCTATAATTCCAGTGCACAGCCACTTTCCGAACTCTCTGTAAAACAATATATCTAGAATTTTTTTCAGAATTTAATAAATAATTTTAAACATATTTTATTTTTAATATAATATTAATCATATAATTTTACACTTGAACGGTCAAGAAACCTTTAAAAAAAAATGAAATAAATTATTTTAAAAAATAAGGAAAATATTAGTATTAATCATTTTGTTTGTATTTTAACAAGTTTTGTTACATTAATTTTAATTTAAAACATAAAAATGATCAAAACTTTACCTCTATTCTAAGGTACTATAAATCAAATATAAAAATATCTCTTTTTTTAAACTATTTAATAAATATTAATTTTTAATATCTTAAAAAAATATAAATAAAAATTAGCTTTGATTTATAAATTAATACATTTTTCAATTTAACTTAAGCTTGGTAGTAAACAAAAATTATTTTTTGTGAAAAGTTTTCAGTAAGCCAAGTATAAAAACTGGAATCTTGAATAACAACCAATATTATCTATACACTTATTTTAAATTTCTCACAAAATATTTATATATAACCTACTTTTTTCTTTTCCTCTTTAATCTCCGGGAATCACCGTCAGGAATCAGATTTCAGATTGCACCGTCGGGAATCACCGTCATTGCTTCAGAGAATGAATGAGGATGATATGTACGAGTGTAAATGAAATGTAGTCTTGTACAGTCTCAGGTTGACTATTTCTGAGATGTGTGGTTAATAGAAACCCGACCACTAAAGAACACCGGTATCCACGATCTAGTATTCAAATCCGTATAAAAGTAACTGCCTTTACTAGGATTTGAACGTTAGAACTTGCGATTTCGAAAATATAACCTACATATATTTATAAATATTAGTATTTTGAATAATATTAATACTTATGTCAATATTTATTTATATTTTCGCAATCGCTTATTTATTATATGTCGCTATATAATTTTTTTTTTTTGCAAATTACACAGGGGAACAAAAAATAATTTTATTTGTCTCAGGAAGAATAATATGTGATTCTGATAGTATTTCTTATCCTGAACTCAAATTTGATATCGGTTTTTCCCCACCACGCAAGGTTTCTGAGAGACAGGCATTTATAATTTCAAGCATTTTAATACTTTCTGCATTCTTAACTAAACAATATTCAAACATTTGCTCACCTAGAAAGAAAGAAATTACTATTTTCTCCTATATTTTGCCTGTGAAGCATCCCTCTTGATGTCCAACAATAATTGGCCAATATATTAGGATTCCACTTGCCTTGATACTTCTTTTCCATAGCTGAAATCTCCTGATGAGAATGTTCCTCGTGCTCATCGTTCACTGCTACAAGATTTTTTGCGAAGAAATCTAGGTCGAGTGCAGGAAGTTTACGTTTAAGGACACATTGCAACTGAACTTTTTATAAGATCGTTGACAATATCACGATAATTTTCCGTCTTTTGATTTCCCAAAAAACTCAGAGTAACATTTTTGAATGCTTGCCAAGCTGCTTTCTCCAATGGATTCAATAGTTCCTCAAACTTTTCATCAAGCACTAGTGACCGTATTTGTGGACCCACAAATATTTCTTCTTTAATTTTTGCATCACTAATTTTAGGAGACCTCTGTTTTAAATACATGAAACCAGGAGTATTGTCCATGGCCTTGACTAAATTCTTCATAATCAAAGTTTGTAATGGAGATTACAAATGGAGATTACAAAATTACACATTACACAATGGGTCATGTTTCACACTTTTCTATTCAGGAATGAGTGATTCGTGTTTAGGCTATTCTTTTTTAATGAGATTTTTTTTTCTGTGCCATTCACACAAAAAACAACAGTACTTTGTGTAATCAAGCTGCAGACCAAGAATAAGTGCAATTACCTTCAAATCACCACAAATATTCGTTTCATACACTGCATATTAAAATTTTCCAATATAAATTTCAAGTTTTCATATTTCTTTCATACAAGCATAGTGAGCCACAAGTACTGATGGGAATTTATGCCATTATGCAGAAGCATGGCTTTTAAACTAACTATAGAGGAATCAGTGAACGAGCACCATTCTGTTGAGTTATGTTCATTACAAAGTGTCTCCATAAGAGAAGAAATTTCATTACAAAACACTAAGCAGTTTTCTTCAGAAAAATAGTCTTTAAATTCAAAATGACGATTACGATAAGTTCATATCTTTGTATTCTTTTGAGGAAGAGTTCATCCTTTTAGCCTGGAAGCAAGCACTTCAGACTGTTTTTTGGATAACTGTAAACTTCGATATTTTCTTGAGTCAGTAAATGAGGCTCAGATGAACTGCTTTGTTCAAAAATTGTATCACCAGAATCTGTTCCTTTTTCTTCGTTACTTGTATCAGACTCTGAGTTGTTTTCATCTAATTTCAAATGTTCTGGAAGCTTTGGTATGGGCAATTCTTCGCAGTGTAGAACTGGTCTCACTGCAGATTGCAAGTTAGGATACACCACTGTATGTTTTGATTTTGACGTAATACCTTTAATGTTTGTTAAGCAGAAATAACAGTCAAATGGCAAGTGGCGTGTGCTATTTTTCCATGCAGTGAGAAATCTAGAACACTTTTTTACTAATGGAGTAAGGTTTCGCCTTTGGGACTTGAGCGTCACTTCACCATATACATAACAAAGATTGTTTTTTTTTTTTTTTGTTTTTTTTTAACTACCGGGACCACCGTTAGATACCACTTCAGAGGATTAGATGAATGATAATTTGTAGCGTGTGAAAATGCTGTGCCTGTTCGGAATTCGAACTCGAACCTATGGATATAACAAAAATTGTTAGGATGATTTAAACAAACTCTAAGCATTTTGTAACTAACGACTGATTAAAATAAATAAAGTTGTTAATATGTAATACACAATGATTCAGACACACAGAGCACTCACAATCACGTGTTTACTGATTCACTACTGTCCCACAACTGGCATCTTTCTGAAGAATGTGTGCTACACTAGATCAGGTTGGTACGTGTCTGTACACGTTTAAACCTGCACATCAGTAGAAACGGTACCCTTTGAGTAAGTTCATTTGGTTCCATCATATTTACAATGCTCTAGGAGGTTTTATTTGACAGTGGACAAATGGTCGAAAAAACAATTTAAAATATTTAAAAAAATTAAAATAACAAACAAATTGTAGGTGATGGAGAAATTCCGAATACATATTTGAAAACAGGATAAAAAACTGCATTAAGTACACCTACTAAAAAAAGATATGCATAAAATAGGGATCTATTTTCTTACCGATAATACTGGTTAACATGATTTTTTTCTCACGAGTACCAATACGAAAGGTTAAGTTTAAAATTTAAATATTATTGATAAAGTTTAAAATTATTTTTACCTTCAACATTTTACTTACTTTCTTCTATAAAAAACTAAAAAATTTTTTTGTCAATTTATTGAAACAATAACCAACAAAATATAATAGAAATACAAACCAGTAAAAAGGTATTCATTCGTACATATCATAAAATGTAATTACAAGCATCTAAATAGTTTGACTGATTTGAACAAAATTTTTTTAAGAAAATCAAGAAAAGGGTTGTAAACTGTTCCCCTATTGACAACTCTTAAATTTTAAAAACATAATTTAAAAAAAATTAATTAGACAACAGTTTGAATTAGTAGAATGTTAAAGTCATTAATAGAACTCCTATATTTCGACCAAAAAAGGAATTAAATCTAATCTTACTTCCATTTAGGCCTAAATTATTTTTATTAAGCTAAAGAAAAATTTTAGTAAAACTTTTCATATACGTCAGACCTTTAAGTTATCGTACCTTTTCAATATCATCTGACCTACTTTCCTGATTTTTTGAAAAAAATTAATACATTTAATAACAAGTATTACCACTCTAATTCTATAATTAAAAATTAACTGTTTCTGAGGTATACGAGTATATTCCTAGTTAAGTTCAATGATATCGTAGTTTATTTTTATGTTTATTTAATTATACAAATTTCACTTTTAATTACAGCATTTATTATTTCCATAGAAGATAACAATAACAATTAAAAGAAAACTACATTTATATATTTTGTGGGATTGGTAAATAATATTGAATCCTAACGCTCTAGATTACCTCTCACGTAAAAATTAACAAATAAGAAATTACGCTTACGTTTGCGCATATAAATACATAAGATGAACAGTTTTCAAGGTCTCTTGTAAAATAACTGTGAACAGGTCTTGTAAAGGATTATCATGCTGCGAATAAAATTAGTTATAAATAATAAGGTAATAGCTTTCTTGACATTGTTCTCCAGGGCGTTTTATGCGCAATCTGTTTATGAATATACACGTGCAGAGACACGAACACATGTAACAATGGGGGGAAGATGTACTGAATATTAAATTTTTATTGTCCCAGTCCCGAGGTTATTGACCAAAATTGAAGGAATTTAATATAAATTATTTTTCTCACTAATACAGTACTGTAAAGGCTTCATATATATATATATATATATATATATATATATATATATATATATATATGATGAATTTTACACTTTACAGTTTATTTTAAATAATTATAAGACGTAAATACGTAGCTATCAGATCAAAATTACAAATGTTTTCATTGAAAATGTTTTTTTGTTTCCATTATTACTAAATAAAACCTCAGGATGGAGAACCCGCTTTTTCTGGGTTATGTTCATTGATTTCATACTACCTTCCATTCAGTACTTATCTTTCCACATATTTACGACATCCTACTTCTCCAGTTACCTATTTAAAATTTCAATTTATTTTTTTTTCAATATTCAACTTTTGCATTACCTTCTTATTCTGTATGCTGTAAATTAACCTATTATCAAATTAATAAATCTGGATATCTCAGTATATGGTAAATTAACTTATTTTTTTCTTTAAAATATTCTTTTACATGTTTTTCTGTTTACCAATTCTTCTAAAGATTTCTTTATTTTTAGCATCCCACCTTTTAATATTCTCTTGTAACTCTACATTCATAAACGTTTTATGTTTAATTTTCCTATTCTGTATAATTGAGTAAATAATTAACGCTAGACTCCGCGCAAATATTTTTTTTCTTTACACACAAATTCAATATTCCATAGAAACATCAGAGTATACGACAAAAATAAAGAACGCGCCAAAATTTTTATAGCCAGAGCTCAGAAAGAACTAAGATGATGAGAAAATTTAGATACTTGGGTAAAGTTACCCAAACAAATGGAATGAACAAGGAAGCAAACATCGTCAGGATCAATTAGGTTCTAAAATCCTTCGGTCTAACAAAGTGTACAGTAAGAAACGGATCTTAAGGGTGGGCAAGATCAGACACTCTACAACGGTAATCCGACCAGGAGTTTTTATATGCAGCAGAATGCGTAGCTCTGAACCAAGAGGAAATAGATAACTGGAACTTGCTGAGAGACAGAATCTAAGGAAAATCCTACTGTTCAAAAAATTTAACGATGGCTGGAAATTAAGGAAAATGAGGAACTTTATCGGGAGTTAGATAGAATAACGGAAGCAATACGTAAGCGATGATTGACATTCTACGGACACTTGACAAGAATGGATTCAAATAGGTATACGAAAAGAATTTTGACAATAACGGTGACAAGATGAACATTAAATGGTTCAAACAAGTTAAAGAGGATCTAAGTTTAACAAATATCTAAGGGTAAAACACTAATCCACGTTGGTTGGTCTAGTGGTGAACGCGCCTTCGCAAATCAGCTGATTTCAAAGTCGAGAGTTCTAAGGTTCAAATCCTAGTAAAGGTAGTTTTACTTGTACACTAATTTGAATCTAGATCGTGGATACCGGTGTTCTTTGGTGGTCGGGTTTCAATTAACCACACACCTCAGAAATGGTCGACCTGAGACTGCGCAAGACTACACTTCATTTACACTCTACATATCGTCCTCATTCTTCCTCTGAAGTTAATATCTTACGATGGTTCCGCAGGCTAACCAGAAAAAAGAGAGAGGTCTATCACTCCTCAGATGTTTGGTTAATTAAAACCAGATCACCAAAGTACAGCGGTATCCACGATCTAGTATTCAAATCCGTATAAAAGTGACGCCTTTACTTTAAATTACTTCCCTATTCCTGACGTGAACTTTCTAATGTATTATTATGTACTGATCCCGATAAAAAAATTATTTTTTTATAACGGTGTGCTGAAAATTATTTTCTATAATTTTTTTTGGATATGTTGATTCTTTTACTTATTTCTAGGGTAATTTTGTTGCTGGTGAAAGAACGGAATAGTTTTTCCCAAAAACGTAAAGTGGGGCTATTCGTAATATTTCGAATATCATACTACTTAGAAATTTAATGCTAGTTATATGTACACGAAATTCTGTTGGATAACAACAGCTCATCGAACTACAATAACATTATAACTAGTTTTTCTTCGACAGCCCTAACGCATACTTTACATGTGAAACATAGTGGGACTTGATCCTAGAAACCAAAATCTTAATACAGTACTAACTGGCCCTATTTATATATTCAAATTACATTCGAATTTCTACACTGATCAGGATTACAAAAAAAAACCTTATAATTAAAATTAATTTCTCATTTATAAATAGAACATATATAATAAAATAAATTAAATTTAACAATAATAATAGAAATAAATTAAGTCACAGTATTTTGATATCATAAGCAGTAATAATAGGAAATTAATAACTTAATTGATGGTGTAAATTGGCAAAACTTAAAACAGGAAAATCTAAATTTTCCCGCATTAGATAATTTCCTCCTTAACATCTAAACAATGTAATCGAATTTATTTTAATTTTCGAAGAAACTTTAATAATTACAGAAAATTTCTAAAAAAGGAATGAAATATGATCTGTATTAAAGTAAAACTGTTAAATATTGTGTTAAAAAACAAATTAATTAATTTACTTAATTTTACAATTTAAATTTTTTCAAACTGTATTAACTGTTTATTTTCACATTTCATATTTTTGCTTATGAGATACGCCGTAGATAACAAATTAAACTGTTATTACTCGTAGTTACATATTTGCACATTACATATGCTAAATACATTCTAACAGACATTTTAGTACCATTTTTTTCAAGGAAAACTGGTCTTAATTTACCTTATAAATGCCCATAAATACTATTATTATAACGGCCAATAAATTAAATGGGCCATAACTATTTACTTGTAAAAGTTATTTACAAAACATGAAATTTACACTACATGAGTGAATTGTCACTATTTTATCTCAGAAACGACTATAAATATTATTTATTATGCATTCTTAACTTTACGCATAAATACGTAGGAAATATACTTTCCCGTTAGCAAGACTGAAAAACGTACTTCTTATCTCTTAACAATTTGTCAACTACTATTATAAGACAATTGAGAAAAAGTACTATTCTATTAAAAACGATACCCTGGGATATTATTATTTTCAGAAATTCAAAAATCCCTGAGTTCAAATATAAGGAAACATTTAGTCACTAAAGTCTGAATTATGTGCATGGTTTTCGTAAATCTATATTTAGCCTAATATCTGAGGAACACTTTAATTTAAAATAATAAAATACATTTGGGTAAGTAGTGATCTAAGTTAACTGATTCTGTAAACATTTTGAAAAATTTGTAACATTTATGGGGATTATACTGGGTGGTACTATTTGAAAAGGATTAGACTTACTAAAAATTTACTTGTGCATATTTTTTAAACGTAAAAAAATAAGTAATATGATAACAAAAAAACAATTTTTAGAATCGAAAATTTTTGGAAAACAATCATGTCAACTTTCACCCTAATATTAAAAAAAAAATTATTGATTTATATTATTCAACATACAGAATTTTATTGTGTCATTACACTTAATCTAAATTGTTTTTTTTCAAGGCAAGAATAAGTGTTAATCTCTGTTACAAGTCAAGGAGGTACGTTTAAAAGTTATTAAAAATTAATTTTTGTTGTAATAACTTGAGATATTAACTACGGTTTATAGAACCTTAGAACAGAGTGAAGTTTTGATAATTTTTTTTTTTACTTATTTAAAAAACTATTGCACAAGGTTTTTATTTTTATCTTTATAAGAAGATACGAAAACAAATAAATAAGAATATTAATAAAATTGTGATAATGAAATGAAATTCTATCACTGAGATAGGTGGTACGTTTTTAAGCTGTACGGAAATACTGGAAGAATCAGTAAGAGTGCTATTAACTATTTTTAAAATCAGACTAAAATAACTAAAAATATTATAAATACATCTGAATAAAATCCATTCATTTTTTTATATATTAATAAATATGATAAGTGTTTGTGAAATTCGTAACTAGATGTAAATTCTCACTTTGTTACATACGAGTATTGCAGGAAAGGATTAGAAAAATTGCGAAGTATATAACTAAATAGCAAAGAAATTGGCTAACTTAGAAATAAGAGTCTAACTTTAATTTTCGACAACCCTCTAATTTTACTTACCATCAATGGATGACGTAAATTTTTTATTTAAAACTACACTGTTAATACCATTGCCTTGCAACGAAACAGATTCATTTTCGTTAAATTTGTTTTTTAATTTAGCCTGAAACTAAACTAGGTTTATTTCTGTAGTGTTTTTGATTTACTTCAAAGTTTAATCTTATAGAACTCGCTTTTTGTAAGGAAATGGCTCAGTAGTTTCATATTTTTATAAAATGACACGAAAATCACATTACTGCCTTATGAAAATAACTGAAACGTACTAAAAATAAAGCCTCAACGTTCAGTTTTGAGGAAATATTTTTTAAAAAGAATATAATTAAAGTTAAATTTTAAATTTTCATTAAGACCAACATTATATTTAGGAATTTTAACATTACTGGATTAATAAAAATAATTTATATTATTGAACTGATAAATGGCAAAGTTTGGGTATTCTCACCCTTTTACCAAACTTCATCATCCTCCTTCTGGATTAAGCTTTTAAAAAGTAATTTTCACATGATATTAGTAATATCCGACATTATCCTAGACAAAAAAGAAATTTGACTTTGTTGATTTTGTAATATTATAAATATTTAAATCATTAAATGCGATACTGAAAAACTAAATACAGAATGGCGCACGAAATGATACATTTGGTTTTGTTTTTTTTTTTTTTTTTTTTTTTTGATGACCACCACAATAAGCGTGAAGCCTGTGCGTGGGATATGGAAAATGAAGCGTATGAAAAAATGCCTTGCTTGACCGGGATTCGAACCCAGGACCTCCGAGTGAAAGGCCGAGACGCTACCACTCGCGCCACGGAGGCCGGTTTTGTTAAGAAATATTTATTTGAATCGAAATATAGAAAACGTAAAATACAAAGGGTTTACTATACACATGGAAATTATCTTCTTCTTATCACACGTTCAATATGGCCACCATCACGTCTAGCAACCTTTTCAACAAGGACTCCTATGTTGTTAATAACTCGGTTACAGATGTCCCGTCGCACGCCTCAATGATCAGCACTCGCAGTTTCATCACTGTACGAGGATGTTTAGGAAAAATCTTTTCCTTTAGAAATCCTTAAAGAAGATAATCACACGAATTCAAATCAGGACTATTCGGAGGCCAGTTCTGTCCACACGTAAAACGATTACGAAATCGGTTTGAAATGACATTTGCGTTAAAGTTTTCATGCAGAAAGTCTAAAACAACATTAGCCGTGTGTAGTTTGGCTCCATCCTGCATGAACCACTCGTTTTCTAATTGAAACCCTTTTGCAAGAAACTGAGAAACAAAATCATTATACAGCATGTTTAGATAACGTTCATTGTTCAGTGTCTGTTCAAAAAAGAATGGCCCTATTAGCTCATTACTTGAGATAGCGGTCCGTACCGTAATTCTTGGAGCGTGATGCACCTTTTCATGAAGTACGTGTGGATTTTCGGAAACCTAAAAAGTTACGTTTTGTTTATTAATTACCCCGTCTAGGTGAAAATGTGTCTCATCTGAAAACCAAACATTGTTCAACAATACGTCTTGGTTCACAGCCCATTCAGCGAATGCCATTCTTTGATGTTTTTGTTCTCAACCGTTAATTTAGGCAACACTATTATTTTGAACGGATACAAATGCAGATCAGTTTTCAAAATTCACTGCACAGATTGCCTAGAAATCCCAAGTTGTGCTGCCGCTTTTCTGGTTAATTTGCCCGGGCTCCTCAGCAACGCTGCTCTAACAGTTTCGACATTCTCTGGAGAAAGAACATTGGCAGTTCCCTTCGCGCTTATTCTCAAATACTGAACCATCAACATTAAATTTTTAGTAAGGTCTACGTATTATTTTAAATAAGGGCGACCACGGAGTTTGAAAAGTGCACGAAACCGTCTTTGTGTAATCACCACACATTTCTTTTCAAAAAACAACACAGTTGTTCAAAAGTCAATCTTCCTTTGTCAGCCATCTTGAAACGATACACAAACAGCGCACTCTGAAAGAAAATAAACTAATATTCATGAACTGCTGTCACTTCTGCCAACATAAGACTTATTAATAATAATTAACCTAAACAATTATTGCCAAAACAAATGTTGGATCATTTCGTGCGCCACCCTATAAGTTTTAAAAAAAGGATAAAATCATAATTAGAAAATTTCAAAGCTACATTTTATAAACTTGTTATTATGGATACACAATGAAATAAATGTAAGTAAAAAATACTTTATTAAATACCGTGTATTTAAAGTACAATTATATCTAATTAATGCATAGTTGTATCGCTAAGGAACACAATTCCATTTAACGTTTGTAAATTTAGCTCCTTTTTACAGATCGAACAACTAGGCTAGAAGTTTCATTTTTAACATTCTCTAAGTAACAATTATATTGAATTTTACTATATATTCAACGCAGACAGTAAGATATGTAACTGTATGTAAATGGAAATTTTTTTGGCTGGTTGGATTTATTTTAACTCCAGAATTTATTACTAGAACTTTCTCCAGCTCAGTAATGAGTTGATAATTAAATTATAACTCAATGCTTTTTGTTTTCTGAATGTTTAGATAAATTGAAAACTTTCAGTCAGTAAGTTTAACCCCACTATGAAACTGCAGAAGATCGAATTTTAAACATTTTTATGCAGCGCCTAAGAACCTATTGTAATCATTAATTGTAAAAATTTTCAGTTTCTAGGGCAATATTTTTTCAAAAATACTGTGGTGAATAACCGAAATAGCCATTTCGCTTTAAATACTTGGTTTTATAATTATGATCTTTCCCCAAATCTGATCTATAAATCTATTTCTTCAAATCTATTTGATGAATATTACAGTATGTGATGAATATTAAATCTACGTGATGAAAAATTAGAAAATAGATACTTTTCGACCTTCACACATTAAAAAGAAAAAAAATTTAAATTTATAATTTGTAGAATTACTGCAGATTAACATTTTTACCTTTAGAATGTAAAAATAATATTTACTTATATGATGAAATAAATCTAAGAAAATATGTTTCCATATGTTGAAATTAAAGGAAGGTCATGGGAAATTAGCTGCAGTGTTTTATTTTATACAACTTCGCGTCGTTAAATAGAATATGTAATTATCAACAGCAAACATTAAAAAATTCAAATACCTCAATATTTCCTGTTATTATTTTTTTCTTTTCTTTTTATAACAAATTTTCAGAATTCTGCTACATTTTTACAATTAAAAAAATAAATTTTTGTTGCACTATAACATATATGATGTGTTGGCCCACGTAAATAATTAAATTCCATTAACGTTTTATTTTTTGACTGAAAATAAAATCATTGTGGTCAAATATTAATTTATTGAACGTTTGTGGTGGTGGAGATGTTAAAATAAGTCCTTATGTAGTTTGGTGGCTACTTGCTACTTGCAATCATAATGGCTACTCGCAATCATAAAAATTACATTCCGAAAAATATTACCAAAAGCGTAATCCATATAGGACCAATCCTTAGCTTCTTTAAACGAAAGGAAAGCTGAAATTACGTTGAGTTGTATTATGCTATTTAACGATTCATTTCTATTTTTTTATCCGGAAAGTTCTGAGTTCGAATCCTGGTCAGGGTTGTCATGCGATATAGATTAATTTCTATAATAAAAAAAGAAGCAGGGTGGCTATAAATGGATGCAGTCCTTTTATTACCAGAAAAAGATAGAGAGAGTGAAAGAGGGAATAAGTAAGTATTACGGATTTCTATTTCTTTACATGAATGATTCTCTACGTATGCGTATCTATAATATTACTAGTTCAAATCTTAAGAAATAAATTGCATGCAACTTCATGCAACAATTATTTCTGGAAATATAACAATATTTTAACTAAAAAGTAAAAAAAAATGTAATATTTTGTGAATGTGTGCACGCGCGCGCACGTGTTTGTAGTTTTTAATTACATTAATTTTATAATAAAAATATTAAAAATAAACTTTTCTTCAGTTATTTCAGATAAATAATAAATACAAGTATTAACCTGGTAACCCATCAAAGCCAATAAAATCTTATTAGATGCGCTTTCTTTTAACTAATTATAATAAAAATTACACACAAAAAGCAACTAAATTCTACTCTTAGAATCTAAATTAAATCAAAAGAAAGCCAATTGGCTAGAAAGTACAAAATAAACATAAAAACTACTTTTATGTTACTAGTAAGATTAAGAAAAGAAGTATATTATCAAAATCATTATTAATTAAATAAGAACAAACCAGAATTTCTTAAATCAAGATTACAGTTGAATGCTGTAGTCCAAACTTGTAAAAGAATTATTATTTTCTGTATAGTAATTTGATTTTTTGTTTAACATCCAGTAAAATACTTGAATTATTTTTGGTGTAGAACAAAAATTTATAATTTGTTTCTCCAAACAAAACTAAAAGTAAATAGTATGTTAAAATATCACATGTAAAGGGGCCATCCAATGATGGCAATAGTAAACAAAAATAGTAACAAGCAAAAAAACACAGGAAAACAATATTTTCAATGACCATCACCAAGGTTCAGCGCAAAAACCCTTTGCAATCGTCTAACATTGTGACAACGAATTTCTGAACAACCTGTGGATGTCAAATGAGGCACATTTTCATCTCACAGGAAACGTGACAGGCAGAACTATCGTTTTACAGGGCAGACAGCAACCTCGATGAAGTTCATGAACGCTCTTTACATAGCAGCAAGGTAACGGTCATCTCATGGGGTCATCGGACCACACTTTTTCGAACATCTGACTTCCACAGATAGCTCAGAAATTCATTGTCAGAAATTAATTTTTTGACAGAAATTAAAATGGAACTGGTGCATTATTTGTACTTGTAAGGATGAAAATTTAAGTCGAAATGAAGAATTCGGCAAACACTCTCTCGGGACAACCCGAATAAAGATGGTTTTTTACGAATTAAACGCCGTGGGCTCTGTACGATTGAAACGCGTACAAACTCAATATTGTATGGATTATGGGCACTTGTTGGTCGATTTTTCTGATCCATGTTTGCCTTAGGTCCACGTTTTTATCGAGTGTTTTCATGGAACACACCCTACATAGTAATGGCATGGGAACTCCCTCTGTGCACCTTCCAAACTATCGTTGGTTTTGTAAAACATTTTTATGGCGAAAGCACGCTGTTGACCGCTTCACTGCTCCATGATGATTGAATGGTAAGGTTGCCTCTGCATAAAGCAATACAGACTACTGCACATGGCTGCCATTACGTATTTCAAAATTCTCGTTATTTTGTGTCATCCTTAAAGGACCTTGTTAGAGAGAGACAACTGAGAACCCCTACCCATTAGCCAATCCGTATACTTGAATTTCTGGTCAATCTGTTTCTTCTTTTCCAGTACATGATCTGTAGTAAAATGTTTGATAACTGCAATTTAATTGCTTCCGTTTCTTCCACATATTCCACTTTCAGGTAAGCCATCGCTCAAAAAAAACTCTGAAAATAATGTGTAATCATGTTAGATAGGAATTTGTGTAATGAAAATAAAAATCGCTGGAAATGGTTTTCTTTTTTAACTTTAGAGTAAAATAGATGTCTCTCTTATTGGATTAAGTTTATTCAATACTACTTCAGTAGTGTAAAAATGCCGGTTCTGGGACAAGCGTCATCAATGACGTCATCAAAAAAATCAATGACGTCATCACCCCCCGCCCCCTCTGACGTCATAAAAAAAAATAATAATAATTGACCTTTGACCCGAAAAAAAAAAAAATGACGTCATCAAAAAAAAAATGACATCAAAAAAAAAAAAAAAAATCAAAATGTGCTTACTTCGGCATAAAAAAATGTACACGTGCTTGCTGACTTTGCATTAACCTTGTTTACTAGTTTGAAAGTCAACCGATAATGCATTTGCGTCAATTGGTGATAGCATTGTTATTTTCAAAGTTATCTCAATGATAATGATAGCCGATACATATAAATACCCGCCAAAAATTTAACGGATTCATACTACGTTTTGCTGTTACTGTTACGTTTTGCTGCTACTATTATATTATCATCTTTATCATCTTTATTTAAAGAGGTAAGTGAAATAATATTTAAATGTAAAATTATTCGCTTAAATATAATTCTATTTCATATTTATTTAATAATTATTTTTCCAGCCAATATTTAAATGTAAAATAATTCTGTTCCAGTTTATGTATTTAAAATCAATTCTTGTACATCTAGTTCACAAAATTAAAATAAATAGTAATGCAACTGTTTTCTTTGCAGATTAATTAAAATTAAATAATTCAAAACATATTGGTGCTAAGATTGGAAAACTGGCGTTTTGTATTGGATTATATCAATATTTTCGTCACCTTTATAAAACAGTAAGTTTTTTCTTAGAAGTAATATATTATTACATATTTTTTTATTATTTTTCTTATAAGTTATATATTATTACATATTTTTCGTTATTTTTGTTAGAGTACAATGAAAATATTTCTTTGTAGATGTCCGAAGAAATGTTTCCAGTAAATGATGCGCAATTAGAACAGGTTGTTTACGATGTTTTACAAGAAGATGATGAATTAGAGGGAACTCCTAATCAGCGGCTGCAGTTATTAATACCGCGAAGGTTGGTGTATGGGGAAGTCGACGACCAACAACATCATCCTTTATTAGATGACGGCAACGATAACCTCATAGCAGAGGCTGCTGCTGATGTTGAAAATAATGAAAGTGAAGAAAGCACAGTAGTAACAACATCATTCATCCTCGAAAACCGTGTTAGATTTACAAAGGCAAATATTATTTTTTTATTTGATAAAAACAAATATATTTTTAGTTTTACAGAGAAACTAATACGTCTTTCTTTCAATTTCAGTTTCATAATGAACAAGAGGCTTATTTTGGACTTAGGCGTTGTCTAAATGCAAAAGAAGAAGGAGAATATAAAATGAAAATAAATATTGAAAATTTACCGATGAAAGAGGTAATCAACTGTGGAGTAATAATTTGTACAACAAAAAATTCTTTATTAATAAAAGGTGGAGGATTTATGCACAAAATAAAAAATGGTTCTGTTCTACATAAAATGTTAAATAAAGGTTTTGCAAAATCGCAAAGGAAACCTGATAAAAATAGTTTTCCTATTAGACTTAGTGAAACAATTGCTTTAAACGATCGAGAAGCAATAACATGCCAATTTTGTAAAATAAATGTAATTAAATTTGTTACTATTCCATGTGCACATCCATTATGTTTTAGATGTAAGTTATTATATTTTAAAAAAGTACCTGTCGAATGTAATTTATGTAATACTTTAATTGTAGCTTTGAATAAATGTTTCTAAGCTTAATTTAAATTGATTTATTATATTTTCCTTTTTGCAGTCGAATGAATCAGCGATTATAGAAGAAGGAGAATATATTATTTATCCATTTTCCAATAATATATCTAATATATTATTATGTATTGTGAAACATGAAGAAAATGAATTTGACGAAACCCAGGAGGGGGATATTGAAATAAATTCTTTATCAGAAGATGAGATAAAAGAAAAATATATTTGTCAAATTTGCTTTAGTAATTTAATAAAAGTAACTTTTGTTTTGTGTGGTCATTCCGTCTGCAAATTATGTAATGATCGTCTCGAAAGTAAACCTATAGTCGATGAAAAAAATGTCCTTTCTGTAGAAGCCCAATACAATTAGTAATTGAAACAAAAGGTGGAAAAATAGTTTAAATAAAAAATTGAAATGACTGAAGCTTATGACTGAATTCTTATGTTAGTTTAAGTAACACTTTAATTTTAGTATTTAATAAATGTCTTTAACGTTATAGTATATTATATTTCCTTTTTGCAACCAAATGAATCAGTTGTTGTAGAAGAAGTAATCAACAGTCATAGAAGAAGAATATAATTATTCATTCGTGAAAAAGGTATGTTAATAATTTATTGAAAGGAATTTTTTAATTTTTTGTTCCTAATATTTTCTGTTTCTAATATTTTTTTGTTTCTGTTTAAGATTGATGTCGCAGTTGCAAAAAGAGATTCTTAAGAGCTACTGTGAGAGGCTGAACATATTTAAAAAAGAACTAGAAGAAATTGAATTTGATATAAGACTATATGCTGTCAAAAGTGGAATCAGAAAAATAAATCTAGGAGATGTTTGTCCCGTTTGCGGCGCTCAGCAAAAGGATAAACACACTCCCATTCAGAATTATTAAAGAATGTGGATTAAATCGCTTCGATAATGATGGATTCGTTTCATGTAAGGAATGTAATTGGACTATAACCTCTGAAACTAATTTATTTCATTGCGGAATTGCACATAAAACACATGATGAAACTTGTAGTGTTGCTGAAGAATTATTCAATTGTTGTTTATTTTTTAAAGATAGCATAGTTTGTATTGACCTGATGATGAGTACTTTTAGTAATTGGCCAAGGCTTTTTCCAAAGGTTGAATTATTGTTGGAAGCAGGATTTATTTCACCGGCGTGATGGATTCTGTGGCATGTATCGAATGTGGTCTTGAAATTTTTGAGTGGTTGGATAATGATAACCCGTTTAAGGAGCATCAAAAAGTTTCATATAATTGCAAAATGGTGAAAAATAAAATGAAAGGTGTGTTGTATTTTAGTAAACATTTTTATAAGTTTATCAGTAATATATAAGTATTTGTATAATTATTTTCTATTTGTTTGTTCTAGGTTAATTGCTGACGGAGTGTTGTGGAGAAATAATGGGTTCGTCTTCATCTGAAGAATATTTATCAATGATGGGAGAGAGTTCTTCCAACGAGACAGCTTGCGAATCTGAATCTGATATCACAAGCGATTCAGCAAAAAAATTAAATGTTTACTTGATTAACTTTTTTGTTTAAATTTTTTTCGCAGGATTGAAACAGGAAAATGGACAATAAATATAAAAGAGTTAGGTTGGAAGCAGTTCAGCGTATGGGAGAGTTTACTCTAATTGAAAATGCATTTGCATGTAATCTTTTAACGTATTATTATAAAAATGATAATGATGTAATTAGTAACAACATTAAAAACTAAAAATAATTATATTTGTCATTATGTTAATTTAAAACAAGCTATTCGTAACGGACTTAGAGTAACTAAAGTACATAAAATACTGCAATTTATTCAATCTCCTTGGTTAAAAAGCTATATAAATTTAAATGTGTTTATATAAATTTAAGTGTTAGAACTTAGTAAGACACTAATGTATAATTTTCATTATAATATAATGAAGAAAAAATATAGATCTAAGATTAATCTTCTTTATATGGATACCGATAGCTTTTTTTATGAAATAGAGACTCATGATTTTTACCAAGATTTACAAGATGAAAGTTTTATTGAGTATTTTGATACGTCTGATTTTCCTGTTTCACATCCTCTTTTTTCAATTAAAAATAAAAAAGTTTTAGGTAAATTTAAGGATGAATGTAACGGCATTCCTATAAAAGAATTTATCGGATTAAGAGCAAAATTATATACTTTTACAACTACAAAGGGGATTACGAAAAAAGCTAAAGGAATAAAAAAGAATGTAGTAAAAAACAAATTAAATATCAACCATTACAGAAACTGTTTATTGAAAGCAAGTGACGATAGCAAAGACCTTTATGTTCAAATGAAACTGATTCGATCAAAAAAACACTTAGTTGAAACTGTGACAGTAAACAAATTAGCATTAAGCAGTTATGATGATAAACGTGTTGCAGTTAATAACATATTAACTTTACCTTGGGGGCATGTTGATATTCCTTTAGAACTTAAACGTTTATTTAATCATTAAATTATTTTCAATTTTGTTTTTTCTTTTCAGTTAAAAATGTACAAAAAATCTTGTTATTATAGCATTAGAGTAACCAAACCGCTTTCATTAGTAGCATGTTCAACATTAAGTGTGGTTCAAGCAATAACTAGTGGCTTAATAGAGGTTACAGATGAATTAAGGCATTTATTTTTAATACTAGACGAAAATGAATTAGATTTTAAAGTTAATGTATACAGCAGGTTTAATTATAAGAATGTAATCGATCCGAATATATGTTATTATTGTTTACTAAATAATTTTTTCTCACTTACATATCTTTCAGTTAAAGAAATGGTTGATAACTATCTTTGTGTTCATTTGACTAAAAATTTAAATATTGATGATGAAGAAGAAAATTATATATTTTCTGTTTTAACAACAGAAACTCTCAATAACATTGTATCAATTTTAATTAATAAAAAACATAATAATTCCGTAAAGATTCACTTTCTTACAGAAAGATCGAATAAATGGTTTAGTTATTTATTTAGTAAACAATATAATTCTATATTATATAGTAAAAATTGGTAATTTTATCAATAATATTTTAAATAAATATTTATTGTTTTAATTAAATTAATGTATGTTTTATTTTATTATAATCAATATAAAATGTATTTAGTATTTTAATATATTCAATTAAAATATATTTATTATTTTATTATATTCAATTAAATTAATGTATGTTTTATTTTATTATAATCAATTAAAATGTATTTAATATTTTAAATAGATATTTATTGTTTCAATTAAATTAATGTATGTATTATTTTATTATATTAAATAAAGATGTATTTAGTATTTTATTATATTTAATAAAATGTATCCAGCATTTTTTATAGTCAAAAGTAAATGTTTTGTAAAAATAAATAATTTTTCAAAGTTTATTTCAGTTTTTATTTTATTTCAACCTTTTTTATCATTAAAAACTAATTATAAAAAGGATAAAAGGTAGTTATTTTTATTAAAATAAGTTACAATACATTTTTCTGAATTAATTTATTAAATAAAATTTGATTACAAATTTCAATCAAAAATATAATTTTTACATGAACTTATCGATAATTCTTTCTTTATCCTAAATTCACACAATTCCTTTTAAACTTCTTTTTTAGGATAAACATGAAATTTACTGATAAATTCAGTGAACTGTTTTAAGATATTGTTACTGTAACATAGCAAACCAAAAAGCTCATGATCTTTAGTTCCAAATCTGATTACTTTTTGGAAGAATTCATTATACTCATAATAATTTCCATTCTTAAAAAAATAAAGTAGTCCGTTGTTAAAACGAGTAACCCCATCTATATCTGCCGGTATTCCAGGAAACAGATTGGATACAAGATCTGTTCGAGCAACAGTGAATGAACATTCATTTATCTCCCCCACAAAATCTTCATTATAAATCACATAAGTTTTTCCAGTATATGTATTTACGATACCATTAATCGTACAAGGATGACCGATGTTAAAGTGTGAACATACATTCCTAGGATAGCCTATGACCAACTGTTGAGTATTAAGATTGAACATAAACAATTTATGATTTTCAATTAATACTATTTCTCCGTTCGGTCTCTGGTACATCGCATCTATTCCTTTGAATGTATCTAAAGAAAGAAACTTTAATCGTTCAGTAATTTCAAGTGGTCTATAATAATTTTTGCTATCATATTTACTGCTGTTCGCAATATTTATTATCCATAACTGTTTTTTGAATATTACATAAACTTTACCATTTACTAGCAAGTAATGAATTTTATTCTCATCATCTTCTTTTATTGCGCACACGTCGGTAATAACCTCTGAAGACTTAGGAACAGTAGTAGATTTAGTCGTTTGAACAGGTTTAGCAGTAGTTGTCATCGCTTTACTGCCGTAAAGCGACTGAATGGCTAATATATCGTCTTCGCTTAAATTTGAACGTTTGTTTAGTAAAGGGTACATGAGAGCATCTTTATTGAAAGAATGGTGAACACCCAAGGCGTGACCAATCTCATGCATCAACGTGCTCAGAAGGTTGGTTTTGTCTTTTTCCTCTTTACCTTCAGGATCAAAATTCCAATTCTCCTCTTCATCAATGTGAATTTCTATGGGTGTGTTAGCAGTGTTAGGAGAAAACGCATGCGCCAAAACACCTCCAGGTCCATCAAATTTGCTCGAGCATCGAACTTTATCGTTTTTGGCACATGTGTGGATACCATATTTGTCAGAAATTAGGATATCATATCCGTAATAATCATGTTTGAAACTTAACGATGTGTGCTTTGCCCATTCATCAAAAGCAATGTTAGCTAATTTCATCTTTTCAGCCGTTGCTCGTTGGTAGTGCCATTTCAGTTCTGGTTTTCTCCATATGATTCTTGAAACTACATACGGTAATATATCTGGTACACCGCATCGAGGCTCACGCATTAAAGCGATGGTCTTACTATTTAACTCCCCATTAACCGGAAGATGAAAAGATTCTTGAAACAGTTTTACGGCATCTTTTACTGCTTTTTCATCAGTTAAGCTTGCATTATCTCCTTTGAGATATCCATAGTCCAATAGAAATTTATTAGAATCAAATTCATCTGCATTTATAGAAATTGTTGTGATAAAAAACGTTATGAAGTATATGATAATCATCTTATTGCACTGTTTTAAAGACTGAACGTAACAAATGGAACATTTCATTTAAATACATTCCAAAATCTTATTGTTTAGAGGAGAAGGGATAATTAAACCTAAAATAAAAACAACTATTTCTTTTTTAAGTTATTTATTGTTCTTTAATAATCAAAATACAAATACATATTTTATTTGATGTTAAATTTTAAATACAATTTTATTTCAAATTAAAATTTATTATTCTTCACTCCAGTCTTTTTCATCTTCAGGAAACAGTTGAAGAATCTTGATGTCTGGATCTTGTTGCATGTAGTTGGGTAGATCCTCATAAATTTTAGGCGGAACATACCTTCCGTAAAGGTCGATAATAACCTGCTTAGGAAGGTGACGTAGAACGTTACGTCCGGGACTGTTTAAATAACACTCTTTTGCTTTTTCTATAGCATTTCCCACCGTTTCCAACATATAATAAAATTTACTTTGTTCACTCCACCACATGTGTAACCATATAGCCTTTTTCATAGCGCAATTATGTTTTTCACCAAAAGGGCATACTTTGTTTATTGAAGAACCGAATAAATCGATCGGAGGACAATCGTAACCGTCAAGGTCTGTTATTATATTCCGTTTATTGTTTAGTATTTGTTCTAACACTTTTTTCTTTTCTTTGCACTTTACATATATAGTACACATTGGTGCTAAATTTTCAAAAATGGTTGATAACCTCAAGTGTTCAATAAAACCCGAATTCCAATTGAATCCGATTTGTTTCTGAAAGTTTTGTATTGCAACTCTTGTAGTTTGAGATGAAATATCATAGTAGTCAAAAGGTGGCTTGAATAGATATTGCTCGAATCGGAGCCCATCCAAAGAAATTAAAACTAATTCTTTAATGTAGACATCAGCGTTGGGTAAACGAAAAAAGTAAAGTCTGATATAAAGACAGACATGTTGACTTTACCGACTAACAGACTAAACTGGTTAGGAAACGTTTTTGACTGTGCCAGTTAAAGGAGAATATTGCATTATGCAATCACTTATCATCAAACAATAGGCTGTTGTGTTGTCGGGAATGTTGGTAGAAGTTTGTATCTCGATTTTAATATCGACCGCGCCAGTTTTCAAAGTATCGTTTTGTTTTGAACAATCTATAAAGATTAATGGCATAGCATAGTACTTGGATGGGGTAATTAACGCAGCCGCTGAATTCCTGTTATAATAAGATCTATAGAAACTCTTAAACATTTCGTATAATATAATGCTATCTCCTTGAATGTGTTCATAAGGATAATATACTGAATTCAGATACAAGCGTATGTTATTAAGTGAAATGGTATCAAAATTCGAAGCTCTTTTTGTTGCGTCTCCTTTTCTCGATGTTTGAAATCCAATGATAACATAATGAGGTTTTTCCACCTGCGTTGTTGTTTTAACTGTCCAAATTACATCTTTACTGATAGGTAGAGTTGGGTATTCGTACAAGTTCCACTTTCGGAACATCATCAAAATTGGTTCATCCTTATCTACCAGTCTAAGAAGTGATAACCGTTTTTCATCCGATACGTTAACATATGGTATTTTCCAACTAATTTTCGTTATTATGAAGGTAAATGTTTTTCCAGCTGGAACGACAAAAGCATTATTATTAGTGGAAGCCCAAAGCAGAATGAGTTCCTGTTTAACGTTTAGCAGTATCTTATTATAATCTTCAAAAAAGCCCAAGAGCATCTTCAGCGGAAGTAATACCTTAAACTTTGCCGATTCACCATCGATATATACACCGTTGACCGGTTGGATATCTTCAACACCGTCCGATGACCAACCATGCATAAAAATTGAATCTTTTTCGAAGTTTCTCAGTGATAGAGCATTTTTCATCGTTGAAGTTATCCCCACATTTCTCACCCTATCCACCTCCTGTCCTGCAATTTCATAACGAATTTCATCGAAAAGAAACGCGCCAAAATTGTTGCATAGTTTTAGTGTTGAATCTGAAACTCCATTAGCATCACTATACGTTCCGTTGATGAGTAAATAACTTTCGCACGGAAGCGTGTATACATCCTGTTGCTGGACAGGAATTCTTATTTCATCACTATTATTAAATGTAGTTGATGCATAAGGATAGTGAGTATGAAATTCTTTACCCGTAATGCTTTCATCAAATACCGCGTTCGCAGTATCAACGTCTATTATCTGTCCGCTCATTGTTGTAATACTTTAAAACCTAAAGATTCCAAAAATCGTACGTTTTCTCGTGTTAGCCGTTTAAGCTTCGCAGGTTGACTAGTCGTTAACGGGACTATGGGAGGGAATTTATATTCTGCATTATCAACGAAAATCAGCACCATCGTTTCTTCGTCTTAAATGCAGTCTCACCGTCACTTCTTCACCACCGAAACTTATCAGTTCTGAATTTTGATTATAAACGTGCACAGTTATATTCCGTATAGACTTGGTGTTGACCGGAAGATAAATGACACTGTGCGGTACTTCAATTATCTTATATCCCCGTCCAACTCTGGGATAGAATTCGTGAATGATATGACCTTCTTCTCCGCCTACAAATGAACCGCGGGCGATGTTACAACTTATACGTATTGCATTTACAGATGAAATACTAACAGGTTTCTGAGATGTATGCCAGAAGTTTGCTGGTAGGACCATTTCATCAAATCCCAAAAGAGTACGGATAGAATGTGGTTTTGTAAAATTTACTATTTCAGTACAAAATAAACGCGAGTGCATCGTCGTAGGTTCGATTAAGATTTTAATCAAACATTTTGCATCATTTTTATTGCGATTTCGTTGTTTACCTTTATCATTGTCAGTCGCGTTCGATTCATCGCAGTTGCCCATCCCATGTTTCAATTTAATTTTCAAATCATCAATCTCATACATCCCCGGCGGAAGCTTTATCGATTTACTGCCATGGTAACCGTAATAAAACATATTATTTTTTTCTTTTTCTACATTTTGAATGTTATTATATGACATAAAATCAATCAGGCCGATTTCCCACGCGGCATCGCCGAGTTCTATCGGAGGGAAAAAATCTGCAGACAGTATAGAAGATTTTCCGTTTAGGCAGAACATATCAGAAACTTTAAACATAGATGCCCGCAAACAACTGAATTAAAATCCTGTCTGCGGTCTAAATTATACTGGATGTTGACTTTCTCTTTGTTGGATTTAAGATATTGGACTAGCTCTTTAGGTGGCTGTAAATTACCGTAACTGTCAAAATAAAACACGTTCGCGTTACGTTTTTTATAACAAACCCAATGCGTACCCGGATTGAGGACACTGTCCAAGTTCACTATTCCCGATTCGAATTTATTTATTCTAGCTGGTAAAGTATCGCGCATGAAAACACCTCTGAAGTGGGGTAAATTAATTTTTCGCGCAAACCGTATTAACTCCACATCTGATAAAGGATGAATGGGGAGTTTGCGTAGTAAATTTAATGCTTTTTTCTGCCTTGACGACGACGACGACGACTGCGACCTGCAGACCGGCGTTTTTTTACGCCGCATCCGGTTTTAGATCGGTACGGTTCAAGATAAGCACCTTTCCCCTTTTTTCTTATAGTTTTTTTTCGCACACCTCTGACTGAAGCTTTCTTCAATCTTCCGCCGAATTTACTCTTTATTTTCATAGCGTTTGTTACAGCCCACGCAGCAGCCTTCTCTGCAATGCTGGAATCGGGCGCGGATACCCTTTGCCAAGCTCTTTCCGCTAACTCTTTATCAGCTTGTGCTCTTCGCCGAGAATCGTTGTAGATACTATACGCTATATCATGCGCCTTACAAGCTTTATCGAGTGGATTTATACCAAGATCGCCTCTTTCCAATCTTTGTTTTAGTTTTGTTCCGGGTCCGCAATATTGGTAACCGGGTATGTGAGCCTCGAAAGGAAGAAGATCTACAGCCCGATTGAGAACTGTTCCTACTACGTTACGTGCAATACCGAAAGTTTTACCCGGAAGACTTTCGATCGAACTTATCAATCCGTTTCCTGTTTTACAACTAACGTTACACTTGTTCGTGCTCTTCATTTTATCCCCAACTAAAAGTCTTCGGTCAATGCATCCGTATTTAAATCAGATTCTTTTTCAGTTTGAGTTACCGCATCTTTCTGAACCTCGCTTTTCAATCGAGAAATACTTTCCTCTAATCGCTGACGAACAATGGGGTCATTAGTATTTTACTTCTTAAAGGATTTTCTATTTCTTTTCCTATCATATTTTCTATTTTAGCGATGATCTAATCGAATTTCTGTTGAATAAGGAACCGTACATATCTCATGGTCACCAAATCGTTTTCATCATCTGGATGAGCGGCGTTTTTGGCACGAGCTCCTTTGAAATCTACCACTTTAAAATGTGTTTGTTCTTCACACGCTAAAAAATCGTGATCAGAGGCATATTGCTCGATTAAATATATGCAATCGTCCATGTTAACAGCATCATCATAATATTCCGCTGATGCTAGATTGCAAATTTTTTTTTTCGCGGGCGTCGATATCACCCTCTTCAGTAATCCCAAACGGGATTCTTGAACCAAATTCTGTCTGTCCTAACCTGTTGACTGGCATGATCTCAAATGACTTGCTTACAGTGCGCCTTCTCCTTTTATTAGTCCTCGTTCTTTTAATTCCTCGACTATCGATACAATTTCATTATCATGTGCGGTATTACCTGCCTTTTTTGACGCGATCAATAGTTTTAGCCTCTCACAGATTTCGTTAGGATCATCAAAATAAACGTAATCGACTTTATGGTTTTCATTCAAAGTCATTGCAGATGGTACTAAACCTTCACCTCGTTTTTTCGAGGTGAACGGTGGAAAAAGCTTGCTTATTACTTCCACATACTTAAATCCCGAATTAGTCTTTACCCGTTCCAGAGCGGAATTATTTCTTCTGTGCGCATTTGTTGCGATTCAAATTTTCCTATATTCTTCCAAATCTTCTTCAGTGAATAACTTCGGGTTTTTCCAGAAAAGTAATTCGAACAAACCTCGGCTTGCAGGATACTTCACTTCTCTTATCAGGATGTTACTTTCCTTATCGAAATCGATTAATGAATCTCCAATCTTCAGTTCGTTTCCTTCAAAATGAACACCGTAAACGTTATCCATGTTGTTTTCTACATCTCTGATGGCGTCAAGCATAAATTCCTGCGCTAACCCTTCTCGCATGCTTGTCTTGAGAGACATGCTCATTTGCATTTTCCCTTCGGGTGTATTCAACATTTGTACTATGCTGGGTTGAGATTCATAAGTCTCTTCTTGTTCGATCCTAGGTGACTGTTCTTCGGCTTTTTCAGCTCGATGGTGAGCCGAATAAGAAAGAAATCTTTTAGCCTTTTGTCGACGTCTCATACCGGTCATTTCATCATCTACCCTATCAGATGGTTGAGCTAGCTGAAAAGGAAATGGACTAGAAGTATCCATCTTATTATGTAATTTTGCAGTCGACCTTTTTATTTCAGGTTCTGGTTCATCATTTGCTAAAGAACGTTTACTATGTTTCATCCTATCTTCTTCAGTTAATTGATCGAATATAGAACCCATATCAAACCTCTTTTCAAAATCTCGGTAATCTCGCTCCTCTTTTTCACGCAACACTTCAGCTTAGATTTTCGGTAGTGAACGTTCTTTTGAATCTATTTCTTTTTTTATCCGTTTTCCCATTTCTCTCTCTTCAGAACCGAACTGTTCTGCTATCTTAATCAGAGGTTCAGTAAGCGGTTTGAAATCTTGTTGAAGTCTTAAATCGGACTCGAATCTTCCTCTTACCAATTCGCCATGTTTTCTTTTAATACTCCTGCGGATCTCCGCGATCTCCGCGGTGACACGCTCACGATCCTCCATAGTAGACATTTATGTTTAATCTGACTGCATGCACTCACTATCTTTCTTTAAGTATGTTGAAGTATTTAAAGTTGATTCATAAGCGCGCACGTTAGCCTGTAGGCTTTTTTAGGCTTTTTCATAAGCGTGCACGTTAGCCTGTAGGCTTTTTTAGGCTTTTTCATAAGCGCGCACGTTAGCCTGTAGGCTTTTTTAGGCTTTTTCATAAGCGCGCACGTTAGCCTGTAGGCTTTTTTAGGCTTTTTCATAAGCGTGCACGTTAGCCTGTAGGCTTTTTTAGGCTTTTTCATAAGCGCGCACGTTAGCCTGTAGGCTTTTTTAGGCTTTTTCATAAGCGCGCACGTTAGCCTGTAGGCTTTTTTAGGCTTTTTCATAAGCGCGCACATTAGCCTGTAGGCTTTTTTAGGCTTTTTCATAAGCGCGCACGTTAGCCTGTAGGCTTTTTTAGGCTTTTTCATAAGCGTGCACGCTAGCCTGTAGGCTTTTTTAGGCTTTTTTAGGCTTTTTCAGGCTCTTTTCAAGCTCTCTTTCGCGCTTTTGTATGCTTTTTTCAGGCTTTCCGATAAAGATGTCAAATTAAATCTGTACCGTCCTTTATCAAAATCTCTCTCCTTATCAATTACTAAAAATCCATTTTTTATCCGGTTCCAAGCCTCATTACATATTTCTTTAAACTTTTCAAATGATATATCCGGTGTAACATGATCATGATATATATGTCTCAGGTTTCTTTCATCCTGTCGAAACACCATGAGAAAATTCGCATTGTCTCGGACCAATTGTTTAGGAATTTTACTATATGTTTGACTCATATAAAACACATCAATGTTATTATGCCGTCCCATAGTAAAATATTTTGTTATGTTATTTTGTTTTTCGCATATTACATCATCGAATATCATTATAGAATTCGGTTCCGTTTCTTCCGGTGCCACAATAACATCGTTATCACTATAAGGATAGTAACCTATCCCTTCAACATCAGTCAACAAACTTTTTAAAAATAAGTATTTAGGCTGGTACAATGATTTAGAAAAAACATATATGTTACTGAACCTTAACCCGCTAGGGTCAAATAAAAGATTGAAAACTGCATTCGTCTTACCAGAATTTGAAGGACCTACAACCAAGCATCTGATATTATCTGGAAGAAGAGGACTATGTCTTTTTATAGAATTTAAATCAGATACCTCACCTATTAAACGGTCAAAATTAATTACTGTTAGCTTCCGATCTTGTTCTTCAGCATCCATCTCTGCTACTGAATAAATTACATAAGTGTAATTTATTTTATTAAATCCTTTTTATCTATCCACGAGTCCTCCTTCTTATCAAATCCCAACCAGCGAACTAATAATTTATCACCGCGTTTTTTTAATACTTTTTCAACCAAATAAACGTTGCCGTACTTGGTTTTACTAAGTTCTTCCGTATAGAAACTTCCTTTTAACACTTCCCCTTTCCCATCTTTAAGAATGTACGTTATAGGTTGTGTTTGTTTTATCTTGAAAATTGTAAAAACTTCATTAGTCCAATTCGGAAGATATCCTTTCGCAAATATCTTTTTATACTTACTTATGCTTACCTGATCACCAACATTAAATTTAATCGTGGTCGTATGCTGATGACGTTTTTTTGCAACCTTTAATATATTTAACAACACTTCGCGTTCGTTTTTATAAGAAACATCTTTAGGTTTAAAACCAGTAGTTCTATGCACCCTATTGTTATATTTTTCAATTATTTCATCCAATATACTTACCCATCGGTAATCACCCTGTTCGGTAAATTTACGCCACATATTAGTCTTGAGAGTTCTATTGAACCGCTCCACTATTGATGCCTTTTTATCGGAAAAAGTTGAATAATGATTTATATTGAATTTTAGTAATAACGATCTCAATTTTGAATTAAACCATTCTTTTCCATCATCGGTTTGAAAATGCTTCATTTTATGTTTATGAAATATGGGTTTAAGGACCATTACAACTTCATCTGCGTTTTTACTCTTCAATGGAAAAGCAAAAGCAAATTTTGAAAAACAATTTATAATTGTGAGAATATATTTATATCCCCTATTAAATCTTGAGTATTGTATCATCTCTACTAAGTCTGCTTGGTACAAATCGTCTATACCCTTAAGTTCAACAGACAGATTTCTGCGAGCTTGCTTGTGAAGCTCTCTTGCTATCCCTTGTTTAACACTCATCATTTTATTATAAACTAAATTTAAATTGGATGTTTTTAACTTATATATTTAAGGTGAAAAATAAGGATAAAATAATAAAATTCTTTTCAATTTATAAATCTATTTATTCATTGGTTTTGATAACATATTATTTTACAAATAATAAACGAGATAAAATTCCCACTCAATTAATTTGTTTCGCAAAAATTCATATTCAATAACTGTCGGTATTTTCATTTTTACTACTTCTGTTTTATTACCGAAATATTTTCCTTTCTTTATTACTTCTAATCTTGATAAAGGGAAAGTTTTCTTCAAAATATTTATTAAATGATTTATCGATTTTATTCGACCTCCCGGTACAAATCCTATTATCCATGAATCGCTTGTGATATCAGATTCAGATTCGCAAGCTGTCTCGTTGGAAGAACTCTCTCCCATCATTGATAAATATTCTTCAGATGAAGACGAACCCATTATTTCTCCACAACACTCCGTCAGCAATTAACCTAGAACAAACAAATAGAAAATAATTATACAAATACTTATATATTACTGATAAACTTATAAAAATGTTTACTAAAATACAACACACCTTTCATTTTATTTTTCACCATTTTGCAATTATATGAAACTTTTTGATGCTCCTTAAACGGGTTATCATTATCCAACCACTCAAAAATTTCAAGACCACATTCGATACATGCCACAGAATCCATCACGCCGGTGAAATAAAATCCTGCTTCCAACAATAATTCAACCTTTGGAAAAAGCCTTGGCCAATTACTAAAAGTACTCATCATCAGGTCAATACAAACTATGCTATCTTTAAAAAATAAACAACAATTGAATAATTCTTCAGCAACACTACAAGTTTCATCATGTGTTTTATGTGCAATTCCGCAATGAAATAAATTAGTTTCAGAGGTTATAGTCCAATTACATTCCTTACATGAAACGAATCCATCATTATCGAAGCGATTTAATCCACATTCTTTAATAATTCTGAATGGGAGTGTGTTTATCCTTTTGCTGAGCGCCGCAAACGGGACAAACATCTCCTAGATTTATTTTTCTGATTCCACTTTTGACAGCATATAGTCTTATATCAAATTCAATTTCTTCTAGTTCTTTTTTAAATATGTTCAGCCTCTCACAGTAGCTCTTAAGAATCTCTTTTTGCAACTGCGACATCAATCTTAAACAGAAACAAAAAAATATTAGAAACAGAAAATATTAGGAACAAAAAATTAAAAAATTCCTTTCAATAAATTATTAACATACCTTTTTCACGAATGAATAATTATATTCTTCTTCTATGACTGTTGATTACTTCTTCTACAACAACTGATTCATTTGGTTGCAAAAAGGAAATATAATATACTATAACGTTAAAGACATTTATTAAATACTAAAGTTAAAGTGTTACTTAAACTAACATAAGAATTAAAAACAATTATTTAATACTAAAAACAAAACTAGCATGTAATAGCTTCAGTCATTTCAATTTTTTATTTAAACTATTTTTCCACCTTTTGTTTCAATTACTAATTGTATTGGGCTTCTACAGAAAGGACATTTTTTTCATCGACTATAGGTTTACTTTCGAGACGATCATTACATAATTTGCAGACGGAATGACCACACAAAACAAAAGTTACTTTTATTAAATTACTAAAGCAAATTTGACAAATATATTTTTCTTTTATCTCATCTTCTGATAAAGAATTTATTTCAATATCCCCCTCCTGGGTTTCGTCAAATTCATTTTCTTCATGTTTCACAATACATAATAATATATTAGATATATTATTGGAAAATGGATAAATAATATATTCTCCTTCTTCTATAATCGCTGATTCATTCGACTGCAAAAAGGAAAATATAATAAATCAATTTAAATTAAGCTTAGAAACATTTATTCAAAGCTACAATTAAAGTATTACATAAATTACATTCGACAGGTACTTTTTTAAAATATAATAACTTACATCTAAAACATAATGGATGTGCACATGGAATAGTAACAAATTTAATTACATTTATTTTACAAAATTGGCATGTTATTGCTTCTCGATCGTTTAAAGCAATTGTTTCACTAAGTCTAATAGGAAAACTATTTTTATCAGGTTTCCTTTGCGATTTTGCAAAACCTTTATTTAACATTTTATGTAGAACAGAACCATTTTTTATTTTGTGCATAAATCCTCCACCTTTTATTAATAAAGAATTTTTTGTTGTACAAATTATTACTCCACAGTTGATTACCTCTTTCATCGGTAAATTTTCAATATTTATTTTCATTTTATATTCTCCTTCTTCTTTTGCATTTAGACAACGCCTAAGTCCAAAATAAGCCTCTTGTTCATTATGAAACTGAAATTGAAAGAAAGACGTATTAGTTTCTCTGTAAAACTAAAAATATATTTGTTTTTATCAAATAAAAAAATAATATTTGCCTTTGTAAATCTAACACGGTTTTCGAGGATGAATGATGTTGTTACTACTGTGCTTTCTTCACTTTCATTATTTTCAACATCAGCAGCAGCCTCTGCTATGAGGTTATCGTTGCCGTCATCTAATAAAGGATGATGTTGTTGGTCGTCGACTTCCCCATACACCAACCTTCGCGGTATTAATAACTGCAGCCGCTGATTAGGAGTTCCCTCTAATTCATCATCTTCTTGTAAAACATCGTAAACAACATGTTCTAATTGCGCATCATTTACTGGAAACATTTCTTCGGACATCTACAAAGAAATATTTTCATTGTACTCTAACAAAAATAACGAAAAATATGTAATAATATATAACTTATAAGAAAAATAATAAAAAAATATGTAATAATATATTACTTCTAAGAAAAAACTTACTGTTTTATAAAGGTGACGAAAATATTGATATAATCCAATACAAAACGCCAGTTTTCCAATCTTAGCACCAATATGTTTTGAATTATTTAATTTTAATTAATCTGCAAAGAAAACAGTTGCATTACTATTTATTTTAATTTTGTGAACTAGATGTACAAGAATTGATTTTAAATACATAAACTGGAACAGAATTATTTTACATTTAAATATTGGCTGGAAAAATAATTATTAAATAAATATGAAATAGAATTATATTTAAGCGAATAATTTTACATTTAAATATTATTTCACTTACCTCTTTAAATAAAGATGATAAAGATGATAATATAATAGTAGCAGCAAAACGTAACAGTAACAGCAAAACGTAGTATGAATCCGTTAAATTTTTGGCGGGTATTTATATGTATCGGCTATCATTATCATTGAGATAACTTTGAAAATAACAATGCTATCACCAATTGACGCAAATGCATTATCGGTTGACTTTCAAACTAGTAAACAAGGTTAATGCAAAGTCAGCAAGCACGTGTACATTTTTTTATGCCGAAGTAAGCACATTTTGATTTTTTTTTTTTTTTTTGATGTCATTTTTTTTTTGATGACGTCATTTTTTTTTTTTTTCGGGTCAAAGGTCAATTATTATTATTTTTTTTTATGACGTCAGAGGGGGCGGGGGGTGATGACGTCATTGATTTTTTTGATGACGTCATTGATGACGCTTGTCCCAGAACCGGCATTTTTACACTACTGAAGTAGTATTGAATAAACTTAATCCAATAAGAGAGACATCTATTTTACTCTAAAGTTAAAAAAGAAAACCATTTCCAGCGATTTTTATTTTCATTACACAAATTCCTATCTAACATGATTACACATTATTTTCAGAGTTTTTTTTGAGCGATGGCTTACCTGAAAGTGGAATATGTGGAAGAAACGGAAGCAATTAAATTGCAGTTATCAAACATTTTACTACAGATCATGTACTGGAAAAGAAGAAACAGATTGACCAGAAATTCAAGTATACGGATTGGCTAATGGGTAGGGGTTCTCAGTTGTCTCTCTCTAACAAGGTCCTTTAAGGATGACACAAAATAACGAGAATTTTGAAATACGTAATGGCAGCCATGTGCAGTAGTCTGTATTGCTTTATGCAGAGGCAACCTTACCATTCAATCATCATGGAGCAGTGAAGCGGTCAACAGCGTGCTTTCGCCATAAAAATGTTTTACAAAACCAACGATAGTTTGGAAGGTGCACAGAGGGAGTTCCCATGCCATTACTATGTAGGGTGTGTTCCATGAAAACACTCGATAAAAACGTGGACCTAAGGCAAACATGGATCAGAAAAATCGACCAACAAGTGCCCATAATCCATACAATATTGAGTTTGTACGCGTTTCAATCGTACAGAGCCCACGGCGTTTAATTCGTAAAAAACCATCTTTATTCGGGTTGTCCCGAGAGAGTGTTTGCCGAATTCTTCATTTCGACTTAAATTTTCATCCTTACAAGTACAAATAATGCACCAGTTCCATTTTAATTTCTGTCAAAAAATTAATTTCTGACAATGAATTTCTGAGCTATCTGTGGAAGTCAGATGTTCGAAAAAGTGTGGTCCGATGACCCCATGAGATGACCGTTACCTTGCTGCTATGTAAAGAGCGTTCATGAACTTCATCGAGGTTGCTGTCTGCCCTGTAAAACGATAGTTCTGCCTGTCACGTTTCCTGTGAGATGAAAATGTGCCTCATTTGACATCCACAGGTTGTTCAGAAATTCGTTGTCACAATGTTAGACGATTGCAAAGGGTTTTTGCGCTGAACCTTGGTGATGGTCATTGAAAATATTGTTTTCCTGTGTTTTTTTGCTTGTTACTATTTTTGTTTACTATTGCCATCATTGGATGGCCCCTTTACATGTGATATTTTAACATACTATTTACTTTTAGTTTTGTTTGGAGAAACAAATTATAAATTTTTGTTCTACACCAAAAATAATTCAAGTATTTTACTGGATGTTAAACAAAAAATCAAATTACTATACAGAAAATAATAATTCTTTTACAAGTTTGGACTACAGCATTCAACTGTAATCTTGATTTAAGAAATTCTGGTTTGTTCTTATTTAATTAATAATGATTTTGATAATATACTTCTTTTCTTAATCTTACTAGTAACATAAAAGTAGTTTTTATGTTTATTTTGTACTTTCTAGCCAATTGGCTTTCTTTTGATTTAATTTAGATTCTAAGAGTAGAATTTAGTTGCTTTTTGTGTGTAATTTTTATTATAATTAGTTAAAAGAAAGCGCATCTAATAAGATTTTATTGGCTTTGATGGGTTACCAGGTTAATACTTGTATTTATTATTTATCTGAAATAACTGAAGAAAAGTTTATTTTTAATATTTTTATTATAAAATTAATGTAATTAAAAACTACAAACACGTGCGCGCGCGTGCACACATTCACAAAATATTAAATTTTTTTTTACTTTTTAGTTAAAATATTGTTATATTTCCAGAAATAATTGTTGCATGAAGTTGCATGCAATTTATTTCTTAAGATTTGAACTAGTAATATTATAGATACGCATACGTAGAGAATCATTCATGTAAAGAAATAGAAATCCGTAATACTTACTTATTCCCTCTTTCACTCTCTCTATCTTTTTCTGGTAATAAAAGGACTGCATCCATTTATAGCCACCCTGCTTCTTTTTTTATTATAGAAATTAATCTATATCGCATGACAACCCTGACCAGGATTCGAACTCAGAACTTTCCGGATAAAAAAATAGAAATGAATCGTTAAATAGCATAATACAACTCAACGTAATTTCAGCTTTCCTTTCGTTTAAAGAAGCTAAGGATTGGTCCTATATGGATTACGCTTTTGGTAATATTTTTCGGAATGTAATTTTTATGATTGCGAGTAGCCATTATGATTGCAAGTAGCAAGTAGCCACCAAACTACATAAGGACTTATTTTAACATCTCCACCACCACAAACGTTCAATAAATTAATATTTGACCACAATGATTTTCTTTTCAGTCAAAAAATAAAACGTTAATGGAATTTAATTATTTACGTGGGCCAACACATCATATATGTTATAGTGCAACAAAAATTTATTTTTTTAATTGTAAAAATGTAGCAGAATTCTGAAAATTTGTTATAAAAAGAAAAGAAAAAAATAATAACAGGAAATATTGAGGTATTTGAATTTTTTAATGTTTGCTGTTGATAATTACATATTCTATTTAACGACGCGAAGTTGTATAAAATAAAACACTGCAGCTAATTTCCCATGACCTTCCTTTAATTTCAACATATGGAAACATATTTTCTTAGATTTATTTCATCATATAAGTAAATATTATTTTTACATTCTAAAGGTAAAAATGTTAATCTGCAGTAATTCTACAAATTATAAATTTAAATTTTTTTTCTTTTTAATGTGTGAAGGTCGAAAAGTATCTATTTTCTAATTTTTCATCACGTAGATTTAATATTCATCACATACTGTAATATTCATCAAATAGATTTGAAGAAATAGATTTATAGATCAGATTTGGGGAAAGATCATAATTATAAAACCAAGTATTTAAAGCGAAATGGCTATTTCGGTTATTCACCACAGTATTTTTGAAAAAATATTGCCCTAGAAACTGAAAATTTTTACAATTAATGATTACAATAGGTTCTTAGGCGCTGCATAAAAATGTTTAAAATTCGATCTTCTGCAGTTTCATAGTGGGGTTAAACTTACTGACTGAAAGTTTTCAATTTATCTAAACATTCAGAAAACAGAAAGCATTGAGTTATAATTTAATTATCAACTCATTACTGAGCTGGAGAAAGTTCTAGTAATAAATTCTGGAGTTAAAATAAATCCAACCAGCCAAAAAAATTTCCATTTACATACAGTTACATATCTTACTGTCTGCGTTGAATATATAGTAAAATTCAATATAATTGTTACTTAGAGAATGTTAAAAATGAAACTTCTAGCCTAGTTGTTCGATCTGTAAAAAGGAGCTAAATTTACAAACGTTAAATGGAATTGTGTTCCTTAGCGATACAACTATGCATTAATTAGATATAATTGTACTTTAAATACACGGTATTTAATAAAGTATTTTTTACTTACATTTATTTCATTGTGTATCCATAATAACAAGTTTATAAAATGTAGCTTTGAAATTTTCTAATTATGATTTTATCCTTTTTTTAAAACTTATAGGGTGGCGCACGAAATGATCCAACATTTGTTTTGGCAATAATTGTTTAGGTTAATTATTATTAATAAGTCTTATGTTGGCAGAAGTGACAGCAGTTCATGAATATTAGTTTATTTTCTTTCAGAGTGCGCTGTTTGTGTATCGTTTCAAGATGGCTGACGTTTTTTTGATGACGTCATTTTTTTTTTTTTTTTTTTTTTTCGGGTCAAAGGTCAATTATTTTTTTTTATGACGTTAGAGGGGGCGGGGGGGGGGTGATGACGCCATTGATTTTTTTGATGACGTCATTGATGACGCTTGTCCCAGAACCGGCATTTTTACACTACTTACTTCTTCTGCCATATTATTATAACGAATATATTTAATATTCATTAAAAATACATAAAAAATAATTCTGTTAAATTCGATCATAAGAAATAACATACCAATTTTTTTTTTGTATCACTATCCATTGAACTGATTGAATACTATTCTCTTTTTTTCTCTTCTGCATTAATCTCTAAATAGCTATATTTACTATATCCTATAATTTCAGTTTCAATAATCCAATCTTCTACTACTTATTTTCCCTTACACATCCCTTTTGATTACCAATTCAAATAAATCTAGATGTCTTAATATTCGTAAATGGCCCACTAAAAACGTTTTTTCTTTAAATTCTGCCACAAATTTTTTCTTCCCCTATTTATTTTAAATCTCATTATTGTAATCATGAAGCCACGTATTTCTCATCGTTATTTATTTACTGAAATACTATATATCAAAAGTTTATTTTCTTTCCTTTCTGGTTTTCCTACCTTCAGGTTACGCTAGCACAAAGCATGACACTCCACTCACGACAACACATGATGAGGGTAGTGCATTGCATCCTCCAACAACAATGGCCCCATCAGACGCATTCTTGCTAGGCCGAAAGGCGCTAGCACCGACAGGCCTTCAGCGTACGGACTGAAGGGAAATCGTGCCGAGAGAAAGACGCCCAAAAGTTCCTAGTCTTGCAAGGTCAGCCCAAGTAAAGTTTTTCAAACTGGTCTGAAAGGATCAGAACGCAATCTACAATTCCAACCATAAACAAAACTAATGTATAACCGACAAAAATAAACAATATCCATCCGGTAATAAGAAAAATCTAGCAGCAAAAAATTACAGTCCAGGCTCTGTGATTAGTAGAGCGGTTACATAAATCTCCCGCTATCCTTGCGTTGCGTTCCTCCAATAAATTATTGTTAAGAATTTATTTATAATTTCTAGATTTACATTTGATATTAATAGATGTCTTTTCTTCATTAGATATGTCCTCGTTTGTCCTAATTTCCTTATTTCACTCAATCTTTTTTTTAATTTTAATCCTAAATAACAATATTCTTCAGTTTCTGGTGTATTATTTTTCTTAATTGGAATATTGAAAACCTAACTATCCTCCTTTCTGTCACACTTCATTATCTTTGTTTTACAGATATTAAATTAAGTAATGTAATAATTATTCACTTACTTAATAATTATTACATTATTTATTGTAAAACTGAATTCCTCTTTAAGTAATAAATCATTCAGAATTAACTTTTGGTTTCCTCTAAAAGATCAATACAATATTATTAGCAAATTTTAGTTCATTATTTTCTCAAAATAATTTTGATAATAAAATAAGGTTTCTCTACATTAAAACTGAATAAACTTTTTCCGTATAAAATTCAACTGCATAAGAACTAAATGAGGATGATGATGAAAGAAAGATTGAATTCTGTGAAGAAATGATTCAATTAATTTATGCCAATCCAATGTTTACGAAAAATATTTGTTTTTCTGACCAATTCACCTTCTATCTAAACGGCTTTGTCAATAAACGTTACTGCCGACACTGCAGCGATATAAATACTAATGTTTTCAATGTTGGAGACACGCAGCATCCTAAAAAAATGAATGTTTGGGCCGGGATTTACGGTGATAACATAATCGGTCCAGTATTTATCGATGGGAATTTGATAGGTGAAACTTATTTGCAGTTGCTGGATGAAGTTATTCACCCACTAATAGTCCATACCTTAGACAATCAGTTAGATAGCAATAGAAACATGTTACTTAACAAAAACTTGCTTCACTTTTGCAAGATAGAGCACCTACTCACAATTCATTTCCAGTTCGTCAGTGGTTGGACCCAATGTTTCCTGGGCATTGGATAGGTTGAAGAGAAACAGTTGAGTAGCCGGCAAGATTTGCTCATCTTACACCACTGGACATTTTTTTGTGGGGTTGTTTAAAATCAATAATAAATAAATGCGTGCTAATACATAAGAGTTGAAAAATAAAACTAAAATAAAGAGCATATAGGGATATAACTAAAGAAACATTAATAAAAGTAACATCAAAGATTTTATTGTTGTTTACAGGAAAATGGGAATCACTTTGAACAAATGATTTAAAAATTTTATTACTTTTATTTTATTGAGGTAAAAAATTGAGTCTCATTTATTATTTCTTAATGTCTTTTATTGTTAAAAACCTTCATAACAAAATTAACTAAAGAATGATTTAAGCTTTATTTTTTGATTAACAATTATTCATTTGTGAATTAATGTTTATTTAATTATTTAATCATTAAGTTTATCTGGTAATAGATTTTTTAACACATTACTAGCAAAGAAGTAGGTACCTTATTGGTTTTTCGTATGTTTAACTGATGTTATAATGTTGTGTTTACTAGTATGTTTTTTTTTCAATGCGGAGAAACCTAAATCCCATATTTTTAACAAGAAGGACGATTTCAGATCTAATGACTTGTGTCAATAATACTATATCCCAACATAATCTAAAAAAATAAACAACATATTTTTATCATAACTTCAATACCAGTGAACCAATTTTTATTCTATTTGTACCAAATTACTTGTCATTCAAAGGGGCTTCCAATGAGGTGTCACAAGCTACATTGTCTTATTTTAAAAAAATAACCCTTGAAAATTAATTATTTTAACCCTAATTAATTAATTATTAATTATTAATTATTTTTAACCCTTGAAAATTAAGAAAACATTTAAGGGCGAAATTTTGTGTTGGTAATTTTAAAAATAATTTTCACAATTTTAATCCATAGAATATGATTATTTCAAATGGTTTAAGAAATAATATCACGTAGTTTTATTGTTATTTTTGTTGAACTAAAATTTAAACAGAGTACTAGCCCAAATGGTTTTTCCACCTACCGAGCGAAGGGGTGGACAGATTTTAATTTTCTTTTCATCAAAATTCATTTTTTTCGGATTTTCAAATTAATGTAATTAAATGTTACCATCGCCATTTAAAATTTTTGAGTTGGGGTAGGTGAAGCGGATTGTGGGTTCTACCCCTTTGAAAATAATTTTAAAAAGCTTCCTCCCGAATATAGTAAACATGCCTGCAAAAACAAAAAAAAAAACAAAAAATACGATGGGACTGACAGCTGTTGAATAATAAGTGTGGTAACTTTTCAAATGATCACCCGGTATATAATTATCGGTTACATATTTAAAAATATAAATTTAAAAAAAATTTATAAAAAAAAAATAATGCTAGAAAAAAATAATTAAATAACATAATAATCAATAACAAAATATTACGAGAAAAAATTCACTGAAAATAACCGTAAAAATAATAATAGTAGACATTTATTTGAAGAAAGGCTTAAATTTTATGGTTGAAGCTAATAAATGATTGAATTAATGTAAGAGGTGCGCGCGTTGATCTTCAGAGGGAAATCCACAAGTAAAAGGAGAGGAGGGGGTACAACGTTAGCAAGAGCGCAGACAGCCCAGTCCGTCCCTAGACGCTGTCCGGTTAGTAACCAAGAGTAATGATAGCAGATACAGGTCAGTAACGAATTATTTTTTTGCATACTTATTATTAAAATCTGTTATTTATCTTAATCATTTTGCCTTAAGTTATTATTTTTTATTAGTAATATCATAAAAATAATTAAAATATTATAAAACTATTAAAAATATACGTAACAGTAAAAGAAATTGTAAACAAACTTTCCACCTTTCTAATCTACACGTGTTAGCAGAGTAAGTTATAGACTGTAAAAATTTCCATTACTGTAATTCTTTTTTATATAAAATAAGTATTATATAACTACGAAAGAAATCAATTTTCCGTTCATGAATTATGAAAAAAATAATTAATTATTGTAGAAAAACTTTTATTTAAAGATATTTGTTAGGTAAATAGAGAGTTCTTTTTAACTCACTTTAATACAGTTTCTATAATCAACCCAAATAATTTAATCTAGATAGCTTTAAAAAAGTAGTTAATTTAGAATAGTTACGAAATAGAGCACAAATTTATTAAGAAATAAAATCAATATAAATAAAAGTAAATTCATCAATAATTTGCCATAATTATGAAAAGAGTTTTTAAATAATTATATAATTTTTACTTAAATATTTCGGAAAATTTTGTTAATAAATTTTACCTTGATAAAGCTTTTCCAATACTACATTTTTTTTTTTAATTTTCTATGTAAAATTATAAATTTTTTAGTCTGCGTAGTATTTAATTAAGAGGATAATTAAATGTGCATATTTTAGAGAATAAAAATGAACGAATATAGTGAGTGACTAATACACTTGCTTATTTCGTGGAAAACTCAGTAATTTGCGTATTCAAACCTACCGTGAATTTTCCTTCTTGGTTTGTTGCCGCAACTCTATAAAGAGCGACATCCGTGTGACGTAAGAAAGAAAATCATTCAAATGTTACGTAGGTACTTCTTCCTTAGTATTTTCAGGCCTGTTTATACCGTTCATTCATATCTCAGCATGGCGGATCACATGCATTTCACATTCACTGCTCAATTTTTGTCTTCATTTTTTTAAAAATCCAGTAGTCAAATAAGGTAGCATTATCGTTTGCAAATATTTAAAATATGTTTTAATGATATAAGGCTTTTAAAGTAAGACTGATTTCTTATATGTGGGCCAGCTTTTTCTCAGTATCGGATTTTATTTCAGGACAGTTGGCCCAGTTTTATTATACAACACTTAGAAATGGTGGTTAGTGTCCTGAGATAATAATGAAGTTGCACTAAGTGATCAGTTGTGTTTATTATTTGTACAACGTTTAATTACAGTCTAAAAAATTTAAGACCGGTTCTACAGTAAGTAAAAGTAAATATTTTAACTTTTAAGGAAAACTATTTCTAACATTTTGCACATAACATTTGAATTTTTTTCTTTTTTTAGAACCTAAAATAGTATTTCATAATTACTAGTAATTATAAAATTCAACTGAATTAAAAATTTTCATTTTATATACTTTTTCTCAATTAAAAAATGTTCAAACTTCCTCATAACAGAAAAAAAATCCCCAAATATAATCGAATTATTCTGTGATCACCTCGGTGACAGAAGCAGTAAAGTGCTTGCCTGCCACACCCAAGATGCCTAGTTCGATTCCCAATCAAACTCTAAACAATGTATAACGAGACAACCCTGTTGTAGTCGGTAATAAAAATAGCTTATGTGACATAAAAAAAATCGACAAAATATAATTTCAATTGAACGGAGTATACACTAAATACATTTTAGATTATTTTATTGCCGGCCTCCGTAGAGCGAGTGGTAGCGTCTCGGCCTTTCATCCGGAGGTCCCGGGTTCGAATCCCTGTCAAACATGGCATTTTCTCATGCTACAAAATTGTCATTCATCTCAACCTCTCAAGTAATACCTAACGGTGGTCCCGCAGGTTAAAAAAGATAATTTTATTAACTAAATAGAATAGTTATAATTATTAAATCATTTTAAATGAAGGGTACAACATGTATCCTTTAAGTAAAATTATTACTGATGAATAAAGATCATATGTATATATATTATTTATCCAAGTAAGAACAGGTTGGTATCTGTTCAGAATTACATTTTGATACTTCAGAATTACTTTTTGTACCTCGTGCATTTACATGTTTCTGTTACTATTTTTTGTTCCCATAGTTAAACCTATTTACTGTTGTTTTGGGGGCAGTCAACACAATTTTTTTTAGTTCTTGGGAATCTTTTGCTGTTATGGTTTGAAAATAAAGTGGTATCTAAATGAAAAAATTATAATTATACTAAAAAAATCATGTCCATACTTGATTTAAACCCCTAAAATTTTTGGTAGGGGTAAATAATTGTCGTTTACAAGAAATGCTTTATCTCAGATATGATTTATCCTAGAAACCTAATTTTTAACGAAAATATACAGAACATTTTGTTGTTCTTTGATCTGTAGAGACAGTTTTTGTTGTAAGAAAAAACATTTTTCGAAAATTAGCAAAGATAACCTCTCTGTACATCACGGATCAAGAATTTATGTACAATTTTAATAAAATTTTCATCAAAATATCATGCATACAAGTTGAGTTATAATATTTCTAGTATTTTAAAATCTGAGAAAAAAGTTTTCGGAAAATATAAAAAACATTTTTAGTACACAATTAATTGATAAATTCAGGTCTGGACATAATGAATTTTTGAACGTTCTGATTTTTTTAAAATTAGACAACCGTACATTTTCTATGCTAATGTTTCTACTAAAGTTAAATGTTTTCTATGCTAAGGTTTCTACTTACATAAGAAGGGCCAGCCTCTGGTTCATTATCATGAATCTCAGGAGCTACCAAAGCAACTAGATTTTTTTGCCAAAGGTTTTTCGTTCATAAACAAAATGTAAGAACTTATGTAATGCACTTTTGTGAAGTACGCGGTTTTTTCGGTCCCACATTATGATTTAATTTTACACTAATAAACAAATCAAATAAAAATTGTAACAAAAGTAAACAAAAAAAGAAGAAAATCAAACGTCTGTACCTATAACCAATATATAACCTATGGCTAATATATAACCTAATTACTCAAATTGCATGTGAACAGTGTTTTAAAATCGGCACCTTATATATATCCCAAATAACTCCACAAAGTGAAATAAAAAACAGTAATTAATGATAATGTAAATAATTTACGTCACAAATCGAAAAATCCAAAAGTATTGACCAAAATATTACACAGTAAGCAAAACTGCACGATAAAAACAGATAATTATACTACTCAAAGGGTAGTACTACTATCAGATGAAAGAATATTTTACTAAAAGAAGCTTTAAAATGAGCCCTAAATAAAGTGCTTATCATTATCGAAACCCGAGAAATAAATTTTAAAAAATCGACAAATCTTTTGTTTAAAAAGAAGAAATTTCACTAGTAACGATTTATGACATTTTTTTTAATATTTAGAGTTAAAATATAGAAAATATAATTATAACGAAACAAAAATTATTTTTTTTTTAGTCCTTCTGCTACTACTGTCTGTCGTATACATGCTTTGCATTTACCTATATTCGCTTATTTTGTCAGCCTTTTTTTATTTAATACTTTATTTTGCTTATTTAATCCTTTTCCGCCTTTTTATAATCCTTTGTGTGTTATTTAATACTTATAGTTTCGTCAGAAAAACCGATTGTAAATTTTTGTCCTACAGAAAGAAAAATACACCGTAGGGTTTTTAAAAATTCGTATTAATGTGTAATTTTTTTATTACTTAAAATCATCAATAAACCAATTGTTTTAAAACACACTAGAATAACGATTTTAAAATCGGTTTTTCCAATGTTCCTAGAAATTCTTGCGATATTTCACTAGGTGATGCAGGACGCTAAATGTAACAAAGTTTACCTCATGTAAAAATTAATAATCCGTTGTACGATTCCCTTATAAAGGAACATTTTAATTAAATTTTTTGTTAATATAACATTTGTTTAATGATATTAGAACTAATAAAATGTGTAACGTGCACTCTTACCTTTATGTACACGTTTTTACCGATAATTTTTGGGTGGGTTTAATAAAATTTCAGCCATATCTCCGTTGTTTACAAACAGATTCAATCAAATAAGGTGTCATTTTGGTCACAGTAAAAGACTTAGCATTTTATTTAAAAAACATTATTGGATATAATTAATATTTAAATAGCTGTTAAAGATTAAAAAATTGAAACGTCCATCAATTTGGAATTTTAAAACTTATTTATTTTTTAAATGTTATATGGTACACGTACACTAAATTTCATAAAAATATCTCAATCTGTTCTTAATACATACATTTTTATTAAAAAAATAAAAAAAATAGACGGTAAGAGGGGAAAATGAAAGGAAATAGAAGATTTCTAAAAATTAACTTTTTTGTTTACATTGATGTCCTGAATCGGTCCTTTAAGTTTAGCCAACACCTCCCGGAACTCACTGTTCGGAGGGGGAAGATATGGGTATCGTTGTACTTTTTAACGCATGTGGTCGAAAATCAGGCCAAAGTTGGGAATATGTATAGCCAAATATTTGTATCAAATTTCAATTTTTTTTTCTACGGATTTTCAAGATATGAGGTGTTAGTACATTATGCATCAAGCCTGTGATGATAGCCATTAATGGACGATTGCGAAGTAAGTTACCAACAAGAGTCTTAAACTTTGCAGAAGTGCATCATTAATGGAGAGTTACATACAGAGAGTTGCGTACCGTATTTTTTCTACGTCTGAGAAAATATTGGGATTATTGATTTAAAGCAATAATAGAATACAATTTTACAGAATATGTTTTTAGAATTTTTCAAAAAATACATTAAACAATACATTTCTTTGGCAATAGTTCATAAGTTAGTAAGTCATAAGTTTTGCCTTTTTTTTAATATCGATCTGTGCTAAAGACAATCCTTCCTCAGAATCTGACATAGTAAACAAAAGGATAAACAATATAATATAGGAACTTAGTTATTTATTAGTATATTTTCAAATTTAGCTCTGCTTGCTACCTACTAAATCAAATTAAAATCAAAGTAAAAAAAAATAGTTAGTAGTTTAAAACATACCCGTTTCTGATGGGTTAATGGTTGAAAAAAAGTAGGCTTTTGTATCGGTAGAACATCTATATCATAAAGAAAATCGTTTTATAAAAATCCTCCAGATTCTAGCCGCGTAATTCAAACGTTATAATACAGCCGTAGAGAAAAATTGTTTAGAAATGTTGAATATCCCCATCAATAGAACCGATTGACTTAAAACTTTGGATTTTTAAATAATTAGATTAGTACTATAAAAAATATTTATTTAAGTACTTTATTACCACAACGAGGTACTTTTCAAAATTACTGAAAATTCGTTCAATACGTGTTTTAAGAATTTACAACGTGTACAATGAATTTATTCATAGATATACCAAATGTAAACATAGTTGAAGTAATGTAGATACGTTTAAATTTTAGAAGTAACCTTTAAATTTGCCACAATACTTTTAAGCTTTTTTATAAACTAATAATTCAAACCTTACAATTCAATCACTAATTACAAAAAATATCTCATATCACTTGGAAAAAATCAGTAAGTTATTGAAATATTAGAAAAATTAGTTTAGCTAATCGAAATGAAATCGTTCAAATAAACAATGTTTTATTATATTAATAATATAGCACCACACAATATAACACCTTATAATAATCAGCACCACATTTTGTGATGCTGAATATTAAAAAAAAGCTGTTTATCGTTTTAAATCTTTCCCTTACTAAACGTAAATAGTAGATAAGACGTTAGCTATTATAATAAAATTTTATAGCATTAATCTCTTGGTTTTATCTGTTTTATCCATAATTTATAGTTTAATTCTAATTAACATATAATCTGCACTGGAAAACTTACTATGCTGGAAGGTACTTTTACGTGCCCCCTCTCTACAATAACCAGTAATACCAAGTGTTTCAAAATGAATATAGAGTTTAAAGTTATTTAATATCTATTAAATTTTACTTTTACTTTAATTGATAAATTATAGATAAAATGAAAGAGCAACTCAAACAGTCTTTCCTACAAGTGTTCAATGTGAATACCATTCGTCACAAAGCACACATCCAGTCGATAGGAAAGTTCATAACTTACTTTAATCAGTAAGTATGGAGTAACTAATGCGACAGCTGCTTCAATCCTGTTTCTCAAATCGAGTAGGTCAGTCAGTGGTAACGGTAGCGCAAATACACTTGATCCTTTTTAAACACCCAAAGGAAAAAATCGCACGGGGTCAGATCGGGCGAAAGTGGAAGCCACGGTAAACAAGCCCTGTCATGTGGTCCCCCGCAATCAGTCCAGCGGTTGGGTCGAATTATTCATGCAACCACATCACAGCGTTATGCCAATGAGGAGGCGCACCATCTTATTGCCAAATAAAGTTCTGTGGTTTGTATTGCAGTTGAGGATAGATCCATAATTGTAGCACACCAAGATAGTTCATTCCAGACGTAATTGTTTCCACGAAAAAGGACGGCCCGTAAACTTGCCGTCGGAATAGGACAAAAAACAATCGGTTTTAAGGAGTCTCGTTCACACTGTAGTATTTTAAGAGGATTTTCTGATCCCCAGATATGCACATTACAGTATTTACTTTTCCGTTAACGTGAAATGTTGATTAGTCACTGAATAAGTCACGATAAATAGTCTTCATCGTCAAGGTGCGTGATTTCATTTGCAAAGCTAGCACACAACTATAATGTGTAAACTTTGGATCTTGAACTTTTTGAGTTGTCTTTCATTCAATTTTAATTAATTTAACTTGAGAAATATTTCATAACTTTAAAACCCCGATATTCATTTTGAAACACACGATATAACCATCCCGATTAAATACCTGCCACCATGGATTCTGGGGATATAAAATTTATTGATTTGCTTAGTTTACCGTAATTTATTTAATAGAAGTTTAATTTTTAACTATTGATCAAAGATAAAATAATTTATAAAATTATTCATTTATTTTATTTATTGAATAAAAAAATAATTAAATAATTAGAGACATAAAATCATTGGTCTTAAATTAACGAAATTAACTCTTTTTACTGGTATTTTCAAAACTAACGAAATTAATTTAAGAATCGTCTGCAATAGAACTATATAAGATCACGTGCTAAGCAGTATCAAGCTTTAAATTCTGGAAACCCTATTATGTGTTAGATACCATAATTTAACATTTACAGACGACATAATGCCATACACTAGTTACTCTCCAAAACGGCTTAGCTACTCCAAAAATAACAATATCTCATGCAAGGCTTACTAGAATAATTGAAGAGTGAATTGTTTTTTTGTTGTCTTCTCCACTGAGCTAAAGCGAAAAGGAGATATTCAATCCTTAAGTCGCGTCGTCATTCTGTTAACCAAAGACACTGACTGTGCAATTAACAATCTTACTGTTCGACAAGGGGGAATTCCAATTAGTTTCGCTTTTATATCAGATGTATTACACGTTTTCATACACCGCAACCGCAATGAAAGCCAGGACAGATAATGTAAAGAAATTAATGTACTACTTCCTGTAAAAAACATTGTTTCCCGCAGGAAGTAATACATTATATGCACTGTCCCCATTAATTAGCGGAAAACTCGAAATTATAAATTAAATATATGTATATATATTCGTATCTCGTAATAGCTTCACAGCTCATAATGTGTTTAACATTATGAGTATCGCAATTTAAATTTTTTAATTGTCAAAAATTTAAATCCTTTAGATTTGATATTGAACACAGAATGTTCTAGTTTAATCTATAAATAACATAAAACATAAAACTGTAATTATTATTTAAAAATTGTGTTATTCAGACAAAGCTTAAAGCTGTTATTTAATGCTTATACATAAAAACTTTTGAATTAAGAAGAGTGACTTTCTGAAAATATTACAACAATTTTACAAAAATTAGAAAAAAGTAATTTGAATATTTAAAGTTTATTGATAATAAAGTTCCTGTTACATAATAAAATTGCCATATATAAATTTAAATACAAAGAAAGAAGAATTAAACAATTATGGAAATAATAAATAAGTAATAAACGCTCTAAATTTAACGCAATATAATTATTTAAAACTAGATGACTATTTTCATTGTTAAACAATTATATTCATTAGATACTAAAATTATTTGTTAGTTTTAGTATGAATTTTATTATAAGTTCTTAATGTACTAATCCATTATTAGTAGATAAAAATAAATAATATTACTGATAATGAAACTGTCTGCCAGTTTTACATTTTTAATTTTCTTTTTTTTTTTGTAAACAGTATTTGAACACAATTTTTATACGAATTTAACAATAATTTAATTGAAAGTATGAGATTTAATTTTTAAATATCGTAAATATCGTATATTTTATCTGGTAGGAATTTTACGAAATATAAATAAAAGATTAATTTATTAAGATTAAAGGTATAATTTGTCTAGTTTGATAAACGCCTAACGTCAAGGGATGGAGGTGGCCTGGGGCCTGGGAATTGGTCAATCACGGCCGATCCCTCTCTCTTTCTCTGTTTAGCCTCCGGAACCACCGTAAGGTATTACTTCAGAGGATATCAATCACGGCCGATCCAACGTTGATGAACTCGTTCATGTAAGTAAAATGTAAATCTCAATGTGATGATACGCCATCTTGTTGGAAATAAACTTGAATTGCTGATGTTAGATTTGTGGTACTGCATACTCCTGTAACTTATCTAAATAACTAGCGTTAGTAACCGTTGGAAGAAAAATGATCCGATCACTTCAAAAGCGGTCAACGCATATCAAACGGTAATGTTAGGATTATCACGATGCTTTTCTCGAACGACATGAGAGTTCTCACTACCCCAAAACCGACAATTATAACGGTTAACGTGACCAGAAACATGAAAGGTCAGAGAACAATACTTTATATAAAAGTGCATTATCTTCACTTTATCATGGATGTCCACGGAAAAACTGTAACGGCGTGGTTTATCTTTATCATTTTTTTGTGTACTACACTTGTATCCTTAAACTTCTGATACCAACGTTAAATACAGTCTTTATTAGGAGGATCACGGCTGTATTCTAAATGAAAACGTGCACGAACAGTAATAACAGATCCGCTTTTATGAAACAATAGTACGCAAATTGCTTTCTCCTGCACGGTAGCCGTTGCACAATTGACGATTCTCCTTATAGTTGCATCGCCCCGGAATGTTCATTCAAGGTCATCACTAGCTCTAGTACCTACACTAATGTTTGAAAAAAAATCAACGCTTGCTACATTATTTTGTTCTTTTTTTATTTACCCCTTAAAATGAACTGAATAATTTATCATCATCCTGTATTTTTTTAACATTTAATCACACATTTACGTTATTATGACATTATTTCTAATTATAATAAATATGAAATTTACCTGTCTCTAATCTAAGGTTTATATTTCAAATTCAAAATATAATATATTTGTAATTTATAACAGTTTATGAGTCAGTTCTCGTTTTAACTGGTCACACGTTGTGAATAAATATTCTATTATACATAGTAATTTCAAACAAATTTTAAGTTTAGCTGAACATAAATTCATAAAAATCTGTTTAAAAACTTTTAAAGCAGTACTTAGAGCGACTATAAATATTTATTATGGGAATTTTGGTCACACAGTTTAGCAGAAAATGTGTTCATAATCATTCCTCAAGAGGAAGCCTTAATCTAATCTAACAACAAATAGTTGTATTGGTATTTTACTTACTGATGTGTAAAGTAATATATATTACTTTCGTTACTTTTACATTGTAAACATCTAATCTCTAAAATACGAATAAAATTTACATTTTCATCAAAATCCTACAATATATTAATAATTCGACAGAGTTTTAATTTGTATATTATTATTATTAATTAATTAACAATAATTAATATTCATTAAGGATAAAAATATTTTGATAATAAAATTGTTAGTATGATGGCCTATTCATGTTATGAAGTGTTAAGTGTAAATAATTAATTGTAAATAATTGTTATTATATTTTTATGTATTTTATGTTGTAAAGTAGGTTCTAATACTTTTTTTCTTGTTCTTTATTAAATATGTCTCTATTCCTTTGTGGTTTTTAAGCTCAAATCTTAATTTGTCAAATATTAAGTTTTTTTTATTCTAAGGGATTATTCAAAAAATAATTTCTTTTCTTTAAAAATATAAAAAAAATATTAATAATTTAATCTCGAATTAAAAAAAAAAACACACAAAATATATACTTTCAAATGAGCGGCAAACCACTGATTTCGAGGCTAAAACTTTGGTGGGCTGCAGCAGTTCAGTCTCTTCCTCTGTTATCAATGTATTCATACTCACATAAGTTCTCGGCTCTCCTGGAGTGAGATCTTTTGGAATAATTTTTTTTTTAGGAATTGAGTGATTGAAGTTGTGAGCTCATTTGATGGGACTTGACTTATTGGGTATTTTAGGGTCCAAATGAATTCTATATTTTAATTAGTTTCTGAGATACAGTAGAGTATATTTTTAAAAAAGAGGAAATGTGTATATTCCCTCAAAACCTTTATCTGAATTGAGTGATAGTAATCGGTGTGAGTACATTTGATGTTGCTTGACGTAATGAGTGTTTTAAGACCGTTACAAATTCTGTATCTTAATTATGTGCTGAGATATCTCCATTTGAATACCGTTGAGTATGAGAAAAGCTATATTCCCATAAAAGTCCTTTCATAATTAAGCGAGCGTCAGTGACTGAGCAAGTAATAATATTGAGTCACATAATTGAGTGAGAAGTCGTTGCATGCTGAATTTCTGTGGCCTGATGTAATGAGTGGTTTGAGACCCCAACGAAGTTGTAACTAAATTAGGTACTACTGATTAATTGAAAACAAATTATTTTTTTTTAGTTTGTTTACCAAATATTTTTAATATATAGATGATAATCATCTTGTATTAAGTCATTTATAATTAATTACTAAAAATGTTATGTTTATGATTTACTTATGATAAAAATAAGGGAGTAAGAAACAAGGTCATAGAAACGATATGTACTAGTATGACTACATACTACAACCTCAAATAAGTAAACGCATCGCTGTCGCTTTGCTATAGAAATACTTTAAAATTATGAGAGCTAATTTGATTGTCAGTCACCATTTACTGACTACAATTTTATTAATTGTTACTAATTATTAAGTTATTTTGAAAAATTGTAAAGAATAGCAACTGTAAAGAACTTCACTGTCATTACATCAAATGCGCATCGACTTACAAATACAAAGATCTCATACAACAATACAACAGTTCTTTGCAATTCATTGCGTAGAAAGAGAACACACAAAAAATTATTTATTACAATACCTAAATTTTACATATAGCATAGAGAAATCAAGACCTAAACATATGTAGAATTGTATTTTTCACTGCTAGTTTAATTTTTTATTATTAGTAGATATTTTTATTATTTTTATTTTAAATTATATGATAAGTTAAGTTGAATTCCGAACTACGGTTCAGTTGATGTTTTATTACATCAGGTCGACCAATCCTTATACAGTAACCGTTATTTGAGTTGCAACAACAAAAATGGAATTTTAATATATACCCTAAATTCAAATCCATAACTGAATTTAACTGTAATAAGTGAACTTCTATTACTATATAACATGATAAGTCCATCAAAATTGACAGTCAACTGTTCAATGACACTCTGTTTTACATTCTAACTGTACGTAGAAAATCATTGCTTTTAAAGAAAGCAATTATGCCTTACACTGTTGTATATCAAAATGCTTTTTTAATTCGATAGTCATAAAACAAAGACTAAGATAGAGAGTATGAAGTAACAAGTTAATCTCTTTTTCCAGACATATAATCCACTATATGCTAAACACTGCTTCTATCATATCTTTCGTCACGCGACTAAAGCCACGTTCCGGCAAAGGGTCCTTTCTGATTCAAGGCTTACACACAACTTAATTTAAAATATTTATCATTTTATTTAAATATAATATTTTTTCGTTTATTTAATTCGATGATTCTAACTAAATCGTGCGCGCATATCGTATTTAATTCGTGCTGGTGTGGCGGAACAAGTGGCAACAGTCAGCACTAACTAAAATAATGTAATTTCACAAGTTATATAGAACATATTTCGCTTGTACGACTGCTGACTGGTGTAGCCGCGAGGCGTAACGCACCAGATACCTAGTCAACTGGGCGATGGAGTTCGAAACCCAGCCTCGTCGCGGTACCTTTTTACGCTTTAAATATTATTCATTTATTTAATTCTACCGCTCACCTGTAACGTCACAACGTAGCATTTTTTGTAGTGGGGTGCGATTTTTCAATTTTTTTTTCAAATATTGTTATTTTTTAATTGTTAGCAAACGTGCCTAAGAAAATATGACCTTAATTAGGTGAAATCTGGAGATACTGTGAATGACCTTGCTTTACAGCCTGAACATCTTGAGCTTTTATGTTAAAACTTTAATGCCTAATGCCTCATATGTAGAAGTAATCTGACCAAGTTTGTTGAAAATCAGTCTAGTAGTTCTGGATATATAAGGTGATTTAGAGGCCAACACCGAACACACACACGTACATACTAACATTAACATTCGGAAAATTTCCATCCGGTTTTTTGGATTCATCAGGTGTCAAAACGTCAAGAACTAGTGAAAACCGCATAGACCCAAATTAGACCGATACAATACTTTCCCGTGTAGAGCGCTATCCCGTTCTGTTATAGCGCTATCTAGACGAAAAAGTAAAATGTATTTCTTCCATTATTATAAAAACAGGAAAACCATTGTTATTTCTAATAATGGTTACAAAAAACTTAACGAAAATTTACTCCTTTTTTATGGAACTTAAATATATGATAAATGTCTAAAAAAAAATTTTTTTTTAATATGGTGAAAAATTTTATTTTTTATTATAAATTGTTTTTAAATAACTTTTTGATGAAATACATGCACTATTACAAGACGTTTTACTCTATGGTGTTTTTTCTAAACCAATTGTTTTAAGAAATACAGCTGAGCAAAGATTTGCGAAATTCATTATTTAGGCAATTTGGAAAAGCATTTTTTAAATGAAATTAAAATTTATCACAAATTATATTATAGATAATATTAAAAATGTTTTAATTGGAATTTTGTATAAATAGATGTTTGTTATAGATCTGTTAAAAATACTATTATTTATTACCTGTCACATACGTCATTATTAAAATTACTTTAATTCATTGTATTAATCAGATGTGATTTTATGTTTTAAGTCAGTGATACTTAATTATTAACATATAAATCATGCACAACTATTTTGGACAGGATATTTTTATCTGTTTCTTGCTATAAAGTGAATGTTCAATTTAAGTCTGTGTAGCGTCTCGGGCTTTCCCGGGTTCGAATCCCATCAGACACAGCATTTTTCATACGCTAAAAAATTAAATTTCCATATCCCACGCGCAAGCTTCAAGCTAATTTAGTGCTATCAAGCAAAAAAAAAAAAATTAATATTATAAAATATTTAATTTTTGTTAGAAAATTTTGTTTTAGAACATAAATATATTACACTTTAAATAATATGTTATAAACAGAGATTTTTGTCTCTTAGCCAAGCAAACAATAGCTGTAATAATGTGTTTTTATGATTAAAAAATATATGTTTTAATGCAACTTGTTTTCATTTAAAACATATCTTTTTTTTCTCCTGATGTGTACGTTGCAATCCATTCAACATTTTCTTTTTCCTGTTTAGCCTCCGGTGACTACCGTTTAGTTAATTCTTCAGAGGATGAATGAGGATGATATGTATGAGTGTAAATGAAGTGTAGTCTTGTACATTCTCAGTTCGACCATTCCTGAGATGTGTGGTTAATTGAAACTAGTGAATAATAAACACACCCACCGGGTTGGTCTAGTGGTGAACGCGTCTTCCTAAATTAGCTGATTTGCAAGTCGAGAGTTCCAGCGTTCAAGTCCTAGTAAAGGCAGTAAGTTATTTTTACACGGATTTGAATACTAGATCGTGGATACCGGTGTACTTTGGTGGTTGTGAAACCCAACCACCAAAGTAGGTGTGTTTATTATTCACTAGTTTCAATTAACCACACATCTCAGGAGTGGTCGAACTGAGACTGTACAAGACTTACACTTCATTTACACTCAAACATATAATTTTCATTCATCCTCTGAATATTATCTGAACGGTAATTACCGGAGGCTAAATAGGAAAAAGAAAGAAAAGTGAACAATAAACAATCCCCTCCCCCAATGAAATGAGAATGATATGTATGAAATGTAGTCTTGTACAGACTCAGACCGACCATTCCTGAGACGTGTGATTAATTGAGCCACAACCACCAAAGTACACCGGTATTCTTGGTCTAGTATTCAAATCCGTATAAAAGCAACTAACCTTTAATAGGATTTGAACCTCAGAACCTTCGACTTCAAAAATCGGCTGTTAAAGTACAGATTTTTGTTTTAACCAGTAAACAAAATCATTTTGGTGGGCTAGATTATCATTTAAAAAGAATTATTAAAAGGAAACTCAAATATTAACTGGTATGACAGATTACTCTTTAATTACATAATGAACTGTTTTACCACATGATAAGGAAATTTAATTTCAGTAGTAAACAGTAGTAACCTTATAATTATGATAACAATAAAATTTATGTATTAAATAAGATAACAAATGATTAAAATATTTTCAAATATACTGGAAAATAATATTATGCTTAAAAACGGTTTACAACACATTTATTATAAATTAAAAGATGGCTAATTTGATTTTTTTTTTAATTATAATCAGCAGACACTGCGGAAAAAGTATAAAAACGTATATAGATAATAATGATAAATATTAACAAGTAAACAGTACAGTACGTACGAAATACTATAAAACGAGTATTTTTATGCACCAGTAATTTTATTAATCTTGTTCTTAACTTGATATAGTTCTTAATTTTTTTATTTTATTGATATGAAGAGAATGTATTTAAATAATAAGTTCAACAGATAAAAAACAGTATTTGAATAAATATCCATTGTATTATTTATTTTTTTTCATTTGTAATAAAATTGATAGTTTTAGTCACTTTTTGGTAAACTGTTTTTCTTTCTTCTTTTTTTGTACCACAAGAAAACATTGCAATAAAAGAAAATTTATCAATGATAATTAAATCAAGTGGAATGTTGAAGTACTTTCGAAAAAACTTTTTTAACCCCCTTTTTTCAAACAGGGGTTCCTTTTCCCATTTTGTGGTAAAGTTTTGTTTTGATTTACATCCTACAAAAGTATTTCAGAAAAATGTTTCAAAAGATAGGAATTAAATAATACATGATAGAATTTTTACATTCAACTTTTTTTTTTAATTTTGATCAAGGGTTTCCTTTTAAATATTACATTAGAACTGGTTCCTGGAATAATATTCTTCAGTTTGTAATTAAATTAAATTCCTGTAAAATTTATTGAAATAAATTTATAAATACAACCACAGATATAAAAATTATATAAAATCTATTTACAGAAAAAATAACTAAATCGTGATTTCAGTTTAGCCCTATTACAAAACACGTTTTTTACACCTGAAGAATAGTATATTTAAATAATACAGTTAATTGTTTACACACGGTTTGCTGTGGTGACAAACATTTCTTAAAAATATAGCTGTAATAGTAAATCGCAATGACACAAATAGGCTCTAAAATTAAACCGTAACGAAACTGGATTTTCTTTTTCATTAAACAGTAGCAAAATTATTTACTTCCTCTTTCACACGTATGAAAATGAACAATGAATATATATGTTAGGAAAGGGGTTGTAAAACCAGTTTAACGTAGTTTTTAAACACATAGAGAAATGAATAATTTATATTGAAATCAATAATCGATTTTTTATATTTCTTGGTTGCTTGTTCAAAAATTTATTTGAAGTCAGATAAATTATTATTTTTCTGTTTAATAGCTTTTCGATTATATTGTCGTGAAAATGGTTATGGACGAGGCAGCCCTAAAAAGCTTATAACCAGCAAAAATGTTGTACATAATGTACTTCATATATTTAGCCTAACAATAATCAAGTCTAAAGCTAGCAATAATGTTGCTGAACTTTCCTAGAATTTAAAATTTAATCCTTCGACTGGTAATAAATCTGAAAATTAACCTTTTCAATCGCTCTTACTTATTTGCTTAAAAAATATCTTAAACAATGAGATTATTTAAAAAAAAAATTATATTCGGCAATTATTTGTTAAATATTTATTTTATTTTTGTAATTTTAAAGATCGTCCTGTGGATCGCTTATTAACGGGAATAGGGCATCCTACGGCTCCTTCGTGAGCCTTAATGTTGTAACAGGACCAGGGTAATGGATTTCTTCCATTTAAGAAGAAAGAAAGAGAAAATAATAATGAAAAGAAGAATACAGAAAGAATTCTTTTCTCAGAGTAACGGTCCGTTTAACAATCTGTAAAAATTGTAGAACGTAAGAACAGAAGAACAAATCTGGACAATCTGTAAAACGTAAGATTAGAAGGGTTACCAGAGTGGAATAAGAATTTATAGAAAAAACGTAAGGGCGCGGACGATGAAAATTATTACGCTTTACCAATTATTATTGATGAGGCGGGTAATGGCTCTGCTGGCCAGGGGATATAAATACTGCCAGGGACTAGCGAAGAGTAAGTAGTTCTGCGAGGCCAAATTCGGGGTAGTCGTGATAGCAAGGGATAACAGTAGTAGTTTTGCAAGTCCCAGTTCGACGCGGTTCAGTAAGAGTGCAGTAACAACCAGTGAAGAGAACGCCACGAGCATTCCAGCGTAGACAGTGGGTGAATGCAGGATGTTGTACGGTGAGTTATTGATAAACAGTAGTGAAAATGACAGTATTCTACTCATTCATAATGTAATAATATTTGCAGAAAGTGAAATGTACGAACATTAGACTGTTCTATTGTTGTCTTATTGTAATTGAAATATTATTTTCTATCAATCATTTTAATGTTTTTAGGAAATTGGAGAGTATTTGGGTTTTATAACTTAACTTTCGTTAAACAAATCTTGTCCTTATTTTGTTTGTTATATATTTATTAGTATTATTTATTCTATTTTCTGTATTTTTAGAGGAAAAAATTGTATTTGTAACAAATTTTTAGTTTGTTAATCTCTCAATATCCTGGTCGAACTGGTCGAAAAATACGCGAAAATATGAATATAAATTTTAAAAAGTTGAAAAATATTAAACTCTGAACAGTAACCCAATTAAATTTTTATCTTAGTCTACATAATAATCATAGATTTTAAAGGATCCTGCACCCTTTTTCTTATTTTGTTTGGTAATTTTTTTTTTACAGTTTGGCTGACATGGATTAATGAAAGAGTATACTTCCATCAAAATACTCTTCAGAAATTCCCCTGTAAAGTCTTTTCACTAAAATTAATACATAACAAATAGTAATGGGTGAAGGGGAAATTATTTCACTCCCTTATCCTTTTTTCTTAAATATTTAATAATATGAATATCCGATATATGTCATTTTACAAAATTTTATGTAAATCCAATAATAGAAAAATATTAAGTAAAATAGAAGCCATCTCGCAGATGTCCAAACATACAGAATGGTACCGTACCATTTTCCCATCTTTGAACTCAGGGACTTTAAAACAAAATCTGAGAAATACAAAAAGCTGAGTATCAAAAATTACGACATATTAAAATACTTTCCCTTGTTACATATTCCATAAAATAAATATTGGTTCTATATAAACTTTCGGTCTATATTTTAGCAATTAAAGTCAAATTTCATATAAAAAATTTATTTATTTTTCCGTCTTTTATGCCCTTTAATCAGTTTTTTGTAACGGTGGGCTGGAAGGAGTAGGCTGGATTTTTACACGTCTGCCCAAAAAGAAGTAATATATTTAGGGTGTATGTATAAATGTGTGTTTGTTCCACTGTAGCAGCTCAACGACTGAACCGATTAAAATGTATGACCCGCGTGCGTTGGAATCCTTACGTTACCGGAAATTCATAGATTCTCAACATATATACATATACAGTATATTTATACTATAATGATTTATAGTATAAATCATTTATACTATACGAGGTGTGATCAAAAAATACGTTGAATGAATTTTTATAGCGGCAACTGCCGACGCTACATCCATATGCTGTAATTTGTCCAATAGCGTGATCAACTGAGACAGGCAGGGACAAGTTGTAACACGTTCGAGCTTGCCAGTCAGCTGCCAGAGCCGCTAGAGTGAGGTTGTGTTTATCGTGTCTGTCGCGCAACATGGATTTTGAACAACGCATTAACATTAAGTTTTGTTTTAAGTTGCAAAAGAGTGCCAAAGAAGCTCACGAAATGTTAGAATCGGTGTACGGCGATAATGAGGTAACTTTGAAGACTGTGTACAAGTGGTATGACCGATTTAAAAACGGAAATGAGTCATTTGAAGACGAGCAGCGTGCGGGACGTCCAGTAACCTCAAAAACAGTTGAAAAAGTGGAAACAGTGGTTCGTCAAACAGGCGAATGACTATTCGAGAACTATCGGAAGACCTTAACATTTCGTACGGATCCGTTCAAAGCATTTTTCGAAACGATGTACGAAGAAAGCGACCAGAAAAATGGACCAATGTCTTCCTTCTTCACCACGACAACGCGCCGTGTCACAACTCGCTTCTCATTCGCGAGTTTTTGGCCGAAAAAAGTGTTCCTGTCTGTCCACATCCGCCATACCCACCGGATTTAGCACCATGCGACTTTTGGCTCTTCCCAAAAATTAAAACTGTGCTTAAAGGAAAACGTTTTGACACCATTGCTGACATTGAGCACCTGAAAGCCCTTCCAGAAATGCCTCTAGTCATGGAGTCAACGTTGGGATAAGTGCATTGCTAGCCAAGGACAGTACTTTGAAGGAGATTAAATCGAATTCTATGTAACCTTATTACTTTTTTTAATAAAAAATTATTCACCGTATTTTTTTATCACACCTCGTATATAAATGTTACATTCAAGATTGTCACACTGTTTAATTATCCTATGTTAACGAGCAATGTTTTTCTTGGCAGTCGTGTTTTTTAATTTTTAATATTTATTTCTTGTTATACTTATTGATAACCTATTAAAATGTATTACCATTAAACTGTAAATACAATTTAAAACGCATTTAAAAAAATACAAAATTCGACTGAAAGCTGATAATTATGTAAAAACAAAGTTATTTAATTTTGCTAGTGAATATCTTAAAATACAATTATGTTTATATATTTTTTTATATTTATTGATTATTATTTTATATATATATATATATATACATATTTTTTTTTTTATGAGAAAAATCCAGCAGTGTAATTTTATACTTACTTCGTACAGTTCTTTTACATTTGATTGTCTATTGTGTTTAATTTTTTATTAATCAATTTTATTTTCCACCTGAAATAATTTATAGTTAATTAAGTTTCAATTCGTTTTACTACCTACTCGTACATTAAATCAATTGTATTCTAATTTAATAATTTTATTCTTCACATTTTGTTATTACATGATGTTTTATTTACGATTAATAAATCTTAAAAACTTTCAGTAAAGATTTTTTAATTTTAATAAAAGGGAGTTTTATTCAAAGAAATTATTAATAAATTTAACTCTATTCTAATTATAATTAGGAAAATGTGATTGAAAAATAAAATTGGTAAAATGGTGAAAACAATTTTTTTATTGAGAATAATGTCATAGAATTATAATTATTATTTTAACTATTCGAACAAACATTTTTAAGAAATACTTATTCTAAAAAAACATTGTGTCATTTATCAACTAAGGTTTATATTTAAAAGAAATGAATACAAGGTACTGTAATTAAAAAAGGTAAATTTGTGTCTTAAATGATAAAAAAGGATAAAAAACTTTTATGAATAATTTTGAAATAAATTTTAAAGATTTCTACTCAAATACAAAATCCATGAATGTAATTATAGCTTCTCTTTGTATGAAACAAAATTACCTTTCATACACAAAATGTTTATTTAGAGTATCTCTATTTATGCCGTTTTAGCGGCTCTCTTCCCTTGAAATTTAATTTAAGTGTCTGTAAAAGGTTAAGCTGATAAGTAAAATACGTAAAATTTTTCCAATATTAGTATTTCATTTATATTATTATTAATATTGCGAGTGGTTGGATATTGATAATGGAAAGTTCTTCTTGAAGTTAGAAAAGATTAATTGTAAGAAGTTTCTTCTCCTGGCGATACGCTGACTCCTCATTTTAGTACCACTATATACAAAATTACTACAATAGTTATATACAGCATACGAGTATTTATATGGAAGAAACTCTCAGTCAAAAAATTAAAAAATTTTGCACGAAAACCGTTTCATATTTTATCTGTTTTAATTCTTATCCCTTGAGATCTTTTACTGAAATACATTCCCAAAGAGTAAAACAGAAAAAAAATCCTATAAATAGAGGAAAGACATTTTATAAAATTTTAAAAACGTTACTATAAAAATTGTTAATTTCAGTTCCTTTAGTTTTCATCGCTTGAAATTCATCGGTTTAAATGCATATGAGTGCGTGTAAAATTAACAACATCCAAAAGATGAATGGGTTTAATTTTTTTGTCACATTACTTTTTTTTTCTTTAAAGTGCAGTGGATATGAAAAATATATTTTACTTCAAAGGGAGACTCAATAATAAATATTAGAAATTAAGAAATACTAAGCACTACTTAGATTTTTAATCAAGTCTTACAATCTTGTAAATTGCCGCATAAAATTAAATTAAATTCATTCTTCAAGTTTTGTTAAAAGAGATTGTATAGTTTATCAGAAATCAAATACAAATATAGACAAGGAACAAAAATTTAAATAAACAGCCATTGAAGAAAAAGTCCCTGTTTTGAATGAAACGTAAGGATAATATGAAAATAAAATTCATTTTAACGATTATTTACAGACAACCATAATTATATATACAGAGTGTCTAAACATAGGTCTGGAAACGCTTTTGTTTCGAGTTAATGGCTAGCGAAAGATTTTTCCAGGATTTCAGCTCTTGTAATAAAAAAAAGCTCTACTGTAATTTTTGGGATCCCAATTAAGGACCGAAACTTATGGTTTCTTATGTAGTTTGAGCTGGGAAATAGAATAAAACAGGTCCCAGAACTATAACTTCAGTAGCTTTTAAGATACCCGACGTAACAGAAAATTCGGTGTCGAAAAAAGTTTTTTTTTAGATATTTAGTACAATAGCTTTGTCAAATGACTAATAAACGTGGAAGGCTTAGAAACAAAACTTGTGATAATTTAATTCTGAGAAAATTAATGTAAATACAGTTAACAATAAGTAAAGAAAAACTTTTTAAATTCGGTTTGTTATTGAGCAAAACAGACGAAAAATAGACGGAAAACCTTATTATTCTGTACCTAATAAACATTATTCTTAATACAGCAAAACAAAAAAATAAAATATATGAAATGATAAATGTTAACAGAACAATAAACCTCAGTTACAGTAATTGTTAAAAATTCCCTGCTTCACAACGTACAAAGCGCTCTGCCCAGTATTTCCGGTGGCTTTCCGTATCATCTCAGGATCGTTTCGTAAAAATTCAATAGCATTTCGTATTTTAATGAGTAATTCTTCTTTATTATTAACTGGTATACCATCGTTTTCAGATAGCTCCAAATGAATATGATCGTGGTGGCCAATTAATTGGTCCACCATATCCAATCCATTTTAAGAAATTAGCAATCAAGTGATTTTTAGCTACAAAAAAAAAATGTGGCACCACCGTGCTGGAAAATCATTTTCAATCTAGTCTGTAAAGCTCCATTCACAAAAAGAGCCGGCAAATTATTTTTCAAGAAATGAACGTATGCATCTCCCGTAAACTTTTCATTGAAAGCAAATGGTTCCAGAATTTTGTTATAAATAATGCCACACCAAACATTAACGTAAATCTATGTTGGAAACTAGTTTCCACAGAACGATGTGAATTTTTTTCACTCCATAAATTACTATTTCTAGAACTGAAGACTCCGTTTCTCGCAAAAGTGGCTTCATCGGTGAATAAAATTGAACTTACCTTATCAGCGTAGTCTAGGAGCCAGTGACAGAAGTTTAACCGCTGGGGGCAATCTGTTGGCCGCAAATTTTGAACCTTCTGCAGGCAGAAAAGATTATACTGTTGCCTGAGCTACACATAAAATGCTGAATCACACAATAGTAATCATTAACACGATGATTTACTTGGTGTTCAACAGAAAAAACACGATGGAAATGACCCTTTCGTTGGTAAATGCTAATATACCGAAAAAAAGTTTTCGTATTGGGAATCCGCCTTCCATGAAACCTCTCCTGATATTCCCAACCATCAGCTTCAGAATTTCCATTAAAAAATCCATATACAAATATTATATCGGCATCTTTCTCGTTAAAAAATTGAAATGGCATTTTTACACTACGGTATAATAACACTACACTTCCTTTATCTGTATGATAATTTATGACAATAGATTTAAACGAAGTACACAATCTTCATTGTTGACTAGCTGTTAGTACTGCTAACTTAGACAATAAAAGTTTTTTTTTAAATATTACTATAATAACGTACTTTTCAATTTAGTTTTTTTACGTAATTATTTTGTTTTACCAGCGTAAATTACTGAATATACACAGCTAAATTATTTTTTTTATAAATTTTGTATTTTTTAAAAATTATTTTTAGTAATTAACATTTTTGTTTTTAAAAAGAATATTTGTTAGGTACAGAAAAATCAGATTTTCTGTCTATTTTTCGTCTGTTTTGCTTCAATATAAAATCGATTTTTAAAAGTTTTTATTTATTTGTTATTAGCTGCATTAATTTTTCACAAAATTAAATTTTCTACAAGTTTTGTTATTAAATCTTTCGCGTTTATTAGTCATTTAACAAAGCTTTTAAAAAAGCATTTAAAAAATTGTTTTTTGATACTGAATTTTAAGGTTTACGTCAGATATCATAAAAACTATTGAATTTATAGTTCTGGAACCTGTTTTATCCTATTTCTCAACTCAAATTTCATAAGAAAGCACCAACTTTACTTCTTAGTTTGGATTCTAACAATTACAGTAGGGTTTCTTTTTATTAGTAGAGCTGAAATTGGGGCGAAATCTTTCGCTAGCCGTAACTTGAAAACAAAGCGTTTCCAGACCTATATTTATATGAATTTTTTTCATAATTTTCACTAGTCCTGAATGTTTCTCCGTAGTTTCTTCGTGGGACACTCTGTAGATAACTCTACGTAGAACTACGTTTACTTACGAAAATCATGGTAAAACAATTTTTTTTTATAGATATTATGAACAGTTCACCTGATTTCATTAAACAGAAAAAAATATATTCATTCTTTTTTTTTTATAAATTTCTATCGCAGAAACCAAACAGTAATATTTTACAAAATTTTATTAAATCAGCCATCTAAAAAAAACCACACAGAAAATGACACCTCCTAAAATATGTTACAATAAATAAGTCTTTTATTTAAGCTTGTTTAATCTCTCTCAATGTATTTGTAAACGTTAAATTTCCTTACATTGTACTTGTAAGTACCTTTCCTTTTGTCTTCAGTCGTGAGACTGGTTTATTGTTCTCCCTTACTTTGTTTTCTTTATTTCAACCTTTACCACAAAATAATTTTTACATCCTACATTCTCAATTTTCTGTTCCGTGTATCTAAATGTTCTTGTAATAATCATTTTATTATTTTTGTGTATCTAAACATTTAAGTATATGAAAACTGTCTTTATTTTATATAAAGACATTTATATTAATCCCTATCTCTCTAACACACACAGACACACACACATACATATACACATATACTTGATCTCAAATTTTTTCTAACTTCCTGTTCCCACTTTATATCAAACACGCACTCCTTTCAATAATGATCAGTTAGAAGCATTGTCTCACAGAATAACTCAATAATATAATAGAGTCAAATAATATAATAGAGTAACGCTGAAAAACAGCCAAAAAAATGCAGCTGACATGATTCTTTAACGTTCTACAGCAATAAAATAAAACAATTCAGAATTTAAAATTCCTTATTTTACAGACAATTTATCTTATTCTAAGGCTGTATTTTCAAGTGCGGAGAATTGAATGTATTCGTAATTTGGATATATAAAATGAAATCCGATAAGCTCTTTTTAATAGATTTTAATTAAGCTTTAATGAGAATTATTTTCTCTATTGTTGATGCATGGATTCACTCTAAATTACTAATTATAAATTACAATGGGGGGTAGTCTTCATTTTCATTCTGTTTTATCTATGAACAAATTTATATAGTCCGTCAAAATTGTATCGTATACCCTAACATTTTTATTATACATTAAAATTACTAGATTAGAATCTTTTATTATACAGTTAAATTTACCTAGTATAGTATAGTTTTAACAGTTTTAGTCTTAGTAAATTATATATATATTTTTGTCATAATTTTGCAAATATCTATGATGTAATTTTTGTACTCAACGCTAGAAAAATTTTACCTAAATGCGTTGCTATTATTAAATAATTTTTATTGCTTACTATTTAATATATTAGCACAATTATTGTTTATTGCAATAGATTATACATAATTGCACGTATACAGTACAATCACTGCAAGAAATTTCAATGTACAAAACAAAAATTAGTACAAACCACACCAGAGAATATATACTTTTATATTATTGAATTAATATTCTGTCGGTCTAAATAAACCTTTTTTCTTAACATATTGTAGTTAAAATTACATTTCTAAGAAATTATGTTACATTACACATTATCTTATATATATATTATATATATATATAATATATATATATATATATATATATAAAGCTGAAAAGTTTTTTCTGTTCCACAAAGTTTTGTTGAACACCTTTACTCACAAATCGATGAAGTAAATAAGTTTTTTTACACGCCAGTTCTTATTGCATGATGGCAGTTTGTTAAATATGATTTAACAATTCTACTGCCAAACTTGTATTTTTTGCAATATATACGAAAATTGCATACTACAAGCATCAATTTTTATAAAGTACAAGTAATGTTTTTATTATAATTAATATGTATTCATTCACCTTGTAAATTATGGTTGAGTAGTATTCAAAAGGAGCTACCAAGTAAAACATAAAGTAATCTAATCTAATTTCTGTTTCTTTTTTATCCCTTTCGTGTTAAAGCAAGTAGACTTATTACATTTTTCCATTATTATACGAAATTATTTTATAATTTTCCTTTAAAAATACGAGAATCTAATAAATTACTTTTTTCATTCAAACCAGATTTTTAAAATAGTTTTAGTTTTGGAAAATATTTAATTTAGAATCGGCAAAATTTTTAAAAAAATTTATTACTTTTAAGTCGTATCAAATCCTAAGGTCATTAACTAGTGTTTTTAATTCGTTATAAATTTTCCCGATTCTAGCCAGGAATCGAACTCAGTGCCTTTGATGTAGCAAGAAATAAAACTACGGAACAAATTTTAGAAGGGTTTTGAAACAGAAACTTATTTAAAAATATTAAACAAATTTTACTAGATTATTTATTACTTTTAAAAAGCCCATTTTTTTAATACCGTAGAATTATTTTTTATAAATGTTGAAAATGAGGGTGTATTCAAAAGTTACTTTGAGCTTAAAACATTTCTAATTATAGAAATAGTTTCATCTTTAATAATGTCTGAGATATCTATGTTTCGATGTAATCTTTATAAGATTAATTTAATACTGTTAAGCTTTGTTATCAAACAATATAGTATACTTAGTAATTGTTACAAAATACCTTTTGTTTACTTGAGTTATTTGTTATTGGCTTACTTTGAAGAACCGATTAATAATCATTCATTGCTTTCAAAGAGTTATTTTTTCTTGATAAGGGGATTTTAATTTCCAATAGTTTTACCTATGAAAAACTCTTTGGAAATCTATAATAATTGTTACACAAATTATGTATATATTTGGTGAAATTATTTGTATAAACTTAATACGAAGATAAAAATGAAATATAAAAATGCTCATACTGACAAATTTATCACTATCCAAATTTATCATTTCCTGTTAATATTTTAAAGTGCAATATTTAACAAGCACAGGAATACGCACAGAATGATTCAGGATGAAAGAGAAATAATTTATCAACTGATTATATAGATTGAAATAAGGAAAAAAGTCATACAACAATGTCCGAAACGCTTTGTTATCGAGTTACGGCTAGCGAAAACTTTCACCCGGGTTTCAGTTCCCGATTGAGATGAGATCATACTGATAATTTTAAGGCGTTATATAAGGGGTAAACTTTAATTTTCTTATGTTTATTAATCTGAAAAATCTAATAAAACAGGTCCTAGAACTTTATCTCCCGTAGTTTTCATGAATGCAACGTAAAACAAAAAAGCTCGGTGACAAAAAACAAGTTTTTTTAGGTTTGAAATACAATAACTTTGTAAAGTGACTAATATGTGAGTAAATTTTATTGTCAAAACTTGTAGAAAATTTAATTCGGAAAAAATTGAAGTAATAAAGTGTGTGAAAAACAAAAAAAAATCCACATTTACTTTTAAAAACAAAAGTTAAAATATAAAAAACAAAGTTAAAATATATATATAAAAACAACAGAAAAATATTATGAATATGTAAAAATTAAAAACAGCTGTGTTTATTAGTATAAATTTATACCTTTGAAAAATTAATGTATAGGTTGTACAAGAGTGTTTTGAGAGCATATCTGTGATGAGGGATGTACTGCGCAGGAGTTGTGGAGTTTCTAGAATGCGGTGCGTGAGAAATGAGGAGATCAGAATCGGGGCAATCGGTACAGTGATTGATGTTTTGGTGGGAAGAAGACTGCAATTATGTGGGCATGTTTGTAGAATGAAGGAGTATAAATGGCCTAGGAGGATGTCGGAATGGACTCCAGGAGAGAAGAGGAAAGGTGGATGACCACTAAAGCAGTGGATGTCTCGATTGTCGGAGGCGATGGAGAGAAGGAATTTGGAAGAGAAGAGTTGGCGGGGTGGAAGAATTTGATGGTTGCCACGAAAGAGATGACCTTTACATACTGTAAAAACCTGCTTAAAAGAAGAAGAAAAATTAAAATATTTTTAATTTCAATTAAAGAAATTAAACGCTTTCTGGCGTTTATACGCAATATATACAAAGTAACAAAGGAAATTTGTTTAATTTATTTAATTAATAAGATGAAAAATAGATTTTTTTATGCATTAAGGTGTCTACAAAGTGGAACCTCAAATGAAAAAGTTAATATATATACATATTTTTTTAAAGTAATCTTTGAGTATTAGTATATGAAGTTTAAAGTTTTTTTTTATAGATTATCAGGTTTCATTGTATTTTTCTGTGTTTGTTTAAAACTCGTAAACTGTAATATTTATCCATTCGAAATAAATATTTTTAAATGAATTTTATCAATTGGGAAAGTATTTAGGATCTAAATTTAATTTCTTCATTTGAAGATGTTATTTTTTTACCAAAGTCTTCTGTTATAAATCAAACGTATGAAACGTTAGTAAACATTTGAAATCAACTTATAATTTCAAGAATATCTTTTCATGTAAAATAACGATCAATTAACTTAAATATAATAATAAGGAAACTAACTTCATTTCTCTGAGAAATTAACTTTTTTTCAGAAATAATTAACATAATAGGTTTATTGTACGTTATGATAATGGTATATTATTATAATAATTATAATCTTCAAGAGGCGAGGTACAGATTGTCTTAAAAAACGATACCAAAATTTAATATCAGGTAAAAGTAAAAAATGGCTTGTTTTAACAGATTATTACCGGTGTTTAAAAAATTGATTCTTTCTATTATGAATTCAAAACTCTCAATAGTCAGTTTCATGAATGTATAGCTTTGAAATAACTATAAGATGTTTTTACAAAAAACTATTCAAGTTTAGTTTTTTGCAAAAACAGGTTTCTGTATCGCATGTTACAAAATATGTTGTTCCACAACAACGGTTGAATAGAAATAACAGTAACATTGGTCAAACCTTCCGGCCAGCTGTTCTATAAGCATTTCTTTTCTAGCAAAGATATATCTTTGCCAATGAATTGAAGCTTAATTACTTCCTTCATAATATTATACAAAAATAACTGAAGGAAAAATTAATCTTTTTTTTTTTTTTTTACCACCTTTTAACTTTAGCTTTACCCTCTTGTAAAATACTAAAATAAAATTCTGAAAATAAGCCCTATCTATGCATTAATTAATAAAAGAAGATAGCAAATCTGAACTGTTATAATTTTGTAAAGTTATAAAAAAAATAAATAAATAAATTTTCAACATTGCGTCTTCGACGATCGATAATGTGAAACCGACAATCGATTTATGCACAGAGCACAAACAACTCGTTTCATGATCTGTTTAAGGTATAAAAGATGAGCATTTGAACCCTCTTATTAGTCATACATACATACGTACGTACAGACGTCACGCCGAAACTAGTCAAAATGGATATTTCCGTTGAATTCTGGAAACCGAAATTTTTGGCAATCACAATACTTCTTTACTTCGTACAAGGAAGTAAAAAGGCTCTAACTAGAAGAGCAACTTGATGTTAAGAGGGTTGGGGACTGAGGGTTAGTAGGTATAAAGAAAGGGTAAACTCCAAAACAGAATAGTGGTAAATATCCAATGAAGTTGGGTTATAGTACGCAATAAAACCAGTTTATTTCAATCTTTATCATCTGACAGAAATTTCAAATCAAATCGATTCTCAACACCACATTAAGCTTTACTGATCTTACTACATATTTTTCAATTTTTATTGTTATAATGTATTACAAACAAAAAAAAATCCTTTTTTCTACGGATGTATTATAACGTTTGAATTACCCCGCTCTGGAACCTATCAAATTAAGGGTCATTATGAAACAGGTGTTCAACCGATTAAATGCCTACTCTTTTCAACCATTGACCAATCAGAAGCGGGTATTGTTTAAAGTATCAGCTATCTTTTTTACTTTGATTTCAATCCGATTTAGTAGTTAGCAAACAGACGTTAATTTGAAAGTATACTGAAAGGTAATTAAGTTTCTATATTACACTATTTATTCTTCTGTTAATTATGTCGGATTCTAAGCGTCTAAATGTCTAAATGTCTTTAACAGCGATCGGTATTAAAGAAAATACAGAATTTATTACTAATATTCTGTTGCCACAGAAATATATTTGTTGAAAATTTTAAAAGAATATTCCATTAACAGTGTATTCTATGATTGATTTAAAACAATAAACCCGATATTTTTTTCAGCCGCAGAAAAAACACGGTATGCAACTCTCTATATTGGCCATGGCCATTAATGCACTCTTGCGAAGTTTACAACACTCGCCAAGGTTCGTCTCGTAACTCTACTCCGCACTCATACATTAATGACTATCATTATAGGATCGTTGCATAATGTCTATTAAATATTAATTTCTAATTTTTTAATAATTTCTCTACTATTAAATCTCGTTAATCCCACTTGCTCGGGTTATCAAAAGATTTGATTACAGAAAGTGGTAATAGATTCATACATTTTCGATAAGTATAGAGGCGGATCTTTGGTACTTTGGTTACTTTTGGTACTTCAGTTTTACCACGAGAAAAAGTTTTTTTATTTGCTCCTTCTTCATTTGAGAGCATTCTCATCAGTGTTGCAGACTGGACTGGATTTGCTTATGAACAACATTCGCAGAATGTTGTACGAACTCAAAAATAATTGACGTATCTGGTGATAATTTCTCTTCAGTGATGTTAAAAAATTAATACCAAGATTTGATAGTATTTATGATTGACAACCAGCAAATTTCTTTTCTGAATGAATTTTCTCTCTAAATATATTATCAATCTGCTTTAACTAGTATTTTTCTCCATCTGCTTCAATTATTTTTTACAACCGTTAAACCTAAATAGCAAATATTTCGGCGTCTGATGTATTACAATCTGCCTCTTAATATTGCTTATTATTTATAATGTTATAATTTTGTTCTTCATCTCATTTTAATAAGAAGACTTATTTATTTTCTAACTGAATCTTTTTTAGAATAAGTTAAAATATTGTTAGGTAATAATTCTATCTCGTTTTTAGTTGCGTTAAAAAAATATCAGCAAAGAGTTTTAACATCATTGTTTTCTCTCTTCGTTTAATACTTACTTCCAGCTTAAATTTTTCTTTCAATTACCTTAATGCTCCTTCCTTACATTAATAAAAAATCGGTAGAGATTATATCCTTTTTTTACTCTCTTTTTACGTTGGAGCTTACCTTAATTTTGTTTTCTCTTCTTACTATCAAGTTAACGTCATATGAATTGAAAAATTAAATGAAGTAATTTTTTTTGTTGAAAATACTGTTATTGGTAATGGCGTTTATTTTTCATAATTTTTTTTTTTAATATTAAAGAAAGCTTGACATCTAGGTAGAAGGAAATCTAATTTAGGCATTCTATTACAAAAGCCTACTTACTTTGATGTAACAGTAAACGCTGTAAAATTTTAAGTATATACACGTAGGTTAATACTGCCAATATGGAAAATGTAGCGTAAATACCATAAACTTTGAGGTAAAATTTTACATAAATCAGAAATATATAGTCGACTAATGAAAATAAATTAAACATACTAACGAAGATTTTTTAATTAATTTTATTTTTTTTTTTATCCAAGAGCTTATATTAGTTTACATTCGAGATGGTAAAACTAAAACGTAGAGAATACATCAACACAAAATTTGAGTCTACATTAATTTTCATATCGAACCTTATTAATATAAGGTTCGATAGAAAGTTAGTTTCTTTACTTTGTCGATAGACAGCACTTTACGATAAGTATTTTCTAATGATAGTTCCTAAGGAGTATAATACTTCTAGATGTTGAAACATTGTAATAATAAATAATTAACCTGTTGAAGCACAACACATTACACTTAATACTTAGCGAATACAGGCTTCACTTGTATTATATATTATTTCGTATAATAAATTATAACACAACACTGTTAAACTTATGCTAATTTATACATACAGAAAGATAGTTTTTTTTTTCTTTAAGAATAACCAATACAGTTAGGTTTTTGACCACGACTGATAGGAGTATTTAGAAAATGATGAGTAATTAAAATTCCTCCATTCTCTGAAAAGATTTATTTGATATAACATTGTAAGTTCAAAATATTTTTATGTAGAATTATCATTAAGATGGCAATTTCTAAAAACATTTACAGAAAAAAAATTCTAATAATTAGTTTTTCGAAAAACATTGCTTTGCACATTATTAATTGAAATAGTAAATATTAATATAAATTTACCTACGAGCTGTAAGCAATTTATTATTTCATTCTAAAGGTTCTGGTTTCAATTCACGGTCAAGTCTGGCATTTTTTACACGTTACAGAAATTGATCTCTCATAACTGTAATTGCTATTATTACTAGTAGTTAATTTAAATGAATGAATAAATTACATTTTTATAACAAAGTGCGGAATTTAACATACAGATTTTGAAAGAGGATAACATATTTATTGTACATAACAATAAATATAACTGAATACGGTTAAGTAAGTCAGTGTGTTAGATTCAGAAAACAAGCCCTCAGGTCTTTAATACGTCTTGAGATGTATTAAAGACCTGAAACCAGTCAGGCGACTGGTTTTCCCCCGGTGAATGGGACTCTCCATATTCAGCCTACCCATTAAAATTATCTCTGTTTCTCCAGCTGCCATCCCGGAACCGCTTTCGCAATACTTCAGGATGGCGCTATTTATCCCTTCAGCCTCATTGGGCTGCTCCTTGCCTCTTCTAGGAATCTCTGTTCAAGATCCTCTGTTTCATGCGGAGACCCAAACTTCTTGGCGTCTCCAGCATGAATAATTATCCCTACTGCTTGCACCTTCAATTACTTTCTTTATAATTCTTTCCTATGCTTTATTATACTTTTATTTACTTTCTTCCTCAATCACATTTCCTGAAAGAGATTGTATTGAAGCAGGGTAAAAAATAATAAGGCCCCACAGATAAATCGCATCCCGTATGAATTTTACAAGAAGTATTCCCGAAATCGTTTTGGAAAAAGTTTTAGACTTTTTTTAAAATATATACAGACTAGTGGAATATACAGATAACCCGCATCCTCTATGTTGCTGCCCTCATAAAAAAGCGTGAAGGTTGGTGACAGAAAATGTAAGGAAACGAGTTGAAAAGCGTATGGATGTCATTGGTGAAATTTTTGAATACTTACTTAAAATAATACCTTTACTTAAAATAATACTTTTCAGTCATCTGATGTCATCATTGTAATCTCTCACTTTCAATCTCATTTTTTTTTCTGTAGTAATGCCTTTTATCTACGATAAAATTTAAACTCTCTGATCACAGTAAATACTTTAAAAGCATTAAAAATAAATGGTGATTTACAAAGTAAACAGTCTTTTTAAAATTCATAATATAAAGCGAACTTTATTTTAAAACTTCTTAACATTTCACTTTTCACACCGATAACTTTTAGGAATAGTTCACCGGAAAATTAAATATGCATTTTATTTTTGCACAGAAGATATCTTCTATCATTAATAAACATGCAGAAAAAATCATTGATCCGAAAAATAATTTTTCAGAACATTGTACACGGCTTCTTAGAGATCCTATTCATGAAAAAATGAATAGCTTTATAAAATATATCACAGTTTGAAGAAAACTCTAAAGATAAGATGATATAAAACGTTCCTTCAAATTTATTCAACTATGAAATATTTATAATTCATTATATTTTCCACAGTAAATATTTTATCGAACATTCTACACACTTTACTTGTGTATACTTTTTGTATTATATTTATATTGTATTTATCCTACAAAGATTAATTCTGTTTGAAGTTTCTGTATTAATAATTATCCTAACTTTTTATTAAAAAAAATTATATATATATAGGTTTTTCATTTGCTAAAATAATTCACAAAATTTTAGTGTATATTATTTTATTCTCCGAGAGATTCATTTTTTTAAATTTTAATCATTGCTTTGTTAAAAAAAATGTTCTTTTAAAATAAAAATCTATCTGTACTTATAAGATAAAAGTATTTCTATAGTTTAAGGGTAATAGATTATTAATTTGACTTTATCTTATTTTCCAATTCATTGTGATATCACTCAACATCATTTATTTCAGATAATCGAAGTTAAAAATTGGAAAGTAAGGCCTACACAAAAATGTAGGCCTCTTTTCACAAAGTAAGGCCTCTTTTTCTAAAATAAAAAAATGTTAAAAAACTTGTCTACATTTACACCCAAATACATACACAAACATTAGTGGAGAACTCTTCTTTTTTAGAAAGCGAGCTTAATGCTACAATTTCACAAATAAAAATAAAATTATAAAGTTTTTGAGTGGATAATTTAAGAAAAATTAATAAACAGAAAGCTATACAATTAAAAAAAAAAAAAAAGAATTTAATTCAATAAATGATCCGGATAAAGCGTTTGATTTATTTACGAATACGATTTTTTGTGTGTGTTTTTTTAAATACTAGAATGGATTTTATGCATTTAACTACAATTTTTTACGTGATCAACGTTAACGCATTTTGTATTGATTTTCCTTTGAAAGTTACAATAGCAGTATGCATTACATCAACGAACAAGTTTTTGTATTCAATTAAAGTAGCTAAAAAAAATATCTGGTTTCTGTAATACTAGTGTCGCAAAATTCTGTTCGTGTAGTCCATATGCAGCTTTGAAATTATGAAATGGTTGAAATTCCCGAATAACTTTTTTTTAAATTATATACAAAAAATAAATATATATATATGTGTGTGTGTGTATTGTGTGCGTGCGTTCGCGCGCGCTCATGAATATTCAGCTACCCCAGTATGATAAAAAAATATATTTATTTTTTATTTTCTAAATATGAATTCAGATATGACTAATAAATTCTTAGTAAAATTAATTATTAATTAACAGTATATAGACAAAAGCAGGAAAAAATATTTTAGTCCAGAAAATAAACTATAAAAAATTAGTTTATTACACATACGTGAGTGATTTATTTTGCAAAAGATTAAACTGTTATATACGACTTTAACTTTTGTATTCCTATTATTAGGAAGATCTTTCGGGAACATTGTCTCATCCATTCCCATTTAGAAGACAGGAATTTTTCTTGCAGGATAAATTACTATAATAAGATATTGAAGCTTTGTTTTCATATCTCTTCCTATAATTTCCTTTTTACTTGTAATAAGTTCCTACTAATCCCTATAATCCTGTAATTTCGTGGGTTTTTTTCTGATATTTCATCTGTTTGTAGTTATTTAATTATTATAATATCGAATATTCTATTAAACAAGAAATTTATTTTGTTAGGAAGTGAATGAAATGATGGATAAAAGAAAACTGGTAAATTCGTGCATATAATTGAACTCGAGATTTACTGATTAAGAACCATCTGTAATCAAGAAAATACCGTTACAGCTGTCATCAATTTGGTTAGTCCATTTACGTTGCCTGATACTAGAAAACGTAAAACGTGATAAAATCACCATTTAGGTACCATGGAATTCACTCACCGGGTTGGTCTAGTGGTGAACGTGTCTTCCCAAATTCTAAGGTTCAGGTCCCAGTAAAGGCAGTTACTTTTATACGGATTTGAATAATAGATCGTGGATACCGGTGTTCTTTGGTGGTTGGGTTTCAATTAACCACACATCTCAGGAATGGTCGAACTGAGAATGTACAAGACTACACTTCATTTACACTCATACATATCATCCTCATTCATCCTCTGAAGAATTATCTAAACGGTAGTTACTGGAGGCTAAACAGAAAAAAAAAGGTACCATGGAATTCAACACATAATTATAATAATAGGGCATCGGTGTGATGCTAAAACGGTAATGTTATTGTTTTCCTTCTTATATGGGAGGTATACTTTGAAGCCCTACCGAATCAATAATATTATTATAAATACAGTTTTTGATAATGACTACTGGCCACCAATTCCTCGTTACATTGTAATTATACTACCTGGTCCGATGATGCAGTAATTTAACAAGCTACAGGTCATTCAATCCGCGCATAAGGGACGACGCTATCTAGAGATTCTGAATCAAAAACGTTGTACTACATATTTGAAGATCTCCGAAATATGTGAATCAGAGTCAATTATATTATTATTTCATAGTCACACACGCTAAGAATATCTCTTCTTCATGTGCCCATATAAATCATAATTTCATCAACATAAATTTTTCTGCTATTACAAAAAGGACAGAGGAAAAGTATAGTAGAAAAAAAATTAGATCCCTTCCAGAGTTCTTTTATTTTTCAACTCCTGTGTTTACTTGAATACAAAAATACTAAAATTATGGTGACAAAATCGTTTAGTATTAATGTCGCTTTCTATTTGGTTTTATTTTTCAGGAACAAAATAACCTAAAATCATGAAATTCGTGTGTATTTGTCGCTGGTATTAGAAAAATTAATTCTATTTAATTTTTATTTCCTTGCTGAATAAAAAGGAAGTAATGTGATCGCGAAAAATTTCGGTTTTCAGATTTCAACGGAAATATTGATTCTTACCATTCCTGAATCCATTTTGACTAGTTTCAGCGTGACGTATGTCGTAAGTATGTACGTACGTATGTATCTCGTATAACAAAAACGATTATTTGTAGGATGCTGAAATTTTGAATTTAGGACTGTTGTAACAGCTAGTTGTGCACCTCCTCTTTTGATTGCAATCAACTGAACCAAAATATCCAAAAAAGCCCAAAAATCCAAAAAGATTTGGCTTTTGGACTTTTTCTTAACTGCAGCAATATGCTCTCATTGAGAGCTTTTCAACGATATTTCATAAGTGGTACTTTCATTACTTCCAGAGTTATAGCTAAATAAAACTTTAATTAATGAGTATTTTGATCTTACAAGAGGAAGGTGCATCGGTTCCAATCAGATATCGTCTCCTTTTTTTTAACTTTTTTTTAATTTAAATATATTGACTTATTAATAATTAACCTCGGATTGTAAAATTTTTACGATAAATAATAATCCAATAACAAAAAAAAAATGAACAAATATCAGAAGTTATTAACGAAATAAAATTTTATGTACTTTTCATATAAAAAAAAAAAAAATGTATGCAATTTAATATGCGTACGAGGAAGTGTCATGTGATATCCACATCAAATTGTTTTTTTTTCTTAAAATAAATTTGAAAATAAATAATGTCAGAGAAACAATGATTTTATACTTATTATAAATTGTTAAAAGTTCAAAAACCTCATTACCATCATTATTTTTAATGTTTATTTAAACAAATTCAAAAAACAAAATTATATGATGAAAAGAATTTTCCATTTTTTAATAATTTTCAGTTTATTTTTTATATTCCAGGTGCATATAAGCATATACTTCAGAACATCGTTTTTTAACGCTTAAAAACATATTTCCTTAGTATTACCAATTAGCTTTATTCTAAATCTTATACTTATATTTAAAAATGAGTTTGACTAATGTATATAAATATACGAGTGCGCGTGTTTTGGGCTGTTATATTCAAAATTGTAAATTAATTGCATCTTAATACGATAAGTTCTAAGAGAAATCTTATAATAAAAATGAACTATTAATATTAATTAATAAATTAATGTAATGTTTGATCAATTTAGTTTGCATTGAGTGGGCGCAGAAAAAATGGATATAATTTTCTGATTCAATCACAAGCCTGTTCCCTATAATTATGAGATCACAAAAAAATGTATTTTCTATGGAATGGTAAATTATTAAAAATAATAATATTGATTTGGTAAATCAATAACCAATATTTTGGAGTTTGGTGTGTGTGTGTGCGCGCGCGCGTCTAACTCACAGAACCATTTTTAATTTTAATTCTATTGTTATATCATTAACTAGTAAAACTGTTACATCACTTAGTCTGAAAGATTGATACCATTTTCAAAATGGCCGTTGTAATTTAAAAGTACTTTTAAAACTGAAAAATTATTTCCTTATAGTTATTATTTAAAGAAAATCTTTTTCATTTAGCTTGCAGAGGTTTTTTTTTAGAAATTTGGGTTTCTAATGTGAATTCTATTTTTCTACATATATCTAAAAATATTTTGTAAGTTTAATTCCTTTAATAATTTGTGCATGTGATTTCACTTTAGAAAGTCATAAATTGAAAAGTGGACGTTAGAAATCAAGTAAATGATACCGGTTGAGTAATTTGTATCTTCCGACAGACCGAGGTTTAATCAGAGATGTTCCAAATTCCAAACGTTAGAACTGTTCGTCATACCGATTCCTATTAACATTATCAAAAATTTAATTATGATAACGTAAAATTTAATTTGTTCAACAAAAATTAAAATGTTATCTAATTAAAGCTACTTCTTCATGTAGTACCAATACTTATATTTCTTTATATATAACACTTCTTATTAACATTATCGACGACGATGTGCAATTATGATAACGTAAAATTTACTTGGTCCAAAAAAATTTATGAAATTTAATTAAAGCTACTAGTTATATAATAATACTTTCATACAACATAATTACGTAATATGTTATTACTGTTTTTTAATGTTTATGAATAATTTTTTTTTACAAATATTTATTTTCTCTCCGAGAGTTTGTTTTAAATATAAGTACCCAAAGTTACCTGAAAGACAGTTATTTTTATTTTTCATTATAAAAATAATTTTGAATAAAAAATCGTAACCTAAATGTTTATGAAACACAATGAAATTTATCATTATAATTGTAAGCATAATTCATCGATATTACTATTAATTAAGTGGTATTATCACATTCATTTCATTTATTATAAATTTCAGTTTTAAAATTAGAAGAAATTTCAACTGAAGTGTTTTCTTTAATTAAATATCTTTTCAAATAATATTGTGAACTTTTTTTTGTGACTACTTTGAACTTTCCTTAACTGAACTGGAATAAATTGGTAATAATAGATTATTTCCTACAAGATGTAGTACTTAAATTTGTTTAATCTACATTGTCTGAACTAGTCTTTCGTACGAGTATAAATTGTATGAAGTACAGGAGCCACAATTAGAGTTAATTTTACTGAGATTAATGATGTTCACTATATAGCCGACGAACTATGGTAAAAAAAACGAGAAGATGTCTCTTGTGAGATTGTGTCATCAATAACATGTGGACTAGAAGTGCTAATACGTAGCATTGGCAGCTTATATATGCACCACGAAGCAGAACAGTTTAATTGCACAGTTTCCTTAATTAGCCTGTCATGAGACTCTTCTTTTTTTTTAATCTTTTAGGAAAGGTTAGATAACTTCCAGAAATGACTGATTTACAATCACTTGATTAAGGCAGCTATAACACAGACATTACATTTTCTAAATTACGTTACGCGAATATATGAGAATACAAACTGTAAAACTGATATTTAATTGACATTGTAATATTAGACTGTAATTGATATGATTATTGATATTGTATTGATTACTATAATGTATTTGTAATTGTACTGAACATGTTATATTGTATGATGATAACATATAGTAATTGATACTGTAATTATAATTGATATTGATTGGTAATTGATATGCATTACTATGTAACTGATATATAATTGATACTGTAATATTGAACTGTATATGATTATTATAGTAATTTATTGATATTTGTATTGTTTGGATTGCTCGACGTTACGTTTTTTAAAAAAAAAAGGGTCAAAACGAGGTTTCATATAGGCCGGGAGGTAGCTCATCCGCGTAGGACATTCTGTCTAAACCACACGCAAGAGTGGAGGAGTCGGGGTGTATCTGACGGTGGCAGTGGGGCCCTCGAGGTATGAGAGGGCTGGCGCGGAGTGAAGGATATGGCCAATGCATGTCCGGATCCTGGTAGATTAGGGACAGGTAGGGTAGCACTCCCGCCGAGGAGTGTTTCGGGTGTCCAGAAGAGGAGGTCGGGACACTCTCTTGACGCGAGAGGGAACACGACGGGTAACGTCCAACAGGGAACGAAGACAGGAGGGCAGTCGACTGCCGCGACACTCGAGAGCGACTGATGTTAGGTCTAATGGCGGAGCCGGTTGCTCTTGGTGTGTTTAACAAGGAGGGCAAAAATAAAAAAGGAACTATACCACTAAGATTACCACTAAGATCACTAAGGATACCACTAAAGATTGTGAAATATAATAATTTATAAAAAACAAAAACCGACCAACAAATAATAGAACAAAAAAATTACAAATAATTATATTTCTATTTATAAAGTAAAAGTATTTACAACAAACTGTACAACCACTCTAACCAATATTTAAATGTACCTTTATTAGATTAAAATATACCTAAACAAAAAATCTTGTGTTAGCATATGAAGAGAAAATATTGTTCCTAAAATAAATGAGTACCTAGGATCGAACTACTTTTATTAAGAAAATAGTTTAATAAATTTATCGCAATTCAAAGAATGTAACAAAGCTGAATGAGTAAATCGTTAAATCTGGAAAGTATTATTTTATTCAACTTACCTTTTATAGAATCTTATTCTCATCAATAAAAGCTAAATAATTTTCAATTTGCACACAAAATCACTAGTTATCTTTATTACTAGGCCTTTCAATCACCGAATAAATGTATTAAATAAAATTAAATATTCAACAAAACGTTTGCAACTAATTTAGACTAACAGCAGATAATGCGAAATATTGGTACTGTTACAAACTGTTAACTAACATAAGTATAATGGAATTCATAAAACATAAAACAAGTACCAGACTTCCACATCACGTGGTACTGATATACCGTGTTTATAGGATGTCAACAATGTTTGTGTTAACGTATTATTTATACAAGTGTTATATAAATTTACCTCATGAATTCATACTAATACAGCTCTGAAGCCGCTTACATAGAATAAATTACAGTTGTGCGTAAATAACATCTTACAATCCAGTAACCTGGTGGATTAAAATAAAAATAGAAAGAAAATGTTGTACAGGAAAAACCTAAATTAGAAAATATAAAAAATTAAAGTACAGATTGAAGAATAACTAAGATTACTAATATTACATCTTCTTTAATCAATATTGCAATTTATTTATATTAATACAAAAAAAATAAAATAAAATAACAGGAAACAGCCATTACCGCCAACCACTGAATGGTTATTATTTAGATCATAGTTTCTCAACTTGAGGGGCGTGACCCCAACGGGGGTCGCGAAATTAGCCTACAACTTTACTAGTAAACAATAATGAAATCATTTTATGAGAAAAAGCATTTATTACTAACATTTTACATTTATAAGTGTACATGTAAAGAAAATAAATTTATGAAACGGTTGCGTTTCTTCTTCATTTAAAAGATTTTCAATACGTGGATCTATGTTAGAAACACACAAAAGCACACTGTTTTCAAATGGTTAAAGATGATTTCTATATTTAGGTTTTAGCGCAACTATAGACGAAAAACCTTTATCACAGATGTAAGACGTGGCAAAAAGAATGAATATTCTCATAGCTTTTTGACTAAATCTCCATATACAATTTTACGATCAAGCCAAAACATTCTAAATCTTCAGATATGAATTTTAGTTGTAACGTTTTTTAGGCAGACATTTCGATGATCTGTTCGTGAATATCAACTGGTAACTTAGCAGCTGCAAAAAATTTTCAGAAAATGTATTGAGTATCCATTTCTTCGAGAAATCATTTTTATCTTCCAGGAAATATTCCGCCAACTGAATTTTTAGCTCACACAAATACATCTTCATGGTATCCAACCTGTGGTGAATAATAGTGTTTTCTTCAGTCAAATTTTTCTCGATATACTCGGAAATGAGTGAAAACATAAAAAATTTTTGCTTTGAAGGCGAATTCGATCTGGGCTTGAAAATGTCATGTAATAAATGTCTAGTGTGGACGAACCTTACTCAGATACGGGTACAACACGTGCGCATCTCAGACATCGTAGGAAAAAGTAAAATAAAACACGTACTTCTGTGAATTTCAAATAAAGAGAAAGATAAACAAGTGACCAATTCGTTGTCTAGAAAAGTAATACTATAGTTAGATAATGTTTACCATTTAAAACTAATTTGTTTTCAAGGAAAACAAATTGCCATCTCTTCATCATTGTTTTTTATATTCATTTAAATTGACTGTTCATTGGCTTTCCAAGAGTATGGATTTCATTTTAAATTTGATAATTTAATTCAAACAAAAATTATTTATCTTTATTTTGCTTTTATTATTATTTTTTTTTTTTTACGTTTCTTAAAGAGAATACCAGAAGTAAGTACATGCTGTAAACATTATTAATAAAAAAATGTTATGGGTTAATTCAAACGTTTAAGGAAAAGATTATTCTAACATATCTTCACCCACTAAAGCTCTTTATTTTTACGCGGAGCTTTTTTTAACCTTTACATCACCGATAAGCTGATTTTGTTGTGATTTAAATCGCTGTCATCCCCTCGTACATTTCTTCTCTTGATTTCTAATCTAGTAAAAAAATTAATAAAATAAAAATACTGTTTCTATCAAAATTTTGTTTATTTATTTATTTCTAATGTGTTACATTATTTTGGTAGGAGAGATTAAATAAAACTCTCCTTTTTATAAATTAATGCATTTTTGTTCGCTCAAAAGCACAAGTTGAGACAAACTAAAACTTCATCACATTTTCTAACTAAATATTTTATCTAGTCTAATTTATTCCTATGAACTTGCATATCAACTAATATTGTGTGTAATTGATGTACTATTTAAGTATATACAGAGTGAGCAACATAAAACTGAACCCATAATGAAACCGCTACCCAACACCATTTATGAAAGACTCTCACCCAAGTAGCGCGAATAGTGGATGTATTTGTTACTACTTGCTGTTTGTTGTTGTTGTTGTTTGTCAGGTAGTTGCGTGTCAGTATAGAACACTTTTTGTTGCAGTGCAGTATTGCGAGTGAAGTTGTGTTTGTGTAAAATCCCTTATTCAATCCAGAAGAGGATAGCTATAGATGAGGCTTATATTCGTCCTGGATCGTTTGAAGAATCACATCAAGTATTCGTGAAAAAATTTCCGAATGCCTGTATCCCAGCGAAGAGCAGCATACACGAATTAGTTAAAAAATAGCGTACAACATGTTCGGTTTCACCCAAAACGAAATAGGCAACCTTCCGTTAAGACTCCATAGGCCATTGCCGATATTGAAAGGAGAATTACTTCCAGATCAAAAAAATCACTACGCAAGTTATCCTAATAATCCGGTGTTAAATACACATCTTGTCGTAAAATTCTTCATTAATTAAATTTGAAACCATACCGCGTTACAACTGTGCAACAACTGAAGGAAACAGACATCAAGTTATACTCACTCAAGTTATAATACTTGATGTGAAAAGTTATACTTTTCTTAACTGTTTACTACATAAATTAGACTACTAATTTATGTAGTCTTTATGTAAAAGACGACATAAATTATTTATAAATAATAAATAAATGATTTATTATTTAATAAATTATTTGGGATAATAAATTATTTAGGACAAAGAATACGCTTTATTTAAAACTTTTTTGTTAACTTAAAAAAAAGTTATTTTGATTTGTGTAACTTATTATAACACTATGGGTCTGAGCTTTTCCTAGAAACAAATAAAATATCATTCATAATCCAGTACACGCAGTCTAAAATTTGAAGTTTTTTTTGGTAGTTATTTTGAATTTTTATTGAATTAGAAATTATCGGCTTTAACGACTCGTGAAATAAAATAAAATTGCCACATTTCAGTCAGCGAAAAGGAAACTCTTTTTAAAGAAATTTTAACAGCGTAAAAGTAGTTTAAGAAATACACGAAAGATGTCGGTATAGGTTGTGACATAAAACACCTACAGTTGTAGTTACTCTATATTCCGTAAGATAGCATGTTCAGTCGTGGTGGATACCGAACTATACGGTAAGTTAATATCTCTGTTATTTACCTATTCTTTTGACATTTAAGTATTAAAATTACTTATTTTTGTGTGAAATGTGATCTGCAGGACATTTTTTTTTTAAATGAACAAATTATTATCCTATCTTATTGATAATTTATTCATCAGTAATAGCATGACTGTACATACATTATAAAGATGAGATTCTGTGTTTTGCTGCCAAATATAGATCGGTTATAACCACATGGCGGGCCTTTTTAATCCCCCATCTGGAAAAAAATGATATTTACACATTCAGATTGATTTTAAATGATGTATTATTTGTGACAAATAAACTTTCTTAAGATTTTCTTTTTTATTGTAGAATGGTTTTTAATTAACTTGGAAAATGAACTGAGCACATGTAATATTGTAAGGTACTAGCAGTAATAGTGTCTCGCTTGTTAAGTAATTCATTCAACAAATACAAATGATATGTGTTACAAATAATTATTAAAATTATGAATTGATAAGGATATCGTAAATATTGTATTACAGAAAGAATGATAACTAATATATGGTCATTTGTTTCCAAATTATTAAGATACGTGTTATTTACTTCTCATTTTACTTAGTTTTCCCTGAAAGAATATACGGCAAAAATTTAACAGCTTAAAAGAAATAGTTTTTCTTGTAAAAATATTAAAAAAGTGTTCGCATTTTACTTTTAAATATGATTATTTTTGTAATCTTCTAAATTGTTTCATAATATTTTTTATAATTCAACAGTTTGTTAAAAATAAAATTGCAAATTTAAATACGTTACTTACTTCGGCAGAGTAATTTTTTTTTAAGCAGATTGAATCCGACTTAGATAAAGTAGCATTATTAACTCCAAATGCATGATGAACTATTGTCTCCTAATTGAGAATATTTTGCTAAATAAAATAACCCATATAACCTCAAATGATAAATAGAAATAATACATTTTTATTCAGTAGCACTAATAACAGTGAAATTACTTTATTTTATTAAAATGAACTATTAAATTATTTACTTTACGTTACCGTGTTTAGCGCTTTCGCTGAGACATCAGGCTTCTTTCAGAACGGATTTTTTGATTTAAAAAAAAACAAAACCATTAAACACCTGTAAAGTTACGTGTTAACTGTTAAGATATTGATTTAAATACATATTTTTCTTTTTTAACTTTTAATAGATGTGTTACATAATTGCCGATGAGTTCCAATCTTAATAAGTAGTTTTTAAATAAGTCTAAACATCAAAAATAGTCTTATTTTATTTCAACTTTAATTACGTAATTTAATTTTATAACTTAAATTTTAAAAATGAAAAAAGTTAAGAAAAGTTAGTAGTACAGGTTGTTTTTACAACTCCTTTTTAACCTAAACTTGGCTCTGTGATTGTGCTGATGTTTAATGTAATAATTTTTTTCTAATTGTTTTTCCCTAATATTGTAAAAATAAAATATTTGATAAGTTCGTGTTTTAATAACCTAATTAAGGAAATTTATATATTATTAAAAACAAACAACTATTATTAGAACTCGAGTGATTAATATCATGAAATATCGAATAATATTTTAACAAATAATCGTCTATGCTAGTAGAGGCAATGATTTTCAAAGTCGAGAGTTCTAAGATTCGAGTCCTTGTAAAGGCAGTTATTTTATATGGATTTGAATACTAAACTGTGGAAATCGGTGTTTTTTGGTAGTTGGGTTTCATCTCATGGTAGTTAATTACACATCTCAGGAATTTTGGAACTGAGGCTAAACAAAATTACACTTCACTTACGTTCACACATATTATTCTCTTTCATCCTCTGAAGTAATATCTTACAGTGGTTCCCGGAGGCTAGCTTACTGCTCTGTAAGCAGTAATTGTGTATATTATAACAGGAAAGATAAAGTATTTTTTCTTCTCCAAAGGAAATATTTTAGAAGAATTATAAAAGACAACTTTTTAGCAATAAAATGAAATTTCGTTATAAAATCAAACAAAATAGTCGAGTTATAATTTTTATGTCGAAAAGAAGCTTCAAACCACCGAAAAAACCATATATTAACTATTATAATTAATAAACATAAATATCGGTTAATTCAACACCCGTATGAGTAACGATGATTCTTTTTTACTTCTTAATTTATGTCAAGAGAGAATTACTGTCGCGAAATTTCAAGACGTTTAGTTTTATTTCTGTAGTAAATATTTATTACTTAATTTATCTAAATATTATTCAAGTATAATGAGTCAGTTTTTTTGTAAATGCGCAGTAGTTTATCTTATTTGTGTTAGATATTATATATTGCGTTGGTGAGCCCGTGTAGTGGGAGGTTTGGAATTCGTAAATGACATAAGGTAATATTCTGTCTTCAATCACTTTGCATCATTTCACAGTGTCGTATTTATTATATACGGATTTTAATACTATATCGTGGATACCGGTGTTAGGAATGATCCCTAAGACTGTACAAGACTGCACTTCATTTACACTCACACGTATCAACGTCATTCATTCTCTGAAGTAATACTTTACTGTGGTTCCAGAGGCTAAACAGAAAAAGAAAATGTCGTATTTATTGTACTTTAGCTGGGTCTATTAACATTTTAGTAATATAACAAACAGTATTTTTCAATATTATTTGCAGTAAACAGTATTTTTTTTTTTTTTTTAATATTGAATTAAAATACATTAATCGAAATCTATTCGTTTGTAAAGCAAAATAGTGACGATTAGAAACCAAAGTATATGCATCACTGTGGATGTATTTAAAAACATATCTAATGCATATTCCGAAATGTTGCATTTGGAAATTCAGATTTAATGTTAATTTGGAAATTCACATCGAAAAAAATACATAAATTCTATATTTTTAAACTTTTATCGGCTCCCCCATTTCCCAGTATTGCTCTCTCAATGTATCTTTTTTGAGTCCCTTATACTACTATTACTATACTTAGGAAGACATAAAAAAAATAATTCGGTTAAAAATTTGCAAAAATAAAAAAATAATTTTTTCGATTTTGAGGAAGAGAATTGCGGGGGGGTAAATTTTATTAAAATTGTAAGTTAAGCATATACGCATGTACTGAGCTTAATATATAGTGGGATTATGTTTGCAGTATTTTGTGAAAATTGACTCCAAAGTAACTTTATCTATCTCACCATCTGGAAATATTGATCCCAAACTTTTACCAACAAATTGCGCATATACACTAGTCTCAATTTTCCTATTTTATCAAAATCGATTTATCGGATCAAAATTTATTAAGCTTCAAACACACAAAAAAAAAAACATACATATGTACGTACAAATATTATCCCCTCCACATTTTTGGGCGGTTCCTGGATTATGAAATGTCGAGAAATGCTAAAAACTTATGCCCTATTTTTTGGCCTATTGCAATACTTTCCTTCTTGTAGTATAGCTGTAGAACTTTGATGACAGGAAAGTAAAAATAGTTCTGAACTCCCATAACATATAGACGGCGTGCCTTCTGTACGACCCATATCCAATAATTAATATTACTCGTATGACCCTGCACTAGCTTTCTCGGAACAGTCAAATGAAGCTAAGAGTAGCCTTGTAGATTTGTGAATTAACTTTTATTTGGGTTATTTGTACTAACAAAATCCCAGTTACGGGATAATATTTACTGGAAACGCAGTTCAAAAATTGCACTCTGATGAGAATCTTATTTTACACCTGAATATAAAAATACACTTCTTTCTTAGCGTCAATATCTGCTCAATTTTTACCCTTTACACTTTAGTAAATCCAGAAAAATATGATTACCTCTAGATAAATAGAATTGTGGAGAGGTAAGTTTAAATATTTGTAAAATCTAGCATAGAAATAAATCTTTCACTCATTGACTTAATTTTTTATCTGTGAGGCTTTTAATTTTCTTTAATTTCTTTTATCTAGATCACAGGCTAAATATGTACTTATTTTAAAATACAGATTATATACTCATTACAGTGTACATTTATTACTTATTCAGCACTATTACAATATTACATAAATAAATTTACGGTATAATATTATAATATAACAGGCTGATCGTTACACTATATATTCGTATTTATTACTAATAATTAATTAAACTAAATAACTAATAAGTTTCGATTCCTATACCAAAAAATACACATTTTTTACAGTTTGGGTAGTTATGAATTATAATTATAGGCCTACTCCAAAAAAATACCCACCGACGGTCGCGGTGAACGCATCTTCCGACAGCTGATTTTGAGGTCGAGAGTTCCAGCGTTCAATTCCTAGTAAGGTCAGTTATTTTTACACGGATTTGAATACTAGATCGTGGATACCGGTGTTCTATGGTAGTTGGATTTCAATTAACCACACATTTCAGGAATGATCGAACTGAGACTGCAAGATTACACTTCATTATACACATCGCCCTCATTCATCCTTTGCAGTATTATCTGAAAGGTAATTACCGGAGGCTAAAACAGGAAAAAGAAAGGCCTACTCCAAATAAATTTATAAATAAATATTTTATTTTTCTCTGTTTAAGCTACTACAAATGATTCGCATGATTTTTTTTTCATTAATCCTACATACGTTCTTGCATGTATTAAGAATCTAAAATGCTAAAAATAAAATTAATTATTTCATAGCACAACGATGAAAATTACTTCATATAATTATTACTTCATATAAAAAAGTACGATATTGTTTATCTGTGATTTTTTAATAATTAAACATTAAAATATAGCAGTAATACAATTAAAATAATCAGTTTAATTAAATAATACATTAACAGTAGTTACTTACACAACAGATATAAGTTCAAATCAGTTTTTAAGGAGTACAAAATATTGTAACTTTAGAGTTAATTTCAGTGATGGAAATTTAGTTAGATGGTCAGGCGTAGTTATAGATGAGCCACTTAATTGTAAAATAGAATAGTTGTAGGTATTCCGTTCCAAGTTCTAACAGAGTTGAACTTGATTTGTGAAATAGTTTAAATCGTTAAATTAGTTTTCCTCTCATTTTTGAACGCGATTATAATTTGTTTCATTCATACTCAAATAATGTTAAATTTAAATTTACGTTTGAAGTGCTAGATAAGTTCCATAAAATATTTATTAAATATACATATTTTTTTCTTGAAATAAGAATTTTGTTTTTTTTATTATAATTTTCTTTTGTATGATGATTGGTGTTGAGAATTATTCAAATTTATTAATTTATAATGATATCAGGTAAAAATTATTTTAATATAACGTCTTATTAAACCTTCTTAAAAAATGTTCATTCATTCATTCGTATTATACACAAAAACTACAACAATATATAGAATTATGATATATAATTTGTATCTATGCTTCAATCGGCGTTAAACTTGATCGGGGAGTGGCTAACAAAATGGAGAACAAAATTAAATCACAATAAATCGAGTCGTGTCACGTTTGCGTTAAGGAGGGGTGACTATTCCCGAATCAATCTAGACGGCGTTTTTACCCCGCATTCTGACCAAGTACAGTACCTTGGACTCCACCTTAATCATCGCCTGACATGGAAGAACCATGTGAAAGAGAAAAGAAAATAGCTAAATATCAGCTTTAAGAAGCTTTATTGGTTATTAAGCAGGAATTCACATTTGTCGCGGTCCAAAAACTTTTAATCTATAAGGTCGTTGTGAAACCCATTTGGACGTTTGGTATACAGCCATGGAGTAAGACGAGGAGGAACAACATTGCGGTTATACAACGCTTCCAGAATAAGTTGGCGAGAATCATTACAAAGACGCAGTGGTTTGTACGGAACGAAGAAAATTCACATCTAGAATTTCCTTATGTCGGCGGGGAAATCAAGCGGTTCGGTTCACATTAAAAATAACGGCAAGGTAATCATGTGAACTATCTAGCGTTGAATCTCCTAGAAAACAGTAAGGATATCCGGCGACTCAACGCCTTCACGTTCTGGACCTGAGGGAGTATGAGTGACCGTTGGCTAGGAAGACATCCCTTAAGTGATAAGCACCTTCTCTATACCTGATGAAGAGACTAAATTCCTTTCGTAGCAACTTGTGTTACTTTTTTCTTTTTCTTTGTCCTTTAATATCATATGATTGTTTGTTTTTTATGGACTTTTGTACTTTTGATGGAGGAATCTGTGCAAATGCATTTATGCAAATGAGATTTAGTTTTATGTGAGTATGTTTTATTGAGGGAGATTCACTGGAAACCTCTCATCAACCGCTTATTTGTGTATAGTTCCTTCTTGGATTTGATTGTAAATAAACGAATTGTGATTAAAAAAAACTCGTTTCTATTATATACACTCTTTTGATCAAATCCTATTTGTCCTCATAGAAAAATAACATTTGCTGACACCTAAGTAGAAAGTAGTATGGCCAGTCATTAAAATTTCTTAAATAATTTGAAGATATTATGCCAAAAAAAAAAGATAAATTAAATAATATTAGGTTGGGCCATTAAAAATTGATAGGTTTTTATCGTTTTTGCGGTTAGTTATCCAAATAAAAGTAACAGAATAATTAAATAAAAGAAGGGAAAAATCAAAGAAACGTTTCAATAAATAAAGACTGTTTATAATTTAAAACGTTTTTCTATAAATCAGGAAAATAATTTCTTTAAATTTAAATTTAACATGTATGAAATAAATGAAATTAAATCTTTTTTGAAGACTTATTTTGACATTATACATTAGTATTACATGAATATTACAAAACGGAACAGATTAAAAATCATTAGTCTTAATTATTTTTTTGAGCAATTTATTTTTACAATCGGTCGTCAAAAGGATTGACAACATTTTTGTTAAGAGTAACCTATCAGGAGACCATCCAAAGATGATATAAAATACAATATTATTTATTAATATGCATCATCTCTCATGACACAAATAAAGATAACAGATACAGAGTAAAGTCAGGTAAAGGCAAATAAGAGTTTAATCTATCTTTAACCTAATAACCACTGTATTATCCTACGGGTCACGCACTCCAATGGACATCTTTTGCCCCCAAAGTTCAGAGAAGTCCAGTATATGAAGTCTTCTCATTCGCCTTACTTCCTTCACTATTGTCAAGTAGATTCAGCGCCAAATGATTCACATGCTCCTCCAGCTTTGGTATGCAGTCTCTACTGATCCTCTGCATCTCCTCACAAACATATAGTATTCCAAGATATGTACCCTAGCGTACTGTGGAACCCCTGATACCATCCTGAGTAACTTGTTTTGAAACCGTTGGATGATTTCAACGTTACTATTACAAATAGCCCCCCAAACAAGCTCACCATATCTACATACTGGTTTCAGAAAAACCTTATACATAAACAATTTATTAGTCAAAGACACATGAGACCGTCTACCAACGAGTCAGTACATTCGTGCAAGTTTAGCATTCAGTTGCCCCCCTTCTTCTCTGACGTTATCCTTCCAGGTCAATCGACGATCTATGTATAACGCTAGGTACCGTACCGTATCCGCGTCAGGGGTGAAAGAATTGTCGAATTTAACTGGAGGGCAATTATTCCTCTTCATAGGGAATTTCAAGAAAATACACACTCAGACCTGCCCGGTACAGAAGATGTCTGTTGCGTCCTTCGCAGACGATACAGCGATTTTGGCCGTAGATGGTGAACTAGACTTGTCTCGGGAAAACTGCAACCTGCACTCGACCTTATCAGAGAATGGCTGCGTAGATCTTTAATTTAACTTTAAACATTTGTTTAAATTTAATTTTTAAAATACAAATATTTCTGGAATCGATTTGACTGGAACAGGTATTTATTATAAAAAAAGAAATTAAAGATAAATTACTAAAATCAAATGCATACTGTGTAATATTATAGCATATGCTTATATCATTCTCATTGCAATTAATTAACAAAATCAAATGAATAATGATAAAAGTTACAAGTAAAGAAAAACAAATGGAGATATAAAAGAAATATTCTTTTTAACATAAAACTTAATACGTAAAAACTTTAAAAAAAATTAATTACTTAAAAACATAAAACTTATTACTTACTACTAAACCAATTTTGAATATGGAATCCTATTTTTAAAAACTTGAATTATATTTTGTACACAAATTTTAAAAATGTAATAAATAAGTTGAAATTTATATTTCTTTATTTGGTAGTAAAAATCAGAAAATTTACTTTATAAAGTAAATGATTCCTCATGATTCCTTCTTTACGGTAAATATGAGTAATTATTATTATTAATATTATTATTATTCCTTATTTATTCTTCGTTCAATGTAATCATTTTAGACTATTTTATTTTTGTGTATTTATGATTAGATTCATCAACGTTGATAAATTATGAATTAATTTTAATGAACAATTAATTAAATGCAAACAAAAAATTAATTTGGTTATATATGGTTTGATTTTTTTAGAAGCGGCAGAGGACAAATGTTAATTAAATAACACGTTTTGTAAGATAAAATAATATTCCTTTTTAATAATCAATAAAATTCTGTTGTTTTTACCACTGTCATTTTTATTTTCTAATAACTTAATTTAATATTTTGGTTTATCCACGTTTATAAAATAAAAACAAGATATTCAAGTCACTTGTTGATTCAGAGGTTAGTTACTGACAGGAAATAGATTTTAGAACAAGTAACACTGAATTATTTTCACAACAAATAATTAAACTCTATTCCGTATTCTGAAGGCAGAAGACACCACTCGTATAAAACTTTAATTCGCAGCAAATTGGATTATTGTGCGTTAATCTAGGGTCTATTTTGTTGAATAATATAATATTCAGTCTTCTGACGTAACCAGAACAAATTTCTGATAAACATGTCAACTATATTTAACTACAATATGCTTGGATTTGAGTTGATAATATATGTTATAAGGAGTTATGTGAGTTGTAATAAATGATGACGCGTGGGTTTCCCAAAGGTAACTTAAGACATCAATAAATATCATTTCTTCTCTATTAATAGAAATATTACACAATTTTGAATTTCTATTCAGCATTTAAAATATATAAAATTCTCCTTTTCATTTAGTATTAAAAGTGAATTATATTTTAATCATTATTAAAAATTGTACTTGTCATATTTTTTAATTTTCATGTTACATAATAAATTCTCTGAGTACATTTAAAAGTCATATTATCTTTGTAGGTGCACCAGATAAAGACCAATTCAATTTGAGAAAGATCATAAGTATAAAAGAGGCCATTCTTTCATTCATAGTAATCTTATACGGCAGACTTAAAAAGAATAAATCCATTTACAAAGGATGTATAAATTTGAATATCACATATTGATAATCTAGATTAGGACAAAATATTAAAATTTAAAGAAAAACTGTACTGAAAGTAACCTTGTATAATATGTGCAAGAATCAGGCAATAGCAATAAGAATGAAAAAAGTATGCACTCTAATTCAGAAAGGAGAGTGAGTGATAAAGAGGTAGTTTATTTTAGTTGCTTTTCAGCTTGAAAAAGTTAAAAAGTGAAATAAAAATTTGTGAATGGATTGATTGTAGAATGATGAACGATAAAAAGGAGAGAGGTCTGGAAAAGATGGTAAACTACCCCGATCTACTCCAATGAGAAAATTAATTTTTTTACCTCCCGTTACCTCACTTAGTTTTTTACCTCTCACTGAGTTTCCTTATTCCTAATCCCGTTTTTCTCGTTATCGATTATGTGGGTGTAGGATTGATTCTTGCTATATTTATACTGAAAATGTCATGATCTTCGAAGGTAGTTTTAAATGTCTTAATTAGGCACTTAAAAAAGTCTTATTAGCAGAATTTCATTAATAATTTCCAAGTTTATAGACTGAAGAAATAAAAGTTTGTTTTTCATTTATAGTATTTCTATGTTAGAAGTGTTATTGTTAACAGTATTCAATCATGATTACGTTTCATTTAGATAAAAATAATGTTTAAAATTGTCATTTACGTTGTTTAATTCAATAAAAAGTTAAGGCAACTTTTTAAGATAATGATGTAACCCGCTAACACATTCTGATAAAGATTCTGTCCTATAAGGTCTCATTAAAAGAGAAATAATATTAACAACTTTCAGTAATACGTGAATATACAGTAAAAGAAAATAATGAAAAATTAATCATCTTTGACAATTTTATTTCAGAAAATTAATATTGCAATACTTCTAGTGATATTCTGACAATATCATAAAATGAGTTTCTGTATAAACTAAAAACGCATTCACACACGCGCGCGCACACGCACACACTTTTTACCTTATTCAATTCTTTTCGTCAGTTTAAGAGAATTAATCTTATTAAATTGTATTATTGTAATTAACACCGTTCCTTAGTTATAAAACCAATAAAGGCTAGCTGAATTCAATATATATTAATACATATATATATCCGACCTCCGTGGCTGAGTAGTTAGCGTCTCGGCATTTCGTGCAGAGGACCTGGGTTCGAATTTTAGTCAGGACCGTCATCTTTTCATACGCTACCAATTCCATTGACTAATGACCGTAGGATGCTCGCTCTTTTATAATAAAATACATATATACCAACATATGCATGGCTATATACCGGAATTTTTAACCAAAATTTTAATTCTTTTCGATTTACAGGACATAAAAACATCGACGAAATCAAAATTTCCAACGGTCTGATTCATTTTTTGATTGATTATATTATCATTGAATTAAAAAAAATAAAAAATTTAATTTAATATATTAAGGTAAAACATATTTTAACGACAATAAATCAAAAGAATATACAATAAACAACAGTTTGAATAGCGTAAAATTAAAGGAGTGATTATTTCAATTTCTTCTTTATTTTTGGAAGTATAAAATTACGTCCCGGTGTATCACCTGCACGTTAAGTTTTCCCTCATTGAATTTTTTTCAGTATTATAAACCAAAAAATAATATGAATTTAATATAGTTCAAATTTAAATTTGAACTTAAAGGTTACCCCTTTTACTTATGTTAATTAAATAAAATTATTTTAAATTTATTAGTTTATAAACAATAAATCAATGTTAAGAAATGATAACGAAGAAAAAAGGTAATTAAAACTGTATCTATAAAATCTTCGATGAAATAATTTTTGTAATATTGAATAATTTTTTCGTTTAAGAAGTCTTCCGTTTTTGTTATAAAAAAAGTCAATGTTAAGTACGCAATAGATTTTTTCAAAGAATGATGTTTACTTAATACTCGTATTGCTGGGATTAAAAAAGAGTGTAAACTAGCATCTTAACTTAGCGTTTGCAAAAAGTCAAAAAGAAAGGATTATAGTCCGTAGCACATGAATTTTTCTTTCGTTAACAATTAAAAAATTGTTTAATGTTTATTGGATTTTTAAAAAAGATGTTTTTTTACAAGTTTAGATTAACAATTAATTAAATAATTAGAAAGTATTATGTATAAATAATTATGTAGCACATAGTTAATTCTACTTATTAACTGGTGTATTCCCATTTTGTACCTTTTTTTTATAACAAAATATCAGATGATATGATGTGACTATCATCAGGTATAAAAAAATCTATGGTTTTAATTTCACATACAAAAATTTGGTGTGGTTTATTTATCACTGAAAAAGATTATAACAAAGATCATCAAATTCATATTAACAGATTTATTTCACCAAAATCCCTGATTTGCTACTTGGTTTTACCTCGCAGTGCTAATAACTAGATACAATAACTAAAGACATAACGCTGTTTTTTGATCACTTTTTAAGGAAATAAAATTGAAAGCTAAAGAAATTTGTATGATTTTCGTACATAAGGTTATTTTATAAAAAGACTTATCAACCAAATAAAAAGATTTTGCGTATAATTGTCAAAGGCTTTTTTTGTATTGAAAATTTTGGAATTCATCGATGATATCTAATAGATGGGATTCTTTTTAGAGGGATGTTTTCTATGGAGCTGCAGACTTTTTTTTTTAACTGAAGAATTTGGTTAGTTTGAGGGTGTTTTGTAAAAACTTATTATCGCAAGAAGTTGTTTGACTGAAGGCGATAAAACCTATTTTTTTGTATTAATGATTGTTATGGTGCTCGAAAATGTTTTATATAGAGGGGATTATTTTATTTAGTCTTTTATATGAGTAGTACGGAAATAGGGGTACTGCGTCATCAGCCAATCAGGACGCAGCACCGCCCCGACCACTTCCGGCCCCCACCGCAGGGCCAAGCCCCCACCCAAGGCCATGCCCCCATCCGAGCCTAGGGTGGGGGCCAGGCCAGGCCAGATCCCCACCCCAGACACCGGGAACGGGCCCGACCCGGTCCGGTCCTCCGCGTCGGCGCGGCGGGTCGTTCGCTGCCTCCGCCGCCGAATGAATGAAAAGGAAGAAACTATAAAGAAGTACACACACACACACACACACACACACACATACAAATACACACATACATACACAACATAAACACATTAAACCCCCATACAGTAATATGTAATTATTACTCTATGCAGTGGTTCCAAGGCCCGCGACACGATCTGTGATATTGGATTAATCCACTATTGCACATTATGTTGCAAATGGTGAGAGAAGTGTTTATTATTTATACAATGTACAAAAAGTGTGGGGGGATGGTGGTATTACTTTGTTTGATTCTATCTTTTTGCGTTGGTAGTGGTGGTGGTATTACTTATATTTCTCTCTTTTGCATTTTATTAACCTTACGTGTAAATATGTTCATGCAGGATGTGGTGGTGTGCTGCCGGGGTGGTGGAGGTAGTGGTGGGGGAAATCTAACTTTCAGTCGGACGCCGGCCGTACACCGCTCGAGACGTCCGACACCCGCCGGCGACGGCGGTGGCGGAGGCGGCGGCGGAGGCGGCGACCGCCGCGCCGACGCGGAGGACCGGACCCTCCAGGGCCCGGTCTGGCCTGGCCTGGCCCCCTCCTTAGGCTCGGGTGGGGGCATGACCTTGGGTGGGGGCTTGGCCCTGTGGTGGGAGTCAAGCTGTGGGGGCTTGGCCCTGTGGTGGGAGTCAAGCGGTGGTGGCCGGAAGTAAGTTTGGCAAGGGGTTGGCCGGAAGTGAGCGGAGCCAAGGGGTGGGGCCCGGAAATGGGCGGGGCAAAGGGTATGGTGGGGGCGGTGCGCGTCCTGGTTGGCTGATGACGCGGTCCCCCTATTTCCGTACTATTTATATGTAAATGGAATTCCCAAGAAGGATATTAATTTTATAAAAAAAGTTCGCAATTTCATCTAAAATATTTATCTAAAAGAACTCGTTCAAAAAAAGAAGTTTCCATGAAAATGATTGATTCTGGACAAAAATATTCAGTATAAAAGAAGTCATTTTCCTAAATATCATCTTCCAAAAAATGCATCAAATGATTTCCATGAATAGGTTGACAAAAAATATACAGTTTGAAAATAAATAAAAAATCATATCGATAACTTTAATGATATTCTGAAACTTTTATTTATTTGCTAATACTATATGTTGTTATGTCTGTTAATAAATGGCTTATGAATAAATTTTTTTAATGAAGTTAATTTCGAGGTATATAAAGATCTTACACACTGGAAAAAAGTTACACGTAATAATGACGAAAATTTATTAACTTTTTATCTATTATTTTATTAAAAATTATTTGCGACGCAAGAGAATGTTCACGGTACCAAATTATTTTAATTTATATGGTAAGAAGACTAAAAATCAAAATTCCAACAATTTTGAATAAATTAACTTTGCATATTTTAGAAATAGATTCAGATAGAAATAGATAACAATAGATGCCAAAAAAAAAAAACATTGTTAACAGACATTGCTATTTAAAATAGGATAATTTAAGAGCGTGCGGGGAACAATTTTGTACATAGTATAATTTTTTCAAATTTTAAAAATCTATTTAAACACACACACACACACACATATATATACACACACGCGCGCGGAAGTATATTTATACATTCATATTTATATAGCCTATGATGCTTTAGGTAACGTAAGGATACCAACCCGGGCCAACGTAAGGATTCCACACATCTAATTCGGTTCAGCCGTTGAGCTGCTACGGTAGAATGAACAATAAAAAATATATTTATGTACACCCTAACTACACTAAATATCTAATGATATAAGTATATCTTTCGGGTAGAGGGGACACAAACACAAAAATTGATAATAAATAGGACAAAAACACAAATGAACAAAGATAATGTAGGCTAAAACACAAATCAGAATTACAGATCAAAAGCACAGATTACACACCAAGGGTAGAAAATAGCAAAATTACAGTTAAAAAAGAATTATATATCAATTCAGCAGACGATTATACCTAATATATCGTAGACAGGAAATCTTTGTTTGTGTAATCGTACAAATTTTACTTTAGTTTCACCAGTTTCCATTTCTCTTTTGGAGCCATTGATTTCATTCTACTATTAATTTTTACGTATGTTTCACTTTGTAACTCAAATATTCAAGAAGTATACATATAAATGGTTAAATCTGAGTGGAATAATGATTTGCCGACGAAAAGTTTCAACCAATTTGTTGTTCTCCGCAACGTCTCAGTAGGCTCAGAGGTCCACAGTTAAAGGGAGAAATTTTAAGTGTCAATCAATATACGTGTTTACAATGTAATTTGAGAAATCAGTAAGGCATTTGTGATTTAATGGAGACGCAGTAAGATGTGTATTGTTTATAATTCATTAAATAGTAGTAAACCGATGGGAATATCACTCGTGGCATTCGCATCGGTGGCATCCTGGCCGAGGTGGACTGGAATATGTAAAAAGTCGAAATTTCGAAGATGACCTCCGGTAAAGCCCATAAAGGCTAGGAACGGAGGGAGTGGAGGAGGATGTCATCCCCTACAGGAGTTAGGATGGAGCTGTATTAATTACTTCCGTATAAGCATCCGGTACTTCTGAAGTTGTTTAAAAAATGAAATCCAAAGAACGATTTCAACTAGCCACTCGTTTCGTTATTGTAATAGCAACAGATATCGTGAAAACCTAGATTTAAAATTTTTCTGTGATGAAATCCACACCCGCGAACTTCGGATGTCGGGAAATCAGATTTTATTGCAAGATTCGCACTGCTCTCAAAATATCATTGTTAGATTTTAATTGATTATCACAGTCTATTAGTTTATATTTTCGTAACTCTTGCGAGCATTAGACGATAAAAGAACAAATCTTACTTGAAAGTATATTCCATTTTGTAAACGTGAACTGTATATAATTGATGAAATAGTTTTGAACAAACTAAAAAGATACCATTGGCTTATTCACTTGTTGATTTTTACGAAGAAATTTTATATTAAATGATTTTAATCATGTTTTGCTTAAAGATAACATGAAATATGAGTATTTTATTTACAGTGTTGCCAAATTTCTTTAAGGTATTATTTTCCTTGTTCATCCCGATTTGAATAGTCCAAAAGCACAAATCATTTGTGTGTTTACCCTTTTACATTCCCGACAGAATTTGTTCTCATCTTCGTCACCTGTATTTTTATTATATTTTTTGTGTTGTACTTTGTGACTAACTTATTTTCAAATTATGTTAATACGGGAACCTGATAATAAGACATACCTTAGCGGGACCCAATGTTGAACAATCTATGAAAGCAAATAAATAAATAAATCCACATAACATTAATCGGAAAATTTAATACAGGTAAACCATTGCTCCTGATGTGGGAAAGTTCTAGAATTACTATATTACATGAATCGACATTTCCGAGATGCAGTTCAGCTTAATTAGGATTTTTTTGGGTTAACAACATTACCCTTACTTATCTATAAAATACTATTGCAAATATTTATTTTAATCTTCTAGTTACATAGCAATAAGCCAATAAAGTTATGATTTATCAAACGATTATAATTAACAGCATCAAAAATTCAAAAATAAAAAAGTAATACCTATTATTAAAAATAGAAGTAAATATTTATTACTTTTATTTACTTTGCTTTTTGTGAAAATTTGTTTACAATATACTAAATGAGATAGATAGATTACAAAATGTTTGCTCATTTTGTAACATTTAATCTCAGTTAAGTACTAAATCTTTATTGTCGTCTCAGTGTACTCTTCCATCGATTTCCTTTCCCCATTTAAGTAACTCATATGTGATAAAACAAACACACGTCTATTAGTTAATCCCAGCCCCTTTTTCCTTTTTTTAGGGCAGTCATTTTATGATAACGTATAATTAACGGTACTTTATTCAAATAAAATCAAAATAACAATGAATATCCAAAGTAATTCAACATGTTCAAGTTATATATACGCGTATATATATATATATGAAGGTATATTTTACTCTGATTGATTTTTGGGTGGCGATGGTAAGGGCTAAATTCAAAAATTTCAAACGGAACCAATGGTCATTTGATATATCATTTTAAACAGTAAGATCAGGCAAAAAAATTATATAATTAAAACTAAATTCTAATCGCCCAATCCAAAATAGCGGCGAACAATATGTTTGTTTCAGTTAGCTAGAACTTCTGTTGTATGATCCTTTTAACTTTTTTCTTATTTGCGGTATCCTGATTCTCTGTTTGGAAATTTTCTCTGATATGAGAGGTTAACTCAAATTTAGATTATTCGGCCTTCAGGAGGGGGTCGAGAAGCAGGAACCGCTCAAATATTTTAAATGGGACATATGGTTATGAGATACCTTGTTTTAAGGTCTTTATGAGACAAACAAAATTGTATCAATATATCAAAATATTTTGGCGAAACTAATTGAAATGTACTATTAACTTGATGGAGCACCAACACATTTGACGAATGAAGTTAGACAATTCTTAGATGAAAAATTTACTGGTACTGGTAGAGGGCCAGTAAATTGGGCACCTACATCACCGGACCTTACTCCTTAGATTATTATTTATGAGGATGGTTGAAATACTAGGTATACAAGCAAAAAATAAACAGACGTTATGAAGTTATGAACTGATTGCTTGCACTCTCAATGCTGCTGCTCTCGTTAAGGGACGCGAAAATATCATTAGATTGGAGAAGATGCAAGGAACCGAGTTGAAAAGTGCATCGATATCAGTGGTGGAATTTTCAAACATTTATTGTAAATTAATATAGTATTAACCGCAGTGTTTATTTTTTTAAATAAATTAAAAATATTTTAATTTTTCAAAGGTCTAAATTTATTGTATTAAAAACAGCTGTTTTTAATTTTTACAAATTTTTTCCGTTAAGTTTTTTCTGTTTTATTTTTAATTTTTTTAATAGACTTTATTACATCAATTTTCTTAAAATTAAATTTTCTTCAAGTTTTGATAATAAAATCTATACATTTATTAGTTATTTATCGAAATTATTGTACATAAAACCTAAAAAAAACGTGTTTTTCTTCAGCGAATTTTTCTGTTATACGTTGGATATCATGAACGAAAGATTCAGTTCTGCGACCAGCTTTATTCTATTTTTCAGTTCAAGAAACTTAAAAAAACCATCAAGTTCACCTTATATAACGCCTTAAAAATTTCAATATGACCTCATTTTACAGTGGGAACTGAAATCCGGGTGAAATCTTTTCGCTAGCCGTTAACTCGTTAATAAAGCGTTTTCGGTTCTATGGTTTTCCTGTTTCGAGCTGTAGAATTAGTTCCCTAATTATTTCCCTTTCCTCCTGAATCACTCTGCATATTTACACATAACTGCAGTGTACTCGTAGAAAAAAAATGTTATGTCCAAATAATATTGTTGTCGGATTATTTAATAGGTGAACTGGTTTTTCCTTCCAAAACTTTTTAAATAGTTCTGGTTTGCGTAGATCCTTAAATATTGATTTGATAACTAAAATATTATGAAAAAAATATTCACATTACTCAACTGTCATTTTGATTGGGCAATCTCTAACAGGTAAGAATATAATTAAAAGCAGACTCAGGGTTCAAAGAATTTTTATTAACAATTTAATTTGGACCAGCAGAAAATTTCCTTGAAACTACTTGCGTGTATTTTCCTCCTTTTTAAAAATTTGTTAACTTCTAGATTTTATTATTATTTAATTTTTTTATTTATAGTATACAGTAAATAATATAACTTTCGTCTTAAACATTCACTACAGCAAATTTTTACTTATTTATGATTTCATTTACAGAAAATAATATTTATTACTTAATCAAGAAACAAATGAATGCTAACGTAAAGAATTTTAGAACATCTTCTATAGGTAAAAATAAGGAATTTAGTTCATATAAACATAGTTCTGGAAATGCTTCGTTTTCAAACTACAGCTTGCGAAATACTTCGCCCTAATTTCTGCTCCAAAGGTAAAATGAAGCCATACTGAAATACCCTGAAAACTTAAATTAAAAACAAATTTGATGGTTGATGGTTTCATACGATCTTTGAGATGAAAATTGAATAAAAACAGGCCCCAAAACTTTATCTTTAGTAATTAAAAAAAAAAAAAAAAAAAACCATTGTAATACCCTAAATAAAAAATGTGTAAAATGTGTAAAAATGTCTAAATAAATAAAATAGGTGTCGCAAAACACAATTTTTTAAGTTTAACATGCAATAACTTTGTTAAATTTCCAGTAAAGAAACAAATTTAAAGACAATTCCATCTAAAGACAATTTAAACGTCTAAATATGGTTTTAAACTTTCCATTCCATGGACGAATGATAGGACGTGACAACGGAGATCTATTATGTCGGGTTCTTAACTTACTTGAACCACTGCATCCGATTTCATTTCTATGAAGTATTTAAACTGTACATTCTCTTTAGCATTCATAACTATTAATGAATGAAAAAAATGATGACTTCTATTGTGGCTCTGAGACGGCACCAGATTTCCATGAACGCCATCTGTGAAACCTTTTGAATGCTATTCTTAAATAAAGCGTTCCTGTAATATTTTCAATAAATATGTTAATACTAATATATATTAATACATAACGTTATAAACATCTTTTATGAACATCTTGTCACCCAAGTAGTGGAGTAACGAAACCAATCTGTTAAACCAATTACATGACAGTTCACGACATTGCACCTTTGCGGTAGTGGGGTTCAAGAATGACGTTTCCCATCCGACTATTTACTTTACATATACTTTAGTATTAGAAAGCAAAGCCAAGTAATAAACCGGCGGTTTGGTGTACTAAGCTTAACAATAAGAATTTAATGACAATGGTACATCTCTTGATAAATCAGGCATAGCAACATTTTTTTGTATGTGATTTTTATTATGTCATTTTTAATTTAATAACTTTTTAGAGTAACATTATTTTCAAAAAGTCTCTATTTATTATATTATTTTTATCTAGATACTTTATACCACATTGATTTAAAATCGTTCTGTTACAAATAATATGTTCTTTATTACTGTGAAATAATTTATTCGTTGTCAGCTTAACAAAGTAAAATTTGTCTGACTATAAAATATAGAATATACATTAAAAAAATTAAGATTTTATTGAAGTAACTTTGGTGAATTTTAATGTATAAATAACTGTTAAGACCGTTTAAAATAATTGTTTACATGCAGTAAAAATTGACTGTGCCACTCGTTATAGAGTAGTAAAGAGCTTTCTAGCTCAACAAAAGAAAGAGAACAGTGTTTCCAACCGTTTTGATAAATACTTCGCTTACTCAGATTATACATTATTCATAGTTAAAATTATTGTGAATTTTATCAAACTATCTGAATTTATTAGGTTTATAGAAAGCTATTAGTAACGATACAAGTAAGTTAATTACTATTTTTTACATTTTTCCAATTTTAATTATTATTTTGTAAACAAAACTTACAATATTGAAAGTTGAAATGCAAATTCATCTTCTCACGGGATTATATTTGACTACCTATCTTAAAATCAATAACGCACTTGTGGGTGGTTTTAACGTTTCTCCTCTTTCTCGGTCCATAACTGTATCACCCTTTCTCACTCACTCTCTTCTATTCATCCACTCATTCATGCTCCCTCGCTCAATTCCCCCCCCCCCCTTTCAACACCCTTTCTTTCATTTCCAGTTTCACCCGTCTATTTACTTTATCTCTGTGTAAACATATTTTTATCTAAATTGAACAAATCTTACAAATGACACCATTAAAAAAAATTCTATTTAAAATACATTTTAATGTATAAAATGTTAACAAGAAATAAATGTTAAAAATTATAAAACACGACTGCCAAAAAAAATATTACTGACAAACATTGCTCTTTAATATAGGATAATTAAAGAGCGTGCGAATAACAATTTTGTGTATAGTATTTGTATAAGTATATTTTTTTCAATTTTTTTAATTTTATGTAACCGTATATGTAATCGATTTAGCCACTGAGCTGCTACGCTGGAACAAATAAACATATATACATACACCTAAATATACATTACACTTCTTTTTGCGCAGTCGTATAAACTGTGTGTATATCACAGTTTTAAATTTTAAAAGCGATGGTGAATAGTTTTAAAAAAAAGATAATAAAGTAATTTTATATTTTGAGCTTTTTTATAAAGTAAGAAAATGTTATTTAAATAAATTTAATTGAATACTATGTAAAACATTTATTTATTAAAATAAATCAGTCCTGCGTTATTCCAAAGCCAATAACTAGTTAAGGATTTATTCACCTTAAATAAGGTTTTTTATTTTAGGAATGAAAATGTAAGATATTCTTCACCATTTAAAACCGTAATAGGTTGTCACCACTTTTTGTTAAATTCTAATAGAATTTGACATATCTTTTTAAATAACTTAATAGTATTAAATAAACTTTTATTAGGGAATTATTTTTATCCAAAAAAGTTATCCTTGATTTTCAACCAGTAGGATTTAAATTACTAGAACCAATAATGAATAAAACGTAACCCTATTTTAATCCACTTAGACATGAGACTCTTTGTATGCTTCTAAATGGTTGTATACTTTATGGAAGCTACTTGCGGCTCGCGTAAGATAGTCTAAATCCAATACGATTATAATATTAAACACCCATGTTATTAATCACATGATAAAATTGAAATCATCTATTTATTGTACCATTCGTTTTCATACATCAGATACTATAATGGACGGACTAAAAATGCTGAAATTTTTGTATGGCTATTGAAAATTTTTGAAACTGATATTTTCAGTTTCTCCTATTAATTTACCTAATTTTTATGAAAGGCTTGTAAGACTGTATCAACTAAACTTTACTATTATTAGTGTTTATTATAATGAGTTAGATCTACACCTAATAGACTGTATCATAATTCTTGGCGATACTTCTAAATATGACTACTGCCGATAGTTAAACCCAGTGACCAAACACGAATACACTTCTAACGCTAGGGAATGTATTTAAAATCAGACGTTCTAGTTTATTTTTAATTCAATTTTACAATTTTTTTTTAATTAAAATTATTGTGAAGTGTTTATAACTTTTTTATGATGACCTATTTAGCTCAACTATGTCAAATTTGGATAGTAAAATGTCTTTAGCTGATAGAAAATGCCTGACATGATCGTGATTCGAATTAGAACCTTCTGAATTAGATACAAAGATACCATATAATTCAACATGATTACAACAGATTATTTTTAGTCACTACTATAGTAAAATCGCACTAATTCGGATCCCGATGATCGGACCGCCGGATAATCCGGACCGATCCTCCCGATCCAATCTTTACGAGTCGTAAATAAGTTTCTGAAAACAGACATTTGAAGGAAAAAGAGAGGAGATATTTTAAGGCGCCAATAAGATGACTAATTACTTTTGTTTCCGATTAGGGCTTTTCTTTCTTTTTCCTTTTAGCCTCCGGTATTTACCGTTCATATAATACTTAAGAGGATAAATGAGGATGATATGTACGAGTGTAAATGAAGTGTAGTCTTGTACAGTGTCAGATCGACCATTCTGAGATGTGTGGTTATTTGAAACCCAACCACCAATGAACACCGGTATCCACGATCTAGTATTCAAATCTGTATAAAAGTAACTCCCTTTACTAGAACTTGAACGCTGAAACTCTCGACTTCTAAATCAGATGATTTGGGAAGACGCGTTCACCACTAGACCAACACAGTGGGTTTGCGATTAGGCCTACGTTACATTACTGTAGTACACTATGCTATTCTGTATTGACAGATGTGAGTCATTAATAAAAAAATAAATATTTCACATTTATATTTACTCGTGCAGTGGTTTCAGTTTTAGATCTCAGTCGAATTTGATCGTTTGTAGCCACAGTTTCATTACGTACAACGTTATAGTTTATACAGTACAGTTAAATTAGGATCGCGTTTACGTTTGTTTGTTTCTTTGTTCATTTTTATCAGTATTCTTGCATGCGTGCGTATTTTGTGTTTCTGAAACGAAAAATTATGACAAAAAGAAAAAGTGTAACAATTTCTATGCAAGAAAAAATGGATGCGCTTAACCGTGTTGACAACTAGGAAAGTTTAAAAAACGTAGCCCTCGAATTAGTAGTTGCGAAACAAACAGTTTCCGATTGGAAAAAAGTTAGTGATGTCATTGAAAACGTTTGTGCGAAAATGGTTGTTAAAGGCTCTTTGGGAAATAGAACTACAATAAAAAAATCTAAACACGAGCATTTGCACGAAACCTTTTATACGTGGTTTTGTCAGGAACGTGAACAAGGGGCTTCAATCTCATGGCTGTTACTGCAATCAAAAGCTTTAATTCTCAATAAAAAGTTAAGAGGTCAACCGTCATTTACCGCTAGTAATGGTTGGTTAGCAAGGTGGAAAGAACGACATGGTGTACTCCTATTAAAAATCTGTGGTGAAAGTCTTGCTAGTGACGGTGTGTAACTAGTGGAAAGTTTTAAAAAAAAATTTATTAAGTTAATTGCTGAAGAAAATTTAATTGTTAATCAAATATTTAACGCTGACGAGACCGGTATATTTTTTAGAATGTTACCAATAAAAACAATGGTCTCAAAACCTGAATCTTCAGCAAAAGGCCATAAACCTAGCAAAGAAAGACCGTCACTTCTGCTATGCAATAACGCATTGGGAGGAGTAAAATTGCCATTGTTAGTTATTGGGATGTCTGCTAGACCGCGTGCACTAAAAATATAAACAAGAGTGCTCTTCTAGCTAATTACACGTTCAAAAAACCGGCTTGGATGAGTTCACATATTTTTAAAAATCGGTTTCACTACACATTTATTCCCTCAGTCATCAAATATTTGACAGAAAAAGGATTAGAAGAAAAGGCGGTTTTATTAATTGACAATGCTGCATGTCATCAGCAGAAGAACAGCTGAGATCTGGTAACGTCTACGTCAAACTTCTACCACCAAATGTAAGTGCTCTCATACACCCCTTCGACCAAGGAGTTATAAAAGCTTTGAAGATGCAATATAGAAAGAAATTGATAATTTCAGTGTTTGAACAATGATAAGCTGCTAAAGAACAAAAAAACCTTACAGAAATTCTTAAAACAACCAATGTAAAAACAGTGATTTATTTTTGTGCCGCAGCTTGGGGTGAAATTACTAAACCGACTCTAATCAAAAGCTGGAAACATATTTGGCCAATGGAAGTCCCAATGGAAGAACCACTCATTCAGTCTAATTTAACTGATAAAGATAGCAACAATGACAAAAATTTTGTTCAGTTATTTCAGAAATTGGAAAACTGTTCAATAGTAAATGATAAAGACATCACTTTTTGGATAACATGCGATAATAACATTGGGAATGCGATCTTGAATGAAGATGAGATTGTGAAGGTTTGTTTGGCGTCATCCTCGCAAGTTAGCCAAAATGGCAGCTCCGACGATGAAATTGTAAAGGCGTAATTTGCCCAAATCATTCTGAATCTGTGGAAATGTTGGACCGATTAATTACCTTTTTCGAGAGTCAAGAAGACACGTCGTCTAACGAACTTTTAACTTTAAAGTGTTTACAAGATCGCGCAGCACGAAAGCACTTTTCAAAACAGAAAAATATTCATGATATTTTCAATTGATGTTTTACTGTAATACATACTGCGTATAGGATGTACTGTTTGAATTTTTTTACGAAGTTTTTGTTTTATGTTTTATAAGCTTAATGTTCTTTGTGATTTGTGTTACTCAATTGAAATCCGATCCGTAAGCCTCAACTTTATATGTATACTATTTACGTAAGTAAATGGTTTTTATTAACTACAGTAATTTTAGTAGCTACTTTCATTAATTCCATGCTATTTACTGATACGTATACTAAACTGAAAAGGATCTGATCAATTATTCAGATATTGCAACCATAAACAAAACTCCCGTCGATAAGCCTAATATCCTCTGAGTAATCCAGACTAGGTGCGGTACATCAAGTCCGGGTTAGCGCGATTTTACTGTAGTTCTTCTAATAAATACTTTTTATTATCGTTATTTGGTAAAAAGACAAAAACTGCTTTAACCTCTTAAAATTAATATTAATTATCACAGAAATAAAGAAATAAATATTATTTTAATCCTTATTTTTAAAATAATAATAATAATAATAAAGATCCAATCGATCAGTTGAAACTTATGAATTTAGTTTACAGTAACTTATGGTGTATAATTCTCTAATTTCCGGTAAAATAAACGCCTAATTTGAATAAGATAATAAAAAGCCCGTGAAGTAATTACGGTAAAGTAGTAAAACGATCTATAAAACTCAAAATTTTATGTATACGATGTTTTCATGATTTTTTTTCAAACGTATTTCAATTGTGTAATACATTTGATATCATCTTTTTATAAACTCAAAAATACGTACGTATAAAGCTTTCATAAAACTACACCCACTTTGAGATACACCACCAGTTCAAGATCGTCTCATTTCATTTTTTTTTTCATATTAGTTCGTATGAAGCTGAGTAGAGAACAGCATGCTGGTTGATTCACAAGTCCTGGATTTCAAATCAGATTACCTATTAACAAAAGAAATATAAAAATGGAGAGGTAATTTTTTGACCGATATTATTATGATCATGTTTACTCAAATAATAGAATAAAATATAAAAATATAGATACAATAATTCTGATAAAATAACTCTTAATCAGTGGTATTTTATAGTTTCCGGAATCATTAGAATCGGTCAAGGCCATCAACCAAGTTTGTAATTAAATCATATTTGTTCAATAATTTATTCCTTTTGTTAATAATAAAATTTACTGATAAAAAATAACGAAATAATAAAATAAAATTAACTATACGCAAAAAATTAAACATAGAATATAAAACAGCATTTTAACATGTAATTAAAACAAATAATCAACCTTTATTGTCAGAAAAGAATCGTTTAAAATAATTAGTACATTAACAGATAGATTACGTAGCTAGTAGCTCCAGATCTACAGATAAAATACTGTATATAACTGGCATGAACTGTTTCATCTCATTTTTGTTTAGAATTGTATCACTTCATGTTCAAGTTTAGTAAAGTCTGATTTTCGTAATATATATTCCTTGATTCATTATATCAATTAATTAACATTTTACAACTAGACAGTCTTATTACAATAGCTACTACTTGAAAAGTAGTGTTAACATGGCGGATGCATTGGTAAAAATAAATAAATAAATCAACAGTGAAATTTGGATGATGTATCAAAAAAAAAGATTGATGGGATTTTTTATTTTTCGATTTTTCTCGCAGTAGTATAGACGAATTTTTAAAAAACCAAAAAAGTAAAAAATTCTTTTTTTTACTAATTTAATTTTTATTGCATTGTTTAACAGTAAGAAGAATGGAGAATGAAATAAGACCACACATGATTTTTCTTTAGTGCAATTATGAAACGAGTCAGTCATTAAGTATTGAACTAATTGACAAAGCTCGATTATTATTAAAAAAAAAACATACACACGTCAAACAATTATACTATAAATACTACGTTTTAATTATTTATATTGTATTAAGTTGTGACATAGAAAACACAAGATATTTTAATGATAGCAAATTCTTCTATAAATAATAATAATTACATGACATTTTTCCTTTGTTTATAAACAAAGGAAAAATAAAACATGTATTAAAATGTCAGGTATAAAACCTGATATATAAAATTTGGCACACTTCATTTATTATGAAAAGGAAAGAAAAACAACTCGACAATAAAGTGTTTAATGTTAACATTTTTTTTAAAGGTGAAATTTTATATCAACATACAAAAAAAGGCGTTTGATGGATTAAAAAAAATTAATAAATAAAAAACCTGTTATAAATTAATGAGATAAATTCGAGGTATGATTGAAAAGTTTTAAGACAGGTGTCGCCACTGCTCAATAGGAGAGGGTATGTTTGTCTGCGGGTGTGAGAAAGGAAGCTTATTCTGTTCTTGAAACGTCCTGAAAAGATCACCGCGATATCTTCATTCAATAGAGAGTGACATTTGGGTGAATGAAAACGTGTTTTCGGTTCTCTGAGGATTATTGATTTCGCAAAACGGAGGAAAAAAACGGACTAACGAGTTTGTGTCGAATTTGTTTGACAACCGACCATTTGTTTGTCGAGTTTGTTTGAAAACCGGTAAATCCGGCTTCGAAGACCTATGAACTCATAAAAAGAGCTTTCGGAAATAAATATCTGAGCCGGTCAAATGTTTTTATTTTGTTCAATAGATTCAAAGATGGCCGAAATTCAATCGAAGATGACGCCCGGAACGCCCGCCTTCCACTTCAAAAATCGATGGAAACATTTTGAAAGTTCGTGATTTATTGTGCTCTGACGGTAGATTTACAATTAGGGAAATGATGAACTGAATTTAAATTTCTATGTGGTTCACTGGGTACTAACTTAAGATTTGAATATCTTTGAGTGCGAAATTCATTCGAAAATTGTTATCAGACCAGCAGAAACAACACTGAATTGAAGTGTCCCAAGCAGTGGCGGCTCACGTATAAACACTATGGAATTGCAGAATTCCCTATTTCCATTTGGTATTATCGATAACATTTAATATAATGAATCCTTTTTTCTTTAATTCTTTCTTTATACGTGTACAATATAGAATTCTTAAGCTTAATGTCTGTAGCCATCCATAGAATTGTGCGCTTCACAGTTCCAGCGGCGTGGTGTTTGGATGTTGTGAGCATGCGCACATTGGAAGCTCGCATGGCTGCGAGGGAAAGATAGCACTGTTGCTTCTGCAGTGCCAACCTTGGCGTGTTGGTGGAAGGTATTTTTTTTTACTCCGCGTGTGGATGGAATGTTCCTTGTTTATTTCCTTTTCTAGTTTAGTCGCTGGAAGGCATATGAAGGTGGTTTAGTTACTTTTACAGTAGTGATCAGAAGATGGCGGAAAGCAAGGCCTCTTTTATTGCCAAATCTGTCTAAAACTAAAAACACGCTGGAAGGGTGAAAGAGAAATTAATTAGTAAAAACTAATTATGTATTTTTTTCTGTGTACGTAGAAATTTAAATTAAGCACCATTGGACTATAGTGTTTTTAAGTGGACATTTTATTAAGATATTATCTAATTATGCTAAAAACTATTATCTTTATTGACATTTTATTATTTATTCGGTTAAACCGAATACGGTTTTTAAGCATATTGTGCTTTTACCTTATTCTTGATGCGATAAAGTGTAGAATTAGATTATTATCCTGCTTCTAGCTATTCTATTTGATTAAGTTTTTCGGTTTTTTTATTTCACAGAAAACTTTAACCATGTCCTTGAAAAGGCCCAGAAAAATTTTTCTAAAGCAGCATCCCCACTAATTTTAACTACGAGCCGCCACTGGTCCCAAGAACTGATTAATCAACCGAAACTGTTCCAGATTTCTTAAACAGGGTAATTACTGGTTTTAGGGCATGACCCAGAAACAAAGGCCTAATCATCGCAGTGAAAGAGTCCAAGTTAGTCGACCGAAAAAACGCGACAATGTTCGTGGTTTCTTCGATTCTACGGGTATCGTTCATCACAAATTTACCCCAAGGGCGCAGATGGTCAACCAGGAATACTATAAAAGCGTCTATCAGCTTTTGCAAGAAAATGTATGGAAGAAAAGTATTGCTCTCTGGCGAAACGAGAATTGGGTCCAGCACCACGACAACATCGTGTGTTTTCGTTTGCGGAATTTCGGCCAAATCCCAAATTCCAGTGCTTCCACAACTCCCCTATTTCCCTGACTTACCCCCTTCCGACTACCTATTTCCTAAATTGAAAACTTTGCTGAAAGGGAACCAATTTTTTTTAACTGAAGACATCCAGTCAAATTCAGAGAGGGTTCTTAACCCCCTTAAGAAAGATCATTTCCAGGAATGCTTCTAAAAGTGAAAAACCGTTGGAGTCGGTGTGTTCTTTCAGAAGGGGACTAATTTGAAGTAGATCTACCACAATAGTCTCTAAGTACCGCTATTTTTAAATTACAGTCCAGTATTAAAACTTTCCAGTCACACCTCGTAACAGTATCTGAAAGTTAATTTACAAACATTAAATATTTTGTTAAACAGAAAATCCCTCTTAAATTTTGTTCAAACAAAATATGGTAAACAATTTATTAACAGAGCAAACGGGGAAAAGACAAAATTAATTTAAAAAATTGCTAATATAAATGTTTAAAAGCCTAGAAATAAGAGAAATATATTCTAAAAATATTTTTACGAAATAACTGGTGTTTAGAAATAGATAAAACTTTATCAACTCACGTGTTATATGTACTATATCATTTAAAATGAACATATTAACATACTATTATGTTAACTTAGTATGTGGACTATGTAGTTTGGAGACTGATTTCTCTATAAATTAGAATTTCCTGTTAATAAATTTTAGCGAGGTTATGTTATTTTGTATTACGATGGTAATTAAAATTCATGAAGTGCTTTTTCGCATTCTAAGTAATTTATCTAGTACCCTCTTCTTGACTAACATAAAACAATTTCGCATATTTAAACCCACACTTTGTTTGAATTAAGAGTATACTTTTGTAACAAAATTATGGAGAAAAATATAAAAAAGTGACATTTGTTACATTGAAATTCCCCAATTAATTTTTTTTTTAAATTTAACTCTTTCCATTCATACTATAAATTTGAAAGTTTATTTTTAATCTTATGTCTCATATTTGGTTATTTTCTTAATTTAATATGATAATAAAATCACATTAACTGGCAAAAATTATCGTTATTTATTTGGTTTAACAAATCTAGAAAACATTTTTTTTTTAATTTTTAAAAGTTTTACCATTATGATAATGATAACGCCATATTCATCAAATAATATTTTAAAATATCAAACTGATAAAAAATTGAGATGCTTCTCTTTGCATTATTACCACATAACGCAAAAATTACTACAGTGCAACCAAATTTTATTCGTTTCATTTATTCATTTTTTGATAAAAAGAACACAATTATATTTATTTATTACAAGCCAAGAGGGTTACCTCTGTTTGATAATGTATTGTATGTTCGTAAATCAACTTACAGTTGCTACTACGAGGTGTGACTGAAAAGTTTTAAGAATGGGCTTGTAATTTCAAAAATGAACATTTTAAACATTTAATATAAAATGCCGAGTAAGACTTTTACGAAATGTAGTATAAAAGGTTACCTTGTTTGTTTAAAGAGATTAATACAGTTAGATAAATGATTGCGGGGATAAAATTGTATATAAATGTGTACTCAAATTTATTTTAATTGAAGTTGATTCCGACTACTTTCTGAAACTCCCGAATGGTTTGAACAATTTGGAGCCGTACAGGATACTATCGGAAAAATTAGAAGTTATAAACTAAGAAACGATATAAACTCATAATTAAATTCTAAATGTAGTGATCAGTACATAGATATTAGCAGTTTTGTCACAGATGAAAGTTACTTCTGTTTTAAAACTAATTTAAAAAATAAAAATAAAAATTTAGTTTGGTACGAGAATTCAGGAAAACTAAACAATCTATGCTGCAATGTAAAATGATGGTCATAAAATAAATTTTGAAAAGATTCAAATTGCATTATCAGTAATTAAAAATATTTTTAATTTTATCCTGCATTGTCCAATTAAATCTACAACGCTATTAAAAAATTTTACTTTACAAAAATATCGATGTTTGAAAAATTATGAAAATTTATTAAGTTCTCTTACTAGTGATATCAGTGAAAGGTTAAATAATATAAAGGCTTTAATTTAGATCCTTTATGATAAACGATTAACTGAATCATAAAAGAAAGGATAGTTAGAGAACTAATATGGTAAAAGGTAGGTTGAAGTTTAGAGAACAATGTATGACAAAATGCTACGTTTAATTAACTAGATCTCTTTTGAATAAGTAAATGTTGTATTACTTAAAATGGTTGTTATTTAAAGTTTGATGTGTATAACAATCTGAGACTTGTAAATATTATCCATAAAGATTACAATAAAATTGTAAACCGTACGGTAAGAGTCTCGCAGGTAAGAAACTGATACTGATATCAAAAAAGGGAGAGACTACATTTCTATTATCAAAATCTGTTTACAATTTCATTGTAATTTTTTTGGATATCACTGCGTTTTGTTAGATTATTCTTTTATTTGTTTTTTATGAATTACTGACGTTATCTTATGGATTTATTATTAAAATTGATTGCCTTTCTAGAACAAACAAACGTAAATTTTTTAAATTTCTCTGCCAATTTTTTTTGTTGAAAGTCAAGTCATTAACTTCATACCATATTTTTTCTATTAAAAAAGTTGTTTCATCTTCAGTACTTTCATTTACATAAGAGAATTTACTATTAAAAAAAAATTGTAGTTTATTTTCTTTTAAATTTTATTATTTCAAGTACATTATCAAGTTTTTGTACGCTTCCTAGCACTATCAAGTACCGCTACATAGCGGCGCGATTCATAAACCCACCTTTTTGCGGAAAAGTAACATATTCGAGCCCCGCGGTTCATATTGTCTAACAAAATTCGAGGAGATTTTTAATTACAAATCTAATTGAACTGAAATATAATTTTTCATGCTTATTTTTTGGTTTTTCCCACGTTCATCTCACTTTTAGGTTAGGTCATGTTTAGAACTGTAAACATGGTTCGATGACTTGGCCGTGCAGTCCAGTTCTGCAGACTCTTGTCAACGAAGTTCAAACTAACTTCTTGATGTAAAATGATATCATGATATTTTATAAAGAATTTGTTAATTCTATAAACTACAGTTAATAAGATAAGTTGTACGGTAAATGTTGTAATTCTCTGTTATGTGTTTTTGTATTTTAACTTTATTTTCAAGAATAACTTCTTTCCCATTATAGTAATGATAAATTTTTTCTTTCATTTATGCTTTTTATTTTTCAGCACATTTAAACAAGAGATACACTTAATTTTTATTAATTTATACATTTAAATAATTTTTTTATTGGGTTACCTACATTTATAATCCGGTAAACATTAATATGCATGATGTTATGTACTAACTTGTGTAATATTGAATAAAGCAATGGTTTTGACATTGACAAATCTGAGGTACGCACTAGGTGTTCGTTACAGGTAACCTAACACCGTCGTACTGTGTAATAGGTGTGGAGTACACGAGTTGCAGCGTTAAACACTTAGGGATATGGGGTAACCCAAACCTGTATGTAGTTCTCTACAGACCATTTACAATGGACATAGCAGGTAATAAAATATGTTATACCCAATATGTTAATGAAGTTTTCCAGTACTTAAAGATTTTATATTTATCTCTTCCGAAGATAGAGATGAAAATTATTAATGACTTTATGACTTCCTTAGTTTTTAATTCATTTACATATTTTATAATAAAAGGGAAAATGTAAAAAAATTCAGTCTGAGTGATTTGTTGAACTAATAAAATTTTATAAAATTTAGAACAGATTCTACACTGTATTGAACTGTAGTATCCAGTTCTAAGTTCACGAAATGTAATTAAAACCATCTTAAATAACAATGCTTTTGGGAATCCGAACAAGTTATTATTTATTAATTTGTCAAGCCCCAAAAATTGTGATAAGAATTGAATATTGACCTGTATATCCTCTACTCTCATAAAAACTAATTTATAAAAAAGATAGTACTAATAATAATAATAACAATAAAATTCAAAGACGATATGATACAAGAGTACTGAAATAAAATCGGTAATAAAATTGATGCACTTCCACTTTTATGGATGGGAAATTTATTTCCCATAAACATGGAAATTTTTTCATAAATTGTTCTCTAAAATTCAACCTTTTACCGTGTTAGTTCTGCAGCAATTCTTTCTTTTATGATTCAGTTACTTGTTTATCATAAAAGATCTAAATTAAAGCCTTTATATTATTTAACTTTTCACCGATACCACTAGTAAGAGAACTTACTAAATTTTCATCATTATTCTATCAAATATTTTTTTAAAGCTAAATCTTTTAATAGCGCTATAGATTAGACAGTGCAGGATAAAAATCAAATAATTTTTAATTACTGAAAATACAATTTTGAATCGCTTTAAAATTTATTCATCGTTCATAATTGCAAAATGCAGCAGAGATGGTATTCAGGAATATTCGTACCACAGTAACAATTTTTTGTAATTGAGTTCTAATACAGATGTTAACTTTCAGCTGTACCAAAACTACTAATATTTATGTACTGATCACTATAACTAGAATTTAATAACAAGCTTATATCCTTTCTTACTTTATAACTTCTAATTTGTCCGATAAAATATTCTACATGACTCTTTCCAAATTTTTCAAATCATTCGGAGTTCCAGAAAGTAGTCGGCATCAGTTTTAATTAGAGTAAATTTAATTGTGCTCACAATTTATATGCAATACATCCAAAATCATTCATCTAACTATAATAATTTCTTTAAACCCCCTAGGTAACCTTTTATAATACATTTTACTAACTTTAAAATGTCATGATTGTGATCTGGATACTTTCAAGTTCTATCATCGGAATACCAGTTACAGTCAAATATAATGGCTTGATATAGTTGTTGGATAAACGTATGTAAATACAATAAATCTTTGTGAAATCACGTATACTTTATTAACATATGGAATAGGCCATATCTTTGAGCAATTAGGGTAGAAATAATTACAGATTTAAAACCTGTAAACTTCACTTCCTGCTATGATTTTTAGAAATACCTGCACTTTACAATAACTGAAAATAAACCCTAAAGCCTTATCTTCCAAGGAGTAGTCATAATTTCAACATAGCCCATTACTTACATATTAACAGAATTTTATCCGCAAAAAAACTAAACTTTTTAAAAACTAATCCTTGTTTATTCTGTAATTTAATTATTACCGGAAAACAAACGAAATATAAACATTTCGTTATTGTTTTTTTTTTCAGATTACATCCGATTTTCTACTAAATGAAAGCAGTGTATAAATGCAGGGTGATTCACTAAGAATATAGTAAACTTTTAGGACATGTTCTGCTGGTGAATTAAAGAAGAAAGTTCATATACACATTGGCTCGAAAACGCTTCGTTAGCGATTGGCGACTGGCGAAATATTTTCCCCTGATTTCTGCGCCTTCGGTTAAATTAAGCCAAACTGTAATTCTTGGATCCAAATTAAAGATAAACTTAGTGATTTTATAAGAAAATTAGCCTGAAAATTTTTATATAAAATCACTCATATAAATCATATACGTATAATCATTATATAAATCAGTTTTCATATAAAATCACTAAATTTAACCAGCGGACATTCGCTAACAAAGTGTTTCCAAACCTATGTAATTTCTTCTTTATTGTTATCAGTAGAAAATTTCCAATAGGAAATTTGAAAGTTTGTTACATTCTTGGTGAATCACTCTGTATACATATTTTTATTTAAAACTTCGTACTACTTTCTTGCTTTGTACAAAGTTATCTCAGTTTTTCTTGTAGCTGGAACGAATATAAAAATAGCAGTTGAGGTACAAGAGATACCAGTTTATTTGAAAATAACAGTATTCATCATATAATCAGTCCCTGTGCTAACAGACTAAGGTGTCATTTATAATTTTGAAATCACCTGCATTTCAATGGGTTTGCATTGTTATATGCAAAGTAGATTCGGCTCATTGCAGAAAGCGAGAAACCAATTGCTTATTTCCTACATTGATCTAGTACGGGATGATTTTTATTCAAGCGAATATCTTTACTATTCTTATATCTGATCGGTTATATCTGGTTTATTCTGTTTGAAAAACCTGAAAATATCGGAAAATCACTGTTCCAAATTCCTTCAAATTAAGTAAATTGAGAGTGAAAAGGTGATTAATAAGTGGTTAATATAAAATATATTTAGAAGATATCCAGAGATTTTTAAATGACTGGAAACTCAAACTGATAGAAAATAGTCAAAAAGAGAGATTTTTCAGTTTTCATTGAACTTTCTTTCGTATAAAATCTAAGTAACGAAATGAAATCAGATATGACATAGACTTATTCAAAAATAAAAAAGGACCACTATTCTAATGTTTTTAATGCAACTGTAAAGCAAATTATTAAGTTACAAACTGATTTATCAAAATATAACGCTGCAGTACGAAAAAACTCTAGGGGTAAAGTCATCATCATGATGTCAAATTGGACCATTAAATCCTCCAACTCAAATGCTTTAACCAGTTTTCAAACATTCAAAGAGATATGTATAAGTTTTTACTACGAGTAAATCAGTTTTTAAATCTATCTTTTTTTAGGTCTATTACAAATATGCTTTTATAATAATCATTATATAAATCACACGCACAACTACCGATTTTTGAATTCGTACTCCAAAAATCTTTTCATAGTCTTTCACACACTTTTAATCAAAATTGATTTATTTATAACTAAATTTCTAACAGTTAATAATGTTGCAGCAAATGTTCGTTAATTCATCTGTTTTAAACATTTAAAATGTTTCATTCAGAGAAATTTTCAGTATTATACAAAATCTCCTCACACAGTTAAATATATGATATCCGTAAATAATATTCAGAAGAAAGAAAAAAAATAATATTGGTTTTTATTTGAACGAAATAAAATGTGTTTAAAATACGGGAAATTATTTTCCCCTCATATTGGCGTAATGATATCCCTATCGATATTTTTCTCTAATCCCTTTTGTTTTACAGAAAAAAAAGTTAAACATAAATAGAATGAAGGAATCTTAAATTATTGCTTCATTACTTTTCCATGTTATTGCAAGCGATTTAGGAATTATTGGAAAAAAACAGAATATCAAGTTTCGAAACATGGCGTCAAGATTGACTTTTTATAATTACACATAAACTAATTAATAAAATAATGATAGTAAATTAATAATAAAGGATACATTAATTACAGAAAAGTTTTTAAAAAAATCTCTAAAACTGAATAATATAGCGTTGGAATTAATCAGCAACGTAATTCCGTTGAAAACACCAGCTGTACAAAAAAAAGAATATCTGATTTTACTCTCACTATCTCTTGGATGAGCATACAGAGTTGTTTTAAGGTTAGAATCAAAGAGCAAAATCGGTAGTTTTAGTTACGGGAATGGGCAAATTGATTCCCTGCCTTTCCACATGACAGCGTTACTAGCAAAGTTGATGACTCCTGAACGGAAAGTCATCTGTAATATGCAGTTTGCTAGATATGAATCTGAAGTTACAGTTCATCGTGTATTCTGTAGAAAGTTTATATGTGATCCTTCGAGTACAGTAACATATATCGATGGCATAATCGGTTTGAAGTAGCAGTGCCGGCGATGGCAGTGGAAATATTTTAAGCAAACGCTTAAAAAATATGCGTCCACATCGTTTACAGTTGTTAACAAATAATGCAGCCTACCGACTACGCAGTGGATGGCGACTTCGCAATCGAAATGTTTCAGCTTGAAGATGACGAATTTCGTGATCTTATTGTGTTTAGTGATGAATCAACATTTCATCTTAGAGGAAAAATTAACACACATAATATCCGAATCTGGGGATCAGAAAATTTCAAAAAATTTTTACGATGTCAACGGGATTTACGAAAATTAATGTTTTTTGTGCGATATACCTATGGCAAGTTTTTTGGGCCGTTCTTTTTCGCTGAAATAAGTGAAACAGGAGTTGCTTATTTTGATATACTGCGTACATGGCTCTTTCCTCAACTCCAAGATGGACAAGAGAATTTTATTAAAAACATTTTGAGCCTCTTCATCGGCATAACTCTGTATTGAGATTGATTGAATGATGTTTTCTACTAAAGTACCGCGGTATCGGTCGGCGAGGACCCTATGACAGAGCTTATTTGCGGTGGCCTCAAACATCACCCGATCTGACACCACGGGATTTTTTTCCTTTGAAGTTTTATAAAGAATCTTGTATATGTGCCTCCGCTACTCACTGATCTATCCTATTTGAAGTACAGGGCTGAAACAGCTGTGGCTTTCATTACTTCATACGTGCTTGTTAAGTATGGATAAACTCTCAATCGGTTGGATGTTCTATGCAACAATAGGAGTTCACATTGCGATACTTGTAAAGAAAAACTGTAAGACCTATTCTTTCATTTTATTTGTGATTCATTTCTATAAATAAAAATTAATAGATATTAAATAGCTTTAAAACCAGATGTTATTTTTTGTACACTCTGTTTAATATATATTTATTTGTATGTTATAGAGTGTGCCGCAATTTTTTTTCAGAAACTCTCATATGAAATGAAATTATTCCTGTAAACTTCAATACAAATTTTTTTCATATAATAACAATTTTTCGGACGTTTACTAAATTGTTTCTGATGTACTCTCACCTAAACAATGATTTTCTTTCAACTTAAGTTAAAAATTTGCGGTAACTGAAGTTATTGGATTTTTCTTTTTTACATTTTTAGTCAACTAATTTAACATTTTAACTGAACGGTTATACTGTACAATTAAACTTGCCACAAAATATATAATGTACCCTTTCTCATCCGCTGTCCTTTCTCTTCATGCCATCTCTACGGACCTACAACCAGGTTCAATTGGTTGAAATATGTACGGTTATAACATTAAATAAGTAAAAAATATATTTAAAAAAATGTTAAATGTGACGTAATAATTAGCTTATTTTTTACTAAAAATAAAAAAAATCTGTCAAGGTTATTAATATCTTTTTAGATTAGTATTTATAAAAATTATATTACGCCAACGCAGATTATGACGACAAATATTTTCCCTTCCTTTCAAAACCAGCTTATAATTCAGATTATAAAACCATACACTCAATTTAAACCCAATTAAATACTTCAGTTTCTTACGATTGTACTTTGAAACTAAAACGTGTTGAAAAAACTTTTATTGACAACCGCCGCAACTGTTTAATATTAGATATTAAGCTTTAAGATTAGTTTTTAACGACTGGTATTACACTTATCTTTAAAATGAGACGTAGAGATACCAGTATGAAATAAAACTATAAAAAATTACTACAAAGTTTAGATATTATGATTCTACGAATTTTTTATGAAAATTAACGATTTGTTCTGTCAAGAAACAAAACCCATCTCGTCTTTGGTGATAATGAAACATACATATTTAGCGGCAACAACAGGTAAAATAATTTAATTAACGTTTAATAATTAATTTAATTAACACTTAAACACATAACTGTACTTACACATATTAATTAATTTTTTTGTATTTAATAAGCTAAGAAGTTCTTGATTTACGACATTTTTTTAATAACATTTAATGAGTTGTAAAATTGATTATCATTATATTTATTACACTGATAGACAAAAATCTTTTTTAATTTTTCTCTAAGTGTAATACCATTTCTTGAATTGCTTTTTTGCATACATTACAGATTTGTAAATACAATTTTTCTATCACCCTTAATTTTAAATAAATTATGCTTCAAAAAAATTAAGAGAAAATATATTAAATCTGTAAAACTTATAATTTTGCATGGCCATACCTGTGTTAGAATGATTTCGCTGATGATTTTCATGTATAAATAGCCTCAGGCACATACTGAATTAATGTCCAACAGTAATCGACTAGCATGTTAGTATTCCATTTCCCTTTATAGCGGCTTTCCATCACCAAAATGTCTTGGTGAAAACGTTCACCGTGTTCGCCACTCACGTCTCCGAGGTTGTCCGGGAAGATATCCAGATGTGAGTGAAGGAAATATATTTTCAAAGACATACTAAATCCCATACCTCTGTATGAAGTAAGAAGTTGATTAACAATATCGTGGTAATTGTCGGATTTTTGTTTGCGAAAAACTTTTGCAAGCGTCTTTAAATGAAAGGCAACCTGTATTTTCTACATTATTTAACATTGAGTTAAATACATCATTGCTTATTTGAGAACCAACAAATATTTCTTCTTTAATTTTCCTTCACTTACATTCGATAATTTCTGCCTGATGTACAAAAATCCGGGACTATCCCTTTCTTAGCTTTAACAAAGTTTTTCATGAATCCTAACTTGATATAGAGAGGAGGTAAAAATATTTTTTTTTGGGTTCAACTAAGGGCTCATGAATAACATTTTTCCCATTTGGAATTAAGTTGTTACGTTTCTTCCACTCTTTGGTGACATAATGTTTATCCCTAGCTAGGCTTCCCCATTCGCAAAGAAAACACATGTGCTTAATAAAGCCTAACTGCAGGCCTAACAAAATAGCTATGACTTTCAAATCACCACATATGTTCCAGCTATGTTTTTTATAATTTATATTTTCAAGAATGTCTTTCATCATATCGTATGTCTCTTTCAAATTAATACCATAAGCGATTGATATCAAAGAATACTTGTTACCTTTGTGTAGTAGAACCTCTTTTAAAATATACTTGGATGAATCTATGAAAAGACGCCAGTCCTCAGGATTATGAAATTATCCTAAGTGCAACATAAGTTCATCAATATTTTTGCAATAGACCAAATTATTTTCATCAATAAAGTACTGAGAAAGTTCTTTTTGTCAGCTTTGAAAACCCAAAATTTTTGTATTTTTTTAAGTAAACTCCAACCTTGCAGTCTTGATTCTATCAGTTAGCTTGATTTCTTGATAAATTTAAACCCCTAACCAAGTAATTTATTCACCTTATGATATAAGATGTGTAGCTTATTGGAAGATAATTCAAAATCAAAATCATTGTTGCCTTCTTCAGTACTGCCTGATTCGTCATCTGTGTTTTAGAAACATACATTCACAGGTGGCTGAGGAACTGGAATAATTTCACTGCGAGGTATAGGCTGACAGCAGATTGCAATGAAGGATATTTTACAGTATCTGTTACATGATATTTTGGTTCACGGCAAACCATAGATACAGCAAATGGCAAACCCTTCCGTGTACCTTTCAGCAGAAAAATTAGTAGTGAATACTATATGAGGAGCTCACGCCTTATCCTGATCACCAATTTTACACTGAAAGAACAAATGATATGCTTTTTTAGTTAAAGGTTTAATGTTTTTTCTATTTGATTTTACGCTAAACTCAGCACATACATAACAAAAGGCACCCATCATTTACACAATTTCGAGGCATTATAACACTGCACTGTTAACAAACTTAAGACAGCAATAAGACTGAAAAAAATTAATTCATTCCTAAATCCAATGCTTAATACAATCAACATAGCTGTGTTGTCAGCTACATGTTTTGACCTGCACAGACATGATTAATCTTGTCCATGAAGGCTCACTTTTCAATATTAGATATGATGTCATAATATGTTACTGTGATATGATTTAACTCTTTGTCTAGTATTGTTTATTTATAGCTTACAAATTATGTTCACAAAGTTAAACAATAAAAAATGAGCTAAAAAAAATACAATACAGGAGCTTAAAATGCTAACTATACATTGAAAAATGAAAAAAATTATTTAATTAAAATTTAAATTTTTTTCAAAAATGGTGGGTGATAGAAAGATTCTGAGTTATATTCGTTTTCAGCATCAAAAACAGATTAAAATTATGTATAGCGTGTTAGGAAATAAAAATTATGTTTATCAGTGTTATTATTAAAACTTTCTACATCGAATCTCATACTATCAAAACCTTTTAAAGTTCTATTTTCCTCCTAACGAGTGTATCGATAGTCTTTTAGCGACCATAACCTAAACTCTACTACATTTCCTTGCTTTCTTTATTTCTATATGAAGCTGTAGCATTTTCAGCTTGAACTTTCTTGTAAGATAGTTCAATCTGTTAACACAACAGCAAGCTAAAACGATGTTGGCTTTATGATAATTGCTGAATAAGTATAGCTATGATCGCTTAGGGAAAGTTTAAATGCCTGTTATCCCGTTTTCATTTTATCTTAAGTTTAAATAACATCTTATTTCCTTCTATTAATTAATGATTTAAAAGATTTACAGCCATAGTCTTTTATAATTAAAAAAATTTGACTTTTTATTGATAAAATAAGGTAAGAAATGAATTTAAAAAATGTAATGAAATAATAACACAAAAGTAGTAATAAATAAAAATACACTACAATATTGTAGTAGTGTTTATAGAACAATGAAAAAAAAAATAAAAGCAACAAACTAATTTCATTTACGGCAAACGTTTAACTGAAACCGTAACTTAACTTAAAACACACATAAACGACTAAAACCTCGAACTCAGATTGTCCATAACGACCAAATTCACGCCTCTTATAAAGTCTTTGATAAGATAATAATTTATCTCAAGAAAGACAAAGATAGTATGAACCATAAACCAAATAAATGTCCTCCTTCCATTAAAAAATTTAAGAGCTGTAGTAACCGTTATTCTACAAGCATTTCTCTATAAATATTCGATTTTCGTCTAAACAATAATTGTTTTTTACTGATTTTACACATCAATTTCCTCAGTACCTGTCGACGATAACTGTTTAACTATCGAAATGACTAATTAATTTTAGTATTTAAAATTAAATTTTTGTAAATGGTTTTTGAATATATTCTTGTTTACTAATTTATTTTAATAACCGTCTAGCATAGTCCTTTCTTTGTATTTTACTGAAAGATGATTAAAGTGTTTTATAGATAATATTTTCAAGCAAAACATAAATGATTTAATTGATTTAAATTTGACGCTAAATAATGCTAATGTACTTGTAAATTAACTGGCATGTATTATTTTACATAATTTTCTTATTATTATGTATTTTTTATTTATCTAACGCTCGTTTTAAAAGTAATTTGAAGTAATTTTAAAAAAAATATTTTTTTTAAATTTATAAAATAATAATTTAATACCATATCATTCACGTGAGGGCAAGAAAAGAGATATTACTCAGTATTTCTCCAAACAGTACATTTTTTTTGGAAATTTTTTCCGAATTATGATTCAGCCAGGAAGGATTCCAAACTGTGTCTAGCGATACCCCCGGTGTTTTCTGTTCCTCCACTTAACTGATCCCCAACTTCTTTTGATATGCTGAGTCTGTGATCGAACAACGATGAACATTTGGTGTAGTTCTTTGCAAATTCCCTCAAAAATGAATTGTTGTGGAAGAACCCTGCCCACATTATTTTTACGTCGTGTAAACAGACTTTTATCAATCTCCACCTCTGCACCGTTACCACCTATTTTGCCCGTCGGATACTGATGTAAAGTAAAAGCACATATTTTTCTTCGGTACATATTTCAATCGACTGCAGTGCGTTGACTTATGTTCAGTTGTTGTTCGCGGAAGTCTGCTGAAGTCGGTTTCTCTCACCAACCATAAATTAATCGTGTAACAGTAACTATCAGACTACTACTTACTACTCTCTGGCCAATTTCTAGCAAGAAATCGCTTAGATTCGTTACAAGTTCTTTTGTTACAATTCGACAGCTAAATAAATTAAATAAATGATCAAAGTTATTGCGATAACAAGCAGATTACGAGAAATAGACTTCAATAACATCGGGTACAACAAAAATAATGCGTAATAATATAAATAATAGCAATATGTAATAGCTGTATGTGTAATAAAATATGCGTGCCGGTTAATGCAAAGTACATTAAAACCTGATTCAAATCATTTACCAATACTGACATACCTACACAGTATTTACTTTAATAATTTTTTTAACCTCAATTCAGAAAAATTTTCATAAGATCTAATGCAGCGCTTCTCAATCTGGGGGTCGAGGTGATATGAAAGAGGAGTCCCGAAATTATCCTTAACTTTACACGTAAACAATAATGTAATCATTTTATGAGAAAAATAAATCATGTGTTATAAACATTTTACTTACATTTATAAGAATGCATGTAATGAAAATAAATTAATAAGGTGGCTGCATTGGTTTATTACATACAAATTTCTCCATTCGTGGATCTGTGTTAGAAAAACACAAAAGCAAATTGTCTTTCAGTGATAAAAGACGATTCCTATATTCACTTTTTAGATAACCATTAGACGAAAAATCCGGTTATTGGAATTGCGAGATGAATTAGTAATATTTTTCCAGTATAAACAAACGCCATTCTCTATTTTTTTACAAAATAATTAGTAAATGTTGCTGTTGGATTACTTAGCTGATGTATTCTCGCAATTAAATCACTTGAATGTGAATTTATAAGGACGAGATAAAAATATTTTATTAATGACAAAGTACATGCTTTCATTAAGAAGCTTTATATCTGGATTCCACTCATTTCCGATTATATTGAGAAAAAATTTGGATGAAGAAGACACTGTTATTTACCACAGTTTAGATAGAATGAAGATACATTTGCGTGAACTAAAAATTCAGTTGGCGCAGTATTTCCCGAAAAATAAAAATGATTTCTGGAAGAGATGGGTACTGAATCCATTTAGTGAAAACGTTGTTGCAGCTGTTAAGTTACCAGTTGAGATTCCAGCTCATGAAAATATCTGCCGATAAAACGTTACAATTACAATTCACGTCTGAAGGTTTAGATACGTTTTGGCTTGCTCGTCAAAGTGAATATTGAAATCTAGTCACAGAAACATTGTCAATATTATTCCCTTTCGCCACGTCTTACCTCTGTGAAAAGGGTTTTGACCGCCTATGGTTGCGCTAAAAACTAAATATAGGAATCGTCTTTTATCACTTGAAGACAATTTGTTTTTGTATGTTTCTAACATACATCCATGTCTGGAAAAACTCTTAAATGAAAAACAAATGCAACCATTTCTTTAATAATATTTTCTTTACATGTGTACTTATAAATGCAAGTAAAAGGTTTATAATAAATGAATTTTCTCATAAAATGATTTCATTATTATTTTCGTGTAAAGTTTTAGGCTAATTTCCCCAGGTTGAAAAACCGTAAATTAATAGAAACTAATACTGAATTAATAACGACATAACAACAGAACAAAAGTCTACAATCCACTATATGGAAGTATCATTTACTTTTACTGTTTACACTTTTGAATGAATAAAATCCTGTCACTTTCACTCCTGTTCACAAATAACTCAACAGATTCTTGTTTTCGACCACAGTCCAAAATGGAATACTCTTGACGAACTTTTCACTCGTTATTACCAAACACTTACTATGATCGATTTTATTGCACACTATACCGAACTCGAACTTAAAAAACTAACTTCTTCGCTGGTCCCTGGCAGTATTCATATTTCCTGACCTGCAGTACCAGTACCTGAGCGCCCTTTTGATTTTTCAAGCGTAATAATTTTTGTTGTCCGCGCTTTCTACGCTTTTCTATTAAGCCTTTTCTAGAAAGAATTTCTTTGCCGTTCTTTCTAGATCTTCTTTCTTTATTTTCTCCACCTTTCTTCTTTGTGGAAGATTCTCTATCCGCTATAAAATATATAATATAATAAAATCTCTAATACATAATGTAATAATATAGAATGTGATAATTTATACTTATTAAATATATAAAGTTATATTTTTATTTATTATTTTTATTGGTTTTATAAAATTGAGTCCGTCTGTAACGGGGTGAAAAGTGAGAGGAAACATTTAATGAAAATTATATATTTCAGGAACAGAAGGTGTCAGTCGTACAAACTGGTGTTTAGACTTTAAAAACAAATTGACACATGTTTTACTATTTTTCAAATATCCAAATTAAGGCAAGAGAGCTGACCAAAATGTTGAATAATATTCTTCATCTTAACAATATGTAATGAATTTTTGTAAAATACAATACGACTTTGAACCACTTTTTCCATCGTTTTATCGTACAAATTCGAAGGAGAATGTTGATACTTTCTCGCTGAAATTATTTTTGCGTGAACAAGAGTTTTAATTTATTACTTGATCGGTTATTTTTTCGTGGGGTAGTAGCGTTTTACCGTCTGGGAATGTTTTCAATATCTGTATAATTTCACGGTGTGATTCAAAGTCAAATGTTTGCATACGTATACGAAAACAAATTATATTTGATACGTTACATACTGTGCCATTTGTTGAAAAATTCAAAAATTACAAAGTCGTAGGATAAAAGATAATTTAAAATCGTACGATGAAACTAACGAAATTAATATCAGTTAGAGCAGCAGCCGAACGGGCCACAAATCAAAATAGAAGTCTAGTACCCCATGACTATCAAAAAAATTTCCAGGGATAATGGTGGGGATTGACCAATTGTATGATTGCTTTTCGGTTAATGATTTTACATGGACTGTTCCAAAGTGAGCTAATCCAACTTTTGGTCATCCTCGCAGCTGATGGAAAACTAATTATGTAATTTACAAAAAAGTGCTATAATAGATTTTTTAAAAGTGTTTTCTACTAGCCTAAATACGCTAAAAATCGCTGACCAAAATATTTTGACGTATATGAACATTTCCAGGATAAAAACCAACCACTAGAAACAATTTGACTAAACCAAAAATCATCGCCAAAGTAAATAGACCACTTTGCCAATATTCCCATTAAAACATCATCTTTTAAATTGACGGTAGAATTTTAACAAAAATCTAATGTTTCTTTTTAAAACTTATCCTAGGTACAATCCAAAATCCAAGCGGGCGAAGACGCAGGCAACAGCTAGTAATAAAAACAAAAATAAGCAAAAGTAGCGTGTTGCAAAGTATTTTAATTACGTTTTTAATTTTCAAATTATGATAGTTAAAAATTAAATTTGTTCCGTTTTTTTTTTTTTTTTTACTTTACAATGATTGTAATTGTGATTACAAACGATAAATCCCTAGGTCTCTACTGAAAAGTCTTGTGTGTGTAATTTATATATATATGTGCAGAATGATTTACGATAAATGCTACAAACTTTCAGGATATAATCTATTGGTGAAATTAAAGAAGAAATTTGTATAAACATAAGTTCGGAAACGCTTCCTTAGTATCAACTGGGGAAAGATTTTTGTGCTTCGATAAAATTAAGCCAGACTTCTTGAGATCCAAATTAAGGGGCAAATTTACCTAATTTATTTTTAAAAAATAGGTCCTAGAACTTTATTTTTACTACTGTTTGAGAAATCCAGGTAAAATAAAAAGGTTTAGGGTTGAAAATTACACTATTTCATTATATTTGGCGTAAAATAATTTTTTAAATGGATAATACACATAAAAGTTTTAAAGAATCATGGAAGAAAATTAATTCTGAGTAATTGGTAAAAAAAATTGTTCAATAACTCATATTCTCGCTAGAATTATCATAATTAATTTGAGATCGTAAACAAAGATCAACGTTAATGCAAGTATAGATTACAGATTTTTTTTAAAAAGGATATTGTTTTTGAAGGTATGTTTTGATTCTTGACTCTCACTAAGTTTTATTCTATTAAAGTACTGTAATTTTTTTTTTTCTAATTATTAAGAAATTATATTTTGTATAGCAAATAGTAACTTTATTACATTCTCTTTAATCAATCTTTGTTACAAGTTTTTTAATGAGGGTTTTAAATGACATTCTTTATAAAACGATAGGAAAGCAGATTTTCATTTCTTTCAGATATTTTTGTTAATTCTGATTCTTTTATACAAAATTTCTTCTTCTTCTACATCCGGTTGACTCTTGCTGGAGCATAAGGCCTCCACTGTTCTCTCCACCTGACCTTGTTGGCCGCCTTCCTCTTGATCTTCTCCCAGATCCTTCCTCTCTTCCTCAACTCCACCATCATTGTCTTCCTTCAAGTACTCATCGGCCTGCCAATCCTTCTTCTACTAGAAGGAGTTCATTCAAGGGCTGCACTAGCTACCACATCAGCCTCTTTCCGAAGAGTGTGGTCAACCTACCACCACTTCCTTCTTTTGATTTGCTCTTCTCTGAGTTTTTGGTTAGACCGGTGCCACAACTCTTCACTTGTTATGAAGTCAGGCCACCTCACAACCAATACTTTCCTCAAGCACTTGCTGACAAATACTTGAAGCTTTTTTCTGACCGTTGCTCAACTTCCAGGATTCACACTCGTACAACAGCATACTCTTAATATCAGAATTGAAAATTCTTTTCTCATTCCTTTCATAAAATCAATTTGATCGCCGTTTCTTACTCAACATACTGAATGCTCCAAAAGCAGCCCCAAATACTTTAATTCTCCTTAAATTATCCTCGGTCCCTCCACTCCTGTCCACAACACTCCCCAACCATCTCTACCTCCTCTTGTTCAACTCTTATCGTATCTCTTCCCTCATCATTCACTTTCATGTACCTTGTCTTCCCCCTATTTATCCTCAATCCCGTTTACTCACTGGATTTTGTACCGTATTAAATCGTTTTTTACGAGTGCATTGCATTGCATCTGAGTATCTTTTTAATTTTATTGAAATACACCAATTTTTCTTTTTATATTTTCGTAATTTTATTAGGTGTGATTCCCATTAATATTAGAACTACATGTCCAGTACATACTTAATTACATACTTTTTTAATTTTTCACTCATCCGGTACGTACGGATTATCATCCTGATAATCGGCGTTCTAATGTTTTTAATATTAAAATTACAATCTACTAGAATTTTGAATTTTTTTTCTTAAAAATAAAATGTTAAATTGACACGTATTATGAACCTTTTTATCAAAATTATGAGAGAAATATGCTTCTGAAATTTTTATAAGATAAATTTTCATTGGTCATTTTATACTTTATTATAATATGTTGTTATTTCGAACAATCCTTCTTATTTTGAAAAAAAAAAGATGTACTAATATCTTATAGAAGAATACTTAACATAAAAATTTGTTCTCTAATTTTTACTTTGAAACAACTGCGTTAAAAGTTGTACAGATATTCATTCTATGCAGTACACTTAATTCTGTAACTTAGATTAATCCTGAGGTAAAAGTTAACGACATTAAAATGTGCGTTACCAGTCCCAGTATATTTCAGACAATTAGCAATGTACCAGACTATTAGCAAGCCTTTTGGTTTTTCAAAATTTATTTACCTATTTTCGATTTCTGAATTCAGATGTTTTAAAAGTATTTCATATCACCTATATACAATTTGCTCTAGAGTTTCAAATAGATCCTTTATAATGTTTGAAATGATATTTCGCTGCCTTTATTAAAACCTGTAATTTACTTCAGGAAAACGAGACTTTCAAGGTTTTAACAAACTGTTTTTTTTCATACGGAAAAATCTATTCTTTTTTTTTCTTTTTTTTTTTTATTAAAACACTTCCAACACGTAATTATATCATTAACTTGTAAAGATATAATTTATTTCTGCAATTACAAGTATATTACCGAAAATGCGAAATTTGTCGAATTGATTTAGTTTTACTGGACAGAAAGTAGTTCTTATCTACTGTGTTTCTTCATTAGCGGAACATATACTTTGTTTTGGATCCTCATTAGATGACGTAAAAGGAAAGAAAATAACCTATACAGTGGATTTTGTACTTACTACAGTTTACTTTATTTTAATATAATGCATAATATTTATTACACAGTTATTCTGCAGACAACAGACATGAATTAAATGTTCCAGATGTTCTAGAAAACATGGAAATATTCAAGCTAAAATTAATATGACAGGAACTAATTAATGAGCAAATAAACACTCAATCCTATGTAATGTTTAAAAATTTAAAATTATTAAAATGAAGAATTAGAAGAATTAATTTCAGAGATATGAACTAAGTTAATCCTTCCTTACCACATATATATTATCGTCACTATGTTTCTTCAAAATTTATATCCTGATTTTTACTGCTCTTAGGCGGTCCCATATACCGAACATGGTCAGCGAGTTTTGTTTGAAAACATTATATACAAAAGAAATTTATAAAAAAAATACTTTATAAAAATTTCCCTTTGAGATCAACATCTACAAAGAAAATATATAAAATCGGATCTTGATGGTAAATTTACTTCGAGATTACAAGTTTAAACACTTTTTCACAAAATTTAATTATAATATGTAATGTGACAAAATAAACAGCAAAATATCCAAATATTTACATTTTCAGAGTACGGAACACCTTTAAAGAAATTGATGTTTGCCGATCGTAATTTTCTTTAAACATCTATGTCTGTTGAATCATCATCATCATCATCTATGTCCGTCATCTTGTATTATTGAAGTACTATTGCATAAACCTTAATGCGGCCATAATGGGCCACGACGCAGTAAATATGGGTAATCTCAGTGTGATGTTGGGTGACAGAGATGCTTAGACAAGAATAATGACTGCGGTGTCAGTCATAATTCGAATCAAGGCACCAGTGGAGAGGGACAGGCAGGCTGGAAGACTGCAGTTGATCTGAGGCGGAGCGACTGATGCCAGATGGCTGTGGGCGGCCAGTCTTATGGGCTGGGCGGCGGGGGCTCCTTGGAGTCGTCGTTCGCCGATAATCCCCTGGGGACGTCGCTCTGGCTATTCTAATTCGGTGACAAAAGCGCCCGGGTGATTACGCAGGGGCTGTTTACATACCACGTGGATTGGGTCTGTCCCCTGCGTGACTAAAGGAGGGGGGGGTTTAGCGGGTGAGAGCCCCGCACTTGCCATCAGAGCGGACCTGGCAGCGGCTGGCGAAGCTTTTTCCTTCTACGGAAAAAAAAATCAGTTATTCTGGAATTATAGGGACGGAAAAAAAATATCTCACCTAAACACATCTTTTCCGACGAGTACAGTCGAGTAAAGGGTTAAAATTTAAATTACTGAAACAAGATTTTTAACAAGATTTCTAATCAACTCTTCTGTATTTTTATTTCTTTTATTTACCTCATTTGAAATCTTCTGAATCAATTATCAGTTAATTCATACAACTCAAGTTTCATAGATAACATAAAAACTAGTGGTATTATTTTGATTTTGGTAAAAGAATTAAATAACCTTCAACTTAAATTTAGTCTTGTCGAAAATTATTTTATTTATAAATAAAATTTTATTAATTACACCATGACTTATCATTACTTATTATTGATATCCGTTTGAAGGTTGTTAGATGATTAATTTCGTAAGTAGATTTATTTATACCGTAAATAGAGTAATAAGCTACATTACTATTAAAACTATTTTCTTGCTAATATTACACATCTGTTATTGTCAGAGAATTTATAATGTATAATGTTTGTAAGTCTACATCTACTGAATTTTGTGTAAATTTCAAGAAAATCTGATATCGATTTGAATAATTTCTTAACTAGTTTATAACTTGAAAATTTAAACGCCAATCTTTCTAATACATGTCCTTACGCAATAATTAATTTAATTGAGAGAATATAATAATTTGCAATTCCTTTTTTTATTTTTTTCATTGCTTGATGAATTACTTTACCATAGAAGCACAGAAAAGTTTTACGTGGAAGTATAGAAATGGAATTCTTGTAGCGTATTAAAAATCCCATGTTTGACTGGGAATCGAATCCGGAACCCTCCAAATGAAAAGCCGAGAGCTACCACTCTGCCACGGAGATCGGTGTGTTTTATTATTCCGCGTTCTATTATTTTAGATCAACAAAGCATCCTCTAGAAAGGTGTTTCCGTTGTTGCAACTGTATCTTCTTCTTCCCATTACAAAAAGAAATACATAGAAAAATGCAAGCTGAGAGAGAAATGGTAATTTTATTCAACTTGTTAGTTTCAGTAAATTTAATATAATTTGACACGGATTTGACATTTGACATCATAATGACACGGACATTGTTATCGACTGTATCATCACTTGGAAAATTAAAATAATGTGTACAAATCATACAATGCAAATGTGGTGACGAAAATTAACGATAGATATATAATGATGATATATAATTTATGTTAATGAAAGTTAAAAGATACTATAAATCATCTTTTAATTTTTAAAAGATTCAAACGAGAAGAGGTTCTCAATTCGATCTAATTTATATTTTACATACTTCATGTTCACATCTTAAACGTCACCAACTGACTGATTTCGAGGATTTACTAAATTTCGTACAGTAGTTTGATCGATTAAAACTTTTCCTACTTCAAATATTATGACTTATATGGTTTTTTTTTTTTTGTAATCAAAAGAAGAATTTATTAATATGGTGGGTTTAAAGGAAATAGTTAAACAATCTATTATTGCTTGTGTATTACTGGTACTATAAGTTTATTGTAAGTACGTAGGCCTGTTGATTTGGACTTTTGTATTTTATTTCTAGTCATTTGTAATGAGTTCAAATTAGTTCTTAGGAGCAATAAGGTACAATTTACCCCCTTATCGTCCGGAAAGTAGACTTTTCCCCTTTTCTTTTTGTTCCTTAAAAAAGTAAGAATCAAATATCACTCAGACTTTAAAATTCATTTCTATATATCCCTCTCTTTAGAAAGTAAAATAATACTTTTTTTCGACTATCTAGTCATATTGTAATTCCTGATAACTTTAATCTTCTTCTAACTTTAAATAATCTTCGTATTAATTTTAAAATTACCTTCATTTAATAAAAACCTCTATAAAGTTACAACAAAACCATATGAAACGATTTTTTAAATATTTTTTGTTTTCTTATTCGGTGTAAATTCAATAGTAAACTAAATTTTATTAGTATTCATTAAATCAAAATTGACTACTACATAAAGAAATGATGATTGAAATTCATTTATTCTATTAATAAGAGTATATTATTATTTGAAGAACTATATATCCAGGAAAATTCCTTTATACATGGACACCCAAATAATAAATAATAATGTTTAGTTAAGAAATAGCAAATATTGATAGAAATTAAAATCACGGGTACTACCGTAAAAACACGTAAATAGTTATATCCAGATAACTGGCTAATCTTGATACAAACCAAATCATTCATCGAAAGGCATATTCACATTATATTAACATAGAGATATTAATATCTACCCTGAACAAGAAAGAGCAAGAAGTCTGAAAACTGGCAAAAAAGAAAAGCTGAAAAAACAACAAATCAGCAAGAAAAGAAAGAACTTCCCAAATAAAAAATGAACTAAAGTGATCCATTATGGTCTTAAAAGTAAAACAAAAAAAAAATAAAAAATATAGAGATATATATATAGTGTTTCTATAATATTCTAAGAAACTAAGCCATCTTAAAAATTAACAACAGAAATTGTAAAAGATTATATTTCTAAAAGTTCCATCAATAATTCATTACTCCAGTCTTGTTTTTAAAAAAATCCTTTTATGAAAAAAAAAACGCGCATATAAATTTCAGTGACTTATTTAAATATTAAAAATTGTACTTTTTATTCATAAAATTTATTTATACGTTACGTATATATTGTGTATTTTATATATATATATATATATATATATATTCAAATTACATTCTATCATATTTTATAGAAACATTTACGGCATTTCCCCCACTGATTGTGTGCAGTTTGATCGCTCGTAATAATACTATCTTAGACAGTAAATTTAAATGCTAATCCTATATTACGTTATCAAGGTATTATAATTCACAAATGATGGCATAAATTACTGTAGTACTATCTAAAACAACTGTAACTCGGTGATGAATACAGAAATAGGGAGTATTAACCATTTCTCCTCTTTACAAGAAGAGTGATATAACTTAATACTTAATTTTTCAGAACACCCGTTTTAAATTTGTTTTATTAATCTACCTTCAATAATTTTATTCAGTTCCAATGTTGCTCAACTATTCATTATCTTTTATTAGTGAAAGTAGTACGGGCGACTACATTCTCTATTGTCTTTCAGTAATTTGATAGATTACTTATACGTCAACACAAAAAATGTTATTTTGACTTATTACATTCTTCTTCTGCAAATGATTAAAATTGTTTTGTTTTTAGATTAATCCATTTTATTCCATTAGATTCATTTTATTTTTAATATGAAAATAACAATTTTGTGTTTTCTCTTGTATGATTATCCCTTTAGATTTCAATCTTTACGTTGCTTAGATAATTAAAGTTATAATGATTAGATAAATTAAAAATAACAAAATTTTTATGGGTAAACTTTAATTTTTTATGTATAAAAATATTCAAAGATAAAATATTAATAATAAAATAAAATAGATTTTTTTTAAATAAATTTCTGTTCTATTTTTTTAATCAAGAATAAAAAAAATACATTTTTTGTATTAATTAATTGCATAGATTCAATGAATTAAACCATCTACGTATTTTGCTTTTATAAGGTTGTCTTATAGAGATGTAAAAGTCAATTTTAGTAGAATCAAGCGTTTTTTAGAAATAAAACATTTATTTTCAATAAGAAGCTTTTTCTTTTGTGACGCATACCTTTTTCATGCAGCTGATTCCTCACGCATATCTTTTATTATGACGTTTTAATCAAAAACATACCCGATATCTAACTCATCTGTTTACATACTTTCATTTCATAAAAAGAGTTGCAATTATTTACGGAAACTGAATTAAAAAACAGAAAACGATTTCCTTAAAACTTTAAAAATCTTACTCTCTCTCATTTATTAAATTCTGGATTTATAATGTAAATAAAATAAATTTTTATTTCAATAACAAAATAAATGCAGTATTAAGATTGAAAAAATCACTTTCGTTGTAAAACGTAAGTGTTATATTAAATACTGATTATCGGCAATAGCCGCAATTATTTATAGTCTGTGTAACCAATAAAAATTAATGAAATTAGTTTCAATTCTATAAAAAATTCTATAAATTACGCAGAATATCAAATTAATTGAGATTCCATACTACGTATTTACATGCAATTTATTTTTATTTTTTTCATTTAAATGTATAATACTCATTCACAATAACTCGTATAATATTAATTCAAGAAAATTAAAAGCAGTTGACAAGAATGAGTACACTGTGTCTTAGTAGGTAACAACATGTTGAGTCAATTACACATATTATCAGTTAAATATATTATATTTATAGACAACATAGATTTAAATTTCATAAAGTTATTAAAAGGATTACTTTTATTACACTTAAATGTATATTTTACGATTATTAATGCATATTTACGATTATTTTAATGTATATTTTACAGACGATTATTAATATTTAATTATTTTAAAATATTTTCACGTACTGAATTTGAAATTCTATATAAAGTCGCCTGAAATAAATCACCTATAAATATCAATTTATACATAAATTTATTCTAAAATACTACATCTACATATTACATATGAAATAGATATTCGTTATATTAAAAAAAATAAATTATGCTTAACGTTAGTTGAAAAAATTCTTAAAAATCATGAACATAAAAAAACCTGACAAAACAGTTGTAGTCCATTCCCGGAACGCGGCTTTAGCCCGTCACCTCCAATAAAAAAATGTACTACAACTGAGGGTTGTTTCTAATGCACGGCTTACACACACAACTTAATTTTAAATATTTATGATTTTATTTAAATATTTTTCGTTTATTTAATTCAATGATTCTAACTAAAGCGCGAGCGCATAACGTATTTAATTCGCGCGGATGTGGGGGTACTAGCGGCGACGGTCTGCACTAACTATACTAATGTAATTTTAAACTTACATAGAACAAATTTCGCTTGTACGGACGGGAGACTGGTGTAGCTGCGAGACTTAACACACTAGGTACCGATTCGACGAGGCGATCGAGACTGCGTTACCTTTTTACACTTTAGATATTATTCATTTATTTAATTCTATCGCTGACCTGTGATATCACAACATAACAGACGTCTACAACAGTATTTTTTCGGGTGGGGTGCAATTTTGCAAAACGTTTTTTGCAAACATTGTTTTTTTTTTTAATTATTAACAAATGTACCAAAAAATATGGCAACTAGTACTGAGGGTGTCGTTGTTCTGTAGACTCACCCCCTGATCTTTTAAGATGAACCTATAATAGCATCAATTCCCCATATATAAAAGTAAAATGACCAACTTTGGTCAAGATCGGTCCAGTAGTTCTGGAGTTGTGATTTAGAGGCTAATACCAAACGCATACGTATATACGAAAATTAAGATCTGGAAAATGTCCATCCGGTTTTTTAGGTTGCCCAGGTGTCAAAACGTCAAGATCCGGTAAAAACCGCATATGCCTAAATTGAAGCGATTACAATACTTTCTCTTCTACAGCTATAGCTCTGTCTAGATGGGAAAGTAATCCATTTTACAGACGCCGAAGCAGTGTCGGGGTCGCTAACAGGTCCCTCTAGGTATTAGAAAGAGCGTATGTATACCTGCGCACTACCGACTAAATCTCCACCCCTGACTATCCACCCTCCATGGCATAGCTAATAACGCATTCCATCAGGTAGGGGGAGATCGCCTACACACACAGTCATACGTCATATCGTACTACAAATAAAGATCTTAAGTTAAAAACACATTATTTAGATCACATTAGATTCTTACATGTGATCATTAAATAGTCAGTACAAAACACAATACAAATTATACATGATACCTCTACAAATACAGCTAACCATATACAACAAACAATGTAAAACTAAACCTTTGTAAGTACTAGAAGATAAAAACAAAAATACAGTCACACCAGAATCGCAACCCACAGAAGCTGCACACAGCTGTTACTCATTTCACAGATACAGTACCTACCAAAAATACCAAGCCACCCAGGCTGCCATTCAACACCTGTGCGAAGTGCCCGCAGCTTCATCGCGCCAAGGCGACCCCCACACGCCCGGGGGGCCCTCTAGACGCTCAGCCGTTGGCTTGTCTGCCTACGTGTCCTCTGACACCTAGCTCTTATGCGGATCTCTCCCAGGTAATTAGGTCCCGCAGGACTGTCATGGTATAGTCACGCTTACCAGTATTTTTCTTCGGTGTTGCCTTGGTCTGTTGCAGTTAGGCAGCAGGACGGCAACTAGCCCCATGACCCTGTCCGCCTTCTTGCTTGCCTCTACCGCATGCGTCCCAAATCGCAGCCTGGTATCAATCCAGATGCCTAAATATTTTACGGTCGGCCTGGATGTGATGCGTTGTCCTTCGATGGTGATTGTCAGCCTCGGTCGCCTTTTAGCTGTTGATATCATAACCGCCTCTGTTTTCTCGGGTGCCATTTGCAACCCGACTCCTTGCATCCATTCTTTGATGCTTTCATAGCCGTTGTGTATCTTCCACACCGGCTCTCTCTTTTGGTAACTGCATCGACCACCATGACGAGGTCATCCGCATATCCCGTTAGTGCAACTCCTGAGGGCAGCTGCAGGCGAAAGACCCCGTTATATGCAAGGTTCCAGAGGGTTGGTCCAAGGACCGACTTCTGCGGTACTCCCCTATCCAGTGCACGTTATACTACGCCATCCTCCACTTCGCAGATTAATTTACGCCCAGTCAAATATGAAATTATTATCCTGGTAATGTATCCAGGTATCCCGCAGGATATTAAGGAATGCCTATTAGCTGCGTGAGTGATGCTATTAAAAGCATTCCTGACATCTACGGTGACCAGTACACATATCCTGCCGGTAGGCCGGCCTCCGTCATCGCGTGTAATTCTGCGAGCCATCTTGCATACTGCAGTTACTCGTCTAGAGCGGACCTACCTCTCCGAAAACCATATTGTTTTGAAGAGAGTCCGCCCTCCCTTCAACAGCCTCAACCTGTGCTGTAGCATTCGCTCTAAGAGTTTGGCAACTGCAACTATCATTGCGAGTGTCCTGTACAAAATGGGGAGCTCTGAATCTTTTCCTGGTTTGTGCACTAGTACAAGCCTTTGTCTCTTCCATACTTCCGGGAACACTCCTTCTACCAAACAGGTGTTACACGTCCAGGAACGTTTCCGGTTCGGCCGCGGCCACCACTTTAATAACTAAGTTAGGCAGGAGATCTGGTACAGGTCACTTATCTGCTGGCATCCGTACTACAGCAGCAGCCAGTGTCTCTTTGGTGAAAGGCGGTTGGGGTCATAGTCGCCTTGTTCTTCCATAGCGATTATATCCCCACGAGGAAATAGACCATCGATGATACGTGTGATCTCGTTACGTTCCCTTGTAATGGGTTTCCTGGGTCTCAGAGCCCTTTTTACTATCAGTCTATAAGGTCTCCCCCATGGGTCTGTGTCTATTTCCGCCAATAGTCGCCGCCAGCAGGATTTCTTGGAATCTCTAATCATCGCTCTGAGTTGCCTCTTGTGTTATTTACGTTGGGCCTTGTATAACTCTTTCAGCGAATCCAGGTGCACACGTGTTGTCAGCCTCCTTTATTTGTGGCACTCTTTTCTTTTCTCTCCTATTTCTGGGGTCCACCAGTACACAGGTGAATGGCCTCTGCAAGGATATTTTTTTGGATTGTGATATCACACACCTCTCTGAGTGAGTTGATCAGGTATCTTGCTTTCCCTGCAGCTGCAGCTATCGCAGTAATGCCCCGTAATTTAAGTGTCCCAGTGAGATGCACAACACCCTAGAGTAGCTGATTCACCTCAAATCTCGGATAACTTACAAATGTAATATATGCAGTCGATTTAGGCGCTTAACATCGCTGTTATGTAGGAGGTTAACCGCGAGCCAGATCACTTGTTTGTTCAGTCAAGTTTTGTATCTTGTACCGAATCGCTGAATCTCCTCTCAAACGATTGACTATCTCAGATAATCGTGTATTTCAGTAATTTTTGAAAACCACAGAGATTCTGTTATATTTCTTAATAGTTTGTTCTAGAATCGCTGTACGACTTCGATATTATTCTCACTTATCGTGCCCCAGAGTTGGAATCCGTAGGTTCAAATCGTTTTTAGGGCAGCTGAGTACAACAATTGCTTATTAGATAATGATAGTTGCGACCCTCTGCCAATCAACCAGTACATCTCCCTGAACTTAATGTTAAGCTGCGTCCTTTTCTCCCTCTCATAACTCCTCCACGTCAGACGACGATCCAGATGCAGTCCTCGGTATCGCACGCTGTTAGAATGCGGGATGAAAACGCCATTAAGTTGAACTCGCGGGCAGTTACCCCTCTCTCTTTTTTTTCCTGTTTAGCCTCCGGTAACTACCGTTTAGGTAATTCTTCAGAGGATGAATGAGGATGATATGTATGAGTGTAAATGAACTGTAGTCTTGTACATTCTCAGTTCGACCGTTCCTGAGGTGTATGATTAATTGAAACCCAACCACCAAAGAACACCGGTATCCACGATCTAGTAGTATTCAAGTCCGTGTAAAAATAGCTAGCTTTACTAGGACTTGAACGCTGGAACTCTCGGCTTCCAAATCAGCTGATTTGGGAAGACGCGTTCACCACTAGACCAACCCGGTGGGTTGCGGGCAGTTACCCCTGCTCATCGCAAACGTCACATGCGTAGACTTAGCCAGATTAACCTTCATCTTCCATTTAGCTATCTATTTGTTAATTAGAACCAATACAGTTTGCAGTTTAGCAGAAGCTACGATAGAGTCAACATCCACAACTAGGATCGCCGTATCATCTGCAAACGATGAAACTGTGATATCCTCTGAAGTCGGGAGGTCCGTAGTAAAGACCGAGTATAAAACCGGCTCTTGAACTCAACCCTTAAGAAAACCCAAACTAGTATCAAAAAATTCAGACAAGCGTTGATTTTATTTCACCCGGGAAAATCGTTATGTCCCAGATGTATAGGGTTACGTAATACGGTTGAGGAAGGCTCCTTTTCAATTTATAAAGTAGGCCACGTAGCCAGACGTTACTAAACATGAAGGTTTTTTTTTAATTTTATTTATTTACTTATTTTGATTACTATTGAAGATAAATACTCAAATAAGTTATAATAAATACGGATTTTAATGATTATAAGTTTTTTCGATATCGTAAAAAAATGTTTAAAAGTTTTACGTAATTATTTAGCTTGCTTTTAAAATCTGCTGATTGCAATTTATTGAGGAACTGAAATTTTTGTTATTGTATTTGGATTGTATTTCTGTAATGTTTTGTAAACAGAATAAATTTAATTGCGTTTAAAAAGATTTCTTGTTTATTGTTCCTTTGATCTATTAGATAAATATTTCATTTACTTCTGTCAATTATTTGATTTTGAGGAAAGAAATTATTTCTCGTTTTTGTTAGAATATTTACCTAATTTCGATTTTATTTTTTTTTTATTTTTTTTTTTACAATTTATTACAAAAATATTTTAAATTATATTTTTCAGTCCTGTCAATCAATAACATTGAAATAATTGTATGATATTTTTTACTGGCTAGAAAAAAAGATATATGTTACAGAAACATTTTTAAGGATTATCTGAATTGCTCTGTTGATTGATTTGCGATGAAGTAAAATAATTAATATAGTCTATGTAATGTTCATAATCCTCATGATACTGGGTCAATTATTTACCATTAAATAGATTTTTAGTTCATAATTATTTGGAAGGTGATTAAATGTTAATTGGTTTATAAAAATTTATAGAAAAATAGTTTTTTTCTAAATTTTTATGATTATTATTTTCTTATAAATTTAAGAATATATGAATTTTAAATGAACTTTTAATAATTATTTACTTCAAAAAATTATAATTTTACTTTAAATAAAAGTTGTTAAATCATTTAAATGTTTTTGTTTGTTGAAAACTTATTTCAAGTATTTTCTCGCAAATTTATTAAAATGATTTTTAATTCATTCCTGAATAAAAGTCATTTTCAAGTTTTATATAAATAATTCAGATTAAGTTATTTTAAATGTTTGAATAAACATGAAAGCAGTAATGTTATAAATCTTTTCTCTTTTTTTATAAGAAATAATAAACAGTACTTTCCTGATTTAATATCTGTTTGAGATTGAATGAATTCATGCGTGGTGTGTGTGTGTGTGTGTGTGTGTGTGTGTGTGTGTGTGTGTGTGTATAAATATATATGAACGCGCGCGCATGTGTGAAGTGCATTACACAATGTGTAATAGAACAGATAGGTAGTGGTTAATGCGCGCATGCGTATTGATAAGACATGTGATAAGAGAGCAGTGTGGTTGTGTTGTGTATGCTGTCGATTTTATTTCACTGTCAGTAATGTCTGCGGAATACGTAGGACTGCCAGGGGCGAAGGAAGCGGCGGCTTCAGTGACCGCTGTGCCGACGCACCAGGCCATAGAGTGTCGTGTTTATCGTCGAAGATGGCTGATCCTGATCCTGTTCGTCGTTTACTCCATGTCGAATGCTATGCAGTGGATTCAGTACTCGATAATCGGCAACATTGTTTCAAAGTTCTACAGCGTTCCCAGTTCCCTTGTCGACTGGACGTCAATGATATACATGTTATCGTACATAACACTGGTGTTTCCAGGATCCTGGATACTTGACAAATGGGTAAGTCATTTTTTCCGTTATTTACTTATATTAATTAAAAATATATCTTAAAATATTTAAATCGAAAAGTTTAATTCAATAATATTGTGTTTACTACTGCTATTATTTGTATAAAATGAGGGAAATTAATATTATGGAGCGATAAATGACCCATTTTTATTTTTAGTATGTCACAACATAGTAAGTTCTCCTCAGTTCAAAATTAAGTTATTTTTTTTTACAATTTCTCTATTTGTTCACGTGTTGCATGTTTGAGGTTATGTCGCTACTCCATGAGAGACCTGTAAATAGAAACCGCTATCGCGAGATTTGTTGTTAACTTATTGATTATAAATTATAATTATGTCCTTTTTTTAATTTAAAAAAAAAATGTATAAGAAGAGAATTAAACGAAATTAGGACAATTCTTCAAAATTAGCTTCAAAATTTTTAATTTGTTTCAAAATTAGGAGAATTGTTCTGAACTGAATTTATGAAAAATTGAATTATTCATGTTGTTTACCTAGGAATCTTATTTGTTTATTGGCTGGTCAGGGCTCGATTCGCTCGCCCGAACATCTAGGCAGAGGGCTTTGCCCTCTAGACCCCCCGACACGTTCGTTTTCCTCATGGTTGTGAGAAACTTTGTATTTGAATGCTCGTTCAACCTTCAGGTGCTGATCTCTTTCCTCTTTGGTTTCTTATTCTAGTGAAACCCGGATACGATTGGGGGTACCTAATCGTATCCGATGATCGTCCTAGATTCGATTGCTTCTTAGAAGGCATTATGAGAAAGATTAAAAAAACTACATGGAAGGAAGAAAAAGAAAATTTAATAATAAAATCGGTCTTTATATACAAAAAAAAGGAAAAGAAAGAGGAAACGACGAAAGAGGAAGTACACAGACTTTTGTGTGTTGGTTTTTGTGTGTGCTGTTGCAAACAAACAGACAAATTTTCGCATTTATTTATAAAATCTAAGTATTTTATTTCTATAAGAATAATTTAACATCCACATTCACAAAGCAGTTTTCCAATTTTTTGTGTATAAAACTTGACTTACTTTTACCTTTTCAATTTGTCAACTTAAAACATTTATCAGTGTAAACATTTATCATTTATCTGGTTATAGCAGAAAATAGTTTTCAACGAAGGAAACAATAAAAACGATAAAAATATCATAACTTAAAGATTTTTTCTTATTCTTAAAACCTTTTACTAGTTTACCAAATTGTTATACTTTTGTTGTAAACTATTTTAATTTTGATTAGAAAATAAGTTAGTTTCTAAGAGTAATAAATATTTTCAATTTTATCTTTTGAAAAAGGATTAAATTTTAAAAGGATTAAAAAAATTTTTTAATTTAATTTAATGTTTTAATTAATTTAATTTTTAAAAGGATTAAATTTTAAGTTTTCAAAAACTCGTGTTGCCGACTATTTAAATATGCTTTGAAACGTATGTAAACAAGATATAACGTTTGTAAAGCAGTAAGAAATTTTTTTTAGTCGTTAAATAAAATTCCTTCCCCAACAAATATCGTACTGTAGGCTCTTTACAACCGAGAAAAGCTTGAAAAAAAGAAACAATGTTAAAATTCAGTGATACTGTCATCAGCAATTAACTGAACCCGACCAACCAAATAACACGCGAATACGAGTAACTTTAATTACGTTTTAAAGATAACATTTACCTTTAAACAGAGTATAAAATGTAAAATGTTAGGATTTAGTAAAATATTATAAATCATACAATTCATTGTACAGATTTACATAATATATCTTACATCAGTCGATCGACGACTTTTTCCAAATTTGTACCAATAAAAGTAAGCTATTAGACACAATAAATAATACAGAATAAAAAAGGATAGGGGATAAGCTAAAAAGATAACAAAATAAAAAAAATAATAAACTCGTAGTAATTTAAAAATTAAATTACGACTTGTGTTAAGTATAATCCAATGTAATGTGTTTACCATTCTACACGATACATGACACATTTGCTCTATTTCTAATAGCTGTCTGTTTAATTTCATGATGAAACAGAACTATTTTTAATATAATTAATATTATAAGCTCGCGTTAATCAGTTTTATATGATTTTTTTTTATACGTGGTTGGTTCTGCAGATCGACGACAAATTCCTTTTTTTATATCAGCTCGGCCATTAGATTAATATGAAGTACCTTATTGTTAAATTTTGAAGTAAGACTACTTTATTAATAGAAAAATCTTAGTTAATATAAAGTAAGTTTTATTGGTGATGTTTAGAAAAGATTTATTTCTTATAAAGTTTTGTTTTAAAAAATGTATTACTTTTCATAAAATTTTACGAAGTACATACAAAAAAGGGGAAGTTACACAGAGAATATAATAAATAACTAAGTAATCACTTAGAATTACTAATGATGAAGAAAGAATAGTTAAATATTAATTTATCTCTTTGTATTTACACTTTCTGTTATGTGTTTTTTGGGTTTTTTTTTTATTATGTAGAAATAATTTATAAGAATACATTTCTGTGACTTAAATGTAAAATTTATTTTTTTAGCATTTATTCAGAAACCGGATTATTAAATTTTAATCTGATTGACATCAAAGTACTATAATGTCACTACTGTTAACAGTTAATAAATTTACATAAATAATTTTTTGTTTTAAATCTGTTAGTAATGTTGCATAAATTTCCCCGAATTTACAAAGTATAAGATTTAACCTTTCCTCTCAGTAATAACTTTGAAAATTACTTATGACTTTTTTTGAAAAAAAAAACTTCAAATTATTATTTATTTGATCAAGATTTTTTCACTAAAAAAATTTAGCATATATTCCCCAAAAAAATTATCCGTAAGCCTATAATGAAGGTTAAAACTACTCCTAACCCGGATAATGAAAAAACAATAATAATAAACTTTCAAATCCATAAATTGAATCAATAGAAAGATAGAAAATTTACAGTTTTATTTTATGGCGGTAAGGTGGTGGTAGCATTTTATTACTCCGTACCTACTTCTAAGATTCCGTATTACCCCATTCTAATAACGCTTCATTAAGAAAAAAATAAAAGAAAAGAAAATTTCAGTTTAAAAAAATAAAACTATAATAAAAACCCTTTGTTTTACAGTGAATAAAATCTCTGTTTATGTTGGTAACAGTCGGAAAAGTAATACTGCGCACATGTTACGAGAATCTTTTACTTCTGATTAATAAAAAGAATATGAACAAAAAATTTAAAAAATTATTTTATTTGTAATAAAATTACGAAGTACGGGTGTTGATTGGAAGATAATTCATGATAGGGTTTTAATATTAAAGTGAAATCTGCTAATAATAAAGTTAGATTTAGAGAAATTAGATAGAAATCCTCAAACTACATGTACGTGGTGAGTAGATTTGTCTTCAAATCAAAACATAGAAATAGGAAATAAGGAACGTAAGTGAGAGAAATACAAAAGCTTATAAAACAAACTGTTAATATATATTATTAAACATTAATAGCTTACGTGAACACATTAAACTTTTTTTATTTTTTAGTTTGTGGGGTAATCTTGCGAAATATATATACTATTTTTGACTGATGCATGGTAAAGTAATTTATTAAAAATATAGAAGATTAAATTTTTGTAAAGAAGGGTTAGATTAAAGGAAGGTGAAAATTTTCACAATATATGACATATTTATTAAAAAGAGTACCTGAACAGAAAGAATAGGTAACTGCCTCAAATTAATGATTTCTTTTGACAAACTTTTATTAACAGGACTTTGACAATCCTTTGGGTTCTTTCTATTCAGTACTTATCTTTTAATTTTCAAATATTTAATACGTCCTACATCCTTTCTTTTCTGCGCTCCATTTATATTTTAATATTTTTTATCCTTTATTGTTTTAATTTTTTCAAAAACTTCTTTTTAATTCACATTCAACTTAGATCTCTTTATTCCGTATTCTATCAACCGATATAATTTTTAACATTTTCTAATAATAATATATTTTGAACGTAAATGGGTAATTAAATAAATTCTTATTTTAGTTTACTGGTAATTTTTTATGACACAAGCTTAAGTAGTTAACATAATTAACATGTCACATTAAGGAAAAAAGGGAACAGCTAGATATCAAATTTAAGAACCTATACTGGTTATTAGAAAATCGCAACTATCCCTACCTAACAATTTGCTACTAAGTACAAAATAAAACTTAACGACTGCGTAAACTATCTAGCTGTTAACACATTAGGTAACAGGGAAGATGGAAGGCGATTAATGCGGGTACATATATTTAATCTAGGAACCTAACAGTGATACTAAGGACGAATAGACCTTAAGTTGTGCATCATCAAAGTATTTATGTTTATGATCATTTATGTTTCTAATGTTATTTGTTCCTATGTTACTAATCTTTTTATGTTATGATTTTGTTCATAGTATTGAATATTACAGTTAAAACTCCCCAAAACGGAATCTGACGGGACCGAGTAAGAATTCCGTTTTGAAGAGGTTTTCGTCTAGCAGAGTTTTTAAAAATCGAGCTAATTTATCATGAGGTCTTGTGCTATCGATTATAAAAATGTAAAATGAAGTTAGAAAAGGATTATCTTTTGGAATAATCCGGAAATTATACTGCATACAGAGAACATTAACCAGCAATTTTCAAAAATTGTTCAATTACACTAAAAGTGTTTTTTATTTTTACAAGTTAGTAATTTTTCATATAAAAGATACATTTAATTAGAAGACTTATAACATGCTCTAATATTAATTCTAAAATAAAATCATTTTCTAAAGTAATCAAGTACACTTTTGTTTTAATAGCACCCCTGGAACTTTCGTTTTCAATAATTAAACACTTCACTTCAAGTGTAGACTTCAGTAATAAAAGTAAAGAAAAAATTCTCTTATTCTAAAACAAAAACATGATCTAACACTTATTCCTAAATAAAATAAAATTTTCTAAAATAATCAAGTACAGTGTTCTGTTTCGATAATTTACTCTTGGAGTTTTCGTTTTAAATAATATTTCTAGCGGTTAACATATTCTATCGCAAATCATCGCTGTTTATACGAATCGCGAATTCTTCTAGCTGTGCGACCATACCCTGTACTTTTCCGAAACAGTTAATTTTGTTTTCTGTGTCTGTTCCTTGTTTGGAGTTTGAGCCAAGTTTGGAGCCAAGAATGTGACGGCGTATAATTAGACAAACAACAGTTACAGTACTTTATTATAATAATAATCTACTGGATTTATAATTTGCAAGTCGTGGGTATGTACAATTTTTTTTTAATTTCCTTTCCGTCTTATGGGACAAGATTAATATGTAAAATTAGATTAATAAGATTAATATGTAAAATAAGATTTAAATCCATACTAATTAAATGAAATATTCTTTTCCGTGGAAATTTAAGATTTAAAAATGATGAAACCTGCTTAATTAAAATTATAACAAATAATATTCTACTGATTACATTTTTCAATAAATTTATGTTAATTTGTCTCTTTGAATGAAAAACAATAATTGCAGTCGTAGATTTCAAATTAAAAAGGTCGAAAATATGATTGTGCTGCTTACACAAAATAGTATTATAATTTAAAATTTTCTATTTTCTAGAAATACTAGATAACGTTTTCATTTTCGGGAAAATTATTTTAAAAAGATTTCATGTGATGCAAAATAATGTAGTTCGTTATATTCATTTCACGACTATACTTAACATGTACTATTTTTAGGTGATCTGACTCAAGGTAATAAAATTGATTTCCACCTAAATTTGTCATTTTTTTCACACACAAAAATACTGAAAACCTATCGTGTTTCCTCTTAATAACAGTATTATAGGGAAATTTTATTAGAAAAGTATTATATTTGGGAAAAGTTTTATTTTGGATTTTTTTTTTACTTACATCTAATAATTACAAGTATTAATAATTTATTACAGTTTAATTATTTTTAATTATCTTCACTAAAATTTCCTTCATAATTATCTAATTTTTTCGTATGTTTGCACAACATAAAAATTTTACTTAATTAAAATATTCTGTTGTAATACACCAGTATTATAACTCAAGTAATTACTTTTTATGATTTCTTTTTAGTGTGCTTTATTAGTCTCTATTCATGTATTTGTAAAAAAGAAAATCCTCATTTGAGAAAGAAGATAATGAATTCATTATTTTCTTGCTGTTAGAGATGCATACTATAATATAATATTTTTAAAAAGTTTTTATATTTAGATATATCAACTTTTTAAATTAATATTACATATATTTTAACATTGTTTAAAAATATTCGATTTATGAACTATAATAAATCAACATATTTAAAGTCTGTTCAAATGAAGTTGCGTCTCATTACTTACTTTTCTACAGAAATAAAACCTTTTATCAAACAAGGGAAAAGTAGTCTCTATTTTGCGAAAAGCCTGTCATCTAAATGTAAAAGAAAAAAAAGATGAATGAGAGGATAATATTCTTAGTTTTTTCTCTATGAATTATATTTAGAAAAAATAAAAAAAAATGAATTGAGGAAATAATTAATCATGAGATAAGCTCATCAAAATAAAATAAAAATTTATTTTATGATTATTGGTAAAATAATCTTCCATGATTACCCTGGATCTAGAATATATATTCTGCTATATATTACATTGTTACGATAATTTCAGACCAGAATAAAATAGTAAATAATTTTCAAAAAAGGGAATTTAGGATATTAAAAAATAAACTCTTGAATTACGGATTATAAATTTACTAAGCTTACATAAGTTTAATATAAATGTTAAGTTAATTGCTAAGTCTATATAAGTAAAAATCAGTATTTTTTAAACCCTCTTTTTAAAATATTATGTCATAATCCATAAGAGGCACTCTTACGGTTAAAGGTAAGAGAAACTTGAAAATTTCAGATAAGTTGTTAAAATAATATTTGCAGATAATAATGATGAAGTTATGAAAAGTTAAATATTTTATAGAATACATCATCTTTATTGGATGAAAATATATTTATTGTCTAATTTGGCTTCTGACTGTGCATATATATCTGTACCTATAAAGCAACTTGTCCTGAGTGACTGACTAATTCATCAACGCCCAGAAAAAAATACTTAAGATAATTAATGAAAATCTGTATAGATGTTCTTTGTACAGTATAAGTGCACACTAAGAAAGGACATTTCGAAGTTCCGAGTTTAAAGGGTTAAAATAAAAAGTTAATGTTTATTTTTTTTTAATTTATCGGTAAAAAATAAAGATACCAACTTGATTTTTTATATGTGTAATCTTCATATGAGTATCTAAAAACTAATTTCTAGATTTGTTAATTTCCGAATTTAAAGGGATAAAAAGGATTTTTTAATTTTTTTTGAAACCCGACTATTTTTTAATTTCTCTGTAAAAAATGAAGATATCAACTTGATTTTTAGTGTATGTAGTTTTCTTGTGTAAAAACCGATTTCTAGATTTCTCAAAATTCAACCTTGAAAGGGGTGAAAAATAGATAAAAAAATTTCAAAAATGATTGCAAATTTTCCCAAATTCCGACTATACTAAACGAGATATTCAGTAGATTGGGGCTTGCAAATACTCTTCAGCTAAATATCTAAAAACCATTTTCGGGTTTATGAATCTCGTTCAATTTTATATATGTATATACAGAATGTTTCTAAACTGGTGGGCTGGCTATACTTTATCGGGTTCTACTTTTAAAACCAAATAAATATATCCTTAGGAAAAAAATGGCAATTTCTCCTTCGTTCTCCCTGTCCGCCATTTTGTTATTTTTATATAGAAATTTATATTCAAAATTCCGATAGAGGTATCGCATTAATATTTGGTAAGCGTCTTGGTAATAAAGTTTTAAAATTAGCAAAAAATCAGGACTTAAATACCTTCGCAAATATAATGACGGCCATGTCTACGTTCAATAGATTAATTATTAATTGTTTTTATTTATTGTTAATTATAGTATTGTAAATTAGTATCAGATTAGGTAAAAATTTTCTAAAAATAAAATTTAATTTTAAATAATAATAAAATAACTGATATTAATTTTTCACTTTCAATAATTTTACACAGCGACTATTACTGCTGATCATGTTAGCAATGTAAATAAACAATGTACATTATTTAAAAATAAAATCATACGATTTTAAAGTAATTTAAACTCATGTTTACTTGTTAATATTTGTTTAACATTCAGTGTCATTGGTTTATTTTTTAAGTTTTGTTTTTTATCAACATGGAGTTTGAATATTCTTAACAGTTGAAGATATCATCTTGAGTTTTAGTGTGCATAATCTTCATCTGAATCTCTAAAAAACGAGTTTCTAGATTTTTAAAAAAATTCCCAGTTAAGAGTTAAAATGAATTTTTGATTTTTTTTGAAACGGCTTTTTTTTAATTTTTTGGTAACAGATGAAGATATGGACTTAATTTTTTATATGTGTAATCTTCATGCGAATATCTAAAAACCAATTTCCAGATTTTTTTTGAAATTCGTAGTTTAATGGGGTGAAGAAAAATAAAATATTTTGAACAACGAATGCAAATTTTTCCCCATTTCCGACTCTACTAAACGAAATATTACCAGATTCCGGCTTGCAAATACTCTTAAGATAAAATTTTTTTTAAAATTTTAGGGTCTTTTTTAATCTCGATTTTTTAAGGGGTACGACCGTGTACGCCGCGGCGATTCAACCAATACAACCACTGTTACTGTTATTGTAGGTGCAACACGACTGGCTACACCTGCCTTCAGCTACTTGACTAAAAACATAAAATTAAATAAATTGATCGCGTGGGAAAAGTACCTAACCATACAGAGCGGGCCAAGACACGACGGTGATGCTAGATTTTTCTTCTACTGTACTTCCATTTTAAGTTAGCGTTACATCTTTGCTGACAAATTCAAAACTGATAGCGACGGTAAATAAAACTATGCTATTCTTTTATTCCCCAATAACCATTTTATTAACTTAAATAGTTCCATTTATCAAACTTGTCTTTAAAAAAAAAATTAAAGGTAAACTAAAGAAAATAATTTATTTTGACAATCTCCTAGCTTTAAGTTAGGAACTTAATGGCGAAATTAAGAAAGGCGAAAAAAATTATAAAATACACTTAATTATCGTAATAACGAATCTTTTATCATTGTCCTAACCCAACTTGTACTTTTCTGCGTCAACAATTTTTCATTTGTCGCCCATTTGTTACGAAAATACTATTTCAGTCAAGAATGGTTATTTAAAAAAATTAAAAATGACGATAATATTTATTGTTTTCATATTTTGAATAAGAAAACTCAAATAGTAATTAAAAATAATCATTATTAAAATGGATACGAAATACTTTTTGAAAATATAATAATAAAATGCTTTTTTCTAAATAATGGCCTAACTGGTGTAGAGAGGAACTTATTCTCTAACTAAACCATTCGTGTGTGAGTCACGTGTATGTCTCGTGTAGCTTTCTACAGTCAGGAATCATTGACTATCTGTAATTTGTTATATCTATTGATCGCCTAATAGGATGTGTTGTTAATTAGAAGCGCTCAAAAGAATGGTAGCCTGGGACATTAAAAGCTTTGAATTTTGACTAATAGAAAATGACTAATTAAGCTAGGATTCAAACTATCAGTTACCCGAGTGGGAAGGTCAGCGCCACTCCAACACAATTTTATTGCAATTACCACGTAAAATAATTGTTACTATTTTGAATTACTGTGGATAATACAAGGCAGCGGTGAATAATTCTCATTTAAAGTAGATCTTAAATCCGAAGAAAGCATTCAGTCAAAAGATTTCAAATGAAAAGAATTGAAGAGGGTAAAATTTAAAACAACTATAGTGTAAAAAACGTTTTTTAAGATTTAATTGGGGTTGAAAATTCTTAATCTTATTATCACATTATTTTCCATGTATTTATTTATTTTCTTAGTTGAATAAAAATGAAAAAATCTTGAAATTTTGGTAATCTAGTGGAAAGTTATAAAAACTAAAATAAATGTGTTAAGATACGATGTCTTGATAGAATAAATTATAAAATGAAGTTAAAAGCACGTTAAATAATATATGGCATTTTTATGTGTTAACGTGAAGGCATAAAAATTATTCTTTAGAAAATTGAAAATTTAAATCTATAAATATTTCGTTCCATTCCGATGTTCATCATTTAAAAACAATCTTTGTATAAAACCAAGTATGTACGTTTATATAGATACATAAATAATTTGGAAAAATAATAATCATATTAATAACGATTTATCAATGCTTCCACATAAATAAGCCACATTAACAGACAAATAATAATAAAATTTTTCAAAATCTACCACATTAAATTTTCAAACGACTCCTAAAAAAAACTTTCTTAATTTTTTTTTGTAGGAGTCATTACTTTTTCTATTAAACTTAAAAGCATCTACAACTAAAATCTTTATAAAACTAATCCATTTCCAATCATAAAACCTCTCAGTACTTCTTCCTTCAATCAAGCTTTTTAAAAATATTCATCTTTTTAATACACAAGCAATTACAACGGCCATTTTAAATTTTCTGTAAATCTATTCTGGAAATATTGAACCAAATAGGGGGCAGTGCATATCATACATAAACACATACAAACGGCAATTTTTAACTCTAATTTTAACACTTTTTTGATTTCATGAAGATTCAGTAGTTGAAAAAGTCTGGGAAGGAATCACCTTTTTACTGAAAGCAATAAAATAATTGTCTGTGAATAGAAGTGAGAGATAAAATTTTTAATACAGTGTTTATTCATATGTTTAAAGAACAAGTAAATAACTTAAATAAAAAGTTTCCTTTCCCTGTTATGTACTGTAACAACTAAGAAAGTAAAAAATCTAACATCCTGCATATATCATTCTAATCATGAAGTATTTGACAACAGCCACGAAACTCCAATTAAAAAACCTCTGTAGAACATGCGTGTGTTTATGCATATTGAGGTTAAAAGCACAATAAATTTATTTTAAATACGCGTAATACCAATATACATATATATTTCTTAACTGTTAATAAAATGTTGTAATGATGTCCTTAAAAGTTTTTAAATTATTTTTTCTTTTTAGCATTTTTATCAACGTACAACTTGACAAAGCTTACCGTTTATCCAAACCAAACAGCAAAATTGGTTGCTTTTGTTTATATTGTGTCGGAGATAATGCTATAAAAAGTAGCATTGCATTTATACCATTTGGTTGTCTTATTCGTTATTACATACATTTTACATTATTTATTTTATTCTCTTTAATGATGTAAGCTGTATTACGTTGTCTTAATTATAGTTGTATTTTATAATTTATGTATTACCTACGTTGACGTAAGCATTACACACACATAGTATAGCTGTAAATAAAATGTAGTTAATGTATCGCCATATCAAAATCATTGCAATAAATAAAAAACTGACAACAAAGTTGTATACATTTCTTGGCACTGGTTATTTATTGGAAAAATAATGATAAATAAAAAGAGTTACTTAAGATTTCTTTCTTGGAATGGGGGTAGTTTATAATGAAGTTTATTCTAAAACTATCATTATACTCGTATGTTTAAATAAACCAATAAAAGTTTAAATAATTCCAAAAAAAAATCAGTATTATTGTTTTTCTGCTACCTTATTTCCAAACCTTTCAAGAATTGTTTTTTTTTATTTTTCTACGTTTATGTTACACGGAAGAGAAAAAAAATTCCACTAAAAAATTTACAACCAATAAAAAATTACCTAATTTTTTTTTTGGGGGGGGGGGTGCTGAATTACGATGAAATTCTATTATAATATTATTATTAAAATGTTAAATAAACCGAAAAAGGTTTCCCAAAATTAATATTTTTAAACTTTGATCGGCTCTCCCACTCTCAATATTGCCACCAAATTTTTTTTTGGTGGGCTAATTTGCACTACTATTACGCCTAGGAAGACCAAAAAAATCGGTTAAAAATATAGATAAATAAAAACATAGTTTTTTTGTTTTTTGTGGTAAGGGGAATTTTTAGGAAAATTTTTTTGAAAATGGTAAGATAAGCATGCATGCATGTACTGATCAGAATTATAAAGTGGGGTTTGTTTGAAAACTTTTGAGAAAATTAATCCCTCAAAACCTCTCCCACCATCTGAAGATATTGATCCTAAAAGTTTACCAAAAAATTGCCCCATATCTGTATGTGGGGCAATTTTTTGGTAACTCCTGTGAGTTTCTGTACAAAATTTCATAAAAATCCGTTTATCCAGTCAAAAGTTATTAAGCTTCAAACACACCAACATACATACGTACATATGAACATTGCCCCTCGATTATTTTGTGTTTGGGGATCCCTGAGTCATGCAAAAAAACCGTACACCATTTTTTGACTGATTACTATACTTTTCTTCTGGCAACATAGTAATTGAGCTATGATGCAGTAAAGTAAGAAAAAAATCTTTATCAGGTAAATTCAACATGCATGCTCTATGCGGATATATTTTGTTAAATTGGTTACTAGTACAACAGCTGTTTTTGTGTAAGACAGACGTGTTCTAGAGAAAATTTATCTTATACCGACTATAACCAGATATTATATTGTAGACTAAATTATCTATAGAGTATATTGTGTATTATTATCTTAGTATTGTCTCAAGAAGGAATAATTTTACTCGGTGACGTTTTTAAATAAGTGACATAACCTTCCATTGCGCGTTGCTATGGACCAGCTACAAGCTGTTACTCCTAGCAACGGCGAATCATCGCATGTAAAACATACAAAAACATGTAAAACCTACTATCTCATGTAAATCCTAACCTACAAGGTAATAGAATACGTGGGCTTCTATAGTGTTCTGACAGGCACACTCGGAAATCGGTGACACGTAAATTAATTAGAGACGACATTATCGATAACATGAATGACTTTTCAGGACCAGAGAGTGAAAGTGATATTACGGATTTTAGTGAGGCAAACCCTCCCCGCTAAGCAATACCAGTATTGTGCGTACAAAACGAAAATGTTGGTTGGCAGAACGACGAAATTTCAGTGTTAAAAAACGCCACCGTACAAATTATACTGAACCTAATATTCACGTACAATAATCAGCTGGACCATCTACTTTTGCTGTTCGTACATAAAATAGTTTTAGTCTCCTTAAAAAAATTGCTAACAACGAAGGTTATCATGCAAAAGTATTAAAACCTGAGCCTATTTTTGTAACGGGCAGGATATTATTTTTATAATAACTGAATTGAAAAATTTTCTGTCACAATTATTTCTTAATTTTAATATTATTAAATATAAATTGACAACAATGAAATCGGGCCACACGGTTAAAGTTCTACAATTGATATTGAAACATAAAATTTTTAGATCAAAAATGCTTGAAAACTATATCAGTCACTATACATATAAATTTAAAATGAAAGAGCATATAGAGTGGTCATGCGAGGTATGTACCACTCGGAAGATAAATCAGTAATCATTGATGAATTGAAGTTAAGCCACGAGGTTAGAGACGTTACTAACGTTCTACATCCTCAAACAAAGGAACCGGTGCCACTTTATTTCAAAGATTTGGAGCTCAAATCTAATAATAAAGAAATTTTTAATGTGAGATCTTTCATCTATACAATTGTAAGATTTGAAACTCCGTATATTAAAAAAAGAAGTGGTCCAATGCAAACGTTGCCAACGCTTTGGGTATACCAAAAATCTATGCAAGCGCCCGCACAGTTACATAAAATCTAGTACAGATCATGCCACAACATGTCAACAGTCTGTTACACCTTCTAAGGAAGCTGTAACCTGTTCTTGCCATCACAGGTTACAGCTTCCTGCGTTAACAGCGGCGATCAACACCCAGCGAGTTGCCAAAGGGTGTAAAATCCATCAACAGTATAAAACTAATGTCTGCTTTCCCAAACCCGCTTTATCTTCCGGAATAGTAACTAATAACAATTCTACTGATAATAATTATACTAATGTCAATAATAACAATTTGAGTGCTAAAAGAGGAGATGTTCATGTAACGAACTCTAATAACAATGTTTTCATAATTATAATAGTAGTAATATTATTGAAAACAATAATAATGAGTATAATAATAGGTTGAATATTTCTAGTCCTACCTACGCTGAAAAAGTTAAAATGAGTAGTCCCTATGATCAACAAACTATTGATAACCAAACTTTTCATAGGCTCATGAATGTCGTGGATCATATGTTTCAAAGATTTCAGAAAATGCTTGAAAATACGATGGATAGAATGAATGGTTGGACTATTAATGAATCGTCTTGAGAAAAAATGAACAACTGTCTCGGACTAGCAATCTGGAGTGGTAACAGGTTGTCTGATAAAAAACTAGAATTAGAAGGTAGACATAATGTCCACCTCATTAAATATTCATAAGGTAGATGCTTAAATCTGAAACAACGATTACTGACACATTTTGTCAAGTTTCATAGCTATACAATATATTGCACCAATCACCCATCAGGGAATGCACACGGTGGTACTGCTGTTATTATTAAAAGTAATTTTTCTCATTTTATATCGCTTGAACATAAAAAATACTTTTTACAGGCCACTACCGTGGTTGTCCACAATGTCCACAAACCGTGGTTGTCCACAATGAACGATCACAATTTTCTGTCTCTTCCATTTATTGCTCACCAAGGCATGCTGTGAAGGCGGATCAGTTTACATTATTCTTTAGATCCTTGGGTCCGAGATTCATCTGTGGTGGAGACTGGAATTCTAAGTACCTACACTGAGGATCGCGACAAAAGGCAGACAACTTTTCAGATCAATGACTGACAATAATTTGGAATGTTTGTCTTCTGGAGAACCAACCTATTAGCCTACAGATCTTATAATAAAATTCCAGATCTCCTGGATTTTTTTCATTTTCAAAGTTATTTCTGAAAACTATTTACATGTTGAGCCACGTTTTGACTTGTCAAATCATACATCTGTTGTATTTACGATATCTTTTGACGTTATGCTAACTGTTTGATCTTCCACTCTGTTAAATAAATTGACCAGTAAACGACCTTTTCAAGACTTTTTGAAGAAAAATACTAGGTTGGACGTGCCTTTAAAATCCCGGCCGATGTGGATAATGCAGTACAAGAATTGGCCAAATTGATTCAGTCAGCGGCGTGGGCCTCCACTCCCATTTTGGATTCTGCTCCCCCAGCTCAAAATACATTTCCGGTCTTCATCAGAGAAAAGATAGAAGAACGCCGAAGACTGCGACACGTATGACAGAGAACTCGTTACCCTGCTGATAAGGAAAAATTTAACAGAGCTTCTCAAGAATTAAAAAAATTAATTCAAACTTTTAAAAGCATTTCGTTTCAATTTTATACTGAGGATTTCTCTGATAGGCAGTCTTCTGAATATACTTTATGGAAAGCTACAAAGATGTTCAAGAGCAGTCTATTCCTGCTTTCCGTAAAAATAGCAGAACATGGGCGAGAAGTGTTCAAGAGAAGACAAAGGCGAACTTATTTGCTGAGCACTTTTCAGACGTGTTCCACCTCAATAAATTGAATCGGATCAAAATGAAATTAGGAAAATTTCCGAATATTTGATTTCTCGTTTTCAAATTCCTTATCAATTAAACGATTTACAATCCAGTGGTTTCTTCAGTGATTAACAGCGAAGTACATCCAACAAAGGCGCCGGGATATGATTTAATCACCGGTCAGGTTCTTCAACATTACCTCGACAAGCGATACGTTTAGTCACCCTAATTTTTAATGCTGTTATTCGAATTGGTAATTTTCCTGGTCCGTGCAAAATTTCATAAATAATTGTTATACCAAAACCGGGCAAAGAACCAACAGATGTTAAATCTTGGAGGCCTATCATCCTGCTTCCAGTGCTCCCTAAAGTGTTTGAAAACCTCTTTTTAAAAAGAATGAAGCAGTTCGTAAATGATCAAATTCCAAATCACCAGTTTGGTTTAGTGAGAAACATGCTACTATGGAGCAAGCAAACAGAATTTTTAACTTTATAAATCATGCTTTAGACAACAAAACATACGTTTCAGCAGTTTTCCTTGATGTCAGTCAAGCTTTTGACAAACTTTGGCACGTAGGGTTACTCTATAAATTAAAAAAAGGTGTTACCGTATGTTTTCTATGTAGTGCTAAAATCTTGCCTAAAATATAGATATTTCCAGGTTAAACATAAAGAAGTTTTAACGGATTTGTTCCTAATAAAATCAGGGGTACCTCAAGGAAGCGATCTCGGACCCATCTTATATGTTCTGTTTACTGCCTACTTGCCAATTACGTCAGATACAACCGTTGCAACGTTTGCTGATGATACTGCAATTCTTGCTGTCAATGATAATCCAGCTGCGGCATCTCATTATATTCAAGATTATCTCACTCTTATCTAATCCTGGCTTACAAGTTGGAAAATAAAGATAAATGTAATAAAGTCGAAGCACGTCACACTCACCCTTCGAAAGGAAAACTGCCCAACTGTTTCCATCTTTAATATTCCAATTCCAAATTCTCAAGAATGTAAGTACTTGAGGTTTTCATCTTAACGGAGCCTTACTTGGGTAAAACATATCAAATCTAAGTGAATACAGTTCAAAAACACCGCGAAAAATGTTCAACATACCTTGATATATAAGTAATAACCTCATATATAATGATTTTAAATTACGAACATTTAGGCAAGAAATCTCTCTGGTCGGTCAAAGATATCAAAATCGTTTTGATCGGCATCCAAATTATATGGCACTCAATTTATTGGATTACACTATCAGCGATTTTTCAAGATTAATGAGAAACAATAACCTTGATTTGACATATCGATTCAATTACCGTAATTGATTTTATAATCCAGCTTTCCAAAGTCCTCTTCAATTTCATTTCTTTTCGTTGTTACCTTTTAAGTTAACTAGGTTTGTTCATTCCAAATTTAGCTTATTTACTTATTGTTCAACTTTATCTTTGAACAGAGTGTAAAATTACTGCATCGTTATAATAAAAAAAAAAAAAGGTTACTAACAAATTTAACTTATTACTATTATCTCAACACTAACTATTATTTATAATAGAACAAGTTTTTTTAAAAAATACAGTAATAAAGAATTTGCACTTAAAAAATAGAACAAATTAAATTTTATATATTAGTAATTATCTACTTTAATTTTTTTCTGAAATAACTTAATATTGCATATTAAATAATGTTAAATTATAGATTACTTAATAGTTTTTAAAGAGATAACACGATACGTAGTAGTCTGTCAACTTCTAGAAGATTTTGTACTATAATGCGTGCACGTAGTACACAGACGTAGTACATCGACGTAGTTCATAGTCAGGTACTGCGTCGAAACAATGACGCTTGCGTCTCGTTGGAAACTGTTTTAATTAATTCTCTTAGCTCAATCTATCATGAAAAATTTTGTCTTACAACTATATTTTCACTTTTATCAATCGATGAAAATAAGCGCCAGTTTACACGCGTGACTGAATTATCTATCTTCGCATAATCTGGTGTGCGTTGTATATTGGCGCTAGATGCATGTAAACAAGTCTAATGCAGAAAACACACAGCCGTTTTGTCAGTTGTTTTTAATATGTAATGAAAGTCATAAAAGTTATTTCTACAAAATCGGAAATAAAATGTTTTTGTAACATTACGGATACAACTTTTGTATTTTTTTCCTTATTATCATTTATTTTATTATTAGTTTCAAGAAACACAGTCAACGCGCTTTCAATATGTATCGATTTATAAAGAATAGAATGAATTTCAATTATAGTCCGTAAATTGAAGGATATAAATACGTAGATATTTTGTTTATAATGAGCTGATACAGAGCCCCATAAGTTTCTACAAGGTTTTAATTATTTACAATTATTTTTATTAAAAAAATATATATATATCTATTACAAAGATCTATTACAAAACTATAAAAATAGTTTTTAAACTTAACGATAAATAAAGTTCAAATTATAAATAAATTGCATCAATTTTTTATCAAAGTTTATCTCTTAAAAATAAAACAATTATATTTCTTAAAAATACAAATCTTAATATCACTTCAATTTCTTAAATTTCAACAAAAGAAAAGTGAAGAAAAACCTACAAACAAAAGAACAAAAGAAACAAAAGAAAATTCATTACGAATGATTAAAATACAAAAAGTAATATTTATTAATAAAGGAAGAAAATTTTTTTTAAAAATTGAAAAAAAGAGGTAGAGTAGATATAACTTTAATTTATCTGCTAATTAAATTGTATTGATTTAATTTACTTTTTCTTAATTTAGTATAAAAAATTTTTAATTTAAAATATTTTTTTAATATATAAAAATTAAAAAAATATATTGTTTAAATTCAAAAACATAAATCTTAAAAAAATGATCCCTTCTATTTATTTTTATAAATAATAGAGTAACAGAAAAATATGGATTATTTATTTATATTACTTCTTTCTACGAAGTAAAAAAGTATTGTGATCGCGAAGAATTTCAGTTTTCAGGTTTCAACGGAAATATCCATTTTGACCATACCTGAATCCATTTTGACTAGTTTTGTTATGACTATGTACGTATGCATCTCGCATAACTGAAAAACGATTATCCGTAGGATGTTGAAATTTTGGATTTAGGACTGTTGTAACAGTTGTGGACCTCTCCTTTTGATTGTAATCGACTGGACCAAAATCCCAAAAATTTGGATTTTGGACTTTTTCTTAACTGCAGTAATAAATTGAGAGTTTTTCAATGATTTTTCGTAAGTGATACTAATTTTCATTGTTTCCAGAGTTATAGCCAAATAAAATTTTAATTAATGAAATATTTGGTTCTTACAATGGGAAGGCACACTGGTTCGAATCAGACTTCATTTCCGACTTTTTTTTTTGTTTAAATTTATTGATTTATTAATAATTATTAACCTCTGTAAAAAAAATTTACTGTAAATAATTCTTCAATAATAGCAATAAAAAAATATGAAAAAAATTAGAAGTTATTAGTAAAATAAAATTTTATGTACTTCTAAAAATGTTATATGTAATTTAATAGGCGTACAAGGAAGTCATTTGGTGTCCACATATGATTTGGTAAAACATCTGATTATTTACTATTAACTGAAAATTAAAATTTAGAATCGTATTATTTTTATTTATGCATTTGTTTCAGTCTAATTGATAATAAATATCGCTATAAAATTTAGTAACCTTCTCCTGTTTCGTTTTTATTTCCATTTTTCATGGTTACATCATAATTAAAAAAAAAAAACAGTATTGGATACATATAGGATTTAAATTTATTTAAATAGTAATAAAGGAACTTTTACCCTAACCTAATATTTCAGGTAAGATTGTTGAATTAATAATTATATAAATTTTGATGTTAATAAAAATTAATGTTTTTTCAATTGCCTAACTGTTCACTTTTATTAAAGAATTGGAGGATCGTATCTCACTTTCAAATGAAATAAGTTTAAATGTAGTGCTGCAAAAATGTGTTAATGTAATTTAGTAGGCGTACAAGGAAGGAAGTCATGTGATTTCCATATCAGATTTTTTAAATATTCAAAGTAATCTTGGTTATAAACTAGTTTTGGTGAAATTTCAGAAGTAAAAACATTTTATGTAATTAGATTTTTTTACAACGGTGTTTTTTCAGTCATATATGCTAAATTTTTATTAACGTATGATAAAATACGATAAAGTTTATAGGTTTCTATGTTATAAGTTATAAGTTTTAAGTTATAAGTTATAAGTTATAAGTTTTATGTTATAAGTTATAAGTTTATATGTTTTTATACGATAAGGTATACGTTTCGAATTATCTGTTGACCTAATGGAATCTTGCAAGTTACCGATTTCCAATTTTTACTTACTGCTGTACAAGTTCTTTCACAGTATACTGTACGTAATGGTAATTTATTTATTAAAAATTGAAAAAAGCAACTATGTTTTACCGTTATTAAAACCACTTTTCCTATTATTAACTAATTTAATTTGCTCTTCCTTCTTTCATCCCTCAAAATAAATGTATAGATAGGCTGTTAGTATCCTACACTACAGGATATTTTAATTAAGAGCAGAGCACTAAATTATATTATTAAATCTATTTGTCTCTCATTAGTTTTGTTTAAGTGCGGCATTTAGGAGCTTCTGACTATTAAAAACCTAGTCCTGTTATATCTTTACCGATGAGTTTAATTCCAATAACTATGACAGTAAAAATCGATTGAAGTCTTATTTTACCGGCAATAGATTAATTACAACAGTGCAATTAAATAATTAAATTTGTTGTGAAACACTCTGCAAGAAAACTACAGAAATGTTAACCTAACAAAACTACTTATGTACTGTACTTAAATTGTTGAAAAAAGCTGTTTACGCTACACGTTTTATAAATATCTAATATATCATTAAATATGGTCAATAACCAACTCGTTACAAACAAAAACAAAACTATGCTCGTACATTTCAAAACTGATTCCTTGTTTATATCACTGCAATTCTCCCTTCAGACTCTATACCAAAAATAATGGACTACGTACTTGTAATATATTTACAGTAACCAACTAGATTAAAAAATACCCGGGTGTAATATTTGACAATAAAATGAACTGGGATTGTTACTTAAAAAATCTTTCGTGTAAAATTAGAGCTTGTCTGACTGGATTCTATTACCTGAAAAATATCCTCCCACGTAAAGCACTTTTACTAATGCATAAAGCCCTAATGAACTCTTTAATAAGATTTGGTGTAAAGATATGGGGTCTGGTAGCTGACTCGTATTTAAAAATTATAACTAAACTTCAATAAGGAGCGCTTAAAGTGGTTTCAGACATTTTTTCAACGACAAAAATTTAAATCTTTATAAGCATTGAATACGTTGACCACTCTAGGTTTCCAGTTTTCTCACTGTAAATTATTTTTCCAAAATAATAAATACCTAGTAAAGAGTAATGTACCCTTTTTATTGCAGCACAAGAGAATATAGACAATATTAATTTTAATTTATTGTATGGTAAGAAGACTTAAAAAACCAAAAATCCAATAATTTTTTATAAACTACCTTCAAATATTTTAAAAATCGATAAAAAGAAAGGGTTTGGGAAATAAGTTTTTAGGTATTTATTAGCAGGAATTTCTTAATATTTATTTTTCCTTTTAATACAAAATATTTTTAGTACTATGCATCAGTTATTATTTATATTAAATTTTTTACTGAAATCTATTTAAATTAGTGTTTATTTACTTTTGTTTTGCTTTTTGATGCCACCTTAATTAAGAATTTAATAACATTTGAACTATTATATTAGAATATATTTTACATTGTATTTTTGTACTGTGCTGTATAACTAACTTGTATTAGAATTGTATTAATACGGGAACCTTAATATTGTCTAGCGGGTCTTAATATTGTATCATTTATGAAAATAAGTAAATAAAATTAATAGATTATTTTATTATTATTACTATTATTACTGCTATTATAATCCCTTTTTTATACATTTTATCAAGAAGAAATATCAGGTTTTTTTTTTAAATTCTACGTCGTTACTATTCCATAGTGAAATAAATTATGTTGTGATCTAAAGAACAGCAAATAGTGAAATAAGGTTGTCACGAAAAAATGTTAAGATAGACGTTCTGCCTACTGCTGAATTATAATGATGATAGTTTACAACAGCAACACAATTAATTTAAGTTATTAATACGATGCAACGTTTCATTTGTTTTTAGTAATAATAGAAAAGTTAAGAACGAATAAAGAAATGAGGCTAAATTAAACAAAAAAATCAATAATCTAGAAACGTCCGATAACATTTATTTTGTGGTGTACAAATATATACCAATTTACAGAAAAGATAAAAATAGAAATTTACAGAAATGATGAAAATTATTAGTACCAAATAGTTTAATTAATAAATTCCTTATGAGGAATATTATTTGAAAACGTTAGGATTTTCAAATGCAATGATGTTCTCAAATGCAATGTTCTTAATTATGAGTAAAATTCTTAATTATGTTATTATTATGTTCTTAATTATGAGTACCAAATAGTTTAATTAATAAATTAATTCCTTATGAGGAATATTATTTGAAAACGTTAGGATTTTTAAAGCGTGGAAATATTTAAATGATTTTTGTCATAAAAAGTTGAGACGCAATGTTAAGTCGATAATAAGCACATGTAAATTATGTCCATTGGTAAATAAAAATCATTATTTGTGTCTCTTTACCAGTTCATTCCTATTTCTTTTCCTTTTTTTACTTATAATTATAACAAAGATCAATTACAAACCATTGTACCACAGTATGAATTATATAAATGTTTTCTTGATATTTTGGATCCACTATCTAAACGGAGAAAGAAACAACCATTTGAATTTATATTATAATGGATCCACCACTCTTGTTAAGTTTTACTCGATCAAGTGGATAGATTTCAGTACTCTTGTTAAACATTTAAGTATTTTCAGAAATAAAGAAGTCTAAATTCGTAATTTCAGTCCAAAAATTTGAAAGAAAAAGTCGGTCAATTGTAAAATAACATTAGGTATATTTCATTTAAAAGCGAATATGAATGAAAGAAATAGAAAAAAGTAGGAAGAATTCTGTAAATCTTTGTAATGAATAAAAAACATATTAATTGGTTATAATGTATTAAATAAATACAGACAGTTACTAATAGAAAAATCAGTCCATTTTTGATAAGACAAAATGTATAACCTGGTCAAATTCCCTGATAATTGTTTTTCATTTAAAAATAAAACAGAAAGAAATAAAAGAAAATGCTAGACAGCATAAAAAAGTGGTATTACAAATGCTAGATTAAATAAAAATATCTTCCTAATAAACGACAAACTAAACGAAATGTGTATTTAAAAATTAAATATTTTGGGAGAAAAATACGTTTGCTGTTGAACAATATAAAAAAAAATCTTTTTTAAAACATAACAATATAAAACATTATCGCGATAGAATGTAAAGTTTCTAATGATAAAATAACAATTAAAATAATAATTATACGGCTAAATAGTAATAAGTAAAATAAATAAAAACATTAAAAATGGTCATTAAGTTTAATTAGTTATAAATAAACAGGTCACTTAAATGGTAAAAATTTTGACAAATTTACTTAAGATAAACAGATACAAGGTTAATATTGAACACTTATAAAACTGGCAACATATGAAAATGTCAAAATTAATAACAAGCTTTGGTATGTACATATTAGAATTTGGTTTATTATTGATTGTAATTTATTTTTGTTATGATTCATAATCAGTTTAAAAACAAAAACAAAAAACAAAAAACGTATTTTTTATGGAAAATAAAGTAAATAATAAATTGATTAAAAAGAAAATCAAATAAATTTTTATGAAAAATTCGTTCACCGGCGAGAGAAAATTCTTATTCGTCAGAATTAGACTCTGGGAGAAAGGATAAGTTATTTTTAATTTAATAATTTCAGAAAATTAAGACATATCCAGCAAAAATAGTTTTAAAGCTACTAGTAATAAATTTTTCTTAAATACAATTCATAAAAATACTAGATAAACAGAAAGGTGTTTTTGTATTTGAATTGGTAAAGTTAAAATCTAAACTCTTTATTTATTATATAGTTTAAATTTTAAAATGACTTTAAACAATTATAAATAGTTTCCACTGTGTTGTATTTTTCAATCGCAAGCACATTTTACAATTAATTTTAAAATTCATTTACCGTTCGTTAACAGACACTTATATTATTGTTATAATCTAGAAAAAACCTCTGGTTTTAAAAACCTCTTTTAAAAAATTTTTAACAGTAGTACTGCTGAGATGAGAATGCAGTAAGTAAAAATGAAATAAATTTCTCTTCGTAGAATATAACAAACAAAATATTGCGATTGGTGTATTGTGTTTTGGTAAAATGAAAGGGGATTTTTTTGTATAAAACAGAGCATTGCGTGGGTAGTTAGTCTGGATGAAGGCGTAACTCTACGTTGAGCTCCTGAAGTATCAATCAGTATGAAAATCATACTGAGTTAGTCGTTGAATTTAGAGATTAAATTTATGATGCCATTACATTTATAGTAATTTTTTAGAAGAAATACGAATAACTAAGTAAATTTCAATTATGTATTAAAATACAGTGTTAGTTTCTTTTTTTTCAAATGTTATTACACTATGAATTTAAGTACCATCTAAAATAGACCCACGCGATCGCTTTAATTTAGTTGCTGTAAAACCACACTCTGTAGCTTCACCCACATAATTCATAAATGAATTTTATATTTTGTACGCTCTCTGATAATTTTCATCTTCAAAAGCAGAATTTCGTGGGATGATCTCAATCTTCAACATCGATCACCCCAGAAAATATATGAAATATGAATTTCATTTTTTTAACCCCGAATTCCGCCATCGTCCCAGAAAAGATTTTTCTATATAGAGAAAAGATTTCTATATATACATATATATTATTTTAATATATCAATTTACAAGTATGCTGAACCTAATTTATTAATATATTTCATTATAGATATAATTTATTATATAATTATTATTTTTTTTATTTTTAAATAAATTACTTTAGCCCAGAACTTTATAAAATAGATAAAAAATTAGTTATTTTGTAGTTTCTAGAAATATTTTTTATTATTCTTTATGTGCGTTTTTACAGGCATAAATAAAAAAGTGTTAGTTTAAAAAGTATTCAAAAATGCTATTTTTCTTAAGTTTATTATTAATTTTATTAAAAAATATATATTAATTAAAAATCATTTGGGTTATCAATAAAATGATTGGGAAACAGTACCCCCTCGGCTTTTATCGTTTTATACAGATAAATTTTAAGCCTGAAACTTATTAAATGATTTAACACGTGTACTGTACCGCGATTATTGGAACACTTCATAGAGTTTTCCTTATCTCTTACTAAATAAGCCACTTTCATTCCAATTGGGTTTTAATGTATTTTTTAGTTGAACGAGATAAAAAAAAAATAGAAAGAATTTATTACAATTTTTGTCATCATTAAGAAACATTAAAATAATTATTTTTAAAAATTAATATTTCTAAAAATAAATTCATCGTCTGATGATATTTTATTAAATTGTTTTTATTTAAAATTCATTGTCTTTTTACGGTAAGTAATTACTACAACGTGATCATATAAAAATATGCCGTTCGAGGACAAGCTTTTTTCTTTGAACAGATTTATTCTTGGTTCATTTTTAATATTTAGGCGACTTCCGTGTTTTAAAAATAAATTAAAAGGTGCAGGCAACCTTTTATTTGTTTGTTATGAAATAGCAGGCATCAAAAACTATTGGGTTAGCCCGGTGGAAATTGGCAGCGTATGAAAAGATGCCGTGCCTGACCGATATTCGAACCCAGGACCACCGCCCGAAATGCCGAGACGCTAGCTACTCAACCACGGAGGTCGCTGAGTTTTATTTTTATTATCCCAACTATTACAACTTACATAACTGGTAGAGAATCTTCTTTCAAGGAACAACCATCTCATGACTTGTATATTACTTAACGTTTTAAGTTCTGACGAATCCAAAAATATTGAAATCTTAGTTACACATTTCTGAACGAATACTTCAATGATCTCCTTTGCAGACTGATAGCGTTTCTGCAGATTTGTATAAAAATATTATTTACGAAACAACTGTAAAAAATTTGTAGAAAAAAGATTCCTTTTTTGTTTCAATCCAATTTTTTTTTTTTGAAGTTTAAACAATTTATTTCATTAAGCACTGTTAAGGATTTTTTCTAAATCTAAAAGATCTACATTGTTCTTCTTAATCTGAGTGCTAGAATTGTCTTCCTAGTACCAATGTATTTTAGTGACAGCGAATTTGTGAAGGCAAATGTTTTTCCCACACATTTTATTGGCCTTTAAACTATTCTACAAAGTATGTTCGTTGCATAAAATGTTAGACCGTTAGTTCAATGTTCTCACACTTATCATTACTTGCTTTCTTTGATGTAGTAACAATTTAATTTTCTCTAAAATAAAATCTGACAGTACTTCAATCTCATGAGCTCTAGAAACTAATCTATACTGTATTACAGTATGTATATGTATATGTATGTACAGTTGACATATTTGTACGTTGGCATATATGTGGATTAATAACCGAAAACTTACTTGTAATGTTGAAGTTTTGTTTGATAGTTCTTAGAAAAATTAATTTTATTAAAATATTTTTTAAAATGTTATAAAAATTGATACATATCAAATGGAATTTGCCTTATAAAAATATTAATAATGCATAGATTGGCCATGCATTATTAAATCCCCAAATCAGAAAAATTGTTAAAATTGCGTTGTATTTATAAAAAGAAAAACTATATACCATTATCATTTCCAAAAAGATTTTGCGACTCATACAACTCTTAATATTATGCATTATAGTATTGACATTCTATTATAAAATCTCCAAGTTTAGTACAGTTGTAAAGAATAACATTGTTTTAACTGTGTAATTTTACTGATAAGAAGCTGTCAATGTTGCATTTAAGAATAAATTACTAAGATAATAATTTATTTTATTTATCAGCATTGTATTCCAGATTGTTTATTACTTTATATATTAGCCAATTATTTAATCAAGTAGAATACATTGCAATGAGTATTTGCTAATAAAAATTATAATTTGTAAAATTGTTGACGAAAATGAAAAGGGAACTAATGTAATAAAATTAATACACGAGACGAGAATTTTTTTGTCACCTTGTTATTTATTTTCTTTATTTTTGAGATACTTTTATAAGAATTTTTATTTTTCCGGCGAATAGAATATGTTTATTAAAGGGGAAAATAAGGTGATCATGTTAAAAATGTGGTATAGAGATTGTTTAACTCGTGTGTGTACAAATCCTTTACTATTAATTATATTTTTAATTGGTTTTTATTTTTTTGAGTAGTATCAACTACTAAGATCATTAGCATCTAAAATGGGATTGACTCATTATGAACTTTCCAGGCCCTGGCCGTGAATCAAATCTAGGATCTTCGATGTAATAGGAAGACATATTATCGCCTATAACATCGATACAGTATTTTTTTTTATAAATCTATATCAATATTTAAAATATTAAAAATATCTTTTCTTTATTTATATCTTTTTGAATATATTGTTTATTATAAACAATTTATCTCTGAAACAAATGAAATCCAAATTTTTTACTAAATTTGGATTTATGGCTGTTGTCGATTATAAAATTATAGAATCTTGTGTTTGAAGTTATAAAAATAAACTGTTATGTAATGTTGATATCAGAGATTTCAGCAGCAATTTTCAAATTGGAGTAAATATTTTAAAATATGATTCTAGATTACTTTAATACAATACAATTCAGAAAAATAAAAATGTAACCTAATTTTATTGTGTTTTATAAATAGATATATTCTAAACAGTTTATAAAGTGGTAATTTTCAAAAAAAAATCCTAAAAATCAGATATAGTTTTTCTAAAATATCACAATATTTTTACAACTACATATTTGATCATTTTGTTGGTCTTTTTAGCCTTTTACAGGAAAGTGTTATTGCCGAATAAATTGAGATAAGTATGAAGTTTTCATTCAGGTTCTACTAGTATTAATCTTTTTAGAAAGCTTCTGCAGGCAACCTTTAGATAATGGAATACTTAAGTCGGGAAGAAGTAATATTTGACCAGGTTAAAAAAAGATTTTTCAATGTAAAGTACAGTTCGTTAAATTAAAGCTAGTTTGGTAAATAACATTCATAAACATTAATAGCTCCTGTTTCTGATTATTATTAGTATTCAAAATTTAGAAAGTTCAGTTAAAGAGCAGGATGGGAATGAATCGCTGAACCGGCGACTGGCTTCTTGCTTCCGGGACCACCGTTAGATATTGCTTCAGAGAATGAACGATTTGTAGCGTGTGTGAAAATGCCATGCCTGATCGGGATTCGAACCCGGGACCTCCGGATGAAAGGCCGAAACGCCACCACTCGCACCACGGAGCCGGCTTGGCTTCTTGCTACCTAAGACGTCCATTCCATCTCCTCCACTGTACTATCGGAATGATAACACTGTTTGAAACATTGCAGGCAGAGCTACTCTCCATCTATGTGTTTACGCTTTCTAATCTTTAACGAATAATACTAGTGCAGAATATTTATTTTACTTATTGCTTAATTCTATAAAATTTTAATTTTATAATAATTAGATTAATTTCCTCAATTAATAAATAAAATACATTTTTACATTTACTTTTTTTATCTTTTGTCTTTATTACATTCGTATGATAATTTTTTTAACCCTGTTCAATTACGACATATTCCTACATTCAATTTCATGACAAAATTTAGAGGAAGTGTTTGTTCGTATATTTTAATTATTAATAATTAAATAAACGTAAAAAAAATTCAGCACTGAATAAATACTTTGTGTTTTTGTCTAATGATTCATTGAAAAATATGTGTGGGTGAGTGTGTATATATAACAAACACACACACACGTACACCGAATCTATGTTTCATCTTCCAAATCAATAGTAACTATAAAGTTTTTAATTAAATACCATAACATGAAGAAAACAAATTAACATGATTAATGTTACATCACTGTTTAATGAAACTGTGTAATAAAAACAATCTCTTTTCATTGTATTTTTGTTTGCACGTTGTAATTACATAATTCGTTTATGGAAGGTTCTTTTCTCTAGTTCAACCCTACCAAATAATTTTACGATCCTCTTCTAATGATTGGTAATTTAAACTTGCTGAAATTAGATGATTCTTAATATAAGAAATGATGTTTGTACCTTCCAGTAACGAAAAAATATAAACTTAACATAAACTTTTTCAAACTAATCGCCTTCTAGCACGTCACTTTCTTTATCTTGCTAGTCGTTTATCCTTGTCAATAATAACTTAATCTATCATTTTTATCAGAAAGTGACACAGATATATGCTCACTCGCAAACGTAGTACAAAATCCATTTTTAGAACAAAAATTAATATAGGGGAATAAGAGATGAGATAACAGAAGATGAACCCTTTATCTTTTTGATGAAGTATTCTGACCTTTTTATTTTCAAATCCGCTTTCAATTTTGATAACTCATTACGAGTATATAGTTTTAAACTTATTGTTTGAATTAGATATTAAATTATGATAATGTTTTAACATTATGAGGTAACGTTAGTATAAATTTCTTTGTAATTTTTTTGATAACTTTGTTAGTTATTCAAAAAATTATTTGTAACAATTTCACGGAGATTTCTTAGTGTAGACGTATATTTTACAATTCATTCAGTAGACCATCCATGTACTTTTTCTTTGCTGAAAAAATATATGACTTATTCATATCAGCAGGATCTTTGAGAAGAGGTATGTTCGACAACCTTCTTAGATCTCCAGCAAGCATTTGACAAGGTCTGGCTGCCTGGGCTTTTATACAAAATGAAAAAGAATCTTACTCAATCTGATTACCTTGTTCTTTGTAGTTACCTGGATGGGCGTTTCTCCCAGGTAAATATAATCACGGTTTTCGACACTAAGTCGGGGGTTCCGCAGCTCGGTTTTAAGTCCTATCTTATACTGTATCTTCACTACCAACCTTCCGGTTCAGAAAGGAGTACTGTTGCTGTTTTTTTCAGATGACATGGCTACTCGGGCAGTTGATGACAAACCAATTGTGACAACTAATCTAAAATTTGAATTAAATCCAACAGATGGCTGGGTAAATCAAGTCGAGAAATATAACATTTGGAATAACGAGATGAGATTGCCCACTGGTCCACCTTGATGGCATTTTAATTCTGCATACTGAAAGTGTAAATTACCTGAATCTTCACCAGGATCGTTGTTTGACATGAATGTTTTATATGAGGGAGAAGAGAAAGCAACATGAAGTTGAAGAAAATTTACTGGTTGCTGAACTGGAGGTCTGTGTTATCTTTGTCTAATAAGCTACTTTTATATTTTGCAATTTTGAAACAAATACGGACATATGGCGTCCAAGCATGGGGAACGGCAAGCAAGACATGTTAAAATCATACAGCGGTTTAAGAACAAACTAGCAAGGGGTATATCTGAGACGCCGTGGTTTGATAAAAACTGTGAAATCCATGAATATTTAGGTCTACGGTACGTCAAGGAAGAATTACAACGTTTCAGTTTAAAATATGAACTTCGGCTAAATCATCACGTCGATTGGCCGTGAACCTTTTGGGCAACGGTGAGGATGTTAGTAAGCAGCTATACGTTCTGGACCTTAGTATATTATAATTAATCCACCGAGTGTTGTGCATCAATCAATTCTTCATTCCCTTTCTCCCTATTTCTGTTTTCACATTCATTTTTTATTTTTTATTTTCTAAGTTTTTCATTGATCTGTCATTTTTTTGATTAGTGTTATTGTTTTCTACTACACTTCTGCAACTACAGTTCTTCAAAACTACCTTGTGTACATTTTACTTTCTAATCTCAGAAGTTCTATATTGCATTAGTATGTAATTTCTGAGGCATTTCAATGGGGATTTCTTTTTAATGTGAATATATGTGATATAATTTACTTAAGGTTCCAACAAAAAATTACGATTGTAAATGAAAATCAGAAAAAAATTGTGTGCGCTCGTACAAAGAGTATAATCCTTATTGTTGCTATAATTTAGGTTGAAAACTCACTGCTAATGATTATACTAACATTTGTTTGAATAATTAATTAATGTAATATCCTAAAGAAACCCAATCAGTAAAATCAGTGTGATTGCTACACGTATAGCAAACACCTTCTCCTGGCTTACAGTAATAAAACAATATTGCTCCTTTCAATTCCTCAATATTTAATAACTTGTAATTTAATAACAAGGAAATATAATTTGTGGCTTTTCAATATAGATTTTCTTCTTTCTTTTGGAGACAATAAATTCAATATTGTCATAGAAAAATATTTTAAAAATTATAATTTATGACTTCAGTCTCAATGGGTAAAAACTTACATATAAATAATATTGTTATTTCAAGCCTGTGAAATATTAACACTGTTCTTATAAACTTGTGGGAGAAAAGGTAAAAATTGTTGTCTCCAGTAAAAAATGATTAAAACCAGTACTGCTAAAAATGAGTTTTACTTTACATATAGTAAAACAGATGGGTTTGCTGTAAAAGAAATTGCATCGACCGCCTGCCTATCGAAATTGTGATATATAATGTGTTTCTATGATCCGATCAAAATAATTATTTATTTATTTATAATTTGTTTACGCAATGTCAGTTTTCAACAATTATTAGCAAAGTTCCATAAATTTAACTGAACGAGGGCATCAGTTCAGAGATAAGATTAAAATTTTCTATTAAATTTAACAATTACGGAATCTGTTTTGGCGTTTTTGACAAAAAAAGAAAAGTCAATAAGAAAAAAGAAACTCAAAGAAGAAAATGAACAATGTAACTTTTTTTCTCCCCCTACACCCTTGGATCGGACCTGCAGTCAAGCATGACTCAGTCCAGGGGCGTGTCCATGCGACTCTAACAGGCCTCCCTGCCTTCCAGCAGTAGGTCCGGCATGGCAAGTCGACCCACTGGTTCTGGATCTTCTTATTTTATTTTGCCTTATTTATTTTAATTTGAGACGGGGGTAACCGGACCCGGCTATGCCGTTCCGCGACCTCGCTCCATCCGCCGGGGCTCGGTCTTATCCCATTTTTTTTTTTGACCCGGGAGTTGGGAGTCACGGGACCTCCTCACTGCCGCCCACCCATCACAATAATGTGACTCAATTTTATATATGTTCTATTTAAAAGGGAATAGTATCAAACGCACCCTTGGTGATTTACAAGTAAAAATGTCTAATATGAACTTGAATTAAAATGACGTTAAAAATATTACATTATATAAAAAATCTTCTTTAACGGTTTTACTTAGTTTCATATAATCGTGTAACAATATTAAATAATGTAATAATTTAAGATTATTTAGCTTTTAATTTCTTATTTACTTTCTTTATTATGTAAAAAAAAAAACTTTTTTTATATTTTTATTTACAGTTGCATTGACAATTAAAGTCATTAGCGACTTCTCAGTGTAATTTAACTGTATTGGTTAAAATGTGTAGCTTGAACAAACTCAGACCGATCATTCCTGAGGAGTGTGGTTAATTGAAATCCAACCACCAAAGAACACCAGTATCCACGATCTACTATTAAAATCCGAATAGAAACAACCATTTAATTAAGATTTAAATCTGAAAACTCTCGACTTCCAAATCAGTCGATTTACAATGAGTTCATCGCTAAACCAATCCCGTGTGGGTTAAAAAAAATTTATTCTTCATATTATTTTTTATTCTCTTATAAATTCATTAAAGAATAAAATTAACAACATAATTTAGAATGGAAAACCCATGAAAAATAAACGAGAGTCACGTAGGATAATTTGTTTTGTTGCTCAATACGCGTAATTATACCTTACTTAAATCAACAGTAATATTGTAATATATATAAATTCTGTTTTATCATCATACCTTTATTACGAATGGAAAATAATATTACAGCTTACTTAAAAATACTGAATATTATGAATACCGCATTTAATAGTTTTTTCCACAATGCTAAAGTAGCTATAACAAGAAAGCTTTTATGTATAAAGTAATAATGGTAAAATATAATGCACGGTCAAAGTGCAAGGAATTTATAATAATGAATGATATAACGTTTCTATACTGAAACAGCTTTCAATTCAACAATTTTTTTCAGTTCCCAAATGGAAATAAAAAACATCAGATATTTTTTCTAAAGCATGATCTGGGTTTCAAATAAAATGTTAAGCAATAAATCAGAAAAAATGTAATTTTTTATCATCAGTAATGAAACTTTATCTTCAGAGAACATTAGTTCCGTTATCTCATAATAACCTGTATCTCATAACGTTCCGGATTAGTTTTCTTTTGGAAAATTATTTCTATATCGTTAGTTACATCTTATCCCCTTTCTTTTGGATAAAGATGTTATATTTTATATGTAAATACGAGTATTTATTTCTTTATTTTTTAAATTACTAAATTTATATTTAAGAACAGTCAAAATCTGTCCCAAAACCAAATTGCATTGATGATAAAAAACCGAATGAAACGGCCTTGAATGAAAATCCAGTGTATAATTTTGTTGATAATGCAACTCTTTTTTTTATTTCAGAAATGTTTCTTTTTCTTTCTGTTTTTTCTTATTTCTTTCGAAAATTTATGAACACTCGTTCATAAAACACTCGTTTGACTTACCAGGCATTCCTGGATATATGTTTCTTATGCTCCGGAGAAGCAGAAGTTGGCGTTCGGGCGGGTGATATACACCCTTCCCTGGCGTACGGGTTGTGGATCCCGAAGCTATCGATCAGGTGGTCTCTCAAATGGCTCTGAGAAAGGTACGGAGTATTGACCAACTTGACCCGGATATTATATGCAATCTGTTGCCAGTCATAAGCGAGCCACTTGGCAGACTGGGTGCCTAAGCAGGGGTGTCTTTCCGACTTGTTGGAAGATTGCCTTGGTGAGGGTGCTCTTAAAACCTGAGAAGAGCCCGAGTGAGGTCAGCATTTATCGATCCATCAGCCTCTTGCCGGTAATCGGTAAGTTGCTTGAAAAGCTGGTTGTGGGAACGGCTCTGGGAAAGCATCGATATGAACTCGCTTCAAAATCGAGGCCAGTATGGCTTCATGAAAGGGGTTGGCACCGAGGATTGCATCTTAAATGCTCTTGTCGAGGTGGAAAGCGCCGTCTGTAAGTATATTTTGGCTATTTTTATTGACATAAAGGCATTTCTTCCTTGTGTTGGAGTTATGTCCTCTATGAGTTGGAACGTCGCAATTTTCCCGAAGCCCTACAGGCCGTTGTGCGTGGCTACTTATCTAAACGTACAGTTCTGTTTAAAGATGTGCGCCTAGTTGTAAAAAAGTCTGTGACCAGGAGAAGCCCGCAGGGTTCTGTTCTCGGTCCTCTGCTGTGTAATCTGGTTTTGACGCGGATTTCTGGGATTAACATTCCCAGAAGGGGTCACGGCCCAGGCTTTTGACTGACTGCCTCCTTTTAGTTCGAGGCATTCCACAACCGCAGCTGGAAAAAAAACGCAAGCAACCTTGTCAGCTGCGAGGGGCTGGATGGACAATCTTAAAGATTTCTGTGCCCAAGACAAGATATATGCTTCTGAAGAGCACAGACAAATTATCAAACAGTTGAAACCCCCATATTAAATATAAAGGCTGTGTAATCAGCGGTGTAAGAATTCAAGGGTACCTAGGTGTCTTGTTTGAGATGTTGCTGTTAGCAATCATGGCAGACAAGTAGCGGGGGACGCCGTCTCTGTCATGCACATACCTAGAAGAATTGCACGGAAAGACTATGGGCTGTCGTGGCATCAGTTGTAGACGGTGTACCGCGGTGTATTCGAGAGTATGACCACTTAGCGGCGCCCGTATGGCAACATAGGTTAAAATAGAGCAGTTATTCTAAACTTAAGGAGTGCCCAGCCCAGAGCCTTAATTGTATGCACTGGTATTCTTAAAATAACCTCCTTCGAGGCTATCGTAGGAAAAGGCTTTTCCAATCGATTTAGTGGTGAAAGTTCGGGCAGCCATGTGGAGATTGCAAAAAAGTCGGGAGGCCGAGATATTTGGGATGCGGTTTCGAGCCGGGCCAGAACCCGATTATGATCCGATGATCATAATTCACCAGATCTAAATTTTAAACAACTGCTAATCTCCCGCCTGCGAATGAGCCTTCGCGATGGAAGCATGGCAGCAGGAGTGGAACATCACGACTAAAGGACGATCCTTGTATAAATTTATACAGGATCTGGGGCAATGGTACGCCTCAAATTCATTTTTAAGGGCAACGAGAGCCCAGGTGCTCACCAACCATGTTAATTTGGGACAATATCTGTTCAGGTTCCGCCTGGCAACTGATGACCTATATATCTGCGGGGAGGTCCAGTCGAATGAGCATATGATGTTCGACTGCCCCGCTCTTGGGGGGGGGGGCAGAAATCGAGCCACCCTGGAACTTAGAGACAAGGGGAAAATTTTCCACTCACAAACAGCGAGTCAGTGTAGCGTAAGCCGCATTGTTGGAGTTCCTTGATGCGGTTGCGTTGTTCAACCGGCATCAGTAGCTTATTAAGGGAAAAGACTTTTACCGAGCTGCTATGAAGGCTACCTTCGAGGAATAGTCGGTTATCGGCGATATAAAGCTTATAAATGGTGAGCGATATAAATGGTGGATAGGTACTTTCTGGCATTCAGCAACCTAGGGGTAGTAGCGAATTGATGTCTTTAGATTTAAGGTGACAGGTTAAATTTTATATTTACGATAGTCATATATTGTAGTATAGACGTGGTGCACCTACTCAATTTAGTTTATTATATGACAAGTGAACGGCTGGAAACAAAAGCTAATGGGGCATTTACCAAGCTTATACCACTCACGCTATTAAATTAGCTCTAGGAGCTAAATAGGACATCGGTCGCTTAAACTGTTTAAGGCACAGTGGCCCTTCGTGGCACGGACTTCGGTCTTTTGCTTTAAGGCGACCGAATGAGGTGGTGAGAGAAGAAATGCCAGTAAACCAAATACCCTCGTATACCCTGTCGGTAACATAAATTATGTCGGTAATTATTTATGTCGGTAACATAAACCCTCGTATGCAATGGAAAATCTAGTTATCATACGTTCGTAATAACTGATGAATTGTTATAAATTAATAAGAAAAATTAGTTTAAGTCCCGGAGTGGAACTGACCTCAATATTATTTTTTAAATCGTTGAATTTCACCTTACATATCTTCATATAGTAAACAATATAACCGAGTAGGAATTGATAAATCTCCGTTATTTTACAAGGAAGAATGAGGCTACAATTGATGTTATCTTTTAAAAGTTTCATCAGATTAATTTTTTCCCGTGAAGTCTACATACAAAAAAAAATTTTTTTTCGACAAAAATAATCGTATTATCCACAGGAACTGCATTTAATAAAAAAGCTGAACTAATGACCAATTGAAATTACATTATCAAAAAAATAGTTTATCTGACATTATTAAAATTAATATTTCATCCTTTTTTTTAAAAAAAGGTTTATTTTTCCAGTGCTGTTTAGTGGTTTTTTCCTTAAATTATATTTACAATCGGTTTCTAAGATTAGAAGCCAAAAGAAATTTCATCATAATAATCAAGTTATAAAGTAGTTTTCCTTGAAGCACCTTAATTAATTACATTCTAGATATCATTAGTAAATCAAAGGTAGCATAAGTAATGATAAAATCCGACCAGTAATGAACTAGAAATCATAATAATGTCCAATACAACGAATAAAACCACAACGTTAAAAGGAAAAATACTAACGTAGTAACAAATTATATTAGAAACATAAATGATCACAAGAATAAACATAAATACTTTGATGATGCACAACTTAAGAAGAGAGGCCTCGTCCTGAGTTTTCCTATTGGGTTCCCAGGTACATTGCAGGTAGCTGCTTTAACCGCCTTACATTACCCCCATTGTCTAAGAGGTTAACAGCTAGAAGGTTTACGTTGTCGTTAAGTCGTTAAGTTGGTAATTAATTTTGTACTTAGTTGCAATTCGATCGACTTCCTCTCGAACACACGATAATTCTAAGTACTCGTGAATTTCGTTGTTCGTACGAACCATGTGTAATATATCTCGTAAATTTATTCTGGAAAACGGAAAAACCTCTACATATTGCTGGTACTTGCCGTGCCCCAAAGTTGGATATTTATCAAATAAATAAAGCAAAACTTTTTTCAGTAAAAAAATGAGATCTAGAATCCAAAAATCTAGATTACAAAATTCCGTATTTGCGTGTTGGTTTAATATTTTAGAAACAATCATAACATTACACAGTGGATTATAATACAGTATTTTTGAAAAAATAAAAAATATAAATATCTTTAATATAAGATATAAAAAATATGGAGAGTGTAGGCTGATGGAGAAATATTGATACAGAGACTTCTTTGTCAAGGAGGATTTGTTAACCTATATGGAAATTTTACAGGTAACCTTTAGTTTTCTTTAAAAATATCCACTGCAAAAAATTTCAGTGAACTCTTATTATTTTCCTGCAAATAGAACATCAGTGCGAAGACAATTTTCAACCTAAAATAGTTTTGTAAATTTTCCAAATGTTTACTGGTTTAACCTGTAGAAATGAATTTTTTTTTATTTTCAAAAATTAGACACCAGTGTGAAAACAGTTGAATTTGAACTATAAGTTTAAAACCATAGAGAATTGAGGTAAATTTAAAAAATTTTTAAGAAATAGTATTTTTCATAAAACATATAAAAGTTTTAATATCATATTTTTTTACTTACAGCAAAGTGTCTTCCAAAAGGATTGAATTAACGTGAATTTGTACTACGTTTAATTAATCTTACAAATAAATTTATAATTAAAAAAAAAATGAATGAATATAAAAATAAATAATATAAGTAGAGTAAAAAATAAGTATATTTTACCCATTGAGATGATTAAATTTGAAAATTTATGTAAATACTGGGAAAATTCAACAACAATGCTAAAAATCTTTGGGCGAAAATAAAATTTATTGCCATTAACATATATGAAATAACAAAGAATAATAATAGTCATTAAATCAAACAAGTTTTATAAATTCTTATTTTTAAATTTAAAGCGTAAAATATAGTCAAATAATTTTATTATATTTTGACTAACAAAAAGATAACCTTTTTGTTATCTTGCATGTATCATTTTGACATTTTCGTTTTTGTTGAGCCTCTTCAAATTCAACTGTGAAAGTTATTACAGAAGTTCGTTTTCCTTTGTTTAAGGTACACGGGGATAGGAAACATACCTTTAAGGTACATACGGAAAAAACGTAAGAAAGTAGCGAGGCAGCTGTTAGGAAAATATCACCAATATAGAACATAACTAAATACTAAAAGAACAATTTTCTACTTTATTAAATTAATTTTTTTTTTCAGTACTTTTATTTAAATTCGCATCAACAATTAAAGTCATTAGAGACTTATAAGTGTAATTTAACTGTACCGGTAAATTTGTAGTCATGAACAAACTCTGGTCGACTATTCCTGAGACGTGTGTATACAGTAATATATATATATATATATATATATATATATATATATATATTATATACTCTGTATACAGAATATACACTCAGAGAAAACAGAGTAACAGTATATACAGAAATGTGTGTGTGTATCTCTTAAGAGAATTAAAATATGAAGAATAAAGAATTTTTTTTATATTTACCAAAGACCAAAATAATTTTAATAATAAAAAAAAGAATAGTAGATTAAGAACTTTAATGCTAAATAATCTTAAATTATTCCATTTTTTAATATTGTTACATTATTATATGAAACTTTAAGATTTTTAATATAATCAAATATTTTTAATGTCACTTTAATTCAAGTTCATATTAGAATTTTTACTTTTAAATCACCGATGATGAATTTGATACTATTTCCTTTTAAACGGAACAGAAATAAAATTATGTCACCTTATTCATTCTTTTCTTTGACTTTCTTTGCTTCTTTTTGACCTTTTTTTGACAAAAACGCCAAAACCGATTTCAAAATTGTTAAATTTAACAGAAATTTTTACTCTCATTTTTGAACTGATGCTTTCATCCAGTTAATTTTATGGAATTTTGTATTTCTAACAATTCTTGAAAACTACCCCTGCGTAACCAAATAAGTTGTGATATGATGTAAAACCTGACATATAAAAAAAAAAAAAATACAAATAATTCTTTATTTAGATCGGAACATATAAATACTCTGTATAGTTCATGTCGATATAATTTAATTTTAAATATAAAAACAAATCGCGCCGGTTCCCATGGCACAAGTTGTAGCGTCTCTCTCTCATCCGGAGGTCCCGGGTTCGAATCACCTTCAGGCATGGCATTTTTAGTACGCTACAAAATTCCATTTCCACACACAATCTTCAAGCATATGTGGCGATATTATCAAGCAAAAATAGAAAAAAAAACTTATATGATAAAAATTAGGGGTGTGTTCATATTAATTATTTAAATACAAATAGTTGAAATAATGTTAAATAAAATATATTAGGTATAACAAATTGATCAAATAATTCAGAAGCGGCTATTAAAGATTACATTTAAGCGCATAATTATTTGCACGTTGAAAGGAATATAGATAAATCGTGTTTTTTTTAAATTAGTATTACTTAAAAATCCATCAACATAATAATATTTTTTCCGTAAAAGAAAATATTTTAATTGTGTTTTAAACGAATGAGAGGGAAGATTTTCAAATTATTCGACAATTAAAACAGATAACGGAAGAATAATAAGGCCAATTACTTTTAAAGCGAAGTATTGTATTTATTTATTGAAAAAGAGTTTAGTTGTCTACTTTGGTAAAGATGGATATTATTTATTTTTAAGAATAAGTGACCATTTATTTTAGTAACAATTGCAAATTTATAAATATAAACCCAAGGATAAGTTAGTATATTTAATTTTCTAATTATAGATCTATAAAATTCATACGTATGGGCGCCAAATAATGATCTGACAGTCCATTTTTACTTCCTTGTGCGAACTAAAGGAAGTATTATGATCGCGAAACATTTCAGTTTTCAGATTTCAACGAAAATATCTATTTTGACCATCTCTGAATTCATTTTGATTAGTTTCGGCGTGACGTCTGTACGTACGTACATTTGTATCTCGCATAACTCAAAAACGATTAGCAGCCCTAAGACGTAGAAATTTTAGATTTAGAACTGTTGTAACATCTAGTTGTGCATTTCCCCTTTTGGTTTCAATCGGCTGAACCCAAAAGTGCCCAAAAAAACTCTTTTTTATTTGAATTTTGATTTTCTTAATTGCTGTAATAAGCCCTCATTGAGAGGTTTTCAACGATATATTATAATCGGATGGTTTTTATTGGTTCCATAGTTATAGCCAAATAAAAGTTTAACTGATGAAATATTTGGATCTTACAGGGGAAGGTGCATTGATTCGAACCAGAGTTCATCTCCTTTTTTTATTAATTAAGATATATTTATTTATTTATAATTATTAACCTCTGACTTAAAAAAATGTTTACGATAAATCATAATTCAATAACAACAATTAAAAAAAAAATTGTGAAAACATATCAGAAGTTATTAATGAAATAAACTTTTATGTACTTTTCGTTTTAAGAAAATGTGTAAATGTGTAATAGGCTACTAGAAAGTCATGTAGTTTCCACATCAGATTTCTGTATCTTAAAAACTCGTTCTGACTTTTTGAAGAAGCCCCAAGAGAGGACATTCTATATCAGAATAAAAGTAGGCATAATAAATATTTAAAGTTAGGTGGTTACAATCCATCCAGTGAATAATCTTTTAGCTGCTATCGTACAGTTTCAGTTTCTTTAAATAATTATCTTCAGATAAAAATACACGTGTATCGTCTACGAAATGGGTCACGATCAATGGCTCAAAGATTTTGAGACAGGTCATTAAAAAACACTATAAATGGTAGGGGACTATCAAAAGCGAGGAAGATATAATTTAGTTCATAAACAAATTGACGTCTGTTTTTAAATTACATCAGCCAAACTGTTGTAAGTTATTTGCTATGAGAGGTAAATCACTTCTGAAAAATCATAGTAATTTTTAAGAATAACTAACAACCCATGCCAAACTTAACTGTGAAAAGCGAAGAGGTTTCATAAATTATTTATCATCTTCACAGAGTTGAATATATTCATGCACTGACATGGAAATACCACCTAAGTACGAATGATATTACATTCTTAAAGTAACTTTTTTACCCTCTTAATCACAACAACTGTGTTACAGTAAATTAAACAAATTTTAGCAATTTTTTATGAAGAACAGTACTTCCAAACGAACAAAAGAACAGTACTTCCAAAAGAACAGTACTTATGAAGAACGTTACTTCCAAATAAAGTGATTGGTTTTAATTTTAAAACTTTTTCGCCCACCGCTCACATTGAAAATAAAAAATTTTCTAGCGCCCCCAAAATTTTCAAATTCCATCTGTTAAAAATAATAATTGCAATTGCTGTTTTTGAGATGCAGTCTTACAACACTAATTGCAATTATTGTTTTTAAACGTGGCATATCCTATTTCTGAGTTGAAACGTAAAAAGCAATTAAAACGCAGATTTAATCACGTTTCGAACTATTTTTATTAAAATTTCTTTCAAAAAAAAAATTACAATTGTATCTTCGAGAGACACACAATAAAAGAAATTAACGCTAAGTCTTAAGCTTTTAAACGATTTTAATGCAGTTTACTGAAAAAATTTCGTTTCCCCATACGCTGTCAAACACGAAGAAAAAATTTCAAATTTTTAAAACTTTTTTCTCACGATTTTTTTTTAATTTGATGATTTTTTAAATATGAATTATGTTGTCAAAAAGTGGAGTATTCAAGCTTTATTTATTTTTTATAATTTTTATCTCTAAGCCTCGTGGTTGCAAAGTTAAAGTAATTTGAATACAATAATTTTTATCATAAAATATAGGTGTCCCTTTAATTTTTTGGGCTAGTGCAGTAGGTATTTAATTTTAGTTTCAAATACCAGGAAAAACAAATTTGCCTTTTTTTTAACTAGCCATCGCCTTCCTAGACCGCCTGAACGCCCAATTTTTTGTGTGCCTTCTACCACCCCCCTGAAGGCTTCCAGTGAAAAAAAAGGAGGTGTTATCGTCCACTTTGAGAACGAATACTGTAGATTTTATGTCATCACAGTCATGGCGAAAAATGTAATGGAAAAACAAGTTAATCGATGGCCTTCGTGGCCCGAGTGGTTTCAGCATTTCATCCGGATGTTCTGGGTTCGAATCCCGGTCAGGCTTGGAGTTTTTCATACGCTAAAAATGTCCATTGGACTAAATGACTACAGCAATCGATACTCGTACACCTCATAAAAAAAAACTCATCTTTTTTAATTCCTTTCGTCATGAAACAATAAATAAATAATTATTTATTTTATTTTTTCAGATATTGCCTACTGACCTGTATGACTCTTTGACCCTTTGTAATTTGACCCTTTGAAGATATACAAATTCTGAGAAAAATATATTTTCTGAATGGTTGAGTAGAAATTAACGTGTAAAACTGTAGAAATAGATATATAATACGTAAATTAAATATGTCGAATTTTTTTTTCATTTTGTTAAGATCACTGAGAACTAAATTGTGAAGATATGTTTCTGGATGAATAAAATTTTTAAAAATATTTTTTATACATAAGCATTATATCAAAAAGATTTTCTGGAATTGCAGCTATGAAAAGCTTATGAGTTTATAAAACATTATATTTATCTCTTCAGCATATCAGGATAAAAAGCAACAACATTATTCAAATTACTTATGAACTAAATCAAATTAACCTAATGATCATGATTGTCAGTTCTTGTAATTGTGTACTATGTAAATGAAGTTACTATGAATAGGTTACTAATTTGTGGTCACCATCGCTACCCACTAGGCATTCAAGTAAACAGATACGTAGAAAAATTATTCATAATATATTTATATTTATATTATTTATATGGTGAATAAAATAACTTAAAAAATAATTACGCGATTCTTCAATCACCCCATAGTTTAGCGAACTCTGATTGGATAAAGGAATATTGGATTGAGTTGCATAATACGGACCTCGATTTAAGTATATCTGTCCACCATTTTTCCTCTAAAACGTTTTCCACTAAAGTTTTAAGATCTTCCTTTACTCTATCTAATCACCTTATCTTATTTTTTCTAAGTTTTATTCGTCTTATATTTAAACTAAATATTTATTTTTGTATCTTTCCATTCGGGAAATTTTTTGTCTACAAATTTTTGTTAGTCTGCCCTCAATTCTCTCCTGTAATGATCTACATTTAGTCTTTTTCATATTACAGAATTTATTACTCGCCGTAAAATTACGTGCTTCCTAAAATCTTTATCTCAGTCGCCTGTATTTTAGTGATCTCCTCTTGCAATCGTCCAACACTGTACTACTATATTTTACAATAGGGATATAATTATTTTTTTAATATTGCTTGTTAATATTATATTTGTATTTCCTTATCCCTAAAAGAGAATCAATGAAAACTATATGTATACATTAATAAATTTAGGTTTTAGACTGAACTAATTAATGAGCTTTCTTTACAAACCAGAAAGTTCAAGATTACCTTCCATTTCTTGGTCTATATTCGTCTCTATAGACGAATATAGACCAACAGAAGAATATCGTAGAGACGATATTCTTAAAATATAAAAATTTATTTTTTTTTATAGATCCTCATATTTAACGCATAAAATAGAATATTAGTGGCATAAATCTACTGAATAGTTGCATAAAATTAAAAATGATTGTATAGAAACAATCTTGGCTCTCTATTAGAATCTTGATAATTTTTTTGCATACTTTGTATAGGAATATTCATTTAGTTATTTTCTTGGTGTGTTTGAATTTCTATTGTATATACCTTTCACTTTATTAAACTTTTAAGTTGCAAGGACTCTATTCATAAGAAATTAAATATTGTTAGGAAACAAAAGATTATTCTTTTGTTTCCTACAGAACATATTTCATGAATGAATCACATAAATATTTTTTTATGAATGAATCATATTATATACTTTATTGAAATAATGTATGTACTACTACTAGTTTAATACAACAGAATGAACTCTTTTATTATATATAACGAGTAATTTATAAAACCTTATATATTTAAATTTATTTTATATGAGATGTAAAACAGATTATAACACAGTTTTGAGTAAAATTTATTTGTCATTGTTGCTTTAGTAAACAAATAGAATAAGAGCAATTTAATCTACGGTGTTCGTTTTTTATATAATTAGAAATTTAAAGGCTTAAAAGAATTATTTTACGAAGTTATATTACGTATTTTAATAGTTTTAATTATATCAATTTGCAATTTATATGTTCCTTACAATAATCTAACGCAATTTAACGTGTGATATTTAGACCTTCCTTATGAAAAACTTATTTAATTTTTGTTAATTGATGCATAATTTTGTTAATGGTGCAAAAAAATTTTGTTAATGATGCATAATTATAAAGAAAATTTTGTGGTAATTTTTGTAAGTAAATGTGTGAGGTAATTATAATTTTTTTTAAAAATTACACTTCTGCAAATAATATAATTTTGTTATTTATTCTTTTTAAATGAGTTATAATTTTTTTATGAATTTTAACCCCAATGGACACTTTATACAACTGTTTCCAATTATAAGAGTGGAATGAAAATAATTCGAGCGCAGAACATCCTCAGTTCAGCCACAATGTGTAGTAACAGATGGGTTATTATTCAATTATTTTTAGTAAATATTTTCTCTTTAAAAAAAAAATAATATTGAATAAATGATTCCAAAAAGCCCTAACAGAATTATCAACTTGGCTGTTGAAGTTAAAACATTTTCGTTTATTTAAATAGTTTTAAATAATTTAAAATTATAACAATTATTTTCATAAATAGAAAAAGTTTAATGATTTTATTAATATTTAGTTAAGTAATTTTTTCACAGGAGGAGCGTTGTGTCCGAAAAATCCCGCCAAATTTCTCCTTTTTATTCCTTGAAAATTTAAAGGAAACTGATAATAGAAAACATTTTAATTAAAGCAAAAATAAATACAGCCTTCGGAAATCCCCTGTTATCAAATCGCTGTTATCAATTGTTTAACAGCTGATTTTTGAGGTCGAAATTTCTGAAGTTTGATTTTATACGTATTTGAATACTAGACAGTGGATACTCTTTAATAATGCTCTCAAGAAAAAGACAACAGAAACCGGAGGAAACAAACTCTAACTTGCCTTTCATCAACTCACCAAAAACACCCACAACAAAAACTCTCTATCCGGAATGCAAAACAACCACATTACAAGAATTCATCACAAACTATTAAGACTGGAGATCAAAGAAAGTAAAATTTTAAGAAAAGTCCTAGGCCCAAATTCCAAAACACAAACTAATCCACAACAAAAACAAAACCCTATACATAGAAACAGAAATATTTTCAGACACAATGAGAAAAATAAGAATTAATCTGCTTCTATGGACACATCCTCAGAATTAATGCAAACAAATTTTTTGATTTCCACAAGAAAAAACCAAACCAGATCGGTCCAACCAAACAAAAAAAGATCTAATGGCACTCCAAATCACAGAAACCATGCTCCTTGACAAAACAATCGACAAGGACAAGAAAACGAGATTCCAAGCCAAAATTTAAACCAGATCTAAGATCCGATTCTCCGAAGAAGAAAGGAAAATAAGATCGGAAATAATGATACAATATTGGGCTAGAAGAAAGGCACAGAACACAAAAAAGTGATTGGTCCAACCTAGTCCCAAGTCGGGTGAAATAGAAAAGAAGAATAGTAAATAAATAGAATATATTTCTCGCTTTAAGAAGAGCCTAAAATTTTCCACGCTTTATGATTTTTATAATGTTTTAATTGAAAAAATACTGATTTTCTTTGTTATAAAAAAACTTGAATAACCACAATATCTATTTAGGACTTCTAAATTACTTAAATCTGGTTAATGTGACAATAATTTAGGAATTTACTGTTATTTCAGCCTAAAGACGTAAATTTCTGTATTATATACTAATTCAAAATTGAGTTTTACCTGGATAGGTATAGTTTTAAAAATCTTATCTATGAAGTGATTGAGAGAACATACATACTTTAAACTGTTTTTTTTTTTTTTTTTAATTGTGCAAACATCCAAAAATACTATCATACATTTGAAATGCTTCTAACTAATCTTTAATTTGACTTAAAAGCCTACCCTATCAAAGGTTATTAGAATATTATAAGAATTTTACCGGTTAATTTACCTCCTCTATGAATCATGAATTTTACCTCCTCTATGAATCATGAGACCTTGCCGTTGGTGAGGGTGCTGGAGTACTCAGTGATACAGAATAGCTGGACCGAAGGTGCAACTATATCGGAGAGGTATCTGTTGAGAGCCAGACTAAGGAATGATTCCTGAAAGAGGGCAGCAGCTCTTTCAGTAGTTGTTAGGGGCGTGAGTCAGGACGACTTAAACGGCCATACCAACATCACTCAGTCCACTGAGTACTGCGCAGCTGAAAGCAATGGAAAACTACAGCTGTTTTTTTTCCAAGAAAATGTGGCTCTCTGCATTTTCATATAGCAATGATGGAGGCGCCTTCCTTTGTAAAATATGCCGGAGGATGTATACTGAAATGGAGGGTATACTCTGAATGGAGGGTAAAACGGAGGGTATACTGAAATGAAACGACTAGCACTAGATAGGGAATCTTGGAGAGCTGCATCAAACCAGTCAAATGGTTAGAAATTATATTTTTAGATTAGAAATTTTATTTTATATAACAGTAATAAGGATTTTAAGGATTAAAATCACCTCATTAGAGGGGGTTAAATTTTAAGCTGTATGCTAATGCTGATAAAGTTATATAATAATGTTGTTGTCCGCATTTTTTCTTATGTGAATGAATTCTCAAATCTCAACTATATAAAAAAATAAATCTTACAAACCCTACAGTTTATATTTAAAGTTTTCGTACATCAAACAAAAAAAAAGAGATAAAGTATACGCGAGTACTAAACCGACGTAAATACAATGTGTTGTCTTGAAAATCGCTGTGTAGTGTGCTTTAGAATTATGTGGTCGATTCTGTTCTTCGGCGTTAGATAGTTTGCCCTGTGGTCTGCTGGGCGTTGCTCAGTAATAAACTAAGATTGTTGAGTTGTGACTGAACGTGCTTCATTTCGTTTCGTATTTTTTCATTTGTCGGAATCAATAGTTGCGAGAAACGTAATGGTCCTTTCGGTAGAGGAGCGCATTTTTCTCGTAAACACATCTTTCGTGAAGGTTGTAAGCATAAACTGATTTAGTGAAGCACAAGTTTTCTAAAAAGTTTCCAAATACTCTGTTTCCTCATCGCAGTGCAGTTCGAATTCTTATCAAAAGATTTCGGGCAACAGGTTCTATTGAAGATTCTGATCGAAGTAGAAAACTACGAATAAAACCTGCTTGGTATTTCGGATGCTGTGGCCGAAAATCCATCAAAGTCATCGCGTAAGTTAGCATAGCAGCAAGATATCGGATTTGCTACCGCACATAAAGTTTATAAGAAAAGAAGTGAAACTTTTTCGCTACAAATTAATGTTTTTTCGATAACTGAAACCTACAGATCATTAAAAAATATTAAATTATTGTAATTGTTTAAACGTTTTGACCAAAATTCTGTAGGTATCCTCGTCATTACGTTATTTTTACAGATGAAGGCCTGGTTTCATCTAGGATGGTATATAAATTCATAAAATACACAACTATGATTGACAACTAATCCCCGTGAATTAAACGAACAATTTTTATACAATGCGAAAATTTGAGTCAAGGTCGGTGTGATAAGAATGCGCGTTGTGGATTCAATCTTTTTTGAAAATACAGTTAATAGTCATCGTTATTGTGTTGTTTTAACAAGCTTCATTACTCAATTAACAGAAGTGGAAATCAATCACAATTGGTTTCAACAAGATGGCGTCATATCGCCGCACAGAGCTAACAGGTCAATGTTAGCTGGTCATGTCATACGTCTGGTAAACGAATCATTTCGAAGGGTTTGTACATGGCCCGATCTGACTCCCCCAATTATTTTCTATAGGGGCAGCGAAACAAGCAGTATATCGAATAGACCATGGACGACTGGTGAAGAAAAAACCGCAATAATGGCAAACCTACGACACATTCTAGTATTGAAACGTGTACAGTGTTGTATCGATCTATTGATAAAAACACCTTTTTTATTAACTATTCCAGTTATTCTAATATCCGTTTCTATAAAATAATGAAATTAAAATACAAAATAATAATTAAAATAGTTTCGTCATTACACTTCCATAATTCCGGTGTACAGCAGCTTTCCGAACGCTCTGTAGTATTGCACAGTAGCTTACAAGTATAACATAACACAACTCATCTGGTTTCGTTAGTTATTGATTACAAAATATCTACTATTTTTAATTTGATGAAAATGTTTAAATCTAAGAAAATAATTTAAATTTATTATTAATTTAAAGAAAATAAAATAGACAACAAAAAAAGTTAAAAATTATACTAATATTGTAAAGTAGATATTGATAAAAGTAAAACTAAGCCGACAAATAACATAAGCTCTTAACAAATAAAATATATAATACTTATGTTTGATAACGAATTAACGTTGCATGTCTCAAATTCTATTATTTAACCTCATAAGTCGAATCAAAACAAAGTGCTTCACGTACGTAATTAGTAGACTGTAACTGTCTAACTTAGATATTTTTAAAACTTTTGTCATAACACATTTGTTTATTGTAATTAATTTATTTTTATATTCTATTTATATTCATTCTTATAACTTTTTCGTTTATATCTTTCTACAAGAAAAATCAATTAGCATTCTTTGCACCTTGTAAAATCGTCTCTTAATTGGAGAATTAAATTTGTTATAATAATTTTTTTTCAAATTATCAACATATAAATTAATAATATAAATAAAATATAAAATAAATTAATACAAACAAATCATCATCCTCCCGTGTGTGAGAGCTGGTGACCGGATTCAATCCCGCTGACAATTCAAATTAGCGGAAAAATTAAATCTTCGAAGTCGAGAATTCTACGGTTCAAATCCTAGTAAAGACATTTTCTTTTATACGGATTTGAATACTAGATTGTGGATACCGGTGTTTTTTGGTGGTTGGGTTTCAATTAACTACCCATCTCAGAAATGGTAGACCTGAGACTGTACAAGACTACACTTCACTTACACTTATACGTATCATCTTCATTCATCCTCTGAAGTAATACCTGACGGTTATTCCCGGAGGCTAAACAGGAAAAGTTATCATAACCTAGCCAAACATAGCCTACGTTTGCATCGCTCGCTAATCTCTTCTAATTAACATTAAATATACAAATTATATGTTATTCTCCAACATCGGAGGCGATTATACATATTTGCATAATAGACGAAGAGATAAAGGTCATTTTTTTACAAAGCCTATGGATAAAAATGATCGAAAATAGTAGTAATACTTACTTGCATTGATCGTAAATAACTCGTGGCGGAAAGCCACGAGTTATTTATACACCCGCTACCACAGTAGCGGGTGAAAGTTGGAAAATTTTCAAGGTTGGCAGATACTCGAGCTAAAAACGAAAATTTAAATATAAGTAGTGGATATTGTTATTACATTCCATGTGTAATGGCGAAAAGCTGAGTGGAAGATAAGTAGCTGGCGGATAGCCTCAATGTTCAGAAAATGTTGAGGAAATTTGAACCATATGGTCTACGCGTATGTCCGCCAACTCGTATATGCAATGTATATAAGTGTATAAGCTCATACGCAAAAAAGCGGGGAAAAATTGGTAGTTTTCCCTTTATAAATCTCGTCTGAAAGTGACCGGAGTGCAGCGCAGCTTTCTAATGACCTCAATGATATCTTGGAAATTTCGTAGTAAAAATCATTAGGGTATTCCGACAACGTAGATAAACCCTTTTTGTTTATGTTTAAGCTCATTTTCTAAAGGGCGAACACCAAAATGGAAAACAAAAGTTAAAAAAAGATGTGTAAGAATAAATTAATATGAATAACGTATAATTCCGATTACAATGTAAGCAATAACATTACGCCTTTATATTATTTTTTCCTACTTTCAGGATTATCAAACAGTATTGTCAATTCATAAAAATTTATTTTTTAAAGTTTTTTATTATAATTCTAATCGCCTCGATTATAATTAGACTCTTTCTTTATTTTTTATATATTTTGTCCTAAAGGAAAAAATTGTTATACAGCTATTGCGGTCTTTTATAATTAAAAAAAATATCATTTAATTGCTGTAAGTTACGGAATGATATCGAAATGAAGAAAGGGCAGCCACTGCACAGTGAAGCCGTGAAGATATTTAAAAAAAATAATTGATAAATGTAATGAAGAGGCTCGTCTAGGAAAATTTGAACATATATTGAAAAAAAGGAACTTGCGTGCATCGACCTATACTGGAATATCTGTGCGGACAATAAGCACGGTAAGGAAAGAAGGAAATGAAGCCGAGGAATCTAAATTGTCACCGCCAGAGAAAAGTCGCCCAAGAAATGAAATTTTCCTGCAATAGTTTTGACCGCTCAGTAATCCAAAATACAGTTTCTGAATTTCACACGATCAGAAAAGTTTCCGTAGAAAAATAGTGCTTACCGGCCGTAAGGGAAAAGATTAATTTTCAGAACGGAGTTCATACATTAAGAAGATTGTTGCGATAAACGGGTTTTCGGTGAAGAAGGTGTACCAATCGAAGGAAAGTAATTATTGAGCTTACAAGACTTCGTGAATTGGCCAGATAGATTTGTACATTCTATTGCGTAATACAGATTCGAAGGTAGACCTACCGTATACCTAGACGAGTCATGGGTCGTTAATAATTTCACTATAATAAATCCTGGCAAAGTGAGGGTACAGAAGGTGTGGTGACCGATACTGGTTCATAAACAGGCTTATTATTGTTCATGCCGGCACAAAAAATGGGGTTTATTGAAGGTGCAGAACTTATTTTTAAAGCAGGTCAATCGTCTGGCAATAATAACGGGTGGATTAATTCAGAGAACTTTGAAAAATGGCTTTAAAGAAAACCTTATCATACCCTCCAGATAAATAAGAAGCCATCAATGAACAGTAACAAAGCTGAAATGTATAGGTGGTTTTCAAAAAATGACATAATGTTCAGAGAAGATATGCGAATATTTGAGCTGCATTCCTTAATTGAACAACGCCCATGTGAAAAGAACTACAGGATCGATCAAATATTAAAATTGAATGGCGATTCTGTATCGAGACTTCCACCGTATATGTGTGATTTAAACCCAATTGAACTCGCTTGGGCAAATGTAAAAAAATTACAGAGAGAAAAAAACATGTCCGGAGATTTGTCTTTGACAAATGAAAGACGTATCACGAGAAGCCATTGATGTCGATAGCGACATCACAATCGGCAGGCTGATGATGTAACTCGTGTCAGCAGTCCATTTGCAAAACTTCTACCCGAAGAAGAATCTAAATAAAGAGTATTGGCACCTTCCCTCATCATCAACTTATTCTTGAATAAATAAATAAAATTATGCAATATATAAAAATATGCGAGGAGATTAATAAAAAATTTCATTTATTAAAAAATACAAAAAATAGGAATTTAAAAACGTAAATAATACAGTATAGTAATTAACAATATTTGTTGTTTTTTTTTGCCTGAGTGTATTTGTGTGTGCGCGCGTAAATAGAGTGAAATGCAATGAATCAGATAGAATGAGGAAACCAAAAAGAGAGTGAGAGAGAAAGAATGATAGAGCCTGAACGGTAGGAATAATGTTATGAATTAAAAGATGCTAGTGCAATTGTATGATAGTTATAGCGGTCGCCTTGAAAGATGTTCCATGACACGTGTGTTTAAACTACTGTATCTCGATTAAAAAAAAATTGCACAATAAAAGTGAAGATATCGTCGGAAACTGCAATTATGTTTGCGCTAACCGAATTCGGTCGATTTTAGTTACCGTAATTCGTTTGAAATTTAGGTGCGTGAAAAGCGGAAAACTCGTGATTTTTTTGCACCTTTTTTGAGAACTCAACTTAGAATTACTATTAAATCAAAACCGATCGAGGTAAAAATTTTCTACTTTTGGAGGTAGATTAAAAGACTTTTTTTTCAATAAAATAGACTGTATCTTACATGAAATAGATTATGAAAATAAACTTACATGAAAATAAAATAAAAAATTCTTAATCTATTATTGATTGATATACTGATAAATTTAGGATTTATTCCACGTAAATTTAACACAGGTTTTTTATAAGTAAAATTCACAAACATAGCACTTTCTTTTTTCATAAAACGAAGAAATAATTTTTATTTAATTAAAAAATTAGAAAATTGATTTACATAAATTGCCAGAATGGACAGTAAGAAGTTTACGAATACGCTTAACCACGCGTTAGTGAGTGTTCAGTACGTGACGGTATATGGCCAGTGCTTTTTGGTCTCCCGTGCAAACCACGCGTTAGCGCGTGATCGAATCTTTCCAGTTCTTCAAAAATTTTACTTTCCAAGACATATATATTGCTGAAGGTTAATACACAAATTAAAAGCAAGGTGAATATGTTTTGAGTTTGAATTTCCAATTTGGAATTAATAGTATCTACACACCACCATTATAATTTTACCAACTCACCGTACATATCTAAAATTACTCGTACAGTTGGGATTTATCATTTTGTATATTGATTTAACAAAAATCACTACAGTTACATCGAAGTTGCGGTGACACAAACGTACATAATTTATAGATACATACTAGATTGTTAATTACATTAACCTACTTTCGCAGTCGGGTAAAAATAATTTATTTTTAAGTGATCCACAAAGAGTTTTGGGAATATATATATATATATATATATATATATATATATATATATATATATATATATATATATATATATATACTGATACGACCTTTTATCTATTGACCGAGGCTTAAAAAGTAACTGTTTAAATGAATGCATTTCTGTTTACTCGATGATCTGTCATGCTTTCAATTTGTCTCTATCCTTCCTCGCTTTATCTAACGTTACAACTACGTCTGATTTTTACAAAATTAATTGATTACCATAGTTTTAATGTTTAAAAAAATTTAATTTTTTTTTTTAAATTTGACGAAATACAAACTCTTTAGATCGTCGGAAGAAACTAGTTTGCGGTTAGTAGATTATTAAAAACCTTTTTTAATAACTAGTTTTAACTAGTAAGAAGCGGTATAATTTTTTTTAACTAATGAATGAAACAAATTAAATAAAAACGTTTGCACACCCTCACATTGAGTAAATTGTGATCAACATTACTGTAACAAAGTGGAGATTTTATACTTAAAAAAGTATCATAGCATCGCACTTCACTTTACATTTTGATAATTTTAAATATTGCAAATTATTAAAAGAGTTGGATTTTAACGGTTTTTTTTATTCATTTAAAAATGAAACTGCTAGCATTAACATTAAAACATTATTTCTGTACGGAACATGTTATTTCATAGGGTGCAGCTACGGATTTCATTCTTTTTTATCCTAAGGGAGAGTAGTTCATAGTTAGTAAAAAGAGGTTTTGCTACAGTAATAATCGCAATGAACAAAAGCTCCAAGTTCCTATTCTCGACATACGAGAAAGAGAGGTTGCTAAGGCCTACGGTGTATGTGTTGTTTTTTTTTTGCTTCTGTTTTTTCATATGTATGTGTGTGTGCGCGCGCGCGCCGGCGTTGAGACGCGTACTTATTTGCGTTATTAGAGGGGAAGTGTTGTTTGAGCAAAACAATAGCACAAGTTTTGTTTTACATCTTATTCTCTTTGCTATGCTACTTTAAGTTAAAATTGAATTAAAGATATTTTACGTGTACAATTGTATTATAAACTATTATAAAATAGTGACATTTCGATATTGTGATTGATAATTATTAATTTTTGTTTTTAATTGAATTTTTTCTGTAATCTGTTTAATTGTTAAAATAATCCTTTACTCTTTGCTTATAAAAATATTATCATAAAAAGAATTTCTTTTAGTGTTATGAAAGAAATAGGAATACTCTATTGTTGCTAAATCGTACAATTCTTGACTAATAGCCTGTATTAAGACAAAAAATTGAAATTGTAAATCTTGTTGAAAATAAATTTGTCATTAAAATTAAAATTTTTCATGTAATATCTTTAATTATACTTCAATATTTTATGATAAAATTAAACTTTAAAATATTTAAAAGTGATTAAAAGTTGAATTTTAATATATTTTAGCGTGTTCGCGGTTCGACAAGGAAATTGAAAGAGCACATGGAAAGATTCCTTAAGTACAGTTAATTACTCTTAAATTAACTTATTCAAAATAGCTATTCAAATTATATACAAAATTAATTTCATAACAGTTAAATGATAAATGTCAAATTACAATTATGATTTACTGTACACTTTATAATAACTAATAGAAAAAATCTGATGTGAACACTACATGACTTCCTTGTACGCATATTAAATTACACATACAAATTTTTTCTGCATTTCATTTCAAACTTATTTCATTTTAAAGTGAGACAATCCCCCAATTCTTTAATAAGGTGGACAGTTACAAAATTGCTAAAATATTAGTTTTTATTAACATCAAATATTTAAAAGATTATTAATTCAACAATCTTACTTGAAATATTAGGATACAGTAAAAGTTCCTTTATTACTCTTTAAATAAATTTAAGTCTATATTTCTCTAATACTACGTTTTTTTTTTTTAATTATAATGATGTAACCATCACAAAATGAAAACAAAATCGAATAATCAGATGTTTCACCAAGTTGATGTGGACACCACGTGACTTACTTGTACGCCTATTAAATTACACACACATATATTTTTTTTAAAATGAAAAGTACATAAAATTTTATTTCATTAATAACATTTGATATTTTTTCATATTTTTATTATTATTATTATTAATAAATCAATATATTTAAAAAACTGTCAAATCAAAAAAAAAAACTGTCAAAAAAAAGAGAGATGAAATCTGATTCGAACCGATGTGTCTTGCCCTTATAAAATCCAAATATTTCATTAATTACAATTTATTTTGGCTATGACTCTGGAACCAATGGAAAATAAGTACCACTTATGATATTTTGTTGAAATACCCTTAATGAGGGCTTATTACTGCAGTTAAGAAAAAGTTTAAAATCCAATTTTTAGGTTTTTGAACACTTTTCTTTCAGTCGATTACAATCAAGATGGGAGATACACAACTAGATGTTACAATAGTCCTAAATCCAAAATTTCAACATCCTACGGCCGATTCGTTTTGAGATATAAATGTACGTACATACGTCAAGCCGAAACTAGTCAAAATGGATTCAGGGATGGTCAAAATAGATATTTCCGTTGAAATCTGTAAACTGAAATTTTTCGCAATCACGATACTTCCTTCATTACGTACAAGAAATAAAAATATTGAGTCAACAAGAAGATAATAATCGAAATCTACAACACATGCAGTTCACTTTCTGCAAGTATTATTCACTTCTACTCTATAAAAAAGTACTCTTCAGTTTATGAATGAATAGAATAATGACACTTTAACTACTGTTTACAAGTAATTCACCGAACAGCTTCTTGTTTTGAACTCTGTCCAAAATGGAATACTCGTGACACATTCTTCACTCGTTTATTACTAAACACTAGTCCGACTACTTCCGCACATTGTGATCGCTTTTATCGTACACTGAACCGAACTGGAACTTGTAATAAAATAACTGTCACTCCGGAACGGTACGCAAGGATCTCGAAGGGTGCAATCAATACATTACTGCCTATTGCAATTATACGGGCTTATGTTCTTTGCTGCTGGGTCTTTCTAATCGACCAGCGGGTAATAAATAAAAAAATGGTTGCTATTCATGTTTTATGTGAATTTTGGAACTGCGTTCCGATTCAAAGGAGTTTTCGATGGCAGAGTCCCGACGGAACGATTTGTTAGTAAAATTATCTTCCGTGACGCACTCCCTTCCGCCAAGAGTGGGCGGAAAGCCTTGTAATTAGAATCCACACTCCCGGAAGGGGTTGTTGCCGGGTAGGGACTAGGCCAATGAAACCCTCTGTCACTCCGTTGGTCCCCGACAGTATTTATATCTCCTGACCTGTACAAGTACCTTCCCCGTCTTTTGATGGCTGAAGAGTCATTGTTCACACATTCTATTATTTTCTATAAGTCCTTTTTTAGAAAGAATCCCTTGTCGTTTCTTCTAGAATGGTTTTTTATTTCTCTCTCTTTCTTCTTTCTGGAAGCTTTACGGGTTTAATTTACTTTTATGCTTTTCATTATTCCAATGTTATCAAATCGAACAGAATCATTCTTTAATGAGACGATATGATAAGTAGAATAGTATTTTGTTTGGCTTTTAATTTAAGAGATTTCGAGTAAATTTGATTAATATTTAAAAACTAATTAATATTATTAAATGGCCAATTTATTGCTATTTGCAATGTCTTTAACAGCGTTTTGTATTTCTCCAAAAATGACCACAATATACCATGACAAATGAAAAACATTTGTTCTAATTTTTAAGCTTTGTAATGCTTTATGTTCCACACATATTAAGTATTATACTTTGTACAAAAAGGTAAATAAAATGAATTTTTAATTTTTTTACTAGGTAAGTGGTTAAATTCTAAACCGTAATTAAATATCGCAAAAATTCAGCAATATTATAAACAGCAAAATTGTTTCAACTGAGAAGAATGTAAGAAATTAAATTTATTAGTAGGTTTTATTAATACACGTTTTACTGGTTATGTAGAAACCATAAATATATCTCGTAGGTTTTCTTTTACAGACACGGGGAGATACGCTTTTACGCGGTAGAAGTTAAACGACATAGAAAAACGTGAAGTTTCACTTCTTCAAAAAATAAGTAATAACGCAAACGCACTTCTAGAGCCTCTACATAATATAATGCTTCACATGTTACTTGTTGCTTCCATATAGTTTTAAGGAAACACCTTACTTATCTGTACTTTCAACAGATCCTTAAAAATTAGCTGAATTGTGTATTTCAGCTTTAGTATAATCTCTTTTGTGAGATGTATATTTTAAGCAAATTTAAATTAAGTTATGCCCCTGCTTCTTCATCGTGAAATTAAATCAGTTATGATGACTGTGTGAAATTGATTTTACTGCCCTGGATTTGTTATTGTCAAAAACAAAAAAAATTATATTTTTAATCTGCTGATTTTTTTTTTTTTTTGTACTCACCAGTTCTTAAAACTTACATCCTCTCTAACATAGCAAAGTTTAAAGTACTTTTGTAAATATACTGTGCAAGAAAAAAAATGATGTTATGGATTTTAAATTTTACATATTGTAAATAATTATAATTGAATAACAAAATCCCAATGTACTCTTATTATCTGATTTGATACGAAGGTTAATATTTAGTTTTAAAAAACCGAAATTAAAACGTTTTGTTCTCTGAATAGCGAGAAAATACTAAATCTAGTCTAATAATAAATTAATTTTTTTTATTTGATCAGGATATAAATATATCTACAATATATGAACATAAATTACGTCAGAAATGATACTTTACGCGTAAAAATAAAGAAGCCTCCCCGCATCATCATTTGCTTTCTTGAATGAAGGAAATCCATATTAAACCTTGGCCAGAACAAAATTAAAGAAAAGAAAATTGGTTTAAGCAACAAGAATACAAAGGTCATACATCATAAATATAGTAAAGCAAATACGGGATGATAATAAATATATAAAATCAGAAATATAAAATAACATTTGGAAGGTGTTAATTGAAATTATTTTAGCACTTAAAAATGTGGATGTAGAAAATTCATATTTATTTAATTAGTATTATTTAAAACCTCAACTGATAAATGCAGTTTTTGTAACATAATAGCGTAATTTAATTTTAAATAATTTGTTGAAAAACCTTTAGTAGCTGTGTAATTTATTAAGAAACGTAACTGAAACATAATAAGGTTTTTCCAAAGCGTATATTATACTTTTTTCGCAAAAATAATTTTATTGTCTGGATTGATAGAGATGAATATTTTTACGTATTATTAGGAAAATATTTTTATTATTATTTAGGAAATATAACTTATAAATACAAAGGTAAAGTTTTACTTTATTAATTAAATAACGGTATACATGATCCAAATCTATGAGCATCTCATAGCCCATTTTTGCGACCTTAAAATTTTTTAAAAAACGCCTCAAGATATATTAATTTAGATTAAAAACAAAATGTAAAACAAATTGTTAGGGATGTAGGATGTAGAGGGTATACTGAAATGAAACGACTAGCACTAGATAGGGAATCTTGGAGAGCTGCATCAAACCAGTCAAATGACTGAAGATTAAAAACATAAATGAGGAATATATACGTATGTAGATATAACAAATGTTTAATGACGGTGATTAGTTTACGTTTTAATGATACGCTTCAAAGTAAAACAGAATGATCTGAATTTTCTTGCAAACGAAACCGATTCGATTATCCTAATATAATTTATTAATTAAAAAGTCATAGAAATGTCGTCACCTCATATGCAAAAATAATATTGTAGATAACAAAGTGAAAATTAAAATAAATTACAATGCAAAATTGCTAATCATAATTGATTAAGGAAGGTTTAGCCAAGGAAAAAAATGATTAATAACAACAATTAATAAGCCCCGAGGGTCCAGTTTTTGGCTACACAGGCTGGCTCGTATTGATATAATACAGTAGCGTGCAAGTTAATCCAAACACTGAGAATTTTATCGTTTACTTTTACGTTGTGGTTACATTGCTTGACCACACTATGACAAGCAGTTACGAGATGTTTTTTCTCGGGAAAGGTAGGTTATTTTTGGATTAAGGATTATATTAGAATGAGTCGGTGCTTCCAGTGCTCCGGATTAGGGCATGTGGCCAAAGCTTACAAGATCAAGGAGCTGTGTTCCTTCTGCAGCAAGGAGGGGTATTATGCAAAGGACTGTCCAATTAGGAAAGCCGGTGGTCCTCCTAATTGTGTTAGTTGTTCCCGTGTTGGGAAGTCTGCGTCTCATGACTGTAGGTCAGATGAATGTCCCGCGTATAGGCGTACGCGCAAGATGTTGTGTAACAAGATTGATACCTAGATCTAGGTGACTGTACAGGCAGTTCGAAGTTCTTTTACGTTCATGTTGTGTTCAAAATTATGTTGATGTTTATGTTTCGTTAGGTTTCTATATTTTTTGTTTTTGTTAATGTGTGTTGTACTGTTCGTGTTATTTCTGTTGTTTGTGCTGTCTCTGCTGCTTGCTTCGCGATTTTCCTAGTTTTGATATTTTTATGGGCGTTGTTCTCTTGTATGAATACTAATATAGTGTTGTTATTTTGTTGTAGTTTTTATCACTTTGTTTGGCTACTTATTTTCTTGTTGAAATTTAGTTGGTTTTATTATTTATTATTTGCGTTTAGTTGTGTTATTGTCGTCTTTGTGTGCTTTGATTGTTCTTGTTTTCTCATTAGTGTCTTCTAATTGAAGATTTTATGTGTTTTGGTTTATTACTTTGTTGTTTTGTTGGTGTTATGTGTTGGGCTCATTCTCCTCTCGGGTAGGTCGTGCAGCTCAATGGGTGTGGTATCGTTTGCGACTGATAAATAGTATCAGTTTACGGTTAGTGTTAGGCTGCGTACATCGATGTGAACGTCATTTGTGGCATTCGTATCGGTGGCACCTTGACAGCGGTCAGACTGAAATATATCTTGAGGTTATTGAAGATGATCATCGGTAAAGCCCGTAACGGCTAGGTACGGAAGGAGTGGCATGGTGGGTGTCTTTTCCTCGGGGTCAAGATGACCACACTCATTCTGTAAATGGGCTGTGTAATATGAGGTTATCTTTCTTTAGTTAATTATCAATTTTCATGTTATGACATTTTTATGTTATTACCTTTTGTGAAAGTTTATTTCATTTTTTATTACAAAGTCATATTTTCGTATTTTTTGTTCTGTCTGTCTTGAATATGTAATAAAGGGTATAAGTCCAAGAAAACGTTTAAAAATTGTTTCTCTTCCTGAGCATAACAGTATGACACGACATAGTTTATGACTGTTGTCTTTGAATAGGGATAATGAATGCTATTTTAAAACAATTTTAAAATAACCGGTTCCGTTTCACCTAAAAGGAAAGGAAAATGTTTCTGTTTTTTTTAGATTTCTTTTAGATTTTTGGTAAAAGAAAATAAATTTGATCCAAAATAATCTGCTGTGAACTTAAATCGAGAATTAGCAAATGTTAGACGCCGACTTCTTCCATTAGACGAAAGCTAGTCGGCCAGCTTTTAACACCAGCAACGTACAAAGATGGCTCTTGTGGACCAAATTATACGCTGACTGGACCAAACAACACTGGGAAAATGTTTTCTGACGAGTCAAATTTTTATGCTGAGGCAAAGGGTTCCACTTGCTAGAAAAGCATCAGATGAGAATACATCACCATTAATATTTAACGATCGGTTAAAGATCCCCATAAAAAAATGTTTTGGGGTTGTTTAACATTTGAAGACCCTTGTTCATTTCTTCCAGTAGAAGGTAGTAAAGCTGATGGATATGTCAATATTCTGAAAGAAAGTTTTGTGACATTACTTCAAAACAAATTCCCACAAGGTAACAGAGTGTTCCAACAAGATTTGACGTCATGTCATAGTGCCAAAAAATAATGTCTATTCTTGTTTAAAGAATACAGAAAATTCATATTCTTTTATTTTTAATGAATAAAATTCAAACTATGTTGAAGTTGATATGAAGAATATAAAATTCCTTTATAAATTGTTTTAACTCGATTTTCTTGTCGGTGTTAATCAGTTTGAGACGTAGTTACAGCCAAACGTTTTTTCCGAAATTTTTATGAAACATTAGGCTCCTTGTGTAAGGCAGAATGATGTATATATAACAATTTTTCATAAATTTCCATTTCAAAATGGCGGCCACTAAATGGCGACGAGCACAACTATTGGAAAGAGCGTCGATTATTTGTTCCAAAAAGGAAGGCTGGAATATATCAGGCAGATCATTAATAACGTGTACTGCCAAGGCTATTAGCAACTCAAAAGAAAAGAGCATGACAGAAGACTATGGAAAGTTGTTGGAAACCAATCTACGAATTGATGAAAACAGAGTTAGAGAAACTTCTTTATAAAACTAGTTAATAGAACTATTTTTGCTTAAATGCTGGCCAATATTTCGGCTTAAGAAAAAGGATTAACTTATTCATTAAATGAATGTGCTTGCAGAGCCATTTTTAATAGATTTCCAACGAAATTTAAAACACTGACTTACATTTCATTTAAAATTAATCAATTTTATTTTAGAGAAACATTAACTCTTTGTTGATGAATATAAAATCAATTTTTCGTGTAATCCGTTTCAAATATTAAGTAGTATTTGTTAGTTTATGCCTAATTATCTGGAAATATATACAATCTTACTTTTAATTTGAGATCACTCATAAAAAAAGCGAGGAAAAAGATAAAGGGTAAAAATCCTGTCAAAAAAAACATCCTCCTTATTTATATAGATTAGGCAAACAAATGAGAATAATAGCTAATTAGTGAAAGTAAATTTGAGTTTTTTAAAGAAATAAATAAATAAAACATTTTAAACTGATCTACAGATTTACAAGAAAATCACATGACAGAAAAAATATTAATGATTATATCAACCTAGAGATTCGTCAATTTTTTCTTTTTTTTTTTTTTAATAGAACAGTGTCGAAACATCTAAATGATGTTTATTGAAATGATATTTACAGACTTCAAAACAGAGAAAGGAATAGTATGTTTTTTCTTAAATATGATCAATCCTTATTCTTAAAAAAGTGGGCTGATTTCGAAGATTCTTGTTTTCATATTGTAGATATATTATCTGCTTTTATCCCGTTTCTTCTTCTACAAAACTTTACTGGAAAATCTCTTTTACTAGAATTTTACTTTTACTAGGATTTACTAGGATTTTACTTTTACTAGTTATTTAACTTTTACTAGGATTTGATGAATTTGAAAATATTTTTCTTTTTTTTATCGTTGATTAGTTTGGATTATAGTTTAATCATAATTATCCTGATTTCATTCAGATATTTAAAATATTTTCGCGCCAAAATTCAGTAAAATTACTAGGAATACTAAGTTAAAAAAACACGTTTCCACATTGCAAAGAATCCCACTGGGACTACTATTAACTTACACTGGGGGAAGCAGTCTCCCTTTGCCTTCTTATTCAATCCCTTTACGTTTCCTTATTTTTTTAACAGTTTTTGTTAAACGAGTAGTTTTTTGTAGTCTTATCCACCATTTTCTTAAAACTACACATAGTTTTAAAAATAATTAAAATAATAAAACCGACATCAAAAAGTTGAACTAAAACTTATAAATTATTTTTTTAAAGAAATCAAATAAAAAAGTGCAGGGAGATAGCTACCAAGTGTATTAAACTTCCTGTAGTATAGAAACATGTATTTTAAAGCTTTCCTAGTAATTTTCTTGAATCTTAGCGCGAAAATACTTCTAGATATATCAATGAATTCAGGATATACGGGTACTGTTAATTTGAATTTGAAATGAACACATTTTTATATTTAATACATGACAGTTTCAAAAATATTGGATGTAGATAAGGGAGATAAAAATCATGCTGGAAAATACTGGTTCACTATTGAATGTAGCCCACCGGGCTGGTCTGGTGGTAAACTCATCGTCACAAATCACTTGTTTAACAGCTGATTTTTGAACACGAAGGTTCTGAGGTTCAAATCCTAGTATAAGTTAGTTACTTTAACACGGATTTGAATTCTAAACGTTGGATACCGGTGTACTTTGGTGGTTGGGGGTTCAATTAACCACACATCTCAGGACTGGTCGGCCTGAGTCTGTACAACACTACACCTCATTTACATGTCATACACATCATCCTCATCTCATTGGGCTATGGGGTTTTACTTATTGTTCACTAGTCGAACAGATTGCAACGTACAAAATAGGAATAAATAAATATTACAAAAATTATTAAATGTAAATACTTTACAACTAACAAAACTAAACTATATTTATATATATTACGTAATTTAGAGATAATATGGCTTACAAGTGCAATTTGTAATCGCCGTTTTTATATAAATTTAATCGGTCTTTATAAAATTTATTAATTTATCTGAAATATTGTCTATAAATATAATTTGAATTAATTTACTCTTTTTTTCATTACACAAAAATACAGTTATTAATATAAATTACCAAAGTATTATTACTACCATTAATTTATCGAATAGTAAAAAATATTACATGGATGAATGAAGTCGTTTCAATCATTATTATAAAAAAATAATATTAATTAATAAATAAATCAGTGAAATGATTACACATTTTTTGTAAGTGATAATAAATTTTATGTATATATTACGTCAACAAGATAAAAAAAAAGTTGAAATTCATTACTTTCTGTATGCCTTAGCTATTGTAATAAAATTTAGTTTAATTTGTTTATTTAATTCTGCACTATTATCAATTTGTTTACGTTTTTTGTTTATGTTTTTTCATTAAAAATATTATAAAATAAATTTCAATTGGCCAAAGTTCAGCGACCAGTATAAGATTACAGTCATGAATAATAACACAAATAAATTGTTATTTTCATACCTATGCGTTATAACTTATACATTTTGTATAATATAATTGTCTAATTTTTGCGTACGAGACCTTTTCTAGTTACTAAAGACTATCCAGAAAATAAGTTCTGAAGAATTAAAAAGTTCAAGAACAAACTTACGTAAAAACTTTTTTTCTCTTTGATGGACAAATACTTATTTTTCTACGAAGTACCTTCCCATTTATCACAGAGGCCCACCATATAATTATGCGCCTGCGACGTAAGCCACATGTTAACGACTTGATGTATTAACTTTGCGGTGAAACTGTCATCCGAACAAGGAACGTCATAGTTAACAAAGGAACAGTGATAATCACATGGTGCAATGTCGGGGCTATACAGGGATGATCTAACTGTTCCAAGCAGAAGGTCGTGAAGAGAGATTGGGATGCGGTGACAGCGTGTGGGTGACGGTTGTCGTGAATCAATACAACGCCTTGTTAAACAAGCCACGACGCTCGATCTGGCTCGCACATCGCAGCAGATTTGTTAACGTTTATAGGTATCACTGTTGAAGGTATACATGACCCGAAAGGACTGTGCACATGATTTTCCCTATGGAAAACATCGTGTAGCAATTTTTCTTTCTGGACGCTGAAGTTGTTCCGTAGATTGTCATTTCGTTTCAAGCGTTACATTTATGTCTCATCTTTATCATACGGCTCAAGAGGTCGTTGACTTGTTCTTTGTTCAGTCAAAAATTCAAACGGGCTACCCAACAGTTTTTTATTTTGTGATTTTCCCTAAGCATTTTAGGTACTCTTATCGCATACAATTTCCAGTAATTCAATTTCTCAGAGATAATTTCATGTAAAAGCGAAAGTGAAATTTCTAAAACTTCTAAAACGGAAAGAGATGTGATAGTCATCTGTTCCCTTTAAATTGGCGTCAATTGTATCATCAAATTGTTTGCAATCAAATACGGTCACCCGTTCCGTTCATCATTGTGCACATCAACGCGTCTTTCATAAACAACCGTACCCATCTGCAGTGGAATAATCACTCATTGCATTTTCTCCATAACTTCACAAATTTAATAGTGAATTTTAACCGGTTTAACGCGTTCAAGAAACGGATCAAGAACAGGCTCGAGTGACCGTATTCTCTTAAATATTATAAAAATAAAAAGCGTAAGACTAACCGACTGGATAAGTATGGGTTCAACCCTGTCTAATACATCTGGCGACTCAGCGCCCACGGGTAGAAACTATTCACCCTTGTTTAGCCATATGGACACTGCTTAGTGTTCATACTGCAACTAACTTGGTTCCAGCTTCTACTACCGTCATCGAAATAGTTATAGGACATTGAATCTGTCAACTTTATTAATCTTCCCTTCTACGTAGCCTCAATACGCATGTTGTGACCACTACACTATTCTGGACAATATGTTGCGCTATCCCGAACTAAGAAACTATCAGAGAAGCTCATTTTGGAATTCACCCTAAACTGACTGATCCTCATCAGCGAGAAGAGGCACTGTGCCTGACATTGAAAGAAGACCACTACCTAACTTACTCACTCTATTTTTGGCTTGTGCTCTTAACATAGACAAATTTGTAAATGTTAACTTATTGTGCATTCAGTCATTTTTTTATTTATTTTTTTTTTAACTTGGAATATACTCGTACATTAGAAAATAGGAATATAATGAGTATCTTCTTAACAATCATGAGTCTGTATGTTTGATGTTCCCCCAAAACAGTTTCTACGATATTGATAACAGAATAAGTTTGGGACTGGTTAAACCTTCCACAATGGAGTTGGCTTTTGGGCGGTGAGCAATCCAGGCCGAATAGCGTGATGGTTCATAGGTCACAGGATACGTTCTGGAGAAACCGCTGGAAACATCATGGAAAGCAGTTCCCGATTTCTAGGCTGGGAGGCGACTAAGCTATCTTCACGGCATTTCACCACCTTTTTCGATGCCGGGCTTGAATAGGAAGCGACTCTCGTGACGATCCTGAGCGCTCTATGGAACAATAGTCGTAAGGCAGTTAACCCTGCTTTCTTTCTTCCACCTCATCGGCTTAGGAAATGTGTTGAGCGAATGGTCCTGTATTTGTTTTACAAAGGGCTCTGGAATCAAGTTGGTGAATCGATAGACTACTTCTGGGAGAAGTTATGTGATCATCACCCCTTCGGCTTGACGTTCGACGCCGGCTGAAACAGAGAATAGGTGTTTGTTCGATCTACCGGGCAGTCGGATGCTGACTTGGTGAGGGAGGTCAAGCAGTCGGTGGCGAATCAGAAGGTACGAGATATTTTGTCTTTACGGCAAAACAGCTGAGATGAGCTGTGCATACGGGTGAAAGGAGCCGAGAAGCCGGCGGACTTCATTGTCCTGAAATCAGTTATCCGTGGCAATACACCAGGATTGCAGGTTAACCTACAGTCACAGGAAAGCAGGCGCACTGTAGTGCACACACACACGATCTTGAGGACTCTGTGACTGAAGCTGAGGTGGTGGACGCAATGGGGCGGGTGGTCGGAGCAGACGCTGACTTTCTTGTGTCTTCTCTCTGCCCTGCATTTGGTAGAACGCAGAATGCTACTATCATTACGACATGTGGGGTGGCTAAACGACTAGTTCTTACGGACAGGAGTACGTGTGTCAAGTGGAGCCGGTAGGGGGATCCGTTTGGGAAAATCTTGGTGTCCTGACGATATTTTCTTGCTATTGCTCCCCAAATTCCGGTTTTGATGTTTACATTGCTTACAATTCCTGGACAGTTTATTTCTGGAAATTCGGCGTCGTCGGGATGAAAATCTGGTGGTGGTTGGTAATTTTAATGCAAAATCCGCTGAATTTGCTGGGGATATTACGGACATTAGGGGCCTTCACCTAGATGTTTTCAATGGTCTGGTGATATCTGATTGTATCCCTCGGATGTGAAATCAATTCCATTTGGTACTCCTGCCAAAGCCGGGCCGACTAGATGTTTATCGCTTGCTTTATTTGACTAGCTCGATGTTTAAATTACTTGAGAAGATGATTGATGCTCATTTGAAACGGGACATTGAACTTCATGGAAGATTACCTGAGGTTCAGTACGGTTTCCGAAGAGGCAGTTCGGCTCCCGATGCTGTGAGGCATGTATGTCGCTTGGTCGAAGAGGCGACAGTCGGTCCCTACAAGGCACATTCCTGTTATTGTCGTTCTTGATATTCAGAATGCCTTTAATTCTGTATGTTGGGTAGTGCTGTTTGCAGCCCTATGGGCTAAGCAGATTAACAGTAACACGAGAAGGCTTATACAAGAATACTTAGAGAAAAGGTACCTGATCTATGATACTGCGGACTCCCGACTCAGGTTTTCAACCACGTGTGGCGTTTCACAGAGGTCAGTGATTATTCCAACCCTGTGGAACCTGGTGTTTGACGGAATGTTCCGTTTTCAGTATCCATTTGGGGTGGTTTCGATCGCCTTTGCGGATGACTTGGCGTTGGTGATTTCAGCGAGGCAAGTGAACTATGAGGTTGCTATAGCCAACGACAACATTCGTCAAGCGCATGGCTGGTTGAAGGATAGAGGACTGACACAATCTACCCGAACAAGACATCATTCGTATGCCCGGCAGGTAGGCGCATCTTACCTCCACCACGAATTAGGGTTGATGAGATTCTTGTATTTCAGGTGGACGCTCCGAAATATTAAGTGTGTGGCTGTATCACCGCCGCTCCTTCACCGTGCATGACCGGGAGGTATCAAAGAAGGCAATGGAGACTGCCTTTAGTAGGCTGTTAGGAAATGTGGCCGGCCCTCGGGCCTCCAAGCGGGCGCTTTATGGTAATGAGATCAACTCGGTACTATTATATGGTGTTGAAGTATGGTCGCAAGCACTGAGGAGCGATAGGGGACTCTCTCGTCCTTTTGTAGAAAAGACCGTAGTCCCGGCGAGAATGCTCTTTTGGATGTTCTCGTTTAAAAAAGTCTTAAAACCGAGTCGCGGCTTCTTGGTTGGGGGAACAGGAACGACATCGTCGGGCCAGGTAAACCTACTCTGGGAGTTAGAGGCAGGCATTAACAATTAAGATCCAGTCGGCGAGCCGACCTGTCCTGCCGGACGTACTGCTGGTAGACGGGTAGGCTTGTTAGAGTAAAAGGATACGCCCCCGGATTGTGTTATGCTTCACTGTGGAATCCGATCCGGGGAGGAAGGGAAAAAACCTTTCACAAAAAATTACGATTAACTTTCCGTTTTGTACTTTAATTTTATTTTCACTTTATTAACTCAGGTTTTTATCCAGAACTACGAATTTAAATATCTCTATTCACTACATTTCCCATTTCCACCGTTAATAGATTTATTAATATATTTACAGCAAAATACAGTATGAATGCGGAAGAATATTTTTCCGTACAATGATTGATATACGGTTTTTTTTAACTGTTCTAACTTTCGTTAGAATGCTAACAGATTTATTGTACTTATAAGAGCCATTGTAAGTGTACTGAATTGCAGTTCAATAAATTTTATATTTGAGTGCTATCCATACAGTGCGACAGAATGAAATGCAGTTATGCTAAAAAAAAAAAAAAAAAAACTTTTATGAAGTAAAAAGCTTTTATATTTATTTTCACGATGCCAGCAAAATATATAATTTTCTTAATATTGCCAGTAATTTAGTTTCATTTTATAATATGTTCCATAAAAATGAAAGCATATCTGTTAAACAATCACACCGGAAACAAAGTTAACCTCTTTTTAATGAAATTCGAAGCTAATATCACTTTACTTTCCTGTCTAATTAGCTCTATAAGGCTATAGCTCTAAAAGTATGTAGCTCTAGAAGGAAAAGTATTGTAATCGGTCCAATTTGGGCACATGCGATATTTACCGGATCTTGACGTTTGATACGTAAGAAACCCAAAAAACCAAAAAGCCGGATGTTAATTTTCCGGATATTAATGATCGTATGTATGTGTGTGTAGTCGGTGTTAGCCTCTAAATCATCTTATACCTCCAGAACTACTGGATCAATTTTGACTAAACTGGATCAGATTACCTCTATATACGAGGCATTGATGCCAATAAATTTTCAACTTAAAAGAACAACGGGTTAAGGCTGAGGAGCAAGGTCACCCTCAGTATCTCGAGATTTCGCCTAAATAAGATCATATTTTTTAAGCACATTTGTTAACAATTAAATCGCATCCCCACCCCAAAAAATGCTCTAAACTACTGCTATGTTGTGAGGCCACAGGTGAATGGTGTAATTAAATAAATTAATAATATTTAAAGTGAAAAAACTATACTTTGTCTCGCCGGGTGTCGATCTCGATTGATATTTACATAACCTACACTTTATTCTTTTACGGAAAATTATCTAGACTAGCAATTTGAAAGTACTTTATTCTCTTATCGTTGGTTCTTAGCACTGAATTATCGTAGAGAAATGATATACAGCCGAATATCAGTTGCCATTCTAATTTAAAGACTTAACATATTTTTATTTTTACACGCCTGCCCAAAAAGGAGTGTAATGTATTCAGGATATATATATATATATATATGTGTGTGTGTTTGTTCCACCGTAGCAGCTCAACGGCTGAACCGATTTAGATGTATGACTACGCACCGGAATCCTTACGTTACCGGGAGTCTCATAGTCTACATAGATATATGTAGTAGTGGAGATTTGTCGGTTGAAGCACAAACTTTAACGAATTGAATTAATGAACTGTGAATTGCAATCCTCTATCACTGTTAGCTGAGTTTGAATTGATTGATTGAAATCAATCGAATGAATAATATTACAAAAACAGTAAAATTAGATTTAAGTTAAATAAAATAAAATCATATTAAATAAATTTAAAAAAATTCTGCTTATTAATAATGGGCTTCCAATGGGAACTGTGTGTGGTGCTAGATTGGTGAAATGATGCGAGCACCTCGTGTGAAAGCCACTGTTGTCGAATTTGATGCTTTAGGGGGACAGGGCAAAGTGGAACGACGTGCTACCACTAATATTGTGTTGGGCTGTGACGGTGCATAAACTACAAGGGACTGGACTACCCTAGATAGAACTGACGTAGATCTGAGCACTCACATCATTGCCAAGTGCCTCAGGCCTACATACCATTGAGTCGGGTGAGACAATTGGTGAGTTTAGCCATTAGTTTTTAGTTGTCTCAAGTATTTGTTGGGCGCCGTTTACACTATACCATGCCTAGGAAGATATTTAAAAAAATCGATTAAAAAATATTCAATAATTAAAAATGTAGATTTTGTTTTCGATATTGGGAAAGGGAGAGAATTTGGGATTAAAGTCTTTTTAAAAATGGTAAGATTCATGCACGCATGCATGTAATAAGCTCAATACAAAGTGAGGTTATGTCTTTTTAGAAAAATTGACCCCAAAAACCTATTTATCACATCTCTTGGAAATATTGATCCCAAACTTTTACTAGTAAACTGCCCTATATACACTGCCCTACATACTCGTGTAGGGCACACATTAAATTTGTATCAAATTTCATCAAAATCGGTTAATCCAGTCAAAAGTTATTAAGTTTCAACCGTACACACATACGTTTGTACGTACGAATATTCCCCCTCCCTCACCACCACTTTTTTTCTGTGTTTTGGGGTCCCTACGTCATGAAATATCGAGAATGGAAAAAAACACCCATACCTCATTTTTAATACGTATTCAAATTCAAATACGTATTCGGAATTTCTCCATCAGCTACAATTTTTTTTTATTATTTTAATTTGTTTAAAGATTTTGAAAAGTTTTTTCGTCCATTTGTTCATTGTCAAGTAAAACTGCTACAGCATTGTAAATATGATGGAACCAAATGAACTTACTCAAATGGTAGCGTTGCTATTGTTGTGCTGGTTCAGATGTGTATAGACATGTACAAACGTGATCTATTGTAACACACATTCATCAGAACGACGCCAGTTGGGGACAGTAGTGAACCAGTAAACACGACATGTGAGTGCTTTGTGTGGCTGAATCATTATGTAATAATCATAATCATTTTAATATTACATATTTAAAACTTTATTTATTATAATTAGTCGTTAATTACAAAATGCCTATTACATCCTGAGATCCCGGGTTCGAATCCCGGTCAGGCATGGCATTTTCACACGCTACAAAAATTGTCATTCATCTCATCCTCTGAAGTGGTATCTAACGGTGGTCCCGGAGGTTTAAAAAAAAATTTTTGTTATGCATGTGGTAAAATGACGCTCAAGTCCCAAACGCGAAACCTTACTCTATTAGTAAAAAAGTGTTCTAGATTTCTCACTGTATGGAAAAATGGCACACGCCACGTGCCACTTGCTATCGCTATGATTTGGAGGGAACCCAAAGATCACTCTTCTGACTGCTATTTCAGCTTAACAAACAATAAAGGGATTATGTCAAAATCAAAACGTACAGTAGTGTACCCTAACTTACAATCTACAACGAGACCAGTTCCACACTGCGAAAAATTGCCCATACCAAAGCCTCCAGAACATGTGACATTAGATGAAAGAGAGCTCAGAGTCTGATGGAAGTAAGGAAGAAAAAGAAACAGATTCTGATGATACAACTTTCGAACAAAGCAGTTCATCTGAGCCTCATTTACTGACTCAACAAAATTTTAATGATCTCATACGAAGTTTACAGTTATCCAAAAAACAGTCTGAAGTGCTTGCTTCCCGGCGAAAAGGATATACTCTTCTTCAAAAGAATACAAAGATATGTACTTATCGTAATCGTCATTTTGAATTTAAAAACTGTTTTTCTGAAGAAAACGGCCCCCAACAGAATGGCGCTCATTCACTGATTCCTCCATAGTTAGTTTAAAAGACGTGTTCTGCATAATGGCAATAAATTGCCATCAGTGCTTGTGGCTCACTATGCTAGTATGAAAGAAATATGAAAACTGGAAATTTATATTTGAAAATCTTAATATGCAGTGTATGAAAGGAATATTTGTGATGATTTGAAGGTAGTTGCACTTATTCTTGGTCTGCAGCTTGGTTACACAAAGTACTGTTGTTTTTTTGTGTGAATGGGACAGAAGGGACAGAAAAACCCATTTGATTAAAAAATAATGGCCTAAACACGAATCACTCATTCCTAAATAGAAAAGTGTGAAGCATGACCTATTATGTAATGTGTATCTCTACCTCCATTACACATCAAACTATGATTATGAAGAATTTAATCAAGGCCATGGAAAATATTCCTGGTTTCATGTATTTAAAACAGAAGTTTCCTAAAATTAGTGATGCAAAAATTAAAGAAGAAATATTTGTGGATCCACAAATACGGTCACTAATGCTTGATGAAAAGTTTGAGGAACTATTGAATCCACTGGAGAAAGCAGCTTGGCAAGCATTCAAAAATGTTACTCTGAGTTTTTTGGGAAATCGAAAGGCGAAAAATTACCATGATTTATCAACGATCTTATAACCTCTTATGAAAATTTGGATTGTAATATGTCCTTAAAAGTACACTTCCTGCACTCGCACCTAGATTTCTTCCCGGAAAATCTTGGCGCAGTGAGTGATGAACATAGGAGGAACATTTTCATCAGGAGATTTCAGCTATGGAAAAGAGGTATCAAGGCCAAATGGAATCCTAATATGCTGGCCGATTATTGTTGGACCATCAAGAGGGATGCTCCACAGGCAAAATATAGCAGAAAATCGTCATTTCTTTCTTTCTAGGTGAGTCAATTTTTTTAATATTGTGTTGTAGTTAAGAACACAGAAAGTATTAAAATGTTTGAAATTACAAATGCCTGTCTCTCGGAAACCTTGCGTGATGGGTAAAACCCGATATTATTTATAATTTATTTTAAATTAGAGTTTCCAGATGTATTAATACATTACATAATATTCCTTTTATGATAATTTATTTTGGTTTGAATATTATTTTCTTCCCTTTCTAGCATTGTCACTCCTAAAAAATTCTCTGAGTGCTAATTGTAGCTTTGAGAATGCAGTTACTCCGAAACGCATCAATTACGAATGTTAGAATGACATGAGTGGGCATTAACTATAACGTAATAGGTACTAACAGGATTCATGTTGGATTTATACTGGCAGTCCAGACAATTATAACATGATTATAGTTATTATTTTAATGTTGATAATTATTGTAAATCAATAAATAATGTATTGTTGAATGGTTAAAGCTTAGTTATTTATTTTCTTTATGTAATTGCTGCAACAAGATATTAATTGTGTAATTAGTTGTTGTAATTAAGTATAGTTTTGTTTCTTGAATATAGTTTTAGTTACTAAATCTAATACATTACAATTATTAAAGAAATAATTTGTTCATTAATTTTTAAATATATAGTTTAATTTTGTTAAATTAATTTTTATAATTGTACTACTCTTATAACTATTATAAAAACTGATAATATCTTTAGTTGTTACACAAAATTGATTATTCCATTAACCACTTAATAATGTAATAATAATTCTTTATTATATATATCTGTCGACAGACTTAGGTCTGACGGATGATCATGAAAGTTTTAAATTGTTAATAAATAAAAAATAAAAAACAACGCTAGGAAGGACAGAAAACAACACTCAAATCAATTATGATAATCCTAAAGGATTTAAACGCTTCACATTTGACTATAATACATTAAACATATACAGGTGATTTCAAATTGCATGGCATTCTCTCAGGAGATGATTCTATATCCAAAGATAAGACAAATATTTCATATAAACATAGGTCAGAAAACGGTTCGTTAGCGAGTTTCGGCTGGCGAAACATTTATCCCTGCTCTCTGTTCCCTCTGTGAAATTAAACCGTACTAAAATTCTCGGAGTAAAATTCGAGGGTTGAATTTGGTGCTTTATCTTGGTTTTTGATCAAAGAAATTGAATAAACGGTCCCACACCATTATCTAATTTAGGTTTTAAGAAAAACGGGATAAAACACGAAAACGTTTTGTCGGAAAATACACTTTTCTAGGTTTGGAATAAAATAAATATAAATTTACCAAAAAACAAATAAAAAATTCTAGTAGTAATGTTACTTTGTAGAGAATTTAATTCTGAGAAAATTGATGTAAACAACGTCTATTAAATTAAACAGAAATTTGCAAAGTTCAACTTTAATTTGAAACAAATAATATAAACTGGCTTGGAAAAATGACAAAACTCGATAAATGTTTATATACATAAATGTTATTTTTTTACAATGTTAGTTTATACATATAAACTAAATCACCTATAAAGCGATAATATAATTAGTAAATAAATAATTTTTATAATTATAATTATGGCAAAAAAAATATTTAATTCAGTCTTTATTAAAATCTAGTTCATGTATTTCTATTTGTATAAAACTAACAATTATAAGTGAAATACAATGTGTATCCGGCTTCAGCCGAGTTTTCAAAAGAGCAAATGCGAATTTACTTTTACTTTTCTATCCAAATTTAAGCTATATTTAAATCATCGACGTGACTGAATAATTAACATTTTTGAAATTTATCGATTGGATTGTCTAATAAAGATGTTCGAAGATAGCATTCAAATACACAGTTGCATAAGGATTCTGTAAATTATACAAGTAGATAAATACTGAAAATCAGTAACATTAATTAGAAAAATATATTTTATCATTAAAAAAATAATCATAAAAATATTTACAAAGAAATTAAAATTTTCACAATATTTCCTACTTCTGCTGATTTATGTTTATATGAACTTTCTTTCTTATTTTTGGCTAAAAAATGATCTCTCGAGAGATTGCCTTGCAATTTCGAATAATCACCTGTAGGGCAGGACAGGGCTAGTTGATACGGGGCCACGTTAATGCATTGTAATTTTTTAAATGTCCGCTGGCAGCAGCACCTCTGAATCTATACAATGCCTTCCTGATCCTATGCCATGTGCACGTGTAGTTTTAGTGGCGAGCTGCTTGGAGGAAGGTCTTTTGTTCATTTTTGTGTTTATGAATGTGGAAAGTAATATTTTTCATCGTCGTTTGAGTGTCTCTCCTATTTACGACTATTCTTGGATTTACGGCAAATCGATTTGATTGTTGTATTGTTATACTTTTCTCTTTAAAATTATCTTTTAAAAATATTATATTCGTTTGAACTATTGTGTGTTCTATTAATGCAAATCCTCGATCCATTTGCTATGGCAACACTAGGAGCAAGCTGATACAGAATAAAAGGACCATGTTGATACAGTGTACCAACTTACACAAGAAAAACAAACAGCAGAAATACACCACAGCAAGTTCGAAAATGCTGCTAAGGAAGTGTGCAAAAGGTGTTTCTCTCAGAAATGCCGCTAAAATGTTTAAAGTATATTTCAATACACTAAGAAGATTCATGAAGAAGTCCTCTGATTCCCGGACAATAGGATGCGCTAAGCCAAGGCTCGTTTTTACAACAGATCAAGAAAAAAATCGCCGTCATATATTTTATAATGTTCCAATACTTATAATAGTTTATCACCTAAAAATATTCGTATGTTGGCTTACGAATATGCAGTTCCAAATAATATAACTTTTCCTAAAAACTGGAGTGTCAGCAACATGGCGTTTAAGGATTGGTTCACGGGTTACATGCATCGTCATCCCAATTTGTTTCTGATAGAAGCTGAAGCGACTAGTTTAGCGCGAACATCAAGTTTTAATAAACATAGTGTAGAAAAGATTTTCGCTAATTTTAAATCTGTGATTAGTTATTTTGAAATAAAATGTCACAATATTTGGAACGTGGATAAAACTGGCATAACCATAGTATATCGACCAAATAATATGGTTGCTTTAAAAAGAAAAGAACACGTTAGTGTTCTTAATAACATCTGAGGAAAGAGGAGAAAGCGTTATAGTGGTTTTTGCAGTGAATGCAGTCGTGATCATTGTACTTCGTCTCCTAATTTATCCTAGGGTCATCTTCAAAGTCCATTTTATTGTAAAAGGGCCTGCAGGTTGCATTGGAGCCGTTCATCCATCAGGATGGATGACAGCAGCTCTGTTTTTACAATACATGAAACACTTCGTCTCTCATGTTCGCTGTACGAAAGAGGCTCCTTATCTTCTGTTGCTAGACAATCACGTTTCTCATTTGCCAATTACTGTCATTGATTTTTGTAAATAGTTCGGTCTAATACTGTTATCCTTCCTGCCTCACACTACAAACCGACTTCAGCCCACTTCATTACGCCCAAGTGCATAATGAAGTGTCCATAAGCACTTTTGTCCCACAAAAGTGTTTACGGTCCACTTAGGAAATTTTTTTGTGCACTTACTGACAACTGGATGACAATGAACCCAGGAAAAACAATGTTGATATACGATCTAACTGGCTTAGTAAAGTTTTCTCTTTCAAAAGTAGGTACACCATCAAATCTAATGGTAGGCCTTAGTTCCAGAGGAATTTGGCCAATAAATGAAAATATATTTTGCAGCAAAGATTTCTTTGCTCAGCTGTTACGACAGAAAAAACAGCATAGGGAGTAATTATGGAAACAATGTATTATCAATGCTAACAAAAGGTGGTTCATCTGAAGAAGGTACTTCCACGTCAACAAGGACGAGACGCCTGCAAATGATCGGTCAGCTTGAACGAGACGCCTGCAGTTAGACCTATTGTAACACTGAAAGAAATTCATCCTTATCCAAAAGCGGCTCCAAAAACACAAACAGACCGAGGTAAAAGGAAAATGAAATCAAGCATCCTCACAGACACTTCTGTAAAGGAAGAAATTCGCGCTCAGGAAGAGGAAAGCCAAAGAAAACGTCACCAAAAGGAAGACAGATCAAGGCGTAAATTAAACTTTGGCCAATCAGATAAAATGGATACAAAACAGATAAAATGGGTGAAGGAAAACAAAACCAGCTAAAGACAGCAATTCTGATGAGGATGATGAAGACTGCTTGTGTGTAATTTGTTTACGTCCATTTAATAAATCAAAACCTGGATGCGAATGGATGCAGTGTATAAAGCGTAAGAAGTAGGCTCATTCTGCCTGTGTCAATTACGACACAGCATTTTATCAGTGTATTCACTACATTCAGATAATGAAATGTCAGAAAATGAATAAATTAAGAGTTTTAATTATTATATTTTATTCTTCAAAATTTTTAATTACTATTGAGTAAGATCAATTCTACACTAATTGAATCATTTTCATTGCATTATTTTTTCACTTTATAATTATTTTTTTGTAATTTGCAACAATATTTTTCTTACAATAACATTTTATTTTAATTTATAAAACTTGTATTCAGGCCTACAGTTAATTTCAACATTGTAAATTAAACAATTTTTAATTAATTAAATTTTCACTAATTTTCTTGCAGAAGTTATTGTTTTAATTTACGTGCACCAAGTAATTTAATGATGTATCAACGTACCCCCCCCCTCTATGTATCAACTTGCCCCAGGCGGGGGTACAGTGATACACTGTATACTTCATCCAAAAATTTGTTTTTGTGTTCGGTTGGTTATTAACAAACAGCTTAGCAAATAATTATCTTTGTATTTATAATGGTATAGGTTTACATTTGGTCATAAGTTTGATTTAGTAGAAATATTTTTAAAAATATGAAAAATTAAAAACATAAAACGGTATCAACTAACCCCGCCCTCCACAATATATTCTATATATTATAGTCAAATATGAAGCGTTATAGCAAATTATTATTTTTATTTTAATTCAAACAGGGATTATCCGTAATATCATAATTCTTTTATGAGTTAAGTTGAATTAAGGACTCTGTCCGAATTTTTGCTTTTTCTAGGTGTTATAATGAATTATTGATACTAAAAATTCTTTTTTTACTCTACAAATTATTTTCTGACAACGGTTACTTTTTTTTTAATTTCCCCATGAATTACCGGCTAATCCACGAAAATCTCATGTGATTTGAATTTTTTCTTCGTCTTCGATGATAATTTTTGTTTTGTTTTTTATTGTTTCATTCATTACTTCGCGATTTTACAGTTGAATATTATGCTGTAATTAGTAACGGTAAATACGTCAAAAATTAAATTATTTTGGGTACAACTTATCGCGTAATTCGGATATTTGTTAATCAATAGAAAGTATAAACACACTTGTATGTTATAAATTGCCGTAAACTGTTTCAAAGAAGCTCTCTTTTTTATCTTTCTAAAACGCAGTATTTCAGAAACAGGTCGAAATTCTATTGTGCCCTAAGAAATAATTTATAAACGATGTTAAATTTATGATATTGTTTATAATTTAAAAAACTGTAATATTTTCAGAAAGAGTCCTCTCTACTACCTTACTCAATTTAATTAAAGAATAACAAGTGGAAAAAATGGATAATTTAAACACACCTACCCTAAAGAAACAACATGCTATCATGTACTCGGACGAGTGAATTTGCAAATATATATATATATATATATATATATGTATGTATATATACTCAATATATATAAAGTCTAACACGAAGTAAATTTTTTTAAAAACACCGTTTAATACACCGGGTGATTCAAAAAGGACTTCACAAATTTAAAAGCATGTAAAATCTTTTTTGACATAACTTACAGATTCGATTGAGGTCTCATTTTATAGAAAAACAAATCAAGTTTATTACCCAACATTCTCTTTGGTGCAATTTGGCTTCCATTTGTAATGTGACAAACATCCCACCTGAAGTCGATTTCATTCCAAACTGTAACCAGCAAGTTGGACATTACCTCTACTGTTGTTAATTCGAAGTCTTATCTTAAGAAGATCAGCAGGCAAAGGCGGTACATAAACCCAAACTTTAATAAAACTTCCTCTAGAAAAAATCTAGCTATATCAAATCTGGGGAGCGAGGTGACCGTGTAACTGGACCTTCACGACCGATACACCAACCTGAGAATCGAGTATCAAGAAAATCTCGGAGTTCTAGGCGATAGTGAGATGGTGCCCCGTTTTGCTGATAGTTATGGCGTCCATCTTGGTTATCATCGTCTAACTGAGATATTAGAAAATGTTGAAGCATGTCTAGATAAACGGTACCATTTGCCGTTGCCTCCTGGAAGAAGAACGGGTTGTACAGTTTTTGTTTGCTTAGAGCAAAAAAAAACATTGACCTTAGGGCTATTACGAATGTACTGCAAAGTTTCATGAGGGGTTTCGCTACCCCATATTCGGCAGTAATGGGTGTTTAGGTGTTTACCCATCACTGCTTTGAGGAGGGAGAAGAAAAGTTCTGAGGAACTTTTAGCGGCTCCGCACTTGCCATCAGAGCGGGCCTGGCGGCGGCTGGCAGAGCTTTTTCCTCCGACTACGGAAAAAAGAAAAGGGCAATTGTTTACATAATACGCGCCAAACAGTTGTTTGTGGAATGCCAATCTCACGTGACGCACGTAGAGTTGATTTCTTCGGACTACGCGTAAAGCTTTTTCACAGCAACTTCAGGGACGCGAGGGCGTCCTGGTGATTTTGTATGTATAACAGAACAACCTGTCTCAACGAAAGTTTGGTGCAAAGAGTAAATTGTACACCTACTAGGAGGCTCCCGACTGTACTCTATGAAAATTACGTTTAACTGCAATTGCTGACTGCAAATCGTGAAATCAAAACACGCAGCAAGCACATTCCGCACCAGTAAATGTATTCATTTTTAACAACTCTATTTTTTCATTCATTTTTAACAACAGCGCTGGCGGCCAAATTCGGTACAAATGAACTGCCTGAGTGAAAAATTGATGTCTTTTGCTATGAAATGAGACCTCAACCGAATCTGTAAGTTATCTAAATAAATTGTTATGTACTTTTAAAGTTGTGAAGTCCTTTTTGAATCATTCGGTATATTCATAGTGGCTTCAGAATTAATAAATTTTGTAATCATAAGAAAATCTCTGTTATATTCATAATCGTAAATCACCGACTCTCAAACCAGGGAAAGTTGTTTTCAGGAAGATCAAACATTGATTTAAATCCTGTTATTATAAAAATATATAAAGACTTAATTTTAAGGAATGTTTTCCAGTAACTTCCCCATTGATTTTCTCCTTACATTAACGGTTTAAAATAAATGTTAAAAAAAGTAAACAATTAAGGCAGACTAAAAAAAGGCCATTTAAAAAATGAGCTAAATATGGCTCGTATTAGAATAATTATATAATCAAAGTTTTTTGTCTTGAATCAGGTAATAATTTATTAAGATTTCATTTAAGTTGGATGAAATTTACTGAAGTTAATTTAAGATAAACACATACTCAGATCAGACCTTCACAAATATCTTTATTAATATTTAATATTATTATGTAATTGTAAAATTAAGTCCTTCACTAGATTAAAATTTTAGTTTCTTAATCCGTAATCATAGTAAATTAGATTAAAATAATATTTTAAAAAAAATAAAACACAGCAGACAACTCACTATTAATTTAATGAATTGTAAAGCAACTTCATCATTGTTAAAATACTCCCACACTAAATAAATTGAAGATTATTTATATTAGTGACTATACCATTTAAAATCATTATTTACAGCACCTTCATTCATATGTATCTGTTGGAGTCAGACTTTATACAAAATTATTTCTTTACATATTTAGCAAGAAAAGATATTGGAACTTACTGCTTTTTTATTAATAAGATTTGAATTAATATGAACTTAATTTCTTTCCAATTCCTGTGGCGGAGTAGTAGCGTCTCGCAGCCCCGCATGGCATTTTTCATACATTTCAATAATGCCGTTTCAGTAATTTTAATTGTACAAGCTTCAAAGTTACTGTGTTTAATTAATTTATCAAGAAAAAAATACATTTTATATATATATATATATATATATATGTGTGTGTGTGTGTGTGTGTGTGTGTGTGTGTGTGTGTGTGTGTGTGTGTGTGTGTGTGTGTGTGTGTGTGTGTGTGTGTGTGTGTGTGTGTGTGTGTGTGTGTGTGTGTGTGTGTGTGTGTGTGTGTGTGTGTGTGTGTGTGTGTGTGTGTGTGAGAGAACATAAATAACTAACAAAATTATCTTTATACTTCTGTTACAATAAATAATACTTTTATTTATACATGTACAAAAAATGTTAACTATATTAGACTGAGATCAAATAACGACTTAAAAAATTAGATTGTTTATATACAATTACGTTTTAAAATATTTACATCGCGTGATTTATAAATAAATTACGTTAAATATTTACATTACCTCTTTATTCATCCAATTCATATGGAATGAACGAAGCAATGAATATTAAACATAGTGCGTTAGGTGTAGTACTTACTACAAAAGTACAAGGCTTGCAATAATGATCGTTACTACCCAACATAAAAACATTTATTTCGCTCTTTTAACCCCTATCATCAAATAAATCATTTAATTTTTGTAATTTACAACAGTAATTTTGAAATTAAGTAAATTCTGTATACTACAACATGTAATAATGAACGATACAATTTTTTTTATTAATTATTAAACATATTGAAAATTGTTTGAATATGTTAAACGTCAGTGCGTTCGAAAAGTAACTGTACATCTATCATGCACTATTATAACAATGCTTAACATCGACTTGTCTTACAGTTGTTGGAAATGGTCACCACAAATATCCATAGATACCTGCACGCGCTTCTTGTTCTCGAATACTCTCACAAGTTGTACATGTGGAATGTTCTTGGTAAAGTCATGAATAACAGCTTGAAGTTCCTGGAGGCTATTAGGGGTTTCTTCGGATAAACATTACGTTTTTGTATAATCACCTGAAATAAAAATTCCGGTCGGGTTAGGCCTAGAGAACCAAGTGCAAAATAGTAAAATTTAATATAATTTAAATTAAATAAAATCATATTAAATAAATTAAAAAAATTTCTGTTTATTAATAATGGGCTTCCCGTGGAACTGCGTATGAGACTAGAGTGATGAGGTGATGCGAGAACCTCGTACGAGGGCCACTGTTGTCGAATTTGATGCTTTAGGGTGACAGGGCAAAGTGGAACGGCGTATGCTGCCACTAATATTGTGTTGGACTATGACGGTGCACAAACTACAAGGGGCTACCCTAGATAGAGCTGTCGTAGATCTGAGCACTCACATCTTTGACAAGGGCTAGGCCTACGAGCACTGAGTCGGGTGAAACAATTGGAGAGTTTAACCACTAGTTGTTTGAAATGCAGAAAATTATTGTGTGATTCGTACGATAAAAAGTCTCTCGAGAAGTAAATCGCTTGAGAAATCTGCAAGTTTTGATTGGTATACGCTAATGAAATAAATGAATTTAGATTTTTACAGTTTCCTCATTTGGCTCAGTACGTTAAATCCGTAAGTTTTCGAATCGTGAATTTTTTTCTATGATCACATAATATGAAATAATACAAACAATTATAAAAATTAAAAAAACAAGACTGACAAAAAAATAATAAATAAATCACAATAAAAAAAAAACAATAAATCAAACTAAAAAAAAGAAAACAAGGTATGGAAATAACGGACTAAACATTGTTATGCGGTAATAAATAAAATAAAATAATGGATGACCAATCAAACTTCAGACAGTTTTAATTTGTTTAAATATATTTTTCATGTTGGAGAAATAGCAGGCATTTAAGTTTGTCCAATGATTAAGTTCTCACCAGGTCTTACATCGATAAGAAAATTTTATCCTTCGACGAAAATATTTACTTGCAGTCGGGGAGATCTGGATAGTAATTATTCTATATTAAACTGGCTCTCGACTGCATGTAAATATTTTCGTTACAGGACAAAATTTTCTATCGATGTAAGACCTGGTGTGAACTGAATCATTAAACTCCTTAAATGCCTGTCATTCCTATAACATGAAAAATATATTTAAACAAATTAAAATTGTCTGTAAGTTCATTAGTCATCCATTATTTTATTTAATTAAATAGTGCATAACAATATTTACTCCGTTATTTCCATACCTTGTTTTTTTTCTACTAGGAAAATGCCTTGTTTTCTAAGTAAAGGAAGTATTGTAATAGCGAAAAATTTCGGTTTTCAGATTTCAACGGAAATGCCCATTTTGACCATCCCTGAATCCATTTTGATTAGTTTCGGCGTGACGTCTGAACGTACGTATGTATCTCGCATAACTTAAAAACGATTAACCGTAGAATGTTGAAATTTTGTATGTAGGACTGGTTGTAACATCTAATTGTGCACCTCACCTTTTGATTGCAATCGACTGGGCCAAAAATGTGTATACAGTCAGACCACTAAATAAAGTGGGGTTTCAGTTTTGAAACAATTAAATTTTGGATTTTTTTAACTGCAGTAATAAATTTTCGTTGAGAGCTTTTCAACGATATATTGTAAGTGGTACTTATCTTCATTGGTTCCAGAATTATAGCCAAATAAATTTAATTACTGAAATATTTGGATCTTACAGGGGGAAGGCACATCGGTTCGAATCAGATTTCATATACATAATTTTATTTTTTTTAATTGAAATATATGATTTATTAATGATTATTAACCTCTGATTGTAAAAAAATTAACAATAAATAATAACAATACAAAAAAAGTCAGAAGTTATTAGTCAAATAAAATGTTGTGTACTTTTCATTTTAATTCAAAAATGTTTACAACCACAGGTTAATAATTATTAATAAATCAATATATTTCAATTAAAAAAAAGCAAAAAAAAAATATATTTATATGAAGTCGGACTCAAACCGATGTGTGCACGGTTACGGATCTGACACGTGTCACTTACACCACATATCTACCTTTGCGACGTGAAACAAAATTAATATATAAAGTGATATAAAATGCTAAGGAAATTTTCAGGGCCATTTTTCTTGAGTATTATTGAATATTTCGTGTTAATATTTTGTGATGAAGTCATATAAACAGTGTATTATTCACACACGCAATATGGTTCAAATCGGTTTACCGAAGCCCGTGCCTTCCCCTTGTTAGCTATAGTAATGTGGATCTTAGGTGCCTTATACTGATTTAAATTTTTATAGAAAAGGGTCACTATTATAGTTATTTTCTTTCAGAATTAGAAATAATTTGCTTACGAAAAACAATTTTTTTTTAAATTAAGCATGATCGTATACTCGTATTAGAATCATTTCATTTGCAAAGCCTATCTTGTTTTACCTTTTACACATATTCAAATACGATTAGCCGTAGAATATTGAAACTTTGTATTCAAAGTTGTGCATCTAGTTGTGCACCTCCCTTTATGATTGCAATCGACTGGGTAATCGATATTTAGAATAATTGAATGTTATGTTTGTACTAACCATGTATATTTAATATTAATTGAAATTTATATTTGGAATTGCATTATTTTTGGATTTTGTTAGCAAAATCTTTTAAAAATTGTATATTTATTTTTTAAAAACCACTTTATTTAATTATTTGACAGAACAATAAAATACAATATTGTAAGACTTACATTTATTTAAAGAGTAATAAGGGACTTTTACTCTATTCTGATATTTCAGGTAAGATTGTTGAATTAATAACTGTATTAATATTTGATGTTAATAAAAACTAATATTTTAGCAATTCTGTAACTGTCCACTTTATTAAAGAATTGGAGAGTCGTATCTCACTTCAAGTAAAATAAGTTTAAATGAAGTTCAGAAAAAAATGTGTATATTTAATTTAATAAGCGTACAAGGAAGTTACGTGGTGTCCACATCAGATTTTTTTTTAGTTCAATTTATTGTCGGTTTTTTTATTGATTTATTTATTTTTTTTTTTTTACACCCGTGTCTTTTAATCTTTGTAATTGTTTTTATTAATTTGGATTCTGTTTCTTAGTTTATCGTTCAACCTCAACAAATTTAATACCTGTTACATCTCACTTATTTCTTTTACTTATGTACTTTCAATTTGTAATCTCTATGGATTTTAACCACTACTCATACCTCTACTCCCTAAATTAATTAACGTGTGTGTCTTAAATAATTAGACATAGACATATACGCGGAAGGTTGGGTGTAATGAAGACAAATTATCGAGGACATTATTTCCAGCTTTCAATACTGAATAAAAGAAGGATCTAATTCTAATGCTATGTGTTTGGCAATCGACTGTGATACTTTTACAAGATTCTGTCACAAATTTCTCTCCTTCGTTATTCATCTTCATTACGAAGTTTAAATTTTTTAAATTTAAATTCAATTGCAAAAATGTAAGTACAATTTAGATTACAACAAACACAAAAACAAATAAACCACCTAACGTTTATTATTACCACTAACTGCAATTTTATGATAACAATGAATAGTATTCAAATTAATTTCGAAGCATACATTTTATATTGCTGATATAATTTTTCAAAGGTCTAAATTTATTGTGCTAAAAACAGTTTATAATTTTTAGAAGTTCATAACATTTTTAAGTTTTGTCTTTTTTTAATAATAAAAGATGATTTTTTTCATAGACTTTATTACACCAATTATCTTAGAATTAAATTCTCTACAAATCTTTATGTATTTATTAATCATTTAAGAAAGTTATTTTACTTCAAAGTTAAAAACCGTATTTTTCTATTTTACGTTTGATATCATGAAAACTACGGGAGACACAGTTCTGCAACCTGTTTTATTCAACTTTTCAGATCAAGAGACATAAGAAATTATCACGTTTACCCTTTATATACGTCTTAAAAATTTTAGTATGACCTCGTTTCACAGAATTGAAATCCTGGTGAAATTTTTCTCTGGCCGTTAACTTATAAAAAGCGTTTTCGAATATATATGTTTTTATGAACGTCTTTCCTTATTTCAAGCTCTAAAATCAGAAAAATTGTTTCTCTTTCCTTCTGAATCAGTCTGTTAATTCGGTTTTTGTACTTGGAATGGAATGGAATGCAAAGTTGGCAGGAGTTTATTATATGTTCTCCCTACGGATCGCAGAACCTGGACAGAGTCCCTTGCTGCTGGATGATTCTATCGGGCGTGTTTTTAAGGTTTATTTTTAAATGACGGGTCTAATTTTACAAGTTTTGTCTTATTTAGTATTTTTAGGGACGGATTTAACTGCATTCCAATCCGTTGTTAAACCAGCGTATCGAACCCATTTTATGGGCCGACCGCGGAAGGCTAGGCTTATGCAACCTGTCCTCCCGACGTAATTCCCCTTCAGACCGTCCACTGAAGTCCTTTCGGTGCTAACGCTTCATAGGCTAGCAGGAATACGCCACAACGGGACACTGACTATCAGGAGGGAGCAATGCGCCCCCTTTTCCGGAGGAGTCGCAATTGCTGATTTAAGTTAATTTATATGTAAGTTTTAAAGGAAGGGTTGTGTAGAAGCTCTTCATCCACTTCTGTTATGGCTGCCTTTCAGGACGCATCTCTGCTGGGCTCTTTTCCGGACTCCAGACCGTGATGTTGGGACGAGTAGAGGGTCTTCCTTCTTCATCTTCTTCTTCTCCCTCTTCTTCTTCCGATGACCTCTTCATTCTTCTTTGGCCTGCACTTTCCGAGAATTGGTAGTAACCGAAGTTACATACCATTAACCTTAGTCTTGTACTTAAAATACAATTACTTTATGGATTTCAGTTTTTATACCTTTTTGTAACTTTACAACGGAAATGAGAGGATTAGATATAATTATATAATTGTTACTACATAGTAACAATGTAGTTACTATGAAATGATATACTAATATTGTTGATTTATATTAAGCCAAATGATAGTTGTATTGTAATTCATGTCTTAACTTTTTAGAATTTTGAACACAAGTTCAATGAGACAAAATTGTATCTCTTATTTTCTGAAAAATCTGTAATTTTCATACTTTTAGAAACTGTACTTTAAGATTATTTTCTTATCGTCTTACAAATTTTGTACTTCTTTCTATTTCAATAATTTCAAATCATTTTATTTATCTGTTAATGTGAGCTTAGTTGAATGTAGTAAACAAACACGCTTTTATATGTTTTTAGTAAAGTATTGGTTTTTCACAGTTTATTTGAACATCTCTTTATATGAAAGTTATCTTGGGGTTTACAGGATTCGGTATACTATATGAAGAGATATAAATTGAAGCAGTATTACCAACTGAACCCATGCACAACAAATCTGATCGTATTTTATGAAATAGAAAACACAATATATACCTCAAAATTGATTTTTTTTCTTTTCATTAAGAATTATTGTGCTTTGTGTATTATCTTTACCTTCTTCACCCTGTTTTAAAGCAATATGTCTGCATACGTTTTACAACATATAAATCTGTTTGTTTACGCATAAACAGGCACCTATAGACTTTTTTATGGATTATAACCTCTCTGATCGAAAACCTTTTATAATGGAAAATGTGTAAAAGTTATAAACCTAAACGTTTCTTCAATATCACTATACGTAATGTTTAAAAAACATCTTATGAATATAAATTAAATATTATACTACAGTTATCTGCAGGCCTACGTAAAATAATTAATTATGTATGTACACTCAGATATGGCTAGGTGACGACTGAATAAAGTTTGAATGTCTTTTTAATAAAATTACAAAATTAAAATTTTCCGCTTAAAATTTTAAATATTCCTTACTAAAATATGTTTTGATTCATCAGACAGTTTTCCGATTATTTGTATTCTACTTACGGAAGGAAGTATATATATATATATAAATATATATATATATATATATATATATATATCTTGGCATTATGGATCTAGAGCAGCTATATGGTGCAAGAAGTAAAGTATGGTAATCAGTCAAAAAAATGATATATGAGTTTTTTTTCATTTATCGACGTTTCATGACTTTGGGACCCCCAAAACACAGAAAAAAAGTGGGGAATAATATTCGTAAATTCCGATTTTGATGAAATTTGGTGCAGAGACTCATGTATATGGAGCAATTTGTTAATAAAAATGTGCAATCAGTATATCCAGGGAATGGGGTAAATGGGATTTTGGGGTCAGTTTTTCTAAAAATTTTGCAAATATAACCTCACTTTAAATTGAACTCAGTACATGCGTACATGCTTACCAGTTTTAAAAAGATTTTTCCCCCACATTCTCCTCCCTTCACCCAAAAAAAATCTTTCTGTTTGTTTATTGCATATTTTTTACCGATTTTTAAGTACAAGGAAGTATTGTAATCGCGAAAAATTTCGGTTTTCAGATTTCAACGGAAATATTCATTTTGACCATCCCTGAATCCATTTTGGCTAGTTTCAACGTGACGTCTGTACGTACGAACGTACGTATGTATCTTGATTAATTCGATTGATGATTAAAAGCGATTAGTCGTAGAATGTTGAAATGTTGGATTTTGGACTGTTGTAAAATCTAGTTGTGTATCTTCCCTTTTGATTGCAATCGACTGATCAAAAAAGCCTAAAATCCAAAAAATTTGGATTTTCAATTTTTTTTTAATGTCTTCCTAGGTTCTGCAAACAGCCAAAAAGAAAAATACTTTAGAGGTAATATTGATGGTAGAGAAGCCAATCAAAGTTTAAGAATCGATTTTTTGAATTTTCTAAAACTTTTTTTATTTATTTAAACTTTTAATAATAATAACAATAAAATTTCGCGATAAATCACCCTAGCCTAAAAAGGTAATTTTAGGTTGCTTTTTAATATTTGTATATTTTTCAGTTGAATGTTTTTTTTATTTTTTCCATTTAACATAGTAAACGTAGAAAAACCAAAAAATATTTTGGAGAAGATTTTGATGGTGAGGGAGCAAAAAAAAATAAACGATTATTTTTATTTTTATTTTTATTTTTAAAACTTTTTTAATGTATCATTATTTTTTTACTATAAAAGAATAAATAACTAATGCCAGAAAGTATAACAAATTGTAAATTATTACAGCTGTAAAAGAATAAAAAAAAATGACATTTAAAAACTGATTTTAGTGTTTTTTTTGTCTTAAAAGGGTTGAGAAACTAGTTTAATTCCTTAACGTAAAAATTAATTTTTTTTAAATCCTATTTTTTCAAACCGTATCTTTCTTATAATTATTAGTACTCCTTGTAGGTTTTTCTTTTTCTCATTCTCAGTACTATTTTCTTTAAAGAATTTTGAATGATCGATTTCATTTTATTCTAAATTGCACATTGATATTAAATTTACTAAATTTTATTCAGGATTATTAAATGACCTTCAAATTTATTTCAATTATTTTTATTATATATTTGCAAATAATTTTATTTAGTAATAAAATATAGTCGAAATCGTAGTTTTTTCGTTGCTGTCATTTAACGTACGGCAAAGCTGACCGTTTATCCAAAAGATGTGAGCAGCAATGTCTATCTTTATGTTGCGTTAGAAAAAGATGGTTAAATTGTACAGTTGCTGGTTTTTATTACGCATGCACAATAAGAAGGTTAAGTCTTAATCGTTATTATATTCCAGACTGTATCAAAATCACCAAGCCCGAAAATAGCTCGACAAGTACGTCGAATGTAAAGGTTACGTTCACCGTGTTCTTCGATTTTAACGGTATAGTGCATTATGAGTTCTTGCCACAAGGTCAAACGATCAATAAGGAATATTACCTGCAAGTTCAATGCCGTTTGCGTGATGCAATCCGAAAGAAAGTCCGGAATTGTGGCGAGCAATTCATGGCTTTTGCACCACAATAATGCGCTTGCTCACATTTCATTGCTTTTTCGTCAATTTTTAGCCAAAAACAACTCTGTAATCATACACCTGACGCCATATTCGCCAGACATGGCCCCTTCTGACTTTTTTAATTCCCAAAAATAAAGAGAATCTTAAAGGGCCGTCGTTTTACAAGTATAGATGAGATTAAAAGCGAATAGCTTAAAGAGCTAAACACTATTCCAAAGATCGAGTTCCAGAAGTATTTCGGGAATTGGAAAAAGCATAAGTGTTTAATATCTAGTGGGGACTATTTTGAAGGGGATAATATTAATGTAGACGAATAAATAAAATCCTTCCCAAAAAACAAAAATTCTGTTACTTTTTGAACACACCTCATATGTATAATGTAGTGTGTGTTTGTGTGCATACAAATTTGTTAATTGTAAACATAGATTTTTAATTTCTGTTTTTTTTAAAGCTACTCTTAGTCAACGAAAAAATGTATTACTTTTTTAGCTATTCACCAAAAATTGTTGTTAGGCGTAGCAGAGGTACGCTATTTTCAGATAAAAATACGAAATTTTGATACAGTTATCTGCAAAATATCCGCATGTGTGTTTGTTTGCGTGTGCGTGCGTTTTTTACATCACACAATTTTTTTTATTTGTACGTATCGTAATAATGACATAGAACCTAATTTAATCATTTACGAACACATGCACACATGCATGTAGACACATACACAGTCAATCATTACACTGATACGTAACTATCAACTTACTAAAAGATAAAACATATTAATAAAAAGGTTTTAGAGTATTTTTAAAGAATTTAACTTCAATTGACTGCTCCAAACGAAAAATACCTATACTTGTCATGTTTCATCTTTTCCGATGAGTTTGAGGTTAATAACAAACAGCATAATAATAATAATAGTAATGAAATAGGGATTATTTCAGGTTTCCATTGTTTTCTTGTAAATTTCAATAATGTAATACAATTACATTATTTAAATCTTTCTTTCTGAAGAAAAACTAAAGAAATTTTAGATACCTTTTTAATCTACTTTGAATTTATGTCTGAATAAAACACCGAAGAGAAATTTTTAACTCATGGCCTATTAAGCATATTTTTTCATTACCCTTGTCCAATGAAAAAAACCATTTTGGACCAACAGTTTCCAAGTTACCTGCATATTTTTAAGCATTTCAGATAGGCCTACTGTTTTTAGAAATAAAAAAATTGGTTTACTCATTTTGATAATAGTATGTCAGGCTAAATAAGAAAATATGTGTAGTAATAGTCAACATCTTTATTACAACGTGGATGAAGAGTGGTAGTTCTAAATAAAAACGTAATTTTGAGTTATACTCCAGAGCGAGCAATCTACAGTGACTCTCATCTTAATACAATGAGTCGTTGCTCAAAAGTACACGAGGGCAGTTAAACGTTGTTAAACAGGACTTTCTCCCTCCACGAATTATCTGGCAGTTATTTTGTTAGAATACCATTTCTTTCTCACCTTATTAGATATCGTTCTGTAATCATATATACATTTTCTAACTAAGCTTATCAAGAAAACCTTTTCTTATGATTATCCTTGATTGAAGAAAAAAATTGCCGACCACTGGAAAATTACTGCTCAAACAAAATTCAAATCGAGTAGAACAATGAAAAAAGTTAATTGGACAGTTAATCGGTCATATTTTTTGAATATGTTTCCGGCATTAAAAGAGGATGCAAAGCCGAGTAAGATTAAAAAATAATCGAAACAAAGTACTTTTTTCAGTGTTTGAAAAAAAAATTTCGGTAATGAAATGAGGATGCTCAAGTTTAGAGAAATATTGAAAAAGTGAAGCAAGCCATTCTCGACTTTTAACAATATTTATGAAGGTATTTTCAAGCTTCAAATTCATTTTCGAACTTATAACATATTAGACCTTTATTTTTTTTTGTCTTCAGTCATTTGACTGATTTGATGCAGCTCTCCAAGATTCCCTATCTAGTGTCAGTCGTTTCGTTTCGGTATACCCCCTACATCCTACATCCATAACAATTTGTTTCATGTATTCCAAATATTGCCTGCCTGCACAATTTTTCCCATCTACTTGTCCCTCCAATATCAAAGCGACTATTCAAGGATACCTTAATATGTGGCCTATAAGTCGTCTCTTATTTTAACTATACTTTTCCAAATGCTTTTTTCTTCATCAATTTGCCACAACCCCTCTTCATTTGTCACTTTATCCACTCATCTGATTTTTAACATTCTCCTATAGCACCTCATTTATTTTAAAGGCAGCTAATCTTTTCTTCTCAGATAATCCGATCATTCAAGTTTCACTTCCATATAAAGCTACACTCCAAACATTCAAAACAAACATTGTTTCATATTAAAACATTCAAAATTGTTTTCTGACGTTTAAATTATTATATTTCTGACTGAAAGCTTATTTCGCTTGTGCTATTCAGCATTTTATATCGCTCCTGCTTCCTGCTTCCATCTTTAGTATTTCTATTTCCCAAATAACAGAATTCCTCTACCTCCTTTCCTTTTTAGCATTCTCCCATTCTCCTTCTACGTTTTTTACTTTACCATTTTTACTCAGATCTCTTGCAATGTCCTCCTCAAAAATTTTCTTTACCTCCTCTTCCTCAAGCTTCACTAAATTCCACCAATTCATCTGACACCTTCTCTTCAGGATTTTAAACCCCAGTCTACATTTCATTACCACTAAATTATAGTTACTATCAATGTCTGCTTCACGATATGCTTTGCAATCGAGGAGTTCATTTCTAAATCTTTGTTTAACCATTATATAATCTATCTGATACCTTGCAGAATCACCAGGCTTTTTCCATGTGTATATTCTTCTATTATGATTTTTAAACTCGGTGTTGGCGATTACTAAATTATTCTTCTTCCAAAACTCAATAAGTTGTTCTCCTCTTTCATTCCCTTTGCTCAGCCTGTATTCATCCACTATATTTCCTTCCATGCCTTTTCCAATGCTTGCATTCCAATCTGCAACTATCATTAAATTTTCATTTCCTTTTATGTATTTAATTGCTTTGTCGATTTCTTCATATACACACTCTACTTTATCATCATCATGAGCACTTGTAGGCATATTGACATTATCAATTGTTGTCGGCTTAGGTTTTGATTTTATCCTTTTACAATGATTCTATCGCTAAGCTTTTTGGAATACTCTACTCTCTTCCCTATCTTCTTGTTTATTATGAAACCTACTCCTGCCTGCCCGTTATTTAACACTGAGTTAATTATTCTAAAATCACCTGACCAAAAGTCGTTTTCCTCTTCCCACTAATCCTTGCTAATTCCTACCACATCTATATTTAACCTATCTACTTCCCTCTTTAAATTTTCTAACTACCAACCTTTTTTAGACTTCTAATATTCCACACTACAACTCGTAGAATGTTATTTTTTTATTTTCTGGTGACCCCTTCCTTAATAGTCCCCACCTAAAGATTCGAACAGGGGACTAGTTTACCTTCAGAATATTTTACCAAGGAAGGCACCTCCATCTTTGTTACATGAAATGCAGAGAGCTACATTTTCTTGGGAAAAAAACAGCTGTATTTTCCATTGCTTTCAGCTGTGCAGCACTCAGAACATTGAGTGAAGTTGATATGGCCGTTTAAGTCCTCCTGACCTACGCCCTTAACAGTTACTGAAAGAGCTGCTGCTCTCTTTCAGGAATCATTCCTTAGTCTGTCTGTCAACAGGTATCTCTCCAATATAGTTCTACCTTTAGTCCACCTACTCTGTTTCACTGAGCACTAAAGCCCCTTCACCATCGACAAGACCTCATGATTCATAGAAGGAGAGAACTTTATAGCAGGCTTTTTACAATTTCTGCTGCTGTTGCATGTTTTAAATGTACTTTGCATTTATTTGAGAAAACATATAAATGCATGCATTACCTTAACTGTTCAAGAATAATAAGTTTCATTATGATGATTAGTATATAGTTTTGTTTAGAAAGATGGTAAAATCAGAAATAAAACACAAACAAAAAGTTAAAATTAGAAAGACTCAATGACAATAAATTATCTACTATTACAATTCCAACCAGTCAATATTGGTTTGCGATAACTGGAAAATATCCTCTCATTTCCATGATATCTTCTATACGGACATTACAAAACTGTTTACTAAATTATTTGCTGAGGAATCCACTATAAAATCTCAGATTTTCAACGTCCTACCCTTTAGTGTATGTGATATAACTATGACTTTGATCTTTAATACAGTTGTAATATGACATTTTGAAGTTTGTTCATCTAGGTTAACAAAACAATCCCCCGCAGTTCACTTATATCTTAATCTTTTTTTTTGGGTTAAAAGGCATTAATACCTTCCATCACTAAAAGCAACAGGAACAATCTTATAAAATTACACTGATACATGCTTATAAACTAGCAGGTTTGCTGTATTTGAGATGTTAAATAAAAATTACAGATAAGAAGAGTTAAGGATTCAGAATGTTATAAGACTGGGAGGAAATGAATCTGGATCAGACAAATAATTTTACAAGAATGCAACCATATTCAAAAGTTACTGTTTTGAATACAGGAGCATTCAATCTAAAATGAAGTCTTTCAATCTGAAACTGAAAAAAATTACCAATAATTAGCTTCGATTTGTTATTTTCTCTATGTTCACTAACCAGCTGAAAATGTCAAACAGCTTTAAAACAAGGATGGATAATTTATCTAAATCTCTATTATTGAATTCTAGCTAATCTTTTAAATTAAAATATTTGAGGGAGTAATAGGGCACACTACCTCTGTCCAGAATTTGCTTTCTTTTGAAAGTGTTCACTCAGGATTAAAATATAAAATAAAAAATTTTAGACTATAAAATTTTCAAAACGTTTTTTTAACTACAAGATGGAACTCCACTTTCAAATAGTTTTTCTTAAGTGTCTTCTGCAGGAAATATTTCAAGGGAGCAAAAATTAAGCAGATTCAAATTGTTCCTTTGGCTACATTCTTTCTTTTTCCTTTGACTATTGGATAAATAAATTATGTGCTTGTGCAACATTTCTTGTGCTAGTGAAAACTGGTATTTCTCTGTGGTAGGACATAAAAATCAGGAAAAACATAAAGTAAAGATTACTTAAACACAATGGTGTTTATAATATTTTTACCTAACTCTTTTAGGACTTAATTTACGATAAATGATAGAAAATTTCATATTTTGAACACTTATTGTAAATTAATACAGTATAAGCCACAGTGAGTATTTTTTTTTATTTTAAGCTAAGTTAAAAGTATTTTAATTTTCTAAGTTTTAAATTTATTGTATTAAAAACACTTTTTTAATTTTTTTTTTAATAATTAAAATGTATTTTTTTCATAGACTTTATTACATCTATTTTCTCAAAATTAAATTTTCTTACAGTTTTGGTAATAAAATTTATGCATTTATTAGTAATTTAACAAAGTTATTGTATTTTAAACCTAAAAAAACCTGATTTTCGTCAACCAAATATTTCTGTTTTACGTGAATATCTGGAAACTACGGGAAACATCCCCTGTTTTATTCGATTTTTCAGATGATAAGAAACGATTAAGTTTACCCCTCATATAACGCCCTAAAAATTTTAGTATGACTTCATTTCACCGAGGGAACTGAAATCCGGGCGAAATTTTTCACTAGCCATAACTCAATAACAAAGCGTTTTCGGACGTATGTTTGTATGAATATTTTCCCCTATTTCATGGTCTAGTATTAGTTCCCAAATTATTTTCCTTTTCTCCTGAATCAGCCTACATGTTTTAAGATATTGCTTAATTTAAGACAAATAAATTAACATGGCAGCCCACACTGTACAACAGTACTTTGGTTATATAAGATAATTCTTACGCTAAAAGTATTATAATTTTAACTGCATATTATATAACAGGTCATTATTTCATTAGCGAACTTAACTGGAAAACAGAAGTCCGATCGTTTTAAAAAAAAGGACCATAAAAAAAATCAGTCTGCATCCGCCTCTGTTTTACACTGAACAGTTTATTGCACTGAATTGAACTATCATGAAATTCAATCTAGTTAAATCTAGATCGTGTACGCTCTTAAAAGCTGACTACCACGGTAGATATTGTGCAATATAATTTTTTTAATCGTGTCGTGAAAAGATGTTTAGATTATTTCAGCTGAAAATCTAAAGTTATATGAGCAGGTAAAAACATTTATCAAAAGATTAAGCATGAATAAACGTGCATACAGTAATTTCATCCGTGTTCAGACTCCTATAAAATATAATAGTAAACGGGCGTTAAATTATTCACTGAGCCAACAAGTTGCTACAATATTGACTATCTACGTCTGTCGTTGCGTAGGTGTTAACCCGTCACACAATAAACTACTATTATAAATGAGAAATTATAGAGCTGACAAATAGTATATAAATAAAATTTTCTCTAACAATCATTAAAATGTAACTGAAAATAAATTACTTCACTGTTGTTTTCTAATTAAAGGTATATGTTGATCTTCCAGTTCAACAGCAAAAGCTAATGCAATGTCAGAAGATAAATGCAGTGTTATAATAATATTGAAAAGCTCTCTACTATAGAAATAAAATCGTTGAATAAGTACTCGTATATAAAGCATGTTTCTATTTTACTCTTAATATTTTATGGAGTTATTTGAGAACTTTGCGATAATTTTGGAATACTCTATCCAGTTTCTCCTGGAGAATAATTATCAATCACTTCACCTTTCCCTTTGGATAGGATTCCATATTCGTTTTTTAGAATTCCTGCTAATCAACTTACGCTTTATTGTATTCTTTCGCTCGTCCATCTATGCGTTTACATTGCTTCTCGGCATTTCTTTCAGCTGTTACTCAAAACCTATGTGACATAAGAGAGAGGTCTTCGCCTAAGAATCATTTTAAAGGAGTTTTGGTCAGTTCCTTCCCTCAACAGTTCACATTGCCGTAGAGTTTGGCAGAACCGTCGCTGTAAAGTTTATAGAAAATTTTATTACGAAAATCGCTAGTATTTAACACATGAACACTATAGAGAGTAGAACCACGCATCCCTATATTCTACCTGTAATAAATCGGGTTAACTGCAATAAAAGTGCTGTATTTGAAATAGAGGGAATTTATCATTTTTTTTAATTAGACAATTAATTTTATAAGCTAATTAATTTCTATAAGCTGGACAATTAACTCCTTGATTAGTTCCAATTAATTCCTTGAAGAATTCTGGAGGTTATTACCAAATTTATGTTTTCAGACAGATTGTTTATAGAAAGCATATGTAAAGTAGGTTGACAGAGCTATTCAGTACAGGTGGTCTTTGAAGCCATCTTACAGGCCTAAGTGAAAATATTAGATTACGAGTTTTAACTATGTTAATCTTGTATTCCTCCTACACATATTTATGGCAAACGCTTGATATTTCTTATCTAAGACTGTTATTTTAAGCCCTGATGTTCTATACGTAAAATTTCTTTACTGTCATCGACAAAAGTGATTTTATCGTTTGATTAGAGTATAATTTAACTGAATTATTGTTTTTTTAACAAATTTTTCAGTGTCCTGCATAAAATCAACATCTCAGTCCAATGAATGTATAAACTTTAAATTAGAGCCCATGGAAGACATGATAAAAGTTGCATTTAAAAAACAAACCTAAGCTCTTTTGAATTATTAATAAAAAATTGATGTAAAAAATGAATGTATATTTTTTTACAGACCTAATTGACAAGTTTTTGGTACATCATACGTTTGTTTTCTTAGCAGTCACGTCGTGGTCAGTTACCCGATAGATAACCGAAATTGCAGATGAATGAAGACATTTGTAGTTTAAACATTACATATCATTTTATTATTTAAAATGGTTCAGGTAATTACAAGTATGTGTCGGTATATTTTCATGTAATTTATTCAGGTGTATTTATTCCAAATGATACAGGTGCAACAAGCATGCAGTTACTTTAATATACGCTTCATAGCTCTCACACCCTATTAATTTTCTAACAACAATTTCACCGTACGCCAAATTGATTCTTTCTAATACAACTCCAGGTTGACGTTATATTTGATAACATAGATTCGGATAGTATTCATTGCTTCCGTTTTCAACTCCAAACTATCTAATAATTCGGATAATATTTTTATTTTCTCATAGAATTTGATAATAAATTTCATTGTAAGAATGTAATTTAAGCTCTTTTATTAACAGATGAATGCTATCTATAGATAGATTACACCGGATGATCATAAATTATTCAGCTTATTTTAAGTGTTACTAAAAACATAACAAAGCAATGTATTTACACGAATGTTTTTATTGTTGAACAGACAGTTATTTCAAACAGTTTTGTTTACAACACTTATTAACTTCAATAATCGATTATCTGGATTGAATATCTGGAATTATTCCATTAATTACACCTTCGATTCTTCATTTTAGTTTATTGATGTTGAGAACCTTTGTTGCGTAAACTCTGCCTTCGACAAACACCCAAAGAAAGAAATACAGTAGCGTAACGTCAGGGGATCGAGGTGACTAGGGAAATGGTCCATCACGGTCGATCCAACGTTGAGGAAATTGTTCATGTAGTAAGTCCCTAACATGTAAGTAAACCCCAGTGTGGCGGTGCGCCATCTTGTTGGAAGTAGACGTTGAATTGCCGATGTTCGATTTGTGCTAATGCATATTCCTGTAACATGTCTAGATAACTAGCGCTAGTAACCGTCAGTTCGGTGAAGAATGGTCCGATCACTTCTTAAGCATCAACGCACACCAAACATTAATTTTCCGGCTTTCACGTTGCGGCTTCCACACTGATACTAAAGTGTTTCTTTCGTAAGAGTCAGGAAATGTTTCAAGATTTGTATTCTGAAGAAAATAATTTATTATATAGTAAAAATTTGTATGCTGTCATGAATGTCTTGCAACGAGGATTTAACTCTGCTAAATGGAGACTAGTCATTAATTATTCAAAGCTAGTTTAAAGGCAGTCTTTTTACACATTGGAAACAAATTTCCTTCTGTGCCTTATCCACAGTTAACAGTCTCATGGAGCCATTATGAAAAAACATGACAGTTGGAAAATCATGTTAGAAAGAATTAAGTACAAGTACAAATTATATGTTGCAATTTTAAACGTTATTACGATATAAATGGGTTTGCAGCTTGTTTACACTAAATTTTGTTGCTTTTTGTGCGAATTGGGCAGAAACAACAAGACTCATTATATCAGGAAGGAATTTCCAAACGTAAAGCACTTACGGTTAGACAGAAAAGTATTCGACATTCCCCTCTAGTTAACAGGGAAATGATTCTTCTACCGTCACTACATATAAACCAGAACTTTTCGAAAATTTTGTTGAGACGATGGATAAATATGGTGCTGGATTTCGTTACTTGAAAGAAAGATTTATTCGTTTTAGTGACGAATCGATTTTAAATAATGTAACACGCGGTTTATGCAATTTTATTAAACTGTACAGTTCTGGTTTCAAAATTATACTCGTAAATGACACGATACTTTCTATAAGCCAATCGATTATATCTGCTTTTCGCGTGTTAGAATTTGGAGCGTAACCCACCGGGATGGTCTAGTGGTGAACGCGTCTTCCCAAATCAGCTGACTTGGAAGTAGAGAGTTCCAGCGTTCAAGTCCTAGTAAAGGCAGTTACTTTTATACGGATTTGAATACTAGATTGTGTATACCGGTGTTCTTTGGTGGTTGGGTTTCAATTAACCACACATCTCAGGAATGGTCGAATTGAGACTGTACAAGACTACACTTCATTTACACCCGTACATATCATCCTCATTCATTCTCTGAAGTAATACCTGAACAATAATTCCCGGAAGCTAACAGGAAAAAAAAACAATTTGGAGCGCGGTTCAGATGGACGTTATGGTACGAAGCATTATCTATGAGGATGACTGAGTTAGAGGGAAGATTAGGAATTAATTGTTTTACCCACCGCTCATAATTAACAGAATTCAAATAGTCATGGTAATTTCCTGTTTTGATTCCATATTTAAATATAAGAAGCGCGTTCTTGACAAAATCATTTTTGGTACCGGCATGAACAATGCAAGCACGCTTGCCTATAGAACCACCCGTTCGGTGGAGTAGCATTCTGTTCGGAGCAGCAAGGTTGCAGTCAGAGCCGACACTACGATACTGGTTTGGTATGACTGGGATGTGCAAAGGATTCGTCCATGTAAATTATAGGTCTGTTTAGGTTACATACTCTTTCTTCAATAGTTCTTAATTAACTTAGCCTCAGTTTCCGATTTTCTAATTTTTCTACTAAACTTTTTCTGTTATCTGTAGTTTTTTCCATATGAACCCCATGTCTTTAATAATAATCCATAAAACCCAAAAGCTTCCTTGGGGAAAATTGATTTTCTCTTTTACGACCATTAGTAGCGATCAAAGTATAAAGCGTTCACTTTTATTAATGTGAAAATTATGATGTTTTTGCTTCGTTTAAAATTTTTTGAATACTACTGATGAAATTCTCTTAGCTTGGCCGACACGTTTCTGAACTTGTTTAAGAAGGAAGCAAGGTCCACCTTGCGCCTTCTTTGTCATAAAGTTAAAGACATTAAACACAACTTTTCCTGTCTGGCTATGGATAAGTTTACGCGCTCCAATTATTTCTTGTGTACTCTACTACTTTCACTTTCCATAATAATAAAGTGAAATTATAGTACTATCCTACGTTAAACTTATTTTAATCTAAAGAAACGGAATTCGTTAACAGAAAATGTAGAAAATAAAAAATTGTAACGACGCCGATAATTTTCGTAAAGAAAAGAAAATACGAAGTTTTCACAAAACTAATATAATACATTCACGTAGACCCACACTCAACAGACACAGCAATAAACACACTACGAAAACGAAGAAATATCTGAACGAATGCATACCCCCACCGCCGAAAATATGTTGTCACTTCAAGGACAAACTTATTATGGTTTGCAACGAGCTCTACTTTCTGACTGCATGTGAGATCACATAGGTTTTCTTACTTTGGAATACATTTCAGAAATTATATAACACCAAGTATTAAATTTGCACTACATTTATATATTACAACTATTTATATTTCTTTTATGATCTGTTTTTACAGTAGGTTCAATAATACTATGGAATAGACTTTATTACACTATCTCCAAAAACCTTTGGCAAATTTGCTATATGCAGTCATCCGGTTAAGACTAGTATTTTAAAACTGTGCGAAGTGTTGTAATCTGTATTGTAAGCTTGTGAGACTACTTTAAGATACAAGCATGCACCTAGTAATGAATGTGTATATTATACTCTCATTTCGCACGTGCCAAAAACCTTTCGACTATTCTTGGCTACGGCGCAAGAGTCTACGTGTGTACTTAGCTTAATATGAAAAATTATAATTTAAACAAATACTTGATAAGTTTTATCAGTATCAGTCTGCAGTACAGTTCAATTGGTAGAAATAGCGACTGACATATTGTAGATACCGGGGTTCAATTTTTCATCTAACTAAACACAATTTCGTCCTGTTTTGTTAGATTATTTTAAAATCATTTCTAAAATTATATATAATTTTGAGATTTCCATTTTCCCTAAATTAATAATAATGAAAATGAATTTTACAACAAAAAAAATCGTTTGTAATGAGAATATACCATTTTTTCTCAAGTAGTTTTCTACGACTTTTATCTCCGTGTACATTATCAACCAAATATTTAAAAAATATTGAATGACGATATGAGTTTTGTGTTACTGTCGCATATTAGACGAGTGAGCTCGATTTCAGAATTACTGAACTGTAAAAAAAAAATGTAAAACATATACTGTCACGTTTTCAAGCATGCCTCTTCTTATTTTCTTTTCACCGCTGAAAACGCATCTCCCGTTCTCCTTGTATTTCACTTCTCACTTACTCGTTCTATCCACTCTTTTCTTAACTGTCACTATCGCTCTTGTTCGTATCCTAACAGTAAGAAAACCTTTTGCTATTATCAAAAAATAAACAAGTAGTTAACTTAAAAGTAGCCCCATTACTTAGTTTTGTCTATAAATAATTGTTTATTGGCAAACATAATAATTTACTCAAGATGTTGAAAATGACGTCCCTCCACTTCTATGCACTTGTCAACACGTTTGACCTTATTCCTGTCTAGTATTGTCAGCAGTACCCTGTCAATTTCCTGAATTTCTATTTCCTGTAATATTACTTGAAGAAAGTAATAGAAATGGTCAAATAATTATAAAATATATTTTCCAACAACGTTTTTTTAATATTGCATCAGTTATAAAAATATTTAAATATGGCAGTATTTAAGATTTCATGGAAGCATTTTACAAGTTAGAATGATCATTGAATCCTGGATTTCTTTTTTATATAGGCTTAAAATTTTTATCTATACCTCTTCTCCGAGTCCAAATTTAAAAAAAAATGTTACTTAATTTTTGAGGGATGAAGATTTTTTTTGACGAAACAAAAATAAAAACAGGTTTTGTCCTTTACCAAACAGGTACTATAGATGGCAATATTTGGTCAGCTGATGTAGTGATTGACATGCTGGCTTCTAGGCAAGCTAGTCTTGAATTAAATCTCCAAAAAGGATCTGTCATTTTTTTTCACCAATCATGTCATTTACTTCATCTTCCATGTTTAAAAATATTGTTATATTTAAAATACATGTTTCCAAATGTGTTTTATCAGTTGTGCTTCTGTATGACAAGATCGTTGTAATAAAAATAAATAAAAAAACTTTAGCCATCCTGCGTTGAACATTTTCCCTTATTTTTCCAAACTAAATGATATAGAAGGAATAGAAGAAAAGATAAAGAAAAAAAACATATTTTTCTGGTAATGTTATAAATTTATTTTAATGAGAACCATTAATATTAATGCTGTTATTAAACAGAGAATAATTTAACTGTATTAGCTATAGTATGTATATTATTAATGATACTATAATCATTTTTTAAATTTAGTTCAACGGCAGCATCATAAATGGTTCATTAGTTATACCCAATTATTTATTTGCATATCTTCATAAAATTATAAATGTACTCTTGTAATGCTAGAAAATATTATATAATAAAAATTGTTTGTAAGTAATTAATGAATTGATATTCAATGTCTTTAGCTGTTGTTTTGAAAGAATTTTATTAACTGATTTAATTTGATTTTTGATTTAATATGATTTAAAACCAAATATTTAATCTATAATGCAAATATATTTATCAAATATTCATTAAAGAATACATCATTTCAGTTGCCTTAACATTAAATGAAATATTTATCACCATTTTTCGTTGAAGGATGAAGAAGTTCTAAATGTTGTAGATGGATTTTTGCATGATTCCTTCTTCAAAGATGTTGATCTTATCTTGAATCAGAAGATTAATGATTGAATTTTCCAAATAAAAGAATATGGTGCTATTTGTGGTAATGCAGAATTTGATTTTATATTAGATGCATATAAAAGATGATAGACAATAAAGATTTCATTATTGATGGTTGCTAAATATGCAGTGCAATAACTTTATAAATAATAACCATGAATAAATAACATTGTATTTCATGAATACATAATTAAATTTCCCTTATTCACCTCATATTTTTCCTAAAAAGAAAAACATAAAAATATTATCACTGTTATTGTATACTAACATATCTAACCTATACGTGAATTCCATTTAAGAACTGTATTTTTAAAACTAACACAAGTACAAGACGATTGAGTGTACCTAGACTTAGAGAGTTTCATAACCCAGACTCACATTTTAATAGACTACTTTTACCAGGCTCACTGTTTTTAAATATAAAGTGGACCGAAACAAAACACAGCAATCCAACCACTGTATTTTATTGATTATTTTTAATCACTAACATTTATAATATTATTACCTAACACCACCCAGATCTGAGTTTGAAGGAACTGCTTGTTAGAATTATTTAAATATTATTTTACATATAATTAGCTATTTAATGCTACATAATTTTTAATATATCTTTACTTCAGATAAAACTACAATCCTATTATAATTATAATAACCTAACAATACAAATCTGTTATCAGTCTCTTTACACACATTCTTTTTTAAATAACAAAATAGGCACACTCAAATTTTAACATATCCAGGACATTTATACCGCCATTAAATCTTTTATTATTGCAATTTTAAAAATGAAAAATTTACTTTTCATTGAAAACTATAATATAATAATGATACTGTTTTTACCTATCTTGATGCTTTGCAAATATAAATTTCTAAAGATTTATAAATTAACCAGTTCTACTACAATGCCCTTTGATTTAGGGCATTTTCTTAAAATGTATTATTTCTTTTCCTTAAATCTATTTTTTTTCAAACAAATTTATTTAAGGATTTATAAAAGTTATTCTTTTTAAAAATAGTTTGTAAACTGAAAATTGTATTTTTTTAATTTTAATTCACTATTATACCGACTTTTCCTATTACAATATCTGTCTTGACATCAGTTTCAGTTGAATCAGTTAATAAGTACTATACAGAACAACTATTTTATTTCACCTAAAGAAATATGCTGTACTGTATTTGAGAATTATTTCTTAGGAATATGTTGTTGTTGTTCATTTTAACAAGACATCTGTCATTATCAGTTTCAGTTAAACTGTAATTTATTGCTATATTGTCATTACTCATTAAATTTTTTAACTGTTTTGATTCATACAGTTACACATTTTTTATTAATTGATGTTATTTCTTCAGGTTAAAAAACAAACATTTTCTTAACTGACAGCAATATTATTTACAGCACCTGAGGTTACAGTGACACTAATCTGATTTGCTTTCACTGAGAGTAGTGATGTTAATCATATATAACTAACCTCTCTTGTTAATGAAGTTAAGGTACCTTTTTAGAGTTGAATATTCAACTACAGTTAGGTGGGCTTAGCTTGCTAACAATGTGGGTTCAGTTTAGTAAAGTCCATTGAAACTCCTCGCTTTCCTTAAAAATATATAACCCTAATATAGTAAGATTGAAATTTTGAGAATAACTGTGCAATTTTTGTGGCTTGTATTACTTTATGACAGATACTGACATAAGAACTGTACATAGAACTGTTATGACTTGGAACACTCAATTTTTTATCTACAAATTTCAATTGGCATTGACAAAATTATATGAAAAAGCTCAAGATCAATTATAATAATAAATTTGTTTTTGAAACTATACCCATTTTAGTCTGATGTCATTTGAAAATACTGAACTTGAGCTCATATCAGTTTAATTTTAAAGTTAATATGGGAGTGCCAGGTTTCATTCACTCTCTTCATGCAATAATGTAGAACTGTATTGAGTATCAAAACATACGAGTAGATATTAATGAGATAGATAATGCTTTCTACAGAACCATAACCGAAACCTTTTTGTGGAATAAATTCAGCTATTGTAATTTTTTCCATGAAAATCATAATATAAAATTATTTAAAACTGTAAACTTCAGAAACAACAAATAAACCAGATCAATTGATCATGGCTTGAGAAATGATATTGGACGTTGATCAGTCTAGAAACATCTATGTATATTTGGTTTGTTTAGGATGAACTTATATGAAGTTTCGGCCTCTAGAGATCACATTCTTGTGCATAGTACTCGTACTTACCAGAAATACACATAATATCTTTTTTTTCTATGTTGTTTGCATCAATATTTCAGTGTTAACAAGATATGATAATTTTTTATCTGCTGTGTTTATATTTAGACACATATTCCTAGTTTAATTCTAAATATTTTAATTCAAGCTTCTTACATTTAAATTACTTAATATTAGAATTAATTAAACTGTTTAGTTTAATTTTGGATTTTGAGTCAGTGTTAGCTTTATTGCAGTTGCAGTGACTGATTGGTTAGTAATGTAGATTTAATATATTGATGTAGCTATTCATTGTTTTCATTCTGTATGTTCATACATCATATTTCATTTATCTTGACTTCCTTTTTAAAAGACATGTTTAACTGTTGTCTGAGGTCATAAAATAAACAGTAATAACATCTTTCTTAAACAAGAGAAGTTAAATTAAGATTATGAAGTGCTTCCATATTTTTTAGGGCAATCTTTCAGAGTGTATTACTTTTAACCTAGTTAGGAAAGTTCCAGCAATCATTAATAATAAAGGGTCAGACAGAGTAGGATAGGTTTCTCTTCAGGTATTCACAATAAACAAATTGTATAGTGCCTTTTGGACCTAATTCTGCTCCCTCACATAATAAATGAAAAAACAGCTATTAAAATCAGTATATTTATTTGTGTTCTTCTGAAAAAAATGTATTGTGAGTTTTTTGAATCCTTCTATATTTTATTAAAATTTTAAAGTTAAAATTCTTAGGAATACACAGATTCATCCAGTCTCTTTTAATCTAAACTACCTTTTAATTTATATTAAAGTACTAATTAAAGCAGCTATCTTTGATATTAATAACTTTCTCAGCATTTTTATAGAGCTTAAAATTTCTCTTCTCAGTGATAAGTCGAAAGTTATTTTTACTTTTATAACTTTCATTATGTTTCACTTGTTTCTTATATAAAAGAAAAATAATAAGGCTAATCTTATTTACTAAATAGTTGTTTAGTCATATAAACTGAAAGAATTGAAAAATATTCTGTTTTAAGATATCATTAAAATGTATTTAAACTCCGCAGATGACTGATTATGGACTATTTAAAAACATTTCTTTAAAAATTTTATGTAATTATTTAATTAATAAAGGTTAAAACTACTCCTCCTGTTGCAAACCTGTTTTATTTATACATTAAAATAATATTTCAAGTCACTGGATCAATCAGTTTTAGAAGTGGAACTATCTTTTTGAACTGCTTTTTAAAAAAATATTTTAGTGCAGTAATTCTTTATAAACTTAAGAATATCTATTAAAAAAAAAATTGTTACATATAGTTCAAACCACTTTGAGGTGAAGTATCTTCACAATATTTCTTCATTCACAACCATTTTTTTTTTTTTTTTAATGTAATAGAATCAATCTCCCTAACACACAATCATTTTAAAATCTAATTGTTTTAGAATTTTTATAATAAGGATACTACTAATAAGTTTTAACATAGAAACCTCAAAACAATAAGAAATCCAAAAATGAAAAAACAAGGAGTAAAATTAGTAAAAAGAGGTATGCAATTTTTAAACGTATTAACAAATATAATTTAGTAAAAAAAAGTATCCAGCTCAAAAGCAAAAGTTGCATTGTTTTCACTGAAAATTAACTTGTTAACTGAGATTCAAATAAATGGATTTTTACAAGTTATATTACTCTTGTGCCAGAGATAATCTGCTTTCAAACAGAATCTACAATTCTCATCCCACTTGTTGATATAGGCAAATTGCTCATTATTTTGTAGTTTGCGTTGTTAAAATGTCGATTGAAGTAAGTAGCCATTAGTATCTCTACTCTATAAATGATCTGATACATAATAAAATGTTATATACTAAATTAAATTTACAGTTAAATTTAGATTTATGAATGTTTCATAATGTTTAATTTTATTCTTGGACTAAAATTTTATGTTTGTCATTAGGGTGTCAAATATAATCATTTTAGTAAATCAATATGGAATGAATAAGTTGTTTCATTGTTTCGTTTTGAACAACTTCAAAACATTTGTTCTGTATTAGGGAATAAGCTTTTATAAAAGTAAGTTGTTTTGAAAATTAAAACTACTTATTTCTTTTATATTATATTGTTACAAGTCTTCTATGGTGAATCTACTGTAATTCTAGATATAACCATCTAAATTAGAGAGCATTAAATAAGATTTTAAAGTTCAGGATAAAACTTGGACAGTAGTTAATAAATCTTATCAAATAAATATGTAATATTTTAACAAATTTACAGTCCTTGTTAAATTATTAGGCCATCATGACAAAAGATAGAAATAATCAGTACTTAATTATGAATGTTTATTTTATTTAAAAGTGACACAAAATGAGGGTGGGCTGATAAGTTTTCAGCCAGACATAGAGATGGCGCCAGCAGGTTTAATATGTTACTGGCATTTTATAGTACTATCCTTACAGTATTATCTGACGCCCCAGTCAGGTGACTCCCAAGATGGTAGAAAAGATCCATAAAATCGTGCTGGAAGAAAAGTATGTGAAACAGCTTATGTGAGATAGCTGAAGTAGCAAAAGAATGTGTAGATTAAAAAAATACCACATCTAGAAAATAAAATCGTGTTTCTCCATTACAATCCACTAGCACATTCATCAGTTGTCACAATGATTGACTTTTGATTGCAATCAAAAGGGGAGGTGCACAACTAGATACAACAACAGTCCTAAATCCAAAATTTAAAACATCCTATGGCTAATGACTTTTGAGTTATGCGAGATACGTATGCACGTACATACATACGTACAGACGTCACGCTGAAACTAGTCAATGGATATGGTCAAAATGAATATTTTCATTGAAATCTGGAAACCAAATTTTTCGCAATCACAATACTTCCTTTACTTCATACAAGGAAGCAAAAATGAACATTTTTATCCGTTACATTTTTTTTTTTTTTTACCTAATGATTTCATGTTGGTTATTAAAATACTTACCTATCCTGTTTTTGATAATAATAATAATAAAATTATAAGTAATCAATCATTCAAAAATATAAAATAATGAACATAGTTTTAAAATAAAGTAAATACTTTAATTCGAATCATAGTCAAAGAGACATACACATTTTGCCTATTTTTGGTTCTAAAGTTCTATACAGTTTACCTAGAGATTTTTTTAGTCATTACATAAGATTCTGTTGGATTGTACTCTAATCTATGTAAAAAAATATCCATATTGCTTTCAGTAAAATTATTTTAATCTATAATATAGCCCACTGGGCTAGTCTAGTGGTTAACTTGTCGCAAATCAGTTGTTTAACGGCCAACCCACCAGGTTGTTCTAGTGGTGAATGCATCTTCCCGAATCATCTGATTTGGAAATCAAGAGTTCTAGCATTCAAGTCCTATTAAAGGCAGTTACTTTTATACAGATTTGAATACTAGATCATGGATACCAGTTTTCTTTGGTAGTTGAGTTTCAATTAACCACACACATATCAGGAATGGTCAAGCTGAGACTGTACAAGTCTACACTTCATTTATACTCATACATATCATCCTCATCCATCCTTTGAAGTAATATCTGCATCGTAATTACTGGAAGCTAAAGAGGAAAAAGAAAAGAAAAGAAAAATGTTGTTTAATGGCCGATTTTCAAAGTCAAAGGTTCTGAGATTTGAATCCTAGTACAAAATCTACTAAAAGTTGTTTTTATATGGATTTGAATACTAGACAGTAGGTACCAGTCTAGTATTGGTTGAAGTCTCAGGAATGGTTGGCCTCAGTCTGTACAAGGCTACATCTCATTTACATCATACATATCCTCCTCAATTCATTAAGCCATGGGGAAAGCTTATTGTGTTAACTAGTTGAACAGATTATAATGTACACATTAGGAAAAAAAAAGTATATTATGCCAAAAGAAATTAATAACTTTTCTTTTTTTCAGGGTATAAGAGTAGCTGTAGTTATTGGAGCACTTGGAACATGTCTAGGATCGTGGTTGAAAGTAGCATCTGCACAACCAGACCGATTTGCTATTGCATTTGCAGGACACACAATTGTAGCAATATCTCAAGTGTTTATTCTTAGTGTACCAGCACGTCTGGCAGCTGTATGGTTTGGCTCTGATCAAGTTTCATCAGCATGTTCAATTGGGGTATTTGGAAATCAGGTAGGCAAAAATCAGACTGGATTCAAAATTTCTTTACTTGTACATATTGAAAGTACTCATATTACAATTAAATACAGAAACATTTAAGAATGATTTTTAAATTTTGTTATTTGTTATTTGTCAAAACATGCTAGGATATTTTTATACACAACTGATAACTTCAATGCAATAAATACACTGGATAAGAATACCCTAAGAGATCCAATCCTGACAGGCCATAAGCCTGTTTACAATCAAATGCAAACAGGCTCATACAGCAAGTTTTCATTCATATAGATTAATATGGTGCAACAATTATGCTTTATATTCCAAAACTTGGGTATATCTCATGTATATCTTCATTTTTTTCTAATGAAACATAGCAAAAATTTAAAATAGTATCACATACCTTTTTTACATAGTTTCATCAAAATTGGATACAACATTTAGGTGTGAATTCAAGAACTTAGTGACAGAGGGACCAACAATAAGCTGACAGATAGACATTCATTCCTATAAGTGTAGTTACCAGGTTGGGACTGTATATCCGTAAAATTTTTAAAGGAAAAAACAAGTTTAATAAAAATAGCATTTTTAAAACTTTTAATGTTTTCTGTCAGTTGTCATATTAACAAAAATAAACTGTTACTGTAACATTAGCATTTATAAACAAAGATTCAAAGAAAGTAGCTCACAACTTTTTTTTTTTAATTTGGAGATAAGGTGGCACTAAGAACAATAAATAAGAGTGAATGAACTATTATACACAGAACACACTATACAAACTTACCTGCTCTGACTGCACATGTTTCCAGTGGAGTGCAGCATGAAAGATATACTTCTATTAAATTAATTTTATTAATTGTAGAATATAGTATAACATACCAACAAGAAAAAAGTCAGAATTCTGATTTGGTTACATAAGTCAGCCATAACATTTACAATTAATGCCTGAACCTAGATAAATTCCAGTATATAGTTTTGTTGTATTATGTCACTATTTTACAAAATTGAAAAGGGACCTTACTAAAATTCTTACTTTTTCAGAAACACTGAAATACATTTTGAGACTCCTATTTTGAATAGTGAACCTAGTGGAGTGAGAGAGCATAATAGAAGCTTGAGGTTGATGTGTGTGTGTGTGTGTGTGTGTGTGTGTGTGTGTGTGTGTGTGTGTGTGTGTGTGTGTGTGTGTGTGTGTGTGTGTGTGTGTGTGTGTGTGTGTGTGTGTGTGTGTGTGTGTGTGTGTGTGTGTGTGTGTGTGTGTGTGATTGCTCATATGCATGCACTGCAATATCTAGTTCAGTGGGATAATTGTATGTATTAGGGATACAGCAGTAGAGTCACTAGACAGTGAGTCAATGACAGGATGTTTATTTCAAGGGAGAAGGGAGAGGATTTCCTGCAGTTCTCAAATTTCCCCTCCCTCTTGACTCAAATCTAATGTAATGTGCTACCACTTAATAATCTCCACTTTAATTCTCAGATAATTTAAATTCAAATCAGTTCCAATAAATAACTAAAAATATAAATAACAAAATGGAGAACTAATATAAATACTATTTTTTAATGCTGTCATTGTTATAAATAAATCAATGAAGTAATAATAAAGTGTATAAATATATATTTATAATAATTATTTATCTTGAGAAATAAACATATAATAAAAAAAACCTTCATTAAGTTGTTGAATTAATACAACTTTGATTGAACCAACATGCAGAGGCACAAAAAACTTTAAATGATGAAAAAGTCTTCTTTTTTATGATGAATAAAAGCAGACAATAAAAGCACTGACACATTTGAAATCAATTCTGATTATTCAATATGGGGACTGACTACCTTTTCTCATCCTTTTAGTCAGTAATCCCTACTCTTTTAAATTTTTACTGAAATTTTAATCTTGTATTTTTTTCTTAAACCCTTTGTATTTTTTTCTTAAAGTAGGAGACACAGTTTAAAAAAAGTAGCATTAAATTATGATTAAAATACAATTTTATTATAGATTTGTAGTGGGAAAAGCATCCAAAAATGTTGTAAAAAAATATGGTTACTGTTTATAAAGCAAACTGAAGAATCAAAAGAGATTTCATATTAATATGATGATAATAATAAGGCTGACTGTCATAATTTATTACTCTACATATGTTACAATCATCAGTTATCTCAAAAAAGTTAAAAAATAAAATGTAATTCAGCTACACCCAACAATATTTATTGTCAATTTCTATTCTTAATCTTTAATAGGACACTATAGATTTTTATTAACAAAAAAAGAATAGTTTCATTTATAACTGATTTAACTGTTTAACCAAATTATTTTGTTCATTTCTGATGCATAAAATTACCCCAAAAGACCTACTTAATTTATTTTAGATTTTTTACCATAAATATTGAAAAGTCTATATTTTAAATTAGAGTATATACCTTACAAACTATTATTTTTATGATTATGTTCTGAGAAAAATAATCTTTAAGTTACCAACAAGAATGAATAATCAAATGTTGCTGACCTTCCATTCTAAAGAAATATTCTGACCAAGAAAAAATCTGTCAAACTGCATAAGTAAAATAAATTAGGTAGAAAAAAAATTACCTTGTTTGTGTAAAATATTATAACTAAGAATTTATTAAAATCAAATCTGTACAAATATTAACAGTTTGGCATTATCAATTTGTGAATTTTTGACACATTTTATGCTAAATTTTTGTTACAATGTTTTGAATGCTTAATTTTAATCTAATAACTGAGAACCACAACTCATGTTATATCCACTTTAATGGAATAAACGGAAAATAAAATTATTCTCTTAAATCCAACATTGAAAAAAAATTTTTTAAATTGTATTTAAAAGAAATCAAACTTAATTAGTTTAATGGAGCAGTTTAATGCAGAGTATTATAAAGTTGAACTATTATAAGGAGCAATTTCTAACTTATTTAAAACTTAATTAGTTCACATTAAAATTTTATTTTTAATATAGTGAAAATTATAAAAAATGTAACTTTCAATTCATGTAGAAATAGTTCTTCCAAATTAACTTTTTCAACTAATCATGCTGCTTTCTGTGGTGTTGCAAGACTGTTACTAATAATATAATTATTTTTTTATAAATTAGATGTATCTGTATTTTATTAATAATAGATGTTTGATAATTAATGATTTTTTCATTAATAATAAATAATATAATTATATTAATATAAAATATATTGATATATCATATGATATATCAATATATATATTGATACTTATAGGCCACATACTAAGGCATCCTGGAATAGTCGCTTTAATATTGGAAGGACAGGTAGAAGGGAAAAATTGTGTAGGCAGGCCACGTTTGGAATATGTAAAACAAATTGTTAGGGATGTAGGATGTAGAGGGTATACTGAAATGAAACGACTAGCACTAGATAGGAAATCTTGAAGAGCTGCATCAAACCAGTCAAATGACTGAAGACAAAAAAAAAAATAACATATGATATTTATTTGTAATATTTATTACTAACAGATATTTCATAAAGCATGAATTATTTTATTTTATTAACAGTTGTATTTCAATTAATAACAATGGAAATATTGTCTGTCAGTTGAAAAGTGAAGATTAATATAGTAATGTTTTACTCTTAGCTTTAATGTTTTTTTTTAATTCTGAAATTAAAATCATCAAAAAATGTATAAAGCATAAGACCCTTTCAAATTCTGCTACACTTTATGCCTGAATCTTCTATACTAAAAATGAACATGAAAAATTATGTAGTCTGTTAAATAATTTCATTCATAAATATCTTTCTAATGAAATTTGTATAGTTTTATTTCTGCTAAGAAGTTATGAAATCCTAGTTAAATTTTCTTAAGGAAAATTGTACTGCTAATGACATAATAAATTTGTTTTCTTAAAAATAATTTTTGTAGTTAAAATCTAACCAACATCACAAATATTAATATATTATTATTTATTGTGTATAATATAGAAAAGTAGTACCATTTTAGTTAAAAAAATATGTTTAAAGATTAAAGTAATTATAGATATTAAATATTTAGTAATTAAATTGTGGTATATATAAATTATAATATCTCAACACCTCCATCGAACCATGAGTTCAACTATGGATTGTGTCTACTGAAGTGAATGTATTACAACTGGGTACATAAGGACCATCTGGTTGAATGATAGAAATTTATAGCTCTAATTATATGCAATGTATTCATGTAGGATCAATCTCAGACAGTTAAACATTCATCATCTCTATCATAAATGATCCAAAACACTAAATTTTTTCAAACCATTTATTCTGTTTATACAAAAATATAATTACTCTGTTTTTATCCTCAGTTAGGCACAATCTAATTTATAATTTTGAGATCAAATAAGAATTTTACTCTTCTTCAAGTCCAACCTTGTGATTTTACTTAAATATTGTGCAGAGATAATTATTTGTATAATGAAATTCCAACAATGTACTTCTTCTAAACATAGGGCATCTTTGTGATTAATAACTACATTAACATTTATAATAGTATAAAATATTTTATATGTATTTCAAAAAGTATTCTCAGCAGATGATAAGGATAACTTGAAAATGCCTTACATAAAATGAGCAGATTTAAAGACTTTTGTTTTAAGAAATTAATATTATTATTTCACAACAGAAAGAGGTTCATTGATTTGTCATTAACGAATCATTATCGATACTATTTTGTCTTATGGTTGTGACACAGATAAAGCATTTGAAATATAGAGGCATCAATCAGAATTCTTTTCTCTGAGAATAATGATGTCACACCACCAGTTTAGTTTATGTCAAATGTAGCGCTGAATATTTCCTGCATTTCAGTGTTCTTAGTATGCTGCATGCGACCATATAGTCGGCTCCACATAAAGGAAATACGAAATCTAACTTTCCTTAGTAAGCCTAGAATGGGATGCTTGTTTTCTGGAAAATGATAATGTTATATTCAGAAGTGACTTTTGACTTAGATTTTTGATCAGGTCATGTACATCCACTATGATTATGTAATTAAATAAATAATGTAATAAAGTACATACACAAGTGTAAATAAATTCTTGATATTATTCAAAATCAGTAACTGATACATTTGTTATTCTCAGTTTAGTATAAACAGAATGATTGCTTACCTTATTTCATTAATCTTTTTCATTAGTAAATTAAAAACATTTAATATAGTTTTTACTGTTACTTACACTGTAATATTTAAGTTTAAATGTATAAAAAACTTGCTTATCTGGAGTCCCTAATAGTTATATTTATATTTAATATCCATTTGTTCATTTTTTTTTTCTCTCATCTAGTACAATATTCTGAAGAAGTAGTTAACACTGTAACAAAAGTGTTCTGAAGTAGAAAAATACCATAAGAGTAGTGATAAAGGCTCAACTTACAGAAACAGCTTTAAACGACTGTTTAAATAAAAGACTGAATATCTCTAAATAGCTCTACTTTCAAAGTCTATTTTTAAATCCCAGCTATCTGTTCAGAAAAAGTTTGAAATGTTTATTCATAAGAATCAAGATCACATCATCAAACACAGTCTTTAAGTTCTCAGTTCAGTAAACAATATTTCATGATAACTGTTCATACCTTATTGCACTTATATACACAGATGTGTGTTAAAATAATTTCTAATGTAAAATTATATAATAATAAATCTTTTTTTTTAAGACTTATGAATATTTTCTTATAGATAAAACATTCATAGTTTCTCTCAGAATATATCATACAACATTCTGAATATAATGTATTTCACAACTGATTTTTTTTTTGTTTTTGGATATTACAGGCCTGTATGAACCTTGGCTTGCTCATGCCTGAAATCAGTTCTAAATATATTTTGTTGGTACACTTAAAGTAAAAATTTTAACCCAACTTGGTAGATCTTAACTCATCTATCACTGAAGATCATGATATAAAAGTTTTAATAGATTCTTTATTTTTTATCCCCAAGTATTTATGTTCTAGATATACCTCAGTGATTATTTTAAATATCTGTTGTATTGCTAATGATTTGATAAGTTACCGATCTGTGGCATCATTACACAGACATCACATGACAAATAGATATTGTTTAACACAAAATTTATACCACATAAAAGTAAAAATATAATGGAAGAATGATATGTTGACAAGTTGGAGGTGGTGCTAGTTTTTTTTCATAAAGCACACAGGTTTTTGTTTTTATATTTTATTTGCTTTTAAAGACAACTAAAACTTGTATTACAGTTTCTTGGAACATGATATAAAATTTTATATTGTTCAGACTGAATAATAAATAATTTTTATATAAGAATGCATAACTCGGTTTTAAAATGTGAAAATCATATTTTGAATATAGATATGCAGAAACCATAATTGAAGTTTTGTGTTTTACTAGGAATATTGGTAGCAATGGCCTTATGACTCCTGTCTGAATCTGCTGATGGTACAAAAATCCTGTAAATTGGTTTTATTCTAGAAATTCGGGAAATTCAAATATTTCTGGTTATTATTATTTTTTTTTTTTTGAGGTTTTTAGGGACATCGACTACTTTGGTCATTAGCCCCATCCCACTTCAAAACAAAAAAAAAAGTTCGAAATTTTACATTCTAATAGAACTTTCGAACCTTATGTTTGACGCCTAGGCTTTCCTTTCGGCCATCCTTTCTTGCACTGTTTTTCCATTCTTTGAACGGCCTCAACTTCTGATGACAATGTGTCTGAGGCCTCAGACATGGCATCTTCTTCTCTTTCTGATGCCAATGACGTTCGCCGACTTACATCATGTGATGAAAGCTTCGTGGGTGCAGTTAGCATCGTTGCTATGGAATCTAAACTCGCAAGTGATGCATTTTCAGCGGCTGATGAACTGGATTCCATCTTCAAGGCTGTGCTGGGACCGGCTGAAATAGACGCTCTCACTGAAGCTGTTCGCTGAGCTTTTGGAGGCTCTATACGTACAGTTTTTAATATCATCTGTGTCTGGTGCTTTCTCGATAATGACTCGCACCTCCATTTCGGTAGACTCAGATTTTTCCTGTACTCTTGTCACAGTTTCCTTGGCTCCTGACTCGACGATGGAGTGATCTTTTTTGTCTTTGCCAGATAAATCAAGATTTTTAACTATTACTTCAGTTGGTGGCGTTATGATCGCAGGTTTTGCTGGATTTTTGTGCTGCGTCGGTACGTTTCTTATATCAACGACGTCATGCTGGGAATGAGCCTTCACATGTTTTATTGATTCTGACCGATGAGTCGACTCAGTCTTTGCATCAATGATTTTTTCTATCATTAATGCAAGACTTGGTGCCATCGTATTAAGCAACTGGCTTTGACTGTCGTTGATAGTTTCAATGTGCAATTCGTTAAAAGTCTTCTGGATTTCCTTAACAGGACTACTAACACAATTAGCTATTTCTCTTGCGATTAAGAATGAGCTAACCTTTTGGAAGTTACCATTCCCTTTCGTAATATTCAAAAATCTTGGTTTGGGAACATTGTTTCCAAACAACGACTTTTTCAATTCTCTACTGATTCTGTCAGCATCTTTCTTGATTTTATCTGACTCCTTACTCTTTTTCCTCTTTGCTTGTGGCAAATGGAAGGTTTCTAAACGAGGGTGTTTATGTGCACCCTCCACCACGATTGATTGTTCAAGAGTATTAATTTGAAATAATCCCTTCTGTAGCAAGGCTAGCCGCCGGGGTACACCCACACTCCAGGGCTACTAACCTTGGAGGTCTGATCCGGTACTCCGGTGGAACCGGCATATGTCCTGGCAGAGAGCGGATGCGCAATCTCTGCACTGACTCCAGGCTCCTACTCACCATAGCTTTCAGAGCTCCCATGTTCCGACATACATGGGCACCATTGCTACAGGCTTGCCATCGCAGGGGGCGTGTGGACAACGGAAGGGTCTCCGTTACACCTGCAATAGAATTGGCCCTAGCCGCCACATCGCCAGCTCTAAATATGGTATGTGTCCACTTCCTAATCGTTTAATGATTCGTATCCCGCAGGTGGCTGAAAAATCCAATCCGTCTGGTGACCTGAAGATGGAAACAGGTCAATAAGTAATATATCCGAGGAATTTACTCGGAGCCCCATTAGCCAGCTTATATGTATTGTACATAAGTACAGCTGTTACCGCCCTGGACGTGGAACGTAAATGTGTTATGTTCCGGACGTGGGGAAAACATTATTATTTTTTTTTTTTTTTTTTTACGTTTTTAGGGGCATCGACTACTTTGGTCATTAGCCCCGTCCCACTTCATCTTGGAACATAGATGTTGTGTTCCGGATGTGGGGATTACCTACCTCAGGGCATTATTATTATTATTATTGTTGTTGTTGTTGTTGTTGTTAGTTAACAGAATGAAAATTAAGAATTGTTTTGTTAATTTATAATTTATTTACTTATCATAGTCTTGTTTTATTTCAGCTTGGAGTGGCTATCGGATTCGTTTTACCTCCAATGATGGTTCCAAATAGTGAGAATTTAAGCACCATTGGTGCTGACCTTTCTCTAATGTATTATTCAATCGCTATATTTACATCTGTTCTACTTGGTTTTATCTTAATTTGTAAGTATTAGTTTGCTTTATCTTCTTGTACATTTATGTTTATTATTTGCAAATATTATATTTAATAAATTATATATATCGACACGATTCATATGATTTGACATCATTGCATTCACATCTTAATTTTACATATGTTATATCAAAAAGAAATCAAAACAAGATATATAAATATATATATATATATTTCTTTTTATACATTTTGTGAAAAATCAAAAAACATATTTTGTTTTCTGTTTTTTTTTTGTTGTTACGATGGATTGTCATCAAGTAAAGGCTTCATCAGTTGATTATACATGTATATATATTTTTTTTCATAAATTTTCACCAAGATATGATTAGAAGAAGAATTAAGATGACTAATTAACAATTAGATAGAAGTAAACCACCTTATTTAAGAGTACTTTTTCAGTATTTCTACATCTTTAGCTTACGTAATTTTCTTCTGATAAAAGTCATTTTTGTTTATCAGATCTAATAATAACCTCCTTCCTACCAAGTAATTCCATATTAATGGAGTAAAGTTACTGCACCAACTGTTCTTTTAATTGAACAATTTTAATAACTGCTTTTGCTTAATGCAGTTATTTACATGAATATTAACAATCCTCATATGTTAATTTACAAGAATTGATAGATTCAGAACAAGTTTTATTGCAACAACTATTATTGAAAATTTCACAAAATTGGTAATCATATTTATTACTAAAAAAAAATAAATAATAATATATTTGAATAAATAATTAAATTTTATTTTTAAATTTGTTTATTACCTGCCAGTAAAATAAAAAAATTAATTTCAAAGATTATTTATTTTTAAATATTAAAGAAACCACACCACAACTGGCATAAAAAATAAGGAGAAACTACTTTTTGCTTGAGAAAACTGAAAAAAAAATAGTTTTATGATTGAAAATATTTAAACTAATGAATGTTATTATTTGGTGTAATACTTTTATTATTGGCCTTCTTGTAAAAACTATGTAATTAATATTTTTAAAAAACTATTCAAACTCGTTAATTTTTTTTTTGTAATTCAGGTTAATAAATTTCTAAAGAAAGATTTTTTTATTATTAAATTTGCGATTTCATTACCAAATAATCAGCACATGAAACTTTTTTCTTTTCTAGAATTTTCTTCATATAAACTTATCATCCAGGTTTCATAATAATTTTTATCAAAAAATTCTTCATTTATTTTATTTTATCTATAGTCATAACATACTTATTTTGTCTTCTATTAAAATAATACACAATATTCACTATATAATAATGCAAAACATACATAATGACCACAAAATTATCTTTATAGATTCAGTACACCAAATTTTCTGTAGAAGTCATAAAGTTCGTCTCTTGTTACAGTAAATTTTCTCTATACACAAAAACTGAGTGTGATTTGCAATCATGAAATTTGCAATCCCACTATTTCAGTTTCCTTTTCAATTAGACGTATGATTAATTGGTTGGAGAAAATATATTTTGAAAAGTTTATATTTGAGAAAAACATATATTTAATGAAATATAAAACTTTTTTACCTTAAAATATAGTATAAAATATTATTTGTGTGATAAGTTAAAAAACAGAGAAAAAATTTAAAATATTATTGTGGTGTGAGCTAATATCGGTAACAGAAAATATTTCTATTAGAGAAAATATATGTTACATGTAAGCTCCTTATATAACAGTTTTCAGTATGTTTCATTTTTATTAATATTAATTTTCCAGCAAATCAGAGTTTGATAAATTATTTCCCTATAACTTCAGTTACGCAGTACAACTTTTTGTTTCCATTTTATTAAAATGTACTTAAGGGGGGAGTCAGGAGTTCTGCTTCTGACCTATCTTCCCCACACTAACATAAGGAATATGTCAGCTTGTATTAGTCCGTTATGAAATTTTTTGTGCTGTTTACTCTATCCTTGAGACATATTTTACGAGAAGATTTTTTTAAATATTTATTTAAAAAATAAATAAAAATGTTTTTGTAATCTAGTGCTATAAGTATCTATTTTTGGTCAATTTAACTGCACAAAAACATACAGAAACTGTTTTCATCAAATATCTCGTGTTAAAATGTGTATCTAGAAATGTAAAGACATGCCTGAAAATTTGAGTTTGATTTGTCATTTGGTTTCCAAGAAAATGTTCCTTTTGTGCTAAAATCATGGTACTCACAAAATTGCAAAAATAAAATACAATGTAAGTAAAATACAACTATATCCTACTTCAAAATGGCCCACACTGCAGCCTGCATGTCTTCAGCAGTCCTGTTGTTTCAAATTGCTTTTCCATAATACAACTGCAATTCATCTATTATAGCTGGAGTTAGTCTATTTTTCCCTCTAAGTGATCTGTCATCTTCTAGTTTTGTATTTTTCAATTCTTTCTTCAGTTGTCGTAGCTTGCACCCATTCTTTTGCAAATGTAATTTACTCAGTCCAATTTGTTTATCTGCACATCCCCATATGGTCTTGCTTCAACTACAGATAAATATCCCTTGGAATCACCATCACCTAAATAGTTAATATAATTAACATTATTCTTTTCCATTGATCACTGAAATATGTTTTTAATGCCAGCCACTTGCATTCCACCGCTGCTACCTTAGTAATTAGCAATACAGTTATCATTATAGTTGTTTTTAACCAGACAATCAGTATTTTGTTAATAAATCTACATCCAAAATCTTACTCGTTTCAATACTAGTACGTGATACAATGAATTCAGGGACTGATGACCTCTTTTTTGCCATGTTGTATCAAAACCAGCTGACAAATATCCATTTTCATTCTCACAGTCAAGGCTGTTTTCAACAACAGCCTCCTTCATACTATCATCAGCAACATGTTTTACAGAATTCCCAAGAATTGCAGAGTATACTTCAATTTATTAGGAGGCGTAGGAAGATTCATAATGCCACATAACCTTCGACCGGCTGTAAGACCTTTGCCGACAAACCTCAAGTCATAGGCAAACCTCAGATTTATTTCAGTCAGTGTAACATTTTTATTCTGTACATCAACTTCAACTTCAATGGTGTTAAATAAACTAAACATATAGTCACATTTTTACAAATACAACTAAATTTGGCAGCTAGGCCTTTCTGGCCTAAGTTTCTTCTATAATGCCTCCCATTTTACAACTTTTGCAAAGGACATTCTTTCTGGATGAGGGCTTTGGATAATAAATTTACATCTACAATTTGATTTATATTAGTTTGTTTTCCAAACCTGCTACAATCAGCTACCGACAATTTTCTTCTTGTAGGGCTCACCTTTGGTTGAGGTGTACTAACTAAGCTGCACTCTAACTTCAAAAGCACTGTCTGAATTGTTACATTGAATTGAATAGTACATCACTTTCGTTCACCACACTACCATATTTTATTAGTTTATGAAACGGTTTTTGTTTTTTAAATATACAATTACTGTCTAGACATTTTTAAAAATATCACAACAAGCAGCAACAAATTTCACAAACAGAATATCGAAGACTTTAACCTGTAAACAATAAGGCAATGTGGAGCATATGGCTTCGTTGGAAATTCACAGTCGACTGTATTTCAATGACATAGTGTAGCCAACAAAGAGCCGGAAGTTGTACACAATTCAAAACAAAAATCATTGCACTAGCATAGTTCTAACCGAAATTATAGCAAAAAATTCCACTCAATGTCATGAACACAAGAAGAATCTATTTGCAGCAAAAATTTCTTAAAAATAGAAAGGAACATCTTACAACATTGTTAAATATATCAAATTAATCACAAGATTTTGGAATATAATAGAATGAAAAAAGCCAAAAAATGACAAAAATAACATTTTTGAACTCCTGACTCCCCTTTTCAAAGTCCTTTTCAAAATGATCTGTGACTTTTCCAATAAAAATATTATTTAAAACATCATGTTTAATTTTAAATAGCCCACAGAAATTAAACTTATATTATTTTTGTAGCCAGTAATTTTCACATTGTTGTTCAATTTTTATTAGGATTGTTTCAGCGTTTTCGTTTTACCATAAATTTTTAAAACTATTAATTATTTCATTTAGATACTTGTAATATATTTATTTTGTTTATTATGATTATTTACAATATTTAAGTTGTTTTTTTATTTAATTTCCTTTTTAATAAACTTCTGAGGTAATTTATTAATAAGAGTGTGTTGTTTATATTCATTACATTTTGCAATATTCAGTATAATATTAATTTCTCAGATTATTTAACTGTATTACCATATTATATGTTATTATGATTATTATCCATTTTTTTATTTATTAAAATTTTATTTGTTGAATAACGATAAATATAATAGTTTTTTTAATAGTTTATAAAATGTCTTTTTTTAAAAACACAAACAACTTACTTCCAAATTACATAGAAATATTTGATACAAAAAACGTTTAAATATCACACCAAACTAAATATCGTTCAGTTTGTCTTCCGCAAACTCATAGTTTTAAATAATTTTCATCACCAGTTGTTATGGATAAAAACCTAGCAAAATTACATAGAAACTTTTCTTCCAGAGGACCTTTTGGAACTGTTTCATGGCTCTTCTCTTGTGAATTACCAAAGATCCTTTGTCAGACCAACTTCTGTTGTAATTTGTAAATGAGTTGATTATCATTTTCAATTTACAATTTTACTATTAGAGGCCACTATCTACTTTAATGTATGTAAAGCATGTGAAAGGTCTCATAGATAAGAATAATGTTTTGAACTTGAGCTGTAACACCTTAACTAGTAATATTAGTACACTTTATTGCTAGGAATTCATAGCAATATTTGTTCTTAGTACCAAATGTTGCAAAACTACATTGTTTTTGGTAATGGTGACAATGATTTATTTGATGCTAATGACACACTGATTCACTTTTCAAGATGAATATATCAGTAAAAATTAAAGAATAAATTTTGCCATGATTTTGTTCAATTTCAGGGTAAATTTCTACAGACCTTGAATAAACTGAAAAAAGTGTCAGATAAATCAATCTCTTCATTAAACATTTTCAGTGGCATATGTGACTCATAATTTATCAACACAAAAGCCATTGAGGAAGCTATAACTTCTAAATATGTCATAAAATTTCAGCTTTTATGTGGAAATCAATACCTATTTATTTACATTTTTTTGTGAGGAAGAAGGAATTGATTATTGGACACGACAGAATTCTGACTTAAGCATTGTTGATGAATTTTATAGCAGCCAAAACTTTCCCTCTTTTCCTAATGAAAATTAAATGTGGGGGACTATTAGTATTGCTCTTAGTTTTAATACCTCAGCTCTCAAGGTAAGAAAACATCTTGTTTAGGGTCATAAATAATGATTAGAAATCATGAGATAAAGGGCAGCAATCTCAATGCTTAAGTCCCATTTCACAAACCCCTAAGATAGCTGCCAGACAGATCAGTACCACACTGATCCGTTTTTTGACATCAAGAAGAATGTGCATGAAGAATTTATCCAAATGGCCAACTTTTTAACTGTGATGTTATATGATGTGAAAATGTGAGGATTCTGATAATTAATATAGAAACTTTTTCCTTCATAATTACAACATAGCAACTCACAATGCATAAAAGTTAATTTTTTGGTCAAGAAAAGCATGTTTATCATCACCATTTTTCCTATTCATTAACTTTTTCCCACATTAAAGAAATGAAGATCAGGTTAAAAGAGATCCTATTCACAAGGGAAAAATTTCATCCACAAGAAATCTGATGTAATGGGCGTGCTGCCCATTACTATCAAATTAATATAAAATTCTACAAAGTAATTTAGAGATGAGAAAGCAGTAGAACCTGCCCCTTGTACAAGAAAGATTAGTGATTAATAATAACTATATTGAGCTTATAATTTAGTTTATAGAGTTAAACTGGAATACTTTATATATTACTTCATATTCTGCAGTCAAAAATTTAATACTTCAATTAGTAAAGTGCAAGTTGTTGGTTTTCTTAGATCATAATCTAAAGTAGAAAAACCATGTATATCTTAAAGAAATTAGACTACTTTAAATCGCTTATGATACTTAGAACTAATCAGTTCAGATGTTGTAAGATATTCTAACCAAGTTTTGGCCTAAAAACTTTCAAAGTTTTTAGGCTCATTCAGTGTTGTAAAAACTACTTCCACTGCTTGTGGAATAGTATAATCTTCATTTATTCCAGATTACTATTCATTCCTCAAAACTAAACTTTCTACAGATCAATTTGTAAATGCAAATCAATTTGACTACATTAACTTGCATATAAACAAGGCAATCCAATAATAATCCAATCAATAATTTGACATTCTGATCAATATATTACAACCTATTCTCTTGAACATAAACATATTTTTAAGTGTAAATTAATATTTTCATTCCTCATTATAATTTTATGTACTTATATCTTATATTTAAATTAAATATTTTGAAAGGCAATGCAATATAGTTTTTCAGGGAGCACCTCCACTTCCACCCAGTCCGGCTCAAGCTGTGCAAAGAGCTGCAGAAAATACTGGATTTCTTGAGTCAGTTAAAAGGTTGATCCTTAATCCAGGCTATATTCTCCTTTTGTTATCTTATGGAATTAATGTTGGAGTCTTCTATGCTATCTCCACATTATTGAACGAGATAGTACTTACTTATTTTCCTGTAAGTGATCTTATTAATTTTATTATTCTACTTTAGTATTTATTTATTCATTATGTAAACAATAACAGGCTTAAGCCCAACTTTCATCACTTAATGATAAATTAATTATGAAAACTCAGAACCCAGGTTCAGGTTTTTTGTTAATGTTTTGACCACTGTGGCCATTAGCCAATACTTAAAGGATGCAGCAATGTATTACCTTTTTTAAAGACTTATAGCAGCCATGTTTGCTAAATACAGCCTCTATTACCACCAATTCGTGAGTAGATAAATGTTCTAAAATTACCTTCTTATGGGCAGGTTGAAAGAACAAACACAAAGGAGAAAAAATTATATCTAAATAAATTACTTATGTATTTACATTACTTCAAAATACATTCACCGCCACAAAAATTCTTTTATATTTACATTGAGCTACTTGTCATACAGATGACTAGCTTTTGTGGACCTTCATTGAAGATCTCTGTCACCATGTACCTGACCAATTATTAATCCCATTGATGAACTCCTGTGCCAATCATCTTTGCAGACAACTTAATACTTTGTTTTAAAAAAAAAAAAATCTTCTAGTCAGGTTAAAACCACCAGAAGTATTTCCTCTAGGAAATATAGTCATCAAAATTTGTCCATTTGAAGAAAAGCAAATCTTAAATATGCATTTATAAAAATAAAATAAAAAAAATAAATAAAAATTCACATAGGCTGAATGAGAACCTCCCTCTTTTCACTGCAGCCTTAACAAATCATATATTTAAATATTATAATAATTTAATACACAGTAACATTCATATTGCAACAATAATAATGTTCAACAAGCCATCCGTTTGGTTCAGCAAATGTTTTACCAAATCTTCAAGCCTTTTCATATTATTAATTTTTATACACAATTTTAATAGTGAATGTAATCAAAATTCAACTGAAAACTTAAAAATGTACTACTGATATACTCTAACTAATAAAATTGTTCTGATTTTACAAGTATAATTTTTTTTACAAAGACATTTAAAAAAATAGTTAAATAAAATTTATGAAAAAAAATAGCTTGTTTAATCAATCTTGTTTTATGTTGATATCATTTCATTGAGTTTTATCAATTGTTTTTTGTTTGTTTTTTTACAATATAAAAATACTGTACAAAACAAAGATTCGTCAAATACAGTCAGGAGAATAATTATTCATGTAATAGGCAATATTTAAATAAACAATGATTCACCTTGCCTAACCAAAAATATCTAGTCACTAATGAACATATAACCAAGCACAATACAAAAAATATCTTAGAGCTAAAAAACTTCTCCAAAAGAATTATAAACATTATTACTTTAGTTTCAAAATTAACATATGGAGTAGAGAACTCTTTCCTACATAGGAATATGTAATAGAAAGTGCTGTTGATAGTATTGTTATAAATGTTGTTAAAAGTGAACCAAATTTCACAGATGGTGAAATTGATGACAACTTACCAGGAATTATTCCTCTTGAATAAGAATCTTAAGCAATTATCAAAATCAGAAAACCAGATCCAGTTATTTGATGAATTTCTTCAAAATACAATAATAAGTCAAAGAACTTGTAGTTTATTATTATTTATAACATACAGTAGCAAGAGGCTGATGTCCAATAGCAGTTACTGTTGGATGATAATGCATTTTGTAGCATGTGAAAAATTTATGCCTGATGGGAACTTAAACCCAGAATCTCTGGATGAAAGGCCTTTCACTACTCCACCACGGAGACCACTTTAAATAATAATTATGTTAGTATACAATTTTAATAAATTATGTTAACCAATAATGTTAACTATTTTTAATTTCATTAACTATAATCAAAATTATATTGGTAATGTCTAAAAATGAAATGGATAGTAGAATTTATATACTGTCATATCATGTACTGTATAAAATAAATTTCCTGTGCTGGTAACACTAACACAACAAGCCACTGTCTCTTCTATTATGGATGTAAAAATAGTATTGTATCATTTAACAAAGATAAAGGGAAGGAAGAAAAACAGGTAAAAAAAAAAAATAGGTAATTACTGTTCTAGAATCCAAGAGCCTAACCAACTGATTTTCTGAGGAACTACAGCAACTGGTTGGCCTAAATAAATTTAATCTAAAACTTTTAAAAAAAGTAATATAATATGTGTTTATTTTTTAATATAAATGTTTACTGCTGTTAAGTTAGATGCAAATAGAAGAATATATTTGAAACTGATTGTAAAATACTTCTATTTAATAAAATAATAACATTAGCAGTGAAGCTAGCAAATTGTTCTACTAAACAGTGATAATAAACTTTACATTTCAAACAAAATAATATGTCAGTTTTGCATCCAAACTAATTAACTGTTAACTTATTAACAAAAACTAAAGTATAAACCAGTAGTAAAACTATTATGGTTTTAACAATGTACTTTCAGCTGCCAATTCAAATACCCCCTCTGGAGATTATTTTCAGCCACAATCAGAGAACCTTTTTACACTAATATGTCGTTAATTCAAGGATATTGTGAAATGAGGTTTAGTCATACATGTTGCAGAAAAATAGTCACCGAAGACGATATTTTCAAATAACGCAAGAATAACTAAAAATGTTATGTTTATATTTAATTTGATTTACTTTAAATGTTCACATTTAAATAATTTTCATTACTGATCATCATAGAGAAAACTTTACAATTACAGATATTGCAACATAAATAAAAAAGAAAACCCTGCACAGCATCTACAACTTCTAATTTTTATAAACTATTTCAGTATGTAAAAAAAATTATCAAACAAAATTTTGCTGGTCCAAAGCTATTATAATTTTGTTCTTGTTTGAGTAAGACTGACTTGTAACTATACATCATACATAACCCTGAAACATATACACTGTACTTGTTTATTCTGAAAAGTGTAATCCTGAAAAACTTATTTAGAATGGTTAAAAGATGGTAAAATAAATAAAAATCTAACTACAGAATAATAATAAATGTTAACATGATATGTAAAACGAACTCAAATTATGTATCAACACAAATGGCCAATAAAAAAGCCTACAGATATTTACTTTTAGAGTAAAATTATAAACCATACTGACTTATACAAAAAAAGATTTAAGTTTTATTGCAAAGAGGAAAAAATCACATTATTATGAACATTAAATTTACAATTTGTATACACATTTTTTATTTTTGATATATTTTTATTATTATTTGTTTAAAAAGTTAAAAAATGAAGCATACTTAATTTCAAATGATCTTGTCATATAGTTTATGTTAAATTATCACATAACCTTATTCCAACTGTGAGTTGACCAACAGGCTTAACAAGTAAACAGTATAACAATATAGTAAACCCTCATTTTTCATGAGACTCATTTCCACTTCATCGTAAATAGTAAAACTCTAAGACCATGACCTCTGTCTAATATGAGAAAGAAAATTGTATCCTTAATTAGACAGTATGACAATATTAGTATGTCTTAAGTAAAGGTTAATTAAACATAAATGCATTTATTTATTTAAATGTTTTTGTAGGAAACACATGTCTGTGTAGTCAGGAAACAAGTACCAAATTATTTTTTTGTTCTACTTAATAATGAACATTTTGCAAATTACAAAACTTTGCAAATTATGTTTGTATTTATTTACTTTGAATATTCAAATATTTTAAGAAGCAGTTGTTTTAATGTATCTGTAGAATGTCAAGGTTGTGGTCAATGTTTGTGGATCTGTGCTTGTCAGCATCTGATTTAAAAATGTTTAGTTCATATTATTGTTGAGGATTTTAGGTGTTAACTGGATCTTTGTTTATGTATGATCTCTTTGTTTATGTGTATTTTAAGGACATGTATTTTTTGTTTCAATTATCATTGTTTATTTTGCATAGAAGATATCAATGGATATGCTGTTGTATTCATTTAATGTGTGCTAGGTGTTTTATAATGCACCACAAAGACCACAGAGAACTTTCAATTCTTTGTGATCTTCAGGTAGCATAGGTGTGTAGATCATATTTCTAAAAAGCAGATAATTTATGTGCGAGTTAAATTGTTTGAGTTATTGTGATTGAGATGGAAGTCATTGTTGGTTTTCTGAATATTTTGAAATATGTTTCTGTTTGCTTTTATTATCATTTATTTGTTCATTGTGTTCATTTTCAGCAGTAAAATTTAATTTGTGGGGTATTTTTTATAAATGTTAATAATCATTCAACACTTCCCTTTCTTTTAGATCTTTACTGTAGTATGTACTGAGCAAGTAAATATCAGTTTCGGTTTTATTTGTAATACACAATTTTAGATACCAATCTTTCTATTGACTCATATATCTGATACAACAGGAAATAAACAGTAGAATAAAATTCTACATTCTAACTAAACATTTAAAATTAAAATAAGCACTTGATTAATGATACTGCAGCCATTAGTTTATTTTTCATGATTAAAAAATAAACAAAATAAAAATTATAAAATTAAATATCCTAAATGAAAATGCAAAATTTAGAAATATTTATCACAAGTACTGTGCAGCAAAATTCTCATTACTAATTTTAGCAATACTTAAGAAACTTCATTCAGAAATAGTTCTCAATGGAATTATTTTCTATTCATTTGAAATGTAGTTTTATTCATAAATATATTATTCACACTTTTGAAATGAATACCATATTTACTCGCATAATTCACACACTTTTTGGACCAACATTTTTTATCTAAAAGTAGCTGTGCAATTTATGCAAGGAAACTATTTTACATAGGTTTATAATGAAATTAAAATGTGATAATCAGAGAGAAAATTATATTTTATTTTTTAGAATATATTATTTTTTAATATTTAAAAAAAATACTGTTTAAAAATTAAGGTATGTGAATTTCATGAGTAAATATGGTATATTAAAGAATGTATTCTGTTTTAATCTTTGTTAAAATTTCAAAGTTGTGACATCATTAAAATCTTTAAAAAAGAATGTTTGCTAAATTCATCACCATTCATAATAAATGATACATTTAATACTAAAATAGTTTCCAAGTTGCAAATCTGTGTTAAATTTTGTAACTGACTACTTCAAAAAACATTATTTGGTATATATCTCAGCTTTGTAGAAGATAAGCTTTTAAGTGACAATACTGAATAGTTATATCTGAAATCATAAAAATGTCTAACCAATTTTCCTGATGCTAAAACGTTAGTATTTGTCTTATTGAATTACTTTTTTCTTCTAAATTATTTTTTTAAAAGATTTATCTACTGTTAATCAATCAATAACAACACTAAAGCTGAGTTTTTTTAGGGTCGTGAAGTGGATGCAGGACGAATTGGACTAGTTATGGTTTTTGCTGGAATGCTGGGATCTGTTATGTGTGGAATGATTCTTGATAAAACACATAAATTCAAGTAAGAATTAACATAGTTTAATTAATTTTTATAATTTTGTATGTAATTTTTATAAAATAAGTTATTTATTAAGTGTAAAACCCATTTTTTCATGATGATCTAGTATTCTTATTATTAGTAGTGTACTCAATACTGATAACATTGCCTGGCTTCACAAGGTTGCAGGTTCCATATTACCAACACCTGTCCATAGAAATAATAAATATTATTCCTATAAAAATATTTTTATTTGATTTTAAATTTCTGTAAAAGATCCATCTCCTTACCATACCATGCTCGAAATAGAGATTAATAAAGGTAACAGTTTTGGGCTATCTCTGGAAACTTATCTTAATGTTTGTGGTAATGATGGTACTTGATTGGTACTGCTGAAATCAGTTCTAAATTCAACTTGTTTTAGTATAATTACTAAATAGCACAGCCAGTCACCTTCAAGACTTAACTTTGTGTAAATTTGTAACAAATTCTGAGGCATATAATAAATCTGTAGCTTTGACTTAAGTGTGGGAATATTATATTTTTGAGGGAACCTCCACCATGTGGTTCTGCAGGACCCAAGCTTTACACCTGGAACAAATAAAATATTTTCACCAGTATCCACCCATTGCTTTTTATGATACTAATTTATTGATAGGAAAAGTTCAGTTACAGTAAGGATTCTTTAAGTATTCTTCAAGTTCATTTTTTCATCCATTGAAAAAAACATTATTTTAAAAAATTATTTTCAAAGTCCTCTTGTTAAGAAGTTTCTGAGAATTTTAAATGACCGTTTTCACAAATTAAGGTAATTCTTAGATCCTGAAAATATCCAAATATTCTCTGGATATATTTTGTTTAGTATAAGTAGCATTTTCATAACAAGGGGCATCAGTGTTAGGTGTATGTAGGTATTAAGTATTTCCATTTTTTGTATGAGTTTTGTAAACAAGAATTACATCAACATTATTATTTGCATGATTCTCCCAAGAATTTTAAACTATGCCAAGACCTTTTTATGTTCTCTTATGTTGAAACCAGATGTTTTTATCTCCTTTCCACCATTACTTTTATCCTTACTCTGGCCAAATTTCCTCAAGTGTAATAACAAAATTTTCAGGCATCAATTATAAAAATTCTGCAATCTGCAAAGTAATTTGAAAACATCTTAATCTGTGAATGGTTTTTTTACAGATTTTCATTCTAATGTTTTGATTTTATTGATAAATGTTATATCTCATAAAGTATGTATATTAATTTTTTTTTTTTTTTTTTTTTATGAATTTGATTCCTTAATATTTCTACCATTAAATTTACACTAACCAACTCTCACTAAAATTAGGAATAAATTACAAAAAGGGCATGATTTTGCTTTTTTTGTCCTTTTTCCTAGACTAAATTTCTTCTTTCTTTTGTTACAGGGAGACTACACTAGCTGTTTACGGATTTTCTTTAGTTGGAATGATAATTTATACATTTACATTGAGTTGTGGTTATATTGGCGTTGTTTATTTGACAGCTGGGCTTTTAGGGTAAGCATAAATTAAAATAATAATTTAAAGAATTATTTATTACTTTCATAATCATTATTGTTTTATCCTTTTCTACTATACTTGTTCTTGATTAGAAAATTTAATGTTTGTCATACCTCATTCCCTAAAAAATGTTGTAAAATTTTATTGGAATAAATTTAAAAAATAAGAGGGTTTTATTTTCCCTCTTGAAATGTAAGTAATAAAAGTGTAGATAACATTTATCGTGTAAATTAAACACCCCGTTCGTGAAATTTTAACCACCATTTTTTGGTTGTAATGAATATATGATAAAGGTTTTTTTTTTTTAATTTAAGCTTCTCAAAGCAAATAGCAAATAAAAAATGTGGAACAAAACTAGAATGATGATTGTACTCATAGAACAGAGAATTTGAAATATACAGAAGTACAGGGGTTATGAAGGGTTCTGCATAGGACAAATTCCATGATCTACCTTGAATTGCCCTTTCACTACCCACACTTTTTTGTATTATCCTTGATTTCTTTACCTCATTATGAGCTCTGTGGACTCAGGTCTAACCTTAATAGGTTCTCCATCCTGAGGATTATAAGAGTCAGTCCATCTGTTTGTGGACTGACTCAGGAGCTCTGTTTCCTGCCCATTGACAACAGCTCAATAAGCATAATGCTGAAGTTCCTAATGGGTTTAGTTGAGCCTTTTAATCGCCCTCCCCCCACCCAAAAAAATGATATTAAAGACATGAAACAGTATAAGATTCTTTTTTTAAATCTGTTATCACTGAAAATGATTAATTATTTATAAAATGATTAACAGCAATCTACCTGCTATGTTACTGAAAGATTGATGCATAATGAATTAATTTATAAAATCTTGATTAATTGAAAATTAATTTACAGTTTGTGTTTTGTTTTTTAATTTTTTTTTTAAGAATAGACTTTGCTCATTTTCTACCAAATATTATAAAGTGTGTCTACAACAGAAATATGAGTACAAAAGTAAAGTATAAACTAGAATAAAGAACATAACAGATTACATGACCTCGTTTTGTAAATCAATTGTGGAAGGTTTAACCACTGCCAAAAAAATTTTTGCATAAACACTGTTAAACAATACTGTAAATATTGTTTCCAGAGAGAGTGTCTGATGCCTGTTGAGGAGGTATTTTCAATATACCATCATGGAATTTTTTGAATTATTTAACATAACAATTTCAGGTCTTTCAAGTAGTACTTCTTTCTTACTTTGGAATTTCTTCCATTTAAAACCCATTTCCTTAATTAAGTTTCCTGAAATTAAGTATTACCTTATGGTAGGTTTATTTTGTCTTTCACAATAGGTAAAAGTTATGCTGTAGTGGAATTTTCTTTTGAACAGTGCAAAAATCCTGAATTATCCTAATTACATCTCAGTCAAATTCACCATGTTCACTAGAGTGTGCAGTAGTCTTGTTCTTCCATCTTTCCCTCAAGTATTTAAATATTGGTTATGCCAAGTCTCTAACCCATTTTATTTTTCTTTACAAAGCCTCTTAACTGTTGGTACAGAAACACCAAAATAATATGTTACCCTTTCTATAGTCTAACAAATTACAAATATGCTCTTTCTCTCAATTCTTCATCACACTCTTTAATAACTAATGCAATAATTTCACAACTTTTAGAATTGATTATTTTATTACTTTTTCAAAAGAAGTTTAAATTAAAATAGGAATCAAAATTAGTTTAATTTTAAAATAATAACAATATTAAATACTATACAGAACAAGGTACAAACTGAAATAACACACTAATATGCACTTCGAATTAAAAACTTTTTCATCTAAAATTAATAATTATATAATAGAGTAAAGTAACAACGTATGAAAAAAAAACCAACTTTTCTTCTTTTTTCTTCACTTCATGGAGTAGGCAGCCTTGCGTAATCTTTCTTCTTTCTTTTCCTGTTTAGCCTCCGGTAACTACCGTTTAGATAATACTTCAGAGGATGAATGAAAAAAAGAGCCTTGCGTAATCTGGAAACCATCTTCTCAACAAACCAACGAACAGCCTGTGCTCTTACAAAAAATTGGTCAATGCTGATTGTAATGTCATATGAAGTAAACTTTGCCTAAGTAAAGTAGCCTTTGCCTACATGGGGTTCATGTGACTAACTGTCAATTTAATATTCTTTTATTTTATTTATCCAAATATAAAATTTAATTTGTGTCTGATACCTTCATTTTTATTCTATCCTTCAGATTACAGCCTAAACTGCCCTTTCTTTTTCTGTTGAGCCTGTGGAACCACCTTAAGGTATTACTTCAGAGGATGAATGAGGATGATATGTATGAATCTAAATAAAGTGTAGTCTTGTACAGTCTCAGAACGACCATTCCTGAAATGTGTGGTTAATTGAAACCCAACCACCAAAGAACACCACTATCCACAATCTAGTATTCAAATCAATATAAAAGTAACTGCCATTACTAGGATTAGAACGTTAGAACTCTTGACTTCAAAATCCTACTGATTTGCGATGACAAGTTCACCACTACACCAACCCAGTGGGTTAGCCTTCATTGCCCTAAGAAATCTCATTTTATACCAGTAATTTCAATCTATTTAATTTTTTTGTTTTGTTTCAAGATCTTGGCCTATAAATATCCTTAACCGAATTAGTTTATTTGTAACATTGTTCAATGACAAAATATACTTCATATCATATATTTAAAACTTGACACATGCTCAAGCATAATTTCATTCAACTCTATTTTTGATCTCGCAGATAGAGCTCACAAAAGTCATTACATTAGTCTTTACGGGTGATGGTGATATTCTTAGGCTATATCAATCACATATTTTTTGTAAGAAATTCATATCCTCAATATTTTGATCACAATAATGTTGTCTGCATAAGAAATAATATTTCATTTTTCTCAAACAAAGGTGTAACCAAGAATCATAAACATGACCATGTCAAATACAAAACCCTACATAAATAAAGAGAAAACCCTTGACAAATCCAAAATGAAATAGCATTCCTGTCTAACTCCCTCACTTTTTTTAACTTTGTCATCTGTCCTCCTAAGTCAATTACAATAGAAGTAGTATCTTTGTACAAACTTGAATTGCTTAAATCTGATAGAGTGGGAAGTTTCTTCTGACCAATGTACTCCATCATTTCACTCTATTTAGACTATCAAATGCTTTTTGAAAAAATGTTCATGGGTACATGTTTTTAAATTTAATAGCCTGCATGTTTCTTAATCAAGTGCATAATTATGAAGACTTAAATCTATAAATAAGAATTTAATTGACATTGATACTGAAACTGATAATCAGCAAAATAGAGTAGATGCTATGTTAGAATTACTGTATCTTAAAAAAAAAATGTGTGTGTGTGTGTGTGTCTGTGTGCATGCATGAACACATGCGCGTGTGTATTTGTGTACACATTAAAACTTTTTGGATGAAATGGTACATGACATAATTCAGATATAATTGCATTTGTAGTTAGTGATGTTTTCCAGTAATTATGGTTTCATAAAATTACTCTTTCCTGACATAATATTACTTCAACTGTATAATTTTTTTACAGATTCTTCATGACAGGTTATTTACCAGTTGGATTTGAATTTGCTGCTGAATTAACCTATCCTGAACCTGAAGGAACATCTGCTGGATTATTAAATGGAGCTGCTCAAATATTTGGTATTATTTTTACAATGTTCTATAGATGGGTTTTAGAAGAAGCTGGTGATCTTTGGGCAAACATTACATTATCAGCTGCTTTATTAGTTGGTACTATATTAACAGCATCTATTAAATCTGATCTACGTAGACAAGCAGCACATGCCAAAAACCCCCAACCATAATTTCATTTTAAATCATTGAATTACTACATGGAACTATAATACAATAATTAAACATCAAGATATTTAATGATGTTCATTTAATTTCTGATAAATTAATCCACTATTTTGTAAAAGAGAACAAATTTCATAAAATTATTATTTATTTATATATTTTTTATAATTTGTTGGGCCTACTTATACGTTTCATGAACCATTGCATGTAATATTTTATCTACATATTTTTATTTATTTATTTTTTAATAGGAAATCAATAATGCATGACTGAATTAATTTCTAACACAGATCAAATAGCTTGATGCTGCATCCATCATAAATATTAAGAGAAGTATATTAATATTTCAATATTTTTTTAAACCTAGTTCAGATTAAATGTAGTTCACAGAAATTAAAAAAAAAAAAAACTATTTTTGTATTTTTCAATGTGGCCTCCTTTATTAATGAAGTAATTTACATCAGTTAGTTCTTTTTATCTCAAAATAATTCAATTTTGGTTTGCACATTCATATTTATTCTTTCACACATAACAGTCTCACTTAAATGAATTCAAACACAAATCTAAGCATTCCAGCTGATAATTTTTATTATAAAATAATAAAAATTGTTGTAATTAAGAAATATTTATTGATTAATATAATTACTTGTCATTTCTTAATTTAATCATATACTTATTTAGATATTTTTAGAATTATTATGGTTGTTTTCTTTAGATGTATTAGTTTTTTTATGACAGATAAGTTGTACATTGTATGAGATTTTTCTTTTGTGAGACATATCATCAGATAACTTCTTTTGTATTCAAAATGTTAGAATGCAAGCCATTATAGCAAGTGAAAATTTAATTATAGCCCCCAGATCTACTAATATTATATATATACACATAATAGTTCATATTATAACTATAATACATCTCACAGAAAAAGAAAAAACATAAATATAACTAAAACAGAATTTAAATAAAAGGTTTTTCAGATAGTTTTGCCAGTATTTTTGAAACATATAAAAACTGAACTATTAAAATTTCAAACCCATAAACTTTCTAGCAATTAAATAACCTTATGTAGTATAAATTTCCCAGTGGTTAGGGAAAAAGAATTCATTTTTTGAGACAATTAATAGAATCAGCAATTCTTCAGTTTCCTATCATCACAAAAATAAACAACTTGTTGTACCTTCTTTGTTTACCTATTTAAAGATGTTGAAAACAAATTAAAGTAATGAAATATCTATTAGTGTAATTCTACCATTTCTGTGTTAGATTACAGGGTAATAGAATGGACAGTCACAAGGAATTTAAGTTATGATACCAATTACACAACTTTACAGATTACTGGTAACATTATGCAGATTATCATCTGTAGTAGTCAAAAACTAGTAGAAACATTTTGTTATCTGAATTGAGTGTACAACACAATAGTATTGTATTCTTACAGTAGTAAGAAGAGATGCTTAATTATTTCTCTAAATATAAATAAATAAATGGAACTTAACTTGATTGCAGTGTATAAGCATTTGATTTTAAATAATGACTTCAGTTATCTCCTACATTTTTTTAATTGTTGTTTTATAATTTTTTTTTATTTTTTATTTTTTTATTTGATCTTATGTTAAATAAATTTTAATGAAAAAACATAAAGAAATAAAAGCTTTTAACATTAACTACTTACTCATAATATGGTTTAAAGAAAGTATCTTGAGTACTTTTAACTGATTATTTAACTGTATAATATGTAATTAACAATTACAGATGTGCCAAAAATAGTTATTTACAGTTAAAGAAATATTTGTTAGATTTTTTACTGAAAATTTAAAAATTAATATAGTAATCAAGTAAATTATTAATTGATATATTTATGAAGCAATCAAATTATGTCATAATTTACTCGCCAAACTTCCTTAGTTGTATTAATTTTAGTTCTTAAATTTAAGTTTAAAAACTAGGCCAAAATGTATATTTAATTAACTAAAACCATACTCTTCAATCAAAATTTAAAAATATTTTTGGTAAATTGAAATATCTAACTGAAAAAATAATATACAATTATTATTGTATTTAATGAGTTAAAAGTTACTGACTTTTTTTGTATTTTAATAATTACTTTTAAGATGAGACAATAAAATTGAAATATTAGTTACTTTTAGTGATACATCTGATTGACAATAACATTAAAATATATAATATTAACTGAGTAAGTTATTTGATACTATATTTTAAATATGAAATTAATCTTGTATTTTAAATAGAATTACAAATTTGAATGTACTTTTCTATTTTTTAATAGATATATTTTAAATGTATTTAATTCTACAGGGATGATCCCAAAATCTGAATTCTCCAGATTATGTTCTTTCCATAATCTGATATTCCTTTATGATAATTTGTACTTGTGCATTTTACAGCAAATTATTTTCAATACATTTTTCAGTACATTATACAGTAAATACATGTGATTCTATTTCTAACTTTAATTTAAGTAGTGGAAATGTACGCGTAATATATGCTTCTATTCTTTTCAAGCATTTCAAAAAGAGTTGATGTTTAACTGTAGAAAATAAGAAATACCTCTCATATCAAGACACTACTCTAGTATTACTAACCCTAAGTACCATACAGAATTTAATTTGTTAGCCATTTGATTTAATAGTAGGCATGCAAGCTTCTAGATCAGCTAGATTCAGGTTCAGTTTTTAGCTTAGGTTTGATATTTTTTTCATCTTTCATCCTTTTCATCTTCCTCATTAAAATACATACAACAGTAAGTCCAAATGTAGTAAAAGTTAATTAAAAATAAATGTGCAAAAATATAAAGAAAAAGATAAATTTTTTATTTTACAAATAAAAACCAAATTTCAGATACAATTCCCTTTCTATAAATGAAAATATGCTTTCAGAGTTTTTTTAAAGAGTTCTTTCCTACATATTTAAAAAGTGAATTGATTTTTAAAAAATATTTTACCATGCTGATCAGTGAACAAAAGCACTGAATATTTCTGCTGATTACACTCTGAAACATGTGCTTCATGATTCTGCTGAAACAGTTTTAAATTTACACAAATGTAAATAACTGCAGAATTTTGTAATTTTGTATGAAATTTTTAGTGGAGAGATTGAATCTCCTTTTTACAGTTTACAGTAAAATTATACTTAACGCTCACATAGAACTGTAGAGACAAACTCTGATAAAATAATAGGAAAGTAATATTAGAGTTTAAACTTGCAACAAGAAATAATAAAAATAGTACTGTAATTATCTAAGTAACTACTTTAATTTGATTGAGAATAATACTTTATTCAGATCACATCAAGAACACATGGATGTATTGCTTCATAGATAAATACAGGTTGCCCAAGCAGTTGCTTGAACAGATCAAGAAAAACTGGTAAAATTTTGATCAGATCAGCATCAGAAAATAAATGATTCTTTAAACATCGAAGAAAAATATACACAGTTAAAATCCATATTAATACTTTTTAAAAGTGTATGAAAATAGTAGTATGAAAAAAAGTGTAAAATGAATATCTGTAGACATTAAATAAATAAAATAAGTTCAAGGAAAATAATAATTTTGGAAGAAATTATTTAATATATATTATCTACAACATTAAATGAAGAGAAAATTGAGAGGATCTTTAATTATTACTTTTTTGTTATTATATAAAAACTTGTTAACAGAAAAAATTAGTTAGGTAAAAGAAAATCTTTTAAGTTTATTTTAACTTAATGGGAAGACCTTTTCAGTAGATTGATAAATAAATTTAAACTTTAGTGAAGCTGATCACTGGATTCTCATTTAATTATTTTTCAATGTATTTCCATAATTCAGAAAACTATACTTAATCTGACAGCAAAGCACATTTTTGGTGAAGAAATTTTTTAATGGCTTAAAATTGTTTACCAGTTGTGCTTTTCACTGACATCATACTCAGGCTTCAGTAATGCTTATATTTCCTTCCAAAATCTACATCTTATAACTTAAACAAACAACCATGATTACTAATTTTAAAACACTCTATGATTGACACTCAAAGAGCAACCTACTATGTTTAGAGATTACTGATCTGTTTTTAAAACAACTGTGGTATACTTTAAAGTAAAAATTATGAAAATTTTACTTAAGTGAACGCTAGCATTTGCTCTAAATCAAGCTTTTTCCTTATTCATCTCTTCAGAAATTGTCCATAGTGTCTGGACTTTCTCCTAAAATGAATGAGATATACTGAGTGTTTTATTTTAATCTCCCCATGCATTTCTCTCATAAACTATGCATAGCATAAAAAAACTACCTTGACAAACATTACTTGTACTGGTGGGGGGGACATCTGATGGTGACCTTGACTGTTACTTTAAGGTTAACCTAATGATTTATCTAATGAAATGACATTATTTTTGACCCCACCAATGAAAAAAGTGGAAAAATTTGCAACCATTGTTTAAATTTTTTTACCTTTCTTTACCCATTTCAAGGTTGAATTTCAAAAATTATAGAAATTTGTTTTTAGATATTTACATGAAAATTACACATACCAAAAATCAAGTTGATATCTTCATTTGTAACCAAAAAAAAGAAAAATACCCAGGTTTCAAAAAAAAAAAAAAATTCTTTTTTAACCGTTTAAACTTAAATTTCAAAAAATCTAGAAATTATTTTTTAGATATTCACATGAAGATTACACTCACCAAAAATCAAGTTGATATCTTCATTTGTTACTGAGAAATTAAAAAAAAAAAAAAAATAGTAAATTTCATTATTACTCCATTTTAACCCTTTAAACTTGGAATTCCAAAAAATTGTTTCTGTGTGCACTTTCACCGTAAAAAGAACGTATACAAATTTTTATCAATTTATTTTCAGTAGCTTTTTCTGGGCATTGATGAATCAGTTGGTCAGTCAGGACAAGTTGCTTTATAGGTACAGATATATATATATATATATATATATATATATATATATACACACACGCGTGCGCTCAAGAGAGAGAGAGAAAGAGGTAGATGTTTCTTTTATTATATGTACTGACTTTTGACTATTTTAAGGAAAATATAATGGTAAGTTGTGGAATTATATTGCACTACTTAATCAATACATCAACTGCAATTAGAAAAATTGAACACATTCTAACCTTCCAAGTCTACATACCAAGAGCACCCTATGTTTATTACATATCATAAAAATATATTTACAAACATGTATAGCATGGCTCAGTATCATATTTCAGATTTTATGGGTATAAGTAGAGGTAGTTAAGATTCAACTAAAAGCTTATTAAAACTTATCATAGATGAACAAAATAGATTTATTTTTTTTTTCTTCTACTTAGCTGCCGAATGAACTTTTATAATTAAAAAATCCATTGGAGTTTTCATTGCAAGTGAGAAATAGTGTTTTCTTAAATATTTCTGTTATAATTTCTTCTACAATAGAAATGGTTGTCCAGAGGTTTATTGGCTTTATTACTTCAAAATTACATCCTTTTTACAACTCTCCTTTAAGAATTAAGGCAATTTTCCTAAATAATTGCTCTTAAAAGCTAGACTAACACAAAATACAAATATCTTCATGTAAATTTAGAATTTCTTAATTTTTCCCACTATGGACTTTGCAGAAATTTTTAATATAAGTTGGTCTTTATCAAATCAAATTATTATTATCAGGAAAACTATAAAGTTACCAAATCAACAAAAAGCCAACATTAAATGAGGTTAAAGATACAAGTAAAAAAGTTATTTATCATTTTTAAGTATTGGCTTTAAAGATTCGCTCCTACAGTATTAAGACATTGTAGCATAGTCTGTAATTACTGTATTAGAATTTTTTTTAATAAATATTTTATTTGCTCATTTCATTGTAGTATTATAACTTTAAGGAACCCAATTCTGTAATAGCTGTAGTTTTTATTTTGTTAACATAAAATAAAATCTTCATTATTAAAACTAGATAAAAAAAAATAAAATAAAATCTTAAAAATACATAATTTTTATTATTTTATTTAATATTAAATTATGTATAACAAAAATTGATTTGAATTACATTTATAAATATTTATATTTTTGAAATAATAATGATAATATGTAGTGTTAATATTAACAATATAAGAAGATTAACAATAAGAAATAACATTTAGTTTTTCAATTACTTTTATTAGAAATTTTGAATTCTATGGGTGGGATAGCCAGAAGGTGTTCATAGAGAAGTTTAGGTAGTGTTCTGTAATTTTAACAAACAAAAAAATTATAAAAATGCCATTCTTACCAGATTTTGAACCTTGAAATTTCCAGATAAATTACAGAAAAAACATTCTGTTGGAGAGATCAGTAATTGTTTTTCAAAATTTTTGTCATTATTTTTAAAAGATTCATTACTAAAATCATAAATTAAATCCCAAATATCCATATTTATATTTTTAATTCACGTGTGTGCACACACATATTCGATTGTGATTTTTTATGATTATTTTACAGCATCCTGTTTCACTTCATTCAGGATTTTTCCTTTTTTTCTACCTGGTGGTACCCAATTTTACAACCGATATGCTAGTTTCTATTCTGATATTTTACATACATATATTATATACCAATCAAACAGCTTTTTGCTTATATATAATAATGTCCAAAATGGAAAAATTCCCTTTATCTTCCTTCTTACTACTTCATTCCTCACTCTGTCCATTTGTGAAATCCCACATCTGCAACAAAAGTCTTTTCATTGTTTATCTCCAAACTCTATTTTATTATATAATCTTTCAAAAACCATTTCAACATACATACTTTATATCATGCTTATCATCAGCCTTTATTCACAAACATTAGAATATGAAAATAAAAATCATCATTCAAAATAACCACACCTTATTTTTTTCCACTAATACCTCAGCCAAAATGAACAATTCTATTTCAAAGGTTTTGAACACCAAAAAAAAAATCTAAACGCTCATTTAATACCTGGCCAGCTGACTCAATCCTTATAAACTACAATCACTGCTTTTATACAGTGTTTTGAATTTAAATTCTTCCACGGCACCTTTAAAAGGTAATTAATTTTTTTTAAATTTATTTAGCTTTTCTTTATCATACAAATTAATTTTAATTTTTCTCTCTGAATGCTTAAATGGCAAAGACAGAATAAATGTATTAAACTCTTTTCTTTTATCTGGAAGGTACTGGGTTCAAATCTGTCTGGGTTAGTAATTTATTTTTCATACAATATAAAATGTATATACTGTATTCCATGCATCAGATTCAAGCTTCTTTGATGATTTAATATCAAATTTTAAAAAATAATACTAAGAGAAAACAATTTTCTTTGAAACCTTTTCCTTATTAGTAAATTAAAAAATACTTATGATGAAAAAAATATCAAAAAGCTATTGAAAAAATAGAATTGTCTGGAATAGTTTTATTAGTCAGAATGGTGCAATATATTCACAATCTGGTGAGAACTTTCTCAGTTTTCTTGTCTTGTGTATGGCATCTATATATCTTTCTACTCTGTCACTTTTGTACATACCCCTATAAGTATGTTAAAATATATAATTATTTGGTTGAATAATGACTAATTAAAATAGCTTAAAATGATACATTAGCACTGTAATTAACTTTTAATCAGATCATTAAGAGCTTTTGAAGAAAGCTGAATAGTCAAACTTATCTGAGTATTGTTGTCCTGAGTTCAGCATCAGGAAAGCTGATGAAGGAACTCTATCGCAAACAATACTGTTAGATGTAAGATACAAATCTTTACTTTCAGATTAACTTGTTTAATGAAGTACAGTTGTACAATGCTTTTACATTATAGTTTATATATCTGTATCACTTTTTTTATTTAATAGTATAATGCATTTGTGTATGTAATGTAAATATGATATTATGTAATATATGTATGTATAGTATGTAATATGAATATGTATACATATATATATATATATATATATATATATATATTTATATACACATATATCATATTTTGTCACTTTATTAATATTGTTCTATTTATTAGTGGCTTTTGATTTCTATTATTTTTTGTTTTCTATTGAAAACTTTTTAAATGAAGTTTTAAATGAACTTCCAATGAAGTGAAACATAACTTAATTTTTTTCATATTAAAAAAAAATATTATCATATTTAGAGACAAGAACAATAAAAATATAAATTATATTATATTTATAAATAAAACTAAGATCATTTGTGATTGATAATTATTTTTAAATTTCTTTCCATTTTCTATTGTTCTGAATTATCATAAAATTAGTACTAGTTATGTCCAATCTCCATTACACTTTACAAACGCCATATGTTAACGTAGAATGTAATTACATTGTCATGTCATTTGTTAAATATCTGTTGTGTAAAATGTTATTTATTACTTTCTATTATTATCATTAATAATAATAATAAAGCTTACATGTAAAGTTTTATAAAATCTTAATCATAATGAACTGTATAAGTAGAAAATAGTTTGAAGTTATTTTTAAAGCGCTTATCTTTAGAAAATTTGTGACAATAATATCAATGTTAAATGTTAATAAATATTCTTATTAAGATTGTAATATGTGTGGAATAGTTGTAGTGAAAATTCTAGCAGTATTCTTTAGTTAAATTGTGCATAGATTAATGTAGTACCACTGCATAACTCAATTGTAATCAGATGAAATGATGTTATGCCTTAAAAAAAAAGGATATCAACACAATTACTGGGAAAATGTTCTGTTGTTCTAAACGATTAAAGTAAACAGTTTAGAAATTTTTTTATCCTCAGTTATTTTCAATGTTAATTTGCATTTCCAGCTGACAGGACCAGTTTTTAATTTATAAATTGAATTGATAGAAAATTAGCCATAACTATAAACTAAATACAAGTTAAAAAAATATTTTGTATTTTAAAACAAATAAGGGTTTGCTATCTTAATATCAAGTTGATAAGGCCACTTAAAATGACTAGAATTAGAATAATTATCAAACATGGAATTTATGGAACAATATCTTGCGGTTAGAATGCTATCTTCTAAATCTAACTTATGCATTTATACACCATTTTTTAAAGTAAACAAACCTCAAATTTGTTTTATCTCCTTTTTTGTTTTCTAAACAAAGTAATGGTCTGCTCGAAAGAGAATAGATAACGAGAATGCATTTAGAATTAGAGTAATTCCAAAATAAGAATCTAATATCAAAATTGCCACTTTTCTCCCATAAATAAACTGAACAATTTTTTTCTGCTTTATTTTTTAAACTAATTATTAATAAGTTAATTTAATATAAAGTTGTTTAAAAATAAAGAGTTTCCAAAAATAAACCATTTTAACAATTAAAAAGCAGCTATGTTGGTGTGTTAGATCAGAATAATTCCATTCTAACATAATTTAAGTGGAGTTATTTTAAGGTTAGTGTATACTGTTTGTTTAAAAAAATAAATACATTGATAAAACAAATTGTTTGGATCATTTAAAAGGTTAAAAAAATTGATAAAACAAATTGTTTGGATCATTTAAAAGGTTAAAAAAATTGGCTATCTCATGGATTTTAGATTATAGTTTAGTAATTTAAGCTGACCAATGAACTTAATATTAAATTTATCGACCCTTAATTTTTTTTTTAATTGACTATAGTAAATTTCTTAATTTTGTTTGCGATTAACTTCCTCCTAATTTGACAGTTTTTATTTTCAAAGTGGCTCTGCCAACTTAACATATGTTTTAAAAATTTTCACACATTTTTTTAATCTCATTTTATAACCTTCATCATATATGAGCAATGTTCAAAAAAAATCTTAATCCTTTAGATTTTAGAACAATGCCTCTCCCAGTTAAGAGTCATTGATCTTTCACAGTAATGTTTGCTAAAAGTCCTAGAAGAAAAAATAGATTGAAAAGCTTTAACAATTTTGAATTGACTATCAAATGTGGTACGGTCACTTTCAAATACATTATGTACAAATTTTTGATATTTTTTCATATAATTTAAAAAGTATAGTCCCTATTTAAATAAAAATAAAAAAAATTAATAAATATTAATAGTAAAACAGCAAGTTTTGTTTTTTAGATTATCAGTGATTCTTGTGCATCTTCGATTAGGTTATGGATTTCAGCTATATACCACCAAAAGCAGTTATGGGTAATTTACTCAAACAGTTATTTATATCTGCATTATTAAAAAAAATTCCATGATTAAAAAAATCATTTCATTTATCCATGATTTTATATTTTACACTTTTCTCATATCTTTTGTTTTTAACATGGCTAAAAAAAAAGTGAGGCATAATATCACTTCATGTATTTATAAATGCATAGTTGTAATAGTGTGTAATTTGTATTGATTTTTAATTAATTATGATTGTCTTCCTTAAAATAATTCTTAAAGATTTGGAACTTAGACAATAATATGTGATTATTAAAAATGTGTTGTTAAATGTGAATGTATATTTTTATTTGTATATTATAATTGTAATTAGGTATTAACATATATGACAATAAGAAATTAATATTTCTCTTTAACATAAAAATAAACTGAAAATCATAAATTTTTATATTTACATTTTTTGTTCAATTGATTGGAGGTGTTAGTTAAATATTACGGCAATTCAATATCTTTATCTTTTGACCAATGTAGTTCATCATTTTTTTTAAATATTTGTGAAAAACTGAAGCAAAAAGAATTTAATGCAGTAAACTAAAAATTATTCAAAGGAATTAATTAACAAATTAATACTCACAGATCATCTAATCATATTTAACCTTTTCACTATAACTCAAAATAGTTGCAGTCCCCTACGTGTAACCTTTAATTCTATATATAACTTTGATGCATACACTTTCTCAAATTTTAATTATTGAAGTAAATATCAGATTGTTTTCCTAAAATTATTCTGCTTTTTTAAAGATTATGATTAATTATAAGAATTTAATATATATAGAAAGTGTCTGAGGTGATCTGACTTGTGTCACAAGTTACTTGAAATTAATTTATAACAAAAAAAATACATAATGATCCCTTAGTCCCTCAGACCTTAAAAAAAAAAATTACAATAAAATTTATAAATATTTAAATTAATGATTGTTAGCTGGCACCTAACTGTTAATTTCTTTGCACTTGTAATAATAAAATAAAATTATATACCATTTACATTATAGAATCTACTGTGAGCCTTTAAATTCTCAATTCTGCATCTGATTCAGAGATAGATAAAAGAGTAAGAAGTACTGCATAATGCATACAGAAATTGTTCTTTCAAGGACAAGTAATCTTGATAATGAAAGGGTTAAACATGGTTTGTCTGTTAACTTCTTTCAGTTCCTGATTTAATATAAATTTAATATATTATTAATTTAATACATCATTTATGGTGTAATAAAATTTTAAGCATTAGATAAAATTGATTCTTTATATTATATTTCATATTGTATTCTGCTTTTTAATTTTTTCCTGAGCACTTCTATAAATTAATTTGATTTAATACATACAATAAACTTATATAGTAACTGATAATAACATTGTTTATAAAATTTAGTATTATGGTATATTTGGTTATTACATTAGGATAAATGTATATTTTATTTCATTCTATATAGGATTAAATAAATATTGCTTTAAGTTTGAAAAAAAACTTCTTTTATTTTTCTTCTCATTCAAATAACTGTGATAAATAATAAAATTACTGGTATTTGTAAAATTTAAAAAATTATTGCAGTAATCAATTATATTATTAATTAGTTAAACGCATGTATCAAATGAGATATAATAAAAATTTAAAAAACCAAAAATAGAATATCATCTGCAAAAAGTTATCCTACTCTAATGAAATGTTAGAAATGATCTGAATGTTGTTGGGAGTTCTTCATACGCATTTCCAATTTGTGTTCATCACCTCACAAAGAATGTACCATAAGTTAGAATTCAGCAGTTAAAAAAGCATAAGTTAGCTATTAGCAATTAAAGGTCCAATGATACACTTTAACATACATTCTGTGTGTGTGTGTGTGTGTGTGTGTGTGTGTGTATATATATATATATATATATATATATATATATATATATATATATATGTGTGTGTGTGTGTGTGTGTGTGTGTGTGTGTGTGTGTGTGTGTGTAGAAGTTACTTCATAGGCAACTTTGATTATGAAATAAAATTGTTGTGGCAGCACCGAGGTGATTATCTCAATATTCCTTGTGATTAAATTGCGTTTATAAGCATGAGGCATATTCATAAAGTAAGGGCCATTTGGTCATTAAAAAAATTAACTCGTAAGAAAAGGTTTTTATTTACAGTTTTAGTTTACTACATATCTATTTCAGTTTTCAACATAATCGCCGTTCAATTCTAAGCATTTTTGGTAGCTGCACCACTTTCTTTAACCCCTCTACATAGAAGTTCGCCGCCTGGGATTGAACCAGTTGACAACGGCAGTCTTGAACGTCGTTTCCAAGTCCTCGTCGTTTTCAAACCGTTGTCCACCAAGCCACTTTTTCAAATGCAAGAAGAGGAAGTAGTCGCTAGGTGCAAGGTCAGTACTATGTGGTAAAAGAGTTCCCAACGAAAATCTTGAATCTTCTTCTTGGTTAAGGCAGTGCTGTGAGGACGCGCGTTGTCGTGAAGTAGTATTACGCCGGACGACAGTTTCCCGCGTCATCGATTTTGCATTGCACGTCTCAGTTTGGTGAGCGTTTCGCAGTAGACGTCAGCTGTAATTGTTGATCCATGATCCATGAAATCAACCAAAATGACGCCCTTTTCGTCCCAAAAAACAGTAGTCAACATTTTTCGACTCGAGTATGGAGATTGCTTAAATTTGTTCGGTTTTTGGGGAACTTTAATTGGGCCACTGCATTGACTGTTGTTTCAACAATGCGTTGGTGGAGGATTTCCACGTTTCGTCACCCATAACAATGTGGGAAAACAAATCATCTCCACCTTGTCTGTAGCGGTCCAAAAACCTTGTCCACTGAATATTTTTTCTTCTTTGTGTTAGTCAGCGAGCATTTTTGGTAGCCACCTTGCACACAATTTGTGATATCGAACTTTTCTGTGACAAACGTGTAGATAGAGGACAACGTGCAGAGATTCATCAGCCAGAGCACTAATCGTCAATCGCCGATCACATCAAAGTTTTCAGTTTACTTGTTCAACGATTTCTTCGGTGTGAATACTGGGCCTGCCACTAGCTCTTCGTTATGCACATTTGTGCGGCCATTTTTGCACAATGTTGTCTCAACAACATTGTCTAACCTTTCCTTCACTCATTACTGTAGGTCCATATACTAGGCACAACTCCCTATGAATTTCAGCAGCGAAGATCCTTTGCACACAAAAATCGAATCACAGAGCGCACTTCACAAATGGCGGGAGAAACCATTTTCGCAGAAATTGTGATCTGCATTCGCCGGCAGGCAAACTACACTAAATCAAAACAACTGCAGTGTCTTCGTAAATAGCCGATAAATGGCCCTGCATGCGTGAAACTGTATTCAGACTCGATAATATTTAAATATAATCCGACAGCCCTTACTTTATGAATATCCCTAGTATAACTGAATTATGTGCTCATATTTTATTCAATAAATTAACTTATTTTTTAATGGACAAAGTAGAAAATATTTTGGTGAAAATAGAACCAAGGAAGGGGTTAACAATTAAAACAGATTGATAATAACTCAAAAGTTTGTTTTGTTTTGTGAATGATTTCTTAGATAGATTCAAATCTACTGGAAATTAGTACATAATGTATACCAGAAGTATTTTAACAAATCTACCAAGAATAACATACATTGTGCTATCTTTGATTATAAACGTTGTTCTTTTACCCTGTACTTTATACCCTACACAAACTATGTTGTTTTAAGTATGAAATTAAATATGAATCTTATTTACATTAATATATCAATGTTAACAGCTTATTAATTTTGTTTATATCAAAATTGATTTGGTTTGTCATTAAAAATGAATATTTTTGTGTAATTAGAATTTTAATGCTAGCTAACATGAAGTTCTAGAATCAGGAATGAAGAAGGGATTCTGATAAGTATTTAGATTTTTTTATTTCAGTAGCTTTAATTCTTTTGTCCCATCAAATATATTGTTTTATATGCATCTGTACCAAATATCATCTTTTTAGTTTTATCTAATTTCTTATGAAGATTTTTTTTTCTTAATCATACACAGATGGCTGTAAAAATTTACTTAATAAAAAAAATAATTTGTTAAATTGTACAAGATTGCTAAATAAAATTTTGTAATATTATTTAATAATTTACTAAATTATACAAAACTGGTAAATAAAATATTTTTTAACATTATTTAATTTGCTAACTTTTGAATTATTTTTAAACATTCATTCTGTTTCATTTCCATATTTTCCAACATCTTTAGTTATCCAATACATACTTGATCCCATTTAGTATGATGATCATGATTCTTATATTACTTGAGCAATCAAAACCATAATCAAATAAAAAATCTAAGTTCTCATAGTATTTATTATTTGACATACATATATCTTTCACCATTCTTGTTTTTATATAAATCTTCATTTATTTAATGCACTAGTTAAGCGTTGTGGTTATTATTTGTAGTTAACCTTTTTTTTTAATTATTTCAAACAAGAAGTTTGTTAAGTGTTTTACTGAAATATAAAAATTTAAAACATTAACAAATAAACATACTACAGAGTTTAATTATTCTTGTTAAGACAATAATAAAAAATATATTTAAATAATGTCTTTTAAATGCTGTGGAAGTAAGTTGTTTAAAAGAAGTATGTGTGTATTTTGTATATTACTGATTGTTATAATTATTCACTTGTTATTTACACAATTGTTTAATTTATTATTATTATGTTATTTAATAAAAAACAATTATTTAATTAAATTCATTCTCAGTTCTTTTTTTGAAAAATAACCCCTTTGTTGCATCTTACTTTTACATTTTAACCAGTAAAGGAATATGACAGAACTGCAAGACTTACAACTAGGGTTTATTTTTCTAATCTAATCTGTATATACAAGCCCAAATCAGCCAAACTATTCCTAAATGCACCATTTCCCAAAAGGAATTGAGTTGTGTACCAATTGGGGGAGACCCACCTAACTGCTCATAGCTCCCTAACATTTGGAAATATACCATGTGTGTATCGACCAGTAGAAGAATTGTTCCACCTAACTTGCCAAGAGTCAAACCCTTGGTCTTCAATCTCTGACATACGCCCAGTAGTAAGAAGGCCTCCCTTCTTAGAAACATACTGCTTGCTACATTCCATAGCTAGAAAGTCAATGAATTTTATGCCGGCGATCACAGAGATTGCCTCTCTCTTCTGTAGAAGATGCTGGGCTTGCAATAGAATGTCTATATAGTATTGGAATCGTAAACAATGAGCCTAGGCTTGCATGACGTACAACATTTTGGCCTCGCAGACACCTTGGTAAAGAATACTCATGATACGATAATTCAACCCTCAATCAGTAAATAAAGAGACAATTCAAATCCAGTACACTTTTCAACTACAATTAAAATACATTTCTGCTTAAAAAAAAAATAATAAAACCACTTGAATTAAAATATCAGCTGATATCAGAGAACAATTACTGAAAATGATCAGTAGATGTGACTAAAAACATTTGAAATAAATTATTAAAAATATTATATCTTGCAACCATGGTTTAGCTAATAATTTTATTTTAAGCTTATAATTATATGCAATCATATGCTATTTATATGCACTTAAATGAGAATTAAACTTTTCTAATGTTACAAACTTTTTTAACTTATAAAAAGTAAATATAAAGGATTATACTTTTAATTCATTACTTGAGAAAGAGATGTAAAACTTTTATTTCAAATTTAAGTTAAAACAGGTGTCATGAAACTAGTCACATAGAAAGCATAAACTACATCCTCAGCCAAGACCAGAAAACTAACATCATTATCAACAAATACAATACTTATGTATGTTTTGGTATTCAAAGAGGTAATTTTGGAAGAAAAATACAATCACACGGTTAAGTTAAATATGAAGAAATTTATTTAAAGAAATTCAACTTATGAAAACACTAACTGTTGTATTTTTCCTTGATGAATGGATGCCTTATATTCTGGTACCAACATGTTCAATGCTCTACCAGAGAAGAACAAAACCACAGCTACTTAAATAAACTATCTACAGGATCAATCCACCCTATCTGTTACATATGAACATTACTAATTTCTCAATTTCTCCCAGGAAAATACAACAGAAGAAGAAAAATTAAAAAAATTGCTAGCAGCATGTAATAAAAATGTTGATGAATGTATTATTATCCTTAAACTAACTCCAGTTTTGATTCTCAATTATAAATTAAACTTTTGTTTACTGTTGACATTCACACATTTCAGTTCTCACTTTGGTTACAAATTCTGTGAACCCATTTGCACATAATATATAATTAACCTCTATACATTTGTTACATATCTCTTGTTTCTCTGTGTTTATTTTAGCCAAGATTCTTTGATATACAAAAATTTGGTTATATAAAAATTAATGAACATTGTTAAATGTCTTTCCAATCCCTTAAAACTTCAATATTGAGAGTTGGCAAATACTTTTAAATTAAATTATTAAAATGAGATCAGAGCAAAAACAACATATCTTTATATTTGTATTTTATTTCATATTTAGTTAGAGCCTGTAATACTCTAATCTTATTTGAACAATTTTTGAACTTCTAATACGGTAATTAACAAAGAACTCTGTAACGCAATGCATTCATAAAACCTTTACAGCAGTATTTTGTTGCTTCTTTATCAATAGGGAACACCTCTGGACTATGTAAAGATTTCTGAAAAGATTTGTAACCACAGTTCCATTTCTGAAAATGCAGATTATTTTTTCAGCACTCTAAAAAGTTTAGTTGCCTTTTACTCATCTGACATAGTAATGAAAAAACAGATTTGTATTGTTTAACCCCAGATTTGTATTGATTGAATCTATCAGTATCAAGTTATTTGATGTGAATTCCTAATGCTTGAAGGTCATTTGTTACATAAATTAGTGTTTTTTCATTCAAAGATTATAATAATCTAGATACATTCCAATTAACTGGAGATACTACTAATATACAAGTATTTCTAAATTAGTTATAAAAAGTGACCTTTAAAAATGAAAAAAGTAACTTACAGAAATATTTAATACAACACTGTATACAGTACATCTTCAAGTTTCATTTACAAATGTTCAGTATTTTAAAACCTTTTGTAACACAGCAGATGTCCCACCTGTAATCAAATCCTATGAAGCCAAATCCTGCCAAATCCTATGAAGCATATCTTGAATCTATGGTGGCAACTGTTTGTATTATCTGGTGCCACAGCTCGTCAACATTTCCTGGAAACAGAAGAACTCTGTCTTTAGCATAACCCCTCACTCAATGCTTGTATCAATTATAATTTGCAGGGTTTAAACGATAGTCAATTATGCAATACTCTCCACACTGTAACCCTAGGAATCTTCAATTCTAAGCTGGCATGTCCCATTGATTTACCTGGACTAGAATGAATGTCTTGTTCAACTGCCGCTTTAGAAACTGAAGTCTATCCTGACATGGCACCCTTTGTGATACACAACCTGTTTCAATGAAATGATTGTACCATGCAATAACAAACTGTCTTTGAGGTGATTGCGATATTTAGTTATGAATTGTCCCTGTAGTAGATCCATCTACATAGTAGATACCTTACGATGGCTACTATATCCATACTAGCCAATAAGGATTTATGAAACCATAAACAACACCAAGCATGCTCTGCACCGGTATACAATCCCATGGTGATTGCTAGAATTACTCATTTTCAATGCCAGCTAGTGAGAAAATTGGGAACAACAGTGTTAGGCAGGAATGAAACTTGAAGATATACTGTATTCAGTGACATATAAAACAATTCTGTAAGTTATTTATTTTTTCATTATTAAAGTTTATTTCTGTATAACTAATTTAGAAACACCCTGAACGTATATAAACGTATATGAACGTATGTTTTTTAAGTACAAGTATTTAACACTGTTATATAAGTGTTTTAATATGTCTTTTCTAAAAAGCAGGATCTAGGAAAGCAGGATTTCACTCAACTATATGAGATATTAGTAATGAGATGAAATTTTAATTGACCAAAGAATAGAAAAATCAAAACAGAGAATGAACCACATATTCTTACTACATCTGTTTGGTTGTTGTACCAGCTTCACTCCAAGATAAGTTTTTTAAATAAAAAATGGCATGTCAATATACAATTTTGATCTCATATTTCCATGAATAATCTTCAATTTATGCAGAGAATTATTCACTAACAAAATAATTGTTGATAAAAATTGCCATAGTGCTGTGAAATTTGCAGTGACTTTGATATAAAGCTCTTAAATAAGTTGTTTGCATATGCAATCATTTGATACTTGCATAATGTATTTCAGGTATCCCTTACTTAGTTGTCTAGATCAGCATTTCTCAACCTCAACCAATTGTGGTGATTTAAAGGGGAATAACAAAATTAGCCTACAACTTTACACATAAACAATAATGAAACAAATCATTTATTAAAAACATTTTACTTACATTTATAAGTAGTACACATCTAAAGAAAATAAATTAATGAGATGTGTGTTTGTTTTTGAGTTAAAAGTTTCTCCATACATGGATCTATCTTGAAACTCACAAAAACAAATTGTTTTCAAGTGCTAAAAGACAATTCCTACATTTTGTTTTTAGTGCAACCAAAGATGAAAAACCCATTTCACAGAAATAAGACATGGTGAAAGAGATTAATAATTTTTCAATGCCTCTGTGACTTAATTTCCATATTTACTGACAAGCAAGACAAAACATATCTAAATCTTCAGATATGAATTATAGTTGTAACATTTTATAGGCAGACATTTCGATGAGCAGGTCGTGAAGCTCAACTGGTAATATAGCAGCTGCAACAACATTTTCATTAAATAGATTCAGTACCCATCTCTTCAAGAAATCATTTTTATCTTCCAGGAAATACGTTGCCAACTGAATTTTTAGCTCACGCAAATGCATCTTCATGCTATCCAAATTGTGGGAATAATAATATATTCTTCATCCAAAATTTTCTCAATATAATTGGAAGTGAAATCATATCAAAACTTTTGCTTTGATGGCGAATAATCCATATATTGAGCTTCTTAATGAAACCATGGACTTTGTCATTAATAACATGTTTTTATCCAATTTTTGCTTCTTCCATGCCTATTAAAACAATGACCATCCATATCAATTTGAATAGACAACATGGGGTTTTCTGCAATTGTAAGGGGTTTGGACATCTTAGCTACTCTTAAAGCTACGAGATAAAACAATTCAAGTGTACTTTTATCATCATGGCTTGATTTACAAATAAAAACTTGTTGATTTCTCAAAAGTATGTAATTTACTTTCAGAAAATTTCAAGGGTCTGCTTTTATGATCTGAATGTTTAGTTTCCAAGAGTTGAATCAATTTTAATGGCTTCATGCTTTTATTGGAGATGACTTGAAAGCAATGACTGTGGCTTTCCATTCAATGAGGTAAAACTATAATTTAAATAACTATCATTGTATAATCTTGTTTTTTTTACCAATCAATTCACTGGATGTAGATGGGTCACTTCATTTTTTCATAAATTTATCCATTTTGCATAAGAATTTAATTGAGAAAAAAAACATTTACACCATTTGACCACACACTAGAAAACCAAAATCTCAATTATTAATATTATTTTCAATAAAGCTACACTTTTAAAAGCTTAAATAAAGGCACCAGACGCATACATCTGGCATGCTTCACACTCAAACTAAACTGATGTTCTGTAATCCCTTACACCTCTTTCATACTGCTGAGAGCACATGTTCAAATATATCATATGCACGTTTGAACATGGCGCTCTCACAGCAAATATTATGCAAGCAGGTCAAATTACATGGAGCATGTACACATCAAGTTGGAACCTGTAAATTGCTCATGTTTGTACACTTCATACATCCATGTTCATAGCCATTGCTACTCAACATAGCTAAATAGTTTTAATTAGTTTTCATTGGGTTACAGTTAGGAGGAGTAATAATGAAAATATTCATTATATACTTTTTGGAGGTTGTGGAGCTAAAATCACTGACCTCGATTATTAGGTAGAGTTAAATTTTTATTGTGTATTTTCATCAAATCATTAAATAAAAAAGTCTACGTGAAAAGATCTTTCTAAGTATTTGATTACACCCTCAGTTAATTATTAAATATTCATTGTCATATTAAAATCAATAGTTTGTTTAATCTACCATTTATTAAGATTAAATCTTATAAGGAATTGACTCTGTTCAATGAAAAGCACATTTTAATGTGAAAATTTGTGTTTGATAATTAATTGAGGATATAATTAACACTTTGAACCCTAGAATACAGTAAATTGTATGGGTCTGGTATCCTGGGGCTTTATTAAGTATTTTTAAAAAATAGTCATGCATATCATATTTAATAAATGTTGACATTCCATACATCATTTTAAAGAATAAAATGTAATTTATTGTACATTTATAAAACATAGCTACTTAAAAAAATTACTTTACAAAGTCTTAAGAGTGAAAAAATATTTGTAATAGTTTCTGTTACAAACATTTTCTAAACATAATGGGCTTTTGAGTTATAAAAAAAATTTAGTTTATTATATTTTATATTAAAGATAAAGCATAAAATACAGTTTATTTTTATATATATATTAATACACATATTGTAGCCAAAAATTTCAGAAAGTATTGAAAACAAATAAAAATTTATAGAAAAAGTAAGACTACACTTTATAAATCCAAACTTAACTTTATTTTTGATAGTCTGAACTATTTACGCAACTGACAATTATTTACATAAGTCACATTATTTGAATATTTACACAAGCTGTTATTTATTTCATAAAGTCATAAATAATACACTTACAAACAAATTCATACTTCAGTTACATCTAAATATAATTCACTTTAGTTTGATAGTCAAAAGCACTCTTGTAAACAAAGTGCTACACAAAAATCAGGACACTACCAAGTAGTTTCTCGCAGCCTTTCCAGCTCCAGTTTTTGCCTTTTCTGAACAAACTTTACACACTCTTGCATTGTGTTTTTTGTTTCCATAGGAGGTATTTTGTCAGGAAAGTGACGGCCAGCAAGTCTGTTTGTTTTTATTTCAACAGTTGTGGTTTCCTGTGTAAGAATTCCTGCTTTTTTCCTAATGCTATACCAATTGATACAATAAAATTATTCAAATGGCATTTATGTCTTAAATGTTGTAGTCTTGAAGCAAAGGAAATAATGGAAGTACTAGCAATTGACATTGAAAGAATGGAGGCTCTTTACCGTTAAGCGACAGTATTTGCACTTAGGAATAGAGTAAACGCATCCGAGTATAAGCTGGAATGACATCATTGTTGTATACTGCTGGCAATACCAAGTGACTGGCCTGCTGGCCATGACTCTCAGCATCAGACTATTGTCTAAGCAATAATAATTCAGTATTCGATTGATTAAAATATTATTGTTTATTAAATTTTTAAATTGGTGTTTTTAACCTTATTTGAAGATAGATATACACTATACAAAAATAAACATACTTAAAAGAAATATAAAATAATAACAAAATGAGGAATTAGGAATACTACAGGCCTATAATACAGAACAATAATAATACAAAATATGAAACATAATTTATTCAGGCGGCATTAATTCCAGAATAAATTGAAGAATTTTTTTCAGGTAAATTTTCATTTTGATAGTGCTGCTGCCACATACATTAAACCAAGTATAAATCTATCATCGGTCGACTTGTTCCCCACTGTTTCTTGTTCTGACTTTTGGTCTTTACCCACATACTTTCAACCATTTGAGTATGGGCTCAGGTTTGCAAATCAACAAAATGTTATGTGCAATTCATCATCTTGTGTATGAAATGCTGCCAGAGAGCACCATATGCTGATCATTCACCTGACAAAACTGTAGTCTCTGGTACAATGTACTGTTGAATGATTGACAACATAGTTTCTGCATATCTGTCTGGCACTACTATAAGAAACACTCTTGTTTCTCAGCAAAGTTCACCGAAAATCCACTAATGAGGCAATACTCTTCCTCTATTATATTCTCTTTTAGTGAAACAAGTTTCATCATTTTCAACATGCATATTAGGTCCACCAATCACCAACAGATGGTATAGTAAATGTATTCGCACACCCCACACGTATAACTGTTCCAATTGACACATGTGTTGTGCACTCATTTCTAGTTCTTCTCAACAGAACTTTAAATGACTAACAAGACATTTCAAAAATCTAACCATGATTTGATGAGCCATGTACTTTGTCTCAATTGTTTAGACCCATGACAGACTTTTCTGGAACAAACCCAAAATTCTTTACCTCAAATGAATAATTTCATTTCGTGGCTATTAGCACATAAGCATAGACTGTGTAGAACCCTTTGTTTTGCAGGAATTACATAGCTGTTTTGTTATTGTGAATGTGACCAGTCAATTCACTTTATTAAACAAAAATTACATTTTTATAAAAATAATGTCAACAATGAATAAAGGTTCAACTCACATGAATGATTTCCGAGGAATGGAATATTTCATACTTGATTCACTTTAAGAGCTATTTTGTTGTAAATAAACCACACAGCATTGTAATAGACTGTTGCGAAAGTACGCATACAAATTGATGTTTTGATGTTTTATGTTTGATTTATGATTATTTTTTTCTTTTTGCTTTAAATGTTTGATGTTTTCATTTGGTGTCGACTGAATTATACAAATTAATTACATGGCAGATAAACTTAAAGTTATATTACTATTGACAAAAATACAACAGACAACAAAGTATTGTATAAATACTGGTGAGGACTAACAAATTGAGTCATCTGGTACATACTGCATTAACACAATTATTCACACTGCAATAGAATCTCACTACTACAAAACAAAAGCTAGGAAAACTCTTACAGTAAACATTACACACATTTAATTAGGCACAGTGGCAGTAGTTATGATGCACCATGTGGCTATGATGTCATTTTATCCCACACCAAGGCGCATTTACAGTATTCCCAACAGAATTGTAAATGCTGCTACTGAACAGAAAAAATTATTATTACCACAATTTCATTTGTTACCATTTGAATGGATGATATGAAATTTGATCATTTCTATCTACCCTGGTTTTGTTTCTGTTGTAGTCTACTATGATATTTGGTTTAGATTTGGTAACAGTACCTACCTTCTTCAGAGTGAACATGAACTTCAGATGCAGTCATTTTGTGAACTGATGACAATGTCAACATATCTCTGTCGTAGTTCCATTTTAGACAAAGGAGGTGATCCCTCCTCATGTAAACTGAATCAATTTTTTTTTATTTTAGATAAAGGACACATCCTTTATCTAGTTAACCAGCACGGAGTCTTTGAAGAAGAGCAATTATAGAACAGTCATTTGATTTACCAGTATAAACCTCAAGTGTCTGAATATAACCAGTTGAAGAATCACAAACTGTATATACTTTTAGTCCATACTTATTAAGCTTGTTTTGTTATACACAGAACTCAATATCCTGCCTCTGAAACAACAAATCCCTGCAGGACAGTTAAATTCTAAAATGGAGAAAACAAAGGTGAATATATTTAAAGTAGATGATTTATTTATAATTAAGCAGATGGTCTTAATTTGTGAAAAGGATCATGGCCTACTTCTTACTTATTGTTTGAAATGTAAATGCACTGTCACCAATATGAAAATCCAAAAGAATGGATAAAAACCAATCCCTAGCCATTACAGATGCTGAATCAGCAGTGCATATAAACAGATAGGTAGACAATTGCTTATAAACCTAAACAATTGCTTTGTTTAGGTTTCTCTACAGTACAATGTGTAGAATAATAGAAAAAATGCACAAACTTCATGCAGTTTTACAATCACCCACTTATACCACACACTATTTTTTTTTTCAAATTGTTTGTTCATTTTATCCGCTACAGCTTTTGAAAATTTGTTAATTTAATATTTTTAAAAATTCATCATACTTTCCGGGAAAAAATTGAAACGGCATCAATTGGCTTTGATAAATCATTTACTGAATTTGATATATCACTGTTTTCATTGAATACTGGCATTACAAGTTGATTATTAGTAAATGACTGGCCAAAATCCCTATCAACCTGCTTATCAGGTCTTTTCCTCTTTTTATCATTATTATTATTATTATAATAATAGTTATTAATTTTATTAGTTGATGTCCTAGATTGTTTACATCTACAATATTAAAATCATTAATTTTTTTTACAATCAGAGGTTAGTAATTATTAATAAATCAATATATTTAAACTAAAAAAAAACCTTAAAAAAAGGAGATGAACCAATGTAACTTCCCTTTGTAATTCCAAATATTTCAATAATTAAAATTTTATTTGGCTATAACTCTGGAATCAATGGAAATAAGTATTACTTATGATACACCGTTGAAAAGCTCTCAATATGGGCTTACTACTGCAGTAAGGGAAAAGTCCAAAATCCAATTTTTTGGATTTCGGGCTTTTTTGTACACTTTTGGTTCAGTCGATTGTAATAAAAAGGGGAGGTGCATAAATAGATGCTAGAATAGTCCTAAATCCAAAATTTCAACATCCTACGTCCCATAATTTTTGAGTTTTGCGAGATACATACGTTCGTAGTACAGACATCATGACGAACTAGTCGAAATGAACTCACGAGTGGTCAAAATGGATATTTCCATTGAAATATTAAAACCGAAGTTTTTCGCGATTACAATACTTCCTTGTATTTACAAGGAAGTAAAAAAATGCTAATAAATTTATTTTCACTCACAACAAAAATGGCAGAAAAAATAACCACAGAAACAATAATCACGATGGGAAGAAAAAAATAATAAACCATACATCAATTTTGTTTAATGTTTCCAAAAATATCCAATAGATATCGGTGTAAAAGAAATGTGTAATTTAACAAAAAAGAACTTAAGAACGATTCCTTAAGGAGTAAATGGATATGAAAATGTTTAATGTAATTAAATACGACAGCCCGTACTAACCACGGGCTTCGTACCCTAGCACGGAAACTCCAGCCCATGAAATACATAGACTCAGGATTCAAAGTTTATAGTATTATGAAAACTACGGTGTAGCGGGAAATCCCTTTACAGTAATTATGAAATTATTAGAATAAATGTTGCTCATCTTCTATGATTCTAAAGCTTTTACGTAGGTTCCACCATGTTCAGAGCACAGCTATATGGACATCCATGTTCGGTTTTTCATTCGCAACAGCATATGAAGGGTGATCATTTCAAATACTGACCGAAAAGCGTCTTGGAGCTGCTCGTAGTTGTATATGCGTTTCGAAACTCTTCTTTTACAAAATCCCAGAGTGCATCATCAGATGTGGTGAGGTTAGGGCTTCTGGCTGGCCAAGGTAATATGGCCTGTAACTCTTCTGATCCACGTCCGATCCAGCGATTCGGAAAATTTTCATTGAGGTGTCTGGTATAGTTATTGTTGATTTTAAAATTATTAATTTTATTAAAAATCCTATTGTTGCAGCATTCAAAGCAAATTTCGCTGGAGTAATTACGCTAACGTCTTGCTGAGACGTAATGATGCCAGCGATCGCTTTATCCGTCAACTCTGGAAGCAACCACTCGTCAATAATTCTCAGATAAGTGTGGATTAATTGCGCCATGGAAAAATAAGGACCAAAGAGTTGTTCAGCTGTCATTCCAGCCCAAATCATATCATGAGGTGGATGGTGTTCGATTTCTTTAAAAAAGTGAAGATTGTCTTTAGCCCAGAAAATTTTAGATACGAGAGCTCCGATAAATCGCACATTCATATTAGAACATGACCTTCTTTTTTATAGTTTGCTCTTTGAAAGCGTTCAAGCAATAACTGACATACATAAACACATCAGTCAAGGTCACTGTTTGAACTGGTTTGAATTGGTTGAACATTTAACTTTCAAGTCCTTCCGCATATGATCTCGCATTGTCGATCATAGAATGCCTAAATCTCCAGAACGTTCGCACGTTGATTTCATCGTGATCGTTGAATAGATGTCTCCACAGCAGCACACATCTCAGCTCGAGTGCTAGGCCACCCACTGCGTCAAGAACACTTCCCGTTTCAAAAGCCTTCTTCTCTCAGACAGTGATGGTGACGATTTCCCAAAACGCTCAGAAGAAGTCATTCATAACGTTCTCCAATGTGGACCTTCGTGAACCCACACACAAGCTAAAAAACGTTGTTCGACAGTGGACACACTCGTATCCGCCATCGTTCCACACTCGACTACGACTAAGGTCATCCCACAACAAATGAACACACCGGACGATCAGATTCAGAGTCTGTTGAAAAATCGTCTGCCTCGCCGATGGATATAAAAAACGTTATCAATGACATCCGAAACAACTATGTTTTTAGCCCAGTATTCTTCTTCCAGTTTTGATACTTTTGAACAGTTGCTTGCAGTTACTGTTTTGATGACCATGTCAGTTTTTTTTTTAATTATCTAAATTTAACTCACCACAATTATTTTCTTTCAGAAAGTGTTTTACTTTAGCCAAGCCAGTTCAACTGGATTATGTTTACATAAATATAGAGGTAGTCTTATAACTTCATAATCCAAACCAGACAGATATGCATTGATTTTGTAAACTTTTTCCTTTGGTTTGTGTAACTGAATGCTCTTCTTTTCTCTTTGATAAATCACACCGTACTTCCCAGCAACCAGTTTACTATTTCTAATTTAACTGAGGTTTTTTTTTGTACTTTTTCTGCCAAGACAGAATGGTATGGAAAAAATTATCATCCATTACAATGATCAATTGATCAGGAATATCAGGAAACAATTTTCCTCATCCATTTCTCAAAATTATTATAATCCATTTGTTTATGATAGTCTCTACAAGTTTTCCAAATTTATATACCAATTTGGTGCCAGCAACAAATCCTTCCTCACTTCCTGTATATAATATTGAATGTTTAGCTGCGTTCCAATTTTCTACAACTTTAAAACATCACCAGACTGCCAACATTTTTGAAATATTAAACTGTTATCAGTCTGTGTCTTATCCAAGAAAAACATTTTTTTCCTGGTTTTTCTCAAGCCAAATAATCTTCACCAAATATATGTAACATAAGAGCAAATTATTTGGCTTTTCCACTTATATCTTTCTTTTACTTTAGCATATACTTCCCAGTCCTTTTATTAGTCTCCAGCAATTTTCAGCCCCAAGGAAAGTGTATTTTTTGTTTTACTACTGACAGTAACTTTGAAATGGTCAAAATAATTTGTTTATCTGCATAAAATTCTTAGATAAGTAGTAACATTTTTTATCAAAATCATCAATTGTAACCATATTTTTATCCCCACTTTTATGTTTACTTTTTTCCCCAGAGTAGGTAATTTTTGTTGTGAAGTCCCCGAATTTTCTTAATGCTCCTACTGTTTTTTGTTCTTAGTTACTTCTTTTGTTCATGTTGGTGAATTAATTGTGAAATAATAAATGTGTTATTTATGCTAGGTAAATAAATAAAACCCAGCACAAAGCTCTTTCTTCTTATTCACCACTTTTTGTTGAATTTTCACAATAAACCTCTCTGATTTTCCAATGTAGTAAGCGGCACATTTAGTTACTTGTGATACAGGATAGGCATAAGTGCTTAAATTTTTCCTCAAAGTTTCACTTTTCAATAATGTGTATTATTAATTCCCATCCTTTACTGTGGACTACTTTGTTTGTTTTATGTTTATTTCTACCTGTTTGAGCTATATTTGACTTGATCTACAGTAAACACCTACTAAAACTTGTTTAACCACATTTAACAAAACATAATTTATCCAACACAAACACATTTATTATTTCACAATTAATTCACAAACATGAACAAAATGGAAGAAACTAAGAACAAAAAAGAGCAGGTGCATTAATAATTTGGGACTTAATAATAAGAAATAAAAACAGTTTTGCTGACAGAAAAAACTTCAAGATGCTAGTTTATAAGCGATCAGTGCACTTACTACATTACACAAATGATTAGTGCTGAGTTTTTCAACTTGACTAGTACTAGTAAGCATTGCTATGGCAATGAGATAAGCACTGGCTACCAGCATGAAACAGCCATATTATTTCATCTCTTACACCACCACCTGCCAAGGCACATTTACCAGGCCCAACAGTATTTTTTTTTTTTTTAATTTTAGTTGTTAGTGATGTACTTACAAACATTAGGACAAGTCACCATTATTAAAATTTGGGAATTTTTCTGGAAATCTCTGACATGTTTATCTTCGGATTACATCTTTTAAGTTTCAAGCAGATTGTGTTTTCTGATGATTATTTTACCTTACATGTGCTACACTATGCCTTTGTGAATTGATACTGTTGTATGATACAGCTGTTGGAGATAATAGGTTAAATTATGATTGTTATTGTACAATTTTAGTTTGTGTATAAATGGTAACATTGGGTTTGAAGGTTGTCTAGTGATACACTGTGTGTTTTGTCAGGGTTTGCTGAAAAGGAAAAGTAGGGGTTTGTATAAAACAAATTATGATGCAATATATCATTTGCTTGGGCTACAGATCATAAGTTATACAAGCATGGGAGAAATGTGAAACCTTTTGTTGGTAGGTGAATACATTACCTTATTCTATCCTTTCCTCAATGACATCTTAAAGATTAGTGGCTATGAAACAGTCAATATAAAATTGAATTGGTTTGGTTAGCTTTTAGGCGATTCATATAGGTTTTGTCAGGATAATTACCATGCTATTTTAGTTTGCCCATATATATAAAAGTTTAGGTTATATTGTACTTCACTGTAGCCATGGAAGAATATGTGTAAAAAAGACAATGTTCAGCAGTAGAAAAACATTTAAATGTGGTTAATTTTGTAATTAAAATGTTGCAGTGACATAGATTATCTGGAGAAATATAGTTGTACTAATAAATTATCCTTAATAGGTCCTATGAGATCTATTCCCATTCTTCTAGCCATGTAGCATAGTCTACCTGATAATGGAGTTAGGAGATATTTTTAATCCTTGTATGCTTAACATTTCACAAAAAGAAAGATCCATAGAAGCTAGGAGATTACCATTACCACATTGTTTAAAACTTAAGTATGATTTATGTATAGCTACTTATATAGAATGCTACAGTATATAATTATTTTTCTAGGTTTTTTGCAGTAATTTTTTTACTAATTTAAGTAATTTTTCCATGAACATCATGCAATTATATTTAATTTACTCGATAACGTTGATGTAACAGAATCATATAGAATAATCTGACAAATCATACGAACCAAAACGCCGTCTTTAAATTTCGAATTATCAAATGTAAATTATTAAAGATTGAAATTATCGTAAAATATTTCAATGATTTTATAACGGTTGTTTCAACCTGTATTTAATTTTAAGCAATAATCACCAAGAAAATATAAATTGCATTTATCTTTATGTCATAAATAATTGTAATATATTATAAAACGATATCACTAGATATATTATATACACATATTTATACTGTATATAATATGTATAATATTATATAATATTCTTACTTAGAGGGATATTGTACAACGAAATCGTTTCTGTTATTATTTCATCTCTTTGTAGTCACATGACATCAAATCAAAATCTGATTGGTGCATTTGTATTAGTTTTCAACGACTTCTAAACCGACAGTTTGTTACAACCGTCTACCATATGATCACGGCTGTTGAATCAACCTGCATGAATGATTTTTACTATATGAACACATTTGATTTTATTTTTTTAACAATCGTTCTCATTAATTAAGTAGTTAAATTAATTTATTAGACGTTTTGCGTGTTAACGGTGTAACAATGGCTTCATTTCAGGTGCACGAAGATCAAGAAAACCAAGTTACAAGAAACGTTCGGAACTTACGAAGTAGTAAACCTACTATTTCAAATAATAATCGTAACGGGGGAAGAAACGTTTTAGGAATTATAAACAATAATTCAAGATTACCTGTTAAATTGTCAAAAAATGTAAGTAAATGCAATTTATAATAATTGTAAATCTTTGTTATAAACAACTTAAAAACTTGTTGGTTCATTGCCCGAACTTGTATGCAGTTCTTGTCTTAACTTGATATTTTCTTAGAAATTGGTTTAATTCGGATCTTTTTATTATTTTATATAACTGTATTGAGTTACAAAAAATTCGAAATTATTTGTTTATTAACTAGTCTCATAAAGTATAGATTTTTTTTGGTAACGCTTTTTTGTTATTTGCAAAAATTAATTGTTTTCGATCTGGATCAGAAAATTTTTGTTAAGAAGATATGAATGAAACGGAACGAATGCTTTGGAAAATAAATCCTTTATTTGCAGTTAATGATAATTATTTAGTTACAAAATTTCTGATTCTGTAAGCTATAAAACCTCAAAAACGTACATAATTGGAGTAATAATCTAAATTATAACACTTAATCTAATTGTTAAACTTTTCTCAAATGTTTTGCTGTTAAACCTTGTTTCATCTACTTAGGTATTAATCACAATCACTTAAACTGTTTTTTAAATTTTTGCTAATTTTTCTTATTCAAGCCTTGGTCTGAAACAGCAAGTTGTTTGTGCATAATAATGATATATTATGTATTTAATTTATGGAGGACTTATGTGACTAATACATCCCAAAGAAGGAAATTGAAAAGAAATATTTCTGCGACTGCCTACAACTTATAAATTACAAAAAAAAGTACTGAATTTTGCAGGCCACAGATCATTGGAATTGATCTGGCTTTGACATGTTTATTAATTGTTAACTTAAAATTGTATTATGAATATAAATAGAATTAACTGTCATCTGTTAATTTTATAATTATAAATTTCCAATTTTATGTATTTTTTTTTTTTTAGAGAGATCAATCGAAAGAAAAAAGTTAATTCAGATTTAAAAATACATTTTTTACTGTAGGTATTTGCTGAAAGGTATTCTTTGAATACTACTAATAAAATGATTTCTTTTGGAAGACAAAATAAAATTTAGTATGCTGATTTCTATGTTGGTAATTTATTTAATATGTATAATACAAGACTATTGTAACTATTACGTTGTAACAGGCCCAGTTCAAGCTTTTCACCACTCTTTACATATTATTATTTTGAAACGTAATCTTTGACAGCAAATTTTTTTAGGTATATTTAAAAATATAACATTAAAATTTTCATTTCAAAAAAGTACAGTAGAAAATATACATAATTAAATATATTAATTAAAACATGAAAAAAGATAAATTGGTTTTGAAAAATGTACAATTAATAATAATAAAAAACATTTTTAATTGAAGTGAATATTAAAGAATTTTCCTCTCTCTTTTCTTTACAAAATCTGTTATCAGTTTTTTGAAACATAACACATCTTGGTTAATCACCAGAATAAACAATAACAGATTTGTTGTAATTTCCTGAATGTCCTTATTTCAAACTACATCTCCACCAGTTGGTCGTAAAAATTAGTGTTTTTCTCAAAATTGACTGAGTGCGTGCAATAAAGATATTTGCAGAATTGCAATTTAAAGCGTCAGTATTTTCATCAATATTAATGGCTTAAACATAAGGCACCAATACATTTATTACCCATTTGGGATGGTTAGATTTCAGTGTGAAGTGGAGGTTATACTTTGAGAGCAGTTAATGCACCTGCTTTTAATGGTTTTCTGCTGTTAATTTTAACAAAAATTTGGTTTGGTTCATTGAATTGCAAATTAGTAAAAAAAAAAATATAATTTCATTTGAAGTGTCTGCTCCTTTTTTTTTATCTTGAAAGTAAACACTGGCTTTCAGCAAAAATTTATCTTTCCTTATAAATTCTCAAAAGAAACATTCAAAATATGCTATGTTTTTTTTTTGTCTGTTACACTTTGCTATTAAAATTTGTAATATTTTAAAACTAATTTTTTTTTTGTAAATATAAATTGCTTTGATGGAAGTACAGTACAATCATATTGAACCAAGTCATAAAGTATGACTATTTTTTGGGTTTTTTTTATGTATAAGCTTGTGGCAGGGCTTGCTTTATTGAATACTAAACTTGTTACTACCATCATTTACTCATGCAAGGAGTAGATGTTATTCTCATAAAGTAAAATTAATAAGACTAATTTGTTAGAAATACAGTTTTTATCAACTCGTTTATTTTACATGGGAGGGATCATTTGGTCAGTGTGTAAAAATAAATGTTTTGTTCCAAATTTTCACTATGTGTTTATGTAAAAATGAGTGATGGAGTAAATCAAGGAAAAGGTTTTTTTTTCACTAAGCTGAGGAGTAAAGCTCTGTTTGAAATTTCATAAATTATCTTTATTTGGCTCTAAAAATAGAAGTTTTAAAAAGATTGACTAAAAGAGTATACAATATTTTAATTTTTACTAATACACATTTAATTAATATTAATTTTTACTTAATACACATTTTAATACATTGAACACCCTCCACACTCTGTTTAATACAGTTCATACGATTTTTTTATCAGTGAAGTTATATTTCTTTTCTGAGACTTCAACGTTACCTCACCACAGATGTAGCAGAAATTGTTTGAATGATTAATGAAACTGCGAAGCATTGTTAATACATTACAATAACTAATATTGTTTAAAAAGAAACTCTTTATAAGAGTTACATTAATTTAAAAATGTAACTCACTTTACTGAAAGCCGGCGGCTACAAGACTGAATGTTACACACAAGAACTCACACTTGAATGAAAATTAAAAATGTTTCTCAAGTCTGCCAAACAGTTTATAAGTAAATATAATAACAACAGAAATAATTAATTAGTGGATGGTATGTTTATAGTAAGATGAAAATAGGAAGAATGAGTCTCATTCTTGTTCATTTTAATTATGTGTATATAATAAACATGATGTCTAATGTCTAATAAATCAGTGTGACAACAATTAAGGGATTGTAATAAATAAACAAATGCTATTTGGTTGAAAATAATATAATAAAATACATTCACAAAATGCTATGCTTATGGAGTTCATACACGATACTACCTGAAAATAAGAATAGTAGTCACAAAAAACTAAGTCTAATGAAAGAATTCTGATTTCATATTTAAAATCAGCATGAAAAATACTATGAGAATCAGTTTCTCACTTAACAAAATCACTCAACACACAACAATAAAATCACTCAGTGTTATCTTCTATCAGAGCTAGTGATAAGAAACACAGGTAATTAGAACTTACTAGGTTGAAAGGTAGGGAACATTTTTCCTCCCTGCTGAAGTAGGGTTTTCATGGAAATGATAATTTATGCAACATTCTGTTTTGCTAAAAAATATTTATTTGAATCACAATAGAGAAAAGCAAAATACGTGTTTATTATATACCTGGTGTTTATTGCATGTTCAATATGACCACCATCATGTCTAGCAACTTCTTAAACATGAACTCCTATGATGTTAATAACTTGACAACACATGCCCTTGGTTATCTTGTCGCATGCCTCAATGATCAGTACTCGCAGTTCCAGCACTGTTCGAGGATGTTTAGGGAAAATCTTTTCCTTTAGAGATTCCCAAAGAAAATAACTACACGGATTCAAATCAGGACTGTTTGGGGGCCAGTTCAGTCCACCCGCAAAACGATTAGGAAATCGATTTAAAATGACATTTGCATGCAGAAGTCTAAAACAACATTGGCTGTGTGGTCTGGCTCCACCCTGCATGAACCACTCGTTTTCTCCCTTGTATTGTAGCCCTTTTGCAAGAAGCTGAGGAACAAAATTATTACACAGCATGTTTAGATAACATTCACTGTTCACTATCTGTTCAAAAATGAATGGCCCTGCCCAATGACCATGACCAAGCTACTACCCCATGACCATTAGATAGCTTCATGACTTCAGATAACAGCCTGATACCGTAATTCTTGGAGTGTGGTGCACCTTTTCATGAAGCACATGTAGATTTTTGGAAGCCCAAAAATGCACATTTTGTCTATTAACAGCCTTGTTTAGGTGAAAATATGCTTCATCTGAAAACCAAACATTACTGAACAATACGTTTTGGTTCACAGCAAATTCCATTCTTTGATATTTGTTGTTAACCTTAATTTAGGCAACACTGTCATTTTGTACGGATACAAATGCAAATCAGTTTTTAAAATTTGCTGCACAGATCGCCTAAAAATCCTAAGTTGTGCTACTGAGTGTTGATTTGCCTAGACTTCTCAGCAACGCTGCTCTGACAGCTTTGACATTCTGTGGGGAATGAACATTGGCATAGCTGTTCACGTTTACTTTCAAATACTGAACCATCACTATTTTTCGTAAAGTTTCCGTGTTGTTTTTAAGAGGGCGACTACCGAGTTTGTAAATGTGTACAAAACCACCTGCATAAGCCCCACATTTTTCATGTAATTAAAAAAACAACACAGTCCTTACACACTGTTCAACAGTCAGTCTTCCTTTGTCACCTATCTTGAAACTATACACGAACAGTACTACTACACTCGGAAAGAGAAGAAAATAATATTCAAGAACTGCTGTCACTTCTACACGTTATTAACCTAAACAACTATTACCAAAGTAAATGTTGGATCATTTTGTGCGCCACTCTGCATAATAAAACATATTTGTGTGTTTATGTACTATAATTTTATATTTTCATCTTTTTTCCTTCATGATGAAAATTAGCATTTATACATGATTAGAAACTTATATTTAAATTATCTAATGTAAAGTATCATATCAGTTGCTGTTTTTGCGTGAGTAATGTTTGTGATTAAAATAAATAAAAGATAATAAATTTACTATATATACATTAATATAATAGATTAGAAATTTACTAGAAAGATTATCATCAGTTTCATAGATAACTAGGAACAATTTACAAAGCACATATATTTTAACCCAAATTTTCAAATATTCTCAATACTACTACCATTTGTTAATAGATAAGGTATTTTTGGGAAGTTTAACGTAGAAACAATGTGTTATATATTGATTTATTTTACTTCTTTTAGCAAAAGAATTTACCTGTTATGAATAATACAAATGCGTTGTTTTATATTTTTTCATCTAATTTCAAAAGAGAAGATGCAGCAAATAAAAGACTGTTTAAAACAAGTGTTTAATTAACACTTGTTTGTAGCCTGTTTGTTTGAAATCTAACCATACACGTTTCAGTCATTGTATACTCTTCCAGATTAAAATCCCTGATGTTTCTCAAAGAATCTCTCTTCATTTCCAGGCTTATGAACTAGTTAAAATCTTGAGAAAGTCCTTAAAACAAGCTAGACATTCATAAACCTCTACTTACAACACTACAGTATGACATCTACTTAAGTGCTTAGTGTAGTTGACCTCGAATTTATATCGACTTTTACAAATCAGCTTTCCCAATACAGATACTAGATGTAATTGCCAACACAAGAAGGTTAAGTGAGATGGTGGCAAGGACAGGAGATAATGATGAAAACCTTTATAATCAATGTAATAACTTTGTTGCCTGAATGTGCAAGTAGTTCAGTTTTTTAGGTAAAACGCTGTTAAAGTTTTCGAATAGATTTCAACTTTATTTGAAATTATTTTCTATAGACTTCTGCCGTGTTTGTTCAATTGATTCTATACATTCAGTGTAATTTAAATTATTGAGAAACCCTTCAATATGATAATTATGTTTTGCAGTAGTTATTAAATGTAGTCATGAGTATGAGAAAAAATGAGAATATTTGTTCTGTACCTGAAGTTATGGAAGTAGTACAAATGCATCCTAAATAGAAATATAGTAACCCACTGGGTTGGTCTAGTGGTGACCGTGTCTTCCTAAATCAGCTGATTTCCAAGTCAAGAGTTCCAGCGTCCAAGTCCTAGTAAAGGCTTTTATACGGATTTGAATACTAGATCGTGGATACCAGTGTTATTTGGTGGTTGGGTTTCAATTAACCTCACATCTCAGGAATGGTCGAACTGAGACTGTACAAGACTACACTTAATTTACACTCATACATATCATCCTCACTCATCCTCTGAAGCAATACCTGAACGGTAATTTCCAGAGGCTAAACAGGAAAAAAAAATAGAAATATAGTGTGTGGTAGCTTCCCTTCATTGTTATTATTTTTCTGTTTATGATTTTTTTCTATTATTCTTATTTTACCATTTACTATTCTATTAAATATATAAAGTTTTATAAAATTGTATTGCAGTAATAATAGATAAAAATATTGAAGCAATATATCCCAGGAAAAAACCAAGAATACTTTAAAAGTCATAAATTTTGAGAAAAGAAGCAAAAACTATAGGTAATGCCAATCTTTGTTTTAAAATAACAGTTTATTTAAAAAAAGAATATTTTATGATTCTATTCCTGGTTGTAATCAAATAAGAACACATAAATAAAATTAAAAAAAAAAAAACTGACAACAGTTGTTATACTTTCCTGACAGTGGTTATTTATTGTCATGTAATGGAGAAATAATAATAATACGTGAAAAAAATCTGTATTTTTACTCTTTTCTGCATCCCCACCCCCAAAATCACATCCTAAGAAAATTTTTTGAGTTGTCTTTGTTTATAGTGTTAAATGAAAGAAACTAATAAAAATTCTACTGAAAAATGTCCAGCCAATAAATGGTCATGTAAATTTTTTTGGAGTGAGGGTAAATTATGATGAAATTTATTGTAATATTATTATTAAAAGTTTAAATACTCTAAAAAAGTTTTTAAAAATCTATATTTTTAGACTGATTGGTTCCCACAACCCTAATATTACTCACTTTTTTTTTTTTTTTAATTGGGTACTTGCCAGTCACTTGGAAAGTAAAAGTTGTTAGGCCTTTTAATAGATTATCAATAAAAACTAAGTAATGTTTAAAAAATATTTTTATTTTAATTCATTAAAAAATATAGTAATTAGTGTAGTGATTAAAATTAATATGGTGATATAATTTTTTTTGTTGTAAAAACTGCTTTGTAAAGTTTTAAAAAACCTTCAGGGCAATAATTTAGAATGCCATGCAAATTTTTCTTTTCATCTAACTTAGGAGTGATTTTTATTTCATTTGGCTTTGAAAATTTGAAAATATAAAGGCAGTTTATTATTTTTGGTCTGTTTTTTCTTTGTAGGTTGAAACAATAAGTTTTGAGTAGAAGAGAAGGAAATTCTTTTATTTCTGAAATATGCTTAATTTGAGTATATTGTAATTGATTAAACTTAAAACTTGAGGAAATAGCCAGATAATTTATTTATTTGTGTTAATAAGGAAACATGACTGTATGTCTAAAAAGTTTACTAATCTTTGAATTGCACTGTAACTGGTGTTCATTTCTTTGACATTGCCCTGCAGCCTGGTTCACTAGATTTTGGTTCAGCTGATTTTATATGATTACTTTCTTCACTTGACAGAAATCTAAAATACCAGTGATATGAACTTCTCAGAATAATTATAAATCTTTTTTTGACTAATATTTATTATTTTTTAAAAGTTATAAACTTACAGAGTTTATTTTCTCCCCACTAACCCCAAAGAAGTACTGAAAAAAAGTACAGTTTCTTCCCATCTACATACACACATTTTGTTTGTTCTATAAATTAAAAGTAAAAATGATTTTTCTCATAATTTGATAATCAATTCTTGTCATGGATTGCTTTTCTGTCTATATTGAAATATTTCATTATGCATTGGCAGCTTTCTTTAAAACGTTTTCTTTCTTACCAGTTCTTTTCTATTAATATATTCTTTACCAGATTTTCTAAACCTTTTTCTTATTTCTGATTTCCATTCTTTTTTGTTTATATTTTCTGTTTTTGCGTATTTTATTAATTGTTTAACCCTCAAATTCAGTTTCTTTATTTTAAATAATAATCTTACCTGTATTTTGGTCCTAATCAGGCAAGTTCTGATTACTTATATTACTGACAGAATTATTTTGCTCCGCAGTATAATTGAAATATATTAATATTATTAAAAAAAGTTATTCAAATTATTAGTAATTGCAAACAAAAAATAAATGTCAAGTAATACATACATAATCTCTTATCATTCTTTCTGAGAATGAGAGTATTCATTATTAAATAGTAGGATATTAGAATTGATAGTTCAAAAAGTGATGTGGTATATATCTTGTTGGTTTAAACTTTGCCCACAAAAAACACAATGAACATACATCTTCATAATGAACCAACAACATCAAATTTATGATATACTTTGGTTAGCTTTTAATGTGATGTATATGACTATATAAATTCAGCCTGTTCATTTAAGTTAGAATAATTAGTAAAACATATTGTGAAAATTGCATTTTCCTAAACATTACACAAAAAAAGGAACTGTAAAATTTCATTTTTAACAAAAAAAAATTGTATCAAAGTTGTTTGGAACCTGTGGCTTTGAAAATTTCATTGTTTGTTATTTGTTTTGTATTATGTGATCACAAAAGCAATTCTGTTTGAGTCTTAAGAGTTTTTATGAAGAATAGGAATTTGTCAGCAAATTTATTCATTCATTCAGAAATTATAATAAAAAAATAAGGTTTTTTTCAAGGAAGTGGCAGTTATTATTATTAATCAACTTGAAAATGCTGTTAAATATTACTTTTTACCAATGAAAACTTTGGCCTGTAATTTAATTTTGATATATTAAATTTATTGATATTTAACTTTAATTCCAGCAGTTTTTCTTGTGAAAACATAATATTTTAACTTTAGAAATAAACCTCAAAGTAAAGATGTTAAAATACCAAAACTAAATTAATTACAAACTAAAATAAGAATTCTCCTTGTGTCAGCCATTTTAATTTCCAGCAGTTCTTTTCTAATTGATTGTTTTTTTATTATTATTTCTTGTTTTTTTTAGTGATCCACATTACATAATCAAAACACAAAAGCTAAGTAACTCTGACAAACTGATGTTTGAACTAGAGAGGTACATTTAGAATACAAATGATCAATTGCAACAGTTCCAGCATCTTACTGCTTGCAGAATTTAAAAAAGTTCTATTTTCAGACAACTTCTCCTGGTTTGAATGTAAATCTTACTACTTATTTTGCAGCTTTATTGGTTGAGGGATATCAGATTCTTGCTTACTAAAAACTAATCACAGTATGGGATATTGTAAAACAGCCCATCTGCAATTACTGTTATTTATTTGAATAAGTCAGCTGCTATTGTGGATATAGAACCCTTAAAATCTGATAGGTTAGTATAGACAAAAATCTTTTTTAAAAAAAAGTTTTTTTTTTGGCCACAGAAGACTTGCTTTATCAGGGACTTATTAAAATATCACAAGTAAGAATAAACAAACATTGTTTCAAAATTTTCTTTCATCCCTTTCACATTTTGTTACGGTTTTCAATGTAAATACTTGTCAAAACATCCCTTCTCAGCAATTAGTTGTCCTGGTAATACCTGGGTAAAATCTGATCTTGAAGAATCATATCTGATTGAGAATTCACCTTCTATATTTACACTGATTAATAATAACCTACTTAGTTAAAGAAAAATTATGTGAAATAAATAAATTCTCTCCTTAGTCTGTCTACTTTCAAATTTTTGTTATCTGCATAAAGGTAAAAGACAAATCTGTAGAAATAAAAAATCACCAGGTTATTACCTAAAGACCTTTGAAGTTCTTTAAGATCTTTCTTGTAAAGATCTTATATTCCAAACAAAGATTTTTAAAAACAACTATTCCTATACAATTAAGCTTAAAATCAAGTAAACAATTTGATAAAATCTTTACAGATCAATGTGTCATAAGACACTTGTGTACATAATATTAAAACCTTTTACCAGTCAAAACTATAAACAAATTATTACAAAAATGATTAATTGTTCACATTGAAGAAAACACTGTTTTTCCTGAACATCAATTTGGCTTTCAAGCTTCATTTTTCACCGCTTACCAAGTGAACAACTCTTGAATCTAAAAAAACCTACTAATCTCTGCTTTTGTAGATATGTCTCAGGCATTTGACCAAATCTGGAACAATGATTTGTCAAAAAAAAAAAATTGTATTTTATACCTCCTACATAATATTTAATAAAAAAATAATAAATTTACACAATACATTTTCCTGTTTCATAGGGTCTTAATCAGACTATCTGAGTTTTGCCATACTCCCATAATTCCAATCGTAAGTCCAATGTTGTTTAGCATTACCAGTGATTTTCCTGATGGTTAAACATGTACTTGCAGATGGTAGGGAAGTAATGTTCACAGGAAATAATTATATTGATTTAATCCTATATAACTAAACAACTATAAACACTATATAATAATATCTGATTCGCTAATTGGGTAATAAAAAAAAATTACCAAATCAATATATTTAACTTTCAATTAAAGACCTATAATTTGACCTGCACATCAACAAAAATCTTGGTACCACTGAATCAGTTCATATTTGAGTCTTAGGTAAGTTAATGTTAAAAAAAACATGTAACATTTGCTTGTCAGCATGCCAACACTAAATTTCGCCAATTGTATTGTTTTATGGGTCAAATTCAGCAGTTCCTTTACACTTAAAACTTTACTATGTGGACATATGATGAATCGGTATCTGGTAATTGTACATTTTTTATCATATGTTGATTCATTTCAGAACCATTCCATTGTCAGAACTTATTGTACTGGTGATTTTAAATTTCTGTTAATCTTTATATAGCATTTAGTCATTGCCCATCCCTATATTTGATGTCATGCCTTATCTGGCTGTTCATGTTTATTTGTTATTAATGGTTATACTTATTTTTTCATTTTATTTATCTATTTCATGTTTTCAATAAATTCAGGTTCTTGAATAAATTGACATTGCTTGATTGTTGATCTGTTCATTTATGATTGTTTTATTGTTACTTTATAATTTGATGATTTCTAGATTTTTTTTTTTAGAAAATCTAGAAATCTTTCATTCTTCTTCCTTAACACATTTGTGAATTAATTTCATTGATTCTTCCATTTCCATTGGGGTATGCCCTTTTTTTAAATGTATTGCATAATTAAAATCTTGTTTTTAATTTTTATAAGTAAAATCAAATAGCAGACAAACTAAAAAAATGTAAGAACAGTTCATTGCAGAATTGTATCGTTTGACATAGAAATTTTTTATATCCATCTATACCATTAAAAGAAACTATAAAGATTTTAGAAAAGAAACTAAGTGAGGAAAAGATAAATAAATAATAACTTGAAAATAGAAATTATTAAAACTTTAGAAACAATTCTTCAACAAAACTAATTTAAATTTAATAATAAAATATGTAAAACGAAGGATGGATTAGACGTTGGTAACCCACTACTATTAGTGAAACTAAGCGAACTATTCCTACAGAATATGGAAGAGAATATACCAGATATCATGAAAAATACAGATTAGAATATATTAGGTAACATGGATAACACACTCTTTAGTAATTAAAAAATAGATCAATAATAATGAAGAAAAAGTTCTGGAAGAAATGAACATGAATTAATTACAGAGTATTGTTCTTTTCTAACCAATTTATCATGCCACATTTCCTATCATATGGATTTGCGTTATCGATAACAATTACTGGCTTAGGGGTAAGACCAGGAATTAATTTTACAGATGCCTATGAAATTCAAATTCATGAAATTGTTGTTGATGCTGTCGTGATAATCACTGCTTTTTGAACTTGTTTTCCAAGTTAACATTGCGTTCGGAATGAACCCCATTTCTCCCCCAGTGTGGATTATGATTAACAGATCACAATTTTGTCGTCAAATGGGATGTTAAAATATAAAATTTGTCCAAAGAAACAATCGTAAAATTTTATTTTCTGCAATCTGTTATTTTTCATAAGTACTTTATCCTCTTCCACCAGATGTCTTCTTTTTATAATTTCCTTTAATTAAAAGGAAATTATAGAAATTTTCTTTAATTTGTATAATTTCCTATAATTATTAGTTATTACACCACTTAAGCCCTAACTCTTTCAGGATAGCTGCTAGTATAGTTCTAGAATGTTCAATACTCTTTTCTAGAAACTGAATACTCTATAAGTTTTTCACATAATTTATTTATTGTAGGTTGGCCGAGGTTTAAATTTTGTACTGTTGTAAATGTGTGCAAGTTATTTATGTTGGTGGCATCCCGACTGAGGCCTGGTAGATGACTGTGAGATGTAATCTGTTAGAGGGCCTAAAGGTGTCCTCTGGTAAAGCCCCTCAGGGCTCAGAATGGAAGGGGTGGTGTGGCGACTAGAATTGCAACAAGGTGGCTGTCTTCCCCTATACTGTTAGGATGTTCATTATGTTTTGCGTGAAACTCGTTAACTATTCTTCTTAAAACGCCTTGATCTAAACTTTAGAATCCATTAATTGGTTTTGAACATTGTTTATACTTTTCTGGTGTGCTGAACGTACATGACTGCAATTTAGATTTAGGAAGATGCTCCATTTCTTTTCGTAGTTTTTGAACTTGTGATCGTGAAATCCCATAAGGTACAGCGGTTCTTGGTGTCTTTTTCACATTTTTGAATGTGAAAGAGGAACATTTAATACTTTTCGTATTAAATGTTTGTCATCTTCTAATTCTCCTAACTTTATAGCTACCTACTTTCTTTATAAAATTGTATAAATTATTAAGTATTTCCAAACTTGACTCTGGAGCTTTTTATTCTTAATTATGGATTTAAATTTTCCATTGCAAAAAAAAATGAAAAAAAATTCATTTTACACAAAACTAATATGCCACACATTACAGAAGAAATAAATATACCATTCATATGGGACATGCCAAGAATTGAACTAAATCAGTTTATTGAAAATGAAAAGTATACATTTGTATTGAATATTAATCACCAATGCAAAAATATTATTTAGCTTTTCTATGAATACTTCTGAAATGATTAATCTATTAATAAATTATTACAATTTTAGGATATAAGCCTATTGTTTAATAATGATGTTTATTACTACAATCATCAACAATACTAAGTCTGCAGAATACTCTGTTTCTGAATAAGTCTAATGTTACGAGAAAAGAAAAATATAATGCCCTGCACAATGGTTGTCTGCAAGCAAGCTTTTATTTACATTGTACACACTGCACATTGCTGATTTTTTTTTTTTTTTTGAGCTACTTAAGGATTTTCCTGGTTTATTTTTCATGACAGAATCACTCATTGTTAAAACCTGATTGATACATAAGCACAGGGTAAATTAAAATTAATGAAAATAACACTGAATAAAACCGTTAATAAAATTAACTATAAAACTATATCATACTGTATGGAGTAACACAATAACACAGACTTAAGAATGAAAATACTTTCTTTCACTAAACTGAATAATGGTGTGAAGCTTTACAAATCATGATATTGTTATTAAACATTAATAACAACAACATTTTTATTTGCTTATCATTAGCATGCCGTGGCGCCAGACAAATGATAGCTTAAATTATTATATGAATAAATAATGTATGCGAACAATAATTAAACCCTTTCAATACGTGTAAAAGTTACTACCATCTGATTTTGATAAATGGATAAAATTCTGTTGATTGTGAATTAGAAAATGTGAACATCATTTCAATTTTCTAAGTAATATTCTAATTGTTGATGAGTCCTGTTTTACAAGAAAATGGCATTGTAATTTATCGAAGCACTCACACTTGTGCAGAAGAAAATCCCCATGAGACTGCTACATGTCATTTCCAATGCATGTCTTTGTTTAATGTGTGGAATGGTCTTCTTGGTGATAATCTCATAGGCCCTTTTTTCTTACCGTCAAGGTTCAATGGGGAGCGGTATTTGCTTTTTTGCAAACAAATCTTTTGCAACACTTAGAATATATTCCACTTGCAGACATGGTTTTTAATAATGGCAAAAATAAATAATTTCTGTGGATATACATTTTTGATTACATGTCCAATTTTTTATAAAAAAAATTATTTTCTCTGATAATTTTCAATATTTTTACTTTAATTTTTGCCCTATAGTATTGTGTGATTTACCATTTGGTAATGTCAGATCAGAATTGTAGTTTTCCTTAAGGTATAATCTTTTTAAATATTTTGTGTATTTTTTAGCTAACTGAAAAAAACAATGGGTGATTGTTATGGGTAATATTTACTTTGACTGAAATTGACTGCATAATAATACCAGCTTCCATCAATTTTTCTGAAACTTCAAGTCAAAATGTCCAAAACTTTCATAAAATATGATGTTTTTAAATTTTACCAATTATTTTTTTTTTTTTTATGAAAGAATGGATTTGCTTCAGTAATTTTTATTTAAAATTTGTCAGTTTTGTAGTCTTAACTAGTTTAACAAGGTCAACAAACTCATTAAAGAAAATTATTTACCTGGAATGTAGGTTTATGTATCACTGTCATCTTTATAATGACAGTGTTGTAAATAGGTATAGTATAATTTTATATTTTGCTGTTTATCACTACATTGTCTAATTATGAAAGTGATAGGAAATTATTTGATTTGCTTTGCTTTTTTAAGTGATTCAATATATTTTGTTAATATTTAATGATTTTAACTTCTCTAAAGAAATGGTGATATCTTTCTGTAAAAGTGTGTAGTTGCAGCCTACTTTCTTAATTTTGTTATTCAAAAATATTCTCGAACGGCACATTTCAAATCTAGCAGGATTTAGAATTAGTTATTGCTTATCAGGAAAAGTAAACAGTCATATTTATTTGTAATTACATACATGTTATTTGTTGGTTGCTGGGTGGAATCTTCAATGAAATTTCATTCTTCAAATTATGATTATTTCTTATTTTTGTTAACTCAGAGTATCAGAGGATTAATGTGCATGATTTATGTTGAAAGGAACAGATGAATGTGTATCTAAGCCCAGATCAAGATTTAAAGTTCTTTAGAAAATGACTGGTGATTTGTTCAACCTGTTACAAGAAAAAAAGAGTCTTGTAAATACAGGAATAAGGAAATTCAATTGGGCTAACAACTTAAAAATTATAAGAAGATTGCTAATATTTTTACTCATAAGATTTGCCAAACAGAAGCTGATTACATTAACAATGCTGTGCTGGTAAAGCATAACAAATGAGAAGTGTTTTTATAAATTTATAAATAAAAGTATTGCGCATAAATTTGGTATCCCATTTCTTGAATGCAGTGGTAGGAGTGTCAACTCTGCTGATGACATATCTGCTAAAAGTTTTGCCAATGAGTTTGTTCAGACCTTTATTATTGAACCCAACCTAAATTTACTGAGCCTGTTGAGACCTAGTCTGGTTTCAAATACTGTTATAATATTGAGATGCCAGTGTTTCTCTCTTAGGAAACACTTGGTAGTTCTAATATCATTAGATAATACCATCACCTGGTGCAGATGGTATTCATCTGCTTATATTCCCACTAACATTCTTCATAGTCTCTTTTAGACCTTGTGATTGTGAATCACAAGGTCTAAAAGGTCTATTTACAAGGTCTACAAGCTCTATTTTTTATAATTTTATTATAAAAATAAAACTTGCATCAAATTAAAAAAATTAAATTATAAAAAATTTAATTTAATTTAATTATAAAATTGTATCCCTGTTAGTATATCATTTTATTATAAAAGTTTAGAATGAAACACACTAAAATTGGCCACTGACAACTGGCAGAATCCTAAATATCATCGGCTTTCTACATGGTACGTTGTCAACTTCAAATTTTTTTTAAGTCTTTATGATGTAGTTTAACCTATCACCTGTTGTGGTGATCCTGTTTCTTTATTTACCATGATTTTGAACGAGCTTTCTATATGTAGAATACCTGTGAAAGATTATGTGACATTATGGAATCTGAGGATATTATAAATAACAAAGATTTGATTATTGTGATCAAGGAGAATGATTTAGGAGTTACCATATCTTCAAATCCTAAATGGGTTTAATCATAAAATAAAATTAAGAAGTCTCACAATACATGTTAGTAGCCTTTTGGCTAATTTCTAAAGACATGTTTCTTAAATTTTATTAAATGGTATATAGGACCAAAATTTGAATACTGTTATATAAGGAATCTTTATTTTATCCAGGATAATGAATTGGAGTGAGTTTAAAGAGGTGCAGAAAAGCTTCCCAAGGAGAGCTCAGGCATTTGTCATATGATGAACACTTATACAAACTACAATTTACCTCCTTAATCTTTTTCATGTAAATATGGTGACCTAATTGATACATGCAAGATACTTAAATCATCACTACAGTGTTATTTTAACATTCGTAGTCCCTACCAGACTCCAGAACTCAAAATCATTCTAAGAAATTTGTTGATGTGTCATGTAAGAGTGAATGTAAATAATTTTTTTCAGTGTGTAAAATGTTAGTACTTCTTCAGTTATTACTTTTAAAGCTCTTTTTGATATAATTATGTGTGCAATTGCACTTTACTAAAAACATTTACATTCTATTTATTACCTGAATATATATTTTTCACATGCTACGTTTTGAAGTCTATATGGATTATTAACTTTTCCCTTTTTTAGGTAAGATTAGCAGCAGGTATATTTTATTTAGCACTTGCTTTCTCTACACTAGCAAACATTACGTTTTAGTTATTGTAATAAAAATAATAAACTAATTTTCATAAGGCAAAGTATGTATAACATTCCGTAGATGTAATGTTATAAAATGTATACAATACAATTCTTGCAAAAAAGAGTAGTTATTTACAGGAAATTTTTCTTCCTTGGTAATTAAAGATGACTGCAAAACAAATCATTAGGAATGTAAACAATATTAGAAAAAGTTATATTAAATTTTGTAACTTATCTAAAAACATGAAATGAATATGACCTATAAAATATCTTATCTTGGACATACAAAAATTGATTCCATAAAAATATTGCAAGTTGAAATGAAATACCTGTTTCCACTGTTGGGATTTATCTTTGATCAAACAAGTTGGATAATGTCAATGTAGTTAACCATAAAAACAGAATATTTTGAATGGTTAGTTTGCATGTGTTTATAAGCTCTTGACTTTCATAATAATACAAATTTTGAATGCAAGATTGATGATTAGCTCAATAAGTTCCTTATTTAAAATAATCCTGTTAGTAATATAAAATAAAATCAGTTTTATTAGTACAGAATTTTAAACTGTTTAAGAGTAAAAGGAATCACAGTCTGTAATAGATAGCTGTCTGTGCTATAAGCACCAAAAATTGCTTGCCTACAGGTGTTTGTGTCTAATATATCTTTGGCTGTGAAGTGGTGAAATTTCTCTTATTTATTATAAAAGAATAAAGAAAAGATATTAAGAGAACTTATTTTTTCTTAGGAATAATAGATTCTTTTCTTCAAATTTAATAAAGATTAAATTTAAGTACTAACATGGAAGAAGATTATTTCATCTTCAAAAAAAAAAATATTTTCCGTGATCTCTGTACTCCCTGTTAGTAGGATCTACACTTTGAGAAGTAGATAAGCTAGATGGTTTTTTCCATAAATGAATGAATTTCAAAATGAGATTACAGCTGTAGAACACCTATTTTTACTAGTCTGTAAAGAAACAAAGTGCATTTTAATCCTTATAATTAATAGTGAAACATTATTTTATTTAAAGTTTACATTCATTTAATAATTTTTTCAGGAAGCCAAACCTACTGAAAATGGAGGTGCAACTAAAGAATCTAAAAATAGCATGTTTTTTACCATACACCATGATAAAATTCTTGAAACAAAGGTGGAAGCGCAAAATAAAAATTCACAGTTTTCTATTTGTCAAGATGAAGAAAATGGTGGTTTAACTGAAAATTGTAAAAAGGTATCTAGCACTATCACCAGAAAACATGTGTTACACGATACTAATGTGAGTACAGGTACAAATGCAGAGACAAGTAACATTAAAACTCTTTTTATTGATGACAAGGTAGATATTTCTTCAGATTCAGTTACTGATGTTTATCAAAATAGACTGCCATTAAAAGAATTAAAATTGATTGATGAAGAGGAACCTATGTCTGAAGGTAGTTTTTTTGAAACAAGTGAATCATCACCTATGGTTATCGACAGATCTTTAATAATTACACCTTCTACACCTGAAACAAAGCCACCTTCTCAACGAGCTGTTTCCCCAAATCTCTATGATATGGAAGAATACAGAAAAGAGATTTACCTGTATTTGAGAGAAGCAGAGGTATGTAAAAAAAACAATTTACTAATTTAATGTGAATTTATCATAGTTCAGGTTATTAAATAAATTAAGGATCCACGTATCACTTTTGTAGGATCATATGAAATAATTACATTTATTTTAATACAAATCTGAAATGAGAAGTAGCTATATTTAAACTTAAACGAACCATAGATTAGTTTTATTACAACACTTAATTTCTTAAATTGAGAATTCACTAACATGAAAGTTAGATAGTAGCATCACTTAATAATGTTTCAAGATAGAATATGGTTAGTTTAACTTGCGTAGGAATCTGCACATTTCATTCAGTTTACTACAGGTTGTTAGGAGATCTTCATTATTCTCAGAGATTGGCTCTCATATTGGTAACACATAAATTAATTTCACAAATAAAATACTCTTTTTTTTCTGTGGGCTGCCATTATTACTCTATAGGTAATATAGATTTAATGTAAATCTTTTATTAAATTATATTCATAAACATAATTTTTGTTTGTCCGTTTCCTAACATGCGATACATGATTTTAATCTGCTTTTTTATACTTAAAATGAATATGAACTTAGAATCTTTCTATCACCCACCATTTTTGAAAAAAATTTTATTTTAATTTAAGGATTTTTTTTATTTTTCAACTTATAGCTAGTTCATTTTTTATTGTTTAACTTTGTTGACATAATTTATAAGCTATACTAGACAAAGAATTAAATCATATTATAGTGACATATTATGGACATCATATCTAATACTGACGACTGAGCCTTCATCGACAAAATTAATCACGTCTGTGCAGGTCAAAACATGTAGCTGAAAACACAGCTGTGTGTTTTGTATTAAGATTCGATTTAAGAATGAATTAATTTTGTTCAGTCCTGTTGCTTTCTTAAGTTTGTTAACAGTGCAGTGTCATAATGCCTTTTAACTTTTAAACTTGTTCATTTTCTGAGGCATTCACAGTCACAAATGGTGTTGTCAAATCTTTACTACGCACTGGGTTCATGGTTTCGGTCAGTTAGTTTGAGGGAATCATGTTAGGTTGGATGTGAAGATGTCCATTTGAGGCCTATATGAAGGCGAATTTGATTTGTATTTTACTGATGCAGATGTCTGTTGAGGCATTTACATCGGTGGCATCCTGACCGAGGCCTGGATGATGACTGTGAGATGTAATCAGTTAGAGGGTCTAAAGACACCTCTGGTAAAGCCCCTCAGGGCTTGGAACAGAAGGGGGTGGTGTGGCGACCGGTAACGTCACAAGGTGGTGACCTCCCCCTTCAGGGTTGGGATGTCATAATGCCTTGAAATTGTGTAAATACTGTGGATGCCTTTTGTTGTTACGTATGGGGTGAGTTTACCGTAAAATCAAATAGAAAAACATTACACCTTTAATTAAAAAAGCATATCATTTGTACTTTCAGTGTAAAATTGGTGATCAGGATAAGACGTGGTCTCCTCATATAGTATGTACTAATTGTTCTGTATATTTAAGAGGATGGCAGAAAGGTACACAGAAGGCTTTGCCGTTCAGTGTACCTATGGTTTGGCGTGAACCAAAGGATCATGTAACCGATTGTTACTTTTGTTTAACAAGTGTATCTAGAATCTCTAAATAAATGTAAACATACTGTAAAGTATCCTTCATTGCAATCTGCAATCAGGCCTGTACCTCACAGTGAAATTATTCCAGTTCCTGGGCCACCTGTGAATGTATTTTTCAAAAGCAGCGATGAAGAATCTGGCAGTACTGAAGAAGACAATGATTTTGATTTTGAATTATCTTCCAATAAACCACATATCACAAGGTGAATTAAATGACTTTGTTAGGGATTTAAATTTATCAAAAAATCAAGCTGAACTGTTAGGATAAAGACTGTAATTTGGAATTTACTTTAAAACAGCACAAAACTTTCAGGCTTTCGAAGTTGACAAAAAGAACTATCTCATTACTTTATTGATGAAAATTAGTTTATTGCACAAATATTGATGAGCTTATGTTCCACTTGGACAAGTTCATAAATCTGAGGACTGGTGCTTTTTCATAGATTCGTCTTAAGTATAGTTGTGGTTCTACTATAAAATGGTAACAAATATCATTCGATACCAATCGCTTATGGTATTAATTTGAAAGAGACATACGATGTGATGAAAGACATTCTTGAAAAAATAAATTATAAAAAACTTAGCTGGAACATATGTGGTGATTTAAAACTTATAGCTATTTTGTTAGGCATGCAGTTAGGCTATACTAAGTATATGTGTTTTCTTTGCGAATGGGACACCGAGCTAGGGATAAACATTATGTTACCAAAGTGTGGAAGAAACGAGACAACTTAACTCCAAATGGGAAAAATGAGCCCTTAGTTAAACACAAAAAAAATATTTTTACCCCCTCTCCATATCAAGCTAGGACTAATGAAAAATTTTGTAAAAGCAATGAAGAAGGATAGTCCCAATCCCGGATTTTTGTACATCAGGCAGAAATGTTTGAATGCAAGTAAAGGAAAATTTAAAGAAGTAATATTTGTTGGTCCTCAAATAAGAGAGTTGGTCAAAGATGATGTATTTAACAAAATAAATGTAGAAAGTGCAGCTTGGGCTTCTTTTAAACACGTTTGCAAAACTTTTCTCTGCAAACAAAAATGCGACAATTACCACGATACTGTTAAGCAACTTCTTACTTCATACAAAGGTGTGGGATGTAATATGTCTTTGAAAATACATTTCTTTCACTCACATCTGGATTTTTCCTAGACAACCTTGGAAATGTAAGTGATGAACATGGGTGTGTTTCTACTGAGACATTTTGGTGATGGTAAGCCACTATAAAGTGAAATAGAATATTAACATGATAGCCAGTTACTATTGGACATTAATTCAGGATTTGCCTGAGGCTATCTGTAAATGAAAAGCATCAGTGAAATCATTCTAACACAGGTATGGCCATGCATAATTATAAATTTTACAGATTTTAACTATATTTTCCCTTAATTTTTTTTGAAGCATAATTTATTTAAAACTAAGGGTGATAGAAAAATAGTATTTACAGATTTGTAATGTATGCAAAAAAGCAATTCAAGAAATGATGTCACTTATAGAAACATTAAAAAAATTTTTTTTGTCTATTTGTTATAGATCTATTTCAGTATTATACATATTTTCAAATTATATGAAAAAAGATGTTTAAATTGCACTCACTGATAAACGTTTTTGAAAATATATAAATTGATAAACTAAAAGGATGGTTTTAGAGGACCATACATAAATTATGCTAGCCAAACATTATACTTAGACCTTTCCCTGCATTAGAGTTTATAATATTTTAAACCCCCCCCCCCCACCCGTTTGTTATGTACTCATAATATGAATTGTTTTATGATTTCTAACTATATTTTAAAGCTATAAAAACTTTAGTATTAGTAATACATATAATTTTTTTTTAAATGGTGCTCTTGACCCGTAGCATTAGTCTGTTACTTATTTTGAAACCATTAAAATAAAAATCTTCAAATATCAATTATATGTTGTAAAAATGTACCTAGGTCTTTAATCTATGTTTTAATTAAATCATTTAATTATAGCAAATTTAATTTATTTATTCCCGGTAAATATACAATGCATTATAAAAAATTTTTATATAAAAACCAAATCTTTGAAAATAAATTTATTAATGAATATTATATGTATTTTTAAAATAGTTCTGTAGTTGTTAGATTCTGTTTTTACATATTACAGGTAGGTAATTGACATATTTTACTTGGGATTTTAAGTATGAATATTTTAGACCTTCGTCTCCCTTGGGCAAATTAGAAGCAAAATTTTATTCCCCCTCTTCCTTTTATGTGTATATAATTAATGGACAGTAATTAGTGTATATAATTAATTTAGGAATAAATTTCAATTGATACTTTAAGCCCTTAATTTTAAAAAAACGTACAGAACTATATATATATTTTTAAAAACCCCCTCTGTTTTTTTATATTTTATTTTTGTTTCTTTTTTGTTTTAATCTTTGTCATTTCAGTTTTATTTCATTTAATTTGTTCTTATGGGTAGAAAAACTAGATTGTTGTGGTTCAGAGCTAGTGACAAAACTACTACTAACTAGTTTAAGAAACACGTAGTAGAAAAATAAAATTATTTTTTCTGCAAGTTCAGTCTTATTTTTTAAAATGACTGTGGGGTGCCTAAAACCTAAGTGTAACCCATTGGCAGCAACTGTGTGCTACCTTCATTTAGTTGATAAAAATAATTACAGATTATGTGACCATTTGTATTATTTCAGAAGACCATTTAAAGTATTAAAGAAGAAATAATATTACAAGAGTAACATTTTTTATGAATTAGTGGTAGTGTAGGTTTTCTTTTTTATACAGAGGTGGAGGAATACCATTTATGTATAGTGTCGGGCTCACTAACAGGTTCCGCAAGATGTTATTAAATGTGTGTGTGTGCCTGTGTCCTACCGACTAAACTTCCACCCATGGTTACCCTCCCCTTCCTGGTACCATTTCGTCAGGAAGGGGACTTATGTGCCATTAGGCCCAGAAAGGCAGAGTGCCAGGGGCCCCCTAGGATCCCCTAGACACTCAGCCGAGGGCCTGTCCATTCCCGTACCCCCCAGCGCTTCATACCTTTGCAGGACCTCCCATTCTTTTAAGTCCGATCATCATCACTGGCGAACCTCTATCAATTGGTGATGGTTTTCCAGCTTTCCTCGGACTCCAGAAGGATGTCCTGGATCTCGGGTGCAAACATCTCTATTTAGGATGACTAATAATACTTTCCTCGCCTCGGTATACCTAGGACATCTAAAGAAGACGTGGTAAGGCGTTTCGTCCTCCGGGTAAGTATCGGCGTGATCCAGGCCAAACCTATGTAAATAAGCCTTGAACCTACCACTTCCTTTCTGAAGGTGGGAGCGTCCCCAGCTCCAACACTCTCCTTCGATACTCAATATGTAGATCGATCGGGAAGAGTCACGCGAGGATCTTGGTTGCCACCCCGGAAACGGTCCTGTACTTAGAGGCCACACGAAAGCAACACCTCCTGTGTAGCGCCTCCAGCGGCCCCCTGTACTTTGCATAATTTGCGGCATCCGTCCATACCTCGACGCCGTATAAAAGCGTGGAGCGAAACACGCTTGTTAGGAACATCAAAGGACAAATCAGTTAAGAAGGTCAAAAGACGATCTCCGGTAAAGTCCCTTAGGGCTCGGAACGAAGGCGGTACTGTGGCGACCGGTAATTTCACAAGGTGGGTGTCTTCCTTTTTTGTCACCTTTAAGGTGGGTGTCTTAGTGGCCGCGTCGACTACTATTTCAATGTCATCTGCGTACCCCATCAGAGTTACTTCTGGGGGCAGCCGGAAACTGAATACCCTGTCGTAGGCGAGGTTCCACAGTGTCGGCCCAAGAACCGACCCCTGGGGAACACCTGTGTCCAACATGTGTTCTAGCAGTCTTCCCTGAGATCAGCTTGCGCCTGATCAGGTAGGACTGTATTACTCTGCTCATATAGTCAGATATCCCATCCGCTACTAGTGAATGCAGGATTGCAGCGTGACTGATGCTGCTAAAAGCATTTCACATGTCCACTTTTACAAGGACGCACATCCTGCCTGTGGTCCGTCCCCCTCGTTTTCTTATGATACCGTTTGCCGTCTCGCAAACTGCAGAGACTGCATCGGACCTACCCCTGCGAAACCCGTATTGGTTCGCAAAGTCCACCCGCATCTTCCACGGCTGCTTCCAGTCTGTAGCAGCATCCGTTCAAAGAGCTTGGCCAGAGCATCGATCATGGCCTGTAGAATGTGGGGAGGGCCGGATCCCTCCACGGCTTAGGTTTAAGGACTAGCCTTTGCTGATTCCACCTTTCCGGGAACAATCCTTCTTTGATACATGAATTGAACTCATCAAATAGCGCCTCTGGGTCATCCCAACCCCGTAGGGGAAGACACCCGCCTTGTGACGCTTCTGGTCGCCACACCATTCCCCCGTTCCTAGCTCTGATGGGCTTTAACGGGAGTCGTCTTTCACCCTCTTAACTTTTTACATCGCATAGTAATAAGCCAGGCGCCTCCGGGTCAACCCGGGCCGCCAGATTCGACCCGGCAGAATTATCCTCAGGCATGCCCATAGCGGTGACAGCCAGTTCGTCGCTGGTGAATGGCGGAGGTGGCTCCATTTCGCCCAAATTTTCGACTTTTAACACTTCCCCGCGGGGAAAAAGGCCCTCGATGATGCGGTTGACTTCATTTGTTTCCACGTAGTGAGATCTCTGCGTTTCAAAACTCCTTTGACCAACAGTTTGTAGGGTCTCCACCAGGGGCAGAGTCCACCTCGTACAGCAGTCGCCGCCAACACGTTCTCTTCGAGTCTCGAATTAGGGTAGCGAGCTGCTTCCTGCTTTCCTTGTAGTATGAAATGTATAATACTTTTAGGGAGTCAAGGCGTGCGCGGATCGCCATCCTCCTAAGTCTGTGGCAGGGAGTGCCACAGACTCTAGCTTCCAATTTCTTTGGTCTACCAGTAGGCAGGTGATCCCTGCTGACATACTTACGATGGGAGTGTTCTGTTGCACACGTTAGTGAGGGATTCCACCAAACGTGCTGCCTTCTCTTCCGCTGTGCTGACTCAGGCAACATCCCAGAGATCAAGTGCTCCAACGAAAGCCTCTTCATCTAGATCTTTGGTGCTCCAGCTCATTCTGAGGGCCATCCATTCCCTCGACTATCGCCACCCGCGATCGTCGTAATTACAGCTTGATAATCGCTGGCAGTGTATCTCTTCCATATTTTCCACTCACAGACTTCAGGTTCGGGGAGACAAAAGTAAGATCCACCACCGACCCGGATTCTCCTTTTCTGAAGGTGTATGTGCCTCCCACGTTCAAACGTACTAAATCAATCGTTGCTGCTACATCATTTAGTGTGTTGCCTCGGACGTTTGGCCTGGCCGATCCCCAGGAGACCGACCAAACATTAAAATCTCCCGCCAGGAGTGCAGGTCGCCGGCCAACAAGGTCTCCAGAGCACAGTGTCTTTGTATTGCTGCATACTAATATTAGACAAGAGGTAGAAAGAGTGTATGTGAACCCCGCCATTCCTCGCCCTTACAAAACCAGTTGCACTGTAGACATCTCGTACAGACATGGATGCGCGAACCCATAGCGTCACCAACCGTCCGACCCACTCCGGGCGGATGCGCGGGGAATATGGTTCGGAGATAAGTACTATAACCGCGCCAAGCTCCGCTACGTATCTGGTCATCATTTCCTTGCCAGGGAAGAGTGGTTCAAGTTGATCTGGACGAGTCGGATTAACGTGTAGAGGACTGACCGGTCTTTCCCCGGCTGTCTTTGTTGACCTTCTTTATAATCCCTTTGGGGCATGCAGAGGCAACAGTCCGTTGTCCGTGTTACACGCGAGGCATTTCGGGGCCCTATTGCAGTGTACTGCCCGATGTCCCTCTCCGCAATTAAAGCAAGTCGCTGCCCTTTCTGCGCCCTTGCAATTCTTTCCGACGTACCCCGACTCAAGGCATCTAAAGCACTGCTGAGGAAGCTTGACAACGTCTACTTTACAGGAAACCAGCCCTATTTTCACCCGACCCCTCTGGACAGTAGTTGCAACAAGGTGTGCCGGGAGCCGACATGTCACCATGCCAGTCTCCATAGCTTGGCCAAAACTGTTAAGTCGTCAGATAGAAACTGCTCAAAAGCCGCTGCCAACCCTTGGAGGATCTTGCTTTTTTGAATGCCGTTCTCCAAATCACGTATCTGGAGAACGGCCATCCTCGTTTAGTGGTGATACTCCCTTCCTTTATAGTGGACGTTAAAATCCGTTTGAGAGCACTGGAGGCTTCCTTCTTTTTCTTTGACCTTAATTTCCATGCTGCCACCAGACTTACTGATGGAAAATATCTCCGTGGACGGTGGGACCACAACTTCTGGCCTAAATCATTTGATCAGATCTACGTAGGTAGCCACCAACTTAACTATGATTGTCTCCATCTTTTTCTTATCTTTTACAGAGACATCACGTCCCCATGCAGCAAGGAGTTTACCAGTCGGGGTGAGAATGTGGTATGGACGGCCAGTCATCCACTCGATTCAGTGATAGTGTAGGTTGTATAATGATACAGGAAGTATTTTACTATCTTAGTTGTATGTTAATATTTTAATGGACATTTTTTTATTTATAGTATCTGTAATTCTTATGTTTCAGTCACGACATAGGCCAAAACCTTGTTATATGCTTAGACAGCCAGATATAACTTACTCAATGCGCACTGTCTTGGTTGAATGGTTGGTGGAAGTGGCAGAAGAATACAAGTTACATACAGAAACACTTTATCTTGCTGTTTCCTTTATTGACCGATTTTTAAGTGTAATGTCTGTAATCAGAGGAAAATTACAATTATTAGGAACTGCTGCCATGTTTATTGCATCGTAAGTATTAATTTTTTTCCAAGCATTATAAAAAATTATAATTTTTTATGATAATTAAAATTGAAGTAATAAACTCTGTACTGAAATAAATAAATTCCCTTGTTTCATGTTATCGGTTATATAAATAATTTAAAGGAATATTTTATTTTTTTATACAATTTCATTCAGTAAATTCCTGTTTTATCACTCCAAGGTAAGACTTATTTCTAGTTATTGGAATATATGTGCACTATAGTCAGTAAAATATATTCTGCACTTCAATAAGAATAATTTTATTATAGGTAAGGTATATATGATATAATTCATATAATAAAAAAATGATGTTGATACATAAATAAAAATTATAACATTTTTAATAATTTAGGGTGACTGTTTTTCAATCACTAGTGATATCATGAGAGTTTCAGAAATTCAAAACAAAACTGACTAAAATAGGCAGAAAAGATTGAAAGGACAAAGATTTTCTTCATAATGCCACAAAAAATTTTAAAATAAATTTAAATATGATCTGAAAATACATAACCATAATAAAATATAAGTTTTGAAATAATTAAATATTGCATTAATTTCAAATGATTTGTTACTGAGATACTTATTTCTGTTTAAAGTTGGTTACTAATAGCATTCAGAGTAGTTCAATGTGGCCATCATTTTGTTGAATGCAGAATTCAGCATGATGAATCCATTCTTGATGAGCACATTTTAGCATCAGGATTGTTCTTAATAGTTGCTACAATCTCTTAGTTGTTCTAGATTCAGTATGTATAGAATAAACGAACAACTTTATGCAATTTTAAAGGAAGTAATCCAAAGACATTCAGTCAGGAGATCTTGTGTGGTCAGTTTACTGGTTCATTTCAACTGCTATCAGTTATTTGTACAATCTAAAATAATAAGAGAAGTGAGGTGGTGCACCATGAATTACATTCCCAGTCTATTTGCAGCTGGATATTTCTTCACTAATTCATCCAGATTCGTTTACTAAAAGCATTAGGTACTGTACTCCTGAAAGCCTTGACTGTAAGAGAAAAGGGCAGATGAGATTGTCACCAAAAAGTTAATACCACACATTAAACAAAAACGTTTGTTGGAAATGCATTGTGAGACTCTTTGTGGGTTTGGTCTCTTCGTAACTATAGATGTATCAAAATTTGAAATTTTTATTCCCTCTGAAGCATTATTTATCAGTGCAACTTGTAAAAAAAAAAGCAAAGGACATATGCTACATACAAACTTTTTTGCTTGATTTTTAAAAAATGTTGAAGTTTATTAAGTTCTTTTTTGGAAAGATTGTGTGCAAAACGCAACCATTAATATGATTTTGCTCATCTGACTTATTGTAATTAAAAATAATGTTAGATATTAGACAATGTAAATAAGAAAATAAGATTGACTGTTTAATCAGTATATGAAGTTTATTATTGATTAATTGTTAACTGTTTAACACTTCAATAATAACAGGTTTATACTGGTTTTTGTAGCTTATACAATAATGGTTATAATAGTTTAGAATTGTTTAAATTGCATTTAGTAGTGGTTTGTTCTTTAGAATGGTTTTTGTTTACTTAAGTTTAACGCAGTGTGTAACATTAATGAGTTTAAATCGTTTATGCAACTGTAGCAGTACGCGGTCAAGGCGTGATTGCCTCTCTCCCAGTCACTGCAATGAAAGGTAAAAAGGAAAGGGAACCCTCACTCACTTGAATGCTTAATAGATAATTTCCTTCACAACTGAATTGGTTTTTTTCCTTCATTTTTGAGCAATTAGCAATTATTTTTTTATAAAAAGTATTTGTTTATGAATAAAGCTAAAGTAAAATAATCAGCATAGATAAAAAAGTTAAGAGAAAATTACTTTTATTTGTTGATTAATTAATTCATACCGTAGAACAGTGGTACCAAACTTTTCCGAGTCGCAGTGCCCTTTCTCAATTAAAATTTTTTCACAGTGTTCTACCCTAAATAAAAGTATGACTACTCGTAAGCAAGATATAAAAGTAAATAAAATTTGTGTATCTTCATTATTTTTTACTTATTACCATTAAATTAATAATTATAAATGTCTTGGTTCAATTAATTATGAAGCTTTTACAATATTTCACAGCACCCCTGTGAAGAGGCTGTGGCTCCCTGAGGTGCTACGGTGCACAGTTTGGGAATCACTGCCATAGACAAAATTTTGTTGATTTATACATTCTGTTTGCCTGTTTTAATGCTTTAATATCTTCTATTCTGATTTATTTAAACAGGAAATATGAAGAAATTTACCCTCCTGAAGTTAGTGAGTTTGTTTACATAACCGATGAGACATACAATAAGAAACAAGTATTAAGAATGGAACATTTGATCTTGAAAGTTCTTAAGTTTGATATTTCAGTACCTACACCATTAGCTTTTCTAACACATCTTACGGTTGAATGCAAGCTCACAGAGAAAACTTTACATCTTGCTATGGTAAGTATATGCATTGTATGTTAAACATTTTGAATAATTTCCTAACGATTTCTTTTAATGGTAGACTAGCTGATGCAGTAATTGTAGACTAACTGAAAACATTACATCTTGTATGTTTGTTTAAATTATTAAACAAACATTTTGAAAATGTGAAAGTAAGTATTAAAAAAAAAAACTCTCATGTTTAAAGTAGGTCAAAATATACTGACTTCCTGGCTTGTAGACATTAAGCAATGTATTATTCAGAATGCTTATGCATAAATGAACGATAGTTCATTCTGTTATTAATGACAATTCATATGACTCTTATGAACAACAGATTTGACGAGTGGTAAAACACTTATATTTTATCATCAGTAATCTTTTTTTTGTCCTAAAATTAACACCTAATTAAAGCAAGCTTATTATGTATATTAAATTTAAAAATAAAATAACATAATTAACTGGTTGGAGGGTGATAAATAATAGCTGTATGATTAGACCATGGGTCAGAAAACAGTTTTTGTAAAGGGTCAAGTAGTAAACAAATTATTTCTGTAGGCCAAATATGAACTGAAGGATATTTTTTTAGCTAGTCGTACTTAAATAATAATTTTATACAAAATTGTTAAACAAAATATACTGTAATAATAAGAAATAATTGACAGTTGTTTGAAATACAGCTCTAATGGGAAGAATGGAATTGCTTTTTGGAATAATATTTTATGAAACTGAGGCTCAGAGGTAGTATTTACTATCATCAAAATTGATTGCAATTATTCATCTGTTAATACTGAATTCTACTGAGACATTACATATTCCATTCTTGAAAATATCTTTTCGTACAAGTAGACACTGCCAAATGTAGGAATGAGCTTAATTGAAGGTTATCTGGAAACTTTAATTATACAGTCAACAAATTGATTTTGAAATAAAGAAATATGTTTCACCTTTGTATCAAGATCTGACTGATGGAACCATAGTTTCAACTCTGAAAATATATCCACCATGAGTTTATGTGGGAATGGAGATTTCATTTAATTGAATTTCTGTCATGGGAAATGCATGAAGCAGTTGGACGTGATTTGTAACTATCAATGCTACTTGTCAATGATTTTATTTAATATTGACATTATTTAGGTTATTATTATTAATGATTATTTAGTATTCATATATAAACACATTTTGCCTTTTAGTTTAAAGTTCAGTTCATTAAGAAATTTATATATTATGTCGACAGCAAAAAGCTAATTTCCAAAGTCATTCAATGTTCAATAATAGTGGTTGAGAATAGTCTTTTTTTGTCTTAAGTCACTTGACTGGATTGATGCAGCTCTCAAAGATTCCCTATCTAGTGCTGTTATTTCATTTCAGTATACCCTCTACATCCTATATCCCTAACAATTTGTTTTACATATTCCAAACATTGCCTACCTGCACAAATTTCCCATCTACCTGTCTCTCCAATATCAAAGCAATTATTCAAGGATGCCTTAATATGTGGCCTATAAATTTGTCTCTTCTTTTAACTATATTTTTCCAAATGCTTCTCTCTTCATCAATTTGACCCAACACTTCTTCATTTGTCACTTTATCCACCCATCTGATTTTTAATATTCTCTGAAATATTTCTCTGAAACATCCTTGTTGGACTCCATTTTTTATTACTGCTTCTGCCTAATGTTCTTCGATTATTACTGTTGCAGTTGGTTCCTGTAAATGGTAGTAATTGTTCTATCTCTATACTTGAACTCTAATTCTTTTAAAATGCTGACCATTTTATTCGAGACTTATGTTATCAAATGCCTTCTCTAGTTCTATAAATGCCAAGTATATTGGTTTGTTGTTTTTTAATCTTCCTTCTACTATTAATCTGAGTGCTAAAATTGTTTCCCTTGTTCCTATACTTTTCCTGAAACCAAATTGGTCTTCTAACACTTTTTCCACTAAATTCATCTGTATAGAATTTTAGTTGGATTATTGATGTATGAGTAGTTAAGCTAATTGTTTTGTATTCTTCACATTTATCTGCTTTTGCTTTCTTTGATATCATGACAATAATACTCTTTCAGAAGTCTGACGGAACTTCCCCTTTTTCACAAATATTACACACCAGTTTGTGTAATCTATCTATCACTTCCTCACCTGCACTGCGCAGTAATTCTGCACGTATCCTGTCTATCCCAGGAGCCTTTTTGCCATTCAAATCTTTTAATTCTCTCTTAAACTCAGATCTCAGTATTGTTTCTCTCCTTTCATCCTCTTCGACTTCCTCTATAACACCAGTTTCTAACTCATTTCCCCGTATAACTCTTCCATACATTCCACCCACATATCAACCTTTTCTTTCATATTATAAATCTGAGTACCATCTTTATTTAACACATTATTAGATTTTGATTTATGTACCACAAAATTCTTAACTTTCCTGTATGCTCTGTCTATTTTACCAATGGTCATTTCTCTTTCCACTTCTGAACACTTTTCTTTTGCTAAGTTGCACTTTCCTGTTTGTAGTCTTAATTGTCGATATACCTTCTTCATCACTAGCATTCTCATACTTTCTACGTTCTTCCATCAGCTCCAATATATCCTTTGGTATCTAAGGTTTTCTGCTAGTACTCTATGTTCCGCCTAAGTTTGCTTCTGCTGATTTAAGAATTTCCTTTTTAACATTTGCCCATTCTTGTACATTTTCCACCTTACCGTTTTTACTCAGACCTCTTGCTATGTCCTCCTCAAAAATCTTCTTTTAAACACCTATCTACATTTCATTATCACTAAATTATGGTCACTATCAATGTCTGCTCCAGGATAAGCTTTGCAGTAGACAAGTTGATTTCTAAATCTCTGTTTAACAATGATAAAATCTATCTGATACCTTGCACTATCACCTCGCTTTTTCCATGTGTGTATTCTATTATGATTTCTAAACTGGGTGTTGGCAATTACTAAATTGTACTTCGTGCAAAACTCAATGAGTCACTCCTCTCTTTCATTCCTTTTGCCTAGCGTGTATTCACCTACAATATTTCCTTCCTTGCTTTTTCCAGTGCTTGCATTCCAATCTCCAGCTATTATTAAACTTTCATCCCCTTTAATGTGTTTAATTGCTTTGTCAATTTCTTTGTATACACACCCTACCTCATCATCATCGTCATCATCATGAGGACTTGTAGGCATGTAGATGTTAACAATCGTTGGCTTAGGTTTTGATTTTATCCTTATTACAATGATTCTATTGCTATGCATTTTGATATACTCTATTCTCTTCCCTATCTTTTTGTTCATTATGAAACCTATTCCTGCCTGCCCTTTATTTGAAGCTGAGTTAATTATTCTAAAATCATCTGACCAAAGTCGTTTTCCTCTTCCCACCAAACCTCACTAATTCCTTCTATATCTACATATCCATTTCCCTCTTTAAGTTTTGTAACCTACCAACCTTTGTTAGATTTCTAACATTCCACGCTTCGACTCATAGAATGTTAGTTTTTAATTTTCTGGTGATCCCTTCTTTAGTAGTCCCCACCCGGGGATCTGAACAGGGGAGTAGTTTACCTCCATATTTGTTACTTGAAAATGCAGAGAGCTTCATTTTCTTAGTAAAAAACAGCTGTTGTTTTCCATTGCTTTCAGCTGCGCAGTACTCACTCAGATTGAGTGATGTTGATATGGCTTTAGTCCTGCTGACCTACGCCCTTAACTACTGAAAGAGCTGCTGCCATCTTTCAGAAATCATTCCTTAATCTGGCTCTCAACAGATACCTCTCTGGTATGGTTGCACCTTCGACCCAGCTACTCTGTATCACTGAACACTCAAGCCCTCTCACTATTTGCAAGGTCTCATGATTCATAGAGGGAGAGTTTTTCTCATTGTGAAAAATGTTAACCTGCTCCGAGTTAAAAGGATCACAATAAAACTTCACTACCACTGTATAGTAGGGCAAGTCAGGAAATTAAACTTCTATTTCTGACAAAAAAATCACCAAATTGATAATTGTTACGTCTGCAAGAGCGAATGAAGTTCACCATTGATAGAATTGGTTCAAAAACACAACAGATTCTAACATTTCCCAAAAGTATATATTGATGAATAATTGAATAACCACAGGCTATGAACACTCTTTATTTTCATAAGCCTAAAAAATGTTTCTGACAGGATTTTTTTGTTCCTTACTCATTTTTACCACTATCAGTTATAACACATTTTAGCTGATACAATTTCAAATTGTTCTTTCGTAAGTTTTCTCAACCTTAAAAATACTTTTTGCAACTCACAATTTGGCTTAGACCTTTACTATGTGTACTTGGATTTGGTCTACAGGCTGAAGTTTGCTGGCCCTTGGACTAGACAAAACTGATATCTGCATTTGTTACTATTGTTATGAAATCTGTATCTTTTAATCTTTTCATATATCCTGTAATTTTTAATGTTCTTTTCAAGTATGTATAATACAAAAAGGCAGTCATGTTTAAAATTTTATTTAATTCACAGTTTCAGCTTATGTGAAAAACAAAACCATTATGCTTATCAAATTTGAAAAATGAAGTTTTGTCTACTTCATAAAGAAGATTAGATCTTGTTTAGAATAAGATTAGAAGTAATCTTGTTTAATAACCAAATAGTTATACTCTTGGAATAATTACCAAAATAGCAAGAAATAAAATAGCATTTGTATAATGGCTATGGGAAATTTAAATACTTTGCTGGCCCTGTAACATATTTGAAATTGTCTAATAAGTAAATAGATAAAAATAGAAAATTAAATAGCCTGTTTATTTTATTACAATAATAGCGTAGTTAAGTTATAAGAAATAAATTTGTGGATCGAATGGTTTTGAAACTATTGTTTACATTAATACCAGCTAACTCTTGATTCAAATTTTCTATCGACTAAAGTTTGTACTAACTGTATATATTTATATACTTTTGCAAGATTCTTTTCAATATTTTACTTTTATTTTTTAGATATTCAGATAATAAACTAATGCATAAATAACTAGGGCTGAAATACACCCATAATGATTTCTGCTAAAACAAACAATAATTAGGTACTTATATAAATTCCTAATAAATTGTGGAATTTTATAAAAATTTTTATGGTTTTTTACTTCCTTGTATAAAGTAAAGGAAGTATTGTGATTGCGATCACAAAACAAAATTTTGGTTTTGAGATTTCAATTAGAACTATCCATTTTGACAATTCCTGAATCCATTTTGACCAGTTTCAGCATGACATCTTTATGTACATACATACATATCAATCTCGCATAACTCAAAAACAATTAGCAATAGTATGTGAAATTTTGGGTTTAGGATTGTTGTAATATCTAGTTGTGCACCTCCCCTTTTGATAGCAATCGACTGGACTGAAAATGTCCAAAAAACCCAAAATTCAATAAAATTTGGATTTTGGACTTTTTTGTAACTGCAGTAGTAAGCCCTCATTTAGAGCTTTTCAATGACATATCATAAGTGGTACTTATTTTCATTGGTTCCAGAGTTATAGCCACATAAAATTTTAATTTATGAAATATTTGGATCTTACAAGGCATATCAGTTTTAATCGGGCTTCATCTCCTTTTTTTTTAAATGTTTTTTAATTTAAATATATTGATTTATTAATAATTATTAACCTTGATTGCAAAAAAAATTACTATAAATAATTCAATAATAACAATAAAAATAAAGATATGAAAAAAATTTTAGAAGTTATTAATGAAATAAAATTTTATGTACTTTTCATTTTAAAAAAATATATAAATGTAATTTAATAGGCGTACAAGAAAGTCATGTGGTGTCCACATTAGATTTTTTGTACTCAGAATATACAATCGTAATACAACTTTTCACGCAGATTTAAAATCTTGTTCCTCATCTCAAACTTCAATGACTACTTTATTTTCCAATTCTTGTTCTAAAGTTAATGAGTTGAAGGATGCAGTACAACTAAGCCCTCATCTTTAGGTACTGGCTTTATAGCAGAAGGTAAATTCAGGTACTGCCTGTATGTAATTGGATTTATTACTTTTATCATTTTAATGTAGAAATAATAGTCTTTCAAATGTTCCTGTTCATACCACACCATTGTACGCCAAAGCTCATGTGCTGATTATGTTTAGCCCAGTCTGTCAGACATTTTACCTAGAACAGCAGATGTGGAGGGGCCCAGTTCTTACCTTGATCTCCAACTTTACAGCCAAAATATAGTTTGACTTTTTTTAACTAGTGGAGTCAAACTTTGTTGTTCTTTAAGTGACAAATCTCTACACACATACAGAAATTATCTGGTTCATTTACACATATTCTTAGTTGGAAGACACAAAATATAAAAATACAGCTTTGAGATTTTACAGGCGCTTTGCAGAAACGTTTATTAGTACATTTATTTGATTTTCTTTTATATATATTTTTGTATTGATAATGTTGAGACAAGGAACTGTTTGCACATACTTCTCTAAGTATATGCAAACCAGAAATATCTTAGAGTGGTATCTCTCTAGATAGTGCTTGAAGATATGTAATAAGGTGATCAAGAACTTTATATTAAGCTTGCTTTTTTGGTTTGTTCATAGGTAATTTTTGATAATTATTTGTAGTAGCAGTTGCTACACTCAACACAATTTTATTTATATATATATATATATTATATGCACAGCTGATTTATATTAGGTATTAATATTTTTAGTCTATTGTTGCCACACGAGACGTAAACAAACGTTTTGTGAAACGAGTTTTTGTAGTGCATGGCAAAAATGAGTGATAGTAATTATGAGCAACATTGTGTAATCAAATTTTGTGTTAAACTCTGTGAGAATGTGACTGAAACTTTTTCAAAATTGAAAAGGGCATATGGAGATCCCACTCTGTCACAAGCCCAAGATTTTAGGTGGTTTAAAGCATTTTCAGATGGCCAGTAATCACTTGCAGGCAATCCAGGCTCTGGAAGACCATTGACATCAAAAAGTGGCAACAATGTTGAGCACATCAGAGACTTGTTATGGTATGACCAGCAATTAACTGTCACAATGATTGCAGAAAAATTGATTTTGAACCATCCATCAAATCAAATTTTGACAAACAAATTGGACATGAAAAAAGTTTGGGAAAAATTGGTTCCAAAAAACCTTACTGTTGATTCAAACTCGCCACGTCCCAAAAAAAGCAAAAATGAGCATATCAAAACCATGTTAATTTGTTTCTTCGATAGTAATGGCATTGTCCATAAGGAATTTTTGCCTACAGGACAGACTGTAAATCAATGTGTTAACTGATAAATTCTTGGAAGACTGCGGAAAAGAGTTATGACAATGCATCTTGTCACTCTGCACTCTAATTTAATGAGTTTTTGGCAAAGAGAAACATTCTTGTAGTTCCTCAACCACTTTATTCACTGACTTGAGCCCCTGTGACCTTTTACTGTTTTCGACTTTAAAAAACACCTCAAAAGACACCATTTTGGAATAGTAGCAAACATAAAAAAAATTTAACACCATCTGAAGGATATTCCAGTTTCTGAGTTCCAACACTGCTATGAAGAGTGGGAAAACCACTTGAAGCATTGTGTGTCTTCCCAAGGGAATAATTTCAAACGTGATAAGAGTCCATGTATAATTGGATTGCAAATAAAAGGTTTTTCCTGAACCCTTTTCATTACTTTATTTACAGTTCTTGTATATCTCAGAGCTGTATTTTTCTATTTTATGCCTTCCAACCATGTTATAAAAAATTTACAAAGTAATTTTTTTTAGTGAATTAATATCCAAGGAAATGTATATAAATGATCCAGATAATTGCTGTTAACATGTGTGGAGATTTGTTGTTTAAAAAACAACAAAGGTTGACTCCACTAGTTAAAAAATTTCATGAACTATATCTTGGCTGTAAAGTTAAAAATGAAGGTGTGTGTGTATGTATATATATGTTAAGACTAAAAGTAAAACTCGGCAATCTACCACAGTACAGATTCTAATAATATTTTATACCTTATTATTATTTCTTCATTTGTACATCAAAAGCACACTTGAGTATTTTCCCTCATCATCAGTTGAACAAAAGATTAAAAACTTTAAAATTACGCATTAAGAAATTGAAATTATCACATATGTTGTGTAAACAATGCAGTCAAAATATAACACTCTTAATAACATCAATTATTTTTAAATATCCTAAACATGCATGTGGCCAACCACTATATACAGTACAGTATTAATATTTTATTAATTTTACTTAATATTTACAAAAGTGCTGCTATATATCATGATATTGAATAACATTTGATAATGATTTTCTTATCAAAGCTGCTGTAGATGGCAGCACTTTTGTAAATATTAAGTAAAATTCATAAAATATTAGTATAGTACTTTATGTAGTGACTGGGCACATGCATGTATACGAAATTTAAAAAAAAATTATGTTATTAAGATTGTTTAATTTTTAATATGTTATAATTTTAATATTTAAAGTGTAATTATTTTAATTTTTGATCAACTGATAATGAAGAAAAATCCTCGAAAGTGTTTTTGATGTACAAATGAAAAGCTAATAATAAGGTAAGAAAAATATTATTAAATTCTGTACTGCGGTGGATCGCTGAGTTTTACTTTTAGTTTTTAATATAATTAGTACAGAGAAAGATATGCGCAACAATAAAGGAAGAATTGATTTTACTAAATTAATATATATATAAATAAAATTAAAGCTTATGGTTTCATCTATAGTACACTTCAAAATTTTTAAAAATCTATTTTTACTATCTTTTTATCACTGCTCAAGGGTAGTGAGACAATTATATCCATCCTTACATATTTAATATTTGAGAATTTTATTTTAAAAATTGTTTTGTAAGGACTCGTTAAAGATATTATTCAAACTGGGTTGCAAAATAATTCCTGGAACTGTGGTTTCAGAAGATACTATGATAAATGATCGAATGACCAGTGGTGGTTATAGATTATATATTTGACCGGATTATATTTGATGCATGAATTTTGTTTTGAGATTGTTTGGTAACATAAATTTATCCTAAATAAATCTGAATTGAACGCTTATAAATTTTGAGTACAATTGAGACAATTCAATTATACAGTGTAGAAAAGAGTAAAGTATTTATTTTTCATGTAGGTTTATTTGTGTTTTTTTTTTTTAACAGTACCTTTGTGAATTGTCACTTCTTGAAGGTGATCCATATCTTCAGTATCTTCCTTCTTTAGTTGCTTGTGCAGCAATTGCTACCGCACGTCATCGTCTTGGGTATGCTGAATCTTGGACAGATGATTTGATCCATGCAAGTGGTTATTCTTTAGATGAATTAGCACCATGTATATGTGATTTTAATGATACTCACAGTAAAGCAGAAACTTTGCCACAAAAAGCTGTCTGGGAAAAATATAAAACCAATAAGTAAGTATAATTTTAATGATACATTTTATTTTAAATATTCTGTTACATAACATTTTTTCTTCATTAAAAATTAATACAGTATTTTTAAAGTACTATAAGATATCCTTGTTCAAAGTAAATACACATCTGCATTTGTTTTTATCTATCTGAACAATGAGATATGAAGAAATGAATTTACTATCTTTGTTAAGAAGTAATAAGTCACATTGTCATTAGTATTGACCACTTGATCGAAAATATTTCATTTCTAAAATGTTTGCACTTGCTTCTATTTACAAAGAGATTTTTATCCTATAACAACTATCCCAACTACCTTCCCGCCCAGGCTGCCCCCTTCCCATTGAACTCAATAGCAGTTAATGCTGCTGCCTTTCTGAAGTTCTTCTGTTGTCATTCCTCGTGCATTTTTTTTTGTAGTATTATTGTGCTCATATCTGTAACTGGCTTCCAAGAGTACTCGTTCTCCAACAACACCTCTAACAAGTTTGTAACAGTCAGCCTTCCAGTGACAGTTATGCACCGTCGTCACTTATAACCCACCTGGCACATTCGAAGAAGGTGTACCCAAGTGTGTCCTCAAGGCCACAGGTAGACACACCTGGCATCATCTCATCTTTTCCTCTTCAGGTTGGTGTTGGAAGTCACTGTGTTTAATCAAAAGCTGGGTGAGCCAAAATTAACTTCCCCATGCCCCTACCGAACTATCTTCTTATGTTATAGATGTCTTTGTGATTCCATTGTCCACCTTGATCAGTGTATCACAAGCATCCTTCTTTGTGATACCCATCCATCTTTCAACTTTCTTGAGATCTAATAGGGGTGTAATCCAGCAACCATGAAAGCTGCATCACTGGATACTGTCCTGTATATGGAAATTATCCACAGTACCATTCTTCTTTGGACCCTGTTAACTTCCTTTCTGCACCTCGAGTAAATCAATGCACAGTGCCACTCTGGAGCTGCTTATGCAATATGAATTACACCACAGTTGCCAGCAGTTCTCTTTTCAATGGTCTTGGTCCTCCTATGTTTCTCATAAGTCTAGTTAATTGTAGAGCTATTTTCTCAGCTTTCCCAACTGTTTTGAGGACATGGACCATAAAGCTCCTTCTGTCTAGCCATCCACCCTGGTATTTAACAGATGCTACTGGGTGTATGATGGACTTGCCTATTTGGACAACTGTGGTGAAGTTTTCACCTTCTGGCTGGAATGAGGACTTCTGTCTTCTCTATTGCTAACTTCAGCCATGCCCTTGCCATTTCAGTTAATCTATTAGCCTTCATCATTAGTCCACAAGGTGATTTGTCATTAACCATTAGGGACATGTTTTCTGCGTACCCCATTAGTTCTGTACCTTCCAGCCATTCCAACTTCAAAAGACCATCATATACCACAGGAGAGGTCCCAGTACTGTACTCTGCGGAACAACACTCTCCATACAGAACTCAACTGGCTCGTCTTCCGCCACTGCTGTGATACTTCTGTCAGAGAGGTAGACCTGAATCACTCTTAAATAAGGTGATATCCCCTTCTCCTTCACCTCCTAAAGGATTGCTGATAATTTAATGGTATTAAATGCGTTTCTGACAACCAGGAACACGATCATTGGCATCAGGTGCCTGGTGTCATGAACCACATCCTCTATCAGAGTATTGACCATCATCAGGGCATCAATAGTAGATCTTCCAGGTCAAAAACCATGCTGATGGTCCGACTGCCTGCCACAAGTCTCAAGCTCACTCCGCAGTCTCTCTTCCCCAGCAATCTCTTCTTTGTTAAAATTCTTACAGGAAAAAGGGAGCAGATTACAATCTGCATCTGGCAGCAGCTCAAGACAGGGAGCGCTGTAGCAAACTTCTTCCTGAATACCCTTTAGCCACTGACCTGCGGATTATCTATTTGGCCACATAACTCTGCCCACCTTTCCAGTTTAGCATCATCAATGCTTTTCTTAAGGAACCTTTTCTGGTTAATTAGTGTTCCCTGGCAACGTCATCGAAGGCACCTCCCTATCTCCTTTGCATTGACTGTTTGACTCACTAGCACTTCCTTCTAATCTCAGGAGGCCACCAGTAAACCTGGCTTCTAGCCAGATAACCAAGCCTTGCCTCCTAAACATCCTTGCTTACCTCAATAGTTGTCTCTGCCAGGAGGGTACCCTCTAATCTTATCAGCAAAGGCCACCTTAACTCTAATAGCTTGAGAATCCAACCTTCATGTTTGCAGTAGAGACGACTGAGTAGATAGATTCCTTTCCAATCCATGAACATGTTCCATTCTACACATTTTGTGTTAGACCAGACTGTCCACCTTCACCTTGAAGTCTTCAATTGTGGCACTGGGAGAGAGGTATCAGCTTATCAATCTTATGTTTGCTACATCCACCCAGGAAAATCCAGGGCCGTACTCGTAACCCCTAACCATAAATTTATTTGAATACATTTGTCTGGCAGTGTCCTGGTTGATATCGGTCACTCACAGCTGCTTGTCAGTGATATGGCGGTTGGGTCACTGATAATAAGTATATATCAGCCTCCTCCCTCCTGATGGTTGCCCACAGTAGGTCATGAGCCCACCCGCTCCTGTTGAGATTAATCTGTATAATCTTCATTTAGCCTATGGGTACATTCTGCTACCAGATTTGACCTACTTGGCCATAATCAGCACATTTCACCCTGGTACACTGCTCCTTATGATGGTCCTTTTGCCACAATTGAAACATTTTCATTCTATCAGGGCCCTGCCATCCAGCACCTGTAGCAGCACTCTTCTTCCGATGTTATGGCTACCTAGCAGGTTACCAGCCTATTTGTACTCCTTTTTTTAAGCAGGAGGGCTACATTCCTCGCAGTTATTGCCACTGTTACCATCCTGATGCTACCAAAAGCCAGCCTCATTGTGATCACTTCAGCAGTTTCATTTCCAGTTCCCTTCCTAGGGCTTCCTTGTGTTGTTTGAGTGGATAGCTCTCCTGATCATTTTCACTAGTTGTACATCTTTGGGTCTTCTTCCCACAGTTACACTTATGCCTTGTAACCTCTGTTCAGCGGTGCTTGTCAGGTCTCCCATCATATTATCTCATCTCAGTCATCTTATCTGGAGGCCCTCGTCCTGGCCTTTTCACACTGAGATGATAGCAACGCCACCACCTCAATCTTGACCTGCTGGTCAACATAAGACCTCCTTTAAAAATTTGATCACTTTTTCGATCCAGTTTGTATTTTGTTTCTAATTAAAATTTTACTTCTCAAATTTGTGTTTAATTTTAATACACCTTATATGCATCAATTTTCTCCGAATTAAATTCTCTGCAAAGTTAACTAGAAATTTTTATTTTTAAATTAACAAAGATATTTTATTCCAACCTAAAAAAGTGTATTTTCTGACAAAACGTTTTCCTGTTTTTCTTATAATCAAGTAGATGGAGGTCTGGTTCTTCTTTTATTCAATTTCTTACATCAAAAGCCATAAGGATGCACCAAATTTACCCCTGATATGTACCCAAGAATTTTAGTGTGATATAATTTCACAGAGGTAGCATAAAGTAGGGCTAAATGTTTTGTGAGCTGAAACTTTCTAACAAACTGTTTTCTGACCTATGTGTACATGTACTTTTTTCTTGTTATTTGCTATAGAATCATCTCCTGAGAGATTGCCATACAATTTGGAACCATTCTGTAGAAACTAAGAAACATTTCTACAGAATGATGATCATGGTTTGCCAAGTTTTTTATAATTCAGCATGAAAGGTTAAGAGAAATTAGAAACTTTTCTCCTAGAGCTGGTGACCATAAAGTTCAAAAATACTAGAGTAAGAATAATGGGTTTGTAACATATTGAGGAAAATCTAGAGAATAATACAAGATTGGTTGCATGTGAACAAATTGGTCATATGACTGGAAAATTCTGTGAAGTTAACAGCGCTGTTTCTGTATCATGTACAAATAGTGAAAGTGATCAATGAAATTGGTCATCTGCCAAAACCATTTCATGAAGTAATTTTATAAAAACTGACCACTAATTCGCAATTTCTCACTGCAATTATGTTCAGTCTAGAAACTGGATTCAATCAAAATGGAACCATCTATTTTCACATCAACCATCGGCCACAAAAAAATCCTGCAGTCAAAATTTTGGTAATTGTTTTCAGTAAATGATTGATTTTATCATCAGAAATTTACAAATTGGTCCGTATTTTCTACTAACAGAATTAAACAGCAAGAATGATTACCATTTCCTAGAAAAGTTACTTCCAAATTATTTGCATGAAGTTCTGATAATTCGGAATTATACTTGGTTCATGGATGATAGTATCCCACCACACTTTAATTATAATGCCTGCCAGTATTTAAACAAATACTTTCCTGAAAGGTAGATTGGTCGTACAGAACCAATATTTTAGCCTGCAAGATCATTGATCTAAAAACAATAGATTTCTCCCTGCTTGTGCTGAAGTTCTTTGACATATCAAATTTTTTGATGAATCAACTTTTACCAGGAATTTTTAAAAGAGTGAGACAGTCTATAAAGACTGTCTCACTCTTAAAAATATTAGGAAAATTGAAAGAAAAAAAATTGGAAGTGAAACTTGGACAATCGGAGTATCTGAGAAGAAAATATTAGAAGCTTTTGAAATGTGGTGCTATCTGAAAGCTATTGAAATGTTAAAAATCAGATGGGTGAATAAAGTGACAAATGAAGAGGTATTGCGGCAAATAGATGAAGAAAGAAGCATTTGGAAAAATATAGTTAAAAGAAGAGACAGACTTATAGGCCACATACTAAGGCATCCTGGAATAGTCGCTTTAATATTGGAAGGACAAGTAGAAGGAAAAAATTGTGTAGGCAGGCCACGTTTGGAATATGTAAAACAAATTGTTAGGGATGTAGGATGTAGAGGGTATACTGAAATGAAACGACTAGCACTAGATAGGGAATCTTGGAGAGCTGCATCAAACCAGTCAAATGACTGAAGACAAAAAAAAAAGAAAGAAAAACTTATATGCAACTATTTATGTTTGTTATTTAAATAAATCTGCTCTTTATTATAATTGCGTGAAATTTATTAATCATATTACTTACTTTCCTTGAATGTTCAATAACACTAGTCAATGCAAAATTTGTACCTAACCTGTTACACAACTTTTCTCACTGTAATTTTGGTGCTGATTTCAAATATACTATTGAAATTTTATTACCACTTATAATTACCTTATTATTACCAATTTGTTATAATAAACCCATTTTGATCTACTGGTTACAAATAAGAATAGTTTCTGTATTTTCACTTTTAAACAATGTGCATACGTGCTTAATAAAGAAAAAAATATATATACACTGTATCATGAGAAGTAGACGTGTATAAACATGTCTTTATGATGACATCTGTTGTTGCCTACTGCAGAGCTTAAAATCCTATTCAGTCTAGCTTCATTTGTTTATACTGTGCGTTGTGTTTCACAGAGTTATTACTGTTTTGCTATATTTTCATCAATTTTTTATAATACAAAAGTGATTTTTTGTGCAACATGGCTTCTGCAAATGTTTGTGGATGTTCAAATCATCCAGACAATCTTTTTTATGTCTGTAGTATCTTTACACCTACAGGGTGTCCCATATAAAACGCAACCCAACCTTATATTGGTAGGTATTGAAATAATAAAAAGGCATGTGTAAATGTAATTTTTATTATTACCATCCATTACCTTACATTTAGAGTAAATGTTGGAAGTGACCGCCATCTTCTTGAATACAAGCTTCAATTCTTTTTACAGCGTTTCTTGCAACTTGTTTCAAAGTTTGTGACTGGATATTTAATACAGCTTGTTCAATATTGACTTTCAAGTGTTCGTGGTTTGTTGCTGTAGGCTTTTTCTTTGAGGTAACACCATAGAAAAAAATCCCCCGCACTCAAATCTGGAGATCTTGGCGGCTACAAGCATCGTCCGATAACATGATTACAAAAGAATTCCTCAAAGAAATCAGAAGTTGAACCTGCGTAGTGCGATGTCACACCGTCATGTTGTAGCCAGCAGTGTCTGTCTTCCTCTTCCAAGAGTGCGATGAACTGAAACAAAATATCCTGATATCGTTCTGCATTAATGGTGTACTCAAAAAAAATAGGACCGATTATTTTCTTCCGCGATATCGTGCACCACACGCCCAACTTCTGCGGGTGTAATTGTTTTTTGTGATAAACGTGGGAATTTTCAGCACTCCAAATTCTACTGTTTTGGCTGTTTACGTAGCCATCCAAATGAAACCGTGCTCCATCTGTGAAAAATAACGAATCCATAACATTAATTCCCTTGCGCAGAAATCGACAGAACCATTGACAATATTGTAGCCGTTTTTCTTTGTCAGGCTCAAGAAGTCGATGAATCGTTTGAATGCGATAAGGTCGTAATTGTAATTGTTTGGTCGCCTGATGAACAGTTGATTTAGACAAATTAATTTCAGCAGACAAACGTCTGATAGATTTATTTGGCGAAGCGAGTAATCGGTCTTTGATTTCAGTGACTGTACCTGATTCAACACTGACACAGATCTTTTGTGTTCCTTGTTATTAACAGAACCAGTCTCTCTAAATTTTGCAACTAACCTTAATACTTATGTTTTGTTAGGAGCTGGTTTATCTGGGTACTTGGCGAAACAAATCTTGCACTGCAACCACTGATTTTGTACTGAAGTGGGCAACTCAACAATGAAAACACGTTCATCTAGCGAAAACACCATCTTGTCTCTAGCAATACACTGAACGTTATGATTGCATTGTTGTTAATATCGGTAGTGTTCTACTGTGTCGCCGCGATGTTCAGATGTTGGACGAGTCTATTTCAGTAACAAGTAGGGGAGTAAGCTTGACTTTTGAAATTTCATGGATGAGTGATTGATGGGTTGCGTTTTATATGGGACACCCTGTAGATCTCAAAGAAAGACTATTTCTGAATTGATAAAAACAACTTATAAATTTTATTTTAATTATGCACTCTGGGATTATGATAAGAAGAAATCTGGACACCTCATGTTATTTGCATATCGTACTCAGAAACAATAACTGAATGATTGAAGGGAAAATAATGAGCCATTCTATTTACTGTACCGACAGTTTGGCATGATCCTAAGGACGACTTTACTGACTGCTACTTTTGTATGACAAATATATTTAGATTTTTATTCAGAAATAAAGTTCATAAAATACGCAGATGAATCAGCTCTAATGCGGGTACCACACGGAGGGGATTTAGTCACCTATATCTGTACCACCATCTAATCTGACATTGCTAGAACAATTTGAAAATGAAGCAGCTGATGTAGAGGATGTTGAAGAATTTCTTCCTGTATCTGATAAATTGATAAATCTCAACAACATGAACTTAATGATTTTTCTTTGCGATTTAAGGTTATCAAAGCAGCAAGCTGAACTTCTGTGGTCTAGACTGCAACAGTGGAATCTTTTAGTGGAAAAAACAAAAGTTACTAGGTTTAGAACATGAAATAAAGCTCATTCAACTTATTTTACTATGAAAAATAAACTGTGCATTTGTAATGATGTCAATGGCTTAATTAAAGAGCTTGGAAAATAGCAAATTCCTGAAGAATGGTATCTTTTTATTGATTCTAAAGTTAGCATGAAAAAGAATTTTATTGCATAATTGTAACCAACAGCCACCCATTGCATTAACTCATGCAGTCGATATGAAAGAAATGTATAAAATAATGACATCAATATTAGAAGCAATAAAATACAAAGAGCATATGTGGCAAGTTTGCAGTGATCTGAAAGTTGTTGCATTACTTGGTTTATAAGGTGGGTTTATATTATTGTTAATTTAGAATTATATTGTTTTTTTCTTTGTCTTTGGAGTAGTCATGATAGAGAAAGTCATTGCCAAGTAAAGAGCTGGCCATTGCTGCAGAAATTTCTGGTTGGTGAAAAAATTATAAAGCATTATTAATTTAGAGTGGTGAAATCATACCGCCGCTGCTTCACATAAAACTCGGACTCATGAAAAATTTTGTATAGGCACTAGACAAACATGGACCAGGATTTAATCATTTAAAAATAAGTTTTCCTAAATTGAATGATGTTAAGCTGAAGGAGGGTATATTATATTTATCAGTCCTGCTCAAATCAAGAAACTGCTCAAGGACTCTCATTTTTTGACAATAAACTTGAGCGAATGTGAACTAGCTGCATGGAAATCCTTCAAAGACAGCGATTTTTTTAGACAAAAGATAAGATGAAAACTATGTTGTTTTTTTCTGTTAATAAGCTGTCAGAAAACTGTAAACGTTTAAGATGTTAAAAATTTATTTCCCACACTCCTACGTAAACCTTTTTCATGAAAATTTGGGCTCTGTCAGCAATGAGCAAGGAGACTGTTTCCATCAGGATATTTTGATCATGGAGCACTGGTACCAAGAAGATGGTATCCTGGAATGATGGGTGACTGTTGGTTTTTGTTTACAGAAGTTGATCAAACATATCATACAAGCAAAAAGATTTGTCAACATATTTTAAAAATTAAAGGTAATTCCAATAATTTAAACTTTTAAAGACATTTCCAATGATTTTGACTTTTAGAAACTGTTGTTTTAAAATTATTATATTAATATATTTCAATTTATCTGTGTTTGAATAAATAAACGTTTAGTTGGTTTAACCAAATTTTAAATGGATACACATAAATAATATTTTTTTTAAATATTGATTACACAGTGATTATGTATTTATATCCCTCCAATAAAAAAGTATAGTGTGTTGGTTTGACAACAATGTCCCAGTACGTGATATGTCGGTAAGCTGCATGTGTCTACTCCCCCGCTCCCTGTGCTCTTTATTTTAATTGAAGCACTTCATCTGTTAAAAAATGACAACTCAAACAGCTAAATTTTGCAGGGTAGAAGCAATCCATTATCAATTAATTTGCAGATATTTAATTTAATTCCTAAGCGTAAATTATTTTTATTTATATTTTATACTTGTTTTATTATTTTATTTATACTATATGAATTAGTATTTATTTATAAATTTAAATCAAAGATTAATAATTCCTATTAATGTTTATATTAACTATTTATTTAATTATTATTCAAACTTATTAATAAAAGAAAGGGATTATTAGAATTATCGGCTCTGTGGGCATATAATGTTGTTTAAGATCTCTTTATTGCACAGAATTTACCATTGACCCAGCTTTTAAGTAGTCTTGTACATGTTTGCAATCCTAGAATAGTGTCAAGAGATTTTTTTACAGAGAATTTTCTTGATTGTGGTGATCAACAGTAACATTACTCCTTGCTCTGCTGCTTTTCTTCTGGTTTATAATGATGCATCCAAGTTTCATCTCCTGTTACAGTATTGAAAAGGAAATCATGTCAGAAGTTGTTCACAACATTATTTTTATCACTTTTTGTTCTTTTCTGCGAGTTTGAGTAACACCCACCACGAACAGATTTTATCATAGCCAGTTTTTCAGTAATGTGACCTTTTCATTCATTTCAGATGCCTCTTTGATTGGCAGTTCATTATGTGATGCAATGGTCATTTTGAATTGATTATTCACCTCATCAGTCACAGAAATTATTTGATGACTGCAAGGTTTATCTCAATATTTGCTTTACCAGATCTGATGCACAAAATTTTATTGCTGCCCGCTTACTTACACTACTTCCATCAACAGTTTCATCACCATATAATCAGCTTTTAGATAATGTCATTAGCATTCATTTAGTAACTTTCCAGTGTATTAAGTTTCAGTAATATGTGCCTGTAATACATTATTACGTGCCATAATAGTGTTGAAGATGAAATCCATTCAAAAATTATGATCAATTCTCTGTAATAACTCAGTTGTTTGTTGACCAATTTTCAAAAATAAGCGTTTTGTTTGTAGTGAAAAGCATAACTTTTACCCAGTAAAACATTAATCATTAGTTTGCTAACTATTACCTTTTTACAAATAATTGATGACTCCCATTTTGAAATATGTTTTCATCATAGTCTTTTATATATTACATGAATTTGGTGTGTAAACATGTGTAAAAAATATTGTAGTGATTCCTGCAGTCTGATATTGAGATGTAAACTTTTCTTTAAAAAACAAACCACACAAAATGGCAGACATAAGGAAAACAAAGATAAAATAGATAAGTAGGATATATATATACACGAGGCTACACAGAGACTAAAGGTACTTTCAAGTTGGGCATGGGAGCACATGATAGCTAAAATCCCCTCTACAAACCTGCGATAATGTGTTGAAATCCATTTACTGGTTTGTTTTTAGTAGCAGTTAAAATGGAGTTGAGTACGGCCAACATGTCAACATGGTTAAATCATCGCGCAATGATCGAATTCTTAACAACAGAAAATGTGAATCCTACGAACATTTTTCATCGTTTAAAAGCGGTTTATAGTAGTGAAACTGTTAATAGGAGTACTGTGAATAGGCGGATGTTGAAATTTTGCGAATGTGAAGCTGGTAAAGCAACAACTGAGGACGCATGTTGCAGCAGATGACCAGTTTTTGTGACTGACGAGAAACATCGAAAGGAGGTGAACAGTTTGCTTTAAAGTAACCAGCAAATTACCCAGCACCGCATTGCTATTCAGTTGGGCATATCTAAAGAACAAGCAGGCCATATTATTGAGTAATTGATGGATTACCATAAAACCTATGCATGATGAGTACCACGCAAACTCTCTGATGGCTTTCTGCAAGCTGAAGTTTGAACCTATTCCTCATCCACTATATTTGCCAGATTTGGTTCCTCCCCTTGTGACGTCCCCTTCTTCCCTCATCTGAAGAGGGATCTCAAAGGTAATAATTACACCACCAACGATGAGCTGAAGGAAGCTGTTGCCATTTGGATCCGAGTAAGACTGCCAGAATTTTTCAGTGACTGAATGCAAAAACTTGTCACACATTGATATCAGTGTAAATGGGGATTATATTGAAAAACAGATACTGCATTTTGTAGCTAAGGTATTATACTTTTAATTTTTTATTTCATTCTCATGCTATGCATATATGTGCAAAGTTTATCAGCCAAGCCTAATGTATATAATGTATATGAAATATTAGTTATCTAGAAATTGTATTATTTCATGTTACAGGTGGCACAATGTTTCTGAAATTCCACATAGTCAGTTTGTCATCGCATCCTCTTCATGAGATAGTTTTTTTTTATTATAGAGCTTTAAATGAAATTATGATCTGCTCTTTTTAGTAATGATTTTTTTTTAATAAAATGTTGATTTTTTAAGAATATGTGAATGTTTGGATGAGTATATTCATATAGTATGTTTTTTAAAATGAAAAATATGATCTTAAAAATGAGGGTATACAGCCACATTGACAAAATTTGTCAATGTTTTATATTTTCATACAATTTTTTCTTGCTTTTAATTAATAATGAATTTATATGTTTTTATAAGATGATAATTTTTGAATGTTCTATATTTTATTATAACCTGAACCTTTAATAAAAATATTACTTTTTAATTGGTTTTCTGCATTAAGTTGTGAGTTTTATTGAAATTTTAAACTGCGTGTTAAGGATATATAAATATATTTTAACAAATAGTTGTTTTTAAAGTTGATTTCTTTTAGCTATTGTTATATTTATATGGCATTTATTTATTGTATTTAGTTTGCAGTTTTGATCAACTTGAAATTACTTGTTTTACTTTGATGTTTCTTATTTATTTAATGATATATCATATTGTTATGCAGGTACTCGTACTATGCTCAGATAAAATGATTTTTTTATTAGTTACAGACCATGTTAGATCTATAATTTCATTAGATACAGTTTTTCCAAAAAAGGGATTTCAGTATTAATTTCATCTTTAGATTTTTTTTTTTTATATAAAAAATTACATCTTATTTGTACTAAACAGTACATGCTTTGTGTGTTATTTACCTTTTATTTTACATTATAACCATATCTTAAATGCTTAATAATTTTACATTTGGTTTTTACCCTTAATATCAACAAATATCAAATTAAAAAAAAAAAGTCTGAAACAGTTGAGGAAAGCAACATATTCTAGTTGTGGTGATAAGATTTATTTATTTTTAGGTATAGGTTCAAGAAATTTATTTTGAACCTTTTGTAAGGTATCTAATATGTTTTCCTTTTTTTACTTTTATTATGTTTGTTTAACAAAATTTTTCATCTCATTAGGTTCGTTTTATAATATTATCGTTTGTGTTGTAAGGCATTAACGAGAATAAAATTATATATATTTATTACCCGGTAATATTTAGAAATGTAAAAATTTAGACTTATTCTTTGTAAAAAGAATTAAATAATATAATATTCAGTAGATGTATTTATTAAGTGCCAAAAACAAGTTGTGCCTTGAAATTTCATTTGTCTAAAAGCAATAACAAAATTTTCCTAATATATTATTTATCATTTTGAACTCATTATTTAAGAAAATACTTGAAATGTTTTGTTTTTTTTTTTACTTTTCAAGCTTATCTCACCTTTAATTAATTGATTTATTTGTCCAGATTCTAATAATTATATTACTATGTTCAAAAATATAAATGAAGTTATGTTATATTTGTGTTCTCTGGAATAAAGAATTATAATTACTTAGTGGTTTAGGTCAAAAACATAAAATTTTTGTTTATATTTTTAAAAAAAATATTTTTTAATATTAATTAATACATTGTATGAGTTAAGCAGTATAATTCATTGCAATTGCAAGATACAAAATGTTAAAACTTTTGTAACTTGTAATAAAAAAAAAATTATATAAAAAGGGAGAAATTTAATAAAATAAAGGTATTGATATTTATTATATAAATTATTATACATATATTTTTTAAATATTATTCACTCATTCATTTTGTTTAAATAAATGTAAATTTTTGTGTAAAACCTTATAGCAGCTTATTAACTAAAAGGAACATTTGGTACTTAATGAACATTGATTTATTTTGTTAATCATAGCCATGTGGTTTCATTTTCACGTAATGAATAAATGTATTGTGACAGCTTCTTTGACCTCTTCGTTTATTTGCATTGTCCTATGTAATTTTTGATTTTTACTTTTAAAGCAGTATTCAACCAAATTCTTTGTTCATTTTACTGTTTTAAGGTTTTTTTGTTTTGATTTTTTTTTTAAATTGTTGGGTTGATTTTTTGTATGAAACAAGAATGTGACATGATATATTGAGGTTATTTAATTTCCTACTATTGCTGGTAACTGAAGAGTATCAGATTCCTTAATGGTCAATAACCATCATTACTACGTGGGAAAAGCACTTTAGTGCTGTCACAGTGCATCTTTTATTGTTTAATTCTGTGATTTTTAAGAACTGGTTTGTTTAACATGACATTAGCACACTGTTATTTGTGATTTTCAGTTCCAGCAGTAATTATTCTTTCTGTATACAGCAAATTAATTACTGGTACGTTTAGATTGTGGTGAAGTTGTTTGATGATTATGCTGTGTAATGTAATAAAAATTTTATTACTTTTTTACTTTATACATTTTTTTATTAAAAGTTCACAAATCCAAAAATATTTTTTTTTTTTGTTTTTGTTAAATTTTTGTAATTTTATTTTGTTTTCACTTCTTTTTTTTGTAAAAATTATTTTTAAATTTGTTGTATGTTTGGCATAAGTTACTAATTTTTTTGTAACTTTTTAGCAATATTATTATTATTTGTAATCTTATTGAAATATTATTTACATACCTTTTGTTAATATCAATTGCTAACAATAAAAATCTTTTTTTAAAAAAAAATTTGATTAGTGTTTAAATGTGTATGCATAGAACATTCATAATGTATTTAACATGTGCAATACTGTTAGAATTTGAATAGGTAATACTTGCTTTAATAACAATTGTTTGTATTATGGCAACAGTTTATTCACACTGTAAACATTGTAATTTTAGTTACAATGAGTTATATAATAAATTGTTCATGTGGCTTTAACTTTTGTCAGATTATGTACTTCTGTCAGTAATAAACAATTCAAGAATGGTTTTCACAAGTGTTCAATGATAACTGACTATAATAATGATTTTTTTCCTTTGATTGAAAGACATTGTTTTCGACTTCCAAAAATATTCTCTAACGTTCAGTAGAACAAAATACTATTATCCATTGATACTATTAATACTAATTTTGTTTTATATATACATTAAATGTCTAAAATATGTGATACTAATTACCTATTTATTTTTGTAATTGCTGTACAGCATTTTCCATTTTTTATTTTATCATTATTTATATTTCAATGAAGTGTTCATTAAACTTTTTTATTTTTATTTTTTTCGTTTCAAGAAACAAATCTGTTTCCGTTTATGTTTGGATTATGAGAGTAAAAGAACAGCATTATTTAGAGTTTATTTAAAAATTCAGTATTTTAAAATTTTAAATTCTGACCTTTGAAAATCATATGGCCTATTTTAGAAAGTACTTCATATTTCCCCTTGTTATAATTAATATAATTCTCAATTAGATAATAAGATTATTTATATTTGGTAATAAGTTACACACAAAACATAATATAAACTTTATTATTACTGTAAGTTAATATCTACAGTTGCTACAAAGTTTACAGAATAGCAGAAATATTTTTAAAAGTCTTAAAAATAATTGAAGCACCTACAAAACAACATTAAGGCTTTCTGTGGAGAGTAGGTAATATGCGACTGGTGGGCATGATACAATCTGTGACAGGGGTAATCGTAGGTGTAGCCAGAATTTTCTCCAGGAGCCAAAAATAAAATAAAGTTTTTTAAAAAATGATTTTATTTGAATATTTGAAAACGCTAAAAGTAATTAGTTACAATGCTATTTGAACCTATCTAAATCTTATTTCAGCACTAGTCTATGAGAGTTCTGGCTAAATCTTGACAAAATTTCTTTCTCAAATCATTTTAGCTTCCAGAACCCTCTTTTTATGCACACTCATCATACAAAGAACAACAAGCCAATTTTCTGTCATTGTTGACTAATAAAGTTTTTACCCTGCGTAAGGTGCTGAAAGATCTTTTTATAGTGCACATTGTGCAAGTAAGATAAGTAGTGCACGTTATATGGATACGTTGAATAATTGGGTTTCTTTAACTAGTGCAGCTAGTTACACCTCCTTCAGTTCGACATTTGGCACATTTTTCCCTTTCCATTGATTGTACCAAAGTTCAGTTTCACCAAGGAAATCATTCAAATTGTAGTAACGTGAGGGTGCAACATAAGCAGTGAGAATGCAGACAAGTTCTCAGAAAAACATTGCTCCAGAGACATTATTAATGACTGTATACGGAATAATTATTGATCTTCTCCAAAACTTGCTAGGAGTCTGTACTGGTGGATTCGCACAAAGTTTCTGCTGATTTATGACTTAGCATATTGAGATCTGTTCCAAGATGCTCAGCAATTATTTCAGCCTCTGTTAAACTCTTGCACTTTCAACAATCGCATGTCCAGGTGTTTTTTCATGGTGTCTATAATGTTTTTTATGTGATTTGCACATTGAAGTAAGTCCACACTTGTTGACTGAAGAGCATTTATCACCGGTTGCAGGAGTGCCAAATATTTGCTGAGACAAACATTAACAATGAATTCTAATTTTGTAGCAATGCATTTGAAAAGCAGCTTTTCTCGTTACATTATCTGTTGATAGTTTTTCAAGTGCTATAACAATTTGCACATAATATTTCTTGAATGTGGTGATACTTTTTATTTTTGAGACCAACAGGTTTTTCACAGAGCATTGTTATATTTAGTATGCATTTTCAGTAAAGGGCCGATTCTTAGAAAAATCTTAATATTTCTTTTATTGTGGAGACCGTATTTCGTATTACTGCTATTTCATTTAAGTTGTTTATAACTAAGTTCAGTTTGTGACTAGCACAGTGAAAGTATAATACTCTTGTATACTTTCTCTAATAATTTTCTGGATGCCACCATCCTTTCCTGCCATATTGGAATACCCAGCGTATCCTTGTCCAGCGCATTTTTCTGGATCAAGGTCTACCTTTTCTACAAAGTTGTTAATTGCAGATGCTACAGATTTTGCATCCATGTCAGTCAACTCTATGAAACCTAGAAATTCCTCACAAACCATCATCTTTTCTTCATCAAAAATATAACCCCAATGGAAAGTTGCTCTTTCCCTACTATGTCACTACTCTCATCTGATACTGTAAGCACATGCTTTCTTTACATCAGTAGGGATCTCGCCACGTAGGAAAATGAAATAATCACATTTTGAATCATTGCTGACAAGTAAGTGGCATTTTTGCACCTTTTTCTATGTGCTGTTTTAAAATGTTACCAGCGTCAATTTTGAGTTTGATCAAGACTTCAAAAACACCATGATTTTCTTTGCCCCTGAAAGGTAGGTCATGTGTACCATAAAACAACATATAGTCAAAATTATTGATGCAACAATTTTCTTGTAAGTGAACAGAAATTAGCTGTACATCAATGGGTATATTTTCAATAAAACATTTTGCTGCTGTGGTTGCCGATTTGTGCCACCAAGATGACATGTGAGATTTTGTGAACTCATGCATCTTTTATAACAAGTATAGCAACTCACTATGAATAACCCAAAACACCATGTACATTAGTTGGTGGAAACGATACTCAGTAAATGCACAACGTGCCCTTTAATTTCTTGGAATATGCCAGCCAAGGAACATAATCCGCCAACCAGCTGTATCTGAATTTCCTTTTTAATTGCACATTATCCTTAGCAGCTAAGTCATTACTTGGAGTTGGTAACCAACAGTTTTTTTTTTAAACTTCCATTTTTTGAGATGAGGTCATACTAAAATATGTTTGATCATTCTGTACACCAGAACCAGATAGTAATGAAGATCCACTTTATTTTTACCAACATTCTGCTTTGCTCTTCTCTGCCACTATCACTTTCGCTATTAATTTTATCTGGTTGCTTCCTCTTCTGTCTCCCTAAAAGAAAATAACTACTATTACACTTCCCAAAAAAAAATTAAAGCAACTAAGAATTTAAGCTTCTGAACAATGGACTCTCTACTTGAAACTTTTCAAACCTAAAAATATTTTTTATTGTCTCGATACAATAATTTTTCACAAAGTTAGTGTTTTGAAAATTATTAAAAACGTTTTATTCATGAAAACTGTTCTTAACCTAAATATGAGTTTCAAAACTATAATGTCGTTTTTTTTAAAGTTTACAAATGTAACTTTTTTCATTTCCTCAAAAGTGTACTAGTGGAATAAGTAGAAAAAACACAAAGAAACTAGTGGAATAGTCAAATCTTAACAGACTGGTTGTACAGAATAAAATTAATGTAAACCAACATGGTTCTGATTTCAGGTTAGAAATTTTTGTCAAGATAGTGTAGTGTTTAACATTACTTTTGTAGTGATTGAGCTTGATCACAATAAAAATTGGGCTATTATGAATTTTGAACCATTCACTATTTATTAGCTATCGAACTTTTAATATTTTTTTTATTATTGAATGATTATATTTTTTTTAATAAACCTTTAATATTTTGTAAAATTTGTTTTATTATTTGCAAAATCAACTATTTCAAAATTCAAAACCATCTAATTAAGCAGAACTGCTGCAAAAGTAGCTAATTATAATTTTCAGTCGGTATTTTAAATTATTGGAGTGTGATATACTTATTATTATTTGCTTATTTAGTATTGTATGATTTTCCTTAATATTTCAGTAATAAACACAACATTAAAATCACTATTATTACAAACAAAAAAACAGTATTTCAGATTTCCTGAACATTTTAGGTTGCTTTAATTGGTTTTGCAACTCATAGATTCAAATTAAAAGTAATATAGATAATATACCTTTCATGCAAAAAAAATTGTTAATATCCATTTTAGATTACTATTGGTACAGGATTGTGGTCTGAACTAGCTCAAATGACTCACTCGCACTGATTACTGCACTTAGATAGAAAACAGAAGGTACTACTAGAACTTGCTGGCTAAATCCAACCTCGAAAATTCTATAACCTTTGAGTTTTACCACAGACCATCCAGACCTTTAACTGCCACCAGTTCCCCACTTGTTCACCAGAGTGTGCTCCTGCCACAAACATGCATTCTTGCCACGCAATACTATTATAACCTATTAATATTGGCCTATAATTTTTTGTTTGTCTAAATGGGCCAGGAGGGCAAGTACCCCACTATGATTACATTTATAGGGATATTGTAGTAGCATCTAGGGGGGTCACGTAAGACAGCTGCTAGAGAATATCAGTAAGTCTAAAATTTTGCATGCAATTCCTGTAATCAATCAATCTACTGCAGCAGATTATGCAGTTAGGTAATATATAAACTTATATTATTTAGCAATTTTCATCAAATTTGCAATGACTAAATAAAAGAAAAGTGGAACATGTGTATTGTATATAAAAGCATACTTATAAAAAAAATGTCTGATTTATAAGCCATGACATCTGCTGTGTTGCATAATGATATGTGTGTAAATCATAATATAAATAAGTGACAGCTGAAAAGTTTTTCTGTGACTTTGACTGCTTGTGTTGTTTACTAAACCAATGCATATTTCTTATATAAATCAATTTATTCATAATTTAGTGATAATGCTTTACTGAGAAGTATTTTGTGGTGGACAAATTTCAAACATTTTATGTTTGAAGAAATTTTGCATTAATTGGATGGATATAAAATTTTTCTGAATATAGAATTTAAATAGTATTCCCCCAGAAATTTGTAGTTAACCTTTTTTTAATTCCCTTAGGTTAAAAAAAAATTATGACAAGGTTTTGTTACAATGTATATTACTAAAAATTATTTTAGTTTTATTTATCTGAGATATGTGAATTTTCAGTTAATGAATGTAAAATGATAATTTTTTGCTTGTGAACTTTTTTACAAGTATTATGCATATAAAGAAGTAGATACTATTTGATAGAAAAAACTTAATTGCTTCTAACACAGAGGGTTGAACAATGCTTAACTGAAGTCATATTTTACTCTATATCACATTCAAAATTATTTTCAATCACAATTGATTTTCTTTACTGTATGGGTGTAAAGGAAATCCTGTAGATTTCTGAGTAGCATAATAAGAGGTTAAAGCATCAAATATGAGGTTTTTCTGGAAAACAACTGGTTTTAAATGTAACTCATACAGTATGGAGTAACTATGTCATCTTAATGCAGTAGTATAGTGATGCTCAGTATGCATCTAACAGTGGTAGAAAGAGGCCAGTGTTTAATAGTGCTGCAATTGAGAATCCTGCCAAAAAATAAGATTCCTGTTAGCCAGAAACTGTAGTACTGTTGAATAAAACCATCAACTTTCTAAAGTTTATGAAGTGAATATATGAGAGGATGGTATTATGATTAAAGATTTTTTTTTAAATTGGGTAGATGAATGTCGCTGATGTCACTGATGAATGTCAAGTGAGAATTGACCAACTGTCTGTTGGTTGGATGTCTGTCTAACCGAATGAATTGATCTTGGATCTCACTCTCAGTTTTCATAAAATGATCACAGTAATAGGCTATCATAAGTTTTGTGCCCAGCAATTTCCTAAACTTCTTTCAAAACAACATAACACAAAAGATAGCATCAAGCTGTTTTGTTAAATTACAGTACTACAGGTGATTCTGCCTTTGATAAAATTGTTATGAGTCATGATATCTGTTTTTTTCTGATTTTAACATTAATGACAAAAATTAATGGAATCAGGATCATACCCAATGGTCACAAGCTAAAAAATGTGTATGAATAATACTTTTACTTAGAAAATTAGATAAACTATTTTAGGATAGAACAGATAACCAACTAAATCTTGTTGGTTGATTTCATGGAATTAGACATCAAAACCAGTTTGGAAGTATGAAGTTGATCAAAATAAAGGGAGCGGCAGAAATAACTCCCGAATTTTCCACCGTCGTAGCTCAGCGCTAGTGGTAGTAGGCGGGTCCGGACTGGTTCCATAGGGCAGGTCTGGTGTTGCAATTTTCAGTCGCTAACATGGCGTGGAGCGGTGAACATCGAAACTTATTTTAAAAATGGTGATTTATAATTGTACGCAGCGGTTATTTCGTACACACTTCGGGATAAGTCGACACGGTGCAATCCCTGACAGGAAAACCATTCTAACATGGGTTAGAAATTTTAGAGTTACGTGTTCGGCTATGAAAAAACCACCGCCAGGTAGACCTCGCAGCGTTCAACTACTCCAGCAAGCAGTTACACGATCTCCAAGGCGTCCAGCCCGTAGGCACGCTGCCAGCTTGGGAATATCTGATCGAACAGTGAGAAGAATTTTACACCAAGACCTGCACTTCCACCCGTTTAAAATAATGGTTGTGCAGGAACTTAGTGAACGTGATTGCCAATCGTATTGCATCTTCTCACGCTATCCTTGAAAATGTTCCAAACAATACAGTCGTACTCTCATCTGACGAAACACATTTTCATTTATCAGGTTATGTCAATCAGCAAAATTTTCGTTATTGGGCAGAAAATAATCCTAGACAACTGCATGAGCGACCTCTCCATAGCAAACATGTTACAGTTTGGTGTGCTGTAGCAGACTTCGGAATCATAGGCCCGTATTTTTTTGAGGAGGAAGGGCGAACAGTTACAATTACGTCTCAACGTTATGTACACATGCTAAACAACTTCCTGAAGCCGAAACAGAATGAAATTGGAAATCGTGTTGTGTGGTATAAACAGGATGGTGCAACCGCTCACACAGCAAGACGATCTATGGAAGTCCTAAGACAAATGTTTCCAGGGCGTTTAATCTCACTGCGAAGTAACATGCCGTGGCCAGCTCGTTCACCCGATCTTGCTGCTTGTGACTTCTTTCTATGGGGCTACTTAAAGAGTAAAGTCTACAAAAACAAACCGACGAATTCAAAGCTGCTATCCGACACGAAATCGTGGAAATTCCACAAGAGATGACGACGAGAGTAATGCACAATTTCCGAGTGAGGCTTCAGTCGTGTATAGACAATGACGGTCGCTATTTAAATGATATTATTTTTAAGTAACTGAAACTTTAAGATATACAATAAATGGCAATGATAATTCTTTTTCTGGTATAATAAAAGTTTGACTAAAATCTATTACGTATTTTTTTATTAGCCCTTCAAACTGGGGAGTTATTTCAGCCGCTTCCTGTATAACAAAAGTTTTTTAAAACTGCATGCATGCTGTCTTTTCAACTGAGTTTGTCTTTTTCTCTTGGGATGGTAGCACTGTCTATAATGTATATCAGTATTTTCAACCAGATTAGACACAGTTAAAATTTGGCAGGCAGTTATTAGAGCTTATTAAGAATGAAGATTTATTTTGTTTGAAAATTATAGGAAAAAGCGTTTGCTTTAAAAATAAAATTATGCAAGTATCAGAGAAGGCTTTTTTACTATGGATGTTATGTCATATAAAAGATTTATGAATAGCACAACTATTTTTTAAGAGTGCCATGAAAATGACATTCCTTAACTTCTTATTAGTAATGGGAAGAATCGTGAACGAGTCGTTCCTTCGATTCGATTCTTTATACTGAATGAAAGAATCGAGAATCGGTTTGCAGGAGAATCCGATTCTTTTGACGATACTTAACAATGAAATGGATAGGCGACGGGAAACCAAATCTTTCTCAATTACGATTCGATTCGTAGCAATCTTTCTTATGCATAGCTTTTAGTGGGGGATCCTCCTACCATACGAAATTCTAGTCTGCGTTTATTTTATTTATTTATTTGTTGTTTTCCACACATGACGCATAACTTATTACATCACCATCACTAATGTTTTTTGACATTCGGCAAATTTATTACTTCTGATTATAAAATATTTTCATTAACTGTGCTATTTAACTGAATAATTGCTAATTAAATTTTATCTTGAGCCCCATAAAACAATTTTTGTTTATTATCAACTACAGCGAATGAGAGCCAAATATTTTTTTTTTCAACTTATAAAAAGTATTTATATCTTAACCTTCGGAAGAACAGTCAGAAGGTGAATAAGAGTGATATGTATGAGTGTAAATGAAGTTTAGTCATATAGTCTCAGGTCGACTAGTTCTACCCACCGGGTTGGTCTAGTGGTGAACGCGTCTTCCCAAATCAGCTGATTTGGAAGTCGAGAGTTCAAGCGTTCAAGTCCTAGTAGAGCCAGCAATTTTTACACGGACTTGAATACTAGATCGTGGATACCGGTGTTCTTTGGTGGGTTGGGTTTCAATTAACCACACATCTCAGGTATGGCCGAACTGAGAATGTGCAAGACTACACTTCATTCACACTCATACATTCCATCCTCTGAAGTATTATCTAAACGGTAATTACCGTAGGCTAAACAGGAAAAAGAAAGAAAAAAAAGGTCAACTAGTTCTGAAATGTGTGGTTAATTGAAACCCAACCACCAAAGATCACCGGTATCCACGATCTAGTATTCAAATCCGTATAAAAGCATCTGCCTTTACTAGGACTTGAACCTTAGAATTCTCGACTTCGAAATCAGCTGATTTGCGTAAACGCGTTCACTACTAGACCAAGTAGAAGTATTTATAACTTGAAAATTTATCTTTATCTAATTTCTCTAAAACTATAAATGACAAAATGAATAATTTAAAATAATATAGCTTCTACCATACCGTATTTTTGAGCGATCCATTGATTCCGTCTTTGTTTTTTTTATCACATCGATGTTATTTTAAATTTACTTTAAGTTTTTACTACTACGCGTACAGTTACTTACACACACACAAAAATTTTGGTTTTAAAAATTGTTGGTTCTATTATCACAAAAAAAATGAACAAAAAATAAAAATTAAGCAAAATAAATAATTAGTTAATACCTTTCAAATAAAATGTATAGTATTTTACATATTTACATGTAGAAATATAATTCTTTCGAAATTCTTTGATGTAAGTCTATTTCGCCTTTCTGTTATTAACTGTCCTGCTTTTGAAAAAAATCGTTCACAGGGAACAGAGGTTGCAGGAATGCAAAGTCTAGTTTGCATTATTTTAAATAATCTTGGATAAATTAACCGCCTTTCTTTCCACCAAGAGAGAGGATTTTGTGTTCTTGAGATGAGCGGTTCATTTATATATTTATCTCAGCTCTAAAATTCCTACTACTGTTGGGTTTGAATTAGTTAAAATTGGTGTTACTTTCCTATCAAAATCTTCCCATGCAGTTGAAATGGAGGGTTCAATAATTTCTTGTTCGGTTTCAAACCTAACACCTTGTTCGATCTGAATACTTCGAACGTTATGTGAAAGTTTTGTGTAAGCATTTTGGTAAGATGCTTCATCTTTACAGCCTTGTTTTTTAAAGCGAGGATCTAATAGCATGCTTTCAAGCAAAGTATTATTACTTTCAACATTCTTAAATCTGTGTTGCAGTTGGTCTAACATCTTGTTACATACTTTAACGATTTCAGAATTCTGAGTAGAAGATTTAATGTTAAGTACATGTCTTATCATCGCTCACGCCAATAAACAGATTTTTGAAATAGTGACAGTTTTTTGAGAACTTATTTCAATAGTTATCTCTTCAAACATTTTCAATAATTTGCAATTTCAGCTATAACTGTCCACTCATCAAATGAAATATTATTTAGAATAGGATTCACCAAAGCGACAGTCGAAATTAGTGGTTCTTTTGTTTCTAATAATCTATTAAACATGTGCAGGAGTGAGTTCCATCGGGTAGGCACTTCCTGTTTTCATTTTAATTCTTTAAAATTCATTTGTCGCTGCATGTTTTGGAGTTTGGAGGCAGCATGACAACTTCGTTTAAAAAATTCGACAATTGCCTTCGATTTTACTACAATTGTTTTTACTTCAGACACTGCTGCTTGGACAATTAAATTAATTGTATGGGCTAAGCAAGGAATATGGCGTAGCTGACAATTGCGAATAGCAGCTTTTAAATTTGCTGCATTGTCACTAACAACCGCTCCCATTTTGTCAGTAATAGCCCACTCATTGAATTTACCTTGAAATTCAATGGCAATGTTTTCAGCCGTATGTTGACTGCAGATTTCCATACAAGTAAGTAATTGGGTTTTTAAATTGCAATCATGGTCAATGAAATGGACAGTTATGGCCATATAATTATTATTTGAAACTGATGTCCAACTGTCAGTGGTTATTGCGCATGCTTCTATATTATATAATGACTTACGAATCTCACAAGAAATTCTATCATATAATTGTGGAATTGAACTACTTGTAATTGATTTCCGACAAGGAAGCGAATACCCAGGGTTTAACATATACACAAACTTCTTGAATTCTTCATCCTCAACGAGTGAAATAGGTTGATATTCTTTGGTTATTAACCTAATTTATTGAATATCTAACGGTCGGCTTTTACTTTGAGGGCCAGATTTTGTAACAAAGGAAGTAAGGGACAACTGTTGTGTTTTTTTTTGAAGACAAAGATGTTATTGGAAGCACAGAAGAAGGATTAGCGGATTCAACAAGGTTTGTTAATTTAAGGGCTAATTGCTGCGATTCATTTGGCTCAGTCGCAGTAGACGTAGTAGAATTTAAGTTATAATGCATTTCTGAAACATAATCAAGCCAAGGATTTTTTTGTCTTGAAATATCAACTCCTGGGTGTTTAATTTTAATATGACGAGATAGATTGCTAGTCGTCCCATCGGCATAGGATACTGAACTACGGCAAAAATTACACAAAGCTTTTCCAGGGTTTGCTTCGGAAAACCCAAGTCCAGATGTGACTTCTTTTTCTGCACCTCATGTTTATAAATTTAAAAACAAAATTTTCTTTTTTAAAAGTACTTATAAAATATCTACTTACGTAAAAACTAATGATTTAAAAAAATAATATCGATAAACATTTAGAAAAAAAAATCGTCTTCTGATTATGTAAAGTAAAAAAATCTTACGAAATTGAGTAGGCTCAAATAAAAAAAAATATAAACACAACTGTAAATAGAACACGCAAAGAAAATTCACCACGAAAACAGAATCGACTGTCGTCTTTTATCCACCAGCGATGAGGTTTGTTGATATAAGCTTGCTTTCGTAAAGGAAACGAATAAGAGATGAAATAAGGAGAATCGTTGGGTAGATGGAAGGGAATAGAGCATGCGTATTAGAAGTGATAGGCTTCTAAGTTTATATTAGTAAACTTCGTATTGAACTGCAAAAGAATCAGATGTTTACTAGGAGGCGAATAAGAGTTGAAAAGAAAGAATCGAAGGGTTGAAAATCAAGAATCGAAGGAGTCGAATGAGTTGAAAAGAGAAGATTCGTAGACATATAGTATGTACGCATCAGTTGAATCGAACAGCAGTACGAAGAGATGAACTGCTAAACTTGGCTGAAGAAGAGAAAGAGAGCATGCGCATTAGAGTTTACAGCTCTTGTAGTTATGGGAAGGAAAAGAATCGGACGAACGATTCTTTTTTACGATTCTTTCTGAGAATTGAATCGAAAGAGTCGATTCCTGAAAAAGAATCGTTTATCCCACCACTACTTCTTATTACATTAATTAATTTTAGAATTTCACAGCGTTTAAATGCATCTATTGCAATAGATGCAGGAAGTACAATGAATTTGAATTCATATGTACTTCCTGCATCTATTGCCTTCTTCATAAAAAGCGCTTTTCCCTTTACGTCTAATTTTAGAAAGAAAAACAACACTATTTGTTCTAGTTTAAATATGTTTCGCATAATTAATAAAAATGAATGACTATGTTGTATTTTTTCATGAACTGTACATAAGTTGTGCTTAAAAATATTGTTTCTTACGTTTGTGTATTTCTTAAAAATAGTTCGCATGAATATAAAAATAATGTGTGAGTTTGTCGTGTTGTCAGCCATGGAGATACATTTACGATGCACCTGGTCGGTGAATTTATGTGTGGTTGTTTTGTGTGTCGTTTTCTATAACGTCATTCAAAATAGTATTAAAATGTCTGATTTGCTTGACATAGATGGTTCTGTTTTAGAAGGAGTGAGTATTAGAATTATTTTGTTGGTTTAATTTTTAGTGCTATGCTTAAGTTCTGAAGAACCGGTACTGTCTTGTGTTTAGGTTATTTTCAAATTACTATATTGCAATTGTCTTTAATAGCTGTTTTGTTAATTTTTAAAACCATTAACGTTTAATAATCTGTTGTTACTAAATTTTGTATTATTGGAGTTGACTCGGAAAAAATTACTACAAGTTTTGAATTTCATGCCCAAATTGTGTTTTGGTAAAATTAAAAAAAAAATCTAATCATAATATTTAATGAAATATTTCTTGAGATATATTATTGTGTATTGTAGTGAATTCAGCACGATTATAATTTTCTGATTATGTTTTAATTTATTTAAATGCTGAATAAAAAAATCATTTATTGTTGAACATTGGAAATATGTTTCATATCAGTATTATTAAACAATGTGGATAAACGTCTTAAATTCTAAATGTAATCAACTTTCATCAATGGAATGCTGCACATTAATTGGAATCATCTGAAATCTCAGTTAGTTATATTTAAGTATAAGTCATATATTTTATTTAAATATGTATATACAGAGTGATTCAAAGAAACGGGAAATTAAATAACGTTAATGAATAATTTTTTTTAGAAAATTAATTTTATTTAATGTTAGTGTACAAATGTTGCCATTTTAGGATACATACATTGTAGTTTATTTTTTAAAGATACGGGGTTTCTACGTAAACACTCACGAAGTCTCTTCGTTAAATCGTTAATGGCTTGACGTAACATCTCAACTGGAATTTCCGCAATTGCTTCTCGGATCTTTGCCTTCAGTTCTTCCGTTGTAGCAGGTCTACTGTGGAACACTTTGCTTTTAAGGTGATCCCACAAAAAGTAATCGCAAGCTGAGAGATCAGGCGATCTGGGAGGCCATCTAATGTCACCTTTTCGTGAAATGACACGTTGTCCAAACAATTGGCGTACAGCTGCCATCGATATTCGTGCAGTAGGTGACGTTGCTCCGTCTTGTTGAAACCAGGCTGTGTTAAGAATTGGTGGAAATCTCTTTTGGTTTTCCACAACAAAGGTTTCAAGCATGGCTACGTAACGAGCCGACGTCACTGTAATCGCAAGACCGTTGTCATCCTCAAAAAAATAAGGGCCTATAACACCGTAAAATTACATAGCACACCACACGGTCACTTTCTGGCTGTGCAACGGACGCTGGTGTAGCTGCGTAGGATTTTCTTGTGCCCGGTATCTGAAATTTTGCTTGTTAACAAATCCACTGAGGTGGAAATGCGCTTCGTCTGACATCCACAGTTCGTGAACAAACTCTTCGTTATCATTTATCTTCTGAAGCATTACATTACAGAATTGTGCTCGCACAACTGCATCGTTCGGTTTCAGTTCCTGGACGATCTGCAACGTGTATGGATGGTATTGCAAGTCCTTCACTAACATTCTTCGAACACTTGAACTATGCAATTGTAAAGCTACTGAGAGACGACGGATTGACCGATGTGGACTTCGTGTGACAGCATCTTGTAAAGCTTGAACATTCTGTGTTTTACGGACAGTTCGCTCACGGCGTGGAGGTTTCTTTTTCATTGCCGAACCAGTTCCTCAAAATTAGATATCCATGTTTTAATTTCACGTGCTGATGTAACACGGTCGTGCCGTCCCAGATTAAAATGACTGCGAAATTCTCTACGCGCTCCTTCCACACTGTCATTGTTTTTGTAAAACGCTTTGATAGCAAATGCACGTTGCGCACCACTCCAAGGATCCATGACAACTAAATGGCAGGTTAGGTTAGAGAGGCCGGCGCCATTTATCAAGTGGTACCAATCGCACACGGCTACCAACACAACTTTCAAGATTTCCCGTTTCTTTGAATCACCTGTATATATATATTTTTTTGAAAAATTACATTATTAAACCATTATGACAAATTGCATAATTTTTTAAAAATATTTAAAATTTTGCTTTATAGAATACATGGAAGTACAGTTTTTTTTTGGAACTACTTAATAGCGTTTAGATTTCATCAATGGAGCTTGTCTTTAAATGGCCTGGGAGGTTTTAAAAACTGCATTGAACTGAATGTATTATTATATTGTAACATGTCAGCATGATAAATAAGCCTTTTGAAATGCTGGTAATATTTAGTGCTTCTTCACTGTGTTCACCACAGCTGACTGTATAATGAACATCACTATTCTTTGGAAAAGAAAATCTGACTAGTCTCATTTGTATTTCAGATAGTTTAAAAATATTGCAGCCATAAAAAAAGACTGTGATAGAAAGTGTAAAGCAACAGATGAAATTAAAAGCAAAAAGCAAATTAATATTATTATTTAACTTCATTTGTAACTTTATTGTTTTCCTATGAAGGGTAATTTCTGCATTTTAAATATTCTTTACATCTGGTATATTTAGCTTGTAAATGAGTTATGGACATATTGATTTATTTCCGAAATATCTTATTACTGTTTCAGTTAATACCATCTTTTATATTATTGATATACTTCAGTAATGATGAGATAGGGGAAAAATATCAGATCTTTACTAAGTACCTGAATGGCTTCTAATTTAGAAAAGCCAGCACCTTAACTGCTATGCCAAAATGCATATATATGTATATTTATGTATATTCAGTGTCTGAAAAATAATGTTGCAGTTTTAAATTAAACTAAATTTGTTACTGATAGAATTACAAATATATGTGTTTTGTTATATGAAAGTAAAAAGTAACTCAATATGAGCACCATTTACAGCCTTGTGGACATTAATCCACTTCACGCAAGAATCTTTTTCATGGTTGCTGTTATTCTTTGGCGCAGGTGGTCAATGACTGGATTTTTTCTTATACAATGTCTTTTATGTAGCCCAAAAAAAATTAATTGGTTTCAAAACAGGCCCTTGCGGTGGCCAAGGGTGGGAGCTTCTCTTCCTGTCCAATCTTCTTGGAACTTGTTCTTGAGACAGTCCGCACAACTAATGATTTGAAGGAACTCCACCCTGTTGAAAAATTAAGCCTTCCGTATTTCAATCTGCAGAAACACAAAATTCTGTAACTTACGCACGTACGCTATGCCCATAGTAGCTCACTCATGGAAAAACATTGTCAAAAATTCAATTATGCATGATACAAACACACAGTTGCAGATGAATTCCACCAATTCATGTGGATTTTCTGAACCTCCATACTCGACAATTCTGGTGATTCATAACTCTGTGGAAATGAAATGTTGCTTCATTAGAAAATAAAATATGCTGCAGGTAGTTTTCATTAGCACAAATGAAGTCTACATGATTGTTACGAATTTAACTCTTTGAAGCTTATTCTTATGTTTAATTTCATGGAGTAGCTGCAGTTAGTTTATAAGCATGAAGTTTCAGTTGCTTGCAAACAACATCAAGGACAGTTCATTTAGGAATAATTAGCCGACGACTAACACTGCGAATTGAATGTTTTGGACTTCGTTGGAAAGACAGTCAAATTCTTTCTTTGTTTTCGGTATTTGTTATAGGCTTAGCTGATGAGTGGCCTTTCAAAATATTTCCAGTTTAAAAAAAAACTGTTCACATCCCATATGTATGCTTTTATCGCTCAGATTTCTGCAATACTTGCATATAATTTCTTTGTATGACAATCACTAACTTTGTTTCTCTGAACCATTACAAGCACCGTACTTTCTCTTATGGTGACACCATGGAACTGAAGCCCAGGCTCATAATAATTTGGTCTGTGCAACAGTCTAATGCAGGTGCTATCTGTTGGAGAATGTGTAAACTAAAACTTAATTGTTAACAATTCAAGATTACAGATAAAACACTATTTAGTGCTGCAAAACAAAAGCTACATTTGTTCTTGAAACCACAGAGTTCTTTTTCAGACACTTTGTAATATATATATATTTCTCAAAAATAAATCTTTTCAAGACCCATATCACCTCTGTACTAATAAATATGTAATGTAAATCAATTCGATCCACCCAAATACAGAATTAAGGAATAACTTACTCTATTTTGTTGTTTTTTTACAAAAGTACTTACGCGGGATATACATTACATGGATATATATATATATAAAATATGTAAATCAATTCGATTCACCTAAGTACAAAACATAAACACACACGGGCACGCGCGTATGCAAGGTGCTGGAATTTATAAATAATAGTTAATGAGATGTATCTGCTGTTAACATATCCGTGTAGAAAAGTATTATGTGTAGCATTTAAACTAAGATCATCTATTTTCAGCTTTTCTGATGATTAGTAGATTATTAATATTGCTCTGTTTTATTTAGGGGGGTCAGATATTGCGTTTGGCTGCCACTCTTAGTGTCCTTCAACAGATTCCAATACGCGTAAGAAACATTAGAGCTGGAAGAAGTAAGCCAGGATTAAGGCCACAACATCTTAAAGGTTAGTTTTTTTATTGTATTATTTTTACATATTATTATTTAATATTGCATGCAGTCTCAATTAATTTTTTTTTTATATTGCCACATAAGCTCAAAACTTGTGTATGGGATATGAAATGGATTTTTGTAGCATATGAAAATTTTATGCCTAACTGGGATTTGAACCTGGGATCTTTAGATAAAAGACTGAGACACTACCACTCTGCCACACGAATTTATTGTAGCTATTGGTAGTATAGTTTAGAAAATTTATAATTTTTTTTACATGGGATCGGAAGTGAAAGTAGGCATTATATATTTTTTTCTTCTGGTGTTACACAACAGAACTATACAGACTTTTGTCGTCAGATGGCTTTTCTAATGACAATCTAAAAGAATAAATGTAATATAGAAACTTGCAGTTAAGAAAAAATGCCATTTATGATTTTTAGGTGCAGGTTGCTATTATTTAACCTTGGAGGTTAGAATAAGTAATAATTGTGGGTCACTCCATGTTAATTCAACCATACTATCTCAACCACCATCTCAGATTTTGATAAAACTTATCTTGTTTATTTTACCTATACAGGTAATTAACCACACTAAATTTAAACTCTCTATCTCATTTCATTATCATGTTATGGCCATTCAAAGTTTTGAGGTTTTTCACGTGCTAGTCAGATGTCACAAGATAAAAAGTCTGTAAATATAAAATAATTTGACACATGTTATTTTTCATCCAATTGTGAAATTTTCAAGTTTCGCTCTCAAAACTATGAGGATTCTAGAGAAAAATATAACATTCTTCAAAGTGTAACAATTTTGGCAGAAAAAAGTCACATTTTTGTATTTCTAGATTTAAAAAAATGAAAACATGGTTTAGAGTTAAACTCAATATCTCAAGAAGGGAAAGAGATAATCTTAAAATTTTTTTTAAAAATAATTCTTATGAAGTGGGCTGTAATATAAATAAATAATGTTTTTGAGGTTTTCATTCCTTTGCATAGTTTTTTAAACTAAATGTAAACATTTTTAATCTTTGAGCGAAGCATGTAGGGTTCCCCTTGATGCCTTTGGTTGTTATTTGTGTTCTGCAGGAAATAATCTTTGTTATTGTAAAAAATCGTTTTATTTTTGACAACTAGGAATTATATTTAAACACAATTTATAATATTAATTAATTATTACATTATTTTAACAATTTTAATAATAGAATAAAATTTATCATCAAAATTGAAAATAATAAAACATTACACTTTCTTGATGTTTTGGTTGATTACAGTAATGGTGTAAAACTTTCTATATTTAAAATAGAAACTATACAAAATAAAAACCCATAATCAGTAACATACAGAGAAGAATTAAAAGTGAATAGATATGGACGAATTTAACGCTGAAAATCCTATTGACTTATTTTACATAGAAAAATGTTATGCACTTATTGAACTTAAGTCTTATGCACTTATTGAACTTAAGTCTTATGCATTTATGCACTTAAGTCTGAAAACTTACTAGATTTATTTCAGTTAGTATTTCACTTTATGTGGGTCCATTTTCAGTCTAAAGAATTTAAAACCTTTTGACATTACTTTTTGTGTAGAATTCATACACTCTGTTGAGATTCTCAGCAGATTGTTCTTACAATCAAGATGTGTGGAGACTCAACAACTGCAAAGATATGAGGAATTGGCACTGGGTAGGTATCATCTCGAGTTGGCCAGTAAAATGATGGTGATGATCCTGCAGGATGTAAAAACTTAACTGTAACACATCGGCTCCTACTTTACTCACTTCAGTTAATATTCCAAAGTACCAGAGATTGTCATACATGTACACAATATAACGAGAGGAATAAGTCTTCTTCTTTCACACTTGATATCACTTCTTTTCTTAAGTTGTAAGTGAGACTGGGCTTCTCATTACTGTGGTCTTTCTTGCTTCCAAAGTCCCAGAACAATCTTTTGCCCTAAAGTTATGGAAATTTCTTGTTCCTGGGAGTGTTTTTAGGTCTTCAAAGCGTTCTTAAGATTGAATGAATCATATTTACAGAATCTTTGGAAATGAAATGAAAGTTAACTTTTGTGATGTTTAATTTACAAAACTGAAAGAAGTCCTGGAGTTAATATTTTATTCTGAAGAGGCCTTTGGAGACATTCGTTTTGTGTCAATTGTTTTACAGTACCTCCATCCCATCACATTGTATTTTTCTGTGGCTTGTAGCAAAGAATGACCATTGAGCTTTTAACATATCATTTTTATGCAGATTTAACTAATTTAGATTAAACTTGTTCTTGTATTGTACTGCACAACTGTTATAATAGTAAATTTCTGTATTGTTGGGAAAGTTTTCCTTGACAAATTCTGATAGCTTTAATTGTATTTCGTACACCATAAAAACATCATGTATCAAGTCATCTGATGTGATGCAGTGTGATGAAACTATTTTTCACCAACACAACTTCTTAAGTTTATAATAACAGGATGTACTGCAGAAGAGTCCGAAGTCCAGTGGTACCCTTAAGCCTCATCCAGGATAGTAAAAGAGTAATTCTCTACAAAATCGATTGAAATAAGAGCATCATTTGGAGCAGAGGAATCTTTGATGCTTTTAAAAAGTTTTGATTGGCACTTTGCAATCTGTCGGTGTGGAACTAGTTTTTCTAGTTTGGTAGTGAGTTCAACAATAAATTAATCAACTTTTGCAGTATGTGTGATCATTTGTGTCCTGTCTGTTGAAATCCATTGTTTGTATTCAGTTCTGACCTCTTCATCACAGTCATCAAACTTTGTAGAAAGTGTGTTAAATTATCTTTAGAGGGGCAGTTGTCACAGTGTCTGAGCATGCATTCACGATTAGGGTTTTCACATACCAGCAGATTTATGAACTCATTATATCCCTCTTCAAGTTATGCTGCATGAATGAGCAGTATGACATTCTGGTAAATGGTCCAGATGCAGACAGTGGGTTCCTCTGGCACCTGCTAAATAGGTTTTTTTTTCTACTAGAAAGTCTATATCAGCAGCTTTTTGTTCCATTATTGTTTTTTCTTATTTGGTTCCTTCATGTGGTATTTCAACATCAAGAACAATTTCAGTTTTCTTTTTCACATTTTGGTGTAATTTTTCTAATTTCTGTTGTGTTTCGGTTTTATATTTTTCTTTTCATGATTTATTCGGTCCTGTTATAGTACATCATAAGCTATAAATATCGGTGAAATTTATTTATTCCTTCCTTATAAGTCCTATGCTTCATCTCCGAGCCAAATCCTTCCGCCCCCCCGTCCCCCAAATACCGTATTTATTCGAGTACCCCGCACTTTTTTTCTTAGAATTAGAGAGAAAAAATAAGGGTGCGGGGCTTACTTGAAATATACCCTTTAGCCGGGATAATTTATGTAAAGTAAACGTTTTCTTAGAAGTACCTAACGTCAATCACATAAATATAGTTACATAGGCTTTCGTTTATCAATACCGGATGCCGTTTATACAGAATATATCCTTAATTATTAACATCCTGTTCATATTATTGATAGGAACGAAGTTACGGTATTTTTATAAAATCGATTCATTCTGTATAGGCTGCATCCGGTTCTAATGACACTACAGTTACAGTATTAGTTACCCATCGTCGTCTTGTCTATTCGCCATAGTCATTGTACTTTTTGTATGTGTGGACGGTTATGTGCATTTTATCTGTTTAGTTTATCTTGTAAAGTTTAATACGGTGATTTATTTTAATTACGGCATTAAAATGAGTACAAACGGACAGCGTCTACGATCTTTTACAGTAAATGAAAAACTGCCCGTTATAGAAGAGGCTGAAAAAATTGGAAATCGGGCGGCAGGAAGAAAATTTGATGTAGATGAACGCTGCATTCAAAACTGGTGTAAGAAGAAACAACTTCTGGTAAAGTGAAAGACATTTTAAAAAAGGGCATGACAGACCAAGTAATAATTCCAGGCGGATTGACATCTCTATTGCAATCACTAGATGTCTGCATTAATAAACCGTTCAAATCTGCATTAAAACAACTGTGCAGTATATGGATGGCTGATGAAAATTTCTTTCTCACGCCTACAGGAAGAATCAAACTACAGAATAAATCAAATTTATCTCGTAAAAAGACAGCAATTCGCTGCCACGCCTAGGCCGATAGAATGCAAATTTTTAACATATATGATATCAGCATAAAAACTACTTTACGAATCAGCCATTCACTCTCATTTAACAAACAAAAAGTTAAATTTTGTTGACAGTGTAATTATTGTGGTTTTATTTAATTAGTAATAATAATTAGAGTTAAATAATGCAAGATTGTTGCTATTACATTTTAAATTGCCACGCCTAGGCCGCTGAATGCCAGCAAGCACCTGTCCACCATTAAAGCGCTTGGAGCCTTAATCTGGCTGGTATCCAGCCATATTCCTCGGTTAGTTTCCTACAGCAGCGCGGTAGGAGTCTTTTCCCTAAGGTAAACTAATGATGTTGGTTGAACAGTGTATCCTTAAACAGAGACGTGCGATCAGACAAGTTGTCACGTACTACGGCCTGCAGGGCTACGGAAACATTGCGGCGTTCCAACTCGACAGAATTCCAGCACAAGAAAGGAAATGCTGCCTCTACGTCAATAAAAACTGCCAAATCATATTTACAGTCGGCGCCTTCCACCTCGGAAAAAGCATTTAAGATGCAATCCTCGGTGCCAACCCCTTTCATGAAGCCATACTGGCCTCGAATTTGAAGTGAGTTCATATCGATGCTTTCCCAGAGCCGTTCCGCCAGGACTATTTATAGGGGGAAATCAACTGACACGGCATCCTGGGGTGACTGATGTGTGGCTTAACGGCGGCCTGGTCGCCCTGCAGGTGCTCAAATAGAATAAGGGAGACAGGAAAGAAAGGAGACATTGGTATTGTGGAAACTTTCTTTTCCATTTATATACTAGGATTTAATTTCTCTTTATTTTAAGATCGGGGCCCTTTACACCCAGTAAGTGTTTTTTTTAGTGTTTTGTTGTTAAATTTCTGTAAATGTTTTGTGTTTTTAAATACAATGAACGGGCCTTTTACACCCTTACATATGACGACCCTGATTGTGATATAAATCCCTTTTAAGAATCTGACAAGGGTTAATGACCATAGAAGTCGATGCCCGTATAACAAAAAAAATATATATATATATATTGCCCCGAAAAAATCCAACACTTATGTCAGCCAACGGGGAAATTGTCTTCCTCAGGAACTCTGTTTGGCATACAGGATTGGCGGTCCCGAGCTATCCGAGCTGGTTGCGATTATGCTTCTCGGTTTCGCTGTTTGAACCGGGGGTACTACATGCGATCCCTGGGATGTTGGTATCGTGGGTCAGGCAGTACCTGACTCACCGACCCGGGTTAAATTTGTGGGAGGAGGCTGACTGGGGTAACCCAGGCAGGATCATTGATCCGGGGCACGCCCAACCGTCGCTCAGCCCGCACCTTGTGACATATTGACTGACGACTTATAAGACCATAGAAACAACAACTTCCGAGGGTCCAGGTAAAAACCCTCGTTCTGTAGAACATCTTTCTTCGGTAGCAAAGAGGAGGAAAAGCGTTGAGTTTAGTGATAAGGAAGAGTTCATAGTACTTGAAAGGAGGGATTGTGAACCATGCTTCAACCTAAGAGTGGAGGACCTATTCTTAAGTACTTATTAATAAAGAAAAAGAATGGTGACTCACTAATATTAGCCCCTTCGTGATAGCTCGTGGCTTCACCGTAGCAGCTGGAGGATCGCTTAAAGATACAAGGAAAACTGCGACGGGATTACTTGTTGAAACTATTAACGACTTACAGTCGTTTCAATTATTAAAAGGAAAGAAGATTTGACATATCGACGTTGATATTGTACTACACAGTATTCTAATTACCTCTGAAGGAGTTGTGTGCAGAGATTTGCTTAACTGCGCAGCGGATGAATTTATTGAAGTACTTTAGGGACAGGGAATCATTGCATGTCGACGGCTAAATAGTCGATGAAACGGAGAAGTTTTACCCTGCACGTCACACGTGTTGACACATAACAGACCTAAATGTTCGACCTCGACTGGACTAAATCAAGTACTTCAGAACTGGACGACTGACAAAGACGAAAAAAAGACCCGGCCTGCGCCGTGGGAAACCGGGAACAAGATAGTTGGATCTGCCCTCCCCACTGCCAAGAGTTACAGCATACAGACGCAAAAGATCTAAAACCGACTGGCTGACCTGCCATGCTGGACTTACAGCTGGTATGCGGGGAGGTCCGTTAGAGTCGGGGAGACACCCCCTTGGGCGAGTATTAGTTACTTAAGTACGGATACTCTCCGGGGGGGGGGGAAACCTAAATGTCCGGAGAAAATAAAGGCAGGATTTCATAGGCTTGATGTGCGTCCGTTCATCCCAACACCACTGTGGTGTTTCGGATGTCAAAAATTCGGACACACTGCCGCGAGATGCACGAGGAAACAGATTTGTACGTGTGGAAATCTTTTGATGATTTGTGCAGGGACTCGCTGATTTGTGTAAACTGTAATTTAAAACCCACCAATTGCCCTATTAGTTATATATAGCTTTTTATTAAAAGTTTTACTTTTTACAAACGGCGTCTTTAGGGACGCAAGGTCAATAACCACCACTGGATCTACATCCTCGATTTCCAAACATAAATCTTTACAATATACCACATACTTATAGGCCTCAGCCGGCCACCTCCTGAGCAACAATTCAGTCAACTATTCCTCACTAAGATCTCTTTTTAACATTTTTTGCACAACTCCTCACGCTCTTCCTGAGAATCAGTCTGCGCAGCTATCTCAGTTGTGTTTTTCTCAACGGATCTTTTCTTTAACAATGCCGCACGAAGCTGTACAAACGTTTCTCAACCTGTTTCACCTCCTTCTTAGTATTTTTATCTGTATTACCATTTGGCGTAGTAGCAAACTCTTCTAGTTCGGTAATTAACTTAACTAGTTCTCGTTCAGGTTCTCTGCTTTTTGTACTTGGGGGTCTTGTCGCTTTCTGACTTCACGCCCTCCTCGTTCTTCTCTTTTTTCAGCAGTATTCACCGACTCCATGCTAGTAGATGGCATCATCAACCTCTGAGATTCTTCCTCTGGACTCATTATTTCTTGTTCTCCCTTCATGGGCGATCTTCCTAACGCCTTACTGGGCTTGAAAGGATCAGATCGTTGATCCATTCCTTTTTGTCTGTATCTCAACAAAGAGACATTCCAAATCTGATATCAGGATCGAGTTCAGGGTCTAAAATCCAGTAATTTGATACCCTACTTGCCTATGTGAAGGGGTCCTTTTTTAAAAACTATTATCTTTTTTCGGATTTTACCTAAGATTTTAAATTGATAAGGTTTCTATACAGACAACCGAACAAACACATCGAATATAACTCTTGATATAAAACTACCCTAATTTTACTACGTGATTATTTTAATAACTTTTTTTATACATTTTCGAGTTATTTATTCAAAAAACTATTAATTGTATGATTTATGATTATAGTATTTATAAAAACTATACCACCTTAACGTTTACATTAATTTTTTAATTTTGTTATCGATTACTAAAACCCCTATGTATTTTGTAATCACCCATCTTACCGAGATATATAATAAAAAACAATATTGTTAAATATAATACAATCCAAAATTTAAAATAAAAATTTCTGTGCAAAACAAATTATTATTTCTACAAAAAGCATTCATTGAGATGAATCTTATTTTTGTGTTAATGTCTAAAAAATAATATATAATTATTGTAGCATAATATTACTACTATTTAGTTTACGATACTTTAATTTGGTGATTAATAATTTTTTTTTTATTTTATTAATAAATCTTAATTTTTTTATTTAGTTGTTTTCATGGAAAAAGAATAAATGCTATTATAAAATTTTTTATTAAAAATGTAATAGGTTTTAATATTTTAAAAACGTTTTGATTCCAACTGTCAGTAAATAAATAAAATACTTAATAATCATTAGTTATTATATAATTATCTTAAAATATAATAATTACATTATAATTATTTAAATCTTAATTTAATAAATTAAAAACAATTGTTAAAAAACCCGGCCAGTGAGTAGTATAATAATTAGGTTTATTCTTCTTTTCTATATACACTTTAGTAAAGTAGTATTTATAAACAAATTTACAACTATATATATATTTTTTCTAATTTTGCAGAAAATTCTCGTTTTCAAATGAAAATTTTTTGATAACCTCAAACTTGGAAACCAAATTTTTTGATAAAATAAAAGAACAAAACGAAATTCTAAGGAAAAACAACAAAATCGATAAGTCAATATTAAGCAGTACTGATAAAAAATACTTCTTGAAAAAATTTTTTTCCAGAAAGAAAGAATAAATAAACAACAAAAACAACCTCGTTGACATGGATGTGTCTGGGTAGGAGCCAAGATATATTCATATTAATACCATTGAAGATACAAAAAATAAAAGAAAACCAGAAATGACTTTATTTAATCAAATGCTACAGGAATATAATTACAAAATAGAAAATAAAACGAATAATGATGATTTACTCAAACTTTTGACAAAAACTGTAGCAGATCTACATAAAAAGAAAAATAATGACAATGACAATGAAATTTTTTAATGAAAACTTTTCTTTTTCACCCCTGATTTTTAAAAACAAGCCAGACGTTTAAAAATATAAAAAATGTTTAAGCCCAAACCATTCCATTTCAGCTCAGATAAGGCGAGTACTGTACAGTCAATTACAATCCAATCCCATTTATCCCAGAAAATACAAACCCAGTTCTATATTCAAGTTCAGTTTCATTCTGACGAGGTTGGGTTAGGTTAGGTCAACGTTTAGGGTGTCCACCCCAGTCCAGTCCAGTACATTCGCTGTTCAGTCCATTATATTCCACTCATTTCAATTTGATTCCAGCCCAGTCTATTCCATTCCATCTCAGTTCAGACGTGTTCAGTTAACGTGACTCCAGTCAAAACAAAAACAAACCAGTCATTCCAGTCCTGTACAGTACAGCCCAGTTCAATCCAATTTAGTCCAGTAAAGGCAAACCCAGTTCTGAATTCAAATCCCCCTTATAGATAGGAATGCTTCGTCAGCGGTTCCTGGAAGGATGGTAGCCAGGGGTGGCGGTTTAGTCGGTGCGGGTTTACATACGCATATTAATAACATCTTGCAGCACCTGTTAGCGAGCCCGACAAAAAAAAAAAAAAAAAAAAAGTTTTGGGTTAGGTTGTTAATTCTAATAAAGTTCATCCCAATCTTGTCCAGTCCTGTTCAATTTAGTGAATCAAGTTTAGCAAATCATGTCCAACCCAGTCTACTCTTGTCTCGTTCAATCCAGTCTGTCGAAACGAGACCAGTCTAGTCCGAATCGGGTAGTTTTGGGGTAGATTCAGTTAAAGAAAGGAGAATTCGGTTCACGTGAGTCAATAACAGTTCAGGCGAGTCTAGTCCATTTCAATTCCAATCTAGGTGAGCTCAGTCCAATCCAGTTTGTAGAAATAGAGAAAACAAACAAAAATTTCAATCCTTCCACTAATTCATATCCTGATATAGAAACAAATTAACCATTATCCACAACGAATGTATTGAATTAGTTTTTTGAAGCTAGTATTTACAATTCCATTCCCCAATTATGCATCCACAATTATACAATCTATTTGAAATTGAATAATAAACATTTTTATTTAAGATATGTATTATATTCTAAGAATTTCCCCTCCCCCACTATATTCAACCATTTTGGATGGTTGTCAACCAACCATTTTATAGTTATCAGGCTAACTACAGTAGGTGAGTGGGGGGATGGAGACCAATGGAGCGAAGAAGATTTATGAATGGTCACTTACTCGAAATATATGAATCGTGAACTATCTAGGAGATGGGGATTCAAAAGCTTTGTCATTTGTAGAGGAAATGAAACTGTATGGAGATGATTGCCAAATAATGAAGTTGGAATGCATAGGCCACGAGCAAAAAAGAATGGGAAAGCATGTTAAAAATCTGAAATTAAGGTACAGAGAGATGAAATTAAGTGATTGTAGTTCTTTGCGTGGACATAATAGGCTGACAGACACAGCCATAATTAATATTCAGAATTATTATGGCTTAGCCATTAGGAGAAATACTGAAAGTTGGTATTCAGTGTATAAAGCAGTGAAGGCTGAGATTTTCTATTTCAGTTCAACTGATATAAAACCTCAACATGGACTATGTCCTCTTGGTGCCGATAGGTGCTGTAAGTTTCAAAAAGCCAAGGCATAAGGTAAATCATATAATCAATCAAAGCACTTTCATTTACCTATTGTTGTCATGAGCGAAATAAAAGGATTTTTTAGAAACCTATTAGCTAAAGATCTTTCAGTAAGGTGCGTAAAAAGTAAAATACAGAACCATAATGAATCACTCAACAGCGTAATTTGAGCACGACGACAAAAAACAGTATTCGTTGGGTTCCAAACAGAGTTCAGCTTGGTGTACATTAAGTGTACATCCTTCTTCTAGCATTTGTAATAATACTATTTTCCTAATCAAAATGTTGTTTTTAAACTTACATATAACTGAAATATTATTATTTAACTGAGCTCTAGATTAAAAGAATAAGCTTGATTCAAAATTCTAGCTGTAATTAAAAAATGAAAAAGTAAAATGAGTTATTAACAAATAATGAGTTTAGATAAAGAATCTCTTTTACTTTTTTTATGGCGTTGGATGAAAATATAGAACAGCATTTACTGGGAATCTGATAAAAAGAAAAAAGAGATACGTTCTTTGACATAAATGATGTAGACCATCCTCTTCTTTTACAGGTCAAAGGTTGAAGTACTATCCAGATTGGCATTACAGAACCTTTATCTTTCATAAACGTTAAATTCAAAACCCAATTGTATGGGTTTCTCAACGACTTCCAGACACTTATGAACAAAAACTATTACATTTTCACAAATACATAATAAATCTTAGAAAAGATAAAGGCTATTTGCCTTCTCAAATACTAAACGCTGATCAGACCCCTGTGTATTTTGAAATGCTATTTGACAAAACCGTAAACAAAAAAGGTGAAAAAAAGTGTTACGATTCGCACAGGTGGTAATGAAAAACAAAGGTGTAGTGTTATGTTTTGTATTACTTCTGATAGATCAAAATTACCTCCGTACGTTCTTTTTAAAAGAAAAACTCTTCCTACTGTACAGGTAAATGGAGTTATTATCAGAGCACTGGAATTAGGTTGGATGGACAAAATCTTAATTTTAGATTGGATCAGGTGTGTATGGCAAAAGCGATCAGGAGATTTACTCAATAAAAAAAATACCGGTATGCTATAATGGATAGTTATCGGGGGCATACGACTGATAAAGTGAAAGACATTTTAAAAAAGGGTATGACAGACCAAGTAATAATTCCAGGCAGATTGACATCTCTATTGCAATCACAGGATGTCAGCATTAATAAACCGTTCAAATCTGCATTAAAACAACTGTACAGTAAATGGATGGCTGATGAAAATTTCTTTCTCAGCCTACAGGAAGAATTCAAACGCCCATATTTTAACCAAACAGATGCTTGGGAAGGTATTTCCACAGAATTAGTAAGGAAAAAAGTTTTAAAAAATACGGAATATCTAATGAACTTGATGGTATTGAAGACGATCACCTTTGGCAGAGCGACAAGGAGACTACCGGTAACTGTTCTACAGACATTGACAGTGACAAAATGATTAATTAAAAATAAAATCCTATATTAAAAAGTGTATTGAAATGATACTTTGTTTTCATTTTACTGGCCTACTGATTCTGACCTAACCTAGTACCTACGGTAATTAATTATTAATGTAATATTAATTTTGTAATTTAAATGAACTAATTAAATGCTTTACTTTCTCAATATTTTCGTATTTACGTATTTTTTTATAATGTCTGTTGCACTTTAAAATACCAGTATATACTCTATTATTTATTTTAGATTTTCGGTCTGGAAAATCGAGGTGCCCCACGGTCTGGGGCTTATTCGTGGGCGGGGGTACTCGAATAAATACTGTATACCTTTTGGGGTATCGTGAATGCAGAACGAGGAAAAATTTTACCAATTCTGTGAAATTGGTAACATTTTTCTAGTCTAACCTACCACAGTGGAGAAAACCTCTGGGAAAGCGACGGAGATTGCTGTGGAGCCTATGATTTTGTGGCAAGCGATAATAGAAGTGATACCTATACAGCAGACTATCACTGGCAGTGCTACAGAGGATTTACATGTAGATGGTCTTTCCCTAGACCCGCCTTGGACTGCAGAAAAGGGACCAAATGGCTGAAGTCAACAGACTTCTAAGGAAGAGGAGGATATTCCTTTAGAATTAGAGGAATTAGTCTGGAGATTTGAGAGACTTGCTAAAGGTAAAAAAAATATGGACAAGAATGTCAAGAGGAGTATTCATGAAGTGGAGGCAGACTGCACGCAGTATTGCACTCAAAGACTGGAGGGGAATGGTCAGGAATTTTGCATTCTGCATTGGTGAGAGATCAACATCAGAAGTTGCCACCCAAACGATGGTTGTCACTGGCTGTCTGATTGCAGACGCATTAGATAATGGGTGCCTGTTTCACAGGTGGCAGAATTGATCAAGAGAAATTGGCCGAAAAAGGTATTCCAAAATACATATGTTTGAGTATCAGATAGAGGTGATCGGGCCATTAATATGATTGTGATCATCAGTATGCATAAGACGAAGGAGGGCAGGGTGCTGCAGACGCTAGCCACCAGGCACCTGCAGATAGGATGGCTCTTAAACAAGCCTGGCATTAAAGCAGGGACTATGATTTCAACCACAGTCAAGGCCAGGCTGATTAGTAGCAGTGGTGGTGAGGATCTGCCGATCACCAATATCTTCCATGCGGCCTAGGTGGATTCAGATGATGCCGTCAACTTGGGCAGATTCTGGTTGATGTGTTTGAAAAGATTAGGATCAGTAGTGGTGGTAATGTAGGGCTGCTGCAGGTAGAAGTTTATGGTCAGGACACAACCATGTATGTACAGAAATTATTGGAGTGTGAGGGGAGGAGGACTGGATGCAGGCACCACCTTATTGTGCCTACAGGTTGACTTCCTCCTGCACAGATTGGCAGTGAGCCGGCACCGCAGACACATAAGATGTAGACAGTAATGTCAAGTCGGGGTCATTATCTGCAGACCTGCTCAAGACAGTTAGATCTGAGGTGATGGTACCAGAGGCAGCTGAAATTCGGTCTATCAGGAAGGCTGGGGACCAATTGGAAATCAGGGTAAAAGAAAAAAAGGATGCCTCGGGAGCCTTTAGGCAGGCAATTTCCCTTGTCATAAATGAGAGTAGTGTTCATCCAAAAACAAGACTACATATTAGAGACCTGGAGAAAGCCATATTGCCAGATGAGATTGTACAGGGGCTGGCACTGGTCTCTGGACAGGAGTTACCAGGTGACTTGAAAGTGCCGGTCAGGTCGGGCTATGGTGAAACAGGTGTGGCTGTTTGTTTGTTAGCTTCCAACGCTATGCACCGATGCTGTTGCACAGAAGGATGCAGTTTAGTTTGGTATCCTGCAGTGTAGACCCACCACAGCGATGCTTACACTATCTCAAGACGGGTCATGTAGTGCGGTTTTGCATGGGTGAAAACATAGTGGAGGTTGGGGGGGGGGGCTTGCCTCAAATGTGAGGCAAAAGGCTATCGGGTGGATAACTGCATGTTGAAGCCTAGTTACTTGACATGTAATGCAGAGGGGCATCGCACTGATGGAGCATCATCGCCTGAAGAGGCAAACAAAGAAACTCAGCCCTCGTTAAGGAGAGCAACAGACTGAGCCGGGGGAGGACTGGGCAGTCCTTGACTCTATGAAAATTGTACAATTTAACATGAACCATTCTAGGTTGGCACGGGATATGCTGACTGTTCACGTATTGAGGGTAGGTGCGGACATAGAATTCGTCTCTCAGCCGTATGATCCTTGTCTGGGCCTGGACTGGATTGTTTTGGAGGATGGTGGGGCGGTACTCTGGTCATGTGCATCTCTGCTAATGCACGATGTTCATAGAGGCGATGGTTTTGTTAAGACGAGAATAGGTGGAGTGTATTACTATTCTTGCTACCTCTCGCCCAACATTCAGATAGAGAGCTACAAGGAAATCCTGATAAACATCTCCAGCACTTGTAACCAGTGATTTTAATGTGCTTGGGTAACAGCCTGGGGCTTCCCAAGAACGAACGCATGATATACTAGTTATGGATGTAGTTGCAGCAGTTGATGTGATCTGCCGTAATGAAGGAGATGTTTATATCTGTAGGAGAGGCATATCAGGGCCCATTGTGGACTTAACATTTGCCATGCCTGAGGTGGCTGTAAAGATTACGGACTGGCAGGTCTCCAAGGAGTACATGGGCAGTGATCACCAACCAATTCTGATGACAATTTCGGATAACGGCCAGGAAAGAGGTGTTTCTCTTGCGTTCATGGGCCGGAGTGTTAAGTATTTTAACCCAACTACTTTAGCTGAGGTCCTCGACTTTCCTGGTATACATGATGCAAACACGGTGGAAGAAAAGGTTTATTGCCTTGCACTAAACGAAGCCTGCGTGGGTTTACCATGGAAATGTAGCAGACCGGGACACCCCACAACTTATTGGTGGACTATGGACATTGCCAGAAGGTGTATGGAATGACATAAAGCCAGGAGGCGGACGACTCTGGCGTACCCTGTTAGATCTATATACGCAATTCATTATAGGGAGTGCAGGAAGGAGTTTGCTGGACTCATTATGAGTCTAAACAAAGAGCCTGGAAGCAGCTCATTTTGAAGGTAGAAGATGATCTGTGGGGGAGACCATATAAAATCTTAGTTTGAAGGACCTAAGCTGTGGGTATTCTGTTTTGGTGCTTGATGGCGTGCTTGTTGCTTTGGAGAACATCATAACCATATTGGTAAGTTCTGTTTTGCGTCCTTTTGTTCGGTGTACTTGTCTGTAAGTTGTGCGATGAGTGTGTGTGTGCGCACGAGCGCTGATTGGCCGTGTGTGCTGATGGTGTTTTATTGTGACTGGTGGGTTGCTGTGTTGTGTTCTTCTTGATGACCTGTACTGTGTGATGTGTGTGTGTTGATGGCTGTTGTGATAATTTGGGGTGTGTTGGAGCTATTGTACATGTTTTGTTGTGCCTATTTGTGGGCATTATGCCTTCAGTTGCCTTGTGTGTTGCTGTGATACGTTGTTCATGGGATGTGTGCGTGTTTGTTGCTACTTTATTGTTAGTGGTGTCTGATTGTGTGTGTGTGGGCGTTTACGCCCCTCCTGAAGTAATACCACATTAGTGGTTTCCGGGAGGGAAGGTATTTGTTGAGAGCCAGACTAAGGAATTATTTCTGAAAGAGGGCAGCAGTTCTTTCAGTAGTTATTAAGGGCGTAGATCAGGAGGACTTAAACGGGGCCATATCAACATCACTCAATCTTTTGAGTACTGCACAGCTGAAAGCAATGGAAAACTACAGCTGATTTTTTTTCTAAGAAAATGTAACTCAGCATTTTCATGTACAAAGATGGAGCCTTCCTTGGTAAAATATTCCAGAGTTAAACCAGTCCCCCATTCTAGGATCTCCAGGTGGGGACTGTTAACGAAGGGTTCACAAAAAATTTTTAAAGTAGTATTCTACGAGTTGGAGCGTGGAATGTTAAAAAAGGTTGGTAGGTTGGAAAATATAAAGAGGTAAATGGGTAGGTTAAATGTAGTTGTAGTAAGAATTAGTAAGGTTTGGTAGGAAGAGGAAAACTACTTTTGGTCAGGTGATTTTAGAATAATTAACTGAGCTTCAAATAAATTGCAGGCAGGAGTAGGTTTCGTAATGAACAACAAGATAGGGAATTGAGTAGAGTATTTCTAAATGCATAGCGATAGAATCGTTGTAATAAGGATAAAATCAAAACCTAAGCCGACAACAATTGTTAATGTCTGTGTGTCTACAAATATTAATGATGATGATAAGGTAGAGTGTGTGTATGAACAAAATGAAGCAATTAAACACATAAAAGGGGAAGAAAATTTATTAATAGTTGGAGATTGGAATGCAAGCATTGGAAAAGGCAAGGAAGGGTGAATGTGGACTGGGGAAAAGGAATGAAAGAGGGGACTGACTTATAGAGTTTTGCACAAAACATAATTTAGTAATTGCCAACACCCAGTTTTAAAAATTATAATAGAAGAATATACACATGGAAAAAGCCAGGTGATATTGCAAGGTATCAGATATTTTATTATATCATGGTTAAACAAAGATTTAGAAATCAACTCGTTGACTGCAAAGCTTATCCTGGATCAGAAGTTGATAGTGACCATAATTTAGTGATAGGGAAATGTAAATTGGAGTTTAAAAACCTGAAGAAAAGGTGTCAGATGAATCTGTAGAATTTAGAGAAGCTTGAGGAACAGGAGGTAAAGAAGATTTGTAACAATTGCAAGAGGTCTGAGTAAAAAAGATAAGGTAGAAAATGTAGAAGAACAATGGGATAATGTTAAAAAGGAAATTCTTAAATCAGCAGAGGTGATCTTAGGTGGAACATAGAGAATTGGTAGAAAACCTTGGATAACAGAGGATGTATTGCAGCTGATGGATGAACGTAGAAAATATAAGAATGCTAATGATGAAGAAAGTAAAAGGAACTATCGACAATTAAGAAGTACTATAATTAGGAAGTGCAAACTACCAAAAGAAGAATGGATTAAAGAAAAGTATTCAGAAGTGAAAAGAGAAAAGATCATTGGAAAATAGACAGACCATTTAGGAAAGTTAAGGAAATTTTGTGGTACATAAATTAAAATCTAATAATGTGTTAAACAAAGATGGTACACCGATTTGTAATATGAAAGGAAAGGTGTCAATAGATGGGTGGAATATATTGAAGAGTTATACAGAGGAAATGAATTAGAAAATGGTGTTGTAGAGGAAGAAGAGGATTAAAGGTGAGAAACAATACGGAAATCTAAATATAAGAGAACATTAAAAGATTTGAATGCCAGAAAGGCTCCTGGAGTAGACAGAATACCTGCAGAATCACTGCACAGTGCAGGTAAGAAGCGATAGGTAGATTATACAAACTGGTGTGTAATATTTACAAAAAAGGGGAAGTTCTGTCAGACTTCAAAAAAAGCATTATAGTCATGATAACAAAGAAAGCAGGAGCAAATAAATGTGAAGAATACAGAAAAATTAGCTTAACTAGTCAGCATCAAAAATCGTAATTAGAATTCTGTACAGAAGAATTGAGAGGAGAGTGGAAGAAGTGTCAGGAAAAGACCAATTTTGTTTCAGGAAAAGTATAGGGACAAGGGAAGCAATTTTAGTGCTCAGATTAATAGTAGAAGAAAGATTAAAGAAAAAACAAACCAATATACTTGGCATTTATTGACCCAGAAAAGGAATTCGACAATGTAGACTGGAATAAAATGTTCAGTGTTTTAAAATCAATTAGGGTTCAAATACAGAGATAGAAGAACAATTTCTAACATTTACGGGAACCAAACAAAAACAGTAATAATTGAAGAACGTAAGAAAGAAGCCGTAATAAAAAAGGAAGTCCAACAAGGATGTTCCCTGTTCCTGTTACTTTTTAATCTTTATATAGAACTAGCAGTTAATGGTGTTAAAGAATAATTTAGATCTGGAGTAACAGTACAAGGTGAAAAGCTAAAGTTACTATGATTTGCTGATGATATAGTAATTCTAGCTGAGAGTGAAAAAGATTTAGAAGAAACAATGAACGGTATGGGCGTATTCCTCCACAAGAACTTTTCACATGAAAATAAACGAGAACAAAACAAAAGTAATTAAATGTTGTAGAATTAATGTAGATGGACTACTGAATATAAAAATAGGAAGAAAAAAATAAAATGCCGAAAAGCACAGGTGAAATGAGCCTTCACTCAGAAATACAATTTATTTATATCTATGTATATGTTTAGAGTATAGCTTTATATTGAAGTGAAACTTGGATGATCAGAGAACCTGAGAAGAAAAGATTAGAAGCTTTTGAAATGCGGTACTATAGGAGATTGATAAAAATCAGATGGGTTGATAAAGTGACAAATGAAGAGGTGTTGTGGCAAATTGATGAAGAAAGAAGCATTTGGAAAAGTATAATTAAAAGAACAGACAGACTACAGGCCATATATTAAGGCATCCTGTAATAGTTGCGCTATTATTGGAGGGACAGGTAGAAGGGAAAAATTCAGTAGGCAGGCAATGTTTGGAATATGTAAATCAAATTGTTAGGGGTGTAGGATGTAGGGGGTATACCAAAACTTTGAGGCTACTGGCACTAGATAGGGAATCTTGGAGAGCTGCATCAAATCAGTCCTGACTGAAGACAAAAAAAAAAATGATGAAGGCAAACTGCAGTAAGACAATGAACTTCAGTTCTGAGCTTAAGTATATTGAGTTCTTCCTCAGACAATTCACTTGCATTTTCTATTGCTTTTTGGGTGACATAACTAGATTTGTGACATTCTGTCTGTATTATATTATATATCCCTACACTGCACCTATTTTCCATTTTGAATTTAAGTCAAAAGCTAGTTAAAATTTCTTATACCTGGTAATTTAATACAAATGTTCTAGCAGATATCCTTTAGTTATTATTGTGTATTTCTTTTAAAATGAGTAGCTTAGTTTCAAAATCAGCCACATCCAAAAATTTTTGATATTGAATTTTTAGTGTTACAAAATATATGCGTTGTAGTAATATATACGCTGTAGTTAGTTACAAAATATATGCAATAAAACAAGATTTGTTCTTCTATACCAGCTATATCAGAAGAAAATTGCTTGATGTATTTCAATATTCTGAAATATTAATATACTTAAATATTTGAAAAAATAATTATTTTTAGAAAGTGTGTATTAAAAAATTTATTATAAATGTTATGATTTTTTAAAAATAAAAGTAAATTATTTTGTAGTCTGAAAAAATCATCTTTTTTGTTTCAAAACCAGCAAAGTCCCAAATTCTGTTTTAAAATCAGCCACATCCAAACAAAAATTGAGTTTTGTGCTAAATGTAAATAGTTAACAGAATACGATTTTTATTATTTAATTAGGAATGACTAATAGTGAACAAATAAGAATTTTAGTTCTGAAAATGTTACTGCAACCAGTTTTTTTGCTGTTCTGAAAAATTGAATGGAATGGATGTGGCAGATTTTGAAACTAGGCTACTCAAATATACTAAAAAAAAAAATCAGTTACAATTTACTAGTATTAATAATCCATAAAAGTAAAGAAAAACATATAAAAACCATTATACACTCACATACAGAATGGTACTTACGTATTAACGCCCCGCAGCTACAGCTTTATTTAAAAACAAAGTAGTCAATCGGATTTCGGTTGAAAATGATTAGTCTTTTTATTAATTTTAATAAATGGTTATTTATATTTATTTATTTTATAAATATAATTTAACCAAACTTAAACTACGCTCGCTTCGCTCGCTAACCTTGACTAATTAACACTGTAATTTTTTTAGCATTTATTTAATAAATTCAGTAATTATTGCAATTATTTATTATTTAAATCATCAAAATACTCCTGTTAATTAGTCAAGGTTAGTGAGCGTAGGTTAAGTTTGGCTATATATTTATAAAATAAATATTTATATATAAATAACCATTTATTAAAATTAATAAAGAGACTGTTTTGAATCTATGTTAAACTCTATATCGGCCCATTTTCCACCGAAATCTGATTGACCACTTTGTTTTTAAATAAAGCTGTAGCTGCGGTGGGGTTAATACGTAAGAACCCACAGAATTAATACATAAGATCCTAAACAGTACACACCATGCTGCTTCCTCAGGAAGCACAAGTAACAGACTGACTAGGTAAGCAAATTATAGCTTGTCTAATGATATGCCTATCCAGGCGTGTATGTCTCCTGTTGCTATTTGCACAGTTCCAGCAGCAAACAGACATGACTGCACACTTTGCAAGCTGGCCTGTGTCTACTTTCATCTTTCTTACTTTTGAATTCAGTTAAGAACTGTAATCAAATGATTACTTATTACTTTAAAAATAGTGCAAGTGGCAGTTTAATAATTGAAATAGGTCCTACAATGGCTCAATGTGTAATTTTGAAAACGTTAACATTTATCTTAAAAAACTATACAAAGGAATGAATACCCAAAAAATTTTATTTATTTATGTTGTAGTCCATTTCATAAGGATTACTTAGGAAAAACAAAATTTGTGATTATCCCTTCTAAACCATGTTTTCATTTTTAAAAATCGTAGAGATGCCAAAATCGTTGCACTTAGAAGAATGTTATATTTTTCTCTAGAATCCCCATAGTTTTGAGAGCAAAACTTGAAAATTTCATGATTGGATGAAAAATAAACTAATGACAAATTATTTCATATTTACAGATGCTTTTTGTCTTGTGACATCTGACTCGCAAAATGTGAAAAACCTCAAAACTTTGAATGGCTATAACTTGATAATGAAATGAAATAGAGAGTTAAAATGAGGTGAAATTTGGTGTGGTTAATTAATTACCTGTATAGGTAGAATAAACAAGCCAATTTTCATCAAAATATGTGATGGTGGGTGAGAAAATTGTTTTTTTTTGGGGTTGAATTGTCAAGGAATAATCCTAGTGTTACAGTTACTGCAGTACTTTTTTTTAAAATTAAATACTACATACAAGTAATAGGATATACTGTTTATGGAAACTACAGTTCAAAATAATGATTTTAAAGGAGGAGCATAATCTATACAAGTATTTTAATTAGTTTCATAAAAACACTTAAACCAAGGTATTATTACCATTGTCAAAGAAAATATAACCTTATAAATAAGAACTAATATGTATATTTGATTACAGTGTTTGGTTAATTATTGACATTTCTAAACGTCACCTTCCAAATCTCATTGTTAAACCTCATGGTTAATATCCAAATTACTTTATCAGAATCATCTATAAACGATTAAGTAAAAGTATCTCAATATTATTATCTGCATGTCAAAAACTACAAAGAAGCAATAATGTGGATACAAATGAATACTGGTAAACGAAACTTGAAATGTCAACAGTTTGTTTTGAGAGCAAAAACAATATTTATTAATACATTTAATGTTATATTTTTAAAACTTATGACATTTGTGTAACATAGTTGTATTTAACACATCTTAACTTATAGTAGAATAATATTAAAATTATTTTGTTAACTTTCCTTATTATGTTTTCAATTTTTCTACAGATTCATAATACTTTTTGTAGCTGAATATTTTTTTTTTTAATGTAACTCATCTGATGATGTATTGATCACTATAAACGTACTCATGAGTTAATAGAATAATTGAAAAATACAATAAGATGTGTTAAAAATAATTTTAAATAAGATTATATATGTGACGTGAGTATTATGTGTAAAGTATTAAAACTTTAATTGCAATCTAGTGTTTTATTATCAAAATTTTGGCTGGTTATTAAACTGGTTCTAATGACCTGATCTTATCAGATTTGATAGTAATGTCAAACTGCTGTTTTTGGTATAATTAGTTTTAATATTCTAAAGGGTTTGTGTAAGATACATAGTTCATTGCTCAGTGAAGATAATGTCATTTATGGTTCAATTCATTCGTTATAGAAATCTTCATGGGTATCCCATGCAACATCAATTTAGAACAAATTTGTGTTTTGCTTTATAAGAAGGAATATTTTTGGGGTTTATTTTTGTATTCACGATACATTCAAAGAATTGTACATTTATTTAAGAACATAATCATTGATTACGAGATTAAGACCTGACAGACTGTTCTCAAGGGTTTTCTAAGTGGTAGTGTAAATACATGTCAGGAATATTAGATATGCTATTCTACCAATTAACGGGAACTACTACAATATTTATTTGGAAGAATTAAGATCAACCTTGGGAAAAGTTTGTTTAGATCAGCGTTATAAAGAAAAAAATTGATTGTACTCCACTAAGACTATCTAAAATTAATTTTATGTAATAGTGTTACAGCTGTAGAAGGTTTCTAATAACAAATTTACAATTAGATATGAGTGGAAATATATAAAAAGGCAAGCTCTGTTTCACAAAACAAGAGTGATAAGTCTTTTTCAACTTGTGTGAAGAATAAATAGTACAGAAATTGAAAAAAGTTTGAAAGTAAAGTCAAAGGAGAAAGAATAAACATTTTATGATAACATTCTTCTTTTGATAGAAGCTGAGATGAATTAGAAGAAATTATTAAAAAGGCATGGATTCAGGATTAGGAGAGAGTTCAGGTTGAAAACAAGAATGATGAAAGGTGATCAAAATGAGGGCTTTGAGGAATTAAATATTAAGATAGGAGGTCATAATAGATGTTGCAGAATTTTGTTACCTTGTTTTTAAAGTTAGGTCTATTATGAATTTGCTGCTGCTCATATATTCAATGCAAACAGGTTGTGCTTGTATAGATTAGTTATTTTAATCAGTAGTCAGCTGTAGTTTGTTATATTCATTCATTTATAATGAATTCTACAGTCCATGATCCCACAAAATGTGAAATACAAGGCGTAATTTGGTTTTTATGTGAAAAAACAATTCTGTGGTTGAGATTTTGAATATTATGATTGATACTAAAGTAAAGTGATGGTGCATTCATTTCAAGAAGGGCGAATAAATGTTCATGATGAAGAACATAGCAGTTGGCTGACTGTGATAATGGTTGGATTGATTAAAAATGTTGATGAAACAAAAACAAGAAAACCACTGCTTCACTCATATTACAATTGTCTTTAGTTTCATGATCAAAGACAATTGATTGAGACAGTTGATTTATGAAGTTTTAACAGAAAAATTGGGCTCTAAAACATTATGTGTCAGATGGATGCCACTGATATTAACTGACACACAAGAAAAACTGTCTTGCTGCTGTAGATGAATTTTTGCTGAATTATAAAAATGAAGGTAACGAACTGTTTGATCACATTGTTATTGGAAATGAAACTTGGATTTTTTATTTGAATGGCTAGCCAAAGCAGTAGTCAGTGGCATTCATCGTCTCCTAGACCGAGACCAAAGAAGTTCAAACAAAAATGTTAAGTAAAGAAGTGTATGGCTACTGTTTTTATCAGATAAAATGGGTGCCTATGCTTGTCAAATTTAATATTTAAAAAACTACTGTGAGTGCCAATACGTATTGTAATATGTTAAAAAATATTAGAACTATAAAAAAATGACGTGGGATTTTGTATGACAATGACCACATATGCCAAATCAGACAATGAGGCAATTGAAGATTTTTTTCTTTATTTTCAATCACCTACCCTACAGTCCTAACTTAGCTATTGGCAATTATTTTCTTTTTATTCTCCTTAAATATTGGCTTGTGACACAAAGATTTGACAATGACAATGAATTGAAAAACGGGATGGGATTATTGTGTGGCTTAAGTCACTAGTGGTGGAATTCCTTGAAGAGGGAATACTCGTGAAACGCTACAAAAAATGCTTTGAAACAACTATGTAGAAAATTAGTAAATAAATGTGTAAGTAATAAAGATTTTTTTATATTTTTTGTTTCAAAACTGATCTTACTTTAAAAACACGTCTTGTTGATTGTCAGATTACAAGGATGGGTGAAGTGCGTTAGTAATCGGAAGCCGATTCACAATAACAGCTTTCTTGCCAAAAATGAATCTGCTAGTTTTAAATGTAGATGTGTAATAAATAGAAAGATATTGAATTGAACATTTTTCTGTGGAGTTTAGTAGTTTACGATACCAAAATGTGGGCAATAGGAAAAGCAGATTGGAAAAGAGACCCTTCAAATGTGGTGTTAGAGAAAAATGTTTAAAATTTGATAGATTAATAAAGTTCAAAATGTAGAGGTCTTAAAATGAATAGAGGAGGGAAAAATGTATTGCGAATCTTATTAAGAAATGAACTAGGTTGGTAGGACAAATGATAAGATATCAAAGTTTAGTAAAATTTACCATTGAACCTTTTATTAGAAACTAACTAGTTAAAAAAATTTAACTGCAGATTAAAGTTATTTATGATTGTGCTTATTTTTTACTATATGGATAGTAATACTGTGTCATTAATACTTTTAGGTTTGGAGATTGCAAGAGATATTTGCCAGGGTAACTTGGAAAATGCTGTTGAGAATTCTGTTGAAGTATCATTCTATCCTGGCCAGCTAACTTCTGGAAGTTATATTGGCGATACAAAAACTGCTGGGTAATCATGCATTTTAATAGTAATAAATAATATTTTGTTGGTAAAATTTTAATTTAAAACTAACAAGATGTAATTCTGTTGGTAAAACATGTGATTGACTAATTTCATTTTTTGACGTGATAACTTCTTATAAATCGATGAACGCCGGCAGCACGCACAAAAAATTGTCTCGTTCCGCCTGAGCCGAGCCAAGCCGAACCGTCATGCAATGGAATATACTATCATGTCAAGCAGGTTTTGGCAGGCTTTTCAAAAACAGCATTTTCATGAATTTGATTTATGATTTCAATTTCATCATTTTAAATTGACACTTTATCAACATTGATTTGATTAAAGTTTATTTCTATAACAAATTGTTCATAATTATTTTTGAACAAATCATTCAATTTAAACTTATAAAAATTATTAGTATTAATTATTATTATTATTAAATGAAATGAAAAATGGAATATTAACGTGCTTCATTAGCTAATTAAACAATCACTTGATTCAATTTGTTTGTTTAAACAAGTAATTTTTTAAAACATCCAAATCATGGATGAATTTAATTAATTGGAATTTTCATCTAGCCCAACGCCAGTTTCTCAAAAAACATGTGTTTACTTCATAAGGATAACAAGTTTTTTTTTACGACATTACCATCAAAGGTCGATGAATATCAAACCTCGATGCATATCGACTGGATCAAACCAATCCTCCACAGGCTCAAGATTTTTAATAATGGATACATCTCTTAAAATATTGAGCAATGACATTGTAAAGTTGTTTTAGGTAGAGCTGGACTACTGTAGCCCCTTTTGTGAACTTAGAATTATACGGATACTCCAAATTTGATATTAATTCATGTAAAAAATTAATTCATATTAATAGATTTTAAGAAAAAAGTATGTTTATAGAAATTACTTATTAACTTTCTTTAAAAACTTCACATGTAATCTGTCATAAGGACAATGGACAATATATAAATTAAAAAAAACTGAGTTTTACTTAAAATTGCATTTAAGTCCTACCCTACTAAAGGCACTTGAATTTACACTTTATCAACGCAACTAATTTTCAGTATGTTCTTATAAAATTATAGTTTGGACACAAATTTTTATATTAAGATATATTCATTTTTACAGCTTTATGCTTTTTCAAGCTACATTCTTTACTTTTTCTATTATTTCATATTATCCACTTGATATCAAAGTATTCCTGGTGTAGTTAAGTATTTTGTTATCAGATTCCTTCTAATTTGTGTGTAAATACAGATTCTCAATGTGCATTAAGGGAAAGTTTTATCACTGTAGAAAAATTTTATTCTGTTGTCATGTTTAACTTGTCTAAATAGTTTTTGTATATCTACTTTAATGAATGACCCAAGAAGTTACCAAGGATGCTTAAAGTTGTGAAATAAAATCATCCTTTATCATAAAAATAACAATTTGCCTAAAACAAAACACATTTGGTTTATTGGCATATCCTCCTTTTTCTTCATCCAGTGGCATATCAGGTCTGTTCAAAAAATATTTGAGCTTGATTTTTCTCTTTGGAAGCAACTGAAATCAAGTTATACTTAACTTTACTACGAGGATGGTTGAGTTTTCCGATCCTTGTACTTGAAGGCAGTACTCTGTTTAATTGGGTTTCTTCTTTTGTTGTATTATCATATTTTTTTGTGATAACATGTACTAACATTATTCAGTTGATATCATAAATAAAAATGGCCTAATAGAGATATAAATAAATAAAAACAAAACTTTGATTGATGTATCTTTCTTCATTAATGTGACAGATAGTATAGAAACATTGAAACATAAAGCTGCAGTCACATGTTAGTAAGTATCTGTTCACCACAAATATCACCCATTTCTCATAAAATTTCTTATCCATGAGAACTACTTTTGTAATGAGACAAAGGCTACTATTTAGTTATAGCAATTTCTGTCTGTTGAACCATAGATTTCATTAAGGAACTCCAACCATGCAGCCCCCAACCTTGGTTACAAAATGATGTTATGTATAGTACCCCTTTATGTAGAGTTCCATATAGAACAGTTTAGTCAAACGTTAAGTGTTTATTTCATTGGATCAAACCAATCCTCCACAGGCTCAAGATTTTTAACAATGGATACATCTCTTAAAATATTGAGCAATGACATTGTAAAGTTGTTTTAGGTAGAGCTGGGCTACTGTAGCCCCTTTTGTGAACTTAGAATTATACGGATACTCCAAATTTGATATGAATTCATGTAAAAAATTAATTCATATTAATAAATGTTAAGAAACAATTATGTTTATAGAAATTATTTTCAAGTATCTTTTTATTCATGAATTAGAAGAAATTAAAAATTCTATTAATCTAGTAGTGCTACCACCTAAACATAATTACTATGTTTGTGAGCATGTGATTTTTTTATTTATTTGTGTAGCTAAATGAAACTATAAGGTAATACTGACATTAGGTTATCATTTTTAATTTACTGTGTGTATTGGAGTTTATTCTAATTTAGGTTTTTGTTTGTTTAGGAGCATCTGTTTAATGGTTCAAGTAGCATTGCCGTGTGCTTTATTCAGTTCAGGTCAGACAACACTGCAGTTGCTTGGTGGTACAAATGCTGATATGGCGCCACCAATTGACCATACTGTTACAGTATGTATATTAAAATTTTGAATCTAGAAAATTGTTTTTCCAGTAATTGAAGCATCAAATTCAAAGTAGTTGTTTGAAATAATTGCTGCCTTGAAGTACTTCGATTAGGTTTAATTATTTTAAATATTTGATTATTCGCTTGGTTCATTTACATAAATAAAAAGCTCTACTTCAATTATCATATAAATTATATTTATTATAATCTTGATTATGCAATTAAAATATCATTATTAAATTAATCATACATTGTAACAAATACAAACGAGTCTTCAAAGGATGAGTAGAGTCTGACTTGAACACTATTAGACTTAATTCTAGTGCGGAGCCAGTTTTTATAGCTTGGATGAAGCCAAGTGAGCCATATGGAGCTGAGTGAACCGCCAAGAGCTATGTAAGCTCTATGGAGCTGAATGAACTGTCAGGAGCTGTGTCTCAAAAGAAGTATTTAGCCACAAAGATACCATTTAAAATGGTTAGATGGTTCATCTAACATTTGAATAGTACGTACAGTTTCTTTGTTTTTAAAACAAACAAGAATCATTAAAGAGGAAGAATCCTATGGATACAAAGAGAAAAATGAGTGATATATATATATAAAACTAGATGTACAAAAAGAAATATTTAGAAGAAGAAAGAAAAGTGTAGGTAGCAATTGCACAACAGAGATGACATCAGATGAGTTAGTTCCGAAGGTTTCATGGCAGTCTGTTTATGATTTAAAATTGTTTATTCAGTATCCGGATATTTCACACTTAGTTATAAACAACATTATGTTGAAGAAATGTAGTTAACAAAAAATTGGGTGTGAGGTGGGTGCTGAATTTTAGTGGATACACAAACGCAGAAATATCTCGCTTCAGCTCAGAATCATTTGCAGTGTCTTGAAAATAAATTGATGCTATTTGACTATCTTATAAAGGTGATAGACCTGGATTTCCAAAGTGATGAGTCAAACGGCAATCAATACAGTGGTGATAATTCATCTCCAAGACAAAGACATGCAAGCAAGCCATATTTGTCCAAAAAATTAGGCAGTAATTCAAAACAAAAGATGTGACTTATTGTTCAGTGTAGTTGTGCTTTTGCATGATAATACTTTATTTCACACTCCTGCCCTAACAGTTTGCAATTGTTGGAAAAATTTGCTGAGAAACTTTTCTCCACTCATTTTATAGTTACAACCTTCCAGAATGTGATTAAATTAATGAAAATTAAAAATATTGTGATATTCAAACTTCTTTTTCAAAATTGTTATCTTTAGAGAACAAGTATGAAACTTAATAGTGAGATTATTTATCATTCAGTCTTTGTAGCCCCCTTAAAAAATAAAAAGTAAATACTGTGATTTCAAAATGTTTTTGTTTTTCATTGCATATTTTGCCCTCAAAGGCCATTCTAATAGGTTAATAATATGATGTTGGTTTCTTTTATCAAATTGTGTTGTATTTTCATGAAAAAGTAAAAAAAAATTGTATTGTGAAAAGAGTTTTCAAACCTCTTTTTCCTCAGGTTTTTTTTACCTTCCTTAGCTCAATTACTTTTAACACAAATTGAAATATACATTTTGTAATTATTCTGTATAAGAAGCTTTGCTTCTAGAGTCTGGCAAAAAAAGATTTATTCTGTTTTACAGTTTATGATTTAGGTGCTTTGACCCCTAGACAGCTTAACCCTCTAGCCCTCTTAAAGTAAGAAAAAAAAAATTTTTTTCATAAGAATTTTTTTGTTTATTTTCAGCACATGTTATGTTTTAAATGACAATTAAAAAACAAAAGGTTATCTAAGGGTTTTGAGACCTTTGTCATTTTATATTCTGGCCCTGTAACAGCCTCAAATCATTTAATATAAATATTGTGATATTGAAATTATTTATTTTCAAAACTCTTTTCTGCCTTTAAGAGCAAAAAGAAGCCCAATCTTGTGTTACAGTGGTTCAGATATTTTTAATTTAAAATACTTAGCTTTCATTAATTTAAAATATTGAAATGTTGGAGTTCTATATATTCTGTTGTGCTTCTGGTAGTAGTAAGAATCTTGTTGAATTAAAATTTTGAGCTCAAAATTCTACGTTTCTCAGCAATGTCATTAAAAAAAATTGAAATTCTGAGATATGAAGAGTTTTTTAAAGAGCAGTAATGTTGAAAGTTTTTACAAATTTTATTTTTAAGTACCTATAAAAAGTGAGAGACCTTCCTTTTCCCCTCATATACTCTTTAGTTTTGAAAATTGGAAGGGATTTCAATTAACAAAAATTTAATTATTGAGCCCTCAACAAATAAAATACATTATTCACAGTTCTGTCTTTTCAGAGCTGACACAATAGTAGTGGTACCAATTGTAATGGAAAATATAAGGGCAGTTTGTTTTATTCATAACAGAAATCTACATTATAACAGGTATTTAGAGAAAGGTATTTCTCATCTAATGATAACTTTTATTTTACTATTTATGCTGTGTTTAAACAAAACATAAAAATTTTGCGATAGTACTGGTTACTTCAGATTTTTTTTAAATACAACTTCACTGTAGCTTTAAATAAAACACTACACCTCTCCCCTGTTTAAAAACAAGCTTTTCATAATTTGCTTATACAGTATTCGTATAACATTTTAAGTAAAGAAAAATTAAAGGTATGAAATATGAAGCAACTCTGTTAGAAACATTTTTCATAATTTTAACTAAATAACTGCCCTTTATAAATAAAATAAAATAAAAATTTATTTTATGTCTATTTGATTGTATAAATTTCTTTGTGGGAATATTTTATAGTTTGTATTAAGACATAATCATGTGTTCATCATGTTCATTATACCTATCATGATTGTACTAATGTATCATCATATGTATGGTAGTTCATGTATTACCATAAATGAGTATTTTACAGATGAAATCAAGTTCTATTACTATAAACATAAAAACAGAATTAAAAAAAAAGAAAAAAAATTATATATGTTTTTAATATCCTGTAATAAGAAGATTAATGTTGTTAAGAAACAAATATAATAATGATAAACATAATTATGATAATAATTTGTGAATTTAACTAATTTAGCACATTAACTGAAATAGTGAAGAGATTATTTGCAATTCTAATAAATGTATATTAGATGATAATGTTTTGATGATAATGATATTATTTTGATGATAATCATATTAATAATGATACCACAAAAAGAACTATAGTTAAAAATGAAATTAATATGCATAAATTACTAGTACAAGATAAAAAAATAAATGAAATTGCAAATAATACAACAAAAAATATCAGAAATATGAAATGCATTACATGTGGTAGAAAAAGTCATAAATATACCAAGAATTATTTATAAACTGGAGACATATTAACATTAAAACATACCTTGATAAACAATTTGCGCAGATAACATATTCTTATTAAACCAACATACCTGTCATTATACATAAAAATAATTATATTGAAAATATGAATAAATATATTATGGATAATAATTTTACCGACATAAAAACCCCAACAAATAAATACTAAAAATTACAAAAACAATTATTGAATATTATACAATCTCCAAAGTTATAACGTTGGCTGCTCCAAAATTATAACAGGATTAGCAAAAATTCATAAACCTAATTTTCCATTGCAACTGCTTATTAATTTTAAAACTGCACCATCATATATTACACAGCCAAGGTAATGGATAAAATTTTAAGAAATAAAATAAACCTACCGTATAATAAAAATAATTTACAAAATATGTTTACAAATATACCCGTAAATGAAACTGAAGATATAATTTTAAAAAATCTGTTGTGGGCACCACAAGACTTCTTTGTATGCCTATTAAATTAAATACACATATACATTTTTTTAAATGAGTACGTACAGTTTTTTTCACTAATAACTTTTATTTTTTTTTTTATTGTTATTATTCAATTATTATACATTGTAAAACGTTTTTACAATCAATCATTTTAATTATTATTAAATCAATATATTTAAATATAAAAAAAAGAAATTAAGTCTAATTTGAACTGATGTGCTTTCCCCTTGTAAGATCCAAATAAATCATTAATTAAACTTTTATTTGGCTGTAACTCTGGAACCAGTGAAAATAGTACCACTTGTGATAGATCACTGTAAAACTCTTAATGAAGATTTATTATGGCAGTTAAGAAAAAGTTCAAAATGTAAATTTTTTTTTATTTTGAACTTTTTTTGGATACTTTGGTTCAGTCAATTGCAATCAAAAGAGGAGGTACATAACTAAATCAGTCGTAAATCCAAAATTTCAACATTCTATGGCCATTGAAATCTGATAACCGAAATTTTTCGCAGTCATAATGAATCGTTTACTTTGTACAAGGAAGTAAAAATTATCTTGTTAATAAAAAAGAAAATTATGTGAATGTGAATAACATAATTATTATAATGTGGAGTACATGTGTGCAAAATTAGTTTGAATTTGAAGGTAAATTTTACCTTCAGACTGAAGGTCTGGCCATGGATTCACCTTTATCGGATATTATCAGAAATATATATTCAACGTTTTGAAAATATAATAGTACATAATAATTATGCATATGCATGATGTTTTATTATTATGTTTATTTTTTTTACACATTCAATGTGTACACCATTAATAATTCCCAAAATATTCAACCAGTGATCAATTTCATGCCATGTTCGTTGAAACGTATCTAGTCTATGAGTTCAAATGCGTTAACAATCCTCCCCTTACGGCAATCAATAGTCACTACACAAGTTTTGTTTACGTTATCCTTGATGAAACACCATGGGAAACTTCGGTGATCTAAGTGGCCCAGCAATGGGTCCATCACAATCAATCCAGTATGTGTTGTTGAGGGATTCACACAAACCCCAATGTGGTGGCGTTCCAACTTGTTGGAATATTATTTTGGGTTATAACTCTTCAAGCTTAGGGTAAACAAACTCTTCTAAAAAGTCCCGATAGATATTTGTGTTAACTACCGTCCAATCAGACGATTGTGAAGTAGTCTGCACCAAACATTAATTTTTGGGCTACGTTTAATATGGTCAAGTTCAACATGTGGGTTCACTGATAAAAATGTAGTCTGATCTGAGAATATAACTTTTTTAAGGTGACAATCAGCATTTTCAATTCTTTCAGTCATTTCTGCAGAAAATTCCTTTCTAGCTGTGAGACCTTATGGTGTAATGTGCTGCAATATTTGCTGTTTATAAGGACAAAACTTTAATTGTTTCTTTGAAACATTGTGAGTAATAGATCGTGAAAGATTTAACTTGCACACTGTACTCCAAGTTGACTTACCAGGGCTGCAAACAAAAGACTGACAATTGATGTCAATTTTTTCATCTTATATTTTAAGCCTGCCTGCACCGTTCTTATATTCAACTCTGCCAGTTTCTTTCAATTTTTATCATACCATGAACAAATATTGTTCTAGAGAGTGGCTCTAAGTTGTAGAGTTTTAAAATTGGGTCGAAGCTATGTGCCTGATTTTGTTCCAATAAACCATTCTACACATTTTGCTTTCATTTGTGGATTCATGGTGATTGACATATGCAGTTACTTATGCAACCACAGCACTATCTAGTATTTCCCGAGGGAGAAGTTACTTATTAAAGAGAGAGCTCCCCAACCATTCATTAATTGGAATATTACGTTTCTCTTAATAGGATATTAAACTTAAAGATAATTCCCAGACACCTGGTATAATTAAATATGTACAACACTCCTTGAATATACAAAAAAAAAATTGATAAAAATATAATCCATAGAGCAATATATATATATATATATACACACACACAGTATATATCACTTTACTGAAATTTATCTTAAGATTCATATTATTCCTCTCTACTGTTAAATTATATTTAAGTCCTATTAAATAAAACACCTAGTACAGAATATTGAGGTAAGACATATCTTACCTTAATTTTTCATGCAAGTACTTCCCTGGAATCCTGCATTTCAATCATGACTAAGGGCGCAGAATCTCACGAAAGTACTTTGATGAAAAATTAAGGCATGAAATGTGATATCTCATTACTCTGTACTAGATGGTTTACTCAATATAATCTAACATTACAGAGGAATAATATGAATTAAAAATATTGATTTCAGGAAAGTAATAAAATGTAATATATTGTTGTGTTTTATACAAAACACAGTAATTACTTAAGTTATACTTACCATATTAATTTCAATTACATTGGGGAACAAAAAAGAATTTTTTTTTGTCTCTGGGAAAAAAATCTGTGATTGTGGTAGTAATTTTTCTCCTGAATTCAAATATGATATCGGTTTTTCCCCATCACGTACAGTTTCTGAGAGACAGGCATTTATAATTTCAAACATTTTAATACTTTCTGCATTCTTAACTACACAATATTCAAACATTTGACTTGCCTAGAAAGCAAGAAATGATAATTTTCTGCTTCATTTCACCTGTGGAGTATTCCTTTTGATGATCCAACAATAATTGGCCAGCATATAAGGATCCCATTTGCCTCTCTTACATAGCTGAAATCTCCTGTGAAAGTATTCCCAGTGTTCATCGATCACTGCGCCAAGATTTTCTGGGAAGAAGTCTAGGTGCGAGTGCAGGAAGTGTACTTTTAAGGACATATTACTACCAAATTTTTATAAGATGTCATAAGATCATTGACAATATCATGGTAATTTTCCGCCTTTTGATTTCCAAAAAAACTCTGTAACATTTTTGAATGCTTACCAAGCGGCTTTCTCCAGTGGATTCAATAGTTCCTCAAACTTTTCATCATGCATTTCTGATTGTATTTATGGACCTACAAATATTGCTTCTTTAATTTTTGTATCACTAATTGTAGGAAACTTCTGTTATAGTAGCCGTACATGAAACCAGGAGTACTGTCCATGGCCTGACCAAATTCTTCATTAATGCTAGTTTGATATAAAATGGAGGTAGATAAACATTTTTAGGATTGCACAATGGGTCATGTTTCACATTTTTCTGTTCAGGAATGAGTGATTTGCATTTAGGCCATTATTTTCTAATGATATGGTGTTTTCTGTCCCTACTATCCCATTCATATGAAAAACTATAGTACTTTGTGTAACTAAGCTGCAGATCAAAAATAAATGCAGTTACCTTCATATCAACACAAACATTCCATTCATACACTGTATATTGAAGCTTTTCTAACATAAATTTAAAGTTTTCATATTTTTCTTTCATACTAGCAGAGTGAATCACAGGTACTGATGGGAATTTATTACCGTTTTGCAGAAGCACGGCTTTTAAACTATCTTTAGAGGAATCAATGAACAAGTGCCATTCTGTTTGGTTATGTTCATTGCAAAGTGTCTCCATAATAGAAGAAATTTCATTACAAAACACTGAACCATTTTCTTCAGAAAAATTGTTTTTAAATTCAGAATGATGATTACAATAAGTACATATCTTTGTAATTTTTTAAGAAGATTCTATCCTTTTAGCTAGGAAGCAAGCATTTCAGAGTGTTTTTTGGATAACTTCAAATCTTGGTATGAGATTAAGATTTTCTTGAGTCAGTAAATGAGGCTGAGATGAAATGCTTTATTCAAAATTTCTATCACCATAATCTGTTTTCTTTCTTACTTCCATTAGACTCAGCTCTCTTCATCTAATGTCACATGTTCTGGAGACTTTGGTATGGGCAATTCTTCACAGTGTGGAACTGGTCTCATTGCAGATTGCAAGTTAGGGTACACCACTGTATGTTTTGATTTTGATGCAATCCCTTTAATGTTTGTTAAGCAGAAGAGTGATCTTTGGGTTTCCTCCAAATCATATGGAGAGCAAATTGTATGTGGCGTGTGTCTTTTTTCCATGCAGTGAGAAGCCTAGAACACAATAAACAACAGATATGCGGGGCCCAGGCCCTTGTTTGATTCCCAACTTTACACTGAAAATAAAGTTCATACACCTTTTCACTAATGGAGTAAGGTTTCATCTTTGGGACTTGAGTGTCAATTTCACCACATGCATAAAAAAATTGTTAGAATGATTTAGACAAACTCTAGACATTTTGTAACTAACGATTAATTAAAAGAAATAAAGTTGTAAATATGTAATACACAATAATTCAGACACACAAAGCACTCACAATGATGTGTTTACTGGTTCACTACTATCTCACAACTGGCATCGCTCTGATGAATGTATGCTACACTAGATCACGTTTGTACATATCTATATACATGTGAACAACAGTAGCAATGCTACCCTTTGAGTTAGCTCATTTGGTTCCATCACATTTACAATGCCTTAGGAGCTTTTACTTGACGTAGACAAATTAAAAAAAGTTAAAATAACAAAAAAACTATGTGATGGAGAAATTCCGAATACATATTTGAAAACAGGTTAAAAAAACTGCGTTAAGTACAGCTATTTGTACTCGTGAGACAAAAATCATACCAGATTTTGACCAGTGTAATCGATTTTCACAGGATCCCGCATTTTCAGTTTGTATTGAATTTTATAAATGACATTATATAAAATTTTATACAGTGGTAAATATAATGTATATAAGAGGGTTATTATTTTTCAAGGTCCGATCGGTCACGAAATTAAAACCACAGTGAAAATAAAAAAATTTTTATTTGTAACAAGTACTTACATAATTTTATGCTATTTCTCTATATAGTCGCCACTCCAATTTAGACATTTGCCGTTGGGTGGTACCAACTTTCCAATACCCTCGTCATAGAACGGAACCACCTGTGTTTTTGGAACCCATCTCGCACACAGTTTGCGGTACTGAAGTCTCCCACTCACAATGGTGTAGAGAGCTGACCTTGAAATTTTAGGAAACGAATCGTACAGAAATTTTGAACCGATGATTTTTTCGAATTGCCTCATCCACTCTCTCAACGAGATCATCGGTTGACACTACTTTCCTTCCCTGACCACCTACATCATGAACATCTGCACGTCCTGCTTTAAAGTTCCTGCACCATTGTCGGACTTTGCTGTCACTCATTGAAATTTCACTGTACACATTACTTATTCGTTGATGAATTTCAGCTACATTACACCCTTCAGCCTGAAGAACTCGAATTACCGCATGCACTTCACACTTGGCGGGAGATGCTATTGTAGACATGTTTACATGCTAGCTGCGTGTTCAGAACTAAACGAAGTGACACAGAGTGATTGAAGGCCATACTAGAGATGCTGCGCAACACATATGTGCAAAGGTTCATCTGATTTTTCTGCGGGTTTTTATTTCGTGACCGATCGGACCTTGAAAACAGTATGTCTTTCAAACAACAAAATCTGAAGTGGAAATAATCTTTAAATGACTCAATATAACTAACATGTTGTATTAAGGGATCATGTCTGGTTCAAGAGGGAAGTTTAGTTAGTTTACATTTAAGCTTACTTTACATTGTTTTTTGAGGATCAAAAATTATCCTTATATCTACCGACAGATTGTTTAATAATCAAAATGTGCTTGTTTAATTTTTCATCTCTATAAGATTTTCTAGAGTACGAGGGATGTTCAGTAATTAACGAGACAAATTGATGTAAAGAAAAAATAGTTCTTTCAATGACAATGAAACTTTTTCAAGGTTGAATTGGCAACCTTGGGAAGACATTTAATCAGCTGTTCGATCATAATTAATCTAAACATAACCTCTTCAGACTGATGTCGATTTCAGAATGTCAGCTTCGCTTAAAACATGTATGCTGGAAGAACAATGTTCAGTGATAAGATTTTGGTATCAGAAGGTGTGAAACTGGCAGAAATTTTTTCAGTGTTAAAACAGTATGTATTTAAACTGCAGTAACATTTATAAGCAGGTGGAACAGCTGCATTTAATTCGGGCAGAACAAGTGTGACTGATCTCCATTGCTCTGGAAGACCAGTTAAAGTTTCAACTACTGCACTGCAAAACCACATAAATTAGCTTATTTGCGAAAACAAGCAAATCAAAATTTCTAAAATTGCTAGTCTGTGTAATATTAGTGTTGGAACCACGCATTCAGTCATTCATGACGTGCTGAATTATCGCAAATGTGTTGAAGATGGAACCGAGACCCATCCCCTTTACGGACTTAAGCCCATAAAGTCACCCGGATTTGCATTTGTTCACAGCTCAGAGAACAGTTTGGAGCAGATAGTAATGACTTTCTGGATTGTATATATGATAGCCTATGATAAAATGTGGATACACAATTGCGAGCCCAAATCCAAATGGCAAAGTCTTGAGTGGAAACATCTGAAGTTACCCACCAAAAACGTTTCAAAACTCACACCTCAGCCGGAAAAGTGATGTTGAAGGTCTCTGGGATTCGCAAGTTCCAATTTTTAGTAATTATAATAAACAGTGTAGCATGTACAGTGACTACTATTCTAACATGCTCCAACAGAAAGTGAGATCTGCGATACGTTGCAAACATCAGGGCGTTCTCTCAAAAGGTGTGATTCTTTTGCATGATAATGTGTTTTCTCCCACTTTGCTCAGAGAACAGGAGATATGCTTGAGAAGTTGAGTTGGGTGGTATTGTCCTTATAGCCCTGATCTCACCCCATCTGATTTTCATTTATTAGGCGAGATCAAAGACTTTTTATGCGACAAGAAGTTTGACAACAGTGAAGTGGTCAAATAAGTGGTACACAAATTGTTAAAACAGCAAGGTAAAAACTTGTGTGTTGCAGAAATCAGAAAGCTCACAGAACAATGGGACAAGTGTTTAAATTTTGCTGGAGACTATATTGAAAAGAAGTGTAAGTTTCATTGTCATTGAATTAATCATTTTTTCTCTACATCAGTTTGTCTTGTTAAGTATTAAACATCATCCCTCATATTTGCTCTTAATGATATTATTTCAGTAAAAAGTTATTATTTTATTGTTTGTACAACATAAAATCTCAATTTCTTATATTTCTGAAATAAAAACTTTTTACAGAAAGTTAAAAACATTAACTTATTTTTATTGTGATAAATATTAGTTCAGAATAAATAACAAATGAATCATAAAATTATAAAAATCTGTCTTATTGCACTAGTGTTTTAAGCCACTATGAAAATAGTGTAAGTGAAGGAAAATAGAAAACATCTTTGTACAGAAAATCCTTGAGAGGCACTTAGTTTAATCAGCTTGTGTAATTTGTTTAGCGGATTTTAATTGCAGAGTTTACGCAGAAATCAGCATTATGTATGTAGGTGTGTGTGTGTGTGCTGTGGATTAATTAACTGGAATATGGTTCAGTAAATTGGATTTTAACCAGGGTATTGTAATATCACAGAATAATAATTCAATGGCAATTATTATTCTTGGGTGGCATTATCTTGTTTGCAGTTGGGCATGAGAAAAGTGACAAATGAAGAAATTGCTGCTATCTATGGCTTTGCACAGGCATATTGAAGCTGACATACATTATTAATTATATCATTAATTTAATTGATGGCTGTTTTTTTTGTAATTTTACATTTATAAGATGATTTTAAAAAAAATATTTATGAATTTATATATTTTTTGTTTCTTGGTGGTAATAATTATTACTTAAAATGGCTTTTGTATTTTTCGTAGGTTTTCAAGTCAGTCCTTAAAAGATTTGGTGGGTCTTTTGATCATCAGTTAGTAAGAAGGTATGTTTTCATAATTTTAATTAATGTGGTTTTTCTGTCTATATATAAGGTGCAGTTCAAAAGTAATGGCCGATTGATGGCAAAACGAGAATAGTTGGAAGTATGATAGAATTGTTTCAAATACTTATATGTATACTTTATTTTTCTACATAGTCACCATTTCACTCCGAACACTTTTGATATCATAAAATAAGCTTTTCAAACTCACTGCATAAAATTCTGCCCCCTGGGATTATAGCCATCTTTGCACAGAGTTTTTCAATTCTTCATTCTCCTTGAATCATTGAGATACAGGCAAAGAACCATTTGGAAAAGTACAGTTAAAAGAAGAGACAGACTTATAGGCCACTTATTAAGGCATCCTGGAATAGTTGCTTTATTATTGGAGGGACAGGTAGAAGGGAAAAATTGTGCAGGCTGGCAATGTTTGGAATAAAGAAATTGTTAGGGATGTAGGATGTAGGGGGTATACTGAAATGAAATGTATAGCTCTAGATAATGAATCTTTCAGAGCTGCATCAAACCAGTCAAATGACTGAAGACAAAAAAAGAGAAATGTAATCTTGAAATTTTTTTACAATATGAAGTGAGATTTTGATTTCACTAGTCTGTAACAAATTAAAACCAAGAATCCAACTTTATTGTTGAATATCGTGAACCAGCTCACTGTGCTGGATTAGTCTTTCAAGATAATGATAATTCAGTGTGCTGTTTGAAATTAATATGTAATGGTTTTTATTTTTTGAATAATTTTTTTTTGTCATTTTTTTGTTAGGGGTTTCTATCCTAAAGGTGGTGGTGAAGTTAAAATTACTGTTACACCAGTAAAATCATTAAAATCAGTTAATATGACTGATGGAGGATCTGTTCAACAAATTTGGGGTGTATCTTACGTTGCAGGAAGTGGTGAATTCCTTATGAAGGTAAACTTAATATCATTTCTATTTTATTCCTGTAAAAAGAAGTGTTTGGTTATCTAACACAATATTTCTCTTATAATTTAAAAAGAATTTTATAACTTGTTTAATAAGAATCATGCAGTGCACATTTAGATTCAAAAATTTTTTTTAATTAGTATTGTAGTTAATATGTTTACGGACACTAGAAAATAATTTGGTAAAGACAAATATATAAATATATTAATGGTTAATTATCTTGAACCCAATATGTATTTATTTGTCTTTATTCATTAATGAAAGTATATCTTTTTATGATGATATTGAGGTTTTGATATTAGTGGTTTTAATATGCTTAAATGTATTTTGTGTATAGTGAGGAAATCCTGACCGTAATTTAAGACAAGCTTTAGTAAATGATGTCACAATCACATTTTTAGTGTAAAAAAATTAAATTGAAATAAATATTTGGCTACTGATAAATTTTTATAAAATTTGAAACAAGTTTTTTAAAATATATCTGTTGCAGTGATTAATAGAATACATGAGAAAATGCTCTAATTATGTAATTGTGAATGAAACCATGAATGAATGACAGGATTGTTTGAATAAAGGAAGTATTATATTTTATTGTGCTTTTAGTAAACATCTTTTTTTTATTTATTCTTTATTTTATTTTATTGAAGGTTTTTGTGTCAGTAGCTTTTTGATTGTACTATAAGTTTACTGTAATATTCTAATCAATGCTGAGAATTTTTGACATCAATACAAATGACCATGCTTATGCAAAGCAACAGTTCTGCTATTGGCACATTTTATTTCAGTATGGCAATGAGTTATTTATGTACACTTTTTCAGTCTTACTTATATGAATTTTTTGATTTTAATAGTTTCTTACTTTTGTTTGGCTTTTTTTATAATGATTTTAGATAATGGAAAAAATGGCCAGCTCAGCAGAACAAAGACTGAGGCCTATTGTGCCAGGTATACCACTTAATATCAAACGTGTAAAGGAGAAACCTGAGGATGCTGTTGGAATTGGGACTGGAATTTGGTAGATAATTTTTTAAAAATATTATTTCAATGTTTTTTGTAATATGGCACTGATGTGATAAAAAGTTATATTATTCACCCTTAAAATTACTCAGTTACTTTGTTTTATCAATAAAATATATTATGAAAATTCTTATAAACTATAACTTAATTAGAGTATTGTAGTTATTATTATTAAGTTTAAAAAATGTTCTCATTCTTATGTACTCAAGCATAAAATCAAGTAAAAAATGATGAAAGAAATCAAAAAATTCTGTAATGTGTTTGTGGTGTTCATAATGCAACTTAGCATTAAGTACAGGATTTGTGAAGAACCATTTATGAAATGTTTCTACATCCTGCATGTTATAATTGCTGCATAGGTGGATCTCGAATTGTGATGTTTGCTGTGAAAAAATTAAAACCCCTGATTAAGGAATTAATCTTAATTAAACTTATAAAAGCATGTAACCGATATACTAAAAGTAAGTTGCAGGTTGCATCATAAAAATTCATTTATTAATGAGATTGTACTTCAATCTACATTACATATTATGTTGCAATTACAAAACTTAATGACAAATGACAAACTAAACAATAGTTTTATTATACTTTCTTGAGGTGTTTTGTTTGTTTGGTTACTGTATAGTGCTCCAAGCATTATAAAATGGTGGACAGGTACTTGCTGGCATTCAGTGACCTAGGCATGGTAGTGAATTGCAGACTAGATGAAATAAATTTTATTATGGATGTCATATATATTTTTAGTAGTTGAGGGGGTGTGCCTACCCATTTTAGCAAATATATGACAAGTGAGCGGTTGGGACACATAAGCTGATGGTGTATGGCACCACGCTTAGTCTGCTCACGCTGTTAGGTAAGCTGTAGTAGCTATGTCAGGATACTGGTTGCTAAACTGTTCGAGGGTCGGATGCCGTTTGTGAGATAAATATTTGGTCTTATGCTTTAGGGCAACTGAATGGGTGGTGGCAGAAGTGCCAAGTAAACCAATATGCATCCACTTAAAAAACCAATTCAGTAAAAAATAGTTAGACAAACACAGTACTTTAAAAAACATTAGATACCTTCCTTAGTAACAAATAGAGTCATTGGCTCGTTCTACACTATCTTATTATGTTCTTCACAAAACTGCTAGGATTGCAGTGTATAATGTAGTGTCCAGTTTACACAGATATTGTAAAACATCAGTTTTATTTCCTGAAACCTCAAGTTTCGTGCCTTTTCTTTATGATCAATTCTGTGATATTTTTACTGTATACTGGCAGAGTATTTAGTTAATTTTTGTATTTCTCTTTTCTGTTTGCAGTGTTTCTTTTAGTTTTTAGTCAAGTTTATTTTGTAAGTCTGTTGATTAATGATTCTGATATAACGAATATTTTACATAAAGACTTGAAATGGACCTTTTGATGACAAAGATGATTTCAGCTATTCCATCTTTTTGTAGGAATTCTCTTCTTAATAAGTTATGGTATTCATTTTTTATGTAAGAAACTTTTTTATTCAAAAAAATATATATTCTGCACAATATAACAAATATGTCATATTTTTTTATGAATTTAATACTTTAATTTGTACAGCTCGAACACTGCTAAGTAACACATATATTTCTACAAATGACTGTCAAAAATAGCGTTAGAAGAAGCAAAAGTTGGACAATGGGGATTTGTAATGCACAAAGATTACACACATTAGAAAAATACTGCTGCAATGATTAAATATTATTTATTAGTGTGGAGAGAGCTCGCAACACGTGATCCAGTCTGCACCAACAGCAGAGAGCGTGGCACCCGTTGCCAGGTAACGCGCACAACCTTACAACAACTCTTACAACTCTCTATGGCGAAGAAGCCGGCACAAGATGTCAGGAATTAATTTACTTTTAATTTAAAATATTTAATATCTATATCAAATTACCTGTTAATCCTACGCAAAATCCAAAGGCACCAAAATCACAGAAAAATTTCCTTTATATGCCGGCTTATTTATTTAGTTAAAATATTAGTATTTTTTATTTAGTTGAATATAAAAATTATTTATTGATGCCAAAACTACACATAATTTTTAATACTGGAGGCGTTAAAGAAGAATTTAATATAGTATTTAAAAAGTCAAGATTTCAACTACGAATTTAAAGGAATTGTGTAAATCATTGTGATAGGTTGAGAGTAATGGAAATTGATTTTTTGAAAAACATTAGTAACCTAATTAGTAAGACATATTTAAATATGATGCAATAACATAGAAGATGATACTTAAGGACTTAACAAAATAGGATGTGCCAGTATAAGTTGTATGTAGGAGAAAGCTACATACTGTGGTCTCCAGTTCTCCGAACTGGAGACCACCCAAAGAAAGTTAGATTGTTGTCCAAGCCCTATGAAATTACTACATTTGGAGCACTATATAAATAAGAAAGAAAATTATTTACTAGGAATGAGGAGACAAGTGTTTGGGGGGGTCACAAAATATAATGCATTTTATAGTGTGATTTAAAAACATATTTTTCTGAAAATGAATAAAAAGTAATTTAATGAGCCCATTATTGATATGCAACAATAATAAAGTATAATTGTTCCAAGCAACAAAATTTTGGATTTTGACTCAATCTGACCTCAACTTTTTATTTTAACATTTTTAGTTTTTTAGGTTAAGTTACATTAGATTTAAGTTACGTAATTGGGGAGGGGTTTTAGTCGGTGAAAGCCTGACACTGCCGTCTTGTACAGGCAAGCAGCGGCTGGTAGAGCTATCCCTTCCTTCAACATTACAAAAAAAAAGTTTGGGTTTAGTTTGGACAGTGAAGGGGGAAGGTTTTTGTCTTGTCAGTAGAAATCTGACATATCCCGCAGCACAGTCTATGGGGATCTTTAGAGAATTGTTTCTACTTCTGTGAAACAATCTGTAATCACATTTTTTTGCTTTCATAACTCAATAAGTTTATAATATGTTTTTTCTAAATAAACTTTTCATTCAGTTATTATTACTTATATTTATTGTCTTGAACAGGATTTGTTTTGTTAAAATAATAGTTTTTGTATTTGTGTTTAAAATATGTTTAAAAAAAAAAGATAAAAAAGTTGTAACATCACGGGCTGAAAAAGGTCAGGATAAAAGGGAATAATATTCTTCTACCCTTAGATTTAGTCAATCAGTTAATGCAAAGGTTTTAATAGCTGTTCAAAGAAACTCTTAAATGTGCTAATTCTTCCTAATCTTACTAAATACATTTTTAGATAAAAAAATTCAATACATTTCAGAATCTTTAGTAAGTAAATAAAGAAATCAGAAACTTTTTTTTAAAGAAATAACATTATAGTTTTCTGGGTTACAACAACAAATATATATTTTCCTGTTTTAATGAGGGTAATTTTATCCTGGCATTTGGGAAAAATCTTTTTGTAAATACTTTGTATTGATCTTAATAGATCTTATGGTAATTATTCTTTACAATATTTTGTATATTTGTAATAGGTAATTTTAATTAAAAAATATGTTAATACATTCAAATTTTTGGCTAGCCGCACAATTATCAAGGTTTCATTTTATTGAAATTGTAAACTTGCAAAAATAGGGAAAGGATGTTGCTATAAAAAATTATGTAAATAACCACATTTTTTATCTTTAAATATAAAAGCCCATGAGGGAATCTCAGCTTCTCCCAATTCCTCTGAAAGTGAGTTAGTTGCAGAATTAGATTTGCTAGAAAAAAATTTGTATTAAGAGATTTTCAGAAGATGAGGATTACCTACCGTCTTTAGACGTAAGTTCTGAATCTGAGAATGAAACTCGTAAATCTTATAGGAAGATATTAAATAACAGTTATTGATCGGCAAAGTTGAAAACGATAGAGAAACATTGACCAGTGGACTTGTAATATTCACAAAAAAAAGTACTTAGCTGGCGAAAGCTATATGAATAAAAAGGGCAAAGAGGTATCTCAAAAACAAATTAAGCCTCCATGTGTAAAATGATGTGTGACCAAAAAATTACTGAATTTCAACATAACAAAATTTTTTTGAATATTTTTAAAAATACTCCAAAAATGTTTCTAATAATCCATGCCATTAACATTATTATGGATTATATATGTCACTAGAAATAGAATATGCACAAGCAATTAAAATATAAAAAAGTTTAATGAGTATTTTTAGTTTTATTTATATTCTTTTAATTCATTTTTAAAGCATGTTTTAATAACTTAAGTGTTTGTTTAATAGCATATTTGCTGAAACTAGCACTGGTTGTGTACTCGGAGGAACTGCACTCGGTAAAAGAGGTGTTCCTGCTGAAGATGTTGGAAGGGCAGCTGCTGATGAATTAATTGAATCAATAAATTTCCATTCTTGTGTTGATCAGCACACACAAGATCAGGTCAGTTTCCTTGTAGTATTTATAATGCATGACTGCATGAACTTTAACAGGAACTACCCTATTTTTTACTTTATGATCAGAGTGAATTCTGAAACTTTGTGATTAATAAGACAAATTTACTCTTAATATTTTCATACTGTTTTAATATTCATGCTAAAATAAAGTTTTATTTCAGAGATTTAATTCTTTAAACTATGCTGATACTTAATTTGTAAAAAGTACAGATATGTATTAAGCATAACCTTGTATCTGTAAAGTGTGAATCTGTGAATTGTGTATAATGGGATAATTTGAATAACTTCAAATATTCGCAGTAATATTCTTTGTAATCATACTAACTATGAGCATTATCATATTTCTGGTGTTGTCAGTGATGATCAGAATTGAAAATTGTATAAAAGTATTAATTTTTAATGACAAAGTTTTGAACCAAATTTATGGAAAATAGTGTTTAAAGATTCACATCACAATTCTTTCAATAGTATGTCTTCTTTAGTGACTGCAGTTTTTGCCTTGAGTTAGGTTGTTAAATATATTTGTTTTTGATCATTATATGAAACATCACATGGCTTACAATTAATTTATTCCATTTAAATTTAAATAAAAAGCTCTAACTTCATTAAATGTTGGTTCTACAAATTTATGATTTCTGAACTTTCAAAGTATGCATTTAGAAAGATCTCTAATTATTATTGTCATTGTTAGAAATTTAAAGTTTCAGTTAAATAAGTTAAGAAATGATTTTGTGATATAAAATAATCAGCTGACATTCATGGCAGCATGGTAACATCTATCTGCCTTTCATCTGGAAGATTCTGGGTTCAAATCCTGACTAGCTTTCGCAGTCTTCATATGCTTTATTTGTATTTCTCATATAAAAGAAAAAGATGAGAGGCAATAGAATTGTAATTGATTGTCATCCTGCAGTTGCCATAAAGACATTTTATTAGCATATTCTCCGTGAGAAAGATATTACAGAACAATGGATAACCTTTTATGACAAGTACGTAAATTGTATATAGGAGCGTTCCCAGTAAGTTTCTATTTGGATTAAGAATACATTATGTTAATTTTAATTAATTTTTTATTGGTATCGGGTAAAATGTTTATTATCTGAAAGATCTATCTCTGAACTCTTATTCTACTTTTAACTGCTTATTTAGTTACAACTAAGGTATACCCAGCTTGATAAAAATAATTATGAAGATTCAACTCATGTTGTCAGACCAAGGACAATACTTTTTTATGTGTCCCATATCAACTTGTAATGTAATTGAACACCACGTTGATATATTTGGTGATCTTCACAACATTCTTTTATGATCCTGTTACAATCCCCCTAACCGTGTTCCTCATTGAATGACATCATTCTCCTTCCATTAGGAACCACCAGTTTGTTGCTATTTTGTTATATTTTTATTTATTTTGTGGTCAGTAGCTTATTAAACATGTGCTTTAGGTGAAAAAATACTGTTTTAAATGCTAAAATATGACCTACCCTTGTAAGAATGACAGCTCACATTTCACAAACATTTTGCCACTAGCAGAAAAATAAATAATCCAGCCCTTATTGTTACGTCTGTAGTTATAAAAAACTATTTTAAGGGAAAAACATTAATATGGGAAAATAACATTACTTCTGCCCTAGTTGCGATGAGACACTACTTAGTTACATTGATTTTTTTTTTAAATCTTGATGAAAAATATTTTGGCTCAATTGTTTATTCATTATAAATAAATGTTATTATCTCACAGTTATAATAAAAATAATTTTCTGATAATATAAAATTCCATTTATGATTTTTAAGTATTATGGATTGGCATATTCTGTCATTCTGTCTGTGCTTCAAAATTTAGCATATGTTTTCTAATTTTGATTAATTTTTTTTTAATTTGTGTTTTATAATTTTTTTTTCAATTTGAAACATTTTTTAAAATCAAATTCTAAAATTTCTGTTTTACAAATTTATTTTTTTTCACTGAATTTTCTCGTTTCTATTTATATAGATAAATGATTTCAATTATGATTTTTAGAATTTATAAATATAAGTATTTACTGTGTACATTATTGAAAGAAACAAGCCCCTGGATTATCAGGGGATAATTATTTACAAATTGTTTGGTGTAAAAAAACTTACAGAATTTTTTCTTCTGTTCTGTTAATAAGAAATATGTAATTAAAAAAATTGGCAGATCATTCAGTATTGACCTTGAACCAGGTAACTGATAGAATTTATTATAGCAATGAAGTGTTATTCAGGGAAGTTGTAATCATTCTGACAATATTAAAATGCTGAAGGAAAAAATAATAAAATTTGATTTTTACAGGTGTGATAAAAAAGGCTCTGTTACAAAGTGTGATGTAAATGTGTGCATGCACACACATTATTAATGTCTGTATGAAAATATTTGTTTTATTATGTTATAGATCATTATTTTAATGGCATTGGCTGAAGGAAAATCAAGTGTAAAATGCGGTCCTATTACATTACATACTGAGACTGCTATTCATGTTGCACAACTGTTAACCAAGGTACTTCTAATATTGTATTTGCTTGTATATTATATGCGCTTGTAAAAACTGTACACCTAAAAATACTCTTATAATTTTTTTGAAAAATATTAACATATACATTTTTTTGCTAATTCAATTTATTTTGCTTTCAGTAAAAATTGGTTTTAAATGCTGTTTTAATAAATACAGTAAATTATACTGACAGATATCACTTGTTAGTCTGTTTAAATTCACAATACATGGAAATAGATGTATTAGTTAAATATGGAGCAATATAAATTTTTTATGGAAATGTGGAACAAAAACTTATGAGCCTACTTCAGCAACATTATTGAATTATTGTAATTAAAACATTAATGATTTGAAGAAGGACTTGTTGTCTGTTTTTATTTTTCAAATCTTTCTTTTCAGAAGGGATGTTATCATGTTTGTCAACCCACATGACACAATCTTTAATTATGTCAAGAGCTTAAAAATGCAGCATTTTGTTCAAGCTCTTCACATCCAGATCATTTAGAGTAAGGGCCATTGGCCTAAAATCCACTCATATGAAAGTTAGACTAGGCTTTTAGAGACTTCCTGTAGTCGCCTTCCATTCCAGATGATATTCTAAATGAGCTTTTAAAGCCATTTAATATAAACATTAAATAGCTGGAGTCATTCCACCAGCTCTGTGAAGCCTTTGTCATATGTTACATGTCTACAGAAACTGTCCATCACTATATTTTTCAATTTTAAAAGAGCCGTCAAACTGGTCTCACACATACATTTTATATAGCATAATATTAGTGTGTTGTCTTTCCATACTTTTTCTTGGTACATAACAATTACATCAGTTGATAATTTCTCATACTTTGGAGGGTTTTTCTTATAAATATAATAAATGACAGAAGTTTTTTGTGATCTGAAGTACTATCAGCATTACTTCTGTTTCTTATAACCGCGAATGTGTATGTGAATAGTTCTGTCCCCAACCATGTTAGTTTATGAATCTGCTGGAACATTGAAGTAAACTGGGGCTTGATCAGCATTTCCAGCTTGCCCCATTAAAAAATTATTTTCTTTTCATAATTGAATTTTTGTCTGAAGACCAGTAATTTTTCTTTGCAGACATCTAACAAATGTTGGCAAACAGACATATGTTTTCTTAGGGATAGTCTGTGGTTATTCATGAAATGACACCCATCCTTGATTTGCTTTAGAAATGTTTCGGTATTTGAAGTTCCTTTGCTATTCATTCAATCTTGAATAGTGCTAACTCTGTAGCTGTAACAAACCCTTGCTGGAATCTGCCTTGAATGTTAGAGGATATCTGCTCTTGTACTTGTGAAAATGTCTGTATTCTGGTGCCAAATGCTCTTCTATTTTTGTTACTACTCACAAGCTTTTTGTTTTTCTTTCTTCAGTCTCATATATAATTCCAGAATGTCATATTTGTCGTGCTGCATGATACTAATTTTCTCAACTTGCAACAAATTTTAAATTTTTAGTGGCAGTATTGAACACATACATTTAGCAGAAGTCATATTTGCTAACTTGCTAAAAGTATCTGCTGAATAAACAGTCAATTTTGCTTGATTAAAATGAAATTAATTTTGTCCTTTACTGAGATTATAAATACAGGAAACAAAGGATGGATCATTAATGAGCATTATCTACAGTTTCTCATAGGGTGGCAGAATGAACAGGGAATTACAGTATTAATACAGATATGTGAGTATTTTAAATTAAAACAATCATGGCTATACATCAAGTATCAAGTCGGATTATTAAACAAGTTCTATTACTGTACTGATACATATTTTGTACAATATAGATACAGGTTCTTTTTTGGAAATTTCCATTCATCATTTGAACACATAAATTTTAAGTTATGTTTTAAGAAAACCGACTAAAAGTACCAAATATCCTTGTAGTATACAAAAAATATGGTAAAATTACTTTTTATGAAAAACTAAATTTCATATCCACGATTTGTTCCCCTATTGGGAGTTATAAGTTCATATTGAACAAAATATAGGATACAAATTATGAATAAATTATTGGAGAAGAATGTAGTAATAATTCCTGTGGTATTGTACTTTTAGAGATTTGCAAAACTGTCCTGCTTTCTTATATTAGTGATTGTTTCATAGTAGTGAAGTGAAATGAGATATTATTAAAAACATTTTAGTAATTTATATAATAATAAATCATTTTAAAATTATAGTAGAGTTTATTTTACTAGAAAAAATTAAGAGATCAAGAATTAAATTCTATAAAAATATAAAGAAAATGGATGTGGGATAACATTATATGGATATTCTGAGAAGGATCAAAGTTGAATGTAGTTGAAAAGTGTGCCTAAGAATGAGAAGGAAAGTGATTGGAGGTTATGAAACAGAGATGATGGCAGGATAGAAAGAGATGGAGAGCTTATGTTTAAGCAGATTGAACCAGCGGTTAGAAAACTGTGTCTGATGATGAATTCTGAATTTTTGTAGTTTAACTAAATGTGTTATACAAGAAATGGGGAAATTATTTGGTAACAAATTCTCAGATGAGAAGATTTAGATAGAAAGCTAAATTGAACTTGTCAGTGGAAATTGTAAAGTGTAATGCAAAATGTAATACAGGAATATACGCTAAAAAGGTGGAAGGAATACTTGGGGGAATTATAACAATCTAATAGAAAGGCAAATGATTTTCCAATAGATCGAATTGAAATGGAATGAGGTGAAATAGGAGCAACAATTCTAAAATCAGAAGTTATACAGTCAATTGAAGATGTAAAGAAAAAATAGGAATAGGTGGACTACCAATAGAAAAGAAACCAGAGGTGATGAACCTGTGTTATGTAATCTAAATCTGAAATGTGGCTGGCCAGAGACTCTCTTAAAACAAGAAGCATGTTCCAAGCTGCAAAAATCATAGTGCAGTAAATCAAGATTTCTTTAATAATTAGTTTGATTTTATGTTTTTCAGCAAAGAATCTTCTGCTTTAAATTCTAAAAAGAACACTTAATAAAAAAAAATATGCTATTGGGCTAACAAAAAATTAAAATTTTTAATTGTAAGTAAAATAGTCAGATACCTAGGTAGAACAGAAGATTTCAAAAGTGAAAATAAAATTTAAAAAACCGACAACATAGTTGTAGGACTTTCCTGTCACACGCTTTTTTCTGATGCATGACTTACACAGACATACACACACAACTTAATTTAAAACAGTTATCATTTTATTTAAATATAATATTTTTTTGTTTATTTAATTCAATGATTCTAAAGCGCACGCATATCACATTTCATTTGCACAGGTGTGGCAGTACTAGCAGCCACTTTAGATAAATTTTTACACTAAATATTATTCATTTATTTAATTCTATTTCTCACCTGTGACATCAGAACATAGCAGACGACTACAGCTGTAGTCTGGCCGCTAATTGGAATGTGCGGTAAGGGGTAGATGGCTGGGTTAAGACCCCATTTTGATGGGGAACAAATTTGTGGATTCAACAAGATGGGAATAGAACAAACTGCAACGAAAAAGACCCATTGTAGTTACTACCTTTTACAACATTTCAAAATTATTACTTTTTTTTGGAGTGAGGTGCAATTTAGTAAAAAAACCTTTACACCCGTCTTCTGTAACTCTTCAAAATTAAAATCCTTTTTAAGGGTGGGGGTGAGATTTAGGCAAATTTTTTTTTACAAAAGTTGTTTATTAATATTCAAAAAATTATTTAAAAAAAAAAACTGCAATGAAAATCACCTCTTGTTACTACTTTCTATAACTCTTCAAAATTAAAACCAATTTTAGGGGTGGGGTGAAATTTAACAAACACATATTTTTACAAAAGTTGTTTACTTTATTAATATTCACAAAATTATTTAAAAAAATATATAACCTTAATTATGCAAAATCTGGAGACAATTTTGTTTTCCCCCTGTATCTCCCACCCCCTGACCTTTTATATTGAAAATTTAGTAGCATCAATGCCTCATATAAAGAAATCTGACCAAGTTTGGTCAAAATTGTTTGAGAGTTTTGGAGATATAAGTTGATTTATAGGTCAATATTGAAAACCATTTTTAGGAGTGGGGGTGAAATTTAGCAAAAAATTTTTTTGCAAAAGTTGTTTACTTTATTAATATTCACAAAATCATAAGAAAATATAACCTTAATTATCCAAAATCTGGAGACGATTCATTTTTTCCACGCCGTATCCCCCATTCCTTTCCCTGATGTTTTGTATTGAAAATTTAATAGCTCAATACACCTACTATAGAAATAATATAGCCGAGTTTGGTAAAATCGGTCCTGGAGATATAAGGTGATTTTTATGCCAACATACACACACATATACATATGTAAGCATATTTTGTCAAGGAAATTTTGATGCCATTTTTTGTTTTTCTAAGGTCTTACGGGTCAATCTGTCAAGATTTGGTGAAAACCAGGTATGCCCAGTTTTTCCCGATCACCATACTTTCCCTTCTACATTGCTATAGCTGCTATATAAACAGGAAAGTAAGAAGAATAGTAATAACTATGGAAGTATTTAAGAAAGAAATGGTTATATAGTAAGAGTTAAAAGGATTAAAATTGAATTGTCTTGCGTCTGAAGTGTGGGTTTGCAGAAGATTGAATGAAAAATGAAGTTGTAAAGATGAGAGTTAATGAAAGAAAGTAGAAACTAATTCACAATAAAAAAGTTAAAGATAAGACAATATGAAATAGGGAAGCCAGAAAAAGTTAAAATTATAGATATTCTAAAAGGAAATGGGAGCTATCAGGATTATAAGATTAGCTGGGTATAGAAGAGAATGGAGTCAGACATGGTGCAAGGGGCCTGCCTCAGGACAGATAACTATATAATATATGAGAATATTAATATGGAGTAATTTTATGGATTGGCTGAATTGCTATATATTCTTTACTTTCTGATCTGTAGCTATAACAGTAAGTTGTGTAGATGGGTAAAAAAATCTAAAAACAATTAATCTCTAAGTTTTGTGCCTTAAAGAAACTTTGAATAAAAAATAGATTTAAATAAATTGTAAACAATTTGAGAAAAAAGTTTTTATTCCATGCTTCAGAGACCAAAAAAAATTATTTTTGTCAAATGGACAAGTGTGCATATGTTGGCCTGTATTTGATCTTATAACTCTGGATACCTCTGACTGATTTTCTGTAAACTTTATAAACTGGTACTACCTTTGCGGGAAAGAATATACTAAATTGTTGGAAAAATTTGAAAATGGTTAGGGATGTTTTGGCCTAAATAAAATTTTGAATTTTTACTGAGGCATTTAGCAAAACATCATTCTTATTAAAATGGAAGTTTTTTATCAAGACTACAAATTACCAAAAATTTTTATTTAAAATTCGTTATTCACTTCCTCAAAAATTGACTGTATATTTTTCTTTTTTAAGCTATAATTTACTTCTGGAAATGAGTTTATGGGAGTTTTTTGCATCTATATTTTCTATATCAATTCAATTTTCAGTTATGCAATTCATTGCTGGCTTTTTTCTTGAGGAAAAGTCTTAAAAAAATACCATACATTTTTTAATTATAAACAAAATGTTTAATTATGATGTTTTTTCACTGTAATCTGTTTAAAAAACTTAGGTCAGTCATGTTTGTTCATGGTTGATGTGTATAAATATTGTAATTTATATTTATTATAATTTTTTAATATTTTATGTATTTTTCAGGCAAAATTTACAATAAAAGAAGAAGGACCTAAATCAAACATTATTGAATGCGAAGGTATTGGAAGAACTAATAATTTAATATAATTATTATCATACTGTTCAGTTCATATGCTTTATCTACAGTAATGTTCATATGGAAGGATAACAAAAATAATGCATAAAAGTCTAGTCTTTTTGTCTTCATAATTTTTAATATGTCTATATTAAATTGGTTTAAAAGAAATACATTTATTTTGCAGTTAAAATAAAATATTGTAATTGTTCATTATCCTGTATTGCAGGTAATAAATGTCTGTTCATGTTTCCTATTCACAAAAATAAATACAGCAATTCATTATACTGATGTTATAATTTCTTTCTGAACTCTATCTCTGGCTAATGTTTTACTCATTGACTGACCTGGAGTTTTTTTGTATATACAAGGGTTTTTTTCAACAAAAAAAGAAAAAGAAATTGTTATTGTGACATCAGATTAATCACAAATATGTCAAATATAATATTAAAATAAAAATATTTTACTTATTTTTTGCTACTGTATAAGCAAAACCCAAATGATAGCGACAGGATATAGTAAATATAATTGTTTACATACAATTATTGGGACCAAAATTAAATAAAAGAATCAGGACTGATATTCACTAATTCAAGTTATGTTTATTTTATTCTAAAACCTCAAATTACAAAAGTAAAAAAAAAATTTTCAACTGAGATAAAAGTAGGTGAATTAGAATGTATTTTTTTATGCTGAATCTTAAAATGAAATCATTATTTCTTCATCACCCTCAGATTTTTTATATGACCCTTTAAAATATTGAAGGACTTCTTAAATAATGAATACAAAAATAATAATTACAATTAAAATTCCTATCTCCAGTTTGCAGACATTTATGTTTATCATAATTTCTTTTATCCCATTTTACTTTTGTGTTCAAAAAAGGAAAAGTCTTCTCTTTTTATCATCCTGTAGTAGTTGCTCATCATAGATTCATCCCATCTGCCTTGATAACATTGTTCCATCTGCAGTATATCTTGTTACCCAAGTTTAAAGGGAAAAAGTCCAAATAAAAATGTAAAAACTGAATCTTCAATGACATTCTCTAGTCTTAATTTTCGTAGTTCACTAAGAATTCATTTATAAGCTGATCTTAGTTTTTTCCAAGAAAACCAGTAATGACATCTTTGAATGAGTCCCGTGCTAGTTCTTTAGGATTCAGTTTGCTGTCAAATATATTTTCAAGAATTATTTTTCTTATTTGTGGCTCAATGAATATTGCCTCTTTTAATTTGGCTTCACTTCATTGTGAAAAAACCTCAGCTAAATATTTAAAACCGTCTCCATCTTTATCTAATGCTTTTACAGAATTCTTCACCAGGCCTAGTTTTATGTGTAGAGGTGGTAAAGTAATACAGTCTGCTTCATCAAGGGGAATATTTACAACACTTTCCTTTCTTGGGGGTAAACTGATTTTTTTTTGGCCAGTCTTTAACTGCATAATGTTTATCTGTAGCCTGACTATCCCACAAATTTAAGAAACACATGTATTTTGTAAAGCCCCTGAGGAGACTGAGAAGAAGCCCTATTACTTTCAGTCAGCAATGATTCTCCATGAGTGCTAATCATATTTAATAGCTTTTAAAATGTTTGACATAATTGCATGTGATTCTTTCATTCTTACATGTGCTACCAGTATAGAAGAAAACTTATTCGAGTTATGCAACAACACTACCTTTAAGGTTCTTATTGACGATTCTATAAATAAACACTAATTATGAATTAACATACAATGTTAATGTATGTTAACATTGTATGTTAACATACAATGTCCAGTTCAGACATTAGCCCTAACATCATGGCAGGAACAAATTATCTCTTCTAAAGTATTTCAGTAAATTTTCTTTTTGATTTTTATACACTGAAATTTTAGTATCCTTGGTTAATAAATAACATTCTTTAAATATGAATCTAGGAATTCTGCATGTTGTTTTGATAAATACAAGTCACGAATTAGGTTGCTCAGTTCTGCTTGTGTGATGAGGTGAGGTTCAGTATTTGATTCTTCTGGAATGTAATTAATATTTACATCGGTTGAGCCTTCTGGGGAATCTGAAATCTCTTTTCATGAAGTTGGAGCAATCCAAATTCGTAAATCAACACCATGAAATACTAGTCTCATAGCTAAATGAACAATTGGATATGCAATAACTGCTTTTATTGTTTGAATTTCACAACTTTAATACAGAATAATTACTATTCATAGCTCTTTAATACAGGACAATAACTATTCAGATCCTGAGTGCATTTAAATGTCACAGCCCAGCACAGTTTTAGCGGCACCGTTTCATTTTGCCCAGTTCCCTTAAAACATCAAATTCTACAATTATGGGCACAATCCGATGCTGACAGCATTACCTCTAATTGTACTGTCATCAAACTCTACAAAGACCATTTGTGAGAGCTTGCCAGGCTCAAGCTGGTCTTGGCATAGCACAAGCAACTCGATTTTTCTGAGTATATCAGTTAATTTTTATTCTGGCTTGGTCCTGTTGTGATTTTGTATTATTATTCTAGCAAATACCCTGTTTGAATTTTGAAAATCAGAAGATCAGATGCAAAGATGTAACAACATTTCTGAATAACTGTGATCTGTTAGATTGAGAGTACCTGATGCATGCAAAAGTTAGCCTTTAACCTACTAACAAATACCCCATTTGAATCTTGAAAATTGGACGATTGTTTGCAGAGATATTATTAGAGTACCCCATTCCAACTCCCACAACAGGGCCCCAATGGCACCTTGTTTGTTGTCAATTGATAGTGATAATTGGTCTAGCCTTGCTCAGGGTGCTCACATGACCTCACCATTCCAGTCTCTCATACAGTTCCCATGGGAAGTCCAATATCATAAACAAACATTTTGAATTTTATTTTATGTAAAGTAGATTTAATTATATTATTTTTGTAATATTTATTCGATTGATTTGAATTATTCAGTTCAAAAGTAGCTACCTCAGTGATAGAGGCTCACAGTTCATTAAAGTTTCAACCAGCAAATCTCCACTGATATATATATTTTATATAGCCTGTGACACTCCTGGTAACATAAGGATTCCAACATGGGGTCATACATCTAAATCAGTTTGGCCATTGAGCTACTACAGTGGAACAAACATATATACTTACATACATGTACATAATACCCCCTTAATACATTACGCTCCTTTTTGTGCAGCCGTGTAATGAAACAGAATGGGATAGAATTATATTAATTATCAGCAGCTTGACATATGAAATTATATGACATGAAAATTGGCTTATGAAATTATTCATATGCTTCATCCAGGATGTATAAACATGTATCAACTGAAGATTTCAAACAAATCTTACTGAATGAAATGTACAGTGCTTGTTTTAAGATTTTAGAAATAAATAGAAAACATTAAACAACCAGATTTTGTGTTATTTTTTTATGTTAACAGTATTAAGTTTATAAGTAATTTTTATTTCTTTAATGTTATATATTGAGAAATAAATAATATATATTCAGGAAAATTACTTGTTCATCTCCAATAGAACAGAAAAGCACTTACAGATCAACTTTGGCACACAAATACACACACAATGCAGTAGACAGTTAAATTGTGTGATATTAAACAAGTTATTAAAAGTTTAAATAAAAAGTAGTACATCTATTAAAAATTATGACAAGACTATTTTAAAAAATTTTATAATTGTTATTTATTTTATTTTATAATCGTTTCAAATTAAGTAAATCTCTTAAAAAAGGCTGCCAAGATTGCTGTACTAAGCTGAAAATGAATTAAAAGCAAACAGAATTAATTCCTTTATTTACTAGCCTTTCTGTATTACTTTCAAGGGAACTGGGTAAAGACAAGTTCCACGATAGGTGATAGGATATCTACTAGAAAATTGTTAAAAAACTCAATTTAATTGATAAAACAATATTTACTCTTAATTTACAGAAATGTTTGATTATTTTTTGAAATTTCAAGGTATCAAAAAAATTCAGTTAGTTTTCATTATTTAAATTTTTTTTCAATTTGAAACTTGAACAAAATCAGATGCAATAAGTGCATCTAACATTTTTTTTGCGCCTTTTTTTATCCGTCTGTGTCAGTTTACAAAAACATTCCAATAAAAAAATATGCTTTGTTAATTTCAGCAATACATCCTGGGCACTTAGCAGAATTTCTTCTTGTGCAAGTGATCCACAGACCACTTTTTTTATTTATTTGTGATTTCCTGGTAGTGCTGAATAATGTGTGGCCAACCATCCTGGTTCTGTTAGTATAATTAATACTAAATAAAAAACCCTTATTTGCTAGAGATTTATCTCATGCATCTTATATTCATCTTATATAAATATACTGAGAAACACTCCACACTACAGCTACAGAATTAGTAGAAGACTGTTGAAACTTTTAATATTGATCAGTATGTCTTATCCAAGATAAATACTATCTGTAGTACTATCTATCTGTAGTTTCAACTCATACATATTTAATTTATAGTGCAGATTTCACTGTTTTTATGTAATGTTTCCATCCTTTTCTGTTATCAGCGGGTAGTAGGTAACAGTAGCAGGTAGCAGATAGGTAGTAAATATACACCACCTAAATCAGCGATTAACAATCGTGTTCCTTGCACCCTAAAATGGGCTGGTAGTTTTGGCAGCACCCAAATAGATTATGTGTAAGTGAGAGTGAGTATTTATTTTATGTAATTATTAGTATCAGGTGAAAAATTCTTAAAATCAGTTTATAAGAAAGATTACCAAAAAATTTTATTTTCTGTTGTTAAAAATTATAAAAGTTTTAATGTGAAACTTGTGACTGACTAGTAACAAATCTTTTTCATATCTGGATGAATTATTGATAAGGACACTCATTTCTTCCTCAGAATATAGTCACTCCCTTAACTGTACCTGAAGCAGAGAATTCTTTACGTAAGTGGGAAAGAGGAATAAGTTGTTCTGCCTTTTCACTAACATTTTTAATAATTGTTTTTTTGATTAATACTTTTGTAAATATCGGAGTATTTTTAAAAACTATGTTAGTAAAATAATTTTGAAGTCAAAGTAGATGTTCTTTATTTGTGAGGGTCTGTTTATAATCAGACTTGTCTTTAGGGGTCAAGAACAGATTTTTCTCTTGGTCATAACACTTGACATTAGATTTTAGAAAATATTGTTCAACTTTTGCATCAAGTGACTTGAGATCTGTTATCTTTTGGTCGGTGGTGGCATTAGAAAACATTTTTATATATGTAATCTTATTTTCCCCTTGGATTGTTCCCTTATTGTCCCTGAGGATTGTTAATTTATGTGTTAATAAAATAATATTTTTATTTCTTCCGTACACATTAGAATTTCCATGATTTAAAATATTAAACATATATGATATGCATGAAGGTTTTCTGATCATATTTATTTTACAATAAGTTGAAAGATTCACATTTGTTTTTAATTTTTAGAGATTTATTAGACTGGTTGGTTTGCTCAAATATTCGATTTAAAACAAATCCCTGAGAGCCATCTGACATCAGAATGAATTATAAAATTTTGGAAATGCAGAAGATCCATCTCAAGAGTGATGAGTTTTAAGTGGTCGCTTTTATTGTTCAACATTTTCACTGTATTGTCTAGAACATTTTTAAAAACTGTTGTGCAGGAAACGCTGAGTATTTTTGATATTTGATTTTTCTTGTTTTCCTGTAGTATGATTGAATACCCGATCGTTGAACGAACTTCATTGTGCAAAAATCAGCATTATATTTCTTTGACTGCCTGATTTTCCTTTCAATTTTTATAATATTAAAGTTGTACTTTCCCATTGATTTAACAACTTGTAGAGAAAATTTCTTATCTTCACCTGAAAGAAATTCTTAAACAGCTAACAATATGCTTATATACTAACAATATTGTTCAGTAAAAGGATTTCTTTTTATTTCAACTTCAGCTCCAAACACAGTATTCTCATAATACAGACATCTATAATGTGAAATTTAATTAATAGACCAAGACAAAGAGATTAAGTGAATTAAAAGATCGCAGGAAATCAATTATACCACAGGGTGTAAGATGGTTCATATCAATGTATACATGTTTCCACCTCTTAATTTTTTTTATTATTTAAACAAGTTTAAAAGACAAAAATAACTTTATTTTTTTAGTTTTTTGCTTCTAAATTGAAAAGTAATTGAGCAGTCATATTACTTCAATGAGAGAAGTTGTAGACAAAATACCTTTAAACAAGCCCTTGAACAACTTGTTTGGTCCAATTTTTATCAAGAAAAAGTGAAAAAATCCTTAAGAAAATAATTTTTTTTTTTAATTCATAGCCCTGTCAATTTTGAAGCTGTAGCAATGCTCTGTATGACATTTTAGTCAATGATATAAATATTGTGTGTACAAAATCTGGATGCTGTTGGATAAATAGTTTTTGCACAATTGCATTTTGAATTTTTTACACACTATTATGTACCTACCTTGCATTGAGTGGATTTTCTCCAGAAATGGTCTGATTGACATTTTTTTTTTAAATGTGGAAACTAGGTAAAATTTACTTCAAATTGTCTATTTACGGTATGCCGCTGAAGTAGGTGAAAAATGCATCTAAATACGAGCATATTCATTCTAGTGGCTGAAAGTAGTTGGGTGGAGGGGTACAGCAGCAGTGGAGAAGTTTTATTTACAGTAATTGAAAGCGCATGGAACACATTTTATTAAGCATTATCTTAGCTACTATTGAAGCGATTTCAATAATTTTTTTTTCATTTTGGGGTAACTTGACCTGTGCAATCTGAATATGTAGTCAGATTTGATGGAAAACAATAAATAAAGTACCTATTCAATTAGTTTCATTGTTTATACTAATTGTGTGCATATTCAACAAATAAAATTGTCTTTTGAGTAAAATTCATTCTAAATAATAGTAACAAGTTCTCATATTCTACAAAAAAATTGTTGCCTGGTACAGTATCTTCGGCTTCCCAGGTTTCCAAGTCACCATCACCATCTCAAAGTCTCTTCAAGAATATGAAGTGTCTGAAGAAGCACAGCACTTCCTAAAAATTATTAACAGCAAATAGAAAAACTAACAGAAAGATAGTCTTTGACAAATAATCTGCATGTTGTTTTTGTATGCTTCAAAAACAGTTGCACCATTTGACTGCACACAAAAATCCGAAACCTCAATTATTATTATTTTCAATGAAACTATGCTTTTAAAAACTTAAATAAAGGCATCAGACAACGCTTCGCATTCAAAATTAAATTGATGTTCTGTAATCCCTTACATATCTTTTATACTGCTGAGAGCACATGTTTGTATAATATACATATTTGAACATGACACTCTCACAATAAATATTATGCAAACAGATTAATTTACAAGGAGCATATACACATCAAGTTGGAACCTGTAAATTTTTCATGTTTGTACATTTCATACATACATGTATGTAGCATACCCTACACCAAAAACACATACCCTACACAACGCAATCTGTTATAGTAAACACCTATATCTGACCATCAAACAGCCGTTATCAGAAACTGTTATCACTGGCTACAACGACAATATGATGGTCTGGATTGTATTGTTAAAATATATTAACAATATGTTTTAAAATTGAAACTAACTGTGTAAGGATTCATACATTGAGAAGCTGTTTATTTAGTTTTAAATTATCAGCTAAAAAAAAGGTTTAAAACTTTTGTTATCCCATTAGTATCATTATAAACTTCTCCCTCATTTTTCATAATATTACTTCACCATTTTTCAGTCTATCCATCTCTAATAAATTATTATTTTTCATTGTTCCTTGGAATCTTTTGTTAAAGAAGACTCCCTTAGAAGTTTACAAAAATTTATTTCCTTTGCCTCCTTTAGATTTCTAAGGAGTTTATCTTTTAAAAGATTTTAATTAGTTTCCTGTTTTACAGGAAACTGTCTTGAACATCTTTTACAAAAGAATTTCTTTTATCACCTTCAGCATAGAGTTGAGTACTAATTAAGGGTCTAAGCCTTTTCCACCCCTTTTTGGGATTTAATTTTATTTTTGCTAACTCAGTCAAGCTAGAAACATAGTCTCTGTCTAGCAGTGGTTGTGAAAGAATGTGTTTTCTAGTGCTTTGTGTGTGTGTATCTGAATAACATTTCCAGTGTCATCACCAACATACAATTAGGACACAATCCAGCCAGCGATAGCGTTATATCTATTGTTTGACCTTCCTGTCAAACTGGATAAGTTTTAATATAGTTTACTTTTATTTTATTTTAAATAAGTTTTTTCTTTCTTTTGTTTACCAGTGTCTAATAATTAGTTAAATATATAGATTTTATTTTTTAGGCTTTAGGCAAAGTTTATCTTACTTTTGAATTATTTTATAGACTAAATAGTGATTAGTATTAAGTAAATCATTTATACTTAAATTTTATTTAGTCATTCACTGATAGAGACTTTTCCAAGTTTAACCATCCTTGTAACAGCAATTTACGCTAATGTAAGCCACTTAATTTTTATTTTTTTTAATTAGTTAAGTTATTATTTTTGGAATTGAAACTTATACTAGTGTTAAAATTTAGTTATAATTTTTTTTTTATTAATTTAGGCTAATGACGACTAATCGTCCACCTCCTCCTTGTTAACTATCACCGGAAATTTCTGGCGGAGAGTTTCTAACCTTGGGAGCCGGAAAAGGGCCAAGCGCGAGGCGTTGGTAGCTGTGGACATTGAGTCCATGGAGCCAACCACAAACGAGGGCGGTCCGGAAACGGCAGCCGCCAAAATGGAAGCTACAGGGGAAACTCCCTCACAACCACCGGTCGAGAAGCGGGATTTTCTCCCGCCCATAATGTTGGATTGCGCTAGGAAGTGGTACACGTTGGCGAGAGCCATATCCGCTATAATCCGCGGGCGTCTGTCGCAAAGAGCACTGGGCTCTCGGTAAGACTGCAATTAAGCAGCGAAGGCGATTTCTGGGAAGTGCAGAGCTTTCTGCACTCGTTCGCCTTCCACACTTACTAGCTCCCTAAAAAGAGGGAGCTTAGTCGTGGTCCGGGTTATCCCCTTTGGGGGCTTCCCACAAAGAAGTGGTAGAGGAGCTCTCCTCACTAGGCTAGGACGTGGCGTCAGTGAAAAAGCTTACCACAAGGGACGGTAGGGAAACTACGTGCTTTGGAGCACTTAAAAGAACGCCAGACACCAGGCGCATCTACGACCTGGACAGTATGTTTTATTGTAAATAACGTGACGACATTCGTGTCACGAAGGAGGGGGCTCCTTCGTGACACGATACAGATACCAAACGTTTGGCCACTCGTCGAACTGTTGCCGCAGGGCTCAGCTCTGCGTCAAATGTGGTGGGGACCACGAAATGACGTCTTTCCTAAAGTCGTGAGAAGAGCCCGCATCGTGAGCGAATTTCAAGGGGCCTCATCCGGCAAATTATAGGAAATGCCCTTATTACAAGGAGAACTTGGCCCGACAGTAAGGCATCCCACAAAAGTCCGTGATCGCTGACGGGCGTAGCCGCGCGGATCGCCAGAGGGGTACCAAACCAAAATCCCAGTCGCAAGAGGTTCAGCTCGCGGCTATCCCGGTGGTGGGAAAAGAGGCGCCACCTGCTCCCACACAACAAAAGCCCCAACAGGTTTCGGCGACCGAGAAGGTCGCGGCCGCAAAATTGATCTAAACCAAAATTAAGACTACCCTATAGGGAACAAAAGAAGCCAAAAATTCGGGAAAACCACAGCGGGTGATAACCAAAACTCAACCTGAGGCAAAACTTGCAAGCGCTCCCGACGCTCGGCGCCCACCAAAGGTGGTGTCAAAAACACCCAGCCGCCCCGACGGGAAAAAGCCGATAGCCGCGTCCTCGAAGGAGAGCGCTGGGAACGACTTTCTGGCGAGTTTGTCAATAAAGGACGTCCTACCCAAAATTTTGGCTGTATTGCCCCGCCTGTTGTAGGCTAAATTTATTAGGGACCTACTCCAGTCCTTGATTGAATGCCTCATAACCTTACTCACCCGGTATGGCTTGTCAAACTTTGCGACTGCTGCAGTGGTACGCGCATTCCGTAGCAGGCAAGACGGCGGAGCTACACCGGTCCACACCGATGTCATGGAACAGACCTGCATACATATGCAACATATAGTTGCAGTACACAGACTGGTCTCGACATATAACAGGCCGAACTCAATTGTACCCGGCGCTGACCTAGATGCCGTGCTGGCAATTGGGATGGTCCCTTCATAGTCATGGGCGAACTCAATTCTAAGCACACGTCTTGGAATAGCCACGTAATAAATACTAATGGCAGGTTGTTATGCGAAGAAGCGAGGACCCGCAGGCTAGTCGTCACAGGCCCTGAAGTACCCACCTTCGTGAGTGCAAATGGTCGGTCGAGTCCTTACGTGTTCGACATTGCGATTCTGAGGGCGGTACAAATGCCGTTCGCAACAGAAATGACCGAGGACCTCAGTTCGGACCATTCTCCGGTCTTACTGGAGTTGGGCCTAGTAGGGCCGGGCGAGACCCACCACCAACTCTCTGAAGGTCAGTGAACTGAAGAAAGTTCCATGAGGTTCTCCAACGGGAATTTAGGCCGGTAGATCCAGAACTCCTGACCACACCGCAAGACATCAACGACACGTCGATCGCGTCACGTCGTCCATAAACTTCCCAGAACCTAGAACCTAGAATATGAGCTTCAAACGACAATAAATTTACGGGTTTACTCAAAACAGATAATACCATGGCCTTTTTTCGACTTTGTTGTCTTCTTCTTTATGTCTATATATAAAAAAATTTATTTTAAATTCAAATACGTTATTGGTCGACGCCCGAATTCGGGCGTCAACGAATAATGTAGTAGGAATACCACCTTTGTTGTTTTCCAACAATTCGGAAAATATCCAACATAAAGAATTGAGTATTGTCAACATAAGAATTTGAACATAAAGACGTGAATATTGTCGTTATGATCACTGTAAGAGGGATGGAATGTTCCGGAATGCGCGGGCACCGATCCTATCGACACCTGGAGCCTTGTCGGGGCTTATGGCTTTGATCGCTGCGGAAACTTTCACCTCAGTGACATGGTCTATTTCTAGTGGAGCGTCCTCCACCTGTGTTAAATGGTCTACGAGGAAGGACTCCACCTCGGTTATGTGGTCGTCGTTTGGTGCAGGAGGGGGGTTTGGAGTAAATTGGTTCTCCAGGGTGTCCGCGAAAACCTCCGCCCGGTCCGCCTCCGAGTATGCCAGAGGGCCTCGTTGCCCCCACAATCGGATGGCGGGGCTTCTTTCTTTCTCGTAGTTTTTTATTTAACCTGAACACCGAGGAGTTGTCTGAAACCGAGGTGAGGTATTCGTTCCACGAATTCTCTCGATGTTTTGTCAGGGCAGGGTTTCACCCTGCCCTTTTGAATGTAAAGAGCCCTTTTATCATTTAATATATAACATTTTTGTATTCAAAAAATTGAATATAAAAAGGGCTTTTATTATCTTCGGGGAAGAAGGTGAATCGGTATCTCCTCCGCAGTTAGCGCTTCTCTGCTATAGCGTCAGAGATGTGAGGTGGGGGATTATTACGGATAGACCTCGTGGTCTTTTCCGTAGAGCTGTTTGACACAGCCTTGGTCATTTACGACTTAACGCGTTCGACCGTGTCGTCGATTTTCTCCGGTGTGGTAAGGAGTTCAGGGTGTACTGGCCTATAATCCCGTCGGAGAGTTTCATAAAACCTTATCTAATTCACTGCCCTTCAGGATATAGTCAGGGGTCTTGGCCGCTCCCTGCATAGCCCAGCTCCAATAACAAAGAAAAGTGGTCCGAGCTGAGGTCTTCTATTGTTTCAATCATGAACGGAATTGTTGCTGTCTTCATGATTACTACGTTAAAGCCTCTACTGGCTAGGAATGAAGGGGGTGGTGTAGCGATCTGACACGTTACGAGGAGGGATCTTCTCCCCTCGGGGGGGAATCGAGATGTCTTCATGATTAGTCTGGGGTATGAACCAAAATTGAGTTCAGAAAGGGAATTAGGCCTAAATTTTGTTGTTGCGAGCAACATTTTTAGGTGGGTGGTATGATGTGTTTAAATTTTCCTCGAATTTCGAGAAATTCACAGAAATTGGCTCAATAAAGTAGAACAAGCCACGGAATTCCTGCTTCCGCGAACTAGATTAGCTAGTTCAGAGGGAAACGATGTAGGACATTCAAGATGTCTAGGAACATGGGCTTCATGATTGCGATACGAGTACATCAGGTCTCAATCTGCCCGTTCGATGAACGAAAGTGGGCACCACCTCGGGGCCTATGAAGATTAACCGGCGTGCTCGTGCCCTTTCGTATATCAACCTGATATTTACACTTGTCAGGTTGCTATTCCAAGACTCGAACTTAGCGTTGAGGTCGCCCATGAGTATCATGGGTCGACCCGCGTATGTATGTGGCGTCTGTGGACTAAAATAGCGGTTCCGCCGCTGGTATGGAATCCGGGTCGTACTGGCCTATCCATCCTATATGTAAAGTAGTTCCGAATGGTAAGTGGTCTGTTCGGGTTCAGACACGTCTCAGACAACAGTATCACGTCTATTAGTAGATCCTCGGCCAGACGGCGAAGTTCTGTCTTCCTGCCTACTAGTGAACTGGCGTTCCACTGTAGTAGTCTGAGTGTTTGCCTAACCATACCGGGATAGTAGTTCATGAGGCAATCTATTATGGACTGGATAAAGTTCTTCAGATATTTCGCTTGGAGCACGCGGGGCAATTTTTCCAAAATTTCCGGTAGGACATGTTTAATTGTCACTTGTGACAAGAAATCCGTTCCGGAACTCTCCTTCGGGGGGGTTCAGCCATGCTTTTCTTGCCGCTGGTGGGGCCGGGGGTCGTTGACGCCTTTTTTTGTGGTGCATAGGGCTTCCGGGACCTTGGTTGATTTTCCAGAGGTTGTGAGTTTGGCACTGCACTTCTTGACTTTGCCGATTGTTCGGCTGTCTTCTTTTCCTGCGAAGCAGGTTTCGCCCCAGGCTTGTTCGGCTTTTTTATCGCAAGCACCGGTTGGGGCTTGGGCGGTGTGTGTGTAGGTGAATCCTCTTTTTCTACCTTCACCGTTGCGGCTGGGGACTCGGTTTCACCCTCCGGCGACTCGTGCCCGGCAACGTCGGTCAGTAATGGCGGACTTTTTCTGAACGCCCTTTTGCCTAGCTAGCTCTTCCTTATAGTAAGGACAGCCCCTGTAATTGGCCGGGTTTGGCCCCTTACAATTAGCGCACGAGGCAGATTCCTCGCGCAGCTTTAGTCACGTCACCGTGTCGTGGTCTCCTCCACATTTTACACAGAGTTCCGCCCTGCGGCAATAGCTCGTCGAAGAGCCGAACTTTGGGCATCTGTGGCGGACCCCCTTGAGACACAAACGCATTGAAGTCACTGCGTTTGTGTCTCGAGGGGGCTGGATAATTTATTCTATTGTAGAATTAACTTTAATTCTGTAGAATTAACTTTAATTCTGTAGAATTAACTTTAATTCTACAATAGAATAAATTATCCAGCTCATAAATGCCTTTGGTGGCTGGCGTGCGTTTTAGTATGACGAAGCACAGGGGTCTCCATTCAGTCCCTCATCCTCAGCTTTTTCACGGAAACCGTCTCGAAACCAAGCGAGGTCAGCCCCTCTTTTACCTCTTCCGGAGTGGCCCCATCAGGGATGCCACGGATGATTACCTTCAGCTCCCTATCTTTTGGGAGCTGGAAGGAGTGAAAGGTGACTCCCTTGGAGTGCAGAAAAATCTGCACTTCTCTGAAATCGCCTTCGCTGCTTAGCTACAGTTTTACTGATAGCCGGGTACTCTTGGCTATCAGGCGCCCTCGTATCATGGCAGAGATAGCGCTCGCCAGCGTTGGCCGCTCCTTGGGGCAGTCCAACATTGTAGGCGGGATTTTATTCTTCTTAGTGACCGCAGGTTGCGAGTAATTTCCATCGTCAACTTCCATGGTGGCAGCTACCGTTTTAGGGCTGCCCCTTGTAGTGGTCGGCTCCACAGATAAATCCTCCGTGGTTACCGTCCTACGCTTCTGCCTTTTCCTCGCTCCTACGCCGTTATCCTCTCCTACATCGGAAAATTCCGGCAAGTGAGAACGGGTGGAGGTGGACTGGTATGATGGTGGTTGCTTTACATTATTATTTTTTTTTTTTTTAAGAAACTTCGGAAAAAATCAGGAAAACCCTGCTAAATTAATATAAATAACGCTAGTCTAAATCTAAATTAAAGTTAGGTCTTTTAATCTATGTCTAACTCTGATATAAAGTCGGTCTTAAAGAAAAATTAAAAGTAAGAAGGTTAAATTTAGTAACAAATTTAATAAAATGTAATAAAATTATTTATTATATTATATTTAGTAAATGTTTATAAGAAGTCTACATTAATGGCTTAATTAGTGGTAATTAAAATAAAATTAACTTATTTAATTAAATTAAATAATATTAATTTAACAAAATATAATAGTTATTATATTTTAGTAAATTTAATATTAATAATTATAAGTTAAGTATTAGATTAAATTATGAATAATATTATTTATAACAGTTCAATACTATTCACTAACATACAATACGTATAAACTAAAATAGCTTATAAGTATAAAACGTTTTTAAACAATAGTTTAAAACTTAAATCGTCGATTACAATAGCTGTGCAATGCCGCAGCTGTCCTGGGTAGGCGTCCTAACGTGACGTTTCGACGTCACATTAGTGGTGGGATAGACTATTCTTTTTCAAGAATCGTTTCTTTCGATTCGATTCTCAGAAAGGATTCGTAAAAAAAAATCGTTCGTCCGATTCAATAATTCTTTTCCTTTCCACCACTACTAGAGCTGTAAACTCTAATGCGCATGCTCTCTTTCTCTTCTCCACCAAGTTTAGCAGTTCATCTCTTCGTACTGCTGTTCGATTCAACTGATGCGTACGTACTAAATGTCGTCGATTCTTCTCTTTTCAACTCATTCGACTCCTTCGATTCTTGCTTTTCAACTCTTATTCGACTCCTAGTAAACATCTGATTCTTTTGCAGTTCAATACGATGTTTAGTAATATAAACTTAGAAGCCTATCACTTCTAATGCGCATGCTCTCTTTCTCTTCTTCACCCATGTTTAGCGGTACATCTCTCTTCATATTCCTGTACGACTCCATTGATGTATACCTACTAAATGTCTTCACTTCTTTTCTTTTCATCTTTATTCGACTCTTAAGTAAACAAACATCTGATTCTTTTCCGGTTGAATACGATTTTTAGTAGCCTATCACTTCTAATACGCATACTCTATTCCCTTCCATCTACCCAACGATTCTCCATATTTCATCTCTTATTCGATTCCTTTACGAAAACAAGCTTATATCAACAAACCTCATCACTAAACAGAGAAGGGAAAATTTAAACTGTTACGCCCACATTCTATATGACATCATTATTCTTTTTTCTTTTAATTTCATTCGGGCGGGAAGCTATGTTGCACAATATTAATTACTGTCGTTCTTTTGCGCATACTGTCATGCTCAAGATATATTTTACAATTATTCTTAGTAGACGGATAAAAGACGACAGTCGATTCTGTTTTCATGGCGAATTTTCTTTGCGTGTTCTATTTAGAGTTGTGTTTTTAGTTTGTTTATATTTTTTTTATTTGGGCCTACTCAATTACGTAAGATTTTTTTACTTTACATAATCAGAAGACGATTTTTTTTCTAAATGTTTATCGATATTATTTTTTTTAAATCATTAGTTTTTACGTAAGTAGATATTTTATAAGCACTTTTAAAAAAGAAAATTTTGTTTTTAAATTTATAAATATGAGCTGCAGAAAAAGAAGTCACATCTGAACTTGCTTTTCCGAAGCAAGCCCTGTAAAAGCTTTGTGTAATTTTTGCCGTAGTTCAGTATTCTCTGCCGGTGGGACGACTAGCAATCTATCTCGTCATATTAAAATTAAACACCCAGGAGTTGATATTTCAAGACAAAAAAATCCTTGTCATGATTATGTTTCAGAAATGCATTATAACTTAAATCCTACTACGTCTACTGCGACTGAGCCAAATGAATCGCAGCAATTAGCCCTTAAATTAACAAACCTTGTTGAATCCCCTAATCCTTCTTCTGTGCTTCCAATAACATCTTTTTCTTCAAAAAAAAACACAACAGTTGTCCCTTACTTCCTTTGTTACAAAATCTGGCCCTCAAAGTAAAAGCCGACCGTTAGATATTCAATTAATTAGGTTAATAACCAAAGAATATCAACCTATTTCACTCGTTGAGGATGAAGAATTCAAGAAGTTTGTGTATATGTTAAACCCTGGGTATTCGCTTCCTTGTCGGAAATCAATTACAAGTAGTTCAATTCCACAATTATATGATAGAATTTCTTGTGAGATTCGTAAGTCATTATATAATATAGAAGCATGCGCAATAACCACTGACAGTTGGACATCAGTTTCAAATAATAATTATATGGCCATAACTGTCCATTTCATTGACCATGATTGCAATTTAAAAACCCAATTGCTTACTTGTATGGAAATCTGCAGTCAACATACGGCTGAAAACATTGCCATTGAATTACAAGGTAAATTCAATGAGTGGGCTATTACTGACAAAATAGGAGCGGTTGTTAGTGACAATGCAGCAAATTTAAAAGCTGCTATTCGCAATTGTCAGCTACGCCATATTCCTTGCTTAGCCCATACAATTAATTTAATTGTCCAAGCAGCAGTGTCTGAAGTAAAAACAATTGTAGTAAAATCGAAGGCAATTGTCGAATTTTTTAAACGAAGTTGTCATGCTGCCTCCAAACTCCAAAACATGCAGCGACAAATGAATTTTAAAGAATTAAAATGAAAACAGGAAGTGCCTACCCGATGGAACTCACTCCTGCACATGTTTAATAGATTATTAGAAACAAAGAACCACTAATTTCGACTGTCGCTTTGGTGAATCCTATTCTAAATAATATTTCATTTGATGAGTGGACAGTTATAGCTGAAATGTGCAAATTATTGAAAATATTTGAAGAGATAACTATTGAAATAAGTTCTCAAAAAACTGTCACTATTTCAAAAATCTGTTTATTGGCACGAGCGATGATAAGACATGTACATAACATTAAATCATCTACTCAGAATTCTGAAATCGTTAAAGTATGTAACAAGATGTTAGACCAACTGCAACATAGATTTAAGGATGTTGAAAATAATAATATTTTGCTTGAAAGCATGCTATTAGATCCTCGCTTTAAAAAACAAGGCTTTAAAGATGAAGCATCTTACCAAAATGCTTACACAAAACTTTCACATAAAGTTCGAAGTATTCAGATCGAACAAGGTGATAGATTTGAAACCGAACAAGAAATTATTGAACCCTCCATTTCAACTGCATGGGAAGATTTTGATAAAAAAGTAACACCAATTTTAACTAATTCAAACCCAACAGTAGCAGGAATTTTAGAGCTAGATAAATATATAAATGAACCGCTCATCTCAAGAACACAAAATCCTCTCTCTTGGTGGAAAGAAAGGCGGTTAATTTATCCAAGATTATTTAAAATAATACAAACTAGACTTTGCATTCCTGCAAACCTCTGTTCCCTGTGAACGAATTTTTTCAAAAGCGGGACAGTTAATAACAGAAGGGCGAAATAGACTTGCATCAAAGAATTTCAAAAAAATTATATTTCTACATGTAAATATGTAAAATACTATACATTTTATTTGAAAGGTATTAACTAATTATTTATTTTGCTTAATTTTTATTTTTAAAAACAAAATTTTTTTGTGTGTGCGTGTAACTGTGCGCGTAGTAGTAAAATCATAAAGTAAATTTAAAATAACATCGATGTGATAAAAGAAAAACAAAGACGGGATCAATGGATCGCTCAAAAATAAGGTATGGTAGAAGCTATATTATTTTAAATTATTCAATTTGTCATTTATAGCTTTAGAGAAATTAGTTAAAGATACATTTTCTAGTTATAAATACTTTTACTTGGTCTAGTAGTGAACGCGTTTACGCAAATCAGCTGATTTTGAAGTCGAGAATTCTACTTCATTTACACTCATTATATCACCCTTATTCACCTTCTGAAGTAATTCCTGACGGTTCTTCCGAAGGTTAACAAGTAAAAAAAGATATAAATACTTTTAATGAGTTGAAAAAAAAAAATATTTGGCTCTCATTCGCTGAAGTTGATAAATAAAAATTGTTTTATGGAGTTTAAGATAACATTTAATTGTTTAAGATTAACGCGGTTAAATAACACAGTTAATGAAAACATTTTATAATCAGAAGTAATAAATTTTCCTAATGTCAATACACATTAGTGATGGTGATGTAATAAGTTATGCGTCACGTGTGGAGAACAATAAATAAAATAACGCAGGCTAGAATTTTGTATGGTTGGAGGATCCCCCACTACAAGCTATGCATAAGAAAGATTGCTATGAATCGAATCGAATTGAATCGTAATTGATTTGATTTCCCGTCGCTTATCCATTTCATGAGACCCTCCTCTATGAATCATGAGACCTTGCCGTTGGTTGGGGCTTGAGTACTCAGTGATACAGAGTAGCTGGACCGAAGGTGCAACCATATCTGAGAGGTATCTGTTGAGAGCCAGACTAAGGAATGATTCCTGAAAGAGGGCAGCAGCTCTTTCAGTAGTTGTTAGGGGGGGTGAGTCAGGACGACTTAAATGGCCATATCAACATCACTCAGTCCTCTGAGTACTGCGCAGCTGAAAGCAATGGAAAACTACAGCTGTTTTTTTTTCCAAGAAAATGTGGCTCTCTGCATTTTCATATAGCAATGATGGAGGCGCCTTACTTGGTAAAATATTCTGGAGGTAAACTAGTCCCCCGTTCGGATCTCCGGGTGGGGACTACTAAGGAGGGGGTCACCAGAAAATAAAAAAATAACATTCTACGAGTCGGAGCGTGGAATGTTAGAAGTTTAAAAAAGGTTGGTAGGCTGGAAAATTTAAAAAGAGAAATGGATAGGATAATGTGGATGTAGTAGGAATTAGTGAGGTTGGGTGGGAAGAGGAAGGCAACTTTTGGTCAGATGATTTTAGAATAATAAACTCAGCTTCAAATAATGGGCAGGCAAATAATAGGGAAGAGAGTAGAATATTTCAAAACGCATAGCAATAGAATCAGATAAAATCAAAACCTAAACCGACAACGATTGATAACGTCTATATGCCTACAAGCGCCCATGATGATGATGAGGTAGAGTGTGTATATGAAGAGATTGATGAAGCAATTAAACACGTAAAAGGAGATGAAAATTTAATAATAGTTGGAGATTGGAATGCAAGCATTGGAAAGGGCAAGGAAGGAAATATAGTAGGTGAATACGGGCTGGGCAAAAGGAATGAAAGAGGGGACAGACTTATAGAGTTTTGCACAAAGTATAATTTAGTAATTGCCAACACCCAATTTAAAAATCATAATAGAAGAATATACACTTGGAAAAAGCCAGGCGATGCTGCAAGGTATCAAATAGATTATATCATGGTTAAGCAAAGATTTAGGAATCAACTCGTTGACTGCAAAACTTACCCTGGAGCAGACATTGATAGCGACCATAATTTAGTGATAATGAAATGTAAATTGGGATTTAAAAACCTGAAGAAAAGGTGTCAGATGAATCGGTGGAATTTAGAAAAGCTTGAGGAAGAGGTGGTAAAGAAGATTTTTGAGGAGGACATCGCAAGAGATCTGAGTAAAAAAGATAAGGTAGAAAATGTAGAAGAAGAATGGGAGAATGTTAAAAAGGAAATTCTTAAATCAGCAGAAGCGAACTTAGGCGAAACAAAGAGAACTGGTAGAAAACCTTGGGTTTCAGACGATATATTGCAGCTGATGGATGAACGTAGAAAATATAAGAATGCTAGTGATGAAGAAAGTAAAAAGAACTATCGGCAATTAAGAAATGCTATAAACAGGAAGTGCAAACTAGTGAAAGAAGAGTGGATTAAAGAAAAGTGTTCAGAAGTGGAAAGAGAAATGAACATATGGTAAAATAGACGGAGCATACAGGAAAGTTAAGGAAAATTTTGAGGTACATAAATTAAAATCTAATAATGTGTTAAACAAAGATGGTACACCAATATGTAATACGAAAGGTAAAGTCGATAGATGGGTGGAATATATTGAAACGTTATACGGAGGAAATGAATTAGAAAATGGTGTTATAGAGGAAGTTGAGGAGGATGAAATGGGAGAAACAATACTGAGATCTGAATTTAAGAGAGCATTAAAAGATTTAAATGGCAGAAAGGCTCGTGGAATAGGCGGAATACATGTAGAATTACTGCGCAGTGCAGGTGAGTAAGCGATTGATAGATTATACAAGCTGGTGTGTAATATTTATGAAAAAGGGGAAGTTCCGTCAGACTTCAAAAAAAGTGTTATAGTCATGATATCAAAGAAAGCAGGGGCAGATAAATGTGAAGAACACAGAACAATTAGTTTAACTAGTCATGCATCAAAAATCTTAACTAGAATTCTATATAGAAGAATTGAGAGGAGAGTGGAAGAAGTATTAGGAGAAGACCAATTTGGTTTCAGGAAAAGTATAGGGACAAGGTAAGCAATTTTAGGCCTCAGATTAATAGTAGAAGAAAGATTAAAGAAAAACAAACCAACATACTTGGCGTTTATAGACCTAGAAAAGGCATTCGATAACGTAGACTGGAATAAAATGTTCAGCATTTAAAAAAAATTAGGGCTCAAATACAGAGATAGAAGAACAATTGCTAACATGTACAGGAACCAAACAGCAACAGTAATAATTGAAGAACATAAGAAAGAAGCCGTAATAAGAAAGGGAGTCCGACAAGGATGATTCCTATCCCAGTTACTTTTTAATCTTTACATGGAACTAGCAGTTAATGATGTTAAAGAACAATTTAGATTCGGAGTAACAGTACAAGGTGAAAAGATAAAGATACTACGATTTGCTGATGATATAGTAATTCTAGCCGAGAGTAAAAAGGATTTAGAAGAAATAATGAATGGCATAGATGAAGTCCTACGCAAGAACTATCGCATGAAAATAAACAAATACAATGAAATGTATTAGAAATAACAAAGATGGACCAATGAATGTGAAAATAGGAAGAGAAAAGATTATGGAGGTAGAAGAATTTTGTTATTTGGGAAGTAGAATTACTAAAGATGGACGAAGCAGGAGCGATATAAAATGCCGAATAGCACCAGCGAAACGAGCCTTCAGTCAGAAATATAATTTGACACATCAAAAATTAATTTAAATGTCAGGAAATAATTTTTTGAAAGTATATGTTTGGAGTGTCGCTTTATATGGAAGTGAAGCTTGGACAATCGGAGTATCTGAGAAGAAAAGATTAGAAGCTTTTGAAATGTGGTGCTATAGTAGAATGTTAAAAATCAGATGGGTGGATAAAGTGACAAATGAAGAGGTATGCGGCAAATAGATGAAGAAAGAAGCATTTGGAAAGATATAGTTTAAAGAAGAGACAGACTTATAGGCCACATACTAAGGCATCCTGGAATAGTCGCTTTTATATTGGAAGGACAGGTAGAAGGAAAAAATTGTGTAGGCAGGCCACGTTTGGAATATGTAAAACAAATTGTTAGGGATGTAGGATGTAGGGGGTATACTGAAATGAAACGACTAGCACTAGATAGGGAATCTTGGAGAGCTGCATCAAACCAGTCAAATGACTGAAGACAAAAAAAAATCCATTTCATTGTTAAGAATCGTAAAAAGAATCGGTTTCTCCTGCAAACCGATTCTCGATTCTTTCGTTCAGAATAAAGAATCGAATCGAAGGAACGACTCCTTCACGATTCTTCCCATTTCTACGTCACATGTTGAGGAACACATGTGGCTGGAAACGCATTAGAAGACAAACACAAGATGTACAAGGTATAGCATGAGCTGTGTTGAAGAGAACCTTCCACAGTCACTAGTAGTCATTGACTTAGATCGTTGAAGAAGCTACCGTAGTCTATTTATGTAGGATTGACTATCGTTCATTTTACACGTTTATTTTTAGTTCTGAGCCGTTCGATTATGTAAGTTGCAACTTGATTTTTTTTATAATACATTTTCGTAAAATATTTTAGGTTAATTGTGGTTGCTTGAGTTGACTAATTAAACACTTATTTAACACATTAATTCGCTACTCGTGAGAAGCAAAAATTAATATAGAATACTGATATACGTTCTTTTTGTGCATCCGATTGTAAGCGTTCAAAGGCAGTACAAAATAAATGTTTGCGGCATTTAACGTAAGTAATTCGTGACTTTATTTATGTAAAATTTAATTATTTATTGATCAGAATAAAATAAGTATTTAATGGGGCTATGAGGATCTGTTCTTTTGAAGATGTTTCATTTTGTTTGGTTCTGATTGTTTCGGTGTACAAGTTGGTGATCGAGCTATCAGTTTGAGGTTAATTAATTAGTTATTTTTGAGAATTTATTTTTAAAATTTAATTAGCTTTATCTTTTTTCTAATAATAATTTTTTACATTGTTATGGGTCCTTATAATTATGAAAAGTCTGTTAAAAAAAATCTTCAACAATAAAACATTTTTCAAGTGAATGTTACATAGTAAAATGATAAAATTATACTGTTTTTTATCAATTAAATATGGAATAAATTATTTTTTATAGACTGGTACTGTTGTTTATTATGTGATTTCTAAGTATTTTTTTCACCATTAGAAAAACTTTAGTACATGTTGCAACATTAACTGTGTTTTGTGTCATTACATAGAAATGTTTTGGTACTAATTCTGTTGGTAAATAAACTACAGCTTATCAAGGATTTTTTTAATAGATAAATATTTCATTATGGTCAATACATAGTAATATTTTTAGAACTCGTGTCAAGAATTCATAGCTAAGTTATCCTGTTAATAAACGGAATCCTTCTGAGCATTTGGCTGGATGGATTTCCTTGAGAAACTGTTGTAAATACTTGATCAGAATGCTTTCACAAAATACACAATTATCCTTTTAAAAATAGAAATGGTTAAAATCTGTATCACTTACTCTATAGCCTTACCAGCCTTCCCCAAGCGCCTCTATCAAGAGGTGATTACCCATTATCCCTAAATTATTCAGATCTTTAAGAACTTTGATCTCTTTGTCTCAGTCTAGGCCATCCTGTTGGTCTTTGTAGATTCATTTCACTACTCTTTTAATTGTGAATTCTCTTGTCTGATAATTATGTGCCCCAAGCATCTCAGTCTTCTGGATTTGACTTCTGTCATTAAATGTGATTTTATATCGTTCTTTCAACCTTTTGCCCCTCATTCTTCATTTAGTATTTTCATAAACTGTACTATAAATCTTCCTTTGTACTTTATTTAAAGCTACCAGACTTTTACTTTTGTTTCTCAGTATTTATATATTTGCTCCCTTTAATAGAGTAAGTTTAACTGTATTGTTAGAGAACATTACTTTAATCAAGTGTGTGAAATTTTATCCCGATTGTGTTATTTGCCTTCTGGCTATTACAGTGTAAACATGTCCACTTCGCTAGCAGTTTACTTCAAGAAGAAGTAATCCAATTTCTTCAGTTGGATGTTGTGAAAGGGCTGAAATTCATGTACACTTTTATCATGATATGGGGACTGTACTTTATTATGTAAAGTATTCTTTGTGGATCAAGAAGTTTAAAAGCAGCCAGAAGTTTCTGGCTGCCGTTTCTGATGCATGAAGAGGTAGCTGAAGAATCATGTTGTTGTATGACAGTATCCAGCCGCTTATGGCTCGCCACATGTTCGAAACCATCAACTTGAGTTTTAATAGAACACTCCCTATAGCTCAGATCTTGTTCCCTTCACTTTCTGTTTGGGCGCACAAGGATGCTTTGCGAGGTCATCAATTTTTTGCAGACTTAGACATGCATGAAGCAGTGCAAAAGTGGCTTTACAAACTACCTTCTTGGAAGGAGTATGCAAACTTTGGATTGCTGTATCAAGTGTATTGACAAGGGAGATGGCTGTGTAGAAAAATAATGTACAGTAGTGAACAAATTAATCCGAACACAGTATTTTTAAAAGAAAAAATCTTGATTGTCAAACTTACTCAAATTTAATAATAATTTATATGTCCTCCTTTGTGTTTGATTATCTCATTAATCCTTGTTGGCATTTATTCCACTAAGGTAGAACAATGGTTTTTGATTTCTTCATTCGAAACAAAACCTGTATCACTGAACTAATAAGGTCAGTTTTTGTGCTACAATTCATTTTCTCTTTTCCTTTTAGTATGGCCCATAAATTTTCAATGGGATTCAGGTTGGGGAAATTCCCTGGCCACAAGAGCACTCAATTTTTTTTGGTTTTTGAAAAACTTGCTTTCTTTGATATGTGACATGGTGCAAGCTCTTGTTGGAAAATAAAATCTGGCTTCTGCAGAAGTGGGACGATTTTTCTATGGCATATGTTAATGTAGTTGTCGGATTTCATTATCCCATCCACAGGCATAAGTACACCTGGCCCTTCATATGTAAAACATCCCCAAAATATCTTTTTGGCTCTGAGTGTGTTGGAGCTTGTGAGGTGTGCTGGTGTAGTAGTTTTCTCATCTGCTGATTTATGAATGTAGGCTACTTTCTCCCCTTGGACAAAGAGATGAGTTTCGTCTGAAAAAATAACTTTTTTCCACATGTCAATAGTCCATTCTTTATGTTCCTTTGCCCATTAAAGTCTTATTGTCTTCATAACCTATGTTAGTAACTGCTTCTTTTTAGGTTTCCGAGCAATCCTTACTGCAATAATCTTCTACGAACTGTCATATCAGAAACTGGCTCTCAAGTCCCTATTAAGGTGAACAGCTGACAATCATGGATTGATTTTGCTTTTACTTATTAGTAATCGATCCTGTGTAGGCTGGTTTACTTTTTCCTTCCACATTTTCCTTTTCTCTTTGGTGAGATGGAACCTGTTTCCCTAAACCTTTTCACGATTTCATTTACAGTAACTTTTTTTTTCTTTTTTTTTTTTTTTTTTTTTTTTTTGTTAAACACCCCCAACGTCCCCGGCCTCCGCCGTTAGGCTATGCGCAGGAATGTCGGAGTGTCGTAGCAGTCGACTGCCCCCTGTCTTGCCTTTTCTTTGGCGTCCCATCGGGGTCGTCTCATCAAGAGTTTCATCAAGATGCAGCAGCCCTCCCTTCTGGACGACCACTACATCCCTCCACTGAGAGGCTACCCTTCCCGTCCCTTCGCTAGGTTGCCGGCTACGCCTTGCGCGAAGCCGGCAAACCGCCGCGTCCCCCCTCTCACACCTGAGGGTCCCAAATGCATCATCGGAGCACCCCAACTGACCTTCATTCTTGCATATGAAGGAGCCAAAGCGTCCTCTGCATCCAGGCTGCCTCCCTGGCCCTGCACGGCGACCACGATTCGCCCCCTGTATTTTTTTTTTTTTTTCACCCATCCGCAGGACACAACACAAGTAATAAAACACACTCACTCCCACTCACACCACTCACACTTAGCCGCCATCAGGAAAACGCAGTTAAGCCAAGTAACACACCCATACAGAATACATAATTAATAAAAGTCTATTCTTCCCATCCGTTTCATTCTTCGGCTTCGTCACCGCCGGTCGTGGCCTTCCTACACACGGTCGCAGTGATCGTGTATGCCATCCCGCCAGCAATATAAACACAAAAACATAAACAAAAGAAATGAAATACACACTACAATAAAATAAAATTCATTAACATAGTAACTTCCCGCTGCTGCGGCAGCTCTTGTCGCAGTCAGCCACCACTATCACGTGGGCTGCGATTGCACTCCTCAACCAGCAGCAAAACACAGAACAACTCAATAAAATGAAATAAAATAAGATAAAATAAAACACAATCAGGACAATGCGAAGAACCCTCCCTTCAGTTGCAGCCCATCACGTTGGCGTCTGAACTTATTCCTCCTTCCGCAATCCGCGGGCACGTTCGCTGTGAGTGCCCTCGCAGCCGTTAGCAGGAACGGAAACACAATCAATAAAATAAAATAATACCACAATCATACAATACAAGGAAAATACATAATAAATGAAACCCACACTTCATGTTGTCTCTTCGGCGATGTCACCTCTAGCCGTGGCCCTTCTGCATACGGTCGAAGCGATCGTGCTTGTCATCTCGAGCCGGCCGCAGAGTACCAACCACAGTGACAATGGAGACAATGAATTCACAATACAATACAACACAAAAAATAAAATATATAATAGAAGAAACACACAGTATACTTGCTAGGGACATTGCTGCTTACCCGCGCCTAGAAGTCTTCTCCCCACTCTCTTCCATGTACCTCCTTCGTCTTCAGGATGCTAGCCACCATGCTCTGTACCGCCTTCCATTATCTTCCCTTTCAGCATGTGAGCTACAGTTGTTTCTGGAGTGAGGCCATGCCTACGCCGGACCACAGCCCACCTTTCGCACTCGTAAAAGGTGTGCTCCGGCGTGTCATCCTGGCCGCAGTAGAAGCACCTCGGTGTCCGTCTTCTCTTGAACCGATCTAGGTAGACCCCGAACTTCCCGTGTCCAGACAGGAACTGCGTGAGGAAGTAATCTACCTCCGCGTGCCTCCGCCTGACCCACGGTCCCAAGTCCGGGATCAGTCTCCTGGTCCATGCCCCAGCCGTAGCCGTTCTCCACATCTCCTGCCAGTTGACCATCAGCTGCCTCCCGTCTTCCGCCTTCGGCGTTCCTTCGTGTGTAGAGACCAGCTGCGTGGCCCGCAGCTCGATGGGAGACACCCCTGCAATGACTGCCACTGCGCATCCAGATACGGTGCGATACGCCGATGTTATGCGTATCGCCGCTCTTCTGGTAAGGGAGGCTAGCATCCGTACGTTCTTCTTTCTCGAAAGTGCGTCCTTCCAGGCCGGGACCGCGTACAGCAAGACGGAGGAAACCACTGAAAGGATCAGCCGTCGCTTGCTCGCCTGTGGTCCGCTCTTGTTGCCCATTAGTTTTTGTAGAGCGTCTTGTATCTGCTCGGCCCTCTTCGTGACCTCTCTCTGAGGTGGGTGTTAGACAGCCCATTCTTGTCAATCCACACGCCCAGGTACTTAGCAAAACCGGACGTGTGGACCCGTATGTCGTCCACACGTATGAAGAACATTCCCCTCAGTCTTCTTCTGCCGGTGATCGGGACAGCCGCCGTCTTGTGCGGTGCCTCGTAGTCCTCTCTCCCCCAGCCATCTGCTGATGACTGCCACCGCCAAGTTTGCCTTATCTTCTACCTACTCCTCCGTCCATCCCGACAACGTCATCTGCGTACGCGACCGACTGGCATCCTTCCGGGAGTTCTTCCCGCAGAAGGCCGTCGTACGCGATGTTCCAAAGAAGAGGCCCAAGTACCGACCCCTGCGGAACGCCTCTAAACATGTTGAAGTCAACTTCTCCTTCCTCTGTGCGTACCTGCAGAGATCTCTCATGCAGGTAGTCATTTATTACGGCGAGCAAGTAGCCGCTGATCCCTCTCTCCCGGAGTATTCCCATGATCACTCCCCATGGCACGCTGTTAAATGCATTCCTGATGTCTAGGAGAATGATCAATGGTATCTTCCTTCGTCGCCACGTGCCTGCCGACTGGACTGTGGCCCACTCTTGCACCCGTCGGACGGCGTCAACGGTCGATCTTCCCCGAACGAAGCCGTACTGGTCTGGGGAAAGACCTCCGACCGCATTTACAGTACCTAACCCACACTACACTCAATGGGAATCTGACTTTGAGTCATTTGTGTGTGTTGGGACATAGCAACAATTTTTTACTGCTTTCGTGGGGATATATCCATTGTATTAATTTGTAATGAAACTCAGAAGGTCACCAAAAACTAATGGACAGTGAATTATAAAAGCAAAAAACCCACCAATTCTGTTTGTATATGAAACTAACAACATAACCTGAAACACTAAAAGCAGTCTGCCACAGAATGAAAATTCCCCACAGCAGAACAGAAATTCTCTTTATTCAGATTAATTTGTTTGCTACTGTACATGTTGAATCCCTATCTTTGTGTAAATAAATTGTAGAATGAAAAGTATATAATTTCTGATTTGCCCTTATATGTTAATATGCCAGACAAGTTGAAAGTTGTAAGAAATAATTTCTTAAACTAGCATATGTTTTGTTTTTCAAAGTACTCTTTCAGTTCCTATAACTTAGCCTTCCCAAAAATGCTCCCGCCAAGCTTTTTCAGATTGTTGAATAATCACAGCCACTTTGATTGCATAAGCCAATATGTTCATTTTTTTATTGATCCACAGTTCAACCCCCTCCAGTCAGCACCCCTCTTACTTTCCTCTTCAAGATAATTAAATTAAAAATTATCTCCATCTTGCTCCTGATTTAGTTTCAAACTTAGAGGAATACTCACCTAATACTTTCACAATGGTTCTTTCCCCAAACAGCTCACTTTTGTTAACGTGATTGATAAATTTATAGGGTATCCCAAATTTAGCCATCATCCTCTGTTAAAGATGTAATTCGCCTTTTAAAATCAGTGAATAACTTGCCTAGGTTTTTTATAATCTCATTACTTATCTTATGTTTCCTTTAGGATAAAAATCTGATCATTTTAGATTACCTTTAATGAAAAGTCAGCTTGTTCTCCAATTTTTTTTTGTAACAGCTTGACTACTTTGTCTATTTCCTCTATTAGAAATGTGTACAGGTCAACATTCTATATACATTTGTTCATGCTTTGTTGAGTTTATCTATCTATACATTCCATTGCTTCTCAAAGTAATCATTAAATATCCTCAAGCCTTGATCAGTTACCATTACAACAATCCCTTCATGTGTAATTCTAAATGTACAGGGTGCAAACTCCTTTTTGAAAAATTTTGCTGATCTTTAAAAAACCAAGTATATACATATATATATTTTTTTTAAATCGATCTGTTGGGGAATCATATTCTTCTACATTATACAAATTATATTAATCCAATAAACCCAAGTACAGAATTAATGATATAAAATGGAATGACACACCTTCCTTATTTCATAATCTAAGCAAGAGCACTTTCGTGAGTACTTCACATTATCAGTTGCTCTATAATTTTTCAGATCTTTAGTTGCAAATTACACATTACAATTAAAATTGTACGTTGAAAATTGACATTAAAATTAAAATTGTTAAAAGATTCTTTACCAATTAAATTTGTATGTAGATTGATCAAATTAAATTTACTTTTATATTTATAAATGTAAAATCTTTCTAAAATGTCAAAAAACCATATTTGTATTAATATTGTATTTCTTAATCTCCAGTACTTCTAAATTTGTATGAATATCAGATATTGAATGTGTATTATTAATTAGATGATCAGAAACATTAGAGAAACCCAATTTTCTACTTTTATAATAGATCCTTTAAATCTAGATTTGATGAACACTTTAGATATTTTAGAAGTAGCAAATTGGGGTTCTCTAATGTTTATGATCATTTTATTAATAATACACATTTAATATATCCGATATTGATACAAATTTATTTTTTGATACAAAGCACTGGAAATTAAGAAATACAATAATAGGTTAAACAAATAATAGTTTAAACAAATAATAGGTTCTTTGATGTTTTAGAAAGATTTTACATTTATAAATGTAAAAGTAAATTTAATTTTATTAACCTACATACAGAGTATGAGGATGACAATCGTAAAAGCTGCTGTAAATATCAGCACTTTTTTTAGACATTGATAATTCATAATATTTCAACTCTGTACAGTACATAACTTTGGCTACCTAGTCTACATGGATTCCATCCATGTATTAGTTTTATTATTAATTTTTTTGATTTTAATTAAATTTTTTATTGATGACTTCATATTTTGTATGTAAGAAATTTTTAATTTTTATTTACATTTTAAAATTTTGAATAACAAATAATTGAAAAAAAAAAATTAGTTTTACTTTTGTTTTGATTTAACTGGAAAAGGATCTTTTAACAATTTTAAATCTCAATTGTAATTTTAATGTGCAATGTACAATTTTAATGTGTATTTTGCAATGAAAGATTTGAAAAATTATAGAGCAACTAATGATGTGAGGTACTCGCGAAACCACTTTTGCTTGAATTATGGAATAAGGTAGTTGTCATCCTATTTTATTTTATTTTCTTGATTCTGTACTTGGGTTGATTGGATTGAATAATTAAGGAGACTAATATCTGGAAAAGTGATTATTTATTCAGTAATAATGAAACTAATGCTTCTTTTTTTATATAATCCCAGACTACATTTAAGCCCTTGTCCCATCTTTCTGTGTGCTTTCTTATTCCTGTAGTGAAGAATTGTTCACTTGGTGTGTGAGTCATTCTTGTATCACATTCTTTATTTGCTTATTGTTGCTGAATTTTGTGCATGTAAAAACATTTTGAGAATAGCAAAAAAAATAAATGTGAGGTGTGAGATCGAAGCTATAAGATGGATGTGGCAACACCTCCCAGCCTAAGTTTTGAATATCTTCTTGTGTCTTTTGAGTGGTATGGAGCAGGATTATCATGCAGAAGAATTATGCTTTTTGGAATAGAACCAGAATGTTTCCTCCTTATTGTGGGTTTCATTTTATTTTCTAGCATTTCAAAATAGTATTTACTGTTGATTGTTCTTCCAAATAATCACAATAAATTGTGGTTTTATAGTCGCACAACACTGTTAGCATCACCTTAGCTGAGTGTTGGTTTTGAATTTTTTTCTAGTTGGAGAAAAATTGGATGTTTCCATTCCACACTAATGATGAATCCAAGTTTCATCACATGTTAATTATACAATTTAAAAAACACACCTTTGCTAAAAACTGTTGTTTTAGTTCTATACAAATGTAAATTTGGGTGTTTGTTATTTATATTTAATTCAGCTGTGTTGAAACACAACTTGAACATGTTTTGAAGTAATTTGGCTTATCATGTATAATTGAGTGGACAGTCTACTAGCGTATACATTTCAGCAATTTCCCCAATTTTTATGCATGTGCCCTTGTAAATAAAATCAATATTGCAATTTTGCAAAATATCACTATATATTTCCTTCTGCTACAATAAAATTGACATACATTTTGCTCAATCAATCTGTTCAAACCAGTAATACAAATTTGCATCGTTAGTACACATTTTACCATGAGTTTTATATTTGCTAGTTGATTTTGGTTTTACACTTTTGGAGAATAAAAATCTTATCACAGCATGGTATTCTTCTACTGTGAACATTTCAAGAAACACCAGAATTTTAAAATAAACAAGTTGGATAATAATGAAGTTTCTTTTGAACAGCTGATATTTTCTGTGTTATGGGTGCCATCTTGAATGTCGGTTAGTTTCAGTTTATTGTATTAAATAGTTTTTCTGTTATTGCCATTTGTCTCTTTAATTATTATTAATGAATTTTCATAGAAGTATCCTTGTTTTCATTAATAAATAGGGATAACATCCTCACAATTTACAGTGTTACATTTAAATGAGAAATGTGGTGCATTTAAATTTACATAGTTATGATCCATCAAGTAAATTTTTTTTTAACTGCTAATATAGAACTTTTTAGACCTCTCAGGTAGTTATCTTTGTACATAGATACAGTAATAATGTCCTTTATTTATTTAGCCATACGCTAATAAAGAAATGTCTTTGATGATTATAACAGTGTTAAGAAGGATAATGTTGTGAGATGTCGAGGTAAAATTCTTTGTTGGTAAGCCACTGTGAATATTAATACATTAATGTGTTGAATGACATCTACTGCTACATTCTGTTTGTGTATATAGTAGATGAAAATAATGTGCATGTAATAAAATTATGGTTAGTAATCACATTAATCTTGTCAGATTTTTCACCTTAACAAACACTATTCATTGCATTAAATTTGGGTAACAAGGAGTAATATTTCTATTATTCATGTTACTTTTATATATTTTTTCTAACTATGCGTCTTTGACGTCTGTTTTTTTTTGTTTTATTTGAGAGTTCAACTTAAAAGAGGCCTCATCACACAGTAGTTTATACTAAATGCATATTTATTTTTTTTAAATGCATATATTGATGTGAAATGGGTATGTAAGAATGTTGGCATGATTGGAACTGAAGTAGGGAGGACTGTTTATTTTCTGTAGATTTGAATATTGCCAGTCTGTGTCAAGCATTGGCTTTTGAACAAGGTTGCATAATCAGGGGTGTTTGTTTAAAAAGCTGTTAATTGTTGAAGAATGTGCATGTTGCAGCAACCCACACTACAATGAGGAGAATGCTGAAATGTTATCTTTATTGAATGCAGATATTTCCATTAGGTAAATAATGCTGATTATGTTAAAAGGGTTTACTATTTCATACTGTCAATGGTTCAAGAACTTAATTAAAGCCAACATTGTCATTTTAAGTCAAGTGGTTTTCATAGATGAAGTGTGGTTTTATCTTGGTGGATATATTAATAGTCAAACCCACCAGGTTGGTCTAGTGGGCACTTCCCAAATCAGCTGATTTGGAAGTCGAGAGTTCCAGCATTCAAGTTGTAATAAAGGCAGGTACTTTTATACAGATTTGAATACTAGATCGTGGATACCGGTGTTCTTTAGTGGTTGGGTTTCAATTAACCACACATCTCAGGAATGGTTGAACTGAGGCTGTACAAGACTACACTTCATTTTCACTCATACCATCCTCATTCCTCCTCTAAAGTAATACCTGAACAGTAATTTGCAGAGGCTAAACAGAAAAAAGAAAAGGATATAATAATAGTCAGGACCTGGGGTTCTGAGAACCTGCAACTAATTGATGGGGCCTCTTTTAAATTGAACACTGCATAATGATATTATACAGTATATGATATAATGATGATTCTTATTAATTTAACAATACTTTTTTGTCTAGGTATATGTGTTAACCATTGTGTTCTGCTGTTGTTACTAAAGTATTATTTCATTATTTGAAGAGATGGCAGACGCTAACAAATCCGATGATAAAAATAATGTAAAAATATTTAATGTAAGTACTTTATGGAAATTTGTGATAATTTTCAGATATTAATTTTAAAAAATTTACATATTTTTAACTTGATGTCTTTTTATATAATCTGCATGAATCTTAAATTTCATTTAAAATATATGCCTGCAGTATTTTATTGAGTTCTAATAAAAATGATGGTTAAATGATGCTTTAATCTCCCTTGATAAAAGTGATACATTTGTTGTATCTTTGTATAATTTCAGCGACAACACAGTTATTTAAATTTGTACCTGTTTGTATTACATCAAGTTATTGTATGTTTCAGTTATTTCTCTATTCAAACAAATAAAATTAAAGTAAATATTTTACTGGATTAGGCTATTTTTATCAACTGTAACTCCTATGGTCATTTATCAAAATCATTCATTTTTGCTTATTATTTTGAAACATCTATAACATCTAACTTTTACGTTTATTTAATTCATTACCCTCATTAATTTTTTGTCATGATTCTGAACAATGAGGTATTGTGATAAGTACAAAATTGTTAAAAAGCTAAGCACAACCCCCCCCAAAAAAATAATGTGGTTAGACATGATCTGTTCCTTATAAGAAGCCTAGTAGCTTTCTTCTCCCCACAGGCCTGGGTCACACCAAATCTAAGTGTCTTTGATTATTTTCAGTAATATGAAATTTTTCTATTTAATTAATAATGAATCTTTGAAATGTAATTTAAGAAATACTAATTTAAATAAATTATTGAATTAAGTAACATACAATAATATTAAAATTGTGAAGTTTTTTAATGACAAATAAAATCAAAGTTTTATAATAAAACACTTAATAATTTACTTTCTAATGTTTTCAGTTATCTTTGCAACCATCTTCAGTAACTGTTGCTGGTATCCCAGTGTCATCTCATTGTGCTACTGAGGTTTTTTTTCATAGTAATTAACTAAGCTGTAGCATCACTAGCAATATTAGATAGCACCATGATAACATCAGTTACTGAAGGTGGAAGCAAAGCCGATTGAAATGTTTTGAAGTAAAATATTAAAGGTAATTTTTTAAAAAATTTGGTTTGGTTTGCCATTAAAAAATTTGCTTGAAAAAATAAATGGAAAAAAAATTATACTGACATCAAGACCACATACTGTGATGCACATTTATAGAATTCCTACTGTCCTTGCCAATGCTGTGTATTATATATAATGTATATTGGATCTGTAAGGTTTAAGGCAAAATATCTTGATTTTTTTAATGATTTTATTAATGGTGCTACATATCTTGTGCAGAAACTCACATTACATGCCATACAGAAGACCATATAACAATCTAAAGTGATGTATACTTATAGAAGGATTCTCACTGCCTTACCTATCCACTGGACTTATTAATTCCCTCCCCCCCCCCCCCAGGGAGAAGAACATCTGCCTTATGACATGTCCGGTTGCCACACCACCCCGTCTGTTCCTAGTCGTTACTGGCTTAATCAGAGGTCATCTTCTTGCCCTCCAACTGATTACATTTCAGTCATCAGTCAGCCTCTGTGAGATACCACTGATGTGAATGCCTCAGAAGACATTCACATCAGTAAATACCACCCTATCACAGCCTTCTCTGAAGGCATTGAATACCTGTTAGCACTACCACGTAGCCATCTGCAACTACTCAACCAAACTCATCGAAGCACAAAGACCCTGTGCCTAACTCTATTATCACCTAATAATATATGTGCCCACTTGTACTGAAATTAAATCGTATTGAAAGTGGGATCGTATTGTAGCATCACCATGCTACAATAGCAAACTATAAGTTATTGATTGTAGTGCAAACCACTACCCACCAGACATTCCAACCATCATAGGGGGACAACACCCATCTTGTGACGATTTCGATCACCACCTCACCTGTTCCTAGCCCTGATGGGCTTTATCAGGAGACTACCCAAAGGCCATCCCAATCTCGTAGGGGAATACTTGTGATGCTTCCAGTCATCACACCACATCACCATGTTCCTAGCCCTGATGGGGTTTAATGGGAGTCGTTTATCGCCCTCTAACTTTTTACATGTCATAGTAATAAGCCAGGCCTTGTTGGGATGACACCAATGTAAATGCCTCGGTAGACATTTACATCGGTGATTTTAAACTCAGCTTTTGCCTTCGCTGTAGGCCTCGTCCAGACATCTTGAATGTCCTACATTGTTTCTCTCTGACTAGCTAACTGAGTTTGCAGAAGCACGAAACCCACACCTAGTTCTACCATTATTGAGCCAATTCTGTGAATGTTTCAAATTTCGAGGCAAATTAAACAAATCATACCACCAAAAAAAAAATGTTGCTCGCAACAACAAAATTTAGTCTTAGTGATCTTACTGAACTCAACATTAGTTCATACCCCAGACTTAGGTTAGATTATGGACTCTGGTCTGGTCTACAAGGGAGAGGTGGACAGACCTCCTACTCCTACTCAGCTCCATCGCAGAGTCCTGTGTGACAATCACTTCTTCAACCATCGTCAAGATGCTGCTACACCTCATGGCTGCATGGGATCCATGCTCTCGGCAGTGCAGTCGCCACTACCCACTGGACATCCCAACCCCGTAGGAGAAGACACCTGCATAGTGATGTTCCGGTTGCCACACCATTCCCCCGTTCCTAGCTCTGTTGGGCTTGAACGGGAGTCGTCTATTACCCTCTAACATTTTTACATTTCTTAGTAATAAGCCTGGGCTTGTTGGAATGCCACCGATGCAAATGTCTGCCAAGGCATTAAAAAAATAAATTTTTTTCAACATTATGGTACCATTGCAAATAGTAGCTGTGTTGATTGCAACAAGATTTATTTCAATAAAATTAATAAAAAAAAAGTTAATGTAGGAACAAATATAAAAAGAACAAACATACGGGTTGAATAGGTAACCTCCTTTTTTGAAGTCTGTTAAAAATCTTTTTTTTTTCTTTTTTATATGGAAAATTACCCATCAATTTGTATCTAATTCTTGAAAATAGGAAGATTACATAATGGAACCAGAAATATAATCAAAGCAAAGTTAAAAGAGATAACAGTACCTTAAGAAATGATAAATGTTGTTGATTTGGTAAAATGAAATAAATGATTAGAAATTACTGTGATAATTTTAAAGTTCAAAATTATAAATAAATAAATCTAGGAGAGAGAAGAGAGAAAGAGAGAGATAGAGCAAGAAGGTTTTTTACCAGAAATAAGATTATTTTAAGATAGTTTTACTATTTCAAATGAAAGTAGAGTTGAAAATTGAAAAATAAACCACATATTATTATAATAAATATTGTACAAATTAAAAATAGCTAAAATATAAAAAAAATTCTTCTTAAAAATTTACTGTTTAAAAAATAAAATATTTTGTTGAAAAAATTAAATGCAGGAAAAAATGTTACTATTGTATTTTGTGTTGTCAGGGTTATTAAAGAACCCACTAGTATATCTATCACCAACATTTGAACCTAAAAAGAATATTTGTTTTAATCACCCAAATTGCATAATCCAGTAAGGTCTAGAACAGCAATCAAGCGGATTTAATATTATTGTGCTAATTTTTTTGTTAACTCCAATTTGTTGTTTAGTTTATTGCATTAAACTTATTCTTTATATACTGTTGAAATTCATGTCTCATGCAAAAATAAATTTAAAAGAAATGTTTAGTCTGTAATGAATGTATTTTGAACTACAGTACATTATGCAGTTTTTTTGAGTTAAATGTTGTGATCTTTGTCCCATATAAAAGCCAAAGTTCTGTATAACATTATGTTTTTATTATACACATTCACGCTGTGTCAAATGTTTCTTGGATTAAGACTATAAAAATACCATAAAAAAAATTAAATAAAGATTGCTAATAAATTTGATGTTTTCCTTTAAATTATTTAATGTTTTTTCTATTTAAGATGATTAATCTTATGTTTTCATCCATTCATTTTGTTCAGTGTAATGTGAACAAATTAAAAATAAATTGGTTGTATGACTTTTTGCCCATCTACCTATTTTAAGATTTTTAATACTGTTTTATTTTTCCAGAGTGTTTCAAAGCTTGTGGATACATTACGTGAGAAATTAGAAAGCAAGACTATAAATGTAGAAGTAAGTACTAATTTTATTTTTACTGACAGTGAACTGTTTCTATAATTTATTTAAACATTTTTTGATCATTGATCATTACAATTTGTTTTGATTTCATTTATTTATTAAATATATTGCGTTTTCATGTTACAACTCATTTCGTACTTGTTAGAGAAATTATTTTTAAATTATATGTTGTTTAACTCTAATAGTGTTTATGAATGTTACAACTCATTTCGTACTTGTTAGAGAAATTATTTTTAAATTATATGTTGTTTAACTCTAATAGTGTTAATGAAAATATGTTTATTTTCATTCCTTTCTCCAGGACTGTTAATCTTTGAAATGCATATGTGCCATCAGCTACACTAACCATAATATCAACAAATTTTATGCATCTTATTTTTCATCCTCCAGTATGTAATTCCTTCTATTTATGTAGTGTATGTTGGAGTGAAATTTTATTGGTAATTACTTACAGACTAAAATAAAAAGGAACACTCTGTTCATCCATAATGAATTTTTTTTTAAGTGTGTGTAAACTTAATGGATTGATTTTGATGATTGTTTTTTATTTTTTATTTTGTTAAAGGAAGGATGTTCTTCTCATTGTTATACTATAAGTTTTTCCAAATAAACTAAGCAAAAGGGTTTGTTATAATGTCATAAATTACAAGTATATTGTGTGCAGAAATAATTGAATATATATTTTTTATTTTGGTGTTGTTTAGTATTAAGTTGTTATAACATAATGATTTAAAGTGTAGTGTCGTAATATTCAAATTATTTTTGTGCAGAGTTTATGAAAATTAGTTGGAAATATAGGGAGAGAAATTTATTCTAGCATTACAGAGAGCTTGAGTTAGCATTTCTTATAAACAATTTGTTTTCATATAGGCATTGTTGCTTTGTAAATATAAAATTAAATAAAATGTACTACTTAAATTAGTAAACCTTCATTAAAAAATAATGTTTTTCATTTTAAAGTCTGGTAGAACTGATTGTTATAACCAAATCATAGATAGCTATAAGCTATAAAATAGCTATAGATTTATACCTTTTTTTTAATTTGGACTGACTTCTAAAACTGCAAATTTTGTGGAAGAGTAGTTAAAAAAATAAATTTTTTTAATTTAATGCAATTTTTTGAAGAATTTGATACTTTTTAAAAGTTAAAATTGTAATTTATTCATTAATTCATCATAGTCTTTTAGATGATATTATGCTATATTATTTTATTATCATTGTTACTTCTAAATTGTTTTAGGATCTATTTATGATGAAGGACTTAAAAGAAATTGATGAGCTTAAAATATTATGTAGTAGTGAGGATCCTGTTTTAAGTTTAACAGCTTGTCAGGGACTTGTTTCATTGGTGCAGTCTAACTCAGTTCCTTTAAAGTGTGCCTTCATAATACTACAGAGTATTTGTGTAAGGTAAGTAGAGGTTATTTATTGCAGTTAGATAAATAAATTGATTAGCTTGTTTGAAGGTCAGTACAGTTTTGATTATTTCTGTGACAGCGTTACAGACTGAAAAATTCTTTTTTGTGTGTATTTATTTTTATCAAAATAAAAATGGAATTGAAAAAAAATGATTAAATTAACATTCTTCTTTTCAGTTATTATTTTTTATATGACAGAAAGTAAATACATTCATAGTAACATATACTCTACATAGTCAACAAGCATTTAAACTTAAACATCTGTAAAATATAATGATAGTCAATAGGTATTTTCACTATTTTAAACAAGCATCAAAACATTTAATTAATGATTTACTCTATAAGTTGTGATCAGAAAGTTTGAAAAGACCTTTTGGGTTACAATGAATATTCTTCCATTAGTATTGGACAGACTTCTCTCTATAATATCCTCACATTCTGGGTTTAGGACTTCACCGGATCTGCAGGACATAATCTACACAATATTATTAATTCTGATTTTGTTCAGCATAATTTTCAAACTATGTGGATTAGAATTATCCTTAGCAGATCATAAATTTCAGAGGAGGTCAAAAATAGATGAATTCGTGTTCCTGAAACTGATACATTTTCTTCACCATGGCGAAGAAGTTGAGCATAATTGTGACCAATTGGGGGGGGGGGGGGTGCAATGGTACATGGGTGAGAAGGCAGCTTGGACTAGATGGTAGATGGTTTATACCCGATTTGACCGCATGGTATAGTAGAGGTCATGGCGAGCTGAGTTTTTACACGACGCAACCTGTTATCGGGCCATGGGAACTTTGAAGTTTATTTGCTCAGGATTGGCAGGAGAATCATCAGTTTCATGTATTATGGTGTTTGCAATACGGTAGAAAACACACTATTTCAGTGCCCAGAGTGAGCACTGAAAAAAATTAATAAATAAAATTAATGAATGAACAAACAAGATTTGACAATGATATGTTATATAGGCAAGTATTGAACTATAATTATAGAATGCGTTGAACACACCATTTGCTTTCACTTTTACCATAATGATGGAAACTTTTATTGTGACTGACGCTAAGTTGATATAATTTTTTAAAATGTAACGACCATTGTTGTACATTTTATATAACAACTTGCATACAATGAATGAGTTTTAGTTTTTTATTTTAAGAATAATATGAAAGTTTTTTGAGTTCCTGAATATGGATTTGGTATCCGAAAGTACTTGAACACATATGAAAAGTGGTTGGTAAGTGGTTTTTATAAATTATTATTGTTACATAATCATACCAATGGGCCATGTTTAAAAAACATTATTTAAAATTTGACTGCAGATTGTCGTGGAAACACTTGGCAGACTTGTTTACTAATGGCTGATTCTGTTGCTTTTATCCTTGTTATGTAGCTTTGTTGGGTCTTAATGTGGTGACTGAAATTAGTTATTTAAAAAATTTTAGTCTGTATGATCAATTAAAAGAATATGAATTTTCCTGTTAAACAACTTGTATCAACTGCATGTTTTGGATGTGTTACTTTCAATGAAGTGTTAATATGTTTTGAATTTTTATATTCTATCCTTTTTAGGTAAAAATAAACTAGCATCATTGAAAAGATAAAAAACTTATTCTTTTCAGAATTATCTTAAATAATTAAAAAAAAAACAAAATTAAGACAAACTATTTTTATTACTGAGTTTTTACTCTAAAGTATATCTATAGAATAATAAATAAATTAAAAAGATTGTAATTGATCTTAAATGTTCTATATTTTGTAGAAAATTATGATTTGTTAATTTTCCAATAATGATTTTTAAGATTTAATGTATATATACATATTTCTGTTACAAAATTGCCGCTTGAGAAATTGGTTACTGCTTGAGAAAATAAATAAAATCTTTGAGGTGTGACATAAATTGATATTGGTGATAGTTTTTATTTTATTTCAGAAAAGTTAGTGGAATCTCATCTGCAGTTTTGAATCTATTAGTACTGGACTTAATAGCTCAGTTACAAGGAGGACATAAGTTTAAAAATCCTCTACCATCATGGAAAATGCATCCTCTTTGTAAACTTCTTATTCAGAATCCAAATTCTTGGAGGGACATTTTTAACCGGATGGCATCTATTTGTTATCATCATAATAAACTGTGAGTTAAACTGCTATTTATAACTAATCATTTATTTTTTGCTATTTATAATTAATAATTTATTTTTATACACTTAATTTGTGTTTAAGATGCCATAAAATTTTATACATACCTCAATTTTAGAAAAGGAAAAAAAAAACAAAAAAGAAAATTTTCGTAAAAATGAGAACTGTAGGTTTTTTGAAAGTAAAATTAAAACAGCATACTTATATGATAAGAGACAAAGAAAAAATAATTAAACAAAATAATCTAATTACAATAAATATAAAATTAATTTTTGGTTGATATAAACAGAATATCCAGAATTTGAGATATATGTATGTATAAATTTTAGAAAATTCTTGTATTAATGAATTTGAAAAAGGATTTTCTCTGCTAAATAAACAGATGGTACAGATTCAAGTGTCTCAAGACTCAATCAAGTAATAGATTTTAATAAAGTCAGTCCAGTTGATATTTTTAATTTTATTGAACTAATGTTAAATATGATTTAATTCATTATGTAATTAATTATGCTGAGGATGAGAGTATTCTTGAAAGAAAGTGTTCTTAATGTTCATCAACTGCAATCAGTGGCTTAATTATTGTCATAATATGTAATTATTTATTTGTATAGCTGCTAAATATTACATTTACAGGTATCACAAAAAAGAGCAACTGGCTATTTATTTTTGAATTCTAGAATTAAAATGAATAAAAAAATATTCTATGAAAAAATTGCTATTTCCTCTCTGTTTTCTTTCTGTCTGCCGTTTTGTATTTTTTAAAGGAAGATTTATGTCTCCAGATCACATCAAGAAATCATTGTAATATTTGTTATACCCAAGTTTACATCAACTTTTTCTAATAAATAAAGTGTTATTTGATCTTTGGCATACAATAACTTTGTACAAACCTAAAATGTTGTGTTATAATTTTCAAATAATTACTAGAAATTCGGTTCTGGAATTGTTTTATTCAATTTTTCTGGTCATGTTTAGATGAACATTTTACTTTATTTTCATCTTAATACCTTAAATTTCAGAACATGTTCTGAAATTTTTTCTGTTGCTTCATGAAAAGAATTTGGAGATTCTGCGTCATCTTGGAGAATGGAGTGTTTCAAGGAAGTGTATTAAGTGCTACCTTGTTAACTTTAGCCATCAAAAGTATTACTAAATGTGTGTAACCACCTGTTTCATGTTCTCTATTTGTTGATGATTTTGCTACAAAATCACGAATTGTTCAACAGCCACAGCTGAGACATTACTACAGAATATTATATCTCACCTTGTTACTTGATCCTAAGTCACCAGTTTCATATTCTCACTGGAGAAAACAAAATGTGCAGTCTTTTCTTGTCTACGAGACCACTTCACTCCACAAGTCCTGTCCAATGGAGAGCCAATTGCTATCTCTCTTGACGTTAAATTTGTAGGTTTACTTTTTGACAGTCGTCTTAACATAGGTCACACTTTAAACAGTGTTAAAGGCAAGATGGTTATAAATTCTAGATATGCTACTAGTCCTTAGCAACACCAAGTGGGGAGCTGACCAATCATGTATGTTACGTTTTTATTATTCTTTTGTCCAATCCCATTTAGATTATGGTTGTATCATCTACTTTTTAGCACGTCATACTGTGCTTTAGATGCTGGATGCTATACACCACTCTTTTCTTCATCTTGCCACTGTTGCTTTTAGATCAAGTCCTGTCGCAAGCATGGGTCTGCCTGTCTTAAATGACAACCAAATCACCCGATTCTTAAAACATTTCTCGCAAATCCTCATTTCCAACAGAATGCATTCTGCTGGACCATCCACGTAATGCAGCACCAATGGGTGTCCGTAGGTGACGTTTATTGTACGTTTTACATTTTGACCCACTTCTATTTTCCCAACATATCCTTGCACATAACCCCATCCTCATTAATTTTAATTATGACCTTACTGTATATAATAAAAAATTAACTTCATCTTCTAGCAGATATTTTACCACTTTCTGTCAGAGACAAACCCAGTCACAGTAGTATACATAGATGAGTCGAAGCAGTATGAATACCATTGGATGCAATTTAGTTGTAAATGATAGAACTTATGTGTTTGGTCTATCTGGTATTACAACTGTCTACAATTATTGATGGATGCCATCAATTTGGGCTTCAATATCATTTAATCAAAATATTGTCACATTCATATTTGCAGTGATTCATATAGTGCTCTCCAAGCTTTCGAGGATTTGTATTCCAGACATCCTATTATCATCAAAATACATAATACAATCGTTGGAGCATTAAACATACGCTTTGAAGAAATTGGCAAGGTGACTGGACCGCTACAGTGGATAATAAACTCTGACACAAAGATACAGTGTTACCATGAGACTCTTCATGCAGAAATATTCGCTGAGAGGAAGTGGTCCTGTGCCAATTGCGATTAGACATACAGGAGCTACTCATGGATAGCTGATGTCAGCGGAGAGCGCACCACTGTGTATCTGATGTGACTGCTGCTTGACTGTACACCATATCCTTGTAGACTTGTGTATGTTATGCGGCCTTATATTGCAAATTTGATTGCTGAGAGACATATGGCGTGCCCTAGGAAATAAAAATGTACCAGACCGGGTATTTTTATTTCTAAGAAAAATTAATATCTTAGTAAGATTTAACCCATCGTAAATTTTGATATTAATTTGTTATTGGTGTTACATTATTATCCTAGTTGTTGTGTTTCTTTCGTTATTTCAATTTTATTTCTATTATTATCTTAGTTTTAATCCTACTTTATTAGTAGTTTAATATCTGAGAAGGAGCCTTTTGTTATTATTTTTACCTGGTTGATGATAACACAAAAACCACAAAAAAAGGCTTGTCAAAATCTAGATCATAGAACTACCAGAACACTGGATGACATCCCTCATCCATCCGCTACACAAAAAAAGCTGACTAACATAGTTGTAGGACTTTCCTATCACACAGCTTTTTTCTGATGGATGGCTTCCCCACAATCATATACACACAACTTAATTTAAAATATTTATCATTTTATTTAAATATAATATATTTTGTTTATTTAATTATATGATTCTAACTAAAGCATGCGTGCATACCGTTATTCATTCATATGGGTGTGGCGGTACTAGTGACAACTTTAAATATTAATCACATATAATTCTACCGCTCTCCTGTGACATTACAATATAGCACACACCTACAGCCGCTATACGCCATTGACGAACTATATATACTTAGTTAGCCACTAATTTATTTAGAGCAGTTTTTGGGGTGGGGATGCAATTTGCAAAAACGTTTTTTTGAAATATTTTAATTTTTTAATTGTTAACAGCTGTGCCTAAGAAAAATTAGACCTTAATTAGGCGAAATCTTGAGTTACTGAGGGTGACTTTGCTCTACAGCTTCACCCCTTGACATTTTAAGTTGAAAATTTAATGGCATCAATGCCCCATACATAGAAGCAACCTGACTAAGTTTGATCAAAATCTGTCGAATAATTCTGGAGATATAAGGTGATTTAGGGTGTTACTCCGAACACACATGGACAAACGAATATCCAAAAAATTTTCATCTAGTTTTTGGGTTCTTATATGTCAAAATGTAAAGATCCGGTGAATGTCCATATTAGATTGGAATTACTCTACTGGAGTACTTTCTCTTCCAAAGCTATATCTGTAATGTAGCACTTGAGAGGAAAGTAAAAGGGTACAAAACAGACCCTAACAATTACAGGGAATTCTCACTCCTAAACACTATATACATAATTCTTTCAAGAATCATTTTCAACAGGATCAGTTCACAACTCGATAAAGAATTGGAAGAATACCAGGAAAGTTTAAGACCTTGGAGGAGCTGTCCAGACCCCAGACCCATTCTTAGATCTCAAGAAAGCTCTTATAATTACATTCACAGAGAATCCCTACTAAAAATTCTAAGACTACATACAAATTAATAAACATAATAAAACCAACCCTCACAAACACTATGTCAAAAGTAAAATTCAGAGACGAGCTCTCTGGACCACTTGAGATCAAAACAGTACTTTGCCAAGGCAATGGGCTCTCACTGCTGTTAATCAGCTGCGTTCTAGAAATGGTAATGAGGGAATAGCTGAAAAAATGCCCCCAAAAAGAAAAATAGACCAAAAAATCAAAACTAACTTTCTTGGTTTTGCCATTGACTTAATACTGCTAACAAACGACATTGACAAAGCTAAATCTCAGATATTAGAACTTCAAAACATTGCAAATAAAATTTACCTCAAAATATCATTCAAAAAGACAGAAATTGTATCCCAAAAACCAACATGTTTTTAAGAAGTTAACATAAACTGTGATAAAATCAAAATAGTAACCCAATTTAAATACCTCAGAGAAATAATAACAAACACCCTAAATGAGAAAATCTTGATCTAAATAAGAAGAAACAAACTAGCTAAAGCTCAAAAATTAACCTGGTTCACTTATAATGAAAAATACCTATCGGTAAACATGAAAATAAGACACTGCAACAAAGTTATGAAACCAGAAGCCTCATATGCAGCAGAAACACTCTTCCACCTGAATAAACAAATCAAAGACAGACGGACTCCGGAAAATCAAAAGAAGAATTGGAAGAACTTGTGTCAATAAAAATACCAGAGAGACAGGCATTGGTGGATTGTGCTCAACAGAGTCATGTATAAAGAGTTAGAACCCATCACTGATACTTGCATAAGAGAAGACAGGTATCTTTGGACATATCATCAAGATGCAAGATTCAAGACTTCTGAAACAGACTAGAAAAACACCAAGACAGGATGCAGATGGATCAGAGAAATAAGAGAGGATCTGAAGGAAACTGGCCTTACACCAGAAGACACTATAGATAAAATAAAATTAAACAAGAGAATCAAGAACAAAACACTTGTTTCACACTCTCAAGAAAAAACTTGAAACACAAACATTTTCAACATTAGAAAGGGCATAAAGGTCAGAACATATGAAAAAGTACTGGAAGGACTGCAGGGTTCAAATAGTTCCATCGAAAAGACTTTGATCAGGACTAACTAAAGTGATCCTATGCGGTCATAAAAGATAATAATAATAGCATTTTTTTTTTTTATTAAAAATGTTTTTAATATTGATTAAAATTACTTTATTTAAAAACAATTTTTGATTTAACATACACATTGAAAGATATTTTTAAATCACATTAAAGTTTTAGTAATTAATATGTAGGGCTACAAAGTTATATGGAAATGTTTCAAAAAGGTCTGGGAAATACAAATCTGTTTTTTAATGTTTCATGGATGATGGTTGAATACAGTTAGTGTGTGATATTGAAATGGTAAACTAGATCATGAATGATGCTGTATGTGTTTACAAAATGATGCGCGATTATTTTTTACTCCTGAACTGAAAATTAACTAAATTGTTATAGTGCATAAGTTAAGTAGGATAATAAATACATAATAATTGTACTTATTTTAACTGTTTATAGTGTATCTGATCATGCGATAGAACTTCTTAAACCATTATTTAAGTTTTTTTTAATGGAATCTGCTAATATATTCTCAGAAACATGTAGACATCAGATTTGGAAATTATTAATTGAAAAAGGAGTTGATTCAGAGAAAGAATTTATTTTTCAAATTTTGTCATCAAAATACGTAAGTTAACTTTTTATTTGGTTGACATTTTGTTTTATTATGATTAAAAATGGAGTTACTGTTAAATTTTTTTCTAGTGTAAAGTCAATACCAAAAAAAAAACTTAAATTAACAATAATTTTAATTAAATATTCTAAAGAAAGCTGGCAATGAATTGCATAACTTTACTGGCTATACCAGTCAAGTTACGTAATGCATTTTCAATTAAATTTTTTTAAACTCTATTTGTAATTTTATGATAAAATGATTTATTTTTATTGGAAAACAATAACCAAAATTATGAATACTTTTTTCACATTTTTTTTGTAAAAATATTTATTCCTATATTTTTGGAGGACTTAATGAAAGTTGAACTGTGGTGTGGGGTATTGTTTTGTGATCTTGAAAAATGAAAAATTAATTTTTTTAATTTTGGGGCTTCCATTGAGTATGGGTAAATTAATTTTACCCCCATCTGGGCAAAATTAATTTTTAAGAAAAAATCATTAAGTGGTGATGATTAATTAAAAAAATAGCTTAACATTTAACAAAAATACAAATATACAGCCATCATTCTAAATAAACAAAGTTGTAATTTTCTAGGAAGTAGGTGAAAATTTTTGGTTAATCTTTTTTCAAGAAATATTAAAGAATAAGGGTTATAAAAAAAAGAAAAGATTTTTATGTTTTAAATGCAGTGGAGAAATTGTAAAATGGATTTGTGTTAAATAAATTAACAAAAAAATTTACAGTTGTAGCTGCTATAGGAACATATATTGGTTACGGCTGCTAAAATAAAAATACAAATTAATAATCTATGTGTATTTATTTAATCATAGGGACAGTATAAATATTATTTATTTATTGAAAAGTACAGATATTATTTTGCAAATTTTCGTTAATCTTTTACTGCTTAAATAATAATTTAGTTTTAACTGCTAAAGGAATTTATTAACTTCCTGAGGCTATTCTTTCAAAAAATCACAAAACTTAGTATTTTAAATGTACTTAAATAATAAAATATTTTAATAAAAATAAATAATTAAATAGCAGGGTAAAATAATTTTATTAAAACCAATTAAACAATTTTATTCAAGGTTAAAAAAAGAAACAGGAGTATGAGAAAAAATGTTTAATTTTACCAAATTACTGATGATTATATGAAATGCTCTGGCATTGTTTGAAATAATATATAATTTTCTTTTAGAACGTGAAAATGATTTTTTTTTTGATAAAAATGTCTACATCATTCATTATCTATTTTGTTTCTATAAAACTTTTATACCTTGTCCAGCCATAAAACAAAACATGTTTTTCACTTTATAATTACTTACTTGAATTTAAACTTTGCGTAGAATATACAGTGAAATATTTATTAACAGACACATCCCAATTATGGAAAAGTAAACAGATGAAGTTTTTCAGTCACTAGAGCCTTGAATTAGAATTTCTTATAAAGTACTCCATGGTTAGTCTGATGAGGATGAGAAAACTTGTTCTTTATAGAATTGTAAACGTTGTACTATAATCAAACAATTGCATTATCTGTTATAATACTCCTATTCCTCATATTCTTAGTAATGTGGAAATAGTCCCTGCTCTTTATTTACAAAGATGAAGAATAGTATAGTTTGCTGAATTATATATATATATATTTATCACAATTGTTTGTTTAACTTAAATAGTGTTAATATGTAAATATGTTAATTTACGAACAAAGTTGAAAATTAAAAGCCGGCAGGTTAGTTACCATCGGTAATCTATGTACATAAAAGAGTGAAAGTGTTTTAAAATGTTATATCCAACACTTTGTGAAAAGTAATGAAAATAGTGATGAGCAGCTTTCTGCATTTGAATTTATGGTTACAGAGATTCATGATATATTGTTTACTGAAGTGATTCAGAATGTTTAATTATAAAGGAGATGCTATAAAAAAAGAAAAAGGATCCAGTTCTGAGCTGGTACAAGCTTTTTTTAAAAAACAATTTCATTTGTTAAAAACTGTAGCAAAAGCAAGTTTCTTATGGAAAATAATTGTCAGTTTATAAAAACTAAAATTAAAAAAACTAATTTAAAAAAAATATTTATAATGCTTATTTTCAGTTTTTATTAATAAATGTTTTCTGTGCAATATTTTTTGTTATGTTTTAATTTATGTCGGATACCAATTGCTGGTAAAAATTGTGATATACAATATATAGTTTTTTGTTATTATTTTAAAGTAATACGACTGAAGTTTGTTATTCATATGGAACACTGATAATTAAACAATTTTCCAGTGATTTTCATCCCATACTGCCTGTTTGTTAACTTATTGTATAATCTATTTTTAGAATGTAGTATAGTGTGATTAAGGCGATTTAAAACTTTTCATTGATTAGAAATGTAATAAAATTCTTTTTTCAGATCCCCTCTCAACTACAGATACCACCAAACTGGAGATATTTTCTGATCGAATTATTTAAAGATTTATTGTATATTTTGAGGTACAGAATAAAGTAATTATTTAATTCTGTATACTGTTTGCAAGTTTAACTTTATTATTGTAGTTTTTTAAGTTAATTTTATATAGACACTAAGACAGTTTTTTTGAAAGTTTCCTTTTTGTAAAAAGGAAAAATTCTGTTGTTTACAGTTTGACTGTGAGAGTAGAGATCCTTTGGAAATATTTAGTGATGTATCCGTTTTATGTCAAACAACAAAAGCTGATAAGAATTTGGAAAATGCACTGATTCCATTGGTTACATCACTTGTCCATGATGCATTACAATTTTGTTACGATCCATCATCCATACTTAGTTATCTGAAGGTCCTTCTTAACTCACCTGATAGTTTGGCACATACAGTTGTTCTCATCATGTTGTCTCAGTCTGTCACCATATGTCCTGCTGTTTTTCTTCATCAACTTCTTGATTTTTGTGCGTATTAGTATATGTATTTTATTGTTTGATAGATAATGTAATTGCTGTAATAATTGTAATACGATTTTTGATTTAATAATATATGATTATAATTTATGATTATTTTATGATTTATAATTGTAATAAGATTTATGTATAGTAATAAGATTTGAATAACGAAGTTTCCAAATGATTGAAGTCAGAAATTTACAATTATGTATTTCTGACCTCAATAATTAGGAAACTTGGTTTTTTCTTTGGAAATCTTTTTATTTAAATAGAAAAATAGTAAATAATAACTTAACTTTTAATTTCATCTAAACATTAATGGGATAGGCTAATTATTAATTTAATAGCAAGGAAAATTTTACAACTTCCAAAAGAATGAATTTATTCTGCCTGGTTTCCTTGTTTCGTTAGTTATGGTTTGTACTTGGTGAAGAGGTGATTTGGTAAATTGTACTCTACTTAGAAGCCAACAAAGAAGAAACTGTGTGTACAACTTTTATTAATACATACATTTTATTAATATGCATTAATAAAACTATGATTTTGATGTGTAACATCTGTTAATGCCTTATTTTGATTTTTACAGTATACATATTCAATATTATTTTACTTAGTTTATTTCAGTTAAATTCTGTATATGATTTAACATATACATGTTATATAATTTGTTTCAATCACAGTCATCATATTGTTATGGTCTGGTAAAGAACTTAAAGTAAAGGATTTTTTGGTGTCTTTCTCCTTGTTTATGTGTTTTTTATATATTCTTTTTTATTATTACATAAGTGAAATGAAGTTAATAGTAGAAATAACTAAACCAATGTTTAATCAAAACATACAGTGGTGTACCCTAACTTGCAATCTGCAATGAGACCAGTTCGATACTGACCCCGACTTGACATTATTGTCTATGTCTTACTGTCTGGGATGCTGGCTCACTGCCAATCTGTGCAGGAGGAAGTCAACCTATAGGCACAGTAAGGTGATACCTGCATCCAGTCCTCCTCCCCTCACACTCCAGTAATTTCCGTACATACATGGTTGTGTCCTGACCATAAACTTCTATCTGCAGCAGCCCTACATTACCACCACTAATCTTTTCAAACACATCAACCAGAATCTGCCCCAAGTTGGCGCCATCATCTGAATTCATGTAGGCCTCATGGAAGATATTGGTGATCAGCAGATCCTCACCACCACTGCTACCAATCAGCCCCGCCTTGACTGTGGTTGTAAATCGTAGTCCCTGCTTTAATGCCAGGCTTTAGAGCCATGCTATCTACAGGTGCCTGGTGGCTAGCGTCTGCAGCACCCTGCCCTTCATCTTATGCATACTGATGATCACAATCATATTAATGGCTCTGTCACCTCTATCTGGTACTCCAACATATGTATACCTTTTTCAGCCAGTTTCTCTTGATCAATTCTGCCACCTGTGAAACAGGCACCCATTATCTAATGCTTCTGCAATCAGACAGCCAGTGGCAACCATCGTTTGGGTGGCAACTTCTGATGTCGATCTCTCATCAATGCAGAATGCAGAATTCCTGACTATTCCCCTCCAGTCTTGACGGCAATACTGCGTGCAGTCTGCCTCCACTTCATGAATACTCCTCTTGACATTCTTGTCCATATTTTTTTTACCTTTAGCAAGTCTCTCAAATCTCCAGACTAATTCCTCTAATTCTAAAGGAATATCCTCCTCTTCCTTAGAAGTCTGTTGACTTCAGCCATTTGGTCCCTTTTCTGCAGTCCAAGGCAGGTCTAGGGGGAAGACCATCTACATGTAAATCCTCTTTAGCAGTGCCAGTGATAGTCTGCTGCATAGGTAACACTTCTTTTATCGCTTGCTGCAAAATCATAGGCTCCACAGCAATCTTCGTCACTTTCCCAGAGGTTTTCTCCACTGTGGTAGGCTGGACCGGAAAAATTTTACCAATTCTGTGATCTACGCCTCATTCTGCATTTTATGATACCCCAAAAGGTATACCGTATTTTTTCAGAACGTAAAGCATTTAATTCGTTCATTTAAATTACAGTATTAATATTACATTAATAATTAATTATTGTAAGTACTAGTTTAGTTCAGAATCAGTAGGCCAGTAAAACGAAAAGAAAGTACCACATTGAAAAGGATCATTTCAATACACTTTTTAATATGGAATTTTATTTTTAATTAATCACTGTCAGTGTCTGTAGGTGGTCGTCTTCACTACCATCAAGTTCATTAGATATTCCGCATTTTTTAAAACTTTTCCTTACCAATTCCGTAGAAATACTTTCTCAAGCATCTTTTATCCAAACACAAATCTGGTTAAAATCTGAGCATTTGATTCTTCCTGTAGGCGTGAGAAAGAAATTTTCATCAGCCATCCATTTACTGTACAGTTGTTTTAATGCAGATTTGAACGGTTTATTAATGCAGACATCTAGTGGTTGCAGTAGAGATGTCAATAGAGATGCCTGTAATTATTACTTGGTCTGTCATACCCTTTTTTAAAATGTATTTTACTTTATCAGTCGTATGCCCCCCCCCCCCCCCCGATAACTATCCATTACTAGCGTACCGGTATTTTTTTTATTAAGTAATTCTCCTGATCGCTTTTGCCATACACACCTGTAAAAGAGGAGGATGGTTTACATCATTTATGTCAAAGAACGTATCTCTTTTTTCTTTTTAACAGATTCCTACTAAATGCTATTCTATATCTTCATCCATCGCCTTAAAAAAAGTAAAACAGATTCTTTATCTCAAGTCATTATTTATTAATAACTAATTTTACTTTTTTATTTTTTAATTACAGCTAGAATTTTGAATCAAACTTGTTTTTTTAATCTAGAGCTTAGTTAAATTATAATATTTCAGTTATATGTAAGTTTAAAAACCACATTTTTATAAGGAGAATAGTATTATTACAAGTGCTACAGAATAAGGATGTACACTTAATGTACACCAAGCTGAATTGTTTCGAACCCAACGAATACTGTTTTTGTTGTCGTGCCCAAATTACACTGTTGAGTGATTCATTAGGGTTCTGTATTTTACTTTTTACGCACCTTACTGAAAGATGAAAGATCTTTAGCTAATAGGTATCTAAAAATTCTTTTATTTCACTCATGACAACAATAGGTAAATTAAAGTGTTTTGAGTGTTTATATGGTTTACCTTATGCCTTGGCTTTTTGAAACTTACACCAGCTATCGGCACCAGGAGAACATAGTCCATGTTGAGGGTTTTCATCAGTTGAACTGAAATAGAAAAACTCAGCCTTCACTGGTTTGTACATTGAATACCAACTTTCAGTATTTCTTCTAATGGCTAAGCCATAATAATTCTGAATATTAATTATAGCTGTGTCTGTCAGCCTATTATGTCCACACAAAGAACTACAATCACTTAATTTCATCCCTCTGTACCTTAATTTCAGATTTCGAAGACGCTTTCCCATTCTTTTCTGCTCATGGCCTATGCATTCCAACTTCTTTATTTGGCAATCATCTCCATACAGTTTCATTTCCTCTACAAATGACAAAGCTTTTAAATCCCCATCTCCTAGATAGTTCACGATTCGCATATTTCGAGTAAGTGACCATTCATAAATTTTCTTCGCTCCATTGGTCTCCATCCCCCCCACTCACACCACTGCAGTTCGCCTGACAGCTATAAAATGGTTGGTTGACAACTATCCAAAATGGTTGGATATAGTTAGGGAGGGGAAATTCTTTTAATATAATACATATCTTAAATAAGAATTTTTATCATTCAATTTCAATTAGATTGTATAATTGTGGATGCATAATTGGGGAATGGAATTGTAAATAATAGCTTCAAAAAACTAATTCAATACATTCGTTGTGGATAATGGGTAATTTGTTTCTATATCAGTATACGAATTAGTGGAAGGATTGAAATTTTAGTTTGTTTTCCCTATTTCTACAAACTGGGCCTGTCTGAACTGGATTGGATTGAGCTCGCCTAGATTGGAATTGTTTCATTGGAACTGGAATGGTCTAGACTCGCCTGAACTGTTACTGACTTACGTGAACCGAATTCTCCTTACTTTAACTGAATTTACCCGATTCGGACTAGACTGGTCTCGTTTCGACAGACTGGATTGAACGAGACAAGAGTGGACTTGATTCGCTAAACTTGATTCACTAAACTGAACTGAGTTGTACAGGAGCTGGGATGAACTTTTACAATTGACAACCTAACCCAACCCTTTTTTGTTAAAGAGGTGAGGAATTTACAGACGCCTAAGCAGTGTCGGGCTTGCTAACAGGTGCCCCAAGATGTTATTAATATGTGTATGTAAACCTGCGCACTACCGACTAAACCGCCACCCCTAGCTACCACCCTTCCTGGAACCACTAACGAAGCATTCCTTCCTATAAGGAGGATTGAACTGGACTTGAATATAGAACTGGGTTTGTTTTTGTTTTGACTGGAGTCACCTTAACTGACCACATCTGAACTGAGATGGAATGGAATAGACTGGGCTGGAATCGAATTGACTGAAATGAGTGGAATATAATGGACTGAACAGCAAATGTACTGGACTGGACTGGGGTGGACAGGACTGGATTGGACTAGGGTGGACTGGACTGGAGTGGTGCAGTCAGACCTGAAGTGGAATGGTTTGGGCAGGAACGTTTTTTTCTTTTTACATTTTTTAAACGTCTGGCTTTTTTTTAAAAATCGGGGTGAAAAAGAAAAGTTTTCATTAAAAAATGAGAACCTTTTCATTTTCATTTTTATTGTCAATGTCACCATCATTATTTTTCTTTTTATGTAGATCTGCTACAGTTTTTGTCATTAGTTTGAGTAAATCATCATTTTTCGTTTAATTTTCTATTTTGTAATTATATTCCTGTAGCATTTTTCTTTTTTTTTTTCCGTGTCTTCAATGGTATTAATATGAATGTATCTTGGCTCCTGCCAAGACACATTCATGTCGACGAGGTTGGTTTTTTTATCTTGTTTTTATTCTTTTATTTTTATCAAAAAATTTGGTTTCCTAGATCGAGGTTATCGAAAAATTTTCATTTGAAAGCAAGAGAATTTTCTGCAAAATTAGAAAGTTATTATATACAGATGTAAATTTGTTTATAAATACTACTAAAGTGTATATAGAAAAGAAGAATAAACCTAATTATTATACTACTCACTGGTCCGGTTTTTTAACAATTTTTTTTAAATTTATTAAATTAAGATTTAAATAATTATAATGTAATTATTATATTTTAAGATAATTATATAATAACTAAAAATTATTAAGAATTTTTTTTATTTACTGACCGTTGGAATCAAAACTGTTTTTAAAATATTAAAACCCAATTTAAACATTTTTAATAAAATTTGCACAAAATTTGAAAATGAACTAGTTATTAATGATTTCTCCTTAAAACTGATGAACAAATAGCATTTATTCTTTTTCCATGAAAACGACTAAATAAAAAAAATAAAAATTTATTAATAAAATAAAAAAAATTAAAATTTATTAATAAAATAAAAAAAATTCATTAATCACCAAATTAAAGTTTTCTAAACTAAATAGCAGTAATATTATGCCACAATAATTATCTATTATTTTTTAGCCATTAACACAAGAATAAGATTCATCTCAATGAATGCTTTTTGTAGAAATAATAATTTGTTTTTGCACAGAAATTTTTATTTTAAGTTTTGTATTTAACAATATTATTTTTTATTATATATCTCGGTAAGACGGGTGATCACAAAAATACAAAGGGGTTTTATTAATCGATAACAAAATTAAAAAATTAATTCGAAACGTTAAGTAGGTATAATCATAAATCATACAATTAATAGTTTTTTGAATAAATAACTCGAAAATGTATAAAAAAAAGTTCTGTATTAAAATAATCACGTAGTAAAATTAGGGTAGTTTTATATCAAGAGTTATATTCGATGTGTTTGTTTGGTTGTCTGTATAGAAACCTTATCAATTTAAAATCTTAGGTAAAATCTGAAAAAAAGGTAATAGTTTTTTAAAAAAGGACCCCTTCAACATAGGCAAGTAGGGTATCAAATTACTGGATTTTAGGCCCTGAACTCAATCCTGATATCAGATTTGGAATGTCTCTTTGTTGAGATACAGACAAAAAAGGAATGGATCAACAATCTTATCCTTTCAAGCCCAGTAAGGTGTTAGGAAGATCGCCCATGAAGGGAGAACAAGAAATAATGAGTCCAGAGGAAGAATCTCAGAGGTTGATGACGCCATACCAGCATGGAGTCAGTGAATACTGCCGAAAGAAGAGAAGAACGAGGAGGGCGTGAAGTCAGAAAGCGACGAAGACCCCCAAGTACAAAAGGCATAGAACCTGAAGGAGAACTAGTTAAGTTAATTACCGAACTAGAAGAGCCAAAAAGAGCCGAACTACTATGCCAAATGGTAATATAGATAAAAATACTAAGGAGGTGAAACAGGTTGAGAAACGTTTGTACAGTTTCGTGCGGCATTGTTGAAGAAAAGATCTGTTGAGTAAAACAAACTGAGATAACTGCGCAGACTGATTCTCAGGAAGAGCGTGAGGGGTTGTGCAAAAAGTGTTAAAAAGAGATCTTAGTGAGGAAGAGTTGACTGAATTGTTGCTCAGGAGGTGGCCGGCTGAGGCCTATAAGTATGCGGTAGATTGTAAAGATTCATTTTTGGAAATTGAGGATGTAGATCCGGTGGTGGTTATTGACCTTGCGTCCCTACAGATGCCATTTGTAAAAAGTAAAACTCAGGCAATAAAAAACTTATAATAGGGCAATTGGTGGGTTTTAAATTACAGTTTACACAAATCAGCGAGTGAGTCCCTGCACAAATCATCTGGGCGCAAGGGATTTCCACACGTGCAAATCATCAACCACTTTCAGTAACAAAATAAATTTTATATGGTTTTTATAATAAGAATAAAATCGAAGCCTAAACCAACAATGATTAATGAAGCCATCAAAACCGCTAAAAACACTGTTCCTTCTAACTGTGAACAATGTATCCAAAAAATTCACAGCATGTATTTTTTAGGTAATGTAGGCCTACTTTACAAAATATTTTGATATGTCTATAATGAGATAGCTAGAGTTTGTTAGTTAAAGTGTAACTTACACACAAACTCATGTTTAAACAAGAAAGTGAATAGACATGCATGGACATGAATGTTTGCGTAATCCTGAATGTAAACATTGTAGAAGGTTCAGTTACTGTTTTGATTAAAATGTGATATGTTGCATTGTTGCTAGTGTTAATGCAGTGGTTAGGAAATGTACACTTGGTTATAAAAGTAATTTTATTAGCAGGAAACTTCTCTTAAATGTGATATCTTTTATTTTAAATTTTATTAATTGGAGAAATTTTTATATTAGCTGTAGAGAAACTGGGATAAGACAAAGTGAGATGCAATTGGTAGTTTTATAGTTTATACTAACTCCATTGTTTTTGTAGAAACCCTTGAATTCTATAAAAATGGATTATGGAGTGGTTCAGTTGGCATTCATACTGAAATAGTATATCACAAATTGACTTACAATAGATCTTCAGTATTGTACAATATTTTAGAGTTCATTGAACAGCAAATAACATTGATATCTGAAACAAAAATATTTGTAGTTTTCATAAAACCGAATATTTAGATAAATATTTCCATATTAATGGGAAAAGTTGCTGTGACCCATTTAGCTGTCACAGTAAACCGGTTAAGAAATCTCTTAAAGAAATATCTTTGACACTTTCGACAAGTAATCCAAATTTTTAATTATTTCCAGTCAGAGTACTGTGTACAAAATGCATAAACAAAGTACAAAAACCACAAGATGATACAGAAAGTGAATCGCAATGTCAGGATTTATTTTACCCTCAATGTGTTATAGTCAAGTTGGTGAATAATTCTTGTTCAGCACTTGGCATTTTCCTCATTAAGGTTCAAAAATTATCAAGCAGGAAGCAAAAATTATCAAAAGGAACCAATTATAAAAAATAAAGTTACAAAAATAGCTGAGTCAGTTCCAGTAAATTAAACGATTACTTTGATTTAAATATTTCTACAGAACAAACCAGTTTAGTACCACAAAATTATGCTGATTTAGGTAGGTAATATGAAGAATTAATCATTAAAATAAAGGATAAAATGAACAGTTATATCAACCCAAGAAAAAATTAATATTTTAAGTTTATTATCAAGCAGCTGGGGCATTTAAAATGAGTTAAGTTAGTATTTAGTCTGTCAATCCAAACAAAACAAGTGTAATTTTGCCCACAAATTGGCAAAAAAAAAACCCAGTTATGTAATTGATGAAAATGTTATTAAATGTATCCAAGATTTTTACCAGAATGATGAGCACAGCTAAATGATGCCAGGCAGGAAGTATTGTGTCTCTGTAAGTCAAGCTGACAGGAAGAAAATTAATATTCAAAAAAGGTTTATCTTATGTAACTTAAAAAAATTTTACACAGCCTTCAAAGAAAAACATAATTTAAAAATTAGTTTTTCAAAATTTGCTGATTTAAGACTGAAATTTTGTGTTCTGGCTGGTGGGTCAGGTACCCAATCTGTTTGTGTGTGTGTCACCCACCAAAATGTAAAACTCATGTTAACTGCTCTAAAAATGAAATTTAATTATAAAATTCTCCTTTCAACCATGGTTTAGAAACGACGTAGAGAAGCGTGGTAGAAAACGAAATGTGCATGCTGTCACAGTGTGAAAAATGTCCAGGCACTAATGAAGTGCTCAGATTACTGCAAGATAGCTGGGATGATTTTGATTCTAAAGTTATCTTTAAACAGTGGTTTCTGTGACTATTGTGTGAACTAACTACTCAAATTCTTCCATTTCAAGGATACTTAGATAAACTTACTGAAAATTTAATTAACCTAAAAAGCATCATTTTATTTCAAAGAAACAAGCTAATTTCCTCTATAATATAAAGGAAAACTTGTTGGAGGGTGAATATATTGTAATGGGAGATTTCTTTCAAAATTTTCCTTTTGTGGTACAGTTTAAATCCAGCCATATCACTGGTCAAAAACTTATGCCACAGTACATCCATTTCTCGTATATTTTAAAAACTAAGGAAAATTACAAAGGCAAAGCTACTGTGTGATTAGTGAGTGCTTGAAGCGCAATACTACATTGTTCTTCTGCTTCCAAAGGTAAAGTGATGAAAACACTGTTATCACAAGTTAAACATTTTTTTTATTTTTCTGATGGCTCCTCAGCCCAGTATAAAAACAAAAGAAAGTCATAAATTTGTGCTATCATGAAGAAGATTTGAAATCGCTGCTGAACAGCATTTTTTGCCTTATACCATGGAATAGGTCCATTTGATGTATTAGTGGAACTATAAAAAGGACTGTGACTGTTGCAAGCCTTCAAAGGACAGTCAACAAACAAATTGTTACACCTTCTGAGTTGTACAATTATTGCAAAGACAATATTAAAAATATAATATCTATTTTCTGCTTTAATAAAGATGTTCGAAAGACTGAAGAATACATCAGTTCTCATCAGGTAATCAGAACAGTCCCAGAAACAACAACCTTTAACACTTATGTTCCAACTAGTCAGAAATGTATTCTGAAAGTTCAGGTGACCTCTGAATCAGAAAAATTTACATTAGTATCGGGACACAAGGACATTAGTATTTCTGATTGCTTTATAGGTTTACCAAATCCAAAATATAAAAATAATGTCTGCTGTATATATGATGGGAACTGATGGTCAGGTGAAGTAATTGAAGTCAAATACATGAAAATGAAGAGGAATATCAAATACACTTTTTCCATCTGCAGGTCCTAGTACTTCATTCAGTGAATAATTGAGGGATAATCAAACAAGGATTCAACTAAAAAATATTTTTAAGATTTTCACGCCTTCAGAGATTTTTCCATCAACTATTGTAAGAGGATATAATATTAGACCAAGGATGAGTGAGGACTTATCGGTTCTACTCAATAAAAAAAATGGCAGGAGCACTAAGTTATAGTTAAGTTTGTTATCAAAAAGTGCAAGATTTATTCATAAGTTCCATTAGCAGGTGTAAATTAAGGTAAAAATGAATTGAACAACTTGTTAATGTATTTGAATTGTTTATCATTTTGTAATTATTATTTATCATTCTGTAATTGATTATTTATTAATTATCAATTTACTCATTCTAATGAGTTTAGTTGTAATTTTTATAATCTAAAAAAAAATACATGACATCACTATTTTTGGATATGTTGTTTACGGTTAGAAGGAACAGTGTTTTTAGCGGTTTTGTTGGCTTCATTACTTGTCAACCCCTTTGAGTAACAAAATAAATTTTATATGGTTTTAAAGTACATAAAAACTACTTATTGCTGTAAATATTTCAGATTTTTGCCACCCATCCCACATGTGGTTTTTGGGCCCAACAATGAGACATTTCAAAATCGTATGATTTAGCAACCAATTTTTTTTTAATGAAGGACACTCTGTAACAGACAAATTTTTTTTATAAGTACTACTAGTTCCTAAGAATTAAAAGGTAAAAAACAGGCCTATTAACCTAAGCTCTCCATTATTTATTTGGGCTAAAGTTTGAAAAAACAATTTGTAAATCTAATTTCAGTAAACATTATAATTTTTTGGTTATGGAACAAAATGAATTTTGAGTACACTAAAATGAAGTTCCATCCTTACTCTTTCCAGAAAAGACCTTTTTGACCTCTGTATGATGTAAAATAAGGAATCCTACAGATCATGGAAAAAGTGATGAAAATGCCTTTTTTTTTACCAGTTGGCGAGTTAGAAAATAGTGTATTACTCAGGAAACATTTTATAAAAACTATTGTTTGTATTGGCCACTACAAGGTGGGTAGTTATCATATACTAAATATCATCAAAATCAAAAATAGTGATGCACTGATCATTTGTTAAATTAAAATGGAATACCCCCCAACAGAATGGTCCTTGTTCATTGAGTCCTCTAAAATTAGTTTAAAAGCTGTGCTTCTGCAGCTGGGCAAGCATTCAAAAATGTTACTCAGAGTTTTTTGGGGAATCGAAAGGCAGAAAATTACCGTGATAATGGTAACGATCTTAAAACATCTTATAAAAATTTTAGTTGTAATATGTCCTTAAAAGTACATTTGCAGCACTCATACCTAGATTTCTTCCCAGAAAATCTTAGCACAGTGATCAATGAGTATGGGGAACACTTTCTTGAAGAGATTTCAACTATGGAAAAGTGGTATTAAGGGAAATGGGATCATAATATGCTGGTTGATTATTGTTGGACCACAAAGAGAGATGTTCCACAGGTGAAATATAGCAGAAAATCTTCTATTCTTATTTTCTATGTAATGTTTGACTATTGTATAATTAAGAATTTTAAAGTATTAAAATTCTTAACTATACAATCTTAAAATAAAATAAAGTTAAAGTTTAAAGTTAAATAAAAAGTTTAAAGTCTAAACTTAAAGTTTAAAGTTAAATTAATTTAACTTAAAGTTAAATTTAAAGTTTACTTTAATTTTAAAGTTTACTTTAATTTTAAATTATTTAAATTCATTTTAAAATATTAAAATGTTAAAATTATAAATGCCTGTTTCTCAGAAACCTTGTTTGATGGGGGAAACCAATATCGAATTCAGAAGGAGGAAAAATACTATCAGAATCACATATTTTTCTTCTCAATACAAAAAAAAAAAGTTTTTTTTGTTCCCCAGTGCAATCAGCTGGAAGTTTTTAGTATTTAAACTGTATTAGCTGAAATTTTCTGAAGTAAAAAAATACTATCTATTGATTGTATTTTGCTTGTATATTAAAATTACTTATTGTTAAAATTGTGAAAATAAATTTCTTATTAATCTTATAAGAAAATTAATTTTGTGATAATTAATTTAGATTTAATTTTTATGCAGAATATATTTCAATTCACTAAAAATCAATCAATTAATTGCAATGAGCATTAATCTAATACTCCTGAGGGAAGTGGTATGAGGATGCAGTGAAACTTTAATCACTTCATCCTTTAAGTTTGTATTTGATTCTGATCTTTATTTAATTTTAAAATTTTTACTTAATTGAACTTCTGTAATATTTTTAAGAGATGTTAACTTTGGAAGGACTGTAATTGATGAATTTACATGTGAGATTTTTATCCTTTATGGGGAGGTTGGTTGACATAGTAATTATTACTTGTTAAGTTTTTTGTTTAGTCTTCTATTTCTATATGTTTTAAAAATAGAATTTTCATTTGTTTAGGTGAGTGGTTGGTTAATAAGGGTCATTGTAGCACAGAGAGTATCTGGATGCTTGTTGTTGCAACTTTGTCTTGGCTGAATTGTGTTTCACCTATATTGGCTCCGGCTCATCATTCAATTCATAATATTTTAACAGTTGCACAAACAACAGTGTCTTCTTCTAATACAACTCATTCTCTTATTGAGAATCCTTACTTATCTTGCATTGTTAGCCGAAATTGGAAAATTAGTTCTGCAATTCAATTAGCAAGGTAAAATTATAAAAATATACATTTTATATATGTAAAGTTATTTATTCATTTTTTTTTTTTATTCAGCCCAGTTACTCTTAATGTAATGTGTATTGTTTGGTAGATAAAATGTCTCTTATTAGTAGGTATGGAGTTATTGATAGCAATGAAAGCATGTTGCTGCTGTAAAATCTTGGTAATTTAAACATTTATAATCCAAACGTTCCATTAATTTGGAAAATGATTTGTTCGCATTATTTTTCTAAAATAGGGGTGTTAAGTTGAACTTAAATCTAAATTCACAATAAAGATTTTTCTTTAATGTCTTTAAAATTTCTTGAAGTTTTGTTTAACGTATTTTACTATATTTTAAGTAATTCAATAAATAAAACATGTAATAATGACTATAACAGTTCACTAATAATACATATTGCAATTAGAATATTAATTTCTTGACTATTAGATGATATAGTTGATTTCCACTTTAACAGAATACAAAATCTTAATAGCCAAAAATTATTCAGCATTCAAATTAGCATAGTTGTTTAAAATTATGTTATTTGTATCGTCTCTAGTAAAAATTATAAAAAATATGCAAGGATTTATTTAAATCTTGTAAAAACATCTTTTTATCTCTAGATGACTAAAAGGAAATTGTTATAACTGACATTCCCCATTCAAAATCCATTTTTTGTTTCACCATTGTTTTGGTCACAGTGATCAGAACTATTAAAAGAAAAAACATTCTGTTAGAAGCAGATTTCAGTGCATTATTCCAGTGCACTGAAATGCATCATTCAAATCCTCATCATTCAAATGCATCATTAAATAATAAATTTATAACATTGGGTAAAGTGAATAAAAGATAGTAGTTACTAATACTAGGTTATTTTTGAGTAACCACTAAGTTTTGTTGAATAAAAAATTAATTACAACTAAACTTAGTATCAGCTTTGTTCTTCAAGATTTCTAGTAACGTCTTAAAAAAACGAAGTGAATAAAAACAACGCACTTGATTTTAACTTAAGAATTGCATTTTTTTTAAGCATCACTTAAAGTATGCTTGTTTTTTTGTTAGAACCAGCCACATTGAATTTCATTAATATACTATTGCTGATTAGCTTTGATGGTAGATGGCACCTTAGTCTTATGGTAGCCCTGTAAAGGGCTGTTTGTGTGTTTTGTGAGATAGTTCTGAGAAGGGCTGTTAGTTCTGGTGATGTCGGCTTGGCTGTAGTCTGGGACTTGCAGCTCATCTGTTGGAATTGGATCAAGCTTCCCTGTAACTTCCTTGAATCCTAAAAGAAATGAGACAAATTTAACCCTATTATCTTGCAAAAAACCAACAAAAATTTATAAAAGAATTTATTTGATTGAGATTAGAGTTACAATGTAAGGAGAAAAAATAAAGTTAAAATTCACTGATATTTTTTCGTTTTACTTGAAACTAAAAATCAGATATTGAATAGTATAGATTCATAGATAAGAGGGTTATAATTTGAAAAGAAATAAGATTAAGACAATGATGATGAGATTTTATGACTTTTGACAATGGTGGATTAAATATTAGTATAGTCGAATATATTAAAAGAGTTTTATGGTTTAGTTCAGTAAAATTATAAAGAATGAGAATATAAAGAAGACATTAAAAGCAGGTTATGTAATGAAATTTTCTTAATAGGAAAGCCAGAAATGCAATGAAAAGGGGGTTTTAAAATTTTATGTTATAGAAAAATGTTAATATTAAGTGTGTTGATCATATTAGATATGAATAGGTTTTAATGAAAATCAATAAATTATGACGTCTATGATAAGAATTCTTAAAATTATAAGTCGTAGATCATGTATTAAGGTCTCTGGGGTTAGTTAGTTTAGTAACTGAAATTAAATTAGAAGATAGAAACTGTAGAACATTTAACTTTGTGTTATAGCTATTATCTAAAATATAAAAATTTGTATTATCTAACAAATATGTTGAATGAGTAATAAAAAATAAAAATAAGAAAATGGGGAACTGTAGAAAATCAGTTAAATGATGAAAAAATCATGTCAAGTGTATGAAAGAAGTGGGTGAAGGCATGCATGGTGTACTCTTATATGCTACCCATGTGCTGTCGCATGCCTAAACTGTTACTTACAAGTGATTTATAACTATCTCCTTCAGGATTCCACTAAATCATTTCAATCTAAAATCAATACACCTGCATTTTGTAGAGTGTGATCACCACGCTTCTGATAGTATTAATCCTGATGAATGTAAAATCACTTTTATGTTGATAAGCCACACATTATTCTCCAGCTACTTACATAAAAATTATGAGCTGCAAAAAAGGTTTATACTGTTTACTTACAAGCACACCAGATATAAATAGCTGGTTGTACAGCCTAACCGCTGAATTTAGTACTTTGCTTAACTCAGGTGGTATATAAGATTAGTCATGCAGCAGTTTTGTGTGGATTTCTTTATAAACATATTAGAATTTTTTGATCTTCTAACATTTTTTTATTATTTGGTTTTATTGTTTGAATAATCAGCAAATTTTATTTATAGTATGTATGTGTTTCATAGGTTATGTGAATCATTAAGAGCTGAAGAGGATGGATATATAAAATGGTTATCTAATATACCAACTTGTACAATCAGTGAAGTTTATTTATTGATTGGTGCATTGATGATTGGTCGTTATGAAATAAATATTCGTCTTAAGACAATTGATATCATACAAAAGGCTCCACCATTTTTTGCATCTTCTAATCTCACATTAATTCTATATCAACTCGGTAGAGAAAAAGAACCTGAAGGCCAGCTGGCATTACTGAGAGCTCTAACTAGTACTGCTGTTGATAAGGTTAGTTAATTTGTTAACATTGATTTCAGTTCAAATTTAATATGGAGTGTTCTTGAAGTTCTAATTCTTTAGTTCATTAAAGTTTGTTAAGCTTGATATTATGTATTGTGCGATGTAATCAGGTAGTTAGAAGTTGAAGTTTTATTATTGGCTACATGCTGCTAAACAGATGTAGAACTGGTTAGATATGTGCATGGTTGCTACTAAAAGCATTTAGTTAAACTACTTGTAGCTGGCCTCCATGTGCGAGTGGTAGTGTCTCGTCCTTTTACCCAGAGATCCTGGGTTTGAATCCCTGTCAGGCATGGCATTTTTCACACATGCTACAAAGCATTCATTTCATCCTCTGTGGAAAAAAAATGCTTATTTGCAGACCCGGAGGTTAAACTACTTGTATTTTTGTACTATTGAGGGTATGCCTTAGAAGGTATTTGTAATAGTATTGAAATGATTTGTAAAAGTATTAAATAATGCATCATTTTTTCCATGTTTAAAACTTAAAGTAGAATAAACAGTAATCATATTTCAACTTCTGATCGTAAGGTCAGTTTTTTGTGACTTCTTTATTATTTTATTCAGTATGTTGTATGACTATTCTAAGTTATGAGCTAGCTATGTTACCCATGTCAGAATGTAGCAGAAGTAAATGATAAATTTACTGTATTTTTTTTTTTTGTTGGATGAACTGCATTGCAAGAACATTTTTCTTAGTGATTAGAGTTCAATGAAAATACTTTATTGCAAAGTACTGATGTATGCAGTATAAATTTAACCATGTCGTTAATTCATTGTTAGATATCATCTGACTGGTATGAATTTCCTGTGTCGATCCAATTTAGGCATTTGCTAACATTAATTTTGTTAAATTTTGTAGTGATTTGATCAGACAATTTAAATTTAGTACCATGTTTCATGGAATTCTCTGTATACGAGGTCTGTTCAGAAAGCTACTTAACTTTATTTGTTTAATCTTTATTGTTAATTTTACAGAATATTGGTCCTTGTCCCCTTCAAAGTACTCCTCTCCCCTATTCACACACTTTTTGCAGGGTGTTTCCACTTCTCGAAACAGTCCTGGACAGCTTGATTTGAAATGCCTGTAGGGTCTGTGAAAAATTTTCTCTAATGTCATCAGTAGTCTCAAAACAGCGTCCTTTCATCACTTTTTTAATTTTGGAAATAAGAAAAAAATCACAAAGTAGCCAGATCTGGCAAGTGGGGAGGCTGATGGAGGACAGTCATCTGAATTATGACACAAAATTGATGAATTGACTAAGCTGAGTATGCAGGCACATTGTCGTGGTGAAGGAACCATGAATTATCTCACCACAACTCTGGTCTCTTTTGCAGATTTTTTCATGTAACTGTTATAAAACACCTTGATAGTATGCATGGCTCACTGTTTCGCCTTGAGGCAAGAATTATAAATGAACAACTCCATTAAAATTTAAAAAATAGAGCATCACTTTGACATTGGATCAAGATTGACGTGCTTTCTTGGGGCATGGAGATTGTTTGCCAATCCATTGTGATGATTGAACTTTTGCCTCAATGTTGTAGCCGTAAACCCAGCTTTAGTCTCCCGTTATGATCCTTTGCATGACTGTTTCCTTGTCATTGGCTTGTTCAAGAAGTTGCCGACAAATGCCCACTCTGTTTGGTCATCAAACGAGGGACAAACTTTCCTGCAACTCTATGCATGTTCAATTTTTCAGTCAAATTGTCATGGTATGATTCAGTTGAGATGCTAACCCCTTCTGCAAGTTCTCTGGCAGTCAATTGGCAATTTGCATATACTAGATTGTTGATTTTTCTGAACGTGGGTGTAATTAGTTGAAATCGGGGGCCTTCTTGGTTGAGGGTCACCTTCAATTGGCTGATGACCTCTTTTAAATCATGAAAACCATTCATAAAATTGCGTATGACCCAGAGCATCATCTCTGTAAGCTTGTTTCAAAAGTTGAAACATTTCTGTGAAAGTTTTTCCCCATTTCACACAAAATCTTTCGTTGGATCATTGCTCCTGAAAATTGTACATTACAATAATTGCTACTAAATTTAAACTCGTTGCACTTAAATAACAATAACATGAAAACTAAACTTGATATCAATAATCCAAGAATATGTGGTTACAGAGGAGGTTATGTGTGGGTCATATTGCTGCCAATCGGATGTCACTAAATATTTCTGTTGGCACGTAATTAAAAATGTTCGGTTATTTTCTGAACAGACTTCATACATCTTGTTGGAAAAGTAATAAATTTTCTAATGCCAAGTTTTGTAATTCCTGTTAGAATTAGTCAGCAATGACTAATAAACAATATTATATACTACATATACCTGATGTCAGTTATTTTGTTTAAAGTATCTATAAAAAAAAGAAACAGTTTGTCTTTCAAGAATTATATCTTTCTTACAAACCATATGACAGAAATAGTGTTTATTGAAACAATAAAATTTTTTTTTCTTCTTACTGTGTTACTGGGTTCTAGTTTTAGTTTATTTGAAGAAAGCTTTTAGAGATTATGAAATATTATGCATATAAGTACTCTGTTTTCTGCTGGTTTTACTAGTGATCATCATTGAGAGATTATAGATATTTCTATTATTTAAGTATATTTAAGAATGTAGTTTTATGTGGTACTTAGCTACTTTCTGATGCTGTTAAAAGCTTTTCTGTTTGCTGACTTGATGTGGCATTTAAAAATGGTTACTGTTTTATGTCTAATAAAGAGTGGAAAGGTTTTTAGACTTAGTGATGTTTTTTAACATTATTATGGTATGTTTGTAAAAATTAGTTTTGATTATAGAACTTAACGTTTGATTATTTGCCCTGAGAAAGTCCTATGCACTATGTCTGTCATGATTCTATTCTATTGTCAGCTAAACTTGTAAGATCTTGATTTAATTAAAACAGGATGAAAAAATGTAAAAGAGGGTAAGGAAGAAGAATTTCTATTAAAACGTAGAAATTTCATCTGTTTGTTAAAAAAAAATATTCATTTACGTGAATGAAAAATAGAGTGAGTACTGTTTTCATAGTTACATTCCTACTTGCACAGTCTGAAAAAAAAAATGGGAGGGATTTGGATGACTATTTAATAAAAATTCAGTAAATATAGTTTATAGTGACCTTCAAGGAACCTACGATTTTAGATCATTACAACTGATAGTCATAACCAATGTTTAGGTAGCTTAGTGGTACTACTTTAATATGCAATCTACACAGGTGTTGTAATACAGTAAAATAATAGTCATTAAAAATAATAATTTATTTCTGTAATAAAATAATGTAAAAAAATAAAAATATACAATAATAAATAAATATAATAGAGTAAAAGAAGACAGAAAAATTGTAAAAAATACTTTTCTACAAAAATTCTTATAATTTTTCTTAATTTTTTCACGGTTCTTCCATATCACCAATACTGTCGAATAACCTATGCCTAATTCTTGGGTAATGTCCTTATTAGTTTCACCATCCTCTAACTGCCAGATAATGTGCACCTTTTCTTCTATCGTGAATGTTTTTCATGAAGTCATAATTAAATCGCTATTAAATGAATTACACAGGATACGGAAAATAAAATACTGTACCCGCATGATAAGATACACTCACAGCAAAAGATTAATAACAACTGATTGTGGCTACTTCAGTTACATTAATCTGGTACAAGAAGATAATAAGAAAAACAAGAAGTATAGTATATATGCAGGTAAAAAGGAAAATGTAACTCATTTTAACCATCAACATATTTCTATAGCTACAATGTAGGTATATTACTTTAATGACGAGTCACTTCTGTTGGTCATTATAAGCAATAAAATGTTGCATTGCAGTAGAAAAAATAAGTCATAATAACCGATATGTCGCTACAACCGATGTAATTATAAACAATGTACATTCTGTATTTTATTAACAGTATACCAAACCACCAAGAGACAAGTTTTTGGTCACTATATCCAGTATGTCTTTATATCTGATGTCTCTATAGACGATACTTAATGGTATTAACAGGATACCAAACCAACCAAGAGACAAGTTTTTGGGGTCACTATATCCAATATGTCATTATATCCGATGTCACTATAAATGATACTTAATGTATAATTTACAGAACAATTAAAGATATTTGGATATCTAAGTGGATTAAAAATAAGTGTGTGTGTGTATATATATATATATATATATATATATATATATGTGTCTGTAAATAAAATCATGAGACTAGTTCAGAAAAACTTTTTATTTACAATCCAATTATACATGGACTCTACCACCTTCAAAATAGTTCCCTTTGGAAGCCACACAATGCTTTAAACGGTTTTCTCACTCTTCATAGCAGTATTGGAACTCAGAAATCGGGATTCCTTCGGATTAGTTACATTTTTTTTTTAATGTTCTACTGTTCCAAAATGGTGTCCTTTGAGGTGTTTTTTAATGTCAGGAACAGGAAAAAGTCGCAGGGACTCAAATCAGGTGAATAAGGTAGTTGAGGAAATACAGGAATGTTTTTCTTTGCCAAAACCTCATTAATTGAGAGTGACAAGGTGCATTGTTGTGATGCAGCATCCAGTTGACTTTGATGGCTGTTCTCACATGGGAAACTCTTTTCTGCAGTCTTTCAAGAATTTCTTTGTAAACATATTGATTTACAGTCTGTCCTGTAGGCAAAAACTCCTTATGGACCATGCCATTACTATTAAAGAAACAAATTAACATGGTTTTGATTTGCTCAATTCTGCTTTTTTGGGACGGGGTGAGTTTGAAGTGTGCCACTCCTTACTCTTGTGTTTTGTTTCTGGGTTGTACTAAAATATCCAAGATTCATCACCAGTAATAACATTCTTTAGAAAATCAGGATCAGTTTCAATTCGCCCTAGAAGATCATGGCACACTTCCACCCTGTTGATTTTCTGTTCAACAGTGAGGTTTATGGTATTGGGGCCAATTTTGCACAAACGTTTTTCATGACCAATTTATTTGACAAAATTTGATGGTCAAAATTTGTGGTATGGTTCAAATTCAATTGTTCTGCAATCATTCTGACAGTTATTCGTTGGTTGTATCGTATCAAGTCTCTGATTTGCTTAACATTGTCGTCATTTTTTATGGTAATGGTCTTCCAGAGTGTGGATCGTTTGCAACTGATTCCCGGCCATCTGAAAATGCATTAAACCACCTAAAAACTTGGGCACATGACAGAGTGTCATCTCCATATGCTCTTATCAATTTTGAAAAACTTTTAGTTGCATTTTCACAGAGTTTAACACAAAACTTGATTGCACAACATTACTCATAATTAGTATCAATCATTTTTATAACACATAACAAAAGCTCGTTTCATGAAAAGTTTGTTTATGTCTCACTTGGCAACAATAGATAAAAATATTAATACCTAATATAAATCAGCTGTTCATATAACCGTATGTTTACTAGTAATTTTACAGTGTTGCCACTTTGGCTGCCAAAAAAAACAACTACTCTACTTTATTTACAGACCTTGTATAATGCTTTTGGTTGTATATACATAATATGCAACAGAAAATTTTATTGGCTGCAACCTAACCATTATAATTAAAATAATATAATATGTATAAAAATATAAAATATCAAAACACCTATTAACAGTTTTTGAAAATTACATCAGGTAGTTGGCACGCCCTTCTAAGTATGCACTTTGCCAATCTGCTGTTAAGGTTCCCCATTGCTTGCTGCAACATCTCAGGTGGGATGCCACGAATTTTGTCTTGAATTGCTTGTTTCAATTCACCAAGTGCTTTTGGCTAACTTATAGACCGCACTGTTAAGGTATCCCCAAAAGAAAAAAATCACAAACTGACAAATCCAGTGATCATGGGGGCCAGGGAATGTCACCGAATCTTGAGATGACAGGGTTACCAAATAATTCTCATATGCTGCTGTGGATTGCCTTGAGTGTGCAATGTCACACCAAGCTTTGTGTTGGTGAGGGAAGTTGTTCATTGCAGGTGTAACAAAAGATTGCATCATGTGAACTTACCGATCCAAAGTGACAATCATCATGAACCGCTCCTCATTTTCGAAAAAGTATGGTCCAATCACCCCATGTAATAAAACTGCACACCATACTATTATCTTGCTGCAGTTTGAAGGGTGTTCATGAACTTCATTGGAGTTGCTGTTTGCCAGTAATGATAGTTCTGCTGTTCACATAACCTGTGAGATGGAAATGTGCCTCGTATGATAACTACAGCTTGTCTAGAAATTTGCTGTCTTCATTAATGTTTGCCATAATTGTTTTGAAGAATTGAAAGTGGTACTGCTGATTGTTCTCCTTCAGTTCTTGCACATTCTGTGACTTGTAAGGATGAAATTTTAAGCTAAAATGAAGAATTCCATGAACACTCAGGACAATCACAATTGCTTGCTTACAAATTGAACGTTGTGGGTTCTGTACAACTGAAATGCATACAGCCTCAATATTGTGTGGAGTACGGACATTTCTTGGTTATCCTGTCGGTTTGTTTTTCAGAGCCGATCGAGTCTCTTAAAAGTTTTTAATACGCTTTTTTATTGCATGTTTTGATGGAATATGTTCTAAATTATAATGCCATTACACCTATGTCAGTATCTTCCAAGCTATCATTGGTTTTGTAAAATATTATGGCAAAAGCATGCTATTGACCATTCCAGTGCTCCATGATGACTGAGTGGCAAGGTTGCCTCTGCATAAAGCAGTGTTGCCAACTGTACATGGGTGTCAATATGGATTTCATAAGTTCCTGTTTTTTTGTGTCACTTTGTATAAAAAGTAATAGATAATTATTATTTTCAGAGTAACATATCTTCTATTATCTTTACTTTGAAAACTCTTCAGAGAAGCAATGAACCAAATCTGCAAATTCTTGCTGTTGATTTGTTCACAAAGTTGTGGGATATTGAGGAACGATGTTTCACTTTATTGCTTGCTGCACTAACTGATGATAAGGTGGAGTTTACTGATGCAAAGTTTTCTAGGCAAATGGATATTGCATGTGCTGCAGGTTTTCGACACATTTGTGAGAAAAAGTAAGCTATTTTTCATTTATGTAATTACATTTTTGTCAATAAAGTATTTGTTTTTTTGAATTCATTTAATGATATAACACTAAAGTGGTTAGATTTTCCTAATTATTTTACTTTTTAAATTTAATTAGTTTACCGTGTTATAGTATTAAAATTAAATTATATACATCTGCCTGTTTTGAAGATTATCTATTGTGCTATGTAAATCATTTGTTCCAGATTATGGCAAAAAAATAAGGCATTTGAAATGGTTTGTAAGACTTATAGAAATTGTAGGCGTTTGATAAATTTCAAAAAGAAAATGTTTTATTAATTCAATAAAATAAAATTCTGGGGAAGAATCTTATAAAAACAACTAGGTGTATGAGTTAAGATATCTTTGGTGCCTTAGCATCATTGTTAGTGGTGGAAATTTTAACATTTTAAGGACTAGTGTTGTGTGTATGTGATTGCTACAAAAGTACTTATGTAGGCCTACTGATAGAGATTAGTGTTTTTAGATTTTGCTAGTGAAGTTTTATTATCAAGTTAATGCATATAGAATAATTCTTCCACCTTCTGGTGCTATACTCAATTGACATTGAAATAAATGAACTAGTTGTTTTGATTTGTTTAATTTCAATAATATAATAAAGGAAATGTTGTTACTAACAATATTATTTATTAGTCTTTTTGTTCTATTTTATGTGGAGAGATTACTTGAGTGAAAATAAATTTTGATCAGAAGTTGAATTTGTTGAACGATTTGTAAGTGATAATTAATATGATGATTTTCTAGAAGGTGATGATGCTTTTTGTAAAGAAGAGAATTCTTCCACTGTTGAAATAGAATCAGGGTTTTCTGTTTGTCAAAAAAAAAAAAAGCTTAGTTGACTAGTAAAACTAAAAATAAAGCCTGTTTTAATGAAAGTGGCTCATGTTTTTGTAACTTATTCTATAAAATATGTTAAATTATACTATAGAATAAGTTGTATTATGTAAGTTAGACTATAAACTAAAGTATTCATTGCATTTTATAAAATGATAGCACTAAGAAGTTTAAAGCCAAATCTTGTTAAGAATCTCAAAATTAGAATACTGTGACAGATAATTTAAGAATGGATTTTTACAGCGTATTGAAATCAAAGATGATGAAATAATGAATAAAAACTATAATTGAATAGTGTACATTTTTTTTATTGATTTTTCTAACAATTTTATGCATTTTCAAAATTATGTTAACTATTAGCACTTTTGTAGACACAAATTTGAGTAAAACTTCAGTTAAGTTTCATATTATGGATTAATACTTATGCCTGGCAGCTATATTAATTTATTGTAATTTGAAGTGTAGAGTTGTATCTCTATTTGTATTGTAACATTAACAATATTTTTTTAATTTTAATCTTTATACATTTTGGTTTTCAGGCCAGAAAAGCATGGTAAAGAACTTGTGAAACCAATACAGAATCTCTTAATAAAATGTCAGGGGACAAAAGGAGCAGTAGCTTCTTCTTTTCTGATTCAAGCACTAGCATCATTGGTTAAAGCAAGAGTTTTATCAGCTTCTTCTACTTGGAAGCAGTTATATCCATTGACTGAAGATATGCAGTCAGCAGTTTGTGGAAGGTACATTTTTTATTAATGTTTTCAGTTCATTGTTACACTGTAGTATTTGATATGAAAGAAAAAGTTATCTTTCAAGAAATCTATAAGAATTAAAGTAATTTATTTATTAAACAAATTTGGTAAACTAAAAAATTTTAGTTTCTCAGCAATTACTTATTAACTAATTCAGTTATATACTTCACAGGAGTCTTAAAACACTCATTACATCAGGTCACAGATAACCAGCATGTGCTGATTACATCCACTCAATTATGAGAGGAGTTTTAAGGAACTTAACTTTTCTCATATTCAAAGCATTACCTCGATGGCATTCAAATAAAGTTATCTCAGCAACTAATAAAGTTACAGAATTCATATGGATCTTAAAACACTCACCACACCAAGTTCAGTCAAATGAGCCCATGCAGACTTCTATTACTGAATTTCTAAAAGGGTTTTGAAGGAACATACAGATATTATCCCCACTCTTAAAAATTCACTCAAATTGCTGTATCTCAGAAATTAATTAAGATACAGAATTTGTATTTATTTTTCAAATAGATTTCTTTTTTCATATAAATTGAAAACTCTCCAGAGTAACAGAAAAGAACAGGTTTAACATGTGTAAAACTCAGTTTTTTCCATTAAGTAATAGTAATATAACTCTAAAGTAATAATGCTTTTTCTTTCATGACACATACTGTCGCAGAATGGCTTTGACGGCACATGGCACTTAATAACCTTGTAGTAGCCTTGACACTGTTGTTGTTGTCGATTGGCTTTGATGACTCGTAACTAATAACCTTTTGGTAGCCGTTGTTGTCATCGATTGGCTTTGATGGCTCGTAATTCATAACCTTGTGGTGGCCCCGATAAGGGCTGTTTTTTGCATTAGCTCTGAGAAGAGCTGTTGGGTGCGGAAGCTGGTCTCTGGCAAAGTCGGGGAGTTGCGGCTCGTCCATTTGAAATCAGACTGGGCTTCCCCTTAGCGGCAGTTGTGGCCCCAGAGCCCTGCAGTGTCGGGTTGGTGTTGTTGTCCTTTGCTGGCATGGCTGAGGCAGTACTCGAGCCCATGCTGGGTTGGCTCCTGCTGCTGAGTCCACCGGCCAGGGCAATTGAAGCCTGGCAAGCTGGAGCGGGTAAGTGGCGTTCTGCGTTCTGCAGCTCCCTTGGTTGGCCAGCCAGGCTTGCTGGTCCAGTGGGGATGTTGGCATCCGCTGGGAGATCCCAGGCGGATGCCAAGGGAACTTCTTCAGTCTTCTTCCATCTTCTTCTTCATGGTCTTCTCCAGGTTGTGGTCGATGATGAATTCTCTCTTGTGCACGCGCTTTTATTGGAGCCAGAGAGTGATGGGGTCGCAGCGCCGCTATGGTGGGAGATCTGCATGGCAGGAGTGATGCTTGTACCAGTGTGTATATATACTGTGCTCCAGCTCACATCTGAGTTGCTACCGTGTTCATCCGCCGATATTAAATTAGGCATATATGTGTAACAACATACACATACCATTTACTAAGTATTATTTTTTCTCTATTTTACATATGTATTCAGAACTACATGTACCATTTTTAATTGTTTTTCCTCAAAATGTTTCACTACATTAATGAATAACTGAATACCAATACCCGGTTTATTATACTAAGCTATAGTGTATGGACTTGTTATTGACGGCCAAGTTCCTTGTGCCAACTTTAGTTGCAAAAGTATGACAGAATCAAGTAACATCAAGATAATGTAAGAAACTGATAAAGAAAAAAGTCAACGGAATAAAATTTATTAATTACATTCAGAATCTTATAAAAATCTGATTTAATGAGACTTCATTATTTTTAAAACTGAATTTATTTGATTAAAAATGTTCCTATAAAAATTCTGTTACAAAAGAAAAAGCTTATTTTTGAAGAATTTATCCATGAATCCATGAAAAATTTGAATTTTATAGTAGTATTAAATCTTGTTCTTTTCCGCATTATTCATAGTTCTTAAACTTTAGGCAATTGCAGCTTTCATAGTAGAACAGACAAGTGTCATTATAAGTTTATATGTGTCACATAATATTGCTAAAACTTGTAGCACATTAAAAAAAATTTCCTGTCTACTTTTAGCTGAAATAATATTACATGCCTGCAAAATTTGGGTTCTGGTATGTTTTTAACTTTTGATAATTAATTCCTATGTATTTGTTAGTGCTGAATCTGAAAACAACCTTCATTTTTTCCATGATAGGATTTATTGCAAATAGTAAATTTCAAAATTTGTAAAATGTTGAAAAATTGCAGAACTGTGATACTATAAAGCAGACATGAAATATTTTTTTTTTTTTTGTAATTAATTAATATAATATATTACTATTTTTTGGGTTATACTGTGCATTCTTATAGCTGAACAGTTGAGTGGTCTGAAGAGGATGGCGGGGGTGGTTTGGGCTGAAGAGCATGAGATGAGGGAGAGCTTGGCCGACTTAACAAAGGTGGCTGACTTGCTGACTTAACAAGATGTATCATGTTTATTGGCACCTATCCACGCCACTTTTGCACTGTGCAACTGCTATCAGTGCTGTTTCAACCATCAGCTTGTGTTTTCAGGCCATAAAGCAAACTTTTTGTTTTCAAAATGGCTTGAAGAGGCTGCAAATATCCTGCAGATTCTTTTTATTACATTTGTGGTGAGTTAATGGTGGAAAGGTAAAAAAGAAATGTAACAAGTTTCATTCGACAAGTGTATCTCATGTATTTTAGAGTGAAAATACGGAATCAAGACAAAACTTGGGCACCCAACTACGTTTGCTACACATGTGGTGAAGGTCTTAGACGGTGATCTAAGGGTGAACAAGTAGCATTCAGATTTGAAGTTCCAATGGTGTGGCAAGAGCCATGATATCACACCAATGATTGTTACTTTTGTTCGACTGGTGTTCACAGTTTCAATTTGATGAATAAAAAAAAAGTCATGTATCCATATATGCCATCTGCTTTATGCCTGGTTCTTCATGGTTGAGATGTACCAATGTCAATTCCACCAGAAAATTTACCTAAAATAGATGGTTCCACAAGTGATTTAAATGAAGACAGCATCGAGGAGTATGAACCTGGAGATAGCCGTGCACCAGAAGTTATTCACTGTCTGAAGTAAACGATTTGGTTCGAAACTTACATCTGGCCAAAGAAAATTCAGAATTGCTTGGTTCAAGGCTTAAAGAGATGAACCTACTAGCAGCTAGAACCTCATTTTCCTGGTTCTGGTAAAGCAAAAAGGATTTTCTTCCATATTTTTCAGAAGGAGAATTAGTCTTCTGCACTGATGTACGTGGACTTTTGACTCTATTTAATATTCCATACGAATGTACCGATTGGAGACTGTTCATAGATTTGTTCAAAAGAGGCTTCAAAGTTGTTCTTCACAATCAGATTATGTATCTGTCAATACCCGTTGAACATTCTGTCCACTTAAAAGAGGGTTATGACTATTTGCAATTTGTTCTCAATAAAATTAAGTAGACAATCATAAGTGGATTACGTGCATGATCTCAAAATAATATCGATGCTCCTAGGACAGCAAGGAGGTGACACAAAGTCCTTTGTTTTTTGTGTGAATACGATAGCTGAGACAGAGAAAATCATTGGCTAAGTAAAATTAGCCAAAAAGAGCTTTATTAGAACCTGGAACCAAAGGTGTGTTCCGAAAAGCTCTTATAGATCTGAATAAAGTTCTCCTTCCATCTCTGCAAATCAAGTTAGGCTTGATGAAGCAATTTGTCAAAACGTTACCAAAAGAAAGTAAATAAATGTTTAAATAGATCTGACAAGTTTCCAATCGTATCAACCACCTAACTAAAAGAGTGTGGGTGTCTTTTTATCTTTACTGGTCCTGACATTAGAAAACTTCTCAAAGATGGTAATTTTGAGAAACAAATTGAAGTTACAGAAAAAGAAGCCTGAGGAGCCTTCAAAGACGAAGTAGTAACCAAGTTTCTGGGTAGTAAAAAGGATCCGAACTTTGAAATCAATCTTTGAGTACATGCTGCAGAAGTACAAAAATTTAGGCTGTACCACGAGCTTGAAGATTTACTTCCTATATTCACATGTGGACTATTTTCTGAAAATTAGGGTACTGTTAGCGAAGATATGGGTAAAAGTTTATCAGGGCATGAAAGAAATGGAAAGGAGTATTAAGGAAAATGGACTACTACAATGATGGTAGACTATTGTTAGATGTTACACCGAGATGAACCCTATAGAGAACATAGAAGGAAAAGCACGAAGCAGAGTATAAGTTGTCTAGAGAAATTTCGACACATGGAATAAAATTGTAAGTATTTTACATACTTCGTCATTAAGAGTGGATAAAAAGGGAGAGTGGTTTCCAAAGGCGTCATGCCTTTATGAGGTATGTCTCATGTACCTCACAAAAATTAATTAAATAAATAAAAATAAATTAATTTAAAAATGCGCTATAACAGAAAAATTAGGCTTATTTTGTGGCAATTTTCATTAGAAATTAAAGGTTAATGACCCCTCTCCTCTTCAGACTACTCATTTGTTTAGCTATAAGAATGCACAGTATAAGCCAAAAAAGTCAGGAATATTGTATTAATTTATTATAAAAAAAAAAACATTTTGTATCTATTGAATTGTATTACATTTTCACAATTTATCAACTTATTACAAATTTTGAAATGTGCGATTTGCGAAAAATTCTTAAATAATTGAAAAAAATAAATGTTATTTTTAGATTCAGCGCTAAAAAATACATAATCAATTATTAAAAACTAAAAAACACAACCGTTGCAAGTTTATGTATTTTAAATACTGAAACTGATCATTGCAAAAAAAAGTTTTAGCGAATGACAGAAAAAACTGTTCTTAAGTATACTTTAATATTAATTTTTGTAATAAAATTTATTAATGAAATTATGGAATTTGAAATCACACCATCACAAAAATAACTGAAAATTGTGGTACTTTTTATTTGAAATTTACTCTAGGTTTTCTTAAATAAATTGAAACTCTCAAGAATACACAGAAAAAATAGGCTTAATATAGTGTAAAACTCAATATTTTCTGCTTACTGCAGTTTGCATGAAATAACTCTTCAAAGACAAGCGTTTTCTTTTATGGTGACAGTTATATTAGAATTAGTATAAGAACATTGAAAATGAAAAATTTTCTTTTTCAGAATGGAGATAACTTTGATAAAAAAATGATCCTTTATGAAATTACCATTTTTAAAAATATTTTATTGTTAAAAAAAAAAAATCACTTGTAAGGCACAAGTACTGTAAAAGATTTCTGTTTTAAATTATAAAATTATCAAAACTTCTTGATAATCCTGTTCAGTTCACCTACAAACCCTATTAAAAAAGAGGTTAATCTATGACTTTTTTTTTTGTAAATGTTAATTAAAAGATATTTATAATTTTAAAATTTAATAATTGTTTGTTATCTGTTTTAAGTTTTTGTGAGCTAATTGAAGCTTGTCTTGAATGTAATTGTGATGAAGTACTTAATAGTATGTGCGGTTGGCTGTGGAAATTAATAAGTACATGTAAGGCGACTTTTGTTATTAACTCTGCTCTCAGGTATGACATTTTAATTTGATTATTTTATTATATTTTAAATAATGATTGTTAGGGGTTTTGTGTATGCATGTGTACATGCATGCGACAGAGAGAGAGATAGCATGTGCACATGTGAACATGGTGGGGATTTAGTTTCGTGTGGAAGTGAGTGTTGCTGGTTTTCAGCAGTGTTTGTCTGGAGAATCATCGTATTAATGTGGTGTACTCCCTGTGTGATAAATTCAAATGTGTTTTCTTTTTATGTGTATTCATAGGTGTTTTCTGTATATCAACTTTATTAGACTTTGTGTGTTTTATACTTGTAAACTTCATGTTGATTAAAATACAAGTTTTACATATTTACAATTGGTGTTCATAACCATTATTTATACAGTCCACTATTACAAAAAAAATTTTAGGCAATAATTTGCAACAATGATTAAAATTTTAAAATAATAAAAATTTATCCTAGTTAAGTATATTAGACATTTTTTAATTTTTGTATGATGTACATTTTTTTTTGTTGTAAAAATTAACTTTATTTTGTGCTTTTATTCATATACTTTTTGTTTGGTGTAGTACTATTGTTTATTTATTTAATCCTTCCAGTAACTACTGGTGGTGAACAAATTGTTACAGCTTCCATGCTCTTATTATTGTTATTTATTTATTTATTTATTTTTTTTTTTTTGTGTAACATCAAAGGATCTGGCAAATGCCATTTTTTAGTCTTCTTTCTTTCGTCCCAAAATTTCTTCATCTGTTTTGAACTTTTTATCTTCTTCAGTCCATTTCCTACAAGTGGGCTTTTTTTGTTCCAGTGTTATGTTCAATTGTGCAAGAACTTTCTAAACTCATCTGTGTTTGAGAAACTTTCTTCCTCAGTTAGATTAAATTTTGTATTTCTGTTTTCATTTATTTGGTGTAACATTAATGGGTTATTATTACAATTACAAATTTTATCAAAGATCTGTTCATTCAATCTAGATCCAATCATTCTTATCATAAGTCAAGAAATCTAAATCTTTTTCTGATGTCAGTTTGTAGTGTATTGATATTTTAATATTTTTTTATTTTATATTAATTTAATAGTATTTTTGTCCTCTTTATGTCCATTATTACATGTGATCTAACATTTTGTAGCTGGAGCCTAAATATATGCCTGTAATCTGCATTGTTTGCATAACTAAAAGCTGACCATAGTTTGGGTTACCGTACTTAGTACTTAATTTGTCATAAAACATACTGCTTAATTTCATTAATTGGCTTTAAAGACACATTCATTATTTGATTCCAATTCCAATCATTTAGTTTTGTGTGCAGTTTATTTGATTTATCTTCTGGAAATTAACCCTATCTATGATAATAGTATTAACAAATGGTAAGTTATTTTTCAGAGCCATCTGTAATCATTAAAAAATCACACAAAATCTATGTTCATCAATCATACATCATGCAGCAGATAAAATAATAGGAAATTCTAAATTTTCATTAAATACAGAGTGGAAAAATTTATCTTTTTTTGAGGTAGTGTTTCTTCGTTTTTATTTTCACAAAACAAAATTGACAGTAGGTAAATTTCACTCATATGTATAAAACTATTAAATTCACTAACTCAGATTTAAAAATATACAAGATATTCCACATTTAATATAAATAGAAGAAAACCATTAAATATTTAGTAAACAAAAAAATCCCTTATTTTTCTGAAATGTGTCACGTACAGTTTATTTTAATTTGTCACAATCAATTTTAATTTTAGTCATCATTTACATTATCTACATCAGCTTCACCATTAGTTTCAGACTATTAGTTGGTAATTTTTTATCACTAGTAAATTGGTAAATACCAGTAAAGCAAATGTTAAAAAATATATTTACCAGAATTTGAATGTATGTTTTGTATATTTTATGTTTTGCCACTTAATTTGTATATTAATATATCTATTTTTTATGTTTAAAAATTAGTCAGATGTATCACATTAATATTGTCCAGGAATAAACTGACCATCATTTTCAGCTGGGATAAAATCACCTTTATCATCAGTTATTGAAAAGTCTGATTCATCACTGGGATCTTCTATGTTAAAGCATTATTTTGTTTTCATAATTCAAATTATTATTGTTTGCTCTCATTTTCATTACCAGATATTAAAACTAAAATGGTTACAATATTAACAAACACTTTATGTATATGATTATCAAAATCAAAACATAGAAAGCAAACTGAGCACAACAAGTAAACATTAACATCCAAAAGATTTCCAAGGTGTTATAAAAGAGAAATAATGTTTTGTAAACAAATTATTATATGAAACTTATGTGAGGAAAATTGAAGTTTCTTGTATAATTTGAAGACCAGCTTGGTGTAAAGTTGAATATTAAGATCACAGTCAACTGTTAAATCAAATGTTGCAACTAAAGTCACAACTGTGGCATTGCAGCGTTAATGCCGCAGTTGCAATGTAGTTCCACAGATGTAATGTTAATGCCTTAACAAGTCCTTACCAGTATTAGAACCATTATTAGGACTACCGGTGTTTACTGGTTTAAGGAAAATATTGAAAACTATATAAACCAGAGTTTAAGTTAATGTGTATGATTATATTTTCTTTGCTCTTGTTTTTCATTTCATATATATTTTACCAATTTTAATTTTTTACATTTAAAATTAATAATATCAGTCATTTTAAGATAACAAATATGCCATATGGTATGTTGTACTACAGAGGTATATCTTACATCATATTAAAGCAAACTGTATTTTATATTAGAGAAGAAAAAAAAAATTTTTTTTTTTACTTTTGACATTTTTGCATTCAGATTTTAAGATGTGAATCTTTATTATTTGTTAGGTAATTGATGGAACTACTAGCTGTTGGTGAATCTGAATCTTGAAGTGTGGTGTTATCTTTTATTATTTTTTCTTCAACTGAATTCTTAGTGTGAACAGAGATTGAACTTTTAGATATATATATTTTCATTTTTAAGAAAGAGTTTTAGTAGTATATAATGTAGTTGGAAAATAGAATTTAGAAAAATAATTTGTACTAATTGTAACACTTATTCATGTTTAGTTCTTTATTAACATTTTCACACGTTGCTTTGGAGTTAAGTAAAATAATTATTGTATTTTAATTTATATGTGTAATACATTATACTTTTAGCTTACCAAAGACACCCTACATGCTATGTAGTTCTATAGCTGTAATGTTATGATTTCCAGGCAATGTGTGATTTCAGGGTTCAGCTTTCTAAGTCCTGATACTTGTAAATTTTGATATTTCTAAGTAAATTATTGAAAACTTTATACTTACAAATTAGTTATGTGGACTGTGAGTTTACATTAAAGTAAACTCGCAGTAGTCACTTTACTTTAATGTAAAGTTTGCATTAAAGTAGTAACTATTTAATCTTGCATAATTGTAGAATTTTTGTTAATACAAATTTTATTTTTTTAGTAATACAAATTTTTTATTAAAGTAATAAATTAATTTATTTGAGTAATGTGTTACATCTGTTAAGTAGATGTCTTTTAAATGTGTATACTAAAGTTATTTTGGTAATGACAAGTAAAAAGTATTATTTTTATTTTTCAGTGGTTTAAATGTAGCACTTAATAATTTTAAATTATCTAATTTTTATATTTCAGGGCCATGAAAAAATTTTCTGTTGACTGTATGAAACTTAGACTTGTTCCATCAATATATAGAAGGAATGTATTGTTACCAGCTAAGTATGCAAAGAATTCTGCTACTGCTGATCGTAGGCCTGAAGATGTGCTTGATTTTATACCAGGTAGATTATAGTTTTGTTATATGTTTATTAATTTTGCTTGTAACTACAGGCTGATGCTTGATTACAGTTTCCATTATTTTTAATGATAGAATTCATTGTACGTGAGAAAAACCAAGCCTTAGCAGGATTTTAACATGTTATTTTATAGATGAAAAAAGGCATCTACTACCACTCTGCCACTGATTAAGTAGCTGTTCAATTTATTCTTGTAAAATCATTATGACTGACAAATAGACAAAAACATTCATAATAAAAGATTATTTTAATGTAAAATTAAGTTATTATATAAATTAATAATTGCCCTTCATTGAAGATACTTTTTTTTAAAGTGTGTCTGATATGTTGATTAAACAGGTAGTAGTTTAAGTTTTATTTAATAAAATATTAAAAGTATATTATTTTTTAATGCAATCATTAACATTAACAATAATTAGATTAACTGTTGGGCTTCGATAGGCACAAATTAAATGTAAATGTAAATGAATATTAAATGTAAATATTTAAGAATGCAACACTATTGAGAAAACTTTTGACTCTAAAAATAATAGAGTAAGTTTCAAAACAAGTATACCTATTCTGCTTTAAACTTATTAGAGTAATACAATAATGATGAAGATTGTGTAACAATAAAAGGTTTCCTCACAAAAGATATAAAATATATACATGCATGCATGTGTGCGTGTGTGATAAATTAATGTATAATTCTCGTTATTTCAGTATTTTTATTTTTTTATGATGCATTTTAACTAAACTATTTTAATCATGAATGAGGATGCAGGATCCTGCAAAAGTTTTTTCATGGTAAAATTATAGTAAGGTATGTCGTAACTAAATATACTGTACTAGTTAGTTTATATTAATGGAAATTAATGTATATGTATATATATTTAAAAGTAATGAATTTTTCGAATTATCAACTTTTATTAGGCATTATATTCATTTTCAGGTTCTGTATGGGCTGATTTTCTTCAAAATGTTAGAAATGAATGTAACGATGCTGCTTGTGAACTCCTTGCTTATTGGTTACAAGTAGAGCTTATGAGATATCGAAGTGGTGTTTATAATATTCAGTTTGGAGAACCACAAAATTATGAGAAATTACCTCTTTACAGTATTTGTCGTGGACTTGTAGATCATTTGCGACGTACCTCAAACTCTTTAACACCTGAATCTGATGTGAAAGTTTGCAAAATGATTTTTAAAGTACTTTGTATTAATCGACCTAAACCTTTACCTCCAATTAATTGGAATTTTCTTTTACCATATATCGAGCATCCAGAAGTTAAAACACAAGCATTGTCTTTGGCTGCTAAAGAGGCAAAAGGATCTCTTTCTGCAAGAGCTTGTATTGAAACTTATATTAATGATGAGTTTTATAATGTAAGTTAATTTATTAATTTTTTTTTTCTTGTTAAATGAATTCCTACATAATTATTGCGTTTAGTGTATAATAGTTTGTTAATTTACTGCATTATGATTATGGTTAAAATATTAGCACAGAGCAAAACATGTGATGACTCACAAGAATAAAACCATATTAAGTTGTTCCCTTAGAAACATCTCTAAATTATTGTAGGTAGCTCTTCAATTTTTGGCGAAAAAGTCATTTTTATTGTTGTATACATTTAAGCTGGTCCCTGCAAACGTTTTTATCAGTAATCTGGGGCTCTCATTCCATGTAAATCTTTAAAGATATTCCTCATCTTTAAAGATACTGGTGGAATGAATACTATTTATTGTCTGTGGGAACCTTGAGCCATGCCCTTGGAAAGGTTATCTATCTTACCTTATCTTTTGTATATCGCCACACAAGCCTCCAATGATAGGTTGTCCTTTCCTACACCTAATTCTTTTCCTTACCTTTGATCTATCTCTGTTTAAGGTAAGTTTAACCCATCAGGTTAATCTGGTAGTAAACTTGTCATCACAAATCAGCTGATTTCAAAGTTAAGCGTTCTAAGGCTCAAATCCTACTAAAGGCAGTTACTTTTATATAGATTTGAATACTAGATTGTATATACCAGTGTTCTTTGGTGGTTGGGTTTCAATTAACCACATATATCAGGAATGGTCAACCTGAGACTGTGCAAGACTACACTTCATTTACACTCATACATATCATCCTCATTCAGCCTCTGAAGTAATACTTCACACAGTGGTTCCAGAGACTTAACAGAAAAAAAGAGAAAGAGGTAATGTTAAGTATAGATTGAATTTTATAGGTCCACGTTAAGCATGATTGTAGTTGTAAAACCTATGTATGTGTGTTATTGGTGGCTCAATCTGGAACTTTCTTCTTGTTAGTTGGCTGCAAATGAAACTTAATGATGGTTGAACCATCTTTGGGATTAGGAGGCAGCTCTCCTAACACAAGTATAATACTTAACTTTGTTTTGTTTATCACCTCTGACTACATCAGAATAGTCAGTAATTTACAACTATTAAGAATAAATATTTATTGCATCAAAAACTACTTTATGATAAATGCTATACATTTATCGTACCATAAATTTAGAGAGATCAAAATTTCACGCATTTCACTGTGTGATTGTTTTAACTTCAACTTGAATTTTTAAGCACATTAAGTACCTGGTTACTTATTGTTAAGATAGTAGTACTGGTTTAATGTTTTGGTTAATATATTCTTACAATAGTTATTTTCTGTTAAGTTGGCCTCACCAACTTAATAAATTTACAGATTGATAACTTTTAAAGGGTTTGAATTACATTGTTTTTTTTTTTAATTTCATGTTTAATTTATATAATGGCTTAAAAAAATTTTCAAACTGATTCTCTTAACTTTGTTTTTGTTGTCATACATATCAATGCTTAGTAAGTTTTAGAATGTTGTAATTCTATAAAGTTACTGAAGTTTAGATGATTTGTGAAATAATTATTGCTTTTGTTGTAGGAGGAAAGAGATTTATTCTTGTATTCAATACTAACAGATCTTGCAAGAGGAGTCCCTCCAAAGACGTTACAAAATTTAGTTGGAAGAACACTTAGAGAAGCTTTCTTAAAAAAAGGTAACTTTATAAGGCTTCTATTGTAATATAAATATTATTGTTAATATCTGTTGGTGTTATAATTTTTAAGTCTATTGTTAGATATTTTACATTTATATGTTGTTATTATTGGAAAGTGAAGTATTTTACTGGGAATGTAGACAAAATAAATTCATTGTACATTTATATGTATCTATAAGACAGTGAATTTTTGAATAGGTAGGTAAATACTATGTATGTAAGCATGAAGATAAACATTTCTGACAATGTTTTATTAAAATATATGAAAATAGTTGTGGTTAACAAAAGACATTAAACTAATATATTTACATGTAAAAAAAAAAATGTTGCTGACTATTTTTTATAAAACTTGTCAAGAAAATCAGTACTAAATTTAATAAGTCATTCTTTAAGTATACATTTTTCAGAATTCATTCATTAATCTGATTGTACGATATAAGATGACTATTAAGACGAACTACAAAATTCTGATGATGTACATCAGTGCCAAGGGCATATGAGATTTCTCTGAAAAATTCCTGAATTTTTCCTTAGAAAGCTATTCAGCCTTGTTGCCTTCAAAGTAGTTCCCTCCAATTTATACATACTGCTTCCAATGATTTTTCTTCCTTCAATACATTTCTGGAACTCTATTTGAAACAGTGTATAGTTCAGCAAACAAGTTTTTCTTTGTTGTGATAATTGAGTGAAAATATCAACCTTTGGACTTGAGGTAGATCTGGCGGTCAAGGAAGATGTGGAATTATTGTTGTCTCATGTATGGCCAATATTTATAGATTAATAATGATTTATGCACAGACGTTTTGTCAGCATAGAGTATCCTCTAGTTTGACTTGAAAATTTCAGGCCATTTTTTCTGGTAGACTCATAAAAATATTTCATTACTTCAAGGTAATTCTCTTTTTTCACTGTCTTACCCTCTGGAAGAAATTCAAGTTCAATAAGGCTCAATCAATATAATTGTCAGCATGAATTTAGTTGTATTTGTGTTGCTTTTATCAGTTGTTAGGATTCTTTGACACCCATTGTGATGATTAAGGTTTGTTTCAACATTGTATTCATATTGCCATGTCTCATCTCCAGTAATGATAATTTTTTAATAAGTCATTCTCATTAGCATCTTCCAGAAGCTCTTGATTTACATTAATTCAACTCTATTTTTGTTTATCAGCTAAAAGGTTAGGTATAAATTTGGCTGTATTGTGACTGACACATGCTAAAATTTTGCATTATAATTTTGTGGACACAGTTTTTGAACTGCTTATTTCTTCTGCTACGTCACGGAGAGTTAAAACAATTAAAATGAATTAATTCCTTAACTTTAGCGACAATTTCATTAATTTTTTATGTTGTTGGGCAGCCTGAAAAGGTATCATCATTATTTGAAATTTGGCTCACTTTGAAATGTTTCTACATTTTTACATTGAAGTTCATTTTTAGGCCTCATTTTCAAATGTTATTTGCAACATTTTAAATGTTTCCATGAAGGATTTTCCCAGTTACACAAAATTTCATAATAATTTGTCTCATGAAAATTATTCATTTTAAATGCAGTAAAATTAGTCCAGCACATATAACATTTGTTAACATAAATAGATGTAAGTGAATAAACAAAATATTACAGTATTGCAAAAAAATATTTCATCATATTAATTTTCATTGGATCCAGTGAACTTTTGTCCAAAGTTTTATCCAGTTTTCATGCAACATATCATGCGTTCCGTTAGTAATGCATCTATCACACAATTTAAAAAGTTCAGAAATTTTATAGACAAACTTCATTTTTTAATATGGAAATCATTTAAAAATTTACCTAGAAATTTTTCATCAAATATTACAGTAAATGATCTTTCAAAGGTGTGTGATAATTGATAATTAAAATATATTACTTTATTTGAATTTAAGTTACGAAAATACTCTAAAATCATCAGCATTAAGCGTGATATATACTTAAGTATAAGCAATTAAATTTTTAAATTTACCAAAAGATATGTGAAGTTTTATTATATCAGCAGATTGATTGTTAATAGAGCTCAAAACCATGAAAAATGCAACTCAGATGATTGAAGTAAGAAAATCTGTATGGTTTAGGCATGGAAATAAGTACAAGGTTATGAAAAAACCAAATTTAATTTAAAAATTATTTTTTTGATAACTTATATATTTTTTTGGTCTATCACCTAATTAATAATAAATCAAATATTTCACTAAACTATTAACTACTTCCAGTATTTTTCTTATATTGGAATACTTCCTTAATTTATTTTATTATTTTAAAACAGCAGCCTTTCAAAACCAAATTAATTATTTTTTAACTAGAAGAATTATTCATGAGCCAATTCAAGGGAATAGTAATCAGGATGAAGGCATCAGTGGGCATTTGTTAGCCAAGATTAAAAAAAAAAAAGAAGAATGACTTGTGTACAGATGTATGGTAATAGACAAACAAAAATGAATGTATGCCTGTAGTCTCTAGCTGCATCTTTCATCTTACGAAAGACACTTTGATAGCATCAAGTAAAATTTTTTATGAATCTGAATCCATGAGAGTTGAAGCAGTGACTGAAATCTTTCAAACCTAAAGACAATAAAGATGATTGTAAAAGAGAATGCATTTTTTGAAGGGGGTGTTGGGGTGATGATAGATGTACAGTTGTACAAGAAGTTCCTGTACCCTGCTCTGTAATTAAAATGTTCACACTGTTTTGAAATTTGTGGAGTATTCCGTTACGAAGAAATAATTTCTTTACTGCTTTTGGTATTTTTGCTCTCAAGGTCATGCAGGACTTTCACTCTTTGTTTCATTTCAAAGCCATAGCTGATGTGACCAGTTACAGTGTTAAGAAATGGTTGGTGACATATGTTTGGGTAGATGAATGACGATTTATAGGGCAAACATTGTCATAAATAATCTGTGCATTTTGTGAACATTTTAACAAGTACATACATTGTAAAGAACAATGGTTGAGTGGTAGAAATGTGCATGTGCACTTGGTTCTAGCATTGTTAAAGACATGTTGCATAGTGGAAAAAGAAGACTCAACTGCAAATATGTGTCGCCATCACTATTCAGTTGAGCATTCTCCAATTAAATCTTAACCATAAATAAGGGGTGGAACTTACTATATCACATATTAAAAAAAACATGAATATGAAACTTTTTCACCAAATTTTGTGATAAATTATGGATGTACACATGGAACAGTATATTGCTATCTGCTGCGCTTTATCAGAATGATTTCCAAATATGGTATCCCACACAAGAGCATTGTTTTCTGATGATTTTGCAATTTATTGTCATTAACAAGACAGGAATGAAATTTTTTGGATTAAGGAGAAGCCTCATGTGCGTGTGTGGATGCATGCGTGCACGTGCTTAAAAGGAATCCATACTTGTCAGGATATGGCTGATATTTTTTTGGACCATATTTTTTTGAAGAGTACATGAATGGTGATTCTTAATTGCAAATGTTGGAAAGTGATTAATCAAGATGGTTAATTCCTCAATTTCAAGAGAAGTGCATTTTGGCATGTGTCTGGATACAGCAAGAAGGTGCTCTTTGAGTAGGTGTTGGCTCTGCCTTTCTTGCTTTGGACGGTGGTAAAACCTACTTGGCCTGTCCAGTTGGAGGACCAAACAGCACCTCCATTAACTCAGCCTCAGAATCGAAATCAGAATCCTTGGAACCCTGAATGCCCTTGTTCCCTTTCTCCCTAACCTCTCTTTCTTTAGCCTCTTTCCTTCTGATGTATTTCTTGCTCCAGTCTTCTACATTGTCTGTTGTGTTCCACCTGAACTTTAGATTCATGAGCCTTTTGAGTTTTTTCTGCCTGCATTGCTTTTTGCCAGAGATACTTTGGTGAGCATGGTCCCTCCTCCGATTCGGGATCACTACTCATTTCCAAATAACAAGTAAACAACCACTATTATAAAGAAATTCAAAAAACCATTGAAACAAACCTAAATATAAACAAAATAAATAAGCCAATCAAATTATCAAAGATGGTTATTGTTGATGTTGTAACCAACATAAACAACAGTATTAATGAACAACTAACTAAAAAAAAATAGAAAACTCAAAAACAAATCAAAAATAACAAAAGAACAAAACAAAACCTCAAAAGAAAAAACCCAAATATATATAATAAACAGTAACCACCACCCACAAAATAACTAAAAACAATACAAGTAACCCAAAACACCAACAGAAAAACCCGTAACTAACAAGAATGAAACTAAAACCCTAAATAACCAAAAATACAAAAAAACAGAACTTAATAGATCAGAGCATCCAAAACACAATTGTGTACTAGCCAGAATCATAAGTCCAAGGATGATAGTATATGATGTCCTGCGGGGCATTGGAGATGAAGGAAGGGTTTGTGGATGTGATAAGGGTGCAAAACACAGACTATTTAGCAGAGGATTTCGCAACCTTGTTCAAAGTGGTATTTCATGCTGGACGAAAAGATAGCAATGTTGTTCATTACTTAGTGGAGTGGGAGTGCATACCATGTTCTCGAAGAAAGGCAGGTTATTGAATACCAATCTTGTGAGATTAGACTACTTTAATGTAAGTCTGTATCTGGGCTAGGCCATGTGGCCATGTTTGTAAAGAAAAAGAGCTCTTCTTATTGTGGCAAAGAGGGAGACTTTGTCAGACTACCAGGTTAGGAAGGATGGGGGTTCTCCAATCTGTGCAAATTGTTTATGTGTCTAGAAACCAGCTAATCATTACTGTCGCTTGGAGGAATATCCCGTATACAAACATGTACGGTATCTTGTTAGTTACAGGATTGATATTTACAATAATTATATGGTTGGTATACTTGCAGATTTTAGTTTTTTTGTGTTAGTTATGTTATTTCTTGGTTTGTGATTGGTTTAATTACGTTTGTTTTGTTTAATTTTATGTATAATGATTTATATTTCTAGTTTTAGGTTTTGAGTTTTGGTATGTTTGAATTATTCTTCATTTTTTTGGGTTTGTTTTGTTTTGTTTATATGCTTTCCTGATTATTCCGATTAAAGTTAATGTTCACTTTGGTGTTTTATTATATGTTTATGATTTAGTATTTAATTTTTGTTCATTCTAAACAGGTCAGAGAAGTAGGAGTTGATCTTCTTTAGCATACTCTATAAGATTATTTTATTTTGGTTAGCTTTACTTTGTCTTACTGTTTTATTATTGGTTTAAATTTTTATTTTTGTGTTTGTGTTAGATTTATTATTGAGTTTTGTTTCGGTTAGTTTTATATTTACTGTTTGCTTTTATTTAATAGTTTTATAATTTGTGTTTTATAAATTTTTAGTTTTTGGATCAGTGTTTAGAGTTTGTGTGTTTTTCAGTGTTTTGTTTGGTTCATTTTATTAGGTTTGTTTTACGTTAGAGTTTCATATTTAGTGTTTGTTAGTTTTATAATTTGTGTTTTAACAGGTTTTAGTTTTTAGATTAGTGTTTAGAATTTGTGTGTTTTCTTTAGTGTTTTGTTAGGTTCGTTTTATTTGGTTAGTTTTAGGTTTATTCAGGTGTACTTTAGGTATGTTCAAGTTAGGTTGTTTAATTCATTATTATTGGTTTAGATTTATTTTTGTGTTTTGGTTTGAGTTAGTGCTTTGTGTTTTATTTATGTTTTGTTTAGTTTACAGTTAACAGTTTTCTATTTACTGTTTGTTTTGTGTTTTTAGTTTTCTTATTAGTTAGTGCCTGTTTTGCGTGTGGGGCTCACCCTCGCTTGTTAGGATTGTAGGTCGACTCAACCAGACGGTCCTGTTTGCAACCTGTTAAATTCATTGATAGTAGGATCCAAGTTAGTAACCCACCGGGTTGGTCTAGTGGTTAACGCGTCTTCCCAAATCAGCTGATTTAGAAGTCGAGAGTTACAGCGTTCAAGTTCTAGTAAAGCCAGATATTTTTACATGGATTTGAATACTAGATCGTGGATACCGGTGTTCTTTGGTGGTTGAGTTTCAATTAACCACACATCTCAGGTACGGTCAAACTGAGAATGTACAAGACTACACTTCATTTACACTCGTACATATCATCCTCATTCATCCTCTGAAGAATTATCTAAACGGTAGTTACCGGAGGCTAAACAGGAAAAAGAAAGAAAGGAACCAAGTTAGTTATGTTACACTGATATGAATGTTGCTTGTGGCATTCGCATTGGTGGCATCTTGACAGCAGTGTGACTGGGATATGTCTTGAGGCCTATGAAGATGACCTCTGGTAAAGCCTCTAAGGGCTAGGTACGGAAGGATCGATGGGACGGTTAGACCGATCATATGGTGGGTGTCTTCCTCTCAGGGTCAAGTGATTACCTAAATGAACTATTTCCAAGCCAGTGGACTGGCTGTGGTTCACTAAAATTACTTGCCACCACAATGTCGTGCCTTGTCATATCTGTCAACTCTGAGGGGAAATAATCAACTTGTGGGGAATAATCAAGACCTATGTAGCTCAGCATTTATGAAGAAACAAATGAAAAACAATATTCATATCAATAAATGAAGAACTGCGCAACAGTGTGGAGGAAGTCTTGTGAACCGTAACTCCAGAAATGCTTCACATGTCAAGGTGGATGCAGAGAGGTATGATGGTACATACACAGATCCACTGGATAAATAAGTAATCTTTACGTGCTGTTGTATATAAATGTTTAGAATAAATACTAAGTTCATAATCTATATTTGTCTGTGGCTATAGGGATTTGTTGGGTATCCTCTACTTTGATTATATATTAACAATTATGTGGGATGTGCAGTCTTGCAAACTCCCACACTTCCTATCTTCTATATATGTCATTTGGTTTCATAAATAGATACATCAATTTTTTGAAAAATGAGGTTATTTCATTAATTCAAGCCTTTCCTATATATACAACTGTATCATATGTTATTTGTTTCATAAGAGGATAGATCACACTTTATTATTCAATTGAGAAATTGAATTTGTATCATAACAGGTAAGTCACTCTTCATTAGAATCAAAAGCAGATATATCAACCTGACTGCAGATAGGGTTGCTGTAGTAAAAGTCTTACCGCATTGAGTGATCGAGTCTTGTATATTCCTACACATGCTCAGTTTATCTAACTCAGTTTTAGTTAATTTAATTTTATTTAGTTAATATGGAAGTGTACCTTGATTTAAATAATAAGTCAAGAAAAAACAAAATGAAAATATGTAGGAAGTCAATAATATAGCAAAGAGAATTAAGGTATGTTGATATGTTTTATTGTACTGTAGGTTGTTTGTAATTTTTTGCATGTTTAGTGGTGTATAAACACATTGTGTTATTGCTCACATTCTTAAATGTTTCACTTTAATTTTCTATTTGAGTTGTTTGGTTCCATTTAATCCTTCAAAGTAATAAATTTTTTATTACTGCTATTCTGAGAGTAACGCAACATTATTTTTTATCCATTACAGATATGGCTATATTGGACCATCCATACTAATTACCTGCAAGCTTAACAAAAAATGAACTTTCTATCATTGTGAAGAGGTTAGCAGAAAGGACCAAATAATTTTTCACGAAAACTTTTATGTAATGTAGGCAAGAGATCTGCATTAAAATCAAAGCACGATTGTTTTATTTTAAAATATACTGACAATACTTCCTAAAAAAGTTAGACTAACAAATGGCCAAAAAGGGCTGAAATCGATGACTATTAATTATTTTATTTACTCTAGTAATAAGAAACTAAAACTCTGTGTTTGCCAAAAAGCATTTCTGGATACATTAAGGTTATCTAAAAAACGCATAAATGGTGTTGTGACACGGCACTATCAGTCAGGGACAATGCCAACAGAAAAAAGAGGAGGGGATCGAAAATCTGTAATATACAAACACAAGAAAAACAGCATAATTGTCTAAATAAAAAAAACTAGTTGTGGTAGTATTAAAATGCCCAAATAATTGATGTAAATCTAAAAGTAAAGTCTTCATACTTCAGACATGTATTTAGAAATAACTTTAATTAGGTTTGGAAGCCCTCAGAGTGATGGATGTTTGATCTCTATTTCTCTTGACAAATGGATTAAGCGAGAAAAAAATGAGATTATAAAACAAGAACTCATGCTTGAAAAAATGAGTCCAGAAATTAAAAGCAAAAGCCTTTATCAAATACTTGCTAGAAAAACAAAAAACATGATTATCCTCTTATAATTACTTTTGATTGCCAGAAAAATTCAAGTTTTCCTGTCAGTTTATTATTAAGGCAGCTGTATAAATACAACCTCACTGTGGTATTTGGGAATTCAAAAAATAAACAGCCAAAAGAAAGTGTTTACCTGTATCTTTGGGACGAAAGTGAACATCACAAAGGCCCAAATGAAGTGAGCTTGGCAATTTGTCACTGCTTAATGAGCATTAACATTCCTGAGACTGTGAATGATTCACCTTGCGACAGATGGTTGTGGGGGGCAAAATAGAAATTATTTTGTCATGGGAATGCTATGTACATGGGTAAAACAAAATGCTCCAAGTCACATTGAAAAAATTAGGTACATGTTTCCAGTGGTGGTAGACCACTCTTTTCTTCCATCGGACTGGGTCTTTGGCCATATAGAGAGAAAAATACAAAAATTTCAACTATTATAAGTCCTGCAACATACACTGAATTTTTTTCAGGATTTGAGAAAGTAATTTCATTGGGTGGAATAAACTATGATTGGAAGGCAAGTGTTAGTGAGTTTTTAAGACCACCTAGCCAGTGGCCAATTAACTCATCTATGCCTGCAAACGTTTTTTTTTTTAAATTTAATAAACAAAAAGATAATATTGTAGTTAGATGTGAAGTTAATTATAAAAGTGAAGTTGACAAATTTCAAAATATTTGTAAGAAAAACAAAAAATAACAGACATTGTTCCACCTGCTTTAATACCATCAGGAGTACCAATACCTCCACTTAAAAAGCAGGATGTTGATAAATTATTGGTGAAACATTTTGGTGACAACTGGAAAACATTAAAATCTTTATTGCTTTTTAAAACAGTCTTTGAAAGTAACAAGAATTATTGTAACGCTGAAGATTATGCAGAAGTTCCAGAAGAAGGCTGTAAAAATTTTGTAGAAAATAACTACATTTATTTAAAAACTTATTTTAATAAATGCATTATGTTAAAATAAAATATTTATAGCTTACTTTGTGACAAAATAAATAAGTAGTTCTTTTATTTTTATGTTTGTTTCATAACCAGATAAGTGACTTTTTTTCATATCAAAGCCACATACATCCCCTTTTTCAAATCAAAAGCAGATGGATCCAAGATATAATTTGAGTTATAGGGAAATAGGGATCCATTATAGGTCTTCATAATTTAATGTTTAATAGTGTGATGTATCTGGTTATAAAACCAAATGACTCATATAAAGATAGTTTTAAACAAAATTTTATCATTTGATTGATTCAATAGCTCCCTGCTGACAATATATTTCTTTTTGTTACTCTCTTTTTGGTCAAAATCGTAGATTAATTTTACATATTCCTAGTTGTGATCCTTGAATATTTGTCTGGAAATTTCTCCACTTTTTTGTGTTTATCATCACTTGAAAATAAAATTTTAATTTTCCATTGTGTCCTCAATTGATATTCTATCTCATTTAAAATGATTAAACCAGTCTTTAACGTGTGCATGCATGCGTGTTTATGTATGTGCATCTCTCTCTCTGTTTTAAGTATTCGTGGATAGTTTTTTGCCTTTGTTTAAAGAGTTATCAAGAATTTTATTTCTAATACTCAACCTTAAAAATTTGCAAAGTTTTTTAGGGAATTTCAACATTATTGTTATTCTATGCTGATAAAAGTTTACTGACTTTTACCAGATGTAGTTTACACCATTAACAACACATCTGGTAGTACTATGTACTGCTCCATTCATTGTAAATCATTTATAGCATCGGTCAAGTATCTGACAGCAGCAAAATGACTGCTAGAGAATAAACCATGTTAACTGGCATATGTACATTTCTACGTCCCAGCTTCAATCAGTGGTAATTTAAAAATAATCTCTTCTTAAAAACCTGTAAACCATTTAGAAAAATAAATGATCTCAAACTTATGAGTCATGGTCTAATGATTTTTCTGAAGTTTTTAACACAATGGCATAAACCATCTATAAGTATAAACTGTATGTAGGAGTGGCCCAGATGTCATTACTTAGCTGTGCGACAGGTTGACAGTCCCAACTGCCCTAGATACATTTCATTTTGGTTAATGGCTTCTGGCCACTATTTTTTTCATGGTTGTAATTAACAACATTTTCTGGTTTGGCAATCTAGAGATGTAAAGCTGCAGGCAAACTCATTACATCAACAAGAGATGCATCTATCTGTTAATCCCAAACCAAGAAACCATAAAATTCCGACAGGCTTAGATCATACAAAATTGAGTATGTGTACAGTTGATGAATTGGGATAATTATATATTATTATAAGAATGACATAATTCCTGAGGAATTGTGTTGTTTATGAATCATATTGTTTTATCTTGGCTTGTTAATTTTGCTAATGGTGGGTTGTTTATGTTTATTATCATTCAATCATTTTCATTAATGGGATGTAAGTACATAGCATTCATGGTTTCTCTTACCTTATTTCCTGAAACATTTTAGAAACAATTCATGTGATTCTTTATTTACTTATTTTTTGTCTTAATTTAAGTTTAGTTTTACTTGTGTAGTTTTGTCTTAGTTTACTTTTTATATAATCATTGTCTCATACTTGCTAAAAACTTATTTAATCTATACAGTACTTTATTCTTTGTAATTGTTTTAAGATATATCATTATTCTTGTAGATGATGAATCAGTGAAGTTATATTTAGGATATATTGAAAAAACATTAGAGGAAACTGATATCCATGAAGCTAATCGAACTATGTTCAGCCAGAATGTAAAAGTGATATGGGAAGATCTTACTCTTCAAAGTTGTGTGAGTAATTTTAAAAATTATAGACTATATTATTTGAAATTGTATTTTTAATGTTAACTAATGAAAACTGTATTTCATGTCTATAGAAGTATACATAGTGAAAACTAGTTAAGATATAGTGTATTTTAACTTTCTCTGTCTAAAAAGTGTTCTGGAATTGATTTTTAAAAGGTTTGTGGTTAAATTTTTTTGTATAGTGTTAAAAGTCTGATAGGTGTTAAGTCTGATGATGTATATCTAAATTTAATCTGGTAAAGCTAATTATACTTTCATTGTCTAAAGCTTTCTCTTAGTATTCAGTAACTTGAACACATCTGTACTTATATCGAGAAGGTGATAAGCAGGTGTAAATATTTCACATTAAATATCTCGCATTGAAAAAACTACACATAGATTTTATCACAACAGGGTATTAAAAAAAAAGTTGGTTAGATTTTGTTACTTAGTCTTTATATTTTTAGAGTTATTTTAATTAATATATATATATATATATATATATATATATATATATATATATATATGTATGTATCATTTGTCCAGGTATTCAATGATGTACTCCAGTGTGCTGTCAATCTCCCACTAAATCATGTAGAAACAATGAGCTCAGTTACTGTAATGTGGGAAATAACTCCTGAACGCCTACAAAAAGCTATCAAACTGAGATGTAAAATGGCATTGGCTGAAAATTCCGAAACACCTTTCACTTGGCTTAATGAATGTATTGAATCTGTTGCTAGTCAAATTACGTATGTATTTGTTTTATTAAATATTGTCTGACTTATTGATATTTCTTTATTAAATTGATTTATATTTGAAAGTGTTTGTCCAAGGCATTAGCTATTTTTATATTAAATACTTATATGTGTATTACTAAGATTGTTATAATATTAACAAAAAAGAGATATTAAAAAAAGCTGCACGGTTTTTTCTCTTTTACAACTTTTACAACAAAGTTTAGTTAACATATACTACATTGTGTGTGAGCTTAGTAGTTAGGATATTTATCTCATGTTGTCATTTAGTCGTACAGTCTGTACAGTTCTGGATTGTTTTATTCCATTTTGTACTTTATTAAACAAATAGTTTTTATTTTTAATACATCTAATCAGGATGAGTTAGAGACAGTTTAGTCATCAGTTTATCTGTAGGATTATTAAAGCATATAATATAAATATGATTATACATTGGATGAAAATTGAGTTGAAATAAGTTCTTAGTTCAATACTAATTCATTTATTAACTTGGATGGATGCAGACAAATTAAAATTTTATCCTCATAATGGATTGGACTACTATTCAGCTCAGATAACCCACCGGGTTGGTCTTGTGGTGAACTCATCATTGCACATCAGATGATTTTGAAGATGAGAGTTCTAAGGTTCAAATCCTAGTAAAGGTAGAGTTATTTTTATACAGATTTGAATACAAGATCATGAATACCAGTGTTCTTTGGTGGTTTTGTTTTTTTTTTTTACCTCCAGATTCACCATTAGGATGAGATGAATGATTTGTAGCATGTGTGAAAATGCCATGCCTGATTGGGATTCAAACCCAGGACTCCTGAATGAAAGGCCGAGACGCTACCACTCATGCCACGGAGGCCGGCTCTCCATGGTTTGGTTTCAATTAACCACACATCTCAGGGAATGGTCGATCTGAGACTGTACAAGACTACACTTCATTTACATTCATACATATATCATCCTCTTTCATCCTCCAAAGTAATACTACCTTATGGTGGTTCCAGAGGCTAAACAGAAAAAAAATATCCAGCTCAGATGATGAATTTATGTTCATTTAGTTGTGATTTTGATATATGATAGAAATGTATATGAAAGCATTCTAAATTGCTTTTTTAAATTAAAAATTCAGGCAAGCCAAAAAATGACTGATTTTCACAAGATTTTTCATAATGAAATTTTTAATCACAAGTCTTAAAATTTTAATTACCTCTTAGTTAAATATGAAAACAACTTTATCATCAGTGAAACCTAAAAATTGTGTAACTCTAAAAAATTACTCCAAAAACCTTCATTTTTCAGGTTAAACAAAAAACTTTTTTACATAACAATTTATAATATTTTTAACTTTCTTTTTTAAGTGTTATTAAAGAAAACATTTTTGAGTTCCTAAGAAAATAATTTAAAAAAAAAATATTTAATATAAAATCTGGAGTTATACTTTTTTCATTCTACATTTCTGGAATTACACACTATTTCTGTAGAAGTTTCATTAAAGTCTTCTCTAGCACTAGTACTTTGTTGTTGTTTATATTAATATTGTAACTGGTAAATAAAAAATCAATTGATATTTATAAACAGATTTTATTACATAAAAAATTAAGTAATTTATTTACTGACACGTTTAGTGTAAGGAAAAACAACAAAATACAAGTAGAACTTAAAATTAAATAACTGAAGCATGCATTTACAAAATGTTATAAAATTTAATTTTGTCATGAAAAATTGTACAGATATAATTTTATTGATTGTCTCTTAAAATCCTTTAAACCATTTTGTGTAATTCTTTGGCATTCATATTATCCAATAACTTAATAGTATTTAATTTAATCTCATATGAAATGTTTGACTCCTTTATTATATCTTTAACACAGTTCAATACATTAATACTGTTTGGTATTTAACCATTGTAATATTTTTTGCTTATGTTTATGATTGTGAATCATTTCAAAGCATTTGTTAAAGATTTTCGTTGGCTCTGAAGACCATAGTAAACCAAGGTGAATACCATATCATCTTGATCATTGATTAAGGTGCAGCTTCAATGCATGCAACACTTTTATGCATCAAGGTTTCGTAATAACATGCCAAGCCTCATTGATATTGGTCAAATGATGTGGTAATACAACACATAATAGGGGATGAAAATTTAATAATAGTTGAAGATTGTAATGCAAGCTTTGGTAAAGGCAAGGAATGAAATATAGTGGGTGAATACGGGCTGGGCAAAAGGAATGAAAGAGGGGACCGACTTATAGATTGCGCAAAGTTTAATTTAATAATTGCCAACACCCAATTTAAAAATCATAATAGAAGAATATACAAGGTGCTACCCAAAAGTTCAGGGAATTTTACCATAAATTAAAATAGCTTATCATAACTTATAATTTCCACTGTCTCCTTCAAAGTAATCCCCTTGGGCATTGATACAGTGATCCCAGCGTTTTTCCCATGATTCCATGCATCCCTGGAAGTCTGCAGGTGTAAGTGTTCGAAGCACGTTCTGCGTTTCTTTCTGAATCTCCTCAATTGTGTTAAAACGACGGCCTTTCAATTGAAATTTTATTTTCGGAAAGAGAAAAAAGTTGCACGGTGAATAGGGTAGTTCATTAAAATTGGAAAAAAAACAGAGAGCATCATTTTGACATTGGATCAAGACTGATCTGCTTTCTTGAACAAACTTTTTTCTCAATGTCATAGCTGCAAACCCAGCTTTTGTCTCCTATTATGATCCTTTGCATGAATGTTTTGTTGACATTGGCTAGTTCAACAGGTTGCTGACAAACATCCATGCAATGTTCTTTCTGCTGTTCGGTCATCAAACAAGGAACAAACTTTGCTGTAATTCTATACATGTTCAATTTTTCAGTCAAAATGTCATCGAATGATCCAGTTGAGATGCTAACCTCTTCTACAAGTTCTCTGACTGTCATTCGGTGATTTGCGTCCACTTGATCATTGATTTTCTGAATGTGGGTATCATTATTTGAAGTTGAAGGCCTTCCTGGTCGAAGGTAATCTTCATTTAACTGACGACCACTTTTAAATTGTGAAAACCATTCATAACATTGCGTACGACTCAGAGTATCCTCGTAAGGTTGTTTCGATAGTTAAAACATTTCTGTGAGTTTTCCCCAGTTTCACACAAAATTTTACATTATATCGTTGCTCCCTAAAATTGCACATTACAAGAATCATTGCTAACACTTAAATATGTTACACTCAAATAACAATAACATGAAAACTAAAGATATTAACAATCCAAGAACATGCGGTTACAGAGGACCTTATGTGGATCACAATGCAGCCAACTGAATGTCACTAAATATCTCCGTTGGTGTGTGATTAAAAGTATTTGGTTACTCTCTGAACAGATCTCATACTTGTTCTTATTTTATTTATTTCTTTGCAACAATCAATGATATATCAGTTTTTGAAGCAACACACTATTCTACTTGCTTTGAAGTAAGTAATGCCAATATAAACTTATTTTTGAAAAAAATTATATTCATTAATTTTGCAGTAGACCCTTCAAATGTTAATTAAAAGACAAGATTTAGTAACAATATTTTCATGAATGAGACTGATTTTTTACTCAAACAGTATACAATAAATTAATCGAACTGCTACTTATATGACCCAATCATATAGCTCATAGGAATAATATGAATTGTTTGCAATGATTCTTTGGATGGCTTATTTCTCATTTTCATGATACAGTTTGGCTATCTCTCATCCATTTTACAGTTTAAAACTTTTTTCTTTGGGGCTATGTGAAACTTAAAATTTTAAAATGGAATCAGCGAATTAAAAGGTGATAGCCAAGAGCATTACTTCTACTAATTACGCTTGATATTTTTCTTGATTTTCAAGTTGATGGATTATCTTCAATTATGTTTGCAGAAGAGTATATGATGTGACAGAGGACATTTAAGATAAATCATTCTCAAAAAATAATTTTGATTTGTATTAGAATCTAATGAAAAAGAGACAGAATTAATTGAAGTAAAATATTTATTAGTATTAAAGTGAAATATTTATTACAGTAATCATTTATTTAATTTTAAAATGTTTCTGCTTGTTGCCATACCTTTTAAAATCTACACATTCTTACCAGATCATATGAATCCATGTAATGTGATATTGTTTTTGATTTGAATTTGGAGGGGTATGTAGAAAGTTGTTTATTGAGGCTAGGTTCATCTAAGCTAGGCTAGGCTAGGTTCAATTAAGGGTTTATAGTACATCTTATAACAACAGGGTTTTACGTTCGTCAGTTATTTTTTAACATACTTTTCGTAGATTTCTGTTTTTTAGAACTGTATTTTTAGTTTTAAAATTTGTATATAGTGTGCAATGGATTCTGATGTTTTTCATTGCCATTTCATGAGGCAATTACATATAATAGAATTAAAACACTTTCTTGTAAAATACAGTAGTTATTTGTAATTTATTAATTTCCTTTTCATCTTAAAAATTACATTTTTAAATGACCTAATACTTCTCAATTATAATATATTACATTTGTCATTATTAAATTATTATTCGTAGTTGCTAAAAAAAATAATATAAAAAGAAAAGATCATTTATGCGATCTTTTAGTGCTGAAGCAAAGAAAAATAGCTGAGAATATAATACTTTTTTAGTGACACAATATTCTAAATGTGACTCATAAGCAATTTTAAACAAATCACAGTTGAATATTTTCATCTTTGTAATTCTTGTTCAAAATTTTCAGGACAGTTGAATGTGTCCAAGTTACCAAGCAGGTTAAATCAATTAAATCTGGAATTAAATGTGGCATTTTGTATTTGATTGGTGCAATACACACAGTTAGTACTATTAGCAGTATTTTTGTAGTTGCATCATTAAATATTCTTACTAAGTACTAATAATTGCAGTTTGAATAATAAAGTGTTTAATGTGCATGCTACTAATATTAGAAAGATTTATTTCTAGTGAAAAATAATGATTATTCATTAATTTTATTTCTGTAATTGATTACAAAAAACTGGTATTCAGTGATTCTTTGGATAGTAAGTAAAGAATTTTTTTTGAGTGTTTAATCATATTAATACTTCACAGTCTCTTTGTGTTATAACTGTTTTTGTGGTATTGTTTGATAGGGAACAGAAATTACTGTTGACAGAAATAGAAGACGTACTTCAACAAAAGTTCGGACATGAAACTGCTTGGCCTTGGTTAGAAGAATTAATTGCACAGATGCTTCAAACTGTTTCTAATAAAGAAGTGAGGATATTAAAATAATTTTAATTGTTTCTTAGTTTTTATTGAGAAGGTTCACTTATATATGTAGAACTCTAGTGCAGCCAGTACACCTTACAACTAAACATAACCAACATTTTTTTATAAAATGTTAAATTTCATTTATCAATATAATTTTTATAAATTTTAAATGGCAACAACTGCTACAGTCATTAGTCATTAATAAATAGCAATGGTATACAATAAAATTGCACTCATTATTGTTTAACTTTATTAACCTACAGAAATTGGTTCAGTAAGTGTGAATAAATCAGTGCTGCTGGAATTTTATTTTTAAATGTATGCTGGCGTACATTTTCAGTTTTGTATATGCTGCTACTATACACAAAACTCAGATGTAATGGGTACTGAAAATCAGGTTGTAAGAATTGCTGCTAACATTACTTATTTGTGCTATCGAGATGATTTTTAGCTGTTATGAGTGGGACTAGGTTACTAATCCTCTATAAGGGTAAGATTTGGTTTGTTAGTATAAAGAACCTTTGAATGAATGAATGATATTCTACTAACTTCGACAAATTTTTCTGTCAACAAACTGTGAAGTGTTGAGTAATGATAGCTTACTCTATCAAAAGTAAAAGATGAAAACTAAATATCCAAGATCTGATTTCTATTTGCATGTTATATTTTATTCTGCCGTCTGATACCTTAAAAAATTGAAAGAATTTTCCAAGAGATGTCAATTTAACAAGGAATATACACTTAAATTTCTTAGCCCTAACCCAAAACTCATTGTTGAAGACTACCTTTATCATTCACCATCTGATTGCATGTCCACAACTGTAAGGGAATTAAAAAAAAACTAGTTCTTCATAACTTCCAGTAAGATAAATTTCTGGGGCAATTACTTAAAAGAGCCGCATCATAAGCAGTTTGTTCAAGATTATTGCTAACATCAATTTGATTGTGTAATATATGTAAATAACAGAATATCTTATTTACCCTGAGAATTTGTGATTTTATCCTAATAGACTGCATTAATTGAATATAGAGCACACTGAATGTATCATTAAATTTTGAAATAACATTTCGGTACTTTTAACCCTTCGTGGGTGAAATCCATTTATGGGGGCTACCTGTACTTATGCTGGAGGGTGGAAATCCATATATGGGTCTCTGAATGTGTCTGGCTATTAGTCTTCATGAAGTTACATATAAATTCCAAGACATGGCAGAAGATGTTCTTTCAATAATTTTGAGACCAGAATTCCTGATACAACGTGATTGGAAACTATTTTACTTCAATTATCAGATGAGTTCAATGACTGTGCTTATGTAACAAGACACATGCATTATTTTTTCGTGTTTTTCGCTCATTTTCAAGTAATTTGTTTACAAATTACTGTATGGGCGGTGGCACAATCCTGTTGAAACCAAATTTCAAGTCCTTGAAAGTCATTCAGTTTCGGTCACAGAAATTCATTCAACATGTTTACGTGTCGATGAGCTGTTACTGTTACTCTGCAATTGTAACTCCTCAAAAAAATATGGGCCAATTATGCTGAACTTTGAAACCGCACACTACACTGTAACATATTGACTGTGATGTGGTTTTTCAAGAATTTGCCGTGGATTATACGAAGCCCAATAATGGTAATTTTGTTTATTCACAAATCCTGACAGATGAAAATGTGCCTCGTCACTTAAATGAATAATGGCATCCTGGTGGACATTTTCGTGGATGACCTCACAAGCTGCTTTGCGAGACGCCCAATCATTTGCATTAAGTTACTGCACTAACATCATCTTAAACGGATGGAATTTCAGGTCGGTATGAAGAATTCGTCGTACACTTCGATCAGAAATGGCTAGCGCAGCAGCACGTCTCACTGTTGAATGTCGGGGAGACCGCATAACAGCTAACCTTACAGCGTTCATGTTTTCAGGTTCTCACAGTCCATTTTCGTCCTGTTGGTTTCATTTTTAAAGCAGATGTTGTGTTCCTAAAATTGTTCACCCACAATAATATCATATTCCTACTAGGAACAAATGCATGTTGATTTAAATTGAAATGTCTGTGAAATAAACGCTGTGTTACAATAACTGAGTCATTCTTTTTAAAATAGGCTTCAATCACAAACGCTCGTTCACCCGACCACGACATACTGGCTACTGAAATAGCATGAATAGACCTGTCGATGTGCAACACTCCTGCCTTCTCATTGACAGTGATGCCAACATAACAGTTACTACAAAATCGTCAGATTAATATGCCGGACCCTGTATTATTATTATACTGTTATTATATATGAGATCTGTTCAGAAAACAACCAAACTTTATTTTTTAAATCTTTATTATTAATTTTTTGATTATTGATGCTTGTTCACTTCAAAGACTCCTCTCCCCTATTCACACACTTTTCCCAGCGATATTTCCACTTACTGAAGCAGTCCTTGATAGCTTCATTTAAAATTAACTTTAAGGTCCATGACAAATTTGTTTTAATGTCTTCAATAGTCTCAAAACAGTGTCCTTTCACCACTGATTTTAATTTCAGAAATAAGAAAAAATAGGTGAAAAAAATAAGCACAAAATAGGTGGGCACATTGTTGTGGTGAAAGAACCATGAGCTGTCTCGCCACAAGTATGGTCTATTTTTGCAGAATTCTTCAATAACCATTGTTAAAGACCTTGATAGTACACAACACAGTTCACCGCTTCACTTTGAGGCAAGAATTCAAAATGCACAATTCCATTAAAATCAAAAATAGAGAGAGCATCATTTTGACATTGGATCAAGACTGGTATGCTTTCTTGAACATGATGATTGAACTTTTGTCTCAATGTCGTAACCATAAACACATATTTTTCATCTCCCATGATGTTCCTGTGCATGAATGTTTCATCATCATTGGCTTGTTCAAGAAGTTGCCGACAAACTTCCACTCATGTTCTTTCTGCTGTTTGGTCATCAAAGAGTAACAAACTTTGCTGCAACTCAATACATGTTAATTTTTCAATCAAAATGTCATGGCATGATCCAATTGAGATGCTAACCTCTTCAGCAAGTTCTCTGCAATGATTTGCATGCACCAGATCATTGATTTTCTGAACATAGTGTCATCAGTTGAAGTTAAAGGCCTTTCTGGTTGAGAGTCATCTTCAATTGACTGATGCCACTTTTAAATCGTGAAAACCAATCGTGAAAACCATAACATTGCATGTGACCCAGAGCATCAATTCCATAAGCTTGTTGCAAAAGTTGAAATGTTTCTTTGAAAGTTTTTCCCAGTGTCAAACAAAATTTGATGTTGTATCATTGCTCCTGAAAATCACACATTATAAAAGTCACTACAATCCAAAAACATTTGGTTACAGAGAAGGTTATGTATGTACACAATGCTACCAAACACATCACTAAATATCTCTGTTGGCGTGTAATTAAAAATGTTTGGTTATTTTCTGAAAAGACCTCTTATTATATTATTTTTTATTATTTCATATATATTCTTTCAAGAATTTGGGTTATTGATGTTTTATTATTTAAATAAGTACAATAATTTATAAAAATATATCTGTTTCAAAAAATATTTATAATAAAACAGGTTTATATAAAGTAAAATGTAAAATATTTAATGAGGGTCGCTAGATCGAAAAATATGAAATTGTTGTGAGAGCAGAAGAGACAGCAGGAAGCTAACTTTGTAACTCATTCTTTGAAGACTTAATAGAATAGAACAACTTGAGTGCTCCAATTGGGATGAAAAGTATTTAAAAAAAAAAAAACTAAATTGTGGGTCTGATAATTGAAAAAAGTGATTTCAAGAACATATACAAGCATGTAAATATGGAAAACAACAAAAGTCTAATTTTGCATATCCCGTACACAAAAGTAAACACACATTTTCAAAATATATCAATTCCAGAAAAAAACAATAATAAATCAATAACCCAAACTCTTGAAAAAATACATCTTATAAAAAAATAATAATAATAATAACATTGTAAATGAACTAGTAAATTCTGATAATGTTGAATGGATCAGGAAATCAAATCTATTTAAATAAATTACTTAAATTCATAATATTACCATCAGATGGCAATAACAGTAGACTTATAAACCATTGATTAGTTTGTAAATTGCTTATTGACTGAGAATATCTCTAAAAATTTTAACAATTAACTAATTTATAATTTTATATTTGTTCATCGGGTATCGTCGAGGTAGGTCTAAATATCTTTTCAGAGCGCTAGGAAAGACCATTTTGAGATATTTGCAATTTTCATCTGAAAATTTGGATTTGGTTGAAAAGTAATAAATTTTCCCAAAATTTTGATGTATACACCAGGTGTGTAAATATGAAACTGGAATTTTTGTATAGAAAATACATGTTTGTTGTATGAAAATGATAAAAAATATTTTATTTTAAATGTTGTCCATTGCTAGCTATACATTTTTCCCATCTCTCTGACAATTTATGAATGCCATGCCAAAATAAGATTTGCTCTTTTGAGGCAAACCAGTCATTGAGCCATTTTCGTAAGAAGTGAAGTGCTCCTCAGTAAGTGCATGTCCCATCGATCCAAATAAATGTTAGTTGGATGGAGTGAAGTCGGTTGAGTAAGCCGCATGCAGAAGTATTTCCCAAATGAACGCCTCAATCATTTTCTTGACCGGTTTTGCTGTGTGTGATGGTGCATTGTCATGAAGCAAAATCACTTTGTTGCCTTTTTTGATATTCTGGTTGTTTTTCTAGCAATGCTGCTTGATTCAAATCAATCATTTGTTGTTGGTAGTGTTCAGTATTAATGGTTTCACCAGGTTTTAGCAGCTCATAATAGATCACACCCTTTCAATCTCACCAAACAGAGCATTGCCTTCTTTCCATAGCAATTTTGGCCTTGAAATCAATGTCGATGGTTCACCTGGAGTTACCCAAGTTTTTTTACGCTTAGGATTCTTGAAATATATCCACTTTACATCAGCTGTCACAATTCGATGGAGAAATGAATCTTTTGTAACTGGTGAGCAGCATTTTGTAAGTGGTTTTATGGTTTTCTTGCGGTCTTTCATTCAGCTCATGTAAAACCCATCTTCTGGAACCCATTTTCCCATCCGCTGGATCTTTCCTATGGCTTTGAAACGTATGAAGATGGCTTCTTGTGTTACATTTAATTGATTTGCATTTTAGTTGTCATCATTTGAGTTGTTGCATTTTAGCATCATCCTCATCCAACTATGCTTGCTCTGTCTTCAAATTTTTTCGGTGGTCTTCCATTTTCTTCCTTTCTCATGTCAAAATCACCACTTTCGAATTTTTATTTTTAAACCATTCAAAGCACTGTGATTTACCAATTTACCATGTGTACCATAAGCTTCAACAAGCATTCAGTGCTATTCTGTGGCAGTTTTCTTTGAATGGTAACAGAAAATCAGTGCTGTCTGCAAATCATAGTTTGTAGGTACAAAACTCGACGTGTTCAACACTAATTAAAACTATGCTGTTGTTGGATGAAACTTTTATTTTTGTGAGTTGAAAATCTTTGTCAGCTATCAAAAAAAGAAAATGGCGCCAATGATGCGGTTTGACGGTAACTACATTGACAGCTAGGGCCATCTATGGACAAATTCCGGTTTCATATTTACACACCTTATATATATAATAATATAACAAGTATACACCTGGCCACCACGAGACGTACTAATGAATTGGGATTTTTCGCTAATGATTGGTATATTCCAGTGCTAAGTTAAAGGGGATGCACACACAGACATGCATACAAATGCTGTTTAGTAGGTTAGGATTATGAACATGTGTTCAATCTATAGATTTGATTTGATAACTTCATTTAATACTGGTCTGCAGTAATAAATTTTTAAAATGTGCCCGCATTAAATTTTTTGTGAACCTCAGTTTATCGTCCATAAAGATTTTAGAAAGTCTTGTCAAGTTTTTAACTTTCTTTATTTCGATGTCATGTTTTTGAGTGGCATGAACATTTGAAAGTCAAGAGACTCTAAATTAGAAAGTTGGCCAATTACCAACAAAACTTCAGAGAATATAGAAGAAATTCAGGAACTCATTTATGAGGATTCTCAAGAAATAGTCCGTGTAATTGTGTGTGACATGATTGGTGTTGGTTATGGCCTCTGCCAAGAAATCATTACTGAAAACTTGGAACATTCTGCAGAATTTGTCCTTCAGTCTAAAGCAGTGGCTTGTTAATGTGTGGTGTGAACTTCAAAAGAGCTAACAGTCACAATTTCATTTTTAATTCATAATTATCTGAGTATGATTTACAGTTACAAATTGAAGACAATAAAAGTTTCATAGTGTAAGAATCAAAATCCAAAGAATAGATGGTAGATCCAAAGAGCATTCTCATACTTTTTGACACAACTGTATTTTTTTACCAAGAATTACTTTTTCCTGGTGTGCAGTGATTTCTGACTTATTGCAATGATTTCAGGCACTTGGGGGAAGATGTATAACAGAAGAGAAAAATATGGAAAAAACAAAATTTAGTTGTTGCTTTATGACATTTCTCCTCCTTACATTTCTAAAAAAAAAAAACAAAAAAAACAGTTTTTGACAAAAACAGCCTATTAATTTTCCCATATCTTATAATCTCCTGACCTAGTCAATGTATAACATATAAAAGTACAAGCAATAAACAAAATAATTGCTACTTTTCTTTCAGCAACTTTCTCATGACACAAAGTTGCAGAAAGAAGTATTAAACTGTTTTGAAATTTGATAGTATTCTTATTTTATTTTAATTATTTGTGTATAAATTTTTTTATAATTTTTGAGGAATTAATTTCATCAAGCTTTGTTTTGACAGTTTAATCATTCTGTTTTTTTTTTTGTTCCAATGATTTTGTATTTATTTAACAAAAAAAGAAAAAAAAATTCAGCACTACTGTTCTTAAATTTTTTTGAAAAAACAAATCAAAGCTTGATAACTAAAATCTCAAATAATTTTTTTTTACAACACTGTACTGTGGATGTTATGAATCAGATGAATTATATTTTCAACTATCCAGCCATAGTCACTTATGATATACAGTTTCTATTGAAAGTGGCAATCTACAAAAATATCTTTTATGTAGGATAAATTTATACATATGCAGAAAACATAACATAATTTTTTAAAAACTTTTTTATCTTTATCTCATAAAATTTATTTTCTAATACATATTGTTTGTGTTTTTATTTGAATCAGGATTCTTCTTATTACTCTTTGGATGAGGATTTTACAATAACTACGCTAAATTTCATTTTTACATTGTGATAGATATGTTCCATCAGATAATTTTGCATGTTTTTTTTATAAATTTATACATGTAGATTTTCTAATGTTTGTTGCAGCCTGGGGCAGATTTTATGTTTTCAGTATTTGTTTTGGCTGTTGACTATATTTCAAATTTTTCATCACTGTTTAATAAAAGGTGCCAGAAAGAAAGACATCTTCGTTTTCCTCATGCATTTTTTACACTTCTTTCAAAAGTAAAGGCTGACCAAGCAAAGGTTTGTTAAGTATTTTATACATTATTATTTTTAGAATTTTCTTAAATTATTGAATTTTTGAAATTGTGTTCACTAAAGACCACTGTTTGTCTTCAGTATGTAATTGTATATTAATTTTTATTATAGGAAATTAGTTAATAAATATAATTTTTAATTCAGATCATTAAAAATATCAGATATACAATAAAGAATATTGGAGTTTTAATTTCTTATAATATCTCTTGGACTAGGTATAGTGTTGATTTTAGAGTCAATGAGAAAAAAAAAGGACAGCTTAATTGCTCACATGGTCTTAGATTGTTTCCTTACCTTTCTATTTAACAGTGCCACTTGCAAAAATGACATCTGCATTTTTCTAAATGTGAATATATAATTACAGTTCAATGTGCGTTTCATAGAAAGTTTAATTTTGATCCTGCAAGTGACATTAACATTTGTCAATGGCATAATCAGTATGAAATGACCATATGTCTTTCTCAAGGTAAGAGTATGGGACAATTGAGGGTACCTGAAGAAAATGTTGAACATGTCATGGAGTCGTTCCTACTTAGTCCTAAAATATCTGTTAGGAAGGCCAGCAGCTATCTATCAATACCAGTGTAAAATATTTTGAGAAAACACATATGCATCCATACCTTTTACAGCTACTGCAGGATTTAAAGCTTACCAACTTTGCAATCAAAGTGTTGCAGCATTGTTGACCTTCTTGATTATACTATGTTTAGTGATGAGTCAACATTTCATCTTACACAAAATGTCCATTTCTGGGGCCTAAAATCCCCATGAACTGTAACAATGCAAAAAGGACTCCCTAAAATTAAATGTGATAGTGCAATATCCCAACAGCAAGTTTATGGGTCGTTCTTTTTCACTGGAGTTGCTTTTTTTTGGATATGCTTCCTATATAGAATCTTTCCTCAATTGCAAGAGAGACCAGAGAATTTAATTTGGCAACAAAATGTTGTGCCTGCTCAGTGGCATAAACTCTGTACAGAATTGCTTAAATGTTGTTTTCCTCAACTGCTGGATCAGTTGGCATGGACGTAATGACAGAGCTTGTTTTTGTTGGCCTCCAAAATCACCCGATTTAACCCCATGTGAGCACCTCCTGACAAATTCCTATTATGCTGCACGACGAAAGGTGCTCACATTGAACACTTGTACAGGAAACACTTGCACTGTAAAAGTTACTCTTTCATTTTATTTGTGATTCATTGCTGTTAAGTTAAAGTTAAGAAATATTAAATAGCTTTAAAACCCCAATAATCTTTTTGGTGCACTCTCTATACATAAAAATTATAGAAATATGGAAATGAGTTAACATCAAGTCTTTACATCTAATATAAATTTTTAACCCATTTGTTTAGCAATTTTTCCTTAGCTGACAATAAATTATGATTTAATGTATATTACATTCTCCCTACCTTCTGACTTTGTATACTGTGAGTAACTTTGTATTGTTTGTTATTAACATGTGTAGAGTATTGAAGTTGCTAATAAATCACATTTTTTCATATCATCTAATTCATGTGTGCTAATGTTATTTTATGTTATTGTTATTGTTATGTGTGCTAATGAGTGTAATTTTATTAGTGGCAAAATTTTATTTTGCCATTTTATTTGATAAAATAAAATTACTAAAATTACCAATAAATCTAAAATTACTAATTGAGTTACCTGTTATTTACAAAACAACTCAGGTTTTGTTATCATGAAGGTTATAACTACCAGAATGATGATTAATGTTTCATATGGTAGACTGAGTATGTGAAGTAATGATTATATGACTGATTATGTATATCTGTAATTAAAGGGAATGAACAATTTGATTTAAAGTAGATTAAAAAGTAAATAAATTTTTAAATAATAATACATTGTAGTTAGATGAATTTAAAAAAAAAGAAAAGAAAATTTGTATAAATCTGCAAAATTATTACGGTACTTTTTTATTAATTCATAATCATTTTATTGGTTGCAGCAAATAGATAATTATAAAAATTTAGTATTCCAGCTGTAAAACTAGCATTAACACAATTGCGTTCATTAATTTGCTAGTGTTGCAGTACTTTATTTGTGTCCTGTTTACATATACATAATTATTATTTTCCCCATATAAATAATTCTATATGCTTAATTCAGTTACAAAAAACTTAAAGTTATGAAAAAAAATCATAATTCTTCCCCTTACAAACACTGATATAAATAATCTATTGTCACAAACTATTATTATGAAAATTTTAGTTTGTTTTGTTTAAAAACATAATTGATGTCAGCTCGTATTAATTTTTTAAATTTGAATGCTTAAAATTATCATCAAAATCTTTAATGTCAAACTTAAAAAACAGATAAAATTTGTTTTTTAAACTTAGCATTTTTAATTCATTAATCATGCCCACTTTTTTTTTGTTTAGTTGCTCATATCTTGTAAAATAGTAATAATAGTTCAGAATGATTAATAATGTAATAAAAATATTAGTGATGAATGAGTTGCTATCATAAAATAGAATGTAGTTATCACAAAATATTAATTAATTTTAATTATGTGCATAAAACACATACATATCTGAGCTCTTTCCAGTTTATTGACTCTGGGTGTTGACTAAGCCCCACCAGCACTCTCTGTCTACTCCAAATTACCATTTCTTCTCTCCTTACACTGTCTCCATCTTTCATGTATTCTTCCTCTTGGATCTTTTTCTATACCTTACATATATCTTCCATTTTCTTGGAATTCTGTAATCAGCCATTCTCCTGAGGTGTCCAGACCACTGTACTTGACTCTTCCAATTCTCTCTTATAGTATTTACTCCCAGTTCCTTACTTCTATATTCCTTATTCTTTTTCTTCTTGTTATTCCCCTTATCTGTTAATAATTTCATTTCCCCTTTCTGCAGATAACTTCAGTCCTTCTGTTCATGTTCCAATTGCATATGTAATTATATCCAATTATTATATGTAATGTATAATATAATTTATACATTATTAACTTACTTCGTCTTGTGTAGTACATTTCTATCTCAAACCAAATGTTTGGTAGTTTGGTAGAAGTTTCCTCCTTTCTGCAGTTGGCTGGTCATCTCACCTTCTATCCTCCATCTACTTCAAACCCAAATACTTAAATTGGACAGTGACATTCAGCACTGTTCCCTCCAACATAGTCCCCTCCAGTTCTCTGTCCCATGTCACTAACAGAATCCCACTTTTCTCTTTACTAATTTTTAACCTAAGCATTTTTAACTCTGTCCTATTCCTCGAAACGTTTTTGCACTTCCATCAGTTCCCTCTGTCATCATACCATCTGCAAAAATCATTCTAATTAATGTCTTCTTCCAATCTCTGTTTAACTCTTTTCATAATTCTTTCTACTGTATTAAACAGTGTGGAGACAACACACTTCCTTGTTTGAATCCATTTTTTACATTAAAACAGTCAGTATTCTCTACTGTAGTTCTTATTCTACATTTGTAAGTCCAGTACATCTCTTGCATCCAATTTATGTACTCTTCAATCCCTATTTCTGCCAGACTCTTTTGTATCGGTCCTCTTTTCACTGAATTATATGTTTCTCAGTATTGATAAACACCAAAATTAGGTTGCTACTATATTCCCACATCCTTTAACACTGTTGCCTTGGAACATAGATAAGGTTGACTGTACTCCTTTGCTGCCTGAAACCATGATGTTCTTTATTCAGAGCTGTATCTACAATTTCCTTAATTCTATTTAAAATAATTTATTGAAGAAAAACTTTTGCCATCTGTCCATCAAATTATTCCTGTAACATTTTTGCTTTGCTTCCTTTTTTAAAGTGGTACAATCTTACTATTTTCCTATTCGTCTGGTATCACTAAGATATTTTTTAGTTTTCATATTCTTCATTGCCTCTTTTACTTCTTCCAGCTTAGGGAGCTTCCCTTTCCTATAACTGTGTCCTCTCTATTCCATGTCTCATTCATAAAACCCTTATTTAATAAACTCTCAAAGTAGTTGTGCCAAATTTGTTTTATCTCCTTGTTATATCCATGAATTTTCTGTAATTCTTCTATCTTCACTCAAGTCTTTCCCTGCGTTAATCATTCTTTTCTTTACCCTAATCATAGTATAAAACATCTTTTTATTTGCATTCACATCCACTTCTAAACTCTGAATAAATTCCTCCCATGATTTTTTCCATCACCACTAACTGTTCTCTTGCGTTTCCTTTTTTTGTATTGTATATTTTCTTATCCTTCTTATTCTTACTTTTAAACAATTTTCTCAAAACCTGATTTTTCTTCCTCATTTACCCACAGGCCTTTCATTCCACCATCTAGTCTGTGTTCCCTCCTTCTTTTTGTCATTATTCTACATTTTTTCCTGCAACCTCCAAACAAAGAAAGTAGTAAAGAAATATCAAATAAAGAAAGTTTTAAAAAAGTATATTTTTATTCTCAGTTGCGGGTAGCTTCTGCATTATTTTTTTTAACTTATCCCTCAATTTGTGTTCTTGTAAATCCCAGTATCTTATCCTCTTAATTCCTTCATTCTGTTTTGTCTTTTTAACTCTATTTAAAATCACTAATCAATTGCCTTTGGTCACCATCTAGGTTTACATTAGGAATGACATATGCTAACTTTGCTTTTGTTTTTTTTTTTTTTTGTTTTATTAAAGTAAAGTTGTTATTAGATGTTCATAAGTAAATTTTTCTGTTTGAGAAAAATGAATGTGTTATTTCACAGAAAGTTTTTAAATATAACATCTGTGATTGTAAAATGTATTACAAAGTAATTATGTCTGTTGTACAAATTAATACATTGTAACTGATAATCATATTATTTATTTTTGTCAGTTTATGAAGATAAATGGTCTCTACCATTTTAAATTAAGGTGTATTTTGTAAAAATACATGCAGTACACTCATTTTGTAACATGTCAATAATACATTAACACAAAACAGATCATTACTCAGGTAAGTTAAAATATGTGAAAATGATGCAGTCTTTTTCAGCATGTAAGGTATAATTTGTTAATTTTAGTTGATTTAGTTTTTCGAGATTTGAAGCTTTTTATTATTCATAGCACTCTATAAATTTATGTACAGTGTACTTTTAATTTTTATTCAGTGTGTATAAGATACACTGTTAAAAAAATCTTATGTTATAAAATAGATTAATCAATTTTTTCTGTATTTCAGATTGTGGAACAAATGAATTATTTATTAAAAAAAAATTCTCTTAGCAAAGAAAATACAACTACAATTCAGTATGTAATTTCTGCAATTTCATAAATAAAATATAATTAATATTTATTATTATGTTCATATTAATATTAAAATAAAGTAAGAACAGTTTACTTGATTTATTTGACCTGAGTATACTTTTGTGATCTTTCTGAAATATTAAAAAAATGCTTCATTAACTTTGCTTTTTACCAGTGTTATCCAGTTTTGAGTCCACAGGATTTGAGCTGGTTGATTTCACTAGTAGATATCACCAGCCCATATCTATTACCTTTTTTCTTTTTTTTTGTTAAATTGCAAAGTTATAATGCTGTAATTAGAAAGTTAATGTTCATATGTACCATTACCTTCATACCAAAGAGTAACAGAATAAATAAGTAAGAATTTTTATTTTGTACATTTATATATCCGTGCCATTTCTCTCTAGTATTCTGATTAATATTCAAACTAACATAAAAAATTCACATTGCAAGAAACTGTTCAGCCATAAGTAATTTCCCTACACCAGCTGTGGATGAAATGTAGTAAAAAGATCAATTTATTCTCTATAAAAGTATGTTTAAAACTTAGGAATTCATTTATGTATTATAACAAGGTAATTTTGTTACTGCTTTACTATTACATACTTTAGTAATTTTTCATAAATATATCAGCTTACATCTACTATGGTTTATTTCATGGTTATGGCAGTTCACAACAATTTAGTTATGGATATAGTTGCTGAACAAGTGTTACATTGTGAAAATAATAAAGTATATTTCTCGTAAAACCATCCTTTCCAGACTGCAATTAAAAGACTAATTACTATGATACCTTAGCACAGTCAAACTAAACAACAGATCATACCAGCAATTATAATAAAATAAATCCCAATCTCAGAACAACACAAAAAAACAAGCCATAAACAAATCCAACAAAATTAAAACAAAGGAAATAACAAAGAAGTATCTAACCTTTTTTCAACATATCATATTTGAAGATTATGTTTAAATTAAAGACATAGTAGCAGTTGGCAACAATGGTTACGAACGTAATTTTGATACATTTTAAATTTACATCATTCATTTTTCAGTTTTTATTTCTTTTTTGTTTTTGTTATTTATTGATATAATTATAAAATTATATACCCACTACCAACTGATGATGCAGAATCTTGCGAAAGTTGACCATTTGTATCAGTTTTTCTTGTTACTGTTTTTGGTCTTCAAGTTTTTTTGAATTTAATTAGCACAGTAGTCAATATGTTGACTACTATTATTTGAATTTCCAAAACTTAGCGATTTATTTATATTCTCCATTAAGAAAAGATTAGGTGATTACTGTTTATCTTGTTAAAGTTAAGATTTAATTTAGAGGATTTCTTAATAAAAATTAGGTGAGCATATTATTAATTAAAATAACATTTTCAGTATTTCTAAAAACTGCATAGCTATCCACAGTATAGTAAGAGACGTACCAAATTTAAAAAGTATGATGAGATACAATTTTTTTTTTAATGTAAAGAAATAAAAATGTACATATTTAGAGTGTGAAAAAAATCAAAAGTTCTGTATTTTGTTTCATTAGGGAATAATTTAATAGAAGTTATTATATGAAGCTCTTGCAAAATAATTCCCTTTGTTAATTGTGCTCTTTACATTACGTTGTTCATTAATTTAGCTTTTCATGGTTCCTGCCTGTTTTTATAAATAAATTTATCTATTTTAATAAAATTCTTCCCCCAAATTTATTGATAAGCTTTGATCTCCTTCTACGAATCATGAGACCTTGCCGATTGTGAGGGGCATGAATGCTCAGTGATACAGAATAGCTGGACCGAAGGTACAACCATATTGGAGAGGTATCTGTTGAGAGCCAGACTAAGGAACGATTCCTGAAAGAGGGCAGCAGCTCTTACAGTAGTTGTTACGGCGTAGGTCAAGAGGACTTGAACGCCATAACAACATCACTCAAATGAAAATTGCTTTCAGCTGCACATCCAAGAAAATGTAACTCTGCATTTTCATATAAAAAAGATAAGAGGCGCCTTCCTTGTTAAACTTTTCTGGAGGTAAACTAGTCCCCTGTTCAGATCTCCAGGTGGAGCTATTAAGAATGGGTTACCAGAAAATTAAAAAAAAAACATTACATGACTCTGAGCGTGGAATGTTTGAAGTCTAAAAACGGTTGGTAGGTTAGAAAATTTAAAGAGGGGAAATGAATAGATTAAACATAGATGTATTAGGAATCAGTGAGGTTTGGTGGGAAGAGGAAAATGACTTTTGGTCAGGTGATTTTAGAGTAATTAACACAGCTTCAAATAAAGGGCAGGCAGGAGTAGGTTTCGTAATGAACATGAAGATAGGGAAGAGAGTAGAGTTTCAAAATACCTAAGCTGACAATGATTGTTAATGTCTATATGCTTACAAGTGCCCATGATGATGGTGAGGTGGTGTTTATACAAGAAATTGACAAAGCAATTAAATACATAAAAAGGGATGAAATTTAATAATAGTTGGAGATTGGAATACAAGCATTGGTAAAGGCAAGGAAGGAAATACTGTGGGTGAATGTGGTCTGGGCAAAAGGAATGAAAGAGGGGACCGACCGAGTTTTGCGTGAGTAATTGCCAACACCCACTTTAAAAATTATAATAGAAGAATATACGCATGGAAAAAGCCAGTTGATACTGTAAGGTATCAGATATAATATATCATGGTTAAGCAAAGGTTAAGAAATCAACTCGTCGATTGCAAAGCTTACCCTGGAGCAGCACAGATAATTTAGTGATAAAGAAATGTAGATTGGGGTTTAAAATCCTGAAGAGAAGGTGTCAGATGAATCTGTGGAATTTAGAGATCTTGAGGAAAAGGAGGTAAAGATTTTTGAGGGGGAAACCAAAAGAGGTCAGAGTAGAAAATGTAGAAGAAAAATGGGGTAATGTTAAAAAGGAAATTCTTAAATCAGCAGAAGCAAACTTAGGTGGAACAAATAGAACTGGTAGAAAACCTTGGATTTCAGAGGATATATTACAGCTGGATGAAGATTTCATCTGCAACCAGTGGATATCGAATGAAACTAATTTATTTGAATGGATTTGGAATAAGAAAAATTTTCTTTGTTAGGACATATAATCCTAGCCAGTTTCAAAAGCATCTGTTGTGGATTGCCATCACATGTTACAAGACTTGACTGGCAAACTTGTCTTGAAATTTGAAAAACCAACAGCAGAAATTTCTGTTAGTAAAATGCTTACAACAATATTACGCAAAATTACACACAAAAAAATATCGGTCTAATCATGTAGTAGTTACAAAAATGATTTGAAATTTTTTGGCTTCTAAGATCCCCTGATTTAAAGAGTGTACGATATCTGTAGGATCACACAAAAAGTGATCTGTATTCTAGTTGACAAGGTACTAATAAGAAATTTGATATGACAAATATCCACCCCATCATCTAATCATGTTTATTTTAGGTTTCCCCTCTGTTCTTAAATAAAACCTATTAAAATGTTAACATAAAAAATGCAAATTTTTCTCAATAATTAAATAATATTGCTTTCAGTATACATAATTTTCACATAATATTGCTTTCAGTATACATAATTTTCACTCAGTTTCAGTGGTGGCTTGGAGCTAAAATTAGTGTGAGTGCTGCTGTTGAAAATTTTTTTCTGGGTCTTTTCAGGGCTATGGTTAAAGTTTTCTTTTAAATAAAAGAACCAAAAAAAAAAATGAATTAAATAGAATAGCTAGATGCAGGATAATTAATTTTACACTTTATCACATTTAAGAATATGGTACACAGTTTTTAAGTACATTGTGCTTAAAAACCATATTCAACTTAACCAAATAAATAAAAAATGTCAATACAGGTATTTTTTAGTATTATTAGATAATCTAGTATTATTAGATTAATAATAACAGAAACAAATACATAATTAGATTTTACTAATTACATTCTCTTTTGCCCTTCACGTGTTTTTGAATAGATCTGGCAATCAAAGAGCCCTTGCTTTCTGCCATCTTCTGATCACTACTGAAAAAAACAACTAAATCACTTCTGTATTCCTTCCACCAACTAAACTAGAAAAGAGAATGAACAAGGAACGTTACATACATACACAGAGTAAAAAAAAAACACTACCTTCCCCCAGCATGTCAGGGTCGGCACTGCAGGAGTGACAGTGCTATCTCCCTACAGCCCCGTGCAGTTAGCACAACATGCACAACAGCCAAACACCATGCTGCTGGAACTGTGAAGCGCACAGTTCCATACAAAAAATTTATATCTTTTTCATAAACTGGGAAATGGCTACTGACATATTAAGCTTATTTTTGGTGACACCAAAAATACAAAACTTTAACTTAGAAGGAAAAATGAAAATTTTAATTACGTCAATGTGTACTGTTAAAAGATGAACTGCAGCTTCAGTAATGCTGTCATTACTCTTAAAAGTGATACAAGCAGCAACGTTGTGTAACTTTCAGAACGGAAAGTTCCACACCAGTTCGAAAGGTGAATAAACACTCATACTAAATGATAAAGATTAAAAACTACTTTAAAATCTGCACTCTTTACCCAATAGTATATAGATTTTTCCTTGTTATAAATATGTTTAAAACACATACCCAATTCTAGAGAAGTTGAAATAGTTAAAAGATAGTAACTAAAATTTGAGAAAATTATCTTTTATTTTAACATAATACAGTTCTTTGCAGTGTACCAAATTAACAGAGTAAAAATAAACTTATATTTCTGTACACATGTTCATTGCATAAAATTTTAACTACAGTAACAATTTACAAAATTATACTGCATTATCAAATTAAATTAAATATTAAATGTTGATAATCTAATAATAATATTCTAAAATTATTATTTATACTTCTATTTATAAGTTCATGTTGAAGCTAGGGAAACAGAATCCAATATATCACATAAAAATAAAAAAAGCAACAGATTCTTATTATGAATGAATAACACTAACTTTAAAAACAATCTTAAATTGAATAGAAAAGGAAACACTTCAATATTACTAAAACATATTTTTAAACAAAAAAGCCATTCCATGGGAACGAAAATGTTTGTCCAAAGCAGTTTTTGATTCAAAAACTTCATGGCACACTCTACAAGTATTATCAGACTTTGATTCTTTCACGATTTCATCAGATTGTACTTCTGTAAATTCTGGTATGCCATCGACAGACTGTTTATTATTGGCAATATAACTATCTACATCTGATATTCTGTGATTAATTATCAAGTGTTTTTCAAGGGATGGTAACACAACAAAACATTCACCACATTCAAGGCACTGTAGAGCATTTGGATCAGTTCTATGACAAACAACATGATTACGCAATTCTTCTTTTTCAGTAGCAACAAAATCACACTTAGAACAGCTGAATTGGGTTTTTTCAGTCTCATCTGTAACAATTAACTGGCCACTTTCAAAAGATTTAACTTCTGAAACTTTACTTTTAAGCTTTACACATCGTTTTGGTTTTTTCTTTTCAGATGTTAATTGTTGTTCTTTTGGTTCATCATTATCAATTTCTTTTTTTATGATAACTGGCTGACTATTTAAAGAAATTTTCTTTTTCTTATTATATTTTTCTTTTATTGTTTCTGCAGTAGTGATTGTACTTGATCTTTTATTATTTTGTAATCTATTATCTATAATTAACCACTCATTAATTGATTGACCTTCCAGGTCTTTATGATAAGTTTTAAAATGTTCATAAGTTGCTTTTAAATCCATAAAATTAGTAGTTTTACATATTTTACATTTATATCCTTTCATTTTAGCTGCTTGCAATTTACTTCTATTGTCTGTCTTGCAATAATCAGATTGTTTTGGCGCGCCACAAGGTCTTACACACTTTTTACAACAAAGTGACTGATTTTTTCCAGGTAAAATAACAACTTTTTCCTTTTTACATACTATACAAGATTCAACTCGTGGCTCTCTTGAGGGTTCTTCACCTTGAAAGCCTTCTAAACTTAAAGGATCAGTTTCATCTTCAATTATTTCTATTTCATCATCATGAGGTAACTTTCTTTTTTTATTAGGTAAGATCATTTCTTTTTCATCTTCATCATTTTTATCAACATTATCATCTCCAAGGACATCATCTGCATTAACTTCATTTGTTGGAGAAGCTGGTGGGCTACTGATAACAGATTTAATGATACCATCTCTTGTATCACATTTCATTCGGTGATAAATCAATTCAGTTCTTTGAAAAAATGTAAACTTACATGTAGGACACTGATATGCATATATACATAACTTTTCATCATTTACATGCATTTTCATATGCGCTAAAAATTTCTTTTTAGGAATTAATTTCTCTGGACATAATCTACATTGTTGATAAGAATTTGTTTGTACAATAATTCCAGGATGAGCTTTCTCTTTGTGTTTTTCAACAGCTTTTGCATTTACAAAAGCAACTGGACAAGAACCACATTTGAAAATTGATCTTACATGACGAAATAATAAATGCTGTTCTAGAGCAGCCAAACTTAATTGCATGTTTCCACATAAAGTACAAACAAACCTAACACATTTAGTTAAGTGACAACAAGTATACTTTAAATGCATCAAAAATCTGTCATAAATATGAAATTCTATTGCACACTCAGGACAACGAAATGGCTTTAATTTCATATGTATTCGAAGATGCATTCTTAAAGCACACTTAGTAGGTAAAATTAGTCTACAGACATTACATTTCAAACTTTCATCACCAGGTTTGTTCAGGTTCTGAAGGTGTTTCCTTAGGCTATACCTAGCAGTAATAATCATATCACATTCAGGACATTTGCGTTTTCCTTTTGGTTTTGATTTACATTTTTGATCCAACTGTTTATCAGTCTTCAACTGAGTATCTTCGACTGAATCATTACTTTGATCCACAATGTCACTAGAAATAATTTCATTACTTTCTGAAACATCCTGTATGCATTCAGTAACTGTAATTTCAACATCATCATCTTCAGTGGAAATAGTTTGATGATTCACTTTATCTGCAGTGCCAGTTTCTTTACAGTTTATTTCAACATCAGTTTGTACATCATCATCGTTTGCAGGTTCAGTTCCTTTATCTAAGCTGTCTCTGAGATTATGAATATTTGATGGAACTAATTTTGGTGTAGTCTGAACTACTTTACTTATGTTACTGTACTGTTTTCCTTCTCCTACATCAACATTATTTAAATTTATATTATTACTAGGAACTGATTTAAGTGATGTAACTGGTGATGGACGAATATCATTAGATATATTACAAACAGTTGGCTGACTGACTGAAATTTGAAGCGGTGCCTTTATAACTGCTGAAGTTGATGATGGTGTTGATTTGTCAATATCTTCATCGTCCAAACCAAATTTTATTAATGATTTTGGAAGAGGTTCAATAGTTAAACATGACATATCTAAATTTTTTATTAACTGATTATGTGACCTGATGTGTGCCAAAAACATACATCTGTTGTACATATTCAAACAACAACTACAAGTTCGACACCAATACTTAATAAGTACACTCTTCCTAAATCTGTGATGCCGTAAACTTGATTCAAGAACGAATCTGAAACATAAGATTTTTTTTTATAAATAATAAAATCCTGTACTTTTGTTTGCAACAAAAATTTTTGTTTATTAAATTACTACAACTGTCAACAAGATCATATTTATTTTTAAAAAACTCTGACTTATCTGATTCGACTTATTTGAAGTATTATTGAAGTTTTGCTGTTTTGAATTATGCTTCCAAACCATGTTCTAAGGACAATGAAAGAAGATGCTTTATACAAAAATCATGGATATACCATTGACAGAAAAATCAAATTTTAGTTTTTAACTGAAGATCTAAAAAACCTTTACTGACAATAGGGGCTCAGCCTACAGTGGGACAATTACAGTGCATGTTCAATGATTAACCTCTCTGTTGAGAGGTGTATGGTCAACAGAGATTTGCGCCTAACAATAAGAAAAATTCAAGAAAGAATGGATTCAAGCCAGGAAAGTGTAAAAGGAATTAGTTAAAATATAAAGGCTAAAGTATAAAAATGCAAATAATGTAAACTGCAATAAGAGTTGTGATCAAGTATCTAACCTTATTTTTTATTGCAATAACCAGTAGTACTAACACGGTAGGGAATCATTCTGAAATGTGACCTTGACTCATACTGGGTACATATGAATCACAGTTTTGGTGCCATTGTAATCTGTTGCTGCTTAAGAGCCATTAAAGTAAAATGTGCAAGTAGTGCTTGTTATTTCCACTGCCATTCAAAATTACTGAATGGGTTGTACTGAGAATTTGTATTAAATTTTGTCAGAGATTTGATCACATGCAAATAGAGACAATAAGGAAGATTCAAACAGCTTTTAGTGATCAAGCTATAGGTATTACATAAATTAAGGTGTGGTACTGCTGTTTCCAGATGATTGAACATCTGTTGAAAATGATGAATGCTCTGGCAGACCTTCCACCTGAAAATATCATTAGACAGCTTGAAGATGAAGTAGGAATTTCATATTGATAAGTTCATTACAACAGAAGGAGCCTACTTTGAAGGGGACTGAACTAAATAGGTAAAGTAATTTTTTATCCAAATCAAAGTTTTGACAATTTCTTAATTTCATCCAAGGAAGAAATAATAAAGGAAAAAGGAAAGAGAACATAGAGAAAAGGAAAGGGAACATAGAGAAAAGGAAATAATCAACCCATATGACGACGAATGTCTGATGACAATAAAATTATAAATTTTCCCAGGGCCTGATTTAATATTGAGACCATATTATTTTATAATACATACATTTCATTTCATAAAATTAAAGTGATTAATGCAAAAGAAATTTTCTTACATGCTGTCCTAATTAAAAAAATAAATAAATAAAATGAAAATCAGATATAACATAAACAAGTTTACAAGAATTTAATTAGAATCAAGCTTTGATTTACTGAAATAAAATATAAAACTCAGGCTAACAAATATTCATCTAATTTTTTAATAATCTTTCACAGATTTGAGTTTAATCGCAGCACGAATTTAAGTAGCAAATGAGCAGGAATGGCCAAAACCCAATCAGAGCTAGGAGAATTGCTTAATTCTGAATCAAAATTTAAAGTTTAAAAATGGTTTTTTTCTCATGTTCATTTCTTTTCCAATGCAGGTTAACAATTTCATTCAAATTAAAAACAAAATACAAAATTATTCATTCAATTTGAATATGGTTTTCTACTAAGCTTTATTTGTAATTTTCTGCTTTTTTACAATGATTATTATCAGCGAAAGCAGCATTACTGACAAAATAACCATTTACTAGGTTTTTACAATCTGAATAACAAATAAAATTGTAATAAACAGGTATACTTATAAAGGATTAATTTTTTTTTTATTTCTAAGATAATCTCAGCATGGTAAATCCAAATGATGTAATTGATTCATGCTTTCTACACAACAAAGGATCTTGTTTAAATATGAATAACACACAAACAAGTCAGTTACACTTGTCTGTATAAATGATTTTTTCTATTTAGTTATATCAATTTTTTTGTTCTAAAATGTTAATTATAATCCTAAAATATTAAATGAAAATGAGAATTCTATCTTTTACAAACCTTTTCTTAAAATTCAATTGTGTTTTAGAGGTGAAATACAGTTCACAATCTAATACAATACCTCAAATCCTCCACTTTATCAGGAACAAGTGTAGTTCAAGTATCTTTTAAGTGTAAATTAATCAAATAAGAGATAAAATTATTCAATAAGAAACTTTTACTACAAAAAATTAGGTAAAAATGGTATCAAATGTTGACATTATCAAGCATTCAATTCCACAATCATGTTGGCCACAGAGTAATGCAATGCAATGCAAAAGTATTCTCAATTAACAGCAATAAAAAAGAATATATTTTGCAGCCACATAAATATTACTTTCGCTAGTAAATTCAATTCAAATATGGCTAAAATTTTAATTCAATTGAGATAATGTTTTGTACACGTTTTTACTAGAATGGGATGAATATGCATGCCTTCTACAAATATACCTTCTTGAAATATGACCTTTATCTGATGTCGATTAATGACCTTTTTGTGAGTTTCATGGAGTTATTGTCTGAATGGATGGATAGAAAAGATGGGCACACACAATGTTATAACATTTTCTCTATGCAGAAAAAACTAAACATTTAGTATTAGTTATCAATGAAGAGGGAATACAATAAGTAGAAATAAAGTGGTCACAATAAGAACAAGATAATCAGTGGGGAATTGCAGTCTACAAACTACAACAGAATATCAGTGATTAATATTACCAAATATAAACTAACAATCTATATCTAAAAATTACCTGTCATTACAATCCAAGCATGAATAGTATTCATTGCAGTCTACAGGTTTATAAACTGGAACTTCTCTTTCCAGCAGCTGGGATTTTAACAGAGTCAAATTCATTTCAATATGCTTTGGTTGTTTTGATTCCATATTTAAAGTAGATCGTTCAAGTTTTTCCCAAGTTTTACCATTACAATTTTTGTCCTTCATCACATGAATTTGTGGTGTGGTAGTATTACCATTTTTATCTTTTATCACAGTAATTTGTGGAGTAGTAATAGTTCTTGTTACCGATCGAATTTCCCCGGTATTAGCATTCAGCTTATTTAGAACATATTTAACTTGAGAATTATTTGGTGGCGGAGACTTTAACCGAACGAGAGTATTTTTTGTTTGTGTTTTCAAATCAGGAGACATAATTATAACAGACTGCGCATTCGATCCATCCGGTAATATATACAAGTTATCATTATTTTTCTTTGTTATTGTGACTGTGTTATGATTTTTTGGTAACCTGTCAGATACAATTAATTTGTCTTTTGTATGATATCTGAAATTAATTTTTGGTAAAATCTGTCTTCTTTGTATGAATGGTTTTGTTCCAGGTTTGACAGTAAGTAGTTTAGTCGAAGGATCATTGTTAACAGTACCACTTTCATCGTTAATACTTCCTACTTTAGTCAATGATAATAGTGGTAACGTCACAGTTTTATCAATATTTTTATCTGAACTAGCATCTGCACTTTCACTATCACTTTCATTAGTTTCACCGATTACTGTATTGTCATTACAAGATTTATTAACTGGATCCAGACCATCCTTACTGGCTGTACTTTTTAAAAGTGGTATTTCCAAACATTCTTTATCATTTTCATTATTTGCTTTAAGATTCATTATCTTACCTTCATGACTTTTCATTAATAAACTAGAAATTTCTTTATTTTTTGACTCAACTGTCACACCCAGTTGAGGAGAATTTAAAACCTCACCACTCATACTTGTGCTTGTACTAGGACAGTCTGGCACAGTGTAACTGCTGCAAGTTTTACTTTCATTTACAGAAGAATCCTGCTTATTAAAACTAGTATCAATCGATTCAATATTTTTATTACTAGAAATTTCATTTGATATTTCTTCAACCAGACTAACACTATTTACATTATTTTCTGAATCTTTGTGAGAAAATTCTGGATCGATAGAAATGTTACTTAAATTATTGTTAACTGAAGTTTTAGATGTAACTGGCTTTGTTTTATCATCACTTTCTTCTAAACCTGATAGTTCAATTCTACCTTGAATACATTTAAAAATTCTAACACTATTTTCTTTTACAATCAGATCATCTTTTAATAAATTTGATAGGGGTTTTATAGATAGGCTCTGTTTAATATGACTTACACAATTATTTATATTAATATCAGATGCTACATGATCTGAACTGTTTGAACCGATCGCATTGGTATCATTATTAACTGAATTAACTGAATTATCACTAACAGCAGACAATAAATTAATGTTGATTTTTGTTGTATAATTGCCTTCAGGCTTATTCAATTCATGTGTACTTTTTGTAACAGTTTCACAATTAGAATTTATACTATTTTCACTAATTTTCTTCTCCTCTTCTTCCACCTCATTATTCTTTATAAGTTCAATATCGCATTTCTTAATTGCAACATTTGGAATTATAGTTTCACTGCTATTATAATCATCATCATCACTTACTGTCTCAACTTGAAAATCACTACCACTAGATTCATCATCACCACCACAGTAATTATGATCGTTATCTATTCCACCATGATGAATTAAATCCACTTCCTGAAATATGAATATACAAAATTATAAGCATACATAAAACTGATAGTCAAAATCAATTCATTAAAATAAAACATCAGTATAAATTAAAACTATGAGCATAAATAATCAATAAATAGAATGCTAATAAAACATTTTGAAAACTGCATTGTAGCAGCAAAAAAAAAAATATTTACAAACATTAACTTAATCTTCATTTACTTAATCTTTTTTTCTTTCCTTCTACGTTTAGTGCTTTTGCAGACAGCTCTGCTTCAAGAGAACATATATGAATGTTCATATAGAAATCGAGTTTAAAAATATATTTAATAAATAGAAAAGTATGTTTACCAACTTACTCACTATATAGAATGAATTATACTACTCCATTATATATATATGGCAGATAATTGAACTATTTTTTATTAGTACCATAATTTGAATATATTTTTAAACCTAAATATAAATATATTTTTCTGAACAAATAAAGTGTTTATTTATTTATTTAATTCAAATAAGCATGAATATAAAATTATATAAAAAACATAAGTAAATAACAAGTTAAAATAGCTATAAGTTTATAAGTTACTTATAAGTAATATAGCTCTTGATAAGTTATTAATCTAGTATTATAAATGTTACTTTCTAGTATTATAAATGTCTTGCCAACTTGGGTGTTCATTAGATAGCAAAGATAGTCAAGAAATAAGTGATCCATGAGAATTGATTGAACATAAATGTTGAAAGCTATGTCCAAGCAATCTAGTTGGTATGGAGATTTCCAGCATTCAAGTCTTAGTAAAATCAGTTATTTTTACACAGATTTGAATACTAGATCGTGGATATCGGTGTTCTTTGGTGGTTGGGTTTGAATTAACCACACATCTCAGGAATGGTCGAACTGAGACTGTACAAGACTACATTTCATTTACATCCATACATATCATCTTCTGAAGTATTATCTGAAAGGTAATTACCAGAGGCTAAAAAAAAAAAAAAGTTGGTATGTGAAATAGATTAGGACAGTCAACTATTCAAATTCAAATATTTTTAAGCAAATAATAAATCTATCCTTGACAGAGATTATGCAATATTTGGTATTTTCAAGATATGAGAAAAGTTATGATTGGAAGTGCATTGATAGGATCACTGGTTTTATAGGCAACATATCTAAGAAAGATTCTACGTAGTGTTTCTAATAATTTTAATTGCACATCAATGAACGGTTGTCAGACAACAGAGTTATAAGTTATTGTCAGATACATAAAAATATAATATAAAGTTCTGTCAGCGAGTTAATATTTATAAAATTTACAGAGAATCTCTTACAATAACTTACTATCGAAATATACACCTAAGTCTTTAATTGAAGACACCTTTTTTATAGCAGTATCATTTAATAAATAATTATAATCAACATTTGCAAACATTCCAAACTGAATATGAAAACATTTTTTTTAAGTCACGAGAAACACCATTTAAAAGTCAGACCATTATTGTTTTGAGTTCCAAGTGAATTTGAAACAATTGAATACCAGTCAGATTTTTAATAGGCTTAAAACCAATTTCATATCATCCGCAAATAATAAAAAAAATTGTGAATAGCATATGATTAAATGAATGTCATTAAACTAATTAAATCATGTTTAATGTATCATTAAACCAATTTGTACATATAGATAGATATATTTATTTATTGGTATTTATATTTATTTGCTATTTACTGATCCAATATATATTTATTTGAATGAAATTTTACTTATGATTTGAGTTACTACTGTTTTTTTCTCTAATCAGATTCAGGTTCTTGAATTTGAATATTTTCTTTCCTTAATATCTTAAATTTGAGATTAAATACTAAGTGCAGTAAATGGTGTTTTAAACCTTATTAAATATATCAGTTCTTAACCCTCAATTAGATGTGTTAGCCCTGACAGATAAAAGAAAATACCGGCAGACTGGCTGTAGTTTTCCATGGAATGGTTTCTGTGTTATATTAGTTATAATATTGTTCTCACTTTTACTGTAAAATTTTATACTACAAACATTTTTTTATTCTTTTTTTCAAATATAATTTTCATGGTTATTGAAATATTGGTTTCAGTTTAATTAATTAAGGTAAAGTATCATTATTATTTTATTGAAAAAAGAAAGTTGAACAACTGTTATGCATAGTATGAAATTTTAAGAGAAGAGAACCTTACCGATTTTATTGGTAGATTTTCTGTTTTTGGGAGGTACATTAGGGCAAATTTGGGATTAAGGTTCTTTCTGAGCTGTAGTTAATCATAGTTTCAAACATAGTGGTAATTGAGAGAATTTGATTGAATATCTGTATATGGCATGGAGATACAAATGAAAGTTAATAAATGAATGAATATGTAAATGTTAGTACAGCAGGTTTTAGAATACGTATGATTCTACTGAAGTGCAGATGTGTATGTGACTATTTGAATTGTGTAGAATGGGAGCAAGTGTGCGAGAGAAAATGTAAAACTGGAGGGCCCATTACATTGACCTTGGGGGAAGGGAATACATGTGTAGAAAATAAGCCTTTTTACTTACGTTTTTGTTTTGTGCTACTTGTGATATAAGTTAATTACTTTATTTTTACATTTTTTGTTATTAAATAAATATAATAGATTATTAATTATCTTTAGTTGATTTCATAGATAAGATGTTATTAGGTTTGATGGTTACAGTCATGATGGAATAGGTGAAAGTGATTTTATTATGTTACTATCATATTATATTACTTTTCTTCTGACTGGCAATATTTTATAACAGTAAATTTTGAAGCAGTTAATTTTCTCAATTATTAGTAATTTATTACTTAAAATAATTTCAAGTTGAGGGTTATGGTAAATTTCTTAATTTATAATGCAAGAGTGAACAGAATTATTATCAGTCTTAACCAGACAGATGACCAAGAAGTCAATGTTTTAAAAAATGTTATTTAATTAATTTTTGGTGTATTTTGTTTATTTAAAAAAGTTTTATTATTATTCTTCTTAATAGAACCTGCAGTTTACTGTTGCAGAAGTTTTAAAAAAAACAATTTTTCTTTTTTTGCATTCATTTTTGTCTAGCATTTAATTTAATAAATAGAAATCATTTTTTACCATTATTTTGACCTACAATCATTAATTTCAAGTTGTACAGAAATTTCCCAAATAGCAATTTTCTGATTTTCTCAAATATGTGTTTCAACTAAAAGTCTGTTTGTCTTCAATTACAAGAGGTTTTTTGCCAAGTAGGTGGTTCATTTTCAATTCTTTCTTTACCCTCTAATGAATCATATCCTCCCTCTATGAACCATGAGACCTTGTCGATGGTGAGGGTGCTTGAGTGTTCAGTGATGCAGAATAGCAGGACTGAAGGTGCAATCATATCGGAGAGGTATCTGTTGAGAGCCAGACTAAGTAATGATTTCTGAAAGAGGGTAGCAGCTCTTTCAGCAGTTGTTAAGGGCATAGGTCAGAAGGACTTAAAGGGCCATATCAACATTACTCAATCATCTGAGTACTGTGCAGCTGAACGCAATGGAAAACTACTGCTTTTTTTCAAGAAAATGTAACTCTTTGCATTTTTATATAACAAAAATGGAGGTGCCTTCCTTGGTACAATATTCCAGAGGTAAATTAGTCCTCTATTCGGATCTCTGGGTGGGGACTACTAAGGAAGGGGTCACCAGAAAATTAAAAAATAGCATTCTACGAGTCGGAGCATGGAATGTTAGGAGTCTAAAAAAGGTTGGTAGCTTAGAAAATTTAAAGACGGAAATGGATAGATTAAATGTAAATGTAATAGGAATTAGTGAGGTTCGGTGGGAAGAGGAATACGACTTTTGGTTGGGTGATTTTAAAATAATTAACACAGCTTCAAATAAAGGACAGGCAGGAGTAGGTTTCATAATGAACAAAAAGTTAGGGAAGAGAGTGGAGCATTTCAAAATGTATAGTGACAAAATCATTGTAATAAGGACTAAATCAAAACCTAAGCCGACAACTATTGTTAACATCTATATGCCTACAAGTGCCCATGATGATGATGAGGTAGAGTGTGTATACAAAGAAATTGACGAAGCAATTAAACACATAAAAGGGGATGAAATTTAATAATAGTCGGAGATTGGAATGCAAGCATTGGTAAAGGTAAGGAACAAAATATTGTGGATGAATATGGGCTGGGCAAAAGGAATGAAAGAGGAACTGACTGAGTTTTGCACGAAGTATAATTTTGTAATTGCTAACACCCAGTTTAAGAATCATAATCAGAAAAAGTGTCGGATGAATTGGTGGTAAAGAAGATTTTCGAGGAAAATTAGTCAGTTTTCATTGTGTTTTCATAAAACCATGACAAATTTGTTTATCTATTTGCAAGAATCACATCCTACAAAATAAAACTTCTGAAATTAACATTATGTCCCAGTTGATGGTTGATATAATCATTATTATTATCTTTTATGACTGTATAGTAGTTAGTCCATTATCCAAGTCTCTTTGATGGGACTGTTTGGGCCTGGCGGTCCTCCCAGAACTTTTTCATATGTTCCGATCTTTGTACCTCTTTCTAGTGTTGAAAATGTTTGTGTTGGTGAGTTTTTTCTTGTGAATGTGAAGCGAGTGCTTTTGTTCTTGATTTTCTTGTTTAATTTTGTCTTATCTGTGGTGCCTTCTGGTGTAAGGCCAATTTCTTTCAGATCCTCTCTTATTTCTCTGATCCATCTGCATCCTGTCTTTGTGTTATGTCTGAAGAAAACTAGGTCTTCTCTTATGCATGGGGTATCAGTGACAGGTTCTAAACTTTATTAGAAGACATTGCTGGGCACAATCCACCACTTCCCATCTTTCTGGTACTTTATATTGATGCAGATTCTTCCAATTCTTCTTTAGATTTTCTGGAGTCTGTCTTTGATTGTTCATTCAGGTGGAGGAGTGTTTCTTTTGCAAATGTGGCTTCTGAAACTGCGATGTAATTTTTCAGCCTCCTTTTTTTTTGGGGGGGGGATTTTTGAGCCCTTTACCATTTTTATTCCCTCATTATCATCTCTAAAGCACAGCTGAAAAATGCGGTGAGAGCCCATCACCTTGGGGCAGTCCTGTTTTGATCTCAAATGGTTCAGAGAGCTTGTCTGTGAATTTTACCTTCAAGTTAGTGTTTGTGAGGGTCAGGTTTATCATGTATTAATTTGGTATATCGTCCAAGGTGCCTTAGAATTTTTAGTAGGGATTGTCTGTGGATGCAGTCATAAGCTTTCTTGAAGCCTAGAAATGTTATCATGTCTCTGCTTCTTTTCCTGTTGCACTTCATTATTAGCTTGACACTCTTGATTTGGTGTAGACAGCTCCATCAGGGTCTAAAACCTCCCTGGTATTCTCTTAGTTCTTTCTTGAGTTGTAAACTGATCCTTTTGAGAATGATTCTTGAAAGAATTTTGTAGGTTGTGTCTAGGAATGAGATTCCCCTGTAATTATTAGGGTCTATTTTGTTCCCATTTTTTGAGTTGGATGAGGACTGTCCAGTGTTCTGGTACTTCTTCCTTGATCTAGAGTTGACAAGCTGTTGATGTTGAATATATATACAGTACTTTTTGATATTTACTTTTTATGTAAAGTATTTTAAAAATCCTCACCACTAAAACATTAAAAAGAAAGTGGAAGAACATGGAATACATCTGTACAAAAAGGAAAAAATAATTGTGCATAACAGGGTAAAGTATACTGATGAGGGGAAACTCAAATAAGTGATAAAACAAAAAAACATACATAAAACTTTGAAGTTCTGGACTGAAAATCAGTCAGATAAGCAAATGTATTTACCCCAAACACTAGCCCTAGTAGTTTCAGTTTGAATTATGAACAGTTCCTCAGAGTTTTATAAATAAATCTTCTCTCTGAATTACTCGAGAAAAGCTCTACAAATTGCAGGTGGTTATGCTTATTTTGAAGTGATGGGTGGTTATGGTAAGACAACTTCTGAATTACAAATAAAAATATTTCAAGACTGTTCAAACTAAAATATCATTTCAAACAATGCAGAAAATAAATTCTACACACATGTATAAAATCTTTTCTCATCTGCATTTGATTTTTATTTTTACATTTGTATTTTACAGTTTTTTTTCTTTTGATATAATCTTTGTATTGGATCTTGATTTTATTTACATACAGTATTCTGATTTTCTTATTTAATCATTTTACTATACGCTAAAGAGACATTAAATGAAACAAACTGAATTTTAGACAAAATATTCAAATGCGTTAAAAAAAAAAAACAAATAGTAAAGTTTTATACAGATAGAGTAATTGTTTCTATTACTAAATCTGACCATAATTTTCCAATTTTTTTTGTTCACATGGATATCTTGAAAAATGAAGCTTTTTATTCATGAGTAGCATCTGATACTGGAATATTTTTTACATAACCAAGAATAAACTTTTTAGAATAAAATCATTAGTTTTTCATATTAAAAAATATTATTTTATATTAAATAAAAAATTCTGATTGCTTACAGAAAATAGTCAATTTCATAACCAAATTTTTATAAACAATTTTAAAAATCTTAAAACTACAAAAATATTCATCAAGTAAATATCATTTTGGAAGTTTTGAATACATTTTTTTTCTCTTTGATTGCAGTGGAAATCTTGTGATATTATTTTTCATGAACATGCAAGTATGGTATATATTATACAAAATGTTCATACATTAATTTATGGATTTCATTCCCCTGATCTGATCTAATAACCGATGCATACTGTTCTGCTTACTTCATTCCAAAGATTAAATTGCAGGCTGCAGCTCGACAATCCGAGTAAGAAAAGTAGCAAAAAGTGGAGGTTATGTAATTTGTATATTGAATAGATTTTTAAATGTTTCAAGAATACTACATACAATAAAACTTCCTAATAAGAATAAAATGTAGTAAAACTCACACAAAGCATGTTCACTTGTTAAAATGTAGTTTAAGAAGGAACCAACATAGTTCAGAAAAACTATGCACAGAAATATTAAGTTGTATCCTTTTTTTTGGTAATTTCTATTTCCTGAACTGCAGATATGTCTACAACTTGATACATCAAAATAATATTATAGAATGTTTAAGAGCAATAATTTTTCGTGATATGAAAAATATACTCTTGAAAATTAATTTTTACCTGACAGAATATGTGATCAAGATTCACTCAGTCTAATTAAGAAGCAGAAAACTTCTTTATTCATAACCACAAGATAAAAACAGTTCCAGAATTAAATCAATGTCCATACTGTAAATTAATTACAATAAACTTATAAAAGCACCAATGATGTTAGTTCTCTGATAAGACAAACAAAATATGTATTTCTGTAATTCATTGACGTGAGTACTCTATAAGTGGTCAGAGTACATAAAAAAAATAGAATATAAAAATCAGCAAAATGTTACTTTCATTTCATGAAACTTACCATACTTAATCGCTGACTCATAGCAGCATCAATCATTTCTTCAGTGAGGATGTTTGAAGTTGGTGGATTTACTGCCACTTCAATAGCAGATTCAGCCATATTACTTTTATGCAAGTTTTTCAACACCTTTTTTTTATTTTTACATAAAACATATGAAATCAAGTAAAATTAAACAGTTATTAAAATAAATTAATTTTTTTTTACATAAATAAGCCTACTTTTATCAATTTACATAAACTAAGAAATCTAGACCTTTCAACAGTTTTATTTAAATTGACTTTCTTATAATAAATGATAAGGTACAAAAGACTATCCTTCAACCTTCAACTATTTGCTACTAATGAATGATTGCTTCATAGTACTCCAAAGCCAAATTAATGAATAACAAAATCCAAAGAAATAAATACTTTCTTGAATTGAAGATGGAACTTAAGAATTTCAGAAAATTTTAAGTTTTATAGACTGCAATTTAAGGGTTTCATGTGCATAATTTAATACTGTATTTAATTTTTTAATTTTTTCATTAAAAATCCTGAAAAAAGTAATAATTTTGTAAAAAAAGATTAATCAAGGATTGAACATTAATAAGTCTGGGTTTACTCGTAAAGATTACTATAGTGATTTTTACAAGTAAAGATCAGATCATTACTTATGTAAATAATTATGTATTAATTTTTAGTTTTAAATTCACATCATCACAGCTTTAAAGAGTAATTAAATAAATCAATATCCCATAAAGACGTTATTTTAATTAACTAACCATCTTTTAAAATAAGTCAATGAAAATTATAATTAATTGTAATGCAGATTAATCTTACAGGAAGTAATTTTACTGAAGGATAAACAAAAATATTAATTTATAATCTACAAAAAATTATGTAATAATAGTTCTGATTGTAAATTTGTTTGTTAATAAAAAAAAATTACTTTTAACCAAATAAAATTCTATAATAAATTGTGTATTAATGTTAATAAAAAAAAAAAATACTACAAAGTTATTCAAGTAGATTAAAGAAGTAATAGAGCAGTCTCAATTTACGAGACAGATAGAATCAATTATACAAAAAACTACTTACAATAATGATATTAAAAAATAATAGTAATAACATATGCATACGAACTAATTTTAAATACCTTAAATATATTAAAAACTGTTAACAGAAAAATGTTGAACAGTCATATAACTAACAGGTTTAAATTGCAATCATATGTTTTGCACAATAAAAAAAAAGAAAAAAACCAGTGCTACACAAATCAATTATTGCATGCAAATCAATGAGGTAAAACTAAAATATTTAATATCAGGTGTAGCTTTATGTAGATTTAAAAAAAAATACTGTTTACCATTTGTGGAATTCATGCGAAAATATCTCGTAGTTGGCATCACTGGAATGAAATATCTTAAAAAATTCTTCAATCGGTAGTCGATACATTTTTTTATAAATATTAACTGATGTCTGAATCTATAAATTGATTACTGCTCCTGAAAATAATAAGAGGTAATACAGAATAAAAAATGTATAGGCTTTCAAACTTAAGTTCATATTTTCAAACCAAGGTTCAAATGAGTAATGTTTAACATTATTTTCAATAAAGAAACCAGTATTGATTTTGTGTCTAAAATAAAATTTGTAAGTAAAGGTTAGATAAAAAAAAAAATTAAAATATTGTTATCTTTACATATTCTAAAAGTTATTATTACAAAAATATGTTGTAATAATAACTTTTAGAATATGTAAAAACCATGCACAATTACAAAACATGTTAGAAAGAACTAATTAGATTTACTATCTAAAAATGTCTAATTACAAATTTATTCATCTCAATATGAAATATGGTAAAGTTCTAGGTTAGGTGACATTTTGTTTCATATTACAACTAAACATAGCATGTTAATCAAAAGAATAAATTTTTATTTTCTTCATATGCAGTTGTTTCTATCTTATGCAGTTAAATAAATTAAAAGCTTTGAACAAATTAAGTACTCAAAAATTAATTACATATGCTTAAGATTTCATTATTCCGGTTATTCATGATGGAAGAGGCATTTTATAACAACAAAAAAAAAAAAATATGGTCAACTTTCTGTATTTTTTAATGTGAATTCATTTTAGTATTATATTACCCTATACTAATATGTTATCAGGCAGATACAAAACTTCACAAGTGTTGCAGAAGGAACTGGGCATCAGTTCTGCTCAAAATCTGTGCAACATTATTAATCATAATGGTAACTGGCATTAAAACTTAAGTCGCAAGAGCAATTAACTCTGTAGTTACTAACCTAAAGATCATAACCTCAACTTAACTCGATGGTAACTATTTTCAGTTTAAGTGATAACTAAACAATTTTAAGCAACTACCAATATTTTATTCATTAAAAAACAACTGACAGAGTTTTACTTTACTTTGTGTTATTGTGGCAAAGATAAGTGTAGGTGACAACTGAATTGAGTCTTTTATTTAGGTTACATGAACAGCATAAATAGTAATTAAAGTACGTTAAAGCATAAAATAAGCTATATTCCAAAAACATACAAAACTATTTTAAAGTATCTTATGAATGAATACTTTAGAATAACTGTAACAGCCCCAAAAATGTATATTATAATCATTATTGTCATAAGCAGTCAATCGGTAACTAACCAACACTAAACTGTAATAAGTAAAAAAAAGGTTTATTTCATATCAGCTCAGAGAAGATGAAAAAAATTATTCCTTAAGTTTAGGGCACAAAGTGAATAAAATAAATTAAAAAACATGGTATAAAAGATTTTTGGAATTTTGTAAAGACAAATATCAATTTAAAGAATAAAAATAGTTCAAACAGCCAATAAGGCAACCATACCAACCACAATCTTAACGCAAAACAATTTTTTTAAGGTTATTAAAATAAACATTAATCAAGATCAATGGGAGCATCATAATACATACCACAATTACTGACTGTTGTACAGCTTGACTGTAACAGTTGCCAGGAAGACTAGAGGTATTTTTTTTTAAAAATACCAAATGCATCATGAGTAGTTTCAGATAGTCCAATTTATAAACTAAATTCTACTCAAGGTAGAATTTGATGCCAATAAGCCATAAGAGAATATTTGACTTCGTTAATAGTTCAATGTTTCATACATGATAAATCAATTTAAAATTTATATTATGTTACTATATAATCTTTAATATAATAGTCTCAGTATATCAAATAACATAAGAACTACTTACCAGCATTTGGATACCACAAAAAGTATAACACCAAAGCTAAAGAAGGCTAACTTAAAAAGTGTGGCTTCAAACACAGTAGTCCATCATATAATATTAAAATTGTCAACAGCTTATCTGTTAAGGTGATCTCTGGTGTACTCAACTGCAATGAACTGGAGCACCTCAGCAGGTAAACATTACTAATTCAATTCAGATACCTTTCAACAAGTAAACTGGTATTATTTTTACAAAATTCTAATAAAAATATCCACCACATTAAAATAATACCAATACATAAATTCTGAAGAAAACAACAAAATACTTACCACAGTTAAAATAATATGGTAATATTTTTGTTAAATTCTAAAATAACTGAGATATGCATACAAAAATTAATTAATCAACTAAGTAACAAGCAATAAAAACTTTTATGTTTGTAATGTTGGTATTTTCATGATTTATAAACATAAAACATATAAAATGTTAAACCCTTACAATAAGGCCATGGATAACATAAAAATAATAAAACATAAGTTTAAAAATAATTTTAACAGTGGTTAGCAGTCTTAAAACAATGACCAATCACATAAAATAGAAATTGATATATGCATTAGCGTATTCCATAACACACATACAAGCAAAGTTTGAATCAGGTTAGCCAACTCGCACGGATCACTTGAACGAAAGCTTCGTAGTTTGCAAACTTGCTCTCCTTTATTAATTTTTAAATATCAAAACATTTATTAGTAGTAACAATTTACGGAGCATTTAATTACCGTGATAAATTTCATATTTGGTTATTATGTTATACGGATTGATTTTAAGCATTTAAAGGGTGTAAATTAGGTTACGAGACATATGTGGCAGTGGAATGAACTTATCACTCCACAGATGTGACGATACTGCTGCGCACTTCGAAGCAGACTATCTTCTACAGTGCCTTGCATGCTGTGATAACAGGAATGATATTGCGTAACAATAGTCGACGTAATACAAATTGAGGACGAGATCGCTGTTTGATGCTTTCTAACATATATGTACTCCAGTTACTGACATAATTTTACTGGTTTGTTGATTTTATATACAAAACAACGATATTAGATTTTTTACAGATACATTTTTTAACATAATAGTATGCCTGTAAGACTACTAGCACTACTGAATATCATTTAATTTGATTCATGAAGTCAGCTGATCAATTTTGTGGTATATGCAACCCGAAGTTGCCGAATCAGCTGTTAACATGCAATTGTGCTACCACTTGCATTCAAGCCGCCCTGTTGTCGATACTATTAATGCCATGTTAAATTATATACAATTTTTAAAAAAATAGGTTAGGTGTTGTTAGCACAGAAATAATATATTTCTGTTATATTTATATATTAGACTCCTGTATCACTCCCATTATATTAATATATTTCTGTTATATTTTTATATTAGACTCCTGTATCACTACATTATATCACCACACCCATCGCGGGCCCGGGGAGCTCCGCCCCCTGGACTCCGCTGTGTTCATTAGATCATGTTTGTAAGAATAATACTGATGAATAACAATTAAGGTATTCAGATTTTACTAATACCTGAATAAGAAACTAAATTACAAAAGATAGAGTAGTAGTATCTAAAGTAAACAAACTTTGAAGAGAAAAATTTACACCCCCTGGCTTGGCCTCAATCTATGGCTGAAAACCTTCTCTGGAATAACACGAATGTGTCCTGAAAATTTGAAAGTAATCTGTAGGTTAGTTCTTGTGTGATGCTGTTGCAAACAGAGAGGCAGAACCTACCACAAACTTTCACAATTATATATTACATTTGTATATATTTACTGTGGTGAAAAAAGAGAATTTATTTAAAATCCAATGATTCATGAACTACTAGCAGATTCTAATAAAAATTGTATCATAGTTTGTACCTGCAATTGAAAAGTATAGTATGATAAATTATCAAAATTGCAGTAAAATATAGCCCAAAGAAAAACAGAAATTATCAATTTATTCTGTAGTTTTTATTTTACAAAATTGTTAATAAAAATATTACTGTCCTTGGTAGTTTGGTCAAGTTAAAAATGCTGTTGAAAATGAAACAAATGAGTAAGTAAATAAATATTTTATTCTGACTGATATGTAATACATAATAAAAATCGTGTGTATATAAAAATAAATATCCAATCCCACAAATTATGTTAAAGGAACTATCCCAGCATTTGTTTGGATGGATCAAGGGAAATCGCAGATTAACGCAACTAAAAGCAAACATCACAAAATGTACTAATATAAAATAAAGAAATATATATTTAACTGTTAAAGATCTACGTAATACTTAAAAATAATAATACACTAATAATTAAGAAATTATGTAAGATTTCTAATTGTTAAAATATGTACAAAAAATACAATTTGGAAGGCAAAAATAAAAATGTTTTAATTATGTTATTATTTCACAAGTTAAAATAAAGAAATAGAAAACTGAAAGGTTTTAATTACCATTATTTACAAACTCATTGATAGAGTAGGGTACTCATTAATTGTTTCTGTAAAAGTAACTGTGTTTATTTTTTGTAAATTGATGGATTCTCTTATTTCAAAGGTGGCACATTTGTAATTATATCAAATTTATAGCATTATTCTTTTTTATGTACAGTTTTAATTTTTAGTATGCCTATGATTTCTGTATTTGTTCTTCGATGATGTTCATCAGTATGAAATGGGGAAACCATTAAATTTTTTTAAAAACTGAAGTTACTTTATTTTAAAGCAACCTTTTTTTATAAACTTCTTTATTTCACACTGGTGTCAGCTGAAATTATTGCAGTGGTTTTTTTTTTGATTAGACAGGCACATTTAAAAATGTAGTTGAAAAATATATCGGATTTTAATTGTATCTGTATATTTAGCATATCATATGTCTATATAATTCATAGTTTGTTAAAGTACATAAAGTTATGGTCCTTTTTTGTGTATTTGAAGAATGTCAATATTATCAGTTTTGATGGATTTATGATTAGAAGATGATTAGCAAACGTTGACTCTTTGTTGCTGTGGAGGATTTTTAAGTGTGCATTGCATTTTTGTTTAAAAATGTGTACTGTTTGATCATTGTAAAATATTATGCAATCAGTGTAAAGCATATTGCCTGATTAATATATCAGGTAAACCACAAAGCTGGTTTGTCTGATGATTATGTTCTACATGCAATGAATTTGTTATATTAATTATGTTGTTCTATTACATTGTTGCAAGATTGTTTTAAATATGCAAGATATTTTCTTTCAGCTTTTATCAAGCATTAAAAAGTACTTCTAAAAGCAGATAGTTTAGGTAAGGTTGGGTGGTTTGATTCATTGTTGTTTTTCTGTATACTTTGAGGGCGTTTTTTTTTTTTTTGGTTGCTTTTGGAATGGTTAGAACAAGAAAATTTGTTTATTTATTGTGTTTGTATTGACCTGTAAAGTTAAGTTGGTGGTGTATTTATGATAATAATAATCGTTCATATTATCTCGTTTGCCTTAGTACAAAATGATGGTGGCATCATAAATATATGTTCCAAAGTTAAGGGTGACTCAAATTGTCAGCTTCTTAGAAGAAAAACATTTTTACCCAAGCTATGTCCAAAAAAATATGCCACGTTGAAATTTTCAACTTAACTATAACCTTTTTCAGCTAGAGCTTTGCCGAATCTAAAAGAAATTTAACTTAAACAAACTAAGAGAGCTATACTGCTCCACAGCATCAATATATAAATTAAGTTAAGTTATAATAGATCATTTTCTTTGTGGTTCATAAGACGTCCTTCCAGACAACATTAGTCATGTGTTGACCTTTAGATTTCATCTCCCCTTTAACCTTTTCTAAAAAAAAAAAATTGCAAATGATGTGACATTGTACAATCATCTATGGCTAAATACTGGTTTAGGTATTACTCCGGACCGAGTAGTTTCCTACTTGGTCCAGAGTTTGTCCCTGCGCCTTGTTGATGGTTATGCAAAATGAAATTTTGCAAAAGGAAATTTTCTTTGTTTAAGAGAAAATAGGACAGTAGTGTCAGATGGCATCAAATCACTTTGAGGAGGCACAACTATCCGTTTTCCAACGTTCAGTATCTGTTTTCCAACAGGTGTGAATATTGGAAATTTCTATGTCCAAACTATTATCATACATTTTTCTGACTATCGGTCTCCTTCCATTTAATAATCCCTTCATTGAATTTAAATTTTGCAATATTACAATGCTAACTTCTTTTAAAGTCAACATGTGGAGTGACAAACATTTCGAGTCTGTTTAAAAATTTGGGGGGAAACCGCAACAGTTCACCCTCTTCCTCTGTTATCAATATATTCACATTCATATGTTCTCGATTCTCCTTAAATAAGATTTTTGGGAAGTAATAAGATTAAGTGATTGAAGTTGGTATGCGTCATTTGAGGGAACTTGACATGGTGAATGTTGTAAATTGTGTATCTTAATTAGTTGCTGAGATATCTTGAAGGCCATTGAGAAAGGATTTGAGTATGAGAAAAGCTACTAAGCTCTCATAATTGAATAACTATGCACCAACCAGCATCGTTGGTGCATGTTGGTTATCTGTGGCTTGTTGTAATGAGTGTTTTTTAAGACCACCACCAAAGTCTCTTATAAAATTAGTTACAGAGTAATTGCAGAAAAACAAATTTTTTTTAGGTCGTTTATTAAATTTTTCTTACACATAGATTGAACTTATTTTTTAATGAGCTGAAGTTTGCATACTATTCTGTAATTAACATGTATTGTAAGTAAAAAAAAAAAAAAGAATGATGTTTTCAATTTTTCTTTTAAATTTCAATTTAGAGAAAACTGGATTCATTTTACAAGTATGTGATTTTTTTTAATGCTAAATGTCATTAAGTTGCTTATGTTTGCTTGGTATATTTAAGAAAAGCTGACTAATTCTAAAACTGGTTTGTAGTGGTAAGTTTTTAAACAAACCATTACAAGAAGTATTTACTTAATTATTTTGTTTCTATTATATAAAAGTTTTCATTGATCTTCAATGAACATTCAGTGTATTGTTCATTAAATACATAAATCTTTTATCTGATTGGTATATAAAAATACATTAAATAGATGTGCCATTAAATGACATGATTGTTAAGCCTTGCTTGGTTCTTTATATTTCTTGTTTTGTATAAGCTTCATATTTCAACAGTTAAAATATTGTCCTTCAAGAACTGAATATATGACAGGTATGTTTATCAAATTTGATAAACAAGCTTTGGTCAAATTTTTGCTGTAATTATTTGGAGAATACTTTATAGGTACACTATAAAGAGAAAATAAAACTTATTAGATTGTATTAAGTTTGCTAATGACTGTACTTCTGCACATTTTTCTTTTATAGTTGATAATGCATTATCTGAAGTAACATAAAATAGAAAAAAACATAATCAGTTGAATGAACTTAAATGAGGTTATGAGTAAGCTCACTTTCTTTGTAACACAAAATATTAAGTATTTTTTGTCAGTTATAATGTCATTTCAGAAATAAATGAAGATGTTTATCTTCATATAATTGTGTAGTATATTTATGCACATTTTACTAATTAAATCCTACTTAATGTAATAAGAAAATGTTTTAAAATTTATACAATCCACTCGGTCACATGTATTCATAACCTATCACTCCATCCCATTTACAAAACCTGTAATGTTTATTTATACGCATGTTGCACTCCATCCATATCTCTACTGATACTGACTGTGAACGCATGCAATCAAATATCTATCATATACCGATACCAATACTTTTACATTCTGACATGTTACATTAAATACAGAAAAAAGTTAAAAGTAAATTATATTGTGAAAAATTGCCAAATCTTCTAGAAAGAAAGTTATTTTACTTTCTTGCTTAGTTGTGTCCTCTTATATCACAAGTTTGTCAGGGCATAAACTTGACAACTAGTCACGGAGAGCTCTCCATCCTGTTCTGTCTTGAGCCTTCTCTCTCATCTGATGCTATTCTACAATTCCTCTCCTTTCTTCTTCTCCTAACCCAATTCCTTCTATTTCTGACTGATTCTTTCACTTTACCTTTTCCTCTCAACCCTGTATGACCAAACACTTCAAGACAGTCTTTCCTCACTCATTAAACAAATTCCAATCACATTAGCTGTAATTTCTCTGCTTTTTCTCAATGATAGGCTTATGGGTGTCTTGTATGGTAGCCATTAGTGTTAATGGCTGCCTTGTATTTAGTTATGCCTAGTCTTACATTCACTCTCCTGAGGTATTACATTTTCTCAGGTTAGAACTAACTTGTACTTTTGAAATCCCTTAATTAGATCAGTGAAACAATTAAATTTCTTCACCATCCTCTTTTTTTTTTTAATTTGACGCAAGTCAAAAATTGCATCCTGGACCTCTTTAAACTTATGTCCCATGTATTGCTGCAGCCTCTTCTGAAGTGTTATTGAGTAAATCTTTCCAAGCACACTTAGGAGTGAAATTCCTCTATGGTGGTATCCATTTTCACTAATTCCCTTTCTTGGGGAAACAGGGATGATTACTGAAATTTCCTAATTGTTCACAAAGTGATCAGACTTATTAACAGACACCTCCTTACACTTTAGCAATTTGGAAGCAATGTTATCATGCCTCGGAGACATGATAACTCGGAGACATGATTGTTCCCAATCTTTTGTTTTTAGGTCTGCTATCATCTTTTCTTCTGTGATATCCTTTTCATACATATATATTAATATCACTGAATGTAGCTCATCCACTGCAATCTTGAAGACATTCTCGTGGTATCCATCAGAAAAGTGTTTTCTGCATTTGTTATTATTTCATTTTTGTGTGACTTGACTTCTCACCAGTATGCCTAATCAATTTTTAGAAGGCAATTATCATTTTTAATCATTTATCTAATCATTCCTGAGGCAATTCAGAATCTTACAAAAAAGGTTTTTATTTTCAGCACAGTTTTTCTTTGTTTTGACAAAAATCCTCCAAAGCCTCATATATAGGATCACTCATTGCATTTTTAGTTTTTACTCTCTTTCATATTTTGGGAACAATCATCAGAGCCTTTAGTTATAATGAACTTCCATCTTAAATTTTTCCTTTCCTTAAGTTTTTGTTTCAGTTGAGGCAACTATCAACTGGTTTTCTTATGGTCATTCCCCACCCTTCATAAAAAATTGTTATTCTTCATTTTTCACTATTTTATCTCAAACTTTAACTATTAGATTTAATAAGAGGCTGACCCTGTTCCTAATGGTGGTGTCTTCCAATCATTATTCATAGACTATTTATCTTTCATGTACTATCAGGGAAATACATTTTACCTGAAATAAAATATGTAATAATAAAAACGTTTTACCAGTAACAAGTTAAAAACCTGCACATTATTATTTTTGTAAATATTTGAAAATACACTTTAGAATTATGATCCATTCTTCTTCATTAGTGTTGCAGTAAATACTGCTGTTAATGACACGTTTCTTTAAGCAGTTAGGAAATAATATTATTCTTGATCTGAGCTCTTCTTTTTATTAAAATTTCCTTATATTGTTTTTGTTAAATTAATGTTATGTGAAGCTAATACTGTTCAAGTGTGTTAAGTTTGTGACTTTATATACTATTTTATAACATGTTGCATAAAATACTGAACAAAAACAATAAATTGTAGAATAGCAACAGACAGTACAATGTTTACATACATCAATAACATTCATATAAAATTATTAATTTTTTCAGTTAAACGGTTATGGTATCAATCTCAAAATTATTAATTTAATATATGAAAAAAAAACATCATTGAACACAGAAATCCAAGAATGTATGAATAAACTGCTGCACCTGCTCCAAATACTACCTCTAGACAAACTGGAAACACATTCATCCACAGCGTAGAACACATACAAGCTCTAAATACCTTAGAATCAATCTTTGCCTGTCATATAATAGAAAGTGAAGATATGTACTAACATAAACTATAACACACAAATTGTATTCATACAACAAAAAATTTACAAACTTGATATCAGGAAATTTATTGATCCATTAAATTTCTCAGTGACAAATGAACAACCCAATGTAGATAAAATATACAGTTTGACATTTACTAAATAGGTTCCCTAACTTTAAGATAAGTATAGGGTCACCTGCCACATTACTGAAAAAGGAATATCTGTAAATCTTCTGGAACTTTATTTCTGTTGTAATCACATCATTCATGGTTTAGGCAATTTGCCTGTTCCAACTCCAAAAAACTATACAATATATAAAGTTTACTAACATTTCTGAGGTTTATCCAAACTTCTTCAACCTGCAGGTTATTGAATATGGCCATCTTTGGAAATCTATTATCTGTCATTCTATCCAGGTGTTCTCATTATTCTTTGTTGTGCTCAATTGTACATTGCACAACCTTAACACTTAATTCATTTCTATTATCCTCACTATACAGCTTGTCCTTTCTTGACCAGTTTTTAACTTGTAAAAATTTTATTTCAGGAGCTAGAATCCTGTTTGGTTCTCTTTTGCTGGGTATCTAGGTTTCACTTTCCTAAAGCAATGTGGGTATTGCCATCACTCTACAGAACTACATCTGTGTCTCTTTTCTAATGTAAAGTGCTTCGAATTGTACCCCAGACAGTTTGAAGTTTGCTAATCTTAAAATTAAAGTCTTTTTCCTCTTCAAACATTATTATGCAGCAAAGATAATTAAAATGAAACAACTGGTCAAGAATTTGATTTTTAATTAAAATTTTGAATCTTATTGGGAACATTTCCAAAAAATTCCATTACTTTAAAATATTTTCATGTACTAGTCCACACTAACAAAATGTAGATTATACACAGCTCCTTAGATGGTTGTCAGGAAACAAACAAAATTAACTCTACAATCTAAATTTAATTGGATTCCAAGTTAAACACTTCACTCCAGTTTGTACACAGATTGTCAATGTACAGAATATATCACAAAGTTCTCCCAAGACTTTCATAACCTATTCTACTTGTGAAAATGGAAAAGGTTAATATAAACATTTATTTCTTGAAATGCTTCATTTGCAAGTTACAGTTAATGACAGATTTTGCTTGGATTTCAGCTACCCCAGTAAAATGAGGTTTTACTGAAATTTTTAGGACATAAATAAGGGGGCAGAAGTAGTTATTTCTTATGGTTTTTGACCTGAAAAATTTAATAAAATAGGTTCCAGAACTGTATATGCAGTAGTTTTTGAGAAATCTGGGGTGAAAACCAATCGATTGGGGAAAAAACCCTGTTTTTTATGTTTGATATAATGGGGAACTTTGTTAAGTTGTAGAGAATTAAATTTTGAATATAATGATCTAAGATAAGTTAAATAAAACAAACAAAATTTAGAAAAATTTGAATTTTATTTGGTAACAGTACATTATTACATTGTCAGAAAAGTTGCTGATTGCAAACAAAAACCAATTTCTATTTTGGTAATCTAAGATAAATAAAAATTATTTAGATAATATTTTTTTTTCTTAATGACAGAAATTATTATTATTATTAAATTATTTGAAAAAGATACATTAGGTATATCGGGTACTGTGAACTGTGCTGTCATTAGCGAAGGTTTTCTGTGAATTTTACTCTGAACATGATTGGTTGCCATTGAAGTAATGTCCTACTTATTACAGCAGAGGAATACGCAGATATGGTATTCATTTTGGGTATTTTTAATGGTAATGCTACAGCTGCTGAAGTAGAATATGAAATGCGTTTTCCCAATCGGAGGATTCCAGATTACAAAACAGGTAGCGCGACTTTTCGCAATCTTCGGGAAACAGGTTTACTACCGTGCCAAGTATTCGTACCAGCTACGAATCTGAAACAATCTGTTCAACAAATCGCTTTTATTGATGAAATTATTATCGATGCAGTTCAGCGCAATCCAGGCTTCAGTACATGACTTGTTTCTATGCGAATCAGAGTTTCGTATTCGATGATTTGGAGGATACTTAAACAAAGTAAGTTTTGTACTTATTGTAAACAGCGAATTCAACATAAACACCCAGGAAACAGTCCGCTTTGCCTGGAGTTCTGCAACTGCTGGAATACAAATCGACAACTCTACAAGTATGTCTTGTTTACCGATGGTACGTTAACAAAGTTATTTTATTCCAAATCTAAAAAGTGAATTTCCGACAAAACCTTTTTGTGTTTTACCCGTTTTTCATAAAACCTAAGTGCAAGAGAGGTCTGAGACCACTTTTATTCAATTTCTTAGACCAAAAACCATCAGGAAGCACCAAATTTACCCCAAGAATTTTAGTATGGTTTAAATTCACAAAGGTAGCAGAAGTAGGGCTAAATGTTTTGGGAGCTGAAACTAGCTAACAAACCATTCTCTGTTCTATGTTTATTTGAACTTTTTTCTTATTTTTGGTTATTGAGTCATCTACCGAGAGATTGACGTGTACTTAGGAATCATTTTGTATGAATGCGCGCATGCGTATTAAATAAAGTACGTGAGAGCAGAAATCTTGGCTCAACCCAACATTAGTTAATATTTCCAATGCATTAAACTCTACAAACAGTCACTACATTTTTTCCAGGGCATAAAGTTCTTAAAACCATAATTAATTGTTAAGTTCTAAGTTTTTCAAAATTTCTCATCGGATACATACATGTAGAGATTGATAGAAATGGAGGCAAAGGTTCATCATCGGCTGTAGTAGTATGAAAGATGTCTGTTAGACAATGTTATTTGTCTTTGATACATTAAAATTTGACAAACATCAAAACCAAGAGACAGTAAAGCTAATTCATAATCAACTACTTTTATGGGTGGGAAAGATATGAATTGTTGATAGAATGGTGTTTAGCCATTTATCAAATTTTGAATAGGCCGTTGTGGAAAAAAATGTTAAAACTTTTCTAAGATATTTTAAGTTTTTCAAAAAAGAAGGTTACTGTGTTGGTTTCAAAGTAATTGCAAAAGTTAAGTGTATGCATTCTGAGCATAAAGAACTCTTAACAAATCACGCATTGCTTTGTTGTTGCAAATCACAAATGCAACAACACAGGACTGCACAGATTGAGTAGCAGGGATTATACAAAATAATTAATTAGACACACTAAATGCACATTATCCCATTCACACAAGAAATACATTTAGAGGATACATATAACAAACTCAGGTTTTTCATATAATTTCATTGAAACAAGACATAAATAATTAACCACATGTAAAACACACAGCTCACACACCTGATACAAACACAAAGTTTCAATTGAGCATATTATAAGATGTATTAAACAAATAAACACAGCATATATTAAATGTATTATTTGATTGAAAGCACTATTAACATTATTGCTACCAGTAACTGCACTGAAGGTACTGCTAATTAGTTCTGCAGAAGAAAAGTCAGTATTTTGAAAAATTATTTATAATTTTAATAATTTTATCATTTTAGCTATATTTTTATATTACAATGAGAAAAAAATTTAACATCATACACCCCAATGTTAATACTTGATTACACTTGTATACTAAATAACATGTTTAGTTGAAACTATTGTTTAAATGGAGATAACTTGAAGTATTATTCTTTTTAAAAAAAATAGCAATTCATGGTCAGTCTTGAGAAAAGAAAATGAAATGTTTACATTTGATATCACACATTATTTAACATTTTCATTTTAATTATTTTTTATCGTTAACACGTTAGTATTATGTCATTTTTTTTTAATACTTATGTATTTATAAATCAGTTGACAGATTTTTAAAATCAATTGTGATATGTAAATGATTACAATGTTCTGATTTATACAGAAATCTTTTCAGTTACATTTAAACCTTCTTAATTGTTATTTTTATACTTTGTTATTATATTGTAGCTATCATATAGACTGCCGATAACTGAATAGAATGTTTTTATTGTGAATAGTAGTTATAAATTCCCTTAAGAAAGTCACGGTATATGCTACTCTGTAGTCTCAACTTGTTGAGTACAGAAGCATCTTTTACTGTTCCTTAGTAGCTATGCAATCTATTGCTAAAAAGTATAAGTATTTGAGCTGTCAGACTACCATCAGTCCTTGCGCTTGTGATTCAAAAGATTAAACATAATTTTATTCTAGTAATAAAGCTCATTTAAAAAAAATACAGTGGGCTTTAGAAAATTGTTGGCAATTTTGTTGATTAACATGCATATGGAAGCATTTTCGGGATGATAATCCTCCTAGGAAAAGGGATGTTGAGACTCTCACGCGTGCGTCTTTTATAGTTTTTTTTTTTGTTGTTAGGGGTGGGGGGTTTAAAGTTTTTTCATAGAATGCAGTATATTATACATTTGATTACAAACCAGTCATATATGAGGGTTATTTTTTTTTCAAGGTCCGATCGGTTGCGAAATAAAAATCCGCGCAAAACCGGATGAACCTTTGCGCTATGTGTTGCACAACGTCTCTAGTATGGCCTTCAATCACGCCACCTGACTTCATTTAGTTCTGAACACGCAGCTAGCACGTAAACATGTCTACAACAATAGCATCTCCCTCCAAGTGTGAAGTACATGCGGTAATTCGATTTCTTCAGGCTGAGGGGTGTAATGCAGCTGAAATTCATCGACGAATAAGTAATGTGTACGGTGAAACTTCAGTGAGTGACAGCAAAGTGCAACAATGGTGCAGGAACTTCAAAGCAGGACATACAGATGTTCATGATGCAGGTGGTCAGGGAAGGAAGCAAGTGTCAACCAATGATCTCGTTGAGCGAGTGGATGAGGCAATTCGAGAAAATCGTCAGTTTACAATTTCTGTATTGAGTGATTCATTTCCTGAAATTTCAAGGTCAGCTCTCTACACCGTTGTGAGTGAGAGACTTCAGTAGTGTAAACTGTGTGCGAGATGGGTTCCCAAGATGCTGTCCGACCATCACAAAACAATGAGAATGGACACCTCCCTAACGTTTCTCCAGCGCTACCACAATGAAGGAGAAGATTTTTTGAACAAAATTGTTACAGGGGACGAGACATGGGTTCATTTCGAAACTGAAGAAACAAAAAAACAATCCAAACATTGGATGCATTCTCATTCTCCCGGTAAACCAAAGAAGTTGAAGCGAACCTTCTCCAACAGAAAGTGTATGGCTACTGTGTTCTGGAACCGGAAAGGAGTTCTCTTTGTGGAATTCATGGAACGTGGCACGGCCATCACTGCAGCCTCATACTGCATGACTCTTCAACATCTACGAAGGACAATTCAGAATAAGCAGAGAGGAATGTTGTCATCAGGCATTTCTTACCTTTCTCCTTGACAATGCTTGGCCGCACACTGCAGCTTTAAAAAAGAAGCTCCTGCAGCGTTTTCGTTGGGAAGTGTTCGATCACCCACCATACAAATGGAGCCAAGCCATTGGGCTTGGCTCCATCTGATTTTCACCTCTTTGCTCACATGAAATGCTGGCTAGGAGGACAACATTTTGGCACAGACATTGAGCTGCAGACCAGCATAGAAACATGGCTGAAAACACAGGCGGCTTAGTTCTATGACGAGGGTATTGGAAAGTTAGTACCACGCTACGACAAATATCTAAATCGGAGTGGCGACTATGTAAAGAAATAGCATAACTATGTAAGTACTTGTTAAAAATAAAAATTTTTTTATTTTCACTGTGGTTTTAATTTCGTGACCGATTTTGGACCTTGAAAAAAAAATAACCCTCGTACATTGAACACTTCTTTCATTCAATGTTCTTTATAAAGATTTTTTTCTGGATTGAGAAATTATTATGAGCCTGGTTGTAGTCCTTGAAAAATGTAATTCTTATATCATTAAAATGTCCTAGTTCTTCACAATACAATGTAAAGCAGAAGAATTAAAATGTAAGTAAGAAGCTTTGAAAAGAAGCCTCAACTAAAAAGAATTGAGCTTAACATATATTCAATGAAGTAATTTGTCAACGAACTGCTTTGTTGCATTTAGAAAATAATGTATTTTAACAATAAACCAGATGTAGAAATGTTCTGAGAAGTTATTTCTTAGCTCTAGCGAAAATAATGTATCATATAAATAAGTAAGCTTTTTATTTTGATCAATACATAATTAATTATACATTATATAGATCACATCAGAAGTAGACAGATTTGTCATGGGTACAAAAAAGAATTGTCTCAGTTGAATCATGGAAAACCATGGTAAAATCTTCACCAGAGCGTAATAAAATACACAATTATATATATTAAAAAATTGATTCAAGCCCATATTAATTATTAGAAATATAAATACAAAAAGATACAAAATATAGAAAATAACTATAATTAAATTTGGAAAGTGTTAATGAAAATTACTTGAACACCTAGTGTACAAATTGAATAATATTAAAAAAATCAATTTTTAATTTTTTAATTAGTATTATTTTAAAACTCATTCTTAAGAGTAATGTTATTTCTGTAAAAGAAAATTGTTTAGTTTTATTAGCAGATTTCTAAAGATTTGTAGAAATTGCTACTGCACCTGCTCAAATTTTCTAAGGAGGTGTCAGTGGGAGGGAGGGAACAAATCTCCTTTATATTTTGGAGTCTCCTGCACTCGATTCTGCAATATTTATACACATATGTGAATATGTATAAGATTTTTTCGATCATTCTACCAAACACAAATCTTAACCAATTTTGACAAAACTTGGTGGGCATGATGTAAACCTACTGGGAATAGAGCCCCTATTGATTTTTAATCACATTGGTTCACACGAACCGGAGTTAAAGCCAGAAAACATGGGGTTTTTTGGGTATATTTTCAGCTTTTTTCACTTTACTGGGCACAATTTTTAACTGATTTTGATGAAACTTGGTGGGATTATGAAAACTTAGTAGAAATAGAACCTATTGATTTTCATGTGATTTATTTCTCAGGAACCGAAGTTAGAGGCAAAATACTGAGTTCTTTGATATATTTTCAAGGTTTTTATGTTATAACTTAAAGGGTCACATGTTAGAAAGCCAAAATTAAATTTCTTAGCAGCACCATCAGGTGTTAGCTGGTTTCCCAATGGTCCCAAAACATTAAGTCAAATTTATACAAGCTGGTTTCCCTGATTCAAATTCAAATTAGTTTTGCAATAATCCAAAATGTGATCTAATGTGAAGGAAAGGGGTTGGAGTCCAAAAAAACAGTTCTGAAATTTTAATCATTTTGGATCAATATGAACCTTTTCTTTTTTGTGAGCATGGCTCCAAAACAACACAAATTATCAAAGTGAGTTGTTGACAAGTAGCAGTGTTAAGCAACTGATGCAGTCAAAACTCAACAACTTTGTCAAAAGGAGGAAAAAACATAAATATACAAATATAATATCTATTGGAACAATTCACAGTACCTTGGAGTATTATAAAAGAACATGAAATACAAAAAACACTGAAAGCTTGCTAAACATTGAAAGCAATATTATTCTCAAAAATCATTACACTAGTGTGTCTTTTCTTTCTTAATTAAAACTTAAAATCCACCATTCTGATGCACTGGGACAGAGTTTTTTTAAAATAAATTTGTGAGATCTTTTTTAATTTTTGTTTTTATAAAACAGCAGCATAGAAATATTGCACTGCATGAAAACAATTTTTTGTCTGGTTTGACACAGGTGAATGTTGCTATTTTTTTTAAAGAATATGTGACTACTATTCTATTTAGCAAAGATTGCACATTTGTAAATATAAATATGCGAATAAGTTAACATTTCTAATTTTCAAAATATCTTTCTACATGATTCATGCTTACAGGTGCCAAACAATGATCTGACAACGTATTTTTTATCTTGTTAACTAGTTTAGACTCCTTGAGAGAACCCTATGAGATGGTATTATACTTCAGACAGAGGTATAAATAAGCATAATAAATATTAATGATGATGACAAGCTTAGATACTTAGGTGCTTCAATGTAAAACAATACAACTTCTGATGAATGACTGTACAACTTGACTTCTGTAATAGCACATGCTTTTCTGGAATATGAACCTTGCTTGAAATGGTTTGGATTAATTAATGTAGGAAAAATTAAGTGCATACACTTTATTCAATCGACAACATGGTGTGTATCAGATAGATTCTTTTATAGATATTTTGTTCATCTATATTAAGCTTGTTGAAGTAACTTACACCAGAATAAGCATTCTTGGATGCAAATAACAGTAAGCATAAGCATCTTAAGTTGTTAAAATAGAGCTTAAAGCGATCTTCTTTACCTGCTAATTTTTTTAAAAACTTCTTTCTGCTTCTTAAAATCATCCTTTTAAGAATTCCTTGTATGCTTTAACACCTTGAGGAAGATGAATATGAAGTTTTATTAGAAAGCTAATTGAGGAAAATTTAGATGATCTCAGGTGGTCCATGACATTACCTGGAAAACCACTCTGCACAGTTATTTATTTATTTATTTTTTTTTTAATAAATGCTGGCTATGTGATTGCCTCAATCCTGTTTGTTCAGTATAAATCCCAGAGGACTAATTTGTTCCTTATCATATATTCTGGATTTTACAGTTACATAAATTGAACCCATTACATTCATGGAACAACTTTTACCTGAGTTACATGTTTATCCAACTTTGATATTTGCTTGGCTCTAATTAACAGAGTTTCATCAGCAAAATAATCATCTGTCTATTACCATGCCAATTTAGATCATAAATCATAGATCATAAAAAACTGGATAGATCCCAATGTAGGTGTGGAATACTTACAGGAAAATTAACAATTGTTGAATACATCTCATAAATCAGTTCTTTACAATTTTTATAAGATGGAAACATTTTCTAGATGCATCCACTGTTTCATAATATTTCAATTTGATCGTTAAAACATCATTATATATGTGATCATAAGCTTTAGTTAAATCGTAGAATGCACATTTAGCTATTTCTCTTATCTTCAAAGGTTATATTATAAAAATATTCTATTCCTTGCTTCCTTGCTATTAAATTTTTGAAAAACTCAAATAAAGTAAATTTGTAAGTCTAAGAATTTTTTTCCTGAATATATAAAAGAAATAAATGAAATAGTAAGTATTATTATTGGATAACACTTCCTTCTTAATCCACTCTATTGTTTATGATGCTGGATAATGTCAAACAATAACATTTAGCATATGAATATTGTTATGACAAATTGCACTTTTTGGTCAATTATTAGTATGTTTAAAATAATTTCGATTACTATTCAACAGTCAATTTGGAGAAGTGCCAATAGTGTTTGCTGTATATACCTGTTTACATGCAATAAAGAAAGGATGTAAAAGTAATTTGCAAGCTCTTGTTGAAATGTAAAAATTAATGCTTTGCAATGCACTAAAAGTTATATATTTAAAACTTGTAACATTAACATTATAAAAAATGAGTAATCAGACTGATCTAATAAACACATTTAAAAAAAGTAAAAAGTACTTTTTAAAATATTCCTTAAACATCTACTTTTACCATACATCCACTGTTAAAAGTAACACCAACTTCTTACTAAACTTTAGTTTTGTAAAGAGTCAAAAAAGATTCCAAAAAATAAACATTTTGTACATGTTACATCTATCGATATCATTGGGTTACAGAACCACTGCTGGAACAAAGGTCTTGGTTGGGAGATCCCAACTGAGATATACAAGTATGAGCTAAGGCTCTCATAAAGCAGTTGTTTTGTATTATTATAATTATAGTGAAATTTTAAGCTGTTATAGAACAGCGATAATATTTATTTGTAGCAGTATAAGAAAATAGTTAAAAATCCAAGTTCAAGATTTAAAATACTTATCTTATTGTCTCAATCTCTAAATTATGTATAACATTCATTTTAGAAGCTTACCTCATAACTTCATGCTCATACTTCATAAAAAAAAGCACATCAAAAAACCCCTTAACTCAACATGCAGTACATCATTAAGCATAACAAACATAACTTACACTAAAGACTGAATAGTAGAAACATTCTTCATTTAAAAAAACATACTGATTCAAACATAAAAAGTACCACAAAAAAATCTTGGAAATAATAAACATATTAATAAAAAAAAATTACATTCCAAAACTAATATGATGGTCTCCTGTGGGCTCTTCTATTTTCAGTATACAAGCAGTAAGCAAAATCTTTCTGGAATACAGAACAAACATAAATATTTACCAAACAACAATTCAAAATGTAATTGTACATTTATAAATACATATATGGTATCATTTAGTTATTCCAAAGCAACCCAAGACAATGTGAAGTTTTATAAACTACATCACATGTTAAACTAAAGCTGAATATGGATATAATACAGAAATATATTCTCGTAGCCTCAATATTACAAAAAGCAACCAACAGAAACATATTTTCAAAATATACATGAAACCATCAGGGACAGACACTTTCATTTGCTACACCTCAAATCACTCAACCTCACAAATATCAGCCTTTAGAAGTATGATTTGCAGACTACTCAATATGCTCTTATCAAATTAAGAATACACAAAACCTCAATGTTTAAAATCTTTAGCACACATAAACAGAAGTACACTAAATAAAAAAGATAAATTAAATAAAAAGTAGATCATGTTCACATACATAAACAAAGACGCAAGACTAAACGAAGTAGCAAAAAAATCAAAAAAAAATCTGGGTACAGTATGGATTTTGGAACAATAAATAAAACAAATATCTTTACCTCTTGCTGCCTACTGTAACATATCTGTGACAAATAAAAAAAAAGCTCCATGTAACACTGATTTGTAATTAAATTTCTTTGAAACTTGTATCACAGTTCTGTAATTTAAAATCAGATCTGTAATTAAAAATCAGTCACCAGCTACACTCTGTTGGATATTTTTATAACTAATTATTCATCAGATTGAAACGGTGGCCATACTGAACAACTGATGGCAATTCAAGAAATTAGAAATATTCTATTACAAACATCAAGTAAGTATATAATTTTCAAAAATATTTTTGGTGATATTTACATTTTTGTTTATAAATAGAGATAATTACGTAACCAAAAAATTGGGAACTATGTGATAAAATATTGAAAATAGCTTTGCAACATATAGGTTATTCTAGGTTACTTGGTGAATTGGTGTTTAGGTTTTTTGGTGTTTAGGAAATGCATATGTTTTAAAGTGATGTTTTCTCCTTAATTTACTCTCTTTTTAATTCTTTATGTTTTTTTTTTTGTGTACAGATAGATTTATGGTTTGGTAAAAGACCTATTGGGGCAGTTCCAGAGGAGAATGATAATGAGAGTATTGTGATGATAGTGATGAGGATCCTGACTGCATTCCTGGTTAATTTGGTGATTTGGTAAATGTGCAGTGACTCCTGAATCAACTTTTATGAGTGCAGAACCAGTGGCAGAAGCCAAACACTGGAATAAAAAAAACAAAGAAGAGATATTAATTCCTTGCCCAATATCTATAAAAATTTATAACGCGTAGGTGTTGACCTAATAGATGGTCTAATCTCTTAATATCTTATTCCAAAATTGAAATTTCTTCAAACAAATTTTGTCTAAGATTATTTTTCCATTTAATTGACTTGGCTGTTGTGAAAGGATGGGGTTTGAGCTGGAAGCACTTCAAAATTAACAAATTTCAAAGAAAATGGATCTTTTGGAATTTCGCACATAAATAGCAGCTGCTTTGTGCAATGAAGGAAAGCTCAATAGAAAAAATACTTGGACAGAACTGCACAAGAAAATCAAATTTTCATTATTTTATTTTGTACAATATAGTTTGTTTAATTATTTTGTATAATTTTTTTCACAAGAAATATTCAAAGCATAAATTAAATGGGCAAACTAAAACAGGTAAATTTATTTTTTGTTTAATATTAAAATATATTTTCTGTTTATAATAAAATTAAATTATTTAAATTATTATAACCAAAATAATAAAAAATAATATATAGACCTTACAATCAAGCATCAGGTTTAAACTCGGTCACCACTGCGATTCGCTGCATAAGCATATATGAAAAATACACCAATATAAAGTAAATATAACCTCAATTTGAGGTTGTACAATCAATTTAAGGTCGATAATAGATGGTCTTAAGTTGAGCGTAACTGAAGAACTACTTAACCAATCATTATTAAATTCTTACATGCACAACTTCAAATACACTACTATAGCATATCTAAATTTCACTGAAATTGATCTTGTAGTTTTGGAAATTTTTGACCGTCAAATTTTATACATAGGCCTGTATGTAAGGAAATTACATTATAAGTGAATGGTATTTTTGTAGTCCTCATACCTCAAAATGTCAATTTCACACACACGCACCTCTCCCCCCCATTCAATTGTACGATCTCAAAAGTAATACCATACTTTTCTTCAAAAATTCTGAAAAACATTGTGATCCCTCTACTGATCTAATTAGTTTACAGCTAACACAGAAAAAAACACAGGGGCCCAGCAACAGCAATGCTTGCAGGAGTTAGAAAAGACCAGATTGGTCATTGGCCTTTTCATGATAAAGACTGGTAACTATGCAAGAAGCCAAGCTGTAAAGGTCTTATTTTTGTAAAGTGCATCAAATGTCAAATATTCTCTGTTTTACTATTACTACGAACTGTTTTAGTGAATTTCACCAATAGATAGAAAAAGAATCAATTTTTCAATAATTTAGTAAAACTATTTTTATATAATGAGTAAAATTGTGGATAAATCTTTCTTTTAAAATTTAGTAGGGAAATATCTAAAATTTTAATTTAACCAAAATCTACTTTCAAGAATACTGCAGTAAACTGACATTTTACTTTATTTAATTTACTTTTTCTTACATTACTTTATGTAAAGTACTACTGTTTGATTATTAGTAAAATTTAAATTTTCTCTTTTATAAGTTTTATGGTTTGGTTTATGTTTTATTATTTTGTGATAATTAAGTAAAAACTTATCTGATTTGTACTTACCTGTTTTGTAATTTACATAAAATAATATGAAGTAGTACTAGACTTTTCTTTTTGTGCACAAGTGAAAGTTTTATTGCCTGTTGTATAATGCATATACCTAAGCTGAAATTTTTAGCCTGTCAAAAAAGTTTCAGTTTTTAGTACACTAATCATTTACTGACATATAAATAAATTAAAATCATCCAAAAAATATTTTTTTACAGTAGCTTTTATAATTCAGGCAGTAAGAGGTTAAAACAGTACACAATCACAGAAACATAAAACAAAGAACACAATCACCAAACACAATGTGTAGAAATTGCTATGACTCAAACGTTCTGTACAGATTTAACCAGTACTTTCTACATAAAGTGGATCACATTTTAATTCTGCTGGACATTATGAAGTACAAAATACAAACATACTGGTTTATAATATACTAAACTAACAGATACAATTTAAATCTAACACTGCCTGCCTAATTAAAAAACCACTAGTAATAACATCAGCTGATGCTAGAGTGAGAACAGAAGCAAGTCACCAAGAAGATGATGGGTGTGAAAAACACTGACATAATTTTTTTGAAACACTATATTTGTTTTTTTTATTTATCAGTTATCTTTTATATACACATTGTTGCAAGTATTTTTTGAGAAACTATCTTAACCATTTTTGAAGAGGAGGTAGAAATTCAATGGAATTGTGTTCTTTATTTCTCTGATTTGTATTATATAATTGTTTTGCATAATGCTTTTTGATTTAGCATGAGGACAAGTCATTTCACTATATCTTCCTCTAGTAATTTGCATATTTAAAATTTTTAGATAAAAAAAATCTATATTGCAGGTTAACTCTTGACACTTAAATTATCAACATAAAATAATTTTATTTGTAATGACCATAAACAAATCTGCTAGCTAGGTAAAACATATAAAACAAATGAGCAATATTACTTGCAGTGGTTTTGATTGCAGTTTTCAGTGGTTAAAATTATACTAACTACAAAATAAACCAAAAGTATTTTAATGAAGTGTTTATTAAATTTAAACCTTAATGTTTTCAGTTTGTTTTGTGATTGTCTTTAATGAACTGTTGTTTTCTACATTAATATTAATTGATATTTTTTTGATTTATTTGAGTTATAAACAAAAATATTTAAGATTTGATATTAGATTTAGTTGTGTTATAAATTAAACTGTTCAAGTATGCTAAGATGTATTTATTAAAAAAATGAAAATAACAGTCTTTCAGAGGGAACAGTTTACCTGATTTAATTAAATAAAAACTTTTTACCAGATTTTTAAAAGGAGGTTTCTGACATTGTTCAAAATGTATGTTAAATGTTTTTTTTTAAGTTTAGTTAAATAAATTCTATTGACATTGAACTGATTTCTTTATAGGTTACTGAATTATTGATACAGATGGCCAAAACACTGCTAGCATGAGAAACGCCCAATCTATTTTTGAAACCCTTCCGTTATACCCTTAAATATTCTTCAGTACCCACAGTACCATACAGTTAACCTTTCAGTACTGCACAGTGGTTACGCTTAAAATTAGTCTCTTGAAGTCATATATCAGAGTCGGATCAAGCTGATTAATAAAAGAACTGCAAGTTTTCTCTCTGAGGGGTGGGGGGAGGAACCCATTAATATTCTATTGTACGATTGAGTCGTTAATATGGTGGATATTGCTAACCTACGAGAAATTGTTCGGAAGGACGAATATTGAAAGCTCTATTGAAGGCTGTTGCTGCCTTTTCTGGAATTCGCAGAGTTATCCATCCCGATTGGGTTGAATTTCCGTACCATGCGTATCCTCTATAAGGGTATAAGTGAGGCCATTATGTTATACGCTACGCCTGTCTGGGCTCATCGTATGATCTTTAGGTGTTTTAGGGAGATTCTTTTGAGAGCTCAGTGTCTCCTTTGGTTGGGTGCTGTCGGCGGTTACAGGATTGTGTCACGGGAGGTAGTCTGTGTTATTGCTGGCATTTAGCCGATAGATATTCTTGCTATAGAACGTAAGGAACGTTATATTTCCAAACAGGATGGTCTTCTTACTTCGGAAAATGCGGGAAATTGAAGACCAGGGTTTTACATCTTGGCAGTCCAGGTGGGATGACTCCCTTGTTGGTCGTTACAGGCACGGCATAGTTACAATTGTGTCTGATTTGCGCGCGGTTAGGTGGGTTTTCCCCAATCGGTATATTATGCAATTCCTTTCCGAGCATGGTGATTTTTGGGAGAAATTGGCTAGGTTTCTTTTAGTAGATTCAGGTCTATGTCCGGATTACGACGTTGATGACACGGTGGACCATGTCCTTCATATCTGTTCCCGGTACGAGGCTAAACGTACCAGAGTAGTTAGAGAACTTTAGAGAGTGAAGGCCTTTCTTTATCTCCGTGTTAATTGGAAGGTCCGTCGGGAATGGTTGGTAGTAGCTGGTTTCCTCAGTTTCCTTGCATTACGTAGATCGGCTGAAGATGTTAAAACGTAGTAAGATCCTGGGTGACTAGGGTTTTGGCCGAGACATTTGATTGGCCGGGGGTCGGCAGCGAGCCTCGGTTAATTGAAAAGCAGTGATTGTTGAAGTCGAGTGGCGGAGCCGCTGTCGGCGGGGGAGAGGACTGGGCTACCGAGGACATGGTTGTCCATGCAGCTCTGAGGTGTGGCACTGTCTTGCCGAGAGCGGTCTTCGAATGTGATGGAGTAAATACCATGCGGTTAATTTAGAGCAATAGTTGTTAAAGTTGATTGGCGCTTCCCGTCACGATCAGAGGGTCATGGCTCGCTTCGCTCTCCCTTCCCGTTTTCTCCCGTTTCTCTTTCCCTTACTTCCCATTCCTTCTTCCCTCATTTTCCTTTCCCTTCCTCTTTTCCTTTTCCCCTTTTTCTCCTCTTTTCTTTCTTCCATTTTCCCCTTCTTCCTTTTTACCCTCTTCCCTTTTACCTTTTTCAATTTTTCTCTATTTCCATTTTCCCCTTTTCCGATTTTTCCCTTTTTCCCTTCTTCCCCGGTTTTCGATACCAGTTGGTTTTCAATGAATTTTGGTATAGGTTCATTTTGCCGCTAAGCAGAAATCATGGTAAAATTATTTGTTATTTCTAATTTATAAACAAAGCCTTTTCCGGACTCATGTTTATTATGAACTTTTTTCATTATTTTAAACAGAGAAATATAGCTGTAAAATTTAACGGCATTCTTCTGGAGCACTCACACACTCATTCTGTCGCTCTGTGCGCGCACACGATATGTTAATATTACTTCATTTCCATGCTTTACCTACGTTTTTAATCTCAACCAGTTTTTTTGCATCTGACATCTTCAATTATTTGCTTTACATATTCTAATTTTTTAATTCCATTTTAATTTAATTATTTATTTTAAATTTAATATTATTTTATTTAATTTTAATTTTAAATTTATTTAATCCCCATCCTCTTCCGCCATTTTCCTTTCCTCTTTCCTTCTTTTTCTTTTCATTTTCATTTCCATTTTTCCCTTTTTATTTTTTCTATTTTCTCCTTCTCTTTTACCTTTTTCGATTTTTCCCTTTCTCCCTTCTTCCCCGCGCGTAAATCGGTCCAGCAGTTTTTTAGTCTATAGCGGACACACATATCGGAAACATTGCAACGGAATCGTAAAATATTTAATGTAGCGTATGTTGCTTTTACGTCCAACAGTTAGCGCTGTTAACACGAAATTTAGTTTTTTATCGATTTGAATCCCTTAAAATCAAAATTTCGCAAAATCCTTTCTTAGTGCTTGCCTACTTAAAGATACGAAGGTACCCTGAAAATTTCAAGATTCTACCTATAATACTTTGGTTGTACGTTTATTATTAGTCAGTGAATCAGTCAGAACATTCTCTTTTATATAAGAGATTCAGTTTGGCAGGGGGTGTGGTACAAATATGGTGGGGTGGTGAGACCCATCTAGAACAAAAAATAGCAGAAGAATTTTCCAACACTTAAACTACATTGAATCAAATTGATGACTAAATAAATTTGTCGAAAAAATTACGTTATTATTTAAAATTATAAAATGTGTATTAAGTATTTTTTATATAGAACAAGATGATATTGTTTCTGGAAAACGTTTTATTAATTTAAAAAAAAAGTGGTGGGATAATCTTTTATGCGGGTCTGTAGTGTATTATAAATGGCAATCGAATCATAAACCTTTTCTTGTACGCTGAAGCATTGTGTTGTGATATATGAAATTCAGTAGTTTTGTTGTATAGTCTAATATAAAACATATTTTTTTTTAAATAGAGCTTTTTTAGTAATGGTAGCACATTCCGCAAATAAAATTTAAAGTTAGATTTTTTTATTTAGTGAGTGTCAACCTATTTCATTCATACATATTTAAGGGCTCTAAAAATGAATCTGACAGTCAAATTTTTTATTGCGATATACATAAGGATCTCAATTATTTTTAAGCAGTAGCTATTTGTATTAGATTTTCCCTATAAAAAATATAAAACGTTACGATTAAGTAATAGCAACGATCTTGTGGTAAAAAAAATTTAAGCATAATTTCTTCCATACGAGATTAAAGAAAAAACTAAAAATCTAATTTTCTTAGAACTCAAATTCTTAATATTATAATCAGGTAATGCCATCCAAGTTGTCCTGCGATAACATGCATTGCGACTAAAACGAATAAATTTTATCGTGATTAAAGTAGAATGCAAAATTAAATACTATTAAAAGTACGTAAGCAGAAACAAATATTAATTTGCCAGCTAAATTAATCCTGATCGCTAAATCAGTATAATTGAGTAAAGAGATTATTTGATTTTATTACCTAAAATACCTACTCGTACTTGTTGAACTTCATAATACATTAAACAAATTTTGTTTAATTATTTTTTTGACATTTATTTAAAATGAATCGGTTTTAATTTGGTTTAACAATCTAAAAATACAATATAATTTTATCAATTAAATGTTAAATTTAGTTTAAATCGTGTAAATTCAACTGGACTATTTATCAGAAGTGTAACCCGTATTAGCATTTACACTTTATCTGCGTTTGCAAACAGATAACGTTTATAATCGTAACACAATATTGTTACAATGTAATTTTTATGTAAGAATTATGCTGCTAAAACAGTGAATATTGCTGTTGTTATAAGGATTATAACTCGTGTACAAGAGATGAAATTCAGCTTCGGACCGCGTTGTTCCTCATCAGTGAAATTTTATAAAAAATTAATGATTACTTATTTTATAAATGATCATTTTCGAAGTTATTCATTTAGGGAACATTTCGTAAAGGGAATCTTTGGCGTTGTTAATAAAGTAAAAGTTTATTCAGTATTTACTGCATTAAAAACAAGTCGCCGTTGAGATAATGTACCGCAATTATATCAAAAAAGTATTTAAAAAATGTTTAATTAAATATTCTTGAATTTTGTTAACTATAATAGCGAAGCCTTCTAGTGTAAGATGTTTAAGAAATAACAGTAGTTAAAAAAAATCATTATTTCTGACAAATTAGGCCTATTTTAATAGAAGAGGAAGTTATTCCTGACCACCAATTTCGTTTCCGGAATGGGCACTCCAGCATTGCACAAACTCATAGCATTTTTGATGTCAGCGGCTTTTTAGAAAGGAAGGTATACTACTCGGCAATTTTTTTTTGGTGATATCCAATAATGTTTCAATAAGATATGGTTGCCTGGTCTGCTGTACAAGTTTAAAATGAGCCTGTCTCAACCTTATTATTTAATATTACTTAATTAATTTGATGGACGGTTCTCGCAGGTTAAATATGGCCGAATTATCAGGCTCTTTTCCAAATCGAGAGTTCTGCAGGATTCAATCTTGGGTCCGGTTTTGTATTCAATCTACAATGGTGATCTTCCTAGCATGGACTCTTGCTTTCTTTCTTTGCTGATGACACGGCGATTATGGTGGTTGACGTTGATCTAACAGTATCGTCGGAGAAACTGCAATCAGAGTTAAACCTTCTCAGTGATTGGTTTGCTAAATGGAAGTTATATGTTAATACTGCAAAGTCGAGTCATATGACGTTTGCAATGAGGAGGGGAGTCTGTTTTCGAGTTTGCTAAGATAAAATTCACATCTCTTATTCGGATAGCGTACGATACCTAAGACTTCATGTGGAGTGCCGTCTAACATGGAAAAATCATGTGGAGAGAAGAAAAAGCAATTAAATATTAAGCTTAGGCGGTTGAACTGGAGGCCCGTGTTAAAGTTAAGTAACAAACTTTTGTTATATAAGGAATTTTTAAGCCAATATGGGCCTACGGAATACAACTTTGCAGTATGGCAAGCAATAGCAATATCGATATTATCGGAAAATTCCAGAACAAAATGCTGAGAAACATTTTGGAGGTGCCGTGGTTTGAAAAGAACAAGAAGATCCACGATTACCTAGAGATTCTATCTATCCGTGATAAAATTCACCGGTTAAGCTCAAACTATATATTTAAGCTTAAAACGCCTGAAAACCATCTGGCTGTTAACCTATTGGATACAGTGGGAACGTGAGATGTCACTAAAGGTTGCATGTATTGGATTTTCAGACTGTTGCGCGGTGAATATGGGTTTTTTCTTTATTTTATTGAAAATTTAACTGTTGTGTTGACCATTTATCCTTTTTTCTCTGTTTCGTTACTTGTTGATTTATGTATACTTTGTTCCGGACTTTGTGTGCATTGTAAATTATATTTTACTCGTCTTTTAATCGTTCGTATGCTTTATTCAGACTTTTACTTTGTTGTCTTTGGAGGTATCGTTGATCACCTCCCTTTCACGTCATTGCTTTATCCGATTTACTTATAGTTTCATTATCTGAGCAATTGATTGTAAATAAAACAGTATAACAAAAAACAAATTACTTATTTTCCCGAGACACATAGGAAAGTAGTTGAAAGTTATTGTCTTTATGTTAATTAGATAGTAAAAAGATTTAAAAAAATGTTTTAATGCGTAAATGATGTTCCAAATTTTCTTTCGTCCTATAAATCTACTAGAGTATTATAAAGTTGGAACAGTGCTGCATATTTTAAATAAGACTGCTTATGTTAGAATTTAATATAAACAAGCTGTTTTTTTTAAACTAGTTTATGTAAACAAGGAAAACCATTTCTACCATTTCCATCGGATATTATATTTTACTAACTGTATTTCCATTTAGCCACGCTTCAAAAAACAGCGGAAAGTTTTCTCGTACTCAAAACATCGTGTAAATTGATGAGGACACAGTCTTTCGAGATATTTGCAATTTCAACAAGCTTGCGTACATTTAGTCGGCGATCATTAATTATGGCATTGTGTATTTTTGTGATAATTTCCTCGGTCATAGCGGTGTTTGGGCGTGCCCGAGCATTTATCAACTTGAATGGATGTAGGACCATGTTTGAATTCAGCATCGCACTTTTTTACAGTCGAGAACGAAGGGGAAGAATCCTTTATAGTGGCATCTCATCCTTTTTTTCTATGTACGTCGTGGTAAATGTCAACATTTATTTGCTTTACTTAATCGTCATAAAAAAAAAACAATCAAAAACACGCATCTGAAACTTCGCAGCACGCCGTATGAAAGTTCATACTTAACAAATATCAAATCATTTCGTCTTACTGGCGCATTCTCTATACCAGGCCGAGAACATTTCGAATGACCCTGGTATAAGTGTTTGTAAAATGGATTTACTGGTTTGCTTTTGTTGTTTCAGACACCAACTGAAAATCTTGCTGAACACTTATTGGATCTATTTCTGTTCTTCATACTTTGGGCCGATATGTGTTTGATTACGGGTTAAGAAGTCTGTCAATAACCAACTTTTTTAGCTTAACATACTTAAGGGAAAACGATATTACCAGTATGAAAAGCAACCTACTATTATGACGGCTAAACTAGGCATAGCAGAGATGGTTCGAATATGGTTGGAGCTGTTCCCAATAGTTATGTCTTTCGTATCGGTATTACTTGTAGATATAAACAATTAAATTTTACTTGTTTTAGCTATCGAAAGATACATTGTAATTTAATCGATTATCTATAAATTTATTTCTAACAATCATACGACATTTAATTATTCTATTTTTCTTCCATTCAAATAATTCGTCCTCCTAGCAGTCTAATTCTCTGTTCCGCATATCTTTACCTTGTTTTCTTGTTAAATTTACTTGTTCCACATCTAAATAATGATTTTTTGAAGTAGACTATAATATTTTGTATTTTTCTCGCTCCTTTTCTAGTTATTCCAGTAAATAGCCTAATCGATAGAATCTATTGAATCATACCGATAGGAGTTATTAAATACGGAATTCATCGTAAAAAATTAGCTAGGGCAGCCGTTAAAATATATGATAGAAAAATCAGAAGAAATGTAGTTTTTAGTTTTATTTAAAAAAATAAATTAATAATCCAGCTATTGCTATAAAATATACCGAATATGACGGGAACTAGTTATAAATTATTATAACTATAATAATAATTATAAATAATTATTATAGTTATTAATTATAAATAATAATATCCTTCAAAAATTGAAAGAACTAACATACTCGTATTTTTTGAAAAATGTACGTCGGATAAAAAACTATTGGATAAAATAAATGATGTAAAATGAAATACCTTCCGAAGAAAGATTCGTTCTTTTTATTTCTTTAATGAGCTATCTACATTTGATTTACAAATAGTTTAAAAAGTTATAAAAAGAAAGGTACATTTTTTATGTTTTACTTAACAACCAATTAACTATCGAGCTGTTAACCTCTTAAACAATGGGGAAGATATAAGGCCTTTAAAGCGGGTAGAGGTATTGGATCTTGGAACCTAATAGTGATACTTAGGACGAGGGGCCCTTCTTTTTAAGTTGTGCGTCATCAAAATGTTTATGTTTAGGATTATTTGTGTTTCTAATGTTGTTTGTTCCTATGTTACTGTTTTTCTTTTTTTGTTTAATGTTTCAAGGGAAACTCCTTTATAAATTGATTATTGTCATAAAATTTACTTAGGTTTATAATCTAGGAAACCGATTGTAAATACAATTTGAGATAAAAAAAATATATTTTATAAACTTATTATTTTTTTTATTTATCCATAAGAAAAATAAATTTTTCTTAGAAGGTAACAACATTATTTTATTGGAATGCTAATAATGAAGAATAATAGGATATACCGGTCTAAGCATTTTCAATGAGTTGAACACAATCATCCAATTACAGTTCCGAGTAGAGAATAGGTTTACGTCAGTTTTAAGTATAAGTGATAAGGACTATGAGGTGTATGCACTAACTACAGCCTGTCGAATTCTTTCTTATTGATTTGTATTTGAACGAACGAAACTGAACGATCACCTGCTTTATAATTGTGGTAAATTTAATAAATATCCCAGAGTGCTTCATATAATCGAAAGAATTACACCAGTTGAAAGGAGAGAAAAAATTAATTGCTTTCCCTCAGCCCAAGAATTATAATATTAGTACATCATCCGCTCAAAAATTTTATCCCAACCTCTCTCAGTATTAACAAATACTGTATTAATACAGAATCTGTATTACTTTTCTCAATATTCCACCACATAATTACTCAGAAAGTTTCATTTTCTTTGAGATAATATATTATTCGTATTAACATGTAGAAACTCTTTCCCTTGAAACGTTTGGTATACTCAAACAAATTTGAAAATATATGGACAACTTCTTTTTTTATGATAGAAACTGTATACGTTATACGATTTCAAAAATGACATACTTCAAAAGCTGGCTAAAATTGGACACTTTTTCCTTATATTAAGTATAATTAAAAAAAAAAATCAATTATTTCTTTAATTTTATTTCAATTACCAGTTTTTTTAATCATTTTGTTATCTTCTTGAAAATAAAGCAACTGAAACATTTTTACAGGCTTGTTTTCATGATTTCTTTGGATTTTATAAAAAGCAAAAGCAAATTATTCAATAACATCCATATCTGTCAATCCTAATCAATATACCCGTAACAATTGAGTAAGAATATTGTTAGATAAGGTTTAGAACTTTGAATCGTTGAAGAAACTTGTTAGATCAAATAGATTTAGAAATTAATTATGCTGAAATACTAGTTCAGCCAATGTACTTAGTCCATAAAATCAGCAGTCGATTAAATAAGCGCTACAAAATTATTATTAGTAATGAAAAACTTAAAAAATCTGATGTGGACACCAATGACTTCCTTGTATCCTATTAAATTACATATACATATTTAAAAAAAAATGAAAAGTACATAAAATGTTATTTTATTAATAACATTTGATATTTTTTCATGTTTTTTTTTTTTATTATTATTAAATTATTATTTATCGTAAAACTTTTTTTACAATTGGAGATTAATAATTATTAATAAATCAATATATTTACATTAAAAAAAAGGACATGAAGTCGGATTCCAACCGATGAGCCTTCCCCTTGTAAGATCCAAATATTCATTAATTAAAGTTTTATTTGGCTATAATTCTGGAACCATTGAAACTAAGTACCACTTATGATATATCGTTGAAAAGCTCTCAGTTAGGACATATTACTGCAATTAAGAAAACGTCTAAAATTCAAATTGTTTGGATTTTGGACTTTATTGGACACTTTTGGTTCAGTCGATTGCAATCAAAAGGGGAAGTGCACAACTAGATGTTACAGCAATCCTGAATCCAAAATTTCAACATCTACAACTAATCGTTTTTGCGTTATGCGAGATACTTATGCGCAGAAGTTACGCCGAAACTAGTCAAAATGGATTTAGGGATGGTCAAAATGGACATTTCCACTGAAATCTGAAAACCGAAATTTTTCGCATCACAATACTTCCTTTAATTCATACAAGGAAATAAAACCATGACTAATCGATTAAAGAATGACTGGTGTTTTTTCTGATAGATTTTTTAATCAAAAAATACTATTGAGGTCGTCAATAAGTTACGTAAACAAAATGTTTTAGATCCTCTTTTTCACATTTTGATTTCGTTAAATTTTAGAAGGCCTCTATTTCTTAGTTCTTAATTAATGTGTAATTCATAATTAAAATTGCCGATCTCCGTGCTGAGCAGGTAACATCTGGGCATTTCGTGCGGAGATCCCGGCTTTGAATCCCGTTCATGCATGGCATCTTTTCATATGCTACCAATTTCCGCTGGGCTAATGACCATAGTTGTTAACTAAGCCTGCTCTTTCATAACCAAAAAAAAAAAAACGTAAGGAGCAAAGAAACATTTCAAGTAAAAAATTTGAATTACTCTAAAGTTAAAAATTGTTTGTAGGGGTTCATTATAACTTAAATACGAGAATTACATACACATTTTTATTTTCGAATCTGTTAAATGTACAGGAAAATTTTATACATTTAAATCTTTTCTACTAATTTTAGAAATTAACAATAAAACAGGGAAATATTACTTTATAATAATTGTTTTTACTTTTTCTGTTTAATTAAAACCGAAATTATTGACAGACGTGGTGATACCAATAGCCATTATTTATTTATTTATTATTTTTTAAATATAAAATTTATATTATTTTTTAAACAAAATTTTCGACTTATGTTAGTAGTGTGTTACATACTTTTAAACTATAAAATAAGGATACTTAACTACAAGAGATATTTCTTAATAATGTTATTTCAGGCCTTTTACTCTTTTTTAATATAACAGTTTAATTACAGAAAATATGATTTATTTTTTCACCGATAAAAACTTGTTTTTGTTTATTTTTCATATAAATAAATTTTATTATTATTATTAGTTTATTTATAACAACCCTTGAATTTATAACATTTTTCAACAAATTTTATGGAAGAATATTTTAGACGTTTCAACTTACGCATGCAACATGAGTTGCATAGGAATTAAATGAAAAAAAAAAAAAACTGGGAAAGGCGTAGAACTTTCCGTCGGGAAATCCTTTTAGGTGTGCCCCAGAGTCTGTTTTGTGGAGCAGCGATGAAGCTTATTTCCATCTTTCAGGCACCGTAAACAAGCAAATTTTTCATACTGGACATCGGAAAACTCCAAAAAGCTTCACCAAAAACTTCTTCACAGCCCAAAAGTGATCATATGGTGTACATTGTCCATTTTGGGCATAGTGAGGCCCTACTTTGTTGAAAAGGGTGAAGTCATCGTTACTGTGACTTCTGTGCGGTACTGTGAGTTGTTTGAACATTTTCTCCTGCTCCATTTGACATAATTCTATGAAAATGAATCAGAAAACTTCCGGTTTCAACAGGATGGGGCCACAGCTCACACTACTCGTCGCTCTCGTGCCATTTTGCAAGAAATGTTTCCGGTCGTCTGATCTCATTAAGGGACGATATTGAGTGACCACCTCGCTCTCGTGATCTAAGCTCCTGCCGCCATTTAAACGACATAATTTTTGAAACCTAAATTAACAAAATTTCATTATGGGTTTTTCAGAAGAAAAGCTATTTTGATATTATAAACCAACATATTGGTTTATAATAAGTTGGTTATCATATTTTGAATCTTATCTTTTATTAACCTGTTTATATATATAAAATAAGAAGACGTATTTTACTTTAAAATATTACCTTTATTAATCTCTTGGGTTAACCAATCAACTATACAAACGTATAAATTAAATACACAACGTTTTGTAATTTACACAACGTAAGAGAATTTTGTATAATGAGTGTATGAATGTGTATAGTCATCTGAAGAAGCTTTATTGTTTAGCCTCCGGGAATCACTGTTTACTTGAGATGATGATATGTATGATTTATTTTTTCACCGATAAAAACTTGTTTTTGTTTATTTTTCATATAAATAAATTTTATTATTATTATTAGTTTATTTATAACAACCCTTGAATTTATAACATTTTTCAACAAATTTTATGGAAGAATATACAAGTGAAGTCTTGTACAGTCTCAGGTCAACCATGTGTGGTTAATTGAAACCCAACTACCAAAGACCCGGGACTTCCGGATGAAAGGAGGTACCGAGTTCGAATCCCGGTCAGGCATGGCATTTTTCACACGCTACAAAAATTGTCATCATCTCATCCTCTGAAGCAATACCTGAACAGTGGTCCCGGAGGTAAAAAAAAAAAACACCAAAGAACACCGGTATCCACGATCTAGTATTCAAATCCGAATAAAAGTATCTTTAATCCGAATTAAAGTACCTTTATTAGGATTTGAACATTGGAACTCTCGACTTCCAAATCAGCTGATTTGCGAAGACGCGTTGACCCACTAGAGGTGGGTTACACCTTAAGAATCTTAGATAATTATAAGTGAAACGCTGCGTATTTAATTTACAACTTTGTTTAGTTGATTGGTTAACCCAAGAGCTTAATAAAGGTAATACTTTTAAGTAAAATATATTATATTTAATTCTATCCAATCAAGAGGAAAATAAACTAAAATAAATTACATTTAAGGTAGTATTCATATGTGTATATATAATATATATATATATATACACAAGGTGATATTTAAGTATTGAAACGGCTTCATATATCAAAACTGAGGGATACTAGGAAGTAAAAACAAGTTCGGATCTACGTAGTTACAAAATTAGTACTTTATGACGTGTTTGAAAATTTGGTCCGCCATCTCGGATTCATCATATTGAATCAATTTTTTTTTTTAAATCTAGAAATCGGTTTTTAGTTATTCACGTAAAGATTGCACTCACCAAAATCGAGTTGATATCTATGTTCGATTCCGAGAAATCAAAAAAAAAAAAAAAAAAAAATAGTAAATTTAATTGTTACTCCATTTTAACCATTTAAATTCGGAATTTCAAAAAAATCCTTTCTTATGTGCATTTACACTATAAGAAGAACCTGTATACAAATTTTCATCAATTTATTTTCAGCAGTTTTTGTTGGGCTTTGACTGTGAATGCCTTTCGATATGTCCTTACATGTTTTTCTTTAACTTACAATGGTTCAATCGTGTCCTCAAATCTTGTAACCTTAATTAAACTCATTTCCCGACTTCGTACAATGTGAAATTTTACACAGCGACGTAAGTCGGATGACAATACAATATTCTATTGTTCATTTCATGTATTTCTGGGTAGAATATTTATATACAAGTTGATATTTTTATTTAATTATGGCCAAAAAGTGAAAAAAAATAAAAAGATGCTTTTCTTAAAAAAATGAGCAAACAAAAAACATAATCCGCACTAAAAAGTAAAAAATAGTTTTATTTTCAAAAAAATTACTTAAAAAAAATTAAAAAAGATTACTTCCAAAAATTTTCTATTTATGCATTACTAAAAAGAACAGCGTGGGGCGCGCTGTCATACAACTGCTTATAATTAGAGCGCGCCCCAGGCTTTTCCTTTTAGTCATGCACAATTAAAAGATTTTTTAAAGTAATGTTCTTAAAAATAATTCTTTTAAAAGTAATTTTCTTGAAAACAAACTATTTTTAACTTTTTAGTACAAATTGTTTTTGTATTGTGTTTGTTATTTATTTAAGTTTTTGGAAGAAAAGCACGTTTAAAAAAATAATTATATATATATATAAAATTATTTTTTATGCTTATGTATGTATTTATATTTAACTTAATGGATCCTTCTAATCCTTCAGAAATGTGTTTCACTGTATCGACTTGAAATATTCTTAAATGACAAATGTGTATTGAGGTGGGAATAATTTTTTATTTTCATCCTTGGTTACGGTGTAATACAAACCCACTCGTAAAACATGAATATACGTTTTTAAGATGATTAACTTTAAAATCATACTGGAGCATGACTAAGGTTGTGTTAATGTTAAAACAAAAAGTATGTTCATATCAATTGATTTGAAATCTTAAATTACTTTTTCTCTGCATAGAATTTATCAAGCTGGATGCTGTTTTCATAACCTTATCAGAGTAATGGAGGAGAAGTAAACACCCCAACCATTAAAATTAGGAATTTAAAAAAATATCTCTCTCTATTTCAACCTATTTACTTGAGCTGTGCTCTAGTATATTCTACTTTATACAATTTTTCGAATTAATTTATAGTAGAAAAATTTGGTTTGGAAATCTCTATATTGTGGTGATTCATTGTATGAAATAGATGAAAAAGTCGAATGAGGTATTGGGAAGTAATTTTAAAGAAGCTGCTGCATTTCTCAATACAAAAAACGTATTTGCAAATAGCGAAATTGAAATTTTAATTACCTCTGCTGATCAAATTATCCATTCCTATTACATTAGTAGCGAATAATATACTCTGTATAAAATAAAAATTTAATACATTTTCTAACTTTTTCAGATTAATTAAGTGAAACTTTTTTATTTGTAAAATGTAGAGCATTAACAGATTAGGAATAGTTTCCATCTTTACTTCGGGATTAGGAAGTAGAATAAAAATCTTTGAAAAATAAGTTTTTACATTAAAGTCATTTGAAATGTTTTCAGATACTTTTTGTGGCAGCTTACGGTAGAGTGCCTCAGAACTAAACTGCATGAATTTTCGTTTTAAGTGTCAAATTTTCAAATTTCAAATTCATTTCAAATTATTGAAATGAAATATTTAAGAAAAACCGTCAAAGAATCATTTATAAAAATGAAAAACTAGGATCGCTTTTAGATTGTTAAACAAACATTTTCAGTAGATATAAGGGAATTAGCAAAAGTGATTGTATAAAAACAAAATTAAAAAAAAAAAAAAATATTAATTAAAAATAATAATAAATAAAAAAGTATTTAAAAAATTAAAAAAAAAAAAATGTTTATAAATTCACTTACAATAAATAAATAGATAAAAATAAACTCTTGGTAAAAATATAAATAAATTGTTGACAATGATACGATCATAAAAAAAATTAAATACATTAAAATTTAATATCACCGTTCACAGTTCAGGTCGAAACATTAGATTAAATCCAATCTAAATCACTTAAACTCATCGTTCGGATCGTTTTAACTCATAGGTCAGGATAAGGTAAACGTTTATCTTAAGAAAGATAGATAGCATGAATGTTCATATGTAATAGAAATGCCTACCTTGTTTCTTTAATAAAATTTAAAAAGGTAGAAGTTTAACATTTATGATAGAATTGATAATTAACTAAAACTGATATTACTATAAAATAATAAATTCTATAAATTTTAAGGTAAAATATTTATGTTAAAGTATTTATCTTATTTATATTAAGGTAAAAAGTTCTGTAAACAAGATTTTTAATTCATTTTTAATATTGTAAAAATGGGCGTTTGCTGATGATTTGGCACTTGTGATTGTGCGCAAAACGGAAGAAGAACTGATGGCGGCCGGTGAAGAAGCGGCTGACATGGTTAACAGCTGGCTAATAGCTCATGGTCTACGGCTCGCTGAAGACAAAGTGAAAGTGATTGTTATGGCTGGAAGACGCAGACTGCATCCATTGCGTTTTAGAGTGGGACACACGATAGTCCACCCTAGTCCAGCCGCGATGTATTTAGGCGTGTGGCTTTACAAGAAACGAACCATTACTATACATGTTGAGGAGGCAGCGAGAAAGGGCGAAAATGTGGTGAAGGCGCTCAGCAACATGATGAGAAATAAGGGCGGTCCTCAGACGGGTAAGAGGAAACTGTTGGCCAGTGTGTACTCTTCGGTGGTGTTATATGGAGTTCCTGTATGGCTGGGAGCGTTGTCAAGGGCCAGGAACGTGAGGCGTTTGGTTATGCAAAAAATGACGAGGCGGCTTCGGTTATAGCTGGAATACCGCCCATAGACTTACAAGCGCAAATGAGAGCTTCAATAGTGAATGGATGGGACAGAAAGGAAGCAATTGACGGTCTCTACATGGCTTGGTGTGACAGATGGCGAGATTCGGACAAAGGAAGGTGGACGTATGGGCTCATAAGAGACGTCAGGAACTGAGTGGAGCGAAAGCATGGTAACACAGGCTACGAATTCACCCAGTTCCTGTCTGGACATGGATGTTTTCGGGAATATCTGTACAGGATGGGCAGATGCCATACAAGTCGCTGTCACGATTGCGGCGGACTGGATACAGTAGAGCATGTAGTGGATTTTGCCCTAGATGGCGCAACTTCCGCGTAGTGCTCGAGGATCAGGGTGTGGAGGGGGCCAACAATATAATCGGGGTAATGCTCAGCAATAGTAACAAGTGGAAGTGTGTCTCGACTACGATCACATCAATGGTACGAGAGAAGGCCAATGAAGAGGGGCGACGGCAGACTGAGTAGATGCGAATCTATGGAGACTTGGAGTTCGATGACAGGTGATCAAGGGAGACCAACTTCTTGGGGTGGGCGGCCGGGGCTCCTCGGAGTCGTCGCTCGTCGATCGCCCCCTGGGGACGCCTCCGGTCACACGGATTCGGATAGTAGAGTGCCTGGGTGATCATGCAGGGGCTGTACATACCATATGGCTTAGATCCGGCCCCTGCATGGTAGGAGGGGAGGTATTTTAGCGGGTGAGAGCCCCGCACTGCCGTCAGTGCGGGCCTGACGGCGGCTGGCAGAGCTTTTTCCTCTCCTACGGAAATAAAAGAAAGAAAAAAAAAATAATATTTTTTACATATTATTTATTATATTTACATTATTTATTATATTATTATAACATATATTTTTTAGATGGCCTCCTTTCGTCCTTTACAGTTATTCCTCATACCAACCTCCTTGAAGATAAGTAATCTAAACAGAGAAGCAGGGGGGAGTCCTATCAACGGAAAAGAAGAAGTGCAACAGAACAGTATGTTAAATGAACTTATAAGAACACATTTAAAAAAAGTGGTCCTAGCAACTCTAACAACTCTAGCTAAAAATTAAAACAACATATGTATGAATGTTATATATAATCAATCCTAGCAGTACATACTCAAAGTACCTAGTTTAATAAATTAAATCTATACAGTAGCTATTCTATGTCTATCTTAAATCTAATATCAAGAGCAGTACGTAATATTCAAATAAAATATAATATAAAAATATAAATACATTATTCTCCAGAAAGGTGATACACTCCTCTCCAATACAATTCAATTGAATCATCTGTAAAAGGCTCTAACCTTCTTACAAAAATTCTCATTAAACACATCTACTCCCCATTTTGATTAATTAAATTACGGCTATTTACAAATGCAGTTGTCAGAGACAGTACACTAGGTTGACAATATTCAAATAATTTATGCTTTATTATTCATGTATGGAATCCTGATACCTAAACTAGAAATATCAACATTGACAAGTTTTTGTATTTTTTATAAATGAAAATAACCATCTGTATATTTATCCTAGATTCTATCAAAGCAATGTCCACTAGATATTACATTTATATGATGTTTTTTCCTCCTCTATGAATCATGAGACCTTGCCGTTGGTGAGGGGGCTTGAGTGCTCAGGGATACAGAGTAGCTGGACCGAAGGTGCAACCATATCGGAGAGGTATCTGTTGAGAGCCAGACTAAGGAATGATTCCTGAAAGAGGGCAGCAGCTCTTTCAGTAGTTGTTAGGGGCGTGAGTCAGGACGACTTAAACGGCCGTATCAACATCACTCAGTCCTCTGAGTACTGCGCAGCTGAAAGCAATGGAAAACTACAGCTGCTTTTTTTCCAAGAAAATGTGGCTCTCTGCATTTTCACATAGCAATAATGGAGGAGCCTTCCTTGGTAAAATATTCCGGAGGTAAAATAGTCCCCCGTTCGGATCTCCGGGTGGGGACTACTAAGGAAGGGGTCACCAGAAAATTAAAAAATAACATTCTACGAGTCGGAGCGTGGAATGTTAGAAGCTTAAAAAAGGTTGGTAGGCTAGAAAATTTAAAAAGGGAAATGGGTAGGACAAATGTGGATATAGTAGGAATTAGTGAGGTTCGGTGGGAAGAGGAAAGATTTTAGAGTAATAGATGTAGGTAGGTAAATAGATTTTAGAGTAATAGATGTAGGTAGGTAAATAGATTTTAGAGTAATAGATGTAGGTAGGTAAATAGATTTTAGAGTAATAGAGTAAGTAGATGTAGAGTTGGTGATTTTAGAGTAATTAACTCAGCGTCAAATAATGGGCAGGCAGGAGTAGGTTTCGTGATGAACAAGAAGATAGGAAGGAGAGTGGAGTATTTCAAAACGCATAGCGATAGAATCATTGTAATAAGGATAAAATCAAAAACTAAACCGACAACGATTGCTAACGTCTATATGCCTACAAGCGCCCATGATGATGATGAGGTAGAGTGTGTATACGAAGAGATTGATGAAGCAATTAAACACGTAAAAGGAGATGAAAATTTAATAATAGTTGGAGATTGGAATGCAAGCATTGGAGAAGGCAAGGAAGGAAATATAGTGGGTGAATACGGGCTGGGCAAAAGGAATGAAAGAGGGGACCGACTTATAGAGTTTTGCACGAAGTATAATTTAGTAATTGCCAACACCCAATTTAAAAATCATAATAGAAGAATATACACTTTGAAAAAGCCAGGCGATACTGCAAGGTATCAGATAGATTATATCATGGTTAAGCAAAGATTTAGAAATCAACTCGTTGACTGCAAAACTTACCCTGGAGCAGACATTGATAGCGACCATAATTTGGTGATAATGAAATGTAGATTGGGGTTTAAAAACCTGAAGAAAAGGTGTCAGATGAATCGGTGGAATTTAGAGAAGCTTGAGGAAGAGGAGGTAAAGAAGATTTTTGAGGAGGACATCGCAAGAGGTCTGAGTAAAAAAGATAAGGTAGAAAATGTAGAAGAAGAATGGGAGAATGTTAAAAAGGAAATTCTTAAATCAGCAGAAGCAAACTTAGGCGGAATAAAGAGAACTGGTAGAAAACCTTGGGTTTCAGACGATATATTGCAGCTGATGGATGAACGTAGAAAATATAAGAATGCTAGTGATGAAGAAAGTAAAAGGAACTATCGGCAATTAAGAAATGCTATAAACAGGAAGTGCAAACTGGCGAAAGAAGAGTGGATTAAAGAAAAGTGTTCAGAAGTGGAAAGAGAAATGAACATTGGTAAAATAGACGGAGCATACAGGAAAGTTAAGGAAAATTTTGGGGTACATAAATTAAAATGTAATAATGTGTTAAACAAAGATGGTACACCAATATATAATACGAAAGGTAAAGTCGATAGATGGGTGGAATATATTGAAGAGTTATACGGAGGAAATGAATTAGAAAATGGTGTTATAGAGGAAGAAGAAGAAGTTGAGGAGGATGAAATGGGAGAAACAATACTGAGATCTGAATTTAAGAGAGCATTAAAAGATTTAAATGGCAGAAAGGCTCCTGGAATAGACGGAATACCTGTAGAATTACTGTGCAGTGCAGGTGAGGAAGCGATTGATAGATTGTACAAACTGGTGTGTAATATTTATGAAAATGGGGAATTTCCATCAGACTTCAAAAAAAGTGTTATAGTTATGATACCAAAGAAAGCAGGGGCAGATAAATGTGAAGAATATAGAACAATTAGTTTAACTAGTCATGCATCAAAAATCTTAACTAGAATTTTATACAGAAGAATTGAGAGGAGAGTGGAAGAAGTGTTAGGAGAAGACCAATTTGGTTTCAGGAAAAGTATAGGGACAAGGGAAGCAATTTTAGGTCTCAGATTAATAGTAGAAGGAAGATTAAAGAAAAACAAACCAACATACTTGGCGTTTATAGACCTAGAAAAGGCTTTCGATAACGTAGACTGGAATAAAATGTTCAGCATTTTAAAAAAATTAGGGTTCAAATACAGAGATAGAAGAACAATTGCTAACATGTACAGGAACCAAACAGCAACAATAACAATTGAAGAACATAAGAAAGAAGCCCTAATAAGAAAGGGAGTCCGACAAGGATGTTCCCTATCTCCGTTACTTTTTAATCTTTACATGGAACTAGCAGTTAATGATGTTAAAGAACAATTTAGATTCGGAGTAACAGTACAAGGTGAAAAGATAAAGATGCTACGATTTGCTGATGATATAGTAATTCTAGCCGAGAGTAAAAAGGATTTAGAAGAAACAATGAACGGCATAGATGAAGTCCTACGCAAAAACTATCGCATGAAAATAAACAAGAACAAAACAAAAGTAATGACATGTAGTAGAAATAACAAAGATGGACCACTGAATGTGAAAATAGGAGGAGAAAAGATTATGGAGGTAGAAGAATTTTGTTATTTGGGAAGTAAAATTACTAAAGATGGACGAAGCAGGAGCGATATAAAATGCCGAATAGCACAAGCTAAACGAGCCTTCAGTAAGAAATATAATTTGTTTACATCAAAAATGAATTTAAATGTCAGGAAAAGATTTTTGAAAGTGTATGTTTGGAGTGTCGCTTTATATGGAAGTGAAACTTGGACAATCGGAGTATCTGAGAAGAAAAGATTAGAAGCTTTTGAAATGTGGTGCTATAGGAGAATGTTAAAAATCAGATGGGTGGATAAAGTGACAAATGAAGAGGTATTGCGGCAAATAGATGAAGAAAGTAGCATTTGGAAAAATATAGTTAAAAGAAGAGACAGACTTATAGGCCACATACTAAGGCATCCTGGAATAGTCGCTTTAATATTGGAAGGACAAGTAGAAGGGAAAAATTGTGTAGGCAGGCCACGTTTGGAGTATGTAAAACAAATTGTTGGGGATGTAGGATGTTGAGGGTATACTGAAATGAAACGACTAGCACTAGATAGGGAATCTTGGAGAGCTGCATCAAACCAGTCAAATGACTGAAGACAAAAAAAAAAAAAAATGATTTTTAATGTGTACTCAGCCCTCTATGGTGTAACTTTCAAAGGAATTTTCTCTGCACAGTCTCTGTCTCCAAACTAGTAATCTCTTTGTCATAATCTCAAATCAAGGAACATTATTCTAAGATCGATCTGAAAACTGTTTGGTAGAGGAATTTGATAATGTTAATTTGCTTGACGTGCCTAGACACCCAAAAAAACAGCCGAAGATACTTTTGATGTGATGATATTTTGAAGTTGCGTAAAAAGTAACTTAGCATCAAAGGTAATGCCTAAATCACAAATTATCTGTACACGATGTATATATTTTATATTCATATCTTTCCACTAATGTCTTTCTAGAAGAGGTCATAACAACAGTCTTATCAAGATTAAGAGGCGTTTCATTCTCAATTGAAAATTTATGTATCTTATAGACATCCTCTTAAAGGGTTGTGTAATCTTTAAAAGAGTTCACTTAGTCAATATTTGACAGCATCAGCAAATTTGATTAACTCTGAATTTATATATCATTGCTAATCTGATTAATAAACAAATAGATTGAAGTGGACCTAAATTCGACCTCTGCAGAATGCCAGAAGTCACTGTAGATTTCACAATTCACCTTAACTTGAATATTCTATTGTATAAATGTGAATGGATTCATCTAAGCACAGTACCCTTAACACCATATATTTCTAATTTTTGCAGTAGGATGTCATGAGGAACAATATCTAAAGCCTTCCTGAAGTATGTCAAAGTAGATAACATCAACCTGTCTATGGTTTCTACAATCGGTGTAACAAAGGATAACATATCGTTTGGATTTGTGGGGTAGATCCAATGGCCACAAATCCATGCTGCTGTTGATCTATAAATTTATTCAGATTTTCACAGAGATTGCCGCGTACCATTCTTTCAAAAACATTAGCTACTATGTTTAAAACAGAGATAGGCCTATAATTTGAGAAAAGATGTAAACTCCCTTTCTTAAGGATAGGTGAGACTATTGTTTTTTTCTAATTCTAGGAAATTCATCAGAATGTAGATAAGATTGAACAGCCAAGTTAAAACAATTGAAATTAGCTCAGCAATACTTTCTATTATAAATGGTGGGTTGCTAGATAGGATGGGTTGTCAGGTAGGTGGGTTGCCAGATAAGCCTCGCTATACATTCTAAGATTTTATTTTTTGTTCTTATAAACTTATGAACAAGCTGGTAGACTGATTGGAAATACTTTCCAAATTCTTAACTATGTTCTTTTGCATCTATAATAACCCCATCTTGGATCTTAATTTGTTGTACTCCATAAGAATCCTTTATAAAGGATTCAATAGATTTAAAAACATTTGCAGGCTTTATTTTCAGTTCATTCTCTTCCTTCCTACTTCTTTCAAAGGCATCTCTCCTTAAAACTATCCTCTCCTTAAGACTATCTAATTAACTTCTTTTCTTAAAATAGCAATCTAATCATAGAAAATAGTTAAATCTGCTTTTTTAATTTTTTGAGCTACTTGCATGCTTTTAAGGCACTCTCTGAAAATCAGGAAGGAAATTTATTTGACATTATACTCCTCACAGGTACATATTCACTCATTCTTTTGGATAGAATATTTGAAAAGGCACTGGCAGCATCATTAATAATTGAGGAAGCGTAGACCACACTCCAGTTTGTCTCTTTAATAGCGTTACACAGACCGAAATAGTCTTTTCTAGAGTAGTAATAAGCTTCTCCATTGAAGTTAGTAAGTACAGCCTTTTCTACATAAACACGCATTGTAAGGGCATTGTGAGGGGCATCAGGAAAAACAAGATTGATTACTTCCTTGCTCACACTTACATTCACATTAGACAATATAAGACCCAAAATAGAAGTAGGATAACTCTTGGCATATGAAAATTACATTGGTGTAATCTTCTATCATCCATAAACTCAAAAAGAGCCTCAAATTTTTTCCTCGCATAATAATGAATATCTGGCTTAAGGGAGCTATTATTCCAGTAAATTCCTGGTATGTTGAAATCACCTAGCATCACAATTCTGTATCGCTCAAAATCAAGTTTACTGATTTAAATATGTCGTCAGCACTTCAGGTCAGATGTTGGGGCTGAAATAATGGTTTCAAATTAAAAGGTTATAACTATCCTTCATGTGTATCTCAACCAAACACATTATCTCATCCAAGTCCTTTCTTCTAATATTTTGTATCTTGTTGCTAACTGCTGTCAATGAACCTCCTTCACAAGTTTTGTTACTTTCAGAATAGTTCCTTTCAGCTCTAGAGACTATCTAATTATTTAAAAGTAATCCACTGAAAAAGTGGTATCCTAAAATTTGTCTCAGTTACAGCTACAACATCATGTTGGACTCCAGAAGCAGATATAAAAAAAAGTTTTCAGATTTAGGCCTCTGACATTTTGATATAAAATTTCAAGCCCATAAAAATCCATTATTGATTATTCTCAGTACCCTCCTCCACGGTTTACTTTTAATTAAAAGTTGCTTTATATCTTTGGTTGTCTCTTAGTGGTCCATAAAATGGTAAAACCAAAATTCCTTTAGGCCATACCTCAAGAAAAACAACCTTCACATAGACTTTGGCAGGTACAGCAACATGAAAATAACTATATTCATTTGAGTAGCTTCTTTAACTAACTTAAGTTTAGTGAAAGCCTCAGTGGTATCTTCAAACTGCGTCACAAACAATGTTTTCTTTCTAGGTTTGACCAGGTGTAAATTGACATTATCACTACCTTAAAGGCCTCCTCTCGTCATTACCTTATTTTGTCTTCTCAATTTTCTTCATACTATTACGGAATTTAACCACTTTCTATATTGTAAACATTTACTTCCTGAGAAGCAATTGAACTGCTGTCATTGTCAACAGAAATGGTACTAGTCTTCTCCTTAGTGGATGCAGGCAACACATTGTTAACCTGTTTTCCTTTCTTATCGTTATTGTCAATTCCTGCTTCAGCATTTACAGGGAAGTTGTAGAGCTTTAATTTATTTGCAGGAGCTGGAGTCGGCTGGATTTGGTTACATAAAGAATCTAGCTTTTCTTTCAGTTGTCCATTTTCAGCTTTTAGTTCCTTTGTCACTGTTACTGAGTCGCTGATCTGTAAAATTTGGCTCATCTGTTTTTTAGATTAGAGATTAGGGTGAAAAATTTAGGAACTAAATTATCACTCAAGAATTTTGTTTTAATGGTATCATCCTCTTCTATTTAAATTGAGCTGGTAGTTTAAACAGCTTTAATCGTATTCGTTCTGATATTAAGATGTCCTTAACCAGAATTGGAAATCGGCTTATGATCACCTTTAGAAATTCGTAAGCACTCATCACAAATGTATTTACTACCCTCATTAACATCAAAAACTCAAAATTTTCATCGATAATAACCGCAGACTCTAAATGAAATAATACCGAGCATGGGCCATTACACGGGAATCGTTTTTGTTTACCGTAAAAACCCTTAGCACGCTTATCGCACTTGACAGTAAAAGATAGCTCCTTCTACTGTCAAATAGTCAATAAATAAACTACCTTAACCTAAATATAATTAATTAAACACTTTATGTGCCGTCAGTTGGCGTATCTGTTCAATATCAAAATTAAAAAAAATGGTAAAAATCTCAACCTGTAGCCTCAGTTGAATAGGAAAGGGAGATCGCTTCCCTGACCTGCGTCAGACTGAATAAATGACTACACGACTTATCTAATGAGATAGATGTTAAGGCAGTGAATAACCAACAGGAAAGGTGAAAATTTCCAAAATTACAAGGGAAGAACTGGTCAAACCCAATGAAACTTTGGTCCTTTTAGCCGTCTTTTGGAAAAAAACAGTATGTTAATCTCATTGGCAAAACCACAGCGCGTTGCTGGGCCTCAGATCAGCCGGAGAATAGACAAGTCTATTACCCGACACGTCGACAAGTAAAACACACAGACTGTTAAATGACTTAAAAATTGAAGATGTCCAAAAAGAGAAGCCGGAAGCAATAGGAAAGCAATCACGTAGCTGAAAAAATCAACCTACCTTAAGAAATGGTATTATTATTATTACTTCTGTATTATTATTGCTACTATTAACACTTAACAACCAAATTATGGGAACAACTCAATAAGAAACAGTCTGTACCTGGTGCCAAAGGTCGAGAAGCGATAATAATAACAATAACAATAATAAAATTAAGAAATAAAAACAAAATTATAAAATTAATTTCAGAATTTTATAATTGTGGATGGATTCAATTTTTAATTATTCCTGAATAACTTTTGCAATATCGTTACAAGATTTTTTAATATCATTAGTAGCTATGAATAAAAATATAAATAAATAATGAGTTACTTAAGGCACGTATTTTTCGTTGCTTCATTTACGATAAAATGATTTAATTAAATACCGTTATTTTACGGTAAATTTAAAAATTTTCTTAGAAAAAATTTAAGTATTTCTTTTGGATAACAAAAATATTCTTTTGTGTTATGAAAATTGAGGATTAGATAAATTATTGTATTATACCATCATTAATACTTGGAATATTTATCAGAATTATTTATTGAAATTGTAATTGAATTAATAATATTGCTAAACCGTTAAATATTAAAATTATCAAATAATCTGAACTTTTAATTAATAATTAATGAAAATAAACAATTATCTATACATCAATGATTAAAATTAACTTATATTTTAATAATAATGTTAGTTGTGTACACCGTGTTAGATGTTATCTAGTTAATAAATTATAAAACCGTACAACTTATTATTATAATAAAATATTATTTTACATTATATTACAATATATTATTTTTGAAACGGAAAATTTTATGTTAAAAAAGAATAAAAAATATATTGTTATTACAGTATTTGGTGTAAAATGCGAGAGGAGACCAGCATCCCTGTCTGTATTGATCTTCAGTTGCTTTGAGTGGGGGTGACTCTTTTCGTAGTGGGAGAATATTATGTTGGAGACAGTCAGCTGAGATCAGCGTTAGCGGTTTGGCCACACATCATACTTATCTCCCAGGTATAAATAATATATAATATAAACGTACGTGCGTATAAAATGATGTTGTGAATTTAATAACCGAATAATTTCTAGGTAATTAACTTAAATATTTAATTAATTATTTTATTATTAAATCGTTTGTAGTAATAATGAAATAAATGTTTCTGTAATATCAATATTCTTTGTATATCTTTGTACAAAATATACAGATGTTTTATTTATACAAGCTTAAATACCCATTAAAATTATTATATAATAAACTAATGCTAAATATACTTATAAATATTTACCGGCAACAAAATTCAGAGACATGCACATGGTTATTCATGTATATTTGCTTATCGTTTTGTATGCATTAGGTTAGGTTATTCTTTCTCTTTGAATAACATACACGCTTATAATTTTGCAAATTTTTTTTATTGATATTACTAATTTATTTTCAAAATAAATATATTATTATTCTGTATTATATATAATCTTTAAATAGAATATTATAAATAAATTACGGCAAATTATATATATACGTTTATACATATATTTATATTTATTTATTTTTGTGATAAAATATTTGTTACATCGGAAAGAGACATTTGTTTTATGCTAAAAAATACTAACTTTATATCCGTTCTTTCTTAATGAAAAATTCTTTACCGTGTATAGTTGAATTATTAACGTTTCGATATTTATTTTGTTAAAAATGTTATCTTAGTTAAGTTGTACCTATTCTATATTATTAGAATATATCTCTTAAAATATTTAAAATTACAAAATAAAAGCAAAAAACAAACAACAATAATATTAATAAAATTGTACAATACTGGGTCCCGCTAAGACATAAATCTTATTAGCAGTTTCTCGTATTAACATAAATTGTATACAAGTTATTCACACAGTACAACACAAAATTATACAATGAAAAATATACTAATATCTTCAGATAAACTAATATCTTTAACAGTTAAAATCTTATAAAATACGTAATTAAGAATATCTGAAAGTAAAAAAAAAAAAACATAAATAAAAATTAATTTAAGTAAATAGATATTAATTTATGAAAATAAATAGATTTAAGTAAAAAATAAAATAATTTTAAAATAAAGGTCATAATACATATTTTAAATTAGGCTGTTCTTGTATATTACAGATTACATATGATGTTCAAAATACAAAAAAAGAAAAATAATAATAATGAACCAGAATATTTATTTGATTTTACTTATTTACTATATTTACGACTTTGTACATGTATAAAACAAAAAAAAAAAGCATTTTTTATAATAAACTTCTTTACGTATCTAATTCTTATACAGAGTGTATCACGAAGTTCTCCAGGAACTTTCATAACCTATTCCACACATGAAAATAATGGAAGAAGTTTATATAAATAAACATATGTCCTAAAATTCTTCGTTTTCGAGTTACGGTTAGTGAAAGATTTCGCTTGGATTTAAGCTACCCCAGTAAAATTAGATCGTAGTGGAATTTTTAGGACGTTAATTAAGGGGCAGGATTAGTGGTTTATTATGGTTTTTAACCTGAAAAATCGAATAAAATAAGTCCAAAAACCGTATGTGCAGTATTTTCTGAGAAATCAGAAATGAAAACCAATAAATTGGGTTAAATACCTGTTTTTTATGTTTAACGTATAATAACTTTGTTAAATGGGTAACATACACATAAAAAGTTTTAATAAAACTTTTAGAGAATTAAATTCTGAACAAAAATGATGTATAGATAAGTTGAATAAAACAAGGAAAAGTTAGAAAAATTAAAGGTGAATAAGGAAAATAAAATTAAAGGAAAATTTACCGTGAACGTAAACGTGTAAGATAAATTGAATTAAACAAAGCAAAGTTAGAAAAATTCGAATTTTATTTAGAAACAGTACAGTAGACTGTTAAATTTTGTTTTTACAAATCTTTCACATCACTAAAAAAGGATTTTGTTTTTTATTTAAATTAAATAAGTACTTTTCTGGAAAATGTAATGTAATAAATGAACTGTTTCAAAATAAAATTCAAATTTTTCTTTTCCTTGTTTTATTCAACTTATCACCAGTTTTGTTCAGAATTTAATTCTTTATGAGTTTAAAAGGTTTTATGTGTTTATTACCCACTTAACAAAGTTATGGTACGTCAAACATAAAAACAAACAGTGTTTTTTAACTCCAATTTATTGGATTTAATTCTAGATTTCTCAAAAACTAGTCTATTTACGGTTCTGGGGCCTATTTTATTCGATTTTTCAGGTCAAAAATCATAATAAATCACTAATTCTGTCCTTTAATTAACGTCGTAAAAATTTCATTACGACCTCATTTTACCGGGGTAACTGAAATACTAGCGAAATCTTTCATTAGCCATACTCCAAACGAAGCATTTTAAGATGTATGTTTATATGAACTTTACCAACTTTTCCGAGTGGAAAATGCTTTAAAAGTCCCTAGAGAACTTCGTGATACACTCTGAATAACTAAAGGAAAAATATATTTACTTTCGTATCGTTAATGTTTCATCTCTACGTAAGGTATAACAGATATAACTTACTTAGAGATGACGCGGTAAGTAATTTCTTAACTAAATATAAAGTTTAACTTCAATCTGTTGGTCATTTTGCAGTAGTTTTGTCTGTAACGTAAAAAAAATGATTTACCTATTATTAAAAAAATTGTGCCCTACTAAAATTAATGTTGATTTAACATAAATAATAATTAATAAACTACATCTTGAAAAATTCTTTCTCTTAGGTTATTCAGCATAATTTAGCTATGACAATTTTTATAATGTAGCTTCTTGTATTATATCGTTTTTAATAAATACATTTTTTATGTAACATATATTACAAGATATTCTACAACTAAAAATTTTTTTTAAATTTTCAATAGGTAAGTCTAATAAAGGACTCAATTAAGTATAAACATTGATTACATTAGATTTAATTATTCTACGTGGGGAAGTTAGTTTTTCTTGGAACTTTCTTCCACTTAATCATAGATATCAAAATTAATTTTACATAATAATTATATATCAAAAGACTAATACTACTTCGCTTATTCTACTCAGATTACTTAATCCAAATTAAAAATAAATCATTAATAAAAACTATTTAAAAATTCTGTTTTAAAAGTTTAAAAAAATATCATTCATCGGATCGATTTATTTTTCTTACTTTAAGGATTGATAAATGCGTTACGTGTTTCATAGATAAACGTACTATTGTTAGTCGCTTTGCTACCTTTTCCAATATTAGTTTGATAAGGGAAATGATTTTTAGTAATTATGTGTGTTTTTTTTATAAATAGATTAGACTAATTTACATCATAAATACATATTTTTAATATTCTATTAATAAAATATATTTTTAATTTTTCTCAAGTGAAATATTAAATTTTTCGGACTTTAGTATGCCATATTGTGGTCACAGGAGATAAAGAAAGAAAAAAAATTGATTCAAGGTGTGCAATGACTAAATAAGTTTGTTTAATTTATGGAAAACCAAGTGATTTATTATATTATAACGTTATTACTTCCAGAGTTGTCATCACGCGATAAAATATTTTCAGTTTTTTCGGTAGACTATCATATAAATAATTCTCACTTAACTCTTAACTCTAGGGAGAGTTTTGAGGTATGTGACATCGTTTAACTTTAATTATTATCTTCTTGCATTGGGGATCGGATGTAATTTACATTCAGTGGCTAAATTTTGTTGTACCAGAATATTCTCAATGCTGAAAGTAAAAAGTTGAGCGAAGTCTAATTTGCGGTTATTGAGAAGGTGTTTGTTAGTAATATGACAGATTGACTTTTTATGATGTAGAATTTTAAAAAAGAAGCCTTTTTTTGATATCAGATTTTATTCTCGAGCAGACGGAAAATATTTGAAACAGAAAATCTGGAAGTAGTGATTATTATGTCCTGTAACGTCAATTATTTTCTACAAATGCAACGTCATCAGTGAATTTAGTTTCATTAGGTTTCATAGGTTTCATTAATGTTAATGTTACTCATTTCTACGAAAGCGATTTCCGCATCTTATTTGTGGTAAAATATTTAAAAATTTCATTAATAACCCGACATGTCGGAAAAAAAAGAAGGAATTTTGGTTCGTTTAGATCAGGTTGGATAGTTCATTTACACAGAAAGCTTCTGTGCAGGATTAACAGTTTACAAATGTTAGATAATTTATAAATATAATTTTGAAATGATTTACGTGTTTTACATTTATATTACTTATCAAAGTTTAGAAAGCTCAGTTGTTGAGCAGGGTGACGGCATATTGCTGAACTGTTGACTAGTTTCTTTGCTACATCCTATCCGGTACACTCTCCCCTTTAGTATACTACTAGCTATGCCATCAATACTTTAGACAACAGAGTGGAATTGATTAATATCTATGCATTTACGCTTTCTAAACTTTGATAAATAATTTTGAAAGTCAAAAGGAAGTTAACATTTGTAGACGCACACACACACACACACACACACACACATCACACCACATCTTATGTAGTATATGTAAATACATATAACATATTTTTATTATTCTTTGACTTGGAGGAGCTTAATTCGTAGTTTAAAAATAGCGGTTGCGTTTGTACCGATGATTTCTTAAAACTGAAGAATCCGCAGAACTATGTAAACAATTATCTTATCAATGTGAATCTTAAAGATGGTTTTAGACATAGATTTTTAATGTTTAAAAAATAGCGTGTCGTATTTTACAGCTTTATTTTTGTTGTATTAATTATTTTAAGTCGCTAACTAAATCACGTTTATCTACATTAGTTTTCTCAACTGAAATTTAAAGAAAATATTTTTTGGTTTTTTTATTTAATTTATAAACTGTTCTCGAGATATCAACTTTAATAGGACTTTATTATTTTATAATATATATATATATATATATATATATATATATATATATATATATATATATATATAAATAATACATAATAAGAACCTTAATATTGAAAAACACTTTTCTTATGTAGGGAAGTGGTATAATTTTTCATAACGATCGATATCTGCGAACGTCTATGTACTATTTATGTATTTATATAATTAAAGTTACTTTAGATGATTTTTATTTAATTATTATTTCGTTCTGCAAAATTAATGCAGAAGAGCTTTTTCCTTAAATTTTTTTTCAATTTATGGTTTTTGTCTTTATTCCTATTAATATTTTGTTTTATTAATTGACTTTTTGTTTTTAGTTTATCTGTTGAGAATTAATTTTAGTGGAAAAATTTCAAGCAATGAAATCTTAGGTAGTTTAGCCTTCTGTCTAAACCTGTCTAAAGCCTGCCGTCAGGTCGACCTGAGACTGTACAAGACTACACTTCATTTACATTCATACAATATCATCCTCATTAATCCTCTGAAGCAATACCTTACGGTAGTTCCGAAGGATAAACAGAAAAAGAGAGGTCGGCCACTCCTGAGATATATGGTTAATTGAAACCCGACCACCAAAGAACACCGGTGTCCAAGATATAGTATTCAAATCCGTATAAAAGTAACTGTCTTTACTAGAATTTGAACGTTAGGACTCGCGACTTCGAAATCAGATGATTTGCGATGACGATTTCTTCATAGACCAACCCGGTGGGTTAAGCAATGAAAATCTATCAAATAGAATAATTAAAGGTAGCGTTTTAATAGAGACCCGGTTCAAATTACCCGATCTTCTGTAGACAGTTTTTCTTTTGTTATTTACTTCCTGCGGATGATTTTTAATGAAAGATTTCTTGGTACAAGAATTGAATAAGACAAACCTCTGTAACAGTTCTCAAATAACATATTATTTAGAAATTTGACTTAGCATTTTTCTTTCAGGCAATAATTAGGATTTGGCATCTGTAATAATTCCGGGTAATTTATTTTGTATTCAATAAAAACCAAAAGAAAAGCTCATAACCCTGTCATGATGTTTAACAAATGGCGACTCTTTATTTCTGTAATTGCTTATGCATTTATTTATTTGTTTTAATCTATGTCGACATGTTTGCCCAACGTAAAACTCTGTGCAGTCGCAGCAATTTCGTTTATTTATCTCCAGGACATGTGTTTTTTATTCTAAAATTTTTTGTGAGTGTAAAATGGGCTTGTTTTTCCTTTGTTCAGTAACCTACCAACATTTATATGTTATTTTTTTTAATATTAATTTATTTTTCAACAGTATCCTCGACTAATCAATAATAATGACTAAAAACATATTTATTCTTTAAAATTTTTTTAAGTAAGGAAAAAATAAAAAAATTAATACAGTGTTTTTAATTAATTTATAATAAATTATACCGTGTAATGATTGTCACCGATTGTCACTGGCAAAATATTTACTTTATATGGTTAATTCATTCGTGTCTTTCCAAAATATTTGCTGTCTAACAAGACAGCCAATATTTTATACTGCTAATTAGTAAATGTATACAACAGTAAAATATTTCAAATCGATGTTATAAATGTAATATGGTATTTTATAGGACTTTTAATAAACATAATACATATATGAGAACTGATTTTCAATCAACCGTATATTAGACACAACCCATAAATAAATTTTATGAAATATGTACACAAATATCTTCTAAAAACTATATATCATTCTATTTCAATTTGACTGTAATCATTTTCATTAAGTAAAAAGAACGTTTAGGGTTTATTTTATTATGCCTAAGCGAACGCGCTTGTGTTTGCGTGCGTGTGTCTGTGTGTGTATGAGAGAGAGAGTGTGTGTGTGTGTGTGTGTGTGTGTGCACATACATGTGGTTGTATGACCTATATTATTTATTGCAACGCGATGAACTTGAAATGGTGTGTTCATTTCGTGTCTGGAATAAGAAACTTAATCGACCAACGAAACATTTTACTATATACAACACTTTCTTCTTAATGTAGAATTCTTACAAAAAGTAATAAAATCTGAATAATGCTGATGGTTTTATTTTCTTCGATAAGATTTATCCAGTTATAAATCCATTTACGTAATTATTAACCTTAGACTATATTGCGTTCCAGAAATAAGACGGGAAGGATGGCCTATTTCTTCTTTCTCAATTATTTTGGCTTGAAATTTTTTATAAAAAAAATACAGTATTTAATATTTAAAATTTTTTTATAACTTTGGCCAACAAAAGATATATTCAGAGAGGAAGTATCTAGGCCAATAATAATGACGTCATCAGAAAGTTGAAAAACTCTAATTTTATAGTAATTTCAAACTTCTTTTAATGTTCTAACTTCACTGAAGAAGAGATGTATAATTACCTGCAACAGGTCCTTTGGAAGAAGATTTTCATTTAATTTAATGATAAACCATTTAACATTTTTAATTGTATAAAATATTTCTGTTAAACTTTAGTTTTGTTTGTCTGATTAAAATAATGAAAAAAATTCATACAAAAATAATTAAACGTTTTGATTTCTAGTTACAGTAAGTCAGAACTTTCCACCTCTTTTTGGCCAAAAAGGTGAACAAAACGGCCACCTGAAACTGATGAAGTTTAATAAATAAAATAAGGGGTTTCCTATAATACAATATCGACTGGACTTACACGAACGCAAACTGTACAGAAAAATTCATGATTTTAGACGTAATATTAGATAAAAAATTAAATGGAAATTACTTCTAATCTGCAAACTGTTCTGTTACAAATCTTTTAACGTATTTTATTTTGAACAGTTTTATGTAAAAAGAATCAATACTATAACTAAAATTTTATTGGTTGTACATTTTTTAGTGGATTTTTTTTTTAGTTTTCTCCCTTTTAACATAGTAAACGCTGAAAAATCAAAACAATTTTTTGATGAAAAATCTTTTTTCAAGAATTTGCTGAAAATCAAATACGTTACAAGATTTGTAGCAAAAAAAGATTACAGAGTAGAACCAATTTCTATTTAAATTTTTATGTAATGTTACATCAAAAATCATAAATTTTTCTATACAAACTGCGTTCGCATAAGTCCGTCCGTTCAGTCGACATTTATTGGTGACTGATAATTTTTATTGGCAGAAAAAAATAAAAAGTACCAAATTTTGAGTTTTTAAAACTTTTTTTGGTTTATTTGAATATATAATGAAATTTTACAATAAATCTTCATCATAAATTATCCCCCATCCGAAAAAGGAATCTTAGTTATCTTTTTTCATGTATTAATTTATTAAGAATTTTTTCACTGGTTATTTAAGAATAGATAACTAATGCCATGAAAGTGTTACAACTTTGTTGTCAGCTTTTAATAAATAATTGAAAGCTGCAGTTCAGAAATTGCAATGAATAAAACATCTATAATTTCACAGAATAAACAATTTTTTTCTCGAATTTCCCACTTTGCGGTACGTTGCATCAATTATTTTTTATGTTTTGTGGCTGCTTTCCATTTTATCCAATATTCTTTTTTTTTCAGAGTTTACTTTCTTCCTTTTCCTGAAACTTTAGCCTCTTTTTTGGATTTTGTTTTTTTTTTTTAATTTTTGGTTTTCATCTAATTATTTTTCAGAGATCTATTTTCAATTATTTTATCTGTAATATTTAATTTATTTAAGTCTTGGATTTGTTTGAACCATTTGCTCTTAGTTTTTATACTTTTAAAGAATTCAAATATTTATTTTACAAATCTATTATTGTTCATTTTAAAGATGTGACTATAGAAACTGTTCCTCCTTCTTCTCACGGAGTTTTTCACTTAAAAAAAAAATTATTGGTGATAAATTTTACCTCATTGTTTTGAAATTTTGAGCCTAATATTCTTCTTCTTTCTTTTCTAAGTTATCTAAAATACCTTTATTTCTTAGTGTTGGTGTTTTAACAGGTTTTATTACTGTTCTGTAGTGAAAATCATGAATTTAATGATAGTAACTTCTTGTTATATGTGTTTTTGTTGAATTGAATGCCATTTTTTGTGTTATAAATTTTCTATTGTTTTATATTCTAATGTGATTCACTAATCCATTCACCTAGCTATTTAAAGTATTCTTCGATTTTCTGTTTATTAATTTCCAAGTTTTTTGGATGAGTTTTTAATATTTGTTAGTATATTTTTTCGAAGGAAATATTGAGTCTATTTTGGCTGACTTTTTGTAATTTTGTTTCGGACTAATCTTCAGATATAAGCGTCATATAATGTGAAAATTCCAAGCAGCTACATTCTAGTCCTGGTCCTATTTCAATCACATTATTTTCTTTTAGGTTTAATTTCAATTTTTATTTTAGAATATGTATATCTGTTAAAGTAGTCTTGATTATATTTTTAGTTTTGTTTTCTAGGCCTAATTCTTTTAGAGTTGATAATACAGAAGGTCTATCGATGGAGTCATATGCTTTTCAAAAGTGAATGAATAGTATTATCTATGTTTTATTTGCGAGTTTACAATAATTCATAATATTTTTAACGTTAAAGATTTGTTCGGCGCATGATGTACTTCTCCTAAAACCACCTTGATATTCTCAAAGTTGGGGAACATTTCAAGTTATGCTTTTAAACAATATTAAGATTAAATAAATTATTTAATTAGGATAGTACACGAAATACGTTTTAAAACGATCCAAATTATTTACTAAGTCTGAATTTGGCTTACTAAACATGATTATTTGTAAAAATTCAATTTTTTTATTATAACATGTGTAAATTAATATTTTTTTTTACTTTTTTCTGCAGGTTTTTAATATTTTCATAAAAAAACATGAAAAAACTACTTTTTCTGTTATTTTACAGAGATTTCTCAGAAAGTATTTAATTCATGAATTAGAACCAATTGTTTTTTTTTAATTATGTAAAATTATAAATTCATCCTTATAAATTACTTTCACGTAAATGCAAAAACTCATTGTTTTCCTTTTGAATGGGAAGTTTTAATTAGCCTTAACTTAAAAACAAAGCGTTTTATTTAAAAACATATTTTTTAATATTTTAATCGCAAAATAATAATTTAATTGTAGAAATACCGTGGAAGATTTATCATAAACGTCTAGAATACATGAAATATACATTATATACTTAAATTATTATTTTTTTTATTGCAATACAAACTCGTTTGTATTTTAAAACAAACTTTTTATTTATGTTGAATTTACAATTAAAATATTTCGCTATCGTATCTATTTACAATTAAATAATGCTCCACAAAAGGGATTGATTGCCAAAATTCTGTTAAGAAATACGGTTTTGAATTCTGGTATTAATACATTTTTTTCTAGCGTAATTTTTTTGGAATCTTATGTGCATTACTTTATTTGAAAATCTTAACTAAATAAAAAATAAATTGGGTAGTAAATAAGCTCTTAAACAACCAGTACACAATAAATAGTAAACAGGAAAACTGGTAATGGTTTTTGATATTAGAAAACCGAAATCATGGAGTAAAAATTTGCTATGAATCTCTTCCAGATATTTTTATAAGTTGTATTTCGATACGCATCAATGGTTAGTATAAACAAATAAAGTATTGCTATGTTATTTTTGGCTGGAAGATAAAAATTATCTTCTGTTAAACATAATGGCATTTAATAAATGAATTGTATAATTGTATTTATACGTTCACTATAAAAGAATGTGAAGATAATACTTCATTTTTTTAAATTGTGTTAAAAGGTAAATTAATTTAACGATTTGTAACTTTTCTTGTAATGTTTTTTTTTTTGCTGAAAATAGGCTTTTCTCTTAATTTAATTTTATTTAATTTCAATTTGATTTTGTAGTGTACAAAATAACCCACAAAAAAATTATAATTTCTTAGAATTTCGAAGGTTTTTATATATATTTTAACTTATGTTTATTTATGTATAGATTAGAGATACCATAGATGTAAAATAAATAAAAAAAACCGAGACAGATAACGAGAAAAAAGTTATTAAGAGCTAGGATCACATAAAAATAAATAAATAAAAGTGTTGTAAATTTTGTTTTATTATGATATAACCAAAAAATATAAATAATAAATAAATCATAAAATATTTTTTGTACGTTGCAATATGTTCGACTAGTAAACAATAAGAAACTCCCTCATGGCCCAATGAGATGAGGATAGTATATTTGACATGTAGATGAGGTGTAATCTTGTACAGACCCAGGCCGATCATTCGTGAGACCCGTGGTTAACTGAACCCCAACAATCAAAGTACACCGGCTGTCTGTTATTCAAATGCATATAAAAGTAACTAACTTTTACAGTGATTCGAACCTCAGAATCTTCGACTTCGAAAATCAGCTGTTAAAAAAAAAACTAATTTGTCACAACGAATTAACCACTAGACCAGACCATGTGGGCTATTAAATTAATTAAAAACTTTAAATTAAGAATTTTATTGAATTAGTAAATTATACAGACTTTGTGAAGAGTAGACTTTTATTAAAAAATTTCCTAAAAGAGAAAAAATTTTCAATAAAGAGTGATTTCTAAAAACAAAGAAAACATTAAATTGGTGATTTTGTTTTTAAGTTGTATTATTTATTTGTGTAATAAAAAAGTAAAATCTATCTTCTTTTTTTGACACGTGTATTATTAAACTGGTTTGATTATTTGACTTCAAAGATGAATTGTAAGATTGTATTCCATCATCAGATTAAATAATAAAATCTAACATCATTATGATTAAACGGGCAGTAAGTATTCAAACAAATCTAAAATTAAATTCAGAAGAAGATAAAATTAATTTTTTTCAATATTTTTTTCTTTATAAATCACTAAATTAGTTTAATCAAAATTATTTTCTGTTGTTTTTCTTTCCGAATATTATATGTAGATATAAAATATCTAAGACATATTAAACATCATGGTATCATACTAAACATCTTTAGATGAGAAATTTTAATTGAAAAAGTTTATGTATGAATGAAAAACTTGGGATTTCATAAGCCGAGAGATATTTATAATTTTGAGTCTTACACAAATTTCGTGGCGGAGCGGTAGCGTCTCAGCCTTTAATCCGGTGCTCCCGGGTTTGAATCCCAGTCAGACATGGCATTTTTAATTCGCTACAAAATCTCATTTTCATATACCCACTCTATAAGTTTCTCTATACGCTTCTGTGGTTATTTACTCTAAAAAATTCAGACTTTATTCCGAAGGTTTTTATTTGGTTGGTTATTTTTAATGTTTTGGCTGCTATTAATAATGTTAAATGAGGTTATTTTATACATATACCCCAAATACAGAATAAATTTATTTGGTATAAAACCAAAAATTTGATTTTTGTTTGGTGAAAACGTCATTTGGTCAAGGGAATCAACTGGAACACATATTTTTTACAAAATATTTTTTGTAAAATTTTAATATTTTTCACGGTTGTGCTATAAATATTTAAAAATTTTGAAATTCTATGGCCTGTTTGAAACAAAACCAAAGCGGGAAAAGTATTCAACCTTTTGCCGGCTTTTTTTAAATTAAAATCAATCAAATTAGGGAAGTATCTAAAGTATATTTACAGCATAGAAAGTTTAAAACAAAAAACTTTTATTTTTATTATTACATCTTTAAATCCGATTCTACATTACAAAATTTTTAATTCATACATACATACTTTTTTCAAGTACATTATTATACCAATCGATATTTAAAAAAAAAAACACATTGAATATGAACTATATCAACGAACTCTAAATGTGTTTCTAAACATACAATTACCTCTAGTACCTCTTGTTAACGTTATCACCCCCTTGGCGATCTTCGGTGAATCGCTTTAGTCTTGGTCATTATAAAAAAAAGACACGAATCCGATTATCTTACGAAAAAAAGATTTTAATATTGTAAATACCGTGAATCCACATGCTATAGATTATAAAGACGGCTCTAGACACGATAATTCCGTTAGTTATGCTTTTCTGATTGGCAGTAGGAAATACATGTCGGCGTTCCCAGTATCACCAGTGTTTTCATCATGTCTGCGATTAACAAGGCCTTAAATATACTTAGTCCAAAATTCCAACATGTATTTGTCTAATAGGAAGTGTGGTTTGTAGTGAGTGGGAGAGTGAGAGGAATGCTGCAATTAACAATAAACTTCGTCCAGTTAAAAACACTGTGTTCCCTTAGAGCTCTTCATGTAGGAATAGTCGTCGTGAGCAGGTTATTATTTGCCGTTTGCGAATAGGGCACTCTAGGCCCACTCATGGATATCTGATGACTCACAGTGATGGACCCTTTTGTGTTTGTTGCGACAGCCAACTGGACGATACACCACATACTTTCTGAATACAGTCACGTCTTAGGATGTGGCCTACTCAATTAGCTTTTCTTCTTTGTATTGTGTTAATCAAACTCCTACTCTCATTTATATTTGCCAAGACAAATCTCACTCTCTCTCTCTCTCTCTCTCGTCAGTTGGTATCCGGCATTGTCCTCCATAGCCACATTTCGAAACTTTCCAGATATCGTGTGGACCGTATCTGTTATGCGGCTTTGCGCCGGAAATTTAAATTTGGAGCTAAGATAAGAAATATTTTAGGCGACGATTTGACTGTGTTATCGAATGTCTTACAATTTCTGAAGGCCGTACATCTCGATTCAAAAATCTGATTAGTCATGTAATTTTTATCATATATTTGGCGTTTTCATCATTTTTCATCTGTCCTGGGTTATATATTATTTCCGTTTAATTTTCAGGTCAATTTTTTAAATTTAATCTTTTATTACATAAATATCGTGTTTGGGCGCTAATGACGTCACTTCGTTTTGCGCCCAGCAAAAGAAAAACAAATTTAACAAAATTTGATTAAACTGACTGGCCTGTTTTTTTCCCCCAGTGGAATAAGGTATTAAGTAGAATTCATTGTTTCTCGACAGAATAGGTAAATTAACTTGTTTTATTTGCCCCAGTCAATTTTAAGATTCTGGTGTTTAAGAGGCACTGTTCAAACTTGTTTTCTCCGATTGTTACATTCACTATTTAATTTCCTGTGATGTACAGAATTAAACCGTTGTTTGTAGATTTGAATTTTACATTTTGTAGACATGGCGTATTTATCCCAGTAGTGCGAGTATGTATGGCTCAATAAAAAAAGGCAGTGGGAAATCTTTTCACTTTTCTTAAAACAACTATCATGGAATATTTATTCATGAGAAAAACTGTGCCAATTCCAGGACTGTTTTGCATTTCGCCTTAGGTCATTGAAAAAACGTTTTAAAGGTCTATACTGACATTTCCGTAGGGGATTTAGTATATCCACACATATTGTCAATAACACTCAGTATTTTTTTGCAAAAAATACTATTTTTCTTCTTCTTCAGTGGAACTGATAACTGACAGGTATTAAGAAACAGTGTTCTCCATGCTGGTCTGTCCTGAGCTTTTTCTTTTAAATTATAATATCCTGTCTCTCTTTCAAATCATCCAACATTCCTATCCTCCTTCTTCATTTTCCCCTCACACCCGCAATCTTTTCTTCAATTATTACTTTTAGAATACAGTCGTGTCTTAGGATGTGGCTTACTCAATTAGCTTTTCTTCTTTGTGTTGTCTAAATCAAACTCCTACTCTCATCTATATTTGTCAAGACCTGATCATTAGTTAATTTCATTCTCTCTCTCTCTCTCGCCAGTTGCTACCTGACAAAACATTCCAGATATCGAGTTTCTCTTTTCTTTGTAGTCAATATTTCTGCACCATATAATACCAAACTCCAAACAAAATATCTTGCAAATTTCTTTCTCAGATCGATTACCTTTGTTGTAAGCAGATTTCTAACCTTGCTGAGCGCCATTTTACCATTCGCAATTCTACTTCTAATTTCCTCAGTACAACTTCCATCACCTCCTGAAGGTCACCAGACCTTCATTTTAATTGTTTCACCTCATTAGTAATCTTTGTTGCACCGTATTTCCTCGGTATCCTCATTACTTTGGCTTTAACATTCTTTGTTTTCATTCCGTATTTTTCTTCTCCCTGTTTATTCTATACATTATTTGTTGCAGCTTCTCTTCAGTTGAAGCCATTTTTTTGTCACACAGTAACTTTTCGGAACACCGGAAAATAGGTAAAGTTAAATATCTATGACCATTTTGAGAATACCAGAATTTTTTATATCCCTAATCTACAGTGCAATGTTAGTTTATGAAAAAAAATCATATCACTGTTTTATGATCCTTTTTTTAATATGCTTCAATTGAGTTTTAAACCGTACAATATTTTCCTCATCTGTTGTTGCTTAGATCCATTTTAGGTTCTTAATTGGAATTAATATTACACTTTTGTGTAGGTTGTACAAGCTGGAACGATTTATGAGATTTTAGCTTCACTCCATATAATATGATTTGGTGAGCAATTCAGTGCTAATAGTGATATATGGGGGTGGGATTAGAAGCGTAAAACATTGATTTGCCGCAGTTCTGATTCAGCAATATTCTTGTTTTGAGTCGTGATTATACGTTTTAAATTGTTTTACGTCCAATTCTCTTTTGAAAATGGAAATACTGATTATTTTCAATAATACGTTTAATACACACATACGCGCATATAGATAAATGTAAAATTAACCTATTCAAAAAATACAAAATAAATCAATAAATAAAATTAAGTATTAAAACGAATGCAATTCAACAGATTTGATTTTATTTTATATATATATATATATATATAAGCATATCGGGCTCAATATACTGATTAACTCGTCGCAGATCCAGTTGTTTTACAACTAATTTTCGAAATTTAAAGTTCTGAGGTTCGAATCCTATTAAAAGCTAGTAGGTTTTATATAGATTTGAATACTAGACAGTGGATACCGGTTTACGTTGGTGGGTGGTGATAATCAACCACGCATCTCACGAATGGTTGGCCTGAATCTGTATAAGACTACACCTGATTTACATATCATCCTCATCTCATTGGACCATGGAGATGCTTATTGTTCACTAGTTGAACAGATTGCAACGTACACATTAAGAAAATAAAATAAAATATGTATACATATATATATATATATATATATATATATGTATACATATTTTTAAAACGGTATTTTTTAATAACTTTTAAAGACGTCTGTTCATTACCTCTAAACAAGTTTTCACTCTTTTTGTTTTGTTTAAAAACACCTTTCTAATTTAATGTATCTCAGATAATTTTATTTTTTTTAATATTGATATCCAGTACTTCAACGGTATAAGGACTATTAAGTGGACTTTTTTTTCAGTGGCTCCAATGGAAAAATATTAGGTCATGTGAAATGAGATTTGGGAGGACATTACCTTTAGAAATTAGACAAATTTAATTGTAATGTCCTGATAAAAAGGATTATTTACAATATTATTTTTAAAAAAAACTCTTCAATAATACCACAAGTAGGATTTATTTCTCTACGTAAAAACACGATTTTTGGGTTATTGTATGGATTTAAACTGATCTAGATTCGGTTACTCTGGATGTAAATGTAACTTATCAATGAAAACATGCATTATTACAAAAAAGGAAATAATTATCTAATATAGTTTAACTTAATTTTAATAAACAATTAAAATATTTTGCAATAGTAATTGATTGGTTAAAGAGTTATCTGCTTAAATTCTTAAAAAACACTAATTTCGTAAGGATTTAATTTTAAGCGCGTTTTTTAAAACTTTTTTCTGGATTTTTTGGATAGATGATAGTTTACGCAAGATATTTCAGAATACTGTAGGAATCGATTTTTAATATCGTTAACTATTTCGGTATTTAGCACTGAAGGGCGATCAGTGCGCGAATTATCTATTACCCATCATTTTTATAAACGAGTAAGAGCAAATATTTAATATATCTATTAATTAATCTGGAATATGTATAATATTAATTTTATAACTATTCTAAACTTACACTATTGTAATAAAATCATATAATATAAATATTTTTTAAATCCTCTTTTCATCTGGTTTAAATACTTAATATCAAATACGGAAGTACCCCATTATAACATCAAACGTTTTTGTTTTTTCGGTTTCGTAAAGTTTTTAACTCGCCTTGTGTCAACTCGAACGTTATCCATACAGTTTAGATAAATTATTACGTACGCTCTTCATGGAAATCGATACAGTTGTTCGGAAATTACAGTATCTTATCGAAACAGAAATCAATACAAGATTCTCAAAATAGATTATTAAACTTTCACGATATCTTATCGAAATATAAATCCATACAAGATTGTCATAACAGATTATTAAATTTTCACAGTCAAGTAAAAAGCTAATCTCTAATAGCCGATTTAGTCCCAGTATTGAAAAGTCACTAGCTAGCCATAAATTATTTATTTTTTATCTCTTAGTCTGTCTTCTTGTTTCGATTCATAATCACTTCACGTATGAACGGCATAATCAGTTAAAAAATTCCTGAAAGAGAAAAATTTGTTTAAGTCGTACTATGTTTAGAGAGTCTGGATAAAAAAGCGGGTTAAGTCTGGTGTGATATAATAACTTCAACTATTCAACTAATGAACAATAAGCAACCCCCCCCCCCACCAATGTGATAAGGATGATTTGTATGAGTATAAATGAAGTGTAATCTTGTACAGACTCAGTCAGACCATTCCTGTGGTGTGTGGTTAATTGAAACTCCTAAAGTACATATTTATTTATTGTCTTAAATTAAAGTCCTTTTAAAAGCAATTAATGTTTACTAGAATTTGAACCTCAGACCCTTTCATTTCGAAAATCAGCTGTTAAACAAATGATTTTAGGACGACGAGTTTACCACTAGACCAGTCCGACGGGGTATAATTTTTAATTAACAACTAATTATACATTTTAAAAACAATTTAGTTCAAAATAAAATAAAAAATTGGAGAGTGGTAGTATTCATTCAAAAGGTATTAATGATTTCATAATTTTCAAAGTTTTTCTCTGTATTTATTTTGACGACATGTGTTTTTCTGTAAACAGAAGGAATAAATTTAAAACAGTGGCCTTGTGTTATTTTAGAACGAATTTTAACTGGAAAATTATATCTTTAACATCAAAATAGATTTTGTTTGCTCCATGAAATAAACAAAGATGCTTTTATAGTTTATGAAATATCTTCTTATTGGTGTTATTTTAGTACTGACTGATTAAAAAGTTGACAGATTAAACGATTTTCTTTTTTTAATTTCTCAGCTAATTATTTTAATAATAAAAGACGCTAAGATGTATAAAAAGTAGGAAAAAAACATTTTTTTTCATATTATTTTCTATTTGTAATGCAGTGATGAGAATATCTACCGTAGGGAAAACTCAAGGTGTATCCAAACTAGCCTTACCTTTACTGTTGTCATAGCTGTTACTAGTAAAAAGTAGTAATTTTTATTCCTGATAACAATTTTTTTTTTGAAATTAAAGCACTGACAAAAAAAAATCCATACAACTTTGTCAAAACATAACATAATAACCAAACTTTGAGGGGCTGTTTCGAAAAAAACAAAATATCGCTATAACTTTCTTATTAAGTAAAATATCGAATCCGTTTAAAGTTCCTACTATTCTGTGGATAAGGGCCTAAAACTTATCTAAGTAAAGGTTTTTGATATCACCAACCATTGATTGGCCTAGTGGGTGGAAAAAATGGGGTTTCGAAGACAAAAAAATCATACCTCCCTTAATAGGCACAGTATCGAAACGCTTTAAAGTGGTCGTTAGTCCTTTACACGTTACCTAAAATTTTTGTTTGAAACAATTCTTCAAGTTGATTATAGATAAGAAACATTAATATTCATTGTCAAAGTCAAAAGTTAGTAATTAGTATTCATTTGTCTAGTCAAAAAGAAAGAACGAAGAGCATCATCGATATTTACGATTAATTTTTTATCAGATTATTACAAACATCAACTTTATACAATACGAAATAAAATTATTAATAGAAAAATCTAATCACCATTCTAAAAAAATTAATCTGCTCACTGAACAGGTGGTTAAACAGAACAAAGGACAAGTATTTTACTTATCCAGTTATAGAATTTATACACAATTTATATACCCATTTATAAATATTTAGTTCCTAGTTACTAGTACTTGGTTATTAGACACGTACTTGAGTTACTTCTCACTCTATAGACTGCTCCGGCTCTTAGATAATGACATCCCAACTCCCGTAGAGGAAGACACCCGCCTTGTGACGATTCCGGTCGCCCCCTCCCTTCCGTGGCTAGCCCAGATGGGCTTTAACGGGAAAACGTTTAGATAATGACAACCTTCAATCTCACATTTTAAGTACACGAGAATGAAATGTGAGCAAAGAAGTGCAAGAATGTACTGATTCTGTTATTCGTCGAGCCATTTCGAGAAAGAGGACGTCTGAGCACTGTCTTTTCTTTATTACTTCATATTATAATTTAATCCTTTCTAGTCACCTGTTGAATTTTTTTTATTAATTTAGTGTCCAAAGTCGTAGAAAATAACTATTATTATATTATTACAAAGAATCTTATAAAATTAATTTATTTAAAATAAAAATATGATAAATAAAATAATGAAAAAATAATTGTAGATACTATTGCGTCCTTAGCAATCACTGTGCCCAGAACTTTGATTTTGAGCTGCGGTTACCCAGTATCTTAAAAAAAAAAAATAATAAAAAAAAGAATATTGATATTAGGTAGATTTCATAAGAAAGTTACTTCTGTAATGGGTACCATGATCTGACTTCCGGAAAATTTCGACATATTTTCGCGTTTTAGATCCCCCAAACCGCAAAACTACTATCAGTTCAAAAGTTTATACATATATTTATTTACTTGTGTGTGTAAAGTTTATACGTATATTTATATACGTGTGCGCGTGTGTGTATAGTTCACTTTCGTGTGGACACGAGAACTATCGTAATTTAGCGCCAATCACTTTCAAATTGAAACATAACGACCCAAAATCTTAGTTGAGTTGGTCAATGGGCAAAATCGGACTATGGGGGTGGAAATGGAGGGGCTTTTTTGAAAAAACAAGATATCGCTATAACTTTCTTATTAAGTAAAATATCGAATCCGTTTATAGTTCCTACTATTCTGTGGATAAGGGCCTAAAACTTATATAAGTAAAGGTTTTTGATATCACCAACCATTGATTGGCCCAGTGGGTGGAAAATATGGGGTTACGAAGACAAAAAAAAATCATACCTCCATTAATAGGCACAGTATCGATCGCTTTAAAGTGGTCGTTAGTCCTCTATACATTACCTAAAACTTTTGTTTGAAACAATTATTGGTATGACCAATCCTTACGGCAAGGGATGACCAAAATATTGCGGAATTGTAAGAAGATCGGGGTTTATCGTATGTTAAACATGGGAAACTTTTTTCACATGCAACCATTGTCGTATTGAGTAAATTTGAAGTGTTTCTTAACTTTAAGGTGGAAATCTCTTTTAGTCCCTACTTAGCACCGGTGAAATCTACCTCCGCCTTCTGGCGTGCTGAAAGGTATTTTTTTGTATACACATTCTTTAATTATTACATTTTTCTTCAAAAAATCATTTGTAAGTCAATTAGAAAAAGTTTTATAAACGAACTACTTACGTTTTTGACAACAAAGTAGTAATAATTTCCTGTCAATATTTATTTATAATTGTATAGTTGTAATTATACATGGAAATTTTACCTACGATTTCTTTTTTGACGTAGGGGTAATTTATTATGAAGTTTTATTAAAAAATTATCGTTATATGTTTAAATATACCAAAAATTTGAAAAAAATTTAAAAAATTGGTATTCGTTTATTTTTTTCTGCTGCTACCTCTAAAATCACCTTCTAAGAATTTTTTTTTTTCATTTTTCGACATTTACTGAGTTAAATAGAAGAAATAAAAAAATCCATTGAAAAATGTTCAACCAATAAAACGACTTCTTTTTTGGAGGTGGGTGTGAATTATGATGAAATTTTATTTTAATATTATTACAAGTTTATTATTTAAACTTTTAATATTAGAAGTTTAAATAAGCCAAAAAAAGTTTTGAAAGATTCTAAATCTTGATATTCTTGAAAGAGTTCGCTTTAAGTATATCTTTCTAGTAGCGAATACGAGTAAAAATCTATCAACCCTCTCTAAAATAAAACATCACATATTAATGTTGATTGTATGAATAAAAAGTATATTAATTTTATTTAAAATTCTCTTAAATTCCAAATAAATTTGTTGTATTTAAACATACATCCACCCACCTAACACACACACACACACACACACACACACACAGGCGCGCGCGCGCGTGAGTGTACATTTTCTACTACTCTAAATTCCTTATTTCAATTCATTCAATTGCCAATAATCACCTTCAACGATTTTTAATAATGGAATTTCAGTAAAATTAGAATTGAATGGCTGTATTTTAATTTAAAAAAATATTCACATTTTTCTAGCAAAATGTTAAAATTATAAGGAATGCTTAGTTTTTGATTTATTTAATTTTATGTAGTTAAAAAACCGAAATCATACGATTTTTATTTGAGGTTTTTACCGTAGAATCATAAGATAAACTCTTTCTACTTGTTTCTCAATGTTTCACCCGTAAACACTACCCGTTTCAATTATGTTTCTGACAAGATTTAAGAAAACTACTTTTAGAAACAAAGATAAAATATTATGTTAAAATCACACATATCCTTAGACTTAAACTGTGATTATACAATAAATTTGTAACGCTTAAAAATCTGTCCTGGCTTTTACTATATCCATTCTTCATTTTTTTTCTGGCATGATCTCACACATCATTCAGTTGTTGGCATCCCGATTACAATAACTCTGATATCAAGTGAAACACTACAACGACAAGTTCGTAATATATTCTATTTTTTATAATTATTAAATTCCTTGTTCTAATAGTATTTAATCACAATATATAAGATCTTTTCATGGTAAAACTGTTTGGTGAATTAATACTATTTATTATACCTAGTTAGAGCAAATTCCAATCGATAAATTATAGATTTTCCATAGTTCACTATAGGAAGTGTTTTGAAATATAACACATCCATGCATGTAATAAAATATTGTATTAAGTTAGAATATGTTCAGAGGTTGTTTAGATTTTTTTTGACAAAGAAGAATTTTTTCTCATTTATTCGTTTCGGATGCATTTTAAAAGATTTCTTTAGAACATTAAAATTCCCTAAAATTTGTAACGACTAACGTAGGTAGGAATACTGTTTGAAATACTGAAACGGGTTTTCATTTCTTTTAATGGAAGAAATTTATTTTACAAAACGGTTTAGACAAACAAAAATAAAAAAAAAATAAAAATAAAACTGTTTCATGGAAAATAATTTTCGGGGTTATCCACTGATTAATAAATAAGAACTCGTACTGGAAGGGAAAATTTATCGAGTCGGTTTTATATAACGGTTACAGTTATCTATTCTAAATAAATTAAAACCTATTCGCATAAACTTAGTTTAATAATATATTTCACTGGAAAGATTACGGTAAGTTGTTATATCGTTAAAACTTGTGTAGATCTACTTTACAAACTAACACGGAACGCCTGACGTCGGTCTCATTTACAGTTAAAACTAACGATTCAGCCTGTCACTGTCTACAAAAGCACCGACCAAAACCGATTCGGGTAGAGCGAAATGAAATCTCAACAAAATTATCTCCTACCTTTTGAAAAAAAAAAAAACATTGTTGAATTATTTTCCAAACATCTATTTAATCAACGATCCAATTTTAATCGTTACATTTTAGAAACCTGTTGACAGAAAATGGGTTATTTTATTTTCCTTCGTCTGATAATTCTTAAATATTAACAAAAACGATTTTACATTATTTAATTCCGACATTTACATTTTATTATGAATGTTAAAACATTATTAAATTGTACTGATCAGCTCGAAAATAATTATAAAATATAAATGTTTCTAACCGTGTCGTTAAACCTTAGTAAAATATTTTTCTGATTAAAAATAGATTGTTGTACGAGTACTATAGCTATAATTTATTTTCCCTGCTAACACCTCTCGTAAATTTTATTTTTAATTTTTTAGTCATTCAAAATTTTTAAAAAAATTCTCATAATTAATTGACAGTTATATTCAAGGAAGAAAATGAATATTTTAGAAAATTTATAAATTTTCTAATAAAAAAAACAACAATAAAACGATGGTAAATGAACAAATCAACAATCAAGCGGATGTCATTTTCAAGAAACTCAATTTACTGAAAACAGGAAATAGATAAATAAAATTAAGACATAAGTATAACCGTTAATAACAAATAAACAAGAAGAAGGCCAGATAAGGAATGACGTCAAATAAAGGGAGCAGCGTTCGTTATATAAAGATCAACAGAAATTTAAAAGTATCCGCACAATAAGTTTTGACAATGGAGTTATTCTGAAACGCGTCAACGTATAATAAAAGAATGAAGCTAAGAAAGGAAATCACAGTGTTCTTAGCAGAAAATATAACAATAACTATTATCTTAATAACAACAATTTAAAAAAAACCATACAGGCTTCCTTATTTATGTGTAAAATCCCACGATTACTCAAATATTTCTATAAATTTATTTTTATTTATAACCATTTACTTTACCTTGTAATTTAAAAGAGGGTGTTTTAATAATAATAATAAAAAAAAATCAATTATTTCACTATCATGATTACTTAACATTCTAATTAAGGCAGTTTTAACGTAAGAGTGAATAATACGATCGATATAGAAACTGCTGTTTCCTATAACCATAGTCCGCTTATTGATGCAATGAAGAAAGCTGATGTAAAGCTAATAGTAATTCAAATATCTCTCTATTCGGTTACTATTTTAATAATCAAGATTATGCTAATTTTATTGACAAATATGTCGTTTATGTCGTTTTATCTTTTATAAGGACTTTTTAAAGTAATCTTCCAAAGTCATCCAAAATGATGTTCATATTACTATCACAGGCACTTTTATCGACATATAAAATATTTTTTGTTGTCCATCATAAAACGTTTTCAATAAATTAAGTTTCACGACATTATAGGATGAGGAAATTCTTTTCAGTGTTAATATTACCATCCAGAATTCCTGCACTGTAGCTGTGTAGTGTTCATTTCTTCATTAAATTTTCGCTCACCAAGCATAATTAAATTTAATTCAGTAAATAAAGTTTTTAAATTATCATTTGATGTGTATGATGTATGAAAGGTTTTTAATATATATAATTATTCTTATCATGAAACGGGATAGTTACAAATGAAATAAACATTTTTGATGTTTTCTATTGAAAAAAATGTAGCTTTTATATGTAAAGACAGAAAGAAATATGGCTTTATAGAAATTATTTTTATGTGATTACGAGTATAATTGCTGTTGAAATCAATATTGATTGTCTAGCTAATGATGTTATCTTTTGTGAGCTCGAATTAGCTAAAATAAGCTCCATTACTTCGTGCAGCGACATTTCAGAACAAAGCACAATAAATGACTATCAGTTATGCAGTCTACCACTGGAAAAAGCAATTAGAAAACACAATTTTTGTATAAAAACAAAATTTCCGAAAGATCTTCCGTGTTAGAAGAGGAAGTTGTGTTAGTGTCGTGTACCTGGTACACGACACTAACACGATCAACATAGGTGTTAGTGGACGTAATCCAGGTAATTCGATTTGATCAGTAAGTGTAGAATTTGGAACTCGGCAACCGATCTTGTGAACAGTTTGCTGAAACGGTTGAAAATGGCGCTTTATTAATTTCAGTTAGTGCTAAGTTTATATGATTTCCATAAAATCTTAAGTAAAGATTCCTGTGTGGACATGTTGGAACGTGTTGAAAAAAGATGGTTTCTTACCTCAGCTAATTTTTGGTGATGAGCATCCGTTTCACTGTATTGGGAGGGTCAATAGTTACAACACACGAATATGGAATAGAAAACTGTAGAGAAACTGTTTAACCTTTACGAGATTCGTTTGAAGTTCATTTGAGGCACTTAAGTTGGCATTAAAACTTCATTTCCCTACAACATGAAGCTTTGTCTTGCTTGTGACAGAGCTCAATATAGATATAGTCCTGCGAATTTCGAATCTCTATTCAAAATTATCTGGACAAACATCTTTTAAGAAATTGGATTGACATGCAATTGAGTGAGGTGTTAAATAGTAAATTTAACACATTTACCTACGTTTTGTGGGGTTTTACGTTAAGACAAAGCTTTTGTCCCTCCCCTTCCTGTTGATGCAAATAACTTAAAACAGTCATCTATGTCAATAGGAAGGGACTAGAACAATCGCTATCACAAACCAACAGGCTATCAAATATTCTGTTGGCTAGATAACGCTGTTGAGCGCGATATGCTTTTACGAGTTAGAGAAGAATCAGAGTACCTTGTTGATATCTGTTATATGATTTACAGGGCACACTCGGGATATTTATAAACACATACTTTAAGAAAATTTCTGTAAAATCATATAAGTAATTTCCATAATTTTAAAACACATACTTTATAAATCATGGAAAGTATCTATTTCATTCGCAATAACTCTATTATCCTGAGTCAGTCGAAACACTTTTTTAATTGGTCCAAAATTCATTAAAACGCTGACAACAAGTTATTAAACTTTTTTGTTTTTGCTTAAATTTTTATTACACGACTGCCCAAAAATGAGTGTAATGCATTTAGGGTGTGTGAATGTTTGTTCCACCGTAGCACAACAGCTGAACCGATTTAGATATATGATCTCTACCCACCGGGTCGGTCTAGTAGTAAACTCGTCTTCGAAAATCAGCTGATTTCGAAGTCGAGAGTCCTAAATTCAAATCCTAGTAAAGAAGTTTATACGGGTAAACACTTTTATACGGGTTTGAAAACTAAATCTTGGATACCGATGTTCCTTGGTGGTTGGGTTTTCAATTAACTACACATCTCAGGAATGGTCGACCTTGAAACTGTACATGACTAAAATTTCATTTAAATTCATACATATCATCCTCATTCATCCTCTGAAGGATGGTTTCGGAGGCTAAACAGAAAACAAAGGAGAGGAGATATATGACCCAGCGTTGGAATTCATACGTTACCGGGAGTGTCATACACTAACAAATATGTATATTATGTTTAAATTTAAGAAATTGAAAAAAGTTACACTCTATACAAATAACTCAGCAAAATAAATACGTCGAACGAAATTAAGTGTCATTTCAAAGATGTAGGGATCGGGAATCTTGTAGTATAAACTTCGTGGAGATAAAGTCTTCACGGATCTAATGACAATGGTCCGAAATTTAGGGGCTTTGTACTTCTACATTACACTGTCGTGTAATGATCTGTACTGGTCGCGGACATTCTATCTTTTTTTTTTTTTGGCAGTCGTGTTTTTTTAATTTTTAACAGACTTAAAACTTGTTCGTTTATTCTCTTTCCCAGTTAGTGATATGTTTTAAAACTGTTTTTAATCTTGTGGAATTGCTTATACAAAAAAATCAATTCTTAATGAATTAAAAAAATAGCAAAACAAAACAACTCAAAATGTAATATTTCAGGTTCTTTAAATGAATATTTTCTTTAAAAAAATATCCTATGCATTTACCACATGCACTAACGGCTGAAAAATATTTCCCTCATTTAGATAAAAATAAAGCTGAAAAAAGTTCATTCAATAGGTTAAAGCAGAAAAATATTAAAAAAGATAAATAAAACTCAGAATTTTACAAGTGGGGTTCTTTTCAAATGTTTTTAAACTAATTTTTGAAACGTATATATCAATTTTTTAGAATTAGAAAATACGTAGCATCACCTTCTATCAATCAAAAGAAAATCTTTCTTTTCTTTTCTTTAAATTTTTTCTTTTCCGGATTCCTCATGTGATATTAAAAACAAAATTATGAGGTATTAGTTTTTTCTCCAGACTCTTCGTTCTTGAAAAGGAAAATAACATTTTTTGAATCTTTTGGTTACAAATAAATTAGTTTTTTCTGAAATTTTATTTATTATTGACAGGACAAAGCCGATCAGTTTATTATTTTTTATATTTTTATCTTTGTTTTGACTGAAAGAGATTTCCTGGTACATTCGTATAAGCTAATTATAGCCATCTGCTAAATCTCTGGATTTCTGTATTTTTATTTGATATGTCCATCTCCTAAGTATAAATAAATTCAGGAAACAATTTAAACTGGAATTCTTCCACATGAACCCATCTTTCACTATCATTTTAATATTTTTTGTCACAAAAAATCCATAAATAGCAAAAATAGATTAAAGGATGACTTTTTGCCAAGCAAGCTAATATAACAGGCGGGAAATAAAATATTCAATAATGGTGAAATATGATAATAGAAAAATTAGCTAATTTAACAAATACATAAATAAATAACAAATAATGGAGAAATAACATTAATATTGAAGCTCTCGCGAAAGTAACCTTCTCTTAATTTACTGCTATTATAATATTAAATTGAAGTATTTTGTGTATAACAGAAACCATTCAACAGTTTTAAATAATAAAAACCTGTGTGCAACATAAATATACAGATTGTAAATAGTTTATTATAGTATAGTTCAAATGTTCGCGCAAGCATCCACTCAACCCCCCCCACAACCCCTCCTGACACACAAACACACACACACACACACACACACACACACACACACACACACACACACACACACACACACACACACACACACACACACACACACACACACACACACACACATATATATATATATATATAATAAGAATCTTTGTCAGCCATTTTGTATTCTCAATTATTGCCTTCGTTTTTACTCGACTACGGATAATTATTTTTCTGTATCTAACTGTTACATCATTAACTGGTACTTCAATCTCTCCCCAATATCATCCCAGATCACCAACCAAATTGTTCACTCATCACTCTCTCTCTCTCTCTCTCTCTCTCTCTCTCTCTCTCTCTCTCTCTCTCTCTCTATGTCTCTTGTTTTCTTTTTGTTCTTACTACCTTTTAATGGCTTTTTATATACTTAATATTTTTTATTATCACGACTATGCTGTTTACAATTCATTAAACGATTTTTACTAATTATTTAATAATTTAGTAAAAAATTATTAAGTCCTCTTATTTTAAAACATTTTGACAAATTATTAATTTATAGTACTATTGCAGAAATATAATATTAGAAGTGAAGTGTAATTTATTACAATAAAGAAATAAATAAAAAATTCATAAAAAATTATACCTTTTAAAAATTTTAAAGTCTAACTAAACGTCCAGCTAGTAAAATTAATTTTCAAATAAAAAAAAAGTAAGATCTGTTAAATAATAACCCAACACCTACTTATATACTCAAATAACAATGTTTTCTATCTCCCATTTTCAATCAACATAAAGATTGTTCTAAAAATGACGAGTCTTTGTTAAGTTTGATGCGTTTTTAAGTGAGGATGCTCAATTTTTAAAAAAATCAAATATTTTTAATTTATTAAAAAGATTCAGATAAACTCAAAATAAGCAGTATAAAATTTATTTTATTGGACCTTTGATCTCAATTATTTTGAAAACTATCAAGTCTGTTGCAAAATGTCTAAAGAATACGGGGCCAATTATTTTTCGCCTGAAAATTGCACACCACACTGCTATTTTCTGTGGGTATAGGGGTCGTGAACGAATGTTTAAGAATTGTTGGAGTTCTAGTAGCGATCTTTCCAATTATTAACTTAACCACTCAAATAAAACTAAACCTCATCTGTAAAAAATATATTATCCAACACTATGAACAAACTGATTAAACCGTTGATAGTAGTGGAGCCTAGCAGCATAATAGACTGGGTGTAATTCCACATGATATTCGGTATAGCTCTAAGCTAAGTAGCCGGATAGCTTTAAAGGCACTGAACAGAGATATTTCTTTTTATTTCGCAAGTTTTCATAATGATTTGTTAGGTGTAGGTGAATTTAAAAAGCTTACCCTAACATCTATCTATCAATGTTTCGTCGTTAAGTGCTGAACGTTTCCTGCTTTGTCTCCGATTGAAAATAGAACCAGCCCCTCTATATTTCTTTATCAAACGATGAATTGAAGATCTATTCAGTACATTCTTACCCGGGAACTGCAATTGAAAAGCATCTTGCTTTTCAATTGAAATCGAAAGTAAAAAATTTGGTTGTTAAAAAATTTTAAAAATCCCTTCTTCCGTGTTCAAAACCACTTTTTAAAAAAAACCTCACATAACCATAAATAACTAATTATTTACAAAAAATAAATGTAAAGTTGTATTAGCTGATTATAAAACAATAGGTAGTGCTGCCAACTTCTTTATCCGAAATTATTATAATGTTTCTAAAAAATATTTTGATTGGGTTGCGTTTTAAAACAAATACCCAGTATTATGAAATTCATTTTTTTAAGCAGTTGTATATTTTATATTATCTTCTACGATTATATATTTAAAAATTAATGTTTGTTTGTTCCGTATGCGTTCCTATACCATTCATACGATTGTGATGAAACTTTGGTGAGATATACGCACGCCCGCGAAGGTATCTGAATAGTTTGGACCCGCTAGGTGGCACTAGGGTGGAGATATTTCGAATAGTTGTATTTATGGTCCGATTTGGCTCATATTTGTCCAAAATATTGGTTGACACACAATTAATTATATGTAATCATACAGCGGGGGCGAAGCCGCGATGGGGATGCTAATTTTATTTAAAATTTAAGAATACCTACAAAAAACCTACTTCCATATGAATAAGAGATGTTCGCAAAAAATTAAAAGGCAGAAAAGTACTGTCTTTATAAAAAAAAAGGAGTAAAACCATGCAGAAAAATAAAATTAGGTAAATATTTATGGTAAGAGTTGGGCGTAAACTAAGGCTAACGTGGGAATATGTTAAAAAAAATATTTCTGTATAATAAAACGTAACAAAATAAAATCAAATCTCGATTAAATTATTTTGTTATATTTTTTGTGCACTTTAACATTTATAGAATGTTGTGTGCATTTGTGTGTGGTACGCGCGCGCGCGTATGTCTTATATATAAATGCGAAAGTTTGTGGATCTGTTTATTTGCAACAGCATCAGGCGAGAACCAACCAACCGACTGCATTCAAATTTTCAGGATACATTCGTGTTATCCCGGGAAAGGTTATAAGCTATAGATCGAGGCCCTATCTCCCTTGGTGGGCTAAGATTAAAAAAAAATTAAACATTAGAAAAACAAAAATTAATCCATTATTTCACGACGGTATATTTCTGCCATCATGGCAACAAAATATAATGATGTAAAATGACTAATTCTTTTTCTTTAAAAATATCTGTAAAATATTTAGTATTCACACAACCATGAGGATAACGAACGCTGGCTTGACGATTTGGTGACTGAAGCGATCCCTGACCGGTTAGTCTAATGTATAAATGTTTTTGATGGATTTTGTCTATCCGTTTGCAACATTATCATGCCAGTAATAAATTTTGATCAATCTGGGACACTATTTAACCATAATTACGGTTATGGGACTTGTCAACAAAAAGCAATTTATTTACTGTTTCTACGCATTGTATTAAGGGATCATATACTTGCCATATACTTATATACTCGCATTGCACTTTTGCCATATTTAAAACCATTAATATTTACAGACATATTATTTTACGCGCGCGCGCGCTCGTACACACACACACACACACACACACACACACACACACACACACACACACACACACGCGCGCGCGCACACACACACACACACACACACACACATACATACACACACACACACACACACACACAAACACATTTAAATATTCAGTATTTAATATTATAGAATTAATTAAAGAAATATATATAATTTTTTTATCAGACGTCTATGCCATATGTATGTTCTTTAAAAGGATTATTTCATTTGTTTATCCTTTTATGTATTAATCTGATCTAGTTTTAAAAACTGAGTTCATTATTCAACAAAATGCTGTAAAAGTGAGTGTATAGAAAAAAATCAATATTTTTATTTAATTTTTTTCTGTAAAATCTTTATTTAATTTGGAAGTTGTATTCAGTAACACGATTAATTTATTTATACAAGATCCATAAAATAAATTCTCGAAGATTCATAATTGATAATAACAACTTCTCCATTTACATATTTGTTGAACAATAAATAACTGAATTTTAAAATAATTGTTGAAATGCATTTTTCAATGAAATACATAAGATTATTCGACGAAATAGATAAAAAGAGCAACGCAGGATACAAAAATTTATGGAAGTAAATTTTTAAATTAATCATTAGTTAACCATAATTAAAATTAACTTACTCATCGTCGTAAATCAGCTAATTTCTAAGTCAAAGTTCTCAGGTTCAAATCGTAATAAAGGTAGTTATTTTTATTTGGATTTGAATACTAGATCTTAGATCGTGGATACCGGTGTTCTTTGATGGTTGGGTTTCAATTACCCACACGTCTCGGGAATGATCGGCCTGAGTTTGTTCAAGACTATACATTTACCAGTACAGTTACATTACACTGATAAGTCGCTAATGACTTTATGCGATTGGTAAATGAAAGTATTAAAAAATGATTGTTAGTTAAGTAAATTTAAAAAATTAATTTTTAAATTAATCGTTTAGAACAGACTTGATGTGCATTGACTCAATACAAGATTCAAACAGTATTCAAAATAGAATAATTTTTTACAAATTATCTAATATAAAGAAGATATTAAAAGCTACTTCCAAATTTTCCACTTGGAACATAAAAACACTAACTCCAAGCACAATAAATTTAACAAACACAACATATTAAACGGATAGATATAGTAGACACCTAATGTTTTATTCGATTGTATGATTAAATTTCAAATGTATTTATAACAGGTACCATTTAATAATATTATTACCGAGAATTCCATTATGAAAGAAGTTGATTAATACATGATTAATTAATTTACTTTAAATAAAACATAATAATTCTGTAAATTCACATCATTCAAAATTTAGGAATAAGATGGCTTTCTTCAATCAAAGCAAAAATGAGAATAATAATTCTCTTTTATTAATGCATAATACATTTTTTAGATGAAAAATGCCAAGCCTAACCGGAATTCAAATCCAAGTCCTTCCAGATGAAATGTTGAGACACAACCAGTCCACCATGAAGGTTGGTAATCTCTATTTAATTTAAGATTTTTAAGTAAATTAAAAATAATATTAATTCATATATATTTTCTTTGCTTAATGTTTTAAAATTAATGAAAAATTAAAAATTTCCGTTAAATTTAATGAGTTTTTAAGGAATTCAAAGTAAAAAAAAAAATAAATTAAAAAAGTTATAAAAATTCACACCTTAACTAAGATATTTTATAGTATATTGGAAATGCTGTTCAGGGCATAATATATAGTTAAATATATCTTAAATTACAAAATTTTGGGCTTTTTTTTTAAAGAAAGAAATATTTATTCTTTATTCCTCTTGAAAACTATTGGGACCTTAATAGAAAAAAAAGTTTTAATGTACGAAGTAATATGCTGAACCTAGAAAAAGATAGAATAATTTAGTATAGTACTACTATTTTTAGGAGTGGGAATAAATTACTTTCATTAATTCTTTCTGATAAGGATTGTTAATTTACATTTAAGGAAAGATATTTAAAAAAAATATCAGTTTAATTATTTGGAAAAGTAAAAAATGTTAATAAAATGTAGAAAAAACATATTCGGGTGGTTGTATTTTTCATCATTTATCTGTAAAAAAAGGGAAAAACCTTTTTTGATTGTAAATATATCCAGTATTAAGCTAAAATGTACACACTATTAACATTAAAAAAATACAATATCTTTATAGTACCCTCTTCATATTTTCCCACTTCCTCGTCCGATTATAAAAAAAATTCAATCTCCATAATTTTGAAACTATTATGCTAACTACAATGATTACAAACTAAGTCATTCCATAAATGTAAAGACAAATATAAATAATATAATTTTACCTGTTAATTAATTATTATGGATTAATAATGTAACATTATTTCTTAGTCTTTATATAAGACTAAGAAATGCACTTACAAGTATAAGTGCATGAATACGTACAGAAATTGTAACAATTTAGTAACAAATTAGTAATTGTAACAAAAATTACAATTTATTTTATAATTGTTACAATTTAGAAATTGTAACAAATGTTAATGTTTTTAGAGGATGTAAAACCATTAAGTATACAAGAAACCGGGATGAAAGTCTTTTTCATATTGTAGAAAATAAATGTGATTGAAAATAACTATAATTCCTTATAAAATCAGATTAGAAAAAAGCTTAAAAAACTGTCAAAAGGTAAATAAGAATAATAATTTTTCCTTCAATTTCCACTTTTTGAAGTCACTGTCAAATTAAAGACAACAACAAAAATCTTAATTATACGTAGTTTAGACTTCACCTTCAAGAAGTAAAAATTGTAAGAAAAATTGAAAAAACCTGACAACACACTTGTAGGACTTTTCCGCCACGTTGCTTTTTTATGATGCACGGCTTACACACACAACTTAATTAAAAATATTTATTATTTTATTTAAATATAATACTTTTTACTTCCTTGTACGAAGTAAAGAAGTACAGTGATCACGAAAAATTTCGGTTTCCAGATTTCAAGCAATATCCATTTTAATCATCCCTGAATCCATTTTGACTAGCTTCGGCGTGAAGTCTGTACGTACGTATGTATCTCGTATAACCCAAAAACGATTTGCCATAGAATGTTAAAAGTTTGGGTTCAGGACTATTGTAACATGTAACTGTGCACCGTTATTTTTGATTACAGTCGACTGAGCCAAAAGTCTCCGAAAAAGCCCAAAATCCAATAAAGTTGGATTTTGGATTTTTACTAACCTGCAGTATTAAGCTTTGAGAGCTTTTCAACGATATATCATAAATGGTACTTATTTTCATTGGTTCCAGAGTTATAGCCAAATGGGATTTTAATTAATGAAATATTTGGACATTAGAAGGGGAAGGTACATCGGTTCGAATCAGACATCTCTTTTTTTTTTAACTTTTTTTAATTTAAATGTATTGATTTATTAATAATTGTTAACCTCTGATTGTAAAAAAAAAATGTACGATAAATAATAATTCAATAATAATAATAAAAAATTATATGAAAAAATATAGAAGATATAATGAAATCAAATTTTATATACTTTTTATTTAAAAAAATGTGTATATGTAATTTAATAGGCGTAAAAGGAAGTCGTATGGTGCTCACATCACATTATTGTTTATTAAGTTCAATGATTCTAACTAAAGCGCGTGGGCATAACATCTTTCATTCGCGTGAATGCGGCGGTACTAGCGGCCACTTTAAATACTTTTTAACATTTTAAATATTATTCATTTAATTCTACCGCTCAGCCGTGAGATTACAACATAAAAGACGACTGCGCAGTTGTACGTCAGTGCTACACTAGCGCTCCTTGTGGTTAGAGGAGGTACTAATGACATTATACCAACTTAGCCACTATTTTATTTAGAGCATTTTTTGGGCTGGGAGAGCGATTTTGCAAAAACATTTTTTGGATATATTAATATTTTTTAATTGTTAACAAATGTACCTAAGAAAAATAAGACCTTATTAGGCGAAATCTCAAGGTTCCGAGGGTGACCTTGCTCTACAGCTTCACCTCCTCTACTATTTAAGTTGAAAATTTAATGAGATCAATGTCCCATATATAAAAGTAATCTGTCCAAGTTTGGTCAAAATCGGTGGAGTAGTTTTGAAGATATAAGGTGATTTAGGGTGCGACATTTAATACCAAACACACACGTACGTACATACGAACATCCGGAAAATTTCCATTTGGTTTTTTAGGGTTCCTTAGATGACAAAACGTAAAGATGCGGTGAAAACAGCATATGCCCAAATTGGAGCTATTACAATACTTTCCCTTCTGCAGCTTTAGCGCTAGACGGGAAAGTAAAGTGTAGTATTTTTTTACACTTTAAGTTGTTATACAGAGTGTTTCTAAAATGGTGGGCTGGCAATACCTTTTCGGATTCTACTTGTAAAACTAAACAAAATATATCCTTAGGAAAAATAGCGATTTCTTCTTCGTTCTCCTCCTGTCCACGCCATTTTGTTATTTTTATATAAAAATTTATAGCTCAAATTCGGGTAGAGAAATGACATTAATATTTTTTAAGCGTCTTAGAAATAAAGTTTTAAAATTAGCAAAAAATCAGGAATTAAATACCTTCGAAAGTTAAAAAATGGCGGCCATATTTATTTTTCTGTGCGTTATATATCCGTAAATATTAGTTTTATCAAAATTTATGTTATACTAAAATATTAAGGTTTTTATTTAGAACAAAATGACATTTATGTTTTTAAAATCGGATAACAAATAGTTGAGTTATGGCAGAAAATTGATGCTGTAATTACGTGTCTGTTTTCAGGTCCTCCACTTTACGTTCAGTTCAGTTAAATATTAATTGTTTTTATTTATTGTTAATTCTGGTATTGTAAATTCGTACCAAATTAAGTAGTAATTTTTTCCCAATAGTAGACCTAATAATTAAAAAAATATAACGACTACCTGTGATAATCTTACTTTAATTATTGTAGAACATTAGGTATAATTAAACAATTAAAAATTGTTAAATGTTATCAAAGATGTTCAAAGTATCCACCATTAGAAATTACACAAGTCTCCAGTCTTTTTGAGAGATTGTCTTAACCGTTCAAAAATTCCGGGAGTATTCCTAATTTCTTGAAATTCATTTTGGATCCTTTATTGAAGATCTTCAGTATTGAGTTGAATAAACAATAAAATGTTTCAAATGGCTCGAGAGGTAGTCAAGAGGGCTTAAGTCAGGTGATCGGGCAGGCCAGGGTACTGGCCCCTCCGCGGCCTATCCATTTTTCATGGAAAGTTTCATGCAGGAAATCTGATACCAACTGACCGAAATGTGGTGGAACTCCATCGTGGTGAAACCACATATTTCCTCTTAATTGTAGAGGTAAGTCTTCCAAAAAATGTGGAGGATTTTCGGTTAAATGAGCAAGATAATTTTCTCCATTTAAACGATTTGGTAGAATGACAGGACCCAAAAGATAATCCTTAAAAAATATTTCCCATATGTCCAGGGAAAATCTTTGTTGATAGCTACTTCAGAAGGTACCACAAGGATTCTTGTCGCTCCAGATAAGATGGTTGTAATAGTTTTGAACACCATTCCTGTTGAAGGAAGCTTCATTTTTACATTGTTAACATGATTAACAGTAATAGTCGCTGTGTAAAATTAATATCAATTGTTTTATTATTATTTAATATTAAATCTTATTGTGAGAAAATTATTACTTAATTTGATACTAATTTACAGTACTAGAATTGGAAATAAATAAAAACAATTAATACTTCGTCGAATTGAACGTAAAGTGAAGGTCATGAAAATAGACACGTAATTACAACTTCAATTTTCTGCCATAACTGGGCTATTTATCAACCGATTTTCAAAAATAAATGCCATTTTGTTTAAAATAAAAGGATTAATATTTTAGTAAATAACATAAATTTTGATAAAACTAATATTTATATCTCCATAAATATTAAACAAATATATATAATTAAATTTATATTTAACTAATATTTATAGAGATATAAATATTAGTTTTATCAAAATTTATGTTATTTACTAAAATATTAAGCCTTTTATATAACGGATTGAAAAATAAACATGGCCGCCATTTTGTAATTTGAGAAGGTATTTAAGTCCTGATTTTTTGCTAATTTTAAAATTTTATTACCAAGACCCTTACAAAATATAAATGTGATTTGTCTATCCGAACTTGAATATACATTTTTATATAAAAATAACAAAATGGCGCGGACAGAAGGAGAACGAAGGAGAAATCGCCATTTTTCTTAAGGATGTTTTTTGTTAGTTTTACAAGTAAAATCCAAAAATTATAGCCAGCCACAATTTTAGAAACACTCTGTATACATGTATTTTTTTAAGTCAGTAATAATACATGAAAATTTTGAAATGTTTATTTCATTTCAAATTTTTAATTTTATTTTTGTTAAAAATATAGGTAGGCCTCCAAAAATAAAATGTGCCAGTATGAAAAAATCCGATTGCGAGAAACGCAAAGACGAGAAACCTGCATAATGGTAAAAACAATAAAACTAAGAGGAAAAAACACTACTATTAAATATGATATATCAATTATTTAAGATTTTTGGGATGTTGGTGTCTGTATAAACTTTTATCCTAAACTTTCCTATTAATTTTCTGGAATTTTCGTTTTTCTTAATGTTGTCTGTTGTCGACCTTAGGTTGAGCGTAACTGAAGAACGACTTAATCAATATTCATTAAATTTTTATATGCACAACTTTGAAGTACACTAGTACAGCATATCTAAATTTCAATGAATTGATTTAGAAGTTTTGTAGATTTTTAAGTCAGAAAAGTTTTTAATTTTTTGGTACAATTGAGCGTGACTCAAAAACGATTCAACCAATCTTCGTCAAATTTTCTCATGTACAACTTCAAATTCACTACTACAGCATATTTAAATTTCACTGAAATTGATCTTGTAATTTTGAAGATTTTCGAGCCACAAATTTTATATTTAGGTCTATATATATATATATATATATATATATATATATATTCATACATACATATTTATTTATTTATTTGTATAAATCCTTTTTCCTTTACTTTTCTTTGAAAAGTCGTTAAAAAAAGAATTCTAAGACTTTATTTAGGAATAACAGTTTTTAAAATATTTTACTAATATATTTATTATTGAAGACTGTTTTACATGTTTGTTGATATTTAGGTACATTAATATAATTTTATTTAAATGCATTAGTATTACACGATTGTAGACGGACAGAACTTAATAAAAAAAGTTAAAAACTAAATAAACTACCCATCTGGCGAGATGTATGGTATGTAATTTGAAGAAGTTTTTCGTAGTGTTTGAAAATAATTAAGAACTGTTCGCGCAGTGAGTGCTCAACAAATAAATGACTATGTTCGGAAACCGAGCTCGCTGAGTACGCATATTTCTGCGCATATTGACCACGCATCTACCTTGCAAACGAGTAAACAACATACAATAGATCTCTGCGGGCCAGCGTCGTCGTATGTTCTTATGTACTTTACGTGTATTTTAATATCATTCGGCTAAAATTTATTAAGGAGTTCATAGTAATCGTTTAAATATACATATGATCTTACGTAAGTATATTTATTTAATCATTTTGCTTGTATTTGTTAATTTCATCATAATATTAATTTGTTAATGAATTATTATTTAATTTAATTTTAATGTATTTCTTTAAAAAATTATTCATGTACTTTACTGTAACCGCGTGGTCATTACCGGTATATATCTTCTAGTACCTGACATCCAATCAACCTCTATTAACCGGGATATTCTTTCTTTATTCCTCTATTAACCTCTATTAAAATTTTTCGTTTGATTTACTGCAATCGCGTGGTCATTATCAGTATATAGGTTCTAGTATTTGACATCCAATCGACCTCTATCAATCTGGATATCTTTTCCGTGCGCCTAACTCATTTATATTAAGGCAATTTCAGACACAAAAAAACGAAAATTAATATTTTCCGAAGATAGTTATGTAATGATCTTTTACTTCTACTTCGGGTTATCGAGCCTATAAAAAATGGATTAAATCGTTTTGAATTGAAACAAAAACATTCGATTTTTAATCGAGTGGGATAAAATATCATATGTTGACAAATTTGTTTTTTTACGTATATACAATTTCATCCAAAAATTGATGTTTATAGTAAACATAAGTAAATCAAGTAAAATGGTTTGATAAAACAAACACAAAAAATATATGAGTTGCGGTAAATTTGATTAATCCGATGACTGTGCATAACCAACCGGTTAATATGTATAATTGCCTCCAATGTTGGAGGATAACATATATAATTAGTATATTTAACATTAATTAGACGAGGTTAGCAAGGGTAGGTTATACTGATATACGTACGATTCTCAGTACACGGATTCAACATAATCTAACTAAACATAACATACGCTCGCTTCGCTCGCTAACCTCGACTAATTAACAGTAATGTTTTGATTATTTAAATAATAAATAATTGCAATAATTACTGAATTTATTATTTAAATATTCAAAACATTACTGTGTTAATTAGTCAAGGTTAGTGAGCGAAGTGAGCGTAGGTTAAGTTTGGTCAAATTATATTTATAAAATAAATTAATATAAATGGTAATATAACGGTTGTATCGGGTGATATTAACAATAACCCAAAAGTTTGCAATTTATGTGTCGACGGGCTAATACGTAAGTACGGAATAAAGATCTTATCTTTATATATCACTTATTTTTTAATACTTTTATTTATAGTCGCATCAACAATTAAAGTCATTAGTGACTTATCAGTGTAATGTAACTGTACCGGTAAATTTGTAATCTTGAACAAACTCAGGTCGACTACTCCTGAGACGTGTGATAAATTGAAACCCAACCACCATAGAACGCCGGTATTCACGATCTATTTTTCAAATCATTTATTTTAGTTATTTAAGAAATACAGATTTTATATTGGGTTTGTTCAGAACCAAAAAATAAATTTTGCATTATAATTTATAAAATACTGTTAACAAATATGAACAAACCTCTTGCATAATAGTGAGTTTCTTTTATATCAAATATTTTCAATTCGACATTTCGTATATTCTATATGAAATTATTAAATATATCTATTCTCATAAAATGAGAACTAAAATGAAATAACCGTATCTAAACTAATTTTATTATATCTTGGGTAAATTAAAATATTTTTATTTTTTATTATTTTTTTTGTAATATTGGTGGTCGATTGGCACAATTAAACAATTTAATTTTTCAATATTTATATATATTAAATTATTGATAAGTTTAAATACACGAATTGCAGACAGCATTAAAACTTTAAATATAGATAATAGGAAAACATAATCCGTCATCGTGATACCGGTTACTTTTCTTATCGTTCTTTATTGAACTAAAAAAATTCTTCCTGTTTTGAATAAATATCCTCCAGTAAATTAAGCCATAACTAATTAAATATAAAAAAAATACTTCGATAAAAAATTAATTGTGTATGTAATTATGAATTAAGTGGAGATATTTAGAGTAATCTACATGTGTGTCTGAAGTAGTTTTAAAGTTTAATCTGTATTAGGCTCAGGAATACGGTTCCTGATTTTACTTCATTTTCTTTGGTTTTTAATAATTAGCCGGGGGAGGGTTGTTTCGCTCGCCCTTCCTGACTTATTAAAATCTAATAAAGATTAATCTTTTCTTATAATTAAAATCTTTTTCTTTATTATAATTTTTCTTAATTTTCACGAAAATTAATAAATGTTCTTCTTTCAATAGAAGATCCGACATAAATTTATATATTTATTATTTACATAAAAGTTTTACAATTAACATAAATAAAAAGATTCCGTAATGCTTAATTTTATGTTTACTACTGTAATGTAATTACTATTACAATATTAAGTACAAATATCAGCGAAATAAAAAAGCGGAGCATCACTGCTCATTCTGAATTTTAATTAGAGCAATGTGTTTTTACTTCTCTTGTTACGATTTTATTAAGTATCAACAGGTAGTATGAAATTCATGGGTATTATTATTTTTTTTTTTCAGAAGTTTAAGAATAAATTTGAATATACTTTTTTAATTTCAGTTAAATTGATCTTGTGTAATATTTTTTTTTATTAATACAATTCATACATTTAGAATCCGATTAAATTATATTCGGTTTCTGTGTCTGAAGTTGAATTTCCTAAAACACGTTTTTATTTCCGTCTAATCTGTAATTTTGGTAAGCAAAGCTTTCGTCAATATGCAACCTGCGTGTGTGAGGAGCTAATTGGATCTCAACAACCGTCTGTATGTATAACAACTCAACAACTCTCTGTAAGAATAAGTGAGTTCTGGTGATCCGACGAATGTATGTTTATTATTACAGTGACATGATGTATTGGTTTAATAAATAATTCCTCTACTGGGTACAGGTCAAAAGCGTGTAGTGTCCCGGACCGTACCATCCACTGTTTTAATTGCAGGGAGGCTAGCCACGTCAGGAAGGACTGTCGCCGGGAGGCCAGATGTTCTTCCTATAACGGCCCGGACACGCCCCGGAGGTCGGGGTTGCAAAATTACCCATGCGTCATGAGGATCGGCTACTGCTGCATCTGGATACCACGCGGTTCCGGTCTGGGGCAGCTCCATCCGGGAGGTATGGGATGCTCCGGCGCCTCACTTTCGATGATCGGGCGTGGACTTCTTCCGGAGCCACCGGGGGAAAAATTAAGATCGTAGTCCCGGTGGGGGATCCCTTCGGGGGTTCCCCATTTGAGGCGAGGCAACGTAACGACCGGAGTCCCGGTGAGGTTAGCCTCTCGTGGGTCTTCTTATTTGAGGCATGGCAAGAACAGACAGAGTCCCGGCTGCCTGGGTGGGGCCTTGGGAACGGCATAGCTGGGCCCAGGGTTTTGCCCAAATGGTTTGAGGCAATGGCACGCCTCAGAGCTGAGTTTCTGTTTGAGTGCGTGTTCGGCTCTGGTGGGAGGGCGGGGCAAATAAGAAAGGGGAAAAAAAACTAATTCCCCTACTGAACGGAAGTAATATTTATAATACACTGCGTCTCAAGTAAAAAGGTTAATTTAATTTGTTGTTTTAAACTTTCAGTCCCGGACTTATTATTTGTAAACCACCTGAAATTCAAAGACACCAGACTATTTGTTCTCTTCATGTCAGAGTTGCCTCTTTAGCTCAGCAGGAGAGCACTGGTCTTGTATCTTCAAGTATAATGATATCTTTTGTATAACCTGTCTCTGTGTTGGATATAATAAACATTTTACTTTCAAGGTTAAAAATTATTTGCATTTGGGTGGATTTAGGATGTTTGTATACAATTTTATGTTCGGTTCAATGAAGAAGGCACGCTAATTATCCCTTTCCGTAATTAACTGACTTCTGATGCGCGTTACTTTCTTCAGAATAGTTATATAATTTTTAGGAGTAACTCAGGTCAGGTCAAACAACAAGCATATCAAGTCAAAAAAAACAAAAAAAAAAAAAACAGTCGATAACAATAAATGTAACCGTAATAATAATTTTACAGGTTTAAAAAAAGTTAAACTTTCATGAATAAAGTAAAAATTCCATGAAAATGATAAAATAAAAATCATATTTAAAAATTTATAACATAATTTAGTATTTGTGAAGTCCCTATTACCATTTCTAGGCTAGTGAGAGATTATATAAGAATTATTTATATTTGCTTCTACATAAAATAATTTAATTAAATCACTCATACAGGTAGCAGTAACACAAGTAACAAAGAGTAATTTTAAAATATAAAATAGTATTAATTGCAAAAAAATGCTCAACATTTAAATTACAAAATTTTGTTTGTTTAATTTCTATTCAATACCATCAAAGTTCATTCAAATCAAACAAATATTAATAAATCGATAAATTATTTTTTGTTGAATACGATTTTAAATAAGTTCTGGTTGTTGCTGCGTGAAAAAAAGGTTATTAAGAATAAAATAGCTCTTTATGAAGGGATCGCAATCATATATAAATTATTTTTTTTAACGTAGAAGTTATCTTTACTTCTACTTAGGTAAATATTGTAATCATGAATTTTTGAATATTATTTTTTTAAATTATTGTAATTTTAAATATAAAAACGGTATAAATTAGAGAATTGTTTCAGATAAAATCGGATTGTTAGGCTTTAATAAAACAGGAAAAGTTTTCTTTTATAATATAAAAGACGAGCGTGTCGGTTGTAGTACCTCAAAATCCAGTTCTATATCCCATGCCAACATAACCGCATAATTAATTTAGTAAAAGAGAGGTAATCTAATAATACGAAAAGTAATCTCGTATACGAAAAACAAAAAGGCCGATCCGAAGATTCCCACATAAATGATCAATAAATCAGCCAATTTAATTTGTGAATGTAGAATTATTTCTTAAAAACCTTGAACTATTTATTTTTTCTTCATTGTAATTATTAATTTTTCCGACTTTTCTTCGAAAAGTCAGTAAGGTCTTACAAGTTATTCTTAAATTAGAAGGTATTACGTTTGCACAGTAGGATTGGAGAGAGAAATTGATTTTTTTTTGTTTTGAAATTTTTTTTTTTTTTTTTTTTTGTCTTCAGTCATTTGACTGGTTTGATGCAGCTCTCCAAGATTCCCTATCTAGTGCTAGTCGTTTCATTTCAGTATACCCTCTACATCCTACATCCCCAACAATTTGTTTTACATACTCCAAACGTGGCCTGCCTACACAATTTTTCCCTTCTACCTGTCCTTCCAATATTAAAGCGACTATTCCAGGATGCCTTAGTATGTGGCCTATAAGTCTGTCTCTTCTTTTAACTATATTCTTCCAAATGCTTCTTTCTTCATCTATTTGCCGCAATACCTCTTCATTTGTCACTTTATCCACCCATCTGATTTTTAACATTCTCCTATAGCACCACATTTCAAAAGCTTCTAATCTTTTCTTCTCAGATACTCCGATTGTCCAAGTTTCACTTCCATATAAAGCGACACTCCAAACATACACTTTCAAAAATCTTTTCCTGACATTTAAATTAATTTTTGATGTAAACAAATTATATTTCTTACTGAAGGCTCGTTTAGCTTGTGCTATTCGGCATTTTATATCGCTCCTGCTTCGTCCATCTTTAGTAATTTTACTTCCCAAATAACAAAATTCTTCTACCTCCATAATCTTTTCTCCTCCTATTTTCACATTCAGTGGTCCATCATTGTTATTTCTACTACATTTCATTACTTTTGTTTTGTTCTTGTTTATTTTCATGCGGTAGTTCTTGCGTAGGACTTCATCTATGCCGTTCATTGTTTCTTCTAAATCCTTTTTACTCTCGGCTAGAATTACTATATCATCAGCAAATCGTAGCATCTTTATCTTTTCACCTTGTACTGTTACTCCGAATCTAAATTGTTCTTTAACATCATTAACTGCTAGTTCCATGTAAAGATTAAAAAGTAACGGAGATAGGGAACATCCTTGTCGGACTCCCTTTCTTATTAGGGCTTCTTTCTTATGTTCTTCAATTGTTATTGTTGCTGTTTGGTTCCTGTACATGTTAGCAATTGTTCTTCTATCTCTGTATTTGAACCCTAATTTTTTTAAAATGCTGAACATTTTATTCCAATCTACGTTATCGAAAGCCTTTTCTAGGTCTATAAACGCCAAGTATGTTGGTTTGTTTTTCTTTAATCTTCCTTCTACTATTAATCTGAGGCCTAAAATTGCTTCCCTTGTCCCTATACTTTTCCTGAAACCAAATTGGTCTTCTCCTAACACTTCTTCCACTCTCCTCTCAATTCTTCTGTATAAAATTCTAGTTAAGATTTTTGATGCATGACTAGTTAAACTAATTGTTCTGTATTCTTCACATTTATCTGCCCCTGCTTTCTTTGGTATCATAACTATAACACTTTTTTTGAAGTCTGACGGAAATTCCCCTTTTTCATAAATATTACACACCAGTTTGTATAATCTATCAATCGCTTCCTCACCTGCACTGCGCAGTAATTCTACAGGTATTCCGTCTATTCCAGGAGCCTTTCTGCCATTTAAATCTTTTAATGCTCTCTTAAATATTTTGAAATTTGGGGAGTACAAAAATACCACTCACTTAAAATGAAAACTTTAGAGAGAGAGAGGGGGGGGCTCATGTTTAAAATTGTGGCTCGAAAATTTCCGAAACTACTGAACCAATTTCTCATTTCATTGAGATTTAGGATAATTCAGAATTTTGAAACCTGTATTTTTTTAAAATTATATAACATATTTTTCAACATACTTCAATTTGAAAAAGATTAAGATTGAGGATGTTCAGGTTAACAATTACCAGATTTATATATGCTAAATCTGTACAGGTTCGTTAGTTATATATATATATATATATATATATATATATTTATAATTTTTATATATTTTTAGTAGTATATCTGAAGTTGTGTATGTGAAAATTTGATGAATAGTAGTCAATTTTTGGTAACCTCAGTTTTTCTGTTGCACGGTAGAATTGGGAAGTGAAAGTGAATTTTCTTTACGTTTTGAGTATGAGAATTACGAAAATATCATTCATGTATAAAATTTTGTGGCTCGAAAATCTCTAAAACTACTTTATCAATTTCATTGAAATTTGGATATGCTGTAGTAGTATATCTGTAGTTATGCATGTGAAATTTTGATAAAGACTGGTTGAGTTGTTCTTCAGTTACGCCCAATTTAAGGATGTCAATAGACAACATAACTTCGATTTGAGGTAATGTTGACTTTGTATTGGTGTATTTTCATACGCATTTACACACGATTCGCTTGTATTTCATATTTATATTTTTTCATATTTATATTTTTTCATATTTCATATTTAGAGTGCTTACATTTCATATTTTTGCATATGAGTCTTAGAGATGAGTAATTTTAAACCTGATGCTCGATTGTAAGGTCTACTCGTTATATTTAATTATTTCAACAAGAACGGTTTTAATTTAATTTTCTTATAAACAGAGAATATATTTTATTACTAAATAAAAATAAAATATACCTCTTTTTTCAATTTATTTATGTTTTGTATATTTCTTGTGCAAAAGTTGTACAAAATATTATACAAACTATAATAACGAAAATTTGGTCTTCTTGCGCAGAACTTCACAACAATGTTTATTATGAAGTTAATTTTATTAGAATTAAATAATATTTCCGTACTTATAATACTGACAGTATTGTTGAATATTAAAAACTTGTTTTATTTGCATTACGAGAGCATTTACTTAATCACTGAAATAATAGTAAATCTGAGCGAAGAATGAAATTGTGAGCGATAATGACGCCTCATCATCAGCTCAGGTCATTTGTGATGTATTTGGTATATCTTAATAACGAAGGATTATCCAATTCTGGATTATTCGAAAAAAATTATTTTTTAACAGGATTATCTTCCTTGAAAATTATTTTCCAAGGATATCTCCTTGAGGAATGCCTAAATTTTAAAGGCTTTCATTCGGCTGGACATTTTTATCTGTTTAATTAGATTTGAAAAAAATTAATCACTTTAGTCCTTTCTTCTAAGAGTGGCTTTGTTGTTAATGGAATAATTTCGTACATCGCGGATATATGATTTTATTTTCTAGTACAGTATACAGATTGACTCTAAAATCGAAACTATGGTGAAATCTAGAATAATATCAGAAAACTATTGAGCAGAATTTTTTCTGATGCATGTTGAAATGTTGAAATTCTTGTGCAAATGAAATAATCAAATTCCTTCTAAAACAGAGTTAATTACCTGGAAGAACAGAAAATTTCTCTCTTATCCTTTTATGAATTATTTATTCCAGAGTTTTGACAAATCGGAGGTCACAGGTTTGTACTTCAATATACTTTCTATTCTTCCTTTTTCAATAACAGACGTAGCGCTTAATTTTTAAAACAGAATGGAATAACTTGGTATCCGTATATAATGTAACAGTAAAATAAATGAACAAAAACTTTAGTAAACTACTGTATCATTGCAAAGTTTTGAAATTTTGGAAGGTTTTTCATCCCAGCGGGCTGAGTTTAAAGGGAGCAATTTTAATAGGTGTTAATACAATTGTTAACTCTTGAAAATCAGTTTCGTACAGAAAAACTGACGATACTACAGAAAGTTGGCCAGAAGTACTTCTTTAATTAAAAGCCTTGTTCAATTCCGCTGACAAAAATGATTGTTTCTAAAACCTTCCGTAAATTTGCTGAATGTTCTACCGATCATCGAGAACTCAGTTTTTCATGCAGCTAAAATAATTGTATTTTTTCGATTTTGTCGTGTTTGTACGTTAAGTGTCATAATCGTAATGGTTTGCAGGTAATCTGATATAAAATTTACTCCTAAAAAATACGTACCCGTTCTTAAGAATAATAAATATATCATGCCTTGCTTACTTCGAAAAATGAGGAGCGAAGCAGTTTCCCATTTACCTTCTTTATTAATAAAAATACTAGGTTGCATATCAGCACTGCAAGACCACTGAAATGCTGGTGCTATTCAGTCCCAACATCAATATTTTCTTTACCATAAGGCTGTATCGTCAGGGTTTAATTATTTCTCTTACAGAAAGTCATTTTTGTCTCTGATATTTAACGTCTATCACATCTATAAGAAAGTATGGGACACCTATATTGTACTTTAATTCTGATTAAATAACGCTTTATAAACACTCTACGGGAGAAAGAAATTTGTTAATATAATTACACGTTTATTCCTAATGAGTACATTGCAGTCTGTTAAAATATACAATAACCAATCCCTCCACGGCCGAATGAGATGAGGATGATATGTATGACATGAAAATGAGGTGTAGTCTTGTTCAGACTAGGCCGACCATTCCTGAGACGTGTGGTTAATTGAACCCCGACCACCGAAATACACCGGTACCATCACTGTCTAGTATTCAAATCCGTAAAAAAGTAATTAAATTTTAATAGGATTAGAACCTCAGATCTTCGACTTCGAAAATCAGCTATTAAACAATTGATTCCCGACGACGAGTTAACCAATAGATCCGGTGGGCTTGTTTATTTTAACATTGTAATTTTTCACCTGTAATAAATATATAAAATATATGTATAAATTTCTCAATTTTACACGTAAAAAATACTTAAAATGTATTTAATATCGGAGCATAAAAGAATTATACATCTTTCTATAGTTTTCAAAAAAATTGAAAGATCTAGTAGTTAACGATTTTAATAAAAAAGAAAAAAAATGTACCTGCTTTTTTAATTGGTACTACAAATAAAAATAATTCAGTAAATTACGACTAATTTTCCTTCCGAAGAACTTGAAAATAAATTTAACATAATTTTCCCGTATTTCTTTTAAAAGCCGTTTTTCCTTGTCACTATTTATTTTGTTTTGTTTTATCTCAGTTCATTTTAACTAACAGAAAGTTTCTTCAAGTCTCATTCTGTTTCCAGTTAACTTGTTTTAATTCTTTTGTTGTTTGTTGAACTTATTTCTCGTTCTTTGTAAATAATATTGTCATTTTTTAAATTTATTGTTATGAATTTTGTAGATTATTCTTTTTGTTGATGTGATTAATTTAAGAAATGGTTTTAAGCAGTCGATGCAATCTTTACAATAATAAATTACTTACTTTACGCATTTCTTTTATAAAAATTTAAAAAACTTTCGTTACTTCAGTATACAATTAAAATAGATTTAAATATATATATATATATATATATATATATATATATATATATATATAAATAAAATTATTTTATGTATATTTTTTAAACCTTTCTACTTGTTTTCTTATTTTCTTCATTGTTCGTTAAAAGAAAGTATAACGTAATAATCTTTAGCAAATATCCGTTGCCAAGTTATTTCAGTGATTTTAGTTTGAATTAGCTTTTCTTTTTTTTATAAAAAAAAAATATGAAAAAATAATGCGCGAGGCCATTTATTAGTATTTCTGTTCTAATTGCTTGCAAAGAAAAAAAAACATAAAACATATGCTCTTGAGTTTATTATCTGGTAAAATTTAAGTTTTATTTATTTATACCAAAGATGAAGGTGTAATAAAACTATTTTAATGTACTAATTCCAACTTGCGCCTGCGTAAAACATTTAAAGTTAAGTTTTTAATAATTTAGAAAAAAATTAGTTATAATTTTTATGATTAAAGATTGAATTAGTTATTAATTATTATCAATTTAAAAAAATACAAAAATATATATTTGGTTTCGTGTTTGTATATGCGTGTAATTTAGATTTTTTCCGCCTTTTGTAACAGAAAAAAATTCATCTATAAAAATATATCTACTAAACGGTTACTGAAATAAATTACTAAAATCAACGCTTATATATATAATAGCCGTTAATATCAAAACAAATAATATAATTATGTGGGTAGATAAACATACGAGCTCCTCAGGGATGTCAGAAGTTGGACAAAGAGGACCCATGGAGACACGAACTTCGAGTTTACCCATTTCCTGTCTGGCCACGGGTGTTGTCGTGGTTACTTACAACGGAGGGTAGGAACATCACCAACCAATGTCATGATTGCGGGTAACAGGTCACCTCGCAACACGTGGTGTTCTCCTGCCAAAGATGGCAGAATTTGAGAGTCGGACTGGTAGAGCAAGGAATAGTGGGCCCGAGCAATATTATAAGAGTAATGCTTAGCAGCAAGGACACAAGTGGGATAAAGTATTGACAGTGGTCTCCACCATGATACGTGAAAAGACGCATGAGGAGAGAATTCGACAGAATATGGATCAACGGATGAACCGAGGCACGGCGTCTGAAGACAAATGATCGTGGGGCCAGCCTCTGAGAATGGGCGGCGGGGGCTCTCCGGAGTCGCCATCCGTCAGTTGCCCTCAGGGGACGCCACGGGGTCGTTTCGAATCGGATGGCAGAGAGCCCAGGTGATCACACGGGTGCTAAGTACATGCCACAGGGATTAGTTCCGGTTCCTGCGTGACTAGAGGGCGATGTATTTTAGCGGGTGATAGCTCCGCACTGCCATCAGTGCGGGCCTGGTGGCGGCTGGCAGAGCTTTTTCCACCCCAATGGTAAAAAAATTTTTTTTTATGTAATAACAACAAGCTTACACCATCTTACAGTTAATATAAATCTTACAGTTAGATGATAAATGAATTTTGTAGCGTAGGAAATGCCATGCCTGATCGGGATTCTAATCTGGGACCTCTGGATGAAAGGCCAAGACACTACCATTAATAATATTAATAAATAAAAAAACGAAAAATTACAGTAAGTACAAAGTAGCATGATAGTAGATCTTTCAATGCAAATACATTTATTTATTAAAGATTTCCCCATAATTTCCCGTTTTACTTTTCTTATTCAATTGTTTACAACTATAATACAATTTAAACAGCAGTAACTACTTGATAGCCGCATAACTTGTGTTTTGTAATTTGTAAGCATAATTAACAGATGATTAATATAAAATTATCGCAGTTTAAAAGCTGATTAGGCGGTCAAAAAGTAAGTTGTGGACAAAAAGAGAGGTAGTCTACACTTTCAACTTCTTTAAGTTAAGTGAAGAAGAGACAGTACCAGTTACCATTAAAAAACTCCCTCTGCAACTGGTATTAGTGAACCTTCTGTTTGGAGGATTCTGAGTAATCTCAAACAATTGGCCATTAAAAACTCCAAATCCCAAACATTAATAGAAAAAAAGTAAAAAATAAATCGATGGTCGATAGATTTGGTCAAGATGTAATTCGACGAACGATAAATGAGATGCGTATTACAGAGAAGGGTCTTACCTTCCCTTGCTTATAGAAAAGTAGTTGCAAGTATAAATTTCAAGGTAGCAAGTCATCTTCTCACATTCTTGTAAAGAACTTGGGCTTCAGATGGAGGAAGTCTACAAATAATAGATGTTATTTGTTTGAAATACATGATATTAAAATTAGTAGAATTAATTATTTTATGTTGTGTAATGGAGTACTGATATGATGGTCGGAATATAATCCATGTTGACAAAACTTCCCACTCTACTAACCACACTACAAGTAAAGGCTGGTCAGATGGAAGTAATGAGGGATATCATGTACCAATTTTGAAAGGAAACCGACCGAATTTTTGTTATTGTTAATGGCGAAGCTGGATTTGTTTCATTCGGGCCGTAAATCCGGAGATTATGATGATATAAATTTCTCAAATTTCAAGAAATTGATCGACGAAAATGTCATTGTGAACCTGCCAGATAATTCAGTAGTCGTTCTTAACAATTTTATTTATCACAATGTAGTAGAAGACCCCTCTTCAAATTCTAATTCGAGAAAAGCTGAAATGCAAGAGAGGTTGAGTAATCACAATACTCCGTTTCTAAACTTAATGTTGATTCCAGAGTTGTATGACCTGATTAAAAAACAAAACCAAAAATGCTTACATACAAAATTGGTAGAATTTTTAGAAGCATGTGGACATTCAGTACTTAGATTACTTTTGTATCATCAGCAAATAAACCCTATTGTAGAAATATAGTCAGAAATTAAATGGCGTGCTAGCAGTCATAATGTTTATAATACGTTGTAATCCATCGAGAAATAAATTTGCAACGATGTACGCTTCTAAGTGGAAGCCATATTGAAAAATATTGAAAATGCATTATTTGAAAAATGAATATTTATTAGATAATGATGGAGATTAGTATATTAGAGGGATTAATCATGTAGTGACAGCAATTAATTTTTCTATTAACAAAAGATAAAAATTAATTCTATTTTAGTTTGTTAATAAAATATATATATTTATTCAATATGAAGAGATTTCAATACAGAATTTATTTTAATTTATGTGTAAAATAGTTAAAATTATACTGTTAATTTGTTCCTATTTTTTTTTTTTTGTTTATTGCATAATGGTTTTTTTTCTTAGCTTGCAAATTGATTTATTAAAAAATAATTTGGAAACGTCTTCATTGTTTATTCGGTTTTAAACAGCTGCTATTACAAAATATCAAAAACGAAAAATAAAAAACAAAAAAGTATATTGCTCAATACATCAATATATGATAACAAACACACCAAAGGAATTTTAGGATAATAACAATAACCAAAATTCAGTTGTAATATTGCTTGTAGATAAAATAAAAACAATTAACTCTGCTTACCCATTTAACTAACAATATCAAATGCTACTTTGTGTGCACTGTGAATGATAGACCTTAACCAGATGTTCATAACGGCTATTAAACAGTCATCATCATTTACTACTAAAGATTACAAACACTTATTGTACAAAGTAATAAGTAAATAAATAAGTGAAATAAAGATACCAATAGATTATTATTTTTCTCTTAACAGCCTATGGGAGAAATAATCGGTAAAAACAGCTTTGGAATCCAAATTAGAAAAATTAAACTTCCTAATCAAAGAAATTTACAACAAAATGAATTTTTCGATAAAAGTAAAATTGAGGTATAACATTACTGTACCCGGACCAGTGATATACAGAATTGAAAAAAAGATTTGAGTGGCTAGAAAATCACTTCAAAATGGAAAGGAAAATCCTAAGGAAATATTGTATAAAAAATTAAAATAGGAGATTCATAAAGCTCAAGAAAATTTGTAAACTGCGATTAGAGAAAGAAGATTAAGATTTTTTGGGCATGATCCAAATCATTCCAAAAATACAAAAAATAGATTTTTTAAAAGATTTGGAAAACTAAAAGCCAAACAGGATTCATAAAGCAGATGAAAGAGGAACTTTAAAACCTATGGAAAAAGAGGACTGTTTCAGTAGGATGAAATAAATAATTTTATAATGATAAGGTTCTTGTGGATGAAGGAAGAAAGAGCACAAGAAGAGAATGGACACAACAAGAAAAACGGGCGCGCTCCGAGAAAATGAGAAAAAGATAGAAAAGAAGAAGAGAAACAAAAAAAGAAAAGATATTGGCGTGGTCCCTAGCAGGCCGCTTCCAAATAAAAAGGAAATCAAATGAAATACATTCAAGTTAATTTAATTTAAAAAAAGAAATTATACTGACAAAAAAAAACGTCAAAAAGCTTATACTAAGTAAAAGAAAAATGAAAAATAAAATACAACCTAGATGTGAATAGTACAAGATAAAAAAGAAAATTGATACCAACCAAATTTAACTCTCCATCTAGACTTTGGACAGATGTAGAATTTCCTTTTTATCCCTTTGTAGTTACACCATCAACTGCTATGTTACATTTATTTTTATTCCTCATGTGTACGTTGCAATCTGTTCAACTAGTGAACAATAAGCAACCCTCCCATGGCCCCAATTAAATGAAGATGATATTTTTTTTTTTGTTATTTGTGGGCGAAAAACGCTTGGGCGTTATCATCGCCCGGTAGTTATTATTAAAAGGGTAATATAACTCCAAAATAATAAGCTATACAAGGTGTAAACGTAATATTAATCATATAATAAAAATTTACTAAAACAAGCCAAGAAGGCAAAATAAAACCCAAAACTAATATCACAGACAAAGTTGATAAAATATTAAAGATAAAATAATAGAATAAAGAAAGTATAAAAACTTAATTAACTGTGATGGGTTGTGCAAAAATCCCCACCCCGGATAGTAAAATTAAACACATAGAACTAAAAAATCAGATCGAAAATAAAGGTTAAATTATTAAAAAACTCTCCTTACAGAAAAACATATATAAGTATATTAAATCCTTTGCAGTAACCCAGTACTATGCAAAAAGAGAAAAATTCGCTCCAAAACTCTGCCATCATTGCCCAAGACATCACGAATGCTGCTGGGTATATTAAACTGACGACGCAACGCCGCATAACATACGCAGTCCACGAGAATGTGGTGCACAGTCATGCGGCAGTTGCATCTTGTGCACAGGGGTGGGTCTCCTCCTGACATTAGATATTCGTGTGTGATCCTCGTATGCCCCAACCGTAACCGGCAGAGGACCACTTCCTCACGACGAGAATTTCTGCAAGAGGATCCCCACGGGAACACCGAGTCAATATATTTTGGCAATAAAACGAAGAATAATTAATATAAATTGCAAGAATATTTTTTACGTTGAAATTTGAAATTAAAATACGCTGTATTTTAAGCGCTCACTCACAGACGTAGAGGCCTAAGCGATCACTGATGAATGATTACATTTAAAAGAAATATATCTCTAGATGTACCTTTAACCCTAATCTAATTAAAATAATTTTATTAAAGGTTTTATCTGTACATTACTCATAATCACCTTCTTCTTAGTTTCTCTGCATATGCTACGTTTTTTTTGTACTATACAAAGTATCATAAAAAGTTGATTGTAAATTTTTTGGGGAAAAATATTACGTGTGTTTCATTTAATCTTAAAAGAAAATCAAGTAAAAATAGAACTAAATACATCTTTATTTTTCCATTTATATGTTTTTGTGCTTATAAAAATTAATTACTTCTTATCTAGATAAAATATTGAATTCGGATTTGTTGTAGGCTTACATATTTTGTAAACAATATATATATATATATTATATCGGTGTGGGAGTGAGTAGGTATTGACCTCGCTTCCGGAAGCTGATTTTTGAGTAAATCAAGAGGACTTTGAGAAAATTGAATTGTAGGAAAAAATTGTTGTTGCGATCAATACTATTTTTGTTGGTATGAAAATATTTCCGGTGTTTAAAAAGACTCAGTCAGGTAATGATCGGAGTGCATAATCTAATTCAAGTTAGACATGAGAAGAGTTTTTGTTTGAAACCTTCGGTGTCAGAGGAACGCGCTGGGCTCGCGCATTTGTGAATCGGTTCATTTGAGAGTTGAGGGTTATAAGTTATGGTAGATGGTCGTGGTTGGAAGAGGCCATACGAAGGCAATAGAAGTTGTGCAAGTACACTGATGGAAATTCTACCGAGTCATTTGTATCGGTGGCATTTTGACAGAGGCCAAGCTGATGGCAATGATGTGTTATCAGGTTTAGAAGGTGTAAAAGACGACCTTCAGTAAAGCCCTTCAGTGCTATGAACGGAAGGGGTGATGTGGCGATCTGGATCATTTCAAGGCGGGCGTCTTCCGTACGGGGGTCAGAATGAGTAAAAATTTATGGAATGTAAGACCCAGTAGTGTTTCCTAAGTACTGCTTTGTTTTTTATTTTATTTTTTTTATTTACTTTTCTTTTACATTTCTATAGATTCCTTTTCCGTAATATCCACTGATGATTGGTTTATCAATCGAAATGACCATCAAGGTTTAGATTTAAAGTAATAATTTGTAAACAGTTTTTGGAGTGTCTTGTTTTCTAATTTATTCCAATAATTGTTTGGTGTTTTGTTTTGCTATTAGTATTTTTATTAGTTAAACTAGTTATTAGTAAATTTACTAATTTTAATAAAGAAATAGAAATAGTTACTATTCATTTAAATAAGAAAAAATGCATTTCGTTTTCATAGAATAGATACATCTCTATGTCGGTGCATTCTGACTCGTTACCTTAATTTACAAAGCTATTTATTTAGTATTTTTCTTAAAAAAAAATTTATATTGTTAATTCTAATTTACTTCGACTTTAATAAGAACATAGAACTGCTGTAGATTAGAAGAAGATTGTTATTGTTTACAAAAAGCCGTTTAGTCTTACAGGATAAGACTTAACTTACTCCACTTTAAACTATTACCTTATCTAATTGTGCTTGTTTTGTAAAACATTTAAAAATGACTTCAGAAAGTTTAATTAAGTAAAAAGGTTAAAGCTTATTTTTACTTTTTAGTAAATTTCTAAAGTCGATATTATTACTATAAATTTTAAAGTCTATTTTGTTTTAAATATTGGCACCTATAAAAAAGGCGCTCAAAATAATCACAAAATACCGAGAAATCTGCATGTTGAAAAAAATAAGAAAACGAATGTAGAAAAAAGATAAATGACTACTAGTGACCGCGAGTCGAGGCACTGAAAAAAATAAAAATAAAAACTTTTATATGTAAATTCTAAGTTAGTTGAAGTGGTACTCAAAGAAGAATATGGGCAAAATTTGCTAGACAGGCCTCTTCCAACTGAAAGTACCAGGAAGTTTCTCATTACTCAGTTTAAAATGCATTCATTGTTTGATAATTATCAAGCAAATCTGTAAAACAACGTTCAAGATCTTAATCTTTCCTAATATCTGGAAAAAAGCCTAATAATAGCACTGTTCTGAAAATGTCCCACTTTCGTCAGAGTACAGGCAAACTCAAGTAGAGCCTAACACATTGGTGAGAGCCAGCAATTCGTCGTCGCGCGAAGTGGCTCTGTCGTGACCACATAGACTTTACTTTTATAATAACTAAAACCTTTATGTATTAAATAGTATTTCATTAATTACATGATTTAAGCTAATTTTTGTGATTTCAGTAATTTCTACCTTATTATTGTTACGTAATAAACCGCATTCAGGGACAATCAAAGAAACTTCCATAAAATAAAAGAATTATCGAAACCAGTTCATTTGATGAAGAGGCTTGAACGTATTGAATTATTGAGAAAAAAATTAACTATATGGATTGAATTATTGAGAGCGTCCAATTTTTTCCAAAATCGGTTGAAAAATTATAGCTTTTTAGTTGTTGAATAAATTAATAAAAGTGGTTTGATGACTTGAAAAACTCCGGGTAATTAACTAATTCTTTTAAGTAAGATTTTATCTTGTCATTATTTAGTTTTTAATTCACTGAATAAATACTTTATTTTTCAAGTTTCTCTTTTACAATTTCTTCTGCTTCTCTTTAGCAGTTTTTGTACTAGGAGAAAATATTTCTCCCAAGAAATAAGTCATTTTTATTGTAAAAGAAATTATTTTATTACAAAATGATAAGAACATCTGTAATGTAGCGACATACTGAATCGAAAATTTGATTGAAGTTTGAAGCAATAAATTTACTGCCGCGTTACATTTGTTTTAAATTGTTCCAATATTAATACTCACGGGACTAATTCTTGACAGCTTATCTGTCCCTTGCTCAGCCATTTTGTTTCATTTGATTCCGTAACTGCCAAGTAGAACAAATCTGGTTTGTTTTATTGCTGACTATATCATTAATTTGATTCTACAAAGGTTGGTTATCAATTGTGTTTTTTTATTTTTTTGGTATGAAAGAGCGGACATTAATAGCTGTGGTCATTAGCTCGGTGGAAACTGGTCGCGTATGAAAAGGTGCCATATCTGACCGGGATTCGAACCCGGGACCTCCGCAAGAAATGCCGAGACACTACCTATTCAGCTGCGGAGGTCGGCGGTTTATTATCTAATTGTGTTTTTAAAATTACATATTTGTAAAACGTTATTGTTATCTTTTTTAAAATAAGATGTATGGCAAGGATAAAATCTTAAATTTTGAATTTCCCAACAGTATTTTTTCTTTGATTTTAAGTATAAAATTAAAAGATAGCCTAGAAATTTAGAAAAATATTAATCTCAATAAGATTTATTTTAACATTTTTAGCTATCTGTATAAGACTGTTATAAGGATTATTGTAAAAAATAAAAATAATTACTTGCGGTTTCTCTAATTACTTTGCTTAACTTTCTTTGTTATTAATTTCTTTTTATTGTCACATACTTATTTACTATGACCATCTTCTTACAACTTAAAAAAAAAAATAATTCCATTTTAATTTAATTCATACTTTGTTCTCATCTTTATTTATTTAAATCTCTATGTTATTAATAATTTAGATTATATAATGAATAGAAATATACAGAATGGATCAAAATTATTACTGGATTCATAACCTATTCTAATCGTGAAAGTAATGGAAAAGTTCTTATAAACATATTTCATAAAATGATTCGTTTGCGAGTTTCGGCTAATGAAAGATTTCGCTCGGATTCAGTTTCTCCTATGAAATGAGATCCTACTGAAATTTCAGTACGTTAATTAAGGGGCAGAATTAGTGGTTTCTTATGGTATTTTACCTAAAAGTCGAATAAATTAGATCCCACAACTGTAACTGCAGTAGTTTCTGAGAAATCTGGGGTAAAATACCTTGTTTTTACGTTTGACGTACAATAACATTGTTAAATAAGTAATAAACTCATAAGACTTTCAAATATACCTTGTAGAGATTTTAATTCTGAACAAAATGGTGTGTGATAAGTTGGATAAACCAAAGAAGAAGTTGAAAATTTCAAGTGTTTTTCTTAGAAACATTACATTATTACATGTGTCAGAAAAGTACTACGTATTTGAAGTAAACAAAACACAAATAATTTTTATTTTTTTATTTTTTGATGTGAAAAATGTATAAAAACAAAATTTTCTGTTAAAACAATTGTAAAATAGGAATAAAGATTATTTAAATAATAATTTCTTTATTAACGACAGAAATACAACGGATTATTTGAAAGACTATTATTTCAAACTTAGTAATAAAATAACAACAGCTGATCAACAATGCGCAATTCTGTATTAGCGTTTAGATCATTCTGTTAGGTACATAAGTGTATCGGGTATTGTGAACTGTTCTGTCTTAGCTAAGGTTTTCTGTGAATTTTGGTTACGGTTTGTCATTGAATTAAGGCTGTAATTACTTACAACAGAGGAATACACTATTATGGTGTTCATTTTGGTTGTGTATAATGGTAATGCTACAGCTGCTGCAGTAGAATATGAAGTACGTTTTTAGAATCTCATGATTCCAGATTCCAAAACAATTAGCGCGACTTTTCACAATCTTCGGGAAACAGGTTCACTACCAGCTACAACGATGCTGGTACATTCGTATAGCTACGAACGATCTGCTCAACAAGACGCAGTTATTGATGAAATTATTGTCGATGCAGTTCAGGCGTCAGTATACAACTTCTTTCTAAGTGAATCGGGTCGCATTCTTTGGTTTGGCGTATACTTAAAACAAATTTTTTCCTTTTCATAAACAGCCAATTCAACATCTACAACCAGGAGACGATACGCTTCGCTTGGAGTTCTGGAACTGGTGGAATACAAATGGATAACTCTGTAAATATGTTTTGTTTACCAACGAGGCAAATTCATTCGAGATGTTCCTCAAGCGCCAAGACGCAAAGTATACTTTCAATGCACGATGACGCGCCTCCTCACTTTTCCTGTGCCGTTTCCATTCATTTGAATTATTTCCTTGAGAAGTGGATCGGTCATGGAGGTCCAAATTCCTAGCCACAAGCTCTCCTGATTTAACACCTTTAGATTTTTGCATCTGGGTATGGAAAAAAATATTGTATACAAAACAAAAATACATTCTCGTAATTAATTGTCCGGATTATGAATGCGGCTGAGAAACTTAAGGAGAGCCCTGAAGAACTATAAAAAGCAACGAAAGCACTATAAAAGCATGCCAAGAAATCTGTTGAAAATGGCGTTCTCATTTTTGAACATTTATTATAAATTGATACTTATAATGCACTTTAGCCGAACATACTGTTTCTAAATGAAATTCGAAATATTCTTTGTTTTATTCAAATTATCGTACATCATCTTGTTAAGAATTAGATTTTCTACAAGTTAACATTTTTACGTATGTACGTCAAACATAAAATACAGGGTTTTTAAGGAAGATTTTTCAAAAAAATACTGCTGATAAGATTCTGAGACCTGTTTTATTCGATTTTTATGTCAAACCATAAGAAATCACTAATTCTGTTCATTGATTGACATTTTATAAATTTCAGTACGATCTCATTTCACAGGGGTAATTGAAATCTGAGCGAAATATTTCACTATCCGTAACTCACAAACTAAGCATTATAAGGCATATATTTATATGAACTTTTTCCATTTTTTACGAGTAGAATTGGTTATGAGAGTCCCGGGAGAATTTCGTGATTCACTTAGTATAGTGAATCTGATTCAATGTTATATACATGTATATAACTTATAAAGAATTAATTCTCTTTGTTTGTTATTTTTCCGTTTTATTTAATTTAAATTATGATATATTATTTTCACTTAGATAAATTTACATCTTTATAATTATGTTCAATTCTTTACTTTAAACGTATTAAAATCGCATTGTTTTTTGGCATATTATTATTCTGTCCTCTGTTTGAAATCGTGTAGTTTTTAAAATGATTCATTCAGTATTAATTAGAAAAGTTTTGTAAGTTTTCCTTTAATATTCTTTAAAATTATCTTTACTTTTTTAACATTATTATATTTGATTTAAAACTTTTGTTTTGTAAATGTTATTTTTGTAACACAAATAAATATTGGTTAGGTAAATTTTTATGTATATAATTGAGTGTAGACATTATAATTCAAAGAAAAGTATCTGCTTTTGAATGAATCTGGTTTATTCATATATATACCTTTATATTATTATATATTTGAAAATTTATTTTATTCAGCAGAGGAGGAAACATTCCTAATAATAACAAATCGCTCTTGTGTTTGTGCACGTACATCTTTTTCTATATAAATCTGGATTGGAATGTAGTTACGTCTAAGCGCGATGATGGTAGGCGATGGTACGGGTTATGTGTATTGTGGTTACTGTGGGCGATTGTAGGATAGACTAATGGTGTTTGGATTTGGAGTGTGCGGGGTTTTGGTTTTTGAAATAGGTTGAATATCGTTGGAAGTTTGTGTGATTTTCCCTTCAGTTTTAATTAAATCATTTTGCATTGTTTTATTATTATTTTTTTTTACTGGTGGTTTTTATTTATTATTTCTATCTTGTGTCTGATATCTTTTTTACATATACTTTTGTTATCAGTTTTTGGAAAATAATAATAAAAATATAAACTTTTACCGTAAAATATTAATCCGAATTTTATAATATTTTTCCTTAAAACGAAGTTCAGAGTATTTAGTAATAATAATAATATTGTTCGTGAAAGTAAAATATTTTTATAATTTAGTTGTTTATAAATAAATCTTCAACAAAAAAGAATATTTTATTGAAAATAATGTTTATGATATAACTAACTTATTGGTGTTATTACTTTCTACACTAATATTTACTACTGCAAGTTTTACCCTTCAACTAACCGATGAGGTGATGATGCTGTTTTATAATAATATGAGATAAGCTAGTTAAAGAATGCTAGGAAGAGGAAGGCATAACTTTAAGGCATACTTCCCGAAAGTAAAAATAAATAACTACAGGTTGACTGAATTGGTAAGAAGGCTGGTCGGAGCATTCGCGTTTGTTAATAAGATTGCGGGTCTGGAGCATGCTTCTCCGGACCCAAAATCTTCAGTGCCTTTACTGTAATATTAAAAGTACAGTAGATTACTAAAATTGTATATAACAATGAACCTTTTTTTATCTATCATCAGTATAATAATAGCATTTTATTTGAGGAAGTTTTTCAGCAAAAATAATTACACTATGTTTAAATGCAGAAATTTCTATTACCGCCTGGTAATTTTTTATATTGCCATTCATATCTAACAATACTGAGTTTTATTAAACTATGCATTACCTACTCGTAATACATAAACAAAATCGTAATCCAGTTATTGATAACAATGTTAAAAAAAAAATTAAAACAGATTATATGATGACAAACTGTATTACAACTATAATCATCTGAAATAACGTATCTCTAAAATAATAACATTCCATTTTTATAACCAACGCAATATAATTAATATAGTTTTATCTCGATAGACACTTGATATGCTTGCATACATGGTAATCGGTAAACGAAAGTTATCAATATAAAACCTTAGATAAAGTGCTAGGAAAATATTAGTTTCTATTTAAAACTAGTAGTCTTGTTGGATCGGTACAAGACTATACCAGTTTAAAATTTTTTGTAAATACAACAAACTATTCGATAACCGAGGTGTATTAGTTATATGAAATACAATATATAAATTTTAAAATAATATTAAATTAGATGATGAGATTGATTATGAAATTGAGATTTATCTTTTTCCTCCCGTTCGCTATGAATGATTGAATTAACAAAATATGAAAATAGAAAGGGATTGAAAAGAAAACATATATATATATATATATATATATATATATTTTAATATAGATTTTAAATGAAATGAACCTGAAAAAAAATTGAAATAAAATCTGCTCTTAAAAAGTTTTATAAGTAAAGAATGATAATTTTTCTATAATTCTTCTATAAATTTCGAGTGAAGTGAAAATACTTTAAACGTATGAAAACCTTCAAACTATGATCATCGTCTACAACACTGCAGTAAAGAGTAATGATAATACAAAACAGAAGTATCTTGAAATACTCCGCCGAAATTTTTTTGAGGGGGGTGATAGTCTTTTAGACCTTCATCTGTGAAACGTTTGAAACGTTTCTAAAAATTCAATATAATAGAATAAAATTATTCATTCAAATCAGTACAGCGGTTACTAAATTTCGAACGAATGTTGGTTACAAATAGACACACGAACGTACTGGATGATATTCTGCTGGAAAACTTACACGGTGAAACTCAATATTTCCTGGTTTAAAACTGATAATTAAATAATATAGTTATCTAAAATAATATTCACCTTAAAATTTTTTTAAAATTAAAAAATACAACGGTAAAAGAATTATTCAGTTCGGTTCTTATTTTTTAAATGAATAATTAGTATTTAATGAATAATTTAATGAATAATTATGACTTTTTACAATGAATAATGCCTTTCATCCGGAGGTCCCGGGTTCGAATCCCGGTCAAGCATGGAATTTTAATACGCTAAAAAAAATTTAATTCATTTCATCCTCTGAAGCAATACCTAAAAGTGGGCCCGGAGGTTAAAAAAAAACGAAATGAATAATCGCAGTAAAGCAAAGCTTTTTATTTAAGAATTTTGTAATGTATATATGAACATGTTTTATTGTTATTCTATTTGTTTTATAATTTACAATTAAGTGTTGTTTAAGTTTCATTTAATGCTGATAAAAAGTTTGTTATAGAAACTTAAACATTTGCTTTAAAGAAAGCTATAAAGTATTCATCCACTTTTACAAATTGGATGAAATATAATATTTTACATCCAAAGGAGAAAATATTATACGGAATCTTAGAATCTAGTTAGTTATACATTAAATGGATAAAATGAAGTTGACAGATATCTAATGAAGGTGCCTTGATAAAATGTAGGAAGCCGTAATAAACGTACGTATTTCATTTTATATATGTGTGTGTATATATATATATATATATATATATATGACGTACATAACCAAGTTTTTATTCTGTACTTTATCACGAATAAATTTTTGCAACATTGTTTTTATTCGTGTTGTTGCTTTGGCGATTAATTTATTATTATTATTTTTAAGTAATAAGACTTTATAAGTGCAATAAAATAAGTTTAATTTTATCACATATTCATTTTCTAAATATTAAAAAGTCACACACGCGCGCGCGCGCGCAGTGTTTTATAAGATCTAACTTAAAAATAAATCATTGTAGTATTTTCACATTGTTTTTCGTTGGTTTAAATTTATTTATTAAGCTATTATTATTCGGCATCAGTAAAAATGTTTTGTTTGTCTTATATTTTCACTATTTTCCCTTGAAAACTGATAGATAAACCACTATCAATACATTAAATTACTTTAAGGATTTAGTAAAAAATAACAAGCCAGATAGTTTTAAGTCATTTATCACTTAATTCTGGATTATAAAAATGTAGAATATTAACCGGATGTCTATGGTCTATTCAGTTTCAACTGACAAATGACTGAATAAATTATACTATTTATATATAAAATAGAAATCATAATTTTTATATAATTATCGATAATATATAGCGAGAGATAACTGAAATATAGGTAATATTTAACTTACTCCACGAGGGATTAACTTCTCGTGGAGTAAGTTAAGAGAAAGTAACTTGGAAATTTAAAAACCACACATATAGACAATGTGGAAATAATCAATCTGTTAATAGCATTGTTAAAAATATTCAGCAGTTTTGTGTGAAACATAAGGAAAAAATCCAGAATTATTCATCAAGTAATTAATATGGCTTCAACCGCGGGATGAGCCGCCTCATTCATCCACCAGTTTGTGCTGTAGTTCACCTCTGTTGCCAAAACTCCACCAAGTTCCTCCTCGTCTGGCATTTCAGAACTTCGGAAGACCTTTCCACCATCTTCTAAGCTAATGATTTTAGCGGCGGCATTCCCGCAATTACGAAAATTGCCTCAGTCGAGACCGTTCTGTACGCACATGTCACTCCGATAGCACGCGATCTCTGCAATCTCACTAGTCTGCGCAGCGTCACCTTTTTATCCAGAGCCCGCCTCCAGACTGGCACCACATAAAAAGCCACGGAATTCAACACCGATGCAAGCATTCTTTGTTTGGACGTGCTCGGCCCGCCAACCCTACACGTCAGCCTGGAGATAGCCGCCACGACGGTCTCGACAACATGTGGCTGGAAAGATCTTTTATTGTTCAGCCAGACTCCGAGGTACTTGGCTTTAGCTATCGGTACAATTACCGTATCCTTAACCTGCAGCCTAATATCCCTTAACTTGCAACGTTCCGCCATGACAACCAGTCTCATCTTCTCCGTCGCCAGCTTTAGTCTCCTTCCCTCTGGTCAATCATTCACGATCCGTATAGCCATGCTGCCTTTAGCCTTCACCTCCTCCAGTGTCTTGACAATAATTACCAAAGATAGGTGGTTGGAAAAACCTGTGCATGTACACCGTCAGGGTATTCTTGCTTAAGGAGACCGTCGTAGGCTATATTCCACAGGGTCGGTCTAAGCACCGAACCCTGTGGAACTCCACATTGCGTTTATTCTTTCAGCGGATTCTACCACGTTCTCCATCGGAAGTAATCTTGTAGTAGCCTCAGCAAGTATGGACTTATTTTCCTTATTCTCAACTCTCGTATGACCCACTCGAACGATAGCGAGTATAACGCATTGCTGATATCCAGCAACATTACCGCTGGGATGGATCTCGTACGCCAACTACTACTCGCCGCCTCGTCCACCAGCTTCATAACCATGTCGATTGCCATTTTCGTGGTGAGTCCCCTGGGAAACCAAATTGATATTGACTGAGCTCCTCACCACGATTTCTTCCGAAAGCCTCGCTATTACCAATCTCTCAAAAGATTTTCCCCCGCAGCTAAGGAGACGTTAAGGCCTATACCCCTTGGGGGTCATCATATTCCTTAACACTTTTCTTAAGGAGTACTAGCCTCGCCCTCTTCAGGGATCCCTTCAATAGGTTGCCATTGAAGGTAGAGAGAACCTGACTTAGGATAACCTCCACCATAACTGCCACTGTCTCGTCCGGGATCCCATCTAGTCCTGAACCTTTTTTCTCCTTAGTCTTTTTGTTTATCGCACAATTAAATAAGGTAAATAGTGAGATATCCAACGCTGCCAGCTCCTCACTAAGCTGTTGTTACAACCTGGGAAACAGTAACGTACCATATTTTCCCAGGAGCTTCCCTTTCAGTACGGGTAACGCCCTTCCTGTTATAATCCGAAAGGCATCACCCCAGATGTCATTTTCGAGCTAGCCGCACAACTCCCGCCATTTCTCATGCTTACTATCCATTATTGCGTGACGGTATTCTTTTCTTTCCGCCTTCAATAATCTCCTGGCTTGGTTTATCTCGTTAAGCATTCCCTTGCTTCTGTCTCTTTGTAGGTACCTTCGGGTTCTCATACACTCCGCCCTCGCCTCAGATACCCGGTCCGACCACCAGTACACTCTTTTCGTGGTAGGACTTCTGTTCTCAAGAGACTCCTTGCACTCCTTCGTCAACACTTCCGTAAGGAATTACGAAGATATTCTATCCAGGTGGCCTCTCCGCTTCCGCAGTTTAGCCCTTAGTATGTTCAGTCCTATCTTTCTTTTTCCTGTTTAGCCTCCGGTAACTACCGTTTAGATAATTCTTCAGAGGATGAATGATGATGATATGTAATGAGTGTAAATGAAGTGTAGTCTTGTACATTCTCAGTTCGACCATTCCTGAGATGTGTGGTTAATTGAAACCCAACCACCAAAGAACACCGGTATCCACGATCTAGTATTCAAATCCGTGTAAAAATAACTGGCTTTACTAGGACTTGAACGCTGGAACTGTCGGCTTCCAAATCAGTTGATTTGGGAAGACGCGTTCACCAGTAGACCAACCCGGTGGGTAGTATGTTCAGTCCAACTTCATTAACCATCACCTCGAAGACTCTTCAACACCCACCGACCACGAGGCACTCACTTCAAAACAGATCGCCTCTTAGTCACTGAGAGTTTATTCTTGGAAACCCTTCGAAGACCCTGTCAATTGGGCTAACGTAGGGTAAACAAATGTAAGATCAATGTCAGAAGACCCCCTACCTCTCACCAGGGTTGGTAACCTACCATCACTCAAACTGATAAGTCCTAACCCGGCCATTACCTCGTCAAGAAGCCTTCCTCCACATCTGTAATCCGGTCACCCCACGCTATATTTTTCGCATTAAAATCACCAGCGATTAAAAGTTCCTTACGGCACGTACGCCTTACCCGGATCAAATTGTGAAGAGTAGTCTCAAACTCATCGATGGTACAATCAGACGAAATTTATACACTGCAGACCGTTATACCCGTAGTCTCCACACCCACACAAAATCATCGCCTGCTCCACTGTACAAAAGCAGCAAAATCCTATTGAGTTATATAGAGCAGGTCCCTACATATCATCCTTAAGCCATCCGTCTTCCTCCAGTATCCTCAGGTTGGGTTCTGCGATAATCAAGATGTCCGTCCCTTTCCGCCTTATATTCTGAATAACAGAATCGTGCGAGGCCGCACTCCTATTAGTATTAAATGTAAGAACTTAACCATTCTTCTTCTGACATTGACCACTTCCCGTCTTGTGACTGGCCTCGCCACACTTCAAGAATTTAGATCTCTCCTTACATACATTAGCCCTGTGCCCCTCTATACTGCAGCTGAAAAAACTGGTCGACCTGTCGGGTGTACTCCACTTAGCTGCCACATAAAATTACACGGCATTTAAAATTATAATTTTCTATGGTAATTTTGTGCCGTCAAATCTATTTATACGTAGCTGTAGAGATTTAAAAACAATGCTTAATTTTTGCGTTATTTTAATGGAAAAGTTATGCATTAAGTCGCTATTTAAAATTTAGGCTTTTTTTTAGAATAAAGTTTTTCTGTCGTTAGATATTAAAAATATTTTCTTAATTGTTAGTTCCTACAGGGCGACTATTAAAAAAATAGTGCCGTTTTGGTTCTAAAGAATGATAGGAATTTTTCTGTTTGGAATGAATTTTTTAAATCACTATTGCGGAAGGTATATTTTTTCATAGATCAATAAACGACTGAATATAAAAGGGATGTGCAGAAAAGAAAAATTCAGTAGAAAGAAATGGTACTTATCTGTCTGGCAGTGATGAGTAAAATCAATTTAGGAAAGTATAAAATATTGTACAAACAAAAATGTATTATATAATATAAATTTATGTTATTCACATTTGTGAATCAGTAATTTTGTCTTTTTTGAAACTCTATGAAGGAACTTTTCTAACAAAGATCGTGATTCCCACCTATTTAAATTACAATTTTTTATTTCTCATAACCCGTTGTTTACTGAATTATGAAACTATTTCGTACCGCAATATTGTTAAAACATATAGTTCATTGAAGAAGAAATTCTGCTTTATTAAGAGCTGAGATCAAGATAGCAATGTTTTTACTGGTGGCCATCCTCATGTTGAAATCGACTAAGGAGAATGTTTTTAAAAATGTAGAAATCCATGATGATAAAAATTCACAAACCTAAATTTGTTGTAAGTATTTAAAGAAATTATGAACGTGGAAATGGCACAGTCGAAAAACAGACAAAAAACTAAAAAAGAAGTACATTTTATTTTACTTTTCCTAATTGTTACAGATTTTCTTTAAATTAATTGCAATACCCAAAGAAACACAAAAAAATAAAAACTTTAATATAAGTAAAACTCATTTTTTTATATAGAGTGGTTCGTAAGATATAACTCTTAAAAAGCAAGCTTTTTTGTGAGGTGTACTATCGATGACTGAATTCTTTCACGTTATATGACAAAAAATTTGATTTTAACCTACGTATTACTGAACATAATTGCTATCAGTTAATAGTATCTGACGTTTAACCGAAATTAATTGATTAAAATGTTTGAGTTTGAACTCACGCGTTGTGCTTCATTACATCATCTAAGTGAAGATTTACGATAGAGAAACCAATATAACGCTCGAATACGAACATAATATCATATAAGCTTAGAACGTTGAAGTGAAATAGGAAGCTTGTTAGATCAGACAGAATTACAAATTAATTAGGCCAAGGAATGAGTACAATCTATTGTATCTATTTCCGATAAAATCAGTAATTTATAGCTAACAATTACTAAGACTGAAATTATTATTAATGCTGCTAAAGAAAAACTTATAAAAAATCATAATTTCCAGTTACATTTTATACTTCATACTTTCCAAATTGTTGTAGTGTGTAAAGAGAGAAAATATTAGACAGTTGCCAATAAAAAAAATCGTTAAAACACTGGGGGAGGGGTTAATAACACGAGGTGATGACTTTTATAATAATAAAATTTATCAAAATTTGCAGTATGTTGTGGTTCAATATATATCAACTTATGAAGAATTTTTTTTGGATGGGTTTGAACTATTATTAAAAATAAAAAAAGGTAAATTAATTTATAATAAAGGTAATTTTTAAATAAATATTCTTTTAAAACTCATTAAAATTTCCTAAATACATATTAATAAAGATTACATCTTATTACTGTAGACTGAATTACAGTTTTCTAATTCCATCCTTTTAAATTAAACGGTCTTCTTTTCCTAATTTTATTAAACACTGTTATCCAATCGCTGTATTTTATTTGTTATTTTTAATCGGTAAACTGTTATCCAATTTTTGTTTAATTTCGCACACTTTTGAGTTCACTGGTTTAATGTGCAATTATTTAAATAATACTTTTAAATAATAATAATTTAAATAATAATAGAATATAATTCACAGTCTCTTTTTAAATTTTCCAAAGCCATATTTTTAAAAATTACTTTCGCTTCATATTTTTTTTTGTTGTAATTACAGTAGCCAAAAACGGTACAAATCTGGTAATATTTCTTTGCCATATGTTTATTATTAAACAATAATAACAATGGACACATTATAAAACCATTAAACATTTCTCAGCTCTTTATACTATCTCTAAATTTATTTTTTTATTATACAAACAATAAGTTAATTTTAAAAGTGTACAGTTCAGTTATGAATGAAAACTATAATACAATAGAGTTCGTATTTATATTTACACACGAGTCCTGTTGCAAGTATAAATTTCTTAAAAAATATAATTACCAGCTTTAGTACACGCCCTGTTTGAGAAAGATTTGTTACATTTATATTTTTAAATTATTCATTTTTAAAGTAAAAATTCTATTGACAAATTGACAGTACTTTTACTAATAGATGGATGATTAATTTTTTTATATTTCCTAATTGCATAAATTATTAAATTTCAAAATACCTACCACCTAAAGGCTTAACGCTAGCGCATTATAACCATCGGACTTTGTATTCTCAGATGGTTTGGAGGTCTTAGTCCAAAAATACTTACGTGGTAAAACATTCTGTTTGTATGCATGTGTGTGTGTGTGTGTGTATGGAAGGGAGCTAAATTTAATTTATATCTAAGAAGTTGTTTAATCTACAGTCATGAATTTCAATTTGAGATTATTTGTGAATTGTAGGTACTGACTATATTTCATTTTTAAAATCTCGAATGTGAATATGCAGAATTATTGCATACATCGTGAAAGAAATTAGACTTCATAAAAATTCGCTCCCAAGTTCGTTATTATTAGAAATATCGTTGGAAAAATATTTTTATTTATTTATTTTTTTTAATGAGAAGTTGTCAAGGTGTAAATAGATATATTTTCCAATTATTACTGAAATAGAGAGATCTGTTTTATAATTTTATTGAAAATCAATTTTTTATTAAATTGATCAAAAATCATTTAAGCTGTTTTAACTACGTTATTTATATTTTAGGTATGAAGAATAAATAAAATGCAGCTGCAGTTTTATATATTTATTATATAACTAGCTAACCGGGCAATGCTTCGCAATTGATAAATATATATATATAGATTACATGAACACAAATAAAAGCTTGATAAAACATTAAAAAACTGAACACATTACGGAACTTCACAAAATTTAATCTTTCCCTTTTTCGCATCTTACCTTTTTTCCTTTTTCCCGTTCTCCCTACTTTCCTTTTTACATTTTTTGCAAAAATATTTCTTTTCACGTAACTAATATATATTCTGAATATGAGCCAAATCTTCCGATAAAATCAGTAATTTATAGCTACCAACTACTAAGACTGAAATTATTATTAGCACTGCTAAAGCAAAACTTACAAAAATAATAATTTCCAGTTACATTATTACTTTATACTTTCCAAATTGTTGTGTGTAAAAGAGAGAAAATGTTAAAACAGTTGCCAATAAAAAAAGATCTTTTAAAACACCGGGGGAGGGGTTAATGACACGCAGTGAATATGTGCCAAATCGGACCATAAATACAATTTTCCAAAATATCTCGACCTCAGTGCCACCTATCGGGTCCAAACTAATTCAGAAACCTTCCCGGACGTGCGCACAACTCACCAAAGTTTCATCGCAATCGGATAAATGGCACAGGAACGTATACGGGATAAACAACAAACCTTCATTTATATACATATATATATATATATATATATATATATATATATATATATATATATATATATATATATAAGATTCATTTGTCCCTAAAGTCTCTATTAATTAAAGTCAATGCATATAAAAACAGCTATTGTTATCTGTAATGATAGTTGAATTTATGTAGCGTGTGAAATTTCAGTGCCGGGTTCGCATACAGAATACCTTTCGAATAAAAGTTTAAATTCAAAACTTTTTTAAGTAATTTTTTTTTTAAGTGTAAAAGTAATGTATTTCTAAGAAAAATAGAAATACATTAATGAGAAAACAAAATAAATAAATTGGAAAATAATAGTTTTAAACTATATCACTCGGTAAAGTGTTAAATTTTAATCTAAGCGCTAATGCCGGTTGGTTCAATAATTTGGTTTATGATTATATTTATATATAAAATTAACTGGACCGTGCGTTGCTTTACGTTATGAATTGTTACAAGATCTGTAAAAAAAAGAAAATTTACTGATTTGATTATTGATGTATAAAATGAAAGCACATTTTTAATGTATGTGTTCGATAATTGATTATTATTAGTCTATAAAATTTATAATTTAATTTAAAAAGGATAAATAAAGTATAATTTTAAATATACAGGATAGCGTGTTTTTATTATATTAAAAAAATTAGGTAAAGAATGAAGGTTCTTTGTGTTTTATAGAATTATGCAATATGTAAAACATAAATTAATCATTTATTAAATTTCTTATCATTTCATTCTTCACAAATATTGCCTCGGGCACTCTTTTAAATTAGATACTGCTGATGTAAAGAGCTTTACAGACTTTTTAAAGTTGCAACACCATATCGCACCCGTTCTATATATAATTTAAAAAAAGTTAACGTTATGAAGGAAACTGTTCTGCTCTGTGTCTACTTCAGTTCCCCTTGCTAACCGAAATTTAATTACCCGTATTTCTCTGCACCCTCAGTCTGTTCTCAAACCACTTAACCTACAGTTGAAAATGCGTTTTACTTCGTTTCCATATATTAGCGAATCCTTTTTCAAATTTTTGTATCTTCGTTCTTCAATTTAAATAAATATTATTATTTAAAAATCGATCTACCATGTGTTAGTTATATATCGATTTTTCGTCATCTAAATTATTTAAAGAAGATTGTATCTATATTTGTTTAAAGTTTGGCTGGATGTCAGAATCAGCAACAGTTGATTCGAAATTAACTACGGTTTATTAAAAAAGTAAATTGTCACACTTGAACCATTTTCTTTTATGAATTTTGAAATATGTTTGCAAAGATTTATCTGAATAAATATGCATAATATATATATATATATATATATATATATATTAGCAACTCCAACGCCGCTTCGTCTGCTTCATTTGGTTACTTGTGTTTCCCGTCGGGTAATTTTTTTGTTTTAACTTATTGTTTTTTAGTTAAATAACGGAGGCATGTGCAACCAATCACGTAACACATACAGTAACTATGACAGTGGCTGTGTTGGTTGAGTCGCCGCGCCATACACCGCACACCCCTTAAAAAATAGAGAATAAAAAAAACTAAAAATGGTTTATAGATATTTATCTGAAGAGTAATTGCAAATTTCCTGAATACGTCGTTAGTATAATGGGAAATAGGCAATATTTGCAGTCATTTTTCGAAATATTTTTAACTTCTCTTCACCCCCTTTAAAGGTCGAATTTCAGAAAATATAGAAATTGGTTTTTAGATATTTACATGAAGATTACACATACAAAAAAATCAACTTAATATTTCCATTTGTTACCAATAAATTCCAAAAAGATAGCTGGGTTTTAAACAATTCAAAAACTCATTTTAATTCTTTTAACTCTTTTAACCCAAAAATTCATTTTAAATCTTTTAACTCGGAATTTAAAAAAAAAATTAGAAGCTGGATTTTAGTTATCCACATGAAGATTACAGACCCCCAAAAACCAAATTGATACCATTATTTGTTACCAAGAAATTTAAAACAAATTCAAAAATCCATTTTAACCCTGTAAACTCTGTATTTCAAGAAATCTTGAAATTAGTTTTTAGATATTTACATGAAGATTGCACACCAAAATTCAAGTTTATTTGTTACATTTGTTACAAAAAAATTAGAAAAAATTGTAAATTTCATTTTTACTCCATTTTAATTCTTTGAACTCGGGATTTCAACAAATCCTTACTTAATGTGCACTAACACCGTAAGAAAAACTTATGTACAAATCTTCATCAATTTATTTTCAGAAGTTGTTGCTGGGCAATAATTATGAATAACTCACGACACGTTCTTACTTCCTTGTACGAATTAAAGGAAGGATTCTGATCACGAAAAATTTCAGTTTTCAGATTTTAAAGGAAATATCCTTTTTGATCATTCGTGAATCCATTTTGACAAGTTTCGGCGTGACGTCTGTGCGTGCGTACATATGCATGTGCATATGTACCTCGCATATCTCAAAAATGATTAGCCGTGGGATGTTGAAACTTTGGATTTAGAACTGTTGTAACATCTAGTTGTGCACCTCTCCTTTTGATTGCAATCGACTGGACCAAAAGTGTCTAAAAAAGCCCAAAATTCAAATTTTTTGGATTATGAACTTTTTCTTAACGGCATTTAAGAAAAAGCTCCCAATCCTAATTGGGAGCTTTTCACCAATTAAGTGGTACTTATTTTCATTGGTTCCAGAGTTATAGTCAAATAAAATTTTAATTAATGAAATATTTGGATCTTACGAGGGGAAGGCACATCGGTTCGAATCCGACTTCATCTCTTTTATTCTTTTTTTAACTTTTTTTTAATTTAAATATATTGATTTATTAATAATTTATTAACCTCTGATTGTAAAAAAAATACAATAAATAATAATATAATAATGACAATAACGAAAAAAAAATAAGTTACTAATGAAATAAAATTTTATGTAGTTTTCATTTTTTTTAAAATGAGTATATGTAATTTAATAGGCGTATGCAGTGTCCACATCACATTTTTTATATTTATAGTTTTATTGCCAAAAACGAAGTACATTAAAATATAAAATACAATACAATCATTATACACTTTTTAAAAGAAATAAAGTTTTGTTAAATCGCTCAAATTAAATTTATTTTATAATTTTTATTTAACAAATAATAGGTTATTTTTGCTTTACCAACAAAATGTACAGGATCTTTACGGTAGTGGTAGCATTCATTTAATATAGTAATAGATCAGACTGTAAGCTGACACAGTAAAAAAAGATACCCTGAAAAAAATCTATCCATAGTACATGTGAATACAAAATTATAGTTAATCGCCATTTTAATAATAATTAAAGATTAAATTTTTTGACAAAAAAAAATAACGAAGAGGTAAGTTAATGAAGAATATTTAAAAAACCTATCTGTTCCATTCCACGTCGAGCCGTCCGATGCTGCGATCTAGTTGGTGCTAGCGCTCACCGGAGAGTTCCGCTCGTACTAGCATTCGGCGCTCGAATCTGATTCAAGACGGTCACGTCGTACTCTTAGTCCGGATGGACTCCATTCTTTGTTCGGATGAACATTAGCTTTAATGTTTTATTTAGTTACATATTTTTTATTTTTATATGTCAAGTTACACGTTATGTTACAATTCATTTCATTAATGTCAAGACGACAATTCATTAAACCATTATTCAACTAGCAATAAAGCATTGTCTTCATTGATCACCTATGAACATACAGTCCAACTTCGCTCTAAAATCTACAATTATCTATATTTAAAAAAAAACATTTTTTAATTAATTTGGTGTTAATTCATTGTTGGTTTTACATTTGAATACTTGATATTTAAAAAATTAAACTGGGTGAAAGTTTAATTAGTCTTGTACTAATATAAATAAACTTTCTTCATGTAACGGTTACATTTGAGTGATACTCCTCATATCTCTTAATTGTATCATTTCTTTGTTAGAAGTAAATATCATAATTCGCTCTTAATTTAAATCGTCCTGTTTTAAGTTGAATGTGTCTCATTAGGCTTTTAATGTATAACTGTTTTATAGTCATAACATGAAATTCCATAAACAGTTTTGCTTGAATAAAGTCAAGGTTTTTTTTTATTTTCCGCGGATAGGCCTTCAAGGACCACGCAAATATCACTTTATGTAGTTTTTCATTTTTCTTCCAGAAGTTCTTCATTATTTTAGACAGACTGTTTATTTCTTATTTCTTCAGTCCATTCTTCTCTATTCAGCTTTTTCTTTTCACCTACAGGAACTTTTAATTCAAAAATGTTATTTGTATTCTTTTCAATCTAGACAATCATTTTCTGTATTGTGAAACTTTCTGAGCTCTTCTTTCATCTGTTTAACATAGTCACCTTGATCTTATAATTTCAGAATTTGCTGAAAATTTGTTGTTTTAGCCCTGATTGATTTATTCGGACAATATGTCCATAGAATTTTAGTCGTCGTTTTCTTATTGTTGGTTCCAGTTTTCAATTTTATCGTATATTCTCTTCATTTGATCTCAGTCTATGGTCTTTGATATCTTTAAGAACGGCATTTCTTTTCCCCCTTATTTTAGTCTCTAAAATAATGTCTTAAAGGTGTGAATTTCTATGGTGGTATGGCTGGATAGCTTAATCTGATGAAGGGTAGAATTAAATGAACTAAAACGAAACCCTCTAGTGATAACAACCTCAATTGTACTATGTTGGACTCTGTCCAACCATCAAAAACATTAGCATCATGAATTATGGCTTCTTACGAAATTAATTGCCCTGAAGACAAAGTCGAATGATCGGATAGGGTACCTGACAGTGTAGCTAAATGGTAATCGGAGCATCACAGGAACCTTTCCAAATATAAAAATAAAGGAAACTCTATGTTCATGAAATACGTCTTTGATTGTCATGTTTTGCATTATGAACAGTGTTTAAGTGAGAATCAAAAGTTCCACCCCAAACTGATACCGTATTGTAATATTGATTACACAAATGAACAATATGTTAATTTTATTTAAGTATTGATTTTAGTCTATAGAATAGGTAAGAAATGACTTTCAGTTTTTAAAAAATAAACGAAGTATGGGCCTCCCATCGTAAATTTTAATCAATGACTATGCCAAGATATTTCCGGCATTTAACTTTTTCATTCATCGGAAATTTACATATAAAGGAATTGCTGCAACCAACGTGCAATTTCACATTTAATTCTTTCTGTAGTTGTCCTCTTAAAGAAGGAGAAAAAACTATCAGTTAAGTTTTTCTATATTTAGACTAAGGGTGTATAAGATGAGCCATTCCTATATCGTCAGTAATCCCTTTTAGACAGAGACATAAGTCGCTTCCGAGCTGCCATTTTCGAAGATAAAAATAGTATAGTTTGCAAAGGAGATAATATTACACTTTTTAGTCTGCTGGTAAGCATATCCCTTTACATATAAAAAGAAAAGAATAGAAAATAATACAATGCCCTGTGGTAGAACAAAAACATCAAGATTCAGAAAACTAGTCATTACCAGAAGTTTTGCAAAAGCTTGTTTGTGGACGCCCCTTTAGATAGCTGCCAAAAAATTTAAGTGTCACCCCTCCTGAATCCGTACTTCTTCAGTTTGTATCGATAAACTTTGTAGGGAACGGTGTCGAAAGCTTTTACAATTCTATAAAGAGCACCATACCTTTTTTTCTTGTATTTCTATTATATATTTAATAGAATGTGTGTGTGTGTATATATATATATATTCGATTTTCATAAAAACTGAAAAAAAAACTTGATTTGCTTGACTTGTATCTATCTATAGAGAGTAAAACTAATTTTAAAGAAACTTGTACAGTGATCTTATTCAACCCTGATAACATAAAATATTTACCAAGTTGTATATCTTCCTTCCTACTTATGACAATAAATAATTTTTTTATTTCCTCATTTAGGAAGCTCTTTACTCAAAATAATAATTATTTGAAAAATAAAAGACTATAAAATAATAATTTTATTTACTCTTATAAACAAAATATTTATAAAATTTTGAACGGGCATCCAATTAAATTTTAATGGACAAATTTTTGTAATTTTTTGGTAAACATAAATCTTAAAAAATCTTTTTCATCGTAATATACTGGTATCGTTACGTATCAACGAAAGTGATAATGTAATTTACGAATGAAAAATATACCTAGTGTGCTTTAGAAAGAAGAAAACATATTGAACAGCAACACAGACTGTTTATAACAGGTCACGCTAAACTTTGGGAAATGAATGTACTAATAAAACTGGAGAGTTTATGTCAGATAACATAAGTTTCAATATGTCTCGTTTTCCGTCTCTCTTTTGGTATATTTTATTTTACACTAAAAAAAAAAACTGACTTTCAAATAAATAAGATATCAAATCAAAACTTTATACGCACACTTCAAATGTAAACTTTAAAAGTATACCTAAAATAAAAGAAAAATGTTCAAATCTGAAAAGTAACTTCATTATAAAATAAGTATGTTAAATTTAAAAACAAAATATTATTAAAAAAGATTAAAATTTAAATAAAATTAGAAATTCAATTTCCGCAGTTGTTCTATAATAATTTTTGAAATTTTTTCTTTAGTTCAATACATTAGTCATTTCAAAAATAAATTTCAAAACCTTTTCTACAACTACGTAATCTTTGATTGAAAAAATTGAGCTTTTTCAAGTAAAAATTGAATTGTTGTTCGTTATTCTTTGTTGAAATATATTTGAAGAAAATTTACGAAATGAGAAAGATTATGTATAAAACTACTTTGTTTTTATCAATTTTTCAGGCCATATATTTTCAACTCTCCTATAATTGTGATAAGTGATTGTTTTAAATAAAACCCGTTTAACTGTATTTAAAAAAAACCAGGATGTTATCTATTATACTCTCGGGAATGTTTCAATGTTGTGGTCATAACTAATACTTTGGTTTTCAGTAAAGGCAGAGTTTTTTTTTTTCTGAACCAAGTTTTTTCAACAATTTTGTAATGGTACGAACACATTTTCATAATTTCATTTAATAGGGGATAGACGGAATTTCCATTAAAACGTTTATTAAAAACGAATACAGTCGTTTTATATAACATAGAGTAAAGTTCTGACCCAGTAATTGTTAATACCCCGACATTTCTTGAAGAATGTGAGTCGTCTGTATTATTTTATAATTTTAGTAAAAATTCTTTTCTTTCACAACATCTTTTCAATCCCATTATTAATTGATATTATAATAATGCATACGTACCTAGTAACAATAACTACGTAGTAACAATATTATTAAATGTAATATTTAAAGAAACAATATAATTAAAAGAAATAGCATTCGATTAGAGATAAAGAATTGTAATATAATTATATTGCAACGTCCTTAAATTTACAGACGATTCATATTACTTCTCTTTCAATGTATTACTATTTCATTCGGTAACTTAACTCTTTCTAACAATTCAAACGTTTTTCGTATTATACATTTTTTATTATTCCAAGAACTTCGCATCGAATCATCCTCATCAATTACTACATCTCTAAGTCTTCTCTTTATTTTTATCTTTTTATAATGAAAGAATGGGTGACAATTTAACTAAATCATTTTTAGCCATCGTATTGATATCTAAAAAACAATACAGTTGGTTCATTGTCGTTTCAACTCCAGTCATCGCATACGGAGTATTCTTGTCATATAGCAAGACTTTTTCGATCTATAAATTTCAATTTTTGCAATCTTACGCTGTTGCTTTTATGTGTTTCTTAAACGTTTGTACAATAACAAAACATTCAGCGATGACTTTCGAAGTCGGATGTTATTGTACTATCGTACTGTTCTTCGTACAGTTCTACAGAAAAATTTGAAATTCTTTTAATATGAAAGAAACTGCTTTATAACTAAGCTAATTCATTAACTAAGCGTACGACAATACCCAAACAGTTAACATCGTTCTCATAATCTTCATCATTTAATTTTTATATATTTTTAAAATCATGATTTACATTCAAATGCAGATAACCGTAAATCACACGTACATTGTCAGAATGTATTAGCTGATCAAGAAATTACATAATATAAATACTGGATGTTTGTCTTAAAACGCAACCCAAGCAAAATAATGTTGAGAAAAATTAATACTTGAAAACAAGGGAAGAGATTTGCAGATGAAGAGGTTGGCAGCACTACTTGTTGTTGTTGTTTTATAATGAGCTGATATAATTTTCTATTTATTTTTTTGTGAACGATTCGTTATTTTTGGTTACCTGTGTTTTTTATTGAGAAGAAATGATCTTGAATACGGAAGAAAGGATTTTTATTGGGAAAAATTATTTAACAACTAAATCTTTTGTTTTGTGCCAAGAAGCTTTTCAGTTACAGATCCTGGGTAAAAATGCACCAAATAAATCTTCAAATCATCGTTTAATAAATAACTGTAGAGGGACTGGTTCTCTTTGCAATCAGAGACGTACCCGGAAAGGTTCAGTACTTAATGATCAAACATCGGAAGATATTAGGGTAAGCTTTTTAAACTCACCTAAGCAATCATTAGGAAAACTTACGCAACAAAAAGAAAATATCTGAGAAGGGCATTTAATGCTACCCGGCTACTTAACTTAAAGAAATACCGAATTCATTTATCTCGTGAATTACACCTGGTTGATTATGCTGCTAGACTCCAGTACTGTCAGTGGTTTAATCAGTTTGCTCGGGAGTATTAAAGTGTTTGATAATCTATTTTTTACAGATGAGGTTTGGTTTTATTTGAGCGGTTACGTTAATTCTCGGAATAATCGCTACTGGAACTCCAACAATCCTCCCATAATCCATTCACAACCTCTACACCCACAAAATATTGATGTGTGGTGTGCAATTTCTAGGTGAAGAATAATTGGCCCCATATTCTTAAAAAACACTCTTAATGCAGATCTCTACCGTGAAATTGTAACGTAATTTATTGTAAATGTAGGATTAAATCAGAGAGATTAGTGATTTAAACAAGATGGACCAATTGCAAAGCAACATTACATCTTTTGAGAAGTTTCTTTGGTGAAAGAGTAATATCGACTCGCTTATGGTTAGCTAGGTCACCTGATCTCTCTTCTGCAGACCTTTTTTCTCTGGGATATCTAAAAAAATGTGTGTTTAAGAATAATCCACACACCATTAAAAAACTGAAAGCCACATAACTCAAGAATTACGAGACATTGGAAGATGTAAAGTTCGAACGGTTGCAGGGAATATGAAAAAGAGGGGTAAAGACTTGCATTGATGAAAATGAAAACACTTTTAACATTTGTAATAAAAAAATTTGATCTCAATATTGTTTTTACTCAAATAATTGTAATATTTATATTAATCGCATTAAATATAGCTCATCATTTTTCTTTAAATCGGGTTGCTTTTTTTTTGAGTTGCGTTTTGAAACAAAACGATTTATAAATATAATCAACGGAGAAAATGGTTCCGCGGATTAAAATTTTAAGACGCAGGGTTCAGTGCAAAAACTAATTTCTTGTCTTTAGTCGAATATATTGTATTGAAAAATATAATTTGAAAATTATTTTTAATAAGTATTAAAAATTTATTTTATTTCTCGTTCAAATAACTGAAATATATGTCTCCATTATTGAAGTAAAATTTATTTGATCTAATCTCGTAACGAAATTATGAGTATGATAATTACAAAACCGGGAAAACAGATGAGGTATTTACTTATTTATATTTTCATTCTACAGGGACACGCCCAGTTACAGTGAACATTATTACTGCTTTTTATATAACAATGATGAAAATTAAACTATGAAAAAATTATGTTTCTGGGCATCAAATCCGGAATTGGTTTGATTGAGGGTCAATATGTAGACCATTATGACAAATTTTGCATAATTTTCTTAAATTTTAACACATTTCCCAGAATAAATTACAATTACTAATAATATAGGAAAAAATCAAGCAGTAACCCACAAATTGCATTTTTTCTATTAGTGTTTTGGAAGATATGGTGGGTTCTTTAAAGATATTCGTTCTTCTTTTCTCGACGTACTTTCTGAAGTACTTTACATAAAAATACAATGTAGTTAAAATTATAGTTATATTGTTGTATAAAAGTACTAAACAACCATTTAACACCATTTTTACAATAAAACTTTTATAATTATATGTGTGTGTGTGTGTGTGTGTGTATATATATATATATATATATATATATATATATATATATATATATATATGTTATTATTTTTGTCTTTTTAAATTTCTGCTTATTTTTCAAAACTGCGATTGTACAGAATGTAAGCATGACTACAGTCAAAAAGCTATAATAAAAATGCATGAAACATAATAACTTTCATATAATATACGTACATAAACAAAATAGTTTTATTTGACATTTTTCAGACTATAATTGTATTGTGTTAAATATAATAATTGTTTTTGTTTTACTCATCTATTTGTAACTTTTGTTCCTTTTGTTATGTAGAAGTCTCAGTTTCAGTTTTAGAAAACTTAAAAAAAAATTATTCCACTTTTATAGTGAACTGTTTAGTTAAGTTATTTTTTTAGAATATTATTATAATTCTAAATTTAAAAAAATATATATTTATTATTTTTAAATTCTTAAAAAAAATTTCCTGCCATGCTAGATTCAACAATTAAAATTATCATAAATAATGATTAATTTCTATCTCCTCTTACGCGGAGGAGATTTCAAGAGGAATTTTTCCTAGTTTAAATTTGTTAAAAAAAATTTCCTGTTTTAATGTTTTTATTCGGTATAGGTCAGTTATCTGGTTCTACCTTTGTTTTGTTATTAGAATGGTTTTAATTCTGGTAAAATTTATTATGTTTATGTTAGCTTTGGGATAAACTATTATCCAAATATCACAACGTTATACAGTAATATTTTGACCAAAAAGAAAAAATTATTCTTTTTAATATATTTCCTGACTAATATTTAAATTACCTATAAATAATAGGTAATTTATTTTAATTTTATGATTTTTACAATGTGATATCTATATAAAACTGAACGTTTTTTTATAACTCGTTTAACATGAGCTCAAATATTAAGAAATTAACTTCTTTACGTAACTACCAAATAGGAGTGTAATTTATTAAGAGTGTATGTGTGTCTGCTTGTTCCACCGTAGAAACACAACGGCTGAACCGATTTAAATGTATGAACACGAGTTGAATCCTTACGTTATCGGGAGTGTCATAGGCTACATATATATATATATATATATATATATATATATATATATATATATATATGTGCAGGTGATTCTAAAGGGAAGGGGAAATATACTGGAAACTGGTTCTACAGCTTGAAATAAGGAAAAAAGTTCATACAAATATGTTCGAAAACGCTTTGTTATCAAGTTACGGCTAGCAAAAAATTTCGTGCGGATTTCAGTTCTCCCGGTGAAAGTTCAGTATATTAGGAATAAATTTGATAGTTTCTTATGTTTTTGTCTTGAAGAATCAAATAAAACAGGTCATAGAAATGAAGTGTTTCCCGTAGTTTTCTTGATATCTAACGTAAAACAGAAAAATTCGGCGATGAAAATTCTTTTTTTTAGGTTTGAAGTATAATAACTTAATTAAATGACTAATAAATGTTTAAATTTTATTATCAAAACGTGTGGAAAACTTTAAGTCTATAAAAAACAAAAAAAATCTACTATTATTAGTAACAAACTTAACAAAAAAATCTTATGATTTGTAAAATTTTGACCTCGTGTAGGAATCCTTACGTTACCGGGATTGTCATAGGCTATATTTATTAGTGTATGTATATATGTTTAAATAAATTTAATAAAAAAATTGAAAACATAATTATACTATATACAAAATAGTCATGGGCACGCTCTTTAATTATCCTATTTTAGTAATTAAACTATATTTAACAGTAGTAATACATGTCAGCAATGTTTATTTTAATTTTGGACCGATTTTATTAAATTTTAATTTTGCCATTATTTTTAAAAAAATAGTTATTTTTAATAATAATATGGACCCAAATTCTCTTTTTCAATTTATATTTTTTTATTTAATAATCTACACTAAGTTTTTGTATCTTGGTGATTCCGGGAAAATGCTAGTTTCTTTATATTATTTGTGAAGTAGCAAATATATCATTTCTGACGTAATTTACGTGTATGTAATGGTAATGGTAGTGGTATAATTATATTACCATCAAAATAAAATATCCATTTATCATAAATTCATTTATTTATAATTTATGTTATCAGAATATTTCTGGAAAAAATCTTTAAAGATATTTCTCATAGTTTTGTTCCTTGATTTATTTTTAAATATCGAATAAGAAGATTAAAAACAATTATAGACAGGGTGGAACCTCATTTAAGATTTAGAAAAACAGTTTCCATAATTATAGGAAAATTTTATAAGTGTTATTAGTTTTTAGACTAAATTGATTTTTATAGCCTAATTTACTTCTTTTCCTTAGATTTTTTAAAATTTTTATTTTACGAATTTGATTTTGTCTATTTAAACATTTTTTTATGTTAAAAAAAATTTTCCGTTCACACGAAACTTCAAAAATAATGGTTATGGAAACGAAGTATCTGATGAGCTCGCCTTTTGTTACATTACATTAGAACGGCTTTTAGAACGTTTAGTTAGATTAGAACGGCTTATAAATTTTAACGAAATTCGCTTACCGAATGTCTTATTTACGTTTGTTAAATCTCAAATTAATTAATTTTTGTAATGTATAAAGGTACGTTATACATTGTTTCTTGATAGAAAAGGATATATTACATAATTTTACTCTGTTTGTCCTATTTCTTATAATTGGTATTCGTAGAAGGCACCTGAGTTCCAGTGGGCAACAGTCAGTATCGCTTTCACTGAAAGTAATAATATTATACACTTAATTCCTAGTAAAAAACACAGCAAGGTGTCTGTTATAGGTGAATTTCACCTGCATTTGGCTGGGCTTTGGAAGCTGATATGAAACAATATTTTATTTCGTTAAAAATCCAAGGATTTTCTTCACGCTTTTTCTAATAAATTTGGTATAGGATTTTTGTTATTTTCAGAATAATTATATTCATTTTAGGAACGATTTAAGTTATATTATATCAGGTTGATTACAATTGTAATTGAGGTTACGGCACCTAATATACATATACTTGAATCGATTTCAGTAAAATTCTAAATTTTCATTTGGATAGTAGTTAATAACCTAAGATATTCAATCATGAAAAAATGGAAGAAGAAATAATTTTATTTATAAAGTGATAATAAATAGCGATTTTTGGGGTTTCAGCTTCACCTCACTCTCGATTATAAAGGATAATAGGCTACAAACAGGGTAAAGATATCTGTTACTGAGTAATAATTGAATAGAAGCTACGTTTTAAATTATAAAAATAAAATACAAAGAATAAATTTAAAAATAGTTTACCCCAAAATAAAAAAAAATATGATGTTGACACCACATGATTTCCTTGTACGTCTATTAAATTACATATACACATTTTTTTGCTGCACTTCATTTAAACTTATTTCATTTGAAATAAGTTTAAATTCAATTCTTTAATAAAGTGGACCGTTACACAATTTCATTGTGGTGGACACCACATTGCATAACATATACTTGTGGTCTCCGTATCAGCATTTTATATATTAATTTTGTTCAGTTGCTCAGTTATGTGGTATAAGTGAGAACGTGTCGGATCCGTAAACATGGACACATCGGTTCGATTCCGACTTGATATACATATATTTTCTTTTACCTTTTTTTTTAATTTAAATATATTGATTTATTTAATAATTATTAACCTCTGTAAAACTTTTTGCATTAAAATGAAAAGTACATAAAATTTTATTTCACTAATAACTTCTGATTTTTTCAAATTATTTTTTAATTTATATTATTGAATCATTATTTTATGTAAAAACGTTTTTTTTACAGAGGTTAATAATTATTAATAAATTAAAATATTTAAATAAAAAAAAACAGTTAAAGAAAGAAAAAAGGAGATGTAGTTTGATTCGAATGGATGTACATTCCCCTTGTAAGATCCAAATATTTGATTAATTAACATTTTATTGGGCTATAACTCTGGAACCAATGAAAATAAGTACCACTTATGATATATCATTGAAAAGCTCTCAATGAGCGGTTATTGCTGCAGTTAAGAAAAAGTGAAAAATTCAAGTTTATGGGGGTTTTGGGCTTTTTTGGACACATTTAGTTCAGTCAATTGCATTCAAAAGTGGAGGTGCACAACTAGATTTTGCAACTATCCTAAATCCAAAATTTCAACTCTTACAGCTAATCGTTTTTGAGTTATGCGCGATACATACACGTATGTACAGACCTCACGACGAAACTGGTCAAAAAGGATATTTGTGTTAAAATCTAAAATTTTTCGCGATCACAATACTTCCTTTACTTCATACAAGGAAGTAAAAGGTTGAACCCACAATGCGCGTTCTACTCACAACGATAAAGACTCAAATTTTCGCTTCGTATAATGACTGTTCGTAAAATTCATCGGGTTAGTTGTCGAGTACAGTCGTGTAATTTATGAAGAATTAATATACCTTCACAGATGAAACCACGCTTCATCTATAAAAAATACGTAGTCGAAAATTAATAAAATTCGGTCAGTAATACGTTCAAACCAATAATGACAATAATTTAGTCTTTTGTTATGATTTTGGTTTCAGTTTTTGAACACACATATTACTTTGGAGTGGAAAAATTTCGGTTCTTTTTTTACAACTTAATGTGCGGTAGCAAGTCCGATATCTTGCTGCCGTGCTAACTTAAGCATTGACTTTGATGGAATTTTGGCCATCGCACCCGAAAGCAGCTTCTGTTCGTTTAATTTAGGTTCTTTCATTTCGATTAGCATCTTTAACAGAGCCTATTGCCCGGAATTTTTCGATGAGTTCTAACTGTATTGCAGCGAGGAACAGGAGTATTTGGAAACTTTTCAGAAAACTTGTGCTTCACTAAATCAGAATACTTGTCACCTTCTTGAAAGACTTGTTCAACGAGTAAAATTCGTTCCTCTACCGAAAGAACCATTATGTTTTTTCACAACTATTGATTCCGATTAACAAAACGAAACAAATCACTACTCTACAACTGACGTCTTGGTTTATTATTGAGCAAAGCCCAACGAACCAACAGGACAACCTACCTAACGCCGAAAGAATAGAAAGTACCACATAATCTAAAGCATACTGTACAGCGACTTTCCAAACGTAGTGTAGTTTGATCGTTCTATTTTTCTTTAATTTATTGACATAATCGTTAGACATTTTTGTAGAATTCTTCGTTGTAAATTTTCTTTAATTTTTTTTTTTTTTTTTTTTTTTTTTTTTACCAGTTATATTTTATTATAAATGTTTAATTATATTATTATTGTTTACCAATCGAAAGAGCAGTTTAGTTTATTTTTTGTTTTTGTTTCTTATATGTTTGTAATATATATATATTTTAATGATAATTATTTACCACTATTATTTGCATTATATTTTCATTAATTTACTTTTTAAATTACATCTAATTAAGGTACTGTAACAAGAAATACCAATAACATTTGTTTTACTTCAAAAGATTTACTAAGTACGGTTGTAACTTATTTCTGAATTAGTTTATAATCAGGTTATTTCGTACAATTCTAAGTTACATTTATTACTGCCGATAGAAATTAAAATCATTTTATTAACGTAAAAGCTTTTAAACAACTTCTAACAGCTGTATTCTATTATTTATTATATATATTTTATTATTATTTGTTACAAATTGTTATTTTATGAAACAATATTTGTAAAATAGTTTAAGTACTTAATATTTGTTTGTATTTTAGCCTTTATTAAAAACCAATAATTTGTTTTGAACTCTAAAATGTATTTCTGAAAATAAAAGTTTAAAACTATATAGACATCGGTGATACGAATTTTCTATAGTTTTGATTAAAAAGTTATGTATGGTTGTTAAATTATTTACTGTTTGGAAAATAACTTTTCTAAGTTATTATTTTGTTTAATTGCATTATTTACCGATTGAGAAGTTTGATTTGCAGTAGTTTTATCGAAGTACCTTTCAACTTAAAAGTTAATTATCTAAATGTTACATTAAAGAAGAAAATAAATAAACTTTTACATTTCTTAGGTCTTTTAAACAAGTCAGTTCTTAAGTCTTTCTTGTAATCAATAATCAATGCATGGATAAGAAAGATTTTTGTAACCAGAATTCGTTACCGCCATTTCCCTTGGTGATTATGAACACGTAAAACTGTTAATTGACAGTTTCTGATTTAGTAAGATAACGAAATTACAGTATTATTCTGGTATTGATTTTGGTTAATTTGATTGGAATACTCATAGCTACAGTTAATCACACTCAGCAATAATTCTGACATGGTCAACGAAAAAATTTCCTATGCCTTTGAATAAAAGAATTTTCTTCTATCTTTCATTCACCGCCAAGTAAAGTAATGAATTCTTAAAAAAAAAAATGCCTAATAAATATACTCTATGTTTTATCAAATCTAATACGTAAATGAGAAAGTTTGTGAGGGGTTCTGTCTGTCCGTTTGCAACAGTATAATACGAGAACCAATCGACCGATTGCTTTAAAATTTTTAGGATGCATTCATGTTATCCCAGGAAAGGTTTTAAACCGTAGTACGCAGTAGTAACCCACCTTGAGGTTAGGGCTTCGATTTATGGTTTAAGTTGTGAAGTTTCAGTGGTCAAAAGTCTGTGTACTTTATTTACTATAGTTACTACTATTATACTAGATTGTGGATACCGGTGTTTTTTGGTGTTTGGGTTTCAAATAACCACACATCTCAGGAATGGTCGACCTGAGACTGTACAAGACTACACTTCATTTGCATTCATACCTATACTCATTCATCCTCTGAAGTAATACCTTACGATGGTTTTGGAGACTAAACAGCAAAAGAAAAAAGAAAAAAGTTACTGTTATTCTGTCTTTGTAGATTAATTTCTTTTTCAGGCATTCGTAAAGTCTGTATAATTTAATTATTACTATATATAAGTAATAACACTATATATATAGTGTTTGTTTTAAAACGCAATCTACTTAAAAAATAAAATAAAGTGATTTATAAATATATTTAATGTGATTAATTATAAATATTAAAATTATTTGTGCAACACAATATTGAGATCAATTCTAACTTTATCGACCCACTTCGTTATTTAACTATTTTATTTAAAAATAACATTAAGAAATATTTTAAATAAATTATTTCATTTACACGTGATACGTTTATAAATATAGTAATCATTTTTATTTATTTATTTTTATAACATTTTTTTTTTACGTAAAACAAACGTTCAACACTTTTTTGCTAACATTCAACAACCCAATACTGCATTTTTTCAAGACGTAGCAAAAGTTGGATTACAAATGGGCTGAAGATGGAAAATTGGCAAATAGCCCAGGCTAGAGTCCAATAAATATAGCATTTATAAGATAGTAAAATTAAGCTTTCTGTATGAATCATTACATTTTTATTACAGGATCCGTTATTTATCATTTGAATTGTTTTGTAAAAACATCAAACGTTACTTTTGATAACAGGAAGAAAAAATTGACAGGCCATTTTATAATGTAGAAATCCATATCCCGAAAAGATCGATCATTAAAGAGAGTGAAGAAAAAGTAAATTGGTTGGTCATATCAATGTGGTAGTAAAATTTCAAGAATTAAAAGGGAAGAGAGAAAGAAGGAGAGAGTGAGGCAGAAAACCATGTTGAACTGTCAAAGAAAACATGAAAAAATGGCAGAAATGTACACTCTTGATAGAAGCGAATTACCCTTAGATTCTTAGTGGCGTAAAAATCATTAAGGGAAGTAACAGAGCACAGTACATCATCATATACAATTACAATCTTAATTGTATGTGATGATTCTTCATCACAATGAATGTTTATGCAACATTCTTCGGAGAAGATGTTACATAAACCGATATAGATAGGATATATGGAGAAATGGTGTTATTAGCGAGAGAAAATGCCAAGAGCAGTTTACTTATACTTCTAAGAGCACATTCCAATGAAAAATTATCTGACTATTCAGCAGATAAATTAAACTGAAATTGAAAAACGATAAACATAGTGAAATAATTCAGTGGATCTGATTTACGACTTATTAATAAACTATCTGTATTCTACAACCTACTTTGTTGGGACTAAGCCATAACACTGGTCGATTGTGGTTTTTAACAGTTATAAAAATTATAAATTAAAAAAAATATCTTTTGAAGACAGGTATGTCAGATTGAGAAGGGTTCCACTATGAGATCGTATAATGTATAATAGTCAGTCAGATTCAGTCTATTTTATTTATGCTTAAATTTAGATTAATTCTGGTTTTTATGTAAACAGAACTATAAATAGGCAATTATTTGTTAGAAAAAAAATCAATCCCGCAAATAATTTTTTTTGCCGCTTCCTCTCTACGTTAATCATACATTTTCATTCTCATTTCACTTAACACAGAAAACTTTCTACGCATTAAATATTTCGATTTTCCCTGTTATGGTTGATGATATAAACTAGTTATGTAATAGTTATAATGCCGGCTTTATAGAGCTCGCCTAGACTTTAATTATCGGTATCACTCTGGCACCTTTTTAGTCATCCAGTTTCTTGGTTAATTTTGAATGTTAACACAAGTCCAAAGTCACAATAAAAAAAGGATTTTCCTTAAATTTTAGAATTTCTCTATTCGCAGATCTGCATGAAGAAATTATCTTTAAACTTTTGTAAAATATAAAGTAAGTGATTCACTTTCTAATTAGAGATATTCTATAATTAATGTGGAAACACGTTGTTCGATTTGTGTAGAGTACTCGCACGGTTCATATTTAAGAAATAAACCACTGAACATTTTTATGTAATAGAATTTCTTCCTAACTGAATGAAGAAAGTGTAAAATGATTCATTATTTCATGAGAAGAAGAGGTATTAATTTTTAATGAATTTATGTTAAGAAGTAGGAAACACGGTTTTATTTGTTAATTGACTCTACTCAGTCCCAAATTGGGTTTTTGTGTAGTCACTGGACAAAGTCTTCAAAGTTTTCAAAAGTAGAACAACCTCCAGTTAACCACACTTACACTAAGTAAATTTAATTCCACACATTCTTATCGTGGAACCGAAGGCCTTCTTGTCACATAACCCTTGTAACTCTTTGCAGAAGAAGGAATCAAATATAAGGAAAAATAAATTATTTTACATATAAAGGAACAGCGGAAGGAAAAAACAACCTCACTAAAATGAGGGCTTCAAGGCTCCCTCGAACCATTAGGGATTCATACAATTCCTTCGAAGATTGTTACCGATAAGATTTTTCGCCGATACTGCTGTAAAAATAAAAAATAAATTTACTTCCAAGTATTAAAGAACCGTCGTAAACCAGCTACAAGCTTCGCTAAGGAGAAATTTCGCCCATCACCAGACTCGTGTAACATGTCGAATTAACTGACCTATCTGTTAAATAGAAATGTAAAATGTATATTCGGTTCACTGAAGGTAGCAGGAAATGACATTATTCCTACTTAGTACGCCAGAGATGGATGATATTTCTTAAATATGGTGAAAACATATTTAGGATTAACATGTACATCACGGTCATGAATTTTTTATCTTTTTTTTCAATTTACCATATAATAAATGTCTGTAAAGTAATGAAAGGGTAAAAATCGTTTTGAAGATGTGAGGGATTCCTTTTTACTATACTTAAAGTAATCTAAAATGACATCGTGAACCACTGTGTTTGAAAACATAATGTTTTTTCTAGATAGACACTTGTCAATATTAATATTACGTTCAGGGATCTGAACAGGTCTAAAAAATGCGAAATAGAACTCTTCTAAAAAAAAAAATACAGATTTCCAGTCGGTAGAGACAACTTGTGACGTGTGATATTACTTCGTACTTGATGAAGAATTTATTGTTTGGTGTTTTACTACTTCTTTCATTCTTTGTGAATTTCCTTTTACTTTTATTACTTTTTTATCTTATGAAATATATCCAGATATAAAATTTATATTGAATCTACGTCTGATATTTCTAAGTTATCTTTCAAGTCGTTCCTATATATTATTAATACTTAAAAAAAAAAAAAAAACGTAAAGTAATCACGTTTTCGGTAATTTAAATGTTTTTATGAATATAACATCGATAGAAAATAAGAAGATATGTTCTACATTTGTATGAATATCTTTTACTTTTATTCTTAAACGAAATTTCTCAATGAATATTCAGAAATATAAATTTTATGTTTTTTGATTTAATAACGTTCTTTATAGTGATTTAAATTAATATATTCGTGAATAATCATATCAATATTGATATTACGCGTATTTAAAATCTGTTTCCTATTCAGACCACTATTTCTGGAAAATACTAGTATTGTTTGTATAAATGAAATATGCCTGTTTAAAAAAAGAACAGTTAAAATAATCTTATTACTATAACACATCTTGATTATAACCGAATCTATTTTTTCACTACTGACTTTAAACTTTTGCTCTTCTTGATTATCTACTTCAAATTTCTCTGATATCTATCAACTTCTCCAGTTTCTTGTATCCAACGAGCTTTGTTCCTTATGACTTCCAATTTAATTTTTATTATTCCATTTATATGATTTTATCAACATCCTTTTTTTCATGAGTGATTCACATAGCGTTATCAGCGCTTTCTGATCTCAATGTACTAGCAAAAATAACAAAAAACAAAATTCGTATAAACAAAGGTCCGTAAACGCTCTGTTAGCGAAAGATTTCGCCCTAGTTGCTGATAAAAGAGTGAAATAAAACCATACTGAAATTCTAGGAACCCAAATTAAGGGGGTAAACTTGATGGTTTCTTATGGTTTTTGACCTAACTGCTTGGGCAGAAGTAAATCCACACACGGCAATAGAACGTAATTTCCAACACCGATTTAACGTGGATTTGTGGTATGGTCTACTTTAGAATCAGCAGATTGGATCATTCATTCTCCCAGAACGTCTAAATTCCGACATTTACTTGGAATTGCTTAAGGAACGGTTGCCGCTTCTATTAGAAGATGTTTCAATAACATCAATATATTCCATGCACTTTCAGCACGATGCTGCGCCTCCCCACTTCTTATATGCCGTATTGGAATGCTTCAATGAGCAGTTTCCATAGCTATGGATAGGCCGCGGTGGGCCACACTCTTGGCCAACAAGATCACCTGATCTAATATTGTATAATATATTTGCGTGTAGGGTTGAATAAAAAGTATTGTGTACAACAAAATAGCTCATACGCGTGAAGTGTTGGTTGTTCGTATTACAGATGCCGCCGTCCAAATTAAGAAAAATCTTGGAGATTTGCGGAGAGTAACGCTAGCAGTCCGAAAGGGTGCAGCTAAATAGATTAAAGAAAGTAGAAGGACAGATTTTTAAAAAGTTTACAGTCAACGTTATTAAATGTCAATTAAATTTTGATTTTTTAAACATTAATCAATTGTATGTTAAGTTCATTTTCTGTATTTGATAATATTTAGAAGTATTCATACTAAGTATTGGTAATAAAATCATATTTCTTGGTCATGTATTTGATTTTATTAGGCTATTTTACCATCAATTTTCTCAGAATTAAATTTGCTACAAGTCTCGATAATAACTTATACGCATTTATTAGTCATTTAATAACGTTTTTTTTATTACAAACGTAAAAAAACGTGTCTTTAGACGAAAGATTTTCCTGTTTTACGTCGGATATAATGAAAACTGGGATATGATTCTGAAACCTGCTTTATTCATTTTTGCAGGTCAAAAACCAAGAAGTTAAGTTTAAGAAACATCAAGTTTACCCCTTAATTTGGGTTCCTACAATTTCAGTATATTTAATTTACTCTTCGCTCAGGAATCATGGTGAAATCTTTCGCTACCGTAATTCGCTAGCGGAGCGTTTCCGGATCCATGTTTATATGAATGTTTTTCATTATTTTCGTTAGTAGAATGAGCTCAAAAAACACCTGTAACACTAGATGAAGCATACAGTATATTATTTAAATATCTGACTAGCGAGAGAAAAATTTATATTTTATTTACTGCGAAAAACTTATATTTCGACTTTTTGTGGAATATACTGCTGCTATCTGTTACGAGTTAAAAATTGTTAATTTAAAACTTAGTAAAGGTATTACCACATAGTGAAAATATTGTTTTATAGCATGTTTTCTAATGTTTCCGGATATATAAACGGCTATATATCCGGAAACATTAGAAAACAGGGTTTTATAATAACCCTACATTTGAAAGGCCACAATTCTTTAAATAACAAATGACTTGCTTGTCAATTAATACAGTTGTTAAACGATGGCTTCTAAATCATCTTATCTCGGATTGGATCCTCTGATATTTTTTCACACGCCATTTCATTTTCATCATTTAATTACGTTTAAAAATATACTCGAAATTAAAGTATTTCTAAAACTAACAAATATACATCGTGTGTGTGTGTGTGTGTATATATATATATATATATATATATATATATACATACACACACACACACACACACACACACACACACATATATATATATATATATATATATATATATATATGAGTGTATATTAAAGTAATCAAAAATAAAAGCAACATAAAGAATTTTTAGTTTTTATTATATTATTTTAGTTTAAAATACTGCAAGAGGCAATTTTCATGAATATTTACTATGCTAACTCCCAAGTAAAAGTTTACGTACTTTTTATCTGGAAGAGAACACGTGTTAAAAATCCCGAGAAACTTTTTAAAAAAATATTCTAATTTTTATTTACTTTTAAAGTGCATCCTAGTGAGTAAATCTTGAAACTATTACTTTCCAGATAGGGGATTTGAAATTTTAACAAAAAAATATTCTTTTATGCGTTGATTAAAATTAAATTTTCTTACCTTCATATCCCCTGAAATTTTTATAACATACTTATTATTATTTAGTTTTGAATTTTATTGTAAAAGAGGACATTTACAATATAATTGTCCTTGTTTTTTAACTATTTATTCAACCGTTTGTTGCCTTATATTTTTAATCATGAGTTAAAAAGCTTTAAAACTCATTTTATAACAGTAAAAAAGTGTATAATCTTATACCATTCTACCATTGTTTTATTTTAACCTAAAAAAAAATTATACTATTACTGAAATTTTTTATTTATTTATTTTCTATCATTCGTTTTTTCTCATCTATTCTTTTATGAAAGTGGTGAGCCATCCCTTTGGAGTAGACGAAACCAAATGATCTGCTCTTACGTAGCTCGTATTAAAGCACAACCGAATCATTTCATTCAACCTTTGATTCTCTAACCCGCATCTTAATAGATGTCAGGAACAGACGAGATCTACTGCTCCGCTAGGCATAAGAGCTCAGTACCTTTTCTTAGCTCTACATATACAGTTACTTCCAATTCTTATTGTTGTCCATATTATTACCACTATTGGCGGCCTTCTATCAATAATTACTCTTTTAATTTTGTCGCTATCACAAGAACACAAATTCGAATTTTATAATATTATAAATAGCATGACTTATAGTTTATACGGACGGCTCTAAAAACTGTAATTCTACTGGTTTTAATTTTGTGTAGGGAATAAAACATACATATTTAGCTTTCCCAGCATTGACAGTGTTTTCGTTGCGATGCTGTATGCTATTAACAAGGCCTTAAATATAATTAGCCCAAAATTTCGACACGTGCTTGTCTGCTCAGATTCTACTAGTGCTTTACAGGCGATTAGTAACATATGCTCCAGGCACCCTGTAATCTGTGAGATTCAGTGTATTATTTATCAAATGACTAAATGTAACACAACTATGAGCTTCTATTGGATCCCCAGTCATATTGAAATTTCATTCAATGAGCGCGCTGGTAGTGCGGCAAAAGAGGCTTGTTTCGAGCTTCCTTTCGCTAATCGTATTGTTTCTAATGATCTTGCCTGTTTTTGAAGAGGATGGTCCGTGATGAGTGGCTAAGTGAATGGAATGCTACCATCAATAATAAACTTCGTCCTGTTAAAAACACTGTATCACCATGGAACTCATCATGCAGAAATAACCGTCAAGAGGAAGTTATTATTTGCCTTTTTTCGAATAGGGCTCACTAGGCTCACTCATGGATATCTTGTGACGCAGACCGATGAACCTGTTTTTGTTCGCTGCAACTGTGTACAGTTAGTTGGCAGTTGCAGCGTTAGTTGGCAAGGATGACGTGTACCACATCCTTGTGGATTGTGTCTGTTATGCGACATTTGTCGGAATTATAACTAGGGGCTAACTTCAGAAATATGTTAGGAAACAATGAGACGATGTTATCGGATGTTTTACGATTTTTTAGAGCCGTACGATTTATATTCAAATATTTGATTTTTACTATAATATGTTTCAGCTATTTCAACCATCTGGCGTACGGTAGATGGTAATTTTATTGTTTTAATTTAGAATATCGAAGTAATATTTCACTGTGATTTTATTTCGCTTTTAGGATACGTCGTAGGGGTTTACCATTTATGCTATTTTTATATTACTGGTTTTAGTTCTGAAGTAAGTTCGACTTACTTCAGGTCCTTGAGGAAGGGATCTTTGATGAGGATAAGTGAAGGTGGTCTACAGGCAGAACAAGTGCTTGTTGTCGATAATTCGAGCACCACTGTTTTGTCTGGTGATGCAATTGAAGTTGGGCGAACCACTTACGTTATTGTCGTTGACTCTGCCAAGGGGTAGTAGGAGCCTTATGAAGGACATCCCCGATGTGGTGATGGCGGATAGTGGGGTTTGTTTTTGCGGGCCTGCTGGATGGGGGTCGGTAGCTATCTACGCCGGTTGGTGGAATATTTTGGCAGAATGAGTGGCTGTAAGTTCCTGGTGTTCCTTGAAGACAGGGCATCAAGTGAGCAGGTGCTGAAGAGTCGTGTTCTAGAGAAGAGGCCGGTGGAACCGCCTACAGCGACCGTTGTCATGTAAACGGCGAGGAGGTTCTACGTGACCTCCTGTGAACAGTGAAGGACATTTTATCGCCGGGCGAGTCTGGTGTCCTCTCGGCCCGTCAGGGTCATGGAGAAGACCATCCTGGCGGATAGATTGCTGCATTACTGCCGGGTGCGGATTGGATGGGTGGCCTGCAGAATAATGTGACGGTCGCTGGAAGAGTGGTGCTTCCGTTGATGGGGTACGGGGAACCGGGCAAAGCTGTGTAGTGGTTCTGACTGGACCGGCCAATGTTTTAACTGCGGGGTCAAAATGAATTGCCAAAAGGAAGCCCGCTCCACTTTCTGCTAAACCTCTGGCCACACTTTGGGGGGCCGAGGTTGCAGAAATGTACACCGGAAGTGAGGTATACTCGCTGTGGAGCGTAGAATTATTGTAGCTCCGATGCAGGATAGCCTTGTCTAGGAGTGGTGGGAGTGGTGGGGCTGAATCAGACCATAGTCCCGGTGGGGATCCCTTTGCGAATTCCCCATGAGAGCAAGGCGGGGGGAATGTAAGACCGTAGTCCCGGTGGGGGACCCCTTTGGGGGTTTCTCACTAGAATCGGATCCCTTCGGGGTCCCCTCATTTGAGGCATGGCGAATAATCAAAAGACCGGCTCTCGGCTACCTGGGTGGACCTTGATTCTGCCGAGGTAGTTTGAGGCGATGGTACCCCCCGGAACTATAGTTATGCTTAATTGCGGGTCCGGCTCATGGGGGAGGGGTAAAGAAAGAGTATATATATATATATATATATTTATATATTTATTTATATCTAATAAAAACTATGAATTGTTATTATTGTGTGAATGAATCAATATTTTAAATAAAAATTTGATTTAATATTTTGAATATTGGAGACGATATAAAGTACCTTGCAAGAAAATTATTAGTCGATAATTTGTTCAGTAAGCAAAGGCTCTGTAGTCTGTAGTTTATGATATTACGTGATAATTCACTGTTTATTCCTCTTAGAAGTAGTTAATGTAGCAGTTGTTTTAAAAAAAATGTTTCCCTTCCAAATATATCACTTCATTCTTTTCCTGATGTTTGCATTTCAATATGTCAGGCGGTGTGCCGCAAGGTTCAGTTCTGGGCTCATTACTATGGGTCCTGGCCTTTGATGGCATACTTAGTTTAAGGTATCCAGAAGGGGTACAGCTTATTGCTTATGCTGATGATTTAGCTGTGCTCGTACAAGCTAAAACAATGGAAGAAGTTAAAGATAAGACAAACCTGTAACTAGAAATAGTAGCTAGATGGTTGCGTACAAGAGGGTTACAATTATCTGTGAATAAGTGTAAATATGTCAATTTCACCGGACGTAGGGTACTAGAATCGGTTGATATACACATCGATGGTCACAGAATAGAGGAAGTACAGATGCTAAAATATTTGGGAGTCACATTGCAGAAGAACTGTCGTTTTACAGAACATGTTTTAAAAATATGTGATAGTGCAGAAAGAATGATGAGAAGTTTGAATGCGTTAATGTCAAAGAAGAGAGCACCAAGGGCTTCGAAGAGAAGACTTCTTGCGTCGACAGTGACTTCTGCAATGTTGTATGCCGTTCCGGCATGGTGGTCAGCATTCAATATTGCAAGGAATAGAGATAGATGAAGAAGATACACAGAGGGGTACTCTTAGGAGTTGTATCGGCCTACAGAACGGTCTCTTATGAGGCCCTATGTGTCCTTTCTGGAATTTTCCCAATAGATCTTATCGCTAAATACAGAGTTGAGAAATACTTAGGCAGAACAGATAATGAAGTAAAAGAAGAGATATATAACTTATGGCAGCAAAGATGGCTGGATGCAGGGGTAGCTAATTGGACTAGATTATTAACACCTGACATATTAATATGGACAAGTAGGCGTCATGGTGAAATGGATTATTATGTTACACAATTTTTAACAGGATATGGTTGTTTCAATGCTCATCTTCATAAAATTGCCAAAAGAGATCAGCCTATGTGTATGTACTGTGTAGAACAAGATGATGTTGAGCATACCATTTTGAGGTGCCACAAATGGCAGGAGTTAAGGCAGTATGCAGGTATTAGAGGGAAAACGCCGAAGGAAACAGTTGATTATATGCTTGATAGTGAGGTAAAATGGAAAAAGGTTGCTGATTACATTAGAACAGTTTTAAAGCAAAAGAGCATAGATGAAAGAAATATGGGGTACTAGCTTGTTAGGTGGGGTGGACAGCCTCAGCAGTGAGAGCCAGCATGCTGAGGTGTGCTGGTTTCAATGATCTGCTGAGGACTCCTTGGGTGTGTTTGGTAGGAATAAAAAATAACAAAAGATCCATGGGCCTCACCACGGCATTGAGGTATGGTGTGGTGCCATAAAGGACAAAAATGAAAGAAACCTCAAAAGAGCCACCGGTTAGCCCAACCTGCCATGCTGGTATATTGCCGGTAGGTGGGGAGGGCTAATTAGAGTAACGGACACTCCCCTTGATGGCGTAATACCATCAAGTCGGTCCGGCCCAGGGGAATAGAGCGAAAAAAAAGTAGTTGAAGATTTTCTTTAGTTTTTCTCCACTATTATTTAATAAATTTTAGTAATGAATTAAAATCGCATAGTTTGAGAGTCTAAAGAATAAAATAAGACCACTTTTAATTTTTTACCAAAACTGTATGAAGAAAATTTAATTAAACTTCAGAGTCATTGCAAAATACATATCAAGACTGATATTGTTACTAAAATTAGTGCCATTTGCAATGTATTCACTGTATAAATTTGTTTATTTTGATTTTGTTTTCTTATATATTGTATTAGCGTAATTTTACATTTTATTTACTGTATTTTATGCGTTCTGGTGACAAAAGAAAAATCTAAAACCTTTCGTCAAAACATTGTTAGCAAAACCTTTCATTCGAATAAAAAAAAAAACTCTTATCACTTTCTAATTTTATTCTGATGTAAAGAAAGATATATTCTCTGACATTTTAAAACTAAACTTTTTTGCGATAGTTATTTAAGATTTTAATCTTATTGAACTTAGTTATCTTTAAATGAAAGCTTATTCTCAACAGTTAATTGTTTTTTGTAATCTTATTCTAGAAGGTATTCTTGGAATATAAACCAAAAACTTTTTCTGACAAGATGGGGCTGTTTCCCTTATTTTCAACTACGAAAAGCTTTTCTTTTCTCAAAATTTAGAAGTTACATTTTTAATTTTTGTTTCATTTTAATATAAAGGAATGTATAACTTTCATATCGTTATATTACCGATAAAGAATATCCTAAGTGATTAAAAAATTAAAATAAATATTTAATAGAAGGAAGAAACCGTATAAGTATTTTAAATTGAGCTCCACCTACCATTCTAATCCGGGTCAAAGTCACGTTTTACTGATAACTAAGGTAAGCTATGTTTTCTCTTTTACCTCCTGAATTGTAGGTTTTTATATTTCTCTTCAGAGAAATTTAGTTATAGTTTTTATTTTCTTTCAAATGTCTTGTTTCTGGAAAGAAAGTGTTATAATCCCCGCTTTAGTTTCTGTTATTTGATGATTTTTAGTTCCACTGGATTTGATTTTGCTAGATTGCAATATACATATTACTCACTGAATTATAAAACACGAAAGGAAATTTAATTAATTACGGGTGAAACAGACTGAAAACAAAACCTCAATATTTAATGGTCTTATATTCAGTAATTCGGTACTGCATCTGTCAACCTATGCCTAGAGGTAAAACGTATTAATCACTAATCTATGTTAAATTTTTCGGCTTTCGGCTAGCAACTAGAAAAAATATTTAATGTTAATCTTCGTTTATGAGATCTAAGAACACGAAATTGCCACAAACAAAAAATTTATAAAGAATCGCATTTGTTTTATCACACCAATTTTTCCATAGCGATAGACAAACATTAATGAGGTTTTTCGTGTGACGGCGCTGAATGCAAGTTAATTTATCATTATATCATAGTTCATGTCTGACCAATTATTGAATTTCCATCAATCTTTTACAGAAGTTAATTTTATAATTAGTTTAACACAGGCCTAAATTTACGTATGTTTTGTGCTACAAGAATTGCAAAAAGTCAATAAAACCCCAGTAAAAACAAAGATCGATAAAAATGTATTTACTGTTGAAGCAAAAACTTATTTGAATAGTATTTTACATTTTTAAAACGTGTATTAATTTTTTTAAACTGCCTAGTGTGGATATAAGCAGTCTGGATGTTTGGACATCCGGAAAATCGGCGTCCCATTGCATAAAATAATTTATAATTTATTAACTATTCTAGTCGTTATGATTATGTGTGAATTTATTTATTTGTGTATGATTACACGTATTAAAAATTTTGAAATGAAGTGAAATAATTTTAGTTCCATCGAAATGGGAATCAGAATCGGGAAGAAAATTACTTTTGCATCATTTACATTTATATGAAATATGTTACAGTGCCCTCTACATTCTTCCTGTTTCTCTCTCTTTTATTACGTCTCTCTCTATATATATAAAAGTTATTTTCTGAATACTCTGCTATCATATAAATAAGGATGGAAATATTATAGGAAGGTAAGGTAACAAGATGTTAGTGCTTGCTTGTTACCTTATTTATTTTTTCCTTAACAAACAAAACCTCTCTGTACTTGAACATCTACGTGTTATTTATCTAATAAATTACATGAAATAACTCTGTCTGAATGTAATAGACTTGAAAACTACTGAATCGACTACTTGTAATTTTCTAAAAAAGTAGTAAAAAAATCGCGAAAATTATACTTAAAAAAAAAGTTATTTCGTTCAAATTTTAATTTAATTATCCTGTTAACCTAAAGTAAAAGTAAATATCGATGTCAAAAATTATCATATTTAAACTATTTTATTTCTTGGGAAGTAAAATGATTACATAATTATTTTCAAACATTGATTTTATTGAAAGGAGCGTAGAACTCCATTTAAAAATTTACTAAAATTTATTGCTTAACTGAAACTTGTGTGGTATTGAGATTTTAACTTTTATAATACTGATATTATGTTTGGCTATTCTAAAAATTCTGTAATATTAATACTTCAATAAAAATATCTGAACATAATTGTAATCAAAAAATTTATGAAATATTTTATTTCATAAAATACACAGCTTAAATTTGTTTAAGTTCCACGAATTCTACGAGACGATAATTGTTTATATAAACGTGTGATGTGTTGAATATTTACTCAACGCTTCAACCTGATTATAAAGTTAATTTTTATCTTGATCATTTATGACAATACTAGGATTGTACGGAAATCTCTCGGTCTGGTACAGAGATGGCTCAAGTATGACCAAATGATTATGATATTTGTCAAGTATGATCCTTTAGACAGCCTGAAGCGAAGTTTCAGACGCATGCGTTTAGTTGTGGCAATCGAGTAATGCAAGCAAGTTTTGACATTTTGTGAAAAATAGATAAAATTGAAATTGGAGTTGTTATGAAAACCTTTGTTTTAAAAGGTTTAATCCCGATGTATACACGAAAGAGTTGATACCACTTTAAAGGGTTTTTCCCCTTGGTTTTTGCCGGTAAAAAAACGTGTGTTGCTGATTTAAAACGTGGTCATTCAACACCGTACATCCATTCAAGATTATGAATACTTGGCATGCTCAAAAACCAAAAATCCCCATAAAAAACCATAAGGCCGTATTAAATTATTGCCAGCTGACTAAAGGTTCTAGAGCTTGCTGACATCGCAAATATCCCATGAAACCGTGTTCACTATATTTTACCCAACATTTTCCGTTTAAAAATGTTTTCCGCTTGACGGGTGCTCCGTTTGTTAACGATCGACCAACGAAAAGTTTTTATATGCAAGGGAAGTCATAACTATAGTTTTTTTTTTTGTATTCTCGGGTTGGGGTGCTCATATATTACCTGAAAAAAGGACTATCACCTGGAAGTATTACGCTTCTCTATTGGACCGATTGAAGGATGCTGTTCAGGCTAAATATCCACATCTGGCGAAATAGAAAGTGCTCTTTCACCATAATAATGCACCTGCATGCACTTTTCAGATTGTTTCTGCAAAACTCCATGACCTAGCTTTGATTGGCTTTCACATGCTCTAGATTCGCCGGGTTTGGCTACTAGCGATTACTTACTCTTTCCAATGATGAAATGGCTAGATAGACGAAGTTTAACTTCAAATTATGTCAAAATTGAGACAACAGCTTATTTTGTAGGATTGAACAAATCGTATTCACTGAGATTATTACAAAGTAGAATGATTCTAGCAGACATCTTTCCAAGTGTAAACTTAAATTATGTGATCTAGTCTGCTTTTGATATCTGCCGTACTTCATTCATTTTTTGTAATTTTACTACCTAATTAACAAAACTGGGCAATTATGTTTACTTATGTTAAAATTTAATCGCTCATTATTTTTCTCTCTGTCACATTTCATTACCTTTGTTTTATTCTTAATATTTTTCATACTAAATTATTTTTCTTTACCGATAAATCCGTGTGATTAAACTTTTTTTATCTCTTTTGGTTTCTGCCAAAGTAACAATATAATCAGTGAATCATAACATCTTGTATTTTCTCTCCTCTGATAATTCTTTAACTAGTTCTAAAGTTATCGATTTGATATATATAAAAGTTTTTTAAGCAGCGAGAACGAACTAATACTTTGTGTTGCTTCCTTCAAAAAACAAGCTCATGGATTGATTTAATGGTCTGCTTTAAATATATATATATAGTTTTGTAATTTAAAACCATAAATAGACTAACCTTGTGTTTGTTGCAGTTCGACTAGCTGGTATACTACATTAATTATTATTAATATGTTAATTTTTTTTAAATTCGGAGAATGTAAATTTATTGATAAAAACAGAAATTATTAAAAAGCTACATCAACAAATTTTATTTTATAGATCTATTTACAAAAATATCAGGAATAAACCAATCCGTACTAGAATTCAACAGATTATCTAACGGTTTCGGTTACTCCTCTTCTTTGTTCAATCAAATGCACTAAAATGATAAAATAGAAATCCTTAATAAATTTAAATTAACAAAATTTTATAAAAAAAATAATTGCGATTACTGTTTTATTCTTATCATATACGCCCGAAATGATATAAATAATTGAATAAAATGAAATATGCAAAATTCGAAAAAACATATCATTATTACTATTAATGACGATAACGATGATAATAATAATGAATTTTTTTAGTAATGATTATTAAATTCTTTATTTTTACAACAGTTGATAAAACAAATATAGACTGTTAAAATGCATTCAAATAAATATTACCTAGTTATTTTTAGTGAAATTTTATCAATAATTCAAGATAACTTAGTTTTAAGCCAGGTTGCAGTCGAGGTCTTCATACTGTCGTTCTGATTTTTCATTTTTCAATGTTTCATTGAATTAAAACTATATAATCTATTAAAGTATTTATTTACTCATGAAATAAAGTTTAATAAACAAATTTTTTATCATCGTGTGGGTTGATCATCTTCCTTCAGATTCCTTGTAGCCGCTCCCTTTTGCGCGAGTGGTAGCGTCTCGGCCGTTCATCCAGAAGTCCTGAGTTCGGATCCCGGACAGATACAGCATTTTCACATGCTAAAAAATTGTCATTTCATCTCATCATTTGAAGCAATACCTAATGGTGGTTTCAGAGGCTGAGAAAAAAGAAGAAGAAAAGATTCTTTTCTGTATGTCTTGACTCCATTCTGCTCTCTTCCCACCTAAACCTTTGAAATCCTGATAGCTTTCCTTTTGGTTAAATTTTACTCTTTTTACGCACATACTACTAATTTTTCTAACGTTGTTTTAAACGACCCTTCTTCCTTTTAATACTCATATCTTCCCACCCTATGGCTTTTCTTATTCTGCGTTTATTCAATCTTCTTTTTGTCTTCTTTATTCAAAAAGTTGATTAAATTTTTTTAAATTATTAAGTTTTATTAAAAATTGCAAAAATGTTTCACCCCGTTCTTAAAAAAACACATTTAAGTCATTTTTAAATTTATAGCTGTATAGTTTTACTCTTTAATACTTTTGCGCAAGTATTTTTTTTTAATTTAGTATTAGGGATGATCTTTTTAACATTAATTTAACCCGATTTCTCTCTCTTAGAGTAAGGGAGCTCCCAAAAACCAAAAAAATTCTTAAATGCGAGTGTCCTTAATTTTTCAAAAATAAAGAAAATGCTTTTTGTTATTTCGATTTTATTATTTATTTAATATTAGTTTTAAAAATATTAGAGTCTTTAAAATGGTCTCCTTGATTCGGGAGCCCCAGTTTTTAAAAAATTAAAAACTTTTTTTTACATATTCGATCATAATTTATTTACACCTAATTTTGGGCGCATTTCTCCATTTTCACGTCCACATTTCAAACTTCAGCCTTTTTTTTCCCTTTTTTTCGGAGTGTCCGTATTTCAAATCCATATACTGTAGATGTATATCCCAATTTAATAACATCAGACCCTTCTTTCTGTAAATCTAATATCTTATTGCATAATAATATATATTAAACGCTTCCTAAGCCACTATCATTCTGGTTTCTATTTCAGTTCTGCTTCTTGAAATCTTCTATTAATATAGTTCTCAAATATCTACAATTTTATAATTTTTCCATCCTTCCTTTTATTGCATTTTCATTGATTTATTATCACATATCCTTATCGTTTTTGTTTTCTTAACATTCTTTATTTTCATAATACATCCTTCCATATCTTCTAATTTTGAAATCATTAAACATCTTCTTCATATTCTAAAAAAACTACATCGCTTTGAAAACAAATTTGTGGGTACATATCTAGTAGTTTTTTTTTTCAATATTAAGTGCGTAGAAATTTTGTTTTATTAAGTTTTTATTTATTTAGAGTTCCATTGTAAAATTTCCAAATTATTTGAAAAAATAATTCAAAACAAAACACTTTTTACAATAATACTGACTGTTTTATTTTAATTTATATTAATTTTAAATTTAATTTTAACGTAACAAAATAAAATTTTGAATATTATAAAAGTTCTGAAATTATAAATGCAAATAATCTAATAAGATGAAATCATCCGTCGCATATTTTCTGCTTAATCTCTTGTAAATTAAATTATAATATTAACGTGCTTGATAACGGGGCTTCAACTTCCTCCTTTAATGGATATTAAATTTGTTTGACGAAGAGTAGAGCAAATGCTTTAGGAACTAAAGTGTTATAAATACTTATTACAAATACTAAATAATGATAAATATTTTATCAGAAATTAAGAATATCAGAATACTTTATGAAATAAACACTCTTAGAAAACGGAAGCTGTAGTTGTTTTTAGACTGATGTGCAATATTTTTTTCCATAAACAAATTTTTCTATTTTTTTAAATAATTTGAAAAATAATATTAAACATAATTATTGTAAAAATCAAACATTATTATTATTATTATTATTATTATTATTATTATTATTATTATTATTATTATTATTATTAAAATTAATAATAAAATACTTACTTAAAGTATTCGAAACTTCAGAGAACGGACTTTTGACATTTATTATTTTCTATTGTTGTTTCTGTATCTACTTTCGGCACAAACAGACTGTACGTTCAAAAAACAAGTGTTACATTCCAATATTCTCTAGATAAAAAAATCAACTGACATATATATATATATATATTTTTTTTTTCTCCAACCTGTTTTCCAGCTACTGCCAAATCTGGGTATGTGTGTACAGGCAAATGCAGTTACCACTACCGGCTTGCCGAGCCTGACGTAGCTGCAGACGTAGTGCAATGCAATTCATTACAAATGTATCGGTAAACATGTAGTCTAGAACAGACTCAGGTCGATTACTTCTGAGAAGTATGATTAATTGAAACCCAACCACCAACAAAAAACTTGTCTACAATATAGTATTTAAATCCACATAAAAGCAACTTCCTTTACAAGGACATGAAACTTAGAATTCTCGACATCGAAAATCAGCTGATTTTGCAATGACAAAACAAACAAATATATATTTTTTTAAAAAACTTAACAGTAACAGAAAATTGTGCTGTAGTTGTAAAAAAACATTTTTCAATAAGTGGATGGTTTCTATTTAACTTTATATACTGATAAAACCTTTGCGATATGCTCTTCGGAAAGAAATACCATTGTTAATCCGGTGGATTAATTGCTTAAATTTAGTAATAGTAATACTTCTGCTACTTATAGTGTAACATTTTTGGGCGTCTTGTTTGATAAATCTTTGTTCAAGATCTCTTTTCTTGATGGTATTCCGTCTGCCAGATCATCTTTGTTGCTTGTAGAGTTAATTTAGTAGAGTTAATTAAAACTTCTGTTAAATCCATGAATTTTTATTGTTTACAAATGTACACCTTTTTTTTCTTTCCTACTAATTAAAGTACTTTTATCAAAACTATTTACTCCGTACAAAACTTTGACCTACGAGAATGGTTCTATTAGGTTTGAGTCTCTATTTTTAATAAATTAACTTCTTACATTGTTGACCAGTTTTTTTAATTAATAGCTACTAATTACGAATAGATAAACGTGAACTTTTCTAAACACTTTATTTAACTTTTACTTAAACAGGCACTGAAATATATAGAAATTAACGCGTTTAAAATTATAATTTTTTTGCACACCGATTTTATTTATATTATTACCATGATATAGTTAGATCATTTTATCGATATTATATTATAAAATTATTATTTTTAGTTTAAATAATTGTAATATTATATACACTGTAACCACTTTCCTTTTTAATTTATTATTTGTATTTTAAATGCTGTTTTGATCAAGGGGTTTTTAACGGTTTCATTTAATACTTTCAGATAAATAGTGTAGCAGTATTTTTATATTGTATATAATGCTGAAAACAGCTGGGATGTAGGAATAAAAAATCTCATGTCGACACCACATGACTTCCTTGTACGCCTGTTAAATTACATATACACAATTTCTTTAAATGAAAAGTATATAAAATTTTATTTCATTAATAACTTCATATTTTTTCATTTTTTTTTTTTATTGTTATAAAACTTTTTCTCAGTCAGAGAGTAATAATTTATTAATAAATCAATATATTTAAATTTATAAAAAAGAGGTTAAAAAGAAGTAGATAAAGTCAAATTCGAACCGATATGCCTTCCCCTTGTAAGATCCAAATAGTTCATTAATTATAATTTCATTTGGCTATAACTCTGAAACAAATGAAAATAAGAACCGCTTATGACATATCGTTGAAAAGCTCTCAATGAAGGCCTATTACTGCAGTTACTGCAGTTAAGAAAGAGTCCAAAATCCAAAAAAATTGGATTTTGGGCTTTTTTGGACACTTTTGGTCCAGTCGATTGCAATCAAAAGTGGAGGCCCACAATTAGATGTTACAACAGTCCTAAATCCAAAATTTCAACATTCTACGGCTAATCGTTTTTGAATTATGCGAGATACATACGCACAGACGTCACGCCGAAACTAGTCAAAATGGATTCAGGGATGGTCAAAATGGATATTTCCGTTGAAATCTGAAAACAGAAATTTTTTGCGATCACGATACCTCCTTTACTTCGTACAAGGAAGTAAAATGCTGCCACCGTAGGAATAGAATTCCTACGGTGGCAGCATGTGAGAAATGAAATTTTTTGGTATCATATCATTACTGTTTGTTGAATAATTATAGGCATAATATTTATCAGTTTATTATCAGCTTTTGCCTATGTATAATTTAAATTATTATTTTTTACGCTATTAGATTTATTTTTAATAAAAGTTATAGTAAATTTTTTTCATAAAAAATACAAGAAAAACACAGTTATTCCAAGTGTAGTTTTTAAATTTCCAATTTTACAGCTGTTCTCGATAAAATTGGATAATTGAAGTACTAGAATATTTTGGAGTTGTTTAAGAATAATGTATGGATTGTAATGTTAATTAATCATTTAATCAAAAAAGAAAGTTTTTAAAGAGTTATAAATGTTATTTTAGAAATGTATGAAATACAATTCGATTTAAACAATTTTAAAATCACGAATGATCACTCACCCTCCTCTATTTAACGCTAGTATATTAAAAATTAAATTTATCCATATATATATTCCAACAGTTTAAAAAAGTAAAATGCATATGTGCCAATATACGGTTAGCGCTATTTGGCACATCGGCGCAACTGATTTATCACAGTTTTCCAAAACATACTCGATGTACGATGTAACGTTCGATAAAAGTAATTATGTAGTTCCATATATTAAAGTTATCGCACGGATACAAACATCTAATTTATCAGCATTTTACACCACATCAATTCTAAATATAACCAAACATACAAAACTCAATATGCATAAATGAATAACGGTATTTAATTTTTTCTATAACTAACTATAATACAATTAATCTTATAAAAATCATGATTTAATAATAATTATAAAATTAAAAATAAATTAATTAATAAGCACAAAAGTAATTAATTTATTACAAAAGTAATAAAAACGTGTTCTGTAATACGTGTCGTCGATTCACATTCTGTGAACTGAAATATATGAAAAAAGGATTAAATACTTGAAGCTGAAACCACGTTTAAAAAATTGAGTCCCGAAAAAAATGTAAAAAAAATCATGGATAGGCTATACTTTATTTTAGTATATTATACTGTATACTGATTTATTAGTATAATGATATTTAGTATATTTAAAAATGCCAAGCTATTTATGAAAAATGTTTTATTTTGATGGTTCATGATATTAATAAATCTTATACAGTGAGGCTCTGTTTAATCTCTATTTTCTTTTTGGATTTTTTTATATTTTTGACTTAGCTACAGTAAATTGCGTTTTATGATTTTATGCAGTTATTAAAACTTTTAATTTTAATTCATTTTTAATCTCACAGTAAAGTTTCTTGCCGTTTGAAGGAACGGTATACTGTTTGAGTAACGATTTTTTCAAAAGTGTTTCAAAATATCGTCCAGTACAGTTATACAATTATAGTAATTAAGTATTGCATTAGCCGGCGTTCTTTGTTCTTAGTGACTGAAGTTTCCCGTGTCGTTACTCCGAGGTTTCCTTGAGCACAATAAGCGAACAGTAGCATTACACGGGTGAATTTCTAGCCCATCTCACAAACCCCTTACTAGAAAGACCAGAGATGTTTCTGTCAGGGTTACCATACCTTAGCCGACATGTTTCCGTTAAGACACTAGAACTTGCCTTTGTTTTTTCCAGCCTGTTACGTAACAGATGCCGCTGTGCACCCGAAGACCGAATTATGGATTCACAAACGTAGTATCTGCTGGTGTAAGTGTCCGACTGCATACGCAAATATTTCTATTCCTTTCGATAGTATCAGTAAATTGCTTAATATTTAGTGACAATATTTGTACGACACGATTTCCCCACGGTCTCTTTTATCTGCCTTTGACCTCTATCACGATCGCTCTGGATGTAAATGGTGTTGTTATCAAAGGTAAATTGATTAAGAAGGAAGTTCGTCTGGAGTGTTGTATTTCTTCAACAATGTTTTAAACATTTATTTAGATGACTTATTACGAAGAAGGAAACTAGAATATGATAAGAGAACACTGGTAAAAATCTGATGAATTCTTAAGTTTTACTTTATATATGACGACATAGTTATTTTGCAGACACACAAAAATTATTTATTAATAAAATAGTTATAGGGTTATAACTTCGATTTTCGAATACCATCCCTTAAGACAAAAGTTAAGGCTTTTAAGACAAAAATAAAGTGAGATCGAAGCTTGTGATAGTGTTATATTTAATTGCTGTTGTGATAATGATAGAAAATTTCATCATAGAATAACTGGTTGTGACGTGTCTTACGAGCATGATATAGACAGACATAAGAAAAATTAGAAGTATTTAATATACTAGTTTGTTTAAAACAGAAAAAAAAACAAGGAATGAGATTTGCCTTGAATTTAATAAAACTGTAGCTGCAACCAATTTATGTGGAAACGAGACTCGGACAGTGTCTGCACGTGACAGGAATAAATTGCATTTCTATGAAATAAAGTTGTTACGTCTGTTGAGAATTGCTTATGAATGGGTATGGCAAGGAATGAAACAGGAAATGAAGAGTTGGATTCATTGAAAACTTGTTAAAGAATATAGATGGTTACTAAAATGATCAGTTACATCTTAACAGAATGTCTATAGAGACAGAAGATACCAGGACAAATGTGATGTGATTTCAAGCTCAGAGGAAGGTAAGAAAGAGGGAGACTATGGAGACGTTGAATATTGGAACAGGCTGTGAATGCAAAACGTTGAAGTGAAGAAGAAAAAAGAAAGTGGATATACTCTACAGTATCTTCAACTCGAATCATGTTAGGATATATAAAATTTTAACGATAAAAATGTTGGTCAGCCTGGTTTGTGAGGGAGATTTTCATTTTGTAGTATGTATGATATAGATTTTATTAAAATTTCTGTTGAAAAATATTCTCTTTCAAAATAATAATTAATTATTAACGCGCTTCATTGTTAATTATATTGAAAAAATATGCTATATTGAAAAATTATATAAGCCTATCCCTTCATTACTTATGTAGAAAGTTTTCGTTATCTTTTTTACCCTTTCTTCAATATTAAAATGGTAGTAATGGAATGCCGTCAAAATCGAGAAAAGGTAATATTCATTACTTCAACCATTAAAACGAAAATAAATACTGTTTGGATGCGATATTTTCGCTTATATAATTATCATTGTGTATCCATGCATTAATTTTTTTAAAAATAAAATGATATTTTTTCAATTTATGAAAGAGAAATTTATGTTTTTCTTTTCAAAATTAAATATTGCTCGGAGTAGTTAATTAAGTTTGTCATTATCATTTTGTTGATAATGAAAAAAAAAATCGTTTATTTATGATTAATTAAAATAAAATATCTAAGAAATCTTTAATGAACATAGTTGTGAAAAATCTTTTTATAAAAAGAATCTAATATCAACTACATTATTACATTTAAAGTTTCGGTAAATTGAAATAATTAGGAAAGTTTTAAAAAGTTGTTACAATATTCAAAATGGAAGAAGTTCTAAATTCCATGCAGAAATTTTTTTCATTTTCTTAATGAACCGATTACCACAACTATTTTTTATTTTGTAGAGTAAGTTCGTGTAGTGATCCAAAAAGGACACATACTGTAATTTAACTGAAAGAGTTTTTAACTGATAAATTATATAGATGTTATGAAAGTATTCATTTTCTTATAATAATGCTGAATATTGGATTATTATGGCATCATTATATAAATTCGATGTCATTCATACATTCAGAATATCTTCACCCAAAAAAAAAGCTGTCAACAAAGTTTTATACTTTCCTGGCATTGGTTATTTCTTCTTATAAAGTGAAAAAATAATAATACATAAAAATTTTACAAAATTCTAAGTCTGTATTTTTTCTTTTCCCATTCCCAGAATCACCTACCTCCTAAGATTTTTTTTTTTTGATTTATCAACATTTACCATGTTAAATGGAAAAAGTTTTAAAAAATCCACTAAAGAATGTAGAACCAATAAAAAGCTACCTATGATTTTTTTTTGGGGAGATGGGTGAATTATGATGGAATTTTATTGTATATTGTTATTAAAAGTTTAAACAAACCATAAACGTTTTAAAAAACTGAGAAAATCGATATTTTTATACTTTGATCGGCTCCCCTACCCACAATATTATTTCCAAAGCATTTTTTTTCTGGCTACTTGGGCTACTACTATGTTTAGGAAAAGACAAAAAAAACCAATAAAAAATATGCAATAAATAAAAAAATAAATTTTTTCATCTTTAAGAAGAGAAGAATTTGGGGTAATTTTTTTGAAAATTGTAAGATAAGCATGTACGCATTTACTGAACTTGAAAATAAAGTGGGGTCTGTTTGCACTATTTTGGGAAAATTGATTCCAAAAAAACTATCTATTCCAATGGATTTATCCCAAAATTTTACCAACAAATTTCCTCATATAGACGAATCTGTGTACAAATTTCATCAAAATTGGTTAATCCAATCAAAAGTTATTAAGCTTCAAACACGCCAACACACGTACTTATGAACATTACCTTCACATTTTTTGTTTTTTATTTCTTTATTACTTGGATCGTGAAACGTTAAGAAAAACCCATACCCCATTTTTCAATTGATTACCATATTTTCTTCTTGCAGCATAGCTGTAGAGCTATGATGCCGGTAAATTAGAAAAATTACAAAAAAACAAGAATAAAGTGACAATAGATATACTCAAATTTCAAAAAGCCTATCGCATGCTCGATAGCAGTTTCTTTATCCATTCCTTTTCATATTTTTATTTTCTTGTCTTGCATTTCTTATGAGCATTTTGTTATCTTAAAAGCAGCAATTTTTTTAGGCCTATCCATTCATATTTTGACTAAAAATAAAATTAAAATACGTACGAGTATATAAAAAATAAGATAAATTTCAAAAATTAAAACCGAGTTAAGTCACTTATTTTTAATATGAGTTTCTTTAAAAATACATTAAAAATTCTTTTTTAAATTTCTGTAATGTAAAGTCGGTGCCAAATTAAGGGTTAGTATGTTCGGGTAGTTGCATAGATTAGGCAATATTCCAAGTATCTGGTATTATACTCCTAAATACGTGGCATTTCTAGATAGAGGATAACGAACTATATTGTCTAAGATCGTATATTCTGCACTCTGCCTGTAAAATATACTCGTACAAATTTTTCCTTATCAGCAATGTATTACTGCTATGGTTTTCTTAATACGGGAAGAATAAATGATATATTTTCTGTAACCCTTCTAGGGAAGATGCAGTCACCTCTTAGTCCACACGTGCGTACATGTACGAACAGAAATACACAAAAATACTGCGCACTTTGTAATTGTCTTACATTTACACAATTCTGTTTCTTCTTACTCTATAATCTTACTTATTTCTCTAAGTACGAACAAGTATGTTCATCATACATATACATGCTGTACTATTTTGCTAAAATCCAGTTCTCTCTCTCTTTCACTGTTATTTACTTAATCTCACGACACCGACATCTACGTCGTTTCATTATTTTTTTTCAATTTAATTTTTTTCTACACACCATTATATAAAGAAAATTTTAATAAATAATCACTTATTCATAATTCTAGAGATAAAATATATTCATTCAAATAAATCACACGTCTTTTTTTAATATTGTAAAACATTTTGTATATTTTTATTACTTCTACATAATAATCTGCAAAAATAAAATTAAAATTGTATTACTCCATTATATCTTTTCCGATGTTTTGAAGCTTTGAAACTCGTTTTATATTAAAAACTTGTAGGTGATTTTATTTTATTTCTATTGAACTGCAAAATGCTTAAGGAAAACTAATGGTAGAACCCTATTTTGACTACTTTTGAAATTAATTCAAATTTACGCCAAAATGTAATGCGTAAAATACTTCAGAAATATATAATATTAAATGCAGTCTTATAAATCGTTGTCGTTGTCTAAGTAATTATATTTTTATCAACGTTTTTTATAAAATTCTATGTCATAATGAATCTGATGATATGTAATCGACTATAATTTGTGTTGTATTATCATCAATTTTAAGAGCTAGTAATTGGTTCACTATTTTTAATCAATTACGTTATTTTAATTAGATGTGATAAATATTAAAACGATGTGATTAACGTTTTACAAATAAATGCACGTTTATAAACCAGCGAAAATGTATTCGTAAATAAAATATAATTTTACAAACAGGTTTACGAGATTAATGAGTTTATTTTAAAATGATGTCTTGAGTTTCCAATTATTACTGATGATTATTTTCAGATTTTTTAAAATTATTTATTTGACGTTTAATGACCGAGGGTCTCAAAAAAAAGTGGGGTGTAATATTCGTACGTACTTGTACACAGTATACGTGTGTTGGCATTTTTGAAGCTTAATTTGTAACTTTTGACTGGATTAACTCATTTTGATGGAATTTTGTACAGATACACTTGTGCATGGGGCAACTTATTGGGAAAATCTTTTGGTCAATATCTCACGGGGTGGGGAAGATAGATTTATGGGGTAATATTCTTAAAATTTTGCAAACATGTCCCAATACTATGTATTAAGCTCAGTACATGCTTCGTTCTTATCTTAACATTTTAAAAAAAATGTTTGCTCCAAAATTCACTCTTTTCCCCCCAAAAAAATCTAAAAAACACTATCTTTTTATTTATTGCATATCTTTTAACGTAAATTTTTATGTCTTCCTAGGCATAGTAGTAGTGAAAGTGAACCATAAAATACTTTGGGGGCAATATTGGAGCTTGGGAAAGCGATCAAAGTTTAAAAATATAATTTATTGAATCTATAGAATTTTTTGGTTTATTTTCTTGTATCATTATTTTTCCACTATATAAGAAGAAATAAATAATGGGAAATTTACTACAAGTTTGTCAGCTTTTCTCAGTGAATCTCATTTCGTTCCCTTCAAGTAATGTTATTAACTGAGACCTTCTTCACGTAGAGGCGGAAATTCCAGCGTTGGGTTGTTTAATTCTCAATCTTTTTTCCTATAACTGAGTTATAGGAAAACATTTTTATTGGTTTATTTAAACTTTCGATAATAATTTTACAATAAAATTTTATCATAACTCACCTCTCTAAAAAAAGTCTAAATTAACCTTTTATTGGGTGTACATTTTTTTAATGAAATTTTTTGAGTTTCTTTGTTTTAACGTAGTAAACGAAGAAAAATCAAAAGATTATCTTGGAAGGTGATTTTGAAGGTGCTGTAACAAAAAAAAAATTCCGATTTTTTTGAATTATGTAAAATTTTGTTTTGTTTAAACATACAAGTATAACGATAATTTTTCAATAAAACTTCTTCATAAATTACCTACCTCAAAAAAGAAATCTTAGATAATTTTTTCATATATTTTTCCATTATATAAGAATAAAAAACAATACAAAGAAAGTATTAAACTCTATTGTTGGCTTTTTTAAGTTTAGTTTATAGGATCGAATTATAGGTTGGTGAAAAAGTATTAAAAACTACACTACACTCACAAGTATAGATATGAAGAACTTAATTGAGTGAGTGTAGTGTATCCATCATAATTGATTGGTCACTTACCTTTTTCTCCTGTGAAAAATATTTGATCATTCGGTTTACCGCTGAGCTTTAATTCAGTGGTAAGCTTTTACTACTTTGTTACTGTTCTATTTTCATTGTTTACTTCAATAAGTACCAATGACTCAAAAATACTGTCATTTCAGACCGAACAGTTAACACTTTACAGTACAATGTTTATTCCTGCACAAAATTCGGTTGTTTGAAAGGTATCAACAATTTTGTTTGTTAAAATACCCTGGTAAATGGAAATTAATTTCAACTAGTATAATTACATTGTGTACCACTTGAGGTTTTTGATGTAACACTTAAACTAATTTTCTATAAGGTTGAGAGGCAATTCGGTCAGTAGATAATTTGGCAGATAATTTTCTGAACAGTTTGAATTTTGTACGGGTGAAATAAGTAGGGGTGATGGAGTGTTGAAGTTCTGATCTATCCGATATGTTTATTGACTGTGAATTTCGTCTTAAATTACAGTCTACTTTGGCTTTATAGAACAACATGTCTTTATTATTCAGTATTTTCAAGAGCCCTAACAGTTGGCACCGGACCAACTTAATATAATATTTGAAACTACCGAAATGTGATGAAAGTAACAGTAACTGTTTATCTTACCCGTTTTATGTAAAACGCGTAAGATAAGATGTAAATCGGATTAATATGTGTATTAATATATATATATATATATATATAATTAATTACCTACTACATATATATATATATATATATATATATATATATATATATATATATATGTATGTATGTATGTATGTATGTATGCATGTATTAATATGTGTAGTAGGTAATTAACTCGTATTTGTAATATTTTATTTCAATTTTTCTTTTCACATGATAATTATACTATTCAACAGAATTTTTTTGTGTGTTAAGGTATGAAATCCAAGCATAAATTAACTAAGACATTTAAACTATCTCTGTGGATATCAATTATTGTTTAACGATATATTTTATAATTTGTAACTAAAAATAATCATCTTCTTCTGCCTTTCACGGTTTAGGCCTTAGGCTTGTTCCGGCATTGCTAATTCTCCTCCCTTCTTTTCATTGATCGATCCACACATCTTCTATCTAATGACTTATAATCCGTATCTTATGAAATCAAATGCTATCACTTCCCATCCTTTGACGTGATTTTTCCATTTCTCGGTATCTTAATATTCTGTCAAGGATACTAGTTACTTCCACAATTCATTTCCAATATCCACATTTCTAAGGTGATCATCCCTTAACTGCTCTCAAAAATCACACTTCTGTAGCATTTAGTGAAAGATTATCCCTAAAAAAATAATTTTTACATAAAAAAATAATATTTAAATCAGTTGAACACTCCGTCACTTCGAACATTTTTAAAGTAGATTATTTTTAACAAGATGTATTTCAAGGTATAAAAATTAAGAAATAAAATTTCTTGTGTGCGTTATGATATCTGCCTTCATTTTATAATGTTTATGTTGTTGAGAAATACATTTCACCGTAGGTAAAATAAAAAAGTTTTTTGTGGAGATATATAATTAGTTAACACAGATAATTTTTTAATGTCTTTTAAACTTAAAGTGTAAACTTTAATAAAGAAAAATTTTAGTTCACAAAGTACATAAGTTTCTTTTTTAATTTTAAGTATTATTTAATTGAAAAATAAAATAAAGGACAGGTAAAGAATTAAAATAATTCTTAATACCATCAGTGCTGTTCGGTCAGCTGGACATTAAAAAGTTTTCAACTTTTTAATGATTTTTTTAAATAATTTTAAAATAACTTTTTTGTAGATAGAAGTTTTATTTTTTATTTTAATATTTTATTAGACTCACAGAAGCTTCAAATGGCATTGGACCTTGACTGCGCATGGCAGAAAAAATAGAGGATTAAAGTTAATCAGGATAAATCGAAGCACGTCACATTCGCCATGAATAGGGGTGAACATGGACGGCGTTTTAATCCCACAAACAGAGATCTCTGCGGTACAAAGGACTTCACTTAGATCGGTATTTGATTTGGAAGTGTCATGTGAGGATAAAAAAAAAACAACTGAATGCAAAGTATAGGGATAGCTATTGGCTGTTACGGAGTAACTACCACCTCACGTTGTTCAATAAAGTTCTGATTTACAAAGTTATCCTACGACCAATCTGAACTTATGGCGTGGAGTTGTGGGGGAATAGCAAATAATACAAATGTAAATATTATTACAACGTTTCCAAAACAAGATAACGAGAACCAGTGCAGAGGAGCCATGGTTCACACGGTATAAAGAGATTCAAGAATATCTGGAGCTTCCAACGGTTCTTGAGGTTATGAGACAGCACAATGTTAAATATCGACAACGTTTAGAAAATCACGTCACCCACTTAGCAATTAATCTGCTTGATAACAGTGCGAACACCAGAAGGTTGAAATATCTCAAAGTGCTTGACTTAGGGGCAACTGAACGACAGTTTGCAATTACTATCGCCAAATCTACTGATGTTATTTTAGATTACGTCTTTATTCATTTTTTGCTTGATTATTTGTTTTTTTTTTATTGACTATTTTATTTGTTCATTGGTTTTTATGTGTTAATTGTTTGTTTTTATCGACTTTGAAGTGTTGCCAGATATATTTTTTTTACTGACGAACTTTAAGTTACTGCTTACTGATAAATATTATTATGGTTTGACTTATTATGGGAGTTCCTTGAGAACCCGCTCTCATGTGCCCATTATCAAACGATTTACATGTGGTCCCACTTAAGTAGCCGATTAAAAACATATTACTTATGGGGGAAAAAAATTAATATTTGTATTACTGTAACAAATTTTATGAAAGATAAAAAATTATCTAAATTAATTTTTTCATTCTATTAAATAATTTAATTTAATGAAAATTACGGCAGATATATAATTTTTATTTCTCTTTTTGGTTATAAGATGTATATTAGAGTATAAAATTTGATAACCTACATCTCTTTAAGCGACCATTTTAAATTTTTAATTAGAAATTCCGCCTAGAAAAAAGTTTTCCTTACTTTTTTAAAAGTCATCAATCGAATTGTTGATAAAAGAAGTTAAAGTTAAAATAAGTTATAAGTTAAATAATTTGTAAAAAGCAAATCTTTTAAATAAAATTTTATTTTAATGTACATCTATTTTTCTGTTGTTAGACTAGAAAGAAATGTGGACACCACATCAGACTTCGTTATACGCCTATTAAATTAGATATACACGTTTTTGTAAAATGAAACATACATAAAATTTTATTTCATTGATAACTTTTGATATTTTTTTCATATTTTCTTCTTTTTTTGTTATTATTGAATTATTATTTATTGAAACATTTCTTTTTTTAAATCAGAGGTTAATAATTATTAATAAATCAATATATTTAAATTTAAAAGAAGTTAAAAAAAGGAGATGCTAATTCGAACCGATGTGCTTTCCTCTTGTAAGATCTAAATATTTCATTAATCAAAATTTTATTTGGCTATAACTGTAGACCAATGGAAATAAGTACCACTTACATCGTTGAAAAGATCTCAATGAGGGCTTTTTCTTAACCACAGTTAAGAAAAAGTCCAAAATCCTAATATTTTTTTGGATTTTGGGCTTTTGTGGATACTTTTGGTCCAGTCGATTGCAATCAAAACCGGAGGTGCACAATTAGATATTACAACAGTCCTAAATCCAAAATTTCAACATTTTTTAGCTAATCGTTTTTTAATTATGCGAGATACATACATACATACACGTTTGTACAGATATCACGTCGAAACTATCAAACTGGATTCAGAGATAATCAAAATGTATATTTCCGTTGAAATCTGAAAACCGAAATTTTTCCCTAATCACAATACTTCCTTTACTTCGTACAAGGAATTAAAAGTATTAAGTAAACGAAATTATTTGTCAACTAATAAATAAATTAATCTATTTACTTTAATGTCTGTGGTGGTGTAAAGTTTGAAGTTATATAAAAAATTACCTTCTTAGATAATTTTTAATATTGACAATTTGTGTTATTAAAATATAATTTAAAGGGAGAATTTTTTGTGTAAATTTCTGTTTACGTAAATATTATTTTTGTATGCATTTAAATAATTTTTTTGCATAAAAATATTTAGTACAGGTAATAATGCAGATAGATATTTTGAATTAACGTAGATTTTAAAGTATTCAAGGAATTTCTTAACTTAGAAGTGCAAGAAACTTTATTTATCTACTATTATTTGTTATTTTAATTACTGAACTGCTGAAAAATATTCAAATTAGAAAAATATAATTTAATTATTCGGTTTGTGGAATCATTTTTAATTCCATTTAAATTTTAATGTTGCTAAAAATTAATTAGATAAAAATATAACTGTATGGGGTGAGAAGAGATCGTGACTTTTGTTTACACACAAGCAAGAATTGAATCACTGGAGTTGCAAATTAGTGGCTAACCATTCACTAATTCATCAGCCGCGGTGTTACTATATTTTATGTGCTTTAGATTATCATTTATAACTTAGTGCCTAATAAAAGAATACTCATTTAAAGAATAATATTCTTTTAATAGAATAATATTCAGTCTTTTAATTTAATTTAATATTTTATCTTTTAATTTAAGCGAATATTCTTTTTTAATTTGTAATTATTATTATTTTTTTTTTAGTTTTTATTTATCGTACTAAGATGCGTTCAATAATTATACGACTTTTTTCTTCTGTATTTCTCTAAGATAATAACTAACATTTTTTTACTAATAATTAAAGCTTAATTTATTAAAGAAATTATGGGCTGTATACATAGGGTTTAAAAATGTATTCTTTGGTGTGATCCACAGCTTCGAAAAAAGTGGGCTTTCTCCACCACTTTTTCTTTTATTTTTCAAATGTGAAAAACTTTTAAAGCCCATAAAATTTTCAATAATTTTTTAAAATAAAATATTTGAAGTTTTTATTTGTGATTCCTTCGTCTTCAAAATGATTTTTAAATAACATTACTTTTAATTTAGAACAAGACTTTGTCCATATTAATGTGAAATATATTGAAATATATCTAAATGTTTGCTAGTTGTGTTATCTTCTATTAGAATCTTCAATAAAATTTTGCATTGTTAAACTACGAAAATGTTTCTAACAATGGAATTTTCGATTATTCTTTGTATTCAAAGGTAACAAAGCTTCTCATAACCCATTTCTCACTTTTATTTAATTTTTATAATAATATCAAAATGGTAAACACACATTTATTTGATGTAACTAGTAAAGAATCTTTCCACTTAATCCAAAAAAAAATCTATTCAAATCGCGATACATATAGGAGTATAATAATGTGAATATTTTATTCAAAAAATGTTTATAATAAGTTCATATATGTCAAAACTAAATTAATATTTCTATTAAATAATGTTATCTATGACAAAAAGCTTGTTCTTTGGTATCTTTAATTAAAACAAAAATTTCTTCATACACAGATAGTCCTATATTATTTTAAATATAATCGCAAATGTTAATTAAAGTAATTTCTAAACTCTAATTGGCAGTAGAGTTAGTTAATGTATACATTCTCTACTTTAGAATATTTTAATTAACAAAATAATTATTTATAATAAACAACTTTTACTGCGTATTTGCGCAGATAGTATAGCTATAAAACTTTTATGATTTAATTGTACATGTTCATACGTACACTGAAGCATAATTTAATTTATTATTTATGTCTTCTATTTCCCATAAAATATATACTAGAATTTTGTTATTTTATTACTCCAGCCATAAAATGACAAAATTTCAGTTATTTTATTTATCAGAGCTTAACTGATCTAAGCTTTTTTTTTATCAAAGTATTACTTAAATAACTTACGTATAGTAAGGTAAGATTAAGTAAACTAATTAAATATGGTAGTATGTAATTTTTAATTAACTTCCTTAATAATTATTTTATTTTGTAATAGCCTGAAAATATATATATATATTGTTTTGAAATTTAAACATTATACATTGAATATATAATACATAAATTACAAAATAAAAACAAAGTAGAATCTTATAGAATACTTAATTTAATGGTAGAAATGCATTTGAGTTGCACATATTTAAAAAAATCCTATTTAGGAAAAATATTTACATAAAAAAACTGGCAAGGTATTACAAGCCTTTCCCGGCTATAGATAATAAAAATTAAAAGATTTAGAGCAAAAAAAAAACAACAGAATATATATTTTTTAGAGATGGGAAATAGTTTTTGAGCAATTTATTTTTACAATTAGTTTGCGACCATAAGTAAAATGTTTGGTTGAGTAATGTTTCAGGACATCATCCAAAGATAGCCCACCTCAAATACAACTTTAATAATATGCTTCATCTCTCATGGCACTAACGAAACAATAATAAAAATAAAGAGAGGCAACAAATAATAAAGTCAGATAAAATAATAAAGTCACAAAACATTACAGTCATCCTAGTAAAACTCACAAATATTAAACTCGGATAAAAACAATAGTCATAAAACAATAAAGACACCGAATTCTCAGCACATCAGGCCGCCGACTCAGAGTCAACCACCAGCTTCAACATATATCACATTGCGGTATAGATTCTTTAAATTTTAACGATTTTTGACCTTAATACCCACTGTATTATTCCATGGGTCATACACTCCAATGATGATCCATGCCCTCAACGATCAGCGACATGCAGCCTCCTCAGTCATCTTACTTCCTCACCATGGTCTAGTAGATTCAGCGCCAGATTATTCACATGCTTGTCCATCATTGAAGGTATAGTCCCTACTGGTTCTCCGTAACTCCTCACGAACACGTGGCACTTCAAGATTCTCGTGTATCACATCGTTTCTAGCACACAATAGAGCACCTGATACCATCCTGAGCACCTTCCTTTGAAACTGCTGGAGGATTTCAACGTTACTATTGCAAGTAGTCCCCGACACTTGTGCACCATACCTCCAACATTGGTTTCAGGAAAACTTTAAAAAGCAACAATTTGTTCATCAAGGACAAATAAAACTGTCTGCTAAGGACATTCGTGCAGGTTTAGCATTCAGTTGTCTCCTCTTCTCTCTGATGTGATTCTTCCAGGTCAATCGACTATCTAGATATAATCCTAGGTACAGTACCCTGTCCGTGTCGGGGATTAGAATATTTTTCAGTTGAACCGAAGGGCAGTAACTTCTTCTCATGATAAATGTCACCTGACTCGATTTGGCAGGATTGACTTACTCTTTATCTACACAGCCATTCGTTGATTGCAGACTGCAATTAGCTTGCAGATTTAACTTGCAGATTGTCCACCACAAGGTAGGGTTCGCCATGTACCGTTGTGTCGTCTACAAAGGATGCAACTGTGAAATCTTTTTTATTGAGAAGGTCTGCAGTGAATATCAAATATACAATCGGTTCTAAAACATAACCCTGCGGAACTCCTGATAAATTGCGTTTGCCGACCGACAATTCCTGGTTATATTTGACTTGAGAAAATTGCCCTTGTAGGTGGTTACGTAACACAACCGGTAGAGGTAGGCTTGATTTCAGTCAAACTTTGTCAAATGCTTGCTGGATGTCTAGAAAGGCTGCCGAACAGAATTTTCTTCCTAAAATTAAAAAAAAGTCTCTGAAAATATTTATATGTAGGTTAAGCTAAAAAATGTAAGTATAGTTTTCTCTAATTCTAACAACACCTTCAATAAAGACTAAATAAGAAAACGACATTCTTGATTACATTTCTTGGTAGCTGCCTCTATATGTGTGAAGTAGAAACTTTCAAAATTAAAAAAAAAACTTAAATCGAAAAAAGATAGTAAAGTTGAACAAAAAAATTATATTTTAATTTCAAGTGGTAGGGGTTGAATTAAAAAAAAAATAGATTTTATATATATATTGTAGGTAATCAATTTTTTTCAATAAAATTTTCTCTATAATGCCTCTGGAAAAAATCGTTAATAACTGAACAAACTGTTAATCAAAAAAGAAATGTCGTGGGAAAAGAATAAAATTTATTCAACATACCTAAACAATTAATTACTAAAATATTATAATATAGATTTAAACTTATATATTTCACAAAAATATAATTAATAAAAGAGATAAATAATCGGGAGAAATATTTTATATTAAAAAACAAAATTCATAAAAAATTAATAATTTTTTTTGTATCTTAAATTAGTTTCGTAGATTAGAGACCATAAGTAAATTTCTTCACAATAATCGAGTTATAAAAGTATTTCCCTTAAACCCCTTAATTAAATACATTCTAGACATCAACAGTAAATCAAAGGTAGCATAAGCACTGATGAAGTCCATCCAATAATGTACTAGAAATCATAATAATGTCCACTACTACGAATAAAACATCCACGTATAAAGAAAAAAATAGTAACGTAGGAATAAATAACGTTAGAAACCTAAATGATCATAAACATAAATACTTTGATGAAGCTCAACTTAAGTAGAGAGGCCTCATCTTCAGTATCGCTATTAGGTTCATAGGTCCAATATATGTACCCGCTTTAATCGCCTTACATCTTCCCCATTGTCTAAGAGGTTAACAGCTAACCCTAGCTAGCTACAGCTAGCTTGAGGTTACGTGGTCGTTAAGTCTTATTTTGTATTTAATTGAAAATCTATCGACTACACCCTAAGTACTCATTTCATTGTTTCGTTCGACCATGTCGCCTGTGTAATGCATCTCGCAAATTTATCAAGGAAATTCTGAATAATCTTTACTATTGCTGGTACTCGTATTTCAGCGTTGGATTCCGTTTTAGAATCACTTGTACAAAAGTAACTAGTCGCGATATCTTACCTAATAACCAGTATAGCTCTTTAAACTTGATATCTTCCTGTATCATATTTTCTTTAATATGAACTTTACGTGTCAGAAGATTAAATTTGTAAGTAAAAAAAAAATAATTTTTTGGTACTGATAAATATTATGATACAAAATTAACTTACAAATCAAACCATCATTATTTAAATGGTGAAACCTGAATTGAAATAAATTTTACTTACACTAAACATACATACACTATTCCATTTTTTATATTTTTAATGCATTAAAAAATGATGATAGTACTAGCGTTTAAAATTAGTTATTTATAATACATTTCTCTTTTTACTTCCTTATGCAAAGTAAGGAAGTATTGTGATTGTGAAAAATTTCGGTTTTCAGATTTCAACGGAAATATCCATTTTGACCATCCTTGAATCCATTTTGACTAGTTTCGGCGTGAGTACGTACGTATGAATGTGTACGCACGTACGTACATACGTATGTATCCGCATAACACAAAAACGATTAGTCGTAGGATGTTAAAATTTTGGTTTTAGGACTTTTGTAACATGTTGTTGTGCACCTCTTATTTCGACTCCAATCAACTGAATGAGAAGCGTCCAAAAAGCCCAAAATCCAAATTTTTTGGGGGTTTGGACTCTTTCTTAACTGCAGTAGTAAGCTCTCACTGAAAGCTTTTCAATGTGATATCATAAGTGGTACTTATTTTCATTGGTTCCAGAGTTATAGCGAAATGAAATTTTAATTAATGAAATATGGAGAAGGCATATCGGTTCGAATCAGACTTCATCTTCTTTTTTTTTTAACTTTTGTTTAATTTAAATCTATTGCTTTATTAATAATTATGAACTTCTGATTGTAAAAAAGTTTATGATAAATAATAATTCAATAATAACCATAAAAAAAAATATATAAAAAAATATCAGAAGTTATTAATGAAATAAAATTTTGTAAACATTTAATTTAAAAAAAATGTGTATATGTAATTTAATAGGCGTACAAGGAAGTCATGTGATGTACACATCAGATTTTATAATATAAGACACTTCTTGGAACATATCTACAAAATGAAAAAATTTATTAAACTTGCAGAAAATTCGTTTAATAATTTTAATAACATTCTATTTTAAATAGTTTAGAATTGAAAAAAGCAAATAAATATTTCATATTATATTCGAAATAATATTTAAAATATTTAAATAAAATCTTTAAAATATAAAGTATTTAAATTTAAGAATTTACTTAAATAAAGACGTAAATTTATAACTGCAGTACGTGAATAAATTCTTTCGACTTTAAAAAAAAATTCCGTCTGTATTAGTAACGCTAAATAAGTACTTTTTAAATAACTCTGAAAATTATTATACTGTAATTGAGCATTTTATTTATTATAAAATATATTGAGTATTTTATTTCAGTATAGCTGTAAAAGATTTTCTTATTAAATTTCTACTTACAGCTTTTAGGTATTAACCTAAATAATTTTATCTATCTTGAGAGCTATAAGTAAGTATAAATTTAATTTACAATCATAATGTATAAAAAAAAAATCAATAAAATCCGTTTTAAATCTTTAAGAACTTTTATAAAAAAAAGTATTGTAATTTGTTTTACAGAAATTTTTTTTTTTTTTGTTTTAAGAAGAAAAGAAAACGATAGTATTACTTTTTTATGTTTGCTAGGACATTTCAAGATCGACTGCATTTTTATTTTAACATCACCTTTCGTTCTAGGGTACTGGTATTTTACGAAAAAACCTTTACTATTTTGCCTAACTTTGTTTAATCTACAGATAATTTCAAAATAGTTCAAGGATTGAAAATGTTAGTGGGAGCATCATAATACAAATAAGAATAATTTCGTCGACTGCCGTGGCTGAGTAGGTAGCGCCTCGGCATTTCGTGTGGAGGTCCCGGGTTTGAATCCCGGTTAGGCATGGCATCTTTTCATACACTACCTAGGTGCACTGGAATAAAAGCACTAGGTGCACTGGAATATTTAATTCATTTTTCAAAATATTTTTTATTTGATGTTCAAAACCGATTTTTTTTCAAAACAATTTTCCGAAAACATCTATATTTTTTAGCTTCTTTGTTATTCTTTTTTAATACGTTTTATGTTATATCGGTTAGGGACCGTAGCTAATTAACTAATAATTTAATGACCTCTTATTTTTCCCTAAAATATTTTTTTTTAACTAAAACCTTATTAAAATACCGTATTTTATGAAAGATATATTTAATATTTTAATTATTTCTCTTTAATAATATTATATTAGGCCCACTTGATTCGATACATTTTAAATTAGAGGCCAAAAAAAGAAAAATTTAGAATGGAAGTCGATTGTCAGGTTAAACTGAATTCAAATTTAAAAAATTAAATCCTTGTTAAAAAATAAATAGAGTTGATCACGGTGTGAGATTGATAATATCTGGCGGTATTTTATTTTTCTCTTCCTTTTTAAAACAAATAACTTTTGTAAATTAATATTTTTTTAATTATGGATAAGACTTATCCTATGTAACGACCCAACGGAAAAATACTTCAGCTTTTGAAAACTGGGAATGATGAATATTTTTTTTAAATTCTTACTTTTTTTGTTATTTCGTTTGTATTTAATTCATTCAGCCTAATATCATTAGCCTGATATTCATTCATTTCTTTGGGCTAGTTACAAATTAGCTAGATAATTTTTACCTTGTATCTGGATATAATATTATGAATAGTTTATAAACCGGATAAGTAAGTAGTTTAAAAAAATCAGATATTTACCAGTATCGAATTAATATAAAACAATTATTTAATTTATTTATCAGAATTATTTAAAATTGACATCGTACCATTTTACATTTAAAAAAGTAGTGTGGTGTTTTTAACAAAAGCTGTAAGATTTCTTTCAAATATAGCATGACAAAAATCGTTCAAACATTAACAGATGAACGAAATTGTTGATAGAGTACATCTCACCTTGTGGAGTAACACAATTAATCGGCAATCGATCACAATATAAACTTATTTATTTTGATATACTGACATTTGTTTGATAAATCCGATCAAAGCAAAATCGTTGACACCCACCTCCAACATTCACTTTTCGCATATGATTCAATAACTTTTTCTATTTGATTGAATAAAAGGTTTTACGTACACTGCAAAACAAATCTGGGACTTTAAAATAATTATTTACTTGAAGATTATATTTTAATTTATTCTTTCGAATAGTTTGTGTATTGCTATTTTGTATATTAATTTTATAAAAAATAAAAATAAACCGAATTAAAAATTTAAAATAAAATTATATTTTTCCAATTCTTTAAGTTTTGTTTTTTAAAGTCGGAACCAAATTAATAATTAAGAAGTTGATGTTAGTTGATATAAAATTTGTCACCGACTGCAAAAGTTGTAATATAAAAAATATAAAAAATAATTCTATTTTACTTTTTAGTACTTTTTTAAACTGGTTTTTAAAATCTTTCTTTTAAAAGTATCCTGGGATTTGAACCCAGGATATTCGAATGAAAGGTCGAGACGCTACCAAACTGCCACGGAGATCGGCTTAATAATAGAAATTTTTAGATTTTTAGTTTACATTCTAATTTTCATATAAATTAAAATAATTGTGACGAAAGTAGGTGACCTCTCACATTATCCCATATTATCTATAGTATATTTATTTTCAAGAACATCAAACAGACTATGACCGGAAATACTTGAAAAATTTAGAAGAGAAATAGTTTTCCATTTCCTTCTCCACTGAGCCGAATTACTAGATGAACTCCGCATTTATTAGTTCTGGTAGAAAATTAGCGATAATTTCAAAAATAAGATTTACAACAATACCTTTTTCAGTAGCATTAGTTTATTATATTTTTGTTTTGAAAACTACTACCTAACTACCTTTTCTCTTCTTTATAAAAAGTTATTATAACATAGTTACTTATTAAAAATAGAAAAAAAAAGTTCATTTCCATATTTAATTAAGATGCTGGTTATTGTTAGTCGCTAATCGTTGCTAGTCGATTGTCGTTTCTACTCGCTACTTATTCCTATCCGTTGCTTATCGCTGATCACTGGTCGTTGGTATTCGCTAATAGCTGCTACTCGCTAGTTGTTGCTAGCCGGTAGACTTTGCTGGTCGCTGGTCACTAATCGCTAGTCACTAGTTCGCCGCCATTTGCTCGTTAGTCGCTATAGTGTTCAGTAGCTAGTTTTTGTTAGTTACTAGTTATAATTTAATTATTATAGCATTATTTAAATTTCCTGAAAAATTAGTAATGGTAGGGTAGAGAAAATTTGTGCAAAACAAAAGACAGAGATTGATGTAAACGGTTATAAGAAAGATGCAAGGATAAGAAAAAAAGTGGGACAAGATTTTCTTCCATACCTTTCTTGTTTAATTTGTTCATAAAAGGAGTTACAAGAATGATAAAAAAAAGACCGAAGAAAGGCATTAAAACAAATCGGAGTTGTATTCATAGAATCCACTTTGCTGATGATATAATAAAATTGCAAAGTTTGAAAAAGAAATTAACAAAATTCTAAAACTAAATCTTAAAATCCAAAAAGAATTAAAACCAAAATTAACATCCGGAAATTAATTTCCGGATAGGAAAGAAAAAAGAGAATGTAAAAGCTTATATAAAACTTGGCAGTATAATTTTGGATCGGGCTGAACATTTTTGATAACTGAGAGTTCACTAATGAAAAATTAATGTGGAACAAAGATTAATAGAAGAATATTACTAGTTAAGAAAATATAAAAAAAAATCCAATAATAACCAACAAGAAGAAATATGTTTTGAGGAAATATGTGACTCTTTTAAAATCGAGAAAAGACCAACCGACGATAACGGATCAATAAATAAAAAACATAAAAACAATAAGCATAAAAACTCAGTCATCAATTTTCACTGGATCCGCTACGGCAACTAGATTTCGTTTTCCAACTGTTGGAGGAATGGAATAGGCAAGTTATCTTCTTGATGTTAGACAACTGCAGTTCCCAAATTATATGCGAGACGATATGGCCAAGCATATTGACCATATTAAAAGTCAATTAAGCAGTGAAGAAAACGTGGATCCAGTTGGGACTCAAACGAGCGAAGTTCCAATTCTAAAACTACGACAACGGAGGAGGAAGCAATAACTGCATTAATAAGATCACGGGCATATGCTTCAAAACAGAGAATTGATTGATTTTTTTACAGAATAATCAATTTAGATATATATTTTTGAAAGAAAAGTTGTAGGGAGGAAACCATGGGTACAACTCAGGTTTCTACCATGGTTTCTTCCCCATAAAGTTCAGACTTCATTCAACTTCTTCAAGAAGATGGAAAGGGAGATGAAATTCACGTTGTACAGCTGCTTGAAGGTAGCATCTATAGAGACAGAGAAAGACAGAGTGTGAGTGAGCGAGAGAAGTTGCTATTTTGAGAAGCCATTTCTTTTAAAAGTTAAGCGTTAAACAGTAATCATCTGATGCTAGTCGTATTAATACAATCAAATTCTATTCGACAATTTGTTTGTTATATTTGTTTCATAACTAATAAATAAGAAATTGAATGTCCGAGTCGGTTTAAAATCAGCCCTTTGTCAAATCGCACTACAGTGGTTTGGTTTATAGACAGATTGTAATTAGTGTCGGACAACACCTATAGAACTTAAAATAAGGAAGAAAGAATTAGGCATAAGGAAAAGGAGTATGTAGTCAGAGAGAACGATTTAACCGAGCAGAAACCATAGAACGATTCAAAAAATCGCCTAAGAAAATTCAAAGTCCTTTTAAGGGAATAAGCACCCATACCATCAATAAAATCCTTCGGGAAGTCGAAGTATCGTTACTTAGATGATACCAGACATTACTAATCAACGATTTTGCGTCGACCAAATTATTATACACTGTTTTTTACAAAAAAATGCTAACTACTATCTGAGAATCGATGCAGGGTTCCTAAAGTACTGATCTTATTTATTTCTAAAATTATGTGACGTGGGGAAGTATGCCTTAACTATAAACCTTTGAACTAGACTTCAAATGAAGGTGAAGTTTCTAAAGGAGAATACGAGTATAATTACTCTCAAAAAAAAAAGTTCGAGTATTTCTCTTTCTTTTACCTCATATCCTTTACACGAGTTACATCTATAAGACTTACCGAAGGGAGAAGCATTTTTATGCCAAACAGCAAATTAACGCGTCCCGGCCTTTTTCATCCGGAGTCCCGGGTTCGAATCCCGGTTAGGCATTGCATTTTTCACACGCTAAAATTTTCATTTCCATACAATACGTACAAGTCCATTAAAAAAAAGAAAAGTGTTCAAATATTTTATGGAAACTATACCTACTTCTCTTTGATTTCATTTTCTAGGAATTAGTATAATTTGGTTTCTGTTAAAGTCTGTCGGAAACGTTTTAATTTTTAAACTAAAGTTTTCTATGTTAAAAAGATTAATTTAATATTCATGTATACTTTTAGTATATTTTGATTTTTATATAATAATTATAATACGATCATGTTATTCAAATCTATTTTTCTTTTTAAAAAATCAATGTTTTATTTTTTAAATATGAATATTATTATTAATAGAATCGGGTGTAAGAAAAAGAAAATAATGAAGGTTTTACGTTGTACATAACGTCTGTCTGTGGCTGGTTACCATAGTGACAATAAATCGTATTTCTATATTGTGTTATAGAGAACAGTCAAGAAATAATTCCTTCGCACACAATTTATAACAAATTCCAGGTTATTTTACAAGTATGAACTAATGATGGGATTTATTAACATTATTTTATAGTTATACATTTTTTCTACATTTTTTTAATACGAGTGTTTACAGATAACATATAGAATATTTGATTAAAATATTATATTGTTAATTTTATTTAAAATATTATATTTTACTACTATAAAAGGGAGTAGAAAAAGTGCTGTTAAAAGTTTTTGTATATTTACACCACAAGTACTTGAAACTATACTATTTTGTGTTATCTCATAAGTTTACTTAAATGAGTGAACAATGCTTCAGTATTTTTTCCAATATAATTTAAACAGAATTTATAAACAATTATAAAAGCTTTAAATCTGCTAAAAATTAAGAAATACGACTACCAAAAAAATTTAAAAAAAACACGGTGGTCGGCCATTGCAGATCATTTCACGACAGTGTAATGTGCATTAGCATATGTAAAAGTGTGGATTCCCGTAAATTTCGTACCATTGCCATTAGATCCGTGAAGGTTTTATGCGAATATGAAACATTTTGCTGAACTTTATGTAACTCTGCAGTTGAGAGAGCGTAAAACAGATAATCGTTGGTTTATCTCCTTTCGTTATCCGTTGTCCTTGATTGAAAATAGTCCAGTGGAGTTATAGGCACTGATCGGTATTCCCTGAACGTACTCCTACCGTCTGGAAACAGTGTGACCCATGCCGATTCCTCTGCCAATTCTCTTATAACGCTGATGGGAGGTGCTGTTTTACGCTTCAATTGATAAGCAGGTAGCGGACGGTCGTCCGATGTTACGAAACGCATCATCATTATCGTTCGTTTTTCACCCGCTACAAATCCTTTTGGCTCCCTCAGAAGGAGTCAAATATATAGAAATGAGCATTATACTTAAATATAATGACGGAGTACTGGTTTTGACAGATTGCAATCCCGCGCTCATGGATCTGAAAGAAATGCTCGACGCCCCTTCTATATTACTAAAGTTGTCCTCTGGTAATTCTTCAGGCGCAGTGGGCTTGATAAGTCCATCAATTACATATAGTTGAACTTGCATTTCAAACGCATGTTCTCAGACAGTCCCACTGTGCAACAATTCTTCGATATTCAGGTAGTCTGATCTATCAAATTTACCAAGTGCATCAAGCATTGCAAGAAGTAATTGTCACCAGCTAGCAAAATTCTGCCCAATTCTGATTACGACCGTTCGAGCAGAGGCTTCAATGTCGAATATGCAATGGCGGTCGCAGCCGCGTGATTCCGCTCCAAATCGATTGCTATCTTGGGTAAAATACCCACGTACGATAAACTTCTCGTTTCCTATATCTTGGAAATGACATTGCTCATTTCCTTCAATCTAATGATTTTTCTGACTGGTGACTGATTGCAAGATTGCTTGTTTATTTTGTCACTGTTCATTTCAAAGTGAACTTGCGCATAGCATACAAGCGATTACTATGCAAAAGCCATTCGAGTGCCTTTTTTATTTTATTTTTTATCGAAATTTTACCAGATAGCGGTCGAAATCGGAAAGTTCTGGGCACAGATTTTGAAATCCGCATTTTTCAATTGAGCGCATTTTGAGTGCTTTAGGCGTGCGGGTAACATTGCTTTTTAATATAGGATAATTAAACAGCGTGCGAATGACGGTTTTATATATAGTATTTGTATGTGGTACAGTTTTTAATTTTTTTTTAAATATATATATCCTGTGACACTCCCAGTAACTTAAAGACTCCAACGCGGGTCATACATCTAAATCGGTTCAGCCGTTGAGCTGCTACGATGAAACAAACATACATACATACGTACACCCGAATACATTACACTACTCTTTGGGCAGTTGTGAAAAAAGAGAAGTCAATTTTTTAACTTATTTTATATATTTTATTACAGTTATGCTTAATGAGTAGTAAACATGATCCTTATTTTTTTAAATCGTGTTTTTCAAACATATATTAATCCAATTTTTTTTTAGAATCATTTAAAAGAATTAAATATAAAAAAAAATACTGTTCTTTACTAGATTCAATTTTTATTTTTTTAGGATTAGATACATGGTCCAAGATTCTTGAAATTGTCTACTGGTAAGGAAGTTTTAACAAATAGTTCTTGAGTGAAAGAAAATCATGTTATTTTCAAGTTCCGTTTGAATGAGAAGGTATTTGGAGTTACCTCGGAGAAGAAAAATTAATGTAAATTTTTTATTTCTATTTAATAATGGTTGAAATTAATATAAAATTAGTTTATAATATTATATCATGTCCCAACAATTTCTGGATATAAATAAAATCTTTTTAATTTCACTATTTTTTTTATCTTAAAAATAAAATTTACGGTCTTTTAAAATATCATCATTTTTATTTTTATTAAATAATTCTGCAATGGGTTTTATAAAAACATTAAGTTCTTTTTTAAGATTAGATTAAAATAAGTAATGATACTATCTCCTGAATAGGTACTGGGTTATATACAAATACAAACGCACAAAACACACACACAGAGAGAGAGAGAGAGAGAGAAATATAGAGAGGAGAAAGAGAGATATTAAATATATATATATTTAATTTCTTCTTCTCTGAATTTAGGAAGGTTTTCTTGATAGAAGTTCTATTTAAAATTTAAATTACAATACTTCATTTCTATACTTTGTATTATTACACGTAGTTTTCGTGAGCTGTATTTTAATAAGAACATTTTCATTTATATTCAGTTATAATATGAGAGATGGTTTTGCCATCTAATCAAGTAAAGGAAAAATGAAAAATTCTAATAAAAATCATTGGTATAATAAAAATGTTTTCTACGTAAAATTTTAATTTATTTTTAATATAAAAGCACACTCGGTACTAATTTCTGAATTGATATCGATTGTTATGAGTCACGTACTACATAAATTTCATAAAATTCAGTTAGCCTATTTTGTACGATATATTTTTAAATTTAAAAAAAAATACTTTTTTTTTTGTCACGTTCTTGTTAATTAATGAATATACCATAATATTTTTCCCTTTTTCATTACAGATAAGACAGGAAAATTTTATCGCCACCAATATTTATCTCGGTTTGCTGTAGTACTTCTTTTTTTGTATGTGACAGACCAACTAAGGACCACGTAAATATCATTTTCTTTTGACCCTTTTCTCTTCTTTTTTCTTTTCCATAGGTTTCCTTTCTCCAGTCCATTTGTTGTCAGAGTGATTTTTTTTCCTTATTCCAATAAGAATCTTAATTTTGTTGATGCGTTTTATAAATTGTTTTCTATTTAGGCATTATTTTTCGTTAATTTCAAGTTCCTGGAGTATTTTATTTGTTTGGTGTAACCTCACATACTTTTCGTGTTGAACAGCTTTTTTCAGAAATTTGTTTGTTAATTCTGAAAGGGTTCATTCCAATCATATGTCCGAAGAATATAAGTCTTTTCTCTCGCATTGTGGTTTTCAAGTTTACCATTTTTTCATAAATTTCTTTATTCGACTTTAAGCGGTATCCTTGTTCTAAGATTCTGGGTTCATATCCATGAACACAGAATCAGAGGTTGAGAAGTGATTCACTTCTCAATCTTTGATTTTTAGAAGATATTCTAGATTGGGTAAACTGGCGGTCTCTATGCGACACAGGAATACTAGCTTATCTACGGAGTTGTAATGTTTGTTCTTAGTGTTGGTGGACAGTTTATCTTGTTATAAATATTCATAGCCCACCGGGCTGGTCTAACTCTTTTAACTCGTCGTCGCAAATCAGTTATTTAACATCTGATTTTCAAAGTCGAAGGTTCTGTAGTTCAAATCGTAGTAAAAGTTAAATGCTTTAATACACATTTGAATACTAGATAGTCAATACCGGTGTACTTTGGTGGTTAGTGTTTAATTAACTACACGTCTCAGGAATTGTTAGCCTGAGTTTGTACAAGACTAGGACTCATTTACGTCATAAAAATCATCCTCATCTCATTGGGCCGTAGGGGATTTGCTTATCGATCATCAGTTGAATATATAGCAACATACATATTAGAAAAATGAAATGAAAAATAAATATTCTTAGTTGCAAAATTTAGTTTATAATTTATTTTAACAAGATAACAAGACTTAGTTATCGTTGTTAGTTATTTAACAAGATAACAAAACTTATTGTACTCAGATTGAGCCACAATAAGTTTTGAGATTGGAGTGGTTCCGAAACGCGTCAACATGTGATAAAAGAATAAAGATAAGAAAGGCAAACAGTACTTTACATAGAAACATATTTAGAATGTTTAAAATAAAATTCCAATTTGATTGATTTTGATAGCTTGTCTACTTTTCTAATTAAACAAAATTCAGAACCGTGTACAATAATATGAGCAGTTAATCACGAAATACTATTTTACCAGATTTACATTATAAACCAAGCAAAAGAAGGTATTAGTGAAACTGAAGAACAAAATCAATGAAATTAAAGAAATTATCGAAAGAACTAGCTTGAAAATCTCTCAAAAACTAAACTAAACATAGAAACTATAATGATTTTATTACTATAGAAAAGATAAATAGTAATTATTATTTTAATAACAACAATTCTAAATACTCGTACATCCTACGATATCACTTTCTTTCTTTTTTCTTTTTTTTAACCTCCAGGCCCACCGTTAGGTATTGCTTCAGAGAATGAGATGAATGATTTGTAGCGTGTGTGAAAATGCCATGCCTGACCGGGGATCTCGAACCCGGAACCTTCGGATGAAAGGTCGAGACTCTACCACTCGCGCCACAAAGGCCGGCTCCGTCATTAACCTGAAGCTCGTTTGACTACTACGAATAGTTACTTTTAAAGCCTAGGCAAATCAAGACTGATTTCCTAGATCAAGACCGCTTCCTTCACTTCTTAGGAGTATAAATTACTAATTTTTACTACGTAATGCAAATAAAAATGTGCAGGAAAGAATTAATATATCACTTTCAACAGTTCCAATTTATTAAACGTTTGTTATCTAAAAATTAATTATCGTACGATCTTGTAAATATATAATTTATTTCATTAACTTGTAATATGGTAATTATTTTTTTATTGCATCGCTTTTGCAATAACCACTGACTGCTTCATAACGCAAAACTCAACAAAGTAAGGTTATTAAAGTTTTCGTTGTAATGGATTAATTCACTGTTTATTAAATTGGAAAAATTAAGCTTTTTTAATAATTTTATTTTACTGACTTTCGCGCGATCACGGAACGAATAGTGACTATTGTGAAAGTGCTCGCAAGAAAAATAATAACACAACAACGAGTAAAATGAGAATATAAGTTTTAATGTAATAATTAAATTGTGCTTCTAGGATGCAATTTAATAAATTAAATTATTTTATTTATTAAACTCATGCTTTTACAGTTTTCCTCCTTTAATACACTTTAGTTGAAAATAGGTCATTTTCTTCCATTTTACTTTTCTATTTTGCAGGTAAAATTATATTATGCATATTCTAGTTTATTATTATCATTACTGCTATTTAGAGAATTGATTTTACAATAGTGCTGACGTAATGAACAAATAAACACTCATCAACATTCACTAAAGGCTACGCCATGTCGATTTAGCCACATCACCCTCATGACCGCTTCTCTCTTCAAGTCATTATATGAACTCTTTTTTAACATTACTGATGGTGGTTGCTGTCGGTCTACCTCTAGGTTTTTTACCCAAAACCTTGCTCTGAAATATATTCGTCAAGAACTGGTCACATTGAATTACATGTCCTATCAATTTCTCTCTTCTTCTTCGTATAAAATTTAACAAAGACCTCCTCATTCACTTCTACTAACACTTGATCATATATTTTTTATATCCACTCAGCTTGTTCTTGTTATTCTCCTCCAAATCCATATTTCCATTGTTTCCAGTCTTCTTATTTCTGCTTTCGCAAGCTTCCACGTTTCACACCCAAGTTAGAAACACTCCAGACATAAGTTTTAGCGAACTGTTTCCTTATTTGCATACTCATATGATTATCAGTCAGTATATTCTTTTTATCCTGGAAAGCTCGTTTTGCCAGCGCTATTCTTCTTTCTACTTCTGTGAAACATTTATTATCGCTAGTGACGGTGCTTCTCAAATAAATAAAACTGTCAACCTTCTCTACAACAGTACCGTCTAGTTTAATATCAACCCTTCCTTTCAACCTTCCTTTTTTTTCCTACAATCATAATCTTTGTCTTCTCCTTATTAATTTTCAGTTTAAATTTTGTTAGTACTTCAGATAGTGTTTCTAACATAATCTCCATGATTTCTCTCGCTGATTCCGTCAGTAACACAATATCATCTGCAAAGTGGAAACAATGAATGTATTTTCCATTAATTCTGATTCCTTTTGTTTTTTCTTTAATTTCTACAATAGCTTTTTCAATAAACAAATTAAATAGAAACGGTGACAGTGGGCAACCTTGCCTAACTCCCCTTCTTATTTTGGCCTCTTTCATTAAGCCGTTGATTTCAATCTCCGTTTTCTGCATATTATACAGATTCAGAATTAATCTTCTATCCCTCCAGAGCTTTATTTCCCTCATAGATTGAAGTAGCAATTCCCAATCCACTTTGTCAAAGGCTTTTTCTAAGTCTACAAAAGTCAAAAAGGCCTTCATATTAACCCCAATTCTTCTTTCCAATAACACTCTCAGCGCTAGTATTGCCTCTCTAGTTCCCTTTCCAGACCTGAACGAACTGGTCTTCTCCCAAATTTGCCTCAATTTCCCTTTTAATCGGCTTTTAACAATGTTTAGCATTATCTTTGAAGTGTGGGATAACAATGAGATTATTCTGTAATTGGTGTAAACCATTACATTTCCCTTCTTAGGAATTATTACAGTCTTGCTATTTATAAAATCTAGCGGCAGTGTCGTTCCCTCTTCATAGCAACGTTTGATAAGCCTATGCAAACACTCCTTTGTTGACTGATTGTTTTAATTTCTAAACGATTGATTTCTGAAAACAGCACTATTAGTAGTGAATGTTAACTTGAATCTTTATCAAATAACTTTTATTTAAATAAATTGTTAATTTTTTAATACATTTTAATAAAATATAAATAGCTACAGTACTATTTAAAGATCAGTATCTGAAGAGACGATATCTTGAAATGAAAATTATTTGCCGATAGTTACACTCGAAATGCACGCCATTATTCTCGTTGGCTTTTAATATGCGTCCTTAACAACGCTTCTTACTAGTTAATTCACTTTGAAGATCTCGTCTGTATATCCCAGATTTGTTTTACGTATATTAGGGCTATTGCAGGTAAAATATCACTTTACGACTTACGTTCTTTCTAATTTTCTTTTAAACTACTGGTTGATTAGTTTTGAAAATGTTAAAACTTCAGATACATTGATGTTGAAAAACGTGTTTTATATATATATATATATATTTATATATATATTATATATATACATATACAATACATACTTATTTGTACAAAACGTTCCAGGATGTTGACGCTATAAAATCAAGAAAAAAATTTATTTTAAATTAAGCTTTTACATAGCCTCCTATCATCGCGATGCAACGTTTAGAATCTGTTTTAATAAAGGTAGACTAAAGTTGTACAGAAGCCTTTTTTTGGAATCACCTTTAGATGCTTGTAACACTCTTTTATGGCGTCTGTTGACTAGTAATGCTCCTTCTTCATGCGTATCTTAACTTTAGAAAATTGAAAGTAGTCCATTGGGGCTATATTTGGTGAGTGTGGAAGGTGGTCCAGCACTGTCACCATATGTTTGACTAAACACTGCTGTACAGTGGTATCTGTGTGAGCTGTTGTATTGTTTTGAAGCAGGAACGAATCCTTAGTTTTATGAAAATACCGTCGCACATGACGAATTAGTTCTAATAAATGTTTTAGGACATCTTGGTATACATAATCAGTAACTTACTCACAGTAGACAGCATTTAGCTATTCAAGCACCCGTTGACGTTCTCATTACTGTAGCTAGTTATCCCCTCTCTCAAAATCTTCTAAAGGCATCCAACCATAACCGAAAACGAGAACATTACTCGAACACATGCGAACGAGACATAACTTCATCGCAGTGTGCTTGTTTTATAATTTCAAATGTTTCTTAGCACTTTCTCCGAGCAAAAAACAAAACTATAGGTCCGCAAGTGCCAACTTTTAGAAATCCGAAATAGGTATAAAGACATCTTAAAAAAACAGATATTCAAAACGAACCGTTAATCCAAACTAAATGAGCTTTGATTATGTTGTTCACAAAGCTTCTTTCGATAAGTTCACCCCTCACTCTCGAGAATGCGCCCGTAGTTCTGTTTTTATATCCTTAATCCTGGAATATTTTGTACAGACTATATTCGCCTACTTAAATACATTTATATTAAAATTCATACACAAAATAAGGTAAATATACAGTATGTTATTTTAAAAAACTGGAAAAGATTTGTAGGAGATAATTTCTGTTCAAGAAGATAAGGAAAATAAAAGAAGAAAAATGTCAGAGGTAGAATGGATAGTTTAAGTGTATTCGCAGACAGACGAACTATATTAATAATATTCAAAACGTGTTTTAGCAAATCTTGGAAAATTTTTTTTTCCAGCAAATAGTGAAATCTTTCTGATTAACCAAATATTATAAAATATAACTAATCGTAAATACAAATTAATTCAATAAAGAGAAAAATTTTTCATCTTATTATTATGACCTCGGCCATGCTTTTAATCTTTAATCAATTACTTTTAGCAGGAAGATAAGTTTAATGAAATAATAGGTAAAGAAAAAGGTAAATTCAACTACGCAATATCGTTGCGTAGTTGAAAAACGAAGTAACGTCAAGCAAAAAACGATAACCAGCTGCTGTTGGTGCTGAATATAATTTCTTTACTTTCAGTACCAATCCTTATTTTTTTTGTCAAATTTTCATGTTTCCCTACGTCCTCATCAGCTCATATCTGCAAGGCCGAAAGGCGCTAACATCGACAGGCCTTCAGTGGACCAAACTGCCGAGAAAAATACGCAAATACATTGCTACTCTCCCAAGGTCACCCCCAAGTATAGTTTCAAATTGGTCTGAAAAAATAGGAACGCAATCCACAATTCCGTCAATAAGCAAAATTAATGTATAACCGACAAAAATAAACAAATACCTGCCCGATAATAAGAAAGACCCAGCAGCAAAGGACTGTTGTCCAGGCTCTGCGATTATATGAGGATACATAAAACTCCCGTTATCTTTGCCTACCGTTTCGTTTCGTAAATTTTTCATCACATTCTTCAGATTTTGAATTTGAGTTTTTTGTCTAAACTATTGCAGTGATAAAAACGAAAAATTAGCGATTATTAAACGTAGTGGAAAAATTTGCAAAGTTCATTCTTTAATTGGATTTTTAGTGGGTGAATAATTTAAAAAATTCTTCCTGGTTATTGATGAACTATTTTATGGATGATCTTTATAATAAAATTCAAAAGCTGGTTTATTCCAGTATTCTTAAAACCATTTGAATTTGGGAGGGGATTTAATTCAGGATTTAACTTGTGCCAACCGGAACTTTTTTGACTCCAGTAGGTTTGTTTGTTTTTCAAGCGGTGTAGGTGTATTCTCATTAGAAAATGAGGGACTGAATTTCTAACCAAACTCTACTGTTGATCAGGTCAAGTCTAGCGATATCCTACATAATTTTATATATAATTTAATTTATATAATTTCCTTCTTAAATAAGAATAATTTATATACTATTTCGATAGGTATATTTATATAATTTAATAAAGATCGATTGAAATAAGAATACTCGTATTTTCTGTAGTATGGTTTATTTATAAATTTAAATATCCTACTTGTTTAAAGAAGTTTAAAATATTATATTAAAAAAAAAAAAAAAAAAAAACGAAGATGATAGAGCTGATTAAAATTCTATTGGTTTGTAGTGTAAGTTTGTAGTAGCCGATTATCTGAAAACAACATAATTAACTGGTTATAGGCGATATGACACGTAACACGAATCTTCTTAACGACACAATCATACAAGACTCCCGTGCCGTGCTTTTTAGGACAAGTGAGATTGAAGGTGTTTCCCCTTATTCTCCCATCACGGAATAGTACATATTGTAATAAATTAGTATGTGAATTCCGAAAAAAAATTAGGAAATATTTAAAACTACAAACAACATATCACTGTTTTCAAATTAAAACAAAGTAATCATCATTACTTTCAAAGAAAGTAATTCTATTTATGTCATCCTTAACTGTATGTCAACCTAGATGTATGTCACGCAGCCATAAAAAAGGCTGGGAAGATACTGAAAAACAAGAAAATAATTTTTTTGTTTTTGTTCCATTGCGTGTATATATACATATATATTTGTATACTGTCTTGTGTACTGTCTATTGAGTAGGAGAAAAATACTCATAATAAATCCTTTCTTATTATAAATTATTGTTAGTTATTATATATGTTATATAGGACAAGATTATAAATAAATAAATAAATAATAGAAGAGTTTATATGGATTATTATTGTCGTTGTTTATAACTTTATAACTGACAGAGTTATGAAAATAGGAAGATTAGAAATAATGTATGTGGAAAATTTATTATGTTACTTTTACTAGAAGTATTATTATTTTTATTAACACAATATTTTTTGGATCTAATGTAGCTAAATTAATTAATTTACACTCCATTATAAATCATAATTACGTTTAGTGTTTTATCATACGTTATATCGTATGATGACCACTTTTTTAAATTCGTTGAACATATTTCTTAATTAGACTAAGTCGCAATTCGTTAATTTATTTCTTCATACTGTTAAAGTTTCTAATTATATAAAAAATTTAAAGTTGATAATTATACTATATGTATTTAAAAGTTAATTTTTATTCTTCGTAAATTTATTTATATTACTTTTATGGAAAATTTATTTTGAAATTAATCTCGAAGTAAGTTATTAAATTAAAAGGAACATATTTTCTTTTCTTTTAATATTAAATTTAGTCTTCGTGGTTTGGAAGCTTACATTTTTGCTTGCACTATATATATATATATATATATATATATATATATATATATATACATTACCTCGAGCAAGCTCGTTTAATTGCTACTGTAGCTTATCAACATCATACAAAAAATGTAGGTCATAACCGTGGGTATAATTTTTTTTTTTACAGAAGATGCCTGTCAAGCTTAGCCAATTTAAATCTTTTAAGTAGTTAAAAAAACAAGATTTTCGTTACGCTAGAAGCTTTGAAAATATTACTAAATTATTTTTTTAGTTATTTAAATTAATTTTTAAATACTGAGTTTTAAAATGTTTATTTATGTTGCATTGAACCCGTTTTTTTATTTTCTATGCACTTTATTTATATCACTTTACTCGCAATCAAATTCTTTACAAGTTTTATCTATAAATTTTATGTATGTATTATCCTTTTAACAAAGTTATTTTATGTCAAATGTAAAATATTGTGTTTTTCGACACCAATCTTTTGTCCTTTACCTAAGATTTCTCAAAAACGATTAAAAATACAGTTTTGGGACCTATTGTTTAAAATTTTTCAGGTCAGATTTCACATAAAATCAATAAATTTACTCTTAATTTTACCCAAAAATTACAGTATGACTTAATTTTACCGAATGTACAGAAACAAAAGCGAAATCTTTTGCCAGTCAACACTTGCTAAAGAAGCATTTTTGAACCTATGTTTGTATGAACTTTCTTCTTTATTTTCAGCAGTAGAATATGTCCTGAAAGTTTGTTACATTCTTCATGAATCACTTTGTGTATACATAAAACAGTGTACTAATTTACTGATCGACTCATCAACGCACAGCTCAAAACTTTTAACCTAGATATGAAGTTTGAAGGGTACATTGTTTTTATAATATAGGCACCAACTAAGGAAGGATTTTGAAAAAATCTATTTATAATGGGGACAAACTTTTTTTTATGAAATTTTATTTCTCAGGAACCGAAGGTCATATTTGCATTTGAACTCTTTTTTAAAAATAAATGTAACTATGTTTCACTATTTTTAAAAAATGCAATGGGGTGTTGTGCAAAATGTTTTACGAAACTAGGGTGTCCCATAAAGAACGCAACTTTTAAAATGGTCGCCATTTCTGTTCTATTAAGTTGGCAGCATTGAACATTACACGATTTTCATCTGTTGTCTTTGTGGCTAGTAGTCACGGAGCGCCGAATAGCGCATGATCGTCATCTGTTTTCTGTACGGGTAGGAATGGAGCGCTTCACTACGAAACAAAGTAACTTGTTACAAATGTGGTGCAATATGTGGTGGAATATTGTGCAGAGACTGTTCGCACACTCCGTGGAATGTTTAGTCAACTTAAAACACCAAATAAGTTGACTGTGATGAGACTGATTGCTAAATTTCAGAAAACCAGTTCGGTTGTGAACATTAAACTCTCGGTGCGTCGTCGTGTTAGTCGTTTGTGCAAAAAATCGCCATCGCGAGTGATAATTTGCTCTAAGTCCGGTGAAATCTATTCGCCGACGTACAAAACAATTGAATATTTCCAGAACCAGCATGGGTCGAATTCTGAAAGAAGATTTTTACCTTTGGGCCTATAAAATCCAACTGGCACAAAAACTGAAGCCAAACGATCACGAAAAGCGCTGAACATTTACCGATTGGATGCTTGCGAAACAAGAGTGGACAACAATTTCATCAAGAACGTAATGATCAGTGATGAGGCGCACTTTCTGTTGAAAGGCTTCATGAATAGAATTGTAGGATTTGGGGCTCAGAAAACTCTCGATAATTATGAAGAAGTTATTATATCCACAACGAGTGACTGTGTGGTGTATCATTTGGGCTTAGGGCGTAATTGGCCTTTTTCAAAGATGGCGCTGAAAACGCATTAAAAATGAACATGTTAAGAGAGTTTTTGTAGTCTGAACTGGATCGTATGCGTTCTTTATCGGACATCTTATGTATATAAAGCCGGTATTTAGAATTTTCCTTGAAAAATGTTTCACCATTTTTCAGATAACCAGTTTGGTAGTGATAAGGGGATGGACCAAATTTTTTAGGAAAATTCTAAATTTCAATAAATAGTATGTAATGAAATAGATTGAATTGTGGAAACGATTCTGGTTTACCTCTCTCCATCGTTTTTTCGTTTAAACTCGACGCGAAATATTGTTACTTTGTCACTCAAAACATGTTTTTGCGTTCACACCAGTTTTAGTCTGTTGCACGCACGATGTTTTTCTACTTGGTAATACTTGCAGTGTCTGTGTAATTTCACGATGCGGTTCAAATTCATAAATGATAAAACGTGTACGCTCAGCAAATTGCATTTGATACATTATGCTGTGCCATTTTTTAATGAATTAAAAAATTATAAAATCCTATGATAAATGATAATTTACTCTAAATTTTATTTTATTTTTTTTTGTTATGAAAGAGGATATTAACAGATATGATCATTTCCCCCCGGTGAAATTTGGTAGCGTATGAAAAGATGCCATTCCTGACCGGGATTTGATCCTAGGATTCAGAACGAGATTAATCATTTATACAAATTTAATTTTGTGTATATGTGATTAAAATGTTTTTGTTTTAGTTTAGTAAATCGATAGTAATTTATTATCGATAGTATCATACGATTCAACTAATTTATTAAAGTTTCTGTGTTGAATAATGAAATTATTATTACTATTATTATCAAAATTAGGATGTTTGATTGATATTAAATTAATGTCTTGTTGAAAGTAGTTAATATTTTAAACTCAATGAATTGACGCTCCATGCATGAACGAGATAGGACGTAAGTTTTCGAAAAATCATGAAGTTAATATCAGCGAGCGCACCACCCGAACTGCCACGTACGTGAATGTGAACCTCGTTGCATGTGAAAAACGTTTTCCTTGACTCACAAATCGTGTATTTATAACTGGTTCCAATTAACGAACCACAACTAAATTGCATTATAAAAAAACACTTAAAGAGGGGTTTCCAGCAAAGACCCTCAATAAAGCTCACTTATATAAATAAACATATGTAAATACATATACATATTCAAAAGACGTCTATGCAAACAAGTACACTTGCATTAATTGGGATCAAAGATTCAAGAGAGTCTAGAGAAAAAACTAAGTAAAAAAAAAAACCACAACTTTATTAAAAATAGATATAGATAATCAAATTAGCACAAATAATAAAAGAACGCTGGGCTTCTCACTAAGGTTTAATAAAGACATTTATCACATGTCTGGTACCGAAGCAGTTAAAGTATCACTCAGATATTCCAGGTGTAGTGCCTGTTGGCGTTTCAGTCTCTAGACATCTTCACTGTTGTTTAGAAGTCTAACAGCTAAAAAGTTCACGTGATTGTCTAATCGCTGTCTGTAACTTAAAGCAAACCTTTTGATATCGCTACGAACATAAGGAAATCCAAGTTAGTCGTAAATTACCTTATTCCGAGCAAATAACGGTGCTTCTACAATGAATCTCGCCAGCTCGTTCTAAAAACTTCTATAGTCTCAACGTTAATTTTGCACGTCGTGCCTCATAACTGTATTCCATATATCAAAACCGGTTTTAGAATCGCATTTTATTTCAGAAGTTTATTGGATGATGAAATAAATTCCTACATAAACCAGTAAAGCCTCTTATACGTGTTAAGTTGCTTCCTTTTCTCTTTCACGTGATACGTCTACGTAAAAAAAAATTGAAATTGAGAATTAGTGAAATATTAAGCAATAGTATCTTTGTTGCTTTCTCAGAATTTGTGTTTGTTTACTATGGTATTCAAAATACTTTTGTACTTAGCTTTGAATTTTTTGTTCCATTCAAATTATCTTTCTACATTTAATTAAAAGATAACGAGAATTGACCTACAGAAAGATTGCTGTCATGGACAATTTTACGTGTCCTGTTTTAAAGTGAGCTCACTTAATACTAGTCATTCTCGCTTCTGAAGGGAAAGCCATTAATGCAGATTACAAAGAAGTTCTCAATTACGTTTTTACACCATTCCCGAAAAGGAGTGTAATGTATTAAGGGTATTTATGTTTGTATGTTTATTCCACCGTAGAAGCTTAACGACTGAACCGATTTATATGAATGACCCCGCGTTCTAATTCTTACGTTACCTGGAGCTTCATAGTTTATATATATGTTTTTTTTAAATTTGAAAAAAGTTAATAAAAAAAAAAATTATACTTTATACAAATAACGCAGCAAAATGAATACGTCGAAAGAAATGAACAAAGTCATTCTCAAGATACTGGCATCGGGAAGTTTATAGTACGTAATTATTTTAAACATTTAAATATTTTAACGAAGTCATACTGGCATAAAGCCTTCACGGATCTAATGGCAATGGTCTGAAATTTAGGGCCTCCGAACTTCTACATTACACTGTCATGTATGACAGTAATTATCTGTACTGGCCGGATATCCTTTTTTTTTAGCTTTTTTTTGGGATAGTTTTTTAATTTTTAAAAGATTTAAAACTTGTTTGTATGTTTTCTTCAAGCCTAAAAAACACATTATCCGCGAATGCTAAACATCGCTGGTCAACAAACACATTTATGGATACCGTAACTAGTGTCTGCAACCAGTTTTCAGTTTTTATTTAATGAATATAATATTGAATCCTTGTTTATACATTTTCATCCTATTTTCATATTCGTCCTATTTGTACACCCCTAAAAAGTTTTAGATAAACGGGAAGCCTTAATTGTTTCTAGATATTGGTTTAATTTTACAGTTAATTCTAGCTTCTATTATAATTGAATTCTAAAGTATACGTTGAATATCATATCAGTTTTTAAAAAGACTTACTCTTCTAAGAGGTGGTTTGTAGGAAAAATCCGAGGTGAGTTTTGATAAAATATTGAAGTTATCAACTACTATTTTAAGCTTCTTTCATAACAAACGAAATACGCATATCAGTAAATAGTGTTTATTCCTCATTATCTCTCTTACGGGTAGTTTGAAAAATATTCCTGAACTTGAATTTAATATTTGTCTGAACATTATCGGAATTAGAATTTTATGCTGGCTTTGTAAAAAAAAAAAATAAATAAATAGAGAAAAATAGTTTGCGCTTGTCTTCCATGAGTAAGGAAATACCTCACCTTAGCATCCTGGTATCCCAAAAAAATATCTTTCTACAGTTTTAAAATCTTCAACCTTTCCCGTCTCGGGATTGCTTCTCAACCCACTTTAAATTTAATCTCTAAGGGGTTGTATTTTTTTACTTTTTCTTAGAACTTCTATGGAATAATGATGTAAAATTTCAACTTTCTAACTATTCATAAAATGAAAAAAATTGTCAGTTTTTAATGTTTTTAGCTCTCCCACTTTTGGTTTCCTTTTGAATTTCTTATTAATTTAAACTGTTAATGATTTTTTCCTTGATTAATTATTTTTTTAAATAAGTTTTGTTTACCTTTTCAAATAATCTTTGGGTAATTATTATGCTCATTTTATCTGTTTAGGTGGAAAATAAGAAATCAGTGTGAGATTTTCCTATATATTTAAAAAATTAACTTTTTAATACCGAGCTTAATTCAAATTATTTATTTATTTGTGTTAGACTTTTAATTACCATTGCATTTAAAAATGACCCATAAATAGACAAAAAACCTAAATTAGGTTTAGATTTATCTTTTATATAAATAATAACTAGAATTAAATCAAGGTAGAAACAATTTATATTAACTTGCACTATTCAACAACAGTGACTTCATTAATATTACTGTATTGGTGAGAATGAGTTCGTGAAGGAAGTTGTTAAAGTTAAGATGATTTTTTCATGACTATATTACCTTACAAACAGCCTGTAATCCTTCCAATACTACATTAACAGGTAAATTATACACGAGAGAATTACGCTAACTAAATATCAATGACAGATTGCATGTATTCCCATCCATTATTTTATAAGTACCCATTCCGTTAACTGGATTAGAAGCAGGATCTTGTAGGATCAGAGAGTAGCTACAAAAACAGATGATTTGTGGGTAATACTAGACAGGCTTAAGTAATAATTATTACTAAAGTCGCTTAATTACGTACTAAATATCTTTTATTTACATAAATACATATATTATTACATACATTTATTACGTATACTTATTATTAATTACGTATATACATATATATTTTATTTTTTTTTTACTACTGTGGTTACTATTGCAGCAATTGAAGTTGCAATGATTTTAAAAATCTTCTTTTCGAGGATAAAATTTAACCGAAAGCCAATAACCAAAAATTATGGCCCGAATTGGTTGAGGAAAGTGAGAAATGATTAGTTGTTAGGCGGTGTAGCGAAAATTTTTAGAATCGCTTTCTGCTTTTCGTATTGTCGTAAACTTGACTATAATTAAAACGTAATTAAAAAGGTATCTTTCTTCATTTTTACCTCAGTTTATGGGGGATTAATGTTGAATAATGAAATTGCGTAGGTTAAGAAAGATTAATTAGGGAGATTAAAGATTAATTTAAAAAAAAAAAAATTGTTTTCTTTTCTAAGAAAAATCATCTGATATTTAGATATTCACCTAGATTGTCGTCTAACATGAAAGGTTTACATTAAGGAAAAAACGAAACAAATGGATAAAAAATTTAAGGATCTATGCTGGTTATTAGGCAGCAAATCGCAAATATCCCTATCTACAATTTACTATTGTAAAAATTGATTCTAAAACCGGTTTGAACATACGATCCAACTCTGAATTACGACCAGTACCAGCAACATAGAGATTATTCAGTGTTTCCAGAATAAATTTCGGAGATGCATTACAAAGGCGCCATGGTTCGTACGAAACAATGAAATTCACGAGATTACAGTGTGTTCGAGAGAAAGTCTATCAATTTGGAATCAAATACAAAATAAGACTTAACGACCACGTAAACTATCTAGCTGTTATCGTCTTAGGCAAGGGGTAAGATGTAAGGAGGTTAAATCTTGTACAAGTACTGGACGTAAGAACCTAATAGTGATATTCAGAATGAGGCCTCTCTTAAGTTGTGCACCATCATGAGTAATTATGTTTATGTTCATGATCATTTATGTTTTTAGCTTTATTTGCTTCTATGTTACAAATATTCTTTTTATATTGCGGTTTTATTCATAGTACTAGACATTATTAAGATTTCTAGTTCCTTACTGGCTGAACTTCATCAATGTTTTGTACTTTATCAATATTTGTTCTACCTTTGATTTACTGTTGATTTCTAGAATGTATTTAGTTCAGGTGTTTCAAGGAAATTATTTTATAACTTGATTATTCTCATGAAATTACTTACAGTTTCTAATCTATGACACCGATTGTAAATATAATTTGAGGTACAAAAAAACTTAATGTACTATTCCCATATATTTTACCTAAAATACATTTATTTCTTAATTAATTAAGAAATAACAAAACTGACTGTTTAAAGGTTCTAAAAGATTTTGATACAATTTTAATGGTTTTTTGGAAAATCTTTAATGAAAATTGGTGACAACCAGTTAATTTTTTCCCGATAACAGATTTTTATGTTGAAGAATCAAAAAGAGAGGGGATGATACTGAATAATGTAGATTGAAGGAGGGGAAAATAGATTAAATAACTAAATCATTAATAAACTGTGCTAAAGAGTAAAATAACGTAGTAAACAATAAATATTTAGTATATTAGAGCTTGTATATGAAATTTATATATCCTGCTAGTTTAATTGGTAATATTATGACCATTTTTATTTTATTCATGTTATATTATTTTATATTCATCTATTTATTGTTTTATTTTCAACAATTGTTGTAATTTATTTAGTCAAATCAACTATAAGTAATTTATGTATTCGTACAGTTGAACGGCTCGACAGTTGAATTATACAGGAAATAGTAAATTTTCATAACTATTATTTCTCAGTATAAAGTTTGTAGTACCCCCCCCCCTTTTTTTCAAAGTCGTTAACTTACACATTTTCTACCACATTTGTATTAATTAATTAATGTCAGGAGCGTTGTTTGATATTCATGTAATAATTTTAGGAAAATGAGACTTCTAATACAGTTTACGCTCAGATGAGACAATTAGAAAAGTTTAAGTTCATCTTATTTTTATTCTGATTGTTCAATTTCTAAATTAAAAGTGAGAATTAATGAAATAATCCTCAATAATCAAAAAGTCATTACAGTCACTTAGTCATTACAGTTATGGAACAAAATGGGAAAAAGATATGTGTTACTAAAAATCTATTTTTTTCTACTAAGATCTTTTATTATTTTTATATTGAGTACAGTTATCTACCTTCCTTAAGTAAAGAGCCATAACTTAATCACATTTTGACGCGTTTTGGATGTATTCCGTTACTGTATTAATATATCCAGTACTACAGGATGAGCAACATAAACGAACCCATAATGAAACCGCTACCCAGTACTATGTGTGAAAGACTCTCACACAACTAGCGCGACTAGTGGATGTATATGGTACTACTGATTGTTGCTGCCGTTTGTCAGGTGGTTACGTGTCAGTGTAGTACACGTTTTTCTGCAGGGCAGTATTGTGAGTGCAGTTGTGTTTGTGTAAAATGCCTTAGTCAATCCACGAGAGGATAGCTATAGTTGAGGCCTGTATTAGTTCTGGATCGTCTGAAGAACACGTCAAGTATTCGTAGGCAACCTTCCGAAGTAACTACCTTCAAAGTAGGCAACCTTCCGTTAGGATTTCACAGGCCATTGCCGATATTGAAAGGAGAATTACTGCCAATCAAAAAAAAATCACTGCACAAGTTTCCCAATAATCTTGTGTTACATACACATTTTGTCGTAAAATTCTTCATGAATTAAAATTGAAACCATATCGCGTTACAACTGTGCAACAACTGAAGGAGGCAGACAAATAGAAACGACTTGATTATTCAACTGGCTTCACGAAAACATTGTTGGTAGACAGATAGACTCGATGTAATTCATATCAGACGTGGCATGGTTTCACTTATCCGGCCTTTTTAATTCTCAGAACACAAGGTATTGCATGGCGAGGAATCCTCACGAGATATTCGAGCGTCCATTTCACGATGTGAAAATTTGTGTTTGGTGTGCCGTTTCCGGTAATCGTATAGTGGGACCAATATTTTTTGACCGGACTCAAGTTTGCCTCACAATTTTTGGAGAATTCTATGCACAATTAACTGATAACGAAAAAGATTACAGCTTCTTCCAACAAGAGGGAGCAACGTGCCCCGCATCAAACGTTTCACTGAATCGCGTTTATGTAGCTTTCACAAATGAACAAGCAGTCAGCGGAGGAGGGTGGCCTCCTCCTTCCCCAGAGTTGTCTACTTGCGATTTTTCCTTTAGGGATACTTAAAGGAGAGAGTTAGTTTATGCATCTAATCCCACAATATTATGAATTGAAGGTGAACATTCAACGGGAAATAAACTCAATTGACAATAACGTTTTGCATCAGACTCTCAATATGTGTATAATAAGTGTATCGATGCCCAGGGTGGTCATTTTGAACATTTTTTGTAACAATAACGTAAATAAATGCAAAATTTAAATTAGGTTTTATGTTTTTATTATTTAATTTATCAGTATCATTCATAAAAATTTCATTCCATCATAACCTACCGATTCTGCAGCGGTTACGTTATGAATTCGTTTTTATGTTGCTCACCTATATATATCCTATTTAGTATTCTGTACTGTATTCGTACAGCAAAGTTTTGAAAATGGAATAAATCAATTATGAGGAATCTAAGAAAGGAAGATAATTGCATTCAATATAAAAATATATGTGCTTTATATTCTGATTTATTACTTCTTCAGTTGCAGCCTAATCAAGGTAAAAGAAAAATTCTAATAAAATCTGTTCTATTATATAAATTTTTACATTGTTTCATTTTTTTAAGTAAATGATTTTTACTAAAGAAATCCATTAACCAAAAAAATTCCCATTCAAATTAATGATTTTATGAAAAATAAAGGTTCTCTCTATTTACTTTTAAAATTTTTATTTATATATAAAAATATATATATATGCATACACTCAGATACACGAGTATATAAAAAATTTTACCTGCTCTTTAAAGCATTTAAATTGAAAAAAAATTATTTGTATAAAAGTTAATTGAAAGCTTCATTGTGCACATTTTTTAAGATGAGAAAAAATGAGGTTTTATACTTTCTTCTATTTATTTCATTTTTACAGTTTTAGCATGACAACCTGTGTGCTTATATTTAATGGATAAATTTAATTTTATATCCACACGTATGTATAAATGCGGTAGCATACAGGAAGTATATTTTTATATAGTATCCTGTATTTTAAATCATTTCGGTTAGTTAAAATTAATTTACCATGAAGTTTATAAATTCCGTAAAAGATAGAAGGGATTTTTTTGTTTTTAATGAAAAATATTTTTCATTGTAGGGAGCGTTAAGAGCTAATAAAAAGAATAATAAAAGAAATAAAGTGTATATACCTGTACATATCTTTGTTAGATCGTTTTAATCAACGAGTACTGTTCTAAAAATTTATTCAATGATTTTAATACGGCTACCTCTAATGATCTTTCAATTGCAAATATCATTTGTCATTCTGCGGTCAAGTAGATTCGTGTTCATTCCCATCGCTTCTAAAAACTAAAATAAATTGTAAAACCGCATATATTTTAATGAAAATACGTTTCAAATATTAAATAAGTACATGTGCATACATATTTAAAAAAAGATTATTTTAAGAAATTTGTTATTTTATTTAAAACTAACATTATATTCAATTTAAAATAAGTTTTAAATTAATGTAATCTTTATAAATTATAAAATTGCTTGTTGAATGATTCCATTGTACAGTAAAAGAAATATTTAATTCATCGAGACCATACCAATGAAATATTTGTTGATCTCTAAACAAACTCCAAAATTTAAAAAAATAAAAATAATGAACAACAAATAAATTAAGTATTTATAAACATTAAATAATTCAAACCCATTGCTCTAATAAATTAATTTAATTTAATTCACTATTCTACTAAATTCCTCATCAAATTTAATGTACGTTTAATTTGAAACGATTAAACTGTTTTGTCATTGTACAAAAAATACCCAGATCTTTCGATATTTTTAATATTTTAAAATTATCTTTCAACATTTCAACATTTTTTTTTCAACCAGTTTTCCAGCTATTGCCGGATCCGGGTGTGTATAGATTAGCAACTGTAATCACCACTACCGGTTTGTCAGACCTGACGTAGCTGCAGACGTATTTGTAAATGCAATTTACAAATATTGTAGAAACAAATAAACTTATGTAGAAATAAATGTACCGGCAAACATGTAGTTTTGTGCAGTCTCAGGTCGACTACTTCTGAGACGTATGGTTAATTGATACCCAACCACCAAATAACATCGGTATCCATAGTTTAGTCAAATCCATATAAAAGCAACTGCCTTTACTATGACTCGAATCTTAAACTTTCAACTTCGAAAATAAGCTGATGTTGCCATGACAAAAAATATAAACTTCCTTCAAAAAATCTGATGTGGACATGACTTTTTTGTACACCTATTAAATTACATACACAAATCTTTTTTTTAAAATGAAAAGTACATAAAATTTTATTTCATTAATAACTTCTAATATTCTTTCATATCTTTTTTTTATTATAAGTGAATTTATTGTAAAAATCTTTTTACAATCAGAGTTTAATAATTATTAATAAATCATTATATTTAAATTTAAAAAAAGTTAAAAAAAGGTAGTCGGATTCGAATTGATGAGCCTTTTCCCTGTAAGATCCAAATATTTCATTAATTAAAATTTTATTTGACTATAACTCTAGAACCAATGAAAATAAGTACCACTTATCACGTTAAAAAGCTCTCAATGAAGGCTTACTACTGCAGTTAAGAAAAAGTAAAAAAATCAGATTTGTTTGGATTTTCGGCTTTTTTGGAGACTTTTGGTTCAGTCGATTGCAATCGAAAGGGGAGGTGCACAACTAGACATTACAACAGTCCTAAATCAAAAATTTCACCATCCTAGGGTTAATCGTTTTGAGTTAGCGATATACATACGTACGTACAGAAGTCACGCCGTAATTAGTCAAAATGGATTCAATGATGGTAAAAATGGATATTTCCGTTGAAATCTGAAAACTGAAATTTTTTGCGATCACAATACTTCCTTTATTTCGTAAAAGTACAAATAAAAATATCATACCATCCACGTTTACTCTATTTACATGTGATACAATTGTATGTTTAACAGAAGAGATGATCAAGTAACAGGAATAGAAAATTCTTCTTTACTTGTACAATAAATTATTCAATATCTGGTGATATCTTTTTAACTTTAAATACGGATAAAATTTTTGCAACACGTTTCTCAGAGAGAAATAAAATTGTTAATCCGGTGGATTAATTCCATTAATATAGTAATAGTAATACTTCTGTTGCTCAAGTATGACATTTTTGGGCGTCTTGTTTGATAATTTCTTGTAGGATGATCAAATTTTTGTACATGCCTTTTTTCTTGATTGTATTCAGTCTGTCAGACTTTCGTTTGGTATTTGTGGAGTGAATTTAGTAATTAAAGATTCTGTTATATCCATACGTTTATATTATTTACAAACTTACATCTTTTTTAAACTTCCCAATAATTATACGTACTTTTATCAAAAATATTTACTCGGTATAAAACTATGCCCTACGACAATGGTTCTATTAAGTTTCAGTTTCTATTTTTAATAAATTACCTTCTTACGTAAAATATCTTCTTACACTATTCACGAGTTTTTGCTGCTAAATAAACCAGAATTTTTCTGAACAGTTTGTTTCACTTTTACTTAAACACAAAATGAATTATATAAAAAAATTAACGCCTTTAAAATTATTATTTTTTTGTATACCGATTTTATTTATAACCTTCATTTAGATCATTGTGTCAATATTATTTTATAAAATTACTATTTTTATCTTAAATATATAATTATAATATTACATAGATTTTAACAAATTTTTGTATTTTTTTTTATTTATTATTTGTATCTTGTAATGTTATGATCAAGGTTTTTCCATGGTTTCACTTAATCCTTTCAGATAGATACTGCAGTATTTCCTTTTGTGTTCGTGAAACAGCAAACCTCTATTCCTGACGTAATCTATATAATCTAAAATTACGTTGTAGCGTTTTTTACGTTCTTTCTAGCGTTACGTTAGCGTCCCTTTCTTTCATATCTTTTGTAAATATAACCAAATATTACGCGTTTTCAAAATGTTTGTTTGGACTTGTTTTAAAAATTGAAGAACAACAAGTGAAATTTACTGTTAATAGTGATTTAACTCAGTAACGTGACTTTCATAGAAAGTTAACTTTTGAAGAAAATATTAGGTGAAAATTTTTTGAAGATCCAGAACAATAGATTGTGTTTGAAGAAAAAATAAACGGTGTGACAAAAAAAGGTTTCAGTTCTTTTTTTAAAAGATCATAAACAGCATTTAATGATCTCTGTAAAATAAATTCTGAAGTCGTACCCCAACTGAATACGAATTACGGTATATTGGGAATTTCTACGCCTTGTATAGGTCTGTAAAGCTCACTTTGACAATACTTTAAATTGTATATGTGATTCAATTTTAACCATAGTAAGACAAAACTCAATCACCATACTTCATTATTATTACTTATTAAATATAACTAATAAATAGTGAAAAATAATCTCTCAGAAATAATTAATTTCCATGATAATCATATTGTTATTTTCAATAATGAATGTTTATCATTGCATTTTAGTTGTACATTTTAATTAAAATAAAATAATTGTCCAAAGTAAGGTATGTCAAACAATGTAAATTGGTATCAGACAATTTAGCATGCATATTTCTACCAGCATCAACAAACGGTATTCTTATCGTTTAGCTAATAAGTTGATAAATTAACAAAGCTAGCTCGAATTTTATTTTATGTTCCTTTATTATAAGAATTAACATATTTCATAATAATTGTTATTAGAATAATAGTATATAAAAAATTACTGTGCGTATATTCCACCATAAGTTTTCCAAAGGCTAATATGTTTAATTTTAAAAACGCTATTAAAATAAAACTATTCTGTCATTAAAAAAACCTTACACAACACTAAAGAAATTTGGTTGAAGAAGATTTTACTATTGCTCAGAGTGGAAAAATGTAAGTTTTGAAATAATTATTGTTATATAAATTGGCCAAATAATGAAAAGAATTCGAAGTACGGAGTAAACTGAACTTCGTACTTTAACACCGATTTAAATCACATGACGCGTAAAAGTAGGAATAGTATTTAAACTTGAATTTTTTCATATTGAAAAAATTAATCTGTATTAAGGAGAGATCCCAGTTTCGTCAAAGGCATTAACTGTAATCACAGAAACAAGATTCAGAAGATAAATATTACGTATATTCGGATGGGAAACTTTGAAAAATACGTAGTGATCGGTTTTTAGATAAATTTCAAGCCCTTGTTTGAAGTGGAAGACTAACTTGTTTAACCGAAAACATGGAAAGTTTAAATACTTATAAATTTACAACTAATGTGTTTTCACTAAAAAAAAAGTTGTCGACGGAATGATACTGAATTATTAGTAACAAAGGTAAACACCTTCGGCCACTTGTCCGCAAATGTCTGCATTTCCTTCATTATGTCTTCATTTCCGATATATTTATCGATCAGAGATTAACCCTGATCGATTGTTAAAAAATTTACCCTCGATATTTGTATTTTTAAAAATTTTGAAATTTCTTGAGCCAAAACATTAATACTTTGATTATAAAATTCTCTTTGTTTGGATTTGTATATATTTATATTTATATATATATCTACTAGCCGGCCCATTTAGCCAGAACCCAGCACCCCGCTTGTTACCAGTTAATGGTGATGATTGGTCTAGCCTTCTACGAGGGCTCGCATAACCTCACCACTCTAGCCTCAAACACAGTTTCAACGGCAAGCCTGTTATTGTTAAACAGCAACTTTTTCAATTTATTTAATATTATTTCATTTAACATAAATTTAGTTCTATTATTTTTATAATATTATCCATTCGATTGATTTGAATCATTCAGTACAAAAGCAGCTCATACAGTAACAGAGACTCACAGTTTACAGCTCATTAATTCAATTCATTAAATTTTTTGCTTCAATCGGCAAATCTCCAATAATACATTTTTTTTCGAGATTTTTCGGGATGAAATACATCTAAAAAACTTTCTCAGTTATGCGAAGAAATATGGAAAAAATTTGGTTGCGATTGATCCGAGTAGTTTTCTTGTTTATTCCGAATAAATAAAAACCCTCTTCCTCTTTATTTAATAGTAAAGATTTATTTGTATGTCTGTTGACGTATTATTAATTAATATTTTTCTCCAGGATGGTTCAATGTATTACCGGGATTCATTTTATTGAATATCTGATTAAATCGAATAATGATGAAATATTGAGAGGATATACAAATATAATTCGTGAAAGTTTTACTGGTTCGTGTTTTTTCTAGCTCACCCGTCAACAGTACGGTTGAAAATGTATATCGCTGAAAAATAATAAAATGGAAACACTCTTACTCATAAAACATTAACGTGATATCAAATTTTCTAACGTTTTGTTGTTTTAACAAGCTTCAAAATGTTTTCATTAATTTTTGTTTTTAAATAAGTTATTAGAGCGGGAACATTTCTCGCTCTTCAACCGTTTTCGTAGAGAAATAATGAGTTAAACCCCACCCCCATAAAAAAAGTTTTATAAATGTTAACTATTTAATTTATTAGTTTGAATTATTTAAAATTTATTTTTTCTAAATAGTTCATATAATCAGAGCGGAAATAATTTTCCACCATCACCAGCGAATAGAGGGAAATTTTAATATTACTTTAATATAATTTTTTTATCACATTACTCGTTTTTAATTTTATTGTTAAGGGTTAGTGTCAAAGTTCAAAGTTTAAGTTCAAAGAAATTATTTGGAAGGTTTAAGTTTTTTTAATAGTAATACATTAAAACCGTAATTTTCTCTTTTTTTTAATATTTTGATATTCACGGTTAATAATAAGTAAAACTAAAATTAATTTTTGTTTTCTTGAAGTTTCTATTAAAAATCAAGTCACAAAAAAATTTTTTGCTACAAAACTCTTTTATAAAATATTAATGAAATTTTAACTCGTTTGGTTATCAGAAAGAGTTTTGCAACTGAAACAAAGGGTTGTAAAGCATGTTTTATTATAAATACTTCAAAGACCGGGTACAATGATCTTTTATTTAAACTGAGCTTTTACTGTGTTCTCAAGTAATGTAGTTCTTGAGGTAGTTGAAAATCCTTTGTTCTCTGATGCTTTAAACGTAAAAGTTGTATTTCACAGACATTTTGTTTTTTAAAGAACTACTTAAAAAACAATTTATTATTGAACTGGAAAATATTATTTATTTTTATTCTTCATTTCCGGGTAGTATAATTACATTGAATTAATCTTTCTTGATTTTTATGAGAATCTGTTTAATGAAAATAGTGAATAAACTTTAAGTATTTTTATTAAAATAATACGAAATAAATTGAATTGAATATGTTTACAAATGCGAAGCCTTAGTTATAAAATTGCAGATTTTATTCGATAATTTGAAATTTAATGTGATTTTTTTTTTGTCTTTAGTCATTTCACTGGTTTGATGCAGCTCTCCAAGATTCCCTATCTAATGCTAGTCGTTTCATTTCAGTATACCCTCTACATCCTACATCCCTAACAATTTGTTTTACATATTCCAAACGTGGCCTGCCTATACAATTTTTCCCTACTACCTGTCCTTCCAATATTAAAGCGACTATTCCAGGATGCCTTAGTATGTGGCCTATAAGTCTGTCTCTTCTTTTAACTATATTTTTCCAAATGCTTCTTTCTTCATCTATTTGCCGCAATACCTCTTCATTTGTCACTTTATCCACCCATCTTATTTTTAACGTTCTCCTATAGCACCACATTTCAAAAGCTTCTAATCTTCTCTTCTCAGATACTCCGATTGTCCAAGTTTCACTTCCATATAAAGCGACACTCCAAACATATACTTTCAAAAATCTTTTCCTGACATTTAAATTAATTTTTGATGTAAAAAAATTATTTCTTACTGAAGGCTCGTTTAGCTTGTGCTATTCGGCATTTTATATCGCTCCTGCTTCGTCCATCTTTAGTAATTTTACTTCCCAAATAACAAAATTCTTCTACCTCCATAATCTTTTCTCCTCCTATTTTCACATTCAGTGGTCCATCTTTGTTATTTCTACTACATTTCATTACTTTTGTTTTGTTCTTGTTTATTTTCATGCGATAGTTCTTGCGTAGGACTTCATCTATGCCGTTCATTGTTTCTTCTAAATCCTTTTTACTCTCGGCTAGAATTACTATATCATCAGCAAATCGTAGCATCTTTATCTTTTCACCTTGTACTGTTACTCCGAATCTAAATTGTTCTTTAACATCATTAACTGCTAGTTCCATGTAAAGATTAAAAAGTAACGGAGATAGGGAACATCCTTGTCGGACTCCCTTTCTTATTAGGGCTTCTTTCTTATGCTGTTTACTGTTGCTGTTTGGTTCCTGTACATGTTAGCAATTGTTTCTATCTCTGTATTTGAACCCTAATTTTTTTTAAATGCTGAACATTTTATTCCAGTCTACGTATCGAATGCCTTTTCTTGGTCTATAAACGCCAAGTATGTTGGTTTGTTTTTCTTTAATCTTTCTTCTACTATTATTCTGAGGCCTAAAATTGCTTCCCTTGTCCCTATACTTTTCCTGAAACCAAATTGGTCTTCTCCTAACACTTCCTCCACTCTCCTCTCAATTCTTCTGTATAGAATTCTAGTTAAAATTTTTGATGCATGACTAGTTAAACTAATTGTTCTGTATTCTTCACATTTATCTGCCCCTGCTTTCTTTGGTATCATTACTATAACACTTTTTTTTGAAGTCTGACGGAAATTCCTCTTTTTCATAAATATTACACACCAGTTTGTATAATCTATCAATCGCTTCCTCACCTGCACTGCGCAGTAATTCTACAGGTATTCCAGGAGCCTTTCTACCATTTAAATCTTTTAATGCTCTCTTAAATTCAGATCTCAGTATTGTTTCTCCCATTTCATCCTCCTCAACTTCCTCTCTTCCTCTATAACACCATTTTCTAATTCATTTCCTCCGTATAACTCTTCAATATATTCCGCCCATATATCGACTTATATTGGTGTACCATCTTTGTTTAACACATTATTAGACTTTAATTTATGTACCCCAAAATTTTCCTTAACTTTCCTGTATGCTCCGTCTATTTTACCAATGTTCATTTCTCTTTCCACTTCTGAACACTTTTCTTTAATCCACTCTTCCTTCGCCAGTTTGCACTTCCTGTTTATAGCATTTCTTAATTGCCGATAGTTCCTTTTACTTTCTTCATCACTAGCATTCTTATATTTTCTACGTACGTCCATCAGCTGCAATATATCGTCTGAAACCCAAGGTTTTCTACCAGTTCTCTTTATTCCGCCTAAGTTTGCTTCTGCTGATTTAAGAATTTCCTTTTTAACATTCTCCCATTCTTCTTCTACATTTTCTACCTTATCTTTTTTACTCAGACCTCCTGCGATGTCCTCCTCAAAAATCTTCTTTACCTCCTCTTCCTCAAGCTTCTCTAAATTCCACCGATTCATCTGACACCTTTTCTTCAGGTTTTTAAACCCCAATCTACATTTCATTATCACCAAATTATGGTCGTTATCAATGTCTGCTCCAGGGTAAGTTTTGCAGTCAACGAGTTGATTTCTAAATCTTTGCTTACCCATTATATAATCTATCTGATACCTTGCAGTATCGCCTGGCTTTTTCCAAGTGTATATTCTTCTATTATGATTTTTAAATTTGGTGTTGGCAATTACTAAATTATACTTCGTGCAAAACTCTATAAGTCGGTCCCCTCTTTCATTCCTTTTGCCCAGCCCATATTCACCCACTATATTTCCTTCCTTGCCTTTTCCAATGCTTGCATTCCAGTCTCCAACAATTATTAAATTTTCATCTCTTTTTACGTGTTTAATTACTTCATCAATCAATCTCTTCGTATACACACTCTACCTCATCATCATCATGGGCGCTTGTAGGGATATAGACGTTAACAATCGTTGTCAGTTTAGGTTTTGATTTTATCCTTATTACATTATCTTACATTATCATATTTTATCCTTTTATCCTTATTAATGTGATTAGTGAAGTAAATTAGTTTTTTTCATGCTCAGAAATATCTTAAATATTAATTTTTTAGCCTCTTTATAATTTATTTTTATTTGCTATCCTGTTGTTACATGTAGCAAAATCAGAATACAATATAGCAATAAATTAATTATTGTATGAAAAATACGTTGATGAAGAAATATAGACCAGTGTTGATTCTTAAAAGTTGAAATAAAAAATATTTAAAACAATTTGGAGATTATGATAGGATTTCTTCTTAAAGTGTCACCTCAGATCTCACCGACGTTGACTATCAACCTAGCGTATACCTCTCGTTAATTGAACGAGATTAGCAATCGTTAATTGAAAATTTGTTGAAGGAAATTTTTAAGAAACTTATTAAATTTTAAGTGGAAGTTGGTTTAGCTCTGTTTTGCATAGTCCTTGTTGATGTATGGTACGGGAAGGTTTTTTTAAGAGTTTGGTTTTGTAACGTATTATAAAACATCAGTAAATCAGTTGGAAATCTTTTCTTTGAAAGGCTTGAATTGTATGGAAATTATATGTCTTGTTGTATATAAATATTTTGATTGCAGAATATCGACTAATATAAGTGTGAATCATAATATTTAAGTATTCTTAGAGACATATATCATAAATTTATGACCATAAATAAGAAATATTTAGCAGTAAATAAGCTGGAGGCAAATAAAACATGAAAACTCTGAGCTCGAGTAAGAATATCTCATTTAGAGTTAAAAAAAAAAAAATGTTTAAATAGGTTTTTTAACAATTTATTTTTAAAAATCGGTCATCAAAACGATTGCGACCATAAGTAAAATTTCTAGCGAAGAGTAACGTATCAGGAGACCATCCAAAGATAGCGCACTTCAAATAAAGTGTTAATAGTATGCATCACCTCTCATAACACAAAAAGCAATTAATTAACGGAAACAAAGATAAGAGATAACAAATAATAAATTCTGATAAATAATAAATTCACAAAACATTAAAGTCATCCTTTATTTTTTCTGTCTAGCCTCCGGAACCACCGTAAGGTATTACGTCAGAGGATAAATGAGGATGATATGTATGAATGTGTATGAAGTGTAGTCTTGCACATTCTCAGGTCGACCATTCCTGAGATTTGTGGTTAATTGAAACCCAACCACCAAAGAACACCGGTATCCACGATCTAGTATTTAAACCCGTGTAAGGATTTGAACCTTACAATTCTTGACTTCGAAATCAACTGATTTGCGATGACGAGTTAATTACTAGACCAGTCCGGTAGGCTATAAAGTGACAAATATTAAAGTCAGATAAAAAAAATGGTCACAATACAATAAAGACACCGAATTCTCAGCAGAGAATCAGGCCGCCGACTCAGAGTTAACCACCAATTTCAAAACATAGTTAAATTCAGTATAGGTTCTTGAAGTTTAAACTATCTTTGTCATAATAACCACTGTATTATCCCACGGGTCATGCACTTCAATGATCATCCATGCCCTCAAAGGTCAGCAAGGACTAGTACATGCAGCTTCTTTAATCGTCTTACTTCCCCACAACTATCAAGTAAATTCAATGCCAAATGATTCACATGCTTGTCCAGCTTAGGTATGTAGTAGCCCCTACTGGTCCTCCGTATATCCTCACAACACGTGCCCCAAGATACCGTTCACTTCATCGTTCCTAGCTAGCCGTGAAGCCCCTGATACCATCCTCAGCACTCTGTTTTCAAAACGTTGGATGATTTCAACGTTACTATTACAAGTATATTCCCCTATACTTGCGCACCGTATCTTCAAACTGGTTTCAGGAAAACCTTAAACAGCAACAGTTTATTCGTCAAGTACAAATGAGACCGTCTACCAAGGCCAAGTAGCTAGTGCATTCATGCAAGTTTAGTATTCATTTGTTTCCTTGTCTCTTCTTTTTTCTGACGTGATTCTTCAATCGACGATTAGATGTAATATTATGTACCGCACCGCGACCGCATCAGGGATGACAGTATTGTCCAGTCGAACGGGAGGGCAATTACTCCTCCTTAATTGGTTTCAATTAGTTGAAACAGTAAAACGTTATAAATAATTAATTGAATACTTACAGTATTTTTGTGGATGGGGATTTTACTACCTCTGATATAAAATAAACCATTATTAACTACTCTAATTGCATTGTATTTAAAAAATAAATAAATAAACGTATTTCAAGCCAATAGGATGAAATTACAAAACTCACAGTTTTGGCGGTAGGAGCCTTTATATATATATATATATATATTCTTTTTTATTAAACTTTTTCAGTGCTGTTATTTCCTACGACATTGTATTTAGTATTATTTTTGATAAAGTAAAAAAGAGGTATGATTAACGTTTTCACAGTATTTACTTCAGTTCGGAATAAAAAAATATCTTATTGTATTTGTGAAAAAAGATCTGAGAATCCTTATCCTTTGGATTCTCAGATCTTCTTGTTTTCTTCTTGGACCGTAAGTCTTTCTTATAATTCTTCTTTCTTTCTGGAGTAGATTTTCAATTTCAGTTAGACTTATGGTTTCCATGCAGTGTAAGATTATTGGTATTACAACTGTATTTTAATGTCTTAATACATTAAAACATATTTATGTTTCTGGAAAGATTCTTTTTATGATAAATATTTTTTTAAATTTATTGTAATAAGTATAATATAATTATTTAATATAAAAAATTATTATAAAAGTAATTTTTTCTTATTTCTTTCTTTGTTTATTACCGTCGTAATTTAGGAGAAATCTTTGTTTCTTCAGAAAGGTTATTTTTATTTGTTTATTTTATTTTAATAAAATTTACTTAAAAATATTATTGAAGTTATAGAAACATAAGCTTATCATCTCAGATAATGACATAAATTGAAGTATTTTGCTCCTTTTAAAACCTGTTAATAAATAATGAAACTGTTGTTAATAATTACAATATATTTTGAAAATAAATTTGAATAATTTAAAATTAAATATAATGTTTCCCTAAACCAGTTCTAATTTTAAAAATTTACCTATTCATTACCGATTAGTAATACTGCTTTATATTACGTTTATCTCTCACGTGAAAAAAAACTATAAAAATAGTTTTTTTTTTTTAATACTAAATAATAAATTTTTCCAGCTTTTATCGGATACAACATCTGTTACAACAAGATTTAGAACGAGATATATTATAGTAAAAATATCTAAACGATGTGTTATATTACAAAATTCAATAAAGAGTTAAAGTTAGGGTAAAATTGTTTCCAGAATTGCAGAAATTATTTTTTAAATTAATAAAAAAAGACTGTAGCGCTTTGAGGATTAGATTTGGAGAAAATTTTCAAACACATCTTAAAATGTAAAGTTCTGTGATATCTAAGGGTTATTATTTTAAATATTAGTCAGCCATATTGGAATAATATTTTGGATATCAGAAATGCAGATTTCATATTTTTAAGAAAAGGTTCCGTAGTTTCTTATTGTACTTATAATTTCTGAGATGACAGTGGTAGCATTCTTGAAATGAATAACGTATCAAAAATACCATATTCTAATATAGAAAAGTACTTTTATCGTAAAAGTTTAACCATATTTATGAACAGTTTTTTTACAAACAGAGTTTTATATATGAACAGATCAATAATCAAGCGTCATTTTCAAGAACCTCAATTTACTGAAATCGGGAAATAGATAAATAAAATTAAAAGATAAGTACAACCGTTAATAACAAACAAACAACAAGAAGGCCAGATAAGGCATGACCTCAAATAAATGAATGGGGGTTGACTAAACGTTGAATGAAGACTAACACAAATTTAAAAGTAGTAAAATCTTTTTTGACAATGGATTTATGTCGAAACGTGTATAATAAAAGAATGAACCTAAGAAAGGTAAACAGAAATTACGAGTTGAGATTCACTACCAGCTCGTCGAAATGTCATCCGATAAAACGATACAAGTACAATTCACCTCTGAAGATTTAGATACGTTTTGGCTTTTTCATCGAAGTGAATACGGAAATTTAGTCGTAGAAGAATTGAAGATATTAATATCTTTCGCCACGTCTTACCTCTGTGAAAAGGGTTTTTTCGTCTATGGTTGCTAAAAACTAAACGTAGGAATCGTCTTTTATCACGTAAAAGAATTTTTTTGGTATGTTTCTAACATAGTTCCACATACAGAGAAATTTATAAATGAAAAACAAACGCAACTAATTATTTTCTTACAAGTGTACTTATAAATATAAGTAAAATGTTTATAAATGATTTTTTTCTCATAAAATGATTTCATTAATTTTAATGTGAAAAGTTATAGGCTAATTTTGTGACTCCCACGGGGGTTACGATCCCATGTCGAGAAACGCTGCCTTAGTGTTTAGCACAGAGATATTATTATTCATTAACTGGATTTTTCTTTAAATTACTCAGTGGAATCAATACGATCTATAAAGGAGAGAGAGTAATCTCGAGTCAAATGTACCCGTAGGTTGAATTTTTATCTAGAGCGCTGTAACATAATATTTGTTTTCGTATATATAGTCTGTTTACTCTGCACGCATGTAGAAAGAATGGAGAATACTTCATGTAAGAATTTATTTTCTTGATATTAAAATACTCTAAATTTGTAAAATATTATATTTCTATTATCATTATTTATTTTGTATACTTTATTAAATTAGAAAAATATACATATTAATACATAGTATAGTGACGAAGTAAACAAATAAATAATGAAATTCCAAGAATAAGGAAAAATCCTATTGTTACAACGTTATCCAAAGAAAAATACTAAATTATTGAAAAATTAATGCTATTTCACATAACCTTGTACTCTCTTAAATGTTACGTTAAGAATACCAATCCGTTTTTTCACATTTGCGCCATGCTTAAGGCTACGGGAGTTCGGTTGGGGAAGTAGAGTGGAATCCAGTTCCAGTTGAAGACAATATTGCATCTAATTTGCAATCCTTTATGCAAATGGCTCTTACTTAATTGCATTAATTTGAACAATCAGTCTTTAGAACAGACACATTCAAAATAATACTTTTTGAATGAAACATGGATAGTTTTGGGTAATATGTTTACGACTGCTAAACGAAGTTGTTTTCTTCCATTCTTGTGTATGTTGTGGTAGAGTCACTACGTATAGGTAAATCAAATTGTATTTGGAGGTACCATTATTGTCATTCTTGGAGTATTAGACAAATCTTCCCTATAATAGTCTCTCGTGGAACTATTAAATTATCATTTTACTTTCCTGGCATCACAACTCTAGAGTTATGCTGCAAAAAGGAAAGTATGATAATCTGTCAAAAAACAGGGTAAGGGACTTTTCTCGACGTTTCATGGCCCTGGAACCTGAAAAAACAAAAAGAAAGTAGGTATAATATTCGTACGAATGTACGCATGTTGGCGTGTTTGAAGCTTAATAACGTTTCACTGGATAAACCAATTTTGATTAAATTTTGTACACAGACTTGTATATGTTGTTGGTAAACTTTGGGTAAAGTCTTTTTGGTAAAACTTTGGGATCAATATCTCCAGGGGCTGGGATAAATAGTTTTTTGGGGTCAATTTTCTCAAAATTTCGTAAACATAATCCTACTTTATATTACGTTCATTACATGCTTGCATGCTCTTCTTACCGTTCTTAAAAAAAGTTTCCCAAAATTACCCTTTCCCCAAACATTGAAAAAAGCTACCTTTTTATTCTTTGCATATCTTTTAACCGATTTTTTTTTGTCTTCGTAGGCATGTTTTAGTGCAATTAACCCAGAAAATACTTTGGGGACAATATTGGAGCTGGGGGACCCGATCAAAGTTGAAAATATTGATTTATTGGGTCTAAAATTTTTTTAATTTTTTATTATCACGTACATTATATAATGTACGTGATACATACGTGATATGTACATTATATAAATGTATTATTATCACGTCCATTATATAAAAATAAATAACCAATGTCAGGAAAGTATTATAACTTTGTTACCAGCTTTTTTTCAATGAATCTCATTTCAGTCCCTTCACGTATTATTATTATTAGCTGAGACCTTTTACGCGTAGAGGCGGAAATTCCAGCGTTGGGTACTTGAAATTCTCAATCTTCTTTCCTATTAATGAGAGCTGAAAATATATGTTTTATTCATACATAGGCCTTATTCATCAGTTTTTTTATGACTCTGAAGTATGAATATCTATAACATATCAATCAAATGCAAATGGGGGTGTGCATTAATTAACATAACAGTTGATATTCTGTCTTTATTACTTTGAAAAGGGTACCCCTTTCCGTACTATGATATGAGGATAACATGTATGTCATTTATTGAGATGAACGTATTACAGACTAGGCTGACCAATCCCTAGAGAATTTCAATCAAATTGAAACTTACAACTTTTTTTTTACTTTCATTCTTTCAATCAGTACAGATGAAGTAACAGACAAAACAAACAAATATCAATTATGATGTTTGTTTTGTATATTTACACTATTTAAAACCTAAGTTATGAAATGTTTTCCGTGAACTAATTTACCCGCCTATATAATGTAATCGTAGGAAGAGGCAAAATGTAACAATTATAAGTAGAACAATTTCGTTTTATTGGGAAATGATGGCTTCCGATGGTTTTAATATATCTGGTATTTATCTTTCTAAAATAAAAAAGATTCTGAACCAATTATGAAAATCCTAATATTTGTAAATAAAACTTACTAACAAATTACGATTATGAACACAATATTAACATATAATTTGTTTCTTTAATATCAAACTTCTGTCGTAATATATTTCAAATTAAAAATAAACTAATCATGTAGAATTTTTTTTTTTTTTTTAGAAATGGGTTAATTAAATATCTTTTTTGAAAATTCTAATTTAAAAAATTTATTTATTGATGACGATAATATTGTACAGAATATGGAGCAAAAAATTAATCATAATTTGTTTAACCCTCTACAGCATAAATGAAGATCTAAACTATCAAATGATAGCCTACTGTATCCATTTTTATTTGTCTAGACGGTTTTAATCTGATGAATAATTTTTGAGATATATTTTATCAATAAGCAAAATTATTGCGAGGTTCTAGCCTCTCTTAATGTTGACAGTATTTTAAAACATTTACATTACTGCATGGAGCGCTAAAAACATAAACGAAAACAACAATTAAAGTGTCTAATTGACTTCTGTTTATCTAAAGTAATATTTTAAATGCCGGGTGATTCAAAAAGGGCTTTACAATTTTAAAAGCATATAAATACTTATTTATGTATATAATTTACAAATTCGGTTGAGGTCTCATTATGTAGCAAAACAAATCAAGTTTTGACTCAGATAGTTCATTAGTACCGAATTCGGCCACCAGAGTTGTTAAAAATGAATACATTTACTGGTGTGGAAAGTGTTCGATGTGTGTTTTGGTTTCATGAATTGGAGTCTGCAACTGCAGTTGAACATAATTTTCATAGAGATACGGTAGGGAGTTTCCTAGTAAGTATACAATTTACCCTTGGCACCAAACCTTCGTTGAAAGAGGTTGTTCTGTTAAACATATAAAATCACCAGGACGCCCACGCGCCCCTAAAGCTGTTGTGGAACAACTCGGAAAAAGCTTTGCAAATATTCCAAAGAAATCAACTCGACTTGTGACACATGAGATTCGTATTTCACAAACGACTGTTTGGCGCGTATTACGTAAACGATTTTACTTGAAGCCATACAAACTAACCATGGTTCTACACGTTGCAGATGACGACAAAGTTTCTTGACTGCAGTCTATGTGGAAATGATAGATAGAATTGCAGACAACGATGCATTTTTAGACGATGCAATTTTTAGTGATGAGTCAACGTTTCAAATTAGTGGCAAGGTGAACACGCATAACTGCCGATTATGGGATAGCGAAAACCCTCATGAAGCTTTGCAGGACATTTGTGATAGCCCTAAGGCTAATGTTTTTTATGCCCAAAGCAAGCAAAGACTCTATAGCCCGTCTTCTTCAGGAGGCAATCGTAAATGGTATCGTCTGGACATGCTTCAAAATTGTTTAATTCCTCAGTTAGATGATGATGACAAAGATGAACGATATTACTATAAGCAGGTGGGTGAATTACGTCACTACCGCCTAAAAGCCAGGAAGTTTTTTGATACTCGATTTACAGGTCAGTGGTTTGGGCATATAGGTCCAATTACCTGGTCGCTTTGCTCCCCTGATTTGCCCGCTGTAGATTTTTTTCTTGCGGGGTTTCAGTATAAGATAGGGTTTATGTAACACCTTTGCCTGCTGATTTTGTTGAGCTAAGACTTCAATTTAACGGCGCAGCTACAGAGGTAACACCCGACTTGCTGGTTGCAGTCAGGAATGAAATCGACTTCATGTTGGATGTATCTCGCATTCCAAATGAAAGCCATATCAAACCAAAGTAAATGCTGGGTGACAAACGTGATGTGTGTTTCTATGAAATGAAATCTTAACCGAATTTGTGTGATCTCAATAAATTTTTATCTACTTTTAAAGTTGTGAAGTCCTTTTTGAATCGCCCGGTATGATAATTTAGCTTTTATTATCACTAAGTTTTCATAATTATATGTAATATTTAGTTCCATTACAAATCATCTTTTGGCTTTATCATAACAATCTCCAAAGGAGGGACAGAATTTCGAGTCGTTCAATCAGAATCAGAGGAATGTATTTTCTAAAAATGTGGTTTTCAGATTTCGGTGAAAATAAACGTAATTTTTCACGCTTTATCACGCTTTAACTAATTTTTAAATTAGTTTTTGTTATTACGTTATTAGCAGAGATTGAAATCAATGAAATACAAAAATGTAAAACCCAATAAGTCTACATCACGGAATAAAATTTAGTTTATTTAGGAATTTAGTAACGTTACCAAAATATCTCTTTGGCTTTGAATAACTAAATCCTATCTAACAACACACATTTTTTTAAGTATTCATTGTAATAAAAGTAATATTTACAAATTAAGTTTATAATTCTGCTCTTATTTAGATACAGCAATTAGTGAAGACTGCAATCAATTTATTTATTACACATAACACACACACACACACACACATATATATATATTAATAATAGACAAAATTTTAATACTTAAAATTTAGATGTGCCTAAAGCAACAGGAATAAGAATAACCAAATAGTTTACTTTTTTTTTTAGAAGTAACAATACTTTCTCTATTCTGTATCAATGCGGTGAAATATCTGTTAAAAATATTCATCTTATTCCTGAAAGTGCTCTTTTTTGTGTAGACTTCTTTTGTAACTGACAAAGTAATATCAGAAATCTATGAAAAGTTTTCCGACACCCAATATTATTAAGTTTTCTCATATCAAACTGCCTGAATAATGTATAACACTTTCGTTCTTTCATATTTACTTTTCTTTTTTTTTTTATAAAGGAAGTAAAAATAAAACTTTTATTCTCTTTTAGGTTTAAAATTATAAATGACATACGTATCATAGTTCTTTTAATAAAGCTGCAACACCCAACCAACCATTGAGAAGTAACTTCATATAATGATTACCTTATATAAATGAAAACTGTTTTTCTATTCAATAAATAGTGTCATGAAACGTGATAGATTTTTTAAAGTCATCAGCTAGTTGACTGATTTAATCTTATTCACCATTCCTTTCTCTTCTATACTCATCTTTTAATTTATATAAGTTAATTTTAATATATATAATACAGCTATCATCCTCAATTATCCGTTTTCTATACTTCTCAAATTTTCTTTTGGTCTCTTTGTCATCAAATTAACTAACCTGAATTTTTTAATTCACAACTACCATCTAGTTTATCTCTTCATCAAGATTCTTCATCAATTTTCTTTTCTATTTGTCTTAAGGTAGTTTCATTTGGATTTCATGAAACCCCTCATTTCAGCATCCTTCTGCAGCACCAAATTTCAAAATCTCCATTCTTTTTTTCTGTATGTACCGTGTTCACTAGTGCAAAAACACTACCATCCACATAAATATTTTCAAAAATTTCTTTTTAAATCTTAGATTTTTTTTAATACCGGCAAATTTCTTCTTTTCATAAAAGTTCACCTTCCTTGAAATAATCTGCTTTTGATAAGTTTATTATAATTGTTTTAAAATTATTAAATACTGTAACTGCCTCGGAAATGGATTAATAAAAAATTTTATTTCAACCATTCATCTGGAAGGTCTCGGTCAGGTATGGCACTTTTCATTTGCTACTAAATTTCCCTTTCCACTTACAGGCTTCAAGCTTACTTGGTGAATCTACAAAAAAAGTCCTTTTCGGAGAAATTTATCAGCATTGTATGTTAATGATTAATGTATTTCATCTGTATTGTGTTTCTTCGTTTAATATGTTCTTTTTGTCAAATTTAGTATGTTCGTAAATTTAATATTGATCATATGAATTAAGCTCTTAATTTTTCTGAACTATGAGTAAAATTTGTAGGTTGTGTAACCCTAATTTACGATTTATAACAGAATATGAACAAACAGATTACTTGTAATTTCCTTGTCCTTACCATATTCAAAATAGATTACAAACATACTTATAAAATATATAAGAAACACACTGGTATAGAAAACTTTATATACAAAATATTCTTTGACTTCCATAGTTCAAAAATGCAAATTTCTTACATATGTTACAATGCATGACTGATAGCAACACTGAAGAAATCAATAGAAAAACATCTGGTACAAGTTATTGACAACCCACCCATATCTATAGACAAGCTATTACAACAAATATATTAAAATCTTAGTAACAGAAAATAAATCAGATTGGCGGTTTATATATTAATTTTAATAAATTTGAATCATTTTTTTCAATGAAGGTTACTCTGTGGCTTTCAGATTAAAAACAACAAAAATTACAAACACTTTTCAAGGGTACACAAATTAATCTGCAGTAATTATATTAAATATTATATCGGAGAAACGACATAATTTATCACAGATTAAAAGAAGACATAACATTAAGATTAGTTTTTCTTAACACCATCTCAGTATGGATTTATCACATAATGGATATCGAACTTGAAAAATATGAAATTTACTAGCCCGCTAAATTTGACAAAAAAATACACAAACGAATACACAACAGGTAGAAGGAATACGCTATCCGACTACATTCTTAGGAGATTTTCCAAAAGTTAAAATATTAATAGCAGTGCTAATGGAAATTTTACCGCGGAAGGTGCTGATAATTACCTGCGGAAAGATTTTTTCGGAAATTATTTATAATTAGTTAATATTTGATTGTTAAACTTTTCAATATTTAATAATTAAAAAAAAAATTCTACATTGTCGTTGAAATACTTTGAAGCTGTATAATATTTTAAGTATCGAATTTTAAACTGCTGTTTACGTTAATAAAATAAGATTCTTACAAAATAATAGCATTCTTTTAAAATATATAAATATTGAGGCCATAGTAAGAAAACAGCAAATTAAAACTATAGGTATACGAATATTTTTCGTTTATACGACATGAACTTCATTTGCCACATTGTTTAATAAATTTCAGATAAGTAGGTCAGTCTTTTGAATATCTTGTTTGCAGGAGTAATTTCACTGAGCTTAATATACGTGTAAAGATGTTCTAATTTACATTCTGTATGCTAACATTAGAAATTTTGTAAAATTATTCTGAATTTTATCCCAAGAAATTTAATTTATAAAACTAAACGCTTAATTTTTATTAATTCTGTTTACTTTTATCGAGCATTATTAAATATAAATAAAGATATATGCTAAACGGTTAGTGAAATAATTTGTAAAAAAAGGATTATGCTCAGAAAATTGTTTAAACTAAAATTTTTCTTATACTCTAAACCTTGATGACCACTTCTGTTGTTAAATAGTCATCTTCAGCAGTCACTACGGAAGAAGTACATGTAAAATGTATGTAAAATAAAAAAACAAAAAACTGATAAATAAATAGTATTTGCAAAACTATAAAACATTTTTAGCCTAGATTTAAATATTATCCTATTTATTTAAGCCCTATTAAGAAAAACAACTTTCATTAAAATAAATTATTTTATATACAAAGGTTTTAATATTGATTAAAGAACTGATTATTTCAAAAGTACATCTTCTTCAAAGATCTAGTTACATTGAACGTAAAAACTTCTACAAATTAATATTTAATTTACCATTAATAAAAGAAACTTATAACAAATTATAAAGAAACGTAACAACTAATTAAAAAAACGTAAATAGTAAGGGAATATTCTAATCTATTGATAATAAAAGAAATTACTTTTATATTTTTCTTAAAGGAACAAAAGGAACAAGGCAAATGGTTGGTAAATATTTTTTTATAGAAGCATTACAAAAAAAGAGGAACAAAAATGTTATAGTTCATACTCATTTATAAAAAAAGTAATTATATGAAGGATAAAAATATGTGAAATTAAAAAAACAAGTAAACAAAATTAGTATATGCAAGTAAACATTTATGCTAAATGGTTTTTGAAATACAGTGGAGAAAATATTGTACTCCAGAAACATATACAAAAGGTTTACTTAAAATCTATACCATTTTTATTAAATGTAACGGCTCTTTTTCAAAATAGTATAAAATAAAAGTTTAGAAAAGTAGATTGAAATCTAATTAAACTGTGTAACTTATACTCAAATTTGAGTACAAATTATACTGGAGAATTGAGGTTAATTTAAATAGTATTTAAAAAAAAAAAACAGTCACCAGATTAATATTATTCTTTTAAAAAGGAAAGCTTTTGTATTCATTTGAAGTATATTTTAATTAATGTAAGGAGGCGTCGCAAATGATATGAAAAAATAATTAAGAGTATACTCAAACACATTTTATAATAAAAAAAAATCAGGACCAACATTTACATTTCGAATGCACATATAAATTATGTTATTATGGATAATAATCAGCTGTAGCTGATTCTCCATAACTGTTATTCCCACTGGGTTGGTCTAATAGTTAACTCGTCGTCGCAAATCAGTTGTTTAACAGGTGATTTTCGTAGTCGAGGGTTCTGATGTTCAAATACTAGTAAAAGTTAGTTACTTTATACGGATTTGAATATAAGACAATGGTTACCGGTGTAACCATTGTCTTATATTCAAAGTGGTTGGGGTTTAAGTAACCACACGTCTCAAGAATGGTCGGCCGGAGTGTATACAAGACTACACCTCATTTGTATGTCATACATAACATCTCATCTAACTGGGTCGTGGATGGGTTGCTTGTTGTTGAACAGATAACAACGTACACATTAGGAATAATAATAATAATATTTGTAATAAAATAAAAAAATATAAATTGTTCTATCAGACAAAATAAAACAAACATAACCAAAAAATTATGTATTAGCTGTGAACAGTTCAAGAAGTAATCAAAATGTTATATTACATATCCAAGCAAACTAGCGTATTTCAATACTGAAATATTTCGTCACAGCCACATCGGTCTTCCTTGAAATACATTATTTCTTCGTGTACTGTAAATAAGGGACATTCTATCAGTACATGTTGATAACCCAGGTACATGTTTGAGTGACAAACTGTATTGTAAATTAATAATTTGCTTTCTGCTTGGACTGCTCATAAACACATTTGGACATAAATAAAACACTATACAAAAAATTTATTTGAACAAATTCAATTAATTGTAGCAATCAGCGAGATGGATTGCTGCACATGTTCTCAAATCGTAGAATTTGAGAACATTGCGGTTCTCAATGTCACTTGACACGGCGGTACCCTCTTTTCTCCTCCAGATTGATTTTCTTGCGATTCTTAGATTTTAATTCGGCGATTGAAAAAAACTCTGCTTCGCATAGATAAGTTGTAAGTAGAATTAAGATTATCTGAGGTTTACCACCTTTTTTTTTTGCTCAATAACAATAATTACAATCGGCTCTCCTGCGGAGCCATAAGTAAGTTTCCTGACAAAAGCACGTGATAAGGGGATCCTTAAGAAATCCCCAAAATATGTATAGTAAAACAAAGACATATGTTCGGATTCCATATTTACAAGTAATATTTTTTTTAAATCTTAGATTCAACGGCAGAGTTTTTATAAAATTTACTGCATCCATTACATATTGTAGGACCTGGTTCAGTGTAGGACTCAAATATTTTGAAGCGATTGCTTCCCTGCGAAAAACGCAGTAGGTTCACAGTGCTTCATGGGCTTTGCTTTGACTAAAACCCGGCTATACTTTAGAGCAGTCGGACATAGAACGCACCAAGTCCCTTCCAAACTGTTTTCGGATATAAAGTATCAAGAATTTCGAAAAAGTCTTGAGCCTTTGCAGTAGCTTGATAATGTTTTACGGAAAAGATCTTCTACAAAGTTACTACCATCTATAAACCGTGTACAAAAATCATTTATTATTATCTGAAGCTTCATCCAGCTGCTAGTCAAATTTCATCCGTTTTAAATTTTCAATTAATTGATTGAGGTTCTCCACTATCAGCTGTATTCTGTGGTTGACGCTGTTATTAGACAAAGCCAGTTTTGAGAGTAACTTCCCAGCAGTTTTACAGATCATAATGTTCATCACGTCTACAATAGCTGGTAGAATGAACTCTTTTGATTGTATGGAGCTTCTTACATTTTGTGATTCTGTCTTCTAGCTTGTAGGAAGCTAGCAAAGCATTGTTTGGTATTGATGCCTGCTCAAAAAACTTATCCTTTAGATGATTTAATTCTTTTAGCTTCCTGCTAAAATAGTCAGGTGGTTTACTGACTATACTGGGATGAATGATTCCTACGTGCCATTTCAACTTACTTGGTAGCATCTCGTGCCAGAACTTTCATACATAGAACAAACTGTGGCCTCTCTTCGACATTGACTTCTCTTAACGTAAAACCAAAGTTCAAATAGTTGACATCATGTTTTCCATATTTACACTTTTTCACACTCTTGCCACTGGTTGACGATATGGCCTCTTTATTATTACTCTCACAACACTTATTGCTGTTTAATTAAAACCGATCCATTTTAAAAAATGCATACAACAAAACATCCTTCAAAAACGTCACTTGACTTGATCACAAAAATATTCAGTTGATACAGTCTCAAAAAAACATTCAGTTGATACAGTCTCAAAAAAACTAATTCAGTACTAAAACTTGCGAAAGCGACATTTATTTTTGTACTAAATCTCAATTATTAGAAAATTCAAGAAATTACTAAAATAACCGAGAGACTAGCACAGTGTCATCTAGTAACCATTTATACAGAGGCTTCCGCAAACAGTAAGTAAGTAGTTTGCAACAGTTCCGCTAGATGTCACGTTCTATGACATTGAATTGAAGATTTTATTTTACATTTACGAACGTGTACGGCAATCTGTTTAAAACTAGTGAACAATAAGCAACCCCCCCCCCCCCGGGGGCCTGTAAGATTAGGATTATATGTATGAGATATAAATGTAGTCTTGTACAGACTCAGGCCGACCATTCCTGATACGTATAGTTTATTGAACCCCCACAATCAATTAAAAATGTAAATTACGAAAATTGTGAAACATTTCGCGACGTCCCGGTGAGGAAGTCCGGGGTACCCGTCGCCGAGGCGCACGTTTTAGCAACCACTGATTTGGACGAAATATATGAACAAGATTTAATAGTAGCTATCAATTTAAAATTAAAATATTATTTAATAAATTTTATTTTTTTTAAACCAAAGATACTAAATTTCAAATAATTTAAAGTTGTATTAATATAAGTGCAAGTTTTGCACCTGGATTTCTGCCAGGTCTATAACCCTGCAAGGAATTTATGATGGTTATGCCTTTCAAGTGAAAATAAATAAGGAAATATTCTCTGTGGGTGTCTCGCTTATCTTCTTTCAATCGTACCTCAGTTTTTTTTTTTTATCAAAGCTGCTTAAAGTATTGTTAGATTAACGTGACACTAAAATAATGCTTTGCAAATAAATTCAACAAATTTTTTGCAAAATAGAATCTTTTGTAATAAAGAATTTTTCAAATCTATTTATATTATACGTTTAAATTTTCTTTTATGTAAGTTGTTCTGTATTTTGTAATATGAAATCTAATATATTAAATGTAATATACGTGTGTGCACAAGCTCGCTCGCGCATGTAGTTTGTTTTACTACACATTATTCCTCAAATAATATTCGGATTCGTTTTTTAATGAAATTTTATATGAGTGTTTAATAGTTCTTAATGAAAAATAATTTATAAAACAGCTACATTAAGGTTATTACCCGTTCGTAAATATATAAAAAAAAATTATAATTCAATAAAGGCAAAGCGGTTTTTTACACGACTGATCAAAAAGGAGTGTAATGTATTTAGGGTGTATGTATTCTACAATGCCCGAACCGATTTAGATGTACGACCTCGCGTTGGAATCGTTGCGTTACTGGGAGTGTCATAGACTATATATTGAAGTTTCTTCTAACTATATAATCGTTTGAAGTGAATGACTTTAATAAACCGAATGAAAAATATTACTGTTTTGAGACGTGAAATTGAGTGATCGTATAATAATCTCTACAAACAATCGATGCAAATAAAAAATCGACCGATTGTTAAAATTCAAACAGGGTATTTGTTAGTAGGTTGAAGGCTAACTTTGGCATGCATTAGTTACACTCTCGATCTAACAGATCACGGTTATTCGGAATTGTTGCTGTATCTTCGCAACCAATCTTACGATTTTCAAAATTCAAACTGGGAATTTGCTATTATAATACAAAATCATGATGGAACCAAACCAGAACAAAAATTAACTGATATATTCAGAAAAATCAAGTGACCTGCGCTACGTGAAGATTAGATTGAACCCGGCGAGGGTTCCTACAAACGGTCTTTGTAGACTTTGTTGACAGTACGATTACAGGTAATGCCGTCGGCATCGGATTGAGAATCGGGCCCACTATTATCGAATTTGATGCATTAGGGAGACAGGGCAAAGTGGAACAGCGAATGCTTCCTCTAATATTGTGCCGACTGTAACAGTGCATAAACTAGAAGGAACTACCGTAGATAGGGCATCGTAGATCTGAGGACTCGCATCTTTGCCAAGGGCCAGGCCTACATAACACTGAGTTACGTAAGACAGTTGGAGAGTTTAGCTAGTAGTTGTTTGGATCCCAGAAAATTGCTGTATGATCTGCACGATAAAAAGTCTCCCGACGAACTCAATCGCTTGAGAATTCTGTAAGTTTAGATTAATATACGCCAATTAAATAAATAAGTTAAAATGTTTACGGTTTTTTCATTTGGCTCAGTACGTTAAATACGTTATAACTATACGTTTTCGAATTGTGAATTTTTCCCGATGATCACCAAAAAAGTTTAAATAATAAAATCAATTATAAAAATTAAAAACACGTCTGCCAAAAAAAAAAATTAATTAATAAATTGAAAAAAATTAATAAAAAAAATTTAAAAAAAAATTGAACTAAAAAACGACAATAAAACGAACTAAAAAAAAAGAAAACAAGGTATGGAAATAAAGGACTAAACATCGTTTTTTAGTAATGGTTGACCAATCAACTTTCAAACATGGTTAAGATGTTTAAATAAATTTTTCATGATGTAGAAATAGCAGGCATTTAAGGCTGTCTATTGATTAAGTTCTCACCAGATCTTACATCGGTAAGAAAATTTTATCGTTGAACAAAAGTATTTAAATGCAATCGGTGTGGCTTTGAACAGTAATTGTCTGAAGTACTTTTCGGAATCTGACGACAACTTTTTTCATTTTTCCTTATACATCAGTGGGTATTTGGAGATATTCGCAGAGAAATTATAAATATAATCTTTTCTGTTTAGCCTCCAGAACCACCGTAAGGTATTACATCAGAGGATGAATGAGGATGCTATGTATGACTGTAAATGAAGTGTAGCCTTATACATTTTCAGGTCGACCATTCCTGAGATGTGTAGTTAATTGAAGCCCAGCTATCAAAGAACAACGGTGTCCACGATCTAGTACTAAATCTAGTACTAAATAGAAGTAACTGCCTTTACTAGAATATAAATATTATCTAACCAAACTTAACCTAGTCTCGCTTCGCTCACTAATCAAGGTTACCGAGCGAAGCGAGCGTAAGTTAATTTTGGTTAGATTTAATTTTAGTTCAATTTTTTTTGTTATCTTTTTTGTTAGTCGTGTTTTTACATCCTTGTACGAAGTAAAGGAAGTATTGTGATCACGAAATATTTCGGTTATCAGATTTATGAAAATATCCATTTTGACCATTCCTAAATCCATTTTGGCTAGGTTCGGCGTGACGTCTGTATGTACGTATAAATGTATCTCGCATAACTCAAAAACAATTAGAAGTAGATGTTGAAATTTTGGATTTAGGACTGTTGTAACATCTAGTTGTGTATCTCTCCTTTTGATTGCAATTGACTGAAACAAAAGTGTACAAAAAAGACAAAAATCCAAAAAATTGGATTTTTGACTTTTTCTTAACTGAGGTAATCAGTTCTCATTGAGACTTTTCAACGATATATCATAAGCGGTATTTATTTTCATTGGTTCCAGAATTATGGTCAAATAAAATTTTAATTAATGAAATATTAGGATTACAAGGGGAAGGCACATCGATTCGAAACAGACTTCATCTCCTTTTTTTAATTTTCTTTTAATTTAAATATATTGATTTATTAATATTATTAACCTTTGATTGTAAAAAAAAATTACGGTAAATAATTCAATAACAATAAAAAAAAATTGGAAAAATATATCATAAGTTGTTAATGAAATAAAGTTTTATGTACTTTCCATTTTACAAAAATGTGTATAGGTAATTTTATATGCGTATAAGGAAGTCATGCGGCGTTTTCATAAATTTATTTATTTCTTAACATTTACTTCTTTCTACTGTGTTGAATATCTTGTTTTTGTTTATACTATACGGTTTTTCTTTATTTACGTAATAACTGCCAAAAGTAGAAAATCTTTTTAAATTGGTACTGCACCTTTTTAAATTGTCAGTCATAAAATTCGATTAATTTTAAATTAAAGGTGCACATACGAATAAAACAAGATTATACTAACTGCTGTAATTAAATTTTCTACAGTATAGAGTTAATACAGTGTTTTATTACTACGATGTCTGAGAAAAGGCTTAAGTAAAGCGTGGTGTTAAGTTGCATACACTTAAAACCTATACATATAGATAAAGGAGGTGCCAACAGCTCTATATTGTGCTACTGCGTGTTATAAAGTTTCTCTGTGGTAAAAAGGTGTTTTATTGTGTTTAGTGTGTGTTTAGGTGCTAGAGTTTGTTATTCTGTAGAATTTGGATTTTGAATATCGACCCGTTAGTTCAAAAGTTATATAATTATTTCATTTTAAGCTAAAAACCACGTCGCGAAAGAGGTTAAGGTGAACTTAGTTTTAATATTGTGGCTTTATTAGGCTAAGATACAATGTTTATTATTTATATAATAATAATATTAGCTGCTTAGTTATAGTTTTCAGTGAAACGCTGCTTAAATTAAGTTAAATAGTTTTAATTAGCATTTTTCTGACTTTTTCACCACGCGCTTGTAGGACAGCTTTCAGCGGCCATTTTATGTCCAAAGTTAGACTCCAAGAGTGGCTACCTCTGCAAAGAGGTTGTTAAAAGACATTTACTGGCAGTCCTTCCAACTGTCTTTTAAATTCCAGTGAATCGTACGATTGAACTGTGAACTATACTTAATTTAATTTTTATTTTCTATTATTTAAAGTTACCTATTTTATAAGTGAATATTTTTTAGCGTGCCCCTAGGGACATAGGACTGAATTACAAGAGAAAATTTTTTTCGAAAATTGTTTTAAGTTCTACAATTCGTTCGTGAAAGATATTGGGCTTGGTGAAATTTTTTACTAAGTCCTCATAAGGATTATATAGGAAAATCTTGTTTTCCTTATAAAGTACCCGTTTAGGTACTGGGCCAGACCCCCCCCCCCCCCAATTTAAGTTTATGTACCGCGGAGTTCGTTAGAACTTCGTCAGTAATTGGCGATGAAGTCAACGAACTACGTTTACAGGTCTAAACATGACCTAATGTAAAGTGAAATGAAAATGTGAAAAAAAATAAGCGTGAAAACATGATATTTTAGTTCAGTTAGATTAGTAATAAAGAATACTTTTAAACAATACCTCGAATTTTGTTAGACAACGTTTTTTTTCCATTTGATGAACCGCGGGATTTGAATGTCATTTTATTCATTTTTTTAATGTACCTTTACGAATCGCGCCGCTAGATAGTAGTACTTGATAGTACTAGGTGGCATACAAAAACTTGATAATGTACTTGAAATAATAAAATTTAAAAGAAAATATGCTACAGCTTGTTTTAATAGTAAATGTTGTTATGTAAATGAAAGTACTGTGGAACAATTTTTTTTAATTCCCATCACTTCTTTAAAAAAAAATAAAAGTATTAGCTTACAAGAGATTATACTAGTTTTATTAAAAACTGAATAAATAAAACAGAAATAAATTCGATTGGTAAAATCGAATTTAACGATAAAAATTGAGGTTTACAGTTACAAAGTAATAACTGCAATATTACATCACGGATTTTCGATTCGTAAAGGTTAATATTAGTTTTATTAAAAAAGGAAAAATATCGTATGTAGTGAATATGACTATCAACAAAAAAAAAATTGTCCGTGAAATCCAATTTGTTTGTTCTAAGGCAATAAATTTTAATAATAAATCCATAAGATAACAATCAGTAATTCATAAAAAAAAATAAAAGAATAATTAACAAAACGCAGAGATATCCAAATTACAACGAAATTGTAAATCGTGCGGCTAGTGTCTCAAACTAAATATATAACAAAATATAAAATGATATCTTTGGATATCATTTCTTCCGCTCAAAAACAATAATTTTTGTAATATAAATAAAACTGTTTTTAACAAAACGATACTGATATCAAAAAAGGTAAGTCACTACATTTCTATTATCAAAATCTGTTATTAATTTAGAATTTTCTTTAAAAAAATACATGTCAAATATATATAATAGACAATAGATATACAATAATAGATAATAAAAAATGTTTAAGCGTTCCATATAATAAACAAAAAAAAAGTTTTTTTACAATCTCTTACCGGCCCGATTTCATTTATATGTAATACATATCACATTTACAGAAATTTTGCAGTTCTTATGATTATTCGTTGTTTAATAAATGAAAACGGGCCGGTAAGAGTTTTGTAACAAATTTTTATTTACTGTCTACTAATAGATAGTGTCAAAATGATGATTAAAAATCGAATAGGTTTTTTAAATTTTGATTTTAAGAAACATTTTTAGTAAGAATGATTAATAATAATAATAACAATTATTACTATTTCTTGATTTTTTTTTAACGATACGTTGAATCTTTAATTTTAAAATTATTTTAATTATTCTACAAGACTTATTTCACACAAAAAATCTATTTAATTTCAACTGAGCTTAAAAAAATGAGGTATCAGATTTTTATTAAATTCTTGTAAATTGAAAATTATTATCTTTAGATTATATTCTACTGAAGTATAAAATTAAAATACAATTAAAAAAAAAGTATGTTTTGTATACCCTCATTTATTTAGCACGCTTGGATAAATCATAAAGTGTTAGTTTTTTGCTCGAGTTAATCAGAAACGTTTTTAACAAACAACTGAATTTTATTCTTCGTGAATGTAAAATATATAAAGGGTTTTAATCGAACATATAAAAAAAATTATAGTCACGTGTAATGTGAAATATCTATTTTTATTTTTATTTTTCAGTAGCTTATTTATTCCTAATGTATAAGTTATACTCTGTTCAACCGGTGAACAATAAGCAAACGCCCCACAACCCAATGAGATGAAGATGATATGATATGTAAATGAGGTGTAGTCTTGTATAGACTCAGGCCGACCATTCCTGATAGGTGTGATTAAGTAAACCCCAACCATCAAAGTACACCGGTATCCACCGACTAATATTCAAATCTGTATAAAAGCAAATAACATTTTTACTAGAATTTGAACCTCAAAACCTTCGACTTCGAAAATCAGCTCTTAAACAACTGATTTTCGAGGCGAGTTAACCACTAGTCAAGCCCGGTGGGTTAATTATATATAATTATTAATAATTATAAGACCAACTAATTCTGAAATGTAATTTTTAAAATTTGTATTGGATTTCATTGCTAGAATAAATTAGTCATATTACTGGTTTATTAATATTGCTGATGAGTTTTAAGCTTAAAAAATTACTTATAATAAAAATAAAACTCCAAGATACTCTTATGTTTCATTCTTTTCTTTGTTAACCAACAGTATTTTATTTCTTTACTAAGAAATTTCTATAAAAGATTGAAGAGAAATGTACCCTTTTTACAACGTTTTGACGTAATTCGATATTATTACATCCTGTATGAAGTGCAGAGAAATAGTTTACTATAAATAATATTTACTATAAATAGTATTACTATTTAATATATTTACTATTTAGAGAAAATATGATCTACTAACTCTTTAATGAATAATCATTTCTCGTTGATCTCATCCAATTTGAGTCTTTTTGGATCAACAATTTTCCAGTTATTTCTCATTTTTATTTTCAATAATATCTATTTCTAACAGAAATGGTTTTTCTTATTATCACGTTCTTCTTGATAAGGTAAGTAAGAAAAAATTCTTTAGTATTTAAAGAACTTAATTCTTATTATGTCGTATATGAACTGAAATTGCCTAGGTTAACGGAAAAAAGAATGGGCATAAAATAAGACAAACCTCGATTTTTTTATTGTTACTCTGAAGCGAGTTACTAAGCTTCAAATTCATCGGTAAAGATATAATGCCACTAGTATAGATTGATACAAACATTGTACACAAAAATATTTATGTTAAAGTAAAATATATTTCATTAAGTACTTGAAAAAAACTAGTTGTTACTTAAATGTAAGTGTGTAGTCGTAAACCATATAAGCCTACTTCGTTATGGAAATATAATTCTTTTTAGTTATAATAACTGAAAGCAGTTATTTTTTGCTAGGATATTATTTACCTTTACATTTATGAATAGCTCATTTCAGGCGTATTTTTGTGTACTAGTTGGATTGGTTTTGATGATTTATTTTATATGATTATATTGTTGTGAGACTTTTTTTCTCTTATATTTGTATATGCTGTATGACACGTTATTTCTTGTGTATTCTATGTATTTCTGATGTAATTTTTCCTCATTTTTTCATCCTGCAGTATGTTTGATGTGGCATTTTTCTTTGTATGTAGTTTCATAATCTGTTTTCTGTATCTTGATGTATTGTGATGTATCATGTTTGCTGTGACTGACGTGTTTTTGTTGATATTCCTATTATGATGCAATTGCACTATGATGTATGAATATGTGAGTAGGCGTATCACTCCCTTTCCAGAAGGAATGCTTCATTAGCGGTACCAGGAAGGATGGTAGCCAGGGGTGGTGGTTTAGTCGGTAGTGCGCAGGCTTACATACGCATATTAATAACATCTTGGGGCACCTGTTAGCGAGCCCAACACTGCTTAGTCGTCCGTAAATGGGATTTCCCACCTCTTTAACAAAAAAAAAAGAAAAAAAAGGATATTATTTACCACTAAATGATTTGAACATAAAATATTGAAAAAAAATCGATTACGTTAGGTTTTGGTTAACCTATTCTCTTGTTTGTTTTTAATTATTTTGACGTTACACAGAATAATTACTATCATTGTTATTATTACGAATATTATTTCTGTGAACTTTAGCCTCGCTGTTTTGTAACCAATTTAAGAGATTGGTTTGTATAATAGAATTTAATCTATAAAATAAAAATTATAGAAAATTATGCCAGTCTTCGTAGTGGAGTGGTAACGTCTCCGACTGTCATCTGGAAGTTCTGGGTTTGAATCCTGATCAGCTATGTCATTTTTTCACAAGCTAAAAAAATTCATTCGTTATCATTAATCGTTAGCTCTTACAGAGTTCCAACCAAAATAAGAAAAAATATATAGAAGTTCATTGCTGCTGAGGTTTCTTTCCTCCATTTCCATAAATATTCATCACATCTATAAATTTTTCCGAGGAAAGAGAGAGAGCAGATATTGTGTTAAAATAAAAATAAATTACAAAAGATAATTTACAATATTAATTAATTGTGAAACATCTAGTTAGTTAATGCTAAACATTTTCTTAGCGTATTAGTAAGACAGTAATATTATTACCGGAAATGCAAATATGATTGACTGACAATTGTTGAGGTCTCTTAGCACCTGGATTTTTACTATTTTTTTAATTTTTTTTTGTAAATAGATTATGCTAGGTCAAAAGATAAAAAATATGTTTATCGAAAACCAACAAGATATTAAATATATAATACCAAAAAGATATTATACTGAGAAAAAACACTTTATTGTAGTAGTAGGATAACGTTCTGATGAACTAACTATAAAAGAATAAGTATCTAACGCGTATTCCCTATGATGTAGAAAGGAGAGTATAATCTGCGTTAGGACTGAAGTGATTCTGTGACAGCAGTTACTTCTCAGGACTGTCTAAGAGAGGCAGTGCCATCATTTTGAATAGGAAAATCTTATGATAAATAGTTAATTAGTTGAGTGATTTTACTCACGCTTGTGATTAAAAACTTATTAAAAAATTCCATGAAAATCGGTGAAATGATTTGGCCATAACATTGTCAAGATTCACACAAGAAAAATAGACGAAGAGCCAAAAGGTCGATTTAAAAATGTATCTTAAAGCAAGGGTTTTTTAAGATCTATAGAAATTAATTGTGTTGAATTAATTATTGTATTAACAGTAGGAATCGAGCAAAACAGCTCGACTGATATAACCTCCCAACATATATTTTAATTAGAAAGATAAGATTGATGACAAGATAATTAAAAAAATATCTAGATCCTCGCCGGAAATTGAATACTTGATTGAGATTTATCTATATTTGAGTTTATGTAAAGGTAAACAGAAATCTATATTAAACGAAGATTAGCCAATACACGTATACAATCTCCCTGGTATGTACAAATAAACGTACTACATAGATTATCTCCTTTAAATAGGTCTTAGTAAGAGTAGTTAATTTAATAAAATGCAATACATGTATTATACAGGGATAAAGAAAATTTGAGATTTAATTATTTCTTAACTACTGGTAAAGTAGAATTGAAGCTGATGAAAGTGTAAGATATTAGTAGCATTAATAGATGTAAAATCTATGAGAGAGACATTAAAGAAACTTTTGAAAAATGCAAATTCAATTATGTCTGCTTTGAAGTACTACTTTTCTTTTTTTTTTTTTAATCTTTATCCGATCCTTCATTTGTTTAGTTTCTTTGATAAATTCTGTTCTTATAATTAACTTTTAAATTACGATTACATCATGTCTCGTAACTTATAAATATTACTGGTAAACTTATACGTATTGGAAAAGAGCAGAAAAAATTAAGATTTTAGGTAATTAGCGTTTTAAAATATCGGAGATAAAAAAATGGGGAGGAAAAAACTCATAAAAAGAATGGATTTAAAGAAAAATTATTCTTAATGTAATCTTTTGACGGGAATGACTAGAGAAACATCTTTAATTTTCTTATTTTCTTATACATCGATTTCAGGAGTAATTTTTCTCTTCATTTATTCACTTCTCATAAATCTTTTACTCTATAATATTTATAAAAGATTCGTCTTTAATAACAGATGATTAGCCGCTATATGATATCCAGTATAAGAAATTACATTTTTATATTGCAAATATTCATTCTGACGTCCGGCTGGAGTCGTTCGGCGGGAGACTAATTTAATATCGATTCGATTTAAAATTGTCAGTTCTTGTGATTTCTTTATTTTTATAAGTTATCTTATCGCTCTATGTTTTTCTAAGATTATGAATATTTAATTTAATCTTTCCTACTGTTGTTATAACTATTCTTGTTAATTAATGTCATGCACATCCTTATTATTTAGTTTTTATTTTTATTATATATTTATTTTACGAAATTTTTATGCAATTACTCGTAAACTAATCAAGCACTGTTAAACTACTTCAAATTTAATGAAAATTGGTTGCAGGACTTGTCTATGGAAAAAACTGTTGGATAAAATATGCTTTAATTTAAAAATACATTTTATTTAAATTGAATGTTAAATTACTTTTCAACCGGATTTAATTCAAAATATAATTGCCGTTGTATTTAACGATGAACTTACTCAATACGAATGACAATATTTAGTTTGATAAGATTCCGAAATTGTGAATGTTTTTAAAACAAGAAGTTATTATTAGCTGCAATTTAATTTTACTTTTCCGACTGCATAATGCTACAGCAGAGCTCTAAAAGGGAAAGTATTGTAATCGGTCCAATTTGGGCATATGCGGTTTTCATCGGATTTTGACGTTTTTGCACCTAAGGAACTCAAAAAACCGGATGGAAATTTTCCGGACGTTAATGTTTGTATTACATGTGTTCGGTGTTGGCGGCCTCTAAATCACCTTTTATCTGCAGAACTACTAGACCGATTTTGACCAGACCAGTTCAGATTACTTCATTAAATTAAATTTTCAACTTAAAAGGTCAAGGGGGTGAGGCTGTAGAGCAAGGTCACCCTCACTATCTCGATATTTTGCCTAATTAAGGTCGTATTTTTCCTAGGGACATTTTTAACAATGAAAAAATAACATTTACAAAAAAAATGTTTTACAAAGTCGCATTCCCACCTCAAAAACGTTTGAGTCGTCTGCTGTGTTGTCACGTCACAGGTGAGCGGTAGAATTAAATAAATTAATAAGATTTAAAGTGTAAAAAAGAAACTCGGTCTGGTTGGGTCTCGAGCTCGATCGTCCGGTTGATTCAGTACTTGGTGCGTTAAGCCTCCTGGCTACACCAGTCTTCAGATCGTCCAAGGGAAATTTGTTCTACGTAATTTGTGAAATTACATTAGTTTAGTTAGTGCCGACCGTCGCCGCTAGTACTGCCACACCCGCGCACATTAAATACGGAATGCGCGAGCGCTTTATTTAAAATCATTGAATTAAATAAAAAAATAAAAAATTATATTTAAATGAAATATAAATATTTTAAATTAAGTTGTGTGTGTAAGCCGTGCATCAGAAACAATCCACAGTTGTAGGACTTTTCCGGAACGCGGCTTTAGCCACGTGAGGAGAAAGTCCTACAACTGTGTTGCCAGCTTGCTATTTAATTATTTTAAAAATATTTTATTTCAGAGTAAGTTAAGGCAACTTATAAAATCATAATAGCGTGTAAGGTTGGATAAACTGGTAGATTGAAATGACCTGGTAATCTTTTTTAAATCATCTGTGTAACTTCAAGTAAACTGAAGTATCAAATATTTTTCAAAAGTATGATGGTATATGTAAAATCAGAATAAGATTGTACATTCCCCTTTTTTAATATTTTCTAAATTTTTATATTTTAAATTAATTAAATTGTTTGACTCCCCTGACTGTTTAAAGGATACGCCTAATAATATAATAGTACAAATATTTGAAAAACATTTTGAGTGACGTGACATGTAGTTTATGTTTTTTAAAACCATTTTCGATTCTGTTTCAAGTTATTTCAAAATATTTTGTGTATGTATGGTGTTTTTGATTTGTAGCTGTTTGTGAAGTTCGAAACCATACACTCACCAGAATAGTGAGGTATAAAAAAAAATTGTTGCACGTATTTGCCAGATCTTACAATTATTAATATTGATTTTTTAAAGTAGATTGCTTGAACCTTTCTAACCAATTACAAAAATGTGAGTGCTACAATCCAGAATTGCATCTTTATCATGCATCAAAATGTAATACACCTTATCGTTTTTAACGTCCAATTTGTTTCTATTAGCTAAAACAGCTGAAAAATAAAATAAAGCAGTTTTTGAACACATCTACTGAAGGTTCTTGACTTAAGTACTTGGTGCAACCGAAGTTCTGTGACCATACGAATCCGTTTATTACGGTCGATTGTATCGCATGAGAATAGTTGAAGCGATTTTAACAGAATTTGCAGAATAAAATATTCTATCTCTGTGGCGGGGTGGTATCGTCTCAGCCTTTCATCCGGAGATTCCGGGTTTGAAATTGCGTCCGAATAGTACACAATTAAAATTTGAGATATTATATCAAATTAATGTAATCGATTGCTCACAGATCCTTGTCATTAATAAAATAAAAAATAAATAAAATTTAGTTTCCTGACGTAAAAAATATTTCTTTATTTGTGATTTTGGTTTCAGTTAAACTGACTAAAAATAAATGTTTGCTTTTATAATATTCTCAAATGGTTATTTATTCGTTATGTATAGAATGCATCACGAATATTTTATTAAATCAGTTCCTAAATTGGTTGCTCATATCTGACGAATTCTTCTCATATCCATTTCATATTTCAACTAGAGTTTAATATATCTCCTTTGTTCATCGGAATTCGCTGAATAAATAAAATAAGAAATATGAAAGCCAGTGCTGCGGACGTAGATAGAATTTCTCAGTTGCCTAAAGCCATTTCGGCAATCTATGAACATTATGGTCGCTTGTACTAAATATTTTAAAGTACCAAGAAGGAGTGTCTCGCGATATTTTTTTTGACTATAGTCAGAAAAAACTTTCTACATGTTTCTTTTTTCATTTCCCCAACAACTTTCTCTTTGATATTTGATTGTATTTTTGGTGAAAAAAAGAGATAGCGATGTCTGCAGTTCTTTCGGTAACTCAATTTGTTGTATTAGTTTCAATAAATCAAACTCTTAATTGCTTGGGAAATCCCTCCATTATTTCCATTATACATCTTCTGCAAAAAAAAAGTAATATATCGTGATATAGGCACTTAAGTTTTCGAAAAAAATGTTATCTTTCCATATAATAAATTGTTATGTACATCTATTAAATTCATTAATCCGGTCATAACTGAAATCTTTTAGTGAATGCAATACTCAGGTGATTCAAAAAGGACTTCACGACTTTAAAAGCGTTTACAAACGTATTGAGATTACTTACAGATTCAGTTGAGGTCTCATTTCATAGCAAAATACATCAAGTCTCTACTTTGTTCATGAGTAACAAATTCGGTCAGCAGCGTTGTCAACGTTGTTGATAAAAATGGATCATTTACTGGTGCTGCCACCAGTAAACTCGCTGTGCGATTTGGTTTCACGATTTGCAATCAGCAACTGCAGTTCAACATAATTCTCGTAGTGTACCGTAGGGGGCCTCCTATTGGACATACAATTACTTTTGACAGGCAAACCTTCGTTGAAACAGGTTGTTCTTCTTCAAGACAGACCCGTTCTTCTTCCAACAGGCAACCGTAAATGGTACCGTTTATCTAAAATTACATCAAAATTTTCTAATTTCTCAGTTTTAACTCTTCAATTCTTTTTTAACCACACAAGCCAATCGGTAACCGCTGAGAATACATTGCCTCGATTGAACTTACGTGATGCGGCGATATCTAGCCACCACCTTTTTTAGCATTGTCCACCCATTGGACCTTCCCAACGGGGTTCCTCCTGATTCACTGAAGCAATACAACCTCCGCTTCTGAATGCCATGATGCTTTCATCAGGAGGGCTACCCTCCCCGTCCCTTCTCCTAGTCGGGGTCTGAGTATGCCCCCATGCATACCCCCCCGACTTCGTGCGCCCGCTCCTCAAACCTCGAGGGTTCTAATTTCTCAGTTAGATTATGATGACCAAACTGAACTATTACCATCAGTAAGATGGGGACAGCCTCACTTCCACCGTGAAGTCCTAGATTTGATTGATACATGATCCCCAAGTCAAAGCATTGAGTAAACATTCATTTTTCTTTTCCCAACATAAAGAAATCTATAAAAAGTCTTTATTGATTACATATTTATTATTTTTAAAATTGGGGAAAAAATATAAAATTGTATATGGGAGAAGGAATAACCACTCACATTTCTCAGTACGCAACCGTTGCGCCAATGGCCACAGGGAAAGAATTGTTCTCCAATTGAATTGAGTCATCGGCCATCGATGACTCAACGGTTGTGGAACAAAAAAAAATTGAGGAAACTCTTTTTCTCAATTTTTTTTCTAAACTTATTTAAACCAGACAGTGAGATTTATTTTCTAATTTTACAATTGGCCAGTCAGGTTAGACATTATAAAATACTTGACACTGAATGGTGGTTTTAATTAAAAACATATCTGAAAAAGCTAATCTTTAAACAATAATTTTTGTAATTTTTAAGGTGGGATACCGTCTATTAAGAAACGGAATTGTTCAACCCAGAGGCGAATTATCCATACTTGGATTTCCTTCCCTTATTACCTACTTCAATTTCAGATTAAAACAAAAAGAAAATCCCTTTCAGCACACCGGAAGGCGAAGGTAGAATTCACCGTTGAAAGTAGCGGATAAAAAAGATTTCCACCTTAAAGTTAAGAAAAACTTCAAATTTACTCAATACGACAATGGTTACACGTGAAAAAAGTTTCATATGTTTAACAAACGACAAGCCCCATCTTCTTACAATTCCAGCAATATTTTGGTCATCTCTTGCCGTAGGGGTTGGTCGTATCCAAAATTGTTTCAGACAAAATTTTTAGGTAATGTTCAGAGGACTCGTGAAAGAGGCAAACGACAAGCCCCATCTTCTTACAATTCCAGCAATATTTTGGTCATCTCTTGCCGTAGGGGTTGGTCGTATTCAAAATTGTTTCAGACAAAATTTTTAGGTAATGTTCAGAGGACTAACGACCACTTTAAACGGATTCGATACTTTTAGATCCTCTAAACTTGATGACACAACACAGTCATCAGTTTGGCCTCTGTCAGGGTGCCACCGATGCAAATGCCTCGGCAGACATTTCCATCAGAGTATTTACACAATCTACTATCGCCTTCGTATGGCTTCCTCCAGCCACAACCATCTACCAAAACTTACAACCCTCAACTATCAAATTAAGCGATTCACGGAAGCACGATTCCTCGTTAGCCTTCCTTCACGTTATATATCTTCGTTTATTCCTTCACGTTAGCCTTCCGCTAACACTGAAGGTTTCACACAAAAATTCTTCCTATATCTAACTTCAATTAGAATATGCACTCAAATCATTATTAAAAAACTTCCAAAACAGTAACTGATTTACTTTACGTGTTTTTTGGGTTCATTTTCTGCAGAGATTTGTGCAAAGTAAGGGCGGCCGCTTATTCAAAGTAGTCGAAAAAGAAAAACCTACATGCGTTTTTATTCATTCATTTCCTGGTTTATTAGGTTTATCAGTAAGTGTTCCTTAACCTCTGTAAATCCGCATGGATCGCGAGTCTTCTCTCGCGAGTTACTAATTACGTGCGTGAAAAATTGTAATTTGTCACTCACTACTCATTCATTTATAATCAGAAAAAATAGAAAAAAATAAAGGTTATAGAAAAAGATTCATAGATTCGAAAAACTGAACCGTATGTATGTGCGTTATTTTTTACGTATGTTATAGCTGAAAATCCGACAAGCATAAAAGAATTCGGAAACAATACGTGACTTTCTTCGTTTAACCCTTTCCAGAGTAACAATTTTTTTATCGGAAAAAATTATTTATACACAGTTTTATAAAGCACATTTCACAAATTCAAAAAAAAATAAATTTGGTCCAAATCGGGCCAAATTTGAGTAAGATAAAATGAAAACTAGCGTGAAAAAAAATACCTTTATTTACGTGCGCGAAGTATTGTAATTTGTCACTACTCGAATGATGGAATTCAGCCCCACCCTGCTGGAGTAATAGAAAGTGACGATTTATTCTCATTCTCCTATCTTTGTTCTATACATTGAGTAACGGTACAAGCTTCTTGGACAATAGGCTAAGCCTACACAAGAGTTGGCATAAACGTTGACAAAAAGTCCCCCTCCCACTTGTAACTCGACCAACTCTGTTAGAAATAACACTAACCGAATGATCCCGATGTCGCTACGCTCTACGAAAACGAACGATTCAAACTGAATACAAAGCTAACGTACGAGGTTGCAGTGGGAGATGTTTTTCATAGCATATTCACACGACCGGCTTCCTCCGCTGGCCGCAGTGATGCAACTTCAAATTTCTATAACAAAATTTCCCTTTACAATGTACAGATACAAACTATATAACGTTAAAGATTGAAATCTGTTCTTTCCAACGATAATAACAGCTTATGAATAGAACGATCGGTTCATATTTTACAGGCGGCAAAAGAATAACCTTTCAAAGGGTTAACGGCATTTAACAAATATATCCATGTCTTCATATTCAATATGTGGTTTTTATTTTAAAACATGTATAAAGGAGATTAATAAAAGTACTGAAAAAAGTTCAGTTCATATAAATTCTTTTTTCAGTGCGGTTTGTTTTTCCTAATCTTTATAGTTTTCTATTTATTACAGTATAGCATTTAACTCAACCATTTTTTGTGTGTTTTTTCTAGGCCTCTGAAATTTTACGTGCAGTTTTATTTGTATTTTATTATCTATGTAGTCCTCAAAATGATAAACTAATAAATGAAGAAGTAATAATAATAATTTAGAAATATTTTATTAATGAAAAACTCATACGTATTGTACTACATAATCTTATCTCATTAAAAATTAGGGCAACAGAACAAAAACTAGTTATTAAAAGAATTTTTTAACAGCTTTTATATCCAGATCATGGTATCGTTTTTTCCTTCGAAAAATATTATTATATCCATTGCAAGTACTAACGCCTTTTTAAGAAAAGTGATGCTAACAAGGTTTACCACGTTTTTCCTTTAGATGCAACGAGCATGTATTTTCAGTGGATATAATTTTCTACTGTAAACCTACATAGGTGTGTGTATGTGCGCGTGCACGCGCGTGTGTGGCTGTATGTATGCTGCTCACGTATGTTATAAATTTCCCATTTTCCTTTCACTACCATAAAAATAATAATTAATTGTGTAATCATAATAAAAATTAAGCTATAATTCAAAAACTTTCGTTACATAAAAATATGTTTCCAAAATATTCCAAATTCAAGATAAAAAGACAAACTGTGATCCTTTTTTATTTGTAATTTTTAATACTTTTCTATAGAATTCAAATTGCAATCTGATTGAAAAATGTTTATCCGTTATATTGAGTCGCCGCATAGGTTGATTTAATCCAAGAGTCTTGTTACGCCTAAGATTAGAATTGTTTTCTATTTAAAAAAGTTTTACTTTAAGGAGAAGGGAAGTAAAATACCTAATAATCAGTGTTTTTCAGTTAACAAGATACTACTTGTGACGGAAAAATTTGATTAAATTACCACCACATATATCAGAATAAATCTTTTTTTCGCGTTTGATTCATCGCTAAACATTTTTCTCTTGTCCAAACTGTGGAATTTCGGTCATCTATATGTCTTTTTTTATAGTTTTTCAACCCTAAAGAGTTATAGTTGTAAGCTGAATAAAATATTCTATTTGTAAACTTCCTCAACAGATATTCGAACCAGCGTTTCCTTAATTTCCATTTATAATTTCATTTAAAGGCTATATTGGCAATACTACTTTGATATTTTCACCTTGTTTTATATTCCTTCTTACGATTCCATTTACTGAATGCAAATACTTTATTTCAGTACTTTAAAACATGATCTTCTCCTTTATAACAAACAGCTACAACTTCATTCAGTTTTTTAAAGTAGGCAGCCATAGTTTAATAAAATCTAATTACTTTAATTAGATTCCTTACATTGTGACAGTATTGTATGAATGTTTCCACAAACTCTATTAAAGTTACAATATTTTTCATTTATATCTTGATCTATGAAATATTATTCTTTGCATCTACTTGTTCGGTTCCTTCTTTACTATAATTACTTTAATTCGAAGCGGCCAATCTCCTTTCCGAGTGGAAACAGTGCATACATATCGTATTATTTCCCTGATAAAGGTCAACATTAATCTCTCGTTGCACTAGTTTTTCTTATGACTGAAACCAATGTAAAGTATTTGAGATACAGTTAACCAGTCGGAGTTCATTTCTTCGAGAGTAATAATATCTATTATATTACCTGGCCCGTGTGTAAATGAATTATTAATAGAGCCGAATACCATCTGTATTTTGATGAGCTTACTGTACTGATATTGGGTTCGGATATTTGTACGGATATTTGGTTCACTGTGTATATAATGGAAAACCCCTACACTTCACATGTTCCTGTTAATTCTGCTACATAAGACGCCTGTTTTCTTTTAATGGATATATCACATTCGGGAGTGATTAGTGTCTTATACCAATCTAATACGTTGTAGGATTATCAGAGACTATGACTTAACCACTTTTTGGAAAATGGTATGAAAAGAGTGTTAATTAAAAAAAAATGTACACTTAATGGAAAGATAAAGTGTGTAAAACTAACGAAAAGAAATTATAATTGGAAATAAAGCTGAGATAAAGTAACCTGTTGCATCTTTTATACGCCGTGATCTGATGGAGTATGAATAATACAGTTGATGGCTTATATTTGCAGTTCATCTCAATTAAAAAAAAAATAAAATAATAAGAAAAATATTGTGATACTCTTCAGATTATTATTCTTAGTAATCTGATGAGAATCTTAATTACTATTAACATTTCATTTAATCCTAAAATTTAATATTGAAAGACGTTTTCGTTTTTTTAAAACAAAACGGTTTATTTATCGTAGAAAAGGTCCACTTTAATTCAGATGACGGTGCGTATGGAACCTGTGTCTGTGTATAAATTTTTCATTATAGAGTTTCATGTTATATCACATCTTTAGTGTGTGTGCGCGCGCGCGTTTGGGTGCGAGTGTGCGTGTGCATGCTTGTGTTAAGACCTACATTCATATGATTGTATTTTTTTATGTTAAGAAGTATTGTATTTTCTATCAAAAAAGAGGTTAAGTATACATTCTTTCTTTCAGTTGTATTTTTTATATATTTACTTTTACGGAAGTTGAATTGTATTCACTTCATACAAGAACCGCTACAGGGAATTTGAATTCAAAACTTCTTTCTCTGAGCACATGAATTATATGTTTACAATAGAAGGATATAATTGTGATTACCTGTATTTTTTTCAGTCATAAACAATTTTAGTTGATTATATAGTATCAGTTTAAAATAATATTTTTTCTGATCTAAAATCAACAATATTCTCTATTATAATGATATTTAAAGGATAGTTTTAACTTTTTTTTTAGTAATTTGTTTTTTGAATTACAAATATATATATATATATATATATATATATATATATATATATAAAATGATATCTAAAATCATCATCATCAGTGATTCTACCTCTCATGTCTTTTTTTTAACCTCCGGGTCTGCAGTTAAGCCAGAGGATTAGATGAATGCTTTGTAGCCTGTGTGAAAAGTGCCATGCCTAACCGGGATTCGAACGCAGGACCTCCGGGTGAAAGGCTGAGACGCTACCAATCGCGCCACGGAGGCCGGCTCCATCTTTCATGTCTGGGAGCTGGTGACCCGATTCATATCTCGCTAACAATTTCCCGCCATTACTCAGTCTTCCGCCATTCAAACCAATGTGACTCCTGTCGCCTCTTCAGTTTGGTCCAGCCATCTTTTCAGCGGTTTTCCGTATGATCTGCTGCCCTCGATTTTTCCCTGTACGATTAGCTTTTCAAGATTTTCTCCAGGCCTACGGATTATATGTTCAAAAAAGTGGAGGATGTACTGGAAGAATTTTGCGGACAACCTCCCTGTATACCCATATTCTTTATAATAAAGTTGTTCGTCCTTTTTTCCGTCCATGCTATGCGGAGCATTCTTCTCTAGGCCCACATTTTGAATGCATCACGTCTTCTCCAGTCTTCTACCTTGACGGTCCAAGTCCAACGCCGAAATGACTACTGGGAAGAGCTGTACCTGAAGCAGTCTCAGCTTTTTATTTCTCGTGATTACCTTATCCTTCGAAATGCAGTCAACTTCGTAAGCATCTCCTTCGCCAAGATAATTTTCCTTGTATTTCAGCTGGCGAGTCCCCATTTTTATTTATTGTGGATCCTACTATACCAAACGGTCCACCTTTTTGAAATCACTCAGTGCATAATTGATTGGAAGATCGTTGTCTTTGTCTTCGATCATAACTTTTGTTTTTCCGATGTTTAATTTGAGCCTTAGTGTCTCACTTTCTTACTGAACACGGTCGAGGATCTCCTTCATTTTAACTTCCGAGCCTGCGAACAGGGTCGTATTGCCAGGAAACCTTAAGTTGGTTATACGCCGGCCTTCTATTTGTATACCGCCGTGCCAGTTTTTCAGGCTTTTCTAATATATTCAACATAAATGTTGAATAAAGTCGGAGAAATAATACATCCCTGTTGTACTCCTCTCGACGAGTAAAAAAACTCTGTTGTGTCATTTTCCAGTCGTTAGACTGGAAAAAAAAGAAAAGCGCGGTGTAACCACCGCGCTTTTCTTTTCATATAGGTTCAGAATGAGTGTAACAAGACGATCAGTAACGCCCATCTACTTTAATACACGCCACAGTTCTTTCCAGTTGACCGAATCGGAAGTGTTGGGGTTATCTTGGAAGCATATTACAAGAGGACTGTTGAACTCTCTGGCTTTCTCTATCTGATGCCTAATATTTATAATTTGCTTTCGCGTCTCTCTTTCTTTAACAAATCCGGCTTGCTTTGCAGGAATTTCTCTGTCCAGATCGTATCGTAGATGTTCATGGAGTACATGTAACACAATTTTACTCGCGTGTGAAATCAGAGAAATAGTCTATAATTTTTGCAGTACTACGTGCGACCTTTTTTGTGATATGAACACCGAGGTTTGCCACTCATCAGGCCATTTGCCAGTTAGCCATATGTGTTAACATCTGATGCATAGTCGTAACACCCAATTCATCGGGTTTCTTTGATCATTTTCACTGTGATGCTACCTGGGCCCGGTGACTTGTTGTTTCTGAATTTCATTATCGCTTTCCTCAACTCCTCTTTGAGAATTTCTGGTTCTAAAATATTTCAACAATAAATGCACTAAACCTACCATGAATAATTTAAAAGAATTAAACACTGAATTATCCTATTTTGTATTTTTGTTGAAAATAGAAGATACGGAGAGTCGCTTCAAGCTTAAATTTTGTCGTAAATCACTGACAGGCAGCAGAGTTTCCTGATAGATACACAAATTGTTGCAACCGAATAGTTAAAGCTAAAGATCCACTAGTTCTACAAGTCTCCCGCAAAACAGACCTAGCGAAAACTTAACTGAAAGAAACAAAATCAAAACCAAGGATCAAGAATTTAAAACAATATGAAAGTTAGCTATCCATTAAGGAATCACTTGACACCCTATTCATGATTTCTTCCACAATCATCCAGGAAAATGAAATGTTTTATATCAGAATATAGCCTTGAAAGTTTTCTCTATGACCGAAAGTATAGCAAACGAACGAAAAATGTGTCAACACTTAGCTTTATTGCGCTTTATTAATCGACTACCGCCCTCTTAGTTTGCATTCCACTACTGACGTCTTTCGCGGAATTTTTCATTTATTCGCACCCTTCAATTGAACGAAACCGGAATTTGCAGATTCAGCTATCTTCCTTGCAAGTCTAAGTTGAAGAATACGGCTCCCTTTTTCTTTTATTAATTCACCATATAAGCTCGAAGCTTGTGCATGGGAATATGAAATGGAAATTTTGTAGTGCATGAAAAATTCAAAGCGTGACCGGGATTCGAACCCGGAACCTCCAGATGATTAGCTGAGACGCTACTACTCCGACATGGAGAACGGCGTGGCTTTTGCTATCCATACTTTGCTGAGGGTCACAAAGCAAGATTTATTGTTTCTCCCTTCGGCATTCTCAGTTGCTTATCGAAGTTCAACACGCTGTCAACATATTCGGTTGCAGGGCGCGTGAATCAAACCTACCCATTTCAAGTGAGATTTCGGTTAGAGCAGTTGATTTTTACCAGGAGCGGGGACTGATGATGATTTCAGGCTTCTAGACTTTCATAGGCCTCGGGCATAGCAAATCTTATCTCGTACGGTCACTGTGCTCTGGTTCATGGCAGAGAACCTATCCGTAACTTCAGTAAATCACATTTTATAATACCATATAAATTTTGCAATTTTAAATTAATAACACACTGACAGAAATTTCAGAGTATCTCTGACAATGATTTGTCTCTATTCTCATAATATTTTAGAACTAATAGTATATGTCAATATGTATATCATAACAATGTTTCTTTTAAACATGAAGTTACGTATAAAAGATAATTAATAATTAAATTATAATGATTATTAAACATACAAACGATTCAAAACACAGAGTGCAAATAATTACAGTAAACGTTTCTAATATCGCTTGATGAAATTCTCGAACTAATCCAAATATTTGCATGCAACATCGATTTTCATTCAGGTCCGTTAGTAATTGTAGGATTAAAGGTTAATATTATTAAATTATTGACTCCAATGATTACTACTCTTAACTGAAATGTAGTAATACATAAATTACTGTTTTCTAATATTTCAAATTTTATCTGGAAAATCTATGTCAAAATCATCCGTCTCATGTCAGTTTAAAATTTTGCTAAAAGATTTTTTTCACAACATTTAGATTAATTTTACGAAAGTTTTCTATTTATTCAGTGTATTTTTATTTTTTTAATCAGTGTAATTATTTATTAACATTTTTCTTCATTTCTTTATATTTTGTTCCAAAATTTAATTACGCGATGAAACCTAATAAAAAATAATTCGTAAAATCTTTAAAAAAAATCTAATGTTATTTTAAATTAATTTTTTTTATTAATTTAAAAATAGTTTTATTCTTATCAATAAAAACTGTAGTTTTATTTAGAATTAAAAATATTCTTCTGCTTTAGCTAATATTGAAAACTGTTCATAAAAGCTAATAAATGAGACGCTTGTAAAACTAGACTGATGGTTTTTTTTTATAACTTGAATTGATTACTGAAATAAAATTACAGAAGGCTACCACCCCTTTTATCTACCTCGTAATGTAATTTTCAACAATTTAAGTAAGTACTCTTGGCTGAAAACAATTTAATTAAAAACAAAAAAGAGCGTCTAGTTTTAAAATAAGATTAAAAAAATTCTAACTGTATTTTTCTTATTTTCAATAAATTATTGATTTATACCGTTTTATTAAAATAATCTAAATTTAATTTTAATCAAGATAAGCCGTTTAATGTGATAATAATTTTTAAAAATTTGATTGAGTAGTGATTTGATTTCCTAGTTCAATTTTTTAGAAGTAGTATTTTGTAGTTAATTCGTTTTAATTCCTAGCAGTAATATTGTATATAATTAAAGTTAACTATTACTATAATCGATTTGTGTGTGTTTGTGTGTGTGTGTGTGTGTTTTTGTCTATATTTGCTTTTTATATGAAGAACATTTTGATCAACAATCATGAAATTTTCTGTGGTAGCTACATTATTATGTATTATTCAGTGGCGTGCTATTTTTAATAAAAGGTTGAAATTTGAGAATATTTTAATATAAAAAACCACTATTTTAAATAATATCATCGAAAATGAATGAATAAATACTCATAGAAAATCCCCGCTCGCTATATAGAAAATCCCTGCTAATTTTGATATTTGTACATACAAACTCTTTTTTTTGACTGACGAATTAATGCTCCACAAAAGCTTACAAAGAAGTTTGTGGTGGTTATATAAGAATGAAAATTCTGATGCATATGAAAAGTGCCATGCCTGACCGGGATGAAACGTTTCCCTCTAAATTTGTCTTTATGAGTTTGGAACTAAATTCTAATCATAATCATTACCCTTGAAAAGGTGCATTCTTTGGCTATCATACCAAATAAAATACAAAAAAATTTTAATTATTTAAAAAACAATAAAGCCAAACGAAAATTGTCTAACCTGACACGACGTTTTGTAAAAAAATATCCTAAACTTTTTCAAAAGTTAAGTCTCGCTCCCATTCTGGGGAAACTAGAATGGCTTGGCAATCGACACACGGTCAAGTAATTATTACATTTACTACCTTCTACGCCAACAAACTATCATCTCTTAACAAATTTCGTTGGTTCCCCTTCCCATTTAGTTTACTTCATTGATGTTACTGGTAATCTGCACGATTCTAGTCTTTTTCTTTTTTTTTAACCTCCGGATCCAACGTTAGGCATTCTTCAGAGGATGAGATGAATGATTCTAGTCTACTCAAATATATATCACCTTAACTATTATCCTCCAAATCCCTAAATCGTAGTACTTCGGCTTAATTTTTACAAACTAAACTTTTTAACTACAAATTACAATTTTACATAACAATACATTTTTGGTATATTAATAATACACGTACAATAGATTGCCAGTTTCCGTGGCAATCAACCGGAGTCCCAGATTCGAATCCCGCTCAGTCATGACGTTTTTCATACGCCTCAAAATTCTATTTTCATATTCCATGCGTGTGAGTCCGACACTCCTCTATTTATGGGGAGTGCGTAAATGGCATTTCTCAGACTCATCTATAACAAAAAAGAAGAATAAAAAGCTTCAAGCTTTTGGTGGTGATATCATCAAGAAAAAAAATATTTCAATTACAAAACTGATACATATTATTGAGAATCCCCTAGATGTCTAACCGGTTACTCTCATAGTTTTTGATTTGTTCTATTTTGAGATACTTTATTTTGTTAACATTATTTTTCCTTTTCAGAATTTGTAATTTTCGTAATGGAATTTCCTTCTCTCGCGTGTTTTAAAAAATCAGTAACCTTAGTACTTGGTATTTCGAGATTTTTCTTCTTATACTATACACTAAATCTAACTCATTGAATTTTTCAATCCTTGTAATCCAAAAAATTAAGATTTAAGCTTATCGTAGTCCTGGTGAACGACAGTAAAATTATTTTTGATAACTCTAGAAATATTTTTAAATACAGAGATAAAAAAGGTTTTTCTCTTATCTTCTTTATTAGTTGGCTTATATTTAGAATTATATAATAATTGGTGGATTTGTTTTGGTAAATATTATTTATATATACACTGCAGGTTAAAAATTTGCTTTGATAAAGTTTTTTTTCTAAAATGTCTCTGAAGTAAATCGAGATTGGTTTTTTCGTGATATCTTTCCACCCATATTAATTTTTTTTTTCAATTAAAAAAAAAAATTAATATGGTGCACTACCTATAGGAATATTTGAGCAAAATTTGAAGAAACTTGGTCTATTCAATTTTCAGATATAAGGCCAAAAGCAGTGCGATACATATACTTGTATACGGCACGCACACACACACACACACACACACACACACACATACATATGTTTTTCCCAAGGTGAACTAATTGGGTTCTAAAATATAAAGATTTAAAAACACCTAATACCCTATTTTTGGCATGATCACCATCACTAACCCTTTCAAAATAATTATTCTAGCTATATACGCCGGGAAAATAAAAAGGGAAATATCAAGCTCAGTAAAATAGGCCAAAGTTTATTATATTTCTTGAATTTTTTAAGTACCTGAAACAAAAAAATACTGGTTAAAGATATTTTTTTAAGTGACTATTTGTGAATGTGTTAATGTGCACGCAGTTGTCTCATTATCTGTTTCGGTGTAAATATTTAAGAAATGGTTTTACAAAAAATATTTAAATTTATTTAAAAAAATATTTTTGCAAATAAGGAGGAATTGATCCAATTACAACTTTTACAAAACTGGGATGCGGTGCTTTGAGATATATAAATAAGAGGAAAAGGCAATATATACCTCGAAAATAAAAATTTCATTAGAGTTTTTCTTTCAGTTTCGCAAGAAATAAATCAATAGAAATAATTTAATAGCTACCCCATTAATAATAACGTGGATGCAAAAAAATGGAGTACTTTTAATTATGATTTGATTATATTTACGGATTATGCATATTCTAATAAAATTCGAACAGTTGCGTATTAGACTGTCATACCGTGTGTTTATGTTTCGGATTATCAAACGAATATATTAGACTTGATTCATCTATTTTTCATAAATGCTTAAGTTTTTTAATAACTATTCATCCTGCTTCATCTTTTCCATTATTTTTCTTTAAATAGATCATCGTTAAAGAAAGAATTGTAGTTTTCAACGCCTATCTTACGGGTAGGAAAAATTTAATTTATTTTTTTCACTTTTATATTCTTATAAGGTATATAGGAAGCTCAGCTACAACCCGATAGGCACTTCAGCAATTCGTACAGGATAATGGGATACTGGGGCGGTCTTAAGGGACCGCGCTCACCAGAATATAAAAAATTCACTAGCTGTACTGGCAATTAACGTTATCTTCAACATGCAACCTAGTTGGATCAGACTTACATCAGCAGATCCTAAAAATGGGGAAAAGAAGGAAAAATATGAGCCGTAGTAAAGGACGATCTGCTTTTGAAGCGACCGCAGTGTGAGATAAAACAACTTAACCAGAGGCCCTATCCAAGTACTCTATGCAAATCTCGTCTATGTTTTCTTTGGCAATCAAGATGAATTATCCTTTTTGGGTCAGTAGCAGATGACTGCGAGCAGGTTTAAATATATTCTGCAGTTAAATTTTGTAGGTATTAGAGTCCTCTGAGAATCTTAGAGGTACAGATTTCTAAAGGACGTACCTTTATCTTTCCCGAAATTATTTGACTTATGAAAACCTCTATCTAAGCTATAAACCAATCAAAAACATCGTCATTTTTGATAATATATTTAAGTAAAACTTGGTTCAAATCGAACGAAGTATTTTCACTTGAAATGGTTTTTGTTTTAATTATATTTTATGTATAGGATATCTAAATCTACGATTAAATTTATTTGATTTTTTTATAACATTTTACCTATTTAACAAATTAGTTAAGAGGTATTTTATTATCGTTCATGACACTATATTGTAATAGTAAAGATATATCCCAGATTTCATTAATATTGGAAGGTTTTAATTTTAAGCTCTTTTGAGATATTGGGTCGGTTTAGCAACATCAATCAATTTTTTTTGTTGTTTATGGTTTGGGAAGTTCACCTTTTATTCCCCCCCAAAAAAATCTTTTCTGGATGATTCACGGTCTATAACGTATATTCTAATAAAATATATAAAAAATTACTATCAAAATCTTCCTTGGATATAAAATTCTACATTTAGTGTCAAATTAAAAAAATAAAATAAAAACAACTATAAAAAATTTCTGACCGTTTATATGACACAGACTTCAAAATGTAAAAATTTAAGGGAGGTTTGAAAGAGTATTACTTTTTAGTTTTTAACAATTCTAGGTCGGTTTACAAACGAACAGTTTATTTATTTTATGATAATTTAAAATATGGATAGGTTTAAAAAAATGCTCCACATATGAAGAAAAGTGTTTCAGAATAAATATAAACAACAAGAAAACTAGGTTTTGATAAAAATAAAAGAAGTGAGAAAACTAAGATACTAAGTAAGGTAAGTGCTATTGAGCATGCCATAAAATTATCTGCTGTGCGAAAAATACTTTCTTTTGTAATTAACAATGTTTCTTCCGCTTTTGTCAATGATTCAATTGAACATATGTCGGATATGATAACTTCAGGCTGTACATCATTATGCAACAATATTCCAATAATAAGAAATGATTACAAATAAAGCCACTTCGTGGTGGTGTAGTAGCCAAGAGGCTACTACACCGCCGAAGTTCCGGGTTCGAATCCAGGTCAGAAATAGCTATTTTCACACGCTGAAACATTTCATTTTCATAGCCCACCCACAAGCTTCAAGTTTATCTGGCGATATATCAAGCAAAAAAAAAATATTCAAAATTTCTTTGTAACATTTCTATTTATGTTATCACGAAGAGACCTTTTACTATGGAGTCGCCATAGAGCTTCCATTACAAATAATAAAATCATTCAAATCGATTCGTTTGGTAGTAAGGCTTAAGTAAAAACATATGTATATTTCTTCTGCTCAAATTGATTGTCTTTTTTTTATTAAAGTTGGTGAAAAAAACACGTTTTACGTTCAGTCCGATAGTTTTGGAGAATGGACTGTCGTAAAGGTGGATGTGCTTATTTTAATTTTATTTATATTGATGTGTCGTTTAATACACATTCTATCGGGATAATTCATTTCAAAAAATAAATGTTCCTGAAAGTATCATTTCTCAACACAAATTTCATTTTATATACAACATAAAATTGTTCTGCTTAATTATACTTAATACGTAAGGGATAGATTTTAATGATTCAGAGTTTGTTATGTTGTCAACCTGTTAATTTTCTACGTTATAGCAGGCTGTTCTTCCTTCATTACGTAATATTATATTACACGTCCATTACACCGCGACCCTTTTATAAAGGTCATATATGTTAAACCGGGTTGAAATCAGTTCGTTAAATATTCATCTTGTTTGTAAGGGTAGAAATTCATTAACTGAAATATATACAGTAAAAGATGATGAAATGAAGGGTTGCATTACATAGCATAGGACCATCTGGCTTGAGGTATATTACATATAAAATAGAAAAGGGAGGTACAAAATGATGCTGAAAAGATAAAAGGGTGCCAGTTTTCTTTCTATTTACTATCATGAGACGTTACTTCTATAACGCACTTTTATTTACTCGCTCTTCTTTTTTCCATTGTGGAGAACTCTCTACCTACTTTTCTTCCAAATGGGACTCAAGGTAACGGTAAACAAGTAACCATTACCGCTAGCAAAAATGACTTTTCCTTTTCATATTTTCTTTTAAAAAAATATTATAATGATATTTTATCTCTAATAATATTTTCATAATTTGTTAACCATTTAAATATCGTTCTCTTTATTTGTTTATAATTTTAATTTAAAAAAAAAAAACAAAAAAAAATAAACATTTAAATCAAATTATCAGCTATTATTTATTTATTTCGAGGTCCCACAATTATTATATTAAGTTTATATTCAGTTCAGTTTAAATTTTCTTCTTCAAAACAGAAAAGAAAATTGAAAAGAATATTGAAGTTATTTTTAAGATTTTAAGTGAACTTTTAAAATATTCAGAACAGGGGTAGTTGCATATCTAACAGTAGTCTTGCACATCTATAATTTTTTTTCATAACACTTTCTTAAAATATTAATTTAATAATGGCTTGCGTAATTGCTTATAAACGCTTAAATGTATTTTTACTTATTTTTTCGTAGATAAAATTATTTATTATTATTTAAAAATGCATTTGAACTTACTAGCCTTTAGAATTAAGTTATATTATTGTTTTAAATGATCTGTTTTAGACCTTTTACCTTCGTAACGCATATGCAAGCAAGGGTCACATTTTCATAAAAATTTGGTTTGGGTATATAATATTTGATATACTTTTATTGGATATATATAGTATTCAGAATTTTTTTTTAAACACAAAATAAAAATCGTTTAACAAATCATTAGAATTGCTGTAAAAGAGGCAAAAACCAAAAAAGTACTTAAATTTCTTCAGTTGTTTTCGATTTATAAAAATTAAGATTAAATTATGTAAGTTATTCGAAGTGACCCTCACGGATACTCCAGAAGATAACTCTAGAATTTAACCTCAGACTGTATAGTCCTAACAAATTTAATCAAAACTGCCATGCAAACAATCAAAATTATATAATAATATAAAATAGGATACAAAAATAAATAAGATGAAGATTTAAATTAAGCTGATTTTTATTTCTTCATTCATTCCAGTATTTATAATTAATCCATTAAAATACATAATTTTACACATTTTAATTCATACAATAATAATAGTAGTACAATAATTTATTTACAAAATAAATTCATCTCGATGATTACCCATCTTAGCATACCGATCGATAATATGATCTATATCAATTTGCAAGTCGTTATGAATATGGATTAGAACAAGTTACATCAGCCTCTCTTAATAACCTATTAACAAAGATTAACCTATTAACAAAGAGAATGTGGTGGATAAAATGCTACTTAACGAGGATAACTTTAATGTGATCTCGTCGTTTATAACCGCAGTTATAAAGAAGAAAGATGAGGAAGCTCGTCAAGAAGAAACCGCTCGCTGATGACGGCTTGTCGTAGGTGGAATTTCCACCTACGAAATAAAAGAGCTAACCGGTGAACTGACCTGCCGCGTGCCGGACATACAGCCGCCGGGCGGGGAGGCGAGCTACAGTAAAGGACACTCCTCTGGCGCGAATCAAACTTGATTGTAGATCCGTTCCAGATGAGTAGGTGGAATATAAAAAAAAAAAAAAAAAAAAAAATAACCTATTAACAAAAAAGGTATATTCAAATTATTTACAGAGTTGCAAGTTGCAACTGGCAATTTTGATGATACAGTATTGATAAAATATTTAAATTCTTTTTAACTGGTTTTTCAAAGTGCAATGCCTTCGGGTCTTTGGGATAGGCCATGGCCCCCATTTATCCCCCTGGATCGGCTCCTGTTCATTGTGAACAAAATTAACGAGTCATCTACAGTACTGAATATTACGTACATTTCGTTGGAATTGTCATGCTGATGTGCCAAGTGTATTTGGTTCAATAAATAAGGCAGCCGGGAAATCACAACACTCCTCGTATTCTGTATTAGGATTCTCATGGTATACAAGTTATATTTTATAAAGGCTGCAGCTTTCAGTTGTGACACAAGTCACAGAACATTTTTCTCAAAAGAGAGGGATGAGTGACCTTCGAAAACTGTATAAAATACCAAAAAGCAAGTCAGTATAATTGGGAAATAGAAAAGTAGCTTTTTCCGACAAAATTTGGGTATGTTCGATAAAATTTGAAAAATAGATTCTTCTTTTAGCTATAATTGAGTCTTGGTCGGGTGAACATCATTTTATAAAAATGGATGCGGTAGTTTTATGATTTTATAACAGTTATTACATTTAGTACAGTTATTATTATAGTTTTCAATATCCGTGGAAACACAGTAACGACAACCTATGACATTAAAATTTGGATGAAAAATTTTATAGAAACGTATGCAACGTTGAAAAAAGTCTATTGATAAACAAAGGAATGTACGTGTATCTGGAAATATAGATTTATTACTGTGTTTAAAAAGGTGCAATCCTACAAAACTCTAAATGGCTGCCACTCGTCATTCAGTTTCACGTAGCTTATCGAACATCAGTATTCGAGAAATTTAGATATTTACCTATAAAATTCAACTGGGGAAGTATTAAATAACGCTGAATAAACCCCTAAAAAAAATTCTTCGCGAATTATGCAAGTCCTGTGGACGTATTACGTCGTGCAATAGAATCTAAAACCTCGAAGGATGTAGGAATCAAAATAGTGGCCAACTTCAGGGCATAATCTTCAGAAATAAATTATTTTAAGATACAGTTAAATACTATTAAAGAAATCCCAGTTTATGGTAAAAGTTCTTTCTTAAATTTTTTTGCCGTAAGGTTTAATTTACTGTCGGTACCAATTTATCGGAAACTTATTATACCAATTTATCGGTAAATTTGAATATAAAACAAAAATTGACATGTAGAAAGCGGTTTCAATTGAAATCCCTAAAAAACGGTATAATATATATACACGCATATGTATACATATCGTAAACAGTATACATAAATATAAGCACATACAAAGATAATCCAAGGAACATTGATAAAGTTCAGAATATAAAAAAATACAATAATATATTTGATTACATATAAAAAATTATTTTTTAAAAAAGCTTTTATTTAACGAATATTAATAACGTTAATAAAAAAGGAAACAAATTAGAAAAACCCTCTAAAAAGTAAAAAATAAGAATTAAATCAAATTGAAAATTTTAAACAAAAAAATATAATTTATTAACAAATATAAATTAACAAATCTAATAAATAACCAATAAATAAATTAAAAATAAATAAATGCAATAATTATTAAATTTTAAAATTAAAAGTAATGAAAATATTTAGTTAAATAAAAGCGTGGCTAAATATTTTCATTACTTTTAATTTTAAAATTTAATAATTATTACATTTATTTATTAGATATTTATATAATTTATTTTTTACTTTACAGTGCATTTTTATTTTTGTTAATATATTATTTTTTAATATATATATATATATATATATATATATATATATATTATTAATATAATATATATTATTTTTGTTAATATATTATTTTTTAATATATATACATATATATATATTTAATATAATATATATTATATTTGTTAATATATATTTTTTTTTAAATTCTTAAATTGATTTAATTCTTGTTTTTTTTACTTTTTAGAGGGTTTTTCTGATTTGTTTCCTTTTTTTATTAATTTTAATATTAATATTAGTTAAATAAAAGCTTTTTTAAAAAATAATTTTTTGGATGTAATCAAATATATTTTTGTAATTTTTTTTAAATATTTTTTAAGACTAAAAATAAAAGCTTTTAAAAAAGTAAAAATATTTATTTTTACACATCGAAGTTACATACGTGTACCAAAATTCAATCATTTTTATACGATAGTTCATGAGAAATGAAAATTTTCAACTAAATGCATGAATTTAGAGTAGGGTAGCGCGTCGGGGTAGGTCAAATCAAATTCCGACACTGTAGTGCTGTATTCTCATCGAAGTTACATACGTGTACCAAATTTCATTGATTTTCATACGATAGATCAAAAGATATAGCAGTTGCAAGATTTGATTATGCCTAAAGCGAGTTAAATAAAAGCTTTTAAAAAACTAAGTAAACGCCAAGAAATAGTCTTATTAATCACATAAAGAATAACTAATCAAACAAAGAAACAGTGAAACAAATTAAAGTAATCAAACAAAAGTAAGTGGGTGTAATAGAATGAAGAATTTTAACGATGCACAACATTCTACGGTAGCTGATTCACCTTAAATCTCGCTAATATATGAAGATCTAATATATGAATTCGCTTTAGACGCCTAACGTTCTTACTGTTATCCAAAAGATTAACCGTGAGCCAGTTCACATGTTTGTTCAGTCTCTTTTTTTATCTTGTACTGAATTGCCGAATCTCCTGTATAACTAACTGTTGGCAATCCCAGATAATAGTTTATTTCAGTGTTTTTCGCAAACCATGGCGCTTCTCTTATATTTCTCAGTAGTTTGTTTTGTAATCGCTGTAGGAATTCAATATTATTCTTGCTTATCATACCCCATAAGTCAAAATCGGTTTCAGGACCGCTGAATACAGCAATTGCTTGTTAGATAATGAGTTACGAGTTAACTCGCGGGCAGTTACCCCTTCTCATCGAAAACGTTACATAGGCCTAGTAATTAAATGATAAAAAAAAACTGTTTTCTATAAGAGAATATGTATATGATTTATAGAATTAGCTAACAAAATGGTAGGTATTAATTATAAAGTTGTTAGCTTAAATATCTTGCTTTTTCTTTTTTTAGTAAATCTAATGTAATAAAGGTTTAGCTTCATTATAATACTGTCTGGAGTGAAATAACACGATGTACCTAGTAGGTTGATTTAATTCACCATCTGTTTTTGAACTATTGATGTAATATCAAGTATTCTTCATTGAGTCATAATATGCTTTAGTTAGAGTGAGTGGTTACATTTTACAAGTGCTCTGTAATTGATTGTATCGTCTATTATTGAAAACGGAGTCCTTAGTACAATTACTAAAGCTGAAATGTTGTGCTTCATTCTAATAATTTCCAAAAAATTGTATATCTCATACTAATTTTCTGGTTATGGATTAGTTAGATCGTTGAGATATATAACTTGAAGTTAACTACGTGAATCGATTATCAAGTAAATTTTATATGTTTATTATTGATATTATTCCATATTAGTATTTTGTTAAATTATTAGTCTTTTTGTTGTTTATAAACAATTATAAACATTCATAATAATAAATAATTCTCAAAAAAATTATTAATATTTTCAGCAATATCTTATTTTTATTCCATGCTCTGACCGCATACGGTACCTTGATCATCGTTTGACGTAGACGTATCACGTGAGAGAAAAAAAGGTAACAGTTAAACGCGAGGTATAAGAAGCTTTATTGGTTATTAGGCAGGAATTCACACTTGCCGCTGTCCAACAAATTTTTATTATAGAAGGGGATTCTAAAACCAATTTGGACGTATGGCATAGATCGGTAGGGTACGATGAGCAAGAGTAACATTGAGATTATACAACATTTCCAAATAATCTGGCGAGATCCAATGCAGAGGCACTTTGGTTTGCACGGTACGAAGAAATTCACGACTACCTAGACTTACCTTATGTTCTCGAAGAGGTCAAACGGTTCGGTTCAAATTATAGACAGCGGTTAGATAATCATGTGAACTTTCTAGCAGTTAACTTCTTAGGCAGCTAGGATGTCCAGCGACTGAAACGCCTACATGTGCTGGGCCTGGGGAACGCCTACATGTATTGGACTGTTAAGCTGGTTAAATATCGCATATGTGATGAGGATTTTTCTATGACTTGAAGAGAAGCCTATCCTCTTTCCATTTATCTCCATGAGATTGTTATATTACTATTTGTTTGTCTATTGTTTGATACAATTTTTTTTTGTTTGTTTTTCATTAGACCTTTGTAAACTCCTTGTACGTCTCTTTTTCCTGTTTAGCCTCCGGTAATTACCTTTCAGATAATACTTCAGAGGATAAATGAGGATGTATGAGTATAGTCTTGTACAGTCTCATTTCAACCATTCCTGAGATGTGCGGTTAATTGAAACCCAACCACCAAAGAACACCGGTATCTACGATCTAATATTCAAATCCGTGTAAAAATAACTGACTTTTTCTAGGATTTGAACGCTGGAACTCTCGGCTTCCTAATCATCTTATTTGGGAAGACGCATTCATCACTAAAACTCTTGTACTTGTGTGGTCTTATTCAGTGCGAACGTGTTTATATGTATATATATTATATATATATATGTGTGTGTGTGTGTGTGTGTGTGTGTGTGTGTGTGTGTGTGCACACTTTATTTATATGTTTATGTCTATGAACGTTTTATCGAGGGTGTTTATCCGGTGTTTTTTGTAATACGATTTACTTATAGTTCCTTACACGGAACCGATTGTAAATAAACAAAACGTGAGGCAAAAAAACATTCAAAATTGTTATGATCAAAACTTAATAATTTTTATTGAGAATTAATTGTTTATTCTGGGAAAAATTAACTTAATTTCTATTAAAAAAAATTAATTTGATTACCTGATTTTAAAATACATAAAGCAGTGAAAAATTTTTATTTTTTATTTTATTAAGAAAGCTGTTTGTAAGATATCATAAATATGGATTTTACTGATTTATTTTTATTATTACAGGTGAGTTCTCAGAAGTCGTATTTGAAGTGTACTTGAATGTTAATAAGTGAGTATGTACCTATAGAATAATACACTAAAACCAAATTATGCTTACAGATCAACGAAGTTTTATTTAATGGAATTATTTATTTCGTTTAAGTGAATTATAATTCACTTAATTACTTTATTTTATTAAATGAATTATTAATTCACTAAGTAGGTAGTTTACTATACCTTGCCAGGTTTTATTTATTTATTTTTTTAAATTAATTAAAAGCATGTTATTTTTATTCGATTCCTGATAAAGTATATTATAAATGATAGGAATTTCTAGGAGCTCTTGAACAATTGTCCTTGTTATAAATTCCTGCATGTATCTCCAGGTATAGTACTTTCAGTACATTCTTTTTTTTTTTTTGTCTTCAGTCATTTGACTGGTTTGATGCAGCTCTCCAAGATTCCCTATCTAGTGCTAGTCGTTTCATTTCAGTATACCCTCTACATCCTACATCCCCAACAATTTGTTTTACATACTCTAACTACTTAACAATTTAAAATACTACGAACTACTTAAAAAACAATTTATTATTGAACTAGAAAATATTATTTATTTTTATTCTTCATTTCCGGGTAGTATAATTACATTGAATTAATCTTTCTTGATTTTTATGAGAATCTGTTTAATGAAAATAGTGAATAAACTTTAAGTATTTTTATTAAAATAATACGAAATAAATTGAATTGAATATGTTTACAAATGCGAAGCCTTAGTTATGAAATTGCAGATTTTATTCGATAATTTGAAATTTAATGTGATTTTTTTTTGTCTTCAGTCATTTGACTGGTTTGATGCAGCTCTCCAAGATTCCCTATCTAGTGCTAGTCGTTTCATTTCAGTATACCCTCTACATCCTACATCCCCAACAATTTGTTTTACATACTCCAAACGTGGCCTGCCTACACAATTTTTCCCTTCTACCTGTCCTTCCAATATTAAAGCGACTATTCCAGGATGCCTTAGTATGTGGCCTATAAGTCTGTCTCTTCTTTTAACTATATTTTTCCAAATGCTTCTTTCTTCATCTATTTGCCGCAATACCTCTTCATTTGTCACTTTATCCACCCATCTGATTTTTAACATTCTCCTATAGCACCACATTTCAAAAGCTTCTAATCTTTTCTTCTCAGATACTCCGATTGTCCAAGTTTCACTTCCATATAAAGCGACACTCCAAACATACACTTTCAAAAATCTTTTCCTGACATTTAAATTAATTTTTGATGTAAACAAATTATATTTCTTACTGAAGGCTCGTTTAGCTTGTGCTATTCGGCATTTTATATCGCTCCTGCTTCGTCCATCTTTAGTAATTTTACTTCCCAAATAACAAAATTCTTCTACCTCCATAATCTTTTCTCCTCCTATTTTCACATTCAGCGGTCCATCTTTGTTATTTCTACTACATTTCATTACTTTTGTTTTGTTCTTGTTTATTTTCATGCGATAGTTCTTGCGTAGGACTTCATCTATGCCGTTCAATGTTTCTTCTAAATCCTTTTTACTCTCGGCTAGAATTACTATATCATCAGCAAATCGTAGCATCTTTATCTTTTCACCTTGTACTGTTACTCCGAATCTAAATTGTTCTTTAACATCATTAACTGCTAGTTCCATGTAAAGATTAAAAAGTAACGGAGATAGGGAACATCCTTGTCGGACTCCCTTTCTTATTAGGGCTTCTTTCTTATGTTCTTCAATTGTTATTGTTGCTGTTTGGTTCCTGTACATGTTAGCAATTGTTCTTCTATCTCTGTATTTGAACCCTAATTTTTTTAAAATGCTGAACATTTTATTCCAGTCTACGTTATCGAAAGCCTTTTCTAGGTCTATAAACGCCTATTAGATTAAAGAAAAACAAACCAACATACTTTGGTTTGTTTTTCTTTAATCTTCCTTCTACTATTAATCTGAGGCCTAAAATTGCTTCCCTTGTCCCTATACTTTTCCTGAAACCAAATTGGTCTTCTCCTAACACTTCTTCCACTCTCCTCTCAATTCTTCTGTATAAAATTCTAGTTAAGATTTTTGATGCATGACTAGTTAAACTAATTGTTCTGTATTCTTCACATTTATCTGCCCCTGCTTTCTTTGGTATCATAACTATAACACTTTTTTTGAAGTCTGATGGAAATTCCCCATTTTCATAAATATTACACACCAGTTTGTATAATCTATCAATTGCTTCCTCACCTGCACTGCGCAGTAATTCTACAGGTATTCCGTCTATTCCAGGAGCCTTTCTGCCATTTAAATGTTTTAATGCTCTCTTAAATTCAGATCTCAGTATTGTTTCTCCCATTTCATCCTCCTCAACTTCCTCTTCTTCCTCTATAACACCATTTTCTAATTCATTTCCTCCGTATAACTCTTCAATATATTCCACCCATCTATCGACTTTACCTTTCGTATTATATATTGGTGTACCATCTTTGTTTAACACATTATTAGATTTTCATTTATGTACCCCAAAATTTTCCTTAACTTTCCTGTATGCTCCGTCTATTTTACCAATGTTCATTTCTCTTTCCACTTCTGAACACTTTTCTTTAATCCACTCTTCTTTCACCAGTTTGCACTTCCTGTTTATAGCATTTCTTAATTTCCGATAGTTCCTTTTACTTTCTTCATCACTAGCATTCTTATATTTTCTACGTTCATCCATCAGCTGCAATATATCGTCTGAAACCCAAGGTTTTCTACCGGTTCTCTTTATTCCGCCTAAGTTTGCTTCTGCTGATTTAAGAATTTCCTTTTTAACATTCTCCCATTCTTCTTTTACATTTTCTACCTTATCTTTTTTACTCAGACCTCTTGCGATGTCCTCCTCAAAAATCCTCTTTACCTCCTCTTCCTCAAGCTTCTCTAAATTCCACCGATTCATCTGACACCTTTTCTTCAGGTTTTTAAACCCCAATCTACATTTCATTATCACCAAATTATGGTCGCTATCAATGTCTGCTCCAGGGTAAGTTTTGCAGTCAACGAGTTGATTTCTAAATCTTTGCTTAACCATGATATAATCTATCTGATACCTTGCAGTATCGCCTGGCTTTTTCCAAGTGTATATTCTTCTATTATGATTTTTAAATTGGGTGTTGGCAATTACTAAATTATACTTCGTGCAAAATTCTATAAGTCGGTCCCCTCTTTCATTCCTTTTGCCCAGCCCGTATTCACCCACTATATTTCCTTCCTTGCCTTTTCCAATGCTTGCATTCCAATCTCCAACTATTATTAAATTTTCATCTCCTTTTACGTGTTTAATTGCTTCATCAATCTCTTCGTATACACACTCTACCTCATCATCAACATGGGCGCTTGTAGGCATATAGACGTTAACAATCGTTGTCGGTTTAGGTTTTGATTTTATCCTTATTACAATGATTCTATCGCTATGCGTTTTGAAATACTCCACTCTCCTCCCTATCTTCTTGTTCATCACGAAACCTACTCCTGCCTGCCCATTATTTGACGCTGAGTTAATTACTCTAAAATCACCTGACCAAAAGTCGCCTTCCTCTTCCCACCGAACCTCACTAATTCCTACTATATCCACATTTGTCCTACCCATTTCCCTTTTTAAATTTTCTAGCCTACCAACCTTTTTCAAGCTTCTAACATTCCACGCTCCGACTCATTTTTTAATTTTCTGGTGACCTCTTCCTTAGTAGTCCCCACCCGGAGATCCGAACGGGGGACTATTTTACCTCCGGAATATTTTACCAAGGAAGGCGCCTCCATTATTGCTATGTGAAAATGCAGAGAGCCACATTTTCTTGGAAAAAAAGCAGCTGTAGTTTTCCATTGCTTTCAGCTGCGCAGTACTCAGAGGACTGAGTGATGTTGATACGGCCGTTTAAGTCGTCCTGACTCACGCCCCTAACAACTACTGAAAGAGCTGCTGCCCTCTTTCAGGAATCATTCCTTAGTCTGGCTCTCAACAGATACCTCTCCGATATGGTTGCACCTTCGGTCCAGCTACTCTGTATCCCTGAGCACTCAAGCCCCCTCAGCAACGGCAAGGTCTCATGATTCATAGAGGAGGCAGTACATTCTATGTAACTAAAAATATACTTTAAATCATTTTGATATGAATATATTACTAGGATGTACGGTACAGTAAAAATTTATTATTTAATTAATTTTTTTTTGTTCATTATAAATAAAATAGTTTTCGTTCGAGTGAATTCCTCAGAAAAAAATGTATTGGTATAAAAAAATTGTTATTTTAAATACGGAATTTACTTGTTGATGATTTATTTGTTTAAAGGTTACTTAGCAACGCTGATATTAATTACGCTGTGCATTAACTACGTAATAAATAAACAAAGCTGTAAGATTATGTAATGATTGATAACAATATTAATAATTCCTCACTTACATATACATATGATCATTGATATAATTAATAAATTGGAATAATGTTGCTCTACAATGTGAAAAAAAACTTTTTTAACCAAGCAGTAAGGTTAAGAGTAGTTTCATGTCGGTAGTGGTTGAATGTGTTTATATGCAATCGAATATCCATTCAAAAACCTTATCGATGCAATATAGAAAAGAAAAAATTATACTTTATAGTAGTAGATTAGTTACATCACCGTAAAACTGTATTTATTTAATCTATCTAATAGACCAACACTCCCAATTCCTTAATCGAGGTGTAATGATAATTATCAACCAAAATAACATTTTATTTTCTGACTGTGCCAGAAAGAGAATAAAGAGTTTGAATGATATATTTCTTTGTAGCTCTGAGATTCATTTATAATGTTCCCTTTGAGTTCCGCTTGTTTTTCAAAAGAATATTTATGAAACGCTTTTTCTGAATTACATAAGTGACAATAGACTCACAGCGATGAAAAGAGAACGGTGAACGGTTTAAGCCAGATTTTATTATCCTAAAATACAATTTTTTTTTTAAATCAAGAAATATAAAAAAAAGACCCGGAATAGGATTTTAGTACTTTTTTATATTTTTATGATTTTTTTTTTACAAATAAAAATTTGGGTTACAATTCGGTTTAGTGTAATTACACAGATAATTAATAATTGTTTAATAGATACAAGTTAATTATTTTAAAACCTATAGTTGTACATCGCTTATTCGCTTGACTTAAAAAACTGGGTAGTACATCTGTTTAGGATACCAATTTACATTGATATTTAAAATATTGAAGGTATCATACAAATAATTTATTGTATTTATATATCTTATTAATATAAACTCATTTCGTGTATAGACAATTCCAAAAAAAATCTACTATCTACCTAAAATATTCAAATATTTTACATGCCAATTTTTTTAATTTATCGATTTTAAGAAAATCTTTTATTGTTTAAATAGAAACTATAGTTCTTATGAAAATCATAAAAAAATTTCATAATTTAAAACGTTTTGTTTGATAATTAATTACTAAATCTTATTTTAAACAACATCGTTGAATAAAATTTATTTGAATTTTCTGTCGGATCAGTGAATTAAGTAAATTATAAAGGTTCTTTTAAACCTAATCTATAACAATTTAAATGAATATTATATTTTGATAATAAGAAACTAATTAACTTCAAAATTATTTAGTTAACGCTTGAAATTAATTGAGTTTAAAACTTGCAAAGGGAAGAAAATCTAGGAAATTTATTTATTTTTTTTTTATTGTTGATTTCAATACGCTATTTAATTTAATTAGCTTCATAAATGTATTTGTCTTTGACAAAACATCTTTCTTTATAAAATATTTAATTAATTATCTTTTATCAAAGAATTAAAATTAAATATTCAGACTATTACTTTGTATTAACTAACAAAATAAGATACTTTAAGAATAATGCAACCAAATGCGTTTTTATCAAGATCCTTATTGCATTAATTTCCATTTTTCTTTCAATATTGTTGTTTATTTTCTAAAATTTTATGTTTTTGATATGTAGAGCTTTTATTTGATTAAAATATAAAAACAAAAGCTGCATATAGCAATAGATAAGTTTCATCAGTAAATGATTAAACATCCCAAAACAACGCTTCTTCTGGTTATACGTGGTTAACACATATTTCATATTAATTTTATATTAAATCAACCATAAATTAGTAATGGTTGTCACTGATACAGTTTGTGAGGGTTCAAAAAACCTTGGAACACCAAAAAGTATGAATACTTCTTAAAAAAAAACAGAAAAGCATACTTAGCTTACAGGTTACCTCCTATTACCCTTCAGTGTAATGTTAGGACTGTCTCTTATCCGGAAGTTTCTGGTTCCAGAATTGACATTTTTCACGCATTAAAAAATAAGTTTCTCATCTTAAAAAAAAATTAGAAGGAGATTTGCTATAATTGAACCTTGGTCTGAAGTTTCTGTAGGAAATAAATGAGGAGGTTTTTATACGTGGAAAACTAAGTAAGAAATATATGCTGTGTATTTAGCGAAGTTTTGTTGATTTGGTGCCGTTAGGCAGCTATATGTTTCGTTCATGTAGTTAATTTAGCTGCCATTTATTACATCCTTTAATCATCAGAATAGTATACGTTTTTAATTGGAACATAAGTACAAAATTATTCTCATAAATAAATATTGAGAGGCTGTTTACATTAAGATAAAATTAATTTTAACGCCAAGACATTCGCTAACCAATTACGCCACTTCAACAGATTACAAAAATAAAATTTGTTTTATTCATTTTAAACTTTCCTTACGTGAAAAATTGGATTCTAAATACATTTTTTTCAGGCTATCAAATGGAACTATTCGCAAGAGTAAAAAGATGGAAAATATATTCTTACAGCTCTTGTATACTGTTCTGAAACGAATAGGGTTTAGAATAGAGAAAATATCTAATTTTATTTTTTATTTTTGTTTCGTCCACTAAGTAATTTTACCCTAAGGTGTATAGAAAATGTAAAGTATCTCAGCAGAAGAATTTGTTTCTCGCATATTAATTTGTTGATTTACACCAGATGTCTTAGATTTTTTCACAAATGTGAGAAATATAAGGCAAAAAAGTAAAAGAGATACTACATTTCTCTGAAAGTAGTGATTTTTATTAAAGAGCTAGACTCTATGATAAGCAGAGTGAAGGTGAGCTTCTTCTGCACTTTTTTATTCTTTTTATGTCGATGTCTAATAGCATTAATAGCTTAATAAAGAGGGTAATGAAATTTTATCTCTCACTTTCGTTAGTAAATCGGGCATGGAAAGCGTTTTATTTTGAAAGCGGCTATTCCAGTTTCGTTACTAAATTGCGCCTTATACCAAGCTCATCTACAACGTTTAATGTTATGATTCCTAAAATACATACTACTGTTCATATACAGAATGAGTCAAAAGTATGGAAAATCCTCGGTTCTAACCGTTTCAGACAAAATATTGTTGCTTTCAGAATCGGTCTTCTACTTTACCTTTTAACGAAAAATAAAATTTTAACCCCTTTTTGGGGAAGGCCCAGGAGTTGTAAGTCAATTATTTTATATGCTAACTCCCTTTGTGCGATAAATCCTTTTAAAGGTCTCTTTAAGACAAGAAAAATGGTATGAATAAAAGCTCGGTACGATGTCTGACCCAAAAATGTGGCGGTATTAATTTTGTTGGGACTAATCAAACTAACAAATCGTCCACCAACAATACCTGTCCATACATTTACTTACACTGGATTCTGTGTATGTGCCTCACGATATCAGTGTGGATTAATATCAGTCCAGTATCGACAATTACGGCAATTTACATTGCCGTTTAAGAAAAATGTGGACTCAACAATAAAAAGTATGTTGTTTAATAAGTTAGGATCTGCACAAATATTGTTCAAAATAATTTCGCAGAACTCAAATTTTCGATCGTAATCATCTTCAATAAGTTCTCGTACCAGACGAAGTTCGCAAAGTTTGAAATTTTCACTTTTTAATAGTCGAATCATTGAAATTTGGTTAAGGTTATGTTTCCGTGCTGCTGTTCAAGTCGAGACATGAGGATGCTTAGTAAATTCTTGCGTAATCTTTAACGATTTGCTATTTTTTGTTGCAGATTTAGGCCTCCCTGGTTTTTCCCTATTATTAATGCTCCATGTGTTAAGACTCATATCTCTTTTTCTTCTTATTCATTTGTAAAAGTAAATAAATACATAAAATGTCTCTTTTTTTCTTAATAATTTATAAGAGCAGATTTGTTTATATTCAGCTAGCCTATGTTACCACCTCATATTTTATGGCAACAATGTGTCTAATTTATTGTGTTGTTCAGTCTTCACGTACACTTCATACTAGCATCATATATATATACTCATCAACTCATAGCATATTCAACAATGTAATATTTTATAGTGTAAAATTTAAAGATTATATTAAGTTATATTTATCATGGCTGAACAATAACATTTATTTGAATTATGAATCCGTGAAGTTAGATATAGAAATAGTACACCTAACCGAGGTAGTAAACCAAGGCGGTTATTAATTTAAATACCGTGTTTCTTAAATCATTGATACTGCACCTTTTGAAATAGAGTTACGATTATTAAATGTTGTATTGAACAATTCACAAACTTCATTAAACGACCTAATTCTATCACCAAAGTCCCCCTCATCATTGAAAGTGTGACCTTCTCCTGTTCACTAAGTAACATGATAGCAAAGTTAGCAGGTAGCACAGAAAAAATTAATTCAGTAAAAATCAATTGCAAAAATGGTAGAGTATGTAAATAAAAAATAAATGGTTTACAAATGTGGTAAAGTTAGACAAAATCAATTAGCCAACCGATAACCATAATTCTCATAAGAAACTTAACAGTGTAGAAATGGAATATTACACAACAATGAAGTAAGCTTAATTTTGCAACAACGGTAAGAGACCATGAATGATCAGCTGATCAGCGTGATTACGTGACAATATTTTTATTTCTTTATTTATTTACTCATTAAATTTTTTTACTCAAAAACAATTTTTTGTATTAAAAAATAAATTTTTTCAATTTTTTAAAATTGAAATTTAACTTTAAAATAAATTTTAATTTAATTCATTGTAATATTATTTTATTTTATTTTATTATTTGAACTTAATAAATTTAATAATTTTCAAAATCTAAAATTATCCCGCCGCCATTATGGGTACAGACATCGTACCAACCTTTTATTTATACCATTTTTCTTGTCTTTAAGAGACCTATAAAATAATATATCACACAAAGGGTGTTACCATTTAAAATATTTGGGTTACAACCAAAGAGCCACCTCACACAAGGAGTTATAATTCTATTTCTCATCAAAAGGTATAGTAGTTGACCGATGGCTTATCCTGAAAGTTGCAGTATTTTATCTGGAACGGGTTTGAACTTGTTGAGGGTTTCCATACTTTTGATTCGCTCTGTATATTTTTATTTACCTTTTTATATTTATTTTCAGTTATTTATAACGTAGTTTTTAATTTACTACCAGCTATTATTACTCTAAAATTAATGTGTTTAAGGTTAAAATCATATGATTTTAACCGAAATCAGTCTCTGGCTTCATATATTGTTCAACCAATTTTATTACTAGCGAGAGATATTTTGAAAAAAAAAATTAAACCCAGAGTAATAAAATAAAAGTGTAATCTAGTACAGTTTCAGTTCAACCGATCCTGATATGTGTGGTTAATTGAAACCCAGCTATCAAAGAACAGAGGTATTGATATTTTTTATTCAAATCCAAAAAAATTAACTGCCTTACTAGTATTTGAACCTTAGAACTCTTGACTTCGAAATTAGATGATTTGCGATAACGAGTTTACCACTAAACCAACACGGTGAGTTAAGTTAACAAGTTGAAGCGAATGGAAGATCACGCTTGTGAAAATGTAATAAAAATTTTCTAGAAAAGAAATCCTATACAAAACTTATTATTAAATCTTTTAATTATTGTTATTTCTTTAAAATAGAATTTGAGAGTTGGGCCACCATGGGTGACCAGAGGAAGTAGCACTGCTAGTTAAAATTCTGTAATAGTATTCCTGATTAAATTTTTTACATCCAACCAGATATAAGTCCATGATTTTAATTAAATAAAGAGTTAGTCAGAAAAAAGCAGTTATATACTATCGAGTTTGATTAGAATATCCATCGGTTTGGTCTAGTGTCATCTACTCGTCATCGCAAGTCGAGAGTTCTAAGGTTCAAATAACAGTAAAGGCAGTTAGTTAATTTTATACGGATTTGAATACTAGATCGTGGATACCGGTATTCTTTGGTAGTTGGATTTCAATTAATCACACATTTCAGAAATGATCGACCTGAGACTGGGCAAGACTGACTACACTTCATTTACATTCATACATATCATCATCATTGATCCTCTGAAGTAATACCTTACGGTGGTTCCCGAAGCTAAACAGAAAAAAGTTTGATCAGAATATCCCTTTCGTAAATTTACTTAAAATTGTCAACGCTGTACATATCAATTTAATGTAAAAATAGTTTTGAAAAACATTCCAGTGATTCCATCTGAGTTCAGAGTCTGATTATGTTCGGTCAGCGAGGCTGCCTGGTGACTTAAATCTTCGCAGTTCATACGCGTTGTAACATTTGACAATACTGTGATACGAGTGAATGTCAAACAAAAGAAAGCTCGCACTTTAATTAAAAGGAGATATGCTTGTAACAGACTCATCATGTAATCCGAAAGAAAGTTGTATATGTAAGAGGAATATAAAATAATAATAGTTTTCCATCGAGTGGAGGGTCGAAAGATTAGTTTAATAGCTATAAGATTAATTAGGTTAGTGATTAAGTTGAAAATTATTCGGAGTATACGAATGTAAAGTGGGAATCAATTCGATTCACGTGTGTAATAGTTTTATTCTTTGTTTCTCTTTATCTATTTTCTTTGATATAAATGCATATATTTATGTGGCGATATTATCAAGCTACAAAAATATTGCAACATGAAGTTATTAAAAAAAATTAATTTGAACTTAATTTCGATCGGTTGAAACTACTTTCACCTTTTAAATGCCATAAGATTTGTTCGGCTAGCAACTAATAGTTACGTTTTTTTAAATTTAGTTTCTTGTTATTCAGTGTAAATTAAGGGAGAGTATAAAGATATTTAAAAATTAGATTATTTTGCCTTTTAGAAATATAAATTGTACTATAATGGTAGAAAATAACAGAGGACCTGTTGGAAACTCCGAACTATTGATCACGAAAATACTTCCAATGCTTACATAAATATTTCGGAGCAGATGGCGTCATATGCCTCTCCTCTAAGGAAAATATAGTTAAAAAGGTTTCAAGAAGTTATATACGAGTTAAAGAAAAGTGCTTAAGTAAATACTAGTGCTTTTTAAAAGTGCTTTTCTTCTGAGCCAATCGACACAGTCAACTAACTTAATAAAAACAATTGACGTTAGAGCTGCTGTTTACATGAACAGAATCTTAACATTCGTTAGAGAGGATAATAATTCATTTGAACTCGTTAAAAAAGAAAACAACTTTTATGCTGTCCGTAAACTTTAATTCCATAAAAGGGTTAGTTCATTAAAATATTATAAACATAATTTATAGCATTAAAAATAATATAAATTTATCAGTGAATAAATTGCAGATTTGATCATTACACATTTACCCATAATAAAACAGTAAGGGAAGCGCCATACTCCCTATTTTTGTTTTTGTTTTATGTTTTTTGACAGGTTCCGCAAGATATTATTAATTGCGTATGAATTTCTGCGCCCTACCAACTAAACCTCCACCCGTGGCAACTCTCCACTCCTGGAAAGCGCTAAAATAGCATTACTTCAGGAGCGGGATAAACGTCCCAAAGCGGCCATCCGTCGTTGATTCAAAGAAGAAAGCACACCGTCAGACACCGGGGTGGAGTTTCCACTGCCTCACCGCGTCAAGGTGACACACAAACGATCGCAGGGACTCCCGAGGCACTCAGCTGCAGACCTGTCCAACCCGGCGCCCCCTACGTCTCCTTCCACTGCGGAAATCCTCGTACTCGCCAAGCTTCAGCATCATGCTTTTAACATAATCCTCGACAGCCCTTCATTCATTCTCTCCCTTAATTATTACTTCTAGTGTCTCCTCAGGTCTGAACATATCTGTTCGGCCCAGTGTATGCAGAATTTCTGTGCACTCCACTTTGAATCTTATACACTCATAAAATACATGGAGAGGGGCCTCCTCTTCATCGCACTGCAGGGATAGGTCTGAGTGGTCCAGCCTGAAACGATGCAAATACGACCGGTAACCGCCGTGGCCCACTAGGAACTGCGTGAGCTCGTAGCCTTGCGAGCCATACGGTCTCCGACACCGGCTTCTGATATCCAGTACGAGAACTTAGGTCCACCTGCCTTTAGTTCCCCTGTCCCATCGCCCCTGCCACATCTGGATAGTTTCCTCAATGATCTCTTTAATTCTGTTTTTTCTTTTCGTCTGGTGGCAAATGCCCCACCTCCTTGAACCTTCTCCGGCACCCAATCATTAAATCTATCAGCACCTCTGCCGCCTCACGAGAGACTGTTTGAAATGCTGCGATAACCCTCAAGAAGCACCTCCTATGGAGAGCCTGTAACTTCCCTAGATATATGCTACATCTTATGACGCCAGTCCAAATTTTGACTCCTTCCTTGCTATATCGGCAGTCCACCAATATGAAGGCGGACAACCCCTGCAGACGTACTTACATGGGAGAACTTTCGCAGGCTTCTTCAAGACAATCGGCAAGACATGTGGTCTTCCCCTCTATCGTGGAGACCCGACGTACTGCACGTAGGTCAACCGTTAGCACACTTAGAAGAACTATAAAAATTACTAAATTTTAAAGAAATAGAACATTCTATTTGAACACTAACTGCTAATCCATGTCTTACCTTGTCCATAACATTCAGTTCAGTGCATTCTTTTCCACAATAAAATTTACACCCTAAAATATTTTTAATAGCATTACTAACAGCTGAAAAATTGAAAATATAATTACCACTTCCCTCAGCTGCAAAGTCATATTTGTAGAACTGAATTTTTTTTTGAGGGAATACTTTTTTGAGGTGATTTTTTTCTGCGACGATGCACTTCTAACAGGAGTGTGCAGGTTATCTTTAGAAATACCTGTAATAGGTTCGGATAGATATTTCTTCATGTTTCTTTTGCCATGGAAAGTTCTTTATTTAGTTTTATAAGTTACTTTTTGTCTAGGCATTATAAAAAAATAAAACTAATAAACCGCATACCACACTAATACTAATATTAAAATCACAACCTCTCACGAGACCATTCAAAAACTTTCCAGAAAAACACAACCGTAAAATAACAGACTAACTTATAGATGGCTATTTGAGTAACAGCTTCTATGCTGCCAACCTTTGTACAAAGCAATTTACGTTTCAAAAATTAAAATTGTTCTGACAGAAAAAAAAATTTTGTCAAAGCATTTACTTCGTAAAGTCGTTAGTAAATTTCTCACTCTGATATTAATTCATAAAAATCCATATAACTTCCGTAATTTTCAGCATAAAACCACAATATTATATGAAATTACACAGAAGAAGATGCAGAAGGTTGTGGCGCCAAAATTCAAAAATTGATTTTTTTCGAATTTTTAGAATAGTGCTCCCCCTAAATAATCTGAATGTCATCATCCCGTCATACATTTTAATATCCAGTAATGTAGGAATTAGATCACTCAAATGTAAAGCTTATATGATTACTAACATGAAATCGTAGAATTTCTCAAGAGTAAAGAATGTAAACAAATTTATACGCTTTGTCAAACTGAAACCAAGTCAAACAGTTCTTTTTTTTTGAAGTGTTTTTTATCGTTGATATTTTATCGATGATTTATTTTTTGAATTTTTATCGTTGATAATCGAAATAATTAACATAAAGGATAATACTAAAAACATAAGTTACTAGTTCATTTATTTATTCTCTGTTGGGATGTGTACATAAAAAAATAAAATAAAATATAATATTATTTTCATTTTTATTATTCTAATGATAATAATCAACCGTACTTTTGATTAGTTATGCCAAGCAATTAATTGTGTACTATTTTTCTTAACTTTAAAGTTTTTTTAAGTGCATCATATTGCTAATAAATCATCAAAAATAAACTTTATTCGTATAAATGTGTGATGTATTAAATGGTGAATGAATGAGTGATACAAAGTGAAATAGAGAAATTCTAAACTGCAGCGAAACGTGCGTGGCAGTTTTTTTTTGTACAGTTTAGTGAATGTATGGTTATCTTATGAAAATAAGTATTATACTGCCTGCCTTACTAACTTACATTAATATTAATTTGTATTATACATTTTCTTACATATTACATATTACGCATTACACTGTTTTCTTTTTATTGTGTTTTCGATTTAATTTTCCTTTACAAGCTTTTATTTGTTTTCTTTTAAATATAATACGTTACTTATGTATGTATATATTTAACGCCATAACTATTACGATTGAAGGTGTCTTGGTATCAGTAAAAGGTCATTCCGAAAAGGTCATTATTGTTTTAAGATATAATAAGCATCTTATGCCGGGTTTATTACAGGAAATGAAGTGTGAATAAATTTTCTATTGTCTTATTTTACTGAGCAGAATATACTGTTCTGTGTCAGTATTCTGAGGTCACTGAAATAATGCGATGTTATTCTCTGAGAGCAGGTAGCATAACAAAAAATTAACATACCCTTTCTGTTTCTAAATTATTTACTATCCATTATTTCAACTCGGTTGTAATTACTTATTGGAGTGCCTGTTCCAAGTAATTTGTCCCGTAAATTTATTTAAATTATTTTAAATACATAATCTTTGAGGTGCCAGCCCTGTCGTCGGTTAGTTTAACAATCAGGAGTTTAAATTAAAAAAAAAAAAAAAAAAAAAAAAAAAAAAACATTAAAAAGTTTTTGGGTAATTTCTTTTTCATTATTGTACTAGAATAATTATTTATCCGACAGTCCCTAATCTATAAAATGTATGTTTTTGTTCTTCCTATAATTTTGTCAAGTTTATAAGATTAAAACTACAATTTATGCGTATGTTAACATATTACTATTCATGAAAACTGGTTCTAAGACAGTTAATAATACATCATTTTAAACTTAGATTAATTTGGAAACTTTGTTCGTTCAACCTGTGGAATTTAATAGGCAGATTGTTAATATTAACTGGAACTTTTTTATTAACTTTTTTTGACTGGTTGTATAAAGAAGATCTTCGGAGAAAATAATTTTAATTGTTGCCCCTTTTGTGGGGCACCAATTATATATATATATTTCAACCTACATAATTAATAATTCAAATTACAAACTTATTTTTATAATACAAGTCTCATTTAAAATTATCGTATTTTCTTGATCTAAGGTGCATCTTAATTTTTAATGCAAGAAAAATAATATTTAAAAATAATTCTACCAGTGAATATAAGGTAACACAAAATTCTTCATGAAAGATTAGTAACTAAAATATGTACCATATTTACTTAAACGTAATGTTTAGTTTTCAAAAATTCAACTTTGTACCTTCACGCGTGTATTATAATTAAGTTATTGTGTGTGATGTTGCAAACTTTTTTTGTTAACTTGTTATTTATTATTATTAACTGTTAAGTTCTAATATTACGTTATTATTAATAATTATTTATAGCGTTTGTAGTGTATAGTAAGTTCTTGTATTTTAAGACATACATTATTGCCGTTCTATTATTAGTATTTTTTTTCTAAAATAGATTTACCTCCATCGTTTTTGTTTTTTCTTCTTATTTAGTACTATTTCCCATTACAGTGAACAAACCACTCACAACTTGTTAGTCCGGCATGACGGAGCTGACTAAAAGATAGGGGAACACTTTTTGAGCCAAGCATTCAAAATATTTGTGGAAACACTAGCTGTAACGTTGTAATATAATGCTCACCACAAACGTTACATTACAAGTCAATCGCAGCCTTTACATTCTAATTCTAATTAGATTCTAATCGATTGACGGTTTGAGTTTTTCATTTTATGAAGATTTCGGTTGATGCATTCCGTAACATCCTTTAAAATAAAACTAACCCATCCAGAATATTTGTAAAAAAACAGACTGACTCAAACTCTAATGTAATTTTTTTAAAGCTTCAAGCAGAACTCTGCATCTGCGGTTCATAATATTCAGAACATTGAAACAGAAATAAGACAGTTGATATTCTTGCTAAAGACCACGTAATAATTATAACATATAAAGATTATAGCACAGCAGAAACGATGGTGTCAATACACGTGATCAATTTTCAAATGTTTTTTTTTTTTTAGATTTGATTGGAAACTATTCAGCTTAGATCTATGCATTGACAGAATGGTTTATTAAGCATTCATACTCATACATAAATGTTCATACAAATGCCAACAAAATATTCATCGACTTAACGAGCAATAGTCTAACATATGTGGAATCGCGATAAAAGGAACAAATTTACCAATAAATATATTTTCATATTTTTTCAAAAGTAAAATTAAAGCAAAATACAAAACAAAGTACGTGAATGACCAACAGGATTTGACGGAACCAGCGAAGAAACTGCAGCTTACGATGAACAATATTTAAAAGTAAAGAAAGAGTTTAGAGTGAAGATAATAATAGGAAATCAAAACTGTTAAACACAAGTGTTAAACAGATGAGAAATAAAACGATATAACTGCAAGGGAAGGTTATAGAACAAGTAAAACCCTTTAAAGATTTAGGAAATTACATTTAAAAAAATTGTATTAAGAAGTTATTTTGTTGTTGAACAAGAAAAATATATTTAGGAAATTAGATGAGTGGAAACAGAAGTTATACAGAAATAAAAATTGGATTATATAATTGGAAAAGAACTTTTGGAAAGAAGAAAAAATTTCAAACAGCAGAAAGAAGATGAATGAACCGAGAAAGAGGTTTGCCATATGTTTTGTGTGGAATGTATTATCCTATAAATCTAAATCATGGGTGATCGTAAAAAAAGGAAAAGTACTTTGACAATTTTGAAATATAATTGTGGAGAAAAATTGACAGACAAAATGTGAAATGAAGAAGTACTGAGAAGAATAGGAGAGGAGCAGAATTCAATTAAGATGTTAAAAAAAGGGAGAAGACATCTTTATTGGGATATATCTGTTGCGTAAATTACAAAAATTAAACATAGCTCGTTTGCCAAAGTATTGGACTTCAATTCATCACTTAAATGAATTTTTGGTTTCTCTTCAAAACTTAAAGATTAGTAACCTTACATTGAGTAAAGAAAATTCAATATCATGCAACATAATGTTATAAATAATATAATCTATATATATAAAAATGATAAGTTCGTTTGTGAACGGCTTCAAAAACTCAAAATGTTCTGCACCGATTGAGCTCAAAATAGCACGATATATAACCCGCATCAAAGATTGTTTTCATCTATTTTTAATAAATCTATCTATCTATTTTTAATTTGTACAGTTTTTTTAATAAATAAGAGGCTAATAAATCAGACGGAAATGTAAACAAAGGAAAACCAATCAGATCAATGCAAGATGGCCGCTGTCAAACACAACGACCCTCGCAAAGAGCCCGTATGGCCGTTGCCAATGTAAACAAAATCACAACTGATTAAGTAACAAATTTCTTTGAATTACATTTAACAGCTAAAATATCTGATTTTATTAAAAAAAAAAAAAAAACACCAAAACAAAAAGAAAACCCACCAAGAAGGACAACCGCAGTTGGTGATGATATGAATGATTTATAGCGTATGAAAATGCCACGCCTGACCGGAATTCCAACTCGGAACCACCGGATTAAAGTCTGAGACGTTACCACTAGCGCCACAGAGGCCGGCAAACATATTCGTTAGGAGCCGAATAAAAACACGACTTACCAATATAGCGTTGTGTGTCAAACCAATTTTATTCGGACTATAATTACTTTTAATACGCGAAACCCTTTGCAATGATTGAACATTAACTTAAACCTCTTCAAAAATTATTCCTTTTGAACTAAGCCAGATTTTGATATCATTGTTTTTCTGTAACGGCTGGAATTCTTTTCGTTTAATGATAAGAAGCGTTGTCGAAGACAATAACCGAATTCTCTTCCAAAGGACATAATAAACCGCTAAACTATTTCTAAATAATTCAAATTCGTCCTCGTTCCTCGAATACCCATAATCCCGACCGATACACCATTTTAATTTAAAAGATTGCAATTCCCAATTCGATTGGCATTTGCAATCACAATCAATGAAGCTCAAGGTCATTCTTTAGAATTGTGTGGTTTAGATTTAGATGCGGATTGCTTCTTACATGGGCAACAGTATGTTGCGTGTTCCCGAGTCGGCAAACCAGATAGCCTTTATATCTACGCAGTGGAAAAACAAAAAAATATTGTATATCCACAAGTATTGCAAAATTAAACTTCTATGAAACGTATGCTTTGTTTTGTTTCTCATTTCTCATCCATGCAACCACAATGTGCCACAGCGAAGCGTGGCGGGTAGAGCTAGTAATATAATAATATTGTAACATAATGCAATTCATCATGTTATAATGATTTTAAAAACATGAAATCATAATATTAGTACACTGAATTTATCACTACATTTTTCGCAATTAAGATATATAAAAAACAAAGCTAATACAGTTCTTAATGAAATCTATAAAATTTACAAGATTGACAAAGCTTTGAATGAAACTGATTTAGATTATTTAAAAACTAAATCTGAATATATAAAACACAATATTAGATACATAACATGTAATTATATGGAACTTGATTTAGATGAAGACAATATATTATTTTCTTATGAAAATGTTTTTGACGCATTACATAAATGTTCACTAAACATGCCCATTTTCCATGTATTTTTGTGAAAAATTATGCTTCAAAATAGAAGTAACATCAGTAATCTTTGAAAACCACTAAAAACAAAATCTTGGTCAAAATTAATGAAATATACCCAATCTTTGGGATTAGAATGCGATTATGTATGTGCATATTGTTTACAGAACAATATGATTTTCAGTACCAAAGATGCAATTGATTTGGTAGTTAATTAATAACACATTACGTATTAACCGGACTATGAACCACATTTTTCTTTCAGTAAATAAGTGAATAATTGTTAACAATAACAGTTCATATTTTTACTGACGTATAACAACATTAATAAATTACAGTCTTTAACTCAAACACTAATTTTTAAACAATACATAAAATATTTAAGCATCGTAGCAGTTAATAAAGCACACTTATTTTACCTTTTAATGGTACATAACATTAAACAATATTAATTATTTATGAACATTGTATGAATTATTATTCACTCCACTTCAAATCGATATGTAACAACTTGTATAATTGTGAATAAAATGGATACAATGAGGGAAATGTAACAAAAGAGAAAGAAAACGTGAACGAGTCGCAGGCAGAACATCCGCACCCAGTAGAAGTCTGACCTGCACTGAAGAAAGGTGGCGTGATGAGAAGAAGGGGAAGCAAACTAGGCCGTAGACAGAAGAGTGTTTGTGTTGACGACAACAGGTAGTGTGCAAGTGTTAGTGCGGGAAAGAAACAGCATAAACGGGAAGTTTGGGAACGTGGGAATTCGGGAACGATAAACATAACACTGATTTTTTTTTATAAACAAGCAGACCATTAAAAGAATTACGTAAGACTGATAAGATAATTTCTGAATACGAACAAGTTGAGGAATGACATCATCGCAGGCAAAGAAAATTAGACGTCTAGGAACTTTGACAATATTAAAATTGGAGATAACAAAACAGTTATGACTAATTTGGCTAAAATAGAAATTGTTTTTATGAATCATTACGACCACAGCAGACAAAATAGAAAATTACGGTGAACTTGACACAACGAGTAGACCTTGAAATTATTGGATTAAAGCTACTTTACGCATTGGCGTAAACAATATCTTTAAAACAAAATTGCTTTTAGCAAAGGATTATAGAAGTACAGAAGGAGAAGGCAAAGGATTAGAATACTTACAAATATTAGGAGGCAAGATGCTATAAATTAATGAAGATGCTCAAAACCGAGAAAAATAGAGGACGTTCAGTTGAAATCTTTCAATATATAAATACTCCATAAAAGAAGCTCTATCGAGGACTGAATCTGTTAAATTTCTTTGGACAAGAGACTCGAGATACCAAAAGAGGTAGGACATCATTAAAAGTTGTATTTATATATAAATATATATATATATATATATTAGTTATATAAAATAATATTATTGGAAATATACTTCAAAATAACGTTGGAATGATTGTTTTGCAAAAGTTTACTCGTAAGTAATTTTGAATGTTTATTCAACATATTCTTTTAATATAATTCTAAATGATTCTTTCTGAGGTTTTGCAATTGTCGATGTTTCACGACCTTCAAAATAACGAACATATCCGAAGTGGCACAATATAAATTCTTCGAAAAAGCTACAAAAATTTCTATATATGGTGTACTGGGGATATTAAATTTATTTAAATTAAACAAGCGGAGGGATATTTTTGCCATTTTTTTAATTTTCTATAGTGGAAAAATTAAATTATTTTGGAATTAAAATTCCAAAAATTTTTAATAAATCGGAATTAGAGGTGGGAGGACATTCAACATCATTTCTAAACAATTTTCACCTTGAATCTCTAAAACTCTTTGACTAAAATAGTTGAAATTTGACGAAAATATTTACAATCATGTAATGGAATATCACGTACTAATATTTTTTTGTTCTGGGAAGTGTTAGTTAATGAACTGATTCAGGTCATTAAAATAAACAAAGATTTTCATGGGAACAAATCCCGTATTTTGCTTTCTTTTTCCGTCTGTTCACCGTTTTTTTAACCTTTCCCCGCTGGCATTAGCTGTATAGTGTGTCCTGAGAGGTATCGGCCAAATAAGAGGACTGATTCTTCTACAAAACTAAACAAAAAACTTGATCTAGATAAGTGTTCTATCACGTTTACTTTCTTATAGTTGGTCATTTTGAATTTTGTTTTGCATTAAAAAAAAATCTATATCATAAGAACGGATTGAGATATTTATCCATCGATACCTTTGATCGTACTTTGTATTAAATGAGGAGTAGGACAGGAGCAGGATTAAATTAAAATGATATGGAAGAGAAAATCATTTTGTTAATTTATTCTGCGTAGAAATTATCTCGGTGAAGAGTCATCAATAGAAAAGTGAAAGGAAGGAAAGGATAGGAAAGAAGGATAATGAAGGATAATTAAAGATAATTAAAGATATGAGAAATGGAGAATTTCCTTATAGAATATCACTGTAAAAAATAAATAACATGCCCAGAACCAAGAAAAATGGAGGATGTCCAGTTGAAAGACAAATTTATCAATGAAAAAAAAAAAAAATATTATAAAAGTTTATAAAAAAACGCGCTCACTCATACCCGCTTCTTAATCGGATTGAAAACTTCCTTTATTTTTAAAAAAGTAATTAAATAATAAACATTAAAAAAATATAAATCTATTGTTGAAGTAAAAGGCCTGTTTTTTAAATAAAATGAAAAAGTTAATCTTTAAGAAATAATAATTTATACGTTATAGTGTAAAATTCCTGTTTTAATGTATCTACTTAGACCTAAGTAGTAAGTTTAAAAAATGGCTATGAAGCGTTGTTAGGTTTCGTATAACTTATATACATGAAATATAATTTATGTCTTTCAATAACCCCTAACTTTCTCGGATAATATTTTTACGCTTTATCTAATGATAAAATTTATAAACGCCGTTACTTATCAACCTGTGGTTTTTTTTTGTTAATTATATTTTTATCTTCGAGCAATTTTTACAGTGTAATATGGGATTACATAATTTTTTTAATATATATATTACAATACTAAAATTGTATAAATCTTATATGTTTGTGCATTTCTTTATCTTACAGTAATTTAAAAAATTATATTCATTTTTAGTATAGCATATGTGTTCATTACGTCGCATATTTTTATCTTACAATAGAATTTCACAAATTAATAAGCCTAGTTTATTTGTTTAATTACTTAAATGTATTGTTTGTATCACACTTAATAAAGTAATTTTAATTATAATAATTTGATTTTGTTAATTGAATTGCAAATTAATTTAACATTTCGTTACAATAATTATGAGTTTGTTTATATTAGCACCTTAACAAATTAATTATGTACGATGTTATTTTATGGATGATTTAGTAACGAAAATTATTTAATTAAACATCGAATAGTTTATTCAGTTTATTTATTCTGGTTTGTTTAATGTACAAATCCTTTACATTTCTTTATAAACTAGAGCTAATTCATTGATTGCAATAATTATTTCATCCCTAAGCCTACTTTCATTTAATGAATTTCGGAACCAATCTCTTTTTCTTTCCTCGCGGATAGGAAAATCCAATCTGTCTCCTTTCGACTGTTTTATATGGATATATAAATTTGGGTCCCCTGTCTCATTAATCCTCTTCACACTCTGTTTTAAGATTTCTCTTCACTTTTTGAATCAAATCCAAGTTCTTATCGAGCTGAAATTTATGTCCTTTATGCTTACGCCTCTGACAAAGTTGTACTGATTATTTTTCTATTTTATTTTGAAACAATTTTTTTTTTTAGCATACATAAATATTGTTCAATTAATTTTATTTATGTTTAATATATAAAATCATTAGTATGCCGATTTTCTTGACGGTGTTTTAGTGTCTGGTTTTCATCTATAATTTCCGGGTTCAAATCCCGATTGGATATGGCATTTTTCACAAGCTACAAAACTCGTTATTATCCATCAGTAACTGTTACTGGGTGTCAGCCTGTTGTTGGTTATAAATGAACAAATAATATTATTTTTTTGATCAACCTATCACCAGACTTTTCAGAAACCCTTAGTGATATATTCTCCTCTCCTAAGAAATAAAAATTGATAAATAAATCTTTTTTATTCTTTTTAAAAATATTTTGAAAATATGCATAAGTTTCAGTGCGTGTAAAGCAAAATCAAAATACGATACGATTTTGTATCTAATATGTAGATGTGAAAGTTTGTGGGGTTTTTTCTGTTTGCAACAGTATCACGCGAGAATCAACAGACCCATTTATTTAACTTTTAAGGATACAATTCTGTTACCTCAGTGAAGGATTTAAGCCGTAGATCGAGGCTCTAGCCCCATTGAGGGTGAAGTTGTGAATTTTTCCTTTTGAACGACAACCTAATAACGGTTTTGACTTCGTTTTTCAACGTAAAAATAATGGAATATGCATTTTAAATAACTGATAACTGAACTTATAACTGATTTTTATCTCTCCTCTTGACTCCTTCACCTTGACCACTTCCCCAGATATAGGATATTCTACAGTAATGGAAAGGGAACCAAAAGAGGTATGTTCGTCTACAGCAGAAGTCTATCAGAGTTTCTACGTCAAGAAAGAGGAAAACGTTGAAAGAAAAAGAGCTTTGCAGGCTTTGCTATTTATCAGTATTATTCTTACAACCATAAGGATAACGAACACAGCACAGGTCTAGGGTTAGAGCCCAGACCGGCTAGTACATTTATATTTTTTAATATGAAAAATAAAGAAAGTGGTTGTAAATTATGTAAAGCACTTACGATGTGTTTCAACAGTAATAATATTATTAGTTTACATTCTTTTAATAAACAAATGTAAAAATTAATAAACGTTTTACAACTATCGAATAATCATTATCATTAAAATGATTTTTAATGTTTATTATTAACAAATTTTTTTTAATATTCTGTTACGTTAAGTACTATAACCACAATGGTTGTTGAATGCCTAATAAGAGTCACAAGCTACGTTACATTTGGTCTAAAAATTGACACAGTCATTCTTAAAAATAAAAATCATTTTACAATGCTGCATTTATTATGAAAAATGAAAATTGAAGTAGTTTCGCATTGCTTTCTTCAAAAAACATATATAAATCTCCTGAGTTCTTATGAAGATCGATATTTTTTATTTGTACACATTTTTGAAAACACATTTGGTTATTTGTTTTAAATTAAATATTGTATCCTATAATATATATTATATGGTATCATTGTACAGTTGGGAAAAATACTAATTTAAAAACAAAAACTTGTTTTTGTTTAAAAAAAAATAATAATAATAATAGTAATACGAGTGTAATTGATGATTAATGCAAAATAGTGATATATAATAAAGGAATTAGAAATAATACAATTCCATAATGAATCACGTTCAGCTGGCTACGTGTTTGAAACCAATAAAAGTTAAAATTTAACAAGACGAGTAATCTATCTGAAATATATATATATATATATATATATATATATATATATATATATACACACACACACACACACACATATAGAGTGTATTACGAATATAACCTATTCTACGCGTAAAAATAATGGAAAACGTTCATATGTCCTAAAATGCTTCGTTTGCGAGTTACGGCTAGTGAAAGATTATACTCGGATTTCAGCTATCCCGGTGAAATGAGGTTATACTGAAAGTTTTAACATTTTAATTAAGAGACAGAATTAGTGATTTATTATGGTTTGAAACCTGAAAAATAGAATAAAATAGGTCCCAGAACTGTATCTATACTATCCTTTGAAAAATATGGGGTGAAAACCATTAGATTGGAGAAAAATATCTTGTTTTTTCTATGTTTGATATGCAATAACTTTGTTATATGGCTATTAAACACAATTAGTTTATTAATTTCACTCTTTCTTTGCAAGTACCAGAGAAAATTAATAAATGATAGTATTTTTAAATTTCTGTTGTAAAATTATATACTATTATTAAAAGATTATTTCAAAATGACAGTTGAAGCTGGAGATTTTTTTAAGGCTAGATACCGCTGAATTACTCAAAACGACTTGAAAGTTGAAAGGCTAAAAAATAAAAAGTTTATATTTTAATATGCGTTAACGAAATAAAGAAAAAGTATTTGTAAATCTTAAAAGAAGTTCGGGTATTGGATGCACCAATAACGATTATAAATTACCAGCATTTTCTTGCATCTTTCTAGTAATCTAAACGATTTGTTTTTTTAGAAAAATTTTTAATAAAATAATTTAAGACCGAATAGAGTTTATAAATTAGTCAACAATTTTTGGGGTGTAGAAAATAAAGGCAAAACGTAAGAAATACCTCCTCCTGTATATATTTTTTTTCAAATAGAGCCTTTGTGGTCTCCTAAACACCAGGTGGTAAGGCACGCTTAAAATTTTGAAAGTCCTATTAGCGTAATGCAATCATTTTACTTAAATTAAGTAATTCTAAACATTTTTTTCAACTTATTTAAGAAATACTAAAATAAATTTGTGCTTTATTTATTTACTGATGGTGATGAGGTGATAATTACAGTTGCACTTGATATACTCCATAAATAAACAGTATGCTTTTGTAAAGCTTCTTACCCGGATGCCTGGTAAATTGATAGCCGTCTATAAAGACTGCACAATTTGAGATGACTTGTAATAATCTTTTTCAAACTACGATTGAAATCTATAGGTGTCAGGTCATTTGCATGTATACCTTACCCAACCTTCATGAATTTTTCAATGGTATATGTTGTGTTAAATTGTATATTTTATTTTCTGCTACATTTCAGAGGTTTTGTTTTCAACTGTGGTTAAATTTCCGAAATTTTTATTTATTTTCTATTGTTTTTAGTTATCAATTTTCTCAAAATTAAATTCTCTACAAACTTTTTTAAGAAATTTAGTTTTGTTTAATTTGATAATTTAACAAAGTTAATTGACGGAAAACTTAAAAAATCGTTTTTTCCGTAAAAATATTTTGGACTTTGCAAAAGTTTTCAAAAACTATTAGAAATTTAATTTTTGAGACAACCTATTTTATTAAAATTTTCAGGTCATAATATTCACGTGATAATATAAAACTATCAAATTTATCCCTTTCTGGGACTCTCAAGAATTTCAGAATGGTTTCACTTTACCCTTGAAGCAGAAGTCAGGGGAAAATACTTTACTAACCGTAACTCGAATTCAAAGCATTTCGTTAATGGGCAAAATCGGACCATCAGGGTGGAAATGGGTGGGCTTTTTCGTAAAAACAAAATATAGCTATAAATTTCCTATTAAGTAAAATATCGATTTCGTTTAAAATTCCTACTATTCTTTGGATAAAGACCTAAAACTTATATCTAAGTAAAGGCTTTTTTATATCACCAACCACTGGCCCAGGGGGTGGAAAAAATAAGGTTTCGAAGACAACAAATATCATACCTCTCTTAATTGACACAATATTGAATCGGTTTAAAGCGGTCGTTAGTCCTCTGAACATTACCGAAAACGCTTGTCTCAAAGAATTTTTTATATGACCAACCCTTACGGCAAGAGATGACCAAAATGTTGCTGGAATTGTAACAAGATGGGGCTTGTCGTATGCTAAACACGTAAAACTTTTTTTCACATGCAACCATTGTCGTATTAAGTAAATTTGAAGTTTTTCTTAACTTTAAGGTGGAAATCTTTTTTATCCGCTACTTAGCACCGGTGAATTCTACCTCCGCCTTCCGGTGTGCTGAAAGGGATTTTCTTTTTGTATTAATCTGAAATTGAAGTAGGTAATAAGGAAAGGAAATCTAAGTATGGATAATTCGCCTCTGGGTTGAACAATTCCGTTTCTTAATAGACGTTATCCCACCTTAAAAATTACGAAAAATATTGTTTAAAGATTAGTTTTTCAGATTTTTTTAAAATTATAACCACCATTCAGTGTCAAGTATTTTATAATGTCTACCCTGACTGGCCGATTGTAAAAATTAAAAAATAAATCTCACTGTCTAGTTTAAATAAGTTTAGAAAAAAAATTGGGAAAAAGATTTTCCTCTATTTTTTTTTGTTCCGCAACCGTTGTGTCATCGGCCACGGGAGAACAATTTAAAATAACATAACGTTGCTATGTTACTGATTAAACATTGTTAAACAAAATTTTGTTCCATTGTTAATGTTTTTATTAATAAAAAAGTAAAAATACTTTATAAATATTCTTTATTTAATTCTTATGTAATAAAAAAAATAATATTATGCAGTATAAGTACATGAATATTCCCTACTGAATTGAAGAAGTGTATATAACCCATGTTTTCAAAATAGAAAGGGACACATTTACTTGTAGCTTTGTCCCAGTCACTTTTTACGACCATAATACATGTAAAAACAAGGTGGAAGAGACAGAGTTAGAGTTGCCTTCTCTGAGAGCAGCGATGTTCACTAAACAGCCAGTCTATGTCTGTATTTTATAAACAATGTAATATATCTTATAGATCCAGAGAAAGTATTATCAGAAAAGTTGCTGGCTATTGTAAGGGAAAAAGGCTGACAAATATTGCGTGACTTTCCTGGCTATTCCGATAATTATATAATACCTTGCACAGCTTTTTCATTGCAAAACTTTCTTGCTTCACCGGAATACTTTGCAATTCAATCATTAAAAGTCTTATTTTTTATTTTTATAAAAAATGTTTACATACAAGAACCAAAACAAAATTTTCTGAATTTTTCCAAATTTTGGGTCCTCCATATCAACTGTTTTTTTTTTATTAATTATAATTCTTATCAAAATAAGATACAAGCATCAAAATTTGAAAATTACAAATAATTTTTTTTTTATTTTGGGGACTCCCTTACTCTGTTGGAACAATTTAACAGTTTTTTTTTTTAGAAGTGATCCTTAATAAAAAAATAATAAAATGATTAATAACATGTTCTATTCTACTATCTATTAAAAAAAGGAGTTTATAAAATTGTGTATAGTGAGGAAAATTGAAAAACTTCAGTTAGCAACTTCAGATAAAAACTTCAATTTAAAACGAAACTTTAAGAACCATTTTTAGGAATATTTGGAATCATATTCATACTACAAACAAACATTAATTACTCTGGTTACATTAAGGAAAATAAACAATCACTTTCAATGTAGAAATAAGATAATAATTACAAAAACAATTAAAAATAGTTATTCTGCATTCAAAATTTCAAGGAGCAGTAATTAAACAAGAGATAAATATATTGAAAATTATATATTGAAAATTAAAAGACACGACTGCCGGAAAAAAAATTCCTGAGATATATTACTATTTAATATAGGATAATTGAAGAGCGTGCGGATGACAATTTTGAATATAAATATTTTTTCAAATTTTTTAAATCTATTTATATATATATATATATATATATATATTTATATAGCCTAAGACACTCCCCGTAACGTAAGGATTCCAACGCGGGGTCATTCATCTAAATTGGTTTATCCGTTGAAATGCTACGGTGGAACAAACGTAATATACATACACCCTAAATACATACACTTCTTTTTGGGCAGTCGTATAAAATCACCAGTTACATGAATAAAATTTATCATTTGATTTATCAAATTATAGATTTGAAAAAAGTTACCAGATGTGAGTGTTTTTGAATAACTTGCATCTCAAAGCTTCATTCTGAACGATTCGGAAACCTTGTATTTCATACGTGAGATGCGAGTTATTCAAAAACGACTCGTTCATCTAATATTTTCTTTCAATTTTTAAAATTTTTTTAACATATATATGTATATACATATTTATACAGCTTATGTCATTCCCGGTAACGTAAGGATTCCAACGCAGGGTCATACATCTAAATCGGTTTAGTTGTTGAGCTGCTACTGTTGAATAAACATACATACATACAAACACCCTAAAAACATTACACAGTAATGTTTTTAGATAGTCGTGTAAAAATATATGTTTTAGTTTTATTATGATTGTATGGGGAGAACAGTAAAACATTAGAGAGAAAATATAAATCCAACATAAATTAAAGGAACCAAATATTTAATATGACGAAAGAAATCTTATTAAAACTCTAACATCTTTATAAGCTAATGCTTAGTTATAGAGATATACCTGGCAGATTTCAACTATTACTTTGTTGTTTAATATATTTTTCTTGGATGTAAATATATTTACAGAAATTCTTAAAGTGGCTGTTTTCTTGGAAAGTCGGAAAAACAATTTAATTGCTTAGTTGTCAAAAATATGGAATTGGCACCTCCCTAAATGATTCCCCACCATGAAAACTAGAACATTTTGAAACAAAATACAAAACCTGTAAAGTTTTACGCAGAGGTTTTAAAAAAGTATTTTTAATTGGTAATGGTTGATGTTTTTCCGTTTCTATTTATAAAATTGAACACCCTTCGTAGATTGCATTTATCTATCTTTATATATCACATATCTTTATGTGTATATATATATATATATATAAACATACTTTGTATGGGGGTGTATATTATATCAACCCCCACCATTTCAGCCGAAGTTTACATTTTAGATATTGACAATGCTAGCTTAGAAGTCAAACTTTATATTCGTCAGTTCATTTATTACTGCAATAGAAATATTATTTTCACTGAAGACACATTACGTAAAAATGATTTCTTTAAGAGCATATTATTTGTCAAAATTTAGAGAACATAAAGACATAGATGCACAGACGTTTTACATGGAGTGTCTTATATAGTACTGTTACTGCTAATAGTCCAATGAAAAAGGGTAGTGCATCGCAACAGGATGTAATAGGTAGCAAGAAGGCCGGTACAGCAGTCCATTGTTACCTGCATGCCAACTGATCTTTCTAAACTTTGACGAAAAATAATTTAATTTATCCTTTTCTTAATATTATTTTCTAAACAAAAACCATTTCTTTTCAGAATTACCTCACTAAAAATACTGAAAGCTAAAATTTTTTTTGTAGAGGTTTCTTCTTTTCAGGTTTCTTTTGTAGTTGAACTTCAAGTTCTTTTTAATACATGCTACGAAACAATAAAAGCAAAAGAAAATTAAATCCATAAAAAAAAACAAAAAAGTACATAATAAATGAAAAAATAAAACATCAAACAAAAAAATGGAGATACATAAGAGAAGGGTTCCATCTCCCTCTCCTTGGGAGGATTCTTATCCTTTAAACGTCTCCTCACTCTGCATTTTAATGAAAAATTGGTCAGAAAAAGTTTTTAGATCCTGTTTTAAATCTCCTGTATTTTTTGCGTAACGGATTTTATAGCTGTTATCAATGACTGTGATGAAAAAATAATGTATATTGCTAGAGAATTCTCATAAACTATGTAGTTGAGGTATTTAGCCGATCCGAACATTCTAAAATAAAATGTTCGAAATTTAGAAATGTTTGTGGTAGTTTGACGTTAGAAAATATTTTATTAAACATTCTGTAAATATTAATTCGCTAAATTTTAAATTCCTAAATTCGGTTGGGATAAGAAATACAAATGAAAGTGTTCGTTAAAATTTACTGACATGAATATTTAAATTTTTTGTAAATAATGACGTAACTTATTAATAGAATAATATGATGTATAAATGATAACAAATGTTGTACAATTATTTACACATTTATATATTGTAACTATTATTTCTCTCGCGACTCTGTAATAATTACCAACTTACTGCATTCCATATTTAATTTTCATTTTGATGAATATTAATTAAATATAGTGCTTCATATCAAACTTGTTACGAAACGATCCATCAAATTATCTCTTACCGAGGCAAATAGATCTTTAAATTAATTTAATTAATTTTAGATATTGGTCTCGCAATGTAAAACAATACAAAAAAAGAACGCACGATTGGTGAGATGGTAGAAATAAAAAAAAAAAATTGTTTGAAATTACGTTGACACGCCAGTACAGTTTAATCTTAGGATAATTACTAGTTAGTTACAACTGTTCAAATCCAAGAAGCTTCTTTTATCAGTCAGACTAGCTACATATTAAAGAAAAAAATAAATTTGTAATATAAAAAAATTCAAATTTTAAATTTAGGGATTTGTTATTTTTTGTTCTTCTAATATATAGACGATAGTTTATCAACTTTAACCGATAAACTATTCTAGATTACCCAAATGTATCCAGTTTACTCATTAATAAGTCAGACGTGCAAGTCGGTTAAAACCACTGACTTATCTATTTTACATGTTATTCGTACACTTGTAGCACTTAATTACTTTCTTTTCGAACTAAAAATGTAAAAATTGTTAGATATTGATAACAATTTAACGCTATTTATTTATGTTTTGAGCTGAATTCAAGTCTAAAATAAGTTTTTCGATAAATGGAAGCTCAGAAATTAAATATTTTCCAGATAGAAAGTAGAAGATTAACCAACAAATCTGAATCGTTCACTCACATGCCAACTTCCTACTAAGTTGGATTTACTAAAAGGAAAATTTTACTACGGACTGATATTAAATATACTTTGAGAAATAAGTTGGATAAATCGGAGGAAATTGAGACTGCCCATCTACTCACTAACATAAATCAATTTTTCTATACTTTTACTTGTTCACCACCAAAACGTCCTGCTAATGTTTTTAGTGATTAGAAAGGTAATCAATCATACGTAGGTTAGACAACACTACTTATGTCCGTCAACAGCTAACTTCTATTAGTGTTCTTAATTTTCATTCATAAAAATAGAATTCCATACTTCTGGTAAAAGAATAATTAAACTTTTTTTAAATATCACGATAATTTAAACAATAAAAATAAGAAGCCCTGGCTGACCTCCGTGGCTAAGCAGGTAGTGTCTCGGAATTTTGTGCGGAGGTCCCGGGTACGAATCCCGGTCAGGCTTGGCATTTTTTCATTCGCTGCCAATTTCTACCGAGCTAATGACCATAGCTATTGATGCTCACTTTTTCATTACAAGCAAACAAAAAATTAATAACAGTCTCTTTTTTTTGTAAGTTTACAACTAAATATTTTCAGATAATATTCAGACATGCTCTAATACTACTAATAAATCTATACTACTATATAAAGAGGAAGGGGGTTTTTTTGTTCGAGATAAGCAAAAAAACTACCTGATCAATTGCAACAAAATTTTTACCCGTGCTTCTTGGCATAACTGAGAAGGTTTATAGTTATATTTCCTCTCGAAAAAAACATTAAAAACACAATAAATAAAACAATGTTAAAAACGTAATGATTCTCTGCGTATATTCGTAGTATGTTGGCTCTCCACTAGGCGGCGGATGTGTTGCGGTTCACGGTAGTTGTTGCTTCATGCAACAACTAAATTCAGTCTACTTAATCACGAGAGCGTACGCTGCCGTTAATTGTAAATTATAAAATATCAGATAATTTTAATTCGTTTGTTTGATATACGTATAGTATTTAGGTTAATGCAGTTGTATTCGATTTCTCAGGTAATATGATTTATTGGTTCTGTGATAGGCAATAAATAATTGATTATTCAAAGTTATTGTTTTATTTATCTATATATTTTGGAGGTATTTGTTGAGCGATAAATATTTGATTATTTAAATTTATAAAATTAAATAAATAACATTAGAAAATAATAAAAAGTAAATAAAGATACAAATATAAAATATAAATTAAAATAAACTACGCTTAAAAATTAAATAAAATTACATGTAAATTAATTGATAACGGACTTCTTCTAGCAGGAAAAAGTCGTGGAGAGAGCCATGTGCAATGGCTCTCTCACGCTAAATAAAGAATCTTTTTTTTACTGCTAAATATTAACTAATAATCCGTTTCATTTATTAATAAAATTAAATAAATAAAATTAATAAATAATTATAACTAAATAAAATACAAATATAAATAAAAATAATCTACGTTTAGAAATTAAATAATCAGTTAATTAATTGGCAACGGACTGCTTCTAGCAGGAGAGAGTCGTGGAGGGAGCCGTATGCAGCCGCCCGGCACAACGCAATTGGTCCGCTCTACGCCAATTACAGCTAAAATAAATATGTGAATATATTCGACAAACAAACAAATAAACCCATGCACAATCCTTTTTTATGTAGACTGATTTATCTTCCTACTTTGGCGGTATTTGTTGAGTTCTTTTTCTAAAATCAGAGATTGGGAAGAGATGTAATGTTGGTAGGAAATCTGCAAATGTGGAGCGAATGTCTGCATCGCGTTTACTTGAAACTGTGGAAGAGCGTGAGACTCGATTTTACGATGCTATACAATATAAGACAGCCACTTTAAAGTTCAGATCTGCCTTTGAATACATCCTCATTTGGATTATATTAATGGTAAAGATTTAAAAATTGGTGCAATGATTAATATATACAATCACTTTTTTGCAAAAAAAGTGGGAAGATGAAGCACCTGGCACGTGTTGTTCTAGTGGAAAACTTTCACTTCCTACACTTAACGAGCTGCCAGTACCAATCATGAGTTTAGTTTTAGGATCTTATCCTTGGTCAAAATATTTTCTCGATAATGTTAGAAAATACAATACTTAATTTCAAATGACTTTTTAGTGCTAAATAAGTTGTAGAAGGGAATTTCATGCTTACATTTAAAATTTAAGGTCAAGTTTACCATCACATAGGAAGTTTATTGCCAGCACCTGTTGTCGACCACCAATTTTTACAAATTTACTTCCTTTCTGATATTGATCAAGCTTCTCTTCTTACTAATATTGTTCTAAACTTGGAAAAGGAACTAATAACAGTACTTGCAGAAAATTTGGCTGGAAGATCATAGTTTGATCAGAGAGTTAAAATGATTGAAATTATGAATTAAAATGATCGGAGATTCCAAAAATTACATTAGGACTTCTTTTTATTAGAATAATTGAAATCCGGATGAAATCCTTCGGTAGCCCTAATTCAAAAACAGAGCATAATTCCCAGCTATTTCAGTCCATCTACTCCAAGGCAGTAATATTCTACCACTATAAATATGCCAAAGTTACCTTTTTTCAACAATCTTTTTCAATCGGTACTCTTTGAAACGGAGTCCAATAGTTATACTGCTACAAAGCGTAAAACAATATCTAGTACTGAATGTTTAACCTCGATAAATACTATTATTATTGTTATTTTAAAGTTTTTTATGTTGAAAAAATCTGTTGTCCCACGTATAATGAATTGTTGGCTGACAAAATTTCATAAAAGATAACTTGGATTGATGTACGAGGTTTATTTTTTTTTCAAGGTCCGATCGGTCGCGAAATAAAAACCTGCGCAAAAATCGGATGAACCTTTACGCATATGTGTTGCGCAGCGTCTCTAGTATGGTCTTCAATCACGCCGCGTCACTTCGTTTAGTTCTGAACAGGCAGCTAGCAAGTAAACATGTCTACAACAACAGCATCTCTCGCCAAGTGTGAAGTGCGTGCGGTAATTCGATTTCTACAGGCTGAAGGGTGTAATGCAGCTGAAATTCATCGACGAATAAGTAATGTGTACGGTGAAACTTCAATGAGTGAGAGCAAAGTGCGATAATGGTGCAGGAACTTTAAAACAGAACGTACAGATATTCATGATGCAGGCGGTCAGGGAAGGAAGCGAGTGTCAACCGATGATCTCGTTGAGCGAGTGGATAAGGCAATTCAAGAAAATCGTCGGTTCATAATTTCTGTATTGAGTGATTCGTTTCCTGAAATTTAAAGTTCAGCTCCCTACACCGTTGTGAGTGAGAGACTTCAGTACCGCAAACTGTGTGCGAGATGGGTTCCCAAGATGCTGTCCGACCATCACAAAACAATGAGAATGAACGCCTCCCTAACGTTTCTTCAGCGCTACCGCAATGAAGGAGAGGATTTTTTGATTGAACAAAATTGTCAAAGGGGATGAGACATGGGTCCATTTCGAAACTGAAGAAACAAAAGAACAATCCAATCAGTGGATGCATTCTCATTCTCCCAGTAAACCAAAGAAGTTCAAGCGAACCTTCTCCAACAGAAAGTATATAGCTACTGTGTTCCGAGACCGGAATGGAGTTCTCTTGGTGGAATTCATGGAACGTGGCACGACCATCACTGCAGCCTCATACTGTGTGACTCTTCAACGTCTACGAAGGGCAATTCAGAATAAGCGGAGAGGAATGTTGTCATCAGGCATTGTCTTTCTCCATGACAATGCTCGGCCGCACACTGCAGCTGTAACAAAGAAGCTCCTGCAGCGTTTTCGTTGGGAATTGTTTGATCATCCACCACACAGACCGGACTTGGCTCCATCCGATTTTCACCTCTTTGCTCACATGAAACGTTGGCTAGGAGTACAACATTTTGGCACACACATCGAGCTACAGACCAGCGTAGAAACATGGCTGAAAACACAGGCGGCTCCGTTCTATGACGAGGGTATTGGAAAGTTGGTACCACGCTACGACAAATGTCCAAATCGGAGTGTCGATTATGTAGAGAAATAGCGTAACTATGTAAGTACTTGTTACAAATAAATTTTTTTTTATTTTCGCTGTGGTTTAAAATTCTTGACCGATCGGAACTTGAAAAAAAATAACCCTCGTAGATTCAGAGTAAATTTAACAGGAAGGTAATGGTTCAAACTTTCATTGAAGGCTTCAAATTGATTAAACAAAACTGTTGTATCTATCAAAAACGCATCACAACTTAGGTCACTTCAGAACAGATCAATTTAAGAACAATCTGATCATTTATCATCAATTACGTTACCGAAAATTTATGCTTGATCGGTGCCATTATGTTTTTGGAGAAAACCCAAAAAGTAAATATTTGAATATTGTGAACAACATTTGAATTGATATCATAAAGAAGACAAATTAATTTTTATATATATGTTATACGCTCATATCCCACCAATTTATATAAATTTATTTCCTTTCTGATGCTGATCATGCCTCTCTTCGTACTAATATTGTTCTAAACTTGGAGAAGGAACCAATAACAGTACTCACAGCAAGTTTGGCTGAAACATCTTAACTCGATCAGAGAGTTAAAATGCAGAACTGACAACAAACCTTTGGGTAACGAGGAAGATTTTAAATTAAAATAATTTATGCTGATCGTGTACCTGTTAATCACTATAGGAGTCGCTATAATGCTCCAACTACTAATGAAGTTGCTGTTTTACTGGTCGATAAAGATAAAGGAATTAGAGATAAAATCTTATGTTGTCGTGACGGTCAAATGCAACGTGTGTCTGAGCTTCATCGCTCTTATATTCCTTTACAATATCACCTTTTGTTTTTGAAGGATGAAGATGGTTATTATCTAACTATTCTCCTACATAGCAATGAACAAAATAAAATAGTTTCCTGCATGCAAATTTATGCATATCGACTTATGGTTCGAGATAACATTGACAATTTTTACGTTATTACAGAAACCTATTTAATCAATATTGTGTTTATATGTTGGCCAAAACAATCACTGAAAGATTAGTCTTTATCCGTAATAACAAAAAAATTACGTGCTGATGATTACATTCATCTTCGAGATACTGTGTAACAAGACACCAAAGTTAATGCTAACAATATGGGTCAAAGTGTCATACTTCCCTCATCTTTCACTGGTTCACCACGGTATATGCATGAGGTATCTCAAGGCGCTATGACATACGTGCGTAAAAATGGACGTCCAGATTTATTTATAACGTGCAATCCTGAATGGCCAGGAATAAAATATGAACTATTCAGTGGTCAAAAATTTACTGATAGACACGATATTATATCCAGAGTTTTCCATTTAAAAGTGAAAAAACTCCTTGACCTTATGAACAAAAAAAAAATATTTGGTTCGGTCACTTGCTATGCGCTAAGTGTCGAGTGGAAAAAACGAGGCTTACCTCATTGTCACATACTGGTATGATTAGTTACTAAAATACGACCTTACCAAATTGATCTTATTATATCTGCTGAACTCGCTGATAAAAATACTGACCCATTATTTTATGACGTTCTTTGTAAAAATATGTGGCTCGGACCAAGTGATGATATAAATAGGTCTTCACCCTGCTTGATAAATGGAAAATATTCAAGAAAGTATGCTCGAATGTACATTTGCAAAACTCAAACTGCAAATGAAGGTAACCAGATTTATCGCAGAAGTCCAGAGGACCGAAGTCATATGAAAATTTTAAACGTGCAAAGTAACATAATTGTATATTATAATAATAAATGGATCGTCTCACATTGTCCATTATTGTCACGTTGCTTTAATTCCCACATAAATGTTGAATTTTTCAACTCCGTGCAAGCGATTCGATATATGTGAAAATATATACCAAAGATTCAGATTAAACAATTTTTTCGGTTGAAAATTAATGATATGAATAAAATCAGTACATTAATGGTAGATATACTATATGTACATCTGAGGCCAGTTAGCGATTTTTTGACTTTCCAACATATCTACGTTATCCCACTACTGTTCATTTAGAAAACTATCAACGTATTTATTTCACTGAATAAAATCTCCAACAAGTCCTTGAAAGTCTACAGAAGACCACTCTTATTGCTTTTTATGAGCTTTGTTAGTCCGATGACTTCGCTAAGACACAGTTATATCCTGAAGTTTCTAGATACTATAGCTATAATAATAACAAATTTAGCAGAAGAAAGCGCGGAACTGACATCGAAGAATTTCCTGAAAACAAAAAGGATGCTGCTCTATGTAGAGTACATAACAATTCCCTATAAAACCTTTGTTTGCTATGATAGTCATAAAGCGCAAGGCCAGACATTCGATCACATTGGTTTTGATTTACGACAGACTGTTTTTTCATGGACAATTATGTGTTGAACTTTCCAGAACTGGTAATTTGAAAATTTAGTACATTCTGCTACCAGAAATCAAAACACCACAAAAAATATCAAATACCCGGAAGTTCTATCAATTTAATACAATTAGATTAAAATACAATTCGATATAATTATAATAAAAATTAGATTGATTATAATACAATTGCATATAATTAGATACAATTAGATATATATATATATATATATATATATAAAATAACATTTCGTGAGCGATCATGCCCAGCAAACACTACTGAAGACAAATTGATGAAAATCTGCATACGCTTTCTCCTTATGGTGTAAATGCATTCTAAGAAATTTCACTTTGAAATTCCGAGTTTAATGGGTTAAAAATGAGGAACAGTGAATTTTTTTTCTCGTTAACAGACGTATTTCAACTTAATTTTTGGTGTGTGTAATCTTAATATGAATTTTTTAAAATTGATTTCTACATTTCTTGAAATCTAGAGATTAAAAGTGATAAAATGGATTTTTGATTTTTTTTTAAACCCTGTTATTCTTTTTAATTTCTCGGTAACAAATGAAGAAATCAACCTCATTTTTGGTGAGGGTTAATCTTCATCTCGATAAACCAATTTTTAGATTTTTGATATTCCTCCGTGAGAGGGAATGAAGAAAGGTAAAACAAATTTTAAATAATGATAAAAAAAAATTTGAACATAAAATTTGAAAAATTTGATTTTTAAAAATATTTTGAACAATGATCCCGACTGTAGTAATTGAGATATTCAGATATATAATTGAGATATTTGGCTTGCAAATACTCTTCAGATAAATATTTAAAAACCATTTTCGGGTTTTTTTAAATTTCAATTTTTTAAGGGCGTGAAGATACACAGCTACTGCCACCGTAACTCTATGTGTGCCTGGCTGCATCTGCCTCCGGTTAGTTGACTAAAGGACATAAAAGAATTGACGGCTACGAGAAACGCAAGTAACCAACATAGCGCAGCCGAAATTGCAAAGGGGAGCTAGTAAGGTTATAAAATTGAATTAGACATTTTTTATAAAGAAATAATGATTTGTAATTTCATTGAATTTCGAAATATTTTTTACTGTACTCTACCAGTTAACGTAATTTTTATTCCTAGGTTTCTAATTTTTTATTCACTCAAAAATCCTTAATTTCACTCATCGTGGTTGTTCTCTTATCGAATTTCTTTTTCTTGTTGTTCTGCTTTCCTCGAACGAAGGGCAGAGACGATTATGACTATATTTTTGTCTGGTTCACAGTTACACCAAACAAATGATTTCAGGTCCAATTTAACCATTCTCTAAAATCGCATTGCCATGTTATTGTTCTTCTTCCTACAACTCGCGTTGATCTTTCCTTGTATAATCACTCGCAGATGTTTCTAACCTCGTTCTTCTATCATACGATCAATATATCCTAATTTAGTTGCGTTTAAAATTATTATTAATTATTTTTTTGTTGACATTCTATGAGGATTCTAAAAAACTCTTATTTCATAATCCTCTCTGTCTAGGCTATTCATAACACTCTTCTGAATGAACACGTTTCAAAGCGTTTGACTTTTTATTACAGTTATATTAAAGCTAGACACTTCCATTCCATACAGAAAACTGGAATATATATAGCACCGTATGAATTTAATCTTTAATTTGGTGTTTAGTTGCTTATATCAGAGGAAATTTTTCATTTCTAATGAAAATATTGAAGGCTATTTCTATCGTTGTTCTTTAGTATTGTCATTGTGTTAAACCATGTTCTTAGATAATTATATTTTATGTACTCGCTCTATGTAGATGTTACATATTTTTTATTCTATGTATATATTATTTAAGGATTTAGTAATAAAAATTATATTTTTTTAAGTTTATGTTTAGCCGGCCTCCGTGGCGCGAGTGGTAGCGTCTCGGCCTTTCATCCGAAAGTCCCGGGTTCGAATCCCGGTCAGGCATGACATTTTCACACGCTACTTGTCATTCATCTCATCCTCTGAAGCAATACCTAACGTTGGTCCCGAAGGTTAAAAAGAAAGTTTATGTTTAATCCCGAAGGTTAAAAAGAAAGTTTATGTTTAATCCATAGAGTTCCCTGGTTCTTTTTACTTGCTCTGTTATTTTCTGATCCAGTTTCTAATATCTTAAAATAGAAAATAATTACATAATTGTGTCACAAATTATTTTCAGTCACTATCACCATTATTTACATAGGTGGTGGTGTTCTCCTATTTGTAGGTCTCAGAAACTACTTAATTAAATGGAGTGTAAACCGGATGAAACACTACTAAATGAATGAATTGGGAAAGTCGCTATATTTTTACTGCCTGTTTGCTCTTTTCGACTAAAAAGTAAAACGGTGGATCTAATTCTGACTTAATGTAGTAGAATTTAAAAAATTAAAAAATTAAGATACGATCAATAAACGACCGTACTGAAGAGTAAACACATTTTACTTTTATGTAAAGAGATACAGATCTCATCGATTATTGATACTTCATCAAGGATAATAGACATTCTCGGTTGCCGAACGTAAAATTCATTTTCCACTCGCCCTCTTCCTTTATGATTTTCCTTTCGGATGCGATCTTTCTTGAAATAAATATTTATTTATGAGTCTAATAAAAATTTCAAAAGGAAAGACGCTTTGCACATCATTTCTGGAAATCTTTTGTCCAAGATATTACTGTTAAAAAAAGAAGAAGCTTATAGATAAAATCTAAGTCAAGTAAGTTGGATTTACAAGTTTAAATGTGTCTTAGAATTTTGGGTTAACAGATGTATTATGGTAGGAAGGGAGTCGAATTGTTATTTGTATTTGAAATACTATGGCAAGTAAAATACCTCCTGGTACTCTTTCGGGATTCCCCCCAAAATTTTTGCATTTTTTTTTTTTAACATTATGTACTTGTAATGTGCAATATACATTAAAAATGCATATTTTAATAATATTAAAATATAGACAAAATTATTTTGGAGAAACGAGAGTATAATAAAAAATTCATATATTTTTTAATATAACATTTATTAAAATAATAATTACAATTACTTTTATAAACATAATACAAAACACAAAACTTATTTTACTAAACAATAATTATACTACAGAATGAAAATCATTAATATATTGAAGTATCAAACTGAACAATCTTCCTCTTTCTTATGTGAGTGATGCTATAGAAATTCACATAAATAAGAATTCAACAAACTGTATTAGCCATCATTAAATGTTGCAATATCGTTATACATAATTTGTATGTTTAACGTTAATTAGACGAGGTTAGCCAGCGAAGCGAGCGTAGATTATATTTGGTTATATTATACGTACGAGTCATTATATATCATTACAAAAGAAAGTAGAAAACTTCCTTTATTGTAAATCTTTTTTCTACTGTAATTAGTTTTGTTACATAACTCTTACCGTCAATCTTTATGAACATAATAATATCATATATATAATACAAAAAGTTTGCATAAAAGGTAGAAATGTATTTTATGTTAATTAATAATTCTCATGTCATTTTTTCTGTTCCTGTGTCAAATTTTCTCAACATTATGTTTCCATGTTAGAGTCTACATGATCAGGAATTAAGAGAGGCAATATGCTTTTGTTTAAAAAATAAATATTCTTGTAATCTTGTTGAGGAAGGTATTGTATTATAGTAGTATATTTATTTGTAGTCCTATAATTAAAGAGTGGTTTCACTCATTTTCATGAAATAGAAATCAGTTAGTATCAATTTTGCAATTGGTACTGAATATTTTAAATAAAACAAAATGGAGATGATAGGTGTATAATTATGTACTATTAAATTATTGACTAACTTATAACTGCTGTTATTAACTGTCACAATGGTAGTGGTTCAGACAACCTGACATAAATTTCAAGTCACTCTCACTCTCGAAAATAACTTTACCATCTTGAAGAATAACAAGCACCTAACCCAAAATTACTAGAGAAAGTGAAGAACGGCTTAGTCTCCTATTTCCTTCTTCAATCAACCGACTATATAAATGCTAATAAACACTTCTAAGAAGCCTACCGAAATGTAGGAAATTCAGTCTATATGGAAAACTTCTTTTTAACATAGAGCGGTGAACTTTGTTATGTTAAGAGAGAGAGAGAGAGAGAGTGAGAGAGAGAGACACATTGAATATTCTCCATTGTACCTCAGGTGGTCCCAGAAGAAAGAATTACAAATTAATGTACCCTTTTCTATCGTGAAACAGTAGTTTAAATACACTGCTTTAACTCAGTAGGGAATATCATATAGCCATGAAAATATTAACAAAAATAAATTAACTATCATTTAATATGTTATTAAATATAAACATTTTATATGATCAGGTAATTCAAAGTAGATCTTACATGAATCAGCAAGAAATAGTTTTAAACTGTACCGAAAAAAGTAAAACAATAAAGATGATATTATAAATAAAACAAATATAATTGAATGTCCATGTTTAATATTCCATCATTTAAAAAAAACTTTAAGTTTATGGCTGATGTATTTTTCGTGCTAAGTAGAAGTAATATGTATTTATAATGTATTATTATTCTACGGTAGGAAATAATTTACTTCTTTACGCTACACATCCAAGTTTTTTTAATGTTTGGGGTACATGTAAAGTAACTGAGATATTGAGATATAATATACATTACTCAGAATAACTTTTTCTGAGAGTGATTGTATTACAGCCAGTTCTTATAATTTAGAGTAAAGGTAGAACTTTTGGGATGAATGTCACCTTCATTTTGGTAATCTGGCATGCTAATGTGAAACAATACTTTTAATATATGGTGATTGGTACCTTTTACTGTTACGGCAGTTTACAGGATATTAAGTATTATTATTCTTGAGAATAGTTTTAGGGCAATCAATTTGAAGAGGCTAAAAAAAAGCTGTTTGCTTGACCAATTCAAAAAAAATTGAAACTGACCCACTTGTTTCCTACATGTCTCAGGATCTTAAAGCTATTTTTTTTATTTTTTTATTTAATCACCTGGGACCACCATTTTTATTACGGTGCACACACCTATTTTTGTGATTGTAAAGGTTTACAGAAAAAATCATAACTAAAAAACCTATTGGTTCTGGAAGAATGAAACGAGAACAAATTTATTAATATCTTCTCAGTATAAAAGATTGGTTCAGTGGTTTATTTACCTATCTCTCTTCTTTCTATGAGAAAATTACCAATAAATTTGAACATGAAAAACTGTGACATTTCACATTTGGTAATTTTTTTCAAGAGACAGGAATGGCATACACATGGCATACACAGTTTAAATTATTTTTTTATATGTAGGTATATGTTATTAGTTTTACCATAAATAATATTAATGGTGATATACTTATCCCTAAATTTTTATGAATTTTTTAAAACTAATTTTTTTTAAATTCAAGTTTTTGTGGATTTTTATGACAAATAAAATGTTTCTTGTGTATTGTACTAATAAAAAAAGTTATAACCTCTAAAAAAGAATGAAAAACCTGTTAAAAGCGATACCATTTTGATTCACTGAATAAGTGCTCCAGGGGGTTTCTTGTCTTGTTTGCACTTTACATTTTTTATTTATTTTTTAAATTTAGCCCCTATATTGTTGAAATTTACATTTTCAATATTTTTAAAATAGTTTTTTTTTAAATTATTAATGATAGGTTGTAATTTAATAACTTAATCAATACCAGTAACCTAAAACAATTTTGATTCATAAATGCTTTTAAAACTTACCCAAACTGAGATTTCAATCAGTAGCCTACACCTTTTTCAAGAATTCATTTTTATTTTTATATAGGTTTATTTTTGTAAACACTATCGAAGAAACAATAGATTGTAGGAAAATTTTAATTATTCTTCAATGAAATAGCCTGCTTTTGTAACAATAAAATCTTATTATTTAGTGTGGTTAACCAATAGCTGTGATATCTCTTCTGATAATTCTCTTGAAATTGTATGAGAACGATCCATCACTATAGTTAGTTCAAGTGGTGTCAACTCTCTCAAGACTTTGCTGATCGCTATCCACACTTTGTCTTGTTGAGAGATTTGAAATGATATACATGATTTAGTTGGGTGGAAAAAATGAACCTGTAGATTGTAATTTTCGAGGCTAGTACCTACAACTTCTCCTACCCCCCACTGATTGTCATACACATAAGCAATAGTCTTTTTCCTTAAGTGAAAGTGATACAGTACTTGACACAGAATGGTCTTCATAGTCATTGGAGTCTGAAGTAAAGTAACATCTAGCAATGCCTTCTGACACAAGAACATATTTGTCATTGCTTCTAGTACCTTCATTTTTAATTAATTTTGATGGTTATGATACACCCAAAATGCTACCCAAAATCCAATTGTTCAATATTGTGATGTGGGGCAGTGTATTGCTCTTGGTCTTCTCAATCATGTAGTTCTTTGTTCTATTGAGAAAAAATACTTTTGAAACAGTTAACACAAAGAAACTTTCCAAGAACTAAATTTAATTTTGGAAAAATGTGTTCTTTAAGAGCTTGCTCTAATGTTATTTGCCTAAAGTTTTTCATAACTGTTGTTTTATGAGTTCACAACAGAACTGTTCATACAGGTAACTGAATTTTGACAAAAACGTTTTTTCATGATATTTACAGAAACTAGTGATATCTGAATTAAAAGGTAAAAAAATAAGTTGTTAGTTTTCATCACTAAATTCACAAACTTAATGAGTTCTTTTGGCACATATTATTACTGTTTTATGATACTCTTCATTCACATAAATCCCTATTGAACATTCTTCTTCCCCTGGTTTATGTGAAATTACTTGAAAATAACGTAAAAATTTAACTAAAACTTATTTATTTAATAAACACTTCCAATCACAGGATGAAATTTGAAACACTTGGTAAAGATGTGAACAGGTCACTGACTAATGTCAAACTGGTCAGTCTGTAACTGCAAAGCTAACTGATGCAACAGGCATAAATGAGCATGTTGCAACATGAATTTTTCTGACGACTGGAAATAACTTCAAACACCTGTTGTAACATAAACACCGCAGTTGAATAATTCAAACAAGTCTATTTCAACAATAGTAATATATATATAAATATTAAAGTGCCAAGAAGACAAGAAACCTCTTTGGAGAACTTATTTAGCGAGTCAAAATGGTATTGCTTTTAACAGGTTTTTCATGATTTTTGAGAGGTTATAACTTTTTTATTAGTACAAGAAACTTTTTTATTTGCCATTAACATCTGCAAAAACACTAAAAAGTTGTACAAATTTGAGATTTTTATCACCTGCCTCATCAGAGTTATTTAAATCCAAAATTTGAATTTAAAAAAAAAATCAGTTTTAAAAAATTCATAAAACTTTAGTGGTAATTATAACTCATGTGATAAAAATACTAACATATACCTACATATAAAAATAACAATTCAATCTCTGTATCCCATCCCTGCCTCTTTAAAAAAAATTACCAAAAGTGAAATTTCACAATTTTTCATGTCCAAATTTATTGGTAATTTTCCCATAGAAAGAAGAGAGATAGGTAAAGAAACCATGAAAATATGAATAAATTTGTTCTTGTTTCATTCTTCCAGAACCAATAGGTTTTTTAGTTATGATTTTTCCGTAACCCTTACAATCACAAAAGTAGGTGTGCGCACCATAACAAAAATGGCTGCCACAGTAAACTGCTTTAAATAAAAAATAAAAAAAATAAAAATAGTTTTAAGGTCGTGAGACATGTAGAAAACTAGTGGGTAAGTTTCAATTTTTTTTTGAATTGGTCAAGCAACCACCCTTAGGTCATTTCAAATGGATTGACCCTTTACTAATTTCAGGAATAACATTTGTTCATATCAGATTACGTTTTGTTAGTGGCGCTATTAGGTGCTACTATCAAAATAGGTTTGATAATACAAAATGATATTTGACCACAATATTCAATAACTGTCATTGGATGTATAAAGGTATTTCGTTGTTCATCATACTTCATAACTTATCTACTTTTTTGATAGATTTTTGATATCATTTACTTAAAAGCTGGCAAAGAGCTGCAAGATTATCGGAAAATGAGGGATTTAAACTTACAGTACAGTTACTAAATATGCCAACAGTTTTACTGGTTAGTCATCAAAAACCTTTTTTTTAATTTGTTTTAAAAATTATGTAATTTAAAAATGTAAAAGTGTAATTTAAAAATTTTTTCTCTCCCACCCCTTTATGGGAGATTTGAATAATTTGAAATACCGTTAGAAAGTATCATAGCTATCTAAGAAGTATTAATAAATTTTTTTTAAATGTTTACTTAACCTTTGATTAACATTTTGATTTACAGGGTCCACGAGTTAAATATCTCCATGCTCCCTTGAATAATTGTGACCAAAATTGAATGGGAATAATTCCCTATTTTTAGAATTCATAATGGCAACTTTTACCCAAATCTGTCTATCAACTTGCAGATTGTTTTTTTTTTTTTTTTTTTTATTAGAAGAGGTCATGAAACATCAATAACAACAAAAACATGGAATACAATAACATGGAAAACTTGATTCCATTAACACCTCTTTATTATAGTGGCAAATTATGTATTTATAATTTAACAATATATGAGTCAACACCGCCAAATAATGCATAGTGTTTTACGTGGAATGAGAATAATGGTAAATGAGATAATTGAGAGATTGGTACTGCCCTTCTATACTGATTTCAAAGTTTGCCAGAGCAAGTGAAAGAAATTTCTGTTTTTTTCTGACACTTAAGGGGCTGGAAACAGAAACCAGCACATACCCTGCTTTTTTTTTGTATGTAATAGAAAATTTTAAATTCAGTGTAATTTAACATAAATTTCTTGAAGTGGGCCACAGTAAATTGGAAGCTAATTCAATGAAGAGTGCAATTGAATATACCCAGAAAAATTTTCAGTTTTTATAATGAGAGATTGGCAACCAGTATTCGCCATGGCTAAAGCAGACAGACAAAATTGTTAAAGAATTAATCTTTAATGGATTTATTAATTTAAGATCCTCACAAAAGAAATAATTGTAAACAGAATCAAAGATTCAGAACATGAGACAGTAAGGTGGTGCTTTCAAAAGTCAACACCGAGAGTAATATACTCATATTTTAGTTACAATTACAGCAGTAACTTTAGAAAATTGTACGTTGGTCTGCGATCTCGTGGAATATCTTCTAAAACAAAACTCGCACAGCTTTATAAAACAATACTTCCAGTCTCTGAGGCCAAGAAAAAGGAGCTTGTCAAGCTGTATAATGTAGGTGTCATTTCTAAAGAATACCATCTGTGGTTTAGATTTCTTCCATCTTCTAAAAAATAAAATCAGACACAACACCAGAACTACGAGAGAAGAATACTTTTAAGTGGATTTGGAAGAAGAATTAGAAATTGAAAAAGATACTAGTGATCGTAACAGTAAGCAATAATAGTCAGGTGTGTAAGGCTAGCTGTTATTAACATTAATTTAAAAAGATGTATTAGCTGTTCAGTTTTATATTGTGAAGTATTAATAGTGTTATTTTTTCTTACTTAAAGGAGTTTAGTTTTTTTACAATAAGAAAACTGATTACGCTATTAATAATCACAAGATTTTTCTTCATTGCTGTTCCTTCTAATGTTATTTTTGTAAAATCAGTTAAGAAAAACAATAAGTATTTAGTTTTTTTTTTTTTTTTTTAATAATGTTAAATCTGTGGAATTATTTTAATGACAGGTTTCTTTATTTTTCTTATTGTAGTATTAACACTAAGTATCAAGTTAAAGATAGCTAATTCAAATTTTCCATAAAATGTACAAAGTTTTGTTATAAAAATATCTCAGCAATTTTACTGTAGCAATTAATTAGAGAGTAGTTACTTGGTTCTTTACTGTAATTATTCATTATTCCTATGAAGTCTTAGGTTAAGTAAATTTTGTAGTAAAACTACCCATATCCAGCAGCACATCTTTTTCTCTAAAATAATGAAAAATTAAGGCAATAGTTAAAGAAAATACAGTATTCAAAAAAGTGAAGCAAACTAATGGAAAATGTTTCCTTCTTTTCTTGCATGTTTGAGCAAAAATGGGTTACACAATGCAGAAGAGAATATTTATTGTCTCTCAGTACATTGGATCCCAGAATGCCTTCACAGGAAAGTATCGTGTGGATGCACCAAACAAATCCTACATCAAGCGGCTGTACTACGAGTTCCAAGAGACAGGGAATGTAGCAGATGCAGCCAAAAGTGGCCGACCGAAAGTGCTAACACCAAAAAAGTTGATCGACATGCAAACTTCATATTCTGTTAATCCAAAGAGGTATGTGCGACGCTTATCTAGCCAGTACCGGGTCTCTCCGTCGGTAGTGCCCACACGGCATTGTGCAAGTATTTAAAAATGCATCTCTACAGAACTCGTGTTATTCACGAGTTATTACCTGCAGACATATGAAAACGCGAAGCTTTAAGTCGGTGGTTCATGGCATCTGTAACACCAGATGTAGAAAAACTCGATGAGTGGTTACGGTCTGACGAGGCATGATTCTACCTTGATTGATACGTGAATGCACAGAATTCACGCATCCACTTCAGTTGCAGGGACAAAAAGTGGATGTTTGGTATGCAATGTCACGTAGGCAAATCATCATGACATTCCTAACAATGAACAGTGAGCGCTACATATAGATGGTGCAACTGTTTGTAAACGCTAAACCTGCAGACCGGCTAGAGTACACGTGGCTTCAGCAGAACAATGCTACGGCTCATACAGCCAACAAAACCTTGACTTTCTTGGATCAGTGTTTTCATGGGCAAGTGATTTCGAAGGGACAGTGGGCCCCTTGCTCTCCTGATTTATCCCCTTCTGACTTTTTCTTGTGAGGATATTTTAAGGATGCTGCTTGCAAAACTCATCTGACACTATTCCCGAATTGCAGAACGAAATTGAACGACGTATCGCTGCATTTCTTCAACAAACGTTACAACATGTATCTAAAAGTATGTTACATCGTATTCAATTATGTGAATCGCATAATTGAGGCCACTTTCAACAACTATTGCAACTACTCATTTTCCTATACGGTTGTGTCATTTTTTGAACACATATTTGGGATCACATAAATGATATATTTATCATTATGAATATTCTGATTTTTCCCAGTGAGACTTAAAACTTAAAATCCTTGTGATCTCAAAACTAACCGAAAAGGACTTTTACCTCTAAGCCCTCGATATCTTCTTTTTTACTAGTATAAAATAATAATTGTCTGCAGTTTTCTTTCTTTTTTTTTGTTCTTTTATCCACCCTGGCTGGTGTATAAAAATTAAACTAAATTACCTGTTAATGATTATTACTCTTTTATGAAGAAATTACATTATTTATGATTTAGGTAACAATTATACTTTTGTAAACCAGGGTATGCAGTCAGATGACCACATTTTTTTTGTTTTTAACCTCCGGGACCACCGTTAGGGGTTGCGTCAGAAAATTAGATAAATGACAAGTAGCGTGTGAAACTGCCATGCCTGAACGGGATTCAAACCCGGGATCTTCAGATGAAAGACCGAGAGGCTACCACTCGCGCCACGGAGGCCGGCCAGATGACCACCTGCAATGAAACTAAATCAAAATAAAGAAGAAGTATGACGATGAATGAAAATGCTAATTTCTTTAAATGTTTTTTCTAGATATATTAATAAATAAAAAACCAATAAAAAAGTATTTAAGATAAGTTACATTAAATCGTCAATTAAAATTTACTTTCTAAATTATTTCCGAATAATGTTGCGGTTAGAAAATATTTAAGTACAGCTTTAAATTAATAATTATTTTGTAAATTTATACCAAAATCGAGTACGCAGACTGCACACATTATGAATAATAAATCCTATATTTCGTAAATACCGGTGGATATATTAAACTATATGCGTAGTTTGCGTGTTGGTTTTATAGTATGATAGGTATCTCGGTTTCACCTGAAAGGGATGATTTAAAATAAATTTTACTGACGTTTTAAATCATATGTATTTAATATAATAATCCAATTGAAATTTGAAATTAATTTGTTAATTAATCTGTTAATTGACCACTAACCAGCTTTTGATATGCTGATGATATAATCTCATTATTATTTAAATTATAATTACGTATTAACGCAAATAAATAATTTATTATTAATTACTGTTTTATCTCTGTATTTTGAATAAAAGATACTGAATAATTTAATTACTACATATTTTTATGTAAAATGTTTCCTCATTTTATGAATATCATTTTATAACATCTACTTTTATAAGAACACCGAAGTTAGCAAATATTGGGCAAGGGTAAATAAATGAATATGGCCTTATTAATTTACGAGTTCTACGAGGATTCTCTTTTAAGAAACACTTACAATAAAACCATTCATTCTATCCTAAAAAAAAAAACAAAAAAAAAAAAAACAGTATAAATTTGATGTAAGAAACAAAAAAATAAAAAAGAATAAAAGATAGTAGTTTTGTACTAGAAAGTTCTTGGCAATAACGCGGAAGCGTTTGCAGGATAATAATCCTCCCTGGGAAAGAAATGTGGTTCACGCGGTTATACTTTTTTTCTTTTTTTTTTTTATAATTACGCATTTGTTTTTTTTTGTAGTTTTTTTCTTATTAGAGTACATTTGTGGTTGTTACTATGCTTAGTATGCATCATTCGTATTATATTACTCTTTTTTCCAAATCATCCATACTCATTTATGGATTTTCTGAAGCGTAATTTGTTTTAATATTTTATTTTATGAAGCAAAAATAATATTTTTGTAATGAAAGTAATTAAAAAAATCTTTATATAAATATTTTGAGCTAGCACTAACTTGTCTAAAATACGAACCTCGGCTGATTGTTATTTGAACTAATAGGTCGTGCATACATTTTAAGAAAAACATTTGATATTACATTTAGAACGGAAAGTGTTGGCTATTAAACTTTAAAGTCATTTTTTAAAAGATAATCTGATCTGAGCTAGCTTTTGCCCTAATTAATCTTCTTCAGAAACTGCCGCTAAGAACGCTGATGTCGGAGTACTGTTAGATGTGTCGCCGGTGTTTGGATTACGTTTTGAAGGATCAGTTGTTTATTTGATGTGTGTGATTGATCATATCTAATATTATTTTCATTCTAAAAACTACAATTAAGCAACCATGTTTGTAAATCTTTGTAAATGAAGTTTATATATAGATTTGATTTTTTAATTACAATTAAATAATAACATATTTTATTTGATTTAAATTGTTCATGATTTTATTAATAAAAAACCTTCATATTGACAAAAGAAATGTAAATTTTTTGAATCTTCAGAGTCAAATGAAGAATACATTACTAAAGTGATTCGTAACATCAATTCCCTCCAAAGAATTCAAAACTTTTTTTAAGCAAAAATATTCTAGGATTGAACTAATTATGGAAATAACAATAAATGTTCTGAAGAATAAGTCTAGTTAACTTACAATTCGTGGACGATTTATCTCCGGGATAAATTGGAAATTATATTCAAGTTTACATTTCATTATAATTCACTTTCAAAATCAACAACGAAATAATAATTTTCTGAATACAATATCTATCAGAAGATAGTAGATTAATAGGACATTAAAAGATAAAGTTAATTTTCATCTAATAGTAGATTGAATATCAGAACTTTTATTAAGAAAGTTTGCTTTAAAAAAATTGTAAAAACTCTTTAACTCTCCTATGTTTCTATTAATTCTTCTGGTTTTGCGAAATACATTTCGTGGAGGAAAACATTTCGTGGAGGAATATACAATTTTTTTAGGTTTATTGTACAGCTTTGTTAAATAACCAATAAATGTGAAAGATAACAAAACTTATACGGAGTCTAATTCTGAGAAAGATAATGTAAATACAACCAACAAAAAGTAAATAAAGTACAGAAAGAATATGATTTCCTGTTTATTTTTCGTCTGTTTTGCTTCAATAAAAAACCAATTTTTAAAAATGTTTATTCACATTGGCTATATGTACATTACTTTTCTCATAATTAAATTCTCTACAAGTTTTTTTATTAAATCTTTCACATTTATTAGTCATCTAACAAAGCTATCGTACTACAAACCTAAAAAAAACTTGTTTTTCAACACCGAATTTTGTGTTTTACGTCGGATATCTTAAAACCTACTGAGGTTACAGTTTTGGGACCTTTATTATCCTATTTAACAGCTCAAATTAAATAAAATATTACAAACTTTACTCCTTAATATGAGTTCCAAAAACTACGGTAGGACTTCTTTTTATTAGAAGAACTGAAATCCGGGTGAAATCTTTCGCTAGCCCTAACCGAAAAACAGAGCATCTCCAGACCTATATTTATATGAATTTTTTAATTATTTTCACCAGTAACGTATCCTGAAATTTTCTCCGTTTCTTCGCGGGACACTCTGTTTAATACACGATGATGGACTGAAAATATATATAATACATATGCCCAGCTATTTGAGTCCATTTATTCCAAGGCAGTAATATTCTACCACTATAAACATGCCAAAGATCCTTTTTTTCAACAACCTTTATCAATCGTTACTCTTTGAAACAGAGTCCAATAGTTATGCTGTTATAAAGCGTAAAACAATATCTAGTGATTGAATGTTTAACATCGATAAATATTACTATTATTGTCATTCAAAAGTTGTTCATGTTGAAAAAATCTGTTGTCCCACACATAATGAATTGTTGGCTGACAAAATTTCATAAAAGATAACTTGGATTGATGTAGATTCAGGTGACCTTTACAGAAAGATAAAGTTTTATTGAAGTCTACAAATTTAGCCCTCAAAAGCGCATCACAATTTAGGTCACTTCAGAACAGGTCAGTTTAAGAACAATTTGATCATTTATCATCAATCACGTTACCGAAAAGTTATGCTTGATCGGTGCCATATGTTTTTTGAGAAAAACAAAAAGAAAATATTTGATTGTTGCGAACAACATTTGAATTGATATCATGATAAAGACAATTCTTAATAGTGTTTAAATATCTTTAATAAGAATTGGGCGAATCCCTATAATTTCAACACGAAATAAGAACCTGACCAATAATGTTTTAGTGAATATACCATGAATTGTGCTCAATAGAAGAGAATTCTGTGCAGTAGTTTAATCTTGAAGCAAACATCTTGGTCAGTTTCTTATTAATCTTTAATCTCCAAAGTAATTAAACCTTTGGCTAAGAAGCTAGTCTTAAGAGCCCACCTCTTAATTTGTGACGCGTCTAATTAGTTTATTCCCATTTCCCCTTTTCATAAAGTAATCTGCAAGCTTTATTCTAGTTGAAATTCTCTCTTGCCGAGGATTTGAGAAATTTTGCGGCGCATCTGAACAGAAACGGTTTATATCACCTGTTACATCATGTAGACTCCCAAGTCAGCTGCTTCATCAAAGTAATAACTTACTAATAATTAATCTACTTCAACGCGTTGCCGAGTTTAATAAACTTCAATAATAACTCTGTATTTTAATGTCAGAGCACATACCAAGCTAGTATTTTAAGATATTCTTAAAAAATTGAAATTTGATTTCCTTCTATATCAACCGTAATTCCGAAGTTGTTTCCAGTAATATCAACCTGATATTTATGTTTATTTTCTGATACGAAAATAAACATTACAGGGATACCAATATCACAACAGATAATGAAATAAAACAAACAATTAAAAAAATTCTCAATTATTACAGATACGATTTCCTTATTCTTGTTAAATTTTATATAAAAATATCAATGCTAGGAGTATAAATAATTACTTTAACAAAATTTACTTTTTAATTTTAAATAAAAACTTTTTTTACGTTCGTTGAAAAGCTGTTATAACTTTTTCATATTTGATGAACCGGTTTCCCTCATTTCTCTGTTCCTCAGAACGAAGGTTATTAAACTGAAACCATGGTCATTTAATAAATTTTACCTTATCACGTTAAGCCGGTCATAAAAACTGAAAATGATTAATTACCTCTGCATCAGACTTCCCATTACCCTCTGTCACTTGCCCTGCTTTTTTTAGCCCCATCCGTTTCCAGTTTCTTCTTAACATTAAACTTGTTTCCTAAACCTAACCTTGGTACCATTGCAATCGCATTCTTTTTGATTTTGTCTCAGCTTTTACATGGAAAAATAAATTTTAATTAATAATTGTAGTGTAATGAAATATCTATTTCTTAGCAATACAATGACTGAATTCTAATAATTTTGCAAAAGTTTTTCTTCTTAAAAATAAAACTAATGGTCAGATACTATTACTATAAGATCTGTTAGACTATAATACACATTTATTTGCGTGTAAGCTGTACTGACATTTATCCAGTAACTGGACTTCACAAAGTAGTCCCTTGTGTGCGCGCGCTACACACACACACACACACACACACACACATACACACTTTTTCTAAATGGCAATTCTATTGTTGGGCTTCTTAAATGGTAACTCTATTATAAGCTTCATGTTTAGGATGGTGTTAGCTGCCTATTTCATAGGAACGCATCGCGGTTAAAATCTCTACATTTGAAATAAACTGACTTCATATCCATTGAAAGGAATAGTTTTCATGAAACTGAAAACTGGCAAAGTCAAAAGTAATGAACGCATTACTATCGTCATTGTGATCTGATTCGGTAACGCTGTGATAGTGGCTTGTTCCTATGATTACCGCCAATGAAGTTACAGCAATTAACGCTGGTTAGTCTACCTCCCAACCGTCCGAAGTTAAGTTTGTTTTGTTCATAACCATAAATCACCACCACGTTTGTTTTAATGAAACCACTGTTAACATAGCATTATTGTTTAATCATTACTGTTAACCGTTGTTTGGTCGTAGCTTTTGTTTTAAATATACCGGCTAGCTTTTCGTCGTTTGATTATTTATGTGGAGTTAACAATTACAATAAATTTGAATTCAATGTAATTTTGATAAGGAATTCTTTTAGTATAACATTAAAACTCGAGCGTAAGAATTTTTATTTATCAACATTGTCAAACATAATTTTCCAGAACGAGTGAATCATCAGAAAAAAATTAAATAGGGCTTGTTTAGGTTTGTATTAGGTTATTTAAAAGTAGCAGAATACTTAAAGAAATATTGTTTTCAAATTTTTGTTATAGTTATGTTTTTTAAAAATTAATTTCAATGAAAATTTTGAAAAAGTGAGATAAATTTTCACTAATAAATAACCCTTAATTTTGCTTAACGTATAGATAACGATAAGATAAATAATCCTTAACTTGGATTTACCCAAAACAGAATTTTGAATATACGTATATTTTCGGTAGATCCAAGTTGAGGGTTATTTTTGAAAGTTAATTTAAACTATTTACGATTTATCGGTTGCATAAGTGAACAATTTAGTTATATAAAAAGTATTTACCTATATTATGAAGTCAATAAATTACTATTCACTTTTTAATGTTTTTCTTTATATTTAATTTTTTACTTTTCTTATAATAAAAAAACGCATTCCCAGTCTTCTAAACAACCTATATTATATAAAGTTTTGAGTAAGTACGAATCCGCAAAAAATATCTGGTTAATTACTAGCCTTAAATAATAAGCAAATGAATGCTACTTCCTTTGACTTAAAATTAATGTTTCAGTACAGATATTTTTCAGATTCAATAGAGCTTCATCATCATAAAATAGTAAAGAAATTTGAGGGAGCGGTTTATCCCTTTGAGAGACCGAATTTTAAAGTAAATTATTCAATTATTTAAGCTGTGTAAAAGATGTATCCTCCACATCAAGCAATGATTTTATGTAAAAGATATTTTTAGAAATGTATAATATTTATTGCATAACACAAACTTTAATCAAGAACTAACTTCATCCCATATCCTTTCTGACGTCCCAGTTTCGCAGAATAATTTAGAAATGTTTTTCTGTATTAGAGCTCACATTAAATATCCTGTCAGAGCATGTGATTATGTACTAGAAGAGAAAATTATCCTTGTTCATAGGTTGATACAAAATGCAGATGATGTGCTCTGTTGATCTTACGAGTAAATAACGGAAGGAAATTCTTTATTGCATCAAGTACATATCGACTGACTTATAAAGATTTTACACAGCCGATCAATATTTTGATTTTTTATTGTTTTAAATAAATATATTCTTATCTTTATAAATTTCTTCCTTGCTCCTTTCTCCCCGTGTTATTAACGATAGACATAATGGACCAGAGAAACGTATAATAGAAATATTAAGAAAAAAATAGCTGAAAAAGTAAATGCTTTTGAAATATAAAAAAAAAAAAGTAAAACTAAATAAGAAATCAGGCTTATATGCAGAATAAGTTTTAATATTGCTAAATTCTTAGAAAAAAGTTGTAGTATCTTAACAAAGGTATACAAATGTTTCAAACTATTATCTTATTATCTTAATAAAAATAAATAAATTGATAGCTTATGCCATTTAGATGAACAATAAAAACACTTTTTATCCGTTTATTAATTTATTTTCCTTAGTTCCAGCTGCAATGTATAAAATTTTCTCATTTTTTGAAATTAAAAATAAACCAAGTAACATTTAATAGGCGTTTTATTTTTTATTTATTTTTTTTTTTGGTGGAAATTACATATTGCCCTTTACACTTTTTCAACACGTTATCTCTGGACTTCAACCGACCTATTGATCTTCGGATCCAACAAAGATTTCTGACTTGCTGGATTTTTATGTAAGTTCGGGGATGATGCCTTTCTACACTGAGGTGAAGAACAACTATGGCTCCACATCGGATCACTCGTCTTCTGACGGTTAGTACAGTACGATGGTCGTGAGGAAGAAAGGATCATTGCTCCTTCACAATATTCAGACGGACTGAGAGTCGTTTAGTAGTTGGATTGAGAAGAAGCTACCTTTCGATATGGTGCTGACGTGCGTTGATGATGTCCACGTAGCTACCAGGTGCTTCACCGCTGTCACGCAGGAGGTGGCGTGGCGCTCTATTCCGTTGGAGGTGGACGGAATACAAGGTATGGGCTATTATCCCAGGGAGGTTATGGATTTGGTTAGAACAAAGAGAACGTTTAGAAGAAGGTGGGGCAGCGGTTTGGGAGGCCTGAGGGTAGGAACGCAATGAATAAAGTGGCCTGCAGATTGAAAGTACTAATGCGAGAGCACAAGAATAAGTCATTCAAGGAGAATGTTGAGAGTCTATCTCCTCTGAGGAAGGACGATCATTCTTTGTGGAGGTTGAAGAGGAAATTCAAGCAGCCGCCAATCACTTTTTCGCCGTTGAAGACGGCTGATGGGTGGGTCTTTGACAACAGCCAAAAGGACGAGTTGTTCGCTGAGCACTTAGGAAAGGTGTTTTGGCCGCATGAGATGCAGGTGGTATCGAGGAGGAAGTAAGTGAGTTCTTAAGTAGCTCGATTCCTTTGTGTCTCCATTTGAGGCCCTTCTCGAAGGTGGAGATAGCACAAGAGGTGAAGAGGATGGGTTGCGTACGGAAGGCTTCAGGGTTTGACTCCGTTACGCGTAAGATGATATCTTCACTACCCTCTCGGGCAGTTTCTTACATACGGGACCTCTAATACAATCCTTAGGACAACTCACTATCCTTTGGAATGGAAGGTGTGGCAAATAACGATAGTCTTGAAACCTGGGAAGCCTTCGCAGGAGGTGTCTTCGTATAGGCCTATAAGCCTGCTATCGGTTTTATCCAAGATTTCTGAGAAGCTGTTCCTGCGCAGATTGTGGCCAATGTTGGGAAGTGAAGGAGTGATACCCGATCATCAATTCGGCTTTAGTGGTGGTCACTCGACTGTGGAATAAGCCCATAGAATTACTGGTGTTATCGTCAGGTATCTGGAAGAGAAAAAAATATTCTTCAGCGGCCTTTTTGGACATCTAGAAGGTATTGACAAAGTTTGGTAAGTTTGGTATTGACAAGGTTCTTTTCATATTGAAATCGTACCTACCACAACGTACTTTTTAATTGTACGCAGCTATCTAGGTGGTCGCTTCTTGCGCGTTAATTGCCATCAAGAAATATGACCGTTTTTCGATAAAACCTCGGAGGTTCCACAGAGCTCAGTTCTGGGGCCGGTTCTGTTCCTGATCTACACTTCTGACTTGCCTACACCAGTCAATGTCACGCTTGGGTCGTATGCGGAGAACACGGCAATCTTGGCGGTTGACGATAGCTCGGCTACTGCCTCGGAAAATTGTAATCTGCAATGGATGCCATCACAATTTGGTTACGTACATGGAAGATAAAGGTTAATCCGACGAATTCTAGCCACGTTACGATCATGATGAGAAGGGAAGATTGCCCTGCAGTACATTTAAACGGTGTCAGGATACCTCAAGGTACCTGGGATTTTTCCTTGTTCGCCGTTTGACGTGGAGGGATCATATTAGAAAGAAGAGGAAGTTACTTGAAATTAAGCTTAAGAAGATGTACTGGATGTTGAGTAAGAGATCACAACTTTCTTTGTCCAATAAGGTTCTGCTCTACAAGGCTTTCTTTAAATCGATATGGACGTACGGAATTGAACTTTGGGGGACAGCCAGTTACAGGAACGTAGAGATCATTCAACGGTTTCAGAATAAACTTATACGGAACATAACCCACGCGCCATGGTTTGCGAGGTATGCTGAGATCTACGATTACTTAGGCATTCCAAACGTAAGAGAGGAAGTTGGATGTCTAGTTTCAAGATATATGTCCAGATTGTATAAGTATATTAATCATCTCGCTTTGAATCTGCTAGACAACAGCGAGGACGTTAGGAGACTAAAACGGTTCTACGTTCTTGATCTTGTTGTTGGCTCGTTGTATGCTCACGTTTATTGTTTCTTGGCTGTTGCAAAGTTACTGTTTCGTTTACTGTTCTATTTAAATTTTTTTTTGTTATTTTCAGTGTTATGTAGATTGGGTATTCAAAGGCACAATTCTTTGCGGCACTAATCTTTGGCACTAATCTTTGCGGGCATATAATGGATTTTGACCTAAAATATTTATATAGACCGTAATATGAGGTTATAATTACTTAATATTACGAAAAACTAATATACGGCAATGTTTATAGTTGTGTACTTACGTAGAAGTTTTGATATTTTGGAATTCTGCTGACCAGAAATCCAAAATAGAGCGGAAATCCTGGTTCCGTTGCAAAAACTTATAGTCGTTGTACTATCACAGAAAATCGTATAACACGCGAAAAACGCGTTTTAGAGCACAAAATCAATAAATCACATAGACCACTGTAAACAACAGTCTGACTTTTTATAAGTCATGAAATCATGCATTCTGATTGGTGTTTTATGTCACGTGACCAACAAGTCTTTATATTTAATTATTTATATCTTGAAAATATTAAACAGTCTTAAATAAATTAAGAAATTAGGTTCATTTTCAACATTTTTAGATTAAGACCAATTGTAGAACACAAAATTCTATCAGGTTTCCCTTACTGTCATCTAGCCTACTTTGTATATAGTATAATTGTTTTTTAACTTGGATATATCTATGTATTTATATAGCCTATGACACCCCCAATAACATAAGGATTCCAACGCAGGGTCATACGTCTAAATCGGTTCAACCGTTGAGCTGCTACGGTGGAGCAAACATACATACTTACACCCTAAATACTTAAAACTCCTTTTTGGGCAGTCATGAAAAAATAGTCTGTAATTTAGTGGATATCATTATAATTAAACGAACGAAAAGGCTGCACGTTACTTATTTTAATCTTTCTTATGAGTAAATTATGATTTTCCAATTTTGTGAATAATGTTAAAATTTAATTTCGTTAATTAATAAGAAAAATTTAATAAAAATAATGTTAAGGTTTTACATTCCTGGGCTCATAGTTCTAGAGCTATGCTGCAAGAAGGAAAGTTTGGTAATCAGTCAAAAAATGGGGTATGGGTTGTTTTTCATTTCTCGACGTTTCATGACCCAGGGACCCTAAAAACAAAAAAAAGGAGGGGTAATGTTCAAATATACGTTAGTAGGCGAGTTTGAAGCTCAATAATATTGATTGGATGAACAGTTTTCGATTAAATTTTATAACTCTTTAGAAAATTTAAAACAGTCTTTAAAATTTCTTATAGTAGTCTCTACTAGTATATACGAGGAAAAATTTTGATTAAATTTTGGGGTCAATATCTTCAGAAGATAATTCCAAACTTCATTCCATGGGGTGGTTTAGCCAGGATAAAAACCGCCCCCTTTCTAAAAATTTGAAAACATCACCTCATTTTATATTAAACTCAGCACATGCAAGCATACTAATTTAATGTTTTTTTAAATTTTTCCCAAAATTCCTACTTTCCCAAAAATCGGAAAAGCTATCTTTTTATTTATTGAATTTTTTTATCTGAAATTTCTTTATGCCGTTTTAAGCATATTACTAATGCAAGTGGCCCAAAAAAATACTTTGGAGGCAATATTCGGGGTAGGAGAGCTGATAAAAGTTTAAAAAATAACGATTTTTTTGGATTTTATAAAACTTATTTTGGTTTATTTAAACTTTTAATAATAATATTACCGTAAAATTTCATAACAATTCATCCTTATCTCACCCCCCCCCCCAAAAAAAAATAGTAGATAACTTTTTATTGGTTGTACATTTTTTCAGGATAATTTAAAAAATGTCTTCCTATTAACAAAGTAACAGTCAAATCAAAAGCGTTTCTTGGGAAGTGATTATGGGGACAGAGAAGCAGAAAAAATAAAATATTCACTTTTTAAATGTTTTAAACCTTCTTCATGTATCATTATCTTTCCATTGTATAAGAATAAATAACAAAGGGTTGTGAGCTTTTATTATCACAGTTGATAGTTGTGATTAATACTGTGGCTACACCTCACTTCATTTTTTTTTTTAGCTAGCGAAAAAGAAGGTTATTACAGTAAATTATTAGTATATCTTTAGCCGATTCAGTAATAATACATAGCCTATCGTATCTAACGTTTAATGGATTTAAATTTTTATTTAAGTAGTGAAAGCAATAAATAATATTTATGACGTTGCCATGTTCTTTGAATAATATGTAATAACAAGACAAAGCAAGCGTTAACACAATTTTTACTTCTTTGTACGCAGTAAAGGAAGTATTATGAAAGCGAAAAATTTCGGTTTTCAGATTTCAAGGGAAATATATATTTTCACTATCCCTGAATCCATTTTGATTAGTTTCTGCGTGACGTCTGTACGCACGAATGTATCTCGTATAACTCAAAAACGATTAGCCGTAGGATGTTGAAATTCTGGATTTATAACTGTTGTAACATCGACTTGTGGACCTCCCCTTTTGATTGCAAACGACTGAACCAAAAGCGTCCAAAATAGCTCAAAATCCAAAAATATCTGGATTTTGGACTTTTTTCTTAACTGCAGTAATAAGCCCCCATTGAGAGCTTTTCAATGATATATCATAAGTGATACTTATTTTCATTGGTTGCAGAGTTATAGGCAAATAAAACTTTAATTAAAGAAATATGTGTATCTTACAAGGGGAAGGCACATCGGGTTGACTCATTATTTCCTTTTTTTAATTTAAATATACTGGTTTATTAATAATTATTAACCTCTGATGGTAAAAAAAATTGTTACAATAAATAATAATTCAATAATATAAATAAAAAATAAAAAAATATGAAAAAATATCAGAAGTTATTAATGAAATAAAATTTTATGTACTTTTCATTTAAAAAAAAAATGTGTATATGCATCTTAAGGGGCGTACAAGGAAGCCATGTTGTGTCCACATCAGATTTTTATGGATAATTTGTTGCGCAGTCTTTTGTGATAAATTCTCTATCAACAACCTGTCACTTCGTTAAATAAAAAAATAGTATAATAATGTAAATAGTTTGTGATGTGAGCGACGTCTTGAGTTGCTATTTTTAATTCTTAAATGGAAATAATAGAAGAAAAAAGTTTTCCATATTTTGTTTATTCAATTTAAAATCTCCGTTAAGATATATATTTTAATGAAAATAAAGTATTTTTAATTTTTATTTTGTATATTATTATAATTCTTCCCCAGCAAACTGCTGCAGTACATGAGCGAAATGAGAAGTAAATTATTAATTTATTATTTCCATCTTTAAAATAAAAAATATTTATGTATCGTATGTATTTACCAACTTGTACTTCGTTCGTTTTGATACATATTTTAATAATTATTAAAACTGTGATGCATAATTTTAATGGAATTATAAATAATTTAAAAGTTTCCTGTGCGAATTTATATGAAATTAATGTGTAGATAGACTGGACGCCGAAGGACTAGTGATATGCGAATACGCGTGAGTATGTCAACAGTCTTTCCAATAGCGCATTCACCTTATGTACTAGCATATTAGCAGACCTGGCAATGCTTCGCTCCTTGCTAGATTTGAGTATATATATAAATATCTATCTCTTAATGAACACAATTGAAAGATTTATAAAACATTAACAAAATGAACATTACGGAAATGAACATCACAAAATTTAATCTTTCCCTTTTTCCCTTTCCCTCTTTATCCCTTTCCCCTTTCCCACTTTCCTTTTTCCCTTTTTATTTTTCACCTTTTTCCCGTTTTCATTTTTAGCATATTCACTTTCCCCCACTTTCATTCTCTATTTCCCGTTTCCGTTTTTCTCTCCCTTCCCTTTAATTCCCCTATTTTTTTCCCTATTTCTTTTCCCCCTCCCTCTTTCCTCGATCTCTAATCTTTTGTATAACAACAATAATGAAGTGAAAAGTTTCATAATATTAATATTTTGCCATTGGAATCTAGTACGAAACTTTAGAAATAAGACTTATTAATAAAAATTGGTTTATCTGAGGTAATGATGTTCATCACACAACCAATCCCAGAATATGAAATCCCACGGGTGAAGACGGGTGAAGGAAATTGTCAACCGTAGTGTGATTGTAGCATTGATATGATTTAGGGATGATGTAGAGAGATTTATTCGATTTACTGAAGAAGAAAACTAAAACCATTTTTCTCCTTTTATTTATTACGCCAACCAAAGGATGTTTATTAACTTAGGGAATGGTTATACCGTTCTTTGGAGTTTCTGTGACTCATGTAGGTCACTTAAAACTGTTACAGTAAAGTCAGCTAATAAAGTTAGCAATTTTATGTTATTACAGTTTTTCAGTACCATATGTTTTTTGTATTTAAATTGTTTACTTTTGCAATGTGGAAGATACGCAGTATTTATTGACGTATTGAATAGATGGAAAACACTGGAAAAAACACATACTGATAAGATAGCTTAACCCTAGGGGACTGACAACGAGATTGTCAATGGAAACTTCAATTCTTGTTTTACAATCACGATCGTAGAAACCAAGTACTATAATGTTCTAATTTCCGGCTCTAGAACAATCTTTTAGTATTTTCCCATTCCTTCTTCAATGTGTCTTTTTTTATTTTACCATTAATATAAATTCATGGAATCTATAAGCCTAACACAAAATATATATCAAATTATACTACGTATTATATAGATTATAATAATACTGTACAAAATTTTATAATTTTCGATTTACGCCTTCCTTAAATACGTAAAGGCCAATGTAAAGAAAGATACATCACACACCCTAATTACATTATACTTCTTTTTGGACAGTCATGTAATTAAGATTCATTTCTAAGTATATCAGTTAATTTTTGCTCTGGTTTGGTTCTATCGTGATTTTGTATTTCACTAGCAAATACCCCGTTTGAACTTTGAAAATCGGAAGATTGGTTACGAAGATATAACAAAATCTTTGAATAACCGTGATTTGTTAAATCGAGATTGTACCAGATGCATGCAAAAGTTAAGCCTTAAACGTATTAAAAAATACCGCGTTTGAATTTATTTAACTTTATTTATTTAACACTCGAACGATTGTTTGCAGAGATATTATAAGAGCCTCCCAATTGTGCCTCCCAAAACAGCGCCCCAAGACACCCCGTTTTTACCAGTTGATGATGGTGATTGGACTAGCCTCGCATGAGGTGCTCGCATCACCTCACCACTCTAGCCTCACACGCAGTCCCTATGGATAGCCAATTATTATTAAACAGAATGTTTTAACCTTTTCCCATCACAATGATCCGCGGATGATTAGCGCTCAGCGAAAATATGTTGGTATCTGATTGCTTCCCTCCATAGTTTTATGCTACCCTCTTGTGAAAAAAATTTCAAAAAATTACAGTATATTAAAGAGATTTAACAGATTTTGACCAAAAAAAACCGTTACGATTCGAAATTTTTTATGCCTGTAACAACAAAAGAATTAAAATTACAATAATTTAATTGCAGATTTTTTTGCGCATTTCTACCGCGTTTTTTGTTAGCAAATTTTTTTTTTTTTGCTTTGTGTTTATGAAACATAGTTTGTTGATTTTAAAAACAATACTTTCAAGTAAATCGGTTGAAAATTGGGCACAATATGATGAAAAACTCGTGTCATAAATCACAGATTAGTAACATATGTTAGTATAAATGAAAGTAGATTCAGAAAACTACGTTTTATAAAAATTCCCACCACTCAAAAGGCTATTCAGTTTGACAAAAAACCATTTTTACTGTATATTCTTATTCATTACGAATCGATATGTGTTACATGTTTACCGATATCATTTGTCAAAAAAGATATTTATAGACCTCAAGTAAAAGTGACGTATTTATGACCACAAATTCCTTCTTTTTTTGTGTGCCGTATATCATAATTTATTAAGTGTTTCAATACATCGATATGTTGTTAGTAAGATAAGCTATTTTTGTAAATAATAAATAAATCCGTAACCCTCATAGCAATTATAACACACAAGTATTATAATTGTAAATGTTTACCCTCTAGGATGTAGAGGCATCAAACCAGTCATTTGACTGGTTTGATGCAGCTCTCCAAGATTCCCTATCTAGTGCTAGTCGTTTCATTTCAGTATACCCTCTACATCCTACATCCCTAACTATTTGTTTTACATATTCCAAATTGTTTAAATTAAAATTTAAATTTAAATTGTTTTAAATTATTCAAATTGTGTAGGTTGCCTGCCTACACAATTTTTTCCTTCTACCTGTCCCTCCAGTATTAAAGCGACTATTCCAGGATGCCTTAATATGTGGCCTATAAGTCATTTAGCTCTATTTTTCCAAATGCTTCTTTCTTCATCTATTTGCCGCAACACCTCTTCATTTGTCACTTTATCCACCCCTCTGATTTTTAACATTCTCCTATAGCACCATATTTCAAAAGCTTCTAATCTTTTCTTCTCAGATACTCCGATCGTCCAAGTTTCACTTCCATATAAAGCGACACTCCAAACATATAGTTTCAAAAATCTATTCCTGACGTTTAAATTAATTTTTGATGTAAACAAATTATATTTCTGAGTGAAAGCTCGTTTTGCTTGTGCTATTCGGCATTTTATATCGCTCCTGCTTCGGTCATCTTTAGTAATTCTACTTCCCAAATAACAAAATTCTACTTCCTCCATAATCGTTTTCTATTTTTACATTCTGTGGTCCGCTTTCGTTATTTCTACTACATTTCATTACTTTTTTTTGTTCTTGTTTATTTTCTTTAGGTCTTACGCAGGATTATCAATTATAAAATTAAAAATATAAAATTAAAAAAAAATAAATTAACAATCGTGGTCTAGAAATATATATAGTGGGTGGAAACGTACACGTATACACTAAGAATAGAACTGCTGACAAAAAGTAACAAAAAAAAAACAAATTAAGCTACTTTTCAATTTATTTCTTAATATGTCTCTTATCTTTCAGTTTTAATCCGCCATCTCTTTTACCGATTATAATTTCCGTTATATAAGTTGTAGAAAGGCAAATTCTACACTATCACACGTTTAAAAAAAAACAATAACTTCTGATTCCTTATAAGTCTTTTTCTAAATATAAAACAGTATAATACTACTCAAAATAAAAAGTACGGATACACAAAGGAATTAGTTAAACTTAAAATAGTTACTTAAATTTGTTTAATATTATATTATTTAACGTACATTTAATTCTATTATTTTTGTAATATTTTTCATTCGATTGATATGAACCATTCAGTTCAAACCCATTTAATACAGTGAAGAGGCTCACAGTTCACAGTTCATTAATTTAATGAACTTTAATTCATTAAAGTTTATGCATCAACCGGCAAATCTTCACTATTACATACGCATATGTATTTACATATATAATTAGTATTTATAAACCACCAGATACACACATATACAGCAAGATTGATCTTACCTTCAATCTAATAAGGCCTTTTCATAGTATAAATCCTGGTGGTTTATAAATACTAATTATAATTCAGCACACAGGACAACATGTTTAAAAAAAATATATATATATACAGCTTATGATACTCCCAATAACTTAGAATTCCAACGCGGGATCATACATCTAAATCGGTTCAGCCGGTTGAGCTGCTACGGTGGAAGAAACATACATACATACATACATCCTAAATTCATTACATTCATTTTTGGGCAGTCGTGTAAAAAGTAGGATCGGGTGTGTGAAAAGAGCTGGTTGTTTTATGCGCATACAATTCCCTCTAGGTCAGATTTAAGCATACAACCCCATATATCAGATTTAACCATTGTGGTTTTCACATTTTCAGTGTGAGAGAGCTTTAACTTTGACGGTCAAATATAATTGACGTATAAATTTATTGTGGGAATTTAAACGCACTAAAAATATAATAAATAAAAAAAATAACTATAAATAGAAACAGAAATATAAGCCTTATAAATACTTTAAAAGACTGTTAAAGAACCATACTTAGATTTACTAGACTGTTACGGTGTACGAAACTGTCACAATGCGCAATTGTCTTGATATAATCTTCCATGGTGCTTAGGCTTGCTTTTAAATGTTGGTTAGAATACAAACTAAACGGACATAATCGAGTATATATGCATTTATACATGCATTTATTACAACCAGTGATGATTTAGTATTTTTACAAGTCGAGAAATACAAAAATCCGGGATCATTGTAGATCGATAACTTTCCCACTAACTCAGAAAGAAAAACACAATGAAGAGCAAAATAAAATTATTTCCTTAACCGTATAAGATATTATTATTTCTAATTAATAACTTAGTTGAGCCTATAAGTAAAGATTAGTATTGATGATTGGTTTTACAAGAATATTTTCACTTAAACTCGGCTTGAATGATTTTTCCAGATTAGTTATTGTTCATCTACAGTACCAGAGTATGCGCCTTCCTTTCTCTGGGAACAGGCGCAGTGACAGTATTTCCCCTTCTGTATAACAAGCCTCTCTTAGCATTCGCAAATGCCTGCTTCGCTTACTCTACTCTACGAGTCCATTCATGGACTTCTTTTATAGCTCCCACCCTTAGTCGGTTTAGCCTCCAGCATCGTTTTGCAATTCATTCTACCATCCGTGCTTGTTACCTATCCAAACCATTTTAATTGCCCTCTTTGTAATTGTTCTACTAGTCGTTTTCATATCCTGCTTTCATAAGTATTTTACAAACCCCCAGTTAATGTCTTCCTGTTTTTACGTTACTTTAAATTTAAGAAAATTCATTACATAGTAGTTATTTGGATTACAATATTCCTTTACTACCGAATTGTCTATACTAATATTTATGTCCTATAAATTTTATAAGTGTACAGTTTATAACTTCACTAACGATAAAAAAAATTTAATTAAGAAAACTATCCTTTTTTTATTACATTTTAACTTAATTTAATCTTACCCGGTTGCAAATACGGGGAAAAATTATAGTCTATTAATTGAATAGTAAGTATTACTTACAATAGAAACGAACAATGAAATGTAATTTCATTGTCCTCACAAAATATTACATTTTTGGTCCAATATTTTTTTTTCGGTTATCAACCAGTTTTTACTATTTTAGGAAGGGATAGTTGTTTTAAATTAGTAAAAATTCAGGACTTATACCTTCGCAAATTACAAAATGGCGGCCACGTTTATTTTCAATCCGTTATATCTCCGTAAATATTATTTTTATCAAAATTTATGTTAATTACAAAAATATTAAGCCTTTTATTTTAAATGAAATGACATTTTATTTTTTTAAATCGGTTGACAAATAACCGAATTATGGCAGAAAATCGATGTTGTAATTTTGTGTCTGTTTTCATGTCCTCCACTTTACGTTCAATTCGATTTAATATTAATTGTTTTTATTTCGTGTTAATTCTATTATTGTAAATTAGTATCAAATTAAGTAATAATTTTGCTCAAAATTAAGATTTACTATTAAATAAAAATAAAACAATATTAATTTTTCACGTTTGAATAATGTTACACAGCGAATATTACTGTTTGTTAGAAAATTAATATGTAACAGAATTTTAATAATATTTTATATTTTATTTTATTATTGTTTAAAAATAACTACATGTAGAAAATCCTACATTTTATTCATTAGTATTTATCCAGATTTTTAATTGAAAAGAACTATGTTCTTGTAACATAATATTGTTGCGTGTTTATAGTTCGACTCATATGAGACACAAACAAACTAAACATTTCTTATAATTACAATCTATTACGCTAGGGACTAATGGAAAATAAGTAATTGAAATAATAATTACAAATAATAATAATGACAATAAATAAATATAACATATAGAATAGTAATTCAAAGACCATATTTATTTAATGACAATTAAATTATAAAAATCAGAATACAGTCCCATTTACTAAAAACGTTATAATGACCTCTAGAGACTAATATAACAAAAATAAAACAGTAGAAAAGTCTGGAGTTCATAACATTCACTTTCCGCAATTATTATTAATTTTACTGTTTATAAAAGAACTACTCTACATTTTAGGAATGAGTAGAATACTGACACGTTTACTACTGTTTACCGATAACTCACCGACAACTTCCTGCATGCCACCCACTGTCCACGCTGGAATACTCTTGACGAACTCCTCACTCGCTATTAACCCACGCTGACTGATATCGCCGTTACCGCAACTGCGTCGAATTCGGGCATGCACTACTCACTGTAATCGTCTGTTATCACAAATACACCGAACACGGCCTTGCAGAACTACCGACTCTTTCCGCTGTTCCCTGGCAGTATTTATATCCCCTTGGTTTTCCTAACCCGCCTAATCCCTTTAACTGTTAAAGTGTAATCATTTTCATCGTCCTCGCCCTTATGTTTTCTACAGGTTCTTATTCCAGTCCGGTACCCCTTCTGGTCGAACAATAGATTTTGGAGATCCCATTGTCTGCATTACAAAGAACAGATTGTTAAACGGACACGTTACTCTTAGAAAAGGATCCCTATTCGTTCCTTCTGGATTCTTCTCTTCATTATTACTTTCTTCTTCATCGGAAGAAATCCGTTACCCTGGGCCTTTATACGCAGTCTGGACGATGTAGTCTTTGATAGGGAAAGCTCAATTGAAATGTGCTTGAGTTAGTTGTCGAAAGATAATTTACATCAGGTAGAATTCAACAGATTATGCTAATCAGTCTGTAATAATTAGGTGGGATCATGTAGAAGAAATCTAATATGAACGAGTATGTATATCTTAAAAGAGTAGGGCCAGTTTTATATTATATGTATACTACAAACTTTATATATAAAGTTACTTTATAAAGTACTTTATGTATGTATATAAAGTTACATAAAGTCCGTTATAACGTGAATTTTAAAAGCCATAGTCTGACGTTAGCTTCACACTACACGTCAATTTATTTATTGATGTCTATTTTTTTGTATATTAATCCAATAATCTTTAATTAAATATAAAGGAGTTTATTGTGGAAAAGACACTGTATATTATTTTTCAGTTGGAAAGACCAAAAATAAATATTATTTAAATGGAAAAGACCATCGAAGAAAGGAAACCGTGATCATCTTCATAACCGAGAGAAAGTCAGCATTTATATAAACGTAAATATTTTATTATAGAAGTTAGGTAAATATAGTAAATTGAGCATTTAAAATATCTTACGTTAATAAATGATAAATTTGATGAAGAACGTAATGTGTTATGTCTTATTAAATAATTATTCACACGGTATCTTAAACATTCATGTGCAACAAAAACTTTTTATTATGAACTCCTTTACATGGTTGTTGTAACACTGATTGTACACTCTTTATTTAATTATTTCATTTCGTTAACAGACAATGCTGCAGTTATTTTATTTTAATAATAATTATTGTTATTATTTTTAACTACCATACCACTTTCTAATTTAACCTATACAAATGAATATATTAAATTTCTGTTTAAATTTTTTTTAAATCCTGACTGAAATAATAACTACTTAGAAGACAGTTAATTAATAAGCAGAAAACAACTGGTTTAAAAACGCTCAAATTCTGTGTAAAAAAAAAATTTGTTATTAGACAATCGGTAAGGCATATTTTAAAAATCTGACGTATACAACACATGACTTTTAAAATGAAAGGTACATCAAATTTTATTTCATTAAATACTTATGATATTCTTTCATTTTTCTCTTTCTTTTTTTTTTATTCACCGTAAATTTTTTTCTACAATGAGAGGTTAATAATTATTAATAAATCAATATATTTAAATTAAAAAAATATTTAAAAAAAAGCGAGATGAAGTCTGATTCGAACTGATGTGTCTTCCCTAAGACCCAAATATTTCATTAATTAAAGTTTTATTTGGCTATAACTCAGGAACCAATGAAAATAAGTACCACTTATGATACATCGTTGAAAAGCTTTCAATGAGGATTTATTACTGAAATTAAGAAAAAGTCCAAAATCCAAATTCTTTGGAACCTTTTTGGGCATTTTTGGACACTTTTTGTTCGGTCGATTGCAATCAAAAGGGAAGGTGCACAACCAAATTTTACAACAGTCCTAAATCCAAAATTTCAACATCCTACTGGTAATCGTTTAAGTTATGCGAGGTACATACGTACATACATTATACGTACGTACAGACGTCACGCCGAAACTAGTCAAAATGTATTCAGAGATGGTCAAAATGGATATTCCCGTTGGAATCTGGAAACCGAGATTTTTCGCGATCACAGTGTACTTCCTTTATTTCGTACAAGGAAGTAAAAATATTTTTTTAATGAATTTCAAATTTATATAAAATCAAATTACTTAATCAAAATACATGTTTTAGTTTGTCTTCGCTTTACTTTAAGAAAATTTTCAATATTTAAATAATATTTCTTAGGTTAATAATTGAAGAATAAAATAAATTCACCCTCAACTTTATTATTATTATTATTATTATTATTATTATTATTATTACTACTGCTATTATTATTATTACTTTTATTATTATGGATCCAGTCAGTAAATTTCTAATTCATCGTCAAAACTTTAATACTACTAGAAAATCCTTTTTTTGTTAAAAATTTTGGAAAGATCTGTTAAATACGCAATCGAGCACGTCAGTCAATATGAATTCAGTATGGTTTTTTCTTAGACACTAAATTTATTTACTAGTCTTCAACGATCTACATACATTTGTCTATCAGTAACTATGGGTTGACATTTTGGGACTTGAGTTTTTTTTTTTAATTTAATAGTATAGCTAAGCAAAATTTTGTGCATTCTTTTACTTTACTAGCAGTTAGAATTGAATTGGTTTTATTTTTAAATATTTCATCGTTTTAGGAGTTTCAGTGAAACTATGTTGCGTATAAAATTCTGATTGGTATGTGTGTACGTGTGTGTCAGTTAACGTGGTTCTAAATATTATAAACTAAACTTTCTAATCTTTAAGTTTTATTTTCTTTTTTTTAAATAAACATACACTTAAATGGAGTTTATTTTAATTTCTCAACTTTAATAAATCTTATATTCACGGTATGAAAGTTAGTTGTAAGACGAAACAACTTTTTGATATTAGCCAAAGGGATATAATATATCGTTTTATTCTTTAAAATAAATTAAAAACAAGTATACTACTATCCTTCTTCCTTTTTGTATTCTCGTTTTCTTTGGATTTAATATATTTTTGAAAGAAAGTTATAAGAATTACGTATATTTCTTTATTGCTTTTTCGTTTTCATAAAATTATTTTTCTGATGGATGTATCGTAATGTGAAATATGTACCAGATGTGAGTGGAATTTAATGTTTTAGTTTTAGATTATTTTTTTCTTTTATAAAAGACCTCATAGAAATTTCTGGTGTGTGTTTGTGTGTGTTAATGTATACTTGTGTTTGTGTTCTTGTCTCAAGTTGAATATTGTAAATTACACTTGAAAAAGGTTGATTTCTTTTAGCGTTACATAGAGCAAAGAAGTATACGACCTCTTAAAAGTTTGTGGAGTAGCATTTAATATAAAAACACATAAATCATTCTTCTACTGACTGAGTAACTTGTCAACTATATGTAAAAGTTAATGCGACTTTATATCTCGGTGATATATTACGAATTATGTTCATAATATTTTTACTTTCCCGATTTTACTGTTGGTGCATAATATAACAGAGGAAAATAATTTCTAACGGTCAAATAATGACGTACCTCTTCCCAGATTCTCTTATTTCTTACTATTATATAGTCTAGTAAGTTCAAAAAAATATTAAAATATAAGTTAAAATCTTCTGAATTATTTGTTTTTGCGCACGCTCGTGCGCATTATATGCTGGCTTCTACTTGGCTTTTATCGGAGCGTCAAATTAATCATGAAATGTGGTGTCGTAACTAGTACATTAAAGAGATTTTTTTTTGTTATTAAAAAAGAAAGCCCAATCTAGAGTTAGTTGGAGAGTTCAGCTTGTATGATTGCCGATTATCATAACCTAAGATTGCAAGCAAATTGAAATCATGCGCAAGTTATTAACCATAGAATGGTATGCGTTCGTAATTCTTACATAGTAAATTGAATTTTTCGTTATTTTCAACAGTTTTAAAGTGATCATACCAGCTCTTCATACACACTTCTAGCTAGTTATTTTCTTAGTTTAACTGAACATATGTAGTGTTGTTTTCTCTCTGCTTTTGTCGCTTCATGATGTTCACGATTATATATCAAAAACATTAATTCTGCAAGTGTTAGTTTTTGAAATTTTTTTTATTATTATTTACCACGTATGCATGTATATCAATATTTAAAATGTGTGTTTAATAAATGTGTTTATAATCAAGTTATTTAGCTAATTTATGTTTTGAATTAAGACAACTATAAATTTCAAGTTTTTTCATTCGAAGATTTTTTTATAGCTTTTATCAGTCAAAAATGACGCTTCGGTCATCTGAAATTGAAAATTAATTCAAATTAAAATGAAGTTTTAGAAGTTTAGAACAGATTCCCACTCTGTTCTTGTGAACAGAGTGGGAATGAGTTTGAGGAACACGTATTTTCTTACTTCGGTTGTGATTACGAGTTAAGACCTATGAAAAATCATCAGATGAAAATAAAATTACCCAGCTAAAAATAAAAGATTTCACTCAAAAGCCACAAAATGAGTCTAATCCAGTGACAGGATATCACAACAGTATTTCTAACTTATTGCACTTGATGTAGAAAAATTTCCATCCACATCCAGTCGCACATCTACCACTGTTACCGCTGAATTACAGTTAGTGCAGGTTATGATTTCTATTTAGTGGTCAGAGTCTTTTAAATCAATGACGAGGTCAAATAATATTGTGTATCTTTTATCAATGATGCGCAACGGTCAAGAAATTTCACAAACTTGGAGACCCATAATTATTATTGATCATTGTGGTGAAACCACAATGATCAAAGTGGAGGTTTGTTTCATTCAAATGCGCAGTATTACGTTTTGTTTTTCAAAACACATACCGATGGTCCTAGTGCATATTTTACGGTATGATAAATATCGCAAGCATTAATTCTTATGTTGTTTTGGAATAGAGTAAAAACATCGCTGAACTGTAATCTTACAGTCCAAAAAAAGAAGAAAATCGGATCATTTGAATACAGTACTGTTAAAAAAGAGAACGAACTGTCAAATTTGTTAATATATAAAAAAAATAATGGTCACAAATAACTAGATTCGTTACAACATACCTTTCTCATGTAAGATAGCGGTTAGGATTACAAAAACTACATTGAAAACGACTGATTTTCTTGTCAAAAATCGCTGTAAATATACAACTTAAATAAAACGTTTTATGGTTATAAATAAAAATGTAATATTTATATACAGGTTTTGTTGGTAATTAATAGATATTTAGTTTAAATTTTTCCTGATGCTAAAACAACATGATTTAAAAAAAAACCTATTAAAAGAGAAAGATACAAAAAAATTGCATTTATCTAATTATTATCTATGATGAATTTTTTACACGATCAATTAATATCAAAATTACTACAGTACATCATTCCAGAAGTAATAAGAACTGCATACCGATATCCAAAAATATAAAATTTTTACCGAACCTAATATGTTGTTTTATAACCATATGCCGAGGTTTCTGAAATATACATAGTAATCAAATGTACAAGTAACTCCTTTACACTATTCACTACGGAAGCTATCTACACGATGAACACAATTACTTTAGAGAAAACAGCTGTATATTATGACAGTTTAAAACAGATGCTTTACATTTGTATTATAAACTGTCTCACCTGTACGGGAATATTTCAACTTATCAGAAGGAATAGAATTATAAATTTAGACGGAAAAGTAACATGTACGTAAAAAACTTCTAAAATTTTTACAGTTTCAACCTAATGACTTGAAATTATTATTATACCTTTTCTGTATAAATAAGCTGTTTTACGGTAGAAAAAATGTACAGCATAGTGTTCGTTCATAATTAAAAACAGCTCCTTAAACTTTTCTAACATTTTACTCTTCCAATTTTCAACTCGGAATTTTTGTATAATATCTTTTTAAATTATTAGTTGTTTTATCAAAGCGAGTTACATCAGAATAAATCTCTCACTTTTAAAAATAGGAGTTCTTTAGCTTTTTAACTTCTATTGATTAATAAATTGATTTTTTTTAAATTATTTTTCCGTAAATTAACATTATTGGGAGGAAATAATTATCAACCTAAATTTTAAAATTTAACTTTATTTATTATTTTTACAAATATCCCAAAATAACAGTATTTGAAGTGTTTTTAAGCACATTTTATCTTACTTAAATGGTAAATATCACATTCCTAGTCATAAAGACTGGGAAAAGGACTAATTTTATACTAATTTTACTATACTGTTTTTCAAATATAATTTTTTCGCAAATATTATTTTTCTCTCCATTAGAAAACAAAAGAATAGTGTAATGTAAATATATAATAAATATTAATAAAATTGAAAATATAAAATAAATTATTTTCAATTTGTAACTGATTCTTATATACTTTTGAGCATTGAATACAAATATGACCTCAGTTTTTCTCTATCACATAAAAACTTTTCACAAAATGGCTCTTCAAATTAAAAAAAAAAATATATGTATAAAAATCAATTTTTCATTGAATTTAGAATTTATCTAAAAGTGACATAGAAAACAAAATTACTTTAAAATATCTTTAAAACTAATGAAAATGCAAAGTAAAATAATATTTATATCCTTTCAAGTCCTTATAAAATCTTTTTCTTTTTGATTCGATGCTTCTTTTGGTGCTTTTTTCCTATTGTCTCACAACAGGTCATCCCTTTTTAACATCCAATAATAGTCAGCTCACATACTCACGTTCCACCTCCCTTAGTAATCTCCTCTCCATCTCTTTCATGTCTTTGTGGAATTTTTTCCCCTATTCATCATTTGCTGCCCAAGAGTTTTGGGAAAGTAGTTGAGATACGTATCTACAAAATGCACCTTTAAGCTCATTTTATATCCTACATTTTTAAATTTTCCTAATATATTTTTTCAATATTTTTATAATCTTCATCATTCTTGTTTCCAAAGAGCTTTTCCAAGATTGAAGGCTTGCCAAGCTTGTTTTGCTGCTTCCTCCATTTTAAATTCAAATATTTCATCATCTTTCATGAGCTTCCTTATATCTGGCCCAACAAAAACATCCTCCTTTATCTTTATTTCTGATAAACCTGGAAACTGACTGCAAAAACACTTGAAACACTTTCACCATTTTTTAATGGCTTCACAGATTGCTTCTTTAACCCTAATTAAATTTGTAGTGTAGTAGTAGTATTATTGTAGGTAGTGGCTGTTGTATTATACACATATTATATATGTGGCTGTCAATCTTCAGCTTAAATCTATTAATAGCTTCATCCAGAGGTCGACACCTCTCTAGGTTTCACCTGAGAACTAACGCGAATAATTGTGGAAGGAGACATTACCAGATGAATCAGGTCTCATATTTAAAGAGAAGCTCCTGGAGGATATCAGCTGCCATATAATGTTTGCAGGCAGTGAATCGAGTTAGGACAAGAGTGGCATGAAGTCGAAGTAATATGATGAGGTGAGATGTGCAGATACAGATGTGTAGATAAGTGTAGTTGTGAGGAGATCCAGTCAGTGGAACATTTCCCCAAATATGAGAGAAGCTTGCATACATGAGTTGGTACCAAGTGACAAAGCGATCAGACTTGCTGAGTACTGGAAGAGAAGAATATGATGCTGTTATTTTATCTGGAAGGAGACTGGTAGTCCTACATATAATATTCCTTTGGAAGAAAGCATGAATATAGTCTTGATAACAGTTTTTATTAAGTTAGTAACATTAATGTAGTATATAATATTCTTATGTAAAATTAAATGATTTTTAATTCCTCTTCTATATATTTTTCTCATTTATATCTATGAACAATTATTGTTCTCCTTTTGATTAAACCGCACTTTGCTTTTGTTTATTTGTGCACCCAAGTAACAAAATGCATAATAATGATAAAAGATTTTCTAGTTAATATTGTCCTTCTGAATATTTCTGTTATCATTATTAAATTTTTCTTGTTTTAATTTTTTCTGTGTTCTTCATTATCTTCATGTTAATACTGTACTAGACTTATGCTTATATTTTTCAGTAAAAATGAGTATCTTATATAAGAGATCTTTTTTGAAATTATATATTTGCTTAGAAAGTTTTGGGTAAAATCAAATATTTGTATAAAAACAGTAGATAAGATGGTTACAAGCATTTGTGTTTTCAAACTCATAAAAAATATAGGGCTTAATAATTTACGTACAAATAAAAAACTTAATCCGTTTGTATATTCGTATGCTAAATAAATAAAAAAAATTATAATGGCATTTTATTTCATTTTCATGACTCCCACATAGTCATATCTGTATGTTTGTAAACCCACATCCTGTTATTTCTTTTTTTTTCTATCTGTAAGCATTTACAGTCAGCCCGCATAGGGTAGATAAGTAAATTTGATCCATAATAATCAAGTGAAGAGAAGATATCTCACTAAAGCGTACAAAGGTTTAACATCTCATATATAGGAAAAGCACTCAAATAGATGGTTCAAGTAAAGTTCAGTACTTAACAGAGCAGTAGAAATAAATCACAGGAAGAAGAAAATAAAAGGATGAAAATAAAAACAATGTCATCAATACCAATGTATGAAAACAACTCTGTAGATAAAACACCTAGGTTCCTTCTCCCAGTCACTTCTCTGGTTACACACCTCAGGTCCAGAACATGGAATCATTTCAGTCACCTGACGTTACCACTGTTGTCCAGTAGATTTACTGCCAGATAAATTACATATTTGTCTAATCTCAGTTTGTACCGCAAGTTATTTTTTCATATTTCTTCATAAATAGAAGGAAATTCTAAATAATTATGAATTTATCTCTCCAAAACAAACCTCTGTTATGTCCTCACCAATTTATTTTGTATCTTTAATTATTTCAATATTGCTGTTACTCATCACCCCAGAGTTGACTCTCATACGTCCAGAAAGATTTAAGAATAATTCTGTAGGTGAAAAGTTTATTAGATAATGATAACTGTGAGTTTCTACCCAGCAACCAATTTAATTCCCCCATACTACATGTTGTTTCCTCTTTTGTACCGCATGGCCCTTTTACGTTGGTAATGATCTAAGGGTAGGAAGCCAAGGTACTGACCCGATCCATGTGAGGGATGAAGATGCGATTCAGGTTGACTCATGGACACTCAATCTCATTAAAAATGTTATTTGGCTCAATTTAGTCTGATTCATTCACCATCATCTTCCTTTTCATTAGCCATCCTATTATGTACATAAATCATTGAAAAAGTCTTGTTCTTTTTAAATAAAACATGAATAAGTTAAAATTGAAATATTTGCATTTTAGTTTGAATTCTTGAAAAGTATATACAATCTTTTTCAAGTATTCATTAAATAAGAATACTTTTTGGTTTATTTTATTATCATATTTTTTTAATATTTTTCCCATAAAAAACATGTATATTGTTTTTAAAATTGCTACGTGATATTTTATGCTTTTGTGATCCCACTCTAATGATGTGATACTGCAGTAATGTAATATTTATATATTTTACTTGTATGGAATATAAGTTATTATAAAGAGAATATTTCTCATGTTCTTTTACTTTTTTAGCATTGGCATGTCACTTTTGTTTTGAAGTTATTGATAAAACATTCTCACCTTTGTACATATGTAGTTTAAAAATCGGTTAAAATAGAATTTAGTATGATTCTAAATGATCTGGTGTAGTAATGGAGTTTAAAAAAAATCACAATATCAAATTAAATAATATTAAAAATGTTTTATTTCTGATGTGGAAAGTATAGATTAGATATCGTTTTACTCCTGAATATTCTGTGTAATAAATAATAATTTCCAGCATTTCTATTATTAACTTGAATAAATTTATTTAAGATTTGATCACAATTACAAGAATTATTTCTAATAATAGAAAAAATTTTCATGAATTTTAGAGTTATTATTAATTATTGTTTATGTAAATTTTTCGCAGCAGTTTCAATTAAATTAAGTTTGTTTATTAAAATTCTATAAATTTATTTATGAAGTCGGTAAAGCTAACTTAAGTCTCGGTTTACTTGAAAAATGATCTTCCTTTCAAGTCGTCAGTCATTTCTTTTGTTTGCAATGGCACGCTTTTAGGTGAATGAATTTGTTATGGATATTAATGGAAGAAGATGTAAGATGTTTCTCCCCTACTAACTTCGACTGCCACTCTTTCAATCTCAATCATTCTCTTTTCATTCTACTTTCTTACGCCCTTTCACGAAACCTTGCTTATTCTATATCTTCAACAAACATCTAAATATATACGTTTGTTCATTTATTTATTTATTTATTTATTTACTTCCTTTTTTTTTAAACATATGGTTCACTTCAATAATAAATGTGATTGTATGTAAACCATTGTTAAAAATTTGTTTGTTATATTATTATTTTAACTGAAATAACAAATTTAAAAACCAATTTTATGCAGATTCATTTATTTGAATTCTGTAAAAATTTAGATTCGGAGTAACAGTACAAGGTGAAAAGATAAAGATGCTACGATTTGCTGATGATATAGTAATTCTAGCCGAGAGTAAAAAGGATTTAGAAGAAACAATGAACGGCATAGATGAAGTCCTACGCAAGAACTATCGCATGAAAATAAGCAAGAAGAAAACAAAAGTAATGAAATGTAGTAGAAATAACAAAGATGGACTACTGAATGTGAAAATAGGAGGAGAAAAGATTATGGAAGTAGAAGAATTTTGTTATTTGGGAAGTAGAATTACTAAAGATGGACGAAGCAGGAGCGATATAAAATGCCGAAAAACACAACCTAAACGAGCCTTCAGTAAGAAATATAATTTGTTTACATCAAAAATTAATTTAAATGTCAGGAAAAGATTTTTGAAAGTGTATGTTTGGAGTGTCGCTCTATATGGAAGTGAAACTTGGACAATCGGAGTATCTGAGAAGAAAAGATTAGAAGCTTTTGAAATTTGGTGCTATAGGATAATGTTAAAAATCAGATGGGTGGATAAAGTGACAAATGAAGAGGTATTGCGGCAAATAGATGAAGAAAGAAGCATTTGGAAAAATATAGTTAAAAGAAGAGACAGACTTATAGGCCACATACTAAGGCATCCTGGAATAGTCGCTTTAATATTGGAAGGACAGATAGAAGGGAAAAATTGTGTAGGCAGGCCACGTTTGGAATATGTAAAACAAATTGTTAGGGATGTAGGATGTAGAAGGTATACTGAAATGAAACGACTAGCACTAGATAGGGAATCTTGGGGAGCTGCATCAAACCAGTCAAATGACTGAAGACAAAAAAAAAAAGAAGTTTTAAAAAAATTAAAGGAGATAATGCCAATGGAATTATATTTACTCAGCTTAAATCTGCAGTTAAAAAAAGATATTGATGTGAAATTAAAAGAAACTAAATAGACAAAAATAAGATGATTTGGATGTTTAAATTGATTGACAGAGGAAAAATTGCTAAAATAAGTAAAAACTTGTGAGAAGGTGGATAGAAAACTAAGAGACAGACCAAAATGAAATGGATAAATGTGGTGATTGAAAAATTGAAGAAGATATGAATGGTGGGGAAAGCAATGAATGAAGTATTGTTTATGGACTGTAAGAGATGGAGAACATTACATAGCCCAATTTGAGGAAATTTAGAAAAGGGGAATCAGATGATGAAATTATGTCTCATGAATTAACCAGTTGAGAGAAGAAGGATAAAAATTCTTCTCAATTGGGAGGACAGAGGAAAATAATTGACAAAAGATATTATTATTAAACTGTATCAAAAGCTTATTCTCTTTTTCTGAACTAGATCTGTAAGTGCAAAAACAATAATAAAACCAATCTATTATCAGTTGTATGTATATAAAATAAGGTGATTTAATGTAAGATTAAAATTAAACTTTTTTTGATTATTTAATTTATATATATATATATATATATTATTATTATTAACCTTTAATTTAAAGATCTCACAATCTGAAATATATTAATGATTGGCTGACTTCTGATTCCATTTCAATCAGGATAAAAAAAAAATACTTATCAATAAAACCATATATTAACAGCAGTATTCTTGTTGCATTATACTGTACTCGTATACTCGAGGTGTCAATAATTGTGAAGCTGTCGGTGGAACGGTGACTGCAATGTAAATGGGCATGGGATGCCATGCAGCCATGAGTTGTTGCGACATCTCGACGATAGTTTATTGTGGTGAATGTCACATGGGATTTTGCGATGGAGCCAAGTGGTAGTAGGAGGTCTGTCTACCTCTCCCTAGTGGACCAGACCTAAGTCCATAATTTAACCTAAGACAGAGTGGTTTATTTAAGCGTAAGCTGAGTTTCATGAGGGAACTAGGACAAAATTTCATTGTTGCGATCAACATGTTAGGTTGTATGTTGTGTTCATTGCCTCGAAATACGAGACACAAAATTGGCTCATAATAAGTAGAACTAGGCGCGGGGTTCGCGCTTCCGCGAGGTCGATTAGCTAATTCAGAGGGATACGATGTAGCTCATTCAAGATGTTCGGACGAGGCCTACAGCAAAGGCAAAAGCTGAATTCAATAAATCAGTGATACAAATGTCTACCAAGGCATTTATATCAGTGGCATCCCAACAAGACCAGGCTTATTACTAAGAGATGTAAAAAGTCAGAGAACAATAGGCAACTCCCGTTAAAGTCCAAAAGGGATAGGAACAAGGAGAGGGATGTGGCGACCAGAACGTCACTAGGCAGGTGTCTTCCCCTACGGGGTTGGGATGTACTCGTATATCATAGATATATTTATATGGAATTGGTTTTTTGCTCCTGAAAAATCGATCACCCATCATCTAATATTGTTTCTCAGTAATTTAAATGACATGTAATCATTAAATGATTGATTCACATTGTAACGTATCTTATATATACAACTATCCTTGGGAGAGGTTTACATTTATATCAGTCCAGTCTTTTTTCTAATTTATTGATCATTGAGATTATATATTATTATATTATAATATAATACGGCCAAAAAATTTTTATATTATTTTGAAGTCAAAAATTAAACTAAAGTTTGATATAAATATTGTTTAATCTTTTTTTTAATAAAAATTAAAACTTATTTTTCTGAAAAACTGAATCCTACAAAAATAAAAAACCTAACTGTTGAGATTTCACTCACATGAATTCTTTACCGTTTAATAAAATCAGATAGTAGCTCCATCACACTAATAAATGTGATATTCCCCAGATTCCTTTAATAATTGTGTGAGTGGGTGAACCATTGCACCAAGTTTGTAATGCGAGAGTGTTTCTAATGACAAAAGACTTCCTTAATTACTTAAAAATTAAATAAATATATAAGTATATATATATATCCTGGATGGCTGAAAAGTAACTTACCTTACACCCTGTCTAACTTTTTTTGTGATTGAGGTAACTGGATGCAGTTTGCGGCATTCTTCCGTGTACTACTGAGTTAAGATGCTACTTCAATGAATAATTCACTCTTTTTAACAATTTTGGGCATTGCAGAGCGGAGGGGCAACTCAAAAATTTCAACTGGAACCATTAGCCATTTGACATTTGATATATTATTCATCTGATTAGAAAATGATACTAAATTCTGATAGCCCAATCCAATATGGCAGCCAACAATGTGTTTATTTCAAATAGCTAGAACTACGATTATATGATCCCGATTATTTTATTATTTAAGGTATCCCGATTCCCTTTTTGGAAATCTTCTCCAATAAGAGAGGCTAACTCATTAAGTTCTAATTTAGAATATTTGACCTTCAGGTGTGGCAGAGAGACATATAGTCATATGATACTTTCTTTTAAAGCTCTATGCAAGACAAGCAAAATGGTACAAAAAAATTAAATTCTGTCCATTAAACTAAAACGTCACTACATTAATTAAATATTGAAACAGTTAATCATTAAATCTTTCAAATACTTCTTTTAATTAAATTTAGTCTTGAAGAATTTTACATAAGTTAAGCTAATAGCAGCTTGCATTTTAATTACTTATCATGTGTAATTGATTCTCTCTCTAATTTTAAAAAATGTCATAATCTCAGGAATTTAAAATAGAGCCTACAAATTATTTCAGTTGAAATATGTTATTGCTTCTCATCTCATACTAAATTTTCAAACCTGTTCCTTCTGCAGTAACACAGATGCTGTTCAAAAGCTCAGTAGCATACAGCTATAGTTCTAGCTATCTGAAACAAACACATTGTTGGCCGCCATTTTGAACTGAGCAATCAGAATTTAATTTTAATTGTATGATTTTTCTCATCTCATCAAGCTCTTTAAAATGAACATTGGTTCCGTTTGAAATTTTTGAGCTGGCCCCCTAGTGACCATCACGAATCAAAAATCAAGAAGAGTGAAATATAAGTTCATTGATGTAGCCTCAGTGCAAGGAATAATGATGAAAACCACATCCAGTTATCTCAATTATAAAAATTTTATAGGGAGACATAAGTACTTTTCAGCCACCTAATGTGTGTGTGTGTGTGTGTGTGTGTGTGTGTGTATGAGTGTGTGTATATATATATATATATATATATATATATATATGAGGTGCGACAATAAAGTAATGAGACTGATTTTTCTTTGCAAGATGTAGCAACCCTGCAGCTTGCGTAGGCACACCATCTTTGACCTTGGTCTATAAGCTACTTCTAGTCCAAGCGGCACATTGATGCAACTGCTCAGTCGTGAGTTGTGCTGTAATAAGTGAACACGTGTTTGTGTCTCTCGTTACAGAAATGAAACCGCAAAATATTGCGCAACGGTATGCCATTTCTTTTTGCGTTAAATTGGGTGAAAATGCGACGACAACTTATGGTAAGCTTCAGAAGACTTTTGGAGAGGAGGTTATGACAAGAGCTTAGTTTTTCGGTGGCATAAAATTTTTAGTGAAGGAAGAACGAATGTTGAAGATGAAGACCGCAGTGGACGACCATCAACCTCACGGACAGATATCAACTTGACCAGGGTGCGTGAAATCATATGGTCTGATCGAAGATTATCCGTGAAAATGATTGCAGAAGAACTCAACATCAATCGAGAAACGGTTCGTCTAATATTAATTGAAGATCTTGGTATGAGAAAGATTTGTGCAAAAATGGTCCCCAAAAATCTCACACAACAGCGAGAAACACGGAAAAATGTGGCAGCCGATCTGTTGGAGCAAACAGAAATCAATCCAGATTTGTTGAGCCGTGTTATCACTGGTGATGAAGGTTGATTTTTTTCAATATGATCCAGAGACAAAACGCCAAAGTTCGCAATGGTGCTCAAAGGGATCACCCAAAAAAAGCTCACATGTCAAAGTCAAAAGTGAAATGCATGCTTGTGTGCTTCTTCGAATCCAAGGGAATTGTTCATAAAGAGTGGGTGCCTCCTGGACAAACAGTTAACCAATATTTCTACAAAGAAATTTTAGAAAGACTTCGTAAACGAGTTCTTCGTGTCCGTGCCAACATTGCTGATAATTGGATTCTGCATCACAATAATGCGCCATCCCATACTGCTCTGTCAGTACAGCAGTTTTTAACCTCAAAACTAATTTCAGTACTACCACAGCCACCTTATTCACCAGATATCGCCCCTTGCGACTTTTTTCTATTTTCAAGAGTCAAAATGGCGGTCAAGGGACACCATTTTCAAACAACACAAGATGTCCAAAAAGCTGTGACGAGGGTCTTGGAGGATATTACAGAAGATGAGTTCCAGAAATGATACCATCAACGGGAGAAGCGCTGGAATAAGTGTGTGCAATGAGAGGGAACTACTTTGAAGGAGACAACACTAAACATGACTAAAACGGTAAGCAACATTTTTTTTCACATCAGTCTCATTACTTTATTGTCGCACCTCGTATATATATATATATTTTTTTTAAAAAATAACAACCACCAAAACACAGTAGCAGAAAACCTAATACCAATAGTTGACTTCTGCAGGATCTTGCCTCATCAGTCGATACACAGTTCTATAATTACATCAAACAAATAACAAAAAATAAAAACTTGGAAATTTAGAAAACATAAAAACACTAATAATCAAAAAATGTTTAATTACAACTCTACTCCACTGCCATTATATATTATAATTTGAGATTATTTCGTTTTTATTGAACTAAAAACCTCTTTTCAAGAAAAGAGGGTTGAATGAAAGGCAAAGAAGTAAAAAAAAAACGAACGCAATTAAACATGTAATGGTTTTAAATACATTGAGTCACTTTAATGGATGTTGACCCCTAAGATCATTCCTTTCTCTCTCTTACATTAAAATCTTCCCTTTCCTTTATTTTATAACTTTCCTTCCTCAATTTAACTTCCTCTGTAGCAAAGTTTCATTACATGAGAATATAAAATTTAATTTAATTTAATTTTGTTTAAAAAATATTTCATTGATTATATTAAAGGAAAACTAGCACTTCAAGCATTTATTTCAATTCATGATCGAAACTGATTATTGGTGTATTCGATTCCTGGTCAGGCTTGGTATTTTTCATACTCTACAAATTCTGTAATAAAGTATGTAATTGAGCGTATGTCTGATGTTTTGAGAATAAATAGATTATTATCATTTTAAAAATGTTATCATTAAAATTGTAATTATTCCCTAAAACAAAAGTTTTCAGACTGTAATTAAATAAGTAAAGGAACCATAAGATAATGTTATTGCATAATTGTTAATAAAATTGTGTGATTTATACCTGGTGCAGTATTAATGAATTCTTATGTACTTGCTACTAAAATTGTGCAATTTTCAAGTTCAATCCAATAATAAAGTGAGCAGCTATAAGAAAACAAGGAAGATACGGTTAAACAACAAATTAATATATCACCTTTTGTTGTGAAATAAGCTTTATATACAATATTACAAATAGGGTATTTACATATAGCATATGTATATTCTCTTTTTATTGTAATAAACATATACTAATAATAGCCCTTTTGAATATATTTAAAAGGGAAGCTGAAATTTTGTTAATGATATTGTAATTATTTTCAAAACCGAGTTCTACATGTTATCACAATGAAATTGAAAATTAAGTAAGGTAACAACAAAATTCATCCTTCACCTAATTTACCTTCACTCTTTAAGAAATTATTTAAAGAGAAAAGCTAAAATATATTTCATAGAATATTAGCATTATTATATTTCTATGGTGAATTTCAAACTAATAATTTCTCATATGAGTTCAACAGTACATCCGTTAACACCCTCCTTAGGAAAGAATAAGGAATATATTCATCTTAGCGGTAACTTACTATCTAAGTAAACATCTCAGACAGGTTTCAAGTTTCCATCTTGACTCATTTTGATCATGGCATCTCCTTTTAATTTAACCTCTTGTGGATTGTTAATTAAAATAATTTTAGCTCAATTTCCGTAAAGATCAGTTTGGAATAGTTGTGCACAAATATACATACACACACACACATAAATAATTTTGTAATAGAAATTATAGTAATTTTGATTTCAAAGAAATTCAAAATGACAAAAGGTCCTAATAATTTTTTTTCCTTCAACAAGTTTTCTGTATAATACAATATAATCTTTATATCAATGAAAATATTTTTTATTCAAAAAGTTATGCACTTGAAAATACACACCCTCTTTGTGCGCAAGTGAATGAGAGAAAATTAATCGTCATGCAACAAATAAAGACTTAAAGAATATGTAGAAAAAGTGTATGAAAATAACTCTTAAAATACTACCACAGTGAAACTTGAAATTAAATCACGCCTACACATTCAAATATTTAAATTTCATCTGTTGTTATCTGTTATGTTTTATGTTAATAAACATTTTTAATCTTATTATGTTTCGCAATCTGATTATGTTTACACAAAACTTTAAAAATAGATCAGAGGCAATAGCTTGTAAAACGGTTGGTTTGTCTTTATGAGTTTGCAAACAGCACTTCGTATGTGGTTGCTTTATAACCAAGGAATGCTAGCTAATAAATCTTTGTTGTGAATGTATATATACAGCTGCTAGTTTTCAAAGTTTATATGTATGTACATAAATACAAAACTTAAATGTTTTAATAAATGTTACAATTTAATAAAATCGTTTATTTTATTAAATATATATATGAATTTAAAGAGCAATTTAATTCCACAAGATTAAAGGTTTGAAGTTTTTTCCACAAACTTCAACTAAAATATTAAATTAAAATCAATTTTTCTTTATTTTATTGCGTAAATAAATCTGACTGTAATTTATATTTATTTTTATTTATTGTCTCTTTACTAAAAAATAAATGTTTTGGATAATTTTTATATCAATTTAATAATTTTTAAGTACATAATCCACAACAGTTTTGCAATATCAAAATTTGCGTTTAGATTTTTTGTGATCATGTAACCATTTAAATTTGATTTTTCCATAACTCTACTAGAAACTATTAATTTTTCTTCTTTTCCTCATAAAATAAAGACTAAGAATGACACAAAGCTTTTCCATATGTATTATGTGAAAAATAATGGTTTGAAAACTATAATTACTTCTTTTACAATTTTTTTTTGTTCCAGCAGCTTGCCTTACTTACTAACCACACTGAATGATGTTCTTATCTGCACTGTATTTTTTCCCCTGTCTATCTTCACAATCTTTAGTCTTTAAATTTCTTATGTTTATATTGCTTCATCTACATTATCCTTCTAACAATCCCTAGTCACTTTTTTTTTTTTCTTTATGCCGATAAATTCTTCTTAGGAAGCCTTCACTTGGCTATTACCACATCTTCATGCAGTCAGATATATTAACTGGTTTTGCTGTTCACCATTCACAAAATTTATTCACACATCACCTACTAAGTTCTTAATTTTTTATTTTATCTATCGTGTTGTTGGTTATGATCCTTACAATGAAATATATTTATTTGTAAAGGTTTGGTCCTACATATCAATTTGTATTCATGATTCAGCTTCATAATCCATCTCAACATTGTTATTTAGATCCTTCTTTGTCTCCTTTCTTACCTTCTTCTCACAACAAGTGTAAAGGAGGGCTGCAACAATCATTGTAAATTATTCTAAAGTCCTACCGTAACTAATCCATTCCTTAATAAAAAATTTTTTTTCTCAAAGAAAAATTTCAATCCGTTTAACTATTACAGAAACTATAAGTAAGTGTGATCATATGCAATCACATGTAGAGAGGCTTCTGTTGAAGTTCCTAAAAAATTACATACCAATATTCTTACATAGAATATTTAATGTAAGTACACCACATAAAGTTTGGTCAGGGAACAGTTTTTTGTTATTGGTAGTTCAAGATAAAACAATAACAATCATAAAAATTCATAAACAAGAGAAAAAATGAAATAATAAATCAAAGAATAAAAGTTTAAATTGAATGGTGGATTTCTTGTGGTTAGCATGTGTCTGCGTAGTTGTTCTGAAATTTCAGCCTTGTTTTTTGGGTTTTCAGGTTTGTTTTGTATTCTGACATACGGTTTTTGAAGGCAGATGGTTAACGGATGTGTGTGTAAAATTTTAAGTGATTTGGAGAACAGACTGATTAGTTATTAAGTTTTTTCTAAAGTACATTATATACTCCATTAGAACAATGTATAATAGGAGCAACATAACCTATTGATTGAAGAAAAATTTTCTAAGTTATTTTACAAAATTTTTCTAGTACAGTGACATAACTTGTTTACACTTTTATGGACTTGGAATAATTTCTATAAATCCAGGTTAGTGAAATTTTTTAGTGTTTGAGATCATTATATAAGGAATTCCTTTTCTCCCGTTTTTCGCTGTATTTTCCATCCCCCATATAAATCCTCCCGGTTCAGATAGAACCGGGACCTTTCCTATCTCCTGACTCCTCTCAAACCCCCCCCCCCCAAATACTACCACGGATTATGTCGATACATTTTCGGACCCCCTGCCGTTCGGTTCCCCTCTCTAAAAAAGCAGAGTGGGTACTCTATTTACTCGGAATCTAGCCCTGAGCACGTTTCTGAAGTCAAAAAGAAAAGTTTTTTGTGAGGAGTTAGAGTAGTTTATATGGAAAAAAATCCATTTAAGGCTACGAAAAGACTGAAGAGGTCACCTGTAAAAGGGAAACTCTCTATTCACGGCTCTTCATCATCGCTGGTAATGGAGACAGAAGAGACTGGTGAGAAAGTATTACTTCCGACCACTCAGAAGAAGCAGACAACTAAACGAATCCGGGTACCTTCATCAGATGAAGAGGAACGAAATGTAAATTTACGAACCCTTGTTGCTAAACTTGAAGTACTTGCAGACGATCTGAGTAGTATTATCGACCGCGGCACAAAAAGGGAGATAAAGTTACTGGACAAAGGACTTACATTGTTAGATCATGATATTTCCCAACTGTTGGAACAATCCCTTCCAATAGGTAATGTTACGATGGCAACACAAACAGAACGTATTGAAGAAAAATTAGAGATAGGTATGACTGAGAAGGAATTGGTATCTGTAGCTTCACGTAGATGTCCAGTATCAACTATGGACATCTGAGTTAATTCAGCCAATCTCCTGCTACAAACAGGAGAATCACTGTACGGCTTGCCCTTATGACTTACCTCACTACACACGCAGATTTGCTGTCTTTCGCATCTGACCGCAGTATGTCCAAAACGCAGGCATTTGAAATATCGCACTGGCTACGGTGTAAAATCTGAGACGTCCAAACGATGTATGCCAACACATATCTTTTCAGACAAGTTAGGGCTATAGAATTATCAGCACATGAGAAGCGGAAGGAAGAACCTCACTATTCCTTCTTATGGTCAATCTTTGGTACCGAGTTACACCTTGACTTGATCGTTTTTGAACTATTTCATCGTCTGTGCAATTGAGCAGGTCCCGACAAATAACTACCTCTTTGGATGAATTAAAGATGTAATGCCATTGTACAAGGACGGAGAATTCACCAATCTTCTTTAACGCAAGAATTATCAGCGTTAGCCATCATTTACAGTCTCTACGTACAGATCATTAAACGTTTTGCGGATTTATTTTACAGGTCCACCAACACAGGCAGTAATCTCGCGAGCAATCAAGAACGAGTTCCCTTTTGATAAATTAAAACTCTCTCTTGTAAACACAAGATCCCTGGGGTTAGGTGTACTACTTACAAATTGCTGCTGTTGACTTCTGAATCAGTAAGTGAGAATTAAAACAGATTCTCAATTACTTCTTTTCTGTATCGCTTCTGGCAAATCGGCTGTTTCTAGAAGAGGTTGTTTTTTGTTTTTTCTTATTTAACCTCCGAATCCACCATTAGGTATTGTTCAGAAGATGAGATGAATGATTTGTAGTATATGTGAAAAACGCCATGCCTGACCAGGATTTGAACCGGGGACCTCCGAATGAAAGGCCGAGACGCTACCATTCGCGCCTCGGAGGCCGGCAGAAGGATTGTTTACATGAATCCTCTGCCACGTTTAGTTGTTCAAGATTCTACATATAAGGTTTATTTCTTCATTATTTTTTTCTGAGGTTTTAGGGGCATCGACTACTTTGGTCATAGTCCGTTTCCACGACAAAAAAAAGAAAAATATTTCTTTCCCATCCCAATAAAAACACCAGCGACGTAGTAAGAAGACTAGGCTTGTTAAAATAGATAATCTAATTAGAAGACTTTTCAAAGGTTTTGAAAACCTCAAGAAACACAAGATAATAGGTGTGTAAAGGGCCTTGCCAGTTAAAAAAAAAAACTTAAAAACTAACACATTAAAAACACTAAAATTTCGTTAAAAACTCTAAAAAAAGACGCAAACAATTTCCATCGAAATGTTGTCAGAAATAATATCAAAATAAATTAAAACAATTAGTTAAATAATATTTCAAAACACATTAGAACTGACTTTTTAAGTTCTAACGCCTAGGTCTACCCCTAGGCTATCCTCTCTTGCTTCTTTTTTACATCTTCCTGAAAACGTCGATATCGAATTCGAAATTTTGGCATCGCTTTTTTACCTTTTGGTCGAAACTTCGTTAGATTTTTTTTTCTCTAAATCATTAAAGTCAACGCTCTTCCTCCTCTTCGCTTGACAAGACAAAGGCTCTCCAAGTCGACAGTTTTAGCGTGGACCCTCTGCCACGGAAGTTGTGGAAGTAGAAGTTTCCATAATCCTATGTTTCGCCAGTCATTATGTCGCAAGTTGCAGGTGGAGAGACGGTTGGGCATGCCCCGGATAATTGATCCGGCCTCGGTTCCCTCCATCAGCCGCCTCCCACAGATTTAATCCGGGCCGAGGAGTCAGGTACTGCCTGACCCACGATACCGACATCCCAGAGCTCTTACGTAGCAGTAAGGGCTCCGATACCCTTACCCATGGGACAGTCCCTGCCAAGAGCCGAAGTGGCTGACTCACACTGGATGGCGCAAGACTTCGGCAGAGCAAGCTCACAGCAGCCTACCCTCAACCACAGCTCCAGAAACAGGAAGAAGGATGAGCACTCTCCGTCTGTACTCCACCCAGCGTTGGCAAAACTAGATCATGGGCATGCCTCCCTCCCTCACTGCAAAGAGCGAAACCGAGAAGCATAACCGCAAGCAGCTCGGGACCGTCAATCCCGTACTCCAGAGAGAAGCTCCTGATCACGATCATTTTACTTCAGTACTAAGATACTGAAGTACCATGTCGTTGCCCGTCGCGGATGTGTGCGTAGATGTTATTGCACGAACGTGGGGTTGGGTTTTAGCCCAGACATTATTATTATTATATTTCGAAAGACCAAACATTTGACTTTGTCTCGTAAGACGTTGAGCTCTGTTTTCAGCTATAGGATTGGTACGCACGCTATTGTCACTGAGACATTGGTTGAGGACCTTGGGATTTTATTTGACACGAAGTTGTATTTTCACGAATATGTTGCTCGGATTGTCAATAAAGCACGCCGGGACCTTGGTCTTGTCCTTTGGATTTGTGGACGGTTTAACAATATTTCCACTTGTAACCTGCTGTACAAATCTTTGGTGAGGAGTCGCTTGGAGTACTCGACCGTGGTGTAGAATAGTACACGAGTTTTTGCCTCTGATCTGGTTGAGGGTGTTCAGAATAGGTTCTTGAACTGGATGCGTTTTAAGTTTGGAGATTGTTTTGTTGGCGCTAGTAGAGAGGATATGTTGAGGTGATTAGATCTTTCCAGGTTATCTGATAGAAGAACGTACTTTGACTTGGTTTTCTTTTATAGAGCTCTGCACAATAAACTTCCGACGCGTTACCATGTTGTCTTGCGGAACCAGGTCAGGTCGGTGAGGTCTTTTAGGCAATTTGTGACGCCGGTTGGTTCCACCGTGTCTCCGATTGAGCAGTGTACCAGTGTTGCAGTGGAGTTCCAGGATAAGCTAAGCTTTTGGGCAGATGAGACAACCTTCATTAAAAATTTGAGAGGGTTACGTGGCGATGGATTATTGTCCTTGGTGTAATGCTCACTTTCATGATTTTAAAATTATTGTTGTTTTTTTAAGGGTTACTGCTTATAACTTGTTTTATTTGGAATGTATTAGTAATATTGTGATTTTGTTTTTGTAAGTTTTCATCTATGTGTTTTTATTATCACTCCATAGCTACCGTTTTTAAAGTTCTAATTATTATTTTTTTTTTATTTGTCTGTATGATTGTTATTATCATTTTTATTCTTGTTATTATTATTGTGTTTTGAATATTGTATTTTTAATTTGTATGTGGGTTGTTGACTTGTGGCTGTTCTTTTGTGACTTTATGTGATATTGTGCAACATACAAAGGTTTTGTATAACTGTTCTGTTGCACATACAAAGCAAATAAAATTAAAAAAATTATTATTATTATTATTATTATTAATACTTTAAACTTGCTTTTTATAATAAAAATTATAATAAAAAGAGTTGGTATTAGATAATTATTATACAGAATAGTAATAAAATAATCGCATTCAATAATTTCAATTATATCATTAATTAATTTTTACAGGGAATAAAAGTGATGAAAGTGTTGTCTTTATATAAAACACATTTTTTTCTTGACTGAATAAACAATACTTTTAAACGTGATCTTTTTGTAATCTTCCTCGTATATTAGTATATTTGTATTAGTGTTACACAGAACTGCAATTAAACATTGTCATCAAAATATGCATTGTTTTTCTCTTAAGAGAATAAATTGGTTGCCTCATACAACGCTTTGTAAAGACGGGTCCCTTTATGCTTATTCCACCGCCCATCCTATCGACCTATATTTCCTTGCGGGTTCATTTCTTTGTTGTTGTTGATCTGATTCTCTTCTTTTATTATTATTATTATTATTATCATCGATTTTTCTTCTTCACATTTGGATAATTCTACCTCTTTCTTTTAAAAAAAAGTTCTATTTTCATATTCTTTTTTTTTTTTGTTTTTATTTGTCAGAGTTCTTGTAATGTAACTTATGAAATATAGATTCAATAATTTTCTAATTAAATAGACAGCTTTTAAAATGAATTTTAATAAATTACTTTGATATTTTTATTAATTCTTTACTTTATTTATACTGAAATACGCGTACCAAGAGAATAATGTAAACAAACGATTACTTCTTTTTGAAACAAAAAAAAAACGCTTTTAAACGTTCAGTGTATCCTAAGAAATTTTATTTTAAAATCCTGTTTTCATTTTTATCAATTAATGTGTCTCGGCGCCAGTTTATTGATGCGTGACGATGATGATTATCCATGCAGCAGATGTTTGCATCTGTTTACATCTACTACACAGTATCTTAGTAAAAAGTATAGTTCAATATGTATATTTTCGTCGATGAGTTTTTAGATAAATGACATTAACTTGATAAAAAATGTTAAAAAAAGATTATCTTACTGTATTTCACAATATATGTTCTGTTAACCTAAAAAATACATTTTAATTCTTAAATTGTCTACAAACCTAAAAACTAAAGTAAATTACATTGTTTGATAACTAATTAATTTTGCCCACTTTTAATAAGGTGTCGATGAGCCATTTCAATGAAAACGTTACAGTATTTAGTCTGCACTCATACTAAATATTTAATCACACTTTAAAATACTACAATATTTGTGGCCTTGCAATTTTACTATTTAAAAAATAATAATAAATTTATCAAAAGAGAATTCATTTAATTAATTAATTGTTTAAACAATTATCCTGAATTAAATAGCAGTTACTTGAAAAATCGTCTTAATAGGTAAAGGAAAGGACAATTTTTTTTAATATTTTTTTTTGGGTGGGCATTCGTTAATTTACTTTTATGGTTATTAGCCACTGAAAATTTCAAAACAATACACAGCGAACAGCGTCCAATATTCTTTTAACTTCGATATGATCTGACTTAGAAAGTGCGTGTGGGAATACTGATTTTGGGAGTATTATTAAACTTTCTTTATCGCCAGATATTGATATTTATTACGAACGTACCAAAAAATAAAAAAATTAACTAATGGACCGGAAATAAAAAAAGAATCAAAATTTAAATATTTTGTGGATATTTTTTAATCCTTAAAAATATATTTATTTAAGATCTTTTAAAAATAATGGTATTCGATAATTTCGTAACATCATGGCCACATGCCCTGGATACTGAGACTCTAAAAATTCAATTAGTCTATTCTCAGTCGTTTATGATAATGTATCTACATATTCGTGTATATTTTATTTAAATTACAATCATTAAATTTCTAATTTTGTAGAAAGAGTTATGTAATCCAACTAAAACAAGATTCTGTATAGTTTTTTATTTTAATGTTCAAACTTAGCCTCTTATAGTTTTCGGACTACTTTTCTCAACAAGACCAATTTTTAGTGAGGGAACAATCTTCTAACTCATCAGAGTTATGGGTTAGTTCTCTAGTACTCTACTTTCATCCTCAAACTTAGATCACGAGCTTCATGCTGTTTCAGAACTGCTTACTGTTCCATCCAATGAAAAAATTAGAAATTTTTTTTAATTTAGATATTATCAGATATTACCTTTCACCCGATCACTGTAATGGAGGATAATTAATAAATTATAATAATTTCTTGTATTCAAATAACCCATAATATTTACATTTAAGGTATTTTTAACAAAGCTTTATGATTCGTTTAGACAAAGTACCTCAGCAAAATATTGAATTTCTGCTAATTTTTATAGCATAATATAGATATAACAAATATTGTTATATACTCTGTTATTTTTTTTTTATTTTTTTTTTTTTTTTACTTAAGAAAATAAGTAAATTTATAAATTAGGTAGTAAATTCGGTCTTTTAACGAAATTGTAGTGTCTTTATTTCATCCAGAAAGTTGAGAGTACGACTTTAAGTTAGGCATGACCCTTAAAAATTTTCATATTTCATTCCATGTAGTTGATTAACCTGAGGAAGGGCATTCGACTTCGCCAAATCTCTTTCTGATTAATTTCTTAAAAGCTAAGAAAAACTTATGTTAAAATGGAAAAATCTAAGTTAATAATGTTAAAATGTTAATGTTAAATGTTAAAATTTACGTAATATGTTAAAAGAGACAAATTTACGGGGAGGGGTTGTTTAAATTTTTTTGTCCTCTTATGTACGGTATCGGGGATAAGTTAAATTTAAAACTTTATCCAAATGCCGGGAACGTTTAGCAACATTGTTGCCAGCTTTTTTAAAACTTTCTTTAGTCTAAATTACAGTTTTTTTAAGTGATTCTCAAGTTAAATACAACTAGGATTATTTTATGATTAACTGGAAATAAAAAGTTTGAGGGTTATAATAATTTGGATCATTAGCCAAAATAAACGTTTTTTTGTCTTATCTATTAGCATTTATAATCGGTTCCCTCCTAAAATTTACTTAAGTAAATTATACTAATACTAATTTTATTAATGATAAATTTTATTAATGTTAATCACGTATTGAGAGGTCCCCGATAAAACCTCTCATGAAAAGGAATACCCGTTCAACACCTCATATATAGAAAAAGCACTTGTATAAGTGATCCAAGTGGTGAAAATAAAAAAAATGTCATCAGTATCGATATATGAAAACAACACTATAAATAAAGCAAATATTCATCGGCAATAGAAATAGCTGTAATTTGTAGACTATCAAAGTGACGTTTACTACACAGTGACAGACTCATCCTGTATTCCACTCCTACGTTTCTTCTCCCGGTCACTCCTCTAGTTACATCTCGCAGGTCCAGCACATGGAAACGTTTCAGTCGCCTGATGTTATCGCTGTTGTCCAATAGATTTACTGCCAGATAATTTACATGTTTGTCAAACATCTGCTTGTACCGCAAAATGAAATTTTGTATTTCTTCGTAAACAGAAGGTAGTCCTAAATAGTCATGAATTTCTTTACCCCCTAACAAACCACGGTGCTTTTGTTTTAGCTTATGCAGCAGACCAGCATCAAGCATCAAGCATCTGGTTATGATGATAACAGCTCTATGGTTCAATTCAGGGTTATTACGCCCATTCCTGAAGCCAAATTGATGATCTGGTATAATCTCCTCTTGTTTTAAGATAGACCAAAACCTCCGGAGAAACGAGTTTTCATACAACTTTGATAACATCGGTATAGGAAGAAACCCCCTGAAGAGGTTTACCTGGCTTCCCACCATTACTACACGAGGAGAACTTCCACAAGATGGGAAACAGATTGTTCGGAGGAGCCCATTGAAAAGGTCTGTTATGTACCGGATGACCTTGTTGGAATAGCATTTTTTTATGCCTTTTTTTATGTATTCCGTTCCTTGATTACTCCTAGCACATACGATGTTAAAAAAGGCTTAATTGGTATAATTCGAAGGCTTGTGTTCTCCAGAAATTCAAATATTTCATCTTCATCAGAACTCTCTACGTCCAGGGGTGAAAAGACCTTGCTCAGATGAGAAGCAAATAGGTCGGCCTTTTCGGAGTTGTTCCTAGCCCATATCCCACTTGAAGCTTTTAATGGAGGCGATATAGGTGGAGCTCGCCGGAGATGTTTGGCGACTTTCATATAGCCTGCCTCTATTGAGGGGAAAAGATCAAGGTATACCTTGAATATTTCATTTCTAATGGACTTCAGTAGCAGTCGACCGCGTGCAATAGCCCTTTTAATCTACGAAGCTGGTGTAGGTGAACGGTTTAAGGCGTCAGCCGGCCGCGTTTAAAATACCTTTTAATCTGTAAGCCCCTGTAGCAGAAACGATAAGACATCTGTCTCTAGAATTGGAGTCTTTTTAATCTGCGTGCCGTTCTGTTGAAAGAAGTCTTACCTTCAGGCCTCCTGTACCATTGCCATATTCTTCTAAGCCATCTTTTAGTATTAATGAGGTCATCAGCTCCCTTAGATAGTCCGTACCTTCCCTTCATACGTTCCCCGCTACGAAACGGGAGCCCAGCATCTCAAAGAAATAATTCTTTCATGATAACATGCTGGAGGGGGAGTATATCGCTAAAAACCTGATAGGCACCAACCAGTCCTCAAATTCAATTGAGGTTACTTGAATTTGTTCTCTACAGAATTCAAGGAATTAGTAATGTCTTTCTGAACTTTTAACTAATACCACAGTTCTTCCATGTGTCCTGTCATCTGGATGATTCATCGTCTACACAGAATGAACTCTAAGGCAAAAGTAGTTACGATCACTGAAATGGATTTCGGAGATCGGATCACATCTAACGATTCAGTAAAAATGAGAGCCTCTAATTGTTTTCTTCCACCAGCAAGACCATTGATATTCAAAATATTAATCTTGAGAAACCTGGCCATCAGCAAAGTTTGGCGATTAGCTTCATCAGTTAGCCTGTAAGTCTCTCCATTTGCTGAACGAAGAACTCAAGTTGGCCAGTGAGTATCCCTATTTTGCTCTGGGCATCTCCGCAGCACGCTCCACAACCGCAGCATAGGTTCGCAGAAGGTATCAGTAATCTGCCATCTGTCCCAGTGCGGAAAAATTTGCATTGCCTGAGTCAAAATTTGACCATTCTTTGCCTCAGATTCAGGCAGAATAGTAATAGTTCTTGAGACGTTGTGCACCCGTTGCCTCTGTTTCCTCTCCAGTTTCCAACCTTTGTAGTTGGCAGGGTAATCTGATTGACAGAGTACCCAGGTGGCCGGAATGCTTCAGTCATTTCTTGGTCAGTCCGCAGTTTCTTGGACAGTCCTTCCGCATTCTTGACACAGTGGTGTGGTAGCATACAGTTATTTTTTGGTATAGGCATACTGATGACAGTGTATACACTGTACTAGTCTTGAAACTTTTCTTGGACTTTCAAAAGTCATACTACAGTTGGCGATATATTTCAGTTTAAAAATTTCCTTCTTGTTCTGAGATTCAAGGTTAATAGAAATAGTTTATGTCGGTTCTTTCGTCATCATGTGTCGGGAATTAATAGCACTATGCACTCTGTACCCGTATTCTTCAATCTCTTTCTTAATGTTATCCACTGGAACCTGACAGTTATACACTGAAACGTGGTAGGGGATAGTATTCACTGGAACCTGAGCACTATTCGGAAAACCCGTCTTTCCGTGTGAAAGTGTGTTAACCACACTTGAAATTATGTTCGCGTACCAAACTAAATATTTTGTTATATATTTCAATGTTGTTAGAGACCACACGTATTTGTTTAGAGCCTATTAAATGTACATAATTATCATTTCTACCTACAGCTGTTTCAGGAAGCTCATAAACCGCATGACATTCTTGATACCATATAGCACTATTGATGAAGGTTTAACAATGTTCTTCTGGGTTACCTCAATGATCATATCCTCCATTGGAAGATTATTGAAACGAATTGATAACAGCAGTTCATCAGGAGTACTTTTTAGGGATTGTGGTACCCGTTGTCACTTTCTGAGGCATCAGCAAGACAGGAGATAATATTGTTAGTAGTTAACTTTCTGTGAGTTGATCTCCTTGGGTTCCTGTAACACACCAACAGTCCGCGTTTTCTAGTTGTTATGCAAGGCCCAGAAGATTCCGTACCATCGTCGCTCGGACCAGCTGGCAGCTAATCTATGTTTACAGTTTACTAGCCTATAGGTTAGTCCGGCTAACCCACTAATTATAAAATAAAAATGTATCTACAATTAAAATCTACGGATAATATAGTTTCCTTACAAAGTCCAGAGAGCAAAATTAAACTTCTCTTTCACAGAAAAATTAAAAAAAACTGATTACAAAAAATGCGCTATAAAAAATAAAATAAAAAAATTGTTTATATACTACAAAACACACACACACACACACACACACACAATTATTTCATATATTGTTTATATTTTATTTCATATATATATATATATATATATAATTATCTATATATATATATTTCATGTGTGCGTGTGTATGAAAGTGAACTCCTCCTAAATGGCTGGACTGATTTTGATGAAATTTTGTGTGTGCTCAAGGGGATTCGAGAATGATTTAGATTCACAATTTGGTCCACTGGAAAATGTTTTTTTAATTAATTTTTTATTTATAAGTAGTTGTTGATTTTGGAATGTTTTACATTGGATCCGGCAGACTGCACTACCATCGCAGTATCAAATATTCAATAATATTCGATTTTAATTTTAGTTTGTCCCGACAGTTGGTGCTGCGATCAAATTGAGAAAAATATTTCGTAATTTTGTGTTATTATTGTGTTACAAAAAATCGCGAGAAAACAGTTTTTTAATAAATAAGAGGCTAATAAATCAGATGGAAATGTAAACAAAGGAAAACCAATCAGATCAATGCAAGATGGCCGCTGTCAAACACAACGACCAATCACAAAGAGCCCGTATGGCCGTTGCCAATGTAAACAAAATCACAACTGATTAAGTAACAAGTAGGCAGCATGTTTAGAATTGTGCGCGTATTGAGAATTATTATATTATTATTTATTGAAATAACGTTTTAAAGTGTAATTAAAAAATATACATTTGTGCAAATTTGTAAGGTACAGTATTGAAGTGAAAATGTTTTTTTAATTTATTTACGTGTTGTTGATCTTGGGATGGTTAAGGTTCAAAATTGGGTCTGGTAGGCAGGGTGTGGGTCCGGTAGGCAGAGCTGCGATCGCATTTTAGAAGTTTTTTTTTTAATTTTTGGTTTATCAGTCAAACCCGGTAGTTGGTGCTGCGATCGGATTCTAGGATTTTTTTTATTTTGTTGCTTTTTCGCATATCAGTTGCCTGCGTCGTAGCTTAATGTTATTCTTACATTAAAATTCGTATTTAGAGAAGAATTCGTATTTAGTTTGAATTAAATCCGATAGGTAGTGCTGTTCTGACAATTAGATTTATTTACATTCTGAATTTTATAAAGTTAAAGGTGAAATTTTATAAGGTTCCGTAATGTTTTGTAAGTTTCTTAATGTTCAGTATTAATTGTAATGATTTTGCAGCCTCAACACTTTTCGTTAAAAAATTATTTTCCACCGAATACTGTGATTAGAGAGTGGTGTGAATTAAATCCGATAGGTAGTGCTGTTGTTTTATCATTTGGATTTATTTACATTCTGACTTTTATAAAGTGAAAGGTTAAATTTTGTTAAATTGCTAATGTTCAGTTTTTTAAGGTTTTATGAAACTTTCAATTGTTGTCATTTAATCTGTATGTATACTCAGATCTAGCAATAGCTAAGCATTGCCGAGCGTGCTAGAATTGCGCGCTTATTGAGAATATTATATTATTTATTGAAATAACGCTTTAAAGTTTAATTATAAAATGTACATTGTGCAAATTTGTAAGGTGCAGTATTGAAGTGAGTATTTTACATGATTTTTCATGAATTCTAATTATGTATACACGTGCATTCAATATCAATCAACTTAACCTACAAATTTAAATTGTCAGTTCTCATTTGATTCTATGCAACTTATGAAATATTGAGCGGCTCTTTGAAAATAAAAATTTAAGTTTGTAAATAAATTATAGCATTTATAAAATTAAAATATAAGTTACTTATAATATAGTTTAAAGTATATTTAAAAAATTGAATTTATAATGTTTTAGTTGATTAATTTTATAAAAAGTTTTCTAAAATTATTTTTAATTTACAATTATCTAAAATTTGGTAAAATAGATGTTAAAATAAACAATGAGAAAAATGATAAAAATTTCTACTAAAATTTTACCTACGTTGCTTTTTTACAGTACTTTAATTTTTTTATTAATTGATTAATTAAGCTGTTACATGGTTATGAAACATCAAAATTATTAAATAAAAAAAAAAATATGTAGGAGGTACTTTTTTAGAATGATGTTAAGTGAAAATTAGTAGTAATGTGGATGAAAATTTATTAATTATACTAATTATTAATTTTACGACGTTTCGATTTTTTAATTCAATTTTCATCGGACATCTCAATATTTAGTGAAAATAAATATTAACCATACTACACATAATTAATCAATAAACCCATTACAATAATACAACAATCACAAACTGATAATATCATACTAATAGTCATTTTAATGACATTTAGAACACATTCCTGCTAATTTTAACTTAATTAAGTTACTTATATTTATGTGTGTGCATTTATTACAGAGTAATGCCGCGTCAGGACAACGTCTGTCGGGTCCGCTAGTTTTATATATATATATATAAAATGAAATTATTATTATAAAAAATTGCGTTCTATATTCAGGTTTCATTGAAGTAGCTTATTTTCTGGAGAAAACAAGAAACCACTAGTTGACGTGGGGATTAATGACTGTATTTCCTATAATCTGAGTGATAAATTTGACCTGCGATTTCTGAATTCAATAAAATTTACGACTTCTAAGACTTTTTTTAAATTGAAGTTTAAATAAAATTATTATTATACGTTGTTGTAGAATTAAATTAATATAGTTTTAAGAAAATATTCGTCACTAAATAGAAACATTAATAAAAAATTCCATTAACACTCGTAACTGTAGAGATTATTAATAACATTTCTACCATATTATATCGTTTAATGTTAATTCGTTTTTTTTCTTTATTTCATTATTCTTTCGTTACCTCTATAAGAGTTAGCCTTTGTTAAATTCTTATGAAATTTACAAATCACATATGAATGAGGCACTGTAAATGACATTTCCACATTTGATATTAAAGTAAGACTTAACATGATTTTTAAAAGCTTTATAGAAATCACTTGCAGGCCTGAAATTATATTTAATAAGTCTTTTTATGTACAGATAAGAGTATTATATTTTGAATACGAATTTATTTATAATATTATTTTACGATTCATATTGTCTAGTTATTTTAGTACTCATTTTATGTTTTATTTTATGGACATGTTTTATATTTTCATTTAATTATTTAATTTGAATGATATACTCGTATATATGTATTATTAGTAGTTCATATTTTCAAAAAGAGTTGAAAAAATAACTTTTATATTTATTTTAGTTTTAATGGCAAACCGGACGGAAATTATTTAATATAACGTTTTAAAAATCCATTTTATAACGCTTTCAGCCGGCTGCGGTGTTTTGTGCCGTTGTTTTTCACTCTAATGATGATATTAGTACCAAATTTCTTGAGATAACAAGACCTATACGTAGGATTAGTTCGAAAATCTGTTGGATTTTGATTGGCTCTTTCAGAACGTTTTTGTGTGTTTATAAAATTCATGGTGTTCGAGTGTCTTAAGAGAAAGTCAATTTTTGTGTGTGTAAAATACAAAGTTTGTTGTGGATTTTATACTTTAATCTATGATGTTGTTGACAACTGTTGCCTCTATGTTATTTTAGAACTCTTTTATATATTAATTGTATCATTATTTAAAGCTGCGTTTCATATATACAACGTAGAAAATAGTGTAATCAGAGCAGTTCATTTTATTGAATATAATGTATATTTAGCTGTTGTATTTTGTAACGAAACAAACAATTACATACAAAACGCAGTATTTAATTTTTTTTTTTCATTTAATACATAGTTAACTAGGAAAACTGAAAATACCTGTATTAGTAAATTAGTCGCACTAATTTTTCAAGAATGAATATTCAGATTACTAGACGTCATGGTCCATTATCTAAATTAATATATATCTTTGTACAATCAAACATATTTTAATTTTATAAAAGAATGGGTAAGGTAAATTTAAATTTAAGGAAGAACTAGTTTAGTTCTATGAACCCATCTCTACAAAGACTTTTTACACTTGTAAATTTATGGAATGATATTATGTTCTCAAAAAAGACGAAGTCGTAGCAATTAAGAATCTATGTCTTGGAGAAGAGGATATTCCAAAAATTAACCCTTTACATTTTAAAACATCTTACATTTTAGTAGTAAATATCAATCACTTTTGGGATTGTTAGTATAATCTAAATTTTGGGTGCCTACAAAAAAAACTTACATTATTCCTGGTCGTAATATTTCCAACTAAAAATGATGTTCCTTAGATCAGTTGTTTTTAAATAAATTGTCCGTGAAATCTAAGATTATTTTCGAATTTCTACCCAAAATTATTATATTTTAAATAAAATTCAATATATTTAAATGTTATAAAAAGTCACAATTGATTCATTAAACCGGTTGACGAGAGGCGGTGTCATTTAAAAAATATTAAATATCTGGCTACTGCTGTTTTGCAGAATAATGCAACTTTTCCTTCCAAAAGATTTTGCAAAAAAAAACTTTAAATATCTATTAGAAATGCCTTCTTCAATCTGTTATAAAAAAAACTGTTCTTTGTCTACTGAAGAATATCCAAATTAAATTTTTAAATTTTTATAAGAAATTCTAGTATTTTAAAAATAATAATTTAATACGTAGTAATTGTAACGACAGTTTTAAAAAAATTCAATTTTAAAAGTTGTAATTTTTAAAAATAAATAGCGACTTTTGTTTTGTAAGATACGACGTTGCAACAAAGCATATTATGTATGTATATATGACATTACAATATAGTAAGATAAGACATTTTGCGGCGCATTACAAATATTACAATTTGGGATTGAATTAAATACTTCATTTTTTTCTGGTCCTGGATTATACAAATAAGTAATTATTATTTCATTTAATTACTTGAATTTAAAATTAGGATATGTTATTTATTAATTTTATTTTATGTTTTTTTTTCTGTATTGATTATAAAATACGAGTATATATTTTTATTTTTAATTTATAAGTATTTAAGAAATAAAAAATTGTTACATAATTTAATTAACATTAATTATAATACACATAATTTTAATTTAAACGATTTTCTTTAAGTTTAAGTAAGTACAGAGTGTATAAAAAGTGACACATCTTTATGAAAGAATGTTTACTTCTTATTACATGTTTAACTGAGAAAAAATGGGTAACACAATGCAGCAGAGAATATTCATTATCTCACAGTACATTAGATGTGCCAGTTACGCCCAGACCCAGAATGCATTCACAAAAAAGTATGGTGTGGATTCACCAAACAAGTCCTCCATCAAGCAGCTGTACGACAAGTTCCAAGAGGCAGGGAATGTAGCAGATGCAGCCAAAAGTAGTCGACCGAAAGTGCTCACATCAGAAAAGTTGATCGACGTGTAATTTGCATATTCTGTTAGTCCCAAGAAATCTGTGCAACACTTATGTAGTCAGTCTGATCTCTCCGTTGGTAGTGCTCACACGGCATTGCGCAAGTTTTTAAAGATGCATCCGTACAAAATTCATGTTGGTCACGAGTTGTTACCTGCAGCCATTGAAAAGTATGGTTCTACCTTGATGAATTCCTGCATTTGGTGAACGGAAAATCTACAACAGCTGCAAGGCCAAAAAGTGGATGTTTGGTGTGCAATACCACGTAGGCGAATCTTCATGGCAATCTTTCATGGTACAGTGAACAGTGAGCGCTACATACAGATGATACAGAAATTTTTTTTGTAGAGTATACGTGGTTTTAGCAGGTCAATGCTACGGCTTATACAGCCAACAACGCTATGACTTTCTTGGATCAGTTTCTCACGGACGTTATTTCGAAGGAGTTGCGGTTCCCTCGGTCTCCTGATTTATTCCCTTCTGACCTTTTCTTGTGGGGGTACCTCAAGAATGCTGCTTACAGAACTCATCCTCATACCATTCCCGAATTGCAGAGCGAAATTGAACGATGTGTCGCAGCAATTTCTCAATAAACGTTACAACATGTATTTAAGAGCATGCAACGTCGTATTCAATTATGAGAATCGCTTAATGGAGGCCACTTCAACAACTGTTATAACTTACTTATTTTCCTATAAGGTTGTGTCATGTTTTGAACACTCGTTATCATAAAGACCTGTTCAGTATAAACTATCGATCCAGTTACAATAATATATTTTTATTGATACCCATGATATCTTTTTCTGATTACTTACGTTAACTAAATTCCAATTATCAAAGTATATTTGTAGAAAATTCGTATTCAAATTCAGTTCAATTTTACATTTTAACTTTTCTACCAATTAAATTTTAACCAGGTTCGTACGTCAAATTAAGTAGAAAAAATTGTCTACTTAATTTCTACTTAATTTTCTACTTATTTTCTTTCGTTAAACGTTGACTGCCTCAGGTTTTCCGTCTTTCTTAATATTTTGTTGGTCCCCGAGTTCAAAATACTAAAACAATTTCTTTTATATATATACGAGTACATCGCGTGTTTGTATATATCCATCTGGCTGTATATTTCAGGAACTGATTAACAGAGTAATTTATTTTAAAAGGTTGAGTATTAGGAGGATCGATTCTCTTTAACCTTTGAAATATTTTAATCAGGTAACGGGGGATATTGATGGGATGCTATATTTTGAAGGGGGTTGAACTTTATTGAAGCTTAATTTTTTCCCTCGTTCCCGGCCGCTAAAGGATCACGTTTAATAGTTAGTTTCTGGTAGATATCCTTTTCTTCTAATCCTTCTTTATTTTCAAACTATGTCGTTCGTTACGACATAGTAACGAACGATATTCTTTCTTGCGACCATTCTTTACTTCTACACTCTCTGGTTCCTTCCTGAAAAAATTCAAAAACTTGGATCTGCTTTCTAATTTTATCTCTGTCCCTTATGTCTGTTGGATTTATCTGTGCAATCATAAGGTCTTCCACCTGTGTGAACCACTAAATGTTCATTTCACCTCTATTGCTCTTCTCAAAAACCTCCTCGTCAATCTGTTTTCATTCATTCATTCTAATTAAGTGCGCGTAGAAGACTATTCTTCTTTTACGAATAGCATCTGTAAGTGTGTCTATATGAAAGTAGAGTTCTTCATTCTTCCGTAACCTCCAACTTTCATCAGTTTTCTACGGTTCCGATCTTTGTTAGTATCTTTTTTTCAGTCAACTACACGTTATCAATCTTTCCTCGGTTGTACACTGTGTAAAGAGTTGTACACTGTGTAGTGAACAGGACAGCAGAGACCTAACTACTACTGTAGCGTTATGTTGTAATGTATACGACCCTTGATATTATCTTTGTGTTACATGGCGTAGGTCTTCAGCAGTTTATTTATTCTAGCCTTATTTGCCTCTCCATCTAATCTATCTGGTTGTATTACTTAGCCAAGATATTTGAATTTCCCCGTCTTCCTAATTCTTCCAAGGTTTGTTTCTAAATAATTTGGTGAGTGCCTAATGGTGGTCATGTATTAATTTTTATCTATTGTATTCCTAGACCTGTTTTTTTAGCCGTCTCCATCAAGATATTCAGTAGTTCCTCCGTCGTTTTTATGTCCACTGTTAGGATTGCAACGTCATTTGCGGAAGCAGTACAATCTACGTTCAGATTTTCTTTATTATATCCTACTCTAACAGTTTTCATTTTCTTTTTTTACTAGATTTTCCTCCATTTCCTAATGAACTTTTCCAAGAAAGGTTTTTGAAAAAAAGCGTGGATAGCCCATCTCCTTGCCTTACATCTGTCTGAATGCTGAACAGTTGCGAGATTTCTCCTTTGAACTTAATTTTTTATTTATTCCTTTAGGATTAGTCTTACACGGTTCAATATTTTCTCATCTGCACCAAATTCTCTGAGTATGTTGAACAATAATGTTTTGTCAATGGAATCATATACCTTTATAAAATCGACAATCACTATACTTTTTCTGCATAATTATATTTTCTAGTTACCGATATCAGATTGTTTTTATTTATTTTTTGTTTTAGCTGATAGACATGTTTTTTCGAAAATATGATTACATATACTAATTACAGTGAAACTTTTAAATATAATTTCATGAAGGCCACCATTAAAAATATTAAATTTGTTATTTTTTCAAACTTGTTACTGTTTCAACGAATCTACTTGAAACGTTCTTAAAATTAATTTGGTCTAAATGATGTCCTAAAAAATGTTTAAAGTGCTAGTTTTGAGAGGGGACAAAATAATAACAGGAGTTCAATTAATTCTTCTTTTTTTTATTATTATTTTTATCTAAAAATAAATGTGAAAAGTTTTAATAGTTTTTTTTTTTTTAATGAGGCATTTAAGGCTGGAAACGTTTTTCAATATTTGTTACGGAGATGCTGGGTAAAGTTTTAAATAATTTTAAAATTATTTTTTTAATTTTATTTCAACTAAAATTTACCATGATTTTAAAACATAATACATTTTTTTTAACAAAAGAAAATAAATGAGGTTAATCGCTGAAAATATTTTCAACTTTATTGTAGTTGAAAATATATTTAACTAGGAAAAAGCAAATATATTCTTTCTACCTGGGGAAGGGTTAAAGTTTATACTGCATGAATGTTCCAAAAAGTTCAGCTACAAGATGGTTAATTTTATTTCCGTTATTCAGAATTACTACAAAACGTGACTTTAGTAATTTATAACCAGACGTGTTTGATTATGTTAAAAAATTACTTCTCGATTTCATTTTATTTCATTTTGAATTTACTTATTTGTAGGTAATTTGTAATATTTTCGTTTTGTTTCTGAAATATCTTTGGTATTCTGTAGAGATGAAATCATATAATATTCTGAAGGCGTTCTTTCATCACAACTTTCCCTTCAGAGAAATATCAAAACCCATTTCTATGAATGAATTCAGAATGTCACATAGGCTTGCGTTTGAGAAAATATATGAAGGCGAACGATTTAGAATCTTATAAAAAGAATAAAAATATAGTAGGTATATTATATAAAAATTGAATTGATCGTATAACATTTCCATTTCAAGTAATTTATCTAAAAGCATTTACTTATTTTATTAAATTATTTAAAATACACTAACACAATATTTATTTTATTATTCGGTATTCATAACTTATTTTTCATATCTTTGTCCTTTTTTTTTAAACTTGTTTGTACTTAAAATATATTAATATATTTTGTTAGTAAACATTTTAAACAGTAAAATCATAGTTCAATTTAGAATCCAAGAATTTAATTTCTTAATGGTATATATATATATATATATTGAACTAACATATTAATTCATGCTAGAAATTAAATAATATAGTACTACATTTTGTAAACAATTTATATTAAAAAAATTCTAATTTTTTGTGCAAAAATGTTAATTTAACTTCTTTGTTATTATTTACTTAAAATTTTAGACAAACTACATGAACGTACTGAACAATATTGGGATGACCAAAAGTTGAAAGTTCTTGAAAATAGTACGTTTTTACAAAAAAAGATGTATTTAACCAAAAAGATTTTAGGTGACCGAAAACATTTTTTTTTTACAAAACAGTTAAAATTAAAAAAAAAATCCATATTTTTTATAGTTTAATATATATGCAGTTGGTATGCATACAATTAGGTATTGATGAAAGTATGACATGTTTTTTGAATTTATATATCTACTAGTAAAGCGATTTTTTTTACTGATTTGTTTATTTAATTAGTTATTTTTTTCTCCACGGATAGGTTTTCAAGGACTACGCAGATATCCTTTCATAAAGTTTTTTTTTGTTTTATTCCAGAAGTTCTTCATTCTTTCGGACTGTTTAGCTCTTCTTTCTTCAGTCGATTTTTCTCTGCTGAGTTTTTCTTCCTACCTACAGGAACCTTTAATTCAAAAATCTTCTTTCTGTATTCTTTTCGATCTAGACAGTCATGTTCTGTAATGTTCAACTTTTTAAGCTCTTTTTCATCTGTTTAACATATCCACCTTAACCTTTGTAATTCAAGCGGGAGCGTATTGAAAATTTGTTTTTTCAGCTTTGATTGGTTCATTCGGACCACTTGTCTATAGAATTTTAGTTGTCGTTTTCTTATTGCAACTTCTAGCTCTTCAATTTTATCGTATATCTTTTTATTTGATCTTAGTCTGTAGCCGTCTTGTATTCTTCGTGGACCATAAGTCCTTAAAATTCTTCTTTCTATCATGAGCAGATTTTCTATTCCAGCTATATTTGTAGTTTCCATACCGTACAAGATTACTGGTCTTGCAACTGTGCTGTAATGACGTCATTTTAAGTTTTATAGAAAGATTCTTTTTATTGTACATATTTTTTGTGTAAAAGTTAAGTTGTTCTAAATTGTGTTTTTTTGGTCTCAGTCACTAGTTTATCTGTTCCGTTTCTACTAATTACGTCTCCAAGTTATTTAAAATGCTCCGTGATCTTAATTTTGCCATACTTTTTTTACTGTCTTTTTGGGATATTTACTGGTACGTGTCATCATTTGTGTCTTTGGAAAGGAGATCTGCAAGCCTGTTTTTTCTGCTATTCTTTCACAATTGATTAATTTGATTGATTGCTTCTTTTTCTGATTCTGCAAGGACTGCTAAGTCGTCGGCGAAAGCTAGACATACAGTCCTGTCATTCTGATTCTTTGTTCCTATTTTTGCACTTGAGTCATTAATTTCCCAGAAGTGTTTCATGACTTTAACTAAAACCAAAAAAAGGATTGGTGAAAGACCATTTCCTCGTCTTAATCCTGTTTTTATTTGAAATAGTAATTATATTCATTTTTGTTTGGAATAGTAATTATTGTATTATTTTCATTGAGATATATAATGTGATATACCTTTATTTATTGCGACAAATATATCGTGTCCGAGTGATGATGACGCGAAAGCGTTTTTCGTCAAAAAAAAACTTGGAATAGTTTTCTGACTTCACCTAAAAACTTGGCTTTAGATACAGGTGTTGGTTAAAGTGAATTTAACCAACCAATATAAATTAGTTATATTTATTAAATAAATTATTTTTTTTTAAATTTGATGCCTAAACAAGTTAATTCTCTTACATTCGAATTTACAAATTAAACTTTCGATAATATGAAGCTTTTAAAATAAAAAAGATTATATTTTAACAATAATTTTGAAAAAATTCCCTGTAACAGCTAAAAGTTTATAGTTTTTTATGCAACTTAATAAATTGTTTTCGAAATCGTCTTCTCTTTTTGTTAACAGCCCTTACACTGGTTGGCAGCAGCTCTCCACTTTTCTTGCTTATCAGTCTTTGACTTTAGCTTCCAGTAAAACCACAGTTCATATCGTCCATTATCTGTTTTATGAACTCCAACCAAGGCCTTTCCCTACAATTTCTTTCTTCCATCTGTCCTTCTATCACCCTCTTTACCAGACCCTAGTGCCTGACGGTAATCATGGTTTATTTATTAATAAAGAAAATTTTAAAATAAGAAAAGATATTTTTTTTAAAAAGTTTAAATGATTTTTTAAACGAATTAAAATTTATAAGAATTAATACCCAATTGTAGTTCATTCATTTGATCAAGTCACCATATTTTAGGTTATTAATTCTTAAAATAATTTGTAAAATTTACTTTCTATCTATATGTTAAAAAATTTAAATACCTTGCTCCTGATACGATTCTTGCAGAAAATAGATTCCAATTGGAGTTAGATGGATATGTAATAAACATTTAACTTTTTTTTATATAGTACAGAATTCTTTTACTTCATATTTGGTAAATTTTTAAAACTGTTTCTGTGCTAGCGAAACTTCATTTAGAAAAAAAAACAGAAATACTTTTCAATTCGACATACAGAGAGAGTCAGAGGATTAACAAATTTATAAAAAAAAAAATATATATATATATATTTTTGATTGAGGTCTTTTATAATTTGTTCTTTTTTAAATATTTTTATTTATAGTCAAGATCTTTATGAATGTACCAGTAAACAAGTAGTCCTGAACAAACTCAAGCCGACCATTCCTGAAACGTGTGGTTAACTAAAACTCAACCACGAAAGATCGGTTATTTTTATACGGATTTGAATACTAGATCTTGGATACCGGTGATCTTTGGTGGTTGGGTTTCAATTAACCACACATCTCAGGAATGGTCAAACTGAGACTGTAAAAGACTACAACACTTCATTTACACTCATACATATCATCCTCTGAAGTAATATCTGAACGGTAATTTTCGGAGGCTAAACAGGAAAAAAAGAACCACGAAAGAACAACGGTATCCACAATCTAGTATACAAATCTGTATAAAAACCTTTATTAGGATTTGAACCTTAGAACTCTCGATTTCGAAATCAGCTGATTTGTGACGAAAATAATGATTTTAGTAAAGATCTTAACAAAGATCTTAATTTTTTTAAAAGCTTTATATTTTTTTTGAATTTTTATTTTGGAAATATTCTAATGTAAGAGTTAGACATCAAATAAAGATCTTAAATAAAGATTTTCATAAACTTCAATTCCATTCGACTAAAACCCCTTCTTAATTTCAATTCAACCATTTATACGGTTAAAATAATCTATCTACAAGAATTCTAATGAATTTACAATTCCTGAATTATTTCTTATAAATATTATTTAATTATAATCTTTGTATACTTTAAATCTAGGTGGCGAAAAACTGAAAATATGAAATAATGTAAATATAAAATTTTAAAATAGTGTAATTGTTGAAGCCCCATCTTACAGAAAAAAAAATAATAATAAAAAATGTTAAACGTAAATTGCTTGTTTTTGTATCTTTAAAAACGACTACACAATGTACTAATTTACAGTAATTACGTTTTTTTTTTACAAAAAAAAGTTTTTTTTTTAAAGTAAATATTACATAATAGGGATGATTATTTTGTACGTTGTACAAAATTTTTATAAAAATAAAATATTTTTTTATTATGGTTGGTAAATTCAAAACAAATGAAATTAATTAAAACTTTTACCTTGAAGCCCGAATAAACAAAATATTTATATGCAAACTATTTTTAGTCAGACCAATATTCATTTTTTTATTTTTTTTATTTATGATAATAGAAGTAAGGAAAAATTAAATTAAATTAAACATTATGATAAAAAAAGAAAGCACATATATATTTTTTCTTTTTTATATATTTTTTTAAAGATCTCTAAAGTATATTATAATCTAAACCGATGAAAACCCATGAACAACTTTAAAAATAATATATCATGAGGAAACTTAATTCCTTTGCTCAGAACAATGGAATTAAACGTAGGATTAACAAGAGTTGCTTCTTCTTTACTTTCTTTAAATTGCGTTAATTCATCTAACTGTAAGTAATCCTCTGTAAATTCTTGAGATGGTTGCGATTTCCTTTGCGATTACTGTGATTTGTTATGTTTTCTACGACAGCTTTTTTCCACTCCAGAATTACATTTTTTTATTTTTTTTTTTATTTACTAAATCTCTATACATCTTATTCACCAATACAAATTTTTCTCTCCGGTTATGTAATATATATTGACATATGTTGCCCACAAAGATTACGATATGATCATTTCTTAAAAACCTCTAAGAGAATCTAATAAAAGGAAAAAAAATTCAAACTGTTTCTCCATTTTTATATATTTTTTGAATTTGACTACCTTTAAAATTATTCCATATTTACTTTAATAATAATTAGTTAATCAAAATCTTAATACTGTTTTCGATGAAAATATATTTTTTTATTTTATTTTACAGCAGAAGTTTTTCTGATGATGTTGTTATGTTTCTTCCAGATTATATAAATAGAAAATTTCTTAACTACAAAATAACATGGTTATGTTAGACGATGTGAAGATATATTTAAAAAAATTACCCTCATTAATACTTCATATATGCATTATTAAAGTAATAATATAGTCAAAAATCATTTAGTTATTCAAAGTATTTTTAAATGATACTTCAAGAAAATTTATTAGAAAATTTAAGCTAAGAAGGTGGTAATACACATTCCTATAATGCATATATATATATTCCTATAACACATATATATTTCGGTTTACGTTCAGAGGTAGTTATGTACCTTTTATTTGCATCCGTTTCCTGATTTTTTGTGAAAAGGCTGTTTTCCTGCTTTTTGCATTTCTAAGGAATGGATATTTTTATGCAATGATAGTTTTATGTAACAGCAATCAAGATTTTTTTTTTTTTTTGTTTAACCTCCGAGTCCACCGTTAGATATTGCTTCAGGATGAGATGAATGATTTGTAGCGTGTGTGAAAAAGCCTAACCTAACCTAACCTGACCGGGATTCGAACCCGGGACCTCCGGATGAAAGGCCTAGACGCTGCCACTCGCGCCACGGAGGCCGGCATCACTCAAGATTGCATAAAACAAAACAGTTTAAAATAAATCCAACATTAACAAAAATAAACCGATTTAAAAAATATATATTTTTTTTAAGTTAGAATGTTCTAAAAACAAAAACACCAAATTAAGTTTTAGTAAGTAGTAGGTAGGTTTTTTACCTTTGACGTCAAGAATTCGAAATTGAAGAAATTGTATTGAATTAAATTTTAGCTGCTTTTATTAAAATCGGGTTTTATATCTTTTTAACTTTTTTTTTCTATTTAAAAAAGTAAATCGTTTTTAAATTTTAAAACTGAAATACAGAAAACAAAGTGAAAAGAAAAAAAGAAAATTTTTTTTTTTTAGTACAAACGACGAAAATAAATCTGTAAATTTAAAAAAATAACTGTCAGTAAAATAATAATTATTATTCCTGAGAAGCCAGATATAACTCATTTTAAAAATAAGTTTGTATTTCGAGTTAAATTTAATACCAGTGAAACAGAAAAACCTGTTACTCGATAGGTATGTTTGCCAGTCTGAGTTAGTACAATAGATTAAATTGTAAGACATGTATTATAAGTTCATTAGAGAAGTAAAATCTAAATAAATTACAGGCTATTTTTATCTTTTTAAAAATAAAAACAAATAGGTACCGCGTGTAAATGTAAAAGTTTGAGTTCTCAAATTCAAAAAGTATTTTTAATATGATAAGAGAGCAAGACTAAGATTGCTTGGATAACCAAAAAAGAATGAGGAAAGAAACACTTTAATTGAGAAAAAATGAATCGGAGAAGACAAATAGGGAGAGAGTAAAAAGATAGATCTGAAGCGGTTGACGAATATGTTTAAGAAGGATACAGTAAGTACAGATATGGAAGTGGAAGAGGTAATAGTGTAGGAATCGCGGAAGGATACACCGAGATAATAGTCTTATAATTCACCCGAATAAAGAGAAGTCAAGAAGATTGAAATAATAAAATGTTTCAAAAACTGTACGAACTCGACTTTTTTTTGGAATAGAAATGGTTAAAATTTTAATACACTAATTCCAAAAGCAATTTTAGATTATTAATTTCTTATAATTAAAAAACTTAACGAATAAAATTTTTATAAAATCCAACTTTCCAAATATATCGTTAATATCTTCCCCATCAACCAGTTTCTAAAACGAGTAAATATAATTCATACACAATACGCCACACAAAGTTTTAATATAATGTTAAAACAAAATTAATGTTTTACCTATTATTTATAAAAGAAAAGTAACTATTTTAAGAGAATAAAATACTATAAAATCATTTTTTATAGACGTAAATATTAATATTAAAAAGTTTTAAGAGAATTAAAAATAACACCGCTTATCTTTTTTTGCGACAGGACATTAAAATATTTTCTGTCTGGTGTAAAAATAATTTTCTTAAACTAAATTCTAATAAATGCATTTCAATTATATTTTTACATCATTTTATCTTCTATATAGCACTCACTGCAGTCTATTTACAAAATGTTTATAATGTGAAAGACCTGGGGCTCTTACTTAATTGTTAATTAAAATTTCACCAACAATTTTCCATCTTGTTAAAAAGATCGTGTCGATTATAGTAGAGCTTTATATAGAAACTTTTCTCGTTATTTAAGATGAGGAAACGCTGTTGTATTTATATAAGACACTTCTTCATCTTCGCTTTGTTTAGAATTCGATAATCTGGAACCCAAAGAATACTACAGACACTGATAACGTCTATAAAAGAAATTCATGAGAACTTTGAATTGTAAAAAATACAAACATCTGTTCCCCTTTGATTTTCTGTCGAGAGAGCTCGGAATTTCTTTTAGTCTGTTAGCTTTAAAAATAAGGAGGAATCAACTATGTTGTTACACAGACCAGGTTGTTGGCATGTTGTTGGCAACCAGGTTGCCAGGTTGAATTTTCTTTATTTTCCTGGTAATTTGAATTATGTTTCCGCGGTGACAAGAGGTGCGGAGTGTAATCGCTTTGAGAATGATTCAAATACGACCAGTTATTATTTCTATCCACGGAACAGATTTCCAATAATACTAAACAAATATTATGAATGTCTGGATACCGCTTACTTATAACACAAACAGTTTAAAACTAATTGTTTGCTATAAGGAACAGATACATGAAATTAAATTTATTCTATTTTTATGTTATTTTATTTCATTTTTATTTTATTCTCTATAATGATTATTATAAAGATTATCTATGTCTAATATTTTTTCCGTAATGTGTACGTTGCAATCTGTTCAACTAATGAAAAATAACCAACTCCCTCCACGGCTCAATGAGATAGCGTGTGTAGCACAGTGTCCGCCTCGGTTCAAAACCCAAGTTAGGTTTCACTATTCTATACATGTATATTTGCCGGTTCAATAATATATAGTAAATAAAGTACCGTTCAGTTTCTATTTAAATAAGTATTTTATTATGACTTAATACCGATACATGTCTAATATTTATTTTAATATTTTTTTTATTTATAACGTTGTTACCTTAATGTGTTAATTAATGAGTGTATAATGGTGATGATAACATGATGTGTAAATTAGTACTGAACTATTCAATAATTACTAATATTGTATTATAAATATCAGTTGATCAGCTTACATAATATAACGACCTTGTAAGAGTAAGAAGAAAGTGACAGAGTATATTTATGTATAATTAGAGAGGAGATCATGCATGAAATTTACCAGTGTGTGACATGTAAATGAAGTGTAGTCTTATATAGACTCAGGCCAACTATTCCTGAGATGTCTGGGTAATTGAACCTCAACCGCCAAAGTACATTGGTATCCACCGTCTAGTATTCCAATCCGTATAAAAGCGACTAACCTTTACTAGGATTTGAACCTCAGAATCTGATTTCAAAAATCAGCTGTTAAACAACTGCTTTGCGAGGACGAGTGAACCACTAGACCTCTCAATGCATCACTAAATTTTTGTGATTAATAAACAAGTTTGGCTTCTGGGTGTATGGTTTTATAAATAAATAGATAGTTCAGTAAAAAAAATTAATTAACCAAAATAGATTATCAAAGCCGCATATATATATATATATATATATGTGTGTGTGTGTGTGTGTGTGTGTGTGTGTGTGTGTGTGTGTGTGTGTTTCATCTTAATCGCTCCAGGTGACTATCTCTTAAACTACGCACAATACAAATAAATAACCTAAACAAACGTTACTCAAATTTGAGGGTAACACATCATGGTGGCCTTGTATTTGACGGTTGAACTTGACCTTTATCGTTATTTCAAGATTAAAACGATTTTTTTTAACGGAATGATATATTTTTGATCCCACTAATGAAAAGAACAGGAAATTTTACATTGAAATATGTGGTCAAAATATGATCTTGGACCTTTCTTGAAGGTCATACGGCTAAACATTAGAGATTATTTTATACGAGTGATAGTGTTGTACGGAGATAGTGTTATACGAGTTAAACAATTTTGAAAATCATACAATATTCTTGGGATATTTATATTTCAAGCCATTTATGACCTGGGAATATAAAAATCTAACTATAGAGAAAAGGTATGGGAAAAAAACTATGGGAAAGATCATGAAAAAGACTTCACACTATCATATAACACTAATCTGATGGTTAGCCGTGTGACCGTCAAAAAGAGGTCCAAGGTCATATGTGTGAATACATATTCCAATGTAAAATTTTGTTGGTATTTTTATTGGTTGGGTCAAAAATAAATAATTCAATTTAAAAAATCGTATTAGCCTTGAAATAAGGTCAAGGTCAATTTCAATGCCAATCCAGGGTTACCATGAAATGTTCCTATCCAATCTGAGTAGCTTTTGATTCGGTAATCCTTTTGTATTGTGCGTAGTTTATAAGAAAACCGCCTGGGGCGATTAAAACGAAACACCCTGGAAAAATGTACAAGGTCATATTGTGACCATATATTTCAATGCAAAATTTTCTGCTCTTTTCGTTTGCTAGGCCAAAGATAGATCATTCCATTTGAAAAAAAAAATCATGTTACCCTAGAAATAACGATCAAGATCAAATTCAATGTCAATCCAAGGTCACCATGTCCCCCTCCAATTTGAGTAAATTTTGTTTAGGTAATTTTTTATATTGTGTGTATTTTACGAGAAAATCTCCGGGGACGATTAAAATTAAAAAAAACTATATATATATATATATTTTTTTTTATATTTTTATAACACTAATAAAGAATTTTTTAACACAAAAGGTTAGTTATTTCAATGTTTGGAATCTCAAAAAGTTTTGAAATGTGAACATCTGGAGACGAATCATTTTCTATCAAAAGCAATATTTTTTTTATTATTGTATATCATTCTCTAAGAACTGAGAAAGTATAATTGCAAAAAAAATTAACAATGATGGTTTCAAATTTTTTTCAAACCTGTGATTAAATACCTGAATGTACCGATCGAAAAATATCAGAAACTATTTCGGTTGTCTGTTAAATTTTATTTAAAAGTACATTTTTGCAGATTAAAAGTAAGAGTTTATATGTAATTAATAAAAAAGGATTTATTAAAACTTGTTTGATAACGTTAAAAAATTTTATTATTCATCAATTGTTAAATTTTAAAACGTGTTTTTTTTTTTTTAATCAATGCTTCGTGTTTCTCCATTTAGAAAGTAAAAATAATTTATTTGTTATTACTGAAAAGCTTTTAGAAAAAGAAAGATAGATTGACAGTGTTATCGGTTTGTTATTATCTCTGCATCGAAAATAAAATATAACGAAAGTAACTCTTTTTGTTGTATTCTCTCTCAAAAAAAAAATCAATAAATTATTTTATTCTGTTCGGCTGACGTACTAGTAAAGTATTAGATTGATGAAATACGAACTGTTTGTTTTTTTATCATTTCAAAATAACAAAATATAAAAAGATTAATTAAATTACGAAAGCTAGAAATGAAATTTTACTCATTTTTTTCTTCTCTTTAATATGTACTGTATTTTGAATCATTCTGAATAAAATTTAGAGATTGTCACTGTCAGAATTGGACGAAGCAGCATTTCTCTCACATCAAATAAATAATTTTTTTTAAATGGATTCATTTATGTATTGTAGCGCAGATCGGAATACACAAACTTACTTAGGTGCGCACTTTTTTAATTGGATCTAAACAGATATCAGAACATTATAAAACTCATTCAATAAAATTAAATGTTTATAGTAAATAGATATTTTTCAAAAAAAAATTGATTCATAAAATTAACGTGCAGGTTTATTTTATAATTTAGGAATTTGAAATTTTAACGTTACCTTAGATTTTTATAAAACAAAAATTTCAAAATTCTAAACGTAATTCATGATAAATCAAAATAGATAATCCTAATATACAAAGACACATGCGTGCGCGCGCGCATATATTTATAAATACATACTCGTGTGTGTGTGTGTGTGTGTGTGTGTGTGTGTGTGTGTGTGTGTATATATATAAACTTTATGTGTGTGCCTCAACTGGGTGGTGGAAGAGTTCGTAATGCATTGTTTCCAACAGAGATGGTGCATTAATATGTTAATTTAACTATTTGTCTCGGTCTTTCTAATAACTATGATACGTTTAAAGCATGTGAGATGCAAACAAGCATTATTTAGAGTTGCTTTATATGGGAATAATAATGTTCATTATGCAGCCAGTCTTTGAGGTAAATGGAATGAAAGTGTTGCTAGTTTCGCTGAGCATAACCGACATTTCAGAGTCCTTAACATGCTCTTACGCAACGGTATATTCAACGCGCAGTAAAAAAAGGAAACGCTAAAACAAATAACAAACGTCTAAAATAAACACCGGTAAAAAACTAAACCACTTTACACACACTTTTCCTGGTAAGCCACGCATGAGATTTTTTTTTGTCTTAAGATTGGGGTCTTATGCATTTTTTTGAGATTGTTATCGTGTACAAAATAAAGTATCACAAAATTTGTAATATTACGTTTCTAAAATTTGACATAATTTATGAATTACAATAATATTGAATGTCATAATATTCACAATGTGTAATGCGTTTGTAAATATGCAAAAATAAATTTACATATTTAAAGGTTTATAAAATGTTTTATAATCCTACAAAATAAAAAGCTTTATGCTAAGGCATTGGTATCACATGATTTATCATAAGGTTAGTTTCGGTGTACGAAGCTCATTTTAACAAACTGAGCTGTGAAATTTAATTTTTACTTTTAAAGTACAAACTGAAATTGTTTGTAGTAGGTTGTGAAATATTTAGATGATTCCTGAAATAATCTTGTATTGGTATTATCATTATTATTGTATCAAGGAACGCCGGAGATCACTGGGTTGTCGTGTAAGTTCTTTTATACTCTCCCTTATATCTAGATTTCTGTAATTTTTTTTCTTTACGATTTTCAAATATTTTAAAAGTAAGTAAGGTTTCTGAAGGGTAAACTACGAAAAGATATTTCTCGAAATCCAACCGACAATGGGTTTTTTATAGTTTACTCACTAGGCACAGTGACGGTCTCAGATATAAAATTTCGACTTAAAAATGGATTTTAAAGTTAAAAGAGTGAAGTATCTAATGCGTAGCAGTAAATAAATAAATAACAATTTTATGTGACGTCATCCTGACCCCGTAGGGGAAGACACTCTCTGCCACCTCCTCCGTTCCGAGCCCTTATGGGCTTTACCGGAGGTCATCTTCGAAACCTCGGCTTTTGACATATTCAGTCCGCCTCGGTCAGAATACCACCTCGTAGAGATGCCACGAGTGACATTCTCATCGGTGTACTACTAATTAATGAACTCAAAACAATATCACACTGCTCACCGAGTCTTAAGCAAGACTGAAAATACCTAACCAACAAAGCAATTGAACTACCTACCCGTAGAAGGTAAAAGTGAGTTCAGCATACAACACCACGTAACATAAAAATATTACATGGAACAATAACAACACAGTAACACTGAAACAAAACAAAACAAGGACAAGAACAACAAAAACATAACTTATAAAACTCATCAACAAAAATCGAATAAAAGAGAAATCCAAGCAGAGCTCTAGATTCCCTCGGCAATCTTTCTTTTGCCAAGTACACTATAATACACTATTGCCCATTCGGCCTGGCTCCTCCAGTTTACACGGAAATCCAACACCGACCCGATAAGATCAAGCCGACAGATGGTCTCCGTACCCATTAACTCGTTTTTCGAGAACATGGTAGGTGTCCAATTTTCGACTGAGGACAATTTATGTGACGTCTGAAGTGAAGGTAGAAACCGTGTTTTCGGTGGGTTGGTAATGAAACTTCCATCCAACACACTTCTCCATCATCCTAAAAATATAGCGGCGGATAATTTTGAATCAGAAAATTATATGAAAATCCTACGTATTCCTGATAACCCAAATAACAAGGAAACTAGCTCAAATTTTTATAAAATCGGAAAACGTGTTTGATAATTAGTGCGTCATTAATATACTGACAAGTAGCTAAAAGATCTTGTAAATGCTAAACAGTTAGGTCAGAACAGTACCTTGCTTCGATAAATACAACCGACTTAAAAATATTAATATCAGTCGTGTTTTTTAAAGTTTCCAGTAAAACAAAATACAGTGTTTATTTTTAATTTTTATTAAAATAAATAATCAATAAATACAACTGGCTTAACAAAAATTATTAAACAATTATAGGTTTTTATTGTTCATTAAATTTCGACTTTTTAAAGTTGTCAATTTAATAACAACTATTGAAAACTTATCAAGCTTAATTTTACGCTGACAACAAGAAGTCGAAATTTAAATAATTGCAAATGACTTTTTTTTACTCTTTGTAATAGGATATCATATTTTTTTAAAAATGTCTTATAAGAAAATATAACGTATTTTCAAAGAATTGTTTAGGCAAGAAACTTTTTGTCTTTATTAAAATTAGTAAAGGAACGGAAAGATTCGACGTAAAAAGTCTACTAACGAATGTGAGATAAGGGTCTATGGCATACGGTAATATTTATTATTATTCATTTTATTCTTTTCATCTGATTTTCTTAAAATTTTCGGAGTAAATACTTTCAATACCCTACAGCAATCCGGTTCTATGCAGTGATGGCCGAAAAAAATTTTCTTTTTTTTTCTAGGCGAAAAAAGGCTTTGGAAAAAAAATAAATTTTTTTCGGGCGACTGCATAGAACCGGATTGTTATAGGGTATTGAAAAAATGTTCAATTTGTGTACGTAAATAAGTGTAATACACATATTTCCTTAAAAATAATTTTCTTTTAAGTTATCTTGATGTAATTTATCAACAAAGCACAACTTTCTCAACAAAAAAAATTCCTTTTTTTTAGTATGTTAAAAATCGATAAACTGAAACTTATTTGGTCTTTCTTAATTAGTTGCAACTAATGACGCTCCATTATACGGATGAAGATAGTCTCGTTTCACATATTGCAGATAATTAGCTTTAATTATGCTTAGGGGAAAAACAGGTAATGGTTTTTTTATATATATCTTTTAATTGGTAGGCGGTAGTATAAGTTTTTTACTTTTTTTTTTATTTTAAATTTCAGTTAAAATGAATTGCTTGATACAGTTAATCGAAATGTCTATGAAGTAATGACTTGGATGTATCATAGGTTTTTTAAAAAAAGAATAGATGTTAAGTAATACATTTATTAACAGGCTAGTGCTTCTATAATACACGAGTTGTGTTCGTCCAACTGAGAGAGATGATGCCACGAGGTTCCCCGCTGTTTTAATCGCTTGAACGAGCAGGATGACCATCTACCAAGGCTTAGTCGATAACACCCTCGTTCCTCATCACTTTTCTTTTACCACCCTTACTTATATCCGTTCATTGACCGAAAGGAAATGTCCTCTCTTTTGTACACTCTTTCTTTTTAACTAAACTAATACACTAAAAAGGATAACGGATATATCATTACTTCATTATAACCATTATTTTGATTGAATTTCTGACGTTTGTCAGACTAAAAAATTAATTATTTTGAAAAATATATTATAATAGTTAATACTTTTTACTAAACACTATTTTCTGCATCATAAATTCTAAATATGGCATTATTTATTCATTTTTTTCCCTCAGTCTTGAATTTATAATCGCTTCCAATTGTTAGTTCAACCGGAATCATAAGTAAATTTGAATAAAAAAAAATGACATGCAGAGAAGAAGAATTCCACTGAAAATCCTCAAACAACTGTACATGTATGCGTATGTATACATAAATATCTTATACAGTATACATTTATTTATGTACATGTATGCGTATGTATACATAAATATCTTATACAGTATACATTTATTTACAATTTTTATTTTTATTTACAATTTAAAACTTACATGGTCATCCGTCAGACCTAAGTCTGTCGACAGATATACTAAAGAGTATTATTACATTATTAAGTGGTTAATGTAATAACCAATTTTATGTAACAACTAAAGATATTATTAGTTTTATAATACTTATAATAGTAGTACAATTATAAAAATTAATTTTACAAAATTAGACTAAATATTTAAAAACTAATGAACAAATTATTTCTTTAATAATTGTAATGTATTAGATTTAGTAACTAAAATTATATTCAAGAAACAAAACTATACTTAATTACAACAACGAATTACTCAATTAATATCTTGTTGCAACAATTACATAAAGAAAATAAATAACTAAGCTTTAACCATTCAACAATACATTATTTATTGATTTACAATAATTATCAACATTAAAATAATAACTATAATCATGTTATAATTGTCTGGACTGCCAGTATAAATCCAACATGAATCCTGTTAGTACCTATTACGTTATAATTAATGCCCACTCAATGAGAAGTTTTTTTAAATCATTTTTTTTTATTTTTACATTATTGAGGTGATTCGGTAAAGAATTAAGTAATGCAGGAACAACGTACTTCTTTAATCGTTTACCGTAAGTATTATTATATCTATCTGTGATAAAGCTCATTGCTCTCAAATTGTATCCACTTTCTATATTTACCCTGTATTCACTGTTGTAAAAGTTCTTAAAAATAATTAAGAATTTAAATAGACCTCTAACTGACAGAAACCTTGTAAGATTATTTAAATTAGTGTCATAATTGTTATCAGAATCATAAAGAGCAATATCTTTGAGGACCCTATTTTGTATTAAATTTATTTTATTTATAAAAATTACATATAATAAATATGAATAATTGTATACAAAGATGAGTCCAAGGAACTACGGCCCCTTCCTCCAAAATCGGCCATTGCCGATTTATAATATACATTAAAAATTAATCAATACTTCTAGTAATTTTAGGTGTGTTTATTCTTTTTTTATATAACACTTAGAGATTTCAATAAGTATCCATTATCTTTGGAGTTACTTTAAAATGGTTTATTATATTTAATAAAGTATTATTAAAAGTAGTAAATTACTCAAATTTAAAAGAATATTCATATTTCGTATTTTACGTAAAAGTTCTTTACCAAATTATTCTCATGTGGAATACCAAGACGTAAAAACAAAAATCCTTAAAAATGTTGATAATTTGACTACTTTTAATAACATATATGTAACATTTTAAATCTCTAAACTACATTATTAAAAAAATAAACTCTCTGTAGATTGTCACTTGTCAATCTAAAGTGCTAAGAATTAAATAAAATAATTGCAGTAGTTTTAACGGACTTTAAAAAAGGAGGTTATGTATTTGACATAAACGGTGGGAATCCTGATATTCTATGTATACGTCACGTTAGATGATGTTATATGGTCTTTTTTAGGGCAGGTAATATGGGTTTCTGCTCATGCATAAGATATTTTGGTTTGCTTGGCATTTCTCCCGCCACCACCCATTCGGTCGCCCTAAAGCATAAGACCGAATGTCTGTGCCACAAACGGTTACTGAGCCTCGAAACAGTTTAGTGACCAGTGTCCTAAATAGCTCCTAGAGCTTACCTAACAGCGTGAGCGAACTAAGCGCGGTTACGTGTCCCAAACACCACCAAACACCTCCGGCTTACGTGTCCCAACCGCTCACTTGTCATATATTTACTAAAATGGGTAGGCGCATTCCGTCAACTACTAAAAATATATATGACATCCATAAATTAAAATTTACTTTGTCAAGACAGCAATTCGCTGCCACGCCTAGGTCGCTGAATGCCAGGAAGTACCTCTCCACTATATTAAAGCGCTTGGAGCCCTAATTGGCTGGTGGTGGTCAGCCATATATCTCAAGTTTAGCTTCCTATAGCAGTGCGTTAGGAGTCTTTCTCTTAAGTAAACTACTGATGTCAGTTGAACATAGCAACCGCATCAAGGAACACGGTCCGACAATGCGGCTCTCGCCACATTGACTCGCTTGTGAGGAGCCAATTTTCCCCTTGACGTCTAAGTTCCAGGGTGGCCCGGTCTCTGACACCCCCCCCCCCCCCAAGAGAAGGCAGTCAAACATCAGGTGTTCATTTGACTGGACCTTCGAGCTGGCAGACGCACAGCTCAACAGCTGCCAGTCGGAATCGAAACAGAACTGCATAAGATATGTCGCACCGTTAATAAAATTATCAAAAATCGTGATATCTTGTCTTAAACCTTTCAGACACAATAAACATTATATATAATATACAACATCGCAAGGAACAGCGGGAATATTATAATTCTATATACGTGCAACACATTACATGGTCACGATGCCAGTTCCATTTTTTTTTTTTTTAAATAATTATTTCTTATAATTTCGTACTTTAATGATCATAAAAATGTATTATTAGCTATTGAAAAAAGTTGAACTTTCTATTTCCATTAGGAGTATTTACACAATTCATTACCGTTTTATAAATACTGCAATTACGTTATTTTTTTTATTTTTTATTAAACAAATGACTCCTCAATTTTAATTTAATTGTATTATTATTCATTGAATAAAAAACTAAAATTTTTTATTTCTTAAATATTTACATGTCGTCTTAGTTCAAAAATATAAAACATTTAAATTACACTATTCTGAATATATAAATAAATAAACGTTAATATGTACTGGTGGGGAGGTTGAAATTTATAAAACTTTTCTTTGTGCGTCTTTCGTCACTTATCAATAATAATAACAATTATGATTAATTATTTATTTAGTAAAACAGAACAGCTGCTTAAGTCTTTGTATATTGTAAATTCAACAAAACACATTTACGTACAGATAACGACTATAATTTGAAAAAAAGAATTCCAACACAACCATTATTAAACACATCCCATCAGAAAAAGGAGAACACAAGTAATTTATAATAGTAATAAATTACTATTATAAAAGTCTATTATTATATTTTAGCCTTGGCGTTTTGCATAATCAATATAGGGAACCAATCAGTTCAGTGCATATTGCCTATAAACATGTTACCCCCTTAATTTTACTTTTGAGTTTGTTTCTATCTGGAAAAAGTCAATTTCCTCATTGTAAGCATTGACTATGTCTTTACATTGCTCATTATCAGACTTTTGATTATACAAAAACAATCTTCGAGTCTGTAATGAGAAACAAGGTAGACGAATCTAAATATCTGATTCCTGGACAAATTTTCCGTGCAGCAGACGATAAAAATGCTGACACCCCATAGACGTCTTCAATCATTAAGAAGACGAAAGTCGAATTGTTGACAGAGATAGTCTTTTGTGACGGCGAGAAATGAAACTTTCTCTTAATCCACCAAAGAAACCTTTTCTGAATAGTTTCAATCGTAGTACAGGTGTATTTTTGGTCACGATTCCAGATGCCTGTACAATATTCAAGATGAGACCTCCCGATTGACTTGAATAGAACACAGGTGTTCATGCTTCTAAAGTTACGCTCCATCCATTTTAAGAGACAGACGTTTCTCCTAGATTTAGTGACTATACTCTACACGTGTTTCACTAAGAGCAGCTTATCGACGAACAAGATTCCTAGATCCTTCACTTCATATACTCTATTTATAGGAATATCACCAATGCTGTAACTGTAATACGAGGTGAAGTCTTCCTAGAGAATGATACAACCTGAGTTTTGTCCGCACTCATTAAGAGGCATAAAGTTTGTTCGTACCCATCAAAAATTTTATTAATATTATTTTGTAAAATTTGATGGTCGTCTTGCGCAAATATTATATTATATAATTTCAAATAGTTTGCATACAGTTGGAATTAGCAATCAACTACATCAACAACTTTATTATTGTAATAATAACAATAATAATTTAAAAAGTTTCATTTGAAATAACTTAAGGAGCAAAAAAAAAGATTATAAAAGAACTCATACTTCCAAAAATGTTACTTATAAAATTTTCTAAGTTCTGACTCTTTTAACCACTTAACTTGTCACCTTTTTTTATTAATTTTCTATAAAAGCGGCTTTTCAGAACGGTAACACTTTATATCCTTTATGAGGTTGTTAAAAAGGTAATAAGCCTTTCTCTTAAAAACAGGAATTTTGTTAACTTTTTATTGTTAAAACTTTCTTGAAAGTTCTTTTTTAAGTATTCTTTTATGTAATTTGTTATGAGAAATATTATTAGAATTTTTGATGTAATAAATCGCCACCCATAAAAATAGAAGTACTATAAAAAAATTTTGCAATCTATTTTAGTCTATCGGTTAAAAACGTTTTTATTATATTTTTCTAAATGAGATATCATTTAAGTGGAAATAGTTTTCAATCTTTATCGTAAAATGAAAAGAAGTAAAAAGAAGTACAAGATGAAAAGAATTAAATGGTAATTTTTTTTAATATATGCTTTGTCAATGCAGTCCATATTACTCTCATTTGAGTGTCTTTAATTAGGATGTGTATAATGATAACTTTAGTACAGGACTGAGTTTTTTATAGTTTTACAAATATTCTAATAAATCATCAGAACTTTGTATTTTGTTATTCTTCTGATATATAACTGACATCGTACAAAAACTGATGTATGATATGCGTAATCTGACCAGAATTTCTATTACCAACAAAACGTCCACTGTGTTATCTGTTGATATTTTGATGGTGACGTATGGATAATTGATATTTGAAGCAATAGAGGACCACATCACTTCATAAGCATTAAAGAAATTTATTCTTTAATTTTATTCCATTTCGATTTACTCTACTTCAAGAACTTTGGAATTTACTTTATCCCTCTATAGGTTAGACCAGAGTACCACGGCTCACAACCGATGGTCTCTGTAGCTGCTTTACATCGTTGGAGCGACTCTAACTTACACGACAAATCAATTGACGAAAACTGTCTGCACCTGTTTAAGGTTTAGTTAATCACTTGGTCAATACTGAACTCTGAATCAGATCTGTTCGGAAAAATTATGTTGTTCTCGGATCTGGATTGAATCCTGTTTGAAAAGGGAGAATTTATTTGTTTCTTTGACGGGCACGGTGAGTACATTGTAGAAGTTAGTAGGTGACTGGGAATGGCAATGAATGAACAGCACAAAAACTTGTTTTGCGACCACCGGCACATGTATGGATAGCAGGTTGATAGTGTATTGTATACCAGTTGATAGTTGATGCTGCATTCCCCGGGATTTAACAGTTGGCGAGTGTGGGGCACTTCACTCAGAGGTGATTGCTTTGTTACAGTCGGGATGATTCCAGAGGCACGTTACATGATAAATTCCTTTAAGTGATATTCTTTCTGCCGTTTGTTTATACTACTAATAACCACAAGGGTTTGCAGTCTGACTATTACAGTTTTATACAAATATTATATATATATATATATATATATATATATATATATATATATATATATATTCAGTATCTTAAAACACGCAATCGTGATTCTGAAAGAAAATGTGTGTTTAAAAAACTATATAAAAAAAAATATTTGTTTGAATTTAAACAAGGAGCAGTAACATTTGCTATATTTGCATCATTTGCAGCAGTTGTAGTACCTACAGGTGTTGTTAATGTTCTATCTCCACATGTACAGCAACTGTTTCAATCGTTTACGTTTTAGTTAGATGTGGTGAATAAACTGCAGCCAAGTTTGGTTGTAAATTAGTTGAGATACTCGTAATTAACCTGTTTTTAATTTTTTTTATTGGGGTATTTAATTTTACTGTATTTAATTTAATTTTACGATTATAGAAATCTATTTAAATTGGTATTTTGCTGTTTCATTAATTTCTTGGTAGTATTATGAAAGAATCAAAACATAATGTTAGACAAATGATGTTGAAAATTTACAACTTTTTAAATTTAAAAAAGTTGTAATTGATATAATACCAAAATCATTCTACTCTTAAATTTTCGAATTTTAAGAATAATATATATAATTTCCATGATAACATTTTAGTAGGATTTATATCTATACCTTTTTTTTAATTTTATTACAACCTTAATTATTACTTTCATTTTTCAATAGGTATTAATGAAAATAGAATCTCTATTTAAATGTACATCCTGACTCCTTATGGGAAGATATCCAACTTGCAACGATTCAGTTTCTAGCCCTGATGGGCTTTAGCGGAGGTCGTCTTATTGACCCTCTAAATTTTATTACATATTACAGTTATCAGTGTGGCTTTCGTCATGTTGTCACCGATGGAAATGCTTTGGTAGATATTTCCATCAATGTTTGCAACTCAACTTTGTAATCGTCTTCCCTGTAGGATTCGTCCAATACATTTTCGCTTCTCTACTCTTTTGTAGCCCTTTCAACTATTTAAACGTTCCGCAAAAGTGCACTTCTCACACCGAAGTACACAAACTAATTATTCATAAAATAAACTTCAAAACCAGACTGCATTAATAAATAAATAAAGTAATTTGAGTTTCTAAACATCTAAAGTTCTATTCTTATACTTCTTGAATTGTTGATAGCAACAACAGAAATTTTGTCCTACAATTACCCCAGATTTATTCCTTATTCATTAAAAACTGTTAAAACAATTTCAAAAAAGGTAAGAATTAATCTTTCTCCGATCTGGTCTGCTCTCGAAACGAGGGCAATGCCTTTACCCTTCCACACACAGCTTCATCCCAGAGGAATGAAAGGAACATCTAAACTATCCGGTGCTCGATGCCAAAACGCCTATCTTAGCCAAATAAGCGCCCAATCAGGCCCCTATCCACCCGGGCAACTACTCTAGCTATCTCAGTATAAAACTCCTTCAGCCACCATCTGCAGGGCCAGAAACCTATGAAAGCCAGCAACTATATTCCATTCTCTTTGAGTTTTCCAATTTACGTGAATCCAGATAAATTATATTTAAATGTACAGACGTTTTTATATATTACTTGAAACATCTTGAGAGAAATCAATGTCTATTAAGTAATTTTATTATCAATAATAACCGGGAGGTTCCGGGTTCAAATTCCGGTCAGGTATGGCATTTTTCGTAGGCTACAAAATTTCATTTCCATATCCCATGCACAAGTTTCAAGCTTATGTGGCGGATTCATCAAGCAAAAAGAAAATTAACTATGTAGAAATAAGACTGGTTATTTTTATGCAAAATTTAGATTTTGTACTTCAATAATTTTATTTGGAATATAAACTTTGATCGATTATTAATATATTATTGGTTAATAATAATCAAAATTAATTAATAGAATAAGCACATTTGTGGTTAGCCGCTTGAAAGAGACCCTTCATTTGAACAAAGAAATTACGTCAGTTTTGCATAATAGGAGATTGATTTATGAAAATCTGTTTTCTCATTGATATTATTTTTATTTTTAATCAATATAATGCAACAGTACTTTTTCTAGACGTTTGTGTGTGTGTACACGCGCGCGCGCACATAAAGTAAAATTACATGGAAGTATTGCAAAAGAATGACACCTCTCCGGATTTTTCTATTTCTTGACGGTTCAAGAGATCACATGATTTAAAAAAAAAATTATTATATATATGAATGTTTGTATAATAAACTTGTTGATGGATAATTTATTTTTTATATCCAGACCAGTTTAACTTACGATCATGCAATTCATTTGGTTGTTTATGTGTTAGTAGATTTAATTCTGTAATTTTTTCATTAATAACTTTTTCTTTATAATAATACCAAAAAAAAAATTTTGAAAAAGAAAACATTTCGTTTTAATTGAATTAAAAAGGTGAGGTATAGATTCAACCATGAATCCTTTCGTGTTTAAGTCTAACTCTTCACCAAATTTTATCGATTCTGTGATTCTTGATTTAGTGTTACTTTCTATCCTTCCAAGCATTGTCACTCTAATTTCCATAGTTTTATATTAGAGTGACAACGCTAGAAAATAATACTCAAATCAATTATTATAACCCATTACATTTCAGTGAACTCCATCATACTCTCGACAGTCATCTCATTACCTCATTACTTGACAGTAGCGTGCAAATTAATCCGAACACAGATGTCATTTAATAACAAGTAACTTTATTTAGAAAAAAATCCTTCATTTGTGAATATCTAGTACTTTATTCTTAATCACTTCACAAACCCAATTTAGCATCGATTCAACAAGTGTATCACAAATTTTTTAGATTTCTTCATCGTGAAACCATACCTATATTATTGCTTTAATGAGGTAAGTTTTTGTGATATAATTTATATTTTAGAGTAGTGTTTTGATTGTTTCCCAAAACTGTTCAATTGGGTTTAAATCTGGGGAGTTGCCTGGCCACGGAAGCAGTTTAATGTTTCGTTTTTCGAAGCTTTTTCCATTTTTTGGCAGTATGGCATGCGTCAAATCTTGTTGGAACACTCCGTTGGGCTTGTAGGAGCTTGTTTTGAAGTTTTATCACAACCCTTTCCTTCAGAATCTTGAAATATCCATCACTTTTCAAAATACCATTTACTGGAAGTAATGAACAAGGTCCTTCAAATCTGAAACAACCCCAACAATTTTTTTCTGGGAATGTTTAGCTGATTGTTAGTTATGAGTCAATGTATTTTCATATGCTTTTCTAACATATGGAACCCTTTGTCCCTAAACATAAAAACGTGATTTGTCGGAAAACGTAACATTTTTCCAGCCTTCTTAGGTCCAGTTAGCATGTGCTTTGCCTTACAAGAGCTTAATAGCACATTGCTGGTGTTAAAAGATGCTTTCTAGCTGGCTGACGAGCTTTCCGACCAGCTGCAAGTAGTCGGCGTCTAACAGTAATCATCTAAATCTGTTTCGCTAATTCTCGATTTGTTTTCACAGCAGATAATTTTGGATCAAGTTTACATTTTCTCACTAATAACCAATCCTGTGTTAGAGTAGCCTTTCCTTTACAGCCACATTTGCCTTTTCTTTGAGGTGAAAAGGAACCCCTAGTCTATTTAATTTTTTTTTTAAATAGCACTCACTACCGCTAGTCTAACACCCCTTCAGAAGCTTTTTGTCGTTGTGTTATACTGATATGCTCAGAAAGAGAAATAATCTTTGAACGCTTTCTTGGGCGATTCCATTATTATATATTCAAGACACTGAACAAAAAATATGAAAACATGATTTTGAAATAAAGAATGAAATAAACTTTTACAAAATAATGTTTATAACATGAAAATTTCTAAATAACCAAAAAGCTATAACCTCACATTGCACAGACATCGTTTGTGGTCGAACAATGGAGCCAAAACTAAGAAATAAACAAAATATTCTCGTATTTGGTTTAATTTGCACCTTACTGTATATAGAGATTTCTACTTTTTTATCATGACTTTTAAAAGGTTTCTCACTTTTGAAATTCCTGCGAACTGCTTTTATTCATACGAGCAGCATTTTTGCCGGGATATTCATATTTTAAATAAAATAATTTTAAAAATGTTAAAAGAAAAAATTTAAACGTAATAAAAAACCAAAACTAATAAGAAAAAAGCTTTCACTTCCAAATTAAATTGCAAGTTTTTGATGTTAACACCAAATTTACATTTATTAAGTGATTAATTTACTCTAAACGTGGGGTAATCTGATGTAATGTACATCCACTTATAAAAATAGGAGTGCCATTAAATTTTTCTGACGTTTTAATGTTCTAATAACACAACTTGAAAAAAAAGGTTCTTTATTTCCTTTTTTGTGCAATATAATCTAACCACCCAATTACAGTCGCTGAGATAAATTCTTGTAACATGGGAAAAATGGCTTATATCTATCTGCGATTCGAATCCAGGTTCTTTCGGATGAAGGCCAGATTACTAATATTCTACAATGCAGATTTCCAGCAATAATTAAAATAATATTCAACTTTATCAATTAACAAATGATTCAATTTTAAACATTAATCAAATGAAAAGTTCACCAACATTGCTACCTCTTTTCATCTTTTCATAAATTTCATTACTTAAGAAATGATGTATCAAATAGTCAAAGTGAATGTGAAACATTGTTATCTAATCACGGAATAACTATGCTGTTTGTAGTAGACTCCTTTTTTTGTGATAGCTTATGCAGTTTTGTAACTTTCTTTAACATTCATGATCAACGTTACTTTCTTAGATCGTTGTCATCCTTGACGTCTTCTTTCATTGTTAGTAGTCTTTTTGTTCTTATCTCAAAGACAGCAGGAAAGAATCTCTTCTTGGTTTTCTTGCACTTCCCTTTCCTTCAACACAGTAATACATTTATGAATCTGAATCTCTTTGATCATCTTTCATATTTTTAAATTCTGTTTTAATGTTCTTTAGATTGTTTTGTTAATAACCTTTCTCTTTCTTACATTCAGTCTACATTCCCTCATTTTTTCATCACTGTCTATCCTTTCTTGTATAGCTTTAAAAGATTTTAAAAATTTAATTTTAACGTTTACACTCTAATTATTTTATTTTTTGAAATTTTTTAATTTCTTTAAATTATGTGGGCTAAAATATAACATTACTGTCAACTGTAAAATTTTAATTAATATAGATTTATACTTTTACGAGAATTAAGTTAAAAAATTAAAATTCTACACTTAGTATTATCTGAAGATTATTCATAAACGCTATTATTAGTATTATTATTAATCTCTTTTTTACCAAACTAAAAAAAAAAAAAAATGATGCAATTTTTTAATTCTGCCAGTATGTTTTTTATGCATGTTCAAGCTTTACTCATGATCTAGTATATCTATAATTTTAGTTTTATTTTGTGAGGTTACTTCTTTAATGATCCTGTAGTAAATTTTTCATGTAGAGAATGTCACAGCAAGATTTCCAAAGCAAAGAATTAGATGGTCACGTAGATAATTTCTACCTGATATTTTTTATTTATTTTATCGTAATTATTATTAATAAATTAATTTTTTTGGGCTCGAAAAATATTGCAATATCGATAATACACAAAATTGAATTTTTCCATGCTATGTTCCTATTAACAACGTTTTTAATTACATAAAAGAAAATAATAATACGTATTCATAGGTAATCATGGGAGTATGTATGTAGGTGTGTGTGTGTGTGTGCTATTCTTAACAACTATACACATGCAATGGTTAATCTTAATTGCATCTTTTGTTACGATAAAGGTAAGGTAATGAATGAAAAACTGTCTAACCGAGATTCGAAAACCCAGTGCCTTCCAGGGTGTAGGCTTTGATGTGCATATTTATTAATATTATTCAGATTGGCAGGAGAGTAATTTTGATTTTCACAAATTGGCAGATTTAGATTTGCTAAGTAGGACCTCTGTTAATGTTATGATTTTTTCTTTTGGAATTTGATAGCTGTCACTTTTAGCATAATTTAAAAGCAAATTGTGCGTAATTCTGTTTATAGCGTTTAATATATCAATTTTAGCGTGGAAATACCAACATTTTCAACATATTTTTTTTTATTTCCGAAAAAAAAACGTTGATTGCCTAATGCACGTCTCAAAATCGTTTAAAAAATTGCGTTCTGGATATTTTTCACTCAAAGATGACCGACGTACTGATTGACAGACCAGCTATTATGGGCTATTATGGGCTATTTTATATAGCCCATAATTGAATCCGATCATCATATATCTGCAGAAAGGTTAAAGGCATCACATACAACAATTGGAAACACACGAAATGTTTTGGATTTTTTAAGACGCTCGATATTTTGGTTCTGCATGAATTGAAAGAGATTCAGTTAACACAGCAAATCAATATTTGCGATTTGCATCTCAAGCACAACGAAGTCGACCCTTTTTTGAAACGGATCATCATTGGCGATAAAAAATGTATTATCCATAATAATTGTTAGATCTGTTGCGATGTGAAGGACTATAAAACCTTTGTGGTAGGTTTTACAGCGAGTATGAACTGCAGATGGGTAGGTGATTACTTGAAACATTGCCTTTTTGCTTATTGAATTGTTATTTAATATCTTGTCGTCTTGACATTTCGATAACATATGATTGAACGTTTAACATATAATTTTACTTAACATATAATTATACAAATAAAATAAGCGTTCATCCGAACATTAGTATACGTGTCCATCCGGACTGCATGTACAACACGATGGCTCTGGGTCAGATTCTGGCGCCGAATGAATATAGGTCGCTACATCATAATGACCACTCCTTGCGGTATTATGACGTAGGACAGCGTATAAACATAGCTTGCCGGAGAGCCCTAGCCCCTCGCTAGTTAGTAGCACCCGAAGGCAAAAGTGGAACGTAATAATAATATCAATTGAAAACGATCATGGTCCAAGCTTGACAAACCTGTACAAGCCACATCAAAAGCTAGATCGCATAAAAAAAAGTTCATACTATCAATTTGGTGAGATTACAGAGATGTTGTGTATTTTGAGCTGTTTCCAAGGAACCAAATGATCAATTCAGACGTTTACTGTTAAGTAATAAAACTGGAAGAAGCAGCCAGAAATGTAAAAATTGAATGTAAATTGAATGTAAATTGAATAAAATTGAATGGTAAATCTAATGTAAGGCCTCATACATATTTGGTAACTTGTGGAAAATTATTGGAGCTTGTTCGGGAAGTGATTTCTTACCTCCTACATAGCCCTGACTTTTTATCTCAGACTACCATTTATTTCTAAGTCTTCAAAACATTTTGAATGGTAAAACTTTCACTAATTATGATCACCTGAAATCGTATATGCTTCAGTTTTTTTTCCGATTAGAACCACAAGTTCTATAAGGGCAAAATCATGAAGTTCCAGAAAGATAGCAAAACGTTATCGGGCAAATTTTAAAATATATAATTGCTTAAGTTCATTCTTTGTATAAAAAAAAAAATTGAGTTTTATTTCACAATACAAATAGAGATTACCTTCTTTCCAACCCAATAGTTATTTTCGCAAATTTTACTATGTGTATTTAGTTTACCGTACATTTACTTACCGTGTGTTTACTTCTGTGTATTTTGTGTTTGTGTCTACTATTATTTTTGTTAAACTGTTTGTTTTTACTGATTTTATTTTTTCACATTTGTTGTATTTTATAATTAGTTTTTATGTAGGAGTCTACGTTAAGTCCGAATTTTTTTATTAGTTTTCTTTTTATGTCTTTGTCTATTAATAGTTACCAATATGCGATTATAAATATATTGTAATTTTGTTGTCAGTTAGGTTTTCTACGTCAACTTCGTTTGATGATTTTTTGTTACCTATGTTTTTTTTTTTTTTTGTCTTCCCAGTATTGTTTAAATATGTCTACGTTTATTGTTTCTTCTTTTGTGTCCATACTGTTTACATATTCTTGTAGTTTTTTTGGAGACTCATTAATCTGGTTGATCTTTTAGCTCCATACTGATCCAGGCTCCCCACACCGTTACGGATGCAATTTAAAATGTATGCACTAGTACTGAAAATTTTCTGTGTGGTGACATACATTTCTGTAAGTCTCGCACTGCTGAGTTGGAGATATCATCCAATACATTCTCTTAAATCTAAAAATAAAAATAAATCTGAGTACTGTTTCCTCCACGTCTTTTTCTGGCAACCAGCCATGTGTGTGGTCTCCGTGATCGAAGGTAGTAAATTGGGGTTCTGTTTTGTAATTACGTTAGCTTGATGTTCTCCAGTTTTCGTTTTGGTTGTTGTGGTGCAGGATGAAAGTATATCCATACAATCTGTGATAGTTTGTATTCTTTCTTTTCCATCATCCTCTGAAGTTTCAGCTCTGTTTCGTCTGTAAATAGATTCTGAAAGTGCATCTGCGTCGTCTCTGTTGTCATTGGTCTTGTTTTGTTTCCTTGTATGTTTAATTTCACTTTCTTGTTTATTATTGCTTTTTCTCTTGCGCTCTCTTCCTTGTTGGTGGATAGGTTGTTGTGGTTCATGTTCCCTGTCTATCATTGTATGTGTTTTTAGAATTTTGTATATAAATCTCCATGGAGGAGGTGCATTGACCATCTGTAGTCGTTGCATCGTTTCTGTTTTCGGTTTCATTATTGCATCCTCGTTCCTTTTCGTTTCGTATGATTGTATTTTCGCCTTCTTGTGACCGTGATGTATCCACGTTGTTGTTGGTTTCTAGTTTTGTTCTAAAATTCTTAATATATTTAACCATATTCTCTTTCGTATAACTTAACTTGACGTATTCACAAGCGTCAAGTAGATAGTTTTCTTCATTGTTTTTCATCAGGAGTTGGAAAACAGAAACCAGATCCCTTAGCGGATCCGGGACAAAAATTGGGTATGTGTGTTCTTTATTATTTATTTTATGTCCTGTATTTGCTGGTTCGTTATTGTTATTTTGTTTCGTTTCAGTATTATGTGTTTCACATATCATCTCAGAGCATTGTAGATTGTTGTTCCGTATTTGTTCGATAACTTCGAATAGTTTTCTTTTTCTTGAATTTGGTTTGGGCATGGCAACGGTTTCGTCAATATGTCCAGTGTTTTTAGTGTTGTCATTGTTTCCAGTGAACAATATCAGTAAAGTGTACATACAGAAATAAACTACATGTACATAAAAAGTCTATATAAACAATTACATTTGCATTAATTCAGATCACATTGGTCTAGTGAGAAAACAAATAAAAAATAACTCACAATTTTGTTAAACAATAACTAAGTGATAAACAAAATAGTAGCACAAGTTCACGGAAAGAAACAAAAGAAATAGCGCTAGCCTCCTCACTAAGGCATAGTAAAGAAGTTTATCACATGTCTGATACCGAACCAGTTCAACCGACACCCAGATATCCCAATTCCAGCACGTGTTTTCGTATCAGTCGCCGGACATTTTCATTGCTGTCTAGAAGATTAACTACTAGAAAGTTACATGATTGTCTAATCTATTTCATCATGAACATAAGGCAATTCAAGATAGTCGTGAATTTCCTCATTCCGAGTAAATCATAGTGCTTCTGCAATGGATCTCGCCAACTTTTTCTGCAAATGTTGTATAATCTCAACGTTACTTTTGGTGTAATTACTTTTACGGTACTTTAGTACTGTAATTTAAACATATATTTTTAAGCATAAATTTGAGTAATTTTAATTAAGTGTATTATTTCCCTAATCTATTACATTCAAAATTTACTTGTTCATTAATTAAATTTCAGTTACTGTGTTTTTTTTAGGGTATTCTTTATTCAAGAATAAGATATTTAAATTTGTTGTTATTAATTTCTAATATCGATATATTTTCTATGCTTGTAAATACATATCTATTTTTTTTAATATAATAAGAATAATTAGATTTTTTTATTGTATTTATATCTTACTTTCTGGCCTACTTATTTTCAATAAATTTCTAGAAACAGATCATTTCCCAGAATAATTTACAAAACTTAATATTAAACCAATATTTTAATCTAGGATCCATTCAAGCCCAAAAATATCAATAACAGGATGTTAAATTTACGAGCAGATCCTAATCAGCTTGGTTTCAAGCAAATATCTGTACTGAAGATGTCATAGCTAAACTTGTCGAAACCATATCAGAAAATTTTAATAAGAATATCAAAATTCTGTTATTGTCTTTCTTGGTTAAAGACTTTTGATACGGTTCCTCACCAGATTACGCTAGTAAATTAGAAAAATTTGTAGTTTTAGGTACGAACTTTCAACCCACTGAGTTGGTCTAGTGGTAAACGCGTCTTCGCAAATCAGCTAATTTTGAAGTCGAGAGTTATAACGTTCAAATCCTAATAAAGGCAGTTACTTTTATACGGATTTGAATACTAGATCGGGGATACCGGTGTTCTTTGTTGGTTGGGTAACAATTAACCACAAATCTCAGAAATGGTAGACCTGAGACTGTACAAGACTACACTTTATTTAGACTCGTATATACCATCCTTATTCATCCTTTGAAGTAATACCTGACGATGATTCCCGGAGATTAAACAGAAAAAAAAGGTATAAACGTTCAGCTGTTTAAAAACTATCTTAGTTCAGTAATAAAAAATAGGTACGGATGATCGGTTTGAAAATTAACGACAGAGAAATATCATACTATGGCCTGTCAGAGACAGCAATGTCCCTAATTTTATTAATTATTTATGTAAATAACTTAATTATGATATATTTTGAAAACTGCGAAATATTGTATTTTTCGGATGACACGGTTTCAGTTTTGTGGGATTTTCTTGGAATTGTGTTTCCCGATCCGCAAAACTATGAATTTCCAAAATGAAGTTATGGTTTAATTTTTTAACATTTACTTTTTTAAGTAAAAAAAAAAACAATTGATAAATATTAAAAATTAAAAAACACGACTGTCAAAAAAAAATTGCTCACAAACACTGCTCTTTAATAGAGAATAATTATTACTTATGTAGGATAATAAAGAGCATGCAAGTGGAAATTTTATATATAGTTTTTTATATAGTAATTTTTTTTTTGATTTTTTAAAATTTATTTAAAAATATATACCGGGTGGTACATTTAAATTGAGACACATCTTTATCTCAAAAACTACACATTTTAGGAAAAAATATTTAAAGTTTTTTTTCATTTCAAGGGGGAAATACGTTCACAACCTACGTTGCCCTTGATAAGGTCAAATAAAGCTAATTTCAAGATCAACTTAATTTTTTAAATAGGAACCTATATTTTTATTGCAGAATCTAATTCTTTGCAAAAAAATAATTTAAATTTCATTTCAGATTTTTTTCTAAAATTGATAGTTTTTAGTTATTCATTTTCAAAAATGCTTTAGGCCTATACATTTTTTTTTAGTTTCATTAGGACTGGCCCAACTGACCAGTTACATCCAGGTGATGTTAAATTTTAAATAAAAGAAAATTAAATTTTAAGGATTAACTATCAATTTAAGGATTAACCTAAATAAAAATCCCTTTACGTTTTAATGAAATACTACATACCGGTATGGTACATAGCCTACATGACTTACTCGCTTTGGTCAGTTAAGTTATGTCGACTCAATGAAAATATTTGGTTTAGTGAATTACTGATACTTTATCGTTTTTTTTAAAAATGTTTTTTTTATTTTAAATAATTACAAAAACTTACTGTACATAAATTATAGCAACAAATGTCCTTCTACTTCTACACATTTTTCGATACGTTTTAAGAACGACCTATGGACATTTAATAGAGTTTCTCTCTTTATATCTTTACAGACGTTTGTTATAGCTCTTTCATGTTTTCAAGGGGAGTTGGTACTTCTAGGTAAACCTTTTCTTTAAGGTAACCATAAAAAAAGTCTATTGGAGTAATGTCGGGAGAACGAGCAGGCCACTGAACCGGACCAGCTCGACCAATCCAACGATCATTGTCAGCTGGGGCAGCCCTAATAAAATTAAAAACACAAATTTATAGGCCTACAGCATTTTTGAAGAAGAACACCTAAAAAGCTATCAATTTTAAGTTGACCTTGAAATTAGCTTTATTTGACCTTATCAAGGACAAAATAGGTTGTAAACGTACTTTCCCCTTGAAATAAAAAACTTTAATAGGAAACATTTTTTCCTAAAATGTGTAGTTTTTGAAATAGATGTTTCTCAATTTAATATATATATATATATACATACACACACACACACACACCCTCTATGATACTCCCGGTAACATAAGGATTCCAACACGGGGTCATTCATCTAAATCGGTTCAGCCGTTGAGCTTCTACGGTGGAACAAACATACATACATGCACCCTAAATACATTACTCTCATTTTTGGCAGTAGTGTAAAAACAACTAAATATTTACCTTTCTCCCGTAATTCAAGTCGATAACTTGATGGTTGCAATTGTGTTGAGTTGAAAGTTTTAGGAATATTAAATACGTCAACGTAATAGTAGATAATGGAAATCATCGGAATACAGTAAATATCAAAGTACGAAATTAATTTATCTGATTGTTAAGTTTTACAAGATTAACAAAATTAACAATATAAGTATCTCTAAAGAAATATAATTTGCATATACACAATAGTTGCGATAATACTGCATTGTAAACTGTGGGGAGATTGTCCTTCATTCTTACCTAGATAAGTTATTTACAATTGAAAAACATCCTAAAAAGCTACCTTTGGCAAGCTACAGTTGTAGACTAATAAAAACAATTCTTACATCTCTGTTGTTTTGACTATTATATAACTATATACATAAAATCTTTAATTTTTTATTATAATTAAAAGTAAAAATAAATTCCAAATTATATACAGTATTTATGGTCTACATCACAACCACAGGAAATTTTTTTCAACTTTTGGCTGCCTTTCAGATATACAGCAAGCATTCGATAAGGTCTGGCTGGTTGGTTTTCTGTACAAGCTAAAAAACAAATCTACCTCATCATTTTTATTTAATATTGCGTAATTATTTGAACGGACGATTTTCCCATATTAACTACAAAGAGGAGTTATCGGTATTCGTTGATACTTACTCGGGTGTCCCTCAGAGTTCAGTCTGAGGCCTATCCTCTCCTCCATCTTCACTGCGACCTTCCAGTCACAGACATTACTCTATTGCATCGTTTGCTGACGACATGTCAGTCGTAGCTGTCGATGATGATCTAACTAACTCAAGTAACAAGTTTTAATCTGGGTTAAACTTTCTAGCCGAGTGGCTGAAGAAATAGAAAGTAAAGTTCAATCAAGAAAAATCGACTCGCATGACATCGCGATGAAAAGAGGTGATTGCCCAGGTATCCATTTAGATGGAGGTTACATCCCGCAAACTGAAATATACGGTATTGAGGTGTTCATGAAAAATCATTGTGTGACACGGAAGATTCACAAAAAAAGGAAAAAAGGAAACAAGTATCGAATTTAAGAAGCTATACTTGTTATTAGGTAAGAAATCGCAACTATCCCTGTCTAACAAGTTACTTCTGTTCAAAATTATTCTAAAACCGGTTTGGATATATGGAATCCACCTCTGGGGCGAGTACCAGCAATATAGAAATTAATCAGCGTTTTCAGAATAAATTTGTGAGATGCATTACACCATGGTTCGTACAGAACAACATGGTTCGTGCTTAAAGTACAGTACTCTAAGCACGAGAACTTAGGGTTACGGTGTGTTCGAGTGGAAGTCAATCTATTTGTAACTAAGTATAAAATAAGACTTAACGACCATGTAAACTAACTTGCTGTTAACCTCTTAGACAATGGGGATAACGTAAGGTGGTTAAAGCGAATTTATGTATTGCTTCCTGAAACCTAATAATGATATTCAGGACGAGGCATCTCTTCTTAACTTGTACATCATCAAAGTATTTATGTTTATGATCACTTATACGAGTATTTCTAATATTACTTGTTCTTATGTTACTTTTTTCGTTTTATTTTGGGGTTTTATTTGTAGTACTGAACATTATTATGATTTATAGTTAATTACTGGCTGGACTTTATCAATGCTTATGCTACCTTTGATTTACTCTTTATGTCTAGAATGTATTTAATTAAGGTGTTTCAAGAAACTCATTATTAAATAAATTAATTAAGAAATTACAAAACTGAACGTTTTAAAGGCTCTAAAAGATTTTGATACCATTTTAATGGTTTTTGGAAAAAACTTTAATACAAAATAACGAGAACCAGTTAACTTTTTCTTGATAACAAATTTTTATGTTGAAGAATTACAAAGACAGGGGATGGTATTTAATAAAATAGATTGAAGGAGAGGAAAAAAGATGAAGCAACTAAAGCATTAATAAACTGTGCTATACCGTAAAATAATGCAGTAAACAGTATATATTTAGTATATATAAGCTTGTATATGAAATTTATATATCCTGGTTTAACTGTTAACACTACGGATATTTTTATTTTATTCGTGTTATATCGTATTATATTCATCTGTAAATTGTTTTATTTTCAACAATTGTTGTAATTTATTAATCATATCAACTATAAACAATTTATGTATTCGTCGATACGGCTCGATAGTTGAAATACATATGAAGTGGTAAATTTTCATAACCATTATTTTTCAGTATAAAGTTTGTAGGCCCCTCTTTAACTTGAACAATTTCAACGATATTTGTATCAATTAATATCAGAACCGTAGTTTGATAGTCACGTAATCATTTTGAGAAAATGAGACTTATATTACAATTTACGCGCAATGAAACAATTAGAAAAGTTTAAGTTCATTTTATTTTTATTGTGATTGTTCAATTTCTAAATGAAATGAGAGAATTAATGAAATAATCCTGAATAATTAAAAAGTCTTCAAGTTCGCATGTCCGTAAAAAAATTGAAAGCATCTACAATATAAATTTAAGTTTGTCTGTAGATTACATGCGATTCATATTTTATTTTTGTTGCTGTACTTGGATGTGAATCAATCGTATACAAGTTGTAAGAAAAGGTAATCAATAGTTTACCGTAAACGGAGAGATAAAAATGGCATAAGATCCGACCGTTTTCTAGCTTTTATTTATGGCCGAGATGCATATAAAGCACCTCAGATACAAAAGGATTAGCTCAAAGTTGCTTTCTCTGAGAGTATTGATGTTCATTATATGATTAGTTTCTATTATAAAAAGAGCGAAGGTATATAGAAAAAAGGGGAAAAATTATTATAAGTGTTATTAAAACATATTTTTTTCCTGCTAAGATCGCCATAATTTTAATTAAGAATGGGTCAAAGATAAAATGTATTTTGCAATAAATTTTGTAACTGAAGAACCGCACGATGAAATTATATTCATCATTGTTTGAGTAACTGGCCTTACGTTTGTGTGAATGAATATTAAAAAATGTGTGCGTATTTAAATAAATTAAGATTTTGATTGAAACAAAATGCTATGGGTGCTCCTCAAAAATAAAAATAAAAATCGATATATATATATATGTCATAGGTTATATACATATATATATATGGGTTATATATATATATATATATATATATAGGTTATATACATATATATAACCTATATATATATATATATATATATATAGGTTATATACATATATATAACCTATGACACTCCCGGTAACGTAAGGCTTCCAACGCGAGGTCAGACATCTAAGTCGGTTCAGCCGTTGAGCTGCTATAGTGGAACAAACATGCATATACCCTAAATATATTATACTCCTTTTTAGGCTGTCGTGTAATATGTTAGCGCTAATAAAACTCATGATAACTAGATAGAGTTGTTAAATTACTTTTATAATATTATGGATGTTTATATTATTATTGATATTTTATTCTTTCTATATTGAATTAACGTTTATAAAGGCCTAGAATTAATTCTTTTTATATGTTTTTCTTCTACAAAACGATAAATATACATCTATATAATTTGAATATTTTTAATTAAGTTTCAGTTAAGGTTTATAAATAATGTCTTGATAAAGCAAAGGTATCTGCAAAAGTGCTAATTACGGATAAAAGGCAAAAGCAGTAAGAGAAAAAAAAATTAATTTAAACAAAAATAATTATGTTGCGCTGCTACGATGCAATTTCCTTAGCTGCATGAAACTTTATATTGGAATTATATGCATTATATGTTTTGTAGAAGAAATTCATTCAAATGTTACGTTTTTTCACGCTAACATTAAACTTTCAAATTTCAAGAAAATTAGTGAAAAACATAAGATAATAAACCTATTGTCTTTTTCTTGAGATAGCCTTACTTTTCGCTCAGGAATAGTTACTTAGTGTCATTGCTTTTAAATCTCTTGCCTATGTTTATCCTTAATGCTAGCTTCTTGTTTTATACCTTTCTTACGACTGCTTATTTTAATATGGGTATTGTTTCAATGAATGAGTACTCATTATTTAAAATAAAAATAACACTGACCACCTCTGTGGCTCAGAAGCAACTCATGTTGCTTCTCAGCATTTCGTGCGGAAGTTCCTGGTTCGAATCCCGGTCAAGCACAACATCTTTTCATGTGCTTAATGTATATATATATATATATATATATAATCATATGTTTTTAAAATTTTTCCTTTTGAAGTCAGTAGAAATTAGTATTTTAATTTTTAAGTTTCAATTTTTTTTTTTTTTTTTTTTTTTTTTAATAGTGATAGTTGTTATTTTGTACATACAATTCTTTATTTATATTCCTGAACGTTAATTTAATAAAATTATTTATATTGACAAATTAAAGTCGAAAAAAAACAACGGCTGAATATTGCACAATAGGAATAATATTGACAACTCAATGACAATAGTTACATACAGCGCTGCGTTGTGTACACGCAGTGAATAATTGACAATTCCTTCTATATTCAGTAAAATTTGTTGTTACTGACAAACCACTTTAAATCCACTCTATCATCTATTTACTGAATTTTATTATAATATAAAGTTAACAAAGCACACAAAATATTTTCTATTTGCAATATTTTTATGTTTTATTTTCTTCTTCTTCGTTTGTTTTTTTTTTTGCATTTTATCTATCTCCTCTATTTCTTCACATTAGATTTTTATTGCCATTCAAAATAATCAGTATCAGTATAAGGAAACGTCTTCTCTTATTTAACCACTATTTCCTCCATTTCCTGATTTAGCTAGCAAAAATTTAGCACAGGTATCACTTAACCTTACTTGAAGAAATAAAACAAAAAGTACTTTCAATAACGATTTATTTCTTTCTACCCGTAGAAAGGAGAATAAGACAAAAAGAATTAGATACAAAATCTGGCAAGGATTGCTATCTCTTAGGAAGTAAGCTATCCCTAACAAGAGATTTTTATTTTCATTAATCTCTAAGCGTTTATAAAAGAAACAAATCAACTTTTTAAAGCCGTTCTCGCTCCAGTTGAAATGCTATATTAAAATTTATCAGAAATATTTGTACCGACAACACTCTTTTGATATTACTTGAAATTGTAATAATATTTTTTCCAAGTTTAAGAATTTCTCTCAAAAGATACCCCTAAATTTTATTAAAAGTTAAATTTATTAATATTCGTTTATCTTTTAATTTAAAATGATAGATTTTGAAATTCCCCGCTCGTAGAATATAATAAATATTCCATGAAATTTATTTCTTGTTTCCCTTTAAAAAAAAATGTAGGTAGATTAAAGATTGTTTTTATAATCTCGATTTTTTTTTAATCCATTTATGTTCAAATCTAAAATTCAACTCAGATGTAAGTCCAAGAATACCAGATGGTACTGCCCGTTTAAAAACACTTAAAAGGGGTAAGAGGGAAAACACAGATTCTTTAATACTAGTGGAAAACGTAACATTTAGGCGTTCGTAGGAACTACATCCTAGTTCCTAGGGTAGTAACTAGAAATTATAACAGACAAGTCAGTTACATAACCTATGAACGTCCGCCAACCAAGGCTTGTTAACGACTGCCAGTTTTTTTTTTGACCTGTACTATAGTTAGGCTTACCATATTTTTTTGGGTCCAACCCAGGACATATTTTTGAAATTACTTAAAAGTCTTAACAATTTACTGAAACATTAAACTTTATTTAGTCAGTTGTATTTTTCACTAGACATGACTATTTCAGAAATGATTAGTTTGTTGTAATTAACAACAAGAAAGTTCAGAATTAGTTTTAACTAATTCAACAGAAAATTAACCGAATTAATTTTATCTAGCAGATGTTTAACAGTAGATACTGTAAGTTTACCACTTTCTGCAGACAAAATGTTCACCGTAATTGGAAAAACTCTTTCAACTGGAGCAGGTATCCACGCAAAGACATCGCAAATTCAACCATTTTACAAATATTGCAACATGAAATATCAGTCTTTTGAAACACCTAAAAAATTGTTTTACACTTCTCTCCAGTAGTACTTGGTACTTTTTCAGAACTTGAGCCACAACCCTTTGGTTAATTACCTGGTTCAAAAATATACATTCATCAAATAGGTCATCAATATTTACGGAATCTTTTATAATTTCATCAACATCGTGTGCACTCTCTTCCAAATCAGATCAGGCAATTTCAGTTCGTAAATTTATCCACTGAAACTTACTAAGTTTATCAAAACTGATTCTCCACAACTCTGTATTAGATACTAGAATTATAAAAATTGTGTACGCTTGAGAATAATTTTCGTTCCTGAACATCATTATTTTCTTTTAGGGTGCATAGTAATCCTTTGGCAGAAGATGGTATAAGTTTGTGCGTTTTTCTTTCGTGAAGTTGACAAATTAATTCAGAATATGTCTGAAATACTTCTGTTACTGTGATAGAATTAGCTTCCAATTTCAGAACTTCATTAATAAATAACTGTAGAGTACAATATAAAAATTTCAAAACAGTTCACTTTCTAGATTTTCAAAAAATCAAATAATAATTTAACAACTCTATCTAGTTATCATGAGTTTTATTAGCGCTAACATATTACACGACAGCCTAAAAAGGAGTATAATATATTTAGGGTATATGCATGTTTGTTCCACTATAGCAGCTCAACGGCTGAACCGACTTAGATGTCTGACCTCGCGTTGGAAGCCTTACGTTACCGGGAGTGTCATAGGTTATATATATGTATATAACCTATATATATATATATATATATATATATATATATATATATAAAAAAAAAAAGTTTTTGTAAAGAAAATAGTTTTTGTAAACTAAAATAGTTTTTGTAAAGATAATCATCTAAAATAAATTATTTAATTAAATGCATCAATTAGATATTTAATAAAAATAATTCTTATTTTTAATTAAATAATTAGTTTATAAGGATCTAATTAAAAACAACCTTTAATTAAATTAAATATGATTTTATTAAAAATAATTTTATTCATTTTAATAAATTTTAAAGTTTAAAAAACCTAAGGAATATAATTATATTATAATAAGTATATATAAAAATATATAATTATTAAAAAAAAAAAAAAAAAAAAAAAAAACCTCATGGTCTAAATTTAAATTTAAATATTATATTATAAAAATTATATTATATTATAATTATATTATTATATTATATTATATTATATATTATATAATATAATATTATATTAATTATAATTATAATATTTTTTTAATTATAATATTATATTATATTATATTATATTATTATATTATATTATTATATTATTATTATTATATTAATAAATCCTATATATATATATATATATATATAGGTTATATACATATATATAACCTATGACACTCCCGGTAACGTAAGGCTTCCAACGCGAGGTCAGACATCTAAGTCGGTTCAGCCGTTGAGCTGCTATAGTGGAACAAACATGCATATACCCTAAATATATTATACTCCTTTTTAGGCTGTCGTGTAATATGTTAGCGCTAATAAAACTCATGATAACTAGATAGAGTTGTTAAATTACTTTTATAATATTATGGATGTTTATATTATTATTGATATTTTATTCTTTCTATATTGAATTAACGTTTATAAAGGCCTAGAATTAATTCTTTTTATATGTTTTTCTTCTACAAAACGATAAATATACATCTATATAATTTGAATATTTTTAATTAAGTTTCAGTTAAGGTTTATAAATAATGTCTTGATAAAGCAAAGGTATCTGCAAAAGTGCTAATTACGGATAAAAGGCAAAAGCAGTAAGAGAAAAAAAAATTAATTTAAACAAAAATAATTATGTTGCGCTGCTACGATGCAATTTCCTTAGCTGCATGAAACTTTATATTGGAATTATATGCATTATATGTTTTGTAGAAGAAATTCATTCAAATGTTACGTTTTTTCACGCTAACATTAAACTTTCAAATTTCAAGAAAATTAGTGAAAAACATAAGATAATAAACCTATTGTCTTTTTCTTGAGATAGCCTTACTTTTCGCTCAGGAATAGTTACTTAGTGTCATTGCTTTTAAATCTCTTGCCTATGTTTATCCTTAATGCTAGCTTCTTGTTTTATACCTTTCTTACGACTGCTTATTTTAATATGGGTATTGTTTCAATGAATGAGTACTCATTATTTAAAATAAAAATAACACTGACCACCTCTGTGGCTCAGAAGCAACTCATGTTGCTTCTCAGCATTTCGTGCGGAAGTTCCTGGTTCGAATCCCGGTCAAGCACAACATCTTTTCATGTGCTTAATGTATATATATATATATATATATATATATAATCATATGTTTTTAAAATTTTTCCTTTTGAAGTCAGTAGAAATTAGTATTTTAATTTTTAAGTTTCAATTTTTTTTTTTTTTTTTTTTTTTTTAATAGTGATAGTTGTTATTTTGTACATACAATTCTTTATTTATATTCCTGAACGTTAATTTAATAAAATTATTTATATTGACAAATTAAAGTCGAAAAAAAACAACGGCTGAATATTGCACAATAGGAATAATATTGACAACTCAATGACAATAGTTACATACAGCGCTGCGTTGTGTACACGCAGTGAATAATTGACAATTCCTTCTATATTCAGTAAAATTTGTTGTTACTGACAAACCACTTTAAATCCACTCTATCATCTATTTACTGAATTTTATTATAATATAAAGTTAACAAAGCACACAAAATATTTTCTATTTGCAATATTTTTATGTTTTATTTTCTTCTTCTTCGTTTGTTTTTTTTTTGCATTTTATCTATCTCCTCTATTTCTTCACATTAGATTTTTATTGCCATTCAAAATAATCAGTATCAGTATAAGGAAACGTCTTCTCTTATTTAACCACTATTTCCTCCATTTCCTGATTTAGCTAGCAAAAATTTAGCACAGGTATCACTTAACCTTACTTGAAGAAATAAAACAAAAAGTACTTTCAATAACGATTTATTTCTTTCTACCCGTAGAAAGGAGAATAAGACAAAAAGAATTAGATACAAAATCTGGCAAGGATTGCTATCTCTTAGGAAGTAAGCTATCCCTAACAAGAGATTTTTATTTTCATTAATCTCTAAGCGTTTATAAAAGAAACAAATCAACTTTTTAAAGCCGTTCTCGCTCCAGTTGAAATGCTATATTAAAATTTATCAGAAATATTTGTACCGACAACACTCTTTTGATATTACTTGAAATTGTAATAATATTTTTTCCAAGTTTAAGAATTTCTCTCAAAAGATACCCCTAAATTTTATTAAAAGTTAAATTTATTAATATTCGTTTATCTTTTAATTTAAAATGATAGATTTTGAAATTCCCCGCTCGTAGAATATAATAAATATTCCATGAAATTTATTTCTTGTTTCCCTTTAAAAAAAAATGTAGGTAGATTAAAGATTGTTTTTATAATCTCGATTTTTTTTTTAATCCATTTATGTTCAAATCTAAAATTCAACTCAGATGTAAGTCCAAGAATACCAGATGGTACTGCCCGTTTAAAAACACTTAAAAGGGGTAAGAGGGAAAACACAGATTCTTTAATACTAGTGGAAAACGTAACATTTAGGCGTTCGTAGGAACTACATCCTAGTTCCTAGGGTAGTAACTAGAAATTATAACAGACAAGTCAGTTACATAACCTATGAACGTCCGCCAACCAAGGCTTGTTAACGACTGCCAGTTTTTTTTTTGACCTGTACTATAGTTAGGCTTACCATATTTTTTTGGGTCCAACCCAGGACATATTTTTGAAATTACTTAAAAGTCTTAACAATTTACTGAAACATTAAACTTTATTTAGTCAGTTGTATTTTTCACTAGACATGACTATTTCAGAAATGATTAGTTTGTTGTAATTAACAACAAGAAAGTTCAGAATTAGTTTTAACTAATTCAACAGAAAATTAACCGAATTAATTTTATCTAGCAGATGTTTAACAGTAGATACTGTAAGTTTACCACTTTCTGCAGACAAAATGTTCACCGTAATTGGAAAAACTCTTTCAACTGGAGCAGGTATCCACGCAAAGACATCGCAAATTCAACCATTTTACAAATATTGCAACATGAAATATCAGTCTTTTGAAACACCTAAAAAATTGTTTTACACTTCTCTCCAGTAGTACTTGGTACTTTTTCAGAACTTGAGCCACAACCCTTTGGTTAATTACCTGGTTCAAAAATATACATTCATCAAATAGGTCATCAATATTTACGGAATCTTTTATAATTTCATCAACATCGTGTGCACTCTCTTCCAAATCAGATCAGGCAATTTCAGTTCGTAAATTTATCCACTGAAACTTACTAAGTTTATCAAAACTGATTCTCCACAACTCTGTATTAGATACTAGAATTATAAAAATTGTGTACGCTTGAGAATAATTTTCGTTCCTGAACATCATTATTTTCTTTTAGGGTGCATAGTAATCCTTTGGCAGAAGATGGTATAAGTTTGTGCGTTTTTCTTTCGTGAAGTTGACAAATTAATTCAGAATATGTCTGAAATACTTCTGTTACTGTGATAGAATTAGCTTCCAATTTCAGAACTTCATTAATAAATAACTGTAGAGTACAATATAAAAATTTCAAAACAGTTCACTTTCTAGATTTTCAAAAAATCAAATAATAATTTTGGGCATTTGTCACAAGATAAGAAGTATTATTTTAGGCCATCAAAAATGGAAATAATTCTTTTTATTGTAGATAACAAACTGCGGAACCTTGTGCTGCTATGAGATAATACTTTTTTGTAATCTGTTTCCATAAATTCACAGAACTCTTTAAGTTTCATTACTCTTACTGTATATATGTGAAAATATTTATAAATTTTTGTAACAGTAATTTCTATGTCCAGGGGTAGAGAATCACATGCTTTTTGTACTGAATTGTGTATAATGTGAGCTGAACAACCAATACCTAAAATAGGTCTATCTAAATCACTCTGATTTTTTCTGAACACATTTTCATTCCTCTTTTTCTTCACACAACCAAAATAAATGTTAATGTTATCAACAGTATAATAAACCAACTTTTCTTCAAGTTTTTATATTTTTCACTCACTGCAAAAGATACTGAATCAAAATTTGGGTAGTTTTACCTGACACTTTATCGAAATTTAAAAGTTTTACTTAAATTCCTTCCTCCCAATTGAAATATCCTACAACAATCGGAACAAGTTTTACTTCATTTCTGTTTGAGCTATCCATCGGTACTGATACATAATTAATGTTTTCCAAAGAACACAACATATAATAAAATTTAAATGGCGAAATAACGTTAACAATAATTGCATAGGTTTTGGTTTTAATAGATGAAAATTTTAGGTCATATAACTTTTAAAACAGTTTAGATGTGCAGTCTGATGTTTTGAAACTGAGTTCGTGTCTAGCAGTGTGGTATGAAAATGTAGCTTCTTTAGCAGCATACTCCAGATCACTGTTATTGTTATTCCTATCTTTGGCTTTAAAAAAATCTCTTATGTTTGCTTCAGCAAACATAAGTGCATTAATAGCACTCCTATGTTTAGTTGTTTTCACGTGGTCTTCAATATCACAGTTTCCTAAATGTACAGATAATTCTCCAGTACATAGTGTGCAATAAACACGTTTATTGTTACTGTCATTACACAATTTCAAAAATTTGTGTTTCTGTTGCAGGTTAACATTAAACACACATTTTCTTTTGGCCATTGTTAAACGATGAGACAAGAAACGAACAGAGATAAAGTGATCAAAATCGTGTAGACGAGTTACTTCACACACGAAAATAACATAAATACATTACCCCTGTTGTGTTGCCAAGTGACAAAGTAAAGACTTGTGGCGAAACCGGTAGCCACGCCTCCATAAAAATCGACGTGAGCGCTTGCTCCAAGGTTGGCTGAGAAATGCGCCGCCGCAAGAGAATGTTTAAAAAGGCGATATCGAACATTAGTTCTAAAATTAAAAAAAAATCCTCGCCAATCATAAAATTCTTAAACCACAGACACATTTGCAACCCCGGACAGCACTAAAAAACTAGGACTGTCCGGGCTAATCCCGGACGTATGGTAAGACTAATTATAGTTATTAATTTGACTTAAACCTATCACACTTAAAAACTATCACTTCTAAAAGTTTACTTATATTAGTACTAGTTTCAAATATAAGCACTATCGGGTCTTTTGGTTTAATTAAACTAAAATATAACGTTAAAAAACGTTCCCACCACACTCGTCGCCACGTGGTTATGGGACCTTTTCAGAAAACAGTTATTTACTAAAAAATTGTTTGTTGGATCACTTTCCGAACTCGTACGATTGCTTTTGTACCACTAATATACCGTTTTTCATATAATTCATTATAGTTAATTACTAATATCCACTTGTAAAGTAAAAATTTGCTGGTAGTGCCATAATGGCCGTCCAAATCGCTCGAAACCTCTGTGTCGACTAATGAGGTACTACTAAGCTTGAAACATTTGGCCGTCCAAAAAATGGGTGTTTAGTTGTGACCCTGAAACAATAATATTGCATTGGAAGTAAATTAAAAAAATACTTTTAAATAAATTCTGTTTTTCACGTTTGAGTTTTTTTTAATTTTAGTTTTTTCATGTTAATTAAATAATTTGTTCTTGTTCGTATAAATTATATCAATAAAAGATTATGATATGCTACTTTTCAAAAGTATTATTATAAAATAATTCGCTAACATTTTATTTTTATTTCTATTTTTTCTCTTTTCTTTTTATTTTGAGATTGTTAGAATTTTTCGTTTAACTTTCTTTACAGTTTTTACCCATTTCACACCTCATTGTTACGAAATTAACAAAACCTGGCGTTTGGCCCACCGAACTATTTTGTCTTAAAAAACTTTGCCACTAATATCTGTCCTAACTTCTTCTTCAGACATTTTCATTTTAAAGTTTATCAATCCATTTTATTTTCAAAATCCTCCGGTAACATAAATATAACATTTCAAACTTATCTAATTTTCCTTCCTACATTTTACATTGTCGATATATCGTATAACTACCATAAAGTGCTACAATCCATAATGTTTTTTTAACAATTTCGATATAATCTTTAGACCAATATTTTGTAATTGCAGATTTCATTTTAGCATAAAATGTTTCCTTGCTGGGCCTTACTTAGTCCATCCTTTGTAATTTTATTCTTTTAATAACAAAATTTTGCCCATTTGTAACATTATTATGTATTCCTCTATTTTATTATTTAAATCCTCATCTCTGAATCATAAAATTCTTACTTTCTCTTCTTCAGTTACTCCACTCTCATATTTTAATATCAATTCTTGTATTCGTTCTTCGATATATAACTTGAAAAATAACGAGTATATTTTACATTCTTGTATCATTTCTTCAAGAAACATAACTTATCTTTTTTTACTCTTATCGTTACTAGCTACCATCATCATAGTCATGAAATATTGGAAGAGATTTTCTCTTACATCACGATTAGAAAATTTTTAATCTTGTTATGTCCATTTTTTGTAGGTCAAAAATGGTATTTTTCAAGGCCATTCTGACCATCAGGTTTCTTCTCAAAACATTTATTTTGGAAGTATTCTCAATACACATTGTCTCCACTTGTCTCCTACGCAACTCTCTGACTTAAATTAAAAATATGTATTTAATTCTGTCCATATAAGTGTCATCTCTCATCCTGGTTTCAACAAAACATAAAATCAGTGTAACCAACGACCGCTCTCAAAAACTTCATTATCAGCCAAAATGATTTTTTTATTTATTCCTTTTTATTGGAGTCCATGACTCGTTTCATACAAAAATGCAGAACATCGTCATATAATATTTTTAAATTTTATCCTTGGTTGCGTGTTTGATTAAGTTGTTTAAAGTAATAAGTTAGTTAAGTTCTCTTTATGTTATCATTCAAATAATTGAATTTCTTCACAATCTCTATCTCGCTGTATAGACAGAACACAGTATCTTGAGAGTTAAAGCAGTTGGAGATTTATTATCTAATATATTTTGGATAGAATTAGAAATCTCTCACCAATGTCATTACTTCGGTTTTTGAAACTGAAATATGTAAATTGTATTCGTTTTTATATTTGAAATTTAAATCGAATTGTAGTAGAATCGTCTGAATTGGAAATTATTAAATGATCTTTGGCAAACGTAATGGTAAAAGTTAGTGTACTTCTGTTCAAAGGAGTAACTCGGTAGATTAGTCATCCAAGAACGATGAGTGTCGTCCACAAAAGTATTAGAATGTATAATTGAAAAGCTGTATCCGCTTAGGCTCCAAATTAATAAATATTTTCTTTTCTTTTATTTATTTCAAACAAATATTTATACTGTTAATAACATTAAGTGTCTTGGCACACGTATCCTTTTCAAATTTTCAGAAAATTCGTAATTTCAGTTAACTTGCATTAAAGCGTACTTTACCCATTCCTGATGTTTTTGAAATGTTGCATATTGGTGGATCAATGTGTTGCATATTCAATGGCAATTTTAATACGGAGTGTGCTGTTCGATCACCATCCAAAAGAGTTGCTGCAATTCCAAATGATGCGAGTGCCGATGCAATATTATTTTGTAAACGTACGGTTGCCAATATCAATGAAACGAGAAATGTTTTTCTTGTGCCACCTGGTGCATCCAAGAAATACATTCCACCACCTTGATCGTTTATTAATCGCATTACCTACCATAAACTGTTTTTGTTCTTGAAGTAATTTTTGAATATCTAATTTCGAAGCACTGTTCGCGTTGTAATTCACTAAAAAATATGTCATTAAGCAATCGATTTGGTGAAGTGTTTTTAATTCAGTCTGTCTATTTTAAACGGTCTTCAACATATCGAACTAATAACATGTAAACACTTCTGTAATAAAAATAATAAATTGTGTAATTTTCAGCGAAATCGGTTAAGTAGTTACTAGGGCACACACAAAACGAAAATTGTATTTACACAGATTAGAAACCTTTAAAAGTTTAACATAATTCTTCACTTTCAGTTACCCCTCCCTTCTTAAGTACTTACTCTCTGCAGGAGCTCATGATTCATCTTAATCTGACAATCATCAATCATAGGAATGAATTCTTTTATTCCTTTTATCACTAATATACGCTAAAATTCCAGGTACAGCCCGGTTTCAAAAAATCAACTCCGCTATGTATTACATAAATTGAGCAATTCTGAAAAGCTTTATTTTTCTCCTTTGTCTCAGTCGAAAAAAATATATATACTCGTATATATTATACTCCCTTTTGTACCAATTTTTTTCTGTAATCTTGTCATTTTTAGTATAATTCCCCTTAGGTTCCAAATAATAATAATAAGACAGTCATTTTTCATAAAGATTATTTTTATAAAATTATTATTCGACATTATTTTCCTAAATATCATCATTATCCGCAGCTAATATGGGATGGCTCCTAGTAGACAAATGTCCCTGAATAGGAAATTATCCTAATCGTAAATAAACCTATTGATAGAACTGCTACCTCACTACCACCGGAGCGGCAGTGTAATTTCTCAGGTCAAAATATTACAAGGAAGTCATGTGGTATCCACATCAGATTTTTTCGTTTAGCCTTACCAACCCGTCAATCGATAAAGTAATAAAGATTAAAACTCCCCGGAAATGGTCCTGCTTTTTTCCAGGTGTTTATGTACACCGCGTCAAGAGAATACCAAAAAAACCTTAACCATGACTTTTCTTATAGATGGAGCCGTTTTCTCTTTCTTTTAGACACTTTCACTTCCACCAAACCACTGTTTGGATTAGTGTTTGTTCTCTGGCCTGTAATGCTTCACCTACGTTATAAAATTTCAAAGAAAACTCATCAAAATTGCATTTAGAAAGTCTAAACATCATTTTTGATCAGTTAACAAATGCGTTACTCATCAAACTGAAAGATTTTTCATATCAAAAATATTGTGTTAAATCGAGATATTTTAGATGTCATCAAGCCCGCGTACCTTAAGTCATTTAGGCATTTTTTTGCATTAAAGATTTTTGTAACAATTACAACGGTCGTAGCCGTTTTTGGGCGTCCCGTGCGTTTACGATCATGAATGGATGTACGATCATGTTTAAATTTAGCAGCCTACTTTATTACTGTCGAAAAGGAAGTAGAATCATTTTTTAAAGTGGAATACAATACTTTTTTTATATCTGTCGAGTAAAACAAAAGTTCTTTAAAATAACTCGAACTTCAATAAAATCCATTTTTCAGAAAATATCTAAGTTGTTTGTTTACTCCAAGCAACTAAATGCAAGCGTTTGAAACTTCGCAGTAGATCACCTAAAGGATCATACTTGACAAATAGCACAGCCATTTGGTCATACTTTCTCTAACTTGTTACTTCTTTTGATAAAAACTGACACATATCTTAGGATTTTTGTAGTATTCTTATAAATCAGCATTTGGTACGGTTGCTTTATAAGTAGGGATTAGTTTGACTAATTTTTAAAAAAAACCGATTTAAGTGTAAGAAGATATTGTGAACTGCTGCTATACTTTTAAAAAATTTGGAATTAATGAAAACTTTAGAAGTTTAAATTTTACAAGAGCGTATAAAAAGTAATAGTCTACTACCACGAATAGAACTTAATTTAAAAAATAATAATATACCGTGTTATTTTCCTAAATGATGTTACCCCTTTCCATTTCAAAAAATAATGTTTTTATTTTTCTATTTTCTCGTTTTATCATCTACTCCATTCTTTCTTATGGCTTAACCCAAGTGAGACGTCTGAGGTACAAGTAGCACTTATCAGAGTTGCTTTTTCAAAGAGCAATTACGTTCACTATACAGTCGGTCGTTATAGGAGACATATTATTAAGGTTTTACTTGTAGAGTTGAAAATCAGTTACATTTGCAGGGCTTGACATGTTCTTATGAGACTATATATATTTGGCTCAGTTAAAAAGACAAAGTGAAACCTTTTCGTTCCCTATGTTTTCTAGTAAGCCTGGAATGAAATTCGTGTTATTCTTTGGAATGGGTATGTTATTTTTCATAAATTAATTGTTTTAATAGATCGCCTACAACTTTTTAAATTATATTGGCAGGTTGTCTAACGAATATATATTATTTTAAAATTTCATTACTTTTAGTACTCATGAAACTTTTTTTATCTTTTTTTGTTTTTGTTTTTTTTTTAATAGGTTATATCAAGATATAAATAGATTTAAATAATTATCAAAGGATTGCAAGAATCAATTTAACTTTTAAAAAAATAATTTTTGCCAAATAACTCATTTTTTAACACATTTTATACTGTTACTTAGTTTACTGTAAATTTTATATATTTTTGTACAAAAGCCTTTCTGGATATGTTTTGCAATTTTTTTTAGTTTTTATTGATTTAACAATTCACTCTTAACTTAATAACAAAATAACAATAAAAAAATTAATAACATTATAAGAGTAATGATTATTTTCAGTGATATCAATGAAGATGTAGGTAAAAATTTGAAATTCTGCCCAAATGTCAGAAAACATCACTTTTAAATATCTGTTAGATTTTACTGCATTTCAGCATAGTAATAAAAAAACGTTAACTATAATTAAAAAGTACTGTAACGATCGCTGAAATAATTCGATTTCAATAACAAATATGATAGATAAATAACAAAAATACTCTGTTTTGATGAGAAAATAATATAGATAGATAGACTGAGAGAAAGAGAGAGTCAAAACCATTAGAGAATCAACCTTTGTATTCCACACGAGCAGACACATCAACCGAGCGGTTTTTTTTTCACATTTTTCGTATCGTATACGTTTATTCGAATTTTTATCGCGTAGTTTGGTTTTAACCGGATACTCTAAATCTTCTTATAAATATGCTGTCATTTTTTTAAATTTATTTATTTATTTTTTTTTAATAATTATTATTTTTACAATTTTCAAAAGATTATATCTATAATAATTTTTCAATTTTGGATACATTTTTTTTTTTTTAATAAAGAACATTACAGATATGTAGTAATAGGATTAAATGAATGAATTGATAACCTCTATAATTTTAATAGAAGTGTTCAAATTTAAAACACATCTATAAATAATTAGGCTTTTCGGTGGTTTACTTCTAAAAAATATTAGATCAACATTTACAAATTATTAGTTAACATAAATTTTTATTACTCTAATTACTTGTATTAAATTTCTACAAAATAATCGAGTTTACTGTTGTTTGTTGTTCAATATTAAATATTTTTATCGTTTTGTTAAGGTTTAAGAATATATGTTTGTATATTATAGGTGGAATTTACGTAATCCTTAAAAATTATTGAGAATGTAGAACGCCTGTTTTTTCGAAAATGTAGGAAAGCGTTCTGGAGGGAGAGGTATGAGGGTTGATCAGCTGTTTCGGTCATTCATTTTATTATCTGGAAAATTTAGAAGATTCTTAGAAAGAGGGAAAATGTATGAATCTACAGATTATGCAACATGCTTTGGAGACTTCTGACTTGATTTTTATAACTGACGATTAAAATCAGCGAATATTGTTTACTCAGCCTAACTTGTCGACTGCATTCTCTGCTTTCTAGGTACAATTAAGAGAACCTTTATTCACAGTTTTGTTTTTCATATTAAAAATGTAAGGGCAAATTTTCACGGTCCTTACCTTATTTCTTATCGTAAACGTGTTTATCACAACACGGCCGTTGCTGAAATTTTTCAGTGGTTTGTTCTAATTTTCATCCACTTTAATCAGATAATGGATGGATTATTTAATCGTGTTTATTGTTATTTGTGCCTGCAATCCTTTGGGAACAAATACAGGCCACAAATGATTAAAGAATACATAAAAACTGCTGGTACAGAATCTGCTGTAGCGGGTGCCCAACTAAGCTTTATTAATTTTTTCCACGTGTAATAAAATATTAATATTAGAAAATTGTAAATTATTAAATTTATTACGTAGTAAAATATTAATTTTGCGGTAGTTATATCATATTTTGTTTCTGTATGTTCAATATTTGCATGGCGTATTTGATTACGCACAATATCGATAGTATGTAAATGGTCGAGCAAATTTTTTTGGCTTTACTTCCCCAACCAAAAATTCTGTAAACAATGATATTATAAACAATGACGTAGGTACCAGAATGTTTTCCTTTCACAAATATTAAGCTGAAAACAAATATTCTAGATTAATGCGTATTATTTATTGAAAGTAAGTACATTTAATTATATTTAAGCAAGCACATAAGTGAAGGTTTTATTTATATGTTTAGTGTGTGTGTGTGTGTGTGTGTGTGTGTGTGTGCGTGTGTGCGTGTGTGTGTGTGTGTGCGTGTGTGTGTGTGTGTGTGTGTGTGTGTGTGTGTGTGTGTGTGTGTGTGTGTTAAATATTTTAATTTATATGACATTTTTTCCCTTTCCTCCTGAATCACTCTGAAAAGGGAAATAATTTGGTAACTGATTATAAAGCTTGAAATAAGAGAAAAATTTCATACAAACATACGTCCATATAAGCTTTTTATTGAGTTACGGCAAGCGAAATTTTCGCCCGAATTTCAGTTCCCCCGGTAAAATGAGGTGATACTTAACTAAGGCTTTATATAAGGGATAAACTTGATGATTTTATAACGTTCTTTGACCTGAAAAATCTAATAAAACAGGTCCCAGAACAGTACCTTTCGTAACTTTCAAGATGTATTGATTTATGTAGATATATGCAGTTGCAGAACTTTTAACAGAAGAAATATTTTTCAATTGAGGGATTAATTTTTATTTAAATTGTTAACTTGTTAACAAATTTACAAATTCGTTACAAAATTGACACCTCAGAAAGATATTTATATAAAATAGTCGTATTAGATTACGTACCGTACTGTAATAGCAATAAACATTAACTTTACATTTTAGATTTTTCATAAAAATAATACTTTACAACCATAAAGCTTTACTACCTTTACTTTACTGAGAAATAGAAATTACCGAGAGATAGTGTAACCAATTAACCATCGATGTATATTAATTAATTGTATGTTATAATGTTAAAGCGGGTTGTTCTCGATCCGTCAGCTTTTCCCCCACTCTTTCACGTCAACTCACCGGAATAGCTCATGTTGGAAAATTCACAAAACTAAAGATTGTCCAAAAAATTATTTTATCAAAGAGACACTGCTGCATTTTTTGTCATTATAATTTATCCATTTTGATTAAACTGCATGCCGTGCAACATAAAATTATCCGAATAGTCAAAAGAAGGAGAAAGTAGTATTAGTTTATTCTGTAATTATATAGCACTTTATACTTCTTATATAACCCACTTGCGGTTATTTGATGATTGTTTGTTTTTCATTTTACTGTAATGTAAATAAACAGTATCGCTTCTAGCCATCGGCAGGGTGGGAAATTGCACCAACCAGTTTTCATAAAAAATATCAATTAAAATGAGTAGAAAGATCATTGACATATGATCTCACTTTATAATAATAGATCTGACAACATCTGTGAATAATTAATCTAAACAAATAATTTTAATCTAAAAACCGAAGTTAATCAGAAAATGAAGTTTTAAATTGGTTACCCATGTTTTACATAATACTTTAAAGTTGACTACTCTATGGATAATATTTGTTCACTTAATAAACAAAATTATGTATGCAAGCAGTCATGAATTAATTAAATTCGTGCACACAAAAAAAAATATTGTTTTGCTTATTAACATTTTGCAAATTACACTATTTTTTCGAAATTTTCTGCCTTCCTTCTTTGTTTGGGTGTGAAAAATTTGTTTGCTCATCCTATATTTTTACTCTCCAAATAAGATCTAAATATTTGCTTACCAAATCCTTATACTAAAAACAGATTTTGCATTTTAATTGTTCAGGTTTTTTATAACAAAAATTTTAACTTTAAGTAATAATATAATCGCATTATTTTCCCAAATTGTATCACTCAAATGAAATTTCAAATGTGTTATTTTTTTATAAATAAAATAACAGCAGTTACCTTACTACAACTAATCACAACGACAATTTTAAAATTGTATGAAGTGGGAATCAAAATGAAAATGAACTTTTGATGGAGCTATTTCAAATATGTGGTTTGAAAAATATAGGATTATATTTCCTGACAAAGAGTATTTCGGATTAATAGAATAAACCATAATGCTTACATTTTATTGGACCCTTCTCAAATGTTAAAATTAAGTCTTAATATTCTATCGGATTTGAGGGTTATTGAATTCAAAAATAGCACTGATGATTTTAAATATATTGAAAACCTAAACAAATTTCAAAAGAAACAAGAACTATAAATTAGCTAATAAGTTATTCGAAAAGCATGTAATTTTACAAAAATTGTGAAATGAAAATTATCTGCACAGTGCTAAGGTTTTAGCTAATCCGAAGCATTGGAATTTTTGAGTATCAAAATTCCAATGTGTTTGCTAGTTACAGTGCTACAGTACAGTAGAAAAACTGTTTGATTATTATAATACAGAACGTTTTAAAGGTCCAATAAAGCTAGAAAATAAAGTTAAGGATAAAAAAATGTTAAAACATGCTGAAGTTTACTTATCTACACTAAAATAGATAATATATCAATTTCAGGTCACCCCAGAAAACCCTTTGCTTTTGGATTTTTAAGTAATATTAAGACTATTCAAATTTCAAAAGATAGATTATTAAAATTAGACAATCTTAATTATTTTTTAACATAAGATTATATGTACTCATTTATTTAAAACTTATTACTGCTGTATCTATCATAAGCTTACGTCAAAAACTTACAACTCTAATTTTATTCAGCAACGTGTAATTTGAAATAAAAAAAATATATTTCTACTGTTTAAAGATAACAAAGATTAAATGTACGTACATTTCTACTTAATAAACATGATCAGAAAAATACATTTGTATTTAATTATCCATCTTTATTATTTTTATTCGTTTTCATCTGTATTCAATAAAACTATACTGAAACATTTTGTGAAGTTATATTCAAATCTTAAACATAGTAAGAATTTTACAATAAAATATTTAAATATTTATTTAAACAAATAACTCATTCAACTATAAAGCTAATGAATAAATACGTTTAATAATTAACTGAATATTTAAAAACTAAACTAGCGAAACTATGAGATAATAAATTTCATAAACGGTTCCATGTTTCATAAAGACACAACGCACATAATTCAGAAAATTGACAAAAACGACGGGATTCTAAAGACGGGTGTATCAGTAACAGTCGGCTCGACATGAGTGGGAGGTACTCCCTTCATATTTACTTACGAATATGTTGTATGTGGTTGTAGAACAGGACCGCATTTATGTAGTTGGGTAGTAATCAATTTATGTGTGTATATATGTAGATAACTGAAACTGATATTAAATAATACAGTGGATTCGGAAAGTTGTTTTGCATTGGAATTATGGAAGTGTAATGACGAAACTTTCTTAATAATTACTTTGTACTTTCATTTCATTATTTTGTAGAAACGGATGTTACAATAACTGGAATGGTTTGTAAAAAGTATTGAAAATGACCTTCTCCAACATCAGTACAACACTGCATAATTTTCAATTTGCTTTCAAACACTTTAACCAGCTGATGTACTGTAATGTGTACGAGACATTACAGTTTTTCCGTTTTTTTAGTTTTAAGTTCGTCAATCGTGCGTGGTCTGGTGCGTTACACTGCTTGTTTCGCTGCCCTCCGTAAATAGTAAATCGGGAAGAAATTTCTGGAATCTTTCGAAAGTAAACTGGGTAAGTCAGATAGGGCGACCGTGCAAGCCACAAACTCCTCGAAATGAATTTTTCGTTTCACCAAAGACATTTCGTCAAAACGTCATTGACCTATAAGTTGTGTGCGCAGTGACCACATCTTGTTGGAACCAACCGTGACTGTTTTCCACTTCTGTTAACTGATTAATGGAAGTTTGTTAAAGTAGCTCCATAACAATCACTCATTAACTGTATTTTCAAAGAAATTGGACCGACAATGCGCGTTCTACTCACACCGACCCAGACTCTAATTTTCGCTTCGCGTAAGGATTGTTCATATCATTCATGAGGGTTAGTTGTCGGCCACAATTATGTATTTTGTGAATTAATATTCACAAAATGAAACCACGATTCATCTGTAAAAAACGTAATGACGAGAATACCTACGGAAGTTTGGTCAATGAAACGTTTAAACCATTAACAATAATTTATCTTTTGGTATGATCTATAGGTTTCCGTTCTTGAACACACATTACATTGTAGGGAAAAGTTTCAGTTCCTTTCTTCAGCTTTATGTGCGGTAGCAAGTCCGATATTTCACTGCTGTGCAAACTTACGCATTGGAATTTCGGCCATAGTATCCGAAATATCAAGTAGCTTCTGTTCGTTTAATTTAGATGGTCTTCCACTTCGATCAGCGTCTTAAACAGAGCCTGTTGCCCGAAATTTATCGAAAAGAGTTTGAACTGCAGTGTGATGAGGAACAGGAATATTTGAAAACTTTTCAGAAAATTTGTACTTCCCTAAATCAGTATTCGTGTTAACTTTACGAAACACTTGTTCAACGAGGAAAATGCGTTCCTCTAAAGAAAGAACCATTACGTCTCTCATCACTAGTGGCTCCGATAAACAATACCACACGAAATAAAGCGAAGCAGGTTCAGTCACAACTCAGCAACTGACGTCTTGGTTTATTACTGAGCAACACCCAACGAACCCACAAAGCAACCAATCTAACGCCGAATGAACAGAATGCAACACATAATTTTAAAGCTTATTGCACAGCGACTTTCCGAATGCGCTGTGTTAATATTTGTTAAGAAAAGCAGAAATTCGTATTTTTATCAATGTTCAAATTATTCATTTATATAATGCATAGATTTTGACAATTGATTTTTTTCTGTATCTTGTTGAGAGAATTAATCCGTTCGGTCTCGTAGTAAATTTCTTCCGGATGATTAGATAAGTAAATTTTTTAAATAAATATTTCCATGGTTAAGTAGATTACTTGAAGATATTACTTTTGTCATCATTATTGTAGCGTAATATATATTGTCTAATGCCATTCAGATAATCAAATTATTTTAGTGCAAAAACTAAACAAAGTTAGATAGAAATATTAAAGTATAAGAGTAGGATTTATTTTGCAGTACTGATTTTAAATTAAAAAAATTAACAGAAAATACCTTCTTTTTTAAATTACTTAAAAATGTAACCATACTAAGTAATTTAAAGTTATGCTTTTTCAATTTTTCATTTAATTTTTTTTTCTTGAAATAGACAATAAATGAAGGATAACTAGTTGGTGGTAATTTGTTTTCAATTTGAAGCCAACTTCAAATTTCCAGTTACAGTTGAAATTTAAAGAATTTACAATGTATTATTTCTTAATTTATCTATTATTATTTTTTAATATTTTTATTTGTAGTCGCGTTAATATTTAATCATTAACGACTTCTTAATGCAATGTAACTGTAAACTGAACAAACTCAGGCCGATCATTCCTGAGACATGTGATTAACTGAAACCCAACCACCAAAGAACAATGAGAGGAAGGATGAACCAAGAACCAAAGAAAGATAAGATAAATGAGAATTTTTGTAGCATGTGAAAATGCTATGCCTCACCGGGTTCGAATCCCGGTCAGGCATGGCATCTTCACACGCTACAAAAATTCTCATCCTCTGAAGTAATATCTAATGGTGGTCCCGGAGGTTAAAAAATAAAAAACCACCTAAGAAAACCGGTATCCACGACTTATTATTCAAATCCAAATAAAAGAAAATACCTTTATTAAGATTTGAACCTCAGAATTCCCGACTTCGAAATCACCTGATTTACGACGACGAGTTTGCCACTTGACCAACCCGGTGTTTTTTTTATTTATATTATTTTTCAGCTTCTAATTTTTTTTAATTCATTTCAAATTCATTTACTGTAACTGTTTTCTGGTCTTGAGTTATATAACTTATTTCCGGTTTGATTATTGCGTTAACAATTACAATTTTGCCCATCAGGATATTTTTATGTACATTGCTATCAATGATGCACAGCTGGAATAAAAAGTATTCACAAAGTGACGCAACCTTACAGAAGCATGTTTCCTTCGTTTGTTGCAGTTTTAATTGAGGAAAATTGAGGAAAAATGGCTTATACAATTCAGTAGTGAGTATTCATCGTCTCTCAACACACTTGATGTGTCAGTTATGCCCAGACCCAGAATGCTTTCACAGAAATTATGGTGTAGATGCACTAAACAAGTCATCCATCAAGTGTCTGTAAGACAAATTCCAAGAGACAGGAGATGTGGCAGATGCAATCAAACGTGTTCGACCAAAATTACTATCAGAATAGTTGATTTGCATGCAAGCTGAACATTTTGTTAGTCCCAAAAAACTTTTGCGCCGCCTATCTAGCCAGTCTGGTCTCACCATAGGTAGTGTCCACACGGAACTGCGCAAGTGTTAAAGATGCATCCGTATAGAGTTCTTGTTGTTCACGAGTTGTTACCTGTATATCCTGGAAAACGTGTAACTTTCCGTCAGTGATTCATTTCATCTGAAATGTTAGATAAGGAAGAACTCGAAGATTGTTATTTGTCTGACAAGGCATGCTTTTACGTTGATGGATACGTGAATGCACAAAATTCAAGCATTTGGTGTATGAAAAGTCCGTATCAGCTGCACGTGACTCTCTGCAAGGACAAAAAACGAATTTTTGGTGTGAAATTTCACGTAGGCGAATCTTCATAATTCCTTCATGGTACGGTGAACAATTATCGCTACATACAGATTTTGCAACATTTTGAAAACACTATAACTGCAGACCAGCTAGAGTACACGTGGTGACAGCAGGACAATGCTATGGCTCTTACAGCCAACAAGAGAATGACTTCCTGGATCAATGTTTTCATGGACAAGTGATTTCGAAGTAGTTGAGGTCACCTCAATTTCCTGATGACCTTTTCTTGTGAGGTTACCTTAAGGATGCTGCTTACAAAACTCATCCTCACAGCATTCCTGATTTTCCGAGAAAAATTGCATGAAATATCGTATTCAATTTTATGATTCGCATAACAAAGGCCACTTTCAACTACTATTTAATTTACTCAATTTCCCATAAGGTTGCGTCACTTTTTGAACATCTGTATTATTATCTTGTGTTAAATTATAATTATATTAAGATCAGAGTTGAATATTTTACGGGTATTTCTGGGTCATTTTTAATACAGAGTAACTTAAATGAATAAATACCAAAAAGTATTGTTCTACTAAGAAAATCTGTTTAGATTTAAATAAAAAAATGTAGCTACGATTTAAACCAGTGTAAATAAAACATCATTTTTCGATTTTTGTTAATTTTGTTTTTTTATGAAGTCAACGCTTATGGTTGACTTACCATAAGTAATGTGTATTAGAAATTTTGTGACAAATGAAAAACCAGAATTCGTAACTGAGAACTTTTCGTTGAAAAATTTACACGCTATCGATGATCGCAAAACCAAAATCGATAAAAATAATTTTTGAGCAATCAGAAAAGATTTTAATTATGTATATATTTAATAATTATATTGCAAATAATAACATAAACAATATTATATATTATTTTCTTTATTAATTTTAAAATTATTATTATTATTATTATGAAAAAAAAGTTTTTATAATTGTCATTTCTGTCAAAAATTCTTTCCAGAAGTATTTATTATAGATGCACATCATAAATTTAAACAAATGAGATGGAAGTTACGTTACAGTTTATGGTCTTATTTATATTAAGCTCTCATTACACAGGAATTCCATCTCATATATTAATCTCATGAGAATTCATAATTTCAACTGAAACATGTGCACGTACAACGTTAAAGAACTCTTATATATTTTATAATGTTAAAAAAGTTTTGTTTATTGAATTAACTCTGTAAAAACATGAAACCATAATAAAAGATTGTTTTTACCTCGTGTTATCCTTTTTTTAATTTAATTTTCTTATTTCTAAAATAAAACGAGTTTTTTTTAAGTACATTTTTATTTTTTGTTGAACTATATCCCTAAAAAAATTACAGAAAAGCAAATAAATAAAAATTAGACCTATTATACTAATATTAATTGGATTTGAATCTACTCATTCGCAAATAATTTATCTTTTCATTTCACCATTTCATACAATACTAACGCATGTATTTTATCACCTCAATTTGGATTCAGTCAAGGATCTTTTTATTAATATTGAAAAAGCCATTAATTTTGACTGGCTGCTCGAATTTGACCAAAATATTTAGAAAATAGAGATAATTTCAACATGTAGACTTGTATTACTTCTAACTCATACAAATATATATATGCGTGTATATATATATATATATATATAGAGAGAGAGAGAGAGAGAGAGAGAGAGAGAGAGAGAGAGAGAGAGAGTGACAGAGAGACTGACAGAGAGAGACAGAGAGATAATTAATGGAACATCTTTATCATTTACTACTTTTTCCCTTTTATTCCTGACTAATACTTTCTTAGAGAACTCTGCTTTTTCAGAACGGTTTTTTATATATAATTCAATAAAAAATTGCAGATGTAAAGCAGTTGCAAAGATAAGTGTTTACTATTCGAGCCAGTGAAATAAAATAAAATAGAAAGTATAAACTTTTATTTCAGTAACTGAAATAGTAAACCACATCTTCTTTCGTTTATTTTTTTTTTACGAAAACTGTTCTGAAAAGCAGAGATCTTTGAGAAGAAATTAAACTGTGACAAAATAAAAAAGAAATTAAGTAATACATTTTTTCTCCCCTCTCCTCCGAATCGGATTCTACAGTGAAGCATAACACAATCAGGGAGAGTGTCCTTTTACTCTAACATGCCAGCTGGATCTTAACTGTTAATACCTGCCTCCAACTCCCAGAGTAGGGTTACCAGGCTCGACTATGTCGTTCCTGTTTCCTCACCCTAGGAGCCGGAACTCGGTCTTTATTCCTTATTTGCCTCAAACGAGAACACCCAAAAGAGTATTCTCGCCAGGATTGCGGTCTTTTCTATGAAGGACGAGACAGTCCCCGTGCCTCATCACTGCTACCCATCTGTACGTGCACAAACGAATAGCAACTCAGCAGGAAGCTGTCCCTCATCCCCTCGTTGTCCCACCAGCCCTATCCTTCTGTTGAAGGACCCGTGTGATAAAATCAGATATAGCACGGAATTGTACCTCATTCGCCAACATGCGGCTCACGATACTCTTTACCGTAAGTAGCCCAGTAATCAGCTCACATTGCAAGCGCTCCATGTCCCAGATCCGACAGGCAAACACGACATGCTCCGGAGTGTCGAACTCCCCGCAGGATAAACAAAAGGGGTCATCAGCCCGCTGTCACGCATTCAAATATACCCGGAACACGCCGTGGCACCGCCCGGTGAAGGAACGATCCCAACGAGCCTGCCAAGCTTGGAACATCCGATCTTGCACCTCAGCCTTTGTTTAAATAAATTAAAGATTAATATGTAACGATCTTTTGATATAAACCACTAGTCTCCGAAAATGATTGTCGAAAACAACAATAATTCCACGCAAGACTAATTATGAAAAGTAGAAATAGAACCACTTACCGCTGCCGTCATACTGAATAACTAAACTCCTGCATATAAGCAATACATTTTAACCGGATTGGCAGTTGATAATAACCGTTATAAGAGATATATTCTTTTTATTTATCACTATACTGGTATATAATTAACATCATTATCCTCTGGTAAGGCAAATCCAATTAGTGCCTCTTGAAATTTAGTAACCGTCACAGATCCAAAAAAAAGGAATAATAATAATAAATAAAATTGAAGCGTACAATGCAAAACAATTAATCTGTGTTGCGAAACAATTCCGAGTGCCACCAACTTACTACTGGAAATTATTCTGTCTATACGCTTTTAACATAATCTATCGAAGCAAAATTTAGTGACAAATCTTACAAATCTTATCCAGCGATAAAATTTGAGACGGTCAACATATTATATAATATGTAGTAAATTTATCTGTAATTGCCAGCATCTTCTTTCTCTTTAATAAAAAATAATTACATAGGAAAAGAAAACATTAATGGATAGAATTCTCAGAAAAAGTATTTCAGGTTTTATGTTACGTATACTTGATCCTTTACATGCGTCAGAACCATAAGAAATATTACCTCATGGTGTGAAAGAACAAATAAATGAACTTCTTTTTATTAAAATCAATGCATTATTTAAATTGTCTCTGCTTTTTAGGGGAAAAAATTATAACCCATAAACTAATTTTTAAACAACGCTTGAAGTTTTAGCGAGATTTTCAATCCTTCAGGTGGAATATTTTACTGAAATTATCCTAATAGTGAAATCCTACTATAGGGAGAGAAGATCTGGCTGAATGATTTTTTTTTATAAAAAAGTTTAATAATACTTCCATTTCTCTCGGATAAGAGAGGATTTATCCTCAGAAAGTGTGAACCTGACTTTGGGACGTAATATAAGTTTTTTAAGAAAGACACCTTTTTTTCAGGTTTATGTACCTAAGGGTTTAAACCTGAGCAGATTAACTCGAAATTATTAATTAATAATCCACTGCTGTCATTTCCAACGTATCAAAGTGGTTAGAGAGGTTTCGAAGGTCAATTCTGGTTTTGATCTGCAAGTTAACTAGAAAATTGAAAGAGGATAGAACATAGTTGCTGGCTTTCTAAGATTCTTAGCCCTGAGGATGATGACTGAGGGGGTTTTAATGCTTTTATAGATGTATAAACAATCCGGGTGGCTAGGGCCTGTCTGGATGCTTACTTCGCCAACATAGGCGTTTTGGCATGAAGCCCCGGTTAGCTGAGATATTCTCTGTTATGATGAAAGGATGTGTTGAGAATATGAGATGGAGCTGCGAATTGGGAGATGTAGGACTAGAGCAGAAAGCTCCCAAAAGCGCTTTTGGAGATATGTTTTGAGATATACTTTTGTTAGATATGTTTTCATCTTCAAACGATATGTTTTTAATTTGAAGTTTTAAATTTAAGATTTTTTTCTTGTTTGAGTAAATCAAGAATTTAAGTAAATTGAATTGTGTCGTTGTGATTAATACGTGATTTTTTTTATATTAGATTAGTATTTTGGTGTACAAAAGATTCACCAAATAATGATCTCGCTGCATAGTCTAATTGAAGTTAGGTATGGAGTAGTTTTTGTATGAAACCTTCGGTGTTAAAGGCGCGGGGATCGCGCTTCCGCGAATTGGTTAATTTGATAGTTAAAGAGTTGTAAGTTATAGGGTCGAGTTAGGAAGAAACCATATGAAGATGAAAATAAGTTGTGCAATAATACTGGTGAAAGTGCCTGCCGAGGTATTTGCATCGATGGCATCCTGACAGAGGCCAAACTGATGACTGTGATGTGTTATCAGATGTGTTACTGTGATGTAATATAACACATCACAGTCATCGTCTCAAGGTGGGTCTCTCCTCTACAGGAGATGTTCTCATTTCTAAGTAAAAATTATACTAACTAATTAAAAGATTAAAAATATACTAATTACTCTAATAAAAATTGTTGGAAACCAAAATATATTTTTTTCGATTTCAAAGGAACTTTTTTATGGGAATTGAATTTAAGTATATGATACAGGAAGCCCTACCAGGAAATGCTGGATATTATCTTTTTATCATTAAACGTCTTTTTCTTAACGTAATATCAAAATACGAGTATTTTGTAAAAAAAAAAAAAAAAAAACTAATAATTAAAATAAGAATTTTATTTGCATTGATATTAGTTTAGGAAACGGTATTTTTAGACGTAATCTGTTTTAAAATCCGCAGAATGTGATTTTATTTATGAATAATTTAAAAAAATTGTTTTTTTATCACCAAGGCAAAATAAAATAAAAGATATAAATATTGATAAAATCTCGTCGATTGTCACAGTATCACAATATTCATTCCACGTTCGTGTTCTAAAAAAAAAGAAAAAAGAAATTTTTAATTTTTGTTTTAGAACCAGAGAACATATAGTGCAATGGCGGGTGAGCAGTCATTATTTCCATTCATTTCGTTGCTAAAATATCTATCTCCGTTAATTTATTGAACCTATTGATTTTGTGTACTCGGATATTATTCTTTGTTTTATTCTACATGCTTTCGTTGTAATCATTTATTTCCGTTTGTTACAAAAATTAATACTCAGTAATGTTGTCCGAATCAATATAAAAAAAGAATACAGCTATATTTTCAAATGTATTCCATAACCTACATCCATTCTTTTGTAAGCTATAGTTAGTTCTATGCATTATCATTTTAAAATAATTTTTATTAAATAACTCAAATGTTATGTCAAGATTTATTATTTATATTTAGGATGCTACATATTTTATATGCCTTTATTGATGGATGGCAGATTTCTTAAAAAAAATTTTTTTCAAGTTTTTCTCAAAAGGAATTAGCGTTTCAATCTAAAGAATGTACAGTTTATAAGTAATTGTTATTAAAGCTTTTATTAATTAAACTTTTCGAAAATGGTCTTTTACATTACAAATTAGAAAATTTTCCCTAAATATGAGAAACGTAGATACAAATGTGCGGCCATTATTTAGATATCATTATCTATAATTCTGGTTTAAATATGTGAAAAAGAACCTAACAGTCAGAAGTTTACATTACTCATGATCAATTGTCATCTAGATAGTTTTATAATTTTAAACCGTATCTTAAACACGGCTAAAACTTAGTGTCAAGTTTCTTTTTTAATTGAAGAACGCTGGTTTTAATAAAATCTAGTCTTGGATTCCATTCTCAGTAATTTTTGATGTTCTATTATATTTCGTTCATTTTCACAATAAAACGAAATTACTAGTTTATTATAATACGGAATTATAGTTGTATGAAATTAAGTAAATTAACGACAGATTTGGGAGGCGGAAGTTTTCTAACTGCATATACTGCGACCGGTTGGATACTACGGAGCAGACATTCTCTATGATTGCTCTCGATGTAAAGGAATGAAGGTGAGGTCTCATCTACAGTGGATCACGCCGGAGGCCGCAATGGACTATATGCTACGGGGCGTAGTCGAATGGAGGGCGATAGAGGATCTGGCAGCTGACGTCTTAAATCGGAAGAAGATCGATTACCGTGAGTGGGGGACAGATTAAGATGCCTATGGGGGAACGCGGGGGGGGGTGGTGATGGACAGCCCCTTGCAGAGCTGCCGTTCATCCATACTTACATGGATGCCGATGGTATGAAGACTTTCTCACCTCTGTGTAGAAAAAGACCGAGTCCCGGCTGCCGGGTTGGGTCCTAGGAACGGCGTAGCCTGGCTACACCGCCCCGGCAGTTGAGGAAGGAAGATCCAATCGGCGGACCGACCTCTGCCATGGCAGACGTACTGCCGGTAGATGGGAAGGCCCGTTAGAGTTTCAAAGACACTCCCCTGTGATGAGTTATACTTGATTGTAGGTCCGTCCCAGGGGAGTAGAGGAAAAAAAGGAAATTAATGACAATTAGATATGCGGTTAATTTTAATTAAATCTGAATTTTTACATTACTTTTGTACTTTAGTCGTTCCAGTTAATTCTTTTTTATTCATTGGCTTTCATATCAGTCTTATGGTTATCATTCTGTGATCATAAGGTTATGATCACAAGAAAGAATATATATATATATATATATATACACACACGAGTATTTATTATAATATTTTCATGATTTCAATAACATTTTATTTTATTGTAATATTTTCAGTATTATTAATTTGTTATAATTTATTACATGATAATATTAATAAAATTACTCCAGTTGAAATTGTGTCTAGTTATTAAATTTTATTTGGAAGGAAATGAAATCTGTTTTTTTAATCTAGTGACTCATTTCAAGAATATTTGCCATAACATTGTTATTTTTGACCGGATTTGAAAAAATAAGGGTTTCATTTTCTTAATCATAAAATGATTAACTTGTTTTTCTTAAATTTTTTAATTACATTTAAATAAACCAGCGGTTGCAAAGATATTAATAATTATAAAGTTTACCTCCGCCTTTTTCAAATGGATGGAGAGATCAGATTCATTGTTTTTATACAAGTAAACCTTTAGGTAGGCTAGCAGTATACAAAATTTTGGTTCAATATGATTAAACACATTCCTGAGAAATACATATTAATGTTAAAAATAAAGAAAATGGCGGATAGCCGGTAAACTAAGCGTTTCCATAAATGTGTTTATTATAACATTGTTTCTTTATTTCGATGTAGAAATCCATCTCCTGAATTCTTGAAACGGTTTTAATAAACACATTGTATATATATATATATATTTGTAATTTTTATGTCAAGTAAACGAAACTATTGTTGGGTTTCACGGCATAATACATAAGCCTATAAGAAAAGGTTTTACTATGCTTTATAGTTTTTTAATGAATTACCTAACTAAAAACAATTCCAACTTATTTATTTAAACTTAAATTAAAAGATTTCCCTTCAAAAAACTGTATTACTGTGTTGATGACTTTTATAAACAACTATGTTTAATTAAACTAAACCTCAATTCCTTGTATTCCAATTTAATGTGTGGCTATTTAACTTTTCTTTACGTTACTATTATTTACTTTAAACTAGTTAACGCTGAATACTAAAAATACTCTTGAACTCAAAATACTTACATCTCCCTCACCGCATAGAAGAGTTCAGTACTAAAAAATATATATAGCATACTTCTACATAAAATAAATAAAAGTTAAAGCAAAAAAAATACATACATATATATATATATATATATATATATATATATATATATATATATATATACACACATAAATTAATATTTGTATAAAGTACTTTACTTATTCAACCTTTCTTTTTTCCTATCAACGGCCCTCAAAATTTGTACTTTATTCCGTGCCAATTTTATTTATTTAATTCATATATTCTACCAATATTAATTCAAAAATTTAGCTTTTGCAAAAACAGAGTCAAAATATATGTATCTTTATTAGAAAAACTTATTTGAAACGTTTTCAGTCGTTTTTGCAACCGGTTTTATGATCCTCAAATGATTGGTACTGTTATTTTCACAATTGCAACAGTTGCTTTACTCCTTTTTTTCTTTCCTAATGTGTACTTTGCAAACTGTTCACATAGTGAACAATAAATAGTTTATGTTTTACCGTTATTACACTTCAATCTGTTAGACAAATATACAGCGCGATTAGAGTTCTAAGATCAAATGTGATATGACTTTTTTCGTAGTTGATTTTTTGTTAATAGGTATCTGACTTCGGTATTTATAGAATGTTGTTCCATTTTTTGATAATGCCAGAAGTTTTCTTCATTTTAAAATTAGTTTTTAATTTTATACTTTTTTCTTTTATTTTTTACTAGAACCTACTTCTACTAATATTTTACGAGAAAGATAAGGTAGATAAAATTTTGGAAGAAAAAATGCCAGACCTTGCCGGGAACCAAACCCGGTAATCAATCGATGTAAAAATCAAGATGATACCCGTTACACATTACCAGACAACCAGATATTAATATTATTAATGTACAGCAATATTATTATAAAAATTTAAATCTCCACTTTTAGGATTCATTCTTTTAAATTGATCCTGTACGTCCTAATGTGATTTGATGAAAATGTAAATTTAATCAAGGAAATAAAAGAAACGGTACTTACAAAATCTCACAAGTGATTACATTACCACAAAAGTTAAATTAATTATGTTTTTAGTGATCTTAAAAGAAAGAAAGTATAATAAATGGTGGTTTAGTTTTATAACAATTGTTTGTCAATCATTACTTCTTATCCATTTAAATATAGAATTGTAAAACAATAGTTAAGTTTTTCTACTTTAATTTTAAAGTTATTTGTGAGATATTATTCTTATAGTATTTTTTTTCTTTTTTTTTTTATAAAAAAAGTAATGCCTTTGTTTTAACTTTTCTATTACAATATAATTTATAGATTAATACCTATTATCACACTGATTAGTGTTTGACTTTTCCCTTTTAAAATCTAACATATTGAACCTTTCTTTGAATTATCATAAAGCTAATAAAATGTAAATTTATTGTTATTAAGATATTTATAATTCTCTATACATTCTACGTATATATATATTATAATATATATAATAATATATATATATATATATATATATAATGTAAAGCAAGAAATTAATGAATCCCTTTCTGTTATTAGACAGCGGTGGATGTAATATATATATATATATATGTATACTACGTATACATTATTAAGTGTTATGAATACGACACGTGTAAAGCAGCCGAAATACAAGACACCTCTCACAATTGTTTTGTCCGTAAATTAAGGCTTCTACTATGTAACAATTCCTGTTTTAAGCAAAGTGAAGCCCTTGTAGGACGTAATATCACCTGAGAATTTTGATGGGCCTAGTGTGCTTATGTACAAGAGTATATTCGGCTGAATGAAAAAGGCAATGGAAAACCACCACCTAATTTTCCATGTTCCATAATATTCTTGAGAATGTTATCAGGTGTAACTTATTGGACTCGTGTCTGATCGCATATTACAGTTATGGATATGAAAATAACTAACAAATACATGGTGATGAATACTATCAAAATTAAACTATATTTATCAATTAATATTGCAAAGTAATGTTTAATTTTTACCATTTAAAGAAGTTTTAGACAATTTTTCGTTAGTTTAGTATGTTGGCGGGCAGGGCGGTCTAGGGGTTAGCTTGTCAGCGCAAATCAATTGTTTAATAGGTGATTTTTAAAGTCAAAGGTTCTCAGGTTCAAATCCTAGTAAAGCAACTTAGTTTCTTTTATACGGATTTGAATCTAGACAGTGGATAACGGTATACTTTGGGGTTGGGGTTCAATTAACCTCACGTCTCAGAAATGATCGGTCTGAATCTGTATAAGATTACACCTTATTTGCGTGTCATACATAACATCCTAACTCATTGGGCCGTGGGGGGTTGCCTATTGTTCACTAGTTGAACAGATTACAACGTACATATTAGGAGAAAAAAAGAATATTTAGTATGTTCACTGAAAATCTAATATCTTTCAAGGTCGTATTATACTTATTAAGTCCACTTCTCATAGTCTTAAAAAGCAACTATATCGAACAATTCAGAATTTTTCAAATCTGTTTTTACCGAATATAAAAATGTTACTTCTTAGTTCATCTTCGTATTTTTAATTCTTTATTATTTTTGAGGCCTATAGTTAACCTAATACATATAATACGGACTAAAGGTAATTTTTCAGCGTGAAAAGTTGACTAAATTTTTTTAGTTTTTATTCTTAGAACCTAAATTTTTAAATGATTTTCCTGTCAATATTAGGCATGGAGGCACTTAACAATAGGTGTTTATGCACGCTTCTTATGATTTAGTGAATCTGCTGTTTAAGATTATAATCTAGAGTTATCTGTTTTTGTCATCTATTTTTTACGTCATAATTTTCTTAAATCTGATTTTAATTGCGTCATAAAATTCTCATGGTAAAATATGTTATGTTATTAAAATTCTTATATTAATTTTGAATAATTTAATAACTACTTGTCATTGAATTATGTTTTATTCAACTTTTCGATATTGTATATATATGATACAATACGGGTGACCCCCGTAGGAGAAGACACCCGTTTTGTGACGATCCCAGTCGCCACACACCCCCTCGTTCCTAGCCCTGATGAGCTTTACCGGAGGTCATCTTTTAGACCCTCTAAACTTGATATTACAACACACTCATCAGTTTAGTCTGTCATGATTCCACCAACACAAATGCCTCAGCAGACATTTCCATCAGTGTATTTACACAACCTATTATCTATCGCCTTCGTTTGGCCTTTTCCAACCACGAAACCTACCATAACTTTCAGTACCCAACTATCAAATTAACCCGCGCTAACTAACCCTAACAGCCGCGCCTTCCTCTAACATGGAATGTTTCACACAAAAACTATTCCTGTATCTAACTTCATTTAAACTGCGCTCACATCGTTACTTGATTGGGTCTTTAAATAAGAAAAAAAAACAAAACCAAGAGATACAATATCTAAATATTGTAGGACAAAATTATCGTTGTTGAGATCAACATTTGTTTTGTTGGATACTATCCTCATACCAACAAAACAATTTTTGATCGCACCAACGATAATTTTGTCCTACAATATTTTGATTCTGTATATTTCTTTATTTTGTTCTTCCTTTTTACGTTCATTTTGGGTTTTTCAATATTTTTCAGTGCAATTTACTTAGGCCAAATAGTTAAGATGAAAAGCAGGAAAAACTATGTGAAATTTTATAATACTAATTTTTTTACATAGTTTTTGATTAAATGTTCAAATTGTACAAATCAAAAAGGAAAACAATTTTATCAATGCCAAAAAATTTTATTAATAAAATAACTGTTAAAATACAAAATAAAACTCGACAACTAATTACACACGTTTACGTAGAATATTCACAAAAACGAACAAAAAATATTTAAATTCTTTTTTCTTTTTTTATAGGAATTTTTTCGGGCTACAGTAAATTAGAGATGTGAAATTTAATATTACTTCTACATTTTATATTGTATTCAGGTACCTGTAAGTCTTAACCAACCGGAGGCCATTCACTTTAGTGGTTGGGTTTTAATTAATCACGCATCTCCGGAATGGTCTATCTGAGAATGTACAAGACTACACTTAATTTACATTATATATATCATCCTCTGAAGTAATACCTTACGGTGGTTCCGGAGGCTAAACAGAAAAAGCAAGTAAAGTGGAGACCACTGAAGCCACCACCATTTCATACAGCCAACACAGTTTATTAAATTTCACATCGCTGATTAACTTTCTGTATCCTGAAAAAAATGATTAAGAAAAAGAAAAAAAGCTTAACTATTTTTTGTTCGTTTTCGTAATTATTCTAAGTAGATGTGAACAATTAGTAGTAGGGTTTTTTGTTTTTTATAATTATTTTATTAGGTCTTTTTTGTTGTTTCCATAACTTTACCATTCAATATACTAGTCACCTAGATACGATACAGATAAAAGTTTTCATTTTTTTAAAAACTTTGTGCTATTTAAATAGAGATTTGAAAGTTAGTGAATGATAATTTACATGCGTGTAACATATTTTGTGCTAGCCGCGATGTATTTCTGCTTCCTTTTGCTGAGCATATTTTTCGCTCATATCTCGAAAAAGATGAATTTTTTGAAAAAAATCACAAAAAATGTTCTTTTTTTTTTTTTTTTTTTTTTTGAAATACCATTATTAAAATTTTAGAACAGAGTAGGTTTTAGTTTTGTCTCTCGGTGTAGGGTCTTCTCTTCTAGATAAGACAATTTAAGGTACCCTACTTTACTTCCAGGCCGATGACCTGTTACCCCAAAAGTTGGTTGTAATTGGTTGACTCTGTGAAGCTACAGAAGGGAACAAACATACATAACAGTTAAATATATTATCCCTTCTCTTATGGACGTAGTCGGGTAAAAAAGTGTAAATACTTTAAATAAGTTTATTAAAAATATTTTACATTTATCTGATTGAATAATAATTTTTTTGCCAGTATCGATTTACAAAAAGTATCTCCAGTGAAAAGATAAGTATAAATTAAACTTTAAAATAATTGTAAAAAAAAAACTTGTCGAAATTTAAAAAAAACTTGCCGATCTGCGTGACGGAGTGGTAACGTCTCGGCTTTTCATCTGGAGGTGCCGGGTTCGAATCCCGGTCAGGCATTGCATATTTAATTCACTTCAAAATTCCATTTCCTTATCCCACGCTACACACTTAAAGGTAATAAGTTTATATATCAAGCCAAAAAAAATTATAAGAATTACAAGTATAATATTATTTAGCCCGGCATAATTAATGTTATAAACAAAAACATTTCTCTTACGATTTTTTGTGTATTATTATTTTTCTACTAAAGATTCTTTCTTTGTAAAGATAATTGTGTGAGGAAAATTAGTTACTGTTAAAACAATCAAAGCCTAAATATTTAATAAAATTATTAAATGATTTTCATTTTTTTAATAAAATATTTGACGTTATTTATTTATATTATTATTTTTAATTATACGAAGGTAAGTTAATGTAATTAATTTTTTAATTCGGTTTCTTTATTAATATTTAAATTTATTTGACGTGTATTTTTAATGTCTAGTTTTTTCTCAAATAAGTGGGAAAAAGGGAAATTCTTAATTTTAAAACGTTTTTCTACAACATGGAAAATCTCCTTTCGATCCTTTTGAAAATGTATTATTTCATAAATCTTAAAAAAATATGTTTATCGATAATATCAACGTTAAATCTGAATTACTCTCCTTAAGTACTATCACAAACTGTTGAATAATGTTATAGCGGGTAGTTCTGACTGAGTGTACTAGTTATGGCTGGATTGAATCATTTTATTGTTATAGATTTAAACATAAGTAGTCTGAGCGGTTTACCGCTCAAGGAAATCTATATAAATGATTCTAAGAAATTACATTTTAAAAAAGTAGTGTTCTTTCAACTATAAAGAAGCAATGCAAATTCATCTAAAAATGGTAGTTTTGTTTGTTATTTATTTTCATATATTCTGTAAATCGGCTCAAGTAAAATACACACCCAGAAAAATCTATACTTATCCGATACAACATATATATATGTATGGGTGTGTGTGTGTGTGTGTGGTCACGCGCGCACAAAAAACACACACACATAAAGGGTATAAAAGAAAGCAGCTTAGAGCATGTGCATTTTTTCAATATTGTATGGTTTATCTTATGTGAACGTTTCCGATATATTTCTTACATTTTATCATTTTATGAGGTCTTTGTTACTGGTTATATTCAGTCCCAAATATATATGTTATGTAGGCGATGATCTAACTGTATTATACGGAAGCCGTGAATGCTTCTTAAATTTTGTTACATCAATACTTTGATTTTTATTCTAATTAATTCTCTTTCTTAACTGTTTCTGTTTTATTGACCACTTACCCAAATTTTTAATAATGTGCTGCTGTAGTTTAAATCGTACCTCTATCAAACTTAAAAGGAGGATCATCTAATATGACTTTTCACATATCATCCAGACCCCGTAGGGTAAGACACCTGCCTTGTGACGATCCCGGTCGCCGAACCACACCTCCGTTCCTAACCCTGATGGCTTCACCGGAGGTTGTCTTTTAGATCGTCTAATTTTGATAACACAACAGTCATCAATTTGACTATGTCACCGATGCAAATGCCTTGGCAGACATTTCCATCAGTGTATTTACATAACCTACTATCGCCTTCGTACGCCCTTTTCCAACCACGACCACCTGCCATAACTTACAACCCTCAACTATCAAATTAACAATTCGCGGAAGCGCGATCCCCGCACCTTCCTCTAACATCGAAGGTTTCGCATAAAAACTTCTCTTGTATCTAATTTCAATTAGTCTATTCACCCAGATCATTACTTGATTGAGTCTTAAAACATCAAAAATACTATCTTCATACTAACAAAACAATTGTTGATCGCAACATCATCAGTTTTATCCTACAATTTAGTTTACTCTAACTCCTCTTGATTTACTTTAAAATCAAGAAACAGATTCACAAAATTAATAAGCCTCTAATGAAAATGTTACCTATCTCCTCTGCTCTGGTCCGCTTTCGGAAGCGAGATCAATGCCTACAACCTCCCCTATCGCAGCTCCAGAGTTCACCACACATCCATCTCATCCTAGCAATTATCTCAAGGCTAACCAGGGGGCACGATGCCAAAACATTGTATTGGTGAAGTAAGCACCCAGGTGGATCCTTTTTTTTTAAATGGAGGAACCCCATTTATAGGCGCCGAAGCAGTGCCGGACTCGCTAACAGGGCTGTTACAGAAAATGCGTATGTATGTATTTCTGCTCACTACCGACTAAACTTCCACCCATGGCGACCCCACATTCTGGGAAACCGCTAATAAAGTATTACTTCAGGAGAGAGGTAAGCGCCCACACACACATTCGGTCTCCACTAGCAAACATCATCCATACCAGACTACTACACACACTGCGCACCACAAGTACCTAAAGAAAAAAACATTCAGAAAATATTGAACACCTAACAGGTACTAAGACATACCACACACATTTATACATTCATACAATCAAACCAACACAAGACAAGCGCACCACAATCAAGAAGACAAGCCACTAGACATAACTTATCCACCAAAGTACACTCAAAAGTTAATTAAATTTCCACAATCTCACCCAGAGTACACAAAACACACACCTATCAACTAACACACACAACAACTCAAAACTCAACTACTTACCACTTGTCACTTACCTACGCGACCGTCAGCCATAATCATTAAAAATGTGAGCAACGCCCTCAGGCACCGGGAGTGGAGTGTCCACGGCCTCACCGAACCAAAGCGACCTCCCTCATGCTCAAGAGGGCCCCCAAGGCCCCGACATGGCTAAGACTCTAAGAAAGCCAGCAACTATGTTCCATTCCCTTTCAGTTTTCCAACTAACATGCAAATCAAAACCAGAATTAATCCTCGCAAGCTCTCCAGCTACTTCAGTATGTTCAGCTTTGTATTTGGGGCAGACATATAAGTCATAATGCATATCATCAATGGTCCTACACTTCAGAAACAAGCCTGAATAATCAAACCAAAACTGGCTAAGCTATCTTGAAAAGTCCCATGTCCAGAAAGAAACTGTGTAATATGCCGAATGGGGAAGTTCGCCTAACTACATACCTGTTTGATTTTTTTTAGATTTTATATATTATTGTAAACTAAATTCATATATAAATGCAGGTTAGATAATTCTCTGTTTATGAATTTCTGTCTGTACGTTTGTTTGATATTTCAGGAATGATTCGACAAACCAAGAAATTCAGTGTAATTACTTATTCCCTAGACTGAATATTAATTTTTCTTTAAATCTGATGATAGATATTAAGGTTAATTACATCTCGAAGTGAACTTAAACTTAATATTTTACTCGTGCCTGTTTTTTTGTTTTGTTTATGTAATAATATAATGAAAAATATCATTGAAAAAAATTGCCCTTAATTTGATAAAAATCAACTTCCTAATTATTAAAAAAAAAATTGCCTTTTGTGAATTTTACTTCTTATTTAATATATCCTGATAATTTATTTCATTATCACGTTGGGAACAACCTAATTTTTGTTTCATTAACTTACTAAATCATTCATTCACAGTGATCTGCCATTAGGGCAGGTTCTGTCACGGCTGCTGCTCTCCACCTTAGTCTATTCTTTGCTAACATCTTTGTTTCAGCATATAATTTCTTTTACATAATTTCATCCATCACTGGAAATTTCTTCCTTCCTCTTCCTTTCTATCCATTCACCAAGCCTTCTATCGCATCTACTAATAAACATTTTCTTCTCATACAATGTCTGAGCCAGTTCTTTTTCTTATATTCAATTACGTTTAGTATTTACCTATTCTCTCTGATTCTCCTCAGTACTTCATTTCTTACACGGTCTTGCCATCTGACATTTACCATTCTGCGCCACATCCATAGCTCAAAAACCTCAATTCGTTTTTTGTTTGCCTTTCTCATCGTCTACGTTTCAGCTCCATATAGCATCACATTCCATTAATCTCTTCCTTACGCTAAGTTTAACTTTACATGCAATAGTCTTCCCTTCTTATTAAATGCCTGTTGATTTCATGATATTCTTGTTTTAATTTCTACTGTGAAAGTCTGTTCATCAGTTTTAAAGCTTCCTAAATATTGAAATTTCTTCACCAGCTTTAATATTTTATTTCCTACCTCAATCCTCAATCCTCTCCTCTTTTTCACCTAATACCATACATTTTGTCTTCTTTTGTTGATCCTCATATCCGGATTATGCAAGCTTAATTTAAGTCATCAAGCATTTCATTTATTATGAAACGCTTGATTTTATTTAGTAAATCATTCTAGACTTTTATTTTTATTTAATGTCATAAAAAGTTATTAACATCTTGAAGATAAAATTATTTTCAAATTTACCAGTTGGAGAAGGGTTAAGTTTTAAATACAGATATATTTCTTTGTCAGATTTTTTCAATTTTGTTAAAAAAATTTAATAAAGTGCTTTCTTGAAATTTTATTCATATTGTTTTTGTATCTTAAAATTTTAAACTTAATAAGATTTTATACTATATGCAACAGTAATTTAACTTATCACTGTTAGTTCTACTTTAAATTTTACTTAAGAGTGTTCTTTCACCACCAGCTATAACAAAGCATGTACTGTATTATGCCTACTCATATATGAAGTTGTGGCTGGTTAAACAAGGAATACTGCTAGTAGATTTTACGAATTTTCCTTTGAGAACCCGTACTTTAAGTTTTAGTGGAAATTTTAATGTATATTTAAAACCGCATGTATAACTAAGCTTTTTAATAATTTATTTTTTATTTACCATCATTAGTTTGATATTTCCTTAATACTGTTCATTTCTCTAAAATAAAATCTAATTAAGAAAGTAATAAAGTAAATCTAATAAAGTAAAATCTAATTTTTTATCTTTAAAATACAAGATTTTAATATTTTATTTATTTTTTTCATTAAAAAAATTATGTCTTTAATCATTAAAAAAGTATTTAAAGGTATTATAAAATATTTAAAATACATATAATAATAATAGTAATTTAAAATATTTTAATATTTTAAAGTATTATAAAAAAAATTATTTTAGCTGAAATTAGAATCTATATAATTTATTAGTATTGCCTTAAACGGTATACTTATTTATTCATTAATTTTTTTTTCTAATTTGATCAAACAATTTTTTCCAATTTTCTTCTTCGGTCTTAATGTATAGTATTAATATATTTTTAATAATAATAAAAAAATTTATTGTGAAATACATCTTAAAATTTTTTAAATGAATAATGGGGTTAAAATTATTCTTTTTATTAGTAAATAAATAAATGTGTTATTTCTACTGTATATTCAAGCATTTTTGTTAAAATAATAATAATAAATACATGAGTATACATAAACTATAACGTACACGAATTTCAAAATTATAATGTGTTCATACGGATTTTAAATTCACAAATAATGGCTAAAAGTTTTACATAAATATGTCTTATGTTTTTTATTTAATGATGGAATTTAAAAACTGAAAAACCCGTTATTTTAAACTATTTTTTTTGTTCTACAACTAGTATATATAAAATCAACTCCTTAAGTGAAACCATAAGCAAATCGTTTGATAATAAACACATGATTCGAGATTCTTAAGGAACTCCCGCAATAAGTTAATCCACAGCAAAAGTCATCAGTAAGCAATGCTCTTAAGGTTCATAGTAAAAGAATACCTTCGCTCATATGCCTTCATAAACAGATCATAAAAAAAAACACTAAACAAATAAATAGCCAATAAAAATAGACAAATAATCAAGCGATAACGAGTCAATAGATACATAACAATGTAGAAATTGACAAGAATGCCAATACAACTTGTTACAATAAACAAATATGGAAACGTTATTTTTGGGGATGGTACTGCAAAATATCATTCAATAGTCTCTAAATCAAGCACGTTTCAATCTTCGGACGTACCCGATGTTATCAAGCAGATTGATTGCTAGGTGGTTTGGTTGACGTGATTTTCAAGATATTGTTGCTATTATTTCACAAGTTCATGAATCGTCGGAAGTATTCGTGAATCTTATCGTTCTGTGTGAACCATGACACAGAACGTCATGGTTCTGTGTCATGGTTCACACAGAACGATAAGATTCTCGTTGCCCTCGTTACCTTGTTCTGGAAGCGTTATATGACAGCTATGTCACTATTTACTTGTTGTCTCCCATAACTCCACACTATAAGTCTAATTGGTCATTGGATAACTGTAAATCATAACCTTATTGGACAATGTGAGGTATGAGTTTCTCAGCAGCAGCCAATGCCGTTCCCTATACTTCGCATTCAATTATTTAATTTTCACCCATACGTGATACTTCAAAGTCAAACTCCAATCTAGGAAACCTCACACTCTCTATTTGTGGGATCGTTCATGTTAACACTGGGACAATCAACTCTTCTCATGGTGAATGTGACATGCTTCGATTTATCCTGATTAACTTTTATCCTCCATTTTTTCTGCCAAACACAGAATGGCCCAGTGTTGTTTGTAGCTTCCGCAAAGCTAGTCCAAGATCTTCGTTAACGGCAAGATAAATGTGGTGACGGTGCAACCTTCCACAGTTGGAAGGTTCGCAGTGAATATTGAATACAATACAAGACTTGGTACAGAACCCAAGGAACGTCTGACCTAATATCGAAGAATTTCGATAACTCATCATTACATGTTACCTGAGAAAAACGTCCCTCAAGATGATTCCGTAAGACAAGATAGTAGGTTGAGAAAGTTTTTGTTGTTTTTTAATTTTTTAGAGCAGACCAGGGGCAACCATACCTTGTCAAAGGTCGTCTGTTAATTTTTATTTTATTTAAGTCCTTGTCAACGTTAATTTTTTTAACTTTCAAAAATCTCTCATGACTAAACTTTTAACAAAATTAAGAGTAAGCTTATTAAAATATAATTATTTAAATTTTAATATGTTCCATTTTTAATATACTAACATAGATTCATTTATTCTACTTTCATTTATGTATGTAAGATAAAAATAGAAAATCATAATAAAGTGATGCCTTTTTAATTTTTCAAAGGATAAATATTTAATTCAGTCTTTGTACATAAAATGGAAACCACCGGACTTAAAAGAAGTAATTATAATTTTGGATTTTAAAACAACGTTGAATTATACTGAAGAGTAAATAAGTTGCAGACTGTGAACACAGGATAAAATGTTATTTTTCAAATATAGTCAGGCAAGATATGAAATAAATATTTTTAAATTTTACATTGCAACGATATTTCTAATTTCATTTTTCGACCGAGAGTAGGATAAATCAGTGCGGAACAGGAAAAAGAGAAGCAATTTGTTCTTCCACCTTTATTTCCGAGATAATCGAATAAATTAAAAAAAGTGTTTACATGAATTTAATCTAATATTAACAAACACCAAACATTACATTCTATAATCTCAAAGAAAAATAAAGCTTAAAGAGTTTTAAAAATTATTATATTAATATTTAAACTCGCTTAAATTTCTCACGTCTAAGGAACACGTAATCTAGTGATAATTTTAAATTTATGACTATAATTTTAATAGTTTCTAAATCTTCTCAGAGGAACTTGATTTATCAGTTAATTGAAAAAACTAATTGCTAAGTGATTACGAGGTTTTATATCATGCAAAACTTATAGAGGTCAAAGGTTAAATAAAATAAATTTTATAGTACTTATTTTGAGTTTATTCGATTTTTTTTAATAAATTTTATATTAAATAATTTTATTCAACTGATTTTTATGAAAGAGCGGGCATCAATATCTCTAGTCATTGTTCCGGTGGAAATGGGTAGCGTATGAAAAGATGTCATCACAGACCCAGGCTTTTGCACAAAATGCCGAGAATCAACCTACTCAGCCACAGAGGTTGGCCAATTGAATTTAATTTTATATCTATATTACTTGAATTTATTTTATTTTATAATTCTTGGATTCAACAAACAACAAAATCGCGCATACAGCCAGGTAGTCATGAAGTTACAAATAAGTGTCCAGAACGTATGATTTTTAGTTTATTTTATTTTGATTTATTTTATTTTAATCTTCAATATGAGAAAAATCCTGAGTTTGTGTCAGAGTTGAGATTTCAGAGATCGGAGAGTCTTTGGGATTGATTTTTTTGTAGTAGTTAGGTATGAGGGTATCATTCAGGGCAAATCGACTGTTATGGTCATTAGCCCCTTCCACATAAAAAAAACCATACTTTTCCTTCCCGGTTAAAAACACGAGCCACATAGTCAGTAGAAATGTCTTGTCAATAAACATCATCTAATAAACAGACTTGTCATGGGATTAAAACCTCAAGATAAACACAAAACGGCAAGGGTGAAAATGGTCCTGGCCACCTAAAACCAAAAACTATTTCTTACGAAACGTTGTCAAACAATCAAATTCACATCAAGTAAATCCCATCCAAATCACCATTTCAAATATTAAAAAATATTAATATACGTATAAATAGTGTTAAATAAATAATGACAAAAGTGTATAGGGCCCTTGCCACATAACATCACCCATCATTTAAAATAGAATATGTTTAAAGAACAACAAAAAACACATGTTGAAACTTTCATGTTATTCAAAATAAAAACACATCGTTTATTAAAAGAAATTCTTCTGTCATTCTCTCAGTTACTGCTTCTTTTGGCTTAACATACGTGCTAATTTTAGGCTCAAATTTAGACTTTACTAAGCTCTTTTCAACGAAAATTTCTGCTTTATTCTGCGACAACTTTGGACTATTTCCTCTTAATGGTCGATTCTTCATTATAACCTCGATGATACGTTCGACCATCTTACCCAAAGCTGGTGCCAATTCTGAGAGCACATCTTGTGATTTTAAAGAAGCTCTAAGAGCTGCAGGAGCGGCCGTAACTTTTGCGCATGATGCTATCTTTGGCGTTCTGCCAAGTACAATTTTCCTTGCGTCAAAATAGTTGACTTTCTGTATTGTCTTGATCTCTGGACAGCTATAAATGGGACAATTCCTAGAGCTTGCAGAATGTTGTTCATGACATTTAACACAGATAGGAGGATCCTTGCACGGGTCATCTGGATGTAATGTTCACCACATACATATATCTGCTTCCTTATGCAACGAACCGCCGTATGTCCGAATCTCTGACACCCAAAGCTTTTTGTTTTTCTTTTTTATCAGTAAATGTTACACTGTTCCTTCTTTTTGCCTGTGAAGACAAAGGCTCTCCAGGACGGGTTTTTTTACGTAGAACCTCTGCCACGGATGTTGTGGATGTTGAAAAATCCATAGTCTATATGTATTCGCCAGTTAACATGTCACAAGGTGCAAGCGGCGAGACGGTTGGGCGTGCCCCGGATCACATCGTGCCTGGTTTTCCCCAGTCCGCTGCCTTCCACAGATTTAACCCAGCCTGGGAAGTCAGGTACTGCCTGACCCACGATACCAACATCGTAGGGCTCGTACGTAGCAGTAAGGCCTGCGATGCCCTTACTCATGGGACAATCCCTGCCAAGGGCCGAAGCGACTGACTCACACAGGACGGCGCAAGACTTCGGAAGAACAAGCTCACAGCTGCCCTCAACCCTCAACCCTCAACCTGGCTCTACAACCGAGAAGAGGGGTGAGCAATCCCTTTCTGCACTACGCCAAGTGTCGGCATAACAGATCACGGTCATGCCTCCCATCACCGCTGTAAACAGCGAAACCGAGAAGCACAGCCGCAACCAGCTCAGATAGGTCGGGACCTCCAAACCCGTAGCCCACAAGGAGCTTCTGTTCTGAACAAAACCATTGCCCCTTAGCCGACATTAGTGCAGATACCGAAGTACCACGTCATTGCCCGCCTCGGACGTGTGCGTAGATGTTATTGCACGGACGTGGGGTTGGATCATTATTATTTTTGTTTACTTTTCATTTTCATATTATTTTCTGTTATAATCTCTTCAACTTTTAAATCGTCTACTGAGTTTCTGGAAGTTCAGTTAGCACCATTATGTCATCAGCGAACCTTATGCATTTAGTTTCCTTTCTACAATACTGACTCTTACACTCTCTTCAAAGAGCAATTTTAATCGTATTTTCAACACACAAGTATATTCCAACCGACAGTTGGAAATAGTTTTACCTTATTTCTCTTAAGTCATAATATTCAGTTTTAAACTCCGCCGATTTCAGTGACGCGAGTGGTAGCTTCTCGGCCTTTCATCCGAAGATCCCGGTCAGGCATGACATTGTTCATATGCTAAAAAAATTCATTTTCATATCCCACGCACAAGCTTCAAGCTTACGTGGCGATGTCATCAAGCAAACGAAAATAAAACAATTTTCTTGATTTTTTAATATTTTGGTTAGCATATACTTTTAACATTGAAAAATGCGTTTTCCAAATTTTTAAAGGATAACTCATTTTCATTTTCTGTTTTTCTTTATACACCTTACAAATAATTTTATAAGCTAATGGTAACACTTGAACCTTTTCCCCTTTTCGAATCCACAGTTTTTATTATACTGTGTGCGTGCGCGTGTGCGTGTTCGCGCGCGCGCGCGTTGTGTCTATGTGTGTGTATTTGTTCCATTGTTTGTTTATTTTTATGTTCAGTTGCATAAAAGTAAATTTAATGTGCCCTTAAAAGGTAACATTTTAAATCTTGTTTTTTATCAAATGAGCTGAGTCTATACTAAATATATGACAGAATAAAAAAACTAATGTATAATAGAAATATATAAAGTAATAAAATCAAGAACAACATATCTTATTTTGTGTAAAGATTATTTAAACACAGTTTATATATTAGTTAAATTTGGGGTTTCGTTGTGTTTATAGAAAATAATTGTAAATAATATTACACACAATTATTATAAAATGTTATTTATTGTTTATCGTTTAGATACCCTGAATATTTGTAATACCGTTGAAAACAACAAAATTAGATACAAATATAACGTATGTGCGGGAGAACTAATATATATTGAATAAAATACATTTCATTTCTACACATTATAATAACATTTTTAAAATTGTTTGTTTTTACGTAAAATAATCATTACATAAAATGTATTCGCATTAATACCACCCTCGAAAAACAAAAATACAATAAAGAAAACTTAATTTTCATAAATATATACGTTAGTTTAAAAATATAGTAAAAGATTTGATTTATTACACAGAATTTCCTATTTAAATGTCACTAAAAATATATGTATATATATAGTAAATCGGTGATCAATCCGTAAAAAAATGATTTTTTTTTTTTTATTATTGAACAAAAATATTTTTAAATATATTGTAAAAACTCTGACATATATTACATACTACATATGAATTTCTGAACCAACATTTTATTCAAGTAAGATAAAATATTTATTAAATAATATTACATTGTAAAAGCGACATGTTGAAACTTTTTAAATAACATTAGTTATTACGATTACAAGGTAGTTAAATATGTATATTTAATTTAAAATAATCCTTAGGGAGAATAATTTCAGTTATCTTGTCACAGTAATAGGATTCATTGATAAATCATAGCTTACAAGATTGTTAATAAGCTTAAAATTGAACTAATCATGAGATTGATGCATTAAATAACTTGATTTATAACTGAAATAACATCTGCATATTTAAGAAAATTTTAATTTATGTTGTGAAAATAATTCGTAGATCTAAAAAAAAACTATTATTTTAATAAAAATGTTTGTAACATTAGTAAAAGAAAACTTTGTTATATTTGAAAAAAAAAATTAAGTTTTTAATAAAATAAAATTATATATACCTTAAGAAATAATAAATTTATTGTTATTAAAATAATTACTATTATCTTTTCTGCTAAGATCACTATAGTTTCTAAGTTGAGTACTGTTTACCTGTCTTAGCTTCATTCTATTATCACATATTGACGCTTTTCGGAACCACTCCATTGTCAAAACTTATTGTACTGGTACTTTTAAATTTCTTTTAATCTTTACATAGCGTTTAGTCGACGCCCCTCCATATATTTGACGTCATATATTATCTGGCCTTTTTCTTTTTTAATTGTGATTAATGGTTAATTTTTCCATTAAAAAAGCGTAAATAACCAATGCCAGAAGTGCTATACGCTTCTGGCATTGGTTATTTACGCCGTAAAACACTGTACATTACAAAACATTACAAAACACTGTATACTTTGTTGTCAGTGTTTTTGTAATGTGGAGAATAGATACCTCCTTTAATATTTTATTCTAAAATTAATTGTTTAATACTGAACGTTTATTCTATGAAAGTTATGAATAACGATTGGCCCAGACCGGTGCATTGATTTTTTATTGTTATAAGTAACATGTCAATAACAGATTGGTTGTGCTACTGTATGGATAACAAAAATGTATTTACTTAATAAATTTAACAAATAAGAATAATTATAAAAATTACATTTTATAAACAAGTGTATATAAATATGTTTCATACGAATTCAACACGTTTTATGTGCACACGATGTTTGTTGTAAATTAATTTTTTATCATATTAAAAACGTTAAGACACAGGGCCCAGCTTCTACAAATCATTTACTTAGATTACACTCGGAAAATAAACACATAAATTAATAATAATAACAAACTTATAAATAATAATAAAATAAATATGTAATGATAAAATAAATAAAGTATTAAATTTATGAGGTGATAAAAATGAATTTATTGAAAATTTTATTTTAAATAAATAATGGTAAGTAAGATTTTTTAAAAAGGCCGGCAATATTTGAATAAACAAAAAATAGCAACGAAAGAATGATAAGTTCTTTCTTACCTCGCAAAATTATCTACGCCATTTTTTTAGCTTTTAAATAAGTGATTATTTTTATTAAATACATTTGTGTTATTTTTCATGAACAACTATTAAATGTGTAGGAAAAAAATTGACTTTTATTGCGAATGATGAATGAATATGAGCTTGAAGATGAACCTCAACAGATTTGAAACCTCAGTGATAAACGTGAATTTGAATCTTCAGTCTTTTGCTTTTAGCTAAAGCTGCTTATGTGTTTATAATGATGGATTTAATCTCAATTAGTGAAATAGATAATATTTAGTCGGTACTGCTGAATGTAATGCTATTAAATAGGTGGATATATAAGATTGTGTAATACGGTTCAATGTATATCTCACAGTTTTTCTTTATTATTTTATTGTAAAAACAAGCTTGAAATTCATAATTTAACTAAAGTAATTAATTATTGTATTATTCTTTTTTAATTAAACTTTAAAACTTTCACAATTATGTAATTTACTGCATTAATTACAAAGTTTGATATTCAATTAGATTTATAAGTAGTTCAGAACATAATGTCTTTTTTAATAGCAACAATACCAAAAAGCTTTTAGCGGCACTTTTAAAATATTTCTCCGTCTTTGTTTATACATTAACCAATTATATTTAAGATATTTTTATTATTAATTATTAACGGGTATTTTAAGATTACTACGGCCCCAAGACGTGTACCACATCACCATTTTATATTTTGTAACTTTTTCGAAAAGAAAATAACAAAAGTTAAAAGTACACTTTTTTCACTCAAATATTTTCTTTTCAAAATATAATTAAAGGTAGATGTATAATTGTAAAGGTAATAATATGTAAAGGTAGAGGTATAATTAAAACGAGTGAAATAACATACGGAAATTAGAATTTAAAAGAAATAGATAAGTTTTCTTAAATTCAGATTACATTAAAACATTTTCAGGGATCGTCTCCTACTCTTTTGTTTCACTGAAATGTATTTTGAATTACAAGAAAGATAGTTACAAATTTTAAAAAGTCAATTTATTTTTTTATTATACAGAAAATTGTATATATATATATATATATATATACATATTAATCTTGGAAAGTCGGTAGACAGTATTAAAGTAGTATGAAAACCTACACATGTTAGAAAATATTTGATTTTATCTGAAATTTATTTAGGAAAAAATTACAAATAAAAGGTAATCATATTGATCTATAAAAAATGAGCTAAGCTGCATAGTTATTAATATAAAATAGAAATAGTTTATAATTTGTTTTTCTTAAATATGAAAATTTTTAAATAAATACGCATTTGGTAAATAGATACTATTTACGAAATGGTCTTCGTAGAGGTAATGTGACGATATGTAACTACACTTAATCAAGTGATTAAAAAGAGGAGGGAGTTTGGTTTGACACATAGCATTTGGATGATTACGAAAAAGGTTTGGATCGTGTTTTAAGGCAGAAATTCTGGGAAATTATGGCAAAAAGGGGCTATCCACTGCATCTAATAAATGTGATTAAGGATCTGTATATTAAAACAAGAATTGTAATAAATGATGGCTTTAACAGTAATGAACTGGTAGATACTAACATAGGTATAAGACAAGCATGTAGTTTATCGTCTACACTTTTTAATATTTACATTTACGACGTTGTGAGACAATGGAAAAAGAATGATTACTATGATTTTTACGCTATAACGCTCAGTCCAAGAAGAACAGTTTTAAATACATTACTCTCTACAGACGATCACAATAAAGTTAGAACAGATACAATGCTGAAGTTATGCAAATAATGACTGTCCCTCTGATAATGAATGGAAGTATTCCTTGTAATAAAGGAAGTAATGTGATCGTGAAAAAATTTCGGTTTGCAGATTTCAACGGAGATATCCATTTTGGCCACTTTGACTAGTTTCGGCCAAATCCAAAAAATTTTTACTTTTTCTTAACTGCAGTAATAAGCTCTCAATAAGAGCTTTTCAACGATATATCATAAGTGGTACTTATTTTCATTGGTTCCAGAGTTATAGCCAAATAAACTTTTAATTAATGAAATAGATATTATATAATGAAATAATGAAATATTGTAATATATATCTTGGATATATACTTATATATATATATATATATATATATAAGTGATGCCAGGTCCCTGGCACCATTGTTGTCTTCATCTTTTTCTGTCCCATGCTTTTCTTTCCGTCTCATCATATCCTTTATGTCATTTATTAACTTCAGCTTCTTCTTTCTTCACCTTCAACGGAACTTTCAAAAACTGGATTTATTATTTTTTCCCCCTAATTATATGCTCGATCCAGTTTCCTTTCTTTCATCTGACAGTCGCCAATGCCAATATTGTTCTACCTTAATTTATTGTTCTTAATACTTCTACGTTACTTACTCTGACCACCCATGTTATCTTCTCTATCCTCCTTCACAGTCACATCTTAAAAGCCTCGTTCCTATATTTTTCCTTTTTCCCACTGCCCATGTTTCATTAACGTAAAATAATTAACTCCAAACATAGCATTTTACCAATCTCTTCCTCAGATTCAGATCCATGTTGTTGTAGCATAGTTTTTTCTCTCTAAAAAAGACTTCCTTTGTCATTGCAATTCTCATCTTAATTTCTTCTTTATTCCTGCAGTCTTCAGTTAGTACTGTCCCGAGATATTTATATATTTTTACTTGTTCAATTTTTTCTTTCGCTGTTACAACAAGCATATCTTTCCCCGCATTCACCTAATAAGGTAACTTCACCACTTCTCAAATTTCCTCTTCCTTATGACCTAATTTATCCCTACTGTATTCATTTTATTTATTTTTATCTATCTCTTCAAGTCTTCCAACTTAACTGACGACAATAATATTCTCACATTCCATGTACCTATTGTTTCTATTCTTTGTTATCGAATTACGGCTAGCAAAGAATTTCACCAGATTTCAGTCTCCCCGATGAAATGAGGTCATATTGAAATTTTTAAGGTACGTGTAAACTTAATGGTTTCTTATGTTTTTAACCTGAAAAATCAGTTGCATATAAATAATTTATAATGCAAGAAACACTACTTAAATTTATTTTCTCTAAAATTAATATTTGTCAATTATACAGCCAATACCTGGAATGAATAAATGGAAGTGTCAATGGTAGGCCTGAGTAACCCTTGCATTTCGGTAGGTTGCTATAGTGATACAGTATATTAGCCTCTCCGTGACGAAGGTACTGGAAACCACTTCACTGTAAAATAAAGTGGTTTCCCATTGCCATACGGAATTTCCTTAACGTTGAATGCTGATTATTTCAGAAAAAGACTGTTATTTCCAGGATGGTTATAATTTTTTTTTCATGTAAAATTAACCAGGTTATGGTTAGTTATAGATATAGAAAAAGGCCATGTCCTAATAAAATCACAATTAAGTCTATTTCCTTGTTTAATTCTTTAAAGATCTGAGGAGTGGATTGAATAGAATATGATCATATGTTTGTAAATTTTGTTACGGTAAAGATATCGTTATAAAATATGTTCTTCAGAGGAAAAAAATTGAACGTTATACACTTAACCTAAGATATTACTTTACTTCCAACAAGATTGTTTTCTTAATCAACAATAATTGGTTTTAACAAAATTTATTTATTTTTTATGCGATCTATAAATCATCTTTACGTTTTTTTTCTGAAAATAGATGTAATTTTTAAATAGCAAAAATTAACATAATTATTCTTGTTTAGTTTAATATATAATCAATCATACATATTTTATCAAATACCTCTGATCACTTTATGTGTATAAACATTAAAAACTTTGCCTGAAATTATTTCCTTATCGTAGACTTCGATAATATTTAATACTTTGCTGCAAAAGGTCGATTAACAATTCTTTTTTAGGCTATACATCATACAAAATTTTAACTAAACACATTTATTATATGCTGTCGGTATCTGTTCTTTTGAGGTACGTACATCTAATAACGCACTTATATCCAGTCTATTAAAAGCTTTCAGAAGGTCGATAAATGGTAATGGATTTTCTAAATTAATTTCTTGACGTTTCTCAGTTATTTGTTTAATAGTGAAAACGTTATCTACTCTGAATCTCCCTTTCTGAAACACTCTCCTTCTCTAACAGGAGTACTTCCATGACTTTCTATAATCTTCTGTGAATAACTTTACTGTAAATATATACATATATGCAGGATTTAACAGATTAATACCACGACAAAACCACAAATGCTTCCATCATTTTTGTTAAATATTGATTTAATTGGAGCTCCTTTCTAAGAGGATTATATTTATGTTATTTTTAGTTCAAAACCCTCTTTTATTTTGGCTTAATGTAAATAATTTTCATTAAATTCTAGCAGTAACTTAATTATGTAAATGATATAATGTTATGATACAATTATTAAATCGGTTACAATAACACGTCGATTGTTATTATAATAATTGTTATTGTGTAGAACAGGTAGCCTATTGCTCACGGATGTTCACTTAATTGAGATTTAACTCGGGGAATGTGCATTTCAACACATAAAACATAGTTCAAACATTATTCACACCGCTTGAGTTAAACGAATTTACATAGTCGCATGTTCATAAAATACTCCAGTACATAGCACACATTTTATTACCTCTACATGAATATGTTTAGAATTCAATATCATAATAATACGTTGTTACGTATTACAACAGTATTGTTTCGCACACCATAGTATTGTATTTGGTATTGTATGTACTCCGGTACATTTCGAAATTTGCATCAATTAATCACGTGACTCAGTAGAATTTCAATAATACGAGGACGATAATATTAGTTAATTGAAGTTAAATTGATTCTGTCGCAATTAGGTAAGTGAGATTTATAATCTTTCTTTGTCCTTTGTAATTTATCAAAATAAGTGTGTATGTTACATAAACGCATCTTTTTAAAGTTAATTATTACAATAATAATTCTAATTATAATTCTTTAAACTTACGATTATTTATATAACAGAAAACTAAGAAAATTCATAACGATAATATGTAGATTTCATAAGTAATAGACTTTTAGGAGTAGAGTTATTTTTTTCTATCTTATAATTAAACAACTAGTTTGTTAAAAATGAAGAAAAAAATTCTATTATAAAAAAAAATCCATATTTCAATCAATCTTATTAAATTACATCCAGACATGTAAACTCAGAAAAGTAAAAAGTGAAAAGAAAAGTAAAAAAAGTAAAGTCAGAAAATAAATAATGAATCTTTTCTGACAAAATAGATTCCGTTTTAACATTAAGTATTTTACACCTTGATTTGCAAATATTTCTGATAAAAATAACGCAGATGAACTTGTTGATTGTTTAAAATTTTTGAAAAACCGTAAAAGATCACAAACAGCGGACACCTGATCAAATTAATTTTTCAAAAGTTAATTTCCGAAATATATATTACAATTTAACATTAATCTTAAGTTCTTGATCAGCCTCATAACCTGTGTAAATATTTATAGTATTTTTACATCATATTCTGTGTTATACGCTCAGCAGATGTGATCGGTTATATAAGACGTATTCACGTAAATACTCGTGATGCAGTCTATCTCAATTATTTAATGTTAATGTGTGTATGTGTGTGTGTGTGTGTGTGTGTGTGTGTTTATATATACGAATATATGTATCTGTTTATTTTATGCATCTATGGTTTTAACTTTTTTATAAATTGATTTTTACAGGACATCTCACGCTTTAACTTTTGATAATTTTTTTAAAATCACAATGTATAATTTTAACTTCTTTTTAATATTATTGTGTATTGAAATAACATTAATTCATAGATACCTTATCCACTTATTACATATGGTGTGTTGTGAACTGTGAGGATGCAGTTCTTTTAGCTTTCTAAAGGCTCTAACCAGTTCAGTGATGAGTGGTGGTGAGTGATCTTTTTCGATTGTTATTGTTATCTATTCTTCTGTGCCCGTTTCTTTGATTTCTGTTTTTATTTTTGGGGCATATTTCGTGATATTCTAAAACAATTTTTTTTTTTTTTTATCAAACGCTATACGTATCTCAAAAATTGTCTCTAATTGTTGTTTTTTATAATATTTCATAGTTATCCAATCACTTACCGCAGTTCACGCTTCATTTATTGCACTCGATCACAACGATTGTTTGAAAGTGACTGTATGATTAAATCAAAGTGTAATATGCAAAGCGCGAGGGGAGTTGTAAGGAATCAAAAAATTAGAAGATGATTTTACACAAATCTTACATCCTTCATATTTAAAATGATATACAATTTTTTTTTCTTGGTTTAATTTTCATATTTAGATTTGCGATTCAAATTTATTATGATTTCGTTTCATTGAAATGTCGTGCCTGCTACTCTACCCTTGAGACAATTCATAAAGACTTATTCAAGACAAAAGCTTATGTACACAAAATAAAATGTATAAAATAAAAATTATGCAGCTTTATTTTAAATTTATTTGAAGTTAAATAATTTTTTCCAAGAAGTCTCCCTAGTTACAGCATTATAAAAATTTAATGAAAGAAAGAAATGATATATATTTTCAGGATTGAAAGTTATTACGAAGGGGATGCATTATTTTGATTAAAATCAAAAACACACAATTCATTAACAAATAAAAATAGAAGATAAGTAGAAATAAATTTAAATAGAAAATATTTAATGTATTTATTTCCATTTCCAGTATGAACATATTTCAATTAAAAAAAATATATTGCAAGTGAAAATTTAAAAAATTACGGAATTTTTCATAAACTTATATGTTAAAGGGAAGAAAATTAAATTACTACAGCGTGGGAAGAAATGGGTAAAGATGTCATATTATTAAATTTTTATTTACTTGAATAAATAATATTTATTTCCTGTTATCAGAACCAAGCTCTTACAGAGAAGTCTGAGATAAAGTGACAAAAAAATCATAAGATAATAAAAACTACACCTAGTTATAAAGTGTGAGTGTGTGTGTGTGTGTGTTTTTTAGGTGCTGAAATTTAGGGATGAAATAGTGTCTCATTACCTTCTTTACTGAATTAAATATGACGTTGCGCATCAGTAATAATAATGATTTTAAGCGCACCAAGTAAACACCTTGCACACTGTTCACTACAAGCCTCGGCTCAATTATAATCATCAATACTCTCAAAGAAATAAAAACTTTTCTCAGAGAATGCAAATCTCACTGATGTCTCTTGTGAATCAGTTGCTTTAGTTACATCACAGCCATAAGAAACTCTTTCATAGCTAATGTAAAGTAACAAATTAATGTGGCCCATTCTGTTGTGAAACAATCCATAAATGCACTGTTTCAATTTTACAGGGAAATTAGAAATATATAGATAAATAATTAGCACTAATGATTTTATAGAATAAATCTTAACAATCAGTTTCTTAACATTATAATTTCAACTACAAGTACATTATACTAAAAAAAGAATCTCAGTGTAAAAATAAAAACTATGAAGGAGACATGACTAAATATAATTTCATGAAATTACTATTAAATTCAGTTTTAGATAACAAAATAAATTGTGGGGTAAACTGACAGCGATGACTACCGATAAATAGGGCAAAATATAAAAATAGGTTGTAAATCCTCTTCACAAACTTGATATAAAGGACAAACACTACTAGAGTGTATGTAAACTGCTTACTTAGATCGGCTCATTCCTGGCTACCAGAAAATTTAAATATGTGCGCTTATCTCACAGCACATGGGAGGTAAATAAAGATAAGGTACTGCTGAGTATCAGAATTATTATCAAAAACATTCTGTTAGTACAGTAAGATACTAAGTCTCTCTGTATTTATAGCAGATAGTGCTTATAAGATTGTGCAATATTATATATAGGATATTTAACTGTGACTGATATTCCAATATTTTCAGTGTCATTTTTTAGCTGTTTGTACATTCATAATAAGATATCTTATTTTCGACTTATACATACGTTTTTTATTCCATATTGTTTCAGTAAATATATATCTACTGAATATAACGACTATTATATTTGAGGAAAGTATCAGTACAGATATTAAATAATAATCAGCGGTTCAATTAATTAAAGAACATTATCAAAATAATACTGAATGTAAATTTAATTCAAATAAAATTTATTTTTAAATTTGAAAATAACTGAACAAGAAACTTTATAAAATAAAAATAACTCTTCAATGATGATAATTTAAAAATATAGAATATTTTTAAATGTTCTACAGGCTATTTCTTGGTTTTAAGTTTCATTATACAATTGAAAAGTTTTAATTAGCAACTTAAAACTTTTTATAATTTTTCCGGGTAACTAAAATATATGAAATATCCTGGCAGAGATTTTAAAGTGTTCTTGTAAGTATCCTTTTAAAATCATATTTTTAAAACTTTTCTCCCTTTGGTAAAATTTTTACATGCACACTAATTTCTTTACACAGTATATTTTTTTTTTTAAATATATTAAATTATACTCATGAATTCAGTTTTTTCAATAAAATTAACTAAATTAATACTTTATTAAAAAAAAATAGCAGTTACTAGCAAAACAACATTATATGATGCAAAACGGTTTTTTATTTATTTTTTTTTTTACCGCAGTGTTTAATTTACAATCGATTCAGGTTTATCGAAACCAATAGTAAATGTGAATACCAAAAGCAAATGACATGCAGATAGGGGTTTCCGTTGAAATCCCGCAAAGAACTATCTTTATATATATATTTCTTCTGTGCGTGTGTATGAAACTGAACTCCTCCTAAACGGCTGGACTGACTTTGATGAAATTTTGTGTGTGTGATTAAGTTGATTCGAGAATGGTTTAGATTCAGAATTTGAACCGATAAACAATGTTTTTTTTTTTTTAATTAATTTATATATTTATGTGTTGTTTTTGTTGAACTTGGGATGGTTAAGGTTCACAATTGGATCCGGTAGGCAGCGCTGCGTATTTTAGAATTTTTTTTAATTGTTGTCATATCAGTCAGAATCGGTAGTTGGTGCTGCGATCGGATTCTAGGAATTTTTTTTTATTTTGTTGCTTTTTCGCAATTCTGTTACTTGCGTGGTAGCTTAATGTTATTACATTAAAATTCGTATTTTTAACGGTCTACTGTGTTTAGAAAGTAGTTTGAATTAAATCCGTTAGGTAGTGCTGTTCTGACAATTGGATTTATTTACATTCTGACTTTTATAAAGTGAAAGGTTAAATTTTATGAAGTTCCGTAATGTTTTGTAAGTTTCTTAATGTTCAGTATTAATTGTAATGATTTTGCACCCACAACCCTTTTAGTTAAAAAATTATTTTCCACCGAATGCGCTGATTAGAAAGTGGTGTGAAATAAATCTGATAGGTAGTGCTGTTGTTTTGCCATTTGGATTTATTTACATTCTGACTTTTATAAAGTGAAAGGTTAGATTTTGTGAAGTTCCTAATGTTCATTGTTTTTAAGGTTTTATGAAACTTTCAATTGTGTTCATTTAATCTGTATATATACTCAAATCTAGCGATAGCGAAGCATTGCCGAGTGTGCTAGAATTGAGCGCTTATTGAGTATATTATATTATTATTACAATTTGATCCGATAGAAAATGTTTTTTTAATTAATTAATTTATTTATTTATATGTTTTTGTTGAACTTGGGATGGTTAAGGTTCACAATTGGATCCGGTAGGCAGCGCTGCGATCGCGTTTTAGATTTTTTTTTAATTTTTGGCATATGAGTCAGAACCGGTAGTTGATGCTGCGATCGGATTCTAGGAAATTTTTTTATTTTGTTGCTTTTTCGCATATCAGTTACTTGCGTGGTAGCTTAATGTTGTTATTACATTAAAATTCGTATTTTTAACGGTCTACTGTGTTTAGAGAGTAGTTTGAATTAAATCCGATAGGTAGTGCTGTTTGACAGTTGGATTTATTTACATTCTGACTTTTATAAAGTGAAAGGTTAAATTTTATGAAGTTCCGTAATGTTTTATAAGTTTCTTAATGTTCAGTATTAATTGTAATGATTTTGCAGCCACAACCCTTTTCGTTAAAAAATTATTTTCCATCGAATACTGTGATTAGAGAGTGGTGTGAATTTTATCCGATAGGTAATGCTGTTGTTTTGCCATTTGGATTTATTTACATTCTGTGAAAGGTTAAATTTTGTGAACTTGTTAATGGTCAGTTTTTTTTAAGATTCTATGAAACTTTCAATTGTGTTCATTTAATCTGTATGTATACTCAAATCTAGCAATAGCTAAGCATTGCCGAGCGTGCTAGAATTGCGCGCTTATTGAGAATATCATATTATTTATTGAAATAACGCTTTAAAGTATAATTAAAAAATATAAATTGTGCAAATTTCCAAGATACAGTATTGAAGTGAGTATTTTACATGATTTTTCATGAATTTTAATGATTTATACACATCATTCATTGTGCGGCTAGTATTGAACGGCTCTTTGAAAATAAAATGTCAGTTTGTAAAATAAATATAGTTTAAAGTATATTTAAAAAATTGAAGTTATAATTTTTGTAGCTGATTAATTTTATAAAAAAATTTCTAAAATGGTTTTTAATTTACAATTATCTAAAATTTGGTAAAATAGATGTTAAAATAAAGAATGAGAAAAATTTCTACTAAAATTTTAACTACATTGCTTTTTTTACAGTGCTTTAATTTTTTTATTAATTCATTAATTAAGCTATCACATGGTTATGAAACTTCAAAATTATTAAATTAAAAAAAAATGCAGGAGGTACTTTTTTAAAATGATCTTAAGTGAAAATTAGAAGTAACGTGGATGAAAATTTATTAATTACACTAATTATTAATTTTACGACGTTTCGATTTTTTTAATTCAATTTTCGTCAGACATCTCAATATTTAGTGAAAATAAATATTAACATAGTATGGTTAATCAATAAATAAATATTAACATAATTAATCAATAAACCCATTACAATAATACAACCATCACAAACAGATAATAGTCATATTAATGAAATTTCGTCCAAATTCCTGCTAATTTTAACTTAAATAAGTTACTTCTATTTATGTGTTGTGCATTTATTACAGAACAATGCCACGTCAGGACAACGTCTGTCGGGTCCTCTAGTATATATATATATATATATATATATATATATATATATATATATATATATATATCTTATACAGTATACATAAATGTATAATAAAAATAAATAATTACATCCAAAAGATTCCGAAGAACTGTGATCAAATTTAGAAAATAAAAACGCAAAGAAAACACCAAAAGCCTTATCAATCACATAAAGAATAATCAATCACATAGAGAATAATTAATCAAACAAAGAAACAGTGAAATAAATCAAAGAATAAACAAAAGTAAGGGACGAAACGAAATGAAAAATTTTGACGATATATTCTTTTGTGTATCATCAAAATTTTATAACTTACAGATCTAATATTTACAGTCGCCTAGGCGCGTAATGTCCTCGCTGCTATCCAGGAGGTTAACCGCGAGCCAGTTCACATATTTGTTCAGTCTCTTTTTGTATCTTGTACCGAATCGCCGTATCGCCTCTCGAACGGTTGCCAAACCCAGATAATCGTGTATCTCAGTGTTTTAGCAAATCTCTAGGCGTCTCTTTACCAGTAGTTTGTTGTGAAATTGCTGTACGACTTCGATGTTACTCTCGCTTGTCGTACCACATAGTTGGATTTCATTAGTCCAAATCGGTTTCAGGATCGCTGAGTAAAATAATTGATTGTCGGTAATGATAGTTGCAACATCCTGCCTAAAAACCTAAAAAATTGAAATTAAAAAAATTAATTTCAGGAATATGTACTATATTCCTGAAATTAATTTTAAGCTTCGTCTTTTTCTGCCTAAGATCCTCTACGTCAGACGGCGATCCAGATGCAGTCCTAGGTATTGCACGCTGTTGGCATGCGGGATGTTAACATGATTACGTTCAACACGTGGGCAGTCACCCCTCCTCATCGTAAACGTAACATGCATAGACATAGCCGGATTAACGCCGTCCGTTAGGATAACATGGAATATGAAAACTCCCAGTTGATTAAGAAAATTAAAAAAAAATTAGTTTATAAGTTAGTAGGAAATTAAAAAAATATATATTTATATGTGCCTCAACACCTCATCAATATCTTCTCTGAAATCTTAACTGGAGAATTCAGGTAGCTTTCCAGCAAGGGTTTGTATACTCACGGCGAATAACTTTCCGAGATCTCATCAATAAAAATCAGACGTAAAAACTTTCAAACGAGTTAAAATTTAAGGTAAATTAAAAATTATTTAAAAATGATATAAATATTTATTTTGTTTTTCTTTTTTTGAAGGTAAACTTCTGTAATGAAACGAAATTGCTGATGTTAACAGATTATAAGGTATCGATTATTTATCGCTATTTTGAAACGAGTTATTAAGCTTCAAATTTACTCTCAAAGATATAAAGCAAACTAGTATAGAAGCTTGTTTTGCGTGGGTTGCTAGTTTATGAAGTTGTTAAAGAATATATTTATTTTTGTAGCCAATGATTTCAACTTGTTTGGTTAACTCTGGTTATGTACGTGGAGATACAGATGAATGTTTTTATAATAAAGCGTTATAAGATATTGTTATTCAGTATTTATTTTTATGTAACCGTAATTCATTTTTTTTTTTATAATGGATAAAACATCGGTATTATGTAAACTAAAGTTGAAATAAACCAAGTTGAATTAACCAACAATAAAATTGTAATGTAACCAACAATACAATTACAATTGTAATTGTACAGTTACAATTGTATTGTAACCAACAATAAAATTAACCAATCATAAAATTGTTATGTGAAGTCATATTTAATAGAGGAATCCATTTTATGGATTCCTGGATTAATAAATAGAAAAGATTCGCTTTTCTATTTTTTTGGATCTTGGTATTGCACTCGATTTAGTTTCTAACGTCTTAATAAAGAAAAGGTGTTATTAAAGTATCACAGTTGATTAGTCATGTCATACCGACTGCTAATCTCTTCTTATAGTAACACTTTTTTATAATAAACTACTTAATATAAGTAGTTTACTGTGATGTTAGTATCGATATTTTCATAAAAATTCCAGAAAATGTTGGTTTCTAACAAATCATAGGTGTGAAGAACCATAAGAAGTTCCTTAGATCTTCCCTCTTATCTTTCTTTTTATCGTCCGATTTTGACCACCTTTAGATCTCTTGAAATAACTATGTTATTTCTTCTCTTATTTTCTATTTCTTTACTATTGTTTCATTAAATTCCTTCTTCTGACCAAATGTTTTACGTTCTTTTCTTTTTTTATATCCTGGAAACCTTTAAATTTCTTAATATTTCCTCTAAAATTGTTTCTTTTAATAATACCTTCCATTTTAATTCACATTTCCTCTGTTTCTTTTTAATAATCTCTTTTATCAGTTTGTTAACTGTTTTAGGAACACGGTTAAAACATGCAATTATTTTCTTATTCAATCTGTACTTATGCATGCTGATTAAATCTTCATAAAACGTTCTCTTCTTTTTCTAATCGTATCCGATAGCTTTTCATTTTCAAAATAGATCTATTTTTCTTCTTTCCTGGTTAAGTATAAATATTACGCTGCATATAGGAACTCCGGTTTGATACCTGTATTGTAATGTCTAATATTTAATAGGAGATTAAAAATATCACCCATAAGACAATTTTACATCTTTAGATTACTGCATAACTTCTACTTAAGAACACGGCGTATTGAAGGAGATCATACTATCGTACACTCTGGTAGAAATAAGGAAAAAATTATTGTTCTCTTTCCAGAAAGTGAAAATTTCAAAAGATCGTATGATTATATGGCACCTAAGATTTATAACTTAATGTCTAACGATATCACGAAAGTTAGAAGTTATTCTCCGAGAAAAAGATCCCTTTTTAATAAAATATTTGAGAAGGATGATACAGAGCTTTTCTTTCTGTCGATTAACCAATCGCAATGCTTATGAGGTTTGATGGTTTGTGGCATTATCACAGGAATACTTGAGTTCTTTGACGAATATATGTTAATCACTCTGGCTTTTCGTGTTTGTTCAATATATGTGTTATACCGGGTGAGCAACATAAAACCAATCTCAGCGTCTGATAAAGTATCTTCTGAAACAACTTTGTCAGAAGATGTTATGTTTGTCGCGATTGCGTATTAGTTGAAGGTCATTGACTCACTCATAAGCCTTCAGCCTTCCCCTTCTGTTCAGTAAAACTGAGTGTTTGTGCGTCGTGGTGTATTCAATTGAGCAGCGTGTTTTCACTGTGAAGGAATGTGTTCGTATAACCTCAATAAATTTGGTTCGTGAAAGGGTTTCAAGGTACGTATCGTAGAAATAACGTTCCTGCAAAATGGACAATTCAATATTTAATGAATAAAGAGCAAGCAACCGGCAATATTACCACTGGGAAGAGAAGGAAACAACCAAATTTTTGAACTCCGGATGTTGTCGCAGATATAGTGAATCGTACTGGAAGAAGTCCTCACAAATCAACACGACGATTAACTCAACAAGCAGGAGTTTCTCGAACATCGTGTCGGCGTAAACTTCACGATTTAAAAATGAATGCCTATCGTGTGAGTGTTGTACAGGAATTAAAACAACATGATAAGGATAAAGGAGTAAATCATTGGCAGTCACTCTTACAGAATACTAGTGAAGGATTCTTTGATCCTTTTCTCTTCATTTGAATAGATGAAACGTGCATCCATTTATCAGGCTACGTTAATTCTCAGAAAACGTGGCACTGGGATGCACAAAACCCCCTAATTAAACCCATCAGAAACCACTCCATGATTAAAAAATTCTATAATTTTTGGAAGCCGGATCATCAGATCAATATTCTATGAATAAAGTGTTAATACCTTCGCCTATTTATGACCGTACGAAGAATTTACGGATAAATTGACTCAGAAGAACTTTCTTATGCATACTTTCAACAAGACGAAACAACTTGCCACACTTCTGGTAAGTCGCTCAGTTGAATTCACCGAGATTTCATGAAGGATAGAACAATCAGTAAGGACTTGTGGCTAACCCGATATCTAGACTTATCGCCTGTGATTTTTACTTCTGGGACTATCTAAAAGAGATAGTCTACAAGAATAATCTACGTACGTTGAAAGACAAGAGATTACCAGGATTCCAGTTGGAGAATTGCAGAAAGTTTTTCTGAACATGATTCGCCGCTCTGTACTTTGTGTAGCGGCTGGTGGTGAGCATTTTGAACAGAAACTTCAAAATTACATGGCAACATTCCAAACATTTCTTTTGCAGAAGTTCTGAAATTGAGAATCAATAAAGGTAAGTAATTTAATATTACTTTTTGCTTTTGCTTTTAATTTTTATTTTCATTGTTAAATTTTTATTTCCTGGAGCCAGTTTTATTTGGCCAACTCTATACAACTGATCTGATAATATCTATCGTGGTATGATATTTGTCTTTATATTTTAATCGTTGATTGTACAAATCTGATTACAGTAAGATGGGGGGGGGGGGTTCAATTTGAGCGGAATTCTGTTTCTTTATTGGGAAATACGTTTGTAAGTTTATGGTAAATACCGCACCTCTTTTAACTTAGTATTCTCTCTGTCTCTCTCTCTCTCTCTCTCTCTCTCTCTCTCTCCTCCCTCTCTCTCTCTCTCCCTCTCTCTCTCTCCCTCTCTCTCTCTCTCTCTCTCTCTCCCTCTCTCTCCCTCTCTCTCTCTCTTTCTCTTTCTCTTTCTCTTTCTCTCTCTCTCTCTCTCTCTCTCTCTCTCTCTCTCTCTCTCCCTCCCTCTCTCTCCCTCCCTCTCTCTCTCTCACCCCCCCCCTCTCTCTCTCTCTCTCTCTCTCTCTCTCTCTCTCTCTCTCTCTCTCTCTCTCTCTCTCTCTCTCTCTCTCTCTCTCTCTCTCTCTCTCTCTCTCTCTCTCTCTCTCTCTCTCTCTCTCTCTCTCTCTCTCTCTCTCTCTCTCTCTCTCTCTCTCTCTCTCTCTCTCTCTCTCTCTCTCTCTCTCTCTCTCTCTCTCTCTCTCTCTCTCTCTCTCTCTCTCTCTCTCTCTCTCTCTCTCTCTCTCTCTCTCTCTCTCTCTCTCTCTCTCTCTCTCTCTCTCTCTCTCTCTCTCTAATGCTGGTAACATATCGATTTCGTAAATTAAACATTATAAATTTTCGATATTTTATATTACCGTATGAACATTATTTCATTTGAAAAGATTAATAATAATAACAACAATATCTCGATTAAACTAGACAACAGAAGCAATTTTGTGTAGTAGCATAATAGTTAGGTTCATGAGAAATGCCCTTATTATTCTTTTGTCATTTTTTAATAATTTAAAATTAATTGTCTTTAAAATAATCTGTTCAATTCAATTAAAACTAAGTTAGAAGAAATATATAACTAACTTATTTGTTGATAAGTTTTTAATAAAATAATTAACTGTTTAAAACCTGAATTTTACTGTTCTTGTTCTACGTATACAAATATAATGTACTCAGTTTTAATTAATGACTTAATTATTATTTTATTTAATATTAATTTTATATATTTATTTACTTATTCATTATCTATTTTTTCACTTAATATTCATGTACCTTATTTTTATATACAGTGTTATTATGAATATAATTGTTTCTCTTTTTTTATTATTATATTGTATTCTATGGCACTAATTTGAACAAGGTTTTTATCATAGTTTCTGATGATTTTTCTATGAAAATTATGCATTACCTACCCACTTTTGACTCGGTCGATTTAATATATAATTAAATTCCGATCTAAATGAAACATTTATTTATTTCTATACTAATAATACACTATTACTAATGTTTGATGAAGTAAATTAATTTAGTCTATTTCCATCGAAGAATATAATTTCTTATTTATATAATGTACTGTTAAATGACAAATTTAAGTAAAAGAAGTAAATTATTTCTTTATTTTTTTAATTTGTAATTAATGCTTTTTAATTCTTGGATTTAATATTTACTGCTCAGATTTACGGAGAGAAAACATAAGATTAGGGGTGATTATTATTATTTTTTTATTCTTGTTATTTTTTTAAAGGATATTGTTATTGTATCCTTAAAATTAAAATACTTTGCTCATTTAATTGCGACTCATTTACCGTCAGAAAGCAAACGGATCACCATAAATGGTGTGAATTTGTCGTATCAGCAAAAAGGAGGAGCGACGAATGTCGGCAGCGTCGCGTCGGCAGGCAGAGCTACATTTCCGCTTTCTACTGCCTTATTTCCTCGTAGACGGTTCCCTTTTCCTGGAGAACACCTCATACTCTGCCGTTCAGATATCTTCCATCCCTTTGCGTGGTAATAGCTTTACCACTGTATACAATTTTGATTTTTGATTTCATCTCACGAAACGTAATTGGATTTTTAGATAAAATAAAATGTTCTTTTAAAAAAACAGCGGTCTTTTAATATATATAAGTATATATATATATATTCATAATTGACAGCCTTTCAAACATCATGAAGAATCTTATGAAACTTATTTTCAATTCGCAATTTATGGCTCTATTTTGAAGTGAGAAAACTAGAATTTTTGCCTAGAGTTCATACCTGTTTACTTTTAAAAATAAAATAATTCTGAGCAGAATTTAAAATAATTTTTTAACATATTTTAGACGAAATTAAATTTATTTATTTTATATTGATAGAAAATTACTTTCATTCATGTCTACAAAAGTCTTCAGATTAATTAATGTGAATGATTTATTTTAAAAAAATAGTATTAAAAGAAAGATTTATTATTGTAAAATAATGAAATTCACCTCTACCTAATTAAACCGAAGAATATTTTTTCCCCTGTTTAGCACCCGGAAATCACCATCAGGTATTACAGAGGATGAATGAGGATGATATGTATGAGTGTAAGTAAAGTGTAGTCTTGTACAATCTCAGGGTGAGATGTATACTTAATTGAAATCCAACCACCAAAGAACACCGGTATCCACGATATAGTATTCAAATCTGTATTAATGTAAACTACCTTTATTAGGATTTTGGAACTCTCGACTTCGAAATCAGCTGATTTGGGAAGACGCGTTCACCAAGCCGGTGGGTTTACTAGAATAATAGTAACTTTTATCTTTCCTGTTTGGTAACTGAAGACACATACCTTTGAGGACATACACATACCTTTGAGGACAAAAAATGCATAACTTTTTCTTTGCCATGGTGACAGAGATATAATAATAAATTAAAAGAATTAATCTATTTTTTCCGTAATGAATATTTTTAATATTTTATTCTTCAAGGGAGCTTAGGTTCTCGGTCGATGGCTTAAAATCTTTCCTGGGATAATACGAGTGTATCCTACAAATTTTAAAATAATTGATCGGTTTGTTCCCACTTCTTGCGATAACAAACAGAGACAAACTTTATTTATATATATTCCGAATAACCGTAACTCTTAAATCGAGTGTGTAGCTGTTGCATGCAAAAGTTAGCTTCAACCTACTAACAAATACCCGCTTGAATTCTGAAAATCGAACGATTGTTTTGCAGAGATATTATAAGAGCACCCCATTGCACCTCCCAAAACAGCGCCCCAGGGGCATTGTTACCAATTGATGGTGATGATTGATCTAGCATCGCACGAGCTGCTCGCATCACCTTACCACTAGCCCTACACGCAGTCCACACGGGAAGCCCATTATTGTTAAGCAGAAATTTTTTTAATTTATTTTTAATATTATTTTATTTAACCTAAGTTTAATTCTGTTAATTTGTAACATTATTCATTCGATTGATTCGAATCATTCAGTTCAAACCCAGCTCACACGTGATGGAGACTCATAGTTTACAGTTCATTAATTCAATTCATTAAAATTTGCGCTTCAACTGGCAAATACCCACTACTGCATACATAAGTATGTATTTTTTTATTCGAGATTTTTCGAGATGAAATACATTTAAAAATCTTCTCAGTTGTGCCAAGAAATATGGGTAAAATTTTGATTGCTATTGATCGAGTAGTTTTCTTATTTATCTCGAACAAACAAAAACCCTCTTCCTGTTTATATAATAGTATAGATTTTTAATTATTTTATTCATTTCGCAACAAATTTGTGAACATTTAATTTACTATTATTTCGTATATTTTTATTTTAAATTATTATCATGGACTTAAGGTCTATGGTCATGGACTTAAACTATTTATGGTCATTAGCCCGGTGGAGATTTGAAGCGTATGAAAAGTTGCCATGCTTGACAGGGATTCGAACCTGGGACTTCCGCACAAAATGCCGAGATCTATTCGGCCACGGAGGTCTACTTTTTATCTGATAAATAACTGTGTATTTATGACGCTGCTTTGATTAAGGTTTTACTGCGGTTTTTTTCTCCATTCATACAAATTCTGAGGCATTCTTTTTGATTTTATTCATCGAGAAGCACAGCTTTCCATTCTTCACGTAACATATAATTGAATTATTACATACAAATCATAATAAAATATTTACTTATTTCTCTAATAAATTGTATTATTTTTAACTTTTAAACATTTTTCCAGAACGGTGTTGTTCTGATGTTAATCATACGTGCATAGTAAATCATATAGTATATAAATATATATATATTTGAAATCAGATTATAGATCAGTTTTATTATTTTGATAATCCATTTGAATTTTTTTTTTTTTTTAGTTCTCTATTTGCAATAAACTACATACCCGTCCACCGTTGTTTTTTTTTTTCAAATTTTCAATATATTCAGGGCCAGTTAAGAAATTTAAACGAATTGTTTTATTTCTGTTACATGAAAAACTATTCAACTATTGTGTATTACAAAAGCAAAAATAAGCAAACTTATCATCCTACTCCTGTAGTAATCGGATAAAACTGTCAGTTTCCATATCCAATATCTTACGATTATATAATTCGTTAGGGTAAATGAATAGGTAATACATTCATGAACAAGCAGTAATCATGTCTGTACTATTATGGTGTTACATCCTCAGTTGAAACACAATTAAATTTAATTGGATTAGAATATCAATGTTACTATTACAATTTAATTTGGACTTTGAGATTCAATTAGTAGAAGTATTTCAAAATGATTGATTTTGAAACTGATAACTATTGAAGTTATCAATAATAAAATACTATTGATAATATAAAAAACACTAACGCTACAATAAACCCTAATGCTAACACGATCAATAGTTATCAATAATAAAATATTATTTGTAATAATATGAAACTAATATTTTATTATTATTATTTACCATTATTTTTTTTTCTTTGGAGTTATGAGCATTAACTATCAACTACTAAAACATTCTTGATAATATAAGATATTACAAACTTAGAAAATCTTGATTCAAAAAATATCTCATTGTTTATCGCCTAGGTTTTCTCTTAGTCCATTCCTTCTTATTTCTTTTCTTTATCCTCCTAACGGCCTCAACCTCTGATGACAATAGGTCTGAGGGAGGTCTCGGAAAAGGCATCTTTAACCATCTCTGATACTAGGGAGTTCGGCGGTCGGCATCAAGTAACCGACCTAGACGGAGCGGTTAGCATTGCTGTCTCAGAGTCCAAATTTAATGCACTCCCCAATGACATTTTTGGGGCGGCTGAGGTACTCGCCCTCTCCGTTGGAATCCTCTGTGCATTTGGAACCTCCATAGTTGAATGCTAAACATAGTTGAGTCTTGGTATTAAGAGCCTTCTCTAATTTAACTTGGATCTACATCTCACCAAGCTCATACTTCTACACCCTTGCCCACACCTTCCTTCCCCTTATTATTGGCCGAAGGACTAGTGTTTTTGTCCATTTCAGATGTATCCTTAATATCCTTATGAACAACATCCATTAATGGCTGCATCTTGACGATTCTTACTGGTTTTATTTTTTTCAGAGAAGATTTCATCCTAGTATCTATGATTCTTTCAATCATAGCAGGAAGAAACCATAGTTGAAAGCAAGTGTTCGGCATTAACTTTTGGTGAAGAGGGATAGCAACGGCGTCTGCATACGTCGTTGTTGGTCGAGGTGTTGAAAACTTTCCTCGCTTCAGGATAACTTACTTTTTGCAGAGTTTATACCTCCTGAATAGCCGTTTTCATCTTATAAACCGGACAGTATCTAGAACGGCGTTGACACAAACTGGAAGATCTTTGCACGGATCGCCATCATGACTTTCCGCCCCATACACGCAGATTTCTTGCCACTCATTACTAGCGTTCAAGTGTCCGAAACGTTGGCACTTGAAACATTGCATAGATTACGGAATGAAAGCTCGCACATCTACACGTTGTATGCCAGCCGTACTTTCTCGGACAAGGAAGGTTTGTTGAACGTAACACATGCAAAGCAGAAGGAAGAACCTCACCATTTTTCCTCATGGTCAACCTGAGACATTGAGTCACTTCTTGACTTGGCAATTCTTTCGCTATTTCTTCTTCCATGTAATTAAGTAGATTGGAACAACGCTTTCGCAGTTAATAAGATCTCAATTAAGAAGAATAACAACCGCTTTCGATGAGTTAAAGATGCTAAGAGGTTGCACAAGCACGGGGAGCTTCACCGATCTTATTTAACTCTTAAAATTTTTGAGATCGATTATCATTTACAGTTTCGACATACTGATCGTTAAAAGTCTTAAATGTTTCCCTCACGGGTCTTTTTTTTGAGATTGCAGTCATCGATTGCTTTGGTCATTAGCCCTTTTCCTAAACAATAACAAAGATAATTTTGATCAGATTGCGCGATAAGGAATGCATCAAAGTCAAGTCTCGATGAACTCCCCGCTAATGTGTGTGTGGGGTGGCTGAAATGCTTGCCTTCTTATTTAATGGCCTGTTTGCTTTCGGGGGCTACATTGTTGTTTATCCAACACTCACTTTATCTATCTTCATTATCTCTTTCTTCTTAATCCCCTAACTAGGGATTTTCGCTGTACCTCGACTTGAGATGCGTTAGGTTCTGACTTTCTCTAGGCTTGCGCTTCATTTTCCTTCACCTTAAAACTCATCGAAAGTTCATTCCTTGGTAGAGAAGAAAACTTTATTTTAATAGCAACCTTCTGTTCCGGTTTTTGACTGGTTTCTTTAATTTGTCAACTTTTCGGTTTCTCATTAATTATGCGCTCGACCACATTAGCTGGAGCTGGTGCCAGTTCGGATATTACGTCTTTTGTTTTGAAGAAAGTTGCAGGAGCTTCAACAAACTGAGCATAAGATGCAACCCTCGGTGATCTGCTAAGCACAATTTTCCTATCATCGAAGTAGCTGATCTTTCGTATGATCTTTACTTCATGGATTGCCACTTCTCCTTCGATAATCTTGGACAGTTTCGCGATCTCGCAGAGTGGTGACCATGACAATTGACATAGAGAAGGGGATCCCTGCACGGGTCATCAGGATGCAACGGCTTACCACAAACACAGATTTGTTTTCTTGAGCATAACCGCTGCTGTGTGTCAAAATTTCTGATATCCAAAACACCGCAATAGAGTTGGAATGAATGGACGAACATGTAATCTATCAAAGCCAGCTTTAATCGTTTCTGGATTGGTTGGTTGAAAGTCAGAACATGTGACGAGGAGGGTAGAATTTCTCAACTGCGTTTTATGTTTAAATGTCGTCACGGAACAACTCCTTGTTCATGAATATCCTCTATAATTTTCTCTTCTGCGCAGTTCAATAAGTCTTTGCTTATAACTACTCACTTTAAGGTATTTAACCTACCAGGGGTGTAATTTCAATATCCAAGACCCCAATTTTTTTGCTTTAAGCAACCGTGACGATTGTAGGACATTGACAGTTTCAACGAACAATTCCGTAGCAGTTATGCTTGTGTCGTGTATTTTATAGGTCCTTCTGCAGCTTCTGTGATGCCTCAAACTATCACGAAAGGACTAACTTTCAAAGAATCCCCTTTTTTTATTGATCACCAAATGTTTTGGAATGATTCCAATACTCTTCGGCAGAAACTTAGTTCGATCCTTCTTCCCTACATCAACAGAATCAAACATTTCCTTCGCTTTGCTTGAAAAGATAAAGGCTCAAGACAAGGGAACTTGTTCAAGAGTGTTGGAACAACTTGTTCCAACACTCTTGAACAAGTTCCCATATAACATGAGAGATCAAAAAATATTCTCAAGAATTGAAATTATAAATAATACATCGCAAAATACAAGTTTAAATATACACATTACATTTTTTCCCCTTAATCATAAAAAAATGCGATAAGGAAATTAAAAAAAAAATCGCGTCATACAGAACTGAAGGATATCGTATACAAATGGGAATCTTACAAAAGACTAAAACGTAACAAAATTTAAAAAGGAAAATATGAAAACATTTCATTCATATAGGATTAACTTAACCTTAAAATATTAATAGACGGTTTTCATATAGGTAGACATAACCTTACAAATGATAAATGTTACATATGGTTAAAACAAAATATCGATACATAATAGAAGTAAAATTGAAAACTATTGATTATTGATTATATCTGTGACTTTTTTCAAATGTATGAGAAATTGGAATATTGAATCAAAACAGTGGTGAAAGGATTCATATAATGATATGATAATTGTGATGGAAAATGCACATGAATATTTTCTTTGGAGATTATATAAAATCCCTCACACGAGTTAATTTTAGCTTTCGAGGGAGATGACACCGGATTATGAATTTGTGAAAATTATTGTGCGAGATATAAATAAATAAAACATTATTATTATTATTATTATTATTATTATTATTATTATTATTATTATTATTATTATTATTATTATTATTATTATTATTATTATTATTATTATTATTATCAATAAATATAAATAAGATTAATTATAAATTTTGTAAAAGACTTTAAATAGCATGCCATAAGATTCTTAGAAGCCATGGAAATGAGACTGAAGATGAAACTAGAAACTTTTAATTTCAATCTTTTAGATTTTAGGAAGAATCTAATCCGTCTTTATTCAACGGTTTCCTTTATTTTCATTTATTTCCTTTTTTCTTCCGCACTATTGCTTCAGTAAAGTCTGATTAGTTCAGAACGCTAAGTAATCTGTGACTTTACTATTTATAGATAACTTTCATAAAGCGTATTTTCAAATAATTAATCTTACGGAAGAGTAGGCTAAAAATAATTATCTTGTCAGTCTATTTTTATTCCGTTTTAAGTTTTACTTAACAAGACTTTAACAATTTGTCATTTTTTAATTATATTATCTTATTTTATGAAACTGTAATTTTTTTCTATAACAAAAGATCGGTAGAAATTTAATTACGAACGCTTTTAAATGTTGTTTTTACTTGTGCTTATATTTTGGAGGGAAAATTGATAATTCATTTCATTCACAAACGTTCTTTAAAAGACAAGTATTGTACAATAATATAAATCGTGGTCAATCTATTTATAAATTCCATCAACTCTGCCATATAAGTTGACGTTTCAAAACAATAATATTATTAAAATAACAGAGATCGATCGATTTCAACGCTGGAAATAAACTTAATATTGTATAATTTTTCTAGTAAATTAATACCGTTGCAATATTTCTGTCATATTTTATTAGAATATGAATTATAAATTTTATATAAAAGTAAACAAATGTGAATAATATTTACTAAACCAGAACGCGGAACCCTCTTCGTTTAACTCAGCAAAATACTCCTATTTACGAGAAAGGACCTTATTATACTTCCGTTACCAATTTTAATAAATTAACGAACTGTTTGAAAAATCTTCCCGCCAGTCTATTTAAAACTTTATTAAAAAATTCTCTTTTATGGAAAAAACATTATGTTCTCAATGACTAATTAAAAAGAGAAACAAAATTTCTGATTTTTCTGCATCTGTGATGGAGCTGCGGTGTGGGAAGGTTTACCTCGCTCCCAAAAGCGGACCAGAACAGAGGGAGATAGGGTATGTTTTCATTAGAGGCTTATTAAATTGGTGAATATTTTTCTTGATTTTTAAGTAAATCAAGAGGACTTTGAGTAAAATGAGTTGTAGGAAAAAATTGTCGTTGCAATCAACACTAGTTTTGTTGGTATGAGGATAGTACTGTTTGGTGTTTAAAGACTCAGTCAAGTAATGATCTGAGTGCATAATCTAACTGAATTTAGATAAAGGAAGAGACTTTGGTAAAACTTTCGGTGTTACAGGAAGGTGAGGGGATCGCTTATTTTGATAATTGAGGATTGCAAGTTACAGTAGGTGCCCGTGGTTGGAAGAGGCCATACGAAGGCGATTGTAAGTTGTGTAATTATACTGATGGAAATATCTGCCGAATCATTTACATCGGTGGCATCCTGACAGAGCCCAAACTGATGATTGTGTTATATTATCAGGTTTAGCGGGTCTAAAAGACTACCTCCGGTAAAGCCCATCAAGATTAAGAACGGAGGAGTTAATGTGGCAAACGGGATCGTCACAAGGCGGGTGTCTTCCCCAACTGAGATCAGGACATACATACATACGGAATTCAACAACGAACGAACAGTTTGTTGATGAAGAATAGGTATAACATATTAACACGGTTAAGTAAAGAATGGTATTTGACAATTTTATAGTAACGGGTTTGCGTTATTGATTGATTCATATAATATTCTGGCATTTTCCAGCTATTTATACTGTACGTTTGATGATTAAGAGAACCCTACCCATGATCAGCTGCTTACGTCTCTTGTTCACGTTGTTATCACCTATTACATTCCTATATTTCCAGAACGGAAACTATTGTTAAATATAATTTAGCAGTAAACTCTGGTGGCTTTCTTTTTTTCCTGTTTAGCCTCCCGTAACTACCGTTTAGATAATTCTTCAGAGGATGAATGAGGATGATATGTGTGAGTGTAAATGAAGTGTAGTCTTGTACATTCTCAGTTCGACCATTCCTGAGATGTGTGGTTAATTGAAACCCAACCACCAAGGAACACCGGTATCCACGATCTAGTATTCAAATCTGTGTAAAAATAACTGTCTTTACTAGGACTTGAACGCTGGAACTGTCGACTTCCAAATCAGCTGATTTGGGAAGGCGCGTTCACCACTAGACCAACCCGGTGGGCTTAAACTCTGGTGGCTGGAAGACACCAACTTAACACTAAAGTATGACAACCGGCTGGGCTAGTTAATCTCCAGCACGAAAGGCTAATAATCTAATAATCTTCGCCACACTATAATGTATAGAATTTTACTGAAATTGATAAAAAAACATTAGTTGAATTCGGTAGCTAATCATTTCATTAATTATTCAATTCTATTACTTATCAAATAACAACAAAATAATTAAAAAATTTCCCTCTTTGATGAACTAGACTCCGAACAACCAAAGAGGAAGCCTAGTTGTATATTCTCGTAGCTTTTCAAAGAAATCTCAATTAAAACTAGATATTTACAAGGTAACCCCTATTATCCGAATTGATTCTTTGCAAGACAGAATCCCAATAATTAAAAAATTAAAAAAAGTTTATCATATGTACTGGATATATAATTCTAATGTTTAATGGGTATAACATCTGATGAAAAGACGAAAATACAAAAAATAGATATATTTTAGATAAATTAAATGATTTACTTAGAACTTCCAAGTGCTATAAAACATTGAAAAAAGTAAATTTTTAAAACGCTGTAAAACAAAGATCCATAAAAATAAATTTCCTATTGAAGCAAAGCTTTATTTGAATGGTATTTTAGATCTTTTAAATAGTGTACTCATTTTTTTTAAATTGATTTGTGTGAATGTAAACAGTCTGGAGAGTTGGAGAAAATTTCAATCAAAAAACGTGAAATTATTCGTAATTTCCTTTTTCCTATTTAGCCTCCGGAAATTACCGTCAGGTATTACTTCAGAGGATGAATTAGGATGATATGAATGAGTGTAAATGAAGTGTAGTCTTGTACAGTCTTAGGTCGACCATTTCTTAGGTGTGTGGTTAATTGAAACCCAACCACCAAAGAACACTGTTATCTACGATCCAGTATTCAAATCTGTATAAAAGTAACTGCCTTTACTAGGACTTGAACGCTGGAACTTTCGACTTCCAAATCAGCTGATTTGCTAAGACGCATTCACCACTAGACCAACCCGGAGGGTGCAATTTTAAAATTAAAAATATAACTTATAGAATTTGGTACACTTACATGAAAATAGTGAGATTTTTTTCATTAACCTAATGGTGCTAATGAAAACTTTTTGATAAAAATATGTACCAGCTTGTACAGATTTCATCTATATTTATTAATTAATAGCTGTAGCCAGGAATTCATACAAGTGTGTTATGAATTTCAAATAATCATTTTTAATATAATATTAAAAACTGTACACTTTACTTCAAGATATACAAATGGATTCATTATATTAATGACGTAAATATTATTTATGATTGAGAACAAAACTCTACAAGACATGATGATAAAGTGAGGTGAAAAATTTCATTATTTCAAAAAAACCTTGTATGGAACAATTATTCATTTTGAAAACTAGAAAAAAAATAATTTTGCCTAAATTTTGATAAAAAGCAACATAAACGAAAATTCTACATTATCTATTTATTAATAAAAAATAAAATAAGAATAACATAATTTATTGTAACGGGTTTCTTCCATATTGAAGAAGGAAAAAGAATATGAATAAATAAGAATCTAGAAGGAACGACAAAGGAACTCTTTATAGGAAAGGATTTATAGAAAAGCGTAGAAGGCGCGGCCAACAAAAATTACTACGCTTGAACAATCAAAAAGACGAGTCGGGTACTGGTCCTACAAGCCAGGAGGTATAAATACTCCTGGGAGGTATAAAAACTTTTCTTGTAGTAGTTCGGTGCAGAATGCGATACAAGTGATAACAGTAAGTTTTAGTAACAAACAGGCAAAAGTGCGTGACGATTATTCCATTTTAAAAAGTGGTCGAAAATAAGTTGTTCGGTGAGTTATTTGTAATTAGGAGTGAAATTGACAGTATTCTATTCATTCATATAAAGTAGGATAGTTCTTTTGTAAACAATAAAATTAATAATATTTGCAGAAAGTGATTGGTAACAACTTCCTTCAGTCTGTTATCTTACTGTTAATGCAAACTTAGTTTCTATCGGTCATTATAAAGTTTTTAGTAAAGTGAACTGGTATTTATTATTTTATTGTCATTATTTTTTTTTTTAATTACTATTTCGTATGTTATATATGTTTATTATATCTTATTTTATATATTTTTAAAATAATAAATTATTGTATTTATACGGAATTTTTACGTTTGATAATCTCTTAATATCCTTGTCGAATGGCAAACACGCAACAATATAAAAAATCCTTTTCGGCACGTCAGAATGCGGAGGCTGATTTCACCGGGTACGGGATAAAAACGATTTCCACCATAAAGTTAAAAAAAACTTCAAATTTACTCAATACGACAGTGGTTGCATGTGAAAAAAAGTTTCACATGTTTAGCATATTCTTAACATTCCAGCAATATTTTCACCATCCCTTGCCGTAAGGGTTGGTCATATCAAAAATTGTTTTAGACAAACGTTTGAGGTAATGCTTAGAGGACTAACGACCACTTTAAACTGATTCGATGCTGTGCCTATTAAGGGAGGTATGATTTTTTTGTCTTCAAAACCCCACTTTTTCTACCCCCTTGAGCCAATAGTTGGTGATATCAAAAAACTCTACTTAGATAAGTTTCAGGCCCTTACCCTTATCCAAAGAATAGTAGGAACTTTAAAATAATTCGATATTTTAGTTAATAAGAAAGTTAGAGCGATATTTTTTTTTCGAAAAAGCCCCCCCCATTTCCATCTCCATGGTCCGATTTTGCCCATTATCAAACTCAACCGACATTTTGGGTTGTTATACATTTTTGTGTATCAATTTAAAAGTGATTGGCGCAAGATTACGGCAGTTATCGTGTCCACAAGAAAGTGAAATATATATGTATAAACTTTTGAACTGACGGTGGTTTTGGGGTCTGGGGTACGTGAAATGTGAAGATATGTCGAAATTTTCCGGAAGTCGAATCATGGTACCCATTACAACAGATAGCTTTCTTACGAAATTTACCTAAACCTGGTGATAATTAATTCGAAATCTATTGGAGAGGAATGGTTAAATTTGAATCTTTGTTTAATCCTGGGAAAGTTTATCAATTTTGCCAATTTTTCTTTAGTTCCTGGTACGTTCATAATGGTGTAATTTATAAATTTTATTTTCAAAAATTTAGTTTAACACAACAGTTGAACAGTGAATATTTTCTTTGCAAAAGTTATTTACTTTTTACCATCTTTGTAAGTTTCTTCATCGTCGAGCGTAATTACTGCAACAACTAATTAAGAACAAAGCTTTGAGGTTTCTGTTTTCTCTTCCTTATTGATGAAATCATTAACAACGAACGCGGGGTGTGAGTCCGTGAAGGATGTAAGGGTAAAGAGTAGTGTTACGGAGGTAAACCAATCTATTGGCTGCTGACAAGAGATTGTCAGTTGCAGATGATTTATATTTAAATTTTTGATAGAAAGTATTGTGCATAATTTATTTATATTACAGTTATCAAATAAACAACTTTTTCTGTCAAGAGGTTCACTAATTTTTTTTTATTTTAAGAAAATACTCTACTAAAAAAAAAAATATTTTTGGTTATTAACTCTGTCGAACTTTATAAGTTTTATAATTTCATTTTTCGTTAAAGAAATCAAAAATATGTTTCGAATTCGAGCTAACTAGTTCCTAAATGTTTTAGTTTTGTAATGAAAATTTTTCAGTAAAAATTCCATTTATAATTTTTTTGTGCTAATAGAAAGAAAAAGAAATCATATTACTGAAATATTCCGTCATTTGAGTACAACTAAAAATGTTAACCCTTTCTACGATCTTAAGTAAGAAATTGTTACTCATCTTATGACAACCTTACATTTTTTTTTTATCAATGTAATGAATTATTATTTGTAATGATTTAAATAAGTTATTATTTAGAAGTTTTAAATAAGTTTTTTTCTTTTGTTATAATGGTTGATTACACAAATTGTAAAATTAAGAGAGCACAAACTGAATTCTGCGCTAAGTTTCTTTTTATTTTAATGTATTTTAAAATTTCGAGTTAAAAATGAACATTAAATCACAAAATTTTGAAATAATATTGTAGAATTTATTATTTTTTTTAATTTCAAATTATACTCTATCATGAAGAATGAAAGCTATTTCCACGTTGACAAAAAAACGTGTAATTAGAAAAGAAAAAGTAAAATCAAATGGATAAAATGAAGTACAATGCTATAAAGTATACAATTTACTACTTTAATATATTGTGACTTTTTTATTTTCCCTTAACTAACCATTCCCAATCAAAAAAAATTTCATTTAGAATGAGTAGTATACATACATATATATGATATTAGTACACATAAATAAATAATATATATATATATATATATATATATATATATATATATATATATATATATATTTACATAGTGTGTCCCATGAAGAGGTATATGCTTTTAATTTTCTAACACTCGCTCATTCCCTCATATTTAATGGTCATAACTATGACTAATTGTCTAACTGCTTTTAATTTTTCAAGTTCTAATTGTCATCTCTTTTAATCATTTTTACCAACTATTTTGTAATAAAAAAGTCGTTTATGTGAAATTTATGGTTTTATTTGAAAGCCGCCATTTTGTTTCTATAAATCCTAGAAGGTTGAAATTTTCACAGAACATTTTTTGAACCATCGTTAAAAGGTCTGTAAAGTTTAGATAGAATCGATGGAGAAATAGACGAGTGATACTAAATCAAATGCGTATACCTCTTCGTGGAACATACGAAAAAAATAAATATACGCGCGCGCGTGCGCGTGAATGTGTGTTTACATTCAGGATGTCTTATGATGACACAGAAAGATTTTAGGTCATGTTCTATAAATGAAAATAAACAGAAAATATCATATATACATAGTTCCAGAAATTCTTATGACGTGGTTCGAGTCAACTCTTGCAAAAGATTTCGTCATGATTTCTGCCCTAAGAATAAAATGAAATCATACCGATGATGAATTTAAATAAGGGTAAATCTAATCGTTTTATGGTTTTTGTGCTGAGAAAATTGAATCCAACAGATTCCAGAACTGTATCTCAATTAAGTTCGTAGAAAATTATTGTAAAACAAAACTTGGTTGTAAAGAATTTCTTTAGGTTAAACTTCATTAAATTAACAAACAAATAAAATTTCGCTACAAAATTATTAAAGAATTTATTCTGAGAAAATTTATTACGCTACATCGAATAAACATGAAGAAGAGTTAAAGGGATTTGACCTTTATTCAAAACAAAACAGACCGAAACGTAGCAGAAAAATAAAGTATTATAATTAATAAACGAAATAATTATTTCAATATTTGAAAATATCTATAAACAAATCAGTTATTAAAAAAAAATTTACAACTAAGTTTTACTTTCCTAACTTTGATTATTTATTCTTATACAGTGGAAAATAATTATATGAAAAAAATTTAAAAAACTCCAAAAAAATCCTATATCTTCTTTTACCTTTTCTGCTTCCCTACCACCAAAATCTCCTCTCAAAAAAATTTTTGATTTCTCTACGTTTACTAGGTTAAATGGAAGAAACTAAAAAACAAAATCCACTAAAAAATGTAAACCCAATAAAAAGGTACCTAAGATTTCTTTTTTTTTAGGTGGGATGAATTGTGATGAAATTTTATTGTAATATTATTATTAAAAGTTTAAATAAACAAAAAAAAATTTTTTTAATTCAAAAAAAAATCTATATTTTTAAACTTTGATCTACTCATTTATCTCCAATATCGCCCCAAAATATTTTATTTTTGGGTCTTTTGCACCACTGTTATGACTAGGAAGACGTAAAAAATTCGGTTAAAAAATATGCGGTAAATAAAAAGATAACATTTTTGATTTTTGGGGAAGGGTAGAATTTGGGAAGAATTGTTTTTTTAATGATAAGATATGCATGCATGGATGCACTGAGCATATTATAAAGTGGGAATGTTTGCAAAATTTTGAGAAAATTGACCCCAAATCACTATCTACCACACCTCCTGGAGACATTGAACCCAAACCTTTATAAACTCATACACACGAGTCTCTGTGCCAAATTTCATCACAATCGGTTTATCCAGTCAAAGGTTATTAAGCTTCAAATAAGCCAACAAAAGTACATTGTTACGTACGAATACTACCCGCCACTATTTTTTTTGTTTTTTGGGTCCCTTAATCAGGAAACCTCGAGTAATGACGTCGAAAAACCCATACCCATTTTTTTGACTGATTAACAAAATTTCCTTATTGCAAAATAGCTCTAGAGGTATGATATATATATATTTATTTATACATACATTTACATTTTTCACAGTCGAAAGATTGCCTATCTGAATACGTAATCATTATTATTTTTAAAAAACTTCTCTTTTACACAGATATCTAGAACAGCAATCAAATAAAGATCTTACATTTCCAAGTAGCATTTAATTCTAGTTTTACCTTTTTAGATGATTCATAATGGTGCAAAAAAGAACATAAAAGTAAATCAAGAGATTAGGTTAGTAAAGAACTAGCTGTAGAGGCGTTCCGTAGGGACGCCCTCTACAGCTAGGCCCTGGCGAGCGGCGTCTCGGAATGGGATTATTAGTTGTTCAAAATTGATTACCTCTTGTGTAAAAATATTTTTATTTTTATTTTTTTTTTTTTTGAATGATGAAAATTGATATAACGAAAGTTAAATTAGTAACGAAAGTTATGAGGGGATCCCCTTGGTTCCCCTCATTAGAGGCGTGGCGAATAATTAAAGACCGAGTTCCGAGCTACCTGGAGGGAGATCCTAAGTTCCTACCGAGGCGATGGCACCCCCTGAAGCTGTGTACAAGCTTAGTTGCGGATCCGGCTGCAGGGGTGGATAAATAAAGGGAAGCAATAAAAAAAAAAATAATAAAAATTAAAAAAATAATAATAGTTTCATTACTATCTTTTACAAAGTACATATTTCTTACAAAATTGCATTGAAATTTAGTAATAATTTTGGCAAACCTAGAAAGAAACAAACACACTTATATAGACTAATAAAATATACACAGCTGTATGGAAATATATTGTAATAACAGTATAATAATGTACTATATGTTATTGTATAGTACTATATGTATATACTATTATTGGACTATATGTTATTATGTACTTTATGTTGTTATATGTTATTATATATTATAATAACAATGAATGAAAATTGCCTAAAATATTCTTAAAATATTACGATTTTTAGATCGTAAAAGAATGAAAACTAGTACTCCCGAGGAAATCCTATTCGGGTGTTACGAGTTACCATCTTTATAACTTAACGAATGTAAAAATTTTAATTAAATGAATTTAAAGAATTGCTTACGCTGGTTTTTATAGTATTAATATCCAAATTTTCGAAAGAGAGACAAGAAGAAATAATAATGGTGTAAAATGAATGGTTCATGGTGTTCCAATATTACAAATGAAATTACAATATAAAAAGAAAAAATAGTAACATAGGAACAAGTAAGATTAGAAACATAGATGATTATAAACATAAATTCTTTGATGATGCATTAAAATTAGAAAGACCTCGTCCTGAGTATTACTACGTCATTAGGTTCATAGGTCCAATACAGGTACCCGTTTTAGTCGCCTTACATCTTCTCCATTGTCTAAAAGATTATCAGCTAGTTTACGAGGTCGTTAAGTCTTATTTTGTGCTTAGTTGTAAATCGATCGACTTCCTCTCGAACATACGGTAACTCGTGCTTTTCCGTGAATTTCGTTGTTCTGTACGACCCATTAATACAGTCAGCCTGAAATTGTACAAGACTACCTTCATTTACATTCAGACATATCATCCTTATTCATTCTCTGAAGTAATACCTTACGGTGATTACGGAGGCAAAACAGAAAGTGAGAGAGATTAATGCATCTCGCAATTTATTCTGGAAACGCTGAATAATCTTTATACGTATTACTGGTACGCGCCGTTCCCCAGAGTTGGATTCCATATGTCCAAACCGGTTTTATAACCGCGTTGTACAAAGGTAGCTTGTTATACTTTCTTATTTAAACGTATCTTATTTACACTTAATTATCTTATTTATTCAGCTTATAGTACATCTAATTCTCTCGATTAATTAGCGTAATTTTGTAAAGAAACTTTTGATATAATCCTCTTCAACTAGCCATTTTGTTAATGTCGATTTAAATTTTGTAATTAGTTTTAGTTGTTTGATGTCTGGAGGAATTTCATTGAAAATTTAAGTGCGGTAAAAGAATAAAATCTACGGAAAACATCGTTGTATGGTTTGAGCGATTTGATGCGGCACGTTTACATGTTGTAAGCAGTACTAATGTAGTTTAGTTACTGCTGGCCACTTTTTATGTAAAATATTATTTTAATTTTACAAAAGTACAAGTATAGTTTAATTTATTTTGTTTAGTAATTATGCAACTTGAATTTTAACTCCTTTGAAATTCAGCAGTTACATCTTAACAACACCTTCCTACCCAGATAAGATTTTTTAGAAAAATTGATAAAATCAGTGGTGTATTATAAAACATATGCAGCGTATTTCATATTTATATGTTAGATTGTTCTTAAAATATAAAACCAAGTGAAAACTTACATAGATAGACATATGCATGCATACAAACAAAATTCTGAAATAAATTTTATTAATTTTGAAATCGAGGAGGTAGAAATTAAGAAATATAAAAACACAACGATCAGGGATAACTATTGACCGATAACAATGTTTTTCCTAGTACAAAGCAGTAAAAATTAAAATGATGATATATCATTCTGGCATAGAACTTAAGCGGATTTATTATAGCCTACAACATTAGACGAGTTTTATGGTAGGTAATGGAAGTGAATCAATTGGAATTATCGGAAATGAAAATTGATACTATATTGAAATTTTTATGTCAATTTCCTTTACAAGTAATTTAACTTGAGGCTTGTATATTATTGGGTTTTTTTATAAACCAACGGTCTTCAGCAAGGTAAAACGTTTATTCCGAAAAATTCAAAATTTATTTATTCATTTATTTTATGAATACCATGTTAGAGTTACAGCAGAGTGACATGATGTTAACAGTATTCTGCAGAGATGCCAAGGTATCTGTGCGCAGTTTGGCGTGTAAATGTACCGGTAAATATGTAGTCTTGAACAGACTCAGGCATACCACTCCTGAAACGTATTGTTAATTGAAACCCAACCACCAAATAACACCGGTATCCACAGTCTAGTAGTCAAATCCATATAAAAATCTTTACAAGGACTCGAACCTTAGAATTCTCGACTTCGAAAATCAGCTGATTTTACGATGACGAGTTTAACCACCAGACCAATCCCCGGGTCTGGAGGTTAAATTTTTATATATATTATTTTAGAAACCTGTATCAAAGTTTGTTTGCCTTTAACATCTTTTACTGAATTTTTTCCTATTTAAAAAATAAATAAAAACAAAATAAATATTTCCTGAGAAAATAGAGATATATTTAAAGTAAGCAAAAAATCTTCCTTTCAAGTGGCATCTCCTTTCACGAGGTTTGCAATCATCATCGCTACTTTGACCTTTGAATAGGCAGCTCAGAACAGTTTAGTAGACGTTGCGCTGAACCATTCCCTCAAAATGTGCAACCATGAAATTCTGCGCCTCCTAACGTTACGCCTGCCCACTATCTTCCCCTGCATGATCAACCGGAGCCACTCAAACTTCTCTTCCTTCGTTATGTGACCTAGATACTGTAATTTCCTTTTTTGTACTGTAAACGCAATCTCGAGTTGTTTATTCATACTCTCTAGTACCTTGATGTTTGACACCTTATCCTTCCAAGATATCCTTAGCGTGCGTCTGTAGTACCACATTTCAAAAGCCGCCAGCTTTTTCATGTGTAGTGTTTTCAATGTCCATGCCTCCACTCCATATAGCAGCACAGGAAACACATAACATTTTACCATTCTAGCCCGCAGATATAATCTGACCTGCCGATCACACAAGAAAGTACTCATTTTGAAAAATTCGCTTCTAGCCATCTCTATCCGGCTTTTAATTTCCATTGTTTGGTCCGTGTTATTGGTTATCCAAGTATCAAGGTATTTCTACTTAGTTTTTCTTCCAATTATCGTATTGTCAATGTATAACTTTGGGCCCGCCGTTTGTGATTTAGTTATCATCCTGTACTTCGTCTTATTGAGATTTATTCTAAGGCCGTACTGTATACTAACATCTTTAATCTTTTGAACTACTCTCTGTAGATCACTCAAAACTCCTGACAGTGTCGTTCGCGTTCCTCAAATTTCTAATTGGCCGACCATTAACTATAACTCCAGCTTCATCTTTTAAATGATGTTTATTTTAATAATGCTTTTATAAAATATTTTGATGTAATGCTTTCTCAGCGAAAAAATAAAAAAAAGATCTTAGGAAATTAAAGATTTATTACTTTTTCAATATATTTGATAAAACTCTTAATATTTTGTTCTAAAGAATGAATTTTCAGTTACTTATCATAATCAAAATAGTTGCTATTGCTATTCTTATGATATTAGATACTTCTAATTTATTTATTTATCCATTTAGTATGCTTACTACCATTCCTCACATACTATTACATTAATATTATTACTTAGTACGTAATTATACTACACTCATCGAATTTCAGGTGATACTCAACACTACAAATGTTATCTTAACCCTATTTAAAACAATTAACAGGATTATGATGGACATTATTACTCGCAGAGAATAAACTCTGTCTACAGCCACTTCTACCAAAAATGCTTTATATAAGTCAACACTTGTCATAGCAAATACTTAGATTAATATCCTAAAGCAGCAGGTTAATGTAGTTAGGGATTTATATTTAAAAAAAACCTTTTTTTTTTTAATTAGAAAAAAAACAAAATATAAGTTTAAATCTGTGATTCTATTTTGACAAGAAGATATAATTTGGTTAAATGATTTTTCATAAATAAAAAATTCAATAATTAGTAAATTGAATTAGATAATATGAAAATAATCAAATTTTTTGCGCACTTACTACTGATTAGTGGTTGTAAGGAACATCCCACGGTGTTTTTTATTTGTTGTTTATTTTATCTCCAACGTCATAGCAAGGAGAATATATGAGTTTCGATATATTTGTTTGTTTTCCTTGATTCTCTTGCCCCGCCTACCGACCTATTTAGCAAATGAATCGATTTTAATCGCGTATTTACTTGATGAATTATGCTTTCTTGAACAATGTTTTGGTTATTAAGTTATTTCCATAATCATCTCTCGTCTTGAGAGTTCTGCTTTTGAAAATCATATGATATTGTAATCAACTGAGTACATAAGTGATGTTTTTAAGCTTGTTTGTGCCCCCTTTAACAAAAGAACAATTTCATCATTTTTCATGAAATCGATAACTACGAAATGATCCCCATCTTAATCATCAAGTGACATTGGGTACATATAATTTAGAAACAAGATGTAATATCGTTTACTCTGAAATGAAAAACAAAATTGTTTGAAACTCAACAAATCCCAAGATAAGTGTTAAAAAATGCTTGAAGAGTATTTTTTAATTATAATATATATTATAAAATTCTATAAAAAATTACACTAAAAAAATGATTACAAATTTTAAAATACGTATATAAACAAAAGTGGAAACACTTAAATAACTTATTAACCGTTGGAAATAAAAAAGTAAAATTTAACAAAATCTATTATATTGAAATCGATCTATTTATTGGTATGAGACTATCTCACACCCAAGTTCCCGTGGGAGGCAACTAAAAAATTTTAAATGGAAAGGGTATAAATGTGTCACATTAATTTAAAGAGAAATGAAAAGCAAACATTTCTACGTAAGCAACTAAGATTATGACAGCCCTAACAAAGCTGGAAGTCATCTAATATTTTTTACAGCTAGTAGTGGAAAATGGCTTACAGTAGTAGTCTGATAACGATAAATATATCGTTTTCTTTGAAAAATTCTGTTTTTTAAGTGTTTCACTGTTGAAAAAGTATTTAAGAAGTAATTTAAATCACTTCTGAAAGTAGTTGTAAAAAACATTAAATGCAATTTTGATTAGGATTATAGTAACCCGAAGTTTTTAGTTATTATTTTCAATGCCCTTTAAAATGATTGTCATAGCCCTATCTTTTCCATTTATAATTGTTTAGTTCTCCTCCACAGGAATCCCCTGATTCCTTGGAACGTACTAATCTCAAACCAAAAAATAAATCGTTATGATTAAGGAAGGATATTTATAAATATATTTTTTCTATGTTTAATAGTTGAACATTTATTTAAGGGTTGAAAAGGAAACAAAAAAAAAATATCATAAATATTATATCATTGAACAAACCCAGAAAGCTGCTGTCAATGTCACTAGAAAGTGCCCAGAAGAGAAGAGGTTTTAGTCGGCGGCTTTCTTGGATGTTCAGCAGGCCTTTGATAAGCTCTAGCTGCCTAAGCTGAAATGCAGCTTTTCTAAACCAATCTACCTGGTTTTGCGGAGCTACCTCGACGGGCGTTTTTCCCAGATGCGATGCAATAATGAATTATTTGGATTCTTTGACATTAGATAAGGAATTCCACAAGGATCCATCTTCGTCGATGACTGTCTCCTGTTAGTTCGTGGTAATTCACGACCGCAGCTAAAAGACCGGACGTAGGCGGCTTTGTTGACCGCGGAGGGCTGGATGGACATGCAACATTTAAAGATTTCTGTGCCCAAGAGAAGTTTATGTTTCTCAAGGGTGCAAACAAATTATCGTAGAGTCGTAAACCCCACATTAAGTATAAAGGCTGTGTGATCAGCCGAGTTAGAGTTCATAAGTGTGTAGGTGTTTTGTTTAATGAGAAGTTGCTGTTTAGCAACCACTTTAGGCAAGTAGCGGCGGACCCCGTCTCTGTGATGCACAAGCTTAGGAAGATTGCTCGGAAGGATTACAGGCTGTCGAACCGTCATTTGTACATGGGGTACCGAGATGTCTTCGAAGGTATGTCCTCTTATGCTGCGTCCGTTTGGGCGCATAGTTTGGACAGAAATCGAGCACTTATTCAGAATTTAAGGAGTGCCCAGTACAGAGCATTAATAATATGCACTGGTGTTTTTAAAACAACCTCCTACGAAGCTACCACCGTATTGGGAAAGGCTCTCCCAATCGATTTAGTTTCAGTTTCCTAACTAGCTCCTAGAGCTAGTTAGGAAACTGAAACTAAATATGGTCGCTAAACTGATTCGAGGCTCAGTAGCCGTTTGTGGCATAGACATTCGGTCTTATGCTTTAGGGTGACCGAATAGGGTGGTGGCGGGAGAAATACCATGCAAATCAATGCTCCATCTTAGAACCAGTCCTGCACTCAATTTTCAATGCTATCCTTCCGGCTCTGGACCATGTAACCGTCGCCTAGTTTGCTGATCATACAGCAATCCTCGCCGTTGACGAAGATTCATAATTAGCATCAAACAAAGCTCCAGACGCCATTCCTCGACATGTGCCATACGTCCTGCCATTCTTGAGATAATAATGCCTTCGCATCTTCTTTGGTCATTCCCTCATAATACCCTTTTCTCTGAAAATATCTGATACGAATGGGGGGATCCCAGCGAGTACCCCCACCTTCTCTGCAGACACTGTTCTGTACGCACATGTTATTTTTAGCGCGGCTCTTCGCTGTATCGATGTCAAACGTCTGACTTGTTTCTTTACATCCAAGGCATTGCATGCCGGTATCGCATATAACATCACCAACCTTGTAGCAGACATGAGCAGTCTTCTTTTCGCTGCTCGAGGACCCAATCTGGTCCCCATTTTTATGTGTGTCCGTTTCCCTTAGCTTAGCACTGGAATGTACCGATCACTTGCGGAAAATCCTGATTCCCAATTTCTAGAGTTAAATTTCTAATTTAACTTTCATTAAATCAATTTTCATCATTCAAAAAAAAATATTTTTACACAAGAGGTAATAAATTTACCCCTTGAAAAAGATTTTAAATCTTCATCAAGATTTATTGATGAAAATTTTGCATACATGTTCTTCCTTAACTATAAAGTAAGGAAGAACTTTTGAAATATAGAGTTTAAATTGTGAAAATGAAGTAACAATGCAATTTTATTTTTTTTCTAGGTAAAAAATGATTTTTTGGTATGCTAATTTTCATGTGACTATCTAAAACTAGATTTTTTGTGCTATCGCAAATGAATAAACCTTTATGAGATTTGGTAACACTGTTATGGTAATTTATTTTTTGTGTTTGTTTATGTATTTTGCGAGCGAAGCCGAAACGGGAAATATAAAAACCAATTAGTAGTTCTTGTACTGACCAAACTGTTGCTCTGAAGAAATTACAATACACTGATAGTTTTTATAAATTGTACAAACTTTGATTTTTATTTATCATTATTAATCTCACAAGTATGAGTTTAATGAACACAGAGGGATACAAGGAGCAGAGCCCCCTGGCTAGACGGGACGCGCAAGTAAACATATAGCGCAGGTGAAGCTTTGACGGGAATACTAGTGCGCGCGCGCGCGCGCGCGCGTGTGTGGTTTGTGTGTATAAATGATTTCATTAAAAACATTTAGACTTTTTTTATCAAAGTATTTGCACTTAAAAACATTTCTTCTTCTACGTATATGACTTGTTTTAACACGAACTGGTCATTTACCCACCCATCCCTCGAACCATCATGGTTCTTTACGTAACAAGTGGTTGATTTTCTCGAACAATTATATCTCTGCTCGCCATTCCTTATTTCCAGTCACTTATCATGTTTCTCCTTCACTTACTTACACTAACCAATCGAATATGGTCTCTTCTGTTGGTTTTCCCTCTAAGGCTTGTAACGTATCATTTTTTCTCCGTTTCTATTCTCTGTCTAAACCTGAACCATCATCAAGGTTCGTTAACTTCGTTGCAGATGATACACCTTATGGTAAATAACTCTCAGGACTGAAAAATTAATTTTTACATTTATACTCTTAAAAATGACTAAGTCTTAATGTTCAGTGGCTTTTCTTTAAAATAAATTAAATAATCTCTCGTAATAAAATATGTAGTCTTATTGCAAGACTAAAAAATTTGTATTGACAAATTTCAACTGTTTTACCAAATAAAACTTATAACTCCTGGAATCTTGCACTACTGTTATGTTGATCGATGTTCTTTACTTCTAGTTTCTTCTAAACTGTTTTTATACAAATCATTATTGAAACCCCTTCGGTTTTATGGCGTACAGATATCTGGTTTGGCAAAATTCAGCAACATTAAATGAATACCATATCTCATGACTAAATTTCTAGGTCTTGTATCCGTAGACTTGAACTATGTAAATAACGAAATTTTTCCTCCGATTCCAAAATTGCATATTCAATTTATTTCAGACTTTTTAAAGTGCTTTTCTTACAAATAATTTTGTAAATACAAATCATGTAGGGACATCTTGACCTTCTTAAATTGGAAACTCATTCCAATTTATTTTCAAATTTAGGAGCAGAGATCTTATCTAAAATAACACAATATAAAAGGAAAATAAGTTCACTTGAATTGACTCATTTCAGATATACATATTAACAACTTCTTTTTTTTTTAAATTACCCAGTTTTGCGTACGTTGCTTTAATTATTTATAATAATTCTGTTAAGTTTAGCCCGTTGGTATAAGTACATAATTATAGTTAATATACACAAAAAATCGCTTACCAACAATTGAATCCGATGCGTTCAAGCGCTTTCGAAATTAAATTCTATCCTCAGGAATTCTCATATCCGTCCTAAGTACTCTTATAATGTTAATAAAAATTCACATGTAAAATTATATTAAAAACGTGATATTTGCTTAAAACATTAATTATTCATTATGTATTTTGACTGCTTTTTTTATCTAGAATTCTTTTATTCTTTCTCAAGCTGCGTTTTCTTTTCTTCTGAAATTATTGCCCACTTTTGGATTTTGATTTCTCTTAGAATCTTTTATTATTTCTCTGAGATAGGCTCTATTTTCAATTATTTCATCTGTTATATTTAATTCATTTAACACTTCTTTAATTTGTTTGAACCATTTGCTCTTAGTTTTTTCTTTTTGAAGAATTCAAATATTTGTTTTACAAGCCCATTATTATTTATTATAAAGATATAGCTACAAAAACCGAGTGTTCTTTTTCACATAATGTCTGAGATTTTTTTCAATGTTTAGAAACAGATTTTTATTGGGAGATTAATTATATCTCATTGTTTTGAAATTTTTTGCCTAATATTATCCTTATTATTTTTTTACTTTCTTTTCTAAGTTTATCTACGAGTAGAATTCCTTTGCTGCTTAGCTTTTTCAGCTACGAATAGGACATTATAACTGTTTTATAGTCTATAATATTTCAGTTACATGATAGTGATTTGTTATACGTGTTTTTGATTAACTGGAATGCTAGTTACATTTTTCGTGTTCTACATTCTATTGTTTTATTTTTTAATGCGTTCTAACTGATCCAATCACCTAGATATTTAAAGTGTTCTTCTACTCTTTCGATCTTCTGATTACTGATTTCCGAATTTTTAGGTGAGTTTTTTTAATTTATTCAAAGGAGATGTGTCCTATTTTGATTCTTTGATTTGTATTTTTACTTCGAACCAATGTTTACCTTTAAGGGCCACAACATTTGCAAATGCTAAACAGTTACATTTTAGTTCTTTTATCCTATTTTAATCCCACGATTTTTCGGTTTTGATTTCATTCTCTCGCGCATAATTGAATATAAAAGGAAGCGTTTCTTCACTTTTTCTGACTAGTTTTGATTAAAGAGGGTTCTGATAGTTATTCCATAAATGTTACTTTAGAATATGTGTCTAAGTAATCTTGATTATATTTATAGTTTTGTTTTTTTCTAATTCTAATTATTTTAGTTTTGATATTAGAAAAGTTCCATCAATGGAGTCATAGTTTTTTTAAAGTCAATGAATGTTATTACATATACTTAATTTGAGATTTTACAATAATATATAATATTTTTAAGGCTAAAAATTTATTCGGCCCGTGATCCAGTTTTCCTAAAACTACCTTGACATTCTCGTAGCTGAGGATCTAATTGTGGTTCTGCTCGATTTAGTAATGCTTTGAAAGTATTTTATATATATTGTTAAAATTTTGTATACATAATAAAACTTAATTTTATATATCTTATTTTTAAATTGTAATGTTACATATAACATTAACTGGTTTGATTATTTCTGTACTGTTGAGAATACAAAATAAATAAATAAAAGAAATTATACTGCCGACTTACTGTAATAATCTGTTGCAAAGATTTTTTTTATTATACAGTTAGTTCAAAAGTCACTTTGCAATATGCTCTACAATTACGTGGTGCATTCTGTTCTTTCGGCGTTAGGTTGGTTGCCTTAACGGTACGATGGTGGTTGCTCAGTAATAAACCAAGACGTCAGTTGTTGAGTTGTGATTGGACGTGCTTCATTTCGTTTTGTGTTGTTTCGTTTATCGTAATCAGTAATTCCGAGAAACGTAATGGCTCTTTTGGTAGAGGAACGCATTCTTCTCGTTGAAAACGTCTTTTGTGAAGATGACAAGTATACAGATTTAGTGAAGCGCAAGTTTTCTGAAAATTTTCCAAATACTCCTGTTTCTCATCTCAATGCAGTTCAAACATATCAAAGAATCTCGGACAACAGGGTTTTTTTTTGATGACGCTGATCGAAGTGGAAGACCACCCAAGCTAAACGAACTGAAGCTGCTTGATATTTCAGATGCTATGGCTGAAAGTCCATCAACATCAACACGTAAGTTAGCCACTGTTAGTCGGACTTGCCACTGCACATAAAGCTGTAAGAAAAGAACTGAAACTTATCCCCCCCACCCCCAAAACAATGTGTGTTCAAGAAATAAAACCAACAGATCAAGCCAAAAAACTAAATTATTGTGAATCTTTTAAACGTTTTATTGACCAGAATTCCGTATATATCCTCGACATTACATATTTTTACAGATGAAGCGTGGATTCATCTGTGAGGATTAATCCACAAAATGCACGACTGTGTTTGATAACTAATACCCGTTAATTACACGAATAGTCTTTACACGAAGAGAAAATTGGAGTTGGGTCGGTTGAGTCGCGCATTGTGGGTCAGATCTTTTTTGAAAATACAGTTAATAGTGATCGTTATTGAACAGTTTTAGCAATCTTCATTACTCGGTTAACAGAAGTGGAAATCAATCACGGTCGGTTTTGAACAAAATGACGCCACGTCGTATTCAGCTAACAGGTCAATGACTTTTTTACGAATTGTCTATGGTGAACGAATCATTTCAAGGGGTTTATGTCCTTCACGGTCGCCGATCTGACTCCCCCAGATTACTTTCTATGGAGGGCAGCGAAACAAGGGCTGTAATTGCACTGAGGTCAGCGCAAAAGTCCACGCACGATTGATGAAGTAAAAACCGCAATAACGGCATACATACAAGACATTACAGTACGTATACCAGCTGGTTTAAGTATTTGAAAACAAATTAAAAGGTGTGTAGTGTTGCATTGATGTTAGAGGAGGTAATTTTCAACAACTTTTATAAATTATTCCAATTATTGTAATAGCCGTTTCTATAAAGTAATGAAATAAAAATACTAAGTAATAATTAAGAAAGTTTCGTCATTACGCTTCCGTAACTCCAGAGCACAGCAACTTTCCTCAGATGCTGTATTAATATTTTTACACATTTTTTACACAATTTTATCTTTATTTTAATTTTTGTTAACGTTCGTGCATCGTTTATCCTATTACTTCTATGCTTGTTTCTAATAAAGTTTGTAATTAAATATCATATATATACATATATGAGGCAAAGGTTTTTTGTTCTATCATTAAATATGTTTTGTAAAGCTTTAATAATCTTTTTTCATCTAAAATTTAATAAATTTAAATAATAAAAATGAAAACTTTCTACTGTTTTTGTTGTAGGGAAAATAAATGAAATTAATAGAGTAACAATAAGTTATTTGAGATTTATAATTAATGATAAATTTTAAATTATATACTAACTTAGAATACTTTATTTAATTTTACATATACCGTGGAAGTTAATAATAACTCATATCCTTATCCTGTACCGAATTTGTTTCCATGGCAACGTTAAATGCGTGTTCTTCAATCTTCTACTTTATGTAAACCCTAACCATTAGTACACTGTCATCGTTAATGAGTTCCATTACAAGTATTAATATTGTTATTATTAATAAAGTTATAAACTAGATAACAGCTATATTTTTCGTAATATTAGTTTATTATTGTAATATCCTTAAATATTATTGGGTATAAATTTCCAAGTGTAATAATTCTCGGTAGATTTAAAAATTGTTCATTGATTATTAGTAAAATACTCTTACATTAAAATAATTGTAATTTCAATCTTTAATCGATCATTTGTAGAATCAACACAGAATATTTATTTCATATTAGACATTGAGTGTATTTAATATTGTTTGTGGCACGTTATTAACGTTTTTTGTTTTGTTTTTCTTCACTTTTTTCAGTTTTTTTTTTTACCAGTTGGTGTAATATTTAACATGACAGCTTCAATATCAGCTCGTCTCAGATTTGTATCACGGCAAGAATTTGTAATATTTTCAACTATTGTTTCTTTCATTTCATTAAATTACGTTCAGAAGCACGTAATGTCAGTTCTTCGTGTTAGTTTGACTTGGCGTCAAACTGCCACATAACGTACGCATTAAAAAGAGTTTTACCAACTGTTAAGTGGCAGTTAATTTGGAGTTTATTAGAGCATCTCCAAATAACATAAGAAAATCATATTTATATTGGTATACCCAATTGTAACCAACAAAGAAAAACATATTCTCGGCGTCTTTCACACATTCATAATATTTATGAAAATAATTTGTCTTTAATGTATCACATATTATTGTCGAAAATGACCAGGCAATCGTTCTTCATTATTATCTTCAACTTAATAATGTTTTCATAAAACATATATTACACAAATTTTCATAATACACAAATGAAAAATGGTTTGATAAATAAGTAGGTATGTGATATTACTCGTACGTTAAAATAAAATATACTTTTAAAAAAAGTTTAACTTTTAAAAACATGCTTTTCTTTTAAAAAAAGAAAATAATAAAAGAGATAACGGAAAAAATTATTCGTACTAATTTTATTTTACTAATATATGAGAGCGCGCGCTCTCATATATAATTACTTTATAATTAGAGCGAGCCCAACGCTTTTCTTTTTAGTCACACATAAATAGAAAATGTTTTAAATATAATTTTCTTGAAAATAGAATTAGTACGAATTGTGTCTCTTTTCCTTTGTTTTTTTTTTTTTTTTTTTTTTTTGAAGAAATGCTGTTTTTTAAGGAATATTTAAATCCTTTTTTTATTTACTTCCTTCATAGAACTGAGTTATTTGAAATCATATTTGAACAAATTAAATTCTCTTAAGTAATAAAATCTCTTCGTAAATTGGTAATTTTACCACTAATTTTTTTTTTTTTTTTTTAATTGTATAAGTAAACAAAGAGTATGTATATCTATCTAACTCAGTTAGCTAATAGAATTCAAGATAACCAACTGCGCGTACGACTGTTCAGGCGGCCGATTCACAAGCATCTTCTGTAAATCCTGATACATATAAAAGAAACTACGTAATTTTAATATTCAGTAACCACACGCTATTGTATTTTACAAAGATTGTACATATATTTAAATTTAAATAAATTAAGACATGTTAAATTATCAATAAATATTTCTTACTTTGTTCGGCACATCTTATAACACGTGAGTACTTTATTCATTAAAATTACTTATTACTAGCTTCCTTGAATTTTTTTAACAGTCATGAAATTGTCAATTGTTCAGTAACAGTATAAATTCACTAATTTATTAGATTAAATTTCTATGATAATAAACAAATAATAAATTCAATTCAGTTTTCGTCATCTGATTACGAGAAATCTGTAATGCTGTCAGTATTAAGAGATACAATGGGAGGCTCAATTTTGTTTTCTATTATATTATCCAATTTCCAATAATTTGGTTCTACAGCATCCATTACATGTTTGTTATTCCATTCCTGTTAGCCCGTTTTATCGGTGGCTTTTAAGCATGCATTTTTAACATCAGATATTTTAAAAGCAGTGTTCTGACGCTGCATAACTTTTAATTTGTTCCTTTACTGATAAGTTTTTACTTTTAGTTGTTTTAATTCTTTAGCAAACAAAAACATATTTATACATAGAATTATACTATATTATAACCTGAAGAATTAGTTTCCATTATTATAAATAATACAAGTTTTTTATAACTAAATCGGACAATTTAAATTATCGTACATAAATTTTAGAAGGTAAATTTACAATAGTTATATTAAAATCCACTCCAACAGCCACCTGACCTACTCATATTGAATCGACAGTCAAAATCAATTGGATCGATAGATACATCTTATCGATTCGGCTCCCTTCCTCAAATTATATATATATATATATATATATACTAGCTGTACCCGCCACGCTTCGCTGTGGCACATTGTGGTTGCATGGATGAGAAATGAGAAACAAAACAAAGCATACGTTTCATAGAAGTTTAATTTTGCAATACTTGTGGATATACGATATTTTTTTTTTGTTTTTCCACTGTCTGCGTAGATATAAAGGCTATCTGGTTTGCCGACTCGGGAACACGCAACATACAGTTGTCCATGTGAGAAGCAATCCGCATCTAAATCTAAACCACACAATTCTAAAGATTGACCTTGATCTTTATCGATTGTGATTGCAAATGCCAATCGAATTGAGAATTGCAATCTTTTAAATTGAAATGGTGTATCGGTCGGGATCATGGGTATTCGAGGAATGAGGACGTCTTCACCTTTGAAAGGCCCGGTTAAAATCGTTGCTTCCACTACGTTATTCATTAATTTATTAACTGCAAGTCGCGTGCCGTTAGAGTTTTGGCTGATTAATATTCCGCAACAGGATAATTGGCACACCTATTTTCAATTTTAATATGTGTGGTGGCATCCCTGGCAGATCAAGTGAGTTTAAAAATTCCGTTGGATAATTAACTACTTCATCTGCTTCCACAACGGTGTCTATTGACTTATATTTAATTTCCTCACTTTGAATGCTGGATTGAATAACAATATTAAGTCGATAGACATCTTTATTCTTTGCGGCAAGGATAACTCGTTCACTGAGCCGATCGTGATTTCTATGATTAATTTGTATATCAGGAAATACTTTTTCGATCAGTTCTTCTTTCGATGTTACTAAATTACAAAAATTATCAGGAAATGATATTCGTCTAGACGTCTCATCGACTGGCAGCTGTCCGTTTCCAATGTCCAGTAACTGTCGTGAGAATACCTCAACTGATGGATCATTCTGCAAATGGACACGCATATTCGTAGTCAGCTGCAATGTACGTACGTGTCGCCACAGTGTTGAATATTTCAGGCAAGCATTTATTTCGTCTGCTGGTGTCGACCGAGAAATTGCAGGCAATGTTTGCCTAAAATCTCCTGCGAGCAATATCAAAGCATTCCCGAATGGTTGAACGTTTCCACGCAAATCTCGTAACGATCGATCAAAAGCTTTAAGCGATTTTTTATGTGCCATCGTACATTCATCCCAAACAATGAGTTTACATTTTTGTAATACTTTTCCCATACAGAATGCTTTGGAAATATTGCACGTGAGAGTCTCGATGATTTGCATGTTTAATGGCAACTTCAGTGCTGAATGCGCAGTCCTTCCACCTGGTAACAATGTCGCAGCTATTCCAGACGAAGCAAGAACTAAGGCTATATCATTTTTTGATCGAACCGTTGCTAGAATCAATCTAATGAGGAATGTTTTCCCAGTTTCTCCTGGCGCATCCAAGAAGAAGATCCCTCCAACTCCGTCATTTATCATTTGAATTATGCGATCATAAATGCCTTTCTGTTCACGCGTTAATTTGGGAATGTTTGATTGGACATATGACTGAAGATCACCGATGTTGTAACTCTGTTCACGGCGTAAATCCACATCAAATGAAGCAATCGCAGCTCGGGTGGGTGCTGGCATTCCCAATCGACTAAGAACTTTATTTGCATTAGCTAAGCACTTGTCTTCAATATTTATCAATGCTTCGTTGTAAATGCCTTCTGTAAATTCAGACAAAAGTGAATATTTAGCCTAACAAAGGATTTTTTGGTCATTATGTAGGGATATTATTTTCTGTGTATTTGGTTATTTCGACTTTTTTTGTTTGCATAGTCTTAAGTCTATCTGGGCTATAAGAAAGTTGGGTGTTTTAATTTATTTACTGTAAGTCATCCTTCTTGGTGGCTTTTCTTTTTGTTTGGTGTTTTTTTTTTTTTTTTTTTAATAAAATACAGATGTTTTAGCTGTTAAATATAATTCAAAGAAATTTGTTACTTAATCAGTTGTGATTTTGTTTACATTGGCAGCGGCCATACGGGTTCTTTGTGATTGGTCATTGTTTTTGACAGCGGCCATCTTGCATTGATCTGATTGGTTTTCCTTTGTTTACATTTCCAAATTAAAAATAGATAGATAGATTTATTAAAAATAGATGAAAACAATCTTTGATGCGGGTTATATATCGTGCTAAAATTTGAGCTCCATCGGTGCAGAACATTTTGAGTTTTTGAAGCGTACACAAACGAACTTAACATTTATATATATAAATGTATTCATAAAATATAGAAGTATATGAAATTAATAGTGGAATATTTTACTGTCACCGGACTTACAGTAAAAAAAATGCATCCATTTTTTTATTGTAAAATTTCGCCATTGAATGAAGTCGGGAGATGAGTTTAATTAAGGTTATAAGATTTGAGGACACGGTTGAACCACTGCAAGTTAAAGAAAAGAATGTAATTAAATAATTTGATATAAAGCATTTAGATATTTTTATATAGTTTTAAATGATGAGGTTTTAAGATAAACTGGTGGATAGAAAAAGTTTGTGGAAGAACCTCAAACAAAGAAGAAAAAGAAAAGTTTCTTGGTAAAAAAAAGAAGGGTTTTAAGTGAAAAAAAAGTTTCTTGATAAATTAATATACTCGTAATTAGTTAATTTAATCATGCAGCGAAACGTAAGCGGTAGAATATTCATGAGACGAAAGTGATTAAACTAAAGTACATAAATCAGATAATTAAAGAGTAAAATACCATTTTTTTTTTTTGTGATTAAAAAATAATAGAAAATTGATAAAATATTTATTTTCATTAGAAGAATTAACTGAAGATTAAAAAAAATATGAGTATATATTATTGTAATAATTTAAGTTGAGGTATGTATAAAAGAAAATTCAATAAAAGCATTATTTAAAGGTGTAGAATATTTTAATATTATAGATGGCTTTTTTTTGGTATTTAAAAAGTATTTTTCTAGCCTTTAACAAATTTTTCTTTTGAGATTTCTGAATGCTCGTGCGCATGCAAGCGTGAAAAAAGGACTTGTGTAATTTTATATGTATGTGGGTTAAGTATTTACAGTAAATTGGTGGTACTCAAGTGAAATTGCTGGTTCCCAGGATTCGTTTTTTGTATCTTTGCCAAATGAAAAGTTACTCAAGTGTTACTGCTGGCATCGTTTATAACAAGAGTTATTTTATGCGTCATTTTAAAATACCTTTATCACAAACTTCATCTTTTACAAATGATAAAATATCACTACAATTTAATATTATTTAACTACATATATTTCATTCTATATGGTTTTTAAATACAATTGAAGGTAAAAATTATAAAAGTCATTTGAATAGATTTAATCGATATCGTTGTTGATTATACTATTTAAATAAAATTGATATTATATTCTACAAATTTACAAAAGACATATATACATATTCATAATAAATAATAATGGTTATTTTATAAGATGGTTGTGGTCATTATTGTAAAATTAAAAAAAATTATTATTATGCTAAGTATTGTTTGTAATTAGTACACAAAATATTATGTAAATAAATGTGTACATTTTCCTTTTAATAGATTTTTTTAAACCCTGTATGGTTTACATACAAAAATAAAATAGAAAAACTTTTTTTTTCTTTGTGTATAGGCCTTCAAAGACCACGCAAATATCATTTCATGAAGTTTCTTTTTCTTCTAGAAATTTTTCATTCTTTCGGAGTGCTTAGCTCTTCTTTTTTCAGTCCTTTCTCCTCTGCTGAGGTTTTTCTTTTCACCAACATGAACCTATAATTCAAATATTTTCTTTCTGTATTCTTTTCGATCTAAGTATTCTTTTCTGTATTGTTGAACTTTTTGAGCTCTTCTTTTATCTGTTTAACATAGCAACCTTATTGAAACTAGCCACCTAATTACAGTATTTATTGAAAATCTGTTTGTTTAGCCTTAATTTGTTCATTCGGACCATGTGTCCGTAGAACTTTAGCCGTCGTTTTCTTATTGTTGCTTACATATCTTCAATTTCATCTTATATCTATTTAAATGATCTCAGTCTGTGGCCTCCTTGTGTTCTTGGACCATAAATGCTTCTTTCTATCTTGAGTAGATTTTTAGGTAAATTTCATAAGAAAGCTACCTATTGTAATAGGTACCATGATTCGACTTCCAAAATATTTCGACAGCTCTCGTTTCACATCTCCCAGGCCCCAAAACCACAGTTCAAAAGTTTATGTATATATATATTTCACTTTCTTGTGGACACGATAACTGTCGTAATTTTGTGCCAATCACTTTCAAACTGTTCCTTAAAAATAACTCGTCTCATAATGTCGGTCAAGTTCGTTAACGTCCAAAATCGGACCATGGAGGTGGAAATGGAGCTTTTTCGAAAAAAAATATCCCTATAACTTTCTTATTAAGTAAAATGTCGAGTTGATTTAAAGTTCCTACTATTCTTTGGATAAGGGCCTAAAACCTTTTTAAGTAAATTTTTATATCACCAGGGGGTGGAAAAAATGGGGTTTTGAAGACAAAAAAATCATACCTCCCTTAATAGACTCAGTATCGAATCGGTTTAAAGTGGTCGTTAGTCCTCTAAACGTAGTCCGAAAACTTTTGTCTGAAACAATTTTTGATATGACCAACCCTTACGGCAAGGGTTGACCAAAATATTACTGGAATTATAAGAAGATGGGGCTTGTCGTATGCTAAATATGTGAAAATGTTTTCACATGCAACCATTATCGTATGGAGTAAATTTGAAGTTTTTCTTAATTTTAAAGTGGAAATCTTTTTTATCCCGTACTTAGTACCGATGAAATCTACCTCCGTCTTCCGGCGTGCCGAAATGAATTTTTTATTCTAGTTTGTAGTTTTTATGTCGTACAAGATGACAAGTTCTACAACTATGCTTTAAACCTTTATCTTTGCATTTATAGAAAGGTTCTTTTTATTGCAAATATTTTTTATGTAAAAGTTTAGTTGTTTTAATTTGTCTATATATATATATATATATATATATATATATATATAGATATAAATATTAAAATAAATGAAAACAATCAGTTAATAACTACAGTGTATAAAAAACCTACCTCAAACAAAATTATTATAAACAAAAATTCTAACCATCCTTGGTCTCAAAAAATTAATTTTTTTTTAAAACAATGATAAATAGAGTAATAAAATACACAAATGATAAAAAGGAATTGTAAAACAAAATAAATAGTTTAAAGAATGTTGCTATAAAAAAATGGATATGATACCTTTTAATAGGTAATATATATAAAAAATATAATTCAGAATATTTAATACAAACATCACTACATTAAAACCCATAAATGAAAACTAATGCAAGGAAAATATTTATATAAATTACTCCTATACTAATAAAATTATTAAAAACTTAATGTATATTGTTAAGTTGTAGAGCGAGTATGAACTGTATTTTGAAATGATGGTTGAGATGATGAAATGAACTAAAACATATTCTTCCTGAATCGTTAAATTTTAACTTGTGACATTAGACATTTTTTGAATATCGAAAATACAAATCACATTAGACTGATGAATAAATGACACATTAATAAAAATTATACAATTGAACATTATCAATAAACACTGTAAGCCACATTAGACTTTAGACAACAAAATAAAACTATTCTACACTAAAATGAAATGTTACATTAAACAAATCATGATCACTCCAAGTGGGATCCGACTCTGGAATGGTCACATTAGACTTGTTAGTCACCTTAGACTTCTTCTTCTTTTTCCTGTTTAGCCTCCGGTAACTACCGTTTAGATAATTCTTCAGAGGATGAATGAGGATGATATGTATGAGTGTAAATGAAGTGTTTAGTCTTGTACATTCTCAGTTCGACCGTTCCTGAGATGTGTGGTTAATTGAAACCCAACCACCAAAGAACGCCGGTATCCACGATCTAGTATTCAAATCCATGTAAAAATATCTGGCTTTACTAGGACTTGAATGCTGTAACTTTCAACTTCCAAATCAGCTGATTTTGGAAGACGCGTTAACCACTAGACCAACCCGGTGGGTTAGTCACCTTAGACTAAATGTACATGACCGCACCTGGCGGGATTCTCGACTGGAATGATTGTACGGGACTAACTCGCCGGCCAGTGCTAGTAGATGCTAGAGTGCAGCACCAACCGGCTTAACAAGGAATGGAACACATATAATGATTAAAAATATAAACCTGCTTATAAACTCAATAATTATGTAATAAAACATTTAAAATATTATAATAAAAAATAAACTTGATTTTTCTGGTATTTATAAAATAAAATGCAATAATTGTGAAAAAATGTATATTGGAAAAACAAATAGGTCTTTTGAGAATAGATTTAATGAATATTCTATATCGTTTAACCATAAAAAAAAATAGGTTTTTCAAATGTAGCTGACCATTTAATAATCAATAAACATATATAGCTTTGGAAAATATTTTATAAATAATTGAACACGAAAATAATAATAAAAAATTTGTAAATTTTAGAAAAATGTTATATATACAAATATAAATATGAATTTAGCCTCATGAATATGCAGACAGAATTTTTTTGGGGACATTCTTATAAAAATTATTTAAGTTGGTAATACGCTCGATAAGATTTTAATAAAATTAAATAATTGTTTACAGAAGTGTATTTGCATTATATAAAATAACATATTGAAAGAAATATTAAATAAATTTTGGTAAATAATGTTAATTTTTAGTAGAAGTTTTTAAATTAAAAAAAAATTTCACTGAACAAATGTATGTTCTGTAAATGTTTAAAATTTCTTATATTTTACTCAATAACCAAAGTTATAAAAAGTAACTAAAGTGTAAAGGTGTTGAATAGTAGTTATATGTGTAAATGAAAATTAAGATAAATCATAAAAAATTACTGAAATAGGTTTAATCACAAAAGCGCTCTAATGTAAGAAAATAAAGTAAAAAAAAAGGTAAGAATGTTTCTTTAATTCTGTACTTGGCAGATTAGCTAAAAAAAAAAATCATATATATACAGTTAAAATATATATATATGTAGAACTTTAATAAAAATATACATACAATGTAATTAAACAATAATATTAGTGTTTTAAATGTAGTCTAAAGAAGAATTTGTCGCAAAATCTTTTAATTGGTTGATCAAATTAAAAATTAAATTATTTATAAGAAATTATACTGTATAATATTAAAATTGCAAATGAACAAAAAGTAAATAATTCTGAAAAGAAAAGTTGCAGTTTTAAAGGTTATAATATTTTATTAGACTATAAAGATTAATTATTTTGGTAAGAAGAGAATATGATGAACTACTTTCCTCTTTTTTTTTTCTTTCTTTGCTGCTCCATCTGAAACTGAAAGATAATGACATATGAGTTGTCAGATTGAATATCCCATTATTCCATACAAATGGGTTAGAGACCATTGTTTTGTTTTTCTAATATTTTTATTGGTTCTTGATCAATATGTTATTTTTATATAGCCTATTAGTAAATAATCTGTAAATCTCTCGTTTTTTGTACATGTAAATTTTCTTATGTCTAAACATCTCTACAATGTATTTGTTCTCCGCTTATAAACAATAAGATTGATGATCTAATTTACAAACACAAAAATAAAAAAATACAGTTGAATGAAGGAAAATTATACTAAATTTATTTAACTTTTTTCATTTTTATATTTATAAAATTATCAGACAATTTGATACAATGCAATGTAATATTTTATCTTTATTCAATTCAAAAAATTTTGTTTATGTATTTTGTGTAAATTTCTTCTTGATAAATATCTTAATTAGCTCGATTAACCTCTCTGCTCCTTTTTATTGTGTACTTACCTTTTAATTTCAATGTATTTTCTACTTCCAATATTTAAATTTTTACAGAATTTAACTCTTATGTGCATATGTAACCCCATTTATATCCTTACACTCAACCAAACAATTGAATGCCCAAATAATTAAAAAAAACCTAAATTGAATTCGATTAAACATTAAACTCTTACTTTAACTACAAATATAAAATTATAAATATCAACTGTAAAACTTTGAAACAGGGATGAGATACTGGCTCGAAATGAGAATCATGTAGTGATGGCTATGAGATCCATTACTGTGCGTTTTGTATATTAATTTGCTGAGTATATTGTACTGTATGACTCTGTACAAATTGTATGAAGATTATTGAAAAATCAGTTTAAAAAAATATAAGAGAATTATAACTCTGAGATATTTAATTTCCTTTCCTTCTTGTAGAACACAGCTTGACCTTAACCTGTACAATTTAGATACTGCATGCAACAAACCTACCAATTGAGGATATTTAGAAGCAAGTGCAGATAGACTTAAATAAAAATAGCCCATTGTCGAGTATGGATAAGCTTTTATCCGTAAAGAGATATGAAGTTAGAAGTGGTGAAACAGAACTGACCAACAGGTTCAGTTCCATTAACATAGATGAACCGACTGTAAAGCCATAAAGAGTTTCAAGCTTCCTAGAAAAATTTGCAAGACATTAAATCAAATGTGATTTGAAATACTTGTTATCAATTTCAATGTCTTAACGTTCATAGTTTTATCACCTTATGAACGGTAAATCTGAAGTCTTTTTAATGGTGAAAGATCAGTTCACCTAGCTGTATATGTAGACCTCTTCAACCAAGAATACAGTGAAGAATTGCAGAAACCCAACAAGGATGCATTCCAGAAATGTAGAAAAGTTTTTTTTGCTAACATAAATTTTAACAATAGAGTAGTTAACAAATTTTAATATTAACTTATTATTATAACTGATTTCTATGTAGGTTTAATGTTGTGTTTAATCTCTAATGTAATTTGCCTTGTTAAACAAAACAATAGAAAAACAAATTACATATATTTTTAAACTTTGTTTTTTATTGAACTCCAAAATTGCATATACCAAAAAAGAATGTAATAATTTATGAATTTTCTATTCTTTTCTGAAAATGTTAATGCTTTTGTTACTCTTTAAACTTGAATTCATAATAAAATAATATCTTTTAATTTTATAATTAATTTTAAATAGTTTCATTTTATAACAGTTAGTTAAAATGTTATAACCACTCATACTTAGATATCTTTAGTCAGTTAGACTATAAATAATTGTTTTCTGTTTCTTTACGAACAGAGACAACAACTGAGGTTCTCTACTGTGCTTCAATAAAATTATATTTCCTGTTATCTTAATAAGATTAGGATGAGGGATTTTTGTTTTGGAACCGTCATCCATATATATATATATATTTAAGTACCTAGGAGAATACATACAAATGGCAAAATAAAACAAGGTATCCAACAATACAAGACAGTTGTAATAAACGGAAAATACTTAGAAACATTTTTGGAGCAGTACATAGAGGTAGTACATGAATGAAGAGACCAACCAGAGAATTATGTGAATGAATGGACAGACTCAGACATCAGAAAACGCGGACTTAACCTCTGTATGTTCTTCATTCACATACAGTGAATGAAGAACAACTGACTTACGAAGAGAATCTTTAATGTGGTGAACAGCTTAATTAGGAAAACCAATTGGCATCATGAAGTAGAAGAGGACCTGAGACAGGCAAGGATCAACTGGAAAATGATGGGAGAAAGAGGAAAAATTAGAAATGAAATTTGAAGTGAAAGAAAATAGGAAAACATGAGCAAAGTGGACAGAAGAGAGGAAACAGGAACATATTCAAAGAATGAAGAGATTTTGGGAAGAGAAAAAGAAGAAGAAAACAATTTAGGATCACATAATCATGAGAAATTCAAGTTCAAACACTGTCCTTAAGGTCAAAAATGAATAATAATATATATATTTTAATTTAATAAATGAAAAATTAAATCTTTGTTGGATAAATTATTTTCTTACTATTTATAACTTTAAAAAAAAACTGTATTCCTTTCTGAATATATCTAATTAACAGAAATTTTTTTTACGTTAAAACGTTAGATGAAAATCTTTTTTAATAACGAAGAAAAAAATATATAAAAATATATAAAAAAAATATATATATTTTTTTTTTTTTTTGCTGGCGAACGAGAAAAGAATGGACATCCAATAAATTGTAACCAAACCTCTCTCAATCCACTTTCAACCTTTTCCCACCTTTAACTGCGATCGTCTTCTACGAACGGTATCAAATCCATATTGAAAATGCGCATAAGATGTCATAGTAATCATTATTGCTCATACTAAATGGACGTTGAATTATTACATTACAAAAGAATAGGTTTCTAAAATTTGTACGAAAAAATCTGAGAAAAAACAAACTGGAATTCAAAAAGCAAGATTGAATATAGTATTCTGAATGATGCTAAAAATTTATATGTTTTTAACGTTTTTTTTTTTTTTTACATTTTTTATTAAGTAATTTTTTTTAAAGTATTTTGTACGGTCAAAATGTATTTTTAACTCGAAGTAACATTTTTATTTGATACTTTCAGTGTAATATTTCATAAATTATTTTAAACACCATCTCTTTTCGATGTGGAACTTTCTACTTCTGTATATTGATCTACCGACATCGTTATCTACTATTTGATCTGTGACCGATATATACTGTTTTATTTCTCTTATTTACGGGTAAATATTATGACTGACGTCTAGAAACATTATATCACCACCTACACTGACATCGCCTCACATCTCTATCGATGTTGCGGTTCTGTTTTCTGCGACCACACAAGTTATACCCTCGGAAATAATATCAATAACTGTTTCACCACATTACCATTAAAAATTAGAATAAGTTTTAAATGTTATACAATAATATGAATTATTCATTAAATTAAATTAATAAGTGAGTTTTACATTTTTAAATTTACACAGAAATTAAGAATTTTATTTTATTACCTAAATGTAAAAATAAAAATTTGGCAATAATGATAATGAATTTTATAATACTTACATAGAGCTTATAATTAAACTACTCCTTAAGTTTTAAAAAAAAAATTTTTTTTTACGATATTTTCATTTTTAATAGAATTCAGAAAAGGAGAACATTCTTCTTGTTTTGAACTGTATTTTTTTAAGTTTTAAAGCAAAATCAAAAGCCGTTTTCTGAACGGTTTTGTTACGTATGGACACAGTTTTTGTAGACAGTAATATATTTTTCAAATAAAAAGCTGAAAGAAATGTAAAATAAAACTAACTACTTAGAAAGAGCTCCCAAAAACCAACAAAAAATTCACTTTTAAACTTCGAAATCTGTACCGAATTCAGAGTTAGTAAGTTCGTTTTTTTTCGTTTTTCGTTTTTTTCTAATTTGTCACCGGTTTGAATGAAGTGATTGAAATTTAAAGGAAAATGATAAAATTTTAGTTTTTAATTTTTTGACTCGGAATTAATATTAACAATATTAATATTAAGTATATTAATATGTTTTAAGAATACTAACATTCTTAAAGATACACAGAGTGATTCACGTAGCCTTACCGGAGCTTTCTAATCTCGTTCCACTAACGAAAATAATGAAAAACGTTCATATAAACATGTATCCTGAAACGCTCTGTTAGCGAGTTATGGCTAACGACATATTTCGCCCTGATTCCTGAGCCAAGAGTGAAATAAAAACCATACTGAAATTCTAGGAACACAAATTAGGGGTAAAGTTGATGGTTTCTTTTAGTTTTTGATCTGAAAAATTGAATAAACAATATCCGACGTAAAAAAAAAAATGTTGTCTAAAAACGTTACGTTTATACAAAAAAAAGAAGTTATTAAAGCCCCGGGGACGTGTGTGTAGATGTTATTTCACGGACGTGGAGTTGGGTTTTATCAGGAGCATTATTATTTTTCCTCTTCCAAAATAGTGGGCGTCGACTACTAAGGTCATTATTAACTCTTTATCATAAACTAAAAACACTCCCTCTATCATGAAAGTGGCTAGGTCAAATTTCAGGCAAATCATCCGGAAATACGGACTTGTCACAAAACCATAAAACCCCAGAAAACCCAATAGATAACAAGCGTGTATAAGGGTCCTTGTCACTTTAAACGTAAAGTCCATTTCTGTAGAAATGTCGTCAAGTTATCAAAGCGGGTGTAAAGGGCCCGCAACTATTAAAACACGTTCTTAAAAAATTCTTCAATTAACCTAAAACACTAAAACACAAAACTGGAGAAAACAAATCACAGTTAAGACATAAACACAGCTAAAAGTGATTTTCATTTTAATGAATGGATAATAATCGCTCCAATAAACCGCTTCTCCCGAGAAACTCAATCATTTTCTTTTCTTTTATCATTATATGACAAATCGTAAGCCAAATTGTCGGTTAATTTGAGCCTCATTTTGAGATCTCTGTACAACGTGCACTCTTCTATTATGTTTCACTGCGAGGTATGTATCACAGCTTCCATATATTGATCTCTGTTCTCCTGCTAACATGTAAGTCGAAGTAAGTCTAGTATAACTCATTCGAAGTCTAATAAGGGCTACTTGTTCTCAACGAGTTAAAATATTTTTTTGTTTTAATGGAAAGCGGGGTATTCTTGGTGGAATTAAGCTTCGTTGTAAGAGCACCCCACCTCCTTATCAATTCCTTTCTGTTGACCTGTTTACTGTAGTTTTTAAGCTCATCCAATCGAACTAAAGGATTATTGACTTCTTTGCTGTTTGCCGCTTGTTTGGCTGCTTTATCAGCTGCTTCATTACCAGGAATACCGACTTGACCAGGTGTCTATATCAAGATGCATTGTTTACAGTTAGTTATCTTTAAGGTTTTTTAATGCTGTTAATATATCTTGAACCAGTGCATCATGCGAGAAACCATCTTTAAAGCAGTGATTGAACTTAAGGAATCGGAGCAGAGAAGCACCCTCTCTTCGTTGCAGTGTAATAATGCATAACCACTTGTTCTCGGCGAGTCAGCTTCACGTCGCTCTTCCATTTATATGGAGAAGTTTTAACTCAGTTTAGTTTGGTATTTAATCTTCTTCAGTCATTACTCCACCGGTTTCTTATTGTGATGGATAGACAATTTTTAACATTTGCCACTCATACAGGAATTATATCCAGGTTATCACAGACTGTCGTCTCTCTGGCAGCTTCGTCTGCCCTTTCATTCCCTGCATTATCAGCATGCCCTGGAGTCCATACAAATACGCATTGCTGTCCTCGTTGATTTAAAACGTACAAAATGGACAGGATATTTGAAATAAGGACGTCCTTAATACTCTTGTTCCGAATTGCAGTCAGTCCACTTAGAGAGTCGGAACAAATTAGCACTATCTCTTTCCAGTATAGTTCCGTGTAGCGAAGAGCTTGCCGTATGGCAATAAGTTCTGCTGTATAAACACTTGCTATATCTGGCAGCTTCCAAGAATGGGTTTCCCCATTTACATATATGGAGCATCCAACACTGTGATCGGTTTTAGAACCTTCAGTATAAATTTTAATGTATTCTTCGTAACTAATGACGGTTGATAAAATTCCTATTAGATGATTACAGCTGGCTTCTCTTTTATTTTTTCAGCCATGGCGATATTTCTCTTGTAGAAACTGCTAACGTCTTTGGTAAAGCAATTTCATATTTTCTTGTTAATTCATGATACCTTATGTCGGCTGGTCTGGAATAGTTAGCACGATGTTCATACAGTGCAGCCAAAGGATGATTGTTGAAAGTTTTATCATTTATATAGGTAGTAAAGGCCCATATATTTGTCGCAAGTCTTAGCAGTAGGATCTCTCTTCTATAATGTAGTGGCATTATTCCGGCTTCCGACATTAGAGTAGTTGCCGGACTTGTACGGAATGCGCCTCTGGCACATCTTATTCCCCTGTTATGTATTACGTCTAGCTTTCGTAGATTCGACTTTCTAGCGAATGAATATAAAATAGTCGAGAATATGTATGTAAGTAGTCGAATGAATGTAAGTCGAGTTTCGATTGAACCAATGCTTTATACAGCCTCAGTAGCATTTCTTTATCTGACCTCCAATTGATATTGGACAGATATTTAATAATGTTTAGGGCTTTTTTTTTAATCTAGCAATCAAGTCCTCTATATGTAATCACCATGTAAAGGGATTTATCCAATAGTAAACCTAAAAATCGAACAGTATCCTTGTATTTTATTAGATGGTCGCCAATGGTCAAAACAGGACTTCGATGAGGAATTCTCTTCCTACAGAAGTGTTCACAGCACGTTTTCTCTGGTGAAAATTTGAAATCATTATTCCTCGCAACTTCTTTGAGGAAGATTATCGCTCGTTGCAATTTGTACTTCACCATAGCTGTAGTGTTGCTGGCATACACAATTGCCAGATCATCGACATAAACACTTTTGCTGATTTCTGCTGGAATGGCTAATATTAATTTATTCATGGCGATCTTGAACAAAGCCCACACATCCAATCTGTGGATTCCTGCACGTATTTTCTCCGGCAGGGTTGGTCTGTCAAAGGTGAGGACATGGGAAGCAGAAGGTAGAACTTCGCCGTTTCTTCTCATGTTAAACCTACGGCACTCTATCACTTCTTGTGGTGTTAATTCCTCAACTATCTCCGGTTCTGTACAATTCAGCAGACCCCTACAGACCAAAACACTCTTTGATGTATTGCGTGTGCTGTAAGGATCGACGTTTACAGAAAATTCACAGTCCTAGGATCTTCTGCGACTGTGCATGCGGACAGTCGTTACGCTTGTGACCTTCCTCGCCACAATGCGCGCAGACCGACGCATACTTACAGAATTTGGCCCTGTGGCTAAAACTACAGCACCCTCAGACACAAATTTCTTAAAGAGATCAGCGCCAAGTTCAAAAAAGCCGTGATACCGCTGGGCAACACGCCTTCCAGTCTTGAAGAGTAGCCTACACACATGTTTAAAAAATTCGGCCTCATCCAGTTCAGTCTTCTGCTCCCGAACAAGAAACAGAACTTCCTCTTCCGATAGCAGCCGGTCAATGTCGTAGACAATAACCCGGAGCCTACGTTTACGCTTCGGGTCAACCTTGACCTCGAGCTTTTTCACCTCTGAGACTCCGCGATGATCGTTTGCAACCACTACCAGGCCCTTACTGGTCTCTTTAATTTCCCTAATCTTCAAGTTCTTCCTGTTGCCACGAAGGACAACCTGGAAGTCCTCTTTCTGTTACCTGCAACTTTTAGTAGACTCCCACAACCTTGTTTACAAAAATCACCTTGGGTTGCCTCGAGGCTTGGCTAGATTCCCGCTTGCCCCGCACAACATCGGCAAAACGCTTCGGCTCTACGGGAGCAGAAGCCGGAACCTGTACTACTTTGACCTCCTTGGGCTTGGAAGCCAACTTTTCAAAGCCTTCTGCCAAAACAGAAAGAACACCCCTAAAATGCTTCAACCTGGACAAACATTTACTCCTCGCCTCTGCACTGACGCTGTGGGGGCCATCTACGAAATTCAACAGATTGTCAATATTCTGCTAGGCTGCGTCGAGCAGCGCAACAGAACTGCCAGGTCTCCCCTGCGCTGCCCGAAAATCTTCGATCAATGGGTCGCCTTTAAATTCCCGGGTGGATGTCCCTACATCCACTTCGGAGCCCTCACTATCTGAACTTAAGCAGAATGGGGAAATTACCGCCTTCCTCTTCCCCCCGAGCTTAACTATCATCTCGTTCTCTATCATGGCCAGAGTTACACGAGACTCACTACCCTGAAACTTCGACATTGATCGTTCTTCCTCCTACCATAAAAATTTTGGCAAGCCCACAAGTTAATCGACTACCCTCAGCGAGCTGCGGGTAGTCGACTAACTTGTGGGCAACCGTTAAACCGTGGGTAACCACAACCGTTAAACTTTAAACCGTGATCATATTATAGTTTTTTCTGTCAGCACTCTTCCAACAGAATTTCATAAGTCTATTGGATAGAGTAAATTATCATCAGTTCATTAGTAAGTGAAATAATACAATACTAAAGCAATTTTTTTATTTAAAGGTATTTGCAGAGGCAGCAATTAATTTTGAGTGATAAAAGCAAGTAAATGAATGGGTTTATCACACATTTTAATTGTTTTCCCGACTGCTTCATTTTTTTATACTCTTTTACAATTAAAATTACTATCATTTTACAAAATAAGCACTATAGAAGAGGGAAATATACCCAAACATTAGAAAGAGAAGAAAATCGTTTTTTTAACGCTTTGGTTTCTTGAATTTAGTTTCTAGGTCTTTCGTGTTTATTAAGCTGGATAAACATCTGCTGTTTCTGCCGTGTAATAAGCTGCAGAAACAATTTATAAAAAATTTGTAGTACATTATAATGAAGTTTCAAATGGGGGCTTTGCCTTCTTATTAAACATTGTTTTCCATAAAGTATTCGTCCGCAATCAATTTTATAAAAAATTGTAGGATAAAATTTGAAACAATTTTTGCAGATTTCTGATTTTATAAAACTTCTTACAAATATTATTTAAAATAATATTTTGTATCTACTCGTATTTGATGTAACAAATTTTTTATTTATTACAACTAAAAGTATTTGACGTAAACAAAAACATATTCACTATTCCAATGAAGCTGAATACTTTCGCTAATTCTATTTACTAGCATATTACATCTTTTTCTTTATATTCATTTCGTTTATTTTCATTATTTAAAAAGTATTACTATAAGTTATAAAAGTATTCTTAAGTCCAATAAATATTCAAGAATAAAATTTACTCGTAATAAAATTTTAAGTAATAACAAAAATTTGAAATTTTCTTTTTAAACTCTTTTTAGAAACTATACATATTATAAAGTTTAACCTTCGACCTTAACAATATTTTCTTTCTAATCTTCAACTCAAACTATCCACCTTATAATAATTAATCTTTTAATAGTTAAAGTTTAAATTAAGTTACGAAGGTTATGTGCATCTCAACGACGAAAGAGTTTGTTTTCATTTTTAACTTATAATGAAAGCTCTTGAAATGATTCTATACAAACCACAGAACCGGGTAAATCCCCATGGGAGACGTCAATCTGTGTCAGTTTTGAAACGGGAAATCCAATTGTTACAACTTTTATGAGGTGGTAATTCAACAGAATTCATTACTTTTTGTAGTCACTCTACGAAACTTCGATTCTTTACGGGTAATATGCATATAATTATTTTACAAGCTTTTATTACATTCTTTAACATACATAACGATACAAATAACTTTTTAATTATTATAGATTTAAAATAATTATTAAATATTTATTAAAAATATTATTTATTTAAAGTAAATATTTATAAATAATAGTAATTATAATTTTTCTTTTTAATTATACTCAAATTCAAAGAAAATAGTGCATAATATACATCAACTGATTTTAAAGTCTGAAATAGAAATTTATTAAACACGTCCACTCTTGTACCTCCAAAGTTAGTAATTATTTATTACTTAAATATAGACTAGTTAACATGATCACTACAGTCATTAATATGTCTATAATATAACGAATACAATGATTTTTTTCTTAATTACAACTAATTCTGACAGAGGTAGAAATTATTACTTAAAAACTTTCCAACAGGAAAGTTTGATCCAAAAATTTCAAAGCGAACAAGGAATATTAGATATTAGTAGTAACTAAAATAAATTCAATTTATTTTAATCAACCGTTATATTGATTCTAGTTCGAATCTATTTACCTTTCCATTTATATAATAGTAGTAAAAGAGATTCTCCTATTATTGAAATAATATTTTTATTTTATTAAATCATTTATTTTGGAAGTGAAGATTCCGGAACAAACTATTACTTGTTTTACTGAGTGTACTGATAAATCTATTAACAAATTATACATTCTCTTGGATTAAAAAAAAAAAGAAAAATAAATTTAAATTAGCGCAAAAATTGAAATTAATGTCCAGTGGTGTGCCATATAAATCATTGATGATGTACATGTTATTACAGTTTTCTTTTTTAAGTATACTCGTACATAAATCTACTAGTGTAAATTTATTTAAAAATTAAACCGTTAAGTTACCTTTAAAAAATTGTTTTACGCTATAGTAATTTTTTTCACGTATGATATTATATTAAGTTTTAATTTTACTATTTTATCGCCCATAATATAAATATTACTAACATAATATTTATTCTTCCATTAAAAAAAAAAAAAAACAAACTGTACCCAACAATTTAAATAATTTATCAAATTAGTTTAAGTTTATTGAATCAGCCGAGCCAGTTAAATGAATTAAAACATATATTTAAAACGTGATTCTACCTGAACTTAGGATAATATTAAACACTATTAAAAAAATTTATAGGAATTTTAAATGAATGAAAAAATTAGTTGTGTTGAAATTTTGTTTAATAAAAGAAATTTTTTCTTTAGTTACCATTAAAGTTTTCTGTCTCAAATTTTACAAATGAAGTGCGGGATAAAGTAAGTTGCATTAGTTACCCAATTGTCTGATACTGGATATTGAACTAAAAACTAATTTAAAAGATATTACCCAGGAAAATGAAATTAAAATATTATTGAATAGAATTTTTTTACACAGGAAAATGGTAGAGCAAATGATTATATTTTACTAAACCGACTGTACCCTTCATATTATTCAAATGGTGCTTTTTTATTGGTGTCTGTACCAAATATGCCCTATCATTTTCTGTTATTAATGGTGATACGGCCCATATCTTTTATTCTTATCATTACGGCTCGTATTAATTAAAATAACATGAGCTGATTAAAAAGTCAGTTTCTTTATTATAATTTTATTGCTTACATCCGAAAAATATGTATTCTAGATGTTTCTTTTAAGTAAATGAATAATGAATAAATAAAATTAAAAGTAATCTAAAAATATAAGATTTAGGTAAAGAAAACCAAATATTAGTTAAAAATTAGCACGAATAAAAATACATTTGAACATACAACGTTAGTTAGTTATTAAAAATGTGTACTTTACTATTGTATTTTCAGCCAAACTAGTGGCGGAGTGTTGGCGTCTCTGCCTTTCATCTGAGGTTAACTCCAGATAAAAGGTGGAGTCCTGATCAGATATGGATGCTACCAAAGAAAATCCATTGTCATCCATCCATCACATTGGCAGCTATTACAGAGTGCCAGAATAAGCGGAATATAGAGATGTTAATTAACTTTGGACTTTTCTCTTTTGAGATAAATATAAATATTCACCAGATTTATTCATTACTCCGAGGAAACATTTTGTAGTGATTTAATTCTGTTAAAAAAACTGTTGTGCTTTAATATTATAAAGCTGCGATAAATAATAATTGTATTTATTTACTAAGAGATGATTGACGCTTTACTCAAAACAAAGTCATTTATTTATTTTTTTTTTTTTGCCAATGATAGTCGACAGTGAAGATTATTGAAAAGTCTTTTTATGAGAAATTCCAAAAATACAATTTTACTGTAACATTAATAATTACGCTTACACTGTCATCAAAGCAGCTTTCAATCACTTAACCAGTTTAACCATTTATCTTACCTGTATAGTCTTTAATTTTATAAGTTTATGTATGAAAAAATTAATGTTAAACATAAATTTGGTTAGATCTTTAGTAAAAAAGTTTAATAATTTTTTTTTAAATAAAAAATTCCTGTAAATGACATGCAGAGTGAATCCAAATTGCGCGGAAATCTCTCGGAAGATGATTCTATAGTTAAAAAAAACAAAGCTCATGTAAATATAGGTCAGAAAACGGATCGTTTGCAAGTTTCGGCTCGCGAAATATTTAGCCCTACTTTCTGCTCCCTCTGTGAAATTAAACCCTAGTAAAATCCTTAGGGTACAAATCAAGACGGAAATTCGGTGATTTCCTATGATTTTTTATGCAAGAAATTGAATAAAAGTGGTCCCAGACCTATATCTCGCTTAGATTTTAGAAAAATGGGGTAAAACACGAAAATGTTTTGTCGGAAAATACACTTTTTTAGGTTTGGAATAAAATAACTAATAAACAAATAAAAATTACTAGTTAACATCGAAGAGAATTTAATTATGAGAAAATTCATGTATATAATATCTATTCAAATTAACACAAATGAATTTTAATTGACGTTATAGGTTCTGAGATATAGGTTTGGGATCAATTTTATTCAATTTCTTGGATCAAAAACCATAGGGAAGCACCGAATTTTCTCCTTGATTTGTACTCCAAGAATTTTAGTAGGGTTTAATTTCACAGAGAGAGCAGAAAACAGGGCTAAATGTTTCGCGAGCCGAAACTCGCAAACGAACCGTTTTCTGACCTTTGTTTATATTAACTTGTTTCTTATCTTTGAATATAGAATCATCTCCCGAGAGATTACCATGCAATTTGGACTCATTCTGTATATGAAGCTACATGAAGTTATATAGTGCTTTAAATATTACTTTCTTGAAATAAGCACCATGATAATAAAATTCTGAAAAGATAGAATCATTAAAATCACGATGAGACATACGATAAAATTGAAGACCTGGAAATAACAATAAGAAAAGAACGACTAAAATTCAGTGGAAATGGCCCGAATAATTATTCAAAATTAAACAAACAGATTTTCATTAAAATATGGAATTATAAAGGTCAAGATGACTATGTTAAACAGATGAAAAAAGAGCTTAAAAAGTTCAACATTATAAAAATGATTGTCTGGATTGAAAAAATGCAGAAAGAAAATTTTTGAATGAAAGGTTCCTGTAGGTGAAAAGAAGAACTCAACAGAGGAGATTGGACTGAAGAAAGAAGAGCTATACACTCCGAAAGAATAAAGAACTTCTGGAAGAAAAATAAAGAAACTACATGAAATGATATTTGCGTGGTCCTTGAAGGTCTATCCGCGGAAAAACAACGATGAAGTCAGTGCTACATATTCGAAAAACAGCAACATAAAAAAATTAAATATTGAAACCGGATTAATAAAGAAATATTTTTTTTAAATCTCTACTTTTAGAGGTCGAAAAAAAATTACAAATAGTACTGTTTTTACGTTGATTTCAAAGACTCAAACTGTAAAGAATTAAAAAAGAGTTATTGTTTTTAGTTTGTATTAAGGTGTATCTTAATTTTTATTATCATTTTTGTCTAGTTAATTTAAGTTTTAAATTATAAATGCACCGTAAAAGAACGAAATAAAAAATATGTTTGCAAGTAAATCAAACGCGATAAATCCGCTTTTTTGTAAAAAAATAAATAAATAATAAAAGAAAACTACGAATAAATAAATGAAAAAACAGTCGACGAGCGCAAGATAAATTCTGTGGAGTATCGCAATATTTATAATTTTTTTTTCGTAAAATACTTATATAAAAAAAGTACAATTATTCTAAAGCAGTATAATATTATTAACTAGTGTTGATGACAAAGGAATGAAATATATAAAAATTGTTTGCTTATATCTGTGGAAAAAACGTACAACATGCTACAAAGAAAACTGTCCCTGCAAAAAATAAAAAAAAGATTCATTCAGATTGGTTTTCTGCTGAAATATATATAAAAGAAAACCATACATACAGGAAGAATTACGAATCTTCCCTTTTTTGAGTCAGATATAACAAAACCCTTAATTATAAATTTCAAAACCCTATTTTACAACAACAAAAAAGATATTTTACAGAATTTTAATCTAAATTTATGATGGGATTCATCATTTTAAAATGTGAAAATTATAAAAACTACTACAAAGAAAAATTGATTCTAGGAAAAGTAATATACTCGTACATCACATTCAGTCAAAACTGTGATAAAATCATTTTGCAGTTTTTAATTTCTTTTAATCAGTCTTTAGTTGAATTGCATTCCTGCAATTCCTATACATAAATTTCCAAAAATTTATTTAATTTACAGGCATTATTAGTTGCTATTACATTTGTTATAAACATGTTTGAATAGGTAAAAGCCAAGTAGAAGTCTTTTAAAAATCTTAGAAGCCTTATAAAAGTCTTTTTCCTCTAGGAAGAGGTGCCTAGCCCAGTTTTATTCTCTATCCATTTCAACCATTAGTTCAGTCTTTGTGTAATATGCAGACGGCTAAAAGTAGCCTCAGACAGTCCTAAAAATATAATCACTGTCCTGCATAGCCCTAATAAAGAAATGATTCTCTTTGGTAAACAGAAGATGCCAGCGTAGCACCATAGTTTAAACACATGTAGGGGCTGATTCCTCATACTAGCTTTAATCTGATCTATCTGAAAAAGGATATTGTACTGCACTTACTTCACTCACTTACTTTATGATCATACAGCCTTTACAATAATTAGATAAAACAAAAGGATACAATTAAGATAACATTATTGTTTACCAGGATCATAACAACCAAGATTTTTTTAATGACTATTTTGATTAATAGACTGATAATAATAATATATGAAAATAATTCAGAAAGAATTATTTTAAATTTGATTCCCTGTCAATAAAAATGCTACACTTCTAGAACTAGCATACTTTATATCAGCTAAATTCCATTAATTAGTGATCGGTTAAAACTAAGTAATTCTCTTTTCCAAAAAAACCTCCTTATTTAATTTTCATTAGATCATTAAAATGTTAATGAATAAGTTTGGTTTAATAAATTAAATTCAAAGCAGACAAGCTTGTTTATTTATTACATTTATCAAACATAAGTATGAAGGGGGTGAAATAATGGAGTGAGTGGAGTAGAGGTGATGTAATTTCTCTTAAACAGGGAAAACTTTTCAAACCAGTTAAAAAAGTTTCTTTGATTAAACAAATTATTGTCCAGCAAACAAATTTTACCTTTATATAAAATTTACCAATTTTTAAAATACCACTGAAAAAAAAATGTATCGATTCTATATAGCTCTTAGAAGTTTTATTTCTATTTCACCTGAAAATTGCCTTATTTATTTCTAATCTAATGCTTGAAATAACATTCAGTTTTACTTTTTATTTAGTTATGTTAAACAAAAATAATTTCTTCCACTTTTTCTCATAATTTTTAATTAGGTTTATAATCATTTAATCCTGCTTATAAAGTAAAAGCTCAGTGGATGCGGAAAATGTCACTCTGTAATTTAATTTTCCGTTATACTTGTCATTTTCAGAAAGCTGATTTACATCATCTTGCTTCATAGTACTGTATAATATTTTAAAGGTTTTGAAACATTACTTAATTAAAAAGATGAAAGATAAATTTAAACTCTTTTTGGTCATTTTGTTTTCACTAATTAAATGAATCGGTGAAAGCTTCATACATGCATTTAATTTTTTCTTTTAATTAGATATGAGTTAGAAATTTATTGTTTACATTAATTACACTATTTGCTTTTCTACTACATTTGTGTAATTATTAAAAAAATTATGTTCTTAAATCTTAACTTGTAGTCTAACTCTAATATCCCTCTTGTCTAAATACTGTGTTATTCTTAAATAAATACCAAATAACATAAAATTTAGTTTATTATATAACCAAACTCAGTATTACATTCTTTACATACTACAAAATAATTTTAAATTATTGTAGAAGGAATAATAATAACATAAATTTGTTATACCGATTTTTCTTCACTATTTAGTTTTACGTCTGCTGGCTTGAGACATTTAATGCATTATTTCACAATTGAAAGAGCTACACTGTTTGTTGCTTTGCACTATCTATCCCTGTATTTTTATATGGTTGTGACACATGTAAAGCAACTGTGACAGAAAAAGCACCAATCAGAGCTGCTTTCTTTGAGAGTAATCATGTTTATTATGCAGCTAGTCTTGACGGTGAACAAAGTTAAATATCACACCAGAGATTAAATATCTCCTATATTATGGTAAGTTTAGTATCCATATAAATCATGGCTGTCCATAAATCAAATCACACTATTTTTCATAACTTGTTACTCCCTTGTTCTTTCATGACAGGTCATTAAAATTACATCAAAGTACTTTTCTTACGCTAGAATTGATTTTAGAATGTTTAAAGGACAAAGGAGAAGAATGCTTCTTAAATAAGAGATATCAAGTTTCTTGTTTGTAAGCACTGATAATTCCATGTGAAATAAAAACCGTTTGTACATTTAAATGCAATCAGAGCATTTAATCTTTTTTTTCTTCATGACTGATAGCAATACAAAATTTTGCAAAATTCATACCATTGAAAAGAAGAAAGATAAAATTAATTTAGAATAATAAATATGCAAGCAAGCTCTTTCACTTTATTTTTCATAAGAAACTTTCTTGGTAGAAAACTTGTTTTACTGTTATTAAGCTAACAACACAGAATAATTTTATGAAAATACCAACCATTAATTTACATTCACTTAATTTTTACTGTTTATAAATCAGTTTAAAATTTATACTTATTTGCTAATTAATATGCTTATTTTAATTTTCTTTCACAGATATGATGGGAGGTCGATGACCCCAGAACGGCCGCCCCTCGGCACCGCAGACTGCGCACAAGCACGGGTAATTTATATAATTACATAATATACAATTTAATTTTAAAAACATCTTTTTACAATTTACTATGATTTTTTCTGTTACATTTTTGTTTTAGATAAATGTTATCGTTTAAGTTTAAGTTACACATCTTAGTGTTGAACTGCTGTTTTTAGATGTACATCATCAAGAAGTTATTTATATATACCTCACAGTATACAATCTGAAAATTATTGTAATATTTATTTGATTCTTGTATAAATGAAGTTATTTATATCCTATGATAATAAAATAAAATAACTGTGCAAGTATGATCATCTTGTAATTCTTGACCAAATATACAGCCTAAATTACATAGACTTTGGATGACTGTTGCTATGGTAACAATGAAGATCAACATTAAAGCATATAACATATCTAAAGTAGCATATGTGAAGTAAGTTATATAATTGCATATAAGAATATAAGATTACTAGGTTTCTATCTATAACCCAGCAAGGGAAGCTCCTGTAGTAAAGTTAGCTTCAGTTGTATCATCCCTACCATATCGTGCCTTGTGAGGTAGTTTTTTCTCTTTTTTAGAATATCTTTTATCCTTGTAATGTAAAGCCTCATAAAGTGGTTACAGATAAATTACTAGGTACACACCTGAAATTTATTACCATAAAGTGGATTAACAGGAATTAAGCCAATGTATGTAGCAATGAGATACTTACAACAGTACGAGTAGAATCAAAATACTTCCTGAAAATTATAATTTTAACCAGCACTTCTTTCTAGTTCTATATTCCTCCCTCAAAAAATAGATTCTACCTCAAAAACCAGTTTTAATTGTGCTTATATAAATAATGTCTGCCACTTTCAGCAGTTGATTTACAAAGTCACCAAAATTTTCTGTGAGTTTAGACAAAATTCTCTTTGCAAATTCTGCCCATGAGAATAAGCCAAATATCATTGAAAATCTGATATTTGACTATAAGGATGTTTGTTTAAAATTCAGAAATTCCTTGATTGATCTAAATAATTCTTTTTAATAATTAATAAATGTATTCACTGAAGTTTGTAAAACATTTAAAGCCTAAATCTATCTAGATGATTCAATAATGAGATGATTAGTATGGCTTAAAATGGCGGGAGGGGGGGGAGTGTGTCTTATTTTACAACATAATTTTCCATATAATATTTTTACATGCTTGCTAGTCATGTTCTATAAATGATAAGTATATGATTTCCTCATGTGAAATTGTTTCAGATATTTCATTAATATAAGTTTAAGTTTATAGCAGTTATTTCATTTATTACCATTCTACTGGACTAATTGTATAAGATATCAGCAATTAACTGACACTGATTTGTTCTTACATGTTTTCTGTAACTTGGAAAGAATGTAATTTTTTGCAATAAACTTTTTCATTATGAACATATCCTTTCACACTTTTGTCTGGGATTGAGTAACTTAATAATGTATCATAACAAACCTAAATATAAGTACATGCATAAAATTGAAGTGTTACCAGTAAATATCTTATAATGAGATAATTCAAGATAACTCCACATTTTTCATATCAAATGAATAATTATATCTAAGTTTGTTCTCAGTATTTTATCAATTATGTTAGCAAGTTATCCCAATTTTCAACTGTTGTTTTTTTTTTTTTTTATGAACAGCATCAAACAGCATATTGTACTAAAACTTACCGAATGAACTCATTTTAACTCAGATAAGAATCTGCTATGATCGTTGTCTTAACTAAAACATTAGCCAAGATGTTCACAAAAAACCAACAATTTTTAGAATTAGATGAATCCATTCTACTATAGAAATCAGCCATTGTCAAAAAACTGAGTGGCAATAGACCATTTATTGATGCAGCTCTTGACAGGGAATGAAAAATTCAATTAATGGTCAGGGAAGATGAATGTTATTGATGATAATTCATGTAGGTTCTGCAGAGATTTGTTTCACTGCACTATATTGGTTTGTCTACATAATGTGAAACATTTGCAAAGAATTGGATCTGAATTTGCCATATAAAAATTTTATGTAATATAATAAATCATCTGTTTAAGTGGGAGACATTATTTACATGCATACATACAGTTGAAACTGATTTTTGAGGGAGCATTTCATTTTTTAGGTTTTATGTATAGTAATAGTGAACAAAATTAAAATTATTAGGAAGGACTTCTTTTTTATTCTCTTTTGAAAGTAAATTAATCCCTTTTAAAAATGTAATTAATCAAAGCAATAACTTTTAATTACTTAAAATTTTATCTTTCTCGATACTGAGTTGTTATAATGCCTTAGTGTCAGCTACATATTCAAAATCTATTCATAATTATCTGTTGCAAAATACTACCTATTAGTAAAAATTTTGAATATTTTCACTGGTTCCTGTAAAAAATATCATGGTCTAATCCTCCTGCGTTTTACAACGTTAAATTGAGTGGCAGAATTTAGTGGGAAAATATATGTAATTAAAATGATAATCTATTAATTAAAGAACAAGAAACACAAAACAAAAGGAAAAATCAGTCTTTCCCTTAGTCTACTACAGTGACATTTCTTGACAGTACACTTCACTTTAATGTATTTCTGAATTCTTTGTAACCGAGTAGAAGTATAATTGCAGAAATTATATCAATGGTAAACTTGCTAGACTTTTTTTCTCAGTTAATAAGCAACTTTATTAGATTTTATTGCATGTTTTAAAAAATAATTTTTAAAGATTCACTTAAAGAGAATCATATAATATTTTAGTAGGAATCAAATTTAGTGTTTATTGACAAATTTATGTACAAAAAAAAAGTTTATTAATTGTGATCTTTTACGAAAAAAAATTAATTACTTATTTATTTCTCCTGTAAGCAACAACACACTCAATTACAGAATTTAATTATAAATGAATTTTGGCATAAGAAAATTGCCTAGCATTGAACCCAGAACCATACAGATGAAAAGTGAAGATGTTACTATTCTGCCATGGAAATCAGCAAATAAATAAATAAGTCAGTAAATAAATATCTAATAACATAAAAATTAAATTATCACTTAGGAAAGCTAAAGTATTGACATTACATATCTATATATTTTACTACAAAACTTCCTGGTATCGTATTTTATACTTAATAATTAAATCTGGTTCTATTTACACTGACTAGTTTTAAATATAGTCATTAACCAGTGGTATAATACTGAAAAAGTACACATTTATTAGATACAAAATATACATTTAATGATAACGCTCGGCCATTACGGATACCACTACTCATCCCTTACAAAGGGCTGGATGGTGAGAAAGAACAATCTACTCACAGATAAATAGCAACATGAATAAAAAACACCACCTAACAGCATAACTCAAATTCTCTTATAAACAGCAAAATCATCCTACCCACAATCACTCAGGAGAGCAGATATTTTTACCTATGATGAGACCAGCAAACTGCTTATCAACAATATATTTAACATTTTAAAAATAGATAAAATGTTTTAAAAAAATAAATATTAACAATGTATGCAGTGCCATTTATTAAAATAATAGTCATGCACTCTGTATGAACACCAATGTTATATCTAAAGCAAGTTGTTGCAGTGGGCTTGCTGTACAGAAGTTAATTTTGGGACTCGATTAAAAAGTTAGAAAATTAATGTTGCGCCCATCTATATTTTCTTATAATTAAGTTTAACTCAATTTACACCATTATTAACATTGCAGTTAAGTTAGATTTTTTCCATTGACTTGTAAGTTTTCTTACAAAACACGCAGTATACATAACTCAACATTTTCTTAGATAAGACCTACTTTCTCTTAAGTAAAATGAAGGTAACAAGAATAGAGTAGCTGATTTGAATCATTAGTGTAATATACTGAATTATTATAGAGTTATATATTGACTAACTGCAAAATGATTGAAAAAGTTAGCAAATTATGTGGAATAAGTTAACAAATGTTGTTTAAAATTTTAAAAACTGACTAAGGACAGTTTTCAATTTTCTGCTAAACAAAAAGTGACTAAAAAAAAAAACAGTGGAAAAAAATTAAAACATAATATTGAATATGTATTTTTTGGTTAGAGGACACATTTTAGAGGAAACATACCATCAATATTAATCTCAACTCTTAAAATCACAAATGCAAAAAAGAATATTTTTTATCAAAAATATAAAATATTTTTAAATTTGTATTTTCAATGGGTATTAAAAAAAAAAGGGTTTATAAATAAAAAGTAGTTTATGAATAATAATAATAATATATAATATAATCTGGATGAATTCTGGGCAAGTATCAAACCAACTGTTAGAAAAGTATGAAAAAAAAGAATAGGTTACATTAAAATTTAATAGATTTACTTCGTGTTTATATGAATAGCAATATGTAGTTCAGCAATAAATGATGTTGTAAATGATTAATTTGTAAATTAAAAAAAAAAATTGAATAGTCTTTAAGAGAGAATATTTGGTTTCAATTTAGTAATTTTGCAGCAATATTTGAATTTATCTTCTTTATTGAATTAATCTCTTGTAAATTTCAATGAAATTTTAGCTAATTGTAAAGTTAGAAGAAAAATGTCCAAGTAAATTGAAAGTGAATTTTTTATATCTATTATTAATAGTTTTGAAGTGTTATCACATTTTATACTGATCTTCAGTAAATTTAAATTTCAAATAAATATCCAAGATAATATTACTCAAATTCTATCTGTTAGTAAAGTAAACAAACTAATAATTTGTTACATTATACTTATGATACAAATAGATGTAAATAATTAGAAAATGTAACATATACCAATAGGAGTTTGCAATATAAAGTAATTATTTAACTACTTTGTTTTTATGTTAAACAATAATAAAATACCAGAATGAAAACTGACCTTAAATTGAATAGATATTACAACACCATTCTCCACAATACTGTTGAAATAAAATGTTAGCATGCATTTTTTATCTATTTTTAATGATAAGGCTATTAACTATGGTTGATTGTATAGTCATGAATTTGATAATATTTTACTAAATATTTTTTGATAACTCCATAATTAAAATAAGTCAATAATTTATAATACATTGAATAAATAAGTTACACTAACTCATATTGAAGTAAGCTATAAGTAGAGTTTTCCTTTTTTTTACTAATGTATCATTAGTTCACTTTTTGATAAGCTTAATACTAACAACTAATACTTAATAATAATAATAATAATAATAATAATAATAATGTAATATTACATAGTAATATAATGAATTAAAATATTAAAAAAAACTTATTACAGTGCAAATTATAATCATCAAACTGTCTCCTTTTCTCTTGGCTTTAATGAGATGAACAACTTTTTAAAGTTATATTTGAAGCTACTTATTATACAATATTTATAAAACAATATTTTTAAAACATCAAATATTAATTACTCTTTTATTAATTTGAGTTGTTATATTAGATACTTTATAATAGAAGCATTTTGTTTTAAATAATAGCAATTTACAATTTATAACTCATACGGTCAACTCATATAAATTGTATTCATTATGTAAAAGTGACTGTACCACTTTTTTAAAACTCTCTCTCTCTCTCTCCCCCTCCTCTCTATCATTCTTTCTCACTCACACAACGAAATAGAACTGAGCTGCCATCTCATCTGAATAAATAAGCTTTGTCAGGTTATAAATGCCACATTGAGTGATATTATTCAACAGTTATTGATCAAATGATTTTATATTTTGGTAACAAATACCACAATACTGTGAAATCTGCAGCAGCCTATATAGAAAGGGTTGAGAAGGATGAATCCATTCCAGTCTTCGACCTAATTTTATAGCTTAGTTATTAAATTATCTTTTATATCTTAACCAATATATATTTAAAAATTATCATATCACATTATTCTAATTTAAAGTCTAATGTGATTCCTTTTTTTATTCCCAACATTTCTCAAATAAAATAATATAGCTTAACAAACAGAAAAAGTTTCTTCAGAAATATTTTATATATTAACAAATATTTTTATCAGTACCTTTTTCATTTTTATCAGAGTAATATTATTCTACTGTCTTTATTGCCTATTAATTAAGTTATATCAATGTTATAAAAATCTGTAAATTAAACATTTTTAATAAAGATATCTAATATTTTGTTTTGTTATTTCTAGGGACGACATGCAGAAGAGGAAAAATGCGTGTGGTGCGGCTGCGCAGCACTCAAATCTCGAGGCGTACACGGGGGCGTTGGTGGCCCCCTGGTGGTCGGTGCCTCCGCCTCTTGCCTCTTTTGTGCATTTTCATAATCATTGCTGCATTGGGCATTCTGGCAATATCAGAAGTAATTATATTTTTATCAGTACATGAGTTACACAACTCTTAAAATCTATATATTGAAGATAAAAACAAACTATAATACTTTCTTTCTTTTGTAATTTAACAACTGGTTTTTAAAGTTTCATTAATAAAAAAAAAATGAATAGGACTATAAGTACTAGATTTAAAAGTCAACTTTTGAATTAAATATTGAATGATCTTTTGTTCTCTACTGAGGTTTTTCAGTTGTGAATTCTACTCCCCCAGTGAGATTTTAACAATGGAATCGTGAAATCATGGAATTGCCCTTAGGCTCATGAATATGTCCAATGAAAATTCCTCTTTGTACAATATTCAGAACTAATAAAATTAAAATGTATATATTTTTTTAATATAACAAGAAACTTTTACATTTTTCTTAAAAGGGTTTATATAAATTAACAATGCATTAAATAGTAATGTTGGTAAATATTTTTATTCTTTATTTTGGAATGTGATCATATTTCAAACAAAAACAAAAAAAAATATTCAGTACAATTCATAATGTTTCAATTTTCTGTTCATTTTTAATACTTGATGCAGTATTTAAGTATTAACAATAATTTATTTATTATTTTTTTTTTTAAGAAGAAATTATTGTTAATAATATAATTAATATTAGATTTTTAATTTATTATTATACTATTAGAGTATAATATAATTTATAAATTATATTATTATTTATTTACTGAAGTAAGTTGAAACAAAAACATTCTTCATTATTTTTAAACACATGAAAATAAACTTTGGAAGATTTTTTTGGAAGCTCCTTCATCTAATGATAGATGTTTATTATAACCATTTTGAAATGTTTAAGAAACCCCTTTAATTATATAAGAAGGGTTGTGCAAAATAGTGTATGTAATCTGTGATGTGTTTAATATCTTGATTTATTTTATTTTGTTTTATTTTCATTTAATATATTGTTTTTCAGATTTAAAATAATTTGCAAATATTACATTGTTCACGCTGATTTGAGCCATTGTTTTTTTTTTTATATGTAAAATTTGCATGTGTTCTTTGTTTAACCTACCTAATGCAATGTTAGATGCAGTTATTTGAATTTAAATTGCAACATGGATTGTTTTATATACATTTGTTTAAATTTGATATATGACCTAATGTCATTTGTTTTAGGTCTTGAAAGTAACTAAAATCAAAACCTTTTTTTGTGAAAATGTGTCTAATTTTACTACTGATTGACATATATTTGTTTATATTATGTCATTACTGGCTAGTTTTTTTTTTTTTTTTTTTAATTTTTAAGTAGCATATTGTCTATAAATGTGGAGGAAAATCACACCTTAAAAGCTAGATTTAAATTGTTGATTTTTTTTTCTTATTTGCAGTTATTAATTGAATTATGCTTGTTAGATGATGAATGTCATTTGAATGCTTTATTTTCATACTATGAAAGTGTTAAGATAGATAATGTAGATAATGACATGTTAGATGAGATAAACATTACTATATATTTTAGAGCTTAGTTATTGTTAACTTTGAATATACTGATCTAGAATGATGTGTTTGAAATAGTAATCATAGACATCATCAATGAAAAGATTTTTTAAATGCATATTTCCATTTATACTGAGCCATTTTTATTCAAAATTTTAATCACATTACATTATGTTTCAGTGAATAATAAAATAAAAAATGCTATGTATATTTTTTTAATAAAAAATCCTATATGTATAAATTTATGGCTATATAATATTTATAATTATGTTTTGTTATGTAATTTTTTATCTACAATTTTTTTTTTTTTTTGTCTTCAGTCATTTGACTGGTTTGATGCAGCTCTCCAAGATTCCCTATCTAGTGCTAGTCGTTTCATTTCAGTATACCCTCTACATCCTACATCCCCAACAATTTGTTTTACATACTCCAAACGTGGCCTGCCTACACAATTTTTCCCTTCTACCTGTCCTTCCAATATTAAAGCGACTATTCCAGGATGCCTTAGTATGTGGCCTATAAGTCTGTCTCTTCTTTTAACTATATTTTTCCAAATGCTTCTTTCTTCATCTATTTGCCGCAATACCTCTTCATTTGTCACTTTATCCACCCATCTGATTTTTAACATTCTCCTATAGCACCACATTTCAAAAGCTTCTAATCTTTTCTTCTCAGATACTCCGATTGTCCAAGTTTCACTTCCATATAAAGCGATACTCCAAACATACACTTTCAAAAATCTTTTCCTGAGATTTAAATTAATTTTTGATGTAAACAAATTATATTTCTTACTGAAGGCTCATTTAGCTTGTGCTATTCGGCATTTTATATCGCTCCTGTTTCGTCCATCTTTAGTAATTCTACTTCCCAAATAACAAAATTCTTCTACCTCCATAATCTTTTCTCCTCCTATTTTCACATTCAGTGGTCCATCTTTGTTATTTCTACTACATTTCATTACTTTTGTTTTGTTCTTGTTTATTTTCATGCGATAGTTCTTGCGTAGGACTTCATCTATGCCGTTCATTGTTTCTTCTAAATCCTTTTTACTCTCAGCTAGAATTACTATATCATCAGCAAATCGTAGCATCTTTATCTTTTCACCTTGTACTGTTACTCCGAATCTAAATTGTTCTTTAACATCATTAACTGCTAGTTCCATGTAAAGATTAAAAAGTAACGGAGTTAGGGAACATCCTTGTCGGACTCCCTTTCTTATTAGGGCTTCTTTCTTATGTTCTTCAATTGTTATTGTTGCTGTTTGGTTCCTGTACATGTTAGCAATTGTTCTTCTATCTCTGTATTTCAACCCTAATTTTTTTAAAATGCTGAACATTTTATTCCAATCTACGTTATCGAAAGCCTTTTCTAGGTCTATAAACGCCAAGTATGTCGGTTTGTTTTTCTTTAATCTTCCTTCTACTATTAATCTGAGGCCTAAAATTGCTTCCCTTGTCCCTATACTTTTCCTGAAACCAAATTGGTCTTCTCCTAACACTTCTTCCACTCTCCTCTCAATTCTTCTGTATAAAATTCTAGTTAAGATTTTTGATGCATGACTAGTTAAACTAATTGTTCTATATTCTTCACATTTATCTGCCCCTGCTTTCTTTGGTATCATAACTATAACACTTTTTTTGAAGTCTGACGGAAATTCCCCTTTTTCATAAATATTACACACCAGTTTGTATAATCTATCAATCACTTCCTCACCTGCACTGCGCAGTAATTCTACAGGTATTCCGTCTATTCCAGGAGCCTTTCTGCCATTTAAATCTAAGTCCTACGCAAAAACTATCGCATGAAAATAAACAAGAACAAAACAAAAGTAATGAAATGTAGTAGAAATAACAAAGATGGACCACTGAATGTGAAAATAGGAGGAGAAAAGATTATGGAGGTAGAAGAATTTTGTTATTTGGGAAGTAAAATTACTAAAGATGGACGAAGCAGGAGCGATATAAAATGCTGAATAGCACAAGCTAAACGAGCCTTCAGTAAGAAATATAATTTGTTTACATCAAAAATGAATTTAAATGTCAGGAAAAGATTTTTGAAAGTGTATGTTTGGAGTGTTGCTTTATATGGAAGTGAAACTTGGACAATCGGAGTATCTGAGAAGAAAAGATTAGAAGCTTTTGAAATGTGGTGCTATAGGAGAATGTTAAAAATCAGATGGGTGGATAAAGTGACAAATGAAGAGGTATTGCGGCAAATAGATGAAGAAAGTAGCATTTGGAAAAATATAGTTAAAAGAAGAAACAGACTTATAGGCCACATACTAAGCCATCCTGGAATAGTCGCTTTAATATTGGAAGGACAGGTAGAAGGGAAAAATTGTGTAGGCAGGCCACGTTTGGAGTATGTAAAACAAATTGTTGGGGATGTAGGATGTAGAGGGTATACTGAAATGAAACGACTAGCACTAGATAGGGAAGCTTGGAGAGCTGCATCAAACCGGTCAAATGACTGAAGACAAAAAAAAAAAAAAAAAATGCTCTCTTAAATTCAGATCTCAGTATTGTTTCTCCCATTTCATCCTCCTCAACTTCCTCTTCTTCCTCTATAACACCATTTTCTAATTCATTTCCTCCGTATAACTCTTCAATATATTCCACCCATCTATCGACTTTACCTTTCGTATTATATATTGGTGTACCATCTTTGTTTAACACATTTTAATTTATGTACCCCAAAATTTTCCTTAACTTTCCTGTATGCTCCGTCTATTTTACCAATGTTCATTTCTCTTTCCACTTCTGAACACTTTTCTTTAATCCACTCTTCTTTCGCCAGTTTGCACTTCCTATTTATAGCATTTCTTAATTGCCGATAGTTCCTTTTACTTTCTTCATCATTAGCATTCTTATATTTTCTACGTTCATCCATCAGCTGCAATATATCGTCTGAAACCCAAGGTTTTCTACCAGTTCTCTTTATTCCGCCTAAGTTTGCTTCTGCTGATTTAAGAATTTCCTTTTTAACATTCTCCCATTCTTCTTCTACATTTTCTACCTTATCTTTTTTACTCAGACCTCTTGCGATGTCCTCCTCAAAAATCTTCTTTACCTCCTCTTCCTCAAGCTTCTCTAAATTCCACCGATTCATCTGACAACTTTTCTTCAGTTTTTTAAACCCCAATCTACATTTCATTATCACCAAATTATGGTCGCTATCAATGTCTGCTCCAGGGTAAGTTTTGCAGTCAACGAGTTGATTTCTAAATCTTTGCTTAACCATGATATAATCTATCTGATACCTTGCAGTATCCCTGGCTTTTTCCAAGTGTATATTCTTTTATTATGATTTTTAAATTGGGTGTTGGCAATTACTAAATTATACTTCGTGCAAAACTCTATAAGTCGGTCCCCTCTTTCATTCCTTTTGCCTAGCCCGTATTCACCCACTATATTTCCTTCCTTGCCTTTTCCAATGCTTGCATTCCAATCTCCAACTATTATTAAATTTTCATCTCCTTTTACGTGTTTAATTGCTTCATCAATCTCTTCGTATACACACTCTACCTCATCATCATCATGGGCGCTTGTAGGCATATAAACGTTAACAATCGTTGTCGGTTTAGGTTTTGATTTTATCCTTATTACAATGATTCTATCGCTATGCGTTTTGAAATACTCCACTCTCCTCCCTATCTTCTTGTTCATCACGAAACCTACTCCTGCCTGCCCATTATTTGACGCTGAGTTAATTACTCTAAAATCACCTGACCAAAAGTCGCCTTCCTCTTCCCACCAAACCTCACTAATTCCTACTATATCCACATTCACCCTATCCATTTCCCTTTTTAAATTTTCTAGCCTACCAACCTTTTTTAAGCTTCTTACATTCCACGCTCCGACTCGTAGAATGTTATTTTTTAATTTTCTGGTGACCCCTTCCTTAGTAGTCCCCACCCGGAGATCCGAACGGGGGACTATTTTACCTCCGGAATGTTTTACCAAGGAAGGCGCCTCCATTATTGCTATGTGAAAATGCAGAGAGCCACATTTTCTTGGAAAAAAAGCAGCTGTAGTTTTCCATTGCTTTCAGCTGCGCAGCACTCAGATGACTGAGTGATGTTGATACGGCCGTTTAAGTCATTGTGACTCACGCCCCTAACAACTACTGAAAGAGCTGCTGCCCTCTTTCAGGAATCATTCCTTAGTCTGGCTCTCAACAGATACCTCTCCGATATGGTTGCACCTTATCTACAATAGTTATTCCTTACTTTCTATTTAATTTTAACCTGAGGTACATAACACAAATAAATTTCTGAATGAAATAATTTTAAGTAGAATAAAAATATTATTCAACTGTTGGAGATAGCGCCGCACCACTGTCAAATTAGTAAAATAAATAATATAAGTTGTTTAGCAACCAAATAATAAATAAAAAGAAACATCTGTTCTTTCGTAACATTTTTAGTTACTCGTGATTGCTAGCTTCAACATGATGTAACTTTCTTAGTGTGCATATTCATTGTTAATACATTATATTCTTTTCTAATAGTATGTTTCTTCATTTATAACTTAAAATTTACAAACCCGGCGAGGATGATGTAGCACCCATTAATATATGAATATCGACACAGTCCGCATGTTATTGCACTTTTACATCTTTCTCCAACACCATCATTAAAACCAACTAAACAAAAAAATAAAAAACATTGTTTAATCAGGATTATTTATTTAAAAATGATCATTAATGCTGGATAAAAAAGAAGTCTGAAAGACAAAATTTCTTTTATTGTGAAGAAATTATAGATTTTTAACTATTTTATAAGTTAAATATGAATGGAGAATTGCCAGTCTCTCTTTGTACTCAGTATTATTTCTTGGCTTAATTCCAAATCCAACCCCATAATTTTACTGAAGTTTTTTTAATATTATCTGACCTTTATAACAAGCATACCATAGTGTTCATATGTTAAATAAATTAAATCTTAATTGTCATAATAATATTATTTACAATTTATTACCTAGATCTGGTTATTTTTAATTTAGCTCTTACTTCTTACTTATAATTACAACTGCTACACTCAGGATCAGTTCTTAAAAACAAAAAATACATTTTTTACCAACTCTTCAACGAAAAATACAGTATTACTTTTGGTTGCAAGGTATGAGTGGGGATGAAAATAAATTTCCTTTACGTCTTGAGGTATGTGCAGAGTACAAAAAATACCATTTGCTTAAAATCGGTTTTCCTTATACCAGATTTTTTGTGTCCCCCTTATGGGTGGGTCACGAAAAAGTAACCCCGCCGGAATATGGGGAAATAAATAAAACATTAAATTAATAAGTTTGCGCACTGGACAATGGTATGGAAAATTGGAACAAAGGAAGGGGATGTACATTCCTAGTAAGAACTTTCTTCCGGTGAGTCACGTGATCGCCCCTCTCTCACCGCCCTTCCATGCTTCAATCGTCAGTTGTCTGCTAAGATCAAGAACATGAGTTGTGTTATGCTATGCGTTGTGTTACCGCCCTATTCGATACCAAAGCGAGTGAATATTGTAGAGTCGTACATAAAAACCGGCTCTTTAAAAGAAACACAGGACTTATTCCGAGAAACGTTTCTTAATCGTCCTGTTCCAACTAAACATAGCATTCAGCAATTAGTGAAGAAATCCGCCAAACGGGATATGTTGTAAATGAGAACAGTGAGTAGAGGCTTACGAACGCTACGGTCACCAGACTTGTCAACATGTGACTATTATTTACGGGAATGTTGAAAGGATGAGTGTTTCAAAGCAATCTTCACACAATTGACGAACTGAAGGAGAATATCAGTACGTGCATTAACAGTATTAGCCCGGTGGAATTGCTGAGGTATTCCTGCATTTGCTAAACCGTACACATAAGTGTTTAGTTGGTGAAGATGTTTTTAACATTTACTCTGAAGATTAGTACAGGTCTGTTAGTTCTTAATATCGATCATAAGTAGGTTATTGTAAACGTTGGTGGGACTACTTTTTCGTGGTTCACTCATGTATAGAATTTTAGGCTCGAAAATCTCCAAAACCAATAGATTAATTTCATTGAAATTTAGATATGCTGTAGTAGAATATCCGATATTTGTGTATCTGAAGATTGGTTGAGTCGTTCTTGAGTTACACTGAATTTCAGGTCGAAAAAGATTTGAGGTTAGGTTGGCTGTGTCGAGTGAGTCGCAGTGGTGAGTTGAAGCTTGTTTTTTTTTTAATTTTTTTGTAGTACTTTTTTGATGTGTAACTATTTTTTATGAACTTTTTAAAAATCTTTTTAAAATTTTTTAATAAATTTTATCCACTGTGTTGGTTTTGTGGTAGACTCGTCGTAGATCTGCCGATTTCGAAGTTGAAGTTCTGAGATTCAAATCGTAATAAAGATAGTTGCTTTTACTCGGTTTTGAATATTAGATCGTTGATACCGGTGTTCTTTAGTGATTGGATTTCAATTAACCACACCTGGTCAGCCTGAGTTTGCTCAAGACTACACATTTACATTACGCAAATAAGTTGCTAATAATTTTAATTGTTGATGCGACTAAAAATAAAACCATAAAAAACGCTAAATTTTATTTTGAATTTTTTTTGTATAAAAATCAGTTTTGTTGCTTTAATATTAATGTATAGTAGTAAATAATTACAGTATAGTTAGTTAATCCTTACTATGAGAATAAAGCATCTGACAGAAAAAAAATTGATTTTTATTTATTAATTTTTGTAATTAAAACCAAATAATAAATTCACCTACAAATTATGCTTTGAACTGGTGCTTTGAGAAAATCTTTTAATACAGCTTTTTTGTTATAAACTTAAAGATTACATTATTGTTATTTACACCCATCTTGGAGAGGTTAGAAAATTATTGAATGTGAGGCTAAAGGGTAGCGCACAGATTTGAAATTATGCGGTTTCCAACAATTGAATTTAAAAAATCCTGACAACATTAGCGGTATGAGGGGTTGCACAATCTTGCACAAACCATTGAGTATATACAGGCAATCCTGAACCCCGTAGGGGAAGACACCCTCCGCCACCCTCTCCGTTTCGAGCCCTTATGAGCTTTACTGGAGGTCATCTTCAAAACCTCGGCTTTTGACATAATCCAGTCTGTCTCGGCCAGGATATCACCGATGCAAATGCCACGAGTGACATTCCCATCGGGTATTACTATTTAATGAACTCAAAACAAAACACATCTCACCGAGTTTTAAGTAAGACTGAAAGGACCTAACTAATCAAAGGAATTGAGCTACCTACCTATAGAAGATAAAAAGTGAGTTCAACACACAACACGAAACATAAAAATATTTCACTGAACAGTAACATTGAAACAAAAACAAAATTTATAAAACAAAACATCAATAAAAGCAGAACAAAAGAGAAATCCAAGCAGAGCTCTAGTTCCCCTCAGCAATCCTTTCCTTTGCTTGGTACACGATAAAACTCTCCACTATTGCCCATTCGGCCTGGCTCCTCCAGTTTACACAGAGATCCAATGCTGATCTAATAAGATCAAGCCGACCGATGGTCTCCGTACGCATTAACTCGTACTTTGAGCACTCATGTAGAACATGGTAGGTGTCATCCAATTGCCCACACTGAGGACACATCCCAGAATCTACTAGGCCGAATTTCTGCAGTCTGACCCTAAAAGCACCATGGCCCGAAAGAAATTGCTTCACATATTTGTTAGGGTGCACCCAAGAGGCATCCCGCAAACCAAAATTTGGAGAGAGATCATGCGTATAACGTCCACTATCTGAATCATACCACCTGGCCTGCCACAAATAATTTCCGTTATTCAATTTTTCAAACTTCATCCAAAGTCATCTCACCAGACTTCTTAGCAACATACCACTGCTGCTTCTCAGACGCAATCAAGTCTATCGATTTCACACCTGCAATCACCAAGACTGCCTCCCGTGAAATAGTACGGTAACCACCCGTTACCGTTAACAATATTAGTCGTTGAGCCCTTAAAAATATGTTCCGATAACTTTTATACTTTAGCCTATATAGGCAATTCAGTTGCAAGCAGTTACAATAGAAAATGTTTCTTTAACATATCCAAATAGCATTAAGAATTAACTGTACCATCGAAAAACACTGGCCCTATCAATTCGTGACTGGATAAAACTCCCCAAATGGTTACTTTAGGCCCGTGGTGTTGTTTTTCATGCACGATTTGTAGTGCTGGTATTGCTTAAAAGCAGACATTTTATGAAAGACTGTCACACTACTAGCACAACTAGTGGATGTATATGTATAAGTTACTACTGAATGTTACTGATGTTTGTCAGGTGGTTACGTGTCAGTGCAGTATTGTGAGTACAGTTGTCTTTGTGTCAAGCAAGTCAAGCCCGGTTCTCCCTGTCCGGTGGTTAGAGGCATGAGGCATCGAAGTGTAAAAATCGAGATCCAGTCTCCGGGAGGGACCTGGGAATGACGTAGTCTGGCTCAGTTCACCCCTTCTCAGAGATTATAGGCAGGCGAATAAAAAAGATCCACTGGAGGGGCTGAACTGCCATGCTGGACGTACTGCCAGTAGGTGGGAAGGCCCCTTTGAGTTGAAGACACACTCTCCTGGGCTGAGCTTTACTTGGTTGTATGTCCGGCACAGGGTGTATGGGGGAAAAAAGTTGTCTTTGTGTAAAATGCCTTATTCAATCCAGGAGAGGATAACTACAGTCGAAGCCTGCCTATATTTGTCCTGAATCATTTGAAGAATCACATCAAGTATTCGTAGAAAAAATTCCAAATGCCTGTATCCCAGTGAAGAGTAACATATGTACGAGTAATTTAGATAAAAAATGGCATACAATAGGTTTGGTTTCAAATGCAAAACGAAATAGCCAACCTTCTATTAGGACTTCACAGGCCATTGCCGATATTGAAAGGAGGATTATTGCCAGTCCAATAAAATCACTACACAAGTTATCCCAACAATCTGGTGTTAAATACACAACTTGCCATAAAATTCTTCATGAATTAAAATTGAAACTTACCACGTTACAACTGAAGAAGATAGACAATGAGCTGTCAGCAGAGGACGTGGGGCCTCCACGTTCCCCAGAGTTGTCGACATGTGATTTTTTCCTTTGGGGCTACTTAAAGGAGTTAAAGAGTTTATGCATCTAATTCACACAATATTGATGAACTGAAGATGAAAATTCAACGAGAAATCAACGCAATTGACAATATCTTTTTGCATCAGACGACTTTCAATATGATCAGTCGAGCACAAAAGTGCATCAGTGCCCATGGTAGTCATTTTAAACATCTTTTGTAATAATAAGGTAAATAAGTGCAACATTTAAATTATGTTTTATGTTTTTCTTATTTAATTTATATGTATCATTCATAAAATTTCATTCCAACATAACCTACTGATTCTGCAGTGGGTAGTTACAGGTTCGGTTCTATGTTGCTCATTCTGTATAAAAATTGATTGATTGATTGATGAACTTATATAATACATATACAAAACATTTGTTATGCATTTCCAATAAAATAAAATCAAACAATGGAAACTTGACCAAAGGAATTGTGACTGAAATTCATAAATTAAATTTTCAGATTTCATCTATATATTGAGATTTAATACTTTATATTAAATATTAAAATATTCTGATTTCTGCTCTCATATTTTTACCATTTTTTTTGTAGTTCTAAGAATTAATTTATTAATAAATAATATAAGCACTTAAAATTAATTATTTTTTGTTGTAGATGTCACTTGTACAGCGAAGAGTAGTTTCACCAGTAGTAGGTGGAGGCGCTGCCTCAAGGATTATGCCTGGAAGAGTGCAACATCCACCCCAGTCCTCTCATTCACATCAAATTCAAGTAAATATTTACTTATTTTGATTTTTTTACTCTCTCTTTTTTTTGAAAATATTTAAATTGTTACAAGTTATCAATATACACACTTATTTATTTATTCATCTCTTATTCTACTTGAAACATCTTAAACCACTCTGATCTAAATTTTACAAAGTTTACTAGGTCTAATCAGGCAAATGCCAGAACAGTTCCTTTTGTTTTCTTAAAAGTTGTTCAGGTACAACTTTTAGATAAAACAAATCATATCCTAATTAGAATAACTTTTCTAATTTGGACAGTATTATTTGAACCATACAGAGACCTTTTTTCATTGTGTGATGTTGCTTAAAAATGTATTTTAGAAATAATTATTTCTCCTTTTGTTATTACAGACCAGCAACACTGTATTCAAGATAGAACCCCTATTGCGCCGCAATGCTCCTTCTGTAGAATTATCTGCTCAAGTAGCAATCAATGCGGTAAGAGCATCTTTTATTGCAGACATCATTACACGCGAAGGAAACATCACATGGGTGAAAGAACAACTTACTTCAAAGCAAACATGCCAACAACAGCCAGATGATTGTCCCAAAGTGCCTCCTAAATTGTGTAAGATGTGTTATTGCATTTGCATAAATTTTCCTAACAACATTAAGATTATCTTTATTATCTAAAATACCATTATAAATAATATAATAATAAAAATCAAAAAATAAATAAATATTATGAAAAAATGTAGATATATAGGATATTTGCAATTTTTTTTATATTAAAATTACATTTTTTAAATCTTTTAATTATTAAAAAAAATTTACTGAAGATATTGTTTAGGAAGTCAAAAAGCATAAAATTATTAGTTTATTATAAATGAAAAGTATGAAATGAATAAAACTGATTTTGGATATTACAGATTTTAGTTGGGTAATTATATGGACTGTTAAATTAAATTACAAACATCTGAAGTATAATAAAAAAAGTATGATGGTTATTGTACAATATCTGAAGCCTTGTTCTGTTGGGTACATCAAGCACTCCAAAAAAATAGATTCAATTAACTTTGTTGTAATAAAGGTGAAGAGTAGGTTTCAATTTGACAACTAATCTTAGCAATAATACTGAAAAAATAATAAATATTTTCTTTATGCATCAAAACACATAAACTCACAAACTACAAATTCCCTTAAAAATGCTGGCTTGTGGAAATATATATGCCTCACCAACACAATATAAGACAATTTGAAAAACTCATACACAAAACAAAATACACCATCACAAAAAAAAACCATATAAATTATAAACTTCACAGTTAAATAAAAAATTAATAAACAAATATATTTTCTTTACCTTACCATCACATAAATAACAAATAATTTATGCAGTTTCAAACATACAGGATTCTAACAACAAAATACTTACAACACTTCAAACCACCCAATCTCTTATAAATTCTCAGTTTGAAAAGCCATCATTTATAGACTACTTAATATCACTTGAACATCACAAAGAACATAAAATACCTAGCACACTTAAAAGGATGTAATAACATCACTTACTAACACCCTTCTACACAAAATAAATAAAAGTAAAAACAAAGATAATCAAAACAGAAATACATTATGTTTAATGCAATAAACAAAGATTCAGCAAAAAAAATAAATTTATAACAGTTGGATTATGCATTGCAACTTACAGTAGAAGAACAAATCACCACACCCCAGCATACTCACAAAAAAGTAATGTCACTGGAATAAGTAAATTAAACTGCATTAAGTGAATCATGTTTTACAATGGATAAATAGGATAGAAATTTAAATACAAATAAATGAACATATATCAACGTAGAATCATCATTTACCAGCTTCCTCATAAAAATTAATCACAAATACACATATATGAAAACCTTTCCAGCTTATTCAATTGGGCCTCCCAGCTTCAGTAATAGCAGAAGTTAAAGATGGTTTGATAAAAGGTAAAGGAAAATAGGTTTTGAATAAAGGTAAGTTAAAGGTGGTTAGATATATGTGCAAGGCGTACAATGAAATGAAATGATGAAACATGCACCGACTCATTCCCACATAAATTAAATAAAAAACAAAGACCACTTTAATTTAAAAAATCTATCACACTTTAGGAGACCTGAAAATAAGTATGGATACATTGTAGCATTCAGAACAAAAAAAAGATCATCACTAATAGAACACAATTAGCAAATGCTCTTGTTGTTTATAAGTGAATGTTCTGACTGAACCAAGTTCCATTTTGGACAAATGAGTTTCAGCTTTATACAAATTTGGAATAAATACAAGAAAGCATAACTTAATTAACACAAAGGTCAAAACTTTCTGGCCAAGGAAAAAAATCACAAATAGTACAACATAATAACCTAGATATTCTTCTGTAAACACACAAAAGAGGATCACAAGATTTAGATTAAATATGATAAATATTAGCTGTGTCTATTCACAGAATATAGACACAGTTAATATTTAACATTCACTTTATAACATCCTAAATATGTAACATATTAAATCAAAAATAAAAACATTAACAATTTTCTCAACTGAAAAAAATGATTATCTTACTTACTTTAATTATCCAAAAATTAAGTGTGCTATTATCACAGAGAAAATTAAAAGTGCTTTTAATGAAAGTAAAAATTCAAATAAATATAAACTGAGTTTACTTTTTACTTTTTTTTTTTTTTTTTTTGTAAAAATTATAATAATACTAGAGTAATATAATTTAGACTAGTGTGTAAACTAGTGTATTATTGCAGTGAAAATTTTCATATTATTAGTATTTATTTAAAAATTTAAGTTTATTTTCTTCTAGATGGTGCCAAAAATGTATCATCATCACCATTACAACTTTCTGAAAGTATGTTAAGGACATTGGTTGGACCAGTAGAAATGGGTGGAAAATGGTCACCTCCTGAATGTTCTGCCAGACATTCTATAGCAATTGTTATACCGTACAGAGATAGATGGGAACAACTACTGACTCTTTTATATCATTTACACCCTTTGCTTCAGCGTCAGCAGTTAAAGTACAGAATCTTTCTAGTTGAACAGGTAAATAAATGTTATCTCTCAAATCTTACGACACGTGTCCATCATTAACATTATTATTAAAATTCATAAAAATCAGTTTTAGTTCAGAATTTTTTTTTACAAAAACTGTTTCTGCCAGCAACATTTATTTCTATATTTATTAAAAATATTAAACTTCTACAACTACTTATTTTACTGTAACATGCAAATTAATCTGAACACAGATGTTATATAATAAAATGTAAATTTATTTAGGAAAAAATCATACCTGTACAATTTTTGGATATAGTAATTAATAATTCCTGCCTTATTCCTAATTACTTCATGTACACCATTTCCCATCAGTTAATCAAGTTTCGTACACATTTTTTTTTTTAATTGAATCATGATGAACACACCAATATTATTGTTTTAATGAGGTCAATTTGTGTGATACATTTCATTCATGAGAGTCGTTTTTTGACTATTGACCAAAAATTTTTAGTTGGTTTAAGTCTGAGGAGTTTCCTGGCTACAAAGCACTTTAATATTTTATTCTTCAAAACTTTTTCCACTTTTTTGGCAGCATAGCTTGGCACTAAATCTTATTAAAACACTTTGCTGTCTTGTGGGAATTTGTTTTGAAGTTGTGTCACAATTCTTTCCTTCAGAATCTTGATATATCCATCACTTTCAACATATCACATTCTGGAATTAATGATACAAGGCCCTTCAAATGTGAAACAACCCCAAAGCATTTTTTTCTGGAGATGCTTAACTGATTGTTGGACGTGAGCCAGTAATGTATTTTCATCTGATGCTTTTCTAATGTTTGGAACTCTTGCCAATGAACATAAAAATATAACATTGAAAAACATAGCATTTTTTCAGTCTTCTTTGGTCTCCCAAAAGAGCCTTTTATTGCACATTGCTGGTGTTAAAAGCTGGTTTTTTAGCTGGCCAATGAGTCTTTGGTCCAACTGCAAGAAGTCAGCATCCAACAATTGTCATGTGTAAATCTGTTCCACAAGCTGCTTGTTCTTGATTTAAGTCCACAGCAGATAATTTTGGATCAAGTTTATTTTTTCTTACAAATAACCAATCCTATGTTGGAGTAATTTTTCTTTTATAGACACATTTGCCTTTCCTTTGAGGTGAAAAGGGACCAGTTTCTTTGAATTGTTTTAAAATAGCATTCACTGCCTAGTCCAACTCCAAACTAAGAAGCTAATTGTTGTATCATACTGGTATCTTCAGAAAGAGAAATAATTTTCAAATGTTTTCTTAGAGTTATGTCCATTATTATATATGTAAGACACACAGAACAAGAAATACAAAAATATGATTTTGTAATAAAAAGTGAAATAAACTTTCACAAAACACTATTTGTAGCATGAAAATTTCTAAATAACCAAAGAACAATAACATCACATTGCGAAGTCTACTTTAAAGAATGGATGTGGTCAAGCAGTGCAGCCATAACATAGAAATAAACAAAAAACTCCCTGTGTTCAAATTAATTTGCACGCTGCTGAATTGTTATAAGAAAATTTGAGAGTATCATAACTTAATGCAGGAGGCACTACAAGACTGTTTTATGTTACTTTTACACACTCTTTGGTATAGCATTAATCATGTTTTAACGTATGGAGATTATGCTCTTAATTAACCAATTAATGTATAGGTTAGCATGCTAGCTTTGAGATCAGATAGTCAGGATTCAATACCGTGCAAGGTCTGTTTACCTACCACTTCATCCATTTCATCTCCCTGTTAAAATTCATGCAAAAGCATGTCATTAAAATAAATAAATAAATGTAGCAAATCAGATACAACCCCAACAACAGATGAACTTCAAATTACTTCTCCCATCATTTGTGGTAAATTTCTAAGGGATTCACACCAATGTAGTTTTCTGATAATTAGATTGTTAAGAGGGGTAAAAGGTCAAGTTTTACTCAATAGCCATCTTGCCCATTAATATAGGTTTTAGTGCAAAAATATAAAAAAAACAGCATTATACTTCTTATTGAAAGGTGCTAGCATGGCTCCTCAGTTGGAGCCAGAGTGGCTACCAAAAAATGTTTAAAGCGTTATTCAAAGAAGAAGAGATTATAAGAGAGTAAGGAATGGAAGATATAGGAAGAGGAATGTCAACTCCCAGAAAGTTAGTCCCTGATTTTACTATCTTTCACAGAACCAGTTTTCTGATATTTTTCTTTTGATTTTGGTGCTAAGAACAAGAACTTAATTTTTTTATAAACATTTCATGATGAATCTGTATTAAACAAAGGAGATTAAGTTTTCCTAACTAAACTATTACAATTAGGAAATGAAGGAATTCTTCATGAAGAAAAATATTTTTCAACTAAAAACAGCTTTTAATTATTTTTCAAAAAATGTTTGTGTTATCATAGATTTTACAGTAGTTTTGAGAAATTTAGATACATCAAGGTGTCACACAATTATCCTTGTCATGTCTTCTGATGTATTCCCCTTATGTGCTATATAATGTTATAATTATTATTAATTATTTATTTCATTTATAATTATTTAAATGTTATTAAAATAATAGATTTTTATCTTCTTAATGAGCCCTGACACATTGAACAATTAAAGTAATTTCTCCACCAAACATTGTTTCTTATGTAAATATTTAAATTTAACTGGCCAGATAACGGTAACATAAAATAAAAAATATTATTGTATTGGTAAAAAATAAATAAAAAATTGATAATAAAATAAATACCCAAAAATAATTAAAAAAGAAAGAATTTTTTTTAATTTTAGTACTTAAATGTAAAAATAATAAAATATCTTAAGATCAAATGAAGAAATTTAAAAAAAAATAATGAACTGTACTAAAAAGCAGATTAGGCTTTTATGGACACAAAAAAATGAGGTCACTCAGATTAACAAAAAGAATAGTTAATTGTATTTCTAAATTAAAAACTAAAAATAACTGGTTTTAAGAAATCAAAAAGGATCTAGAGGAATTAAATAAGAAGAAATTTTGGAAATATTTTCAGAAATAAAATTAAAAATTTCAAGAGTTTCCCAGAAAAATCAAAAGGTAAAAGGAAAACTAAGAGACAAGGTTAATCAAAGAATGAAAGAGTATTGGCAGAAAAGGAAACAAAATTCAAAGTAGTTGTTTTTTAATGTAATCCATAGGTGGTCTAAACAAAATAATAAAAATTAAAAAAAAACAATATCATAAAAAAAAAATGGAAATAATAAACTGAATGACTAAACTTAACTCAACTGAAATGTACTTTTTATTAGTTTTAATGTTGCAGAATATTTTATAAAAAGATGTATAGATGTTAGATATTTAACTGTATACTGCAATAATCTTTAAATTAAGATGAGCTAATATGATTGAACTTATATTCATTAGTTTATTATTAAGTTTATTATAATCTTATGTTTAATCACATTTGAATATGTTACTTAGAATCATGTAGATCTATGCAGTTAATTATGAAATGAAATAATAATGTACAAAATGAGTAAATGAAAACATTAACTTCAGGACAAAGTGATTTTTTTTCTAACAAAGATAATAGCCTAGCATATTCCACTTTCTATTTCATCATGAACTGTAATGTATTTAAAACACAAAAGAAAATTCTAAATGAATTTCTCATTGATATTTAGACAAAGATTTCACGTAACACATATTAACTTCTAAAGTACTTTCATTAATAACACTGATAAACATAATTTTTGTTTCCTAACATCCAATACATTATTTTAATCTGGTTTTTGATGCTGAAAACAAATATGAACTCAGAATATTTCTAACACCCGCCATTTTTGAAAAATTTTTAAATTTTAATTAAAGAATTTTTTTTCATTTTTCAACGTATAGTTAGCATTTTAAGCTCCTATATTGAATTTTGTTAGCTCATTTTTTATTGTTTAACTTTGTTAACATAATTTGTAAGCTATAAATAAACAATACTAGACAAAACTTAAACTGTACCATCGTCGCATATTACGACATTACATCCAATACTGAAGAGTGAGCCTTCATCGACAAGATTAATCATGTCTGTGCAGGTGAAAACATGTAGCTGAAAACACAGCTGTGTTGTATGTATTAAGCACTGGATTTAAGAATGAATTAATTTTCTTCAGTCTTATTGCTGTCTCAAGTGCAGTGTCATAATGCCTCGAAATTGTGTAAATGATGTGGATACCTTTTGTTACATATGTGCTGAGTTTATCGTAAAATCAAATAGAAAAACTATTTCACCTTTAATTAAAAAAGCACATCATTTGTACTTTCAGTATAAAACTGATGATCAGGATAAGATGTGAGCTCCTCATATAGTATGCAATAATTGTTCTGTATATTGAAGAGGATGGCTGAAAGATACACAGAAGGCTTTGCAATTTGGTGTACCTATGGTTTGGAGTGAACCAAAGGATCATATAACCAATTTTTACTTTTGTTTAACAAGTGTGTCTGGAATTTCTAAAAAAACCTAACCATACAGTAAAATATCCTTCATTGCAATCTGCAATCAGGCCTGTACCTCACAGTAAAATTACTCCATTCCTGAGACACCTGTGAATGTATGTTTCAAAAGCGGCGATGAAGAATCAGGCAGTACTGAAGAATACAACAATGATTTTTATTTTGAATTATCTTCCAATAAGCCACATCTTATATCATAAGGTGAATTAAATGACTTGGTTAGGGATTTAAATTTATCAAAAAAATCAGCTGTACTTTTAGGATCAAGACTGCAAGGTTTGAATTTACTTTTAAAAAAATACAAAAATTTCAGGTATTTAAAGCCGACAAAAAGAACTTCTTCAGTACTTTATAGATGAAAATAACTTGGTTTATTGCACAAGTACTGATGAGCTTATGTTGTACTTAGGACTAGTTCATAAACCTGAGGACTTTTTCATAGATTCAATAAGTATAGTTTAAAAGTGGTTCTACTACACAACGGTAACAAATATACTTCGATAACAATCTCTTATGGTATTAATTTGAAAGAAATATGCAATGTGATGAAAGATGTTCTTGAAAAAATAAATTATAAAATACATAGCTGGAACTTATGTGGTGATTTGAAAGTTATATCTATATTTTTAGGCATGCAGTTAGGCTATACTAAGTACATGTGTTTTCTTCGTGAATGGGACAGCCGAGCTAGAGACAAGTATTATGTTGCCAAGGAGTGGAAGAAACGAGACAACTTAACTCAAATGGGAATTCATGAGCCCTTAGTTGAACCCAAAAAAATATTTTTATCCCCTTTCCATATCAAGCTAGGACTAAAGAAAAATTGTGTAAAAACAATGAAAGACAGTCTTGGATTTTTGTAATTCAGGCAGAAATTTCCAAATGTAAGTGAAGGAAAAATTAAAGAAAGGATATTTGTTGATTATCAAGTAAGAGAGTTGGTCAAAGTTGATGTATTTAACTCAATGTTAAATAATGTAAACAATGCAGCTTGGGTTTCATTTAAAGTCGTTTGCAAAGCTTTTCTCGGCAAACAAAAATACGACAATTACGACGATATTGTTAATCAATTTCTTACTTCATACAGATCTATGGGATGTAATATGTCTTTGAAAATACATCTCCTCCACCCACATCTGGATTTTTTCCCGGACAACCATGGAGACATAAGTGACGAACAATATGGTGAACGTTTCCACCAAGACATTTCGGTGATGGAAAGCCACTATAAAAGGAAATGGAATACTAACATGCTAGCTGATTACTGTTGAACATTAATTCAGAATGCGCCTGAGGCTATTTATAAAAAAAAGCATCATCAAAATCATTCTAACACAGGTATGACCATGCAAAATTATAAATTTTACAGATTTTAACTACATTTTCCCTTAATTTTTTTTGAAGCATAATTTATTTAAAACTAAGGGTGATAGAAAAATTGTATTTACAGATCTGTAATGCATGCAAAAAAGCAATTCAAGAAATGATATCACACTTAGAGAAACATTAAATTTTTTTTTTGTCTACCAGTGTAATCTAAAAATTTTAACACATACATCAAGAAGATAAGAAGTCCAGCTTAGCGTAGATTAGGTTTGTCGGTCAACTAAATATCTGATGCAGTCAAACAACAAATTGGTTAAAATAATGGTTTCTAGATATAAGAAGAAGCAAAAGGGAGATCTTAAATAATAATGGGATAGGCAAGGTGAGAAAGAAGTTTTAAGTTGTTTTAAGTTAACTTGAACAGCCTAATTTTTTCAGTAATAATATTGTCAATTTGGTAATTTCATGAAGTTTGGCCTTAGCAAGGTGAAGATTTAACATTCAAATAATGTTATTCTATGCACCATTTGTAGCACTTCCTGTTTTATAATGATTACTGACTAAATTTCATTTAAATTCTATAAGCATGTAGTTAATTATTGCTGTTTAAATAAATAATGAAGAATCTATTATTGTAATTATCTTTAAGTGATTGTCCAAGTTTCATATATATATTTTCTACCATGGACCTTTTCTATTACCTAAAACTATTGCTTTTATGTCAATTCTAAAATAGTGTTGACAGTATTCAGTCTTTTATATCACAAATGTTATTTACTTTTTATTTTATTTTTTTTTATTAAATAAAAACCTACAAAATTATTGACTTGAACTTTGCATTTATTCTAGAGTAGTTTTCTCACTATAGTATGCACTACTAAGCATTAGCTAACTTTATGTTATTTTCCTATTTTACTCTCATCAAAACATTCAATATCTTCTTCCAGTCTAACCTTGGAAACAGTGAACTATTTACAGTAGTGATATACTTTTTATTGTTTTTAATCTGCACACAAATATACACACACACCAAGACAATCAGTGATAATAAAAAGTCAAGTAATGTTATAACAAAATTGATGCACTTCATATTAATCCGTATGAAATATTCTATATTCTATTTCAGTGAATAAATTAGAAATTTATTAGTGAAAATAGATCCAACATTATACTCAAAAATAAATAATACACAAGAAAAGGGTGTCACTATCATGACAGATAATAATATCACATAAGAATCATTAAAAGTGCTCATTAACTTGAAGTGCTCCCCAAGCTCATCACTGATTGCACCAAGATTGTCTGAAAGGAAATCCAGGTGTAAGTCCAAGAAATGAATTTTTAGGGATATATTAACCCCATATGTTTGTATACTGTAATAATTCACCCACAATCTCACAGTAGTTTGGGGGATTAATGATTTCCTGAAATGTGTTTAACAATGCTTTCAACACTTTTAAACAACCTCAATTCAACTTTTGACTAGACTTAACAATTTCTTGGATTCTCCATCTCTACTCATAATTCTTCATTTGGGGATCCACAGAAATTACTTCCTTGATTTTAGCATCACTGACATGAGGAAATTTTTCTTTCAAATAATGAAATCCAGCACAATCTATCACTTTAACAATTTTTTTTTAAAAGCCCTAATTTTATTTGGAGCAGGAGGTAGAAGAATTATTACCCAGTTGCAGTGTTGGATGATGCAACATTTTTCTCTCAACGTGTACGAGGTTTATGCTTTAGCCATTCCTTCTTTATATAATTATTTGTCTTGTCATTGCAATAATTATTTGCTGTTTCATTGGCACAAAAAGCAACAAAATTTAGTGTAGTTGATCTACAAACTCCATTAGTAAAGTAATAACTTTTAAATCACAACATAGCCTAACATTACTTGTTATACTGAAATTTTTCTAAGGTTTTCAATTGTTATATCTTTCTTTCATGTTAGTTGCATCAGCTAACAGCGCAAGGAAATTTGTTACTACTGTTCAAAAGGCAACCTTTAAACTAGTATTAAAATAATTGATGAATAGTCTGTATTCTGTAGAGTTATGTTCATGAAAAGTGCATCTAAGACAGCACAAATATTGTTACAGTACGATAAAGTATTTTCTTCACAATGTAAGTCTTGAAACTCTTCCTGACAATAATTACAAAAGAAACACACTTTAGTGTCAGTATTGAGAAGATTCCAGTTTTTCTGCCTAAATCCCAAAGCTAAATTTGTTTCTTCTACACATGCCGATGGATGTGGTGAACACATTTAGAGACATGTTTATGGCAGTTTCACTTACATCATCATATTGTCATGAGCTTATCAGGTATAAATTGTAGGTAGAAAATGTGTCATTTATCATCAAAGATTCACAAAATGAATTAAACATTCCTTTTTCTTTTGATGAGCTAAGGTATGTCTTGACTAATTCCTGTGACATTTTCCCTAGAAATGATAATATCAGGCTGAGTATGTTATCTCACCTCCCAGATACTGCAGTATGACATCTTTTGTGTATCTATAATAGAATATTTTCTGATCAGATTTGTCCAGATTTTTGGTCAGAAGCATTAATGATTCCCATATTGAAAATTGATAAAGATAAATCATGCTCCTCAAGTTATCATCCTATCTCCTTAACAGTACCAGTGCAAGGTGATGGAACAAATGGTAAATCATCGTCTAATATCGTACCTTCAGAGAAACTCCCTAATTGGGAGTTTCTCTGAAGGTACGATATATAATACCACAGGGATTATACCTAAGTGTTTACCTTGTTTGCTATAGCCATAAATAGTATAACCAACTGCTTGTGAAAACCAGTTAGTGTTCATTATTTGTAGATTTTTCAATTTACATAGCATGTAGAACTTCAGCTACTGGCAAGAGGCTGCTTCAAAACATAACTCATTTAGAATCATGGTGTAAAATGATTGGATTCACGTTTTCTCTGGAGAAAACAAAATGCATTTGCTATTCACACTTGAAGGAACATTTTGACCCTCAACTGTTTTTATACGATGAATCAGTTGCACCATGGACATGAGTTACATTTCTTGGATTGTGGTTTAACCAATGACTGACTTGTGTAACACATTTAAAGGAGCCAAAAGTAAAATGTCTAAAAATTTTAGACATGCGAGAGTTCTATCCAAAACTTGTTAGAAAGCTGATCATGTATGCAAGCTGCGTTGCTTTCCAGTTCTGGTCCGATCTTGCTTAGACTATGACTGTGTGGCATATTCGTCAGCATGGGCCACCGCTCTAAAGATGTTTGATGCAGTCCACCATTCATTTATTCGTCTGGCTACAGGTGCATTTCATTCAAGCCCTGTGGTAGGTTTACTAGTGGACAATGGTAAGCCATCTCTTTGGCTCTTTGGAATAGACAAAACTAAATGATCTGTTCCTATGTAGCACGCATAAAAGTGCAATCAAATCACCCTACCTTTGATGCAGTCAACGCCAACTCACACATTAATCGATATCAGAAATATCCGAGATCTACTGCTCCACTAAGTTTCAGGGCTCAACACTTTTTCTTAGCTCTAAATATACAATTACCCGATTACTAAACATTATTGGCCCCATTGGCAGCCTTCTCTCGTGAATTATTGCTTCAGTCTTGGTCAATATAAGAAAAGGTCTATCAAATCTGGTTTATCTTACAAAATAAATTTTTTAATATTGTAAATAGATTGAATCCCGATGCTATAGTTTATACAGATGACTCTAGACACGATAATTCTGTTGGCTGTGCTTTTGTGGTTGGCAACAGGACATACATGTTTGGCCTTCCCAGTATCACTGGTGTTTTTGTTACAGAGCTGTTTGTGATTAACAAGGCCTTAAATATATTTAGCCCAACATTCCAGCATATAACTTGTCTGCTCATATTCCATGAGTGCCTTGCAAGCCATTAGTGATATTTACTTTAGACACCCTATTGTCTATGATATACAGTCTATCATCTCTAAAATGATTCAACTTAATACAACTGTGAGCTTCTGCTGGATCCCCAGCCATGTTGGAATTTCAGGCAATGAGAGCACTGATTGTGCAGCAAAAGAGGCTTGTTTGCAGCCTTCTTTCACGCATTGTTTCGAATAATCCCGCCGGTTTTCTGAAGAGTGTGGTTCATGATGAGTGGCAGAGTGAATGGAATGCTACAATCAAAAATAAACTTCAACCAGTTAAGGACGCTTTATCACCAGAAAGCTCTTCATATAGGAATAACTGTCATGAAGAGGTTATTATTACCATTTACAAATATAGCATGTTAGGCTCACTCATGGATACCTGATGACTCAGACTGATGCACTCGTTTGTGTTCGCTACAACTACCAACTGACGGTACACCACATACTTGTGAATGTGTCTGTTATGTGGCGTTGCATCAGAAGTTTAGTTTAGAGGCTAACATACAAAGTATCTTAGGCAACAATGTATTGATATTGTCCAGTGTTCTATGATTTCTTAAGGCCGTACCTCTAGATTCAGAAATTTGATTCATACAATTGGATTCATAACTAAAACATGTTATGCCTTTTGACAATTTTATTGTTTTATGTTAGATTTTTTATATAATTATATAATTTTTTGATTAGTTTTTAATTTAATTTTAATTGTTAATTTTTAATATTCATTTATTTACAATATTAATATGGTGTATGGGCGATGATGATGACACTTTGTTATGCATCCAGGAACTATCTTCAAGTTAGATAGTGTTGAAGAATTTGTAAAGTAAGTCCTCACCATGAGGCACTGGGGCCTTATAACAAACAGTAAATTCAGATACTGCACTGTGTATTTGGATTTGGTATTTATTCCTTTTATCTTTGTAATACAAAAATGACAGTCTGACAAACAGTTTTATGATTCATGCCATACCATCAGTATGAAAAAATTCATGTACTGATTATCCCTACCCTAGCCTGTCAGGTGTTTCTCATAGGTTGAACAGCAGATGTGAGGGACCCAGCTCTTATCTTGATCCCTTATTCTGCAGCCAAAATATGGTTCTTAACATTTTTTAAGCAATGGAACAAACTTCATTGTAGTACTTTAAACATCAAATCCACACATACAACAGAATTTTTCCAGATCATTTACACACTACTTCCTTGGCATATCTTATCACTAACACAGCACATTTGACATAGTAACTGTAAATCACAAAACAAAATGAAACCACCGAACAAGCAACATAGCAAACATTTAAATAGTGCTGGTGTATTAATTGTATGACTCAGAAGGCTGCTCTGGGCTGATGTCAAAAATTGTAGTAAATGAATCATCATGCACATTTATTTAGCTAGTGCCATCATAATGTAATGTTTGTGCCCCACCCTCTTTTAGAAATCATTTAAAATATTATTTTTTGTACATAAGTTATCCCTAACAAATTATGTAAATTCCACAAAAACAATACTTCAAAAATGTTGTAACAAAAAATGTGGGTGATGGAAAAATTCAGATTGTATTTTTGAATTCAACATTAAACTTTCAACACAGTAAAACTTTCATGTTCCAAAAACTGGCTTATGATAGAAGAAATAGACCAAGTAGTAGGTAGGTAGGTATGTAGGAATCCATAGAACTATATATTTTAAACGTAAATATTTTGTACGTCTGAAGTTCCTTACTTCAATGTACTGGCATTAGTACTTTGATAATATAAAAATTGTTATAAAAATGGCTAAAGTTACTTTTATCCAAGAATGAATGGTTTTATTCTCTTGGAGAATTTGTTTCCCAACCAGTCAGTTAATTATTACAGTGTATAATCATATTTAGGATTAAATTAAGTTTAACAGTTGAATCACAATACTTCAATACTTAGTTATAACTAACTGTTATAATTTTTAAGTTTCTTCCCCAGGGGTTGATATAAAAAATCTCTGTGTACCTCTTACCAATCTAGTCTTGCTTTTGATGCTATATAGCTTGGCTTTTGGTCAGTAAACAGATTACATTGTCCCAAAAATTATCTCAATATTTATAAAATTGACTATTAAGTTAACATACTTTAGTTTTACTTAAGTAGACAAAAAACTTATTATGAAATGTTTTGTTGACTTATTGGCCCTTTTTAATATGAAATTTTTAAAAATATGTGTTTTATAAGAGGCTTTCTACATTTTATCCCAAACTATATTTATTTTCATTTGGTAATTTATAAAATGGAGTTAACTGGAAAATGTTTTGATGCTGAAAGAATTTTTTTTATTTCAGGAGAAAATGGTAAACATTTTTTACTGTAATATCAGAAAACTGGTAAACCCATTTTTAGAACTTAAATTTCTAATCTTCTTTGTCTGAATATGATTCAAATATTACACACCTTAAAGCTAAAACACTAAAAGTACTAACAAAACCCAAGAATTTAAACTGGTATGCATGATTATGTAACTCATTAAAATACTTGTTGAGATGCCTGTGATAAAGTAGCAGAAAATTAAATTAATTATCTATTTATAATCATAATTTTTTTTTTTTTTAATTATAAACTACCTTTACTTCCAGAAGATAAGTCTCCAAGAAAAATAAGATTGTTTATTATGGAACTGGCTTACCAGAAACATCCTCTACTCTATGTATAACATTTTAAAGTCAACTGAGAAACTCTACAGTGACACGTAAATTCTAAGAGCACTTTTAAAATAGTTTTTATTAGTACAACAGCATGAAAAAAAAAAATTATCTTCATGCTTTTATAAAAAATAATAAAAATTATTCATTCATTTTCTATATAATTGGAAATATGCTTCCTAAGGACATTTTTCAGTCTTTCAGTCTTATCCTTATAATAGGAAATTTTTAAATGTGTGGTTTTATTTTAGGCTCTTTTTTACTTATATTATTTTTTAAAGTGCTATTAGCTTTTGTATGTTACAGTGTTAAGAAGTAATACTATTCAAGACTAAAAATAGATGAGTTAATTAATTTAATATACACTAACATAATTAACTTAAGAAGTTTGTCTACTTATTTTTAGTTTAAATAGTAATATAATAAAGGAACATGCTTTTATATATATTTTTTATATAATAGAGTGGAAGAAGTGTTAGGAGAAGACCAATTTGGTTTCAGGAAAAGTATAGGGACAAGGGAAGCAATTTTAGGCCTCAGATTAATAGTAGAAGGAAGATTAAAGAAAAACAAACCAACATACTTGGCGTTTATAGACCTAGAAAAGGCACGTAGACTGGAATAAAATGTTCAGCATTTTAAAAAAATTAGGGTTCAAATACAGTGATAGAAGAACAATTGCTAACATGTACAGGAACCAAACAGCAACAGTAATAATTGAAGAACATAAGAAAGAAGCCGTAATAAGAAAGGGAGTCCGACAAGGATGTTCCCTATCTCCGTTACTTTTTAATCTTTAGATGGCACTAGCAGTTAATGATGTTAAAGAACAATTTAGATTCGGAGTAACAGTACAAGGTGAAAAGATAAAGATGCTACGATTTGCTGATGATATAGTAATTCTAGCCTAGAGTAAAAAGGATTTAGAAGAAACAATGAACGGCATAGTTGAAGTCCTACGCAAGAACTATCGCATGAAAATAAACAAGAACAAAACAAAAGTAATGAACTGTAGTAGAAATAACAAAGATGGACCACTGAATGTGAAAATAGGAGGAGAAAAGATTATGGAGGTAGAAGAATTTTGTTATTTGGGAAGTAGAATTACTAAAGATGGACGAAGCAGGAGCGATATAAAATGCCGAATAGCACAAGCGAAACGAGCCTTCAGTAAGAAATGTAATTTGTTTACATAAAAAATTAATTTAAATGTCAGGAAAAGATTTTTGAGAGTATATGTTTGGAGTGTCGCTTTATATGGAAGTGAAACTTGGACAATGGGAGTATCTGAGAAGAAAAGATTAGAAGCTTTTGAAATGTGGTGCTATAGGAGAATGTTAAAAATCAGATGGGTGGATAAAGTGTCAAACGAAGAGGTATTGCGGCAAATAGATGAAGAAAGAAGCATTTGGAAAAATATAGTTAAAAGAAGAGACAGACTTATAGGCCACATACTAAGGCATCCTGGAATAGTCGCTTTAATATTGGAAGGACAGGTAGAAGGAAAAAATTGTGTAGGCAGGCCACGTTTGGAATATGTAAAACAAATTGTTAGGGATGTAGGATGTAGAGGGTATACTGAAATGAAAAGACTAGCACTAGATCTTGAAGAGCTGCATCAAACCAGTCAAATGACTGAAGACAAAAAAAAAAAAAAAAAAATATAATAAAGGTAACATTTTATAACAAACATCATTTTTTTTTATGAATTTCTTAGAAATTTAAAAATGAATTTATTAAATGTTAAATTAAAAAGTACATATATTTAGTATTAATGGATGTTTCTTACTGATGATAAAAAGAGATAATAAAATTTGAATAGTGCCATCTAATAATAAGGATAAGTTGTAAAAACAAACATAAAAAAAAATATATAAAACTTTGGAACGACTGTCCATAATAAAAACCACTTTGTAGTTTCAACATTGAGCATTATTATTCGTGAACTTTTAGTTATCTTCTTTTTATATTCTTTGAAAATTAATGGAATATGACAATACAAGAGTGTATTCCCAAATAATTATTTAAAAGAACTGATGTAAATTATTTTAATGGAATGTGTTAAAACTGTCACTTACATAAATTTTTTCTTAGAAAAATATTGATAAAAAATAAATTTCATCTTCCCATCATCTTTATTTAGTAAATTAATGTCTTCATTAACATTACACTTCTTACATTAACATTATTCCACAAGGATCACTAGTGTCACAGTCCACCATCTTGGAATGTCCCTTTTTCACTATGAAAAATTCCCTTTTCTCTCACCCTCTTGGTCTGGGAAATTTTTAATTCCACAGGGTTGTCAACTAAATTATTTTTTACACCTTAAATATTATTTATTTTATTTAATTTAGTTAATATTTCAAATGTTGGTATTATTGATGTACAGCTGTTGCAGTCATCTGCTATGTTGTGATGTCACAGGTGGCAGTAAAATTAAATAAATGAATAATATTTAAAGTGTAAAAAAGTAACTCTGGCTGGGTCTTGAACTTGATCACCTGGTTGACTGTGTACCTAATGCATTAAGCATTGCAGCTAACCAGTCTGCCAACTGTACAAGTGAAATTTGTTCTACGCTAGTTGTGAAATTACATTAGTTTAGTTAGTGCCAACAAAGGAGTTACTCTAGCCCCAAAAAGATCTGAAAGTGTACTTCCATATTTTAAGAACATTTATGTGTGGACAATAAGAATATCCCTTTGCAATAAAGTTAGAACAGATACAATGCTGAAGTTATATAAAGTAATGGCTGTCCCTCTGATAATGTATGGAACTGAAGTATGGGTTGATCGCGCAAGGACTAGGTCAAACTTCAGGCAGCAGAGATGCAATTTCTTAGATAAATAAAAAGTTGTTCTAGAAGGGAATGATTTAAGAAAAATGATATAGGAAGATAATTAAATATATTTTCTCTCTTAATGAACAAATTGCTCATTAAAAGGAGAATTGGCTTCAGTATACATCTGAAGCCAAGAGTAACAACTCTTCAGCGGTGGAGAGACCGCTGAAGAGTTGTTACGATTTCTGCTTAGTTGGCACAGGTTTAATTCCTATTGAAGATGGGAAGAAGAAGAACATGACCATTTAAGGTTTTTAATCTTTTTTTTATGTTTAATAGATCCACCATGCTGATCAAAAACTTGTCATTGTACCTTGAAAAATGATTACTGTTATTACATAATTTTTCATTTTATTAATGTTAAAGGTTGGAAATGATACTTTTAACAAAGGGGTTTTGATGAATGCTGGTTTTTTAACTGCTCTTAAATATAATCCAGCTCCTGGTGTTATATATCACTGCTTTGTTTTTCATGATGTTGATATGATACCAGAAGATGACCGTAATATGTATTCATGTCCTCAGCAACCTCGTCATATGTCTGTTGCTGTAAATGAATTAGATTACAAGTAAGTGTAAATTGTAATTTTTTTAATCATTTAAAATAATAAAATGCCTAACATTAATTTTTTCTTAATTTTAGTTACACAAGTTATTTGAAATATGTTTTTTACAGTGTTTAAACAAATTATAATTCATTATTTTAATTTTAGGTGGAGTTATAAAAAAATTACCCAAGTCTTTTATTCTAAATCAAGCTTTTTCAGATTGTTGCTAGTTATCACTGAATGTTTTTCTGATATTGGATGTGTTGCTAGTAATTGAATTAGGTTCTGAAGGATTTTTACTATTAGTGATGTGATTTTAAAAAAGATGACTCAATACTCAAGTCATCTAGATAGATCTTTAACAGAGCAGTCAACTAACATTTCAAAAGTCCTAGGTAGTGGCTTAAACTTTACATTTTTATTCATCATCCTATTTAGAGGTAAAGAAGCTGTGTAGGTGTCACCAAAAAAATAAACATGTAATAGGATTAATATAACTATCTACTATTAAACTCGCAGAATAAAGCAAGAATCTACTGAAGAAGGAAAATATAATCATCATTATTCAATTAATGAGTATAAGTTTTACTTTTAATGAGAATAAAAGTTTTTTTACAGACAATTTTGTTTCCTACACAATCATTCAATGTTTGAGGCTTTATTTCTTATTATACCACAGTAATTTACAAGCCTTAATTATATAGTACTGATGAAAAGAAGGGAGAATAGACTGAATAAACGTTAAGAATTCTCTTTCAAAATCATGGAATTTTTTTTCACACAGAAATTTTCTGGAAATAATTAACTCTTTTCTCAGACTACTACAGGTGCTCCTGATTATCAATCAGCATTGTTCATTACAGCAATGTTTGTTTCTAGTGACTGTTTAGTAGATTTTTATATTTGTGCAGGTTATTAGATAGAGATTGTTTTTATCAAAGAATGCAACTTGGAGTTGTGTGGAATGTGTGCAGCCTTAATTTTTTCAATAAGTTATTTTATGTTCTTTATATAACATATTTTCAAGTGTTAAGTGACTTAATGTTTCTGTTCACATGTCTAGCTAAGTTTGTGTACAATTGCAGCATTATACTTGACAATGGATCTGTATGTCTGGTTATACATTTTGAATGTCCTTTTAATGTAACCTGTATGTAAATACGGGTAGCTGAATTTAAGGAAAAGTTTGCCTACATTTTTAACTGTGTGTTATTTTAAATTTATATTTTATTCATATTTTTAAAAATATTATGAGATAATTTCAATAAAAAATAATTTCTCATTTCTACAGGCTTCCCTATCGTCAGCTTGTTGGTGGAGTATTTGCAATTAAGACAGAACATTTTTTTAAAGTAAATGGGTATTCTAATCTCTATTGGGGCTGGGGTGGTGAAGATGATGACATGGGTTACAGGTATTTATAATTCTATTATGCATTTTCACTTTAATACTTTGTCTGTAGTCGGAATTAATCATTAACAAAATGGAATTGATGGATTTGTGCAAGTGGAAATGTTTTACAGTGGCATAATTAAGTATTTATTATCATTGAACACAGAAAGCTTTTAAAGATATTTCTTTGTCCATATATCTGAATTTCTTCTCCTTCAAAACTGTTTTTTTCCTTTACTTGTGTGAAAGATATTTAATTTGCCATTGATCTATTATAAAGAAGATTGAACTTGTCAGAAAGTTCTTTAGGTACTGATTGTACTTAATTCTTTTTTTATGACAAACTGATATTTACTTGTAAGTAACAATTTTTAAACTTATATCACATAGATTTTAGTTCCGCTGCTTTCATCTTATGGAATGTTAGTCTGTAATCCATGTCACTGAAGAGACTCTCAAGAATAACTGCAAGGACTGTTTTAGTCTCAGGTAAATTTGAAATATCATTGACTGTATGAAATGCTGACTGTCATGGACCCATGGTATTTGTTTTCTTTATTAGGTATACTTCATATCTAATTAAAATGTTTCTATAAATCAAAAGAAAAATATAACATGACTTCTTTCCTAATATGTTTTTTTTTTTTGTAATTATGTAAATTATATAAACCGAAATATCTCTTACTTTTAAGTGAGTGAATTATCAGCCTTATTATGCAGTACAAAATAGCAAAAACAATTAAGCCATCAATAAATCTAATATAATTTAACCTAAATGGAAATAATTCAAACTGCTCATCTAAGGAGAGATAACCACAGATTACTTGTAAAAAATATTTTCCCAGTTAACTAACTGCATCTATAGGATTGGTTGAAATTATTTTCTACTCAATTTGAAGTATAAAAGGGTAGGTTTAAAATAGTTAGTGATGTTTCAAAAGATTTTCAAACATGGTTAGGGTTTGAGTAAAACCTTATTATAAAGATATTTCTAAAATAAATTCTTCATACAAAATTTATTTTTTGTGTTGATAACTAACCATTTCTGAAATGTTTCCAAAAGCTTAAAATTACAGTTGTTATTGTGATTCTTGTTTTTTATAAAATATTATTTTCAACACATTTTAAACTCAAATTAGGGCCATTGTACTGAAACGTTTTTTCAGCAAATCTTATGAGTAAAAATGTCAGAAACACTGATTTGCTTACAGTTATAAAATCTTTAGATGAAATTTTTTATAACTTTTTTTTTTACATTGACAACTAAAATTGTGAACAACAATATATTTTTAACAACAGTATAAGAAATAAATATTTGTAACTAACTATTGTATTATAAATGATTCATTAAAGACTTCATTATAATTTTTAAGCAAGGAATAGATTTACATTTCAAACAAAAAATAAAACTAATAACAAGAACAGCATTCATTTCTAAGATTCCAGAACCTTCAGATCATGTAGACCATTTTCCTTTCTGGTTAAAGGATGTCACACAGTCAGAAGTGTTTTATTTTGAAAAAGTTTTAGAATAAAAGCTGTAGGTGAAATGTTTATTAGTGTTATTTGAGGTTGAAGGTTTTTAAAAGTTTTTCTGAATAGTTTCTCAGGAATTAATTTGAATCTTTAAAAAATTTCATTTTCATAGCATTAGGGATTTTAGAGTTACTGTGATGAGTGTACAAATTACCACTTGCACATGAATTACCTGTTAACTTTACCTGTATATAATTACCTTTATCTGTACATATTTGTTCACATGTTAACAAGTCACATTTTAAATTATTATGATCCCAAGTCAGTTTAGATTTTTAGTTTTTCTAAATATAGTCTGTTCTGAGCAAGATAGAAAACTACCCCAGTCATATTTTAATCAGAAACATTTCCTCTAAGGATAGATCAATCCTTTCACCAATTTTTCCATTTTTTCCTTTCATCTCTTCTTTCTTGAGTAGGTACTATATAAATTATGTCAGTTGGTTGTTATGTCCTGGCTGGAAATGTATGGTATACAATCTGTAAAAGTCAGTTTAGTATTAAAAAAAAAAAAAAAACTAAAAAATATGGAGTTTTTTGTTAAAGGATTGGATATCTTTTATTGCTGTATTACTCTTCATTAAAAAGTTTACTAGAATAATAAAAAATTAAATTAAAAGCTTTTAGCAGAATTCTTTTTTTGGCTTTAAAAATTAGGAAAATTAATATTATTTGGTTGGGAAATTCAGCCACTATTTTATACTTTAGGGATTGAATTGGTAAAGATTTCTTACCTGAATACAGGAAATTAATGGGTGGAAATTTGCTAAAAATTATGCATAATTATATCAAACTAACTATATAGCAATCAAAAATCATTTCCCTCGTATGTGTTTTTCCCTATATATTAATAAATGTTTGTAGTTGATAAGGTCCCATAAGCAGATGATTTCAGCTGCTTATATCATCCAGCTACAACTGTAATTCATGATCAACAATAATGGTGTTACGTCACATCTCTGTGACATAAACTATTTAATTTTTTATTATTTTCTATTTTTTTTTTCAGAGTAGAACATGTATTATCTGCAATATCAAGGCCACCTGAATGGATAGCTAGGTACACAATGATAAAACATAAAAAAAGAAAACCTCTGGCATGGAAAGTTAAAGTGAAACTATTGAGAACATCATGGCGAAGGTATCGTCTGGATGGTTTAAACACAGTTCAGTATCAGCTGTTAGAACTCAAGGATTACCCACTTTATACAAGAATATTAATAGATGTTGGACATCCACCTCATAATATTAGAGTCTTACAACAAGAACAAGATGAACAGTCCAAAAAAACAGACTGATTTTCTTATGATATTACCATAAAGAAGACTAAGTTTAATCACATTGAGCTCATTTTAATTTCATTAATTTTCTTTGCTTAATAAAGTAAAGAAATAAAATGCTATATTATGTCATATTACAAATGCTAGAAAGATTATAAATTACCAACTGCCTCGTATAACTAAATGTATTTATACAATATAAAAAATATTACAACTTGAAATTATAATAATTACACAAGTATTATTACTGCTCAATGAAGTAAAAAGTAGTTGAAAAATCTTTAAACAGATTTGTTTTTATGTGAGAAGTATTTCATCAGATAGAATTAATTATAAAAACATTTTATTTAATTAACTTTACTTGTATTATGACAGAAATTTCAAGTTTAAAATTTGATCCCATTATATACAGAATTTAAAATTTTCAGAATTTTTTTTAAAAATTAATAGTAACTTTATTTTAAGGTGAAAGTTATAAGTCCTTGATCTAAGTTTTAGTTACCTTGCACTCTAATTCAAGCTTCTTCAGAGGCTGCCACTAAAACACTGAGTGTTGTATCATTGAATAGCTAATTGGTATTTGGATTAAATTTTGAAGTATGTCTGCTATTCATCACCTGTTCGAAGAGTGAACATGTTCAGACTATTGTTTATCTATGTTTATATATTTTTGTGTAGCTTGGTTAGAGCAACAGCAAGCTCAAACTTCAGTAATCTTTATACTTCCAGCTTTAAAGTGTTAACAATTTTAAAAACTGTTCTATAGGAATTTTAAGTTAATTCCAGATATATTTATTATTACAAAAAGTGGTTGAAAAAGTTTGGTTTGTTGTATTGCAAAGCTTTGTTGTATTTTATAACTCTTAAAAGTCCATCAAAACTAATTATAATAAAGCTTACTTTAGGAGCCTTATGAATTATCTTTATGGACCAATGAAAAACTTGTTCATGTAGATTACAATCACTAATAAACACTATAACCATATAGTTGGGAGTTAGTTTTTACATTTAATATGAGTACAAACTTTATTCACCAATTCATACATCAGGCACAATTGAGTTTTTAAGTTTTAGATTCAAACATTTTTGAGGTTTGTTTCTTGATTTCTTTTCTTTTAGGCTGTACCCACCTACTAAGATTGGGTTTTTCAAAATTTGTTAAAAGAAGCTCAAAATTGATTTTTGAAATCATTTTTAAAAAAATCTTGCATCATGATTTTCTATTCTATATAACCCAAATTCTTTATAAGAAGGATAAAATAATCTGTTCTTTCTTATTAACTTTACTACACCACATTTTACTTGATAAACTAAAATTTTTATTGATTTTAAATCTTCACACTACATTTATGTAATTTACGTAAAATTTATTGAAATTTTTAATCTTGCTTGCCTTCTTTGAGTACACTGCAATATTATGTAGGCTGTCACTTACTTTAATCAAGCCAGAAAATTTTTAACAGTTCTCTCACCTAGTATAGTATCTAACTCAGATTTACAGTAATCCGTTTTGTTTCAAAAACTAGATATCAGATAAGTGATTCATTAACTTTATTTACCAGAGTAAGTGAAGTAAGTCGCAATCCGTGTAAAGTAGCTTTACATGGATCTGCACAAATTTCCAGTAACTTATATAAAAAATAATAAAACAACAATGTATAATAATTGCAATTATAAAGTAGTTTTCTATTTTAAAAACAGAAGAAATCGCATACTGCAATTTACATACTGAGATTGAGTTAATGAGAAATTATTAAAAAATCAAAGGTCTGGCAATCAGTCCATGCAGGTTGGATTGAAATCTAAAATATTTGCAATTATTTAAATTAGATTCCAGCTTATCATTCACTGAGACTATAATCTGTATTTTAATAATAAAAAATATTAGAAGAAAAACACGACCACTAGTGTCTTATTAACCACACATAAAATGCATTTAGGTAGCAAGGATAAATTTTTTCTTTTAAAAAAATGTTCAAAATTTATTTTAATATAAGTTAATTTTTTAAAATTAAATCTAATTATTTAAAACAAGTTTTAATTGTCAAAAAAGTTGACATTAAGTTGTAGCTTAGTATGTTCACTTGATAACTCACATACTGCTGAATTTATAAAAACAATAAATTCACAAAATTTCTGAATAATTTTATGAAATTTTTATTAAAGTTTCTCATAAGTCATGGTTGTCTAAAAAAGTTAAATAAAAGCAAAATCCATGAATGAAAGAAATTTATGCCAATGGTTAAAACATTGTCATCTCTACCTTCTATAGATAGAAATGTTATGGAAGTGACAATCATAGGAATTCTAATAATATTGTCAAAATTCAGCTATCTGGAATTGTTACTGAAAAACAATTATTGTAATCTTTACGGAGAATAATTTTGTTATTGATTTGTAATGTTTTAACTATATAAAGCCTCCAAATATAACTCCATGTACTCAAATTCAAATAATACATGATGGAACTTATAAACCACAGCAGTTGATGATAAAACTAGTTTTACAATTCAAACTGAAAAATCTGAATAGTAAAACCCTTTTTCTTCTAGATTTTAAGAGAATGTAAAACTTTTCAGCCACTTTACTTACTTATGATTTTAAATTATACACCTCTGTTGGATAGATAATTGCATTTAATACTTCCTATCTGTTATATATTCTAAGTCAGTGGTTCTCAAACTTTTCCGAATTGCAGCATCCTTTTTCAATTAAAACTTTTCCTTTTTTTTTAATTTTTCCATAAAGTAAAAGTATGACTACTCGTAAATAAGAGATAAAAATATATAAAACTCGTGTATCTTCATTATTTTTTTACTTTATTAACATTAAATTAATAATTATAAATATCTTGGTTCGATTAATTATGAAGCTTTTACAATATTTCATGGCACCTCTGTGAAGAGTTCGTGGTGTACAGTTTGGGAATCACTGTTCTGAGTAGATCCTGCCAAATCTTAAGGACTATGCTTAACCCATACTGCTATTTACATCCCAGTTTTTATTGTTCACATCTCTATTACCAGTACTACCTAGTTGACTGTGAAAATAACACAATTGAATCAGTCATTTGAGAAACAACTCCTCTCCAAAAAAAGACTAAATTTTCAAAAAATTTAAAAAACCTTTTTATTATATTATTACAAGTAGTATTCATATACAACATTTTTAATGCATACATGCAGGTCTGGGAAGTTTTAAGGAGAAAAAAATGTTTACTAAGTTTCACACATAAAAATAAATAAAAATGCAATAGGAGATGTGTTGTTTCTGAAATGACTGGCATAAGGTAGAGTTATTAGGCATAAAATAATGGTTGGAAATAATAGTTATAAGTATAAAAGTTTTTATTTGAAACAATGTTTGGTTTGAACAAATATCACTAATTATTTTTGTATTTATTGGTACACAATTTTGTGGGTAAGTAGAAATTTTTGAAGTGCTGGAGACCTGGCGTGCAGTTTTTCAACTCAAAGCTTTGTTCATTAGGTCCATAAAAATAAAAATTTTACCAATTACTTCACCCATATGTTTGTTAGAATGTTAGTCCATAAAATTTGAAATGTTGAATTTTTGTTTCTTATCCCTTGGAATATTCCTTGCTTGTGTCTCAGTTGATGCAAAATTCTTTTTTTTATTTTACTGAAGTAGCACTCTATTTCCACTTGGCACTCAGTAATTCTGCTCTCTTTGTCAAACAACTACTGGCAGTCTGATTTTGAGAAAGGTAAATCAAATACTTTTAATTCTGCATCAGTTTTTAGAAAAAAAATGTTATTTAAAAATAAAATAATTATAAATATTTATTAATGGAAATTATGGAAGTAATATTTTCAAGAAATATAAAACACTTTTCAAATGTAAAAGAAAAAAAATTCCTCCACAAAATGTGAAAATTATGCAATAAAATTAGGATACTGGTTGTAGTAAAGCAAATAATAACATTAATTACAACATAGTAAGATAGAGAATTTTTAATGACACAGCTGAAGAAAATATTAGTTATGTTACATATATTCCAAAGAATTGGTAATTTTTCTGGGAATGCATATATTTTACATATATATATATATATATATATATATATATATATATATATATATATATATATGGAGTAAATGTTAAAATTATTGTAATTATTACCATCTTATAAAGTAAAAATTTAATTTTTTTATTGTTAAACATGGTAAAATGAAATTTAAATTTATAAGATCATTATATATAATTATTATCTTACTGAAAGGTTTTGTTGTTTTTTTTTTAATTTGTGACATTATGAACTGATTTCAAATGCTTACATTATAGAACTATAAATTTAAACTAATTTTTTGTTGTCATGTCACAATGATTTTTTAAAGTGATGTAATTTTTATAAAGCACTTGTAATATTAATTTTTTTATAAAATAGGTAATAGTTGGAAAAAACATATTTTTATAAATATTGTATCAATAGTATAAAATAAATAAACATTAATATTTTGTAATATGCTGTAATCAATTGTAATATGTAATAAACAGATGTTTCATAAAGTTAACGTAATAGATCTATAATAATTAAGTTTGTGACATTAAGAACATTATAAATTCAGAATTTATATATATATATATATATATTTACCAATATAATTATTGTATCAGATTATCTATCAAAAGTTTAATTAAGAAAATATCATACACAACTTAGAACATGACAAAACTAAGATCATTTGTATATGCACAGCACACACACACACACACACACGCCAAAAAGATTAGCAGCATGCTAAATATGTTCAGGATATTAATTATATTGTACAGTATATCTTCCTTAAGTGAATTTTTATGTAATGAAGAAAAGAAAAGATGTGTTTACATCATAGTATTTAACCTGTGTTGTAAAAAAAAGGATATTTGTAAGTGTTAATAATATTTACACAATTTTAGCAGTTGATTTTGGTTCTTAGAGAAATATTATTGCTGTAACAGAATTTGCATGGTACTGTCACACTTTCTATTCATATTCAGTATTAGACAAATATAGTCAATAATATTTTATTAATGAAAATGCATTTTTTAAAGGTATTCTGTTAAGTACTTAATCATTAATCATGTATCAAATAACAATTATTGAAATAAATAAGAATGTAAAAATAATCTATTCTAAAGTAAACAATTCAGACAGATTCACATCAACAGAAATGGATAAAGAGGAATTTGCAAGGGAGATGTGTTTCTCTCAATTCAAAAGAGTTAGTTGACAGATTGAATTTTAACACTCTTAGCGCCATGTGTATCAATCTGATATATTTTTAGCAATGTCAAAACGGCCACGTGTATAATTTTGATGCACACATAATGGTCTTGATAAATAAATAAAAATCTCTGGCCTGGGGTGAAGTTTTACTGATTTAGGCGTGGCGCTAAGAGTGTTAAATAATAAATAAATTAAGCTATTTCTTCCTAAGAATGAACTAAATTTTTAAAAGCCAATTTTGAACTCTCTTAGTCACTTATGAGGTAAATATATTTTTTCTGCCTCTATTAATGCAGACCACAAATAAATTCAAAACCAAACCTAACACAGTAAAAAACATTTGTTTCTTTATCTGTATGTTAAATTTTCACTGGAAATGGGGTTGTAAAGCATATTATATGTATTATTTATTAAAAATAATTTTATAATGGTGCATTGTTCCATCACTGAAAGCAATGTTAAAATAGTATTTTTTTTTTTTTTTTTGTTTAAATTGTGTTATTGGTCAGTAAGGACTTGGCCTCCTACAAGTATGCACACCTTGAACGTTTAAAGCTTTGATACTTTGATTAATTTATGTTTTATGCAACAATTTACTTTGTCATTAGAACATTGGAATTTATTATAAGTTATGTTACTTATCTGCTGAACTAGAGGATTCTTTTTTTGTATCAGTTTGGATTTTAATAATTGTGCATAAGCATAAAAATAAAATTTCGTAAAATCATAAAAGTATAATTTTATGAAATATTTAACATATTTGAAATATTCTCATAAGGAGCAGTCATATTTTAGGTGAATTCCTTCCATCTGGTCTGTGCCATGAAAAGTCTGACTTCTGGTAGTTATAACATCAATATATATGAAGGTCCATTACACTTTAGTAATTACAAAATTTACATGTTTTAATTATTTTTTTATCATTTCATTAAAAACATGTGTATGCATGCATATACACATATTTTAAATCCTTGTCTGATGATTCTATCTGATGTTACTGAGTTTCATGACTTAATCACTCACCTAATAAGTCCATGAGCAGTACCTAATAACAGAATGATGGTAGCCAGGAACAGAATCAAGGAATAGTTAATATTAAAGTGCTACTGGTTAAAACCAGATCTTGAACTGTCAACCAACCAAACAGAAAAACTGGACAGTTTGAACTAGACAGTTTGAAATGTCTCAACATTATTTCACTTCCAGGTTACAACTTTATCTTCAATAACAGTATTTCTGTATTTGCTCAAATATACATTGACCCTGAATATAGATAGCTCTCCATTTTTTAATTTAATTTTCAGGAAAAAAGTTAGTAGAAATATTTTTTCTCACCAAATAAAATTTTACCAACAAGAAATTAATTTTGAAATTTATTATATGTAATTACATAATACCATATGTACTTTTTATCACACTATTATGTTAGTATTTTATTGTACTATTTTATAATATTATACATAATTGCTTATATCTAAATACTATTTATATCTAAATAAATAGATATAAATTGTATCTGTTATATATTTATATATTATAGTATTAGATATACTATTTATATCTAAATAATATCATAATGAAATAGAAAAAAAAGTAAACTTGTGTACAAAATTTGTGGTAAGAAATATTTTAAAAGAAATAATTATGATTACAATTTTTAAATTGTTTATCTATAATTTCATGACAAAAGATTGCATTAAAAATTTCATTACTTCACAAAAATTCACTCACAACACATGAACTGAATTGACGTTATCATCACTACTCCCATCTGAAAATAAAATGTTTTCATTATTTGATTCTTTTTCCCACAGATTATCATCTTCAGTATCATCTAATGTATTGCTAATGCAACATATTTTAAATCTTTGTTTGATGATTCTATCTAATATTATTGAGTTCCTGACTTAATATTCACTCACATAGTAAGTCCATGAAAGGTTTTTTTCTTCCAGTAGGAGTTAGCTGATGACTGTTTTCCATATCCAACAATTATAATTTTTTTTAAATTATCTTAAACAATTATAACCATATCTGTAACTGAGAAGTCATACCACCAGGTATTTAACTAAATCCGTATTTAGTTTTTTTACTTCCGATTTTACATTTTCGATAAAATGACCCCTGAATGCATCTAATATTAACATGGATTACTCTCTTCTAAGATATAATTTTCTAGACTAGACTATATAAGTCAATCTTTGACAAAAGACTCACCTATCCAACCTTTTTCATTTACTCATACAATAATGTTTTTGTAGTTTCTCTTTCAGCAACATTTTTCGTGTACATGTACACATGTTGTACGTCTTAAGGCTAGCTCATTCCTTTCATCATGCGCATACACCATACACCTACCCAAACTTCCTTTAAAATTTTCTACATCTGCATCTTTAGCAATTTCACAACCTTCAGACGACACCGGCTGAACCCTTTTCGTCCCCTTAGACGCCTATCGCTTTGAATGTGCCTCCGAGGTCCCAGGAACACGTTTATCCGCTGATCCTGCAGACGGAAGTGAACTACGACGCCGAATCTTGTCACTACTGTTATCAAGGCCGTATTCCAATTCACAATAACATAGTAACACAGCGAGTCAATGTTATCAAGAGATAACCACTAGCTAAATTAAAATTAAAGTTAAATCCGATAAACAAATAATAATATATATTAGTCTATACTATCAGAAGATAAGCTCTATTGTTATTCTACCGAAACTAGATAACTGATAAAGTTGTTTACCGCTTTTGACTGCTAGCGGCAGGCAAAACTGAACCTTATTAATACACTGTTCGAGATTTAGTATATAAAAAACTCTAAAAAAAAACTAATACTAAACACCACACACACGCAAAAGTTTCTTAAACTCACATCAGTATCTAAATTAACAAGTTCATACGAAAATAGATCCTAAAAAAATCAAGAAACTCCAAAGAAACAATAGGCTACAGAGCCATTCAAAAACACCCGTTCGCTGTGACTGCCCAAATACTGAACATAGATACATTTTTTAACTTTAGATTTTTCTTAAGATTATTTAGAATCTAAAGAATAGAAAATTAGGCTATTTCATCAAAAGAAAAGAACTTTTAAATTAAATCAGAAAAATATGGATCACGTTTTCAACCTTCTGGTTTGTTTTATATTTTATTTGTATTTATAACTTTCTATTTATCTGAAAGACAATTAAAAGCAATTAGTGAAGTAATTTTGGTGTCACAAGTTCAATATTTTATTGTTGCTTTAAAGGAAAATTGGATTGATATAAATGCATCTATACATTTAAAGAGCAGACTGGTACCTCTTTTAAACCATACTTGTATAAGAGTAATTGATCTCATAAAATAGCATTCTTGGAAACGGTTAACCATAGAAGGGTCGCCAAAGGTAGTTGCGTTATCATAATTATGACGACCTTGAAAAAATAAATTTAGTACGGTATGAAAATTACTATTTTCATCTAAATGAAAAATTTGGTCTATTTTCACCTAAATAACGAGAAAATGTTTCTAAATTGTTGCATTCATTAAATTTCTATAGAAAATAATATTTTTAAGCTAATTAACAATAAAAAAATGGTAAAAAAACAATTAATCGTTTGCTTGTGGGATATTAAGCGTTTTCAGTATACCGTACTTCTTAACGATAACTTCTTAAAATTATATTGATCGTTAAATTTTTCTAACAGGGTATCATACTATGGCAGAAAGTTTCCTTTTGACTTCGGGTAAAGATACAAAAGTGTTGTCCACAGTCGGATTGAAAGGCAGGGAGGAGAGAAATAGGAATCATGAAATATTTACTTGAACTTATAAAATTACAAAATAATAATAAATAAAAGTATGTATCTGTATTAACCTATTACTGATTAGAGAGAGTTTTTTTACGGAGACTAATCGTGATATTAAAAATAAGTTAAAAAATATTAAGACAACGCTTCAATTACCTCGATTCCAAGTGCTAGTTAGTTGATTAGTTTTATCTAATACTATATCACAGTGTCCTTTGGTGGTTGGGTTTCAATTAACCACACTTCTCAGAAATGGTCTACCTGAGACGTAGTCGCAATACTGCAAATCATGATTAAAAAAATGTTATTTTTCATTTAAATTACTGATTTTTTAAATATATGGTTTCTAACTTAATGAATCCCAAAAATTAGTAAACCTTTTTTTGAGCCCATTAAAAATCAGAATAAATAAACAAAATAAATTCAAATTGAAGTATTTAAGCATATTGATCTCGTATATTGATTAGTTTTATTTCACTACGACACAAGTATGAATTTATTAAATATTTTTGTCAGTTGGATTTTAACTCTGAATCATTTCCTATAAAAAATTTTAATATTGTTTTAATTTGATTCGCTGATAGTTTTCCAATTGAAATAATACTTTCATGCAGATTTTACATTGAAATGAAAAATACAGAAAATAGCCGTATCATGATCTCTAAATCGTCGATTCCAATCGTACATTGCCATTTAGGGATATCTCCTACGTCATATTTATGAATGATAATTACTTGGAATTCCATTAGTAGAATAGGTTTTATTATAGCCTACTATGTTCTACAGATTTTTTTTGTAGTAGTCTTTTCTTTTATAAACTGCATTAAGGCACACTTATGTACATTACTAGTCATGGAGTCGAAAGTTTTTATGGTGTTAAGATTTTTTTTTATTTTCACTTAAACACTGAAAAATTTCAAAATAGTTTGTATTTAAGCTTTGTATCCCTTTCTACGCCAAAATATTGTTGTAATAAGATTTAACTTCGGAAAAAAATAACAAAAAAACAAAGTACGAGGCTTTTACGTAAGTAACATCCGTAATTTTATTAAGTGCCGGATTGACTAAACCGTTTACAAAATTTTAACTTTGCAGATATTGAAATAATCATGATGGTGAATCGGCCGATAAAATAAAATACGCACTATTGATTTTTATTACAATTGCGTTTTGGCCGCAAGCGGGACATTTATGAAGATCATGCATATCACAACGTACAAAGTCAGTGGGCCAACTCGCAGCAGCGGCAAACTTTTGTCATATAATTAAATACCGGTCAACCAGTTATTGAAGCCGTTGTTCAAATTAAGTATTTATATAGGACAGCGTGCGCGTTGACGGCAAGCGATCTACCAGACGTCAATCACGTTAGTGGAATGAGTTTAATTTAACGATAAATACTTCACATGGAATGTGATTTTTGTATTCCGTTTCTACTCGATTGAACCTCTTGTGATTTTTATCATGGTTTTCGATGCATACACTTTTTTTAAAACTACATTGTAATAAAATAATTTTGTTAAATAATAATTCATCAAAACTTTTAACAGACATTTCTGCAACAAAAAGCCTATTATATCTACCATATTAATAACCATATTAATATCTACAAAGTGACAATGAAAAAGGTTTATTTTTTGACATTAAAGAAGGACCTTATATTGATACTACAGCTTTCTTTTTTTCCGGTGAGTCGGAGAGATACCATTTACGTACTGATTGTCGGTCTCGCTATTAAGATGTTATTAAGAATGCGCCCTACCGACTAAACCTCCTATCTCACCGATTCTCCCTTTCCGGGGCTAGACCCACGTTAAACATTACACAGCCCCGGGAGCTGCATTTGAGCGAGGAGGATCCAGAGTCCCCGTGCATCATCACAGTCGCCCATCCACCACGCAAGCGCGGACAATGACAGCTCAGCAGGACGAGGATGTCCTTCACCCCCCCCCCTCATACACCAGTCCTTGTCCATCGTGTTCATAATGAATCCTGCGATGATGTAGTATTCACGTTCTCTGTGTAGCATCCTTTGTACAACGTTCAGGGTTAAGTGTACCCACCACTTCCTCACATTCACGCGTTGCTGTATCCCATCAGCAACATTCGAAGACAATATACCCAGGTGTATCTGTCTCCACAGTACGTGAATTCATCATCCTCGACTTTCCTTCTCCTGTGGAAATATTCAGGGAATCCTCTGTGATCGGTCAGGAACTGGGTAAACCAGTAATTTAGTTCCCCAAATCCCCTTCCGACAACCGTTGACTAGAAGTAATAACGGGTCCAACTTCTTCCTCCTCCCAGTTATCAACACTACATGTTTTTTTCTGTAGAGAGTTGAAGACCAGGATTCTTGAGGAGTTTCATTTTCTTCCCGGCCCCAATTAGCTCACTCAGCTGGAATAGTGTAATGTCATCTGCTGTTACGTCTTCCCTTTGCGGGTCTTCTCTGCTCGGGAACAGTTCCTTGAGACAGCCTTCACCTGCTTTTCAGTCAGTGCAGGGAGTCTCCTCCCCAGCTTACCAGTGACGATCTGGTAGCCTTTTCTCCAAGGATCCTCATCAGTGCTTTCGCAAATTTGCCTCTAACATCTTTCCTTAGGCTTTTTAATTGCGTCTTATATGTTTCTCTTACTTATATATATATATATATATATATTCTTGTCTCGCACATTTTCTTCGATCCAGATCTGTTCCTCGGTTGGCCCGCTGGTATTTTCTCCGCAACATCCAAACTCTCTTTCGCATCGAATACAACTCTCTTCACCAATATACAGGACGACTGGGTGCCTGTATTGTAACTCTTGACCGAGCACATTCCACAACAACATCTAGCAGTTATATTGGCGTGGTCAAGTGCCCCAGCCGTCGCAGTATGTTCCGGGCAAATCGAGTACACCCAGCTTTAGACGTGATCATTCTTGGCGCAGTCCTATCGCTCACCTGCAGTCCCAACTCATATACTACATATAAGTGGTCTGATAGGGTCTCGGTATCCAGGATCTTCCAGTTGATACACCTTGTGGCCTGGTCCACCCTAACAAAGTAAATCTATTGCAGATTTGGAACTCCCACGCTCAAACGTAGCCCCGTGATCGTTCATACACACCAACTCTAGTGCGTTTATCTGCTCACTAAGCCGCTGTCCCCGTCTGCCGTCTACATCACCAGAGAAGTCAAGGGAGTTTGCATTAAAGTCCCCTTCAACCAACAAATCTCTGCCCCTTAGTCTGCAGATCTCCCCGCTGAGGTCCTCTAGAAAGGACACACAATCCTCGAAATCAAACACAATCGTCTGTAATTTGGGAGTGGTAGCACTATCACCTCGCTCAGGTCCACCCTACAAACCTTCTCCCAGTCCGCTACTAGCGACCGATATTCTGGCTACCGGAAACCCTAACGCCGCTACTTTTTTGCGATCCCGCAGCTACTGCGGTCCCGCAATCAGGGCAACGTTGGGGGATTGGATACCAAGATGACTTCCACCCCCTCGTTGATGGCCGCCTCCCAACACAGATCCATGGCCCGCCTACAGCGGTTTGCATTGAACTACAATATCTTCATACTGAGGGCACAGATCTGTCAGTCCTGTGGCCCTCCCTACAACATATCACACTCATCGCTGGTTCTTTACAACCCGCCCGCCTGTGGCTTCCCACAGTTATAACGCTTTTGTGTTTTATCGGGTCTCTTACATCCTGTCGATACGTGCCCCAACCCCCAACAGCGGTAACAGCTGTCTTCGGGTTCTCTTATCTGGGCCCTACAATGGACCCAGCCTATCCTTATCCTTTTGTTGACAAGTTTCTTCGCCGCCCGGGAACTGGTAATCATAGTAGAAATGTTTGTGTCTCCGTACGCCGAGCGGATCGACGAAATCTTAAAATTGTCCTCGTCGCCTATTATTTGTGCTACCGCATCTTGGATCTCACTCTTCTTTGTGTTCCTGTCTAGATCTTTGAGGCGGACCACAGTCCTGGGGCTATACCGTGATTTGAGATCCATGTGTAATTCAACAGCTTTGGATCAGCAGTTTTACAATCCTCCGCTTTTTGGGCTCCCTTAATTCTAATTTAGAGCTCCTCGTTTGCTCCCTTTCTTAGTGATAACACTTCCTCAACCTCCTCTCTTGTTACTGACTGTTTGACTGTCCTTAGGAGGACAGTGTATGATCTGCCAGAGGCCCTAACCACTATAATCCGCGGCTGTCCGTCACCGTCGGCGTAGATTTCGCCGCTGCTGGTGACACTGCCCCTTTCATATTTGCAGCTCCTGGTGTTATCACCATCCCTATCGGGTTGTCACCTCCTCTCAACGAGTACAATAGAATATTTTCGATTACATTACTCAGTTTGCCACCCGGAAAGACGAACACCGGAAACGATGTTTGTTCTACAATCTTCCTAACGGATGTTAATATTATTTTCAGTGTTTCTTCTTCTCTATCTGTCGTACTAAAATATATCGTATATTTACTTCTCTTGGCCGGGGCATTATTCCTCCCTATTATAGACAACTTCTGCCGCACAATCTCACCAGTCTTAATTCCATCGCTCTGTACTGTCTCATCTGTAGTGTCCGTTCTGCGGGCTACATCGGAAAAGTGGCATGTTTCGTCTTCCACTTGAGACATCTTCGCTACCTGCTGTGTCTTCTAAGTCACCTCGCTTGGCAAACTCCTTTACGCTAGTCTTAACAGTTCTTCGTTTGTTAACACTTCGTTAAGTATATTCCTCACGGGAATCTTCCGTTTGCGTAGCCTGGGTGATAACCGTTATGGGAGGGGAGGTTTTTGTCAAGGCTTTCAAACCCTTGAAAATCTTTGTTAGTTCTTTCTCGTGTTGTAGTATAAACTTCCCGAGCCCAGCTTCTTGACTTTGTCTCAGCCTAAGCAATGCCATTCCCAGCTGGTTAGTTAGATCACCAAAAATTCTCGGAGCAGTGTCCTCTTCTTCTGAGGACATCCGCTCGACCTTTTTGTTCCATTTCAAAGATTATATTAATTGGTAAAAGTGAGGTTTCTTTAAATAATTCTCAACCCCCTCACCCTCCATTATTATTCCAAACAAATACATATTGAGACCATAATTACACCATCAACTTTATATGATCATAATTATCATTATGAAATATAACTGAAACAGATGCTTTCAACTGAATTGATATATGAAATATTTAATTAATCTCACATCACATCATCTGTTAAGCTCATTTCAGTTACAAATTTATTTTACGGCTACTAGTTTTGTTAACTCTGTAAATATTGGATAATATTAAAATCAATCCACAATTTTTTTACAATAAAATTAATGATGTTTGTATATAATTAAATAACCCAAATTATTCAATATTAAAACCAGTAGAATCACATTTTGTAAAATATATTGTAATGTAATATATGAATTAGATAAGATAGATAAACATCTTTTTTTTAAGTGAATCCTTTTAATCAGTTATAGTTAGTTTCTGAAATTTTTTTATAATAAGAAATGGCTCAAAAGTGAAAGATTTTTACCATTAATTGTCAAATTTAATTGTAGTTAATATATTATGAAGAAAATATAATTAAACGTATTTGAATAATAAGAAAGAAGCTTTAAATTGCATTAAATTATTTTAATATATTACGGCAAAAGATATATACTAACAGAGAAATGAATTTTTTACAGTGAAAAAAAAACTATGATGGCTTGTATTTAACATGTTAGTATATCATTTGAGTTAAATTTAACGTTTAATATTAAGAACTTATGATTTATTATACTTGAAGTAAACAATGAAATAAAATATAAATAATTTTGTATGATCTATTGTTCAAAGTTATTAAATAAATTTGTTAAAAGCAGTTATAATAAGCTAATAGATACATACATTTTTGTGTTTAATTTTACATCACTTTCATCATACTTTTAAAAAATAGAAATTTATAACACAAAGCTTCTAATGAAACTCTTAATATGATATTTTTATGTTAATAAAAAATTGCAAAGTAGTGGTTTTGTGCACCACTTATTTTTTTTATACATTTTTTTTTTAGATGTGTATTCATTGGTTTCTAATGCCGTTAGTCCTTGTCACATTTTTTTTTTTAAGAAATGAAAAATCGCCATTAGGACTGTCAGATGAAAGGGTCTATTAAAACCCTGACATTTAAATAAAACACAAAATTAAACTTAACATTAAAACCACTTAAATGATTACATAAATTGTTAGATAATAGAAAAAAATAACCCTGTGCTCAGGTCAGCGGCGTAGCGTGTGTTTCAGCCGTCCAGGGCTTTAGCCAAATTTGCCGCCCCCTTATTTAGGTATTTAAATCCAAGGCTCCAAAATTTACAGAAATTCTAAAGAACTTTCGGCAAGAATAAATTTCTTATTGTGTATTGTACAGGATACAAATAAAGAAATCATGTCATATTTTATAATATCATAAACACATTTGTTACAAAAGTTCTTACACGTATGCTACTTATTAATATATACACAACATTTATGATATGCGTCGACAAGATTAAGTTATTATTACATAAAATTAGGAACACATAACGAATAACAGCGAATATAAAACACAAATCAACTTCCAATTAGAACTAGAATGATGCTGTCACGACATATATTTTTACTGAAAAATTAATAGAATTAAAAATAAATCTTCTGTCTTTAACTAAAACTTTATTCGTGTACTTTTTATAAAAGCAAGGTCTTTTATTGCACTATCAATGCCATCACATACTGCTTGCTCAATAGACAAAATAGTCAGATTGGTTAGCCTTAATTTACTTATTGGTGATCCTAAATCATTTTTGATCAACTTCATTTTTAAAATCTTCTCTCACAGCTGGTATTGCTTATGGCAATTGTGAGGAATATTAGCATTATTATAATATTAGACAGAGTATCTTCCAGTTTGGATTTCACAATAAGTTGTAGTAATCCAAGTGGGCTCACATTAAATAATTAATTTTCGTTACCTGCGGCAGCTATGAAAGCCCATAGTCGAACTCGTTCGAGCTTGAAGTCCTGTTCGTCAATTTCGGCAAATGCGTAGTCTAGATTACAGTCAGTGTCGTTCGAATCTAATAGTATAGCCGGCGTTAGACAGGCAAACTTTTCCGCCAAATTCCGTAGCTGCTGTAACCTCTCACGAATTTCTACAATTATTCTATCTAACGAAGAAAACAGCTTTCTTCTCAACTCATTTTCACGGGACAAGTTGACATATCTACTTTCGTCGTCAAAAATGTGCCTTCTCGTTTTGCACCTCTGAGATTCCATGGAAATCCCAAGCAAGGTCTTCACACACATTTTTTGCATAACTTATAGCGCCGTCTGTCAATTCCTTTGCCTAAATTCCCAATTCCTTTTTTGCCCAATTCCTTTGGGTATCGCCTTTGGATAATTCCTTTGGGTTTCCTATCAGTACCGCCTGCAAAGCACATACTTTCTGTGCGCACACTTTTATGTCGAGTCCCTTTGTAAATATCTATGTACATCGTCCACTTCATGTAGCACAGGTTGCCAGAGGCCCAAGAAACAAAGAAAGGAAAATGACTGCATCGTAACTAGCAAAGTTCCTGCGTCTGTCCTTGTGTTTAATCTTTCATCTGTCCCTGTCAATTTTTCCAGTGACCAAAATGTCTTTGTAATGATGCCGTATCATATTTACGGCATCGCCTCTTGCGCTCCACCGTGTATCCTGAACCCTTTTTAAACTTTTGCTTGTAGCTGTTATCAGAACTTCCCAACGATGTGTGGACATGGAAAATAATGAATAGCAACGTTTCTAATGTACCGAAAAAAGTTACTGTACTCGCCTCAACTGAGGCAGCATGTAAACAAACCAGGTTTAACGAACGGTTTGAGCAAGATACGAATTCAACTTTGGGATTTATTTCTTTTATTATTTGCTGAACTCATGAATGCTTTCCAGCCATAACAGTAGCATTATTATATGCTTAGCCTTTACAGTTCATTATATCGAGACCATCAGCTTCAAGTTTGCTCAAAATCATGTTTGAAATTTCTTCAGCGGTTCTATTTTTTCTTTTAATGAAATCTATAAAAGATTCCACTACTTGTACTTCCTGATTTTCAATCACTACGTATCTCTTAATACCTGGCTTGTTTGGTCTTTGTGAGAAACTTCCGGAGTACTGTCGAATATAATCGAATAATATTTGGCCTTTTTTACTTGTCTGATGACATGTTGGCGAACTTTATCTCCTAAAATTGCAATAAATTCGTTTTAATTTCTGGTGACATATAAGCGATTGAAATTTTGCTACCCGTTTTAGATCTTACAAGATGTCACGAAGTACAGGATCGTACTTCGCGATTAAATCCACCAATTCTAAAAAGTGCCTCTATTAGCACTGGTATCGTTTTCTCTGTGTCCACGTAAGGCTAAATTTTGTTTCGCAAGGAATCTTATAAAATCAAACATCCTATTAAGAATTTCTTGCTATTTTTTTTCCTTTGCTACAAGGTTTTGCTCTTTCTTGACAATAGTCTGTCCTTTTTGAAGTCAGATCTCTGACTCCTTCCATTTGCAATATTTTTGGTTGTTAGGTACTTGATTCGTGACTTGAAACCTTAGGATTCAGTTTCCACCAAGTATTAAATCCATCAGATGAGCAAAATTTTGATCCATCCGGTGTGTTTACGTTCTCAAACAAACGACAGAAAAAAACACATAATGATGCTTGAAAGGAGAATAAGCCATCCAAGTACGTAAAACTTTTTTGCCGTTAGTCAGTGTGTGGTAAAACCATACCCGGGTAAGCCGCCTTGTCTCTCCTTTTGATGTTAAAGAGCACGACTCTGAACGTGTTACTGTTGACGCTTCGACGAAGTTAGTATTGATATGCTGAACAACTTCCTGACCTTGCTAAATGAGCAATAGTCGCATATTATCATCGATATACTCGGGCAATTTTCTGATATCGTCTAAGTTTCGGTATTGGGCAACAGATGATACCGGTGTTATATCAGTCTCTGTCTCTAAGCTGTACATGCAGATGCAGACTGTGACTGAGTAGATGTTGGAATTTGATCTCAGGAACGATGTCAACATTCGTAACAGGTCCAGATCAACAGTATGAAGTTCTTATATTTTTTCAGCTTGTTCTGGATTTGAAGCAGCAGTATTTCTGATGGATTTAAGACCAACGTGGAATCTGACGTCTCAGGACGTCTTTCACATATTTAACTATAGCCCCCTCATCTTTTCTAATATTTTCTTCCTTAGCTGTTGTTTTATTACGGTAAGCAGCCCCGTTTTCTTTTACTCTTCTCATTTTTGATGTTAAAACAAAACAATATAATTAACACTTGACTATAATTGGCTAAGTACCAAAGGTTTCGTATCGTAAAAAAATACAAAATAAGTAATACATTTTTTTTTAAATAGTACTTACCAAAATTTACCTCTTCTGATTTCTTTACTTTAATTAAGTAATGCTTGGACAACGTAGTAGATAGTCAGAAGCTGCAAGCAAAGGAATAATTAATTTTGATTGTCCATCAGTGAGTATTTACACTACAAACTAGAGTTTCCAAAATTACGGATAGTAAATTACGTAACTATTAACGAATTTATGGGTTTAAATTACATAATTACGTAACTGACCCGTTATTTTTATAAAAAAAATGAATGTGTAACTGTGAATAAAAGTCAGATTATAATATTCTCTATTCAGAAATACTATACATTTAAATATCACTCTATCCTAATCTAATTAGTATAGGTACAAATATTTTGGTTATTACTTATAAAATTGACCGAATAGTATAAAGTAAATACTTCTAACTAGCAGTTAAACAAAAATAAAAATTGTAACCCTCACATGGTTGTATGAGTTGTATAGTTGCATGGCTGTACGAGTCGAACATGTAGACCATCGATTTATAGTTTACAAACAATTTTTCGACTAAGTTCAATAATTTAACATCACAAATTACAACACGCACTTGAAGAAAATCATAAATTGAGGTTAAATAAGTCAATGTGAATTCGACGACTGATGTTGCAGGTGTTAGACAATATTGAACTCGATTCTTTACATGAAAGATTTAATTCTCGCTGAATATTCGTCGAGGACAATCCGAGCACAAAATTAAACACGAGGAATTATCGCAAGGCAACTGGTTAGTACAGACGGTGTTGCCAGTCGCTAGAGCGACCAAGATGACTACATTCACTTAAAGAAAGGGAATTCTCTTGTTCTGTCACAGATTAAATAATAAAAAGTTCCGTATTCATTTTAATTGTTCCGAATTGTAGGTGCGACAGAAATATGAAAAGAAATGGTTCAAATTTTTTAGTTCAGATTACAAGTTATTATTATTATTTATTGTGAAGTTTTGCCGCCCCCACTACGCTACGTCACTGGCTCAGGTGTAGAAGACCTTCACACAGGGGATCCTCAGTCAAAACCCACCGGGTTGGTCTAGTGGTTAACGCGTCTTCCCAAATCAGCTGATTTGGAAGTCGAGAGTTACAGCGATCAAGTCCTAGTAAAGACAGTTATTTTTACACGGATTTGAATACTAGATCGTGGATACCGGTATTCTTTGGTGGTGGTTGGGTTTCAATTAACCACACATCTCAGGAATGGTCGAACTGAAAATGTACAAGTCTACACTTCATTTACACTCATACATATCATCCTCTGAAGAATTATCTAAACGGTAGTTACCGGAGCCTAAACAGGAAAAAGAAAAAAAAGAAAGGGGATCCTCAGTCAAACATAACACAGGTCTTTATTTCATTGAATTCTTATTACAAATGGGTTAGTAATTCACGGCATGATGGTATGCAACTATTCTTTCTTTTTTACCGTTTTCCAAATCAGCAGTAATATTATTTCTTAATCCTACTGCCTTATGAGGATTTCATACATTGTACACTCCTCAAGTTGATGCTTTACAAAGAGCAGTTTGTCACATACACTACACAATGGTCTTTCTTTGCCTGTAAGTATACAATATATGGTAAGTATATGGAATTGTTCTCAGTTTTGGCAATACCACATGTTCCCGGTGAGTCAGTTTTCTGTTTGTAAGAAGTAATTTTGATTGCATTAAATTTGATGTTTAATCTTCTCCAATCTTTGCTCCAATAGTATCTGATAATGTCAGTTAGACAATTTTTGACATCTGCCAACAAATAGGGATTATGTCATTACTTTCACTACTTGTTGGCATTCAGACAGCTTCATCTGCGCTTTCATTTCCTAAGATACCAGCATGTCCTGGAGTCCATAAAAAAAAATATTCACATAAAATACACATCGCTGTCTCATTCAATATAATAAATGTAGAATAGAGATGATGCTTGCAATAAGAGTATCCTTAATGTTTTTGTTCCAAATATCAGTTAATGCATTTAAACAGTCAGAACATAAAGTCAATTTCTCTCTCACAGAAATATTCTTTGAAGCATAGAGTTTGCTGTATAGAAATAAACTCTGCCATATAAACTCTGACTATATCTGGTAGTTTACAAGAATGAACTTCCCCATTAACAAATATAGCACACCCAAAACCATTCAGTTTTAGTTTCTGAAACTAGACATGTAGTATAAATTAATGATCAGTATAAAATATCATAAATACTTCGTAGCTACTGAGAGAATTAATGAAAATTCTTTATTGTATTATGAATCTTTTTTCATAATGTAATGGCATTATGAAAAGAGACTTCTGACATTAGACTAATAATCAGCCTCATTCAGAAAGTGCCTGTGGCATACCTAATTCCATTATTATGTATATCATCTAACTTTTTTTGATGCAGTTTTCCAGCAGATGAATAAGCAATATACCTATAATTGAGTTCAACTGATGCCTCAAATGTCTCTTTATCTTAGCCCCAATTGACATTTGTCAATTGAAAATTTAATAATATTGAGGGTTTTCTTGCATAAACACTCAAATTTCATGTGTGTAATACCCAAATAATGGATTTATCTAATATTGGGCCTAAAAACTGTACATTGTCTTTGTAGTAAATGAAATGGCTATCAATACTTAAAAACAGGATTACGATGCAAATTTTTCTTCCTGCAGAAGTGTTTTAGTATATTTTAAAAAATTCAGTGTGTTTATCAAAAACTTAATTTCTTTAATTTTGATTACTATTTTTCTATTATTAAAATACAAATGAATTGCAATATTAAAAATTATATTTTAACTACTCTATATAGTTAATGACTATATACAGCATATTATGATGTTCTCCCAGAAAATTTCATAACCTATTCCACTCAAGAAAATAATAGAAAAAGTTCATATAAACATATGATCTAAAACGCTTAGTTTGCAAGTTATGGCTAGTGCTAGATTTCACTCGGATTTCAGCTCCACGATTAAATGAGATTGTACTGAATTTTTAGGGCATTAGTTAAGAGGCAGAATTAGTGATTTCTTATGGTTTTTGACCTGAAAAATTGAATAAAATAGGTCCTAGAACCATAACTATAATGTTTTAGAAATCTGGGGTGAAAACCAATAAATTGGGGGAAAAGAACCCTGTTTTTTATGTTTGACTTACAATAGATTTGTTAAATGGGTAATAAACACAAAAAACTTTCAAACAAAACTTGTAGAGAATTTAATTTTTAATAAAAATGTAAGATAGGTTGAATAGAACAAAGAAAAGTTAGAAAAATTTAAACTTTATTTAGAAACACTAAATTGATTACATTACAGTGTACATTGTACAGTGTACAGTGTACATTTGTCATAAAAGTACATATTCAATGTAAAAAAAACCAAATTCTATTTTGATGATGTGAAAGATTTGTGAAAACAAACAAAATTTACTATTAATAATTTAACAATCTAATGTACTGTTTCTAAATAAAATTTGAATTTTTCTAACTTTTCTCTGTTTTATTCCACTTATCTTACACCATTTTGTTCATAATTAAATTCTCTATGACTTTTATTAAAAAATGTTATGTGTTTATTATCCATTTTTATAAAGTTACTTTATGTCAAACATAAAAAGCAGGTTTTTTTACCCTAATTTATTGGTTTTCACCCAAGATTCCTCAAAAACTACTACAGATACAGTTCTGGAACCTATTTTATTCGATTTTCCAGGTCAAAAACCACATGAAATCACTAATTTTGCTCCTTAATTAATGTGTTAAAAATTTCAGTACAACCCCATTTCACCAGGGTAGGTGAAAACCAAGCAAAATCTTTCACTAGCCGTTAACTTGCAAACAAACCATTTTAGGACATTTGTTTATAAGAACTCTTTCCATTATTTTTATGAGTAGTATAAGTTATAAAAGTCCTGGGAGAACTTCATGATACACACTGATAATAAATATTACTATCAAAGAAAAATATTCTGGTACTTCTTACACCTCAAATGATTTGCATGTATCACAGTCATAAATAGACTGAAGGAGATAGTGTAAGGCAACAAATTAAGTTACACTTTCTGTCATGAAACAATGTGTTTTATATGTATACTGGCTTCACATAGCAAGAATATATTATTTCTATCAGTAATAAAATTAATAAAACAATTTGTATACCTGCTGGTAAACAATACATTTGTTACTATAAGTCCCTTTAGTGAAGGAAAACAGTTCTCTCGTAAAAGGATTAAAGAACAAAATACAATCCTCGTCTCATGTCTAGATTGCTTCATATTATTGTAAGAAACATCCTCATTCATCCTCTGAAGTATTATCTGAAAGGTAATTACCAAAGGCTAAACAGGAAAAAAGAAAGTACTCATTTGATAAGAATACATATACAGTTACTTCCAGGTAAGAGTAATCCGCAAATTAAAATATCTTTAACCGTACTTTTAAATTGACCACATTCTGTTTAAATAAATAATGATTAAAATGTTTATATGGCTATAGTTTTTTGAGGAGAACAAAACAGAAACAGATAAAATCTCTTTTAGTTAGAGATACTCAGTAAAATGAACACCGCACTTTTTTAGAAATAACTTATATGTTATGTTCATAAACAAGAAAAAAATGGCAATATAATCCCTTTATATTTGATTAAGTTTTTCTCAACCTCTTTTCTTCATAAATCAGCACCTTCACCATGCTGTCCACTATTATTTTCCTCATATTAAATTAACACAATTACAATATCATTGCAATATAGATCACAATTAGGTATTTACAACATGGCTAGACAATGGAACTGCACAGACACACAATAGTGTTTGTACATATATCTGCTAACAAAAGAAGCATTCAGTAGAAACAGATGAACATATTGTCTAGTTCTCAACCATATTCAATGGACTGAATAGGAAATATTCAGGCTGAAATTGAGGTATAGGAAACTGGCATAACAAATTTTGTAGGTACAATTCAATAAAAAATTCACAAATTGAACAGAGCAAGATACAAATTGCATATACATGCATTAGATATGATAAATGTGTAAGCTTATTTTGTGATAGAATGAACATCACATATTATGACATCATTCCTATTTTGATGAAGCACCTTTCTTTCTTTTCCTATTTAACCTTCGGAACCACCATAAGATATTACTTCAGAGGATGAATGAAGATGATATGTATGAGTGTAAATGAAGTGTAGTCTTGTACAATATCATGTTGACCATTCCTAAGACGTGTGGTAAATTGAAACCCAGATACCAAAAAACACCGGTATCCACAATCCATATAAAAGAAACTGCCTTTACATGGATATGAACCTTAGAACTCTTTACTTAGAAATCAGCTGATTTGCAACGATGAGTTCACCACTGGACCAACCTGGTGGGTTCAATGAAGCACCTATGAACAAGTTTGAAGTTATTTGTACTTTTAAAATAAACATAAACTGTATTGCTTTGTTGTTTCTTTTTGTGGCATTTCTTTGGTCTAATGTGGTTCAGTGAAAAGAAATTCAGGTTAAAAACTGTGAATGAATACTAAAATTTAGAATTTTACATAAACAGTTAATATAACTTTACATAACAGTTTAATTTGTTACAGTTTAACAGTGTAATTTTACGTAACAGTTTAATATGTTGTTAGTGAGTTTACTATAAAACACAAAACTGAGAAATTTTTTCATCAGTTACACTTGGGCTGTTGTAAAATGATGAAGATAACATATGAATATCTTACTTAATGTGCACTAATTGGGCTCTTTAGTATACCTATGTTTTGGAGTGTACCAAAAGAATTCACATCACTGAAAAGAATATTTGTTTAACTTTTATAATCAAGACTGCATGGTTAGAATTTACTCCAAAAATTTCAGTACTTCATAACCATTAGAAAGATATTTTTCAGTACTTTGATGAAAAATTATTTTTTCAGCAATGTTCTGAGAAATACACCTTCCCCTTGTTTTTTGTGTGGATAATGATAACTCATTACAATTAAGTCTAATTACAATTAGGTCAAATCCAGGTTTGCCCTGGACCACTCTGATTGTTGTTCAGTCTGTGATGATGAGCAGAAAACAGCACATCATGTGCACACCATGAGCGTCTGGGGGTTGCCTTGGTGTGGTAAAGCCATGGGTACTCTGTTCCTGGTGCCCGATGGTGTTCCATTACAATGGAAGACAGTTGCCACTTGGTAAGTACTGGGCTGGTAAGTTCTGTGTTGTGAATCTGTTTGTGTGTTGTTTTACTCTTGGTGTTGGTTATTGTGGTTGTGTGAATTATGTTGCATGAGTGTGTGCTACCATGAGAAAATGTAAAGAAAAAAAAATTTCTGAGTTGCATGTGTTTTTTTCCTTGTTGTGATGTGTGAGTGATTTGTTTGTTACTCCTTATGTTGGTGTTGCATGAGTTGTGTTATGTCAGTATGTGTTTGAATGTTTCATTTGTGATTGCAGTAACCAATTATATGTGCAGGCATTTCCCCCTTCCTGAAGTAATGCTGCATAAGCAGTTCCAAGGAGGGGTGGAGTTTTAGTCGGTAGTGTGCAGGAACACATACGCACTTAATAACATCTTCCAGAACCTATTAGCGAGTCCAAGACTGCTTCAGCACCCGTAAATGGGGTTCCTCCAACTCTATTAAAAAAAAAGTCTAAGTCATAAACCTGAGCAGTTACACCACAAATTTATAGATTTCTCCAGGTATAGCTTAAAAGCAGTTATGCCTCATAATAGTAACAAGTATTTTTCTATACCAGTTGGGTATTGTATTAATATGAAAGAGAAATACAATATTAAGAAAACAGTTATTCAAATAATTAAATAAAACTAATTTGACAAAAAAAGTATGTGCGGATTTAAAAATAAGCTCTTTTCTCAGAATGCCTTTAGAATATACTACGCATTGTTTTATTTGTGAATGTGACAGTTAACCTCAAAATCAACATTATATTATAAAACAGTAGAAAAAACAATTAACATGAATGGAAAAAAAAATTACTCATAAGTAGCTAATTAAACTTAAAGTACTTTTATTGCTCCTTCACATTAAATTGGGATTAATTAAACATTTTGTAAGAGTAATGAAGAACATAGTTTTCTCTAAAATAAGGTAAAATTTTCCAAATATTCACAAATAAAGGTAATGGCAAAAGATGATATATTCATCTCCATGCTGAATGATGTAGAACTAGCTAAATGGACTACATTTTAAGACATGGATCAATGTCAATGGATCACAAAATTAGCAGGATATTATGGACAAAGTTATTCCTATTAATTCACACAGACCATGTGTGTAAAAGATTAATTTCATTGCATCAAATCTTGGAGCAGTAAAATGAACATGATAAATGTAATCACTAAAACATCTCAGCAGTAGAAAACCAAACATCTACAAACATAAACTTAGCTAAAAGGAAAACTTAAATGAAAGAATATGACACCATTTACCACTTTTATACATTTTTTATTTTAATTTCTTTTAAATTAAAGGTGATAGAAAAATTTTAAAAACATATTTACATCTGCACCAAAAAATTAATGTAAAGAAAAAATATACATAGAGGAACATAAACAAATTTTACTTTATACATCAATTTTATAAAAATGTTATCCATTAACAATATTAATAATTTTTTTTTTTTAATTTATTTATTTATGTTTATTAAAATCTGGTTTTAATTTTAGGAGCATCAACTACTATGGTCATTACCCCCTTTCCACAAAAAAAAGAAAATATTTCTTTAGCTGTTAGAAACACTAGCAACTTAGTCAGAAGACTAGCCTTGAAAAAACAGGTCATCCAGAAAAAGACTTGTTAAAGGATATAAAAACCCCAAAAGAAACACATTATAACAAAGATGTAAAGGGTCTTTGTCACTAAAAAACATACAATCCATTATTAATGAAATGTGTCAAAACTATCAAAACAGCTGCATAGTCAAACAAATATTAAAAAGTTCACCCTTTCTTAAAATTTATCAAAAATCTCATAAAAACTTTCTTGTTCTTATATTTTATCGCCTAGGTTAATCCTTAGGCCATCTTTTCTTACTTCTTTTTTTCATCTTCCTGAAAGCCTCAATGTCGAATTCCAGTGTAGAGGTCGCAGAAATGGAATCATCTGATCCTAGCATCCTACCAATCCTAGGATTTCAGTTGCCCCACTCAGCCCTAAATCCTCGTTTTCAAATATTTTTATTTCTATCTTCTCAGTTATTTGCATCACGATTTTTTCAGTTTCTACTTTGGCTTCAGGCTTCTTTTGCATTTTGCTTTCACTTTCCTTTGCTTTGGAACTGGTCATACCAGAATCAAGAATTCTTTTCTTTTAGATGCTGATTTCTATGCCCGTTATGGGCTGTATTCTCTGGTTGGATGATTTCCAACTTTGTTATTAGCAATATGTTTAACCATACTAGCTAACGCCGATGTTAGCACCGCAATTGCATCATTCTCTTTAAAGAAGTTGCAGGAGTCGACGCACCCTGTGCACACACATTACCTTCGGCGATCTATTTTTGATGATTTTCTTCGCTTCCAAGTAGCTCACCTGTTGAATTACCTTAACTTATTGGATTTTTATCTCCTACTTATACACTGACAGTTCTCAGCAACGATCTTGCTGAATGATTCTCATGACAGTTGACTCAGAAAAGTGGATCTCCACACGGTTCATTAGGATGCAGTAAATCCTAATATAGGTAGTTACTTTTATTCAGATTTGAATACTAGATCATGGATACCAGTATTCTTTGGTGGTTGGGTTTTAATTAATCACACGTCTCAGGAATGTTTGGCCTGAGTTTGTTCAAGACTACACATTTACCAACACAGTTATATTACACCAATAAGTTGCTAATGACTTTAATTGTTGATGCGACTATAGATAGAAGTAATATTTATTTATCAGGATGCAGTGGTTCACCACAAACACAGATCTGTTTCCTTGTGCAACGTGCCACTTTATGTCCAAATGGCAGCTGTATGTCCTCCATGATGGCAGCTCGTTAGTAGGGAAGGCCCTATCCAAAGGATGCCCACAGGCCAGTATATTGAATTCCCTTCATTTGATAATTGAGTTACGGTGAATTGAGTTACGGTAATTGAGTTCTTTGGTTAATTGAGTATGTTATGGTTGAGGTTGCTTAATGGTTGCCGCATTATTGTTTATGCGGATGATGGGCTATTGCTGGTTGAGGGGGACTCACGGAACAAGATAAAAGCCCGAGCTGCACATATATGTGAGATTCTCAGGCTGAGGAGTCTCCAGCATAAAATGATTTGTAGTCAAAAAAAAACCATGATGATATTGTTAAAAGGTCGGCTGGCCAATTAATGCTGAGCATGGATTTCAATGGCCAGCCTTCCCATTAGGTATGTTTCTGCTCAGAAATACTTGGGCGTAATCCTTGAAGAGAATCTTCGATTCAAGGAACACCTTCAATATGTTTCCAAGAAGGCTGTTGCTGCCTTTTATGGAATTTGCAGAGTTATCCATCCCAACTGTGGGTTGAATTTCAATAACATGCAAATCCTCTACAACGATGTAAGTGAGGCTATTATGTTATACACTGTGCCTGTCTGGGCTCATCGCATGATCTTTAGGTGTTACAGGGACATTCTTTTGAGAGCCCAGCGTCTCCTTCTGTTGACTGCTGTCGACAGTTAGAGGACTGTGTCGCGGGAGGCAGTCTATGTTATTGTTGTCGTTAAGCTGATTGATATTTTTGCTATAGAACGTAAGGAACGTTATATTTCCAAACAGAATGATCTTCTTATTTCGAAACATAAGCGGGAAATTGAAGACCAGGGTTTCACATCTTGGCAGGCCAGGTGGGATGACTCCCTTGATGGTGGTTACATGCATGGCATATTTCCAATTGTGTCTGATTTGCGTGCGGTTAGGTGGATTTCCTTCAATCAGTATATTATGCAATTCCTTTCCAGACATGGTGCTTTTCAGGAGAGATTGACTAGGTTTCATCTAGTAGATTCAGGTCTAGGCCCGGATTGCGGGGTTGATGACACGGTGGAGTATGTTTTCCATGTCTGTCCGTGGCTGTACGATGCTGAACGTACTTGAGTAGTTAGAACTTGAGAGAGTGAACTCCTTTCTGGATCTCCGAGTTAATTGGAAAGTCCATGGGGAATGTTTTATAGTGGCTGGTTTCCTCCGTTTCCTTGCATTACGTAGATCAGCTGAAGGTCTTTATACGGAATAGGATTCCGGCTGGCTAGGGTTTCGGCCGAGACATTTGATTGGCCGGGGGTAAGCATTTTGGTAACGAGACTCGGTTAATTAAAAAACAATGATTGTTGAAATTGAGTGGCAAAGCTGCTGTCGATGGGGGTGACTGCGCTACAGAGGTCATGGTTGTCCATGTAGCCGTGTGCAGGTGTGGCACTGTCTTGCCAAGAGCGGTCTTCGAATGTGATGGAGTAAATGTCACACGGTTAATTTAGAACAATAGTTGTTAAAGTTGGATGGCGGAGCTGCTGTCAGCGGGAGGTGATTATGCTACTGAGGGTATGGTAGTTCATGCAGCCATAAGGTGTGGCACTGTCTTGCCGGGGGCGATCTTCAGGTATGATGTTTATAGTGAATGATGGGATATAGGTCTGAATTTTATTGTTACGTATAACACATTTTGAACGGTATGAGTCTAGCATTATATTGACTCATTACGTCAATGGTTGAGGCATTTACAGTCACAAGCATTGGTATTAAAACTGGACTAGGAGCAGAGTTCGCGTTTCCGTGGACTCAGTTAGCTAGTTCAGAGAGTGATATTGTAAGAAAAGTAGAGTGAATATGTCCGAAAGAAGCCTAAAACAAAGGCGTTGGCTGAGATAATAATTTTTCCTGATGTAAATGTCTGAGGCATTTGCATCAGTGGCATCCGACTGACGCCTGGCTGATGACTTTGATATTTAATCAGTTACAGTCTAAAGATGACCTCCGGTAAAGCCCCTCAGGGCTTGGCATGGAGCAGATGGTACGGCATGGAGATAGAAATCGCCACAAGGTGGATGTCTTCCCCTAAGGAGTTGGGATGTATGTCCAAATCTTTGGCATCCAAAACATTGCAATGAAGTCAGAATGAATGACGGATATTTAGTTTATGAAAGCCGGCCGGCCATTTGCTGAAGTTGGAGATGCCGAAAGAGTCGGCCTTGGTTGGGTATTCTGACAATGTTGCGCTTCCTGTTACAGACTGCGACATGGTGCGCCAAGGTGGAACGGACTCGCACGTTTCTCACATAGTAAGAGACTTGGGACCACGAGACCAGAGAACGATGGGCCGCAAGGCTTATCCCTCTGGACAGAGTGGCGACATGGAGAGGTGGAGTACTTCGTGACCCAGTTTTTAACAGGTCTCGGTACTTCCGTGCTTATCCTCATGTCATAGGAAAAGCGCCGTCCCCCGACTGCCTCTATTGATCCGACGTACAGGACGACACCATGCACACCTCTTTCAAATCTATTCGGTGGGTGGCATTTCGAGAGATCTCAGAGCACCGAGTCCCCACAACGTGATTGCAATGATACTCCGTGACTTGAGCAACTGGGAGAATGAGGCTCGATTCGTCGGCAGCATTCTCATGACCAAGAAGAGTGACCTGGATAGTTGTGAAAATTAATTAGAAGCATTCTCAGGCTAGGATAGGGGGCCTGAAATAATATGTTAAACGGTTCCAGGTTGAGCCCTGGTAGAAAGAGGGATGGTTTTAGTCAATAATCTGCTGATGGCGATTGGATAATAGACTCCCAGTGGAAGCCCGATACTTTATGTGTAAATGCATCTTTTTACATTCTAAACTGTATAGGTTACTCTTCACCACCTCCCTTTTTGAATGCAATTGACTGAACTAAGTGCAAGTGTCCAAAAAAGCCCAAAATCCAACAATATTTGGATTTTTTATTTTTTATTAACTGCAGTAATAAGCTCTCATTGAGAGCTTTTCAACGATATAGCATAAGTGGTACTTATTTTCATTGGTTCCAGAGTTGTAGTCAAATGAAAATTTAATTAATGAAATATTTGGCTCTTATAAGGGGAAGGCACATCAGTTAGAATCTGACTTCATCTCCTTTCTTTTAACTTTTTTTTTTAATTTAAATATATTAATTTATTAATAATTATTAACCTCTTATTGTAAAAAGATTTTTGCAATAAATAATAATTAAATAATAACAATAAAAAAATATGAAAAAATATCAGAAGTTATTAATGAAATAAAATTTTATGTACTTCTCATTTTAAAAAAGTGTGTATATGTAATTTAATAGGCATACAAGGAAGTCATGTGGTGTCCAAATCAGATTTTTTATAGATTCAAGAGAAATATAGTACAGTTTTGGGCTTTTCATGGGAATTAAAAAAAAATACTTTCATCATTTTTATGATTCTCTGAATTATTAATATTTTATGATATTGCTTTTATTAAAAGAAAGACCTTGAAAAAATTTTTTTTTCAGAATAAAAATTTTCTCTTCACCTTTAAAAGAAACGGTAACAACAAATTGTGTCAGAACTAGATATATTAGAATCTTTAATAAGGTTAATAGTTTTTAAGTACAATTAACAATTAGGTTGATATAAGATTCTTTATTGTTCGAAAATATAATGCAACTATGAAATTATGTAAAAAAGCGGAGAGGAGAAATAATGAATAAATTAATTCAGACCCACCAGAATTTTACCCAGTAACTTTTTCAGGTAAATAGCTGAAAACCTAATTTTTATGATCTAAAAACAAAATGTATTTATTTATTTTAATGAAATTATGGATTAGTTTTAGATTTCTAAAATATTTAAAAATATATTAAGTATTGTACCATGTTAAAGTAAACTGTTGTGCAAAATATTAAATTATGTTTTTTAAGATTTGTCTTGATTTTGAAGTATTTTAAATCTGTTTTCCAGATACATCTCCTTAATATTTTAGAAAACAATTTTTAGTTTTTCTATTATATGGTACTTATAGATTAACCATTGCTATAGATAGATTAATACTGGAAGTACTTATCATTTCAAAATTTATTGCCTCAAACTGAAACTACTGTACAGCAGTTAACTATTTTCAGAAAAGCAGTACAAGAGTCTTACTACACCAGCTTGTGTTAAGAAAGAGTTTTACTATGATGAAAACTTTCAAAAATAATTCAATCAATTTAGTTGAGTTTAATAAATTGAATGCCTTTTCAGTCTTCTACTCAAAAGCATAACTATTAAAAAGGCAGCACGTTTAAAAAAATAATTATAAGTTAACAATTTCACGTACAAGTTAGCATAGCATTTGGACATCAGAGTCAAATGTATATTATATTTTGCTCCTCAATGTTTTATTATTTTATAAGCTGTAAACCAGTTATAACTGGGAAGTTTGTCTCATCAAACATAAGACAACTATTCCCAAGACAGTACCATCAGCTTAATCCTTCTGATTAAATCGATGGCAGTGATAGTTATTTATTTTGCAGTATAAGTAAATTCAACTTATTCACAATTCAATTTGTTTTTGTTTCTAAATAATGTAGTACACATGAAACAGAATGTCCTCTGCAGGCAAAAGTTCTGGAATATATTATCAAAAGAAATATTTCAGGTTTTTTTTGACTTTGTGATATCACCACATAAGTTTGGATATAAACATGGAATTTTTTACCATGTGAAAAATGCCATGCCTGACTGGGATATGTATATTTACTTCAATTTCACCGTCTTTGTAATTACTATTTTGAAAAAATTAACATTTCCTTCATCTTTATTAGCTAAGTGTATTGCTTAAATACATAATTTACAGTTATTATTGTATCAATTTAGATATAACAAACTCATGCCCAATCATAATATCTTTATAAATTTTGACGTAAAATGTCTTTAAAATCACACCAAAAGTAACAGGTACCAGAATAGAAATTTGTAGCGTAAGGAAAAGATCTATATCATCTATTGGTCCCAGCGGCGTAAATGCGGTGTCATTTTACAACTTACATGGTCAGCTTGCCGATACGACTTTGAGTTTGCGTCACTGGTGAGCGGGTTGACGGGGAGGGGGCATGACGCAGATGGTCAAAAACTGGCGCTCTCGCTCATTTTCATTCAGTGTAGCTCACGATTTAAACGTGATAGAGCGGTGATTCGTGTGTTTGTGTTTAGATTTTATCGAGATAGATCGATTTAAATAATAATACTTACTTAAATAAATTAACTTAATTAAATATTGTTTTGACAATATTCATGTGTAAAATATTAAAGTAAACATGTAAAAAGGTGTAAAAATTCAATATGTCAGCCTCAGCCCGCGCAAAAGCCAGCCGGAAATATAAATGACGCATATCGTTGGAAACGGGAGGTTATGGGCCACGCACAGGTACCCCAATATCCGGAGCGAGCGAAACTGTTTCTGGAGCGTCGCAAAGCTGGCACGGCGCGCTCAGTGAACGACGCTAACGGCGCGAGCACGTCTACCGCTGCTTATTACGCCTCATGTCTCTTATTTCTCATATCACAGACCAATGTTGAACAAAATTGTCGTAGAATATTAGTCGAATATCATGTACCAAATAAAATAAATAAATAAAATATCATGTACCATTTAATTTAATGTTTAAATTAAATTTACTACCCAGTCACTGTCTCGTTTTGATTTCAATCCAACACGTTAAAAGTGATTCGCTGACGTACAGACCGACCAATTTATCTGTAGAATTGGCCAAATGAAAAAAGTAAAATTTTCCACTGGAGATTCAGTTTTATTTTTTTTTTAAATACGATGGTGGCTCTTCCACTTAACTCTACAGACAAGTTGTCGGTCTGTAGCTCGAAGGAACTTCATCCAAGGTCTGTAACGTTTTACTTTACACCAACGGTCGTGCGCCCCGATACAGCCCAAATCGATTTTTTTTCTTTTTATGATGGACAAGATAAACTTTGCAGCGTATGATAAGTAGTGTCTGGCTAGGATTCAAATCCAAATCTTCCTGTATACTCGTATAAGACTAATAAAACACACAAAGTCACATGGTTGGATTAAAACTTCAAATGTTTATCATAAATATCTATTCAACTAGTAGGGGATTTTGAACGCAGCATAAGGATATACTGTATTTTTTTAACGTATTCACATTTTTTTCATTCCACTACTCATAAGTAGTGGAAATATTTTAATTTTGAACTTGCATTTAATATAGACTGGCCACATGCTCATAATAGTGAAAATAGTAGGAGAAACGACAGTAATAAAGATGGAAAATTAATAATAGCCCGATAAATAAATATACTGTTCAATTAATTAAAATAAGTTTAATCAATAGAAGGTCGTTTATATTATTAAACAGTTTCACCTTAATTCTAACTGAGTATACTACAATAGTCCATAGTAATATCGTCGGTAGGTGTAAAATTAACGATTCCTCTTTCGTTAATTTAATACATTACCCCAACGGATCAGGAAGTCAACAATATAGAAATTAATAATCAATTCATTAGTGAACAAAAGCAATATAAGTTGTATATGTTAAAAAATTTATTTAGAAAATAAATGCATAAACCTACTTATAGCAAACATTTAGAGGTATTACCTTATTAATAGTATTTAAATTAATGTCCTTAATTTTAATTTTTTTTCCTAATGAATGATTGATTACATTTATATAATGAAAAAATAAAAATAAATATATTAAGCCATTTTATTAGAGGAATAACGTCTATGTAATGATTCAAATAAATTGTGTAACGTTTCTGTAACAAAAAATTTCCCTTTGGTTAAATCAGAAAAAGGAAGTTGTGATCCCTGGACCTGGAAATTTGTTCCGTAGTTTATTGTGCGTGTTTGTGCTTAAGTTAGTTTACTGTATTAGCGGTTAAAGTTGTCAAAGCCAGTTAAAAACGTCTTCTACTGGTAAGTGAATTATCTTCTACATAGTTTTCATGAAGTTTGATTACGCATTTAGTCTTTACTTATCTGAGAAGTGCGTGGTAAATACGTTCTTTAGCCGGCAACCTAGTCTGAAAATGGCGTTGGACGTGTTCATAATTAAGAGGTTAAGTTTTCGTTTTAAATAATATATCTATTTAACCTGTTTAGTTGGATACTTGTTAGTAGTATGTATGAAATGCATTTATTCATTATTACAATAATGTAAATTAGTTTATAGGCTTCCGTTGTGTTGTACGTTGAATCTTGTTTTTCGCGGTCTTCGTTTACTCCAAAACATGAGGTAAAAAAAGACATTAACTAAAGCATTCACGGGCTTCGATGCTTATGGTCTTTCTTGTTGATTTGAATCGGGAATTGTTGTATAAAAATAATAAAATTGTTTATATAAAGATTGGGATGTTTGTTTTGTTAATGTTTTTACATTTCTATTATCACGATTCACGCCTGTTTCCGACATGAAGCTGTACTTCACTACTTTGCGCTTCAGTACCCAGCAACATGCTATGCTATATAACATTGCAGATTGTTTCATTTACTAAGCTGAACCTACTTATAGTTTGAATTAGCAATACAGCACTACTTATAGTTTGAATCTTTGTAATAAGATATCAATAACTAGAAATGATATTTACTTAAAATACAGTTAAGTCATGTTTGAATGAATATACATTATTCCCTATTTGTTAATTTCTATTTTATTTATAAAGTGAGTAATGTTAATCATGAAATTGTTTGTAGTGTGTAAAAAATGTCAACAAAGTTAAATACCTCTTCATCAGTTAGGCCTACTGTGTTTTTATTGAAATTTCTTGCTTCTGTCTACTAACAGTTATGAAAATTTAGAAGTCAGCTATGTGTAGTTGTAGGTGTTTTAAAATAAAAATAATTATATAAATTTTACTGGATTATTTTCTTGTAATATTATTTTAATGTGTAATCAATGTCTTTCAGTAATTCAAATTTTTAAGTAGTCTGAACTGCTTGTGCCTTAATTAGTTTAAATTAATGGCGATGCTCTTTGATAATACAGAGTTCCAATTGGATTGGACTAAAGAACATCAACTAACTAAAAGAATTTCAGAGGATGCAAAAGAAATTTACCACTGTAGATATTTTACTTTTCTATTTAAATTATTCAGTTTATGACAAGGACAAATTTTTTCACTTACTGTAGTAAAGTTCCACCTAAAACTATCAATGATTTCTCACTAATTATATTGGTGTAAATGCAATTTTTTTTTTTTTTTTTATTTCTTTTCCTTTGAGTAACTGAAGAATCTTTAATTGACAAGAACCTTCTCATATTGTGCCAGTTCTTTGTGATTTCTGTTGGCTACCTCTTAGATAGTCATCTGACAAGTTACTTTTTTACAAAAGTAATTTTACTTACTGTTAATGGTAATTATATTTGTAGCAGTTAAAAAAAAAATATATAGTCAAGAAAATAAACTGATTCAGGGATTGCAGATTTAATAAATCTGCAATTTTATCAAATCAAATTTTATAAATGTTTTTTCAAAACCTTTTTCTGAATCACATCATTTTATAATTGCAGTATTTTAATAAATACATATTTATTAAGTAATAAGATTTTGTTTTTTTTATATTCTGAAGAATTGAAACAGGGGTTAATTGTAATATAATAGATAGTATCATCATATACAGTATAAATATAAATAGAGTAATATAAATACAGTATAAATGCAGAAAGTTCGTAGAATTGGCACCTACTGTTTGAAATAGTAAACATTACTGAGAAATTAGTTTTCTTCAAGAGTTAATAACATACACGACATCACATTACAGCCAACATCATGTTTTTTTTCCTCTTCTAACAGCAATAGTTATGTGTTTTATAGCATGCATGTAGGACGTTGTTACAGTTTAAAACTCCTGTTGTTAGTAGCATTCAAATGTCAAATTTTAGATTCCACTTATAAAAGATCAGTCTGAAACATTATGCTTAACTAAGCATATAGTAAGATTGTAATGGAAAAGAAAATAGAGATTTATTAGTGCTGTAAACATTTCTGAAAGGGTTAAGTTAGTTCTCAATATTACATTTTCTTAGGCATTATCTTCTATGACAAATTGCAAAAATTTTGCGATGTTCAATATGTACAGGAAATAATTTGAAAAATTTAAATATTGATGTTAACCAGTGTTCTCCACAATGGTCTGAAAATTCTAGTTTATCAGCATATTGATCCATACTGAACAACCATACATGATGAAGTATAACATTCATGGTAGTCCTTTGGATTGGCACCAATTTTACTTTGATTTTTCCTTTGCCAATTTTACTTCATTTTTGCTTGAAATCAATTCTTAAAGGAAAGGTATATTAGGATACCAGTACACTGCTTATATAACAAAGGTGCTAGAGGAAGTTTCTAAGATTGAGTTACAAAAATTTTAATTATTTTCAGTGTAAGTGTGCAGCCGCCAAAGGAAACTAACTACATTTGAAAGAAATGCAAAGCTTCAATAAATATTATTTATGAAAAGATGATCAGTTCTTAACATCCTCTACATTATAAAAAAGTGATATTATAAACAGAAACCACTTCAATTATTATGACATGAGTTATTATTCATTTTGTACTGCTTCTTATTTCAGTAAGATTATGCTTCATTATATGTGATGAATGTATTATATATTAAAAAAAATAGATGATGAAAACGCGTTAGTAGAGGAAAAAATGGCTGAAAATGTGTTATTTCTGCATGACTGTTAGGGAATCAAATTGTTTTGCCATTAGTCCATTTCACTGTCACCTTTTTATACCAATAGGTCCCTCTTTAGTTTACAACTTTTATTATTTAATTTTTTTCTTCTTTGTTTTGCAGGTAATTTAAAAAGTATACATTTTCTCAGTTTTGACAGTTAACAAGATGGCTGATAATGAAGAAATACGTCTTGGTGGTGATGATGGATTAGATACTATTGAAAATGGTCAAGAAGCAGAAATAGTTGACAGCTTAGTTGTGTCAGATCACACAGCAGGTGGAGGAGGAAATAATGTTGATGACCCTGTCAGTATCATTAATTTTATATAATGTTGGCAAAAATGTATATGTACAAATGTAATATTTGTACATAGTTATTTATCACCCTCTAGAGGTGTTCCTGTATAATACTGTAATGTAGGTTATTATGCCTACTTTCATCATTCTTGGATTTTTTCACTAATAATTTCAATTTTATCAGACTTGTCTTGTAATTACGCTGTGTATTCAAGTTCACTTTGGCACAATTTTTGGTACATAATTATTTTTTTTAACTTGCTGTAATGAAAGGGCGGTTATCTAAAGAAATGTATTTCTGGAACTGAAACAGTAGGGTCACAAGTGTCCATCCGTTAGCTTCAGAAAATCTAATATAGCTTTGTTAGATAACATTGGACCATTTTTTAGAGGTCGTTCATTATTAGATATTCTGTTCAGTCTGTATGGGGAAGATTTTTTCTGCTATGTTTTTTGCTGGCAAATAACACACTATGCAGTAAAACAACTATATGGTACTCAATATTTTTTAACTTTGTGAAGTTATAACGAGATATATTTTACTAGGTTTCTGGTGAATTTCTTCATTGTTTAGTATTTTTTTAAGTCATTACTATTTCTATACTTAAGCAGTAATTTAGCATATGTAAAAGAGATGTATAGAAAGTATTCCATTTAAATGTTATGCTGTGTGTAGTAAACAATTATATTACCTTTGTTTTACACCAGTGACTCACAAATGTGTCTCATTACTGTTAATTAATATTTTCTATCTGCTTTCTGAAAATGGAAAACAAAGGAAGGTCGGTTTATAGTTTGTTGATTGTTTGGTCTATAAAACAGCATATTCAAGGAATTTTGGACATTGATGAAGCATTAATTCAAATTGGTTAAGTAATATATAAGTATTTCATAATGGATGTGTTTATTAAACTGATAAATTTTCCATTTTACACACGATACGCAAGCTTTCAAGTTAGGCATCAATATATTTGTTTGGTTATTTCCTTACAACCTTTTCAAAATTCTGATTAGCAGATTATTAGATACTGCCTATCATCCAGATGATTCTGGATTTAAATCCTAAAAGAGATTGACATAGAATTTTTATTACCATCATTAGTAATTATAATTTAGCACCAGCCAGTAATTACTTGGATAAATATTATCCAGTTAATTTAAATTGACTTGTTTAATAATGAATTTAGAGATATTTTTATTAAAATCTGCAGTACCAGTTAAGGTTATATGTTGAAGTTGGCAATAGTTAGTGGTTCATTGGTGCGAGATCATTGCTGTTAGCAAAATTTATTTTTTTTTGCTAATTTTGATATATCATGATGTATTATAGCTGCTGTCTTCAAAGATAAACATAAAGTCTGTCTTAAAGATGAATTGAATAATGTGACTGGAAAACTGTTAAATTGGATCGTTTCTGTCATTAGCAAACAAAAATATTGAAAGTCAGATTTTGTACTCTGTAATATATGTTGCTAAAGGTTTGATCTGTATTTGACTTTTAATGAGTAAATCTGAATATGTATTGCCTCACACAATCTATTTAGAGTGTATTCTTATGCTGAATTAGGGAATCATATTTAAAATAGAAATCTAAAAAATTATGTTTTTTTTTTTTTTAAGAAAAACTGATTGTAGTTTTTGTTAGCTTCACCAGAAATTAATCAGAATAAAGTGCAAAAGTAAACAGTTTTTTTGATCAAGGAACTATAGAATTATTAACATAAAGCAGAAATTATTTGCAAGAGTAGGAATAAAATAAGTAACTAGGTAATTATTTATCTTTATTTAATTTATGCAATATAAAATATACAATTATTAACATAAAATCAGAAATTATTTGCAATAGTAGGAATAAAATAAGTAACTAGGTAATTATTTATCTTTATTTAATTTATGCAATATAAAATTAGGTCCTCATTAAACTTCAAGCCTTCTAGATATTTTTTACAATAATTTAACAATGTGTTGATTATATACTATTTTTTATTTATAGAAGACAGTTTGCTTTCTTATTCTTTTCTTTTTACTTCTGTTAGCACTAAACTGCTTTCTTTAAGGAGTCTTACAAAAAAAAACTTGAAAAGCTCTTAAATCTCACAGCAACATTTCAGTATTTCTGTGCCTTTGTTTCAAAACAAAGTTAGAATACTGTTTGTATAGATGAATTCATTTTATTAACATGACATTATAACACATGTGTAACATACTGCTCAGGAAGAGTTGGAGTTTTATTCACTTGTTAATAAATTATTTATAAATTTCCCTATCATAAATTTTGAATCTAAAAGTAAATTGAAAAGTTTTGTCATAAAAAAAGAGAAATAAATCTCGAGATTGTTATATAGAAATATTTCAGGTTTGTCAGTAAAATTCTAAAACTTTTTAAATTGTGCAATAGATAGTGCTACTAATAGAATGTATAATATACTGTAACCTAGCAGAACATGAATAACAGTTTAGTGAAAACCACCATGTAATATTTTGTTTAGTCATTGTATTCCACGTGTTTGTGTCAAAAAGTGGTTTTTGCTATTTTTATTGCATTTAAAATGAGTGAATTTCATGAGCATTTTGTGTGAAACTGAAAATTGTTACAGAAACATTTGAATTCTTACAAACAGCATATGGGAATAAAGCATTAAGTCAGACTTGAATATATGAGTAATGGAAACATTTCTGAAATGGCCAAACTTCAACTAATAAATTAATGTTGAAAAAATTAAATATTTGTTCGTTCTAATCTTTGTACCTCATCTTTTGACAGACTAGGACAACAGAATCAAATTAAATGAGTTTTTTAATTGAGATAACAAGAAGAAAAATTTTTAAATAATCATAATATTAGTGGTGATTAAACATGGGTATGGAAGTGCATTATTGAAACAAACCTCAATCATCACAGTGGGTGTCTTAAGTCTTTGTTAAATTAATAAAAACAAGACCAGTGTGGTCAAACATTAAACAATCTTTTTTCTGTGAATCCATTGGCCACCATGAATTTCTTTCAGAAGCCAAGATAAGAAATATTATTGTGAAGTAATGAAATACCTTTGTGAGGCGATCAGGAAAAAGGCCTGAAGTTTGGAAGTCATGTTGATGCGTGTTATATACTGACAGTATATCCATGTATAAATCTCTATTAATTGGTCAGTTTTTGCAAAACATGAGACAACAGTCATTCTACATCTTTTTTATTCACCTGATCTAACACCAGCCAAATATTTTCATTCCCTAAATTAAAAATAAAGTTGAAAGTTCAAATTCACTAGCTGAACTGTGCTTTGTCTGAAATGAAGTTTTCCAGAAATGTTTTAAAGAATGAAAGAAACATTACCGGCAATGTATTCCAAGGGAGGGGATTACTTTGAAGATTACAGGACTAAATAGCTTCTAAGGTAAGCAAGCGGAACATATTTTATTTAAAAAGTTCAGGAATTTTACAAACAAACCTTGTATTATTATTATCTTCATTTTAATTTATCTCTTCTAGATGATCTAGTCTTGGGCTATGTGAATTCATTTGGAATATTATAGTAGTGCTCTAAAATAAATTTAAAAAATAACTACTCTAAATATATGAAAGTGGATTTCTAAAAGATTCCTTAAAAGCTGCTATGCATTCCCTTTATCAATGTCATGTTGGTAGCACTGTTAGTGGTCTTGAAGTGATTAAGAAACCTGCTTCATTGTTGGTCAATAAGAAAATTAGATTATGAAATTAATGATATTTGTCAAACTTAGCATCAATTTCACATTGTGAAATTTTTATGTTTTTTTTTTTTTAATGCAGTTATATGTGGTCATCTATATATTTTCACAGTCATTGCTCCATTTTAATTTGTATTATCCTGGGATCCATTTACAATGTGTTTTGTTAGTTTGTCATTTGATCCTTTATATTTTGTTTGTTTCTTATAGTTAATCAGACAACATACTGAGAATCTACAAACTTGAATTCAGTCTGTTTGACAAATAGCATTAGAAAAATTTACAATAACTTAACACTTACATAATGTATAGAAAATACATACAGGTATATATAATACCCTTACCACATGATCAAACATACATCTTCATCTGCGTAGTTAATTAAAAAATTACGTATTCTGTGAAATAAAAAATCAGTACAACTTGTTTAGTTTATTTACAGTGCAAAAAAGTAAACAGTATTATAAATAATGTATAATACATCACAGATAAAATCAAACATAATTCAACTAAAATATGACTGCACTAAACTATCAAATAATAATTCAACAGATATTTAAAAGCAAAAATGCCACCTAAGCTAACACTGGCAGATAAGTAAAAAGTGCTACTCAAAATCTACAAATCTATTAGACCTATCATTAACTACTCCTGTCCCTGTATACAAGTTAATAAAATGTAAAGACAGAATAGTTAGATCTTAAGTAACACCTGAGAACAGCTCGTAGATGTAGAGAAAAAAATTCTAAACTTTACACATAACTTAAAACCTGTTTTCATTTTAGGATATAACCAATCTCTAAATTAGCATAGTTATATGAGGAAAACTATTTACATGCTACTAGGCAGCTGAAATTGTAATATTAACTTAAGCCATATTAGTACAGGATTACCTTTCATGCAACAGTAATACCACACTCAATCAGACCTTCTAATGAAAATACACAATTTTGCACATCCTTCACACTCAGCAACATTACACCCCAACTTAAATGTTACACCAGATGTAAACATTAAAAGTTGTGTAACTTCCTAGAAAATACTGTATTTAAAGTATTCATACACATTTGAAAATATATGTTCAAAAAACTTAATGCAACTTACAGTTATTCAGAAGACTGCTGATCATCCCACAAGCCAAAATATACACACTTATTTTAAACTTTATATTCGTATCACATCCATCTGTGTAACAATTGACAACTGTACTAAAAAACTGAACATCCCATCCCCCATAGGGGGAAGACACCTGCCTTGTGATGATTCAGGTTGCCACACCACCCTCCCCGTTCCTAGCTCTGATGGGCTTTAATGGGAGTTGTTTTTTGCCCTCTAACTTTTTACACAGTAATAAACCAGGCCTTGGGATGCCATCAATGTAAATGCCTTGGTAGACATTTGTATCAGTGAGTTAATAACTCAGCCTTCGCTGTAGGCTTCTTTAAAATGCCCTCGTCAAAACAATGTTACACCTCACGGCTGCATGGTTGCCCATTCCATCTACAGCAGACATTACTAATAACAATCAAACATTACTAATAATAATCACCATTACTTTTCTAACTAACCGTGGCTTGATGCCAATCCTCTACCAATCCGCTGCCAATCAACCTCCAATCAATCTACCTCTAGCCAATCAACTGCCCAGACGGTCCCTAGCCACCTGGGGTGCTACTCTACTTATACCCTTGCAGTCATTCTGCTCATGGCGAGGAAACAGAGAAAGCCAGCCACAATAGTCCATTCTCTGTGAGTCTTCTAGTTGACTCGCAGATCAAGAAAGGAATTTAGTCTCTCAAGCTCCCTAACAACTCTGGTATGTTCAGCCTTGTACCGAGGACGAACATAAATGACATGGTTCACAATGTTATCGACCCTACAGTCCGGGTGCAAGCCCGAATCAGTCAAACCAAACCTAGCCAAACTATTTCTAAATGCACCCTGTTAAAAAATTGAACAATAAAATACCTTGATATTTATGTATGGTACATAAATCGTAGATAAGAAAGATTAAATAAAAAACTTGGTGTTGTCAAGTACTTAAGACTTATTTTCATCCCCAAATATTCAGGTAAAATTATCAGCATTAACAATAGAAGGTTGTTTTTATATTGCCTTCAAGATCATTAATAAAATACACAACATAACCAAGAATTGCTGTAAGCCCAGAATTCGATGAAATGGATTCATTCTTATCCAATTCAAAGAATACATACAAGTACTACGTATAACATTAGGATCGTAACGCATCACAAACATAGCCATAGATTACAAAACAAAAAATTTACAAACAAAATTTGGCAAAAACAACACGATTTAAATATTGTTTGGTCGTATTCTAAATTGGTCTTTTAGCCATTCTGAGGCAAGACCTCAGAATGCAACACCACTGATTGTGGAACTTCATATTAGCTCTGAACAGACACATTTTCCTATATTGTAAAAATTAAATTTTGTTATATTTAACCAGATTTCATCATATTGATAAAAAATAGGTTCAAATTAATAAAAACTTTATTCTTTAAGGTAGTTGTAATTTATTACTAACTTTAATTAGTATAATAACGAAAAACTAATATAAATATACTGATAAAGTTTGTCATTAAAATAATTTAGTGAGATCTAAATTATATGCTGAACTTAAAAATTAAAAAAATATATATATTGTAATGATATAGTTGTCTTCTATTAATTGTAAGCAAATAGTTACAGGCAACTGTTAAGCATAAGGTGTTCCCAAAAGTACTAACTGTTCTCTAAAATAACAACTATCCATGACTTGCTTTCTTGGAAAAGTTAAAGGTAAAATGGTTTCCTTTTTTTTTCAGCAAACCAAATTATTTTACATTTCAGCATACCAATCCCATTGAAATGCAGGTGGTATTTAGCAATACAAGTGTGTCACTTCGTCCTGTTTTGACAACATAAACTAGGTATATATCCAATCATTAATAGCATTGTTATCAGAGAAAGTCAATCCTTTATGATGCCTCTGCCTCTTGTACCTCAGGTGTTTTACATGGTGGACCCCCAAAAGAAAGACTAAGAAGGATCTTGTTGTACATTTTTTCTATTGAGAAGATTTTATTTATTTACACTTCTTGGTCAGTAAGAAAAGTAATGGTTGATATCAGGTTAATTAGTTATAAATTTAATTTATTAATGGCATTTATTTATTTAAAATTTTTTTTTATCAGGAATTGGAGGCAATAAAGGCAAGAGTCCGTGAAATGGAAGAAGAAGCCGAGAAGTTAAAGCAGCTCCAATCTGAAGTCGACAAGCAGATGAATTTGGGCAGCCCTCCCACCATCAGTGAGATTGAACATTGTTGTCCCTCTCTATAAAAATTTATGAAAAAGAGTTTTTTTTGCTCTGAAATCTTTTTAAACCTTTAAAAATGCCATTTAATCGCAGAATTCTTTTTGGTTGTTTTATTATGATTGTAAATTACTACCTGCCACTGGTCCTTTTATATTGTGATGGTTTCTTAAAAGTAATTTTTCTGTCAGAATTTCCTGATCACATTAATTTATGTTGCAGGCTATCAAGAAAGTATAGTGATAAAACCAAAGTATATTGAATTTAACCATTTTTTTTTAACCGATAATTATTTAGCATTGCTAGAATTATTCTCATGTGCTCCATTTGAAAGTAATCAAAAAATATAATGCAATTATTTTTTTAATTATAAAAGTTTAATAATTTATTTTCATTTCTATTGAAATAGTTGAATTATGCCTGTAGTGATATTTTATCTAATTGTTTTTATAATTTAGGTGATTTGGATATTTTTGTGTTTATAAAAATATTTTTATTCTACTTTTTCCTTTTAATTATATACTTTCTGTGATATTTGATGCTGTGATAATTATGCATTTATTGGCAATAGATTAAAATATTAATTTTAGTTTCACTCTGAAATGTTTGAAGCACCTTTGAACTCTGTTTTATGTTATTAATTTTTATTATTTGTTTACTTATATTATTAAATGAATTTTTAATGCTGCTATATAATTATAATTACATGCATAGATGTAGTATTAATATTTGTAGTGGCATTTTTTATTTAATAAAGTATAAAAATTAATATTAAAATATAAAAAAAAAGAAAAGAAAAAAGAATTCTAACATGATTAAAAAAACATAATCAGTGGATTAAATTATTATTTTACCATGCTGTTTCTACTCATTTATTGTTTGTGTTAAGACATAATGAATCTGCTTTCTTTTATTAAAAACCTACTACTCAAAAAAGCAGTTGTCAATAAAATCACATTGTGTGTAGAGAATTTTATTTCATCTGCCTTTGGTGACTTAAAGAAAGAAAAGAATATTTTAATCATGGCATGATGTATTGAACATACTTCTATTTACAGTATCCTTATTTCATTCAAGGATCATACACTGTTTCTGTTATTGTTCAGATTTATATATCAAAGGTTAGCCCAAGATGTTATTTATATTAAAAACATGACCATCATGCCACAAGTTTATTAAAATCACTGAATCATTTATTTTTAAAAATATAATGATAGTAAATAAGTAAGAAAATTTTATCATCCTGCTAATGAAATTAAGTTTGAATCCAGTTTTGTGTGTGCGAGTGTGTGTGTGTATGTAGCCATGTATATATACACTTTGAATCTATACAAATTATTTATTTTTTTCAGTCTAAATTTGAATTTATTCGTTAACAATCATTAAATATGCAGTTAAGCAATGTTAGATTGCCACAAACTATAAATGAGGATTGGAAATTTTTTAGTGTTTTATTCGCAGCTGTAAATAGTTACGTTTTTTTTTTGGTACAAGTGAAATGTTTCATTTGACCTGTACCGATGTTGTACCAATCTGTTATGTTGCAGCGAGTCCGCTCAGTCTGTCTTTTGAAGAAAAAGTGGAAGTAGATAATCGTTCAATATATGTCGGAAATGTAAGTAAATTATATTTTTATGATTATTATTTCTTTTTTAAATAAGTTGACTTATTTTTCTTCTGTACAAATTTTTTTCTGAATAACTTTTGAGTATATACGGCGTAAAACTTCAGCTGCAGAATGCAGAACACAGCTGCAGAAAGTGACAACAAAAATTGAAAATGAAACACTCAGTATCTTTTTGGTTGGTATAACCATTGATAGATATCATTTTGTTTATTAAATTTCAATTAAATAAAATGAAGATTTAATTGTGTTAACTTTTGGTCTAAATTACTGTTTATTTTTGCTCATTTCACATTAAAATTCAGATGTTAACTTTTTGTTTGATCATGTAACTATCATGTTACTCTAATTATGCTGTTTGTTTTAGAGAGAAAGTCCTCAATATTAAACTTAAAAATAAGATTTTCTGTGTTTTATTTTTATCATATTCTATTGTTTCAATGAATATAATTTTGCCAAGCTGTAAGTAGCATGAATAGTAATTCTGTAAGTAATAGTGTGATATAATTTTATGACTGATACATAGGTTCTTTAGATCTTTTTACCAACTTGTTTTATTTTCTTACATTTAGGTTGATTACGGTGCAACAGCTGAAGAACTTGAACAACATTTTCATGGTTGTGGTCCTATAAATAGGGTCACTATATTATGTAACAAATTTGATGGCCACCCAAAGGGTTTTGCATATATTGAGTTTGCTGATAGGGATTCTGTTCACACTGCTATGACCATGGATGAATCATTATTTCGTGGCAGACAGATTAAGGTAGATGTTTCTTTTTTTTTTTTTCTAAAACATCCATGTTAATTTTAATTAAAAACCCCTTCCTAATGACATTTTGTTTTTTCCTGATTTTATGAATTCACTTTTTTTATTAACCTGTTTATATCAATTACATTAATGTTTAACACAAACTTTAGAATTTTAGTGATAAAGTTTACATTTAATGGAAATTTTTTTCTTCATGAAAATAACTATCTCAGCAGAAGGTTAAGATGTTAGCGTCTATACATATATGTGGTAATTACTATGAATTTTTTATGTTAATCATTGCTTTTGTGTACAGCTATGTTCTTCAAACCAGCATAAAATATGAAAAGTATGTTACCTGACACACTTCAAATAGTTTCAGGATTTATTTTACATCATGTTCTAAATGTAAGCCACAATGATTTCCAGCATAGTCTATGAAACACTACCTCATAAAAGTAATTTTTAAAAAATGCATTTCATCTTTTAATTTGCTTATACACACACACACACACACACACACACACACACATATATATATATATATATATATATATATATATATATATGATCTAAAAACTTTAAGCTACCCATGCCATGCTGTAAATTCAGTATAGCTATGGATTATTGTATCTCTTAATTGTAATTTATACTGATTTTGACAACGACAGGCTTAAAACTAAGCAGTTTGTTATCAATGTTAATAGCTTTCAAGCCATTATGCTGAGCTGATATAATTACTTTGGAATCATTCTAACCTCTAGGGCCATGAACTAAATGTATAATTATTATTTTTTTAGCCTGCAGTATACTTGTGAAATTTAAATGTATAAATTGTAGAATTCAATAAAGCTTGAATACAGGTTTAAGTTTTTGGTATCTTTATTGATGTTAATTGGTTTTGATACAGTATGAGTTGTTAGTGTAATCACCCAGAAAAGTACCATTTCCTTATTATTTTCTCCCAGTTTTGTTGATCTGAACATAAAGACTCGCCTTGTACAAAAAAACTTAACTATGCTGATAAAGTATTTCATTGTTTTTTTAATTTATGTTATTACTTCATTAATACAAAAATGTAGCTATTGAAATGTTCATAATTGTGTGTTGTGTTTTACAGTCCAATTATTAAGATTGAAAATTGATGATTTTCTATTAATAGCACTTTTGAGAAAGATCGTTTTTATAATACTGTTGTATTAACCTAACCAAATAATTTAGTAAAATGACTTGTTTTTTTTTTTTTTTTAGTAAAAAGGAATTAAAAATATACTTATTGCTAGTGGTGGAACCCTACTTAACCCAGCTTAGCATCTATTCCTATAATAAATTTTATTCCTATTAAAAAATGTACAAAATAAAATTTTGACTATATACTTCCTTCAAGGTGTTTAAAAGCTGTAAGTTTTTTTTTTTAAGAAGTAAGATTTTGAAAATAAACTTGGAACATGTTTTAATTTTTTTTGTTAGGTTAATCCTAAAAGAACAAACCGTCCTGGTTTGAGCACAACTAACAGAGGATTTCCAAGAGCGACTCGATTTAGAGCTCGGTCTACGAGGGGGTTTTATTATGGCTACCGACCTACAAGACGACCCAGGTAAAAAGTAGTTTCAAATAATTATGGCCATTATAAAAATGGTTGTATTTAAATCATGATCATCTTGAAAATGTTTTGTGCAAAGGTTATATATATGAAAGTTGTTAATTTAGATCTCCAATTCTAAATTTAATATGAAACATTAGATAAATTATACTCTATGACATATTTAGTTGAGACTATGGAGTATTTTATGTCATGACTTTCTTATGGGAGTTTATAACTACTATTCACAATAAAAACATTCTATTCAGTTATCAGTAATCAGCAGTCCATCATACCATCGCCTAAGATATCAATATAATTTCAACAACATATTTTTTTATAACACATAAACATCATTTTCAAACAGTTAAAAAATTTTATGTGATAAAATATCTAAAATATTGTCAAATAATTTGTACAGACTTATAGTAACATAGGTTTCACTGAGCGCAGACTTACCTCATTTTTTTTTTGTTTAGATTTAATTTTCAAAATAACCTTCTGGGTGGCTGTATTAATACGAGATACTGAATATTTTTTAAAAATTTTTATACATTTATATTCCATTAGCACACAAACATTATACATTTACAGAATTAACTTGCAGTAAAAATGTTACACTAATTATCTTAAATATTTACTGTCCGCTAATGGCATAATGGCTTAGCACTGTCTGTATTACCATGGTCATGACTTTCAGACTCTTCGTCATTCAGGTGAATTTTTAAAGGTTCTACATTGTCTAGCAGGTTGTCTGCTTGCCATATTTCATTCTTACTTTTTTCACATGATCGCAGTAATTTATCCATTGTGAAATGCTTACTGTAGCAAGTGCCGTGCTTGTTTGTGCTCTTATATCATCCATTTGAAATGTGTTGTTATATTTAGACACAAATCTTTATGACTTCGTTTGAGCTCAATAGGATTAAGTTCGCTGTGGTATGGTGGTAAATGAAAAACCATCATTTTTTTCTCCTGGGCCATTTTTGTCAATGACATGAGTTTGAAACTTATGTTTATCCTTATTTACTTTATTAAGAAGTTTTCTGAGCGTTTAATGTATAACAGATTCTCTTTTATATAAGCCATTTCTTAATGTAATCTTGAAAAAGATTTCTGTTTGTATCAGAATATTATAATAGGTCATTAATTGTCAAAATCTGTCAACTGATTAATAAATACATACGTATCAAAAAGAATGACTTAATATATTTTAATGATAATAGTAAATACATATGGGAAATGTTAATAATAATGTTATGGAAATGTGCAATATCAAATCTAAGCATTTTGTTTCCTTTTCCCATAGTTGACCGTAATTGCAGTTTAAAAAAAAAATAATACTTTTAAGTCATCTCCATCTAAACAACGATCTCTGCTAAATCTATCATTTGGTATAATTCCAAATTGTTGATTCAGGAAATCAATCTTTTTGGTAAAAGATAAAGAATGTTGATTTTAAAACTTAACTTTAACATTTTCTTGTTTCAAGATAATGCTGCTTTTGCCTACTGATGACTGGGTAAAAGTGAAAGTTAGTTATGTTGTTTTGAAGCTTGAATCTGTTATTTGTATACCCTCATGAAGGAAATTTTAATTTAGTAGTTAGAGAATGTTATTAACTGTTAAAGGTGATGTGAAAATTTATCAAAATATTAAACAAGTAATAGATTAACATAAGCAAGCTGTAGATTATTGTAGTTTATATTTTATTAAATAACACCAGTCTACAAAATTTTTATTTGAGGAGGCAGGTGCTTTATGTGGTTTATGCTAAATCAGAATAATTATTCTCAAAATTTTATATCACATTATGTTTTCAAGTTATCGGCATCTAAACATGCATTTTAAGCATTATAATTTTAGCATATACATGACACTCAAACTTGTAGTATTGTTTTATTAAATAGATTTATTCATATTGGATTTCCTACATAGCTATTGCTATAGGCCTATTCACATGTTCCTGTAAAAAATACTTCCAATATCAACTCGAGCATGCATAGGCTAACTAAAGCAACGAGTTTACCTAAATAAATGGAAACCTCAGGTTCAAGCTTGGAGGGAAGTTTATAAGACAAGCATACTGTTAATTTTCATGGTATAGAAATAGAAACTAAAATTTAATTACTTTACTCTTACTTAATTTGTTACTACTGTAATATTAATGAGCACATTAATCAAACCTTACGCAATGAAACTAAGACTGTTAAAGAATTTGTAAAAGCTGAAGTTAAAGATGGAGAAAGACATTGAATATTAAACTCAAGCTTTTCTATGATAAAATTATAATAAATTGAAAGTGTGAATATTCATCGGGACTGTAATCAAAAAATTAATACACAACCAAATTTTAAGAATGGCAACATGAAACCATTGTTGATCATTGTTCAAGGTTTTCTTGGAAACAAAAAAAACAAAGCTAAGAACTGAGGATATGTTAATAGGGAAACTGTTAATGAAGTATAGAAATTAGGGTCCAGAATGTCATTACAAATTCATTTTTTATATTTTCATCTTGACTGATTTCCTCCAAATTTGGGCATTTGAGCAACAAATGAGGAAAGAGAAGGTTTCATCAAAATATTTTAGAAATAAAATGGCATCAACCAGAAGGGCTGAATCTATGAGTGACTGGTGCTGGTTTTTTTTTAAAGAGGGCTTGGGTACATAAAGAAAAAAGTAACGTCTGTTAAATGTTGCAAAATATATAATATTGAAATTCTGAAGTTAAAATTTTCCTGTTATTTTTTCAGTTTTAAAAGTAAAAATCAGGATGGTAGAGAAAAACTGATTTGATTTTAATATTCTGCATAAAAAGAATAGAACTGCTTGCGTTTCAGTTCCACACTTTTTCTTTTAATCTGTACGCTAGTGCAATAACATCATATTTATGTCCACTGTTGTGTTAACCCTTCAAACTTGTAATTTCTAGTCTCAACCCCTACCTGATTTTATAATCCTAGAATCACCAAAAGTGATCAGTTAATACAATCAATAACTTTTAGACCAATCTGAATAATGTCTATATCTACATTCCTCTTATCCAATATTTATAAAGTGGCAACGTATAACGTAGTGCTTTCAGTGGAAAAAAGTTAGATATATTTTTCTCAATATAACATGAATTTGCAAAATGTGTCTTTTCTCTTAGCAATAAACATATAAATTTTGAATTTCAAGTTTATAATTGAGAAATTCTTTAGTCGCAAACACATGAAAAATTTTGCTATAATGTAAATATTTTGCTTACCTTTTACTGCTGCAGAATGTAAACTTTGAAACTCAAATTTTTAGTTAGGTAAAAAAAAAAAAAGAAAGTAATTTACTATAATTATGTTTACATTTGTTAATTTAAATATCAGGAAAACTTAAATTCTCTATGTATACTAATCATCAGGAAAAATCTTTTTTTTTACACACTCAGATTGCATTAATTTATTATCAACACTTGGGAGATGTCACAATTACCCAGTTTGGTTCAGTTACCTCAATATTACTTTTAATCTGAATCTTGCATAAAATTTATCATGTTTTATTACATTAGTGGGTTTTTTAAAAATTAAAGACATGCAAGTTTAGTGGACAATGAACCAAACTACTTTTATAGGCTCTTTATAACTCTTTAAAACACTATTATTATAGGACTTCTTTAATCAGTTCATTAAATGTAATTAAAATTTTGATTAAAATTCACATGTGATAATACCAAAGCATAGTTGAGCACTTACTTTCTAAACAACATACAGTTTCATACGAATTTAAATGGAAATACAATACAAAAGGCTGCTTTTGGTGAACTGTCTTGCCTGTTTCAAACCACTTAATGGACTACATCAAGTGTTGATCACCAAAACTAGAGTTAGAAAATATTAATAAAAAGAAAAAATTTAATTTCCTGAAAACTAGTTGCTGACACACAATAATAAATGAAAAATTAAACTAGTCCACATACATATAATAGCAAACATAAATTAGTAAATTTACACAAACTTTTAAAATTTTGAAGTTAAAAAATTCAAAATATTCGATTTAGTATAAAATTTCTAAAACATCGGCCTGTTTTTCTTTATTTTGGATATCGCCTTTAGTTAACCAATGGGATATTGCTTATGTAGCTTGTTATAGAGGTTTGTATAATATTATTATTACAATGATATCAAAGTTTATTTTAGATTTATTTTACATATAAAAGATTGTTTAAATAACTTATAAATAAAAAAAGTAACTTGCAAACAAAAGTACTGTAAAACTTAAACGCTGAAAGCATGAAAACAGCAACATATTAAAAAGAAAACTGAAGCATATAATTGAACTGAACTTGCCAAATTTTGTTGAAAATGATAAAAAACAATTATAAATTTTGTTGAAAATTATTAAATACAGGGGTAGCCTGTATGTAACAGTAAACATATTGCAACTTTCAAAAAAGGTATTCACTGTTTATGTAAAATGTTTCCCTAAAATTTTACAAAATTTTTCCAGTTTGTGCAACATCTAGCTGAATTATGCTTTTGGACTGGCTGATTTCCTGTTATTCCATATTTATGTAGATTGTTTTTTTTTTTTTTTAATATTACTCAACTTTTAAACACTACGTGAAATTTATATTCTATATACCGTGTCTTGATAAAATTAATATTTACTTATATATACTTTACTTTACTTATATATTTGTCCTATCAATAAAAGCAAGCTTTCCTTTGTTAATTGGTATATATTTTTCTGTCATGATTAAAAGAAATACACAAAAAATTAGATTATAGATTTTTTTTCAAACAACCAGACATTGAATTCTGCTTTAATTATGAAGGAAGAATATCTCGTATTTGATTTTTAAAGGACGTGTAGAAGAATTTTTGGAAGAAAACTGTATGTTAGAGCAATTCCTTTCTTACTGGAGATCTCTGAACTCAAAGTGGCAGATTTCAAAACAGTTTCTATAATAAAAAAAGAAAGACTCAACAATTTCTTAAGCGAGACTTAACTAAAGAGCACAGACCTTTTAAATCTGAAAAATTAATGTTGTAAAATCAGCCTTGACCAGCATCTAATTTGTATCCCCCATTTCATAATTAACTCTTTTTGAAGATTTAGATTGTATGTAAATAAATAACATTTTTATGACTTTATTTTATAAATAGTAAATTTGCTTTTAGTGTATGCAATTTTAACTAGCCTATTTTGCGTGAAAATTAATTTTACAATTATATGTCACGTTAATCGGAATGCCTAACCTGTTTTGTTTGTTTTTTTTTTTTTTTTTTCATATAAATTGAAATGAACTTGAAGCCTGAAAATGTTTCGTTCTTTATTTTGTTTTAAATATTAAGATTTATTGATTTACCTTATAATGCAGCAGAAGGTAAGCAGTTCAAGACCTGGGTAGAGCAGTAACATTTTAATTTATGGCTCTTTGGTAATGTCTCAAAAATCATTTTAATTGAAACTGGGCTCTAATTAATGATACATTCTGACTGGCAAACAGAGTGTAGCAAGTTTTAAATCAATTTCAAAATACAAGAAAAATACTTTCAAGACAAACATTGGAACAATGAAACATAGACAGTTTTATTAAACTACATTTTTATGATTTGGTGTATATTATCCCCTGCTTGTTTGATTAGGGTTGAAAACTTGACAAAGTTAGGTACACTCGCTAAACAAAAAAAAGCAAGTACTGCACATTTGACCCAAATTAACACAGATGTACTAGATACCTGGAGACTTCTTTAATAATGTACAGATAATTCAGTTTGTCTTCAAAATTAAATAAAATTGCATGTAGCTAGTATTTTCCTCACAATTTTGAAAATTGATTTATTTGAAAAACTTTTAGTGGAATGTACTGCTTTCAGCAAGGCATCCTGTCCATGAATTTAGTGACTTGTGCAGTTATGTGTTTCAGGTATGTATAGAAATAAGAATTTATAAACTTTCAATGATTGATTAATCTTCTATTCTGCAGGTTTCTAAAGTTTGTATGTATAAATGTTTGGGGTTATCGGGTGCATAATAAAATATCAGCTGTGGCTATTCAGTGATTCCATAACATCTGGAATATTTCAAGAAGTAACATCCTGCAATTTAAGGGTGTAAAATAAGGTCGAATTTCAAAACCAAATTCAGTGAACTACTTCCAGTAATCACCTAAATTAGGAACACACGAAGCACACTTTTCTGAATGTTGTTGACATTTTTGTTGCTCATAAAAAAAATTCATTGATCTGACAATCATAATTTAGTTATTCAAAATTCATTTAAGTAGTAATCGATGCCTATGAATGACACTATTGAGATTGATGGGAATCGCTCTTCAAGTATGATATTTTATTTAGTATAATATTTTGTATGTGTTAAATATAAAACCTGAATTGCAAATTAGTTTGACTTACAAACAGTTACGATTTTATTATCTAAAAAAGTGTACTCTTTTTGTCATATGATTACAGACAAGATAAATATTTTTGTTACATAATTATTATGAGATTCAATATTGAAACATTAAATTGTTTGCCTCAAAAATCAAACTTTTCATTTTTTCTATTGTATCAGTTATGGCTATTGTAACAATATGCCCAACATTAAGCTTAAAATACCACTCATGATATGATTGATTATTAAAAGTTTATTTTGAATAAACTTTATTAGAAAAATATGTTTTTATATGAGTAGTAGTAATGTTTTGTTATTTAAATATATGTATTTTATTGTCATTTCTTTCTGCAGTATAATTCTTTTAAAAACGTTTCTCTTCTTGTTTGTAATAGGAGTTACCGGCGAGGAGGGTATTATTCTCCGTATTGAAGAATGCTTTGGTAATTGTGCTCTAACTTGTTCTTTTTGTTATTGAGATGTGTTCAATAACAGCAGGATAGAAAATAAAATAGTTTTGAGAGTAATTCAACATTCATATTTGACAAAGATGTTTAAAAAAATTTACATTCGTGTTCTAATATATATTGGAGTAGATTTTAAATAGTTAAATTAAGTATTTAATAAATTAATTGTAATGTATCATAAATATTTTACTTAAGTTCAAAATTTTTCCTTTTTATAATTGTTAACTGAACATTTTTAAGGTTTTATTATACTAAACTAAATCTTTTTAACCCCTTCCTGATAAGTGGTACACATTTCAGACCAGGCTCCTGATAACCATTGTTACTCTTATACCGACTGAAAGATATATTTTTTATATTCTCATTGCTAAATTTTTATTTCACACTCAAACCTTGATGTTCATCATTTTTTACAATCTCAAATGATTGATTCATTTTGTCATTTATATTATGAAGAGACATTTTTGTAATAATAATACATCGGACAATATTATACTAGAATTTTTTTTTTAAACCCAGTTACTATGCTACTCTTTCTTTCTGACTGTAATAAGCTGTTTATACCATCATCTTTTATTCTTTAATTTTTGTTCCAATATCTGTCAAAATGATCTACAAACAGTTATTTCAAAAGTGTTCGTGCAACAGAAAATTTAAATGATGAGGTTAGGAATGAATAATATCCATCATACAAATGTAAATACTTCGTAATTTACCATTACTTGTTAATTTTGTGTAAAGGAAAGTAAAAAAAATATATAATAAATTCAAAATTTGTGTTTTTTTTATGGTGTTAGTATTGCATTAATAAATACGTAAATTATATAAAAATTGATTAATTAAGATATTGAAAGTTTAATTTTTCAAATATCAGATGTTATTTTATTGGATAGTAAAATTATTCATATTCTGTGAATCATATTACACCATAAACATTAATTTTAAAAAAAACAGGCGGTATTTTTTTTTATTGTTTTATTTAGTGGTTAGCATGTTAACACATTACTCATTTAAAAAATTAATCTGTAGCAAAAATTCATGGTATGAATGCCCCAGACAGCTCACTAATTAAAAAGAAGGAAGGGGTTAAACACTAATATAATATCATTAAAGCCATGATTATTGGCTTTAATGATTTGTTTACTTTTTCTTTTTATTAATTGTTTAGATAAACTATCTGAATATCATTTATTCCTGTGAATTGTGATATATTATTAATAAAATTAACATTTATGATAACTGTTAAAAAACTAAAGCATAATTAGTGACTTGGATGTGTAATTACAAAGTGAAGTGAGATCCTTAAAAAACAGTTGTAGATTTCGTATAAATTTTAAGCTTAATATATCACTTGTTTAGTAGGTTATTTAATTTTTAAGGTTAATTATACATGTGTCATTTTGGATGAATTTGCTAGATAGATGAATTATTAATTTAACAGTGCATTCTTGTGAGTTATATTTTTAAAAAAAAAATACTGTGCCAGAGTGAATGTGTATTTTGTGAAAGAGTAATTTGCTCTATGAAGTACTTGAGTACTACAATGTACATCGTTAATGAACTTATTTTACATGTAATTTGTACATATGTGTATATGTGTTTTTTTGCAGGTATAAGCTGTGGAAGTATTTTTTTTTCCCCTTATATTTTACCCTTTTCCTTTTTATATAAATTAAAAAGTTTATTTTATTTCATGAAAAATGTTTATTTTTTAAATTATATTATTTCAATTTTTGAAATTATTTTGAAAAAAAATTATGAACCTTACTTTCTTCTTATTGAACAATAAAATTTTAAATATTTAACATGAATTATCGTGTTAAACATAGTATTAATAGACCAAGAAAAAAATGTTATTAAAGAATATTAAAAAAAAGTGTAAAATGAAAAAAAAAGAATAATTTAGTTAAAATACTGAAAGAAAAAAGTACAAAAAATGTAAATGAAAAAAATTGTAAAAATAAAAAAAAAATGTTATGAGCACAGATTTTTCTTGAATTTTATTTGTATGGTTTGTATAAATGTGATAAAAATGATACTAACCCATTCCATTAGCATGTAAACACATTACTCATTTAAAAGATTAATCTGAAAAATTCATGGTTCATTTTATGGTAGTTCATTTAGGTTTATAAAGTAGCAATTTATCTCTTAAGATATTATTTTATGATTTCTACTATTTCAGGGAAATTCAGTAAGTATTCCATTAAAGTTATCATATTTAAGGCAGTAGTTCGCAGTATCTTGAATCATCCTTGTGTGATTGTACATCTTATCATCCTTGTATCATATATACAAGAAGTTTCTAGTTGTTTACTGAGTCTGCTTAAAGAATAAACCTCTCTTTCTATCTTGCCATGACCCTTTATTCTTCTTTCTTCTGTACACTCTTCCATTTGCTTTACCTCCTTTTTCTCCTTCCTGGCATTATATCTTGTGCATCTTTTGGGTGGATATCCTCTTACAGTGTATTAATCTAATCTTTTATCTCCACTTTCTTTTTAAGGGTTCCTCCTTTATATCAGACCTCTTCAGTCATATTCACCCCTTTTAATTTCCACACCATACATTGAAACTTCATTGTAGCCTGCATTTTGCTGATCTTCCTCTTCATAACCTTATCTCTGTTGCATATATAAATATTAAGATATTATATGACGTATATCACTAATTTTCTGGGATATATCTTGCTTCAGATCAGTCCACAAATTTGGAAAATAATTTGTAATATCATCTCCCCTTATTGATATCTACTGTTTCTTCTATTACTCTTTTGTTCCTGGCTACTACTTCACTGTTTAGATTAAAACGGAATTCTGTTCTACAGCATTTCTTCACACATTCAATTGCCCTTGAACTTGTGATTTTTTTCTCCTGTTTAATCTCCAGGAATCACCATCAGTTATTACTTCAGAGAATGATGTGTATGAGTGTAAGTGAAGTGACGAGTAGTCTTGTACAGTCTCAGGTCACCATTTCTGAGATGTATGGTTAATTGAAATCCAACCACCAAAGAACACTGGTAACCACAATCTAGTATTCAAATCCGCATAAAAGTAATTGCCTTTACTAGGATTTAAACGCTGGAATTCTCGACTTCAAAATCAGCTGATTTGTGAAAACATGTTCTCCACTATGCCAAACTGGTGGGTTGAACTTTCTGATTATTCCTTTTGTAACATGACATGTGCATAAATACTCAAAATTCCCTGTTTTAATATTTTCTTCCTTCTGTATATTATGAACAGCAATGGTAAAATTGGAGTTGTACATTTGTTTAATGTTAATATTGAATTATTAGTGTTCCAAAATAGGTCCACCAAGTTAGTTTAGTGTTTAAACTCTTCATCACAAATCAGCTGATTTCAAAGTCGAGAGCACTGAGGTTCAAATTTTAGTAAAGGTACTTTTATACGGATTTGAATACTAGATCATGGAGGTTGGGTTTCAGTTAAAAACATATCTCAGGAATGGTTGACCTGAGACTGTACAAAACTACACTTTATTTAAATTCATTCTCTGAAGTAATACCTTATGGTGGTTGCAGAGGCAAAACAGATTTTTATTAACATGAAAAATAATCTGTCCAACTAATTTCATATAATGGTTTCTTCTTTTGAGATCTGTAACTTGTCATAATATTAAAATTTAAATCCACAGTAGCAGTTATTTAATAACCTTCTATACTCTCTCTTTTACCATTTTTCCTGTCAAGAATAAAATGTTTATTTGAAATTACTTATTTTTCTCATATATTTTAAAACATACCACAATATGTAAATACGTATTATTTCCTTGAAAATATAAAATTCGTTGAAAAATGTATCGTAAATTACACATTGTCTTTTAAGGAATTTCCTTAGTGTTAACTGCCAGTTATCATTCTGGAAGAGTTATTAAAAATTCATACAGAGCTTTACAGACACACTTTTACTAAATGACCAAAGGGAATGTACTTGCATGTGCTTATAGGTATGGATTCAACAAAGCTATGAAGAAGCAAATTAACATCAGCTCTTACACACCCTTGTCACTTGATATCAAGAACTCAAAATATTTACACACATTAATCTTTAAACATAATAAGTTTCTTTTATTCATTACACATTCTGTCAGTAGATTCTTAATTCTTTTTTTTTTTTTACATAACTCTGTATTAGTAAGTAGCTTACTGACTTACCTTATTTTAAATAAATATAAACAAATCATTGATTACAAAGTAAAAAAAACTAAATTAAGAACAGTTTAAAATAAATAAAACTTAGTCTATTTAACCTCGGCTAGTAACATCAAACAATAAAAATAACTCAAATACTTAACTGCATTTACACAGAAATTAACAACTTATGCTGCTGGTTAAAATTAAGACCTTGACTTATCCATTCCTATAAAAGCAAAATGACATGCTTAGCAAACAAAAAAAGTTTTAAAATAAAGCATTGAAATCAACTTTGATATAGTTACAAGTAACAAGTTTCACATAATTAAATTGTTATGTATCAAAATTGGAAAATTACACTATCAGAATAATGAAATATATTAAAAAGATCTCTTCCAGATACTTGCAAAGAATTACTTATTCGGTAGAACGAAAGAGTAATGAGCAACATTTCAGCAAATGATAAAATAATCTTCTAAGTACATGAGTTACCATTATTCACTGAAAGATTAATACTAGATAATAAAAATACATCAAGTAACAGCTTTCTAAGTATTAAATTTTCCACCCCTTCATTTAACTAGTACAGTGTGTGCTTCAGTAATTTCTGAAAGTGTCTTCTAAACTTTTTTTGTAGTATTTTACTTATTCATTTCCTTTATTATTATTTTTAAGTATAGAGTTATATTTTTTTTTTAAATTATTGATTATGTTTTACGATGCTCCTTTGATCAGGGTTTTACCACGACTTAGAATAAAATATTTTATTTTTTATAATCACCAAAATAAGGAATGCTAGTTCAGTTAGTTTCATGCTATAGGTACAGCTAATGGCTGTAGTAGTATCTGCAGTTAGAAAGAAATCTAACACACTTAATGGAAAACATAAATAGTATGAATGTGTCCCAAAATGAACTATTTTAAATTTCCCCCCATTTTTTCATAGTAGAAGGAGAGTAGAGATTTTTATAAACTGTTATCAGTAAACTTTGAGGTTAAATTACGGAAAAGTACATGCTTGAACAAAGCATAGAAATTGTAAAAATAAGAATTAAACAAGTTAAATAAGGGTTTTCAAAAAACAACATCACCTTTATAATAATAACAACATACATAAACATTAATTCAGATTTGTTAACATTTTCAGGAAAGACTTTTACTTCTGCTTTGCTTTAAAAATTTAAACAAAATCCTATTGCATACTTACAGAACTCAAGAGCATATTTTAAATTGTAGTATCTGCCCTAATACTTCATTGGGAAAACTGAATTTACATTCAGTTGTACTGCTTACAGTATACAACTTTGTCACATAAGCACCACATACAGGATCAGAATCAGTCTTGTAAATGACCTTAAAGAAAGTGGACGCCTAATGTAGATGCTAAGCATAATATGCAAATCTTTCATGTAGAAAGTAACATGCTTTATCAATATGAAATTTTTAAATATTTAATTTAATTAAACAATTTATAATAAGTGAACAAACATAATTACAGACAAATAATAGTCTTGCTAACCACTCTTTAGGTAAGACCTGAACCACTTTTAAGGTAAATGTGCAATACTACTCATAATTCTGAAAAGATCTTGAAGCATATTTCCAAAAATTAGAATAAATGTCTTATTAAATTTATAATTTTTTTTTGTTGAAGTATGTTTACTTGAAGGGAAAAAATTAGAAATAAAACTGCAGATACATCTTATATTGCCGATTTGTGAATATGATTTTACGTATGGAATCTTTCAAAATATTGTATTTATAAAAGAATTGCTTTAATGGATCATGAACTTATCTGTCTTTATCAAGGTGATTGGTAAATGGATCTAACGCTCAGGATCTGTCAACCCAGATATATTTTCCTAAATTAATTTGTCCCTCAGAGTAAAATGTAAATTTATAATTAAACTGAGTTGGCGTTTATGAGTGTATGTACTTGTACGAGTTTTAATGAGTGTTCATTCCAAAACCAACCACATAAACCCAACACCAAAGCATTATTGATTTTCATTGTTGCAGTTCAGTGCCACTAAAACAACAGTTAAGTTTTTAATTTATCTGTTGTGTATGTCGAGATTTCTTTTCAGTCAGAAGAAATCTATCAGTTCTCTTAATTTTAACAATAAGATAAACATCATTTATTGCAGAAGCCAGTAATTAAATAAAACTGCCTTTACTTGAAATAAAATCACATTGATGTAGCATTAAACCAAGTGCTATGTTGTGTGTGTATTGGCTTTAATTTGTGGGTTAAAAAGTTATATGTATTATTGATGAATGTAAACACTCCTGGAAATTTCTTTATCTGGCATTTATCAGGTACTGTAAAGCTTTGCTGTATTTGGTGTAAATGCTTCAGTAATACTATTTTCAATGTCATTGCTCACTCAAAATGGCCCCTGGACTACTCATTGCTGTGATAAAAAATAACCAACAACCTGGTTTGCAGAAAACAAAACTCTCAATTTCAACAGTTAAACTTTACCAGTTATTTTATTCAGAATATGGTTGGCATAATTCAAATATATATATATATATATATAATTTGTCTAAAGAGCTATTCTATTATGGTTGATTTCAGACTTAGTAAAATTTTATTTATGCTATATCTTTACCCAGCAATAAATGAACATTATTAATCTTCCTAATCATCAGACTACTTGAAGAACTAAGTATACTTCTTCAATTCAAATAGATGGACCCCATGAATTTAAACAGATGCATATGCATAAATCATGTGGTCTTTTGGAATACCCAAGCATCTTATGGATATGACATTCCATCAGCACATTATCTAATATATTTGATGGTCTTTAAACAGCAATGTATTTAACATGCCATTCTGTAATATGATGAATTAAGAAAATGCAGTTCATTGTGATATGATTAGACTGTTATGCAAAACAGTAAAACTAATGTGAAAATCACTGTCCCAGGGGAAAAAAGATTCTATCTGTTTTATTCCATGTATCAAAATAATGTAGTATAATTAAAAGGCATGGATGACAATTTGTATGTAATATAATTTTTTTTAATTTAAATGTCATTTCTGAGTATTAGTTAATTTTTGTTCTGAGTTGGTTCCACCATGATTTTGTATTATACTATCAAATACCCTGTAAGACTGGTTGCGAAGATAACATTTCCAAATAATCGTGATGTGTTAGATCAAGTGTACCTGATGCATACAAAAGTTAGACTTCAACCTACTAACAAATAGTCCATTTGAATTTTGAAAATCAGTTGATTGTTTGCAGAGATATAAGAGCACTGCATTGCATCTCCCAAACAAGGTGATGATTGGTGTAGCCTTCCACGCAGTCTCCACAAGAAGACTATTAATTTTATTTAATAAATTTAATTCTATTATTTTTGTATATTATTCATTCAGTTGTAACCTGGCTCACAGTTCATTAATTCAATTTAGAATTTGTGCTTCTATTGGCAAATGACTACTACTGCACGTGTGTGTATATATATATATTTATATAGCCTATGACATCCCAGTAGTATAAGGATTTTAACGCAGGGTCAAACATCTAAATCGGTTCAGCCATTGAGCTGCTACAGTGGAACAATCCTAAATACATTATTCTCCTTTTTGGACAGTCGTGTAAAAACAAGCTCTCACAAATAAATGGATGAACTGTAAAACCTTATTCAAAGAAAGAGGATTAGCCCACTGAATATGCTAAGCAGGAGCTCAGTCAGTACATTTTCAAACAATTATTTTATTGTTTTTCTTTTTGTTACTGGTTAATGTTACTTTTAAATAAATTTGTTTGCCCGTAACAATGATTTTACAAGAAAAATTTCTGTAAAATTAAGAAAATGTGGCCTAAACCCCCTTTTCCTTTGATCTTTAATTTCTTACTGAATATACCACGCAACATTTTTAAATTTGTGATTGAGAATAAAGGTAAGATTTAAAATTATTGACTTCTGAATAATATTATAAAATCTTGAATCTTAACATATGAGATAATTGAACCCTTAAAGTTGTAAAATTCCTTTTTTTATGGCATACATTGCATGAATCTCAAGAATTATCAGTTTAATCTGAATGATACATCTTGCACTTAGATTTTAGGTATAAATTTATGAAGATCATTTTAAAATTAGTTATATTCTACAGTATTAATTTCATATTGTGATTGCCAAACTCAAGTCTTGCAAAATTAACAATTATGAATACTGAAACATCATAGGGAGTTTCTATAGTTATTGGGATATCCTGAAGGTTTTCATATCAGGAACATAAGAAATTTATAATTAATAGAATTATTATCTCTGAAATGGTGTATAAGAAGGCAATTTCATAGATTGGTTATTAGATTTTTTTTTTCAATAAATTCACACAATAATATTGGTGCACAAAACCTTTTGATCTTTACACATACCATGAACAATAAATTGTTTAAAACTTAATTTATACCAGTATCATTCAATAATAATTAGAGGCAAGTAACGAGAAAAATTATATAACATCACTAATGCTACTTTTCAACATAATCCTTGACTACTTAAGAACTTTGCCAATTTTCTTTGATTTTTCTTATTCCAGTACAGAAAGAATTGTTTACCTTTGTGTTTAAGGCATTTTTCAATTGCTCATTGTTGCTGAAATTTGTGCCATATAAAAACTGAGAGCACCAAACTAACAAAAAAATTTGTTTGTTTAGATGGGGACTATAAGGTTGATGTGGCAACACCTCCTGACACAGCTTTTGGTAACTTCCTGTTTTCTTTTGAGCGGTATGGATGTAGCCGCCTTATGCAGAGAATTTTGACTTTCAAGAGAGAACCAGGACAGTTCCTGTTTATTTGTGAGTTTCACTATTTAGCAGGCTGCAACAGTACTAGCAAGAACAACGTACAATCTACAGCGAATGTACGTTGTTCTTGCAATTAATTAATCTTTCAGTCCTAAAACACCATTACCTCACTTAACCAGCTGAAGTGTAGGTTTTGAATCTCCCTGACTGGTGAACTCATTCCGGATCAAAATGATGAATCCAAGTTTCATTACAAATTATGCAATTTAAAAAGCATTACATTCTGCTCAAAATGTTGTTTAAGTTCTATACAAATGTAAATTCAGGTGTGTATGACTTCAGTAAACGTAATTAACCTGCAGTAATTTTGCCTAACACGGGCAATGCCATCTCTCACATTAAAAATTTCAGTGCAATTTTGCGAACCATCAGTCAAAACTTATTCTACCATGAAAACTGAAGATACTTGTTCTTCCCAATTAAACTGTTCAATCCACATACGAAATTTGCACTGCTAATATACCTTTTACCATACTGTTATTATAACGTGCTGTTTTTTCACTTCAAACAGCTTGAAATAATAGAAACTTTTTTGAACAACTGATATTTTCTATTAGGGGTGCCAATGTGAATGGCACACAGTTTCAGTTTATTTTATTAAGTAGTTTTCTCCTCTTGCTATTTTCTTCTTTTAAATAAACTTGTATTTTTAGGTATGCAATTGTAGCTCAACATCTGAGAAAAAATATTGTAATCTGTTAAAGGAATTGTAAAGTTCTATACCACTCTAGAGGCATTACTTCTAGATTAGTTTGCTTTGGTTCAATTTTCAACAAGGGACTGGGATTTTTTTGTGTATCACTGCATCCTTCTCTTATCACTCTTAAAATACACATGTGTGTTCAAGGTTTTAATAAAAAAAAATTACTTTGTATTATATCGAAAATCATCTATATATTCTTATAATCAAATATATACTCTTTGCTTGTGTGTGTATGTATATATATATATTTATACATGCACACACAAACCTGATATAACGTGGTTGTTGGGTGACATGATTTACTCTGCGAAATATCAAATGTCAGTCAAAAATCAATTCCGCAGTGGTGGAGAAGGGAAGGGAAACATTCGTACACTAATAAATTACATTATTGTGTAAATAATATAAAATACAAACTTCTATAAATTACTCATCAGTTATGTTATTTTTTGCTGTCCTGTGACCAATCTCAATTTAGATAAACTGCACGCAATTTACAGTTACTTAATTTTGCACTGTCTTTAAAAAAATCATAAGTTTTCTTGGACGGACTCATGCAGTACATTTTTTCACTTCATATTGTTTGATTGTAGCACAATGGCGGAGATGAATGTTGTTCAATTCATTTTGCCATGAAATTACCTTGTTTATGTGATGAAGACCTGGAATGTCTTCTGCCTCCACATCATTTTCACCATTTTGTTGTCATTTTTGTTATGGACATCATCAGTTATATTTTTATCATGATTTCATAATGCAGACCACTACCTGCAGACTGTATGTCACTGTTCCGAATTCCACAACTGAAAAATTTCTGTGGTGACAGTTTATTCACTGGTATATTTCTTACAGCAGTTCTTAATGCTTTCACATGCAAAATCTACCGAATACATAACTGTTTTCAAATTAATGGATTTAAGTGAAGTTTCTGTTTCTCATGACAGTTTACTAGAGCACTGACCAGTTCATGCCAGTAATACAGTTTAAATGCTTTTTAGTACCCTGGATCAACGCCATAATTTTTTTGGCAAGAACATAACTCTTATGTTTCCATCTCAACACTATAGCGTATTAGATGGTAGATTCACTGAACAGTGCTCAAGAAGTGGCTGCAGACATTTCCTAACTGATGAAACAAATTCCATGTGGAACTACTTTGTGAAAATTTCACCTGTAATTCAAGCATTTTTCAAAAGCCTATGCAAGACTGGTAATGAAACCATGTTTTTTAACTTGCTTAAAACATCTGGGGCTAGAACTTTTCCCTTTGCGGACAGATTTAAGTTTTTGGCTTCTTGATATGTTTACATCAAAAAGGAGAATCACTCTGTTCTTGTACATTTTTATTCCTGATTTATTAGCAATGTTCCTCACATCCAGAGTTTTTGAAGGAAGCGATCTATAATAGAGTGTAGTTTCATCGCAGTTGTACACTTGATTTTCATTTAAATTTTTATCAATTATAATTTTTTTTAATTCTTGATGAAAATGTTCTGGAGATTCACTATCTTCCTCAATGCTAGTTTGACTTATACCGTGACAAGATTTCCAACATGAACACCATTAAAATCATTGGTCCCATGTAAGTCTTTATTTCACTAACTTTGCCTAATTTAGTTTTTTTCTTTGCAGTCCAGTTTCACTTTCAACTGTGTTCATGAAATTTCTAAGTTTATCTTCCTCTTTCATCCACCCCCATCTGTTCATTTTGGACACCACACACTTACGTGACAAACTTTCTTTGGTTTCCCTATTTTTTACATGATAGATAATTTTCATTTTGTCTACTATTGAATATACTTTTCTCTTCTGTGACATTTTATGTTCTGAACTTGCAACTTTACATTCAGAATGTGTGATTCAGATAAAAGTCATTTTTTACTGCCCTAGATTTTAAGTATTTCTGGCAGGTGAGATTTTTTTAAGCTTAGTAGAAGTACACTGTTGTTTTTATGTCTTGTTACTTTTGTAAAATCCTTTGGAATGCAGTGGTCACTGTCAACTAAGGGGGATGTGAGGCTGAATTTCCATTACTATATAACAAAAACTAAAAAACAATGATAATACTTTTTAATTTGAGTTATGCCAAACAAACACATACAAATAAACATTAAGTATGACTTACTTTACAATTATATGATTTTATTTTAAAATACAGTACTACATCGCTAGGCCTACATAAATAACAGAAGTTCATAATTTTAAACTGACATTTATAAAATACGCATGAAAAGTGAAATGTTTATCTTGCTTTTAAAATGATAATTATTAAGATTTTAAAATTATCTTAAAAATTTATCATATTTTTCATGTTTTAAGTACATCACAATGGAAAATAAAAGTTTTAGATGAAATTAATTAAATTATGTATTGAAAATTAATTTTATCAAAAAAAAAGTTAGTTTCTTTGTTAATATAGATTGTATACTAAAAAGTGAACTTCGGTTTCTTTTTGTTGTTCAGTTTCTAATAAAATATTTTAAGTAAAATATTTCCTCTAATTTAATAGAGGAAGAGAAGTCTGGCCGAAAATTATATCAAAAATTTTGTCAAGTTATGAATGACACATTTTTTAATAATTTTTATGCTGTATGATAACATTGAAGATTACTGAGATATAAAGAATTAAAAAATTGACATTATTGAACGTGTTTACACTATAATTCTTTATTTATTAGACAACGCTGGTAATAAATGTGTGTACCAAATACTCTTATTATTGTGATCAAATTTCTAATATGATCTTGAGATATACATTTTTCATTAATAAACACAAAATGGCAGACAGAAGAAAAACAGAAGGTAAATCAATCATAATCATCATATGTCTTCGTAAGACATTTTTTATTCATTTTGGCACGTAAATCTAGCCCCAGACCACCATTTTAGGTACATCTTATACACACACTCACACATATATATATATATATATATATTCATATTATTAATGAGTTAAAAATAAAAAGTTTTTTTTTTTGTACAACTTGTTTTATTCTTGAAATGTTAACCCTTAAAAATCTACAAGTAAGCTTTTCTTAAACACCAAGGAATACTATAAAAGTGCATAATTGCAAATTCTAACAGACACTAAAATTAAACTAAATATTACAAACAGAATCTTGAAAGTGGTAATTTAAAATTAAACATTAATATTAAAATAGAAAAATGAAAAAAAAGTTTAAAAATGTGTGATATACGAGTATTGTGTTATTCTTGGACAATATTTAAAGAGCAGCACCAGTTAGTTTTTTCATAAAAGGATGTTTCCTATCACAAGTATCTGATTTTAAGGCTATGTTAAGTTTTTGCAGATATTGCTCTTCTTTCATAATTTCTTCCTTGTACAGCATTTCTTCTTTTTGTCTTTCTTTTTCCTGTAATAAATTTTTTTTCATTTTCAGAAAGTTTGTCATGAAAATTACTGAATTATGAACAAAATTTAAAAAAGATTATAAATGTTATGTTTTTTATTATTCTTATAGCTAAAATAGCTCTTAAATAATGATATTATAATTTTTCTATTATCATTCAATGCTACTTGCTTACTTGAGCCAGAGGCAACTGATATCAAATGATGGTACATAGTACGCTTGAAAATTGCTACAACCTCATTGTAATGTCTTGTTTTCCATTTTGGTAATTTTTCTGATGCTAATTGTAAGTTGATAATAACATTGTATTTTTCTCAATTTAAATTTATCACTACCCTAACATGTAATCTAAAATGGACAACAAAAAAACAGTCTAAAATTGATAGTAGCAATTTTTTGCTCTGTTAATTTAATTTTATTTTTGTTTCTTCATTAGTTCTGATATTTTAGGTTTTTATTTTATTCTTTGCTTATAACATATTTATCATTATAGATATATGGCACATACTAAGAACATTTAGTGAAATGTTCTTAGATATGGTGTGTAGTGACATACTACATCCCTAAATTTCCCTAGGATTAGTGGTTTTTAAAAGCGTCCAAGGGGATATGAAAATGCATAATATAAAGGTGTAATACTAAACCAATTCATTTCCCCTTTGACTTTTCTTATTCAAGTGTTATGATAAATTTATACTATATTATTCAACATAATTTAAAATAGTAATCATTCATTTGATGTAATGTACCACCAGTTTCATTTAGAAAGTAAAACGTTTGACTATAAATTTAAAATAAATTATTAAGTATTTAAAAAAACTTTGTACTTTTCTTTACTGTCAATCATTCAGATTTTAAACATTAGGGAATTGCCCATTAATTTTGTTATCCACTCTTAACATCTTTTTTTACCTCACAATCATCTCTAAAAATAACTGCCACAATAACATTTTTTTAGTTTAGAAAAAATGAAGATCATTAAGAATTGTAGAGTGAGTGCTCAAATACTTCACAACCAAATTTTTTGAAGCAATATTGCTTGAGCTTTTAGACAAGTGAAGGTATGCATCATTGCAAAACAAAATATTATGTTACATTATTCCTTTTGTACTGCATAATGGAGTCAATTAGGTGCTTCACAGTAAGCCAGTTAATTATTGTTATTCTACTATAATGAAATCAACATGTAAAAGATCTTTCATAATCTAATTATGAATACTTGATCTTTTATAAGATCTTTCATAATTACAGAATACTTGTAATTCTGAGTTTCCTTAACTTTTTTCAGTTTTGAAAAAAGTTTCTGAATGATTCTATTTCATTGACTAGAATTTAATTGCAGTAGTTTTACAAAGACTATCTGCTTTGCTTTTTTGTCTTTGATAACAGTAGAGGAACACATTTAGCGCATATCTTCTATCAAAAATGTTCACCAAAAGGTCTTCTGTTGAAGAGATGTTAAAAATTTGAGTGAGCTATGTTATGAATTAATAACAAATCATCTACCTTAGCAACTTAAATGTTGTTTTTTCTTAGTTTTTCAATTGTAAAAAGATCATAATTTTGAACATTCAAAATCTTTCTTTATTGAATATGATGGGCATATAATTTATCAATAACCTCAATCCATATACTTATTTTATTTGTTCATAAATTTCTACTGCGTGAATTTTTCTGGAATTCCTGAACAAAAATCCACATTTGGCAAAATTTCTATTTTAAACACAGGAAAGCTATAATATATTTACAATTGCAAAACAAGACGCAAACTAATTTAAAACAACATTTAATTTTTTCATCATTGAAGGTACAACAGAAAACATTTAACCTACCAGGTACTGTTGATTTCAGTTGGGCATCATATCTAATTTTGGTTGGGTACCATTGTACCCTACAGCATTTTTAGAAAATATTTTCTTGATGTTGGTTTGAATGGTGCTGCATATACTTTATTTAGGTGGTTCAGAACATTATTTCTAATTGAAAATTTTACTGTAACTATATCACAGAGTTTGACGTTATAAAAGATTTCCAGACATTATTTTATGTTAAACAGTCAACGACCAATAAAAATTATGAAATAAAATTCATTGGAGTTTTAAGTGGTTATATGAATAAATATTATTAAAATCACTGTCAGTAAAAATAAGTACATGCGTGTTTGGTATAAATTATATCTGCAAAATATTTTTAAACCGTTTAAGAACAGCAAAAATGCAAAAAAGTAATAATAATTCAGCTATTAAGTAAAGGTAGTTTGTGAAAACTAAGTCAAATGAAAACATTTTGAAATAATTTTTTATAAAAACACTATTTTATAATTTGACTCGCTGTATAATTTAACTCATTCCAAATTTTTCAAATAGAACCACCAGGTTGATCTAGTGTTGAACGTATCTTTCCAAATTAGCTGATTTTGAAGTAGAGAGTTCCAATGTTCAAATCCTAGTAAAGGCAGTTACTTTTATATGGATTGGAATACTAGATCGGGGATACCGGTGTTCTTTGGTAGTTGGGTTTCAATTAACCACACATCTCAGAAATGGTCAACCTGAGACTGAACAAGACTACACTTCATTTACACTCACACATATCATCCTCATTCTTCCTCAGATGTAATATCTGATGGTGATCCCCGGAGGCTAAACAGGAAAATAAAATTTCAAGTAAGCAAGCAATAATGATGGAATTTTGAGCCAAGTATTTCATTTGAAAGGCTGTGGTTTTATGGGTCAGGTTGTGAGAGCTGAAAAATACTTTTATGAACTCTTAGAAGTTCCATATCCAAACACATTAAATTTCTTTGTGTGACAAAGTTTGAATTTAAGTATAACATCCACAAGAATAATAAGCCTTGTATTTTCACATAAACAATTATCATTAATAAATATTTATCCTTACTTTTTGTAATCATACTTACTGAAGATGAAATAACAGCTCAAGGTTTCAGCAAAACAGTGTCAGCATATGCAGCCGATTATTAATAAACCTTTTTACAAACGTTTTTGGTGATCAAATTATTACCGTAGGAGTCATCTGATTTCAGTTAACGGAAGTTTTTGAAAATAAATAGAAATTCATAAAAAACTTGTTTGATGTTGGTTAATTTCAACAATTACTATAAATATAAGGTGTATCCTAATTCTAACAAAAATAGTTGACTGCATAACCACACTAAATTTACATTATAAACTAACGACATGGAAAATACCAATATCCAATTATTCTTAATGTGAAGTAAGTCTAGTGTACTGTCGTGGACCAAATAATATGTCATTATTCTGGAAATACTGACCTTTTGCCTTTTATACTCTTCATCTTGTTCCTTCAACTCTTTTGCATACTGTTTTACTTTCATTTCCCTTTCTTTTTTAATCATTTCTTCATATTTTTTATGTTTTTCTAATTCTTCTTTTTGTAGTGTTTCTTCCAATTTCTTCATTTCATTTTCTTTTTCAATCCTTCTTAAATTCTCTTGAACTTGTGAATCACGCTCTTTAAAAACTTCCTGTTAAACAGAAAGATGAATTTATCTATCATACTGTATAAAGTTATGGAGATATTAAATAGATGTTTGTATAGTACATTTTATTAATTTAAAACATGATATTTTCATATGGCACAGAATAAACAAACCTGTAATAATTATTTGTATTAAATTATGTTTGAAGAGAGCAATCCCAACTATCACCTCTAGCTATTCACTCTGGATTATTAATCCTGTCCTTGCCTCCAAAATGTATAAATTACTTCTAGTAATAAATAATTTGGGATTTTTATGTCATAGACTGAAGATACGATCATCTATATCTGTTTATTCTCTATTTTAAAGAATGTTTTAACAAATAAAATAATAGAATTTTTGCCCTAGGAGTGATGCTGAACACAGTACTCAGAATAAATAAAAAAATAAGACTGTGCAAGTTCTTGGCAAAGATATTAAAGGAGTTATCAAACTAAAAGAAATAAAATTCTCACCCACAGCTGCTGTTGGCCCCCGTCTGCTACAATTTACTTGAAATTAATTACTGTTAAATTTTTTTTTTTTTTGTGGGGTAAAAAAACGCTTTTGCGCTATTATCGCCAGAGTCAAAATAATAACAAGAGGCTCCTTCTCGGATATTAAAATATAGTTAAAACTAAGATAAGAGTAGGAATAAAAGTGAAATAGTGAAAGGAACGCAATAATTAGGATAATACATGTAATGCGAATAACAAAATAATATAAAAATTTGTGACGGGTTAAATCTAATTAAGTATATTTAATTCTTTTTAGAAGTAAAAATACCTGGTCTAGTATGTTTTTGTCATTTTCTAGAATGGCCGTATGTCCCTCGGCAATTTAAATTTGTGACGTAAAGCCACATGAACATACGCAGCTCACATGGATGTGGTGTGCAATCAAGCAGCAGCAGCGTACCACTGTGTGTCTGATGCAACAATCAGACAAAGCTGACTGAGGTCTTTTAAAAGACTAATATCGGTGATATTTTCAGATGGACTATCTGGAGTTTCACTGTGGAATACTAACTTTGGTCTCATGAGTACAGGGAAAATATAGGACCACCTCTGCAAAGCATACGCATACAGAAGCTAGAGCTAAATACAACTGGGTTCACCTTGCTGCCCAGAGGACATCGTTCAAGACTCACTATGTACAGCCATCCACCCATTAGCATGATAGTTTCCACCTTGGGTTACGGTTGCATGTTGTAAGGTATGCAACACAGAGTGTAAATGTAATAAGAAATAGTGTAGGATGTTGTGTAGTTGTGTAAGGATATATTTCTTTCACTTTTACAGGATCAATAATTATTGGAGTAATCCTAATACTAATTATAATATTACTTAACTTAATCATACTTAATTTAACATTGTTTTATAATACAATTTAATATTTATTACTTAACTTAACTTAATTATACTTAATTTATATTATTTGTAAAAGATGAAAGATTAGGTGTGCACAAGGGTCTTGCTTGTTTTGTGGCACCATCCCTTTTCTATTAATCTTTTTAGTTTGAGTAAGGGTAAAAGTAAACAGTTTTATCTTATATAGGAGGATTAGTTTTGGTTCAATTCATGATTTACTCTGGTGGAAACTTATCTTTTCTGCAGTTAAGTATAGAGAAGATCAATCGTCACCAAATATTTATGTTTACTAATAAACCTTTCATCCAGTGCTACCCGCTAAGTTATATATGTAAAAAATCTATTACTATGTTAAGACCAATAGTATAAGGCATTATAATTAATTATATATGTAATCATAAATCATGTAATTACATGGAACATACTTTCAGCGTCATCAATATTAATTAGCCATCGTCTTAGTAGCTTTAAGAAAGTGTTTAGGTTCCTACTGGTCTTTATATGATTAAGGAAGTATCTTATACAATCTAGGAGCAGTACTTGAAAAGAATTTCATATAATTCGTTTTATTTGCTCTGGGGACATATACATTCCTCTTACTTTTAAGTTCGTACTCGGTTATCATACTATCTCTATGACCACTTCTGATAAAGAAAATTTTCATTACTTTATAAACATATAAATAACGTAGCAGTAATATAGACAATTCCCTAAATATTGGCAAAGAATGATCCGTAGTTCTTTTTTTACTTATTTTAACGAATCTTTTTTGGATTTTGATTATGGAATCTAAATTTGTAACATAAGTTCCTCCCCAACAGCTGATGCCGTAGTCTAGTCGACTATGCACAATAGCAAAATAAAGTTTTCTCATGGTTATTTTTGGGGATAGTTTGTTTAAAAAATAAAATATCCTAAGATAGCTTAAAAGTTTTTGCTTTAATAGCGCAATATGATTCTTCCAGGGTAGACCACTATCTAACACAATGCCCAAGTATTTACAAATATTACGTTGTTCGATCTCACTACATTCTAAACAGTCGGATTTATTTATCACACATTTTTTACATTTATATTTTATTGTAAGTGACAATTTTATATTCCCCTTTAAGCAGAAGTTGATATACAAAGTTTTTTCAACGCTCAAGTTCATATAATGATTTGAAAAGCATAACCGCAGTGCGTCTAAATCTGATTGCATGTCCTCGGCCACTTCTATCCAGGTGTTGCGGACATAACACAAGGCAGTATCATCTGCAAACGCATATACATTACCTTTAAGCGGTGCCAAACAGACACTATTTACATATATTATGAATAGTATGGCTCCCAATACGGATCCTTGTGGAACCCCTGCAAAGTTACTTAAACACCCTTTTATTCTTACGCACTGTCGCTTGTTGATCAGATAGCTCTCAAGCCAATCAAATGAAACACTTCTAATACCACTCATCCACAGAATGCGTAGAAGGACATTGTGGTCTACACAATCAAAAGCTTTTGTTATGTCTAAAAATAGACCGCTCACACATTTCTTATCATTTATGCCCTGAAATACTTGGGTAGTAAAATTTAAGAGCGCCTTTTCAGTATTGCTACCAGCCACAAATCCATATTGGTTTGTACTAAAAAAAAAAGTTTTTGAGGTATGATATTAATCTGTTCTTCATACATTTCTCATAGATTTTAGAGAAGATAATGAATAGAGATATTGGTCTATATTGAGTAACAGAGTTTTTATCTCCTTTTTTAAAGACAGGTATTACTACTGCTTTATTTAAAGCATCCGGGAATTTTCCAGATTAGAGGCTTATATTTACAAGAAAGGTTAAGACATGTGATATATGATCTACCGCTAATTTAACAATTTTTGAGCTTATTTCATCGATACCAGGGGATTTATTGTTTTTGAGATTTTTGATAATATTTTCAATCTCAGCATTAAGGACAGGCTTGACAAACATTGATGACACTTTACATTTCATATTTTCCAGATCATTATTTGTATCATTACAACTTTCATTTAATTGTTTACGTAAGTCACTTATAACATTTATGAAATAATCGTTAAATATGTTAGCTACTTGAAATCGTTCAGAGATCTTTTCTTTTTTGACCGGTTAAGGAATTAATTACTTCCCACTCCATTTTAAAATTTCCTTTACATCTGTCAAACATGTTATCATAGTAATTTTGTTTAGCCGATGTAATCTTAAGTTTAAGTTTATTCCTATATGTTTTATAATGTTAAATTAAATGTACGTTATTAGGGTGCGCTTTTGTTTTTTTGTATAATGAATTGCGTATTGATATCATTTCACACAGTTTATCTGTCATCCATGGTTTTAATTTTTTGAATTGCTTACCTGTATGACTAATTGAGTTTTAGATTTGTTTATAATTTCAGTAAATTTTCTTATGAAAATATCAAAAGCTGCTGACGCATCGTTATGTATATAAACATCACGCCAGTCTACTTTAGCGATAAGGGAAATGAATTTATGATAATCAATTTTAATAGCATTCATATTATTCTCATTTTTAATAGTATTGGAATGCGACACATTACAGATATGCGATATCCCGACGCCTATAAGACTATGATCTGTTATCTGCAAATGACTCACAGTTGAAACTATTTCATAATTTTTTTTATTTTCTATTCTTGACAATAAGTGATCAATGCATGTTCCACTTGTAAGTCGTGTGGGTTCATTTAACTAATGATTCAAATCCATGGCAGTTATAAATAGTTTTATATTCATCTATTAGGTGGGATTTGGAAAGTAGGTTTAAGTTAAAGTCACCGATTATTATGCAGTTATTAGAATTAATTTTAGACAGCACATCATTAAATTCATTTAAGAAGTGCCTCTTATCCTTACTATATATATGTTGTAATAATTGAAATTCAAATGTGTATAGTGAAAGTGTTCTGCAGCTCTGTGTGTAGTGGGAAGACAAGCTGCAGAGGCTATGCCCTTGGGAATGCGAACTCCCAAGTTGGTGATAGTTTATTGATAAAATTTGTTTCAGCAACAGACATTGTCAAATATTTCACTAAGAATTTATTTTGTTATCCTTTTTTTTATTATAATTATCTGTGCAAAATAATCATCAGCTGATCGTAGTTTGGATTATTTATTTGAATGATTTCAATATTTAGAAAAATCGTTTTAAGTTAGCAATAATTTAAATTTAAAAAAAAAGCTTTGTTTGACTTGCATATGTATATTTCTTTTATTTAAAAAAAAAAATGTTTTGAGTAATTTGTTGTGTTTATGAATTCAATGGAAAAAATAAAGGAACTGCTCCCTCCTACTTCACACGTCACCACATACCTTTAGTATCTGAGCTCGGATGCTTATAATTTGTTTTTTTTTTGTAAAGAAAAGAGTTTATTCAAGTTATTTAGATGATACAGGCACACTTTATAGTGCAAATCAGCCAATATTGCAGTTAGTAACTAACAAATACCATACAGATAAGATATTATCACATTTCATTGATAGTCTCACTACATGAGTTCTGTTAGTATTACAACCTCACAAGGCTACTTACTAATGTAGCAATACTTCACATTATAACCTACTGATTTTTTAATTATATAATTTCTATTTATACAATATCAACAATATAATGTAATCAGAAACTGATTACAATATAATATATTCTTCAATATAATCAGAACCATGTATAAATTAAATTAATGTTATGATTATCATGAAATTATGAATAGCACAGAAAAATTTGAAAAAATTACTGGAATGGAAGTCACAAAAATAGCAATTATTTTGACTCCACCTTTTTAAATGGTGGCTCCATCTCAGAGCCTTTCTTTAAAAGCCATAATTAATTTTTTAAAAATACTGAATTTTTGTGAAACAAAGTTTTGTTGTATATACATGTACAGAGTGTTTATAAAAGAACTCCTCCTTATTTTGCCTCAGATTCAAGTATTATTTAAACAATATTATATTTAAGTTTTACTTACATTAGTTTATATTCTGAAAGGGTAAATTTTGACGTTTTTTTGATGTTTAATATGCTTCAATATTTGCACTATTCATTGCCCTGCAGCAAATTACATCCAAATGGTAATCCAGCTCCTCCCATGTACTTGTTAGCATGTTAGGTGTAATGGATACTATTGCTGCAACAATTCTCTCCCATAGGTGGTTGATGTCATGGATTTTCTTTCACTAAACAATGTTTTTCACATGCCCCCACAAAAAGAAATCTAGTGGGGTTATCATGTCTGGGCTTCTTAGTGGCCATGCAATCAGCCCTCCTCCTCCAATCCACCTGTTTAAAAACCTAATGTTTAATGCAACATGGGCACGATTGCTGTAATGCAGCAGAGGACTGTCTAGCTGATTGAAAATTAATCCTTTTTCTTCAACATACATAGTTCGAGCATACCATAGAAAATACCCACATTTACTGTGCTTTCTACAAAAATTAATCGGCCTGCAAGAGTCACACTGATGATGTTTGATAATTTCATGCAGTGGCTCTAATTCCTCAATCCTGCAATTGTATTGATATAGTCGCTCACTAATGTAGAATGTCACCTCATCTGAAAACATGTAATTTTTCAGGTAGTCCTCATTCTCAAATGTTTTTAAGCATTAAAGCTGCAAACTCCAATATTTTCGCTTTGTCACTGGGTTTAATTTCATTTAAAAGTTGTTTTTTATGCACCTCTTCAATAAAAGCCTCTTATGCACCATTTCATGCACTAAGTTTGGTATTCCTAACTTGAACCTACCTTGATAATGACTTTTTCCTACACATACAATATGCAGAAGGCCTGCCTGGTGACTTCCCCTAAAAGACATTATCCGTTTCTTTAAACTGATTAAATCACTGGAATACTGTTTTATTTGTAGGCGTGGCACCGCCATGTTCATGTCAATAACTACACTGAACTGTCCTAACCGAACTTGTTTCGATAAATCAAATCACGCACTGAGCTTTCTGCTTTTTTATGACAAAAAAGCTTTCGCATTATCAAGCCCATGTTAAAATAATAACAAGAAGCTTCTTCAAGGATATTAAAATATTAGAAAAATATGGTTAAAACTATAATGAAAACTAAGATAATAATAGGAATAAAATTGAAACAGTAAAAGAAATTTAGGATAATACATGAAACGTGAATAATAAAATAATATCAAAAGAACGTTCTGCTGTGAACACCGCAGCAGAAATCGTAGAGAAAAGGTAGTTACGTTCATACGGATTTGAGTGCTAGATCGTGGATACTGGTGTTCTTTGACGGTTAGATTTCAATTAACGACACTTCTCAGAAATGGTTGACCTGACTCTGTATAATAGTACACTTCATTTACATTCATACACATCATCCTCATTCATACTCTGAAGTAATACCTTCCAGTGGTTCCAGAGGCTAAACAGAGAAAGAGTGTTGTATGGAGATATGGCTGCTTTGTGAATCAGCACTGATACACAGGACGTGACTCAGCAAAATCATGACGAATTCATTCACACAAACGCAACGTTTGGCTAACTGAATGCAGTATAATGTTTAATAAATGATATTAGTATTAATTCTTTAATAAATATAAATAGAAATAAGCTTTTTACAGTTTTTTTAAAAGCAAATATTGTTTTTTTAAAGATTTTTAATTTTTATGGATGATTCTCGAGTATTTTTTTCCCAGTTTTGAGTCGCATTTACGATACGAAATTCATTTTCATTTATATTGAACTTTGCACTGAATTTCATCAAGCTACTTCATAATGCATTAATAATTCCATGTCATCATTAAAAAATAATAATGATAAATGTTAATTTAATAATAATTTTAAACTGCCAAATTTTAATACATTTTTTGAGCTATGACAAAATATTAAAAATTTTGTGGAGATTTAGATTAATATGAGTAGAAATACCCGTTAGTTTGGTACCTTCTCATTGATAACATTGAGAACACTAACAGCACAGAGAAATGCACTTATTCATTAAATAAGTTACGCTACACAAGTAATCTTTTTGTAAATTTCATTTAAAACACTTTTTTGATCATGTGAATGAATATAACACTAAAGAGTTAATAATTAAATAATTTATAATTAATTAATAAATGTGGTTATTTTATTAGTATATCAATTTTTTTTTTTTTGGTTTCTACAAAGCAGAGACATTGTTTTATGTTACCTTTTTTAATTGTATCTTTGCTTTTTCAGTTTGAATTAGAAAATCATCATAATTTTTCATAATTTGTTCCATCTCTCGGCGTCGTGTATCATCAGCTTTCCTTTCTTCTTCTTCCTTCCCTCTTTTCATTTCATCTACATATGACTGGAATAATTCCATTTCACGTCGTAATTGTACCTATAATTAATAGTAAACAATAGTAATAATTCAAATTAAGTGTCAGAATGAATTATTAACGATAATGTACAAAAAGAATTTCATAGTAAAATGTATGTACTACTTATTACTTTTCATTGATGAAATGTGTTTTAAATAATAAGATAATAGCCTAGTCTTACAGAAAGGTGTCTCATCTTTTCCATAGTGAATTTTTGTATTAAAATAAAGATTTTGAAAAATACTTTATAACAATGCAAAATTGTCCTATTTTTTTACTGTAAGTTAAGAATGCTGTCATTTCATCCACATTTATTGCAAAGAGCAGTCAAATTAAAGGAAATTTTATAAGCTTTAATTTTGCACTCTAATAATTTTTGTCTAATGTCAGTACTTTCAAAAATATTACACAGAGAGAATACCTCTGTAATTTAATATTTGTGACCCCAACATGATATTAAATAATTCCATATTTTCAAAAACAAACAAAAAATGGGTATCTTCATATATCTAAGTATTAAAATTTAGATACCTAAACTTAATTATTAATTCTGGATCTAAATTCTTAATCCATTTACTTATAAAAATTTTTATATAGTGCAATGAGTTTTATTTTAATTTTTTATATGTTATTAAAATAGAATATATTTCACGTGTTTATAAAAACACTGTCAGATATATACATTATTTTATCAGACATTTCAACCTCTGTATCAAATAATAATATTTATACCACCAGATACAGTTAAAAAGAACACTATCTATTTAGCTGAAGTGAAATGACATGGCTATAACCATGGTACGATAAGAAATCTGTATCAGATATGTTGAATTCTGCATTGTACTATGGTGAAGGCTATAGGATATTTAAATGCTACAACGTATACACATGCTGAAATTTTTAATAATTTTTTGACTATGTATAATTTTAAAAGAGATATTTTTAATATTCATATTTTAATTATGTGTATTTTATAAACTAAATCTGCTGATGATGGAGCTGATGCTCTACTTCAGAGAAATATATAAGTATTTTTATTTTTTATAAATTGTATCTGGTGGTATAAATACTATTATATAATAGCATGTATACAAATGTATAAATAGAAATATTATATATATGTATATATTAAAAGATTTATCATATTATTTTAAAAAATGATATTTTCCTAAAAACAATTTATTCTTTATTTAGTAAACAATTTATTCAGTATAAAAATTAGTAGTTTAATGCAAAAAAAGAATTTACTTACCTCACCCTCCACTCAATACTCTATGCACCCTCTCTCTGTATTCATTATGGCCCTCCACAATTCTAATAAGCAAGTAAAACTAAATACATTTTGCAAAAAAATTAATTTTTCTTTATGTCTTATTTTAGTATATTACTTTATCATCTGTAAAATCCTTTACTAGTAGTACGCTTCATGTTATCCTAGTTGTTTGAAAACTAACTATTCTTGTCATACAGTAATACAACAATACCTAACAGAAACTTACTTTACAGATGTTGGAAATGGTTCGAACATCCAGACATATCTGCATGCATTTCGTCTAGTTTTTGAAGACTCTCACCAGCTGTTCTTGTGAAATCACAAATATCAGTTTGAATTTCCTAGAGGCTATGGCAGTCTGCTCAATAAAAATTACTTTTTGCATAACCCCAGATGTAAAAATCCATAGACTTTAAGTTCAGAGAACAAGGTGACCACAACCCACCTCATTCTCATCTTCAGTTAGCTCTCCTCTGGACTAGTAAATCATTTCACAATAACAAACTGAATATTGCAAAAAATATTGGGCAGACTATTCTTCACCTGGGTATTACAATCCAAACCTCAATCTTCTGATCATGTACAGCGTGTGGGTTGTTGACAGACCATAAACATAAGTTCTGTATGTGTGGACATATACACTGATAAATGGAATCATGCCTCACTGTTATAGAAATCTAAAATATCATCAGAATTGTTTAAACTATTGAAACCATTCACAGTATTGAATTTATTTTCCACAATCTGCAACTAGTAAGTTTTGAACCGCTTTCACTTTATATGGGATGAGACTGAACTTCTTACAAACTGTCTTGTGTGCATTTGCAACACCAATGTTCTTTTCTTGAGCCAACTATTGCTTGGACTTGTGATGTTGCATAGCAGCTGATTATGTCATAGATTCTTTTCGAGTATTAATGGTCCACCACTTCACTTAAATTCCTTTACTAATCCCGACTTCCTAAATTTCTTGATTAGCACTCTTACACTATGTCAATTAGTACCAGGAAATTTAACAGAAAATTAGTTTTTCATTCTTTGTGTATTCACCATGCTCTCAGAAGAAGTATTCAACTAGAAACAAGTGGTGTTCTTAAGAACACCATTTTGAGTGCACATGGAAAGACACAGTCTCAATTATTTAAAGGCGATGAACAAAGAAGAACCAGACACATCTTCTCTTCTCAAGGTCACCAGCCTGACCAGCTTGTGGAGCTAACTGCACATAACACAAGATTACCAACCTTTGCAGAAAACATTACTTGCAGCTCATGAGATACAATCCCTAAACATATAATTATGTTTTGTGTAGTTACTTTTCGAGTGCACTGTATAATCAATAGTGAATCAAATACCTTCTTGTTCTTTCTTATGAGTCATAACAGGATGGTTATTTACAAGAAAGTTTTGAAAACTATACAGATATGGATACATACAAATTTCATGGTAGGTAATTCTAAAAATGTAAAAGAATTAAAAACCAAATAAATTACAGACATTAATTGTGATACAAAAGGCAGGAGTGTAAAGGAAAGAAACATAACTAAAACTCAAAAGAAAAATTACAAGAATGTGAAAATTCTTTCACATATTCTTTAACCATACCATCACCCAAAACAAAGCCAAGGTGTTGTGAGGTACAATTTGTATAAAGTAGAATGTAGTTCGTAGATATAATTGTTTTTACATAGGTATAGTTATTTTTTGAATGAACTATATAAATAGTAATATTAAAAAATTAACAGCCTTGTAGAAATATGAATACTGCAATCAATCATTGCAATATTGCAATCAATCATGAATTGCATTCAGTATTAACAATACAACTAAACCACTTTTTCAAAAATTATACATGAAAATTAACTCATTCATTAATTATCAGTTTGTTATCTTTGACTCAATCACTTGACACAAAATCTATAATAATTAAAAAATTAAATTATGGAAAAGAAACCTGCTATCTAACAAACATTTTTATGTGGTGTATAGTATTTAATTTAACAAGTAATTTCACAATGCGATAACTGTTCAGCATTACCTTTGTGTCAGTTTTTTTGGCTTGTTCTCTCTCAATTTCATATTGAATTAATTTGCAAAATGCTAACTCCATATCCTTCTCTTGTTTCAATCTTTCATTTAAAAGTTCTCTCGATTGCTGTACTTGTTGTATCATTTCTTCTCGCATTTTTGTACGTTTTTTATTTTCTTCTTCTTTCTCTGAAATTAAAGGACAAATTATTATTATTATTTTTGGTAATATATTTTGTTTCACATAAGTTCTAAATAATTTTTATTTTAACTACATTAAAGTGGAAATTTTGTAATTATTTACTAATACCAAAATAAAATAATTCCTGAACAAAACCATAAATTGTCACAATTAATATCTTATTGACATTATTTCTACTTCTGTAGATTGATTGCATCCTCACCTACTATCCTTCTCCTTTTTCTTATACTATATTCCTTTCTTCCTTGAACAGACAACATCAAATCATATCAGTTTCTTTCCTGTTTCCTTCTAAGTGAACATACCGACTTCTTTTAGTTTCTGGTGGGACAACCATGTCTTTATTAGGGTCAGTGGTGAACAATACAGTGTCCAGGCTAAAAGTATCTAACCCACTGGGTTGGTCTAGTGGTGAACGCGTCTTCCCAAATCAGCTGATTTGGAAGTCGAGAGTTCCAGCGTTCAAGTCCTAGTAAAGCCAGTTATTTTTACACGGATTTGAATACTAGATCGTGAATACCGGTGTTCTTTGGTGGTTGGGTTTCAATTAACCACACATCTCAGGAATGGTCGAACTGAGAGTGTACAAGACTACACTTCATTTACACTCATACATATCATCCTCATTCATCCTCTGAAGAATTATCTAAATGGTAGTTACTGGAGGCTAAACAGGAAAAAGAAAGAAAGAAAGACTAAAAGTATCTAAAAGTAACAGCTTATATTAACAGAACCAGTTAATTTAATTTAAAGATTTAATTTTTTAATAAACACAGCAACTCACCTAGTTTTAATATAGGTTAGTAAAATTCAATGTTTGCACCTTTTGTAGCTCGGCAGATGTCTAGATGATAATCTAATTCTTGCCAGGTGTTTAGAAGCATCTGCGACATTATCAGACCAACAGCTTCAGCAATTCTCTTTTTTAAATTGTCCAAATTTTGAACTTTTCTTTGGTACACACAACTTTTAATAAATCCATCAAACAAAAACATCCAAGCATCCCCTCCTTTAGCCATGCAGTTGAACCTCCTTATCCAAACCAACATCCGGGAAAAGTATTGCTCAAGAAAATGGTAACATCTCAAAAGTGAGTTGGTGGAAAGTGTGATGGAGCACCATCTTGTTGAAAACTTAAGCCTGTAGGAATCTGAGGAACAGCAAAACTCAAATATTTGAGGTACGTGTGTCTTGTCAAAATGGGCTCCATGAAAAAAAAACAGACCAATGACACCATTTTTGTACATTACTAACTTGACATCGACTTAGGTGTGCCCCTTTCATTTTCGATTAATCTATGGGGATTTTCAGTACCCCAAATTTGACAATTGTGTCATAACTTTCCCACAGGTATGAATGGGAATAGTTGCTTCATCCTAAGTAACAGTATATCAAGATAATTGCGACTGTTTAACAGAGCCGCTTATGAACAGTGTAACAAGGAATTTGCAGTTTGTAACTAGCCCACCTAATTGACTTATAGAATTAGCAGTAAATATATAGCATATACGATTGATCCACACTCTCGTCACTACTGAAACTTCTGGATGATTTCCAGTGAAACCAAACTTTTAGTTTCTCTTAAAGTCATGTTCCACTGATGAATATACTTGGATATAGATTGATAGGTATTCCATCCAGTTTGTACACGCTGATGAACACGTGTTGATTGAAACTCCACTAACCAAAGCATGTACTGAACTTTCTGTTGTGGGGTCCACATCTCAACTGACTACTAATCACTACAATTGCATTGTAAGACGGCTTCCCTGCACATTCACATTCCTCTGACCTTGAGAGTATACAGAACAAATCTTGAGATATTTCATGTGGATTGAGCCTACATTTAAGATATTACGACTGGTTTTCTAAATATAGGCCATTACTTTTGGATACTTTTAGCCCAGACATCCTGGACTTTCTGTGGGAATGTCCAGGGACTGTTACGTAACTATGAGGGTTTGCACCTTTGTGCAACTAAAACAGTTCTGCCTTTCTAAAAATTAAACTATTAATTTTTTTCTTTTTTCCTTTCTCTGTTGTTCCCATTAGGAGTGAACCATGAATGTTATCATACTATTGATTCACTTTCTAGACATGTTTTGAATTGGATTTAAAAATTATTTTCAACCACATGTATATGATTTAATTGTGGCTATTTAAGTAATACATCAGTTTTATTGTTTATACTTAATGTTTAAATATGTTAAAATACATACTTAATATACGTACTTATTTAGTGTACATATAGAACACTTAGAATGTTGTTAAATTTCTATTTGTTATTTGTTTGTATGAGTTAATCAGCAAGTAAATGTTAATTAGTAATATTTTCATGAGCCCATTGTCTGTTTGTTTGAAGCTGCATCTTAGTTGTTCAAAATGGAATTTTGCTGTCTGAGAGTTTAGTTATGTATTACAGGCGCAATGTGTTTAAGAGTTTTTGGGAATGATAAAATTATTTGTTCTAGCTACAGAGTATCTCAACAATTTTTTAAAATTATAAGATTTCTTGCCTTATACTAGTTTCTTTCTTTATATATACTAGTGTGATAGATCTTTCTATTTTGGTGGTCTTGGTTTTGTTTTTATTTATTTTATATAGGAGTGAATTTATTTATTTCTTATATTTATTACTGGAGAGGTATTTGTTGAGAGCCAATAAGGAATGATTCCTGAAAGAGGGCAGCAGCTCTTTCAGTAGTTGTTAAGGGTGTAGGTCAGGACGACTTAAACGGCCATATCAACATCACTCAATCCTCTGAGTACTGTGTAGCTGAAAGCAATGAAAACTACAGCTGCTTTTTTTTCCAAGAAAATGTAGCTCTGCATTTTCATATAACAAAGATGGAGGCGCCTTCCTTGGTAAAATATTCTGGAGGTAAACCTAAACCGAATCTAAAACCTAAATCGACAACAATTACCGTCTATATGCCTACAAGCGCCTATGATGATGATGAGGTAGAGTGTGTATATGAAGAAATTGACAAAGCAATTAACACAAAAAGGGGATGAAAATTTAATAATAGTTGGAGATTGGAATGCAAGCATTGGAAAAGGCAAGGAAGGAAATACAGTGGGTGAATACGTGAATACAGGCTGGGCAAAAGGAAATGATAGAGGGGACTGAATTATATAGTTTTGCACGAAGTATAATTTAGTAATTGCCAACACCCAGTTTAAAAATAATAATATAAGAATATGCACATGGAAAAAGCCAGGTGATACTGCAAGGTATCAGATAGATTATATCATGGTTAAGCAAAGATTTAAATCAATTTGTCGACTGCAAAGCTTTCCCTGGAACAGACATTGATAGTGACCACAATTTAGTGATAATGAAATGTAGATTGGAGTTTAAAAACCTGAAGAAAAGGTGTCAGATAAATCGGTGGAATTTAGAGAAGCTTGAGGAAGAGGAGGTAAAGAAGACTTTTGAGGACATCGCAAGAGGTCTGAGTAAAAAAGATAAAGTAGAAAATGTAAAAGAAGAATGGAAGAATGTTAAAAAGGAAATTCTTAAATCAACAGAAGCGAACTTAGGTGGAACAAAGAAAATTGGTAGAAAATGTTGGATTTCACACGATAATTGCAGCTGATGTATGAATGTAGAAAATATAAGAATGCTAGTGATGAAGAAAGTAAAAGTAACTATCAACAATTAAGAAATACTATAAACAGGAAATGCAAACTAACGAAAGAAGGGTGGATTAAAGAAAAGTGTAAAGAGAAATAAACATTAAACATTGGTAAAATAGATGGAACATACAGGAAACTTAAGGTACATTAAAATCTAATAATGTGTTAAACAAAGATGATACACCAATTTATAAGATGAAAGGCAAAGTCGATAGGTGGGTGGAATATATTGAAGAGTTATATGGAGAAAATGAATTAGAAAATGGTGTTACAGAGGAAGAAAAGGAAGCCAAAGAAGATGAAAGGGAAGAAACAATACTGAGATCTGAATTTAAGAGAGCATTAAAAGATTTGAATGGCAGAAAGGCTCCTGGAATAGACGGCATACCTGTAGAATTACTGCACAGTGCAGGTGAGGAAGCGATTGATAGATTATATAAACTGGTGTGTAATATTTACGAAAAAGGAAAAGTTCTGTCAGACTTCAAAAAGAGTGTTATAGTCATGATACCAAAGAAAGCAAGAGCAAAATAATGTGAAGAATACAGAGCAATTAGCCTAACTAGCCATGCATCATAAATCTTAACTAGAATTCTGTACAGAAGAATTGAGAGGAGATTGAAAGAAGTGTTAGGAGAAGACCAATTTGGTATCAGGAAAAGTATAGGGACAAGGGAAGCAATTTCAGTGCTCAGATTAATAATAGAAGGAAGATTAAAGAAATACAAACCACATATTTGGCATTCGATAACGTAGACTGAAATAAAATGTTCAGCATTTTAAAAAAATTAGCGTTCAAATACAGAGATAGAAGAACAATTGCTAACATTTACAGGAACCAAACAGTAACAGTAATAAATGAAGAACATAAGAAAGAAGCCATAATAAAAAAGGAAGTCCAACAAGTATGTTCCCTATCCCCGTTACTTTTTAATCTTTACATAGAACTAGCAGTTAATGATGCTAAAGAACAATTTAGATCCATAGTAACAGTGCAAGGTGAAAAGATAAAGATGCTATGATTTGCTGATGATATAGTAATTTCAGCTGAGAGTAAAAGAGATTTAAAAGAAACAATGGACGGCATGGATGAAGTCCTTCGCAAGAGCTACCACATGAAAATAAACAAGAACAAAACAAAAGTAATGAAATGTAGTAGAAATAATGAAGATGGATCACTGAATTAAAAATAGGAAAAGAAAAGATTATGGAGGTAGAAGAATTTTGTTATTTGTGAAGTAGAATTACTAAAGATGGACGAAGCAGGAGCAATATAAAATGCCGAATAACACAGACGAAACAAGCCTTCAGTCAGAAATATAATTAGTTTACATCAAAAATTAATTTAAATATCAGGAAAACATTTTTGAAAGTGTATGTTTGGAGCGTAGCTTTATATGGAAGTGAAACTTGGACGTTCAGAGTACCTGAGAAGAAAAGATTAGGAGCTTGTGAAATGTGGTGCTAAGGAGAATGTTAAAAATCAGATGGCTGGATATAGTGACAAATGAAGAAGTGTTGCAGCAAATCAATGAAGAAAGAAGCATTTGGAAAAATATAGTTAAAAGAAGACAGACTTACAAGCCACACATTCAGGCATCCTGGAATAGTCACTTTAATATAGGAGGGACAGGTAAAAGGAAAAAATTGTGCAGGCAGGTAACATTTGGAATATGTAAAACAAATTGCTAAGGATGTAGGATGTAGGGGGTATAACGAAATGAAATAACTAGCACTAGAAAGGAAATCTTTTGAGAGCTGTATCAAACCAGTCAAATGACTTACGACAAAAAAAAAATAATTTATTCACCTACAATATACTAAAGAGTAATGTTCCTCACATTATGCTCAATCACTTTAACTTTTCCTTTCAAGAAGAGTTATATCTGTATTATCAGGAAGGACACTGATTAATCAAAAATTTTAACCAGCCTAAATTACTGTATTCTATGCTGTAGTGATATCATACACACCTGAAACAACCATACTTCTTTTATGATATCTAATTAGTTCATATCTGAGTCACCATGTAAAATAAATAAATATTTTATTCTAACCAGTTCTCATAATTACATAAATCATATCATAAATGAATAGTTATACTACAAACTGGAAAACAAGATGAACTGCCTTTGCATTTGCTTGGAAAGATCAAGGAAAAATCATGATTAGAGTAGAATTACAAAACAAAAAATTAATTTAAAAAAAGAGGATTAGTAGTTGTCTACAATAATATATATAGATAACAAACGGATGAAATATCTATATCCGATAAAGCGAGTTTATGGTAATAGATTAATAAAATCAATGCAAAAAAAAATAACAACTATACATCTTTAAATTAAAAATATAATATCAAATAAGATATTGCACCTTCTCTATTTTCTTTCTCCATTTCTTCTTTTAATTTCTCAATAAGTTTGGCTTCTTCTTCTTTTACACGTTTTTCTTCTTCTACAAGTAAATGTTTGCCTTCCATTTGCATCTTATAAATTTCTGATATTTCTTTAACCCTCTGTTGTCTCTCTCTTTCAATTTGTTCTTCATGTTCTTTCTAAAAGAAATTATTAATTTTTAGTATTTAAACATCTTAAGTGTCAATAAGAAAAAAAATTATTATTCTGTTATTCCCCAGAAAAAGAACACATTAATAATCATAGAAAATAGCCATTTCACATGTCACTTATGGAGTTGTTTATATAAGTTTTTTTAGGTTTTAGAAGTTTTTCATTACATATATATAGCAATTTTATGTGGATATTACATATTTTAAACTATATGATGAAAACAGTACGTAAAAATAATAGAAAAAAGAATGAAAAAAGTAAAAATAAAAAAAAGCTGATATTTAACAAGTTTATTTAACAATATTAGGGTGTTTTATAGTAACAAAGTAATACATTTTAAAAAATTCAATGAATAGAAATATGTATAAACTAGATTAATTTATGAAAAATAAGTGTAGTGTATTAGCCAGCAGGGAACAATAAAATAAAATATCTTTTATTCAAAATCCATTGACTTTGTATTATGTTGGTCCCATCTTAATTTAATATTCACTATTACTAATGGAAATACATCTAAATAACAGAAATAAATTAAATAAATTGTTAACTTTCAACTTTTATTGAAAACATCTAAATAATATTCTTCAACATTAGATTTTTTCTTTTTTTTTGCGCACGCACAAGTCAGAACATTAAAGAGCAATTTTGCCACGCTTCAGAAAAATTTTAAATGTAGGTAGATTGAAACATGAGAGGTTTGTCGTATTGTCCTCAACAAAGTTTGTTATATCTTTCTTGCAATATAGAACATGCTTTTTTTTATGTCTGTTTCAGGTGAACCAGAACAATGACGGTGACCACACGATCCCGCAAACCCTTCATGGACACACGTGTGTCTGGAAGCTTCCTCCAAACACTAGGGCCCCATGGAAGGCAAATTTCTGTTAGACCGAAAGGCTCTAACACCAAAAGGACTTCAGAGGACTGACTGAAGGGGAATATTGCCAAAAGTACAAAGCACATACACACTTAGTCTCCCCGTATCAGCCTCAGTCAATTATTTCTTATTGGTCTAAAGGACCAGAACACAAATACCAAATCCACCCAAAAATAAAATAAATTAATAAAATCTATAACCACCACTAAACAAATAATATTCCAACAGATAAAATAGAAAGACACAGCAGTAAGGGTCATTTGTCCAGGTTCTGCAATTAGTAGGAAGAAAACAAACTCCTGCTATCCTTGCGTTCCGCTCCGCCTATTAATTCACACTGAATAATGGAATGTAATAATAATTAACTTTTTGATCTTCTGTACATACTTGCATCTGAATTTCTTTCCAAGAAACCTTACAGGAGAAAGTGATAAAACATGGTTGCTCTTCCAACAGGCTATTTTAGTTATAGAAAACTAAAATAGGTAAATGGAGCACTATATGCTTTCAAATACTGCTGGCCATTTATTCAGAGTATACCTAAGACTAATTACCAAAAAAGAACATCAACTATGCTATTTTAATGTGCAGATATGATACCTTTTACCATTTTTATGGTTTTATTCTATAATTTTTTTTTAAATATAGAGTGATAGACAAATTTGAATTACACATCTGTAATATGTGCAAAAAAGTAATATAGAAAAAGTTATCACATAGGGATAAATAAAAATAAAAGAATATATTTACCATCGATTCAATATTTTTTTGCATTATCTTAAAATACATGTTTTCAAGTTCTTTTTCAGCTTCTTGTTTAGCTAATTTTTCTTTCATTTGTTCTTCATGAACCTCATTAATATGTCTTCTATTATAATCAAAAATTTTTATGCGTAAATCTTCACATCGTAATCTGACATCACAAACAAAAAAATAAAATAAAAGTTAATTTTAGTCTATTTTTAAGTGTTGCAGTCTGATTATTTTCAATAAAATCACATAAATTTTACTATTATGAAATCAGTTGGTAGCTAGCTATGAATGAAACATATGTTTGAAATTTGATTGACAACTACTTTTACAACATTTATCAATAACAATCTTATTCAGTAAAGAGGCTGACTGAAAAAATGTTTCATGTAAATATTTTAAAAGCATTATATTACTGAAACATATTTCATATTGCACTCATAGTTATCATTCCAAAAGCAATAACTTAAATGAATGCACGTACCATCAGCTATTATATAAAGCTAGTTAGAAATGGTGAAGTATATTGAACCAAGTTTTGGGGTTTGTGTCCAGTTCATCTACTTCTGAGAAACTACACAACTAAAAAATGACCGACGTACTAGGCTAAAATCTTAGTAAAAAAATCATTATACCTCAAAAATTTTAATTCAGCCATTATGATTTTTTTATTTAATTATAATTTTCAATATTAATAAATACATCATTAGCAGAAGTAATAAAACAGAATTCACCAATGGAGAGAAGGTATCCTTTGGCTTAGAGAGCGTTCAGTTTTGATTTACAATTCTAACTTGCACTGAATAAAGAATATGTAAATTACTAATATAAAATACCCAGTCAAAAAAACAGAAAAAGGAAATAGGGGGAAAATGAAAAAATTATATCTGATCATTAAATCTACAAACTATAACACACCTATTCAACTTTTTAATTTAAATATATTGATTTATTAATAATTATTAACCTCTGAGTGTAAAAAATATTTTACAATAAATAATAATTCAATAATAACAATTAAAAAAATATGAGAAATATCAGAAGTTATTAATGAAATAAAATGTTATGTATTTTTCATTTTAAAAAGAATGTGTATATGTAATTTAATAGACATACAAGGAAGTCAAGTAGTGTCCACATCAGATTTTTATCATTGTTTTATAAAAAAATTAAATTATTTTATTGTAAAAATAGAAGTTAGAGCTTAATGATTGAACTGCAAAAATGGCAGCAAAATTAAATTTTAATGAAAACACTATGCAAGGTATTGTTTGACTTGACAGGTGAAATTGACAGCTGAAAAGTCATGCAGTATTTTACCAGCTTTTTTGTTATACAAATCAAAATTAAATCAAAACTGAAAATGGCCCAAGTACCAAAATACATTATTTCTTGCTAGACAATTCATTTATTAATAATCAGTAAAATAGATAATTAATAAAACAGAATGGATATTACACATATATTGGTTTGCTTGGCATTTCTCCCGCCACCACCCTATTCGGTTGCCCTGAAGCATAAGACTGAATGTCTTGCCACAAATGGCAACTGAGCCTCAAACAGTTTAGTAACCAGTAACCCAAATAGCTCCTACAGCGTATGTTACACATATATAATCAAATTACAAAATAATTAAAAATGGATTTCTTACTTAGGCATATGTATTTTCTTGATCCAAAATTAGTGCTTTTGATGGCTTGCCATCAAATTGTTTGATTAAAAAAAATACCTATTCGTAAGTAAAGTTAATTTATAATAATGGTTAATGATCAGGGATAGTCTGTACATAATCATGTATAATGAATCACAAAATTATTTGAGTGTGTGTAAATACATTAAACAAAAAATCTGAGTTCAAATGTTTATGATCATTACAAACACATCATTACACATCATTACAAACCATTAACTAAATTATTGTTACTATTCCATAAATAATATTTCCCCAAACATGATGAAGTGAAGAGTGAAGTAAGCAACAGTTTTTGATTAATAATATTCCAAATCAATCATGTAATTCCATATTTAAGATATTTTTGTTAGCAACCTTGTGGGTAATAACTTTCATCTAATGTTAATTTTTAATTTTCTCAGAGTAATAATATTTGTCAATCAGAGCAACTAACCAATACTGATATACCTTACTACTGAATGTCATTTGGGTAAGCATTCAGTCAGATATTCAGTATAGCAGTGAAAAATATATTTTACTGATCTAAAACATTGAAAATATGCTACAAAAATAATATTCTCTGAAAATATTGTTAACAGCCACTCTATACAAAAAAAAAGAAGTTTAGAGTTCTGTACTTTTTCTTTATTATTCACCATCCTTTTTATTCTTTTAGGTTTTTATGGTGTTCTAAGTTTAAAAAGTGGCTTTTACAAAAAAATATTTCTGTTTCATTTCTCTCCATAGAGATAAATAGTATTCATGATGCTTATATAAACCTTTCTGGAGTTACTGAGTAAATGACTAGACACACACTGACTGATTCTACAGCATACTAACTTTTTGATTACAAAAAGGATGTTTACAAAAACTCTTAAAAACTGAATCAAAACATCTGACGTGCAGTACAGTACAGTTACACTAAAAATATATAGTCAGGGACAACCATTTTGAAAATATTCTAAGATATATGAGATAAAAGTTGATACCAAAATAGGATAGGTTAAGCCACATTGACATTATTCCATAATCTTTTAATTAGGAATTAAATTACCTAAATTGCTGCAACCTTTTTTCTTCAACTATTTTCTTTTTTTCAGCTTCTTTTTCTAATCTAAGTTCTTCTAATCGATTACACAGTTCTTCATATTGTTCTTTTTGAACTGACTGGGCTTTAACAACATATTCCCTTGTATAAGCAGTTTCTTCATGTAAAAGCATGTCCCGTAACCTTCAATAATAATATTAAATGTTAAAAAATAATATTGAATGAAATAACAAAAGTTTTAATTCCCTTTACATTCAGTGTTCACAAATTCTTCTGCTGCACTGCACTTAACACACACACACACACACACACAACACACCTAGTAAATATAATATTTAAAAAACACAACTGATGCTAGTGCATACTGTTAAGACTCAGGGTTATTTAAATGACTTATTTATAATTTTTAAATACTCTTATAAATGTTCACATTTTTGTTGCTCCTTTTTAAATATTGGAACTTTAATTTTTATTTAATATAGGACTTTTAAATTTAAAAATCTTTGGCTTTGGTGGATTCACTCGCCTCCTTTCGGGTGCACTTAACTCCTGATGATTCAGAGGCTCTTTACAGTTCACACGGCTCCTGACAAATCAATGACTCCACCAATATTATATAAGCAAGCTCTTCACTACATTGAGATGCAGCCTTACGCAGTCCAGTTCTATGCCAATTCAGTTTCAATTCAGAAATTCACTTACAGAAATGTTTATAATTACAATGAAACAGTTATAATTAATGTTATATGTCAATCATATTCAAACAATTAATGTTTTATTTATATAAATAATATTTTAGTCTCAATAAAATATTTATAACATGAAATTAAGACTCTGATTCTTTTAAATTACTAAAAGAATGCACCAACTTTCAACACATACTGCTTTAAACTAAAATAAGCTCTCTTCATGTTATGTCAAGCAATTTTTAACATATTATATATATATATATATATATATCCCTTCCTTGTAAACTGAAGAATTGTGTTTAGTTATATAAAAACAGTTCCTTTGCCTGGTTTGGTAAAGGTGGATATTATTATTTTTAAGAATAAGTGACACCATTCTTTTTAGCAAAGATGCATATTCATGAATATAAACAAAAGTTTAAGTGAAAATATTTAATTTTATTAATAGATCTACAAAATTCATACTTATTGGTACCAGAAAATGATCTGATATCCCACTTTTGAATTTTAAAAACTCATTTTGACTTTTTGAAGGAGCCCAAAGAAATAACATTAACTTTAGACAAGAATGTATGTTGAAATAATCCTTACATGAATATATTGAAAGTTTGTGTGAATGAAGTTTGTATGAAAGTTTGAGTTTATTTTCTCATTTTTATTCTTCAAGCCACTTATGCAGAAAAGAGGAGTGTTATAATCTTATCTTGAAAATGTTAAACTTTTAGATTTATATGCATATGTTTATATTTTATCATGTGTATACATATATGCGTGCAGGTGAACTCGCGAATATTTCACTACGAAGTCTCTCATGGGGAATATTTTTAAAATGTTATTAATATAATATAAATATTATATGTGTAATGGTAATAAGCATTTTAAAATTTCATTAAAGGAATTTGAACAATTTTAGCAAAATTTAATGCAGGAAAATGTTGAATACACTGAATCACTACTACAATCATTACAATCACTATTAATTGCAAATTCTATACAGAATTTTTCTTTGATTTGAGGCTGGTATTAATCTGTTAAATGTTTACTGAACTAAAGTTTATATTTTATTGTAATATTTTAACATAATACTGTTCTTTCAAGATAAATTGTTAGAAGAAGAAATAGTAACTAATGTATTTATAATTTTTTGAATCAAAAATTTTGTATGCTTTTATATTAATTCAGAGCTGTACTTATATATTAATTCAATTTATTTTTTAATAAGGATTGTACATATCTGCTGTAATGAAGACAAACATAATGTAATTAACAACTGTGACCTGAAAGGTATGTATCATCTGTAATCACCAAACTGTTAAATTATTTTTAACAACTTGGAAATATTTTCATTAGAATTAATTTTTCATCAGAAAGAGAACTCTAGCCTGAGATTTCAAAAATGTTTCAGGCAAAAGATATTTAAGATTTATATGTGGTTTAATTTTTCTACCATCAACATTTTGATAAAATGTAAAAGTAAGCAAAAAAAATGACAGATGACTGATTTGAATAAGATATAAATACTGCATCCATACTTTGCTTTATAAAATGCCATGTAATCCACTACTCTTACTGATAATAAGGTTCAGTAATGATGTTTCATTCAGATAGTTAATGAGTATCAAATAAATAGGTACACAAAAATGTTAAAAATAGTAGAAATCATCTCTTTATAATAAAATTGTAAAGAATTCAAAGCAAAATTATTATTATCACATTAATACAGTAATAAAATTTTTGAAGTTTAAAAGTATGAAGAATCTAAATTATGTGCAAATTATCTCATAAGTTGTCAAATTGTTCACATCAGAACTCACTAATACTCATGAAATATGATTAGGCTAAGAGTGAAGCACTTATGGCCACTTAGACCCCTCTTTATTTAAGCTGTTAGTCATTCATGAAGTGTACACTGACAACCCTTAACTCCAAATAAAAAGGAAAAAGACATAATTTAAAGAGATAGTGGGGGATATTCTTTAAACTGGGTCCCCTTAATGGCTAATTGCAAATACATTACTTGAGTGTTTTATCAATAATTTAAATGAATATTGAAATTAAACTTTTATACAAATAAAATACTATAATTTAATTTAAGTGATATATCTTACATGTTTCGTCTTTCTTCTAAATCTTCTTCAGCAGCCAGTAATCCTTGTTTTACCTTAAATTGTAACCTTGAAATTAATTGTTTTTTTTCTGTTTTCTCCTCAAATTGTCTTCTTCTCCTAGACTCACCAAAATCTTTTGTTTTGTGTAAGAATTCTTTTCTTTGATTTTCAATGCGTCTTTTATCAGCTAGTTGTTTTCTGTGTAACCAGTTGGAACCAGGTTGTTTGGCTATCTGTACAAATCATAATGAACTGAAATAGCAACTTACAGTTTTTTCTATAAAAAAAATATTGTGTCTCAAATATTACAAATGAATAATTCTTGTATGATAACCAGTTGGAACCAGGTTGTTTGGCTATCTGTAGACAAATCATAATGAACTGAAATAACAACTTACAGTTTTTTTCTATAAAAAAAATATTGTGTCTCAAATATTACAAATGAATTCTTGTATGACCCAAAATCACAGTTTGGATGATTTATAGCAATTAGCAATTGGAAATGATAAATTTTTAACCATATTGATTTTGAATTGACAACCATTTACCATTTAATCTTATTGTGAGTCCAGATAAAGAGAGCTGATATTTATCATATTATGAGCATTTGAACTCTCATAGATGAATACTGAAGAAATATACATATGACCTCATAATTTCAGAACTAAGTAAATTCCTACTTCTGTTTGTCACTGTGATCAAGTTTGTGTGTCACATTTGTTCTAATGTGAAAAAAAAAATAGAAAATGAAGAAACAAGAAAATGTTGAGGACTTACATTGTCTTAAGAGTCTACTACTAATAGAGATGTTTTGAAATTCCAGTTCACTTCCTTGAAAAATTAATACACTAATGTATTTCATTAAAGTTTTTTTAAATATTTTAGAAGTAGCCTTTTCTGGTCTTACAACAGTTCTAAAATAAAACAGTTCTGTTTTTGTGTTTAAAAGAATATATGAAATGTAATAATTGTTTTAAAAATATCAGCAGTAATTTTACAATTTTTTTTTTTACAGGAATCCAAGCTCAAAATCATTTGTTGTAATTTATAGGTAAATTAAAAGTAATTTCATATTACTACAAAATCTAACCAACACACTTCTATTAATTGCATAACTCCTCTTCTTGTAATGTTAGGGTTTTAGTAAATCTGCCATGGCTTCCTTCCTGAATTGACTCCTCTATCTGGTCCAATCATCAATATCCTCATCCAACTTATATGACACTTCTCTCAGTCTTGTTCATGATAACAAAATGGACATACATATTAACTTGCTGTATCTGAAGTATAATATGCACACAAAGATGCTTTGCTGGTCCCAAGGTGAATATATTTAAAATACTATCATAATAAATTTTGGCTATAAGATATTTTGTCATTATAAAGGCATTGAAAGTGACTTTGAAAATATATAATTTATTTATGTGACTGTTAAAAAATTTAATTATTTAAAATATTAAAAGTGGGTTTCAAATTGATGGTTAAATAATCTGTAATAAGTAAAAAAAAAACATTTATTTAGAAAATGTTACTTCTTTCAAAAATTTTATTCTCCACATCAGTTCAATTGGATTTATAGACAAAAATCAAGAAAAAATTTTCATATTTTTTCAATTAGCAAATTAGAATTACCATTATAAGTATTTTTCCTAATTCTTGCTTGAGTCTGAGTACATTCTAATTTTCAAACAATTTAATTCAGACAAGACTTTAACAATTTGATCTAATACTTCTGGTACTTCAGAAAATTGGTTCACCATACCTAAAAAGAGTATGCACTTCACCAAAAAAAGAATTTCTAATCAACAGATCCCTTTTTTCTCGTACATAAATTGCTACATACCAACCTGTAAGCACTTTCTATCATTATGGCAAGCCCATCAAGGCTATTCATAAATTTTTAACAAAATATGTTTAACTTCATTCCCCAAAAAAAAACTAATGTGAATTTTAAATGCTACTGAAGAATAACAACAAAGAGAAAACGTGATTTGTCATTCAGCTAGATTAATAAGGTTAAATCTTTGTAAAATAATATTTTTATCCAACACATTTTATTAATACCTTGGAATATGAATCTAAAAGGTTTGATATTTACAGAAGCAATGAAAAATTTAATGGAAATCTTCTACAACAGTCTCCAATTTTCCTCTGGATTGTTCCAGTTTCAAAACCTGGATACACTTGGCACTTTTCATATGCTATAAAATTCATTTCGCCCAACAAAAAAAAAAAAAAATGGGGACACATACTAATTATAATTATGAGGCTGTTTAATTATGAGGCTAACTATAATTATGAGCTAAAAAATTAATAAGTACATAGAAAATTTCATAATATTACACACTCCACTATTATATTTTTCTAGAGATAAAAAATACTTTCCACTTCATAAAAAACAAACAGCTTTAAAAATTGGCAAAACAATATTTTTAAGCACAAAAGAAACAGCAAGAGGGGAAATTGTCAAAATTTCATTGTTCAAAAATAAGTAATAGGGCTATTTTTTTTCTGTGCAGTAGGATTATGTTGTTTAATCTGTTCTGATATCTATCTCTTTAAGGTCTCTTCTCACATCATTTTCAGTCTTGGAACGATGCTCTTATAACACCATTACTTATAATACCATAAGGATCATCCTGGTTAAGTGGTTGTATCAATGACTCCTATAAATACATTTTTTCTTTCTTTTTTATGAAACTCCTAATTCTTTACCTACATCAATATTCAAGCACTTATCCATTAATACACAACCTTCTCAAAAAACTTAATTTCAGCAGGCATCTTACTATAATTGCGTTTTAAGTAAATCCAACTGTAGCTTGCAAGCATAAGTGTTGATATTCATACTAAAGTTCTTTAAAATTTCAGATGTATCTCTAATCGAATCTTACCTTTAAAAGGTTTGTTATACGTTCCAGATATTTTAACAAGCTTCTTCTTAAATAATTATCTTTATAATTTGCCAGATTAAATATTTGAAATTATTAACCTATTCTATATTCTGATAAATAATAAAAATATTTGTTCTCACTGGGATTCAATTTTAATATAAGTATAGCTTTTGTGCTTGTAGACAGTGTTAAACTGCACTACCCTGATAATTTATTTAATATGACCACTACTTTTTGGTATTCTTTTCTTCTACTTTTTTTTAAATTATTATCTTATCATCTATAAATAACACCATCAACCTTATCAGTATGTAAGATAAGGAACTAGCGTTTAACAATGTATTGCAGGGCAGTACAATAAAATAAAACTAACATCACTCTTTCTAGAAGTTATATTTCTGAACAAAATAAACTATTTCATGTGCATGTAATGTATCAGTAGGCTATATGGTTTATTAAAAGTAGTCTGAGAAACATAACATTCTTATGTAATTCATTTATTCATTAAAATATCATCTTCTATTTTACGGTCCAGTTCTAACTTAAAAATTTTGCTGTAATTAAAAAAATCTCAAAACTACTCACCAATTTACTGTAACACCTTGCTTGTTTCTAATTAAAACTTGAAACACAAGCAGTTGAATGTTTTGGATAGGTTCATAATTTCCCACTATAATCTAAATTATAAAAACTTGTTCTGTCAGTGAGTTTAAGATGCAGTTCACAGTTAAATTTCTATTGTTTTTTATGAAGTTTCTTAAAAAAAAAAAAACCATCAATGGCCACTAAAAATTATTTTCCACTGGCATCAATATTGTTCCCTTTAGTAGATTTCATTAATTATTCTTAAAGAGAAAACAAAAAAGTATAATTAACACAAAATAGAATTTTATAAATTGTATGTAAACTTACAACACCATATGTATTGTACTGTGGTCCAGTGATATCTCTAACCCGTGGATGCTTTCCTGAAGGATCAGGCATTGTTGGTGCAACAAATTCATGGGTAAACATTATTCTGCTTTAAACAAACAATAAATTCAAGGATTAACAATAGTTATTTTTGTAAAATCATTCATTCATTTGCGCTAGCAAATCATCATTTCATATTTGTAAACTACAATGAAATGTGATTTGGGAGCTTCTTCTTGAGTTTGAGAAATGTTGACTGTTTTGTGAAACTTTTGTATAAAAGTATACCTTAATATACTGGCAGAATAACATCTGTCTTTTGTTTATTATGTATACATTTATTATCAAGGTGTTGTAAGAATATTTTTGGCCAGTAGGCTAGAAATGGATTAATCCAATGGCGTGATTAGTTTTACCATTGCTTCTTGTGAGTTAAATGTTATATATAAAATAATTTTGCTCTGTCATGATTTTTGTTAAGGTTTTTATTGCAGTTATGTTGTGTATTAATCCTGTTGTATTATGTATTAAGACTTTGAACAGATGAGTTATTACACAATATATAAAGTTATTTGGTATTTGTATAACCTTAATTTTGTCAGTGAGATTTTTTTTAAATTTATCCAGGGTTAGAGTTATTTTTAATTGCTATGTATGATCCATTGATTCTGTCCTTGCTTGTTTGTATGCAGAGACTACTGCATAATTTAATTGATAGGTTTACTTTATTAACTGGCTTGTTTTTCTTCTAAGTTTTGATATATATATATATATATATCAAAACAGTAATAATAAATTAATACATTAAGAGTATATAATACATTAAGAATACATTAATAAAAATACAATATCTATTTTTATTAATTTAATGTACTATTTTTATTAATGTACTCTTTTTGTGACTTTATTTCATACTGAATGAATAAATGATACAAAACATATACATTACAGACATAAATAATCACTATCTCAAACAAATACAATGCTTGAAATCCATAAACATAAATTTATGAGACTACAATTAACCTTAGTGTTAACTACAATATTACTGAGAAAGAGACTGATTTATGGCCTAGAAAATATTTTTTTAAAAATAAATCCAGCTGCTTAAAAATCTAAATGTTATTTTTATTATTTAATAAAAATTTGTTACATACCAGTTAGTATCTACGCATGGCTTAATAAAGAAGTTGCAATAATAAAATAATATCATGAAAAAATGACTAATGCTTGAAAACACTTACTTTCTAGACCAGTGGATTTATTAGCCATCTGACTGACCTAGACATTAAATGATTTCGAAGATGATCACACTAATTATTGAAGTTAACATCAGAAGCACATTTAAATAAATAATATAAGTAATAATATCCATAAAAAATTATATGCTACTAAAAATTCTCTATGAGCTAGTTATTACCTAATAATGCAAATTTAAGGATTAAAAACTTTATCTGATTTCAAAAAATAATTATTCTCTTGTATTGTAAACCCATTATGAACATTACATTATGGAAAAATCAAGTATGAAAATGTAATTAGTCAGTCCAAATTTTAGCAATTATTTAAAAATTGAAAAATATTTAGAAATAATAATATCACTATAATAACTTCTAAGTTTGTTGCTTATTATATTCAAAAAAGTATTTTAGATTATAAACCTGGAAAAACATAAACCAACATAATATAAATAGAGTAACTGTCTAATACTATTAAAAAATCAATTTTAGTTATATGAAGATTGTTCTTCCAGAAGATATTTTTAAAGCTAATTATACAGTTCTTTCTTCAGTAGAGTTAATGGGATTGTTGTTAATGGCACCTGACCTAAAGGCTCATGACCTTAATTTTTAAGTTTTAAGATTTGTTTTTTTATTAACAAAGTAGTGCAACAGTTAATTGCAATGAAGAAGGACCTGCAAAATTTGATCTAAAAATATTTTATGCAAGAAAAACTCTCAAATCATTTTAAAGTGGAAGAATAATAATTTTAAAAAAATGGTTACCTTTCATCATACTTTATAATGCTGTTCAATGAATACAATACCTATTAAAATAAAATAGTGAATAATATTTGTAATTCTGAAGTGTATTCTTTTATATAAGTATCTTTATTTATATTTTCAGCAAATAATACTTCTGACAAAATAGTTAACAAATCTTATGAAATAAAAGGTTTATTGCTTTTATATTTATAAAAAAGAAAATGTGTAAAACCTTTTGTAAAATGTATAGTGCATAATTAAAAAATTAATATTAAAAAGCATCTTAAAATTTAAAATAATACATTTTTCTACCTATTATCAGAAGCACCAATGTTCTAAAATCTTAAATAATTATTTTAGATTACCTTATCCTATTTTGTTAAAAGCAAGTAATAAATAATTAGACACAATTTTTTTTTAGTATTTGAACCCAATAAGTAATCCTTGCCTGCAAATTAAACAATATGATTTGAGTAATTAAATAAAAACAAACACTGTCAAGATAAATACTCATATAGACTGACTGATCTCCAAACATCACCATGGCAACCAGTACATACCTCACTTTTTCAAGTATTTTGTGATTCCCCTCAAACATGCATGAATTTTATTAGGTTCCTTCATGTTTTTTCATATACATAACATTCAGTTCTTTTAAAGATTTAACATTCTGTTCAGCCCTACTAAAGAATATCTAATTAGATATTCATCAGAAGGACTGATGTAAATAATAATTTAACCACTAAAATTATTTTAAATTGATGTCATTTATTTACCATTAAATATAAAAATATAATATCATTTATTGTTAATTTCAATATATTATTATTTTTAAAAACATGTGCAATATGGCATAAAATAGTATTCTTGCCAAAATTATTCTATTGCTTGAGAGATGTAGTTAAAATTTAAAAAACTAACTTTCTTTCTGGAAATATGCTTCCAAAATATTTTATCGTTTTATCAGCGTCTTTATTAATGGCATTGTTTCAGCACTGCTGTTAATGACACTGTTTTGGGTTATTTGGTGAAATCCTTTAATGTTTAATCAAAAAATATGTTTGAATTGTTTTGTATGCTCCCTTAATATATTGTTTATAATATTAAAATATAATGTCTTTATGAATATTATAATTTTCATAAGCAGTAAGTTCATGGTTTTTGTGCTATATGTAAATTTAATGTAATTGTCTTGTCTCTACATTTGACGTACTATTATTGATTATGTTGCAGTATGTAACATTTGTGTGTCCTTTAAATACAAGTTTTTTAAATCACTTGTATGAGCATCCCTTTAGGCAATGTAATTTATAGTTATTGCATTTAATTTATAAACTCCTGAGTTGTGTTTATCATCGGGTAGATCTTATGTATCTTTTTCTACTTTCCAACTTAAAAATAAACTTTTTTAAAAAAAAGACTATTTTGTTGTATGTGTTTTGTGTTCTGAGTATAATGTAGGTTTGATTAATTGATTTTCTATCACTAGATATGTATTTTATATTGTTTTGTACTTTACCTAAAAGACAGTTTAAAGTGTATGTACATAACATAATGATGTCTGGCAGATCTAGCATAGGCTAATGCCTAAGAATTAGAAATATTTTGTTTACATTATAATTATTAGACATAATTCCTGAAGAATGATGCTACTTTGTTCAATTAGTTATAGGTGTTTTAAAATTTGTTTGTTAATCTTTTTAGAATTACTAAGATAGTAAAAAAAAGGATTTCTGTCAATAATTCCACGGAGAACAGTTTATTTTGATGTTACTGGAAATCCAATTAAAAAACTATCATGGCATAAAATTATACATAGAAAAATATACATAATTTAAGTGAAAGACTCCTTATTCTAGTGAAAGACACTTAATTTTTTTCAGAAACACCAGTTGCTGCATAACAGAGTTTCTAGTTATTATTCTACAAACAAAGGGTATGAAGATTACATTGAAAAAATTAAGATCTAGTACAGAACTTCAGGATTTACAATAAATCAAAAAGGATGCAAGATGATCGATGTAGTTCTGCAATTATGTCATTATTTATATTTGCTTGAAATTAATTTTCAGAATTAAATCTACACCATTGTAAAAACAAAAGAAACAAAATTATGTGTGTTAGTTGCCATAATTAAGATTATAGGCAATCTGATGAGAGCTGTTAACTGCTCCCAGAAATGGCATAGTCATTCTTAAGAATTAGCCTTAAGATCCTATGCCAGCCTTAGTAAGTTGTCTTCAATGAGTGAAATATACTGTTGAAAATCACCATGTTAAGTTAATCAAAATGTAGGTGACTTTATCAGGATTCAAACCCAGGACCTCTGATAAAGTCACCTACATTTTGATTAACTTAACATGGTGATTTTCAACAGTATATTTCACTCATTGAAGACAACTTCCTAAGTTAAGTTAATCAAAATGTAGGTGACTTTATGCCTACAAGCAGCATAACACAACTACCAAGGACTGGGACAAATTTTAATTATGGCAACAAACTACAAAAAAATAAATAAATAAATATTAGAATAAAGAAAAAAGGTGTTCAGTGAGAAGGAAGTGATAAAAAAGAAGAATCAGTAATCAATATGCTCTAGCTTAATAAATTTATTTTTTTTATATGATTTATAACTACTACATATATTATTGATAGCTTAAATATATTGCAAAACAAAGACTGAACTTTTAAAAATAGCAAAATCATGTTAAGAAGTGTTAGCTTAAAAATACATTAATATATTTAGTTTTTATAATTTATATACTCTTGTGTACTATAACTTGGAAGAAATAATTAATAAAACATAAATTTATTTTGAATACAAAACTAATTATTTACTTTCAGATTTTGAAGTATTATAAATTTAATTTTAAAATTTATCAAGTACATTATTATTTATAACATTAAATGGCATTGTAACCTTCAATAAATGATCTTCTTTCATAGCATTGTGAATAGCTAAGTATGCATTATCATTACCTGACCAGCATCTGGAAAAACAAGACAAATTTCTTAGAATAAAAAATGAATAGCAATGATGAACTTTGTATAACTCTTTTATCTCTTGTTAATCTATGAATCTTTTTATCTGAGGTCTGTAAAGTAATGAGATTAGATTTTTTTGGTATCCAAAGTGGCAAAACTGAAAGTTACTAGTAAACATATGGTTATATGAACAGCTGATTTATATTAGGTATTAATAGTTTTAATCTATTATTGCCATGTGAGACATAAAAAAAATTTTCGTTTAGTTTTTGTTGTACATTACAAAAATGAGTGATATTAATTATGAGCAACGTTTTGTAATCAAGTTTTGTGTTAAACTCAGTGAGAATTCTACTGAAACTTTTTCAAAATTGAGAAGGGCAAATGGAGGTGATGTTCTGTCATGAGCCCAAGTTTTTTAAAATGTTTAATGCATTTTCAGATGGCCGGAAATCAGTTGTGGACAATCCACACTCTGGAAGACTGTTAATGTTAAAAAGTAAGAACAATGTTGAGCAAATCAAGAGACTTGATATGGTACGACCAGTGATTAACTGTCAGAATTATTGCAGAACAATTGAATTTGAACCATTACACAGCCCATCAAATTTTGACAAATGAATTGGACATAGAAAAAGTTTGTGGAAAATTGGTTCCAAAAAATCTCACTATTGAACAGAAAAACCAACTGGGTGGAAGTATGCCGCGATCTTCTAGAGCAAATTGAAACTGATCCTGATTTTCTAAAAAATGTTATTACTGTTGATGAATTTTGGATATTTGAGTACAACCCAGAAACAAAACCCCAGAGCAAGGAATGGACACTTCAAACTCACCACATCCCAAAAAAGCAAAAACGAGCAAATCAAAAATCAAAACCGTGCTAATTTGTTTCTTTGATAGTAATGGCATTGTCCATAAGGAATTTTTGCCTACAGGACAGTAAATCAATATATCTACTGAGTAATTGTTGAAAGATTGCAGAAAAGAGTTGCCCGTGTGAGATCAGCCATCAAAGTCAACTGGATACTGCATCATGACAATGCACTTTGTCACACCTAACTCTCAGTTACTGAATTTTTGGCAAAGAAAAACATTCCTGTCGTTCCTCAACCCTTATTCACCTGATTTGAGTGTCTGCGACTTTTTCCTGTTCCCGACATTAAAAAAAACCTCAAAGGACACCATTTTGGAACAGTAGAAAACATTAAAAAAATGTAACCAACTATTCGTTACTGGATATTCCAGTTTCTAAGTTCCAACACTGCTATGAAAAATGGGAAAACCATTTGAAGCGTTGCATGGTTTCCCAAGGGAAATATTTCTAAGGTGATAGAACCCATGTACTGTAAATAAAAAGTATTTTTGGAACCAGTCTCATTAGTTTATTTATAGACCTCGTATAATCAAGATAAAATTAGTAAAATAACACATAAATGGGTAATATTTCTTTAAATTGAGACGTTAATTTTTCTTTACTTTTATTATTTATTATTTTTTTTTTTACTCTGGCATTCTGTAAACATATATAAGATAAATAGATGTAACATATAAAATAACTGTACCTTTTCAGGGTTAACACTAGGATGGTATGGAATCATTAAATCTATTGTCTGAAATGATATGTGAACAATACATGTCTGTATTGTTCACATATAATTTAATATTAAGTTCAGCTTAATATTTACATCATTCCTTCGTAAATGTACACCTCTTTTTTAACAGTTTTAAATATAATAAATAAAGCTTATTACTCATATATATTTACTGTGTAAGGTTTAATATGTAGATGTGTGGAAGTATTTGTTCTGAATATAATAATGTGAAGCATTATGATTAAGAATACCTTGGGTTAACAAAGTATAGCAACCTTTTAATAACTTATCAACAGTCAAATGTAGAAAAATGAAATTCAGCAGATGGTCCTACCATAAAATAATCTATTTTTCTTTAATAGACACCACTACACCGCAAACAACTCAAAACTTTTAAATGAAAAGGCTAGTGTTGTGGTACATTTAAAGGACACTAACATATAAAAATGTTAACATAAAAAAATTCTTAACAACCTGAACCTTTAATCACACCCAAAATAGTGAGTGATCTTGAAAAATAGATTGTTTTGGGTTAGGAGCATCTGCTAATTTTTTTTTTTAAGTTTTTCATTGTTGAGTAATTAATTATTTAAGTACTATAGACCATGTCACAACCAGTAGATTATGGAAAGAGTACTCTGCATTTAATATTTTTGAGTTGTACTTAAGTGCTTGGGGTGTGATAGTCTCATACCAAAAAATAAATTGATTCAAGACTGGGGGATCTGCTAAATTTCATTTTTACTTTATTATCACTACATGTATATAGTGTAAAAACTATAGTATCTATGTAGTGTAAAAAATATTTGTTCTGTAAAAAGTAACAGCTGTAAAAGTAAACTTCTGTAAAAAGGAAAACTGAATAAATATTGCAATAATTTTGACATTAAATTTTTTTATTTTAATAAATATTATATTGTTTGTTTAAATGGCAAGGTGAAAATAAGCTTCCACTTAACGTTTAAAAAAATAGTTTAATATTTTAAATAACAATAGTAGTAGACGAGTACACGTTTAAATTTAAAAAATACAAATATCATTTGAGAACTACGTTTAAGTAAAAACATTCGTTTGTATGTAGAATCGTTTATGGTGTTAGCACTACATACTCTCTTAGCCGCCTGGAGCAGGTCGACTAAATCACCATCGGCAGAGACAATCCCCCACCACAACACTTCAACACAAACCACTAACATATATATTTTTAAGTATATTAATGAAAGCTCTTTATGAAGGTTGTGTATGTATATATATATATATATATATATATATATACATACACACCCTTTGAGTGTTAATAGAGTATGGAAACCACTTATTCAGCTATCGTTATCATTTCAGTCTTGATATAATCTGAGGTGTAACTGTAGAAAAATGCTTGGAAAAAGATATGCAGTTACTAGATATGACAAAAGATGACTTCAAACACTGAACAAACTTTTGGGCACTGGGCAAACCTTTTTGCCCACCACCTGCATTGAGAATCAAAAATTTTCTAGCGCCCCCAAACTTTTTAAATGTACCATCTGTTAAAAACATAGTATATCCTATTTCTGAGTTTAAATACTTACATTTTAGTCTGAAATATCAGGAAAACATAATTTTTGCTTTTTAAATATCCATCACTTTCCTAGACTGCCTGAATGTCCTCAATTTTCTGTGGGCCTTCTACCACCCCCTCTGAAAGACTCCAGCGCCCACAAAGGAGCGTTATCGTTCACTTTGAGAAAAAATGCTCTAGATGAACATTTAACTATACTGGCCAAATTCAGTGAATCAGATGTTTGTGAAGTGTCACTTCTACATACTTAATAAGCTTGTTCTACGTACAAGAATAAGCAGCTGAAGATGATGGAGATATTTGTGAAGAAATATCACTCCACCGATCTCCATGGCAGAGTGGTAGCATCTCAGCCTTTTACACAGAGATCCCAAGTTCGAATTCTGGTCAGTATGGCATTTTTCATATGCTACAACATGCATTATGTATGTCCATTTACAAGCTTCTGTGGTAATTTAATCATCAGACAAACAAACAATTCTACTGGTAAGAAGAAATAAAAGAAAACCAAACTTAACAGTGTGACAGAAAGCTGAATTATGATGGTAACAGAATACATAGACACAGTATTTGGTAGAAAAGTTAATATAAATGGAAGTATGGGGTAATGATGAATAGAGGTTAATATCGGACACAGTGATTTATGTTATTTTGTGGAGTACTGAACAATATGGATGTTGCTACAACCTGGAAGATGTATTAAACATAGAATGTTTATTATTTTTTAAAGATAGTTTACATCATGGTGGTTTTTTATATCTAATGTGTTTTTTAACACATGTAATCAAATACTGTTATCCTACTGGATAACGTGTTTGAAGAGGCCATCTTCAATTTCTCAATGTTGTAATTGTGAATATAAATCTTTTAATCTGATCGTGATTTATTGAAAGTTTCTATCACCATAAACTTACTTACTAAAGTACATATACTTATATGCTAATAAATTATTTTGTAATTTTTACTATTTTTACATAAAAACTGACTGTTGAGAATTAGGCAGACTAATCATCTTTATTGTTATGTTCTAATTTTTTTTTTTTTTACCTTGAGTTGTGGAAAATGTCCCACAGAAATAAACTTCTGTAAAAAGTAAAAACTGAATAAATATTGCAATAATTATGACATTTTATATTTTCTGTTTTAATAAATAATTTTTTATCTTAATAAATAATATATATTTTTAAGTATATTAATGAAAGCTATTTACAATATACAATTTTTAATTGGCATATTAAGAAGATTCAAACTATTTAGTATGAATGATTTTTTAGAACCAGCATAAACTTTTTAACACGTATTTCAAAATACTTTTTTGAGACTTTGACTCATTCATCAATGATTTTAAATTTCTAAGAACACTAATTATAGCCAGGCATAGTTTCAGAGCTTCTTCCTTTATTTGCATATCCTGAAGTCAATATCCAGAAAAGCAAAAATAAATTACAGCTCCATCAATACCATCTTAAAAATAGCAGCCATTTAGAAGGAAAAGCTCTGTGAACTGCATCACAAGAATTTGATATAACTTACATCTATTTCATGATCGTTTGAAAAAAGTCGACTGTGAAAGCATTAAAATAAGTCTGAATTCTGTTTTTTCCATTAAGCAAAAAAAGAGAAATAAGTGAAATCTCTACATTACTTTATGGGCTAAGTATTACTGATCTCTGACATTTAGCTTTCAATTTTGTTGATAAACTTGAAAAAAAAAATTTTTTTTTATTAAAAAGTACTGAACTAATAAATATAAACAGAGTTAATACTTCAATAAAAAAAGGTTAATAAGTTTTATAAGCATGTAGATGAAGTTTACGGCATATTTCACTTAGTTCGAAACAGAGACTAAAATTTGTACATTAGTATGAAAATTTTTCTGAGCTTTAACCCTCCATCAAGCGAATCTGACAGAAAACAGTGTACCATTTTGCTTTGTAGTTTCTTACTGTGAGAAATCGACAGCTTCCCCCTCCCAATACCTTCCTAACCTCCCTTCCTTTAAATGTTAGTCCAGTCTTAGACCTCGAGTTGTGTGCATGTGTCTTTCAGTGAAGGTTTTATATCTACTAGATACATTGTATCCATTCGTGTTACAGTTTTTATCTCATCTTAAATATCATGCTTTTTAAATATATAGTAAATAAAACAAATTTTTATGTTGTAAATTGTAAATATATATGTTACAAGTAGACATTTTAATCTTTTTGTTATCTAAAGCATTGTTTTTGTTTAATGTGTGTTAAATAGCCGATTACTTTTTATAATGTTACTTTTTTCATATCTATAATGGATTTAGACCATTTGAATGCTACTAATGTCCACCATGCAGAGATCATTCAACACTTACTGCAGGAAGATGATGGAATCTCTGATGAAAGTTTGGACGAATCTTCAGATAATGAAAATGAAGATGTCATTGAAGAGCAGGAAAATGATTCAGACATGTGTCAGGATGATACTAATGAAATTGAAAATAACAATGACCCTTATTATCTGGGAAAAGTTAAAATTACTAAATAGAAGGGAATGAGGCCTACTCAGAACGTGCAAACCAGACCACAAAATCTAATTAGGCACTTACCTGGTGTCATCGTAGAAATTAAAAATACAAAGTCACCTTTTGAGTCTTCGAATTTCTCAATAACTAATGAAATATTAGAAGAGATTTTGCAATGTACAAATCAGTATTTTGATGTTATAAAACAAACTTCGCTCATAAAAAAGAAGCAAAAAATGTTACTTTAGCTGAACTAAAAGCATTTATTGGATTTCTTTATTGAGCAGGAACACTATGGAGTAATTAAGAAAGTCTAGAAGAATTATGGGGTAGTGATGGAGATGGTGTTGAAATTTTTCATTAACAATGAATTTGAAACGATTTAAATTTATCATTAGATGCATTAGGTTTGATGATAAATCCATATATGAAATACGAGTTCAGTGGAATTGGTTAGCAACAGTTATAAAAATATTCAATCTATTTGTTACCAGTTGTCAGAAATGCTACTCGCTTGATGAAAATGTGACCATAAATGAAAAACTTGAGAGCCTTCGAGGAAAATTTACTGGTTAATAAAACATTCCATCAAAAACCAGCTAAATATGGAGTTTAAAATACATGCCTTAGTAAATGCAAAACTCTACTACACATATAACATGGAAATATATTCAGGGAACATGCCAGATGGGCCTTATTGTGTCAGTAATAAACCAGCTGATATAAGGTTAGTGAAACCAATACACAAAAGTGGCCAAAATATAACAGCAGATAATTGGTTTTTTAACAAAAAACTTGTGGAAAAACTCAAGAAAGAAAATTTTTCTTTTATTGGAACTTTACAAAAAATTTAAAACAAATTCCTGTTGAATTCAAAAATTGTAAAATTAGATCACTAAACTCAAGTATGTTTGATTTTTATAAGGATTCAACAATTGTGTCTTATGTTCCTAAAAAAGGAAAACGTGTGTTAATTATTTCACGCCTACACTTTGACAATTGATGAAAATACTGTCAAGCAGTATAAACCTCACATGGTAACATTTTATAATGCTACTAAATCGAGTGTAGATGTAGTTGAAAAGACGTGTTCCACACATAATGTTGCAAGAAACACTCATCATTGATCAGTGGTAGTTTTTTATGCCATGCTAAATGTAGCTGGTATAAATGCTCAAATAATAAGTGGAAATCAAATAGAGATGATTTCACAAAGAATATTTTTTAAAAAACTTTCACAAGAATTAATTTCTGAGCAATTGAAAATCAGAATTTGTAAGACAATAGGAATTCCTAGACCTCTTCAGCAAAGTTTACAGAAAATTCATCTACCAACAACACCTGTAGATCATGAAGAACCAGCTGGACCATCTACAGCAAACAAAAGGAAACACTGTACATCATGTGCAGTTCATTACAAAAAGATTCATCTGACTAAATACACCTTTTGTTTTTGTTTTTTTTTCCTGTTAAACCTCCAGGACCACCATTAGGTATTGCTTCAGAGTATGCAATGAACAATTTGTAGCGTGTGTGAAAATGCCATGACTGACCAGGATTCGAACCCAGGACCTCGGGATGAAAGGTCAAGATGTTACCACTTGCGCCACGGAGGCCAGGACTAAAATATACCTGCGTAAACTCTAACAACTATTTTTGTTTAGAACATGCAATAATAATGATATGTAAAAAGTGCAGTTCAAAACAAAAAATGTCTCAATCAATTAGCGATTCAGAAGATGATTAAAACAACCTTTATTGGTTTTAAGAAATTATATAATTTAGATTTAGTATTTCTAAAATGTTTTATTTTGTATTCTGTACCCATAAAATATAATTAAAGTACTTTTTAAAATAAAGAGCAACAAAAAAATTATATATATTTTAATATTATATATCTTTATATAAATATATTTATATAATAAAAAAATTTTTTAATATACAAATATCATATTTAGACATTACAGGAATTAAGTATCTCTCTGATACAATTATTGTACAATTACAATTATTGTATCTCTCAGAGTGGGTGCATTTGTTTTTGTTTGTGGTTCTGTGAACCACAGAATGAAGAGAAGTTGATCTATGGTGCAATAAAGTTAACTTACTCTGTAACTAATAACCATTTTTCCCAGAATTGTATTTTGCAAAACTATCTTTTACAATAAATACATAATTTTATATGTATAAGTTTTTACATAATATTTTTTTTTCTTTTTAAATCATTACTTTGTTCTTGAAAATTATGATAGTACTAGAAAATAATGTCACTTTTACTATTTATGAGGGAGTTATCTCTAAAGTAAAGACCGTTTCATTATAAAAAAATTTATTCTGAAAACCTTATAAATATTTTTTATTTCTCTTAAATTACATCTCTATATAATCGCTATATGAAATAAGATATTTACTGTAGCGATACACCAGCTTCAATATGCCCTAGTTGTATTCCCCTGCCAGTACATTTAGTCACAGATTGACTGCATTTTTAAGTTAATCGTCACCTCCAGATTGCTTACAACTCAAAATTTTTTTCTATTTCCCAAACAAATGGTAATCAGAAAGAGCTGAGTCCGGACTCTATAGTGGGTGATTATAAATTTCCCATCCAAATGTTCTCAGTAAATCACGTATCGGACCTGCAACTAATGGACGTGCATTATCGTGCAGCAGGACGACGCCGTCGGTCAGCCGCCCATATCACCGATCTTGAATGGCGCACCGTAACTTATGTATAGTTTCGCAGTAGGCTTCTGCATTCATAATCGTTCCACGTGGCATGAAATCAATCAGCAGTATGCCAAACCGATCCCAAAAGACTGTGGTCATCAGTTTGCGTCCAAATGGCTGTAGCTTGACCTTTGTCGGTCTGGTTGGTGATTGAGGATGACGCCATTCATTTAACTGCCGTTTCCTCTCTGGCATGTAATGCAAAATCCATGTTTCATTACCAGTAACAATTGAATTAAGAAACTCATCACCTTTTTCTGTGTAGCGCATCAAAATTTCCAAAGCAGATCCCATTCAGATTTTTTTGTGACGTTCCGTTCACACGTGCAGCATCCGACGTGCACAAACCTTCCCGACGGCTAAATGGTCATGAAAAATGCAATCGATAACAGCTCTTGAAATATCAGGAAAAAGAAGGGCCAGGTCGGAAATCGTTGAGCGACGACTGTTCTGATTTCATCATCGACGCGTTTCAACATGTCCTCGGTGATTATCGCGGGCTTCCCCGAACGTTCTTCATCATGCACATTAATTCCGTTATTTCTAAACTTTTCACACCATTTTCGGACGTTTCTTTCATTCATTACATTATCACTGTACACAGCAACAAACTACCTATGAATTTCATTCCGCTTAACATTTTGATGGTTTAAAAAACGTATGACTCCACGTATTTCACAGTCGGCGGCAACATCAATTTTCCTATTCATTTCATAACATAACTCACACGTAATCAAAGATACTACAACGCGATAACTTGCAGACAACAATGCAGCGTGTACGTTATTAGCGTGGTCATGAATGACATAGGTTTGCCAACCTTAAGGAGAGAGATTTCCCAGCGGTCTTTATCTTAGAAATATCCCTCGAATTAGTGTTTTTCTGAAAACATACTAGCATGGAATTAGATGAAATGTGTTAAAAAATACATTGGATATTAAAAAAAACCAACTGTCTTTAAAAAATAATAAGATTGAATATGTTGGAATTTCACAATTTTTTTTCCTCTAAGAGCCAAAAACTGGTGGAAGTTAAAGAGAAAAACTATGATAAAAAGGAAATAAGCATTAAAAAACCAACCATTTTAAGTTCCAAAATTTTTTGTAGAATATTAAACAATATGTGATTAAACTTATAAATTGAGGTGAGAGAGGTTATATAATGTTTTATGACAAATAAAACTTACCATTAAAAATAAACTTATGTTTGAAAATAAAGACAAACATTATTAAGTTATGTAAAATATTACCTGCGTGCTATACCATTTGCTACATCCCAACCGAGTAGAAGTTTGGCACATTCTTCTGCTAACTGACTTCCATCCAAAACAAGCCCAAATCCACCATTTATTACTTCTCCCCTAAGAATTATAATAAAAATAACCATTTCATAAATTGTACAAATATAGCTTTTTTTTAACATAAAAATTAAAAAGTTAATTATGCAAAGTTATTTGGTATATCCTATCCTACACAAAATCATTTTTAATTGTTTTCACAATTTTTTTATATTTATCATATAAAAAATTCTAATAAAATAGAATTTATTTCTATAATTTCTATTAATAATATAATTAAAATTTAATACCTTTTATCTTTTATACAGATCCAGTAACTGCAATGCATTCATTCCTTCAAATGTGAATGTTCTTATTTCAATCTCAAGTAAGTCTTATTTACTTCTCCAACCACCGACTTAATTTATGACTTTATTTTTTTTTAATTTTTGTCCCCCCTTTAATTTCCTTTAGTATTTTAATGTATTAAAAAGTACATTAATTATTGAGTTAAGTAAATGGAGCTAAACCAGGCTGTTAGTAGATTGAGCAGTACATATCATTTAAGTCGAGTTTCCCAGTATTAGAACCACAGAATGAAGGCTTTGTTTTCAATGAACGAAACTGAATCTCGGCTTACTCTGCTTCTAGAGACCAGCTAGTTTTTATTTTCATTAGATAATACTGATTTTTTTTTTTTTTTTTTTTTTAATCAGTAAGGAAGTTCATTAAACAATACTGTTTATATTATTTTTTCCTTGAATAACATTGTCTACAGAAGAAATTTTTTGCTTTTCTTCAAGAAGAAGAGTTGTATTATAAGATACTTCCAACAAATACATGATCTCTTTGATTTAGGAGTAAAATAGTGGATCAAATCCCATCACAGGTGACAGTAGAATTAAAAGTTTTGTCTCCATCCCGTTTAAACCATGGAAGAAGTTAAGTCACAGTCACTAAAAACATTCTTCCCCTGTGTTGAAGATGAGGAACCTGTCTTGCATGTGACATTTTGTACTATAATCTCACATGGAGTGTTTCATCATATTCCCAGCATAAAATTCCAAATTTGTTGATTGTTGCAATGAGTATTTGCCCACTGGTTCAAACAATTTTATTGATTTTTGATGTACTGAGAGAAATATCAAATGTTCTGTCACTGAACATAATGTTCCATTTTTCTCATGTTTGTTCTTGAAATTAGTTTGCTCAGTTGTATGCATATGTGATAACAGTGATTCCCAGATTACACTTTAAATCTATTAAAAGTTTCAGAGCAAAATTTTTTTAGTTATCGAAATTACCTTCTTTAGCAATGTTGATTTATAGTTATTGTCTCTTGCTTATAAATACCATTGGTATTTTTTTTGCTACATGAAACTACTAAAAAAATTATCTAGTATGTGATTAAAATATACACTTAATGTAAAACAAGCTTTTTTCAAATTTTGCATCATTTTAGACTGTTGAGTATATGATAGTTTAGTTTCAATTTGTTAAATGTTGTGAATATCATTGCAAATGAGAAATGTCAAGCAAAACATATAACAGGTTAGTTTCTCATCATAATTACTGCACTTCAAATACTGATTAATGACTACATAATGCAATTGTTTAACAGATATATATAAAATACAATGTAGAATTTTAGTAACAATCACAGAATTTTATACAACCAAATATACACATTTGTTTTATTATCATTAAGTCTTAAATAATATCTGACCATCATTAAATGAATTCAACCATTAAGTTTATAAACTCTTTTAATTTACAAATTCTATAATACAAAAAGCTAATTTAAAATTTTATTTTTTGCCTTTCATTCTGTTTTTCTATATTTATAATGACTTACCATCCAACCCCACCTCCATTATGAAGAGCAACCCAAGTAGCACCACGCATTCCAGTACCAATAAAATTCTGGACAGCCATATCTAAAAATAATGTAAGAGATTACAGTTATGCATACATAAGTTAAATAATTAAAATCACTTTAAAATAAATATATGAATTTCTTGATATTTAAAATCTGTTTCAAGACAATAAAAAATTTGAGACTGATTTAATGGAAAAATATTTTCAAACTCAATGTTTATGAAATATAAACATTGAAGAATATATTAACATTTTAAGAGAATTTTAAGTTATTCTGAAATTTTTCATCAATATTCCAGGCAGAGAAAGGTGGATAATTGTGAATGAGTAAATTTATTTTTAATGACCAAAAAAGGTAATCATTTTAATTGGTCATTATGGATCAAGGCTGTGAAATGATGATACAAGGGTTATTTTTTTTTCAAGGTCCGATCGGTCACGAAATTAAAAAATTTTTTATTTGTAACAAGTACTTACGTAGTTACGCTATTTCTCTACATAGTCGCCACTCCGATTTAGACATTTGTTGTAGCGTGGTATCAACTTTCCAATACCCTCGTCATAGAACGGAGCCGCCTGTGTTTTCAGCCATGTTTCTACGCTGGTCTGCAGCTCGATGTCTGTGCCAAAATCTTGTCCTCCTAGCCAGCATTTCATGTGAGCAGAGGTGAAAATCGGATGGAGCCAAGTCCGGGCTGTATGGTGGGTGATCAAACACTTCCCAATGAAAACGCTACAGGAGCTTCTTTGTCACAGCTGCAGTATGCGGCCAAGCATTGTCATGGAAAAGACAATGCCTGATGACAACATTCCTCTCTGCTTATTCTGAATTGCCCTTCGTAGACGTTGAAGAGTCATGCAGTATGAGACTGCAGTGATGGTTGTGCCACATTCCATGAATTCCACCAAGAGAACTCCATTCCGATCCCAGAACACAGTAGCCATACACTTTCTGTTGGAGAAGGTTCGCTTGAACTTCTTTGGTTTACTGGGAGAATGAGAATGCATCCACTGTTTGGATTGTTTTTTTGTTTCTTCAGTTTTGAAATGGACCTGTGTCTCGTCCCCTGTGACAATTTTGTTCAAAAAATCTTCTCCTTCATTGTGGTAGCGCTGGAGAAATGTTAGGGAGGTGTCCAGTCTCATTGTTTTGTGATGGTTAGACAGCATCTTGGAAACCCATCTCGCACACAGTTTGCGGTACTGAAGTCTCTCACTCATAATGATGTAGAGAGATGACCTTGAAATTTCAGGAAACGAATCATGCAATACAGAAATTGTGAACCGACGATTTTCTCGAATTGCCTCATCCACTCGCTCAACGAGATCAACGGTTGACACTCGCTTCCTTCCCTGACCGCCTGCATCATGAACATCTGTACGTCCTGCTTTAAAGTTCCTGCACCATTGTCGCATTTCGCTGTTACTCATTGAAGTTTCACCGTACACATTACTTATTCGTCAATGAATTTCAGCTGCATTACACCCCTCAGCCTGAAGAAATCGAATTTCCGCACGCACTTCACACTTGGCAGGAGATGCTATTGTTGTAGACATGTTTATGTGCTAGCTGCGTGTTCAGAACTAAACGAAGTGACGAGGCGCAATTGAAAGCCATAAGATGCAAACACATATGCGCAAAGGTTCATCCGATTTTTCCGCGGGTTTTTATTTCGCGACCGATTGGACCTTGAAAAAAAATAACCCTCGTATAATGTAAATTATGATATAATTTTAGAATTTTTTTATAGTGATTATCTTAAATCGATATCAGTAAACTGGCAAATTTATGTGAAAATTATTGAAAGATAAACAGAACTGGATTAAATCATTGATCTACATTTAATTTCTGTACTGAAGGATTTTTGTTTAATTAATGTTACTTGCATACTATGAAAATTGTGTTCCCATAAGATTGCCTGCTAAATAGCAAATTCCTCAACTAGAGTGAACCCAGTTAAATAAATTAAATTCAGCCTTTATGTTGAAATCTCAATAGAGAGAAGTACAACTTGTTATCTCTAAATTGAGCTTGATTTAAGTGCTTCAAATAACAAGAGTTAAATACTAAAAATTAAAAAACACGACTGCCAAAAAAAAAACGTTGCTGACAAACATTGTTTTTTAATATAGGATAATTAAAGAGTGTGCAGAGACAATTTTGTATATAGTAAAATTTTTTCAATTTATTTAAATATATATATATATATATAGAGCCCATGACCCACCCAGATAACGTAAGGATTCCAATGCAGAGTCATATATCTAAATCAACTCAGTCTTTGAGCTGCTATGATGGAACAAACATACATTCATTCACCCTAAATACTTTACCGTTTTTTGCGCAGTCGTGTAATAAGGACTACCGTGCGACGTGATCGAAGAACATTTATATTGGTATAAATATAATTATTATTACAATAAGACCTAACGTGCAACACAATCGAAGAACAACATTTAAATCAGTATAAATATAAGTATTTTTATAATTTGCTGAATTACGTCTTTTTGTTATCAGTAAATCTATGGATGTAGTTTTATCTAGAATATACTTTCACATTAATTTCTAGTAACAGATGTAGCTTTGTGAACAGTACATTTGTGTGCTATGCAGTGTTAAAAAAAGGTCCATTTCTGAGTAAAATCAGTTAATTTTTGTTTTGGTTTGGTTCCGTGGTGATTTTATTTTATACTTACAAATACCCCATTTGAATTTTGAAAATCAGACAATTGTTTGCAAATATATTATAAGCACCCCATTAGACATTAGCATCCCATTGCATCTCCCAAAACAACGCCCCAGGAGCACCCCATTTGTTGCCAGTTGATGGTGATGATCGGTCTAGCCACGCATGAGGTGCTCGTATCACCTCACTACTCTAGCCTCACAGGCAGTCTCCATGGGAAGCCTATTATTATTAAACAGAATTTTTAAAAAATTATTTAACATTATTTTATTTTATTTTACATAAATTTTATTCTATTATTTTTGTAATATTGATTGATTTGAATCATTTAGTCCAAACTCAAAGTTAACTATAAACATATTTGTGTTTTGAATATTTATTTTGGCCATGCATTATAAATATGTATGAGTAAATAAAAAATTGACATATTTTCAAAATCATGCAGACTGGCTTTCAAATATACAATTTTTTGTGCTTTTATGACAGCAAATTAGTGTTTGTAAAGAGAATGAAATATGACCCAATCATGATTAATCTCTGCTACTCAATAAATAGTCACTGAGGTCTATTTAAAAACTAAGAGTTAAAGGTATTACAAAAAAGAAAAAAATTGTAAAGGAAAGATATAGATTTTTCATGTAAAAATTTTTTTTTATAGAAAAAACTAAAAAATGCAGAAGTTTGAAGAAAAGAGGAATTTTATCACAAAAAAAAAATTATTAATTGAAGTTGGTTAACTTAAAACTCAAGTAAAACACAAACTATAAAGATACCATGTAAAGAAGGAAACGAATAAAATAATATAAGATTTTTATACAAAAAAAGTAGATTTACTTCAAGAGAACATTAATAATAATAAACTTGGTTGAACATAATGATAATAATGGGGAGGTGGGCCCCATCTCATTGATTTTATTCTTCTGCAAATGACTTTTTTTTGTAATTTTTTGATACATTTATAAAAAAGATGAAAAGCTAAAACTAGTTATTTCAGCTATGAAAAAGTCATTAATTATTAAATGTTAAAAGAGCTATTGTAAATAGGTGATATCCAGTCAATTTATCATTTAACAAAATAAACCTTGTGGTTATAATTATCATTCAAAGGAATAAATTCAGATTTGATTATATTGATTGATGATTGGCATATTTATTATTTGTATAATTAAAAAATTGTCCTGTTTCATATATTGTGGAAAAAATTGCAGTTTTATAAATGCTGTCATCTTGTTTTTTCAAATTATGAATAGGTTGTAAAAATGCGTGCATGCCACTTATTAATAATACTATATGGGATGAAATTCATTATGAAATGTTTTATATTATAATGAAAATAATAGCTGGAATATTTCTTTTTTAACTGATATCAATAATGAATTGTTAAGTAAATTCTCATTCAAATTGTGTTAGATTTTAAAAAAAAACTTATTGAAGACTTTTGGTATTGATTATAAATGATGACAAAATTATTCAGTTATTTTTATAAATACTTTTTATTAATGACTTAAAGTAAATTTTCATTGTTATTATAAATCAAAGAAAGATTAATTCATATGATTAACAACTTCTGTAACTTCTGTTATTGAAAGTATTATATTTCATGTATATAAAGTTGAAAATGTATATACTTAAAAATTAAACATAGAAATATATTACATTAAATTGAACTTAAAAAACTTTGTTTAACATTATAAAATCCCATTAGAAATCATTCTGTTAATCATAAATTCATATTGATTTCTATTTTCAGGAAAATGATTAAATTTCATTTTACATTGGTAATTGGGGGCTAATCCAGACACTAATGGTAGTCAAGATAGATAAGAATGTGGTGTACCATGATTATGTAAATTGATTGCAGTCTTCCATGGTTTACAAAAATGTTATTGCAAATGTGATCTTTATCAGAGCAATAGTTCATTAGTACTACTGTATCAGTTTATAGTCCTAGCCCAAAATGTTTAGATCCAAAGTAAATTTAAAAATAAAAAAATTTCTTGACAGTATTTTCTATGACTGATTAATTTTCCAGCAATCTTCCATAAGCTGCTTAATGTACTATAACTGAAAATATTTATCGGCTTTGTATAATTCTTGACAAAAACTGTTGTTTACTTACGAAAACATTCATTAATCTGTTCAATAATAAACATCTACACAAATGTATGATGCAAGAGAAAAAATACAAAAAAGTATCAAAAAAATTTTCCAAATGCAAAAATTTTAAAAACAAAGATAATTTCAAAATGTTTTGGTAGGAATTTTTATGAATAAATTTTATATCTCTTTTGTTTCATTATATTTTAATGCAATTGTTTATACTCACACATAATAAAATAACATTTGCACTCATTACTGACAAAGCTTTTACCTTTTATTATTCATTATACCACAAGTATGAGATTATATTAGCAACAAAAATAATTTTATTATTCACTTGCATGATGCAAATTATTCATTAATGCTTCTTGGGGCCATTTTATACCCATCCTTAGTGAAATGATGAATTTCATGAAGGTTAACAGGCAACAAGTCGCAATATGCATGCAACTTACTATTATTAATAAAAAGATTTGAAACTAGGAGAAAAAAAATATTGTGTAGATTATTAAACATAGTATCTGAATTATGTTGTTTGTTCATTTAATGAATGGTTTATATGTATTTGAAAATTTAATACTGTTCAATCATATTAAATTTGTAGCTTTTTGAGTTAAGTATATTTCCATATAGTTGGTGATTGCATGTAATTTGTTCACTGATCAATGAATGTTAATTCTATTTCTGTATGCTGTGCAAAGCACAGCATACAGCATACAGCAAATGATTTAAATGTTACTTATTTTCTAAAAATAGTGTTCTAGTTAAAAAAAAACCTCTTTGTGACTATTTGTAATCTTGTTTTTATTTTAAATAATTTTCTTTTTACAACTCTTTTTTTTACTGAAACAATGTGTAAATTATGCATACAGTGATATTTACAGTTCAAAATTCTACTGTACCATATTTCATAGTTATACTTTAAATTTTTAGCTATTTCTAAATTAGCCCACAGGGTTGGTCTAGTGGTGAACGCGTCTTCCCAAATCAGTTGATTTGGAAGTCGAGAGTTCCAGCGTTCAAGTCCTAGTAATGTCAGTTGTTTTTACACGGATTTGAATATTAGATCGTGGATACCGGTGTTCTTTGGTGGTTGGGTTTCAATTAACCACACATCTCAGGAATGGTCAAACTGAGAATGTACAAGACCACACATCATTTACGCTCAAACATATCATCCTCATTCATCCTCTGAAGAATTATCTAAACGGTAGTTACCGGAGGCTAAACAGGAAAAAGAAAGAAGCTATTTCTAAATTATCAGTTGTTTTTATTATGATACTTTCTATATTTGTTATTAAACACAATAAAAACTAAAATGAAAGTTTTATCAAATTTACTTTTAAAAATGTTTAATGTTTTAAAAGATTAGGTATGAATTGTGGAGTTCCATTAAATTTTTGTGCTTTTAACCAGCATTTTTATGCTTTTATGTTAACTCTTTTTAACATAAAAAGAGTTTTTCCTTAAATTGAATATTTTTATTAAATAAATATATTATAATTTTGATTTTTTTTTTTTAGTTTAAATATTATTATTGTAATACAATAAACAAAATTATAAATATATATCCAAAAACATTACAATTGTAAATTGAAATTGTAAATCATACAGTAAGAGTTTCGCAAACATCATTTCTTCCGTTCAAAAAACAAAAATTTCTGTAATATAAATAAAACTGTTTTAACAAAACGATACTGAAATAAAAAAAGTAAGACACTGCATTTCTATTATCAACATCTGTTATTTATTTAGAATTTTCTTTAAAAAAAATACATGCTTTATAATATGCAATATAGACATTAGATGTACAATAATAGATAATAAGCAATGTTTAAGCGTTCCATATAATAACAAAAAAAAATTTCTATTTTTTACAAAACTCTTACCGACCCGATTTCATTTATTAAATAACAAGTAATCTTAAAAATTGTATTATTTCTGTAAATATGATACGTATTACATATATAAATGAAATCGGGCCGGTAAAAGTTTTTTAACAATTTTTTTTCTTTTTTTTAGTTATTATATGGAACGCTTAAACATTGGAGAAATGTCTGCAATACTCCTATCGTACGGTTTACAGTTTCATTGTAATTTTTTTTATGTCACTGCGTTTTGTTAGATTATTCTTTTTTTTATATCAATTACTGATTGTTATCTTATGGATTTATTAATAAAATTTATTGCCCTTGCACAAACAAACTGAATTTCACCTACAATTTTTTTTTTTTATAGTCATATCATTCACTTCATACCATATTTTTCCTCTTTTAATACAACTAATATAATCACCTTTACGAATCGAAAATCCGTGATGTAATATTGCACTTATTACTTTGTAAGTGTAACCCTCGATTTTTATCGTTTTACCGTTTTATTTATTTCTTTTTTAATAAAACTAGTATAATCTCTTATAAATTAATACTTTTATTTTTTTTTAACGAAGTGATGGGAATTTAAAAATTGTTTTATCGTCAGTACTTTCATTTACATAACAGCATTTACTATTAAAACAAGCTGTAGTATATTTTCTTTTAAATTTTATTATTTCAAGTACATTATCAAGTTTTTGTACGACCTAGTGCTAACAAGTACTGCTATCAAACGGCGCGATTCGTAAAGATACATTAAAAAATGAATAAATGACATAATCGAGGTCCGCGGTTCATGAAATGGAAAAAAAACGTTGTCTAACAAAATTCAAGGTATTTTTTAAAAGTATTCTTTATTACTAATCTAATTGAACTGAAATGTAATGTTTTCAGGCTTGTTTTTTCCCCATTTTCATTTTACTGTTAGGTTAGGTCATGTTTAGAACTGTAAACATAGTTCGTTGACTTCGTCGCCTCTTACCGACTAAGTTCTAACAAACAACGTGATATATATGCTTCTGCTTAAATGTTACAAGATCATATTTTTATTACCAGCAGTGAAAGCAGATCCATCTTCAATATTTGACGTCTCTCGAAATGGTGAATCAGTTCCACTGACATCATGGTGGTCCCGACTAATTACTACTGGGCCCTGAAATTTATTAGATGATTTGATTCATTTTTATACAGAAAAAATTTTATAAATTAAATTTTATAAAATTTTATAAATTAAATTTTAATTAAAATAGTATGAAAATAAGACAGGTCTTTCTCAGGTGAATTACTGAAGCTGAGTTTACCAAGTTTTTCACACATGAGAACAAAATAACTATGATTTCTTGTTTTCTTATTGAGAAAAAAATAAAAATAAAACCTAAACTTTGATCAAAAAAAAAGAACAGACCATCATGCATATAATGTTCCAGTGTCTATTAATATTTCATTAGGAGGAATTGGTAAACCCAGCTTGACCTAATTATCACCTCAGTCTCACCTTAGATAAAGATACCACAGATAAAGGAAGAGCTGCCTCCACCAAACTACAGAAATACTAATTAATGTCTAGATCCACAAGGAATGAAAGGATCAATTATAAGAAAAAAGGAATGATGAACCCGCAGCAAAGTGAGGTACTCCAAGCAAAATAAACAGCACCACCTAAGAGTAATTGAAACCTTTTTCTAAAATGGTCAACCCACAGTTCCTCAGGAGGAATTTATCAGAAAAAGGAACAGCTCATTATGATCATGACTTTATATCTACTAGCACAAATGAATGCTAAAATAAACTTCTCTTCTTTTAGATCCTAAAGAACCACTCACTGGAAAACCTGAGCCTGCTTTTGGGTGGTTCTTTAGGATCCAAAAGAAGGGAAGTTTATTTTAGCATTAATTTGTGCTAGTAGATATAAAATTATTGATCATAATAAGCTGTTCCTATCCTGGTAAATTCCTCCTGAGGAACTGTGAGTTAACCATTGCTGGAAAAGAATTTAATAAATTACTCTTATATTTTTTTTATTCTTATTTATTTTCAAACTGGATTTCTTTGTGACCAATGAAGGCAAAGTTTATGCCCACATCATCATCTCATTACTTTTAGAGTGGATCTTGCCTTTTCCTCATCTTCTGCTGCTTTATAAGTAAAATCAATTAAATCAAATTTTTTGTGTACAAAGGCTAACTCAACAATGTTTTAAAACTATTTTTATAGAAAAAAAAAAGATGGAAGTCTAATAATAATGTTATTTTTGTAGAGTTTATTCTTGTTTTTGTGAAAAAAATAGTGTAAACTAAGCAAGGAGATCTTAAATTGTACTGTTTTTCTGGATAGATGTCCAGCGACTATTTGGCCTTGATGTATTGTACAGCTACTGCTCCCTTATATTAAGTTTACAGTTATTGTGCACACAATCATTTCTAAAAACAGTGAAGATTTCTGTTTTAAAATGAGTTTGCCTCTCCTACCTTGTTGACATCTAAAATTTCAAACTAGTTTTTCTCAAAAGTAAGTTGTCAAGTTTGCCCTTGTGGTATGGGTCACCTCAAATAGAAATTTGTAGGAACAAGAAATATGGACAAGAGGAAAACTAAAAGTATAAACAATATAAGAAGCTTTTAAGAGCTGAAAACACAGGATTGAATATTAAATGTTTGATAGAAATATGTATGAACAGCGAGGGATTACAGTGATAAGGAAAAAAGAGGTGATTTTGCAAGAACGTTTTAAAAAACCATAGTTGGTAGATAATGTAATAATATATCCATATCCAGGGTTAGTTAATTTGTTGATAGAGATGTAGAAATTAAAGCCTGTAAGAAAAAGAAAAAAATTATGAAATAACACTTAATTTTTGAGGGTTAGGAGGTGTATTGAGGTTGAAAGATTAGAATAAAATAAAATGAATGGAGAAGTATTGTAGTTAATAGAAGTAAAATATGTCTGACTAAAATAAAATGTTGAAAAATAGATGAAAATAAGCAAACCTGCCCACAAACGTTGAACAAAGAATTTGCTTGGTTATATTTTAAAATTACATTAATGGTCATCATTTTCGCTCTGTAATTCTTGATGTTATTTACACTTAGTAAAATAAGATTTTAATTAAGTTTTGATGTCTGTTTGCTACAATATAAATACCTTAATCTTTTTTTCTGCAATTGCATTATTAAGACTTTGAGCAATACGAATGCGACCTTTTCTGTCCGAATATAGAATCCTTGCCTGTGAACCTACTACCAAATTATGCTTTTCTGCTTCTTTAATCCATTTCAAGTTATCTACATACTGATTTTTTATAACTTGTTCCACATCCTCTGTAAGCAAAGCAAATTTTGTTAACAGAACATCATACTACATCATACATAATATTTCTAATATTTTAACTGATCTGTAGTATTAACTTTTATAAAATTAAATATTATATTTTAACTATTTAACTTATGAATTAAATATTATATCAAAACTTTAAATTATTAACTATATCATCTGCTATGGTCATTTTCCATTGTAAAATGGTAATACCAACAGTGTGTGCAGCAACTAGACCTGGTGTTCTTAACCTTCATTTTTTGTTTTTTTTATAGTAAATGATTATTTAAATTTATTTGCCTCTGGCAGTTGTGATTTTATTATAGCATTTTTAATCTACATTTTATCACAAATTCCTCTTTCAGATACTAAATTCTTTTTACAAATTACTCCAAATCTTAAATCCTTTGTTACTTATCTTTATAAAAGAAGAAATCAGTGATAATACTTGGTTGTCCTGAATAAAACTGTATAGTTTTAAAAAATATATAAACTTCTTACCTTTCAACAATTCCTCAATAACACCTGTAGCAATATTATCAGTTATTTGCAGATCTTCTGGTAGACCAGACGTACAAATCCAGCGGAAAGGTCCAAAACCCAAAGAAAATATGTCTCTAGAAAAAAACCCAGTAGTAACAATGAATTTAAAAACCTTTTTTTGAAGTATTTTGTATAAAATTATATTTGCACAAGTCATTCCTTGTTTAAAATTTTTTGGTACTTGTCAACAATTTGTGAAGTTGATCGTCATTTCATTTCTATAAATAAATAAAGATATTGTTGGAGTGTTCATGTGGTAAGGATAGTTAAGATTGGCTGTAAAAACTACCTCTGAAAGATTGCCCAGATACTCATTTATCTTATGTGGACAGGTTATTTGAAAAGCCAAACTGCTGGCTGAAGTGCCTATCAGTAAGATCCAATCTCCTACTCCTCCTAAAATTTAAGTGTACTATTATGCAATTACCTTCCTAATTTTTAAAAAATAACTGCAATTTATTGTTATCCGTTAGACTGTCAGTTTTAAATATTTTGTGTAACATGAGATGAGATGAAATGTTTCAAACGTATGAGATGTTTCATCTCATGTTACATCTCATTCTTTGGAAAAATTTTAAATGTAAATCATTTAATAACGTAACCCTTAATTTTTTTAAGAAAATAATTTAAAATCAGAATAAAATGTAAATAAATGTACTTTCCCACACACTTATACTTTTAAAATTAATTTTTATGTTGTAATGTTTGTCATGTCATTTGTATAATAGTAATATGTACTCTGCCAATCTCTATGGTGGAGTGATAACATTTTAGCCTTTCATCTAGAAGGTCCTAGGTTCAAATAACGGTGGCATTTTCATTCACTACATGATTTCTATTTTTTATTCTCACCCACAAGCTTCAAGCTTCTGTGGTAAAATCAAAAAAAAATAATTTGAATGAGATTCCTTTTTTACACAACTCATTAACTACACTTTATCTGAGTGCGTTTATCAGTTAACAAAATAATACATTTATTTTATATAAAAAATAACTTTCTCTGTAGAATTTATTATCTATTAAACGTGAAACGCAAACTCATATTTATATGAATCTGATCGAATTTAAATATTATTAACTGGTCAGGCAGCTGGAAAAGTGGTAAACACTGTAGCAAACTTACTGCTTATTCATACTTGCTGCTTATTCTTTTATCTTTTTTTATATTTAGTACTTTAACAGAAGCTAAATGCTTCAGTAGAATATATAAAATTATATATGGTAGATTAAAGACATATCTTTAAAAATTAAAATACAGAGAGATATATATACCATCTCGGTGATTAATCTAAAAGAGTTATTATGCTCCTACAACAATTTGTGATAAAAAATAGAAAAGAACTGTAGTTATTGATTTTTTAATTGAAATATATTTTTAAATCTAAATTTTAGAATTTAAATTAAACATACTACAGAGTGTCCCATATAAAACGCAACCCATCAATCACTCATCCATGAAATTTCAAAACTCAAGCTTACTCCCCTACTCGTTAGTGAAATGGACTCGTCCAACATCTGAACATCGCGGCGACGCAGTAGAATACTACCGATAGTAACAACAATGCAATCATAACGTTCAGTGTATTGCTAGAGACAAGATGGTGTTTTCGCTAGATGAACGTGTTTTCATTGTTGAGTCGTACTTCAGTACGAAATCAGTGGTTGCAGTGCAAGATTTGTTTCGCCATAAGTACCCAGATAAACCAGCTCCTAACAAAACATCAGTATTAAGGTTAGTTGCAAAATTTAGAGAGACCGGTTCTGTTAATAACAAGGAACACAAAAGATCTGCGTCAGTGTTCAATACAGATACAGTCACTGAAATCAAAGACCGATTACTCACCTCGCCAAATAAATCGATCAGACGTTTGTCTGCTGAAATTAATTTGTCTAAATCAACTGTTCATCGGGCGACCAAACAATTACAATTACGACCTTATCGCATTCAAACGGTTCATCGACTTCTTGAGCCCGACAAAGAAAAACGGCTACAATATTGTCAATGGTTCCGTCGATTTCTGCGTGAGGGAATTAACGTTATGGATTCGTTATTTTTCACAGATGAAGCACGGTTTCATTTGGATGGCTACGTAAACAGCCAAAACAGTATAATTTGGAGTGCTGAAAATCCCCACGTTTATCACGAAAAACAATTACACCTGCAGAAGTTGGGCGTGTGGTGCGCGATATCGCGGAAGAAAATAATCGGTCCTATTTTTTTCGAGTACAACATTAATGCAGAACGATATCAGGATATGTTATTTCGGTTCATCGCACTCTTGGAAGAGGAAGAAAGACACTGCTGGCTACAACATGACGATGCGACATCGCACTACGCAGGTTCAACTTCTGATTTCGTCGAGGAATTCTTTGGTAATCATGTTATCGGTCGAGGCTCATGGCCACCAAGATCTCCAGATTTGACTGCGGCGGATTTTTTTCTATGGGGTTACCTCAAAGAAAAAGCCTACAGCAACAAACCACGAACGCTTGAACAATTGAAAGTCAATATTGAACAAGCTGTATTAAATATCCAGCCACAAACTTTGAAAAAAGTTGCAAGAAACGCTGTAAAAAGAATTGAAGCTTGTATTCAAGAAGTTGGCGGCCACTTCCAACATTTACTCTAAATGTAAGGTAATGGATGGTAATAATAAAAATTACATTTACACATGCCTTTTTATTATTTCAATCCCTACTAATATAAGGTTGGGTTGCGTTTTATATGGGACACTCTGTATTTCCCTAAGTCAATCATTATGTTTAAACTTTACTTGTTCATTAATTACATTTTACTATATTATATGTATTTTCTGGATAGTAAGGGATTTAAATTTATCGTTACTTATTTCTTATATTTGTGTCTTATATACGAGTATATTTGAAAATGTATGCTTACACATTGTCCGTAATATGATCAGTATAGTGATTTCTGTTTATTATACTTACATGTAAATGTTGCTGAAAGAATTTTTTTTTTAATTTCTTTTACTCATTGCTGTATAGCAATTCTTTCTCTGAATTTTATTTTATAATAGAAATAAGTAGCGATACATTAGAAATATTATATATTAGTAATAAATAAATAAATCTAATCAATTTACCCCATGATATCTTGCATATATGACGGATATCTGAACCGTAAACTTGTTCCAATTCTACCAACATCTGCTCCAGCCCTGCTTGCTTGTAACAAAAATGCATTTCCATAATCCCAAAAATGCATCCCAGCTTTAGCAAGTGCATTGATCGCATTAATGTGTCTTAGTAAGCTTTGGCGTACAAGTCCTTTAAATCTTTCTGGATCTTCTGATAATACCTAAAACAAACAATATTTCCTTAGTTAAATTAAAGACATTTGAAAAATATTTCATTATTACATTACAATTTACTCAAGGAAACACTACTGCAGTGTAGCAGATATGAAAGAAATGCTGAAATTTATCAGTTCCATGTTCCAGTTGTTACATAATGACATAAAAAACCTTACAAGGGATTTTGTTGAAAATATACATAGTGTAAAGTTGAAAGACAGTGCTGAGTAATTAATCTACTACTTTAGCTATTTTAATATTTCAGCTTATCCTTTTTTTTAATTATCTTGTAATTTGATGCTAACTGAATAAAATATTATTTTTAATTTCTGTGATTTTTTACTATTAATTCTTATGATTATACATTGAATAATACTCACTAGTTTTTAACATGATATTAATAATTCAGTTGTTTGTCATGAATAACCTGCAGACAATTTAACTTTGAGTTCCTCTCTTCTGTTAATTATTTTTAATTTTTTTTTTTTTTATAAGCATTATTGTAATCATATTGTTTTTCTGTTTTGCTTAGGCACTACTTTGACTCAGAAAAAGTATTTTAATAGCTTTCTTAACATTATCTTACTTAACTACATCTCAATGAGATTATGGTTCCATTACTTACCTAAACTAATAATTCTTAATTAGATTCGATTCTAACATTTAAAAATAGTAAGTTAACTTTCAAATATCAATATATTCCATTTTATTTCATTTGTTCAATTTATTCATCACCACAGATTTTCTTTAGTTTTTTCCTTTTTAATAAAAATTATAATCCAACAATTTCCTTTGTATTTAGATCATTTGTTACATTTATTAAGCTGAATAGAATTTTGCTGATCAATATGTGATGTAATGAGAAAACATTTTATGGACAGATCTTAAGGGGCAGCTAATTTGTAAGAATATGTTTTTGATGATGCAGAACTAAATTTACACTTTAAAATGACAATGATACTGTCTGTTTACTGCTATATGATTTCTTAACCACTTTTTAAAACAAAATGTATTTAAAATTAGATTTAATTAAAATTATTCATAAACTGTTATGCCTATATATTTCATTACACCTTAATGGAAAACATCAATTGTCACTATAATGGAGAAAGAGTATAGGTAACTTAAACATAAAAAAAAACAATTTAATATTAGAAGGATGTATAAGGATGTCTTCTCCTGAGAATAGAGGCAATACTGTATGTTTCTAAAGTGGTGGGCTGGCTATACTTTTTCGGATTCTACTTGTAAAATTAAACAAAAAATATCCTTAGGAAAATGCCAATTTCTCCTTCGTTCTACTCCTGTCCGCCACATTATTATTTTTATATAAAAATTTATCTCAAGTTCAGATAGACGAATTACATTAATATTTGATAAGCGTCTTGGTAATAGTTTTAAAATTATAAAAAAAATCAGGTCTTAAATAACTTCGCAAATTACAAAATGGCGGCCATGTTTATTTTTCAATCCGTTATATCTCGATTATTTAATCGAATTGAACGTAAACATGAAAACAGACACAAAATTACTACATCAATTTTCTGCCATAACTTGGCTATTTTTTAACGGATTTTAAAAACTTAAATGTCATTTTGTTTAAAATAAAAGGCCTAATATTTTAGCAAATAACGTAAATTTTGATAAAACTAATATTTACGGAGATATAACGGATTGAAAAATAAACATGGCCGCCATTTTGTAATTTGCGAAGTTATTTAAGAGCTGATTTTTTTTTATAATTTTAAAACTATTACCAAGACGCTTATCAAATATTAATGTAATTCGTCTATCTGAACTTGACATAAATTTTTATATTAAAATAATAATGTGGCGGACAGGAGTAGAACGAAAGAGAAATTGGCATTTTTCCTAAGGATATTTTTTGTTTAATTTTATAAGTAGAATCCGAATAAGTATAGCCAGCACACCAATTTAGAAACACTGTATATAATAACAAAGGCGCGTCGTACACCCGACAGGGTACAAACAAGAAAAGTAAAAAAAGCATATTATTGGAGTTTTTTTCTTTGAAATTATGCTTGTTTCATGTATGTCATCAAACATAAGCTAAAAAATTAAATTAAAAAGAAAATTTCCGGATTTTTGTAATTATACGTGTAACTACAGCAAATAAAAAACCTATGTATTTTGGCAGTGGTCACAAACGTGTTTACCCTGCAATTACAAAAAATAATTTCTAAAGACATGCATTTCAATTTAATCAATTAACTATGAGTTCAGTGTAACAAATAAAATATTCACTTACCATAATGCATTTATTATTTTAAAGGATTTTATCTTTAAAAAGAACTTTAGGTAAGTACTGTGGGAAAGGGCACAAGAACACAACATTGCCAGATTTTTCATAGTAAGTGAAGAATCAGTCCACTGCAGAAGGTACCTACAACTTTTACATGTATTACAGTCATACTGTTATAAACTGGTCATTCAAAATATCATGTAAAAGAAACTTTTTTTAGAATTATTGTTGTTAAGATAATAATTCCTATTATTTTTTTTTGCTAAGATCACTATAGTTTCTATGTTTAATATTGCTTACCTTTCTTAGCTTCATTCTTTTAATTCTTATTGATGCGTTTCAGAACCACTCCATTGTCAAAATTTATTGTATACAATAAGTTTTGTACTACAAGTTATTGTACGTAGAGTACAATAAGTTCCAAGACAGAACTTATGGAGTGGTTCCAAAACGTGTCAACAAGAGATAAAAGAATGAAGCTAAGAAAGATAAGCAATATAAACATACAAACATTTACTTTACTTTTTGTCTCATAAATATTTACTGCATTTTTAAGTCATGACCAAGTGATTTTTCCATTTAAAGAAATTTTTATGAGTAAGAGAACAGCAAATATGGTTAAAAAAAGTCTAAATCTAAAGCTATGAAATCAAATTACTGCAATTAATGATACTAGTCTTTTTTTGAATTTTCCTAAGAAAAAAAAACATTTTATTTATAAAAAAAAAAATTTGAAGACAGCCTTAATGTAAAATTACAATCTATTTCAGAGTTACAATACAGAGTTACAATTACAGAGTTTCAGAGTTCAATACAATCTATTTCAGAGTTACTGACCTTAAAGTAACCATACAACATTAATTAAGGTAGTAAAGTAGAAATATCTATCAGTACATTCAGTTCAGTAAAGAAAGCAAAGGGAAACCAGATAACACCTTACTTTCACCTGTATGTGGTTATTTTTTATCCCTGAATTGTCTCTCATGTCAGGTCACACACAACCATTTTATTATGGGATGTAATGGATACATATAAATTTTTGAATTAAGTGAACAATTTTTTTTTTTACTAACTGAAAAAGGAATCGCTGATGTTAACCTAAGGCACCCAATCTATGTAGTGGAGGGTTAGCAACTTTGCCTACGTCTATGTGGTTTGATTTTAAATTATAGTTTGAGTTGGCATTTTTTCCTCCCATATTCTTTCCATAAGTTGAAGCTTATAGGATAAATAATATATTAAAAAAAATTCAAAAAATCCAAACAACCAATTTTTGGGTACAGTTATTAAGATTTTTCTGTCATTTAATTTATAATTTAATATAACTATTATTTGAATAACAATTAGTACTTCGTCACATGTTTATTATATATTCTAGATGAACAGGCATCCGTAGTCACAGCAATCATTTTGAAGGAAAAAATATTGTTAAGAATTAGTATCATTTTATCATATTTCAAAACAGCTTTGTCACTGGAATTACAACATATCCAATCCTTTGTGGTGCTAATATATGTGTAAGATAAGACTACTACTTATGTAACTTAAATTTACTTAACTTTTTGGGCTTCACTGAAAGTTAACTGAACAGGATAATAGCCCCCAGAAAACACATTATGACAAGATGTTTGATCTGAACCTAGGTCCACTAATAATTCATGAGTTTTCTCCCATTCTTCTGTTAGTCTTTCCCATAGATCTACAACATTTCCATGATAACCAATACTCTTTGCCTAAAACAGAAATAATAATGTAAGAAAGTTATAATATCTTTTAACAAAAATAAAAAATTATCATTCAATTTCCTTACCAGTATCTAAAAAAATTCAAAACAAACAAGTACATTTACAAAATATATTAAAAAAATCTCTCCATTACTGAAGCACTTAACTGTTACACATCTGTTGATCACAAACACCATAAATTTTCTGAAATTTCAGGAATGAAGATTATTATATTGCACTCAAAGCTAGGAATAAAATACACCAAACTAGATTGCAATAACTTTATTAAGTAGCACGGCACAAACCAGAACCAGATTCATGCACAGTACAAAGAACTTTTTTTTCAAATACCTTCCCCCAAGGACACACATTTCCGTATTATTCAGCCTTGGGAGTGCCATTTGCCTCTAACTCTCCACACAGCCATGCCAGGCCCAGCTATGCAATTCCTGATAGCACTACACAGAATACCAGGACTCGGTCTTCTCATCTTTTGCCTCTCCTTTAATCTGGGGTCTCCGAAACAGGTCTACTGTCTTTCAGCTACTCCCACCTAAGGATCCCAGAAGTCCCCATTCACTCATCAAAGTGGGACACCTGAGCATCCTGCCCCCTCCTGAATGGAGCTGTTCGCCCGGCTCTACTCTTAACACTATACACGCATGCCACACAAGAAAGCTTTAGTCAAGTCAATACACATACTCAATTATGCATACCTTTCTTTTTACTGTTTAGCCTCCAGGAATTACCTGAACAGCCACAAACATGGCTAGTTTCCGTACCTGAACTTCCACTTCATTTAACAACTGCTCAAACAAACACACTATATCCTGTTGTAGCACAGGGTCCTCCTCCTCCTCTCTACACCACTTGAGCATTCTATTAAGCAACACCATACATTTAGGCAACCTAACCAGCCTCCTGGTCGTACCTAACTTCATGATCACCGCGGGTCCACCTTTCTCGGTCTCAGAAGCTGTCTTTACCATCCCCCTAACAGGTGATCTGGGAAGCTCTTCCTTGGTTGAAACACGTCTTTCTCCATTCCCACTCCTGAACCAACAGAAATTCATCACTAGCCCCTGATGGAACTTTCGATTCTAGAAACGAACTCTATGCCCAAAACCACCTCCTGCCACCCTTTATTTGACGCTGAGTTAATTATTCTAAAATCACCTGACAACCAGATGCTGTTTTCCTGTTCCCACCGAACCTCGCTAATTCCTACTACATCTACATTTAAACTACCCATTTCCCTCTTTAAATTTTCTAATCTACCTTCTAACATTCCTTGCTCCATCTTGTAGAAGTTATTTTTTAATTTTCTCATGACTTCTTTCTCATGACCTAGTAGTCCTCACCCAGAGATCAAAATGGGGGACTAGTTTATCTCCAAAATAATTTACCAAGGAAGGTGCCTCCATCTTTGTTACATGAAAATGCAGAGCTACATTTTCTTGAAAAAAAAACAGCTTCAGTTTTCCATTGCTTTGAGCTGCACAGTTCTTAGAAGATTGAGTGATGTTGATATGGCCATTCAAGTCTTCCTGATCTACGCCCTTAACAGCTTCTGAATGAGTGCTGCCCTCTTTCAGAAATCATTTCTTAGTCTGGCTCTCAACAGATAACACTACAATATGGTTGCACCTTCGATCCAGCTACTCTGTATCACTGAGCAATCAACCCCCCTCACCATCGGCAAGATCTGATGGTTCATAGAGGGGAGCCTAATACAAACTAATAACCTAATTTTTTTTTAATTTACTCCTTAATTTTTTATTTTGTGATACTACTTTGATTTTTATTGTTTTCCTTACTTCTCCCAGGTAAATGATAATTTAGTTCTGTTTTGTTATTCAATATATCCTAACCATTTCTTTCCATTGCAATATATAATGTATAGTTTTATTACGTACTGCTCTGAATAAAATGTTTATTATTTTTAATTTAAACTTATAATACTTTAATAATTAGTTATATAAGTAATTTTAATTATAATATTATGAAATTTTCTTACCTCTTTTTTTGTTTTAGCAGTTTTTATTTTAGCTACTAATTTATCAAGATCAGATTCAATTTCATTTAACCACCCCTGCTCATATCGTTTCTTCAGTGCCTCGTAGCTAACCTACAAGTAAAGCCATAGTAATGTTAAACTTATCCTCTAAACCAAAGGCTCTATTCATAAAAATTCTTTGTGGTGAGGGAGAATGAGCAACTTAATTTTGAAACACAATAATAATGGGTTATGTGGCTTGCTTTAAAAACAGTTGTCCTTAATTTCCATCAAGTTTCACAGATTTAGTATAATGCAACTGTGAAAACATAGAAGAAAAAACTCTTCCATTTGTTTAAATGAAGTAATTATTGCAGATGCGTGCTGGGAAGTCATTAAATTATGTGAAAGACCAGTCTATATTTGAAATATCTATCCATGAAAATTAAAGGTTTTCCACCTCTGAGCCCTATGAAACATCAACAGTTAAAGAAATGAAAAGTTTTATTATATACTACTTACTGCACCCCTTGGTCTCTGTATATATGGAATAAATCAAAATTTAAAAAAATAATAATAACCTGTTATCAGAATTTTTTTCTGTTTTGCCTCCAGATCCACCATAAGGTATTACTTCAGAGGATGTTTGAAGATGATATGTATGAATGTAAATTAAGTGTAGTCTTGTAAAGTTTCAGGTCAAACATTCCTGAGATGTGTAATTAATTGAAACCCAACCACCAAAGAACACCAGCATCCACGATACCAGAATTCAAAAAGGGTAAAAATCTATTGCCAGAGTTCACCTTCACCACTCCTGTAATTGTACTAACAAACAAAATTTATTTGTGACAACTAAAAAGAAATTAGAAGTTTTAAATCAATAAGACTCAGAAAAATCTAGGAAAGCATTTAGTTGAACTTTCTATACAGAGCAGAAAGAAGAGGAGGTATAGGAGAATGGTGAACAATTCAGAAAAACTAGAAAAAAAGGATGGTTAACAATAAATCATTCATTATTACATATAATGTCAGTTGGATCCCTCATATATTTGGTTTCTAACATCATCTGTGGAGCCACAATCAAATAAGAGACCAACAAATCATAGGAATTATAGGCAAATCCCCATCACAATGTCAGAAGGATCATCAGCAAACTGCAGTTGGCCTTGCTAATAAATTCATAACAAAAACAAATTTGGAGAAATTAATCATAATTTTTATTACACAACCAAGGTAAAAATTTATTTTTCTTGTTATTTATTTATGTCACCCATAGAAATAAGGAAATTATTAGGTTTACTAATAATACATAAAATACATAATAAATTATATAATTATTATTATAAATTATTAGTAATATCTTACCAAAAAAAAAGACTGCTTAAAAAATAATTAATTATAGTATTTATTGGTATTGTTTACTATTGTACCTCAAATATTACATATGAGCTTTGTTAAACAGTTATTGTAAAAATTAATTACTAACTCCTTAGTGATAAATAATTCTTTTGCAAAACAATGATAATTCTTTGACAATCAGAATTATCAAATTTAGATCTAAATTGTCATTTCATAAAGACTATGCTTGATCATTTCCTTAATTTATTTTATTGTACTTTGAAACTATACTCCTCACAACAGAGTGCAACCTAATTAAATTTAGGTACTGAGACCTAAGTCTCAGTACAATTTATTCTAAAACTAGGCTGTTAATTAAACTCAATAGTTAAAAAAAATTGCTAACAATTGATTTTATCCAGTTAAAACTGTATTTGAACCCTGGTATGGCAATATTATAGAACATATGCAGAAACAGTTAACCAATCATGTTTAACCAATAGCAATAATACAATAGACAAACCTCTGCTATTACTCCAATGCACCCACTAATCACTGCAGCCTTTGCTTGAGCACCACTCATTCCACCAAGACCAGATGTTACAAATACTAGACCACTAAGATCATTTACTCCTAGGTACTTTCTTCCAGCATTCATAACTGTCAACTGTTGAAAGATATGAATGTAATTTCATAAGATAAAATATAATATAACCCTGTTTTATAATAAAAGCATGTATATAAAAAAACCTGAAAAAATAGTTGAACCAACTTCAATAATATAATAATACTTTTTAAATTTTAATTTTTAGAAGTTGGCACAGAATTACAATTTATCAGCAGATGTTTTCTGTTGGATACATACGTCAAAAAGTAAAACATTTAAAAAAGATTTGAAAAATTGTGGATACATACGTCAAAAAGTAAAACATTTAAAAAAGATTTGAAAAATTGTAACTTTATTGCCATTTTTTGAAGTCCATGTTTTTTACAAAATTTATGTTTTTTTAATTAAAAATCCATATTTTTAATAGGCAGAATTTTTGTTGTTTATCAACAGCCCACAAAGAAATATTTGCAAGAAACACAAAAGCAAGAAAAAAACCTGAATTTTGTTGAAAATACAAAAAGGAATACATAGAAATGGGATAAGTAGACTGCTACCAAGAATGAGCTAAAAGCTGTGTAATATGGAAATGTGTATTATCTTTTCTTACTTGTTTAACTAGTTCCCTTTAATCTTTATGCAAAAATACATTTAAAATGTTTGAAAATAAAACATTTTCAGACAAATTATGTTCAAAAAACAGAATACAGAAACTAGTGCAGAATTTCACTAACTTTTCACTTTTCAAAACTATTATTCAAAATGAAAAGTGAAAAGTTACAGTTCTTCACAGAACAAATCAAATATAAAGTACATTTCTTCAGAATGAAAAATCAGAAGTGAAAAGTTGAAAATAAACTTTCAAAAATCAGGCTCCAGATTTAAATTTAATGAAAAGTCATATTTTTATTTCTTCAGAATTATACAAACATATTTTTAGTTAAACATGTTTTGCAATTTTTGGAAAAATAAATAGATTACAAAAAACTAGCATGAAAACTTTTGTAATTAATACATTCAACAATTTTATTTAAAGTATGACTACTGATATGGTATGTATTTGATTGGTCTCAACCTAATAAAAAATAGTTTCTTTCTTTTTTTGAATATTCAAAATAATGCAAAACTTGTTCATATTAAAATATGTATGAATTTTCTTTTGACAAGATATTGATTCAATAGCAAAGTTTCATAGTTAGCAGTTTTTGATTGTTTGGAAATTCATTTTGTATAAAGTGGTTTTTGTTTTTAAAACAAAAGTCACAGAGCAGATTTTTGTTATTATTATTCAATTGTACTTTTTTCAAAAACAAAATTACTTAATTAGATTCCAGTTGTTATTGTTATTATATTGCTTTAATTAGAAAGAATAACTTACAGTGGTACCATGGACTATCCCCTGAGGCCCTATGTAACAATAACTTCCGGCAGTCATTTGACCATACCTGTTGATCAATACAGAATATTATTTTGTTATAAACAAATTAAAAATTTCATTAAACAGTCCATAATTTAAAAACTGAACAGTATGCAAATAATTATTTATGTTATTAAATATGTAACAGCGAAGAAAAGACTTTTAAAAGGGCACTTGGACTATAATGAAGGGCACCATAGTTTTAGATTGCCAGATATTTTTTTTTTTAAATTTCATATTTGTCTGCTAATTGTTATTGATGTTATTAATTACATTTAAAATTAAACTTAGAGAAAAACTTAATATTCTTAAGATAAAGAGTCTTCTCAATATTTTTCCTCTGTTTTTTATAAAATAATCATAAAACTTCTTTAATGTCTTGCATACTTTATAAACTAAGGTTCATGAATCACAGAAGTCCACATCTTAGCTAGAGCAAACATGATTTTGGTAGCATGTTACCTTTTGAGCTTGAATGAGATGACTTTCACCTAAACATTAGAAAAAAATATTTTTGTGAAACATCTCAGTATCAATACTCAGTATAAATAAAACTAATATGTTTTTAGTAATATTGATAATATTATACATAAAATCACTTAATAAGCTGAAAGGATGTTTTATTTTAAATTGAAATATGCAAAACCCTGAGAAAACATGAGCCATAATTCATGAAACTCAATTACTAACTAAAATAAACATATAAACAAGCATTTGTCATTAAACAAATCATGATATTCACTGTTTTTGCCCGCTGTTATATTATAACCAGTTCAATTTAAAATAAATTATCCAGTGCTAGAAATTCATTTTTTATTTTGCTGCACACAGTAGTATTCTATGCATATGATAGTTGTATGTGAATTAATGTCTTTGATTCTGATAGTAAACTTTTGATATGAAAATTTCACTGAAGTAAGGTTTTGTACTAATTCTATATAACATAATCAAGAAAAATTTTCACAAAATAATGCACTAACAAGACCATCTGGAATTTTTAAACAAAATATTAAGAATTTATAAGGCAAGCTATAAAAACCACAATATTTATAAAATAAAAATGAAATATAAATTGAAATATAAAAGAATTATTTAAAAAGAAATTATTTCCTGAGATAGATGAAATTTTAAGACCTACCAGTACATAAAACATAAATTCACTTTTTTATACTTAAAATGAAATGTCTGTATGATGATGCTTAATGTTTCATTTACTTTTTTAAGTTTTTATAATCTAAACTCTGATAACTGAGTTTTCGTTGGTTTAGTTTATAACTAAATTTAATATTATAGATTAAGACCAGCTAGTTGTGTAGTAGTTAGCATCTTGTCTTCTTATTCAATTGTCTCTGGGTTCAACTCCAGCCAAGAATTTAGTGTACTTAATCCTTTCATTAGTTCCATCGTAAAAAAATTATGATTTCTTTTTTTAATGTCTACTGAATGGATAAGTAAATAGTGCATAAAGCAAAATAAGATTGTAGATGTTATTTCTGACTCAACAAATACAAATTTAAGAAAAACCAAATCATTGTAAGTAGAAATTGGTATTATGGTAAATGAAATGGTAACTTAGGTATAAGTTACCATATGTATATAATACTCGTTCACTCTTGTGAAAGTAAGTTGTTGAGTTAAAAGAAAAGTTGCAAACAAATCATTTAGGATAATAAATTGCAAAAAATTTAGTTTATAAAATATCTTCATAAAACTTAATTACACCCAGAATAATTTGCTATGGAGGGTTCAAATACTCACTTAATGTTTACTGAATAAGTAAGTATTTGAACCCTCCATAGCAAATTACTTACAATTAAGTATTTGAACCCTCCAAACCCTCTATTTTTTTTAGATTTTTGTACCAAAAACTAAAAAATTAGTGTACTATCTTTTTATCAAATTTCCCAATTAACATATAAATATATATTTGATTTAATGACTAATTAGTTATAATGTACAAGAGGTTATCTCTAATATAGTAAAATATTTACACTAGTTTCTTTTTTTATGGAAAATATACATACATGGTAACACCTTGAGCAAACAAGTTTTCATACTGTTCTTGTGATGAATAATTTGGTATCACCATTCCATTAGTAATTACGACTCTTGGAAGCTCAGGTTTACTTGGAAATAAACCAAGTGGATGTCCAGAATAAAGCACTAATGTCTGCTGTTCAGTCATCTCAGATAAATATTTCATTACTATCCAGAACTAAAAAATTTGAATGTATAACTGATCAATTAACATAAAAAAAATGTATAATCAATTTTAGTAAAATATGATCATAACTTTTATAAAATTTACATTAGCTTATAATAATAGTATAATTCATGAGCTGAAACCATGGTCAGTCTACAGCATAACAAAACTTACAAATAAGAATTAAGTGGTAGCATGTGATTGTGGTACGGTATTTAACAATAAATCATTTAATTTAAAGTAGTTGACTAAGTAGGATTTCAAACTACACTAAGCTTCTCAAAAATGTTCTACTTCATATTTTACATTTTAATTCTTTTGACTACAATACATCTATTGTAACCTTTACACTAATTTCAATCATTAACACTTTTCTTCCAGTAAAATAGTCATATATGTCTTACCAATTTCTAATTTTTTCTATCTCAGATTTCATAAAACTACAGTGCTGAACATTTTGTTCACTTCTGAATAAAGATATACTTGAGTAAAATTTTCAAAAAATAGTCAAAAATAGTGTATGTTATTTATGATTTATGTTTTGCACAAAGTTCACAACCCCTAATTTGTTTCTCTGAACAAGCCTATACTCCACATTTACTTTTCCTTCTTCCCTTCCACAGCTGTAGAATTCCAAACCACCATTAATATTAGGTTTCATCACCTTTTCTATGTCTAAGTTCTCTGTTTCTCTTTATTGTCTCTTTTATACTCTTCAACTTTTGCTAAAGAAACCAACATATAAAACAGTCATGCTGTCTTTCGTTTAAGTTTTAAATTATCGTGACTGTCTTTCTCACTTTATCGCTTGCAGAAGCATACCTGAAGTTTTACCTTATTATTATCTTTACGTTTCCATTTTCATTATCTGATTTTATGTTAGTTATACTATATTTGTTCACCAAGATACTATTCTTTTCATCTAACCTCAGTAATTCTTGTCACATCTGAACTTAGCCAGTCTATTTATTGTTTTAAATTATCTTTCCCATCATTCTTAATTAAATCAGTAAAATTTTACATATTGAAGTGAAGATATCAGAATTCTAATATTCCCTGACAGTTTTTTGTTGAGTAGTCCCCACAAAAAAAAGATTAAAATCAGTAAGTTTTACTCTGTGTAGCACTACTGTATCGCATAATAACATGATAAAAATATATCCTCAGAATTTAAAGATGTATTTTTTCAATTCTGTTTGCCATGAAAATTTAAATTCTAGTAGGTTTTAAGATATGATTTTCTGTTATTCAGATTATAATGATAATTCACATTTAATTCTTATCAGTTACTGAAAAGTTCAAATTCTAGTAAAGGCAGTTACTTTTATATAGATTTGAATACTACATTGTGGATATTGGTGATCTTTGGTGGTTGGTTTTCAATTAACCACACATCTCAAGAATGGAAAAGAAGTAATACCTTATGGTGATTCCGGAAGTTAATCATAAAAAGAAAAAAAGAAGTTACTGAAAGGAGTTATTGTATCTGCCACTTAATTAAGCGAAAGATAATTAGAGTCTGATCTACAAGAAATATAACAAGGATGCAACACAATTACAAATAACTTCTCAAAATAGTACAAGTAAGATTCTGGGTATAAAACTAGATGAATGTCTATAATGAGATTTTCATGTAGACTATATTAAAAGTAAAGTGAATAAAACTTTTCATGTAACTTAATCTTTTAACATATTCTTTAAGTGATGCAATTATTAGGATGGTATAACTTATAATCATAGGATATTTCATCTTCAATGAATGAGAGGATTTTATTGAGAGAAGTTCATGAGAGGATTTCATCTTTAGAACAAAATAGTCAAACTGTTACTAGTTTGAAAGAGAAAGGCAAATTGTTTTCAAAACAAAAATAATAATATTCCATTATAATTTTTCATCATTTACATTATTTTCACCAACTATTTCCATAAAGAAAAGTAATTTTCAACCTTATTGAACCTGAAGGTTCTACTATAGTATCCTGTTAATTATCCACGTTCCCTGAACCTGATAAAAAATCTTTTGAAGTAACAGAATATTAAATGAAACTTAGATTCTACAACTCCTTCCATATGAATTATGGAAAAACATTACGTGGTTTTTATTAACAAAGTAGTTTTCATTTTTCACTCATCAATAGTAAATATTATTTTATTGATTTTTTTTTGTATAGATAATAAATGAATCATCACTATCATTCTATTTATAGTTCTGTCGTTGAACTACTTGTTTGCATCTTGCTTGGAATTATAATTTAATTTTATTGATTATAGAGTGTACCTTGGCTATTCCAGTGTGACATGATTTATGAAATATCATAACTTAATGCACTATTGTAATTAATTGTATGAGATGATACCATACTGCCAAACAGCATGGCAGAATAGTGATACCTCTGGATTTCATTCAGAAAGTTCAAGTTTACAATCTCATTCAGGATCAGCATTTTTTATACAATACAAAAATCATCTCTCAGATATAATTATTATACTCAGGAGAATAGGTGTATGATATAATATTATTACAACTATATGTCATAATTGTATCAAGTCAAGTTTTTATAACAGCTCTGTATTTTATATATATATATATAAAAAAGGCTAAAGGCTCCTGGAATAGACGGAATATCTGTAGAATTACTGCGCAGTGCAGGTGAGGAAGCGATTGATAGATTATACAAACTGGTGTGTAATATTTATGAAAAAGGGGAATTTCCGTCAGACTTCAAAAAAAGTGTTATAGTCATGATACCAAAGAAAGCAGGGGCATATAAATGTGAAGAATACAGAACAATTAGTTTAACTAGTCATGCATCAAAAATCTTAACTAGAATTCTATACAGAAGAATTGAGAGGAGAGTGGAAGAAGTGTTAGGAAAAGACCAATTTGATTTCAGGAAAAGTATAGGGACAAGGGAAGCAATTTTAGGCCTCAGATTAATAGTAGAAGGAAGATTAAAGAAAAACAAACCAACATACTTGGTGTTTATAGACCTAGAAAAGGCATTCGATAACGTAGACTGGAATAAAATGTTCAGCATTTAAAAAAAATTAGGGTTTAAATACAGAGATAGAAGAACAATTGCCAACATGTACAGGAACCAAACAGCAACAGTAACAATTGAAGAACATAAGAAAGGGAGTCCGACAAGGATGTTCCCTATCTCAGTTACTTTTTAATCTTTACATGGAACTAGCAGTTAATGATGTTAAAGAACAATTTAGATTCGGAGTAACAGTACAAGGTGAAAAGATAAAGATGCTACGATTTGCTGATGATATAGTAATTCTAGCCGAGAGTAAAAAGGATTTAGAAGAAACAATGAACGGCATAGATGAAGTCCTACGCAAGAACTATCGCATGAAAATAAACAAGAACAAAACAAAAGTAATGAAATGTAGTAGAAATAACAAAGATGGACCACTGAATTTGAAAATAGGAGGAGAAAAGATTATGGAGGTAGAAGAATTTTGTTATTTGGGAAGTAGAATTACTAAAGATGGACGAAGCAGGAGCGATATAAAATGCCGAATAGCACAAGCTAAACGAGCCTTCAGTAAGAAATATAATTTGTTTACATCAAAAATTAATTTAAATGTCAGGAAAAGATTTTTGAAAGTGTATGTTTGGAGTGTCGCTTTATATGGAAGTGAAACTTGGACAATTGGAGTATCTGAGAAGAAAAGATTAGAAGCTTTTGAAATGTGGTGCTATAGGAGAATGTTAAAAATCAGATGGGTGGATAAAGTGATAAACGAAGAGGTATTGCGGCAAATAGATGAAGAAAGAAGCATTTGGAAAAATATAGTTAAAAGAAGAGACAGACTTATAGGCCACATACTAAGGCATCCTGGAATAGTCGCTTTAATATTGGAAGGACAGGTAGAAGAAAAAAATTGTGTAGGTAGGCCACGTTTGGAATATGTAAAACAAATTGTTAGGGATGTAGGATGTAGAGGGTATACTGAAATGAAACGACTAGCACTAGATAGGGAATCTTGGAGAGCTGCATCAAACCAGTCAAATGACTGAAGACAAAAAAAAAATATATATATATATATATATATATATATATAAACTATTTGTATCTGTTTTTATATATATTTGATGCAATTTATCATGTACTTTTACAGTAATTAAATATACTAGTATGAAACATTGAAGCAATATATTATATATTACATATCAGGCATGTATGACAGATTATCTAAACAAACATGTTATCAATTATTTATCTTCATTAAACTTTTAAAACTAATATTTTACAACCTGAGCCCAATTAGAGAAGACTTGACCATTTCCTCCATAAGTGACTAATTCTTGAGGAAACTGTGCAACAGCTGGATCTAAATTATTACATATCATTAACATTATTGCAGCTGCCTGATTACATTTGGCAGGAAAATCTTGTATCGGATAAGCTCTGAAAATAACACTTTGTAAATTATGTCAGATTATATAGAAAATTATATATTAAATGCACTAATTTAACACAAGATTGTTTAATTACAATGAATTAAAAAATTATAAACTAAACTTTACTAAATTATTATTGTATTAGAAATAACTTTTTTTGTTTTTTTGAATGAAAATTTTAAATTAACCAACTTTTTCACTTAAACACTTTCTTTTGCAATCAAAACAGCAATGAAACAATAAGAACAAATGAATAACAGGAACATTGGAAATGCAAAACATCACAGCATTAGTTTCCCAAGAAAGATCACAAAAGTGATTAAGCACTTTAAAACAACATGCTCAGTTGTTTAAAAATAGTTCAGTTGTTATTTTAAAATTGATTGATTTGAATCAATTTCAATACCATTCATGTGCATCATTAAGATTTATAAAAATTAACAACCTGCTTAACCTTACCTGTTTTTGCAATATAACTGCAAAAACCATTAAATCAACAAGCATAACTCACATTAAACTGGACTGTATATCTGTATATACTGGACTGTATATCTGTATAGGTCACTGGTTCAAATCTATATATATATATATATATATACACTTAAATCTAGCCATAGCAAAGCATTGCCGGGTGGCTAGTATAATATAGACAGTACGTATTATTTGTATACATAAGATTATTATACACTGCATCTAGGCAAAATATGCAATCATATATGTGCATTCATATTAACTGATAATCAATCAGCGTTATAGATTGATTATCAATCAGTAATATTGGTGTCAATAATATTATTTTAATACTCAGGGTATTTAAATGAGTTATTTATTTGAGTTATTTAATTTTTAAATACTCATTATAAATATTCACTTTTTGTGACTCCTTTTTAAATGAGGAACTTTAAATTTTATTTAAAGAAGGGCTTTTAATTTTTAAAAAGTCCTTCAGAGAGCTGCACTCAGCTCCATACAACTCATACAGCTCGTGGCAACTCACTCAGCTCTGTACAGTTCCCACAGCTCCTGAAAGTTCACTCAGCTCTATACGGGTCACACAGCTCCTGGCAGCTCACTCAGCTCCATCCACGCTATAAAAGCTGGCTCCACACTAGAATAGTGGATTCTAGTTCCTTCATCCAGAGTCTCAACTTTTGTTTGTTATGAATGTACAATTAATTAATACAATAATGTTAAATATATGAATTACAAGTTCATGATTATAATAAAAACAATCTATATTAAAAATGAAGTAAAGACTTTTATTTATTTGCTTGAACCAGGGAACAACAAATATTTAGAATTATTTCTTCTAATTCTTTTATATATATATATATATAGATTAAAAGAAAACAATTGAAATTTTGATAAAACATAACAAAAATGAACATTACAGCACTTCACAAACTTTAACCTTTCCCGTTTTCCGTTTACCCTTTCTCCCTTTTCCTTTTCCACCTTTCCCTCATTTTCCTTTTTCTAATTTTCATTTATACCATATTCCCTTTCAATTTCCTCCATTCCCCCCTTCCATTGCCAAATTTCCCCTTTCCCCATTCTTCCCTCATTTCTCTTTCCCTTATTTGGTTTTTTCCCTTAATCTTTCTCCCCTTTCCATTTTCTTTTTTCTTCTTTCGCCTTTCCATTTCCTTTTCCCGTTTTCTCTTTTTTCCATTTTCTCTTTTTTCCATTTTCCCCTTTTTCCCTTTTCCATATTAATTTTCTTATTAGGGACATCTATAATCACTTTGAATTAAAATTGTATAATAGTTATCCTATACGAATAATAAAATAATATACCATTATTTTTAATCTAAAACTTCAGTGACAATGTTATCAATAATAACTAAGGACGTTAAAATAATCGTTAATATATGATAGAAAAATAAAAAAAAAACATCTCAATGAGTGAATAAATTCAGTTTAAATAAATTGGCTTGCTTATTTGATCACTTTTTGGATGTATTAAATTACATTACTATGTTTTTTAAGACATTACAAAAAATAAAATGCTTAAATAAATGAAAAAATGAAGTCATTTATTACTTTCATTGAATATACTATTTAGACCATAGTAGATAAAAGAAGATTATATAATAAAAATAAATAAATAATTAGTACTACTTACTTCAACTGAAACTGGGGTAAAAACCGATACATATAGATGTGTCCATAGTTCTTTAGTTCCTCAGAAAAATCAAATGATAATTCATCATGTAAGTAAGGAGGAAAATAACGCAATGCATTTTTAACTGCAAGCTGAAAAATAATGTAATAATATAGCGTAATTCTCTTCACACTTTCAAAATTCATAGAAAGCCTAGTAGTATGAAAACCTTACATTCAAGTCCCTGTGTGACCTTTGATTGACCTTTGATCCTTGAGTCCAAATTGGCGCAGAACCTGATGGTATGTTTTCCAAGATTACCCCCTGTTTATAATTACATTTTCACGCTAAAAGAGTGGATTTACTGCACAAAACACAGGTTTGAGATGCCCCCAAAATTACAATAAAGAACCAACAAAGAAATTGACGGTTGAATGTGTGGTCATGTTTTCACGAGTGTTTCGATACATTAAATAACGATTTCTCAAAAAAAAGAGCGTATCTCGAAAACGGTGCGTCCTAGGCTAAATCTGACACGATTTTTGAAAGGCTTTACCAAAAGTGTACTTTGCGATCCCCTCGGAACGGTAGAGCCCAGCCCCATGCGTCTAGATCCAATTGTTCTCTAAATACGCCTTTTTTTCAGAAACTTTTCGTATTTGATGATGTAAAATATCATATATATTTACCTGTATATATATTTACAATGAATGTTAACTATCATTAGCTACAAAAATACAAAATAAAAATATTCGCTATCTTTGACCTATTACTGTTGCTTTATCACAATGCCCGTCAACAGAGAGTTACTATATTATCGTAAATTAATAAACAATACGCTACTGTATTAGGCTTAAAATTCTCTTCCGCTTCAACTTTAATTTTCAAATCAATTGCTCACATCTTTACGGATTCATTTTGACGCGAGCAATCAATCACATATAAAGTATATTTGCTTTTGTAATCGGAAAATGTGTACGGCAAATCTATATTTTTATAATATGATTTTTGAAAATTAATAAACATTCTATACATCAATGTTTGATTCCCTTCGTACGGGTTTGAATTTATTATTACATTAATATTTTTCACGTTACAAGAATCAAATTCTGAATGCGTCCTTTATGGCGTTATCTTTCCTATAAGTTTGAAAACCTACTATAACATAGCGCGCGGTTTATCTATTTGCGACTAAGTTGTCACGTTCCATACAAAAGAATCCGTTTGAGGAACAGCCGTATTTTCGTGAAGGTCCCACGCTCTTAATGCCATACGCACATCTTTATTTTGATCTGTCATCTTAATCAGTTCCAATTCGGGCACGACCTTTAAATATGGAACAACCCACACGATTTCTGTTAATTCTATCTTAGATTTATGGTCGGGAACCGTAGCGCATATCGCGTTTACATCGCTATCAAAATGTCTCAACACTAATTCCTGTCTATTGTTTATGATTATTTTTTAATAGACTATAATAAATTATTTAATAATTATATTAATAATTATTTATAATAAATTATTTTTTAATAGACTATAATAAATTTGATTGGTCAAGTTCATATATTTAATTACGTAAAATGGGTTTCAGCGAAACCCAACAGCATTGATAACAGTATGCATAAATTAAAAGTACCATTTTCATCTAAATTGACTATTTTTTCCACTGATCCATCCGGCAATTTCAGCCGATGAAATAGGAGCGATATTTATTATTTGATCTGAAAAATGTGTTATATTCGGTTTGAGAATTCTCGGACCATAACCCACCAGACTGCCGATGCTGCAATCTTTATCCGAAAAATCTATCCATACAGTGCTTTTAATTTCGCATTGTGACGTATTGATGTTTGCTCGCAAAGAATGGTTTTTTTTTTTTCATTTCATTCTATATATACTCACCGAAATTTCGATTTCATAACTATACGTCGGTGTTGTTATATAATTTCTTTGTAAATACATAATTATTATTTTCATATTTTTTAACATCCTTGTCTAACGCGTAACACAATTTATTATTTTTATTCTCTTCCACGTTCGGAACAGTGCTGCTGGTCATAAAAAATTTTAAACCCATTTCGTATTTGCCTTTTGAAAGGATCATTGGAAGAGTAAACGATTTCCTAATAGTCGAACTGTTACTGTCAATCGATAATAGACACTACAAATGTATTCTATTTATATAGAAAAAAAAACATAATTTATTCAAATAAAAATTCTAAACATAATCGACCGCAAATTACATTGTCGTCGGCTTGATATCTAGTACAATTGTACGTTACATTAGACTTCCCGAAATAATTCATCAATACTGAAGGAGGATGCGCATCACCTTTGCTATCAAAATAATCTACATTTTTATCGATTTTCCGGAAACAAACCAATGCGTTCCGCGACTGTTTGAAGTGTCTAAATTAACTATAGTGTATGCATTTTTCCTAATCTTTTACGGTTACGCGTCGAGCATAAAAATATCTCTAAAACGTGGAATTATCAACTGTTTCGCGTACTCAATCAATCCGTAATTGTATAAAGTGCGTTTCGGTTTTGAATCAGTTACTTTTTTTTTTATTAATTTTCTTAGTACCGCTAGCACCTTTCTTTAATTTTAATCGCCTACCACTTTTCTTAAGTCTTAATCTACCACCAAATTTCGATTTGGCGTTCATCGAGTTAGTTATAAAGTAGGCAGCTGCTCTTTCAGCGAAACTGCTATCTGGTGCGATTACATGTTCCCAAGCTCGTTCAGCGAGCGCTTTATTGGCTTGAGATCTCGTTTTACTATCTGGATACTTCGAATAAGCTATATCGTGCAGTTTACAGGGATCGTCAAATTTATTGACGCCTTTCTCACCAAATTTCAATCGCTTATCTAATTTCGTTCCCGCCCCACAATAATTGTAACCTCACAAATAAGCTTCAAGCGAAAATAATAAACGGAGCTGTAAACGGCTTATTTCCGTTTACAGCTTTATTGATTGTAGAACCTTTATTGACTACAGAGCCGATAATACCGTGTCCTTTCTTCTTATTTTTCGTAGAGTTTTTCTACCAAAGCGGTTCGCCGATCGTCTAGACAACGATGAGATTGACCAGCTGGTAGCAAACAAGACAAAATTAATATTCAAGGGGATTGTAGGGAAAACCTACAATGTCGTTTTCGAATAGGTATTTAATTCAAAAGGAGAAGACGATAGAGGTATAGGAAAATAGTCCTTTTCAGGACTACAACAACACATAACACGTACAACAAAAACTTTGAAACACACATTCAATTTATTATACACAAAACAAAAAAACACTAAACCCCCGTACAGAAAATGTGTACGAACTATTGTTTTATTTAAAATAACAGTTTTTACAATTGCTATATGTAGTGGTTCCAAGGCCCGTTACATGATCTGGTAATAAATTTATCTACTATCAGGTTATGTGACAAATGGTGAGGAGAGTGTGTAATAAGTTAATTTTTTTCGGGAATACACAATCTTTAAAAATAGAGAATTTTTTAATTTCTGTTCACCCGATACCCAAAAACTACAACCAGCAGTCAAGGTAATTTTTAACTCAAGCAATGCTAAAAAAAAGAAATGATTTTAAAAACAGAAAATAAAATAGACTATAATAAATTTGATTGGTCAAGTTCACATATTTAATTACGTAAAATACAGATACATAGCTAAATTAGAATTTGCATTTCATCCAGAAAATAACTATACATTTTATATAGAACATCCCTGTGTACTTAAAAACTTTCATTACTTAGAATCAGCTTGTAAACAATTTGGTTTAAAATATAAAGTGTTGTACGTTGAAAAATATGTTCATTTGAAAGAAACAGTGAAATAACTTATTAGTATCAATGCCTTTCGTGCACAATACAAAAAAACCAAAGACAGATCCGATTATGAACAGTTTATTTTAAATCAATTAGAATTCAAAAATATTAATGATAGTATACAAATCTCTCTTTATTTTTTTGCTCGTGGTAAATTTTTGTAATAAACAACATAATTTTTAACTTATATTTTAATTTTTTACGAGTGTTGGCCTCTCGGGGAGAGATTTCACTCGTTAAAAAAATCTCAACGCGCCGCGGTTGCTACCTTTTGGGTGGTATGGAAATGCAACAACAACGCTATAATCCATCATACGGCAATGTAGGGCTGATTTGGTTTTTCTTTTGAATTGTAACGGACTTTTTTTCTTTGTATTTCAGTTAGGTGGTGATGGTGGTAGCAGCAGTAACGGTCTACGTGTTGCACATGCGCGGCCGCTTTGAATCCGGCGCTTTCGCGCCTACCACTGTAACGGACGTTCAAAGTAAGACGCTGAAATAAATATATTTCAGTTTTCACTCAATACAAAAAAGGGAAAAGGGAAATTCCCATGAAGAAAAAGGGAAAATCCAAGGCTGCGACACTAGCGCTCCTAGTTATCACCAGGAGAATAGTGACTCAGTACCGTGTGTGTGTGTGTGTCTCTCTCTCTCTCTCTGTGTGTGTGCGTGTGTGTGTGTGTGTGTATGTATGTGTGTGTGTGTGTGTGTGTGTGTGTGTGTGTGTGTGTGTGTGTGTGTGTGTGTGTGTGTGTGTGTGTGTGTGTGTGTGTGTGTGTGTGTGTGTGTGTGTGTGTGTACAGACTGATGTGACGCTAAAACTCACAATTCATCATTTCCCCGCTAATGTAGAACATTTTTCACTCAATACATCAGGGAGCCGCTGTAGCCAATTCGTTTAAGGCGTCAGTCTTTCGCGTCCCTCATGACACGGTTCAGGTAAAAGCCAACAAAGTGTTTTTCCCTTCAAATATTATTTATTTATTTAATTCAAACCGACCACTCCACAACAGCTGTTCAAAAGTGCTACCAACCTTTGAAATATTACTTCAACAATTTAAATATATAACCAGGTTGGCAACACTGACGGGCTACGAACACCACTGACGTCACAATCCAATATGTCCGACCACCGCCATCTTGAATTCGTGACGTCATTCCAAGATGTCGGACGCCGCCATCTTTGAATCAAATATGGCGGACTGTCTCCCATCTTATATTTTGGCGCAATATCCCCATTTCCGTACTACTCTACATATATAGTGTTTGGTTGATTGGAATTTCGAGTAGCCAAAGTTTCTGAATAATGTACAACTCATTTCATCAGCAGGAATTCTGACCGATGAGATAATTTAATATTTTCAACACATTTTTACAATAATAATTAATCTTTAATGTATGTAAATTAGGTGGTAAAGATCTTCACCTCCAAAGTATTTTATATAAACCAAAAAAATACAATAATTTATCGAAAAAACAGATTATTTCGTGTTTAATTATACTAAACCGGTTAAACTATAAAATACATTATGTTTTAAGAAGTACTTTTTATTTTATGTTTTCATTTGAGTGAGTATAGATTTAATCTCATTTTCTAAATGTGTCTTAATGTTAGCAGTCACGAGATCGTCTGTAATGCGAACATTTAATTCAGCATCTATATACTTATCAATTTTTCTTTTAAGCGGCTCGAGCGCATCTGTCATAAACTTTACACTTGCATCTGCAAGCCTCTTTTCTTCATCCTCTTTATACTTTTTAATCCTTACATCATAGTTTATTATCACCCTGTCTAAACTTTCCATTGCGATTTTGAACATATCTTGAGCTTGTTTAAAATAAACGCGTCCTTTTTAATCCTTACATCATAGTTTATTATCACCCTGTCTAAACTTTCCATTGCGATTTTGAACATATCTTGAGCTTGTTTAAAATAAACGCGTCCGCGCCGTCAATCGGATCAGATAAATTACACAATATATGATTTTGTATATCATAATGTTCATCTTCTGTTTGGAATGAACCAATTCCTGGAGGTCCAGAAATACCTTTTCCATTCTTTCCTCGTTGTCTTTTACTACCGAATCTTATTCGTGTTCATGAAATTTCTATATAAAAAATAATGCTCTAATACCAATAATCTATTCAAATTCAACATCTCTCAATTCTTTAATTATGGATATTATTTCATTCGAAACGCTCTTGTTTCCAACGTCTTATTCACCCACAAGGGTATACAATCTAGCTAACAATTCATTTGGATCATCCCAGTATAAATAGATTGTATTTTAATTGAATTGAGAGTGCAGTAGTCCGCTACCTGAAAAAGATGTGGCTGGTGTTTTATATGCAGATCTATCTGTTCGTTTTGGAGGAAAAGGCTTTCTGATTACTTCCTTATATTTGAAGGGTTTATTCGTTTTTACGACGCCGGCACCTGTCAAGTACGCACCAGTTTGTTTCAACATTTCACCATAAGTTTGCATATCTGTTTTGTGAAGTTTCTTCAGATCTGGGTTTTTACAAATTAACAACTCTAAAATATCAAGTGCGGCTGAATATATAAAATCTCCCAAATAATTTTTTTATCATCTACAAATTTAATTTCTTTATTTCCTAATGTGCTCGTATTTGTACTTTTATCATATTTCACACCATATAATGAATCATTGATACATTTGGACCTGTTTTTATCATTTATAAATATGGTTTTATAGCTTCTTTATATTCTTTACTTGTAATTGAATCTTGCGTTTCAGAAACTTGTGTAAATGGAGTGTCTGGCACAATATCTATATATATATTGTAAATGTCACCTTCATGTGCAGATTAGTTTGTTCTATGGTAATGTTGTTTTTTCAGATAACATTGTTGAAGATGCTATATCTTTTTCTTCATCATCATCTGAAAGTTCTAAACCTTACTCTAACAAACTCTGTTCACACCTATCTTGATGTTTCTGTAAATGACCTGTCAATGTATCACCCAATTCGCGTCCTACTCTATCTATATCAATTTCTCCATCCGTTGAAGGAGGAGGTGGTTTTGATTTATCAATTTTTTTTTAAATTTCTTGTATGGGATTTATTATCGGTCGAAAGCGTTTTTGAAATAAAGCATCTTTGGCTAAACCTATCACGAAAGCCGCATGTTTAAGTTTAAAATCTTTATTCAATTTATCAATTTCAACCATTTGTTTCCCCTTCCTGTCCTACAATAAAAAAAATTAAAATGCAAACAATTAATTTATTCATCTAAACGTGCGTTCGTTCACCGTCCGTTCAGCGTTAAATCATCGATTAAAATTTACCGATACTGTTTCTATAACGACCTTTATTTTTATCACTCTCTATCCATAACTAGAAAACCTTAACAGTTCGCGTTTTAAACATAATGATTTAAAATCATCAAACGATATGTCAACGTTTACGTGTTCATCGTAAATATGTTGTAAATTTACCGTCTTGTCTGAATAATATTAGAAAATGGCAGTTGTCACGTACGAGTTATTTTGGCATTTTTAAATATGTTTGCGCTAGATAAAAACAATTTTATTGTGACGACCTCTCGCAAAATAAGCACCGATATTGCCTTGTTTTTCTTTGATTACATCATCAAAAATCATTAATTAATAGGGTTCACTCGCTTCCGGTTATAAAACTTGATCGTTTTTAGTAAATTCATGGTAACCAAGTTCTAGATTATCATCATTAAGTTTGATAATATTTTATATAGAGGTTGGTAAAGGGATTTTGAAAAAATGTACAAGTTCTGAAAACGTACTCCGTTAGGTTGAACTAAAAGATTAAAGACAATATTTGTTATACCGCAATTTTATGGACCGCATACAATACATTTAATAGTGTTGGTAATAAAGAGCTATGCCTACTTCGTTTTTTGAATCCGTAACCATCATTGCGTTCACGATGGGGAACTTTTTTTTCTGTTGTACTTCCTTCATCTACATCTTTTATGAAAATTTTGTTATTGAAAATCAATAACATTTGTATATATAGAGAAAAATAAATACACACCTAACTACACGCCACTAAATTATTGATATATCTATTCTATAGATATTCATACAAATACAAATTTGTATGAAATAACATATTAATACAACTGAAACAATCAATTGAAACATTATTTGGGAATCTGTATAGAAATAAATAAAGTGTTTATCAATAAACTATAGATCTTATGCCGCAGCTGATATGTTTACTCTTTGAACTAATAGTAAGTAAATTATAAGGGCATTTTGCCAAATCATTTTCAAATTCCTCATCAAAATCATTTTCATAATCATAATATTTATCTAATGTATGTAACCAAGAGTACCATCACTATGAAGAGTTATTTTTATATGAAATGCATCCAATTTATAGTGAGCAAAAAACTCAATAAATTCAGTAATTTGAGATTTTATTGGTTTATACCCTATCTTAAAGGAATAATTAATATTAAATCTATGTGTGTGAGGGTTTTTGGATGCAACTGTTGCGGGAATATTGTTATCTATTTTATAAATGATTAAACATCTACATCAATAAAATATTGTGTTTGATGTTCATTTAACATCACTTGGATCTATCCAGGATCTATCTTAGCCATTGTCGCTACATACGTATATACATTAAAAAGCTACATACGCCTTGTCGCCTTTTCGTCTGAGTATTTTCTCAATTTAATTTACATCCTTGTGTTTGTTTTTTTCTAATGCGTGTTGATAAAGACATACTTTTACAAGTTCATTTCTTTTATCAATCAGTTCATATGTAACCGGTCGAGATTCAGCGTGCATCGTATGTATTTTGAATATTTTATTCGGTAAATAACCCTTATCGAATACCTTTTTATGTTTGCTTATGCGAACGTAATCGCCAACATTAAATTTAAATTTTACAACACCCTTTTTTCTATCGTATTTTGTTTAGATTTGCAAGCACTTGTGATTAGTTCGTCTTATTTACATCTTTAGGTATAAATTCTGTAGCTGAATGCACAGTATCGTTATACTCGTCAACGAGGGCTTGCAGTGTGTCAATCCATTTATAGTTGCCGTTTTCTGTAAATTTAGTCCACATTTTCATATTCAATGTTCTGTTAAAACGTTCAACTATAGCGGCTTTTTTATCTGAATTGGTGGAATAATATAGTGGCCGCGACTTCTATGCCCGTCTTCTTTAACGGTATAGTGTACACAAATTTAGTAAAAGAATCGATAACCGTCAACAAGTATTTGTAACCTTATTGGTTCGAGACATGGTATCATTTCGACTGTCTCTTGGTATAGGTCGTTCAAACCTTTGATTTTATTCTTTGTAGTAGAATAATTACATCTAGCCGGCTTGTATAATTCTTTCGCTAAATCGGCTTTAACTGATATTGCTGCTGCTGCTGCTCCGTTCTATACCAGAAGAAAAATAACAAATCTAAAACGTATTACATCAGTTGGAATGAACCAAATTAAGAATTCTTAAAAATTTGGGGATATTCAAAATGCTATTGCTAGTATTAAATCATCACAAACATACGTTCCTCTTATGATTTCACACAGTACCAGTAACTTTTGACATTTTCACATCGGACCGATGTGAAATATTCTAATAACTCTTTAGATTGTTTCTTTTCTAATCATTTTTTAAATCGTTTCCCACCATCATGACATAATTAAAATTATTAAAAGTCTTTATGTATAAACTATCGTTCCTGTTTTATCAATATTCATGTTTGTATGAAAATGTTTAGATTTCTTTAATTATTTTGGTCGCTCGAATCTAAGCGACCAAATGATTCTATTAATTTTTGAGATCCTTTATTACAAAACCAAAAGATCTAGTTGTAATTATTTGTAACAAAACTAAACTAACGTAAATAGTAATTTAAGATGTAGACTAATTTTTTAGTATTTAATTTAATATGTGGGATAATTATTTTTTCCTTTTCACCATATATTGATCGATTTCTTTATGACCGTATGGAAGTGTATCTATAAGGTTTTCTAATGCGAATCTTTTGTCATCATAAGGAGAGAGAGCTTTTTTACATTGATCAATCGAATAAATTTGTTGATTAAAAGTACTTAATGATTTTGATGTGGAATATGAAATGTTTATATTGAATAATCAATTTTTATACATTTCATTATTTAAAACGTTCAAGTTGTCTTTATCAAATATATGAGAACCTTTTTTAATCCCCCTTGGCTGTGTTTTTTTGTTGTAAACGATATTCGCTGGGTCTCCAAAATAAAGAATACATTTTAGCTCTAAACCTAACAGATTCGTAGATTGGTTGACCCTTCATTTCATCTTTTAAACGACCTATATCGTATTTACTCGATGCGTAAATATTTTGATCTTGTTTATTCAATTCTTTGCCACTATACCAACAAAAATGTTCATCTTTTTTTATAATTGAGTATAATAACGAATCTGTATCTGTCATTGGTAGCTTTATGTTTTCATGGCCGTACCTAGATAAAAAGTGGTTACAGTGATAATCGTACATGATTAATTTTGCCAAATCTGTCAGTGTTAAACCTATATATATGGGTTTGTTTAAGTATATATTTTTCTTCTACATTGATATTCCAACTACAGCCTTTCCGTAAATATAATTATATTTAACTCTTAGACTAGCGTTTAATTTTTTAAACTTGGATTCGTCATTGATCAAACACGTATCGATTAGCTTTCTTACATTTTCAATAGATTTTCCATAAACACTGTTAATTAATAGCTTATAAACCTTTTTTTCAATCTTATCTTTAGTACACCACGCATAGAAATATTTCTCAACATAACCTTTCAATCATGGAGATTGATTAAAACAAACGGCTCTATGTATTTTCAATAACACTATACCTGTTGTAGATATAATTTTAACGTTCTGTAATTTAGAACGTATTTGTGTTTATCTTTCAAAGTACACAATAATTTTTTACACGCTACTCGATTTTCATCACAGACAAATGGAGAAATCGTACTATTGGGAATGGATTCTTTCTCTCGCGCGAATGGGTAATGTTATGCGATTCGTTTAAGGGTTTAGGATATGCTAAATCGACTTCTAAATTATAACCCGTTTCCGCATCATCTTTCACATCGCTTAGACTATTTACGAACAAATATTCAATTTCGTTTTCATCACACCATCTGAATCCATCTACAGGCAACGGTTCCATCAAACATCGCCCGTAAAGAGATCGGTCGTCGTAATATTTAATGAATTTTATTGGTTTATTTTTATCGAAAATGCCCTCATAATTCGTATCGTTAGCCATAGCGTAACGATTGGGAAACATTGACACGCCGCCGTGAATGCCTTTTTCAAAAAGCAAATACATATCCGGGGATCTGTAACTATTTCTAATTGCACCTTCGAAGCGTTGAGGGCGGCGAACCACGATAAATGTGCAGCAGATATATAATGACACGGATCTAAATTGTTTATTTCAGTCATTTTATTACGAAAACTTTCAAATACATCAGCCAACAATATGACATCCAATTTCATATAGAAATCATGATATTCACCTAGCGTTTTAATTTTAAATCGATTCCAAACGTTTTGCGCGTGATTATACTTCGATTCAGATGTTTTTTCTTTAAATCATCATAAATTGCTTCGGTAAGTGGTAGTTGTGTTTCATCGAAACAGATGCCGATTTAATATACGTATATGGATAAACGCCTTTTTGTTAAATTAACAGGTTCATCACGGCTCTATCTTTATTGTTTTCATCACGATTTGTTAGTACATAGATTCGAAATTGTTTTTGTTTTAAAGAAACACGTAATAACAGTTTACAACTAGCATCAAATAAACTTCGCACCAGTTTATCAAGACTATAAGATAGAAATTGATATGAAATCTATAAATCGACACGATATTTTATTCTTGAGTGTTATAGGTGTAAGCTTTTCACTCACTATTGTTTCCTAAACAAGAAATTCCAATTTATCTTTCAATTCGTCCATTGCCAATACGATGTGCTGACAAGTGATGTGAATACGATGTGATAATTTGCGAGTACGATTCGCAAATCGTACCCGCGTAAATTATGAAATACAACCGCTATAAATGTTATGAGTTTACAATTTAAATTGCAGTTTTCATGAGCAGGTCTAATAAATTTACCATCAGTATGAGAATGATGTCTTACACGATTCTCATCACCACATATAACACATTTAGTGTCTTTTAGAAATCTTTCTTGATTTCTATGGTCATAGTAAACCCTTTTCTAGTTGTTAATTCCTTTTCGAAATACTTGTATTTCTCACATAAATCAATGAGAAACTTTTCTACTACCTTATCATCATCTGAAATAGCTCTGTTAACTTGAATCTACAACACATCCGTTTTCATCTATTATAACATGACAATATTCAGACGGTTTATGAGTGTCTGTTTTTAATGTAGTGGCGGATTCAGGATTCGCGATATGATTTAAAGGTGTGTGTAAGGTTGAAGAATAATCACTATACGATACCAAATTACTACGTCTACGTTTCTCTTCCACATAGATCCATTCGTTTGCCATTCTAATTCGCTGAACCTTTCCATGCTTACAGTATTCAATATGTACTTCGAGTTTTTTTTCGCCTCCTTTTCACTATTCCAAGATTTCAAACAGCATAAACAATAGGGACAACATTCAGATTTTCTACTCCTTTTATTCATATCACTCTAGTCTTGATAAGCCGTTATATCCAGTTTTCATGTTTATTAGAGTATAATGAGATCGATTTAATATAAGATCGGTTAATAATAATAACCACGCCGCTGTTTTTCGATTATTATTACTCGCACGTTTTACATATACATCTTTAGACTTAAATAATTCATCATCATAATTTTCGATAGCATAACATTACACCAGATTCAAATTTATCAATACCTTCTACACAAACTCGTTACTTTATTCATTTCATGTTTAAATGATTTTCGAATTTTTTATAGAACGAAACTCGATAATGACGTCCACTTTGAGGAAATAGATGGGGTAGAATAAACCATAGAAAACATTTTTGATCGTTTTTTTTAATATTTATTACACCATGTTTCTTTCCCAAAGCTTTCAGTAATAGTAAATATGTAGTGGTTCCACCGCAAAGTGGATCGAATTCTGATACTGAAAGATCCAATCTCAATATTTTATTCATAAACCAAACGCTACCCATTTGAATAAACCTTTCGAAAGATTCGTTAATTTTTTCCTAAGCTTCTAAATACTGTTCGTTCAAACTGACTTGATTTTCGCAAACATTTGTCGCATATCGAGTACTACTACGTAAATTTACTTCAAAAAAATTACATTTATAATCTACAAATTTTTTTCACTTCAACAACAATTAATATTTAATGTTGTTTCCTTTATATTTTTCAGCTTGACATTTTATAGCACTAAATACCTTCGCTTCATAGACATTAAAAATTCATAAATATCTATATGATTTTTATTGATAACATTCCACGATTATTTTAATAAAGATCCACCAAAGCTTGTTTTTTTATTTGGAATTTCAATACACAACAACAAATCAGAAATAGAAATATCTTTTTTTAGTTTGTGTTTCAATTCAAAATACTGTTCTGTTAAATCAATAAAAGGGTTTTTCTTTGTGGGTTCTTTTTTGTAATTTTGGGGGCATCTCAAACCCGTGTTTTATGTACTCTTTCAACGTGAAAATTTAACTGCAAACAGGGGGTAATCTTGGAAAACATACCCTCAGGTTGTGCGCCAACTTGGACTCAAGGGTCAAAGGTCAAAGGTCAAAGTGGCGCTTGAATGTTAGGTTTTCATCTATTAAGCCTCTTCAGTTTTCCAAAACTAGCTGTTTCATGCTAGTTTGTGTCATTCTTGTTAGTTCTATCCGTAATCAATTTTTCAAATCTAATCCCCACAAAATGGGCTTACAACACGTTGAGATCTCGATTCTGGGAGTATTTTTCATCCATTCTGTAAGTATATTACTATAAAATGCTTTCATTTATTTATTAATTTTGTTTCAAAGGTAACAAAAATATCAAAATTACTCTATTAAATTTTTATTATTAAAATTACTCTACTTTTATTATTTTATTGTATTCTCGTCTCTTATTCTGACACCATTCGTCTCTTACTACACCACTCAGTGCAGAAAAAAAATTGTTTCTGGTAATATTTGGACTTAAATAACTTTTTCTACAGCTGTATTAGTGTTTGAATTACGAGGTTGGAACCTATATTATAATGAGAGTCATTATGAAACAGATCTTTATTACTATACAGGTGTTCAACCAATCAAAAGCCTACTCTTTTCAACCGCATACCAATCAGAAGCAAGTATTGTTTAATGTATCGACTGTTCCTTTACTTTCATTTTAATCCGACTTACTAGTTAGTAAGTAGAGGTTAATTTGAAAGTACACCAATAGGTAACTAAGTTTCTTTATTAACCATCCTTTTGTTAATTATGTCGGATTCTAAGGACGAAATGTTTTTACCGATCGATATTAAAGAAAAGGCAGAGTTTATATAGCAATAACCTATTGCTACAGAAACTTATTCTTTAATGTATTTTTTGAAAAGTTTTAAAAAATATTCTGTAAACCATGTATTCTACCATTGATTTAAATCAATAATCCCAATATCTTCTCTGCCGTAAAAAACAAATATAGAATGCAATTTTCTATATTGGCCATTTATGCACTCTTGCGAAGTTATAACTTACTTCACACTCGTGCATTAATGGCTATAGACTCGTTGCATAATGTACTTTTTTTTTTTATTGTTCTCCTGATGCTGATGGTAAACCATGCATTCCTGTGAAATGATGCTCCCATCTTTTATACTGAATAATGACAGTGATATATCAGTGCCAATGGATATTGTGATAAGGCTTGATTAAAAAAAGTAAGAAGTAAAACAAATAATCATAATCTGCACTTAACTAAATTGTACGCATTGTCCGTGCAGATTAATAATGTGCTAGTTTATGTCGTGTATGTTTTTTGAAATATCTAAAATAAAGTTTGAATTTGAATATTTATTATGATGCTAAGATGAAAATTGATTTTTTTTAAAAACTTAACTGCAGTACTCTTTTTTAAATATAAGTTATAAAGACTGCCTTAAATTGGTTATTTTAGAGACTGCTTCGTACACCAATCTTTACATGAACATTTTTGTTGTGTAATATCACGCAAGATGATTATATTATATAATCCATTCACATTACTAGCGACTGGCAGTCTCAGTAAGGCCATCTAGTATAAAAATCCCAATCATTTCTTTTTTGCTTAAACAAGAAGGATTAATATCCTTACATACTTCTCTGAGTACTACTAATAACTACTAACTTTTAAGATTAATAATTAATTTGATACTCAAGATTAACAACTAAATTGTCTGAGCTTTTCTGGACTGAGACCCACAAAAAATTAGATAAGTTGGTGCAAAACATCTTAACTGATATTGATAATTAATTATAAAGATCATGTACTTATTAGCTGGGCACTTAAGTATTTTTTTTACACATTAAAAAAAATTATTCATTCAATAAAATAAAAAAATTACTCTTTAGTATTGTATTTTAATCTCTTATTCTAAAGATCTCTGATTCAGATTACTACATCATACAGACATCAATTTGTTTTAGGTATAACCCCTATTACAAAATAAATTTTTAATTAATAATAAACGTTTAACTTAAAAAATAATTTTGATTAAATTAATTTTCTTTTTATAATATTTTTAACAATAATTTTTTTTACTTATTTTTAAATAAGTAAAAATCTTACAAATAATTAAGTTAACGATCAATAATATTTACTGTAAACAAGGATTTATATATAATATTTTGATACCGTCAAAATAATTTGTATTATTACATACCTGCATTTGTTCTTTGTTTAAACTGTGTTTTCTGATCGGTGCATGAGGAAATAAATCATCCCTTAATCGTCTTGGTGGAAGAGGATCTAAAACTAAACCCTTACTTAGTGCTAACAATGTGGCTTTATAACTTGGCATTTTGAAACTAACAGTGTTCAGAGTTGACTACATAAAAATCTAGCAGTACAGTCTAGTGAAAAAGTAAACAAACCTGTACAATTTATAGTGTACCGCAACCTTTTTTATGAAAAGATAATCATATTTATTCTTTTTATTTTGAATTCATAATATGTAAATTACTTTCATTTAAATTCAGTAAAACAGATTATAACTTTTTAACTGAATTTTATCATAAATTAACAACGTATTATTGCTATAATAAGTTTTATTTAATGAAATTACATGTATTTTATCTAGATATCATGTAGCAGCAAAATAAATATTATATATTTTTAAATATTACTCATTTTTTATTGCCTTATGTTACTTATTATTTTGATATGAACACTTTAATAACGCACTCAGGCAAGTGTAGTACATTATTTACTAAAAATATTAATTCAATTTTTTGTAATTAAAAAAATAAGTATGCTCTCTTTGATGTCTAATCAAAACAGATTGCTTGGTTATCTGGTTTTTCTGCATTTTATTATTTGATTTAAAAGTTTTTATTTGTATTTATAATTTGGTAGTTGTTGAGTTAAATGACGTATCAAATTGTCTGTGTAATCTCTCTAAGTTTTTAAGTCAATTTCAAGTTCCAATTTATTGATTACATCATTATTAGAACATTTTTTTTTCTAAGTAAATTTTCATCGGTTTACGATTTCAATTTATTAATTTGTAGTAACATCATACCTTCTATTTCAATTTTTTTATGTAATCCACATAGTTAAGACTTTTATCATATTTTAAAGCTTATAGTATGTTTTTGAAAAGATATTTAACGTTGAAATTATTTAATTATTATATTTATTTTGTTGAACAGATATTTAAACAACCAGGTTTAATCATGACTGAGAAAGCATGTTTATTGTATAAAAACGCTTTTTGTTGAAGTAGCAATCCACTTTAAAAGCATCCAAATTGAAATAAAAAAGGTAAAAAACACATTTTTTTTAAAATGTACTGCCTTGTACTTATTTTTTTAATTATTATATTCTATTTTTTGTTTGATGAACTAATTCGCCACAGAAGCTTACAGAGAAGTTTATACATAGAAATATGGAAATAGAATTTCATATTCTATTTTCATACCAAATAGAATTTGGTATGAAAAATGCTATGCTTGACAGATTCAAACCAGGGATCTCCTGATTTAGGACCGAGATTGCTTCAATACAAGCAATCATTGCTGTACTGATTATTAGCTATGTTAGTGCATTACGTTATTTTCCGTTTTTCAGTTTACCAATATAATTCGTTTAATTACACAAATTAGCATCCTGGTCTATTATATATGACCCTAATCTATTTCTTAATTTTCCATGTCACCTTTATTTTTATGTTAATTGATATATATTTTTCAAGATAGCAGTCTATATTATTTCCTCACTCACCTTTGTACGTAATGATAGTTCCTTCATCTTTCGTTCAGTATAAAATCACAGTCAGGCATATCTTCGACATTCTAAAAATGTCCAAACTGCTTCTGCCTATGAAACCCTCTCATAATTCCTGCCTAACCTCAGTAAATAAAGTGGATATTAAAGAAATCTACTTTCTTATTATATCTCTATATTACTTTATTGGTTATTTTGGGTTGTTTTTTTATTTTTATATTAATTTTCAGCTAAATTAGAAAAGTTAATAAGTTTTTTTAAAATACTTTGTTCAGTAGATATTATTTTGATCTAGATCTCTAGCCAGATATTACAACGGTCATATTTTTTATTTTTTTTTTTTTTGTTTTTGTATTAACCTCCGTAAGCAGCGTTAGGTATTGCTTCAGAGGATAGATGAATGATTTGTAGTGTAAGAATGCCATGCCTGACCGATATTCGAACCCGGGACCTACGGATGAAAGGGCGAGACGCTACCACTCGCGCCACGGAGGCCGGCCATATTTTATTTTGGATTTACCAAACTTGTTATTTATCCTTTTTATTAACATTTAAGAATTGTACTTTACTTTAATTTTATTAAAGCGTTTAATACATTACATTACATTCTAGTAGCACTATATAATGATTTGCTGCATAAACTAATTCTACATTTTTACTTATTACTTTTCCTTTTAAAAACACGTTGATTGCGTTCATCAAGATCTCTCCTTTTATAAAATTAGTTTTTCATGAAGTTAATTTATAAAAAAATATATATACATAATTTTTTTTAATACCAAACTATATTTTTTATCTAAAAACGCGTTCTTACTCGATTTTAGTGCATACCAATCGCTTATACATTAAGGAATATACGCAACCATAATAAATATTTAATGATGACAGGCTTAGCGTGCCTTTAATTAAGTTGCCTCAAAGAAAAAATACAGTTTATAGCTGCAGTCCTTTATTTTTATGAAGACGTAAGTTTCTCGTTATCACGTTTATTTCGATTATTTTTTTTTTACATGGGCACCATTTTATTGCATTTCTATTCAAATTTAAAATAAAATTATAATTTAATAACGTAAAATAAATAATAACAATAAAATTGAATGAAATCACCACATTTTTAAAAATTATAATTTTTTGAAGCAATCTTAAAATTAATACAGACTTTTAATAGTCAAAACCAAAAGAATTTGAAGATATTTACTTTTTACTGAGTTTTTAAGTCTATTTTTTAAAGTTTTGAATAAATGAGGCAGTTGAATATAAAAGTTTGTTTTGAAAGACAGATTTTATACAGGAATGTGCTGTTCAAGGTGGACATGGTGTGCATCTAACAAATTAATATGCTAATTGAATGATTTTATGAGACTGTAAGCAGACGTAGATTGTAAAAGTTTATAACCGAGATCTGTAGTATTTACGTCTTAAGATATTTGTTTTTCTTTTTCTAAATATTCTTGATAAGTTTCTCAAGGTTTCATTTCTTTTAAACTTTATTTTTAAGCAATAAAATTAAATATAACTATTCAACACATTCAAACAGTTAAATATGTAAGATGAATTAATATTTCATTATAGTTATTTAATTCGGCAGCACTAATCTAGTATGATTTTTTTTTATAAAAGCAAATTGTATATTAGATTGGTGTCCGTTATTATTTTTTACCTTAATGTTCACAAATTTCCGGATGCCACAAAAAAACTTGCACAGTGTTAGGAATAGAACGGGAATCTCTCTCCATGTATCATTCTTTATGTAAATTACTTCTCATTAATTTTGGCTAACGAATTAGTACATTTAAAACTATAAGCCAAATGTCAGTTTACCGTAATTTTGAAATTTGTTTTCATGGATGAAAAGTTTACTTAATTATAAGAAATGCACAAGAAGATTTATAGTTTAAACAAATTTGCATGCATGAGAATAACATTAAGCTGTACGATCTTTTTTTTTCTGTAAATATCTGCGTAATTATTTTTTCAAAAGATATCGTAATGGAACCGGAACCGAACGCAAGTATATGCGGAGTATCTCCCATTAATCGCAGAGCCTGGATATCGGTTCCTTGCTGCAGGGGTCTTTCTTATTATCGAGCGGATATTTATGTTTTAATGGTAGTTGTATATTCTTTTTTTTAATATGGACGAATTTGGGGATTCCATTCCTGTTCTTTGTAGATCGGATTTTAAAATACTTTTAATTTCGGTTATTCCGTGGAAGATTAGCAAAATATCTGCCAATGATTCACACTGAAAGCTAAACTACTGGAGCAATATTTTCAAAAACCATTACAACAGTGCAAAATCCTTTAACTAAGACCAGAAATCTGACCTGACACTGCAATGAATTTTTTTTTATAAAGATTCTTGGTGAATAAATTAATTTTTTAAAGCTTTCTAACATTGTCAAGATTTTTATTCAATCATTTTTTTTATGTTGTTTGCTGCTAAATACAGGTTCTGTAGTTTTTCAAACAGTACACAAAATTCTCATTGTTTCAATTGCTATATTGTATCCATCCTTTTTTAAATATGCTGTGTATTTCTTCTGTACACTAAAATATAAACTAAAAAATGTTTAACATGTTTGATGGCAATCTTTATTTGGTGTATTACTATTATTCAAGGGTCCATCTTGTGTGTGTAAAATATTAAGTGTTAATGTTTGTAGATTTGTGATGTTATTTATATTAAGATGGCAGGCAAATAAAAAATCTGCAACCCATTTATTATGAAATCATAAAAGTTAATTTTGTTTTGTGTATTTGCAGATCTGTTAATTTTATTTAACATTAATTTTTTTCATTTTAATAATTTACATACAATTTTACTTTATTACTAGGCCTATTTATAAAATTATTGGATATTCTTTTTTATATATTCATATAAATCCACATGCTTAGGCATTTTTTCATTCTGATTTTATCAAATCTTGCTTTTACAAAAAGCAAGATTTTTACTTAAATTTTATTGTTTATTTCTATCATTTGAAGATATTTTTTACAGATGTTATTTCTTTAATCATTAAAGCAACAAGATTCTTTTTAAAGTGCTGGATGTGACATTCAGCCCTATAAGTAATACCTACAGAGTATAGATATAGATGTCAAATATGACAGAACTGGCCTGTCTAATAAATATTATTATTCTGAGAAGGAAACTTTTGACAGCCCCATTTTTACCTCAAAACACATTACAGCTGTAAGAAAGATGGGGACAAATTACAAATAAATGTGAACCCCAATTATCATAAAATCTAATTGCTAAAAGAAAAAAATACTACTAAATGAACATGTTTAAAATTTTGTTTTTATTTCAAATCCTGATATCTAAAATTAACACAACACATTGTAGACAATAATTCACATAATCATTGCTACCTAAACCAAAAAGAAAAAAAAATCTTTAATGAATGAATAAGTAACAATACAATATAAGGACAAAACTCAGGAAATGAAATTTTTATTTTATTTTAATTTTCTTTGAAGTTGAAGACATGGGTCTGGTTGTACCTGTTTCTTTGTTAACAAGCATGCTCTTTGAAACAAGAATTGTGTGAGTAATCTTGTAGGCCGACCCATTTTCACATCTTTTCTATAATATGGTTCAACCTCTTCTTCAGTTTGGCTCAACAATCCTGTTCCAAACGCATCCAATTGAATGTATGGGACTTTTTTGGGACAACAACACAGATCTTCAGTTGGAACCCATTCCTGTGAAAAGATCAATTATTTAATCAAACAGTCCATTCAACTTTTTTGTTATAAAACAATTTTTTTTTAATAGATGAAAATAAATGCATTCCCCACCCCTCCACTTCCATACCTTTTCATTCTGTTCTTTGAGGCAGCTAGAATAAAAGCAATGAAGGTGGGATATAATCCTGTGATGGAAGTATGTATGAAAACAGAATGACAGAATTAAGGTACACTTGCAAAAAATTTTCATCAAGCGTAACTATGATAGTAAAGACCTTAGAACAGAACAAGTAAAAGATTTTAAATATTTCAGAACATTATGAAAATGACATAGTTAAATGTCTTTGAAAATATAATGGTCACTAGCTTTACAATAAAGAGTTATGAAAGGTCAGTAATATTAAGAGAAATCGAATGAGTATAAGTCACTGGAGTTATTGCAGCCCATTAAAGATGAAGTAAAATGAAAAAATATTGGATTGAGGATATTTGAAATATTGGGATTGGAATGAGTGAACAAAATAAATATAATTTTTACATGTTTTAAAAGTGAAGATGGCAATCTTACCAAGTATTTTGTAACAGAACATGTTTCAAGACACAGTAACCATCTTGAGAAATCAACGTTGCAGATATCTAGGGTAATAATGCACAAAATACAATCTACCACTTCAGAAGACTAGGAATAGGACAAGAAGAATGCAAGACCAACTAATGTCATTGCGGCATAATCCATAATCCAACCAACTAACTCAGTTTTATAGAACCTATAATATATACATACTATTACTACTAACACATAAGTGTGTATATGCTGGCTGCTCTATCACACAGCGATAAATATTAAACACTACCAATATACATTGTGTGCAAGGGATGTAACTGCCTATGGGGCTCATACAGAATAAAGTTAGAATTTGTGAAGAAAGCCAACTAAGGCTATTAGATATACTAACATAACCAAATTTAATCAAGAGTATTTTATTATTTACCAATGCTGATAATTTAAAAGTAGGACACTATTTTTATAAGGATGTTTTAGCTGTGGGAACAAGCTTTCATCAGTCAAATGATTTCATGTGCAGAATTTTCAAATATTTCTTTAAAAATACTTTCCTATTTTTAATTGAGCATCTACAGATGAATAAAGGAAATTAAGACATCAAGTAGTACCTGGTTCCTCAGGCCAAGAGGAACTAATTTAGCTAATGCTGGTTGAGATATTAGCCAGGTGATTTTTCTGTTAACCAAGACCAGGTATGGTCAGTCAAGATATAATCAAGTATATAACCAGAACCAGTATATAATCCAGAACGGGTAAAATGTTAGTTAAGTCTGAATACAATAAAATTGTCTTCTTAAGACTTAAAATTGAACAAATGATTGTCTGTAGATAAAGAGAAATAGAAACCAATAAGATCAGGTATGTGAATGTTTTAAGATTAACAGAAAATAAGGAAAATTAAGGAAAATAAGTGCTTGAAAGCCACAAGGAAATGTTAATATTTCATAAAGATGTATTTTTGAAATGTCACTTGTCTATAATACAAGTCTACCTAAGGACAAAAACATATTTGTTCCAGTATTTTTAAGACAAGACAATACAGATTTAATTTAAAAATTCACTCAAGAAAAAGATACCATGTATATTTCACTATAATACTCCATTAGGTACCTTATTGTTTACTCTGATACTGATCCCTAAGTTCAATCCTAGAAGACCCAAATAAATTTATATTAACATAGTTTACAAACATTCATTAATTTACGTACATTCATGAAAGCTGCTGCTTGACAACAATCACCACCTGTTTTACTTGTCCCATTGTCAAGATCAACACTCTTATGACCTGTAAAAAAATTGCAAGGTTTTAGTGTCATTTATTTTTATGCAATTATTTATAGTAAATAAGCTAATACAAATCATTTCATACTGTTATGTACAACTAGAAAATAAAATATTTCAATTACATCTACTAATTTTTATCTTTCATAAAAAAAAAATTAAAAGTAAACTGGTTACTTAAATTCATTCTCAATTTGCCTTTACATGGTTTCTTTCTTTCATATCTCTTCAATTTTCTTACCAAGGCTCATCTTCTACCCACCTTTCACCTTAATATTAATACATTTCTCTCAGTCTATTGCTCTTACACTATTTACATTGATTCAATCATTCCAATCTCATAGTTCCTCATTCTATCCTTTGTTTTATCCAGTACTTACCTCAAGAAGTTCATTTCTTCTACTTTACTCTATTGAATTCCCTCCCCCTCAAACATGGTTAATCAGTGTAAACTCTTTCTATCCCTGATTTTTCTCCAGATATACTCCCTTTTTAATAGACCCTTGGCATACAATTATATACATGGGCATTGGATAGTGATTTACATACTGCTGCTGATACATTTTCCCCTTTCTATTTTCATAGATAAAATCTATGAAACTTAATTTACATCCAACATTATGGTTTATACCAAACTTGGATGAGACAAAACAATCTTTATTTAGATCATATGGTGTTCAGCTTGAGGGCTCATAGTAATACAGTCATCATCCCACACTTGTTCTTTATAGTCTTATACACTTTATTTCATATGTGATGAAATAATATATGCTCTGCTTCCTTTTTCTCTTCCCTTTAAACATTTTCTCAAATATTAATTACTATGTTAAATACTCTGTTTTGTGTTAATTTTGTTATTACACAAAATATTATTCCTCAGTTAATCATTTGATTTCCAGCAACCTTTTTTTGTTGATAATGAACTTCAGTATTTCAATTAAATTCAGAAAATATTCAGTTTCAAAAAGAATTCTGATCATGTCTTAAATGTCGGTAAATCCCATGTACCTGGAATATCAATTTGGAAGAAATAGAGGGGGTTTTAAATAAAATATTGGCCCTCGTAACTAAATTTGTGTAAAAACATTAATACAATACTCAAAGAGGTTTCCTTGATATATTAAATTAACCCCAGCAAGGCATATATTAATATAAAATGAATTTTAGAAAGAAAGATTTTTTTAATTACTTACATCTGTTTAAATTTTTAAAATGTTGCCATATTGGCAATCTCCAAACTCTATCTCCAGATTCTAGCCCAGCTCTTAGAAGTTCACTCCATAATCCAGTAGTGGAAGTGAAAGCACCAGTAGCTGCTGTTCCCAATAAATGTGACACAGATTTAGTGTACGAGCCAACATTAACAACCAATGCTGGCTGATAAAATTCAGTGAAGTCAAGAACATCAGTGAGCACTACCCTACAATCATTATCAGGATCTGAAACGCGAATGTGAATGCCATTCCTATCTCTTAGAACATCTCCTGGTTTTAAACCCATTGGAGAGATCATAGTTTCATACAATAAAATCACACCTGTAAATGTAAACAAAATGAGGGAGATAATATAATTATCAATTTTTTTTATAAAACTTAAGAAAATTAAGTAGTAATCCTAAATTTCTAACTGTTCAATTCATGCCTCATACATTTTAAAGATAGTTATAGTTATTATCATAGTAAACTGTCAAAATCTGATCAATTATCTATAACTTGCAAAGTTCATTATTAAATCTTATTATAACAGTATTTAAAAAAGATCTTGCTTTCGTACAGATTTACAAATTACAAAGTGGGACCCTAGAAATTTAAAAAATAAAAATAAATGCAAAGTTAAGTTAGAAACAGTCATATACATTTTCATAGTATATTTACTCAACATAAATGTTAGATTATGATTTTACTACATCCAGCTATAAGAATAATCCAGCTATAGAAATAAAAAATGTTCTTTTCTTGCAGTTCAAGTTGACTTTAGAAAACAATATTAATTCTAAACCTGTACAGCTCTTAATAGAATGAGTATCATCAATATTGTTACAATCTCTCAAGTCAGATCACAAAAATTTTAAACTTGCAGATAGAGATTTTACATCATTATCCAGCCAGTTGAAATAAAAATAAAACTCAAGTTTAAATTCTTTTATCATGTAAAACCACAATTGAAGTACATGTAAAACTTATGCTCAAAACTGAACTTACAAACAACAAGAGCTACTTCCAACAGCTACAAACTCAAGAAACGGTAGCAACAGGGATATTATCTGCACAATACAGACCAGATTTCATACTACAAAATCAAATTTGTTTCCATGCATAAGAAGTTATGAAGCAGAAAGTACCAGAACCATAACACCAAAACACCAAAGCAACAAGTAAAAATCCTAATTACAAATTATATATCCTCCTTGGCCCAAAAACACATTGGTCTGTACCTGCACACTTCTTGGAAAACTATTACTAAAATTCCTTTTATGCAAGTCCTAATGTTTTCGTAATTTGAAGAAATGCACGATTCTATTGCTTACATTTCTTATGCGATTACGTTATCCAATTGTTCAGCTTTAAACATAATAAGGGTGCCCCAGATCTGATGATCGTCATAGAGTACTATATTTTTATAATTTATAATAGTTAATACTCAGGAATAATAAAAACTTACACCGAACATTGATAGGTAAGCGTTTACGTGCAATAGCCATCATAGTACCAGCAAGAGCAGCAGCTCCTGACATATCTGCTCTGTATTCATGCATACCTTTGTATGGTTTCAGGAATAATCCACCACTGTCAAATATACTTCCTTTGCCTATATAACCAATAAATATTTAAAATTAGGAAACTTAAATGTGTTATACTTTTAAATAATGTATTAATGTTAATAATGTAATAATTAAATAATGTTAGATATTTTTCATTTAACTTCTGTTCACCAGTTAAAATAATTCAGACTAGAAATACTTTTGTCCATATATTTTTATTTAACAAGATAGAATAATAAAATATAACCTGAATGATAACACTGGCTCTTTTATAAAAACTTTCCAGGACAGACTAAGGATCCTAACTACCTTTTAGAATAAATATTTATGGGAATTATGAAATTCTTTCACTTTCTCTGCCAAACACTGTTTTGAAAATAATTTTTTGGAATAGAAAAAATCTAAAATCTCTAAATTGCAACTTTTTATGACAATAAGAATTTTGTTTCTGTAAGTGTATGGACAGAACTATAAATATGGTAGGTAGTACTATTAAGTATTTTTCACATCAAAAAGATCTGACAAATAAATCACTTACACATCATCCTAGTCTGTCGCTGTGATGAGTAAAGAAACTCAGCAGTGTAATTACATTAGTTTTTCCAAAAATTTCATGGATAACAAAATCAGTTTCCAATTTGTTCTATCTTTTAACATAAATATACTATAGACTAAAAATAATTCAACTCGTGAAAATAATTACCAGTTATTTAACTCATTAAAAAAATTTACAATAAAGATTCTATTAAAAAAATTTCACTACAAAATATCTACAAATGAACAAAACTTTAGTGTTAAACACATGACATGAGGGGAGAGGTTATTAGGAAACTTCATGAAAAAATTAAACTATGTTCATCAATCTCATAAAAAAAAAATAATAATGGTACCAATTTGGTAATTGTAAGAAAAAAAATTAAACAAGAAAAGTAAAAAATTAAAAAGTAAACAAAAGATAAGCATGTAATATTGTAATAAAGGTTTTACTACTTAACTACAAGCACCACAGGTTTTGCTCCTGGTTCATCCCCACAGTAACCCATTTCAACTAATAAGGGAGGAGCACATGTTTGACTTTTAGCTATTGACAAACTTGCAGACATTCTACGTACTGCCATCCAATCACGATTTCGAACATCAATGTGGACATCGTATTTGCAAAGTTTATCCATAAATTCCTGTAAATTAAAAAAAAAATTAAATATATAAATAAACAGACTTAATAAAAATTCTCTTAACTTCTGAGCAATTATTTTCTAGATTGATACATTAAAAAACCTTTCCTTCCTTCCCTTTCTTTAAAATTTTAACAGTAACTATTTAAAAGTGCTAGTGCTTTTTTCTAGTTATTCTTATCTATAAATAAATTCCTTACCTGGGCTAACAGATCTGGTTTTTTTAGATTTGCAGGTGCATGACTTAGAAATCTTGCCCAATTTTGCGATTCAGCATTTATTTCCCCACTAGCCCATGAATTACTAAAAAAAAGAAAACATTTTAACTTAATTTATTTTTGTTAAGTATTTTTTGATTGTTCATTAATCTAAAAACAACAGTAAGGAAGAATCTTCTCATTATAATACATACAAAATAAATTCTGAAAAAATGTATATATCTCAATTATATTTCATAATTTCTAATTAAATTAATTATTCTGCAATGTTTATTGTCATAGTAACAAATTAATCATAAACCAACTGTAAAACCAACTATATCTCTCTGTAAAACATTCATATCTCTCTCTCTCTCGCTCTCTCTTTTTTTCCTTTCTCTCTCATGCAGATGAAGAAAATATAGCGGCCTCTTCTAAATAAAACAGAAATCTTGCCCAATTTTGCGATTCAGCATTTATTTCCCCACTAGCCCATGAATTACTAAAAAAAAGAAAACATTTTAACTTAATTTATTTTTGTTAAGTATTTTTTGATTGTTCATTAATCTAAAAACAACAGTAAGGAAGAATCTTCTCATTATAATACATACAAAATAAATTCTGAAAAAATGTATATATCTCAATTATATTTCATAATTTCTAATTAAATTAATTATTCTGCAATGTTTATTGTCATAGTAACAAATTAATCATAAACCAACTGTAAAACCAACTATATCTCTCTGTAAAACATTCATATCTCTCTCTCTCTCTCGCTCTCTCTTTTTTTCCTTTCTCTCTCATGCAGATGAAGAAAATATAGCGGCCTCTTCTAAATAAAACTACAGTTTGTCATATACCAATTTATTAAAATATCCTAACATCCTTTCATCCTTTGATGCTAAACTATAAATAATGGAAAACAAATATTTTCTATTATAAGCTGTACAAAGCAAATACACAGCACTTGAGATCTCTTCTAGGCTAAGAACAACAGACAATACCATAAGATTCTCTAAAGACACTAACACTAATTTTCTCCCTAAGATTCTATACAGGACAGACTAATTACATTATAGTATTTAAACCTCTCTACCATGTTTTTAACAACTTATCGTGGTACCAATAGGAGATTCATAACCACGTGCATTCTGGACACGGAATCAAATCTATTTCAATTCTAGTCTATTTTTTCTCTATTTTGAAAAAAAGATATGATGGGTTCTATAATAAAAACCTATTTTTAATAAAACAAGCAACATCACTAATCAGTAAATTAAGTTCATTACCTATTTTCTTTCTTTTTATCAGTTTTCTAGAATTACACAAGTCTGTTGCAAGTATTTTTCATAACCTGAAAACCTCCTGATCGAATCTACTGAAAAGGAGTAATGTCTGATCAGGATTTTGAACCCAGAACCTTCATATATATATATATATATATATATATATATATGACCACTATTCACAAACCCCTTAGAAGATATCTGACAACCTTTTACATGGTTAGTAAATAAATTTATATCATGCCAAACTGATCCGGTCAGTGTTCATAACGAATTACAGTAATTAAGTTTTTTAAAAGACCAAAATATTGTAAAATTTGATATTTTTGAGAAACCTACATTATAATTATCTAATTTAAATTTTAGATTCCTTTAAAACTTACATTTATCAAGTTAAATATACAGTTTTTATACATACCTATCAGGATTATCGTAAAGTTCAATATGAGGTAAACTTTTATCTCCAGTAGAAATATTAGCTTTATAAAAATAAGTTCCCAGTACTGAACCTTCAGCAGCTGCTTCTGGAATTGTTGCTCCATCAACATATATTTTATTAGCCCCTCTATCTTGAACAGCTCTTGCTCCTATGGCTGTAGCAATTCTAATATTCTCCTTTTCTTCATTTAATTGTTCAGAGAGATTTAATTTATTTACATCTTTTAATCCAAGACCAGCAATTGCAATGTGGTGATATCCTCCCACATCTAGACCCGAAAAAGTTTCAACTTTACCTAATGGAATCTGGTACCTGTAGAAGACAAATAAAATATCTTTTTAAAGAGGCAACGATTTTATTTATTTACTTTCCTTTTTAAGTTCACGTATAAAAGTAGTAAAAGAATAAAATTTAAACATTTTGGGCAGAATAGCAGTCTAGGGAGAAAAATTAGATTTCTTTTTGTTCATACCCTAACTGCTTAAATATGTAGCACTAGCTCTAATTCCTTAACATAAATACTATACACATTGCGCCCACATGCTCTTATTCATTCACTGGTGTTTGATGAACCAATTACAAAATGTTTACAATTTTCCACTATCTAAATCAGGATATAACTAAGAATAAATAAGGTTTAATTAATCAATGGTAGGGGATTCAGTGCTGGGGAAAACTGAAGTTTGAAACCAAGCAAGAGTACAGAACGGTAAAATATATAAAAAAAAAGTGTTAAGGTAGTCTTCTCATTTACTTTTTAAATGAGATAAAGCAGATCGATACACCATTAAACATTTTATGCAGAAAAATCTGTTTCAGTCTTAGTTAAAAAAAGATTTCTAAAAAAGAAAAGTTTTTTCTTTATACCAATGAAATATGTAAAACTGGGAAACCAAAACAGCTACAACCATTTTTTTTTTCTTTAATAGAATATATAGGATAAATAATAGGATTTAGGGTTAAAAAGAGTACAGAATAGGAGTAAATAACAATGGAAATGGGCATGACAAACAGATTGAGATTTTGGTATGAAGGTATTGTGGCTACAAGCTTTGTGCAGAATAATTTTTTTTTTACATTTAAAGTTACATTTTGCGTGTAAAATTGTTTTTACAGTTTAAATTGAATACAAATTTTACTGGTATACTTCTGTGTCAAAGTTCATTTAATGGTACTAATTAAGAATTGGCTGATGCTGAATCTGGAAGTGACCATCAAATTGGAAAAGGTTTTCAGTAAAGTATGAGAATATACTGGTAATTTCAGCCTAATTCAGAAATGGTCAATCTACTAGTGAAGTGATCATAATTGTTGGTAAAATTTGAAGATTTTAATGTTACTTCCTTGTAATTTTTCATAAAAATATTCAGCTCTAAGAGTAAGTAGAAAATACAACTTGATATATGCATTATCTACACAGGATTCCCATAAGAAAATATTTTCAGAACAAAGTCTCCCAAGCATTACTGGACATTAACTACACAACTTAGATTAGTTTCAAAAATTAAAAAAGTACAAATCATGTTAACACTATTTTTATATTTTAGAAGTGCTTTATATTTCTTTCAAGATTTATTACACAGAATGCTTTTATAAAAAATTTAATTATAACTAAAAATGAATTAATGATATTAAACATGATTTTTTAATTAGTGCTCTTAATTTTTTTTAATTACTGCTCTACATATTTATTTTTACTATTTTATTCTAATCTGAACATCTTTAGAATGGGTAATTATGAAAATTGTATACAACTAACAAAAGAACTACATTTGTCAGAAAGAATCTAGGAAAAATCATGAAAAAATCTTAATTACAACAGCAATACTAAACTAAGAGTTATTTTTTTTCAAGGTCCGATCGGTCGCGAAATAATATCCCGCGCAAAAGTCGGATGAACCTTTGCGCATATGTGTTGCGCAGCGTCTCTTTTATGACCTTCAATCACGCCGCGTCACCTCGTTTAGTTCTGAACACACAGCTAGCACTTAAACATGTTTACAACAATAGCATCTCCCGCCAAGTGTGAAGTGCGTGCGGTAATTCGATTTCTTCAGGCTGAGGGGTGTAATGCAGCTGAAATTCATCGATGAATAAGTAATGCAGCTGAAATTCATCTATGAATAAGTAATGCATCTGAAATTCATCGACGAATAAGTAATGTTTACGGTCAAACTTCAGTGAGTGACAGCAAAATGCGACAATGGTGCAGAACTTTAAAGCAGAACGTACAGATATTCATGATGCAGGCGATCAGGGAAGGAAGCGAGTGTCAACCGATGATCTCGTTGAGCGAGTGGATGAGGCAATTCGAGAAAATCGTCGGTTTACAATTTCTGTATTGAGTTATTCGTTTCCTGAAATTTCAAGGTCAGCTCTCTACATCATTGTGAGAGCTATCTTCAGTACCGCAAACTGTGTGCGAGATGGGTTCCCAAGATGCTGTCCGATCATCACAAAACAATGAAAATGGACGCCTCCCTAACGTTTCTCCTGCGCTAACACAATGAAGGAGAAGATTTTTTGAACAAAATTGTCACAGGGGACGAGACATGGGTCCATTTCAGTTTCGAAATCCCATTTCAGCCAGAAATGGATACACTGTCCATTTCAGCCGCACACTGCAACTGTAACAAAGAAGCTCCTGCAGCGTTTTCGTCGGGAAATGTTTGATCACCAACCATAGGATAGCATTTTGACACATACATCGAGCTGCAGACCAGCGTAGAAACATGGCTGAAAACAGGCGTCTCCGTTCTATGACGAGGGTATTGGAAAGTTGGTACAACGCTACGACAAATGTCGTAATCGGACTGTCGACTATGTAGAGAAATAGTGTAACTATGTAAGTACTTGTTACAAATAAAATTTTTTTTATTTTCACTGTGGTTTTAATTTCGTGACCGATCGGAAAAAAAATAGCCCTCATAATAAAAGAGGAGTACAATTAAAAAAAGGATAATAGAGTATTAGTGTACCTAAGTGATAAATTGTTATAAGATTGATTGAATTCAGGTCTGTACATTGTTTTTGCAACAAATGCCTATATTTTATTAAATCCCTGGATAACCAGATCAGGATGAGACATTAGATCCCAACAGAAGAATTGTGACCAATAAAAGGAAATTGTCCTGTCAGGCCTTCAACTGTTTACCTCCACTCAAAGACAAACACTAACCATTTCATTGTGCCACACCAAACAATTATATATTAGGATAAATGTATGTTAAATCAGTAAAGAATATTATATTTACTTTACTATTTTATTATTACAGTATCATTGTATTATTTTAATGATATTTAAGTACAATTATGAATTTAAAAAGAGAAAAATATGAACTATTTATTTTCTCCTTTCAGTGGCACCTTCTTACAACTAACTACAACTGACTTACTACAGATCAGCTGCAGGCGTCTTCTTGAAAAGTACCTCAAATACTGTGTTACAATATATGGAAACTGAGTCTTTAATGATGTAGATATACATTTTATTTTTTTAGCAAATATTACATTCATAATTATTATTGGCATATAGAAAGTTATAATTAATTTGCTAAATATATCAATCATGTTCTAAATGATATGAATTATTTAGATATATTTAGCAAATAAATTATAACTTTCCATATGCTAATAATTATGAATGTGTGTTAAATCAGTAAAGAATATTAATTTGCTATTTACAAGAAATTATTTTATGTTTTTATAAATGAATTAAGGCAAGCAGGATATAATATACAGGAATTTTATTTTTGTTCAAGTTATCTTTACCTAAAAGTAATTAATGAGTTGTTAATTTGAACAATATTAAGAAATAACATACTTTTTTAATGTTTGTTTAATAAAGCCATTTGTTGCATCATTTAAACGCTCACCAGCAGCTGTTAGTTCTTGAACTCCATCAGGAGTTTTTGACTCGTAAACTCCAAGAACCAGGCCTTTCTGGAATAGAACAAGTTCATTAATAAGCTTTTACTAATAGAGATTATCATATACCTCAATTAAAATTATAATCTTATAATTTTATTTATCAAAGACACAAAATTACAGAACTAATTAATTACAACTTTTATTCTTATACATAGTGTATCCATCTATTAATTCTTCTTTATGAGCGTCACTAGAAAAACTCTTCATTTAACTAAATAATGCAAAGTAAATAATGTTCAAGTAATTCATAGCTGCATCATACTTCTGAACTCCAACAGAAAACATGCATTTTTAGCCTTACTCAGTTTTAAAGCAGCTGCACAACAATTTTGATGCCAATAAGATAGATATGAAAAATGTGCACTATTTAGCAGCAAACATTGGAATAAATAGAGAAAATCTTTGTAGTCCAAAAGTACCAGGTTTATATAATCATGTATTCTAATTAACAGGAAGTTGTTGCCATATGTAAAATTAAGACTGCTTTGAGTAATATTCCTGTACTCCTGTCAATATGTAAGATGGGTTTAGTTAGTTATTTTTTGAAGTGTATGTTTCAGAGAAGAAAATATGTTGTTTATGTTTCAGTTCAGCAACATTTTATTATGTTTTTGTTTTTACAAATATGTTTTTGTTTTTTACAATATAAAGATTCACCAACAAAATTTTGTAAGCAGAAGCCAAAATTTTATGACTCCATCAAACCAAACTAAAATTAGTATAAGATTCCAACAAACAAAACAGATAAAACAAAAAAATTAATAATGTGCACATATGACTAAAATTGAGGTAGGAAATCAGAGTACCTTCAGTCTGTTACATAACTGATTCAAAAGTCAGGGGATGTGCTTTTAATCAAAATCTGAAAAAACATGGAACGAAGATCAGAAAATTATATCAAGTAGCCAAGAGTATTAAAGTAAGACAACCTCCTACACAGGAAGATAAGCACTAACATCCTGCACCAATTTATGCACATGTAATTTGTATTTGCTAATTTTATATTCTAATTCACTATTTTCCTGTGTTTCCAAACAGATCTCTAATAATAAATGTATTTTTGTACTGAAAAGAATGCAGTATTATTCATTGATATAGCAACAATGTGCACATTGCCTATGTTATTGTTAAATAAATTTACCCTATGAGCAATTTTTTCTTTACTTTATGTAACAAGTTGTATATGTGTAGATGGAAGTAATATACACATCGCTCATGTGAATCAGTGTTCTTCATGTCTACTAATTATAACTATTAAAAATACAAATAGCAAGATAATGTAAAAAGCATCCCATTTTATTTAAGTATTAATTATGAAAATTAATGTAAGAAACTAAAATAAACAATACATATAATGAGAAAGCTTAATATCATTCTCTACACTGAGGACTAGTCATTGTCTGATGTCTATTCTTCTGTTCAGCAATACAGTAGATAACAAGTTCTTATTTTTTTTATTCTAAGAAATACTTATCAATTTATATTAATCATGATAAGTAAAACAAGTAATTACAATTCATCCACTCTACTCAAAGCATCCCTTCTCCAATTCCATTTTTGAATAACTAAGTTTTTATCAATTATTTTCTTTTTTCTTAATTTCTAATTCACATTCTTTTCTCAACATAATTTTCCATAACTTCCAACCATCTTATCATAGAGCCTATTCTAGTTATTCTAAAATTAACCTATAAAACTGTTTTCATTAATTTTTGTATGTGTACTACTTCCAAAAGTTATTTCAAGTATAAAAGTAATATATTACAATACAGATTTGACAAAATACATTACTGATTTGTGCAATATTTTTGTTTGAATTGTAGAAGATAAATTTACCATATACACCCATATCAAAAGTATACTGTCTATTAATAATTAGATTGATAATTTAAATATAAAACAAAACCAAATTATCTGCTAGCTATTAGAATAGTTTTTTATAATTTAGGGTTGGGAATTGACCAATTTTACTCTAAAAATAAAAACTTTTGTTTTTGGTCGATTGAGATTAATTAAAGATTGCATTATTTATTTTGCAAATCTATTTAAAATAAATTTCTTAAATTAATTGAATGCTTCAATATGTTTTATTCATGAAAATATTGTTCAAAAAATTTAATGGAATTTATTATTTTGTTCTGACAGCTTAAAAAAGACTTTTCAAAAAGAGTTGAAAAATGCATTGTACAGTAAAAAGTGTGCCATTTCACATAGTAAAGTAGAGATTAGATTTATATTAGTTTGCCAGCTAACATGAGTATAAGTATTTGTTGAGTTTCAACCCTGTTAACATTAAAGTATAAAAGATTCATCAGTACATTAATAAAATTTGTCATTTATAGCTTTGTTTAAAAATAAAACTAAATGCTTCATTAATCATTTTTGGTCTTATTTTTTTACTGCAGTTACCCTGTCTTTTAAATTTCCTTTAAAAGAGAGGGGGGCAAAGTTGGAAAAAGTTTTAATCATTAAAATCTTCAATGCCTATTCAATTTTAAATGGCATAAAATACAAAATATTAAAATTAATTAATACTAAAAATTAAAATTAATGTCCCATTACATACCACTGTTCCTGGGCAAGTAGAATAATTTTGTTTTAACATTTTCATTGAACACTTTTTCAATAGTTTTGCCATATTTAATAGATATTGTGTTCCAAAGTAATAGAAATAATAAAACACAAATAATTTTCTATATAACAAGAAATTTATCTCCACAAAAAAATTTATACAACTTAAAATTTCGTGTGGTACATGTCAATGGAATGGACTATATGGATTTATATGAATGTTTACACTTTTCATATTTCCATGGTAACAACAAAACAATAATTGCAATAAAATAAACAATGTGTATATGTATATAAAATTATAATAATAATATTTTTTTTTAGCATTGTATAAAGCATAATGGTGTGGTTTAATTTATGCACATTTGCATAAATTAAAAATTTCATATATATTGTTCTTAATAAACAATCATGAGAATCTAAATTAGTTTGGTACATTTTTCTTGTTATTTAAATATCAGAATAGCACTAATTTTTTAAGAGCCGAAAGATTTTCTATAACATTTAAGCTTGTTATCAAATTTTCATTAACTTACATTCTTACTTTGTATGTTTATAAAAAACTGTTTTTGAAAATCAAATATAATAGCTCTTCAACCCCTGCTAGGAAGTCATCACAGTATCATAATACAATTCTCCAGCTTAAAATGGAAGACCTGTAGAGTCTGGAGAGATAAATTAAAAGACAATATTACGTGAATTTTAATTTGTCCATAACTACTATCTATGGATCTAGAGAAAAAAGTATTAGATATGAACCATATTTAAAATTATTCTAAACTAATGTATTTTTTTTGTACTACCCAAACCATAGCAAATGTACTGAAACATATCAAGGATCAACAATTCATTTTATCAAATACAAGCTGATGCAATGAAATCTAAAAAGAATCTACAAACCAGAAGCAGACTTTAGAATGTCTATGGCAAAGCATCCATTAAGCACAATTTAAAAAAATGGTTATGAAAATTCTAACACTAAATTCAGTAAATGGCACTTTGTAAAATTCTTACAAAGTGCTTAGCATTATGAGGAGTAAAAAATCATTGAAAGCAGTAGTGGTAAATGACATCAAAACAATTAAACAGTTGTTTTGGAAATTTTATTTAACAATTTGTGAACAGTTGTTACTCATAAGTATCGGTTTGTTTAAAGCTTATTTAAAATTAAATTAAAAACTTTTTAGACTGAGGAGCACTGTCGGTACTTCCTCATTTCTGTAGGAACATTTATAACAGCTACATTTCTGTAGCTGTTATTATGGTTAAAGATAAAATTTTTTGTTAAAGCCACTATGTTTCACCATTATACTATCATGTATCCCATGCAGCAGACCACGTTTGCAAAACAATATAAAAAACGTTTTTTATATTTTTTTTAAATATACTGTTATTTTTTTTGTAATTAACTGAATTGTACTCATATATTCTATTGGTAAAATATTAACAAAAATCAATACAAATTATTAAATAAGTTTTTGTAATCTTATTTTCATGTAATGAAATATGACTGGAACTTTGGAGTACCGTCAGTTTCTAATGTCATGTTGTATCGCTCATAGTAATGAGGTTACTATTATTTACTGTTCACTATGCATGTGATTTACAGTTTTGTTTTGTTTAGTTATTACTATTATTGTTACAAGTTATTTTAATTATTTAATTAAAAAAACGAATCTTTTAACAAATTTTTAAATAAATTATGTGTTGGAAAATATTCTGGATGACAATGTGTCTAATGTTGATACTAGTGATGAGAGTGATTGTGAAGATGTACAGGTTAGTCTACTTATTTAAATACTAGATCGTGGATACTGGTGTTCTTTGGTGGTTTAGTTTCAATTGACCACTCATCTCAGAATGGTCAAATTGAGACTGTACAAGACTACACTTCATTTACACTCATACATATCATCCTCTAAAGTAATACCTGAACAGTAATTCCCAGAGGCTAAATGGGGAAAAAGAAAGAAAGGTTAGTCCACTTGAGTCGAGTGGGAGATTTCTTGCTGGTTGGTTATGGATTTTTTCGCTCTGCCTTAGTGTTGTTTTTTGGTTGGTTTTTTGATTTTACTCTGGACTGGACAATTAAGATCAATTGGTGAATATAAAAGGTATGTTTGTGTAAAATTCCATCAGTTTTGAACAGTGAATTTACATTTTATTTATTTTTTAATTGTGGTGTTTCTTCTCAATATGAGTTCATAGTAAAGTGGTTCAACATAACCTTTTCAAGGAGGAAAAATTTTCTCCCTTGGAAGAGGATACTACAGTTAAAGCAGTGAGTAAGCTTGGTTAGCAAAGTAAGGAGGCATCAGGCATGATTGTGCTTAAGGCTGAAGGCACTACATATGCCGAAGAAGGAATTGGGAGATATTCTCTCGATCAAGAAGGGGCCGGGTAAGGCCCTCCATATCCACGTGAAAGGGTAGGCGGAAAAGTTAGATGGGATCAAGTAGCAGGTGCAGGGCAAGTTGGAAGGTGTGAATGTTACCTGTGCGGAGTAAACCAGCATATGTCCTTATTAAGCATAAAGAGAAGGATACAATAGAGGCTGAAATTGTTGCTGCGTTTAAGGGGATAGAAGACCCTGATGTAGAGCTGAAGGTGTTGTCGATGAGGCCTGCCTTTGGCGATAGGAAGTACACCACGGTTGTGTTGCCGCATGTTGTGGCATCATCCTGTTTGGTGGTGAGGGTGAGACTGCAATTTGACTGGATGTTTTGTCGGGTCTGCAAGAGATGGAGCTCAAATGTTTTTGGTGCTTGGAGGGAGGGCACATTGCCTCGAGATGTATTGGACCTGGTAGGTCACAGTGTGTTTCAGTTGTGGCGCTTCGGGCCACAAAGCGGTGGAATGTAGAGAAAAACCGGTATGCCTTACTTGCGGAGGAGTCGGGCATAGGATGGGCAGTGGTGGTTGCAAGCCTGTGAATGGTTATGTTCATTCAAATTAATGAAAACAGGAGTGATGCGTCTCATGATGCAATACTTGAGATTGTCTCGCGAGAATGTGTAAAGGTGTTATTGTTATCAGAGCCAAATGTGCGAAGGCAACGAGGGCTGGTTGGCTTCGAGATGGCGGGTCCAATGTGGCGATCATTTAATTGTGTCCCGTCCCCGTGTTATCACATGGATCGGGGAACAGTTATGTGTGAGCGTAATTGCCCGACGTTCTTATTTGTTATGTTTATGTGTCTCTTAATTGTTCTATGGTGGAGTATGAGGCTGCTTTGTATAGTATAAGGAATGAGGTGCTTAGAGCCAGGAAGGACATGCTAATTGCGGGCGATTTTAATGCCAAATATGTGGCCTGGGGGGGGCCGTATCACGAATGCCAGAGGAAGGTTACTTGATGAGGTGATGGCTGTGTTGCAGCTCACCTGCCTCATTGATGGGAGGAAGTTGGCGTTGGTGAAGAGGAGTGAGTGGGAGTGAAGGGGGGTTCCTTCATTGATGTCGCCTTCGCTGCAGAGAGAATTACTAGAGGAGTGAGACAGTGGGTGGTGATGAATGAGGAGACGCTAAGTGATCATCAGGCGATCCTGTTCGAGACTAGCGACCCCTGGCTGGTTGGTGAGGTTGGTCGGGCTAGAAGGCATGTTACCCAGCGTGGATTGGCGTCCTTTAGGACTATGGTGTTGCAGCGGCTGTGGTATCTTTAATTCAGTGTCGCCCACTTATGTTGCGGAGGTGATGGCTCAGGCCCGTGTAGCGTCCTTCCAGATAGTGGGCATGCGGAAGAGAACCATTTATTGGTGGACAGCAGAGATGTTGGAGGCTTGAGTCTGTTGTTTGAGAGCTCGTCAACGTGTTCAGAGGTCACGTAGCAGAGGGAATCCGGCGGTAGTCGAGCAGGCTGTAAGAGATCTGAGAATGGCTAGGAAACGATATAGGGCGGCCACTTTGGGCTCGAAAAGAAGGAAGTACCTGGACCTTTACAAGGAACCCACCGGGTTGGTCTAGTGGTGAACGCGTCTTCCCAAATCAACTGATTTGGAAGTCGAGAGTTCTAGCGTTCAAGTCCTAGTAAAGTCAGTTATTTTTACACGGATTTGAATACTAGATCGTGGATGCCGGTGTTATTTGGTGGTTGAATTCCAATTAACCACACATTTCAGGAATGGTCGAACTGAGACTGTACAAGACTACACTTCATTTACACTCGTTCACATCATCCTCATTCATCCTCTGAAGAATTATCTGAAAGGCAGTTACCAGAGGCTAAACAGGAAAAAGAGAGAAAGGACCTTTGCAAAGACTTTGATGCAGATACCAGGGGGGAAGGTGTTTAAATTTTAACGGGGTGATTCGGCAGAGCTTTGCCGGGCCTCATTGAGGAGATGATACGTTCTGTGCACCGGTGTCCTCTTCCCTGATGCAGAGCCGATGGCCGTCAGGGAAATTGTTGCTGTTGAGATCCAACTGTTTGAAATGGCGTCCCGTTGGATGCCACTTTGGATGCCGTTGGATGCGTCCCTAAAGGGGTCTCCACTGCTAGAGCGATCGCACGGGTAATGGAGCTGGTGGATGAAGTGGCTGGTGAAACGTGGCGCATACGCAAAATTCCGGCGATGGAGATGTTAGACGTAAAAAACGCGTTTAACTCACCACCGTTTCCGTGCGCGCTGGCGATCCTTGAGGTCGTACTTATTAAGAGTGATGCAAGATTATTTCACAAACAGGATGTTGGTAGCTGCAGAGAATGTTGGTAGTGACCGAGCCGGTCAAGTGTGGAGTACCGCAGAGGTCGGTGATCCACCCCCTTTTACGGAACGTAGCGTATGATGAGGTGCTAAATTTTGAGTATCCGGATGAGTGTTGGTCACGACTTTACTGATGATCTGTCGTTGGTGGTGGCCGCTAAGATGGAGGAGGAGGTTCTTGAAAAAGGTGATGCGGCAATTGGTCTTGTCGATGGATGGTTGGCGGTAAGGGACTCTCTTTGACTGCGGAGAAAACCCAGGTCGTAGTTATGGCTGGTAGATGGAGGTTGCGACCTATTGGGTTTATAATGAGAGGGGTGCCTACTGAGCCGATTAGTCAAGCCAAATACTTAAGTGTTTGACTTGACAGAAGGCGCTCTTTTAGGCCACACCTAAAGGAGGTGCTTGTCAAGGCTGAGCGAACAGTGGCTGCAGTCCTTCAGCTTATGAGTAGGGTGGGCGGGCCGCACAAATATAAAAAGAGAATGCTTGTTTCGGTGGTGTGGTCCGTGGTGTTATACGCTGTTTTCGTGTGGTTTATAGTTTTGAAGCAGAGTACAGCGATGCATAAATTGGAACGTCTGTAGCGTAGACTAGCTGTAGGCGTGGCTGGTGCTTATCGGATTGTGGCTAGAGAGGCGATTTTTGTGGTGGTGTCTGTTCCTCCAATGCAGTTGTTGGCGGAGGAGGCCGTGGAGAGAGCCGCGGGGAAAGCCAAGGGTCTTGCTCGCAAGAATTTGCTGAACAAATGGCAGCGGAGGTGGGATGGTCTCAGGCCGGGTAGCTGGACTAAAAGATTGTGCAAATAACCATATTTCCTACTGCTCCACCTGGGGTGGAGCAGTAGGAAATATGGTGAGTTGGGAAATATGGTGAGGTGGAAATATGGTGAGTTGAGCTTTGAGCTCACACAGTTTCTTACCGGCCACGGTGGTTATAATGAGTGTCTGCATCGGATGCGCAGGCGTGCTTCTGACCAGTGCATTTATTATACCATATTTTTTAGGTGTACGAGGTGGGATTATGCCAAGTTAGAGGTGGAGCGTCTCATCAAACGATTGACGCCGGTTAATTGCGTGGACGCTATGTTATTTAGCCCTCGGAATTGGGACGTAATAAGCGCTATGGTAAGCAGAATAATGCGTCCTAAATTCACGGAGAAAGATAATCGCAATTCGAGGCAGATTAGGGATGGCAGACAGCCCCGTTCAGGAGGGGTGGTGATGCTCCGGCGTCCCACTTCCGATGAGTGAACGGGGACTTCTGGGGTCCATAGGATGGGTAAAAATAAAAGATCGGAGTCCCAGGTGGAGGGTCCTCTAGGGGGCCTGCCACTTAGAGGCAAGGCAATGAAGAAAAGACCCAGTCCTGGCTGACCGCGTGGTACCCCATTCTGGACCTGGCTATGCCTTTCCCAGCATGGTCGCCTAAGATGTTTGAGGTTATGGCACCCCTAAGACTGAATAATGCTATCGAAGTAGGGTGCTAGTCCCAGGGAAAGGGGTTAGTTCACTTGATTTAGAACAAAACAATTTTGACAGTGTGTTTATTGAACAGTTAGAAGACTAGATAATTAATAGTAATCAAAAATTAATGCTTGTTGATGAACTGTCTCGACAAAATGTAGTGCTGCCTAAAAACATTGATCAACCAAGTGCTTTCTAACAAGCTAAGCCAAATAGGCTTACAAAAAAAAAGTGGATAGACAAACCACAAAGGAAATGGAAAAAGAAAGTTGTTGAAGGATCAGTTCCTTCTTACAGTTATGAAGATCCAGTAAAATTTCACTTTAGTAAGTGTAAAATTGCTACAAATGTGTTTGTTGTTTTCTGGATGATAACATTGTGAGTAACCTTACTTACTAATCTAATCTGTATGCAACCCAAAATAATAAAAGTATAAATTTAAAATCAAATGAATTAATTACTTGCCTTCATAGGAATAAATTTTCTTAAGGATTACCAATAGTTGCCGTCTGTAAAACATTATTGGTCGACATCAAATGACCTAAATCTCAAATTAATTTCAGACACTATACCAAAAGACAGATTTTTTTAAATGTTATCAAACATTCATGTAAATGACAATAGCACTTTTAGTAAAAATAACCCGAATAAACTTTATAAAGTTAGGTTTTTAACTGATGCTTGAATAAAAAATTTTAATTTGGGTACAAAGGCACGAATGAAATCAGTATTAACGAGTTTATTGTGCTTTTCAAAGGACGTAGTGTCATGAAACAGTTTAACCCCATGAAACCTATAAAACGGGGTTATAACCTTTGATGTTTAGCTGATCAAAAAAGGTATACGATGTCATTTAAAGTATATGAAGGGAAGAACAACGAAATAGGAGAGGAATTCAAAGAGTACAGATTAGTAAAATTGTTGAGCTGTCTCTCCCAAAATATTTATGTGGTAGTAACAGAATAATGACCTTTGACAATTATTTTTTTCCATTATGCCTTTTAGAAAGGCTGAAAAAACTGTTCAGCTTGTATTATCAGGGCTGGTCGTTAAGGAGTTCCTGTGAATTTACAACCAGACCAACAGATGAAATGAGGCAACTGGGATTTTTGAATATAGAAATTGAATATTTCAAGTGGTTTGACCATAAATTAGTACACTTGGTATCAAATTACCATGGTTCTCAAAATTACAGTTACAAGGAAACAAAAATATGGAACCAGATTCTCTGCTTGTCCTCCCTAAATGGTAACACTGGGATAATCTATGAAAAGTGTAAATAATAAAAGGAAATCCTATAGTTTACATAGTTCATCTTCATCTCAACCATCAGAGAGGAGGAAAACTGATTTCTCTCTTCCCAGTGATATCAGATTATGGAACAGAGCTACACATTAGGCTACTTTTGGTAAAACTCGTGGTCATTGTGAAGTCCGTAGTAAAAACAAAATTCAGTCTCGTCCTCAATCTAAGTGTAGTCACTGTGGAATATTTTTGGGTAAATAAAAATAAAATCTGTTTCATTAATATCATTAGGTGGAACTTATTAAATAATAGATTAAATTAGTTAGAATTAGTAAATTAGTGTGTAGTGTAATATTAGTTTTTAACTTTTATTTAGCTTGAAGGTTTGATGTAAAATGTTTGTAGATACGTCTTAGTTTTAGGGAAACCAAGTTTTATATGTATATTTAAGATAATACATTATAAGTTTTTAAAGAATTGGGAGAAAAGTGATTGCAAGTGATTTATTTTATAAATAACTGTGTTGTGTTGATTAATAGCGTGTAGATGACTGATGGTACTTACAAGGAAATAACTATAAAATAAAATTTTGAGAAAATTTAATCTAACATAATTGTCACCATAGGTTTAGGTTTTCAGAAAAACAAAATCTATTTCCAACATTTTCATTGTTTTATCACAAAGGGTAAAACAGGTGGTTGGGAAGAACACCCGAGAAGTGAGGCAATGGGCAAAAGGAGCCATGATGGGTGTGGTGAACTGGTTGAAAGGACAAGGGCTGAAAATCTCAGTTGAAAAAACCCAGGTGGTGCTGATGGCAGGCAGAAGCAAGCTCCCTGACTTCTCAGTCAGTTTGGTGGGCACTGAGGTTACCCCCTTAAGGAAGGCCAAATACCTTGGGTATTTGGCCTGCCAAATACCCAAGTGGTATTTGGTCTGCGGTAACCTCTATCATTATGTACGCGGCCCCAGTGTGGCAAGATGCTCTTGGGAAACAACAGAACTGACAGCGAATGCATAGCATGTATCGCAGATTGGCAATTAGGGTGATACAGAGATATCGATTGGTCTCTCTTGAGGCGGTGCTGGTAGAGGCAGGATTGCCACTGCTAGATCTGTTGGTTAAAGAATGATCTGAGAAACAGCAGAGAATCTATAATGGCAGGAATGCGGTGGAGGCCAGGGCTGAACTAATTGCACATTGACAAAAGAGATGGTGTAGTGCTGGCACCGGTAGGTGGATAAAGAGACTGATCTTAAACATAGAAAGCTGGATTAATAGAGGGCATAGGAAGGTGGATTTTTGGATGGCCCAGTGGCTTACGGGCCATGGATCATTCAGTGCCTACCTCCATGCCATGGGGAAACATAGTACTCCAATATGCCAGTACTGTGAGGAAAGTGATGATGTAGAGCATACCTTTTTAAGATGCTGGAGATGAGAGATGGAGAGGTCGTTTGAAGGGAATGTGACACCGGAGGATGTGATGCATTGCATGATGAATTCATCAACTGGATGGGACCAATGTAGGAACTAGTTTAAGAGTGTCCTCTCATATAAAATGCAAACAGAAGACAGAGAATAGTGTAGTGTTCGATCTAGAAGTGGGGGTGGAAGGCCAGCCTGCAGGGGTCCACCAGGATCGCCGTCGCTGTGTAACCCGATGGGACACTAAAAACCCTCATGGAAGGATGACATAGGTGGCACCCGTTAAACCACACATGATAATGATCATAAGCCTTTGGACGTTTCCATCACCATGTTGTGAAAGGGACTGGGTTTTTAGTGGATCCCACTGTGCAGACAGTGAACCCCACTCACCCAGTATGTACAGGCTACTGGGCATTTGGTTGAGGCAAATTTTCCCACTTCCAATGTAAAACAAAAAAAAAGAAATGACACACAAAAGATATAAATTAGGTTAAAGTCCTTTCACATTAACCACAAACCTAAAAAATCAATGTTAAAAATTCAAAAACGGATGTGATTTTGTAATTGCACACAAAACTGAAACAAAGCTTTCATATCTAGAGCCAACTGATGAATTTTTCTTGAAGATAGGTTGAAAATAAAACAACCAAATTGCCTTTTATAAATTGAAAACTAAAGAATAACTTTAAACCAAGCTATAGTTAAAATAAGAATAAGACTGTGGATGAAGGCAAACTGTTAAACATAAATAGAATGATGAAAGAGGAACAATCCAAGTATTAAGAGTGAAATTGAAGAGTATAGATATGGAATATAGAAATGTCAAAAATCTCTGAAAACTAGTCACAAAACAATCAATGATTTTTAGCAAGAGCAGAAACAAGAACAACATGTGGACTTAATAAAACAAAAAGGGTTGTATTCTACATTGTTAAGTCACATAAGAGATAGCTACAGATTTAGATAAAATAAAAGAACTAGAAAATATGAAGCAATGTATAATTCAGTCCAACTCTTAAATAAAAGCAGCAAAAAGAATTGAATGAAGCTACGCATCAAATGGAATTAGGGCATTAAACTTAAAAAGCCAGCAAAGAGATTAAACTAGCATTTAATTTCAGAATCATTACTTTGGTCAAAATAAATGATTTGATAGATCCTTACTATAAACTTTTAGCAATACTCCATGTAAAAAAAATTATATTTAAAATTATTCACACTCAAATAAGTTTTGAGTAAGTAATTTACAATTTCTACCAAAGATTAATTATTTTTTAAGCCTTGCCAAAATATTTTTTTTTTAGGTTACCCACTAAAAACTACATCATTGTTGTCATCTTGTTTGAATCTTGTATTATTTGCCTTTGAACTTAAATTTCCTTTCTACTCGATAATAACCAATCCACGGTATGTTCCCCTGTTGGACTCTTAAACGGATTATCATTTAGCACCTTCTATGCTACAATGGCATCATGCAACAGCTGTAACAGCACATGTTACCGAGGCAATCGTACAAGGTTTTGTCAGTGCACTTTATGGGGGAGTCAGTTCATATATCAATTTAATAGTACTTTTTCACCTTTTACTCAATATCAGTAAGTGTAATGTGTTGTAAAAAACTAAATCTATATGTTTATATTTACATATCTGCATGAAATTATATTTTAGATTAATTCAAATAGATTTATTACATTTACCAAGATTCTACATGACCAAAATATTATAAAACCTTAGATGAATTGGAAATAAATAAATATCAGAAGAGGAATCAATTTAAAATTTGAAAATTAAAAAAATATATATATAAAAGATGAGAATGAAGTTATGTAGGTACCTGAATTGAAAAGAGATTACTTCAAGGAACAGTACTGAATATGGTAAAAATAATATACGTGGTACTACAATCCTTGTCCTGAATATGGTATAAACAAATCACTAGTATTGACGAGATAAAGACAAATTGATTTCTAAGCATAAAAGATTTAGAAATCACCCATCAAAGAATTACTGATAGAAGATTAAAATTAAAGAAAAGCAAGAAGTTTTGTACATGAAAGAATAGGAGACACAACATTTGTTTTAAGATAATTAATGGAAAGGTACAAACTGAAGCATTAAACAACTTTTATAGACTACAAGAAAGTATATGACAGTGTCCAGCTAGGTAAAAAGCAGTATTTAAGAAAAGATCAGTTAAATATGTAAGCTTTGTGAAAAAGTATGAAGGAGCAAAGACTCAGTAGTAATGTAAATATGATGGATGTTAAATCCTCACCTTCAGGTACGGCCTTATAGCAAATGGTAAATTCAGGTAATGACTATGTGTTTGGATTTATTACTTATTCCTTTTATCATTTTAATACAGAAATAATAGTCTGACAAATGATCTACTTCATACTACACCATTGTATGACAAAGCTCATGTGCTGATTACTTTTATTCCAGTCTGTCAAACATTTTACACAGGTAGAACACCAGATGTAAAGGGGCCCAGTTCTTACCTTGATCTCCAACTTCAGGCCAAAATATAGTTATGACAATTTTTAACTAGTGGAATCAAACTTTGTTGTTCTTTACATGACAAATCATCATACAAATAGCAGAAATTATCTGGATCATTTAAATATTTTCTTAGCATATTTATTCACTAAGAAAAAATTACTTTACAACATTTTTTATAACGTAGTTGGAAGGCACAAAATATAAAAATACAGCTTTGAGAATTTTCAAGCACTTTCTAGAAAGTTTTATAAGTTCATTGTTTGTTTTCTTTTATACACATTTTTGGATAGATAATGTTGACAAAGAACTACGTGCAAACTAAAAATATCTTAGAGCAGTATTTCTCTAGATAATGCTCTAAGATATGTTTTAAGGTGATCAGGAACTTTACATTAAGTAATTTTTGATAATGATTATTTGTAGTAGCAGTTGCTACACTCGTCACAAGTTTATTAATATAAGTTATATTACTGAGAATAGAAGATGCATTAGATTCCATAAGCCACGTGTGTTGCCTATCCCTATTTTCCAAGAAAAGCTACCGTGAGAAAGAATGTAATGTAACTGCAATCTTGTTTTCTTTATTCTAATCCTAACAATAATTATTTAGTCTTTGTCCTGGACTCATTCGATTCACATCGTCCTATTGAAGTCTCAGTCAAGCATTCATGGAGTCTTGTATTAGTAGACTCGTTCGATATTATATCATCCTATTAAATTAAAGTCATTTGCATGTATGCATAATGACATTAACAATTACATTTATAATAGTAGATGAGTAGTAATAGATGATTAGTAATAGTAGATGAGAAAGGAGCATTGAAATGTTGACAAAAGGCAGCATCCTTGCCTAATACCCCAAACCTAGGACCAACCCAGTCAGTCGTATTTTTATTTACCATCACTGCTACTTTTTTTTTGTGTACAATTTTTTAATTAACCTTCAATTTTTTCATTCTACTTTTTTTCTTTAATAATATCCATAATTTTATCACATGCAATTTTTAAAACTATGAGTATAAGAAACATAGACTCATTCCTCTTCCTCTCTCTCCAAGCTTCCTCAGTACTCCGATAGCATCATCCTTGGTTCCTTTCCCTTTTCTAAAGCCAAACAGTTCGTCTCCTGCATTCTCTTCCATTGTTCTTTTCTTAATAGATCATATAGTTGAAACTTTAGTATAGAGGACGAGAATGAAATAGTTTTTTGTAATCTGTCTTGGTTTCCTTTTTTCTTTAGTTGCATGTAAGAAATTTTTCTTTTCATGTATTGTTTGTAATTATTACTGAATTTCTGGTCAGATTTTTTTATTAATTTTTCTTAAACTCATAAGTAATTTTTTGAAATCATATAAACATGAATCACTTTTTTCACTTGCTTTCCATGTTAATAATGCGTTAAGAATAAAATCCAATTCTCTTCCAGTGTTTATTATAATCAATCTACTGCCTTTAGAAATTGGAGATTTTAGTCTATCTCTGAAGCATCACACAAGTCTCATTAAGATCTGCCTGTTGACAGTTTTGAAATTTTTAACTGACATCTAGGTATTGTATTCTTTAAATTTTACGTCATACCTCTCAATAAGAAGTTTCCAGTTATTTTCAAATGTATTTTGCATTTAAAACCAAATTGTTTTAATATTCTCTTTAAAATGGTTTCACTTCCTGAGAATTTTATTGAATCTATCAGACATGAAGTTTTAACAGTACTTATGTACAATATAAAATTGATTTTCTTCTCACCAAGAGTCAAGATCATCTGACCCGGTGATAGATTTTTGACAACTTGTGTACTTTCTGGTCTTACTGAACCAAGAGAAAGCCTCCAAAGGGTTTTGTTGAAATTTTAATAAACTTTTTTTATGTTTCTTTACTTTCTGACCCTGTGTTCAGGATAAAAGTATCCTGTACCAACTGCTACTGTTCTTTTCTAACACTTTTGAATTAAAACATGATAATTTTTATCAATTTTCCAAGTCTATCTGCTTCTTTTTTCATGAAATTGTACAAAATATTGATTATCTCCTGAGTGAGTTGATTTAATTTTTTGTTTCACAGTGAATTTTAGTTCATTAATTTTACACGAAAGTAAAATAAATAATTCAGAAAAATAAAGGTTTTATTATTTTTACTATACTTGAGTTAGTAATCAAGTTATCATTTTGTATATTTACAAGTACATTTAAACTTATATTTAAAAATAACTATTATTTATTTAATATACAATGCATACTACCAATTTGTCTATCTTTATCAGGTCATTTAAAAAAAGGGTGATTCGTTTGTTATGGCTTAATTGATTCACTTAAGAAATCGTTCAAAGATTATGAATCATTACTTGCCTGTGTTGATTTATTTCTTAGAATCATAGATTTTGTCAAGAACTGCAGTTTGTAATTTTTAAATATTGGACAGTAAATTCTCATAACAATTTTTCTAATAGATTATTTTTAAAGAAATTAGAATTACTGGATCAAGGGTAATAGTTAACTGATATAAAATAATAATACTAATAGTATTATAATTAACATTAATATAATATTCTACAACAATACCAGTCAACTTCTAATTTTGATCGAAAAGAAAAATCAAATATGTTGCTACTGATTTCAGCAAGAGGAGAAAGCAACTTACCACCGTGCAAAGTCGGCTTCAACAGGTAGTTTAATTTAAAACTTAGTTTTCTTCAAAGGTGATCTGTAAAATATATTAACTCTTCAAAGTCAAGATCTTTCTTTCACAATACATATTATTATAGTTGAGGTAATGATTATCAAAAAGATGATTTAAAGATTTATTTATATGATAAGATGTTAGGAATATATGATGTAGGAAAATGTCACTAAAAACATAAAATGGTAAAAAGAAATTAATACTTATAAATTCGCGTAATTTTATTGAAATATTATTTATTTAGATATTATTAATAAATGACTATACAGTATGAAGTTTTTTGTGTTAACATATACACACAAATGTAAATATATACAAGTTTTGTTTATATGTTTATTATTTATAATTTTAACAATGCAATCTAAGCTCTTATACAGCTTATATTATCTGAATGACAAAAAAAGAAATTATGCATAATTTATAAAAACACCATAAACGAAAAACAGGTTTTTTTTATACAACAATAATATGAAGAAAATTAAAATAATAAATTTTAAGTATTGTACAAAACTTTTGTGCATAAAATTCCAAATCACCTTGTTTTATATATGCTGTGAATTATATAAGACCAATCATAAGAAAAAAAATATAATAATAACGGTAGAATTGTTCTGTACCTTAATAAATATAAAACCAATAACGTAGTATGGCGATGCATTTATATATATTTACAATCTTAACATGTTGTATCATAATATATATTTATTTATTTTTTATTTATAAAGACTGTATCGTTTTAACAAGTACGGCAAATATATTTTATTTATATAATTATTTTTACTAAATCTACAATATAATTCACTAAATTACTAACAAAAATTGATATATCTTTTTCTTGTAGAAATATTTCTACAATAAAATATATATTGTCATAAAATGTAACAACTAGTTTAACTTTATTTTATTTATCGTAATATTTCAATAAATTTTATTTTTTAAAACCTATGAAAAAATTTACATTAATTAGTTAAAGGCATAAAAATATTATCCACACTTAAGAGGTGCCTCTTAAAGGATATATAATTACAACTGTTGTTTCATTTAAATTAAATTTAATATGTATTTTCAATAATATATAAGAAGGTAAGTTCAAATTGATGATTTAGAAGTAACAAAAATGAATAAATATTTTTTTAGCTTTTTGTTTGATAAAAAAAAAAGAAAAGAAACCGTTTCATATAAAAATGTACACACAAGTACTTGTGCTACACAGAGTTGGCACATTATTTCATTTATAATTATTCTTTTTTTAATAACAGATTTAACTACCCAAAAATTACCCCATAAATTATACTTGTTTTTTATAAGTACATTTTTAATTTTTTATAAGTATTTTTTTAATAAAACAAAGATGCAGTTTTGTAAATAAATAAAAATAACAATAAACTTTAAAGCAATTTTAGATTAGTCAAAAAATAATATTCAGATACATTACATTAAACATAAAAAAAGAAAAATATCAATATATCCATTTATGAAACAAACCCCTAATTACACTGGGAAACAAAAAATAATTTTTTGTCTCAGGAAGAAAAATATGATAGTGATTAGATAGCGATTATGATAGTATTTTTTCTCCTGAATTCAAATATGATATCGGTTTTTCCCCATCACGCAAGGTTTCCAAGAGACAGGCATAAATAATTTCACACATTTTAATACTTTCTGCATTGGCTACACAATATTCAAACATTTGATGCACCTAGAAATTATGATTTTCTGCTATATTTTGCCTGTAGAGCATCCCTCTTGATGGTCCAACAACAATCAGCCACCATATAAGCATCCATTTGCCTTGATACCTCTTTTCCATAGCTTAAATCTCCTGATGAAAATGTTCCCCCCCGTGCTCATCGCTCAATGCGTCAAGATTTTCCAGGAAGAAATCTAGGTGCGAGTGCAGGAAGTGTACTTTTAAGGACATATTACAACCCAAGTTTTTATAAGATGTTACAAGATCATTGACAATATCACAGTCATTTTCCACCTTTTAATTTCCCAAAAAATTCTGAGTAACATTTTTGAATGCTTGCCAAGCTGCTTTCTCCAATGGATTCAATAGTTCCTCAAACTTTTCATCATGCATTAGGGATTGTATTTGTGAACCCACAAATATTCTTTCTTTAATTTTTGCATCACTAATTTTAGGAAACTTCTGTTTTAAGTACATAAAACCAGGAGTATTGTTCACGGCCTTGATGAAATTCTTCATTAACCCTAGTTTGATATGCAACGAAGGCAGATACACATTTTTAGAATTACACAATGGGTCATGTTTTACATTTTTCTGTTTAGGAATGAGCGATTCACCTTTAGGCCATTCTTTTCTAATGAAATGGTTTTTTCTGTCCCTACTCACACAAAAAATATCCCCCATTGTGTGAATCCCTATTCACATAAAAAACAACAATACTTTGTGTAACCAAGCATAAGTGCAATTACTTTCAAATCTCCACAAATAATCTATTCATACACTGCATACTGAAGCTTTTCCAATATAAATTTAAGTTTTCAAGTTTCATACTAGCAGAGTGAGCCACAGGTACTGATCAGAATTTATTGACATTAAGCAAAAGCACAGCTTTTAAACTAACTTTGGAGGAATCAATGAACAAGTGCCATTCAGGCACTTGTTCATTTGGATTATGTTCATTACAAAGTGACTTCATAAGAGAAGAAATGTCATTTCAAAACACTAAGCCATTTTCTTCAGAAAAATAGTCTTTAAATTCAGAACGATGATTACGATAAGGACATATTTTGGTATTCTTTTGAAGAAGATTCCATACTTTTAGCCGGGAAGCAAGCATTTCAGACTGTTTTTTTGGATAACTTTAAATCTCGTATGAGATTAAGATTTTCTTGAGTCAGTAAATGAGGCTCAGATGAACTGCTTTGTTCAAAAGTTGTATCAACAAAATCTGTTTCTTTTTCTTCCTTACTTCCATTAGACTCTGAGCTCTCTTCATCTAATGTCACATGTTTTGGAGGCTTTGGTATTGGCAATTCTTTGCAGTGTGGAACTAGTTTCATTGCAGATTGCAAGTTAGAAGTTAGGGAACACCACTGTATGTTTTGATTTGGACATAATCCCTTTAATGTTTGTTAAGCAGAAATAAGTCAGAAGAGTGATCTTTGGGTTCTCTCCAAATCATAGGGATAGCAAATGGCATGTGCCATTTTTCCATGCAGTGAGAAACCTAGAATATAATAAATAACAGATATGTGGAGACCAGGCTCTTGTTTGGTCCCCAACTTTACAGCCAAAATGAAGTTCATAACACTTTTTTACTAATCAAGTAAGGTTTGCAACTTAAGCATCACTTCACCACATACATAACAAAAATTGTTAGGATCATTTTAACTATTCTAAGCATTTTGTAACTACCGACTAATTGAAATAAATAAAGTTGTAAATATGTAAATACAATAATTCAGACAAACAACGCACTCACAATGATGTGTTTACTGGTTCACTACTATCTCATAACTGGCATCGTTCTGATGAATGTGCTACACTAGATCACGTTTGTACATGTCTACACACGTCTGAAAACCTCCACAACAGTGGCAATGCTACCCTTTGAGTTAGCTGCTTTGGTTCCATCATATTTATAATGCTCTAGAAATGGAGAAATTCTGAATACATATTTGAAAACAGGATAAAAAATAAAAAACTGCATTGAGTACACCTATTGGTACTCGTGAGACAAAAATCATGTTGACCAATGACATCTGGAATTTCCATTTTGTCATGTATTTTCTATCTTCTCTTCTACTATCCCAACAGTAATAATATAGCATATACTACAGGGAAAAGGTATGTTAATAATGCCAAAAATCTTTTTATTTTTTAGATCCAGGAGGGTCATGAAGCATCAAGAAATGGGAAAATGGGGACATCTATTTTGGTTAATAATATAGGATTAAATGGTGGAAAAACCAATGGTAAAAAAACCTGAATTCTATGAATGCTATTAAAGTTTTAATAGAATCTTAAAGGGGTAGGGTGATAAAAGGTCAGGATTCATCTCAGGGCATTTGCCAGGAAACAGCAAATTTTGTTGGTGTAGCAGATCCATTTTAAAAATATTTTTTCTTCATAATGCCAAATTATCACATTAAAAAATATTTTATGATTAAGAATTTAAATAAACATAAAAGAAAGACAAATAGGAATCTTTTTATAAGACTAAGAAACGATAAGTATGCAAATTAAGTGTCATAATCAAACTGTTGAAGTACAGATATGAGTCACAATTCACTCCTGAAATGGCAAAGCCAATTTCAAGAAAAATAAATTTAATGCAAGCTAAAAATTTACACGAGTGTGTTGGAATTTCCATTGCCTCATTCACAGAGCCAACTGAGTAAACAGTTGCACAATAACGTAACAAATCAACTGAAATGTAGGTGACATTCAGCCTTAAAAGCAACATTATCACTCTGCTGTTCATCACAAGGTCTGGCTGTATACTGAAAATAATTTCTCAGAGAAGGTAACAATGACTTATGCCTCACATTTGTCTAAAGATGCTTTAATTTTTTGCTTTTACTATAAACAGCATAAAGCAAGAAATTGAATATGCTGTTTCTGTTACAAAATAGTGTATAGCATATATATTGTTTCAACAAAATAGGAGAAAAAATATATTTGGCAGTAATTTTATTTATTAACCATAGAAATTAAATAAACATAACCAAATGTTCTTTATCAGCTGTTACTAAGTTGCAATTTGATAATTTTCAATAAAATATAATCTACTTTCAGAACCAGATAAAAAATTAAAGTTAATATTAAAAGTAAAAAGTTAATGATAAAGTTAAAAGTTAATAAGATGCTAAAAAGTTAATATTCAGAATAAAAATAAAAATTACGCATACAAAACTTTTCCTCCCAGTAGCTTTAAACACATATAAGTTACAAATAAAGAAATTAAAATTCATACGTACACTAAAAAAAGGAGAATATCAAATTAAATTGAAAAAGATGTTACAAAATTAAAACATTTCAATAAACATTTTACAGCTTCCAAATTTTAAAATAAATACTAATGATAAGCAATAGTATTTCTTACTTTATTAGTATGTGTATGGCTGTGAAATGTTATAATGCTTGATATCACTATTTTTATTTAAGGAAACAAAATACAATAACAAGTTCACTAATTACTTTTAAGTATGTGTCTATATTTATGTTTAATGTTAAGTTTTTACTACATAATTATCTGCAAATTAATTCATTACCTATTTTAAAAATTCAAAGTAAATTTAGGTCATAATCCATAAGTAGTTAAACACATTTAATAACTTTAATTTTTTTTAATAAAATGTAATATATATATAAAAGATACTTTAATTTACTTGGTTAATAAGAAAATTTAAATATAACAATCAATTTTAATGATTTAATATAGGGCAAATGTGTAAAAGTAATTGGAAAAAATTATTTTTTTCTTATTAATAAAATTAGCTTTCTTTAACACTAATAGTTAAGAGGTCAGGACAGTTGGCAGCATTTCCTACTAACCCAGATACAGTGACAATAGTTACATATGCGACTGAAGCAGAATAGATTGCACAACACATGTTAAATATACAAACACCATCGCTTAAATAAAAATTTCAAAGCAAAAATAAAAAATCTGTACTACTAGCAGTTAGATGATGCACAAATATTATTACAACAACCATCTACAATCTTCAAATTAATGTCCCTCTCTGATTAATGATAAGTTTGTATTTATCTGCAGTTAAAAAGTTACATCTTTTTAATTTCAATTAACTAACTGAAATTTCAATTCCTTTTAATTTTTTGTATATTCAACATAATTAAGTAACTTTAAAAAAAAATGTATAAATAGAAAAATAAAGCATTATGGCATTACCTTCATTGTAATTTTACACTACTGATATTATGAAACACGTAGGCACCTCAATCAGTAGACATTACAACTACTAGTGGCAAAAATAGGCCTACTCTTTAAAATACATACAAATCTCTTATCACAATCACATTTTCTTTGATATACAGTATTTCATGATTAATTATTTTCTATAATTTAATTAATAGATTCAATCTTAGGGGAAAAAATAAAAACCTAAAAGAAAAAATAATTAAAATTACTACAAAATACAATTTTTCTATTATTTGGCACCAATATATACATAACTTTCAATCATAAATTATCTACTAGAGGTTTTTATTCAAATCTATCACAGCCTCTAGATAGTTTTAATTTGCAAATATAATGGCGACTCCAAAACAAGATTATGCATACTTTATTTAATGATTAAATTAATTAAAAAAAATACAGACTAGAAATAATCTCTTAAGTTCTTAGAGAAATTTAATTGATTTTAAATTAAGAAATGACATTTAAAAATTGTATTACACTAATTAATTCCAGATTATGTGTAGGTATAGGTTATAGTGCAGTCAAGTTGAAATTAAAAATAAATTTTTTTTTACATAGTAATAGTAAAACACTGAACTAGGTTTTTTGTATTTAGATATAATCCGACATTAATTAAAAGCGATTGACCAAAGTACAAAGTAATGTAAGGGAAGAAGTTAAATCCATTAAACAGTATGACTAATTTAATGGAACTTCAACCAGGAACTAACAAAGCCACACAAAATTTGTAAGGTGGTGCTGCTAAGAATACATAATAAACATTTTTTTCTTTTAAAAATACAAAATACACTTTATTATGGTTTCTTTTTTTAATCTGTGTAAAAAATCAATTTATCCAATAAATATGCAAAACTTGTTTCATCCAAAAAAGACTACTTACCCAATACCACAAATAATAGGAGCTGATATAATACAATAAATAAATATAGGATATTACATTGGCACCGAGCGATCTTATTTATTTTTCTTCATGGGACAACTAATAGAACATTTTTTTACAACTGATATCATATTTTATTTTTAAAAAACCCACTAATTCAAAGGTCTTTTAATCATTTTCCTAATCTCTACAGCAACTATTTCTTTCACATTTAATCTTTAAAAATAAATAAATAAAAATAATAAATTTATATAGTATGTACTGCAGTGCATTCTAACGCTTAAAAACAATAATGGTAAAAGTCTGCTGTAATCTTTTTGAAACATATCTTTTTCTTCTATGAATTTGGCCTCTAAAAATATTAATTTTTATTATAGATGTACATTAAACTTAATCCTCTTAACATCTAAATAAATTGCTATTTTCAGTACATACAAAAATATTTTTAAATCATATCAATTAATTTAAGGTATTAATGTTGGGATTGATTCCAATATTTCCAGATCCTAGAAAGGGGTTTATACAGAACCTTCAGCATAATAAATAAGAAGTCTATCTCAGCTGTGACATCCTGACCCCAGTAGGGGAAGTCTTGTGACAAACTCTATCGCCACACCCACCCTTCTGTTCTAGCCCTGATAGGCTTTATCAGAATTCATCTTTTAGACCCTTAAACTTGATAACACAACATATTGGGGGCAACAAAAATAATTTTCACTTACTTTTAGAAAAAAAATTTGTATCATTGTTTGAAAAAATATATATAAATATTCAAATTTTAAAAAGAAAGTGCTAAATTATCCAATTATCAAAACTCATATTAAGTTCCTATAAACAAAATTTGCAGCCTAACAGAATTTTTAAAATCCCCTTAAATTTTATTTCCAATTTTCTTACTCGCCCATCCAGTATTTCTTACCTAATAATCTATCAACTTAACTTTTTTCTTTCACCCACAAATATCTTATAAATGGATGTGTGACACATTCTTGAAAAAGAAATTAAGATTATAATGAAAGTTCTGTTTTTAGTAAATAAAGAAATGTAAGTGTACTGAAAATTTATTTTTCTTGAATATTTAATAATGGATTTCTTTCTGACAGACTTTTTAATACTAACTGAAAAAATAACAATTATCATATATATTATTTTTAATTATAAATCACTACTTACTCTACAAAAACTGCATCATAGCAGCAGTAGAGATATAATTATATATGAATCAGCTTTTTAATAATCGCTATCTGCTCCTTGATTATTTTTGGTACTGGAATCACAATTTTATCATTTTTAAGTGATGGATTTTAATCATCATCTGATAATGATTTCATCAGTCAAAGGTAATAAGGTAGCAAACAGTGATTAAATTGTATTGATATATGAATTGTTCCATAAAAATCTGCACTAGAACAAGACAGCTAGTGTTCAGACAAAAGGTGGTAAATCTGATGATATTCACACAAGGAGATGTATTTGACTGGATTGTGTTTATTTGTGACTGGATGATGTTTCAGAGGAAAAAAGTGAATGGTGTTGTCATTAATAATTTAAGAAAAGTAGGTAACACAGTATTAGCTATTAGTGGCAAATAGCATAAAAGGGCTGCAGCTAGAATGAAAGTGTGGGTGGCTGCTGTGGATTACAACTGAACATAAGATGAAGTATAAGGTAGGAAGTAGAAAGAGTATCCATGATAATGGTCTTTTCATCAGCAACAATCCTCATCGATGAATATAAAATTTTATATATGGCTTATGATAGTTTGAATCATTACAAAGAATAAAGAAAATGACAGAAAATGCCAGATCAGCTTTCCTGCCAATTAAGGAATTTCCTATACAGCCGTAATTTAAAGTTCGAAGAAATTCGCTCTTTTATTACGATTGATTGGATTTCTTCCATTCTTAAGTAAGCACTTATTAAATGCTATACCTTCTCTGTGCTCCTGTATGAGGCACTCGGAAGCCAAAGTGATTAACTACAATTTCAAAATATTCATCAAGTATGAATGCTTATTAATGTAGAAAAAGGAAACTGAGCACTTTTGGTAAAAGAAAAAAGCAAATATCAAATAAACCAAAAAAATAAAATTATCATTAAAAAATAAATATAAAAAACATAGTGAAAAAAACTAAAATTTAAAAAATCCAAACGGTTAAATATCAGGTAATGATGGTTGTATCTTTCTATTCAATGGCTATGCTGAACTCTTTGAGTTGTTTAGTCAGAGTGCAGCACTTTGTCAGCTGAACATATTATAAAAATTTTAATTTGTCAATCTTAACTCCAAACTAACCTGGTTAATTACTTTTTAAGTTTCATGAAGGTAATGGTTTTAGTAATATACTAATATAATGGTTTTAGTAAATAATAATTTAGTAGGTCATTTTTGTTATTAATTTAACACAGACAACATTTTCACAGCTGAATTAATTTGTAATAATGAGTTAATCAGAAAGTAGTACTTTGGGATGAAATTTATTAAGACCCAGACCTTGCAGTATCACCTGCAGATTTACCTGACCTACATGGTGTAGCTAATAGTAGTGATCGTGATAACTGTTCAAGCAGTACTTAACATCAAAATAATGTTGGTAGTCTTAATGCATTTAATGAAGATAACATTGGCCATTCTATGGTTAATGAACAAGATTAATCCAGTAAGGGGAGAACAAGGTCCAGATATACTGAAAATTTGTAGATGAAATGGGAAAGTAACAACAGAGTGAGTGGTGCAACTTATACATCATTCTGGAAGAATTCATAGAGGTAAATTTTTCAAAGATATTCCAAGCAACTGTAAAAAAGGTGTAATTTAAAAATTTCATCTGAACAGAGAAATATGACCTTTAGTTCATTTTACAAGCTTTTAAATCTTGCTAAACAGAATATATTTTTGCGAGGTTTGTGTCAAAGTAAAACCATTGCCAGGCAATGGCCATCACCAGGAATCAAGCCTCCTAAAGAGAAATCATTTAAATTTTTTATTCATGTAGCTGATACTACAGATGTGTAATAAATAGTTCAGAGAAACATTTCAAGTGAGTGATGGTAAAATTTACAGTGCCTGTTCAAAATCAGATGTTTCCTGTGTGGTTGATAATAGAGGGAAGCATGAGCCTGGAAACAAAACAGATATTTCTGGTGTGGTTGTGCATATAAAATCATTATACCAGGGCTCATAATCCCAATCATATTTAAATTCAAACTTAACGATGAAAAAGATGTAAGATTTATACACTGAAAAATGTAAAGCAGAAAATGTCAATCCAGTAAAAGAAAAAATCTATTAACAAATGTTTTCTTCAAAGTTTAACCTCCATTTTAGACCTCCTGCCAAGGATACATGCCAGGTTTGTGATGTATCCTGGCTGTACAAGTTATTATGCTTTTACATTTGACCTTAAAAAGGAATTAACATTTCTTAAATTGTCCACTCTGTGGCATATTACAAGTGCAATCCATACATTTACAACCTTGGTTGTCATTGCTTTAACACCAACCACGGATTTATGTATGTTTGGCCTGAGACTGAAGGCTCTTGCGGTTCTCAAGAGATAGCTGCTTGCCTAAAGAAACATTTACTTTTAATTGCTGAAAATTATAAAAATGTTGTTGCCTTTTGTGATTCTTGCACAGGGCAAAACAAAAATAAAATAAAACTTGTTTTAAGTTCACTAAAGTTAATGGCTAGTTCTCAGCAGAACGTATTGACCCCAAATTTTTTGTGTCAGGACACAGTTACCTTGATGTGGATTTTGGTGTCATCGAGAAATTTGCACATAAAAAGTAAAATATTTTTTCTCCCCAGGAATAGTAAGACACTATAGTTGGAGGTAAAATACAGAAAAAAGTTTCATGCAGACTGAAATGCAACATGAAAATTTTCTTTCCACTAAGAATCTGGAAAGTTCTATTGTAAACTGCAGGACAGCTACTAACAGCAGTCATATAAACTGGCTCAAAATCAGATGAATAAGACTGTTGAAAAAAGAACCTCTGACATTATTTAAAGAATGTTTTACAGACTCTGTGCCATTTAAAAAAGTTAATGTAATGAAATCTACTACAAGATTGACACAAGAATCACTTGCTTCAGTAGACAAAATTTACTATATCCTGAAATTCGACCAATTACATTTGCTAATGAAGTAAGAAATTTCTTAGGAACAAAAATAAGTTCTTATAAACATTCATTTTATAAATACATTTTTATTAAATGTTAATATTAATGCTGCACATTAAAAATAATAAAGTTGGGAAGTGAAATAGTCACTTTTGCTTTTCATTGAATAATAACATTCTTCATTCAACAAAGTGATTCCAACAAATGGGCAGAATTTTACTGTAGTTACATTGAATTGCTAATGAAATTGTTTAAATTTAATGTAAATAGCTTTTAACTTTTGTATTATACATGTTAATTAACTTATTACAGTAATAAAAGCAGTCTGTAATAATGAAGAGTTGGTTAACTAGTTCATTTCCTCAGTTCTGCATAATCTGGAGTTAATCACTTTGGCTTCTGACTTCCTCTTATGGTGCTCAGTCTTAGGACATCAAAAGTAATGTTGAACAGAATTTAAGAGGATACTAGTGCAGAGGTAATTAAGACAGTTAAGAGAAAAAAGATTAGTACTTTGCACCTATGGTGAGACACCCACAGAGGTATGGCTTTCTATAATCTCATATTACAAGGAGGATCATATCTTACAACCGGGCAGGTATCAGGTTAATAGGAAACCAATGCCAAGCTCAACAGAAAATTTCATGGTCAATGAATTTAAGGTTGGTTTCTAGGTCAACCAGCTATTTATTCCAGCAAAGAAATTTAAACTGTCCAGGTGGCTGCCAACATTCAATTGGATATGATATTTAAATATTAAAGTAAAACTAAACAGAATAGGTTACTCTACATTAATGGTTCACAAAATTCTTGGCTTTTTTTCTTGTATAAATTTTTGTATATTTTCTAAAATGCGGAGAAAATATTAATTTTTATGCATCAATGATCTTTTAATTTTTATTGTTACTTGGATCAATTGTCCAATGGAATCAAACAAGTGATCAAATCTAGATACATGGTGTCAGTGCAAAGGTATCACACATTTCCTTATTTAAATTACAGTATTTCTCTATATTCTCACACTCTGGCTGATCAAGTAACAAAAATCAGAATAAAAACCATCTAATGATTTTGCTCCAGGAGCACCTTTGTACAATTTTAGTATATCTTCACTTCACAAAAAAAATATATAAATTATATATGAACTTTATTCTGAAATTACTAATATGATGACCACACACCAAGTACTGCAATCTTATTAATTTTAATTCCAATTTCAAGTAATATGTTCATCAACTATTGTTTAGTACTTCAAGAGAATGTTTTTTTCTTTTACAGATAAATGTAATATTTTTCTAATTGAACTATCTTCAATTTGCTTTTAATTCTAAAATACTGAAATTTTTATTTACATTCTACATAAAGCATACATTATTATGGAACATAAGACAAATTCTGGTTAATAATCAGAATTAATGTTGAAAATTAAATTTGACATTAAATGACTTAGATTTATCAACCAGATTTATTTACCAGATTTATCAAACAAATAACATGTTATTTTGATTATTGCTTTTTTTAGCAATATATTGTTAGCAGATGTGAATAAATATACGGGGGTTATTAGGTTAGCAGGCTACTTTATATTGCTCTTTCTTAAAGGAATTAATCATTCTTTCAAAATTGGTGTCGTGTTTAAATGTTGTCAACATTTGTGTTTTACTCTTGTGCATTTTGTACGTTTACAAACAAATAAATATACATTTTATGGAGAAATTGGAGGCTTTAGTGTTCAGCACTTTTGTCCTTTACTGTTTTTATTATGATGTCAAAGTATTTAATTATGTTGATTCTGCTGTCAGTTAGGAATTAAATAGATAACTTGTTAATTCACAGCTGTAACTTCCTACATAATCTGTACATATTTTTTTTAAACTCATCTTTCAAATATTAATTTTTTTTTAAATCACTAAAAATAACTCTTTAACATGAAGATAATGATAAGCCAAACAATCTTTATGTTATTGCTGACAGAAACCTTTCCTGGGAACAAGGCATTAATATTATTAATAAAAAGCTACCCAAATCTGTTAATGTATTTAGAACTATGTCTTGGGTTCTAACTTATGATTGGTAAGAACAGTTTATTTTTGAACTGGCTAGTTTAACATACAGTTTGGGGAAACAGGTAGAATACAAGCAGGATTTTTATTCTTCAGATGAAAACTATTAAACTTTAGTGCAGTTAAATTATAATGGAATTTATAAAGATATATTTTTAAGTAAAAAGTTACTTCTAATCCCATTATTTAACATTTACAAAGCTACTTTAACAATTATAAAATATGGTGACCATAATTTTAAACATAATAAATATGTTCACATTTATTATACTAAGTTAATAAGAATAAACATGAATACTAAAAAGCGCAAGCTGATTGTGTTCATCACTTCTGGAATCAAAATACAAGCTTCCACAATATTTAAAACAATTAAATGGAAAGAAATTGAACAATGCTTAAAAGACACTCATTACAAAAGGTTCTATTCTAGTCTATAAATGGTTTTTGTCTACAACTGATTTTATATTATAATCAGATCATACATACTGTAGTAAATTATATTAGTAAACTCTGATTTACAACCACCTGACATAATGACCCCCTCTCCTGTTGGTTAGTTAAAAATAAGTAATAAGATAAGCACACAAACGGTACTATATTTATTGCTTCCTATTTCCAACTGTAGTATTAAAATATGTTTTTCTATTACGTCCTTTAATCCAAAACTGATCCATACTTTTTTCTGAATTTTTTGCATTCCAAAGCTTTAATTATCTCACTCTCAGTGTATTTTGTACCACAAATACCAGATTTTTAATTGGGAGGGTCTACCCAAAAATGATCCAACAATTTCTACTTTCATGCAACAAATTTCTGTAAAATAAATTTTAAATTTATAATATTTTAGAATGTGTTTCATGATGGAAAATATAAAGCAACAAAAGCAATGTTTAACCCAAAAAGTAGCACCAAAAACACCTAGGAGTCACCATTAAAACATAAAATCACCAAAAAAATAAATAAATCACTAAATAATAGCATTATTTATGTATACATTGTTCCATTATACCAGAAACTAGCTTTCCTCAGTGCTAAGGGCAGACACAGAAATGTAAATGAAAACCTATGTAGTCACATTAAGATAAATATGATACAAACAAAACATGGTTGCAAAAGTTAAAACATGGTTGCTTCAAAAAAAACCATAGAAGCTGCTGTGACTTAAGCAGTACCAAAACACCATTTTGGATTTTCTACTACTGTTTCTTCCACAAAGAAGGGGAAATAATAATTTCTCCTACATAAATAAGCAAGAAATCAACAAAGAGATGAATACATAGAACAAAACACTAGTAAATAGCTCCAAATTCAGCTTCCTATATAGTGAAAAACAAAACAGAGGATGAAAAATCTGAGATAGAAAGAAAACAGAAACTGTGAAAACAACATATGGAGAGCTAGAGAAGTTTAAGCTACTCTTGATCACAAAAATGCAATTCTTAACTGTTTTTAATCATCATTATGAAAATTCATGTTTTTCAGGACTTAATATTCTTCACGAATTATAACTTTTCATCTATTCAACTTAAATGAGCAATTTAAAAACAAAAAAATTATTAAGATTAATTGTCTAAGCAGAAGAAAATACCACCATGTGTTGAAACATTATTTTTAATTAAATATTTTTTTTGTTGACTATAATTTACAATTACTACTGAAGAAAACTGAATTTTGTGAATTCATATTTAAAGGAATTACTGGATCCATACTAAATGCTGACACATTTTTCCTTTGAAACTAATTTCATCCAAATAGGGCAAAGTAAAGCCAAATTATGATTCCTGAAACTAATGCTATAATATCCATTCTTTGCTCTGATTTTAGGAAAGGAGGATACAAATTTTGTGACATTTATTATGGCAATAAAAACAGTGGCTGAGTTCTAATCATACAAAAATTGTTAAGTTGCAGTATGAAGAACTATTTTTCAAAGGTTCTCCCTTAACTTGAATATTATTTACAGCATGGAATAAAATTTTTAAAATATCAAATTTGCTGACAGTGAACTTTCTTTTTTTGCAATATTTATTTTACTTAATTTTTTGCACATTCAGAATTCTTGCAACTATGCTTTTCTGTTTAGTTTTTGTGATCTGTTGTATTCACTATATTATATTTAATAAAGTATATTACTATATTTAATGCACAAGGCAATTAATTTCGAAGAAAAACATTAAATTCTGAAACTAATAGAACTGGGTAAGAACATAAATATATGGAAATTATCACATAAAAACAAACCGGGTCATCAAGTTTTTAAAAGAAAAATAAAAGCACTTTACAGGTGCTATTGAAGATTCATGGAACAAATTACTTATAGTAGAAACAATTTTAATGGAATGGATTAACTACAGCTTATAGGTCTTTTGTTTCTGCAAAGGCATTTTCAATATATCACTTGTTTAGTTACAATGATGTGAAACTGAGGACTATCTTTTTGTATCATCAAAAATCGCTCGGATTAATTCTGAAGCAAATCAGATTATAAAACTGATATTAAATGAAGTACTAAGTACAAATGGTTCACCTCCTGATGAATATTCTAAATCATTAGCTAAAATAGTAGAGGAAGATGAATACTCGGCTAGTTTTATACTCAATGTTGATGAAATATGCTTCTACTGCAAACATACAACCCATTTTAGATGTATATAACCAACAACAAAAAAAAAAATATGCCTAGCCTTAACATTACAATAGGCCACATAACCATGTCTTAAACAGTAATGAATAACACAGTCTGTCACTTAATTTCACCTAAAAAACATACTATAGAGGTTTTTCCTGTGGTTTTTGTCTAAAAATAAAACTACACAATATTAAGGGTTCAATTTATTACGACCTATCTTATGAACTCTCCAGGAAATAATTAGCTCATTGTAACAAAGGTCTATTCTACTGTAGCTTATATAGTACTGATTATGACATTTTCTGAAATAAATTATTGGTACATGGAAATTATAAATTATTATTATTAGTACTACACAAATCTTTCTTTTCTTCAGACTGGTACAGTAAAATAAATTTGGTATTATAGTAACAATTAAACAGAGGGCACCATAAACATTATTTTATAATTAAGTAGTCTAAAGGCACTTTTTTAAATCATGATAGAGAAATATAGAATCTCTGAATACAGGCTAATTAAAATAGAAGTCTGAGAACAAGAACTTAATATAAGTTGGAGACAAAGATAAGGTAATAAATACACATATATGTGTATAAATTCATATTTGTCATCACAATGAAAATACTTTCAAATTATTAAATGAATCAGTTTCAAAATACTACAATGGTTTTTTCCAAAGTACTTTTTATGTTAAGTAGCACTCTTTTTGCATTAAGAAGTAGCACTTCTTCAGTGAAGTTACCAATAGTGCTCTAATAAAGAGTGGAGCCAAAAAAAATTAGAAAACCCTTTAATTATGTTCTCAAAATCTATATTTAATCTATATAATGTTTCTTTATTTAGTAAGTTTTTTGTCAACTTTTGTATATATATAAATTTCATATTGTTCGAATTTATCATTAAAATTTTGGCTTTTATGTGCAATGTATAAAATTGACATGTTAAGGTTATATCTTTATAAGTATAACCTGATTCTTTGATGTGATTTTCAAAATTTGATTTTGTTGTATGTAGTGCCTATATTTTTCCTTTTACCCCTGAAGGTGATGTTTTAGTGATTATTTTTCATGTATTATGCTTTCCTATGAATTGTTATGTAATACTAAGATCCCTTTTTCAAAAACATTTAAATTACTTCTTCTTTGACTTATTTACATTTTCGGATTGTACACTTTTTTAAACTATTGTTCAGAAACAATGCAAACTATTTAATTCAAAACTAAAATGTTAAAATAATCACTCTTAAATGAAATTTCAACAATTCAATTTGTATAATACTATTATACAAATTGACACACAAGCAGAATATCATTACAAATTATCAAGGAAAATACTCAGAAATTTTTGGAACAAAAGATAAATCTAGTCAACTTGAGTCACACAAGCAACCAATTACAATGAAAAATTCTGAGCATATTAACTTTAGTTCAGCATGACTTATTTTTTAAATCCTAGTTTACCTACATATATTAACTACAACTGACTACATGTCAGTCAAAAGTCTTGTTAATGCAATATTTACTTTGAAAAGAATACTTCAATAAGCCCACTCTAGGCTTAAATACAATTAGATTTATTTTTACAAATATAAAGCTATAATTATTTTACGTTTTTAGATAAATTAATAAACATTACTATGGTACTTTATATATTACATGAATGATTATGTTATACCATATAATGTATTTTATCACACTATCTTAATTTTTACAACATCAATGAATGCAGTTTCTTAATGTAAATTACAAAATTAAATGTCTATCAATTGTATCAGTAAAGAGGTAGAGAATTACAATAATTTATTTAATATTCTTATACAAAAGATAAATAACATAAAAATATTTCTTAATATAAATAACAATAATAGTAATAAAACAATATCAAGATTTACATAAAACAGATGAAACAACTTGTTTTATGTATGAAAAAAAATTCTCAATAAAAACTTACATGCAATATAAAAAACTGAGAGATATATATTATCTTTTCAAAGATAATACAATACATTTCTATCAAAATGAAATGTATCTGACTAATTAATTATGAACAAAACGTACAAAAATAAACTTAGAAATTTAATTAATTGACTAATAAAATGTATGCCAATAAATGCTTTTTCTTTACTAATTTTTTTTTTTTTTTTTTACAAATGCTTATTTTACTATAGTAGTTATTTATAAAATTATTCAAAAATATTTTAATGAAAGTAACAAAAGCAATAGCTTTTTAATTACATATTAAAAAGAACCACAAAAAAATTATAAGATCCATAATAAAAAAAACATGAAAATTCAAGGAACTTCAACATTAAAAAAGAAAAAAAGACATTAAAAATATATTACTTAAATAAAGAACACTCATAAACAAGTATAGCATTTAACAAATTAATATGCTAAAATAAGCAGCCAGATGAAATATATTTGCTTTAATTATCACAAATTTAATAATACATATGATACACAACATAAATTTATTTGCCCCAAAAATAATTCTCACTGTAACTGCCAATTTCTGACAGCACGATTGCTCTTTCCAATTACTTTATTCTCTAGTCACAAAAGTAACAAAGTTATTAATAATAAAAATATTTTAACATGAAAAATTTATATAAATAAAAAGAAATTTGAACTGATACACAACCTATTAGAAACTTACATGAAACATAAAATTCTGTTAACCTTTTGGCTTCCACAAGCTCTTTTAACAGCTCTCCTTTAATTTTTTCTTAAAAATGCTTATCAGCTGATTCATTAACTCTGTTTCATAGGTTCAAAAACAACTACTAATCAACATACTTAAAAAAAAAACAGATTATTACCATACGACAGACAAAAAGGTGAAAATAAAACAGTTAGGAACAGTACATTAATATTTATATCCATGAGCAATGAATACAAATATTAAAGTTCTATTAGTGCAGATGATTATCTACTGCAACTAAATTAACCTTACCAGTCTACGAAATATTCCAATATAGCCGATGTGCATGATTAGGGCCTTAGTCGGAATATTACAACATCAACTTTTTGTCTGGTTTTTTATTTGTTGTCATAATATTATGTTCATTTTATGTATTTTTTTTTAGCAGTATTCTGCAATGACAGATAACATTAGTTATAACACAGTATAAAGTGAGAGATTGTAATGCACAGTATAAAGTGCGTTTGATCGTAATCTCCTGACCCACTGTAATGGCGAATTGCTTATTTACGGTGTTCTGTGAAGTAAGATTTGGCACTACATTTCTTACTACATCATGAAATTCTATAAAAATATCAGTATATAAATGTATAATTAGGTAAATATTTTGTATATATTTGCGATGGAAATTCTGAAAATATTGTGTATGTTTTGTGTAATAAAATACAATTTAGATGCAAAAAAAAATAATAAAACAAGATAATATTCATTTCTGTAAAAGAAAAAGAAGAAACCACTAAGTGGTTTACTATTTATATTAGAATGTATAAACACAGATGAAATTTACTTTAAAGTCTAGATATATCATCGAAGTAAACTTGAACACCCATATTTATTATTGTAGTAAAGCCTAATCCAATCATCGCTCATGTAATTTATACAGAACACAATGTTGGATCCTGCATGACTGTGGAAAAATAATGTTCAATTTTCTAATAATATCCAACAAACTAAATGGTAGAAATTATCACATCAACAGATTATTCAAAGCAGTTGATTTTAAATAGTTTTTGCTATTCACCATTAAAATTATTCACTAATAAAAAAAAAATTTTTAAATAAAAAAACTAGAATGACCACTATTTAAAATGGGCTTGGAATGCTACAACTGTGATACTTCTTTCATTTTGTTAAGTAAAAAGTAAATAATCCATTAAATCTAGTAAGATTCTAAATGTAATGCAAAAATTTTTATTTCAAACTTCTCAGCCTAGACAAGCTGAAAAATTTAGAAAAGAGTAAAAAAAAAACACTGAGATTTTAAAACTCTTTAAAACAGTAGTATATTTTCTGCAATGCAGTAATCGAACTTTTATAGATTAAGTAAGTATATAATTATATATGATATAGCTTATGAGAGATTTAACAATAAAAGCAAGTTACCATATAATATTTATGCATAAATAAATTTATTTATTATTTATTTATTTTACCCAATAAGTTTATTAATGTGGTTGTGGAATCCAAAGATTAACAATTTCATTATTACTATTTGTATGTTCATATGACATAAATACATACTTTTCACTAAAAAAGTCAATAATAAAAATGAAATTTCATAAATGAATTCTAAATACTCATCTCATGAATCACGAATATTCAGCATTCAACAATCATAAATATTAAAAAAAAAGAATCCCTCATTATTAAATGCGAGGAAATTATTTCTTTAATCACAGGAACCATAACATTATGAAACAAAAAAAAAATAATTGTTTTCTCTTAAAAATACAAAGTAAAAAAAGCAAGATAAAAAAAAATTTTAAAAACCATACCTTGTTTATAAAAATTACACATAAAAACTTTTTGAAATGAAAAATACGATAATCTGTTTGTGTTAAAGAAAAAAAAATGCTAATATTAACAGTAATTATAATAAAAATATTAATATAATATTTTTGATCTTAAAATAAATACAGACTACAAAAATTATATCATTAATACATAAAATCATTATCAAAATATTTACTGTTTTAGTTTCAACACTGCTACAGATATTTATAATTTGATCACACAGTTATTATAAATGTTAAATACATGCTAAACTTAAATTAACTACGACTTCACTCTAGTACAAACAACTAACAATGATGCAAAAAGAGATTTTTAAATAAAATTTTTATCTTCAAAAAAGTAGTCTATTTGAGGTTAAATAGAGAACTAATCAATCTTATTGACAAAGTTGTAATTATCATATTTTTATATCACTAATTTATTCTATGTACCTGGAAAAAGAAATAATTAACTGAGCTGCATAAAATTAATATTAATTAAATATTATCCAAAATAAGTCTTAAACTTACCAAATTGTGCAATTTGTTAAAAAAGAAGTCATAATTTTACTTCTGTAATTATGACAATTACACAAGTAAAATTAAAATCTTTGATGTGGAATGACAAGTGTAAAAAATTAGGTGGGGGGACTAATTAGCTTGTGCTCAGAAGCATAGATTTTGTCTACTTTAACCTCTCATAGACTAAACTAGTTTTTGGGCAGATAGGTAGCAGCCTTTTAACAAAATTTACACAAAAAAATTGCAGATCACTATGAATAACTTAAATGTTTAAAGCAATCAAGAATTTCTGGTAAATAACATAAACATGTTGGCTAGACAATTCAGTAACACTGGTGGAAAATACTAAAGAAATCTACCTTTCTCTAATACATATACACAGATATTATTATCATGAGCCAATTGCCGATAACTACTTATATAAAATGACACAAGAGGTTGTAGATGAACTGATATAAGAAGACAGAGGTGAAATAAAAATAATTGTTCTATAATTATCTTTAAAAATAGAAATTACTAACTGATAATTCACCTAATGCAGCACCTAATAAAACACATATTTCCCAGTTATGAGCAAAATAAAACATATTAATCAACAATAAGTGAATAGGACTTGGATGAGGCACCATACTAAATAATCAACCAATAGTGGTGACACACATTTTAATAGAATGTATCTTGTTATAGTTTCTATGTAGCAAATAAATATAAAATTATATGAATTAAACAGCAAATAATAGCGAATTTAAAAACATTTCAACTCTTATTATAAAGAAAGACATCTAAGTAAACAATACCAAACAAAAGTGATGGATTGTTTCACCCTTCATATTAATCAATGAATGACAAATAATTTCCAGCGCATAAACAATTATGCACAATAATAATACACTGATAATAAATCATGATATGTCTTGACAGTTTTAACAACCAAAATTTAATACAAAGTTATTAAAAAAATATAATAAAGAAGATTCTCTGTATGTCATTATATCCCCTACAGAAGAAGTTGGCAATCTTTTAGTCAGTAGGGGCACAAAAATAATTCAAAAGTTATTGTGGGCTTATGAAAAGTTATTGGGGCGCCTTTAAAGTCAATAAAACAAAATTGTTCTTCCCAGTCAACATTAAAACAATAAATTCTTTTTATTATTCATGATGGGTTATTTATAAAATCCGTTTAACTAGTACAATACGTATTTGATAGTGAAAAGCACAACTATCTTGCGTGATATGGTTACTAATAAATAATACGTAAATAATAAAATATAGTCAAAAATAATACTCAAAATACGTAGCACTCAGAATATGGTAATAAACTACAAAGTTTATCAGAAGGGAGAATATTCCAATGTGCTAAGTAGCAAGTGTGTCAGTGGTATGACCTTGATTGCTATTTGCTGACACTGAGCTTGCACAATTATATTGTCTTATCTACGCACGACGCAGATATGGTTACTGGGCTTAGTAGGTGTGTAATATAGTGAATGCATATAAAAATCTCATCAAGGACGCCATGGTACCCGCAGGCCAACCCCTGCTCAAGATGCTGAGATCAACATCTCAAGACCCTCTAAAGTACTGAAAAACTTGAAGTAAAAAAAATCATTAAAATTTCACTAAAAATGTTATTGCTTTCATAAAATCAGCTTTTGCTCAGGCAAAATAGTCAAGGCATTTGAATATATGGCCAAATTGCAAAACTTTAGAAGATAAAACTTATGTCACTTACCACTGTTACTAAACAAAAGCATTTGATATAGCATACAAACTTGTGTTTTTGTACAATAAACTTTCGTTACATGGCATTAGTGGTATTCATGCAATACAACACACTAATGTAGCTTTTTAACTCTTATCTTTGCCGGAGATGTCAGATAATGACTAAATAATTCAAATTTAGCTCTTCTCTGATATAATGATTGAACACCTGTGTTTTCACATATTTTCTGAGTTGTTTCAATATGTAGATGACATGACTTCTATTTTAGTCAGTCTTACAGAGGAGGAAGTGAATAAAATTTAATTAAATCTTTACGCAAGGAAAGGTGGCTGTCTATCAATAATAATGAATAATAAGACAGTTAATGCAGTATGAATTAGAGGAATTATATTAAGATTTAGATTATGCAAAACTTTAGGCTTTTATTTAGAAGACAACTACTAGCTAGAGACCAGACACTTAGTGTGTGAGTAACATTTGCATATGAAAGTATTATTTCTAAGAAAACTTTAAACTTGTCCCTCCCTAAATTTCTAAGTCAAAATTTTTAGTCTGTTTCACTGCCACTTAATTTATGGGATTCATGTTCGAAGACAGTCTTGTCACTTATAAGTATAAACAAGCAGTTAGCTATACTGTATAATGTTAATCCATGAATACAAATTTATTATTTTTAATAAGAAAAAGAATTATTAGTAGATCTCACTTAATTTATTTTAGATATTAAATTCAGTAAAGTACAGGAAATTGTCGTGCATTTGAAAATTTAAGAAATCTTTTAATTCCAAATGATATACATATTTAGCAATTTTATTTTTAATAAAAATGTTAAGAAGGCAAAAATAACACTGTTTATAATGTAACATTATCTAACATGTACACAACTAGTTGATAAAAATATATTAACAGCATTTTAATTACTTGCAGGCATAAAATTAACATCATAATAAAAATAATTCTTCGTAATTTAAAGAGATAAAACCTTTAATAAAAATGGTGATGAATGTCTTAAGTTGATTGGTGCACAACCACAATAATTGGTTCTTATCAGCTCACTAACTCACATAATTTTCTAAATCTAAGGATTGAAAAGAGCTTTAAGTGGACCATCCACACATTAAATTTTTCATCTTCCACCAGATGTAATCAGTCTCACAGGCACAGCATATTCTGAACATAATTTTTATGCAAGTTCATCCTTACTTTTAATCTGCCCATAATATAAAATAATGTTACTTTGAATAATAATCTACAAAATAAAATATTTAAGGCCTTTTTGTTAAACAAGAGTCATCTCAAGCACACTTTACCTAATATTGTCATTTTTTCTTTCATATTCTCATTGTTTTACACTATTTCCTTTCTTCTAATTATTATTATTATTCTTGATTTTTCTTCTTTATTCATTGTAATTTTTTTATTTGGAAGTTTTAGGTACTTCAATTTACAATGACTGAAAGTAATACTGGAAACAATCTTCAGCAACGTACTTATAGAAAATTATACTTGCAAACAAGAGGCAAAACTCACTGATTTAATCAATAAATGCATTCACTGGTCTGTTTTTAGCGACAGCCTACAGAGAAAGCAGCCTTGAAAAACTTTGGGGCATTCATGACAACAGATAATAAAAATTTTAATTTTAATTATTAATGAGTTGTTTAAGATTTGATGACAGTAACACTACAAAGAAAATTGTTTGATCAATTAGCTCCTGTATGAGAGATACCATATTTACATGTACATAGGACGCTTGCATGTTCAAGCAACACCTGGTTTCTGAGAATAATTTTAGGAAAATATAATTTTCTTAAAATTTAGTAGAGATCAAAACAGACTGCAGTATCAAGAAACTTGACAACATTTGCAAATTCCTAAGCTCTGAATTGCCCACATTCCACATAATGGTACCCCTCTGTACAGAGGGATGACTGCTGAAAAGCTTCAACTGCTTACCAGGTAACAGAACCGCATGAGAAAAAGGGCAAGAGGATGCAGAGCACTCCAACCAGTATTGTGGATATTCTTTCAACTAATGAAAGAGTATCCACTCATGAAGTAGTGAAACATGGACTGTGTTAAAGCAAGTTACAGTTGTAAATTTAAATTGCAAATAGTGCATTATGCGCAAGAAAATGGAAATCGAACAGCTTAGAAGAAGTTCGATGTGGGTGATAAAACTGTGAGAAGGTGGACTGGAATGAAAGATATTCTTGAAAAACCATCCCAAGTCGACAATTTTTTCATGGCAAAATTTCCAGAAGTAAAACCAATATTTTTTATAATGTAACATTATTATTTTTTAGGTTTAGTATTTTACATTTTTTAAACAAATTTTGTAATTATTTAATAAAAATATGATTAATAAAATACTAAGTATAATAAAATAAGAAAATTATCCAATTAAAAACTACAATAAAACCTTCAAATGAAACTCAAAATGTGAAATGTGCCTCTAATAAACATTGTGCCTGTGGATATAACAAAAGACACTGTGCCTGACAAAAGGTTAATGACATGAATTAATTTCTTGTCTTATTTTCCCTACTATTTCTGAGAGTACCTCACTGGACACAACAATCATATTCCAATTTGCTTACATGCACTCAGTTTTATCTTGTATTAACCTTATCGGATAGTTACTTGGGATGCTAAAGGGTTTTGTGATAGAAAAAAATTATCATCTAATCTGCAAAAAAAAAACCACCAGACCTTCATGTCAATCCCCATTTTTTTTTTATTGAACATATTCATTATACCCAAGCTGTATATTTTAGAAATACTGATTTATAAGGTTAAAATGATGCTCAGATAAGGGGCAAATTTTTAATATGGTTAAACCATTTTAAATGTAAACAAAGAAATGAATAATCACAACTTATTAAAAATTTCTTTTACAACAGTAACAAAATGAGAAGAGACAGTATAATTATATTAAATTTTACAACAAAATAATGAGTTAAATTACTTAATTCATGTATATTTAGGTGCTTATAAAGTGCTTACTATCAGAGCTTATTATTATTTCACACTAAGTTTTTATATCATACAGATCTCAGGATGCTCATAAATGTATTCTTGAATGTTGTGTATATGATGACATTTTATTTATATTTTACTAAATGCTGTTAAAGAAATGCAGTTTCCAATTTATCATTTTTATTTTATTTTTTTATAAATAATTTTATAATGTTATAGTATTATAATTGTTATTTGTATTTGTTTTATGCATGTATGAAAAGTATTTAGACAATATATTTCTGTAAGTAAGCATTTCTTCTATCTATTTAGTGTGATGTGAAAGATAAATTAAAAAATATTTTAAATTCCATTGGCAAACTACCTAGTACAAAATATTAATATTGAGGTAAATATTTTTTCCCTTATTTTTATCAGTATATGAACCTTAAAATGATTAATTTCAATAAAATTTAAATAAATGTTCACACATTAAATACTAGCATGAGAAAATGCCATTGTATAGATTAAATAATCTGTGACTCAAGACAAGATCTCAGCTTTGTAACTGACAAAAGTGAATCCATTCTGTCTCTTGTTGATTCTGTCTCGTTTACTTATTAAGTATTTCAAAGTAGTCATTATAATTTACTAATCAAATTTAAATTAGGATTAATAATTATCAACTCTTTCAAGTCAAAAATTAGGAACAATAACAACTTTCTGCAGTTTTATTAGTATATAACCACAGCAATCAATCCCGATTTAAAAAAAATTTTAACATTATGATTTATATTTCAATTAATCTGAATCAATCAAAAAATGAGTCATATTAATTATGTATTTTTAACTAATACTTAAATCAAAAAATATATACGTATATCTTACATGATTTAAGTTACTATAACATAATGAGAATTAAATATAAATATCAAATGGTAATAATAATAATCCCACAAATAAGAACTTTCACTTATCCACAATTTACAATACTAGAATACTTAATGCTAGTTTAAACTTACTGAGATTTATTTATTATGCATTAAAAATACATTAATACTTTAAATATTTTACATTACAAATTAAATTACTAAATTAAACACATTCAAAATGAAATAAAACCTTTGCTTCCACCATTCAGTACCGATAAAATAAAATCCCCAAACTGCTGTTACATTATTATTATTATTGCTGTGATTATTATGAGACTTCATTATAATAATTATTAAAAACAAGAAGAGTGAAAACCCATAAATATTACAATTATTATTAAAAACAAAAAGAATTAAAAACCACAAATATGTAATATTAAAAAACAGTACAATAATAATATACTAAATGACAATAAACTAAAATCATTTTAACAACAAACAAATTTGGATAGAGCTGTACACATTCAAATAAAACTTCAAATAGTTAAATAATACAATTAACCTTAATTAGTCAAGAGAAGAAATTCAATTCATAAGAAACAAACGTGTATCTGTACTTAAACTGAATGCAGGCTAAGTGGGCCAGCAATGGTACATAAGAAAAAAGAAAAAAATCATGTACAAAGTATGACAAGATAAGAAAGATTGACTACGTTGCTTAGAAAAACATGTAAATTTCAAACTTACACATAGTTTATTTTTTGAATTTTTTTGAGTAGAGGAATTTTTTTTTATAACCATGATATTAGTTATATATAAAAACCAACTCGTCACAATATTTATTCATACTATTTAACAATGAAGAAAAGAAGTGATGGTTCATAAAAACATATGACTGAAACTTACATTAATTCCAAGTAAGTATTGTTTGGTTATATGTTTCAGTAAAAATGCGGAATTAAATCACTAAAACAAAAAATCTTTTTATTGATTTACAAGAATATTTTATAAAATGTCTCGTGTTTCACAATCTTACAAGGATTACATTTGCTGACATAGGATGTATTAATAAGTTTAGTGTTTTACTTCATACTTCTACTAACAAGTATACAGAACTGTGCATACACATAAATGACAGATAAAACATAAGATTGCGTACAGTGAAAAATAATTGAACTTTCTTTATGCAGCCATGTGCTACACTGACTACTTACAATTTTACTAATGAATGCATGGCACGATGTTAACAATTACTTACCACTAACTACTATTACTTAAAACTTAACACAAAAAAAAAAAACATTAATAAACAGCAATACGAAACATTAAATTTATCAGTATGTTTTTGTTAAAGAAGCCGTGGCCATAGTAAAAGCGCTTGTGTGAATTTAATAGGTATAATAATAAGCAATATTTTAAGGTAAATATTTTAAATTTATTTTATATACAAACATGAAGCAAGTAAATTTCAAACTTAAGCAGAGTTTGCTGCAAATTAAAGTGATATATATATCACTTTAATTAACGTGTGACACGTGTTAAAATTGAAAATATAATTCCACCAAAGCAGTTTCCTTTTGTCTTTGTTTTGCTTAACAGTAAAACAAAATTTTCAATTATTTTTCTTTTTTTCAAGTATTAATAGCAAGGTTTACTAAAGTTTTAACAGAATACCCACAGTTTATTGGAATTAGTCAATTTAGAAACACCTAATCTGCATTTTTTCCAAAATTAAGTTTTTAACGCCGCACTTGGCATTCCACGCATCTACTGTGTACCTGCATCTGTTGGCAGGCCACAGACGGTGGTATTACAGAAATATTCTATGTGTTTACGTTTATTTTTTCAATATTTAAAATGCCTCCGCTGATCGAGAATCCCACAGACTATGAAAATATGTGGTGTGATTAGTTTTCATAATGCTAAAGGGATTACAGTGAAAGCAACTGAAATTCATCATCAGATCAGTGAAGTATATGGAGAAAACATTATGAGCAATGAAATTGTACGAAAATATTTTAGAACTTTTAAAGATGGTCGCCAGAATGTTCATGATGAGGAAAGGAATGGACGACCTTCTGTTATTACTAAAGATCTGGCGTAGAAAGTTGATGAAAAAGTGAGAAAGAACAGACAATTTATGATTTCTTCACTATCTGAAGTTTCCTCAAGTTTAAAGAAGTGCTGTCTATGAAATTGTGACCGAACGCTTAAATTACTGAAAATTGTGTTCACGCTGGATAGTGAAAATGTTGACTGAGGTGCACAAAACCAAACGTTTAGGCAATGCATTTACTTTCTTGAACGGTAGAGTCCCGATCTAGTGCCTAGTGACTACCACTTGTTCCTGCATGTGAAGAAACATTTGGGTGGTCAGCACCATGATGACAATGATGTTGCAGCGGTTATTAAGTGCAGCAGCAGACTTCTATGATGAGTGTTCAAAAGCTGGTTACATGATACAAGTGCCTTAATGTTGGTGGCAATTATGTAGATAAGTAGATTAAAGTACAGTCTTTCATGTAAAAATAAATTGTTAAGAATAGTGTAATTGTTTTTTTTAATTTCAAAATTCAATTGCAGGTAACTAATATAACATTACTCACTTTTTTTACGTAATAATATTTTTCTCCTATTTATTTTAAAGGTTTTTTTTTTTAAAGAATTACAAATGTTATTTTTTTTAGTTGCAGATGAAAATGTAATCCAGAAAGTTACAGAGGATAAAGTTACTGACATATATAAAAAATTTATTGAGTTTAATACAAAAAATGAACAAAATGCATATCTTCAGTCATTGATTGAATGCAAACTGATACAAAGAAAATGGCATAAACCAGAAAATTATGAAAAGAAAAAAGGGTAAACCAAAAACACATTCTTTTAAGTATTCTGTTTCTAAAATTGAGATATGTAAACTTGCATTTCTGTTTGTACATGGCATTTTATCTGAACAAGTTAAAAAACTGTGTACATTACACTCACAAGGGAAGTCACCAAATGACTTATGGGAAAAATTACTCACCTGGGGGAATGCTAAACCAGGACACATCATAAAGGCTACTGACAACCATATAGCTTCTTTTACTCAGAAATAAGCCCACTATACTAGTATTTCCTGCACCTTCTTCAACTCAAAACTGAATGTGAAAATCACGTGAATCCTTTTAAAGAAAAATATTCTGATTTATGTGTTTACAACAAATTCTATCTAAAATTTTTCATAAACATTTTGACTACTGTAAATGTAAAGGAGCTCTCGGTCAAAATCAAAAGCCCATCATTGAACACATGCAAAAGAGTTCATATTGTTGAGCTCCTAGTTCATAAAAGGAGAACCAAAAGATTTTTTTAAATTGTTGAAAGAATCAGTGAGAGATGTTTAGTAGATAAAGTAACAGAAATATATATGAACTTTACAAAAAATTTGCAGCTTCCACAAACTTCCATCCAAGAGGTATTCTACAAGCATCAATGGATGATGAAGAAGGTTTTTAACATTCACAATATAAAAAAACAACAGAGCCAAATTTCATTTATTTGAGGATTTGGCCAAAAATAATCCCAAATGAAATATGCTTTTTTTAGCTGATTTTATGGATGATGTTCTAGATGTAAATGTGACACATCATGTTTTTCCAGATGATGTGGCAGCTCAGAACAAAAACAATGTTGTAATGTTTTGCCTTGCCTCAATAGAAATTGAGCCATTTGACAGCATCCACCATTACTTTATTACACGAGGCTATTCGTACCTCCAGTGTGATGGGACTTTAGCTAGTCATCAAAAGAATTAAAAGATTGACAGGATTTTTGCAATGAAACAGTATATATAACTAATGTTACACTCAATAGTAGTTAATGACAAGTTTCAATTAGAAGTTGCAGAAAGTGAAGAAATAAAGTAAAAATAAGTAAATAAAAAAAGTAAACAATAATAATAAATAATAAAGAAAAAAATCATATAATAGTGTAGCACAATATGCAATATTTAATAAACATTTTCATAAAAATTTTGCCACAGTCAATAAATGGTATAAAAAACTAGGAAAACTGTATGGCCCAACACGCACATTAATTGTTATATATATTCATATATACACACATATACACATACGTACATATAATACAATACAATAATACACATATATCAGCAAATCATACATGAGTATATACACATATGATTTAAAAATTACATCTCCATAGCATTTACTTATAAATAAAAATTACGTATAAAAGTACTTAAAAAGATTGATAACAGATTCACAATAAAAGTCTTATACAACAATGAATTTTAAGTGCATAAAAGTGTTTGGTTTATCTCTAAATCTGAGTATATCTTGATATCAAAAACAAAAAATAATAAAAAGTAATAAATTTCATGTTTAAAATATATCTTCAATAACAAAAAAAAAATATTTTCTTTTAAGGAAACTGCCATTATAACAAACTTACTTATACATAAAAAAAAAATAGTACATCCAAATTGTTCTTCACACAAAAAATTAGTACATTTTTACCACTAATAAAGTAACAACGTGTTAATATGATATATATATATATATATATATATATATATGTGTGTGTGTGTGTATACACATACACACACCCATATTGTATATATATTTATATACAATATTAATTTTTATCTATATACATATATTTAATTTTTACAATATGATATTAATATTATTATAAATGAATGGCATTTATATGCATAACAGTAACAGTCAGTGTGTAATAGGATAAATTAATTACACACAATGTTCTTTTTCTTTAAACTGTTATACTTAATAAAGAAAAAAAAACTAGATAAAAACTGAAAGTAACACTAGAAATACAAGTTTCACTAAAAACGTGTATCAATAATAGAAATAATAAAACACTAACCAAAAATACACTTGCATACAAATTATTTTTTAGTTAATAAAAGAAATAAAAACATTAATTACTTTAACTATTTATGAAATTTTTTCAGAAAAAAAAAGTTAATAATGAAATATATATGTAACAAACGTATATTAATTCACACAATTAAAAAATAAAATATAATGAATTAACTTCAATGGAATAAGTCTATAATTACCCCCTACGGTTCTATTCGTAAACTGATTTTTAGTTGTATCAATAACTTTATAATATTTTTCACTTATTTACCTCTTTTTTTCGACTCCATACACACATCTATTTTTTTAATTTATTCTTCTTTATGAATCATTATACATTTTTGTTATCAATTAAGATGAAATTTCTACCTAGAGAATTTTGAAAACAAGAAAATCATTATGTATTAGAAACATATACTTGTTGAGTATTAAATAAAATATTCACAAACATTAGTAGTTCCATTCTTTATAACTTATAAAAGTAAATCAGGATTTAATATAACACACACACACACACACAATAAAACATTAAGTAAACAATAATTAACTGAATGAGGTGTTTGAGCATTAATTAACAATTTTAATAAAAATATGAACAATATATTAATGAACACTATGTCTCCCCATCACAAAATAATTTAACAAGATAAAATAAGGTATTATACCAAATTGTGTATTATGAATTACATTATAACTTCAATAACTTATCATTCCAGGGCTCAAGGGAAAATTAATTAAAGAAAACGATAAATCAAGAATAAAACTATAAAACTGAACTACAGAGAATATGATATGATAAACATGAATGCAAATTATTTTCATTTTAATTACATTAGTCAACTTCAAATAGCATGTAGGATGACAGTGAATAAGAGACTTAGCTAACAGGACATTCCCAACCCCGTAGGGGAAGAAGCCTTCTGATGCTTCCGGTCACCACATCCCCCCTGCTCAAAGCTAGCTAATAGGACTGGAGAGATTTAATCTATAACATTTACTTTTATAACTGCACTTTTTTTAACTTTTGTTTAAATATGGTAATTGTTTTTTGCAGTTATTTTTAATGACTACTGTGTACTTACTGATAGGATGTTAAAAAAAAAGTATTTTATATTTTTTTCTCTCCAAATAAGAATACTGTAATTTTAGAGTTTTGAGACTGATACAATCTGTTAACATCAACTATTAATTTTTTTTTTTGTTGTTTATAATTTCATAAGGGAGACAAAAGAAGATAGTAGTTACTGTACACATCTTTCTAAAAATTGATATAAATGTTTGTTTATGTAATAAAAATAATAATGTATAATTAAAAGACAATTATGTATCAAACTGGATTTTTTTTTACTACCCAAACTTCATTTAGATTAAAAAGGAAAAGATTCCTTAAACTTCGAATGCACTCAAGATTTCAAAATGGTTATATTATTAAAGACTTAATGCTACATACTACAGGCTAAATACTCTTTTAAAAATGAAAAATTTAAAGTTTTTATATTTGACTGGTAGTTAAGACTGGAAAATATTTTTTTTCCTGAAAGTTAATCTACGTGGAATCTTTTCCTTTTTAGCCTCACCCATTCAATACCTGCCTTCACATTTCAAGAAAAAGAGATGATCCAAGGAAGAAAGACCATTACTGATTGTGATTAAAGTCAGTAGGACAAAGCTGCAGAAAAATGCTTCTACAAGGTAGCTGGAGATGTCCCATATTGTAGGTATTTCCGCTCCTGTTTATAGATAATGTAAATCAAAGTAGTCAGAATTTTATGTCTACTACCATACCACATGTTAAAACATGAAAACAAGTTATTGAACTGAACTGCCCATCCATTATAGTAACTCAACTGCTCATCCCTGCAAATGATTTGTTAACGTTACACTAATCTCCTGAGACAAATTACACAGTGGTCCTTTATCTGCACCTATTTTTACTGTCATCAGCAAATTATTTTATTCATCTTTTAAAATCTTTAATAAAAAATTATTATGTTCTACTGTATGCAGCATATCATCACAAACCATCTCTACATAAAATATTTATTAAAAGAAATGAGGTGTAACCACAAAACTACTTTTATGTAATCAATTAAAATACCCGCCCTTACAAGTCTGATTAAATGGAAATAAAATCAAGTCTCCACATAATAAAAAAATTAACACACATGAATTCAAAAAGAAATTGAATAACTAATGATTACTTGGTAAACGTTGGTAAGTTCAAAAACAAATCTTACTAATCAGTCTTACTTTTCATTTGTTTCATTCAACTGACCTTTTCATTACAAGTGCATCCCAGACAAAAAATAAAAAGCTGCGTCTTTCATTTATAAATAAGTACAGATAAAAAGAACAGAATCTTTTATCAAAGCCCATCATATGACAGGAAAACTAACATTTTAACAGCTAAAAATTAAGATGCTCTAAGTTTGGTGCAAATTAAGTTTTCTTTCTATAATTGTCAACACGTTTCAAGAGCACAAAGATAAATTAGCTATTTTATCCTCATCTTAAATCAGGTATAATTTGACAATTTTCACTCAGCTTTTAATTGACTTAATTCCATACTTCATTTAGATTTGATAGTTTAATTAATTACAATCCCATAAATATAAAAATGCACATTACGACAAGCTACTCTCTTTTATTAAGTCAAGAAACCAAATTATTCTCTAATTCTCTAAACTTATAAACTGACTGCATTCTTTTCTTTGCATATTGTTTCTATATACATTTTAAATTTTGCGCCTTTGTAAAACACATTTTATTAAAGACTATTAATTTATAGCGCTTAATTGAATATAACAATATAACTCATACTTATTTAAACATATTACATAAAACTGGTCTCTTTTATTATTTAAGATTTTCAGCCTTGGCATCATTTATAATCAACAACATGGTACTACAAACACTGTCTGGTTTATCCAGTGCTATATGTAATACTTTCCTTTAAGAGCATTTATATACAGAAAGAATTGATGACAGCAATGCTTACAACTTGGGAGTTGAATCTGCATGCTTATAGTGGATAAATTTGGACAAAACTGATGAGAACACAACTGAAAAAGCTGATATGGTAATTGGAGTTTCTCCAGTCATGACATGCTGTACACTCATCACCCAGTTTCCCAGTTGTCATATGGGATTTAAGGTATTGTTACATATTTGTTTATTGTAAACTACATAACCAAGGCTCAGAACAGTAATATAAATTCAGCATGTTTACTTTGACAACTATTATATAATACAATTATAACTATAAAAAAAAAACTGCTTGAATAATTTTCTAAATCTTGTAAAAATATGAAACTGACTATAGTTTCCAAATATTTGTAGGAGTACATAACAAAGCATCTTCATAAATGTTTTTACAGTACTTTTGTTTTTCTAAATGTATTCCATAACATTGTTCTATGACAATGGCATATCAAATGCCATCATAGTGCTCTTGGTAAAAACGACAAAAAGATAACTGGCAAAGGGTATTTGAATACTCTTACAAACCAGTCATCGATGACTAGTAATTATCCATACAGTAAATCTAGTTGCTGATGAGTTTCAATCACCAATTGCTCTCTCAGTTTGTACATGGCCTAACATGTACCACTATGCAAAAAATTAAATAGTCAAATACGATTGCTAAAAATACAATAATAATAATAATAAATCGGGTGGGGCTGTGTTGGGATGCATGATCATTGGTTTAACGTGAAATGTTACAGACCCTGGATGAAGTCCCTCTGAGGTACAGACCAACCAACTTATCTTTAGAGTTAAATGGGAGAGCCACCATCATATTTTTTTTTTGATAAAACTGAAAGTATCCAATGGAAAATTTTAGAGTTCCTTCATTTGGCCAACTCTACAGATAAATTGGTTGGGTCTGCACGTCAGGGAGTCACTTTTAGTGTATTTGATTGAAATAACAAGACATTGACTGCATACTAAATTTAATTATAATATAAAACAGACACTAAATGGTACATATTTATTTTGACTAATCCTCAACGACAATTCTGTTCAACATTGGTCTGTGATATGAGAAGTTAAGAGACATAAGGCATAATAAGCAGTGGTAGAGGTGCTCGCGTTGCCAGCGTTGTTCACTGAGCGCACCGTACCAGCTTTGCAGCACTCTCAAACAGTCTTGCTTGCTTGGCACCATTCACTGGAGTACCTGTGCGTGGCCCATAACCTCCCCTTTCCAACCATATATGTAGTTTATATTTCTGGCTGACTTTTGCATGGCCGAGGCTGACACACTGAATTTTTATACTTTTTTACATGTTTACTTTAATTTTTTACACATAAATATTGTCCAAAATACATTTATGATTACTTAAATCGATCTGTCTCAATACATTCTAAACACAAACACACCAAATCACCATGCTATCATGTCTAAGTCATGAGCTGCACTAAATGGAAATAAGCGAGAGTGCAGTTCTGGCCAATCTGTGCTGTGCCCCTCCCCGCCAACCCACTTGCCAGCGACACAAACTCAAAGTTGTGTCAGCAAGCTGACCATGTAAGTTATAAAATGACACTGCATTTACGTCTCTGAAACTAATAATTAGGACGTTATTAAGACAGGACAATATAGATATTTTCATTACGCTAAAAATCTCTGTTCTGGTACCTGTATGTTTAGGTGTGATTTTAAAGACATTTCACGTCAAAATTTGTTGTAAAGTTTTATAGATATGTAAAAAACAAAATCCTTGACAGCAAACAAAACATGTACTAGCCACTGAAGACAGACTAATGAAATAAATTTCATTCGTTAAAAATATAAAATTAACAAATCTATATGTACAGTTTTTTATTTCTTAAATATAAGAATATAATTAGTGGTTTATGCTAAAGCTAAACCAAAGATAACAAGGAATGGACAAAACATTTTACTGAAAAAGTAGAAAAAATAAGACTACTTTAAATTTAAAAAAGAAATTTGTTAAAATATAAGTTTAATATATAAAGTTACTAATTTAAGTATACATAATAAATAGTAGGAGGAAAAACTGGGAGAAAATTTAAATATTTAATATTTTTTTTATCATAAGCAAAAAATTTTTCATTATGCAGAAAAAATATAATTGCAGCATAATGTTGCAGCAATAAACAATTAATATGCTATACATGAAACAACCAAAAAGTATCCTGCCATCACAAAACTACTTCATCAACAATAAATATAACAAGAGGCCTAAGAGAAATAAGCATAATTGGATTAATTACAATTTCCGCCCATCGACTACTCTCAGTTTTTAAAGAAAATACCACATTAATTTAAAGACAAAAAATAGATAGTCAATTTCATTAAAAGAACTTCTAGAACTTATAGTGTAAGTTTTTAAAATTTGTGCACCACCTTGTTTTAATATTGGAATAAAAATTTATGCTGGGAAAGTTGAAAGCAAGAGGAAAAACCTTATGCAAAATGTTGTATTTGATAAAAACTTATGTGGATTATGGAAGAGTTTTCTATAGATGACTTTTACACATATTTATTTTTTTTTTTTAGGAGAAAACGCTTTCGCATTAGTTATGATTGCCCAGAGTTGTTCATAATTAAACAAATTAAGTATACAATTGGTAGGTATGTTATATGCAAATAGGAAATCAAATCCTAAAGAGCTGATTGGTAAAAAATTTAAACAAGGGAGAGTGTGTTTGATGAAACGTTCAATGAATATAAGCGTTAACAAATGGAAAGAAAAAAGAGACATTTTAATGTTACTTATTGTTTAATCATGTAAATGGTGCAAGTTATTAAAAATTACGAATTTAAACCTGAGGTAGAGTTACAGTATAATAAGGAAAAATCAGCAATAGATCTCCTGACCAATTAGCATCATATACCATTCCTTTGAGGAAATCATTGAAGTGGTATCATAAAGTTGCATTAGATATTATATATAACTGCTGATCTCTGCAAATCAATAGTTGAAAATTTAATTGAAGTTGATAGCGTTTATATAAACTCAGATCAATTTTTACTTTATTTTATTTTTAACTATGTATTAATTCAAGTAAGTAAACGGAGGTATGCAATGTGTTATAAAAAATGGAGTTCTGCAATGGGAAGAAATAATGCACAATCCCATATCAAAAAAACACATACCAAATGTACTATGTGTCAAGTATTTTTGTGCAAAAAATTTTTTTTAACATAAAGTGAAAAGTGACAATTTTAATAAGTAATGTTATTGCATTTAGCAATTTATAGGTAAATAATACATAGTAATATTTGATAATAATGTAATGGAATTACTTGAATAACTACAATAAAATATTTTATTGTACTTTTCTATTTACTAATATACAGTAATAATTTCCATAAATAAACATATTTTTAATTTCCAAAATTTTATGAAAGGTGTTACTGGTTCTGTATACTTTAAAGAAAGCGGTTAAGTAAATATTTGCTATACATGCTCTTAAACTCCAACAACTGAGACTTCACAAGGTCTCACCCATCCACTAAAAATAGATGCATCTAAAACTTAGCTTGCCTTGCAGGCCATAAGACTCCATTTGGGCCAAATTCTTATTTTTTCCTGAAAGCATTCAAATATGCAAGAAAAAGAATATTTATCAGAGTGTGCCAACTAGCCCTGGTCTCCCCTAAAATGAAAACTATCAGCTTTGATCAGTTCACTTATTAAAAAACAAATGTACACACCTAGTAAAACCAGTTTTGTTTACAGATTCAGAAAAAAGATAACCCAGTAAAACAAAGTACATACTTGATTAGGCAAGTTGTCCCTGAAAATTAAAAACTCATTTACTGAATACCAATCCTATTCCAGGCTTATTATGAAATGAGAGGAATAAAGTGGATTCCTTTTTTGCGTTTTAACCTAAATGTTTGGTGTCATATCAGCATGCCAAGCCCATCAAAATGTTAGTGATGTTTAGCCTTATACATGAATGACACCTTTATTACATTTACCATAAGAGATAGTATAAAATAGAGATAGTATAGTTAACATTAATAGTCTAAAAAAAAAACAACTTTGAATGGTTCTTCTTGACTTTCACTCTCTGGTGCTTGGCTTACACTGCAGTCATAAGCCAGGACAAACAAAAAATGAGAGAATATAAATAACACAAAATTTCAGATGGATAAGATTTCCTTCATATTAAACCCTCTGCTGGTTTTATAATATACTAATTAATTGTTCTTACCATTATTAATAAATTATTTTCAAGAAAATTATCTACAACCAAAGAATAAAACATACATCTTAAAAAACATGTTTCATTAAGATACCAAGAACATGTTCTAAACTAGTCATGAAAAAAACTACCATATAAAATTCTCATTGAAACTTGTCATGGTTTTGTTTGTCATAAAATTATAATCTTATTCTAATAATTAACTGATTAATTTTATATCAATTCAGTTCTTAACTTCAAAAAAGCAACACGAATTTTATACAGTTATAAGTACAAATAAAAACCAATAAATAATTGAGCAATATATGAGTTTATGCGACATAATTACATGTAATAATTGATCTTTTTCAAGCAACATTACTAACAGATGGAAATTGATAAACTAAAAAAATAACCTACAAATTTAAGACATCTAAAAGCAAAAATAAATATTTGTACTATGATCAAAAACTAAATTATAATTACTTATTTAAATATCACACAATTAACTAATATTGACAAAGAAGAGCAAAAATAGTATGGAAAACAACAAATTGAGATTCAATCTATAATGGAGGATTAAAAAAATTAATCTAATTATTTTTATTTTAATCAAAGCAACTATAATAAATTTATCCTATTCAAAGTTAAAATGTTCAAGAATCTCGAACAAATAACAGAGTATTCAATTACCAAATGCTTTATATCCACATCTAAATGATTTGCAGTCACATAACAATGACAGAAAAATTTCCTTTTACGTTAAATGCAGGCAGCAATTTTTATCAAATTATTGTTAACTTGGTAAATATTCAACAGCATAATAATCGTAAAAATTCAACATAAGATATGTTTTAATAATATTACTACATACCAAACTACTATCAAGAAAATATTTTAATAACCTGCTCATAAAAACATCTCTTCCTTCAAAAAAAAAAATATATAATGCAAACCAAAACTAAATATATTAAATAGAATGGAAAAAAAAAACATTTCAAATTTCACAATAAAATTTCTGTTCCATATTTCTACAACCAAGCTTAAAGCTTATGTGACAAATTAATCATCTACAGCAACAAAATTGACAGCTACAACTTCAAATGTTAGTGAAACATCTTTTCTTTAAAATATTACAGAAAAACTATTGCAATTGTGTTACATAATTTAGCAGTTACACATATCTGAAATTGAGATACGTAAAAATAAAAAAAGGCATTATGGATGTAGTTTCTATAAGAATGAGAGAACATTTATCAGCAGACCCATATTGAACAGAAAAGCTATTATTTCTAATAAAATAATTTAGAACTCCAATTTCATCCTAACCCCTTTACCCCAATTTTTTCCTGATGAAAAATTAAATCTGTGGAATGTGAAAAACATCAAGTATTACTGGATAAAACCTTCTGAAGGCAGACACGCCATCATTTACTTGTGTCAATAACTAATCTAAATTTCCTTGCCGCTTAAGAGCATATATTTCGGCGAAGGGAAAGAATAGTGGAAAAGGGTATCATAGATAAGAAGCAGGCTGATAGTCCAGCAAACCAACCCCTTCTTGTACATCGAGAGAGCTTATCAAACTTTGAAGAATAATACTATGAAAGTGAGACCTCAGTATTATGGGAAAAGATAACTGTCCCTAAATAAATGGCAAAGAAAAAAGATAATTATGTTTTCAACACACGATAATGAATCTACTCAAAAACATAAATATCTTTTATATTACGACATAATTATTTCCTGATATATCCATGAAGCTCTTTACATAAAATCTCCTTCAATTTTTATGATTACACTACTTACAAATAAGCATTTTGCAACTAAATGACTAACTGAATTTTTTCTTTATTTAAGAAAAATTCTATACCTGAACAGATGAAAAGAAACATTCTACAACTGGATGGTTAGATGGATCCATGAAAACAATTATAAAATTTACCAGATAATTGGTCTCACCAAACAAAAAACAGCATCATTGAATGAATTTACAAAAATTAGGTTACATTCATCATCCACTGTTTTATTTCATCATTTTTTCATTTATACTTGAAGTTTAGGTTATGAATCGGGGTAATTCATCATTACCTAAATTTAAACAAAATAAAGTCATTAATAATAACAACAATGTAGGCATTAACTATCACTGTGCAAAAAAAAAACTTAAAAAAGAATTAAATGTAATTTAAATAATATTTTAATTTTTAATTAAAGAGTAAACAATAGTTAACAAGTCCAAATAACTAAAACCACAAACAGCATCTGTGAATAATGAGGTAATGCTGTATTTCTATAAAAAAATATTACATTTTAATTTATCCTAATATCTATGAATAAAATGAAAATTAATATAATTTTTATTATATTAAAATTTATTAATTTTATTTTAAAATTAATACAATATAAAAAATAATACTATGCATAAAAAGGAATTATACACAACCTCATTACACTTAAACCTAACCTGATAAATTTATAAAAATTTGTAGCTGCCAAGATAATATTTTCTTAAACATGTATCATAAAATAAAATAAAAAACAGAATGAAATACAACTATATTCATAAATTTATGACAAACAAATTACTGCTGCGATTTGCACAAAAGAAATCACTAAATAAAAAACTATAAAATACAATCATGTCATGGATCATTTTTCTTACACTATTTTGTAATCAACAAGTAATACCCTTTTCACATCACAGGAGAAATATCTACAACTCACTGCAGCAGTAACTCTACTTATCACACAGTATTTGCTACTGTAAATAGACAAGTTATATTTTCATCAGTATCAGTCTACATACCACATAATTTAAATATTAATAAATAATATAAAATTTTATTACCTCATTTATAAAAAAAATTAACCAACAAATATAGAATTTCACAACACTAGATTTGAGGCAAAATAAGATCAACTGTTAATTAAACTAATCTGTGATAAGAGAATATTTACTTACATGTTTAAAAAGTAAATATAATTAAAGACCTATCTGCAACATATTTTATGTATGTATTAAACAAGAAATAATAAAATTAATATATTCGGGCTTAGGTTAATGAATAATAATTCAAATAAATATTAAAAAACAAACAGCATAAAAGGTTCAGAAAGGTGCTAAAAAAGACTAGGTTAACAGACATTCTACTCATTTAAAATGCTATCCCCCATTTTCTGTCAAAAAAGTCTAGATAAATAATTAACAATACAAATCTATACACTGAAGGATTTATACATGTATGTATGCATGTATGTATGTATGTGTATGTGTGTTTTGTAAATATACGAACAATGGATTCTGCATCAGCATTTGATGTTATATTATGGTGTGCTTTCACGTACAGTTAAGAGCAGTACATGCATAAGTGCTGACAGATAGTTATAGTAAGTCTATGCTAATATTCCAAAGTACAAATAAATGAATAGATGACAGTTTAATATTTTTGTTTTAAATTTAGGAACAAAAATCATTGAAAATAGATTACTACTTAATTAATAAAATTAATACCACTAAATATGTGGTATTTGTTTTTAAGGCAGGCTGGAGTCTCAACATTTTAACAGTGTAATAATAATTCATTTATTACAATTTTGGATTTTAATTTTTGTTAGGTGTATTTCATCAGGATCTAATAATTAACCATCATATTACATAATGACGGAGCGAGTTGAAAAGAGGTAATGTGAATACACTGTTATTGAATAGACACATCAGAACCAGTAGGGTAAATCTGAGGTTCATGTCTGTAATGCAGTGGCTATTTCCCGATGAATGCCAGCTAATTCTTGAATTCGTACAGCTAACTGTGTGTTCAATGTATCCATAACTCGCCTCTGAGATTCATGTGCTTCCAATGCAGTTTCCAACTGAGCTTGAGCTAACGAAACACCGGCCTGAAGTTCTGCATTTTCCTGCTGAAGAATCTATAAAGAAAGAATTTGTTAAATCAAGCAATAAAATCAAGGAGCCAATATAGCAAGTACACCTTAAAACAGGTTCAACAATGTTTGACTACTTGAAAATCTATTTTAATGACACCTCTATCTATTTTTTAATGACTATTTATTTATTTATTTTAATCTCTTATCTATTTTACTGACAGATTCAGGAAGATGATCAATTAAATTCCTCTGGACAAATACTGAATCCACACAGGTAAGGTGAAGGTTTAAACTTTTATATTACATAAACAGATAAAAATAAAGCCACAATATCAACATTGCCTAAAGAACAATTTAACTATAGAGCACACCTCAATGCATATGAAACTAATCAGATCAGAAATTAATAATACATCATGCAGCTAAACTGAGAGGCAGATATTTCCAAAGAATTTGAGTTAGTGAATACTGCCATTCCTTTAATGGAAAGGGATAGTATGAAAAAAATTCACCATTGAAATTGCTGAAAAAAAAAAAAAAAAAAAAATTAGTTAGGTACAAAACATTCTGGCAGGCCATCTAACAGTAACTTCAAGTGAAATTATATAACAGTTACAAAAAAAAAAAAAAAAGATTTAAAAAGCTGGTAAAGACCTATTTAAAAATTAGGCGTTAAAACAAAACTTTTCACAAACTAATGAAAAATGTCTCATGTTTAAAGGTTATAAAGCTTAATTTGTTACTCTCCATGCAGTAATCCCTCCAAAAACAAGTTCCAAGGACATGTTCATTGAGAAAAGACAATAAGGATGAATTATAATTACATATGGTAGTTTTTAATGATCAGACTATGTTTCATGTGGCTGACCATATTTATAAACATAATTTTAAGGTAAAAGCTAATGAACAACTACATACTTTAATAAATATGAATGTGACAAAAATAACTGTGAATATGTAATGTCAATGGCCATACCACGTTGAACACACTGGTTCTCATCCAATCATCAAAGTTAAACAACGTCGGGCACGGTTAGTACTTGGGATGGATGTGAGTATGAAATGTGCCCTCATTCTGATAATACCAATGGCATTTTTTATGTATTATACGAGTCATTTCATAATGAACTCTATTGTGATATAACATATAACTCTGTATTTATTTAAATTCTAAGCAGAGTCATAAATTATAATTAAGACGTCGTTTTTCAACCAAGCAATACTGCTCTATACTAAAACAGTGTTCATAAGTTTCTATGCATTACATGTCCACACAACTAGAGAGGAAGGGTGAGTGGAAGATATGGACATCCTGATCACTGGACCTTAAGTCTTTATTTTTCACCTCTACTGTTCTCTTGAACAAACACTAAGTAATTGTTTTTCATGTAAGTGATATTGAATAGTTGAAAGCAAACATTAGATTGCTGAACTGGTCACACCTGATGTGCATTAATATGTTTGGCAAGAGTTTGGCTATTGTTTAGATATCTACAGGACAACAGACAGAAGTCACATCAGATTGGACTAAACATGTCAAAAAAACTTTGTTAATTGATGTCACCTAATGTACATTGAAATGGTCTGTACTAAAAGAAAATATTTCAGGGTCACTATGACTTCACTTACACACTGGACAGAAGAAACTATAAATTGTCCCTTGATAATTTGCTCTGTAACTGTAACATTACGCTTTATATATATTCTGCGATTTGTCATCAAAGAAATTATGTTAAAATATCTTAAAATAAAAATTTGTTATTTTGTAATAACAATAAAATATTACTAGTTAGATACTGTATAATACAGAATGATTCAAAACTATAAGCAATTTCCCAGGAGCTGATTCTTTAACTAAAAATAGGAAAAAAAGTTCAGATAAACATAGATTCAAAATGCTTCGTTTGTGACTTACGGCTAGCAAAATATTTCACCCAGATTTCAGTTCCTCCGGTGAAATTGACAAGACCTCCTGAAATTCTGGAAAGCTAAATTAAGGAGCAAATTTAGTCGTTTCTTATGGTTTTTCACCAGAAAATATTAAAAAATAGGTCCCAGAACTGTACCTTCATTAGTTTTGAAGATATCTGACGTAAAATACAAAAATTAGAGGTAAAAAATAACACTTTTTGGGTTTAACATAAGAAAATTTAGTTTACTGGTTAATTAAGTTTGGATTTTTTTTTCAATTGGTAATGAAAATAGACTAATCAAATTATCACCTAGCACACCAATAAAAACATTAATTGAAAATGTATGCTGGAAATGTCTTGTCTCAGACTGTGGGTTTTCATCCCCCCAAATATGGATATTACAAAAATTTACTATTTCAATTCTTATGAAGCAAGATTCATCAGTTACCAGAATACGACGATGGAAATTGCGATTTCGACCCTTTTAAAGTCAACCATTGGCAGAATATCTTTCACTTATTATGATCTTGTTGCAATAAGTCTTGTACCCGTGTTACATGAAACAGGTACAATTGTGCCTCATGAAGTGCCTGCCATACACTTGACTGTGAAATATTTAAATGCAGTGATACCCATCTGGTGCTTGTAGTTGAAAATAATTGTACAACGTTTATTATTGCTTGTTCGTTATTATGGTTTCTTGCGCTACATTGACGACCAGTATCTACTTGTTTTGGTTTAAAACTGCTGGTTTCTATAATTTGTCTCTCCACAGCTTCAAAAGTCTTGCAATCAGGTGCTATTCAATGTGGATAAGAAACATATTCTTAAACTGCAGCCAAACCATTCTTGTTTACTTTAATATAAATTAATATCATGTTCATATACTCTTCAAATGAATACATATTTGCATTGTCTCCCATTATGTATTAAAGAAGACTTCACTAAATTCTGTAAAAACTGTTTTCTGAATTGTACACAGAATCTCACAGATACCTTAATACAATACAAAAACCACCAACAAGATTATTCACATTGTTTCAAAAAGCTAATAGTTGATCAGCTGATATTGCCAACCTATAAAAACAAATTAATTCATTCTGGTAAAAAAGTAATAAATAAACGATCAGCTATTTCCAACCTACGGACAAAATTAGTTATTTCATGCTGTCAAAAAGTTAAATTTTAATATCCTGTATTCAATTTTTTCTTACGTAATCTATATAAATCTTTGGCAGAATTAAATTTTCTACACTTGTAACTGAAAAAATACAACTTAATTAACCATTTAACAAAGTTTTCTTATGTTAGACCATAAAATGTATTATTTTTTACCCCCAATTTTTGTCACATTTCTTTAAAACTAATGGAGGTACAGTTTTGGGACCCATTTTAAAAATATTTTCAGGACAAAAACCATAAAAAACAACTGAATTCGCCCCTTAAATTACCTTCCCAAAATTTCAGGAAGTCTCATTTCACTGGGGAAACTGAAATCAGGGTGAGATCTTTCACTAGACATAACTTGCTAACAAAGCGTTTTCAGACCTACGTTTAAATAAACTTTTTTCCATTTTTATCTATAGAATCAGCTCACAAGAGACTGCTGTAGAGTTTTGAATCAGCCTGTATAAGCTAAATAGCTTCAATGGCAGGTGGTGGCACCTTAGAACCTTGTAGTAATCCTGATATGGACGAATATCCTTTATATGTTGATGAAGCAGCCCTGACAAGAGCTGTTGAGTCTGGTCACTGATCTTCAGTGAAGTTGGCTTGATTTGATGGGAGGTAGTCAGGGATTTGTAGCTCATCCATTGGAATCAGACCAAGCTTTTCCTCAGGGCAGTTCGTTTCCCACTTCAGTGTCCACTATAGTGGTGGCCCCCAGACTTCGATTGCCATTGGTCATCTTCTACCAGCAAGGCTGAGGTGTGGTTCAAGCAGTGTTCAATCAGCACCACCTTCGCCCTACTAGACTTCCTGGCACTAGTGGTCTTTATGCTGGGCCAGGTCTTCTGCTCCGGCAAGGATTCAGGCATTCACCACAGGATCCCACATTGGACCAGCCAAGGAACTTCTTTCCTCATTCTTCTTCCTTCTTCTTGGTCTGCTCCCAGTGATAGTCCATGTGAGAGACCACTTTTGCTTTGCTGAGCCGTGCTTTTATAACTGCAAGTGGTGAGGCCAAAGCAGTGTTGTGGTGGGAGAGTTGCATGGTCAGCTGGCTTGGGGGGAGGAATGCATATATAAGCGTGTGGATGGATTGTAAGTGTCCCAGACATCTACTGGCTAGTGTTGTGCTTGCTGATAGTAAACGCAACAAGTGACAACTCTCTCTCTCTCTCTTTATATATATATATATATATATTGACAACTCTCTCTCTCTCTCTCTCTCTCTCTATATATATATATATATATATCTTTTTATTTTATATTACACAAAATATAAATCACCAAAACACAGGAATTAGATAAGTTAAACTTACCCGTATTAATTCCAATAATCAGTTTATGCGAGATCCTACATTTTCAGTTGGTATTGAATTCTATAATTACATTAATTAATTATATAATTAATATATACTATAATTAATACATTTATAGAATTCAATACAAACTGAAGATGTGGGATACCACAAAAATTTATTGTCGGAATTAATATGGTAAAGTATAACTTATCTAATTACTGCGTTGGTGGTTTATATTTCGTATAATATAAATATAATCTCAATATTTATAGACATGTCAATATATATGCTTATGTACTAATTCAATAAATTCTTACTGATTAGCACCTTTAGAGGTTGGCACTGTTCAAGTCTTTAATACATTATTGTTTGATATTAATACTAAAAAGTATGAAATATGCTGAACAATTTCACTCTCTCAGATGAAAAAACTTCTGGCAGTAAAATATCCAAATTGTATTGAAAATGTCAAAGATGATCAAAATTTTACACAAGGTGATACATGAAATTTAAAAGAATATGACAAATAACATTAACAGTTGAATGAAATTAGATAAATCTTAGTTAGGACATGAAACTTAGTTCAAAGCCAGAAGTAATAAAGCAATAATGAAATAAAACACATTTAAAAGTCTGGAAGATTACTGTGATGAAGCAATTCCAATTGAACCAAAATTTTAGCAAACATATATTATATATATTCAGTGAGATGAATAATATAAAGAAACTGACCTCTATAACAATGAACCTCTAAACAGACTTTTACAATCAACTCTTATGAATGCAAAGGATAATTTCATAATAAAATACACAAGAATAATGGTGTAATGAAATATTAGGCAAATTATAAAATATATTTATTTATTATTTATAGATTAAATAAAATCTTCTTTTTTTTATGTTTAACTTAAACATATCAAAAATATTTAAAAACAAACTAATGGAAAAGAACTGGGTGTTTTAATCAATAGACAAAGCAACCTCTCAGAGGCAATTCCTCTGTGGATTGACTGTCCCCTACCTCTTCCCTTATCCTGAATTCCTTCTTCATTCTTCTTTGAACAAGCCATGAGAGTTGGGTCAACTGCCCTGGTTTCATTTATGGCATCAAGCAGGACAGCTGCTTTTTTACTGTACTTTAGCACCTGCAAAACTACCTAAGAATCTGTTTACTAACCAAGGTTGCAGAAAAGATTAATTAGGGGCTGAAGTACCTGCTGTGTTGTCAGATAAAGCCACCAGTCTTCCTGTCCATATTCTTAATCAATTAATAAAAAATAACTAGTAAAAGAATTTGAAAATTTATCTAAATATCAGGTTTTTTTTTTTTTTTTAGTAACAGAATATAATTAATTAATATAACTTTATTTTATCTGTTGCATAATTAGTTAATTGTATTTTCACAATTTGACATTATCTATCTGACAAATTCTTAAACAATATAAATTATGACAAGTTATGAAGTATGACCTCCAACAAAGAAGTCCTATTACCATCAAATAAATAACTCTGGAGAATATGTAAAAAAAACTTAAAAGACACATTGTTTGAGTTCTCATTTCCTTCCACACTAAAAAAAAAGAAAACAAAGAACAAAATTTTAAATGTAATTGCTCAACTTTTGCACAATCCAATTCTTATAAAACGAATTATAAGAAGGAAGCTGATGCATATTCTCCAATTTGCTATAAATAATTTATTATAGATAGATGTAACTATTCAGCATTCTTCCTGGTTGTATTTGTTTATCAAATACAACCAGGTATCGGTATCTGTTTAGACACTTACTTTTACATTTATTTACTGATCGTACAACAAAATTTTAAATATGGCTATTAATATTAAGATGCAGTTCTGTAAATTTCACAAACTAGAATAGTTTGAATACAAACATGAATAAAAAGACAAATTTATAAAATGTTATTATCAAAGAAGATATAACCTTTACATCAGTTAGGACCTAAAACCATTCAACAAATCTAAAAAAAAACTCATTCATCAAAGAAAAAGGTAAATGAATCAATAAATACTCTATAAATATACGTATTATATATATATTTTTTTTTAATTCTGGAATATTTTCATCTTCAAGTTCATCAGGAAGGAAAATAAAAATATATATTCTCTAATCGCCTTTTTAATGTTTTGTTTTAAGTTTGTTAGGACCGGAAGAGACATAAACAGAGGTCTAGTAGGAAATCAGCTGCAGACTCAACTTAAGGACTCTGTCTTCAAGATAGGAGAGGTTAGCCTACAATAGAGGGTTCCAAGGGTTCTGAATCACAATAACCAATATCATTTTCATGATTACAGTATATATAATCACATTTACTCTAATAAAAGCTTTGTATTCTTTTATTTATAAGTATAACAGGCTACATAATAGTTTCAGAAGAAAATTTTCCAACATTTTATGTACTTTTTAATAACTTTTAAATTTCAGTTAATCTTTCCATTTAATAAATAGATCTTAAGAAGTTGTTAACACAGGTCTATTTACATATGATTCTTTAAATGAACAGAATAAATAACTCTTCAATATATTTACATACCTTACAACGCTCTTCATGCGGCTGTTTTACACTCAACCTCTTCAATTCTTCATCTTTATTCTTTAATTCTATTTCTAATGTTTCCACTCTAAGCCTCAATACTGCCAACTCCTTTCTTAATTCAGCAGCAGCCTCTGTTCCACCTATGAAGCACATTGATAAAAATATAACAATGAAGAAACACATTAAACTGATACATATAATAAGTGTATACAGAAATATATTTTTCTTAAATTCATAACTTTTTTCATTTATTTATCTTATTTATTAGCATTTCTTTTTATCAAAATAAATTACACAGCCATTTATACCAGAAATAATTCCAAATCAAGGGGCTATTAAGATTATTTAGTCACTTTACTACAAAATTCAAAATAATTAATAATAAACAAATTTAAACCTAAAGCAAAAGCTATAGCATTTTTTTTTTAGGCACAACTACTATTTTATAAAATTTCAAAACTGGATTTCTATTTTTAAATGGATAAAACTATAATTTGCATACTTTTCAGCACTTCAAGATCATTTTCATAAAAACTTAAAAATAATTAATCTTTAATTTTAATCATAAATTCTAAGTTTTTTAACATTTTAGAATTGCTTTATGTTATTTCAATAAATTTTAAGAAGTTTATAGTTTTACAAACAACCAAATATACTTGCATAGTTTTAGAACTTGTACCTTTTTTTCACAAAATTAACTTTACTCCCCACAGATTACATAAGAAACGTTCCACATCATCTGAAATGACATTTTTTAACTGACAATTTTTAAGAGGGTTCAATGTGTTGGTGATCTAAAATTATATAATAAAATGTTAAATAAAGTTATAGAAAATACTATTCTCAAATTTAAGTGGTGAATCCCATTATCCTGCAGTATTCTTTGAATTCTACAATGAGGTTCAGATTGTATAGGACTCGTTGGCTTCAACACCTTAATATGATCAAATTAAAATAACTTAGTGTGACAAGGATAATCCAAAATGGAAACTTCTACCGATTACAATCATCCAAATAAATCAGTCAATGAATCTATAAATCAGCATCCTGTTGTCACGTAACACAAGATCATTATCATTAGACTAATGATCCCCTGGATAGTTGATAATATGGAATATCAACCCAACTGTCAAATGGAAGGTACAACTGGTTTAAAACTAGGAAATCAGACAGTTCCAGTACAACTGGCCCAGTGAGATCCCTAGAAGATTTATAGAACATGCAACAAGAAGTTAGGAAGTGACAAAAGTTAAAGTTGAAATGAAATTGGTCACCGGGTATTACACAAATAAAATAAATAAATGAGAAGGAAGTGTGGAAACAAAAAATATCAAGTAGGTCGAGCTTCTGAAATCAATAATGTCAGATAAAAGAGCAAGAAGAAAATAAAATAAAAATACTGTATATAACCTCTTCCTTCTTTTCTGCTTAGCCTCCAAGAATTACCATTCAGGTATTACTTCAAAGGATGAATAACGATGATATGTATGAGTATAAATGAAGTGTAGTCTTGTACAGTCTCAGTTAGACCATTCCTGAGATGTGTGGTTAATTGAAACCCAACCACCAAAGAACACCAGTATCTACAATCTAGTATTCAAATCCGTATAAAAGTAACTGCCTTTAGTTGGACTTGAATGTTGGAACTCTTGACTTCCAAATCAGCTGATTTGGAAAGACATATTCACCACTAGACCAACCTGATGGGTTACTCAATATAACCTAAATGCATTTAAATACACTTTACTGAACTACATTAGAAGTAAGTTACTGGCCTATCATTCCACCAAATTCTCTACATTTGTACAATATGGTTGGCATAGCACATTTCCTGTAAGCTTGTTATTTGTAAATAAGTTTTTACATTTTTTACTTCTTATTTATACCATAAAAGTTACCTCTTGGTACACAAAAAATGTTCTTTCCAAATTTTATGATTATAAAACCGTATGATTTATGATTTTACAGAAGCAAAAATTTCATAGAATGTCATTAGATTATGGGTCTTGGATCTTGAGTAATCAATGTGGACAGTGTTTCAAGTAACCTTCATGGATTATTGTACACCACAACTCTGTAACGCAACAAAATTAACATTTTTTAAGTGTTTAAAAATTGATAAATGATAATATTTTTTTTTTTAATTCAATCATTATCATTATCTTTAATAATGATTTAATAGTATCATATAAAAATAAACGTTCTATTGCATTCAATCACCCTATAAATACGGTAGGGCACAATAGCACAGTTTTAGTATTAAGTAATATTTTGAGAATCAAATAATATATGACTGAAAATTTCATTTAAGCTATTTTCAGTCATAATTCATTTATTAAATTTTTTAATTGCATACAACACAACATGAATACCAGCAATATCTTCATATAAACAAGTATCAGCAAGTTTTATTATTCAGATATAAACACAGCAATTAATAACTAAATTTTGAAATTAGTATAAAAATTACTGTACAGAATTGTTGGACCAATTTCTACATAGTTTTCTTGCAAATACACCTTGAAGTCTGTAGGTTAAATACAAAACATTATTTCTCTGTAATATCATCATAGACCCCTAATTAAAAAAGAATCACAATATGCTACAAAAAAAAAAAAAGCATGAGAGGAGATTAAAATATCAATAAAAGATCTATCTACTAACACTATCTTTGCTGTATGTTTCAAAAAATTCCATAGGATAAATTTTCATCTCTGTTTTTGAATATTAATAAGTTTAATTGCTAACAAACTCCAATTAGATCTTTATTTTGATTATTGACTCGCATGCAGGTCTCCTTGTAATTGTATTTCAGTTTAAGTAAAATCATTTACCAATAACTTTTTTCAAAAAACCTGATCTGCAGTAGAAGTTATAAAAACCATATATATACATATTCGCAGTAGTAGATACAGTTATTAGAGATACCTAGATGTTTACATATAACACTGTCATGGAGGTAACAAGATACTAAACAGAATGGAAGTAATTCTAATTTGATTTGAGCGAAATGTAAATGTATATGAGCTTAATGCAAGAATTCAAAACTTTTCATACATTGCTTTATTTGAGATCACTAAACTCAATCCAGTATATTATAAGACTTAATAAAAAAAAAAGAATCAGTTCATACATAACTTAACTGATACACGATGTAATTCAATTAGCACATTTTTTTTATTACATGGTTTAAAAAACTTATTAATTTGAAGTTTACCTTACTACAGCAATACTTGATCATTTTTTAAATTGAAATTTACTCTGAACTAATAACCGAAATATATTTTTTGCCTTACATTGTTAATTTATCGACACAATAAACAATCAACTCTCAACTTATTGACATAATAATAATAATAATCAATAGAACACTAAAAACCCTCACTATGCTCAAGACAGTTTGTGTTACACAACACAAAAAAATTCATTATCAGTCATCATAGTAACTACTATTGGGCATCACTCTATTGTTACTGTATGGATCAATAACTAAATAACAGTAATAAAACGTTATAGGAAAGTGGTTATAATCTATTAAAAGACTATGAATTTGACTCTGTATGTAAATATTTATTGTATAATAAAAATACTGTTACAAAAAAATATTCATTAGACATTAATAAAGTTAAAAAAAGTTACCTTTAGCAGCCTCTAACTCTATATACTTTGATTTCAATCGTTGATTTTCTTCTTTGTAAGAATGTAACTGTCTTTTCCATTCATCAACATTCGCTGTACTTTCCTGCAGGGCACTGGTTAATCTTAAATTGTTGCTCTTTAATGTAGCCAATTCTACTTCCCATTTTTTTGCATTTGCAGAACTGAAATAAAATTACTTTATGAAATACCTTTATTAAAATTTGAAGTACTTTATTTAACTGTTTCTTATTAGTAAGCAGTAAATAAATATTTTCATGACTATGTCATTCTGATAAATCAAACATTAACATTCAGTTGTAATAATTCATATGAATGACTCTAGATTTTAATTTAGCATCTTAAATAACATAACATTATTTCTAATTAGTCAGTTCAGTCAACCACAAAAATTATATTTATATCTCATGTTGAAGACCAGCAAGAATCTGTAACATTAACACTTACGTTACTAAATTTTCTGTAGTACCAAAGCCAAACTAACTCAACCATGAAGCACAGAATGCTATAGTTAGAAGAATGGGTATTGGAACATATTACAGAAAATCCAGAAGACACTACAAGAAGGGTTGTATTATGCAAACAATTTGATGAGTGTTTGGAGAATTCTGCAAAGCCAACAGTTCTATCCATACCACTTACAAAGAAAGTAAGTGATTTATGAAAATAAATGCCTATAAATTTGATCTGCCTCTGAAAATGACTGAGGCAAAGTTACCTCACAAAATCCTTATTTTTGGGTGAGCGATTTTGTGAGGTAAATTTACAAAAACTAAAAACTACTCCGCAATAATGCTCACTGACAAAGCTCAATTCAACTGAAATGGAATCATAAATTTTTACAATAACCATCACTGGGCACAAGAAATGCCTCACACCATTAAGCAGTCAAAATTTTACCAATCATTTTCAATAGATGTTTGGGCTTATACCAGCGGCGTTAACTGACTGGTCCATGTTTCCTTCCAGCAGAAATTATTATTAAAATTTCCTTGAAAAACTTTTAAGGAAACTGGTTATAACCAGAATATTTAGATGAAGTTGATAACTAGGTAACATTCTTGGTAACATGTGGTCATGTCCATTGGTGCACCATCAGATTTCAGTATCAATATCAACCAGTACTTGAATAATTACTTCCTTGAGAAGTGGATCAGTTGTGCAGGACCAATACTTGACCTCCAAAATCAAATATGATTCCAATAGATTTCTACCTTTGAAGTAACTAAAAAGTATAGTTTATAGTACACAAGGCTCAACGTTGATGTTCACCAGATTGAATTGAAAAATGTGTCCCAACACATCAAGGCTAGGGATTTCTGAAAGAGTGCTACAACAGTTAATTCCCACCAATGAAGAGCATTTCAAATGTTTACTTTAAGAAAACTGAAAGTAAAATTGGATGCAATTATACCTTTAATATTTCTGTTGTTTACATTCTATTCGAATTTAAATAAATCTACTGTTTACTGTTAGTTGCATAGAATTTATTAAATACTACTGTATTCTTATACTGATAAATAATCCTCAGTCAGTCATTTTAAAAGGTCATGTATATGAGAAAATTGCATGGCCTCAATTTTGAAATTTGTGGATATGTTAACACTGTAATTTCTTATTTATTGGAGAAGGTTGGCACAAACATGTGTATCAAAAATTATATCAATAATAGATTCCTTAAACTGATCTTGGTGTCAAAATATAAATCTTTCTTTAAAAGCACAGAAATAATGGATAGAGGGAAAATCATATCTTTTTAAAGAGCATTATTGTTCAATTTAGTAAACAGAATCTAAAATGTGTAGCCAGGCCTCTTTTTTGTGATACATAACTAGATATACAATGTAAAAGGAAGATGCATGCCTAGCCTAGCTAAGTTATTTTAATCAATAGTCAGCTGTTAACAATAATAGTTTAGTCATTTTGTTGCTGGTTGTTTGTATTCAACCATCTATAATGAGTGCTACAATTCATGATCCTGCCAAGTGTGAAGTATGAGGAGTAATCAGATTTTTTATGATAAAAAAAATTCCGCAGCTGAAATTTAAAGGCAAATTTGTTATTTTTATAGGCCGAATATTATGAGCGACACTAAAATAAGGCTTTGCAGTATATTTCAAGAAGGGCAAATGAATCTTCACAATGCATAATGTAAAAAGAAGAGGGTGGCTTGTCAGTGATATGAGATGGTTTGATTGAAAAAGCTGATGAAAAAATTCTAGAAAACTGGCATTTCATCATGTCACAATTGCCACTGATGTTTACCAATGTTTCATGATCTTTTATTTATAAAGTTGACTGAAAAATTGGGCTATAAAAAAATTGTGTGCCAGATGGATGCCAAAGATGTTAAGAGACATACAAGAAAAATATCTTGCTGCTGCTCGTGAATTTTTGCGGCATTATGAAAATGAAGAAGATGAATTATTTGATCACACAGCTATTGAGATGAAACCTGGATTGTTTTATTCAAATGTTGAAAAACAAAGCAGCAGTAGATGCAATGGCGGCACTTACCATCTACTAGAATAAACAAGAACACAGGTAAAGAACTTATGGCTACTGTTTTTTTTTTTTTAATCCAGAAAGGATTAAAAAAATCCTTGCTTGTCAAATTTAGTGATTATGGAACTACTGTGAATGCTGATATATATTGCAAAACATTAAAAAATCTAAGAACTATAAAAAACAAACAATGTGGATCGCTATCCCAAAGGATTTGTATTTGCATGAAAATGCCCAGCCACACAAAGCAAATAAGACAGTGAGCCAATTCAAAAATGTTTACTGGAAAATCTTCATCCATCCTATAGTCCTAACAACTAAAGTCCCAGCAATTATTTTCTTTTTCTTCACCTTAACAGTGGCTTTTATTTTCAAGGTTTGACAATGATGATGAATTAAAAAATGGCATTACTGCACGGTTTAAAAAGGTCATTGGTGGCTGAATTTCTTGAAGATGGAATGAAGAAGCTAGTGAAACGCTATGAAAAGTATGTTGAAGTTGAAGGCAGCTATGAAGAAAAATATATAAATAAATGTTGGTTATGTGTAAGTAATAAAGTTGTTCATATTTTTCAGTACTGCTTCATTTTATTTATTTATTTTTTTTAAATTGCTTTTATTTAATTTCCCAATGAACCTTACTTAAAAACACACCTTGTATATCATGTGTGTGTATATATATATATATATATATATATATATATATATATATACACACACCACAAAACTAAGTTTTAGTTGTGGAGTTTAGTTCAATACTTTTTTTTTTGTAAGTTCAGTTTAGTTTCTTGTACTTCACAAGTACAGTTAAATATTAAAAAAAAAAAATGAAATACAGCTATTTTCTATGGCTGAAACCATGTGATTTCAGCCACAGAGCCAATTCAAGAAACCAACTGGTTTCTTGAAACAACCAGTTTCAAGAACCCAAATTTTATTTTCTTAAAAGCTACTGGTTAAAAAGCACTGACAAAAGAATGGAAAAGAAATACAGAACAATAATACACTCCAGTAAATTTTCTCACAAGATTGTCATTAAAAGGCTTTAGAAAGTAGGTATAGTGCATATGATGAAAATAAAAGCTTGCTTGCACAAGGCAGACAGTTGCAATCAGATTATTATATTACTCTTTTTTCATAACATTAGGCTCAATAAAAAACTCAGTATTCTGCAATACAGTGTGTGTTTAACTATTTTCATAAACAGTAAAAATTCTTTCCACAATTAAAATTTATTATAGTTTTGTTAAATTTCACACATTAATTTCTTTAAAAATATCTTCTTTCAATATAGCAAACATATAAATATTTTTTACTGTATACAGTACAAAAATAAATAGTTTATACTTGTAATAAAAGATTATTATTATTACACTCTGTCCATCAAATGAGCCATAAAATGAATGACCACTATATAAGAATAAAGGTTATCAAAATATTTCATCTGAATTATATTTATATGCACTTGTGATGGTTATTAGTATTGATGGTGATTTTTGTAATAGCAAACATCATCATTAAATAATAGGTCTATTCCCTACAAATTATAATAATTTATTAATAGCTTAGTCATTTTACATGTATTCATAGAAAAAAGAGCTAAGTAATTTTTTTGCATTGTTGATTAATATTCAATACTAATATTAACGTTTCATTTTCAATAAACTGATTTATTTCAATTCCTGGCACGTCCCGGTACAAATTATATAGTTGTATCCTTCTGTAAAGTGTGGCGTGTTTTTTTGCAATTTTTTAAAATATTTTGTAATGCCAAAATTTAAATCCATAGTTAGCAATAAAAAGCTCTGTAATCAAACTTGTGAAATAGTTAATGATGTATATGATGATTTTATGAAGAAGCTATAAATTTAGGAAAATTATATGATAAAACATTTAATATGCAGTCAAAAATGTGAAGAAAAAACTGCTGCAGCTTGTGGGATTTCAATATCACAATTTCAAAAACTCAGAAAAGAAAAACAGGATCTTCTAAAATCTACATTACAATCATGCTCATTCAGCACACCAAAAAAAGTATAAACAACGTGCAAAACCAGTTAGTGGATTACACAGTTTTGACCAAAGCATTGTAAGAGGAACAGTTAACAAGTTCCACACAAAACATAATAAACTGCCTATATTAAATATAGATAAATCAATGAAGAAATTCAAAAAAGTATTAAATTTAAAAGTTCTTGAACAACACTAGCAATTATCCTGAAACAGTTACATTTTAAGTGGTATAAAATTGATAATAAAAGAAAACTTTTGATTGAAAAAAAGACGTCTAGTGGGAGAGGATACAATATTTAAGAAAAATGACAAAATTCAGAAAAGAAAATATTTTAATGTCCCATTCAATGACAAAACTGTGGTCGGTTGACAGTGGTGCAAGAGTAAAAGTGCCAATTAATAAAGATGATCGGTTAATCATTATCCATACTGGAGAAGAAACGGAGTTAAAAAAATGGCAGCCAATAAGACATTCTGATCCCGTAGGGGAAAAGACACCCAACATGTGATGGTTTCAGTCACTACACCACCCCCTCCGTATCTAGCCCTTATCGGCTTTACTGACTTATGGGCTTTATCTTCAGTATCTTGGCATTGACATCTTTCAGTCTAGCCTCAGCCAAGATCCCATCGATGCAAGTGCTACAAGCTACATTCACACTGGTGTACTAACGTAAAAAACAAAACACATCTAGCCAAGTCTCAAACAAAACTGAACTACTTTCTAAGAACAAAGGAATGGAACTCTACCTGGGACTATCAAAACAGTGTTAACAACAATTTCATGAAGCAGGCATCTGAAAAATTAATTCCTGGACTTCCCCTCCACACAGATAGTGGTTGTTATCAATAATAAGTCGTACAACATTTCACTTCTAGAGAAGCCTCCGAATTTAAATAATAGTAAAAGTAGCATGATTAACTGATTAGAAAAGAACAATATTCCGTTTAATAAAGAAATGTTAAAACCATAATTGTATGAGTACCATTTTGATGAACTATTAAAAAAACACAAACATCAGATACTACAACTTCCACCTTACCATCCTGATCGAGATTGTACAGTTGGCTCTGAAAAGATATGTTAGTAGTAATAACATAACATTTTTAATGTCAGATATTAAAAAATTAGCTCAAGAAAAAATGAATAAGGATGATTGGAAACCATATTCCGATGTGTTAAGAAGGTTGAACTGATTATAAGAAGATGGAACTGCTAATCAATATAATGACGGATAAATTTATTATACATCTAGACAGTGTAATGAAAGTGACTATTCTGATAAAGACAGAGAATATTGTGAACTTGCTCAAGAACTGGACATATAATGCAAATTTCAAGTAAGTATTAATAATATTAGTACAATCAACAATGAAAACAATTGCATGAAGAAAAAATTTGAAAATTCTAATTATACAAAAGAGAATTGTAGAATAATACTTGAACATTTAATTTAGTGGAATTATGGATACAATACACATTCAAGCACTAGTTAAGATTGTTTAGTTTAAAAATAAATCTAAATTAAAATTTTTGTTTTTGCAATCTTTATTTTTTGAATTATTTGTCGTGTAATAATGAATTACAAATATTAAAACATGAAAATGCTAATAAATTAAACATGCATAAATAAGAGTACGATTCTTGTTGCTGTCCTATTAGATGAGTTAAATGTTTTCAGGTTTGGTAATAATGCATTCTTGACATTCTCCAACACAAGCTTTTATTTTTATTGTATACACTGTACGTAATAGTGAATATCTACCTCCTAATTAAACAGAAAAATGTCTTAATTATTCACTTTGATGTCTTCAGGATAATAGCCAATTAAAACCATTAACCTTCATTCTTCATTTTTTATTTATTTTTTTTTTTAACAAAGTGAAAATATAAATTTTGTACCACGTGAAAAATACTTTTTTTTCTTCAGTCATTTGACTGGTTTGATGCTGCTCTCCAAGATTCCCTACCTAGTGCTAGTCATTTCATTTCGGTATACCCCCTACATCCTACATCCCTAACAATTTATTTTACATATTCCAAACGTTGCCTGCCAGCACAATTATCTACCTACCCTCCAATATCAAGTGACAATTCCAGGATGCCTTAAGATGTGGCTATAAGCCTGTTTCATCTTTTAGCTATATTTTTCCAAATGCTTCTTTCTTCATCAATTTGCCGTAACACCTCTTCATTTGTTACTTTATCCACCCATCTGAATTTTAACATTCTCCAATAGCACCACATTTTAAAAGCTTCTAATTTTTCCTTCTCAGATACTCCAATCATCCAAGTTTCACTTCCATATAAAGTTACACTCCAAATATGTACTTTCAAAAATGTTTTCCTGATGTTTAAATTAATTTTTGATGTAAGCAAATTATATTTCTGATTGAAAGCTTGTTTCGCTTGGTATTTGTCATTTTATATTGCTCCTGCTTCAACCATCTTTAATAATTCTACTTCCCAGATTCCACCTCCAAATTATTTCCAAATTCTACCTCCATAGTCTTTTCACGTCCTATTTTTATAATCAGTGGTCCTACTTTATTTTTACATTTCATTACTTTCATTTTGTTCTTATTTTATTTTCATGTGATAGTTCTTGCGTAGGACTTCATCCATGTAATTTATTATTTCTTCTAAATCCTTTTTATTCTCAGTTAGAATTACTATATCATCAACAAATCTGTTTCATTTCATCATTCTATCTTATTTTGATCATTTAGCATTTTTATCTTTTCACCTTGGACTGTTACTCCAAATCTAAACTGTTCTTTAACATCATTAACTACTAGTTCTATGTAAAGATTAAAAAGTAACAGAGATAGGGAACATCCTTGACTGCTTCTTTCTTATGCTCTTTGATATCTTATGCTCTAAACTGTAAATGCCATGTATGTAGGTTTGTTTTTCTTTAATCTTCCTTCTACTATTAATCTGAGCACTAAAATTGCTTTCCTTGTCCATATAGTTTTCCTGAAACCAAATTGCTCTTCTAACACTTCTTCCACTCTCCTCTCAATTCTTCTGTACAGAATTCTAGTTAAAGAATTCTAGAAAAATACTTATGGGATTCAAACAAGAATCTATTGGATGAAAGAGAGAGACAATACTATTCCACCACAGTAGTTCAGTGGAATTAATTTTAAATAAAAATTAAGAATTAAAAACAATAAACTAAAATTAAATTTGCATAAAAATAGATAATATCACACATTTTACCTGTGAGCTAAAGCTAATTTAAGCCTATCATTTTCATATTTGAGCTGAACTTCATTGGATGAAGCAGGAATAGCTGCAATTGCAGATGGCGCTTTCATTTCTACATTCTGATGTTTTGGACTTTCTCCCTGCTATAAGACCACAAACAATTAATTAAAACATAATTATTTATATTTAATTTCAAACTTAAAAAATGAAAATCATTTTCACAGTCTCACAAAGGTTTTCAATATCTATAATTAAGTATACTTACAATACACATGTACTCTGTATAATGTCATTTTACAATCATGGAATATACAAAAATTATATTCTTTTCTAAAATAAAATAATTTTTTATAAGTAATGATACCCACCTGTAGATAACTTATATCCTACTTACAGGTGAGCAGGAAGTCCCTTTATTCTTTAATATATTATTAGGATAGGTACAACTTATCTTCTATGGATTTAAAACATCTGTATGGGTTCCACAATGTTTAAAGCACAGCTGCATGCACCTCCATGTCTGATGGTTCATCCACAGCATGTCAGGGGTGATCATTTCAAATGCTGACCAAATAGCATACTAGAGCTGCTTGTTGTTGATGTACCTGCATTTTCGGATCTCTTCTTTTACAAGACCCCAAAGTGCATTGTCAGGTATGCTGAGGTCAGGGATTCTTGCTGGCCAAGACAATGGAGTCGGTAATTCTTCTGTCATCCACATTCGATCCAGCAATTCAGAAAATTTTCACTGAAGCTTCTGCAAACCTTCAAAGCAAAGTATGCTGGAGTACTGTCTTGCTGAAACGTAATGATGTCAGTGATCCCTTTTACTGTTAATTTTGAAAGCAATACGCATCAATCATTCTCAGATAACTGTGTTATCTGTACCATCACAAAAATAAAGACCAAGATGTTCAGCTGTCATCCCAGCCCAAATCATAACAGGAGGTGATGGATGGTGTTCGAATTCCTCAAAAAAAAGAGGATTGTCAAAAAAAAATTTGGGTTATGAGAGCTTTGATAAATCACACACTTGTTCGAGAACATGATGTTCCTTTTCTTGTTCTTGCTCTTGGAAAGTGTTCAAACAATAATTGACATGCATAAACATGTCAATCAAGGTTATTATTTATCACTCAACTCATAAACTGTGGCTGGATGAAAACATTTAACTTTCAATTCCTTCTGTATATGGTCTCGCATTGTCAATCTTGGAAAGCCTACCTCTGCAGAACATTTGCATGTTGATTTCATCTGTGATCATTGAATTGATGCCTCCACAGTAGCATGTTCATCAGCTCGAGCGCTTGGCTACGCACTGTGTGGCGCATCAAGAACACTTCCTGTTGCAAAAGCCTTCTTCTCCCAAGTTACTAATGTCTGCCGTAATGGTAACAATTTCCCAGAATAAACAAAGAAGTCATTCATAATGTTCTCCAATTTTTTACCAGTGTGTGAACATTCGTGGAACCACACACAAGCTAGCAAATGCTCTTTGACAGTGAATACACTTGTATCCGCCATTGTTCCACACTTGACTATGAATAAGGTCATCCCACCATGAATGAACACACCGGACTAGCCCCACTATGACTAATCCTCCCCTTCTTTTCCAGCAGCAATGAGAATTGCCGGTTGTAGAGTCTGATTAAGCTGGATTTATTATAGTCTAAAGTGATTTCCACCCACCATGTACAACAGTTCACTAATACAAGTTAATGTGGACCACAAGTCCCTTTTGTTTTACAAAAAAAAACTTGAATTATTATAAATGTCAATATTGCAAAAGATGAGTTTAATTAACTTTACTAAATAATATGTTTATATTTGACAATAGTAGGCTATAATAAATCACATAAATAAATTCATAAACTTAAGATAATTCACTACATTTATTTTTTGGGAAGAATACAATTTCTTTAGTGCAATATGACTTTATCTTTAATCTTTTCAGATCATGTAGCCATTAAACTGGCTATGTGCGGCATCAGTTTTAAAACGCTGTTACAAAATCATTTTATATGGGATCTAAGTCGGTTTTTTTTTTATATTCTGTGCGATTTTTTTTCACATATATTGGGCGTTTTTTTAAATTTGTTTTTTTTTATTTGCTGTAATTTTTTTTTTTATAGAGACAATGAATGACGAACAGATTAGGTTTGCTCTTGACGATCGACTTTCAGATTATGATGAAAATGACAGTTACAACCTTGAGGGCTTGGACGACATTAAAATTACTGAAATTAGGGGTATCGATTTTTCAGAACCGCAGCTCCTGAATTTTAGTAGCGACGATGATGATCCAGGTCATTCGGGTAGTGATACTGACACGGAACAGGAAATAAATGTAGCTGGTTCAGTTCTACATCCACCTGCTGAAGGAAACGATAATTTATTTCATGAAATCCATTATCGTTCTCCAGTGCAGTTGGATGATGAAATGCAACCAGCTGTTGAGCTGTTGAGTTTCCTCTCCAAGATGAGGAACTTGACACAGCAGAGTTACAAGAAAATCCAAAATGATGAAACAGGTACAGATGATGAAGGTTACGAGTTGGAAGGTCATCTGCCAGTTCTTGGAAAACCCTGGTTAGTTTGTACTGATAGGTGTAAATATGACACACTAAACAGTTTGCCCTTTACGGGTCCAGAACCAGGTGCATTTGTAAAGAATCCCGACCTTTTGGCTAAATCCGCTTCTCGTAAGAGAGGTCAGCCTAGGAAGCGTCGTAGGAATTTACAGAATGTGCCTGAATATATTCCTGATCCCCGTATTCATGGGCAGACGCCGTTTGCCGTATTTATGTTGTTTTTTGGGGCTATCCTTGAAAAAGTAACATTACAAACTAATTTGTATTTTCAAAGCTGTAGACCTGATGGACCATTACATAAGGACAGAATTCAAGGTGACATTAGTCTTGATCAGATGAAACGTTTCTTTGCAATCATCCTGGAAATGGGTCATACTGTAAGACACACTTTACAAGAATACTGGTCAACTGACGAGGTTTCCCATATCGCTTGGTTTGGGAATACATTATCGAGAACTGTCTTTCTTCATATTTTGAAGTATTTACACTTCACTAACCAGGATCCACCAATAGAATCAGAAATGCAAACTGATAACTATGACCGTCTCTGGAGAGTATGCAAAATATTTGAAATTGCACGTCAGAAATTTCATGAACTCTGTAATCCACGACAACTAATCGTAGTTGAGGTTTTATGCGCCTACAAGGGTAGAGTCTTGTTTCGGCAGTATATACCTAGTAAACGAAAGCGCTTTGGGATAAAGGTTTACAGACTTTGCAATAATTCCAGGTACACATGCGATATGAGTGTATATCTCGGGAGACAACGAGAGGAACTAAATGTAAACATTACTGAATATACATAGTAACATAAAAAATACCTGTTGTTTGTACCGAATAGCTTGTAATTACTGGGGGAATTATTTATGTGTTTCATGAACTTTATTACCCCCCCCCCACGCCCATGGCATGTAATAGCAATACTCTGTTGTAAAAAAGATTTTTTTTACGTAATAAATGCTCTTAGGAAGTCTTATAATTTTTAAAAAAATTTTTACATTATATGTAACACTAAGAAAAAATAAATAACCATAAAAATTTCTAAAACTGATATGCTAAATCTGTGATTTATGACATGGGTTTTTCATCATATTTTGCCCAACTTTCAACCGATTTGCTTGAAAGTATTTTTTTTTAAATCAGCAAACTATGTTTCATAAACACAAATCAGAAAAAAATTTTCGGTAATAAAAAACGCGGTAGAAATGCGCAAAAAATTCTGCAATTAAATTATATAATTTTAGTACGGTTTCAATTTTTTTTTTGTTACAGGCATAAAAAAATCCAATCGTAACTTTTTTTTTGTCAGAATCTGTTAAATCTCGTTAATATACTGTAATTCTTTGAAATTTTTTTCACAAGAGGGTAGCATAAGACTATGAAGGGAGGCAATCAGATACCAACATATTTTCGCGGAGTGCTAAGAAGCGCAGAGCATTGTGATGGGAGAAGGTTAAAGAAATAAAAAATGACTTGTTCAGACTGCTGTTCTACATAGCACAGAGAATTTTCTAAAAACACGAGTCCATTGGAGTGTATCATTTTTGTCAGTCACAATTACCTTCCTTCCTGGTATCTGTTTAACTTGCCTGATAGTCCAACATTCTTATTATGTTGTTGTCAGCAATTTATTCTTTGTCCTCAGAATCTAGCCATCCCTTAATTTCTTCAATTGAGTTTTTGCAACCTTGTATTTTTGTACTAAAGCAGCCAAGTCATTATCTGTCGAATTACCTTAACAAACATTTCTATCTCTTCAGAAAAAAAAATGTTTACCCCTAATTATTTTAGGTTTCTATTTTAATTTCACAATATTATTTAATAAACTGCATCTTTTATGTTATTAAAGCTCAAAACTTATATTATTATTATCAAAACTCAAAATCTGTTCCATTTGCTGTTGCTCAACTCTCTTCTCTCAGCACATACGCAAGCATTTTTTGTTTTTAGATCTTCTTAAGCACTGTATAGCAATGATCCCTCAATTCATATGCTGCTACTACACACTGCTGCAACTGGATATGATGGAGAAACACCTTCTGTGGTAGTTTTCTTTTATTTAGGTTTTTTAATTTATTGAAAAATCACGCCTTAAAAATATTTTGATCCATCCAAGTAATTTTCTGATTGAAATAAGAAGCCAGCAATCCTCAAAGAGCAATGTTCTTGAAAATCCTAAGCTTTAGAGATTGACCTATAATAATAAGTCATAATTTATGATTCTCAGATCGTTAGAACAAGTTAAGACTGCACTTTGTTCTTTAATTTTTTTTAAAACCTGGCACTCTAGTTTCTTTGAATTTGCTAAGTTTTTGTTTCGAAAACAATAATTCTGAAATTCAAAATTGTCTCATAATAATTATAAATTTGGTTTAGAATGTCCTTTATCAAACAGTTTTTTTTTATGTTTGTCAGAAATGAATCTGCATTTTCACTGTTAGCACAGCAAATGGCAAATAGTAATGGCAAATTTTTTTGCCATTACTAAGTAATTGTCAATTGCATTTTATTTTTTCCACTTGTCTAACCGACCGATGGTGGTATCAGATGATTAGACCGACTTTCATCTTCTTGAAGCTGGCATTGAAAACCCAATAATATAGGTTCAGAAACCCACTAGCCTTTTTCACAAACAGAAAAAATTTGGTAACCTTTAAAATATTGAATGAAGATGTAAAACAATGAATGAAAAAGTTTTTTGTAAAGATCTGTGATTGGTTGAGACTTAGATTTATGAGGAAAATTTCCCTTCGATTAGTAGTGAGGCTATGTGCCAAGAATCATAATATCAAGGCAATCAAGAAATTATGCTACAAAACCTAACTAAAGATTGAATATTAAGTCATAATTAGAAACATACTGAAGAGAAACCAGATATCAGATCATAAAAGTGGTGCCATCACAAACCAAAATTTACCTCTTAACAGTGTAGAAGGTTGTACAGATTTGATGGCATACCATAGTGTTTATGACTTCAGATTTTACTTTAGGAAACCTTCAACATTATATATGTCATCTTCATAAGATTATATTTCTCCTCAGTTTTATTTTTTTTCATATTGGCCATGTTTAACTGAATTCTCCAGGGGGAAGAAAGAATAATGTTAGAGTAGTATGTCAATTTAACTCTATAACAGATTCACGAATTTTGATTAAACTATTATCAAATGATTTAGTTTCAAAAGACAGTGAATGATATAAGTGATGTATATAGTAATCTTAATAGAAATCAAGCAGATTATTATATACATCTCCTCCAGGATGAAACTAAAAATACTTAATCCTCTTCACTTAAAAAAGGCAAAAGAAACAGCACTATATGTTATAAAATTAATAAATATGGCTTGAATCCTGTTTTAACAATATTAAGTACATTAAGTAATTATAAAATAAAATTACTCATAGATCTTTCAGACTAAAGAACAATGAAAATAATACCAGAAACAAAATAAATTTAAAAATTCAATTAAGGAATTTGAAGTTACACTGAAAATGGGTAATTATTTTTTAGTTTTCATTGAACTATATCAACTTATTAAAAAGAAAATTAAAATCTGTACCACCCAGGAAATAAAATAAAAAATAAAAAACACATGTTTATAAAATTATAATTTGATACTGATGATGGCCTTTAATGAGTTTTCAAACCCCCATCAGAGACATAATTTTATTATAAATGTTAAAATAAAAAAACCTGAAATTGAAGGATTTTCTGTTAATGTTTCTCTATAATTCTAATTATTAAATGAATGAAGCATTACATATATAAAGCCCCCAACAACATTTTCAGTTTAAGAGTACACTTTCTTTTTCTGTTTAGCCTCCAGAACTACCGTAAGGTATTACTTCAGAGGACAAATGAGGAGGATATGTAGTCTTGTAAAGTCTCAGGTCAACCATTCCTGAGAGGTGAGGAACCCAACCACAAAAGAACACCGGTATCCACGATCTAGTATTGAGTTTAGAGTACTGTGCCACCAGAAATCATACAGATTTTGTTCTCCTCTTTCATAATAATATAAATTTATTGATTTTTTCAATAAATGTATTAATTTAGTAATGACTGAGAATAATATGAAAATTTTGGCAGTCAGGTTTAGAGTTAATTTCAATATTTTTATTGAGAAATGATCAATGTCTAATTTGTCAGGTACAGGAAGCACACAAACTTGGAAATAATGGACTGTCCTATCACCCCCAGAGCATAGACTTTACTTCAGGTTATAGAACTATCTAAATCTAACTGAAACAGAAGTACATTAATAATACTTGAGATTGTTAGAAATAGTGATAAAAAAAATAACAATCAATTAAAAAACAAATAGGAAAACATAATATTTAAAAGATTTGGTTGAAACAAAAAATAATAAATCATCAGATAATTTATCAACAGGAGAATGATCCTGGATATCAGTTTTTTTTGTAATTCACTTCCATGTTTAACCCAAAAATCCCTAAGATAATTAATTAATGATATACTGAAGTCATTATGACTGCAGGTTCAAATGTCATCTTCTTAACTTGCAAGTTCTGTTTAGTTATGATACATTTGGGTCTATTTACATTTATAATCAAACATATTCTTACAACTCATAATATATAAAATGATTTCTCACAAAACATTTCTGTTTCACGGCTTCATTTTTAATTCTTGTGCAACATATAGAAGAGATCGTGACTTAAGACTAAAGATACCTCTTAATAACAAGTTTTATTTTGTTTCTATAGTGGTGGCCTATTTATTAATATTTTGCATATTTATATAATTCATAATAAGACATTAATAATCTCTGACCAATCAAAATAGAACTACTGTCTTTAAATGCAGGTATAACTTACTTGAAGCCCAGATAATGACTGACTACGCTGATGCGAATTTCTATTGGCATCATTATTTTCTTCAGCTGAATTGTTAGTGGCAGTAGGAGCTGGAGATGTACAGGATGCTGGCTGCATGGCAGGTGGCTCTAATAACGGTGCGTTATCAGTTACTGTTGCTGCTCGTGATGTGATTGGACTAGCATTGGCACTTGTTACAGGTGTAGCACCAGTTGCATTTCCATTGCTGGTTGCTTTTGCACTAGCCAGTCTTGTAGCCTCTTTTACTTCTTGAAATTTTTCTATGAACTAATTCATAAAATAATACACAGATATTATAAAAATTCACTATAATTCACTTAAGAAATAAACCTAATGGTAAAGTCAACAATGAGAAAGCTGAAATTCTAGTCATAAAGAGATCACTACACAGACATCAGTCTAGATTCAAATAACATTAAAGGAAAACTAGGAAAATAAAGCAAAAAGTCACTGGACTACAGAAGAACATTAAAAATATTCAGAAATTTTCTGAATACATGAAGAAATCCTTGTTAAAAGAGTTTATGTCACACAGCCAACTGATCCTCCAGGGAGTAAGGGAAGTCAGAAAAGTCACAAAGTTATACACAGGCCTTTCATGAAATAGCTAAAAAGAATAATGAGATTTTACTTACCGTGTAATTAATCTAGACAAAATATTACACAGCTTTTAATAAAAAAAGACTTTTTTTATTGTTTCTACAGGTTTTTTTTTTTCACTTACGTTAGTATAAACAAGACATAAGCGATATCTTTATAAAATTTTAACTAAATATCTTACCAATATTTATAAAAATATTTATTTTTAATCTGGAATCCATCAGCACAAAGAGAAAAAGGGATTACTTTTTTAGTTAATATTTCTTTTTCAAGTTATATTTTCTTTACAAGTTACCCAAAAAAAGTTTGACTTAAGCTATAATTTATTTAATTTGTAAAATAATAGCATTGGAGCTCAACAACAGGTAATTTTGTATTATTTTCCTTTAGATAAGAATTTAAGTAGAAAGATTAAAGTCAGAAGATTAAAAATAATTTCTATTTTATCACTGGAAGGAGATAAATTCAAACTCACTGAAAATGTAAGGAAAGTTCAGTTATATGGCTAACAGCTCTTATTACAAAAATTTCTATAAAAACATCTATTTAATTTACTAATGTTAGCAGGAGTACTTTCAGGAAGAAAAATTATCATTCTATCAAGAAAAAATCATTCTCACAGAAGCAACAACCAAATGCAGAATACTGATATACTTAGATACTTATATACTTAGATAAACTGGAGTAATTAAACCTATTAGGGATAACTTAGTAACAACAAGTTAATCTTTGTAAATCTGGAAAAGACCAACATAAAATAGTATAGCTAACTAAAATTGGGCTCTGAGAAGTGATATACTAGGCCTGTAAATAAAGTAATGAGACTTGTTCAGAAAGACATTTTGTTGAGTATAGTTAACAAAAAACGCACAGCTCGTATTTGCCAAAAGAAATTGGACTTTATGTAAAACAAATGAACTTATGTTAAAGCATAACCTTAAATTAAATGAAATTAGGAAATAAACATAATTTAATTTCACATAAGAAATATCAATTGAAATCAGCATATCAGTAATAATAATATTAAATGAGATTTACAATTATATACTTAGAAAAACAAAACATCAATAAACATAATATGACTGGAAAACTATTGCATTACTGACAAATGCTGTAATATTGAAAAATTAGCAATGAACAGATGTCATTAACTTAGAAAAAAATAAATTACAATAAATTTTATTATTGGCACTGGACTTTCCTGATTTATGAACAACAAGCTTAGCATTAAATAATTCAAACATGTAATTCTAGTTTAATGTAGAAACAAAGGCCACAATCATATTCTAGTACAAAAAGAGTTAATTACAATAATCAAATTGAAATAAATAAACATATAAACAGAGTTCCTTTACTAGTAAGCTTTCTTGAAAATATAAAATTACAAAGAAGTCCTAAAACATAACTGCACATCAGGAGTAATTTGCTTTAGGTTAATTTACGAGAAGTATTATGAATACAGTTCATGAGTAGAAAAGGATTAATCTCGGCGATTAACTAGTTACAAGATTAAATTATAGAGTTAATTACCATAACAACAAATTGTAATAATAGAGCACGTAAAATAGGTAAGCCACCTATCATGATTGCACTTAAGTGAATACATGGTTTTTTAAACTGAACTTGAAATCGAAAGGCATAAGGTATGATGAACGGAATGTTCCACAAATTTGAATGATAAAATAACCGTTGAACATAATAAATAATGAAAATTGAACTTGCCTGTAGCACACAAATATTAGCAAGAGACGAACTCGTGAATGAAGGTAAATGAATACATACAGTAATCTGGGCATAGCCTGCAGTGGTGTATCAGGAATGCAGGGGTGAGACGTGGTTTAGAGGTTGAGCAGGACGTGGCGTCTCAAATGTAGCAATGAGTTTGGAGAGATTCTGCATCTATGAAAATTGTAGTAAGCAGCTTGAGAAGATTCGGCGTCGATAGAATTGGCAGTATGTAGTGATTGAAACACTTTCCACAGAGACGTAATATAGAAAATTTGAAGAATAACTTTGAATAAATTTGAAGAAACGAGGCTGGACGAACATAGAAAACTGTGAAATCACGAAAAACTGACGAGTAGAACTGGAGAATATTTCGACGGAGAAATACCACAGCGTATATAAGAGTATGAAGACGACGAATGTATTAACATTATACGAGAGAGAGAGAGAGAGCATCGAAGCCTGGCCCTCCAAGTCTGGAGGACCAGGATCCGCACAACATGAAAGTCAGGACTAGAATGACCAAAGCTGGCGTGGTGAGAGGTAGGAGAAGCAAACAAAGTAATGGACAGAAGAGTGTGTGTGTGTGTGTTGACAACAAGAGTACTGTCTAAGTGTTAGTATGAGAACGATTAGAGAAAACGTGTGGAATTCGGAAACGAAGACATAACAAAAATAATTTACAAGCAAGCAGACCACTAAAGAATTACGTAAAAACTGATAAAATAAATTTCTGAATACGCACAAGTTGAAGAAATGACATCAGGGCAGACAAAGAGAAATAGACTTCTAGGAAGTATGACAATATTGAAATTGGTGAGAACAAAAAACACTTAAGAATAATATATATATTAAGATTAAACAGCAATAAATAATGCGAGATATGAAATACGTTGACACCAATACAATGATGCAATCCGCAAGTCAAACTGGAGAATCAGAGAAATGATATCGAAAACAAACCCAAACAACCTATTTTAAAAATACACGTACATAAGCCTTACAAAAATGCAAAATAAAATTACCAAGCCTGTAAACTACAAGACTCGACCATAACCTTGAATTCATTGGAATAAAACAACTTTACGCAACGGCATAAACACATTTTATTTACAATCCAATTACAGATGAATTTTATCCCCTTCAAAATAGTTCCCTTGGGAAGCCATGCAACATTTCAAATGGTTTTCCCACTCTTCATAGCAGTGTTGGAACTCAGAAACCAGAATATCCTTCAGATGGTTGGTTACATTTTTTTTTATGTTTTCTACTGTTCCAAAATGGTGTCCTTTGAGGATTTTTTAAAGACGGGAACAGGAAAAAGTCGCAGGAACTCAAATTAGGTGAATAAGGTGGTTGAGGAACTACAGGAATGTTTTTCTTTGCCAAAAACTCATTGAGAGTGCAGTGTGATAAGGTGCATTGTCATGATGCAGTATCACTTGTCTTTGATAGCTGGTCTCACGTGGGTAACTCTTTTCCGCAGTCTTTCAAGAATTTCTCTGTAAACACTGATTTACCATCTGTCCTGTAGGCAAAACTCCTTATGGACAACGCCATTACTATCAAAGATTTAAATTAGCATGATTTTGATTTGCTCATTTTATACTTTTTTTGGGATGTGGTAAGTTTGAAGTATGTCACTCCTTGCTCTGGTGTTTTGTTTCTGGGTCGTACTCAAATATCAAAGTTTCATACCAGTAATAACATTTTTTTAGAAAATCATGATCAGTTTCAATTCGCCCTAGAAGATCACGGCACACTTCCATCCTGTTCTTTTTCTGTTCAACAGTGAGGTTTTTTGAGACAAATTTTGCACAAACTTTTTACATGTCCAATTCATTTGTCAAAATTTGATAGACTGTGGTATGGTTCAAATTCAATTGTTCTGCAATCATTCTGATAGTTAATCGCTGGTCATATCATATCAAGTCTCTGATTCGCTCAACATTGTCGTCACTTTTTGACGTTAATGGCCTTCCAGAGCGTGGATCGTCCGCAACTGATTCCCGGCCATCTGAAAATGCTTTAAACCACCTAAAAACTTGGGCTTGTGACAGAGCATCATCTCTATATGCCCTTTTCAATTTTGAAAGAGTTTCAGTAGTATTCTCACCAAGTTTGAAACAAAACTTGATTGCACAACATTGCTCATAATTAGTATCACTCATTTTTGTAACACACAACAAAAACTCGTTTCATGAAAAGTTTGTCTCACTTGGCAACAGTAAACTAAAAATATTAATACCTAATATAAGTCAGCTGTTCATATAACCTTACGTTTACTAGTAACTTTACAGAGTTGCCAGTTTGGCTGCCAAAAAAACTAGTCTTATTACTTTACTTACTGACCTCGTATATGCCAGTAAAAAGTAGCAAATTTAAAGAAATTTGCTATTACTTTAAATTTGTTTTTATACATAAAAACAATTTACTTATAATCCCAAAACATTAGAAATAAATTCAATTATTACCAATCTGTTAAAATTTTCATTTAAATTGCATATAACATTTAATTATTCATTTTGAAATGATTAATTTATTTTCTCATTTAGTTTAATAAAAATTAATACTTGATAACTTCTCTCAAAAACTTATAATATTTAAGCTAACCCCAAATCTAATTCTTCAAGATTTAAACCTTAAATAATAACAGATGATAGCACTGTGATGTTAGGATTATCATTCTCAATGTTTATTGATTATACCATGAAGCAAAGTAGAATAGGAACCTATCAACAAATTTGATAATAAGTAAGTGTTTGTGTTGATTAGTTAAAATAATGTATATAGTTATTCAGGCTCCATATACATTATTAAACAAAAGTTAAGGTAATTCAAGAAATACATGTAAGACAATTTCATAAAGTATCAGTATTTTTATCTTCACTCCTTAACCATGGAGCAAATAAAACTTATTTGTTTATAGCTTATGTAGAGCAGTATGAAACAAACTAAGTACTCAAATTTTAAAGCAATAACATCAGTTATATAAATTCATAAGTTTGTAAAACATTAAAAAGATTGTATGTAATACCTTATTGAGCTCTGCTTCAGATGAAAATCCAAGGCCATATACAGTATTTGCCCTAATATCAGACCACTGCCCAAATTTCTGTGATGTTTTAGTGAAAGTCATACTAGGAGTAATTGTGCTATTTATGACAGCCTACAAATAAAAAATACAAATAAGTTCAATAAAAGTTAGAGGTTTGTTGTAAGCTAATCAGAATTTAAAAATGCCATCAATTACAGTTCAACAGGCCTGTGCTTCAACATTAATAAAAAAAGTTGACAGATATTAATGCTTTTATAACCATATATTCTCTTTAAAACAACACTTTTCAAAATAAAAATGTCTTTGTACTATACAAACTTGCTGGAATTCCTTTAACAGTCTATTATTACACTCTCTAATAAATAAAAGAAAAAGCTGAAATTTCTCTTTAACGTCTGAAAATAAATATATATCTCCACAAAAACTTTTGTATTAATGGATGTGGCATATTGCAAAGGATAATGGCCATAGTATTTGAACTCTTTGAATAGAAACAAGTTACACAAGAGTTTTTTGTTAGTTTACTTCTTTGCAGGAATTTCATAAGTAACTTTCTTTACCTTCTGTATAACAAGGATGAGCTAACAACTGAACAGCACAATACACCTCCCTCCCTTTACTTTGTGTAGGTCATAAATGTTGGCCTAAATCAAGTAATGTATAACCCATGCGGTGATACGTATCATTACTGTACCACAGTTTTTATAAAGAAAGTGGAGTTCTGTAATTTGTCTAATAGATTCATAAGAAGTAAATATAATGAACCAGTAAATTTATTTTTCATAATTTTTCTAATACTTGTTGAGAATAGGCCTATACTTTTATACTATTTAAAAATATTCAATAATATTTCTTTTTTTATGGTAAAATACTTAACTATTTATAAAGTCAGAAGATATTTAAAAGTAATCCTAATACTAACCAGTAACACAAAATAATAAATTGTATTTACATGAAAACAGTTTGCTTCTGTGGGTGAAAATTAAATGAAAATTTCTATTTGGATAACAGGTAATGTATAGCTGTCGTAGTCTAAACTTCAAGATTCATTGCAGCACCTACAGGTTCTATTATGCAGAAAAGAATTTCTGAAGAAGGTGATGAAAATAATTATATGTTGCTCAGAGAATGGTTTAACTATTTAATTTGCAGTGGTACCTTTAATACTATCATTGAAAGTATCTTGCCCACAATAACAAAGATAGTCAAGAAGACTATGGCCAAGCCAGATGTTCTGCTACCTTTTGGACTCTATTAGGCTTGTTTCAACATACTTTGAAAGCCAACGTACATTAAATTCCTGTTTGAACAGCAAGTATTGAATAAGTAAAATATGTGAAAACTTATTGTTGTTTAAGGCTATAAGCAATCAAAACATACAAGTTACTTCAGTTCATTAAAAACAATGATTTGTAAAAGAGTTTAGTGTGTGCTTTTTAACAGATAAATTAAATTTAATGTATTTTTTAAAATATTGTATTTTTAAAAACACACTGTCTAGTGTTCAATGATGTTTGAAAATAGTTCTCTGCATAATAGTTGAATTCATCATAAGAGAAGATTTAATATATACAAAATTGTTTCCTACCACACCTTTTTTTTGTATTTTACATCTTCCCCCCTCAGTTTTTTAAGTTTAATTGAGAAGGATTTAGAGGAATTTAAGAGCCAATGAACTTTCTGATGGTAGAAGAGGCTACTAACATTTGAGGTAAACTAATAAAAACTGTGCACAATGTTTTTTTTTTAACTTCAGTGGTAACTGATTACAAAGCAGAGCAAAATTACTTCTATTTAATTATTAGCCTACTTTCTTTTTACTGAAAAGAGTGTCATTCAAAGGTCGTTCAAAGGTCAAAGGTCATCTGCTCCCTTATACTACATTTCATAAAATCTAAGATTAAATATTTTTTTAAATAATATTAAGAATAAAGAAAAATGGGCACAGAGGAATAATTAGTAATGAGTAAATGGAAAGTGTCTTAGCATAAGTAAATTCAGTCTAAAAGAATTAGTAGATGATTCTTATTTTTACTCTAATCCACGTCATTAAAAAGAAATCTCACCCAAAACATTAAAAAACCTCAAGTGTTTTAGTATTTAAAATACTTAAAAATAACTTTTTTTATCATTTTAATTTGACATACTAGTTTTACAACATGCATGTAATGTATATTAATTTTTATGAAAACTACATTTTAATTAATTTCATGCTGTTTGATATCACCAAGTTTTTCAATTTGAATATACAAATTCTCAATATAAATCCTTTTATATTATAATTTTAGTTAAATATGAAAATAAATAACCCTTAAACAAGTTCTGTAGTTACCTTTGTGCCCTCAATACTGATGATACGATACAAGCTGCGTGTTGAATCATAAAAAAATGAAACACTTACTGCTGATGCAGAGGCTGATATCCAAGATCGTTTAGTTTTTGGATCGATATGAAATACATGAGCTTTGCAGGTGAAAATTGGTTGTTCACTAAAACAGAAATGAAACAACAAAATATTATACTTCTTTTTTATTATTTTATCACATAAACTTGAGCATGGAAATACGGTAGGAACATTTTTCTAAATGTAAAGATAGTGTCATGCTGATCTGAATTCAATCTCAGTCTTCCATATGAAAGGATGACTTTCTAAAAACATTAATCAACAGTACAACAATATTTATTATTTGTTATTTAAAAGACATGGTGAGCTAATAATGATTTGTGTTTTAATACTTTTATACATTTTTCTCCATATTATTATTCTTTTTCATTACATTTTAATTTTAGGCAAATATTTTTTTAATTTAAAGAGGGTATTACTGAGATAATCAGTAATTTTTACGGACAGAATTTATTATTATTATTATTTTAAACTTAAATTAAATTATTTAATTATTTCAATTTAAAAAGCCTAATCAAAAAAGAAACAAAGTAATTCATTCTGAAGGGCATGAAATTATTGCATTAGTTACTAAAAAGTGTGATACAGAATCAAGAAAAGGAGCATTTGTAAATCCTATTAAAAGAGTTTATAAAGACTATTTCACTATTTCCATATCTACAGTTAAGAGGATCCACAGAAAAAAAATAAAGAGCACTAACATTTAAATACTCCAGGTTAAGGGATTAAGTTTACACTTTTCAAGCATAATAAACAGTCTACAAATTTTAATTCTTAAACTTTAGAATGTTTTATGATTATTCTCATAAAAATTTGAAAACTATGAGAAAGGAATGAAATTCATTAAGACACGATACAACTGTATTAGACAGAAATAATTTGATGCCATATATTTTGATGGTGTCAAAATGGTTTTTTTTAAATGAACAGTTGTTGGGCTTTGTACACCGGTACAATGTAACTGTGACCCAACTCCAAAAAATGTCACCTAATTGTTGGACAGGAGTTGCTTCATGATTGGACACATGTTATTGCGCTGAACCTCATCCACTGATGCGACTTCAGCGCAACCTGTGATCAACTCACAAATGACAAACTCCAAAATGACAGGCTTGTCAGTTGCATGCCTACTCTCATGCAATCTGCTTTTGACGATTTTGTTTAGCTCTGTACCCGGTTTATGTGTATTTTATTCAGTTTGGTTTAAATATTCAGTTTACTGTCAGATTGCGATCAGGTACTAGTGGGATCTGTGAAAAAGCATCCGTGTTTATATTACTATAGTGTGCCAAATTATTCACACGATTGTTCTGGAAAAGGCATGGGAAGTTGCAGCCAAAGAAGTTGATACGAGTGGTAAGTACATAATAATAATAATATTAATATATATAACTGCAAATATGTACATAATAATATTACAGTAATATATAATTAATGCAATGTTACACAAATGTTTAAATGTTTGCAAACATGCTCAGTGCAATGTAGATACCTATTTCGTCATGTTTATGAGTTACATTTCGTAATGTTTATAACATATAAACCAAACCGTTTAAATGAAGTAATTGAAAATAACTGAAAAAAGTATTATGATGAAGTAATATGGTATCGTACTATCTATACATTTTTACACATAATATTTCCACTGCCAAGGTAATACTGAATTCGGTGTCAGAAATTATTGAGATAAATAGTTCTGTAACTGATGGGGGTTTGATGTCATCAACAAGAGCAATGTTAACCAATTGCATTGATTGTCGATGGCCAAAATTATCTTGATAATTGTTATCATCACTTACTGAATACTCTTTTCCTTCTCTCTTCCTGATGAAGTTGTGCAGCACACATGCTGCTTTCACGATATTGATCACTGATGATACTCTTTTACAAGTTATAGTACTCAGCAAAACTTGGAACTTTTGGCTCATCATGCCAAAAGCACATTCCACACATTTCTTACCATGGCCTATTCTATAGTTGAAAATACATGTGGTTGTTGAGTCGTCTTTTAGGATATGGTCGCATGAGAGTTTTCCTGAGTTTTGTTTCTTCATCAGCAACAAAATAAAATGAGAACTATGATCCAGTATTGTTATGAGGTAATGCCCATGGCAATGCCCAAGGTAAATCAAGAGTTCTCATTGAAGGGAATGGTTCATCCTTGAAGCTTTGTAAATCCCACCATCACTGTTTCTCCCTGGGTATCCTGTTTCGATCAAAATAAAATTCCCATCAGCACAATCGAATGAAATGATGTATAACTACTTCCAGGTTGTTTGTTAATACAGATATGCTTGCCACCTATGCCATCAACGCAGTTGGGTATGTTTCAAAGAGCTTCAAAACACTGCAATATTTGTATCCAACTGGCTTTATCTGGTACTGGCATATACTGGTTGTGCAGCACTGTCCAAATAGCTTGACAGCATTCAATCACTATTCTTCAGATAGTACAATTTCCACAGGTAAAGTAACATGATAGTGAGGAGAAACTGCATCCACTTCCCAAGCATCTGAAACAAGAAAACAGAAACAAAAATGTAATAAGATATAATTTTCTTCTTTTCCCCCTACATTAAACTACGTTTACAATGAGTAAATGATGGGCAGGATCAAATGATGATGGTGGGGATTTAAAAGCCAAGTCTCCCCCTACATTATCTTGGTTGCACCATGTTTATATTCATAACATTTGTTTTTTGTTTTATTTAAGCGATTTCATAATTTAATTTTATTAGGTTATAAATATTTATATATTTTTGTATTGTTTCAGTTGCTATCTGCAGGGACAAATGGAGAAACATCCGGATGGTTTTTTCAAGAAATTTGAAACCCGGTCATAGTGGAGACAAATGAAAGAAACTATATTACTTGAATGAGGTGCTACAATTTTTAGTTCCTTTCATGAAGCCATCACTATCAGATGTTATGGGAAATTTGCCACCTATACCTTAAGAGGAAGTGAAGCTGTCATCCTAAGTTATGACATGGATGAACATGAAGAACTCATGTCATAAACCAAACTTGCTCTCTCAAACACTACATGTTTACCAAGTACATTTCAACCTGCTTCGACAAGTTTGCAGTCAGCATCACCCATCATTGAGCACCAGGATATACATGAATTCGTGAGACCAAAAACAAAGAACAGTGCTAAAAAATAAAAAAGTCAACCAAATATTTCAGACATCGTCAAAGCTTTCATCAACTTTTGCACCCAGCAAAATGCTGTCACCGATACTGAAGACAGTCCTAGGAAAATGTTTTTACTCAAACTACTGTCACATGTGAAAAGTATGACTGATCAGCAATTTGAAAGTTCAGAATGAAGGTGCTACACTGATTAGTATTCAGAATAACCAACTTCATTACAGTGATGTGGTACTTCTTCAGAGCATAGTGATACTTCATCAGTGCCATAATCACCATCGTATCGTGGAACTGAAATCCTTTTGAACTCTCAGCAATAACACCCTTCTGAATACCAGCAATACCAACTTCTCTGAATGGTGCAATACCTTCACAACACTTAGTTTATTATTTTACTTATTTTTTACAGTTTATTATATTATACTTTTGATATTCATCAAACTTTTCAATCTTACATTTAACCCCATATTGCAATGTTTTTGTACAATATAATAATTACAAATACATCTTACCTTAGAGTACTTAGAAGTCTTTCTTCCATTGACACATCTCCTCCTGTTTTGTCCTTCTTTCTGATTATTGGATGAAGTTTTTTGGCCAGCTCCTTGAACAGTTCTCTGGACATCCTATAAAAACTTTTGAACTTTGTTTCATCTTTTGCAAGTTCTTGTGCTAAAAGAAAAGCTGAACGTGTCCGATTTTTGCAAATGAGAGGATAAACACAAAATTTCCATCTTCTTTGAAGCCTTCTCAAATACTGGTATGCAACAACATTACAATCACGAACTGCACAATTTGCCATTCTGAAGCAGACTGACTAATAAAAAGAACTTTTATGTTGATCATAAGTTACAGGAGATTTGCGATCAGTGGATGAAGAACGTGCGACGCAGCTTTCATACAACTGTCACAAACAAGTTTGGCTGCAGTTGTGTTGCACCGATGGATAAAGGACCCTATAACTGGGTTGTTTGGATCTTCCATATTATGCATATTATGAAATGCACGATGTCCAACTTTCTTCACAGAAGAAAAAACTGGTACAGGGATAGTACATACTACAAGTTACGTCAAGTTATTACAATCAATCATAACTGCATGATATGTAATAAAAAACAGTGTGCTATTTTTCTGTTTGTGACTGCTGGCATTGAAAATTATTTTCAACAATGAATGTTTAAAACTTTATGGTGAATAATACAAACTCAGTAAACAATTTTTTTGATCTCATCGTCCCAAAAACAACCAATGACACAATCTCATTTATAGCAACACAAACCATTCACCTTATCTCATTATGATTCGAGTTTTCAAAACTCAATAAAACAAATTTTGTTCACTTTTTCATTAAAAAAAGTTTGTAGATTTAAATACTTAACAATTAGACAATTTTAATATGGAGTATGCAAAGAGAACATTACTCCAATGATTAATACACCATCATTATATACATTCACTCTAATCTAAAGAGTTAATGAATTTAAATCTTTTATTATACCAAAACAATCAGAAACCAATAGTCAAATGACAAACTTATTTCCTGAAAAAAATATTTTTTTTCTTTGAGTTCAACATTAAAATGATAATAACAATTAATTGCTAACACAAATCCAGATAAATAAAGCAAATGATGATTGTTAAAAACGAGGAATTTAATTGAAATTCAAATATTACTATTATATATAGGGGCAATATTTGTACAAAAAAATTTACACTAAAAGAAATTTAAACTCTAAATTCTGAACAGATGTGATATGAAAAATCAATTGAAAAGATTTAAATCTTTGTACTATATAATTCTCAGTAATTTAAAATTTTGTTTAAAAGTAAATTACAAACAATAAAAATTTACAGTTATATAACTTCTAAGTAATAAACATCAATATATGTGAAGTTTGACTTGGCAACAGTGAAAATCTTTTAAAAAATCAGAATAGGATGTCTCTTATAGTCTGAATAGTATGTCTCAATAGTTCTGACTCTTCCTACTAAAGGCAATTACTTTTATAGATCTGAATACTAGATCATGGAGACTTTGGTGGTTGAGTTTCAATTAACCACACATCTCAGGAATGGTTGACCTGAGGACTGTACAAGACTGCACCACTTCATTTACATTCATGCATATCATCCTCATTCACCCGCAGAAGTAACATCTTACAGTGGTTCCAGAGGCAACTTCTTCTTTTAAATTTATTCAAATTCTGTAAATGAAATTTTTAGTGTTTTTTTCAGATTCCTTTTCACAGATGGTCGCCAACCTTATATCTATATTAAATGTTTACAAGAAAATGCAATACAACAGTAAAAACTTTTAATGCAAAGAACATGATCTAAAGGGAAAATAGGAATATTGAATTAAAAACCTATTATAAATCGTATAACACTCGTAGAGCCAATATTTATTATTATAAAGTAAACTTGACAAACTGATCAATATACCATATTAAAATTATTACATTAAAGTTACTACTCATGACATACATTTTGCATTTAAATATAACTGTAATGCGAGTAAAAGTAAGGAATTATATAAAGTAATTATGATATAATTTATAACAACTTATTTCTGACAATAACTATTTAAATTTCTTTGTGAAGAGAGATAAATATGATTTTATGTAAAGAATTATAAAATAAGAGCTCAACACATTAAATATTTTAAGTTATATGTATGAAAATTATAGAAATTACTATACATAAATACAAATCTTACCAATAAAATTATACAAGAATCATAAAATAGCAAAACAATATGTACATAAAATTATATTTGTTCAGTTATATAGGATATTTGATTCTTGACATATGTTAACAATAAATAAGTATCTATACAGAGGTATATAAAATGACATTTTATACATACACAAATATTCTAACTAAATTTATGTAGTCAAGACTGTTTTACAAAGAGAATATGAAATGATAATGGAATTACAGTTAAGATTATTTCACCCCCCAAATAACGTACTTTAAAAATATATAATAAAACATTAATATAAGTATTTCAATTTAATCATCAGAAGTGCAACTATTGAACAGATTTGTCTAAAATATAGAAAAAAAACTACAAAATACAATCTAAAATAAACTATAAAATCTGGCCAATTAATCTGATGTAAACCACAATTAAAGACTTAAGAATTACAGTAACAATCAGCAAAATTGCAAGCTTATTCTTTTTACCTATATATGAACCAAATCATTAAAGCTAATTGAAATCACGTGTATATAAAATTATTCATTATTATATCACATTAATATGTTGTTTATTCCAATAATGACATAAGCTAAATCATTAAGGCATATTTCATATAATATTTGAAGAGTGGTTGAAATGTAATGCACAGTCACTCATAACTCACAAATAAAAAGAGATAGTTAAATGAAACAGATGTGACACACAAATGTACATTTTATTCATTACAAAAACTTACAGCTATTTTTTCATATAATAAGCATTTATAGTTACATATTTCTCCGAAAAGTGAACAAATTTTCTATCAAAGGAAGAATGAGGCAGCCTTTTCTTGATTCACTTCACTGAAGCCTTCAGTTCTTCATTTGTGGTGAAATGAATATCCGTCTTTCCCTCTTTAATTGCAAAAAAAGTGAAAATCACAGGGTTCCAAAATGTGGTGAGTATGAAGAGTGTGGATTAGGTTCAAATTTCAACTTCACAAGAGCCTTTGCAGCTGTGTGCGATGTATAGGCCAAGCATTAGAAACATCTCCTTTTGGTGCTTCTCATCAGCCACAAAAACTGGTCTACCACTGCAAAGTTCATCCTCAATGTTCACTTTACCAGCTTCTGATGCACAAAGTTTTATTGTCCACATTTTCACAGATACACCTATTCACTTACTCAATATGATCAAGTTTCATCACCATAAATGGCTTTTAGATGATGAATGTCATTAGCATTCACTTTTTCTGCTATTAAAAATCTAATCACTGTTTGTTGTTTTATACATACTGACATAGCAGGCATACTTGACTAAATAACAATGGCGACTCACAGAAAATGAGAGTTATAATCAACAAGTTTTAGAATATTAGTAGTAGGTGAATGAAACTACAAGATGGCAATACCTCTCACTTTGTACAATTTTATTCTCCTGTTACATTCAACTGTGCATTATACTTCAGCCCTTAAAAGTATCAGTTGGAATAAACAGCAATGAAACAGATCTATAATTCAATGTAATACTGAAAATACTTTGGAAACTTCCTGTCAATAAAAATGCGAAATATTTTAATATAATTTCAATGTGAAATACTTTTTAGTTATTTTTTTACATTTAACATCAGTTTTAACAATTAAATTAGCACCACAAATTTTGCCTCCATTGTTATAGTTTTCAATAAACCAAATACACAATTCTCAAAAGCAACTGCTCCTGTCAACAGTTATGTCGTCATTCTTTTCTAATTTTTTCACTCCACAATAGCTGTGACTAGCGAAACAGAAATCAATGGTAAAAGAGAGAGATGCACATGTTACATGAACCTTGATTACTTCACTCATCTGTACACTATTAGTGAACACAAATGATTTACACAAGTTAGATAGATATGATCATCAGTATTTACAATCAATGTGCTATATAAATCATTCCAAATCCACTTTTTATACTGTACAATTTTCACAGATAGCTCATTATAAGCTGCAAAATTATTTTAAATATAAGTCAGCCATATTATATTTGCATATTAGAAATAATATGACATACAGCAAAATCTCCCCATATCTGAACGCTTCATATCCAGATTCTCTCATGACCAGAAGGAGAAAGAAGAATTACATATAATGTACAATACATGTTTTGTTTTACAATTATTATTTTTTTAAAAATAATAATAAAAAGTAAGAAAAGTCTTGTTAATCTTTATTTCCTTCCACATTCAAGAAAGAATGGAATTTTCCATAACATATTACGTTAATCCACTTTGTTGAATAAGTAAATAATTTGTTTATAATTTAATTTTATTACTTTTAGGGAAACCAATTAAATAGTAATACTTTTGCTATCTTTCTGTTCATAACAATCATAAAAGAAAATTATATAAAATTGTCAACTTTTGAAATAACAGACCAAACCAGATTTACACAATACAGCATTATTAACTTGTGTTGTACATTATACCCTGAAAACATTTTGACATAACTCTTTAAAAATTATTCATTAAATTTGCTTTGATGGTATTTTAAAAATCGCCCATTTTAAATAAATATTTTATTTGTGATAATTTACTAAATTGCAAAAATATGGATTAGATTTATTCTTATATATACACATAATATAACAAGTGATTTATCATCAAATTAGCATTAGCCTGGTCAGTTTGCTTAAAGCTATTCACTGTACATATATAATTAAACAGTAAAAAAACCTGAAACACCAGTGGAAATTTTTATAATTTCTTTTCATAATGAACTGTATTATGTTAATGGATAACGCATGTTTGGTTTATAATTTTAAACTGTGATTAAATGTGTAAAAATGTGAATACTCAAAACTGTTTTTTGTTTATTTATTACTACTTCATCTATTTCAGCATACTGGGTTCACGTATCAAATTTTGAAGTTAACAAAAAATAAAAGATTCATAATTAACATTGAAAAAATGGTTGAAAGCCATCATAAGAGTTAGTAAAGCTAAACTACTGCATATTGTTGAAAAGTAAGCAATATATGAAGTGGAATATATAAAAATATTTAAGAAGTAGAATATATAAAAAAGATATAAGAAGTCGAATATAAAAAACATTATCCAAATTCTGAGCAAATCCAAAGACAGGTAAATTATACTGCTAGAAATTAAGAAGTACTACTATAAAACACTACATTTAACTATACAATTTAATTTCTTTGTTAGAGAGGAGTTCCTTCAGTCAAAACCTATTGTACAGGAGAAGGTAAAAATCTAAAATTAGTAATATAAGTAATTATAAAAGATTTTCAGTTAGTTGTGGATGTTTAAACTGTTGGAAATAAACACTGAGCTTTAAGCAGAACAATTCAATAAAAGTAATTCAGCTGAATACAAAACAAATCTAACAAACTTTCTAATGAGACAGGCTTAATTTCAAATCTAAAAGTCATATTAGCAAATCAGAAAAACTGGTACCAGCATACAAAAAAAAAAGTAAAAGATAATAGCATTCTCTAGCTATTACTATACATATTATTACTCTACTATTGCTATACTAGAAATAAATCTAGTGATCTCATCTTCTGCTTGTGCTTTAAAACATAATTAAACACATTAACTAGAATACTAATAATATAATATAAAAATTAAAAAAACTCTTGGGTCATAATCTGGCTTGTTCAAAGAAAGGTTTCACAAACAATTACTTTTGATTGTTACTATAAGTAGTTTCATTAATTTTCAATTTAAAAAATATCTTTTACATAAATATCTGAAATTTTCCCATAATTAAATACATATTGTTCATATTCTTCTGGTACATTTTACTGGAAAAGATTCTAAGAAATCATTCATATCCACACACATATGTTTATCTGACATTAAAAAAAAAACAATGTCAAAAAAATATTTCTATTGAAAAAATACAAACAAATACATAAGTTGAAAGAATATATAAAATATATATTGAAAGAATATAAAATGCAAGTGGCCTACTACAAAACCAAACAGTTTTTCAATCCTGAGGAGGTTAGTTTAATTAGCAGAGGAACCAAATAAAATATTTGGCAATCACAATCAATAATATCATTAATAGTAAAACTAAAACATAAACTACCAAGTGCCTGAACTGCATCTGATTCATAAAAATTGCAGTTTTAGGAATAAATGCAAACAGTAGTGAACTTTTATAATTAGAAATTACACAATTACACATATTTTCTGGGAGATTACCCAGAAAATATGGATGACCATATTATTATAAATAAATGAGAATTTTAAACTGAACCCTGTTCTTATCTTTGGAACTATAATTAATTTTTATACAACAAACAAGTAATAAAGAATGTCTTATGGAAAAAGTATTCAATATTAAAACTAATACTGGCAAATTTGGAATTAAATTTTTTCAAAATGAAAAATAACTTAAACCTTAACGCAGAAAATCAGAATTCATCATTTTTCTGATAAGTACATAAACATGCTAATCAGAAATTCAAATAAAAAAAGTTATATTTGGTTATATTTGTTTTTTAAGTTATATTAAAGTTACTATTTGGATAAGAATACAGCAATATTGAGAACTGAATATGAATAAGTGACAGACTTTCTTATCAGAAGTGAGAAAACTTTTCAACCACAATATAATGTTCTGAAATTAATTTAAAAAAAATCTATTATACTTTAAATTTGATTAAATTTGTTTGGTTTGATCCAAAAGATTATTTCACTTAAATAATCAAATAGAGCAATATTTATGAGAATAGAACTAAAGAATATCTACCATAGAAGTGAAAAGTTAAGTAGTTCAACCCATAAAATAGTAGCAATTTTGGTAATAAAATAATAAGGCTGCCAAAAAATTAAAAATTATTGCTTTTTATCTATCATTAACATTTGAAATAATCCCAAAATGTAATTATATTATAAGCAATTTGTGTTTTAATTAAAACAAAATTACATTACATATCTATTGCACAGATTAATTTTCGAACATTTATTTTAAAGTGAAACATTAAAGGATAATATGTTACCGCAAATAAAAACTTCTTACAATCTGAATATAAGTGAAAAGAACACTGATAGGGCACAAGTTCCTAACAGTCAAATAAATGCACTAGAATCACACTATTAATTCGTCTATACTGAAGAAAGTTACAAAGATACCGGCAATCGAAAGAAAACATCAGGGCAACCAATTCAAACTGCACAACTGTACGTAAATGATGTTACTTAATAAATTACGTAGTTGAATAATTAAAAAGTATATAAAATAGCAAGAAAATTATGAGTACAGCCATTGACCTAAGGGAGCAAATGTTCTGAAATACAATATTATATATACAATAAAACTTACCCCATAGTATCCTTCCCAGACGTCATTACAAAAACGTTTATTCCTAACTGTTTATCAAATAATTTAACCCTGTACTTATAAAACACTCGTACGCACGCACACTACTAATAAATAACAAACATCAGAAACTACACCTCTCTCACAGGTGTAGTTAAGTTTAGGATCTCGGAATGGATTCAACTTCTTCTGCTTGCGCCCGTTTCTGGATAACAATTAAGAGAAACATTTTGAAAATACTCAATACTTAACAATTTTACAATAAATTATAAATATTACTATTTTTGCCAATCATAAATCTGTAAATCGTAGAAAGTGTTTATTAGTGTAATTTTATATAAATTACTAAAAAAATAATTAAATTTAATCTATTAAAAGTGTTTTTATTTTTTAAATTATTTTTTAGATAATGATCGACGGGAAAATACGTAAATCATAATAAAGAAATGCCCAATAAAATATTTTTTTAACTGAAAATTAAAATACGCTAAAATTTAAATAATTTTACTTAGCAGCGAAATAAAGTAAAATGACGAATAAAACTTTGAGAGCTTGTAAAGTGTGTATTTCATAAATAATAGCATCTATCTATAACATATTTTATGCTCTTAATTCTAATCCCATCTATACGAGATCAAGAAACCAGTAAAAGTTACTCCACCCTTTCCACACTTGCTTGAGTAGATCGCTCCAGTAATAGTTATTTGTTTGGCAGCTTAGAGGCAGGTGTTGTTTGTTTTTGTCGTTGCTGAGATTAGCACGTTACTTGAGTTTCAGAACGTATATATTATTTGTATGCTAGTTTTGTATGAAGCGTATTAAAAAATGAGCTCGAAGTACCAAATCAAAGTAAGTTTTTATTTAGGATTTAGTTCAAGTATATAAACTACTGAAACTTTAAGAAATCCATGTTTAATGCGTTCTGTTTTTACACGGAAATTTATTAAGATTGCGTTGTTAATCTGTATTAACTAGAACTTTACTTCATAAAACAAAACTCTTACTAAAATTAATGCAAGAGTGAATTCATATTTATTTTGTTTTGAAATTTTGTAAAAAATTTCTCAGAAAATGCCAAGGTTACTTCCTTCAAATATTCACAGAAATGTAATTATTGTTAAAATTGTACTTTAAAAATACCATTATATTGACTTTGTAACTTCGTATAAGTTTCTTGTTGACGAATGTTATTTTTGCTAAATAATATTTCATGCGTCTTTTAGTATTACAAACCGCTATTTAATTATGCTACATATATGTAATCTGTCTGATATCATCCTGTGCCTTCCATTTTCATGGTTATATTTTTTCCATGATGTATAAAAAGAAAGTTTGTTGGTAACAGGTTCAACATTTTTTAAATAATTTTGAAACCCTATTAACTTTAATTTATTAACTGTCTTACTGTCATTACTTTCTGTATTCAGTCTCCTATTATGACCAGTAGTTTTGTAATTAATAATCCTTTCTCATTTGTATTGAATCTGATTAATTGAGGTGTACAGAAAATGTGAATAATTAAAATAAATTGCAAGTAATTTATTTTCTGTAGATATAAGCTCTTCAAGGGACCAACAAATGAAAAAAAAACTTATTTAAAACAATATGAGATTAAATATTTAATAATGTTCTATGAAAATCACACTGCTGTACATTAACGGTAATTCTAAGCAATTACTTGATCATCAACTTCATTCCATCATACTTGTCCATATCATAGTAAATATGCTTAGGATCAGAAAAGTACAAGATCTAAATGTCAGAAAGCAGGTGATCCATTCAAGGTTAGGTCCACGCCACATTATTAGTACTCTAGTTGATTAGCTAACAGTTCTGTGAGTTATCAAATTCTGTTTTGTGAAGAGAGGTTAGGGTTAAGGTTAGATTTTTTTGGAGAACGTAAGAGATAAATTGTAACCGTGTCATAGAACACTTGGTCCAATGTATTTTTAAACAGAAATATACTCATTACTTAGAGAGAGAGACTACATTATATGTTCTATGCTGTTAGACATATGTACAACAGATAATCACATAACTACAAAGAGTCAGTCATTGAAGATGACTGACTCAAGAGTCCAACCCTGATGATTATTAAGGTTAGTTTATGTTTTATTCCTCTTTCCACAGAACTCTAACCTTAACCCGAAAACCTCTTTCCATAAAACAGATTAGAATCAGTACAGATCACAATAATTCACAAATCTGATTATTAATTGACTAGATTACTGATAATGCAGCACAGCCCTGATAGTGGGTGACCTGTGCAAGGTCACCCACTATCCAAATCTTATTTGTAATGTTTAGATCTTCTGTTTTCCTGATTCTAAGCATCTCTCTCTCTTTCTCTCACTCTATATATATATATATATATATATATATATATATATATATATATATATATATATATATATATATATATAAAGTATAATATCTCTAGTATATTAAAGTATAAAAAAAATGTAAGTCAAGTAATTGCTCAGAATTATCCCCATTAGTTGGAAACTTGAGATAAATTCCAGACTGATTGAGTAAACATGAAAGTACAAACTCTCAAATGTTAAAAGACAAATTGGAAATGTTTAATGATGTCAGTATATTAAGAGTGCATCAGAAGTGCACATCTTCTGCATCTACAGTAGTCTGTAGAAGTAGGGCTTTAGGATAGAAAGTTACCCTCCTCTTGCCTTTCCTGAAACACTTCTCAAGAATGATAATAGCCATCACTTCAAAACGGGAAATTTTTTAAAGAGTCAATGAACATGTATAATTCTGCCTAATAGAAAGTAAGGAACCTTATCATAAAATTTAACAAAAATCTGAGATAAAATAGATGTAACCCTAAAATATTGAACTAGATCAATTCATAGTTAATACATTTTTCACCTTCTCTTGTATTTCATTTAGAGATCCCGTTGGAGAACTAATTTAATTCTAGAATAATTTACTTGAAGGAAAGCACTCGTACCTTTTCTAGAAAAAAATAAAACTGAAGAAAACAAGTCCTGGAAAATAATAGATCTCAATTGCATTTAGCTATACAGTATTTGAGACCTAGCTGATGGAAAACATTGCATTCTTATTCAGGTTGTACTACCTGTTAATAAGTTTGTGCCCTGAACAACTATTAAAAGGCTGCTCCCCTCTTTCAGGAACCATTCATTTGTTTGATCTCAGCAGATATGCACTTGTTATGGAAGCACATACATCTTCTGAGAGGTATGCAAAGTATCTTACTACAATGCCTCATGATCTGTGAAATATTTTTTTATAAGCTAATGAACCCATTGATTTAGAAACAAATATTAAGATATCTGTAGTGGCAAAAGCAATAAGAATACCAACCAACAACTTTATTTTTTTAATTTGTAGATGTGCTGCCATTATTGGAATTGTCTATTGACTATATTCTCTGCTATGCTTGTGCTTACTGCAGATGAGCTAATCATACCCTACTTAACAATGGAGATCTAGCTAATGTTTCCATAAACTATTCTGAAGATGGTCAGGGATTTTCCTTAAGCAAGTTGAAACCTGTTCTTGGATAAATAATTTCTAGAGGAAAGCTAGTTTATAGCATACAGTTGAGCCAGTCAATGCAAAATTATTTATACTTTTTGCATTTCTGTATACTTTATAACAACATTGTATTAAAATTGTTTTGTACATTTTATTTATTTACAGGTTGGAATTATTGGTGGATCAGGGTTAAATAATCCTACTATATTTAAAGACAGTAAAGAGTTAACGATTGATACACCGTATGGTAGTCCTTCTGATGTTCTTATTGAGGGTAAAATTAGTGGTGTGGATTGTGTGCTGTTAGCTCGGTAGGTAATCAGTTATTCAGAATTTTTTTTAAATTTATGTAATACTGGAAGTTTAATTTTTTTGTGTTCTTATACCAATATGTGATTATATTTATGCATATTGATAAGCTATTTATATTTAAGCATTTTGATTATATTGTGAAAAGCTAATGGATTAGAAGAAGTAAAAATTAATAAAATTATTAGTGTGGTTGAGAAGTGTCAAAGTAGAATTTTATAAATGTTGTAATAGCTGTGAGATTATATTCACAGCTTTAAATCCTGTTTAGAAGCAAGACAGGAAAAGATGTTTTAACTAACCTCAAGGTGAACTTAAAGTTGAAATAAACTTACTCTTTGGAATAGATAATGGGTTAACGAACTGAACAGTTGAGAAATTAATGTAAGATAAAACAGGCAAAGAGATTTTGTGTTTCATATTTGGTGCTAGTAGTGTATGCAAAGGTATGTACGTGGTGTGTGAGAAAAATAATGAGACTGGCTTTTTATTTACCAAAGTTTTTATTTTTTTTTCAAACAATAAAGTTATACCCTTCAAAGTAGTTTCCTTGGGCAGCTATATACTGGCGGAGTCGTTGTTCCCACTCCTGGTAGCAGCGCTGGAAGGCTTTAACTGGTTGGTCACCGTCTTTTAAATGTTCTCCAGAGTTCCAAAATGATGTCCTTTTAAGACATCTTTCAATTTTGGGAAAAGAAAAAAGTCACAAGGACTGAAATCAAGTGAATAAGGGAGGGGGTTGAGGAACCGTAGGAATGCGTTTTGAGGTCAAAAATTCCCTGATGGAAATGGCTGTATGACACAAGGCATTGTCATAATGAAGTCACTTGTCTGCAATGTCTGGTCTCACACAAATCACTTTTTTCCTGAGCCTTTCAAGGACACCTTTGTAAAACACTTGGTTGACAGTTTGTCCTAGAGGAACAAATTCTTTATGCACGATACTCCTACTGTAAAAAAAGCAAATCAGCACGGTTTTGATCTTTGATTTGCACATTCGACATTTTTTCAGTCGAGGAGATGACGGAGTGTGCCGCTTTATTTCAGGATTGTACTTAAACATTCCGGATTCATCACCTGTGATCACACGACTGAAGAGTTCTTGGTCGTTGTCAATCCTCTCAAGAAGATCAATGCACACGCTTCTTCGATTGTCCTTCTGTTCCGTTGTGAGGTTTTTGGCACCAATTTCACACAAACCTTTCACATGTCCAAATCATCTGTCAAACTTTGATGTACGGTGAAAGCGTTTAAATTTAACTGTTCACTCATCATCCGTATTGTTAAATGACGGTCTGATCTTGCAAGAACCCTTGCACACTCAACGTTTTCATCAGATTTTGAAGTTGAAGTTCTCCTTGATCGAGGTTGATCTTCAACGTGTTCTTGGCCTTCCAAAAATGATTTGTGCCAGCTGAAAACTTGTGCCCTCGATAATCAATGATCCCCGTAGGCCTGTTTCAACTTTTCAAAGGTCACACTCGCGGATACCCCAAGTTTAACACAAAACTTGATTGCACAACGTTGCTCTAAATTCCGATGCTCCATTTTCATAACACACAACTTCACTGATGGTGCTGGCTTGGCTGAACGGAGTTGAAACTCATACTGAGCATGTGGAAGGGATGAACAAACCGGTCTAGCACAGACCGGTAGACACGGCATTGCTAAATTGCTCACAGTGTTACCAATCTCATTACTTTTCTCACACACTCTGTATATACGGGGTGTGTGAGAAAAGGTCAATGTCAATTGACCTCAAATAATTTTCTATTGATTTAAACTATGCATAACTTCCACATTTTTTCAGGTTATGCTTATGTGTGTAGTTTGGTTATTATAAAGTAATCATTTATAAGGCCAGCAGGGAGGATCAGGTCTTGCAGAAATTTGGAAAAACATTAGCCAAAACTCCCTCATTAAATTGCCCAGGCACCTGGTTGATTTGTTTTTCAGGGCGAAAAACAATTTCATGTTATCATTGCTTGGACATGATGTATTTGTTTTAAAAAACTAAGTGTTAAAAATTAATTAAAAACAAAAACAATTAAAATCCATCTTAAAATGAAAAAACCTGCTGTAGCGTATGCTAAAGATAATAAAATTACCATCTACTTTTACTTTATGACAAATGGCATAAATAGCTGAAACACATTAATTCAAATATTTGAATAAAAATTGATGGCCCTAAGGAATAGTAAAACATAAGATCATTTGTAAAACTTTGTGTCATTATCCCCTAGAATAGTTTGCTTGTTAGCCCCTAGTTTAAATTTGCAACGTAATGCCGCGTAACAGATACAATCCAAAAGGATGTGGTGCATTGTTAGTTGGCAAGTCACAGTGAGCACAAAGGGATGCATCTGTTTGCATCATCAGATTTCCATGAGTGAGCCTAGTGTGTGTTATTCACAAATGGCAGATAACCTCATGATGGTTATTTTTGCATGAAGAGCTCCACGGTGTTCTTAATTCGGCAAAGTTCATGGTGGCATCCCATTCACTTTGCCATTCATCTTGAACTACCCTCTTCAAGAAACAGACAAGATTGTTAGAAGCAACACAGCTGGTAAAAGGAGGCTGAAAACAACTCTTTTGCCACATTGTCTGCGTGCTCATTGCCTGAAGTGGTCAAGATTTGGATTAGTGAAAAATTACCAGTACTCTGAACCATGGGAACAATTCACTGTTTTTTTTTAAGAAAGGGGACAAAACAAATCTGAATAACTGCAGAGGGATAACCCTATTGGATTGTACCAACAAAATTCTTTCCCGCATAATTCTAAACAAACTTAACACACTGGAACCTCAGCTAGACAAATATCAAGGAGGGTTTTGACCCTACAGAAGTGTACAGATGAAGTTCTAAATCAAAAATTAATGATTGAAAATTACAAACTTGTCCACAAGCAACTTTTTATTACCCAAATCGACTTAAGAAAAGCCTATTATTGCATTCACAGGCCAACCCTACTTAAGATCCTGAAAGTAGCAAAAGTTATCAAACTGATGTTAACAAACACCCAATCCAAGATGAAATTTTGAGGAGAAATGTCAGATCCCTTCACCATTAATATTGGACTAAGACAGGATAGTGGACTCTCCCCTCTACTTTTTAAAATTGCTCGCAACTATATAACGAAAATGTGGCAGGATAGTTATCCTCTGAAAATTAAAATTGGAAGAGGAAGGAAAGTTATTCAAATAAACTGCTTAGGATTTGCCAACGATTTGGCCCTCCCAGCTTTGAACAAGAATGAAGTTTGCTCACAAATTTCTAGCTTAAAAATATATCCCAAAAAGTTGGATTAAGAATCCCTTGTGAAAAAGACAGAAATTATGGCCACTGACCCTCTACACAACTGAAGTCAAAATTAGTGGGAATGACATTAGATTAGGTCAGCAATTTAAATATTTAGGTGAAATTGACTGCAAATTAAAAGAAAGATCCACTTGGCAATCAAAATCTCCAACATTAGAAAAGCACAAGGTTTAATCTGGCAGACCTGCCATAAAAAATTCCTTTCAATACATTCCAAAATTCGCCGCTTTAAAATAGTCGCTCTCCCAGAGGCAATGTATACCTGTGAACCTATTTTTCAAATTAAAAATGAAGCTAAAACTAACCAACTAATTAAAACAGAACACAGGATCATCAGAACCTGTTTAAACAAAAATGACCAAAACAATGGGTTTTTATTACCCATTCCACACCATCTGCGCACTCATTGTCTGAAGTGGTCAAGGTTTGGATTAATAAAAAATTACCAGTACTCTGAACCATAAGAACAATTCACTGGTTTTTTAAGAAAGGGGACAAAACAAATCTGAATAACTGCAGAGTGATAACCCTATTGGATTTTACCAACAAAATTCTTTCCCGCATAATTCTAAACAAACTTAACACACTGGAACCTCAGCTAGACAAATATCAAGGAGGGTTTTGATCCTACAGAAGTTGTACAGATGAAGTTCTAAATCAAACATTAATGATGAGCAACTTTTTATTACCCAAATCGACTTTAAAAAAGCCTTTTGCATTTATATATATATAGAGAGAGAGTGAGGTGGGTGGGGAGAAATACCATTTATGTACAAAGTGTTGAGCTCATTAACAAGTTCCACAAGGTGTGAAACTAAGCCACTCAGGTGATTAGAACCTTTGTACCCAGGAGTACAAGCATTTCACCCCTCTCTCTATAGCAAGGCGGGGCACTCAGAAGAAAATGCTGCACCATTTCTTTCGTTCCACCCAGCCTACTCCAAAATAATATAAATATGCCTGAAGTCCCCATGGCCTGTCAGCATCTGAGTGAGGTAAAAATCCAACAATGGGGGTCTCGCAATCCATCTGCTAATATTACAAATTACCCTATGGGTTCACCTGCCCTTCATCCCCTGTTCCCACCTCTCCTGCCATGTCCTCAAAATATCCTTCTCAGTCGCCACCTTTACCATCTATCTATCCACACGGGTCAAGCCACCAGACTCACGCATTCTTACCCGTAATGCAATCACAAGATCCATCGGCCAAATGCTCGTGATGACCTCGAGCACCTCTCTGTATGTAGTTCTATAAGCACACGCCACCTGCAGATAGCATCTCCTGTGTAGTGACTCAAGAATTGCTCTATACTAGCAGTATTTCATACAGACATCCACATTTTCACCCCATAAAGAACCACAGCATAGGCAACCCCAGTCAAGAGTCTTCTCTGCTGCCAGGGCCCACCACACCACAGGCAGGATGCCTGCAGTGAGGCGCAGCCCTATCCGCCCGATCGCATGCCTCGAGGACATGGGTGTGAAACTGCAGCCATGCGTCTACCCATATACTTAAATATTTAATTGTGAGTTTGGATCCCACACACCTGCCCTCCAACTCCACTAAGATCTTTGGTTTTCATTTAGCATTAGATTGCAACTATTTCTGTTTTCTCCGGGGCCATACTTAATCCTACTTCACTCATCCAGTCAGCCACTGCCTGATAAGACCCGTGTATTTTATCCTTGGCCTTCCTATGGGTATCAGCCTCCACAACCAAAGTAATGTCGTCCATGTCCCCCACAATAGCCACTTGGGATCTGGCAAATTCCCACTAACGAAACCATGTACAAAGAAATCAACCCATTTATCAGTACTATGAAAAAGAGGATTTCTCATTTTTTCCATATCTTAAGAATGCTTGAAGGCTGATTTCTGAAACAGCTGGTTCTCAGCAATTTGGAAAAGAAAACTATTGGATAATATGTCAGAGAAATTAAGGAATTTGAAGAAATTGGATTGAGGACACTTTCCCAAGACAGAAATAAACAACACTCTCAAAGCATACAGATTCTCTGCAGAAAAGACCCAAAAACGCACAATGGAGGTTAGAGACGAAATACAGAAACAAAGATCAGATCGTCTTAAAAAGTACTGGCAGAACCAGAAGGTTATGGTAGTGCACTCTTCGAAGAACACTGAAAATTGATTGACTAAATGGTCCAATGTGGCCTCAAAAAAAAATCATTTACATTATTTTATCGTTAAGTTTTTTCTTATATAAAAGATTGTTTATCTCATTTATTCAGTCTGTTTTATTTTCTACATGATAATATTTATATTATGCGATATATTCAAAGCCACATCCTAAAACATAACAAAAGAAACCCGTGTTTTAACTTAGACATTGTTAGAAGTATATGCCTATTTAGATCCTATCTATTTCATGCATTCAACCCAAATGTTAATAAATTTGTGTATTATTAATTCCTGTATGTTTACTATGTGTTTCATTCCACAATTATATTTACTTATCTAAAAAAAATTATATTCTTTTCAGTTATGTACAATTCAAAAAGAAGAATCAAATTTTTCAAAAGATAGAAGAATTGAAAAACATTGATTTAATTCACAAGTTTAATTATTACAAGAAACAAACCTAGGTTGGATTACATTTAATGATAATTAAAATTAAATATTTTTTTTCATTTGAAAGAAGTTATATTGTTTTGTTTGGTTAATCATCTTGGAATAATTACCAAAACAGTAGTTTATTTTTGGTTATTAGTTACATTTACGAGTTGGGCTAAAAGTTAGTTTTCCCAAATGCTTAATAAATGTAGTTAAATATTTTTTTTTTTTAATTTACCGTAAAAAATACTGAAAAAGTGCTACCCTTCCACCCTTATAATCTTATACTTATGGCATCACTTAACCACTGAATTTTCCCTTTTTTTCTCTATAAAATTTTGTCCCAGTTTTTAAAGTTAAACAAGTTTTCAATCAGCAGCTTAATGGGGTTCAGATCTTTCAATTTTAAGAAAATACCATCCTTAAATAATTTTCTATAACAAAAATTAGTAGGTGTCAAATCCCATGAATGTGGTGGCCATTTGATTATTCCTAGATGTTATACATTTTGGAAAAGTTTGATTGAGGTAATCTCCAAATAATTAATTTAGTGACCCATCTTGCTGCCAAATATAGAGTTGGCTGATGTGAATCAGTATTTTTTATTGCTTGAGAATAACACTATCTGGTAATATCTTGAAATACAATCACCTGTTGCAGTTCTATCAAAGGAATAAGGTCCCAAGATTTCTCTAATTTTGTACCATACAAAACATGAACTCCAGGTATACCTTCTCTACGATTTTGTGAGAACTTTTCATCAATAAACTTAATTATGATGCTTTATTAGGCCAATCAGTTTTAAAGCATGCTTTGTCAAATCAAAGAGATTAGGATCTTCTCTCTACAAATAATAAATTCCTCACATATTTCATTCTTTTGTCAAATCATCTTCAAGAAATTCATGAAGTAGTCTTGTCTGTTAACCCATAATATTCAATTCCAATAACATCTTTCATAAATTTGTTGTGGATTTTTGCAGCCAAATTGAAGCCTTTCTGTTTTATTTGAGAGCTTTTACTAATGTCTCTGTAATAAGTTGTATGTTTTTTAAAGTGTAACTATAATCTAGGTCCACCTGATTATGAACATCTCTAGCTTACAGTAATTTAACATTTTTTGCTCAGGTATTGAACATAAAATGATATGGTAATTTGTCACCACAAATGTTGACAGGTCAATAATGAAATGTTAGAAAATCTTGCATGGAATTTTTCAGGCATGGTATCAGTATCCTTATTTTGCTATCAATACCCGCATAATTATTTTTTTTTATTCTGTAAATGATTTGTTCTCAATACAGACATAGAAATAAACTAAATAAAAATTGAATAGTTTTATCATCCGATTATTAAAATCCAACTAAAAACCAAAATTTCCTTCCAATCTTCAACAAAATGTTACTTAATTTAAAACTGCATCAAAGCAAACTGAATTTTAGCGTATCATCTATTTATCAACTGTATGAATCTTTTTCAACCAAATCTTTGCTTTCTCATATTAGTTGTATTTTATTTTTAATGATAAAATAACAAAAAATATAAATTCAAAATTAACTTATTTTGATAGTTAATTTAATTAACTTTCTAGAGTAAATTTCTAAATTTTCAAACTTAGTTTTTATTTACATACTCGTAAATCTGAATTTTAAACATAGCTACTGATATTTACTCGCCACAGGTTTTATTTTTTTTACTTCATCCATTTATTTTTTCTCAGTTTTCCCAAAGTAGTATGTAAATAAATAAGACTCAGCATATATTATTCTACTGAAAAATAATAGTAATGAGAAAAATTGCAGTTTGTTATAACTTTCAGAATTTAATGTATTAAATCTTCAAAATTTCTAAGTTGCACATTTTATTTAAATCTAAAATGATATATATTTTACTGGAATTAATCTTTAAAATTCATTTTATTCCTCAGTACTGTTGCATTTCATTTTTAATTTATTAATATAAACCATCCTTTTTTCTTTTCTTTTTTGTCTGAGGAGGAGAAACCTTTTACAGGTACCATGTGGTCTCATACTACTGCCATAAGTTTGTTTTGCCCAGACCATCTGGGTTTTTAGGTATTGTCCAGAATTTAGAAATATCCCTATATCATGAAACTTAAATTACAAAAACCACAAATATGAATGAAAAACAGTGCAAAGCAATGTCTGGTCAGCTTTTCAGTGTCATTTGCAGTGACAGAAACGGAACGGAATGCAAGGATGTCGGAGGGTGCAATACCCTCCTGCCTATTGCAGTGTGCGGACTTACATCCTTCGCTGGTGAGTCATTCTAGTGAAATGAACAATTTATTTAAAACAGCCCTTTCAAAGTCTGTTTCATCACCTCAAGTGTGAGTTTTCACTGAATGGGCGTGGTGTTGTATCCAACAATGGTGCTGGCTTCTCATGTTATCTTAGTAATTTAATTTGGTTTGTGAATTGCTGTCAGAGAGAATTGTGCATTGTTATTCATCCATTATGACTACTTCTGAAAGTGGACAATATTTGGCAAGAAAAGTGTAAATATATCAGAAATAGTTTAAACAATATAATCAGTAAGCTTAACATATTAATTTTACCGTTATTACTGATTGTTAATAATATTTAATATGCCAAAATGGAGATATTTTGGCAAATAAAATATTTGTGAGGTATTTCTCACAAATTTTCTGAGAGATTACAGACTGAATCTTCTTTTTAAAAAGAGATCACTTCCAAATTCAGAGTGTTCTGTGAAATTTGCAATGCACCTTTTTCTGTAGTAAATAAAGGCTGTGGAGGTGTGGAAGCCCATATTAAAACAGAAAAGCACAAAACCTATGTATAAAGCAACAAACACCTACAATAGCAATATTTTTTTGAAAAACAAGAGCCTGATTGTTCTAACTTGCAAGGAAGCATGTTTTCCTTTCATTGTGTAATTCGTGATTTGAGCTTTAATTCGTCCAACTACACTTCTAAATTTATTAAAAAGTTGTATCAAAATTTCAAAGGAGGTTAAATCTCGGTTGCTATTCACGTCATGGACCATTTGTTTTTGAATCCGTATTGAAACAGCTGGGCGAAACTAATTTTTCGGCGATAATTTTTGACGTATCTGATAGGAAAGACTTAAAGTTATTGCTCGATTCTATATACCAGTACAAGGTGTTGAAGAAAAAACAAAGATGATTCACTTTCAAGAAATTCCTGCTGAAACATCAAAAGTATTAAAGAAACTATATAACAGATTAGTTAAAAAAATACGGATTGCTAAAAACGTAATTTGCCTGTCTGCAGATAATACAAGCCCAAATTTTGGGGGAGTCCAGAAACATGTGCAAAACAGTGTGTTTAGTAAAATTGATGCAGACCTAAATCGATCACTCATAGGTGTTGGGTGTAACACACGTATCCTGCACAGTGGTATTCAGCAGGCCACTGACTTATTGCCAATTTATATTGAGACTGTGACAGTAAAAATTTTTAAATATTTTATATACGTACGATTCGAAGCACCAAGTTGAAAGAATTTGTGAAAGTGTTGATGTAGAATACAAAAAAACTCATATCGCACGGTAAAACTCGTTTTCTGAGCCTAGAACCTGCCATTCGGTGGATATTAAATATTTTTGGGGAGTTGCGTCTGTTTTTTAATGAGCATCCTAACCCCGTATGGGGAAGACACACCTCGTGATGTTACCAGTCGTCACACCACCACCTCCGTTCCGAGCATTGAGGGGCTTTACCGGAGGTCGTCGTTAGACCCTCTAAACTGATTACACCTCACAGTTATCAGCCAGGCCTCGGTCGAGATGCCACCGATGTAAGTGCCTCGGCAGACATTAGCATCAGTAAATACAAATCAAATTTTGCTTTCACATTGACCTCAAACGGACATCTTCACATCCAACCTAACATGATTCCCTCAAACCAACTGGCCGAAACCACGGAAGCTCGAACTCTGCGCCTAGTCCAGATTTGACAGCACTGTTCGTGACTGTGTATGCCTCAGAAAACGAACAAGTTGAGAGTTAAATCAGTGCTCACTCATACCAGTCAAAATTATGTTTTACACAACATAGAAATTTCAGACGTACACCCAAACAAGTTGAGTAAATTTAAGTCACCTTACAAGGGAAACAACCTCATTCCGGTCCGCGCAGGAGCCGGGAACAAACCCCGCACACTCCCACCCGTTCCCATCATGAAGACTCGCGCGGTATTACCAAGTCACAACCAGGACCACCACCGGCGGAGGAAAGCCACGCCCCCGGTCGCACGGGCTACCATACCCCGGCAGCGAGCGGCCACCCCCACCGGCGGGAGCCCGTCGGGACTGACAACGATCAGTGGCTGTCAGTCAACCTGCACTGCTGTGGAGTTTGGGCTACAGCCACGTAGTGCCACTGTCGGCTAAGTAAGGACGTTTTCTTTGTTAAATCGTGTCCCCATTTCATAGGTTCGTGAGGCCAAAGAATTTTTCTAGATCCTCTGGCAGGTTCAGTAAGCGATTCGCTCCGACCCGCCGGTGGTCTGACTTGGAGCTTTTAGCTTTTGACTTTCGAGCGGGTTGTGTAAGAACGGACGGCTTTGCTCGAGAAAGAGATTGTGGACGACCATCAGGTCTTGAGATAGGTGATAATTTCATTCCGGCTGAAAACGTAGTGCCTAGCGTTTCAGTTGGTAATATTTCATTTAAAGCTGCTATGGAACAATCCGTGGAGGTTGGCGACTTGGTCGGTTTGGCCAAGGACCTGGTAGCCGGTGACCCCCTTCCAGCCGAGAAAGTTAATTGGCAGGTCTCCGCCGAGAACCCGATCCTCTGCAAAGTAGGTCTCTGAGGTCTCTGCGAGGGTAGTGAAGTGTCCTTGTGCACCGGCGGATTGCATTAAAAATCCTGCCGAAACCTCTGCGTCGCGCTATGCGGGAAAACGGTAGTTGGAACCGTGCAGGGAGAACGAGGCTGTAGAGGGCGCCTCCTTACGAAGTCGAAGGTGGTGAAGAACAGTGATGTGGTGGTTAGCCCTGAGGAGGAGCTTTTATGGCCGAAGTCTTCTATAGGGAGGTCTGGCTCTGGGATTGATGGTTTGGGGAGGATCGAAGAGATGCGGTCCTCATGGACTAGATTCTCCTCAAAGAAGGAAGCTCGACAGTTAGTCGACTCTCTTTCCTGTCCGAGTGTAGTTTGATGGTTGCTGAGCTGGCTTTAAAGTGTGAAAGCCTCCAGGGCAACAAGAGGGTCCTTGATACAGTTGTGTGAAGGCTCTCGGGCAGGTTGACCAGGTTGCGAACTTTTAAACGACAAAACTATTAAACGAATGGAGGAGAAGGTTAAGAAGCAATACATTGATCGCAATGCACTGGTTCTAAATTTCGAACAGTTGCCCATCTCCCGTCGACGGAGGAAGCTTTACAGCCTCGCGATGGAAGGCCCACTTTACACGCCACAAGTAAGGGTAGATCCTTGAATAGATTTATACAGGACTTGAGGGGATGGTACGCCTCTAGCTCGATTTTAAGGGCAACGGGAGCCCAAGTGCTCCACAACAACGCGAATTTGAACCAATATTTGTTTGGTTCCACCTGGCAGCTGATTAGCTGTGCGTCTACGGGGAGGTCCAGTCGAACGAACACATGATGTTCGACTGCGCAGCTCTTGGGGGGCCAGAACTCAGGCCACCCTGAAACTTATAGGTCAAGGGGAAAATTGGCCACTTATAAGCGGCGAGTCAACGTGGGGTGAGCCGCATTGTCGGACCGTGTGGGAGTTCCTTGATGCCGCTGCTTTGTTCAACCAGCATCAATATTTTAAGGGATATAAGACTCCTACCGCTTGCTGTTTGAAGGTCCCTCTAGAAACAACTGGCCATCGGTGAAATATAGCTCCAAGCGCTATAATATGGTGGACAGGTACTTGCTGACAATCAGCTACTTAGACGTGGCAGCAAATTTCTGTCCTTGACGGAATAAATTTTAGTTTAATGACAAGTAATATATTCTAGCATGTATACGGGGAGCGCCTACGTATTTTAGTAATATATGACAAGTGAGCGGTAGGACGCGCAAACGATTGGTGTAGGACACCACGCTTATTCCGCTCACTCAGTTAGGTAAGCTGTAGGAGCTAATTAGGGTATTGGTCGCAAAACCGTTTTGAGGCACAGTAGCCGTTTGTGGTACGGACATTCGGGCTTATGCTTTAGGGCGACCGAATGGGGTGGTGGTGGGAGAAATGCCATACAAAGCAATGTGAACGGCTGGACACAAAAGCAGTTGGTGTAATAGACCGTGCCTATATCGTTCACGCAATTTGGTTAGCTCCAGGAGTTATTAGATACTAGGTCGCTTAAACTTACAAGTTATAGTAGCCCTTCGAGGCGTGGACATTCAGTTTCATGCTTTAGGGCGACTGAATGGGATGGTGGCGGAAGAAATTTCAGTAAATCCATCACAGCAGGTGTAGGATGGACTACAGTCGTACCGACTCTTCCTAAAATCGGGGTCAGCTTACCCCTAGCCGAGGCTACGACCAATTGAGTCTTCTCTAGCGAAAACTGAAGCCCGGTCTCCTGTAGGCGCGAAACAATTATGTTTATCGCCTCGTTTCCATTGTCCATCTCCACCCGTTCCGACTTCGCCGTTACCATGAGTGCCAATGCTAAGTCATCGGTGAACCCGGCAAGGACTTCCCAACGGGAAGCACGACGGACAGGACTTCATCATACGCGATGTTTCACAATATTGGTCCAACACTAAACCCTGCAGAACACCGTAACTCCTCATTCGTACCTCTCCCTCAGCGGATATACCCGTCGCCAGTCTTTCGGAAACGTAACGCTGGTTTATCCTCAGATAAGGACGGGCATTACTCTTCAGTGCCCGGAATATCGTGCCCCACGTTACACTGTTAAACGCGTTTTTTACTTCAAACAGGATCACCGCCGGAATCAAACGCGTATATCTTGAGCCCAATCTGACTCTCGGACGTTGGTCCTGACTATGGTATCTACAGTTGCCTTGCCCTTACGAAAGCCCTCTAGGGGTCTCTTAAGACCGCCAGTTGCTTCCAGCTCGTGGTTGTTAAAAGTACCCTCTCAGAAAAGCTTACTCAGGTAATTACTCAGAAGTCTGAGAACCATTTCGGGGTGACGCCATAGTTGAAAGCATCAACCATGCTCCACGCTTGTTGTTTTACAACAAGTTGGACAGTCTCCCTGTCACGCCTATGAAACAAGGTCACTTACTCTGCTTGATATTGCAACTGGCTACCACGAAATCCTCTTTGCTGACAAGTGGGATAGCAGCTGTTTCCACGCGGTTCGTTTTGCCGCATCGAGGTAAGAGAGCCTCCGCGCAACTCAATAGAGTAGCCCTGTCGAGGACGAAAAGACGCCTACCAAATTTTTTGGTAACAGTTTTGTAGCCATCTCCCCAGGTATCCTTTTTGAGGGTCTCAGTGTTCCCTCCACTTCTGCCGTATGGTCCTGGAGATCTCGTTCTTCAGATCCTGCCTAGTACTTTTGAATGTCATCCCGTCAATTGGTACAAAATTCGATATCATCCCTCCTATTGGCTCTGTAGTGTTCGCCTGGCGTTCATACAAGATAGTCTTAGCCTATCGACCTCGGCAGTACACCAATAGGCCCGTCTCCCATGGCGGCCTGCCTGACAGCTCGGTTGTCGAAATATCTAGCCATGCATAGCCTGGGCCACTGCCGTAGCGAATTACCCAGACAATGCACCATGGTCCTCGATAACGGCGGCGCTGCTGACAGCAGACAGCATCGCAGTCCCACTTCCTTTCAGCGGCCACTGTCATATTTGGTTCGCTGCAAAGCATGAAGTCAGTTTTTTCCCATCTTGCGACCTCTGCTGCAAAGTTGTAGACCCTCCGGCTCCTTTTTTTATTTGAAACAAAGCGTCAAGAGGTCAGAACCCTTGCACTTATGAGGCAAGATGCCCCGTATCCCAATACGGAAAAAATTTGGGATTCTTCTTTCGTCTGGCGACAGGACAGCTGACCCGGCCGATTTGGATCCTGCCCATAACTTGATCCACTTGCAGCACCGCCGTCTGGTTACTGCCAAAAGCCGGCTTAAGGGACATAATAGAAACCTATGTTTTATTCCAAGGGCACACGAGACGTCCTCTTGCACATCTCGGCATCTAAGTCCTTCACGTTGACGAAAGACTTCTTTTCGGCCCTCCCTCTGAAGGTCACATCAGCTCCCGCAACCTTTTACTTTATCATATCGGCAGCGTTGATTGTTGTTTTAAGCGGTGCTGTTCTTCGACGTTCTTGCCCTTTCTTATGGACCGGATATCTTTCGCCTACTTATCGGGGATCTCCTGTTTAACTGACCATAGAAGGTCGGCGAAGTACTTCACGCTTGACTTAATAATAGCAGTCTTGAACGGCGGGCATTCTGGATTTGTAGAGCCTGTTTATGTTGAGCCCCTTGACAGAAACCGCGAACTTCTTGTCCGAACGCCTTTTTACAGTTATTTACAAGGCAACGAATACAAAGCCCGATCTTGTCGGATGGACCCTGACACCAAGCCTGGCCATGACTGACTTTTCCATGATTTTGGAGAGCTGTATCTGTGCTCCCCTTGGAGTCCAAAGACCACAAAGGTCTGATGCAGTGTAACCTCCACTGCATCGCCTACTAGAAACCCAGCGGCAGGTCTCTCTAGAAGGTCGTGACCTGGGTTTCACCCAATCACCCTCAGTGAGTGGCTGAAGCCAGGGGATCCTCTCTCTTTTCTGTTCATACAGAAAAGAAAGAGGATACCTTTCAGTATTCGCGAAACACCGTAAGATATTGCTTCAAAGGATGAATGAGAATGATATATATGAATGTAAATGAAGTGTAGTCTTGAACAATCTCAGTTTGACCAATTCTGAGATGTGTGGTTAATTGAAGCCCAGTCATCAAAGAATCCGATATCCACGATATAGCATTCAAATGCGTATAAATGTAACTGCCTTTACTAGGATTTGAACCTTAGAACTCTGAACTTCCAAATCAGCTGATTTGCAATGATGAGTTCACAATTAGACCAACCTGGTGGGTTAAGGCCCTTACCCTTCCTGGTGAAGGCCTTTTGCATGTAAATGCTTTCATACGGTCACCAGGTCAATGTGACTGATGTAACTGTGTCGACCTCATGATAGTTGCAAATGGATTGCTTCATAAGCTGTTTTCAAAGCAGATGCCAGCCAGCTTTTACAGACAAGGCTCACAACCTTGTCATCTGCCACCCCCTATGAAATAAGGGGATTAAGCTCCCCTGCTCTTTCTTGATGTCTTGGTAGCAGCTTCTGCAATTTTTTTTCATCTGACAACACATTTTGATTCCTTGAATGGGAAGCGGTCATCAGCTGCTTTGTGTAGGTGCCTGCTGCTTTCCTTAATTTCCCACTTGATTTCGGTGATAGTCTGCACCAATTCATGTAGGGTCTTGATATCCAAGCTAGAGATAACAATGTCAAGTCCTAATGCTTGGTAACACCCTAGTCTGGACTCGTATGTAGCATTGAAACCATTTTTATGGTTCATTTTTTTTTTACTTTTAAATAAAAATGTTAGGGAAAAGTCTCTCTTAATACAGAGTACACAGTAATCATTTATTAATGTACTAAAAGCAGGTTACAGACCACTGTATTTAATTTCAAATAACTAAAATTCATTTCAGGCATGGAAGACAACATACAATAAATCCATCTAATGTTAACTATAGAGCGAATATATGGGCACTGAAAAGTGTTGGATGTACACATGTAATTGTTTCAACAGCTACTGGTTCTTTAAAAGAAGAAATTCGTCCAGGAGACTTTGTTATTCTTAATTCATTTATTGACAGGTATGTTAAAAAAAAATTGTTTTAGGGTTGTAATTTGCTGATTTTTGCCTTTTATATTAATTGCCATTTAGATTCCCTCAAAAATATGTTTGCTTCTATGAAATGTCTGTAAGAGAGATAGTTATATAAAATTAGATATCTATGTTTTTGCTTAGTAGAAAATAGTACCTTTTCACTACATAAAGTTATACTATTAGTTTATTAAACCAAAATATGTTACAATTCATTTGAAAAAAGCTATTATCATAATTAATTGTAAGTAAATATATAAAAATAAAAGAGATCTTTCATATTACTAGTTTTAATAAATTACAATTTATTTAAGAAATGTTTTTATCTATTAAGTTTTTAAGATTATCTTAAACCATTATGTACATAAAAACAAGCATTAAGATAACATACTTACTTTTGATTAGCAAGTAAGGTTATTTTCTTTTAAGTATCATTAAATGAAATTGCTTAAATATATACTCATATTTAATTATGATGAAAAAAGAGGTTGGAGTAATTTCTTAGTTAAATTATTAAATCTATACTTATTCAACACATACTTTTTTTCTGATAATAAAATTTATATTTGTCAATTTTATTACAGTATTATATGTTTGAAATCCATGTTGTACAATTATTGATTGCTGTTGAAATAAAGTAGTTTTTATTCTGATTTACATCATGTTGTATAGTTAGCCTCTGATATTTACAGACATATTGCACTTGTCTCACTTATGGTTTAGCTTGGTAGTTACAAGTATAATGACGATCCATAAATAAGAAATTTTTATTTTATGTATTTTTTTTTTTTTTTTTTTTTAGGTTTCATGCAACTTCTATAATCTCATGTTTTTGCCGTTTCATCTTATAAACTCTTGCAATGTTTTTCCTTCTGTTCTAGAAATCTTCAATATTGATGTAGTTCAAGGCCTCCAATGTTTTCTTTTTAACTTTATTGATCCAAAAAGTTTTTCTTTTTGATTCTATCTCACAAGGAAAAAATAAAAATTGTGTGGCACAAACCAAGTTGTATGTTTAAGTGAACAGATTTTGCAGAAACATATTTTGTTATCAAATTTTCCATTCATATCCACCAAGAATTCTTAAGACAAAGCAATCATCTTTAAAATCTTTATCAGTAGGTCAACAATATTTTTTGAATAAGCCCCTAAGAGGCTATATTATTCAACACAGAATAGTCGCTTATTAAATTTCTTCTTTTTGGATGTTTCAGTAATATGTTGGCCTCACAATTTTTTTTTTTGTGACTAGTTGTTTACATTCTTTCAGACCACTTCTGCCAACTCTTCTGGAGAACATTTGTAATTTTGTATATGTTTACTTAAAAAATCTTTATCATTAATCATTTCATCTGTAATGTTTAGTTTTGCAATTTCTCTTTTAACTTCTTTTACCCATAACAGAATTGTTTTGTTATTTTTTTCATTTTATCAAAAATTTGTTTTGTAAGTCTATCATTGCCAATTTCAAAAAGTTTTTTTTAAATTGCCATTTTTTTTTTTAATGTGTCCATAAAACTGTAACTGTTGTTTCTTAATTGCGTTTGAAATACATTCTTTTCTGGAATGTATATTTTCATATAATCTACTTCTTGCTTCAGACAAACATTGGTTGCACTTCAAGTGATATTTTACATTCTTATAATTGTGTCACTTATAAAACATTGTCTTACTAATAACCTAATTGTGAAAAGCATTTCAAAACGGTTAACATTGCGTCATACAATAGATATAGTCTTATAATTGCAAAATTGCCAATTTTGATTTAGACTGTCTGTCCATTCATCCTGAAGAGCTGTACACAGGAAACATACTGGCATTTCTGTATCTCTTACCACAGTAGTATAGAAACCTTAGGTTCAGACAAAGCCACTGTGCTTGAACCTAAGATTTTTTTTCACGAGAGTGACCCCCTCTTTCTAGTTAAATTTTCACCACGAAAGAGTATAGTAAGTACAGTTCTGTATTACAAAAAAAAATAGAAATAGATAGATAAAAATAATAATAAAAATAAATAATTTAAAATTTCATGAAATAATAAAAATAAAATAAACTAATTATGAAGGTTGTTTTATTACTTTGCCAGTTAACTACTACACTATAGTAAGCCACTATATTTTCATATATTAATAAACAATACGCGATTGTATTGGGTTTTAAATTCTCTTCAACTTCAATATTAATTTTTAAATCAATAACATACATTTTTATCGATTCATCTTGTCGTGAACAATCAATCACATATAATGGATATTTGATTTTATAATCTGAATATGTGTATGGTGAATCATTCATTTTATAATATGATTGTTTAAACTCCACAAACATCTTGTACATCAACATTCGATCTCCCTCTAAATCCTCATATGGATAACAGTTTGAATTTATGAATACTTTAATATTTTTAACGTTACACAAACCAAATTCTGACGCATTCTTTGTAGCTTTATTTAATCTATCGGTTTGAAAGCCTACAATAACGTATCGAGGTTTGTCTAATTGTGATGATGTTTTTACATTCCAAGTCATAGATTTTGTTTGTGGAAGTGTTGGATTCTGATGAAGTTCCCAACTTCTAAATGGTATATGCAACTCTTCATTTTTTTTCTCAATTTAGCCAATTCCAATTGATATCGATTCGACACCTTTAAATATGGTACAAGCCAAGCAATATCTGTTATTTCTAGTTTAGATTTATGGTCTGAAACTGTGGCCAGTATTGCGTTCACATCATCACTAGTACGTTTCAATAATAATTCTTGTCTGTTGTTTATAATTATATTTTTTTATGGTCTTCAGTAAAACCTAACAACATTGTGGTATGTATAAAGTAAAGCAGCCCCCATCATTGTCCATATTAATTTTATTTGTCCATTAACCCATCCAGCTTGTTCCAACAGTAGAATCAAATTATTTGTTATTGAAATCACATTTTTCATAATAGAGGTTACACCTACGTTTCTCGTGCTGGCCACCTCGTGACCATTTATTTTATAAATTATCTCATCGAATAGAAAGGCACCAGCAAAATTAACTAATTGTGATGTTGTTGATTTTTTATTGTTTTCACCTACAAGTTTCCCACGAATAAGTAGATATATCACCTGGAACTGTATACTCATCTGGTTGATTCATTCTTATTATAATCTTATCACCTGTTTTAAAGCTATTTTCAAATGGGCTGTGTTTGTGAACTTGTTTATATGTTGTCGTCTGTAGACACAAATTTTTTAACATTTAAATAATTCATCTTTCAATCTATATAATAAAAATTATTTTTTTTTATTTCAATAGCTTATTGATGCTTTTTAATTTTCCCCCGACGATTTCAAATCCTAGAGATTTTAATTTCTTAATGCTTTCCTCTGTTAATTTATAAATTTTTTTAACAACCAAAAACTCATCATCATCACTTATATATGGCATTTCTAATAAAAAGAAGAAAAAATCAAATTGTAATAATTTTTTTATTTACATTCTCTCAATACCAATGACATGCTTACTTGTTCACCACGTAAATTTAATAACTGTTGTTTTTCATCGGTCAATTTTATTATTAAATTGTTAATTTATTTTCATCTACTGGTACAAATGTAATATAAAATGGATATTCTTCAGTCACATCACCAGGATCGACACTTAGTGGGAAATCATACAAAATGCTATCTTGTTTCTCGTTTTTGTATCACCAGTAGTATTAAATAATATTACATCTACAGGAAGGAGCTATATTTATTATTCAATCTGAATGATGTGTTAGATTAGGTTTGAGAATTCTCAACCCATAACCCAAGAGACTACCAGTACTTGAATCTTTATCTGAAAAATCTATCCACACAGTGTTTTTAATTTCACATTGTAACGTATTTGTGTTTGCTCGCAAGGTGATGGATTTTTTAATTTTTTCATTTCATTTTGTATATATTCATCAATATCTTCAATTTCATAACTACCCATTGGTATTGTTGTGTAATTTTTCTTTGTATGTAATTTTTTCATCTTTTTTAACGTCCTGGTCGAACGCATAATACAATTTATTATTTTTGTTCTCTTCAACATTTGAAATAGTGTTGGCTATCATCAACCATTTTAATCCCAATTCATGTTAGCCTTTTGAAAGGTCTATTGGAGGAAAAAATGATTTTTTAATCAATGAATTATTTCCGTCAATCGATAACAAACACGACATATCTAAAATAAAAAAATTAAAAATATATAATTTATTCTGATAAAAATTCTAAACACAATCAACCACAAATTACATCATCATTGGCTTGATATCTATTATAATTGTACGTTACATTAGATTTTCCAAAATAATTCATCAATTCTGGAGGTGAGTGTATGTTTCCTATACTGTCAAAATAATCTACATTTTTATCGATTTTTCTAAAGCAAACTCAATGTGTACCACGACCCTTTGAAGTGTCCAAATTGATTATAGCACTTTCATTTTTTCTAATCTTTTTTGGTAAAGTATCCAACGTAAAAACACCTCTAAAATGTGGAATTTTCAATTGTTTTGCATACTCAATCAATTCGTTGTCATATAAAAGACGCCTCGTTATTGAATCGATTACTTTTTTTTCCGTTTTTTAATCTACCTCCACTTTTCTTTAATTTTAATCTACCCCCAAATTTAGACTTTAATTTCATTGCATTTGTTACAGCATAGGCAGCCATCTTTCAGTCAAATTATTACCTGGGGCAATTACACGTTCCCAAGCTTGCTCATCAAGTGCTTTATCATCTTTTGCTCTGGTTTTGGTATCTGAATATTTTAAATAGGCTATATCATGCATTTTACATGCATCATCCAATTTATTAACGCCTTTATCTCCACGTTTTAATCTTTTACCTAATTTTGTTCCAGGTCCATATTAATTATAATCTGGTACGTGTGCTTCAACTGGTAATAAATTTACAGCTTTATTCACCACAGAACCAATAATACCATGGCCTTTTTTCATCTTTGTTATCGTCTTCTTCTTCATGTCTATATATAAAAAAATTTAATTTCAATTTAAATAAATTATTGGTATTTCATCCAATAAATTTTTTTGAATATTTCTATGTTTTATCAAATACTTTTAATTTAGTAATTTCATTTTCACAAATCATTTCGCCCACCATAGATTCAATCTCTTGCATTTTATTCTGTACATATGTTTTGATTGTAATTTTCAAGAGATCTTCACTAAAGAAACCATGCATCTTTTCATCTATATATGTATCTATTTTTGTTTTAAGCAATTCAATTGAATCTTTCATAAACGTTTTAGTTTCTTCACCCATCTTTAATATTTTATCATCTATATGTTTTTGTATGTATTTGTCAGACTCATCCAATCTTTCAAGTCCGACAAAATGTTCTTTGAGAATGGTTATATATTTGTCAAACATAAGTTTACATCGTTTAAAATTCAATGCATCCGTATCAGCAATAGGATCAGATATGTTACACAATCTATGATGTTTATATCAAAATTTCCATCTGGTGTGAGTGAAAAACCTATCCCTGGTGGGCCTCATTTTCCACAACCTTTGCTTAATTTTAATCATGACATTTCTCTATATAAAAAATAACAAATTAATGTTCAAAAATCTATTCAAATTCACCATCTTTCAATTCTTTAATTATAGATATGATTTCATTTGAAACACTCTTGTTTCCAGTGTCATATTCACCCACAAGTGTATACATTCTATCTATCAACTCGTTTGGAACGTCCCAATATAAATATCCTGGATTGTAATTGAATTGAGCATGTAACAACCCAGAACCACTAAAAGACGTGGATGGTGTTTTATTTGGGGGATTGGGTTAACAGGATTTTTTGAAGGAAACAGTTTTCTAATCACTTCATTATATTTGAAGGATTTATTCGATTTTACTGTATCTGTATCATGTCATACCATCAAATAAACACCAGTATATTTTAACATTTCACCATAAGCGTGCATATCTGCTCTGTGAACCTTTTTCAAGTCTGGATTTTTATAAACTACTCTGAAAGACCTGGTGTGGCTGGATAAACGAAATCCCCCATATGAATTTTATCATTTATAAATTTAATTTGAATGTCTCCCAAAGTGCAAGTATCTGTATTTTTACCATACACATGATCTAGAGATACTTTTGCACCTGTTTTTTACATTTCCAAGTATGGTTTAATTATTTCAGTTGTAGTTATGTCGGAAGATTGACTTCTAATATAGATGTATATTTTGTATATATTCTAGGTTCTTCATCTTGAGATTGTTCAGAGTGTAGTGATAATGTTGTTTGTTCAGATAACAATGTTGAAGAGGCTACATCTTCTTCTTCATCATCTTCCAACAAAACTCTGTTTACACCTATCTTGATGTCTTTCTAAATGAGGTAACAATCTATCTCCCAGTTCACTTTCTACTCTATATCAATTTCTCCATCGGTTGGAGGTGGTCTTGGTTTATCTACTTTTTCTTTAATTTTATTTATAGGGTCTATTATCGGTTTGAAGTGTTTAGCTAATAAATAAAGCTTCTTCTTCAGCCAAACCCATCATAAAGGCTGCATGTTTACGTTTAAAATCTTTATTAAGCTTATCGATTTCAATCATTTGTTTCTCTTTCTTCATTGTTCTAAGAAGAAAAAATAAAATTAAAAACTATTATTTTATTAGTGATATTAAACACAACGTTTAACGTTAAACGTCATTCAGCAATGATGAATTTATCGATACTGTTTCTATATTCACCTTTATTTTTATCGTTCTCTTTATCAATAACTAGAGAACTATATTGGTTTGTGTTCCAAACTTGTTCACACATCGATTTAAAATCATCAAAAGACATGTCAACGTTTACATGATCATCGTAAATGTGTTTTAAATTTAAATTGTCTTGTATGAGTTGGTTTGGTATTTTAGTATATGTTTGTGCTAGATAAAAACAATCAATTTTATTATGACGACCCCTTGCAAAACAAGCACCGATATTATTTTGTTCCTCTTTGATTACATCATCAGAAATCATTATTGAATGGGGGTCAATAGACTCTGGTTGTATAACTTGATTATTTTCAATATATTCATAATAACCCATTTCAGGATTCAACATCATCAAATTTGAAAACAGTCTATAAATAGGTTGTTGAAGAGACTAAGAAAATGTACAAGTTTTGAAAACATATTCAGTTTTCTCGAACTAAAAGATTAAAAACTACATTTGTTTTACCACAGTTCAGTGGGCCACATACAATACATCTAATAGTGTTTGGTAAGAGAGAACCTTGTCTACTTTGTTTTTTGAATGCATATCCCCTCATTGTGTTCACACAATGATAGGGAATTTTGTTTTCTATTGTACTTCCTTCATATCTCTAGAAAAAAAATTCAAATTAAAAATTAATGAATTATTAGAAACAAGTGTCTCTATAAAATCATCTTCAAGTTCTTTTCTAAATGACTCTACTTCATCAAATAGACGCGAGTAAAAAGAATAAAAAAAATTAATAAATTATTGAAAATTTAAACTCACATTGAAACAACCGCTCACATGTAAAAGAATAAAATTAATTTTTGATAAATCATTGTGAAATTCTTTTCTAAATGACTACATCATCAATATCATAACATTTATCAAAAATAGTGGTCACATTTATGAATTGTGTCATATCTATTTTCAAATGTATTGTTTTGCAATCATTATTTAAATAATTAATATAATAGAATGAGTCGATTGCAGAATTAATTGTAGATTCTACACGCATTGAACTGTATTCATCCGGATCTATAAGGGTTGAATATTTGATGTGGGTTCTATGGGTTGAAAATTAATTTTGATGTTTAATTAATAATTATAATAGTTTTTTTATAAATTGCATCAAAAATAGTGTCGCATTTATCAATTGTTTGTTAACCTATCTTCAAATATATTTCTTCGCAATCAGTAGTATCTAATTCTTTAATAATAGAATAGAACAAATCAATTGCGTCAATAATTTCAGATTTTACATGTGTTTCACTATTTTCATCATGATTTATAATGGTTGAATATTTAAATCTAGGTCTTGAATTTAGTAATTTAAATTTACCAAAAATTTTATTTAAAAGATCCATTTTTCTCTCTTTATGTAAATTAAATTTTTTTATTCAAATAGACCATTGATAATAGTAGGTTTTTGATTTATTTACAAACTCTATTCCAGTAAAAAAAATAAAAATTAATCAATTTTAAACTCACATTTAAAACATCAAAATTAGAGAAGTTAAACTCACATTGAAACAACCACTCGCATTAAAATTAATCTTTGATAAGAGAAGTTAAAATTACATTGAAACAAGCGCTCGCATTAAAAGTAAGTTTTAATAAATCATTTTCAAGTGTTTTTTTTCCAAATGAATCTACATTATTAATATCATAACATTTATCAAAAATAGTTTTGCATTTATGAATTGTTTGATGATCTGTTTTCAAATTTATTATTTCACAACCAATATCTAATTCATTAATAATAGAATAGAACAAATCAATTGCTTCTAATAGACTATATTCGGTATTCACCATAATAGTGACTTATAAGTAGAGAAAATTCAGTTCTAGGTTTTGAATTTGGTAACTTAAATTTACTAATAATTTTATTATTATGAAGTTTCATTTCTCTCTCTATATTTAAATTAAATTTTTTTATTCAAGTAGACTATTGATAATAGTAAGTTTTTGATTTATTTACAAACTCTATATTTGAGTAAAAAAATAAAAATTAATAAATTTTAAACTCACATTTAAAACATTAAAATTAGAGAAGTTAAACAAGTGCTCATATTAAAATTAATTTTCAAATTCTTAGACTATAGAACAGGTTTCTATTCACAACCTCTATTCAAATAATAATAATAAGTAAAAATAAAATATCATTAAGAGTGAAACAATTGACATTGTGTGGGAATCTATATATAAAAATTGAATAAAATATTACAAAACATCACTCAAATCAATTGAATGACTTATCAAAACCTAACCATTTTACATAGGCTTTGTCACCTTTTTGTCTGAGTATTTTTCAATTTGATATACATCTTTGTGTTTGGTTTTTATAGTTCGTGTTGATAAAAATATCCTTTTATGAGTTCAATTTGTGAATCAATTAGTTCATTTGTTATAGGACTGGATTCAGTGTGTACTATATGTATTTTAAATATTTCATTCATCCAATTTGGTAGCTAACCCTTTTCAAGTCCTTTTTTATGTTTACTTATACCAACATGATCACCAACATAAAATTTAATTTTTATAACCTTTTTTCTATTGTATATTTTACTTAGATTTGCTAACACTTATTTTTATTTTTATTCACATCTTTAGGTTTAAATGATGTAGATGAATGTATAGTATCGTTGTATTGATCAACAAGTTTGTAGTATATCAATCCATTTATAGTTGCCATTTTTTGTGAATTTAGTCCACATTTTTGTTTTCAACATTCTATTGAAGCATTCAATAATAGCAGCTTTTTTATCTAAATAAGTGGAATAATGATTTATGCTGAATTTTTTCAACAAGGCTTTCACTTGTGGATTATAAAATTCCTTTCCCTGATCTGTTTGAAAATGTTTCATTTTATGTTTTTTTCAATATTGGTTCCAAAACAAACGCGACCTCTTTACCCATCTTATTCTTTAAAGCCACAGCATATGCAAATTTAGTAAAACAGTCGATGATGGTCAGCAAATATTTATAACCTTTATTGGTTTGAGAATAAGGTATCATTTCAACTATCTGCTTGCTCAAGATCGTTTAGACCCTTTAATTCGGTCTTTCTAGTAGGATAATTACATCTAGCTGGCTTGTGTAATTCTTTTGCTAAATTGGCTTTAATTGACATGTATTCTAAAAAGTAGAGAAAAAAATAATAATTTATACTAGTCTTCTACTGTTATCATGATTTTCACCTTATTAAAAGTTTTATCATACAACAAATCTAACTTTTGTATGAAATCATAAAATTTCATATTTATATTAAAATGATTACATTTTCTTTTAAATTTAAGATCTTTAAAAGCAATATTAAAAAATCTTACACTATTTGGATATTTTAATTTTTGATTAACAATTTTAAAATTGGGATTTGTTTTTTTAAGTTTATTCAATGCTTCTTCTCGATTTCTATATTGAACACGAATAGCATAATATTTATACTCTTCGTCATCTTTATTTTTATCTAAAATTATAACACAGTTATCACTTTCATTGAGTGGATCAAGTGTAGATAAATATGGTGGCCATAGTTGTAATTTTTTTTTACATTACCCTTTAATTCCTTAATTTGCAACTTACATTTTAAATTTACATCTACAAGTCTATTATTTTCAATTTCTATATATTGCAACTTTGAATGCAACTGAACAATATCATCTTTATATGACTTAAAATCTTTAATGAAATAATCTATTATATCATAACATTAATCATAAAAATCTTTTGATATCCACAAAGCAATATCAAGTAACAATTTTTTATAAACGTATTTACTGGTAATAATTTTAGTTATTTCATCTTTATTTTCACTTTTAACATTATAATAAGCCGATCCTTGAATCTGAGGGTTGGCTTTATTATTGTAAAATTTAATTAATTCTTTTGAATCTTTATTACGAAACCAATTATATTGTTTCCCACCATCTTTACATAATTTTGTTGCATTAAAAAAACCTGTATTTGTATCAATAATTAGCTTAAAATCGTCAAAGATACCATACAAATAGTTGTCTTTTATATGTTTATAATAAACATCTATTAAACTCATTTTGTCTATATAAAAAAAAAGTTTTTTCAACAACAATAAAATATTAATTTTATATATTTTTAATTATTATATAAAATTGCAAAAAAGTCTAATATTTTCGATAAATTGAAAAGTTTAAATTATTGTAATAATATTAATAAATATTAATACAATAATTAGTACTCATTAGTAATTTAATAATATTATATTTACATTAAATAGAGATCAAAGGTCAGTGCTATTGTTAATCTTTCATTGAATAAAAAAAGACAATTATTATAATGAATGATTGACAGCATAACATATCTATTAAACTTATTTTATCTCTATAAATAAAATAAATTTTTTTTTACAACAATAAAACATTTTAAATATTTTTACTTATTTTATAGAATCATAAAAATGTCTAATATTTTCAATAAATTTAATAGTTTAAATTATTGTAATAATATTAAAAATATTAGTGAAATGATACACAATAGACGATATAAATTGAAAAAGTAGAATTTACAAAGACAAAAAATGGTGATTCAATTATTGTATCAATTGAAGGATGTGGAAAAATATTTTTACCTCAAAGATTCAATGATCTTACACTATCAGATTTGAATGAAATTAATAATACTAAAGAAGTTTATATAACATATAAGGACTTGAAAAAACTGTCTAATGGTCATAATTATCATGATGTAGTGTTTACATGTATTGATGTTCCATATTAAATTCCATATTTTAAAGATGTAATGTAGATTATTTTTACTTATTATATAGAATTGTAAAAATGTTTATATTTTCAATAAATTTAAAAATTTAAATTATTCCAATAATATTAAAAATATGTATTGATATTACATATTAAATAATACACAATACATATGAAATTAATTTCTTTTCTTTTTTATCATATATTCATCAATTTCTTTATCTCCATATGGAAGTACATCTATTAGGTTTTCTAACACGAATCTTTTGTCATCATATGGAAAGAGAGAGAGAGCTTTTTACACTGATCAATCAAGTATATTTGATGATTAAAACTATGTAATGATTTCTAGGCGGAATATGAAATGTTTCTATTGAATAAACAATCTTTATAAATTTCATGATTTAAAACGTTTAAATTACAATCTTTATCAAATATACGAGAACCTTTTTTAATTCCCTTGGCAGTTTTTTTTTTTAAATAACACTGTTTTCTTCCCCAAAGCATTGAATACATTTTTGCTCTTAATCCAACAAATTCATAGATTGGCATCCCACTCATTTTATCTTTTAAAAGACCAATGTCAAATTCACACATTGCATAAACATTTGGATCTTGTTGATTCAATCGTTTTATTGTTTTAAAATGTTCCTCTTTTGTTGGTATAATTGAGTATAATAACAAATCTGTTTCTGTCATTAGTAGTTTTATGTTTTCATGCCCATACCTAGGTAAAAAGTGATTGTAATGATAATCATATATGATTAGTTTTGCCAAACCTGTCACTGTTAAACCTACATACATGGGTTTGTTTAAGTATATATTTTTTTTCAGCATTGATAATATTCCAACTACATTGTTTCTATAAATATAATAATGTTTTACTCTTGGACTGGTGTTTAATTTTTTAAATTTTAATTTGTTGATCAAACGCATATCAATTCACTTTCTTACATTTTCAATAATTTTACCATATACATTGTTGATCAATAGTTTATAAATTTTTTTTCAATTGGGTCTTTTGTGTTACACCATGCATTGAAATTTTTCCAAACATAATCTTTCAACCATGGAGATTGATTAAAACTGTGTATTTTCTTCAACACCATACCTTGTTGAAGATACAATTTTAACATTCTATAATGTAAAGCGTATTTGTGTTTATCTTCCAAAGTACACAATAATTTTTTAAACACCACTCATTTTTCATCAGAAAGAAATGGAGAAATCATATTATTGGGAATGGCTTTTTTCTCTGGTGCGAGTAGATAATCTCTGTGTGTTTCATGTAAGTGTTTGGGGTATGCTAAATCAACTTCAGAAATATAACTATTTCCTCATCGTCTTTCACATTGAACAAAATTCAAGTATTTTTTCATCACATCAACTGAATCCATCTACAGGCAATGGTTCCATCATACAGTGACCATAAAGAGATTGGACATCATAATATTTAATAAATTTCATCAGTTTATCTTCATCATAATTATCTATATTTTGATCGTTTGCAAATGCATAACGATTGGAAATCAATCATACACACCACCACGAATGCCTTTTTCAAAAAACAAATACATATCTCGGTCTGTAACAAGTTCTAATTGTACTTTTATAGCCTTAAGTGCTGCAAACCATGATAAATGTGGCGCTGATATATAATGACAAGGATATAAATTGTTTATATCAATCATTTGATTATGAGAACTTTCAAATATATCAGCCAACAGCATGATATCCAATTTCATATAGAAATCATAATATTCACCGTGTGTTAATTTTAAAACTATTCCAAATGTTTTGAGCATATTTATAATCAAATTCAGATATGTTTTCTCTCTTTTGATCATCATAAGCTTTAAGCCTCAATGGGTGGTAATTGTGTTTCATTGAAAACAGATGTTGATGTAATATATGTATAGGGATAAACACCTTTTTGTCGAATTAACATATCAAACAAATCTCTATCTTTATTCTTTTCATCGCAATTACTTTCTATATTTTTTTTAATTTGAGAGTATGTTGTTTTAAACAATTCTTTCTAAATAAATGACCACGATCAAATAAACTGTGCACCAGATCATCTAAGCTATAAGATAGAAATTGATATGATATTTCCTTCTTCAGTGTTATAGATTCAAATTTCAAATTTATCTTTCAATTCATCCAATGCTAATACAATATGATATGAATCATAACCACATAAATTATGAAATACAACTGGAATAAATGTTATGTGTTTACAATTTAAATTACAGTTTTCATGTGCACTGCCAATAAATTTACCACTTGTGTGAGAATGATGTCTTACACGACTCCCAACAATCTCATCTCCACATATAACACATTTAGTATGTTCTTTGAATCTTTTTTGATCTTTTTCACTCATAATACACTCTTTATTAGTTGATAATTCCTTTTTGAAATACTCATATTTGTCATATAAATCAATGAGAAACATTTCAACTACCTTATCATCATCTATAATAGCTCTGTATAATTTTGAATCTACAACAACAATTTTCATCTAGTATAATATAACAATATCCAGATGGTTTATGAGTGTGTATTTTTGTAGTATTACTAGTGGCTGGTTCAGGATTCACAATATGATTTGGAATGATAAACGATTCGAAATCTGCGTATATAACAAAAGGCACACGTAATGTTGAAGAGTAGTCTTTAAACGATACTATATTACCACATCTACAATTCTCTCCATTACCAATCCAGTCATTTGTCATTCTAATTCTTTGAACCTTTCCTTGCTTACAATCTTCAATATGTTTTCCAAGCTTTTCTTTAGCTTTGCTTTCACTAGTCCAAGATTTAAAACAATACAAACAATAGGGGCAATATTCACCTTTTCTAGGACTTTTATTATTACCACTCAACGTCCTTGATAAACCATTATTGTTTGTCATATTTATTAGAGTATTATGGGAGCGAATTAATTTAACATCAGTTAATAATAACAACCAAACAACAATTTTTCGATTATCATTTACACGTTTTATATATACATTATTAGCATTAAATGATGATTCTTTATCATCTTCGATATCATAACACAACACATTTACACCAATATTTGGGTTTTGAGCTTCAGATTTATCAATGCCTTTAATATAAACAGGATACTCTATTCCTTTCATGTTTAAATGATTTTCAAATTGTTTATAGAATGAAACACGATACTTATTTTTATTGTTAGGAAATAGATGTGCTAGAACAGACCATAAAAAACATTTTTGATCTGCATTTTGTATATTTATTGTAGCGCGTTTATTTAATAAAGCTTTTGGTGTTGGTAAATATGTACTGTTACCCCCATAAAGTGAATAGAATTCTGATATTGAAAGATCCAATCGTAATATTTTATTCATAACCCAACCACTTCCCATTTGAATAAATCTTTTAAAAGATTCGTTAATTTTTTCATAGGCTTCTTAAATACTGTTCATTCAAGACGCTTGTATTTTCATATACATTTAAGGCAAATTGAGTGCTGCTGTGTAAGTTAACTTCACAAAAATCACATTTATCAGCCACGCATTTTTGTACCTCAACAACAACGATGATATATTATTTATATTTAATATTGTCTCAATTTTATATTTTTCAACTGGTAATTTTATAGCATTAAATACCCTTTCTTTCATACCCATTAAAAATTCATAAATATCCACAAAATTGTTATCACTAACATTCCACGAATGTTTTATTAAAGAACCACCTAATGCTTGTTCTGTATCTGGTATTTGAATTTATAGCATCAATTCAGAAACAAATATTTCTTTATTTAGTTTGTGTTTCAGTTCAAAATAATGTTTAGTTAAATCATCAAAACCGCTAAAAATAGACAATTTATTTTCCACAAAGTTTTATTTTTTTTCAATTTGTTTGATTTATAAAGATTTTTTCCATAAGAAATAAATAAATCTTTATCATATTCACAAATTAATTGTATAGTAAATGGATTAGAAGTGTATTTTTTATATAATTGTTCAATATCATCATCATTTAAATTATCTAAAAATGTAATTAAATCATACTAGTCAGACAGATTTTCATAACAAAATACTATTTTACTAACATTATCAATTAATTCAAATTTTATGGTTTTTTGTATTCTCATTATAATTTTAATAATCATGTATTATTGATGTTAACATCCACTCTATATATATATATATATAGATATGTAAAAGATTGGGGATTCCCCATTGACGTCATTCACTAATTTTAAATAATCACGTGTTAACATTCACTATATACGTGTAAAAGATTGGGGATTCCCCATTGACGTTATTTACTAATCATGTGTTATAGACATGTAAAAGATTGGGGAATTCCTGTTGACGTTAGTTATTTTTATTCTTTTGTAATTAATGAGTATTGTTTTATGAAGGAAACAGAATTGTGCTTACTACATTCTTTCGTGGTGAAAATTTAAATAGAAAGGAGGGTCGCTCTCAGGTTCAAGCACAATCTTTAATGTATTGATTTATTGAAGGAGACAGAGTTGTATTTTGCTGTGCTTTTTGTAGTAAATACACTCTTCCATGGTGAAAATTTAACTAGAAAGAGGGGGTCGCTCTCGTGAAAAAACCTCAGGTTCAAACACAGTGGCTTGTGCTGGCAGTGTGTTTGAACCTGAGGTTCAAACACAAATTATACTATAATTTTGTTGTGCTTGCAGCATTACTATTGTGATAGTTTATATTTTAAAATTGTGTTTTAACAATGTTTTGTTTTAAATAGAACATTTTTAATTACTGCTGGACTCTATGAAAAAATATTATAAATAGTAGTCATAGGTAGACAATTAGCCAGAGTAACTAACTCTCATTCATGATAACTTCTAACTTAGACAGTGAAGATGAATGTATCCTTATCTAATCTAATTACAAAAAATAGTATGAGGCCTAAAATTAGCAATTTTAACTTAGATCTAATGGATGTATATGTTATGAGCGACAATGATGATCGTGACTTAGATCCAGATTATTTTCCAACTTGTGATATTGAGTGTTGCAAGAAAGATATTTACTCTCATTGTGATATTTGCAAGTGTGTTCTGTGCAAAGATCACACTACTAAAAAACTAAAAGTTCATGTGAAGATGACTATAAATTAGATGTTTTTTCAAACTTACCCATGAAAAAGTTAGAGCTATTAAAAAACATGCTGAAGACCTTGCATTGCAACTACAGATACAAAACAATACTGAAAAAACTTCTTCTAGGTCTAACATAATGCTATCGGCCCTAAGGCTACTAACTCCATAAATGATCAACAACTTAATAGCTGTGAAATACGTGTTTGCAAGAAAGACGTTTATTCTGCTTTCCCACTGTGCTGCCATTATCTTTGTTACATCATCTGTTATCTTTGTTATCATCTTGATAAAAGTATTTTCACCAATATCCGTCAGGTTGAAGAAAATTGTACAATTATTGTAAACCCAATAAAGCCTGAAACAATAAATAAAAGATCACTTATACTAATCGGTAATTCAATCAGTTTGCTGTGTGAATCATTTGAAGTTGATGGAAAGAAAGGAGAGTACCACTGAGAGTATTGCACTACAGAAATGTAACGAAGGAGTTGATAAAAAAAAAACAGCAAAAGAGCAGAAAAATAAAGGTGAGGAACATGTTAGTCGTATGACACATGAAACTGTTTCTGCTAGAAATAAACTTAAAGAAAGGTGCAATGGGGAAGTTTGTGAAAAATTTGGTCATAAGTGTTTACAAATATCTGACAAAGAAAGAAAAAAAAATTTAGAGGAATTTTTTGGAACTGCAAACCTACATCTTCAGAGAGAATTGTAGCGAGATATGTAAACCAAAAACAGAAATATTTTAAACACATTGGATATTTAACTGTTCATACAGCACTGTCCAAAGTTGTCCAACATAATTAAAAAACCAGGACATGGCTATCTGTGAAACAGTAAAGGCGCTTATCAACAGATTTTCACACATGGAATCACATTGTTGCTGTTCATGGACTTTAAAAGAATACTTGCATCCAGACCTAAGTCTATATAAAAATGTTGGATATGTTCAACAGTGAACATGAGTCAACAGGAATCACTACCAGTTGCTTTACCTACAGTAATGAGTTCATGAAGATGAACCATGCACTCCACCATCCTAAGAAGGACCTGTGTACACTTTGTAATGTGTAAAGAAGTGGCGATGGGGACAAAAAGGAAGAGCTTGACATTAATATCAAAGCCACATTATTGAAAAATTGGCAGTGAGACAGATGAAACTTACATTAAAGAAAATCTAGTGGATGAAACTTGTGTGCCACTTTCAATTTATAAGTTATATTGCTACCTATAGCTGCAGAGTCAGCTTTTCTATCAGAGAAGCTGACTCTGCTTAATAATTACAATCTTTCAATTCATAATATGAGGGCAAGTTTGTGCTTGTTGGTGTGCCACAAGAGCTGCTTGTCTTGAGCACTTCCAGTAGTTCTTGGTCCTCTAACTAGAATACATAATAGGTTGCTCTTCGCCAGCCACTTTCCAGCATGTTGGAAGTGCGGTTATAGAACAGTCGCGGGAGGCTGTCTGTGTTATAGCTGGAGTCAAAGCAATAGATATCTTGGCTAATGAGCATAAGGAACGCCATATTTTCAAGGTAAATAACCTACTGACGTCAGAACAAAAGCAGGAGATTGAAGACCAGGGCCTTGCGTCTTGGCAGGTCAGGTGGGACGAATCCCCCACAGGTCGCTACACGCATGGTATATTTCCTATAGTGTCTGATTTAGGTTCAAGGGTCTCTTCCAATCAGTATATCACATAGTTTCTTTCTGAGCATGGCCATTCGGGCAAGTTTTGCTAGGTTTCATTTGGTGATTCGAGTCAATGCCTGGAGTGTGGGACTGATGATACAGTGGACCACATTGTCTATGTCTGTCCCCCAATACGAGGTCGAACGTTCACAAGCTGTTAGGGAACTTGAGAGAATACATTCTTTTCTGGATCTCCATAAACTGGATGATCCACAAGGAGTGGTCTATAGCAGCTGGTTTTCTTCGCGCCCTTGCAGTGTGGAGATCTGCAGAGGTAATTTATCGAGGTACTTGATCGTGGTAGGATCCCAGGTGGCTAGGGTTCCAGCTTAGGCATTGGATTGGATAGCCACATTGGCATCATACCACAGTTATATTGGTGTTGTTTGTGATTCAATTTGGGGCACCCGCTGGTGGGAGTGGCTGCACCACTGGGGTATGGTAACCCATGCAACTGGGGGCATGGTTTTCCTCTGCCGTTGGCAGTCCTGATCGTGAATTGGTAATGCCACGCAAGACTCCATGATGTGACAGAGTGGTGGTGCGGGGTTTTCCCTGGCTCCGCAGACCAGAATGAGATTACGTTCCCCTTGTTAGGTGACCTATGTTGCGTAAGACATAATTTTGATTGGTATGAGTGTAGCACTGATTTAACTTAAAACTTGTTAATTTTCTGAGGCATTCACAATCACGAACGGTGCTGTCAAATCTGGACTAGGCATGGGGTTTGCACTTCCGCGGTTTTGATTAGTTAGTTTGAGGGAATAATGTTAGGTTGGATGTGAAGATGTCCATTTGAGGCTATGTGAAGGCGAAATTTGATATGTATTTTACTGATTCAAATTTCAAGGCATTTACATCGGTGGCATCCTGACCAAGGCCTGGCTGATGACTGTGACCCTCTAGATGTAATCTAGAGGGTCTAAAGATGACCTCCAGTAAAGCCCCTCATGGCTTAGAACGGAGGGGGTGGTAATGTCACAAAGGGCAAGAAGATGTCCTCCGTTAAAGCCATTACTGGCAAGGAACGGAGGGGGTGGTGTAGCGACCTGACACGCTACGAGGCGGGATCTTTTCCCCTCGGGGGGGAATTGAGATGGTAATGTCACAAGGGCATAGGTTGATGAGGATCTTCAGAGATTGCCACGTGCCTTTATAAGTTCCATTTAAATATAAAAATATTGTAAAGGAAATATTTTTGTTCTCTGATAATTGCTGTGGTCATAACAAGAATTTGGCCATTGCCACAATGTTGCTTCATGCTGTAAGCATCTCTAAAAATATAACTTTCATATCTTTAAATTTTTTTGAACTGTACCATGGATAGAACAAGGGAGACTTAACACATAGTATTATCCATTCTGCACTGAGTACTGCTGGTACCATATTTGATCCATCTGAACTCAAATCAGTTATTCACCTCACACGTAGAAAAAACTGTACACAGTCCAAAGCATGGAAAACACAGATTTCTTAGGCTTTATGGAGCATGCCAGAAAACTTAGAATCCTTTCTATGTGGCATGTATGACAAAGGTTAGAAGCTCAGCTGGCCTACCATGGTAGAATGCATGGTTATTAAACACCTAACAAAGTATTTTTTAAATCAAGCCATTTAAGTGCCAAATATAGAAGTTTGACCATTCCAAGAACTGACATCGCCCCCATTGTGAAGCCAAGTCGAGTTTACAATGAAGACCAACCGAAATTAAGCAAAGAAGATATGATAACTTGTTGGAACTCTGTACTGGTGCAACGCCTATCATTAGAGGAGAAGGAAACTTAAATTTCTATAAAAACTTGTGCCATCAGTAAAAGTTAGTGAACTTCTTGAATGACGGTCAATGGAATTTAAATCCTTCTAACTTTTGATAGTACTACAGTGAGTTTTTATGTTTTTGTGCTTAAATAAAATAATTGTTCAGTTTTGAAAATTACATTTTCTCAATTCCCAATATCTTTTCTTATTTTATTTCACAAAAACAGTTATTCTGTGGGATAAAAAAAGTTAAATCTAAAATATACAGTCATAAATGACTTAGATTACTTTCCTTTTGTGAGACATACTGTCATATCTGCTTTAAAACGTCGGGGAGAAGAAGAAAAAAGAAAATTTGAATTTTGAATCGCATTTCATTAATGCCCATATCTTTAAGTATTCTAGGCTAACATTTCATTGCATGAGGTTGCTTACATACAAAGTTACAATGTGAAATGTAATTATGCTTTTCTTTAAATTGTTCTAAAAAGTTGCCATTTCGCAGTAATGGTACTATGTGTATGTATGACAAAACAGTTTTGACAGCTGATTTATTTTTTTTTTAAATAAAACTTGACACTCAGAAAAATTACCAACATTCCTTACAGATATTTGAAAACTTATAATAAAACAAACAATAGTGACAATACATTCAACTGCTTGAAAATTATGTTGACTTGTGACTGTTATAAGCATGTCATGTAAGTCTTGATTCGTGCATCAAATTCATCTTGTTGATTTCAGTTTGTACTATGAGCGAGATTTAGTAAGGTAAAAAATTTATATATTGTGGTCAATTATTTTTATTTTGCATGTGTATTCTTCAGTTTTGTATCTGTTGATCTGGAGTGTGTTGTTTTATCTTTTGATGGATATATATCCAAATTGCCCAGTAAAGCACTTATTACAAAGTCCAGCTGAATTGTGTTAATCAACTTATATTTGTAATGTTTGGCAGTATAAACTTTTGCATTATAAATCTATTTCTTTTTTTATATTTATTTATATTTATTATTACTACATTAATGTTTTTATTATATGTTTAAAATTTCAGCTTTTAGAAATTAATTTTTTGTCTTGCAGAACCACGTCAAGGAAGACAACATTTTATGATGGAACTAATGAATATTTTAGTGGTGTTGGTCACATTCCAATGGAACCAGCTTTTTGTAATGCCACTCGTAAAATATTATATGATGTAGCCGTTTCATTAGGATTAACTGTACATCCTAATGGTACAGCCGTTACCATTGAAGGTCCCCGTTTTTCAACAAAAGCCGAAAGTCATATGTTCAGATGTTGGGGTGCTCATCTAGTTAATATGACTCTAGTTCCTGAAGTACGTTTAATTTTCATTTTCAGATAGCTATATTTTTCTTCCACTTAAGAATCTTTAATGCATAATTAATTTTGTAAGATTTTCTATTTTGTACTTAAAATGATGAGTATCAATTTGCAAGCTGTTACTTATAAATAAATATTTATTCATATATATTTTACTTGCTTAAAATAATAATTTAGAGTAAAAGAGTTGATTCAGCTTATTAGCATATTATGACTAGGTGAAATGTGCTGTTGTTTACTCTGTTGTGAATATAATGTTTTTCCTTTTTATTACCATTAAATTATTTAAATGGCACTGAATTAGAATTATTATACGAGTTAGGAAGTTAAGTGATGAATTGAACTTTGATAACATTTCATTTTATGTGAATCTATAGATTGTTAATCAAGTTGCTGATATTGTTTATTGTAGTCTCCTACTTCCCATGCCTCCCTGTGGTCATTTAAATCTGGTTTATAAAGTTTTAAAATAAATAAATAAATGGATATCACCATAGTACTGTTTAATTCAGGTACAATCATTAGAATCGGTTTGGTGTATTATTGATCAACTTATTCCAAAAGTAGCAATGGTTACTGGGAAAAAAACCATTGTAAAATGCTTTGGAAGTTTTATCAAACCATTCAATTGTTAAATGGGGATTGCTGACAAAGAAAGAAATTTCGGTCGGCAAGTGATTTGCAAATAATGTTGAATTAAAAGGAAGTATCAAGCAAATTAAAGAGACTAGTAGCAAAGGAGTATGACAAGGGTATTTTAAAGCTTATGGATTGCACATACTTTATAAATGTTTCAATGTTGTCAGCTGTGAGGAGAAGTAGATAAAGATATATAATTTTAGCGAAAAATGTTCATGTTTGATATTAAAAATTTGTTTAATCAAACAATCTTTACATTCAAAATAGCTTGTATAAGTTAACACTTGTTAATTTGATTTTAACTTGGATTTTTAGAACCATAGAAAACTCTCTTAACAGCTCAATGATTATTATACAGAACTCATAGTTTGGTTTGAATAAAATTTTATTGTTTTTCAATAGGAAAGGATTTAAAACTATTTACCCCATTATAAGCTTGAGGTAATTCAGTATGTAGTAGTATGTTGGTATGTTGTTGTAGTAGAATGTAGAATGGTTTTTTATTATTCATTTCATTTTTTTTTAACAATATTTATTTATTATATTTTTTATATTTATTTTTTTATGTTATTGAATAATCTGTTATAACAGTCCATCTACAAACTTTAATAAGTTGATAACTTATTAATATATATAATATACTCAACTCATATAACTCATATAATATACTCAAGATATAATCAACTTATTAAATGTAACTATTTAATATAATTTATTTTATTGAAGTTATTTATATTAATTTGTTTAAATAGTATTAAGAAACATTCTTTATTTGAGATGGTTGCTTTATGATTAAATAATTCTCTTACCTAGATTCATTTAATTTTTGTTCACTATCTTTAATACCAGGCATTTTGCAACTTATGAGCCCAGTCTGTATAGCTTCATGTTCTAATATTTACTAATCCCTTTCCTTTATTTATATTGTAGGTATATTATTTCTTTATTATCCACAGTTTTTCATAAAAAATGAATAGAAAAGTTATGGATGGATATTTCCTGAAAAGCTATTTAAAAAAATTAGTAATATTTATATAAAAAGTTTTGAAAAATAAATGAATGGTTTAAAATAACAATCATAATTAAAGATGAAAATAAATATAAACAGTAATGTTATTTGACCTTAGGTTGTAGTAAACAACACCACTCAAAGTATTCCTTATATTATTCTGTATAAGGTTTTAAAATCAAAGGTTTTTAATAATCACTCTGTAAATCGCTAGAGAATATCTCCCAGTTTACAAAAATACTAATTTAATTTATAGATGTATAAAACTGCATCATTGCAGCAATGCCCCCCCATTACATGGGGCATTGCTGCCCCATTTAAAATTGCATCAGCAATTCCACACTGAAGGTTAATATAGTATATTCTGTTTATTTATATTAAATATATTAGATCAGCATTTCAGTCTTTTACCTAATTAGTGCATTTAAAACGTTAATTTTCTTCTTTCTTGCATAATACATTTATAATTTAATGAATATATTCTTCACTGTTAAATGAAGTTGGATTAATAATATTATTTGTACTAATTCATTAATCTAATGAGTTTTCATGACTCTTGTTAAGTATTGCATTTAAGTTTGGCTGAAAAATTTCTTTATAGGTAGTACTTGCAAAAGAAGCTGGTCTTTGTTATGCAGCAATTGCTATGGCTACTGATTATGATTGCTGGAAAACTTCTGAAGTTCCTGTTAGTGTTCCTGAAGTATTAGAAACGTTTCATAAAAATGTAGATAATGTAACAAATGTGCTAGTAAAAGCTGTGGAAAAAATTAATGAAAGCAACTGGGATGATATTATTGATAATTTAAAGGTGAGTTTAACATGTAAAAAAATTACTATAGTGTATGTAAAATGTAAAGGTGAATCCTCCCTATAAGCTGCTTCTGTTGCCTCCTGTATCTCACTCCTATTTATTATTATTTTTATTTTTTTATAATTGTTTATTCTACCTTATTCATTCATTTTTACTATTAGTTATTTATTTAAATTTGTAGGTTAATTACTTCATCTGTTATTTATTTATTCTACTGTATTTCATTTGCAATATAAATTATTTTGTATGAAATAATTTTATTTTTTTATTTATTTAGCATATGTCACCAAGACACAACATCAATTACAGTCAAAAATGACAAACAAACATCTAACAAATTAATATAAGCTATTGATTCTGGAGTCACCATCAGGAAATCTTCAGGAGTCCCTTCATAAGCTGTCCTAGGGAAAACTTCTGTGATGCGTTTAACAGTTTGATTTTCACCACACTCGAAAAGGGGTGTCAGGGTTTTACCCCATTTATACAGGAAATAGGCGCACCTACCATGCTGAGTTCATATTCTGTTTAACATTGACCATGTCGTACGTGGCAAGTCAAAACCCGGCGGCTTTTGAGTAATAACATGGGATTTGGTTATTCTGATTTGTAGTCCATTCTTGATGCCAGGCATCAGGTTAAATCCTACCTCTGTGGCAGCAATTGCTGTTTTGATAGGTGGCTTTCTAGATCGAAGGCAACCATGATTGGCATCCTCATGAATTGGTTGGTTTCGATTGTCCATAGACTTCTTGCACTCTCTTATAAGAGGGTTCATACGGTGCAGATTCAGGTGTGGTATGTGGCTCAATACCGGGAGCCATTCCACAGGAGTAGACCTGATAACCCCGGCAATCATTCTCATATTGTTATTAAGTTGAGCATCAATTCTATGAACATAAGGGCTGTTAAGCAACACTGATGCACAATATTCTGCAGCCGAGAAGACAAGGTTCAGAGCCGATGTGCGCAAAGTGGAAACCGATGCTCCCCATGTTGTTACACAGAGCTTATGTATAATGTTGTTTCTTGATTTCAGTTTCTCTGTAGTTTTCATTAGGTGCTCCTTAAATGAAAGCATTCTATCAAGTGTCATGCCTAGGTATTTTGGTGTCTTATTGTGAAAGCCGTTAATTTTATATTTATAAAATATAGTGCGATTTAACATTTTAATTAATTTTACATTTATTATAGTACAAACTTAATATCTCTGTGGTATTCATAATTTTTTTTTAGAAAAAATTGAATAATGATTATAAATTATATTACTTTTATTCATGTTTCTTTAACGCTTTATTTGTTCATGTATTTTTTTGTACAATTTAATATTTTTATTTTGTAGCTTTGTTCGCCTTCAAAGCTCAAAAGAATATTTTGTTATTCATACAAACATGCTGTTCAGTAATAATTTTTGTATATAATTACACATTATCAAAAAAAATTACAACATTATAGCCTGTAATAAATAAACAACACATTTCATATACTTTTGTATTGAGTACTGCTACTGTTTATTTTTAGCAAAACCTTAGTTTAACATACTTGAAAAAAACATATACCTTCAATAAATAAATTACTTCATATACATCGTAACAAAATAATAATTTTATTTGTAATAATAAATTACCAAAACATATTTTGTTACTATATTAGTGACATTATAATTAGATATGGTGCAAGTCATTGCAGATTAATTGATGCGACTTTTGGAATGCACTACTTTGGTTGCTGGAGTGAGAAGTCGCTGAGTGATGTTAAGAGCAGTGTAGAGGGGATGCCATAGCATACTGCAGACCTGACTTTAGATATTACTACACTATAATAATGTTTATGTTAACATAAACAATACATGTGTTGAAATTTAGTTTTGTCATTTTTTGGAACAGTATAGTTGTTTTTAATTATTAGTGATGCAATAGTAAATTGTTAAAAGAGTTATATTATTTGCTCATTTTATTGTTATGCTTTCATTAATAGATTTGTCATATTCCACATTTATTGGTTACTTTTTCTCTCATTTTCTGTTTTTTGTTTGCAAGAAAATTGCATTTAGGAATTCCTTGTAGAAGCAATTCCTAAATGTCAGTGTTAGTGTTTTCATACTTGTTTACAAATTTCCATTTTTCTCTTTCCCCCTAATGACTATCCTCAAAAAAGATAATTTGTTTTTAAAATCCTGTGTATGACTTCCAACTAATCCCAGAACAACTGGAAAAAGTAGGCTCCCTCCCAAAAAAAAAATTAATAAAAAATCTGTATTCTCTAAATTGATTTCTAAGTTATGGCTTCTTTATGAAGAGGTACTCAAAAATAACTGGAATCGTTTTGTACTTAGCAGAGTTTCAATAGTATGCGGTTGTCCTACTAGAAGACCATCCTGGAAAGGTTATGTCTGACCTCTTGAGTATTTTTTTGTGAAAGCAGTGTCACCTGCTTGTTTTTTGTGATTGCAGATTTTAATTAACAGCATACGGCTGTGAAATTTTGCTTCCTGCTCAAGAAAAATATCACAGAAATTATTGTGATATTAAAAAAAGCTTACAAGGATACTACTTTTGGAAAAACTTTTGAAAAAAACAAAGTGTACAAGTAGTTTTTGTATTTCAAAAAAAGGTGAAATACTGAAAAAATCTGTGCAATTGTACTTTAAGACCGATGACATACCATTGAAGAAATCAAGAAGTTGTCTGGAATACCTTGGAGCTTGGTTCAGCAAATTTTATAAGAAAATTTAGAAACAAAAAGGGTCGCTGCAAGTTTGTGTCTTGGTTCCTGAATGCTCAGCAAAAAGAGTGTCACTTGGAAGCAGCTGTGTTCTTTGAAAGAACAGTCCCAAACCAACCCTGATTTTTTTTTCAAGATCATTATTGATGATGAATAATGGTGTTATGGTTGTGATCCCAAACAACAGACAAAGCAAATGGACGACTGTAATGTGCCTTTTCCAAAATATGCTCTTCAAACATTAAGGCAATAAATGATCGGTTTTTTTTTGTTTTTTTTTTGAGTAAGTGGGGTGGGGTGGTGCATTTGGAATTCATTCCACCAGACTGTTAACCAGGGTTTCTACTTGGAGATTTTCAGAAGATTTTGCAACAGTTTGCAAAATCTTCTGAAAATCTGAAACTGAAAATCAGTTTGCAAAAAGTGCCTGATTTGTGGTAGGCGGGTGACTGATTTTTCCACCACGACACTGCACCTGCTCACAAAATTTTTTCAATGCACCAATTTTTAACAAAAAGTAGCATGACTCCCTTGCCCCAGTCCCTCATTTGCCTGATTTATCTCCGTGCAATTTTTTTTGTTCCCGCATTTTTCATTTATTTAGAAATAGAAAGCAAGTCAAAAATCTATTTTTATAAAAAAAATAATTTTGGTTTGCTGACCTACAGTTTATTTTATATATTACAGTTAAATTTTTTCATCCAAATTGTTCATAATAATATTTTTTTATACGTGACGAAAGAAAAAACAGATGCTAATATAATTTACAAATAAACGTATAAAATAAATAAACTTAATGATAAACTAAATCAAATTTTATAATAAACCACTTTTAATAACTTACTACAGACATTTTCAATCTGTATTTCGAATTAAACTAACAGCACTATCTGGTCCTAATAATATTTTGTCTGGCATCAACTCATTGTAGTTCTCTTTTAATTAGACAGACCTGTATGTATATGTTGTTGAAGTGTATTAAACTTGATTCTTCTTTGTTAATTTAATATGTCATTGTTTACATATTTCATAATGTTAAATTTGAACCTTTTTGTGTATTCTGTAGAATGTGATAGAGTTTTAAATTTATGAGCAATTTTCTCTTGATTTTTTATATATGTTAATGCAATGTATTTTTTGTTTTGTTTATTTTTATCTATTTTGAGTAGGAATGAATAAATTTATTTTATGTTAATGAATGTGTTGTATATTGTTGTGTGTGCTAGGTATTTTATAGTGTTAGTTCTTCTACATGGTTTCAAAATAAAATGTGTAGAGTAGTCTGTGGATTGTAAAAACAGATGGTTTTTGTGAGGTTATGGGAATGAGGGTATCCATCGTGGTTACTTTTCTGTATATTTAAAAAAAAAATTGTGAATAAAAAAATTTGTTCATTGTGTTTGTATGTGGCTGTATATTTTGATTTTGTTTATGTATGTTGTTAAATTATGTTCCTTTAATTCAATAACATAATGTCATTAATGTTTCTGTGCCATCATTTTCATTTTGACATCTCATTAGTTGGGAAGTGTGTATGTTTATTGTCAAAAAATTTCAACTACGATTCTGGAAATGGGGAAGCCAGAAGGGCATCAGATTGTGTTTAATATTTGTTTTCAATAATAATTGTAAGTTTATGATTTCTGTTTTAGTTTATTTTTAAGAACAGATAAAAATTAAAGACATGCTTGGAATATTATAAACTGAATGGTTCTGATTACACAATTCTATATCAGTCAAATGAGACATAGCTTTAAAGAAATAACGAGTATTAAAAGTCTTCTGCACAATATAGTTGACTTTTGCCAACCTTTTCGTAGAAACAAATTCACCAACATTGATTACAACCCTAAATATTTGTATAGTCAAAAAAGGACCATTTCTTAACACATTAGAACATTAAGAAATAGATATTATTAAATCTTAAATGAACATATAGAGTTCCAAATTCAACAATCCTTTCAACCACATTCTAGATACATGTCGGCCTAATAAAATAGTAACATCAGTTGGACCAGAATGAGAGTAGTACCAGTGACTAAAGATGGTCTCATACAATATTATTATAAAATTTAATTTGGTTTGTCATTTTGAAAGTTAGTGTTTTAAACTATCACTGTGTATCTTTATGTACAAAAACAGCAATACTGATTTATTGTTTTATAGGAAAAAAGCTATTGTCATAAACTTAATACTGATAAAAGCATTTTTAATTATCAACTTAGTACCAAAAATTGTATCAAATTAAACATTAATAAGCTTAGCTTTTAATCTGTATTTAAGTTTTAAAACAAAAAAGAAATCTGGTAGCATGACTCTCATGTTACATCTTAAAATTTTTTCCTCCTTTTTTAAATTTACATTTTGATGGATTCTGTTACATAAATTTACACGATACTGAAGAAGAGAGAAGTTTTGGTAAAATAGTAAAAAGTAGGGTAAGATTGATGGGTCATATACTAAGGCATCATACAGCATTACTAAATTTGGCTCTAGGTGAAATCATAGAAAGTAAAAAATAAAAAATGCAAAGAAAATAAAAGTTAAAATATTCATAACTGATAATTTAGGACATATAAGATATCATAAGTTTAAACGAAAGACACAGAATAGAAATGAGTAGAGAAATGCATCAAACCAGTTAGATGACTGATGATTAAAAAAAAAATAAGTATAAATTTATATTTACACATTCTTGTAATATTAATCTTTTACATGTTATGCTCTGATCTTTATGAAGTATTTTTAAATGCAGTTGATACATTTATAGTACAAGAGTCATTCAGTATTTAAAGAGATGAATGGCAACAGCAGAAAAACTATTCAATAGAATAAATAACTAAAGCTTAACTTATGAAATTCAAATGGACACCTCTACATGAAAAATATTAGCTGTTCAAGAAGAATTTCCATTATAGAAAAATTCTTTTGTTTATTTTAAAATGTTGGCTCCACTTGAAACATACACCACGGAAGAACAGTTTACTGTAATAATATTTTTATTTTCTGAAGATGTAAAACCGTAAAATGTTTTAATGACGCTTTGCAAAATTAGTTAATGATATTCACAAGGACAAATGTATAAGAATATGGAAATTGCTGAAATTTATAGTGCAAGTGTTGGCTTTATCCACTCCATTATCGCAAAGCGTGTTCAAAGTGCTATTCTGAGACAGATAACCCTAATCACAAGGACACCTGAATTCACATTTATATGGAACAGACAACAGTTTTTAGTAGAAAGTTTTGCTTTTTTATCATTCATAATAACTTGTGATGAAACTTTGATTCATCATTTTGAGATGGAATTCAAACGTTAGAGTGGATGGAAATGTCCACCCACTGTGAAAAAATATCAAAACCTACTCATCAGCCGGTAAAATAATGCTGTGTTTTGGGAACTAAAAACCCAATTTATTACAATTATTTTGAAGAACAACATGCAATCAACATCAAGTACTATTGTGACATGTTAGAAAATAAAGTGAAATTCACAGTAACGAGGAAACGTCCCAGTTCTCTCAAAAGGAATAATTCTTATGCATAACAACTTCTATTGTAGTGTAGGTTATTTAAAAATTAATGAGCTTCTGGTAACAAGTAATAACTTATGTTATGAAAGTAGAAAACCCTGGTAATTTGATATTGATTATCTGGATTGGTTGGTAATAAATGGTTATATTTACATATATTGATTATTGTAATTCATTATTATATTGTATTCTTTATTGTAAATCTTTTTTTATCTTAACTATCATAAATTTTAATGAGACTATTTTCCTTCTAAATAAAAAAAAAATGTTGTTTCCTTAAGTTCATTATAAATGATTTTTATTCTTATCCTCTTTTGCTTTTATTTCAGGAAACTGTGAATTCAAGTGTTATGAAACCACAGAAAAAGCAGATTCAGGAGATGCTAAATAATGTTTACCATCATTAAATGCTCAAAAAAGCAATAAAATATATTTTATTATAAAACAAAAAAATAATAATAAAATAATATTGTTATTTTATTTTACTGCTTACATTTATTTTATGTAACAAGACAATCAATAAATCTTATACTGTTTTATTTAGTGAAGTTGAACTTCTTATTTACATTGAAAAGTGGGCATTATTATTTCAACTATACATGAAAGACCTTATGTAAAACAAATTAGAGCACAAGTCTTGTTTCGTGCATGAAATTAATGAGGTAAACTTGAATTTTTATAAATGTTTGAACTTTGATTTTTTAAATTTGAAGATGTCAAGAAAAACCATACAGATATTTATTTTCATATGATGTACTATTCACATGTGCACCCAACATTCATTACATTGATGATCTTAGAATTACCAGGGTTCTGTTTGAGTATTTTTACATGAAATAAAAACCATACATCATTCTATAGTGATTGTAGTTGATCTTTTTTAACTTAATTACATGTAGGTAATTAATTATCAGATTCTCTAGAAAAAACAAGATTTCTTTGAAAAATCGAAGTAACCATACCGTGTTAAAACAAAATTTCACTTTCATTTAAAATGCAATACAGTTAGAAGTGGATTTGATAATTCTGAGATAAACATACCAAATTATTCTATGCGACAATTAAAAGCTTGAATTTGGTGTCTGCAGACCTGGTATGAAAAAAATTTGTTTATTCTGATTTATGATGACAAGAATTTCATTACAAAAGAAGGCATGTTTATGTACTGAATGTAGGTTACTCTATAGAGTGTAAATTCTGTAAGTAAATTAATGTATGTATTAAAAAAACATCACAAACTTAGTTTGTAACCAATTATAGGAGTATGTATGCTATAATTTAAGTATTAGTAAACATTTTTCATAATGAATTGCAACTTAAAAAAATTGCATCAGCTTAATATTTTGTCTCAGGACAACACATTTTGCTTTTATTACCTGTCTTCCCATGCGGGAGGTTGTTACTTCAAGGCTCAACCATATCAGTTACATTTTGATGCTAACCAAAATTTGGTTAGCATGGAAAATATAGAACAAAATTGAGTAAAGCTAGTAAAATATAAAACTTCTTGCATATTAAGCATTACTTAATTTTTTTAAGCACTTGATTTTAGTGAATAAAAGTTATACAATTACCTAAACTTGCTTCTTCCACATCCCTAGTTGTTTTAAAGAATTAATGAGAATAAAATCTTAAAATGTGTAAATAAAGTGCTTGTTTTTTTAAGCTGCTTACTTTAGTTAGTTGCAGTTATGAGAATATTTTTTGCACATTCACAAGCATTTTAAAGAAATATCCCTAAAATATAAAAAAAGGACTTCTAACCAAGATTTGAGAGTAAAAGTTATAGACTTTCTAGCAGCAGGATTTTAGGGAAACAGAATGAAACATACAGTAATTACAAAATTATGATCACAGCTCTTTCAATACAGGGAAATTTTCATATTAAAATTTTCCCTTTTTATGTCTAAAATTTCCTGTTTTACTTTTTCTTATTCAATTGTTTTATTTTACAATAGCTGTAATATAATTTAAACAGCCGTAATCACTTGATAAGTCACATAACTTGTGTTTTGTAATCTGTAAACTTAATTCACAAGTGATGTATTATAAAATTTTGCAGTATAAAACCTGATTAGGCAGACTGAAAGTAATTTTTAGACAAACAAGAGAGGTAGTATGTACTGTTTACAATTTCTTGAAGTTGAAAGAAGTGACAGTATCACTTATTAAAAAAAAACCACTTCTGCAAATGGTATTAGTGAACCCTCTGCTTGGAGGAAACTAAGTGAATCCCACACAATTAGCAATTCAAAATTCCAAACATTAATAGTAAAAAAAAAGTAAAACTAAATCAATGTTCGATAAATTTTTTCAAGATTTAATTCATAGAACAATAAAAGACATGCTTAAGAGTATTACCGAAAAGGTAAAAGCAACTTTATTAAATGTTTATAAAAAGATAGTTGCAAACATAAATTTCAGAGGAACAAGTCATCTTGTCAGACTCTTGTAAAGATCTTGGGCTTCAGATGGAGGAAGAATACAAATAATATTTTATTTGTTTGAAAGATATGTTATTCAGATTAGTAGAATTAATTACAATGTATAACGTATTAATTATGATGTCAGTACTGATGTGATGGTCGTAATATAGTTTTTGTTGACAAAACTTATGTGCATACTAACAATAAGTAACAACTTAATAACGACAAGTGAAGGCTGGTCAGATCGGAGTAATGAGGGATATACCTACCAATTTTGAAATTAAACTGACTGATTATTGCTAATGCTGGTGATGAAGCTGGATTTGTTTTAAACTCTTTACTTACTTTTAAATTGGGCCATAAAGCTCGGTATTACTTTGATATGAATTTCTCAAATTTCAAAAGATGGGTCAAAGAAAATCTCATTGTGAACCTACCACATAACTCAGTAGTTGTTATTGGCAATGCTCCTTACCACAATGTAATAGAAACCCCTCTACAAATTTTAATTCAAGAAAAGCTGAAATGCAAGAATAGTTGAGCAATAACAATATTCAATTTTCATTCTCAATGTTGAGTTGTATAACCTAATTTAAAAAAATTAAACTGAAAAAGCTTACATACAAAATGGATAAAACGTTAGAAACTTGTGGACATTCAGTGCTTAGACCCTATTGAAGAAATATGGTCAGAAATTAAATGGCATGCTGGCAGTCATACGTTGGAATCCATTGAGATAAATTTTTAACCATGGACACTTACAAGTGGGATCCAAGTTAAAAAAAATATTGAAAATGAATCTAATAACAATATACAGGATATTTGTAAATTAGTTATATAAAAAGTAACCTTTAATAAAGAAAAAAGTAAATAACTTGCAGAAGCGTTTGATACAACACTAAATACAGTACATCTTCAAATTTCATTCACAAATGTTCAATATTACTATCGTTTGTAACATGGTAAGATGCCCTATTTATAATCAATTTCCTGTCAAATCCTATGAAGGATATCTTGATCTATGGTGCTAACTGGTTATTATCCAGTGCCGTAGTTCGTCGACATTTCCTGGAAGCAGAGGAACAAACACTGTCTTTAATGTAACCCCGTACAGAGAAGTCCACTGGAATTAAATCAGGCGATCATGATGGCCAAGAAATTGTTCCACCACACTTCAACTCAGCACTTTCCTATTGAAGTACGCAACAACTGCACAATAATAATGAGGGGTACACCATCTTGCTGGAAAATGAATTGTGGCTTTATATAATGTTCAAGTATGCCCAGTTGCAGTTGACTAAGCAAAAAAGAAAGGACTAAATTTTATGACAGCTTACAGCACAAAAAATATTTACCTTAGGCGAGTCCTGTACATATTCGATTGAGTGACTTGGATTCCACTCATCTCATATCCAAACATTATGTCGATTCACTTTACTTCTAGTATGGAAGGTGTTCATCACTGAACACAATTTTATTAAGATGTTTACACAAAACTCAGTTCATTTTTCTTTATCACCTTCTGCCAAAGCATGTATCAGTTGTTATTATATAATCCCACATTTCTTTATAAAGATAATGGAATGATGCGATAATAAAATAATAAGCAATACTAAACGTAACTGAGTATACGTACTTTCATATATTTCTTTTATTCCTACAGCTAGTGTAACCGGTATAGAAGTAAACTTAATCGAGTTATATAACAATACTGCCTTTTAAGCTTCTTTTTGATGAGTATAAATAAATGCCAATCATTAATAATACATTCAATCCAGTTCAAAAATTAATCCCCTAACATCATGGCAGGAACAAATTAAACCATCTCTTCTAAAGTATTTCAGTAAATTTTCATTTCGATTTCTACATACTGAAATTTTATTATCTTTGTTTAATAAATTTCATTATTTGAGACGTGAACCTAGGAGTTCTGCATGTTGTTTCAACAAATACAAGTCATGAATTAGGTCAGTCAGTTCTACTTGTGTGATGAGGTGAGATTCAATATTTGATTCTTCTGGAATATAATTAATATCTATTGAAGTTGAGGATTCATTGGTTAAGCCTTCTGGGGAATCGGAAATTTCTTTCCATAAAGTTGGAGCAATTGGAATCGGTAAATCAACAGCATAAAGTACTGGTCTCATAACTGAATGAACATTTGAGTTTGCATACTGCTCTTATTGTTTGAACTGAAACCAGTACCTTTTTTAACAAAAACAGCAGGTTAGTAGGCTCTCACCAAATCATAGGTATGCCAAAAGGCAAATGCTCTTTTTACTTCTTTGTAGATAGTAAAGGAACTATTGTAATCGTAAAAAATTTTGGTTCTCAGATTTCAATAGAAATATCCACTTTGACCATCTCTAAATCCATTCTAACTAGTTTCAGTGTGACGTATATACGTTATGTATATTGCATAACTCAAAGACGATTACCTGTATAATGCTGAAATTTTAGATTTAGGACTGTTGTAACATCTAGTTGTGCACCTCCTCTTTTGATTACAATCAACTGAACCATAAGTGTCCAAAAAAGCCCAAAAACCAAAAAAAAAGTTGGATTTTGGACTTTTTCTTAACTGCAGTAATAAGCCCTCATTGAGAGATTTTCAACGATATATCATAAGTGGTGCTTATTTTCATTGGTTCCAGAGTTATAGTCAAATAAAATTTTAATTAATTAAATATTTGGATCTTACAAGGTGAAGGGCACATTGGTTCAAATCAGACTTATCTCCTTTTTTTTAAATTTAATATATTTATTTATTAATAATTATTAACCTCTGATTGTAAATAAATTTTACAACGCATAATTCAATAATAACAATAAAAAAAATATATATGAAGAAATATCAGAAGCTACTAATGAAATAAAATTTTATGTACTTTTCATTTTAAAGGAATGTATATATGTATTTTAATATGCGTACAAGGAAGTCATGTGGTGTACAAATCAGATTTTTTTCCTTTTAAGCACTGGGTTAGTTTATAACACTTAATGCATGCAACATGTAGAGCCCAGGATTTATCTTATCTTGGTCTACCAAGGGACAGTCAAAATAATGTTTGTAAGCAGATTCGGTACTGGTTTTTGTAGTGAATTCTCTGCAAAACAACAAAAAATATTTGGGGAATTTTTACAAGCCTGAGTTTTATTCATTGTAAAATTCAAAATTTTTTAATAAATGAAAAGTAAATTGAAATATTACATTCTTAATTATAAAAATAATTAAGTTTTAATTTATAAATACTTATTTACTTAAAATAATTCATAAAATTGTTTCACCATGGAGTGCAATAAAACAGCGCAAAACACACACTTAACAAATCTTGATGTTTAATAAAATAATACCAAAAGTTGTTTTGTCATTAAAATCTTTCACTACATTTATGGATCATTAAAAAAACAATCTATAATATGTGTATGATAAAACCACTAACGCAACTAAAGAACACAGCAAATCATACTAAGAGCTGAATTCATACTGAAGAAAATTTCATCATGTTGAATTACTGATTACTTGACTTACTGACATGTCTGGCTTGACATGAAATGACATTCAACTGTTGTGTAACAAATATAGTTCTACAGCATGCATTCCAATGTACATCAGATGTTAAAAAGCAAACGTACAGACGTACTAACTTATTTGTATTGTTTATTCTGCAAATGACAGAATCAACAAATTTAAGGGGTAGTAACTTAAGAACATTATGTAATGGGTTGTTTTGGAATACATATTTAGTTTCAGCATACAAAATACTATATAGAACACCTACTTCCTTTTCAGTTCCAAATTTTATGTTGACCAGTGCTATTAACACTAAGGGTAATTAATATTAACAATATGAGTAATGACTTTCATATATTTACAATTCTCAGTTAAAGGTAGTAATAATTTTTCTCTTCCCCAAAAAATATAAACAAAATGTCTGTTCATGGAATCAAAAAACCATTTCCTGCATGAAAATCCAACATTCTACAAATTTTCCAGTCAGGTTCCTTGTTACAGGAAATAGAAAAAAACAATATTTTCTTAATTTTTTATTGAACTCTCAAATTTACAATATTTATCTAATGTTACTACTCTTTTGGAATGTTATTTACAAAGTTTACACACATAAATTTCATGGCCAAAATAACATTTTTCCTTATATAATTATACAATAATTTACAGAAGCACATGCAGATTGTTTTTACATATTTTAAAAACAAATATGAGCTGCTTACTATCACCAATATCATTACAATAAATCAATATTTTTATATCTGTTAATTTAAAACTGATAAGTTTTTCTTGTACATGATTTTTTTTCTGAAAAAAAAAATCACAGATTATGTATTTCAACACTGCATGTGCCTCCTGATAAATCACAATATAAAATTTATAAATTACATTGTAGTTATTTAAATTTAAAATATGAAACTAACACTGTTATTTTGCATTTGAAACATTGTACATGGAATAAAATGTCAATTTAGAAGAAAAACTGTTTAAACAAAAATATTACTTATTTGTACATCGAATTACTGAGTCAAAAACTGTTTATAAAAATAATAATACATAAATTTCATTATACACTAGTCAAAATCTTTTATGAACATGTTTTATATTAATTAAAAAGTTACATTTTTAAAAATATTTTAACAAAAGTTAATCTGATCCATTTAATATAATTTGTTAAGTTATAATAATAATAATAACACATAACAAATTATAATTACATCATAACACATACCATGAAATCAGTTTTTTCTTAGTTAGTACCTCTTATGAGATAACGTATATTTTACTAATAACAGATTTCTGAGTCATTTTTTTTTAAATTGTCATTTTAATAATCTGGCAAAAATAAAAACTGTACTGTCTTCACTACACATAAAATGATCTAAACAAATCCTTATTAATCATATTAATGTTAGTAACAAAAATCTTGGCAAAGAATAATTTAAAAATTTAAATTTTCATAGCACAAATATCTCTTGATTTGGTGTATTCATTTTGTTTGATTTTAATGTCACTCACAGACAAAACCATCTCTTAATTTAATGAGGTAATATCATATTTTTTTTAAATGTTTAAATAAATGATATAAATGTTTAATCTCAGAAAATTAAAATTACTGCAAGTATTTACCTTACTATGAATTACAACAGAAGATACATATTATTGCTGCATTGTAGAATACACCTACGGTAGATACAACATTTACATAATACAGTGCAATGGAAATATAGTTCAGCTAGAAAATAAAAAGCTTAGAGAAGCAGAAGAGCTATCATTAATTCAACACTTGATGAAAATGGTCTCCATTAAATAAGCTGTAGTTTTAATTTCATAAAGACTGAAAAAGAAGTATTCGAATAGTTGGTCAATCTAATGAGTATTTTTCAGCAGATGGTAATCTGATAAAGAATGATATGAAAATGAATTATATAATGAAACTAAACTGTAACAAAAATATTATTTTACAAATTATTAAAAAAGCACAATGTTCAATTAAATCAATTTTCAAAAAGCAATAAATCTACATAAAATTGTCAAAAAACATACTATAAACAATATAATAACTAAAATTACTTGAAGTTTTATTCTATAAATATAACATAGTAAATTATGGTTTTTAGAAGTAACACAATGTACGTTTGATACTCCCAAAATATAATTCCCAATAAAAATTAATATTTAACATAAAATTTTGATTTAGTAAAAAATTTGGGAATGAATTAAATCACACTAAATGAATAACTGTGTATTAAATTTATGTAGTACTGTTAACTGAACTATAGTTCAAACTAATTCAGTATTAAGTACTTAATTACATAATATTTTCAAATTTTTTAAACTTTTTTATGTAAAAGTTATATCTAAAATAATGCTTTAAAAATTACACTGTCCCAAAGAATTTTATTTGTATGAGAAACATCTAACATAGAACTTAGGATTCAGAAGTAATATATATTGTTATGTAATAGATATTCATTAACAACAAGTAAATTTCCAAAAAGAAATAAATATTTTAGGCGGAAAATGTTAGGATGATTTTTCTAATACTTCAACTTATCAAAACTAAATAAACAGGGAATATTGTAAGTTATATCTTGTAAAATTATAGATTCTAAACGATCTGATTTCAGCCCAATGAATTAAAATGAAGAAATTAACAACTTTTAATATATATTAGACATATAAACCTGTAACAATAAAAACAAAGGATATATTTGTAATCTTTACTGCCTAAAATAATAATCATAGTTAACATTAATTAAAAAGTTTTAATAATATGTAATTTTCACCATATATTATTAGTCATCTGATTTAAATAGCACATCAGTTAGTTACATTAATTTGTTCTAAATTTTATCAATCTAAAATGAAAAGAAAAATAACCTACACAGTAATGTTGTCCTTATCTTTTTAAATATTAAAATAACTTTAAAAAAATAAATTTTCCTAAATTGTTAAAATCTAAACTGCATATACAATTTATTATACAACTGAATCCATCAATTACTTGGTTTATATAAGTTCTATATTTTTGTTTTTACTTAAAATATAAAATGACGAGTACTGATTATTCTCAATCAATCTTATGTACTAACACATGTCACACTATCTTAAAAACAAAATTTTGATCATCTAAGTAATAATTTATGGTGTTAATAGATAGCCTATTCTGAAATTAAACTCTTTGAACATAATCAATCATAACAGCAAGTATTGTTTTTGTCACTTAATCAAATTTAATTTATGTAATTAATTATATGACTTTTTTCTATTATTTTAATTTGGATAAAAATAAATAACTAAATCATTTACTTCTTAAAATTTTTGATATCTATCATCAAAGGTCCTGAAGCATTTTAAACTTTGCACCAGAATAATTACAACAAATAACATGTGGTATAATTTTAAATAGATAAAAATATACACACTCTTTTAAAACAAAAGAAACATCCCACTTAACAAAGATAAAATGTAACTGATTAAACATTAACATCCCTACATTTAGTTAAAAGTACTTAACACTCCATTTCTGTAAGTAAATATTGTATCTTAAAATGTATTTTTAAAAACATAAAATATATATTCAGATAAATATACTAAATAATAATTAAGTATATAATTATGAATTAATTAAAAAATAATCTGGATCTTCTTTTTTTAATTATATAAGTGCTGAGCACCTGAGATTATAACTTCTATTTTTTAAATACTCCTAGTCAAAATTTTAATATAAAACTACTATGAGTTACATATACAACTTTTTTTAATAAAAATTAAATACACTATGTACAAATCAGAAAATCACAAAAATACTTATTCACACTTTCAGGTCTGATCTCTAGTCTAATTAAAGTAATTATTTTGCAAGCCACAAATATATAAATAAATGTATAATAAATCCAGTATTTACGAGTACAAAGTAAACTGATGTTAAATTGGTTTAAATTGAGTGATGGACATTATAGTTTTATCTTCACTAATGGTGATTTTTGGTGAAATACTGAATTATTTTATGCAAGGTAAAATAGTTAAGTATATAACATGAAATTTATGTATAAAAAATATACTGAAAACTAGTAAACCTGTCTAAAACACACACACAGGTTAGGAAGGCCTTACCAGTCATTAAATTACTAATCTTCAATTAAGAAAGGTGAAATTGAAAATATTTAATACATCAAATAAAAAAGACTACTTAAGAAAATAATATTTTTTTTAGTTTTATGAATTTTATTTCATATCAACAAAGTTAGAAAACTTATGAACAAAATTGGCTGTATGTTCACTTTTTTATGACAGATCTGAAAGTGTAAAATATCCATCAACACACAATTGTTATATTATAAAATACATTATATAAATGTTAAAGAGAACATATGTTTTAAAAATACATATTAAGGTTTCTGTTATAATGGAGGAATCCAAAAAAAAATAAATAAATAAATAATTATATTTCAAGGATGCAACAAATTTTTTTATTAAACAGTAATTAAATAAAATTATGTAAAACATAAAAGTGAAAAGGACACAATTAGAAGTACCTAAAAATATTATTTAAAATAATAAAATTACATCGGTATCTTCACAAAAATACATAGGCATTATCATAATTTATAATACATAATTATACAATTTATTTATAAACAAATAAGTAATCAATATTTATTATAAATAAGAGCATACAAGTTTAAAATGGTTAACAACTTCAATAAATCTACTTGAAAAATAGGGAGTTTTTTTTTAATATACATATAATAGTAAAATTAATAGTTCAAAATGATCACAAATTATACTTAAAAACATAACAAGATAATATTATCTTCATTTTATATGTATATAATTTTACACATATATTACAACACTAAATATCTCTTAACTGATACTTAAAATACATCATGAATTATAACAATAATTATTTATTGTGTACATCTACGAAAAAATACTGAACATTGGTTGAAAAAAGCTACAATTCAAACTGGGTATTCAATATTATGTTCACCCATTTCCACAACCAATTATTATTTTTTTTTAATTTTATTTATTTAATGAATTAATTTATTTTAAAAAGTCAATATTTCATGACATTTTAAATACAATGCAGATAAGAAATTATAACATGTTACCCACCTTTTTAAAAATAACAAAGAAAAAATCAACAAAAAATTTCATTTTATCGTACGATAGATGATTTATTTAACTTTTTATCACATAATTTCCTAACCTCTGCAGAAAATAAAATTATTAAGACAAAATACTGTAATATAATAATCAATTTATACCTTTATCTATATATAGGTATATCGATTTAAATGATAACAAAGTACATTTGTGCTAATATAACAAACAAGACATTCACTATGTTTATGAAAACCTACTTCCTTTCCTTTTTTATACAATGATGGAATGTTTTTTTTCCTTTTCTTTTTATACAACAGATTTAATGATTTTTCCTTAAAAAATACATGCATAATACCACAATATAATTGATAAAATATGTTGTGAAATGGGTTAATAATCTCTAAAAATCATCATCTAAGCTTTTGTATCCAACATATCAATATTTATTTTATAATAAACATATGGATAATAGTCTGCCTGTCCAAACCCAAGTCCAGGAATATCCATGTGCTGAAAGAAAATAAATAAGCTTTGTATTAATTTATGTAAAACAAATCATTTTATTAAACAGTAGATTAAATAGGAAAAATTCAAATTTCTGAAAAAAAGACAAATCATTAAAGAATGTTTTAATGTAATAAATATAGAATTTAATAACAACTGAAGATGAACCATGAAAACCAGTTATTGGAAATTAATATGTTAAGTTTAACTTATTTAATTCCTGTTTTGATAGTTTAAATATTTCATGCAATATTAAATTTTATTAACACAGTAGTCAGAATGTTAATGAATTATTCAAATATTCAAAAAATTATAACAATAATTACGTATCAAACTCTTTGTACTGTGCTCACAACCCATAGCTGTAGATACTAGTTTCCCATTTAATGTCCAATAGCATTTGCATTTATGAGAGGTTATCTCTAAAGTAAAGACAGTTTCATTGTAAAAAAATTTATTCTGAAAACTTTATAAATATTTTTTTATTTCTATTAAACTACACACCTTATACTACTTCTCTATATAACTGTCACATGAATTAAGACATTTATTGTAACGATACACCAGCTTCTTGAATATACCGTTGTCATATTCTTCTGCTGCGAGTCCATTTAACCGCTGATTAACAGCATTTTTAAATTCATAATCACCTGCAAATTACCACCCAAAAATTCTTTCAATCTCCCGAACAAATGGTAATCAGAAGGAGCTTCTGATTAAAGGTTTGTGTAACGTGCACAAACCTTTCTGAACCCTAAACGATCATGAACAATGCAACCAATAACAGCTCTTGAAACATCAGGAAAAAGAAGGGCCAGATCGGAAATTGTTGAGTGATGATCTTTTCTGATTTCATCATCGACGTGTTTCAACAAGTCCTCATTGCTTATCGAGGATAATCCCTGAACATTCTTCATCATGCACATTAATTCAGTTATTTCTAAACCTTTCTCACCGTTTTCGGACATTTCTTTCATTCATTACATTATCACCGTACACAGCAACCAACTGCCTATGAATTTCAACTGGCTAACGTTTTGATGGTTTAAAAAACGTTTGACTCAAGATATTTCATAGTTGGCAGCAACATCGATTTTCCTATTCATTTTGTAATGTAATAACTTACACGTAATCAAAGATACTACAACACAACTTACAAACAATGCAGTGTGTACATTATTAGCATGGCCATGAACGGACACAGGTTTGCCAACCTTAACGAGAGAAATTTCCCAGCAGTCTTTACTTTAGATATCCCTTGTATTTTTAAAAAAAGATGAAATAAAGAGGGATCTGTGTGTGCGTGTGTCCAATCAACACTGCACATTATTCCCTCCTATTCATCTAGGTTGTATCTTCAACTTAAGAATAAAACATAATTTTAATATTACATAAAATAAATTATACAAATATACAAGCTGTAAAAATAATATTAAAAAATAAACTTAACCAATGGGAACATGGCAAAATATAGATGAATTAACTAGCATGTTTTCATTTGGTACACATGTCAACATTATTATCTCTCTCTCTATGGCTTGCTACTTTAAATCTCTGGCATTTTCCTTTGACAGTTAAAAATAATGTATGTTTTATAATTAAAAATGATATTCTTTAATATGTATGAGTCATTAAGATAATAGTTTTGGTTTTGAAGAGCTACTGCATTATGAAAAGTAATGAAATATTTATTATTTATTAAATACTTAGCCAACTGTTAGATTCTGGTCTTTTGTTTTTTAATAATATAACATAAACTTATAGATTTATTTAAAGTTTTTTTTTTTTTTTTTTTAAATAACTGATTGTATTAAACTGTTTGATTATTATTAATCTTTTTCTTGGAAATAAATAACAATTTGCTTTACTTTCTAGCAAAAAAATGCATAAATTTATGAAATAAATCTACAATTTTAAAACATAATTTTTGTAAAAACTATAACTGCACTCATGAATAAACACTGTATGTATATGCATGGAATTAATCCATTAAATTTTATTTTATCTTAACATTTGATCTCATTATTTTCTGAAAGTAAAACATAAACAACAGAACTCAACACACACCCTGACAATTTGAATTTTACTGAAAATAAATAGTAGTAAAGAAAAATTAAAATACCAATTATCAATTACAGAAATAATGAAGTTATATTTCACGATATGCTTTTAGAGAAACTTTTTTTGTATAATTATTTGAAAAAATGTAATATAATATGTCTGATGTTCAATGAATATAAAAAATACAGCTCTGACTTTGTTAACTAACTAGTTTAACTTTGTTAATAATCATTTGATGAATGATGCTGAACATGGGCGATGGGAGTAGCATAACGTTAAAACAATGTACAGTGGCTAGGATGACTCAGTGGGCATCCAATAAAACTGTTTAGACTGCCTGCATTAAAAGAATCCTCAAAAAACTGATTTTTATGCCATATTAAAGCTATTTTCAGTTATTCCCCAATTTCAATCTATTTTAAGAAAACCTTTAGAAATTATGGAGAATTATACATAAAAAGTACACTGTTGTGGGTAATGAAATTTTTTAATGTTTTATAAATTTGTTAAAGAAATTATATGAAAAAAATTACTTTCTGAAAAACACAATTTTTTTCTTTAAATTTCCTTCCATCTCAATGGTTGTTGAAATGACAGCCAGCTATTTCTTTAAAATACCGCTATTTCAGCTGTTGATAAACATTAATTTTTTAATTTTTTTTTTTTGTACTAAAATGTGTCTAACATTTAACATACATAGTTTTTTAACTTCAATTAGTAACAGGAAAAAGGGATTTTAAAGAAAGGAAGCATTTCCATTAAAATTTGTAAGAAAATTAGCCATATGTTAGGAAAAAATACAACAGCTTCAAAGTACTCCACAGCTAAACTAATAACAAAAACAAGACCTACTGTGTTGTACTTCTACATGAAATGTACACAGAAATTTATGTAGTTATTGAAATAAAATTATTAACAGAAAGAATTAAAAAAACTGAAATAAATAACCAGTTCTTATGAAATACTAGAAAAAAAGTGTCTACAATGTTAATACACTTTTTTAAATTCTTAATTTTTATTTTATAAACACAAAAAATAATTTCTATCTGTAAAAGCTAGAAAAAAGTAAAATAATTAAGAGTTTTGAGCACTGTTATCTGTTCAAAGAGTCTAAGGGATTCTTAGTCAGCCAATGATTCACGAGTGATAAATGACAAACTAAATAAATTTCAAGTTGAAGTTAAATGGATGCCTGGCAAAATAATATGATGAGGATATTTCATGCTTGTGGATGGCTGTAACAAATGTCTCAATAATGATGACATATATATAGATAAGTAGGCTAAAGTTATTTAATTTTGGGAAAACAATGTTAAAGGAAATATATTCATATAAAATATATAATAATATATATTAAACATATTGTTTCCTATTCATAGATTCATTTTTACTTCCTGTCTGGACAGTACTATAGCAGAGCTGTAGCTCTAGAAGAGAACGTACTGTAATCAGTTAATTTGGGCATATGCAGTTTTCACAGGATCTTGATGTTTTGAGACCTAAGGAACCCAAAAAACAAAAAGGGTGGATCAAAATTTGTGGATGTTAATGTTCGTAACGTTTGATGTACGTGTGCGTTCAGTGTTGGCATACATAACTTATACAATACAGTATACAACTTATACAATACATAACTTTAACCTTCTGCTCAAGAAATTTCAGCATTAATAGTTTAGCTGTGGTTTATAATTACTTCCATCAAATAATAAAATTTAACTTAAAAATTTTGAGTTGTTTAACAATAGCTGCAGAAGACATATCACATAATTCTATTAATTTATTTTTTATAAATAAAAAATAAATAAATAGTTGGGAGTTTTCTGTTTGCTTCCAAAAGCAAAACAGAAAACTCCCAACTTGCTGCAATGACGAGCAGAAATAAAATAAACAACAGCACAAATGAAAATGTATAAATTATGAAAATAGGTTTAAAAAATATATCAAGTAATAATTTTATATACACACCATGTCTACTGGAGTAGACATATGTCTTCAGTAGGCAATTCATGCCTAGTGAATTTTGACTGGAGATAAGAATTTTGAATTGAAAAGAGAATTTAACATTAAAACATTAACCGCACATTTTTTTCCATCTCCTGGACCCCAGAGACCGAGGCAATTTTTTTTATTTATAAGAACTAAATTTCAGTAAATAATAGTTTACTATACTGTTCATTTGTTATTTTTACTTTCAGAAATATAAAAAACAGTCTTGTGACTGATTGGTACCATTACCATGACTGGAGATGCCAATGACACTGATCTGTCACTTATTATTTTATCTAATATATTATATAAATTTATTTCAAAACAATACTCACAACACTTAAAATATACTGAAATTTCCATTATTTATTATGATTTTTAGATTTATGATTTATTTTATCTCTAAAAATTTATCTATTTATTATTTATTTAATAAAAAGATAAGTTTTTTGTTGAGAATATGTATAATCTTTGATTAAATTGTCTGATTTACAAAGGACCAATAGCTTTTAATTTATATATCATGTAGGTAACCGAGTTGAAGTTTCTGTTTCAGTAGCAATAATGTCATTGTTTGGAGATTGACTGTTTTCACCATGTTCTATGGGCAGAATACTATGAGAAATATCAAAAATATTTTCTGCATTTACTTCTACCTCATCTGCTAATTCGCACTGACATGAATCTTCAACTCTGAATGACCACTACCTTCACAGTCTATCCAATTTTCTATATAGAAATCTGAAGGCAAATAATTTTTTCTTGATAAACAGCACCTTTTTGAACAAAAAGGCCTGGAATCTGACTCATTTTTTTTTTAATAATTAAATAAAAATATAATAATTTATGAAAAAAAGAAGTTAAAAATTATATAAATGCAAGAAAAAACGAATAAAACCAATCACACAGTATTACACTTCAAACTCAAATGAGCAGTGCTACAATACTAGCTAGGATGCAACTGGCATGCTTACTGCCATTGCTAGACAGGCACCAGAATATCATGGGTCAACTTAAGACTGGCTGGTCCCACAGGTAGGAGGGGTATCAGTGGCAATGTGACCAAATGGACTCAAAAGCAATGAACATGTTAATATATAGAAATATTTCATATATTAACATGTTGAATGTCTGATAAAAAAGAAATGTTCAACTGCACCACCAAAGGTATTATGGAGTACAAAGCAACTAATTAATAAAATAAAATAGAACAAAAAATTAAACAACAATAAACACTAAAAAAATAATAATAAGCAAAATAATAGTGAATTAATCACAAAGAGGAAAAAATTCATTAAGGTTGTCTATTTAGCAGTGAGAAATTAATTAATGACAACTCTTGTTTCATTGCTACATTAGCTCTTTATTATGTTTCAGCATCACTTGATCGAGTATGCATCAGGATTCTAAGGCCATTAGCTAGGAAACCACAATATATCAATAATGTGCAGTAATTTATCAAAGTGGAAAATGCATTAAATGTATTATTTGAATTTGGTAATTAAGAAATTTTATATAGTAAAATAAAACTAGTACTTACTCTTACTTCACATAACTTTTATTCCATAATGCTGGTTCTTTAATTCATAAAACTTTTCAGACAGTAGGATTCCTATGAAGATTAAAGTATAATGAAAGCATCAAGTTATACAGGAATGTAGCTACATTACCTCTCAGAATTGACTTACTTAATTGCTGATTTTGGGTGTAGAGATTACATAGCTTTACAATAAGCAGTTGCACGATTATATAACTATTATTGAAATACATGAATAATTATAACTATTTTACTAAACTAAGTAAAATATAAGAAACTTTATGAATAATGTGAACTTACTTCTTGTTGTCCTCCTTGCTGACTGCTGCTATCAAGATGTCCATATAACTGGTGAAGAACATCTCGCAAACGTTTTGTATTTTTTTTATTCGGATGAAGTAACATGGCTTGGAAATTAACAGGTAATCCGTACCTGAAACACCACAAATGTTACTAAACATTAATAAACATCACATTTTAAAAAATCCATAAAGATGTATCATGTAAATGTTAATATATAATTACAATATTTTTAGGATATTTTTATTCTCTAAACACTGAATTTAACTATATGAAGAACATCATAAAATAAAAACCTACGGCTAAAGAAGTAGTATAACTTAAAATTAGAATATACACTTAATAGAAGAATATACACACAGAAAAAGCCAGGTGATACTGCAAGGTATCAGATAGATTACATCATGGTTAAGCAAAGATTTAGAAATCATCGACTGCAAACCTTACCCTGGAGCAGACATTGATAGTGACCATAATTTAGTGATAATGAAATGTAGATTGGGGTTTAAAACCCTGAAGAAAAGGTGTCAGATGAATTGGTAGAATTTAGAGAAGCTTGAGGAAGAGGAGGTAAAGAAGATTTTTGAGGAGGACATCGCAAGAGAATCGAGTAAGAAAAATAAGGTAGAAAATGTAGAAGAGGAATGGGAGAATGTTAAAAATGAAATTCTTAAATCAGCAGAGGCGAACTTAGGCGGAACAAAGATAACTGGTATATAGGATATATAAAATTAAATGCTATGAATATAACAACGTTTGTATAAGTAAAACCAATAGACAATTAAAAAAAAAATTACACAACATTACAAGAGGTATATCTAATGTAGCTGACCATCTGTAGGAATGCAAACATATTATCGTATTATTACAGATTGCGGAAACAATTTTGAAATTTTTGAAAATGATAAAAAAAGGAATATACTTTAGGATGATAACTTAATTAAAAACATAATAAAAATATAAACTAACAGTTGGCAATAATGACAATAGAACAAAAGAAAATACTGTTATAAAAATTAAATTATTCCAGTACTGGGCAGCAAAATTACATGTATGCTTATATCATTCAAATTTCACAATAGAAAATATAATTTCAGAAAAAAATGATAAATCATTAAAGAGTATGACTTAATGTAATAAATATAGAATTTATACGAACTGATGATGCAGGATACTGCAAAAACCATAATATTAACTTAATATGAAAAGTTTAACATATCTAATTGCTGTCTTTTGATGGTTTATATTTCATTAAATATTTTATATATATATATATATATATATATATATATATATACAGTAAATATTGTTTATAGTGCCATCGGATATGTGACCAAAAATTGTATATTGTATATTTTTCATAATTCATTTGTTATAGTGACGTATCGGTTAATAAGACTTATTTTTCCTACTGTAATGCAACAGTTTATTGCTCATAATGATGGATGGAAATGACTCATCAGTAATGTAGTATATCTACATTGTGGGTAGAGAAATATTTTGACAGTTAAAATAAGTCACAATTTCCTTCTTCCTTATATATGTACTATATAGTTCTTGTTTTCTATCTTCTTCCTGTACCAGATTATTGTAAACTGAAGCAGTCACACATTCAGTTGTTATTAATCTTTTGCTGTGAGTGTATCATAACATGTGGGAACAGTATTTTATTTTACATATCCTGTGTAATTCATTCAATAGTGATTTAATTATGCAAAAAAATATCCATGACAGAGGAAAAGGCGCATATTATCTGGCGGTTACAGAATGGCAAAACTAATAAGGACAATGCATATTCCAGAGCTGCAACGAAGACCATTCACCAGTTTCTCAGTTTTACAGAACTTGCTAATGAAGAAACAAAGAGTGTTTGTTTTGATTGAAAAACCTACAAAAGCTGTATTACGACACAAAATCTTCGAAACAAATCAAAATAACCGACTTTGTGCACAAAAAGTAATTTTTACAATTTTTCTCTATCTACTTTTATTCTACTGTATTTGTATTTCCTATTGCACATTTTTGTTTTTTTATATTATTTTATTGCAAAAATAAATTATTATTATTTTTAATGATTATTATTACTGTATTACAATACCCACTTAGATGGCATATTAAGGTAGTAACACTAAGCTAACTAAACATCGGTTATTGTGACTATCAGTTATAATGACCTAAAATCATCGGTCCCTTGGACATCACTATAAATGATATTTACTATTTATATACATATATACGAGTATATAAACTTAATAGTAAAAAATTAATTTCATTATGTAATATCTCTTTTCTCATATCAAAAACTTATAAAGCAGTTTAAATTCATCAATGAAGTTAATAAAGAATTCTTTATGTGCTCTCGTAGATGAGACTTGTTACAGCAGCATTCAGCAACTGATCTTTCTCTTAATAGACAAAAAATATCATTACTTGTTAACTTGTTTAATTTTGGGGTTAAATAATATTCTTTATAGACTAACTCACACTGATATCAGTGATCGACCAATAAGATAATAGTGGAGTATGCAAGACTTCAAAGTACTTCTGAGGCCAGGATATTACCAACTCAAAACAAAGACCTTTATCAAACAAATGGCTTTAAACATGTTTTCCAATTTTAAATCATATCTTCCAATTATAGTAAATAAAAATTTACCACCTTAATATTCATCATTTCATACAGTACACAGAGCACTAACATTATTATTTTCTTGATTTGTGCCATCTGGTTCTACATTTAGTCGTAGACAGCATGTTTTATCAAGTTAAAGAAATCAATCATTACTTATTTATTCTCTCTGGTAACTACAAGCTACACCCAGTTTTAGTTAACTCCTGTTTTTTCAAGTGAGAAACGAATCAAAGTATTTCGATGAACAATTTTTCTTAGTTTTAAATTGTTTAAAAATATAACAAAAACCTTCAAATACTATATAATAAGAGAGGATTGACAATAATGGTACACCAAATTTCTTACAAATTATCTGATGACAACCAAAAAATGACTTCTGGTGATGCTCAAAACTGAGAAATGCTTGGTGTTACTTGCTCTAGTCACTGATTCCACCTCAGTCCAGGTGGCATCCTGACAAGGCTGAGAGATACCTTTTGCCGAGGTTCTGAAGATGACCTCCGGTAAAGCTCGAAAGGCTAGGTATAGATGGAGGGTGGCGTGGTGACTGAAACTGCCACATGGACGGTATCTTCCCCTACAGGGTCAGGATGCCCTAGTCACTAAAAAGCAATGAGATAAATGAGCTTGTTAAGTTAAGAGACAGGAGGACAAAAATGGATTACCAACTTGGTAAAAATAACAAAACATTACTTTTTCTGGAATTGAGAGAAAATATTTAATGTAAAAGTTTACTGAATCAAATCCTTCACTGAATTGATCAAAACTGCAATAAAAAGGATGTATTAAATTAAGAAAAAAAGTTATTTATTATATTACCTCAAAACAGATTCAACAAATACTCTAAGTGCTTTTACATGAATCCAAGCACAGAAGCATTCACTAAAGTTCACCTTAAGCCATCTTACGAGAGGTCCCTAAAGAAAAAAGATTAATACACACAATTACTTATAATTCAATACAGGAACTTTCCACAGAGTTAAAATTAAATTACAGGCACTAGGCTTTTACAGAACAAACACAAATTCGATGTAAAACCATAATGTTTAACTAAGTTCATTATTTTAAAATACAAAATAATTTTTATGCAAGTTTTAATCCCAAAATCACATTTATTCAACATGATAGACTAAACATAGCCAACTTATTCTCAGTTCTGAATCATATATGAACATTAAAAATACTATCATGTAAAATCTACTGGTTATCATTTCAAAAATTCAGTGACCTTTACTAATGTGAAACTCAACTTCTCTTAAAACACGCTGACTGTATGATTTAGTCAACAGGAAGCAACTACTTGTCCAAAGAGCAACTGCAATCTATGTGTTTCATTTTGGTGATCTTTAGAACTACTACATAAAAACATGCACTGGTTAATGAAATTTATAATTACTTTCTATCCTTTTATTTTTTAATTCAAGAATTTTATCTGAAGACATTCTCAAGCTCTTCTTCAGACAATGATAAAATATATAAACAGAAAGATGAAAAATTTAGAAAACTATTTATAAAATATTTTTTTTCCACTCATTACTTTCAGTTTTCCCCCATGATTGATATTTTCACAAAAGATTTATTTTAGACTTTTTTTTTTCATATGATTAAGTATTAAAATTACAGAGGTGTAGAGAGGTTCTTTTAGACCTCTATAAGGTCTCTAGACCTTTTCACGCACTGTAACAAAGTGAAAGAACTATTCTCTGGCAAAGTACTAAAATAAAGGAAAACCCTAAACCAGTAAGTAGAGAAAAATTAATTTTATAAATAATTATACTCTACTCATACAAAGAAATTTTCTAAACTATTTATTAATTTTTTTTTTTAATGACTGATCTTTATAACAAACACTTCTACTATTATCTGCAATTCTCAAAATATAACGAACACTTTTGTTTAAATGGACTATAATAAAAGTTTAACTTTGTTCAGTATTAGTCCTAACTTTTAAATATAAATACACAGAATGAACTTGGCGAACAGCAATAGGAAGGCAATAGCAGCTTGGTAATTTACTTTAAAATACTATCTTACTGGAATTCTCTCACAGAAAACCAAGTGATCCATTCTTCAGCTTTATACTAAAAAATAAACAATTTTCTTATTATACAGTTTTACAAAAAAGAATTTATTTGATGTAATGAAAAATAATAATACATACAAACTGCTTCTTCTTGTCAGTAACAAGCTTTGTAATCTCATGTTTTCCAGCTGCCAATTCCTCTTCATTGTAAGTAAACTCTCGAACAATAAATCTGATAAAATATCAAAAAAATTAAAACCTCTATATCAGTTTAAACATATATATATATATATATATATATATATATATATATATATATATATATATATATATATATATATATATATATATATATATATATATATATATATATATAATATTGGTTTAGTTACCTTCTTTTTTATAAAAGACTTCTTGAGTTATTGCCAAAACATGTATAGCCTTCCCACTCTTGTGAATTAAGGAGTTCAGGATAAAATTGGTTTTATGTAGTAAAAAAGTGTCCTTATCATCATACTTGTGAATATAAATACTTGCAGTTTCTTCACAGTGTATACTGTAATATAAATAACAGCACGTTTTTTCGTGTTAATTCTTAGGAAAAGTTCCTTCACTCACAAATGAATGCAGTATTCACAGAAATTGATATGTTGCTATGAGTACATAAGATGCTGGATAAAGCAGCGCAAAAAAAATGTGGGACAAACAGAATGAATGACAAATCACAAACAGGAAGATCAATAACTGCAGCAGCACATTTTATCATTTTAACTCAAGAAATGATACAACAATCACCGTATACAAGGGTTGTCTGAAACGTTTTGAGTTTAACATAGAAAGACATATTTTTTCTATCAAATATAGTTTAATTTCAACAAAGTCCCTTTTTAAATCGATACACTTTTTCCAGCAATGCTCTAACCTCTTTAACCCTTCCTAATAGTAGCTGACATCTTTCTCCACAAAGTAGGTGTTTACATATGCAATAATCTCCTCGTCCGATGAAAATCTCTTTCCTCCAAGCAGAACTTTAAGGTTCGGAAACAAGAAAAAGTCACTTGGGGCAAGATCTAGTGAATACGGTGAGTGGTCAACCAATTCAAAGTGCAATTCATGAATTTTAGCCATGGCGACCATCAGAAGTGTGAGCAGGTGCATTGTCTTGATGGAAAAGCACTTTCTTATTCTTCTTCAAATGTAGTCTTTTTTTGCAATTTCTGCCTTCAGCTTGTCAAGTAATGATGCATAATACTGTCTCGTTATTATTTTGCCTTTTAGACGATAATCTATAAACAAAATCATGTTACTATCCCAAAAACAGTCACCATCATCTTCCTGGTCGAAGGAACTGTCTTTGCCTTTTTTGGAGTAGGTTCACCCTTTGCAGCCCACTGTTTTGACTGCTGCTTCATCTCAGGAATGGTGGTCAATAGTGGTGGATCCACATTTCATCTACAGTTATGAATCCATGCAAAAATCTGACTCGTTTTGCTTAAACTGCTCCAGCAGGGCCTTGGAAATGTTCATTCGAATGTGTTTTTGGTCCAAAGTGAGCAAATGTAGCACCTAATGCGCAGGTAGCTTACACATATCCAATTCTTTAGTTAATATATGACAAATATATTCTTTCGATATGCCCATAGCCTCTGCTATCTCTCTAACCTTAATTCATCGGTCGTCCAGTACCATCTGGTGAACTTTTTCAATAATATTGGTGGTGGTTCCAGGTTTTGGCTGTCCCAAATACTCAACATCAACCAAGCTGGTATGACTATGTTTGAATTCAGCTGCCCACCTTTTCACAGTGGCAAATGATGGGACAGAGTCCCTGTAAACAGCATCCTATTCGGTTTTAATTTGTGTAGGCATATTGCCTTTCTAATATTTTCTAGTATTTAATCACAACATGATATTCAATTTTTCCATTTTCACAAAAACACTCACAATGACTTAAACAATTATCAAACAATTGAGTGTCTAAAATGGCTGAAATTTTAGTGAGTACCTTTCAACACATGCATGAATAAATTTCCTAACTTTTGTTGATGAGTGCTACCATCTTCATGTTGAGGCTCAAAACAACAACTTTCAGACAAGAGGCTTTCAGACAACTCTCATAAAACAAAACTAAACTCTGCTGGTACACAAGATTTTTGAAGAAAGAGTGGGATGTACTGATTTCTTGGACTGATAAAGTTGAAAGTATCAGAAATGGTTTTAGTCCAGCCTTATTGATGAAAGTTGAGTTTATATTTATCAGGAACTCCTTTTTTGGGGGGGGGGGGAAAGAGAAACTTACAACTACTCTCACAGCTAACTAAATAAATACTTATAAGTATTACCACAAACAAAATCTTAAAAATAACTAATATTCAAATATATATATATATATATTTTATATATATATATATAAAATTAAAATAAATTTAACAATGTTCAAGAGGCGTGTAAAGGGCCCCTTTCTTGGATAACAGAAGATTAGCTTTAACATGAAATATAACTAACAGTTATAAAATGAAAACAGCTGTAACAAAAACATTAAATATTATGTAAAATACTAATATATTAAAGAAATAAAATTTCCCAGTCTATAACTGCTTTGTCATTACCCAGGATTTGACAAATGTTCCTCGGCAATTTAAATTTATGATGCAAGGCTGCATAATGCATGCAATCCACAAGGATGTAGCACAGTCAAGCAGCAGTAAAATTGTATCCATATTGGTGTGTTTACTGCTGACATAAATCCGTATGTCCTATCCGCAATCGGCAGAGGACCACTTCCTCACAACGAATTTTTCTGTATGAGGAGTCCCATAGCAATACAGAATCTTTAATTTGCTGGAGCTTGTTATCTACTATAGCTGTCCAGTCATCTTACCACTTTGCTCAACGAGTGAGTGTTACATAGTTAATAAAGCTGGATGTAGTGTATAGTTAAACATAGGTAGTGAAGGATGGTTGACTATATGCATCTTTAGCAGCAGAATCTGTACGTTCATTACCCAGAATCCCGGGTGACTAGGGATCCAGGTGAAACTCACTTGTGTGTTGCAATGATTCAACTCAGAAATTACAGTGTAGATTTTGATGATGATAGGATGTCTGGAATAAAAACTTTCTAAGGCTTGGAGAGCACTATACAAATCGCTACAAATAAGGATATGACGGTACTTAGGGTTAATGATATTTAAAGCCTTATTTGTAGCATATAGTTCAGTAATAAAGACACTTGTAATACCAGTACGACCAAATGTATAGATTTGGTCATTAACAATAAATGCGCATCCAACCTATCATTTTGTTTTGATCCATTTGTGTATACTATTGCGTCTGAGTTTGTCTTGGAAAGAATATGGTGAAACATTTGCTGAAAGAAAATAAGTGCCTTTGATTCTTTATTGTATATCGTGAGGTCAAACATAAAATTTATAAGTTGGTTCTCCACGGAGGATATGAACAGATAAATTGGAAAAATAGAAAGTATGGCAACATTTATAAGGTAGAGTAAACATCTGGTACAAATATCTACAGGTGCTGTATAACATGAATATTCCTCATATCTTCAAAAGCCTGGTGATTTGGCTGTCCCTTAAGATGGGTAAAATATGATACTAAAACTTGGTCCTGTCTATCCCAAAGTGATGCCTCACTGCAGTCAACAAGGTGCAGCAAGCCAAAGGAAAGCATGGTATACAGCATCTAGCATTTTAAGCACAGCATTACACGCTGATATGTAGGCGACAACCATAATCTACACAGAAACAAACTAAGCAACAGTAAAAACACAACATACATGACCGATTGGCACCCAAATTGGTATTGCTAAGGACTTGCAGCATATCTATAAGTTTTGGAACATTTCATTTTTAATTCTTTGTTGTGTTTGACCCACGTACGGCGGCTATTAAAAAATAAACCTAAAACTCTGATATCAGAAGAGATAGCAATTAGCTCTCCACTGAGAAAGACTTGCAGAATAAAGGAGTTCCACAGGCGAGAAAAGTCAGGAACTCCTGGAATGTTTTGAAAAACGAAGGTGAGGACTTCTTAACAAGAACTTTGAGGTGATCTAGGGAATCATTTCAAACAAAAAAAAAACTCAAACCTCAACTGGGAAGATCATATTGAATACAATCAAGAAAATATGCTTAATGCGTAATGCTTGTAAATTTTATTAAAATGGTGGACAAGCAACAAATTCTGTATTACAGAAAAATTCTTATAATGTTAAAAATAAAAAAAGACTAGGTTAAAGCACTTCTTCTGCATTATGTTAGGCCTCATACAAATACAACAAAGATGCAATATAACACTTCCACCCACATCTATCTCTTAATGATTTCCACCTATTTCCAAAATTATTTCTAGAAATAGAAACACCAAAGCATTCAGGTGTTCTTTTGGTATTACCAAAACAAATACCAGAAAACTGTTAAGGAAATGTTTCAAAAACAGTATATTTATTTTTTCAAGAACAAATTTTAAAAAATTAGCCAAGAATTGGCAGAAGTATTGTGTTGAAGTGGATGGTGATTATATGTATAAGTCATTGCTTTGAAATAATAAATGAAGAAGGATAAAGGTGTATTTCTCCTTTTTTTTCATTAAATACTCTTCACATTAATTTTTTTTTTTTGTTTAAACAGAGGAATTTTTCAACTTTTCTGCCCTCTCTCTTATAAATTACTTACTATTTAACATTAATGAAAGAAAAAAATCTATAATGTAACAAGTACAATAACCATGTAATGTATTCAAAATTTTTTACCAAGGATGTTGTATATGGGAAAAATATGTATTATATTCTACCCGCAGATAGACCTCAAAGGACCATGCAAATATCATCTCATATAATTTCTTTCTTTTTCTTCTAGAAGTTCTTCATTCTTTCAGACTGTTTAGCTCTTCTTTCTCAGTCCATTCTCCTCTATTTAGCTTTTTTTTTAACTTACAGGAACCTCAATTTAAAAAATTTTCTTTCTGTATTCTTTTTGATCTAGACTGTTTTTTTCTGTAATGCTGAACTTTTTGAGCTTTTCTTTCATCTGTTTAACACTGTCACCTTGATATTTGTAGTTCCAGAGTTATATAATATATATATTAATACTAATATTATATTGTTTAACCATACTTTTTTGTAACATATAATTAAAATTTTAATTTAAAAAAATTTAACAATATATATGCATTATGTCATTTTAGTATTGGTTGAAACAAACACTGTTGCACCATGAAGAAATAACATGGATCTTCATAAGGAATGTTTTTAGTTTTTGCCTGAATATGTTTCTGTGATTACATGTGTTTCTGCATTTGTTTTTTTTTTTATTTTCTTTGACCTGTCTGAACTACTTTGTGTTGTCTTTCTGTTCTTTCCTTGGTTAGTCTTTGAGAATGTTGAAGTCCATGAGAATGATTTTCATCCATTCTCATAAAGTGCCCAAAAAGGCAAGACTATGTGTTCCTAATTGAATCTGATAGTTGTCTACATTCTGGTAAAGTTCATTGTTTCTTCACAAAAATCTTCTGCTTTTCTGGGTCCTAATATTTTCTTTTTTAAGTTTTCAAGTTTCTTCATTTCTTCCAGGTCTAAGAATGTAAATTCACATATACAATGTCTCTGTTGTGTAATGCCTCAGTTTCCTCATTCTTGAGATACATCTTTTGTTATACAAAGTAGCAAACAATTTTAATTCAAACACAGACATTATTTAATAAAACATAACTTTATTTAGAAAAAAAATCATACTTATACAATTTTTGAATTCTTAATCACTTCATGTACATGATTTGATATCAAGAATTGTACTACACATTTTTACCGATATTATTGCTTTAATGAGGTCAATTCATTTTTGAGTTGTTTTTTGACTACAGCCCCAGAATTTTCAATTGAGTAAGTCTGGAAAGTTGTCTGGCCATCAAAAAGAGAAACAATTTTTGAACGCTTTCTTGCAGTTATGTCCATTACTATACAGGTGATTTCTAATGGCATGGCAATCTCTTGGGAGATGATTCTATAGCCAAAAATAAGAAAAAAAGTTCAAATATACATAGGTCAGAAAACGGTTTGTTAGCTAGTTTTGGATCACAAGACATTTAGCCTCGATTTCTGCTCCCTTTGTGAACTTTACTAAAATTCTTGGGGTAAATTTGATGCTTCCTTTTGGATTTTGATCTAAGAAATTGAATAAAAGTGGTCCCAGACCTCTATCTCACTAAGATTTTAAGTCAGAAAATTAATTTTTTTATGTTTGGAATAAAATAACATTTTGCTATTTACCAATAAACACATAAAAATTTCTAGTTAAGTTTGTAGAGAATTTAATTCTGAGAAAATTGATATAAATAAGGTCTATTAAAATTAAACACAAATTTTAGAAGTTTGAGTTTAATTAGAAACAAAACACTCAAACTGGATCGGAAAAGTGATACAATTTTAAACAGAACAATTTACATACAAATGCTAAAAATTACAAAAATAAATTTGAAAAACAACCTTCTAAAATATATTAAAAATTTATATTTTTTTATAAGCTGGCAATAACAGCTGATCAACAATTCTAACATTTGAATACATATTTGAGCTGTGTTTATGCTGTTAGTATTCATCAGTCACTCACAATGGGTGATACCATGAATTTGTTTTCATGGAGAGTTGATGGACATGTTGTTAACATATAAAGTAAATAAAAATGGATTGGCTGCTCTGCATGAATATCAAGAAAATTATCCAGATTGAAGAGTACTGAATCATAAAGCTTTTGAGCCTTTGGAGAGGCGAGTTGGAGAAACAGATATGATTAAACCACAATGATTCAATGTTGGTTGTGAATGTTTTGTGAGAAATGCCAACGCTGAAGAAGCAATATTGGATGCAGTACTCTTATCAAGTACAAGAGCAGTACTTATCAGTACACTGATCCATTCTTCAACTTTATATTAAAATAATAAACAATTTTCATATTATACAGTTCTACAAAAAAGAAGAATCTTTTGATGTAATGAAAAATAATAATAATAATATATACAAACTGCTTCTTCTTGTCAGTAACAAGCTTTGTAATCTGATGTTTTCTAGCTATCAATTCTCTGTTTGAGAAGCAGGTATGCTTAAACAACAAGGATTCTATGCCGGTCGTGAATATTTTGTGAGAAATGCCAACACTGAAGAAGCAATATTACACTTATCTCCCAACTAATACACCATAAGGTTGTCACATTGCTATCATGTTTTTCAATCATGTGTACAGTGAACGTTACAGGAGCAACAATTATACCCATTCTATACAGCATGTATACAAGAGTTGTTACCATCTGTATTTGATAAATGGATGAAATTCTGTCGATGGTTAATTAGAAAATGTGAACATCATTTTGATTTCCTAAGTAATACTCTAATTATTGGTGAATCCTGTTTTACAAGAAATGGCATTGTAAATTTTAAACACTCACACTTGGGCAGAAGTAAATCCCCATAAGACTGTTATATCATTTCCAATGCCTTTTACGAACGTGTAGTGTGGTCTTCATGGTGATAATCTCATAGGCTCTTTTACTTTTCCGTCTAGATAGCGCTATAGCTCTAGAAGGTAAAGTATTGTATTTGACCCAATTTGGGAATTTGTGGTTTTTCACCGGATCTTGACGTTTTGATACATAAGGAACCCAAAAAAACCAAATGGAAATTTTCTGGATGTTAATGTTCGTATTTACGTAAGTGTCTTCAGTGTTGGCCTCTCAGTAACCTTATATCTCTAAAACTACTGGACCGATTTTGACCAAACCTGGTCAGATTACTTCTATGTATAGGACATTAATACCATTAAATTTTCAACTTAAAATGTCAAGGAGGTGAAGCTGTAGGGCAAGGTCACCCTCAGTATCTCAAAATTTTGCCTAATTAAGGCCATATTTTTCTTAGGCACATTTGGTAAATAAAAAGTAACATTATTTGAAAATTTTTTTTTGAAAAATCGCATCCCCACCCCAAAAAATGCCCTAACTACTACTATGTTGTGACATCACAGGTGAGCAATAGAATTAAATAAATTAATAATATTTAAAATGTAAAAAAGTAACTCGGTGGCTGGGTCTCGAACTCGACTGCCCAGTTGACTTGGAACCTGGTCCATTAAAACTTGCGGCTATGCAAGTCTGCTGACAGTAAAAGCGAAACTTGTTCTATGAAAGTTGTAAAATTACATTAGTTTAGTTAGTGCCGACCTTTGCCACTAGTACCCCCACAGCTCTGCAAATTAAATACAGTATGCACGCGTGCTTTAGTTAGAATCACTGATTTAAATAAACAAAAAAAATATTGTATTTAAATAAAATGAGAAATATTTTAAATTAAGTTGTGTGTGTAAGCTGTGCATCAGAAATAACTGTGTTGTCAGCTTTTTTCTTACCTCCAAGGCTCAGTGGTAAGTGGTACTTGCATTTTTACAAAAATCCGATGGAACTCTTGGAAGATATTCCACTTGCAAATAGAGTTCAGGTGTGGTTTTACAATACTGGCACACCTGCTCACTACTGTCATGATGTAATGAATCATTTATGTAATACATTTAGTAACCAATTGATTGATCAAATCGGACCAGTAGAATGTCCACTTTAATCTCCTGATCTCAGGCCAGTGGGCTTTTTCCTTTGCAGTTGGATGAAGTCGTTAAGTCTATTCCACTTGTATTGGCACACAAGAAGAATTAAGATATCAAATAATAGAAGCTGGAGCTACTATTAGTAGTAATAATGATGCTATTAGTTGTGCACAGTTAGCATGGATTCACCAAGCTGAACTATGGATTGAACAGAATAGCAACCACATTAATCAACTGTTTTGAGGAAATGTTTACAGCTTTATCAAGTAACCATTTTGATATTTAATAATATTTAGGAAAAAAACCAAACATTATTTTTTTAAATTATTTTTATTAATTTTTTTCTGTTACTATTAAGTTTAAGGATCACTTTTCTGATCCAGTTTGGGTGTATTGTTTCTAATTAAAGTTAAACTTCTCAAATTTGTGTTTAATTTTAATGGACATTAATTACATCAATTTTCTCAGAATTAAATTCTTTACAAAGATAACTAGAAATTTTGATTGGTAAATTAACATGTTATTTTATTCTAAACCTAAAACAAAATATTATCTAACAAAACTTTTTCATGTTTTACCCCATTTTTCTTAAAAATTTTATTCAATTTCTTAGATCAAAAACTATAAGGAAACACCAATTTACCCCTCGATTTGTACCCCAAAAATTTAGTACGCTTTAATTTCACAGAGGAAACAGAAATCAGGGCTAAATATTTTGCAAGCTGAAACTCACTAATCAACTGTTTTCCAACCTATGGTTTACACAAACATTTTTTTATTTTTGGTTACAGTATCATCGTCCAAGAGATTGCCGTTCAGTATGGAGAAAATATGAAATAAGATTTTCTAATAAAAAATGAAATAAACTTTCCAGAAACACTATTTATAATATTAAAATCACTAAACGACCAAAAAAATAACCTCACATTACACAGGCAACTTAAAGAATGGGTGCAGTCAAGCAGTGGTCATAAAAATAAACAAAAAAATTCCAAGTATTCAGATTAATTTGCATACTAATGTATGTTCATCAATCCATAGGCTTTTGTGTCTTTTATGATTCTAGTTATACTGGCTTCTTTGTCTAGCGCAATAAATTGTATTACCTGTCTAAGGCATTTGAAGCTGTCATCAGCACTCTTGATTTTGCTGTATCTTGTGTTAAGGCGTTTGGGTGCATTACTTATGTTTCTTAAGAGCTCTGTTTTTTTTTTATAGATATTTGGGCCTTCAAATATCTTTAGAATATTCCCAATTCCATCAATGTGTTGATCTATTTTTAAGCTATTTATAAAGCTTCTGCTAGAATTGTAAGATCATCTGCAAATGCCAAATGATAATATGCTATGAAAAACCTTTTCTTTTGAGTCCTAATTTTACTTTTTCAATTTTTTTTCTTTGCACTGTTTTCACCATTCCCTAACTACCTTTTCTAATTCTGCATTATACAAAATGGGTGATAATCTGTCTACTTGTCATACTCCTATTTATACTTTGAAGGCTTCAGATAGTTCCCCTTACAACTTGATCTTCGACTCATCTCTGTTAGTGTTTGTTTTATGAGATTAATTAGTTTGATGTCCACTACAAATTCTATAAGACTGTTTAAAAAGGTTTGCCTGTCTGTAAAGTTGTATGCTTTCTTGAAATCTACAAGTTACTACAATATTTTTGATTGCTTGCAAAATCAAAGGATTGTTTTTAGATGAAGTATCTCTTCTGTGCGTGTCCAGCCTTTTCTAAAAACCCACCAGGTTGGTCTAATGGTGAACACGTCTTCCCAAATCAGTTGATTTGGAAGTCGAGAGTTCCAGCATTCAAGTCCTAGTAAAGTCATTTCTACACAGATGTGAATACTAGATTGTGTATACTGGTGTTCTGTATACTCGTGTACTGGTGGCTGGGTTTCAATTAACCACACATCTCAGGAATGGTTGAACTGAGACTGTACAAGACTACACTTCATTTACACTCAAGCATATCATTTTCATTCATCCTCTGAAGTATTATTTGAATGGTAATTGCCTGAGGCTAAACAGAAAAAAGAAAGAAAAGCCTTTTCTACAGCCACTTTGATATTCACCTACTTGTGGATCTAATTGCTTCTCTACAGACTTCCAACTTGTCAGTACCAGTACTGACCAGTTATCATAACTGGTCAACCAGTTAGGATAGTACTGACCAGTTATGATCAACTAGTCAGGATCTTATAATTTACTGGAGACAGAAAAATATCTCTGTGAAATATTGACTGACATCTTTTTTGTACCCTTTTTTTATGTGGTGAGTAAATTAGCACTAGTTTCCACTTTCCTGACTTTTTCTGTTCCCATATCCTTGATATTTCCCTGCATTGTGCTAGTATTGTGGTTCCATCGGCAGCTTTCCATATTTCTATTGAATCTTCCCTGCACGCTTTGTTGTTTTTTAGTTCTCTGATTACACTTTTGATCTCTCCTAAAAGGTTGGTGTATCCGAGATATGTTTATGTCAGGTTATTGTCCTCAGGAAATCTTTCTTTGGGTATATCATAGTTGAGTAGGTTTTTAAAGTCCCTAGCTTAGACTCCCCAATTTCCTTTATTGTTGATCACTACATCTCCATTTTGACATTTGAACATAAGCTCAGTGGGATGTATTTGGTTAATTTCTGTTTAAATGCTTGACAGTATTCTCTGGAGGTGTTCTGAAATTCTGAACTTATTGGATCTAGAAGACTCTTTTCAAATTTTAGTGTTTCTTTTTTTTTATTGGATTTTATTAGTTTGTTTTCTTTGTGTGTTCTTGTTTGTGTGTTTTTGTATTTGTTTTCTTCTGCCTTGCTTGCATAACACTTGTTCCATACTTGTAGTCTATAGTAGACTGCTTCATAGAATTGTTTTTTCTATCAATGCTTACATTTTTTAGTGTTGTGGGCAATCTCCTGGGCTGTTCTATCAGATCTTTCTTTAACTCTTGCTAGTTTTGAGATCTCTGAGTCTTGTTTGAAACTTTTGTTTATTACCAAGGAATTTTTGGATATCTATCCTTAACATATTGGATTGAGTACTTCTGTGAGAATTTCATCTTGACTCTGATCAGGTAATAGTTTGAGTTGATGTTAAGTCTCAACATTCATCCTTGACTTTAACATTTCTCTGATGTTTGGTTTGAAAATAGCAACATGATCAATTTGGAACTTGTCAAGTTGTTAGTGAATTCATGTCATCTTCTTCAGAAGCCTTTTAATAAATCTGGGCATTATTTTGAGATTTTCTGTTTTATACAGAGAGATGAGTCATTCTACATTCCTGTTTGTTTGTTAGTGGGCTGTATACCTACCAACTTCTCGATCTCTAATTCTGTCTCAGCCAATTTAGACAATGAAGACTCCTAGTTGAATCTTAACATGCTTTTGGGAAATTTGGTTCACTTTAGTTTCAGGGAAGTCTTAGAAAACTTCTACTTTTTGTGGGTTCCTTTTATTATCTGTATTTACTGGGGCATATGCTTTTGTTAGGGTGCATATTTTGTTTATACATTTAAATCTTAGGAACAAAAGTCTGTTTGACATTGATCTGAAGTCTGTCACCAAGTTTATTATGTTTTGATTTACTGCAAAAGCTGTGTCCAGATGTAGCAATCCCCTTTAACTGCATTCCTTGTTTACCTTTGTATATTCTAACATTTTGTGATTCAAAGATGATGTCATTTAGATATCTTCTGATCTCCATTAACAACTATTACTGAGATTTTCTGGGAGTTTAATGTGTTGATGAAGTGCTTAAGTTTACCACTTTCAGGACTGAATTTAAACTTAATTGTTGCTATATATTTTTCATTTGATTTGTAATTTGTGTAAAGAGTTGCAAAAGCTCCAATACTTTCGAACATGGAGGTTGAGGTTCACCAGGACCTTGCTCGATGCCACTATTTCTGACGACAGTAGATTACAGTTTCCAGTTACCACTTTTAGTAATCTGTTGTTATTTCACCATCATAAAACTATTAAAATTGTCTTCAGTAGGACCCAGTTCCTCTTTATCAAGTTATATAGCAAATTTTTGTGACTGTGCTAGTTGATTGAGAATATAAATCGTTAAAAAATCAACAACTGCCAGTTCAATGTAGAAATTAAATATTATTTTTATAACTTTTCTATTTAATTCTAACTTTTATAGTTTAACTTTTTTCAGTTTGGAAATTTTTTTTAACAAATATTGCATCTAATTTGAATTCATAGTTGTAATAGAAATGACCTATCTAATGTAAATGACTATATTATTATTGATGTACTCACTTTTTTTCTCTCGCATGAAGTTTAAATTCATCCACAACCTTTTTAAATAACGTCACAGTGAAAAGGCCATAATCATTATCCTGGCTAACAAGCTGCGTTGATCGAGGTACAATCATATCTGTCAACTTCTCATAACCTTGATTCCAGTCATTAAAACTGCTCCTAAAAGCAGGAATGAAAACAGAAAATAATCATTAAGAAAAAAGTAATCTGTACATCTACTGAAATGCATAAGAGATCTGTTCAAAAAGTAAGCAACATTTTGAATTACACATCAGTAAGTAGGGGATCTTAGCAAAAGGTGGTGGTTGGCACCACTGTGTGTAGAATGTAGCATGTCATATCACGTTAAGAGATTCTTTATTAGCTGGGTAGTTCACAAGTTGTTTATGTAAGCTATTTTAATATCATTTTGAATTTTTAAGGAAAAGCAACATATTAATGTGAACTTTTGTATTAACAAGTGTTATGACTGATTTAAGCAATCTATAAAATAATATGAATCAATTGAAGATGGTCTATGCTTAAAAATGTCAACAATATCAACATTTCATAAAAAATTAATTCAGGTTTTAATCATCATTTGTACAAGAAATAGTAGATGAAATTTCAAACTGCTCATGCCATAATATACTATAAGTGAAAGAGACTAAGGATACTTCAAATTATGGCAAAATATGGGCTGCTTAAAATAGTATAGTATAATTTGAGGTCAAAACTAAATTTGTCTTGGCCATGTGTCATAATAAGTTTGCAAAGACAAGGTTACACTTTTTAACAATAAATCTCATCATAAAAATATCATTCTACAAATTTTTACTACTCCATGTTTTTTATGACTGCTTCCTGAAGTAATAACACTTCAGGGATAAGTCTATTAGTAGAAGAGGGGAATTCTTTAAGGATGAAAAGTACCAATATTTCTCAGGTAAGCCCTACAAATTTATACAACAATTTTTTGTAATGTTTTGAACAGACCAAGTTTGAATAAAATACTAACAAAGACAAAGAGAGTAAACCTTAACTATCTTTTTTGTAATATTTAACTTAAAGACTTGCAAAAGGTTCTCTAGTCAACTATTATGACTACTAGCAAATAAAGTTTGACTGTAATACTCTAATTCTCAACAAATCATCAAACTAAATTTAATTTATGATAAAAAAATGACGAAAACAGTATGTACTCATAGGTGAGTACTTACATTGGTGAGAGTAAGCCAATGTTCTAAAGTTTTCATTTTCCAGAAAGGAAAAAAGATAAATACCATTAAAAGAGTTTCAACAATTTAGAATATTAATTTTTTTTTGAGATTTAACAGAACTGTAAAATATAAAGCATGTTTATTTTCAATACAACTTCAGGTGAGTTTTACATATTTTGTTACTCTTTAATTATTTCTTGTGCTAGAAATTCATAAGTGCAGATATAATGTTGTATAATGAGCATCATTAATCTCAGGGAAAGGAACTCTTTATCTAAAGTGTTTTTGTATGCCAAATGTTATAAATGCATAAGACTATGAACAACAAATTTCAATTATAAATCAGTGTAAGTTAATAAAGTTAAAAGCCATATGTATTATAATATTAAGTGAAAATTTCTTTAAAATCTAGACCTAAAAGGTAATAAAAAAGTAAATACACAAAATAAGGTTCTTACTTTGGAACCACAACAAGCAATGTAGTAAGATATTCTGAGTCCAAAATAAAATGTTCTTTCTTCACAAGATCAGCTAAATTACGAGTCAATAGGCTACCACTAAAACAAATCAAGAAAGAAAAATTATAAAGAAAAAACTTTAATAAAATTAAGAAGTAACACATATTAAGAATACTTGAGTGACATCATTTAAGCAAATATCACAAGATTTATAACTTTGAATAAAATGTATATAATTTCCTAACAGTTATTTCACAGGATCTTGGGTGAGAAGGTGTACAACATTATTATAAAATAATGTGGCGTTTCACAACACCTACAATGTTATAGGAGTAGGGACCTAAAAATTGAAGGAGATAAATAAAGTAAAATGAAAACAGCCAAAAGTTTTTAATAAATTGGTTCCTTTATATCACAACAACATTAGGTCCTTTATGGCATTTATAATTTAGTGCGTTTGTGAGCAAGTTTACTACATAACAAGTAATAATTTTATAAAGCACCTGTTAACATGATTTATATGAATAATCACATGTAGTTTTTTTTATTAATTTTCCATCAGTAATGAATGATTAATTAAATATAAATCTTAATAACACAAAGTAGTACATACACAGTGTTTAAAGTTACTACTTTTAGTCCTCATAAATGAAGAAAATGAAATTTTTCTGCTTTTTGAAAACTCAATTTTTAACAATGAATTTCCATTACGGAGAAGTGTCAACTGTTCTGGATTCAAGTCCCAGACAGGCATGGCATTTATCACTTGCTACATAAATTCATTATCACCCACAGCAACTGCGGGCCAGTTGTTGCTGTACAAATAAATAAATATTGTTAATATTAATTCTTTACCAGTAAATGCTTTGGCAATATGTAGCAAAATCAGTGATAAGACTTAATCTTCTATATATATAAAAATGAATGTTTGTCTATCTGTATGTCTCTTATGCCTTCCTAAACCGTTCATCCAATAGCGATGAAACTTTGGGGAATGGTTGGACGCATGCCAGGGAAGGTTTCTGAGTTAGTAAAATAGGGGGTTTCCTGAAATTCCCGAATAAATACTAAAATAAACTAAAAATGGTGTAAGTTAGGAGTATGGAGCCTTCATATCTCGGGAACCAATAGAGATATAGTAGTGCAATTTGGTGTATAGGTATCCTGTTAAAAATTAAGAAACACGTGCTTCCAACGTGTTTTCCAAAATTTCCCGAACTTTTCCGAATAACTCCTACAATTACTATGCTTAGATTATGATAAAATGAGATATTTTTAAAAGTAATATTGTGCTTTAAAAAACTGGAGTTCATATATAGGTACCAGACTTAGAATTGTAAGATAAAGGTGATTTGATATTTTTAAAAATGATAGCGTACTTAATTTAAATCTGTTAATTTGAAAATTAAAATATAAAACTTTCGATAGTTGTGAACATTGCATTCTGACATTTTAATTTTCAACCGATTTCAACGCCATTTCTTGCAGATATGCCTCCCAAAAAACAAGCGGTAGTTCTATGTCTCAAGCACAAAAGAAAAAGGCAACACAAGCATCAGAAACAAATGACCAACGAGAAGCGAGATTGAAAACAGACAGAGAACTTCATGCTCGAGCCCGTTCATCGAGAAGTGAGATTGGGAAAAACGAAAAAAGGGAAAAGAGAAAAAGCAAAATAGGGAAAAATCAGAAAAGGTAAAAAGGGAAGAGGGAAGAAAAGAAAAAGGAAAAGAGGAAAAGGGAAAACGGGAAAAGGGAAAGGTTAAATTTTGTGAAGTTCCATAAAGTTCATTTTCTTAATGTTTTATGAAACTTTCAACTGTGTTCATTTAATTTATATCTATACTCAAATCTAGCAACAGCGAAGTATTGCCAGGTTTGCTAGTTAATATATAATTTATAACATTAATATAGAATAAAAATGTCATTTTATTAAAATTTTAATAATTACTAAAAAAAAGTATTAGTTTAAAGGAGGAATGATCAAACATTTTTAATAATTTATAAGTTTCAGAAGATTTTCTCTCAGATTAATAATAAATAAACTTTAATGTGCAGACTGAATGAGCAACAAGCAAAGAGCTATATTATGATATGTCCATCACAAAGTTATGAAGTGTACTGGCAAAGCCTGTCAACAATTTTCTCAATCCACATTGATCTAAAACTAGATTGCCTTTAGATTTCCCTTTCACTACAGTTACATCTTTCTAAAATATTTACAGATGAACTACTAAAATAAATGTCTTATAAGAAAATATATTGTGCTATCATAGTTTCTTACAATATAATATAAATTTAAATCAACTAAAAATTATTAGAGTAGTATTTTTTACAATATTCTGCAAATAGTTTTTTCTTGATTATCTTACTGTAGGAAAAAACCATTCAAACTGTCTAGATTTTTTTTTCTGTTATCAAAAACAAAACATTCTAAAATATTAATAATATATATATATTATTAAATATAAGAATGAAAGAGAAAAAAATTGTAATAAAGCAGAAAACATATTACAGAGCACAGTCTGTATCTGTATCTGTGTGTGTGTGTGTATCTCTCTATGTGTGTGTGTGTGTGTGTGTGTGTATCTCTCTATGTGTGTGTGTGTGTGTGTGTGTGTGTGTGTGTGTGTGTGTGTGTGTGTGTGTGTGTGTGTGTGTGTGTGTGTGTGTGTGTGTGTGTGTGTGTGTGTGTGTGTGTGTGTGTGTGTGTGTGTGTGTGTGTGTGTGTATGTATATATTTATATATATATATATTATATATATATTATTTTAATGAAATTAATCTTTTTAAGATTCATATTATTCCTCTGTACTATTATATTTATTATTAAATTATACTTACCATTTTACTATTATACTATATTTATATTATATTATATTACATTATTTATACATTATATTTAAATTTTATTAAATAAATCTCTTATGTCTTACCTGAATATTGTGTACTAGGTGGTTTATTAAATATAATTTATAAATATATATTTTTAAAGTCACAATAGTTGAATTTTAAAAACTGTAAAATAATCATGGCAATCTGCCTAAAATCAAACCTGAGATGAAGTACAAGCCATTCCAAAAACTGGCAGAATCAGTCTCAAGACATCAAGTATCTTACAACAACCCTACATATAAAAGGAAAGGAGAAATGAAGTGGCCTTCCCCATTGCCTTTTTCAAACAAATATACATACGGCTGTATATCAAGCCCACCAAATACAGATTTTCAACTCTGCAGGTGATACCTCCATTCTGTATACACACGGACTGACTGTACAGTGAATATTATTACTCTAAGAGAAGGCAACACTGACCACTGATCCTTGTAACTTTGATGCTTTTCACAAGTCACCATCATAAGAAAGACAGAGACTGACAATATAAATGTATAAATTATGTCTTTCTTCTGCTGAGAAACAATGTATTACTCCAGCTGTGCTCAGTAAGCGAGACAGCCATTTATTGATATAATACCAATAATGTATGAAAATCTTCTACAAACACTACAATGGAAAGTGTCTAGTTTTTTTCTATCAATATCTTTGAAAAACTATTTTTTTTAATTGTTCAATTAAATCACATATAAGATTAGTTACAACACAACTAATTACACAACAATAAACAAAAATCTTTAGAATAATCATAAAGTGTAATCTAAAGAATAAAGACAGTAATAAGTAAATTACTTGATATAATGACAATGTTTTTAATTTTACGGCTTATTAGTTTTAGGTGCCAGTACATGGTGCTCATTTGTTACAGGATTATTCAAACTGTCAATACCATTTTAATTTAAATAGTACTGTAATTAAATTGATAGCATACAATTTTTTTACAGATATATATTTATTTATACATTTACCAGATTTATTTTATAAATATAACTAGGTTATTAGATTTTTATAAAAATATCATTCAACACAATTAATCTTGGTGTTTTCTACTTCGTTTCTTTAGAAGTAAATCAAAACTGCAATATGTTCATGGATCTTATATATTTACAATTTTCTATGATATTCAAAATTCTATCAGTTCCTAACTACCAAAACAAAAAGAGCTACTACATCACAAAAGTCATCTACTAAAGATTTACTGTACATAAATTTTCCATTCACCAATGTCTGGGGGATAAGATCCTTTGAGAATGTTAAAATTACAAAAAAGGCAAATGAATATATTAAAAAATACATAATTTTAATCTGAGTATAACAGATGCAGTTCTACAAAATGTAGTTCTATGTAACTTTGATGTAGTGATGTAGTTATACGTAAATTTGTACAACTTTAATAAAGAAAATGGATTCTAAAGGTTTCTGATATAAAAAAAAATGGATCAGTCCAATACCACTTCAACATTTATGTTTAGGTTACCATATCACAAAAATCAATAATTACATTTTTCTTAGTCAGTACACATTTACTTGATAAGTTTTCAGTATTCTTGAAAGCTATAATAGAAAATTGCACTGATTAATACTCAAAACCACACTTACGTTTGTTTTTTTTCCATATTTTGAAGACTGCTCTTTAAGTTATTATAAGCTGTAGATTTTGTTTTTAAGTCAGCATCAATCTGACCAACCTGTTTACTAATTATATCAGCAATATTTCTTAAAGACTGCTTAATAGGATATTTTGCCATATCCCATTGAAACCGTGTTATATAAGTAGGCAAATCTCCTAAAAAATTAAAACAAAAATTACAAAGTTAATTTGGTTTATTTTGTTATCAAAAGATGTTTGAAAAAAATCATTGTTCTAAGGCAACCTTTTGATGAATAACATGAAAGACAAAGTTTTATATACATGTAATGACAAAGTATACATGAGAGGTTATCTCTAAAGTAAAGACCGTTTAATTGTAAAAAAAATTTATTCTGAAAACGAAATATTTCTTATTTCTCTTAAACTACATACCTTATACTACTTCTCCATATAACTGCCACATGAATTAAGACATCGTAGCGATACACCAGCTTCAATATACCCTCGTCGTATTCTTCTGCCAACAATCCATTTAGCCACTGATTAACATAATTTTTAAGTTCATTGTCACCCGCAAATTGCTTCCACTCAAAAATTCTTTCAATTTCCCAAATAAATGGTAATCAGAAGGAGCTAAGTCCAGACTATATGGTGGGTGATCGTAAAGTTCCCACCTAAATGTTCTCAGTAAATCACACGTCAGACTTGCAACATATGGACGTGTATTATCGTGCAGCAGATTGTATAAGTTAATTTTTTGAAAAATGTAGAAATGATGCAATTTTGAAAAAATTCATCAGTTTGTGAAAGTGTAATTTCTTCATTCAGTGAATACTACTACAATGATTTCAATGAAACTTTTTTTTTAATAGAAACATTCAAGCTAAAAACTCTCAAATTGAACTTCAAGTTGCATACCAAGACAGAAGATCAAACAGATGAGCATCAAGGAGTTAAAGCTGAAAATCAAGTATGCACCACTACTATATTTGTTTGTAAGACATAGTAGTAGATGCATATATGTAAATGTTTGTAGACTATTTACAAATTAACTTTGGTTGGGCATTACAAACTAACCAGATTGCACAGCTTAAATATGTCACATATACAGTCAGTCACCACATCATTCTGTACTGCTCGAGCAGTAAATGGTGAAATATGGAAGAGATTGTTGCAGCTTCCATCAGCTGTGAGGTACATGGTGTTATTTGTATTTAATGATGGTATTGTTACTGGGAATGAGACATGGATTCAATTCATCAATATTGAGACAAAAGAACGGTCCAATGGCTGTACATGCATTCACCAAAAAAAATCACACACCAATTTGAACAAAAAAAATAACGGCTATTTGTTTTTGGAACGTAAAAGAATTTTGTTGTCAGAATTTATGAATCTGAGTTTAACAGTACCACAAATGATTATTGTATAACACTGGCAAAGCTTAGGAGTGCAATTCAGAATAAACAGTGAAGGATACTAAGAAAGGGTTTTTGCATTATAATGAATGAACTCACACTGCCTGCTAGCACTAACGGTTTACTAAACAATTTTAAATAACTGATTTATTATATTCCCCCTTACAATACTGATTTGATACTATCTGATTTTCATCTGTTCACAAAATTGAAGAATTGGCTGGAAATTTATCACTTCAAAAGCAGTAAACTCATGGATCATGTCAACAAATGAATGAGTATTTATGGCTACACCATTGATTGAAAAGGGAATATATTAGTGCCTGAATTTTGGTGGGGGACTATGTCAAGAAATAATATAGGTATGTATGTAACTTTTGTTATGTAGTAAATGCTTTTCAATTTATTTTGTGTGATAAACTTGTGTAACTCAATGCACAAGTGTCAATGAAACTCTTAAATAACTATGTTATATTGAAATAACGTACGAGGTGTGTTTAAAAAGTAACGAGAATTTTTGTTTTTTGGAAAGAACTTTACTTATTCATCTACATTAATGTTATACCCTTCAAAACAGTCCCCATTAGATATTATACACTTATGCCAGTGCTTTTATCAAATTCAAAAAATACTTCTGGAACTCAATTTTTGGAATAGTGTTTTAATCTTATCTATGCTTGTAAGATTCTCTTTATTTTTGGAACAGAAAAAAATCGCACGGGGCCATGTCTGGAGAATATGGTGGCTGGGGTATCAATACAGTGTTGTTTTTGGCTAAAAATTGACAAAAAACAATGAAGTGTGAGGAGGCACATTATCGTGGTGCAAAAACCATGAATTGTTTAGCCACAAATCCAGGCATTTTTTCGGATTGCTTCACACAAATGACATTGAACTTGTAGGTAATACTCATTATTATTGATTGTTTGACCTTGTGGCAAGAACCCATGATGCACTATGCCATTAAAATTGAAGAACACTGTGAGAATATAACCTTCACATTCGACCGTACTTGTCAAGCTTTTTTTGTCTTAGTGATCCAAAATGCTCCCACTGGGTCGATTGAGCCTTAGTTTCGACATCATACCTGTAAATCCATGTTTCATCACCTGTTATGACACAATTCAGTAGTTCTGCATCATTGTTGACTTCATTTAGCAACTTCCATTTGCCGCTGTTTTTGTTTGAAATTAAACAATTTTGGAACAAATTTTGCTGTCAACAATTCATACCAATAACATCTAAAAAATTTCATGGCATGAGCCAATTGATATCCGAACATCATCAGTGACCTCTTATTGTGATTCAGCAATCATTCATAATCATTTCTTTCACTTTTCCATGTTTTTATCAGTTGATGTGCTGGGGCGTCCGGGGCGCTCGTCATCTTCAACTTCTTCTTCACTCGTAGCAGACTGACCAAATGCATATTTAACATTCTTAAAACATTGCTATACTTTATTTCACTCTTATAGCAAAATTTAATACAAATTCTCTGATCCATTATTTATACAAATAAAAAACCGCCGATCATACCAAAACAAGTGTTATCCTTTTGCAATTGACAACAGACTAAATATGTCTACATCCAATATGACTAAAAATCTAGAGATACTTTTCAGATATGTTTAAAAAATACAACAAAAAAAATCCCGAGAATCAGACTAACACAACCTGTGAAATTTCAAAATTCTCATTACTTTTGGAACACATCTCATATACCAAATTACCGAGGTATCGCTAACATAATATTACAGTAGTTACAACCACATTTTGATAAAGATAGCAGAGCATATGACTCTAAAAAGGCTACAACCACCAATGAAATAAAGCATGATAGCTAAAGAAAAATAATCAAAAAAGGAAGCTTACTAAATTCAGGTGTCTAATCTGATATTTTAGAACCTAAAATGTGGTAGAAAAATCAGGGGTCGACTTGTACACCAGGGCTTAAATTAAAATTTTTATAGGTTAGTGAATTTAAATAGAAATTGTTACATGCCTTAAATACTGAAATATTTTGTTAAAAATATTACATAAAAAAAATAATTTAGCAATATATATACTTATACTTTTATTAGGATCACTTACAACTAGAAAATAAGTTGTAAATTACTTTGATATTATTTAAGTTTAAATAATGTATACAGATAAACAATATTGTGTCATATTGAAAAAATTTTCAAAGTTGTAGAATTGAAAAAGACATGATTTTTATGTTCTCTGAAGAGTAACTAAACAGTGGGTGAGAAAAACATAATCCAACAATATTGTGTTTTACATCATAATATTTCCATGTAACTAGGCCACCAAAAACCAAGAACATAAAATCATAAAAAGTCACTCAGTCAATTTTTGCAAACCCACTTTGATGTACAAATATCCTTTAATAAACATCCTCAATTAAAGGATGTTAAAGTTAACGTCCTTTAATAAATAACATCTTATACCTTTATTTTTCTTCCAATCATGAAAAAGCTTTTACTAATAGGATAATTATACAATGAATCTAGGCTTCATGCTATAATTATGTCCAGCATTTTTGTTAAAGAATTTAGTATATATATATATATATATATATATATATATATATATTTATATATAAGTATTTAGTAACAGACAGCTTGCAAATTAATAGTTTACCTTTTCATTAAACTCATGGGTGCAATGCCACATTTTATAAAAACTATAATTATTTAACTTAGACTAGATTTAAAAAAAAGGATGCAGCAGTTTTCTATCAAGATGCATAATCAGCTAGTATGGACATTTAGCTTTAGACACTAAAAATGCTGGACCCTTAAGAATATTTAATGTCTGTGTTCATAGTAATTAGTCAAACATACTATTATTACTGCCTCATCCTAGAACTAAACAATAATCATATTTATCAGCAAAATCACTAAAATTCTAAACTTAGAAACACTCTCATTAGTGATTCAAAGCCCACATCATATAGAAAGTTTACAATTAATACACTAGATTGTACTCGGTATATTATTTTTGCACTAGCACAATGCAGAGAGATTCTGATACCAGTCAAATTAATTCAATTTATAAGTATTCACATTATAATTCACACTAATAACAAAATTTAATAAAAGCACACATTACATATTCAAATCATAAGTATTAAAATCCAATAAACAATAATAAAAATTCTCACCATTGTTTGCCTGCAAATTTTCATGCAGTTTATCTCTTTGATCTTCTAAGACTTCACCTAAATAAGTAGCGACTTTATGAGTAACTTGATCAACAAAGTTATCCAGCTTACCCAAATCATCAGATAATCCAACTAACTGATCAAGGGTGCCCACCTACAAAAAAACATTCATAAGTGGTAAATTAAATAACATACAAGTGTGCTTGTATGTGACCATTGCACACCTGCTCAGCTTAGCTTTTAACTAAAAGTTAAAGCTAATTAACATTCATACCTTAATAGATAATTCTTAGATCAAACTGAAAAAAAAAAATTGATTGATAACATTTCACCTAAAACAGTTATAAAAAAAATCTATTAGCACCATATGATACAACTATAATTTAATTACCTTTAAATCTGGTATATGAAATTTATAATTGACAGATAAGTTGTTCTGTTTACTGGTAACATTATTCAATGTTTCCCACGTTTGTTGACAAGTTTTATCCCCAGGAGCTGATATTAACCAGTACTCAGACATATTGGTACTATTTAAAATTTCCTAAAAAATAAAACAAAACAATGTATTACAAAAAATTTTAAATACAAGTTACTTTATCGGTAATTTGGCAAAACTGTCAAAAAAAAATCACTTTTAAATTACATGAAGATTACTCTTTCAAAAAACCTTTCAAACTTAATTAGGCAACTTAATTTTTACTGGAATAATCAGTGAAGCAGTGTTGATGGCGCTAGTCTTAGACTAGGAAACTGTTCAGTGCGTAAATGAATAATATATTCTATGTATTTGTTGATTTAACATGTTGTTTTTGTCATATTTAGTGTACTTGATATTAATGTCAAATGTGATGAGATCTTAAGTTTAGTGTTGTAGAGTTTGCATGTTGTGTTTTAAGTTTCTGTTATGTGTGTTCGGTAACTATGAAGTGTTTAACAAAAGTTGATTCGGTTATGTTAAAGGCCTATTTGTTTTTTGTATGTGTGAATGAATGTGAATCCTGTCTATCTTATATACTATTTAGTGGAATCATAGTTTAATCTGTATACTCCTGAATTATTATGTCTTTCAGTGTCTGTTATACTATATGACAGTATATTTTGTATTTAGTTCAAGTAACATAGTAACTTTCTAAACTGAAAGTTTTTCATATGAGTAACATTAACAGCAATGTAATTATCACTGAATAAAGAAATGTGTAATTAGATCTAAAATGTCCTCAGGAAGAATAATTTCCATGTAATTTTGAAGCTAGCCTTTGTAATTTATAATTTTTTTTAAGTGTCATTATGTTTCATCAAGCTGTTCAATTAACGAAAATAAAGAAAGTTTGATGCAACCAGCAATATGTTTTTCATAAGATTACAGAATAAAAAAATTAGAGTATTGCTTTTTATTAATTGGAATAAGGAATAATGAAGAAGATGGAGCTGATGCTGTGAAGTACAACAGATTGGAAAGGATAACAGGATGAAGAAATCAAAATAACAAAGTATGGTTTCTCTCTTATTTTCTTTTCAATACTACCTTTAAACTCTAGACACTACAGACTGACAAAAACATCTTTGTCATAAATTAAAATTACTTTACACAAAAAAAAATTCAATGTTAGTACATTAAGTACTCCACTGATCAGGGAATTTATCCAAATGATTCTGGGATTTTATTGTGGTCAGGCCTAAAAGTTTTCATATGTTAAAATAATTTCATTTCATACTTCAAAGTACAATGTTTAGGCTTAAAGTTATTTCTTAATAATCATAAGAAATATTTTAAAAAGTTATTTTAAAATAATATTTTAAAAAGTAGTATTAATAAATAAAAAAACCTTTCATAAAACTAGTTATATGGATTTGAGACATGGGTGCTTGGTGAGAAGAGTTAAAAACTAAGTACTGATGAAGGTATATGGACCAATAAAAGTTGTGTTTAGGGACAAAATATAGAGAATAGAGGAAACCTCATATGAGACACCAGTTATATCTACAGAAAAATGATACAGGCATTGTCAATAAGTGAAAAGGAAGTGGTTTCGTACTGCCTTCTTTATTATTATACTTATATATTTTTACATATTGTCATACTAATCACACCAACATGCAGGTGATACACAATCCAAGGAGATACATTCATTCTGTTTACCACGGACACTAGCTATATAATGAACTGACTATAAAATCATTACTCTCAAGTAAGATAACTCTGAATTGGTGTGATCTGTACGTCGAATGCATTATACAGATCAGAGCCAAAAGAATGTGCAAGGCAACAAAATACCCCTTTTTTGTGGGAAACAAAGCATTTTCAGAGTGGCTCCACTTAAGTTTACTTTAGTTGCAATAAATGTTGTGCTGTCAAAATTCATTATTTAAAAACAATAGAATGGGCATGAAACAATGTAAAAAAAAGTACTCATTTCATAAATAATATGATAAGCAGGTAAAAAATCAGAACCCAAAGGAAAAAACAGAAGAATTCTGACAAACTGTTAAACTATTAAAATAGATCATGCAAAAATAAGGAGTGAATTCACGAATTGGATTGATGGCAAGTGAAATTAAAAAGAATCATCTTGTCAGTCACAGCATGCAGAAACAATAGAAATGGGAAATCAAAGCATTACACTTAAGAATGAAGTAAAGACACTGATGATAAACTAGGATTAGCAAACAGATGGAGTGATTTAGTATTCAGAACTAGTAACAGATCTAAAGTTAGAAAGATTGGCAAGTATAAGAAGTAACACATTTCAAGGAGGTCACTCCACATTAAAGATGTATTATGATTAAATGGTTTGTTAAGTTCCTACAATGCATAATTGACAGATCAGGGATAAAAAATTATTTGTAATAAAAAACAAAAAATACAGAGAATGACATTAGTTGGAAGCTGATTATTAACTTGGAGAAATTAATCTTTTACTCATTAGTAAATGACAAACTTATTAATAAGTTTAATTTTTAACATAATTAATAATAAAATTAGAATATTTCTTAGAATTTCAATTAAAACTTAATAATACTCGTAGATTGAAAAGTACATTCCAAATACAGTAGTATAATTTAAAAATAACTTAATTTTTTATAATCACACTATTATAAGAAGCAACATTAGCAGTCATTAATAAACAATAAGAAGCATAAAAGAAAACTGGCTCTGGTAGAAATATTCCCAATAACTCACTAGATGTATAATGGGTGTCTCAAAATTAATAGTTTTTAACTGGGAGCCATTTTTTCCTGCAGAATTGGAAGCTTTCTGCGAGGTATGTAACATGTTATAGTAAACACAGTGAGGTTAGTCAATAAGGAGTACTACAAAACAGAGCAGCAAGAGATGATCATTAAAATTCATTACAAGTATGGAAAAATGTTTCACTGAATCTGCACGAATTATGTGGTGTTTTTGGTAGAAGAAAAGTCCCAAATAAAACAACTACGAGAAGATTAATTGAAAAATTTAAACAAACTGATTCAGTTAGGGACAACAAAAAACAAACCAACCTCCATACTGGTTGTTCAGCCACTGGTACTGTCACTGTGACCAAGTGTGTGGCAGTGTCAAAAAACTACAGTTCACCTTCATCTTCAACTGGGTACTTTGAAAAGCACAATGCAATTAAACAAAATATCTAAAATTGATCCCACTCAAGATTCAGCTAACCCCCAAGAACCAAAGCAAGGATCACTTTTTGAAAAGCCAGGCATTCATCAATCGGGTGTTGAAAAATAAAAAAGTTAGCATTGATTTTGCTAAGAAAATCTCTAGCAATGAAGTGCACTTCCATTTTAATGGGTATGTCAACAAGCAAAAGTATTGCATTTGAGACACAGAAAATTCTAGGATTACTCAAGAATGGCCTATTCATACCCAACGAATGATAGTTCGATCTAGATTTCATTCTGGTGGAGGGATTGGGCTATTCTTTTCTTTGAAAATGGGGCTGAAAACGTGGTGACTGTCAATAGTGAATGTTATAATAAGATTATATTGAATTGTGGCCTCACTTGGACAGAGATTACACGTGTTTCCTAATTGCTGTATGGTGCATAAAACAATTGAATTGTTTTATCTAATCTAATGGGCAGCCCATCTCGCACAACAGTGAAGTGAATTAAGTATCATAATTGTGCAGCCTCACATTACGTGATTTTTTCCTCTGGGAATTCATTCAAAAATTTATGCTTCAAAAATAAAAACAATTCCTAAATTGAAAGCAGAAATTTAATGAGTTAACAGCTTTGGGCCAGTTATGCAAAAAATGATCCAGAAATTTACCAAAAAATTTCAAGTGTCAAATTTGACATGGAGAAAATTTGTCAGATATCCTAATCCCCATTTAACAGCAATGTTTTCCTTTTCAAACACTGTAATAAATTCACCAGCTAATAAATAAAGAGTTTACTTTTCTGAAATTAAATCCTTAGTTTATTTAGGGGCATCCTACACATAAATATATCAATGACAAAAACATTTCTCATCAATTATAACATAACTTAAGTGTCTGTTCATAAAAATTGCTATACCCATAATTTTATTAATTAAAAAAAATATATTCATCCTTTGCTTTACAATGGAACTTTAGGCTTTGGAATCTGCTTTCTAAACATGCTTAATCCACTGAGAGTTGTTACACAAAGCTTTCTTGGATATATCCAATTTCATCTACCTAAAGATATGGCTTAAGGGAATTTCTCAAAACGTATTTTCAGTTTTATAAAAAATTTCAATACTGAGCTTTTAGTTTCTATTCAAAATGTTAAAATGTCCATGGAAATTAGGGAATCTTTGCTTAACCTGTTTCACCATTTTTTGGATCGTTTACAATGGAAGAACAATTTTTTTATATACATATTCTAGAATATAATTTCTTACATGTAAAGTTGTGTATGTATATGTAAACATATATATATATATATATATATATAAAAAATACGCTTTTACATGTATTTTAATGGGGAAGATGAGATGATAAATGAAATAAAAAGTGAAAAAATGACAGACCCGTTTCAGGGATCAATTTTGTAACTAACTGCAACACCATTTGCCGGCATAATTTATTTCAATAATGTTACAGTTGTAGAGTTGAATTTTAGCTTTTATCATAACTGGATCACACAATTTTATCAGAAACTATGAGGGTAAATCAAATATAAACAGGATTTTTTTTTTTTAACTTATTTATTGAAAAATAAAAGGCAAATATAATTTATCTTCTACAGTTTCCTGCTTCAGAAATACACTTTCCTTCTACACCCTCGTCATCTTCAAATCATTGCCCTCCTAGAGCAAGCCTAAACAAATGAAACTCGCAGGGCAATACATCCGGGCTGTTGGGAGGATAATCAAGTTAAGTCCAGTGCATTTCTTCTAGTTTTGAGGCCGTTGCAGTATGGGGCCTAGCGTTGTAGAGGATGGCCTCTTGAATTGGTTGGTCTCTTCTTTTGTAGCGATATGCAGCCCTCACCTTGTTCAACAGCTCTCAGTAGTAAACAGCATTGATTGTGCATCACTCATGCAAAAAATTAATAAGCAAAATGCCTCACCGGTTGAAAGAACCTTGCCAGCTGACAGTCGAGTCTTGGCTTTCACTGGGGCTGCCTCTCCTTCCTCCGCCACTCCATACTGACTTGTTTCATCTGAGGAGTGTAGTGGTGGACCCACATTTTGTCGCAGGTGACGAACCAACTCAAAAATGCATCACCTTCTTTCGCAAACCATGCTGTAAGCCTCTGACAGACCTCCAACGTCTCAACTTCTGATTTGCAGTAAAAGGCGAGGAACCCATCCAGCACACACTTCACAGAACTGTAGGTCATTTGTAATAATTGCTTGACAGCTTCCATAACTTATTCCAACCGTTCTACAATTTCTTATACTCTCACCCATCAATCATGTTCAAGAATTCTTGAACCACGCAATGTTTTTGTCTGTAATGCTGGTCTGAGAATGGCGATCATGTTCTTGATTTTCCACTCGTTCTCGTCCTTCCTTGAACTCTTCATGCTAGGCAAATACATGAGTCCTTGACAATGTTTGGTCCCCGAACCATGCAATCAATCTCTGGAAAATTTCCGTCGCTTCAATCCTTCACAAGCAAGAAATTTTATAATTATGCGTTGCATAGTGGAGGGGTGCTCCTGTTGCTCCAACATCATGAGCGTTACTGATGAATTGGTTAGGAATGTGGAATGGCCAGCTCTCCCCACTCCTAATGACCCCACCCAAACATACTAGAAGCGCAGACCCAGTTCTACCAACCGTAGATGCTCAGGAACAAAAATCCTGTTTATATTTGATTTACCCTCGTATAAAATCCACCTTTAATCCAACTTCACACTTAAGATAATTTAAAGGAAAAATTTTTTTTTACATGTATCTTCTAAGCTGAAATTCAAGCTACAACCACAACAGGTTCAAAGATGTTTATCTTCAGTTTAGATATTAGTGAATACAAAATTAATCCTGATTATCCATCCATCTATCCCACTTGGATAGAAGGTTTTAAGGAAAATTCCAAATTTGGAGAAAATACTATATTCCATCTTTTGGAATTTCCCAAAATTTTTAGTATTGGATTAAATATTCCAAATTTGAATATTATATTTCAACTGAAACAGATTATTGTACTGATTCTGAAGCATTAATTTTTTTTTTTACTTCATCCCCTTAGAGGTGAGCAAGGAATAATTTCTCGTAAGCAATAGCTTACACCTAAGATTACATATAAGCCAAGTTCCAAATTTTAGCTCCATTCTTGATTTTTTAGATCTCACATTACTTTTTTGACTTATTCTCACCTATCAATGAACAATTAGAACATATATATGAACAATTAGAAAACTGAATTCAGTCAGAACTTTTTCATGACATGAAATATCATTCTCATCAAGCAGATAATTTAATAATTCAACATTCAATAAATTTTAATCAGTAGCTTCCCAAGTAATTAGCTTTTGATTCTAAAAATATCCCTCTACTAATAAACAATACTTAATATTTAACCGTAAAACACAATCAAATGAATTCCAAAAAAAAATGTACAGAAAGCAAAATAAACCAATAGTAAGCAGGTTAATTACACTATCAAAATCAAACAATAACCACAATCTTAAAACAGGCTTTCCAGTTTTTGTGATGTACAATTAAGGTATATGATTCTTATTACCCTTAGTACCTAATATGGTAATTATTATGAATGAACTCCTTTTTTAAATGTAATTGATCTCTGATCATCAATTACCCTGTAACTCTGCAATCTGCAAAATTCTGAAACTCAGATTCAACCAGTTCCACCATTATTTTTGACAACTGCATCAGACTAAGCCATTTTGAATGGCTTAGTCTGATGCAACTACTGGCGTAGTCTAATAGTTGCAAAATGTTTTGTTTAATTGTATTTCAGTAGTATTGTTTACACAAGCCAAAACATTAATAAAAAACCTGTTCCATAAGTAATTAAATGAAAAAACAATCTTTCAATCATTTTCAACTATGCTTACCAATGTCAAAAAATAAAATGTATAGGCCAAATTATTAATCAAAGATCTGCTAACCTTGCCAGTGAACAATGTTTGTTAGAGATGAGACATACCATGGTAAGTATACAATTAATATTTTACTTTAATTCTTGAAAAACAATTTTCTTATTTAATGTTTAAACAGTGACAAGCAAATCAACATCACCTTAAAATTATTTACAATGGCCAAAATGTTTATTATAAAAATATGTAAACTGAATGTTTTAGCAGTATTAGTAAAAGACAAATTTTCTCAGTTATTGCAGTAATTCATTTTTTTTTTTGTTAAACATTATTAAGTTTTCAAGATTTGCCTTCAACTGTTAGCAGCATATATCTGCGAACTTATGAAATTTTAGTTTATTCTTCCATTAAACAGGAGGGTGCAAACATAAATTACATTAGACAAGAATCCAATTTCACTTTTAAATAAGCATACAAATGTTATTTTCAAGGGAAGAAGGCAGTTAAATGGTTTTTTCTTGTTTCATTGAACTATGGAATTATTCATGAAGAGATACTAACATTTTAACCAACACTGAAGCACTAAATTATTGATCCTATAAAAGTAATCCCTTGTAGAAAAATTAAAACTGTAGTTTGAATGAAACTAACACAATAATAAAGCAAGAAATAAATTATTCATACTATATTAAACCTTTCCTGACCTAAAAATGAGGCCAACAGGTTTTTTCTATTAATGATGAAAAGTAAGAATGTTAGAAACAGCCAGAAGGAAGAACGAAGGCTTTCAATTCAATGCATGAGGTTATTTTGGATATAGTGGAGCCAGACAATCCAATTTTGGATGCTCTGAATGAATCAGAAATAGGATATCCTCACCTTCAGAAGTAAATACAAGCTTAAGTCAAGAAGTAGAAGAATAATATGAAAATCTTTTAGTCTTGAAGAGATAACTGGGGACCCTTTTGGACAAGGTAAGATAAAACATCTACTTCTACAGAAACACTAGATGAAAAAGAAAAACTTACAAAACTTAAATCAGAAATGAACAAAAAAAAAACAGATACTGATTTGAAAAAAGATGATATTTACTTAAAATCTTTGCAAGCATTAAAGATAGAAGTAGAACTGGCTGTTCCAATTTTAAAATAAACTTCATTATTTGCTGAAAAAGGCTGTGAAGTTCTCACTAAAATATATTCCTACTATATATATTTTAATTTTCATTAAAATATATTCAGTGGAAATACTGCAATTATTTTGTTTATTTATTTTTGTAAACTGATTTGAAATGTTTTAACTGATATATTTAATATTAGTTTATTTACTTCTGCTATTCATTTTTAGATAATTACTTAAAATATTGTATCACTTTATTTTAAGATACAGAAACAATTTTTCCAGCCTTTTTTTTTATTTGATTACTTTCCCTTTATACATTGTATCATAACTGCATAAAACATGATATTCACAAAATCAGATTCATTTCCAGTTTATTAAATTCTCATATTGTAGGATGTTATTGTGGATACTGGTGTTCTTTGGTGATCAGGCTTCAATTAACCACACATCTCAGGAATGGTCGACCTGAGACTGTACAAGACTACACTTCATTTACATACATATATACAATCCTTATTCATCAAAACTACAACACTTCATTTACACTTATACATATCATCCTCATTCATCCACTGAAGTAATACCTTACGGTGGTTCCGGAGGCTAAGCAGAAAAAGAGAGAGAGGATCTTAGCCAAATGGAAGGAAAATCATAAAACCTTTTTTAGATGTTCAGCTTTATCATTTGAATAACCTTCTTCATTCTCTGGAATTAAATCATCCCTAACTTGGGTGTGGGAATTAATCATCATTATTTTCTATGTTGCCTTCTTGGCCTACAGTACAAGCAACATTGTGTATATGCACAGCAAGCCAATACTATTTTTGCTGAAAATTCTGAAGTTGATGTTATATGGTTCAAACATGGAAACCAAACAAGACTGATCCTGTTAAGAAGTCAAGTACACCAGATGCACCAGTATTGTATACGCCAGTATATCTAACAAACAACTTTTGTAAGCTACTGGAGAGGATGTTGGTGCGTCATATTTTAGAAGACATTAGAAGTACAGGAGGATTCCACAAACAACAATTTGGGTTTAGGGAAAAACATTCAAAAGTAGAAGCGGTACAAATGATAATTGAATGGGCAGATTGGGCAGTGGCTGACATCTGGAGGACCAGGAAGATTCCATTGCTGGTCACACACGACATCAAAAAAACCTTCAATTCCCTCTAATGGGATGCAATTTTTATGGCAGTTCGAAATCAGGGGATTCGCGACTCAGTGAGAAGGCTGATACAGAACTATGTAGAGGATAGGTTCTTGACATACAATCTGAGTGATAAGAGGTTAAGATCTGAGATGTGGGGTCCTGAAGGAGTCTGTACCGAGCCCCATTGTAAGGAATACTGTGTATGATGGGGTACTTGGAGGTGAATCTCCTGTACAGGTCACCATGGTAGCATTCACTGATGACTTTGCAATGCTGGTTATGGCAGGGTCAAAAGTGGAAGTGGCCGTTAAGGTAAAACTATCTACGAGTACAATAAAAATTGGTTGGTGGAGTCCAGAAAAGACTGGGGCGGTAACACTGATGGGGAGGAGAAGGCTCTCCTCGTTAGATCTGTGAGTGGAAGAACACCAGGTAGTCAAGGAGGCGATTAGTACTTGGGGATATGGATAGACACTCGAAGATCAATCAAAAGGCATGTCAGGAAGGTTGGCTACATGCCGAGAAAACACTTAGGAGTCTTAATAAATTGATGAGAAGTGTGAACTTCCTATAAATCTTAATAAAAGATGGGGCTAAGAACTTCAAAACGACAATTGTACGCCCACGTTGTGGATTCAGTACTTTTGTATGACATAAGGGCGTGGCACAGGGCAATGCAAGTGGGGTGGAATTGCCGACTATTAGAGGGCATGTAATGCTGCATAGCGCTGCAGGTGGCAACCGCATATAACTCAGTTTCGGCAGATGCGGTGATGGTGGTGGCTGGGTTGGTACTGTTGAGACAATTAGCAGACCACAGGAAAAGGGTTCATGAGGGTGAACACCATTACGACTCATGGGAGATGATGATGGAAGACTGGCAATCCAGATGGGATGCCTCCCATAAAGGCAGTTGAACCTACCTCATCCCATGAGTTGTGCCGTGGTATGGTAGAAGGTTTGGGGAATTGAGCAATTGGCTCACCCAATTTTTGACCAGCCACGGTGCGTTTCAGGTATACCTTCATATGAGGAGAGAAGCCAAAGATGAGGGTGCCCATACTGCTGGAGATATGGACACTCCAGAGAACGTGATCTTTGAGTGTTCTAATTGGATGAATAGAAGATATGATTGTGAGGTAACAGTGGGTCAGTTGCAGGAGAACATTATCCCCAAGATGCTGGAACCCCCCCCCCAAACAGCAGTTTATGACCATAATGAATTTAATTGCAATATTGATACAGAAGAACTAGGATGCAATGAGGAGACAGAACAACTAAAACGTCCTTGCTAAGGAGAACAGGACCATAGAGTGAAAGGGTCTGTCACCCATCAGTGTGGGTGACAGTGATGATGCACGGGGATTCAGGATCCTCGAGCTCGAAGGCACCTCCAGGGAGTGGCTGAGTAATGCTTAATTATAGATCCAGCTCTGGGGGGCGGGTGTTGGTGAGGCAGTTAAATTTAGTCGGTAGGCTGCAATTATAAATGCGCACTTTAATAATATCTAGTACAACCTGTTGCAAGTCTGACACTGCCTGTTTGGGGCATACATAAATGGTATTCCCCCACCTCACCATAAAAAAAATCAAGGACTCTTTTAAAAGGTAGGCACTGTCTCCTAGGACTACTTATCTGGGAATTGTTCCATGCTTCTTCTAACTTTTTACATTGTCAATTTCTATTCGATCATTAATTATCATTTATCTAAAAAAAATGTCTTAACAATAATGTTAACATCATGTAAAGTACATCATATGGTAGATTCAACAATTCCTGTGTTCTACCAATTGAATGATACTGGGACCCATTCCAAAACCAATGCAAACTAATAACTTCTGTTCTGGATTAAGCGATTATATGCTGTTTCTGATTGTAGATGAGGTATCATTATATTTAATACACATGTTAATTTTCTTTCAGACAGCCTGAAATCTTCTACAAAGCTGTGGTTACTAGTTTTGTTATTCTTTCTTTATAAGTTTCTACAGGATTTCTTTGTTCATAAACACTAGAATCTACATTTAAAAAAAAACATTAAACTATGAATGATTAGTTATTATAAACTGTGAATAATTTATTATTATATTTTTATATTTTGAAACAAAAAATACTATAAAGCAAAAACTTAAGAATGTCTTATAAGAACACATATAACATGTTTCTACTTACACTTCTGAAGAAAGATTGTCACAATTTGCTGTGATATTACTAATTAAACTCTTCAATTTTTGTTTACTTTTACAAAGAGAACATTGGTAGAAAAGAACTACAAAAACCGCAATTTTGTACTCTGAAAATTTTTAAGACATTAGTGGAATGGAAACAACTTTGCTAAATATTAAGTTCAGAGTTGCAGAGCAGCTTGGTGAAAGAGAGCCGAGATTTAATGAAACAGAACTACTATAACTGGTAGAAAGAAGGTAGTGCAAATTATCAAGTTTTTATCTACAGACCATATTCAAATTATAATAATTATTTATTATTATTTGAAATCTGTATGTTAATACATGGAAGATAAGGTCAAAATTTTGAAGAACTAAGTATTCACAGTAGGTAATCAATGTAATAACTTGTAAAAAAAAAAATCACAGATAACAAGTTAATAATCTACAGAAGAATATATCAGATGCAAAAAAAAATGGTTAAAAATAGGACAAATATTAATGTAAGACAGCATGCATTATGAAATACAAATAAATCCACAAAAATAAATCAGTTTTCCTTTCAAGGCTTCTAGTAATACAAATATCCAAAAATGCATTGAAATTTAACAAATTTTCATGACATCTGAAGGATGAATCAAATAATATTAAAAGCAGTATAATACTAAACTCGATCCAATATTATAACAATTTAGATACAATTCCAAAAGATTTTTTTAATATTATTACATTTATTTGATAACAGAGAAGTCCAGAGTAACTCTTTTATTCTGGAGACAATTCCACATACACAATACCTTTTTTTTCTGTTTAGCCTCCAGTAATTACCTTTAAGATAATACTTCAGAGGATGAAATGTCTGAGTGTAAATGAAGTGTAGTCTTGTACAGTCTCAGCTCAACCATTCCTGAGATATGAGGTTAATTGAAACCCAACCACCAAAGAACACCGGTATCCATGAGTCTAGTATTCAAATCCGTGTAAAAATAACTGACTTTACTAGTTCTTGAACGCCGGAACTCTCAACATCCAAATCAGCTGATTTGGGAAGACACATTCACCACTAGACCAAGCCGGTGGGTACACATACAATACCTGCAATTAGAGTAATATTCTTATATGATTTACGGATTCCAAATACTGTCACATACTTGAATCCTAATGTTTATTCAAAATAAAGCTAAAAGTATATCCAAACGAAATAACTGAACTCTCATTGGCTGTGACCCTTCGGATTGTATTCTTCAGCACATAAACACACCAAAATCTAATAGTCTATTTAAAAATGTAAGTTATAATTAACACAACTTTAAAAAATGAAATAACACGACATGAAGAATTAGAATATACATAATATTTACCTGATCCGTCTATATTTATTCAAAATATTTTTAGGGTTTATGATAAAAACTTTTCTAAAGTAAAGATTGACTAAGATGTTATAAAGTTCTAATATATGACTTCCTACAACCAAGAGTAAAACAGGGTTTGAATATATCTATAGTGATAAATATTTACAAAATATACTTTGACTGCATAATATTCAATTAAAATACATTGAAAAAGTAAAACTAGGATTTAATAACGTAAGGAACGTAATATATGGCAGTTCAGTGACATATACGTTCGTCCAGTTAAATAACTTGAGCAAAATGAAAATCGAAATATAACCAGCTAGATAGAACTGTAATCATAATACAGAATTACATTGAGCACAAGTTATAAAATTAGAATAATCAAAATGCTAACATTTAATAAAGAAAATAACTAAGGGTGTAACAGTTTTTGGGTTTGGCTTTTGAAGTAGGTTAAGGTTATTACATTATATTACATTTAACCGCTTCCAACAAACAGATTAAAACACAAAACATACTTACAAAAGATTATACGATATAAACAAGCAATATTTGACAATAGAATATTCGAAAAAAATTGGATTTTACAGAAAATATTTTCAAATATTACTAGACACCCAGGAACCTGCCATAACTTTTCACGTGACTCAACAGTGACATCTACCGTTTGATTAGCAAAACATCCCAAAAATCAGCTGACTGCGAAGCCTACATCCGGATAAATCAAAAGAAATACTAAGATAAACCAGAGGTTATTACATCCCGCGTGTTGTTCGTTTGGGTTTAGTAGTGTTAATGAATAAATGGTGTACGATTGATTTTGTAATCCAAGATTTAAAGTATTACTTATTATCCATGAAAATATAAATATCTGTTTTTATTTAAATACATATAATTTCCTTTGATCATTTTGAATTGGTACAGTATATTTGTAAATTGAAATTTTTACTTAAAAAATGGCTACCATGTGTTCGAGGTTTTTGCGAGGATGTAATAATTTGAGTTTTTGTAACTTCACTGCAGCCGTCAATCTTGTTGGTAAGTTATATTTAGTTATGTAAGTATAATATTTTAGCTTAATGCACTTTGCACAATCATACTGTTGTGTGGGGCTAAAGTAATTTGTAATTACACATAGGTTTGCCGGTCAGCTTAACCTTTCTCTCATGGTTGCTGTTGTAAATTAGGAGTTTGTATTTTACAAAAATCAGGTTTTATACAGTGTAAATCTGCATTCGTAGTTCCTGAGCGTTTGTCAAGCTTGTAATCAAAGACATGTACCGACTACTATAACTGAAAATCTAATAACACTGTACCGTCTGAATTTTTCACTTCTACTGATGCATTTTTTAGTATAATTTATTAAGAAAACAAAAGGTTTAGTACACAAGACACAAATTATGCAGATGCTCAGATGCAAATTTAATAAAAGTGGTGAAAACATAGGTATATATCAATGTTCCAAATAGGTGGTAATAAGTTTTTTAAGTATTGTTCTCTAATTTAATTAAAGTATTAATATGTAACATCCATATTTTTTGTTGTGCTACAAACTGAAAAAAAGATTTTGTATATTATCTAATGCTTCCTGGTGACCCAGTAAGTATGTACGTTCGATTATCTGTTTTAAAGGTCCTTGAGAAACTGCTCTTATACTATTGTGTGAGTATTGTTAGGTAGCCCCTTACATAATTACCATTTCACTTAGGAGTTGGCATGATTATAATTAGCTAGTCAGCAGAATTGATGACTACCCAAAATGGACACCTGTGCATTTCAAAAAGGAAATTTTTGAGAATACCTCATATGAAATTAACATATGAATGTTTGTGGAGAGAGTATCTTATGCAGGAAATCCTTCATCTTGACAAATTCATATTTTTTATGATTTTAATCTCTTGTACACCTAGGGTTATTTCCTGTTAAATCTTGCATTTCTTAATAATGACATAGTCATATAATAGATAGATAATTTTAATAATGTTCATTACCCATGCTCTGTTGTGATGATCCATCAATGTATGTTTGAATGTTGTAGATACTACAACAGTGTCTAGCCCTTGTAATGATGTTGTTTATAGGAAAAATACATTACTGCAGTGTAATAGGCATATTATGTTTTTTTTAACTTTTGACTTTTTTTTCAGGTGCTCGAACTTTATATAGTGCTACTGCATTAGGAATAGATGCTTTTTTACGTGTAAAGGAGAGAACTCAGCAGCATTTTGTTCAAATTGATGATAAATTTAAACAAAAAATGAATGAGTTTTCAGCACCAGGATCTAGTAATATGGTATTTACAGAGGACCTTAAAAATATGATATATTTAGCAGACGGTTCAGAAGCAGATATGACTTTATTAGAAAGAATGATAATAAAGTAAGTTAATAAGATTTTTATTTTCTTGTAAAATAGATATCACTGATATGTTTATTAAGTTTGATGAGTTAGAGAAGCTATAAACAACAGTATATTCTAGTATATTTTGCTGATTCACTTGTTTTGTACAATATAATTTCTTTTTATTTTAAACCTTCATTAAGGTTATTTCAAAGTGAGTTGCTAAGCTTAAAGTTGTCAAGAAACAGGTAATTGTAAATATTAGGTGGTTGCTGTTCTTTCACATATTAGTTGATTGGTCAGTGATAAGAAGCAGAGTGAGGAGAAAAGAAATGAAAGGGCTCTAACCAAGTTATGCTGCACTAGTTTTTTAAATGTATCTGTAGAAATTCCTCCTCACAACAGCTATTTAAAATATCTGCTGTCACAGGAGGTTGACCATTGCTCAGCTCAAAATAAGTTGTATGAACAGTGTGCTGCCTCAACTCTCAACTGATGAGTTAGACACTGTGTTTGAGAGTTCCCAATCTGTTCAGAAATTATGTCTCTCCAGTTGGCAAATTGAGGATGAGTGTGATTATAAAAATAAGGAAGAAGCAACTGCCTGAAGTTTAATTTTTCTGAATAACTTCCTTACCTAACAAAATCTTTCCAAAAGATCTATATTAACATTGTTATCTGGCCTGGTATCATTGGACTACTTAGGCATGAAGCTACTGAAAAAATGTGTCAGGAACGTATTATGTACTGCTAAGGACTTGGGGAGGAGGGGTTAGTGGCCCTCCTATTCAATTGAATACTCAACTTTTAGGTTGACATTACTTACTCATTTACATTATTTTAAATAAAACCGTATTACTAAAATATATACCAAAGGTGGCTTACTTATTAGTATAGGAATCAGGGGTATAGTCTATACTCCTGACTCCTATACTGGGAGATTTGAAATATTGGTACACCTAAATTTAGAAGAGACATTCTAGTTATCTATGATAGAGCCAATTTTTTAATGGGGTAATTTATTAAATTATTTTAGTACATTTTAATTAAAATGTGTAAATTAGGTTATAAACATTTATAATAGCAGACTAGTGAACCTCCTCCCAATACCACATTGTATTGATGAATTATGTTTAGTCTGTTCAATTACACTGTGCATGACTGTGAAAGTCATTTAAATATACTGTATTTATTCGAAAATAAGACCCCCTTTTTTAACGCAATTATACTCCAAAATTTGGAGGGGTCTTTTATTCGAGGCGCGTCTTACAAACGGGTACTTCAGAAAATGAAAATAAAAATTACTGAATTAATGAATTTAATATGTTTTATTAAACACTAACTATTGTAAGTCATACTGATAAAAAGGTCTTGTTATTTGAGAATGCGTGCTATTTGACATCAGGTTTGTGGCTTTGTTTAGGTTCACAGGTATCGGTATATCTGAAAACAGAAATGAACGACTTATGAATTTATAGTTCAAACCAGTTGTCGTTATTTTAACAACAGTGCAAAATGTATGGTATTGTGTTTTAAGTCATTCCTGCTTTTTTCATCATTCTCATCGTCACTATCATCAATATCAGTCTTTCTCTCAGTTGTGTTATAATCCTCATATATGAGGTGATCTTCCATTCCATCCAATGTGCAGGAGATGCTGGTCTTCTTGAAACACTTGATTATCATTTTCGGAGTAATTTTCTCCCAGGCTTTGACAATCCACTTGCAGAGAAGCTGTATTGAAGGTTTCTGTATTTGTCCACTCTTTGTGAATGTGTGATCTCCATCTGCCATCCATTTAGTATAAAACTTATTAACATGGTCCTTGGATGGCTTATTAATGCTCATGTCCAAGGGTTGCAGCACAGAAGTGAGGAATAACTGCAGCATCTATGTGCATTTCATTGATTTGATTCTTCTCAGAAACTTCAAGATGGCCACAGAAGCTATCTAAAACAAGAAGTCCTTGTTTCTTTAATATTGCTCCAAGGTGGCGATTCCAAACGACTTCCAGCCAGCCACACATTAGTTTCACATCAATCCATCACTTATCTTGTACACGAACATGTCAACCTCTTGGTAGTTTTCTTTTCGGCAGTTTTTTTTAAAATGACATTAGGAGACAATTTTTCCATTTGCACTAATGGCTAGCATAACTGTGCCTCTCATTTTTTCTGCTCCAGCTGTTTTCACCAGTACACTGGATTTGCCCACTTTGTTTGCGGTTGTGTTCCATTGCATTTCAAAAAAGAGCTGTTTCATCGGCATTTCATGTGAGATATGAGTTACTGATTTTTTCCTATTTCACATAGTACATATCGTTGAAACTCCAAAATGTCAGTATATTCTGCTGGTAGTCATTAGCACAAAGAAGTTCTCTGCCTCAGAGTGAGTCCCTTTCTTCTCATTAATCACACCACCCACCCACAACTGACTTTAAAGTCACCCGTGTTTACATTTTGTTTTGCTACTTCATCCCTCCTTTCATTTGTATCATTTCTCAGGTCACTAAACAGCACTCTCTTCTCTTCTACCCACTCAATCACTATCATCCACTGCAGGATGGTGTCCTTTTTTCGTGGCTTTAAGTTTATCTCTGATTTTTCCAGTAACAAAACATGTTTGTTTGTACCAAATACTCTGGACCCACGATTCATATACAATTTTTTCAGCCAATTCCAAAACATCTAACTTAAATCCCACAGTGAAACTTTTCTGTGAATTCATTTTACCGGTAACTCAGACAAAATACAAAAGAAACTGGCTTTCAATAAAGTTGCTACTGTTCTAACCAAAAGATTTGTTTTACTTGTAAAAAAAAAAGCAGGTAGTAGGATTGAAGCTAGGTACTACCATATGAAGGTCAACGTTTCACCACCCCATTTCCACATCAAATATCATAGCAATGTTTCACAAACACTTGAAAGGGTAAAATTTGTCCTTGGCCAACAACTAACTGTGTATGTACAGTAACAAACAAATTCCTGAAGAACTGTTTTTCTAGGAATTATAGCCTGTCAAACTGACTGGTGTAACATTTGCAAATTTTTCTTTTGTAAAATTGAAGAGTCTTACAATCAAGGGAGTCTTATTTTCTAATAAATATGGTATATTGATATGGATACTTTTTTTTTAAATCAAAAATGGGACATATACAACACAAATTTAGTTTGTATGGTTTTTTACAACTTAAATAAGTCTTCAGATAATTAAAAAAAAAAAAATTAAAAAATCTAAGTAAAGTGTCTTAATCATCAGAATGTTAATGCCGCATACAAATATTAACACTAATAAACGGTTTTTATTAAAACAAATTAACAAAAAAAAACTTAATCACAGTTATAATATAAAGTTTTGTCTGGTTAAAAATTACAACATTATCAAAACCTTATATATATATATATATATATATATATATAGGCTGATAAACTCAAGAAGACCACAGTGGGATCTCAGAAACTATATATTTTATGAGAAACTTTAAATGGGGAATCTTCCCTAAATTTTTCCATACATTAAAAATACAGTATTTTTAAAATCTTCCAATAAGGCAGCTAACTTTATTTTTTCAAATGAAAACCTTATGTTTTTATTGTATTTTTGGGCAGAAAAAATAATATTTTAAGACATCTTTATTTTTGGGAATTTTTTCTAAACGCAGCCATTAAGGAGGTACGTGCTGACAATTGTAAACTTACAAAAATAATAAATACAATTTTAATGCTAAATAATTATCAGTAGTTTTTTTGCATTGTTGAAAAGTTTCTTAAATTTAACAGTACTCTCGTTGATAGTTAATGTAATCACCCTTATTCATTAGTTATTTGAATTGTCAAGAACTTAAATATTATTACCTATTTATTTTCCTAATATGTACATTGCAATCTGTTGGGACTAGTGAACAATAAGCAACCCCTCCACAGTTTATTGAAATGAGTATATGTACAACATGTAAATGAGATATTAATCAAGAAGTTAATGAATACTTTTAATACTCTTTGTGTTAGTTTCTTTTTTTTTTTTTGAAGTGCTTATTTATCAGTTATTCTGGAAATTTATTTTTAAATAACAAGAATTCAATATTAATGAGAAATACATATGTACAGTGATATCCTGATAAGACATCCACCTCACCGTAAACTATTCACAAGATTAGTTGGAAATCTGCAAAGTAATTAGTAATTTTCAGAAAAAATGACATTACCAGAACAGATTTTTTATTAAAAATATTATGCTGATATTTTGGCCTTCTATGAAGCATACCTTACAGCTTGCATAAGGGAAACAGTGCAGTTGCTACTACCTGTATCTTATGGCTCAATAGCAAGTGTGTTGCGGAAACACAGTTGCCATGCATATAAAACTGTGATTCTTCACACTGTGATGCCTGGTAATGAAGGAAGAAGACTAGAATTAAGCAGCTGAATTGCAGAACAGTTTGTAAATTATTGTAATTTTTGTGTGACAAAAGAGTTTTCTCTAATAATGGGATGCACAATTGAAAAAACATCCATTATTGGTCAAAAGAAGATCCATTAATTGCCAGGGAAGGACACAATAATGTGAAATTTTCCATAACTGCTGATGTGCCACCTTCAACAACCAAATTTTGGGCATTTTGTCTTTATGCAAGGGAAATCTTACAGGACCTTAATACCATTAATTGTTGGAAGAAGTTCTACTGCCAACTATTGATGACACTTTTAGGTTTGCGAATGCAGATGTACTTTCAACAAGATAGAGCTTGGCACATGACTATGGTGAGGAAAAGGAATTTTTAATTTTGCCCAAAAGACTGGTTTTATACAGCTTGGTACACTTCAGTGGAAGAACATGTAGTCAAAACAACATCCATCACAATACCTGGTAAAAAAACTGTTAATGATATTTTTAGGAAATGAACTTCCTGCATTTTTAGTAATGGTGTTCATATTGAAAATTTGTTATAATTGATGTTTTAATTCTTCCTAATAAATAAAGCTAAAACCACACTGTTAAAGGTAAAAGTTGTTTAACCTGACCTTTACTTTAGATAGTAGTACTTTTAAATTACTAATTAGATTTACATTTAAAATAATACAGATGTCTACTACATTTGAATTTACAATTACTGTTGGTAGTCCCATAACAGCTGCATTTAGAGAAAAATGCCCAAGACTAAAGGTGTTTTAAAATACTATTTTCTACCCAGAAATGTAATAAAAACTTGAGGTTTCTATTTTATGTTGGCTGCCATATTGGTAAAAGTGAATATTTTTTTTTTAATGTTGGGTAAATCTAGGGAAGGTTCACAATTTAAAATTTCTCATAAAACTTAGTTTCTGAGATCCCAATGATTGATTGTCTTTCATATAGTTTTTGAGATCCCAATGGCCATCTTCAGTTGATCATCTATATATCTACATGTAATAAAAATGAAAATTTTGGGATTTAAGAGAAAGGTTAATACAGCCAACTAATAATCATATGACAGAAAAAACTACCAGTATGCATGGAATGTTTTCTCTAAACACAAGCAGTCTTAAGAGAGTTAGGAAGGAAGTAACTAGTATTATTTGAGCATTGTGCATACATAAAACTGTATAGGTTTTAAGGTTTAAAGATTATATTATTTCTTCATTTTCTTTTAATTTAGCTTAAACAAAACACAAAGCTACTTAGTTTTAAGTTTATGAAATGTTTTGCAACATTTATTTTTTTTTTTTTTTTGTCTTCAGTCATTTGACTGATTTGATGCAGCTCTCCAAGATTCCCTATCTAGTGCTAGTCGTTTCATTTCAGTATACCCTCTACATCCTACATCCCCAACAATTTCTTTTACATACTCCAAACGTGGCCTGCCTACACAATTTTTCCCTTCTACCTGTCCTTCCAATATTAAAGCGACTATTCCAGGATGCCTTAGTATGTGGCCTATAAGTCTGTCTCTTCTTTTAACTATATTTTTCCAAATGCTTCTTTCTTCATCTATTTGCCGCAATACCTCTTCATTTGTCACTTTATCCACCCATCTGATTTTTAACATTCTCCTATAGCACCACATTTCAAAAGCTTCTAATCTTTTCTTCTCAGATACTCCGATTGTCCAAGTTTCACTTCCATATAAAGCGACACTCCAAACATACACTTTCAAAAATCTTTTCCTGACATTTAAATTAATTTTTGATGTAAACAAATTATATTTCTTACTGAAGGCTCGTTTAGCTTGTGCTATTCGGCATTTTATATCGCTCCTGCTTCGTCCATCTTTAGTAATTTTACTTCCCAAATAACAAAATTCTTCTACCTCCATAATCTTTTCTCCTCCTATTTTCACATTCAGCGGACCGCTGAATGTGAAAATGAAATTTTCACTACATGAAATGTAGTAGAAATAACAAAGATGGACCATCTTTGTTATTTCTACTACATTTCATTACTTTTGTTTTGTTCTTGTTTATTTTCATGCGATAGTTCTTGCGTAGGACTTCATCTATGCCGTTCATTGTTTCTTCTAAATCCTTTTTACTCTCGGCTAGAATTACTATATCATCAGCAAATCGTAGCATCTTTATTTTTTCACCTTGTACTGTTACTCCGAATCTAAATTGTTCTGCAACATTTATAAACGTGTTAAAATTGTAATAATAATAATAATAATGCAGTAGCCCCCTCTATTAACAGATTCCCATTCAATTGACTGACCTAATGCCTTAATTTTTTGTTTAGTGTGTGTTCATTATTGTTATAACTGAACTACAGTATTTGTTGATTTAATCAATTTGGAAATTGTTTCTGAAACTTTGTGAATATATCATGGAATGAAATTTCATCATCCAAATATAGAAAATTGGATAAAGATATTACTAGAAATTTGTAACAGTAAGTTAGATGAAATATAAAATGTAGGTAATGAAGAAATTGAAAATAATGATCAGATAAATGATTTAAGGGAACTGGTTGGGGAAACAACATGCTATTAGATATGAATGATTGGAATAAACTGATTTGCAGAAGTAGATTATCAGAAAATAAAATTCTGAATGTTGTTGCAAGTGAATAAACAGATTTGGAAACTGAAATACTGTACAGAGATGTAAAAGATTCTGATGTGATATATTATATCAAACTCATTAAGGTCAAAACATAATTGAATATAAAACTGATTTTAATAATAATGATAGTTTTGTTATAAGCACAAAGGTTACAAAAGTAACTATAAGTAAAACATATGCTCTTATAAATATTAATAGGCATAAAACTGCAAACTGATTTTAATAATAATTATAGTGTTTTGTTATAAACACAAGGTTACAGAAGTAACTGAAGTAAATCATATGCTTTCATAGACATTAATAGGCATAAAATTATATGTAACATTTGATCTGATGTTTATTAATTATAATAGTTAACATAGTATCTATAACTGTTATTTTAATGGTTCAAAATGCTCATCACCTGTTGTCAGTCCCAACTGAATCATTTGATATTTGGACTTTACTATAACAGTAACAAACGTAACCATACTTAAAGCCATTCATATCTCAAGAAAGGATTAAGATACTTTTATTAGAAGATACTTCAGTATTACAATGGTATGTCAAAAAATAAAGCAAAATTTTAATTTCCCACCCAATCACATGTACGACAGCAATCATTGTTCTGTTATAACTCATAATCTTTATCAGCTGTTCATTGAAAGTATTGTTTCATTTTTAGTTATTTGTGATTGTATTTAAAATGAGTGAGTGCTCCTTTGTCTGATTGCACCAAGGAAGAAATGCGAGCAGTGATACTTCCTCTGTTGGAGTGAAACCAGCAGAGATTATTTGTTGAATGCAATAGCAATACGGAGAGAGTTGTTTGAGTGGAAGCAAGATCTACAAATGGATTGATTTTAAATTGTAGGGCTTTTCTGTGTTATGAACAGTGACAAGGTAGACCTTCAATTTCAAAGAACTAATGACAATATTGAAGCAATTAAACAAGTGATTCTCGGTAATCAACGAATTGCAAGTGAGTTGAATATAAACCATGGCTCAGCATTTTCAATCATCCATGATTCTTTAAACTTTCAAAAAGTCTGTGCTCACTGGGTTCCACGTCAATTGACCAGCATCTACAAAGAGAATCGTTTGAAAATTTCTCAGAAGCTTTTGAAACATTACAAAGTTGAAGGAAACTCATTTCTTAAGCGAATAATTCTCTTCATCAACCGTTGATGAGACATGGGTCCATCACTTTGAACCTGAGAGTAAGCAACAAAGTTCAGTATGGAAATATCCTTCATCTCCCACAACAAGAAAGTTTAAAACTCAGATGTGTGTAGGAAAGGTGACGATTACAATATTCTGAGATATGGAAGGTTCACTTTTGATTTACTTTACACCTAAAGGTCAGTCAATAAACAGTGACAACTACTGTAAGCTACTGTGTTTACTGAAATAAAGACGTGGTAATCTTTCTAAAGGCGTGATTTTGCTTCAGGATAATGCTCGCTAATCCAATTTAAATTGGATTACTATTTTGATTTTATTACCGTTTATTTACTTCTTTCAATTGTGTATTGTGATATTTTGAGGCCAATTTTATTTGCAATTCTTTGAATTGTCTCATGTCTGTGATTTAGCTTCGTTTTGTGTTGTTTGATAACAGTACAAAGTTGTCAGCGAAACAAAGTTTGTTTTCATTTTTCAGCCTATTTTTAGTTTTGGGAACATTTTCGAGTCATTCCCTCATTACCATGTCTAGAGCATAGTTGAATAATAGCAGTAAGAGCTCATTGCCTTAGCACAGTACTGTTTTGATCTCAAATGGTTCTGAGAGCTCACCTTTGAATTTTACTTTTGACTTAGTTTTTGTTAGGGTCAGTCTTATCATGTTTATTAATTTGGTATGTAGTCCAAGGTGTCAGAATTTGTAGTAGGGATTTTCTGTGAATGCAGTCATAAGCTTTCTTGAAATCTACAAATGTTATCACCATGTCTCTGTTTCTTTTCATGTTGTAATCCGTTATTAGCTTGAGACTCATGATCTGGTCTGCACAGCTCCTCCAGGGACTGAAACCTCCCTGTAATTCTTCTAGTTCTTTCTCGAGTTATGAACTGATCCTGTTGAGGATGATTCTTGAAAGTAATCTATATGTTGTGTCTAGGAGTGAGATTCCCCTGTAATTTTTAGGGTCTGTTTTGTCACCTTTTTTGTGTAGCGAATAGTTGAGGGCTGTCAACCAGTGTTCTGGTATTTCTTTGATCTAGATGTTACGCTGTTGATGAAGGCCAATTTTTACTTGATCTTTCTGCTTGTCTCCAGATCACTACAAAAGTCTGATCTTTTGCTGCTGTGTAATTCTTCATCTCACCCAGTGCTTAGTAGAATTCTTTTATTGCGGGAGGCTTGATGTTTTCAGGTGGTGCTATTGTTGGTGTGTTGGTGTTGAAGTTCTTGAGTTCTATCAGTTCTTCGCAATTTAGGAGTTTGTTGAAATATTTAGCTAGGATTTCCACATTGTCTTTATTGTTATGGGCTAGTTTACCGTTTTCATTCTTTATTAGTGGGGTTGGGGGTTTGTATTTTTGACAGTTTTATTGGATTCTTCTTCAATTGATGTTAGTGTGTCATTATGGTGTTGACTTTTTATTCTCCTTAGTGTTGAGGTGGTTTCTTTTCTTTGTTTTACTAGATTTTGGAAGGATGTTTCTGATTTTTGGGATTGTTAAAATAGCCATACAATAGCCAATGTCTTTTCTCCACTCTTTTGTCACATTCGCTGTTCCACCATTGATGTTTTTTACAGGATTTTATTGGATTAATTTTTCTGCAAATGTTTAATGTTGTTGACTAGATCTTCAAGTTTATTTGTGATTTTTATTTTTTCGGTTGCTTTTTGGTAATTTTCATTCTTGATTAGTTGGGTAGGGTCCATCTTTCTTTCAGTTTTAGGAGCTTGGTTTTGTTGCTTTCTTTGGAGAGTAAATTTAATTTTGACTACATAGTGGTCTGAACCTGTCTCGAAGGACTTTTACGTTAAAGATCTCCTTGTGGTGGTGTTTGTCTATGAAGACGTGATCTAGTGCCATTCTCTTTTAGTGTAGTCAGGGTATTTCCAGGTTTTGAGGTTACCTCTTGAAATATGTGGATTTTAAAATTAGCTTGTGGTTTCTGCTAATTCAACGCATCTGTCTGTTTGTTTTTTTTCTTTTGGGCAGGCATTTTCTGATGATGTTGCAATATCTTCTTTCTCTGCTAGTTAAGCATTGAATTCTCCAATTAATTGTTTAACATGGTTTTTGAGGATGTTATTTATTTATAGCCAGGTTGAGAAGATCCCAGTCTGTTGTTACAGTCTTTTGGAAAGTTATTTTTATTATTAGTGGGTGCATGGGCGTTTATTACAGTGTAGATTTTATTAGATGCTTTAAGGGTGAGTGTTGAGATTCTTGAGGACTGAGACTTGAATTCTTGTATTGAGTTTGTTATTTTGAGACTGACTAAAAAGCCAGTTCTAAGCTGGGACATTTTTATCATTCTCTTTCCAAGTTTACCTTTGTAGAGCCTGTATTCCTGAGATTCCATGGTGTCTCCTGGTCACTGTTTCTTATTTCCTGTAGACCTATGATGAGAATTTTGTGTTGGTACATTAGGCCAGTTATTATTTTTGGTTTACCGGTTTGCATGTTTACATTGTATGTGAAAATGTAGGTGATTTGCTATGGTTTGATTTTGGACTTATTTTTTTTTGTTCATGTGTATGGTGTTGGGGCAATCCAATGCTTCTGTTGGCATGTTATCTTCTAAGTGGTAGCCAACTGTATCCAAATGCTGCCTTCTCTGAACTCTGGTGTTGCTTGGTTCAGCCAGTTGAGTATTCCTTAAAAGACTTTTCATGGTGGTGGGGGGGGGCCATCTGTCGTGGGACTAGGTCCTGATTTAGAACTCTAGATGTGATCTAGTGAGGTGTGATTTAATGATAAGTGGAGTTTGTTTAGATTCAGTTCACCATATAAATTTCTCCTATTTATTCCAGATTTATCGAAGTACACTTCATGAAGGCTCAACCTGACTTTTGGTCGAGTCATTATTTGTAAAAGTTACAAAGTCCTAAACATTACCCATACTACAGTATATAAATACTACATGATTGGAATGTGTTACATACATTAATCCCATGTTTGACACTAAATAAGTAAAACTTATATATTAATTTTTTTTAATTTCAATATACGGTTATCAAAAATATTTCTTGTTTGTATTAGCTTGTAGACTTTTTTTTTTAAGTTGAAATCTGAAGCTATATTTAAAACAATGTAACACCTCATTAGTATTCAAATCTTATTTTAAACTACTTTGTTGTGGTTGGAATGTTACAGCTTTCCAGTGCTTCATTTCCAGTGGTAGAGAGAGAGAGGCTGATTTTTTGACCATGTTTTCCTTGTGTATAAGAAACTTCTCTTTACTAATAAATGAACTGTAAACATGTTATGATGTTTATTCGTTTACAGAGCATTCGTGTTTGTATTTTTCTTTTGTCATTTATATAATTTTATTATTTTAATAAATTTTATTTCTGTAAGTTTTTGCTATTACAATTAGCTATTTGTGTTGATTCTGATTAGCGACAGATAATACAACACAGTTAGAGATGATCTTTCATAGTATTTGAAAGATTAATAGTTGGCATAGATGTATGAATGATTTTGGATTAGTTATAATTCACATTTAGATATACTACTTTTCTACTCTACTCTTCTTTCCACACTGTTAAAGCTTCCATAACATGCACTTTGCCAGTTTATAGTGGAAGCCCTTATACTCCATAATCAATGTTATTTGTCAGAAAGTGATCAGAATGTATTTAATCATAAAATTATATTTATTTTTATTTTGAAAATCTGAAAGTGAAGTAAAGTATAAATATATAAACTATAATCTCACTATTTTATGGTTTTTAATGGTGTGTTCTAACTTCATTATTATTCAGAATCTTTTATTTTATTAATGGTATTTGAAGAAATTTGTTAATTTATTTTCAGGTTTAATCAACAGAACAAGGATTTACGTTTTGGTTCTTTTGTTTTTGGACCGGTTGTGATGAGAATGTACTACAATCTTAATAAGCCACTTGAAGCTCTTAAGGTATGAACTAATATTATATTATATAAAACTGAAATCTGATATTTTTATGTGAAAGTCATTTTAGAATTTTTATTCTGTAAGCTATGAGACATTTGTAGTACAAAGTTTTTTCTATAATTGGAATCCACACTTGTATTGTTTATTTTTTTTCTCTTGGAATATATATTTTTTATTGTTTTTCCAGCTAGTAACAACAGTATTACTTAATAAAAAATGTAAAAGTTTAATTATTATATGATTGTTTTCTTATTACGTTTCATTAGAATCCATCATCAACATTTTCATATATCTATTCTCCTTTCACAGGCTTCAGCTCATTTTATTGTCAAAAATGAAAAGAACACTGAAGACAAACTCTCTAATGCAGACCTAAAGCTAAGTAATCCTACACTTAAACCCGGATTTCCCCCTGACTTTTTGCGTTCATGTGCTTCATGGATTTTATTGAAAGACTGACTGTCCAAGGAATACCTGTTCTTCAGTTCTACATAACTAGGAAATGATCCCCTTCTCACGATTGTAACTGAAAGCATTCAAGAATATTCAGTTGAGGATATCTGGTAGATTATAGACCGAGTTTGGACTGTATTTTCATAGGTGATGAATGAAGACAATGCCTTGTTGCTTGTTGAATAATGGTTTAATGAATTGTCGTCTTGACAGTTAATGAAATGAATATTGTAACATGACGTATAACTTGACATATAAAAATATAAAATTAAATAAAGCTAACGTTCATCCAAACAAAGAATAGAAACCATCCGGACTAAGAGTATGATGTGACCGCCTTGAATCGGATTCGAGCTCCGAATACTAGTAACTGTGAGTAACATTGATTGTCCATCTGGCTGAAATAAATGGACCGTACTGCGCGGGATTCTAACGTAGATTGCTAGTACGAGCTAACTTTCCAGTGAGCGCTAGCACCCACTAGATCGCAGCACCGGACGGCTCAACGTGGAATGGAACAATATCTATTAACAGTGATAAAGCGTAAATTGGACTCTAAATTTTTACTTAAATATTTAGAACATAGAGATTGCTCCTAATTTATAGGATTAGTCTTAATAGAATTCAATTTCTTGTCCTACAGTTGTCTAGCATCTAATGTAAGAAAGAATACTACAGTATTATTTTGGTTTTTTTTATAAAGTGAAAAATTTCACTGATAACTACTTTTTTATAGGTTTTAGAATGGTCTGGTTATGTATCACCAGACTTTCTAAACTATAAAAATTAATTTCTTCATATTTTCACATTTCTTATTGTTGTACAGATCATCACTGTTACAATTCATTTTTAGTGTTCTTTATTTTCAGTCTAACCTAATATTAAAATTAATATGTGTAAATGAGCACTTAATTTAGATTAAAAATTGCATGACTTGTAAATAATGTACTTCATTAAGAAATTTTAGATTTAAATCAGGATTTATGTTTGGATATCAAACCCAACTATCTGACTATTTTGTTTCCATTCCAGAAGTAGTTGGAAATTAACTTATATTAGGATCTTCAATATCAGTTTCATTATTTTTGTCAGTCTCTGGGAGAATCATAAACCAATTAAGAATAAATAATCTTGTATTTCTTTTTAATTAAGTCTGCTAGAATACTACCAGATTTTTTTTAATACTGTTTTGCAAAACATTTTATTAAAAATTACTGGTAACATAAATATTGGTGATCTGAATTTATTCATAATGCTTTGAGGTTATAAAATTTATGTCAAACTAAAGCGCTTAAAACATGTTGCAAGTACTTACTGAAATGTCACTAAAAATATTTTTATTGAATAAACAGATAAAAAAATTGAATCTAACAAATAATGCCTGTTTAGTACTAAGATAAATATGGTGTAGCACAATAGGTTATATTATTATATTATTGCACTGCATATTTAACAGTTATTATTCTAAAAAATTTTACTAAGGATAGTTTTTGAATAATTGAGTGCGCTAAAAGGTTCATTCTTTCTTCAATGAGAAGAAAGGCATGAAACGTACCCATCGAACACAATGATATTCTGTCAAGAAAAGTCATCTAGGAACAGTCCCAACAGATGAATATAATGAGAAAATAATTTTGTCAGAGTGATTCGACAACAAGTGAAAAGTGCTAAAAAGATTCAGACTATTGTGATATTTTAACTTATCAGAACCATATTAACTTGCTACATTTATTTTTTAAATTGTTGACTTGTTTTATGTGAATAGTGGTAGAAAACTGCAGAACAGCAAAAAGAAAGAGAAAAGAAAAAGCTCTTTTGGAGCTGTATTTCTACAAACATTGTGAATGGAAAAAAATAGAGTTCTATACTACATGAAAGCAAGTATTTGTTTATATTGTACACTGCTTTTCACCTTTTTTTATGGTGCATTTTCAAGTTTCATTGTTCTTTCAGCATACTGCACTAATTTAAAAAGTTTGGAATTATAACAATACAAATTTGTTTATGAATTTGTAGTTTAGCATCCTAGCAGTATATAGTAATTATTATCAATAATTAAAAAAATGAAATAAAAAATATTGCTTACTGCTTTCTCTTTTTAAAAATTCACATTCTGCTGTGCACTCCATCAGATTTGTTAAAAATTTAAACAATAATGACCTCTACTGCTCACTGATTACCCAATTATATAAATACATTTATTTTTTGAGTGAAGTTTCTTTTCTGTATTTGTATTAAGTTTAGTTTAAATGTTGTTTTAAGTATTTATATTTTGCCACTGGTTGGTTTCAGTATGGTAAACATTTTTTTTTTTTTTAATTGGTATGTTTTGGCTGTCAATAAAGATAGAAAATTGTTTTTACTAAATCATGCAATTTTAATAACAGTACATGTGTAATTTTATTATATTACTTAATCGGATGAAAAATGTTGTAAAGGGAATAAAAATTATATCAAACTGCTGAAATTCTTGGCCATATATTAGAAAATGATAAATATAAGCAATGTTGATTTTTGATTTGGTTTAGAATCATGACATTTTTCTACCTTGTGTGGTCTGTTCTATATTTTCTTAAACTTGTATCTGTTTTTTATTTCCTTCAAGTATATCAATTTTATGAGAATTAAATTCACTATGAATTTTGTTGAAAATTTTTATTTGTTTATTGGCAATTTAAGTTAAATCTAAAAAGTGCAGTGTTTTACTTATATTTTTGAGCTATACTGTACCTTTTTTGAACAAGTAAAATACTGTTCTGCAAGGCATTTCTTTCCATGTCAAATTTCATGTAAAAATATTAACATGGCCTCTCCAATTTGTGTCCCTGCAAATTTTATCTTACTTTATCTTCATCTTTTATTTTTTTTTACTAGCCATATCTTGAAAATGAAGTTTTTCAAGATATGTTTGACTGTCTTGCTTCAAACGTCTTATGACTTCCTGAAATGATTTTTAGGAGAAGTGTAAAACAATTTTTAGAAATCACTACATGAGGGATTTTTTGTTTTATTTAAGATTTTTATTTAGTTAGTAGAAAATTCACATTTTATCTGTTAATTTCAACAATTTTCTCATAGTAAATTTTATATCTTGATTTTTCCAAATTAAGTAAGTAAATATTTTTGTTTGCAGCTCATTAAGAATCCAGAACTGGATGGTTTCTTCGATCAAATTATGACTTTCCAGGTGTTACTGGACTTATTTTATAACAATAAAATGTATGATGAAGTAATTGAAATTTTTGAAATTTTGAAGAAGAAACAGTTATCTGGAACCAAGTTCCACAGACATCCATTAGTTATTGTTACTGCTGCTTGTTATCAAAAGGTACACGGTTTTGATTACTTTTGACTTGTTTAAAGGTTTTATTTATTGAAATTGTTTATTTATCAGAAGTATATATTTAACATATTGCCATTTTGTAATTTTGTCTCTGACAAACAACATGATAGAATCTGTTAGATTGTTAAGGTAGATTTATTGAACACACAAATTTAGAAACCTGGTAAGATCATTAAATTGTGATTAAATATAAAGAAGAGTATTGCAACTAATTTTAAATATTGTCATGGTTAAAATAATAAACAGAAGAGAATTTATTTAGTATTTTTCTGAAATATTTTTGTTTAATTCATTCATAGTGTTCTGCCATCAGGGCAGGTCTTGTCATGGCTGCTGCTCTCCACCTTTTTCTATCTTATGCTAACCTCTTTTTTCTGCATATTTTTCCTTTTCCATAATCCCATCCATCATTTGAAATTTCTTCCTTTCCTTCCAATCACCCAGCCTTCACCACATCCACTAATAAACACCTTCTTCTCATTCAATGTCCTAGCCAGTTCTTTTTCCTATATTCAATCGCATTTAGCATTTTCCTGTTCTCTCCAATTCTCATTAATACTTCATTTGTTTCATGGTCTTACCATTTGACATTTATCATCCTGCGCCACATCCATATCTCAGAAGTTTTTTATCTGCCGTTCTCATTGTCCACATTTTAGTTCCATAGTAGTGTCACACTACAAATAACATTTCGTTAATCTCTTCCTTATCACTAAGTTTAACTTTCTACACAGCAGTCTTTCCTTTTTATTAAATGCCTGCTTCTTGATATTCTTGTTTTAATTTCTACTATGCAAGTACTGAAATGTTTTCACCTGCTCTGAAACTTCATTTCCTGCCTTAATTTCACTCCTCTGTTCTTTTCCACCTAATACCATACATTTTGTCTTTTTTTATCCCCAAACCCTGACTTTTACAAACTTCATTTCCATAAAGCATTTATGGAAATAAAGCATTTCATTTAGTTTACTTGGACTTTCTGCCAGTACTGCCATATCTTCAGTAAATAATATAAATTCTATTCTTCTTCCACCAATTCAGTTACTCCTCTTTTCCCATTCAGGCAGCATTTAATTATTTCTTCCCATTATACACTAAATAGTGTTGGTGACATGCCGTATTCCTGCCTCATTCCAATTCCAATCCCTTTCTTCCTGTCATTTCTTCTACTACCCTCACTTTTATTTTCTGGTTATAGTACAGCTCTTTTGTTAGGCACCTCTTTTTCCATTTAACTCCCTTCTTTTCCAAAATTAGCAATAATTTGACCCATGTAACTCTGTCAAATACCTTTTCTAGGTTGACAAATGCAACATACACTATGCCTCCTTTCCGTGTTTCTCTCACCTATTACTCTTAGCAGTAATGTAGCATACCTTGTTTCAACACATCTAAGGCCATACTGTTCTTCCACAATTCTATCATCCAATTTGTGTATCCTCTTAATTAGAACCCATTACAGTACCTTAGCTTCATGTGATATTTGGTTAATTGTTCTATGTTCTTCACACTTCTTTATATTTCTTTTCTTTACTATTTGTACCGTTATTGTATCCCAGAAGTCCTCTAGCCACTTTTCCTTATTCAAGTATTTCACTGCGTAGATCTCGTAATAACAATTCTTCTGTCTCTCCTAGTGCTTTGAACAGTTCTTGGTATTTCATCACACCTTCATCTTTTCCTTTTCTCATCATTTTAATTGCCTTATTTATTCACTTTTTAATATACTGTATCCTTTTTGATCTTCATGAACTTAGTACTTTTCATCCACTTTCACATCTATTTCTCTTGGCTTTTTACTAACACATATAAATTAAAAATGTATCCTTTTTATTTTCTCCTTCTCATTAAGAGTTTCACCATCCTTTGCCTCTATCTGACATTTTCTTCCTCTGTTTTTCTTTAAAAACTATTTCTGATGCGTCTTTACACATTAACTCATGTTTCCCTTCTTTTTCCATATTTTGCTGTACATTTTTCCTTGAGCCACTTTCCTTAGCTTTCTCAGTTTTCCTTCTTAGTTCACTATTCACTCTTCTATATTTCCTTCTACTATTAATTGCAGGTTAAATTTACAAAGTTAAGAAATCTTGAGATAATATGGCTACAGATGTGTTTTTTGTATGTATGAGACAAAAAATTATCAATGAAGTTATACATAAATGTGTATATAATTATCATAATTTATTCTTACTCTGTTCAACCTCCACATTTAGTAATATATTTATTTGTGTGAAACAAAAATAGCCATGCATGTTCGCCCAAGCTTATTTTCTACAAACTGCAATTAATAAGACCGCATTCACAAATCTATGAATGTTTTAATACAAGGTAATGAACATCGGATTTTAAAAATCGTGTTTAAAAAAGTAGTACATAAAATTATAAATGATACATGAAGATAAACAGAAACTGTCCCAAGTTTCAGTCATACCTTCATCAATTTTCAATATGGCCTCCATTCATCACACAACACATATCTATGCGGTTGGACAACATGTATGTGACAACACGTTAACGTACAGTATCTCTTATAATGAACATAAATGCAGTTGTTGTAATGTGTTCCTGTAGCTCAACCAAAGTTATTGGGTGTGGTGGCATGTAAACTCAGTCTTCAGCATACCCCCAAAAGAAAAAATCACAAACCGTGAGATCAGAAGATCTAGGAGGCCATTTTAAGAGTGCTAATTCACCCAATCCAGCGATGTGGGAGTTTTTCATTCAGGAAGCCTTGTACTTCAGCATGCCAGTGAGGTGTGGAGCCTTATGTTATTGGAATACAAAGTTATATTTATATAATAGCCACATGAATTAAGACATTGTAGCGATACACCAGCTTTAATATACCCTTGTCATATTTTTCTGCCGCCAGTCCATTTAGCCACTGATTAACAGCATTTTTAAGTTCATCGTCACCCATGAATTCCTTACCACTCAAAAATTCTTTCAATTTCTCAAACGAATTGTAATTAGAAGGGGCTAAGTCCCGAAGATGTGATGGGTGATCGTAAATGTTTTCATCCAGATGTTCTCAGTAAATCATGTCTCAGACCCACAACATGTGGACGTGCATTATCATACAGCAGGATGATGCTGTTAGCCAGCTGCCCACATTGCCGATTTTGAATGGGGTGCTGAAACTTACGTAGAGTTTCGCAGTAGGCGTCTGAATTTATAGTTGTTCCACATGACATGAAATCAATCAGCAATATTTCAAACCAATCCCAAAAGATTGTGGCCATGGGTTTGGGTCCAAATGACCTTTGTTGGTCTGATTGGTGATTGAGGATGATGCCGTTTTCTCATGTGTAATACGAAATCTACATTTCATCAATAGTAACATCGAATTAAGGAACGTGCCACCTTTTTCTGTATAGCGCATCAAAAATTCCAAAGAAGATCCAATTAGAATTTTTTTGTGACATTCCATTAAGACGTGTGGCACCCAACATGCACAAACCTTTCTGAAGCCTAAACGGTCATGAACAATGTGACCAAATAACAGCTCTTTAAACATCAGGAAAAAGAAGAGCCAGGTCAGAAATTATTGAGCGATTATCTTTTCTGATTTCATCATCATGTTTCAACAAGTCCTCTGTGATTATCAAGGGCTTCCCTGAATGTTCTTCATCATGCACATTAATTCTGTTATTTCTAAACCTTTCACACCATTTCTGGATGTTTCTTTCATTCAGTACATTATCATTGTACACACCAACCAGCTGCCTATGAATTTCAGCCGGCTTAATGTTTTGATGGTTTAAAAAACGTATGACTCCGTGTATTTCACAATCAGCAGCAACATCGTTCTTCCTATTCATTTTATAATGTAAATAACTCGCACGTATTCAAAGATATTAAGATTCTCCGTGTTTGTTGAGGTCATAAGGTTGTAACTTTTATAATAACTTTATACAGTACAGTTTCAGTCATAATCAAGTTCACAAAATCTTCCAGACAGTTGGCTGCTGAATGTGGAGTTCACTACTAGCACATCAAGTTGACTTCTTTGGGATATGAACGAAACTTGCCCTGACTTTCCACCATTTCATCCAAAATACTTGAGCATCAGGGCTTTTACCTTTGCACAAACAACCAGTGACTTTAAACTGTCAATATCATCTTACATGCTTTGGTGGCTTGGTGGTTCTGTTTTAAACAGTTTCTGGAATAAACAGTATATGGTAATGGATAAACATTTCTCATACTGCTTTCACATACTGAAAGCATTCAGTATGCTTTGAACTTAACCTAACCTGACACTTGGACAATTTCTGTTTATTTTCATTTATCATTCACAATTTTGTGTACTACTTTTTTAAATATAGATTTTTAAATCCGACAATCATTTGTAATCAATCTGTAGAATAAATTACTTAGATATTATAGTGGTAATGGATGAGTCGTTATGAAATAGGCTCCAGTTATGATCAGAAAATATAACAGTAAATACTTTTGATAGCATTTATAAAATAAAATCAGTACAAAACTTTCAATATATTAATATTACCAGTAGTAAGAAATAATTTTTTTTGTATTAAATTTACATAGAATTTTATAAAACAAATATGGAACTTTCAACCTCCAAAAACAATTATAATACTGCATTAACATTGTCAACCAGGCAAAATCAGGGTTTCTTTCTTGCCTTGTCCGCTGTACTGGTTATTCTGAACCTGATACTAACAAGTTCAGGTAATTTTTTAAGGGTTATGGATTCAGTTTGCATACAACCCTTCTACCAATAACCTAGAGTATAGTGGTTTTTCAACTCTTGTATTTATAACATGGAGAACCTTGTGTGGTCAGATGTAAACCCTTTGAATCAAATAACAGGAAAGAAGATATTAAGGATAACAGGCAAAGAGCCCAGCGGCAAGAAAGGATATTCTATACTCAGAAATTATTCATACAAAATAATCTATCCGACATAGTAGAATCCTTATGGCTCCCTCCAGATCTTGCATCCCTAGCCCATCCACTCTTTTTATCCAAATTTGTGAAGTATTCCTTAATAAACAACTGCACCCTTTGTGTAATAGATGACAAGAGGGAGTATCTAACTGCTGAAATATTTAAATCTTTCAGTCAGATCCCTTTGTATAGGATATATCTCTTCCGACAGTGCATTTACTACACATTAACATTCTTAAAACTGAACATACAGTAGTCTGTGTAAATTAATCCGAACATAGATGTTTTTAAAAATGTACCTTTAATTAGAAAAAAAAATGCACAATTCTTGAATATCTGGTAATTAATATGGTCTCCTTTATTCTTAATTGCTTCATGTACAACGATTTGGTATTGATAAAATTGAACTACAGATTTTTTTGATCTCTTCATCATGAAACCATGTTGAAATTATCTTCAGAGGTCACTTTTTGTGATACAATTCATGTTTGACAGTTTTTTTTTTTACTATTGCCCAAAGATTTTTAATTGGTTTTAGGCCTGGGGAGATACCTGGCTACAGGATCACTTAATGTTTCATTCTTTGAAAACTTTTTTCTCTTTTTGATAGTAAAGCATGACGTCAAATCTTGTTAGAACACTATTTGCCTTGTGGGAATTTGTTTTGTATAACACTTTCCTTCAGAATCTTGATATATCTATCACTTTTCAACGTATGTACTGGAAGTAATGAACAAAGGCCTTCAAATGTGAAACTACCTCAAAACATTTTTTTCTGGGAATATTTAATTGATTGTTGGATATGAGCTAGCGACGTATTTTCATCTGGTGCTTTTCTAATGTATAAGTACCCTTTGCCCCTAAACATAAAAATGTGAATAATCAAAAACCATAACATTTTTCCAGTCTTTTTAGTCTAGTTAGCAAGTGCTGTGGCCCACAACAGCCTTTTTTTCCACATTGGAGGTATTAAAAGCTGCGTTTCAGCTGGTCATTAAGCCTTCTGTCCAGCTGCAAGAAGTCGACATCTAACAGTTGTCATATGTAAATCTGTTCCACTGGCTGCTAATTCTTTATTTAAGTCCACAGCAGATTAATTTTGGATCATTTTTACTTTTTGTTAGTAATAACAGATTCTGTGTCAGAGTAATTTTTCTTTTATCCCTACATTTGCCTTTCCTTTGAGAGAAAAGGATCCAGTTTCTTTAATTTTTTTTTAAAAATAGCATTCACTGTCCCAAGTCAAACACTCAAAAACTATTTGTCATTGTGTCATACTGATATGCTCACAAAGAGATTATTTTTAAATGCTTTCTTGGTGTTATGTCCACATTATTATATATTCAGGAGACACAGAACAAAACTTACAACATGATTCTATATGATACAGTATGATTCTGCAATAAAAAATGAAATGCACTTTCAAAAAATGCTATTTATAACATGAAAATTGCTAAATAACCAAAGAACAGTAACCTTACATACATATACAATTTAAAAAATGGATGTGGTCAAGCAGTGTAGCCACAACAGAAATAAACAAACAGTTTCCTGTGTTCGGACTGATTTACACACTGGTGTACATAATGTAATAAATTGAACCAAGTTTATTTTAATATTTGAAGTCTATTCAGCTGCACATAACCTAATTGTTAATAGATATTTATGTAATATTAAATACTTTGTCAGGTTTTTTTACCTGGAATGCATCCAATTTATATCACCTAAAAAATGCAAGCCTGACCAGATTTCAAACCCAGAGCTTGCTAAATGAAAGGCCAAGTTTCAGAAAATAGATTTATGTTTTTAACTTTTAATGTAATTAAAAGTAAAAAAAATTGCAGTTGCAGTTGAATTTGTTCAGGTACAGAAGCATATACCAATTTTTGTGATAGATGGGTTGCATCAGCCTTCCACCTAAACTTCTTTCTAAGTTTAAATATTAGGCATAGCATTTTGTATGTGCTACCATTTTTGTTTATCATAGATAACTGAAGTTGGGTTAAGTATGTAATAATATTTAATGAATTTGCTACATAAATGACTGAAAAATCACAACAGTACAAATAAGATTAGCTAGCGTGATCTGCCAAATTAAAATACTACATTAATTGAAAACAGTCATTAGTGGTAGTGTGCATGTATTAAATTTTCAAAAGCTGACATTATCAGTTGATTCATTTAAAGGCCACTAAATAAGGCTTCAAACACTAAGATTCATAAGATACTTCAATTGATTTAAATGCAAGTGTTTATTTCTAATTTTATAATGAGGTCACATAACCTACATGTTAATTTTTTTCAATATAATGTATTACTTTTATTTTGGTCATAAATTGTTTAATTTTTGTGTGTAAATTCTATTTATTTACCTTTTACAGAATACTCCAGAAGCATTTGAATACGTAAAACAATTATGGAAGGAAATGCAGGAAGTAGGGCATGTTCCTATGAACAAAACAGTTACATTTGCAGCTGGTCTAGCTATAGCACAAAATTCACCTCATATCGCACTTGAAATGCTGTCACTGACTTCTAAACAAAATTATGTTACTGTACGCAATCTTAAGGTAATAGTTTTCTATAGTTACATCTATATGAATTATTTTATTTTTATAATTTACTGTCAGATGTTGGAATTTTATTTTTACTGCTTGTTTTTGTAACAGTGGAAAATAAAATTTATTCAGTCATATTCTGAGGAGAGAAATTTTAGACTTAGAAAGTTTTATAAACACTGATCGATCATTATACAAATCTTTGGTTGAAAGTAATTGGAAAGTAAATAAAGAGAAGGATAAAAAATTAAAACCAAATTGTAAACGAAGTAAAATTAAAAAAAAAAACCAGATACAAACTACAACTTAGGAATTGTAAGCAGATACATCTGTGTAAATGAATACACAGATAATCATGCTGATAGTAAAACATTTTTTATCAAACTGTGAATGACATTAGGTATGAAACATTGAAAAAACAATATGAAAATGAAATTTTTTATTTGTGAGCATGTACAGTCATTTCTGGCATGCTAGTCCTTGGTAGGATGAAGACTGCAGGACTGCACTAGGGATCATCACAGGGCTTTACATAATTTTAATCAAAGACCTATGACTGAATTGCTCAGTGTTTTCTGCAGTGCAAGGGCTGTTTGCCATGAGTGTTTCAGTGTGCCAAATGGAAATCTTGGCTGAATTATGTCAATTCCATTTCTCAGACAACTGCCATCATCGGTTGTGTGGAGAAAAGTTCGGGCAACGTGTTAATCAGGACAGTCATCATAGTCTATTGGACTGGAAAGAAACTGCATCCTCATCACTGTGCCAATTGATTTGATGAATACACTTGGAAACATGTTTTGGTCAGTTTCACTTACATCATCATTCCTGAGTTTATGAGGTATAAGTTGCAGGTAGAAAATATCATGTTGTGATTGGAGACTCGGGAAATGATTTAAACATACCTTTATCTTTTGATGAGCTAAGATATGTATTGAATAATTTGCATGACTCTTCTGGAAATAATAATATCAGGTTCAGTATGCTGTCATATATTTCAAGTTGTGCGTTATGTATTTTTTGTATCTATAATAGAATATTTTCTGATTAGGATTTTTCAGATTCTTGGTCAGAAACATTGGTGATTCCTTTACTGTAATCTGGTAAAGATAAATCATGCCCCTCAAGTTATAGTTCTACCTTCTTAATCTGTGCAAGTTGATGGAACAAATGGTAAATTGTCGTTTAATGTGGTTTCTAGAAAAATACCCTAATTGCTGTGAACAGTGCAGTTTCCACCAGGGTAGATAGTCTATTGATAATGTAGTTGCTCTTGAATCTTTCATTCAAAATGCCTTACTACTACTTTGTCAGCACCTCGTTCCTGTATTTTTCAATATCAAAAAGCCGTATGACAATGACTTAAAGGAGAGGTATCCTAATAAACTGTATGAATGGGGTATACAAGGAAATGTAATTATATTTATCAGTAGTTGGTCCTTTTGAGTTAGAGTTGGAAATACGATGTCTGAAAATTTTACGTTAGAAAGATAAATATGACAGAAAAGTGTCCAAAGTGTTTGTTTGCCATAGCTATAAATTATAGCAAACTATGTGCAAAAATGCATTATATGTTATTTATTTTTAGATGATTTTTCAATAAACTTAGGCATCTAGAACTTTAGCAACTGGCAAGAGGCTTTTTTTCTTTTTGTTCCGGTTCAGCCTCCAGTAATTACCTTTCAGATAATACTTCAGAGGATGATATGTATGAGTGCACAGTCTCAATTTGACCATTCCTGAGATGTGTGGTTAATTGAAACCCAACCACCAAAGAACACTGGTATCTACGATTTAGTATTCAGATCCGTGTAAAAATAACTGACTTTACTAGAACTTCAACACTGGAACTCACGACTTCCAAATCAGCTGATTTTAGGAAGACGCGTTCACCGCTAGACCAAGCCAGTGGGTTACTGGCAAGAGGCTGCTCCAATACACAATTACCCTAGAGGAACTGTGGTGTAAAATGACTGGATTCATGTTTTCTTCAGTTTAACCAAAATGCATTTTCTTTTCATGCTAGAGAGAACATGTTGACCCTCAACTGTTTTAACATGGTGAACTAGTTGAATGATGCATTGGGTTAGATTTTTAGGATTGGGGTTTGATCAATGATAGATATGCTTAAATGTTAATACATTTAAAGGAGCTGAAGGTAAAATGTTTAAAAACACTAGATATGCAGAGAGTTTTATCCAATACTCATTGGGGAGTTGATTGAATATAAATGTTACACTTCTGCTGAGCTCTGGTCCATTCCTGTAGGCAGCGTGGCTTATTCATCCGTTCATCCAACATTGTAAGAGTGCTTAATGTAGCCCAACATTCATTCATACGCCTTGCTACAGGTGCATTTCATTGAAGCACTGTGGTAAGTCTACTGGTGGACACAGGTGAGGTATTCCTTTGGAATAGACAAACACAAATGATATACTCTTACGTAGCTCACATTAAAGCACAGGCAAAAGATCATCCAACCTTTGATGCACTGTTCTCTAACCCACATCTTAAATGATATCAGTAAAGATTTATTGCTCCACTAGGCATCAGAGCTCAGCACCTTTTCTTAGTTATAAATATATCTGCAATTCTTAATGCTGTTCCATGTTATTATCCTCCCCCCAGCCTTCTCTAGTAAATTACTGCTTTAGTTTTTATATGTAACATAAAAAGAATACAAATCCAGTTATATTACTAGAAAAGTTTTATAATATTATAAATAGCATGAATCCTGTTATACAGACGGCTCTAAAAACGTTAATTCTGTTGGTTGTGCTTTTGTAATTGTGAATAGAACACCCATGTTTGACTTTCTCAGCATCATCAGTATTTCCATTCCAGAGCTGTATGTTATTAATAAGGTCTTAAGTATTATTAACCCAACCTTTTGACACATACCTGTCTGTTGAGATTCCTCCATATTTGCCTTACAGGTGATTAGTGACTCAGCACAACTGTGAACTTCTCCTGGATTTCCAGCCGTGTTAGAATTTAAGGTAATGACGAGAATGAATTATAGTGCAGAAAAGAGCCTTTTTTCCAGCCTTCTTTCACTAATTGTGTTGTTTCTGATGATCTTGTTTGTTTTCGGAAGAGGGGTGGTCCATGATATGGTGCAGAGTGAACGGAATGCTACCAATAAACCTCATCCTGTTAAGAACACTGTATCATCATGGATTCCCTCATGCAGGAATAACTGTCAAGAGGGCACACTAGGCTCACTCATGGATATCTCATGACTCAGGCTATTGCACCTGTTTGTGTTCGCTACAACTGCCAACTAATTCTATACCACATTTTTGTGGATTGTTTCTGTAATATGGCATTGCATCGAAAGTTTAAACTTAGAATTAATTTTCGAAATATCTTTGGAAGCAGTGAGAGATGATATTATTGAACATTTTATAATTTCTTAAGGCCATCCATTATATTCAAATATTTGATTTTTATTGTAGTTTGTTTCAGCTACTTGACTTATGGCAGATAGTAATTTTATTGTTTAAGTTTATTAATAAAATATTTTATTGTGGTTTTATTTCACTTTTGGCATATGTCATTGGCACTTTCCATGTACACTATATTTTTCTGTTATTGGGAATAAATTTTTAATTGTTAATATTTATTTATTTACCAAGTAAATATCGTGTCTGGGTGCTGATGATGACTGTTGTGCGCCCAGGAAAAAATAAAACATTACTGGTTTAGAGAAACATGAATCATAGCTACATTTTTTTTCATTCTTAAGTATTTCATTTACTGTTTACGGAAATTATTAAAGATTGATTGCAATATACAGTTACTTTGGCAATATATTTCAATTGACAAATTATATGCATATAGTCACCCTCTGGACTGATGTGAGTGAGGGTATGTGTGGATTTATATATATTTCATCAACATTTTAGAATTTTTTCTACAGACACAGGAAAATTATGCTTGGTGAAAGCAGTTATCATATTTTGAACAGAAAAATAAGATTATGTTAAAACATTCCCAGAATGTTGAATAAATGGTTACCAAGACTTATAATGGAAAAAAGCTTTTTCCTTGCTGAAAGTTTTTTTTGTATACAAAGCCAGTTGGAAAATGTTAAATATCATTTTTTGTTTCTTCTATATAACGAACTAAAGAACTTAACCAATTTATCAGTATTTTAATTTATAGGTTGCAGCATTAGCTGATTTAAATCGTCCTGAAGATGCATTACCAATTCTTAGGAGAATATTAGAATTTGATCTACCTGTAGAAAGGAAACAGACATTTTCTGAGGAAGCAGTAAGTATTTTATCTTTATTTTATTCTGCAGTTAGACAAGATTTTTATTGCTTACTATATAGTAACCTATGTAGTAACCATTTATGTATACTGTAGCTGTTGAAAATATTTTTATCTTCATGAAATATCTGTTAATATTAGAGTTAGTTTTTTGTTTTCCTTTTTCTATAACATTCATCCTTGATTATCATACATCCTAATGACTATCACCTCTGACACATTACATGCTTACATTCTCTTCATTATTTATTTGTCATTTCTTGTGCCTACCCATTTATTTCATTTCTAACACTCCCAATTCTACATTTTTATCTTGTATTGACATCTTCTCCATCTTATTCACATGTTCAAACCATCAGAGACTACTTTCATTTATTTTTCTACATATTTTATACTAGTGGTAAGTAAGATATGAACATGTACCATTTTTTACATATATTACTTTTCTTTTAGGTATAAGTCATTCTTAACATCAAATACATTAGTTTACAATTTGATACACCCTATATACAGTATTGTTTATAGTGACATCAGATGTAGTGGCCAAAAACTTGTCTCTTGATTGGTTTGGTATGCTGTTAATACATACAGTATGTATATTGTTTATAATTACATTGGGTGTAGTGATATATCAGTTATTATGACTTATTTTTTCTACTGCAATGCAACATTTTATCACTTATAATGACAGACGGAAGTGACTCGTCAGTAACATAGTATATCTACATTGTAGATAAAGAAATATTTTGACGGTTAAAATGACATATCAAATATAGTAACCAAAAACTTTTCTCTTGGTTAGTTTGGTATGCTCCTAATGCAGAAATACAGTATGTACATTATTTATAATGACATCGGTTATTGTGATATATTGGTTATTATGACTTATTTTTCCTACTGCAATGCAACATTTTATTGTTTGACTGACAGAAGTGATTCATCGGTAACATAGTACAGTATATTTACATTGTAGCTACAGAAATATTTTGACTGTTAGTTTTTTCTTACATATATAGTGTAGTTCTGTTTTTTAACTTCGTCGTGTACCAGATTATTGTAAACTGAAGCAGTCACATTTAGTTGTTATTAATCTTTTGCTGTGAGCGTATCATATCATGTATTTTATTTTACGTATCCTGTGTAATTATTCAATAGTGATTTAATTATTATTTCACAAAAAACATTCATAATAGAGGAAAAGGTACACATTATCAGGAGTGTAGAGAATGGCAAAACTACGTGGGAATTTCAATAATTAAAAGAGACAAATTAATGTACAAAAAAAAAAAATTTTTACAAAATGAGACTTTTACTACTTCTCGACATAATCCCCACCAATATTAATACACTTGTCCTAACGATGAATTATTTTTTTATACCTGATGCAAAGAAGTCTTTGTCTTGTTGTTTGAACCACTTTTCCACAAATTCTTTGACCTCCTCGTTGTTGCTGAACTTTTTTCCATGTAATGTTTCCTTGAGTGGACCAAACAAATGAAAATCCGAGGGAGCCAAATCTGGACTATAGGGAGGATGTGGTAGTATCTCCCAACCCATTTTTTTCAATGATTTCTTGGTTGAGCTGGGGGGTGTGAAGGCAAGCATTGTCATATAGCAATATCATATCTTTTTTTAAGATCCGCAAAATTTTTCTCTCATTGCTGGCTTTACTTTTTTCATCAGCATGTCTGAGTAGTAGATAATGTTTATTGTGTGCTGCTTTTCCAAATAATCACAAAAGACGATACGTTGAACATCCCTAAAGACTGTCAACATGACTTTTCCCGCTAATGCTTACGTTCTGAATATCTTTTGGATAGGTGTGTTTCCATTCCATGCTTTGCCTTTTGGACTCTGGTTCAAAAAGGTGAACCTAGTTTCATCACACTTCAAAATCTTGTTTATAAAGAATCACCTTCCCTTTCATAGCGTTCTTTCAAATCTGTTCACACTTGTTTCCTTGTGAGTCTTGTTTCCTTTTGTTGTTGCGTTAACTCTCAGGACCCACCTTGCATTTGTTTTGCTGTATTTGAGCTTGTTACTGATAGCATTATGAACTGTTCCAACACTTACTGCAACTGGTTTTACTATATGTTCAACTGTAATACATTTGTCTTCACGAATAGTGTTGTCACTACGGGTTTCAAGTGAAGGAGTTGATATTTCAACTGGCTGGCCAGAACGCTGCTCGTCAGTCACAAGTTCGACTGTTTTTGAACTATTCTACCCACTTATAAAAATTTCTGCGGTTCATATAACTTTCACCATACTGTAAAATCATTTGAGAAAAGATTTTATCCCGTTTTTCACCTTTAGAAAGCAAAAAACTGTTCACTGAACATTATTTAACTAATGTGGAAACTTAAAGCGGACACACCATCATTAAATGCAATAATGAGGTTATAAACAAAAAAAATTTTATCAGTCAGCTATTCTCAGCTTATCCCAGTGATGCCAACCTAAAGTCATGAAAGTACAAAACTCCTCCTATAAACTATTTCATTTCTAAATCAATTTGTCTCTTTAATTATTGAATGTCCCCCATAATAAGGAAATCGCCCAAGAATTAGGTATAGGTCATTCAATATTATCGGTGGTATGAAAGAACCATGGAAAAAATTAGGAAAAATTTTGAAAAAAATTCTGTGAAATCAGAAAATTACGGCATAGTCAACATGATGTAAAGCAAAATAACAGACTTTTTGCAGAAAATGTAATTTTTAAAATTTTTTTCTACCTTGTTTTACTCTACTGTATTTATATTTATTGTTGCGTAATTGTTTTTTTTTTTTATAATTGTAAAAATAAATTATTATTATTACTGTATTACAATACCCGTGTAGATGGCTTATTAAATTAGTACCACTAAGCTATGTAAACATCGGTTATAATGACCTAAGATCGTCGGTTCCTTGGAGGTCATACTATAAACAATATTTACAAATTGTAAACTATCACAAAGTTTTTCCAGGACTTTCATAGCCTATTCTACTCAAAAAAATAATGGAAAAAGTTCATATAAACAACTTTGTTTGCGAGTTAACGGGTAGTGAAAGATTTTGCTCAGATTTCAGCTAACCCCGGTGAATTGAGGTCGTACTAAAATTTTTAGGATGTTTAAGGGGCAGAATTAGTAACTTCTTTCAGTTTGGACTAAAAAAAAGTCCCAGAACCTTATCTGCAGTAGGTTTTGAGAAATCTGGAGTGAAAACTAATAAATTGGGTTAAAAGCCCTTTTTTTGTTTGTAAAACAGGTAATAAATACGTAAAGCTTTAAAGAAAACTTGTAGAGAATTTAATTCTGAACAAAATGTTTTAAGATACGTTAAATAAAACAGAAAAGTTAGAAAAATTCAAATTTTATTTAGAAATTGTAATTACATTTGCCAGAAAAGTATTTATTTAATGTAAACAAAAACCAATTTTTTTCGGTGAAAAATTTGCAGTCGCAACACATTTATTGTTAAAAATTGCTGTTTAAAAAAATTGTTTAAACTGGAAATTACACAAAATTGTAAAATAAAAATTTCTTAGATAATTTTTTTTTTATTAAATACAGAAGTGCAATAAATTATTTGAAAAATCAACTAAGCACAAATACTGTATTAGTGTTTAAATCACTCTCTAAGGTACATTAAGTATATCAGGCACTATGAACTGTGTTGTCATTAGTGAAGGTTTCTGTGAATTTTAATTTGAGCATGATCAGTTTGCCATTGAAGTTATACTGTACTTATTTACAACAGAGGAATTCACTGATATAGTATTAATTTTGGGTTTGTTTTAATGGCAATGTTTCCACTGTTACAGTAGAACATGAAATACATTTTCAAAATCACAGAATTCCAGATCGTTTTTACCCAATCTACTTTTTTAGTGGCGGTAATTTTGTTTTTGGACTTGTCACACCTGCTAAATGACAAAACACAATGAACGTTCTCTAGCTGTTTTTTAGGTTATTAACATTATTGCTGTTGCTGTGATTGTGGCTTTCATATTGTTTGTGTTATAATTAGTGCAGAATTTTTGGTTTTAGGATGGTTTAGAGCTTTTGAAGTGAAAAATATGTTAACTCAAAATGCCACAAAAATGTGTGAACTCTGTGAATAATTTTTATTACATTTGTGGTGAAGTAACATTTTCGTCACAGAAACTCATTCTGACACCTCTTATGAACAATTTGTAAAGGATATCCTGCATTTGACAGAATTTTGTAGGGGAAAGAAAAGGAAACGTTGAAGGGATTCATGGATTTTTAGGCAAAGGCGATGAAAACTGTTATGATAGATTATAAAACAATGCTAGAATAGTTTATAAAAGGTGTTGAAAATGACCTCCTCCAACATCAATAACCCATTGCACTTGTTTAAATTTGTTTTCAAACACTTTAACCAGTTGATGTACTGGAATGTCTCATATGTATGATGTTATTATGGTTTTTAATTTGCCAGTTGTGTATGGTGTGTTGTTGTTTCACTGCCCTCCATAGAATGTAATCTGGGGGAGTCAGATCGAGCGATTGTGCAAGCCACAAACCCCTTGAAATTATTTGTTCACTAAAGACATTTCGTAAAAAAAAGTCATTGACCTATTAGCTGTGGCACTGTCTTGTTGGAACCAACTGTGATTGATTTCCACTTCTGTTAACTGACATCCAATTTTTACTTCATGTAATTGATGAGGGTTAGATGTTGATCACAGTTGTGTATTTTGCGAATTAATATACCTTCCCAGATGAAACCATGCTTCATTTGTAAAAAAAACATAATGTCGAGTATACCTACGGAATTTTGGACAATAAAATGTTTAAACCCTTGACAGTAATTTATTCTTTTGGCATGATCTGTAGGTTTCAGTTTTAGAACATGCATTACACTGTAGGGGAAAAGTTTCAGTTCTTTTCTTACAGCCTTATGTGCAGTAGCAAGTCCGATACTTGCTGTGCTAACACATTGACTTTTGGCTATAACATCTGAAAAATCAAGCAACTTCTGTTCATTTACTTTAGGTGGTCTTCTACCTAGATGAGCATCATCAACAGAGCCCGTTGCCCAAAATTCTTCACTAAGAGTTCAAACTGCATTGCAGGTGGGAACAATTGCATTTGAAAACTTTTCAGAAAACTTGATTTTCAAAATCAGTATATTTGTCACCTTCATGAAAGGTATGTTCAATGAGAAAAATGCATCCCTCTACTGAAAGAACCATTATGTTTCTCACAACTATTAATTCCGATAAACAAGACAATACAAAAAGAAGTATGTTCAGTCATAACTCAACAACTAATGTCTTGGTTTATTACTGTCCAACGAACACAAGGCAACCAACCTAACGCCGAAAAAACAGAATGCTTGTTCACTTATTCTCTGTTAGGGTGCACAATAATTTTTTTATTCACATAAAAATGTATTATAAATGTACATTTTATTTGTGGTTTAACTCGTTAAATGCCACTTGATCTAACAAAAGTTTTCAGAAAACCCGACTTTTAATTTTTTTAGTAGTAATAATAATTTGGATAAAACTGGGGGTTGTACTAACATTTTTATACTATCACTTATAAAGCCATGTATGTGTGTGATGCCTTTTGGCGCCATGGGCCTCCTGAATGAATGTATGTTCTGTAGGGCCACACATGCCATTTGACGTAAACTGGATTTAATGGTTATCATAGTAATCAATGTTAGTTTATGTGAAATATTATGAAAATTATTATTGGTTTTAAAACACTAATGCATTTTTAATCTCGTATTTATATTTTTTATTCTTAATACACTGTCACAAAGTTAGGCATCCATGCCACAAAAAAACCATAGTTTCACCTATACATAATATCTTTTAGGATAGTATAAATAACAATTTCTTCATTAAAAAAATCAATTAAAAGTTGTTTCTTATGTATGCGATTACCTGCTGCTTGTTCATTATTACAAAAATGATTAGGTTTTGTAATTATCATAAATCTATTCTAGCCCATATAATTATAGAAAGCCAGTGTATTAAATAATGGGTATACCAATAATTGTTTATTCTGTTTAGTTTAGTTTCTCCTATGTAAAACACAGAAACACATGACATTTGTCTTTCTAAGACTTCTGCATAATTATTTGTTTCATTCACAGTCAAGTTAAAAAAATATCAGCTTTTAGTTGAAAATTGTTAATTGGCATACCTTCAGTTGGAACAGAAATACGAAAACCAGTATCTGCAACAAAATCAATTTTTTTTTAATTCTGGTGGACTGATCGCCCAACATTACTTGCCGCTTTCGTATTTGTTGTACATCGAGCAGTTTTTGGTACAGATATATTTTTATCAATGTCATTTTCAGTTATCACACTGTATCAATATTATATTCTTTTTTGAATACCATCATCATTGGTTTCAGTTTCTCTGTGTTAGTTTGGGCAGTTTAGTGTTAGTAATATTTTTGTCTTCACTCGACATTGCTGTTATCTACCAGGAGTGTAAATGTGAAACTGGAATTATAGCTACAATTATTAGTTTTCTCTAATGAACGCTTAGATCATAAGTAAAATATTTATTTACTACTTTTGTAGATATTTTATTTTGAAACAACTAGTTTACAGTTATTAAAAGGATCTCCTTATACTGTTTGAAAATTTTCATTCTACACCTCAGTTGTCTTATACTTACTGACAAGTATACTTGTCTTTCTTTAAAATCTGAAATTCCTGTAATAGGGTTTAGACTTATATATATGTAAATGTATTTAAAATGTCATGTTTGTAGTTCTTACTGGTTTACACTTAATTGTGAATTTTTTAGATGGAGAAGTTACGCTTATCTGTTCAGAGAAGTGGAAATAAAGATTTAGAAACTGAATTCAATAGAATTGATCAGCAGTTAACGGTTCAGGGTCATATCGCCGCTGAGGTAAGTATTATTTTTGCTTCTACAAAAAAAAATATATGTATACATACTTATCTAGTTATATTATAGTTTTTTCTTCTGCTTATCTACCCTTTTTCTTTACATAAATTAGTTTCTGTTTTCATTTTACAATTAACTTAAGTTTGCTATAGTTATATTGAGAGACGAAGTTTAGCTAATTGAGAGACAAGAATATATAAATAGAAATAATCGATTATAGCTGTAGTAATACTTGAATGTTTCTATTCAGGATGAAAATTCCTCCTCAAAACATGCACATATAGATTTAAAATGGACAATATTAAATTTACCTATTGTAAAGATAAAATCTGTTAATTTTACCACCTTGATGTAATTGTATAATAAATAATATATATCTCTTTATAAAATAACTAATATATTGAGTTCTGTTTATAATCTTTTTTTTTTTTAATTTGAAGTTTCCAAATTTCTCTGTTCTAATGTATTTTTATGAGTTAGAAACAGCAGTTACTTTAAAGAGTTCTATATGATCATTTAGGACAAGGTTTGCAGAACATTTTAGATCTTACAAAAACAACAAGTTAGGGTTCTCCAATCTTGCAGACCATTTAATAATCAATAAACATTCAATCACCGATTTGGATACAAATTTAAATATAGTAGAAATTGTAAAAGGATGTGATAATAAAAAATTAGATATTTTATAAAAATATTATATTTGCAAGTGTAGACAGAAGTTTAATTTGATAATGTACGGACAGAATTTGATAATGACTTTCTTATCAAATCCACCTTAGATAGCAGCACATTGATATAATTTAAATAAATTCAAATAACTTGAGTACAGCACTGTATGTGTGGCTAGCCACATAATAAAAAAAATTTCAATTTTATATTTTTTAACATATATGACTACATATTTTTATATGTTTTAATTTGAATGGTTTAAATTTAATGTTTGATTTGGAAGAAAAATTTTAACTGATGAGGGAAAACCTCGAAAGTGCTATTAGAAAAAAATAATAGCATATATATATATATATATATATGAAATCAGTGTTATAGGAACATCAGTTATAGAAAACCCACAGTGAATGGGATTACAATACATGCAAATTCTAATCACCCATAGTCACCGCAAAAAATTTGTACATATAAAAAGCTGATTTTTAGAGCTTTATGTTATAAGGAACAGTGATAACCAAACTTAAACAGGAAACAGATAAACTAATAGTAATATTTAATGGTTTTGATATTGGGGTTATAGAAAAGATAAACAGAAAGCAAGAATTAAGTACCATGATAATTTTACACAATTGCAAGAAGAAAATAATATAAATATTATTAATAGTTCTTTCTTAGAATACAGTTAATACAAATGAAATAATTAAAAAAAATTACTGATGTTAATGATAAAAATAAATATAAAAAACCTTACAAACCACATAACCATATTATAAAATATTTAAGGAAAAATAATAATAAAAATAATAAAGTGATGGAGAAGATTTAAGAGGAATATATAAAACTAAATATAATGAATGTAATAAAATTTATATTGGGAAAACAACAGATCTTTTAAAAAGCGATTTATGGAACATTACATTCTTACAGAAGCGGAAAGATAGGTATATCTAACATGGCCGATCACTTGCTGTTGTTAGGCATAGTATTACTGATTATAAAATAATATAGAATTTTGGAAATTTATAACAGCAGTAAAAAGATTGGATATACTTGAGAAAATATTATATTTATAATTGTAACAGAAGTATTGAAATGATTAATCAATAGATTGTTTTTGAAGATGATGATTTAAAGACATATTTGATTTGTAGTGTTAGCAACAGTGTTTATGAATATTGTTGCATGACGTTTTAAATCTATTATCATTACATTTGGCATTGAGTTATGGTTATTGGGATGATGGTTTGTATTTCTTTTTTTTATGTAATTTTAGGATTTTTTACTGACTGATGATGTGGGATCCCGTGAAAGTTAACATTTAGTGTTCGTTTTTTAGGTTCTGTTACTGTGTTTGGTAGTTATTATAAATATATAAAAATATTATGTAGGAAGTATTAAAGTTGTAATTAATTCAAATGTTACAGCCTTTAAGTAAGCAGTTATGTACAGAGATGCATTACAACCCGACAATGCCTCCAGGTCGAAAAGAAGATAGACGCTTAGCTGCAAGTTTTGGTATGAACCATCCTCGACAGCAACAAACAGCTAGGAGACGTGAAGGACTCGCTGATATAGTCTGATAAATGTATAACTTATTATATTTGCGACTAATTTAGGCATATACTTCAGTATATTTATTTAGTGTATTTATACCTAATATTGAACACACATAGGTGTATATAAACAATTTATAATAAAAATCAGTTTTCTTTAAATAATTGCAATTTTCTTTTTTTTTAATTATTTGGAAAAATAAAATTTCTGGGTAATTGTAAAAATTCTCCAGACATATCCTAAACTATTTTCTGCATTCAGCATGGACTGGATGGAGTATAGTCATTACAAAAGACGTCATAGATTTGTAATTGTAACAATTCCTGCTTTCTACCTCTGCAGCCTTTCTTCTGACTACACTCAGAGCTGCAGAACATTTTATACTGTACTTAACACTACAACAAGAATACTATAACATATACCCTTACACAACTACACAGAAACATCCTACACTATTACTTTTTACATTCACACTCAATGGTGTTGTGACATCTTACAAAACGCAACCGTAACCCAAAGTAGAAACTTTCGTGTTGATGGGTGAATGACTCTACAGAGTCTCAAACGATGTCCTCTGGGCACCTGGGCAAACCCAGCTGTATTTAGCTCTAGCTCCAGTACACTTGGGCTCTGCTGGAATGATCTGTTATATCACCAGAACTCGTGGGACCAAAATGTGTGAACAAGTCCAGAAGACCTATGATGGTTGGTGGTCCATCTGAAAAAACTACCAAAAATAGTGTAGTGAAAAGGCCTCGCTCAACATTGTCTGACAAGGATAACAGTCCAGAACACATTGTTAATTTAAATTGTGACAAGAACATCAGATTTGTAGTTCTTTGAAATAGTCAGGAAAATTGCTCCCTTCATAAGGTCTCGCCTTTCCTAATTAACAAAGTCATAAGGTTTCGAGTGGTTCCCCGAAGAACATTAAGTTATGAGATGGTCGAAGCATATATTGACGAGCAGAGTCAATCTCTGTTACGTCTGACTATTATGGATGGTATAAACATAAGTGAAGAATGCCACAAAACTCTAAATATGAGCCAGGGAGTCATTTTTTGCAGACTTTTTGGATATGGATATCACTGAAACAGCTGAGTTTTGTTCCCAAGATGTTGTAGAAGTAAAGCATATAATGAAACGGCAGAATGGCGTGGAAGAACCTACACCTTACCTTATTTTGACATTTAACCTTACGATACCACCAGAGAAAATAAAGTAGGTTATTTATCGGTTCGACTGCAACCATTCATATCCAATCAGCAATGTTTACTGTAGATTGGGAAATCCATTTGCGAACTGCAATGGATCACATACAGCTCGCTCCCAAGATTGCCCAACTTTTAAAAAAGAAGGCAATTCTCAGAATCTGTATGGAGCAGAAACTATATTTTCCAGCTACATGAAGAGAATATAGAAAATTAATCAATTATCGTAACTTGGTTAAACTCAATATCTCTTTCGCTGCTGTGAAAAGCAAAGCCCCTTTAAATGCAGATCATGCAGTGAGTCAAAAAAACTTGTGCAGATGTTATCTGATCAAGTCGCTTCACCTCAGTCACTATTTCAGGGCTGAAAAAAATGAACAAAAGGTCGTTAGTTGCAGTTAGTAAATTCATAGGAATTCTTTCACACTGAATGATAATGTTGAACACGTACAATAGTGTCAGTGGGAACATCTCGGCAAACACTCTAAGGACATCCATCGAGATACCGTCTGGACCAGGACTTTTCCACAGTCTTAGTTTTACCACCGTGTTCTCCAGTTCATCCTGCATGAATGGCAGAATATCATCAGCTACAATCTCCTTTAGTCGCCAGTTTTTAGCTGGAAAAAGCTCGCGCAAGGTGTCCCTCAGCTGTATCCCAGGTAGCTTGAGCAGCAACTTCCCAAATTTGTCCATGCCTATTTTATAAGCATCTCCAAACAGGTTCCTCTCCAAGTCATTACAGAGCTCTGCTCATTTCGCTCTCTTCAAGCTAATTTTGGCTTTCTTCAACTCTTTTCTGGCCTGTTTCAGTAGAAGAGTTATATTTTCACCCACTGAAGGGCAATCACACTTTCTTCCTTGTGTTAGACCTTTACAAAGCCTGACACATTTATTCCTAAGCTCTTGTATTTGCACGGACCACCAGTAAACTGGTCCGCGTCTCACAACCCTCCTTCTCAGAGGACCTCTTTGCAGGATTGAAGTATAACTTCATGCAACCCTCAAGCTCCAATTAATCATGTCCACGTAACTGCGTTTTGAAGGTTGCTCTTTGTTTCAATATCAGTGCCGACTTCAACCACCAGGGCCGCACAGTGTCAATACAATAGATTCATGGACACTCAATGACCACTTCTACAAAGTCTGTAAATAAAGTAATGAGACTGGTTAAGAAAAACTTTTTATTTACAATCCAATTATACATGGACCTTATCACCTTCAAAATAGTTCCATTGGGAAGCCACGCAATGCTTCAAACGGTTTTCCCACTCTCATAGCAGTGTTGGAACTCAGAAACCAGAATATCATTCAGATGGTTGGTTGCATTTTTTATGTTTTCTACAGTTCCAAAATGGTGTCCTTTGAGGTGTTTTTTTAAATCGGGAAAAGGAAAGAGTTGCAGGGACTCAAGTCAGGTGAATAAGGTAGTTGAGGAACTACAGGAATGTTTTTTGACAAAAACTCATTGAAAGTGCAGTGTGACAAGGTGCATTGTCATGATGCACCATCCAGTTGTCTGTGATGGCTGATCTCACACAGGCAACTCTGCAGTCTTTCAAGAATTTCTCAGTAAACATATTGATTTACAATCTGTCCTGTAGGCAGAAACTACATATGGACAATGTCATTATATCGAAGAAACAAATTAGGATGGTTTTGATCTGCTCATTTTTACTTTTTTGGGACGTAGTGACTGAAGTGTACCACTTCTTCCTCTGGCGTTTTGTTTCTGGGTTATACTTAAATATTCAAGATTCATCACCAGTAATACCATTTTTTAGAAAATCAGGGTCAGTTTCAATTCTCCTAGAAGATCGCAGTACACTTACACCCTGTTGTTTTTCTCTTCAACATTGAGGTTTTTTGGGACCAATTTTGCACAAACTTTTTTCATGTTCAATTTGTTTGTCAAAATTTGATGGATTGTGGTAAGGTTCAAATTCAATTGTTCTTCAATCATTCTGACAGTTAAATGCTGTTTGTACCAAGTCTGATTCGCTCAACATTGTTGTCTCTTTTTGATGTTAGCGGTCTTCCAGAGCATGGCTCATCTGCATATTCCCGACCATCTGAAAATACTTTAAGCCACCTAAAACTTGGGCTCGGGAGCGTCATCTCCATATGCCCTTTTCAATTTTGAAAACGTTTCAGTAGCATTCTTAGAGTTTCACACAAAACTTGATTGCACAGCATTGCTCATAATTAGTATCACTCATATTTGTAATGCCCAACAAAAACTTTGTTTACATCTCATGTGGCAACAGCAGACTAAAAATATTAACCTAATATAAATCTGCTGTTCATATGGTTATACGAACAGCTGATTTAACATATGGTTTTATGTTAACTATTGTTGCCACTTTGGCTGCAAAAAAAAAACTAGTTTCATTACTTTATTTACACACCTCGTGTATATCTGTGGTAACTGAGCATATTCTCTACAGCACTCGCCACCTCATTATACTCACATGTGACTCCCCAATGAAGGTAAGGTCCAGCGTGTGACCCTTGCCTCCCCTCTGAAACATATGAATTCTATATTCATTGATAAAGACCATACCCACAGAAGCTATTGCTTCTGCCAAGAATTTGCCCCTCTCATTAGTTACTTTGTTGGCCAACTCTGGATTCTTGGCATTAAAATTTCCTATCAGCACCAGCCCATTACATTTTCCCACTGCTACGGACAGTTCTTCAACCATCTCGGTAAACTGCAGTATTGGTATATTCGGTGAGAGATAGAAACTGAAAACCGTCACTTCCTCCACCACAGCCCTGACAAACCCTCTTTCATAGCCACTGTCTCTGTTAGCAACTCATCAAGACACAGAAGCAATCGCACATGATCAGTCAGAATCTTTGTACCATCTGTAATTTTGCAGAACCCTAAGATTCGGTTCTGAGACCACTACAAGGTTGCCTTTACAATCTCTGGCGATAGCCCACAGAAGGTCATGGGACTGGCAAGACCTATTCATGTTTAGCTGAAGAACCTTGTTTACCCAGAAGGCTGCCATACCTGTAGCCCTCTACACCACACTTCCTGCAGGTCGCCGGTTCCCTCCATCCTGCCTTAAAGCGACCCTTTTTGCCACAGTTAAAGCAATTTCTTGACCTGTTGAGATTGTGGCACCTGGAGGCCTTGTGATTAAGGTCCCAACATCAGAAGAACCTTTCCTGCACCATGTCTGGTGTCACTCTATAGGACACCATCCCGACATGCAGGCGCCCCCTCTGCAAAACTTCTCTGCTTCGTTACTACTACTAATGAGCACAGAAGCCACCTGCATGCCTGAGTGGACCAGTCTCAGTCTTATAGTGAACTCTACATTCTCTTCCAGATTGACAATGTCCCTCACCGCTCACCACATCCTCCTCCCTGGTGGTAAGGGTATCTAAATCTGTAATGATACTTTGATTTCTTGTATTAGATTTGAGGGCTACCTGTACACCCAGAACCTCCTGCTGTAGTTTAAAGAGTCTGAGGGCCCTCCACCTAGTCTTTAACCCGTATCCAAAGATCTTCCCCTTGTCCTTAACAGACCATGGGATTCGCCATCCTTGATTTCTCCTTTTACCTCCTTAAGTAGCTCTGCAAAAGACTTTACCTTGTTTATCTGCCGTTTTCACTCTATCAGCAGGAGCACTACTGGCAGACCTGCCTCCTAGTACTGCTTTTATCTGTTCTGTTCACATAAATACCTGTTGTTCTATTTGTTCTGCGACCTGCATATTCAATCACTTTATCACATGAGCTGCATCGCCCTCCTTGACCCCAAACACAACATTTTGTTTCGCCCAGAGAAACACCTCTGCAATTCCCTTTCAGAATATGGGGAATGTTTGCTTCCCCTGTTGACAAATCTATCACAATAGTGAAGAGTTTCCTCACAAAATCCTCAATCACCCCTGAGGATTTTGGCAGACTGTGCACCCCAGGAGCTGACCTGCCTTCACCAAATCTGGTGAAATTTGGGACCTGCAGTGCCAAATCCTTCACCCTCAGGACTGCCCTGAAGATTGACTCCAAGAATCTGCTTCTCATCTTTGCAAGGTCAAATACTACTGCATTGTGAAAGCAAGATTCTTTTTCCTTTCCAGGAGCGTAAAATCTTTCAGTTCTACTGTCTTCTGAAAGCAGTCTTTATGCCACCGAGCCAATACAAGCCCATCAGGGTCCTCATTCCAGACCCCTTCCTCCAGTTGTCTCAGGAGTTAGTTACCTCTGACCACCTTTATAGTTTGACAAGCAACCTCACACTTTGTCGTTTCAATTTCAAAAGGGTTTGATTCGACAAAAGCATGAGATGCCACGACTACACTTGCCATATTACCCACGAGCTTCTTCAGTTCCTGTGCAGTGTGACTCTTCTTGGCATGTCGACCTCGGGGGTCCCCTCCATCCTCATCTCCTTCCTGCCAGGGACGGATTTAGTGAAGCAGCTCCACTTCAGTGTTTTTCCCACACCATTAGTAGAAGATTTACTAATGGTGGAGTCCTGCGAACTATAAGCATATTGCAGTGATTGTTGCTGATGACTATTACTTCTTTGACCATATCTCGAGTCCCAGTTGGTCAATCAGCCTCTAATCGCCAAAATTGATCAAACCACCAAAAAACACATGATTTGATATCCCTCATGCTATATTTGAGGTGGGTCAGTGGGGGGGAAATAAAATGTACATCCCCAAATCCAACCACGGATTTTAGTGGTGGGAGAAGAAGTAAAAGATCGAAGGGTTTGAGATTCATGTAGAACCAGAAGGATTTATCTGGGAAGGGAAGGGTTGTTAAATTATAGGAAAAGGAAGTTTTCCCTTATAACTCAATGATAGCACATAAAATAATAGTGTAAGAATTAACTCGCCTAAGTAATTTATCGAAGAATTTACTAAGCAACAACAGCTTAATTACCTATGCTAAATACCAGTCTTATGTTATCAGAAGGATAATCTACCACCTGCTATCTTGTTTACAATTAAAATTAATGTAACTCTAAAATGTTTCAGTGTAATCACCTTGATAACAGCTTATTATACAACTAGATAAGAAGTAATTGTCTACTTCCAAATACACACACAAACAGTAATACCAAGCGAATTTAACCCCTATTGAATGAAGCTAAGAAAGAAAGATGAACAGTTTTCAACATAGTAGTCATAGTATTCTTTGCAGAAAATATAATATTATCTTCATAATAGCAATATTAGTAGTTTTAAATTTAAAATCTACAGCCGTTTTACATTAGTTCATCAAGCAGTAATCAATCAATTCAAGCAAAGCAGTCTCTACAGGATATTTTAAAGTGATGCAATTAAGTTTCAAAAATAGGGACATTGCAAATGGTATAATTTTTCTTCGCCTTGTTAACTTACTTTAGATTAGTTTTATCCATCTAATCATTTATTCTGGTGTTTTTTAAATTATAATATTTGTTTTTAATTTTTTGGCAGAAGATATTTAGTTGCACAGTAAGAACAGATTTCAGTTTTTCCAAATGCATTAAAGAATCAGAGCATTCAAGGAGTTGTTTTGGATTGGATGGTTGCAAATGTGGTGTAACAGCATTTTTTTCACAGGTATCATTCTGTAATTTTGTTGTCTTGTAATAGTGATTAAAGAAATGTTAAAAAAAAGATTTTTTAATGTATTTTGTGTGTGAAATTAATTACTGTAACGGTTTTTTTTTATTACTACTAACAGATAAACAGAGACTTCAATTTAATAAATGGACAATCAGAAAAACAGTATTTATTTTCTAACAAGTTATCTATCAAACTGATAATTCAATTATGTAATTAATTAAAATCATAAAACAGACTACTAATACAAAAATATTTGTATCATTTGATTTTAAGTAAATCTCTGTCATCTGCTCAGAACACAAATTTGGTCATTATTTCAGTCAGTAATAAGCATCTGGACAAATGTGAAAATCAGTACTGTAATAATACAATAAAAAATTAAAAGTTCTGTTTATATATAATTAATATAAAATATGAGGTCTGTAAATAAAGTAATGAGACTAGATTTTTGGCAGCCTAAGTGGCATCATTGTAAAGTTACTAGTAAACATATGGTTATATGAACAGCTGATTTATATTAGGTATTAATATTTTGTCTGTTGTTGCCACATGAGACGTAAACAAACTTTTTGTGAAACGAGTTTCTGTTGTGCATTACAAAAATGAGTGATACTAATTATGAGTAACATTGTGCGATCAAGTTTTGTGTGAAACTCTGTGAGAATGCTACTGAAACTTTTTCAAAATTGAAAAGGGTGTATGGAGATGACACTCTCAGCCCAAGTTTTTAGGTGGCTTAAAGCATTTTCAGATGGCCGGGAATCAGTTGCAGATGAGTCAAGCTCTGGAAGACCGTTAACATCAAAAAGTGACAACAATGTTGAGCGAATCAGAGACTTGATACGATACAACGCAGTTAACTGTCAGAATGATTGCAGAACAATTGAATTTGAACCATACCACAATCCATCAAATTTTGACAAACAAATTGAACATGAAAAAAGTTTGTGCAAAATTGGTCCCAAAATATTTCACTGTTGAAGACAAAAACAACGGGGTGGAAGTGCGATCTTCTAGGAGAATTGAAACTGATCCTGATTTTCTAAAAAAAATGGTATTACTGGTGATGAATCTTGGATATTTGAGTACGACCCAGAAACAAAACGCCAGAGGAAGGAGTGGTACACTTCAGTCACTACGTCCCAAAAGAGTAAAAATGAGCAGATCAAAACCATGCTAATTTGTTTCTTCGATATAATGACATTGTCCATACGTAGTTTCTGCCTACAGGACTGACTGTAAATCAATATGTTTACTGAGAAATTCTTGAAAGACTGCGGAAAAGAGTTGCCTGTGTGAGATCAGCCATCACAGACAACTGGATGGTGCATCATGACAACGCACCTTGTCACACTGCACTCTCAATTAATACGTTTTTGTCAAAAAACATTCCTGTAGTTCCTTATTCCTTATTCACCCAACTTGAGTCCCTGCAACTTTTTCCTTTTCCTGAATTTAAAAAACACCTCAAAGGACACCATTTTGGAACAGTAGAAAACATAAAAAATGCAACCAACCATCTGAATGATATTCTGGTTTCTGAGTTCCAACACTGCTATGAGAATGGGAAAACCGTTTGAAGCATTGCGTGGCTTCCCAATGGAACTATTTTGAAGATAATAAGGTCCATGTATAATTGGACTGTAGATAAAAAGTTTTTCTTAACCAGTCTCATTACTTAATTTACAGATCTCATATAAACAAAAGATACAGTAAATAGATTAACTGATTTAAAACTTAAATGACTTATTCCCTTTGTTACAAAAGCAATATTAACAACTTGTACCATTTCTACATTTCCAGATAAAAATTACAGCTTGTTGACATCTTATATTTGATGATTGAGCTTGCAGTTAACAAGACAAGTGCAGTGTTTTACTTAAACTATCTTCGTTATTCGTTCATAGCACATCATATCTGATATTAAGTTTTAAAAATTAACTGCAAAGTCCAAGGTACATGAAAGATACTACACATTAATGTTAGCTCAGTGTTATAATCTTATTAAGTGTCAAAGACTAAAGGGATTTGTGTTGATAGCATAATAAAAGATTAAATTATTTTGTAATTTCCTTATATTCTTAGTATATCTAGTTTAATGAATGAATTATTTTTACCATATAAAAGGTATTACATTAAATTTATTAGAAAAAGTTCTGATGAACTTTAAAAAATATAAAACCAAACCAAAGTAACATTAATCAAAATTTACCATCACATAAATACTAATTCTTTATAATAAGATGTAACTTTCGATAATGTTTGAAAATAGCAATGAAAATTTAAATTTTTTTTACAAAATTTATGAGTCTTCTTTTAGTTCTTATCTTCTTGAAGTGCTTCTTTATACACATTTTTTTTTTTTTTTTTTTTTTTTTTTTACTTCAACATTTAGTTTATTTGTACAAAATAAAAATTGATTATAAGAATCTCAAAACATGTATTTGTTTCATCTTCTATCAAATGTAAATGTAAGAAAAAAAAAGAGTAACTGATTATATAAATAAATATTTAAGTAATAAATCGATATAAAACGTGTAGTAAATAAAAAAAAAATGTTTTATGCATGAAATTACGAATACATTTTATTACTTTACAACAGTGATAAACAAACATTCTTCAGTATATTATACTGCAATTATAATTGTATATAAATACATACCATTTGTAGAAAAGCAACACTTAAAATGAATAATTATGACTTTTTTAGTTACATATTTCTTATGCTTATTAAATTAACACAGTAAAAATAGTAGAATTAATTTCATTTTGCAGAGTGCTCAAGTCAGGTGAATAACAGGATTATAAGGAATAGGCTTTTATAAACTCAAATTAGTCTACCAATTTCCAATCTATAGTTAGTTTCTTATAGTGCAACATATAATAAACACAGCATCACATACAAGAAATTATTTGAATATGTTTTTAAGTACCAAGGGGTAAGTCAGAAAACAAGGCTTCTGGTGTTTTACATATATTGAATCTGTTCTTAGATGATACCTAGGGTAGTAGTTTTTTATATAAACCAATCCCAGTACACCCTTATTTTGTTGCAGATAGTCAACAATGGCAATTACTCTGTCTGTAAACAGGAAAAATTGTGATATGTTAATCAGTTTTGCTAGCAAAAGAAATGGCCCTGGCTGATTAATTTCAATTAATCATAAACTTTAAGCAATTTTTTACTAATTAGTAATGTACTAAAAAAGATTGCCATATATCAGATGTATTATGCATTATTGCTACTGCATAATTCTCAACCACATAGAGCTTGTGAAAATGATTTTTTGGAAAGCTAAGATTGATAAATTCCTCAAATGGCCTACAGCCCATTTGCATTATCTGTTCCAGCAAGGTGATTGTGTTTTCAACTGTGAAGAGCAAATTAATGGCTGTAAGTTCCATTTCTATGTAAATTGTTTTTGCCTAGATAAGTGCATTAATTCTTAGGGTGATTGTGTTGAAAATTAATCCAACTATATACCTTATCAAAAGTTTATGTTTTAATATGGATTAATTTCTTTAAAAAGTACTGGCGTTGAGAAACTTATTTTCTGACTTTTGTATATAATAACAAATCTATTTATAGTTACTTAAATAAAATTAATAGTAATTATATAAAATATTGACAAAGGTAATGTTTTATGGCTAGTTAATACCATTGTCTTCTAATTAACTCTATAATATTGCATGGGTGAAAATACATCCACTGAATTATTTCAGATTGTTGCACTTGAGAGCTTCTATGTATTTTAAGTTAATTGACAATACTTATGCTATTGCCATTCCTTGTTATCTGTCCTATAAACTGCAATATGTGATTTTTTTTCACTGGTTGTATTAGTTGCTAGTAACTTGCTACAAACATTAGGATTGACAATATTACGTTCTTTTAATCTTTATTATGAAGTGTCAAGTATAATCTTTATTTATGAATGTCATTTGTTTGGTAACAATATTTTACTTAGGCCAACTTTGTTGGCGTAAGTGATAATAAAATATCAGACCATGAGTATAATGCTGACATCAAATAATTGGTAAGAAAAATGTTTATTATTTTTTACTGGTGATGAAAACTGTCAGTATTTAGTTCATTCTAAGTTTATGAAAGACAAAAATGGTTGTCTGCTGTATGAAAGCTTCAATTCAAGTAAAATTCTTCCTGGTTGGGATATGATCAGATAAACCCTCAGATATACGGATTTAGATATAAACCCTTAGGTGTTGTTTATTTTTTGTAGCCAAGTGCCTTGTAGTTCTTTTGGTTTGTTTTTGATAATGACTGATTCTAGTGGATAGAGGGGTATGTCCTTACCTACAGGGGAGGGGTTTTTCACTTCTGCCAGGAGGGGCACCCAATGGAAGGGGTAGGTCTGTTGGTGTTCCTCAGGATGATTTTTTCCAGGGACGGCAACATGGAGGACACCGATGGCTTTGAGAGGGAGCTACCACCGTTGCTAAGGATGTCACAGGAGAACTCTGGTATGTGTGCAGGTTGAGGGGCAGCTGCTGGAGGAGCCTTCAGTGAAGTTGAGGCTGAGTGTCTCCCCCTGACACGGAAGTTAAGTTGCGAGCTGATGACAGGGGCTGGATGTTATCTGCAGAGAGCACAGTGGTGGTGGCGTTTGACCAGGAGCAAGGTGGGTTGGTCCAGATGTTGGTTGGTGAGAAAAAAGTAGGTGCAGACGAAGAGGGAAAATAATTTTTACTCTAGTCATCTGAAGGAATTTAGGTGTGAAATAATCTAATTGCATGCTTGTATTAAAAGTTTGAAGTCTCTAGTCCATCAGAATGCTAATACAAAGGTGGAAATAAAGATGTGCTCCAAAGAGTTGAGTGGCATCGTGAAGAATATAAACGGGTTCTGCGATGTTTAGAACAATGCTGCGCCTCAGACAAGGGATAAGGCCAATCCACACCTGATATCCGATGGGCGTTCGAGAGTGGTGTGGCTGACGATGAATTGATTCATTTACTCCTCTGGGGGTTGCTGAAGGATGTTTTCAAATTATCAGAGCTGGTGGAGGATATTGGTGGTCTCCAGGGGACTCCCCAGGTCTGGCTCTTTGATCAGGCGGCTGGCATGGGCCATCAGCAACAGATGAACAGGTGCCTTGGATGGGGCACCTAGTGCGTTCTGGCTAGCTGCAAAAGGGCCAAGTAGTTAGTTGTCAGAAAAACCAATGCTACTGACCTCGTTTGTGGGACTCTGCTCTGAATGTTAGTGGAGGTAGGGTATGTTGTAGTCGATACAGCTAGAAGTGAGGTTGAGGTGGCCCTAGCTAAGGATATCCATCAGATAGTGGCAAAGACAGACCTACTGGACAGGTGGACTGTCTGAGATCTTTTTACCAGTAGTGGAGAGTACTAAATCTTAATTGGCATTTTTAAAAATAGTGTCCGTTTACTTTGTAATATTATTTTATTTTAATGTATAACTTACACCACTCTTTATACCTTATATCAGATGACATCACTGATCATCATGAGCGAAAAGAAAATAATTATTAAATTTATATACAATTAATTAAGAGTGCAAATATAAAATATACATATATACATTTATTAGATAACGTTATTACATATTACTTAAAACAACAATATAAATATCATAACCAATTAATTTATATAATTATAAAGCGTTTATTGTGATGATATATATAACTACTATAATTATAATTATATTAATCTATGTATTCAATAAGTGGAAATATTTGTGATAAACTGCATCTGGTGGTCCTCGTACAAAACATTTTTTTTTTAATTAACCAGAAGATTGTCTTATCATACAAATTTCAATTTAAAATGTCTAAAAAAAATTGTTATATAAGATGAAGAAATTTTCTTTATACTTTTATCAATGACATTCTCCTTGAAACTTTATTTTACATAAACTGTACTACAAACAAAAAGAAATTTTAATTAACTTTGGCGAAAAACTTATTGAAGCAACACAATACATTAAAATATATATTCATGAACACAAAATTAAAGATGAGCTTTGTTCAAAAAAGTTCATTATTATTTCAACAAAACAGCATAGTTCATACAAACACCACCACACATATAAGTCATAAATTACCTTTTCATAAATACACCTTAGTAGGTGTAAGCAAGGTTATTCTTATTGTGGTTTATGTTGTGTTATTTTTATCATTTTTTGATTTTACTTGAAAAAATAAAAGCCCTTCAATAATTACTGTACAGAAGTAAAAATAACTTTTTTACTTAAATAAATAAATCGCAATATGACATAAAAAAATTAAATCTTATATATATACAAAAATGAATGTTTGTTGGTTTCTTGTGTATATGTTTCTCTACCATTTATCAGATTGCAATGAAACTGGTGAGTTGGGTACACGCCCATGCAGGTTTCTGAATTAGTTTGGACCTGCTAGGTGGAGCTGGGGTCGAGATATTTTGAAAAATCGCATTTATGGTCTGATTTGGTTCATATTCAGAATATATATATATTAGGTAGGTGAAAAAAAATATTTATGGGAAAATAGGTAAAAGAGAAAGGTTAAATTTTGTGAAGTTCCGTAATGTTCAGTTTTTTAATGTTTTAACAAACTTTCATCTGGGTTCATTTAATCTACACATTTACTCAAATCTAGTAATGGCGAACCATTGCCGGGTCAGCTAGTATTAATATAAAGGACATAATCAATATGTAAAACTTGTGAGCGACATAATAAATAGATCATGCAGCAGTAGAATTTCAGTCTAAATCGCTCCACAGTATTAATTCATTGCCATCAGATTACTTATATGTTTGTATTTTTTTAGCTTTGAATTTTTTTGAGATTATAAACTTTCAAAGATTAATTTTTTATACTTAACAGACCTTTTTTTAACCTCTATTAATCAATTTTTTATCCATACCTATTATTAGGACTTCACCCTTCTTTATTCATTCACTGGTATGAAGCAGTTTCATAATTAATTGGATAAACCATTCCTTCATTTTCAATCACTTGTTATAAAAATCCATTCATAGGTAAAATTACTACTCCAGACAATGTGTGTGAATAATTTTTAATGATATGACTGTCATTTAATATTCCTATATTTCTGATGTAATAGAAAAACAGTTATTTGAATGGGCATAAATTTACCCATAATGAAACAGCTTCCTGCACACAAGTAATTTAAAAATGTTACACTTATCCACTACTTTTACTTTCCTTTTTCAAACTTAAAAAATTACATGGTTTCCTAAATAAATATAAGAAAACTTCATAAAATAAAAAAGTCATTGTTAAATAGGTATTTTGTTACCTACACATTAGTTCTTTTAAGACCATAGATGTTTATTGATTGCTACATGTATAAATTGAATGTAAACTTATATTAAATGTACATTTATAAAAATTGATTTTTTATTATAATTTTTGTGTTTTTTCTCTACATTCAATGTTTTCCACAATATCTATCTCTACTTCAACATAATGTTTAAAAACATAATTAAAAATACAGGGGGGGGGGGTATATACTTTTCATCTGTTACAGATTTTTTTTTTTTTATAAAAAGAAATACAGGATATTAATTAAATTTATTTAAAAAAGTATATTATAAGATTTTATACAGGATATTAAATTTATTTAAAAAAGTAGATTATAAGATTTTTCTAAAATATTTAGTGTTTACAAAAGCCATTAAATAAATTAAAAATAACAGTTCTAAAAAAAAGGATTATTAAACAATTTGAAAGTAATGTGACTGGAGATCAAATGTTTTACAAAGTGAGCTGCAATATTTCTTATTACACAAAGGTAGGGGATCACTTTAACCAACCTAAACTGAAAAATGTTTAGAGAAACAATGTTTATAAAATATTTTTCAGTTTAGGTTGGTTAAAGTGATCCCCTACCTTTGTGTAATAAGAAATATTGCAGCTCACTTTGTAAAACATTTGATCTCCAGTCACATTACTTTCAAATTGTTTAATAATCCTTTTTTTTAGAACTGTTATTTTTAATTTATTTAATGGCTTTTGTAAACACTAAATATTTTAGAAAAATCTTATAATCTACTTTTTTAAATAAATTTAATATCCTGTATAAAATCTTATAATCTACTTTTTTAAATAATTCTCTAAACATTTAGAACAAACACAATCATTAAAAGGGCAAAGAAATCTATTTCATATCCCACAGTATTTTTGTAGTTACTGTTGTAGCAACCTGAAACGAACTTGCTGCATAATTGTTATTGCTCAGTTGATGTAATGTGTTGACAGATGAATTTTGAAAACAGGTATTTAGCTAAATAACGCTTTGCGTATCAGTGTATCAATCCAGTCGACATTAAATATGAACATACACACTCCATGTCTCATAAATTAAAATAAACAATTATTTATTTCAAATAAAAAATATATATATGAAAAATATAATCTTTTTAAACATGATTGATTCTGTAACAAAATATTTTCAAGTACCATTCAAAAAACTAAATGTAATGAGAAATGTTTAATTTAGTAATTCTATTAACACTTTCAGCAAGTGGTAATTCCTGCTACAAACCATTGGCAAATGTTTACAGCAATTTTGATAGTTCAAATGAATAACCAGCAACATTTTAAAAAAATAATCTTTACCGATTTAACAGAACTATGGTAATCTAAACTTCCTAACTTAGTTTGTTACTTTATTAATGAAGCAACACATTTTCGTTTAATCTTTATTTAGCAATAAAATAACAATGTAAGTAAGCAGCAAACAGTTTAAATATAATGTGATCATATAAAGCACAATAAAAATTACAAAATTAAAAATGTTTTACATGTAGTGAAAAAATTTCTTAACTATTAAGATAATGTACAAAAGTCAAAATATATCAAGGAAAATAGAAAAAGATGACATTCAGTATTACATATAGAATATAAAATATTTTTCACGATTCAAAATATCAAAAAAATTCTGACCAGGAAAATTTTGCCTTTTGTTCACTGCTATATAATTTATACAATTATAAAAAAGTTTCAATTGAAATAGTTTACATAAATTCTAAAAATAGTTTTCAGAGATAAATAAAATTCATAAGAGTTTATATAAGAACTCAAGACAGGCAATGGGGTAAATATAAACAAAAAAATTTACTAATTTATTAATCATTTTTAGATTACCAATAATTTGACCAATTTATACATTAATTTTTTTTTTTAATTTAGTACAAATAAATTTTGGACCACAAGAAGTGTAAATGAATCATGGCTAGACTGAAAGTATTAATAGTATTACTATTTTAAATACATGTTTAGACAAAAAGAAAAGATTTACAAGTACGTAAAATATAATGATGTCAAAGCTGTTTATATATTTCTGAATCTAAAATTAAAATACATACATACAAACTCTAAAACCACTAACCACAATTACAGCAAGGAAAAACTATATGTAAATGGTACAAACATAAAAAAGTTGAAATATTTATAATTTAAAAAAGTATACTGCTTAATTTTATGCAATGATCACAGATCTACATGAAAAATAGTACACATGAGTATATAAAATTAAATTATGTACTTCCTATTTATCAAATGCTGAATAGACACAAAAATATTCTATAAGAGAAAAACCTAGTAAGATGGTATAAATAAACTATCTCTTCAGTACAATTCAAAATTATACAATGTAAATAAATATTATAACACCATATACTATAACCAATTTCTATATCAAGTGAAAAAAGTGAGTAATGTGACCAATATAATTGGATAATCTGATTTAAATTACCAGTTGATGTTAACTTTATTAGTATCAGTTGATAAAATTTGGCCCTAGTGAGTTTGGCAAATAACGAACCAAATCAGATAACAGTATTTCTACAAAAAAATTATTTTATCAGAGAGCTGTTCGAGGCACTGGATTCCTCAACACCAGAGCACTTTCTGCTGAAATAATTGGCAACTGATTTTGACAATGATAATTAATTAAATGACTGACACTCTCAAACATTCTATCTTTTGTCCTTACCTGCAAAAAAAAGAAATTTTAGTTATTAACATGGAGATTTAAATTTATAAGGTGATAAACCTACAGAAACTTAGTGGTAATTGGTTTCACAGATAGTCCATTAACCTTATCGGTCAGTCAGTCCGCTCAAAACTGACAATATAATCTGAGAACTTGAGATATTGAGACACTACAGCAGTAAGATTTTAATTTAATGTTTCAGTATCTTCCCTGTACCATATTTTGCAGTTCTGACATTACACATATTTACTATTTAGAAATAGATTTTAACTACCAAACAACATTAAATCCATATCAATCCACAAAATGAGAATATACTTTGTTGAATTTGTGTTTTGTGAAATTACAATTTGTTTTGATTACATTAATAGTTTATTTTATTACTTTTTAACTGTTTGAGTTTGATACATAAAATTTGTAAAAATACATAGTTATTGAAAAACCAGTTGTGTAAAATGAATCTCTGGAAAATCTGGATGTGATATTGCACTTAAAAAATAAATATAAATTATACTTATGTTGAATTATTGGTAATAATTAGAAATAACAATAAGATGTTATACACAATAAGTGAAAATGTTTACATTACTTTCAAATAAAGTCACACATCCATTTAGAAAAATTTCATGCAACTGAGTTCTGCAAAACTGTAGAAAATATGTGTGTGGTTTGTTATAAGAGGTTTAATACAAAATTCTACAAAGGATGTAAGATGATGTTTTGATACGATCGAGACATCCATTAATAATTATGTTCGGTAGAAGAGGCACCTGATATAATTTTGGATGAAAACCTACCTTTGAATTATTCTGTTTGCAGTTGATTTCCATGTGGAAGCTGAAGACATTTAGGAAAAAATTGGACTTTTAGGACAGCACAGTAATTTTAAAAAAGAATCATGCTGGCTGAGGTGAATGTTAAGCTGAAACATCTCCTAGCTCTATATTATTTTGATGCACATACTTCTTCAATTTCTTTTCACCATCCAATTTATTTTTCATTAATCTTAAGCTTACTTTCATAATGTAAAAAAATATAATAATTTCTATTTTTCAAACCTTGCGCATCATGGGATACAATATCTTTCAGAGTTGTATACACATACACAGCATGTCTGAAAAGTTTCTGAACTAAATTTCTATAGTCTATACAAGTAGCGCCATCTCTTGGACAACCAAGGAACTATGTAGTAGGATGTTTGACGAGTGTGTGTACAAAATTTCAACACTCCAGTCTCAAGTTATATTTGGTCATGTACATTGTGTGTTCATGTGAGCTCACAAAATGGAACAGAGAATCACAATAAAATTTTGTGTTTGACTTCAAAAATCTTTCACTAAAACTTAATCATTGATACAGCAAGTATTTGGTGACGAAGCCACATCTCGTACTACAACAACATGCACGTGGTGGAAGCGGTTTAAAGACAGTAGAGAGTCGTTGGATGACGACAAATGAAGCGGGAGGCCATCAACAGCTGTTCATGACGAAAATATTGTGAAAGGGTGCACGCAACTCGTCAAACCATGAATTATAAATTTTATTTGGAAGTAATGAAATGCCTGATTCATCAAATCCAGCCTGAGTACCAGGATCCGGGCAGTTTGACTCTTGCACAACAATGCCTTGGCACACATGACAACAGTTTTAACACATTATTACGCTGCAAATTAAATCACCCTCTTATCTCACCTTACCTGGGCTACAGCAGATATTTTTTGTTCCCAAAACTCAAGTTGAAGATGAAATGCTGCTTTTTCGACGACACTCCGGCCATCCTAAGGGCTTGCACCAAGCAGTTGAAGGCAATCCCACAGTGATTTCTCCAGAGCGTTTGATAGGCTCTACCGGTGCTGCAATGAGTTAAGGTGCTTCAATAGTTAAGGAGTTTGGTGGTTTGCAGGTCAGGGTATGTAAGACTGCTTGGACCAGGGGGAAAGTCAGTAAGAAACGAGAATAAGCATAGTGTTGCAGGTTGTGTTCGACACAATTGTAAGACTGCATTATTAGTCAGTGTATAGTAGAACGAGTAACATGATGTCACAAGTATTCCAGTATGGACAGTGGGTAAATGCAGGAAGTTGTTCAGTGAGTTAATGGTAGACAGTAAGTGGAAATGATGAAATGTTAGGGTAGTTCTACTGTAAATAGGAAAGATATTTGCAGTGAATGAAATTGTGTGAACCTTAAACTGGTCTAATCTTATCTGGTGGTCATTATAATACTAGTTTAACAACTAGTACTAGTTGTTAACTACTAATACTAGTTGTTAAACTAGTATTATAATGACCAAGTGTTAATATTAGCAGTCATTATAAAGTTTTAATCAATTATACTTTAAATAAATCCTGTTCTTACTTGAAACTCTGTTTTGTATATAATTTATTGATTTGCCTGATTATTTTCTGTTCTTAAACTAATAAATTATATTTACATATAAACATTTGTATTTGTTAGTCTCTCAATATCCTGATCAAGCCACAAACGCAGGACAATATATATATATATATATATATATATATATGTTAATGAATTATTTTAATATTAAAATAATTCAATTCAACATATTCTTTTAATTGTTTGTCAATTTATTTAAAATTACGTTTTATATTTTGAATAACATTATGAGTGAAACATGTAAATTTTTGCAGCAAAATTTATATGTACATTCATAATATTATTCAAAATATAATTTCAAATAAAAGAATATGTTTTAATGTAATAGATATAAAATTTAATACCAACTGAAGATACAGGATACCCCAAAAACTAGTTATTGGAAATTAATATGGTAAGTTTAATTTATCTAATTACTGTGTTTTGATGGTTTATATTTTCATAAACAAGGTGACACAAAGAAACGAGAACTTTTTAAATGCGTAGTAGCTATATACAGTTGGCAGCACTGCTTTATGCAGAGGCAACCAATGTCATTCAGTCATCATGGAGCAGTGGAACAGTTAACAGCATGTTTACACCATTAAAATGTATTATAAAACCAACAACAGTTTAGAAGGGACATAGGAGTTCTGACAGCATTACAATTTAGGGCATGTTCCATCAAAATACACAATAAAACCATGGATTAAAAACTTTGAAGAAAGAATCGCCTCTGGAAAAGAAACAGACAGGATGACCAAGAAATGCTCATATTCCACACAATATTGAGGCTGCACCCATTTCAGCCAACAGCGTTCAATTTGTAAACAAGAAGCTCTTCAGTTTGACTTCATCCTTACAACATACAGATTGTTCCAGAACTGAAGGAGAACGATCACCAGTTCTGCTTTGATTTCTGTCCAAAAATTTATGGCAAACATTGACAAGGGCAACAAATCTATGGACAGCTGTGAATGTCAGATGAGGCACAATTCCATTTCAGATTATCTGAACAAGCAGAACTATCATTAGTGAACAGACAGTAACTACAATAAAGTTCATGAACACAGCAGCAAGCAAATGGTATGGTGTGCAGTTTCAGCACATGGAGTCATCGAACGATAATTTTTTTAAATGAGCAGATCACGACTCACTTCGGAATGGTTTGTTCACATGCTGCAATATTTTGTTATACCAGCATTGAAAAATTTCCTATACCAGCATGAAACCTGGTTTCAACAGGATGGTTCGACATTGCACACTGCAAGTTAATCAATGACAGCTGTGCAAAAATTAATTGGTATCAGTGTCATCTCAAGATTTGATGACATTCCCTGGCCCCAAAGATCACCAGATTTATCAGTTAGCAATTTTTTTCTTGTCAGAATGGTCTATGAGAGTCTGCCAAAGAGAGTCCAGGTGAATTGAAACATGCAATTCAAGATGAAATTTGTGGCATTGACCTGAGATGTAGCAGCGAGCAATGAGGAACCTCATCGGCAGATTGCACACATAAAGGATGACATCTACCTGACATAATTTTCAAAAACTGATATAGGTATTTTGATGTTTTAAATTTTTATATATATTATATTTTTTAATTGTAATGGTAAGATTATCTTTTTCGTGCCATTTTTAAAAAAATTCTGGTTTTTGACACACCCATATTATACACATTTATACATTTTATACATTTTTTTGTCTTCAGTCATTTGACTGGTTTGAAGCAGCTCTCCAAGATTTCCTATCTAGTGCTTGTCATTTCATTTCAGTACACCCCCTACATTCTACAACAATTTGTTTTACATATTCCAAACATTTATCCTTCTACCTGTCCCTCCAATATTAAAGCAACTATTCCACGATGCCTTAATATGTGGCCTATAAGTCTGTCTTCTTTTAATTATATTTTTCCAAATACTTCTTTCTTCATCGAGTTGCCACAACACCTCTTCATTTGTCACTTTATCCACCCATCTGATTTTTAACATTCTCCTATAGCACCACATTTCAGAAGCTTCTAATCTTTTCTTCTCAGATACTACGATTGTTCAAGTTTCACTTCCATACAAAGCGACGCACCAAACATATATTTTCAAAAATATTTTCCTGACATTTAAATTAATTTTTAATGTAAGCAAATTATATTTCTGACCAAAAGCTCATTTCACCTGTGCTATTCAGCATTTTACATCGCTCCTGCTTTATCCATCTTTAGTAATTCTGCTTCCCAAATAACAACATTCTTCTACCTCCAAATCTTTTCTCCTACTATTTTCACATTCAGAGGTCCATCTTCGTTATTTCTAAAATATTTCATTACTTTCCTTTTGTTATTGTTTATTTTCATGCGGTAGTTCTTGCATAGGACTTCATCCATGCCGTTCATTGTTCCTTCTAAATCCTTTTTACTCTCAGCTAGAATTACTATATCATCAGCAAATCATATAATCTTTATCTTTTCACCTTTTACTGTTACTCTGAATCTAAATTGTTCTTTAACATCATTAACTGCTAGTTCTATGTAAAGATTAAACAGTAACGGGGATAGGGAACATCCTTGTCATACTCCCTTTCTTATTACGGTTTCTTTCTTATGTTCTTCAATTATTACTGTTACTGTTTCATTCCTGTAAATGTTAGCAGTTGTTCTATCTCTATATTTGAACCCTAATTTTTTTTAAATGCTGAACATTTTATTCCAGTCTACGTTATCAAATGCCTATTCTAGGTCTATAAATGTCAAGAATGTTGGTTTGTTTTTCTTCCTCCTACTATTAATCTGAGGCTTAAAATTGCTTCCCTTGTCTCTATACCTTTTCTAAAACCAAATTGGTCTTCTCCTAACACTTCTTCCACTCTCCTCTCAGTTCTTCTGTATAGAATTCTAGTTAAGATTTTTGATGCATGGCTAGTTAAGCTAATTGTTCTGTATTCTTCACATTTATCTCCTCCTGCTTTCTTTGTTATCATGCCTATAACACTCTTTTTGAAGTGTGACGGAACTTCCCTTTTTTCACAAATATTACACACCAGTTTGTATATCTATCAATCGTTTCCTCACCTGCACTGCACAGTAATTCTACAGGTATTCCATCCATTCCAAGAGCCTTCCTGCCATTCAGACCTTTTAATGCTCTCTAAAATTCAGATCTCTGTGATGTTTCTCCCCTTTCATCCTCTTCAACTTCCTCTTCTTCCTCTATAGCACCATCTTCTAATTCATTTCCTCTGTATTCGATATATTCCACCCACCTATCGACTTTGCCTTTCGTATTATATATCGATGTACCATCTTTGTTTTAACACATTTTTAGATTTTAATTTATATACCCCAAAATTTTCCTTAACTTTCCTGTATGATCCATCTTATTTACCAATGATCATTTCTCTTTCCACTTTCGAACACTTTTCTTTAATCCACTCTTCTTTTGCTAGTTTGCACTTCCTGTTTATAGTATTTCTTAATTGACGGTAGTTCCTTTTACTTTCTTCATCACTAGCATTCTTATGTTTTCTACATTCATCCATCAGCTGCAATGTATCGTCTGAAATCCAAAGTTTTCTACCATTTCTCTTTGTTCCGCCTAAGTCCGCTTCTGCTGATTTAAGAATTTCCTTTTTAACATTCTCCCATTCTTCTTCTACATTTTCTACCTTATCTTTTTTACTCAGACCACTTGCAATGTCCTCCTCAAAAATCTTCTTTACCTCCTCTTCCTCAAGTTTCTCTAAATTCCACCAATTTATCTGACAACTTTTCTTCAGGTTTTTAAACCCCAATCTACATTTCATTATCACTAAATTATGGTCCCTATCATTGTCTGCTCCAGGGTACGTTTTGCAGTCAACTAGTTGATTTCTAAATCTTTGCTTAACCATGATATAATTTATCTGATACCTTGCAGTATCGCCTGGCTTTTTCCATGTGTATATTCTTCTATTATGATTTTTAAACTGGGTGTTGGCAATTACTAAATTATACTTCGTGCAAAACTCTATAGGTCGGTCCCCTCTTTCATTCCATTTGCCCAGCCCGTGTTCACCCACTACATTTCCTTCCTTGCTTTTTCCAGTGCTTCCATTCCAATCTCCAACTATTATTAAATTTTCATCTCCTTTTATATGTTTTTCCTTCATCAATTTCTTCATATAAGTTAACAATTGCTGTCAGTTTAAGTTTTGATTTTATCCTTATTACAATGATTCTATCGCTATCCATTCTGAAATACTCTACTCTCTTCCGTATCTTCTTGATCATTACAAAACCTACTCCTGCCTGCCCATTATTCGAAGCTGAGTTAATTATTCAAAAATACCTGACCAAAAGTCGTTTTCCTCTTCCCACCGGACCTCGCTAATTCCTACTGCATCTACATTTATCCTATCCATTTCCCTCTTTAAATTTTCTAACCTACCAACCTTTTTTAGACTTCTAACATTCCACACTCAGACTCGTAGAATGTTATTTTTTAATTTTCTGGTGACTTCTTCCTTAGTAGTCCCCACCCGGAGATCTGAACGGGGGACTAGTGACCTCTGGAATATTTTACCAAGGAAGGCGCTTCCATCATTGCTATATGAAAATGTAAAGAGCTACATTTTGTTGGAAAAAAAACAGCTGTAGCTTTCCATTCCTTTCAGCTGCGCAGTACTCATAGGATTGAGTGATGTTAATATGGCCATTTAAGTCGTCCTGACCTACGCCCTTAACAACTACTGAAAGAGCTGCTGCCCTCTTTCAGGAATCATTCCTTAGTCTGGATCTCAACAGATACCGCTCCGATATGGTTGCATCTTCGGTCCAGCTACTCTGTATCACTGAGCACTCAAGCCCCCTCACCAATGGCAAGGTCTCAAGAATTATTAGTTCCATGGATTGTCGAACATGATATGCACATCTCCTAAGCTGTATTTAACATCTTAATGTATAGCACAGAATTTACAGTTGACCTGGCTTCCAGGTAGGCAATTAGTATATTTGTTTAAAATCCCAGAATACTGTCAAGAGAATTTTTTTTTGCAGAGGGTTGTGTTTTGAAATTTCTTGAATTTGACGAACTATGTTGCATACAATCAATACTATATTTTTCTTCCAGTCACAATGATGCATCCCAGTTTTGTCTCCAGTCACAATATTGAAAATAAAGTCATCTACCTTGTCACAATAATGTTTCAGAAGCTATTCACAATATTCCTTTGTTGTTTGCTCATTTCTGCGGGTTTGCATGGCACCCACCACAAACAGATTTTGCGGTTGTGCAATAATGTCTTGATTTGCCTATCTGGGTGGCAATGTGTTAATGAGTAATGTGACAGTCATTTTGAATTAATTCATCCACCTCCTTTTGGTGCTTCTCATAGTCACAGAAACTGGTCAATCACTGCAAGGTTCATCTTCAATATTCATTATATCATCTTCTAACAGTTTCCAGATGACTATGAGTGTCACAAATGTTTACTTTTCTGCTGTTAAAAACTCATCACTGCATTTGTTTTAGACATGTTGACACAGTATGCATACTCTGATTCCATGACAATAGCGATTGACAGATGAGGGAATGGGTCAACAAGTTTAGGAATGTCAGTAGTAGGAGAATGAAAATACAAGATGGCAGCACACGTCGCTTTGTGAGATATTTTGTTCTAAATTAAAATAAAAATCATTATATAAAATAAAATAAAATTAACAAAATAAATATCTATAAATAAATACATTTTTCAAAATTTTTAAATTGGTATGTACTGCTTTTCTCTAATTAATTGAACAAATAATCCAAACTTGATCCCTCCTTGAATACATATATATATATATATATATGAAACATTTATATCATGGCTATAAGTTTTAATCATGATTAAATTCATAAAAGAAGATACTTCCTGACATCAATGTATTGCTTCATCAAATGCAACAAATATATTGGTCAACTTTCTTAACATTCGGTTTTTTAATATTTGTTTTACTAAATAAGAAAATATTTTTTTTTAATATAACAGTATATCAAAGTAATAAAATCAGCTGCACACAAATTTTTATACAAATAAATTATTTATATTATAATGCCTTTTTTTATTATAATTACACATAAGAATATAATTAGTTCAACTTTACAAGACATAAAATGTACTTAAAAGAGAAGAAACATTATCAATAACTATGTAACTGGATTAAACTGTTTAAAACTCGAGTTTTTAAAAAGGATTTAAAAGCAAAGAAAGGGGGTCATATCAGAACAGAAAGAGAAGGGAAGAAGGGACATTCAAATTTAGCAAGTAGTACATTACAAAATAAACTGTTGCGAATCTCCCCCCTAAACAAGGGACCCTTCTCTTATTCAGGGGCCTTTGTTGTTCTGCAAGCAGTGCCGTCTTCATTAATAGTAATATGTTAATAATTATGAATATTATCATGTAGAATTACTAACATAGTAAATTACCAGTCATTGAAACAAATTAGATACATACCACCCCTTCAGGATCAATAAGTAACAAATGTTTTTTAAGGCCTCCTTGTAATCCTGTCAGTACATACTGACCAGCTGAACCTTGTGATTCTCGAACAAGAAAATCTCCATCCTGCAACAACCAGAACCAAGTTTCTAAGAAGGTTTAGTTTACGTATAACTAAACGTGTACATAAAGATTGTACAATGCATAAAACAATATAGTCAATTTTTAATTTAGCAATTTTCTATCTAAACATAAATTTTTTTCTTTGAAATTCTTTAGTCTGAAAGTACCTCTTACATCCTACAAGCTCAATTATCTGTTTCGCATATATTTTAATCATTGTCTTCCTTTGCTATTAACACAATTTTCTTATAAAAAGAAGTACAAAAATTTGCTGGGATAGATAGTTTTCACTATCTAAAAGGAAACTTATTTATTTCACACTTTCCCTAGCATCTTGGGATGCTTGATATGTTCACATAATGCTGAAATATTTGAACTAAGCTACAATGAACTAAAGTAAATTATTAAAAACTGTATTTTTTGATTCAGTATGAAAATCAGTACGCTGATTTGGATTTGATTTAGATTTCTCAAAAAAATTACTTTTTCAACTTCCAAAATGATATTAAATTTTATAATTAGTAAATATTTCATGTTTTTAACATTATTATTATTGTTTTTAACACAAACCTGGAAACATTATGACATATAATTCTGTGCTTACTGCACATTTCAGATGTTTTGTGTGTTTGAGTTAACTAGCTAGCATGCAAAATAAACACAAAAAAATCTGATGTGGACACCACATGACTTACTTGTACGCCTATTTAATTGCATATACATATTTTTTTTAAATGAAAAGTAAATAAAATTTTACTTCATTAATAACTTCTGATATTTTTTCATTCTTTTTTTTTTTATTGTTATTGATTATTTATCGTAAAACGTTTTTTACAATCAGAGAATAATAATTATTAACAAATTAATATATTTAAATAAAGAAAGAAAGTTAAAGAAAGAAAAAAGTAGTTCCCTTTGTAAGATCAAAATATTTCATTAATTAAGATTTTATTTGGCTTTAACTCTGGAACTAATGAAACTAAGTAGGTGAATTTTGAATTTTGGGGTTTTTTTGGACACTTTTGGTTCAGTCGATTGCAATCAAAAGGGGAGGTGCAAAACTAGATGTTACAACAGTCCTAAATCCAAAATTTCAACATCCTATGGTTAATCGTTTTTAAGTTATGCAAGATACATACATACAGGTCACACCGAAACTAGTCAAAATGGATTCAGGGATGGTCAAAATTAATATTTCTGTCGAAATCTGAAAAACTGAAATTTTTCACAATCACAATACTTCCTTTACTTCATACAAGGAAGTAAAATTGTAGTATATAAAATATTATTAGCTTATCATATAATATAATATTTTTTCAGCCACTCAACAAAGTACAGAATTAAATAACATTCTTACCTTTATGTTTTTTTGTTTTACATGCAATTATTAAATAATATTTTATTTTCCTGTTATGTCCTATTCCTATTTCACATGTAAAACTTAATGTTTCAAGATAACAATTTAATTTATTTAAAATTATTTTATGTTTGTTATTTATTTATACTTGGTTCATATATAACCAAAAGATCATCTATGTATCTAACCCATAATAACATTTTATGCACATGATATATACTACAGACTTTTTACTTTCAAATTCTTGTAGATAAATTTCTAACATTTCTTCAGATAAGGGAAAACCCATAGATAAAGAGTTTTCTTGTGTATAAGTATAAGTACCACCATTAAGTTCAAAATAATCTTGTTTACAGATGTTTCTAATTATTGTAATATTATTTACAAATTTTTGGTCTTCTGTATTTATTAATGAAATTGTACAATCAATAGGAATAATGGGGTAACAAAAATGATACTTAATTTATCAATAAACTCTTACCTATTTTTTATATTGTATTTATATCCTAAATTAATTTTTGATTAAAACCCATAAATGAAAATGAAAACAATGTAGATATTTATATAAATTACTCCTGCACAAATAAAATTATAGAATACTTAATTAACGCATATAATGATAATAAATATAAACCTGCTTGTAAACCTGATAATCATATAGTAAAACATTTAAAATATTAAATTAAAAAAAAAAATAAATAAATATGATTCTTCTGGTATTTCTAAAATAAAATGCAATAATTGTGAAAAAATATATGTTGGCAAAACAAACAGGTTCATAAAGATAGATTTAATGAATATTTCAGATCATTTAAAAATAACAAAGTAGGTTTCTGAAATGTAGCATACCATTTATTAATTAACAAACATAATGCAACTAGTTTGGAAAATAATTTAGAAGTAATTAAAAATGTAAATATTGAACACATAAATAGTAATAAAAATTTAAATTTTAGAAAAATTTTATATAAATATAAATGTAAATTCATTTATTTTTGTGATTCTCGAACAAGAAAATCTCCATCCTGCAACAACCAGAACCAAGTTTCTAAGAAGGTTTAGTTTACGTATAACTAAACGTGTACATAAAGATTGTACAATGCATAAAACAATATAGTCAATTTTTAATTTAGCAATTTTCTATCTAAACATAAATTTTTTTCTTTGAAATTCTTTAGTCTGAAAGTACCTCTTACATCCTACAAGCTCAATTATCTGTTTCGCATATATTTTAATCATTGTCTTCCTTTGCTATTAACACAATTTTCTTATAAAAAGAAGTACAAAAATTTGCTGGGATAGATAGTTTTCACTATCTAAAAGGAAACTTATTTATTTCACACTTTCCCTAGCATCTTGGGATGCTTGATATGTTCACATAATGCTGAAATATTTGAACTAAGCTACAATGAACTAAAGTAAATTATTAAAAACTGTATTTTTTGATTCAGTATGAAAATCAGTACGCTGATTTGGATTTGATTTAGATTTCTCAAAAAAATTACTTTTTCAACTTCCAAAATGATATTAAATTTTATAATTAGTAAATATTTCATGTTTTTAACATTATTATTATTGTTTTTAACACAAACCTGGAAACATTATGACATATAATTCTGTGCTTACTGCACATTTCAGATGTTTTGTGTGTTTGAGTTAACTAGCTAGCATGCAAAATAAACACAAAAAAATCTGATGTGGACACCACATGACTTACTTGTACGCCTATTTAATTGCATATACATATTTTTTTTAAATGAAAAGTAAATAAAATTTTACTTCATTAATAACTTCTGATATTTTTTCATTCTTTTTTTTTTTATTGTTATTGATTATTTATCGTAAAACGTTTTTTACAATCAGAGAATAATAATTATTAACAAATTAATATATTTAAATAAAGAAAGAAAGTTAAAGAAAGAAAAAAGTAGTTCCCTTTGTAAGATCAAAATATTTCATTAATTAAGATTTTATTTGGCTTTAACTCTGGAACTAATGAAACTAAGTAGGTGAATTTTGAATTTTGGGGTTTTTTTGGACACTTTTGGTTCAGTCGATTGCAATCAAAAGGGGAGGTGCAAAACTAGATGTTACAACAGTCCTAAATCCAAAATTTCAACATCCTATGGTTAATCGTTTTTAAGTTATGCAAGATACATACATACAGGTCACACCGAAACTAGTCAAAATGGATTCAGGGATGGTCAAAATTAATATTTCTGTCGAAATCTGAAAAACTGAAATTTTTCACAATCACAATACTTCCTTTACTTCATACAAGGAAGTAAAATTGTAGTATATAAAATATTATTAGCTTATCATATAATATAATATTTTTTCAGCCACTCAACAAAGTACAGAATTAAATAACATTCTTACCTTTATGTTTTTTTGTTTTACATGCAATTATTAAATAATATTTTATTTTCCTGTTATGTCCTATTCCTATTTCACATGTAAAACTTAATGTTTCAAGATAACAATTTAATTTATTTAAAATTATTTTATGTTTGTTATTTATTTATACTTGGTTCATATATAACCAAAAGATCATCTATGTATCTAACCCATAATAACATTTTATGCACATGATATATACTACAGACTTTTTACTTTCAAATTCTTGTAGATAAATTTCTAACATTTCTTCAGATAAGGGAAAACCCATAGATAAAGAGTTTTCTTGTGTATAAGTATAAGTACCACCATTAAGTTCAAAATAATCTTGTTTACAGATGTTTCTAATTATTGTAATATTATTTACAAATTTTTGGTCTTCTGTATTTATTAATGAAATTGTACAATCAATAGGAATAATGGGGTAACAAAAATGATACTTAATTTATCAATAAACTCTTACCTATTTTTTATATTGTATTTATATCCTAAATTAATTTTTGATTAAAACCCATAAATGAAAATGAAAACAATGTAGATATTTATATAAATTACTCCTGCACAAATAAAATTATAGAATACTTAATTAACGCATATAATGATAATAAATATAAACCTGCTTGTAAACCTGATAATCATATAGTAAAACATTTAAAATATTAAATTAAAAAAAAAAATAAATAAATATGATTCTTCTGGTATTTCTAAAATAAAATGCAATAATTGTGAAAAAATATATGTTGGCAAAACAAACAGGTTCATAAAGATAGATTTAATGAATATTTCAGATCATTTAAAAATAACAAAGTAGGTTTCTGAAATGTAGCATACCATTTATTAATTAACAAACATAATGCAACTAGTTTGGAAAATAATTTAGAAGTAATTAAAAATGTAAATATTGAACACATAAATAGTAATAAAAATTTAAATTTTAGAAAAATTTTATATAAATATAAATGTAAATTCAGCCTCATGAATCTGCAGACAGAATTTGATGGGGACATCCTTATACATATTATTTAAGTTGGTACTACGTTGACAAAAATTTTAATAAATCAAATAATCAGTGCAGTACAGTATTAACAAATAGATAACATGTTATAAGAAAATTTTAAATATTAATAACATTTTAATTTTTTTTAAAAATTGACTGAACAAATATTTGTTCTATAGATTTAATGTACTATATTTTATTTTAATGTGTAAATGAAAAAAGAAAAATTTTAGAGAAAACATTACTGAAGATGGACTTATACATAATTGCATAGTATAAATAATTGTAAATAAAGCAAAAAAAAAAGTAAAGGTAAGAATGTTCTTTACATCTGTACTTTGTGGAGTGGCTGAAAAGATATTATTTATATGATTGGCTAAAATTTACTTACAGAGGAGATATGACTACAAAAATTTTAATTTAAATAAATTAATAAAGATATTATTATCCTTTGGTTATACTACATACCTGTTTTAATAATGCTTCAGCTTGATGTCGACTGATATTACCATGAAACCACGTTTCTCCTCGCAATTTATCCCTTTCTGTTTCCTCAGGATTTGAAGTACTTTCTAATGGTTCTGTAAATTGAAAAAAAGAAAAACCTTGGAGATTAAATAATTATCGCACAGCTGCTAATAGCAAAAAAAAACTGGTATTTATTTAACTAACATTGATTTGCACTATTCTGTATTTACTGTAAATGAAGTAATATGAACAATAAAGTAAACATAAATCTTAAAAATAAATTTTAATAAAAAAAAATATTGAACTCTGAAAAATGTAGTGAAGTCTATCCATCATTATATGTGTTACCTAATTACTAGGAATTACATGATATATAGATAATAACTAGTGAACAAACTTAAATAAAATTAAAATCTGCTAAAAATATCTCATAAAATGCATAAAACTGAAATTTCAAATCTAATAAATTTATAACATGTTTTGTAACATTAACTTTTTTAAATGATACACGATAGATTAATAACAAATTATATCAATTTCTTATCTGTTTTTATCATTCTGGCACCCATAACTGTGCAGCAATTAATGCACATAACATAATTAATGTACATAAGGATACAGGAGCAAATTAAAGAAAAAAGGTTGCTGTAGACACACTCACATTTATACCAGAAAATTACTTAAGGTAGACTTAAAATTAGTTAAAAAAAAACACAAAATAAACAATACTTTAAACAAAAATTAAAAAAGAGAAAATACTGACAAGTACAATGACCTATATGGGGGTAAATTATAAGTAAAAATATAGTGGACAATTAGACAAATTTCTAATCTGTTGGTAGAAAATTGTAATGAACAGAGATGGAAATAGGTAGGATTACAACAACAAAAAATCTGTCTTACATGAATAAGAAACAAGGTTACATAGAAAAAATTACATAGAAAAAACCACCACAAAATCAATCTCATTGTAAAAGTATTAGTGATTTCCTTATCACAAAAACAGAATGATAATGAATACTATTTGCTACTCTCAAACTTCTCTAAACCAATTCTTTACTTCAAACAAAGAGGAAAATATTTAATAAATTAAGTCGTGCAAAAGACTTGAAAAATATTATAAAATTCACTCACTGGAACTGTTTCAATTACAAAATAATGTAACTGAAAACAGGTAGTAAAAGGCTAAGCCAACTGTTTGTTATATTTTGAAACAGCCCCACTGGCAAGTGAATTTTTGTAATATTTTTCATGTTTTTGCACGTCTTAATTTATTACATTTTTTTCTCCTTTTGAATGAAAGAATTGTGTTTTAGAGAAGTTTGAGAGTAGCAATTAGTAAGCTGCTACTACTTTTTTTTTCTAGTTTCTTTATATATCAATTTTTTTGGATTCAGGGCAAACAATTGTTTTTTGAGGGATACCTTCACACTGTAAATGTTTTTCAGTGGCTTGTATTAGTCACCATTTTTTTTATATCATTCTGTTTTTGTGACAAGGAAGTTCACTGACATTTTAACAATGAAACTGGTTTTTTGGTGGTTGTGATATCAGTTAAATAGTGATACGTTTATTAAAACGTATGCTAAGTATTTTTTTTCTCTAAGAAAAATATATATGCATCTCTTAAATTTCTTGTTCATCTTTATTTATGAATGCTTAAATCAAATACCCGAATCCAATTCATATTCTATTATATGAGTATTTATATGTATAATTTATTAAGCAGTTTTTCCATGATAATCTTTTGATACATATCGTAGTATTTTCTGAACCCTGATAGTTTGCGCCATCAGATGATACACACTCCATCTCTCACATATATTTTTATATGTGAATATCTCTTCATTAGAATGTTTACTTTCATGTAATCAGAACAAAAATCTTATATCACAAGTGCAAAATGTATTTACTGTGCAATATTATCTAACAATTCAGAATGCAAAGCGCAATTATAAGACCTAATTATTCCACAACAAAAAACCTAATATTTCATATTTATTAATTGGATTTTGCTTCTGCTGTGTCTGACCATAAATGAAGTGGTAATTTCTGATGGCCTCGATTTTATGTAACAATTTGCATAAACCTCAACAGTCACTTCTTCTGTTCTTCTCAGACATATTCAGGAAACTTGCTCCACGGAATGGTCTTTCTCAAAGTAATTATCACATGTCAGCAAAATAACTTAATGTACAACCATATTACATTCAAAGGGTGTACAAACTTTAAGAATCTGACTGTAACAGTAAATTTCAGAATTGTGTAGTTCAAAGACTTTATTCAAAATGGTGTACTGGATAACTTTTTTTTATTTAGATGAAGCCTGGTTTCATTTGCCTATATGTATTAGCAGACAAAACAATAGTGTAGAGTTATGAAAATTCATTCCCTTACTTATCACAAAAAAGCCCTTTGAATTTTCTGAAAATCTGTGGTATACAACTTTTTGATAAAGAAAATAAGGACCTTTTTTCAGACATTAACCACTGATAACAAAATAATAAACTTTGAACCCTTGTTAAAAACTGAAAAAAAAAGAATTCTGGCTGTATTAATAGGGGGCTTCTTGCCACACACCCAATACAACTAAGAAGTATCAATTTTCAATGACCATGAAATTCTTAGTCATTGTTTATGCCCCAAACCTAAACCCTCAGAGCTTTACTTGTGAAATCATAAAAGAATGATTTCAATAACAACCCACAAACATTGATAAGTTGAAAAAATATGACTAAAGTATTTTTGTCCAACATCTCTTAACATCAGAGCAGAATTTCTATACAAAGTTGCATCAAGATAACAAAGTTGTTTGCTAACTCATGCACTTAGGCTCCGGATGAACATTTCTCATATCTCCTACAAAATGCAAGAGAAGAGTTTCTTAAATTTGATTTTTTTTCCGTTCATTGTATAATTTAATGAAACTGGTCTTTTGTCAATAAATTAGTTGTTTTAAACATGGATTGGGTGACTTGTATCATAACAACCTGTATTGTAGAATAAAACAGTACATAAAGCAAGATATAAATACTTACGTAAATCGAACACATCTCGAGGCAATCTACTATTAACAACAATATCATTAACATAATCATGTGGTCTAGGAGGCATCACATCACAGTTAAGATCAATTAAATTTGTTGATGGAATACGTTCTGAAATAAAATTAATTATATTGAAATAACTACTTCCAAGCACAAATTCATAAGAAATAGATAAAAAAGTAAGATTAAATCATACGAAAGAAAGATTAAATCAGATAAAGATCATATTAAAAAAAAAAAAAATAAATAAATGTGATCAGTCGTCTGAATTACAGACATCTGTGCTAAACAAGATAAGCTACTTCAAATGAAGAATTAAGTTACATAAAGAAATAATTTTTGTCCCAAAAATATAATATGAAAAACTTACCAGTTAATTATATAATAGGAAGTCATATGGAAACTGATGGAAGAGGAATAAGAGAGGAACTGCTTGAGTTTGAGAATGATGAACTTAAGATGTTGGCACCATTAGTATGAGTGCAGGAAATATCCTAGATAACACATTACATTAACAAGATAGAAGGTAGTTTTTACAAAATTACTATTCATATTCAATTGCACAGTATTTTATCCATTTTTAGTGACAATTTTTCAATAGCATATAACAGTGCATAAAAGTACCTTGAAAAGCACTCCTGCATTAAGATTTTTAAATATAACTAAATTGCAAGTTAAGCCAGATTTGTTTAGATGGTCTGTTAATATTTTTATTATCAAATGAATCAATTATAATTATAGTCATAAAAGAAACAGCCTATTTTTGAAAAACTTATTTCTAACAAATCACTTGATAGAAATATAAAGTCAATTCAATTTTACCTAAAGAAAATTCTACTGTGTATTTTACAGCACTATACAATTAATATTTTTCATAATACTGTCCTTTCTGTTGTACATACTTCTCACAATGCCCTTTACACTTCAAAAAGCAGCTCTGGAAACCAACTTTCCAAAATAACTTTCAGGGTGTTCTCCAGATTTTCTTCTATGGAATCACTACAATGTCTGAGAAATTGTTTGTGTATCATACCCAAACACCTATGTCTCATTACCGATTATTATCATCAGTAAACAGCTTTTATCATCATTTGGACGATTCAAAAGTTTCTGACAGATCGCTGTATAATTGTCTTTCTTCTTTTCAAATTTCAGAATGAATTTGACTACACAATGTGTTCTTAATTTTTTTGTTTGGATTTTGTGTCATAAATTCACCAAAATTCCAGTCGCTTTTACTATTTTTTGAAGTCTCCATAATTAAGTTTTATACAAAGTTAAACCTTATTCTACAATAAATATATTCTACATTATTGTTGAGAGTATTAATTTACTCAAAGAAAAGTGTATGAACAGTAAATTATGTTCCTTTTTTACGCATGCTTTTGTAGGAGCGTAATATTACATACAGTTACATAACCTTGTAGATTTTTTTTTTAAAGTATATTTAAGAGTTTTCTGTTCCTTGAATATATTTTTAAAAAACTATCTAACAGACATTAAATAAATATAAAGCCATTTTTCTTATAAATTGCTATTTCAGTTTTCATTAAATTTAAGAAATTTTGTGCACTGAACAATGTGGTTGTAACAAAAATATTACAGTATGTACATAATTTCAGTTGCCTATGAGATGGAAAAATGTTTGTAATGGAAATAATTTTCATTAAAGTGGCAAAATCCTCTGCCAATTCTAAGAAATAAGTAAAGTTATTTCTTCACATAAAAACTGAAATAATGCAGGCATTGCATTTATTTGTACAGCCAGATACAATAGTGTGAGGCAAGTGTATAAGATAAAGAGGACTGCCAATAGTTTTAATGGAAACATTTTCCTTCATAACCATTTTTCTTATTACTTTTTTTTTTTGCTTGGTATATTAATTAATCCCATAAGCTTATGGGAATATGGAATTGGAACTTTGTAGCATATGAAAAATGTCATGCCTAACTAGAATTCAAACTCAGAACCCACTGGTTGAAAGACCAAGATGCTACCACTCTACCGAGGAAATCGGTATTTAATTATTGAAATTATGCACATACCAATATAGTTGTTAAAAAACTATTAAACAGAAAAAAGCCCTATCCTTAACTTCAAGCGCAGATATAACAATTTGTTTTAAATGGCTGGCATATTTAAATCAAGCATCAGAAAAATAAAAAAAACATATGTTAACAAGTGATAAAACTTTTTTTAAATGTATACAACACTAGTTTTATATAATCTGTTAATAAGATTGAAATTCCAGTAACTCACAATGAGCAAAAGAAAAGGGGGTTTCCATACCTTAATTCCTACAGTATTCTTTAAAAAAACAAACTTTAAAAAATAATGCAGCTAAGAACAAGGTTTAAATATATAAAACAGATTTAAATATATAGGTTTTTTTTCTTTGAGTGGCTCAAAAGGTCAACTCTTCATATAAAAGCTGTTTCTTTCATGATGACTATTCTAATATACAGAATCTTATACTTCTGAATAGAGTTACTTGTACCCTTAAGTTATAAACATTAATCTCCTTTTTACAAAAACCAAAATCGGTAATATTAAAGGTAGTACTACCTCTGACTTGTACAGGTTCATGTTTTTGAACACTTGCAATGGCTGAAGCGTTTGGTAATGGAGGTACAGGAGGAGGCCCAACATCAGGGGGAACTTTACCCGGCAGATCATTATAATATTCTCTATCCTCATTCTGCACTGAACATCTATAAAACAAAATAAAACAAATATCCATATGATTTTCAAATTAAAAAAAATTTATTAAAAACCAAATCTCATTCCCATAAGTAAAATAAATAATTTAATGAACATAAAATTGGCATTTAATTACTTTTTTAAGGAATCAGTAAAAACAACTGAAAAAAGGAAACTTTTAAAAATCATAACAAATGTAAACTTTGAGGATTAATCATGAAGCTAATGCATATTATAAGGCCTGCCAACTCAAATAATTTGTAGATTCAAAAAGAAGTAGATTCATAATGTAGAATCGATTTCAAAAAGGCACATACAGAATTTTTACTGAGTAAGCAAAATGATGAATAAACCTGTATCATAAGCAAATGTAAAGTAACAAACAAGAATAAAAGCAAAAAATGATGTTTAAAAATATGTTGCTTAATAAAAAAAACCACCCAAGAAAGCATGCCACTAAAAAAAACACCAAAAATATTCAACATTAGACAAATTGCTTATCAGGAAGCTCAGTTCATATCTTTTTCTTATAACATTTTTTTGTATGTAACTGCATTAATCTATAAGAAAGAAATTTGTTATCCACCAGTAACCTATCATGAAATTTAAACAAGAGATAAATAACATCAATTAAGTATACAGGAGAAAGCTGCTTAATTAAACACAAAAAAACAGCAACAACCACCTGGATATTTAAACACAAATAATCTGCAGAAAAAGCACAGCTAATCTGTGCTGCTGCACAAATCTGTATATACGAAAACTACTTTTTAAGTAAGGTCTGTTTTTTAATACAAACAAAACTAGTAAACACAATATAAAAAACTTTTTTTTATTTTACTCTTTACACTTTATGCAACTTTCTGTGTAGTTACCTTGTTTGTTTAAACATTTAACACAGCATTTTACTAAATTGTTTGTGCCCACATAACAGAAATCAGTCTGCCTGTGAAGACAACTGTTTTTTTCACTTCTTCAACTGTGTCAAATCACTGACAGCCAAAAAACTCCTTCAGGTAGCGCAACACATGGTAATCGCTCGGTGCAAGGTTTGAGCTGCATAGGGTAGTTCAATTGCTCCCATCCAAAAGATCTGATTAACTCTAGAGTTTCAGCAGCAGAATGAGATTATGCATTGTCATGCAGTAATAAAACTCCAGATGACAGTAGGTCATATCACTTATTCTGTATGGCACACTGAAGCTTTGTCTTGCAGTATGCAGCTGAGTTTATTGTTGTCAATTTTGTATAGCACCAACCTTGAAACTTGTGAAAATATCAGTGACAAAGTAAAAATTGTGAACTGCCAGCCTTCATGAATTTTGGCATCAACTTTGTATACCAAATCATTTGTGATTACAAAGAATCGGCCTGATTCCAGTTCATCATGGACATTGACCTGCCTATCCTTGAACAGTCTTACCCATTTACACACTTTGCTGTCACTGATTGAATTTAGGTTCATAAACCTCACATATCTGGCTATGAAGTCTGCTGACACAATAAAGCTGACACGTTCCTTGTGGTCAAAAATTGAATTACAGACTGTATTTCACAATCGGTGGTTGCTCAATTATTTTTAACATTTCAAATTAACAATATAAACCATAAACAGTGATGCTACCATAGCAAATGGTGTCTGTAAGGCATGCTGGGATGCATGCATGTTTCAACACCCTATTGGACCTTAATTAAAAAATAGCCGCCGTCATATAAATATAATAATTCTAACCACCTACTTCTTCTAAACAGCAATCAACAATCAGAGTAATATAATAACAATCCTGATAAGGTAAATAAAAATCACATCTGAAAAACTTGATTAAGTCTTTCATAATATGTTCAATGCCACTGAAAAAATTTATTGTTTTATAGTGTCAGAAATTTTTTTTTGTTTTAAAAATGTTTTTGATCTAAAGGAGAAAACAGGAAAAATTATAGCTAAGATTAAGATAGATCAATGACATCAATAGCTCTCAATTGACGTACGATTGAGAGCTATTACACAATTGAGGGTACCTTTAAATAATTCTATGAGGGTTATTTTTTTTAAGGTCCGATCGGTCGTGAAATAAAAACCCACACAAAAATCGGATGAACCTTTGCGCATATGTGTTCCGCAGTGTCTCTAGTATGGCCTTCAATCACGCCGTGTCACTTCGTTTAGTTCTGAACACGCAGCTAGCACGTAAACATGTCTACAACAATAGCATCTCTCACAAACTGTGAAGTGCGTGCAGTAATTTGATTTCTTCAGGCTGAGGGGTGTAATGCAGCTGAAATTCATAGACGAATAAGTAATGTGTACAGTGAAGTGAAACTTCAATGAGTGACAGCAAAGTGTGACAATGGTGCAGGAACTTTAAAGCAGGACGTACAGATCTTCATGATGCAGGCGGTCAGGGAAGGAAGCGAGTGTCAACCGATGATCTCAGTTGACATTTTCTCTGTGAACCGACGATTTTGAGAAAATCGTCGGTTCACAATTTTTGTATTGAGTGATTCGTTAACTGCAATTTCAAGGTCAGCTCTCCACCATTGTGAGTGAGAGACATCAGTACCACAAACTGTGTGCGAGATGGATTTCCAAGATGCTGTCCGATCATCACAAAACAATGAGAACGGAAGCCTCCCTAATGTTTCTCCAGCACACCACAATGAAGGAGATTTTTTGAACAAAATTGTCACAGCGGACGAGACATGGGTCCATTTCGAAACTGAAGAAACAAAAGAACAATCCAAACAGTGGATGCTGTTCATTAAACCCAAAGAAGTTCAAGCAACCTTCTCTAACAAAAAGTATATGGCTACTGTGTTCTGGGACCGGAATGGAGTTCTCTTGGTGGAATTCATGGAACGTGGCACAACCATCACTGCAGCCTCATACTGTGTGACTCTTCAACGTCTACGAAGGGCAATTCAGAATAAGCGGAGAGTAATGTTGTCATCAGGCATTGTCTTTCTCCATGACAATGCTCGGCCACATACTCCAGCTGTAATAAAGAAGCTCTGCAGCGTTTTCGTTGGTAAGTGTTTGATCACTCACCATACAGCCCGGACTTGGCTCCATCCGATTTTCACCTCTTTGCTCACATGAAATGTTGGCTAGGAGGACAACATTTTGGCACAGACATCAAGCTGCAGACCAGCGTAGAAACATGGCTGAAAACACAGGCGGCTCCGTTATATGATGAGGGTATTGCAAAGTTGGTACCACGCTACGACAAATATCTAAATCGGAGTGGTGACTATGTAGAGAAATAGCTAACTAATAACTAATGACTATGTAAGTACTTGTTACAAATAAAAAATTTTTTATTTTCACTGGTTTTAATTTTGTGACCGATTGGACCTTGAAAAAAAAAATAACCCTCGTATTACAGACAAAGTTAGTTAACTGCATCATCCAGTATGAAACAGTCAAAGAAAAATAGCAATATTTTCAGTAAAAAAAGATTACTAAGCTGTTTCCTAACAGACGTAATACAAAAGATTATATTTTGGTAAATTAAAAAAATAGACAGTAATAAATACAACCACCCAGAAATAAATAAATTAATCTGCTGTATACAGTACTATATAATATATTGGACAAACATAAAACATATTCACACTAAAGTACAAAGGTCACAACCTTTAAAATACACATATAACCACATATTAACAGTCTCCTAACCACCTCAAAATAGACACAATCAGTTCCACTATTGAAAGAGTTAGAAGAAAACGTAAAAACATCTTAGTGTTTGTGTGTGTTTCTTATTACACATATTCTTCTAATTATAAACATAAATTTCAGCCTGAAAAAATACAAAGTAAAGCTGCTGCTAAGCCAAATCAATAAAAATCTATACATACGTAGTAGCAGGAGGTAGAGTAAGGAACTGTTTAAATCGTAATTCAAAAGCTTGTCCAATAGTGGTTATAACATCCTGAGCAAGACCACCACCACATTCTAATACATAACAAGCTCTCCACTCTCTAAGATCCTTTGCAACATATGCAACAAAATCTAATGTGTCCTGTAAAAATAAGTAAGATATTGTTATACAGTTACATTATAACATAGAAATGAATAATAACTATAGGTTTTATAAATATATATAGGTTTTATAATAACTATAGGTTTCTAAATGAATAATACTATAGGTTTTCATGACATCAATATAATAAAGAAAATCATCATATGGAAGTCAGAATTAATGCAAATTTGTAAGTGGTTTTAAAAAAACTACTTATCTATAAACAGACTTTAAATAGTTTAGTTCAATTGCTCCTTTATTTCAAATATCTGAATTTAATAGGATTTGAACCATTTTATCCATTCTGTCTGGCAAGTTATAACTGCAGTAATCTCACTGCTAATAATAAAATAAGTCAGTTTTTATATAAGCAAAAATGATTAAAAATCATAACTTATAAGCTTGTAAAATAGGGGTATACAATATGACTATAAGTTTTTGATTTTTGAACAATTTTCATGTTAATTTTTTGATTTCTAAAGGTGTTATAATATATAATAGAGGGAAAGTAAAAAAAACTTCAAATAGTCATACTTTTTTAAACCATCAAAACCTCAAGCCGGCTGAAATTCATAAACGGTTGGTTGTAATGTACAGTGATAATGTAATGTTTGAAAGAAATGTCCAAAAATGGTATGAAAGGTTTAAAAATAACAAAATTAATGTACACAATGAAGAATGTTCAGGGTGGCCCCCGATAATCACAGAGGACTTGTTGAAATGAGTCAATGATGAAATCAGAAAAGATCACCGCCCAACAATTTCCGACCCGGCCCTTCTTTTTCCTGATTTTACAGGAGCTGTTATCAGCATTATTCATGACCACTTAGGCTTCAGAAAGGTTTTTGCACGTTGGGTGCCACACATCTTAACGGAACATCACAAAAAAATCAGAATGGGATCTGCTTCAGAATATTTGATGCGCTACACATTCAATTGTTAGCGGCGATGAAACATGGATTTCATATTACACACCAGAGAGAAAACGGCACTCAAGTGAATGACATCATCCTCAATCACCAACCAGACCAACAAAGATCAAGTCACAACCATTTGGATACAAACAGATGGCCACAGTCTTTTGGGATCAATTTGGCTTATTGCTGATTGATTTCATGCCACGTGGAACTATAACTGCAGAAGCCTGCTGCGAAACTCTATGTAAATTACAGTGCACCATTCAAAATCGAAAACGTGGGCAGCTGACCGACAGCGTTGTCCTGCTGCACGATAATCCACACCCATATGTTGCGGGTCCAACACATGATACTAGAACATTTTGATGGGAAATTTACCATCCACCCACCGTATAGTCCGGACTTAGCTCCTTCTGATTACCGTTTGTTTGGGAAACTGAAAGAATTTTTAAGTGGTAAGCAATTCGTGGGTGACAATGAACTTAAAAATTCTGTTAATCAGTGGCTAAATGGACTGGCAGCAGAAATATGATGAGGGTATATTGAAGCTGGTGAATTGCTACAATAAATGTCTTAATTCATGTGGCAATTATATAGAGAAGTAGTAAACATATGTAGTTTCAGAATAATTTTTTTTACAATGAAACTGTCTTTACTTTAGACAAAACTACTCATGTGTGGTGTGTGTGATGTGTGTGTATATACTGCATACAGTAGGGAATGTTTGAATTATAATGTTGAATTACTTTTATATAAATTAACCATTATCAAAGTAGAACACTAATAAAGAGAGCAGTAATCAAATAAGCAACCCAAAATGAACGGATTCTATAAATCTACCTAAAAGCTATTTGTAATTTCTTATTATTTATTAATTTACTCTTTTTTCAAATGCAATGAAAATTCAGTAAATTGTTGCCAGCTTTCTTCTTTATAAATTTGTAATATAACTTATATAAGTGATAAGAGATACAATAAAGCAAAAATGCCAATCAAAGGATGGTTGAAGTAACAAAGATATCAAATTCACAGGCACAAACTAGAAAACAAATCTTTAGATACCAGACATAAATTTAAGAATTACAATAAATAATAATTCTTTTAAATATTTGTGTGGAGTTATTTTATGGCAATGAAATGTTAACAACAGTTAAGGTAGACATATAGAGTTAGGTTATATATACAGTTAGGTAGACATATATTACATTTTAATTTTAAAATGCAGTGGCAAAGAAGAATGTTAAAAATTGAGTTGAAAGAAAATAAAATAAATTAAGGTTTTATGAGAAAAGAGAAGTTTGTGGCAGAATCTTGTGAAAAGAAGGATAGATTGATGAATAACATATTTAGTCACCCAAAGTTAAAGAAATGGTTATATAAAAAAAAAAAAAATAGAGTAATACCAACAAAAATAAAAATTGGAATTTATATTTGTAAAATAGATATTAAGGATGTAGCTTTAAGCTACATCCTTAATATCCTATCAGGAGATACCCTATCTGGAGAATAGGGTCCACTGATTAAGGATCCTATTTTTGCTTCATGCAAAACAGAAATACATAAAACTAGTCAAACATAAGTAATAGAAAAATCATTTTTTATTCCATTTTTTATGTACATATATTAATGTAAAATAAATAATATAATATACAGGTGTCCCACAAAGAAATGGATAAACTTTCAGGACTTTCTATTGGGAAAATAATGAAAAAGTGTCATATAAGGTCTGGAAATGCTTTGTTTTCGAGTTACAGCTAGCAAAAGATTTTACCCGGATTTTAGCTCTTCTATAAAAAGAAGCCCTTCTGCAATTTTTGAGTTCAAAATTAAGGAGTAAAGTTGGTGGTTTCTTATGTAATTTGAGCTGAGAAATAGGATAAAACAGGTCCCAAAGCTGTACCTCCTGTAGATTTTAAGATATCTAATGTAAACCCTGAAATTCGGTGTTGAAACACAAGTTTTTTTAGGTTTGTAGCACAATAATTTTGTTTAATGACCAATAAATGTGGAAGATTTAGTAACAAAACCTGTACAGAACTTATTTCTGAGAAAATTAATGTAAATACAGCCAAAAAAATAAATAAAAATGTTAAAAATAAATTTTTTATTGAACCAAAACAGATGAAAAGTAGATGGAAAATCGTATTATTCTTAATATAGTAAAACAAAAAAATAAAATACATGAAATGATAGATGATAACAGAATAAAAAACTTTGCTTACAGTAATTTTTCGAAATTTCCTCCTTCACAATATACACAGCACTCTACCCGACGTAAAATATTTCTGGTGGCTTTCCGTATCACCTCAGGATCATTTTGTATTTTAAACTTTTCTTTAATATTAACTTTTTGTTGGTATACTTTCGATTTCATATGGCCTCAAATGAAGTAATTTAGTGGTGTTAACACAGGTGATCATGGTGGCCAATTGATTGTTCCACCAATTACAATTTAGTTTAAGAAATTAACATTCAAGTGACTTCTAGCTATTAAACAAAAATGTAGCATTGCAACATCATGCTGGAAAAAGGTACATCCTCCAAAAGAGGTGGCAAATTATTTTTCAAAAAATGAGCGTATGTATCTAACATATGCAAGGTTTTTATTGAAAACAGATGGTCTCAGAATTTTGACATAAATAATGCCACACCAAACATTAATATGAAATCTATGTTGGAAATTAGTTTCCAAAGTATCATGTGGATTATCCTCACGTCACAAATGACTATTTTTTAGAACTGAATACTGTTTCTCGTAAAAGAGGCTTCATCAGTAAATAAAATTAAATATACCTTATCAAAACTGTCTAGTAACCAAAAACAGAAGTTTAACTGCTCGGGGTAGTCTGTTGGCCACAAATTTTGAACTTTCTACAGGCAGAACGGATTTTTCTTTCTGTAGATGCACCACAATTTGTTTTCTGACAAACCAATGTGACATGAAATTCACCTTGTACTAGTGCCTGGACTATGCTGAATATGCTAACTCATACAATATTCATCATTAACACGATGAGTTACTTGGCACTCAACAGGAAACGAACACATTAGAAGTAAATGCATTCATTCGTAAATGATGGTACACCGAAGACAAAGTCTTCATATTTGGAATCCACCTTCCAGGAAATCCTGGAAGTTTTGTTATTTCTTCAATGGACACTCTGTATAAAGTTAACATATTGATTTCTAAATGTCCTGAGTAAATGTTCTAAGTATAAGAGATACATATTTCGTATGGCAACATACAGAGATGGATAGTTATTAATATTCAGTGTTTTAAAGAAAAATTGAAAATAATTTTGTGAAATGATGAAAAAATTAAATAAATTAACATACATAATTCCCATTCATTCACCCAATAAAAGTTGTGCAAAAATAATATAACACTATAAAGCCAGTATTAAATTATTTTTATGGCAATTAATTGTTAACTTGCTTTCTAAATTTTTATTAACAATCCAAGAGGAATTAGCAAAGAAGAGAGAATGGAAACACGTAAAGATTATGAACAATTTAAAAAAATAACATGAGCTTAAAGGTAATCAAAGAACTTAGGTGCAAAGGAAAGAGGAATGGAGACAGGATGGTGGGCCTCCCTCACTCATGATGATGACCAAAAACCAAATTTTCAACGTTCTTTCCTCTCATATTAACCTTTTCAAAAAAACTTGGTCTAAAAATAAATAAAGAAGTACACAATTCAGGAACTGTCAACATCAAATGGTTACCGAAATTATAAAAAATGTCACATGTTCCTAACTATATTAGGCTACCTGATTTTTTTTATATTTTGGTTTACTTGAAGTTTTAAATATAGCAGTGTTTCTATAAAAGGTTTCATTTGTTATTATTTTATACAAACATACTAAAATTGCTCGAAATAATACAACATTCTCATTAACTAAAAGATAGTACATAAAAAACATACTTACAGTATCTCCTCCAGAAGCAAAAGATATACGTGGCATATCATGGGTTGCAATTAGCTGACCAGAATCAAGTGCTCGTAATGAAAGACTTGTACTGGATATACTTAATTTAACATTGGCACCTGCATGATCCATTAGAGGCTGTTGTCCTATTGCTCGAGCAACTCTTTTATCAACCTATAAGAAAGGAATCATTAGTGATTAGCTATGTTCTTGTCCATGATATGATAGTCGGCCATGATATCAATTCAAAAACACAAACCTTTAAAACAACAAACCAAAACAAATTATATAATAAGCAGTAATAAATAAATGTAGTATAAGATTGTTTCTTTTGTATAAAGGTTTACAACAACAAACAAATTATTATAAACTGTATAAACAAAAAGAAACAAACAATATGAGTTAAAAAGATAAATACAGGGCAGCAAACAGGCAACAAAATGCTACTATATGATCAGCACTGCTACACATCCAAAGACAGTTACTTATTTAAAGAAAAATCAGCTCAAAAATTCAGGACTTAAAATGCAACAAGATATAATTTCTTTACAATAAGAATCAATTTTACAAAAAAGAATACTACAAGATGTCTTTGGAAAGTTTTAAGATTAAGCTTGCAATTTCAAAATGGCAGTGCATACAGGCTATTAACATCTAAATAATCCCCTTCTGACTGAACACAGACTCCAACAGTGTTTCCACATTTGGAAGCATTCCTGGAAATTTTCTTTCTTAAGCGTGTTAAGAAACCTCTCTGTATTTGCCTGGATGTCTCCAATTGAGTCAAATCAGTTCCATTTCAGCAAAAATTTCAATTTAGAAAACAGATAGAAGTCTCAATTTAGAATAGGGGCTAAATCAGGGAAATGGGGGGGGGGGGGGTTGCAGAAGCACAAGAATTTGGAATTTGGCCAAAAATTCTGCTATTGAGAATGCACAATGAGCCCCACATGTTGTCATGGAAAAGGAACAAATTCTTGTCTCATCAGAGCTGATGCCTTTTCTTCCGCACATTTTCATGCAAACACTGAAAGACACTTTTATAGTATTTCTAGTACATCATCCATCCATCTGTTCCCTACAAATTTGTGATGCACGATACCCATAGACTTGAAGAAACCCACCAACACTGTCTTCACATTCAACTGACTTTGTCATGCTTTTTTCAGTCAGCGATTTGGAACTCTTCAACTGCAATGATTGTGCCTTTGTCTCTGGGTTATATCCAAAAACTCATGATTTGTCACCTGTAATTATACTATTTAAAAAGTCATGGTCAGTCCTGGCCAAATTAATCAGTTCTTGGACCTTTCAAGTCTGTTTTTTCTGCTGGTCTGATAACAAGGGAATGAATTTCTCAGACACTCAATGCACGTTCAAATCTTTAGTTAAAATTCACTGAATCACATAGAAACTTAAATTTAGTTAATCAGCCATATTCCTAATTGCAAGTCTACAGTCAAGAGTGAACTAAACAGTGAACTTTAGTGTTTTTGTTTGTTTTTAAAGTGGAAGGCTAGTCAGACCAGGAATCTTCATCAACTGATTTGCAACCACCTTTGAATCTTTTGAACCAGATAAAAACATTTGACTGGTTCAGATATTTATCCCTGAGAGTTGTTTTCAAAAGTCTCCAAAGTTGATTTCCCACTTTGTAAACAAAATTTGACAAACTCACTGACCCATTTTTTCATCCATTTTGAAAAATCAATAATCCACTGAGAAATAAAAACATGTCCTCACTCACCACGATGCCACTCTCTACTGAACAAAGATACCGTGATCTTTTCAAAACTTCCTCTTCCACACCCACTGACAAATCTAATCCCTCCTATTGAGCAGTGGCAACACTGCTTTAAAACAAGATTGCCCTGAACGGAAAAGAGGAATTTCATGGTTTTTTTTCTTTGAGATTTTTACATAAGCAGTTAACATATAAGAAAATAATCTTTCACATACATTATAATTTCTCAATAAATAAAATAGCATATTTTTTCTAAGGATATTTCTTTAAATCTCTTACAAGAAATAGATGAATTACATTTAAAAGAGGCCAATATTCTTTTTTAATAGCAAACAATTTTAAAATGAAATACTTTTAAAAAAAATGAAAATTTTTCTTAAAATTTGACTCTGTAACTTATACAAGGATTATCCTGTTTTCTACTTACTGACTTATCTGTGTCACATTAGCAAATAATTGGAATCCTTTTTTTAAGTGTCACTTTTCAGGTAATTTTATGCCAGTTTTTTACTTTTTGTACGTTTTTTAAATAGTGATAAATATTCTTTAACATTAATTTAACAATTTAAAATAAGAATTTGTTCTTCAAAAGGGTTCTTGGAGATAATTATCAGCATCTTTTTCAATGGAGTTTCTGATATCATTATTATTATTAATGACTGTAGTCTTTGAAAAAGTGCCATTATTGAATGAATTTCTTTTTAAAAGTACAGTGATATTAAAAACGTCTTTCTAGAAGAAAGTTCTGATGATTAGCACCAAAAAATCCTTTGAAAGAATCACTTCCATTAATTTGAAATTAATCATTTATAATCGTCAATAATTTTGGAGGAAAATGACAACTAACTTTTACAAAAATTACACTGGGCCTAACAAGTTTAAATCCCACATAGATAAGAAAATAAGTAGCCAAAATCAATAATCCAACATATGCTTCAAAGGTTCAAGCTAATGTATCAAAGTTCCCAGCATTAAATTCTGTTGTAAGTTTTCCAGCAACAAGAGCAGAGAAATTTAAATCACAAAGTTTTACACAAGGACTCTGTAGTAAGTGCATGGAGCGTCAGAATTAAATGATAAAATCAAGCTAACTACAGCAATATAGACATGCAATTTACAATTTTACAGTTCGTAAAAGGAAATTCTACCATTTGTTCTGTTAATTCTTCCTGCTTCTGTCAAATTTAATTAAAAAATTCTCAAAAAAATATAATCATATCAACGTAAAATACAAATGACAATCAACAAAGATAATGCTAAAATGCCAAAATTATTTAAAATAAAACCAGAGTTAATGTTATTATAACTGATTATATACTTAGTAAATGTCTTAAGTAAAATAAAATTAATAAACCACAATAAAAAATCAACCATTACTTAGTTGTTTAATACTATAAGCAATGAAATCACTTGGAGTAAATTAAGGAAGATTCAAAATTATTAATAGATTCCATGATTGGAGATAGATTCCATGATTGTCTGCATCATCAGTTCCTTTCTTTTGTATTATTGTACTTTAAAATGATGTGTGCCATTAAATAAAAAAATAATTACTTAGTAATTCGTAATAATCAGCTAATTTTATGCAACAATTAGCATACATGAAATTGTTTAAATAAAATATTTAAAAAAAGGAACAAATATTCAAAGTACTTCTAAAAATAATTTGCTTAATAAAAAGAATAGCAACATATGAATTTCATGTACACTTATTTAGTAAGTTCAGTTCACTGTCAATTTATTGAGCATAAATTTATGTAAACAAAAGTGTTTATCGGTTAATGTTTTGTTTTGTTTTGTTTTTATTTGATTTTTTCTCTGCAAAAAATGGTTCAGCATTATCATCACCTGAACACAATGTATGTGTTGTAAAAAACCAAATTTCAAAAATTCACAATTAAAAATGAAATAAAAACGCCCAGAAAACAAAACGTGAAATATAAATACAATAACAATAGAATAAAAAAATTAAAACAAAATGAAAAATTAAAGTAGAAATTTAAAAGCAAACTAAAATATTAAAGATAAAGACAAAACAAAAAACTTAATCTAAATATCAAAACAAAAAAAACTAAAAGCAGTACTAAAAAATCCCTTTCAGCACGCCGGAAGGCGGAGATGCTAGATTTCACCGGTGCTAAGTAAGAGATTTTCACCTTAAAGTTAAGAAAAACTTAAAATTTACTCAATATGACAATGGTTGCATATGAAAAAACGTTTCACATGTTTAGTTTACAAGCCCCATCTTATTACAATTCCAGCAATATTTTGGTCATCCCTTGCCGTAAGGGTTGGTTATATAAAAAATTATTACAGATAAAAGTTTTAGGTAATGTTTAGGGGACTAACAACCACTTTAAACAAATTCGATACTGTGCCTATTAAGGGACTTTTGTCCCCTTTTTTTCTTCAAATCCTCATTTTTTCAACCCCTGGGCCAATGGTTGGTGATATCAAAAAACTTTACTTAGATAGGTTTTAGGCCCTTATCTAAAGAATAGTAGGAACTTCTCCCTAGTAGGAACGAATCTGATATTTTACTAATATCATATTAACTAATATTATTTTAACTAATCTGATATTTTAAAAAAGTTATAGGAATATTTTGTTTTTTGGTTTTTTGTTTTGGTCATGCATTACCATAAGAGTTGATATATCAAAAATTGTTTCAGACAAACATTTTAGATAATGTTTAGAGGACTAACAACCACTTTAAATTGATTTGATATGTGCCTATTAAGGAACGTGTGATCTTTTTTCCTCAAAACCCCATTTTTTCCACCCCTTGAGCCAATGGTTGGTGATATAAAAAAAAATTTACTTATATAAGTTTTGGGCCCTTATTCAAAGAATAGTAGGAACTTTAAACAAATTTAATATTTTATTTCATAAGAAAGTTATAGCGATATTTTATTTTATCGTAAAACAACCCCATGGTCCAATTTTGACTGTTAACGAACTCGACCGAGATTTTGGAACGAGTTATTTTTAAGGAACAATTTGAAAGTGATTGGTGCAAAATCATAGTAGTTATTGTCTCCACAAGAAAGTGAAAAAAAATAATATATATGTATAAATAAACTTTTGAGCTGATGGTAGTTTTGGGGTCTGTGGGATGTGAAACGTGGAGATATGTAAAAATTTTCTAGAGGTCAAATCATGATACCCATAACAATAGGTAGCTTTCTTATGAGATCTACCTAAATATGTAGAATATTAGCACCCCGGAGAAATAAAAACACCTGGTCTAAAACGTCTTTATTATTGCCCAGGATTTGACGAAAATTCCTGGGCAATTTAAATTTATGACACAGGGCCACATAACATTTGCATTCCACAAGAATGTGGCACACAGTCAAGTGGCAGTTGCATTGCATGCATACTGGTGCCATTTAATGCTGACATCAGATACCCATGAATAGCTCTCGTATGCCTTATCCGCAATCAACAGAGGACCACTTCCTCATGACAAATTTTCCTGTATGAGTAGTCCTACGGCAACACAAAACCTTTAATGTGCCAAAATTTGTTATCTACTATAGCTGTGCAGTCACCCTGCCACTTTGTGTGAAGAGTGAATTTCACACAGTTAATAAAATCGGATGTAGTAACATGGAAAATGAAGGGTGATTGACTACATGCGTCTTTAGCAGTAGAATTGCACGTTCATTATACATAATCCCCACATGGCTAAGGATCCAGCAGAAACTCACTCATGTATTGCGATGGTTCAACTCGGCGATTGCATTGTAGATTTCAGTGACAATAGGATGCCTGGAATAAAAATCTTCTAAGGCTTGGAGAGCACTATACAAGTCACTACAAATAAGGATACGATGGTATTTAGGGTTAATGATATTCAAAGCCTTATTTATAGCGTATAGTTCAGCAGTAAAGACACTTGTAATACCAGGTAGACCAAACACATAGGTTCGGTCATTAACAATAAATGCACAGCCAACAGTACTGTTCTGTTTTGAGAGAAACAGAACATGACACATGTTCTGAAACATTAAACAGAAATATGGCACATATTTAGAAATCAATAAAAAATCAATTTCTATCTTTTAACAAGTCTGCAACACCTTAGGTTGATCTTTAACAAAATCAATAACAATTTGCTGTTTCACAAATCTGATAAAAAAATATATATACAAGGGTTATTTTTTTTCAAGGTTCAATCGATCGCGAAATAAAAACCCGTGAAAAAATTCCGCGGGTTTGCGCATATGTATTGCGCAGCGTCTCTGATATGGCCTTCAATCACGCCGCGTCATTTCGTTTAGTTCTGAATACGCAGCCAGCACGTAAATATGTCTACAACAATAGCATCTCCCGCCAAGTGTGAAGTGCGTGCGGTAATTCGATTTCTTCAGGCTGAGGGGTGTAATGCAGTTGAAATTCATAGATGAATAAGTAATGAGTACGATGAGACTTCAATGAGTGACAGCAAAGTGCGACAATGGTGCAGGAACTTTAAAGTAGGACATATAGATGTTCATGATGCAGGCGGTCGGGAAAGGAAGCGAGTGTCAACTGATGATCTTGTTGAGCAAATGGAGAGGCAATTCAAGAAAATCGTCGGTTCACAATTTCTGTATTGGGCGATTCGTTTCCTGAAATTTCAAGGTCAGCATTTTGGCACAGACATCGAGCTGCAGACCAGCATAGAAACATGGCTGAAAACACAAGCAGCTCCGTTATTGGAAAGTTGGTACCATGCTATGACAAATGTCTAAATCGGAGGGGGCGACTATGTAGAGAAATAGCGAAACTATGAAAGTACTTGTTACAAATAAAATTTTTTTTTTATTTTCACTGTGGTTTTAATTTCGTGACTGATCGGACCTTGAAAAAAAATAACCATCGTAGATAAATAAAAACAGAACAATACACTAAACAAATCAAAAACACCCTTCAACTAATTAATTACTTCAAAACAGAATAAAAATAAAATCGTAAAAAAAAATTAATAATATTAAATTAAAACTTTTGAATGAGTCATTTATCATTACGTAATAAAAACTGTTTTAAATCATCAACAGATAAAATTTATCACAAGGACACACGTATCATAAAAAATGAATATATTATCTACATTCTTGAATTTTTACAACATAATTTATCCAAGGCTATTGTTATTATGAAATAAAAAGATTTTTATGCATATGTTACATGACATTGTGTTTAAAAGACAACCAAGTAAGACAAGAAAAAGCAAAATAAAAACTTCCATACCAACATACATACCACTTCCAAGAAAAACCTACACTGACAGCACTTCTGTTTAGAATTACATGTCAAAGTACAGGAAGATAGTTATCAAAAATAAAATATATAACTCTAGATTAAGATAAGAGTCATCTAAAAGATTATAAAAGTTGAAATATAATTTATAAAGTATACCTATTAAAATACAAGAATTTACTTATTCATTATAGCAACCTTATACCTTATACTTAATTTAACTTATTTATTATTTACAAATGATGCACAAATAATGATAGCTTTCACCCAGTCTTTCTCAAGAGTTCTAAATGGTACTGACTGCTACAGTCACTACCCACTAGAAAATACCAACACCATGCAATTAACAGCACCTAGTGTTTGGAAACCTTTGTGATCTATTGGAATTGGTTTACTGAACATGCCCTAGACCACTCGCATTTCATCTTACTTCTGTAACCTTAAATTTCTAGGATGTTGTACCCTGATACATTCCAATTTTTGTAGATCTGAGAGAAATGAGTCTACAACCTTAGTTAAAAGGACCTGCCTAGTATCTTCTATTTCATAAGCTGAAGTACAGTTTAGAATTTGTTCTTGTGCAATCTAACAATTTTTTAGAAAGTGGAATAATTTACTTTTTTTTTATCAATAATTTTAAAGATAAAAAATAGAACAAAGGAAATAATATGTAAAAAAAATAAATTGGAATTCTGCACTTGTTTAAGGAAGCTTTTAAAACAATGAACTGTAATTTAATAAAAATCAGTGTATTTATCAGACATAAATCCACTAATATGTAATTTTTAAAATACTAGAAGAAATTTTATCTATATCCACTGCATGTTTATTCATTATATTTAAAATACAAGTTTTAAACTTCCTGCGGGTAATTAAATGGTAATAAAAATACAAATTCATTATCAAAACCATTCAAGATTGGGTTTGTTTGAGATTAATCATACTGGAAAAGGTAGTCTGAAATATTGGAAGAGAAATTATTCTTAAATCATAGCAATTATTCATTCAAAAAAAAAATCTTAACATTACAAATATAAATTAATCATTAATATAAACAAGCCTAAATTTAATACCAGGTCTGTCCGGAAAATACTGAACTTAATTTTTTTTAATTTATTATTAATTTTATATATTATTGACCCTTGTCCCCTTCAAAGTACTCCCCTTTCCTATTCACACATTTTTCCCAGCGGTGTTTCCACTTCACAAAGCAGTCCTGGATAGCTTCACTTAAAACAACCTTTAAGGTCCGTGACAAATTTGCTTTAATGTCATCAATAGTCTCAAAACAGCGTCCTTTCATCACAGATTTTAATTTTAGAAATAAGAAAAAATCACAAGGAGCCAGGTATGGCGAATAGGGAGGCTGAGGGAGGACAGTCACCTGATTTTTGGCACAAAACTGACGAATTAACAAAGCTGAGTAGACAGGTGCATTGTTGTGGTGAAAGAAACATGAATTGTCTCACCACAACTCTGATCTCTTTCTGTGAAGTTTTTCATGTAATTGTTGTAAAACGCCTTGATAGTATGCACGGTTCACTTTGAGGCAAGAATTCAAAATGTACATCGTAAAAACATGTCAGTTTCGATCACATTGGATCGAAACTTACATGCTTTCCTGGAGCATGGAGATTCTTTGCCAACCCAGTGTGAAAATTGAACTTTTATCTCGCTTTCGTACCCCTCCCCCACAGCTTTTATCTACCATTATGATTCTTTGCATGAATGTTTCATCATCATTGGCTTGTTCAAGAAGTTGCCGAAAAATGTCCACTTGATGCTGCAAGTCATCATCAAAAAACTTTGCTGCAACTCAATAAAAGTTCAATTTTTCAGTCAAAATGTCATGGCATGATCCAATTAAGATGTTAACCTCTTCTGCAAGTTCTTTGACAGTCAATCTGCAATTTGCATACAACAGATCGTTGAATTTCTGAACATGGGTGTCATCAGTTGAAGTTTCATGCAAAATTTTACGCTGTATCATTGCTCCTGAAAATCGCACATTACAAAAATCATAACTAACACTTGAAAACATTCCATTCAAATAACAATAACACAAAAACTAAATGTGATACCAACAATCCAAGAACATATGGTTACAGAGGAGGTTAAACGGAACACAATGCTGCCAACCGCATGTCACTAAATATCTCCATTGGTACATAATTAAAAATGTTCAGTTATTTTCTGAACAGACCTCATAAACAAAGAATCTACAATGAAAATTAAAATACATTTAATATACAGACCTTTCTCTTTTTATCAACAGTTTTTAGACCAGCTGCTTCACAGACTCGATTGATACACTCCCTAAAATAAAAGAACAAAAAAGAAAGGCAATTTCACAAAATACATTAAATTTTTATTTAATTTCTTAAAATTAAATAAATAAAAGTTTCAATTTAAAATCACACTCACAGATTCAATTAAAAAAAAGCAACTGAATCATTTAACAAGTTAGTCTGAGATAACGTACCTGAGACAACTGAAATTTTGTCCATCAGCAAGGCTGGGGACCAAATGAAAATCAGGATGAAAGAAGAAAAGGATGCCTCGGGAGCCTTTAGGCAGGGAATATCCTTGGTCATAAAGGAGGGTAGTATTCATTCAAAAACCAAGACTACTTCTCTTCATATTAGAGACGGAGAAGGATATACTGCCAGATGAGATTGTAGGGGGGCTGGTACTGGCCTCCAGACAAGAATTACCAGGTGATCTGAGAGTATTGATCAGGCCGGGCTATGGCGAAACAGGGGTGGCTATTGTCAGCTTCTGGCGCCATGCGCCACTGCTGTTGCACAGAAGGGCAGGATGCGGTTTGGTTTGGTACCCTGCAGGGTGGACCTTGTAGACCCACCACAGTGGTGCTTACGCTGCCTCAAGAAAGGACACGTAGCGAGGTTTTGCAAAGGTGAAAACATTAACAGAAGCTTGTTTCAACTGTGGGAGAGAAGGACACCAAGTGGCTTACTGCACATTGAAGCCTATGTTATATGTTTGACATGTAAAAGAGGGGCATCGCACTAGTGGAGCATCATGCTCTAAAGGGATGAAAAAGAAAGAAACAAAGCCCTTGTTACGGAGAGCAGCAGACTGAGCTGGGGGAGGACCAGGCAGTCCTCGAATTGATAATGATAATTGTACAATTCAATATGAACCATTCTAGATTGGCATGGGATATGCTGACTGTTCACGTATCAACGGTGGGTGCGGACATAGCATTCATCTCTGAGCTGTATGTTCCTCGTCTGGGCCCAGACTGGATTGTTTCAGATTTTGGTAGAGCTGCAATCTGGTCATGCGCGTCTCTGCTGATGCACGATGCTCATAGAGGCAATGGTTTTGTAAGGGCGAGAGTAGGTGGAGTGTATTACTACTCATGCTACCTCTCACCCAACGTTCAGATAGAGTGCTACAAGCAAATCCTGATAAACATCTCTAGGGACCTCCTTACACATCGGCCGACGCTTTTAACCAGTGATTTTAAAGCTTGGGTAATATAGCCTGGGGTTCATCAAGAACAAGCGTACGTGGTAAAGTAGTTATGGATGTAGTCGCAGCACTTGATATGGTCTGCCTTAATGAAGAAGACGATTGTACCTACATGAGAGGCACATCGGAATCCATTGTGGACTTAATATTTGCCACACTGGAGGTGGCTGTAAAGATTATGGACTGACGGGTCTCTGAGGACTACATGGGCAGTGATCACCAACCGGTTCTGATGACAATCTCTGATAACGGCCAGAACAGAGGTGCTTCGCCAGCACTCATGGGCTGGAGTGTTAAGGATTTTGACCAGATTACTTAAGCTGAGGTCCTCTACTTTCATAGTATATATGATGCAGACACAGCGGAGGAAAAGGCTCATTACCTTGCAGGTTCTTTGGAAGAGGCCTGCATGGGTTTACCACAGAAATATAGCAGACCGAGAAATCCCCCAACTTATTGGTGGACTCCAGACATTGCCAGAAGGTGTATGGAATGCCATAAAGCCAGGAGGCGGATGATTCTAACGTACCTGCACTCTCTGAGACCTATATATGCAACACACTATAGGACGTGCAAAAAGGAGCTTGCTGGACTCATTTGTGAGTCTAAATGAAGGGCCTGGAAGTAACTCACTTCAGAGGTCCAAGATGATCCATGGGGGAGGCCATATAGAATCTTAGTTCGAAGGACATTAAGACCTAGGGTACCTGTAACCTGAGACTTAGATGAACTGCGGCGTACCACAGAGGGGCTATTCCCCACTGGAGAAGAGTTAGCGGTGGATGACAGGGAAGAGACAGATCCTCAGCCTCCCTTCACCAATGAGAAAATCATGGCAGCGATACCAAAACTTCCAGTGGATAAGGCGCCAGGACTGGACTGGCTCCTGAATCTTGTGGTAAAGGTGTTGGCTCAGGCTGATTAGGATGTCTACCTGGAAACGTAAAATACCTGCCTCACTGAAGGTGTTTTCCAGACAGGTGGAAGAAAAAGCGGCTGGTGCTGGTGCAAGTTGAGAAGGAATCTGGCACTTTCCTTCTCATACTGGCTGCTGGCCATGATTGACTTGCTTGCCAAGATATTGGAACAAATGATACATATAGAGAGCTGTGGAGGAGGTGGGCGAACTCTCTGCAAGGCAATTTGGCTTTTGTGGGGGTAGGTCTGCCTTGGATACTGTAGCAGGTGTGTGCGAGAAGACAAAGAAGTTTATGAGAGGCGGTGGAGACAGGATGGGTGTCCTGGTAACGCTTGATGTGAGAAATGCATTTAATTGCATTTGTCACACTAGAATAATGCGTTCCTTGGCAGCTTTTGATGTCCTGGAGTATTTGATAAGAATGGTACGGTCGTATCTCAGTGGGCATAAGCAGATATGTCAGGTGCAATGTGGGCTAGTTGAACGATGTCTAGATAGAGGAGTGCCACTGGGGTCGGTCCTTGGACCAACTCTCTGGAATGTCACTTGTGATGGGGTGTTTTGGGTTACACTGCTTCATGTAGTAGCCTTATTTGGATATGCAAACAATCTTGCTATGGTGATTGACGCTAATATTTGGCAGGAGGCTGTCGGTAAAATTTGTGACTCCTTCTCAGCAATCAGTGCCTGGATGGCCAGTGTCGGGCTGGAGCTTGCACCAGAAAAAAGTGGTTATTACCTCAGCAAAAAGAAGGCCCATACTGACTTGGAAGGTAGGAAGATAAGTCACGAGGCCAACAATTAAGTATCTTGGGATATGGATTGACTCCAGACTTAAGTTTGGAGTTCATGCCATCAAGGCAAGTGAGAAGGCGGAAAGGGTACTGCGGTTGGTTGCCTGCCTCCTTCCAAACAGGAGCGGCCCACTTCATCAACATAGGAGGTTGCTTTTTAGTCTTTTTTGAGGGCGAAAAACACCTTCATGTTCTCATCGCCCGGAATAAAAGCTTTCATAAAGTATTAAAAATAAGCATAATATAATAAAACAAAATAAAAATACATAAATTTCACAAAAATAAAATTTTACAAACTCCAAACGAGGGTAAAGGTGTCTAACACTTCACTATCATTGCCCAAAAATTGACGGATATTTCTGGGCAATAGGAGGTTGCTACTTGGAGTGACATACTCCGCTCTATTGTATGGAGCTATGGGCAGGAGTGGCTGAGTCTGGCAAGTATAGAGGGAATTTGGAGTTCTTTCACAGAAGATGCTGTCTTCGATTGACCTCTGCTTAACAGTCTCCTTAGTGGCAGTGGCAGTGCTGGCAGGACGTATGCCCATCGATTTGGTGTTGACACAAAGAAAGAGGTTAAGAGAGCAGAATGATTTATCCTCTGATGAGAGGAATCATGTAACTGAGCTTACATGTGATGAGTAATTGGCAAAGTAGCAGGAGAGATGGGACCGCGGCATTAAGGGCTAATGGACTCACCAAATAGGAGATTTGAGGAGATGATGTGGAAGGTCGCATGGCTCACTGGGATATAGCCTTACTCAATTCCTGGCAGGCAATGGCAGCTTCAGATCTTACCTTTATAGATTTGGATTGGACTCTTCAAACATGTGTCCTGAGCGCAAGGTGGCAAAGACTCCAGAGCACATCTGTTTTCTGCCTGCACTTTCAGAAAGAACGGAAGGAAATGCTAGACAAACTGCGCCGCTGATGTCTAGACTGGATGAAACTCAGCAGATCCTATGAAGGGTGAGGAATACTGGAAAGCTATTGAGGACTTTGCTATAAAAGTTATGGGAAAGCTACATACAGCTGAGGAGTCCCGTGCAACAAAGAGACACCGGAGGGTGCCAGGCTGGACAAACCTATAGCTGAGTGTCTGGGGGTCTCCCAAACATGTGGAGATCGCCTTGGTGCAATGAATCTGTGGGTATTCTGTTTTGGTGCCTGATAGCATGCTCATCGCTTTGAAGAGCATCAGAATCGTATTGGTAAGTGCTGTTTTGTGTCCTTTTTGTTGGGTGTGCTTGTCTATAAGTTGTGCAGTGAATGTGTGTGTGTGTTTGTGGTGATCAGCTGTGTCTGCTGTGGGTGTTTATTGTAGCTGGTGAGTTTCTATGTTGTGTTCTTCTTGATGAGCTGTATTGTGATGCGTGTGTGTTGATGGCTGTTGTGTGAACGTGGGGTGTGTTGGAGTGGTGTGCATATTTTGTTGTGCTTTTTGTGGGCATTTTACTTGTAGTTGTCTTATGTGTTGTTGTGATACATTGTTCTTGGGGTGTGTGTATTTTGGTGCTACTTTATTATTAGTGGTGTCTGATTGTGTGTGTGGGCGTTTACCCCTCCTGAAGTAATCCCACTTAAGAGGGGTGGTCAGTGCGCAGGTACACATATGCACTTAATAACTTCTTTCAGGACCTGTTAGCGAGCCCGACACTGCCTTGGCGCCTGTAAAAAGGTTTTCTCCACCTTAACACAAAGCTCATTGTAGGATCCACACGGTTAGCCACTCACATCTGCTGGCGCCCAAAGTCAGGCAATCTCAGAAGCGAGCCACACATCTTTCACCACAGCCTGCAAACCTCCTACCCTCCCGATAGCCAGCATCACCGCGGCCCTCCACGCACATTCAGCACATATCCCCCCAGTCCTTAAGCAAGAAGCCACAATGCAGCATGGATGCGGCCTGCAGGCCAGGAACATAAGATCACACTCAAACTGACATACAACCGAATTCCATTCCTTCTGGTAGCACTGGAAGACTGAAAGTCAACATAAGACAATGTGCTGGCTTCTCTGCTCCACTTCGCCGCCCCACCACACAATCGACATTCACAAACTCCCAGGTAAGAAGCTCATCAGCCACCGCAGCAGCTACCTCCATCTCCAGGTCTTCACAAAAGATCACCCTCCGACCGGCATCTGAAGTTCTGTGAAACACCACAATCACGTTCACACCGCCCACACCAACAACACACAAGAGAAATCAACCCTGCTCACCACAAGTTCCAAGTAGCATCGATTCATCTCCCCCCCCCCCAAAGCTTCTCGGTGAGTCACATGATCCCACCACTACCCTGTTGATCAGGAACGGCTAGACCCTGTGAAGGGACCCATCCTCCGGAACACCTCACACAACAACAAATTCAACAATCTCAATACATGAACAGGGCACTTCACAATTCACCCTCCTTCCACACCACCAACATCCCCACCAGACAAAGCTGATCGAGGCCCTTCACAAGAACCCCCTGGTGGCTTTTTCAGACGAATCACCATCACAGGTTTCTCCCATTAACCAACAACCTTAGCCCCAAGAACACCAGCGACACAACAGACCACTCCAGCAGAGCGCATGCACACCAAAACCAGAGCCAAACACAACTGGGCCCACCCAGGCAACCAGAGGACACCACTCAAGACTCACCAAGCAGAGCCATCACCCCATCAGCATGACAGCCCTCACCCTGGGCCACAACCACACCTCACAAGGTGTCACAGCACCACTGAGTGTAAGTGAAAGAATAAATAGAGTAGAATGTTGTTGCATAGCTGTGTAAGGGTGAATGTTGTAATTTGTGTAATATTCTTGGTGTAGTGTATGTGTATAGTGTACAATAATGGGAAGAAAACTACAGAGGCTAGACCCATGGGGATGCCCCAAGGAGTCATTAAGTCTCAAAGTCTTAATGACTTGGTGCAAGATCAGGATGGTAGGGATGCCAAACAAAGATTTCCCAGCGAAATTATTAAATCTATTGAAATCTTCATTTCAATGGGTAAAGTCAAGCATTATTGTGCAAAATAGACCTAGATTTTTGTTTTGAATAATCTATTTTAAAGTTTGAGTTTTCAATGTAGATCTGAACAGTTATTCAATGATGATGAAATTTAATAAAGTTAACATAAGAGAAGGTTTCATGATCATTATACAGCCCTAAATTATTAAATTTAATAAGAAAGAGACCTTTTAAGTTCCAGAAAACATTGGTTGTAAGTTTTCTTAGAGAAGGTTCTTTTTTAAACTTCTTATGAAGAAGATGTTGAATGTTACATAGCTTTGATTACTGCTTCATCTCAGTGTTTAAATATCCAGAACTAATCTCCAGTAGTTACGTGTTAAAATAACTCATCACTAACATCATTGAAAAGATTTTTAAAAGCTAGATGTGTTTGCTTAAATTTATTAATATTTTCAGCATCTATTTGGTAAATAATTTTGCCATTTACAACTGGACTGCCATTCAAACTTTACAATTTGTAGGATTACCCTTTTTTTAATATTTATTATAAACTGATCAAAGGATTAATTACTGAGCCAAGGATCATCTGAAAATCATCCAACAACCATTGGTTCACTAACAGCAGATGATTCAGGAATTAGCTTCCTAGAAAGTATAAGTGTAATATAAAGCAATATGTTACAAGTAATTAATAAAGTAGCTCAAATAAATTAACAACGTTTAACAGAATTGAGTGAATTTTCATTGCATTCTTTTGGTATTTAATAGTGGCTAATAACAAAGTTCACGCCTTTTAAAACTGGAAAAATTAATAATTAGATAAAATTAATTATACACCTTCTACTCACTTAGCAACTAGAAATCTTGCATCAAAATCTAGACTTTTCATTGATGTATTAACTTCCAAACAACCAATGTACTGCAACAAAAAAAAGATAACATAATAATATGTGTAATAAATGTTTTTTACAGAAAGACATGGTACAAATAAATTTTTGTAAACTGAACGTACAAAATTACAAAGATTACCATAAATATCACTAGAGTAAAAAAAAAAAAAACATTTACAACAAAATTTAAAATTATAAAAACAATGCAAATTTTTGTTTTAATGAAATTATTTTATCCAGTCAACTACAAGAAATGAGTAAAAACTGAATGCAAGATATGATTTGGCTTTTTTCTTTTGGAGTCGCTGATCTACTGAAACTGCTCTCTATTCCTTTCTTTTTATGTATAATCTCTAACCTCAATGTAATTAGTGCATCCTACATAATCTCTAAACTGTTTTATAAACTTCAATGTCTGGCTTCATCAACAGTTATTACTCTTTACTCATCTGTCTATAACAAAGTTAACTAAAACTGTTTAGTCTTAATATATATATTTTTTCTTAAGTGTTTTTTTATTCTCAACCAATTTCAATATTGTCATAGTTCCTAGAAGTCTATTTCTCTTTGTCTGCCCTGATATCATTTCTTCAACTTGCGTATTCAGAAATTTATTTTTATCAATTTTACGTAATTCTTTAGTGGTCTGCTTGCTTGTAAATTATTTTTGTTATATCTTTGTTCCCGAATTCCACACGTTTTCTCTAATCGTTCTCATACTAACACTAAGACACTACTCTTGTTGTCAACACACACACACACACACACACACTCTTCTGTCCATTGCTTTGTTCGCTTCCTCTACCTCTCACCACGCAAGCTTTGGTCATTCTAGTCCTGACTTTCACGTTGTGTGGATCCTGGTCCTCCAGTGGAGGACCAGGCTTCGATGTTCTCTCTCTCTCTCTCTCTCACATATAATGTTAATACTTTCGTTGTCTTCATACTCTCATACGCTGTGGTATTCCTCTGTCTAGTTCTACCCGTCAGTGGTTCGTTATTTCACCGATCTCTATGTTTAGTTTAGCCTCGTTTCTTTGTTAAGTTATTCTTCAAATTATGTATAATACGTCTATGTTGAAAGTGCTTCAATTACTACAAACTGCCAATTCTATCGATGCTGAATCTTCTCGAGCTGCTGATTACATTTTCATCGATGCAGAATCTCTCCAAACTCGTTGCTACATATTTGAGATGCCACGTCCTGTTCAACTTCTAAACCACGTCTCACTCCTGTATTCCTGATACACCACTGCAGACTACGCCCAGGATTACTGTATGTATTTATTTACCTTCATTCACGAGTTCGTCTCTTGCTAATATTTGTGTGCTACAGGCAAGTTCAATTTTCATTATTTATTACATTAAACAGTTATTTTATCATTAAAATTTGTGGAACATTTAGTTCATCATACCTTATGCCTTTCAAGTTTCAATTTCAATTTCAAGTTTAGTTTAAAAAACCATTTATTCACTTAAGTGCAATCATGATAGGTGGCTTACCTATTTTACGTGCTTTATTATTACAATTTGTTGTTATGGTAATTAACTCTATAATTTAATCTTGTAACTTGTTAATCGCAGAAATTAATCCTTTTTCTATTCATGAACTGAATTCATAATACTTCTCGTAAATTAACCTAAAGCAAATTACTCCTGATGTGCAGTTATGTTTTAGAACTTTGTAATTTTATATTTTCAAGAATGCTTATTTACCAAAATGAACTCTATTTATATATTATTACTTATTTTAATGTGATTATATTGTAATTAACTCTTTTTTATACCGAAATTATTGTAATTTATTTTTCTAAGTTAATGACATCTGTTCATTGCTAATTTTCATATTACAGTATATGTCAGTAGTGCAACTGTTTTCCAGTTACACTTTTCTATTGATGTTATGTTTTAAGTATCTAATTGAAAATAAGGTGATTTATGTTCTCTTGTTTTCAAGCTTAGTTAAATTGTGTATCTGAAAAATGTTTATTCATGTATTTTTCTTATTTAATATCATTGTTCATATGTTGATTCAGCTGATATTTCTTATATAGAATTAAGATGTTTATTTCATAATTTCTTTTAATTTTTAAGGTTATGATTTAACATAAGTTCAGTTATTTTCTTTCTAATTAAAGTCCAATTTCTTTTGGCAAATACGAGCTGTGTTTTCTTTTATTTTTTGTTAACTTTACCCAACATTGTTCTTGAAATTTCCTGAAAAGATCACTGCAATAGATCACTTTGTTCAGTAGGGAGTGGAATCCTGGTGAGTGAAGATATATTTTTGGTTCCTGGTGATCACTGAATTCACAAGTCGATAGGTGGGTTATTGAAGAGTTATACGGAGGAAATTAATTAGAAAATGGTGCTATAGAGGAAGAAGAGGAAGTCGAAGAGGATGAAAGGGGAGAAACATTACTGAGATCTGAATTTTAGAGAGCATTAAAAGATCTGAATGGTAGAAGGCTCCTGGAATAGACTGAATATACCTGTAGAATTACTGTGCAGTGCAGGTGAGTAAACGATTGATAGATTATACAAACTGGTGTGTAATATATTTGTGAAAAAGGGGAAGCTCCGTCAGACTTCAAAAAGAGTTTTTAGTCATGATACCAAAGAGAGCAGGAGCAGATAAATGTGAACAATACAGAACAATTCGCTGAACTAGCCATGCATCAAAAATCTTAACTAGAATTATGTACAGAAGAATTGAGAGGAGAGTGGAAGAAGTGTTAGGAGAAGACCAATTTGATTTCAGGAAAAGTTTAGGAACAAGGGAAGCAATATTAGCGCTCAGATTAATAGTAGAAGGACGATTAAAGAAAAACAAACCAACATACATGGCATTTATAGGCCTAGAAAAGGTATTCGATAACATAGACTGGAATAAAATGTTCAGCATTTTAAAAAAATTAGGGTTGAAATACAGACATAGAAGAACAACAACTGCTAATATTTACAGGAACCAAACAGCAACAGTAATAATTGAAGAACATAAGAAAGAAGCTATAATAAGAAAGGAAGTCTGATAAGGATATTCCCTATCCCTGTTACTTTTTAATCTTTATATAGAACTAGCAGTTAATGATGTTAAAGAACAATTTAGATCCGAAGTAACAGTGTAAAGTGAAAAGATAAAGATGCTATGATTTGCTGATGTTATAGTAATTCTAGCTGAGAGTAAAGAAGATTTAGAAGGAACAATGAACAGCATGGATGAAGTCCTACGCAGGAACTACCGCATGAAAATAAACAAGAACAAAATGAAAGTAATGAAATGTTGTAAAAATAACAAAGATGGATCACTGAATGTAAAAATCTGAAGAGAAAAGATTATGGAGGTAGAAGAATTCTGTTATTTGGGAAGTAGAATTACTAAAAATGAACAAAGCTGGAGCGATATAAAATGGCGAATAGCACAAGTGAAACGAGCCTTCAGTCAGAAATATAATTTGTTTACATCAAAAATTAATTTAAACCTCTGAAAAAGATTTTTGAAAGTATATGTTTGAAGCATAGCTTTATATGTAAGTGAAACTTGGACGATCGGAGTACCTGAGAAGAAAAGATTTTGAACTGAAAAGATTTTGAAATGTGGTGCTATAGGAGAATGTTAAAAATCAGATGGGTGGATAAAGTGACAAATGAAGAGGTGTTGCAACAAATAGATGAAGAAAGAAGCATTTGGATAAATATAGTTAAAAGAAGAGACAGACTTATAGGCCACATATTAAGGCATCCTGGAATAGTCGCTTTAATATTGGAAGGACAGGTAGAAGGAAAAAATTGTTCAGGTAGGCAATGTTTAGAGTATGTAAAACAAACTGTTAGGGATGTAGGACGTAGGGGGTATACCGAAATGAAAACTAGCACTAGATCTTGGAGAGCTACACCAAACCAGTCAAAACAAAAAACACTTTCAAAGCAGTAATACTGTAATAGTTTTTTTTTTTTAGATCAGGATATCTCTTATGGTACCAGAGTACAGATAATACTAGAATTCTGAAGTAAAATTTAAAACAAAAATTATGAAAAAAAAAACAACAGATATTTTAATACAGTACTACACTATAAGGTGTTATTATAAAGTAAATTATTTATTTGAGTGAGTGATGGTAGCCTAAAGGCGCACAGGAAGTGTGTGATAAGTGCTTCCTTTATGAAAACAGGATTGTTGATTACAACATATAAAACAAAAGGCAGTTGTTGAGCATTATAAAAGATTGAGATAACAATGAGAATGTATTGAGAATTTATTTATTTTGTATGATAATCATAACTTCCTTATCTGTGAGCCCATCAACCACAGAGGTCAAAATCTAGCCAGCAAATATTATATTAGTACTTTCCAATAGCATCAAAGAAATCTGATGAATTGTTTCCAACCATAAATATTCTTCAAACAATAAAATTAAACAATTTTTTTTTATTTATCTTTTATCTCCTTTTCAAAAATTGTACTTAAAAAGGGAGCTACCTTTTTTTTAAAGTAAAGTATCAACCTTGGATTACCATAACTGCCAGAAAATCAACTTACTTCAGTGACTTACAAAAAAATCAACTTGCTTTTTTACAAAAATTTAACTAGTATTTATATAGAAAAATACAATGTTATAAGTCGAAATTTGGGGAAAAATTGATTTTCTGTAGATATAAAAGAAGATAAAGAAATATTCTTACCCTGACAGCATATGTAACACCTGCTTTTGTAATAAGATGATCTGAGTGAAGCCATCCTCTAGCTGGTTTACTCATGAAGTTCCCAATATTGCCAGCACCATCTGGCACTGGACGTGGCATACTGATTCTGGTTAGGACAAAACAACAAAAGAATGCATTCATTTTATGTTAAATAGCTGTTTAATATTTATTAATTCATCTGTCAATATTCAGTCAGGTTATTTATACAATTTATCACTGTCTTTTGCCATTATAATTTACTTAATGTAGTCAACAATCTAAAAACAAATTTTAAATCAATAACTTTGAATTTTACATTTGTGCAGGCATGCACGTTTAGACACATACGTGTACACAAAATTACACTAGAAATTATAATCAATGGTTAACATTAAGTTATAGCTTTTAATGGGAAAATCATATTTACATAAGATTCAATCAAAATCACATGTCCCTTCAAAACATAATTTTTTAAAGTAATGGTCCATTTTTCAAAGTGACATCATAAGTCCAATGTAAAAGTGACTTTATATGAAAATACGATGTGAGTATATGTTTCTACAGAAATAAGATAATTTATACATTTACACATAATAAGCAGATATTATTTCTAAAGCATATTTTATAAATTAGAAAAAGTAATTAAGATTATATATACAATGAAATACAATAACTATATCTATATAAATAATTTTATTTCCACCTCCTACTCCATAAAAAAATAAATTTAGGTAGTTTCATTTCCATCTTTAACTTAAAATCAGTAACACCAATTTTTATGAAATCTACATCAAATAAATTGATACAGGTATAAGACTACAGATACAACTTTCACAAAGGCAAAACAAAAGCTGTTGTTTGAAACTTATTAAGTGGAATGTCTAATAAAACCACTTAAGAAAGGGATTTTAAACATATAAACAGTAAACTGTATAACAATACTGACAGTATTAATTATAAAAGTAGAAGAATAATAGTATCAGAGGTGCAGCTAGAAAACTGTAGTTATGGAGGGAAGCAGGAGCTAATATGTGGCAAGATAACATTGTAAAAGGTATTGTTTGTAGAGGATTATCAGAAGGGGTTTTGGATGAAAAAATATTAATGATGAAATCAGAAGGCTCTATATTGAGTTCAGTGTATGACAGAGCTCTTCAACAAAAATAAAGCAATAAGGGCAGATGATAAACTATAACAATTATTGTATTAGAAAAACATAAGGCTAAATAAACCACTTAGATTGATATGTGGAAACTGTGAAACTACAAAGGTATCAACAGTTCTTTCCTAAATGTATTTTTTCTAAACCAATGGAAACAAAATTAAATAATTATAGTCCAAAACTACTGGACTAAAGTCAATATTTTGCACAAAAATTATACTCTCATTACATTAGTTAACAGGTAAAAAAGGACATGTGTGGTGGAAGCTGTAGTAGATTAAGGTTTCAGAAAGGGCATGCAAAAAAGAGAGGGCATTCTGAGTCTCGACTACTCTCTAATCTTAGGTCTTAAGAAAACATTTACCTACATGACATTTGTAATCTTCAAAAGACATTGATTAATGTAGATTGTAAATAAATGTTTAAAGATTTAAGGAAAACTGGGAACAAATTAAAGAAGATTAAATTTAGTCTTGTTTAAACAGTATTCAATCTGCATAAGAACCAGGTAGCAATGACATCAGTAGAAAATGAAAAAATGCCAACTCTGAGACAATGTAGTAACATCAGTTTCAATCTGGTATAGTTTATTGTCACCACTTAAATTCTGAGTCTATCTAATCGAATTCATCTATTATTTGAAAAATCATGTATGCTAAGAATAAATAATATTTTTTTTCAAATATTGAGAGAGGAAGCTTCCTTTTAATAGCTCCACGAGCTCATTCATTGGTTAGTATTTCTACATAGCCAGGAATCAAGAAATAACTGACATATCTATTACAACTGCTGAGACATATGTAATATCCACAATTATTGGAAGTGCAGTGAATATGTCAGAAGCTTTTATTGAATCACAGCACAACAGAATACAGTAGAACCCATCTGTGACTTGATTAAGGATCATGGAGTATAGTAGCACTGATGAATGCAAATATGCTGCACTGTGAGTAACATGTGACCAACTTAACAGTTTATGGAATGACCCTGTTTATACCCACCAGTATAAATCACTACACACAGGTTCACAGGTATCACTGTTGGTTGTAACAATCCTCTTGCTGTCTGTTTTCTTATACTTTTTTTTTATCTCTACTCCCCTGGGCCGGACCGACTTGGTAGTATTACGGCACCCAGGGTAGTGTCCGTTATTCTAATAGGCCCTCCCCACCTACCGGCTACATACCGGCATGGCAGGTCAGGCCTACCGGTGGCTCTTTTGAGATTTTTTATTCACTATTTTGTCCTTTACGGAATCACATCATACCAACAAGTCGTGATGTGGCCCCAGGATCTTTTGTAATACTCTCTTATCCTAACATACCCCATGGAGTCCTCAGCGGATCATCAGAACCGGCACACCTAAGCATGCTGGCTCTCACCGCTGAGGCTGTCCACCCAACCTAACATACTAATAGCCCAACCTTTTTTCATCTACATTCTTGTGTGTTAACACTGTCTTTATGTATTCAGCAACCTTCCTCGAGTTTTCCTCACTGCTAAGCATGAAGTCCATTTCTTATACCTTTCACTGAAAGTGAAAATGAAGTGATGGAAGTTCCCTTAGAGAGTAAGCACATTATACACAGTGAATGTAGTTTTTGAGATTTAGTATCATAAATATATATTCTAAGCTAACATTCATTAGGACTATTAATATAGAATGTTTTACAAAACAGCACTCAACAAATTTCTGAAAATAATACCATAAGAGGATATTGAGGTTTTGTTTTTATTTAACACTTCTACATCACCACTAAATGATCCCATCATTGACACAGAGAAGGAGGCTCACCACTAGTTGCTAAAATACTAACTACTGGAAGAAACAAGTCAAAGAAAGCCATTACAGACACGCATGATCCAATCTTAAATGTTGTTTGTCTGTAAGAGGAATAAAAAAACTGAACCATAATTCAATTAAATTCCAACCAGGTTCTGTAAAAGTTTTTAAGCATGCATATGTTTGTTCAGGTGTTATTAGCTGTTACTAACATATAACATACATAAACAAGCACTAATTTTAGATTCCCATATTTACTCATATCACACAAACTAAAAATAAACATGTTAAAAATCTTTCATGGTGCGATATCAAAATTACCTGATAATTATTTTTAAAATGTTGATATATTAATCAATCATAGATAGCAAAGGCATACATATGTTGTTAAAAAAACTGAAAATTTAAATCCAGTATTCTTCTCCTAATTATCTATGAAGTAACTGAATTTTTAAGTAAATCCTTGGCAGTCATTAATAAGCGTGACGACAAATTGCAAAATCATTCATGTACTATGAACAAATGACATGACAGAGTTTTAATGTTATCTACAATACTATTGATAGCAACAAAACTAGAATTAAACTAAGGACACTGGCCAGTGGAACTTCATTTACCACAATAAGAACTGAAAATTGTTCTGCCTTCTCGAACACAGAGTTTTGAATTTGTCTAGGAATCCTGCAATACAGCACAGCATATACTACCTACACCTCCCACTCCTTCCTACAAGGAATGACATCCTACATGTTTGCTTTTTCCAAACACAATGTTTATTATTATACTTATTTTGTTTTGTTTGTTTTGAATTTTTTCCAAACACACGGCAAGTGTGTTTGGAATCAGCCATTACCACATAAAAGCATTCTGCACAACTGTTTCAAGAGCAATTAAGCAAATAAATGGTTATAGGATAAATAACACCATTTCACAGCTAATGATTAGGGTGTCTAATGCCAATTAAAAAAATTGGTGTCATACACTCTTTTTTTTTATGCCATGAATTTTATGATGCAATTTGAGAGTGATTTCATTATGATAGTCCCCCCCCCCCTACAATTCTTCTCAACTGACAAACATTCATTGGAACAAACTATTTTCCGGCCAGAAAATGTAATAACTGGGCAGAATTCATCAGTTGAGAGGTGCCTTATATTTCTGACATTATGAAAGTGCTTTTCATTACCACCAGGGTTAGCAAATTCTCATTTGATTCAGTATACATACTTAAATATGTATATCTATAAATATTTAAAGGCAGCATGCCATCCTCCCACCATTTATTCTCAAAGTGGGCATAACGCCCCCTTTGTGGGCACTAGAGGCTTTCAGGGGGGGGCAGTAGAAGGCCCACAGAAAATTGAGGGCGTTCAGGCGGATTAGGAAGGCAATGGCTGATTAAAAAAAATACAAAAATTATGATTTCCTTATAATTTCAAAGTAAAATGTAAGTATCAACTCAGAAATAGGATATGCCACATTTAGAAACAATAATTGCAATTGCTGTTTTTAAGATGCACATCTTAAAAATAGCAATTGCAATTATTATTTTTAATAGATGGTAAGTTTAAAAATTTTTGATTCTCAATGTGGGCAGTGGGCAAAAAAGTTTGAGAATCAATGCTCTACACCAATAGTCCAAGCAACCAAATGATTTGTTCAAATGTAATCCTTCAGATACTCATAAATATAATACTAGGACAAAAGATTATCTCATTTTAGAAGCATATAAAACCAAATTATAAGAAAAGACGCCTAAATTAAATGAGTACAAAATATTTTAATTATATTACAACCCACTTGAAAGTAAATCAAAGGCATTTACTTCACACTGTGCTACTTTCTATTTTTTATTGTTGCTTATGGCTACAATGGAGAGGATGAGTTACAAGAATATACACTGTGAATTCAATAATTAGGAATGTAAAAAAAATCACATTAGTATACGATGTATGGTGGTTGTTATTGCACACATTGTAACTAATTCAATTTTATAAATTTTGAATTTTTGTAAATTATACAAAACAGTGATTATTTCTGTAAGCAAATTTATAAAGTACTGGAGCAATAAAAAAGGTTCACTTTAGCATCTAAGCAGAAAATGTTAATGTTAATGGCGACTGGATAAATAAATCCAATCTAATAATATCTAATCTAATTATTATCTAATAATATCAGTAATTAAAAATGTTAACATATCCATATTTATTTATGAATGTGCAATTTTTGCTAAAAAAATGGGCAATACAAACCAGATGGCAGAGCTGTTATTGTATAACTTAACACAATATTTTGGTCTTATTATGCTTCCATTACCATATTTAATAAATTACAAAACCATTTAAAACTCTTATTAATTTAAGAAAAAATTTAAAAGTTCTCTTTACAAGAACTCTATTACTCATCAAGGAATTTTTAAAATTATTTAATTAAAAATTAAAAAGGAGCTCTGAATTCTCTGATCTCCAATCACTGTATACAAAAACAAAATGTGCAAATAATTCTCATTAACATCTGAATTGTGATTTATTTTATATATCTACTACCTTTATGTATTTACTTTAATATTATTTCATGTATTTTATACTTAAAGTAGTTAATATGGACTTAATAACACATCAATTTTTATTTTCTGATGTGATCTGTATAATATGTTATTATTATTATATTAATATAAATATTTATATATTTAAATATATTATATTACATATAAGTAATTAATTATATATATTATAATATAATATATGTTTGGTCTGGTGTTAGCTGTTACTAACATGTAACAACTAACATCTTACATTCATATCAATGAATGTAAGATGTTAGTTGTTATTTATTTAAAAATTTAATACTTTCCTATATTTAAGAAAAAGGCTAGATTCCTGTTCCTCACAGAACTTTCAGATTCAATTCCTCACAACACATTGACATTTACCACTACAATTACCTAACTCATCTCCCTCATTAAACAAGTAAAGTATATCTGAGGTGATAATAAGTAAGATAAAATAAATCATATGACCCAAAGAAATAATAAATTGCAAAATTATGTTATTTGTGTTATGTTACGTTTCTAGAGATTTATTCAGATAATTCTGTGAAGAAATATTAATACTAAGAAACTCAATCTACTGTAAGGTTTTTAAAAGATATTTAGTAGTTTTAATTTAAATGGAACTTACAAAATTAAACTCATAAAACTTATGGAAGTAAATATGATCCTATTAACATTTTCAGTAATATTAACATAACTATCCTATTAATATAAGTCAGAATAAGGCTAACCTAACAAAACAATATCACAACCTTACACCTGACTGATTCTACTTTTTTAAACATCCTCTCCCAGATTTTCATGTTACAATCTTATGAGGGTTTTTACTACAAACAAAAATAATTTAACAAGTTAACATACTCAAACTAACTGAAAATTAAACACGGAAATTGGTAGTTAGATGACTCATATTAAAATAATTGAAATTTACTTAATAAATGAGTGTTTATGTAACATTATCATTAACAATATAAAAATGAAATCTATAAATGAACGGTTAAATGTAAATTAACAGTATGAATTTAGTAGCTAGTTTCCTACGGGTAAAATTTGTAGAGTTCAGCACCTTGTGCTGTACTATGTAAATTCAAAAATTGATTTTTTTCACCCGTTTTAAACAACACAGATAATAAAAAATACTTATTGAATCAATGCTAAGCCAACTACACGAGAGAGTACGTTTTATTTAAAACCAAACTTAATTTGGTGGAATCAAATTCAATAGAAGACAGTTAGGATAGGTTATGCTAATAATATATTTCTATTTATACGTTCAGAGTATCAATGAAGAAAAACCATTGTTTATCTAGCTAAGCAAACGGTAATCAATAATAAACAGAAATAGATTACTATCACCGAACTACTAAAAAACTAAAACTTAAAAACTGGGTGGGTCCAATAAATTTTGACGTACCTGTTAGTCAACGTGAGATACTTTTTGACATATTCAGAAAAAAATTCTACTGTTCTTTCAACATTATATAGCTAGTTTATTATTTATTAATCATATTAAAAATATTTATTAACGGACTAATCTGCACTTTCACACTATAATCAGTCCCAAACTATATAACAAATTAAACAACTTCTCTAACTACCGTACACGACAAACAAGCAGCTGGCTCAATGACGACACAATTCATTGACAGTTGATGGAATGAATGAAAATGAAGGTCGTATTACATTGTAAACGTAAACATATGATTTTGGGCATTAATGACTATATTTTAAGGACCAATTTTAATTTTAATAACTCTTATATAAAGTTGAAATTGAAGTTCTGTTTTAAAATAGAGTATATTGTTATTCGATTGAGTTGTCAAAACAATTCATATCGTAAATACTACACAGAAATTCAGGCGTGAATAGAAATGATTTTGTTTATTCACGCAATACAATTATTTTAGTATGTGATTACATAATTTAATATGCCCGGCATGCTGCTACTACTGAATCTAAATGTTCATTATTTCGTCAAAAATAGCTTTGTGATAACCCAGTAGATAATTACATAGCGTTATGTAATTAAATTGAGTTTTATTTTATGAAAAACACAACATACAATATCAGATACCCTATTTTAATAATAAATATAAAAGTAAAACAAAATAAATTAATTGCACTTTCATAAAAAACACAAATGAAGTTTACCAATTTTGCCAATATGTGTAGTTTCATTTTTATAGGAAAATAATAAAATTTAATGAAATTCATGTAATGAATAAACTATTTAGACATTTCTTTTTCTACAAGGAGAAAAATGTGTTATAAAACATTTGCTTAACTTACTGATAAGGCTATTGGCCACTTACCAGTTATTAGGAAAACATTTCTTGTAACATTGCTATCCCACATAAGGTTTTGCTTTTTTCATCCTTTCAATATATTATATGCACTGAAACTATCTTGAGACACTGCTCTCATATGAACTACTGTCTGCCACAAACCATTTTTTTAGCATAACAAATTTTATTATTTTGACCTCCTCTACATGGATATTGAGATATGAGCAGCTTTTTAAAATCAACTTCCTCTATCAAGAAATAGTGGGAACCTTCTGAATTACCTAAGTTGTAAAATTTACTTAAAGTAATGCCAGTGAGGTAATCATACATCACAGCTTGTAAATATAAAGAAATATATCAAATAGTAGGGAGGTTTCACTGATATAATTTCATGATGATAGTGATGCAAAAACCATAAAAAGAGGCTGACTTCATTTTTAAAATCCTTACTACTACTAATGATCACTGCCATTACTTTTATTTTGGACCAAAAGAAAGGTAAAACAAAAAATCAAAATTGTGCTCTTATAGATATGTTTCTACATGACAAAGGTTGTGAGAAGTTTTGCAGTGTTTTTGTTGACTCTCAAAATGAATTTGTTACACTTGTTGCATATAGACTTTATTTTATTGTTAATTTTTATAACAAAAAAAAACTACCTAACATCTGCCTGTTTACTTTATTATATTACACCTGAATTTATTTGTTAATAAAACTTGGAGTAGGTGAAATTTTAAACTGACTAAACAAACAATATTGAGTAGATCTTAGTTGTCCATTATTGCAGTACAGAGGTGCTTTGGAAGAAATAGTTGGTTATCAAGGATTTTGAAGAATAATAATGGACAATAAAGTCCTTGTTTAGAAATATTAACTAGTTCTACATTATCTCTTGTCTAAAAAAACTCTCAGAATTAGTTCAATAAAAGTTCTTTCTCTTTTCATTTTCACACATAACCCACACCAGAAGAAAATATTACAAGTATCTGTAGATCCATATTAAATAGGATTAACTATATCTATATTCAGTTAATTATAATAACAGATAAAATTATTATTTGCTATGTGAATTACTTCCTTTACAAAAATTTAAAAAAATATATTATAATGGGAATAGTTGATAAGTAAAGTATGATTTAAGGCTTTTTTTAAATAAATTAAAAATTTACTCTCTTTATAAATTCATAGAAATATGGTTCCAGAAGTTCTTTCTGGTGATAAAGCAGTAACAAAATATGTCTGAACAAATTTTATTTTAATGTTATGACTTTTTACTTGTTACTATATACATTAAATCTAGATCCTTGCTGTTCTTGGGTTCAATTCCTAGCAAAGATATTTTTCTTTTAAGCCTCCATGACCACCGTTAGGTATTGCTTCAGAGGATGATGTGAAATAACAATTTTGTAGCACGTGAAATTGCTACAAAATTGTCATTTCATTTCATCCTCTGAAGCAATACCTAACAGTGGTCTCGAAGGCTTAAAAAAAACATCTGCAGCTGATTTAGAATGTTACAGCTCATCATTATACCATCTGCTAATACTTTTGGAATCATTCCTCCATGAATTCAAATTTTTTTTTAGATGTAATCATTTATTGGGACACTGTCAATAAATACATATATTGTAGTAGCAGTTTTTAACATATTGAAAACAATATGAAAATTATACTTAATGAATGTTTTTAATTTATTAGTTTTTTTTTTAATTAGAATTTTGTTTTTTGTAGTTGCATAATTCAGCAGAGATTCTACTGCATGAGACACAAGAAAGAATTCTCTACTCTCTAAAGATAATCTTTTCTTAAATGTCTGAATATTAGGATCTTTTTTTCTGTGTCACAATAACATATCTTAGTAGGTGGTCAGAAAATTTCTTTGATATATCACTATTATTACAGTTGATTTGTTTATTAAAAATTCCAATTCTCAATTATCACCTCCTCTAATTGGTAAGTGCAAACTTATATATCCTTTACAAAGTTGAAATGATATTTCCTTTAAAATTATCTTTTCTTTTCCATTTCTATTCTTTTTTTCAAAACGATGCAACCCTGTTAACCATCCATGTTAAAGTAATACCAGAAAAGTATAAACATTTGAGAATAAACAAGGGCAAAAATGATCAGTCCATATTTTACAGTTTATTTTTTTATATTATTGTAATGAATACTTGCTTGTAAAAGACCTCTATCATCTGATAAATTTTACAAATATTGGAACAAACTGATTCCCACAAATCCTTCAGATATGTTTCTAAGGATTCCATATGCTTGTTAGCTAAAGGAGTCCAATTACAGCTTCAATATCAACTTAAGCGTTCAACGAAACATATTCTCTTGAACAGTTGCTTTTATTTTTCATATTCATATATTTGTATAGATGACAATTTTTTTTTCTATTTAAAATAGCAGCCATACATCAATTCATCCTTCTCTAATAGGTTCTGGATAATGAATAATAACAGAGTTCTTTCCACTCTTTATGACCAGCAATGGCATCTGGTTAGCAATCTGTACAAATTTAATCAATTAACTCTTACTAATATATAAACAATAACATATGAATACCAGGGGACTGTGATGTAATATATTCTATATTATAAACATTTTGAACACTTTAAACCACAAAAACTACACCCATGAAATATTGATGGTATCACTCTAAAAGGGGGAAAATAAATCTATAATACATCACTTTTCTGAATCAGACAAAGCAAATAGCAATGTCATCATTAAAATGAAGTACTTCATGAAGACAGATGAAATATTGTTTATCCATGAACAAGAATGTTGATGTTCTGTGTGATGAAAACACAATAAAACAACTTATCAACAATATAAATATTTAATCACTACAAAACCATAATTACATTTAAAACAAATAAAACCTCTACTTCCAACCTTCAATCATTCCACAAAATTAACAAAAAGGATATACCTTTTTGTTAAGTCTTACAATATACATCACAAATGCTTCAGCATACAGACTTACTCAAAACCTAGAAAAAATCATCCTCAGGCAATAGATACACTTTGATAAAAACAGTTTAATAAAAAGAAAATCCCTTTTGGCATGCTGGAAGACAGAGGTAGATTTCACTGGTACTAAGAAGGTGATAAAAAAATGTCCACCTTAAACTTAGAAAAACTTCAAATTTATTCAGTACAACAATGGTTGGATGTGAAAAAAGTTTCACTTGTTTGACATACAACAAGCCCCATCTTACAATTCCAGCAACATTTTGGTCATCCCTTGCTGTAAGGGCTGGTCATATCAAAAATTGTTTCAAACAAAAGTTTTAGGTAATGTTTAGAGGACTAATGACCACTTTAAACAGATTCAATACTGTGCTTATTAAGGGAAGTATGATTTTTTTGTTGGTCTTCAAAACCCCATTTTTTCCACCCCTGGGCCAATGGTTGGAGATATCAAAAAAATTTACTTACATAAGTTTTATGCCCTTATTCAAAGAATAATAGGAACTTTAAGTGAATTCAATGTTTTGCTTAAAAAAAACATTATAGCAATATTTTGTTTTTTTTCAAAAAATCCAGCCCATTACTAACCCCATGGTCCAACTTTTTGCCGTTAACAAACTCGTCCGAGATTTTGGGTTGAGTTATTTTTAGGGAACAATTTGAAAGTGATTGGCGGGAAATTATGGCAGTTATTGTGTCCACAAGAAAGTGAAATATATATATGTATATATACAGGTGATTCGAAGAAACGGGAAATTTTAAAAATTAAATAACGTTAATGAAAATTTTTTTTAGAAAATGAATTTTATTTCATGTAATTGTACAAATGTTGCCATTTTAGGATACATACATTTTAGTTTATTTTTTAAAGATGACTTCTTGCAGGTGACCTCCTGTTCTACGTAAACACTCACGAAGTCTCTTCGTTAAATTGTTCATGGTTTGACGTAACATCTCAACTGGAATTTCCGCAATTGCTTCTCGGATCTTTGTCTTCAGTTCTTCCGTTGTAGCAGGTATACTGTGGAACACTTTGCTTTTAAGGTGACCCCACAAAAAGTAATCGCAAGCTGAGAGATCAGGCGATCTGGGAGGCCATCTAATGTCACCATTTCGTGAAATGACACGTTGTCCAAACAATCGGCGTACAGCTGCAAAATCGATATTCGTGCAGTATGTGACGTTGCTCCGTCTTGTTGAAACCAGGTTGTGTTAAGAATCGGTGGAAATCTCTTTTGTTGTTCCACAACAAAGGTTTCAAGCACGGCTACGTAACGAGGCGACGTCATTGTAATCGCAAGACCGTTGTCATCCTCAAAAAATAAGGGCCTATAAACCGTAAGATGGCATAGCACACCACACGGTCGCTTACTGGCTGTGCAACGGACGCTGGTGTAGCTGCGTAGGATTTTCTTGTGCCCAGTATCCGAAATTTTGCTTGTTAACAAATCCACTGAGGTGGAAATGCGCTTCGTCTGACATCCACAGTTCGTGAACAAACTCTTCGTTATCATTTATCTTCTGAAGCATTACATTACAGAATTGTGCTTGCACAACTGCATCGTTCGGTTTCAGTTCCTGGACGATCTGCAACTTGTACGGATGGAATTGCAAGTCCTTCACTAACATTCTTCACTAACACTTGAACTATGCAATTGTAAAGATGCTGAGAGAAGACGGATTGACCGATGTGGACTTCGTGTGACAGCATCTTGTAAAGCTTGAACATTCTGTGGTGTACGGACGGTTCGCTCAAGGCCTGGAGGTGTCTTTTTCATTGCCGAACCAGTTTCCTCAAAATTAGATATCCATGTTTTAATTGCATGTGCTGATGGAACACGGTCGTGCCGTCCCAGATTAAAATGACGGCGAAATTCTCTATGCGCTCCCTCCACACTGTCATTGATTTTTTTAAACGCTTTAATAGCAAATGCACGTTGCGCACCACTCCAAGGATCCATGACAACTAAATGGCAGGTTAGGTTAGAGAGGCTGGCGCCACTTATCAAGTGGTACCAATCGCCCACGGCTACCAACACAACTTTCAAAATTTCCCGTTTCTTTGAATCACCTGTACATAAATGTATATATAGACTTTTGAGCTGACAGTAGTTTTGGGGTCTGGGGGATGTGAAATGTGAAGATATATCAAAATTTTCCGGAAGTCAGATCATGGTACCAATTACAATAGGTAGCTTTCTTATCAAATGTACCTAACATACCTGTACCTAATACGTACCTGTACTTAATATGTACCTGACATATTAAGCAAAAATATTCATGTTCCCACACAACTGCACTTGCCTCATCTATTAAAAAAAAAACCTCTACAAAAATGTTTCCATTTCTGAAATAATCAAATCCTACACAACCAATTCAAACAAAGCAATCTATTTAAAGTACTAATAACTGAAACAATAAGCACCCTCAGCAAATTCACAAAATAAAACTACTCTTTTTGCAACAAAGAACTTTAAACACACAATCTGAGAATTTAGCTATGTGGTCACTGATCTAAGATATACTGGGTAAAACATTCTAGCAATATGCTGATAAAATAAAACCCCTCACATACTGACAGACACCCAAAAAAAAGTCTTTTGTAACAAATATTTAGATGAAACAATTATTCGTTGCATGTAACACCAGCCAATGTAAGTAATTTCACACATTTACTAACAAAATTCACAAAAGTATAGATTGATATTAACAAACATGAAAAAGCCAAGGCATAAGCTTCTTGGGCCTTATAATCACATAACATAAACAAAGAAAACCTCCCACAATTGTCTCACTCACAGACATGAACTTCCAAACACTCTATACATTACAAATTTTCTGCGTATGGAACAACGTTTATGTAGTCTTCTCATTATTCTACTTTTAAAAAAGAAATACTATAATAATGAATTGCATAAAACAAAATATTTAGCTAAGTAAGTGGATATTAAGAATAATTTCTACACAAACTTCACTGCAAAAAACAGAAAAAAAGACAAATAGAAACAATGAATTCATAACACTTAGATTGACAGAAAATGAAGGCTATAACATTGCATACTGAGCCATGAATAATACAAAATAAAGATTATCAGAAAAAATTTGCATAAACAAACCCAGAAATTTGATTTTTTTCTTTCTATAATAATAAGAACTCATAAAAGCACTACAATCCACTAAAGAATCCACTTTCTCAGACCATCTCGCTGAAACAAGCCATACAGGCCCAAACATCAGTATGAAATTCTTACATACATTTCCAGCAGATGCAAATTTGGTATATTAGTAGTCTGAATTACAAAAACTTAAATCAATAAATACCATGTAAATCTCATACTATTCAAACTCATCATAAATACAAAAATTGTTTAAAACTCAATTTTAACACCAGCACTGCAACACTCTTTAATATAAAGTCTTTATTGAAACTAGTTCCGACAAAAGTAGAGTTTTTCTAACTTCCGCAGTTTAAAAAGTAAACTGTTGTAAATTTTTAATAACTTTTGCAATTATTAAAAACAAGATACATCATGAATATAAAAATTCAAAATTCTAATTTACTAAATTATCAGGTTGTAATAGAAATTATCTGAATTCTACTAACACCTAAAAAAGGAGATACAACTGACAACTCATCACTGAAAAGTGTTGCCTCAAGATGTTTGTATTTTTTCAAGAATTTCATTCCAGTTTTCCTTTTCAACAATTAGTCTCATATTATGTTTAATTTGTTTAAAATTCATTAAATATAAAAACTAGCATGATAATTTAAACTTTGTTGAAATGAATGCAGAAATAAAAGATAATACTGGCGCAAGAAAATACTAGTGTACACAAAAAAATCCTAACTTCCAAAAAAAATGCCTAATAATTTTATATGTCTGTCATTTTATGTGTCAAGACACAGCTGCTATTACAGTTGTGTGATAGTGAATGTCAACCACAGTTGTCTTTAATAAACAGAATATGTGGAAATTCATTCTTAAGTGATACGTACCAATATAATGGAACAATATTTCCCATACCTCCTGGTATGAATGAAAATCTCTAGTTTTATCACACTAATTATCTTGGACTTGTTAACCTTAATACAATATCCCATGAAATGTGGCAAATCTGCTTTCTCCATTCTTTCTTGCACCTCTCGTTGTCAGTTAATATTTGTCAATATTGTCCATAAATTAGTTTGTGGATTTCTAATTAAAATTTTTTTTCATCCATCTGGTGAGGCTTTTTGTTCGACTTACTCCTATCATAGGCCATATATTAAGAATAACTGTTACCTCTCTATCAGCCTTTAATGTGGGTTACTTCAAGAGATACCAGTCAGCTTCTTGTGACCCCAACTTCACCATGTTAAGTACTTTCATGCTAAGTTTGTTCAATAATTCATTATTATTCTAATTGGGATATTCCAGTTACTCAGGAATAGGTTCTCTATATAAACTGCTAATTTCTCGAATATTTTCATTGATTGACACATTAAAACATACAAAATGTAAAAGTACTCTTCACATATAAACTGTTGATAGATTTTGAGTTCAGTATACTTATTGCTCAAAGATTGAATACATTCATTCAAAGATCAACACGGCTTTTTAAAACCCTTCAATGAACATCAATAGTAATTGAAGCTAAAATGATGTTCAAAAATACCCATACCATGCATTTAAAGGATTATTTTCCATCATGAAGAAACTCTTCCAATACCATGTGGTTTGGTTAGTATAATTTTATGTAGCTGGAAGTGAATCCAAAATTTATAAATTTTGGCAGGTGGAACTCAACTCATAAAATAGAACTGTCCAATGGAACAAAAGTGGAACTCTCCATAACTCACAAAACTGGTAGCTAATTGAATAGAGTGGTGATAACACAGGACAGACCTTGCACGGCCTTGACCTTACTTAGGTCATCAGCTGTCCAAACCTGCTTTCCGACATTTAGATCCTGTGTTCTCCTGATTCTGAGAATATCTACTCTGGTGTATTAAATATATGAACAAAACTGAAGTTTATCAAATAAGTTAATTGCTCAGAATTATCCTTAAAGTAGTGTCCATTGCTCAGTTCATAATTGTGATCTACATTTTGCTTTTGTTTTTTTACATAAGATGTGAATTCTATGGAAGTATTTGTCCAGCGAATCTTTCACAGACACAGCACATATCATTGTGAGATGACTGCGGTGGCAAAGCTTCATAGAAAATCTCCGCTGTATATTGTTCAGCAACTATATATAGGCATGATGATTGCCACGAGGTTAGAATTCTATTCTTTTAAAGATTCCCATCTCTCGGTATTACCCGAACGAATTGTACATAGAAGAAGACACAAATCGTAAACGATATTTCCAGGGTGAAATACACATGTCACGGTTTATTCATTAACAAGAGCAAACTATTCTAATGGTTGAAATCCATCATTGGATCCAGTATATAAACACACAGACACCAGATTGTTTTCAACTAATGAGACCATCAATCTCACCGATATTAATTGCCAAAAGCAAGTTTAAATTACCGTGCTGTCTGATTATGGCAAATATATCCTTCCAAAGTTACCCACCCACCATACAAGGTGAGAAAAAAGTTGTCCTACAACTTTTTGGTTGGGGTATCAGTTGATGTACAGCTTTTTTACTTCATTGTACGATGTAAAGGAAATATTGTGATCGCGAAAAATTTCGGTTTTCAGATTTCAGCTCCTATTTTCTTAATGAAATTTATTTTATCTTTTTAAATAGTTCAATCAATTCAAATAGTTCAATACGTACTTCAATTCTATTCAAAAATTTCCAGGTTATGTTGCTGATTGAAATTAACGAATAATTAAGCGGCAACTTCGTATTTTTGGATTTTTGTTTAAAAGAATGATAAGGACTATTAATTTTTCGGTGCTGAAATAATTTTTAATGTTCTCTTTGACACTTTTAGCCACAATGAAGTCATCTGTATTTATTGCAATATTGCTAGGAGTTTTATTTTTTGTGGATGTAAGTCTGTTTAATTATTTTTTTATGTACTCGACCCAAAATATTAAGACCTATATGTATTAAGATAGCTATAATTGAAATGTGCGAGATACGTACTTTGTATTGTTTTATAAATAATTTCATACCAGTAATTTAGCACTGTATTAGTTTTATACTCATTGTTATGATGATTGTACCTAGCTGTTATGTATGTTAATTATCTATAGGATTTGGTTGTTATTTGAATATCTATTTAATAGTGATATTGGGACAGAAATAATTACAGCAGTAATACCACACTTATTACTGCATTTGATTGAAAATTTCTATTTGTGATTTTATTCTAGAAGCTAAATTGTGTTGTCTCCTTTACAGCTAAGTTGACAGTTAAATAGAATTACTGAAGGGAAATAAATTTAGATTTTAGGAGCAGTAGATTGTCAGATATATTCTGACAGGCACGTCAGCCATTAGTTTAATATTTTGGCAATTTCTGTATAGGGATAAAATTAGAAGATTTCACTATCAGTCACTACCCACTGACCTCTAGTAGGTTTAGGTTGTTGTAATGACTTCTAGAAGTCGCATTGCATGGTGTCTGGCAACCACTGACTCAATTCTTGGGCTTTTATGCAGTTTGTTCCACCCCAATGGTTTTTTTATTGTATACATCATTACTGAAATATATGTCTAATTACTTCACAATGTATAGTCATTTCTTATTTTCTTTTGGTCATTTTTATTTTTGTCCATGAATATCTACAATGTCTGAAAATGTTATTTTTGATGAAAAGTTTTACAAAAAAAATTTACATATTTTTAGTAATGTGATTTGTACCAAGTGACTTCTAAAGAAAGCCGTATTAAGTGGCTACAAGACATGGACTGAATTAAAGTTAAGTTAAGGTTAATTAATTAAAGTTTTGTTTAATGTTTGGATTTTTCAAATAAAATTGGTTAATCGGTTCTTTCTGTTTCAATTGAATGCGCATTAAGCATTTTTCAGTGTTTGCACATTTTTTGCATTATAACAATTAAAGTTTTGTTTGAGGTGGAACAAACTGCAAAAGTACCAATTCTTGTATTGTCTGAACTAGAAGGTATGATGCAAACATGGACCCAGTCTAGAGAACGGGGATGATTAGTCTAATGAACTGCTCTTATAAGGGTGTTATTTATCACTTTAGAAGATTTTGTTACAACTATAATTATCCCTGTACATTGATTATACTTGTAATTATTTCTTCAGTTACTGAGCCTTATAAGATTAACTACTTTATTAGTAATATTTTTATTCTAGACTTGAGAGTGAAAATTACACAAAACTATTACTTTTTAATGACAAACCAAATCAAATTTATAACCTACTAATACAATTTAAAAACTCATGTCTTAATGATTTTAATGACTGATGCTTCTGTTTTTCACTATGATGACAACTGATGTTATTGCTAGTAATTTTCATGAATGAGAAAGAGATGTAGTCAAAAATTGTTTCAGATTGGAATTTTTTTTCATTTAGTGTGTTAAGATGTGATTCTTTTTCATGTATCATTTGCATTAAAGATGTGTTTTGTAGCTGTTGATTCAATGTTATAAGTTACTTTTGTTTAGATCTAGTTCATTGTATCTTTGTGAAATATTTTCTGAAAATGTTTTTTAAATAAATTTTTTGTGGTTTGTTATTAAAAATTTGCCATAACCATATTAGTTATTATTTTATTTTTTTAATTTTTAACAGACTGTTATACGTACATTTGTCTACTGAACTTTTAATAGAAATGTACATATTAACTATTTTATATAAAACTTATAACGGAGGTTGGGGTATTTTTTAAATTATTTCACTCATTTAAAATAGGTTTCCATCTAATAAATCAGTCTATATTTAGTTTGAGATATTATAGTATGAATTTACCCACAAATTCTAGTGTTTCAATGTGCCTTTTGTTTTTTATTTGTCTTCAGTCATTTGACTGGTTTGATGCACCTCTCCAAGATTCCCTATCTAGTGCTAGTCTTTTTATTTCGGTATACCCCCTACATCCTATATCCCCAATAATTTGTTTTACATACTCCATACATTGCTTGCCTGTACAATTTTTTCCTTCTACCTGTCCTTCCAATATTAAAGCGACTATTCCAGGATGCCTTAATATGTGGCCTATAAGCCTGTCTATTCTTTTAACTATTTTTTTCCAAATGCTTCTTTCTTCATCTATTTGCCGCAATACCTCTTCATTTGTCACTTTATCCACCCATCTGATTTTTAACATTCTCCTATAGCACCACATTTCAAAAGCTTCTAATCTTTTCTTCTCAGATACTCCGATCATCCAAGTTTCACTTCCATATAAAGCTACGCTCCAAACATATACTTCCAAAAATCTTTTCCTGACGTTTAAATTAATTTTTGATGTAAACAAATTATATTTCTGACTGAAGGCTCGTTTCGCTTGTGTTATTCGGCATTTTATATCGCTTCAGCTTTGTCCATCTTTAGTAATTCTACTTCCCAAATAACAGAATTCTTCTACCTTCATAATCTTTTCTCTTCTTATTTTTACATTTAGTGGTCCATCTTCGTTATTTCTACAACATTTCATTACTTTGGTTTTGTTTTTGTTTATTTTCATGCGGTAGTTCTTGCGTATGACTTCATCCTTGCTGTTCATTGTTCCTTCTAAATCTTTTTTACTCTCAGCTAGAATTACTATATCATCAGCAAATCATAGCATCTTTATCTTTTCACCCTGCACTGTTACTCCGGATCTAAATTGTTCTTTAACATCATTAACTGCTTATTCTATGTAAAGATTAAAAAGTAACGGGGTTATGGAAAATCCTTGTCAGAATCCCTTTCTTATTGTAGCTGCTTTCTTATGTTCTTCAATTATTACTGTTGCTGTTTGGTTCCTGTAAATATTAGCAGTTGTTCTTCTATGTCTGTATTTCAACCCTAATTTTTTTAAAATGCTGAACATTTTATTCCAGTCTATGTTATCGAATACCTTTTCTAGGCCTATAAATGCCATGTATGTTGGTTTGTTTTTCTTTAATCGTCCTTCTACTATTAATCTGAGCGCTAATATTGCTTCCCTTGTTCCTTAATTTTTCCTGAAACCAAATTGGTCTTTTCCTAACACTTCTTCCACTCTCCTCTCAATTCTTCTGTACAGAATTCTAGTTAAGATTTTTGATGCATGGGTAGTTAAGCTAATTGTTCTGTATTCTTCACATTTATCTGCTCCTGCTTTCTTTGTTATCATGACTATAACACTCTTTTTGAAGTGTGACGGAACTTCCCCTTTTTCACAAATATTACACACCAGTTTGTATAATCTATCAATCGTTTCCTCACCTGCACTTCACAGTAATTCTACAGGTATTCTGTCTATTCCAGGAGCCTTTCTGCCATTCAAATCATTTAATGTTCTCTAAAATTCAGATCTCGGTATTGTTTCTCCCCTTTCATCCTCTATAACACCATTTTCTAATTCATTTCCTCCGTATAACTCTTTAATATATTCCACCCACCTATTGACTTTGCCTTTCGTATTATATATCGGTGTATCATCTTTATTTAACAAATTATAGATTTTAATTTATGTACCCCAAAAATTTCCTTAACTTTCCTGTATGCTTAGTTTATTTTACCAATGTTCATTTCTCTTTCCACTTTTCTTTAATCCACTCTTCTTTTGCTAGTTTTCACTTCCTGTTTATAGTATTTTTTAATTGTCGGTAGTTCCTTTTACTTTCTTCATCACTAGCATTCTTATGTTTTCTATGTTCATCCATCAGCTGCAATTGTATAATGCAGTTATTAATAACTAATGTTCCTAAAATAATAATTATTAATTCTTTACTTTTTATTCTGTTGTACATTAATTAATCTTTTAATTTACATTATATGTAATGTTACCATTTACTTTATAAAGTTATTGTATAACAGTTACTTTGTAACAATTTACTTACATGCCATAACCATAACACTGGATGAGAGCAACCTGACACAACCTGAGTCACAAGTTACTCCAAGGATAACAAGGTTTGTGTACCAGTGTTGCTGGGAAAAGTGAGGAGTGAAATACTTTCCTATTGTTTTTTTCACTGATCCAAATATACAACTACATATTTGCAAGCCAGTCTCACTGGAATGCATATGACATTCAGTTTTACATGTAATAGTTTGTAGTTTGTTTACCATGAGGGATGGGTATGGTGAACATTATTACTCTTAGAGAAAGCAGTTTTAACTGGTGCTTCTTGTACCTTAGGTTGCTCAGGTACATGTGAGGTCGCTAACATAAGAAAAACTGGAATGGGTATCGTAAAACAACAAATTAATGTTGTGAGAAAATACATTTAATAGATTGTTTCAAAATACCAGAGAAAGAAACTAATGTTTTTAGCTGAAAATATAAAGATTACACAGAAATGCTACTGTTAGCCAGTAAAATCAAATTGTATAATGGTGATTGTTATAAAAGCTATCTGTTTTAAATATATTGTTTTTAATTTATTAATGCTTATTAAGTTTGTTATTTGAGGTTTAATGTATTGTTCAATATAAATTGTTTCAGTGTCGTCACACTAATAACTGGGCAGTGCTTGTTGATACATCACGGTTTTGGTTCAATTATCGTCATGTCGCAAATGTCCTTTCAATTTATCGTAGTGTTAAGAGACTTGGTATTCCTGATAGGTAACTTTTTAAATGATAATTTTGAAAGCATTTATTTCTGTTTACTGTAAAATGAATTAAAATGTCAATTCTTGTTACATTTACATTTTTTTAAAAATAAACTGTAATTGGCCTATCATAAATAACAAAATATTTTAGGATTACTTTTAAGTGCTCTATCCCCTTTTTTTCAGAGCAGTTATTTTCATGTACTCTCTGCCACAGAATTAACATTATGAACATTAAATTAAAAGGATGGATGAAGATATGATGGTTTTCCAAAAAGGAAAACCATTTAAGATCGTTTGAAATCATTCAGGTTTATTTTTATAAATAAATTCACAATCTTTAATTGTTTCTGAATTAATTTATAATAATTTATGATATAGAACACAACTGATGTAGAAATTGCTACGAATTCATTAAGTCTTTTTGAGATGTAATCTTGATAAATACTGCTGCTGTCATATGTAATAAAAAAAAAAAAATGTACAGTAAATACCAAATAATTTAGAGATTTGAGTTAAGAAACATATTGTTTTTTTTAAATAGCAAGAGATGGATTTTATAATGCATAAACAAGATTTATTAATTTAATGAATTTCTTAAATTACAAAACAGTTATTCAAAACTTGTTCATCAGTTCTTAAGTTATTGATTATGATGACAGTGTAACAGAGGTAAGCTTATTTTTATAATATCTCATAAGCAACATGAATGGATGTATGATTTCTATACAAGAACCACAGTAAGAGATACATTGTGAAGTAGTGTCATATTATGTGCTAGGAAAATGTTGAGGTTAGGGATTGTTCAAGCCTTTTGTAGGCTAGTTATATTTTAATGCACTGCCGTGCAGTACTGTCTCCTGGTACCATTATGTTATTGGATCTAATTAATAATACAACCAGCTCAGCTAATCCAAGGTTGAAATGTTAATAACTGTTAATGAAAAATAAACATCATAAATTTGATACACATTTCAATATGTTTAAATATTTGTCAATTGACTCAGGAATTAATAAAAATAAACATAAATAACGAAGACCTTTAATTAATAGTATGAAATAAATATTATCATTAAATTAAATTTAGAATCATTAGTTATGAAACATTGCAAAAAAGAATTCATGGTATTCGTATAAAAAAAAAAATTATTGAATTATGATAGGGAACTAATATAAATGAACTATAATAAACTATATAAATAAACTAATATAAATAATATGATATCTGTTAGAAAATTTAATAAATATTTTTGTGAAGGTTTCTATTAAAAAAAATAAACATTTATTTTGTAAAAATTTTATATATCATAAGAATAATTCTATTACAGTTTACCATTCATTTTGTGTATGCTTGAAATAGCTTTTTACTTTCTTATGTAATATGAGTAAAACAGGGCTGGTGGGCAGTCAAGTCAACATTTTTTACTGATATGTTGTAGGTTGGACTTTCACTTTTGATGTGGTCTGAGTGTTTATTTAAAATAAATTATAAAATAATCTTTTGTTAATTCTAAGTATTCTTTAGAAGTTTTATAAGTTTAAGCATTTTTTTATTCATTTTTTTGCAATTATATTTTCTTTTATAAATTCCTTTGTATTTACTGATGTTGATTGCTAAAAACTAAAGTTCCCATCTAGAATGTTTTTCATTGTAATCTAATTTCTGTATCAGTTTTGCATTGCTCATTCTTTATAAATAATATTTCAGTCAAATAATTCTAATGGTAGCAGATGATATGGCTTGCAATCCTCGTAACCCAAGACCAGCAACGGTATTCAATAATGCCAATCAGCATATTAATGTGTATGGTGATGATGTAGAAGTTGATTATAGAGGATATGAGGTAAGTAAAATTTTCCATAGTACTTTGGTATGAAAATAGAAATTTTAGTTCATCAAAATAAAACTTCATAACTAAATTATTTTTTTTTTATAATTACTGTTTACATCTGGGAAATTTTCATTCTTGAAGGAGCAGTAAGTAATAAGTAACACATCTGTTTGGCCAACATCTTATTTCTAGCCGATAACAACTGATAAAGATGATGTTACTGATTCTAAGATGTTACAGGATGTAACATCTTAGAATTGCTATATGGTTTAATATTTATGTATGTCTATACATATGAATGGCAGTAATCTAGATTTTGGTTTTTTAATTTGGTCCTAATGTTTTTAAATGAAAGAACAATGAGAAGAGTTTGCTATATTTTGAGTGTTTAAAAAATTGACTAACCTATTATTAGCTATTATTTCATTCCATTGTTTTAATGTGAATTCATTGGGTTTGAGGTGGAGGATAATTTTAACTTTAAAAAATTCAGGTTTATTCTTTAAATATCAGAAACTTATAGTGTATTTAAATAAATGTGTGTATATTAAAAAGATAGATCTTTAAAATATTATAATGTAATTATATTTATTTATGTAATTCAAGACATTTTTTCTTTGCACAACTTACTGTATTATTAAATTAAACACAAAATAGAAAATGAAATCATTTTTAAAATTCTTTTTGCTTTATTGCTAATAGGCTATATACTGGTTACAGTGTATTTATGCCCAGTACATGTGTGAGGCCATAACTAAATGGTTATACGCAACCTGTTATGTGACACTAGTCTTTTCAAAACTGGCATAATCATTTCCATGTATAATTTGCAATCGTATACTAAGCTAGCTTACTCAAGAAAATAAGGAGTGAAGTGATTTTCTATTGACTACTTCGATAGGAAATTCGTTAATAGATTTATTAACTTATCTGTTAATGCAAGAAACTTTTGTAATAATGTGTTGTTACCTAGATTGTCTCCATTCAGGAAGGAAACTTGCTTCAGCTTGGAATAACTTAAATACTTAAAAAGACCTCAGATTTTTTTCTAAATCTGTTTTGAATAACATTCAAAAGTAAATTAGAAAAAAAATATTTTTGTGTTTTCATTTCTGTATCACTTTCATTTGTTTTTAGAAGTACAACAAATCAAATATGATAATTTATTTGGTTTCCTTTCAATGTAAAATATAAAATTTCTATTCTCTAAATTGATTTTGATGATCACGAATAAAGCAGTATTTTTCATTACTCATTATACAGCTGCTGTCTTTACTCATACAGATTCAGTTAAGCAATATTTTTGTCAATGCTTGAAATACTAGTATACATTATTGTAAAATAATTTTTAAAAATTCATGTAATTACTCCCAAAATATTAAGCAATTATTTTTCTTCAAATTTTTGACCCAAAATTTGCTTGGTTGTATGTAATTTATAATTTATTTATTACACAAGTCTAAAATTTAAAAATCTAATGTATTTATTTTTGAGTGAAAAATGTTTTTTTTTCTCTACCAGGTAACGGTTGAAAATTTTGTTAGATTATTAACTGGCAGGTTACCGCCAGATACACCTCGTTCTAAACAGCTACTAACTGATGAAGGGAGTAATGTCCTTGTGTATTTGACTGGTCATGGAGGTGATGGTTTTCTTAAATTTCAAGATTCTGAGGAAGTTACTAGTCAGGAACTTGCAGATGCTTTGGAGCAAATGTGGCAGAAGAGAAGGTATACATTTTAGTTAGTATACAATTTGGTTTAGATATGCAGTTATTATAATCTCTCCAATGCCGTGTGAAAAAGGGAATGGAGAGAGAGAGAGAGAGGGGTAAATATTTTATTTTGATGCTAAGCCTCTGTAGTTCTGTGGACAGGTATAAAATAAAACTTATATTATTCAATACAAACTAGAAAAAAACACCAATTACAACAATGTAGAATCATAAAAAAAGAAATTTAAGGATTAAAATAACATAATTCAGGTATTAAATAATTAACTAATTAAAAGAAATTAGATTTCTCTGTAAGAATTATATAAATTTTCTTCTTTTCTTGAAGGAATTCACAGTTAATATGATTAAATCAATTGGTAGACAATTTCACACCCTATTATTTGGTAGACAATTTGACTACTGGTTTAGAAAAAAAATCTGAGGTCTTTTTAAGCATTTAAGTTATTCCAAACTGAAGCAAGTTTCCTTCCTGAATGGAGACAATCTAGGTAACAACACATTATTGCAAAAGTTTCTTGCAGAAATAGATTTATTAACTTATCTGTTAATAAATTATTAACGAATTTCCTATCAAAGTATTCGATAGAAAATCACTTCACTCCTTATTTTCTTGAGTAAGCTAACTTAGTATATGATGCAAATTATACATGGAAATGATTATGCCAGTTTTGAAAAGACTAGTGTCACATATCAGGTTGCCTATAACCATTTAGTTATGGCCTCACACATGTACTGTGCATACATACACTGTAACCAGTATATATATTGCAGTTAATTACTCATTAAAATTGTATAGTTTAGTGCAAACTACCTATATTTATTTAAATTAAAGTAGAAATTTTAAGATATTATCAATGAATTGTAAGATTTCTAATTCATACTCATGACTACAGAAAATCATAAGGTGTAAAAATCAGTGATAGTTGGTAAAAATCTGAAAACATACTTGCAGTAGGCCTAAATACTCAGGCTTTCACTCAAAAAGTTAATAAAAGCTATTACTATAATTTAAATATATATATATATATGTGAATACTCATCATTCCCTTTTCTTTTTACAAAGAAAGATCTATGCTAAACACTTTTTAAAAAATTTTAAAAGAAAACACTCAAAAACTGTTTACAATTTTTTTTTTTTTAATGATTTTTGAGTGTCTTCCAGTTTATTGAAAATTAATTAACATGATGCAGGAGGTCTTATGTCAAATCTATGTTCAAGAATACTCATTTTTTGTGTACCTCTTTTTCTACTACTAAAATTAAAGTATAATTTTTTATTTTGATTCTTAGATAGTTTAAACGCTTTGTGTCTATTTCAGTTACGTTTATTTAGAATTTTGTTTATCATTTTTAGTTTGTTAGAATTTAGTGTTCTTTTTTGTATGTAAGGGATAGAATTTCTTTTTGGCATATAGTTCTTGCCTGGAAGCTGGTTACAAAATTATTTAATTATGGTTATAGTTAATTAATGGAAATTTAAAAGAATCTACTTAATAAAGAGGAATTAAATAGTTTGTATCGTTAATTTATGAGTAGTGAAGCTGAAACTTCATTGTTAAACAATAATGTATATTATTTTTTGGACTTTTAGATAGATTTATGTATTTTAAAAATATTTTTGGATGTATGTATATTGTAAGAACATTAAATGATTATTCATCCCCTTAAATTTTTTTAATGGCAGGGTATACCTTTTTGATTGTTCTAAGGTTCACCAAGGTATCCTTTAACTAACCAACTGATAACAGGCATGAATTAGTTCATTGTTGGCATTTTAAGTTGAGATTTCAATGGTATAGATGTCTTTAAGCAAAATTTATGCTTTCTACAGAGTGTTCAAAAAGTGATGCAACCTTATGGAAGAATGTTTGCTTCTTTTGTTGCTGGTTTAATTGACGAAAATTGAGGAAAAATGGGTTACACAATGCAGCAGAGAATATTCATTGTCTCCCAATACATATAAACATTTTAATTTAATGTTGATGTGCCAGTTATTCCCAGACCCAGAATGCTTCCACAGAAAAGTATAATGTGAATTCACAGAAAAGTCCTCCATCAAGCGGCGTGTGACAAGTTCCAAGAGACTGGGAATGTTGCAGATGCAGCCAAAAATGGTTGACCAAACATGCTGACACAAGAAAAGTTGATTGACGTGCAAGGTGCATATTCTGTTACGCCCAAGAAGTCTGTGCGATGCCTATCTAGCCAGTCAGTCTGGTTTCTCTGTTGGTAGTGCCCACACAGTATCATGCAAGTGTTTAAAGATGCATCTTTATAGAGTTCGTGTTGTTCTTGCAGACACTGGAAAACGTGTAGCTTTCTGTCATTGATGTTCATGTCATATGTAATACAAGATGTGGAAAAACTTGATCACTAGTTTCGGTCTGACAAGGTATAGTTCCACCTTGATTGATAAATACGTGTATGCACAGAATTCACGCATTTGATGTATGGAAAATCCACATCAGCTGCATGGACAAAAAGTGGGTGTTTGTTGTGCAATGTCATGTAGGCGAATCTTCATGACATTCTTTCATGGCACAATGAACAGTGAGCACTACATACAGATGGTACTACAGTTTGTAAACACTATACCTGCAGACTGGCTAGAGTAGATATGGTTTCAGCAGAAAATGCTATTGCTCATACAGCCAACAATACTATGACTCTCTTGGATCAGTACTTTCATGGACAGATGATTTTAAAGGAGTTGTGGCCCCCTCGGTCTCCTGATCCCCTTCTGACCTTTTCTTGTGGGAATACCTTAAGGGTGCTGCTTACAAAACTCATTCTCACACCATTCCTGAATTGCAGAGTGAAATTGAACAATGTGTGCTGCAATTCTTCAACAAATGTTACAACATATGTTTAAAAGCATGCAGCATCGTATGGAATTATGTGAATCGCATAATGGAGGCCATTTTCAACAACTATTGTAACTTCCCATTTTCCCATAAGGCTGTGTCACTTTTTGAACACCTGTATTTAGATTACTTTTAATGATAAAAGTTTTTTGTATTTTTGGCTCTTATTCTAAAAAGACTTGTTTTATGTGTCATAAGTACTATTTATTCTCAATAAATACTTCTTATTAATTATAATTTACTTATTTCCATATGTGTACTTTTTCCTCAGTGTTTACAAATTATTGATTTAAAAATTTAAATGATCGTCTTGTTTCAGATTTTAAATTAAAAAAATTTTTTAAGTGGTTTTTTAGCACAATCTATTGTGTTTTCCAATTTATAGCTCTTTATTATGAGCTTCCTGTTGAATTTATAATTTTAGTGAGTTGTGTAACTTTCAACTTAATAATTTTGTGCAATGTTATTTAATAATGTGTAAGCTTTTAGGGAATATTATAGATTATAATTCTAATTATTAGTATGAATATTTGAGTGGTAATACATTTCTAAATGTCTGTTCGATATTAAACATTTTACAAGGTAACAATTATATTTACATGTAAATAGTCTGTGAGGAAGGAATAGTTTTTTACATTACAGCAAACATTAAAAAAATGTTTGACTGGTGTGCTAAAAAAAATACTTACAGAGTTTGTTATTATCAAGATAGCCAATTAATATTTGGCTGAAAAATAATTATATTGTGCCCTAATTTCATGTATCTGATTTTGCTACAGTTATATTGTTATTTCATATACTTATTATTTTTTATTAATATAAAATATTATGTTACAGATATCATGAAATTTTCTTCATGATTGATACATGTCAGGCTGCTTCAATGTATGAAAAATTCTACTCACCAAATATTTTGGCTGTTGCTAGCAGCCTTGTAGGTGAAGATTCTTTGTCGGTCAGTTTATTACTTACTTAATTATTTTTATAATAACATTATTAATGCAATGTAATAAAAAACTAAATTATAAATTATTAAGTACATGATGAGCAGAAACTGATTTAATTAACGCATATAATTTTTTTTTTGTATTTTAGAATCTTGGTACTGTATGTAGTATGTTTTAATATTTGTATTTGGTTTCTTAATGTGTGTAACTAAATAACTATGATATTTATTATTTTTCAACCTATTTCAAATATGAGTAGTATCAATGGTAGGAATAGTCTTACAAATATTCCTAGTCTCTTAATTACTAAAAATAGCAATTAACATATATATATATTTTCTAAACCATGTTAATGTGATATATGGTATTCTTCCTCTATGTAGCATCAATTGCTGTGTTCACTAGCGACTAACAAATGCCAGCACTATGTACTGAGAATTCACCCAAAATTGCCTAAAGTGGTGATTTATGGATACTAAACATAGCTTCTACTATTATGGTTCAATCCTTCTCATCTTTCCAGGATTTTACTACTTCCTGTAATGTTTCATAATCATCAGGATGTAAGGAAATGGCTAATTTTTTATATTTTCTATTAAATTGGAACCATTCTCAATGTCATGCATTAAATTAGGGAAAACATGCTTTTATTAGGGAAAATGTGGACAATTCAGGACCAAGCCATTGGTGGGAAAGGTTTTGCTAACTATTTTTTGGGACATAAATGGTCTATACTGGAAGACTTAACAGACAAGGGGACTATGAGAAAAGTGCGAATTAAATGAAATGTTGGAAAATAAGCTGAAGCCAGCAATTTGCAACAAATGCTAAAAAAAGTGTTGTTGCATGACAATCCTCATCCACATGGCTCATCACATCGTTTAAACCATCAAGTTGAATTTTGAGGTACTGGAACATCCTCCCTACAGCCAAGATCTTGCTCCCTCTAACTTTCATCTATTTGGGCCACTACAGGATGTTTTGTGAGGGTCATCTATTTTCCACAGAGATAAGATATGCGGGAAGCAGTGCAAAAGTGGCTTCCTGACCAAACAAAAAACCTTCTTCTTGAAAGAAATTTGCAAGCTTGTGGATGCTGGACCAAGTGTACTGTCAACAGAGGTGACTCCTACCTTTTTGTAAATAAATTGTACAATGAAAAGTGTAGGTAATTCTTTCTTGACATGTCCTCATATTTACTCAGATTATTTTCTCCATTAATACAGTAGTTGTAAATTAATCCGAACACAGGGAATGTTTTGTTTATTTCTATGTTGTGACTACACTGCTTGCCACATCCATTTTTTAAGTTGTCTGTTATGTAAGGTAAATTTTTTTTAATTTACATTCATGTTACAGTGTTACAGTCATAAACAGTGTTTTGTGAAAGTTTATTTCATTTTTTATTAGAAAATCACATTTTCATATTTCTTATTCTGTGTGTCTTGAGTATATATTAATAATGGACATAACTCTAGGAAAGCATTCAAAAATTGTTTTTCTTTCTGAAGCACACCAGTATGACACAACAAATAGTTTCTGAGTATGTTGTTGGATTAGGAACAGTGAATGTGATTTTAAAACAATTTAAATAAACTGGCTCCTTTTCATCTCAAAGGAAAGGTAAATGTGGCTGTAAAAGAAAAACGATTCCAACACAGGATTAGTGAGAAAAAGTAAACTTGATCAAAAATTATCAACTGTGGACTTAAATCAAGAGCTAGCAGCCAGTGGGATGGATTTACACATGACAGCTATTAGACACAGACTTCTTGCAGCTGGACAGAAAACTTGTCTCCCAGCTAAAAAGTAGCTTTTAACATTGGCAATGTGGAAAAAAGGCTCTTTTGGGAGACTAAAGCAGACTAGAAAAATGTTATATTTTCTGATGTCATATTTTTATGTTCACGGGAAAAGAGTTCCATATGTTAGAAAAACATCAGATGAATATAAATCACTGGCTCATATCCAACAATCAGTTAAACATCTCCAGAAAATTTTTTTTTGTGGTTTTACATTTGAAGGCCCTTGTTTCATTACTTCTAGTAGATTGTATATTGAAAAGTGATGGATATATCAAGATTCTGAAGGAAAGGGTTATGACATAACTTCAAAAAAAATTCCCACAAGGCAACAGAGTATTCTAACAAGATTTAGTGCCATGTCATACTGCCAAAAAAGTGAAAAAGTTTTCAAAGAATGAAACATTCTCTGTGGCCAGACAACTCCCCAGACTTAAACCTAATTGAAAATCTTTGGACAACAGTCAAAAAGACCCTCAAAAATGAATTGTACCACAAAAATTAATCTCATTAAAGCAATGATATCAGTATAGTTTCATGATAAAAAAATTAAAAAAGTTCGTTGCACACTTGTTGAATCTATGCTAAATCATTGTCTTAAGTGATTAAGAATTAAGAACATATTAATTACTAGATATTCACAAATTGTACTGGGATTTTTTTTTTTTAAATAAAGTTACTTTTTATTACATAATATTTGTGTTTGGATTAACTTGCATGGTATTGTAATTTTTCCATTGATATTTTAATAGATAATAGATAGTCATTAATGTACTTTTTCATAAACATTTTTTTTATTTTTTAGAAAATGTTATGATGAAAAGTAAAAATATATTTTATCTATATTCATTTTAATTTTTTATGCTTTAGCACCACGTTGATCCTGCTATTGGTGTTTACATAATAGATCGATACACTTATTATGCATTAGCTTTCTTGGAAAGAGTACAACCAGATAGTGCAAAAACAATGGAAGAATTTGTAAGTTGATTATTTATTCATTATTCTTTACGTGTAACTTAAGTTTCAACAATTGGTGAAGTGAATAAAACCTAGCAACTACGAGCTAACATCTGACAGATAGTTTTAGCTTTTTCTCAAATTTAGTTGAATAAAAAAATGCTAGTTCTAAGTAGAAAGAACTAAGTTAGTTTAGATGTATTCAGGAAAACTTAAGAAATTTCTTGGGTTAGCATTTGCTAAGCTTAGCTACAGGTAGGTTTTTGGCTTTCTTGTCGCAACTTGTCTGTCCCCACTCCTCTTTCTGTTATCTGTACATGGTGATTTGATGACTGGCTTATTCATATCGCCTCATACTCATCTGGATTGCACAATGCTTGCTTTGGCTATTTTATTTGTTATTTAATATTAGTAGAAGAAATATCATCTAGTGATGAAAACGATGGCAGTATTTAAATCGGTCACTAAACTTAAACTTTAAACTTTTAAGTGAGCATCCAGTAATAATTGAAAAATCCAAGACTCCGATGTTAGTTAAAACCAAAAAAAGAAACTTTGAAAACTATAAGTGAAGAGTTTTTATCAGCTGTTGGTAAGGAACTGACAACTGTACGACTAAATAAATTACTGAGCAATATGAAGAGTACTATCAAAAAGAAAACAGAAGTAAGAAAAAGAATTTTATGAAATTATCAACCAAGATAATCCGGTATTTTCTAAAGTGCCAGGCAGTCTACTGTCTGTTGGAATGGGATTAAGCCACTTGCTTCTGCCATAAATACAGTCATGATGATCTTATCAGCAATTCAGAAAAACTTGATAATGATGCAAACCAGGTGGCAACTAAGAAAAAGTGCTAAAAAGGTTTCGGCTTATGAAAGTGATGAGACGATTGATCTTTTGACACTGCAGATTCAGTGAATTATTTTACTGCAGCAAATGCAAATTAACAAGATGAAACTTGAAAGAGAGAAAATTAAACTTGAAAGTATTAAGAAAACGTCAGATGTATGTAATCAAAGTGAATCAGAAAGTTATGTTGTTTACCGAAATTTGTAATAAAACAAATGTATTTCCTCTAAATCTAATTCTTCTTACTATCAATAAATCAAAAATAAAATTTAAAAACCAACATAAAAATTGCAAAATGTAGGCATATGTCACTCACTGTGTGTATACATGTTTGGATATTTATATGGATGTCTGTATGCAACGTGCATGTTTGGATGTGCGCATGAGTTTATTTATTTTTGTATTTCTTTAATTTTATATTTATTTTTTAATTCTTACATGAAAATATTTATTACAATAATAATACAATTCAATAAAATCTAAATACAGTTAAATAAAACAATTTTAAAAAAAATGTATATTTCTGTTCTTTTTTCATTCATTCAAAAACATAATTTCTTGGTGTTTCTGCTGCCCCTTAAGAGTTGTGGCTGCATTTTCACATTGCTCTTCTTCAATTTCCTGCTCATGAAAGACAATATTGTCATCATCAAAAACATCATTAAGGAATTTTGCAGTGTTATATAAGACTATGCAACATACAATTACCGTGACCACTCTTTCCAAAGTATGCAGACACAGTTTCCCAAAATTGGGAATTTTTTTTCAGCTGTTTGAAACACCTTTCAAAGATGACTCTTTCCCTGGAATGGTGCAAGTTGAAATTTTTCCCTGCTGTGTTAGCAGGTGGTTTGAATGTTGTTATTAACCACGGAGATATTCCGTAGCCGGAGTCACCAAGTAGATATGCTCCACCACCAAAACGTGACATAATCTCCCTAACAGGACTTCTGAGCCATATTCGTGCATCATGAAGACCCCCTGGCCATTCTTCACCCACACTCGTAAATCTTTCAAGCGTTTAACAAGTACCCTGGATGTTAATACTAACATATCCCTTTCGATTTATATACTCATCCCCATGTAACTGGGTTTTGTTATTTTCATGTGGGTGCAGTCCAGAGCACCTATTACATTCGGTAAACGAAAATGTCTTTGCCAGAGAACTTTTGCTTCATTTACTTCTGCTGTTGCTGGAAAGTGGATCCATTTAGGAGATTTGTCGATTATTTGATCCAGTAAATAACTTAGTTTTATAAGCTGTAGATCTGTGTACAGCAACATCTTTGGCAATTCCTGACTGAAATGCTAGGTCGGCAACAAAACTTAGAAATATTTCTAATTTCTTTCTTTAGAAAGAGCTCCTGTATGTGTCTGTCTCATTTAAGAATTCGAAGGCTAAGTAATCCACACTATCAAACTGGAATCTTAACAATTCTTTGTTTCCTGGCAAACAGCGTACTTCTTTTGTTTTCACACATGCATAAACTCCACCATGGGTCGAATAAAACCAATGACTAGCTTGAAAGGTAGCTTGCCCATGACCTGACTTCCCTTAGAAACAATGCTAAGAATAAAAGTAAGTTTCTCTTGATTTACACAAATTTTTAAGTTACAGCTAGAAGCCCAGAAAAACCTAGAAATTACTAAGTCTAGTTACATCTAAGCTTTTTATTCACTCAAAATTTAGCACTTTCTTAGAAAAAGGTAAGAGCTAGCAACTGTTAGGTTTTATTCACATCACCAAATATATCTAATTTTTTTGTTTAAGTACTCTGGGGGGTTGTGTAAGAATTAATCATAAAGCAATTTCATTTTTTTTTTAAGTAGTATTCTTGTAAATCAGTATGTTACTTTATTAAAACATCCTATTGTTTGTTTCATTAATTTGACTGTGGGTATAACTGGGTATTTTAAATGTCCATATGTATTTAGTTTAGATACTTTAAAGTTATTAGTTTACAAATCTTGAGGTCTTTCTCAAATCCTTAACTCCTGTTAATGAGGAAATGCTTGAAGAAGGCCTGCTTTTTTTTATGAATTTGGAATATTCCAGAAGGATCTTAATTTGCTATGAGTCTACTACTGGATGATGGCTTCAATTGTAAGCCATCTTGTTTGAAAATAAATCAATGTGAAATAGATATTCACGCAATCATGTATAAATTGTATTTATTGAATTTATATAATATTGGTACAGTATAACAAACATTTAGCGTATTACATATTGTTTAATTTTACGTTTAATAACAGCACTGTACTGTCAGAGTCAGAATCTGGAACGCTACTGCCTCATAGATTGCCCCCCACTCCCTCTTGAACAGTGAGCAGAGAGGTAAATCTACTAGAAACGCTTAACACCATCTATTCCCAAGAATTCCAGATCATACTTAGAATGTAAACATTTCTACTTATTTTCTGCTTTTCTGGGATTGTTGACATTCTTAACTTTGATCCCTTTCCATTTTCTTAGATGTTGAACTTATTTGATGAAAGATGACAGGCTAGACTAGTTTATACAAAATAGAAACCAAACGACGGTTCTATTGTTTACCTATTTTTTTTTTTTAATCACCACTATAGTTTCCATGTAAGTATTCTTTGTACTGATTCTTCAGTTACCATGAAGAATTTTGCATTGTTGTGTCTTTTTCCTTGCTGTGCCTACTTGTTGCCATCTTGACCTAACAAAGAAAAAAAAATTTGTTCATCGTAAATCTATCTGAAAATTTTTATTTGTTTTGCTGATTCAGTAGTGAATTGATCAAACTGTGCTGAATATCTTTACAACTAAAATTTCCAGTCAGCAGGATTTCATAAAAAAGAAAATTATTAAAAGACCTTTTTGAAATTTGGCTTATTTATTTTAAAAAATATGTCCCAACAACCATTTAAAATTTGGAGGAAAATCGAAAAATAAGCAAATATACAGTACTAAGAGTTTATGTCTGAATAATAATTAAAATCGATAATTTATCATTTTGATACGGTATAAAAATATTTATAAATCAATGTTTGTTTTTTAAAGAACTAATATAAATAAAAGATTTAGTTTCTAAATATGAAGTGATTCAGAAACAAGTTTTTGTGTAGTTTCTTTATGAAACAACAAGTTTTTATGTGTTTCTTAACACTTATGAAGTTGTTTTGGTTTGTAAAAAATGACACTTCTTTGGTCTTGGTTGTTTTATCATTTTATAAATAATATTTTGTTAAATTTACTCTGTTAGTAAATTTTACAAGATTACATTAGATTTATTGAACACAAAACGGGTCAAGCATATTTTTTAATCATATACTTAAAATATTCTCCTAAACATTTCATAGCCACCTTCAGTTTCTGAAAAAGATTTCCTGTATTTAAAAAACCAGTGAAGATTTATTTAATATATTTTTTAAAAAGTTTAACAAAATTTTGTTATCAGAGATATTCTCTATGATATTAAGTCTTTTACTATTTAAAAAAATGTATCTGACTTTTATCTCAGAAGTCTTTGTTGTAATTTTTACATTGCTGTGTAGAATTTAATATAATATTATCTGTGATTTAGAGAAAATATAATAATTATGTCCATTGTCTAAGTTTCAAATCGGTTACTACTGATATTTGTTTACAGGAGCATTGTAAAAATACTACTAGTAAAATTTATTACTAATAATAATGTAATTTTGTTGTTTTTTATTTTTGTTTGAATAGTTGGCTGTATGTCCTAAGAGAGTTTGTATTTCTACTGTTGGTGTTCGTAAAGACTTATTTGGTCGAGATCCTCGCACTGTTCCAATAATTGATTTTTTTGGCGCACTAAGACCAATAGAACTGACTACAAATACTTTATCTATTCCCTTTCCTGATACAATTGTTGATAGTAATATGTGAGTAAAATTTATAATGCATAATATCATAATTAATAAATAAAGATAGTTATCACTGTAAGTTATAAGGGTTAATTGGTAAAGTTGGTGTAGCAGTTGCGTCTTACATTTAGTAGAGAAATTATAAATGATAAAAAAAATATTAGTTTTATTGATGATAACTTCATTTTTATTACTTTTATAAGATATTATTTGGAAAAGTATACATATTATATATACTAACTAGTTTCAAAGTTGTTGGATCCGAGCTAACAAATAGTCACACAAATATTTAATTTAAAAAAATGGGTAATGCAAAATTTCTTTCAAATGCACTGATTAAAGTCAGGTGTAAAGAATCGACTGTGACCATTATTTTTCAATTTTCATGGATTATTTCACTACAAGATAATTGTACATTAAAAATAAATTATATTAGGATACAATAAATAAATAGCACTTATGCTGTATTGTATTTACCCCATTTCACTATATGTCCTCTGTAAATAAATGTGTGTACATGCTTAAAGATGATATTTTTAAAGTTTTTATTTTTTTTTATGAGTAATATTGGAGAAGGTATTGTTTTTCTGTATATATATGTATAAAATCAAGTAGTGTGTGGAGTTAAATACTAATTTAAAAAAATTAATAAAATTATCTACAGAAATTGGTTTTCCTAAATAATTGTTAATATTGATTTTTTTAATTTTTGTTACAGGACTTTTATTACTGATCCAGTTAATACTGTCGCATCTATAAAATTAGGTTATGCAAATCAGTTTCCTGTTCAAAGGTATAATTATATAAAATAATGTACATAATTATGGATTTATGGAAGTTAAAATGATAGTTTTGACTTTTATTTTATAGCAGTTGCATTTAATTATATATATATAAATTATTTTTGTCTTACTCTGTTACATGCCTTTTTCCTGGCTTTTGTCAAGTATTTTTTTATTTGGTAGTATTTTATTGAGATGTATTTTTTGTGTTCTTATGTACTTGTAAATATATGTGATTGCTGTAAGTATTACTTATTATATACCAAAGATTATTTATATGTGATTCTGATTTTTTGTAATGTGATTTTGATCTAGTATAATACAGTTATTTTGATCTTATTGTATTATATCTTATCGTTGTTTATACACCTGCATGGATGCTACTCTCATTTTTGGTTTTTAAAGTATAAAATTAACACAGCTCACATTAACTAATGTGAGTATCTATTGTAAGAAGAAAGAGACAGTAAATGTGTTTAACTAAGGTACGAGTACAACAATGTGCATTATAATTACTAGAAAAATCACACTTAATGTTTAATCTTTTCAGATCATGTAGCCTTGGAACTGGTTACATACGGCGCCAGTTTTAAAACGCTGTTACAAAATCATTTTATATGGCATCTAAGTCAGTTACTTTTTTTTTATATTCACAAAGGAATCAGATTTATTACACAATTTGAACGACGTTTATACGATGTAAAATGTTTTATTTAGACTAGAAAGAATATGACCATTTTTTTTCAGAAATGTGCTTGTGTGTATGTGTGACTTGTATATTATAATTGCTGTGAGGATTACCGATTTATTTATTATTTACAAATATAGCTTATCTTACTAGCAACATATCGATGTATTAAAACACATAATAAATTATGATATACGGCACACACAAAAAAAAGAAGGAATTTGTGGTCATAAATACGTCACTTTTACTTGAGGTCTATAAATATCTTTTCAGATAAATGATATTGGTAAACATGCAACACATATCGATTCGTAATAAATAACAGTATACAGTAAAAATGGGTTTTTGTCAATCTGAATAGCCTTTTGAGTGGTGGGAATTTTTATAAAACGTAGTTTTCTGAATCTAATTTCACTTATACTAACATATGTTACTATCTGTGACTTATGACACGGGGTTTTCATCATTTTTTGCCCAATTTTCAACCGATTTGCTTGAAAGTATTATTTTTAAAATCAGCAAATCATATACACAAAGCAAAAAAAAAAAATTTAGTTAACAAAAAACGTGGTAGAAGTGCGCAAAAAAAATTCTGCAATTAAATTATCGTAATTTTTGTACTGTTACAATTTTTTTTTGTTACAGGCATAAAAAATATCCAATTGTAACGGGTTTTTTTTCAGAATCTGTTAAATCTCTTTAATATACTGTAATTTTTTGAAATATTTTTCACAAGAGTGTAGCATAAGACTATGAAGGGAGGCAATCTGATACCAACATATTTTCGCGGAGCGCTATTCAACTACGGATCATTGTGATGGGAAAAGGTTAAATAGTCATAATGAAACGACTTCACATAATTAATTTATAAAACTGTAGTAATTTCAGATATAATGAAATATGCAATCATAATTTGAAATTTGTCTTAAGAAAACAAGTAGATAATTTAACAACTTATAATTTACAAAGTACTGTATTTATTAATAACTGAACATAATAGTAGAATATCAGTTTTTAAAAAATAATAATTTGAATCACATTTGTACAAAACAGTATATAGCTAGTCGATTGCATAAACTGAGTATCATGCCATGAAAATCTCATTCAGTCAAATCATAAAATAATTATAATTCTAAATATATTTACTACACATATATATCTTCATGTTAAACTAAATGAAGCAATGCTATTTTTTTCAATATAAAAATATTTCTTTAAGACACAAACATGTAATATTTTTAATATCAGTACCACTTAATTACCTGCGTAAAACACAATTACAAAATTAATCTGTTGTATCTAAAAGATAATACAGTGTTATTATCTACATACTAAGTAAATAAAATTAAACTTTAGATAATTACATAATAAAAAAAATAAAGCTTTTGTTTACATTATTCCTGATATTCAATTTGTTTTAATGCAATTGCCATGCTTATATAGTTTGTTGTATTATAACTTAAACTCCTATTGTTGTAATTATAACTTTTATAAATAAAATGATTTTTACTTTATACTTTTATTTAAAAATTAAAATGTGAAATTTAAGCTAAGGGTGTGGACTAACATGGTATTGCTTTACAAATGAATGTATTAATGAAGTTTTATGTTTAAAACGTGATAACACAATATTAGTATAGCATTTAAGAAACTAATAATTTAATATTACCACTTAGACAATGACCCAAAAATAAAATAAGAAATTTAAAAAAAAGTGTTTCATAAAATTTTGATATGAATGTTGCTTTCAGTAAATAAAACTAATTACAGAATTATCTAAATTAGTGTGAACAATTATTTAATTTTATTTCCTTGTTAGCAGCCCTTCTATTAAACATACTTTTATTCTGTTAATACTTCTAGCTGTTGTGTTTAATATTTTGAGTTGCTAAATAATGTTTAGTGAAACAACAGGCTTATACATAATTACAGTTATTTTATAGTAGATGAGTTTTTAATGTATGAAAATGTCAAGCCTGGCCAGGATTCGATCCCAGAACCTTCCAAATAAAAGGCAGAAATGCTAGACCAGTCTACTACATACTTTATTGTGATAAGTTTTTAAATTTTTAAGATTTATTAATTTATCATTAGATTTTAATCAGTTATAGCAACAAATATCAGTTTTTACATCTTGTTTTCATTATATTTGGCCTTCGTGGAGGAATGGTCTTTCTCCAGAAGGTTCTGGGCCAGCTTTGTCTGTCTCAGAACAAAATTAGCTCGCATCCAAAAAAAGTGTGGCAACTGTGATAACGTGTCAGTCTGTAATTGCAAGCATTAACAAATAAATATGGATACTGTTTTTTTAAGGAAAAGGAGCAAGTCAATGAACATTGTTCTATAACATTGCCGAGGTAAATGTATATAAGATTAGCTTAAGAGCTGTTAATAGAAATATTCAACAAGTAATAAGTCAACGGACTTATTACTTGTTGAATCTGGTAACTTCGATTTAAAAAAGATAACCAGTGCCAAAAATAACTATTTTAATCTGAAACAATTTTAATCTGAAGAATTGCAGAATAGTGTGCTTCTTTAGATGCAAGGCTTCTATATTTCACATTAATCATTATCATGACATGAGAAAATCCAGTCAAAGTTTTAGATTAATAACACAGTGATCAATGCATAAAGATTATGAAAAATATTCAGAATATTTTCAGGCAGTTTCTTCATCTATGAGTCAGGCTCTATTGTTCTAATTTATGATAAATAATGAATTCTGGTAAATAAATGCTGTAGAGGAAAGTTTTAGAAATTTTGGTCAGAAAAAGCTGTGACCCAACTGGATGCAATGTTTTATTTATTTAAAACAAAACAGTGTTTTATTTAAATATAAGCGGTGGAATTCATGAACTTTATAGTTACTTTCTTGAGTGGCCTGGAAATTACCCAAATCTCACTCCTAATTAAAATTTGGTTTGACAATGGTAAAATAAGAACAAGAAATAAAAAATTATTTCTCTATCTTATAAAATTTACTTAGATCTTAATTTTTTATATTTTAATAAATATTTGTTATTAAAAATAATATTGTTCACAATAATTTGCATATCACTATATAGAAATAATCATAAAAAAAGTTAGTGTTTTAAACGATTATTGCCTTACAAACCACATGTTTGAAAAAACTGATTTTTTACTGGATTTGCATAATTTTTGTGAGTTGTGATTTATTTGAAGAAAACCTGCAGGGATTTCAGAAAGTCTGTAAAAGTATCCTACCCCTCAATTTTGCCATGTTTTCCAGTATTGGTATTGCAATTTCAATCTAATAAGTTACAAAACTTATTTTTTTAATCACGTTTTTGTAAGCCTTAATACTATATAACTTTTAAACAACTTGCTATTTTGATGGACACTGTAAATAAAAGTATATTATGAAATTTAATTCAATTATAAAGTTCAATTGCTATTTATTTACTTTAAAATATGAATAATTAAACATAATAGTAATATAAAAAGAAAAGATAATCTTATTAATGATATGTAAGAAAATTTAGCTGAATTTAATTAATTTTTGTTTCTCATTATACTTTAAGCTAAATCTTCAGATAAAATATCTCTATTACTATATGCAGACCTGAATAATTTATGGTAAGTGAATAATGAGTACTATAAACACAGTAATGTAAATAAAATTGTAAACCTTTGTTTGTTCAAAATTTTAAATCTCTGAAAGTTCTTCATAAATTACTTTGAAATTTTGACACAACATTACATTTGAATACGCTTGTGTTTTTATAAGCCTACTATTTATATACCTAAGATGTCACACCTGTGACAGGTAAAAACTTTATTTGAAAAACAGCGTTGGATGTAAAAGCAACACACTCTATACTAAATATTTTATGATTCCATTTCAATGTTTCCAATATGTGCATCTGCTATAGACTAAAATAGTACTGGACCGCTTTATGCGCGGGGAAAAAGGGAGAAAGAGAAAAATCAAAGAAGGTAAAAAGGGAAGAAGGGTAAAATAGAAAAAAGAAAAAAAGGGGAAAACAGGGAAAAGGAAATGGAAAGGAGAAAAAAGGAAAGAGGAAGGGGAAAGGGAAAGGAAATATGGTAAAAATGAAAATGGAAAAAGGAAAGAGTAAGGGGAAAGGTTAAATTTTGTGAAATTCTGTAATGTTTTATCAAACTTTCAATTGTGTTCATTTAATCATTAATTATATATACTCAAATCTAGCAATAGCGAAGCATTGCTGGGTCTGCTAGTTTTATATAAATTAAAAGACTGAAATTATACAATAAGAAAACTAAAATTGGTACTGAAAAAATTAACAGAAATGACAACTAAAAAAAAAATTTTCAGATTATTTTCTAAATGGAAAAAAACAACTGATTTTAGAATATATTAATTATTTTTATTCATAACACACTATATTTTTCATTTAATTCAAATATTCTGTGATTTAGAACCATATTATTAATTCAACAAATATACAAGAATTAATCAATTCTTAGAAAAAATTGAAGTAAGATTTGGTCTTTATATTATAATTATTGAGTCTTTTAAATAATGAATTTCTTAGCATGATTAATTATACAACATATTATCAAATTCAATATTTATGTCATATGAATATAAGAGAGGCACTAAAACATAAAGCAATTCAAAACATAACTCTCTAATAAAACAAAAATGGATTGAACAGTAAAGTGAATTTGTCACTTCTAATCTACTAAAATTAATTTTTGTTTTAACTTCATCACCATTATATTTATTATTCTAAATATCCAATCAGCTAAAAACCATAAAAATTATCAGCTGCTAATAAATATAAAATTAAATAAAACATAAAATAAAATGAACATTAAAAACAGAAAATAAAAAAGTAGGACAACTTGTTTAAGCTATATTTTTGTACTAGGTTTGAGTTATATTAACTTATATTTTTTGTCATGATGCATTTAATTTAATTCTACAATACTGATTATATTATGCCTAACATTTTCTAATACTTTCAAGCAACAGATTTTATCCTGCAAGACCTACTTCACTACAATCTTTTAATTACAATAACTTGTTTTTTAAGGTAGTACACAAGTATAGTTACTTTCTGGTAAAAGTGATATAGGAATAACTTTGATTATAGTAGCATCTTGTTAAAAATAATTTAAACGAATTAAATATTAAAATTATGCATTTAAATTAATAGTTATAAAAAATTTAATTAGTTATAATAGCTATTTAAATTAATTAGTTATAATAGCTATAAAAAATTAAGTGTAATTTTTTATTATTTTTAACCATATTTTATAATTATAATCTTTTCATAGTTACAGTAGGCTGGAAAGAAAAACAAAAATCTATGAACTTAAAAATTCCAATTGATGCACATATCTTTGTTTTTGATGTCTTAACAATTTGAATGACCAACATTCATTTAAAGAATATCAGCATCTTGTTCTAAAATACCTAAGTCGTCTTATACTGGAGTTAATAGTATGTTTAGAAAGTAGAAATGTTTGAACAATAATAATAATAATAATTATTATTATTATTATTATTTTATCATTAATAATCTATATTTTATTATCTAATAGTAGTTACAAACACATGTACATTCATAAAAAAAATTATTCAAAAGTTAGCTAATTAATAATTTATAATAGAAAATAAACACAGATTTTCTGTAAGAAAAACATGTCTATTTCAAAACTTTTTACTTGTATGAACAAAATCTGTATTATGGTTCATAAATATTGCTTACTCTCCAAGACAGTTTCTGTAACTGTATCATACTGTACGAGCACCTCTGCTTATTGTAAACAACCTACTAGCAAGAAAAATTTTTAGTTCAAATAAATCAATAAATAATATGATTATATAAATAAAGAAAAGCTACATTCAGTTGTTACTATACTACTGTTATTTTACAATAATTATGTCTCTAAATGTACCTACAAATATATAAAAAGATTTAAATAATAAGTTGTAATAGTAAATACCAACATGTTCAGTGATTACATAAAATGGAATAAATAGAATTTAAAATTTAAGAATATAATCTGTACTTAAATACTGTATGCTTATACACTATTATGAATAAATAACACTACAAAATGTCATCTTCAGTAGTCTTCAATGTAGTAGTCTTCAATAGTCACATTATTTTGTCAAATAATGTGACTATTAAAAGGTAAACTGAACTGTAGTTAAGTGAAATATTGTATTTTTTTGTAGGTAATTTAATATTAAAATTACTTCAATAAAATCAAAAATAAAAATTCTAGTTTATTCTATTTACTGCTTTTCTTATAATGCATGTACTATTATTACACATTAGCATTTTATGCTGTATAAATTTATTTATTTTTTAAACATTTTAATGCCTCTAATGATAACTACTTCATTATAAGAAATATGTGTAATAACCTTTCAGGGTTTTGAATGTAAAATATGAACAAAAAATAAATCTCATTTTCTTTATTTTTTAATTATTATCAAAAAATTTTCACCTAAGTTATTAAAAAACCTAACTATACAGATATTGTTCACTATCAATATTATTTTCATCTACCTTATCTCTAGGCCATGATAGTTAATCAATCAGATTAAGGCAAAATTAATGAATATATCACAAAAAAAATAAGAATAAAACTTATAAAAATAGTAAAAAATCAAACACAATTATCTATATATAGCTTTTTATAAAAATGAGTTTTTAAAAACTGAGTTTAAAATCAGCTTTTACAAACTATTAATGAAGAATAAATATAAAAATATCAAGTAAAAGAGTTAAATGTATTTACCCTTGTTTAAGCAGGTAGTATAAACATTACAGCTGAATTTCTTCAAAACTTATAACATCTTTTGGCACATAAGAAACTATTGAACAGAATTATAAGAATTCATTACCACATAAGAATATATATATTCTGGTCTGGCAATCGAGAAATGTAACAAGCTGCAGGTATACTCATTACATGAACAAGTTCTGAAGCATTTACTAGCTTGATTTCCAAGATATGAGAGAATTTCAGAATATCAGTCAAATCAAAGTGAAAAATTTCCAAATTTATACAGGGTAGCCATTTTGAATTTTTAACTGTAAAACCGTAGTTTGGGTTGGCAGGAATATTATGACATCATTTTGTTTCCTAGTCAATGCCACTTAGTTACAATGGAGAATAGGTATAGAATATTTTGAAGCAAAACTGAACCAATTCAGTTTTGATAAAATATACCTAGACCTAATTAAAAATATTCAAGAATAGTGTGCTAGATTTGTCTCGCTGCTCTTTGGTCAGAATACTGACCCCAGATTTAAACTTACATCTGGACAAAATATGAGTGGTTCAGGAATAAAAATGCTCAACAGCTTTTAGTAAAATGTGAAAAAGTAAACATTTCCTGAAAAAAATCTTTGGAAGCCTTATGAAGACCATCTTTATCTAAATCTGTGGTTCTCATCCCGGGGAACATAGAAGAATTTCAAGGGAAGCGTGAATGTATTTAAAAAATAAAAATAAAGTAAAATTGTAATTTATTCAGTTTTGTGGTAGCATGTCTATTTTCAAAATTATCGTAGTTTTTTGTACGTTGTACTCTAGCACACGATCATTGTAATAACACGATAACTGTCCGTCTGGCAACACTGTAAGAGCATGAGAATGGTTACTTGCTACTCTGCTTTTACTTTGTTATCCCTACTCCGGCATCATGCATACCAGTGTCATCAATCGTGTAATTCCTCTGTGAGCCGCCACTTTTGTTGTGATTCTTGATGCCTGTGTTGTTTGTTTTAAACGCATTAAAAAGTGAGAGTGACAATTTGTGTGTTGTAGTAGGAATGAAAATGGCTAAATTACTACTAAAAAAAAAACTATAGTGAAGACTGTACTTCACTAAGACTGTACTTCATTGAAAAAAACTGTCATTTTCCTCATTGTGTTATTTGCCATGTTCTGAATAATGATGTAATGGCCTGGACGTTTGGAATGACATTGATTACAAATCATTCTGATCTGAAAAACAAGCCTAGTGACTTTTTTATTGCCAAGAAAAACGGTCTTAAACACATAAAATCTGATTCCATTGGAAGTTTTCTAATGGAAAATGATAAAGCTGTTGAAGCTTCTTTCAAATTGCCTTGTAAGAATTGCTTTAAACATAGTAAACCATGTCAAATCCAGTGTTTTGAACACTAGACACTTTGAGGCGTTGTGTCAAGAATTGACCAAGAAACTCTTCTTTTTCACACAGAAGTTTGTCGGTTGTCCAAAGGTAATATGCTTGGTAATTATTTAAGTTAAAAGTGGAGGTTGAAATTTTTTTGATGACTTCAAGACAAGATCTGTAAAGCAAGTTTACAGATGATAAATTTATCTCTTACTTACCATATTTATCAGACTTTCGAGAAACTCAACTTTCTGAACCTGAAGCTACAAGGTCAGAAAAACATTCTGAAGACTTATGATGCAGTTAAGGGTTTCACAGAAAAGATAGCTCTTTGGCAATGCTGCCTTCAGAGTTCAGAACTAAACTTTTCATCCTGTCCAAGATTAAACGACCTCCTCGATGATACAAAAAATTTTCCATTATACCTAATAAATGAATTGAAGAACTTTATATCAGGACATTTGGTAGCACTGAAAAATGAAATTGAAGACTATTTTCCAGATGTTAGTTCAGAGAACTGGGAGTTTAAGTTGACAAGAGATCCTTTTAAAATCGATGTGGATATACTTCCTGATCATATTCAGGTACAGGCAATTGACCTAAAATGTAATTCTCAAGCAAACGCGGAATTAACAAACAAGGATGTTGAAGATTTTTGGTTAAGCTTTTACTGTTTACCCACAAGTTGCTTTGGAAGCTGCAAAGTTTTTAGTACAGTTTTCATCCACATATCTGTGAATCTGGATTTTCTATATTAGCATACAATACTGAGCAAGGCTGGATGTTGAAAGTGACCTGAGGTGTGCTTTGTCAGTTACAACCAAATATTCAAAAACTTGTCAAGGACAAACAGTGCCAGTCCTCTCATTAATGCTGTGAAAGTGACTGATATTACATGCATAACTACCTCATGTAGATCGTACACCTCATATCAATTTCTATTTAGTTTATGATTCTTTGATTTCAAAAATTAATCAAATCGTATGGTAATAGTAATATGTTGAAAATAAAGTTATGTGTAGTAATATTAAATGTTGTGTATAAAATTATCTGAAATTAATTTAATAACCACTTTCAGTTTCATATTCCGATTGACTACATAAGTTGGTGGTGATGGGGAAGCGTGACCTCACATCAGTGTTCAAAGGGGGGCACAGAGCCTGAAAGGATGAGAACCGCTGATCTAAATGATAATGTTAACAAACAGGATTTACTACCAGGCTGTGAGAATCCTTGGGGTTTATCAGCAAACATTATACAGCAATAAGTGACAGCTCAGCGTAGTGTGCCATGTTATCAGAATGGATTATATCAGCACTTCACTTTTTTTTTTTTAAATGGCAATAGTTGTGCAGTGCTGTGACTTCAGAACATTATTCGGTTTCATTTGAATGTTTCTCAATAATGAACTGAATAATTATCAACAACACCACACGATTTCAACAGGGCAGAGTTATAGTGCGGTCTGAAAATATGGATTGTTGCTTTACAAGATTTTTATTGAAATTATGTTCTGGAATAACAATAAGATTTGGCCTATAAGATCTTCAGATCAATCAATATGCAATTTATTTTTATGGGGATTTTTGAAAAGTTTGGTCTTCTCTCATGACCTCATAACATTTAATGATTTGACGGTTAGAATTTGTTCAGGAATTGAAGCGATCTCCATTGAGATATTGTAGCAAGTATCAGTGATTTTTTTTTTATTTTATTAATGGAAATTAACAAATACTATACTAAATATTTTTAATAACTAATAGAATTAAAACATAATACAAAATAATTGAATAAAATAAAAATGTTTTTAAGTAAAAAAATATTATAATTAAACTTAATATTATTATATAATATAAAAATTATAAAGTACAAATAATATAGTTCAAATAACTTTTTAGGAACATTTAATTACTTACTTGCTACAGAATGTTAAATATAAAAAATAATTTAAATGCATTGTACTTTTTATGTACATTAGAATCTGCATATTGGTACAGTTTAAGAAAAAAAGAATAACCTATACAAAAGATAGATTTTTCTAATGAATTAAATTTCATAATGATATCAGATTACAGTTGATGTTCATATGATATACACGGAAAAGGTGGTTTACATTTTCCTGTTATTTACACCAAATTGTATTTTTTTCTCTAAAAAAAAATTTAAGTCAATATTTTAAAACAAAAAAAAAGAGTTATAAAATACGGATTTTTACTATAAACTCAAAAAGAACTTCCAGAAAAAGAAACAGATCCTGAAAGTATGAGCAGCTGTTTCAAAGTCATTGAGAATTGAGGACACTTATTTAATGGTAGCTGATCCAAGAGCTCAAAAGGTTGCGTGTGCTAAACTTTTTGTAAGTATAGCTGAAATTAATGGAAACTACAGTGATAATCTCTGAGCGAAAGTTTTTTTATTTTTCTAACTTCTACAAAAGATTTGATTGCTTTATTGTAAATATAAATATTTACATGAATTTAAAAATTCTCAGAAATTTCTTGATCTTTATTGGTATATATTACATATAAAAAGATATTAGCAATTTGTCCAAAATATTGTGACAACTTGCAGTGGGTAATTTTACAGTAATATATATATATATATATGTATATATATTTTCTCTTTCCATTGCAAAACTATTGACAACTACTTTCAAAGAGAATCACAGTATATAAAAATATAACTATTATATACAATTATATAAAAAAAGGATTTCTAAATTATCAAATTTTTTTTTAGATTAACAAAGTGCATATGAATTCAAATAGCATATGTGCGTATTCTCTTTCCTTGAAGAATAGCAAGAAATACAGGACCATTTATGATATATAAATTATTTGGAAAGGAAAAATTTTAATAGAAATTGGGTATTTTAAATATTGCAGCTCAAAGTCAAGTCAGACTGAATTGTCACAGCACCAATATTTTCAATTTCCAGGCTAACACAAGAACTCTAAATAAATGCAGAAGATTAAATATGACACTGTAAAATAAATTACATTAAATTAATTGTACTCTAAAATTAAAGAACAAGATATTTTAATGGAGAAGGCATTATACTATTTGCTGCAACTGAGTATTCATAACATGAATATTAATGATAAATTGTTATACTTTTTTTCATATATTCAATACTTAAAATATTTTATGTAATGACATAGAATATTATTTATTTTTCACTAGCAACTACAGGCTGAAACACAATTAGTTTTTTAGCTGTTATATACACAAAATATACAACATAGTAATTGAAAAAAGAACTATACTAAAAAGTATAATATTCAGAATGAACACATAATTTGTGTAAATATACAGAGTATAGAGTGAAGTTCTCCCATTACTTTCATAATCTATTCTACTTGTGAAAATAATGGAAAAAGTTCATATAAACGTATGTCCTAAAATGATTTGTGAGATATGGCTAGTGAAAGATATTGTTTGGATTTCGGCTTCCCTGGTGAAATGTCATGTGAAATATTTAGGATGTTAATTAAGGGGCAAAATTTAGGATTTCTTATGGTTTTTGACCTGAAAAATCAAATAAAATAGGTCCTAGAACCGTATATGCAGTACTTTTTGAGAAATCTGGGGGTGAAAACTAATAAGTTAGCGTAAAAACCCTGTTTTTAAGTTTAACATACAGTAACTTTGTTAAATGTGTAATAAACACATAAAACTTCTTAACAAAATTTGTAGATTTGCACTTTGTTCATATGCACTTTGTTCTTAACAAAATGGGTAAGATTTGTGAAGAGCACAAAGAAAAGTTAGAAAAATTCAAATTTTATTTAGAAGCAGTATTAATACATTTTTCAGAAAAGTACTTATTTAATGTAAACAAAAACCCAATTCTTTTTTCATGTGAAAAATTTGTAAAAACAAAATTTACTGTTAAAAAAATTGCTGTAAAAATGTAAAAAACTGGAAATTACACAACTGTAAAATAAAAATTACTTAGATAATTTTTTTATTATAGACAGAAAAAAAATAAATCATTGGAAAAATTATTTCAAAGTTGACAATAAAATAACAACTGCTGATCAACAATGCACAATACTGTATTAGTGTTTAAATCATTCTGTAAGGTACATTTTGTATATTGGGTACTGTGATCGGTTTCCCATTGAAGTAATATTGTACTTATTTACCATAGTGGAATACACTAATATGGTATTCATTTTGGGTGTGTGTAATGGTAATTCTACAACTGCAGTAGAATATGAAATGAGTATTCTGAATCACAGGATTCCAGATCCCAAAACAATTAGTGCAGACTTTTTGCAATCTTTGGGAAACAGGTTTACTATCTAGTATTTGTACCAGCTATGAATGATCTGTCCAACATGATGCTGTTATTGATGAAATTATTATCGATACAGCTCAGGTGTCCTTACACAATGTCTTTCTAAGTGGATTGGATTTTTGCATTTGATGGTTTGGAGGACACTTAAAATAAGTTTTATTCTTATCATAAATAGCCAGTTCAACATCTACCCCCAGGAGACAGTCCTCTTTGCTCGGAGTTCTGCAACTGGTGTAATAATATTGAAACTCTATACAAGTATGTTTTGTTTACTAACAAGGGAAATTTCACTCGAGATGGCATGAACAATTTATGCAATGAGTAAACATGGGCAGAAGTAAATCCTCATGAAATAGTGGAAGGCAATTTTCAATACCGACTTAGGATCAATGTATGGTATGGTCTACTTCACAATCAGCTGTTTGGGCCATTTCATATTACTTGGCCACTTAAATGCTGAGATCTACTTGCACTTTCTCCAAGAAGAATTGCCGCAGCTTCTTGAAGATGTTCCTCTAGTGCTAAGACACAAAGTATACTTCCAGCACGAAGGTGCTCTTCCCCACTTCTCTTGTGCCATTTCCACTCGCTTAAATCATTTCCCTGAGAAATGGATCAGTCATGGAGGTCCACATTCCTAGCAATAACATCGCCTGATTTAACACCTTTAGAGTTTTGCATCTGGGGATGGATGAAAAATATTGTACACAATACAAAAATAGTCTCGTTAGGAATTAATTGTCCCCTTTATGGATGGGGCTGAGCAAGAGAAGGACAGCCCTGAAGAAGTAAAAAGAGCAACAAAAGCAATACAGAAGCGTGCCAAGAAATATGTAAAAAATGGTGGGTTCATTTTTTAACATTTATAAACTGGTAGGTACAATGCACTTTGATCTAGTGTACTGTTTCTAAATAAAACTGGAATTTTTCTAACTTTTGTTTGTTTTTTAAACTTATCTTACACCATTTTGTTTAGAATTAAATTCTCTAAAAGTTTTTTTAAAATTTTTATATGTTTATTATCCATTTAATAAAGTTACTGTTCATCAAACATAAAAAAAAACAGGATTTTTTACCCCCAATTTATTGCTTTTCACCCAAGATTTCTCAAAAACTACTGCTGATATGGTTTTGAGAACTATTTTATTCAATTTTTCAGATCAAAAACCATAAGAAATCACAAATTCTGCCTCTTAATTAACATCATACAACTAACTCTCCAACTCTCAGTACAACCTCATTTTACGAAGGGGGTAGCTGAAATCTTTCACTAGCCGTAACTTGCAAATGAAGTATTTTAGGACTTATGTTTGTTTGTACTTTTTTCATTATTTTTATAAATAGAATAGGTTATGAAAATTCTGGGAGAATTTGTGATACATCCTTGTAAATATGTATTTATACATATATAAAATATAAAACAATCTCTTCCAATATATTAATTTCTTCATAATATTTAGGCTTCTATCTTCGGGCTATTTTATTTTATATACAATTATTAAATTTGTAAAATTTTACACATCTATTTCTTTTCGATTTCATAAGAAAAAAATTGTAGCTGAAGAAAAACCATTTCAACACAATTTATTTTTTTATAATGATAGAATAAAAACAAATTGTGGAGCATGTTTCTTGCAAAAAAGATTTTTTTTTTTGCCTTAATAAATTATTCGTAACTAACTATATAACAACAATTTAAAAGCATAAGTATTTTAATATAATTCAGTAAACATTACAATAAATTTTGAAGCACCAAGAAATTTATATACACTATATTATACATATAAAACAAATTTAAATGATTTAGCAACTTTTTTAAAATAAAAATAAATTTTATCCCATCATTTGTAGCAGTGTTTTCTCATTGAACCATTATAGAACTACATTATATGCTAAATAATAATTAACTTTTAAATTACAATACAAAATAATTATTAAAACAACTGAAATACAAGCATTCACCATACAAATGAAGATACCTGGTTGTCATGTTTGCCTAACTTTTTACTTTTTAAGTGTCTTACCTGAAAAAAAGCAAACAGAGAATTTATTTTGCTTATTCTATAAAAATTAAACTACAAAAATATGGTAGAGTCAGTATCAAACTTTTTTCTTAAATTCATACATTATGATTTTAGTTAATAATCAATTATATGGATCATTTTGACAGTAGATCCATAGAAAATATCATTTTGGACTCAGCTTTGGGTGAATATCATGTTGCTAGATCTGCATAGTCTACAAATTATCTTTTTTCATCAGTGAATGAAATGCACAACATTCAAATTCTGACCATTATAAAATTAATTATTTATATTCATTATCTGTATACTTATGACATCTAAACTACTTACTACTAAAAGGTAAATTAAAAAAAAAAAGCTAAAAAGGCAAGTTTAATAGCTTTACTTTTATAGTTCCTCTGTGTGAAGATAGACATAGATTTTCAAAATAACTTTTTGGGACAGATATATGGTAACTTTTCCACAAGCCATAACCTAAAAATACAATATTCTCAGCAACATGTTATCTGAATTTTTTCCTTCAAATGACTCCAAGAAATTCTAAGAATTTAATGAGGAATTCTAATGAATCCCAGCATTCAATCTAGAAATTACAGTAAAACTTTGATGAGTAATATATTGAGTCACTAGTACAATAAATCATGAAGAGATAAAGATAACAAGCATTTAAAGAAGCTCATAAAAGTTGAACAGCCTAGCAAATTGTATCTTAGCAGCAAAATAATAATATTATTTAAAAAAATAATTTTTCCACCTAGTTACTGCTTTACTTTTCCTTTATATACTAATTTTGCAAAGATGTTTACTTCATCTGAATGAAAATGAAATTAGATTAAAAACATAATTAAACAAAATTTAAATGTGGAGGGATAATTTACAATCTCAATTGCTTATAAAATTAAATTTTACATTTCTATATATCCTATATTCTTTATTTATATATTTTTATACATTTATTTTTATTCTTTATTTATATCTTTTTATTTCTATATATCCTATATTTACATTTCTATAAATCCTGATGAGCAGAGATCTCTGTCAAAGTGCAAATGTAGAAAAAATGAAAAAATAATTAAACAGTAAGTAAATGTAAAAATTTAATTTTAATGAACAATTTCATAAAATAATCATCAAAGTAAATATAGAATTCTGATACTCAGGAGCTCTGAAGCATGTCCCACAGAGAAAATATCATTAAAGTTTTACTAGCAGAGGATACATTTACTTTATTTTATAAAATGAAATTACTATGTGTTGCAATTTGACATTATATTCAGACTTACAGATCACATCCAGCAACATTATATTTTATAATTAATATTTCAACCATGTGAGATGATTAAATAAAATCTTTATTAAAAGTTACCCTTGTCCTGCGACGGGCATGATGAAAGAACTGCTATTTACCAAACAGCACTAAATCAAACTTCAGTGCTATTTCACCAGAATCAACTTCATGTAAACGTAACCATTTTGTAATAGGTCCTGGTGTCAGTTGAGTTGCTTCTAAAATATCAGCCACTCGCACCTCAGTTCGACCTAAAAATTCTGAAATATATTAAAGAAATACAAGTTAATAATCAAAACAAATGAGCATTATGGAGCAAAATATTAACAGGAAACACAAAAATAAATATATAAACAGGAAACATAAATATAATGTTTAAAATATGTAAATAGCATTTACGTTGTACAAATTTCTTAGAAGCTGACCATTCAATGTCAGTCATTAAGAAGTAACACAGTCTAGTTAGATCACTGTTCATCGTTAAGCCAGCATTTATCAATTGATTATCAGAATAAACTTATATTTAAACATACTCTGTTATAAATCAGACAATTTTAATTAGAAAAATAAGTATAGAAAAATATATAGAAGAAACCAATGGATAGAAATTAAATCACAAAACTTTATTACCACTTTTGAGCCTAACAATAAATTTCATTCATCTTCAGTTAAATGATCTCTTCTTACTCTAGTGATGTGGAGGTCTGATGTTACTGTGTGAAATGTATAGTCACAATTTCGTGGATATAAATTGTTAAAGGTTTCTTTACAAGTAGGGTTAATTAATTAAAAATATACAGAAAAAAAATTAATTTGATGTACCAATATTCTGTGCTTTCAAGTTTCTTAGATAATATTTTATAAACTGCTTACATTTATAGTTTTTAGGAATAGTTCAATGGTTAATCTAGTTTCCTAATCTAACACTTAAGACAGTAAAATACAGTAATTATGAGATCTTTTATTCTTCCTTGTAAGCACACTCTTGTAAATGCTGGTTATAAATATACGTACATAAATTATTGTGATATTGAGCATGTGATTATAATTTTTTTCTCTTAATTGTTTTATTATTTATAAGGCTTTTAAAATAAATTATGTCTAAAGGTGTCATACATTACAAAATAAAAATTATTTGAATTTAGGCTTGGTTAAATTTATTTTTTTTATAAAAAACAACAAAAACTTTTTAAAAATCAGTAAAATAAAGATAAGTTACATGCATTTATAAATCTAGAGCAAAGCTTTTAAGCTTTAAAAATAAAACTTTTAATATTATCTTATCATAAAATAAGAAATATACACAGATACGCACAAAAAATTTATTCTCTTTTGAGAAAACTTATCACCCCATTATATTTTTGCATTCCTCATCCCAACCGTTTTTTAGGAAAATTTAATAGAATCAGTAAATAAGTAATGATGAACAACTTAATTATTAAGTGTTTCCATGATTAGAGTTTTGTACACAGCTGGTGTGACCCTGTCATATCATGCAGGTATGGAGAACTGTAGAAAATGCAGATATTTTATAAGATAGAAGATGGTGGCTCGCAGTTAATGATTTAATGAGTTTAAATGAATGAGAAACTTGCATAATGAAACTCGGTCTTAGGGGAGGTTCATCCAATATAAAATGAAGTTAATCCAATAAACATTTCTGGGATTCTATTCATAACTTCTATGTATATATATATATATATATATATATATATATATATATATATATAGGGTGTTTATGAAAACCATTTCAAGAATGGTCCCCCACATTGAAATAAGTTCAATCAACATATATCTAGAGGTGCTTAGTTTACAGGCTATCTGCCATTTTATATTTTTTACATAAAAATTTATTTCTCGGGAATGGTTAATCACATTGAGGTGAAATTTTATATAACATCCTAAAAATTTTAGTACGACTTTATTTCACCAGGGTAGCTGAAATCCCAGCGAAATCTTTTACTAGCCATAACTTGCATTTTAGGACATATGTTTAAATGAACTTTTTCCATTATTTTCATGAGTAGAATAAGTTATGAAAGTTCTGGAAAAACTTTGTTATACACCTTTTATATATATATATATATAAATATATATATATATATATATATATAAATATATATATACACTACCCATTCATTTCCTATTTCTAATTGTATCTCTAAAATAACCTAAATTCTTATAGTTAAGATCTGATTATCTTATATATTACAACAGACAAATCTTGAGTTTCCATCAACAAAGAGCTAGATAATAAATGTATAATAAAAGAGCTAGTTAGATGTATATATACGAGTATTGTATTTTTTTTTTAATAATTAAAAATTTGAACAACCCAAATACAGAATTACAAAGTAAATGAAATGACACTTACCTTATTTTTGTTTTTTCTATTTTCTTTATTGCAATAGCACTTTTGCGGGATCCCACATCATCAGTTGTATATAAATTATATAAAATGACATGTCAAACATAAAAATATTTTTTTTCAATGGCAGCATGTTTTTAGATAGAAATAGATATAATCAGAAGGTATATAAATAATTTCAAATTCACTCAGTAATGTAACACTGGCTAACCAGGTTAAATGGTATAAATTTTCTAATTATTTTATTTTTAAATTTAATTTTAATTTTTAATTCTTAATTGACTTTATATTTGTACATACATACTTATTTTATTTAACTGACTTCATATTTTGTATATATGATAGTAATTTACTTAAGAAAAATTAAAAGATTAAAATTACAATTATATACATAAAAACATATGAAGTCGATTAAATAAAATAAAATAAAAACAAAAATATAAAATGACAAATCTTTTCTGATTTCATTATTAACATGTTTCAACCAATCCTTGGTGATTATCGAGGGCCTCCATGAACTTTCTTCATCTTGCATATTAATTCTGTTATCTCTAAACCTTTCACACCATTTTTAGACGTTTCTTTCATTCATTCATTCATTAATTATCAATGTACACAGCAACCAAGTGCCTATGAATTTCAGCCGGCTTAATGTTTTGATGGTTTAAAAATTTGACTCCATGTATTTCACAGTCAGTGGTAACATCAATTTTTCTATTCATTTTATAACGCAATAACTCACACATAATCAAAAATACTACAACGCGACAACTTACAGACAACAATGTAGTGTGTACATTATTAGTGTAACCATGAATGACAGAGGTTTTCCAACATTAAGGAGAGAAATTTCCCAGCACTCTACTTTAGAGATATCCCTTGTATATGTTTTGTTTTTATTTTATTTAATTGACTTCACATGTTTTTATATATGTAATTGTAATTATAATCTTTTAATTTTTTTATGTTTGATTTGTAATTTTATATAAATATATTATATACGACTGGTGATGCGAGATCCCAGGAAAGTGCTTTTGTAAAAGATTATATGAATAATAAAAATATAAGGTAAGAGTTGTCTTATTTCTGAAGTTAGGTGGTTTGAGTCTTGAGTTATATATATATATATATATATATATATATATATATATAACAAGCCCTGTTCATTGCAAATATTGTATTAACTATGGTTTCAAAATATATTAGTAACCAATTTTATATCATTATCTCTGTATGTGTAGATTTCATTAAGTGATTTATACCAATTTTGTGTTTCTTGTTATAATGCTGTATATCAATTTATTATTCTAGCTTGAAATTATTGTTATATTATTGATTGATGTGTAATTTTTCTTGATATTTATTTTGTTTTAACTTTAAGTTAATTAATAAATAAAAAACTACTATTGTATATTAAACTGATTATGAGATATAAAACAAAAATATACCAATGCCATGCACATTTACAAAATATTTAGTATTTTTGGGCTCAGGGGACCTCAAACATCAAGAAATACCAAAATATTTCTTGTTGGAAGATAAATATTGTTTTCTATATTGTATTAAGTCAACTAGGAAAGTAAAGTTAAAAAGTAAAATTTATTAAAAAACCCTACAAAATCTACATTTAAATTTATACAATATTATAGCAGAGCTTTTACTGAAGTTTCTCATAAAATAATTAATTTTTTCAATCAAATGTTTTTAAATTTCCTACTGTCACAACAGATATAATTATTATTTACTCCACAGAAAAAGGAAAAAACCCATAAATAAATTTATGTGTAATTAATTTAATATAGTAATTGATTACAAGGAATTCTCCAACAAACCACTAAAAAGTGATAGGGTTCTTACAATTTAAATATATATTTTTTGTCTTTTCATAAGCGAAAAACCCAGATATCCATGTTAATACAAGCTAGCAAAACTTGCTGAAATTAAACATAAGTTTTCGTCTATTAAAACTTTTATTAAACAAATAGATCAATAAAATAAAAATAATTAAATTGAGAGAACTAACCATCAGGAGAATAATGTCCTTTATCGAGTACATTAATACATAACACATCCTCTCCAAGATCTTTGACTAGAAATTGCATCGATGCATTCCATTTTGGTTCAGAAGGATTTGCAGTTGCAAGTGGTGTTCTATGTTCTTGAGAACCCATGCTTACTTCACAAAACACACCACGCTTACCTAAAAAAGACCCAATATTCAATAATTATTTATGTTTACTGTTTATAAATGAAAATAATGTTACTCAGATGCTGATTTTATTTACTAAATTAACATAGCCAAAATACTCCATGGTAAAAACTATAAAAATTTTTATACAACTTTCAAATAAAATTTATTAAATTTTAGTACAATAAAACTAAACTTAATATGAATCTGAAATTCTGTGCAACCACTTATCATCATAACCTTATAATTACAATAAACTCAATTTTGATAAAAATCTTTTAAACATACATATATTTCTTTCAACAAAAAACAATACTCAATGCAGAAAACTAAGATTTATAATAATAATTATAACCTCTTAATCAGAATTTTAACTTAAAGTGATTTTAATGCTCTAGTAGTTATATAAAATAGACTGGCAAGAATAATCTGCTAGAACTACAATATTTAGCATATTTTTTAATGCATTTTTTAAAAATTTGACTGAATAACATTCTCACACTTAAAAAAATTTATAAACTGAGATGATAAAAGCATCGCTGTTCTACACTTTTCTTCCTTGGCTGATCCAGAACTTCACTTTCCTTGTGATGTTAAAATCAGATTCTCTAGTTTATATTTTATTCATTGAAGTCAATTTTTTTCTATACTACTCATACTTTTTCACTAAAATTCTCTGTCTTACTTAGACAGAAACTGAGGGATTGTCATCTGAAATACCAAAGGGGACCTTCTAGTAACTTGTAAGCAGCTGCTTTTTAATTGAGACTCATTGGAGTAGCAAATCTGCTTGGTTTTTAGGAATGCTGTTCTTAAATCTTTTTTTTTATTTTCTTACATCTGATTTGATTTCTCAAAGTGCAGTTTTCAATTGATTTAACTTTCTGCTTATATATTTCATCTTGAGAACCTTTATTTTTTTTGTTTGTTTGTTTAACTTCCGGGTTAACTGTTAGGTATTGCTTCAGAGGATGAGATGAATGATTTATAGCACGTAAAAATACTATGCCTGATTGGGATTTGGACCTGGGACCTCCAGATGAAAGGCCGAGACGCTACCACTCACACCACAGAATCATCTTGAGAACCTACATTTCATAATCATTACTTATGGCAAAATTAATTAGAATAGTTTCAGACCTTATTCTAATACAAAATTATAAAAATAGTTTATGTAATTCTGGGCAATTCCAAAGATTTTTTTTTTAGTTTTACAGAGATCTTTCATTACAGAAATGGTTTTAACTAACATTTTTAACAATTTGATAATAAAACTAAAACCTGCAAAAACACAGAAACGGCAAAAACTTGTATGAAATAATTGAGTAGCATTGTGTAACTACATACTACTAGCACCATACCTAACAGTTTAAGTTTACACTGCAAAACCATAAAATCAATGGTATGCTTTCAATAAAAGTTAACCAATCAGTTGACCTGTATAATAGAAAAAAAGGCTACTCATTTTTTACCTACAATAGTTGTCTCTATTAATGCCTTGTTGACCATACAGCATTTTTTATTTAAAAAATATTTTATTGAAAGAATAATTTACTGATCTTACCATAATTTTGTGAAAATGAATGTGATTATTAAAATTATTGAAAAATAAAATCATTATTAAACATGAAACACACTGAAAATTGACTTGCCTCTAGCACATTGAGATTTTTCTATTATTTTTTACAGTTTAGAAGTTTAATATTATAACACTATACTTTGTACTAAATAAAATAAAACAAAATTTAGATGTAAGCAATACTAACTATTCTCATTTTTATGTTAAAAATACTGTCTTACTTTTTTTTATTATATAGTGTAAAACTTCTACAAAACAGAACCTCCGCAAAATGTACAGTTTCCCAAGTCCTGATATATTTTTATAGAAATTAATCTCTTCAAGACGGAACAATTCGCAATACGGAAATGGAACATAGATTTTACTTTTAAATTTGCGTATTAATCTTGTCCCATAAGACGAAAAGGAAATTAAAAAAAAGACTGTACATTCCCACAATTTGCAAATTATAAATCCAGCATATGATTATTACTATAATACAGTACTATTGTAACTGTTGTTTATCTAATTATATGCTGTCACATTCTTGGCTCCAAACTTCCAGCATATAAGCCGATGGTCATTAATAAAATTTTATATCGGGCGGCAGCTTATGTAAACAATTCATGTACAGTTTGGAGAATAATTTTATTTAGTGCCTTGAACACTGTGGTAAGCAGCAGTATAGTTTTCATTTTGCTGTAAAAATAAATTGTTTGTTTCGCATCCTGTTTGTTGTCTGTTGAGAGTTTAAACACAGTACATATGTGCCTTTATTTTTAGTTTAATCTAAGACTTTAGAAACTGTAAGTTATTTTAGTTTTAGTTATGTGCGATTTTCTTCTTTTAAAATGCTAATAATTATACTGAGAAAAAATATTTTATGTTTAAAGGACAAAATAGAGGTTATTAACTTAATTTCTAAAATGAACGTTAAAGAACTTAGTGAAAAGCTTAATTGTAGAAAAACACAAATTTACGACATTTTAAAAATTAAAGATAAAATCAAGGTCAGATTAAACGCAAAAATGAAGAAATAAATTCAATTTTATTTAAATGGTTTACACATGCAAGATCAAAAAATCGTCCTATTTCAGCGCCTATCCTGCACAACAGGCGAAAGAAATTGCAGCTAAGTTAGGAGTTACTACATTTAGTGCTTCTATTGGATGGCTAGAAAAATTTTGTGTGGGACATTCTATTTCTTCAAATCAAATTTCAGGCGAGGTTAAAGATGTAGAAACAAGAAATAGTTATTGACTGGAAAAATAAAATAAATAACTGCAGGTTACGAACCAAACAATATCGGTAATTGCGATGAAACCGGTTATTTTTTTGAGCTTAACTGAACAAAATACTGTATTTAAAAAATGAAAAGTGTATTGAAGGCAAAAAATCCAAGGAAAGACTGACTATTTTGGTGTGCAGTTTTGCGAATGGAAGGTTAAGATTGGTGACAGGTAAATTGTGGAAGCCTCTTGCTGTATAAAAAATGTCGCTGAGTTACTACTGGAATAGTTCGCAAATAAAAAGTCTTGGATGATGACTAACATAATGGAAAACTGACTCTACAATTTAAATGAAAATAGAAATATTCTACTGTTTTTAGACAATGCGTCATGTCACCCTCATGGAGATTATTCTAACGTAAAACTTGTGTTCTTTCCTCCAAACACAACTAGTGTAACTCAACCAATGGATCAGGGCGTTATTAAAAGCATAAAAATTCATTATAAGAAACATATTTACAGTCGCTGGCCGCCAATATGGATTCATGTTCATCTCTTCAAGAACTGACGCATAAAATTACTGTTCTGGATGCACTAAGGTGGCTCTCTTCACCATACAAACAAATTACAAATAACTGTTAAAAATGCGTTTAAAGAAGCTGATTTCTGCACGAAACTGATAAAGATAATGTTCCCGATACATGTCCTTGCGCAATACAACACTGTGTGAAGTTGATTTCTGTTGCAAGAAAGTGGTCAAACATCAGGCCATGCTGAAGACTACATGAGTAGTGATAGTGATTTTGTAACGAAGAAGGATTTCAGACTGCAGGTGAAATTATTTTGACTGAAACTAGTAAGATTAACAAAAGTGCAGAAGAAGAAGGGCATGGAGAGGTCACAGAAAACAAAATTAACAGTTTCGGAGAGCATTGAGTATGATTACACAGCTGGAAAAGAATTTGCAATTTGTATAAACAGTGATGATTTATGACAAAATATGCTAACTGCTAGAAATATTAATGAAAACGAAAGTTCTAAGAGTAAACTATTGAAACAGAAAACTATACCTGACTATTTTAGAAAATGATTTTATTTTAGAATGAATGTTAGATCATGTTATATGTCTTCTAATTAAACATTACTTTTAAATGAAAAATTATTAACTTGTAAAAATAAAAAAATCCTCTTTTAGTGTAACTGAAATTTTTTTTGAATATTAGTGGTTAATGTTCTCTATATGCTGTATAATTTCTGGATTATTCCAAATGTTTATCCTTGTCTAACTTCATTTTACATTTGTATAATTCACAGCACTGGACCTCACGATAAATTAGCTCGATTTTTAAAAATGCCACAAGACAGAAACCTCTTCAAAGTGTAAATTCTTAATCGGTCCCGTCAGATTCTGTTTTGGGTTGGTTTTACTGTATACATATGAGATAATTTTGGATGTAAACAGTTTTTCAATGATATGATAGTTAAATGATATGCAGGGGTTATTTTTAATTAAAAAAAAGAGAAAAGTTAAATACATTTAAACTAATTAGTACTAAGAAGGCACTTTTCAGTTTACAATGGAGTTTATTGATGGAAGGTGGTAGGAGGAGGTCTCCATCTTAAATACAAAATAGCAGCTCCCAACTTGGAAAAATTTTCGAGTAAACTCTAAAGTGGTTCAAGAAATTTGTATAACAGCAGCTTAGTGGCAAGCATTCCACTTTCTAGTGTTTTTTTTTAACTTTTATTTTTCCTTTTTCATATAATTTTTTTTATTATATGAAAGTGATCTTTAATTATATAATATTTAAAAGAATCTGAGCGTGCAAGTGGGGTGAGCCAATCAAGTATTCTTTCAAGTATGCATGCATTCTGAAGAGTGCAAAGTGGAAAGTGTACATTCCACAACTGCTACATGTGATGAATGAGGACGACCCAGATTGAAGGATGGACTACTGTGAATAGTATTCAGCACGTGGTTGGCGAGGAAGAGGAATTTGCAGGGTAGTTTGTGTAGACTGATGAGACGCAATTCAAACTTAACAGTACAGTGAACTGCCACAATTGTGTTTACAGGGCTCCTGAAAATCCTCACACTCATATTGACAGGGCAGTGAATCTACTGGTGGGGAGAGGGTTTGCAGTGTGGTCTATCAGTGCGTGGTTTGATTGATCCCTTCTTCTTTGAGGGTACTGTAACTGGTGAGGCGTATCTTGATATGCTTCAGACAAGGATTTTGCCTGCCATCCAAAACCTATATGGTGATGTTTTACATGCAACAAGACAGAGCCCTGCTTCACTGCCATCGAGATGTCAGGTTGTACCTCAATAAAACTCTACCCGGAGTGGGTGGGTCAAAGAGTTGCTATTGAGTATCCACATTGATCTGATTTGACCCCTCTGGGGGACTATCAAAAATGATGTGTATCGACAAAAACCAGCAACAATTGATGAGCTACATGAAAAGATCATAGATTCATGTGCTGCCATTACGCCAGATACACTAACAGATGTAGTTTGGTGTTAGCTTGGCACCATGGGCATTGTATAGAAGCTGCTGGTGGTCATTTTGAACACCTACCAATACTCTCTCAGTGCCAAAAATTGTCTTGTCAAGTCAAATTTGTCATGAGATATGGACTAGCAAACAGTGAGTACATTTTTTTGGACCGCTTTGTAATATTAAAATCATTTTCCATAAATATCTTTCAAAAAATGATGAGTTTTTCTTATAACATTATTTTTTTTCTGTAAATTTAATGCGACTAAATTTAGCAGCTTTTGTTCTTTGACTTTAGCTTACAGCCAAATAACATACTAAAAACGTGTTTTTTTGGTCTTGGAAAGAATCATATTTCAAGAATATTTAATGTTTTTATATCACTGGTTGCATACAGTGTGACATTCAATAGAACATACTAATGATGAACAAAGCAGATTGTATGTAAAACATGAAACCTGCAGAAAAATGGGGTTCTAGAATCCAATCTTTGTTGTGAGTAGTCTCTAAAAGCATTTACTTTATTTTATCAAGCGTACTACTAGGCATGTTGTAACAAAATAAAGATTTTTTCCTTAATACCTTCTAATAATTAGAGAAAGAACAGTTAATTTCCACCAAGTGCATTTAAAAAAAAAACTCATCTCAGAGTAAAACTGTGGAGTTACTCTAATGAATCCAATTAAATCATTAATTACAACATTATTATATTCTGGGTAACTACTTCTTTTAATCTTTATTCCACAAAGTTTCCCTTGAAAAAATGTAAAATTTTCAACAAGAAAAAAAGGAAATTCTACTAGTACTTCAGGGAGCTATCTAAATGCAAGTATATTACAGTAGCTCTTCTTCCTTTCATAAAATATCATCCTCAACTAGAGTAATCTACAGAGAAAAGTTACAGAATAACAGCAATTCATATTTTAACATAGTTACACATTGAGTTCAGTAAGCTTATAATACTCTCAGTTTTCACACATATGTTTGCTCTCTCTTAAAGGTATTAAAATGAGATATTCTCATGAATTCTGTAATTTAATATTATGTAACAAGTTACATGAACAAGTCACAATTTAATTAAAATTTCTCTACTTTTTAAATAGTTCAGTATTCAACTCTTCTAGGCAACAGGATTCCTTTTCTTCTGATGACTAATGCAAGTTCTACCTTTAAAAATAAACCCACTAACATAAATGTTAACATATTTTTTTTTCTTGCTGGACTGTTCTTTATAAGGCTGTGTTGGATTACTTGAAAGCTTCTGAAATATTCCAATAATTCTACAGTACCATTTTTACTGACTTGGTTTCATTTTGTTAAAAATAGTTCAGAATTTATAAAATATGGAAAATTTTCTTTCATTATTTATTAAAATAATATTCAATATTAACAGTAAAATAAAAAATTATCAGGTATGAGTATTTCCATTTATTAAAAGTAATTATTATATATACTCTATACTACCGCATAAAATACAAGGTTAAATTAAATATAAACCAGAATTTTTGTTTTATAATTTATTGGAAGGATAATAAAAATACATATTATTATTATTTCTAACAATATTATTTTTCTACAAAATTTCTTCTTTTGGAAATGCATTTTTCCCAGTGGATAGATAGCTTTTTGATTCCACTATTGTAAAGTGAGGGTGGGCATGATGTCAACCAATTGTGCACAAATGCTTCAACAGCAGCATTGTCTACAAATTCTGTCCTCCAAGTGCTTCTTTTAGAGGCCCAAACAAATGATAATCGCAGGGCAATAAGTCTGGACTGTATGGAGGGTGCTTCTTCAATGTAGTCCAGAATAAGGATGCAATTTTTTCTTGACTTTCAGCTGTGGTATGGGGCCGAGCAGAATGATGTATGGGTTGTAAAGCAGAATGATGTCTCAGATTGGAAATTGATGTCTTTTTTGATGATATGTGAATTTTGCTGTATCTAAATGTTGTTGGTGGCAGTAGGCAGAATTCACTGTACAATGTTGAAATCAAAAAAATACTGTGGCCAGAACACCTTTCCAGTTGACAGCAGAGTTTGGGCTTTAATGGGTGTAGTTTTTCCCTTTTCTTGCCACTCCATATTTAACCGTTTTGACTCTGGGTGTAATAATAGTTAACCCAAGTTTCACTGCAGGTCATGATTTGATGCAAAAAGAATTCTTCTTCAGCTTAAAAAAATGACTCAACAACCACTGGCACACCTCTAGCCAATAGAGCTTCTGACATGAGAACCATCATGCTGCCACTTTTGTAAATTCAAGATCAGTAATGATTGCTTGAGTACTGGCATAGCTTATTCCGATTTCAGAAGCAATTTCTGCAATTGTTAATTGTCAGCTGACCTCAATAAGGTGATGAGCCATGAGAACATTTTCAGCAGTAGCACTTGTCCTTGGGCAATGTTGGTGACCTTCATTTTCAACTAGTTCTCATCCTTCTGAAAACTGCTTACGCCAATCACATACATTTGAGCCTTTTTAAGTGTGTTGTTCTCTAACTGTGTCTAAAGTCTTTTCAAAATTTTGGATGGTTCACATCCACCACACCCTCTGCTGTGAGAAATTTAGAGATAATACATCGTGCAATGTGCGATGGCACCTCCTGCTCGACATTGTAATGCTGACTAGGGAAAAAAGTAGTGAGATAGCTTTCTAAGAGTGGGATCCCTCCACGCATCCCTATGCACAACACTGAGATATCTCCATTAGCCGTGTGTCAACGATAACAAAAATTCCGGTTTATATTTAATTTACCCTTGTACATAAATATTAATTAAACATCCATATATAATAAATCAATCTATAATCAGTAAATAAATAAATATACGTGTAAGCAATATCGAGCAATTTCAGTGGAAAACAAGCAACAAAAAAATGTAACATAATGAAAAAAAAATTATTCAGAACTTTTAAATCTATTTAATAATTTTATTACAAAACTAAAAGCTTTCATGGGGTTACTAAGCAAGTTAAGCAAATAAAGTTAGCGAGTAAAGGAAGAAACTAAAAAGTAAAAATTGCACATCATATTACCACATCACATCATAGACAAGTTTTCCAGGTTTATAAAAAAAGCAAGCTGAAGGCCATTACATTTACTAAAAATTGCAATAAAGAGCACAAAAGAAGAAGGGTAATACAATTTTACAGAAACTTGATCATATCTATTAAAGGCTGTGGTGAAGCAATCACCATCACCAATTACTCTTTTTCCCATTTCTTGTAGTAAGCCACTGGTAAATGGAAAAAGGGTAAACAAAGATGACAAGGCTAAATTCAGTGTGGACAGTGAAAAGTACTAACATGAGGCGAAAGAAATTACTGATGGTAGCAGTGGTTAAAGGAAATTATGCAATCTATAGGTAGATATGAGTTAAGGAAATTTTGTAGAAAAGGGCTCATTTTTTATCAACTGTTGATGTATACTGTAATGAAGCAGGCTGAAAACTCTTTGATTTATCCCACTCTTTAAATCATCATTATAAGATTAAACATGATCTTTCGATTACCTCAAAAACTGGGAATACCACTTGTACCAAATGTCCAATTCTTTGTGTGAACGCTAGAGATAACCTAGAGACTATGATACAAAATTTCTAAGAAGTCAGAATATATTTACTAATACTTCTTGCTTCAAAGTGAACAGAACTGTGTGGATTATAAAAAGGGAGCCATGAGATGGCAAATATTTCAGTAACTGATTTTACAAGAAGTCAATAATAACATCCATCTAAAATGTAAGGTTTGCCTTCTTCAAGCAAACCATTATTTCAAGGAAAATGCAGTACATATTGTCCACTTCATAAATGCAAATATGTGAATAAAGTGTTATTAAAGATGAACAGCACAAAAGATGCTAAGCTATCATTTTTATAAAAATCTAGTTTCAATGTTTAGGTAGGTATAAGTCACATAAGCCAAATTAGCACAGATCCACATGTACAAGTAGACAAACTTTGAAGTAAAGCGTGTACTAATGCTGTATTATTTTACCAAAAACACATATTTGAACAATAAAAATTTTTATAAATTTATTTAACTCAAAACCCTTGACTGGTTTCCTAAAGTGCCACATGATACTGTACTTAAAAGAAAAAAGACAACTTTTTTGGATGTAATCAGTATTTATTTTCAATAAATATTATCATTTTTGTGTGTTTATTTATTAATGTGTTGTCATAGGGCGTGTGTTGAAAACTGTGTGTAGCAATCAATTTAATTATAATGTAAAAAAAAATTGTTTGTTGTACTGACCTGCAATGGCTTATTTTAATCTTGCAATTTATAACTGGACTATATTCCTAAACCAATTTTTATTGCAGCAATGATGCCAGACAATGGGAGATGACAGTTTATAGAGCAGTAAAAGTTATTTAAAGTTTCTAGTGGATAGCAACCTGACACTGCTTCTAAACAGGTACACACCATCTAGGATAACTTTTTATTTACAGTATCTTTCATAAGTTTAAGGACACTTGGAAAAACTGTTTGTCGGTTTGTCTTTAAACTTATAACTACATACAGATCTTATATGTTTGTGAGAAACAGCATTAAAAAATACATCTTTTGGTGAAAACTGCAAGCTTCTAAATTAGATGCTTCAGATTTTATGGAGTCATTTAAATATTTTAAATGAGCTAAAATAAACCCGTTTTTTTTTATAAAGAAATTACTATTTCTCGTAAAATATGTAACCTAGGCTAGTGAGTGTGATAAGAATTACTTTTCAATAGAGTAATAAGAAAAATTCTAGAAAATTTATTTTTTGAGTTAAAAGGGCTTAAGTGATTTTAAAATTCTCATACAATTTTTGTTTTTAAGAGAGTAATGTTCAAAAATGTACAAATCACTTTAAATTGTCAGGTACACCAACTTAGAGTGTCAGGCATACCAACAGTAATTAAAATTGTCAAGTTGGCACTATTATCAGCTGTTTCCCACCAAAATAGTGATGAATTAGCATTTGTTTCTTTGAGGTTAGGTTGGTGAAAAGTTTTCTTATTAATAATGGGTAAGAAAAGTGTTAGTGTAGAAGTAAAATGGCAAGTAATCGGTCTTTGGAAAGCAAATACAACATACAGAGACATTGCTGAACAATTAAAAATATCAAAAACATGTGTACAGCAAGTTGTTAAAAAATATCATGATTAAGAAACTGTCGTTGATCTTCCACGATCTGGTCGACCACGAACAACATCATTGAGACAAGACAGAGCAATTATAAAGGTATCAAAACTTAATCGGTCTACTAGTTTGCCTGATATAGCGACAGAAGTAGCACAAAATCAGGAATTCAGGTTAGTACTGCCACTCTTTCTAGACATTTAAAAGAATCTGGAATAGAATCACATTTCGCATTAGCAAAGCCTCTTTTAAGCGCTGTCCACAAGTCAAAACGTTGTCAGTTTTGCAAGCAAACAAAGAATTGGTTGAAAGAAGCTTGGCGAAGGGTTGTCTTTTCTGATGAAAGCAGATTCCAGTTGTATTCAAACAGAAAAATTAGGGTCAGGCGAACAAAAACTGAAAAGTTTCTACCAGCCTGCATCATTCCTGCTGTGCAAGATGGAGATGCAGTCTTGGTGTGGGGTTGCATAACTTCAGAGGGTGCTGGACACTTTAGAATAATGGATGGGACAATGAACAGCATACAGTACATAAAAACAATGGAAGACTTTATGCTTCCTAGTGTCCATAACCTGTTGGGTGAGAATTTCATCTTCCAGCAAGACAACGCACCTTGTCATAAATCACGAGTTACCAAGGCATGGTTTGATGCAAATGATATGGAACTTTTGTACGGCCTGCTCGTAGTCCTGACCTAAATCCAATTGAGAATTTATGGAATTAGATGGCACTGTAACTTGCTAAAAGAAAACCTAAAAATAAGGCTGAGTTACGATTTCAAATCGCAAGTCTGTGGCAACAGGTGACGAAAGAAAAATGTCTGGAATTGCTTGAATCAATGCCTGATAGAGTAGCAGCATGCCTAAAAACATATGGAGGTCATACAAAATAGTAAACATTTAAAAAATAATGTAGCATTATCTCTGTTATTTTTATTTTTAATTTTTACTTGTATAAAATAAAGATTTTGTCATGAAATACTGATTTTTCGGTTATTTTTAACTTGTCCTTAAAGTTATGAAAGATACTGTAGAACACTTGGCTCCAATAATATAGTGTAACCATCATAAGATTTCAAGAATGAAAATTGATGTAATTTTTTTTCTAGGATTTTAGAATTAAATTGTGGAGTGAATGTTTTGAATAATTCTCATCAATATGTTCATGAAAGAAGAGTGCCACTAAAAATTCACTTGGATCAAAAAGTTAGATATGAAAAAGCCTAATGAAGAAACTTCTATTTCTTTCCAAAAAAGTTATGCACACATGCTGTTAAATTTTTACAGTCATAATAGGATGACAGAAGGGTCAGTTCTCTTTAAATGGTCATGAAAAAATGTGAAACGTAATTTCTGTGTACAACACTGTATTTAGTCAGCATATTGACTTTTGAAGCAGTGGCCATCACAGCATTTCCTTTACCTCTCAAATGTCTTAGAAATCATTATAATCTGGGAATTTCCTGACAGAACACCTTAAAGTAATAATATAATCTATGTGTTATATTTTCTTAAGAATATTTTTGACATATGCAATATATTTATTATATAATTAATATACATGTAAAACTTACACATTCTGATGATCCTCAACATTTATATTAATTAATTAAAAAATTAAATAAACGATAAAAAAAAAAATAGAATATTAATTAAGTGATAAGAAATTTTAATATTTGCTTTATGTAAAATAAATAAATAAAACCAATTAAAAAAAATCCATCATTAAATATTAATAACAACCTTCCGTACCTGAAGAATAGAAAAAAGTCCCTTCAATAATAATCAACCGAAGAAGTCCCCGAGGATTCCGCCGCCGAACTATAATGAACATGAGTGAAATAATGAAACGTTAATAACCACATGCAATCAGTTAATAAAATAATAATGAATATGTGAAGTGAAAGCCTTGAAGCCTTGAAAGCCTTGAAGTGAGAATACCTTAACAAATTAATCAGTAGAACATCATAAAAAGAAAAATGCATACATAAAATTAGCTTGACCTCATGCATAAAATACAGTAGGTAACACAAAATACACACCAAACACCAAATACTACAGAGAAAATAATACCTTGTTAGGTACAAAACAAACAAAAGTGTATGATTCAAGAAAGAGAATGCCACCTTTACCAACCAAGTGTTTTTTTTTTATAGTTATATGTCCCCTATTTTATTCAAATTGTATTTAAATGAAATTTTATGTCATTATTCCTAGAATTGCAGGAGGATGGGGCTCATAAATTTTTAGATTTTTGTTTACAAACCTTACAAAACATAAATATGCTATAGGAAGAATAGCACTTAAAATAAATAATTAGATGGGATAAGACTTAAAGATGAATTTTCTTACAGAGCTATTTGAATAATCATGTTAAGGGAAATAATCAAAACAGTATATTATAAATCACCATTACATTTAGAGCTAGTTGACTGCTTAATACTCATGACTTTTACAAGAAAAAACCTGTCAAAGAGCCTGAATGAAAAAAACATGAAATACTGTAGTAAATATGCTGGTATAGAATCAATGCAGATACTTTTAAATTGACAGAAGAGAAGAGTATCTTAACTGAACAGTATACAATACAAAAAAAGTATGAAAGATATAAAAGGATTAAACGATTATAAAAAAAACAACACCCACATATAATACATTATATAAATTAAAAAAAAAAAAAAAAAAAAAACTCTTGATAATGCCAAAAGATAAACCAATTATCTTGATAAGATTATTACTCCATAAAATTATCCATGCATAAACATGCAGAAATCAGGGCTTAAAACAATAAATAAGTAGATTATTATTTAGTGAATAAACTAAAAAGATAATCATCACACTAACATATAAAGACAACAATAATGATGATGATGATGACGATGCAATCAATGAAAATTAATAAAATAAATACGTGTATATAATTAATAGATGTGTACAGTACGTCATTAAATCAAGTAACAAGAAAGCGCCAGATTTATTACTTTATGGTACTAATTACTGATTAAACAGACTGTGATAATATCATGCTGTTGCTGTTAGTGCTGGTAGTTGTTTCAAACATCTTACCAGCAGCGGGTGATGCCTTCAAGTGGGAACCTTCTAATACTGCAACCAAAACACGACCGACTGCTCCAAACTGAGCCTGTTCTAATTTATAATCACAAATTTATTGTCAGTAATAAAATTTAAAGGATGTAATAATTTGTTTCTATAACTAGTATTAATTATTATAGATTTAAATGAAGTTTATGCTTAAAACTTTGAATGAATTTAATTTATAACTCATGTTACGGCTAAAATTATTTGAATTTAAAAAAAATAGTCCTGTAAATAAGCTTGTTAGGAGTTAATGTGTAACAAGTTGTCATAATTTTAGTGCTGTTATTTTTTTTACTGATTGCAAAAAAACAAACACAGTTATTTATGAGAGATGAAATTTGTAACACATGACAAGCACTAAGCCTGATTGAGATTTGAACCCAGGACTTTCTGATGAAAGACAGAGTTGCTATCATCCTGCCATAGAGTTTGGCAGAATGTAGCTTTCATATTTAGCATTATAATAATAATAAAATATAATTTCAGTCAGTTCTTACATAAACTATGCATCTATAATATATCTGCCAATAAAAGGATTTTGTTTTTATAAATGAACAATCAGAGGGTTATAATAAGCTTTTCAATTTGAATCGGTGACTAACACTGAAAAACATAATTTTTGTTTCCTAACATGTGATACATGATTTTAATTTGTTTTCTGATGCTGAAAACGAATATGAACTCAGAATCTTTCTATAATCCACCATTTTTGAAAAATGCTTAAATGTTAATTAAAGGATTTTTTTTCATTTTTCAACATACAGTTAGCATTTTAAGCTCCTATATTATACTTTGTTAGCTCATTTTTTATTGTTTAATTTTGTTAACATAATTTGTAAGCTATAAATAAACAATACTAGAAAAAGAATTAAATCATGTCATAGTCACATATTATAACGTCATATCTAACACTGAAGAGTGAGCCTTCATAGACAAGATTAATCATGTCTGTGCAGGTCAAAACATGTAGCTGAAAACATAGCTGTGTTATTTGTATTAAGCACTAGATTTAGGAATGAATTAATTCTGTTCAATATTGTTGGTGTCTTAAGTTTGTCAACAGTGCAGTGTCATAATGCCTCAAAATTGTGTAAATGATGTGGATGCTTTTTGTTATGTATATGGTGAGTTTACCGTAAAATCAAATAGAAAAAACATTACACCTTTAATTAAAAAAGCATATCATTAGTATTTTCAGAGTAAAACTGGTGATCAGGATAAGACGTGAGCTCCTCATATAATGTGCACTAAATGTTCTGTATAAGAGGATGGCTGAAAAGTGAACGGAAGGCTTTGCCATATGGTGTACCTATGGTTTGGTGTCAACCAAAGGATCATGTAACCGATTGTTACTTTTTATTAATAAGTATGTCAGGAATTTCTAAACAATTTAAACATACTGTAAAATATCCTCCATTGCAATCTGCAATCAGGCCTGTACCTCACAGTGAAATTATTCCAGTTCCAGAGCCACCTGTGAATGTACTTTTGAAAGCAGCAATGAAGAATCAGGCAGTACTGAAGAAGACAGCAATGATTTTGATTTTGAATAAGATCTTCCAATAAGCCCCATCTTATATCACAAGGTGAATTAAATGACTTTGTTACGGATTTAACTTTATCAAAATATCAAGCTGAATTGTTAGGATTAAGACTGCAAGGTCAATTTACTTAAAAAAATACAAAAATTTCAGGCTTTCGAAGCCAACAAAAAAAACTTTCTCAGTACTTTATTGATGAAAATAATTTGGTTTATTGCACAAATATTGATGAGCTTATGTTGCACTTAGGACAGGTTCATAAACCTAAGGACTGGCGCCTTTTCATAGATACGTCCAAGTAGAGTAAAAAAGTGGTTCTACTACAAAACGGTAACAAATATCCTTTGATACCAATCGCTTATGGTATTAATTTGAAAGAGACATATGATGTGACAAAAGACATTCTTAAAAAAATAAACTATAAAAAACATAACTGGAACATATATGGTGATTTGAAAGTTACAGCTATTTTGTTAGGCATGCACTTAGGCTATACAAGTACATGTGTTTTCTTTGTGAATGGGACAGCCGAGCTAGGGATAAACATTATGTTACCAAAGAGTGGAAGAAACAAGACAATTCCAAATGGGAAAAATATTATTCATGAGCCCTTAGCTGAACCCAAAAAAATATTTTTACCCCCTCTCCATATCAAGCTAGAACTAATGAAAAATTTTGTAAAAGCAATGAAAAAGGATAGTCCCGGATTTTTGTACATCAGGCAGAAATTTCCGATGTAAGTGAAGGAAAAATTAAAGAAAGAATATTTGTTGGTCCTCAAATAAGAGAGTTGGTCAAAGATGATGTATTTAACTCAAAATAATGTAGAAAGTGCAGCTTTGCTTCATTTAATGATGTTTGCAAAACCTTTCTCGACAAACAAAAATCCTACAATTGCCACGATATTTTTAATCAACTTCTTACTTCATACAGAGCTATGGGATGTAATATGTCTTTGAAAATACATTTCCTCTACTCACAACTGCATTTTTTCCCAGACAACCTCAGAGACGTAAGTGACAAACATGGTGAACAATTCCACCAAGACATTTTGGTGATGGAAAGCCGCTATAAAGGGAAATGGGATACTAACATGCTAGCCAATTACTGCTGCACATTAATTCGGGATGTGCCTGAGGCTATTTATAAAAGAAACGCATCAGTGAAATCATTCTAACACAGGTATGGCCATGCAAAATTAAAAATTTTACAGATTTTAACTAATTTTCCCTTATTTTTTTGAAGTGTAATTTATTTAAAACTAAGGGTGATAGAAAAATTGTATTTACAGATCTGTAATGTACGCAAAAAATAAATTCAAGAAATGGTATCACACTTAGAGAAACATAACAAATTTTTTTTTTTGTCTTTCAGTGTAACATAAAAAGTATAATTCAGAATTTTTCAATAATACAAATATTACTACATTATTACCCATAAATGACAATAAAAATAGAGAAAATGTTTATGTAAAATACTATTATTCAAATAAAATTATAGGAAACTTACTTGATGCATATAATGATAAAAAATATAAACCTGCTTACAAACCTGATAATCATATAATAAAACATTTAAAATTTTATAATAATGAAAAAATAAAAATGATTCTTCTGGTATTTATAAAATTAAATGTGACAATTGCAAAAAGATATATATTGGAAAAAACAAATATATCATTTAAAAATAGATTTAATGAACATTTTAGATCATTTAAAAATAGAAAGATGAATTTCTCAAATGTTGATGACCATTTGATAAATAATAACCATAATAAAACTAATTTAGAAGATAATATGGAAATAGTTGAAAAAGTAAATATTGAAGATGAAAATAGTAATGAAAAATTCAAAATTTTTGAAAAATTAGATATAAATGTGAATTCAGCCTTATAAATCTGCAAACAGAATTTGATGGAGAGATTCTATTTAAAATTATTTAAGTTGGTATACAAAGATAAGATGTAATAAATTAATAGTTATTGTACACTTTTTCATTCTTGAACAAATATTTGTTCTAAATTATTTTAAATGTTTTTAAGAAAATTAAAAAAATTTTATTTTAACCAACAATTTTTACAAAATATAAAAAGCTAATAGAGTAATGTGTAAATATAAACTGTTTAAAAATTTATAAAAAAATATCACTGAAGCTGGGCTTAGGGCTGAAAACGGTATGATAAAGTAAAAAAAGTAAATGTAAGAGTGTTCCTCTAATTCTGTGCTTTGCAGAGGCTAAAGAATATTATTTTGTAAATAATTCAGAACTTGGAAATTTTACAGCAAAGCTGGAATTCAAATTAATAAAAGGACTAGGGAGGTCAGATTTCAGTTAATTATGTACACAAAATTACACAATTTAGAATAATGTGACTTGTTAGTGATTTATATTACTAACAAGGTATTGTTTGGGATTGATTTGTTAATCAATTCCAAAGATTTAATAATTATTTTTAAATTCTGAAAGGTATAGAATAAAGGTTACTCTAGCTAATCAATAAAAAAATTATTAAACATTTATTTGAAATACAAAACATATTTAAGAATAATTCATTTATTACAAAATATTTGAGTTTGAGAAATAAAAAAATAAATAAATAAGAAACTTACTCGACTGCTGTCGTTGTAAATGACATTTTTCATTATGTAAAAGCTCTTTTTTCGCATCATTTATCTTTTTTATCCATAAATTACGTTCATTATGTGAACTTACAGTAAGGCTGTGGACTACTTTTGCATGTTCTAACTTCAATTCTGTTGAATCTGGACTGTCTGGTGTATTTATTATGATTGTATCACTTAATAATAAAGGCTAAAAAAAAATTATTAACAAAATATAATCACAAAGGTCATATTCAACAAAACTGTTATATTGATGTATAAATTAATTAATATAAAACAGAAATAAAATCATTTACAAATGATTTTACTTAAGGAGAATTTTATTAAAATTAATTGTAATACACAGAAATTATATGAAATACAACCTACCCTCAGACACCATTCAGCCAGTATATAACTCGACATACTCTCTTGATACTCATAATATATTATTTTTATTCTGAACTTAACAGTATTCACACAGAATGAACAATAAACAGTGGATTCTATTTTATTGAACTCCAATGTATATTTTATCCATTTCATTTTCTTTCATTTCTTATGAGAGAAATTTAATTTTAAGAAATGTAAAAAAAATAAGAAAATGATATATTACATTTTAAGGTGGATAAACATTTTAAACCAGAAATTAAAGAATTTTATTATTCAGATAGCAAAATCAAACAGGGTGGACAACAAAAGAAAGATATCAAAAGCAGGTTTGCTTTCAGGATGCATGGGCATCCTGGTGATTTTGTATGTTTAACAGAACAATCTGTCTCAACAAAGGTTTGGTGCCAAGAGTAAATTGTATGTCTACAAGGAGGCACCCTAACGTAATTTCTACAAAAATTACATTGAACTGCAGTTTCTCACTGCAAATCATGAAACCAAAATGCACAGTGAGCATCTTCTGCACCAGTAAATGTATCCATTTTTAACAACATTGGTGACCGAATTCAGCACTAATAAACTACGCAAGTCAAAACTTGATGTGTTTTGCTATGAAATGAGACCTCGCCAAATCTACAAGTTATTTAAATAAATTGTTATATGCTTTTAAAGTTGTGAAGTCATGTTTGAATCACCTGGTATATTGCTGTACGGCACCAAAACTTATGTACATTAAGTGCAATAACCATAACCATTATAGGATACTCAAAATGAGTTGCAAGTCAATCCCATAAATGAAATTCCCATCTTCAAGAATAACAAGCATCATCCATTGCTATACTTATAGGGAAAATGACAGAGCTTCTCATTGCTTCCTTCACTGACCAGAATATATAGTCGGATATCAACAAGCCAAGTCCTCAGAAAAGCAAGAGAGAATCTGCCCTACCTTTACTCTATTCACCACAGGAGCTGGCTGTTCAGTAAATAACGATATTATTCTATGAGAAAGCAATATTGATTAGCCTCATATCTCAAAAGATTGACACATATAACAGCCATATGAAAGAGAGCCCACCGGGCTGGTATAGTGGTTAACTCATCATTGCAAATGATTTTGAAGTTCAGAATTCCTAAGGTTTAAATCCTAGTAAAGGCAATTTGTTACTTTTATATTGATTTGAATACTAGATCGTGTATACTTGTGTTCTTTGATGGTTGGGTTTCAATTAACCACACATCTCAGGAATGATCAACCTGAGGCTGTACAAGACTACAATTCATTTACATTCATACATATCATACTCATTAATCCTCTGAAGTAATATCTTATAAAGGTTCTGGAGGATAAACAGAAAAAAGAGAGAGAGAGAGAGAGAGAGAGAGCCATACAAAAGAGTGTAGTTTTATTTACAAGTGTCAATATTATATATACAATCATTAGTGTATATATCAGCGGCAACCAAATGTTTTTGATTCTCAATGCTCTTGCTGAATCCAGATTTCCCGAGACGCCCTATATCAGATTCTAACAAGTACACTTTATGAAATAGCCAATATTTTTTGCAAGGGTTAGGTAAAATTAAATAAAACACATTTTAGATCACACAAAACGTAAGTGAACTGATTCAACTAATTATAATAATTAGTGGGATGGATGAGTCTATTGATCACTGCACATCTTTTCAAATCATGGCATTAAATTGGACACAAATACTCATTTCCTTCTTCACATTGATTTTTGTGTGATACTAAGCCATGAAATATTACAAGGATTTAAGATCAATTTAATAGCAGTGCTTCATCTTAATTTACTATGTCAAAGAAGAGAATCTGGTTGAGCTGTCTTTTGACAATGCATTGAAAACAAAATTTCACAGTATTGAATTAACTGAATTTTGAATGTCAGTAAAAGGTGGAATATGCACACTTTCCTGGTAAAGCTCAAAGTAATTTAATCTCATTTGTGATTTCTTGTTTCAGTGAAACTGTTTTCTGCAGTTGCAATGATAAAACAGAAGTATCACACAAAAATCAATGTGGAGCAGGAAATGAGAATGGCTGTGTACAGTTTAATTTCATTATTTAAAAAAATGTGCAGCGATCAATAGGCTCATCCATCCCACTAATTATTATAATTAGTTGAATAATGTCTTTTTTGTGATTTAAAATGTATTAATTATTTTTACCTAATTCTTGAAAAAAAATTATTGGCTATTTCACACAGTGTACTTGTTAGAATTTGAAATTGTTTTTGGGAAATCTGGATTCCACCAAGAATCAAAAAATGTTTGGTAACCACTGGCATATAATGATTACTAATGATTGTATGTATAATATGACACAAGTGAATAAATATACAATTATTACTTTTCTGTTAAATATAGCTATACCGTATACTATGTTAGAGAAAGTAAGCTAATCACGTCAAATTTTGAAAGTCAGGGTTTTTGGACATCTTGACATTTCATGACCCTGTTTAAACAAAAAACAGAATTTTATTTATTGAAAAATTACAAAAAGATGTGTGTGTATATACATACATATATATGTATGTCGGCTTATATATTTGCTTGATATCTCCATACTCGATGGACCAATTTGGATAAACTTTGCCATAAAAATTTCTAGATATAAGCTTTGATGCTATTTAATTCTGGTCATAATTGGTCATTGAAGCAGGGAGATGCAGGACAAAAATACTTTTTTCTTTTTTTGCTATTTCTGGATTCAAAATAAAATTGAACTAATTAGATGATTTCATTACATTGTATGTCTCTTTGATTATATATCTGGACAATTTTTTCAGGGGGGATAATAAGCTTAATTTTTTTGTGTTTTTTCATCATTTTCATTTTCCATATCTTAAGACTGGATATACTGATTTTTAAGAAATTTAATACGATGACTTCTGAATATGGGTTAGTGATACAAATTAATTTTGGTTAGAAAAGGTCAGGCACCAAGGATCCCATATCTCAAAATTTTATTGAAAGACTACAATAATATTTTCAATAACTCTTAAAAGAGGTTTATACATTGTCCAGTATACAATACTCCTGTTAATATTTGTAGCAAATATGCCATATTATTCATATTGTTATACACTGGCTGAAGAAGTTACAGCTAAGAGCTTTTTGGTGGCCTTTTTTTAATGCACATTGCTTATATGCATATTTCAGAATTTATGAAGCCTCTAATTTTTCAATAGACAATTAATGTTTAACTAATATGTTACTTTAACATAATATTCTGTCAGTGAATATAAATAAATTACCTGTTTATACATTTTAAATACGGCATTTGAATTTCTTTCAAATGAAAATTGGTTATCAACCAATGGCCGATGTGGTTGAGCAAGTAAAAGGAAATCATTAAGTAGGAATCCAACTAGCTGCTTTCCACTCTTAGTCTAAAAAAACAAAACAAAAGAAAAACACAAAATAAGAACATTTATTTCAAACATATTATTCGAATGCTAGACTGTGGATACAGTCTAGCATTCGAATCCATATAAAAGAAACTGCCTTTACAAGGACTCAAACCTAAGAATTCTTGATGGTGGGTTAGTACTTATCAATCTGTATTTTTAAATATACACCTACTTCATTAATTAAATGGTAACTATTATTAACACCCGCCTCAAAGTCTTACTTACTGTATTCATCAACATGGTGAGGGAGTGAACTCTGGAGGTCACACAGCTCACAGGCCAATTATAAGGGCACAGGGAAGGACCTGGCAACCCACCCTGTTATTCTTGCCAAGAAAATTCTATTGAAGGTACTAAGGTACTACAACAATTTCAAATATGGTATGGAGTGGTAGGACCTCCAGGCTATGAAGTACTGAACATGCAACTGGGGAAGAGCAGCAGTTTTCCACCAGTACCCATTTGGGCATTTATTATGTAGGTAGGAGAAACCCTCCTGGGCACCCAGCTGCTGATGTAGCCCATGGAGAATGTGGAGCCCTGAGCGAAAAGAAAATCAAAAGGATTGCAACATGGAATGTATGTGGAATGTCACAAGGAAAATTAAACATTTGAAATAAGAAACTGAGCTGACTTAATGTCAATCTACTTGGTGTAGTGAACTACAATGGGCAGACAATGACCATTTTACCTCTGAAGACTTCTTCTATTCTGATCATGACAGCATAAAAAAAAAAATGGTTCGCCTTTGTTGTGGATAAGCTTACAGCTCATACTATGAAAAGTTAAACAGTGGTTAACGACCAGATTATGACCATTCGAATCCAGAGGAAGCCAATGAACAAAACTACTGCACAAGTGTATGCACCATCCACAGCTGCTGATGGAAATGAAATTGACGGTTTTTATGTGAAAGTACATGAAACACTGGAACAGGTGCCTAAAAAGGACATGATTATTGGGGATTTTAATGCCAAAGTTAGAACCCAACAGGAACAGGGCATCTGTGACAGGTTTGGCTTAAGCGAGTGAAATGAAGTTGACGAAAGACTAGTCCAAACCTCCCAAGAACACAAATTGACCATCACTAACACTCTCTATGAGCAGCCAAAACAACGTTTATACACCTGGACATCCCCAATGGCATATACCGTAATCAGATCGATTTCATCTTATGAGGTCAGCGATGGCGGAGCTCCAGTAAAAACGTTCCCTGGAGCAGATTGTGGCTCTGATAATGAGCTATTGATGGCCAAATTGAAAGTCAGGTTATGTAATAGCTCCTTCAAAGATGTTTGATAATGCTCCTCTAAAGAGGTTTGATGTCACCAAAGTCCCGCCAACGCATGCCATAGAGGTGAAGAACAAGTCCAAGCTGCTTAATACTGATAAGCTATCTGAGGAGTTACGGTAAAAATTCCAGTCTAATCTCACAGAAGCCGCGGTACAACATACACCATACAATAAGTGAGAAAAAAGATTCAAATGGTTGAAACCTGACACCATTAATATTGCTGAGAAATGAAGAGCAGCAAAAGCTGTCGGCAATAAAGGTAAATTCAGGGGACTAAATGCTGATTTTTAATGCGCTGTTAGACAAGACAAGGAAGTGTACTGGGAGCAATGTTGCAAGCGGCTGGAAGAGGAGTTTATTAGAAGTCACACCAGAGGTTTCTTTGCTCAAGTAAGACAAGTCAAAAACTTTTTCACTGCTTGCAAAGTGATCATCAAGAATAAGAATGGGAAAGGCTTGACTGAGCAAGCCAATATCAAAGACGACCACTGGTAACAGTATGTAAAGGAATTATATGCAAACACTAATACGTCTAAGTCACCAGCTATAAATTCCCCATATGAATTGGAATCATCAATATTAGAAGAAGAAGAAGTGATTTGGGCTCTGAAACAGCTCCCAAATAACAAGGCTCCTGGCATAGATACTATTCCACTAGAACTGCTCAGATCTACTCCACCAGCAGCAATCAAAGCATTATGTCAAAAAATCTGGGAAACTGGAACATGTCCAACTGATTGGAAAAGGTCTGTTTTCATGCCATTACTAAAGAAAGGTGACGCTTGTATCTTCTCAAACTATGGGACTGTACCCTTGATCTCCCATGCAAATAAGGTCTTATTGAAGGTCATCCAGAACCGTCTCAAATCAACATATTGATGCTCAGCTACTGGATGTCCATGGTGGTTTTCGACATGGTCGTGGCACTCGTGACCACATTGTGAATTTGCTTTGGATTCTGAAGAAGATCCACAAATATCAAAAGGCTATCTATCTTTGCTTTGTCGACTATTCCAAAGTAGTTGATCACAAGAAGCTGTGGGTCACCTTACATGAACTGGGAGTGCCATCATACTTAACTCACCTCATCATATCATTATATAGGTCACAATTTGAAGAGTATATGGAGACACTGATTGGTTCAAAGTTGGCCAAGGAGTCAGACAGGGCTGCATCTGATCACACTTTCTCTTCATCATTTATGGAGAGATAATTATGCGAAAGTTAAACTTGGAAGAATCTAAGATTGGAGTCAAAATTGGAGGTCACAACATCAATAATCTCTGTTACGCAGATGACACAATGCTTCTAGTTGAATCACAGCATGATCTAGACATTGATAAAAAGATTGAAGGAAGAAAGTGAAAAAATGGCCTTACACCTCAATGTCAAAAAGACCAATATCATGACAACTACTGGCAAAAACATCAAAGTTAATAATGAAGACATCGAGTGCATTAATGATTTCATTCTTTCTTGGATCCATGATCAATCAAAATGGTGGGTGCAGCCCAAAAATCAGATGGCGAATAACATAGGGCCAAAAGGCAATGTTACATGGACTGAATCTGGAAAAATAAAGATACTAGTCTTGGCACTAAGTGTCGGCTAGTCCACGTCATCATCTTTCCCATAAAAATCTAAAGATGTGAAAGCTGGCCCTGAAGAGAGAAGATAGAAGAACTGATGCTTTTGAACTATGGTGCTGGAGAAGAATGATGCAAATTCCATGGACAGCCAAAATTACCAACAAAGCAGTTTTAGAGCAGGTCAAACCAACCATGTCCCTTGAAGGCAAAATACTTCGGCTCAAGCTCTTGTACTTCAGACATGTCATGTGGTCGAATTTATTAGAAAAATCAATGATGCTAGGTGCAGTCAGCATCAAAAGGAGACCTAGCTGCCAAAGGACCTATTGGCTTGATAACATCAAAGGTGACACAGACATGGCCATGAAACAGCTGAAAGAAGCAGTCGATTACAGAAATGAATGTAGAAAACTTGTCATTAGAACATTGAGGGTCGGACACGACTGAACGGATGACAACAACAACAACAACAATTATTAGCACTGTGGAGGAAGTAACAGCTATCATTGCTGATTTTTTCCTTGTGTTTTTATAAACAGATACTACCATATCTTTGCTACATACATTTACTACTATCATCAGAACAAATTAGATTTTTTTTAGTGAATTTTGTTTATGGATTACTCTTTACAGCTTGAAACAGTATTATTCATATTGAAAGCAATATTAATGGTATTTATTTCAGTTTAACTTATATTTAGCTAATAGAGCAAATTTTCACTCATTGTTTTGTTGTCTAATTTAAAAACAATCCTGGATTTCCTTTCTGTTAATTTTCATCCATTTTTAATTATTTTTACACAGATTACAGCACTGTACTGTCAGTTTTTATTATGCTATTATCATTTTGAGTACACATTTTTTAAACCTTTAAACTGTCTTGCATAGTTATTGCTAATTAAAGTAATAAATCTCTCTTCTATCATCCAATTCAGAAGTGTAATCTAATATTGATTATAGACAAGGCTGTGGATAACGTTGCTTTATTATGGTTTTGAATTAGTTACCTACAGGAGAGATATTCATTAGCTTACTTTTGAAACAAGTGACCAAAATTATGAAAATACAAAAAGCTTACAAAATTAATGGTATCCAGTTAAAGTGGACAAAGGAATATTTTTAATAACAATGAAAACTTCTTTCATTATTTAACTTATATAATAATGTAAATGATACAGAAAGATAACAGAAAAAATTCATAATGACATATTTTTGTATATTCTTTAAAATTAATGCATACTTTTAATCAATTTACTTTCTATTTTAACTAATATTTTTTTTTCTGATTGTTATATATTTTTTAATAACTTAGACATAAATAATCCTTTTTTTTTTCAAAGAATATTAAATGAAAATAGTGTGTAAAATCTTTCAGACCTGTGGGTTAGCTTTGTCCTATGCTATGGTAAACCTGATGAGTTAATATATATATATTTGCTAGGTAAATCCTGACCACCGGGTTGGTCTATTGGTGAACGCGTCTTCCCAAATCAGCTGATTTGGAAGTCGAGAGTTCCAGCGTTCAAGTCCTAGTAAAGCCAGTTATTTTTACACAGATTTGAATACTAGATCGTGGATACCAGTATTCTTTGGTGGTTGGGTTTCAATTAACCACACATCTCAAGAATGGTCGAACTGAGAATGTACAAGACTACACTTCATTTACACTCATACATGTCATCCTCATTCATCCTCTGAAGAATTATCTAAACGGTAATTACCGAAGGCTAAACAGGAAAGAGAAAGAAAGTAGTAAACGTTTATATGGATTTGAATACTAGATCGTGGATACCAGTGTTCTTGGGCGGATTGGTTTTAATTAACCACATATCTCACAAATGGTTGACTGACTTCTAACAAATTATATTTAGTAAACAAAGCATTCAAACTGATTCACCTGTTAAGAGTTACAGGAGAATCGACATATGGAGAAAAAGCAAACTGTACCTATTCGTCACCCATAAAGGTAAAAAGACAATAATTATTATAATAGTTTAAAATATATTATTTATATAAAATGTAAATTCTCTGTGACTGTAATTGTACATAATTGTTAATAAATTTTTTTAAACTTAAAAATTGAAAAAATATTTGAATAGAGAAATATTTTAAAAGGTTACCTTAAAATTGAAGGTAACATATCCAAGAGTATAAGCTTATTACTCAAGTATTGTATGCTAAACAAAGTAAAGTACATTTTTAATAAGGAAAGTAATTAAAATCTAAAAATTCAACCACAAAATCCCTAAAAAGAAACTTTCCATTTCTTATTAACCAAATTAATAAAACAAAAAATAGATTTAATTAGTAAATCATGAATATTTATATAAAGGAAAGAAGAAAATATTAACTTACTTTTGTAAGGACGCCATAGTGTATGAACTTCCTTGGAACAACAGCGTTGGTCAATGAATTGAATATAAGAGGCTCATCAAGACCATCACATTGTATATGAGTTTGCAACCATTCTAATCTCTCAGAATTTTCTTTTTCTGCAATACCTTCATTCACCTGACAGGAGGCAAAACAGAATAAATAAAACACCATATAAGTAGTTTAATATATCAAACCATCAATGTATTTTAATATTACAGCAGTAGTCATTTATTATGAGGAGATGTAAATTAAGATTTTTTTTGTTGAATACATAATTTTAATATTTTACAAGTTCTTTGATTTCTGTTATGATTTTGTGTCAGTTTGTTAATGTTAGTATCTGTATTAAGTCTGTGTACTCCATATCATCAGTACATGAGCACATCAACATTTATTTCATTTCATCTCTTTCCTTATATGAAACATTAGCTTCAATAAGACAACTAGCTTTAAGTGAATTAATTAGTTACTGAACATAAACTTTCATTATACTGACTACATCATGACTTTAAATTTCACATTGACAAACTATAATTCAGTTGAATTTATTCATATGCAACTAATGTAAATAGTAATATATTAACAGCTATGTTGACTGATAGATACAAATGCAAATTTAAATGGTTAAAACTACTTTAAGGCATCATTCTACCAAAGAGTGGCGTTTTAAATCCAACCAAACAACTTTTAACCAAAAATATAAATATGTGATTATTTGGCCAAAAATAACACCAACTGATTGATGCTGCAACCTCCATATTCTTCAGACATGGGACACAGCACCCTTAAAATTGTTTCTACTGAGTAATAAGGTAACATTAAAAAGACTACTACTTGCAATGATAGGTGAAATAAACTTTAAAGTAAACTTTAGGCTATACTAAATAATAGTTTCCACAGATGTTTTGAGTACTGAGAGAAACACCAGGGTAAGTGTGCTGCATCTTAAGAGACTACTTTGAAGAATATAAAATCAATATAGAAAATAAATTCTTTTTCATAAAAATAAATACATACATATAAATAACATACAAGTGTGTTATAAATAACACACACATACAAAAAAAAAAAAGAGAGAGAGAGAGAGGACTACATGCTGATTCTGCTGAAATGATTTTTCATTGTACTGTACACAGTTGCAAAGCAAGTATCAAATTAGATTGCCTTTAAAAATAAGATTAAGGTTTAAAGGCAACATTCATATCAACTTTCAACTATAAAGCCAACTGTTTTCTCCTCAGCATTGTCTGTGTCCAATGATTCTCAATTGCATTTTGAATTTATATATACTTCAAACAACGATTCTCTATTCGCTCCTATTTCAATATCAATTCAGAGTTATTGGGGCAGATGATGTATTATCCATAAGGTGCATAAATTACCATTTGCAACAGTTCTTGGTTCAGTCTGGATTATATTATTCTAATAATTTAGATGATTATTACTGGAAGTAAGAAGCTGTCTGAGAAGGAAATAAATAAATAAACCTTGAAGCTCTAGAAGGAGATAATACACATCTGAAAGAAAAAAATGGCGAGACTGCATTATCACAGAGGGCAGAGATTGAGTTCATGAATAAAGACTTGAATGGTAAAGAAATATAAATATGTCTAGTTTCAGGTATCACTCTGAACATAAGACCCCTTTGGTTTGATACCATAGCATTTATTTGATTGGTTGATCTTTCCCCCTTTGATCTTTTATTTGACACCTTTGATTTTTTCCTTTTGATTTGATACAATAGCATTTATTTGATTGGTTTGTTTCTTACAAGGGTTGTACTCACTGTTTAGTTCTTTATACTTATTACTTAATTCTATTTACACTGTATACTACTTGTACATTTACGTACTTATACTGTATACTTACTTCTACTGTTGAGCTAAGGAAGAAAACAATATAAATAGAAATAAAATATTGAACTAGTCACAATAGAAAATAAAAAAGATTAAAAAAATAAGGTTTTTTTGGTCCTTCAAGAAATATTATAAGGCTGGAAAAAGAACTGTTTTCTCAAAACAAAGAGTTACTTGTGGTAATGAAATTGGTGTATTATGGTTTCTTCCTCTCAATTTTATCAATTCATCCACTGCACATTGTATTTGTAATAAAAATGAGTTCAAAGCACCATTTCTGGTATTGTATACTCCTAAAAATGAAGGACACAAAAGTAATTAGTGCAAGCAGACAGTCGTGGAAGAGGTTTAAGAATGATGTGTCTTCCCATTTAGTAATTGAGATACTTAATTTTTCTACAGGTCTATCTCAGAAAATAATATATTGTTCATAATACTCAGGAGACCAGAGTCTACTGGATACGAGTAACTTTATTTTACTGATTGTGGCAAAAACATTGTAAAAATGTTGACCAGAACACTATGTTTAATTCTAAATTGGGTATACTTATTGGAGCTGTATTGGATATATTGGTTAAGGAAATGCTCTGTTCCACTTGTGCCGTCAGGTGCTGCTACCTAGCAAGGGCTACAGGCCCCACGGCAAGTTTGGTTAGGCAATCTGATCATGCCACGTCCTACATCATAATGCTGCAGGGAGTGGTCATTATGAGGTAGCTACTTTTTTCATTTGGAGCTCGAATACTGCAAGGAGCAGTTGTGTTGCACATTAAGTCCAGATGGATGTGTTCGGATGAACGCTTATTTTACTTTTATAGTTGCATGTTATTAAGCCATGACGCATAACTTGACATATAATTAAACTGAATAACATATATGTTTTATTAAGTTTAATTATATGTTATCAAAATGTCAAGACGACAAAAAATCAAATAACAATTCAACAAGCAACAAGGCGTTTCAATTCATCACCTATGAATATACAGTTCAACCTTGCTCAAAATCTACTACAATGTATTAACGGTCTTTAGGCGAGATCCTTCATAACAGGAAAGAAATGTAAATAATTAATAAATCAAACGTTACAAGTATGAGAAATGTATAATATAATTTGCTTCTTTCATGTCTAAAATTATTTCCAAGTCTCTTGTTCCTTTCCTATCTAATCGTATTGAAAAATAATCTAGATTAAAACTATTTAGACATTACAGTTAGTTAAAAGTTTATAATGAATCAGTTTTAGTGATCATATAATTATTAATAAAAAAAAAAATAGATCTTTCATCTGATATTTCCACAGATATTTGGAAATTTGCAAATGAAATCTCTAATTATGGTAAATGTCTGCCCTATTCAAATAACAATAAGCTAAGACATAAAAACTATTTCTGAAGTAATCCATATCACATTTAATGATAAAAAAAAAATTAAGATCTTTTTTGTGAGTGGCTATCTGTTTTCAAGGAATCTGGTAATAATTTTTCATTCAAATTTTTCCATGCCAGTCATACGTATAGGGTTTTTAAAGTTCTTATATCCTATGTCCAAAAATGATACTGACCAAAAGCTAGAATTCAAGTAGTTGGAATAGTGTCTAATCTTGGTTACTCAAGAAATACAAGGAACCACTTTTAAGACAATTAATCATTCTAATTAATTGTTTAAATGGTGATATTTTCACTGAAAATAAAATATTTCTATGGCTAGATATCTTTTTAAAAATGATAGAAAAGCTAATCTATATCAGGATAATAAAACACTTCCAGGCTCTTTTTAATAACTCTCAATATAGTTTCTGCTAGGGACGTTCCACTGAAGAAGATATCATGAATTCTGTAAAAAAATTTATTTGTTTAAATAAACTAAATGCAACTCAGGTGATGCTACTTTGTAACACCATGCAGAGATTGAACAAGAGAATAATAAAATTCTTAATGTTACATCTTATATAAAATGATCACACTGATACAGTTTGCATAAAAGTTCCTTTTTTTTAAATAGATTGGCTACTTTTTATAATGTTAACAAACTTTGTGATTCAGTTTATCATTTATGCTGTGGCTTAGAGACATAGGGGTTCTGATGCAGCAAAATAAACTTATTGGATATTTGTTGACATGAAAATGTTATTCAGAGAATGTAAATATTGACTTTTTTATTCTGTATTTTTATAGTCCTGTTGTTTACATTCATAAATCATCATATTTATTCTGAAAAGTTATTTTATCTCACTGGTGTGAAAACTCCATAACTAGGTTTTAGGTTTAAAAATAAATAAATAAAAATGGAAATATATAAATATATATATATATATATATCAATGTTATTTGGTATTTTAATAATTACCGGAAAGGATCTAAACTCTTAAAAACAATTTAAGTTTTTTAAAAAGGAACCTAAATAAATAATTTCTGATTAGCAGAACTTTTTATTAAAAAGAATGTTATTTTTCTATAACTTTTATGTCATCTAATACCAGTTACATAATTCAGCTTAAGGAACTATAAATATAAACATATACATTACTAATTTTAGGTCAGTAATGTATTGCCAAAAAAATGATAAATAATTTTACAAACAAAAAATAAATATTGTTATTGTCATTTACAAATACATGGCAAGAAATACTACCTGGATGATTATAAGTAATGTTTCCTGCACTACAAAAGAAATAAGATAAATTTACTATATTCATATTTATTATCTCAATTATTTAACTCCAATATTGGCAATTCATTAGAGATAAGAATTAATCACAATTAATTAGTCTTAACAATACGTAATCAAAGGAAAATGAAGATAATTACCTGAACTAAAAATTCTTCGGCTTTGGACAGTGCTTCTTCTAAATTCTGACGGTCAGGATGACCTGGGGGTGTGTGTTCAAGAATCTGTGAACAAATAAAAAAATAATAAATGGCTGAATTGAATATAATAATCACATTAAATTCACATCAGTTTTAATAAATATTTTTATGTCTACTATCAACTGAGTGGTGAATTACTTAATTGACAAAAATTCTTCCTCAAAGATACTGTACAAGTTCTGATCAAAAAGTAACAAGAATTTTTAAATTGTGCGCACTGGATCTTGTCAACTGAGTTGATTTTATTTCTATACTGGTTTCCGTGACTAATTTTCAACCAACTACAACTCTTAGTTTGTATTTCAGGAGTGAAAAACAAGATACTTTACTGTTTGGCGATTTTTTGTGTGGCAAAATGTCGAACTTGAGAATGTCTAAAACTTTGTATTAAAAATGAAATTAAATGCACCAAAGACTTTGTTAAAGAAAGCCTTTGAAGCCTTTGGCAGCAATGTTATATCACAACCACGAGTTTGTGAGTGGTACAAATACTTTCAAAAACATTTTGAAAACATCAACGTTGACGTGAAGTCTGGGCATCCTAGCAAATCAATCATTGATGAAAATGTCAAAAAAGTTAAAGGGATTGTGCTTGGTAATCACAGAACCATTAGAGAGGTTGCCTAGGAATAAGAATTTCGTATGCCTCATGCAAAGTGATTTTTATTACTATTTTGAACATGGAGGAACAAATAGAAGCCAAATTTAATCTGAAACTGCAAAATTTTCAACAAAAACAGCACTGCTTAACTATTGCTGAACAAATACTTACTGATGACACTGATGATTAGACTTAATTAATGTGTCATAACTTTTTTCCTGGGCAGACAACAAAGTGTTGTCATCTATCCGAACACGATATTTATATAATGAATAAATAAATAAATATTAAAAATTAACAATTAAAAACTAAAACCCAGTAATATAAAAACACAGCATAATGGAATACACCAATGACGTATGCTAAAAGCAAAATAAAACCACAATGAAATATTACATTGGCATTCTATATTAAAACAATAAAATTACCATCTGCCATACGCCAAATGGCATAAACAGCTGAAACATACTGCAGTAAAAATCAAATTTTTGAATATAAATGGATGGCATTAAGAAATTCTAAAATATTTAAAACATTGTGTCCTTGTTCCTTAAGATATTTTGGAAGTAAGCCCCTACTTTAAACTTTCAATGCAATACTGCATAACAGACACAATCCACAAGGATGTGTTGTACAGTTTGTTGGCAGTCACAGTAAACAAAAACACAACTCAATTCTGAGTTGTGAGATATCCATGAGTGAGTCTAGTGTGCCCTATTCACAAATGGCAAATAATAACCTCCTCTTGACGGTTATTCTTGCATGAGGAGATACACAGTGATACAGTATTCTTAACAGGATAAATTTATTGTTGATGGCAGCATTCCATTCACTCTGCCACTCATCACTGATCACCAGAAAACATACAAGATCATCAGAAACAACATGATTGGAGGCTGGGAAAAAAGCCTCTTTTGTCACACTGTAAGTGCGTTCATGGACTGAAATTCCAATATGGCTGGGGTGTAGAGACAGGTTTCATCCATGTTGTTTAAAATTCATTATTAATGAAAATGATTAAAAGTAGGACTTTTAACATTTTAAAATCTTTCGGATAGCTCCGTTTGGCTGTACTTGGCTACGCTTGGATTCACACATTCTTGACAAATACACAACTCCGTTAGGATGCACTCAACTCCTAACAATTCAGTGGCTCTATACAGTTCACACTGCTCCTGACAGATTGACAGCTCCACAATACTATATAAGTAGGTCATGCTCTGTCGTCAGACCAGTCTTTGATCAGTCTCCAAGGACTCAACATGCAATAATTACATGAAGTTACATATAGATTTACAAGTTTAATAATGTTATATATATATATGTATGACCAATTAAAATCTATATATAAACACTACAACATAAACGCTTAATTTATTTAAAAGAATCAGCGAACTTCGACAAGGAATCCAGCAGAAGCTTACAGTTGAATTACGTTGAGTCATTTGAGAAATAACACACTGAATCTCACAGACAACAGGGTGTCTGGAGGACATGTCACTAATCACCTGCAAGGCATATGAAATCTGAACAGACAAGTATGTGTCGAAATGTAGGGCTAATTATATTTAAGGCCTTACTCATAGCATACAGCTCTGCAACGAAAATACTGATGATGCTAGGAAGGCCAAAAATGTGTTTTACCACAAAAGCACAACTAACAGAATTAATGTTTTTAGAGTTGTCTATAAACTATAGCTTCAGGATTCATGCGACTTATAAATAATATAAACTTTTTCTCATAATACAACCTGATTTGTATTCTTTTATGATATACTCTTTATCATCCCAATGGAGGTTTTTTGAAGAGCTAAGACCACAAAAAGTATATCAAGTCTGGTTAAATGTGAAGGTCCTTCTTATCATTTTCTTTGACTACAATATAATTGTTCTCACAAATTCCTACTGCATGGTTGTACAATCAACAAGGAAGTTTTACGCTTAGAGTTTTATCTAGAAGTTTTATGCAATTTGTGTGAGGCAATCTGGAGAAAATGATCCAAACTTTGGAGAGACAACTTGTGGATTTTGCACCATGACAATACTTTGGCGCTTCTTATCCAACAATGCTACATCGTTACTTGTCCAATAGTTCTTGGCCAAACATAACACCATTGTGATGCCACACCCTATTCTCCAGATATGACTTCCAGTGACTTTTTCTTATTTCCCAAACTTAAAATGACATTCAAAGGGCAATGTTTTCCAACAGTATATGAAATAAAGGTGAAATTGCAAGGTGAGCTCAAGGTGATACCCAAAGAGGCATTTGACCAGTTTTTTCAAACTGGAACCTATGTTGGCATTAGTATATAATATCATAGGGGACTACTTTGAAGGGCACAGAATACACATTGAATAAATACTTTTGGAGAAGATTAAAAATTCTTGTTACTTTTTTTATCAAACTTCATATCTTTCATGACCTCTTGCAAATCATGTAACTTCTCATCATTCACTCTTCAGGCATCCTTTGGAATATAGAGACCATATCTTGGTTTCCTTATGGATCAAATAATTAATAGCGCAAGCAGTTAATTTATAAGGGTGTTCTAGAAAACTATATAATCAACTGTCAGCAAAGCATTGAATTCTTTCAAAAAACTTATATCATAGAGTTTTCAGAACCTTAACCAACTCCTTTTATGAATCTTAATCAACTTTTATGAACAGGATTATATTTCGCTAGATGCCAATGCATAAGGGATTGTTTGGTTAGCTGGCATTTCTCCCGCCACCACCCCATTCGGTCGCCCTAGAGCACAGACCAACTGTACCGTGCCAAAAAACGGCTACTGTGCCTCGAAACAGATTTGCGACCTCGTTACCTAAACGCTCCTAATGAGCTCCTATCTTGCGTGAGCGGTTAAGCTGAGCGCCATACAGCACCCGCCTATGTGTCCCTAGCGCTCACTTGTCACATTAAAACTAAATCGGGGAGGCGCACCCCTTGTTACAATTTAAAACTATGAAAGTTACAAAGTAAAAGACGGCAATTTAAGCCGCCACGCCTCGGTCGCTGCTTGCCAGCTAGTGTCTGTCCACCATTTAAAGCGCTTGGAGCTTTATTGGCTGATGGCAGCCATTAATTCTAGGAAGGTTTTCCACCGACACGCCACAGGAATCAATAAATCCCAATTAAATTAACAAACTACCGATGACGGTTGAACATCGCAACCTCTTCGAGGAACTCCCACACGGTCCAACAATGCGGCTCACGCCACATTTACTCGCCGTTTATGAGCAGCCAGTTTTTCCCCTGACCTCTAAGTTCCAGGGTGGCCCGGTCTCTGGCCCCCCCAAGAGCATGGCAGTTGAATATTAGATGTTCGTTCGACTGGACCTACCCACAGACGCACAACTCATCAGCCGCTAGGCGAAACCTGAACAGATATTGCATCAAATTCACGTGGTTGGTGAGCACTTGGGCACCCGCCGCCCTTAAAAATGAACTTGAGGCATATCATCCCCCCCAGATCCTGTATAAATCTATACAGAGATTTTCCCTTAGTCGTGGTGTGCCATTCATGCTGCCATGCCTCCATCGCGAGGCCCCAAAGCCTCTTCCGCAGGCGGGAAATGGACAACTGTTCGAAATTTAGACCCGGTGCATTGTGATAGTCGTTCCGTTCCGGTTCTAGCTCGGTCCGAAACCGCATCCCAAATACCTCGGTTTCCCGACCTCTTCGCAACTTCCACATGGCTGCTCGAACTTTCACCACTAAATCGATTGGGAGAGCCTTTCCCAATACGGTAGTAGCCTCATAGGAGGTTGTTTTAAAAACACCAGTGCATACAATTAAGGCTCTGCGCTGGGCACTCCTTAAATTTAGAAGCAGTGCTCTATTTCTATCCAACCTATGCGCCCAAACTGGCGCCGCGTATGCGATCATACTCTCGAAGACACCTCGGTACACCAAGTACATTTGGCGACCGTACAGCCCGTAGTCTTTCCGAGCAATCCTTCTAAGTTTGTGCATCACAGAGACAGCGTCCGCCGCAACTTGTTTGATGTGGTTGCTAAAAAGCAACTTATCATCAAACAAAACACCTAGGTACTTATGAACCCTTACTCGGCTGATTACACAGCCTTTATACTTAATGTGGGGGTTTCGACTGCATGATAATTTGTCTTTAAATTTTGCATGTACATCCAGCCTTCGGCGGTTGACAAGGCCGCCTGCGCTCTACTTTCCAGCTGTGGTCGTGAATTTCCACGAACTAAAAGGAGACAGTCATCGGCGAAAGCCTGGGCCGTGACTCCTTCTGGGAATGTCAACCCCAGAAATCCGTCGAACACCAGGTTCCACAGCAGGGGACCGAGAACGGAACCCTGCGGGCTTCCCCTGGTGACGGATTTTTCCACAACTAGGTGCGCATCTTTAAACAGGGCCGTACGGTTAGACAAATAGTCTCGTACCACGGCCTGTATGGCTTCGGGAACATCGCGGCGTTCCAAAGCATAGAGGACAGAACTCCAACACAAGGAAGGAAATGCTGCCTCTATATCAATAAAAATAGCCAAAACATATTTGCAGTAGGCGCTTTCCACCTCGGTAAGAGCATTTAAGATGCAATCTTCGGTGCCAACCCCTTTCATGAAGTCATATTGGCCTCGATTTAGAATACAGCTCATATCGATGCCTTCTTCGAGCCGTTCCACAACCAGCCTTTCAAGCAACTTGCTGAGAACCGGCAAGAGGCTGATGGGTCGATAACTGCCGACCTTACCAGGATCCTTTCCAGGTTTCAGGAGTACCCTTACCAAAGCCACCTTCCAGCAAGCCGGAAAGCAGCCCCAGCTTAGGCACCCCGTGAACAGTCTGCCCAGTGGCTCTCTTATGACAGGCAATAAATGATGGAAAATATCCGGGTCAAGTTGGTCAATCCCCGGTGCCTTCTTTAGTGCCATTCGAGAAACCACTCGGTCTATATCTTCGGGTTCCACGGTCCGAACGCCAGGGAATGGTGTTTCACCCGCCCTAACGCCGATTTCCGCTTCCCCCTCCGGAGCATCTGGAAACAGAGTATCCAGGAACGCCCGGTAAGTCGCCACAGATGTTAAAGTGTGGTCACGACCACCTAACCCGCACCGAACACTGGACAACACGTGCAATGGCTTCGGTTGGTAACAGGTCTTCGCGAGCTGCCACGGATCGCGCTGCAATTCCCGCATGGAGTCCCAATTCCAAAACTTGAGTTTGGCTTCCTTGATGGCGTGAACATATGTATAACGGGCACGCCGGTAGATCCGAAGACGCTCAGCGTGCACGTGGTTAACGATGGTCCCCGCTGGGGAGCAACGCTGGTACCTTATCCGCGCGGACCTCACTCTTGCGCGCAGCACGCTAAGGTCAGAGGACCACCATTTCTTGCCGGGCCTCCGTCTGCCTTCCACAGACGACCCCCCGGAAAATGGGGTCATGACGGCTCCAGGCACGCTCAGATCAGCGGACTGGCTGCTTGTGACGGGTCCGTCCATTGGCCTAGGCCGCCGTAGGACCTCGTCGCAACAAGTCTTGATGGCCCGGCCGATTAGCTCCGCCATCAATTCCACCTCCTCCCTAGACTCCATGCTCCACTGCAATCCCTGCAATGCAGCATCGCATACCCGCCTCAGCCTGTGTCGATCCAGGCCCCTTAGGTTGCAGCGACCTGGATTTGGTGCCCTTGGACCGCCTCCGTAAGCAATTTCATAGGTTATAAGCCTATGATCGCTCACACTGGCCTCGGGCCAGACAGTCCAACTACCTATCCTTCGAAGCAAGTCACCCGTCACCAAGGTGACGTCTATGTAACTTTCCCCCAGTTCACTGGAGAAAGTTGGTGGCTGCTCCAGCGAGGATTTCAGGCTCCTCCACCCGCGTTGCCTTGGCATATCATACACCAATATCTGCGGCTTCCGCTCGGCTAGTAGCTGAGCCTTCAGCCCGTTCTTAACAAGAACTTCGGCCTCCAGCAGTTGTTTCGCCTGCCGCTTATTTATTACCTCCAGGACTACACCATGATCCCTGGTTTTCGTGACTCGGGAAATCTGGAACTTTTCCTTCCTCGGGTCCAGGATCTTTTTAAGGGTTAGCTCCGTCATAGCCGACGAAGCCCCCTGACCAGGCTTAATTGGGACCACCTTTACAGTGGCCCGCTTAATTTTGGCCGGCGCCTGTGCTGGCGGCGGCGGACCTACCCGCTTAGGCGCAGGCGCGGCAGTTACAGAGGCGAAGGAGATAGGCTTTTTTACCTTCTCCTCCACTCTCTTTATTGACTTGTGGAGCTCGCCCAAAGCCTCACCCGTTACAGGCTTGAAGCTTCGAACTCCTTCCACAACCCGGTCCACCTTGCCGGATAGTCGACTGACGACCGAATCCAATGCAAGGTTTGCACCCTGGAGGCCCTCGCACTTTAATGCCAGTCCGGTTACCAACAACGTGCATTCACTCAAATAAGAGTCGACTAATTGGCGTAATTCCACCGCGACTCTAGATTCCTTCTTTGAGGAGATTTTGGCCCACTCAGCCCTCATCTCCTCAATTCGTTTCACACTTCCAGCCCCCGAGGCCTCCCGCCTTTCGACAGGCTTAACCTCCGGAGCCTTGGGTCCGGGAACGGATTTGGCGTCTCCGCTTTCCTCCTTCCCGGACTTCGTAGGGCGCCGCACTTCTGACCTGGCGCCCCCCTCTTTGCCTGGTCCTCGCTGGACGGGCCCGGCTTTCGCCTTCACCGGACAGCTCGGAACCGCGGTTTCGGGCAGGATTTCCTGCAATGCCGCTGCGCTCGGACGCTCCACTGCCCGAGGGGCTTCCGTGACCTCCTTATCGGAGGACCGGGGCCTCGGCGGCGACCTGCCGAGTGACCTCCTCGGCAAGAAGGGGTCACCGGAGACCAGGTCCTTGGCCAGACCGACCAAGGCATCCATGCAACCTCCCCCGGGTTGCTCCATCGCTGATTCTAACACTACACCAACTGTGTTGCCAGACACTACAATCACAGTTTGTTTGAAACTATCACCTATCACTAGTCCTGGGTGAGCGTCAAACCTCTTATACCCCGATGGACCGTCTGTTCGGCAGCCCAATCGAGGAGTCGAAGTATGTAACACTCCTACCACCGGCTAGGTCGGAGCGGAAACCGCTTCTCGAACCTGCCAGAGGATCTGAAAAATTTCTGGCCTCACCAACTACGAAAACGGGGACACGTTGTTTCAAAGGAAACGTCCTTGTTTAGCCGACAGCAGCACTACTGCAACACACTACGCTGCCACTTGGTGCATAAGGGATGGCAAAAAATACCTGAAGACCAGCTCGTGAGGTATAGATTTGAAAGATCAATGGGATAATCAATATTCAGACAAATTGCACTGTAGCCAAGTAGATTAAGGAGAAATTTAAATTTCAAGATTTAAGGACTAGATTCCTTTAAGGACGAGATTAGGTAAGGTACAAAATTATGATGGGAATTCTATTAAAAAAAATTAAAACTTTGCATAAATTAAATATGACATAATTATAATGGTTACAGGGTTACAGGGCTACAGGTGGCAAGAATTTCTCTGCTGCATTATATGCAAGTGATGACTGCTGTGGTGAACTACTCTCTTGATGAAAAATTCATAGTTCATTCTTATTCTTTTGCACCACAGTTCAGACTACAGAGAAATACTTTTTTCAAATATGTGCTGGTTAATATAAAAGAAAGAATGTTAAGTCTAGAGGCCAAAATTTTATGCTTGTGCTTTTAGCTGGATCAAAAATATTTTGGTTTTATTATCATGTATATAGTTTTATTATCTTTTTGTTGACAGTCAGTTTATTCATGGCATAATCTGACTGAAGACTGTCAGTATACAAATCACAGGACTATCCTTCTTGTCCGATTGCTACCATATTTAATAAATTTGATATTCACTGTTTAATGTGAATGAAATCTGTGTCATCCAAAACAATTTATCCTGGGAAAAGAAGATATTAACCCAGAAAGTTAGAATATTAATATAAAACTTTATAACTATTATAAGCTACCGCCGAAGCAGCTGATCTAAATACAAACCTACAAGTGAACGCCATTAGAATGAAGCGTCTGCTTCAGGTCACTGTCTGCAGCATATACTTGCTGAATTTAAATTGGAAGGGGGATGACATAGCATGATTAATTTCTCAGCTTCCCCCACCTGTATTACTGGTGGGTGATTTTAATGTTCATAATTCTCTTTGGGGATTGGATTGAGTAGATCCCTGTGGAAGAGAATTGGAAAGGTTCCTGATGAATTCTGATCTTATTCTTTTAAAAGATGGATCGGAACTTTTTTCAATGGCAGTGATAGATCAATGTCCTGTATAGATCTAACACTCATAAGTGGATCGATAGCACCGAGGTACACCTTCCATGTTTTAGAGGCTCTGCATGCAAGCGATCATTTCCCAGTGCAAATTGTAACTGATGTTACAAGAAAAACATATCCCATCTCTAAGAGATGGTTGTTTGATAAGACAGATTGGACGAGCGTCACAGCTAGGAAGATACTCCCCGAAACAACTGGAGTTATCGGAGCCAATGTCGACACTTTAACTAATGTGATACTTGAATTGGCATCGAGATATATTCCCAAAACATCTGGGAAACTTACGAAGCGACCTGTTCCGTATTGGAACGATGAAATAAGTGAAGCTATAAAAAGAAAGAAAAGAGCGTATAACACCTTTAAGAAACGTCCCAATATAGATAATCTAATTGGCTTCAAAAAAATACAGGGTGTATGCAAAACGACTTATGATAGATTCAAAGAAACAATCTTGGCAGCAATATGTCATCCATTGACAGAACTACTACTGCATCAGATGTTTGGACGAAAGTGAAGGCGATTTGTGGGCGTAAAAACTTTGCTCCCATAACTAGCCTTCAAGATAAAGATGAAATTAAGGACACTCCAAACGAAATTGCATAGTTATTAGCCAATCACTTCGAGAAGGCAAACAAAACGGCTAACTATGATGAAGATTTTTGGACGAAAAAAAGCAGAACTTGCAGGTCTACTAAATTTCAGAACCGAAATTTACTCATACAATGTACCCTTTAAAATGGAAGAATTCGTGAAAGCGTTGGAGAAAGCAGGCAACACAGCTGCTGGTCTGGATGAAATCCATTATAATATGATCAGGCAGCTTAATACCAGTGCAAAATGCAGATTGCTAGAATTATATAATCAGATATGGCGGGATGTAATGTACCCGCAGCAGTGGAAAAAGCACATATTGTTCCAGTACCAAAGAAAGATAAAAATTTGACAGATCCCAATAGCTTCCATCCTATTTCTTTGATGTGCGCTATGGGAAAAATACTTGAAAAAATGATAAATAATCTACTCGTTTGGCTTTTAAAAAAAGAAAACCTGATATCTGCACATTAAGCAGGTTTTCTACAATACCATTCTACCACTGATAAAATGATCAACTTAGAGAACATTATACACAACAGCTTTATTACAAGGAAACACTGTGTCGGAGTCTTCTTTGATCTTCAGAAGGCTTTCGATATGACCTGGCGATATGGAATAATGCTCCAGATACATGAATGGGGCATTTGTGGCAATCTGCCAGTTTTGCTCAGCAACTATATGAATGACCGTACTTTCAAGTACGTGTCAACAATGAATATTCATCTTAAATAACCTTAGAAAATGGCATACCACAAGTTTCACCATTGAACAGTACCTTGTTTATGATCGTCATAAATAAATTGATATTAGCTATTCCAGTAGAAATCAGCAAAAGCGTCTATGTTGATGATTTGGCACCAGAAAAAACATGCTGTGTACACTTCTGTAGGAAGAGAATTCCTCACCAAAGTCCTATTTTGACAATCCAATACAATATAAAGATAATGTGAGATTTTTAAGACTGGTATTGGATAAATCCCTTACGTGAGGATTACATATACATGACTTGAGTGATAGATGCAAAAAAAGCCCTAAACATTATCAAATGTTTATCAAACATCAATTGGGGCTCAGATAAAGAAATATTATTGAGACTATATAAGGCAATGGTTCAATCAAAACTAGACTACGGATGCATTGTATATTCATCCTATAACTAGGAAGTCGCATTTAAGAAAGTTAAGACATAATTCATAATAGCGGAATAAGATAGGCGACAGACGCTTTTCGCACAAGTCTGGCGACTAGTGTTCGAAGCCAGAATAATGCCACTACATTATAGAAGAGAGATCCCACTGCTAAGATATGCAGCAAACATATGGCTTTCCCTGCTCATATAAATAATAAACTTTTTAACAACCATCCTTTGGCTGCATTATATGAACATCGTGCTACCTCTTCCAGACCAGCTTGAATTAGGAACCACGAATTAACAAGAAAATACAATATTGCTATTCCAGAAACATTAGCAATTTCTACAAGAGAAATACCGCCATGGATTTTGGCAGCGGTAAATACAAGGTTGGATCTCTCTCAGGAAGAAATAAAAAAGACGCCAGCAGTGATCATCCAACAGGAATTTTTATCAACCATCAGTAGTTACGAAGAACATATTAGAATTTATACTGACAGTTCTAAAACCGAACATGGTGTTGGATGCTCCATATAAGTAAATGGAGAAGCCCACTTTTGGAAACTGTCAGATATGGGCAGTGTTTATACGGCAGAACTTACTGCCATACAGCAAGCTCTTCGGTACACAGAACACTATTGCGAAGAGAGAGTGCTAATATGTTCTGAATTACCTAGTGCACTTGTTGCAATTCAGAATAAGAACATTAAGGATGTCCTAATTGCAAACATCCTGTCCATTTTGTATGCTCTAAATCAACAAGGACAGCGATGCGTATTTGTATGGACTCCAGGGCATGCTGGTATTGCAGGTAATGAAAGCGCAGACGAAGCTGCCAGAAAGGCGACAGTCTGCGATAACTTGGATGTAATTCCTGTATGGGTGGCAGATGTTAAAAACTATATAACTAACATAATAAGAAACAAGTGGAATACTGATTGGAGAAGTTTAAATACAAAATTAAACTTGGTCAAAACTTCTCCGTATAAATGGAAAAGCGACATGAAGTTGACTCACGAGAACAAGTGGCTGTGACCAGATTTAGAACCGGTAACACACGAATAACAAATTCATATTTGTTAACCGGCGAAGAAAGACCAAATGCTTACTTTTCCAAAATGTTTTAGTTTGGGTATCATCAAGCTTTTGGCAGAACTTGATGTATTAATGTTGTTCATTGCATTCCACCATTATAGACAAATTAAAAATGCAATAAGCACCTGTAAGTCTAACACACACAATAGCACTTAACATCTATGAGTTCTATGAGGTAACAAAAAAAATGCAAGTGTGCAGTAGGTGCTGAACTCTACTTAGTTCTAGCACAATAATTTGTAAAAACACATAATATTCTCATTAAGAACAGTAATAACCCTCTTAGTACCAAACGTTTTTGTGATTACCTTGCAAAAATTGCCAGGGGTGTTTTTATATGACATACATGTTTAGACAAAAATATTCATATCTTGAGTAAATTTTAAGATAGGGTTCTAAACTTTATATTAATTTATTCAGAATAGACCAAAGAATTCCCATATTCTGTTGGACGTGCAAATATTTTCAAAGAAAAATATTCTACTTATGGAGAATTTAGTTTTTTCCATTTTCAGTCATAACCAGTCCACTAGAAAAAAAATGTTTTTTACCTATGCATAACTTTTCAGTTGTGTATATGTATAAGTACATTGTGAATGTGATCTAAATTGCCTTCTCATTATAACACAAAGACATGTACATATAAATGTTAAAATTAAAAGTACTAATAGTTATTTGGTGTAAAAAATAAAAAAAAACTGCACAGTTAAAACAAACAGAACACAAATGACAATATGACTTTAAACAAATAAGCAAGGCCAAGACAACTTACAGAGCTGCCAAAGTGGGATTTAATTATGTTTTTTTTAACTAAACTGCATACATATGCTTTTAAAATTAAATTTATCTTTAACAAAGAAATTTCTACAACATATGATATTTCTAAAGATTTAGTTTGTATTTTTAATTTAAAAAAATCATTTTTTGAAACGCCTGTTCAAATAGACGCTGGAAATTTTCACATAATTTACAGACGTCTGCTCAGATGCTGGCACTAAAAGAGTTAAAATAATCAAGCTCAAAAATGGAAGGAATGACAGGAATAAAAGAAGACAAAAAATACCAATATTCATAAAACAAAATATACAAAAATTACCTTTTTAATTAGTAAAGGATATTTTGTTATGCGCTGCATTGGTTTAACTAGAAATGAACTTAGAGGTAACCCTTTAGTGCGAGGATCAGCTTGGCATTTTTTTGTAAGCTGTCTGAAGTCAAATGAATCTTCAGTTAACTTTTGAAGCAATGCTGCTGCAGACAGCTGACAACTGCAGAATCGGACATACACTGTCATTCTTGGCAACTAATAAAAAAAAAAAAAGGAACATTAAATAATTTCACTTACTAACATGTAAAAATGATAATACAAATATGAAATCAATCATAACAAAGGTAAATGCTGTTTGTAGGTGCTACGATCATAATGATTGTAACCACCAACCTGATATCAGTTTCTAAAAATAACTTAGTCATTCTCAAGAATAATCAGCATATCATGCAAAGTTTACTAGGAAACGTGAGGATTCCCATGTCTTTTTCACTGAGCTGAGTGTAATTCAGCAAACCAAGCCTGTCAAGATGCATATAATATTCAATCGTTCAAACAATCACGCTTCATTACAGACATGTTGATTTTATCTGCATATTAATATGATACCTTTTTATATCAAATTTCCAGAAGAAAAAATAGTTTCTGATAAATACTAATTTATATACAACACATGCATCAAGAAAATTCTACACAGTAAAAAAAGAATATTTTTAAAACAATTCATTTTTAAAACAACATGGAATAATACTTTTCGATCTTTTTATAGCTATCAGTGGTCACAGCTGGCACTATACCTGTTGCAGAAATGTTAAATGCTGAACAAACAGTTTCAAAAAGTTCAAAAAGATCCTCCAGAAGCATAATTATGTATATCTTGAAAGTGAATCATTTAAAATTAAAATTGGTTTGATAATTGGAGTTTTGTGATGTACTTTCCATCTTAGGGCTTCAGATCTTACATGGACTGTTCATGTTGATACAGAAATGGTTAGTCTAATAACTGTTAGGTTATGATAAAGATATTAATTCCACCATAATAATCTAAATCTTAAAGTGACTTCAGCTGCTGTTATCTTTTTTCCTTGCTATATTTTCATTTTTGAAGGATAATAAGAGCTTTCCCTGACGTAAAAGACTTGGATCAGGAATGAACAAGTCATGGACATTGATCATCATTACAAAACAGAGAGTGAAGAGACATTATTATTATAAAGTTTTCCTACCACCATTTGACTTGATCTCTCTGCAGCTGAATTTTACAACCTGAAATTTGAAGGATAGGAAATTGTGACTCAATGAGCCAATGCTCAAGGATGAAGCAAGATAAGAGTGAAAGTAATTAATTTATTTTGCATTAAATATGTAAAAAATCGTTTAAATAATATTTTTATGATATATATGAAAAATAATCTATTAACTATAATCACTGTGTTAGTGTGAGACATCCATATTTTGATAGTTTTTCATTTATGTTCTGGTTCTTGTACATATTTTCACATTAGCAGGATTTTACACAATAAAATAAATAAAATACAATGAACTATAAAAAAATACTTCAACACAGAACATAGAATTATGTCAATGGATCCAAAAATGAATTAAGACATATTTGAATGAAGAAAGAAAGATAAAAAGAAGTAGGGAGCATTTGAGAAGTAAAAAAGATAACCCAGACGAACAAACAATGATGAGGACAGTATGTAATATAAGCAAAGAAAATGGATTAGTTGATACTGTACATCTGATAAAAGATGTGGAGGCAGTATAGAAATAAAAATAGGAAGGGAATGTAGAAGACTGTAAATAAATATATCTATACTAAAACACTAGGTTAGAATGGCAAGAGGTAGATGTCATAAAGAGCTGGCACTACCAACTATATGACAGAATGCCAACTACTACTACTACTACTACTACTACTACTACATGATAGTGTAATGTAAAAATACTATGACAAAAAAATTTGGGCCATAATTATTTTGAATTTTTTCTAATGGTGGTTGAGGGGAAAGCAGCAATGCCAACCATCCTGTAGAAAAATTTAAATTCAAGGTGTATATTTCCTAGGTATAGATGTTTATCTTTTAGGTGAGAAAGAGGTGTATTTCTCTCTTTTATATCACAGGAATAAATCATTACAAATAAAAACTTACATTTTCACATAAGATGTCACCAATCATTCTAATTACACCACTTTCACTCATGTCTCGTCGAACCCGCAATGACCTGTAAAATTATTCAAATAAATTTAAATACCTATACCAGTTACATTAATTTACAAAACATGTACCAATTATACAAAGATTTAATGAAATTAATCTGTGTTCTAAAAAAAATTAAAAATGTTACAAATGCATTAAAAATAATATATTAAATTAATAGTAAAAAATAATAAACCAACAACAAAATAAAAACGTACTTCATACATTTACATTTCCTTTCATTCTTCTTTTAGTATATTATTATTTATGTTTTGAAGAAGGCAAACATTTTCATTTATCCTTTGAGTTCTTTTGCTTTTCTATGGAAAGTTAGACAATTTGTCTAAATACTTAATTTTGTTTTTTTGCCTCTGATGGATTTATGAACATTTAATATTTCTGTACATTACATCATTTTCTGGACAACTCATGCTCATGCTCGTTTATTTAATAAATATCATGTTTTTTAAATAGAAGGAAGAGACAATTCTTTTTCATTTAAAAATTTGTTTCTGGGAGTACCATTTTTAATTTTATCTTTGTAAGATTTGTTTTCAGTTGCAAAAAAAAATTTGATAAAACTTTGTGTTTGGCTAATATCATGGATATCATTATACAAACACGTTATATAATATTTTTTTATTAAATAATACAAAAATATTAACCAGCATGAATTCCTGATGTTTGTTATCAGTGAAAGAATGAATGAAATGAGTCAAGAAAAGAAATTATGCCAAATGAAAGAGACAATATTCTGTTTATATTTTAATATACAAGTATGGTTAAAATACACTGTAATGCATTAAAAGAAGTGTTACTATTTTTGTAAATATCAAAGTGCTTAAAGCTAATAAAATCTTGGTTTTTATGGATTATATGTCAAATTTTTGTTGTTGTGGTTAACGTCTTCATTTGTGTATCTTGTTTCTATGAGGTGGTTTTAAAAACTGATTCTGCAGTTGTATGTAGAAGCTATGGGGGTTCCTTGTATCTATGGGTAAATATGCATTTAGCCTGTTTTACATATCTAATAGAATCACTGCAGTTTAACTTATTTACACCTGTGTTGCTATATTTATTGGTTTTTATTAGTTTGCTCTCTGATCTTGTTTATTGTTTTAAATGAGACAAAGAAACAATTTTTTTTAATTGGTTATCTTATATCAGTATTTGACTACTGGTTAATGTTTGCAAGTATTTTGTTTTTTCTTATGTTTTCTTTACTTCAATAATTATTTTCTTTTAATGTATTTTGTATTTTAGCAGCTTTTGTCTATTGAAGTAAGTAAGTAGCTATTTAATCTATAAACAGCTTCTATCTACAAAAATATAATAAAATCATCCTCATCATAATCTGTATTGCAGTAATACACATGTAATAAACTTTACTAATACTATCATTAAAAATATTTTAATAAATTACAACTACCAATAGCAAAATGAATTATAAATATATATACCTGAGAAACATGAAGTTGCAAACAATAATTTCTCTCCAATTAACAAATATCTTAGTTACTTGTTCAGGCGAAATTATTTTGCTATCTATTAAAGGCTTCTCGAATACCTAAACATCCAATAAATAAACATGAACTCTCTACAATAAATCAATGACAAAACGATCTCAAAAATGTTGTATTTTTAAAAGATTTTTATAACTTAAAACACTTTAACAGTTAAAATTTTAATAAAAAGCATAAAAATAAATAAATGAATATTGATAACTGTTAATATAATACTATTCATAACATTATGATTACAATATAATAAATTATATCCCTTGCTACCAACAATGGTCTCGCTACAGATGGAAAATCTGCTGAAGTAATATTTTGTGAACAATAATACATGAAGTAATGATAAAATGAACATTATTCCAGAGATATTCAATAGATCAATTCTTAAATAGATTACTTAAACAAGGATGACAGCAGGCCTCCCAAAGGTAAGTGAGAGAATGTTGCTGTTACGTATCTGCTTGCACTTACATATCTTAAACTTAGAAAAGGAAGATGACAGGAGGCATTGGAGTACACTTCAAGCTGAGAACTAAAACTGAGAAAAATGAACAGAAACCAAGCAAGGAAGGTCACATGTATAAGAGATGATTTTAAGCATAGGAGTGTGAGGATAGAGTGATGGAATGCAACTATGATAATTCAGATGCTTAAAAAAACGGTGCGAAAAGGTTAATAATTAGAGGTTGTTGGAAAAATACTAAAATGAACATGTGAGGAGGCGAGATAGAAAGAGAAATAGAGTCAGGAGAAGGGTGATTTTAAAGTGGATACATCTAACAAGTGGAAAGGGGCAATAGATGGAGATAAAGTGTTGCCAGATCAAACGGTAACTAAACTGGGTTCAGATTATGTATGCTGTATTTACACTTCAGAAAATATTAATCACTGCTTCAAAATTTAGATTTTGCACTTTTAAACTTCATAAAAAAATAATCTCTTAAATAAATAAAACAAGAATTTTTAAATATTATAATTATATAAATAGATTAAAGCTTTAGAAGACCAAAACAAAATAACTAATTTGGCCTGATATAAAAACCAGATATTACGATACAACATTCAATAGTAGTTATATTTCTTGAAAGTGACTTTTGAAAATATAATTTTTCTGATAATGAAATATCATCAATAGAAAAATCAAAATGATGTAGACTAGAGGGAAATATTTGATAAACGAAGGAAACAAAATATGAAATGTAAATAAAGGCAAACATAAAAATAGCAAAGGATAAAGAATCCTGTAAACCCAATTTAATAGCTTATGTCATATTGCAAATTTGTAGAATAAAAATCTGATTTTATTTTTAACAAAAAAAAAATCTGAATAAATTGTTTACTTACATCATGAACTACAGACATGTCATCAATGTATGCTTGCTCTGTGCTGATAAGCTCTTTTATTGCTTGTTGACGTTTCTTTTCTTCACGACTTAAACTGATGTTGGAAACTGGGCTTTCAGCTGAACATAAAATACAACATATATAAATTTTTACATTAAAAAAATTATTTGCAGATAAAAAATCATAAATGAAAAGGAATAAAACTTTTTAAAGAAAAATTTAGTAAGAGAGAGATATAATTAGCAAAGGCTAATAAATAGAATAAATTGCAGGCTTAATTTGCAATTTTTTCATTGCCTTACATAATAAAAGTTGGTCATTAGTACATAAATAAATATTCTTTGTTTCAATATCAGTTTAAATAATGTATTTTATGAAGAGAAAAAAAGTTGTGATGCTTCAAAATTGTTTCTGATGGATATAGTGACAAATTGTTTCCAACATAAGATATAGTAGTAATTTTGTTAATTAAATAAAAAATAAAACTGAATCTAAAAAATAATGCAAAAAAATGTTTAATTATTATTTAAAATCTGAATTAAATTATAAACTAAACAAGTACAAACAACCTACTACCTTTAATTTTTAATGAATTCAAAAAAATCAATAACAGAGTAAGTGAATAGTACTGTTTGAAAAATAATATTGTTGTTGGATTAATTGTTTTTAAAATTTATTTCAACTTTTTAATTTTATAACTTGAAAATGTACAACTGTTATCCACGTGAAAAAAAACTGTTTGCCAAAAATAAAAAAGAGAACTCATGTCTATTAAACATAAGAAATGGAACAAAGAGAAATGCTGCTAACTGCTACCAAGCATGAGCATAAGGTAAGGTCCGTGTGGAAACTGTAAACATGTATTTATTATTTTTTTAGTCTTACAATAAATTTTCTTTACACGAGAGTAAGTCAATTATTATCCACAATTTAGTAATATTTTTGTTTATGTTGGTAGTTCTGTTGTGTTGCGTAGGTGACGCATGCATGGTTTAATTGTTGTTATGTCTGTGCAGGTTTGATGCTGCTAGGTTAGTTCCATGATTGCTGCCCTGCTATTAACCATGGCTGCTTCGCTTTCTGTTTGCACCAAAGAAGATCAATGTTCAGTGATCTGTTTTTGTGGTCGGAAGGTGTATCAGGGGCCGAAATTCATCGAAGACTTTCGGTACAGTACAGGAACAGTGTGTTGCTGCAACGGAGTGTCTACGAATGTATTGAAAAATTAAAAAATGGTCGCGAAGTGTTACGCACAATGTAGGAGCCGGATGGCCAGTTACAGCCACAAAGCGTGCACGTGACATGGTTTTCTAAGACAGATGAGTAACTATTGATGAAGTGGCACATCATCTGCAAATTAGTCACGGTTCTGCCTATGAATTCATCCTCAACAGACTTGGGTTTCATAAAGTCTGTGCAAGATGGGCCCCAAAACAACTCATACAGTTGCATAAACAAACACGCTTGAACATCTGCCAAAAACATTTGGATTGCTATGGTAACAAACAGGACATCTTCTTAGACAGAAACATCACTGGTGATGAAACATGGATCCATCACAAGCCGGAGAGTAAACAGCAGAGTATGGAATGAAAACATCCAAATTCGCCCCGTAAAAAAAGTTCAAGACCCAACCATCCGCAGGAAAACTGATGCTTACGGTTTTTTTGGGACTCACAAGGCCCAGTACTGGAACATAATGAGGAAAGGGGCACGATAACAAACGGTGTGCGTCACAGTGAGATGCTTACTGTAGATTTTGGTGGTGAAGCAAACACCGAGGATTACTGTCGAAAGGTGTTGTGTTGTTGCAAGACAATACCCATCCACATACTGCTGAAATGCTCCAGAAACTCAACTTGGAATTATTGGCTCATCCTCTGTATAGTCCTGATGTTGCCCTTTCTGACTACCACTTGTTTGGTCCACTCAAAGAGGCATTAAGGGGCCGTCGATATACCTCGGACAAAACAGTGAAAGAAGCAGTATATTCCTGGCTCGCAGCTCAACCGAAAACCTTAATTTATAAGGGGATCAGGAAGCTTGTGCAATGATGGACCAAGTGTGTTGAAATGCAAGTGTGTTGAAAAATGATGTACATCTAAGTTTCCTATTTGTATTGCAATAAAATTTATAACTACATTGCGGATAATAATTGACTTACCCTCATATTATAAAGAAAATTATAATATTTAATTTTCTTATAATTATAACTTATAATAATTCTATTATTAAGTGTCACGTGAAAACACTTTGAACGTCTTCAGCTATAGCAATTCAAGTAATGATGATGACAAATAAATAAAAAAATCCTCAAGCTATTTCTCTGACCATGAAATTTTTAATTGATAATAATTTTTAATAATGTTATCTGAAAGAAACTTTAGTATAGAACCAACAGAGGAATTTCCTCTAAAAAAATAAAAATAAAAATTATTGCATTTAATCATGAGAAAGCACTGAATGTATATAAAAAAAATTACAACTAGGTTTAATTGAAAACTTACTGATTTTTTGAAATCAGTTAAAATATAAATAAATGAGCATACCATACATTCAGTCACTCTTACTTTCCTGGCAGTTATAGTATATTTACAGTAGTACGCAAATTAATAAGAGCAAGCATATTTTTACAATAATTTAATTTCTTTCAGTTGGCACACTTCTGATTATCTGTGTTTTCTGCTCCAATACTCCCAGCTCTTTTATTAGTATTCTGAAATATGTTTTGAGATAACTAATATATGATTGGTGAACTGCAATAATCAATAATTATAAATTTGAGATCAATTTTGGTTCCTAGTATTGGCATTTTCATTTATTTTTCAAAATGGATATCACTCCTACGAAAAGAATTTAGAGTAAATATTGCTGAACATTCTTTAATCACATAAAGAGGTATTTCCAAGGTACATAATATTAATTTATAGGTGGTTAATAATATTAAGTGTCATAAAGAAACCTGTAGCATTTCCCCTGAACAGATTAGGAATGATGGAAGAAAAAAGAAAACCAGAACCAAAGATGATTCTATTTTAATAAGAAAATTTAAAGAAACCCTAGGCTCACTAATTTCAGTCTCCAAAATGAACTAGCTCAGTCTGGAGCAAGTATTCATGATTGAACTGTTTGCCACAGACTGTTAGAGGCTGTCTGTAAAGTACCTAGGGAAAAGGGGGGGGGGGGCGACTGGAAGGGTCACTAGGTGGTGTTTCCCCTATGGGATTGGGATGTCTGTAAAAGCACATCAGGGCTAGGAATGAGGGGGGGGGGTGTGGCGACTGAAAGTATCACAAGGTGGGTGTCTTCCCCTACGGGGATGGGATGTCTGTAAAGAAATATGCCCATAAAAAATGCAGTTACTAACAGAAATTATGATGGAAAAAAGTCTTTACTGGGCTAAAATTATAAAAATTGGACTGAAAATGATTAAGTAAAAGAGTTTTTTTTCAGATTAAGCACATTTTATTGAGCAGGAGAAGCGATATGGTTATATGAAAAAATCTTCACCGAAAGCCTTAATCAATTGAATGTTTACCAGTGCATAAAATATCCCACAAAGAGAATGCTATGGGGCTGCTTTTCAGTACAAGGTCTAGGACTTGTAATGCCAATTAATGGTATGAAAAATTTTGATGAGTATTGGATGTATTGGATGAACACAAAAAAAAGTTGGGGTTGATAGGGTGCAGTGTTTACCAACAAGAGTTTCTGGCCAGCCATAAATAAAAAAATGTTATGGAATGTATAAAAGGAATGATATTCAATTTCTTCAGTGACCAAAGAATTCCCCAGACCTCAACCCAATTGAGAATTTGTGGGAAAATTTAAATGGAAATATGAGAAAACAAGAATATCTATTTAAGAACATGTAATAATCTAATCAAGGTCTAGTTTAAAGATGAAATGATGGCAATATGTGATAAATTGACTAAATCCAGGTCAAAGCATGTAAAAAAAAACTTATTAATGCCAAAGACAAACATATTTTGCATTATAATTATTTCTTGTAAATATTTGTAAATTTTAATAAATATTTGTCATTATGAACTATATTTACATTAATTTCATGTTATTTTAACATAAGGGGAAATTTGGCAAAAATCATCTTTCCACTTTTTTCTTTTTGGTGAAACATGAAATGTTAACAAATGAAAATAAAGATGGGGTAAATTCTTTTTGTTCGTATGTGCCTGTGTGCTGAGTTAATAAAAAAAAAAAAGTTAAAATTTCACAAGATTAATTCTATAATGGTACAGTGATACTATTAAACTTTCAAGTCAGGATTTCATAGAAAATAGTAGAGTGGAGTAAAGCATCATTTGCTAAGAAAATTTAGCAACAATGCCAACTGTTTTTATAAAATACCTTAAGTCATAGTTAACAATTCGCTGAAGGATGAAAATTATTTATCACAACATATATATAAAGATTCAAAACCTTTCATTTACGAACTTACTTCCCAAAACCTACCACAGTTAAAAACTGAATGACCTGTTCCTTTCAGATAGATGAACTTTTTCAAAAGTCTTAATGTAGGCTAAAATGGTAACTTTCTAAAACCAAATCTGTCACTGCTTTATCAATCTTTATTTACAAAAGAGTATCTACTACCTTCCCCTAGAGAATATTAAATTCTTGTAACAATGAATTGATAACCACTTTCAAAATTGTAATAATTAAACTAATGCATATATAAGATGAAATGATTAATCTGTACTCTAAGATTTTTATGGTTTACCAAATATTTTTCAGAGAATGTAAATGTTCTATTCTATATATATATATATCATTTTAGAATGAAATTCAGGTTTAATCCCATGTATGAACCATTAATTAATTTTTATAAAATCTGTCTCATTCAACTCCTTGTGAAATTTTTTTTCCATGATTATACAGATTTAAGCCTTAAAAATCTTTTTGTTATATCAATTACTAGTTTTAGTTCAGTGTATGTTTACATTCTTTTCAGTATTTGGTGCTAACATAGTAGTACTTTCACTTCTGCCATCTAGAATTCAATGTCTAGATGTTAATATAAATACAGAGTAACAAAAAGTGTCGTTAATAATCTCTATTAGCAATATTTCTATCTTACTTTGTGCATTGTTAAGTATATCAATATTTTAACTAACCAATTCATAATTTTAAATAAATAGATTTGGCTATCACAATCCAAGATACATATACTTACAAACATCATGCTTTTTCCAAGTAGATGCAAATATCTGTTTAAATTCCAACTGTGATAAAAATTTACTTTTACTACCATTTTCAATTATAAAAATGATTGAAATATATAATTAAGTAGGGGTTTGTTTTTGTGAAATTCCAAACTTATTACTATTAAAGAAATGAGATCAAGTATATCAAAGGATTTGACTAAATACTAATAGAATTCATATTCAAACTGTTTAAATTCAAAGTCCTAACTAAGTCTATCATCAGTGTATCTTTGTCAAGTACGGTAAAAAAGTACCTGAATTAAAAAAAAAAAAGCTGATATTAATAAATATAAATCAGAATATGCGAGGCGTGTTTTTAAAGTAAGTAATGTTTTGAAATAAAAAAAAAAAAAAAGTACATTATTCTTAACAATTTTACTTTTACATGAAAGCCTGTACTTTAATCTACTTTTCTACATAATTACCACCAATATTAAGGCAACTGTATCATGCAACCAGCTTTTGATCACCGTTGTCATAGAAGTCTGCTGCCTTACTTAATAATCACAGCAACATGGTCAAAATTTCATAGACAAACTTAATAATCACAGCAACATGGTCAAAATTTCATAGACAACACTTCTTGAAACTTGAGGAAACTCTTCATATAGCGAAGAAATTGTAAAGCATTTGTTCTATTTCACTTTTTTGCACCAAATCTTCAGTAATGGCAGAAGGTCGTCCATTCTGTTTCTCATCATGAACATTCTGGTGGCCATCTTTAAAAGTTCTAACCCATCTTCGTACCATTCCATAGCTCATAACGTTTTCTACATAACTTCACTGATTTGACAATGAATTTCAGCTGTTTTCACACCTTTAGCACTAACAAAACAAATCACACCATGTATTTCACAGTCAGCGGGATTCTCGATCAGCGGAGGCATTTTAAATACTCACAAAAATGTAAATGCAGTCGAATATTTCTGTAATGGCGTCTGTGGCTTGCCAACAGATGCAGGTACACATCTGCATCTGTTATACACATCTGCATCATACAAGGTGCGCATGAGTGGAATGCCAACCGCAGTGTAGCAGCGGCGGAATTTCAAAACGGAACTTACTTTAAAAACATGTCTCATATATAATAAATAAAGCTGTTTTCTGAAATCATACACAATTAGTTCTTTTGTTTCCATGCCTTGAAATATTTTTCAAAATTTTCTTCAGCAATAAAAAAAGGTCCCTTTGTTTTACCTCTTTGATATCCAAAATTTTTTTCCATTTAAGTGGCATTTGTTCTTTAAACAGGAAAGGTTATGGACCAAACTATCTTGTTGAGCAGGATAGTTTGCCATACATGCAGAATGTGGTTAGAAAGAAATTGCTCATAATGTATGGCTGCATTGATGTGGGAGTGGCTATTCCCAGCTTCTTTCTGACAATACTGGATTTTTACTGTAAACTACACTTCTCAAAACCGGCAGAATTTGACAAAAGTACTCATTATCGACTGTCCTGAAGGTGTATTCATGGAGAACAACAATTTCCTCATGATAAGAAACGCACATCTTGGCACTTCTGCAATTCTTGTGCTTTTTCTCTGAGTGTGTTCAGGTTCAATAGCTCTTACTGCGAAAAGCAACCTTAATTTTGGGGATTGAACTTATAACCCTTGATAATATTAACTTTTTTCAAAACATTTGAGCTATTCATGGGGAACCAAAACTTTGGCTTCTTTTTTTTTATTCACCACTAGCAATGATGGCAAAAATTTAGCCATTTTATTTTTTACACGACTACCCAAAAAGGAGTGTAATCTATTTAGGGTGATGTACAAAGTCTGTTTGGAATATAACTGAACATTTTTAATTACGTGTCAATGGAGATATTTAGTGACATGGTTGACAGCACTGTGATCTGCAAATCTCCTCTGTAACCACATCTTCTTGGATTGCTGATATCTCATTTAGTTTTCGATTTATTGTTATTTGAGTGCAATGTGTTTAAGTTTTAGTAGTGACTTTTGGAATATGTGATTTTCAGGAGCAACAATACAACGTAGAATTTTGTGTGAAATTGGAGAAAAATTTCACAGAAATGTTTCAACTTCTGAAACAAGCTTACAGAGATGATGCTCTAGGTTGTAAGCAATGTTAGAAATGGTTCTCATAATTTAAAAGTGGTCGTAGTCAATTGAAGATGACCCTCGACCAGGAAGGTCTTCGACTTCCGCTGATGATACCTGTGTTCAGAAAATCAACAATCTGGTGCGTGCAAATCGCCGATTGACTGTCAGAGAACTTGCAGAAGAGATTAGCATTTCGATCGGATCATGACATGACATTTTGACTGAAAAATTGAACATGCATTGAATTGCAGCAAAGTTTGTTCCTCGTTTGACGACCAAATAGCAGAAAGAACATTGAGTTGACATTTATCAGCAACTTCTTGAACAAGCAGATGATAATGAAAAGTTCAAGCAAAGGATCATAACAGGAGATGATAGCTAGGTTTACGGCTGACAACGAGACAAAAGTTCAATTGTCATAATGGATCGGCAAAAGATCTCCTTGCTCCAAGAAAGTACCTTGATCCAATGTCAAAGTGATGCTCCCTGTTTTTTCAATTTTAATGGAATTGTGCATTATGAATTCTTGCCTCAAAGTAAAACAGTGAACCGTGCGTACTATCAAGGTGCTTTACAATGGTTACTTGAAAAAATCCACAAAAAGAGACCGGATTTGTGGTGAGACAACTCATGATTCCTACGACAAAGTGTCTGCACGCTCAGCTTTGTCAATTAAACAGTTTTGTGCCAAATATCAGATGACTATCCTCTATTAACCTCCCTACTCACAGACCTGGCTCTTCAATTTTTTCTTATTTCCAAAATTAAATTCTGTGATGAAAGGACACTGTTTTGAGACTATTGATGACATTAAAGCAAATTCGTCACGGACGTTAAAGGCCATTTCAAATGAAGTGGAAACATCGCTGGGAAAAGTGTGTGTGTGTAGGGGAGGAAAGATTAATAAAATAAAGTTCAGTTATTTTCTGAACAGACCTCGTATGTATCCACCGTAGCAGTTCAATGGCTGAACTGATTTAGATGTATGAATGTATTTTAATTTTCAATATTTATCTCTGTTTAACAGCCATGTGTCCAATTGCAGTTTATCTTATCATTTTTGCTACTTATGACTTTTCCAGATCATTTATATAATTCTCATCATTTTGAAAAAATTCTTATGAATTTTTTAAACTTATGAATGATTTTGTAAGTTCTCCATATATACTCTCTATACCTTTATTTCTTGCATATTTCAACAAGTTTATGAATAAACCTATTGCATATATCCTGCTCAACTTATGACAAAATGAAACGACAAAAAAATGGATTAACAAGCCAAAAAACACATCAGCGTAAACAAATCAGACAAACAGTGAAGAGGTGACTAACTTAGGGCACAAATGAATGTCATTCTTGCTTCAAATTGCACTAAACTCTGATCTGACTTACATCTTCAGTTAGGATACTTTCAATGTGAACACACATCAAAATTTAATTCTTTTTGCTTAGACTAGATCAGTCCAAAACATGAATTTTATATATATATATATAAAATTTTAATGTAAGTAATTTATATTTTTATCATAGAAAATATTTAAGAAACTAAAATATCTTTTACATTATTTAACTTTAGTATCACAACAAAAGTAAAAGATAAGTTAATACTTCACTCAATCTCAGTGAAAACCTAATATTGGATTATATTCTTAGACCGCAGCTGAACAAAGAGATCAATATAAGTTGAACTACTTATTGGATATAACTGGACTTTCTAATACTTCAGAAAATTTAAAACTCCTACTAAAAACACTATTTCAGATTTTCATTAATTTCAATACTTTTTAGTATTCCTTTGAATTTCATGAAAACACCTAACAAAAAAAAAACAAAATCAGCCATTATATTTCAATAAACAGTAACAAAGTCCTAATAAAATTTTATAGATAAAAAAAGATTACATTACCTCCTAAATAAAGATATTAAGAATAAAATAGACTTAATTAAAAACCTTTTTAATGTAAGTAGACTGTAAATAAAAAAATTCAATTCAAAAAAAATAAAAATAATATTAGCAAAGAAAAAAAGAAAAAAGAACTTTTTTAACAACTAAATTAATATCACTAAAGTACAAAATTTTGTAAGTTTTTAAATAATGTCAATAGCAACAAAAAATGTTCCATATATCCAAATATTAAATAATATATAGTTTCAATTATCTTTTTAACAAATGATTTCCCTAATTATAATCATTTTTTAAACATCAATGTGAAGAATTAAAAAAAACTTAAATGAATTATGTCTGAAGTCTCTTGGGCTAAATCACAATATTATAATGTTACCACATTGTTTACGCATCTCATTTTTAAATGATAAATAAAATTCTATTGTACACTTCACAAAATAATAAACTTGTTTTTTTTTAGATTACTTAGATTTTATCTTATGAACCACTGAATGAAAATTTATATTTTTTATTACATTAAAACATATTTTTTTTTACAAATGTTACAATATTCTTTTACAGATAATTCATAGGATTTACAAGAAAAATTACACGTAAGTAATTTGTTCATATTCCCCCCCCCCACTTCATGAAGCATACAACAATATAAGCTTTCTACTTCACTGTACAACAATTGAGCAACTGTAATCTTTTCTAATATATATGGGAACAATTTCTGGCAGTTTTTATAATAATTACTTCTTTCACAACATTTTCTTATTATTGAAATTAAAAAAAATATGTAAAGCAAAACCATAAAACTATGTAGTTATAATATTATAAAAACAGTTCAAGTAAATAAAAATTCCTACTTTTACTATGAAGATTATCGATTGTTTTTCAAAGTAGCCACAATTGTTAAAAAATGCAGAGAATGACTATCACAAAATTTTTTTTACATCCTAACATTAATTTTTTATTCATACATATGGAACACTGAAATTTACACTACCACTAAAAATAGATGAAAAATGATACTTTTTTTCATTATTGTCTTAATTGCTAAGTTTTTCTTCCAATAAATTTCAAATCTAACAATAACACAGAAAAAAATAAATTTGAATAAAATGAAATTTTTTTCATAAAGTTGTTCAAAAGATACAATCCTTCAAAGATCCGGTTTTTTTAAAATTAGTTCTATAATTATAAAATCATAATATTTTAATACAACTGGAATTGATCAATAAAAACAACCTTAATGGGAATTATTGGCAAAATGATTCTAAATTGCATTATAAATTTCTAATAACACAGCTGTAACATTTTTTACAGTCCATAAAAAATAAAACAATAATTTATGTAACAATAATATTTTATTTATTTTATTACATTAAACAGATCAAACTCCAGCTTGACATTCACAGTATATTTAATTTATACAAATTCAAGTAATAAACAGCAGGAAATAATAACAAACACACACACAATTCATAATAAATATTATAAACAAATACACATTTCTAACGATCACTAATAACAGATATCATATAACAACAGTATTATATTATCACTAAACATCAGCAAAATTATGAGAAAATTATACATTAAATTACAAAGATACAAATTCATAAATCTTAAGATTAATCATGTATGTTAAAAACATTTAATAAAGGTTTCAATAGGACAATGAATGTGGTGATTCTGTGATTGACAAGTACTATTAACAAATATATATACCTAATGCAATTAAAATATCATACTAAAAAACTTAATGGTAAATAGGAATACTCAGATTAACATAATTTAGAGTAGTCTCAATAAACTGAAATTCCACAAAAGTCTGAAAATGAAAGATTTCAATAAAAATTACATAATTATTACCTTTTTTCATGTTTTATTTCCAGCAGATAATAAAAACTAATTTAAAAAAAAATATTTTACTTACACCTATTCCTCCTATGTGAAACCATAAATAATTTCTATGATGGAGCATCTACTGATATTCCTTGAAGAATTCAAAAATTAAGAAAACTAAATGAATACTTAAATTTTAAACAGTATTTTCAGCAGCAGTAAAAAAATTACATTAAATGGGATCAGATTTTTAAATCGGTATATATTTTTGGAAAATGTAATCCAAATAAATATAGACCATTAAATATCTTAAAGGTATAAAAGAAACTAAAATGAGGCATAATTAAAATAAACTAAAAAATTTATATACAAAATATACATGGATGATAAATTTCTGCAGTTGGTCAAAGGGAAGATTTTTTGAAATTTCACCTCAGACTACAAACCAACTGCTGTTCTGCCATTTATTTTCAGTATTTTTTTTCATTTGAAAAATTACAGAATGAGTGTCAAGTAAAAGGTTTACTACTCTGAAAGTTTAATTAATTATTATGAAGATTGTATATAAGTAGTACCCATTCATGAATCTACAGGAAAATGATGTAGGCCAATTTAAGTACAGTAAGTTCAGAAATTTGTTTATCATATTTGATAAGAATTTATCACTTGAGAAGCTTTTTCATTTTGTTAATGCAAAAACTGTGATTTCATTAGATTCATACAGATAAAGGAAGTTTTTAGTGATCATGACACACTTAGGTCTCAAGGGAAGTTTTCTGGAAATGAAAAGAACTCAACTGGTTGAATTTATGGTGAATGGAAATTTAATAATAGTTTATACAAACTGTGGAATATTAATAAAATATACTGGATTTCTTGAATTCTTAATATCCTTTGGATATTTAAAAAGAAATGATTTTGTTTATCCACCTTATACCCCAGACTTGACTCCTAGTGATTGCCAACTTTTCGCAAAAATGAAGAACTCAGTGGAAGGAGAATGCTTTATGAGTAATAAGAGAACCGATGGAAGTGATCACTATGTTTCTTAATGGGTTAGCGACAGACAAGTCTAATGAGTTTATACAAATACTTGTTGCATTATTATAAGTGTCTAAATATTTAGAATGATTGTATAGAAGATTTGGATAATTTATTTGGAAGTAAAATAAGAAGTTTTAAGAAATTTTTATTTATTAATTTCTTATAGTAAAATGGATACTACTCGTCCAGATGAATTTGCACATTGTTTCACACAGATAACAAATAACTAAATTTTACAATTTTCCTTTTAATTTATACCGCTTAATAATTAATGTTCTTGAAAAGAAACAATTTATTGAAATTTTGTGAATACTAGTAATACAATGTAAAAATGATCCAAACAAAAATAATTCATAGAAAAAAGTTTCAAACTAAATGCAATAAAAATATAAAATTTTACAAAATGTTTTTAGATAATGCCTTAGCAATAACTGATGATGCACTTCTGATGGCCATATAACCTCAAACTCATTATGTTGAACAACAATTACTCTTTTGTAATGTAACTTTTGTTAACATTGTTGCTGCTGTATTAATAGAAAATCAAGATGAAAAATAAATATATAGACATATTTTTTCCATTGTTTTACTATGGCAATAGTGCAATATAACATAGTGTTCTTAGAAATATTCTTCTTAACTAGAACTAAAAAAAAATAATATATAAATATAAATTTGATAAATTACACATTAGCCCAAAGTAATGGCAGTATTAGAGTCTTAGGTAATTAAAACATAACTACACACATAAACATCACGATCAGAATTTTAACAAGAGTGCAAAAAATAAAATAGAGATGACATTTTAGTATTATCTACTTATAAAATTAACTGAAACAATGACTGAACTTAAGTAAAAAAAAAAATGTTGTAATTATAACTTTGGAAGCAAACCTCAAAGATATAAGTTATTACTTTTGAGTTATATAAATTTATGAATGAAATTAAACTTCATTTTTGTACAACGAAAAAAAATATTTTTGTAATAATAAAGTAGAATTTATTATTTAAATCAGTGAGAAGTACTAAGCATTTATTACAACCAGTAAGATCCTCCAATGTGATTTGAAATTTAACTTCATTATATAGTTGGTTTATTTAATATATATTTAGTCATAATATCTCAATAATTCCAGTTATAATGATAACAAATTTATGACTCCTATGTGTAACAAACCCATCAATCTACTAAAAAATAAATGATTTATGGGTCACTCAGAGAAAATGAATATTTACTCTCTATTTATTATGTGTTAGCATTAGCTCCTACATGTCGCTTTTTAATTCATCACTTCCTTGTCATCTAAATTTTGTGTTCTGATGCTTTAACTGTTTTATTATCATATCCAGTATTGATTATCATATCCAGTATGGAAAAGTTTAGTCAACGCCAAAAATTATAATGTATTACCAATATTGTAAGCATTGTTTCCAGGGGTATCAGGCAGTGATGCCTGATGAATGCCAAGGAAATAATTTCACTACATCTATATTGATATTTTTAAATTTAAATTTTTTTTGTAAATATGGAGTTTAGGGTGAAAGAAGTGTACATAAAAAATTAATGCAATATTACTCATTTAATATTAGACTGCAAAAGCATAATGCTGCGCTGTAGTAGAAGGTTTAGTCATACAGATAAATATTAGAATTAAGATAAGGTCAAATACGGAAAAGGGAAACATCTTTTACACAGGTGATAAGAGACAGCCCACCAGGCTAGTAGTTAACTTGTCATCGCAAATCAGCTGATTTCAAAGTTGAGTGTTCTAAGGTTCAAATCCTAGTAAAGACAGTTACTTTTATATGGATTTGAATACTAAATCGTGGATACTGGTGTTCTTTGGTGGTTGGGTTTCAATTAACTGCACTTCTCAGGAATGGCCAACATGAGACTGCACAAGACTACATTTCATTTACATTCATGCTTATCATCCTCATTCATCCTCTGAAGTAATACCTTATGGTGGTTCTGGAGGCTAAACAGAAAAAGAAAGAAAGGTGATAAGAGACAAACTGGAAATGATAAGTGGTAAGTATGAACATCAGGAATGGAGAGAAGAGTGCCTTGTCAATATGAACTTCACTACTATATCAAAGAAAAATAACAGTTGTCATTCCATTTAAAAAAGCAAATTTTATGAAAAAAATATTACCAATACATTATTACATCTAATACAAAATTAAAATTACTGAAAATGTCAAAAATTGGGAAAATTTAAATTGTATCACACACATCAACAAATGAAATACCAGAAGTTTAGTCAAACAGGACTTCATTAGTCAATTAAAAAAAAATATATATATATATATATATGGCTCGTTCAAACAAAAAACTGATATTTAATTATAAATTCACTTAAGAAGAATATTCTTGCAGTTCAATTTGCAACAATATGACTGAGTGATACTAAGGACTCATTTTATGACCATTCCTCAGTACTGATTAAATGTCTAATATGTCTACTTTATCACAACTACCATATATGCACACATTAGTACAAGTAAATTACTCTTGTATATAAAATAATGCACAGAAAACATACAAAATAAATTTCATACTGTTAGAAAATGATTAAATCTGCATCAAATTTAATATTTTAAGATTACATGACCTAGTTTGAAACACTTTTACAAATTAAGGTTTATCAAGGAAAAGAACTTAAAACTAATTAAAACAACACAAAACTGTAACATATATCTGATTAAAATTTCTGATTTCAAAAAAAATGATCAGGGTCAAAAGAGATTAATTGATGCTCATATAATTTCTAATTCTTAGAAAATTGAAATTTAAACCTATTTAGAAAACAAAGGTAATTTTGGATAAAACAATCTTTTCTACTTTTTAGAATAAATTCTTATTTATTTGCTATTGTGAACCTAAGTTGTACTACAGTTATTTTGAAGTAAAAATGTTTTTATTCGACATAACATACAACTTTTTATTTCTTCTTTTATATGTGTGTGCGTGTGTGTATATGTGTGTATATATATATATGGGTGTGTTAACAGCTACTTAGCACAGTTCATGTTGTTTATGGTGTCATGAATTATAAACAACATCACTCTTTAAGGCTAAATCTCAAAGAACTAGCTCTCAAGACTATTACTGCATGGTAAAATCATTTTCTTACTATTTTTGTGTAGTACATCGGATGGTATGTTACAGTAAACCTCTAGTATGGATAAAACAACTCAAATAGTCCAATATGCATGTGTTCGTAGTAGATTAAAGAAAATCTAACATGCCTACTTAGAACTGCTGTATATTATTCCTAAGGCTGTAGTGTAGTTTTGTAACCTTAATTGGGAAGAATGTCGGCAGCTGAAACCATACAGATTACAAAGATGTAAACTCTAAGTAATGGTGATAAAAAAATATGACTAAAAATATGTTGAAATGACTGACAGAAATATGAAGATTTGTATCAAGAAGATATTTCCAGTGATGAAACTACTTTCCACCAGAGCGGTAAAGTAAATGTTCAGTGTTAGGATTTCGGATCTAGACAATCCATATGAAATAAAAAAATGTGTATGAAATGTATCTAACATAAATTATTTTTTTGTATTTTCAGAAATATAAGGTCATCTGTGTTTTTTGTAAGCAAACTGTTATTGTAATAAGTAGTAAATAAAAATGTTTGAACACTAACAAATGCTACCTATAATTATAGAAAAAAAATCAACTAAGAATTTATTTATCAATAAGATAGCACATCATAGTATTTGGGAAAACATGGTAAACTGTTTCATTACAGAATGTTGAAGTGTTAAAATTGAAAATTTACTCCATTTTATTTGTATTATAAACTACAGAAATTTTTTTATATTCTTAATAATAAGAGTTTGCTATATATACTATGTGACACAACCAAACAGGTTGTAGGCACTTGACTTACAATATAAGCCACTCCAGAAATTGACATAGCCATTCTAAAGAAGACAACAGGAAATTACTTTCCTTCTTACATTCCGTAGTTAGCCTGGAGTCCAAGCTAACTATGGAATGTAGGAAGGAAAGTAATTTCCTGTTGTCTTCTTTACTGAGCCTGTTGTCTTCTATACTGTCACATACTGGAAGTTAAGTTGACTGAAATATTTGGAAATTTCATCTATACAGGTGACACCTTCATTCTGTTCGGTGAATGTTATTACTCTATAAACAAAGCACTAATCGAACACAAAACACAGTTTAACTGTACTGAAGATAACATAATTTCGAACTATACATGCACAGAGAAAATAAATATTAATTCAAAAACATCACACACAGTGAATTATGGCAATAAATTAAACACAATATAAAATATACCAATACAAAAAAATAATCCACCTACATAATAATTTAACTGACAAATTAAATGTTTACATGAACACAAGCACACAAAAACATATAAATGAAATTTACACAAAATAAATTCAAATTTAGCTCTGACCAAACAATCTCTAACCATAATAACACTCAACGTTCATTTACCCTAGCCAGCTAAAAAAAAAAAATTGACATTAGGAAAATTTATAATTTTACAATATAATTTATCAAATTTTAGTTCTTGCAATATATAAAAGGATCTTAATTTATTTTGGCTTTATTCATTGATTTTTGAATTAAAAAAGTTTTTTTTCTAAAAAAAAACACAATTCAATTGAATAAATAATAAACCAGTTAGTTTTATAAATAGAACAAAATGCAAACATGTAGTTTCCGTATTAATTTTAAATTCACTACAAAAATAGTGAATAGCTACAGGCTATAGTGAATAGATTGAAATAATGAATTTTAGCACAGGAAATTTGCAGAATAAAAATTTAAGACTAAAGAATAAAAATTTAGACGCTATTCTTTTACAAACACAAGAACTTTTAAATATTAAAAAAAAAATTAAAAATAAATGTACAAAATAGTTTTATTAAAAACTAAAATAAATTCCAATTACTTAAACTTTTCAATAAATATACACTTGAAAAATAACATAATTCTCTCTTTTTAAAAAAAATTTTTTCTTATTCTTCCAATTATTTATTACAAATTATTCTTTAATTAAAAATCTGTTTTTATTTTAACTCTTACATTTTTTTACTTATTACTACCAGATCCTTAGTATGCTATCCATAATTTAAAGAAACTAATAAAAAGTAATGCATTATAACTAAATTACTACAAAATAATAATAACTGATATATACATTTAAATATACAGAAGAAGAAAGTTGACTATACATCAAATTCTATAACGTGTCACTTTGAAAAGAATGTTAGTGTCACAAATATATGAAAATTAGTAGTGTCATTTTTGTCTTGGAATAATTTTTGTTACCGTTTCCCAATACAATTATACTTAGGAAAACTGTACAAACAGCAAAACAAAATAGAAATTTTGAAACTAATTGCTTTTAACAAGTGTATAATTAATAATTATTGATCACATGAAAAATTGAGATAAAAAAGAGATAACTTATTAAAATTAAAAATAGTAAAATAATCAATTCTACTAAATAAAGTGAATAGGTGTAAAAATATACATATTTTTAATTAAACTTACAATAAAATTAAAAAATTAGTGTTTGTTATTCTTTCCTAGATGAATTTTCTACAATTTGTCTATTCCTAAATTCATCAGCCCCTCAGTACAGAAGTAATGAATTATGAGTTCCTATTGTATTAGTAATATCACATTTAAAAAAAAAAATTATCCCATTAAACTCAATAAAAATTAATTATTAATTTTGAAGCTTCTGATTTTGTAGTTTTAATTTTATTTGAAGTACTTCATATACAATTACAAAAACAGTCAGCTGTTTGTATGTGAGATGGTTGTACTTAGCGAGTGATAATGAAATTTTATTTTGTGGTGTTATTGTAAATTATGTATTATACTGTAGACCTTATTTATTCAGTGTTATTTCAAATTTTAGTGCTCAAGGTATATTTTTCAGCCAGTATCATCTTTCGAGTGTGTAACATAATCACTGCTGACATGTTGCTATGGGCAAGCTTCAGGCTGTTCCATCTAGCAACATCGAAACATCAGACATAAATATTAACCTGAAGGGAAATAGAAAGTGAGATCCTCTGAAACGTCCTAACAGGGACCCAAGAAATCAATGTAGCATAGGTTTCGATAACATTGATGACAAAAGTGAGAGTGAATCCAGCATTACAGATATTCATGGGGATATTCCTTTTTGGCAGACAATACCAATCTTATGAACACTGAAAGTACCTCCAGGTGGTTCTAGGGATGACTTACTGCTTTCAAACAGGTACAAGCACCTCCTGATGTAGGAGGTCAGTGAATCTGCCAAACAGTATGCAGACTTTAAACCACCCCTAATAGTGATGTAAGGCATCATAGATCTCTTTAATTTATTAGATTCAGTAGTGCCCAAAGACGACTTCAATGTTTGTATTAAGAATCCTCTGAAAAATATTGATTGTTACAAAAAGGTCATTCAGGTGATATGAGAGCATAACCTCATAGGGCATACCTACACGAGACGCAATAACAGTATTTCGAGTGGTATTAAAAAACTGCACTACTGATTACCATTAGATGTTATAAAAGAGTATACTGAACTCCATGGTCATAAAGTTCAGAGCAATTGTGACTGCTCGCTATCGGGTTCTGAAGGAACCTCTATCTAATTTCTTTGTAAACTTGGAACCACAGAACAACAATAAAGAAGTGTTTGCAATGAAATATGTAGTCAATTGTTGCATTAGATTAAAACTTATTGTAATAATAAGCTTCATAATGGGGTAATTTCGAAATGTGTCAACAAGTAATAAAAGAATGAAGCAGAGTAAGCAGCACTCAAAATAGAAACTATAGTGATCATAGCAGAAAATAAAATAGTAATTATTATCTTAATAACAACAAATTTAACAATGGCATCTCAATCGCTAGATAAATTTGAAGAAATAATGATTATCGAATTCTTGGTACAACAGATCAGAAGCCAGATCAATAGGCTTCTAACAATAGTGATCTCTAAGATATGTTTATGAGGAAATACCTGAGAATCGCAATTTGGAATATTAATGGTAATCTGAACTGGAGAGATGAACTAGATACACTATTTTCTCAGAAGATTTGGATGTTATCCTTATCTCAGAAACTCATTTCACTGACTGGAATTACCTGATAGGGGCTACTCGACTACATACAACTAATCACCCAAATGCGTTGTTGCATAGGGATATCGTAATCCAGATAAAGAATGGATTAAGACATTTTCAACTCCCTCTGTTTAGTACTGCTTATATCCAATCAATCTCTGTTTAGGTACTGGATGGGGCTTGGGCCCATACAACTGTCCCGTTCGCTTTACTGTTTCTGGTATGATGTTTTCTGAGTACTTTAGAATACTCAGTTCCAGATTAATTACAGGAGGTAAAATGCTAAACACATTCTCTGGGGATCCTGCCTCAAAAATACTCACAGAAGGGCTTTAAAGGGACTATCCAGAGTTGGTAGCTGAACATTATCACTGGGCTGTAACCAACATATTGGCCTTCACATCCTACAAAGAATCCACATCTATTGGACTTTTATGTCAGCTTGGGGATCTCCTCTTTTTATACTGATGTGAGGAATATTATGATTCCACTTCTGACCACTCCGTGGTTCTTTTAACTCTCATCATGATGATTGTCACAATCGGAGACCTTGCCGATCATTCACTATAAAGCCAGACTGGATGTCCTATCAAAGCTGGACAGAAGTTAAATTATGTTTGTAGGTGCGATGACATTAATGCTGCAACAAGCCATCTTTCCTGTCATGTAGAAAGCTACATGGTGCTTTACGTCTGAGGTTCTGAGGAACAGAAATGCATTGACTTCCCTAGGGAGGTGATAGGGAGACAATAGGGTATACCTAATAGTGACTAAGAGAAGGATTAGGAGGAGATGGCAATGCAGAAGGCTAGAAGATAGAACAGTCATGAACAGGGCTAAATGCAAGCTTAAGAGACTGCTGTTGACAATCAGGAATGAGTCATATAACAAGTAAGTGGAGAACCTATTCCTCATAAAAGGGGATGATTATTCCTTGTGAAAGGCTGTGAAGAAATTTAAATAATCCCTTCTCTCATCTTCTCCTATAAGAATACCAAGTGATTGGGCTTGAAGTGACAACCAAGAGGCTGAAGCCCAGTGCTTAAGTGCGAAACACCTAAGCATGGTCTTACGGCCACATGAACACAAAAGGAGCTGATGACAAGGAAATCACAGATTTATTGGATTCCCCATGGCCTTTAGGTTTTACTATAAAGCTTATCTCTTTGGCTGAGGTAGCAAAAGAATTTAGGAGGATAGAGAATTTGAGAAAGGCTTCTGGGTTTGACTCTATAGCTCCATAGGATGATATTTATGTTGACAGCCAAAGCCATTCTGTACATAAGACATCTTTTTTTGCAATCTTACAGATGACATATTTCTACACTTTCTACTAAGTGAAAGGTTTTTGAATCACATTAGTCTTTCTGGCAAGCCTGTTTATGATGTATCCTTTTATAGGTGCATTTATTTGTTGCCCACTTTATCCAAGATATTCGAGAGACTATTCCATTGAAGATTATGGGCTGTTTTAAACAACGACAGTGTGATTCCCAATTATCAGTGGTTACCTTAGTGGTCATTCTGCTGTGAACAAACTCACAGGATTACTAGTGTTATCACAAAGTGTTTGAACAGGGAAGGATATTATTCAGCGGTGTTCTTGGATGTGCAATAGACCTCTGACAAGGTCTGCCTACCTGGTCTCCTGCATAAAGTTGAAATTCTGGCTACTGCACAACCTTACTATTTGGCCTGACAAAGCTACTTGGACGATTGGTTCTTGCAAATTAAATGTAATCTGGAGTTATCTAAAATTTTTAACACTAATTCAGGTGTTCAGCAAGGTTGTTTTGGGGCCGGTCCTGTACCTGATGTTCACATCACACCTTCCCAACCTGGACTATGCTATCATTGCCTCTTTTGCGGACGAGAGGACAATACTGGTAGTTGGCAGTGATCCAACTCTAGCAGACAAACTTCAATTGGCATTGGACTGCAATCAGCATGAGGCTGAACAGGTGGAAAATAAAGGTTAACTAAGCTAAGTCCAACCGTGTCACGTTTACAATAAGAAAGGGGTCCACAGGGAAAGGGGCCCACAAGTTCACCTTGACAATGTTGATATTCCACACTCTAACAACATTCGATACCTTGGATTACATCTAGGTTGTCGGTTGGCATAACATGTAAGAGAGAAACAAAAGCGACTTAACATTAAGATCAAGATGTTCTGGCTTTTAGGCAGACGTTCTCAGCTCTGCCAACAAGGTATATAAGAGCTTGGTCTTAACTGCCTAGTCATTAGTGGTCTTAAAACCACTTTGGACATACAGGATTCAATTATGAGGCACTACTACTGACAGTAAAGATGATGTGATTCTGTGGTTTCAGAGTAAGGTACTAAGGATAATAGCGTAGCAACTTTGGTTTATAAGGAAGAGTGAGATTCACAGGCATCCTGCTTGTCCGTGAAAAGATTGGGCGTTTGGATTTAAAATACATATACCGACTGAATTCGCATACTTATCATCTTGCTTTGAATTTACTGGACAATGGAAAAGCTCCATGTAATGGACCTAGGCAACGGATATAGATAAATTAGGGTCTTCTATTTATCTGTGGTTTGCTTAATTTGATTGTTGTGTTTATTATCTATATCGTTCTTACTGAACATGACTAACTAATAAGCCTTATCGATGTTTACATTCTTTAATGAATGGGCAAAGATGTTGCCTGTGAGGTAACTGAAAATGGTGTTAAATAAAATCACAAATTCAAAAAATGCTTGTTCCTAATGGATAAGAATTACTTAATTAGAAGATCCTTTCCACTTTTCTAAATGAAGTAATTAAAAAAACAAGCCAGTAAATATTTTAATATTAACAATTTTTCTATGGAATTTTTAAATTTAATTAATTTTAACCATAAGTTAAGTTAACGAGATAAATTAAACATAGCCAATTAAATTAACCAAGTTGAAAATTACTTTTCAAGTAAATTTGCTTTTGTTTGTTAATCACAGTTAATAATTTGCACAGTTAAACAAAACTTCTTTAGGGATTCAAAGATGAATCTACAAAAGATGTAGACACTGAAATTTATCTCTCTATTCAAAAAGTACTCACAAGGTAAAACAGTGCAATTTTATTTGCAATAATTTTGTTAAATGAATGCCTTTTACTTTCATAAGTAAGTTGAAGTAATTATGAACCTATACCCTCAAGCATATATATTTTTTTAATTGACAAATTACTGCATTACTACAGTACAATAATCAAATGCCCAACTGTGCTGTTTGCTACGAATTAAATTAAAGTGATGCTAATTTCCCCTCAACAATGTGTTTCTGTATTTTTTTTTGTACTTGCTCATACGGTTGACAATATATCTCAGTAACTCAAAAAAATTAATGAACTTTTTAGATTTCTAAATATAATAATAATTTTTTGTCTAATCTTTGTTGGCTGATTTTAGTTTTACATTGTATTACTTTTTACATTTTATTTCTTAGGTAATTATTAAGTAACTAGTCACCTGGACCTGAGCTCAAGTTTTAATGGCTATTGTATAAGAAAAAAAATTAATAAATTAGACGACAGTATGTCAGTAAAACTGATAAACGACTGTCTTGGTTGAGGAACTTCTTTTGTTAAACTTTATAAGTAAGACCAAAAAGATATCATCAACATCATATCCCTCATCAACATTTAGTAATTGATAAACTATTTTTACAAGAGTTATAATATTTAAAAAAATCAAACATTAATGTTGTTTACAATAAATACAAATTGAACTCAAGAAATCTCCTAAACATCAGCAAAGAATTTGGGTATAACATAACATTTTTTTCCTTAATTTTAAGAACTTGCAATACAGAAATACCCAACAAATTAATTAGTTAATGTTTATTACAATAGGTTGCAACTTAGTGAAACTGTGTACACTAGTAGTAATAAGCACACATCTACGTAAAATTCAGTAGAAAAATTAATATTAGATCCTTTATTATTTATTTTTTATATAAGTAATGTTTCTAAAATGAGTTAATAAGTTTAATTATATTTTATATGGATGATGCATCAATACAAGGAACTGAATATATTACATACATACAAATTTTTAAATGGTTTTGATTACATATTTTTGTATTTAAAAGGTTTGCTAATATAGAGATATAGCAGCATAGGGTTATAGGATATAATCCTATATTGTTATAGAGTTAAGAATTATTGCAATATTAAAGAAAATATTAAAACTGATGGTTAACGGTTAAAATAAACATTAACAACTTGATTTTGTGTATATGGATAGATAATCTCACATGTGATTAACATTTTAATACAAAATATACAACCTAAGAAATTGTTAAACTCCTTTTTATGAGAAATCTTACTCTATTCTATAATAGAATATTTTGTTTAAAACATATTCAATCAACAATATATTTTTAAATAACAAAATATGCATTCCAACTTAAATATATTTAAAATAAATGGTATAATGACACTTTATTTAATGTATATTGTATGTTTAATCTAATTCATTAATCCAAAAACTGGATTAATCCAGATCTATCTACATTAATTAATCTATTTTTTTCTAAATCCAGAGTGCAGATGGAAGGGAAAAATTTATGAAAAAAGTTTCATACGTAAACTTAAAATCGTTTTTTACATCACAGCATAGTAAATTAGTTAATGGTATTACATGTGCTGATTGTACTTGCTCTGAGCTTATGAGACAGTACTGGCAGAAGTGGTTACCATTAATGAAAGCTTTATTTTCATTTGGCTTTAGAAGAATCATTTAGTTTAGCTCATATCATGTTCCAAGCAGTTTTGGTTAAAAGATTTTCCATTTAAAATCGGTTCCATATTCATTTGCATGTGCCATCATGTTCCAATTTAAACTATGTAAAAACTGGAATTAACTGAATTTAACAATAAATGTATAAGAGTTTAATATTAAGTACATAAAACCATAAAAGTAGGTGAGGTTTTTATCTATCCCTCGACCGGTATCACTCCTCTTTAATTTTGATTAATGAGGTATTACTGAATTTATATAATAAAGTTGTTATTTCATAAAATATGAATTGACAGAACTTTTATTGACAGTAAAAAAACTGCTCTGAATTTTAGGTTAAAGAAAATCATATAAAATAATATTTTTTAAATAAGTATGATTATTTCAATAATTTTCAGAATAATTATGAAAAAAGACAAGAGAAAAATCTAAAAATCAGTTTAAAATTACATTTTTTCTGATAATGAGCTATTTAATGATCTTCACGATATTATTTTATCATTATTTATTTTGATTGGCAATACAGTAATCTTTTTTTATTATATTATTTATAGTACATATTAATATATATTTATACTATGTTAAATATTTGTAATATGCAGTACATTAACAATATACACGTAATTTAAAATAAATTTTAAAAAATTACCAAATGAACTATAACTTATATTTACGTAAATAAAATGACTAACAAAATAAATAATGGCATAGATTATTTGAAGATCTTTGAATAAAATTATTATTTGAAGAAAAAAGTATACACGAGAGTGAATCAAATATAAATCAGAATTTTTGTTGTCGATACACAGCTAATGGAGAGGGGTGTGGCTTCTCAGTGTTGTACATAGGGATGTGTAGAGGGGATCCCACTCTTAGAAAGCCAGCTCACTACTTTTTTCTAGATAGTATCACAATGTCAGAGCAGGAGGTATCATTGCACATTGCACAATGTATTATTAATAAATCTCTCACGGAAGAGGGTGTGAAACCATCCAAAATTTTGAAAAGAGTTTAGGCAAAGTTTGGGGACAACACACTTAAAAAGACTCAAGTATATGATTGGCATAAGCAGTTTTCAGAAGGATGAGAACTAGTTGAAAATGAAGATCACCAATGTTGGCCAATGACTAGTGCTACTGCTGAAAACATTCTCGTGAAAATATTGATGGTTGACAACCATCAATTAACAATTTGCAGAAATTGCTTCTGAGATCAAAATAAGCTATGGCAGTGCTCAGGCAATACTACTGGCGATCTTGGATTTAAAAAAGTGGCAGGACAATCGGTCCCTCATCTTCTCACCAAAGGTCAGAAGCTCTATTGGCTAGTGTGCCAGCGGTTGTTGAGTCGTTACCAAGCTAAAGAAGAATCTTTTTTGCATCGAATCATGACCTGCGATGAAACTTGGGTGCACCACTATACCCCAGAATCATAAAAGGCAAGTATGGAATGGCGTAAAAAGGGAGAAACTGCACCAATTAAAGCCAAAACTTGACTGTCAACTGGAAAGGGTCTGGCCACATTATTTTTTGATGTCAAAGGAGTTTTACATGTTGATTTTCTTCATAAACGTTGTGCAGAGAATTCTGCGTACTACTGCCAATTTTTAGATGAAGCAAAAAACTTACATACTGTCAAAAAAGATGTCAATTTCAAATCTGAGACATTATTTGGCTTCTCGACAACGCTCGGCCCCATACCGCAGCTTAAACTCAAGAAAAAATTGCATCCTTATTCTAGACTACACTAGAGCACCCTCTATACAATCCAGAATTACTGAACTGCAATTATCATTTGTATGAGCCACTAAAAGAAGTACTTGGAGGACATAAATTTGAAGACAACGCTGCTGTTGAAGCGTTAGTGTGCAATTGGTTGACCTTAAATTGTAGAAAAATAATATTGTGGGTAGTATTTTTATTATCCTTCAATAAACTACAAAACAAAAATTCCGGTTTATATTTGATATAACCCTGTATATGTAAGGTATACGGATAATTAAATTCATATCAAATTTCAGTTAATTATACAAAAATAAATAACAGTTAAATAATTAACTCTATTGTACAAAATAAAAAAAGTAATTGATTTAATATGATCTTTGTTAGTGCTGACATGAAACTTTTAAAGCTATATTTTGCACATCTATTATTGACAAAACAATCAATTAGTAACTAAGTGAACCAGTTCAAGCTGCAGCAGATTTACTACCTGACCCGTTGTAACCAAATAATTTTTTTCTCAGTGACTGATCAGTTACTTTTACTAATTTGCAAGCTTGTAAAATTTATTCACCTTTTTATATTCTCAATCTTATTTATTTGTTTTTTTCCAGTAATACTAAATGAGATTTCATATTAGGCCTAAATAACTAACAATATAATAAATTCAACTATATAAGTAATAGAAATACATATATAATATAAATGCATCTAAAACAAATACTTCCATTTGTTTACTTTACAATAAATAAATACAAATATTAAAAAAAAGTTTATGACTATTATAAAATTTGCTATGAATAAATAAATATATTACTTTCATGTTTAAAATATACATTACTGTCTTGATCAAATTCACAATTGAAAATGTTACATATAAAAATAATAACAATAATAATATTAAACTACAATAAGCAAAATATACATTTGAGTAGGACTAACAGCTTATACAAATATAATTTTATAGTTTTTATCCAGAAATATAAAGACTAAATGAAGTATGTAGATTGTGGTAGGCTGCAAAGTGTGCCATGGCATGCTGTGCATTAAACTAAAATGTAGTTAGTTAACAAAATATACATTCCAATTTTAACATAACACACAAAAAATTGTTTTGAAAAAAAAACAAACCAGGCAATAATGTTGTGCTGCGAGCCCTACCACAATACCAACATGCCAGAATAAAAAATAATTCTAAATCATTAATAAAATAAAAATAGATTATTACATGTTTTTCAAAAAAAAAAGATAAAACTTTAATGACTTAGAATTATTTATCAATACTTAAAAGCTATTTATGAGACCACATAAAGAAGATTTCATGCTGTTGAACTTAAAAAAAAGAAAAAATGCACACAAAAAACTTGATCTTATTTTTAAACAAGCACAAAATCCCAAACAAATATAAAAATTTATGAAATTATCAAAGGAATTTTTATCTATTGTAATAAAGGATTACCAATAAGGAAGCCACATAGGCAAACATAGTTTTATCACTAAAAGAAACATTGCATACTCTTTCTATTGATTTTAACTAACTTTAAATATATATATATATATATATAAATCAATTATATAAAGAAAGCCACTATATGTAAAGTTCTATAGGTAAGAAGTATACGTTGTAAATAAATGGCAATGTCAGCATGATGGTGGGGCCGTCAGCCTGTAAACAGTACCGCAGTAGATAGATGTGCTCCTATAAAAAAATTACATTAATAAATTACTACATAATTTATTAATTTTAATTATATTATATAAAATATAACAGTAAAATTTTAACATTTAATAACATTGATTACCACAAGTAGAAATGCTTATTCCAACAACATCCAAGATGATACAACCTATACTAGCTAACTCTAGTTTTCCTTTCCTATGCATTTAAAACACTGTTACTGGTTAACTTATAAATATATCATCCGAAAAACCATATTTTTAATAACTCTAAATGAAAGCAGTTTCAATACTTAAATAATAACATATTATTATGTTAAATATAATCATTTTCTTATCTGGAAATTACTACACTGCTTTTAGGTAATGATAAAATAACAATAAATTAAAACATCTAATGACTAGCATTCAATGGTCTTATTAAAAAAAATCTATATTGACAACTAGATCATTGCTTTAATCCCGTCCATTTTTCACTAGTTAACTAAAACCATAAGAAGTTTTATCAATCAGAGCAACTATTATGACCAAAGCTGTAGATGCCGTCATCTTAAGAAAAAAATTTCTTCTTGTATTTAAAAAATTTCCCAGATAGATTATCTAGTTTAAGATCAAGAGCAACATACAAAACAGGTAAAGCACCTGGACTTGGAGATTTTATAAATGGCCACATGAAGGGTTTACCAAACATTAGTGTTTAACAAACACTTTTATTTTAATATTCATATCAAAATAAAAAAAAATAATTATTATAATATATAAAAAAAATAATTAAACAATTCTGATAATTTTTAACAGCATTAAATATCTATTATCTAGTAGCTGATATAAATTTTTAACATAATTAATATACAACTGACAATTCTTTAAATGAGTTAATACATTACATGACAATAACACTATTACAGGGTTTTAATTTTTAAACACATTCAATCTAAATTTTATTTTTAATTTTTTAAAGAGAGTTCAGAGACTAAAAATTAAAAAATTCACATTTATTAATTTTTAAGTACACACATTATTTATTAATGCAAGCATTTCATTTTTAAAATGGTAATTATTGATATTAAAATTATAAATAAATAATTTTTTCAATCAGTGGCTTCATCCTAAATACATCAAATTAAAAAAATAACAAAGTGAACTCAGCCAAATCACAACCAGTTTATTTGCCATTATTTTAGCTACAGAAAAAATACACTAATTAAATATAATTTTACTGGACACAGGAAATAAATAAACTAATTAATGAAAACCACTTTAGTAGAGTGGAGGTAAATGAAAGAAAAAGCTTGCTCATCATGTAAGAGCTAAATTGATAACTTAGAATGATTGTTCTGATTTACAAAATAATCTATTTTTTTAAGTTCAACATCTTGGATCAAGATGGTGGGATAATAAAATTTAAAAATGTAAAATTAGTTTGTGAAATTCCAATCTATTTGCTGAGAACTGTATAAAATCAATTTAAAAGTTTCAAATTTATGAAGTTACAGATTAACAATATACATTCCAAATGCATACATTTTGGTTTTGTATTAGTCGAATAAGTTTTAATAGTAAAGAGAACTTTACTTCAGAAATCGAGTTTTATCTTTTGGCTCCCATAACATGCTGTTGTGAAATATCAGTTTTGGAGATGTAATAATAATAAAAAAATCTAAGTTAATCCATTAGCTTTTTTCTTAATCAGTCATATATATATATATATATATACATACTAAGACATCCAGAGATTATAATGGTAACAAATTACTCTTTGGGAATTTTTGTATATTATAATGAAAAAAAAAATGAGAAAAAGAAATATTAAATGCAAAAGACTGGACTTGCATATATAATCCATATATAATCCATATATAAATGTATTGAAAAATGGCAACTACTTACAGCAAAGGGATACCATTTTAATAATGGCAATTTTTATGACAGTATTCAGATTGTAAAAGATCATTATTTAATTAAAAACTATCATACTTTTAGAACCATGGATTCTGCTTCTTTTTCATTATTTCAGATATAGTGCTGTACATATATTTTGATGAAAATTACAAAGTAGGTACTGAAAATATCTCGCTTTCAGTGTATTTAACAGAATTTATCTAATTTATTTATTCTTATCAAGATAAAACAAAGACAAAAATATTACAGTGGTAAGTTTTGATTTGCAATTTCTGTTACTTAAAAAATAGAAGGAAACTGGATTCATGAAGATGCTACAATTTCTTATTACTCAGCAACTAGCATAAAAGGAAGGAAAAACTCATAAGCAAATACAGACTTCAGAAATTACCCAATAAAAAATTTGTTATAGTGAAGAAAGAAATCTAAAACAATTTGTGAAAGAAGTAAAAACGGGTTGCATTGCCACCAATGATATAGCAACAATGTTGTTAATATTAACTTGCCTAATATTTTATATAAGTATATATATATTGTATTTTATACAAGTGTGTACATATTTATACATACCATGTTAAAAGTATAAAAATCAGTTAGGAAATTCACTATAAGTAAATATGGGAGGCAAAGGTTTAAAATCTTCCACAAGTACTGAAAATTTCAGTATCAACATTATCAATAATTTAAAATTATCATCAAAATACATGTTAATCATAAACTGTGATTTTTTTAAATTAAGAACAATTTACTTGTTTTGTCCAGTTTAAACATTTTGCTTGTCATAAGCTTTATAATTTTTCTGCAAGGTCATGAGATGAGGTAAAAGATGTAGTTGAAGAATAAAAGACTAATTATAAAACCCACATTTCTATAAAGATGCTAACAGAATTACTGACGCTATTATAAAGGAAATGAATGAGCAATAATTAAGAAACTAAGATTGCATTATCAGTATTCTGCTAGTACAATTTCAAATAAATCACTAAAACTGATATTATATTTTTATTTTTTTAATATCACTGAAAATTAATAGCACAGTGGTTATTTGCTTATTAGCAAATAAATTTCCAAAAAGGATGCAACCCTTAGAATGATGGTGTATAATGTGGGCACAGGTAAATTCTACGTAACTTTATATATCAGATGCTAACATTGCATGCAAGGTTAGCTGCATTAGCAGTTTAAATAATCTCTTCATATACTAATATATCATTTCAGTATCCATTTCCCGGTGCTGGGGTAGCTATGTTATTTCCCAGGATAAAATAGATACTAATTTAAGGATTTTCCTTAGGTCAAATATATACAAATAAAATGACATGCTTATTGAATTTGTGTTTTTCAGAAATTAAAATAACCAGACCATGAAAAAAGTTTATAACGTCACTGGTTTTGATATTTTGTTGATAAAAATGGGATTGAAGTGCTGAAACATGTTTAGTGACCGACGCTTGAATTCAGCTAAGCTATGTGAATAGTAAGAGTGGCTGAAAAGAGAGCAGTGAGAAGAAATGATTCATGAACAATCATCTCACACATAAAGTGGTGTTTAGCATGCGAGGTCTTTCATTTTTTTTTATAAAACTGCAGATAGTTAAGTATTTTATCAAGAATTGATTGCACTGGTAGAGGAAAGTATACAAGAATGCTTGGTGTCAGCAAGTTGGTACTACGTACCTCTGGTGAAATAATGGAAATAAACGATTGAAATATTTTAATCATTGTTTAACCTCAAAAGACTTGTTGCCAATAAGAATTTCAAATTTTAGATACCTAGATTTTTTCTTACAGGGATAACTAAAAAAAGTAGTTTTTCAAAACTATTCTTATAAAATTGAATAAAAAACTAACAATGGAAATGAATTTCAAATGTAACAATGAACAAAATGTTACAAAAATGTTGAGACAGTTAAGAACCTATACCCATGAAAATAAAAATCACTTGTGAAATGAAATTTAAAGTATGTGTGATCTAAATATTTTTGAAATTTGAGAATTATAATTCAGAGGATTAGTTATTTCAAATATATTTTACCAAAATTTAGGTTGTGTCCTTTATGAAATGCCATTATAGCATTTTACTATTTATTAAGTAAAAAAAAAATTATTAATCACAAATTAACAATCCTAAAAACAAATTAAAACAGTATAACAATTATAAACTTAAATAACAAAATTATAAAAAATTTTATAATTTTCAACTAATAGATTATAAAGTTATACTAAACTGTAAACATTTATGACTAGATAATTAGGCAACTTCTTCAAAAGTGATTATCAGCAATTACAATAAAACTATTAATTATTAATTTTTTTTAGTATATATACAGGTTTATCATTAAATGAAATCAAATGATCTGATCTGGAATGTACTTATTTACTGATATTTAATACATTGAATCGATCAATTACTCGAAATGTTGACTAAATATAACTGCTATTCTCGTTAAGATGAATAACATATTTTTCATAGATGTAAAAATTAATAAAATTTTAACTGTTAAATCTGCTTATTTCAATAATTAAGATTTACCTTGGTTCATCTGATAAAATTAAATTGTTACAACCATAAAAAATGAAATGCATTTTTTAAATTAAATTATTATTTAAATGATTATTAATTTAAATGTAGATAAAAAACTTAAATATTATCAATGATAGAAATTTTTATAACTATATAAAAGGGTTTTTTTAAAATAATATTTAACAAATCCTACAGAAAGTCAACAGACATATAAATTCAATTTTATTAATATATAAACTCATAAATTAATTTGATATCCATTTTAAGTGAAACTTGCCTATCAAATAATTATCAAAGATCTTGAAATCAGAAAATTACTTTTTGTTTTCTACAATATTGTATGTACTACCTTACAAATCCTTTTATATACTATTTATATAATTAAAATAGAGTGTTATTGACACAATACTTCATCTGATAAGAAATAATTAATAAAACCTATTTCTGGAAGAGAATCCCAAAAGAATAATTACTGTTTGTAATTTGAGTAACTGATATTTATATATGCTTAAAACCGCTAATTAATTTATAAAAAGAATCTAAGATCACACTGAATTGGCAAGCACAATACAAAACTTAATAATTCATATGAGCTTTTTGAATCCACAGATTCATCACCAGTAATAAATATATAATCTTTATGTAAATTATTACATATAAAATTATAAATTATATCTATATAACAATATAAATTATTGTTATTAAAACCTATTTTAATGACTTAACTATAACCATTATTCACATCAAGTAGTTACAAGTTAGACAAGTTTAGAAAAGCCCCAACCTGCACTGCAGCCGCTCTAGTCACTCAGTTTCATTTACTTTTTAGCTGTGTTAGTGAAAAGAGGTAGTGATATTATCGTGGTCAAAAACTGAATACCAAGCAATTTTGCACATGGGTTATTGATCACTGTTTAGAGGGAATAATTCCTGTGCTTGTATAGGATTGTCCTCATTGTATGACACTGATAGTATTTAGGTGATATAAAGAATAAAATGGCTGAATTTGCCATGAAATGCAGAAAAATTATCGTCAGATGGAGCTGTTATTAGCTGAAAATATACAAAGAGCAAGAACAGGGAGTGTACACATGTATCAGTAATAAAAACTAAAGGTAAATTCATGAAAAGGGGTTGGGGTACTTACAACAAGATACTAAGCCCCTCACATTCATATGTTCAACAATGGTGAACTATCCAAGTCTAACTGATCATTTAAAAGTTAATTTTTAAGTTCATTAATTTCCAATGACTCTAAAAGGTTCACTTTCAAATCTTTGTTCTCAACAAAAAGTACTTCGATATTACCATTAAAAACATGATTTTCAGCAATTAAATGATAGGCATAATTAGAAACTGTCTTGTTATTAGAAAAACTAGATTTGGGGTCCCCATTATATGTTTTCCAAAACATCTACCAGTCTGTCTAAGAACTACATTCCAGTTTTTAAACAACTGATTTCTTAAGTTTAACAGTTTTACTTTTGTTATTCTTAATAAATTTACCTAAAGAATTATCAAATTTGAAAATAATATCAACATCTCTGTTTCTGAAAAAATTTACTAATTTTTCTGTGGGTTTACCTATATAAGTGTGTGTGAAATTTCTTTTGTTGGAATGAATTACTTGATGAAGGGAAAAATTAGCTAATTGCAATTTTGTACAATTTATTCTGAAGTAGTTTATCAATAACTCATTTTGAACCATTATTCACTGCTATTTTTTTCTTCTTAAGAAAAAATAGCAGTGAATAATCAAAATTGTCATCCAACATCAGAACATTTAACAATCTATGAATATAACTATTAAAAGCTACTAATTTATTTGCAAATAGATGCAGTGATGTATATGAATAACAGCACTGGTGTCACCTCCAAAGTAAAAGCTATATTTTGTGAAACTTATATAAAATTCAAGAATACTCCCAACTGTCTCAAGATACCCGTAAAACAACCAAAAATATCATAACATATGTATACCAAAATTTAAAATATTTAAATAAAGGATGAGCACAAATTCTGTTTTCTAAATCATTTATAAAAGTTTAGCATTTAACGGACTAAGTGGATTACCCATAATTACTCTCTTTTTCAAATTTTTATTGCCGATACATGTGTACATTCCCTACCATTGCTCTTTATGTATTTTAAGCTTTAGTATATTGTTCATAAATCTGAGGTAAGTACTGAGTATTGAAACAGCTGCCGTGATTTATTAAATAACATTTGTGAAAATCAAATAACATATTTTGTTTACTATCTTTTTGAAGTACAAAAAAGTTTGAAAATGGGAAATCTTCCTATGTGAACGGTATTGTGATAGGTGATGAAACTTTGCTACACTATTATGATGTCCTGACCGAGGATCAGAACAAAGTGTAGTGTTCAAAGATGAGGAGATAACCCCCCATAGCTGTTTGAAAATCCAGATAAGTGAAAAAGAGAATGGTGGTTGTATTTTTTTAGCATGAGGGAAGTTTTATAGTTGTGTTGGAAATTCAGAAGATAGTTACAGAAAATGGTATACTAAGAATACCTGATTAAAGTTGACAAAGCTCTCAAGAAGCTATGCCCAAACTCAAGTATGGACAAATGGTTTCTTCACCACCATAACATTTCAAAGTTTGCTCTGAGTATTTGGCCAGCACTAGAATAAAACTATTGGAGCACTCTCCTTACAGCCATGAACTTGTTGTATATGACCATGATTTTCCCCCAGGTGAAGAACAGACTAAAAGGGAGTTTAAAAGTGATGGTGACTTTCTAAGGGCTTGGGACAATGAGTGTGCCCAGATCTCTGATGAAACATATCAGAATTTTGAAGACTAGACTCAGAGGATAGAGAAGGAAGAATTTATAAATGTCTGTGTTGCTTCAAAAAAAAAATCCGATTTTTAAAAATTTTTCTTTACTTTTCATTGTCTGTTTTGACAATATTAAATTTCTTGAAATTAAATTCTCTACGAGTTTTGTTACTAAATCTTCTGCATTTATTAGTCATTTAACAAAGCTATTGTATTACAAACCTAAAAAAAAAAAACTTAATTTTCGACACCAAATTTTGTGTTTTACATCGGATATATTAAAAACTACTGAACAGCTTGATCAGGGAATCATTCAGAACTTTAAAATTCAGTATAGAAAAAAGATGTTATGGTACTTATGGTATGTATGGTGTCTTGGGGCCTGTTTTATCCTATTTCCCAGTTCAAATTAGATAAGAAACCACCAACTTTACTCCTTAATTTGGGTCCCAAAAATTACAGTAGGTCTTCTTTTTATTAGAAGAGTTGAAATCTGAGGGAAATCTTTAGCTAGCTGTAACTCAAAAATAAAACGTTTCTAGATCTATGTTTATATGAACTTTTTTCTTTATTTTCACCAGTAGAACATGTCCTGAAAGTTTCTCAATTTTTGTGTGACAATCTGTATTACAGGGATGATTAAAAATTTCAATACCTCAGGAACTGATTTCTTATTATTATAAGAAAAAAATTCCTATAAATGTTTGTTTGGAAATAATTTATTATTGTGTAATGGCTAGCAAAATAATTCACCCTGATTTCTATACTAAGGTTAAATTTAAGTTATACTGAAATTCTTGGGATGCAAGTTAAGGGAGCAAATTTAGTGATTTTGTATGCTTTTGGCCTAGAAAATTGAATAAAACACATCCCAAAATAAGGTCAGTAGAAAATTTAATACAAGTTTCAGAATTTTAACTTTAATTCAAAACAAAACAGATAAAAATGTAGCAGAATAACATTATTAACAGAACAAAAGAATCTTCTTCATAATGCTAAAATAAAAAAAAAACTTCTAAAACAATTTAAATTATTTGAGAAAAAACTTTTTTATTTGAAGAACTGGATATAACAGCTTATCTACAATTAATTTTTGTATATTCTATGTGAATAATGTTTTGGGCAGTTTTGAATTATTTAAATTTACATTTAAAAAAAATAGTTTAATATGCTATTACAGTGAAACTTTCCTAACGGAAACTTTCCAATAACACACTCCTCTTAATACTGGACACTTTTAGATTCCCAGACGGATTTATAGTGGTATTAATGGATAAAATACTTTCAATAAGGATGTGGACACTGAATTTACCTATAAAAACTGTTCAATCAGTTCCGAAAAACAAACATAGAAATAAAAATTGTAATTTTCCTTGCCTTATTTTAAACTCAGTATGAATAATTTGTTTATCTGTTGTGAATTGCAACACTTCCCGCCAAGATGTTATGATTTCAATCAATTCATCAACCAGTGTGTTTTATCAGTTACTGTGCAAATGTATACTGAACATTGAACAAATGTAATATCTTTGTTATGGTATAGTACTGTATTTTTTCTTGTAGTACATTTTCTATAGATTCTTTTACTGTATGTTCAATTTTGTGTTTTATAATATTCTTTTTAACCATTATTACTGCAACTTAAAATATCTCAAAATCATAAACGCCAACATTAAAAGAAAAAGTTGCAGTTATAAATTTCTATGATGAAGAAAAAACTCGGTGTGTGGAGATATGGAAAAGTCTTGATGTTGGGAAAACTCAAATAAGTGATATTTTAAAAAGAAAACTTGATATCCTAACGTCATGGACTGAAAATGACAATCACTTAAGCAAATTTGCATTTCCTAAAATGCCAAGTCTAGTGGTTGACAATTTGACTTAGAAGTGTTTTTGCAGGGCTTGTGGTAATAACATTCCGGTCTCTGGAACTTTGATACATGAAAAGGCCCTAGAAATTGCTAAAGAATTTTGTTACGATGAGTTTAAACCATCAGGGGTTGGTTAGATAAATTCCAAATTAGACATAACATTTTCATATAAACATTTTTGTGGTGAAGCTGGTGTTGTAGATGAGAATTTGAAGGAATGTCTGAGTGGAAGGAAAAGTTAAATGAAATATCATGAGTTATAATGAAAGAAACACTTTTAACTGATGAGGTTGATCTTTTTTCCAGGCTTTGCCCAGTGAAACGTCTTTGAAGAGGAAAACATAACTGGGGGAAGATATCAAAAGAAAGACTCACTGACATATTAGCTGTGAATTTGAAAAAAAACATTAATAATCAGAAAGCCACGACGTTTTAAGGGCGTAAACATAAATTCATTAGAAATTGAATGGTACTGAAATAAAAAATCTTGGATAGCTAGGGACATAATGAAGGACTGATTTTTAAGTTTTGATTGTAGAATGCGAAGGCAAATAGGAAAGTCATACACTATTCTTAACAATGCAAAATCTCACTCTAATGTTAGGTTAGAAAATATAAAATTGATATTTCTTCCTCAAATACTACTGCAATATATCAACCTCTTGATCAGGGGATCATTTGGAAATTTAAGATTCAGTACAGAAAAAAGGTGTTATGGTATTTATTGTCAAAATGAAAGTTATGGATGCTGATGAGCTTTATAAAAGCATTAGTGTATTGGATGCAGTTTTATGGATTCTTGTGGCTATAAAGCAGATAACTACCAAGACAGTGAGATACTATTTTATAATAGCCGATATTAAACCTCCACAAACTAACTAAAATTCTGATATCGAAAATCTTACTAAACCAAATGAACATTTTGTGGAACAGAGCGAATTAAAAGAACTTATTGAACCATTTGAGAACTACAGAGTATCTGAATACTGATGACACACTTAAATGACATCTATGATCTTGTTGCTGCCTCAGACTTGATTACTTGCAAAATAAATGACAATGAACCCGGATTTACCATCACGACTAAGAAGGCAAGAGAAGAGGTTAGAAAATTAAAGCAATTATTTCTTACAAAAAGGATTACCAGGAAGTGTTATTTTAATATCAGACATGTGTTATTTATTGAAAAACATATGTACCAGGACTTGGTTCAATCTAAAATAGACAGCTATTTTAAACTATCTCATATAAATAAATTGTATATATCCACATTTGGTTTTTATTTTGATTTTTATATTATTTCCACACATGTTTTGATTAATATTCTTGTATACTGTAAGTTTCTTTGATTGATATTTTTGTACTTACTTTGTTTTCATTCCATTTTAGTATAGTACAGTAATTTTATTTTCAGAAAAACATTTTAAAAAAAACCTGAATTTAGTTGTTTTAATTACCAACTATTTTTTTTAAATTTTAAATTACATGAAATAAATACACAATATTGCTGTTTTATTTAAAGTGTTTTGTTTCCTATAATAACGAATCATAATACTGTATTCACATTTTTCTGAATAGCGGATGCCTCTAAGTAATGAACAGATTGTTCTTCCTGAGCTATGTCTAGTATTGGAAAGTATTACTGTATATGTAATGGGAACAACACAAATTTGTAAATATTTGGAGAACTGTTTGATATGTTATTAATTTATGATAAATGTCTTAAATTAACTCCTGAGGTGTCTCCGTTCAATTTTGAATTATCTGAATAAATATAAATATGTACATACAATGTATAGTGTCTCACAAATAAAGAAACACCATTAGGATAATTTCTACTAATGAAAATAAAGAAATACGTTAATATAAACAGATATCTGGAATTTTTTTTAGAAACTGTGGAAAAAGGTTTTTTGCTATGATTCAACTATTGCTCCAACAATAAAATTTTTGACACAATTAATAAGAAAAATATTGACAGAGATCCCAAAACAACCTTTAACAGTTTTCGAGAAAATTATTGAAAAATACACCTTTTAGCTTTGACTTAAATGTATTTTGTTAAATTATCAATAAACAAAATATAATAATACAATTTGTGAGAATTAATTCAAACAAAATTGAAGTAAATTAAGGTAACTAAAAAAAATACGATTACAAGAATTTTATGTTAATTTAAAACAAAAGAGACCAAAATGCAGCAGAAAAAGGTTTTAATTTTAAATCAAACCAAACATCTTTTTGATACTGCAAAAAATTACTGAACCAAACTTACTATTATAAATAAATACGATGAAAAAAAAACATTAATATACTATAAACTTACAATTTATATAAATCGTTCAAAGATTCCTGTCATTTATATCATTTATAAAACACTCTCTACTTGATCTAAAATTTATATGTAAACATATTAAACCACCCATTTCAACCCATAATTTGTATTTCAACAATTTCGGTGTATATTTTACTCTTGTAGCAGACATGAGGGTGAATCTTTTGCCAGTCACTAATAGAAAACAAACTATTTCCAGACCTATATTTATAAACGTTGTGTACGTATACTATATGTTTATAAAATTTTCTTTATTTTTAATAGTAATCTTCATATAATTTTTTTTTTTAAATAATAATTTTCCATTTACTTTATTATTTTTTCCTCTAGGTTTAGCACTTAAGCAGACATTTCTATCTCATCAGAACATTTATGTGAAAATTTAGATTTAAAAATAGTGAATTAAAATTTTAAATGTTGAGAGATGTTTCCCTTTTCAGTCAGTAATATAAAATTAATTAATTTGCTGCTATTAAAATCTTGTAATAAATAGATAATGGAAATACTGTTTTTGGTACCAAAATCTGAATATATTTTTAAATTTAAATAAATTAAATTTACCACTTTCTTTCTTTTTCTGATTAGCCTCTGGAACTACTGTAAGGTATTACTTCAGAGGATGAAGTGTATGAATGTAAATGAAGTGTAGTCTTGTAGTCTAAGATCGGCCATTACTGATATGTGTGATTAATCGAAACCCAACCACCAAAGAACACCGGTAGCCACGATCTAGTTTTCATTCTAGAATCATCATGTTCAATACACTTTATTTGTTCATTATAATACATTTGTGTTAAATTTTTTTTCTTTTAAAAAAAGATTTAGAAATGCATATTCAAATGATGGTGTCAAAAACAATAGTTCCATTATCTACCATAGGTCTAACAGCATCAAAATAATCACTTTGTATCAGTGATGAAGGTGGTAAACAGTTCTCAGCATCTTTAATATTTTACTTATGTTTTAAGCAGAAATAAAAATTAATATTTATAAATAATTATATGCTACTTGCAGTGTAGCCAGCTATAATGTAGTTGGCTAGAAACAAATTTTATTATAAAAATTATTTAGACTTCTTTTTAGTGAAATTTGTTTCATTTATTTATTTATAGTAAAATATTTATAGTTATATTTTGAATACTTGGTTTAAGATGACACTTAATAAATACACGTGTACAACTGAAAAAAAAAATTGCAGTAAATAACTGCAATACAAAATTAACATGGGTATATTATAAATTTGAAATTGCAGTCATCTGCATTAACATCTGGCATGCACAAATTACAATGATAAAAATAAAAATCTCATCCAGCCATTAATCTGGTTCACCAAATCATATAATAATAAAAATAATTGAGCCATTTCAACTTCGTTAGTGTTGAAATACATTGTAACTTATTCTCATCACATTACATAACTATTTATACTAAAAGTTTCAAACACATTAGTAGTAACATTTATTTATTTGTTGCTTTTAAATGAGATAGCTTGAAAAAATAAAGTAGAATGATCTATACATCTAAACCATGAATTTTATTAAAGTGACATCATTGAAAATGTTAACAAAAATATAACAATATCAGAGTTCAATGACAAAGTACAGATAAAATTTAAATAAAATAAACATTCCAGAAAATTCAAAAAACAATAAGCATAAAAAAGCAACGTGTATGAAGTATGTTCAAGACAAAGAAAATCTCAGAGATTTTAGTAATTCAAATTAACTAAAATAAAACAGCAAAACAGAACAGTATAAATATTAGAGCAAAAAATGATAAAAAGTAGTAAGTTAATGACAATTATTTTCATAGATTTTATTAGCAATACAGGTTCTAAAGAATCTCTTTTAACCAAGGTGTACACAAATAATAACAACAGTACGATGAAGTTGCACAGGAAACTTTTTTATGATAAACTTGTTGAGAACAATAAATTCATGAAGCCAAAAAGTAAAACTGATAGTAAAAACATTAAAAAGCTTCTTAAAAAAAATTATTAATAATTATCAGTTGTATATACATGTATAATATGACTTCTTATATTATTGTTGTATAAGTTATATAACTTTTATAAAAGACACTGGTTTCTTTCATATCAACCAACAGAAATGATGTAATAATGAAATATTATATTCAGGTAAACTAAATAAAGGCTGAAATTATAAGTAATTTAATAGGAAGTGAAATAAAGACCAGTAGTAAAGTAACATTCACAGAATTTAATTAGATGAGATCAAGTTTATATGAAATTAGGTAGAGAAATGGTGTATATATTTATTACAATACCATACCACTTTTTAATACAGAGCATTTAATATGTATGAACTCTCATCAACTATGTACAATATATGGGACTGTCAATGTTTGGGATATGTTGTCCTTTTTTTATAACATAATTTGACAGTTATCACCTAACCCAGTGTTTACCCATGCATTCCTTTTTTTGCACCTGTTCACTAGGGCTTTTATAGAGTCAGTTATTTATATAATCAATGTGATAATAATAATCTGCTGTTGGTTGACAGGTTATACTTTTATTTATTTAAGATTTATATTCTATACCTACTCTTCACTCAACGATAATGCTGCAACGCATTTCTTCATGAAAGGATGGCTTTAGCTCTTCGTCTTTTTTTTCCCGCTTTATCTAAAATTAAAACTTTATCTATATCGTTAGCTATATCTCATTTCATCAGGTGGTATTCTGTCATCTCCCATTCATAAACATATATCATATAAATTTAGTATAAGACTGCATAGTCTGGGTCTGTGTGAGATATTCTCACTCATTTTTGCTTTCTCACATTTATCAGTTTTCAAACCTCACATTTTGAGATTCAAACTCTCTTACTCATTTATGCTCTCCTGGACTGGAAATTCTTTCCTTCAACTGAATCATTACATTGGCCAGCATTTGTATTTCATCTCTACTGTTCTCTCCAATTCCTTCAATATACCTCTAGTAAACCTCTCGACCAAAGTTCAGCTTTATGTAAATGTAATCATTCTTTTAATGACCCTTTTCACAGTCATGTACATTTCTCTGGCATCCCTCATTCTACACCGATGTTTTCAAATAAAGAATTGCTGAAAAAAATTAGTAAGATGATAATCCCACTATAACACATATTGCACACCCTCAACTGTGAAATATGTGTAGGCCATCTGCAACACAGCTCACACATAAGGCCACCAAGTGCTTTCTATATCTTCATATCTTCAATCCCTCTGCCCAGATTAGAGAAAATATAGATGAAACAATGGAGTCTAGTACGTTCAGTGTTTTGGTAATTTAACTTTTGGCATTATATAAGCCATTGCTATGTTACTCACATTGCCGAACTGGCCGACAGTATGTAGTTTCCAAATGAAGTCTGGTGTCAAACTGTATTCCAAGAGTATCTTGGAATACAGTACAGTAGCAGTATAACTATATTACTACCGCTTGAGAGATATAGTCTCTTTTACTTTTTTACTAGTAACTAGCACTACCTCTGTTGTATGTTCCTCCACCCACTGCATATGGCATTGATGATGAACTGATCACCATATAAATCATTTCTAATTACAGAAACAAAATCATCTCTCAGAGAAACTTCCTTTTGAGCCCAAAATTTTGTGAAAAAATGCAGTTTTAGACAATGCAAATGCAGTTTTAGACAAATTATGTAAATAAAGGGTGAGCAAACTCTGAAATTGATCTGGATGAAGCTTCTTTATACACGTAATTCTAAAATATTTCTTTATCATGATAATATAACTGAACTATATTTCTATTTGTAAAGTGTATATTTTTCATTTCTCACTTATAAAAATTCAATTTACATCTTGTTAATGTACTGTGTATTACTATTATTAACGAAGCCTAATAACAGGTGGTATTTGAAAAAGGTCCTTTAAATAAATGACTGGGACTCAGTGTTAAGGCAATATATCTTAATGAATTTTTAAACAAGTAGCTTTAACCAATACTTCATGAAATAATTTTAAAACAATTTCAATAAACTATTAATAAAAAAAAAAAACTATTTTCATTGGTCAAAATAAACAAATTTGTACAAATATTACATTGAAAAAAAAATTTAAATAGTTTCAATATTTATCTTTAACAGAGATAAATATAATTTATGGTAATTTATATAACAAATAACTAAAAAAATAACAGAGTTAAACTACCGTCTAGTGCACAGAATTATTTAACAATGTATACATAAATCAAAACATCAAAAGAAAATTTATTCTACTTACAAAGAGGTGAGACGTAATTGGAGGGAAACAATCCAGTTGCATCTTTTAATTCACCACGCCACCAAGCCGGTTCATCGCGACCAATCACAGTAATAATATCATCTTTTTCAAAACTGAGTTCATCTTCATTCAGTGCTTCGTATGGATACAATGCAACAACTTGCTCTAAAAGAGGAAGGTCAATAATTTAAAAAAAATAAATAAAACGTAAATTTCTACTTATTATTTCTAGCATTACTAGCATAATTTTTAATGATAACGTGGAGCATACTAACTAAACAAAAACAAAATATTAGAACAGTCATGTAAAACGACCAACATCACTAATATGTATTATTAAAACCTATTATATATGTAACAATATAATACATATACATTACAAATAAAACATATAGTATACATAAAACATATAGTATCGTGTGTTGTATACTTGATATACAACACACGATCTATAAGTGCTTGCTTTACTGACCAACTTATATACTCAAAATAAGATATTGAAAGATTGGACATGAAAAGTAATGCTTAAATTAACTTCTGTTACTTTAAGTGTCCTTGTTATGGTAATAAACATTTTGTTTTTAGCAAAAATAACCTCTCTGGTTCAAAAACTTGTCACTTCCCATCATTTCACTTTTAATTTATTTTATATTCTAAGAATTTTTCAACATAAATTAAGTTCCACTATGGAGTTTTAAGACTTAAAAAATATCAGGTTTTCTTATAATGTCATTTGCTAAGTTAATTTTTTAACAATATTCTGAACATTTTTGCAAATATCTGTTACTGAACTTTAATGTTAATTTATGCAGTGCACAATTATCATTAGTAACATTATATTTTTCATTCATATTAACTTTTATAAAAAAATATATACATAAAAACATGTATAATTAGGATAATTAATTTTAAAAATATAAGTCCTAGTTTCTAATGGTAGAAAAAAAAGGATCTTTAAAAAATCCAAGGTCATTATAGAATATAAATAAAATAAAAAAAATTTTAAAACAAAGGTTTTTTTTTAAAAACAAAATTGCTCTAAAAAGTAGAAAATAATTATTCAATGATTATAAGATAATCAAAATAATTTTCGACATTTAAAAAAAAAAACCATTGTGCTCTCATAAAATATTACCATTATATACCATATCATTTTAATTTATGTTCATATTTTTACCTTTACGGATTCCCACAGAACACCTATTCGAATTCTTCAGCAGTATTTTATGAGCGCACAATGGTTTTCTTTTTAGAAATATTGAAAATTATTTTGATTATCGTATAATCACTAAAAAATTATTTTCTACTTTTTAGAGCAATTTTGTTTTAAAAGAAAACCATTGTTTTAACATTTTTCTTTAAATTTATTTATTTTTTACTTTTTGTCTCCTTTCCGCAATTGTTCATTCAAATGCCATCAATCCATTCACAGTAGTTTATTATTTTTTCCCATTCTATCCAACTCTACTAGCACTGCATTACTGCACGATTTTTTCCAGTAAGCTTTGTGTTGTCATATTCTTCATACCTTAAACCATCAAGTGAGCAAACCAACTTAAGGCAACATATGCTGGGCCTGACTTGAAGAGCTTTGATCCCAAGTACATAACTGCATAATCTACTATACATACTTGCATCTTGTGTACTGTTGATGCCCATGATAAAATTATTGGCAGCTTTCTTTGTTCAGCAATTCTATATACTTGATTGCCACCAGGGAATTGTGTATACTCTAGTTCAATTTTGTGTATGCCATATATCACTCATTAATTTGACCATTTATTGGATGTTTATTATATCAATCAAAAAGATTGTCATAATATCCGTATGCCTGACCTTGTTCATTGAACCTCAGTATTTGATATCGCTGATACAGTAAGCAACTATTGAGAAAGACACATTTTCTTGAGGAGTGACAAAGCTGAAGATGACATAATCCAGAACACACTCTCATGTGCTGAAACTTGATGTTCATTGATTATTGCATACAGGTCTTAAGAGCTTTAATGACAAATTGATTTCTTCATGATGAATTTGTTGTATTGCTTGTTTAATACCAGTGTTAAGCCCAGTAGGTTCTGATTTTGATATGTATTTCCCAATGTAGTATGAAATTGATTTATTTGATCCACATGGCAGAATATCCATATTTCCTTTTTATAGCTTGTGAAGCATAGGATTTTAATTGTTAATCCATCGATCTTTGTATATATGCTTCAGCATGCATATTCGACCACCAATGAGTATAAAGTCATCAGATGTTTCGGTAACTATGCGAGTTTCCGTGTAAACTTGTCCTGGAAATTTAAATTGGCATACTATTGAGGGGTCCTCATTGTTTTTGTTTTGCATGTGTTTATGTGGTGATGAATCTGACATTCCTTCAACAGCTCATATAGTTCTGAGCCTTCTTCTGGCATTTTTGTGGCGCACACTTTATAAATTCGGCTGATTTCTTCAGGTGTATCGAATGTAGGCTGATCTTCAATTCACACCAGCATATGCAGATGTGGACTTCCATGATTTTGAAACTCGATTTGCCACCAGTAATCCTTCATGTGGCCAACAAATACTTCATAGTTATTTATCAAGAATCTCATAACAGCATTCAATCTAATCAAATGTCTACTGACTATGACAGGATAATTTTTATGTGGCATATATGCTAAGATCAGTTGAATCTTCACCGGTCCTCATCAGCAATCAAAAGTGCTTTATGCATATTGAACCAGTGCAAATCATTGCAACTGAATGTCATGAAGTATGTTGGTAGCAGTCCTAAAGTTCAAATTACACCAATTAATTTATACAGTGCAGAATGTCAATATGCTCCAGATCCATACAGATTTTTCAAGTAGAGAACTAGATCTTCTACTTGATCATCTTGTCGTTCAACTTTCTTTCCACTAGCAGAGATGGTTTGCTTTGATCCGATAATGCTCAAGCATCGACAGGGAATAGAACAGATAATCGTTTCTCTGAAATTGTGTATCACTATTCAGAATTCTAATTGAAAATAATCCAATCGCGTGATTTTTACTGGTCTCATTTGCTTCAATCCATTGATGCCATGTGGAAATAGATAAAACCATGCAAACTCTTCAGCTTTCAATTTGTGTGCTTCATTAATAATACAGAGGGGTTAAAAAAATGTACTCACTATTTGCTATTCCATATCTCATGACAATTTTTGGCACTGAGAGAGGGTTATGGTATGTGTTTGAAATGACCACCAGCAGCTTCTATGCGATACCCATGGTGCCAAACTGCACATTGAACTATAGCTGTTAGTACATCTGGTGTAATGACTGCACATGACTATGATTTTTCATGTAGCTCATTTTTGATGGTCCTCTAGAGGTAGAAGTCTAGAGGTATCAGGTATCCGACCGAGGGGGATACTCAACAGCACCTCTCCGACCCACCCACTGTCCGGGTATAGTTTTATTGAGGTACAACCTGACATTTTGATGGTAGTGTGGTGGGGCTCCCTCTTGTTGCACGTAAAAAAGTTCATCATTACACAGGTTACGGATGGCAGGCAAAATTTTTGTTACCGTACCAAATTTTTGTTACCAGTTACCGTACCCTTGAAGAAGAAGGGACCAATCAAACCATGCACTGATAGACCACACCACACAGCAACCCCCAGTAGATTGACTGCCCTGTACACATGAGCGTGAGGATTTTCAGGAGCCCAGTAGACACATTTGTGGCAGTTCACAATACCGTTAAGTTTGAATTGTGCCTTGTCAGTCCACACAAACCTCCCTGCAAATTCCTCATCCTCCCCAACCATTAGCTGAAACCATTCACAGTACTCCATCCTTCGATCTGGGTTGTCTTCATTCACTGCGTGTAGCAGTCTTGGAATATACACTTTCCACTCTTCAGAATGCGTCTTACACTTGACCAGCTTACCCCACTCTCACCCCATGCTCCCTGATTCATTGATTTTTGTGGTGATCTGGTGAAATGCTGCAACACCGCAGCACTGGATGTTGAACTTGTAGCTGCTTGTGGTCGACTACATCTTTCCTTGTGCACATCTTTAACAGTTCTGTCAGCTTTGAATTTATTGTGAATATGAGCAATTGTTTGATGTGTTTTCCAAACTGATAACACCAATATGTTGTGGTGGTGTTCCAACCTCTCTCTGCCACTGCTGTTGTACCTCGTGAATGTTCTCATATTCTCAGTACAGCCTTGCGTTTAACAAACAATAAGCAAACCTCAGCCATTGCTGATACTTGACAGTCTTCTGCAGCACTGGCTAATATTACTGGCACATCCCATCACCAACCACCTGTGCATGTGCGGCATAAATTGCCAGCTCCGTCTACGACAACAAATTTAATACCTTACACTACACTAACCATTAGATTAGTGAGTGTTAAGTCTTTTTGTTTTAGATATTACTTAATTACAAACAATGAGTACATTTTTTTAGACCCCTCTGTATTATCAGTTGTTTTACACCGTATTTCATAAGCATTATCAGATACCCATACTCGTCCTCAACATTGCAATCTATCTCAGCCATGACTGATATGTATATAGGTATCAATTATGCTTCCATGTTTCCTTGCATTGGATTAATCTGATGTGATGATGAATCTTCTGCTGTGATAAATTATACATGTTATCTCTCGCATATGCAGATGTACATCTGTATTCTTGCATGATTGTGTATTCCACATTCTTTGATCCTGCAGCTCTTCTACAAATATGTTCAAGTTCTTCGATTGTATCACATTCAATTACACATGCTCTTCCACTAGCTGCTGGTTTGTCTTTCGCCACTACATGAGTGCAAATCTGTGAAGTAACACTTATTATCATAATAAATGACTCCAAGCAACTTTGACTCGGCTACTAATAGACCGGCTCTATGATTGCTGAATAATGTAATGAATGCTTCATGCAGTGTCATTGCTTGTGAATTGCCTTAATTGATTGAATTCTTTAGGCTTCCATATAGAGAGGTGTCTTCATCATATGGTAGAACACTATCAAATATGATGAAATCATTTCTAACGGCTTCATAATGTCTAACTTTGAGAAAACCATTTGCATCTATTGGATATCATCTACTAAAATTTTTCACGCAATATTTGAATGCTTTGATATATTCTACCACCGTCAATCAAGTTTGTGTTCAGTATGTGAGATGACCATATGCTTGGTGGATGTATAGCAGCTCTTATAATGTTTGTTAACAGCATTGAACACCTGCATAGTCTGAATCAAATACATTACTATCACCTTGATGCCATGCAGCACAAACAATTCTTGAACTTTCATCGATTGCAATGTAAACATTTTCAGGCTCGTGAATTATTTCTACCAGCTGTTGTGTAGAAATGGCAACTGAATGCAGATCGGCGATGTTTGCAACATCTTTGTACAGTGGATTATTTATTTTAAACCAATCATCAAACACTTTGAATAGTCTTTCCCAATTTTTTGAAAATTCTCAAGTTATGTTCAGATTATCAAGGTGTTCTGTGATGACAACCACTCCAATATCATCTACTCTTCGTGGGAGTGTTTCGCTGACTTTGAAGATATCCATGGTGAAGAGGACCGCTTGAGTACAGAAGCCATACTGGCCAAAAACGCCGCTGAATTTAATAATCTTTACAAATGGTATAATTCTTGATAATAGGTGCTGCTCCGACTGTGTCAAGAATTGAATCACTTCAGGAGTATTACCAGATGCAAATTATTCCAGTATGCTTTTGGAGGTGCAGTGATTTTTTTTACTGGTAATGTGAGTTTTGCAGCGTGAACATAATTGCAATAACTGCTTAGATGACAATTCAAGTGGTAGACATGACTGTGCAAACTCATTGAATTGGACTTTCTTTTTCTGTTTAGCTTCCTAAACCACTGTAAGGAATTATTTAAGAGGATGATATATATGAATGTAAACGAAGTGTACTCTTGTACAGTCTCAGGCCGACCATTCCTGAGATCTGTAGTTAATTGAATAGGACTGTGTAAATCTGATTTGGATAGCATTATTTTGTGCAAATTTCACAGGTACGATTACAGAATTTATTAATTGCCTTTTCAAATGTTGCCATGTCAGCATTAATAGCTTACAGACATTGACGATCCTGTTCCAATCGAATATCATGAGCTTATGGTGTTTCTTCAGCTCCTATTTGTGAAATGTAACACATAGAATGCAAGCGTGCTTCATTTTCTTAAAGTCTTTCTTCATTAAAGCGTTTGTGATGTTCTTCAACTTTCACCCGCCTCACCTTTTCACTTTCATTCACTCGCTTTTCATGGTATCTTTGACACGCTTTCTCCAACTGTCTTTTACATTATGTTGCAGTTTATTTTTATTTTGTATTCTTTGGTTTCATTTTTTGTTCCCACATGAATCTTTACTATCCTTACATGAAGAAAAATGATTTTATTAAAATAACAAATGAGATGACAAATGATTTTGTTATAGTAACAAAATTCTTACTTACGATAACAAAACGGTTTGCCCTCATAACAAGATTAGATAACTTACAGTAACAAATCAATATGTTTTCACAATGTCCGCCATATTGGATTTGGAATGATATTAAATAATGTCTGCCAGACTGGATTTAGAATGATATTAAATATTCTATATTTTATTGTCAACAGAACCAAAACTGTGTGCAAAATTTCACCTTGATTGGATAATGGAAAGTGTGTCAAATTTCAATTACTAAATTTGGCCTATACAGGATTTCGAACATAAGAAAACCATTGAAAAACTATCAAATCTGTAGGTTTAAGAGATTCACAACAAAATCATATGAATTTACTCAAAATTCTTAGATTTATATTAGATAATAGGAGACTTCTTTTCTGTATGAAATCTATCTTTAACTGTGCAAGTCTGCTTTTGATGTTTACATTTCTTTCTATATCATATGTAAGTTTGTTACCTAAAAAACAAAATTCTCCCACTTCAAATATATTGTGTTTTCCCAGCCTTAATTCTTCATTATGCTAATTTCTTTTTTGTTTCATTATTTTTGTATTAATAATTATATTTATTTCTTAGCAATAAATTCATTCTTTAACTCAATTTGGGTTTCTAACATAATAGCACAGTCAGCAATAAATTTTAATAATCATATACAAAATCAATTTTTTCTTTAAAATAAGAAAAATTGATTAATTTAAAATAACGAAAAAACTAAGCATTTAAACTAAAATAATCACATAGAAAAAAGTTTGATTTTCTTTCCTTCAATAGTTCCATTCTTAAAATTTTCCTTCACCTCTAAGTGAATAATAACAATAATAATAATGAAACCAAATTATTTTAAAAATAGTAAGATTTTTGAAGGAATAATAGTGAAACTCCAAATCCATACTGCCAATCACTCAATTAAATTAAATAAAAATAAAAATTTAAAATATGATCCATAAAATTTGAAATAATTGAGTAAGGTTTTAAATTATTCATAGCGTACTTGAAAAAGGTCATTCTAGATTAAATTAGCTAATTGTCTTAAAACTTAATTAAAGATATCACTAAAAAATATTTTAGATAATTAGGTTTTAGAAAATATACATTGGGGAAAAATATTTGGTTTAGGAAAAAAAAAAATAGAAAATCAGATGAACATTTTATTGTATCCATGAAAATAAATCTGAAAAATCTATATTCTATTCTCTGTTAGGAGTTTTTTTTTTTTTTGCTTGATATCACTACAAAGCTTGAAGCTTGTGCATGGAATATGGAAATGGAATTTTGTAGTGTATGAAAATACCATGCCTGACCAGGATTTGACCTCTAGATGAAAGGCCGAGATGCTATCACTCCATCACAGAGATTGGAGGTTCTTCTTGCACTTTTCCAAGAAAAAGGGTATTGCAAATTTATTCTAACTTGAATAATTGAAATTTGCAGTAATTCTAAATTGGTATGATTACAGCTAATTTTAAATAGAATTTTTAAGAGCATAAGCATATCTACAAATATGACAATTATACTGTATATATCAAAATTATTATATAAATTTGGAACAATTTGAAGCCAATTTTTAAATTCTTTATAGATATAACAACAAAGGAAGAAGTTTTATATTTATGAAAAGAGAACATTTTATAAGCAAGTTTAATGTTTTGAAGAATTTTTCTACACACTATTAGTGCCATCAATAATGAATTAAAATTTTAATTATAAGGCTTTAGCACAGTAATGACTGCAGTGGGGAACACATTAACTTGGCTTAAAATTAAGTATAGCAACATACACTTAATGTTTCTAATTCTTAGTGTTTCTAATTTTATTAATATATTTTTAATTCGTATATTTATTGCAATTAAAAAACCTTCTCTCACCAAAAAAAATATATAAAAATAAGACAAGTAAAGTATGCTGATTAATATTTTTAACTGTAATTTAAACAGCACTAAAAAGTAAATATAAATTTATTTAATTTACGTATAATAAAAAGTATGTTGCAATATTAATAATTTACAGAAAACAGTCTATTCTACAAAATAAATTAAAAACTTATTTCATGTAAGATTAAATAATAATTTCATTACTTTAATTTAATTTATAAATAAAATTAGGCAGAAGAACAATATATTCCCAGATAAAAATTTCTTTTTTAAAATTTCATGAATTTTTGCAGACCACGAGAGAACCTGTATAATCTTCTCATAAAATTTTGTGTTATAACATTCTTTATCAAAGATTTCTTCAAATACGATCTGAAACCAATTTTTAAAATTATCTATAGCCATAAAGTATTAAAAAAATATATACTAATGAGAAGATGTGTGTAAAAAAAAAAGTTAAAAAAAACATAAAAAAAAAGGTCAAAAAGATAAGAAAAATTTATTAATTTAGAATGAAAAACTAAGCATTTAAACTAAAAACAATATTAAAATAATCGCATAATTGTACAGAAAGGACTTGTTTAATTTGCAGTTACACAAATATTAATTCATATTGTGTTCTTTAAATAAAAAATAAATACAGTAAATCTACTATTTCAATAACAAAAATAATTTATTTGTTTAAAAATGGGATAAAGGTTCTAAAATAATTGTATTTGTAATAGTATATAGTTTTTTCTAAAATAACACTTTCTGAAAATTTGTTAAATCATTACCCAAAAACAACACAAGAAAAAAACACAAATCTTAACAAACAATTAAATAGATAACTGTGTTTAATAAGGTGGAAAGTTGGGTTCAGGTGAATGGATCCAAATATTTTGAACCTGAAACTAGAGCGCAACAAAGTTAACAATTTCTCAAAAATAACTTTAAATTCAAATTACTTTTCCTGCTAGATTAAACATAATTTAATGATCACATAAAAATAGACCATAAAGAAAAATAATGGCAAAAAGATATTACTACCAAAATGTTTTCAAAATTGAGAAATCCTTTTCAAATTGTTGGTGAGAGTAATGAACGTAATCTAGTAAACATGGTTTTCAAGTGTTTAATAAATATAAAAAATGGCAATGCATTTATCAATCACAAAAAAAAATTAAATAAAAACTAGGGTAAATAAAAACTAAACTTGTAAAACAAGTAAAAAAACAAATGAGTACATTATTTACAAATAATAAAATTGATTAAATCTCATACATAACGATACTTTATTAGGGTTTACGTGCATCACCTTACAAACTACAATAAAAAAAGCTGAAAATCAATTCTTATCCACTGATCCTTTCAAATTAAGATGAATACAAGGTTAATCATGATAATTGTAAAATAATCATAATTTTCAATAAAATTATGATTTTTTTTTTCTAAAAAAAATATACCAACTGAAAACAAAATCCTAATTATTTACAAAATCATACAAATTCAACAAGGTGTTAAACTAATCATGTTATAATTATTAATGATTTCAGAAATCTGATTAGAACAACAAAAGTAATATATTAAAATTCAAGAAATTTCATTAATAGAGTAATGTAAAGGCATAATATTAGTAAAAATTACATTGATAAAAATAATGGTTTATTTAACTGCAACATAGTTATGTACTATTTTTGTATATATCAATAAGTTTGTAACAATTGCTTAGGTAAAGATAGCATGCATCTAAACATGAATATAACTTAAAATATTTATTCTAACTGCTGTAAGTTTCAATTTAGTTGAAAACACTGACAGGAATAATGGAATTATAATGCCATAATGGAACCCTGCTCTTCCCCTCATTTCCTAGCGTTCAATTTTCCAATTTCATAGCTTTACTAAGTAATTACATAAAAAAGTAATGTTTAAGTTCATTTAAGAATCACTTTACTGTTTGTTCAGGAACTTTAAAAACTTCAAATGGCCAGTTTTGATATGGAGAAAAAATATACGCTGATTTTGCTTGCAATAAAAAAAGTTTTTTCATAGCTCTAGGTGTTTAAACAGCACTTGCACTGATACAGTTTTATGAGTTTAACTGATAATGTTCCAGAGAAAGGATTGTAAAGGCAAGAATTTCAAATAAAATTGGTGGGAATCTCAACCATCTATCAGTAAAGAATGCAGTTGCTTTCCATAGCACAGAAATTATACCTGTCTGTAACACTATTTCACTGTCTAGCAATGTTTTCAATAATAATCAATAGAAAGTGGTTGATTAGATTTGACAACTGGCAGTTTACCTACACTCTACACCCTTTTAAATTCCTATGCTATTCAAGTTGTTCCAGTTGTTGCAGAAATATGAAGCAATAAAAACGTACAATTACTATTTTACCCAAGACTCTCTAATACCATTACACCTAAAATTGTTGTTATTAAGATAATAATGATTATTATGTTATATTTTCTGCTAAGAATACTATGATTTCTATGTTGATTACTGTTTATCTATCTCAGCTTCATTCTTTTATTATATGTTGATGTGTTTCAAAATAACTCCATTGTAAAACTTATTGTAACAATAAGTTTTGGAGTTATTCTGAAATGTGTCAGCATACAATAAAATAATGAAGCTAACAAAGGTAAAAAGTACTCAAGATAGAAATCATTACAGCTATTCCAAATAACAGAACATAATTGGCATAAAATAATAAAGCTCTAAAATAATAGAAGCATTAAATAGTTTTAACACTTTTTAATCATAAAATAACAAACCTACCACCAGAAGAACCATCTGCTGCTGCTGCTGCTGCTGCCGCCACTGGTGGTGGTGTAGGTTCAGGAGTTTTGCTAGGAGTCTGACTAGTAGAACCTCTACCTGATGAAGGAGCACCACCTCCGCCAAGTGTTTTAACATATGAAGCTGGGAACCATCCAATTTGACGTTTTTTACCTTTGGCCTACAAAATGACAAATAAAAATATATAGATATTGTTGGGTAAAGTTAAAAAACAAAAAAACACACAGCTAGTATTTGCCAAAAGAAATTGGACTTTAACGAAAACAAATTAATATAAGTTAATTATTATAACCTTAAAAACTACTTAATACATCAGCTGAAATCAGCGTCTGAACAATGATAGTTAAATGAAAAAATACATGAGTACACGCTTCTAAATACAGATTTTGACAATATACTTTTTTGACAAAGCCTGAAGGAGAACATGAAACACCTTAGTTTTAATTATAACTTTAGAAAAATATGACATCAATAAACATAGTATGTCTGAAAACTATTGCATTGCTGACAAATGTTGTAATATTGAAAGATTAGGAATGAACAAATGTCATTAACTTAGAAAAACAAATTACCGTAAATCTTAATTGGCATTGGCCTTTCCTGATTTATGAACCACAAACTTAACGTTAAATAATGTAAAAATGTAATTCTAGTTTGACATAGAAAAAGATACAATAATATTACAGTACAAAAGAGTTAATTACAATATAATCACACTGAACTTAATTGAGCACATGAAATAGGTTGCAGCTGAACAATGGCAGCCTTCTGTAAGTGACCTGTCGTGACTGTACTAAAGTGAAATTGAAACTTGAACGGCATAGGTATGATGAACGGAATGTTCCACAAATTTGAATGATACCATAGTATCATTCAAATTTGAATGATATTATTACGTTAAACCATAGTGGTTTAACGTAATAAGTAATGAAAAACTGAACTTGCCTGTAGCACACAAATATTATCCAGAGATGAACTCGTAACAGCAAGTACAGAAGAATACCTATGTAATCCTGGGCGTAGTCCGCACGGTGAATCAGGAAAACGGAGGTGTGATGTGGTTTGGTGGTAGCATGAGGCGTAGAATCTCAGATGTGTAGTGATGAGTTTGAGATTCTGCTTGAGTGAGGAATGTTACCACAAAGTTTGCAGGAGAGTATTGCCCTAGGCGACTGCAGTGGTGAGATGTTGGATTTACTCTGCCGAAAAGATGGCGAAAAAAGGCGGGGGTAACCAGCTCCAGGTAGTGGACAGGAGAGTGTGTGTATGTATTAGTAAGGGGACGAAAAAATAACGGGTGTATGAAAAGGGTAGTCAGAAATAACTCGATAGAATAATGGGCGTGGTCGCTAAGGATGACGGTGGGAGGGTCGAACACAAGAACAATAATAGAAACAGGTGGACTTTACAGACCCAGTAATACGAAACCAAGTGGGATTTAAACATTCCTTGTAACAAAACAACGGGACCCACCCTAGCTTGGAATTCGTAGAAAATAACGGAAAACTTTATGCCAGAATGGCGTAAACAGATATATTACAAGTACCATATAATTATTTAAATAATACTAATTTTAAATAAATTAAAAAAAAAATATTACAATTTTTAAGAGATACTAATTAATAAATTATATCAATACTTTAAATTGAAGTAGATATATTTTTCACTTTCTTTATTAACTGGGTGGTTTGCTTCATGTCAAGAACACTGAAGAACAAAGTGTAAACATATTAAAGTACAATATATTATAGTACAATATTTGCTAAATCCAACACACAGACAATTGAATATTTTCATGTTTACTTAATTAATGCATAGGGCATATTTAATTCACTGTCCTTATGCATTTGTTTGTGTATAACCAAATACAGTATTTTAATCTTTAAATTCATATTCATCAAATTTTTTTGGGCTTAAATTTATTATTCTTACTACTATAAATTAAAATTATTTATGCTTAAAAATCTGTTTAAACAATAAATAAATAAAATTAAACAACAGTCGAGTAATTTGCAAGAATTTAGTACGGAATTCCATATTATAGAGGAGCAATTCACTTTCTCAGTTCTGCCCAGAATTATTCTATAGTGTTTAATTCTGGATGATATATATCATGAAACACGGTTAAAAAATTACTCTTAATCTTTAGTAAACATTTAAGAGAATCATTCAATAATTAAGCACACAAATAGCTATGGAGGCAACAGTTGGTAAGAGGGTTATGATTCTTTTAGAACAGTAAGCTGGTAACTTTTGATCAGCTGTTTGAGTAAAACTGTTTTTAATCTCACAATCTTATTTTATGATGGGAAGTCCTATTGAAGTTCAAAAATTAGTTGAACAGTATATAGTGATCCGTATTTAGCTTTCCAAAGGTGAAAACTTGGTTAACATTTATCCTATTATGACCAAACAATATGGACAAATATGTATGAACTGCAAAAACCTTTACAACTGGGTAGAAGAATTTTTAAAAAAAGTTGAACTTCAGTGACTGATGTCAACTGGATGTCCAATTGAAATTTCAACTCCGGTACTTGAAATTTGCATAGACTCTCTCATCCAAGAAGACTGACACATTACAGTTGAGATTATAGTGAAAAAATTGTAAATAAGTGTTGTTTCAGTTCATAATATTATCACCAACAAGCTCAAGAACCATAAAAGAAGCACAAGATGGGTTCCAAGAGGGTTGACAAATCATCATAAGGAGACAAGACTTTTCATATGCACAGAGCTGAAACAATGGTATCAGTAGGAAGATGATTCTTTTTTGTATAGTATTCTAACTTGTGATGAGACATGATTCAACATTATGAACCAGGATCAAAAAAACAAACCATGGAGTGGAAGCACATGTGTTCACCTGTCAAGAAAAATTCTGAACCTGACTATCGGCAGGATAAATCATGATGACCATCTTTTGGGATGTAAAAGGCTTGGTTTTAGTTGATTTTCTAGATCTGTGAACAATAAATAGTTTTACATGCTTATCAAGAAGGTGAAGCCTGGAGTATTGAAAAAAATGCCCTGGATCTCAGCACAAAGGCATGATTCTGCTTCATGATAACGCCTAACCTCACACAGCTCTAACGTGAGAAACAATTGAAAAATTACCTCAGGAAGTACTACTTCACCCTCCACAGAGTCCTAACTTGGCTCCATCAGATTACTAATTGTTTGATCCACTCAAGGAGGCCCCACATGGTAAGAAGTTTAATGACAATGATGACATCAAAGAAAATGTGCTAAATGGCTCTGATATCAAGATAAAGATTTCTTTGTACCAGGCAAAAATAAGCTGATTCAGAGACGGGACAAATATATTAATGTTACTGGAGATTATGTTAAAAAGTGAAAAAACTGTCATATTGATTAAATTAACTGTTTTAGCTCTAGAGAAATTTGTGTTTTTGATTATGAATGACCCTCATAATATGGTTTCCTCTTAAAAAATTATCATTGGAACAATTAAAAACGAAAGAATGAAGTAACAGCAATATAATAATTAGTTGCAATATTAATAAATTAGGTTGTAACTTAACCTTATAAAAATTTTGAGCTAATTTAAAATGCAGAGAATTTAAGTACTTGTTCAAACAATGAGATAAATAATATTGTAACATGCTGTTTTTTTTGTTTTTTTAAATAGTAATATCAGTCAATTTTTTCAAGTTTTAGGTCTTTCTTAATAACACAGGTTTTTACTACAAGATTTCCTAATCAATTTTAGACTCTTTCAATGTTTATTATTTGATAATAAGTGCTAGTCAATGAAATACTAATTAATTAACAAGTTCATCAATATTCGTTACTTGCTCTCTTTGAATTATTAGTTTGTTTTGGAATCTATATGCAATGATATCAAAAATCTTTCTTCCATATTTGGAACACTGTATTGTTCTTCTTAGCATGAAATGAATGGGATCAGCCCAATTGTGGTGAGCAGAAATTTGGGAGAGGCTTCTTTAAGTTTTATTTTACACTAAGTTCAACAGAGACTGAATTGTAAAACTAAAGTTTATTTTCATAATGAGAGTAAAAAATATATTCACAGCTGTAGGTAATTGATAAGTGTAGACAACTGCAGGTCTGATTTTTCAAAATCAATCAAAGATTACAAAGGAAGGATCATTAATTATTTTGATTCGGTGTTCATAAGAGATAACTGATATTGATTATGAAGGATTCAACATTTTAAGGTGAGCAATGGATATAATTTTGCTGGATCTCCAAACTAGTATGCAAATGCAAAAAAACACAAGTTTATGGTGGTGGGGGCCAGCAAATTGGGAAAAAGAAACGTAGCTGAACAATCAAATGTCACCTTGATTGTTACCAAAATGTGTTTATGTGATAACTGATCATTGGAATCAATACATTCATCTTCATAATAAATTTATTAAAGCTGTATTCAGGTTGTATTATAAGAAGCTCTTCTGGGACTTTCATAACTATTCTACTAGTGAAAATAATAAAAAAAACTTCACATAAACATATGTCCTAAAATGCTTTATTTGCAAGTTACAACTATTGAAAGATTTTGCTTGGATTTCAGCTACCCTGGTGAAATAAGACTGTACTTGTACTGAAATTTTTAGGACATTAATTAATGGGCAGAATTAGTGACTTCTTACGGTTTTGACCTGAAAAATTGAATAAAATAGGTCACAGAACCATATCTGCAGTAGTTTTGAGAAATCTGTGGTGAAAACCAATAAATTGGGGTAAAAAATCCTGTTGTTCAAGTAAATAACATTGTTAAATGGGGGTAAGACACATGAAACTTTTAAACAAAACTTGTAGAGTGAATTTAATTCTGAACAAAATTGTGTAAGATAAGTTGAACAAAACAAAGAAAAGATAGAAAAATTTGAATCTTATTTAGAAACAGTACACTAGACCAAATTGCATTGTAAGTAGTACAAGTTTATAATAAATGTTCAAAACTGAGTTTTTGTTGCTCTTTTTAAGTCTTCTGGGCTGTCCCTAAGTTGCTCATTGCTTTCAGAAAGTGAACAATTAATTCCTCATGAAAATTTAGTTTTGTTTTGTATATAGTATTTTTCATCTACTCCCAGATGCAAACATCTTAAAGGTGTTATATTAGGCAATCTTGTTGGCCAGGAATGTGGATCTCTACAACCGATCCATTTCTTAGGGAAATTATGATTTAAGTGGGTGGAAATGGCACAAGAGATGTAGGGAGGCGTGCCATCGTTCTGGAACTTCTGGAAGTATACTCTGTGTTTCAGTGCTAGAAGAGCATCTTTAAGCTGCTGCTGCAGCAATTCTTCTTGCAGAAAGTGCAAGTAGACCTCAGCATTTAAGTGACCAGGTAATATGAGCCAGGTAATATAAGGCTGTGCCATACATTGATGCTAAATTGGTATTGAAAATTGCCTTTCACTGTTTCATGAAGATTTACTTCTGTCCAAAGTTGTTGATGTTATCTTGAGTGAATTGTGGTACACAAAACATACTTGTAGGGTGTTGTCAATTTGAATTCCATCAGTTGCAGAATTCCAAGCGAAACAAACAGTCTCCTGGGGATAGATGTAGAACTGGCTGTTTATAATAAGGATAAAACTTGTTTTAACTGTCCTCTAAACCACTGAATGTGAAACTCCAAACTGTGTACTGACACCTGGACTGTGCTGAAGTGCACCTATAATAATTTCATCCATACCAGTGTCATGATGGACAGATCATTTGTAGCTGACATGAATACTAGGTAGTGAAGATTGCAAAAATTCACACTGATTGTTTTGGAATCTGGAATCTTGTGATTCAGAAAAATTTCATATTCTATTGCAACAGCTATAGTATTACCAATACACACTTCCAAAATGAATACCATATCAGTGTATTCCTATGTTGTAAATAAGTACGGGAATACTTCAATGGCAAACCAATCATGTTCAAACTAAAATTTACACAAAATCTTCAATAGTGACAGCTTAGTTCACAGTACCTGATATACTTAATGAACCTTTCAGGACAATTTAAACATAATATAGTATTGAACATTGTTGTTCAGTTGTTAATATTCTATTGCCAACTTTGAAATAAGAATTTATTGTATTTCTGTCATTAATAAAAATATTATCTAAGTCATTTTTATTTTTCAATTGTGTACTTTCCAGTTTTTTAAAAATATTTTAACAATTTTTGGCAATAGATTTTGTTTAAAAAATTTTTCAACTCACCAAAAATTAATCTGGTTTTTGTTTACATTAAATAATTACTTTTCTAAAAAATATGTAATGTACTGTTTCTAAATAAAATTTGAATTTTTCTAACATTTTTTTGTTTTATTTAACTTCTTACACAATTATGTTCAGAATTAAATTCTCTACAAGTTTTGTTCAGAAATTTTGTGTGTTTATTACCCATCTAACAAAATTATTATACGTCAAACTTACAAACATTGTTTTTTTATCCCAATTTATTAGTTTTTACCCTAGATTTCTCAAAAACTGCAGATATGGTTCTGTGACCTACTTTACTCAATTTTTCAGGTCAAAAGCCATTAGAAATCACTAATTCTGCCCCTTAATTAACATCCTAAAAATTTCAGTACAATCTCATTTCACCAGGATAGCTGAAATCTGAACTAAATCTTTCTTTCTAGCTGTAACTCGCAAACAAAGCATTTTAGAAATATGTTTATATACGCTTTTTCTATTATTCTCACGAGTAGAATAGGTTATGAAAGTTCTGCAAGAACTTCGTGATACACCTTTATACAGCCTTCTGAAGTCATAAGACTGCTACAGGTAAATAAATAATTTAAATAATTATTTAAATATTTGAAAAAAAAAAGAATTTATAATTATTAATGACCAAGCAATCTTATGTAATTAATAATTGTGAAATTCAACCATAATTGCTTAGAATTTTTTAAATAATTGAATTTTAATATTTAGAGAAACATTTCTCAGTAATTTAATTTAGGTCGCAAAAATAATGCATTTAAGCATTAATATAATTCTAATTTGGTTAATGATTGTAATTATTATCACTATTATAATCAAACTTTTAACCTGAATTAATCTGTAATTCTAATAAGATTAATGTAAAGAAATTCATTTAAATATATTACGTAAAATAATTTTTCATGGATTTGTGCAAGGAGTTTATTTTTTCTTAAATTCCTGTAACTCTTTTACTACTACTAATATTACTACTACATCTTCTATTTTCAGTTAGTTTGATCTATACCACACTGAAAAGAAATTTGTTATTAGACAGACGCTGAGTTACTACAATAATAACTACCATGCAACATATTAAATTATACATCACCAACTTCCTCCAATCCTTCTTATTAAATCTACTGGCCTTTGTTATAAAAATTCAAAACATGAAGTGTTACAGACAGTTCCATTAAAACAGTTAACAATGATAGTTCAATGAGTTTGTTGACACGCTGATAACAAATCCTTCATGTCAGAAATAACGAAGGAAAGTTGCACAGCAAAATAAACATTATGGTTAACATTAAAAAAAATAATAACCTGCAGTTCACCCTCCCACCAACCAGTTGATGTCTTTTTACGTATCATAATGAGCTGTCCACGTTGAAGGCTCAACTGTTCACCACTGGTTGCTTGATAAGGGGCAATCACAGTGGCTATCTCAGGTTTCTTTCCACTTTTGCTGCTCTGTTTAATAAGAAAAAACAAATTAAATAGTACTTAAATTATGTATTACAAAGTAACAAATAGAGCACATTAGAATATTTTTTATATCCTATCATGTGGAACAACCAGAAAAATTACATATAAATATTAAAAATACATGACCATTTTTTTCAGTCTTTTAATCAGTAATATTTTCTAACAACAGTTATGTAACATAATTTATTTACAACAGTTATTATTTTAATTTATTATTTAACAACTAGTTAAAATGTTCAGTATTTAAAATGCAAAATTCAAATATTGTGACTTTAAAGATCAATCTATCATTCTTTGAGTAACGTTATTTTTTTCTTAATGGAAAATATATATTTAAAAAACAGAATTGAATCAAAACTTTTCTACACAGATCAGCTCTTGAATAATATATAATTCGCTCTACTCTAATTAGGGTGTTCTATACTGCAGAAGAGCTATAGGTTACATACATATAAATATAATTATAACTTTAGATTAAATACAAATACTGAAAATAATTATCAACAATTTCAAACAACTTAGGTGAAAATCTTTTAATAGTTTATAACTCAATCGATGCTGAATGAGTAGTTTAACAAGTGACCTCATAACACCGACTGAGTTTGCTTGCAGCGATGAAGTTTTTGAACATTCTACTTTTTAGTTCTCCATTTCACTACCATAAATTATAAAAATCTGAAAAAAATTCCTGAATAAAATTAAATATTTAAATTACCCTTCTACTATAAAAAAAAACAAAATGTTTACGATAGTAATTACACTGATGTTATAATTTTGGACAATAGGAAGGTTAGGCTAAAAGTCACTACACTATCAACTATTAACATTATTTAGAATATCAATTATTTAAATGATAAATGAAATTAATTCATTAATGAGTTCATAAACCTCACTTCTACTCTTGTAACTATTAGTGACTGGTGCTGCTTTTCTAACCTTGTTGTCAACTGATGTTACTTTTTAAGTTAGGCAGATGCATATTTAAAATGTGATCAAAGTGTGTTGGGTTTGAATTCGTAAATTTATTCAGTGTATTAATGTTGTGCATTAATAAGTGATTACATATATAAAGTTTTGTGTTAAAATATGGTGCTTTTTCTGTATATGAAGAATATTAAGATGGTATTATTATGCTGGTAGAATTGAAGTGCATATGATAGTTAAATGCTGCCTCAATGTTGCTTTTTAGGATCTCTAAGGAGTTCAATGTATTTTTGGAACTGATGCCAGAGCAGTTCAGATCATACATACCAGGGCATTTTGTTTGGCAACTCCTGTTGATAAACAAAATGTAATCAGTAAGTAAATAGGTATAAATATAATGCTTTCTTTTTTTTACTACCAGAACCACAATGAAACATTTAAAAACTTGGACTATGATCACTGTTGGGGTAAAGCTCTAACTCTTTTGATCATGTAATAGAAGTCTTAGAGCAAGAACTGGAGAAACTCTTAAGAATTATCTAGAATTTTTTTGGATTGTACGCAAAATAAGACTATAAGACTTGTGCTTTATTATGTGGGTTTAACCTTCTAAAAAACCTTTTATTTTATTAAAAGAGAATCCTAATGAATAAATTACATCATTTTTTGTACTGCTGAATGGAAAGTAGAATAAAACATTTGTAGTCAAATCCTTTGAATTCAGGGGGGGAGGTAGCCCTTCATAAGTATAAGGGCTACCCCCTCAATCCAAAAAGTGGCCATCTAGCAAAAAAAATTAGAAATTTATTGTTTTCTACCTCTTGAAATCTGAAGTAGCATAAAAAAATTGCAGTACAACTAACTCTTACTGATAGTGTAGAAACACTGGACAAATCTGTCCTCGTGGGGAGGCCTTGAACAAAAAAGTAACAAATATGTTTTCTGTCCACAGTGAGCCTAATAGCTGAACAGGTTATACAAGTGGCAGATAGTGAATATAATCAGATTAGCAGTGAATAAGGCTTTGTCAAATAAACAGTCCCAAACAGAGGTTTGACATTGGAGGATGTGATGGGGGTGATTACAATGAGATAAATCTCAAGAAAAGTCAAATAAAACCCGTGATAATGTAATGACATGGTTAAGTATGCACTGCCATTAAATAAACACAGGGAAGAAAATGACCAACAAAACTAAAGGTGGAGGAGGAAGAAGAAGACATTCCCAATATATAGATTGGAAGAGCCCAGGAGTTGGGTTTCATTCAGAAACCTAGGGCATGTCCAGAGGATCAAAGGTAGCAGTCCTACCACTAGTGTTACCCACAACTGGGCCAGCCACTCACTGGATTATTATTTTGGTAAAAATTACTCAAGAAATAGTTTAAATTGGAATTTGATATAACCGAAAATACTTGAGAAATTTTGGATTATAATCTGGAACATAAGATATTTTCATGAAAAAGAAAGTGAACTGATTTAAGATAAAGGAGGAAAACAGATATACTTAACCATAGTAACCTTAACAAATAAAAAGCAAGAAAAGTTATCTAACTAGATGTGCTTCATAAGGAATACACCTTAATACTAAGTGGAAATTATTCTGCTAGAATAGCAATGATGAGGTATAAAATTGAGACACTTGATGATTTTATCTGTATATATCCACCAGCAGAATGCAAACAGGTCACTGCTGAGCTTTATGAACTTTTGCAGAAGATGTTGGAGGAAAAGCAACAGTAATAATCATACAATTACAAGTGGAGATGGATTGGTAGTGTTGATAATATATGCTCCTGGTTTACAATTGTGGATCTGCATATTGAGAATAATATAAACACGAATGGTAGAAAATTCAATTTTCCCTCATATAACAGCATGCAAATTTGAACATCTGGTTTAGATATGTTAGTAATTTATATTGTTACTCAGACTGCAAGGGGAAATAAGAAATATAGTTACTTTTTAGCTACAGGGAAAATAAAAATCCTATACAAATACACAGGTTTTTAGAAGATGAGATTCAGCATTTATCACGATAAAATTAACATTCATTAAAATATCTGTCTGGCTTCAGTTATCTATTTTATAGTTAAATCAAAACACATAATTTTATATACAGAATAAAAGGTTTTCTAAGGAACAGAAGAGGTCTAGAATATTTTGGACAAAAATTGCCAAAAGTTAAATACTAAATTAACACAATACTACAGGAAAGCATTGCAGAAGTCTAAGGATACTTCAAAATAGTTAAAAATGTTTAATTACGTGTCAAATGTGTCAATTCTCTCAATTAGAATAGAATGAATCACATGAATAGAAGAGAATGAATTAGAATTGCAGAAATGAACAATCTAAAATTAATAATTATTTTGGTTTCATAAAGCAATTTCCATTTTTTATATATAAAATGCACATTAGTTAAATGTAATATAAAAAAAATAGTAGGAAAAAAAACAGAAACATGATCAGTGAACTGAAATGAAAAATTAATGACAAGCACAAATCTTATATTTATAATGAATTTAAAAGTAAAATAACAATAATTAAAAAGAGAGAAAAATAAATACAAGAATTAATTAACATAATAAGTAAACAAACAAACAGTATTAGTAAAAATATGATATCAAAGTAGAAGGTAAAATTGTTTACAAATATCAAACGCTGTTATAATTAACAAAATATCTGTTAAATAAACATCTTTATAAACAAAAACTTTATCATTAGATAGAATAGCACAAGAACATCATTTAGTGATAAGATTTCTGATTTCAAAGGATTAACCACCAATTTAATATTTGCACTTGATTTTTAACTGACATGGAGTTGCAAGTGATCATATTTTATTAAAATTAATTTCTATCATTTTATTGCTTCGTATTTCCTTTAAGAACATTTATAGAGATTTCTGCTTTTTCAGAATATTTAATAAAATGTAACTAAAAGCATATTTTAAAAAATATTAACATTTTAGAGATTATGTTTATTAATACAATCATTAACACCATTCTGTTATTTTTGCAACCTGTTGGTTAGGCAATGGAATTATGTTTGGTATCATAATTTGAATATATTTTAAACATAAATTATATGGATTTGAATCATTTCTCGTAAGTCAACTGTCATGTCCAAATTTTACTTTGATTAATTTTTTTTTTTGAATTTTTTTCTATATAAGGGATTTAAATTATTTACATATGATTTTTAATATCTGTTATGTTATCTATACTTCAACATTGTACTTCTTTACTTTCCTTAATGTGATCAGTCTATTTTGTTATTGAATTTATACATTTATAACTGCTGAAAGAAGTTTGTTTAAACTTGTATTTGCCATTGTTATATAAAATTTTTTCAAACTTACTCTCTGGATTATATTTATTATTTTATTTTTACAGTAACTTTAAAATCAATCAAATTCTTTTATTTTTTTTTTTTTTGTAAATTTTATGTGTTCTTGTATTATAATGTAAAGGTACGTAAATACCTTTTTCTATTTAATGTTCTGCAATTAATCATATTATTTTTTATATTTATAATGACATTTATTATTATTATTTTTATTATTATTATTATTATTTTTGACATTATAGCCATTTTCAGTTGCTGTGCTTTATTAAATTCTTCTTTTAACTCAATATTATCTTCTACCTTCTCAGGTGAGAAGATCAGGTAGTGGCAGGTGTTTCCATCTGGGTTTCATGAGATAAACTGCTTGATGAGCTTTTTAGGACTAATGGGAGGGAAGGTAGGTAGCTCTGTTCCCCTGGTTAGGTTCTTTGAGGATCAGTATGATCAATTTATAGTCTAAGCGCTTTGGCTTTGGTTAGGAATAAGATCATTCCCAAGATAAAGGAATTTAAGGCAACATTTTCTGCCCTGGAAGAGGTTTTGACGTGCTGGCTTCTAAGCCATTGAAGTAAAAGATTGTGGAAGACCTACTACAGTTTCTAGGCCTGTGGAGCCTCAATGGATGTGCTACACAGAAGTTTTGAAGGATAAGCATAAGGCCAAACTGTTGAGAAAGCAGCCGAAGGATATCTTTTTGAATAAGCCTGAAGATTTGGCAAAAATGGATAAAGAAATAAGAGACAATTTTCCGATTGTTCTTCGTAACAGGAGGTCCAGCCTGAAAATAAGAAATATATGGGAAACCCAGAAGGAATTGGTTGTCATCGCTGATGACAAAGAGACTGTGAAGGTTCTCTTCTTTAAAGGCTTAAAAAGTAACGGTAAGGGTTGATTCTAAACGTAAATGGCGACAAAAGGTTTTTGTCTATGACGTGGATCATCATCTCTCTGATGAGTTCATGACTCTGGTCAGGGAGCAAAATACTGATTTGGACAAGGCGACTTTTCAGGGTAAATGTTGGTTCCCATTTATGACAGGTAAACAGGAGGCAGAGCATTACCATGCTGTTGGAGGTGGAACCTGGCCTTCTATGTTTCTGAAGGCAAGTTGTTTGTGGACTTCTCATCTTGTAGGGTGATGAAATATACAGATGTCCAGAGTTGTTATAGGCACAGGGTGAAGTTCTGCCAGCTTCTTTTGCTGTGTACTCGTTGTGAGATGAAGGGCACAAGCAAGAGGATTGTCGCAAGAATGGGAGATTGATTTGTGTCAATTGTAAGATTTTGTGCAAAGAGCATAAGCACTCTGTGGACAATAGGGATTGTGGGTCGTCTTATGTGAGAGCTATTGAGATGTATTTAATTTCATTGAATGGTAGTTGAATGCTAAGGATGCTTACATTGCTCAGATTGAGAGTAAAAAAAAAAAAGAAAAGATTGAATTAGGTGAGGTTATAGATCGAAGGAATCTGGATGTGGTTCTTTTGCAGCATCCTTAAGTTGTGGCGGGTGATCTGTCAGGTTTTTGTAGCTGGCAAAAGTTTCTGTGTGGTCCTACTAGTATGTCTGTTATTCTGTGCAGGAGATGTCTAGATTGTGTCTTTGTTCGACAGCTCTCTGATTTTCATAATGTTGTTGTGAAGCTGGTAATCAGGGACTTGCAACTTTATGTTACTAGTTCGTATTTTCAATATAGGGACCCAGTTGAGTGTCATTTAGAGAAATGGGGCAGGACTGTCTGGTTTATTGGTGTGTGTCCTATTCTGATTGGTACAGACATTAATGCAAAGTCTTTATGGTGGCACAGTACTTTGATGATGAGAAAGGGGAGTTGGTGGAGAGTTTCATTACAGAACACAATCTCAAGGTTTATAATGTTTTGGATAAGTTGGCAACCATTGCAGGTATGGTGGATGGTAGAAGATTGTTTGCTAGCACAAATATAGATGTGATGGTTGGAAGAAATATTCCTGGGACTGTTTGTGATAGACAGTAGTTGATGACTGTTCCAGTGATCACTATCTGATTGTGAATGTCCTCTGTGAGGTGTACTGGTGTAATTTTCCCATTCAGCAGGGGAGTTTTCTGTACAGAAGGGCGGACTGGTAAAAATTTGTCAATATAATTGACCAGACTTTGTGTCTTGGGCCAGAGTTTGGAAGTTATGGATTTGGAGGAATTTGTGAAGAGGCTTACTCTTGCTTATATGGATGCTACAGAACACTCTATTGCATGCAGTTCTGGTCCGGAGAGAATTGCTCCATGGTGGACAAGAAATTTTCTGATCTGAAGCGGTGTGTGAATCATCTCAGGCAAGCTTCTGAACATGAGGGTGACATGCAGAACTCACTTCCAAGTATAGGGATTTGAGAACCTGGTATTTTCATACAATTTGAACAGTAATAAGGGATTCTTGGCATTAATTCATGCAGGATCAAGGTAATAAGGATCCCTGAGGTGTCTTTTATAGGATTTTGGGACACAAATGAAAGAAAGATGACCTCCGTCTGCTTTTTTGACTCAGCAAGGAAATATTGCACACTCTGTTGAACGATTTACTGCCAGATGATGATGTGGAGGGTGAGTGTCAGTATTATCTGCATGTAAGGCATGAAGTCGCTTCACTTCATTCGGGTATGGCATCTTTGGCGATTACTGAAGCTAAGGTGTGACAGGTTGTTTGCAAGGCATATGGCTCCTGGGTATAACAGAATCACTGTGGAACTCCTTCTTCGCTAGTTGGGTGTAAGTGTAGATGCAATAAAGAAGGTTCTGAATAGAATGCTTTTTGCTGGTTATTTTCTGTTTTATTGGAAAAGAGGTCTGATTAAGCTTCTTTTTTCTGGTGACAAGGATTCTACTGTGAGTTCGTCATACAGAACTCGACGCTTCTGCCAGTACTTGGTAGCGTGTTTGAGAAGGTGCTGTATTTGTAGAAGGTTGGCCTTGTGATATCTCTTGATGGAGGACTAGTATGGTTTTCAACCAGGGAAAGACACAGAGAATGCAATTTTAAAAGTGATTGTCTCTGACTCTGTGTATGTCCTGGGTATATTTTTGAATATATCCTAGGTATTCAACAACTTGTGGTGGCTCTCTGCCTTGTATAAATTACAACAGCAGGTGTGTATGCTTGATGAGATTGGGGTGCTACAAAGTTACTTTTGTAGCCGATATGTACTGCTTGATGATGGTGGCACTGACGTGAGCATGATGCTGTCCAAGGAATGTTCCTCAGGCAGTGTGTTGGGTCCTCTGTTTTGGTTTGTGGAGTTTGACTCTCTCGTGTGGTTGAAGTTGCCCAGCAGATGTTGTGTCATCACTTGCGTTGATAACTGGATTCTGCTGGTTAAAGGAGACTCACGGAACGAGGTACAACTCAAGCTTGTAGAGTACTACAGATTACAAGCTAGTAGCTTGGAGTACTAGCATGTGGAGCAATCAACACAAAATGGTTGTTAGCCTGGACAAGACCACCATGATGCTGCCGAAGGGCCTTTTGGCTGCTTCGCAGTGAGCCTGTGTTTCAATGAACGGACCATCCTATTTATTATGTATTGTTGTAACAGTATTTAGGTGTACTCCTAGATGAGAATCTCAGATTCAAGAACTTTCAGAATGTCGCTAAGGCATGTGATACCTTCTTCAGCATTTATAGGGTGGTCCACCTTGACTGGGGTCTAAATTTTAAAACAATGGTATGAGATTAATGTTTTTTTATAGCTCAACTTGTAAATTTTTATTGGTTATCAGTTTTTTGATTCGATTTAACAAAGTTGAAAAATAACTTTTGTTAGTTGATTGGTTTTAACATCAATGGAAATGTCTTTTGAGGCATTTGCATCACTGCCAACCTGATAGAGGCTGTACTGATAACTGAAATATGCAATCAAGTATTGAGGGTCTAGAAGATGACCTCTGATAAAGCTCATCAGGGCTAGGAATAGAGGGGGTGGTGCGATGAACTTGGTGTGTATGCTCAACTTGTTTTATCTGACCATCTCTTTTCATTTGGGAGTTATGAATGACTGTATGTTAATTTCAGCCTGTACTCATAATTTAGGAGGTCTATTAATGATACTATATTAAGTTGCTATTTCTATTTGTTAGTATAGGCATATTGATATATTATTATGAATTGTAACTGTTTCCGATAATATTGTTTATTTTTCAATGGAAAACCAATATTTATTTTTTATGATTGCTATCTAAAAAGTTTTTATATTAAAAATATGAAAATATTAATACATATTATATTAAATAATAAATAGAATAGGTAATAAAAATTAATTTTATTGAAATAATTATACTTGACTGCTAGGATACAATTGAATAACTCATTTTAAACACTAACATATTTTAAAATAGGGCTTATCAACTTAGAAGAAGCATAAAAAGATTTGTTACCGAGGTGTAATAGCAGATACAGTTTACGTTACAACAATACCAGCTCTGGAATCTCTTATTTATTCAAAGCGATAACCATTTCACAATTGAATAAATCAATGAAAAAATTTATCTAAATTTTGCACTGACTGTATATAATCTTTTAAAGCAAAGTGAAATTACCAACTCATATAGGAAGCTAATTAAACTGTTTCAAGGAGATGAATTTTAGAGAATACTAGTGAGAGTTTTAGAAACTGCAATAAGATCTGGATCTATCAGTACAAGATGGGGTGAGAGATACCATTCCTGACAAGAAATTCAAGATCCAACAATCAGGTGGTAAAATATGACCAAGGCCTTTAAATAGGAATTCAAATATACAGCCAATGCTTCAGTGATGTGCCTAAAACAGAATTAAGCCTAAAATATTGAAAAGTGATGTGGTTTACATAATAAAAGTTGTTCATGCGCCTCATGACAGACTTTCTGATTGTGTATGAAATCAGTTAAAACTTACACAGAGGTATTCCCAGATCTCTCTTAAAATCAGATTTCTCATCACACTTAAATAAAAATATTTAATTATTCTAATTATTGATTGCTTATTATATTAAAGTAACACTCAACATAAAATCAAGATTAGAAGATCAATATATATGAAGAATTTAGATTATTGCTTTCTTTTTTATTATTAATAACAATTAATACTTATAATAGCTTAAAAAATATTAATGATTTTGTTAAAAATATGTTTAAAAAATGCAAGCCTAAGCAATAACAAAAAAATAAAGCAACATTTATAAAAAAGTAGCATACATACACATTAAGATTATTTACATGAACACAAAAAACAAGAAGGAAAAACAAGCAGTCATACAAATTGGCATTTGCAACAACATGTAACACAGAAACATGCAACATATATTAACAAGTAAATTCGTTAATAAGAGATTGCACTACAAAAATATAATAATGAATATTTAAAGAAATGTTTTCTCATTAGATTAGATGGAAGGAAAATAAAATGAGTTGAAGTTTTGTTACAATTATAAAAACTTGAAAAACATTAAAATAAACTAAAAAAGCCTTGTTAGTTATAACTGTAAGATAAAACAATCAATTCATACATCCATGAAAGTTTGTTATAATGTTAACAGAATAAGTTTTAGCAATAAAAAAAAATCCTTACCTTAGAATCACTATCTTCACCCCCACTGCTAGTTGCATCAAACTATACGATAAGACAAAGAAATGAAAACAAACACAACACATTTAAAAGATAAATTACATATATAATACACAAAAAATAAACAAAGATTTAAAACCAAAACAAGGCTAGACAGAAGCAAAGTCTTATGTGGAAATCACTGTTAAAATTATTTAAATAAAAATTTAAAGAAAAAAGTTAATTAACAAAACAAAAAATAATACAACTGCAATTAAAAAAAAAATTGAGTTTAGAAAAGTTGAAAAATTTTAGAAAATGCATAATATAAAATTTATATATACGCTTTTTTTTTTTAGATTTAAGTTTCTTCTTAATTAAAGAATTACACAATACAAAAAAAGTAAAATATTAACTGAATAGAGTCAAAATTCAGATAATAAAACAAAAACTGAAAAAAAAAAATATTTTTAAAAGTAGTCATTCAAAGCTTTTAATAAACAGAAAGAATTTTTGGGCATAAAATCATACACACTTTTTTGGGTTTTAATAAAATAGTAATTTCTGCATACTAATAAACTAATTTCAAGTAAATAATCTAAATTATTTTTATTTAATATAATATAAACTTGGTAGGCTAGATAATTTAAAATAAAAAATGGATAGGTTAGGGATGGATGAAGCAGGAATTAAGAGTTAGAATTGCACTGTCACCAATAACGAATGATGAGCAGAATAAGATAAGACAGTTTCAGATTAACTGATACTAGAAACCAAATTACAGAAATCCAGACAAAAATAATAATGAATAAGAAGACAGAGAGAGAATATGTTATTAAAAGCAACAACATAAAAAATTAGTTAGGATAGATTCAGTGTCAAAGTTTAATGCTATAGAAGAGATAGATTCATATGCCAATATCTGCAATTTATGAAATAAAAAATATAAAAGAATAAACAGATGATCTAATCAAGTATCCAAAAGAAAATACAAATTTTAACTAGTAGACTAGAATGGTTTAGATTAAGGGTAGGAAACAGAGGAGTTTGAAAGTATGGGCTTTCAAGGAAGCATCAGAGAAACCTGACTTTCAAAATTTTATATGAAGTATAAATCAATAATAGCACTATTTCTTTTAAAATTCAGAAAAGAAAAAATTGTACATAGGGATGTGGCTGAGAAACAGATGTCATAAAATAATTTACATAATGCTTATAGATTTTGGAAGAAATTAATGGATCAATTATAAAAAAAAAAGTAGTACATTAGATGAAAAGTTTAATAGAAAATGTTGGGTGCAATGTGTATTAGAATTTATGGATGATGGTAGAATGTGTAAAATGCAAAATACGTTAATGGCTCTTAAGAACAAAAATTTAGAGTGCAAAGCAAAAAACTGGTGATGGAAAAATCTAATGAGGTAGAGAAAAATAACTACTTTAGAAATAATTTTAATGTCTAGAAAGATAAAATTTGGGAAAAAGGAATCTAAAATGCATTATTATTATTATTATTACTATTATTATCATCATCACAGTTAAGACAGAAAATTAGAAAATCACAAAATTATCTTCAATATAATTTTGATGAGAAAAACTGACAAGGTTAAAATGAATGCAAATCAACAGAGATGAAGTTACAAAAAAAGTTGAAAGATCTGAGCATGGATAAACCAACAGGAATAAATAATATTCTAAAATAAACTTCTAAACTTGTTAAGTTCTGAGGAAGAAATGATCTGAACAATTTAAAATTTATAAGACAGAACAACAATCTAAAAAACAATCATTACAGCAACTACAAAGAAAGTAGAAAAAGATCATTGTAAACACGGCTGAATAATTAGTTAACTACTAATGCATATGTACTAATAAATAAAATAAATGTGCATAAATAAATCAAAATAAAAGGAACAATTAATGAAGATAAGTTAGGTTCCTGAAAGACTACAGGTACTCGGCAAGTAGTTTTTGCACTCAGATATGAGAAGAAAGGATAGAAATCAAATTAAATGATTTACAATCTTGTTGGCCATTGTTCGCTCTACAATATGAATCAGTAGATCATTTCCAATAGAATGATTTTTCTCACTAACAAGGCCTAATCATGATTCATAGCTAATTTCATATTGATAATAAAGTTCCTAATTTGGATTTTTTGTATTTCTCATCATCTGTCTAGTATGGCTGAATCAGCCTCTTACATTGTCTAACTATATAAATTTTCTATACAATTAGCTTAACCTTAGTGAATCTACCTGTACAACAATAATTTCTACAATCATACATTTTCTCCTGTAAAGTCATAGATTCATACCAACAAACTTTAAAAAGATGAGATTCACTTACAAGTGGATTGCTTATTTTGTATACTTATGTCAAGTATATAACACATATTTGAGAATACAACAGAAAAATTAAATTTATTTGTGATGTAACACATATAGCAATGAAATACCTGCAACGGAAGATTAGAAAACTGGTAGAGTAATTTAATAAATAACATATGAATTACATTTTTAAAATTAAAGTGAGAAGAATTATTGAATAAACAATGATAAAGAGGGGAGTATCCCACTCCTTAATTGTTTGGCTAGTACCTAAGAAGTTACTTTTACAACAAAAGCAGTTAAAAATTGTAAGGAAGCCATAAAGCTAACATGGTAAAAATAAAGAAAATTTTAAGATTACAAATAACACTGAACATGAAAACTACAGAAATGTAGTTTTATTAAGAACTCAAGTGATACGGAAAAAACTAATGTTTTTAAAAATACTGAAAAATGTTTCTCATTAATGTTAGTTATCTGATGAAAACTACATATTATAAAAGAAGCAATAACAAATTTTTAATTTAAAATTACTCACAAATTTTCAATACAATAAAATAAAAAAACAACCTAAAAAATTATATTAATTACAAGTATTTTTTCAATTAACAATTTTAATTCATGATTTTTATAAGTCAGGAAAAAACAAACTATTAAGAAAAAAACTGTACTAACCCAAATAGTCCACCATATTTGGTGGAGACTAAGATATCAAAATTTATAGAAATGAGAAATTATTGTTTTTAAATTTTTATGCATTTTTTAAGTAGGTTTACCATTCACTGTTTATCATTTTTAAACTTTTTTTAATATTTAATTAAGTTATACTTTGTTACCACATTTATGCCTAATTTAATATCGGAGGCTGAACACAAGATGCGAACTGGTTCACAGTATACGGACGTGCTAATACAAGCGTCACTACCGCTGCACAGATGAACACACAGTTCTCCCACCATAGCGACACTACAGCCCCACCACTCTCAGGCTCTAATAAAAGAGCGTGCACCACGAGAGTGAAGGCAATTCATCATTTTTCAGGGCCACCACAAGGTTATGAAATATGAATTGTCAAAGCCATTTGACGACAACAGCCCTTCTCAGGGCTACCATAAGGTTAGCACTTACAATGAGCTGTCGAAGCCAATCAACAACAAAAACGGCCCTTTTCAAGGCCACCATAAGGTTAGTAAGTGCCACGTGCCGTCAAAGCCATTCGGCGACAACTTATAAGTTTTATTTTTTGCTTAAAATAAACATGAGTTATCAAAAATGTTATCCATAAGAAAAATAAACGAAACGCAAAAGGCAAGAAAAAAAATTTGACAAAAATAATCAGAAATGTAAAGAGATAAGCATGAGTGTAACCAACCAAGCATTAGTTAAGAGTTCAAGTGGAGATTTTTATTATTTTATACCATTAAGTATTGTTTAATTTTCTTGAATTTTCAGAAAAAAAATCTCTGAATCAATCTCCAAATCATCAACAGAGCCAGTTAAAGTTTTTATTTAGAAAAAATTTTCCCAACATAGGAAAAACAGGACCATGAGAGAAACTGCGTCTATAAAATAAAAAAAAGAATCACAGAAGTTGGTCATTTGGTGAACAGCAAGACTTGAAAAAATTAAACTTCGATACATGATAAACTGAGGTTTTGCTTCTTTCTGAAAACGTTTAACAATAAACGTTTTTAAATTACACTTTAAAACTGTTTTTACATAAATACATGGTCTGTTAAAAAATAACTGTAACTTTTCTTCTTTGGAGCTTATAGTTGTTCTCAGACTATGGTTGGCACCACTGTGCAGTATAGACACTAACAATTCCAGCTGGATATATCTATGATTAGTTTTTGCATAGCATTCATTAGAATAGAAGTAGGTGTTTGGTGCCTTTGGCAAATGACTTACTTTGTAGTGAAATTTTGTGTTAGGCTTGACAAGAAAAAAACAAAATGGTTAAAGAGGCTTATAAGAGGACTTTATGCTGCACACAATGTTATGAATAGTTTGGACATTTTAAAGTGGTAGAGAATCTACTGAAGTTAATATTCACTCAGTAATGTCATAAATACCAATGAACATGTCCCACATTGCCCAAGTGAACAAAGTGATATGGCGAGGTCAAAACAATGTTTACTAGTTCATGATAGCAAAAAAAACTGGGATTTTGATGAGTTCAAGTCACAAAATCCTAACTGAAAAATTATTAATGCATCATGTCACAAATTTGTTTTGAAATTCTTGACACAAGAGCAGAAAGACAATTATGTAGTAAACTGTCAGGAATTTTTGAATCAAATGATCTTGAAATCTCTAGTTTATGATAATAATTGGTGATTGAGACATGGGTATATGGGTATGATTCAAACCAAGTCAGTCATCACAATGGGTTGAAAAATCATTACAGAGACTGAAAAAGACTTGCAAAAATCATTCAAACATTAAGGTAATATTGACATACATTTTAACACCTGAGGCATTCAGTATGACTTTCTACCTGAACGGCAGACAGTCAACTGTCTGTTAATTGTCACTAGTTAGTCACTACAACTAGCAGTCATCAGATGTCTGTGAAAATATGAGGAAGAAGACACCTGAATTGGTGTGACAACTCATGGTTCCTTAACTATCTCAACATGCCAAGCTACATGTAGCTGCTAATTCGCAATATTTGTACAAAATATTCACCGTCATTCTTCCCAAAATAGCCCTAGTTGACTTACGAGGCATATTCATAAAGTAAGGGCTATCGACTTATATTTAAATATTAGCGGCTCTGAACACAGTTTCATGCATACAGGGTCATCTATTGGCTATTTACGAAGCCACTGTAGTTGTTTTGATTCAGTTGTCGTTTTCTGCCGGTAAATGCAGATTGGAATGTCCGTGACAATCATTTCTCCCGCCAATTGTGAAGTACGTGCTGTGATTCGATTTTTGTGTGCAATAGGATTTTCAGCTGCTGAAATTCATAGGGAGTTGAACCGAGTGTATGGACCGACAGTAATGAGTGAAGAAAAGGTTAGATAATGGCGTAGAAACTTTAAAAATGGCCACACAAATGTGCATGATGAAGAGTGGAGTGGCAGGCTCAGTATTCTGACTGATGAAATTGTTGAACAAGTGAACCAACAGCTGTGATGTGATTGGCGATTGATGAATAGTGCTTTGGGTGATGAATTTCCACATGTTGAATGCACCTCTACCTACACGATTGTCACAGAAAGCTCAGATATCACAAATTGTGTGCAAGATGGGTACCAAAACTGCTCACTGACCAACACAAAAAGTAAAGAATGTGCAGTGATGAGATTTTTTTTTTGGACTGCTATTAACAAGATGGAGATGATTTGTTTTCCCACATTGTTACGGGTGATGAGATGTGGATATCCTACACCAATGCAGAATCAAAACAACAGTCAATGCAATGGCTTGTTCAAGTTCCCCAAATCTGAAAAAGTTTAAGTAATTTTTATACTCGAGTTGAAAAATGTTGGCTACTGTTTTTTGGGACGAAAAGGGTGTCATTTTGGTTGATTTCATGGAACATGGATCAACAATTACAGCTGATGTGTACTTGCTAAACGCTCACCAAACTGAGACATGCAATCAAAAATCGACGATGCGGAAAACTGTCACCCACCGTAATCCTCCTTCATAACAACGCGTGTCTCCTCTCACTGCTGCCATAACCAAGAAGATGCAAGATTTTTGTTTCAACTTTTTGATCACCCTCCATATAGTCCTGACCTTGCACCTAGCAACTACTTCCTGTTCTTGGATTTGAATAAGTGGCTTGGTGGACAATGGTTAGAAAAGGATAAGGATAAGACTGCCATTGTCAACTGGTTCAATTTCATTCGGCAAACTTCTATGCAGAGCGGTTAAAGAAACTGGTGCAACGTTACAAAAATTGCTTAGAACTGAATGGCGATTATGTGGAAAAGTAGATATGTAGTAAACTAAAACTGTTAGTAACAACCTTTTCTCATGAGTTAATTTTTTTAATGACCAAACAGCCCTTTATGAACATGCCTCGTACTTTTTTCCAAAATTCTAATTGCTGTTAAAGGAATAGAAATTTGAGACAATTAGAATTTGTAAAAGAAAATTTGCAGAACAATCTGAAAAGTTATAAAAAATCAGAACATTCCCGGATTTTGGAAAGTGCACTATAGAGCTGCTTTTTGAAATGGAAAGAACATATGGTAAAGTGAATACAATAGGAAAAAGAATACTTTTAAGGGTATTAATGATGGTATGATGTAAAAATATGCAATAAAACTAATCTTTAGGAAAAAATTGATTATTTTTTAAACAGACCTTGTGTATAATTATTAAATAATCACTATTTTATTATCTGAATTCAGAAATAATGATTGGTACACAAAATTCATTATACACTTAAGTAGTGCAATTAAACCATATTAAGACATGTATTAAAAAATAGTAAAAAAAATATGGCAAGCAAAGAATAAAAAAAAGTTTAATGTGCAATGAAGAGTAAGGTGACAGCAAATCTACATAAAAAGAAAAACATCACAAAACTCATGCTAAGCATCGCATTAAAAGAAAAAAAATTTTAACAAGAAAAAAATTTGTTTCAAAAAATAACAAATAGTAAAATATCTAAACATTTAAGATCTACATAATACACATAAAAAAATATTTTAAATCATTCACAAGTAATAAGCATTGCATGCAAATTGTTTAATGATTTTTATCTGTTTAACTATCCATAAAAAAAGTATTGAAAACATTAAAAATAATAAAACAAAAGCAACAATTTTTGTAGTCACATTAATTTTTATTGCATTAATTATTATCTTTATATTATAATTTAGAAAATTTATTATAAAAACTCAAGGTTTAAAATGTTAAGATTATATTTTTTGTAAACCATCCATTAATGTAATCATTAACATAAGGGTCACTGATGTGTGTATTTAGTAGAGATATAGGCTTTGTGAATGAAGCAACAATTTTGGATTCTGATTTAGTCACTGGAACTGGAAAAGAAATTAAATGATAATTGCTAAAATAAGCTTTCAATTTTTTAATCAAAATATTAAATGAACTCAATGGTAAAAAAAAAAGAACAAATTTTATCCAGCATCAGTGGATGGTCAACTGGTATTTGGTTAGCTGGCACTTCTCTTGCCACAACCACATTAGGTCGCCCTAGAGCATATGACCAAATGTCCGTGCCAAAAATGGCTTCTGTGCCTCAAAAACAGTTTAGCGACCAATAATCTAATAGCTCCTAGTAAGCTTACCTAACAACGTGAGCGGACTAAGCAAGGTGCCATACACCACCTGCTTACATCTCCCAACCGTTCACTTGTCATACAATAAAACTAACCGGGGAGGTGCACCCCTTGTTATTATATTAAAAAGACAGTAATTTCCTGTCACGCCTCGGTCGCTGAATGCCAGCTAGTAACTGTCCACCATTTAAAGCGCTTGGAACTTTATCTGGTTGGTGGCCAGCCATTATCTCTGGATTAGCTTCCCACAGCAGCACGGTAGGAGTCATTATATTTTATCCTTAACTAATCTACCGATGTCGGTTGAACAATGCAACCTCATCGAGAAACTCCCACAAGGTCTGACAATGCAGCTCTCACCACACTGACTCGCCATTTATGAGCGGCCAATTTTGCCCTTAACCTCTAAGTTCCAGGGTGGCCCAGTCTCTGGCCCCCCCCCCAAGAGCAGGGCAGTCAAACATCACATGCTGATTTGACTGGACCTCCCTGCAGACGCATAGCTCATCAGCTGCCAGGTGGAACCGAAACAAATATTGGTTTAAATTTACATGGTTGGTGATTATTCGGGCTCCTGTTGCCCTTAGAAACGAAGGAGAGACATACCATGCCCCCAGATCCTGTATAAATCTATACAAGGACCTTCCCTTAGTTGTGGCGTGCCATTCTTGCAGCCATGCTTCCATTGTGAGACTGTAAAGCCTCCTCTGAAGGCAGGAGATGGGCAACTGTTCAAAATTTAGAACCAGTGCATTGCGATCACCGTTCCGCTCCAGTAAAGGCCCGGCTTGAAACCGCATCCCAAATACCTCGGCCTCCCTACCTCTTTGCAATTTCCACATGGCCACCCAAACTTTCACCACTAAATTGATTGGGAGAGCATTTGATAGTGCCTCGTAGGAGATTATTTTAAAAACACCAGTGCATACGATTAAGGCTCTGTGCTGGGCACTCCTTAAATTTTGTGCTTGATTTCTATCCAACCTATGCGCCCAAACGATGCCGCATAAGAGGTCATACTTTTGAAGACAACTCGGTACACCATGTACAAATGATGGCCCAACAGTCCATAATCCTTTCGAGCAATCCTCCTAAGCTTGTGTATCACAGAAATGGCATCCGCCACTACTTGCCTAATGTGGTTGCTAAACAGCAACTTCTCATCAAACAAAACATCTAGGTACTTAGAACTAGAACTTGAGTGATTACACAGCCTTTATACTTAATACAGGGGTTACGACTGTATGATAATTTGTCTGCACCCTTGAGAAGCATAAACTTGGTCTTGGGCACAGAAATCCTTAAATTTTGAATGACCATCCTGCCCTCTGCGGGTGACAAAGCCGTCTGCTCACGGTCTTCTAGTTGCAGTTGTGAATTACCACAAACTAACAGGAAACAGTCATCAGTGAAAGCCTGGGCCGTGACCCCATCCGGGAATGTCAGTCCCAAAAATCCGTTGAATACCAGGTTCCACAGCAAGGGGCCGAGAACGGAGCCCTGCAGGCTTCCCCTGTTGACGGATTTTTCCACAACTAGGTGTGCATCTCTAACAGAGCCATGTGACAAATAGTCACGCACTATGGCCTGCAGGGCTACGGGAACATTGCGGCGTTCCCAACTCATAGAGGACAGAACTACAACAAATGGTCAACTGGTAAAGGAATTTGCATGTAGAAGTTTTTAAAGATTATACTGGATAGTAAACTTAACTAGAATTAACAACAAAGTAAAAAAATGTAAGGCATGGAACACATAATATTTAAAATTATATTTTTAACAAAAAGAAAAAATTTACTCAATTTACACTTGAAGTAAATAAAAAATTTTTTTACATATGTGTAGCCTATAAAATTATATTTTAGACAACTTTTTGCTGTAAGTTAGTGGAGTTATCAAATTAAGTAAATTTTGAGTAAGTGAATCAGTATATCTATTAACAATGGAATCTTGTCAAGAAAATTTCATTAAACTTAAAAACATTACTTTCCTGTAAGTATATTATACAACTGATTTTGCAAAAACATGATGATTCTGGCAGTGTAGAAAAAGAAGGTACAACTTATGTAAGTCTCAGAATTATTGCCTAGCTTTTGAAGACAAGAAATACGTAAAGCAAAATGTGAAAGGATTTTGCTTTAGGATACGTAAAGGATTTTGTGATTTCAAGGAACAGTTAACATTTAAACTCTGTGAAATATTATTAATTGAGCATTCATATCTTTAATCATGACTTGTATCATTAAGTTCTATTTTTGTGGGTATTGATTTATATTTTAGATCGGTTAACAGATATGTATTATTCATATAAAAATAATGATGACATATATAGTACTTCGATATACTGTTTGGATAAGAAAATAAAAATTAATACAATTATCTAGAGTTATTAAAATTAATGCTTTTATTAACTTGATAAATTTAATATAATCAAATAAATTTTCTTATTTTAAAGTATAACTTTACAGTGTAATTTTATGTTAATTTTATTCATCTTTATTTTATATACACCAAATTAATTTGATTAATTTCAAAATTACCATTTAAAAATATACACTACAGATATTCACACTAATGAAAAATATATACTCCTATAATAACTTTTTGCTCATGTTATACGAGGTGCGACAATAAAGTATGAGACTGATTTTTCTTTGCAAGATGTGGCAACCCTGCAGCTTGCGTAGGCACACCATCTTTGACCTTAGTCTATAAGCTACTTCTAGTCCAAGCGGCACATTGATGCAACTGCTCAGTTGTGCTGTAATAAGTGAACACGTGTTTGTGTCTCTCGTCACAGAAATGAAACCGCAAAATATTTTGCAACGGTATGCCATTTCTTTTTGTGTTAAATTGGGTGAAAACACGACGACAACTTATGGTAAGCTTCAGAAGGCTTTTGGAGAGGAGGTTATGTCAAGAGCTCAAGTTTTTCGGTGGCATAGAATTTTTAGTGAAGGCACAACGAATGTTGAAGATGAAGACCGCAGTGGACGACTATCAACCTCACGGACAGATGTCAACTTGACCAGGGTGCGTGAAATCATACGATCTGATCGAAGATTATCCGTGAAAATGATTGCAGATAATTTTCACGGATAATAAATGGTGTAAATGGTATAAATGGTTTCTCGATTGAGAAACAGTTCGTTTAATATTAACTGAAGATCTTGGTATGAGAAAGATTTGTGCAAAAATGGTCCCAAAAATCTCACAACAACAGTGAGAAACACGGAAAAATGTGGCAGCCGATCTGTTAGAGCAAACGGAAATCAATCCAGATTTGTTGAGCCATGTTATCACTGGTGATGAAGGTTGGTTTCTTCAATATGATCCAGAGACAAAACGCCAAAGTTCGCAATGGTGCTCAAAGGGATCACCCAGACCATAAAAAGCTATAAAAATCAAAAGTCAAAAGTGAAATGCATGCTTGTGTGCTTCTTCGATTTCAAGGGAATTGTTCATAAAGAGTGGGTGCCTCCTGGACAAACAGTTAACCAACACTTCTACAAAGAAATTTTAGAAAGACTGTAAACGAGTTCTTTGTGTCCGTGTCAACATTGCTGATAATTGGATTCTGCATCACGATAATGCACCATCCCATACTGCTCTGTCAGTACAGCAATTTTTAACCTCAAAACAGATTTCAGTACTACCACAGCCACCTTATTCATCAGATATCGCTCCGTGAGACTTTTTTCTATTTCCAAGAGTCAAAATGGCGGTCAAGGGACACCATTTTCAAACAACACAAGATGTACAAAAAGCTGTGACGAGGGTCTTGGAGGATATTACAGAAGATGAATTCCAGAAATGTTACAATCAATGGCAGAAGCGCTGGAATAAGTGTGTGCAATCAGAGGGGAACTACTTTGAAGGAGATAACACTAAACATGACTAAACGGTAAGCAACATTTTTTTTCACATCAATCTCATTACTTTATTGTCGCACCTCGTATATCGTTTCCTGACTTACATGGCTAAAATTATTTTTACAAAAGGAGGGCTGGGCATATGAGTAAAATCAGCAATCACACCCAACAGATGTGATGGGCAGTCAATCTACCTAACAGAGCCATATATAAACCTCATTACTTTTGGCAATTCTCAATCAGCTTTAATAACATTAATAGTCTCAATTTTGATCACAAATAATTTTAACTTCTAACATGTAACTTTAAGCACCATTGATATGAAAATTTCAGACTTTAGCAAGAAAGAAATTTATATGAACTCATTTGATTCCTTATATCTTGGATCTGATCTCTTAGGACTTTCATTCCATATATATCAACACACATTATTGAGGTACATCTTCAGAGTCAATGTTGTAACTTTATTTTGAAAGCATGTTCAGAGCAATAAAATCAGTCTTCTATGGATTTCAATGGTAAAATTCCCTGAAAGTATCTTAAAGGGCACTTTTTCTTGGCTGTAGTTTGATCAGGAAATATTATTACTATTCTATAACTTCAAGAAAACAGAAAGATCATCAAATCCTACTGATGGAACTTTGCTGTTTTTACCTTCATTATGAAAAAAACCCAGGGATTTATTTGTATAAAAATAGTTATATGCCAAATGCCCAAAAAATATTGAAACTAATAATATGTAAGATCTCAAAAATAATATAATATAAACACCAATATTTTAACAAAAGAGAATACAAAAGAGGTCATAAAACCACTGTATTGAAAAATTAAAACAGTAACAACAGTGAAAGGTAGGTGAAATATTAAATTCATAACAAATCTTTTTTTATTTTGACAAATAAATGTAAAATTTCAATAAATTTTGAAGAAAAACACCTAGCTACTGACAGCTACATAGTGGATGTCAGCAATAGTAGTGAAATGTGAGTGTCTTTGTAATCACTGTATTAAACAATTTTTTTTTAAGGATCATTTATTTTCCTATCTTTTAAATTGTATTTTTGGTGTTGAAATTTAGATGTTATACAAAATTAAAACTTCATTTAAAGCATGTTCAGAGCAATACAATCAGTTTTCTACAGATTTCAATTGTGAAATTCCCTGATAGTATCTCAAAGGGCACTTTTTTTTAATGTAGTTTGATCAGGAATATTGTCTATTTATCATCTTCCTCAAATAAATACAAAAGAATCATAGTAAAATGGGTAAATTCAGATCCAGAACAAAACAAAAATGAATTTCTGTGTTGAAATAAGAATCAACTGTAATTCTACAAAGAAATGAATTTCTCAGTTTCATTAACATGAAAACTGCATCTAAAGAAAATATAAATTAGTAGAATATTCATGAAACAGGCAGGCAACCATTTTTGTGCTTATTTACACTTATTAACAATTAATTAGAAATTTCATGATAATTTTGAAAAAAATATATTTACTCACTTGTCATAAAGATTACAGAGGAAAAAATTCACTTTTTATCTAAATAATATGAAGACATTCATGGCTACCACAGGTTGGAGATAGTTAAGTAATTATCAATAAGAGAATAATTTTATATGTAAGAGAGTTTGTTTTATACAAATAAATCCTTCCCATTTTTTTTCTTTTCACGTAACTAAAAAGCAAGTACCCTAAATCCATCACCTTCATTGAAGATAGGAATAGGAATTTTTTTCTAAAGATCCTGCTCATCGATTCTCAAATTAACTTTTTGAAAATAGTACAGTGGATATAGGAAATTATAATCTAAAATTTGTTATTACAAACATTTACATTCATAAAATATAATTTCATCTAATCATGATTATAATAACCTTTGATATAATAACTTTGACTAATTACTGACTACCTAATTACATCAAGAAATAATATCTAAAATCACTTACGTTATGAATAAGTTATAATTTAGTATTACGCAGCAATCTATAAGGCATATGTTTAATTCAATCACAATATACACAAATATAATTTGAACAAGGATTAATTATTCTGTAACTACACTGAATTTTCTGATCAGAAGGTGTGAAAGTTCAACTAACTTCAATCTAACAATACTAATTACAATAGCAGTATAATGAATTGAATTAAGGTACTGAGACTGAAAAATTGTAAAATTCTGTCCAATCATGGTTCAAGCTGATAACTTTTTTTAATATCAAGAAAGATGACTTACATGCTAAATGGTTATTAAAATTATTAACTGGCTAATCAGTCTCTTTCTAATAGAACTTAGTCAAATTAAAAATCAGTAAACTTGTTCAGCATGTTTGGAATTTTGCAAGACAGGAGATACAGATGAACTGTCTAACAATAAACAATCAAACCAAGTAAATTAAAAATTTTCAGATTTAGCATATAAAATATTAGAAATGATTTTTTAAAATTTTTTAGACATACTTTCAAATAGATTTCCATAAACTTACTAAAACTATTCAGACTCAACGACCAGTTCACTTAATGCATTCTGATAATAATTGCTTAGCTTGCACCGTTAACTATAGCTATATATGAAAATAATAATTGAAACAAGATAAACTCTTTACACTGTTTACAGCTGTGAGAGTAATTGTAATCCTGCTGTCAACGGACTAATGATAACTGATACTGAAATATCAAAAAACTGTTTCTGGCCTACAACAGTGTAATATATATGGTAAATATACAATTGTTGAAATTTTAACAATAAAACATACATCTAAATCAGAGTTATAATCACATTAAGCTATGAGTTTCAATAAAAACAGAAGGTTATTCAAGAGTAATAACTGATATACTTTAATTTTTATAAAAAGGTAAAATTTTGGTAACTATACCAAATAAATGGTTTGTTTAACTTAAAAAAAAAATTCTGGAAAGATTTTTTAAAAATCATTATTTCCCATTTTACTGCATTTAAGTCATTTAAATGTTATAAATTGGAAGCAATGTCTGATTATCTAAAATGTTTTCCAATAAGCAATTTTTGAAACAAAATAATTTTTAAAAAATTTATAAATGCTGTTTTTAAAGTATCTTATATATTTAAGTAGACATTTTCCAAACTTTTTAAAAGAAAAATAATTTCTCTATAAAAGCCACAGATAGCAAATCATAGAGGAGATCTGACACAAAAAAGCACACAAAATAATTAATAATTTCCTAAAGAAAAATATGTATCTTGATTTCCAGCACCCAAAGTGAAAATGCACAAACAAAAAAAATCACAAAAAATCATGGTGCTTTTAGCTACAGAAAAATTATTAATAAATAAGACCTACAAGAATATTTGTAATAAAAATAAGCTGGAGCAGTAAAATATGAAATAGAAAAAATAAGAATAAAATATTATAGAATATTTATCTAAACAATAATTATTCTAAACATATTTATATAAACTTCTTGACATTAAAATCACACATACCCTCGGTAAAGTAGTGATTTTAACTTCTTTAGTTGACTGAAATAAAAATTAAAAAAAAAAAGAAATAATAAATTTGATTAATTCATGATTCATAATTGTATTTTTAAAATAGTAAAGCTATCATAATTAAATGTAACTCAACAAGTAAAAGCCATATGTAATAGAAATACAATTATTTTTCACAACCTAATAATAAATCAACTCCTAGAGGATTTTTAGTTTTTTTTTTTTTAATTTATGCAATTTAATTATTAAAAGAAGAAAATAACAGTAATTCCATGCAAATTTATTTTTATGCTAAAAAAAAATTGTTAAACTCATTGGTTAGCAAGACAAATTGTAGTTAAACCTTAAAAAACAACACATATTTAATGTTTTAAATTTGAAAATTAAGATATCACATTAAAATATAAAAAATACAAGCAAAAACAAGCAAGAAATATTGAATGCCAAATAATAAAAGATAGATCATCACTAATCAAGAGGGTAGATCATCAAACTATCAGAGATCATTTTTATGTAACAATTAACAGCAATTTACATTTTTTTAAATAACCTATAATTACATGAAACAAATAAAATTTATACAATAAGTAAAATGCTTATTAAATAATAATAAAGCAAAAAAAGGAAGCATTATGAGATTTAAAGCTAAATAAAAAATTAACAATAATCAATTCAGGTGTTATAAAGTAATAAAAGTACTTATTCAGTAAGCACTGAACATGGTTACGAATGATTTATGGACAAAGATTAGGACAGAATTAAAGGTAAAATTTTAAAATAATGAAGGACAAGGATTATTTAAATTACCAGACAACTCTAAAAAAAAAAAGTAAAGCATCGATAAGGCAAGTAAATTTTCATATTAGTCATACTCTCAACATTTAAAAGCTGTAATCATTTACAGAATAACCATAAAAATATTTTTCAATGCTGCTAAAATCAGTAACCTGATCATCTACCCTCTGTTAGAGTAGTCAGTCACTGTATTAGATTTTGAAATACAGAATAGAAATGTAAAGAATATGAACCTGAAAAGAGTAAATAAAGTGTTACATTGCACTTTCTAACAGAATAGTTATTAAGTTACAAATATTTCAGAATATATTATTTAATACTTATAAAAATAAATATATATAAAACAATAAAAGAAAAATATTTTTTGTTCTAAAAAGGTTCAATTATTAATTAAATTACTAGAAAACTAATTCATATTTACATAATTTTAAGCAATACATTTATTACAGTTATCAAAAAATAAGGGAATATGCAAAAAAAAATGTACGTCTAAATTGTTTTTACATTAGTGTAATAATTCTTTTACAGTAAAAGAAGATTAAAAAATTGAAAAAAAATAGTGGTTGAAAAATATCATAAAATAAAATAAAATAGTAAACAGTACTTAACAAATTTTCTTCAAAATTAATATAAATAAATTCACTTGAACGGAAAAAATTAAACAATATTTCTTAAGGCTGGTTTGTATGCCTGACTTCCTCTTGAAAATATTATTGCTGTCAGAATATTTTTACCTTTAACATTTATAAGTTTGATAATTATCATAAACTATTTATACCTTCATGCACATGCATACACACATACACAATTTTTTTAGATACATAAAAATAAGTAATTTTTTTTTTAATTTTGTTACTTTTTTATGAATGTAATGTAAATATTTGTGACACACAGAAGTTCAAATAATTTTTGATGTTAAAAATAATTCTCCTATCTTTAAATTAAAAAAAACAAAAACAAAAAAAAAACTAGCACTTAAGTTGATTTGTTACTTTCTTTTTTAATTCTGTGAAATGAAATAATTTTTTCTGAGAATTTAAACTATAACATTACCAAAAAAAAACAGAAGCAGATAAATATTCTGATCAGTTAGATTCATTAACCTACGTTTTTTATTTTTTAGAAATTTCTATTTGTCAAGACATCTACAACTCAATGAGAAGAGATAATGGTTAGGCTATAGTAGGTTTTGATTTTGATGCCTTATTACTTTTAAGGTCTAATTTTACTCTTTTCACGCCATTAATAAAACTGTAAATAATAATAGATACAATTAATGCCATGCTCACTGTTTTCCTCTGGTTTCTCGGGGGTTGTAAAAGGTAAATTTTTTCATAAAGATCTGACTGCTGATGACATTTTCAACTGTAACATTCTGAGGTATCCAAGACACTTCAACAAATGACCTAAACTGCAGCTCAAGGGCAATTAGGTGCCTCATTACGATAGTGCTCACTACAGTTCATGAAACATGAAATTTTCAGCTACAAAAACACAACTAATGCTTCACAGTCACCATACCTCCGTAACTTCTTCCTATTCCTCAGGACAAAGCAAAAACAAAAAGGTCCATGTTGGTGTGCTACGCAGCAGATCCAATGTGTGTTGTAGAAGTGTTTGATACACTTACTAGAACTTACTCAGAGTAAGTATTCCAAACTATGGGAGAAGAACTGAAAGCACATATTTCTGAACAAGAAGGCTTTCCAAAGGAAATGGTAGGAAAATTGAAATCAGTCTTTTTTTGTAAATCTTAAGATTTTTTTTTACTGCAGCATGCAAATCACCTTGTTATATACAAAAATAACTGCAGGTACTAACAATAATTTTATTTCATTTCATATAATTTTCTACGAGAAAAGATATAATGATTTACAACAAATGTCATCTTTAGTAACAAACATGTTGCTATTTTAGATCAATATTTTAACAATGATTTCACAAACTAGGTTATAAATTGGAAGCAATGTCTGATTATCTAAAATGTTTTCCAAGAAGCAATTTTTGAAACAAAATAATTTTTAAAAAATTAACAAATGCTTTTTTTAAGTATCTGGTACATTTAAGTATACACATTTTCCAAACTTTTTTTAAAAGAAAAATAATTTCTCTATAAAAGCCACAGACAGCAAATCATAGAGGACATCTGATACAAAAAAAGCACACAAAATAATTAATAATTTCTACTTGATAACTACAATAGACCCCTAATTTATGACTTCGGACTATAAAGACCATCCCTCTTAATTTAATAACTTTCAGTCGTTAAGACCATGCAACCATGTTTTCACACAATACAGAATAAGAGACTGATGAATTCTAAATAATGTAATTTATTTTCATCTAAAAAAAACTTACTAAATTTAATTTAAACAGTATTTTTCTTCAGTCAATTGTCCAACTAAATAGCTGTTATGTGCAAAACGATCAATTACGACCACTCTCAAAGAATCAATCAAGTTGTTATAGCAAACATCTACTGTATTTAAGGTGAGTTTTCTTTTACATTTTTTCCGAGTTTACAAATATTTTTGACATAAGCTACAAAAATTTAATAAATCAAAATAACATCTTAGTATAATTTACAAGAAAAATTATATCTTAAAGAATTAACAAAGGAAAATTAAAGAAAATCTCAAGTTTTTTCACTATATGTTTACATAATCCATTCCTATTTTAATAACTGTCTATTTAAAATGAGAAAATACTGAAAGTTTTTAATTAATTTAATAAAACACGAGTCAAAAAGTCCATGAAAATATTCCCAGTTTTGAATCATTAAATAATCCACAAACCAACTTCAGCCAAACCAGTATCACTATCAAATAAGTCAAGTTCTTTACTAGTCAAGGCAATTAAAACTAAAAAGAAAAGCAACAAATGGAAAGCAATAAAATCTGAATTACCAACATAATGTTAAACTTGAAATGAGTCCATCAAAACAGAATTGATCAATCTTATTTAAATATATATAAAAATGAATGTTTGTTTTTTCCCCATATGTGTTCCTACACCATTCATCCGATTGCGATGACACTTTCGTGAGTTGTGCGCATACCCATGAAGGTTTCTGAATTAGTTAGAGCCTGCTAAGTGGTGCGAGGGTCAAGATATTTCAAAAAGTTGTATTTATGGTCAGATGTAGCTCCTATTCAGAACATATATTAGTTACGCGAAAAGAAATATTTTTTGCAAAAAATGGACCTGCTAGGTGGTGCTAGGGTTGAGATATATTTTGAAAAATTGTACTTATAGTTGAATATGGTTCATATTCAGAATATGTATCGGTTACAAAAAATATACTTTTGCAAAAAATGGACCTGCTAGGTGGCACCAGAATCAAAATATTTCAAAAAATTATATTTACGGTCAGATTTGGCTCATAATCAGAACATATATTAGTTACATGAAAGAAATATATTTTTTTTTGCAAGAAATGAACCTACTTGGTGCTAGGGTTGAGATATTTTGTAAAATTGTATTTATGGTCGGATATGGTTCATATTTCATATTCAGAATGTGTATTAGTTACATGTAAAAAAATATTTTTGTAAAATATGGGCCCAGGATCAAAATATTTCAAATAACTGTATTTATGATCCTGTTTGGCTCATATTCAGAATATACATTAATTACATGAAAAGAAATATTTTTTTGAAAAAGGGAATGAAAGGAAGGGGTGAGAATTGGAATAGGGAAAAAAGGAAAGGTTAAATTTTATGATCCACAATGTTCAGTTTTTTAATATTTTTCAAACTTTCATTTGCATTTGTTTAATAACTAAATATACTCAAATCTAGCAAAATATATATATATATATATTCTCAAATCTAGCAATAACTCAAATCTAACAGTAGTGAAGCATTGCTGGGTCAGATAGTTTTATAATAGACAGTAACAAGTCTATTATCAAAAACCATTACACTTGAAATAAGTCTAACAAAACAAAAAATTATAAAACAAACAAGATAGTATTCGACTAGTTTTTTTATTATCTATATTATAATCTATCTACATTTGGTTTTTGGTTAAAACAGTTAAAAGATACCTACTTTACAAGTAACTGTATAAGAGATATATGGAAATATATGTGTTTCTATATACAGACAAATAGGCATTATTTAGTTTTTCTTTTATTATTATGTACATAGATCTCGTAAAATTTTTAAAAAAGCAGTAAATATAATTTAATAAATTAAAGACAAACAGTGATAAATGACAAAAAAGAGAAATGATTTTTTCTTAAGTATGAAACTGAAAATACTACAGAAAAGCATATAAATATATTAAATACAACAAAAAATACACTAACCTGAGTAGAAGTTAATGAAGTGAAATCTGGAATAACAGTTTTTAAGGCTGGTGGCTGAAAAAAGAAAAAATACATTGAAAAAATTCATAACTTATTAATCATTTGATTAGCAATTTTACTAAAACATATCTATACTATTATATAAAGACTAAGAGACTTTTTGTTTATTTGTGATAAACAAAAAAACTACTCGAACAATCAAAACCAAATTTTTTGGCATTAAATGAGAAGGTTTTTCGATATATTCATCTCAAAAAACAAAAACCCTCTTTCTCTTTTTATAATAGTATATGTAGATAGCATAATAGTATAGTGATAGTATGTAGTATAATAGTATATTTAGATGTATATGTAGTAGTGGAGATTTGTCAGTTGAAGCACTAACTTTAATGAATTGAATTAATGAACTGTGTGTTTGTATCACTGTGTGAGCTGCTTTGAACTGAATGAGTCAAATCAATCGCATGAATAATATTATAAAAATAGAATTAAATTACGTTAAATAAAATAATATTAATAAATTAAAAAAATTTATATTTAACAATAATGGGCTTCCTGTGGGGACGCTTCCCACAGAATCGCATACTAGAGGTATGCAAACACCTCATGGGAAACTAAACCCTTTGTTATCAACTGGTAACAAATAGGGTGCCCCTGGGGCACTGATTTGGGACGTGCAGTGGAGTGCCCTATATCTCTGCAAACAATTGTCCAATTTTCAAAATTCAAATGAGTATCTGTTAAAAGGTTGAATGCTAACTTTTGCATGCATCAAGTACAAACAAATCATGGTTATTCAGAAATGTACATATATAAAGTTTGTCTGTTTGTTTGTTATCGCATCATGCGAGAACCAACTGACCGATTGCCTTTATATTTAAAGGATACATTCCTGTTATCCCCGGGAAGGTTTTAAGCTATCAACCGGGGCCCTAGCCCTCTTGAAGGTTAAGATATTAAAAAATATTCATTACTTCTTTGTCCCCAAGGAGGGTGAAGTAGTGAATTAAAGATATTCATTAAGGAAAAGATAGATTAATCCTTTTACTTCATTATTATATTTTTGGCAACATGGCAAAGAAATATGTTATAATTCTTTGTCGTCAATGGTATGTGTACTTTAGTTACCATAGTTACTATTATTCTATCTTTTGTAATTTAATTTCTTTTTCGGATTTCTATAAAGCCTGAATAGTATAATTATTATTTATCATTATTATTCTAACAGCTGTGAGGATAACATACAAAGTGGGGGTCCAGGAGGTGGAGCCCTTTGGGTAGATGGGAATGGGGACCAAAGCAAGCTCTGCAGGTGTCCAGGCCACCAGTCCTCCAAGCAAATCTATAGTAGCAAGCGAAGCGAGCTCTGCGGCTGTAGACCCCTTGGTCCCTAAGATGGCTCTAGGATTCACCTGGGCTGACCTGAGTCCCAAGGGTCTAGGTTTTGGCTAGACGGGCCAACTAGTTATTCTACAAAACATATTAAGATGCAATGTTCCAAAATAGTAATGCTTTCATTAACTAAAAATTTTTTTCTCTCTGAAAAAAAAAATTATTCCTTCAACACTTATAAAATTCTTTTTACAAACCTTTTTGAACATTCTGTAACATATTTTACATGGACAGTGGATACAATGATGTGTGACCACATATTCTTATCCCACTTTCAATTCCACTTGTGCATCTCTCAATCCTGTCCCTTTTCCATGTCGTACTTACTACGCATATGCTCTTTGTCTCTAGTGAACTGTTTACCCTGATGCAATACCTGTGTTCACCACAAGCATACTACCTCCTCTTGGTCAATAATTACAGAATTTCTCTTGAATTCTACTTCTTTATCAGTTATTGTTTCTAATGTCCTATGTTTTCTATGTGTACTGTCTTCTGTTGTATACACTATTTTACTTCCAGTTACATAGCTTTCTGTTCTGAAAAATTCTTCTGAAGGATCACATTTGTGAATCCATTAATATACCTAAGCTTTATACACTTCAAAAATATCTGAAGACACTAAATGTCCAATTCTTGCTGTTAAAGAAAAGAACCTATGTTTTGTATGCCTGAAAACTACTTTATAATAACATCACAGTTTACAACCTAGGCACTTATGTAATTATAAAGGGTTGCCCATAACTCACAAAGAGGTTTGGAGAAGTAATAACCTTTTTTGATTAATAAATTTTTTTTTTGTTGTAGAAGTTGTGATTATTAGTCTGAAAATTCACCTTGGAAAAATTCATAACCATACTACGCACCAAAATCATTCAGTTTTACTTTTTGAGAAAGTGTCAAAGAAGAACCAGACATGTCAACCTTTTTTTTTTTCTGTTTAGCCTCCAGGAATCACCGTCGGGTATTACTTCAGAGGATGAATGAGGATGTTATATATGAGTGTAAGTGCAGTCTAGTCTCAGTTCGACCATTCCTGAGATGTGTGGTTAATTGAAACCTAACCACCAAAGAACACTGATATCCATGATCTAGTATTCAGATATGTCAACCTGGAGATGAACTACTTAACTTTCCACTTCTCATATTTTACTGCAGGGCATTTTACATGGTTTACACTTTTTCTCATACAAGATTCAACTGGTACAAGAAATAAAACCTGCAGATTATTACTGACAGGTGAATTATGTAGTCAGATTTCAAAAAATTGGGAAGGGAAGAAAATGAATTTATTTACCATCTGACTATGTCTGATTAGGCTCATTTTCATCTCATTGATTTCGTAAATTATAGAGCACCCTTTCAAATGTACAGTTTGGTGTGGAATAACATTGCACGGCATCACCAGATTATTCTCCTTCGAAAATGACAAAGCTGATATTGTGATGGTCATCACAGACCAATAGTGATAGCAATCGGGACAATAGTGAGAATTATAACAGGAAATGCTTCAAAATTTCATAAGATCAGCAATGGAAAACAAATGTGGAACGTGGTTTCAGCACGATGGAGCCACCTGTCATACAACTGCAGTCAAAATGCAAATTTTATGAAACATTTTTGATGAACAAATAATTTGCAGAAGATCTGCAATGGATTGGCTATCACAGTCTCCAGATCTGACTGACCCTTCTTTTATGGGGACACCTAAAAGAAAGGGTGTGTGTAACAAACCCCAGACAATTCTACAACTGCAGAAAATGAATGTGGAGAAATTAGGGCACTACAGCCACAGACAGTAACAGTTGTCATGAAACAACCTTAGAAAAAGCTTGTCCGTTTGAAGTTGAAAATGGAAGACATTTAAAAGATGTATTTTTCCAAACATAATGTTAAATAATCTCCATGATGTGTTCTTTATTATAATCATAAATAAAAAAAAAACTGTTTCAAACCTGTCGTAACTTATGGGTGAGCCAGTAATATGCTTATTATTTTCATTGTGAATTCTTATTAAGTGCTCCTCCAAGAAAAAAACATTAACAGAGTGAGCAACTCATACAACAAACATCTGTTCCTTTTGGGTTTCCAAAAACAAACAATTTTAGTGAGTTTAAGTTACTCAAATAACCATTTAAGTTTGAATTATTTTCTTCAGCTTTCTAAGTAAATGTTTAATTTTTAAATTTATGTTTCTTTAACACTATTTCTCATATTAAGAAAGCTTTTTTCAGAGGGCAAACTACTATTAGAGAATTCCAGGAGGGCTTTTGGAAAAATATGTCAACAGGTCAAACCTTCATTCAAAACGATAAAATAAAATTTTGGAGTTTAATAATGTTAACTGTACATTTATTGATTTTTACAAAGCATATGAAAAGTATAATTAACTTTAAAATATGATAAATATTGAACAGAGTTTATGAATGTCCCAGCATCAGGTACTCATATGTTTGGCATTCCAAAGTAACGTCAAGATAAGCATTTTACTATACCAACTCCCAATTCAAAAAAATTAATTTCCTACCTATAGTTCAATCATAAGTTTCATTGGTTCAAACACTTTTTAAACAACAATGAATGTCCCTAGGGTTAATTTTTTTACTGCTGCAAATTAAGTCCCGGCACTTTTATTAAATGTGTCAGCAGGTACATTCCATTCCAGGAAAATGGCTGCTGACAAAAAATGAGTGTCTGGAATTCGAAGAGACTTAGCTTGTTTGCAGTGGAGGAATGTAGTTAAAAGATGGTAGCATGCTCTGTTATGTTCTCCTGTCATACACAACTGTAAATTATTTATCAGTAATCCCTTGTACATCATTTGAATATATGTAGAATAAATATTTTATTTATTAGCTTTATCAGATTATTACACTATGCTTATTGCATAGTGTATCATTTATAAGTTCATTTAATCAAGAGTAACACATAATACATTATTTACTATAGGACGCTATAAAAACAAAGTGTAATAATTTTATATCAAACTCATTTAATATTTGGTCATTCTCCACAAAATGTTAAAACTGGATAATTACAATAAATAATTAATTCAAAAATTTATTAAAATAAGGAATCATAAAATAATAATAATAAAAAAAAAAAAGTTAACTAACTGAAATCATGAAAATATCTGGAAAACCAAACAAATCCAATCAGATTGGCAACTGCCCTCATTCATCCACTACATAAAAGGAACGAGGCAGATGTGTACACTGTAGAGGAATTTCATTCCTACCAGTAAATTCTGTCAGAAGGACTACTGATCATAACTGAGAAACAGCTTAACAGACAAACAGGTGAATACCAAAGTGGATTCGGGAAAGAACAATCTTGCATAGAACAAATTTTCAACTTAAAGTCAATAATTACAAATGTAAAATTAAGAGCTAAAAAATATGCCACCACGTTTGTTGATTTCAAGAAAGCGAAATGATTCCACAGATAGAAAATCACTTTTCAATATCCTTGAAGAACTTTGCCTTGAGAACAAAACTAGAAAATAAGTTCCACTAACCCTAACTGACACTCAATCTAGAGTAAAATTTCAATGAGAAATCTCATATCACTATGAGATCAAGACAGATGTATGACAAGGTGATGGACTGTCTCTGCTTCTCTTCAACTGCATTATTGAAAAAGTGATCAGAGTGAGGAAGAAACTACAAGAACATATCCTTAATGATAACAAGATTTGGCGACAAAACACAAAATTAGACTATTGACTGCTTAGTATTCGCAGATGTTGTAGCCATCATCTCTGACTCAGTTGAAACGACCACCCAGCAAATAACATTCTCAAACAAGTCAAAAAAGCAGGACTGTAAATCTTTTTGAAATGATTAAATATATGACCAATTTAAACCTCTAAAAAAGTTGAAACAAAATAAGAAAAGTTGATAAATTCAAATACTTAATTGAAGTAACTGAAAATTTTCTAGAAAAAGAAACAGTAAATCTAATAATCAACAAAATGAGACTAGCCTATCAAATCACCAAACACCTGCACAACAAAAAATCTATTTATTTCAATACAAAATTAACACATTACATGACAGTAATTCGACCTGAAGCCCTTTACGCAACAGAAGATTTAACCATTAGCAGACGTGGTGATCTAAGTAAATTGGACGTGGAAGAAAGAAAAATACTGATGAAAGTATTGAGATCAATCAAAGAAAATGGACAGTAGCGAAGACAACATAACAAAGACTTGTATATACACATTGAAAAGAATTAGACACTATCAGAAAACGAAGAACTGCATTCTAAGGACATCTGACTCACAAACAAAATTTTCAGGCACCCCTGTAACAAAAAACCCAGCAATAACTGGTTTCAACAAATAAGGAAAAATTCAAACAAACTTGTAATAACTGATGCCAACATCAAATGACAATCACCTCTTAGGAACAAATTACAAACAGTATCAGGTTTTCAAAAGAAAACAAAATATTGGACCACACCAACTTGCACAGAATAAAGGAAAGAGAAATACATGAAGATTATGATGAAATATGGACGAGCAAAAAACTTTTCAAAATGAATTAACTGAACCTCGTGGTCCAAGTGGCTAATTTGAACAAAAAATAAAATTACTAGCCCTGCACATAATCAATTTTTGAACTTACCAACAGAAAAATACAAGGTATAGGTATTTGAAAGATTTTATAACAATTTTTTTACTCAATTCTAAAGCTATTAACATTTTCATGTTATGTACTATTATGTGAAGTTTTTTATATTAACTAAAAATCAGAAACAAAATTACCAAATTTAACATAGGTTTATCATAATAAGAAAAAAAATTAATTGTGAAAAATCTGCCATAAATGAAGCTCTTATTCATTTTAATATTACAGAGTACATTATTAGTATACAATCATACACATTATTCATTTGTATAACATTTACTATAAATTTTTTAAATAGTAATGATTGCTCCAGCTGCAAGAATGAATTTATTTATTATTTTGAACACCCTGAACTTTAAGATAGTTGAAAGTTTAAATGTATTTTAATGCCCAAAATATAATACCTGTTCTTCTGGTTGAGCTGTTATCTGAGGTACTTCAGTCTGTTCTACAACAGGTTCTTCAACAGGCGGTGCTCCTTCCGTCACCTAAAAATCAATATTTAGAAAAATTATTTTGTAAACCAAAATCATAGATTTTATAATATAGTTAGTTATTAATCTACATCTACAGTTTACTACTTCATTATATAATAGTTATTAAACTTATTAAGGGTAATAAGTATTAATATTTATGAAATATTCGTACATACATGCTAATACATGCAAGAACTATTGCAGACACTGATAGGTACCTGTAGGTACAAGAGAAATCTATAAATTTTTACTTTACACGTAGATCTGCAATAATGTTTATGTTAATTAGCACAAAGTAAGACAATACAAACACAAATAACAAATTACAGTTATTTCGTGGCAAGTTAAGCATGTTCATTAACAAAGAAAATTTGCCACTATTCAATAAAATTGCTTTTCAATATGTTAAAAAATATTGAAACCTATTCTGCAAGATTATAAAAAAAAATTAATCACTAATACAGTACAGACATACTTTGTTTTTAATAATCATCAAATATTACTTACATAAAATAATTTTTTAAAAAATAAATAAAAACTGACTTCAAAAAATAATAGTACTAAAAAGTTATAAATAATTACATTTTTAATTATTAACTAAAGTAAAAATTATTTATAACAAATAAATATTTATAAAATTATGTGAAACAGTTCAAATATCAGATGAAATCTTCCTGGGGAACATTCAAGGCCTAAACGAACAACAGAAAGATCTTTTCCAAAAGGTTTCTGTGGCTATATAAAATGACTTGTACAAAAAGACTATCAATTATTATTATTCATTACTGGAGGTGCTGGAAGTGGGAAGTCTTTTATTTTGAAATTACTTGTAGATCATATAAATTGGTAGCTATGCATCCACTGTTGATATATTACTTAAGCCTATGTTCAATGAGGTTGGTTCTTTAGCTGGAGTAGCTACTCGTCAAATATTTGGCAAAACATTACATTCAATATTCACACTTCCAACTGAAAAGGAAAAGTGATGATGTAGAAAAGAAATAACAGGAAAAAGTTGGGACAGGGAAAGTGTAAGTGGCGCTATATAAACTGGCTTCTACAGATGAAATTTCCATGGTGTCATATGAAAGTTTATATATTATTCACCTGTCTCCAAGAATATAAAAATAATGACAAATTATTTGGCGGAATAAATGTCTTGCTTTTTGGAGATATTCTTCAGCTTCTATTGGTAAAAAAGGACAGTGGTGTTTATACAACCACCATGGTTTTCGGCAGAAGTTAATCTTTGGGAGCAGTTCTCATTTTGTGAACTCAAGGCTAACATGCGAAAATGCAATGAAATCCAAGGTCATTGAACTTTTAATCAACTTACGACTTGGTGAACTGATGACAGCTTAGCTGGAGATATTATGTAAACAGCAACATGTATCAGCAGTAGGGGATTTTGCTGATGGTTTTTTTGTTACTTTACTAAGATTTTCATCAGATTTGGTCAAAATTTAGTTACAAGACCACTGCAAAAGAATACTCTTTTGATTAAAACAAAAATTATCAAAATCAGTTTACTAATGTTGGACATATTGTACAAGATACTTTTAAAAATATATACAGTCAAATTGAGACCCTCCTCCTTTTTTTTAAGTCAGTTAAAAATGAGCATTAGACTTTTATTTTTGTCTTCAGTCATTTGACTGGTTTGATGCAGCTCTCCAAGATTCCCTATCTAGTGCTAGTGGTTTCATTTCAGTATACCCTCTACATCCTACATCCCTAACAATTTGTTTTAGCATTAGACAACAATTGAATAAAATAATTACTTCATGTTTTAGAACTCTGTTACGTCTCATAACTTTAAAAAAAAAAATGTTATTCTTCTAAATAAATATAAATTTACTAAACACATGAAATCATCAGAACTTTAGCAAATACAGTGTTTAAGGGTGTCAGCTTAGTTCTGTACAACCTTGGAAATTAAATTGTGTCATCCATCCACTTACTTTTAATATAAACACAACTGCACAGACAATCAAATTTTTTTCCCTGTTTAGCCTCTAGGAATCACTGTCAGGTATTACTTCAGAGAATGAATGAGGATGATATATATGAGTGTAAGTGAAGTACAGTCTTGTAGTCTCACATTGACCATTTCTGAGATGTGTGGTTAACTGAAACCCAACCACCAAAGAACACCGGTATCCACGATCGACTATTCAAATCCATATAAAAGTAACTGTCTTTACTAGGATTTGAACATTGGAACTCTTGACTTCAAAATCAGCTGATTGTGAACAATCAAATCTACTACCATTCATAATCACTACCAAACACTACCGTTCATTATTATTTTCTAGTAAAATAGACTTAGAATTTTAAAAATTTGCTTACTTATTTAAAAAAAAGATTCCTTTAAACATTAGTACTCATATTTAGAACTATGATGTATATAATATTTTTTCTTTAAATATTCATGAACTTCATACAAAATGTTGTAAATTAGCAAAAAATAAAATTACTGTGTTCAGATTGGGGCTCATTTATGCCATGAACTTTTACTTTAATTTTCAGACAATCATAAACTACAGATATGAGGAGGATTCTATTTTATTGTATAACAGTAAAATATTATGTTAAAAGTAGGCTAGTGAAAATATTTTCACTAGCTTATTTTTAAACTGAAATAACAATTTACAATTCTTAGAGTTCATTATAGTTCAAAATAACCTGTTCAAGCTATGATTTAACACAAGACAATCAGTTGATTTCTACGGCAGAAAAGACCTACAATTTGATATAACTTAATATAGAGTTATTGTAACATATTTTATTGAAAGATGGAATATACTCAGGCACTCATTTTATTTAATGAGTGCCTGAGAATTATAAGAATATAATATTCTTAAAAAGCCTGTACCACATCTGGCTTACCTTTTATTCTGCAATACCTAACTTTTTAATAGTAAATAAATTGTATTACATAATAGACTGTAATAGTCTATTTACATCTGTAATAGTTTATTACATAATAAACTGTATTACCATCAAGGACTACAACTAGAGAGAATATGCTGATTTCTGTGGTGGAGTGGTAGCATCTCGGCCTTTCATCCATGGATCCTGGGTTTGAATCCTGGTCAGGCATGGCATTCTTCATATGCCACAAAATTCAATTTCCATATTCCCAATTAAAAGCTTCAAAGCTTCTGTGGTGAATTCATCAAGCAAAAAAAAAACTTTTCATGGTTCTTTAGAAACTACCAAAACAAAATGTAATAATAATATATTGGTAATTACAAGCCGAGTCTAATAAAACCACTGCTATAACTTTGGCTGCTTAGGCAGCATTGAAACGCATTTATTTTTTCCCAGCTGAAAGTCTATAAGTAGGTCAAAAGTTATGCAGTAGTTGTCAGTTTCTTCCCATCCTATCAGACACTTAATGCTCCATATAAAAAAGCAATATTGTCATACTTAATCAAACATGCAATATAAATGTATTACTTTTTCATTCTAGCTAATAAGTCAATTACATCTAAGATCTGTAGGAGTAATCCTAATTGTGGGGAAAAATCAAAACATTACATAATTCTGAAAACATGCCAGCTTCCAGTATTTACTTATATTAGGTAATACTTATATCTACTACCCTAATTTATCAGCTGATTAAGGATCACACAAAATAGACCACTATTCCAAAATTTAATAATACAAAATAGATAATTGTTGAGATACAATTAATTAATAATTAACTGGAACACTATAATAAATATTATTGGCACACAATGATAAATTAAATTTTGTCTTATACATTTTATTATCTATCTGAATGCAATAATATTTGTTAACAACAAAATATTAGTTAAAAATGCAATACATCATAAAACAATAACGAAACAAATTTTAAATTCTATAAACCTGTGAATCAGCTTTCTGTACGTAATTTGATGGGAAAATTCCAGTCCTATCACCAATGAGGCCTGTCCACCAATCACCTTCTTTTTTAATAACAAGCATAACTTCTCCTTGGTTGAAACATAAATCACCAGCCTCTTCTGATTGGTATGGATACAAAGCTACATAGTATTCTGCAATGAAAATAGTTCTAATTATGATGCATTCACATAAAAAAAATTAAAAATAGCTGAATATGATTATAACTTAATCTGACTGAAAATATAACATTTTACTGGCTTATAGAAGCCACCAGCAAAAACAATCCACAAGCTGTTTAAAATTTATAACTGTACTTGTAGGCGACTAGTTTATCCAAATTAGCAACATCAGAAGCACAAATTACCAAATTTACAAGTTACAATCACTTTATAACCTGATTCTGCCAGTAAAGTACAGATTATAAAAATTTCCCTCTTACAAGTTTAAAATTCTCTTTAAACAATATCATACAAAGTATTTAACATCATTTTGAATAAACCGTTTCAATTAATGATGTAAACAAACAAGTCATTATTCATCACACAAAATAATCTAAATGAAAGATCATATGAATTAACAGCAAATATTTTTACTAACTCAACACAAAAAAATTACAAGCATTAGTATAATAACTTGAGTCAAGCTGACTAATATGCAAGATTTCTACAACATTTAAACTGAAAAAGAATAACTGAACTTAATTCTGATAAAGTCAGAAGCAGTATTCTACGATACTTGTATTTTCTAAGTCTGAACTTCTATGATTCTAACTTGTATTCTCTCAACATCCATGAACAAATAAGAGTTGGTTTGATTTAGTGGTAAGGCACTCAATTATTAATCAGTGTTACTGATTTAAATCTAGTTTAGACCGGTGTAAATTTGGTGGGTTGAAAACTTCAGATGGGAGGTATCTGAAATTGCAAACCACCAGCTATGAAAATGAGGTGAGTCTACCCCCATGCTATATCCCTTTATAGGACTGAATTTCTATTGGATGGATAATTACATTAAACAGAGGTTAATTTCTACACATGTAAATTACTAATTGCATTAGTAAACTGCACTAATATGTATTTATCAAATTACAAGACAAAATTTTCATTCGACTTCCAAGCAAAGTAAATCATGGGAAAAATGAAGAAGCAAAAATGATAAATGATTGATGAATAAACTAACTCAGAATTACCATGATTAACGTTTTTTTTAATAAAATACCAGATAAATCACAATCAATAAAGCTTAACTACATTATTTTCAAGAAATTTAGTACAATTTTAAATGGATTAAGTAGAAATCTGTTCAAAAGTATCTTATATCAGGGCATTAAAACAAAAATATCTTTCTATTTAGTGTTAGTTCATTTCTCCTTGCAAAATATGAACTTTGTGATTAGATGAACTTAGACCAGTGTCATTTCCATTCTTTAAAATATTTCTGGAAGTCTAACTTTGGAATGAAAATCAGCTGTATTGTTTTTTATATCACAAGCCTTTAAGGCTTGGGGAATAACTAGAAATTACAGCGAACATGGCTGAAAATAAAATGTTTGGTGAACCTTGACAATTGCATGTTCACAATTAAAAATATCTGTACTAGGGGCAAAGAACTCTACTTCTGAAAAAAAGGAGACACTGCTATGATGGAATTCCTACTGCATTGTTTCCAAAAGATTTTATATGCTGAGCATTCAGAAATAACAATGTCATCAATAATTTCTGAAATAGTCAATGGGTGTTATTTTATGGCTAAATCTCACGCTTGTTCCCGGTAACTCAAAAAACTACAGAACTGATAATTTTGAAATTTTAACTGTACCTTTCTTATGACTCCCGGAATGTGACTCAATTCTAGAGGAATGACTCTAGAGTCATTCTTGAGGAATGACTCAATTCTAACCTCACCAATCTCACTATTATAAAAAAATTAAGTAAATAAATAAAGAATAAATAAATAACCTAAAATTCTTTTACTAAATTTAATGTCACTGTTTATACTGATTGTCATTTTCTACACTGATCATTGTCTACGTCAATGTTGACTTCTTCAGCCAGCTATTATGTGATCTAATAAATTTAATAACATTGTCTATTGAAATTCATTTTGTATTACTGTCATAACATATGTAAAACCAGATGAGTTTGACAATAAAATTAAAAGAAATGACAACTATTTACATATTTATAAAAATTTTGATGGTTTGAGGAATAAGAATACTGATATCGACTTCAGAAAATTCTTATGTGTTTTACAAAATTTAATGTCATGGTCTAATATGACATCAACCAATGAGAACTCATCCTCTCAAAGTTACAAGTTAGTGTGTGTTCAGACCCAACCTGAACTATAGCCTACTTGTGCTTCACCTGTCAGACGTGGTACTGTAACCTGTACTTTACTCTCATAAGAAAAGTAGCACTGTGTAGATTTTTATAACCTGAATTAAGAAGTTCCATCAGAATAAACCCTACATCATATAATTGGCATAGATTCGACTTTCAATTTGTATTATTAAATTTTCCTAATGCTTAGATTGGTGAGGTCACAGATACAGGGTGTCCGATATAAAACGCAACCCATCAATCACTCATCCATGAAATTTCAAAAGTCAAGCTTACTCCCCTACTCGTTACTGAAATGGACTCGTCCAATATCTGAACATCGCGGCGACGCAGTAGAACACTACCGATAGTAACAACAATGCAATCACAACTTTCAGTGTATTGCTAGAGACAAGATGGTGTTTTCGCTGGATGAATGTGTTTTCATTGTTGAGTCATACTTCAGTACGAAATCAGTGGTTGCAGTGCAAGATTTGTTTCACCATAAGTACCCAGATAAACCAGCTCCTAACAAAACATCAGTATTAAGGTTAGTTGCAAAATTTAGAGAGACTGGTTCTGTTAATAACAAGGAACACAAAGATCTGCGTCAGTGTTGAATACAGATACAGTCACTGAAATCAAAGACCGATTACTCGCCTCTCCAAATAAATCGATCAGACGTTTGTCTGCTAAAATTAATTTGTCTAACTCAACTGTTCATCGGGCGACCAAACAATTACAATTACGACCTCATCATATTCAAACGGTTCATCAACTTCTTGAGCCCGACAAAGAAAAACGGCTACAATATTGTCAATGGTTCCATCGATTTCTGCGTGAGGGAATTAATGTTATGGATTCGTTATTTTTCACAAATGAAGCATGGTTTCATTTGGATGGCTACATAAACGGCCAAAACAGTAGAATTTGGAGTGCTGAAAATCCCCACGTTTATCACGAAAAACAATTACACCCGCAGAAGTTGTGCGTGTGGTGTGCGATATCGCGGAAGAAAGTAATCGGTCCTATTTTTTTCGAGTACACCATTAATGCAGATCGATATCAGGATATTTTATTTCAGTTCATTGCACTCTTGGAAGAGGAAGACAGACACTGCTGGCTACAACATGACGGTGCGACATCGCACTACGCAGGTTCAACTTCTGATTCCGTTGAGGAATTCTTTGGTAATCGTGTTATCGGTCGAGGCTTGTGGCCACCAAGATCTCCAGATTTGACTGCGGCGGATTTTTTTCTATGGCATTACCTCAAAAAAAAAAAGCTTACAGCAACAAACAACGAACACTTGAAAGTCAATATTGAACAAGCTGTATTAAATATCCAACCACAAACTTTGAAAAAAGTTGCAAGAAACGCTGTAAAAAGAATTGAAGCTTGTATTCAAGAAGATGGCGGCCACTTCCAACATTTACTCTAAATGTAAGGTAATGGATGGTAATAATAAAAATTACATTTACATTTACACATGCCTTTTTATTATTTCAATACCTACCAATATAAGGTTGGGTTGCATTTATATGGGACACTCTGTAGAAAGGAGATCTTCTAAGCCTACCAGAATTTATGCCAGAGCATTCTCAAAAGTTTGAAGAGCAATGTATATGCTTGGTTAATCCTTTGAGAAATAAATAGGTCAAATCAGCTTTTGTTTATCACCTTGAAATTGACTATCTGAATTCAAAAGATATTCAAATAGATAACAAGATTAAAATATGTAACTAATGCAATGCCAAAAAATAGAATGATGAAATTCCTGGGCTTTGTTGTACTGGAGACAAAAGTACTAGGAAGGTTTTGCAATATAATGGAATGAATCATACAGGCAGTTATAAGTCCCAACCTGCACTATAGTTGCTCTTGTCACTATCTCAGTGTCATTTTTTTAGCTGTGTTAGTGAAAATACATAGTGATGTTGTCATGGTCGAAAACTGAATACCAGGCAATTTTGCACATGGCTTAAGTGTTGATCATGTTTGGAGGAAATAACTCCTGAGCTTGAAGAGGATTGTTCTCATTATACAACAGTATTTAGTTTGAAAGAGAAAATTTTGGCCTTGAGGGTGCTCCAAGGTTGACCATTTTCATCTGTGACCGAGAAAAACATTGCTGCAGTACAAAAAAATGCTTGAGACAAACAGGGGTGTGATCTACCACCAAATAGAGATGTCCTTGAGCATTAATGCATTAGAAATTCGTGCTATTCTGTGAGATCACATTCAAGTTAGAAAGCTTTGTAGATGCTCACAGCTTGAGAGACGATCATATGGCACATTGTCTTTCATGGTTCCATTAAATGGTGAAAAAGTTTGAAAATGGAAAATCTCTCTACATGAACAATATTGTGACAGGTGATGAAACCTGTTGTATTATTATGATGCTCCAACCAAGGCTCAGAAGAAAGTGTGGGTGTTTGAAAATCAGAAGATCACCAATGGCTGTTCGAAAATCCAGATCAGTGAAGAAAAGAATGGTGGCCATATTTTTTAGTGTGAGAGGAGTTTTAGAGCAAGTTGCATTAGAAACTCAGAAGACAGTTAGAAAAGTGGTATACAGAGGAATGCCTGCCTAAGCTGTCAAAAGCCATACCACCAACTATCCTAAAATGTAACAGAAAGTAATTGCAGAATATGAATTAGTAATATATCCTCATTATAAAATAAATAGATAAAGTGTAGTATCCACTGTGATTTTATTGATTATCAAGAAGCTGTGCTCAAACTCAAGGATGGACTCATGATTTTTTCAACCGATATTGCTTCAGTGCAATATTCCGAGTATTTGGCCAGCACTGAATAAAATTGTTACAGCACTCTCCCTACAGTCCTGACTTCACTCCATGTGATCTCATGCTGATCTCCCAGGTGAAGAACAGACTGAAAGGGAGGCATTTTACAAGTAATGATGAATGCCTAAGGACTTGGGACAATTAGTATGCCCAGACCTCTGACAAAAGGGTTTCTTTGAAGACTAGTTTCAAAGGATGGAGAGATGTATAATGGGTGATAGAAATTATTTAAAAAAATTATGATTTAATGAACAGACATTAAACATTTGATTTAATGAATTTTTAATAAAATGAAGTTTTAAAATCTTTAATTGTACCTTGTTCCTTTGGGGGTATATCACCAGTTGATACAGGCTGAGTAACTGGTTGGATAGTAGTAACTGGCTCAGTTGATAATTTTACATATGATTTAGGAAACCATCCTTCAACATCATTCAAAGTACCATACCACCAACTGTCCTAAAATATAACAGAAAGTAATTTCAGAATATAAATTAGTAATATATCCTCATTATAAAATAAATAATTAAAGTGTGGTATCTACTGTGATTTTATTGATTATAAATGTTAATTAATAATTAAACAATAAACTACAGTGATTGACTTTACTTAACTAAACTGATTTAATTAACCAACATGAATAGAAAAAAGATCAAGAATTTTTTTATCAGAGGCTTTTTTACAAGTGTGTTTTTATTCTATTAATAATGTGTAAAATTTTCAATACTGAAATTCTCTGTTTCATGATTTATTTATTCATACAGATAAAATAAAGAATTATCTACAAATTAAATATATATATCTTAACACTATTTTATTTGATAAGAAAATCTGATAAAAACTATCAGTTACAGAGGAAATCACTTAGAAAAGGATGGGACTATTTTTACCAATATATGTCAAAATAGCCTATTCCTGAGACAGTTTACTTCAGATTCTCCTTTAGAAAAAATTAAATACTATCTAGTTAGACAGCTTTGGCTATTCTAGTCATAGTACTATTTCTAGTCATAGTAGTTCTGTATTATAGTACCTTATTGTACAGCTAGTGATATATAATACCCGGAACTGCAGTTCCTGTATTCGAGCTCAGTAACTGATTCAATTTAAAAAATATACATTTAAGAATTCCATCTCCTATCTGATGATTTCATTATTGTAAAAATTTAATAATTATTACAAAAGTAATAGCTTTATTTGATTGCATTTTAAATGTTAAAATACAATATTCATGAATTACATTAATCATGATTATATAAAAAATATGTTTAATGAAACGGTATAATTTGAAACATTTTATACAAAAAAAAGAACACCTTGTTCTACGCCGAGTATGATTCATTCATACATAAAATGTGCCATAGCAACACTATGGGAATCTTTGAAGGGAATGATGGAGCCAACACTGACTTGTTCAAAGTCTATGTAACTTGAATAAGAAGTACTGTTGGATTGGGTGAGAAGTACCAGACTGTATACTTTATACAGACATCAGATTGGAAGAATTGACAGAAAATATAACCCCCTTGAAAAATCAATGAGGGGACAAAAAGGAGGCAATAACATTAACAAAGTTGACGTGTTTAGATATATGGAAGAAAGGCTTCAGCAAGATGGTGGATGCAAAAGGATGTCACGTACTGGGATAAATCCTTATGGCCAAAGTGATATGACAGATGTTTAAATGAGAAAAGGTGCCTAAAAATCTTAAGGGCAGACTGAACAACAGGAGGGTGAGCAACAAAAAACCAAACCCATAATGTAACCACTGCAGAATTGGTAGGTTATGTTGAAATGAAATTTTATGAATGATACGGATAAATTAAATAAGAAAAAACATAAAATGTAATTTAAATGTTGCGTTTATTTACTTTATTGTTACAAAAGATGTTCGAAATGACTACCCTGGGCATTGATGCACTTTTGTGCTCGACTGATCGTATGACGCAAAACGTTGTCAATTGCATTGATTTCTCGTTGAATGTTCACCTTCAATTCATCAATATTGTGGGGATTAGATGCATAAACTCTCTCCTTTAAGTAACCCCAAAAGAAAATATCAAAGTAGACTCTGGGGAATGTGGAGGCTACTGTTCTCTGCTGATAGCTCGTTGTCTGTCTCCTTTAGTTGTTGCACAGTTGTAACGAGGTATGGTTTCAATTTTAATTGATGAATTTTATGACAAGATGTGTATTCATCACCAAATTGTTGGGATAACTTGCATAGTGATTTTTTTTTGGACTGGCAGTAATTCTCCTTTCAATATTGGCAATGGCCTGTGGAGTCCTAATGGAAGGTTGCCTATTTTGTTTTGCATTTGAAACAGAACATGTGGTATGCCATTTTTTAACTAAATCGTGTATGCTACTCTTCGCTGGGATACAGGCATTCTGAAATTTTTCTACAAATACTTGATGTGATTCTTCAAAAGATCCAGAACCAAAATAGGCCTCAACTATAGTTATCCTCTCCTGGACTGAATAAGGCATTTTACACAAACACAACTGCATTCACAATACTGCAACAAAATGTTTACTGCACTGACACGTAATCACCTAACAAACAGCAGCAACAATCAGTAGTACCATATACATTCACTAGTCGTGCTAATTGTGTGAGAATCTTTCAAAAATAGTTTTGGATAGCAGTTTCATTATGGGTTTGGTTTTATGTTGCTCACCCTGTACTATTAATTTTTCCACATCAGTGCTAGGGATGTTCATAAGAAGAAAGAAAGGATGACACATGCAGTGATGGTGTATAACATGCTCCTTGCAAATATTGCTCAACAAAATATAATGCAAAAATAAAAATGAAAGGATGGATAAAATGAAATAATCACATCTTAAATGGTGGGGGATGTGTGCATGTGCATGTGCATGTGCATGTGCGTGTGCGTGTGCGTGTGCGTGTGCGTGTGCGTGTGCGTGTGCGTGTGTGTGTGTGTGTATGAAAGAGAGAGAGATAGGAAGATAAATATATAGTGAAAAGGAAGAAAGGATTTTAAAAAAAAGGGGTAGACCTAAGAAGCTATCAAGAAGCGAGATACTTGCTTGGTGATTAGGAATGCATTGAATAGGATATTTGACTAGTTTCTGGAAACCATATCAGATTATTTAGTGGTGTTTATTGAACCCACAAAAAGTAATTACTTTTAATTTTTTTATGTATTTCTTCAAAAAATGTCAAATAAAAATGGATTATTTAAATACTGCCAAACCACTATCTTGAGCAATATGGTATCACACTGGCTTCAGTGATGTCACAAGTCAGTAAATAAATATCAGTCACAAACTGAGTTAGCATTCTGCTGTTTGTGTTATTTTTTACAGTGATTTACCCGAGAAAATGAGTTACAAATGGTGTGCAGTGCCAGCGTGCACAAATAAATGAATAAAGACAATTGAATAAATAAAGACAAATGAATAAATGCAGAAAAATTATTTGTATGTGTTCCAAAAAGTGCCAAAATGCGCAAAAAGTGGTTACGACTTGATCACAGAAATCCTGATAATACAGAGGGTAATTTTTCTTCTGTGAAGACCATTTTGATGTAAGTAAACATATTATTATTATTATTAATGAGTACTTCACTGTAAAGACATAGTATTTAGATTATGGATGGTGTATTTTACCAATCTGTTTAAGGTTAGAATTCAATGCTGTCTTACCTAACTATATTATAAACACAAAATTGCCGCATAACTAACTTAATGTAACCTACGATATTTTATATCATCATAACAACCCAAATTCATGCTATAGGTACATATTATTTCACCTTAACAGGCTTGTGGTAGGTTACTAAGTAACCTAGTTGGTACGGTATTTACATTGCTATTTTCAAATTTCTAAACTCAGCAGCATAAAAATTAGGGTTATTTTTAAAAAAACTTCAACTATAATGGCATCACCGTTAGGCAGGTTTCCACTGTCTGCTTTCATGAAGTTGCTCTCCATGATCTGATAGAATTCAAAAATGTAATATGGAAATCGTAAAATATCACTCAAGATTATAATAATTAATAGTTCCAAAATCACAAGACACCAAGAAATGCAAAGGAACGGCAATAATGAACGACATATTTACTGACATGTTGTGTTATCATAGATTCAACCAATCCAGACTGTTTTCGATTACATGGCACAAGCTAAAAAAAATTGTTTTTTGGGTTTTTTTTTATAAATAATCCATTACTTTTACTTTTTACATCCATTACTTTTTGCAGATTAATGCAAATCACTTTTAAAACCCATAATCTATAATAATGTCATAATCAATAATTATGACATTATTTTTCACTCTGTCAAATAGCCTATTGAATCTGGAGGAAATTTTGGACTGAAGATGACTGCTATGCTGCTGATCCAATATTTAAAAATAATGAGGATAAGGTAAGTATGTATTAAGGTCTTTTAATTCTTACAAGTGGTAAACTAGAAATTAATAAGATGCAATACAAATTCTTGCAGATCAGAGTGCTCTATATAACAATACCTAAATTGTAACAGCATTGACTGATAGAATCTGTGCATATAAAAAACCCATATATTTCATACATTATGAAAAAAGTAAAATAAGTAATAATTTGCTTGTTTTATTTTTGTTTTTAAATAAAACAATCATATATACCTGATTTTCAGAAACTTGTATATAATCTCCTTTATTAAAAGTCAGCTGTTGAGGTAATGATGATTGGAAATTAAAGAGAGCAACTACAGTATAGTCAACAGCAGTACCTAATCCTAACATTAAATCAGGCATTTCTCCAACAGCTGGTCCAACCTCAGATACTACATCAACAACAGCTGAACCATTATCTGATATATTTTCAGGAACTTCCACAATACCTCTAAAAATAAAAAAATGAAATAAAAACATATCTTTCAATCTAAAATATGTGACAATCATAAAAAAAAAAAAACAGTTACTTTTGTAAAACTTAAGTGAAAATTCATTTAGAAAACTATAATTTTAAAACAAAATAATTTTATGGTTAAAAATGGCAGGTTAAAATTATTTCCAAATGTCCTAACTTAAATTCTTAAATATCATAAAAGAAATAATGCCTAAATTTTAACTTTTAAATTACAATACAATTGTTTCTTTTATAAAAGTAACAAGTCTATTTCCCCTTCAAAATATATTTTTTCCTCATTAACATTACTTAAGGAAAAAACAGTGAATTTTTAACCTTTAGGATAGAGAAGAAATAGTGAAGAGAATTTTTGGATTAACATATTTCTGTCTTAGGCAGCCCAAAATTGCAACATATTATACAGTACATTCACATATTATGAGTTTCAAAATGAATATTGGGGTTTTAAAGCTGTGTAATATTTCTTAAGTTTCATCTACAATGATTAGCAATGAGTAGCAAAGTTGTCAATCCTCCAACATAAAGTGTTCTGTGTCTTACAGTATGTAAAGTGTGAATCTGTAATTACTGTTTAACATGCATCCACTGAGTGACAATAACATTCATAGATGGTGTAAACAATTTGAAACCACTGGCTGTATTTGTAAAGCGAAGAGTACAGGACAACCTAATGTGTCCAAAGACAATATTAAATGTGTAACAACAGTCTTTTGTGCATATCCTAGGAAATCCATTAGGAAAGCTAGTCATGAATTAGCAATTCCAGTGACTCTATGTGGAGGGTTTTAAGGAAACATTTACAACTGTGTCCATATCATTATAGCTGCAATAAGCTCTAAAGCCTACAAATTATGGTTTGCATGCTCTCTCTACGACTGATGAATAATAAATTGTGCTGGTTCAAACACTAAATAAATATAGACAATATTCATTTGTATTTTTAAAGGATCCTTTAATGTTAAATGAATGATACAAAATATAATGTCAGTGTACTGACTATATAATATGCTTAACTTGTTTATTACATTGTTGAATATTTATATGTGAATTTACTGTATATACATGTTAACATAATGAAATGTAAATTTGGAATAAACAATATAATAATGAGTAGTAATATTAACTAAATGTCAGCTGGTGAATTAGGCCAACTGAATTGTAACAACTTAAATACTTAACATGAATAAAAATAAAGCAGTTAGTTTCTTTAATTATAAAATAATAAGGATAAAATGATACACGAGTCTGAACACTAACTTCACAAATAAAATGATGCACTGTGATGATGAATACTTTCTTTATTGTGTCATATTCAGTAATGAATCAACACTGTTCCATGTTAATGGAACAGTAAACACTCATAATACATGTATCTGGGGATCAGAAAATTCTCACAAAATACTGCAGTGCAAACGAGACTCCCCAAAAGTGAATTTTTTTTGTGTCGTATCCTGATGGCAAGTTTATGGTCTGTTCTTTTTCACAGAATTAAGTGTGTCTGGAATGAAAATATCTTGATATGCTACAACTACGGCTCTTTCCTCAACTGCAACATGAACCACAGCAGTTTACTTGGCAACAAGATGGTGTGCCTCCTTGCTGGCATAACACTGTACATGACTGGTTAAATGAAATTCTCTCTGACCGCTGGATTGGTTGCTGGGGACCAGATGACAACACCTGTTTACCGTGGCCTCCACGCTCACCTCATCTGACTGTGATTTTTTTTTTTATTTGGGGGTTTATAAAGGATCAACTGTATCTGCCACTGTTTCCAGCTGACCTACCCAACTTGAAACATGATTGAACCAGCTGTAGCATCAATTGCTCCAGACTTGCTGATTAAAGTATGGGATGAACTCTCCTATCGGTTGGATGTGTGCCATGAGGCAAATGGTGCTCACACTGATCGCTTATAGAAAAAACTGTTTGATCTGCTCTTTCATTCCACACACAAATTATCAATGTATGTAAAACTTAACAAGTATTACATAACTTTGCACCCTGATATTCATTTTGAAACACAATACAGGGCATATGTGAAAAGTAGAAATCATTTAGTAAATAATCAAGGACAAAAATATTATTACAGGTCAAAATCTGTATGTACATGCTACATTTTTCTACAAAGACAAAAAACTATTTTGCAAAAACTGAGTTTCTGGGATTTTAGCAAGCAGTAATGTCATTTTAAACTTCTCACTCTTTTTTAACTACTTTAAAACTAATTCACTAATTAAATGAATGAAGATATAATGCTATTAAGTGTGAGCCAGTTTGATAATGTTGAGTTTTAACAGTTTTGAACAGTGCAGGTAGCAATGAGTGAGAGCACACTGTCATGAATGAGAAGAATTCCTTACTTTCAATATCCTAAAGTTACTGATCCTTAATGGCATTAATCTTTTTGAAAGCGTTTCATAGTATATTTCCATCGACTGTATTCTCACCTCCGCAAAGTCTACAAAGGACACTTTCCAGAAAAAAAATATTCATGAATTTTATGCTAACTAAATTTACTGGTGTTTCCTCACTAGTCATGATGACATGGGGAAAAAATATGTCTCACATTCTAGTAGTAAAAAAGAAGGCATGTACAGAAGCCATTAGAATTTGTGCACATTCATTTTTCCAGAACCCTCATGGTCACAGTTTTTGCAGCCAAGTTTTTCAGTAAAAAATTCTTTAATTGAACTCTGTTCATGTTCACCAAGAACATTTGTACAGCTTTTGACAATTAGCTATATACTGCCTTAGTAGTACTCAATACTAAAGGTTCAAAAATTTACAGTGAATTCTGGCAGCATTAAGACCATTTATATTTATAAATTTAATGCTAATCTTTGAAGGCTGAGCTAATAACTAGCAACAATATCACAGCAATCACAATTCAACATCACAGGAAAGAAATAAATGCTAAAAAAAAACAAAAAGGCTAACAGCTACTTAATAAACCAGTTGAAAATATTGTACAAATATCTTATCATATACTAAGTGATCTGCATTTTGATTCATTGTTTTTAACCATTACTCACTTGTCCTTATTTTAGAGCATTTAAAAACTAGCCCTTATTTTGGGTAAATATTTATAAAAAAAAAAAACAAACTACAATTTATTTGATATTACATTTTATAAACAGCAGTTTTCCCACAATAATATATTAGTGAATGTGTGTGCATGTTTTTTAATTTTTTTTATTTTGTAGAGTTTATTTGCAGATCCAGTTAAAAAATTTTGGTTTATGTGGCTTTGCAACGGATTTTTTTCACAAACTTGAGAAACAGATACAACAGTGTCATATGGATTCTAATATTAAAATATTTAATTATAAGTGTATATTTAATCAGAAGTCAATAAGAGCAGGTATTCATGTGTCAGTTTTTCCCTTAATTATTATGATGTTATTCTTGGTCAAAAAAAAAATTGTACTTAAACTTCCACAAAAAATGAATTGAATGTGATTCCAAAAAATTTCAAAAATGAATGTGATTCCACATAAACTTCCACAAAAATGTTACACTTTTTTTATTTAAAAATTTAATATTATACTTCATTTATCTAATAAGAAACCTAGATTGGACTAAAAAAAAATAAAAACTTTTTTGCTTTCCAATAGATGTATCCAAAAGCTAACACAAGATGCAAAGCATAAGATCCAAAGCTAACGTAACAGTGCTTAACTATCACTAGAGAGGTAAGAGTTATACGTGAACAATTTAGTAATGACATGCGCAATTGAGATTAAGACTTGTGCTATCAAACCCCTCGATTAATTAGAATTTTTTACATTACACCCTACCTGCATTAGAAAGATGAAAAGGAATGAAGATCGCCAAAAGCCAACAAATGCACAACTCATAAAAGAAATCATATTGCTACAAATCTCATAGTGAGTAATCAATAAATCACCAAAGTGAAAATATAATGATAGATGAATTACATGAAAAAAAAGGATCAGGAAAGAATATTTAATTCATTATCAAAAGAAATTTATAATTGCATAAACAAGTTTTAAAATTTTTTTAAACTAAATTTTGACAAAACAGACTTCTTTTTTTCAATAAACAATTTTGTAATATGTATCAATTTAGTGTGGTACTTAAAATAACAATCTACAATTTTTTTTCTTTTTCTGTAATTTTACTTCTCACCTACTCAATTCAACACTCCAAGATTCAATTTCCAATCTCTTTGCTGCACCAAAATCTAGTCAATACAATACTCTAATAATGGTGAAACCATTCCCTGACTGAGTTTGCTGCATGGTTTAATGATAATTATATAGAATGAAAAAAAGAAACAAATCACAAAATACAAACAATTGCTGATTATTAAATTAGATAAAAGTTATTCACAACAAAAAAAGTTTATTCTCATCAAAAATTAAATGCAAAACCTTTATACAATTATCTGAAAAATAGAAAAGATACAGACATGATAAATCTAAGCAATGAAATACTGAAATACTAACTGTAACATAAGTAAAATAAACAATAAACTACATACTCTAATTGTCTTTTCTGCATCGCTTCCATATCAGAAATAGTACCAGGTGTTGGACTATCAACTGGCTCAACATATGACTCGGGAAACCAACCAGTTGCAGCTCGTAATTCACCTGCCAGCCAACCTGGCTCAGCATTTTGATTAAGAGGAACCTGTCCAACATTTAAAATTTATTAATTTTATGTTGTTTTAAAAGTTAAAGAAATATATATAGATCTAATTTATTTATGTAAGTTCCTGGAAAAAAAACCTTAAATTCTATAATTTCTAACACACAAGATAGATAAAATAACAAAAAATTATATTTTAACATAAAGAAAAAGTCAAGACTGATATTTCATTAACTGCATGAATCACAAACATAAAACAAACTGTATTCATAATTCTCACTTTTAACCAGTGTTACATTCATCCATATAACATCCACTCATTGATGGAATCACCCTAAGTAACCAACAGCATAATACGACTACAGAAAATCTATCTGCTAAAGGAACTTCAGATGAAGTCTAATAATTCTTAAACATGATGATTACAATTGCGCCTCTGGCCAGATTGTCCTGAATGTTATAACATTTTACCTATATTTATAATAATCATTACCATAAAAAATAATTCAAATATGAATAGGTGCTTATAACAGAAGCAAAACATGAATATTTTATTACATAAAAAAATAATGAAATAAAAATTATAAATAGATTTTTAACGAACCTAGCATTTATAGAACGACTGTATTATCATGTTATTAGACATATTATCAACCGCTGAATAAAATGAATTTCTCAAATCAATTGATAAAACTACAAAACAATAAAAAAATGGCTGATTTCAAAAGCACTGTCATACCAAAGCATGCACTCTCACGCAAATATAAAATCTACAGAACATTAAGGGTTAGTCCAGTTAAGCAGAACTAGTTAGCCTAATAATTTATTATTAATATAATTTATAGATTTTATAATATTTCTTGTAGAATGAACTGTACTGATGTGATAGTCTTTTCACTTTTTTGAGATGAGTTATTTTACAGATCTATGGTGATTTTAACAATATAAACTTTATAAATAATTTACAAAATATAATGTCTGACATATAGGAAAATGAAATTTTTCAATTTATATCTAGAAGCAAAAATTTGTGTATAATTCAATTCTAAAAAACTTTTATGTGGACATCACATGACTTCCTTGTATGCCTATTATATTACATATACACATCTTTTTAAAATGAAAAGTACATAACATTTTATTTCACTAATAACTTCTGATTTTTTTGTTATTATTGAATTTTTATTTATTGTAAATTTTCTTTTACATTTAGAGGTTAATAATTATTAATAAATCAATATATTTAAATTTAAAAAAAAGTTAAAAAATATATATATATGAAGTTGGATTTGAACTGATGAGCCTTGTAAGATCTAAATATTTCATTAATTAAAATTTTATTTGGCTATAACTCTGGAACCAATGAAAATAAGTAAGTACCAATTATGATATATCATTGAAAAGCTCTCAATTAGGGTTTCTTGCTGGAGGCAAGAAAAAGTCCAGAATCTAAATGTTTTGGATTTTGGGCTTTTTTGGACATTCCTGGTCAAGTCGATTTCAATCAAAAGGGGAGGTGGATAACTAGATGTAACAACAGTCCTAAATCCCAAATTTCAATATTCTATGGTTAATGGTTTTTTAGTTATGCAAGATACATACGTATGTATGTATGTATGTATGTACAGATGTCACTTTGAAACTAGTCAAATGGATTCAGGGATGGTCAAGATGGATATTTCCATTGAAATCTGAAAACCAAAATATTTAACAATTACAATACTTCCTTTACTTTGTACAAGGAACTAAAAAAATGAGTTTTACATAACCAAAGATCCACGAAGTATCCAATTCACTACCAAGAAAGAGACAACACTAACACAAGTTATACATAGTGCCATTGTCACATAACATGCTTGAATTAGTTGAAAATATATTTGATCTCATTGCAGTAGAATTATAATACATACAAATTCCTGCACTACTTGTCATTATTTCTATATTATTTCTATTTTATTGATAAAATAATACAAAAAACTGACAAGAAATAAGACATGAAATATTTTTTTGTGATCTAATAGTAAACGACTTAAATGAAACACCTACCATAATAATATCTCCTGGCTGAAACGATAGCTCATCACCATTTCGTGCAACAAATTCATACAGCGCTCTGTACTTCTTATAACCTGAAAAAAAGGAAATTTACATTTACTCTGTAAAAATTAATTTTACTATTTTGGAAAGAGCGATATCTAAAAAGTAATATCTGTGCACAGTCCCTACTGGGGAAAAAGTAAATTGTACTATGTAGTATTTACTACACACATGAATATAGTGTTCTCACATCCGGTGATCGGTGACAATCTTATAACTAATTTTTTATACACTTTCTGTACTGCATATTAATAATTTATTTGACTCAACGACCCAAAAATTGAGAGTTGATCAGAAAGGAAGAAATTTTACATCTGATGAAATTATATTCACATACACAAAGTATGTGAAATAACAGGCAAGAAGTAAAGAAATGGTGTTTTATGATGACAAAATTGAAGAAGAGAAAAATATGTGAAAGGTGGTTGGATAGTCTGATCTTCTCGTGAAAAAATGTTTTATATAAAAAAATTTAAAAAAATCATTGTTTTTATATTGTGCATTTTTTCATTAAATTTTATCAGCTTGATGAAATCATTATCAAATGGCTTGCAATGGTGGCATATGATTTCTCCAAAAAGAGGAAAACTGTTGACCATATAACCTTAAATTACGTATACTTATTCTGGAAGAAATATGAACCACTTGTGGAATCTTTTCTTGAGCTACAACTACAAATGGAACTACATGTAATGTTAAGCAGGATGTCTTGTTTTGATAATGCAAATGTCATTCTGCAAATAAGATATAGTATTTTGTTAAGGATTTGGATGAGATTACCTGCCAAATAACCCAAACCCAACACTGAATGATTATCACTTGTCTCTTTAATGCAGGAAGATTCCTGTGGTACAATAATTTGTCAACGGTAATGTTTTGAAGAAGATAACTAAGAACCTGATTCAACTCACTAGCACCTAATACTATAAGGAAGGAATACAGAAGTTAGCACCAAAATACATATCATTACTGAAAATATATTAATAACTATTTGTCATTAAAACAAATAAATATCTACATAAGAAAGTAAAAAATGTGAAACTGCTATTAATTTTTTATAAGAGGTATTGTCATTATTTAAATAGTGTACACTGGTGGCTTTCACCTCTGAAGCTGCCTATCAGTCTTAATTAAGTATTGTATAAGCTGATAAGTACTGTACAATAAATGCATGTACAATTTTAGAATTAATATAATATATATCACCACTTTATACCTGTGTTCACTTCAGAATTGGGGCATAATTTTATTTTGGTAATGCATGAACCATTAATTGATGATACAATCTAGATCATAATGGAAATTAAAGAAGTTATTTGAATTTTATTATAATTAACTCTTTTGTCTCTTTGATAAGGATTTGTTTTCATTCAGCCGACTGTAAACTTCAACATCAATGTTCTTTACCTGTTATAAATCAGAAACATCTAATTAATATTTAGAACTGTTGTCGGATGAAAATTTAGCATTAAAGAAAAAATATAAAAAATTAAATCAAAGCTGTTTTACTTCTTAAAATCTGCTAGACTTAAGCATATATTCAAACTGAATTTTTCATTTGTGCATTCAAGGTTGAGATAGTTTTACAGTTTAGGGAGTGCTATAAACTCCCGTATTCAAGGAATTTCAACAAAAGTAGGATGAATCCATTCTTTCCTTTATTTGTTACATTACAAACCTTGTTCCTAACAAGCATCATTCAATTTTAAAGGTTCTTGACTTATTTTACCAAATTAATGAAAAATTTTGTCACAATACCACTGTAACTAAGAACAATTAGTTTGTTTAAAACATACTGAAACTGCCAAAAGATCCTTCAAAGATTTTTTACTTTGTACCTGAAGTTTGCAATATTTTTCAATTTTTTTTTTTAATTTTTGCTACCTACTGTAAAATATAAACTGAAAAAAATGGTTAATTAAAATTTCAGTTGAAGATGTTGAGAATATATTTATTGTACCACATTAGCATAAGAAATATTATTAAGCAGATTCATTTTTATGACTTACTTAATTTCCCTCTTTCCTGCTAAGATTTTTTTATTGTTTTGTTTATGTTTTCTTTCCCATATTTATTGGTTTTCTTCTTTCTAACCTATTATTAGAATGAATATATTTTTGTATTTAATCATTTCTTCTGTTTAATAACTAATTGTTCCTCTTAACATTGAGGCAGAGGGTAATGCCCTTGTCTTAGCCAGTATACAATTATATCATGAGAAATTGTACCTGTTTTGATGAATAACTAATTATTTCCTCCTTTTATTAATTAATTAGATCACTTTATATGATATATTACTATTCTGTAGAAATTTATTTATTTATATTTTGTATTAAGTATTTTGAAAAATTGTATTAATTGTTTTTTTGTCATGGTAGTATATTATTATTTTGCTACTTCTACTCTGATCAGTGAAATAACAATTATTACTTTTTGTTGCCCTAGATGCTTAGACAGAAAATGCTCCCTAATGATACATTAGACTTATTAGCTGGTAGTAGCACTGCATTGGCCTAAACTTTCCAGGATAATATGGATGGTTATGGCTTACTCAACAGCAACAAAAAAATTATTTTAACAATAAAAAATGCAAAGATATAAGTTATACAAAATAAGTCGCAAAAGCTCCTGCAATCAAAATATAAACAACTTAAAAAAGGATTAAAAAATTTTCAGTACCAGGTTCAGCAACAGTATTATCTTCAGGCCAAGCAGTAGGAGCTGCGTCCCATGCAGAATCCCCCCAACCAGATATGTTATTGACACGACCACCTTTCATTTCTATAATCTGAAATAAATATTTACAAAATCTAATCAATAATTTTGAATCTGTAAATCTAAGAGTTGGTTTAACTGATGTGTAATGAAAAACTACTGCAAAAAAAGTACAAAAACAATATAAAATCGGTTAATCTAATATGTACATAGCTTTTAAGATTAATAAAACACATTTTGGAAAAAACTAAGAATGAATGTAAAACACTATACAGCAAATAATCTTTTTATAAAAAATAAAAAGTGAATAAAGATAAACAGAAGGAAGAGCTGGAACTGAAATGGAAAAAACTATCAGGAAGAGAAACTAACAAAAAGCAGATAGAAATAAAATAAAGAAATTCAAGGAATCTGGTTAAACATTTTTGCTGTGATGACAGGATTGACGTACATCTTATTACTAATAGTAAATAAGTATTCATAGTTAGTAGATATAAATTTGGATAAAAAGTGGTACCCCATTATATGCCATGATAAGGGGATACCATGGTGAAACCTGCCTTATGGGCATCATTTTATATTAAGGAATGACCTCCCCCACTATATAAATGGCTTTTCTAATTTTATGACAGATTTAGTTTTTATATATATATATATATATATATATATATATGGGCTTTAATGCTTTAAAAAATTACTTCACGGCTGAGCACAGTAATGGACAATATATTAATCTTATAAATAAAATAAATATATAACAAGGACACAGTTCACTAATAAATAAGTGCTAAATGCAGTACCACATGGACATTTCAATAACAATAATAATTTTAAACATTCAAGTTGACATAACACATTTTATAAAAACAGTTATGTTTAAATTCAGGTAGATTTTAATTTGTAAAAAAAAAAAAATGTTGACTAGGTTTTAAACTCGATTAACATTATAAAAAGAGTATATTTGTAAAATGACTATTACTTGAGCTTGTTTCTACTTATAGTTTTTTGTAAAATATAACTTTTTGAATGATTAACTAATAACATATTTAAGATGTTTACATTTTCTATGTTTCAAACCACTTGACTGCCATTTATTTCATCAAGTACTTCTTAGAAAGAAGGAACATCAATTGCTTTTTGTCTTCATCATCTGACTAACTGGTTCATTCATTACTGTCAATAATCAACACTGTACCGCCAGTGTTAGTTAAATCTGGCTCTCCAACTGTCTGTTAACTGATTATAATTATTAATCTGTGCTAAATAATTTGTTCACTTTCTGTTTCCATGTATTTCCTCTTTAGCAAGTAAATCTTATCTCTTAACTATGCAACAGGAATGAACTACTGTAATCAAAACATCTTTTTTTTTAGAAAGTAAAGAAAAATCTCACACATTAACACTCTATTACATAGTCATGTTTTGATTTTTTCTTCTTAAAACCAGTTCATGTGTACATTATTTGGAGTTAAGATAATAATTTTATTCTCTAGACATAACACTGGCTTAATGGAGAAAGATCTACTCTTCATGAGATGATTGTGCTTGCCTAATATTTTATCCTACTGCAATAAAAACTAAGGCACGGGAAATTTTATTTGAGTAAAGCTTGCTGTGATATTTGGGTAGTTATACAATAAGGAAGATTGTTTAAAGATGATGTCTATCAATGTGATACATTAAAATTTGTTTTTCTTCTCTAATAGTGTACTCTTTTATTTTGATCAAAGGCTTCAAATTAAATTGCACGATAAAATTTCCTTATTTGATATATCCTTTGACAGATTAAGGTTTGATAAATAATAAAATTTGAAATACATGATAAAATTTTAATATTTAAAATTACATGATTTTTTTTTTTGTTATACTTGTTAATATTTTTTTTTTACATTATTTATTTTAGTGAGTAGTATCATGAGTATTTCAAGGAGCATTAACTGACAAAACTGGCTGCAGCAGAAGTTGAGTTTGACAGAGTGAACTCAACTTCAGTGATCAACCATTCATTGAATGAGGCTTTGACCATTGGCATTTTATTTTACCATAAAATTTTAATTTCCAGGAAGCTACATAATCAGACAATCCCGGTTTTGAAAAATTATCAGGTTTTAAGGGATGCAGTTTAGCATCTTGTGGGTGATTTTAATTTGACTTTATATTTAACATTATACCTCAAAATTTGAAATGCAAGTCTATTACAAATGAAATAGACACTTCTTATGATTTATAAAACAATTAAACTTTATATGTAAAAGTTACAAAAAATTAGTTGTTGTAAATTCTGATTATAATGTCAGATAAACAGTCTGCCAAGAAGGCCACTACTGCTGAGGAGAAAGCTGTACGATTGAATTAGCCACAACTCTACAACCGTCCTGCAACGATGTTTTGATACAAGATACAGTAAATGGCCCACTAACAAGACAATCCATCTACAATTAGAAAACAAAGTGCTTGTGTAAATAAAATTTTATAAGACCTCCCAGTCAGAACAAGTAATTGTATTCGTGCCGCATACAGACACAGCCCAGGTAAATCAACTAGATCACCAAGTTTAACATTTTCCCCAACTTATTGTACATACATTTTTCAGAAATGGTTGAAACAACACTACAAATTACAGTTAATATAAAGTTCAAGTGATAATGATACAATCTTATGTAAAAATTTCTGAATGGACATGCAAAAATGTGTTTATGAAAAAGATAGTTTCTTTTTTATGAAGATTGTACATTTCACATTAGCGGAAAGGCCAATAGACACAAAATGTAAGAATGTGGAACAAAAAATTCTCAAGAAACTGTGTAACACATACTCAATTTGTTATTTCTGCAAAAAAGTGTACAGACCTTTTATAGTTGTTGAAGTAATTTAATTCAACATTTTAGGTAAATGACAAATGCCTTAACTTCAGGAAGACACTGAGAACTTCATTCTTGTACAAGATGGACCTTCGAATCAGTGAAACATAGATTCAAAATCATCTGAATGATTACCTTATACGACAATAGATTGGCCGTCCAACTAATGAAAGCATGATATTGATACGAGTCCAGACTTATCGTCTTGTGACTGCTTTTTGTGTGGTTCTGTAAAAGGTAAAATTTTTGTCTCTTCCTTCCTGTTGTCAATGTTGTCTTAAAACAATGCATCAAAAACAATATTGCTAGTGTTGAGCAGGATATGCTTTTGTGTTTGGAATAAATTGGACTAGTGTTGATATCTGTGTGTGACTCATGGTGTACATATAGAACTAGAAACAAACTTTAAGAAATAGCCTGTAAACTATGTAATAATTTCCATATTTGAATCCCGTATTTCATAATAAATATCTTCATATTTCATTTCAATCCCTCTGTATAGTGTTATGTACCAATATATAATTAAAGTGAATTAACAATAATGTGTAAAGCTGGTTTTCTGTTAAAAAGCAGAATAAATACACAGAATGTAAACAATAAAGGAAATCCTTTACTATTTAAGGTAAAATAAAAGAATCAGATAAATAACTTATTACTTCTTCTAATAAAAATAAAATACTATATAAAAACTTTTCCAAATCAACTACACAAAATTTAAACCAAATTATTTCTTATGAGGTGAGTTCAAAAAGTAATGAGAATTTTGAAATTTTGCGGGTTATATTAGTCCGATTCTTCAAATTTTTTCATTGTTGTATTGGTAAACATATCTGAAAAGTATCTGTTCATTTTTAGCCATACTGAATGTTTAGTCTGTTGTCAGATGTCAAAAGGATAACACGTGTTTTGGTACGACTGGCGATTTTTTATTTGTTTAAATAATGGATCAAAGAATTTATATTAAATTTTACTATAAGAATTGAATAAAATGTAGCAATATTTTAAAAATGTTAAATATTGTATATTGTATATTTTTAAAATGTTAAATGTTTGGTGAGTCTGCTATGAGTAAAGCAAGGGTTTACGAGTGGTACAAGCATCTCCAAGAAGGTCTTGAAGATGATGAGCACCCCAGACGCCCCAGCACATCAACAACCGATGAAAATGTGGAAAAAGTGAAAGGAATGATTATGAATGATCATCGAATCCAGAAGTCAATCAGAGAAGTTGCTGATGATGTTGGGATATCAATTGGCTCATGCTATGAAATGTTTTCAGATGTTTTGGGTATGAAACATGTGACAGCAAAATTATTAAATTTCAAACAAAAACAGGGGCGAATGGAAGTTTCTCAGGAGTCGCTAAATAAAGTCAACAATGATGAAGAACTACTGAAACGTGTCGTAACAGGTGATGAAACTTGAGTTTATGGATATGATGTCGAAACTAAGGCTCAATCGCCCCAGTGGAGACATTCTGGATCACAAAGACCGAAAGAAACTCGACAAGTACGCTCAAATGTGAAGTTATGCTCACTGTGTTCTTCGATTTTAATGACATAGTGCACCATGAATTCTTGCCACAAGGTCAAACAATCAATAAGGAGTAACCTACAAGTTCAATGCAGTTTGCTTGAAGCAATTCAAAAAACACCCGGATTTGTGGCAAACAAACAATTCATGGCTTTTGCACCAACATAAAGGGCCTACTCATACTTCATTGTTTGTTCGTCAATTTTTAGTCAAAAACAACACTGTAATGATACCCCAGCCCCTATAATCGCTAGACACGACCCTGTGTGACTTTTTTCTAAAATGAAGAAAACCTTAAAGGCCATCATTTTACAAATATAAATGAGATTAAAAGAGAACAGCTGAAAGAACTAAATACTATTCCAAAGATCGAGATCCAGAAGCGTTTCGGTGATTGGAAAAGCACTGGCATAAGTGTATAATATCTAATGGGGACTATTTTGAAGGGAATAACATTAATGTAGACGAATAAATAAAATTCTTTCAAAAAAACAAAAATTCTCTTTGTTTTGAACACACCTCGTATATAGCCTGAATTACATGTCACTAAACATTTTAAAAGATTCTCTTTAAATCAGAAATAAATGCTGAACATGTGACTAGATAACCAAGTTTACCTACAACGTACTCAAGAGTTTATTTACTATACATTAACTTGTAACATTTTATCAATCATAATTTTATTAATGCTAAAAATAACAATGAATGTATTCATAATTTATACATCAAATTTGTAAAGGAAGATATTATTTTAGAAAGATAATTTTATCAAATTTAAAATTTTATTAAATTATCCTATAAGTCTGTGATCACAACAAATAAAAAATATAGAATATTTCTACCAGGTCAGAATTTTTTGCTTTACTTCCCTAAAAAAAGTGACAGCCTGTGTAAACTAGCTGACACTAGTTTTACCACCACTCACAATTTTTTCTAACTCATAGTAAGCATATCAAATGATAGCCTTCAAGTAAAAGATTGTCTACTTTGATGTTCATTGCTTCAATACAACTGATTATGACGCTATCATATATATACAGAATAGAAAACAGTTATATGTGCTAAACAGAACAAGAGAAAACAAAACTGCACAGCAACTGGACAACTAATTCATAAAATTCAAACACATACACAAATTTTTTTTCATTTATACACCTACGCTTATCTCTCTTTCATACAACAAGCAAAGTGTATTATTTTGCAGCTTTTAAAAATAAATATAAAGATAATTTCCAAAATGACATTCCTGAATATACACTAAATAAGTTTTAAAATACACAAATTCAGCAATATACTAAAAGAAGACTTTTCGTCATCAATTCTTGTTGCATGACTTTTGTTGTTCTTAGGTTATAATAATAAAAATATAAATCAATAGTGAAATAAATAATAATTCATACCTTACTCCTTTTCTGATCATATACAACATATATTTCTTCACATTCTGATATTAATGTTCCTAACTGTTTTTTCAAATCACCAAGCTGGGTGTTATTGTTTTCAATATCCTCTAATTTAACTTCAATCTGAAAAAAAATAAAATGACAACACTTAATTATTAGTTCTAATGATAAATAGTTAAAACTCATAAAATTATCACACTAATGAAGAAAAGTAACATTATTAGATAAATTACCCTTTTAAAAATAAGATATAATTACATTAAAAGCAGAGAATCATAACTGGTAACATCATAAAAAGCAATTTTTCTGTATTTTAATAAATCTTACTTGCTTCCATTATGTTTGCACCTACTATTATTCAATCACTTAAGACCTAATAAGGTACACACACAGTAAATGTGTCTAAGTGAATCAAAGACATTCATTGCAGACAAAGTTTCTCACTGCCAAAAAGTTTATTAAATGCATTCACTCCAAGCTAAATTCAGTGCTTGATATTACACGGAGAAAAAAGGTGAGCAATATTGTATCTTGAAGATGAGGGATATTATGAGGGACAGCTCTAACGTAAAGACATTAAGATTGGTGAACTTGTGTCATTCATGACCATGCTAACAATATACACACCATACTGTTGTCTGTAAGTTGTCGCATTGTAGTATCTTTGATTACATGTGAGTTATTAGTTATAAAATGAATAGGAAAATCAATGTTGCTGCCGACTGTGAAATATGTGGAATCATATGTTTTTTAACCATCAAAACATTAAGCCGGCTGAACTACATAGGCAGTTGGTGCTGTATATGGTGATAATTTAATGAATGAAAGAAAGAAAATCGAAAGATGGAGTGAAAGGTTGAGAAATAACAGAATTAATGTGCATAATGAAGAATGTTTGGGGAGGCCCTCTATAATCACTGAGGACTTGTTGAAATGTGTCGATGATGAAATCAGAAAAGATTGTTGTTCAATGATTTCCGACCTGTTCCTTCTTTTTTCTTATATTTCAAGAACTGTTATTGATCACATTGCTCATCACATTTAGGCTTTAGAAAGGTTTGTGCACATTGGGTGCCACACATCTTAATGGAACGTCATAAAAAAATCTGAATGGGATGTGCAAATGGATTTGTAATTTTTGATGTGCTACAGAGAAAAAGGAGATGAGTTACTTAATTCAATTGTTACCAGCGATTAAACATGGATCTCGTATTACATGCCTGACAGAAAATGGCAGTCAAGTGAATGGTGTAATCGCCAATCATCAACCAGACCAACAAAGGTCAAGCCACAGCCATTTGGATGCAAACTGATGGCCACAGTCTTTTGGCATACTGCTGATTGATTTCATGCCACATGGAACAACTATAAATGCATAAGCCTACTGCAAAACTCTACATAAGTTACAGCACACCATTCAAAATCGGCGCCGTGGGATGGTTGACCTACAGTGTTGTCCTGCTGCATGATAATGCACATCCATATGTTGGAGGTCTGACACGTGATTTACTGAGAACATTTGCATGGGACATTTACAATCGCCCACCATACAGTCCAGACTTAGCTCCTTCTGATTACCATTTGTTTGAGAAATTGAAAGAATTTTTGAGTGGTAAGCAATTTGCAGGTTATGATGAACTTAAAAATGCTGTTAATCAGTGGCTAAACTGACTGATGGCAGAAGAATACGACGAGGGTATATTGAAGTTGGTGTAACGCTACGATAAATTTCTTAATTCATGTGGCGATTATATAGAGAAGTAGTATAAGGTATATAGTTTAAGAGAAATAAAAAATATAAAGTTTTCACAATAAATTTTTTTACAATGATATATATGATCTTTATTTTAGAGATAACCTCTTGTACATCCCTGGAAACTCAACTTCTAGCATGAATGCTGAACTTCTGGCCATCAGTGTAGCCCTAACAGAAAGCTTGATGTTGAATTCTGTGATTATATGCATGCTTTCAGACTCTAAATCAGCAACAGGACCCTGGGATCCTATTATTCTTTCCAAATAACAGAGATTAAGTCCATCTTGACACAATTTAAAAAAAAATAGAATCAAGAGTAGTCTTCAAATGAGTACCTGCACACTGTGATTTTATTAGGTAACAAGCAGGCTGATAAAATTGCAAAAGCTGCAACAAACATGTAGCCAGACAAAGTTCTCACTCACTCCCTTACTAGATGAAGGAGAACAGCTGCCAGCACAGTGACAAGGTAGAAAGGTGGAGAATAGGGGACACAGGTCGACATCTAAATGAAATTCAATGAGAATCTGCTCCTACAATGCCACCATAGAATTCTACACTATACTGGAATGTGCCAAGGGAGTATCTCCTCCAATCTCACTTAAAAGGATTATTCGACCTGAGGACTCACTAGAACAGGATATTCTAGAATTACTAGAACAGAAGATGTGTGAGGATGAATCACTAGAGCACATTCTGCTTAGATGTATTGCAGCTAACAGTATGCAAAAAGCTCTCAGAGATCACATAACAGAGATGAACCTTAACAACAATTCTGAAAAATAATCACTTGCTGCTGCAGCATACTATGGACATTGAGCCATCAGTGTTACTTGATGCTGGATGTTCATTTAAAGAAGTCCTTAAATAAAGAATTTCCACTGAAGAATATGCTGCTAATTACCATTTTCAGAAGATGAATTGTTGATAAATGCCTTGTTGCTTTTATTGCAAATTTATTAACGTTTGGACAAAATAAATTCAAGCTTTTGAGCTCATGGGAAAATATTTACAGCATTTTCCAGACTTAATTTTTTGTGATTAATTTATTCATTAATATGAACTTCAGAAGCTTATTTTTTTGTGGTGAATATAAATGTTTTGTTCAAAACCTTGTTATCACTGATCTTAACATAATCCTGCTTTTTATAATAACTAAAGAAAAATAACTTTAAACTACTTAAATCTATGTTAAATTCAACATTATGGTCATTAAAGATTCACAAACATGAAACAGTATAAGTATTTTTACAAAATGTAGTATGCTTTTAAAAAATGGAATTAATACAGATTTGTTACCTAAATATACAAATAACATGAATGTACAAAATTCTTTATTTTCTTCAATTTTTAAAGAAGTGTGGAGTAGGTGTACAATAGCAAGTTTAGTAACAAGAAATGCTTTCCATGATACTGCTCTCTGGCCTCTTTAACATAAATGCTGTACCTGAGCATACTTCTCAAAAAACCTTCTGTAAGATAACTACTTTTTATATTTAATCAATGAAGAAATATAGGTAAAATGACCAAGGAACTCTCAGTTTCTGCAAACCTTAATTTTCCAGTCCGACAGCTTTAACTTCAACTTTCACAAATTCAAAGTAAAATTAGTGGAGATCCTCATGTAAATAACAAATAAAATAGCAAAGAAAATTCAGAATGGTCAAAAAACTTCTGATACCCTTCCATCCCTACAATATTATAAAAGACCTATTTAGTTCATATTCTCCACAAATTTAGAAAATAGTATCAGAGCGTACTGCATGATCACTTAACATTAACAAGAAAAGAAGCTTATTGAAATCAACAGAAACATAAAGCAGGTATGAATGGATGTTATTAAAAGAAAAAAATCACAAAAAGGAAAGAAGCCAACAAAGACAGAAGAAGATAGATTAGACCTGCTTTAGTTGTGAAGTTAAGACAACAAAGGTGAAAGTGGTTTCTGGCAGACTATGTGAGATTTGGTCTGTGAAAACTATAGTAAAAATTCTTTGCTAGTTATCTATACAAAAATACATATATATTTTAAATTAATAAAAAATGATTTTTTTAAAAAATAAAACATATTTATCATAGTTTTAAATTTGTACCAGTCTTTTTCAAAAGATGAAAGGACTTATAAATTTAATAAGCAATGAAATTCTGAAAGTAATTTACTTTATTAATTTATTATTTTTTATTCAAATTTTCAGTTGAACAATGATTAAACAAAATACAAATAACTTTTTTTTCTTTCTGTAATTTAATAAATCATAAGATTAGAAATAATTTTTATCTGTTTTATAGGCAAATAAAAATTGTAATTGTTTTTTAAATATAACTGTGTGATAAACACAAATGTTGAACTACTTATATTCCGTAATATACTGCTCATATTACTTTACTCCTATTGCAGTAAAGATATATTTCTATAATGTGATTATCATTGTAAAACTTTATCTCATTTTTATAAATGAAATGATAAATTCCTGTTTGGGTTTATGTGAAAATCCAAAAGTAAGATGAAAAAATAATCCAAAAGTGTTACCTAAAAAAAAAGTAATAACAAAAAAAAAAATTAAAGTATGACATAATGAAAGTTGTTATTTGAAGGAAAGAATTCTCCATTAAGGACTCAATTATCTTGAGGTCACCTAGTTGTATAGACTCAAATGATAGAATTCCTTACCTGCTTCTCCATATCCTGTATTTTGTCTCGCATCTGTTTTAGAGTAATTTGCTTATTATTAAAGGCAATTTTTGCTTGCTCTTGACCTGCTGGATCATTTGCTAAATTCATTTTATTTTTTGCTTCTAACCTTGCCTTTTCTTGGCTAATTGCTAACAATCTTGCATTATGATCTTTCAGACGAGCTTTTAAATTAGACATTTCACTTAACTGAGCATCTCTTGTACTACGCATTCCATCAATAGTTGCCTTTACACTTGTAACACCAGTACGGGTTTCACCAATTTTCTGTGATAATTCTTTGATCTTCTCATTCTGAAAGAAAAATCCAACAGAAATGAAATATGCACCGACAATTTCTTTACCTATTATTTATGAAGTACATAATTAACATTAAAAATACGATACAATGCAGAAAATTTTTTAAAAAAATTACACCTCAACAGTCTCAAAACAAAACACTACTAACAAAAATATAACGGGTAAGAAAGTAAAACTCAACATTGTCATCATGAAAAGTTTTCCCAGCTATTACTGCAAACAAACCAATACAAACATAATAACGGCTATTTAGTTATTAAAATAGAACTACAATTAACAAAATATACTGTAATTGTAAGTTTTTGAGACAAACATAAATGTGGAGGCTAAAAACTGAGTAAACAACCACCTCTAACTAAACAATTACTTTTTACATAAGATTTTCTGGTGGTACTTAGATCATACAACATTCACCTTCCCCAAAATCTAGGCTTTCTCAAACCTTTTGTCTGCATATGACAACATATCCTACTGGCACAAACCAGAAGAAACTCAACTCTTTTTACAGTCATGTGCAGCACATTAGCCCAGTGTAGTACAGTCTGAAATGGATTTTTCTGTTTTTGTTAAAAAAAAGAAAACATATACAAATATATGCTCAATTTTCTAGACTCCAATGGTAATTTGGTGTTCTCATTAATGCTACTACTGTTACATGAAGGTTAAGTCGGATTAGGAAAAATCCTAACCATGGGAGTCACATAAATAGTTCTATACTTTTACAGAAGAATATAACTTTGGTAATATGCAATCAATCACAAAATTTATGTGAAAAAATGATTTATTATTTTTTTACTAATTACATACAGGAAGTCTGGCTTTAGTTAGCAGGCACCTCAGATACTATTTTGATTTTTTTTACAACCAGCTAAGAAACAGAATTCTTGGACCAATTTTACTGTCACAAAGACTGCTACCTCAGTAGAACCAGTAAAGTAGTATCTTCCCTATCAACTACCAGATGCCAGAGATGGACCAGGGAGGCTAACCCTAATTCAGAAACTTGATCAAGAAATCAAAGACAATGAAAGGAGTAGGAAGTGGGAAAAGGAAGACAATAAATCTTCTGGGGGATTGTCTCTAATCAAGTCATATCAGGATAGTTCACAGTTATGCCCAGGAAATAAATAAAAAAATGGGTTTTGTGAAAATTAATAGCTATCCCCATTAAACACTTTTATAGAGATCTCTGCTTCCAGAGAACAAATTATCTCCACATGAAAATAACTAAATAAATTGAACACTAAATAAATTAAATAACTAAAAATTAATAACTAAATTAAATAAATTATATAACTGATAAATTTATAATTGATAAAATATTACATACTTTTACAGAGATAATTTTTTAAATACAGTCACAAGCAAATGATACAGAGTAAGAGGTGCCAAATCTTAAGTCATATCACAATTACTGACAACCATGAAACAATTTAACAAAATCTACAACACAAGACAGTCTTACAAAGCACTCTGATAGGCACAAAGAATTAACTTACAAAAAACCCTAATAATAGTAATCAATTAATGATTTTATGTAATATTAGCTTTACAAAAGTTTTTTGTGCATGTGGTATATCATTTCAGGAATTCTTTTTTAATAGCTGTTACACTCATGTAACTGAGAACCAGGTTTAGACAATATGATACCTCTGATTATAAGGAATGGAAAATTTCATTCTTTGAAAAAAATTGATTCAAACAAAATATTTGAAAAATTCACGATGTTAAAAATCATGAAAATTGGCAATGTCTAAGATTTGACATAATGTAAGAAAGAAAAAATCCAAGAAAATCTTTCACTTAATACAGGAACCCCAATTTAAAATTTAAAATAGCATATAAAAAATAAGTGTTAAAAAGATATATGATCCTTAACTTTTATTCAAATGAAGTTTTGGATAGAAAAGAAAATGACACAAAACACTTTTAACCTGAAAAGGGGTGATGGAGCCCTTGTGAAAATTTAAAAAAAAAATTAATTGTATGAGCTTTAATTTTTAATATTTTTTTATAGAATTCAAAATAAATAGGAAAAGACAGAAAAACACTTTTTACATCGAGGCATGTTAAAGCCCCAGATCAAGATTTAAAATAAATTTTAAACAAACTTTGATTTAAATTATAAAAGGTGTAATTGTTTCTCTATACTTTTACTTTCCCGTCTAAATAGCACTACAGCTCTACACGGGAAAATATTGTAATCAATCCAATTTGGGCTAAATGGTTTTTGACACCTAAAGAACTCAAAAAACCAGATGGAAATTTTTCAGATGTTAATGTTTTTATGTGCGTGTTTGATGTTGGCCTCTAAGTCACCTTATATCTCCAGAACTAGTGGACCAATTTTAACCAAACTTGGTCAGATTACTTCTATACATGGGGCATTGATGCTATTAAATTTTCAACTTGAAAGGTTAAGGAGGTGAGACTGTAGAGCAAGGTCATATACTCAGTATCTTGAGATTTCACCTAATTAAGGCAAACATTTTTTTCTTGTGCATATTTGTTAACAATTAAAAAATAACAATATTTGCAAAATCGCACCCCCACCCCAAAACATGCTGTTGTAGTCGTCTACTAAGTTGTGATGTCATAGGTGAGTGGAACAATTAAATAAATCAACAATGTTTAAAATGTAAAAAGGTAACTTAGTCTGGCTGGGCCTAAAACTTGATTGCCCAGTTGACTCGATACTTGAACATTAAGCCTCACAGCTATTATCAGTCTGCTGACCTTATAAGCAAAATCTGTTTTATGTAAGTTGTGAAATTGCATTAGGTTAGTTAGTGCTAACCGTTGCCAATAGTATCGCCACACCCACAAGAATTAAATACAGTATGCGTGCGTGCTTTAGTTAGAATCATTGAGTTAAATAAACAAAAAAATACTATATTTAAATAAGTTGTCTGTATGTGTGTGTGTAAGCCGTGCATCAGAAACAACTGTTGTCAGTTTTTTTATATTATAGAATATAACATATATAACAAATTGGCATCATAATACAATTTTGATTAAGAAAAGAAGTCCTGCTCTTACTAGAAGTGAATTTTGAAATGCTACAATGCCTATTATCTCTTCTGATAACTATATTCACCAATAAAGATTTTATTTGATACTACTTGTATGCTTTTAAAGAATAGAGTAACAAGCAGAAAAAAATATAAAAAACTGTAGAAATAGTTTCTATGTGATTGAAAAAAAAATTGTAAAAAAACTTTTAAAACAATTAAAAAATTTTTATATCAAGTCAACATTTCAATTTTATTAACTAATCCCTAATAAAGAACATTTTTATGACTTGATTGAGTTCAGGTGAAACACATACTATATCTAAAAGAAGTAATTTTAAGTAGTAGAATTGTGAAGAATAAAAATTTTGTGTAGAAACTATAAAACAAAAGAAACATTAAACTGGAGTCTAATATTAGCTGATCACTTAGCATGCATTTCCTTAGTTTAACGCTTTAATATAAGTACAGGTTTTAATGGATATATTAAAATACATCTACAGTATTTTATTAACATCAATATTAAATAAAAATAAATAAAAAAAACACAACTTACCAACTGAGAAATATCATTTAAATAAAAGGAATATTAAATAAAAGGAAAAAAACACAACTTACCAACTGAGAAAGTTCAATACTAAGATTTTGGTTGTGTGCTTTAAGTTTCAGTACAGTTTCTTGTTCTCGTTGTCTTTGTGCCTGTAATTCAAGGCTTCTCTGCTTTTCCATTTCAAGTTGCCGTTGTCTTTCCATTTCTCTGTAATTATATAAATCAGATTAAAGCAAAAAATTATAAATTATTTCATAAAAACATGTTTTGTAATAAATATATTTTAGGTTAATAAACTGTAAATTAAATGTTATTACTCTACTACACAAGTTTAACATGTTCAATGGCTAGAAAATGTTTAATTTACTGTTTTTTTTTAAACTAAATTTTCATTTAATTACAGTTTAAATGTTGTTCTGAAAAAAGTAAATATAACTAAAAAGAAAACAAGTATAACAGTTACAATACAGTTCTCAATAACTATTTAAGGTAACAATTGGCATTTTGAGCTATTTATAATTACTGATGATGATAATGATTTTTTTATAGCATGTGAAAAAATGCCAAGGCTGACCAGGATTACCAGGATTTAAAACCAACACCTTCTAGTTGAAGGGTGAGTTGCTATTACTCAACTGCAAAGGTCAACAGGCCTTTTATGAGTTTCGTGAAATGACCTTATAAAACTATATTTCTAAATTTGTAATTTATTTTATTTTTTTAATCTGTTTATAAAATGGGAAAATCATGATGAAATCAGAAATATATGTAAAAGCAAAATTAAAAATGAAATACCAAAAATGGAAAACTAGAATAATCACCAATTTGGGAAAACAATCACTCAAGATATTAGTAATTATTATAATTATTCAAAAGTATTCGATACTTAAAATCAATCCAAAAAGAGCTACAAAAAAAATCGTTTTAAATAAATTATTTTTGTATGATGCCTTTCATCCTATGTCTTAGTAAGAATGAAGAGCAACATAACCTAACAATATGCCTGACCCCCAACTACAAGATGCCTGCCAATTATGCAGCTTCATATGATCTAGAGACACTAATACAGCTATTATGAAAATCCATAACATCCAGTATATTTATACTATTATATAAAGAGGAAGGGTTTTCTTTGTTCAGGATAAACAAAAAACTACCTAATCAATCGCAAACAAAGTTTTATCCATGTTTCTTGGCATAACTGAGGTTTGTAGATATATTTCATCTTGAAAAAACATTAAAAACAACAATAAAAAAACACGTTAAAAAGATAATGCTTTACTGCCTCTGTACGTAGTTATGTTGACTCTCCACTAGGGGACAACAACTTTTTACGTTGTATGTTGGTTCTCTGCTAAGGTGGCGGACATGTGCAAAATTCAGTCCACTTAATCATGAGAGCATAAGCTGCTGATAATTGTTAATTATTGAATATCAAACAATTTTAATTCATTTAAGTTAGGGTAATGCAGCTGTATTTGATTTTTCAGGTAATATGATATATTAGTTCTGTGATAGGAGATGAATATTTGATTATTCAAATTTATTTATTTATTTATCTATTTTGGCGTTGTTTGTTAAGTGATAAATATGTGATTATTAAAATTTATAAAATTAAACAAATAAAATTAATAAATAATTAAAAATACGAACATAAATTAAAATAATTTAGGCTTAGAAATTAAATTAAATAATCTGTAAATTAATTAACAATGGACTGCTTTTAGCAGGAGAGAGTCATGGAGGAGCCATATGAAATGATTTGCTCATGCTAAAAAACGAATCTTTTTTTTACTGTTAAATATTAGTTAAATATCCCTTTGCTTTATTAATACAATTAAATAAATAAAAATACAAATATAAAATATAAATAAAAATAAGCTATGCTTAGAAATTAAATTAAATAATCTGTAAATTAATTGACAACAGACTGCTTTTAGTGGGAGAGAGCGTAAAGTAAAGCCTTTTAGTGTGGAGGGGGCCACGTGCAGCTGCCCAGCGCACCACCATTGGTCCCCTCTGCGCCAATAGCAGCTAAAATAAAAATGTGAACACACATGACAAACAAACCATCCACCATCATATTTATAGAGAATGATTTTGGCAGTATTTGTTCAGCGATAAATAATTGATTATTCAAATATATTTATTTAATTATCTATCTATTTTGGCGGTATTTGTTCAGCAATAACCTTACATTGTCGTGATGGTTAAATGCAATGTGTGTGTGAGCTTCATTGCACTTATGATCCTTTACAATATTCCCTAATGATTTTGAAGGATGAAGATGGTTATTATCTGACTATTCCGCTAAATAATAATGAACAAAATAAAACAGTTTCTTGCATACAACTAACTCTATGCTTAATGACTTATGGTTTGAGATAATATTGACAATTATTTATGTTATTATAGAAACTTATTTAATCAATATTGTGTTAACATGATGGCCAAAATGATCAGTGAAAGATTAGCCTTTATTCGTAACAACCAAAAACAAATTACATGCTAATGACTACATTCATCTTTGAAATACTGAACAAATCACCAATGTTAATGCTAATAATAAGGGTCAAAATCTCATACTTCCCTCATCTTTCACTGGTTCACCAAGGTATATGTATGAGAAATCTCAAGATGTTATCAGATAAATACGTAAACATGGGCGTCCAGATTTATTTATAACTTTTATGTGCAATCCTGAATGGCCAGAAATAAAATAAGAACTATCCACTGGTCAAAAATCTACTGATAAACATGATATTATACCAGAGCTTTCAATTTGAAAATGAAAAAACTCCTAGACCTTATTAACAAAAAAGAAATATTTGGTTTGGTCAACTGCTATGCACTAAGTTTTGAGTGGCAAAACGAGGCTTACCTTGTAGTCACATACTGGCATGGTTAGTAATTAAAATATGACCTGATGAAATTGATCTTATCATATCTGCTGAACTATCTGATAAAAATTTTGACCCATTATTACAAGAGGTGGATCAAAAAATAAGTTACACCCTTGCCATGTTCTTGAAAACAAGAAAAAAAGGGATATATTAATGTATTGAAGTGAGATCACTGATTGTCTGTTGTTTTCACATTCCCCCAACAGCAATTCTGTATAACATTCAGTACATGTGTAGTGTTGTCAATATGGCGTGTTCTCTAGAGGTTTCATCCAGTGTAGAAGTGTATTCAATAATACGATCTTTGTGAGAAAAAATTACAACTGTTGTAAAATTCATCACCAAATTGTTGAGGTATACGGTGTGAGAATGCAATGTCATGCCCCATGATCACAAAATGGTGTCAAATGTTCAGAAACAGAAAAACAAATGTGAGTGACGAACTGCGTGCTGGGTGTCCTTCAACTGCAAACAAAATGGGTGATGCGGAACGCGTGAATGAAGTGATCTTGAGTTAAGGGATTGCAAGTGAACTTAACATCAGTTACGGTAGTGTGTCTGCGATTATTCAAGATCAGTTTGGTTACCGCAAGATGGATTCCACATCTGTTGATAGACAACCACAAACATCAGCATTTTGTATCTGCTCATTCTTTTCTTCAACGTTATTCCAGGACTGGTCCACAATTTTTGAAACAAATCATCACAGAGGATGAGAGCTGGGTGGATACACTCCTGAGACTAAACGAGCATCACATGAATGGAGACACAAAAATTTGCCACAGCGAAAAAAAGTGAAAACATCCTCACATGTTTGAAAGGTTATGCAGACAGTTTTTTTTTGATTCTGAGGGAGTTGTTTATAATGAATTTATGCCCCGAGGTACAAAAGCCAATACCGAACTGTGAGACTTTAAAAAAATTGCATAAAGCCATTAAAGATCAAAGACCCGAAAGATTGAGCAATGGGGTCATTTTTCTTCACAACGCTACTTCTCATTCAGCTCATGTGACAAAGAAGTTACTGCAAAAATTCAAGTGGGAAGGGTCTCATCTATCTTACAGCCCTGACCTAGCACCCTGTGACTACCACCTGTTTGGTCCTCTTAAGCGAGACCTGGAAAGGAAGCGTTTTGCTAATGAGGATGAACTGAAGGAAGTGGTCCTTAAATGGTTGAAGAAAATTGGATGAAATTTTTATGACAGTGGAATTGAAAAGCTTGTCACAAGGTATGAAAAGTGTTTAGAAGAACTTGGTGATTGTGTCGAAAAATAGATAAAAATATGCAGTTTTTGCTCAATAAAAAAAAATTGTCTTATAAATATGTATGTAAAATTATTTGACAGAAGAAACTCTTTGTTCAAGTCGGCATCTCTGAATAGAAGAAAATAGCAGCCGTTTGAAAAAGAATGTCCATTATAATCCCTTTTGTTTTTTACAAAATGACAGCTCTACTTGAAACATGGAAGAACAGCATGCTGTGATAAAATTTATGTTTTCTGCATGTAAAACCAGCTGAAATTCACTTGTAGATGTTAGAAAAGTATGCTAAAAAGTGTATTAACCATGCAAATTTTTATAAGTGGATCGAACGGTTTAAATTGGGCAGAACAGTTTCATTGATTTTCATTGTATTGGAAGACTGATGAAGTTTTTGACTGACAAAATGAGTAAGTCAAGAATGCAGTACATGGAATGGCGTAGGTGAACAACTCTTTACTGCTGGAATAACAAATTTTACAGAAATTTGGGATGAATGCCTAAATTTAGCTAAAGATTATGTTGAACAGTAGCATTTCTTTGTCACTGAATAAATAATAATTTGTCTACAGTCATGTCTATTTAATTACTGAATTACTCTAATACATATAAATTTACTTTAAAAACATTCAATTACAGTTTTGTTTCATTGTATGTGATCCTAGGGGTTGAGCATACTCAACCCCTAGGGTCATAAAGTTCATAAACTTTTACAACTAATTATAATGAGTCTACTTCAATAATAAATAAAGAAATAGAATTTTAAATGTAACAACTCCTTACATTATCTGATTCATCTAATTAGGAAGTATCCCACAATAATTTTCAGAATACAACCAAATCTAATTTAACTTGGAAAAAAAGTAAATATTTTACAATCCTTAATAACAGCCACATTGAATAAAAAGATTATGAGATGGTGACAAAGAGAAGAGGTGAAGCAAAATTATAATATCAATTAGAAAATGTTTCCTGTTCCAGTGCAATAAAAACCATGAGAAATGACTTAGTAATGTCTTAGACTTAGTCTAAAATGTCTTAATGTCTTGTAATGACTTAGTAATGTCCGGGATCTTGGCATAAAAAAATAAAATAATTTAGAATGTTATAGTTCAGTTTGAATAAAACAAACATATAATGAAAGACAAACAGGTTTCTTAGTTGTTCTTGCCATAAGATCAAAATAATCTCATTTTATTTTGACCTCATATTACTGAGATCTTATGAGACCATCATACATACTGAATTTAGAAAATCAAGGACTAGTTGCTGGAGATCTCACGTAGCAATGATACCCTTGTAGGTTTAGATTAAAAATAAACTATCTATGGTAAGAGTACCTTAAAGTAACTTCTATTAAAGACAAGTTTTATAAGAATGACCATAACATAAGACATGGAGCTTGGCTTATTTTGTCAGTGAATGCAAAGCTAGATAAGTGATAAGGAAATTAAGCCATTAAAATTTCCAGAGGTATTTTGTACAATTCTAGTCATATTTTAATAGAAGTTCTTTCAGTGGTTATCCATTACTGATAATTTCAGAGAAAGACTGGCTTTTGACTACATTCTCATAACATGAGTAATTAGAAGAGTAAATAAAAAATAAACTAATAAGTTATACAGCTGTTAAAGCTGAAGTTAGATCTTAGCTGTTTCAGCCAGTTTTTCTTATATACTGTTTTCAAGACTGCATTCTATATAACTGAACAAAAAATGCTACAGACCGTCTTGCAGCTTCACGTTGTTCTTGAGCTCGTCTTCGCTCTTCTTCTCTTTGCTGCTCTAATTCTCGTTGTTTCTGAAGTTGTTTTTCAAATTCTTGCTGCCTTCTACGTTCTTGCTCCAATCTGCCACAACAAATTTAGATAACAGTAATGTAAATCACATAAATAATATACCTAATAACTTACTTCTTCCTTTTATAACTTAATTTAAATCTAAAGCTAATACAGCCTTCAACAATACTCACTGAAATTACTGAGAAGATACAATTTATTTCATCAACTTCCTTAACACATCTGGATTTTCCTTGGACCAAATGCAAACTATCAAATAAAAAAAAAAAACCAAGCAATGCACAGCATGATTTTTCCGGCTATGTCAGTAAAATCATACCAATACTTTGAAAAATATTTTTGTTTTATCTGTCCATGCAATGTAGGTAACAAATTTTTCTACTTTTCTACTTAAGTACATGACCTTGACATGAAGGTGATGGTGGTGGAGGTTGTGTCCCAGTGAAGATTGAAGAGCAAACAGAAATTATGTAAGAGAGAAGGTTGATATTTGTAGGAATGAGTGAGTCAAAGTGGAAAGGCCAAAGGGAAAAGGATATCAAAGAAGGAAGAAAACTATTTTGGAGTGGTAATGAGAAAGCAGGAAAAATGGGGTTGCAATTATGATTGACAAGAGCATGTTAGGCTGTATAGAGGATGTTAAGTACAAGTCAGATTGGGCTATAATGGTAACCTTCAAATTTAAAAAGAACTTGAAAATATTATAGTTATATGCACCAAAGGTAGGATGCACATTGATGAAAAATTAAATTTTGAAGGTTAGAAGAGCATCTTTAAGATGTTAATCTGGTAACAGGTGATTATAATACTCATGCATGTACTAACAGGTTAGGACATGAAGAGGTTCTTGGATGCTTTAGGTATAGAAGAAGGTACGGAAAGGGAGAGATTGCTGGATATATGTCAAAGAAATAGAATCAAGATATGCAAACTGCTGGTTTAAGAAAAGTGAGTCACATGGTTAACTAGATACAGGTGGGAAGGGAAGATTAAAAATGTAGTACATTATTTTCTAGTAGGTAGAGAATGGGGGAAAATCTAACAAACATTAAAGTAATTCCTAGTGAAAATATGGATGGGTACCACCGATTGTTAGTTGCCCAGTGGCAAATCAACTGTATAGAAAAAGCAAAAGAACAGAAAAGACAAAACAGAATAAGAGAATGGAAGTTAAAGGACAGAACAAAGGACAGAACAAATTGAGGGAATACAAGAAACTTATTGTGCAGGAAATATCGAAGAAGGAAATAGGTGAGGAAGAAGAGCAGAGGCATTTTAAGGAGACAATGGTGGGGTCTGCAGAATAAATGTGTGGTAAAAAATCTGGGAAGAAAAAATAAAAGGAAACAAAATAGTGAAATGATTTAATACTTCAAGCTGTAAAAGAAAGAACAAATCCTGGAGGAAATTTTGTAAAACAGTACTGAGGATGATCAGCAGGTACATTTTTCTGAAAAGAAAAAGTGTATGAAAGTAATTGAGGGAGAAAAAGAAAAAATGGAAAGAATTCACAAACAGATGATGATGACGACATCAAGGAAAACAACAATGAGCCACACAACAATGGTCTTTGAGAGAACACTTCTCAGTAAAATAGGTACAACAATGGCGACGGAGCAGTGTGAACAGTATGGTTTTAGATCTGGAAAATGTACCATAAATCTTATTTCTGCAGTTTAGCAGATAATGGGAAAAAGTTGGGAGTTTAAAAAAGGTGAACAAGCTGTTTATCGTCATAAAGAAGGATATGATTTGGTAAATAGGCAAGGATTACGGCAAGAACTGAGAATATGTACAGAAAGAATGTATTGGTATTATTAAGGAAATGTAGAGGGGTTTATAGATGCAGAATAAGAACACTGTGTGAAGATACACAATAGTTTGAGATAAGAAATGGACTGAAACAGGGAAGTATCTTATCTCCAACATTGTTTAACATAGTTATAGAGGGAATGAACAGCTAGGTGAGAGAAATAGTGGCAGAAAAAGACAAAAATATGATATTTGTGATGATATGAAGTTATGGGGTGAAACAGCAGACAATGAACATACCCAGTTGGATGCATGATCTAGTACTATGGAAAAATATGGACTTAAAAGTCATGAAAATAGTGAAGTGATGGTTTTTTTGGAAGAGACAGGAATATAGAAAGAAATATTGAATTGAATTGCTTTACAGACTTAATGTAACTTTTCAATGCCAAAGAAAAATTATGATCAGTTAGTTCATGGTAACTGTTTTAGGTTAAGCATATTAAATTATGGATTTTTTTTCACCGATATCTATTTTATATTATTTGGGTCTCACTTAGTAAATTTAATAATAATAAATTTAAATTAAAAAAATAAAACAAAAATCAAAATACACGAATGAGTCATGGTGTATTGTTAGATTACATGCATGAAAGCATGAATGTTTTTAACTGATTTCAATTCCTTATTGTTCAATTGATTCATCAGAATCTTATTTCAATAAAATCAAATTATAAACTGAAGTATCTCTTTACTAGAAAAAATATTTTAAAAGAAATTTATTTTAAATTTTAAAAGAAAAAACTTGAAAGACACATGAACAATTCTTTTTGTATAAACTCATATTTCTGTTAAGTTAATCATGCAGAAAAAGTCTATCATTTATGTTTTGCATAAACCATTAAAACTACTTTAATTTATCATTTTTAATTTTTGGATAACTGGTAGGATAGACTACCTAAACTAAATTTACCAAAATACTTGCTGCATGCTAGGTGGTAGTTCTGTTCAACAAACCACTCAAAAGTTTTAACAAAAAATAAATGCAATTAAGTTTTGCCAACAAGACAAAACTATAGCTACCAGGCTAGAGTAATGAATTACAAAATGAAACCATCAACATTTTAACTTCATAAGCAAACAAGTTTAATAATTTAAAAAATAGTAATTCATACTCCAATGAATCATATTACTTAATTCAGACCCACCGCTGATAAAAGGAAGTAAAGATATCAAAATACCAATAAAAGATAAAAACATCAAAAAAGAAGTAAGTTCTTTAACTAAAAAATAATTTAACAAATTGACTAAAAATATAAACTACTAAAAAAAATTACTAAAGAAAGGTCATTACTATCAGATATGGGTAGAATGACCTATTATTATCGGTATTTCACATTGGAATAATAATAATTTAATAAATTACATAAATTTGCTTTAAACAAAATATTTAATATTTGGCATTTAATAGTGCATCAAATCCTACACATTATTAGCAGATGGATAATGATTATATCTAATGAGGAAAAATAAAATTAGATTATGAATAAGACTAGATATGTGAATGGGTGACAAAATGTAAAATTAAAAAGGTTTAGAAAAATACATTTATGTGTTTAATCTCTGAGAATGCTGTAAAACTTAAAATAAAATCCAAACAGCTTGAAACAACAATCTGTTTTAACAATAAGTAATGAAGCAACATAATGAAGTTACAAACAAATAATAAAAACAATATTTAAAGACAATAAAACAGGTATAATTAGAACACAAGATGTGTATAATCAGTTGTTTTGTTACAAGCACGAATAATTATAATAGTAACTATAATTATACAGTTACAAATAAAATAATAATGTGAACTTAATAACTTTTAGCCACCACATGTTTAAAACAATCCAAAATTAAATATAATGAAACATTGGAATCATATATGAGGGAAAATTATTAATACATTATGAATTTATAAATTTTTCTGAAATATGTTTTAGCCTTTAAGATTACCTTAATTTCTCTTTTTTCTCTTGTTCTTCACGTTCTTTACGTTCTCTCTCTTCTTGTTCTTTTCTTTGAATTTCCAATAATGCTTTACGCCTTCTTTCAAGCTCTGCCTGTCCTTTTTCAAAATTTTCCTTACGCTTATCTTCAAATGTAACTAAAATAAAACAAAGATTTTAATTTTCTGATGCAGATAAAATTATTATAAGATTTTTTATAACTAAGTGAAAATACATTATGGTTTTTTTAGAAAATTGGAAACACATCATTATGTCATGATTAAAAAAACAGAATGATTTTTTAAATTCAAGATTCAGAAAAAATAAAAAACAAACTTATTAAAAATTAACATATATATTTTACTGTCATGAACACTATATAATTTAATACACCACTTAATGTAAAATAATATTTACAATATGCTGATAAAAATTATTTAAGAATCACAAATCTTAATGATTGAAAATAATCTAATTAATATAATAATGGACCAACTTCACAGATTCAATAAAAACTAATAATTATTTTGTACAGATTTATAAATAGAACACAGTAGTAAAAATAAAAATAGCTAAACAACTCATCATCAACCTGATTGATTAATGATAAGCAAGTCCAAGTTGTATAAATACTCTCTGTTCATTCTAAGGAGTTATCGCATAAACACACTGCAGACGACAGAGCGCTGTGGAACAGTATGCCTAAAACATATTTCATACTAATGTTACAATTTTTTGTAATCCTTCACAAAATTTTATACTTACTTTACAATTAATTTAATTACAATTAACATAATTCTAATTACTATTATAATTTATTTAATTATAATTATTTATTTTATTTATTTATACTTTATACAATTTTATATTAAACTTATAACTTTTTAAATCCTCACAAAATTTTTAATATAATAAAATCTACAAAAACAATAATATCCCAAACAATAACTATCATATTATTACGAATAATTTAACAGGTAAAATATATAACTTGAAAAAAATCTTACCACGTCAAAACATTAAGAAAATTGCTTACCTTATTCTCTGTCAGTGTCCGATAAACACTGGATTCCCTCCATTACATCCGATTCTTCATCACTCCAAGAAGTTGGCATTGACAACAAATCATGTCTAACATTAATTATTAGTTCACCAACCACAACATTGAGAAAATTATCTGAGTCCCACACACTTTCTTTTCTTCTTCTGTAACATGCTTCACGCACTGTCCAATTATCAGTTGATAACTAATTCATGCCTTTTTCAAGTAGGATTTTAACGTCTTTCATTTTAATGTATTATTATTTTGGGCAACATAGCCTTTTATTTGGCTCCACACTAACTCCATCAGATTAATTTTATACCAAAATCAGTATACAGTGATAAGGGGGAAGCTTTAATACTGTATGATCTTTCATTTCAGGCAAATCATCGATTAAAAATTTATTAAGTTTATCACTATTGTATTTTAAATGTTCAAGGAGTTCTGCTTTTAAACTGTTTTCTCCAATGTGGATATTTTATGATTGCAGCCATACAGCAATTTCTTGTTTCCTCCATGAACTGTTTGGAATAGTTTTCAGTTTTATACTATGGTACGGAGCATTGTCCATTACAACAATACTATTTTCAGATAATAACTTTTACAACAATACTTTTTCAAACCACCTCCTACAAATATCTCTGTTCATGTCATCATGGTAGTCTCCAGATTTTTTGGATTCAAAAATGAGTAATCCCCTCTTTAAAAATTCATTTTCATTGCCAATATGTATTACAATTAATCGCTTTCCTTTACTTTTTTTAGGTTGTAGGCCCCTGCTTAATCCCGACAGAAATGCTGTTTTTACCCATATAACTGTCGTATCACACCAAAACCTTGAAGTCGTGTGGCCTTTATTTACTCACATCTTATCCAAATAAAATATATTTCTACATGTTTTTCTCTAGCTTGCTATTTTTTTAAAATAATTACACTGCCAAATTATGATCTCTTCTCGATCAACAATTACACTTTTTTTAATTTCTTTTAATAAATTTAAGATCCATCAACAGTGGTAATTTGTTACTACTACTGCATCCAATCTTTGGTAAACACTTGTCACAGATTATCACAGCCAACAATTTTTTTAAGGTTGATATTTCATTTAAAAAAAAGAAATTATGTACTGTCAATCTTATTACATTTATGCCAAATTCATCCCATTTTCCTAGCACAGGTTTTCCACGTTTTCTATTTTTAACAGGAGTTTCTACCTTTCCTTTCCTATTTATTTCAGTCTGTTATCTATTAATACTACTAACAGACACACCAGTTAATTCGCAAGTAAGTTTCATTATTTCCTTTTTAACCAACATAGGATTTTTCTCCAGCAGTTGATTGAATACATTTAAAACTATTTTTTTTTTCATCAATTTGCCTTTTTCTGTGATTATTAAAAGATGTTCCTGAATTATCAGCCACATCGATAAACTATTAGAATAAACACACATACAGGCTGATCACACTATCAAATCTCACAACAATCAGTAATAATCGCACAATAACCGAATATAAAAACAAAGTCATGTGTAAAAAAATAGTACTGAAACACAGAACTACAACTGAGGTGTAGTACCTTGGTTAGGGTAATTACTCTTTTAGGGGTTATAAAGGAGTCCTCACCTTTCAGATACTGTATGTGTTTATGCTTTGACTGAAGAATATTCTCTTGAGATAACTACACTACAGACAAATAGTAAGTGTTCTTACTCTTTATGAACTGAATATGGTGGTATAATTTTTTATTATAATCTTTATTGTTAATAATAATATATATTTTTATATACAGGTGTACGTGTTATATGTAATCTGACATTAATAATAAAATTAGTCTAACACAGACTAATTTTATTTTACATTAGAATAAAATTGGTTCTCAGATAACATTGCTAATTTGATCTTTTACAACTTTGTAGTTCCATAATATCTGGAACATCTCAGAAAGTAGCAACCAGAAACTGAAGAATTTAAAGAGAGGACAAAATTATAAAATACCAAAAATATATTAATATACTAGTTCTCATGCAACACTTAGTGAAAGTTTACAGCATGTTGTTAGCATTTCTCAGAAGTTAAAATCGTGAAGATTTCAATATCCATGGTGATTTAAGGAAGATATTAAAAGCAGGTAGGGAGACAGAAAAAGGAATCTTATTCAGAAAATAAATTTATAAAATATAAAACATAAATTTACAAATTAAAAATACATTCTTAAATAATATTTTTAAACGTTGCTCTGTTGAAATACTAAAACATTAAATAACAAATAGTGAACCATCAAATTAGAATAACTGATTAGTTCATAATACATATATTAAAATATTTTTTGACATATTATACATCAAAAAACTAATTTTTAAAAATTAACACACTTGAATTTACTGAATTTGTAACAAATTTTGTTACATAATAATCACTGATAAAAACTTTTCTATTCTTAGTTAGGATAACAATGGTATATATACAACTTATAACACTAATTTTTCAAACAGTGTTATCAGCTTAAGAAAACCATTACAATTAATTTGATAGTTCATAAACTACTGTTTATATTTTTAAATATATAATTTTTCAAAATATTTAAATAAATAATGGATGTTCAGAATAATTCTAGGTGTTCTAATCAATATCTACTGGAGTAGCTAGTCTAGTAAATTTAATACTTTTTTCATTGTTCTATCGACAGTTTTTTTTAATTTATTAAATTTTGATATGCTAATTTTTAATTAACTGCATTATAAGTATTACATTTCTTAATTTGTTGATAATGACATAATTAACAAAAAGGTTTAAGATAAATATTTGGTATGCATGTTAAGCTCCATAACCAAACAGGTTGTAAGTGGCCTGACAAACAAGTTATAATCACTTTCAAAATTGGCACTTCCAAACTGGCTTTTTCTAACAACCATCTCAAGCCATACTTATCAAGGAAAATGAAGAATGAAGTGGATAATTGTTACCTTCTTTACTGAACCAAGCATACTGCTACATACTGGCATGTCAACCTCATTAAATGCAGTAGTTCAATTCTACAAGTAACATTTTCACCCTGTTCACTACAAAGACTAGCTGTACGGTGAACATCATTACTCATAGACAAAGCAACCTGATTAGTGCCTCTTATACCTTAGTTATTTTACATTTAGCATATTCTCAATAGTGAGAGATAATGTAAAGCAACAACAATTAATGTAAAGTAACCTCTTTGTCAAGGAAAAAATAATTTATAAGTAAACCAATTTATAAGTTTTCCTGTTTTAGTTGTTCGGTATTTCTAAATATACAAATGTTTGAAAATAATTCTTATTTAAGGTTAAAATTATATGGGAAAAAACCACGTTTAGAATACATCAAATGAATGATTTAACAAATATACTGAAATTAAAATATTGGCACAAAAAAATAGTTTTATCAAACCAGTCAGTGTGTGATCAATGACAGATAAAGGATCACAACAATCATTACATTAGGAAAAAAATTAACTCTACTAACCAGTAGAAATTCCAGCCAGTGGATCTCCTTGCTCACTGTTAATACTGTTTTGGCGTTGTCGTCGTAATGTGGGTGGTATCAAATCTGGTGGAAGAGGAACTGGTATTTTTTCACCAATTCTTGCTAAGTCACATAAATGCATTGCAAGAACAAATTCTTCACATGATAATTTACCATCAGCATCCATATCTGACAAACCCCTACAAAAAAAAAAAATCAAATTTATAAATTCTACATTACAGCTATAAGGAGTAATTGCCATAATAATTTAAAGTTCTATATCACAATAACCAGCAATTATAGAATCAAAGAATGAAAAATTAAATTAGAAATGGCAATGTAACTAATTATTTGTGTTCTATCATACAAAGATTCATAGAGGATACTATCAATCTCATTGTTTCATTAAATATGAAAATCAAAAATATCTATAACCGATAAGTTTTGCTTACATAAAATTAAACTGATTTCTGACTTCTATAAACAACTATGAGTATATTTATTATTTCATATTATTATTCACATTCAAAACAATTCCTCATTTAAAAATAAAATTATTGCTAAAACTATCATTAAATTCCATTTTTGTCATTCCAAATTAACAGTAAAACAAAGATGTGATTTATTTCCTGCTGCTAAAAAATAACTTCTGCTGGATGAAAATATTTCTCTTGATTTTATCTCTAATTACATAAGTTGCATAATATCAAAGGACTGGATTAAATAAAATTCCTTTTTTTTAATCTAGAACGCTAGGGTAACTGTTTCTGTCATTATTAAATTAATGATCGGTCCAATTATTCTACTGATGTAACAGCATTGTTCCATATTTGTTTTTAATAAGCTTCTATAATGAATGATTTTATTTGTACAACCAAATCATTATGCAAATGTCAAACATGCTGTTGTAATTTTTTTTTGATATATTAACAGGAAAATTTTGCACTTGTCTAATACATTAAACAAGCCTCAGAAAATCTAACACAGACAGTATGCTTTAAAAACAAATATAATGACTTCATCTAAGAATTGTGACAGAAATTTTTGATTTACTTAAGAAATAATTTTCTAACTTCAAATCACTTAAATATGTTCAAATTTCTTTTTTAGTCTTTTTGTGCTAATACAAATAACCAAAACCACATGTAAAAAAAAAAGAATACATTTACACCAAGGGATTACTGTAAATATAAAAATCTACTTTCTCCACTATCACTATCTCAACAGATTACACTATCAAGAAACAAATAAACATAAAGAAGATTGTTTTCAAATAAAAAAAGAAGATTTTACATCAGGACAAAAAAAGAAAAATATAAATTAAATGAATTGATATAAAGTCAAGAAGTAATATTATAAACAACGTAAGAAAAATTTGCTATTAAGAATTATTATTTAGCAAGCAGACACATGTTGTGCTACTTACTGCTGGTACATAAAATCAGCACATGTGATACAAACAACAACCATCTAACACTGTGATTATGCATGTGCTGGAACTAGAAGGTGAGGGCAATTTCCTAATCATTCCTCTGCTATACACCCAAAAAAACAATTTCTCATTGCTCAAGAAAATAGTGGGATGGAATTATTTACAATTTATTAATTTCTCTTCAAGTCATGTGGCTAATGAAGACTTTAAATTCATCAAACATAAACTGATGGTTTTACAAAGTAATTTTGCCATCACTATGTTTTTAGCAATTATAACTTCTGCCAGTCCTGTTTCCCCACATTATCAATGGTTGACAAGGTAAACTGACCTCTTGCTGGAGATAATTAAAAAAAAAAATGTGTTAAACACTTTTGAAATAAGTTTAAACAGTCAAACTCAAGCTCTCACAAAATTAAAAAAACTGATGTGGACAACACATCTTCCTTGTACGCCTATTAAATTAACATTTACACATTTTTTTTAAAATGAAAAGTACATAAAATTTTATTTCATTAAAAACTTCTATTTTTCATTTTTTTGTTATTGAATTATTATTCATTGTAAAGATCTTTTACAATAAGTTTAATAAATCAATATATTTAAATTAAAAAAAAAATTTAAAAAAAAGGAGATGAAGTCTGGTTCGACGATGTGCCTTCCCCTAAGATCCAAATATTTCATTAATTACAATTTTATTTGGCTATAACTTGGAATCAGTGAAAATATGTACCACTTATACGATATATTGTTAAAAAGCTCTCAATGAGGGCTTATTATGCAGTTAAGAAAAAGTCCAAAATCCAAATTTTTGGGGATTTTGGGCTTTTTTGAACACTTTTGGTTCAGTTAATTGCAATCAAAAGGGAAGGTGCACAACTAGATGTTACAACAGTTCTAAATCCAAAATTTCAACTGCTACGGCTAATCGTTTTTGAGTTATGTGAAATACATACATATGTACATACAGATGTCCCGCCAAAACTAGTCAAAATGGATATTTCTGTTGAAATCTGGAAACTGAAAATTTTCACAATCACAATACTTCCTTTACTTTGTACAAGGATATAAAAAGTTAGTATAGTGCTCAATAATAGCACACAAACTAATTTAATTTGGACGTAACAGAAAAAGTGCTTACTTATCAGAAACAAATATTTCATATTTAATTTTTTTTTATAAATAAATGAAATTAAGTCTTTAGGAGTATTTCTCAGTTAAATGAAATTTTTTTTACTCATTATCATTTTTTTCATTATTTTGAGTTAGATTACATCCATTTCAATCAGCTGACTCATATGCTTTAGTTTATAACAGAATTAATGATCCTGCAAAAACTTAACTTTATAAATTGTACAGGTTAAAATTCTTTTTATATTTTATGAATACAGCAGTTTTTCTTTAATATTTACTTACTTACAGTCTTTATTTTGACCAAGATAAGACAATACACCAAACAATCAGTAAAAATGTTTTTAATACATCTTTTGGTCAATAATATCAATTACAATGCAGGATGTTACATAAAAAATCACAATCTTACAGCAACAAACTGTCATACTTTACATACTTTAAAAAAGAGATTAAAGAATGAGAAAACAGAAAAAAAAGAGTTGCCATCTCACATTCTATAGCAGCACAAAGTGAACTTCAGTGGAAATGTGTGAGAAGGAATGAGTTAATGAATCTACAGGCCTACCTTTTACACTGATACTCTTTTGTGACATTGCGCAATTCATAGAAAATTAAAGTGTTCTATTTATATGTGTATATGAAGGCATCCTTGACAGGATCTTCCTATCAACCAATGGCATCCTTTCCATCCACTAAAATTCAGTCAAAAACATCAATCATGTTTTTAAAATAGAATGTAATTTAATTACAAAATTATATAGTCATACAATTAAGTAGTGGATGTTCAGTAAATACGGGAACTCAGCCAAGAAAAAAAATTACAAAAAAAAAAAATAAAAAATGCAAAATGAATGGATTTTGTTATCAACTTAGAATAAATGCTCAACCACCATTGATTTATTTAAGTAAGTTAAAATGACATAACATATTACAGAGCACTTTATTAAACATATTTTTATCAATGGTCACTATAATTTCTATACAGAGCACTTTATTAAACATATTTTTATCAATGGTCACTATAATTTCTATTATTAAATGACATAAATCAAGAAAGTTGGAATCTGAGGAACATATCTTTAATAAAATTCTCAGAAAAAAATCAACAGGAATCAAATCTGAACTACGAGGGGATATAGTCTGTGGTAAATAATTCTTTGATGATAAATAAAAAAAAACTTTTTCTTAAAAGTTTGATGGTGCTCGCAGCTGTTGTGTGCCATCCTGCTGAAAGTAACACCTGTGATCATTCACCTCCAAACATACAATAAACTGCTAAATAATGTTTTAATAACATTTCAAGGTGCCTGTCTGTTTAAAGAAAACTACTTCGATTACAAATTTTCTGGATATTGTGAACTAAATCCCAAGTTTTTGGGGATGTAATTCAGTTTCAAATGGTGGTTGTAGATTCTCTAATGGGGAAATATGGTAGTTTTGTTAATTAACATAGCCTGATAAATGCATCTAAGCTTCATTGCTAAAAAAAAATATAAAAAAATACTGAATATAAAATGCCTAAACTTCCATGTATCAATTACAGGAACCAGACATAGAAATTATGACATCTTCAGTAATCAATGAAAGACAAGGTTTCAACTCTTGTCTCTATGAAAAATGTTGTAGGTATAATTTCAAATGGTTTTCAGTATTTTATGTGTCAAACCAACACTTATGTTTACAGTTCAAATGGGTTTATGAACGAATACGCTGGGAATACTGGCTGTACAACCACATACCTCTTCCACCTTCATTGGTGTTCTAGCACCACTATGATCGTTCACTATAAATGTTACATTCGAGGACAATCACTACATGAATGATCTTCAAGATTGTAATCATTCTGAAAATGATTGTAATCTTCTAACTGTTTAATTTTTAAATTCATCATCTCCAAAATTGTCTTTAAAACATGCATGAATAATATATATTACAATTTCATTTCAAAATAATGTTGAATTAATGAAAAGTGGAGTGTGGAGAAAACAACATCATGACACTTAAACTCATTCAAGTGTACATAAAAACTATATTAAGAAACAAATTGAGATCTTCATTTGTGACATGTTATAGACATTCACCGTTATCAAATGTAAATCTTAAAGTTCCGCTTACGTAATTAGTATTTTCCTACTGATCTTTTAAAATCAGAACTTACTAAACATCTGTTATAATTATAATCTTTGTAGCAAAAGCAAACTAAAATAAATTTAAGAAAATACAAACCATATTTGTGCAAGAACTGGTTGTGGAAGCTGAGAAGCCATTAAAATATTCCTTGCTTGAACACCAGTGAGGTAACCTGATCTTGTGCGATCAGTTGTATTAAACAGTTGAGTATATTTCAATTTAGAGGAATGCGGTACAGCCCATTCAACTAACGGTGAAGCAGATGCTAATCTAAACAGTCATTAAAGTCAACAGTCTGATAAAAGTACAGTAAATTTATTTTCACATCTGATAAAGCATGCACATTTTAAGAAATATTTAAATAAAATGATAATTTTTTATTAAATACTACACATTTACATTTTTTTATAAAGTACAGCGCAGATCATTAAATTTCTAGAAAAGCTTAAGAAAAAACAATTTTACAGAATGATCTAGGCACATTTAGTAGTAGTACTACTTAAAACTCAGATTTAATTATAGAATCATAGAAGTTTTTCTGAGCACGATACACCTTATGCTAACAAAACCTTAATGATTCCTCAATGGAAAAGAAGTTTATATTACATACTTGAAAACAGGTTTCAATCTAAGATCTTTGACTGATCTTTCCATTCAATAGCGAAAATCAAAATAAAAAGGTAATGAAATTTGTAAGCTATTCAATGAAGTAATAATAACAATGATCAGATCTTGGCGGTTGGGAAATATAAAAGGAGGAGTATATGAAACAAACCATAAGGAGCATTGGGAAGGTGAAAGCTTAACAAGTACAATGGTGTGAAAGGTAACCAAAGAAAAAATAAAGATGTATTTTGTTAAACAAGATGGAATGAAGAAGGCTAAAGGGTGAGAGAAGAACTCACATATGATTAACAAAATAAAGAAGGCATGTGCAAGTAAAATCTTCATTAAATCCCTTTAATAAACAGCTCATTCTCAATGTATTTCTTCCCAACAGTACATTTTTGAAAGATCTAGTAAACATAAGTCCTTTAGCACAGGCTGACATCAAATTTCATGATGTCAGAACATTTCAAACAGTCAGAACTGTTTGAGGATAAAGACAGAACAAATGGCAACACACACAAAATATTATAATCAGTATATGGCCTATGGGCTAAGCTGACCTTAATTTTTTGATAAAAATAAATGCGGTCATATTTTTGACAAATAAATATTTTCCTTCTTATACATCCTTCTTACACTAATGGTAAGTATTATTCCCAAATTCATCCATACAATGCAGGTACAATAGAATTTATAGAATTACTGCAATGGGATGAAATGTTGATCTCTGTTAAGAGTATAGTAGAACTTATAAAACCAAATAATCTCTAGTCTTAAAATTTATATAATCTACAAGTTCAACATAATTAGGAGTTACTAAGTTTTGAAAATAAAATATTTTGTAATAATGAAATAGAATGAAACCTATTTTAAATAATAGCATTAAAATTGATTGGTAAATTGAAATAATAAACAGCATAATCATTCCATATGATTGATATTAGGCTTGAGCAGAGGAATGTAATATTTGTAACCAAATGGAAATACTATCACCTCATATCAGGATTCAAACTGAGAATCTGATTTAGTTCCCTATCAACTGATTCTGAGTTAACTTCCTATGAATGAGCTGATATCTCATAATTACTTTTGACAACATCATATGAATAAATAGATCAAATCTTACACTTACAGAAACTACTACAAACAGTACAAAATAAATTTACTTAGTAAACTATATTTACCTATCAAAACTTGAGTACTCTCAATTCTGCATTGAAATAGTTATATGCCATCATACCAGCTTTTAATCTTACTTAAGGTACACTTCTCGATTGTATAACCTTAAAAAATACTACAAAGATAATCTTACCACTAAATACTATGTCATCAGCAGGGAATTATTTTGCATTAAAAAACTGCTATTATTTATTAATTTTTTTTTAAATGTGGTACTTACGGAGATTCAATTGATCCAACTCTTTCAAGACTTGGTTGAGCAGCTGGTGCAACTGAAATTAAAACAAAAATAATAAATACCTTCTTTTAGTATATTCAAGTAAAAAAATCAAAAATTTCTCAACTTATGGAATGACATTTCATTGATGAATATGAATAAAGACATATAATTAAAACTTATAATTTAATATTAAATTTAGTTGCTAGTTGTTATTTATGCATTTTAGTGGTAAATTGTTAATTAACTGCAAGTGTGCATATAAATATACTTCTTTCACAATCTGAACTATTTCCCTGTTCAAGTTTCTTCAGATCAGATCATCAACATATTTCCATTTTTCTTTGAAGAAACCACAGGTGTATCCATCACTTAATGGTATTACTAAGACAAACAGCCTCTCTGAACCAACCTCATTTCTCATGTACCAGAATCTTTTTGCTTGAGTGATACTCTTTTCCCAGTGTTCGTACCACTCTCTTTAAAGTTGTTTGTCAGCCCCTTTTGGGTAAACCCTCATTTATTTCATGCTTAGTACTCTTACCGATTAGAGATCTAGAGGAATTCATTTCACTACCAATTTTCTTACCTCTTTTTCAGCTGGAAATAGCTTATAAAACGCATAAGGTAAAAAATACCAACTTTTTTAAAAGTTGTCTTTCTTCAGAATGTAATAGAAAGAAGTAGAAGTAAAAAAGCTAAATGTGTTCCTTGCAGTAGCTGGAAAGGTCTGATGGAACTGGCAGACTATAAAAAATAGATTAGTTGATAACAAAAGAAAGTGGAAAGGTACACACTACAAAACAAAAAAAAAACAACACCTTTTTAAACACCAAAATAGCAACAGTTGATACAAGCATATCAATATGTGAACACTAGCAGAATAATAAAATATAACTCACTAATTCAGAAACATTTTTTGGTGCTTAAACAATCTTTATTCCTGAATTTCAGAAAACAAAACTAGTATTGATGTTTAATTATTATTATTAACACTATCATGTTTTATATAAAGCCAAATTATTATTATTTTGATCATAATTTTTTATGTGGATGGACAGTGCCTGTCCTAAATTTTAGCAAATTGATATGCCAGAAGACCATCTTGCATCTATGCATTGACCATCTTGATATTTAATGTTGTATTTCCTAACTTTATCAACAGATTTCATAGTATGAAATGATTTACTGTATTCTTTTGTCTATGCAGAGAAATGTTTTCCTTTGTGCCTTTTATAACCTAATCCTTTACAATTCTGAGGTTATATGCAAAGTTTACTATGGCGGGTTACCATTCTAATAATAATAATTTATTATTATAAAATTATTTTGATAATATACTGGGTGTACTGAAATTTATGTTTTTCACTAAAGGCATCAGGACATAAAATAAGTATACCCAAATATAATGTGATTTGAATGAGCTTAAATAATTTTTTCTTAATATTGTTCTAAATGAAATAAATTGTTAAGTTTGACTAAAATCAATAAACTGAATATTTTATAATTCATCATTTTATGTTTTAATTTGACTTTTTAAATATAATATTTCTTGTGAAATACAAGAAATATTGTATTTACAATTTGTAATAATATCAATATGATCTACAATCTAAGAACTTCTTAAGTTCAAAAAATACTTGAGAATATTAACTATATTTTTTAACTTGTGCTTGTTAAAAATAAAATGTTCTGCTGCTTTAGATAACTTTGAATTTTCATTTTTGCTTCAGAAAAACATTATTTGAGTGAGAGATTTGATATACAAATACACATTTTATCACAGACATCACATTTATATTTATTTTTTTTATCACATTAGTAATAATATTTATTAAAAATCAGTATTGAATATGGTGTCCAAGAGACGAAAGACACCCCTCAACTGGTGGATTCACCATCTTATCACAATGATCAGTAATACAGACAATTGATAAAACAGAATATTAATTTTACACACATACACTCAAGATTACAATTTTGTTTATTTATTTTACTTAATTAAATGAAGTCAGTTAAACCAATGTGTCAAAAATATAATTTTCAATTTTAAAACTAGTTAATAAATCATAAAGGATTAGCTAAATTAAGAAAGTACATAACTCATAAAATCACATTTAAATGCTAACACAATAAAAAATATACAATTAATAATAATAATAATAATAATTTATTATTACAGCATATTTACTAGATACATACATTTATCACACACTAATTAATGATAATTACTAGTTTTACATGATGTAGGAACTGAATGAAGTACGCACCCTTTCTGATATTTTTTACAAAGGATAAAAAGGATAATATTGATATATATGAATATTATCAACTAATAGTAAAATATTAAAAATACTTGACTTAGTTGATATTATGTAATCAACTAGACAACTATGTAATCTACACCCTGCGGAATATTTTTTTCCTAGTCTGTTAACCCAATGGTGATGATGGACGGACAGTACCTGTTCTAGATCCTAGCAAGTTGATATGCCAAAAGACGGGCATTGACCATCTTGATATTTAAAGATGCATTTCTTAACTTTATTAATAAATTTTTTGTACAAACTGATTTACTGTATTCTTTTGTTTATGCAGAGAAATCTTTTCCTCATGTACAATCCTTTTATAACCTAATCCTTTACAATTCTGAGGTTATGTGTAAAGTGTTTACTATGGCAGCTTACCATTCTGCTGACATTTGCCCATTAAACAATGATTTTGATGTGTTTATAGATAATTTTTTTGAATGAATCCGATGACAGTGTTGTAATTAGCGAATGTTCTGACAGTGTAGATAGTAGTGGCACTACTATGGCTATGGGGCTGTGGTGAAATAAATGAAGATTTTTCTAACCAAAATGAATTCAGTTGGGAGTGGAAACTTGAAAAAAATGATGTTCGTGAAATTCCACTGGTAATAATGGAATTAATCCTATAATAATGCGTCGTGTTACTAATATAAATAAAGAATTAGATGTAGTCAATCAGTTTTTAGATGAAATTTTCTGTCACCAACTTGTTTTGGAATCAAATGCTAAACAATAACAATAAATGGACGAAACAACTCCTGATGAACTAAAAGCTTATTTTTCTTTTATTATTCTTATGTCACAGTATAAAAAATCAAAATTAAATAATTATTGGACAACCCACAAAATAAGTGACTGCACAATTTTTTCTGAAACAATGATCTGAGACAAATTCAAGCTTATTTCTAAAAATCTTAATTTCTCTTCTAATAATATGACAGATAAATGCAATAAAATATGGCCTATTACTAATTATTTAGTAGATAAATTTAAAAAAAGTGTATACTTCTAATAGAAATATATGTATTAATGTAAGCCTAATGGCTTTTAATGATACGTTTTCTTATATTCAGTTCAATCCTTCCAAACAGATCCATTTTGGTATAAAGATTTATAAGTGTATGGTGCAGAAAATGGATATTGTTATAATTTTAAAATATATGAAACTAAAGAAAATACAGAACATACTGTTAAGAGATTTTAGTGTTAACGAATTAGTAATTTTACAATTATGTAATGATTTATTCAATGAAGGTAGAGTTCTGTACAGAGCATATTGGTATTCTTTCTCTGTACCTTTCTGTTAATCTTCTAAGATGTGGTACATTTGCTGTTAATACTGTAAAAGAAAAGATTTAATACTGTAGAAAAATAGAAAAGATTTATGCAAGGAAATGATTAAGACCGAATTGACAAAAGGTGAAATCACATTTTCAACTTGCAATAATTTGTTATGTGTCTATAGAAAGGCAGAAAAGATGTAGTAATACTTTTTTCCCTCCATGAATTTCCAGATTTTGTGGAAGTGGTTCCACACAGGAAAAAGTGAAAACCAAACCCCAAGGTAGTGTTAAAACCAAATATTGTAACTAATTACAAACACTTGTGATGTAGACAGGCAAGACCACATGTGCTTAACCTATAATGTGGCACTATGCAAAGGGGCACAAAAATTTGTTTTTTTTATTTATTCGATCTTTGTTTATACAATACCAGTGTCATTCACAATCTAGCTAGTGTTAAAAACGAAATTTCACTGATTTTCATCTAAATGTAGTGAAACAACTTTTAAAAACTGTAACACTCCCTGAACACAATCAGGAGGTTGGAAGACCATAGACATCAGGTGACAACCATTACACTTACAGACCAAACAGTGGAGGTCTTTTCATTGAAAAAATCCCAGCTATAACACAATAGAGGCCATCTAGAAAATGTAGAGTTTGTGCAGCCTACAATAAACGCTCAGAAACAGTGTATCAGTGTAAAATGTGCCGTGTGCGTTACATTCAGACAATTGTTTCGAAAAGTACCACACCCAATTAAATTATTAAAACTGTGTAAAAAAAAAACATAAATTTTAGGATTAAAAATGTCACAGGTTTCATCAATTAGAAAAGGAAAGTTACATTCCATTTACATTTCTATTCCATTATTCTAGTAATATACATAGCATTAAGAGAATAGTTGTAAAGCGTAAAAATATTCAGTCATGACAGCTAAAAAAAATCTAAAAATTCAGTCACTAATGGATAAAAAAGAGCTTAAAATATTAACAATATATTAAGGAGGACTGATTGAAGAGTGACTAATTTATCAATACTTAAAAAGTAACTATAGACCCACAACTACCAAAAACCTAAATTCCTCCTTGCATAACCTCAAAAAATTTTGATATTACTTATTATTAATGTGATTGTCATGAGCCATTCACATTGCGTGTGTTCACCAATTAATGCAATGTTTATACAATCTATTATCTCAATTAAAAAATGCATCATCATATCATACAATTTCATCACATCACTACAACTACTGAAACTCCTAGAAACTTTTGAAAGTCCAGGTAATCAAGAGACCACAAATTGGTATCTTGGATACCTTCACACCACAATCAATCACTTCTATGAAAAACAGGATTTATCTCAAAAATGAAATTACCCAATTTTCCCAGTAATCACTAAACAATATAATTAAATACAATATAATATAATTAAAAATGCATTTAAATGTGTTAATATATTTTTTCCATGTATTGTTAAAATACAGACTACAGCATTTATTTACTATACTGTAACGTAGAATAATATATGAAAATATATATCATTGATACATGATATGAAATATATTCTATTTACTGAAAAACAGAGTAGTGATGTAAAAGAAATTATAAAATTACCTAATTATTCAATAAAAACAGACCTACATTTTACAATTGATAATTAAATTTAAAACTTCACAGACCCCAAAATTAAACATTTTTAATAACACTTTGTATCACATAAAGATAGTTATACTTTTCTATTTCTCAGTAACCCAAGATGTTATATATTATTCCAGATTTCTGTAGTTAGAAGCAACTTTACTTTAAAATAAATTTTCCTAAATGTTTATTAAAAATAAGTGTTAAGCATTTTTCACTTTGTAGGTAATAAGTTCACTATATCAGCTGGATGAATGTATGAATATGATGTAAAACTTCTGTAATGTATGAGGAAAAGACCAGATCCAAATAGTTCAATAGAATGAATGTAAGTTTAAGTATACTTCCTGAATTGATGCACTGCATCAACACACTTACTGATACACTTCATTAACTGATTATCATGGCTTATCAAACAATATTAGCACAAAACACGGATATAGTTTTAAGAGAATGAAGTATGAAGCATTAAGCTTTTTACCAGTAACACATCTCAGATAGAATCAAAGACTTGAAATCAGTTCATAATTTTCCCACAAAGAAATCATGAAAGCAAAAATTAGATGTACTCACCAGAAACTGGAGGCTGTGGAACTGATGGTGGTATAGTTGCAGCAGGTGGAATTGTCTGGGTAACTCCTGTAAGAGAAACTGTACTGGACGGTGGAGTACCAACACTAGCTAGAGGTGCTACTTGAGTTGGTGGAATGATGCCCATAGGAACTGCAGGTGCAATATTCATCAACGTCTGACTCATACCAATAACAGAAGACTGTGGGACAGTAGGTGGAACTGTAGGAACAGGTTGTATGCCAGCAACGAGTGGTACAGAGGGCACTGACGTAGGTGGAATGGCTGATCCAGGAGGTGATATTAGATTTGGAGTGCCAACACCAGATGGAGGAGATATTATTTTAGTAGGTGCTATAGGTTGTGACTGAACAGAAGTAGCCAATGGTATTCCAGGAACTAATGGAGCAGTAGCCATGGGTAGCGGACTGGGTGCAGGTGGTACTGGAGGTCTAGCTGGAGCAACTCCTGCTAACAGGTTTCCACCAGGTGAACTAGCTGTAATAAATAATTGCCCAGAAATGTATAAAAAATACCTAAAATATATTTCAAAAGACATAAATACATTCAGTTAAATAACAAGAATTGATAAGAAATAGTCAAAAAGTTTGAAATATACTCTGTGATTTTTGGACTTAAATGGTTATGTATTGCTTATAGATTCAAAATAAATTAAAATTATATATATAAATATATTTTCTCGCTCTTCTTTACCTGTTTTCCTGCTTCAGGATATCCCAGGTCAGGTCATCTGTAACACATTTCTATTTTCATCTTTACCTTTGAAGAAACCACAAGTAACAGCTCAGGAAAATCTACACTCATACAATACAATAAACAATAGACTCATTATCTACAAATAGACTGTAACAGCAGGGAGTGGAATAGTTAATTTTATTTCAATGATTGATACAGTAATCTTGTATTTCCATAGCATTAATGTTTTATATCTTTAATTACTTTTTACAAAAAGATATTCTAGCGAAGTTCAAGTTTCTGTAAAAAGTATTTCGCAAAGATAACAAATAAAAGCAATAAATGATAACAAAATTAATTTTTAATAAAATAGTTAAATTCTGTTACTAAACTTTAATTTGTCACGTTTTTTTATTAACAAACAAATACTTCTTTTTTAAGGCATTCTAAGTTTGGTCTTTTTATTTATATTATTTTTTGAACATTTTTCTTTAAAATTTTGTTTCAATAATCATTTAACCCATTCTTTGTACCAAACAATATTAAAACTAAAAAAACATTTTAATCTGATATGTTGCACATGTCATATCAGTAGAAATTCAAGTTTTAATCAATGGGTGAACTCTTGAGGTATGTGTACTAGCCAGACATAGACATATCTCCGACAGGAAAAAACCAATAATAACCCAACTAAAAAAAAATTTAAGAAAATCAGCTGAAACCTTGTACACAGTATGCTCCCTTCTCCTGATCAGAATATGTCAATTAGACTTGTTTCTAACTCATCACCAAGCATAACTTTGTTAAGGCTAAAAGTTTCTCTAAAAATACCTAACAGCCAAATAAATTTCTAAAACACCTATAAGGTGAGAGAAGTAAAGTTTAAAACAATATAAGTATAATTAAATATTGGCCATAAAGTACTTAGATATGAAAAGTTATATTTTTGAAAGCAAACTATTTTTGATAGTTGTAGTTTTAACATTGCAAGAAAACATTTTTTTGGAGAAGGGAACTTAAAAGGGTATTTTTGAACCTTGCTAAATTGGTAAGATCCAATTTAGGGAAACTTCATACTTTTTTCTGATCCATGAGCTAAAGGTTATGAAAAATTTAATATAAATAAAAACCTTGTTTAAAAAAGTGGCTTTAAAAAAAATATATATTTTTATTATGCATTTCCTGTACATAAGGCATTATTCTTCATTGAAGAATAACACTTAAAAAAATAATAAAAACACTAATTAATAATCAATATTTATTATTTAATATTAAGAAACATACCAGCTGATTGTACAAGTGAGAACATATTCGCAGGCAAGGTCTTAGGTATATCAAATCCTCTGAGTTTCAAGTTAATTAATTTACAGGCAATACTAAATTCATTAATATTCATCTTTCCATCTGCATCTGTATCTGCTAGACCCCTGCATTAGAAACATAAAATCAATATGTATCACATAAAAATATATAATTTTTCAAAAATAAAATACCAAAATCATATTAAAATAATTAAATCAAGAAAATCAAAAGGCAGAATAATACTGCAATAAATATGGAAATGTTTAGAGAATTTCTTAGATATGACTTTATCAATTAATAATTAGTCAATCATAAACATTTACTTCAAAATAAAATACATTAACTTTTAAGTTTAAAAAAAAACCAGGAGTAACAATTAAAATAAACTAAGAAAAGAAAAAAGTGCAGTAAAAACATGTTTACCCAGATCAAACAAGACCAAAAGTAAAGTGGAAGGTACAAAGATATGAAAAATATAGCCAATAAGACATTAATAGTCTTTTTATTAGGAATAGCATTATCGGATGTTCTTACAATATTCATGTATATATTATGTACTTATTTATATATATATAAAACAGGAAAACAAAATATTCAGATCCCAAATAAGTCACTACGCAAATAATGGAAATAAACATAAATACGCAGATAAAATATTAGATAAAAACAACCATTTTACAATATTATGATATTATTACTTAAAATAAAAATATTTATTACTTAAATAAAACATATATAAATAGCACGTTTTTCAAATTTAATGATAAATTTTATGAACACTGTCATGGGTTAGGCATGGGAATGCCTATTTCGCATGTTTGGCAAATTTTGTAAATTTCAAATAAAAGCTAAAGTAAGGGGTAAAGTGGCTTTCTATAAAACACATGTAGATAGTATTTTATTGTTTGCCGGAGAACCAAATTGAGGAAGAAATTAAAGAATTTAACAATTATGTAAGGACTTTAAATTCACAAGAGAAGTGGAATGTGATTAATGTTTGGTGTTTCTTGATATGACCATATCCCATCAGAATGGAAAAATATACACTAGTTGGTTCGCTAACAAAACTTCTTCTGCTAGATATTTAAACTATCCGTCAGCTCAGTTATATCATATAAAAGGGTTGTAATAAAGAATTTAGCAACAAGAGCAACAAAACTTCTTTCTGTTCACTGATCCAGTCAACAGAAAGAAGGTATTAAGGAAACAAAATATCTTTTGTTAAAAAATAATTACCCTGCAAAAATTGTTAACAATATTTACTGTGATAGCTTTTATAAAATTATCAATTCTGAAGGTAACAACAGCAGAAACATTATGGGAATTACTATTTGTTATAAAAACTATTATTAACATTACATAACCATTCCATATATCCAGAATTTATCCAAAAAAATTAAAAATGTTTTAAAACAAGAATTCAAAGTGAAGTTTAAAAACTTCAATGATTTTAATCACTTTTTCTCTAAACTGAAATTGCAATTGAGAAGCTTAAACAGTCTAATATAGTATATAGCATTCAATGTAATTACTGCCAAGGATATGTATAGCGACTATGCGATATTTAAAAAAGCATTTGGAGGTGCATAAATATCGGAAACATGAAGTTATATCATTATCCAAACACCAAAAAGAAAATAAACATAGTTTTTATGAGCAAGAAATATTTTGGATTATGGTATAAATAATAACAGAATATTGGTGCTAGAAATGATTATTATTAAATTTAAAAATTAACAGATTAAGTGGATTGTGTGCTTGTGTAATATAATATTTCATCTAATTTAATTTGTGTTATGTATGATTGCTGTATGGGGGAGGAATTTTTGGGGGTGTGGTTTTGGGATTTGTTGTGGTTTGTTGTTTGTTTCCAGTATGGTTGAATGGTGGGATAGTTTAGGTGTATTTACCAATGTGTCACTGTATATAGACTCGTCTAATATTGTTGAACAATTGATTGATTAGGTTTTTTTTAGTTGCATTTGATAAAGCCCTGCATTGAAGGCAAAAATTTTTTACCTTATTGTTTTAATACTGTCTTAACTATCTTTACTTATTGTTTTATTATTTTATTAATTATTGTTTTATTTTAAGTAATTGTAAAAATGTTTTAAAAAGTATTGTAAAATGGTTGTTTTTACCTTAAGAATTATAATATGGAATATTTGTGATATAAATACATTATCTGCATATAAATAAACACACACACACAAAATTATGTAAAATGAATTCACTCATATTTTTCCATTTTAAAACTACTATTTTTAACACACACAATAATAAGTGAAATAGGTGTGACAAACCTAAGGACAAACATTTTCTTTTATTTCTTCATTATTTCAGATCTATCTCGGGAATTTTGAGTCTATTATTTACAATATCAGGATGTTGCCACCACATAAATGACATGGTCCATAATGACAGAAATTAAAAACTTTAAAATGCATTTTCTTTTACACTGTATTTTATTTTATTACAGTCAACAATTTCTCTCAATAGTATTATTTTTTTTTTTAATAGCAATATTTAATTGTTAGTCCTGATTGAGTGCAATATATAGGGTAAAAATTCAACACATAACAATTAAAAAAAAATCAACAGGGTAAAGGATTCTGTACAATGTAAAACAAAACTAATGGGAGGAAAATAATGTAATAATAAGACTAAATTCTACAGGATTTGGTTGACTAATAACATTTATGTTAATTAAAAAAGTAAGCCAAATATGTAATCAATAACTAATTTTTAGTAATTAAAATAAGCCTGTCGTAGAGCATAATTTTGTATATTAGAATTACGTTTATAAATGCAATATAAATATTTGAAATCTTGAAACAATTATAGTAAACTGTAACTTGATAATAATTGCAATGAATTTTTTAAATCAACAACTAAATACACAGTAATTTCATAAATATGTAATTTGTAAAAATAAATGAACTAGTACTGTCAATAATTTCTTACTGCGGGAAAAAAATTTAAGTCACCAAGGTTTAAACTGGATAAACCAAAAATCAGGACCACTAGGATCAATATAAAATGATTTTAATGTAAATTATTTAGTAACTTATACCTAATTCTTTGGTCAGAATGAAAATCAGTAACAAATATTAAACTGCTTACCATATTATACCCAGTACTTGAGGTGGCAGTTGTGACTGAAGAAAGAAATCTTTGGCCTGTACTCCAGTAACAATACCATTGACTGGTTTCAAAGTATTAAACTGCCCCTCAAATCTTGCTCTTTCTTGTGGTGTGATTACCCAAGGATCCATCTGTAATAATTATTAAAATAATTCTAACATTTTAATTTTCAAAAAACATGCAATGAATAAAAAAGTACTAAGTCTTAACGTACATTGATAAAACTGTATGAATTTACCCCTTATGAGAAAACAATATTAAAACACAGTAATTCACACAACATAAATTAAATCAACATACTTAGATCCATTATGTTTTACACACAGCCAATCTCTGTGGCAAAGTGGTAGCACCTCTGCTTTTAATTGTGAAGGTTGTGGGTTCAAATCCCAGACAAGTTTAGTATTTTTCATAGGTTATAAAACTCATTAAAAAGAAAAAAACAACCCATTAATACCTTAACCTGCTTCAGTAATACTACCTCATGAAATCAGTCACACTTTTATAAAAACCAGATTGACTTCTACAGAAACGTTTACACACATATTATTCAGCATACATAATTTAAAATTCATTTTTTCTCCTAATTAAACTCCTATGTTTGTATATACTAACAATATAGTACATTTATAGACTTATGCAACAAATTTTTCGTTATGAGTAGCATATGTATATTTATTTACATATGATTATAAAAGAATACCCTATATGTATCACTATTTTCTGAGAGAATCAACTACCTGAACCATTTAAATTATGCATTTTTAAATGAAAACAAAGCCTTTACTACAGTCATGTTTACAGGTTATTTTTCCATACCACTATGTTTGTTTGATTTCTACAATATAGATGATGATTTAAAATTAGATATAGAGCAATTATATTACTCAGATATAAAGAACTGCTATTCCTCTTAAGGCAATAGTTTAATGCAAGCAGGCCTATGGATGACAAGAATAACTGGCTGCCATTTTATACCAAAGGTAAATAATTTACAAATGATAATTTCAAGTTTTTTCCTTACAAATGATAATTCCAAGTTTTTCCCCTTGCCCTAAGGATTGAGGCCTAGCTGTGGGCAAAAGGACATGTTCCCCAAGTTGCAGATGGGAGAAAGGCCATCACTATGATGGGTAGCTGCAAATAAGCAATCTTTGAAAGACAGCAGCAGAACCGAGGTGTGATGGGGTACTGCCAAGATTGTCTGGCTTGAACTACCTAAGATTGTGTCGCGTAGAGGGTTAGATGTTGTTTTGCTGCTGTATCCATATCCTATGTCCAGTGATCTGCCAGGTTTTTCTTACTGGAAGCAGTTCTACAGTGGCTCTGATAGTATGTCCGCTTTTGTGTGCAGAAGGGAACTTCTTCATGTCTTTATTTGGTAGCTCTCAAAAAATCATCATGTTGTCCGTGTAGATGTTCAGAACTTGTACCTGAATGTTGCAAGTTCATACTTTAAGTATAGAAATCCTAATCGTCATCTTGAGGTCTGGGATAAAATCCTACGATTCTCTGTCACTAGTCCAGTTCTTATTGGAGTGGATGTGAATGTTAAGTCACTGTTGTGGCATAGTGGTTTCATTGATGATGGCAGTGAATTAATAGAGGGCATTTTAGCCCAACGTGGGCTACAGGTTTTTGATGTACCTCATGAGTTGCCAACCTACGCAGATATGGTAGATGGGTGTTGGCTATTTGGTGGAACGAACATCGACGTTATCATTGGTAAATTTATTCCTGCCAATAGTTGATTGCTTAAGTGATCATTGATTGATTGTTTATGAAAGTGCTGGTGGCTTGAGTGAGTGCTACTGATGTATGTTCCAGTTCAGCAAGGTTGTTTCCTGCACAGGAATGCAGAGAGGAAAAAATTTATTGACTTTCTTTTGGCTAGGCTTCGTGTTTTGGATCGGAGTCTTGAATTTAGAGGACCTGGCAGAGGGTTTGTCAGCAACTTTCATTGATGCTGCCAAGTGTTTAATTCCCTGTAGTTCTGGTTGAGATTAATTGAAAGGCTCACATCATGGTGGAATAGGGAATTGTTGGCATTAAAAGGGGCTGTCTGCCACTTGTGGAAAGCGTCTCAGCATGAGGGTGATCCAGAATGGCGAGCAGTCCTTGTTGCTGAATATAGTGATCAGAGACCTTGTTATTTCCATAAAGTCTGAACTGCAAAGAGGGATTCCGCATACCATCTGTGGGTGCGGCGGAAGGTCGCTCAGTTTCGTGGGGTTGCAGTATCCTTGGAGATTACTGAGGTCAAGGTGCATCAAGCTATCTGTAGTTTAGGTAGGAGTAACGTCCCAGGTTTTGATGAAATAACAACAGAGCTTCTTGTTCCCTTCGTTGGGGTGAGTGTGAGAGATGTCACAAATGTATTTAATAAATTGTTGTTTGGAGTATATTCCCTGTGTGTTTAAAGGGAATTGTGAAATTGTTGTTTAAAGGTGGCGACATTCTTGTCGCTACCTTTAAACAACAATTTAGTTTATCCTGCTGTTAGTTCGTCATATAGACCTCTGACATTCCTTCTGGTTATTGGCAAAGTCTTTGAAAAAGTTCTGTACCTGTTTATAAATGAAAGGCTGACCTTGCAGGGCTTACAGATACAGAATCAGTATGGGTTTCATCCTGGAAAGGGTGCTGAAGTTGCCATACTTCATGGGGTTAGAACCAGCTAAATGGAATATGTCTGAGAGTTTTCCTTGATATTTCCAGAGCATTTAGCAATCTGTGGTGGTCCTCCACTATTTTTCAACTCCAGAAGAGAAAATGAACTGAGAGTGAATAACAGGTTATCCAAAGTTACTTCAGTGCCCAGGGCAGTGTGTTGGGTCCTTTGTTGTGGGTGGTGGAGTTTGATTCTCTTCTGTGGCTTAGGTTGCCCAACAGGTGTCGCATCGTGGCTTATGCTGACAATGGGCTCTTGCTGGTTGAAGAATCCTTGCGGAAGGAGGTTGAGCTCCAAGCCACTCAGATTTGCAGGATACTTGAGCTATAGGGTCATTAACATAAGATGATGTTCAGCCCGGAGAAGACCACAATGATGCTCCTCAAAGGCTGCTTGGCTGTGAATTGGTGAGCCCGTATTTCGATGATAGGCCAGCATATAAAGTTTGTTCAGGTTCAAAAGTACCTCGGGATGTTTCTTGATGAGAAACTGCAATTTAAGAAGCACCTTCAATACACTGTGGGAAAGACCTGTAGTGCCTTCTTTGGAATTCGACATGTGATCTATCCTGATTGGGGTCTTAATTTCAAGACTATGAGTATCCTGTAAAAGGACGTGTGTGAGGCTATTATGCTACATGTGGTGCCTGATTGGGCAAAGAGACTTAAACTTAAAAGCTATTGGGATATTTTAATGAGGGCTCAATAGTGGTAATGGGTGGTTACTTTACAATTTCATGGGAGGCAATCTTGGTGATTGCAGGCGTGAAACCGATAGATTTGATTGCATCAGAGAAGCAACAATGTTATGTTGCAAACAAGTCCAATGAGCTGACTTCTGAGGAAATTCAAGAGATTGAACATGGTGATACCTTGTGGCAGGCCAGATGGGATGAGGCAGAGGGTGGGCGTTATGTGCACGATCTCTTCCCAAATGTTGTTGGTTTGCGGGACATCTCTTGGGAACACCCTAATAAATATGTGGCACAATTTCTTTCTGGCTATGATGCTTTTTGGGACAGACTGCAGAAATTCAGCCTGGTAAACTCTGGAATGTTCCACACTGTGGACAACTAGATGGCGTTTACCATGTGTTATATCAATGTACAAAATATGAGCTGATGCACACGGAGACTATTTGTCAGCTTGATATCATCGGGTTGGCGTTAGATCTCTAAGCTAATTGCAGGAATTGGGTCAAATGGACAACTATGGAAAATTTTATAAATTATCTTGCAAAGGAAAGGATTTCTGAGAGGGTTTAGGGTTCTGCTTGGGTTTTCCTGCTTCAGGTTTTGTTGTTGTGTTATAATTTATGTTTCATGTTTATTGTTAATGTTGTTACTGTCATTGTGTCTTAGTGTTCTTAATAGTTCTTGCTTTATACTTTATGTTTCATGTTGTGTACTGAACTCACTTTTGCCTATTTCAGGTTGGTAGTTCAGTTCATTAGGTACTGTGTATTCCATTTTGTCTTATTTAACACTCTGCATGATGTTTTATTTATGAATTCATGATAGTTAGTAGTACACCGATGGGAATGTCACTTGTGGCATTCTGGCTAAGGTTAGACTGAAAGATGTCAATACTGAGGTATTGAAGATGACTTTCGGTAAAGCCCATAAGAGCTAGATACTGAAAGGGTGGCATAGCGACCAAAACCATCATATAGAGGGTGTCTTCCCTTACGGGGTGAAGCACTGCCAAGAAGGAGGGGCAGAGTACCTAAAAAATACCAGTAAGCCAAAAAGGATCTGTGACCCTTTGCGAGTGTCAGCCGCCAGTAAATAAGCTAACATCTCTCTTAAGCGCAGTGACAAGGGTACTAAATTAGGGACTGTGCGTAAAAGGACCTGGCAGTAGGTTTAAAATGTCTTTGTGTGGTGAACTCATCATATATGAGGTTGGTAAAGTAGATAGGAAAAAGGCTAGGGCATTCCCTGCAGTTGACGCGCAATCTTGGCTGTAGCAGCAAGAGCATGAAAAGGGAGCTACTGAGAACAAAAAATAAGAGAAAAATGATAAGTAGATAAGGACAGCAAGTATTATGTCTCTTACTGGACACATAAAGAACTAGCAGACTGTATGAAAGAAAAAAGAAGAGAGTTTTGGGTTTAAGTGAAACTAAATGAAAGGGAAAGGTAGAAAGGATCTTAGGGAAATATATGTTCTGTATTGGAGTGACAGGAAAAGGCCTACATGGCCTGAGTTGCATGGTCAACTCATAGTTGACTTTATTGTGAGTAAGGAGATAAAGGTGTACATACAGAGGGGGAGGCAATAGATGACCGAATCATAAGATTATGGCTAAGAATTTAAGGTAAGACCCGAGACATCATACAAATAGATAAGATATGATATGTTGAGATAGGATAGGATAGGATATGTTGAGGAATATAGGACAGTTCTTACAGAAACTGGAAAGCTGCATAAAGGATAAGGAGACACTAATAATAGAAGACAAGAATACGGAGGTGGGAAAAGAAAGAAATGGAATAGAGGAGATACTGGGACCAAATAGATATGGAGGAAGAAATGGGGAATGTGAAATAATGATACAGTTTTGTGAATGGGATAACTTCATAGTAGATAACTAGTGGTTTGATAAGATGAATAGAAAGAAGGTTATGAGGTATGGATGAGGAGAGAAAAGAACAAAATCTCTAATTGTGACTACATTTTAGTGGAGAGAGAGATAAGGAGGGATCTGAAGATGGTGAGAGAAGAAATAGTGATTGTAGGAGACCATGGTTTGGTAATGGCTAAGTTTAGATTTGGGAAAATTTTCAATGAGAATTTATGAGGAAAGAAAAATTAAAGCGTGGAAGTTGAAAGAAAACAAAATAAGGAAAACGTTTGAAGGAGGGTGTAAATAAAAGCTTACTGAAGGAGAAATAAAAGAGGTGGAGGAAAAGTGGGGATGCTTCAAGAGGCCACGGTGGGTATAGAACAGTGGGTATGTGATAGTACCAGTAAGAAGAGAAAAGGAAAGGAAAAAATTGGCAGAATGATGATGTAAGGACAGCAGTTGAAAAGAAGATAACAAGGAAGATATGGAGACAAAGCCATACGAATGACAACAGGGATAAATATAGGAAAGTAAAAAGGGATTGCAAGAATGTTGTAAGCAGAGAGAACAGCAATGTTAGGAAGAGTTCACAGAACTGGAAAGGGACTCACAAGCAAATAAGAGAATTCTATTTGGTGTTATTAAAAGTAAAAGTAAAGTGAGAGAAGATGCAAAGTTTATTACAAACAATCTAGGAAATATGATAGAAAAGGAGGAAGAGATACTCTGTAGATGGAAAGAATATTTTAATGAACTTGTAAACCCAAATTAGTTGGAAGAAAGAAGGGAGGAAAAAGACAGGACAGTGGCGAAGGGAGTGGGGACAGAAGAGGGATGTTACATAACGATGAAGGAAATAGAGGATGCTTTAAGAAAAATGAAAGGAAGCAAAGCACTAGGAATTGATGAGCTAAGCACAGAGATGATGAAGGCTGTAGGAGTTTGTGGTTTACAGTAACTGTACATAGTTGAAAGTATATAGGAAGTGAAGGAGATTCCAGCAGACTGAAAAAAAGGGAATAATCCCTTATTTAAAAAAGGCTACAAGATGTTGTGTAGTAATTACAAAGTATTACCACTTCTTCCATACATGGCGAAGCTGTTTGAAAAGGTATTGGAAAACTGCATCAGAAGCAAAACTGAGGGGGTTGGAAGAAGAACAGATGGGATACAAATATGGTAGATCCATTACGGATGCAATATTTGTGCTGATAAGTGAGTAAGAAGAAGTGGGATTATAATAAGAAATTAGTACTGGCATTTCTGGACATAGTAGGCATATAATAGCATGGACCGGGAAGTTGTGTGGCAGGTGCTAGAAGAAAGAAATGTGGGTGTGGGTAAAGCAAATAACCAAATGCTTAGTTACGTGTGAAGAGAGCCAGAGTTGTGTCAGGACAAGGCTGGGGAGGTCGGATTGGTTTGAGATAGAGAATGGGTTGAAACAAGGAAGTATGATATTTCCATATTTGTTTATAATAATTATGGATGGAATCTTAAAGAAAATTAAAAAGGAAATAACAGAATGAGCAACTTTTTATTTGCTGATGACCTGGTTAAATGGGGGAGTCTGAAAGGGTTGTAGAGTGAATAATAAATGTGTAGAATGAAAAAATTCAGAAATGTGATTTGCAGTTTAGTGTTAAGAAGAGAAAAACAGGTAATTAAATGAACATAATTATGAACAGTAGAAATACAGAAAGAGTAAAAGAATTTACTTACCTGGGAACAGCTTTTTCTGAGGATGGAAGAATGATTAAAGAAATAAGTAAAAGAGTACAGAAAGCAAAAGGATCTTATGGAGTGTAAGAAGTCTGTCTGGAACAACGAGGTACCTTTGCAACTTAAGATAATTATGTATAAAGCATACTTTGTGCTAATTCTTACCTACATGGCAGAAACCTGGTCAAGTGGCAAAAATATGGAGGGTCGAGTAGAGGCAGCAAAAATGAAATTCAAGAGAAGCTTGATAGGGAAGATATGAAGGAATAGGGTACGAAGCAGTACGATTAGAGAGGAAATGAAATTGGGAAGCGTTGTCAAATCATTAGAACATTAAAGCTCAGGTGGTTTGAGCATACTGAAAGGATGGATGAGGAAAGATTGCCAAACAGGATGATGAATGCAGAGGAAATAGGTAAAAGACCAAGGGGTAGACCAACAATCAAATGATAAATACGGCGATGGAGTAATTGTCCAAGAGAGGGGATATGGTGAGAGTAATGGAAGAGAGATGGTTCATGGATAGAGGCAGATGGAGAAATTTTGTAGAATTCCCAACCAAGGAAACTTGGATTAACGGGAAGTGAAAATGATGATGATGAATTCCAGGTTTTTAGTTACAGAGAATGAAGTAACAGCTAAATCAAATGAAGTGAGTGATAGAAGGATTTTTTACAAAAAAATTATTAAGCAAGTCCTTGAAAAAAAAACAGAAAAGTTTACTAAAGCATATTAAAAAAAGCAGAGTTAAAATCTATGTATTTTAAGGATAGTTATGTTGATTAAAGGAAAAAAAAGAAAAATTATTTTTAAGAATATTTTAAAAATAAAGTTCAGTGTATGGGACATATATCACACAGTTTAAACAGTAGAGGGTTAACAATGTATCTCAGAATATTTAACACTTCAAACTTTTGATAAACTTCCAACTGCTAATTGTCACAGTATTCTTTCCTTTATTCTCATTACTTCCTCTCAAACCTTTAATTATAAATACAGGATCTCCCACAATGACTGGAACTAATTTCAGTTGTTTAAAGTACATTTTTATACGCCATCCTTTCTTTAATAGCAAACTAGTTTAGCACCATTTAAATCTAGACAAGTGATTATTTTTCTCAAAAGTTTTATAGAATCAAAACACATTAAAACATCAACATTAAAAAAGCTACTTCTAGCTGGCATCTTTCCATATATCTTGTGTAGCCTAAACTTTCGCTGAATTACCATCCCCACCTAAAAACCAATTCAAATCTACTGCCCAGAAAGGAAGGAACCCTCAGTAAAATTTCAAAAATTGTTAAAGCCAAAAACTATTTTGAACTAATTTTCTTTAATTCTTGCACCCTGAATACACTTTACACATCTCTAGCAAATAAAAAACTGTACTCACAGAATTGAGAAAAGAATCCCAAATGGAAATTTAAAAAATGTATGAAAGATATTAAAAATCTTATTTACTTTGCATTTAAACTAAAAAAAAAAAAAGAATGAAAGCACATTTAAATTTCTGTGCTATTATTTTTTTTTTTGAAATGCATCCTGAGAAAGTAAACGTCAAAAATGATTTTTTTTGTTTTAACAAAATTTTTGACATATAGGATTAAATATTTAAAAGTAAAGATGTAACCATGATTTGAATCATGTTAACTGTAGTTTTATTGAAACAGTTTTTTCTAATAAAAGCAAACCCCCATATGATATATAACAACAAAAAAACAGACACAAATTAAGATAATGGGCTAACATGACAATGATGAACAAAAAGTGTAATAACGTGAGCTTTAATTTAGTTTTCTAGAAAACTATTAAAACATCAGAATAAATTGTATTCTTAGCAACTTACAAGCAAGAAGTTAATCATACAGAGTAGAAAGATAGCAGAATTAAAAATACTGGAGTATATTAGATAATTAGGAACATTACAACAAACTATTCTACAATTCATATAAACATATATTCTATATATATAAATAACATTTTTGTTATTAAATCCTTTCTATTTGCAGAATGGATTACAGATTTACATAAATGAAAACCTAAAAAAATGAATAAACATCTTCAAAATTTCATTTGCAGGAACCATGCAGCTACCTGTAACAAGATGTTATGAAATTGGCAAATCAAAACACTGAACAAAAATGAGTAATAAATAGAACACATACTTTTGAACTAGAATGAACAATTCAAGCAATTAGGAATTTTCTAGTTATTTATTTTGGTATGACTCACAATTATACTATAAAAAAGATGGCAGTGAATAACAGATTACAATTTATACAGTTGGATAAAATTAATTAAAAGTTACTGTAATTAATGTAATACTACCAATTATAATACATTATCACATTTTGAGATACTACAATTCTGGGCATTACAATTGAAAAAATAAAAATTTCTGTGGTGTTATAAATGTCCATGCTCAAATAATACAAGGATGATTAGTAGAAATAATTCAAAGTTGGTCACAATGTTTATGTAAGCAAGCAAGTGGACTTTGTCATGGAGACAGTATGTTGTTGCTGGGGTACTTTTTGTGGCTACCTTTGGGTAATGTTAAGTTGGGATGTGATTGCAAAATGGGAATTATAACTGGGACAATTATTCTTAGGACATGATCAGCCAATTTCACAGTCAATTAAATGTAGAGACTGAAGTTACAGCTGCTCACTTCAGTTTCTGAAGGTTGAAGTCAACAAATCATTTAAAAATTGGGTACTTTTCAAGAAGATGCCTGCAGCCGATCTGTAGTTAAGTCAGTTGTAATTATAATTAATTATTAGATGGCGCCACTGAAAGGAGTAAATAAATAAATAATACATATTTTTTTCTTTTTAAATACATGGGTCAATCCATTTGAAGTGTCCCCAAAAAAACATAAGCTGGTTGCTACACCAATTAAAAAAAAAATGAAACTTACCCACTTGTTTCCTACATGTCTCTCAGGACCTTAAAACTATTTTTTTTATTTAAGCAGTTTACCTGTCGCAGCTATTTTTGTTGCGATATACACACCTACTTTTAAAAAAAATTTGTTTCAAAAATTCATAAAAATTTAGGGGTAAGTATTAATATTATTATTTTAACCACCATTAATATTATTTATGGTAAAACTACAAACATATACCTACGTATAAAAAAATAATTCAAACTGTGTGTGCCATCCCTGCCTCTTGAAAAAAATTACCGAAAGTGAAATTTCACTGTTTTTCATGTTCAACTTTATTGGTAATTTTCTCATTGAAAATAGAGAAATAGAGATTGGTCCACTGGACCAGTCTTTTACCCTGAGAAAACATAAATAAATTGCTTTTTGTTTCATCCTTCCAGGACCAATAGTTTTTTAGTTAGGATTTTTTCTTAAACCCTTACAATCACGACTATATTTTTAACTATACATATATATAATAAATGGATCTAAAAGTATAAACTGAACTTAACCTATGCTCGCTTTGCTTATATTTATAATTATATTTATTTATTATATAAAAATTATAATTTTAATTAATTTATTTTCTACTTTCAGTAAGTAAGTAACTAACTAACTAACTAACTAACTACAAGGACAACTGACTAAACTACAGATCGGCAGTGGAAATCTTCGGCAGTGGAAGGATTAAGGTTTAGGTTAAAAGGATTAAGAACATCAAAAACATACTGATACAAGAAATAACAGCTTTCACACCAAAATTAAATGTGTTAGAATTAAACACAGATCTAGGAATTAGAAAGAAACTGTTTAAAAATTATTTGTCATGAAGTGAAATGCAAAAACAATACATCCTTTTGTATGTGGAGTGTTACGCAGTAGTAAAACATAGATTGTAGGGGAACAGCAAGGAAATGAACAATAGATTTTGGAATTGTGTAGGTTACTGCAGGGCAATGTTGGAAATCAGATGCGTCAATAAAGTAAGAAATGTTGAGATTTTAAGACAAATTTTGAAAAGAGAAGTTTGTAATCGAATCATGTAAAAAGGATACACATAGCAAGAACCATAAACTGACATGACTTTAAAAAGCTGTTAATTCTTGTTTGCTTGTTTGGAAGTAAATCCTGAGAACTTTTTATAAGAGAAAGAATTGCTTCGTAACTCTGTCATTGTGCAAATGAGCAAGACATGATTTTTCAGTTGAATAACTGAGACCACTGGAGCTGTTGGAAACTGGCCTTTGGAGAATATCAACCAATTTACCAGTACACATGGTTTAAGGGGTTCAGACCAATAATTATATTAATCTATTCTTGATATTGGCACACCAGTTCAAAATTTTATTAAAGGTTCTTAAAAATAAAGCATAGCACAAGAATACACTGAGTTATCTATTTAAGAGGTAGTGCCTGTCCTTTAAAAAAAAAATGAATAAAAACTGGAGGACCAAATTTAACAGTCACATAGGCAAATAATGTTTTCTCAATAAAAAAGTGATGTTCGGAGAATATTACGCCAGCAGTAGAAAAAGCCAACAAACTCACCGAATCAAACCCTTATGAGTAGAAAATGAAAAAAAAATTAAGATGAAAGATTTATTTCAAAAACAGTCAAGGCTTTTGAAGACTTTTGGCTCCAAGCATAATACTTTGATATTCCTTGTTTTGTATTTTAGATAAAAATTTAAAAAAATAAGGTGGGTATAATTAATTCTTCAAATAAGCTTGAAGACTGCGTATGGGAATGTGCATTTTATAATGAATGAAAAACCTGCCATAGAGATTGGTGAACTAATACAGAGTGATTTTTTAGTCCTGTTACCCAACTGTTAATGTCTGGTAATTTTTTTCTAAGAAAGGGAAATTTTATTTTGGAACACGATGTTGGTACTCAACCGGTATAGATACGGCAGTGTGAGTTAATTCTCCTTGAGGTGTGTAAAGTTTTGTGCCGTTTCCGGTCGTGTTACGAACAGAATGTCTTTATCATAGAACAGCGAGTTTTCATTCTTGAACAATATTTTGCTATGAAATCGTACGCGAGTGTAAAAGAATCATTTCAAATTAAATTTGTTGGTGTTCCTCCACCAGAAAAAATGTCAATTTCTAGGCTAGCATACCGATTTCGAGAGACAGGTAGTGTTTGCGACAGAAAATGTAGTGGTCGACCAACTCGCTTGACAGATGACGTTTTAGAGAATATGAAAACAAGATTGCTCAATTCTCCACGGAAAAGTTTACGAAAACTATCCACGCAAGTTGGTTTGTCGTATTCGAGTGTTCAGAAAACCGCTAAAAAATTGAAATTGTATCCGTATCGCGTACGATTAGTCCAAGAGCTTCAGCCTCCAGATTTAAACAAGCGATTGCAATATTGCCGTTGATTTAGGTCTGTCGTAAATGATAACGGAATCGAATTTTTAAACACAGTGTTCTTTAGTCATGAAGCTTGGATGCATCTCGATGGTTATGTGAACAGTAAAAACTGTCGAATTTGGGCGGTTGAAAATCCCAACGCTTTATAAGGCAAATCTTTGCATCCTGAAAAAATTTGTGTGTGTGCGATATCTCGTCATTGTATAGTCGGACCCATATTCTTCGAACAAACAGTAAATGGTGAAGTATATAGGAATATTGTGCACCAATTTGTGTCCCTCCTGGAACCTCAAGAACGGTATTACTGGTTTCCGCAAGACAGCGCTACATGCCACACGTCTCGAGAAACCATTGATTTTCTGCAAGAGTTCTTTGATGATCAAATAATAAGCAAGGGCTTATGGCCTCCAAGGTCCCCAGACCTCACATCTCCTGACTACTTTTTGTGGGGGCTATATTAAGTCCAAGGCCTTCAAAAACAATCCTCACACTATTGGTGAACTTTAAGTCAATATTACAGACTTAATCATGAATATTTCCAATCCAACTCCTAAAAAGGTTTCTGTTAATAAGCTGAAAAGAGTCCATGCATATATAACCGCAAGGGGTGGTCATTTTGAGCATATTCTTTAACAATTATGTAAGTAATAGCTTTTTATTAAATCTCTTTTGTAAGTAACAAATACATTTTTTTATTCCACCTAAATTTCCTTTTCTTAAATTACATTTAAAATTGGGTAACAGAATTAAAAAATCACTCTGCAGAAACAAGAATGACATCAGTATGGGGAGAGGACAGACATGGTTGTGGTGTGTGAATGTGCCTCTGTAAATACAAAGTGATGTTAGTAATAGGGGAATACATTAAGTACTGGACTCAACAGTGGTAGGAAACTAATGAAGACATTAACTAAACATTGTCTGAATGACACAGTTAAATAGTATAAGCAATAGTGGTTGAGTTATATAAATACTCAGATAGAATTCTTAATCAGTTATCATAAACTAAAGGTGTATTAGAAGAAGAGATCTCAATTACCTATGAATGAATTGGAGTGACCAGTTTTTGACATTATAACATAACAGGTATACTTATTATTTGGTGGAAAAGAAGATGGAAATAAGAAATTTGGCATTAAAATTATGATATATGTGTATATGTAATATAGTGTTTTTTGCGTATAGTATTGTGCACATGGTTGATGACTAAAATGAGTTTGTCATACAATCATACTCTCTTTCATATGATTAACTGAATGTTCATACCACATTAAATATATGTATAAGATGCATTTTTACATGAAGAAATACAAATGGAATTAAATACATTATATTACCAGATGGAGTGGAAATTAGTAGTAGTAAAATTTGAAAATTAAATATTTCTATTCATGGATTTAAGATAACACTGAAAACGTTGGGTATTAAATTTCATTCTGTAATAAAAAATGATGGTTTTATTAAATCTAAAAATTATCATTGTACATGAAGCGGTTAAATAATGAAACAATATTTTTATTATTATATGTTGATGATTTGTTAATTTTTAATATTAATGAAGGAGAAATAATTAAACTACAATCTATGTTAAATAGAAAATTTCAAAATGAGAGATCTTGGTATCTCTCATTTTGATTTCTTGGTATCTCTCATATAAAGTTTTAGTTATTCATCAAAGGCGATACTTGAAAAAGGTACTTCGAAAGTTTAATATGTTCGATTGAAAACCAACTGATTGAAATATCAAACAGTAGTCTGATGAATGCAGCAATGGGTTCAAGTAATAAGGCCTAATACATGGTGCTAAGTACAAGTAGTGAAGCTTGTTGGTTAAGAAATATTTTATTTGATTTTGGTGTTTTTAAGATACATGATCCTGATTTAAGGATAATCAGTCAGCGATTAAAGTTGTGTAAAATTCCATAAACCTAATCATTATTGCTTCCAAAAAGCCTATTTGAAACAGAAATCTATACTAATTACAAAAAAAGTCCTGTTAATAATTTTTTTTTTAATATATGATGTGTTTGTAGTATATAACAAATATTAGCCTCCCAACAATTTATACCTATTTTTACTTTAAGTGAATATGGATGTATTTCAACCAAAACACAAATAATATCTTAATACAAGGTGTAGTAGCAAATACTGCAAATAAAGTACTGATGAATTAACTTGTGAAAAGACTAATATTCTCACAAACTTGTAACCAAAAATTATTGATTCTGTATTTACAAAAACCAAATGAATATACAAGTATTACTAGACAAAGTTTAGACAGCTCATTTGGCATGCAGGTGAGATACTTTTTGCTACTTTCGACATCCTGTTACAGATCACTATCCCCTCCACTATTAAAAGTGCCAGCAATACTTCACACATCCCATGCAGAATTAATGTGCACCTGTGTTTCTAAACCTCAATGAGTAATTTGGTACATTGTGTACCAATTTAGGTAATTTTTAAGCAAGTTGAATTGCATAGATAATTAACTAAAACTAAGAGCAGCTCAATTTCCTAAAGAACGGATTTTGTCCACATTACTTCAGTTATAAGGCTTGGAAATGCAATACCTTAATGAGAAACTTCTCTACTTTTCCAATAATTAGCTCCAGTTTTCTCCAAACTTATCAAACACACACATTTCAAATCATTTTTGTCTTACAAATTTTATATTACAATGCTAAATAAACTACATTGCAATAATCTCTTTTGTATGAATAATCAATAAATATAAAAGTATAAACTTTGAAACAGAACTTTTTAAATATAAAAAAAATATATATGTATAAAAAATTCCCTGAAACGTTCTGCTAATATACTTCAAAATCCTCTCAGCCACAATATTACATTCATAAATCACTTTACAATGACAGATAACTAGTTATAGAATTACTTTAGCCAATAGTGTATAATCTTAATACACACTCAAAACAATCTGTGAATTAAATATAATTTTATCATAGGCCTGTCAGACGAGTTATCTTTCACAACAAAACTGTCAGATATACTGACAAACTAGAAACACCCACCTTCATCGGAAATTAACGGAACGGCGTGAAAGGTAACAGAATTATTGATCTACGCTTATAAAAACAAATCTACGGTTTCTGTTTTTAAATCAATAAAAATCTTCTGTAAGCAATATTCAGTAATTTCCAGAAAAAAACTAATTTCATTTTATTTCAACGAAAGTAGAAAGTAACCATTAACCTTAAACTAATCAAGCGGCGAATGCCTTAATGAAGGTTAAAAAAAACCAAATAAATCAACCTTACCTTAATGGATTATTCTGACCACACTAAACAAAATAATGGAGTCAGTTCATAATTGTAACAGTTTACTAAAAAAAAAAATCACAAATTTTACAAAACAAAGTTTAAATATGACTCGCTAAAACACCTACGAGTTTGGCAGTCGAGAAAATCGATCTTACGAAGAAAGGCTTGCAACATAATTTTATAAAAAAAAATATTCCTTTTTCGAAAGAAATATTTTCGGTATAGTAAAAGTCTGAAAAAATAGAATAGCTATAATGAAGTCATTATTTAATTTATAGAAGGTTAAAATTTAGAGATAACGTAAGGAAAATATAATATCAATATAAATTATTACTGTACCTTGTGAACATAACCCGGACACGTTATTCGGCATCCGTGTAGTACTTCAGCACATGTTCTATTGAAAGCGAGGGATTCAAATGAAAAAGTAAATAATACTTGTCAGTGCTGTATTGTTGTTGTAAACCGTTAATTGGGTATGCGCTATAAACGTCACATTTAATTTAACGTGAAACTGATTAATAATTTAATCGTTATAATATTTTGATGTGTTTCTTTATTCGATTTCATTAAATTAAACATGTTACAAATTAAAAACTAGAATGTGAAGAAGATTAGAAAATATATTACGGATTCATTGTTAAATGCGGTAAGATTGCATATTTTTCTTTTAAGATATGTTCAGAAAAATTTATTGATCTAAATTAGAGTTAGAGTAAGCTATTTAAACTGAGGAATAAAATCAAAGAAATTCCGAAATGATTAATCAGCTCACCATCAAGTTAAGAGCAGATTGTTGGTGTATAAAAATGATTGGTTTAATTTGCAACTTAGGTTTCATAATACTTTCAAAGCATAAATTTTTAGTTTTAAATGATTAAAAAAATTATTTAATCCTACAGATTATTATAACTAATTGCTCTTAATAGGAATAAAATTATCCTTGCGAAACATTTTGATCTGGTATTGATCACTAAGATTTGTGTATACAGTCAAATCTTCAATCTTCTTTTATTATTCAAGAATTGAGTCCTGAAAAAGCTCAATACTAGAATGAAATATATTTACTTGCAAGAACAATTTTACTTATACAAAATACCTGTAGTGTTTTTTATTCTTAATCATCTTTATCTTATAGTTCAATTATTGATAACTATAGAACTAATTAAACTATTGATTTGTGTAAAATTTTTAATTTCGTTATATACATGTTTTTAATGTATTAAGACTGGTAATTTTATATTTACTACATAAATACTTTGTATTCAAAAGCAAGATGAGACGCATAACATTTTTAAATTATTAGGCACAAAAAGGCTTATTTTCAAAATATTATTTTTATAATATTAATCACTAATGAGTAACTCTGGATGCAGAGAGAATATGTTACTAAATACTCCAAAATAGCTTAAGGAAAAAAGAATTTGAAAGTAAATCATTTAACTGCACATTCAAATAATGAAATTGATGTAATAAGTGGGATGACGTAATTAATTAAAATCTTTGTTTAAACTAATCAATTCCCTAGTACTTGAATACTCTTTCTGAATGTAATTATAATTTGTCAGTTCAATTTTAAAACTAAATTTAATAAAAATAAAGACATTAATTAAAATTATTTTATCATGTTTTAATTATTCAAATGTAATTAATACAATATATCAATATTTAAAACCACACTTATAATACTATAAAAACAAAATATAACCAAATGATTTGTTATACCAGTAAAAAATTGGAATACATTTACATATGGAATAACTTAATGAACATATTAAGAAAATAAAGGTTTTATTACAAGGTAGAAGATTAATTAAGAAATGATAGCTGAATCAAAAAATAATTATAAAAATAAAGGATGCTCAGACTGAGTGGTTTGATTTAGATGGATAAGTAATGCAAGGGTGTGCTGCCTGTCACAACCATGCTTAACACATATGTTGAAGATATAATAAAAAAATGGTCCAGAAGATGAAGGAATCTGTGTAGGAAGAAGAAGAATAAATTGTATAAGGTTCACAGATGACATGTTTTCTTTTTAGGAGGAAACATAAGATAATCAAAAGATGAGTTAAAAATTAGAATACACTATGACAGAACTTGGAATGAAGATGAATGCTAGGAGAACTAAAGTAATGAAGATTTCTACCCTCAATAGTAAAAGAATACAAAAAAGGAAGAATTGAATAAATTAAACAGTTTAGATACTGCTGTATTAACACAAGATTCCAAAAATGGAAACAAAATAAAAAGAAGAATAGCATTGCCTAAAGAACCTTTTAACACAATATAACAATGTGGTAAGATGAAATTGAAGAAGTGTATTTTAGAAGATTATGTTTGAGCTACTTCAGTAAAGATGTGTAATATGAGATAAGAAAAAGAAAAAAGAAAGGTTTTGGCATTTGAAATATGGATATGGAGGAGACTGAAAAAGCTTAATGAACCAACTGAAAAATGAAGAAAAACATAAATGTACTAGTGACTTATCCTCCAGATATGTAACCGTGTGTTAGCAATAATAGTGACAAGTGCAGATGAAATTCCTCCAGATGTGTAACCAGTGTGTTAGCAATAATAATGACAACGCAGATGAAATTGTGAGTGATCATTTCATTGAAATACATGATGAATGAAGGAATGAAAACTCTTCCAGCAGGAATTGGAAGGAAATAAATGAAAGAACTGATAACTTCTTGCCAGATAAATTTGACATACTCTCATGAATAAAACAAAGTTCACTGCACTGGAAAGAGAAAATGAAGAGCTGAAAATAAAGCCTCAGTAGTACTAAACATGTCCTGTAGGACATGTTAAAGGAGGCTCCTTGAGAAAATCACGAGGATAAAATATCAGTTTCAGGGGCATCCCTGTAACACTCATCTAACTGATATCATAGACATCAATTTTTAAACTGATAATTGATACTAGCAGACTTCTTTCCTGCCTATTTTTGATTTCTGTTTTACTTTTTCTCTCCTTATAATTTTATTTTGACTTGTTTATTTTAGATGGATTTGGAGAAAAATGTTTTGAAGTTTTTTTGTTTTTTTTTCACTAAAGCAATATAACTATTTAAATTTTACTTATAGCAAAATAAGTAGTATAAGGACAAAATTTCTGTTAGAATTTTCAGAAACCAAAAATTAAACATTTTATTGTTCTTCACCGTGTGAATGTGTAATGATGAACTAAGTTTATATTTATTTCACATCATAGTGTTTTCACATTCTGTAATACCATCTTCAGACCAGGTAATTTCCCTAATCTGTTCACACAGATTAGATGTAAGGGAAATTACGCTAAACAATATAACACTTCCACTTAGTTATTTTTCCAATTTTATAATTTTTCAGAGGGTGATTTAATCAATTTAATTACACATAAAACCTTAATTATAAAACCATATTCATTAATATATAATATATATATAAATATATATATATCAACTTATTGATATTTGTTTATATATAAACTATTGTACAGCAATGAACAATAACAATTTTTTTAACATGAATAAACACTTGTAATACTACCTCTTAATTTGGTGCAAACTTCTAAAAGTTAAAATATAAAAACAAAAATTCAAAAAGTATTATTTTTAATTTTTATACAGATTCTAATTAGCATGGTTTTATTTACTTTTTTTATTTTATTTCTGTTTAAACCACTAAACTGCTAATGTCATAACAAAGGCTGTAAAACCACTCCAAAAATAAAAAATCACTAGAATATAGTAATTTTAATATTACTTGCACCAAGAACATTTTAGAATTAACATCACCAATTTTGATAGATAAAGCTAATTTCAGTTTCATAAATGGCGTTATTACTGATTGATAATTGAAGTTAAATTCACTTGTGTCAATATTCAAAAAATACCATTCATTTAAAATGGACAGCCTGAGACCAATTGTAGCCTCATTATCATCATTAAAATTGGTCCCTTACATCATACTGTCAATATTCTTTTCTACTTGCACTTAACTTTTTAGCTTCTCATTTCCTTTTAGATCATCTACATAATTCATACTTTTGCAGTCATCTCTTCTTTGCATCTTCTACCGAGCCTTCCAGCATTGTTTTAAACAAGCCTTCTCACTCACGATATGCCTGACAGTTAGCTTCATTACTCTGGACTGTTCTGATTAAGTTTATATTCTTGTCACCTTGTTATTTCTATATCATTTTTATTTTGTGTGTTCACTTAAATTTTACCAGTCTCTTTCTTGCCCACATTTCAAATCTTTCCACCTTTTTGCTTATATCTATATTTCACCTATACATAATTACATTCCAATTGTAACAGTTCATAAGATACTCCTTCAAGTCTATTTCATCTTTATTACTTATCATCATTACTTTTTCTCGTAACACTTTTTCATATCACATTCTACTATAATTTCTTATTTTAAATCTTCTGTTGATTACCATTGCTTCATACCTTCGGCTAACATTAAATTTATTTTTTTCCTTCTGCAATGAATTCTTTATTCTCTTTTAGAAAATATTTGATGAAATTCTTCAAAATAAATATTAAATAATGTTAAGTATTAGACGATTAACCTATTTGTTACTTTTTATTTCCCTGTATGAAGTAAAGGAAGTATTGTGATTGCAAAAAATTTTGGTTTTCAGATTTCAATGGAAATATCCATTTTGACCATCCCTGAATCCATTTGACTAGTTTCAACGTGATTTCTTATGTATATACATAAGAATGTATCTCGCACAACTGAAAAACCATTAGTCATAGAATGTTGGAATGTTGGATTTAGGATGTAACATCTAGTTGCTCACCTCCCCTTTTGATTGCAATCAACTTGACCAAGAATGTTCAAAAAGCCCAAAATCCAAAACATTTAGATTTTGCACTTCTTGTTATCTGCAGTAATAAACCCTAATTGAGAGCTTTTCAATGATTGCTATTTATCGTTTCAGACTTAGGTAAGATAAATCTATTTGGGATCTTAATTGATGTCATTAAAAAATTTATAACAATTTCAACAAAACTAGTGCAACTTCTTTTTCCTGAAATCATTAAATAGCTCAATAATTTTCAAATGGCGAACAAAGTCTACCCATAACTCTGAGAGTAGTTGTGCCACAGAGGGCAGCTTTATCTGCATCATTTCATTTAATCTTTAGAAATGATTTCTTGAACCAGTATTTTTATGGCCTGGTATGTGTTTTTGCTGATGTTTATTCTTACAGAATCTTGCAGTCATAAATGAAATATCTATAATAATTTTTGAATTATTGAGTTAATTTGTCATACTTTTTAATCTTCCACTCAGGTGGGAGGCCATATCACTTTCATCTGTATTACATTAGTTTTGTTTTTGTTGTGTGTATTATATTATTATCAGTTATTTATTATACAGATGTAAATTTAATTTTTAATTTTTTTTTTTTTTTTATATTATTATTGTGATGTCACTCTGATCATAGATTTCCTATGGTTTTCCATACCAGTGCTGAGGAGGTAACTATTTATCCATAGATAACACACCTATTCAATCCTGATGTGATCTGTATATACTGACAGAAGCAAAATACAAGTATTTATTACACATGAACTATATCAAATTTTACATTTAATTCTTTGATATCAGTTAGGGAATACTATTTATTCAAATTTTAAGATTTTGTGTTCCATGTGGACCTCTTTATGACCCAATTTTTTTTGGACCTATTCTTACAACATTTATTTGGGTGATTTTTGGCTACTTTTTTTTTTGTGCAAATGTTTGAGTAAAACTTTTTAAAAGGCTTGACAGTGAATACTTACTGGTTATCATTATTTTGTTCAGACTTGAATAAGCTCTTTTGTTGTTTATGATAAAAAATATAAAAGAAGTTTCAAAATAATTTTGGATGCAAACGTTACAGTCTCCCCAGGCAATTTTATTTTACATTGTATAATTTGTTGATTTTCTCATTACTCCAATTGTAGTTATGAGTTTTGTCATGCTGGTGATGAAGCTTAAACTACCCAACTGATTGCGTAACTTAAAGTTATGTAGTGGAATTGTGCTGCAAGATAAGGTACTCTGTAAAAATATTATTAAAATATGATTTCTGCAGAGACTCTGGAATGGCCATTATTCCACTATCCTATTTCCATTATTCTAATCCCCTGAGGAAGTTCAAAGCAATTATATATCATTATTGAAAATTTTTTCTTTATAAAAAAAATCTTTACCACACATGAACAGTCCTCTCAATGGAGCTAGTTGTAAAGAGTAGATTATTCTCCTATTGTTCTGTTTCCATGTAACTTATTACAGAATGCTTTTAACTCTGGTAAGTGTTCCTACAAACTGAGAAATAGGTGGCTAAACCCAACTATTATTCTTAATTTTTTTTTCTATAAATTTCTCTGGGTAATTGATACCTTCTCCTTTGTTAATAACAAAGGCTTAGATAAGGTTATGTTCCTTAATTTATTCTCTCCCTTCACCTTGGAGAGGGTAACATCATAAGATAAAGCCAGATAGATTTTAATTTTTCAAAATTTTGCTTCACCTGCCTCGCATTAATATCTTATTCTTCAGTACATTATGAACCATTGCATTTGTTTTCCCTTACCTTACTTACAAATTCTCTTGTAATTCAGTTATGCTGCCATAATCTACACCTTGTTTAACTCCATAAACATACTCCATACTTGTAATCATACAGTACTTTTTTGTTCATCTTGTAGCTTATTCACATTGACTAAATTCACCCTTTTTGTTATTGATACACATTATTTTTTGAGTTTTTTCTTAACATACTATTTAACATTCACTACCAATATACTTTTTAATGAAATTTTTTTTTTACATTTTATGGTGCGATTTATGTTCTCTATTTTCTCTATATAAGTAAAAAAAAACTTTAATGAAGTTTATGTATTTTGGGAAATATTAGAAAAAGTATATTTTTCATCTATGTATTAGATAAGTAGTAAATTTACCAATAAATGTTTTAATATCTGAAGGACCTAAGGAAATAAGGTGCTAACCCACACTCAACTGATTATGAGAAAAATCAATTTTAAGTTGTAAAAAATGTACTAATCAGAATATTAATATTTATCAGAATATTAATATTAATCAGAATATTTCATACAATTTTCTTTATACCATAGCATTTCTAGAGGTTTCACTTTTTATGTTATGGGCAAAATTTATAGAAAAAATTATTCATTAGTCTACATAAAGCCTAAATTAACTGTCATATAATTTACCGTGTGGGCTAGCATCTATTTACCCCAGTATTTGGCATATTATGATAGGTTGAAAGTAAAAACATGGTTCATTTTTAAAGTAATTTAATGATAATACTGACTAACCATAAACAAGAAAAAATATTACATACAACTTCATTGAAATTAACATAAAAAGTTTTTAATACATTATATTGTTTATTCATTATTACTATCAGAATTGAGTCCTTCAGTAATTTGCAGCTGACTGTCTTTGTCATTTTCCGAACATTTAGTATTCTTACAAAATCCTGATATACTGGAGGAATCCAGTTTAAAAGAGAAAAATATCAGCATTTTTTCTGTCAATTTTTTTTTAGTGGCTTGGAGTACATATCAGGTAACTCACTTATTGCTGTCAGTAATGCTGGTCAACCCTTTTTTTAATACTGAAAGATTTTACACAGGTAGGATATGGTTGTAACTAAAACAAACCTCTAAATTAAATGGATCACTTGCTGAGATTTTGAATACAGCTGCATCAGAAAACCTTAATGGTGCTTTATGTGTTTTATTTTTCTTCAAGATGTTTGATATGAGCACATTGAAATCTTTGAAGTTGTTTAGTTCCATTTTTGTAACTTTTAATTTCTCTTTTTATTTCACCATAAAATTCAGTATATCCAATTTATCAAGACTATATACTTGTGCATAATGCTTTCACCAGTCCAATAAAATGCAGCCAAAGTCTTGATCACAGAGAATTTAGGTACACCCCATTACCAGAAAATGATGAAAAAGAGATTTACAAATGCCTAATTGAACAAGGAACATATAAATTAAAATTAAATTCCAGTTCTTGTTTTGCATTTTGACTCTTATTAAATAAAGTTCATCTACTTTAATTGCATTTAGTGTTAAATATTTTGGCTAACATGAACCTCTAGTTCACATGATTCATCTGGTAATTTCCGACCAAATAAACATATGTCCCACATCTTTACCACAATCATGTATCCACAGTTATAAGTCCACTTCCTTTTATAAAATGCTGAACCAGTTGAAAGTTTTGGTGTTGGAAGAGCTTGCTGCAAATCTACAGTGATACTTTTACATGATACTATTACACTTTTCATGTATCTTTTACAAGATACATGATACTTTTCTGGCAGAGACTTAGCTAACTCTGTCAAAAACTTCAAGTTTTCATGTGCAGCTTCTGCTTTGCTCAAGTGAATGAACTTAGTTGTTTCTAGTTCAGTGACCTGATCTGTACAACCTTTCAATTTCGCATCAACAATTTTAATTTCAAGCAAATCACAAAATGAACAGGTATCCGATTTAGATATTTTAAACCCAATGCAGTAAATATTCTTCACAGAACATTTTAAGAAACCTATCCTCATCTAGTGGTTTAACTTTATGTAAATTACATCAAGGAATATGTTTTTTTCTAAAAATAATGGATTTATAGCAAGATCACAGTCTAGATGCTGTTTATTAGGATTTTGGCTTCTATTGTAATGACTCATATATTTTGGAATGGAATCTATGAACTTAGCTGAATGTTTAATTTCTTTTGTGTATTCATGGGGGCAGTTTTGGTGTTTGCCCCTAGCAACAGGTTTATCAACAATATTTCCATCTTTATTTTGCATTTGAACAAGCTGAATTCTTTTACATGAGTTCTGTAGCCCACGTACTACTAAAAACATTACTTTACAAATTTTTGTTTCAATACTATTAATTTTTGTAAAGTATGAAAAAGTAAAATCATTTCTTTATCATTCAACCGTTTATAACAACATTTCTTAGCCTCTATTTTCATACAGTGTAATAGGTATGTATTTTGTGCTACATAATCTCCCAAATCTCAAAATGAATTAAAAACATGCTCAAGTTTCATTACACACCTTATTCCAGCATTTAAGACGGCAAGAACATGGCTTTCCAACTTCTCTTCTAGGAACAGTTTTTCTTCGTAGATATTTTTTCTTCTGCCCTTTATTTTTACACCTTTTTTTTTAACTTTTTGCCGTAAATTAGCATTAATTTTTCTTTTTCTGCTTAGACCAGATTTAGTCAGAGTTATGTCCACAGGTCATGAAATGTTTGCTTCGGTCTGGAACAACAATTAAACTTATTACTAAGCGATTAGATATAAATTGTGAAATAAAATATTGATCATTTCAAAATTTTATTATTCATTTTAATCAAAATTCATAAATAAAATAAAAAAACGGTAAGTAAATAAATAAATAATAATAAATGAGATAAAATAACAAACTAGGTTAATGCTACTTGACATTAAAGTAACTAACCAACAGAAAAATTTAAGTTTTATGAAAGAAGGATTATAACACATAGAAACCTAATATTAATTCAAATTAAACAATTTTACTTACCTCTGATCAATTTTCTTCATTAGATGATTATGCAGATATATAATTTGGATTTAAGTCAGTGTTATCATTGGCTAAAATATGATTAATATCATTTAAACATAAACTATTTTTTCTAAGAGCATTCAGATTGGTATTGTTAGCAGCCATCTTGATGTAAGTTAGCATCTTGTTGCTCCAAACAAAGAAAACATGTATTGAGTAGAAGAAAAACCTACAATTATCTGATAATTTTGAGCAGTGGCATTAATGTAGCTTTTATTTTGCATCATAGTATAAAATAAGAAGATTTTAAGTAAAGTTAAAAACTCCATTTTCATAAAAGTGTGGGTTTGCACCTTATTTCACCATACCCTTAATATGTATTTCAAAGAAAAAAAAAAAAAAATACATGGAAATTTTACTTGTAACAACCTAAACTTATAAAAATTAGTATTAAAGAAATTTAATGACATATTTTAATTCAATTTAGAAATATTAGAAATTATTTCACCTTACAGCATTACATCGTAGGGTTTACGATATTATTTATTAACTTAAAAAGCCTTGCTGACATGTACCAATTTTGATGAATGTTATCATATAATGCCTCATATGCCTTATTATCTTGATTGAGATAAAATGCCCACACTAATCCTGTTGCTATACAAAGACAAAGCATAATATCTAGTAAGATCTTACTCTTTAAGATAATAGAATCTTATGGTTCAAAGCGTGCAAATACAACATAAGAAATCAGGCGGTGTTTTAAAACTTTTAAGCACATTGTGCTTAAAAACCATATTCAGTTTAACCGAATAAATAATAAAATAGATAATATTTTTTAATATTATTAGATAATAACTTAATAAAATGTCCACTTAAAAACATTATAGTCCAATGGTACTTAATTTAAATTGCTATGTACACAGAAACAAATATATAATTCGTTTTTACTAATTACCTTCTCTTGCCCTTCCAGCATGTATTTGGACAGATTTGGCCCTTGCTTTCCACTATCTTCTGATCACTACTGAAAACACAACTAAACCACTTTCATATTCCTTCCACCGACTAAACTAGAAAAGGGAACGAACAAAGAACGTTCCATACACACGCAGAGTAAAAAAACTACCTTCCACCAGCACGCCAGAGTTGGCATTGCAGTAGCAACAGTGCTCTCTCTCCCTTGCAGCCTTGCTTGCATCTTCCTGTGTATGCATGTGCACAACACTCAAACATCACACTGCTGGAACTGTGAAGCGCACAGTTCCATTCAAAGATTTTTGCATCTTTTTCATAAACTGGGGGATGGCTACTGACATTAATCTAAAGGATTATATAAATTGTACAAGTATAAAGAAAGAATTAAAGAAAACAGGACTCATTATATTAAATGATATCGATAATATTAAGTGGAAAAAGGGGTTGCTACAATCCACAATGCCTATATGCGAGCCGCCACTGAAATTACATCGTTTATGTTGACATTTACTATTAGTTATACAGTATACAAGTAACTTGAATTAAAATATTGAATTATAAAAAGAAAATAAACAATGTCTAAGTTAATAATATTAAAAAAACACAAAGAACAAAATTAGCTGAAGACCAATCAAATCACTCCTTACTCGGTGCAGTGTTATCCATCGCCAACAACTCTTTTCATCAAGTGGCAGATGTTACTTCATTAAAAATAATTGTTCTTTATTACATTACCTCACATGATCATTCAGACTGCTCAAAATCTTGAATTTCATTCCAAACAATGTAATCTTTATTTTGAGTTTCTAAATGAAACTAATACAGAATAAGGGGAATGTGGTACTTACTTAAAAAATCTATGGAGTTAGCATGTAACATATGATGTCAGTACACTTATCTTTATCAGATGTGTAATATGGAATGTAATAGGAGTTCTGATTTTTTTTTATAGTCATCAGATAGAAGTTGAAATTTTGAACAGCCATCAGACAGGTTCATACACAGAGCTACCTACACCAAACCATACAAATACCTAGTATTCAGAAATTTTGTCGTGACTATATCTGCAGCATGGTTTCAGCAAGTGTGTGTGTCTCTCTCTCTCTCTCTCTCTCTCTTTCTGTTTAGCCTTCGGAACCACCATACGATATTACTTCAAAGGATGAATGAGGATGATATGTATGAATGTGAATGAAGTGTAATTTTGTACGATCTCAGGTCAACCACTCCTGAGAAGTGTGGTTAATTGAAACCCAACCACCAAACAACACCAGTATCCATGATATATCTAGTATTCAAATTCGTATAAAATTATAACTGCCTTTACTAGGATTTGAACCTTAGAACTCTTGACTTTGAAATCAGCTGATTTGCGATGATGAGTTAACCACTAGACCAGTCTGGTGGGCGGGTAGTGTCTATCCAAACTTCAAAATATCACTTGAAAGGAAGGTGAAGAATAAGAGAGAAAGGGAAAAGTGAAAAAGAAATTATCTTCTCGCAGAGGCATTCATTCTGCCACAATCCATACAGAAATTGAAATATTTTAATTCAGAATAGAAGTGCCTTATTACTGATCTATGATTCTGCTTATTATTACTGATTTATGATTTTGATCAGTAATTTCCCAATATTGTTAATGATCAATAATTTGATTGCTAATCACCTTAAATAAATGCTTAAACAAATTGGGTTTTCTCTAGATATTTAAAAGCAAACTGAAAACAGCCTTCTTAACTTTCTGTCCCATATATCCACATGAAAAACATTTTAAGTACACATGTGGTGCACGCTATAAGCTGTTGCCTAGAAGTTTCTATTTAACGAATAATGGGAGCAATAAGCATATTTAGTATCATTTATAAATTTACAAACATTATTATGTTTATTTATAATGTACATTGCATTCTTTGTGCATTTCTAATAATATCCATCAACGAAAAAATAATGTTTTTCTAAAAATTAATGCTTAGGTGATTTTAGAAACTTTTTCTTTTATTATCAAATTTCTCAGAAATAGTATAATAATATTATCAAATTTTATTTTTATTAGTTTTAAATGCTAAAAGTGCTTTCAATTATTTTTACAAAATAGCAAATTGTATTGTATAAATAAAATGTTTGAATTGAATAACATTGTATAATTTTGACTCACATTATTTCATTGTTTATGATTAAAAAAAAAAGAAAGATGTATAAATTTTTTAAAAATACTAGCTGATCAGCACTCACTAACTAGTTGGCTCCATCCCCCTGAACATTCAGGGCACACACCATGAGCATTCGTTATCCTCATGATTGTGAGAATATTAAATATTTTGCAGATATTCATTAAAGAAAAAATATTCACTGAAGAAAAAAAATGAGTCATTTTACTTCATTATTTCTGTAGCCACAATGATAGAAATATAATGAAGTAAATGGATTAATTTTTTTTTCTTTAATGAATATCTTTTATATCTTAATCTTCAAGTGAGCTAGGCCTCAAACTATAGCTTAAAACCTTTCCAGGGATAATGCAAATTTATTCTGAAAATTTTAAAGCAGTCTGTTGGTTGGTTCTCACGTGATGCTGTTGTAAATAAACAGACAAACTTTCACATTTACAATAAGATGTTTACAAATTAAAAAATATACACTATTAATTATGGGATGAAGATATATAATAAATCTAACAATTTACAAAATATTGTTGTGATTAATATACAAAGTCAGTGTGACCTTAATGCTTTTTATTATCTAAATTTTTATACTTCACTCTTATGTTTTGAATATATTTACATGAAATACAAATACCCTAGTTCATGCTCATAAGTCGTAGTTTTCCTTGTTTGCATATTTAACAGCAGTCCATAAAATACTTTGGCCGTTGCACAAAATTACATTGCAGTTGCATGGGATGCAGCTGCCACTTAACTGTGCACCACATTCTTGTGGAATGCATACGTTATGTGGCCTTGCATCGTAAATTTAAATTGCCCAGGAATTTTCATCAAATCCTGGGCAATAATAAAGAAGTTTTGGATCAGGTGTTCTTGTTTCTCCAGAATGCTAATATTTTACATACTTTTTAATAGTGTTTTTAGATTTTTTATGATAGTTGTAGGTTTTTTATTTTAACATTTTACGTTTTTTGTTTTGTCTTTGTTTTTAATATTTTAGTTTGTTTTTAAATTTCTACTTTAAGTTTTTATTTGTTTTAATTTTTATTATTCTATTAGGTTTTGTATTTATATTTCATGTTTTGTTTTCCGGGAGTTTTTATTTAATTTTCAATTGTGAATTTTTAAAACTTTGTTTTTGAAACATACTTTGTCTTCGGGTGGTAATGCCAAAGTGTCTTTCACCCAGAAAAAGCCAAATAAAAAAAAATATGCATACTTAACAAAGAAGAAGTAGTCTTTCTTAACACAGATAATGAAACAAAACTTAAAAATAATGAGATTGTTTCTGAAATTAAGTGTAAATGACATATTAATATAAAAATGTAAAACGTTTTCAGGCCAGTACATCAGTAATTTCAAAATATGAGTAGAAATAATAGCTTGACCAACCTGCATAACATAATTAAGGAAACTGCAACCCTTCACCAGATTTCTGTGGGATTTGGAAGTATCCAAATGATCTAAAGTGTTAAGCTAAATTCCCTATTAGAAGGCACTGAAACTTCCCTATTACAATGAAACTTACAAATTTTATATGAATAGTTTTAAACATGTGCCATTATTAAGGTATCTTTTATTATTAAGGAAATCTTTTAGTGTATTTTTTAAATTATATTAAACAATTTTTTAAAGTGATTTTTGTTCATTTTAATAAATTGCAGGAAAATAATAAATTTTAAAATGCTGTAAGTATGTGTAGAATTTGTATATCCCAAAATCTAATCTATATTGTATGTCTAAATTTTAAATATAGTTAATTTAACATTAGTAGGAGTATTAAGTTTTCATACTTGTACTTAAGTAATTGAATAGTGATAATTACTTCCTACCAAAATATGAAAACATATTTTCCTTTGTTTTTAATAGATATTATATTAGCTTACAGCTGAACAAGTATATTGTGTGTCAGCCCAAATGTATATTTTGGTCATGAGCTTACTAATGCCAAGTAGTTCTGAGAAAGTTCCATTAATTGAACTGAAAAACATTTCACACAATTAGCATTCTTCTAAAAAAATCCAAAAACTTGTCAACTTAGAAAAAAATTGTAAAAAAAAATCATTTGTGATTTTTATATTTTATATCTTAACCTCAAAAAGAAATTTATTAGATACAATATTTCTTATTATTAAAATTATCTCTAACCCCAATAATTACTATTACAAAATATTTTCTGTTTTTATATAAATCAATTATTCAGTAAAAATAGTACGTCATATAAACATTCAGAAATAGTAGCAATTAAATTTAAAAAAAATAAATGGATATTTGTTGAGAACAAAACATTTTACAAACTATTATAAATTGAACACATAAAAAAAAGATGGTCTGGATTTTATAGTACAAATGAAATGGCCCCTTCACTAAAAAATGTCAACTGGAAACAGAAAATTTTGTCATTTGTTATCTGTGTTTGGGGCACATTAGGTTAATATATACGTTCCTTATATCATCTGAAATTTGTAGTCTGGAACATTAGTTGGATAACTGGCATAACTAAAAGTCACGTTCTACTTGAATGGTAGATTTTGAGGCGCTGCATTGTAGGTTTAAACTAGCACAAAGGCTTGGCATTGTTTAATGTGATAATGAGGCCAACATTTTTTAAAACTTTTCAAATTCTTTAAAGCAGTTGGACTATTTTGTTTATTTTAAATTATTTTCTATCTCTTTCATTCTTTGGGGGAATCTTTTTCACTCCCTTGTATATTGACAATTAATATATTTTATTTATTTATTTAACTCCAATATTTTTTGTTAATAATTTAAAATCATGAAATTCATTTTTCTGATGGAAAAATTTTCATGTAACTTTCAAAATTTTCTCTTAAGTGAGCATCTGTTTACAACGCATGTTTTTCACTTGTATTAGTGTATATTTGTTTACACTAGTGAAGGTACTTGAATGTACCTAGTTTATTACTGGTTATATATTTAAAGACTATTATTTTATGGACTGTGTTAGTTTTGTTGTGTTGTATAATTTCTACCTATCTGACAGATGGTCTGTGGTCACACCATTGTATGGAAGTTGTTATAATTTTTGTTGATTTAGATTTTGTTTGTTTTATAAAATTCATTATACAAATATTGAATTTTGTTTCATGTTTTAGAATATTCTAAATTGTACATCCTGACCTCATAGGGGAAGATACCTTCTCACACTCACATCACCTCTTCCATACCTAGCCCTTATGGGCTTTACCAGAGGTCATTTTCAGTAATTCAGCAATGACATCTTTCAGTCCAGCCTCAGCCAGGATGCCACTGATGGGTATGTTGCTTGTGGTATTCCCATCGGTGTACTAATAACTAATTCTAAACAAAACACATCTAGCCAAGTCTCAAACAAGACTGAATGACTTTCTAATAATGAAGGAACAGAACTCTACCTACCTGAAAGGTAAAAATGAGTTCAACACACAACGAATCATAATACTCAACACAAAAACACTAACAAAACATAACAATAACAATAAATAATGTAACATAACAGTAACATAAAACATAACTAAAGAAAAACAAACAAATCTGTAACCAAACAGAAAAAACAGCAACAGTTTAGCAAACCATAAAACAAAATAACAATAAAACCAAACATAAGCACAAAGAAGGAAAGTCTTAAGTTGAACATCACACCCCTTCAGTGATCCTTTCTTTCGCCAAATATGCAATAAAACTTTCTACGACCATCCATTCAGCTCGGCTTTTCCAATTAACACAGAGATAAAGGTTGACCTGATAATATCAAGCCGACAAATGTTCTCCATATGCATTAAGCCATACCTAGCACATTCATATATCACATGATAAGCATCATCCAATAATCTGCATTGACAGTTATCAGAGTCCACCAGGCCAAAGTTCTGTACTCTGTCCCAAAAAGCACATGCCCTGAAAGAAACTGCATCACGTACTTGTTCGAGTGTATCCAAGAGGAATCCCACATCAGTAACATTAGGGAAAACATCATGCATATTACACCCAAACTCTGTTTCATCCCATCTGGCCTGCCACAAAGCAACACCATGCTGTTCTATCTCCTTTATTTTCTCTGGTCAATTCACCAGGCTTTTTAGCAACATAACGCTGTTGCATCTCAGATGCAATCAAGTCTATCGGTTTCACCCCTGCAATCACCAAGATCACCTCCTGTGAAATTGTATGGTAACCACCATTAGCAATACCATTAGCAATATAAGTCATTGAGCCCGTACAAAATATCCTGGTAGCTTTTAAATTTAAATTATCCTCCCAAACAGGTGCTGCATATAGCATAATTGCCTCGCAGATGCCCTTATACAAGATACTTATAGTTTTAAAATTAAGACCCCAATCAGGATTGACTACGTGTTGAATTCCGAAAAAGGCATTACAGGCCTTCCCCACAACGTATTGAAGCTTAAACTGCAGTTTCCCATCAGGAAACATCACGATGTACTTTTGAACCCAAACATATCTAATACGTTGGCCTGACATCAATATGCGGACTCGCTGCCTAACAGCCAAACAGCCTTTGAGGAGCATCATCGTGGTCTTCTCTGAGCCAAACATCATCTTATGTTAATAACCCGATAGCTTGAGTATCCTGCATGCTTGAGTGGCTTGGAATTCAACCCCCTACTGCAAACCTCCTTCGACCAGCAGGAGCCTATTGTCAGCATAAGCCATGATGCGACACTCACTGGGCAACCTCAGCTGTAGAAGTGAATCAAACTCCACCATCCACAATAAGGGACCCAACACACTGCCCTGGAGACAGTCCTTGGACAGTGTCTTCCTCACTTCACGGCTGTCCTTGGGAAGCAGCACATCCCAATGACTGAAGTAACTTTGTAACCTGCAACTAACTCATAGTACAATCTCTCTTCAGTAATTTGTATATAGAAGAGGCCACCATAAGTTATTAAATGCCCCAGAAATGTTCAGGAAAATTTCCAGGACATATTCCTCCCAACTGGAGGTTACCACCTTATCACATGAAGTATGGCATCCTCAGTATCTTTTCTGGGATCTAAATTGTACAGTATATTTGAACTATTTCACTGTTTAATAAATTTACACTGGTATTATGATTAATATCACTCTATAATAATGTAAATTTAATTTTTTCCAACCATCTTACTGACCAAATCGTAAATAACCAACATTAAAGCAATATTAATTCAACAAACAAAAATATAACAGTATCACAAGGTACTTCAAACATTATGAAATACTTGCACTGAAACGCAAACACTGCTTATTAATATACTAAATAGACACATTTCAAACCTAATATACTTTTAATTTACTTTTTGATCATATACTGAATAAGTGTTTTCCAAATTAAAAAATAGAACCAACACTAGTTAATACATATCTATATCATAAAATTTTAATTTCTGTTTTCTGTCAAGATTTATTTTTTCTAATTATTTTTTTTTTGTAATCCACTATGGAACTTTGTGTTAGGCTTACGTTAATTGTATAACATAATCTATTTATTCCCTTATTTCGCACCACTTCATAAATAACACTGGTCTACAAATTAAAAGGAAATATTTTGGGACTGAAACACAATTAGGTGAATTGAAATTTAATTTTTTATGTTGACTTCTAAAATTGTCAACTTTTCTATAAAATCATATTTTTAGGCATGACGCTTAAAAAAACTGGAAATTTTAAATTGTGATTCAATATTACATAAGTTTAAATTATGATCTCAATGTTATAAGATCAGTCTACCAGGCTGGACTTACGGGCTGGTAAACTGATCACAAATCACTCGTTTAACAGCTGATTTTTGAAGTTGAAGGTTAATGACGTTCAAATCTAGTAAAAGTTAGTTATTTTTATATGGATTTGAATACTAGACAGTGGATATTGGTTACTTTCGTAGTTGGGGTTCAATCAACCACAAGTCTCAGGAATGGTCAGTCTTAAGTCTGTACAAGACTACATCTCATTTACATACCATATGTAACATCCTCATCTCATAAGGCCTTGGGGGAGGGGGGGGGTTGTTTATTGTTGACTAGTTGAACAGATTGCAATTTTGCACAATGGGAATAATCAAAATAAAAATAGAAAATGTTATAAAGTAATGTAATGTATATATTATGTAATAAGTGTTACATATCACTTTTTAAGCGTTATACAGTTTTATTTGCAATATATCTTGTTGGAAACTTTTTCCTTGTTTGTTGCTCACAATGCCCAAATTTGAAGAGAATTAGATGAGAATGTAAAAAATTAGTTTTCAATGACATTCTGCAGCCTAATTTTGCAGTTCCCTAAGAGTTTCTCTATTACCAGATTACAATTTTCAGCTTTTTTGTTTTCAAAAAACCTGAATATCTTCAAATGATTTTCAATCTGTTTGTTCCTTAGGATTCAATTTGCTATCACATATATACGGTCGCGTATTAATTTTTTTATATCAGTCCCGAGGAATATTTCCTCATTCAATTTAAAATCAATTAATCAAGGAAAAAAATCTGTGTTAAATATTTACAGCTTTTCCCCATCTTTATCTAATGCTTTCACAAAATTTTTATTAATAGTTCCATATGTTTTTTTTTTTTTTTGTCTTCAGTCATTTGACTGGTTTGATGCAGCTCTCCAAGATTCCCTATCTAGTGCTAGTCGTTTCATTTCAGTATACCCTCTACATCCTACATCCCTAACAATTTGTTTTACATATTCCAAACGTGGCCTGCCTACACAATTTTTCCCTTCTACCTGTCCTTCCAAAATTAAAGCGACTATTCCAGGATGCCTTAGTATGTGGCCTATAAGTCTGTCTCTTCTTTTAACTATATTTTTCCAAATGCTTCTTTCTTCATCTATTTGCCGCAATACCTCCTCATTTGTCACTTTATCCACCCATCTGATTTTTAACATTCTCCTATAGCACCACATTTCAAAAGCTTCTAACCTTTTCTTCTCAGATACTCCGATTGTCCAAGTTTCACTTCCATATAAAGCGACACTCCAAACATACACTTTCAAAAATCTTTTCCTGACATTTAAATTAATTTTTGATGTAAACAACTTATATTTCTTACTGAAGGCTCGTTTAGCTTGTGCTATTCGGCATTTTATATCGCTCCTGCTTCGTCCATCTTTAGTAATTCTACTTCCCAAATAACAAAATTCTTCTACCTCCATAATCTTTTCTCCTCCTATTTTCACATTCAGTGGTCCATCTTTGTTATTTCTACTACATTTCATTACTTTTGTTTTGTTCTTGTTTATTTTCATGCGATAGTTCTTGCGTAAGACTTCATCTATGCCGTTCATTGTTTCTTCTAAATCCTTTTTATTCTCGGCTAGAATTACTATATCATCAGCAAATCGTAGCATCTTTATCTTTTCACCTTGTACTGTTACTCCGAATCTAAATTGTTCTTTAACATCATTAACTGCTAGTTCCATGTAAAGATTAAAAAGTAACGGAGATAGAGAACATCCTTGTCGGACTCCCTTTCTTATTATGGCTTCTTTCTTATGTTCTTCAATTGCTACTGTTGCTGTTTAGTTCCTGTACATGTTAGCAATTGTTCTTCTATCTCTGTATTTGAACCCTAATTTTTTTAAAATGCTGAACATTTTATTCCAGTCTACGTTATCGAATGCCTTTTCTAGGTTCCATATGTAAATGGGGTAAAATAATTCGGTGAGGGTCAACAAATGAAATATTCTTAATATTTTTCTGTTCTGGTGTGAAATTATCTCTTTTCGACCAGTATTTAACTAAGCAATGTCGATTAGTAGCACAACTCTCCCATGTATATAAGAATTAATATATTTTTTCAAAGCAAATTTGTAGATCGAGAAAAAGCCCTTTCAGATCATAATAGATTCACCATAAATGTGTTGTTCATCATATTTATTACTTTCAAAATAAGTGACATATTTTTTTTGAGTTGATGAATTAATTCACTACAGAAGCTTTGAAAAGCTTGTATGTGGGAATATGGAAATGAATTTTGTTGGGTATGAAAAATTACATGCCTTACCAGGATTCAAATCTGGGACCTCCGGATGAAAGGCCAATATACTTTCATATATTTCTTTTATTCATTCAGGTTGAGCAACTGGTAGAGAAGAAAACTTATTTTAATTGTGCAGTAACAATGTCTTCAAGTTTTTTTTTGTATGAATTCTAAAACTAAATATCAATTATCAATATATAATACTCAGATCAAACATCAACCCCTTAATAAACCCATCTGCAGTAAAGTGTTTAAGCTGATTACCTGAAAATGAAAACTCGAATTCAGCCGATAACTTCACACGGTAGACAACTTCGGAATAAATATTCTGATTTAGTATAAAAAATAAATTACCTGTTTTGTTCCACGTGCAAAATCTGTTGTCTCGTGTATTCATAAATCCTGTTTGGATCTGTTGCTTAAAATATTTACAGTACTCCTATTTTCCAAGGGATACTTTGACTCTACAGTAACCCCAAAACTTATTATAAATAAATAAATATTTTATTCAGATCAAAACATAATTATACATCTGACAGACCACATCACAAGTGGTAAGTTTACCCTTCCATGAATATAAAAAAAAAACTACTTTAATATTTGCTTGGAATGACCAAGAAAGACTGTGGAAAAACTTGGATTATGTGAAAGTATTGTGAAGTACAAAGTTATAAATAAAAAAGTGATTATAGTTCATACTGATATATAAAAGTAATAATCTTACCAATTAATTTTTAATCTCCTCAAAACTTTGCGGAAATAATAAATAAATAAATTTGTAAACAATACAATACAAATTTTAATGACAATTTGATAAATATTTTAATACTCGTTAAACGAGTATGCCAAAAATTAAGGTTAGTCTAATTTGTATTATTTAAATACTCGACTATGAAATAACTTTGTTTCTGTAAAAATAAATTCAGTTTTAAAGATAGTTTATTAAATACAGAAACTGAAGCGTAATAAGGCTGTTTTTGGTAGGCCAAATTGTTATGCTGTGAATCGCGATTTTTTTAAACAAAATTAATGAATTTGTAAATATAAATCCATGGAAAATCAAAGTCTTTTAATTTATTAAAAATTAGTCTACATGGAACACATTTACCGGGACCAAATAAATATGACAAGCAACTTTAGTTTCCTGAAATCTTTTATAAACAGGCATAAAACCAAGATTTATGCAATTGATTAGAACGTTTCGAAGTGAGAAATAATAAGGTTTTTATTTTGTGGAAAACGTGATCGGTTTGGTCATGCGCTAAATTTACAGTCTGACAATATCCCTAAGAACGTTACATTATGCTCACAGAAATACAACTATTACCATAACGAGGAATTCTCCATGCGATTAATAATGGTGTGTTTACGCGAGAAGAGCACGGCAGTATTTTTAAACTAGATACTTTCAAAAAGCCTTTCGAACTGCTAGCGTAAAATCTTCTAATTCAGTCAAGTAATCGGCTTCTGATTTAAGATCAGAAAATAATTGCTTATGACTTTATTTGACTAGACTTATGTATGTTCGATCGGTATTATTGTTAGCTAAGTTTGTGTTCGTCGGTCTAGCATGGATCGGCATTTAGAATTATGTGGGCATAAAATTCAAACACAATTAGTACAGATCGACTAAATTGCTAAAAACGCTAGTGGTTTTTTCTTTTTTTTATTTAGCTTCCGGAACCACCGTAAGGTATTACTTCAAAGGATGATTGAGAATAATATGTATGGATGTAAATGAAGTGAAGTCTTGTACAGTCTCAGGTCGACCATTTCTGAGATGTGTGGTTAATTGAAACCCAACCACCAAAGAACACCGGTATCTACGATCTAGTATTCAAATCGGTATAAAAGTAACGACCTTTTTTAGGATCTGAACCTTAGAAATCTTGCCTTCGAAATCAGCTGATTTGTGATAACGAGTTTACCAGTAGACCAACCCGGTGATCAAGAACGTGTCTGAGTATCCGTTCTTGGAATTAAACCCCCGTTTGATCCTCTAGGCATACAATCTACAGTAAATTTTCCGTATATTAAAAATACATTACAAAACATAAGGTAATGATTACTGCATATCCACATTACTAGCACGTACAGTACAGTAAAAACTTTATGTATAGACAAAGCGATGATAATAATAATAATAATGATAACGTATTAGCATTTGTTTGAATTAATTCCTAATAATTATTAACAGTATACTTTAACAAAGGACTTTTTATTTTATGTTTGGAAATTAACTTGTTAATGATTTATTAATTTATTTTATAATTAGCAAAATTGATCTTTATGATACAGTTGATGCCATGCCGAGTAATTTCGAGTATATTCGCCCAACGGGTTTTAAGACCTGATTCGGGTTCTCCGTCAAAAATTAGAGGAGACGTCTATCGGGAAATTTAGATTGAAACATCGGGAGGGAGGTTGTTTGAAAGGGGCTTGAGTTCTGTCGATTCATGCAACTTGAGAAAGAAAGAAAGCTGAATGAGAGAGAGGGCGAGAAAGGGAGAGCGTGTGAGAGAGGTACAGAGAAAGATAAAAGAAACGCCCGTCTGAATCGGTAGATTACTCCATCGTCTATACACTTGATTATTTACATTGTAATATCAAAACATACCGTAAAAGTTAATCGGTGTTTGATAGTATTCAAAAAGTTTTCAAAAAATAAGTTAAAAATTTGGAATAACTTACCTCTGAAATGTATAAAAATTATTATTATATTTATAAAAAATTTAATGTAGTCTTAAGACTCCTTTTACAAACGGCGTTTGTGTCGTCATTCATCCGACGACATGAAAATGTTGCGTTTTATAAATACACTGAGAACCATATTTAATTTATGTCCTTTATATAAAAACACTAATAAAATTAATCGCTACGGTCTGAAAAAAAGGAAAATTCGTGTTCTAGAAAGCGCCAGACGCCTGCGTACATGCAAAGTAAGTAAGTACATCACACTGTATGCAAAACATACCATACCATTTATGCAAATAAGGCGTTTTCTGTCGCCAATTAAAAAAAGTCCTTTTTGGCACGTTGAAAGGCGGAGATAGATTTCACCGGTGCTAAGTAGGGGATAAAAAAGATTTCCACTTTAAAGTTAAGAGAACTTCAAATTTACTCAATACGACAGTGGTTGCATGTGAAAAAAAGTTTCATATGTTTAGCATACGACAAGCCCCATTTGGTTACAATTCCAGTAATATTTTGGTCATTCCTTGCCGTAAGGGTTGGTCATATCAAAAAGTGTCCGCAAGAAAGTGAAATATATGTGTGTGTATATATATATATATATATATATAAACTTGAGCTGACTGTGGTTTTGGGGTCTGAGGACTGTGAAACGCGAAGATATGTCGAAATTTTCCCGAAGTCAAATCATGGTACCCATTACAATAGGTAGCTTTCTTATGAAATTTCCTAAAAATACAGCTGGATTACCGACTTCGTTTCATTGTCTTCATTTGTAATCATTCGGTATCATTAAGGTTGTTTATTTGGTTGCTTGCTATGATTTTACATTCGTTTAATTAATCCATTGAGTCCGGAATAGAAAAGAAAAAAATAATCGAAAAATATAATATGTGTGTAGAAAGACCGGCGAAGTAGATAATGCATTGCGGATCGGTCACGAGTGAGAGAATGTCTGGGATTGACATCACTGGGGTTCTTAACCAAACCTGGCGACAATTTTCAAAATGTCCTGACGGTTTCCAGAACGCGGCGTTATCAAGTTTTCGGGCGTAGAGCAACATTGACGCCGTGGATAAAAGGAATCTTACCTAGATTTCAATGGGCTCGTGTATGTTCGGTTATGAATACAAAAAACCGTATCATATGAATTCTTTGAAAAAAAAACTAAACGTTTAAAAGTGGAACTATAGTAGATTGTATACTGCAAATGTATTAGTCGAGATTGTGATTTTAACCCGAATGTTTCTTCATTTTAAATGAAATTACCTGTTTGAGGTTGGTGAATGTATTCTTGAGCTGTTTATAATTACAACTTGTGTGTGTGTGTGCGCGCGTGTATAAAGTATAAAACCTTTACAAAGACTGTATCTGTTTAGCCTGTCTAGTAAACCTGCGTCTTGCATTCGGTTAAACAGTCGTACACTAAAACACTTTCGTTGAATTTCATTTCAAGTTGTTGATCGATTTCATTTTCTATTAAGTTCGTTATAAAAAGCAATGCAAGTGCATGAGATAAACTACTTAATGATACTGTTGTAGTTTAATGATAATATTGTGTGAGACCGATTAATTTTTATTGTTCTTTTTTGATTAGAGTTAATAGTTACATTTTTTAGTTAATAAAAATAATATCATCTTCTGGCATAGATGGAAGAACCCATCACTAATTTTAGAAAAAAAATTGTAGCAAACGATTCGGGTAAATCACATGAGTCATATAAAACATTTAAAACTATTTAAAATAGTTTAATAATTTAAACTATAAACATTTAAAACGTGGAAATAATTAAAATTATATTGAGAGTTATTTAATAGATCAATAATTTGGAAATTAATGCGAATATATTAATTTTAAAATGTTTAAATTGAAACCCTGTAAACTTAAACATTTCAAAATTGTACTGAAAAAAGCAACAGAAAATTATATCTTCTGCTTCGTTTCATCTCTGGTGTTAATGAGAGAACTCATCAACTTTCTTTTTTTTAAATTACTAATTATTTTGCTTTTTGGTTTATTTTTAAAATTCTTGCTCTGTTCTTTACAATTAGTGGAAACGTGGTAATGGATCTGGATTCAGAGAGTTATCAAAAAAGATAAAGGAAAAGTAAAATTTAAAAGCTTTCTAGAGCAAACTGTACCCTGCTTTAGAAATCGTTTTTGTTTCTTGATCCAAAGTTTTTTAATTCTTTGCCTCTTAAATTGAAAAAAAAAATGTAAATGTTTTTAAATTTTCAATAAAAATCTGGATGATTTTATATTTCCAGATGAATTAGAAAGATTATATGCTGTAATTGTATAATCGAGGTTGTGGTTTCGGTTTTAACCGAATGTTTCTTAATTTTTAATGAAATTACCTGTTTGAGGTTGGTGAATGTATTCTTGAGCTGTTTATAATTACATCTTTGTGTGTTTGTGTGTGAAACATCCATGCGGAGTGGTAGCGTCTCGGCCTTTCAACCGGAGGCCCTGGGTTCGAATCCCGGCCAGGCTTAGCATTTTTCATACGTTCCAAAATGTTAATTTCGTATTTCCGTGCACAAGCTTCGAGCTTATATGGTGAATTATTCATTAAAAAAAACATACACACGCGTGCGTGTATGTATTATGTGTAAAATACGATTTATAAAGTACTGTATTTTTACCGGTTCCAACTTAAGGTCAAAGGGACAGTTATTGTATACTTCTCGTATCCCTTCGTAAACAGTAATTTTCTTATATTAATTGTTTTTCATTTACGTAGGAGAAATTGGAGTCTATTAGCGTATGCAAAATAATTACTAAATAATTTTGATCCTTGTGAAGATTAATTTATATGTTTATTGAAAATTGTAGCAATGGAAATAATAATTGCAATCTGTAAATTAATTATAATCTGTAATACTACAGTTTTCAATAATAATTTAAAATAATTTAATGATAACGTAATAATAATTATTTATCAAACGATGTGTTGACGTAAATTAGTGATGGGAGGTTTTTCGGTAACTGAATTTTTTGAAATTTTTCGTGTTAGGCGTACGTTCTACGCGTAATTAAATCGTTAACTTTTTTACATTACCTTGAATAATAAATAATTCCGGTAATATCAATTAATTACTTTTTCCGAAGATTCTCAGTTGTTTATCTTTTACAAAAGAAAAATATTTTTAAAATCAAATCTATAATTTAGTTATTGTTGTTATTTCGGAATTTAGTTAATTACATTAAAAAAAAATTGATGTAAGTTTGTTTACAGTTAATATAACTCCATCACGTGATGAAAAGGAGATCGGATCGATACAATATGGTATGTATTTCACTCGTGGCTAGCCTTGACAAGATTATAAACAGGCCACACACAATCATACAGTAACGACTGTAGCGTATGCTTGTTCTTTTAAACATAATCCGCATTATTATAAAAATTTGTCACAGATATTTTTTTTTTGTTATTGCATCATGAAATATTACAGTAAACGATTTTTGTTCAGAGCTTATCGTCTTTGAATGGATAATTACATTTTTTATTGTCGAATATGAATTATACATACTGCATAATACATGATTTATAAATCAGTTTATGGTAGTTTATGTTTAACATATTTAATTACCTAAGATAACATGTAGATGTACCAAAAATAAAATCATTACTAAAACAATAACGGTATAGTCATAAATATAAGCGTATTTGATTTATGAAATATATTATTAAGAAATCTCTCGCTAAAAGTCACATAATCGATTATTAAACAAAACTGAGCTTTAATTAAACCCAAGGTAAGGGAAGTGCCGGCCTCGGTGGCGCGAGCGGTAGCGTCTCGGCCTTTCATCCGGGGGTCCCGGGTTCGAATCCCGGTCAGGCATGGCATTTTCACACACGCTAGAAATCATTCATCTCATCCTCTGAAAAATGCCTAACGGCGGAACCGGATGTTAAAAAGGTAAGGGAAGTATTGAACTTATATGAAAAATAAATAAAAAATGTCCATTATTGCTAGAAATGATAATTATAAAAAAATATTATTCATTAGTTTTCTAAAATATTTATTAAGATCGAATGAATATTTTTAATTACAGCTTTTATAACTCGAATTTTTATAAGTGTTTTGAAACTTTCCTCTATCTAAGTCCAGTGTTAGGATTTTAAAGCCATATATATGATACAGATATGATTCTTAATATAAAATTAATGGGAAAATACGGTGAACTTCATTTTTCTATGCCTACGCCAGTTTTTTTAGCTATCCGCAATCAAAATTGCAGAAATATAAAAACCCAAGAAATGATGCAAGGGAAAACGTGTTGCTCTATTTTTAGATTTCATTTCATCTTCAAATTCCATTTCTACTCTTTTAAAGAATTAAAACGTTATTCCTTTTATTCAATAAAGTTACAACAGTGTAATGTCTTCTAAAAAATTATTTGAAAATTAAACGTGCCATCCAAGAAACTGTTGAACTAATTAAGCGCTGTAGCAAGATAAAGCATAAATTCACAGTTTTCTAAGATACGATTAATTTTAAACGACTTATTTTCGATATCAATGTATAGATTGTAGGAGAAGCTGTAATGTAGTTTGTCAAATCTCCATATTTGTATTCTATAGCGTTATATCTTTTGATATGTTTTTTGCTCAGCTTAAAATAGCAGGTGATCTGTTGCAGTATGTCATTTAAATTTATAGTAATGTTGAAAAGTATCTGTAATTGTAAACAGTGTTGCTAAGACGTCATCGAATAAAATTTGAGTGGTTTTTACTATATTCGAATTGTTTTACAATACTGTCTAACGTTCGTTTGTTATCGAATGAAATCTGTGGGTGAATTGAGATTCCTATATTACTTTTTCCGTTATTTCGTTATTTATCAATTCTGCTGTTTTGGTCGCTGATATTTAATAAAAGGATTAGAAAATCACGAAATTGAATTCCCCATAATTTGAATTATAATTTCATTAAAAAAATCTATTTTATCTGCAGGTGTAAAAAATTAAAGTTGAATTCAAGATTTCAAACTTTCTATAAAATACTAGAAATTTCGAAATTTTTGTAATATTCTTTAAAATGGCTGTACACACTGGTATCGATTATGTATACACACCGGTACGAGCATATTTCATAATATAAGCTGTCTAGCATTTTTTGACATCCTTTATTCCTTTGACATCCTTTTGAGTGAGTGAGTGCGTGAGTGAGTGTGTGAGTGAGTGTGAGTGAGTGAGAGAGTGAGTGAGTGAGGGAGTGTGAGTGAGTGAGAGAGTGAGTTAGTGAGAGAGAGCGAGTGAGTGAGTGTGAGTGAGTGTGAGTGAGTGTGTGAGTGAGTGTGTGAGTGAGAGTGAGTGTGTGAGTGAGAGTGAGTGTGTGAGTGAGTGAGTGAGTGAGTGAGTGAGTGAGTGAGAGAAATGAATGGAAATTAAAATTTTTTAAAAACGCAGTAAACCGCTTACTGTGTTCTCTCGATATAGTTTTTGTAGAAGATTGGTACCACCCAGTAATAAAAATATTATATAGGAGTAGGAATATTGTATTGTAGGAATGTTATATTGCAGCTAATTGTTGAATTTGTAACATAAAAAAATAGCTAGAAAGTTGAATTTTGGCACAGTAATTAATAAAAAAATATTTTCAGAAGTAAGTAAAACATATATTAATTAAAATCAATAAATCATACTTTATATATATAGTATTTTATCGTTAAGTATTGCAGCTTATAATAACAGAGTAACATGAAGTACCTAACTACTTATAACAATGGAATACACATTTATCTTTTAAGTAGTTTGTCACTTGTCTTTTTTTTTTATTAGATAATTACACTGATTCAATTATAAATTGGAAGACAGTATATCTAAAACACGCGCACGCGCACACACACACTTTTATAATTAGTATACAGAAATGTTTTCTTACAGAATTTTATAAGAAACGTAATTTTATAAGAAAAATTTTATAAGTTTATAATAAATATAAACATAAATAACTAAACTAACTAAATGGGGTAAATATCATGAAAAACAAAACTCGAAAATTAGTTTAGCCATTTTCACTTAGAAGTAAACATTTTATTCAAATCAGTACATTATGAAAGTAAACTTTTCAAGGTTTACTCAAATAAACTTTTGTTTTCATGGCTCTTGTAACATGAGTGGGCTGCTATGACGGGAGTTTTGAGCGGTGATGCGGGTGATAACGCGCTTCAACCGCCTTGGCATTTAGCATCATTCTGGTCAGTAGCATCTTATCAGAAAAAGAGGTTCTATCGTCGGTTGCTCATGAATGAGCAAGTGTCTCAAGAATGAAGGCGCGTAACCCACTGAAAATTTGACAGATTCCATTAGCCGTTTGGGGATACGATGTGGTCACGTACCCGAGTCTACGACTGGGCCGGAAAATTTAAAGGGGAGCGTGAAGCTGTAGAATATAAATCTCAATACGCGTTCAAAGAAAAGTGTAACGAATATAACATTCTGTCGGTCTGTGACTTCATCGAAGACTCTCGGTAACTTACGGTCGATGAAATCGCTTCGGAAGCGGGTATAGCTTGCGTAAGTGCACTTACTATTAACACAAAGAACCTTGGTTCCCGTAAAGTCTGTTCGAATCGGGTTCTAAAACTTTTGACCCAAAACCAGAAACGAGCCCGACAGGAAATTATCCAAAGAACTTCAAGGAAATTTGCGCATGTATGGAATGCATGTCTGTTTAGATACGTGATTTCTACAGAAATATGTGGGATGAAAGCCCTAAAAATCTCTGATGAATTTAAATATCGGTAGGAATTACTTAAAAAGCTAATCTTACCTGGATACGCAGTTTTCTTTTACGTCATGATTTTCTATTCGAAGAAGATCGACAATAGCATGGCATAGCTGGCCAGAAGTATACGAAGATAAAACTGACAAAAATATGTCATAAATAAAATTTACTAAAAAAGAAGAATTATTCCCTGGATCAACGTGGAAATTCAATCAGATACCGGTGACTTTCAGAATGCCATTGACTATTTGAAAGTGTAGTTGGAAAGAGTGTTCAAATTCGAATTTTCGGTTACGAAAAACAACGTTGGTTGGTGATGACAACTTTCGGACGGGGAAAATTACCCCTGTATGTAACTTTTAAAAGAAAATAATCTACCAAAAGGTGAAAATTATTCCACTTGATGTTGCTATACGAGCACAAGAAAACAGATAGGTGAATAATGAGTTACAACTGAACTGGATTAAACGCGTCGATCTAGCGCTTTATTACGAAAACTCTTCATAATTTATAATGGATAGTTTTAGGGGTCATACGACCGATGTTGTAAAGCGACAATTGGTTGATGGTAAGAATGATCGGGTTATTTATCCTGGTAGAATGACATCTAATATTCAATCTCTAGATATCTGTGCAAACCGATCGTTTAAAACCAAACTCTACAAACACTACACTTATTTGATGGCTAACACGGCAGGCGAGACTGCATAATCTGGTAAAATTAAGAAACCGTCTTCGATACAGATTTGTGAGGCAAGGTCAGAAATACCGGATGATTCCATTAAAATATCAGTTCAAACATGTTATACTTCAAATGTTCTCTGTAGAAATAAAGGCGACTAGTTGTGGTTAAGTGATTAAGAAGATAAAATTGCATTTCTACGGATGACAGAAATTCTAGTATTAATGATACTAATTAAGATAAAACTCCTACAAACGCATACAACTCCCCGGATAAGCTCTACTTTTGTTTTTATTTACTTCAAATAAAAAATAAATATATTTTTTTCAAATTTCTGTTGGTGTTTTTGGGACGGAATTAAATTTTTATTTAAAAGTACTACAACCTGTAATTCCTTTACACTAGAAGACTTAAATTCTGACATTTTTAAAAATATACGCGAGGATATCTTCTCGGAGGGAAATATTTTATGCTGGAATTTTCATGTGTTATATGACTTCTAAAAACCCACTCCGAAAAAATCGATTAAATAACGTCTACTTTATCCATTGTTAACAGCCGTCATAAAATTCTGGAATAATTTTTTTTTAGAATGTTGTACATACAGTATATAAATTTAGAAAAGAAAAAAATTAAAAGAATAAAATATCAAATTTGACATTTCATTGATGCCAGGTACTAACGTCAGATTTGAGAATTCAAATTCATAATGTATGATCTGTATTACTAGATAGATAAAAATTAATTATTTTTTAATTCTTTCAATCAATGACTTAAAATTCTTACTGCTGTACATCACTTACCTCAGAAGGATGGGTAGTAGTCGCAAATAAAACTACCGAATGTTTCATTAAACTTCTCTTACAAGAATTTATGGATCGATTAATTAGTTGTGTGTGACATTGTTGAAATGAAAATGAAAACAATTTCAATAGCGCTCACAAATTTTTTTTAACAGAAGGGTAAGGAGGTACTCAATTCAATCTGTGTGGATTCTTTTTTAAATATCTTATTCTTCGTAAAGTGGAGCAATTGCGATAATTGTTTTTTGCTGATTAAATTTTATTTTGTAGATAGATTTTACAGATAACTTTTCAATAAAAAAAAATTTTTTTTAATAAAAAATGTAATTTTTTTGTCTTCACCATTGCTAATTATTTAATCTATAATATTCAAAGTATTTTCTCTGAAAATTCAAGAAAATTAGTTATAAAACTTATATAAAAAACAAATACATATTCTTTCATTCTGCATAAACTTAGTTTAATCTTTATCAAGCTTCTTGTTTATCGTCTTTATGTTTCTTGAGAATATGGTTTGCTTTTAAACGAGTACTTTTTTAAATTTTATTCATATTTTTGTAAAGAAGTAAAATTGATTGTTTTTTTTTTTTTACATATAAAACAGATTTAAAAACTGTTCTAAAAAGTAATAAATAATGCTCTTTCAATTGTTTTTTTTTTCTAATATCTACGTTTTAGATTTAGTAGCTATTTAAAGAGTTTATTGATGTTGTTTTTAATTTAGTGCCGACTTTTCTAGAAAACGAGATTTAGAAAAAAAAATTATAATTTACTTTTTAGGTCGTTTTAAAGAAAAGAATATTTTATTGTATTATTAAAATAATTGATCAGCGCTTATTGTGAAATTACAGTCGAAACCAGGACGATTTATCTTAATCTGAATAACCTAAAACAGTGTTGAATGTTCTGAGATTGCGTGTGTAATATTAATAATGTATTGATCGCTAACTGATCTTGCTTACCAATATTCTACATGTAGTGTGAAGTGCATCGCTATTTATCGTAATCATTTTACAGTGATTATTATAAACGAAATAAAATATATTTTACGTACCTTACAAGATTGATTAGTTTTTAATAATACATTAGAAAAACTTAGAAGTTACTTTTAGTCGAGAAAAATTGGCTGCTTGAGGACACGTAAACTAAGCTGCATGCACAAATTGCATTCTATTCCGTGACTAGTTGAAATTCCCATTCCTTCTGTTACAAATCCTTTCGTGTTTAGTTGAACGAAACACGAATGGCACATAAAGACAAAATCCCTTAGTATTAACAGAATGACGTTAAGGATAACATATCCATAGACTGAGTGAGCAGTACTGGTTTAGCTACGAAGTGGATTTTATTTATGGTCGTTCTACAAGTACAAGATCTTAAGGATGATGTGATTTTCTGAATATATTGTCTACAAAACAGGTTATTAATTTTAAGTATAAGATATAGTGAAAAAGGGTATTGAATATATTCATCGGTATAATAATAATAATAATAATTATTATTATTATTATTATTATTGTTCAGGAGCTCCTCTTTGGAGTATGGAAATGGTGGTCCCGAGCTGTTCGGGAAGGCGTGACTGTGATCTGTTTTCGCCGACGTTGGGCGGAGTACAGACGGGAAGTGCTAATTCCTCCTTCCCGGTGATGGAGACGGGCTTGAGGGTGAGCTGAGTGAGCTTGCTTTGCCGAAGTCTTGTGTCGCTCGACGCGAATCGGTCGCTTCGGCCCTTTTCAGGGATTGTCAAACGGGTAAGGATATCAGGAGCTCTTACTGCTACGTGTGAGCCCTGGAATGTCGGTATAGCAGGTCATGCAGTACCTGATTCTCCGGTTCGGGTTAAATCTGCGGGAGGAGGCTGACTGGAGGAACCCAGGCAGGATCGGCGATCCGGGGCACGCCCGACCGTCACTCCGCCCGCACCTTGTTACATATTGTCTAGCGTCACTTTATTCGTGGAAATTTCAGCTTCCACTATTTTTTTGGTAGAGGGTCCACATAAAACGCTCGTTCAGGAGAGTCTTTGTCTTAGAAAAGCGAAGCGAAGCGAAGGAAGACCGTTGAGTTTTTTTAAAGTTTAAAAGCTTCAGTAATAAAAATAACATTGTTAGTTTAAAAGAAAAGTGTGTGATCTTTATTTATTATGAAACATTATGAATCATTGACAAACATGTAACGTAACATATAATTCACTATTATAATCGAAATTCAGTAGAAACTCTTTTTTTTCTTGTAACATAATTAAATTTTATATTTCTCTGACTGCAATAAAAATAAAAATACGTTATGAACCTACTATCGTAGGATGTAGTCGTTAATTATACATTACGTTACTGATAACAGTATCAATAAATTTTTATCCTAATCGAATAAGTTTTAACTTGAAGAGATTATATTTCGTCACAACACGTCAAAGAATGTTTTGACATGGTGTGATGCATCTGACGATATGTGTAAAGGTCGATTTTCTATAAATAAATTATTCAAACGCTAAACGTGTCAGAGGTATTAATATAATACAGCACGGATTATTCTTCACACGAGTCGCACAAACTTACTTATTTTTAATTATCACTAGATATTGATAAGTATCTGATTTGATAAGCGGTTTACATCTATTTTGTTTGGTTTCGTTGAATAAATAAAACATATTCGAACCACAGCATATTGTTTTTTATTGATATTTTCTTGCAAAATTCTGAATACTAAAATATGCGAATAAGCTACCCCGACAGAAACGTGACCGTGGTGTTATTCGGTGAAATCTAGGATCTCAATTTTCCTTGGAATGTAAATATTGATGAACAATATTGTACTTAACTTCATATCAATAATAATAATTATTTTTTTTTGAAAACCATTTTAAATGACATATATATTTTAGCAGGCCTGGCTTAACCTAGTAGGCACTCAGTCTTTAGGTTGTTACGGTGATGACATCGGATAAGTCAATATCGGATAAATTGGTCCCTCCCAGTTCACACCAAGGATGACTTGGCTCTACATTCTGGGGATAGATATAGAACGGTTAAATCTATACATACAGACCCTAAGTGGGGAAGAAGGAACCAACGGCAAGGAAAAGTACTGTATTGAGCCAGGATAGTCAACTCTCGAAGGAGCTGCAGTATCGTATTAAGTTTATCCATAGGAACGCTTAAGACTGCTTCCAGACAACAGGCTTCAATTCCGCCCCCAACTCGTTGAAGGTCAGCGAATTTTTACACGTATCAAGAGAACAGCACGTTATTGAATAATTACATAGTACCTATTAGCTTAATATATGGTGTTAAAAAAATTGCTTTTCTTCTAGAAGTGGCATTTGTGATTAGGTATACGCTTCTTAAAAGAACTGTCCATTCTTAGAATGCTGCGTATGAATTATCCACCGAGCTAAAACCTTTCATCCAGACCTCTATTGAAATCGATAAAATGACGTAATGCTATACATTTAATTTTTTTTTCATTATTATATTTTTCCATATCCATAATATCCATAAGATAGTAATAAAGTATTCATAACGGTAACAAACATTTTAGATAAGATCCTATTTTGAAGAGTTATAAATATTTTTTCTCTTATTTATGTATTAGAAGAATTTCAGAAGACAAATTAAATTTAGTTAACGCGAATTATTACAACTGTCCAGTACATAAATAAAATAGCGGCAAAAAAACGTAATGCTTACTTAGCGACATTAACCGCTTTGTTAGCGTACAAGATTCAAAATGGAAAAGTGAATCGGAATTGTTAAACGGAACAGCTGTCTAAATAACTGTTGGCTTGTAATTGTGTTTTAATTAAAAAGTATTTATTTCCGGTGCAGTAAGCAGATGTTGTCCTTGAAAATCAGTTATCGAATGAAAATGTGCGTGATATACCTGGTGACATAGTAATCGAAAGCGTAGTGTTGTTTTGAGATGTTGTAGTATTGAAGGCATTTTTTCATTAAAAAAATTATCAAAAGAAAATACTCAAAACAGTTTACAGAAAAAACCTTAGATGGCCTAAATGTTTATAAAAAAAAAACTAGGTGTAATTTGGGTAGGCAGGTTTAAAATTTTAATACTTCCTAAGTTTTTAGTATAGATACTCTTAAATCGTTTGATATACCAAAACCGATATGTGAGTGTTGGGACTGACAAGCATTATCATAAAACATATGACAGACAAATATAAAGTTGCAGTTGCAGAAAAATAGCATAATTCTACATAACAATAAAAGTTTTTTTTCGTTAAACTGCTTTCATTTTTGAAAGATCTGTCTCGTAACAAAATAAGATCGGTTCATCAAAATCATTCCATGTTAAATGGATAAAAGTGATATTTTAAATTCATTTTAAGTAACTTTATATCTTTCTGTTTCCTGTTTAGCCTCCGGTAACTACCGTTTAGATAATTCTTCAGAGGATGAATGAGGATGATATGTATGAGTTTGAATGAGGTGTAGTCTTGTACATTCTCAGTTCGACCGTTCCTGAGATGTATGGTTAATTGAAACCCAACCACCAAAGAACACCGGTATCCACGATCTAAGTAACTTTACGATCATAAGTAACTTTACGTCTAGTTTTATGATACTGTTTTTTAACAGTTGTGTAATAATAACAATAACAGGAGCTCTCTTTGGAGTACGGGATTGGCGGTACCGAGCTGGTTGGGGTTGTGCTTCTTGGTTTCGCTGTTTGCAGCGGGGGCAGGGGCATGACCGTGATTTTTTTTGCCGACGCGGGGTGGAGTCCGGACGGGGAGGGCACATCCCTCTTCCCAGTTGTGGAGCCGAGCTGAGGATGGACTTGCTGTCCCGAAGTTTTGCGCCGTCCACTGAGAGTTCAGCCCTTGGGAAGGAGTGTCCCATGGGTAAAGGTATCGGAGCCCTTACTCCTGGGATATCGGAGCCCTGGGATGTCCCAGGGCTCATCCGATCCGTGGGTCAGGCAGTACATGACTCCCCGGCCTGAGTTAAATCTGAAGGAGGCGGCTCACTGGGCGAACCCAGGCAGGATAAATGGATCATTTATCCTGAGAGACGCTTGGGCGTGCACCGGATCGGTGCACGCCCAAGCGTCTCTCTGCCCACACCTTGCGACATACTGACTGTCGAAACATAGTTTTATGGAGATATCTACTTCCAAAACTTCCATGGCAGAGGGTCCCATGTAAAAACCCTCGCCTTGGAGAATCTCATAGTGACAAAGAAGAGGGTAGAGTTTTGGAAAAGAAGGATTGAACCAAGTTTTGACCGAAGAGTGGTGGACCGACTCCTAAATATCTTGTAATTAAGAGGAAGGAAAGCAATTTTTCGAAGATTAGCTCTTTTGTAATAGCTCGAGGCATCAACGAAGCGGCTGGAGGACCTGTTAAGGATACAAGAAAGACTGCAACAGATTATTTGTTGAGACGTCGACGACCTACAGTCGTCATGGCTACTCAAAGAAAAAAAGATGGGACTCATTGACTTTGAAGTTGTTCCACACAGTAGTTTAAATACTTTAAAGGGTGTTCTTGTGCGCAATGGACCAACTATACTGTACAGAAGAAGAAATCGTTGAACTTCATTCACAAAGAGTCGTTGCATGTCGACGAGTGAACACACGACGCAATGGACAAGTTGTACCCTCCATGTTGCATGTCCTGACGTTCAACCGACCGAAGTGTCTGGAGAAGATAAAAGCTGGTTTTCATGGATTAGGTTGCTGCAGCCCCCTTTAAAACAGGAGACGTGATATTTGAACTGGCACTAGCATTAGTAAAAATTGTCGAACGCATAATTAACGAGAAATTCAAAACTAAACCAGTTAAAGAAACGAGTCATAACCGCTGCAGAAGGTAGCGGATGTTACTGAAACAAAGATTTCTTCACTACAAAGGATCAGGCCTTCAATCAATTACAACGTGAAGGCAAATGAAACGAAAGCTCGGAGAAAATGAGTTAAGTACAACGCTAATCAAAGTTCAGATCAAGAAAATCTCCGTACAGGGATCTGAGAAGCCGGAACTAAAGATGTTAGAAGAAAAAAATTTGGAAAGACCATCAATGGAGCCTTCGAAAGCACACAGTCCTTAAAACGAGAGGGCGAACACTTCGGTCGCCTTCGAAAGCACACAGTTCTTAAAACGAGAGGGCGAACACTTCGGTCGCCCCCGCTCTAGCGAGGAGTACATCGAGTCTCGTCTCAGATGCACGCTGACCGCACCATCGGAGCTGGTATCATCTGATGCCGGCGGCAGGAGATCTTCTGTGATTTACTGCGGAGGATCAGAAGAATCCGTTCCCGAGGCCTCAGACACCCTGGAGTTCGACATTGTCGAGGCCTTCAGGAAGATGGAAGAAAGAAAAAAGGATGGCCTAAAAGTAAACTAAGGTGATAAAATTTAAGAAGAAATTAGTTGTGCTTATAGAACAAACTGTGCTTGATTTTGATTGTTTTTAACAACATTTCTTTAGAAATAGTCAGGTGTCTTAGATTTTTAACTTATTTTGAAGTGTTTTTAGAATGTTAGTTTTAAGAGTTTTTAAGTGGCAAGAGCCCTTTACACTCTTGTCATTCTGTGTTTATTTGGGGTCTTAATATCCCTTGACAAGTCTTTTTTGAATGATCTGTCATGACATAGTAGACTATGTCGCTAATGATTTATTTTATTTATGAAATTTTTCTTTTTTTTGATGTAAAAAGAAGCTAATAACCATAGCAGTCGATACCCCTAAAATTAAAAATAAATAAATAAATAATATTTGCAATATTTAGACACAACTGTGACAATTATAAATGTATTGCTCTCCTATTGAAAATGAGAGTAAAAATATAAAATAGTGATAAATACTTTTTTCACTCCTTGGGGATAGAAGTTATTGAAATACACATAATAATGCATTAAATTCTCACAAAGGAGTCCAGAGGTTAATATCTTACCGTTAGGTGAAGGCAAAGCAATTTTTTTTTTAATATAAAATGCCAGCCGATTTTTATCGTTAATCAGATTGTAATTTCCACAGAAATTTTTCCAGTGACTAATAACGGCGAGAGTAATGGGGGTATAGATTTATCCCCCCCCCTCCGGCAATGATTATTATTTCAGACTTTGTCAGATGTTTGGAAGATTGAAAGTTCTTTTTACGTAAGTCGTTTTATTAATAATTTAATATATATATATTGTTACCACATATATGCCACATAATATCGGCGGTCGAACACGGTATAGCAACTCAGATGCGAACTGGCTTACAGTATACGGACGCGCTGATACAAGCATCACTCCCACCGCGTAGATGACCGCGCAGTTCCCCTAACATAACGGCGCTGCAGCCGCACCACTCTCAGGCTCCAATAAAAGATCATGGACGAGAGTGAATTCATCGTAGACTACTACCTGGAGCAGACCAAGAAGAAAAATAAGAAGATGGAAAAAGACAGAAGAAGTTCCCTGGCCGGCTCAACGTGGGACTCCCGGCGGATGCTAACATCCTCGCCGAAGCAACAGGCCTGGCCGGCCCGCCGAGGCAGTCGCTGGATGCGGGCGCTACCTTCCTGCTCCAGCTCCAGCTCGCCGGGCTTCAATCGCCCTGGCCGCCGGACTCGGCAGCAGTAGCCGGCCCAGCGTGGGATCGCTCGGGGAGAACCGCCTCGGCCGCACCGGCGAAGGACGACCGACGCCGACCCGACACTGCGGGGCTCTGGGGGCAACCACTGCTACGCTGTAGCGGGGACCCAACTGAGGGAAAGCCCGGTCTGACTTCAATGGACGAGCCGCAACTCCCCGACTTCGCCAGAGACCAGCTCCCGGACCCAACAGCTCTTCTCAGATCTAACGCAAAAAAACGGCCCTTTTCAGGGCCACCATAAGATAGTAAGTGCCACGTGCCGTCGAAGCCATTCAGCGACAATATATATATAAACGTATTTATTTATTTGTATGTATGTTCATAAAGTATGGAGTTTACAACCATTTAACTAGGCCACATTAAAAATGCGAAGTGATACAGTCATACCTAGAAACTATCTTTTGTTTTGGAAATAGAACACTATTTGGGATGTAGTGTTGCACTTTTGAAATTAGCTGTGAAAAATACGAAATTATGCCATTTTGGTTAGGGTCGTATTAGTCCGATTTTTTTTTAATTTAAAAAATTTTGTTTGTCAGTACCTTTTAAAATGGTGTGTTAAAACTGTAATTTTTTCATTATTAAGTTTTGAGTTGCTCCTAATAGGGGCCCCCGGACGCTTTGAAGGTGGCGGGCTCAATCAGACAAAAGTAGATCCATTTCTAGGTAGGAACATCTGAAAAATTCTATTTTTCTACTTCCTAAATTATCAGTCAGTCACGCTGTCAGTTCTTATAAACAAACGTTTTGGTTCAATACGAAAAATGTGATAAGCGTTATAATAATTTTAAATAGATTTAATTTACATTAAAGTTAATCACGTATTGATAGATATAACTTTGGTTGTTCATCTTAATAAAAAACAAATAAAATCTGTTTTTTTCATTTTAAAAATAACTATTCCCGAATGAAATGATCATTATAAAAGTGATCAAGTGATAACTTGAAAACCGTTGACCCAAAAATTAATCAAATTAAACTTGTCTAAGTTAGACAAGGACGATTAGAAAAGATTACTTAACGGGATTAAAATTATGTACCTTCGAACGGATTTTGTACATTTCATAAGAATGTAAAAACTAGTTACGTTAACGGTAATAAAACAGGAATTTTTTTTTTAGTTAATTAAGATGAATTTAATTAATGAAATCACTTAGGTTAACAGAAAAGTGATTTGGGAATAAAACATCACCGTCCTACTTTTTACAATTATTATTTTGGTACAAATAATTCAAAGGCAAAAATGTAAGGCAAATAGAAAAATAATTATCTGCTGTAATGTTGATGTAAAGACGTAAATATTTTATTCTGGTTGACGTATAATTTATACATTAACATGCATAAGTCATGTCAGGAATGGTAAATTTGCTACTCCTCGAATAGTAATTACTTTTTTTTTGTATAACATTCAGCGATGTATATTGAAGTTGTTATAAAACTAATGCACTTTTAAATTATACGCAGAACTGTATAAAAAAATAAATAAAAAACATAGATATGAAATAAGTATTTCGATAAAAATTAAGTACAGAAACACATTCATTATACGTACATACATTGCAGTTAAACACAAAAATCATTACATAATTAGATCATATATGTATATATACAGAGTAATTCAAAAAGAATTTCACAACATAGAGAAATTTATAGTCTCATTTCATAGCAAAACACATCAAGTTTTGGCTGACGTAGTTCATTAGTACCGAATTCGACAGCTCTATCTTTAACATTTTCGAGGATAGAAGAACACATTTTCCTATTTCGTTGGAAGTTGGGATTTTAAAAAAATAATTTTTTCCTTGCTGCTATACAAAACAACAAACAACTAGTAACAAAGCAAGTTTTCTAGTAAAATATTAATCGTTTGTATCTTTTCCTTTAATCATCATCCAGTTATTACTGCGAACGGCTTTTTCATTTTGGCAACTTTTTTTTTTACAGGTTTATCCATATTAAAAAAAATAATTCTCCTTTTTTGAATTTTAACCGTTTAAATTCGTGTTACAATTATCAGCAACTTATTATTATTTCTTAATTTTGCGTAGACTTCAAAAAGTTGGAATTTAAAAATCTTTCTCAGTGCTAAAGTTTTATTTTTTCAACCTTACTTATCGCCATCTCCGATTCATGAAAAGCTTGAAAGATGATTGTCGCAGTAAATAAAAATTGTAATATAAAACTTGACAAAAGTTTTCGATTTGTTTATCTAAATTATTAGAAAATAATTTAGAAATCGGCGTATATTTTTCAGGATAAATAGGGTTTTACTCTACTGAATAAATAAAACACTAGGATTTATGACCGATATCACCGTAAAAGATTTCTCGTCCGGTATAATCGTTTTACTCAATTAAAGTCTACTTTTTAATAAGTGCCCTCGGTTATATGCAAAAGAGATTTCTTTAACAAGGGTGTTAGTCGTAACAATGAAATAATGCTTGTTAAAATAACTCTGATCGGCCACTTCCGCAGTTCCATGTACTATACGAACGTTAATACTGATGAATATTAAATCTACATTTAGGTTAAAATTAAATAATATTTATCTCCTTACATATTTATTTATTTATTAAATCTAAGTATATCTTTACTATTATGGCCTAAGTAAAGGTCAAATGGAACTGTAATCTTTTTTCAAGTTTTTATTTATTTATTGATAAACAAAGAAATAAACATTTCAGAGATTATAATTTATTTTTATCAAAATTTTGCTGGTAAAATATACCATATACGTAGCGAAAAATATAAATTTTTCGTTACGAAGAAAAATATTTATAAATTTTTAAATAAAATTAATTTATGACCGTTGTTAAGATTAAAAGTTATATTTATTTCAGCTTTGCTTAAATCTATAAAATAATCTTGTTTGAGTATTATGTACGCTCTCACTCTAAATTTGGTAATATTTATATTTTATGTTTACTTGCCCCGAGATAAATTTTGTAACTGTAAATAATTTTGACCTTTAGGTATGATTTGGTTAGAATGACTGGTTAAATCAGAAATAAAATATAATATTATACAGAAAAAAAAAACCGAAAACAATAAATTGATATTAAATTATTCCAGTTACTCTATAGCCGTCGGCGTTAACTGGTAAATGCGAGTGTATCGATAAATGCTAGTGTAACTGGTAAATGCTAATACCAAACTGTTAACAACGTAATTCCAAATAAGGTTAATAAACCCAGATTACCAAACGTGAAAAATACAGAGTTCAAATACAGAGTTCAATACAGAGGGAAACCCTGGTTTACGTGTGCGTTATCAAATGACGGTAAACTATAAAATTAGTTTATTTTTTATCCAAGATTAATTTTCTGAAAATTCTTTTAGATAGAAACAAATCTTAAAAGTCAAAAAATCTGATATGGATACTACATGACTTCCTTGTACGTCTATTAAATTACATATACACATTTTTTGCTTCATTTGATTAAACTTATTTCATTTGTACGATCCTCCAAAAAAAAAAAAGGTTAGGTTAGGTAACCCACCGGGTTGGTCTAGTGGTTAACGCGTCTAACCAAATCAGCTGATTTGGAAGTCAACAGTTACAGCGTTCAAGTCCTAGTAAAGCCAGTTATTTTTACACGGATTTGAATACTAGATCGTGGATACCGGTGTTCTTTGGTGGTGGTTGGGTTTAAATTAACCACACATCTCAGGTATGGTCGAACTGAGAATGTACAAGACACTCAGAATGTACACTTCATTTACACTCATACATATCATCCTCATTCATCCTCTGAAGAATTATCTAAACGGTAGTTACCGGAGGCTAAACAGGAAAAAGAAAAGTTAATTAATAATTATTAACTTCTTTAAAAGATTTTTAATAAAATAAAGAGTACATAAAATTTTATTTCACTAATAACTTCAGACTTTTTTCATTTCTTTTTTTATTGTTATTATTGAATATTGTTTATTGTAAAAGATTTTTTACAATCTGAGGTTAATAATTATTAATAAATCAATATATTTAAATTAAAAAGAAGAAGTAAAATATATATATATATATATATATAAATATATATATATATATATATATATATATATATATATATATATATGAAGTCGGATTTGAACTGATGAGCCTTGTAAGATCTAAATATTTCATTTATTAAAATTTTATTTGGCTATAACTCTGGAACCAATGAAAATTAGTCCCACTTATATATCGTTGAAAAGCTCTCAATGAGAACTTATTTCTGTAATTTTTTAACCAATCCAAATTTTTAGATTTTTGGCTTTTTTGGACCCTTTTGGTCCAGTCGATTGCAATCAAAAGTGGAAATGCACAACCAGATGTTACAACATACCTAAATACGAAACTTTCACGTTCTACGGCTAATTGTTTTTGAGTTATGCGAGATACGTACGTAGGTACAGACGTCAGGCCGAAACTAGTCAAAATGGATTCAGGGATGGTTAGAATGGATATTTCCGGTGAAATCTGAAAACCGAAATTATTCGCGATTACAATACTTCATATACTTCGTACAATGAAGTATAAAGGGAATAACTATTTTTATTCGGTTTTTTTTTTTTTTTTATTGACGTGAAACGTCTTTAAAATCACGCCAAAACATACGGGTACCAGAACAGAAATTTGTAGCGTAGGTCTACATCGTAATAAGGTTTATATCGTCTTGCCTTATTAACTTCCTAACCATTAGTCTCAGAGACGTAAATGCGGTGTCATTTTATAACTTACATGGTCAGCTCGCCGATACAACTTTGAGCTTGCGTCACTGGTGAATGAGTTGGCGGGGAGGGAGCACAGCGCAGATTGGCTAAAACTGGCGCTCTCGCTCATTTCCATTCAGTGAAGCTCACGACTTAGACGTGATAGCGGTTATTCGTATGTTTTTGTTTAGAGTTTGTCGAGATAGATCGATTTTAGTAACAATAAATGTATTTTGAACGACATTTACGTGTAAAAAAATAAAGAAAACGTAAAAAAGTATAAAAATTTAATATGTCAGTGTCAGCCCGGGCAAAAGCCAGCCAGAGATATAAATTATTCATATCGTTGGAAAAGGGAGGTTATGGGCCACACATGTGTGTTTAAAATTTACCGATTAGCGTAGAAACGCTTCATATGCTGTTATTAAGTTCTGTTAATCTTCAACACACATCTTAAACGGGCTAGATAAATTACTATAGAAATAAAAGGAACGCTAAATATTTTGTTTAAGTTGTTAGTTCAAAATAATTCTGTACGGATAAAAAGATATGTTTGATGAATCTTGAAGCAGAAAATTTCATACTTAATAATCAGGTTTTAATAAAATCTAAATTATGGTTAACTATCAATAGGCTTAGATTTTTTTTCTCCAATTACTCGAATCGTTTTCAGAACCTTCAAGTACTTTTTCGTCAATTTTCGGTATTTGGGTATCCTAGCAATACCATGTAAGCTTAACTGCTGAAATTACATTGTAACCAACCAAAATTTGTTGTTTTCCTAACTATTTAAAATGGAAAGTTAACACAGCGCTGCTTACAACTTGATTGAAGACGGAACCTAATTCTAGCTTTGCTAACTTCTTTTTCCACTTAATTTAGAAATTGAGTTGTTTTTAAGTTCTTTGCTGGGATTTACCTTTTGTGAATAATTTACGAAAATACTCCTTCATAATATTAATAAATAAATACGTGTAAGTATTTTCATTAAGAAGTATTAATTAATGAAATAAAATAAGAGTCGAATAAAAATTCTGTTAATTGTTAAGAAATGTGTTTAGAAAATACACTTATTCCACGTCTTGATCAGTGTCTCACAAATTTCGTTTTGGTGTAAAATAATTAAATATTACATTCGGATCTGTAAGTAAATTAAGTAGAGTTACGTATATTACATCAGGAATTATAAGAAGTAATCCTCGACGATTAAAAAAGGGACTGTGTTAAATCGATTCATAAATCGTTTAGTAAATAATGAAGATTGATAAGAAAATTGTTTGAAAAAAATCTTAGTTGTAATTAGTGGCTCCCTTAAGAGTATTTTAAAATCGGTATTAAAAAATGAAAATTAGCTCATGTTTTGCGTTTGTCAGGTGCTATATTGAAATATCTATAACTGGACAGACAAGTCGTTGCTGAAATTAACACAGCCGTTCCCAAGAATGACAAACTTCATGTCATGAAGAATCAGGGAAAATCATGTGATCACAAAAGAAATAATGAATTAAATAATAAAAATGAATTGTTGTGGCACATACACCTTTAACAGATAATGTTTGGATTTATATTAAAAAAAACAAATGATGCTACTATATGAAAATAGATAAATACAATCGGTGCAGAATAGAACAAACATTTTATAGGCGTTGAAAAATATTGTATATGTTTTAATAAATGTTAAAAGAAGGATGCAGGAATATCAGGTCAATTTAATTAATATTTCTTAAAAAAACTCATCGAAAGAATAAATGTTTTTGTAAAAGAAAATATAGTTTATATTTTTTTAAAAAACTTGTCAAAGATATATTTAGATCGCGTGATAATTTATTAAAAACAACAACGGAAGCATAATAAGGTCATTTCTCGTAGGCCACAGTATTACGCTTCGCATAAATATTTTTATCATTTGATTTGATATAAGTGAATATTCATATTTTTAGGAAAAATTTTTTTTTGTGATATATTAATAAATAAGTACACGTTGATTGTAAAATTTTTAGTTTACTAAATGACAATCCATTGACCCAAACAATGATTTGTCTACTTTTTGAATAATGAAAATTCATTTTGACTTTCTGCAAGAGAGCCAAGATGTAATATTATATTCTATACTAGTCGTACGATACATATCTTTGTTAGCGAGTTTGAATAACATCTAACAACGGAAAAAACTGAGGGCGGACTTATTTTAATCGCTTCTCGGTTACTTAACTTCAATAATAAAATATATTAAAAAAAGAAAGAAAAAAGTTGTGTGTTATACTGATGCGTTGAGTAAGAAAATTTATAAATAGAATGATTCAAGGAGGAAAGGGAAATAATTTGGGGACTGTTTCTAGAGCTTGAAATAAGAAAAACGCTCATGCAAACATATGTCCGAAAACGGGTTGTTATTGAGTTACGGCTAGCTAACTGATTTTTTGTTTTCTTATGGACTCTATTACATGGATTTTCTCAAACTTAATTTCTCTTCAAATTTTGATAATAAAATTTACGCCTTTAGTAAAATGCGTAAATGCGTATTTTAGGCTTTTCAAGCCTGAAAAATAGTATTTTTGTCACCGAAGTTTTCTGTTTTACATTACATATTAAGAAAGCTACGGGAGATACAGTTCTGGGACTTGTTTTATTCGATTTTTTAGGTCAAAAAACATAAGAAAACCTAAAGGTTAAAAATTTCAGTATGAACTCATTTCACCCGAGGAACTGTAATCCGGACGAAATCTTTCGCTAGCCGTAACACAATAATAATATAATAAAGCGTTTCGGACGTATTTTTGTAATGTTTTCTTTATTTAAAGCTCTAGAATCAGTTGCAAAATTATTTCCCTTTCCTCCTAAATCGCCTATGTATATTAATTAAAAAAAAAACGACTACTCATTACGTTACTGATGAAATGATATTTCTAAACATAAATGTGATTAGATATTTCCCTTCAATACAAGTTATTTATTTTCCCCTTCAAGAAAACCGTTAACTGGTGCATTGTCTTATAAAAAACGGTCCGCAACTTAGTCTATGTTACGTTATCGTTACATTACTTTTTCTTCTCCGCATAAGTTTCATGTACGTCTTAATTGTTATAAATATTAAGAATATCTTATTCACTTATCCAAACGATATATATATATATATATTTTTAAACCGTTCTGACTGAAGATAGATTATTTGAAAAGCGTTTGATAACTGGAAATCAGGTCGTTTAATGAGCAAATTAGATCAGGTAAATTATAAATGGTTATTTATTAAACCTCTCAACCACCATAGGCGAAGATATCCACCTTGTGACGATTTCGGTCACTACAGTTAGGTCACAGAACACATCCACAATAGTGACAAGAGTTTATCAGTTATATTATTATTATTACAAATATAATATTGCGATTGCAATATTACTGCTTTGTTGTCGTAGTCTGCGGTCATATGCTACTGATTTTCATTTGCGCAGTTTCGTCATAGATTGTTTAATGAGACAGCTATAATCTTATTTAACATAAATAAACCTCCTAGCGTTCTTTTATAATTATGTTATTTTTATCAAAAATCCAATTTAGTAACATTTTTTTTTTTAAATCAGCAATGGCATTGTTAAAGTTTCCCAGTAAGTTTGAAAAACATCAAATCTGGAGAAAGTTGAAAATTTCAATTAAAACAGTCATTTTTGAATTTTGGAACCAAGACACAAAATATTAATATTTTTAAAAGCGCTCAAAACCTTTACGGAAGGATTCTCATTAACTCTTGTCAAGATGTGACTCAAATAAGTTGTGGGATAGAGGAAGGGGTTAGGATGAGTACTTGTATTTCAAACATTACTAGGATCACTTCTCGAAATATGAAGGTCATCATGACAAATTTGAATCTTTTTGATCTTCTCTATTCCAAATTATTATTAACCTAAATTGAACTAATATAAATACATAACAAATATAAATCGAACCGATTTACATCTTTTTTTTTAATTTCTCAACGTTTCATGAACTCCTGAATCCAAAATATAAAAAAATGGGTAGATGATTTTTAACACAAATAATTTTCCTACGAAATATTTTATATTTTAACTGCTTTGATAGTAAAAGTATAGTAATATCACTATTAAAAAAAACACAATTTTTTTTTAACTTTTTACATAATATTTAGTCGTAAAAACGTTCATTAGTAAATAGGAGTAACCTATTTTGATATGCAATCTTCTAAGGTTAACTATTTCAAAAATTATTTTTATATTCTGATTAAAATGTTAATTTATTCCTCTCTATTAATAATCTCTATTTACATAGATATATATTTATATCTATTGCAATATTCTTTTTTTTTCTTAAAGCTCGTTTCTCTAGATACGAATAGTATTTCTTACTATTAGTAAAAACTGCTACTACAGGGCCCGTAGTAACAACTCACAAGTCAGTCGTTCGCAAGACGTGCTGCCGTAAAGACGTGTAATACGTGTTTATTTTAGCGATTATAACTTAAACTTTCACGATGTTTTTAATGTGTAGATACTATTGACATCTTTTGTGTAAACATTTCGCTAGTTAAAAAATAGTGTATTCTGATAAGAGGTAGGTTAATTTTTGCTGTAGGTTATGTTCGGTTTCACTTACCTAATAAATTATTTGTATTTTTTTAATTATTGTAGAATAAGAAATTAATATTATCAGAATTAAATAATTGTAGGTCATTAAATATCTGTGATAGTACTATCAGGTTTATTGACTATAATTAATACAAGCTACGAAGGAAATCTATTGTTATGTATTAAGTGTTGGAATACTTTTTTTTATCGTCCTAATGTGTAGTTGAAATGTGTTCAATTTGTGAACAATAAGCACAACCTCCCACGGCTGAATGAGATGAAGATGATAAGTATGACATGTAAATGAGATGTAGTCTTGTAGGCCGACCATTTTTGAGTCGTGTGGTTAACTGAACCCCAACCACCAAATACATCGGTATCTACTGGTTAGTATTCAAATCCGTATAAAAGCAACTAAAATTTACTGGGATTTGAACCACAGAACCTTGGACTTCGAAAATAGTTATGTAAAAGTTTTAAAAAAAAATTACTTTAATTCGGTTGAATAAAGAATTTTCTTGGTAATAATTTTTCTACGGTTACTTTAAAAGAAAATACGTTACTTTAAAAAAAAAATCCCTTTCGGCACGCCAGAAGGCGGAGTTAGATTACACCGTGCTAAGTAGGGAATAAAAGAGATTTCCACCTTAAGTTATGAAAAACGTTAACTCAATACGACAATGGTTGTATGTGAAAAAAAGTTTCACATGTTTAGCATACGACAAGCCCCCCATCTTCTTACAATTCCGGCAACATTTTTGTTATCCCTTGCCGTAAGGGTTGGTCATATCAAAAATTGTTTCAGAAAAAAGTTTTAGGTTATGTTAAGAGAATAACGACCACTTTAAACCGATTCGATAGTGTGCCTATTAAGGAATGATTTTTTTTTTGTCTTCGAAATCCCATTTTTTACACCCCCTGAGCTAGTGGTTGGTGATATCAACAAACTTTACTCATATACGTTTTAGGCCCTAATCCAGAGAAAAGTAGGAACTTTAAACAAATTCGATGTTTTACATAATATGAAAGTTATAACGATATTTTGTTTTTTCGAAAAAGCTCTCCAATTTCCACCCACATGGTCTGATTTTGCCCATTAACAAACGCGACCGGGATTTTGGGTCGTTATATTTTATGTATCAATTTGAAAGTGATTAGCGCAAAATTACAGTAGTTATCATGTTCACAAGAAAGTGAAGTGTATATATATATATATATATATATATATATATATATATATATATAAACACGAGAGGTTACCTCTAAAGTAAAGACCGTTTCATTGTAAAAAAGGTTATTCTGAAACTTTATAAATATTTTTTATTTCTCCTAACTACATATCCTATATTACTTCTCTCTATATAATCGCCACATGAATTAAGACATTTATCGTGGCGATATCAGCTTCTGTATACCCTAGTCGTATTCTTCTGTAGCCAATCCGTTTAGTCACTGATTAACAGCATTTTTAAGATCCATCGTCACTCGCGAATTGCTTACCACTCAAAACTTCTTTCAATTTCCCAAATAGATTGTAATAGAATGAGCTAAGTCCGGACTATATGGTGAGTGATCGTAAATTTCCTATCCAAATGTTCTCAGTAAATCACTTGACGGACCCGCAACATATGGATGTGGACTTGCATTATCGTGCAGCAGGACGACTTTGCCGATTTTGAATGGCGCGCCGTAATTTAGTAGAGTTTCGCAGTAGGCGTCTGCATTTATAGTCGTTCCATGTGGCATGAAATCAATCAGCAGTATGCCAAACCGAAACTAAAAGACTGTAGCCATCAGTTTGCGTCCAAATGGCTGCGGCTTGACCTTTGTTGATCTGGTCGGTGATTGAGGATGACACCATTCACTTGACTGCCGTTTTCTCTCTGGCGTGTAATACGAAATCCACGTTTCATCGCCGGTTACAATCGAATTAAAGAACTCATCACCTTTTTCTGTGTAGCGCAACTACACAGAATTCCAAAATCCCTCGTATATAAATGTATATATAAATATTTGAACTGGCGGTGGTTTTGGGGTCTGGGGGATGTGAAACGTGAAGATATGTCAAAATTTTCCGGAAGTCGAATCATGGTACTCATTACAATAAGTAGCTTTGATATGAAATCGACCTAAAATACATGGAAAGGAAAGGATGCAGTACTTTCCTTTTGTAATACATTATTGATCACCAGATAAGTTTGTTTTTATTTTATATATATATTTTATTATATTTCGTTTCGAATATTTTTTTCTGAACACTACGATACAAAAGGCATAGAGACTATAGCGTAATTTGCATATCTATTTAATCATTCGAACTAATATCATGGAGCAAAAGAATTTTTTTCACCGGTCTCATCGTAAGTCTTTTCCGCATAACTAGTGGAAAATTTTTTAAATGGAAGAAAATACTTTTATCTAATTATAGACTAAGATTATTTTTCATCGTTTAGTATTGAATTGTTACATTGCAATGGTATGTAGTCTGATATAATGACAATATTCAAAGTATTTATTCAAGAAAATATTTTGGGAGATTTAGAATAAATAATTAATACTTATTCCTGCTCTCCAGAGATCGTTTACTCAATCCTTTAATATCTCTGTATGTCGTATTGTAACGTTGATTTATTTATTTTTATCTAGGTGCAGGTTTCAGTGCGTTTACATTTGAGAGTACGGCTTGTTTTCATACGAACATATCTTTTTATAGGTTTATCCCGTTTTAAATAAAAAAAGTAAAAAAAAAAAATAATAATAAAATTTAAAAAAGGAAAACGTAATTAAAAATAATAACTGTCTTAATAAGAAGAAATTAAAGTCGTTAATTTAATTATTACAAGTTTTTGCAACTCCAGATTAGGGAAGAGTAGTTAGTTAATTCTCTTTAATTTATTGCCGATTTTTAAACCGGATTTAAATCTTTATTTGTAATCGGGTTTTATTACTCAATTATTATGATTAAGTGTTGATTTTCGTTATTTCAGACTTGCAACATACATTACTATTTTAAATGATTACAGTTCGTTTTAAATTACATTTATTTATTTATTTTCATTAAACAATAAGTATTTTTGTCTGTTGTTATATATTATTTTAAGAACTCTTTGAAACTATAATAAGTTTTGATTTGAGTGTTATTTTCTGTTATTCCTAGCATTGTAGGCACTAATGACAATGCTAGGACTGTCTGAAAATAACAATCAAATCAATTATGATAATCCTAGCGGAAATATAAAATATTGTGAAAAAACAACAAGATTTCTTTATTTTATGAAATGATGCATATATTTATTTTTGTTCTTTGAAAACAAACTTCTAGAAAATATTCTTAATTAATCTAAAATATCATCATACATTTAAAATCACAGCCCTGCCGCTGCAATATGAAGGATAAGTTGTCTTTATCCTATTATCGGATCGTACATATCCTTTTTGGAACGGTTCTAAGAAGATATGGCATTATATTTCTTGTAATCAATGATTATACTCGTACTTTATAAAAGATTACGAAAAAATTATTCGTTTTATGATAATGGACAATGAAGCGAGGCTGTTATCTTAACACCATATTGATTGAAGAACTTTTGTCTTTTGAGATAATGGAGAAACCGGAAATTAATCCGGATATTTTGTTTCAACAGAGCGGGACGATTGATAGTATCAATCGTCCTGCTTATATTAGCTTATAGTTATATTAGTTATAGCTTAGATGAATGCATTTAACGATTATTTCCAGACCATGTTATCTTCTGACAGAGGCTATATAATGTATAATATAAATGTCAAATCATAATTAAATTAATACAAACATGTAAATTAGGTTATAAATATTAATGCAATATTTATGAGCATGTTAACGGTCATATTATAAGAATATAAATCAAATGAGATTACAAGAATAGTATGAAAAATAATTAAATCAATAAAAAATATTACTTAAAAATATTATTTCAATCAATCATTTCAGATTGGTAATCACATAATTTACACAAAGCTCTTCTTAATAGACCATTAATTACTGTATATAAATCAACGACCCTTACTAGGTTGTCAGAGCTCGGTAAACCTGGGTGATAATTCCATGTTTCCAATGCACGAGTGAAGAATTTTCATTGGTAACTAATACTAAATTTCCAAGACAAAGATTACGAGGTAGGAAACGTCCACTTATTGCGTTACTGTAAATAATTTAAATAGTCCTTGGACCATCGTCTCCAAATAGATTGTATAAATTTTTGGAGTAAGTGCCAACGGCCTAAGCGATTAATTTTAATTTTTTGGCGATTGGGTTCAGGCAAGGAAGTGAGTGGACATTCTATGAGAAGTGTCCTGGAGATAGAGGTTCTCGATCTCTATGATCTGTTGAAATAGCGAACATAGGACGGGAATTGAGACAGGCTTCAATTTGTGTTAAAACTGTGTATATGATTTCTCGAAATTAAGGATCGTTCGCTTATGAAATTTAACGCTTTTGATTGCGATTTCCCTTAAACCACCAAAATGGAGTTAAGAGAGGAATAAATGACCCGGTTATACCGTGTGTATTTGTGAATGTTTGAATGTCTAATTTTAGTTTTTCTGAATTTAAAAATTGATACAAATTATAAAGTATATTTTTGGCGCAACGAAAATTGGAACCGTTATCAGAAAAAACTTGAGTGAGAATTATCCCTACCTGATAAAAATCTTTTAAATGCTGCAATAAACGACTGTGAAGTCAGATCAGAAACTAATTCTAAATGAATAGCTATAGTAGTGAAAAGTGCTATATAAGGTTTACTTAAGATCTTAAACATCTGCCTGGCATGACGAATCATAATTGGACCGCCATAGTCTACTGCAAATGTAGAGAATGGTCGGGAAGGAATAACTCTGGAAGATGGTGACTTACCAAACTGTTGTATTGGCTTTTTGAATTATATCGAAGGCATATCATACATTTAAGAATGATAGAATAAATAATCCTTTTATTATCTATAATCCAATAAATCTGATGTAAAGAATGATGTATTAATTGAACACCCGAATGCAAAAGACGCAATTGTTCGAAAAAGTTAAGAGTATGATTTATTTCCTTTGTACTTAGGGAACCAATGATTTTTTACGTTTTAATTGATTTAGCATTATGAAAAAAAAAAAATTAAAACTGAAACTAAATGTGCGAATTAAAGTGTAATCAAATTCAGCAGTAGATACAAATGAATTATGTTACTATATTTTTGCGTTTTTCTATTAAACATTCAGAATTAATATTATAATTATTAAATTAATATTATTATCTTTTGGCCAATGGAAAGAAGATTGTGAAAGCCATTGAGGACCATGCCACCAAAGTGACATGTCAAGTAATTTACTTGGTGTACAACCTCTAGACAATACTCTGCTGGATTACACTGGGGAATAAAAAAGATTTTTTTTGTCTCAGGAAGAAAAATATGTGATTCAAAAATGATATTAGTTTTTCCCCAATCACGCAAGGTTTCCAAGAGACAAGCATTTATAATTTCAAACATTTTAATCCTTTCTGCATTCTTAATTACACACTATTCAAATATCTGACTGAAGAAATCTAGGTGCGAGTGCAGGAAGTGTACTTTTAAGGACACATTACAACCCAAATGTTTATAAGATTATTGACAATATCACGGTAATTTTCCGCTTTTCGATTTTTCAATAATCTCTGACATTTTTGAATGCTTGCCAAGCTGCTTTCTCCAGTGGATTTAATAGTTCCTCAAACTTTTCATCATGCATTAGTGATCTTATTTGTGGGGATCCACAAATATTTCTTCTTCTGGTTCCTAAGTACCTGAAACCAGGAGTGTAGTCCATGGCCTTGACAAAATTCTTCATTAATCCTAGTTTGATATGTAACAGAGGTAGATACAGAAGATACAGAGGTACTATTTTCTTCAGAAAAATAGTGTTTAAATTCAGAAGGACGATTACAAAAAGTACATATTTTGTATTCTTTTGAAGAAGATTCCATCCTTTTAGCCGGGAAGCAAGCATTTCAGACTGTTTTTTGGATAACTTTAAATCTCATATAAAATCGTTAAGATTTTCTTGAGTCAGTAAATGAGGTTCAGATGAACTGCTTTGTTCAAAAGTCGTATCACCAGAATCTGTTTCTTTTTCTTCCTTACTTCCATCAGACTTTGAGCTCTCTTCACCTAATGTTAAATGATCTGGAGGCTTTGGTATGGCAATTCTTCGCAGTGTGGAACTGATCTCATTGCAGATTGCAAGTTAGGGTACACCACTGCATATTTTGATTTTGACGTAATCCTTTAAATGTTTGTTAAGCAGAAATAACAATCAGAAGAGTGATCTCTGGGTTCCCTTCAAATCATAGGGATAGCAAAATGGCATGTGCCATTTTCCATGCAGTGAGAAGCCTAGAATACAATAAACAACAGATATATGGGGCCCAGTCCCTTGTTTGGTCTCCGACTTTACACCCAAAATAAAGTTAACACTTTTTTACTAATGGAGTAAGGTTTTGCTTTTGGCACTTGAGCATCACTTCACCATGTACATAATAAAGATTGTTAGGATGATTTAAACAAACTGAGCATTTTTAACAAATGACTAATTAAATGAAATAAAGTTGTAAATATGACACACAAAGCATTCACAATTATGTGTTTACTAGTTTAAAAAAAAAGTTTTAAAATATTTAAAAATATTAAAATAACAAAAAAACCGTGGGTGATGGAAACATTCTGAATAAATATTTAAAAACAGGATAAAAAACTGCATTTCTTGATCTGGAGAATCATGCCAAAGAATATGTCATAAATTGAAATTACTAGGTTTAACTAATACCTGACGATATCATCTGACTTTAAACACTTTAGCTTTGTCAGACGTAATGATGTAATTATGGATTCTGAATCTAAGCAATATGAAAAGTAGCTCTTGTTGGACTACAGGTCCGACTAATAAAATATCATTAAGGCATAGGCCATTAATGGTTTTAGTTGAACCGTCAAATTGAATTAGACTAGAAGGCTTGATTACTGGATGGTGGGGTAAGTAATAACACATATTAGATTTGTTAATTAACAAATCATTGGAATTGAGTAATGACATGTGACCTAATTCTAAATATTCCTTAATGAAAGCCAAGTAGTCTTTTTTAAGGTTAGCATTGTCAATTAGCTTTCTTTCTAAAGATAAGAAACTATTTTTAGCACTAACAAAAGAATCACTTAACAAAAGACACAACATATTTGCCTTATTATTAGTGTTATTAGTGTTCATTATTAGTAGTGTTGGATTGAAAGTGTTTTTCACATTTAGAGGTTTCATTAACTCAGGCATCAGTATTAATTTCTTCAATTTTCCAGAAATTCTTGAGTATAGTCGAGAGATTTTTAAGAATGTTACGAGCAAGAAAAGATGCGACAGTATTGTTGCTTTTAATGTTATTAGGAAGGTGACTACTAAGTATATATCCTAATTTAGTTTCCTGAATAATAGAATATCTGGAATTTCAAATGAATTTCCCAGGCAAGATAAGACTTAAATAGAATTGAGCTCCGATCAGTATGTCAATGTTATTTTGAACTTTGGATGTGCTAGAAATATATTACGAGGAAAATTAAAATTAGAAATGTCAAATGTAGTTGATGGAAGGCTGTCTGATATATCAGATAAAACTGCACATTTCATTTTGAATGTAAAGTTCTTATATCGAGAGTGTAATGTAAGTATAACACCGTATTTGGATTGAGATATGAGTTATTTGTCTGAAGTGGGGAGATAATTTTTATAAGTTTAAGTCCTAATTTTCTGACAAATTTTTATATGAAAAAATTTGCGTGGTTACCAGAATCTAATAAGATTCTACGTGAATGATGATTACCATATATATCATTGGTGTTACACATGGCTGTTATAAAAATATATTTTCGTTTGACCAATTACACTGCCCAACAAAGAATTTTTTTTGAATGTTTCCTTCACTTCATGAGTTAAATCTTATTAATTTTGGGTCGAGAAAAACAAATATGACAAACAAAAATGAAGGTAAATTAAACCTGAGTCTTAACACTGGTAGAGCAAAACTTAACACTGGAAAATGCTTCTTTTATTTAGTAGTTTTCTGTGTAATCACAGATCCACTAATTGACTGCAGTTATATGTCAATATAACCCTGTGTAGAAAGAAAATATTATAAGGTAATAGTTATTATGAAGTAGCAGAAGATAGATAAATATATATTTATTTATTTATTGTTTTTTAATTCGTATCACAATTTCCAAGCAGTACAGTTTAGAAGATTAGAAAAGAGAGAAAGAGTTAAAAATTAAGATATTAGGAAGAAATTGTGTATTTGAAGTTTGTTGGAATGTATAACAAAGCTGAAGTGGCCTGAATGCCTACATCGTATGGACAATGAATAAGGGGTTGGAGCAGAAAGAAAATAGTCAAGTCGACAAAGGAAATTGTGAATGTATACAGTTAATTATTAATCGGGTAGAAGATGTTACCTTCAAAGAGTGTTACAGAAGAATGTACACTATTATTAATACCTATAAGAGATTTAAGGAAGTGGAAAAGTTACTTTTTTATTTTTTGGAACGGTTATTATTCAATAAGTTTTACTATTATTATTTCATTTAACATTAATAAAAATTCTGCTTTATAAATTTGAGGTTTACTTTTAACTTTTTTGTGACTTAATCAAAATCGTTTCGTTATATGGTTTTATATATAAGTTTTATAAGTTAGTTTTATAATTAATGCTATATTTAAAATTAATAACTTTTTCTTAATAAGTTAATTAGTTAAGTTATTATTAGTAACTTAATACGTCTTTTATTTTATACTATTTTTTTTTTTTTTTAGAAAAACTAGATTAGCAGATGTTTTTAATTGTATATTACAACTTAAATAAATTAAATAAACGATTTTGTACTAATAAAATCAGATTAATATATGTATTATTATTTTGTTATCAGTCGTTTTAAATTGTTTTAATTGTTCATTACAATAAGCTGATTTAAAATAAATTCATATATAAAGTTTTTGTATTTTGGTAAAAATTTTGTTTTATTTACTTTACTACTGCCAAACCAATTGGAATAAAAATAGAACACTTTTGGCTTTCATAGTGGAGAGATTTGGTCTTAGTAATATTACTCTTCTATTGTGAGCTTTAAGATATTCACATTTTTTTTTATGTAATAATAATAATAATAATAATAATAATAATAATAATAATAATAATAAACACTAATTCCAACTCTCTTGCACTATCTACAGTTGAATAAACACGGAACTTAGATATGAGATATGAACATTGAACTGAAATTATAATAATTTATTGAAAAAAAGCTAAATTTGTTCAATGGTGTATAATTAAAAATTATATATTACTATGATGAAAATAAATAATTTTATCACGCGATTTATATATCACGTTTATTCAGGCTGCCGCGCCTCGTATAAATAAGGGTATACCGGGTGGTTGAAGAGTACCTTACCCCCCTCTAACTTTTTTTCGCTGAATGCGATTTGCTGCAGCATTCTTCCTTGTACCGTATTTTTTATTTTTTGGGGGTGGGGGGAAACTCAAAAATTTCAAACGGGATCAATGATCATCATGTGATATGTCAGTTTTAAGTGCTCGATTAGACGAGAAAAATGATACGATTAAAACAAAATTCTGACTGCTCAATCCAAAATGGGGGCAACAACGTGTTTGTTTTAGCTTAAAACTACGGTTGTATGCCCCCCTTTAATTTTTTTTGTTAATTGAGGTATCCGGATTCTCTCTTGGGAAATCTTCTACGATAAGAGAGCTGAACTCAGTAAGCCCAAATTTAAAGTATTCGGCCTTCAAGGGGACGGGGAGCAGGAATTTTAAATAAGACATTTGGGATTATGTGATAATCCCAAGATATTTGGTCTTTGCGAGAAAAGTAAAACTGTATCAAACAAATTTAATTCTGACTATTTAAACAAAAGCGGCAACCACAAAAGTCATTACATCAATTAAAAATTGAAAAAATAACTATTAAAATGTTTTAAATACTTTTTTCAATTAAACTCAGGCTTGAAGAATTTTATTTAAGTAAATAACAATTTGCAATTTAATTTCTTTTTCAAGTGTAGTAATTCTAGTTTTTACTTTAAAAAAAAATTCCTATAATCTCAGGAATTAAAATTACCGCCTAAAAAATTATTTCTGTTAAAAAATAATTATTGCTTCTCATCTCATATTAAATGTTCAAACTGCCCTCCCTATTCCTTCATGCACACTGTGAAATTCCTTTTCACATTGTAAAAGATTTTTGGTGAAATCTCTTCCTATTTCTATACGTTCCCTTAATTTTTTTAGAGAAGTTTGTTGCGAGTTATAAACGGTTGATTTTAAATGCCCCCACAGGAAGAAATCAAGGAGATTGCCAGGTCACCAGGCCAAAAATTGGTTTAGATTAAAATCTGAATTTTAATCTAGAGTGACTTCCTTCAAGAATTTTTGTCGTAATTTTATTTATGAACGGATTTGAATAAATGTCTTTTTTTGTCATAAAACGCTTAACATTTTTTGTATAACATAATATTTAAATAATCCAGCGGTTGCAAAGGCATTAATAATTAAAACGTTTATATGACTGCTATTTTGAAATGGATTGTGAGTCAGGTTCATTATTTTTGTACATATAAACCTCCAGGTACCTAACAGTTTACGAAATTTCATTTCGATACGATTAACCATTCGTGATAAATATTTATGTTAAAAATATAAAATGGTAGTTAGTCGGTAAACTAAACGTTTAAGGACATATGTTAGTATAAAGCTTTTTCTTTATTTCGATGTGGGAGACCGACCATCCCCTGAATTCTTGAAAAGGTTTTATAAACACCCGTATGTGTATAGATAACAAAAAATATATTTGTTTAATACCTAAGATGACCTCTTGTTTGGGAAAAAATTAATAAAAATTGATGACTTTGTATTTTATCCACAGCCTAAAAGCATATATTGCTTTTTAAGTCAACAATGCAATTATTGCTTTAAAAACATTATGCTCAGTCTATTCGTTTCGCTTCTATTCTCCCATTACAGATATTTACTACGTTAATAACAGATAGGTTTCTTTGGTTTTGCGAGTTGAAAACCAGTATTAGTTAATTAATCGTATCGAGTGATAATACGTTTCTCGGGTCCAACATTGGTGCTGATAAAAGGAAAGCGAACGTCTGCTGATAGTGCTGAAAAAACAAAATTGTAGCAAGGGAAATATGAAACTGTGCTATCGTCGTAGACGCAACACAAATTCTAAACTTATGTTTTAAATGAAACGGAGAAGCTATTCCGTAGATCAAAACACGGCACTTTGAAGATCTTTAAAAGTGCAAATTTGTAATTCCAGTAACACGTAAAACGGTTGTGTTAAAAGGGCATGAAGTGAGATCGAAATATATTGCTATACGACGAAATAGATTAACTTTACGCCGCCGAATAAGTCTTGTGGAGAGATTACCCGATGACTATAATGAAGTGTTAATTACAATTTACCGGCGTATAATCATTTTAAGATCTTTTTAAGTCGGATTAGGATCGCGAAATAAACGCTTATGACATAACCAGTAAATGGCCACTGTAAATAAAAAATAAAAAACGTCAGTTCTGATGAAAATAACGAGCAAAGAAAAGGCAAGGATACGGATACGGTAAGTGTATGTTGGCAAGATAGTTCTGAACTATATTACCGTACACGATACACAATCATCATGTAAGGATTTCATTAGAAGAAAGTTTCTCCCTAGATTTTTCTTAATAATACTAGAGAAGGATGAAATGAAGAACAGTTTAGTTGGATCGGCTTAAAGTAGTTTATGGGAGGAATCATGGTGGTTTGAAACAGAGATTAGTGCTGACCACTTGACAGAAAATGTTGAGAAGCGTTTAAAAACGTGAATTGTATCAGTCCTGGTAAAATAAATTCGCAGCACCAATTGTTAAGACTTACGCGATAAAGCAAGCCATCCAAAAATAATTTGCGTGTACCTTATACAAAATGGCTGCTTGTGAGATCACACATCGACAGTAATTAGAAAAATTATGAAACCGCTATTTATTAAGCGATGCGAATAGGTTCTTAAGGCTTGGAATTCTTTCAAAAGAATTCATTATTAACGAATTAAAGAAATATTGAATTTCTAATTATTTGAACGAGACCACTTGATATTATTTGGGAAGAATTAAAAAACAATCAAAGTGAGAAAAGCGATGTGGGAGACCTGAACAAAAGCTTTTCATTGTTTTTAGTAATATTTTTTAAAGTTTTTTATTTAACTGTGAATTATTTTTCGTAAAATTTATGTTTTTTACTTTTTATATTAACGCACGTTTTAATTTAATGTTTCTTAAATTTATTTTTAAATAAATCATCATAATCATCGTAAGTTTAATAATCTCTATTTTATTTTATTTAAAAATTTTATCGTGCCAAACTTTTATCTATTAAATGACTTGTATCAAGCGGTCACGCGATTTTTACTGGATTTGTGAAATTCTGCAAAAACAAAAGTGTGGAATGTTGATGCCATTTTTTTTTTTTATATTAGTTTTTAAACTTATGATGCGGAGTATTAAATCAACGTATTTGAAAACAAAATTTCAGAAATATGCTTATTGTTTGGTGTCTTATCTTAATATCCATGGTCATACAGATTAAAACGAATTCGTTACTTAAATCATTCATAAATCGTTTAGTAAATAATGAAGATTGATAAGAAATATTGTTTGAAAAAAATCTTAATTGTAATTAGTGGCTCCCTTGAGTATTTTAAAATCGGTATTAAAAAATGAAAATGAGCTCATGTTTTGCGTTTGTCAGGTGCTATATTGAAATATCTGTAACTAACTGGACAGAGAAGTCGTTGCTGAAATTAACACAGCCGTTCCCAAGAATGACAAATTTCATGTCAGAGATAGTGAGAAGATTTACCGTTTCCTTTTTCACTGTTCCGAATATACAGCATAATAAAGGATATAAACTAACATATATCGCAGTAATGTAGATAATATTTAGCCCTCCATATTGTGATCTCTTTAATTCATTAAATTAGTTCATTAAAGGACTAGTCGAATAACGAACATTTTTATTCGATTTCTTTACTTATAGAAAGCAATTCCGGCTTCTACCTCAGAGTTTTTTTACATGCGACATAGTGATATGGAAGTTAAGGCAAATTATACAAAACCATATATTAATGTACCTAATTATGTTGTAGTTCAGTTCGTTTTATTTATATACATTGCCTCCAATCAATACAGAAAGCTGTAATTGTATACAAATTATAAACATAGCTAAAAAAATAATAGATACGGTAATAAAATGTAATAGTTTATACATAGTAAAATAAATTAAAATTCAACCTTACCAACAATTCGTCTGTGTTGTTCGAGTATTTTCGGTCATTCGACCATCTTCAGGAAAAGTTTTCTTTCAATTTAAAAGCATTAGAATTAAAATATTCAGATTGAGAAGTTAAAAAAATATTAAAATCGTAAAAACCGGTCGTCGTAGTATATAAGTCGTATATATACTACTACTCGTAATTAATTTTATACTATGACGACCGGTTCTTATGATTTTAATATTTTTTAACTTTTCAATCTATATATTTTAATAATATTAATGCTTATAGAAAAACTTTTCCTGAAGAAAACTTTCCCTGAAGATGGTCGAATGACTGAAAGTATTCGAAAAACACAGACGAGTTGTATCAGTAAGGTTGAATTTTAATTTATTTTATTGTATAAATGTATAAATAATCTTATATACCGACGGTTCATGCGTGAAAAATTTTGAATGTAATAGATTTTAAATTTTAGTAAATAAGATATGGAACATATCTTGTGAAAAAAATGTCAAATTTATTTATCTACGGAAAAGCAAATAAGAAAAAATGGAACAATTACTATTTAAACAAGCCCAAATTACAATTTATTGATTTAGTCGAAAACTATTGCAAAATAGTGATGAATATTTTTTTTACCTCAGAGTGAATAATAATAATAACAATAATAATAATTTCCCCATACATACTGACAAATTTGTTGCTGCAAATAGGCCAGACATGGTTCTACACATAGAGAAAAAACTGCTCTTCTCATTGATGTCACTCACCCATCAGATCATATTATTATTAAGGCTGAAACAGATAAAATAACCATATATTCTCTGGCAATAGAATATAAAGAAATTTACAGACTGAACTCAATAGAAGTTATTCCCATTGTGATACAGCAAACGGATTAATTAACAAAAATTTAAAAAAGTATATAGAAAAGATTGGCCTGGATCCTAAAGTCAAAATTCCAAAAATTGGTAATTCTGGAGACGTGTAGGATTGTACGTACTGTGTTAAATGCACCACAGGATTGAATGAGGTATATGTCCCAGTAGCCCCTCATACTGGAATTCCGGATGTGAATCTCCGAGACAAAAAATAATAATAATAATTATTATTATTAGTTAAATTTAAATAATTTAAAATTAAACTAAATTATTAGTTAATATTAATTTTCACTATTACAATTACGACATAATCTTATAAACAAAAACAGTCGTATATGTGTACAGAAATATTACAAAGGTAGTTCACGGAGTAAGATACTCATTTCATAAGTTCCCTTTTTTTTGTCACTATTTGTCATTTATTTTCTTTATTTAAAAAAAAACCCTAAAATTTATTATTAACTTTGAATTGATCTGCAGTTACGGTTAAGCGACCTACAGCTATTTTGCTTAATATTTAATTTGAAAGTAAAAAGTCCAAGCTTTCATAAATATGAAAAGCTGCAACGATTAAAATGCTTGTAAAACTTTCTCGGCTGTATTATTTAACCCCCATCTGCTCTCCATGAGTTTGAGAGGTTGTAATATTATTGCGTTTAATGGGAATAGAAAAAGGCAAAAATGTCAAATGACAACTGTGTAAAATAAAATATGTGTACAATTTCTGTTACATATACACTAATTTTTATTGTATTTTTTTTTCTTGTTTTTTTTCTATTTTAAAACCTCAAAAAATTAAAAACTCAATCCCGAATATTTAGAATATTAATTTCTGAGGATTAGGAGAAGTATATTGATTTTTTTTTGCTAGGTTTGAATAAGTCAGGAAAATATTATAAATTTTTTTAATCCACTGCTAATCTTTTTTGAAATGTCCGATAAACTATTCACAAAGTACTTTATTTGAAGTGAAATGTTGTAATATTGCTTCCCTTATTCACAAGTCGTACTAAATTTCACATTCCTACGTTCAGACAGATTAAACATAATTAACGCCAAACACATGCGCGCGCGCGCGCATGTACAAAATTCACCTTATAAATTTTTGTTAGTTTTTGGAGAAAACTCAAAATTTCAAGCGATTGAAAATACGGTTACCCAGTACTTTGATCTACAACAGTAATTTCAGACTTGTCTGAATTATGATAATCGGAAAAATAAAAACATGCTTAAATTGGTTCATCACTGTTAAGTAGGAAAATATTACAAAATTGTGTCGGTATGGATGAGTAAGTACCGAAAGTAGTTACTAAAGGTATAAAGTGAAGCCTTGATAGTTTTACTTAGACATGAAACACATAATTTTAATTTATTTTTAATATGCTGGGTTTTATATAATTACTGAAAATATGCAGACATTATACCTAGAAAGTAGATAAATCTTTCCCTTTTTAATAAAAAACATAACACTGGAATCTAGTCTGGTTAAGTCTGTATTAACGTTATATTAAATTTAATGTGAAGTTCAATATCGGTTACACATAATATGAAATTTATTTAAAATAGGAAAATTATTTTCAAGAAAAACTTTTCCATAATAATATTTATCTTACGGTCAAAAACCAAAATCTTTGGCCGGACAGTAAATCTTTATGAATGTTCAGATTTTTATTTCAGTCCTTGCACATTTCAAAATTCTGTACCTTAAGTGCCGTTACCGTGACGGCTGTTTGCAATCTGATATAAGTTAAAAATGATTCCCAAAAAATGATATAGCCATCCCAAGAGTAAGTAATAAATCTCGCATACCAGACGTAATAGGCAGTGGCGAATTTCTAAATAGGCTAACTAGGCTATAGCCTACGGCGGCAAATTTTCGAAGGCGGAATTTTTTTCGCGGCCACTACAAACGGGGCATCACTTCACCGAATTTCTTATCTCTCTACTAGGTTCCCGGTAATGGGCCGCACGGCGGCGGCAGCGCCGGCCGGTCGTTCAGTTTTTTGTTGGCATATTTATAAATCCGCCTCTGGTAACAGGGAAAGCGAGGAGTGTGAAATTGTTTCTCACTGCCTTCTTCACAGAGTCAAATATGTGGTTGCATATCACCCACCATGTTAAGCCCACCAAAACGCAAGTGATGTTCAAGCTCAAAAATAACACTTACATTTTGTTCACTGCATAGATAATTGGCTGTTCGGTGAAATCGTTACTCTCAGAGAAATAAATTATTATTAGTTATTTACAACCGTACGAAAAATGGAAGAAATAATGTAAAACAGCAGCTTAATGAACTCTTTTCTGTTATAAAACAATGAATTATATATAGCCTACTGCTTCAACTCAGCACGGCAATTAAACGTTTTGATGACACTAATATTTGAAAAATGTATTCTAAAAGTCTATTTTAAAATTCACTTTTAGATTATAGATTTATAATACGATAGTCACAAAAAATATAAACTATGAAGAATATGAACAAAAATTCGTCGTCTATAAAAAGAAAAACAAAAATTACGAATAAAGTAAATTTTAAAAATTGACATATTAATAAAAATGTATCACCTACCGTCGTGTTTTCATAAGAAGCAAAGTTTTATTAATATTTACTAACTAGCAATTCAAACTTTACTGATGTTTGATAGAATAATACTTAATTTTTATCTGTGACTTTATTAATTGGTTTGATGTTTAGTATACCACATCCTGCAACTTCAAATAGTTAAAAAAAGATAATAAAAAAATAAATAAATCACGAGGAAATGTAACACTTATTTTGTAAATATGATTGCCACTCTTACTTTAATAGCTGTTAATTAAGAATGCGTTATAAAACAAAAATAGTGACTTACTTTTGTAAATTAGCGGCGCGTAGAGAAACCTGATGTTGAAACAGCATGCTAATTTTAGAGTTCTTTAAACGAAACTTGCTCTTGCTCGAGTCTAAAACCGTTTAAAGTGTTTAAAAAGGATACGATTCTAGGACACAGTACAGTTTTAAAATGTTACATGGCTTTCTTTTCTGTACGTCTATAATATTTGTAAAAATTTAAGTATTTTAATCTATTTTTTTATGTACAGAAACATATGCTGTTGTTTTTATAGCTAAAGAACTATTAAGATATATTTTTCAGTAAATCATCATTATTTACCAAATAAATGACTGAAAAATTAAGTAATAAAAATAAACTCATTCATTTTTAAACTAATTGGAAAAAATGAAAGAAATCAACGTTCGGAGCAAATTATACTGGTTGAATACTGAAGTAAATGCATTTTTCAGTGTTTAAATAATATAATTCCAGTTCAGCCATTTTATTTAAAATTATGTATATTGTTAAAAGATTTGCGTTACAGATTAGTATGAGTATTAAGCTCTTTCCAATCAACTTCAAAAAGGGAGGAATTTCTCAGTTCTCTTGAAAAATAATTCACGTTAAATTTTTAATTTTTTAAATTAGTACCGAGTTGATTTTTTTTATAAATTGTTATTAGTTGTTTTTAATGAGATATATTTAAAGAAGAATCGACAAAGAGTTACTTAGATTATAGTTGCTATTTTTAAAGTTTGTTTTACTATTATTAAGTGCGAATTGGCCTAATGGGGACCGTGAAACAAATTCTTTTTCATATTTCTTCTCTTTTCTAAGGCTGTTCTTCTGCCTTCTGCCATTTTTACCAGATGTTCGGCTGTTAATTTTCTTTTTGTTTTTAATTTGTGATGGTCACCTGTAGTTCCTTAAATTCAGTTATTTTCCTGCACTTGCTTCTATTTATTGCAACCACTGGATGCAATAAACTTTGGATAATAACTTTGGAAAGTCCAAAGTTCGGTTAAGTCTTTGTTGATTTTTTTTTCTAACCAAGTGTTGAGAAATTTACTTTGGCATATAATTTAGACGAGTGTAATTTTTTGAGTATCTTCACTCTGAGATAAAGATTCCGATTTATTAGGTCAGGTTTCGTGTCTTGCTAACGATACAGAATTGTGGAAGAATTAGAAGCTAAGATTACATGTAAAAGACTGCATGAAAAGACTCAGGTACGTAGGACTTAGCTCATACACATGAAATGTAAATCTAAAGTCATGTAAAAAGTAATAATAAATCACTGAAGATAAATTTATAAGCAGGTAATGTGTTTTAAAACTACAGATAAAAATAGCAGCAGTCGCTGTTATTTTTGCAGCCGTTATAGATGGATAAGAATTTGTATTACTTGCAGTTTTTTTTGGCTTTGTCATCAGATGATGAAGCCTTACTTTATTACTTTCATTAGAATTGATACTCTTTCAAACTTCTAGCCAGTAAATACAATGAATCCTTTTTACCAATTGGATTCATTTTCTTTTACCGAGTTTTAGACTGGTTTTCTAGACACCCGTGTTTTGAAAGCGCAGACGAAAAAGATATGTATATTTCAAATGGTTAAATTATTACCGACATGTATAAACGTATAATCCTAAAATTCCAGTCAGTATTTATGATAAAAAACATAATTATTTGAAGAATTAATAAAAGAAAAAACGGGTCGAATTTTTGCCGACAAATTAATATGTAGGAAAAAAAATCGATACTGTCTAAGTGACCACCGTAATTTTTAAATCAACAGATTTTCCGTAAATGATAAAAAAAAGAACTTGTATCATCTGATCACAGAAATTGAAGCATTTGATCATAAGAAAGCCTTGAACATATAAAGGAACTTACTTAAAGATCGAATTCTTACAACATATTTACCATATAAAGTGGTTTTTCTTTTGTTATGATGAATTTTTATCAGTAACGGCTTCAACCATCGATTGTATGAAGAAATTAATAAATAACTGATATTGTAAAAGTACTTTTGACTGAAAAGGCTGAAATTATGTAAAATATCACTAAAAAATAAAACCTAAAACCTGCTCGTATTTTAGGAGTTTAGGAAAGTACGCGTAACCAGATAAGTACTTTCGCCTATCAAACATATCGGACAGAAAAGGTCTCAGATAGGATAAAAAGCATCGCAAGAATGTTTTGATTCAGCATAACACAAAATGCTCAGAAATTACCTATCAAGATTTGAAATATCATCATAGAAACAAAATGACGTATAAGGGTTCAACAATGAGGAGAAGGGTCCGTCCTCATACTCACAAAGGAACCGTAGCATGAAACAAAAAATCCTGCCCAGAGGATTTCATCAGCCCACAACCTCAGTTTTACGTTGACCAATTCAAAAATACAGGATGACTCACGTGGTGTTACCGACGCTTTCTAAGCTCATTCTACTAGCGAAAATTATAATCATTCTACTAGCGAAAATCAATACTAGCGGAAAAGTTCATATAAACATGGATCCAGAAAACGCTCCGTTAGCGAGTTGCGGCTAGCGAGAGTTCATCCTGATTCCTGGAGAAAGAATAAAATAAATCCATATTGAAATTCTAGGAGCCTAAATTAAGGGGTAAACGTGATGGTTTCTTATAGTTTTTGACCTGACAAATTGGACAGAACAGGTTTCAATACCATATCTTCAGTAGTTTTCATAATATCCGACCTAAAACAGAACGATTTCTTGTCTAAAAACACGTTTTTTACGTTTATAATAAAAGAAAAAAAATGCCTAATAAATGGGTTAAATGCCTAATGCGTTGTTAAATGCCTAATAAATGGGTAAAATTTATTATCAAAACTTGTAATGAAATTAGGTCTAAAAAATTTTATGTAAAACAACCCAATAAAAAAAAAGTTATTTAATTTTTTAATTCTATTTCTATCTTTAATAAAATAGTATTTTTCATATATCATTGCAGTTTGTAGGATTGTAAACATGCTTTCTACGTTTAAGCCCTTCGTTTTCATGTGATAAGTGATAGTAATAAAATCAAATTTCTTGAGTTTGTATTTGTTTTCTATTTGACTACTTTTCATCAATTTTCAAAATTAAATTCTCTGCAAGTTTTAATAATAAATGTTTTACGGATTAGTCATTTAACAAAGATTTTCTATTGCAAACGTAAAAAAACGTGTTTTTCGAGAAGATTTCTCTAATAGGTTCTGAAACCTATTTTATTTAATTTGTCAGGACAAAAACCATAAGAAACCATCAAGTTTACCCCTTAAGTTAGGTTCCTAGAATTTCTGTATTTTTCTCTTTACTTAGGAACCAAAGTGAAATCTTTCGCTAGCCGTAACTCGCTAATGGAGCGTTTCCGGACCCATATTTATAAACGTTTTTCATTGTTTTTGAAAGTAAAATGAGCTCAGAAAGCGCCGGTAACATTACGTGAATCATTCTGTATATGCTGCAACAAAAATTTTTTTTCCTCCAGAAATTAAAGTACAATCTGAAAACAGGATCATTCGCATTAAAAAACATCTTCACCCAACCACGGAATTGTGTACTCAGGTTAGCAATAAAACAGTCAAGGAGTGAACATAATCCAAACTAGAAGTTTGGCTTTGATAAAGTCAAGTCAAAACGCTTTCCCCCTATATTTCCCCAAACATTTTCTACTCCTACTAGAGGTAAGCTACAATCATAAAAACATTTTTGTACTCTTAACATAATTACTGGACAAGATTTGTATTTATTCAATAATGGAATTAGTCAAATCTTAATTAAATATAATATACACAACGGTAAAAATTATAATGAAATTCGGAAAATGTTACTTTTCTTAATTTTGGTCTTTTAAAAATATTAATTTTGAATCGACTCAAAAAATGAAGGTTAAGAACGCACCAAAATTGTGGGGACAGACGTCGGAAAAATTATGAAGTGAACAAATTTAGGTACTTCGGTGAAGTTATCCAATCGAATGGAATGGACAAGGAAGCAAATATCTTAAGGATCAACAAGATTCTAAAGTCCTATGGCCTAACGAAAAACTTGTACAAGAATGAAAACGTATCAAGTGGATGGGCAACATCAGGTACTATACAACGGTAATCCGACCAGGAATTTTATACGCGGCAGAATCAATTATATTTATATAATTATTGAGGAACTTTACCGGAAGTTAGATAAAATCACGGAAGCAATACGTAAACGAAGACTGACGTTCTACAGACATCTATCAAGAATGGATTCAAGCAGGGGTTACAAAGAGAATTTTTGATAAGTTGTAATGGTGACAAGACGAACGTTAAACTTTCCCTTTTCCTTTCTCCCTTTTTCTCTTTTCCTCATTTTTCATTTTTCCTTTTTTATTTTTTCCTTTCCCCCTTTTCTAATTTCCCTTTTAATTTTTTCCCTTCTCCCTTTTTCCCGCGCGTAAATCGATCCAGTAGTTTTTTAGTCTATAGCGGACATACATACGAACATTGTCTTTTATGTATGTATGTATGTATATGTAGAAGAAGAAAGTCTTTGTTTCGTAAATATCTCGACACCGGCGCCAACTAGCCGGTATAATTTTTGCAAAAGTTTTTCTTTTCACCAAAGTTTCATCGCAATCAGATGAATGGTGTAGGAACGCATACGAGACAAACATACACACATTCATATATATATATATATATATATATATATATATATATATATATATATATATATAAGATTTATTTTTCGTTTAATTAAATTTTTTATAGCAATTTTGTAAATTGTAACATTTTATTACTCGTATTTCATGTGCAATTTTTCTCATCAAAGGTTTCATAGACAAAGCAAGAAGGAAAAATGTAATTTCTTCCCATCCCGTAAGTTTTCTATTTGTTGTGCTCAAGGTCTCGCATGCCTAAGTGATTTATATACTTTTGTCGTTTAGCGATATGAATACAGTAGGTTAATAAGATTATGTTTCAGTCTGCTCTCTAGGCGGGAAACCGCGTAATAGTTAAACATCTTTTTCGTTATGCATCATTGCGGTGGAAATGCGTTTTTAACACACACTGGTGGTATTTAGTGGAAAATTTGGTCGAGATTGACCGACTCATCAAAATATTTTAAATCTGTAAAGCTTTAAAGTTGATTTTCTTCAGTTTTGGTGAGAGCCCTTTACACTCCCACTTCCCACTTCGATTATTTGCCTAATTTGTTTTTATTTTCAGTTTATTTTTGTGTTATTTCATTTTATATTTTACGTTGCTAACACAATCTATTTATTTTGTGTAAATTTACGCTGAGAATTTTTTTTTAGTTTTGCCTCAGTGCATGAAAAAAATGTGAATTTAAAAAAAAATCAAATCAGTGGTGGGGGAAATTCTAATTTGTTATCCTCGAAAAGAACTGAGTTGTAAAAAATCTTTAATTCGTGCTTTCATTTTTTTTTAGCTGTATATTTATCGAGTGCTACAATCTACATTAACGTAACAAGAGACGAAAATAATTGGCTAGAGGAAAAAATCGTTTTATATACAGTGAAAGATACACGGCTTTTTTTAGCTTATACAGAAACAATATAATTTTAAAAATATTTCGAAAAAATCTATTAAAGCATCCCGTTCTAAAAAAATGTATTTAATTAATTTATATGTAATTCAATTTATTTATTAATTTTTTACTGTATCAACCTTTCGAATTGAAATTTTTTAAATTAGTTTTTATCTAAAAAGAGGCGTTATCAGTATAGAAAAGTTTTCAACCCATATCAGAAGGTTAGAAGGTAACAATAATCTTTACTAAAAATTAAACTTTTTTCATTTTTGAGTGCTTTCAAACTTCGTTACACAGGTAGAAGAAATAATTAATTTTTAACTAATTTTTCTATTGCAGACAAAAACAAAATTTTAATTTATATTTTTATAACTGTGTTTTGTCTTAGGACGAGAACCTTAGTAGAAGATTGAATTTCTAATTTAGTAGTTTTGTTGAGTTATTCAAATTATGATTGAATTAAAATGTTTTTTACAACTTTTTATTGTTGTATTAAAATTATTATAATAAATAAGAAAATAGATGAAATTTAAGTAAAGTTGTAAGGGTAATAATAATAATAATAATAATAATAATAATAATAATAATAATAATAATAATAATAATAATAATAATAATAATAATAATAATAATAATAATAATAATAATAATAATAATAATAATAATAATAATAATAATAATAATAATAATAATAATAATAATAATAATAATAATAATAATAATAATAATAATAATAATAATAATAATAATAATAATAATAATAATAATAATAATAATAATAATAATAATAATAATAATAATAATAATAATAATAATAATAATAATAATAATAATAATAATAATAATAATAATAATAATAATAATAATAATAATAATAATAATAATAATAATAATAATAATAATAATAATAATAATAATAATAATAATAATAATAATAATAATAATAATAATAATAATAATAATAATAATAATAATAATAATAATAATAATAATAATAATAATAATAATAATAATAATAATAATAATAATAATAATAATAATAATAATAATAATAATAATAATAATAATAATAATAATAATAATAATAATAATAATAATAATAATAATAATAATAATAATAATAATAATAATAATAATAATAATAATAATAATAATAATAATAATAATAATAATAATAATAATAATAATAATAATAATAATAATAATAATAATAATAATAATAATAATAATAATAATAATAATAATAATAATAATAATAATAATAATAATAATAATAATAATAATAATAATAATAATAATAATAATAATAATAATAATAATAATAATAATAATAATAATAATAATAATAATAATAATAATAATAATAATAATAATAATAATAATAATCTTAACTGTACTGAAGAAGAAATAGTGCAGGAAATGTCTAGTCAGGGAGTGACACATTGTCGCAGACTTTCTATGAGACGAAATGGTGAGATTCTTCCTTCGGCCTCTCATGTATTGACATTCAATAGGCCAAGTCTTCCTGAAAAGGTACGAGCTGGCATCCATCGGCTTGATGTACGGGCATTTATTCCGCAGCCGATGAGATGTTTTAGATGTCAACGTTTCGGACACACTGCCGCTAGATGTGAAGCGCAGGAAATTTGTATATGCGGATCGAAGATACATGAGGGTGATCCATGTAAAGACCCTCCAGTCTGCATTAATTGTAAAGGGCATCATAACTGTCGATCCAGGAACTGCCCAGTATACAAATCAGAAACAGCCATTCAGGAGGTTAAAACGCTTCAAAAAGTCAGCTACCCTGAAGCGAAGAAGATTGTTAACCTACGTACACCTAGACCATCGACTTCATACGCAGAAGCAGCTGCTGCTCCCCCCGCACCTAAAATCAACGTGGAGCAGTTGCTTAATACGATGGCGCCAAGTCTCGCGACAATAATAGAAAGAATCATTGATTCCAAGATCGAGTCTACTCAACAGATACAACAAAGTAAACATGAGAAGGCTCAATCCCGGACTGACGTTGCCGACAGAAGACCCGCACCAGCGCAGTTTAAAAAACCGGCAAAATCCTCGATTGTAACTCCAGCAATAGACATAATGAAGAAAAATCTTGATTTATCCAACAAAGATCTAAAGATCACCCCGACGACTAGTCATATAGCTAAGGATACTGTGACAAGAGTACAGGAAAAATCTGCGTCAACCAAAATGGAGGTGCAAGTCGTACCTACAGAGGCCCCAAAAGCTCAGAGAACAACTGTGGCGAGAGCATCTGTATCAGCCGGCCCAAGCACAGCCTTAGATATCGAATCGAGTTCATCAGCCGCCGAAAGTGCATCGATTGCAAGTTTAGACTCAATTGCAACGATGCTCACAGCACCATTGAAGCTTTCATCACCTGATGTAAGCCGGCGAACGTCATTGGCGTCAGAAAGAGAAGACGAAGCCATGTCCGAAGCCTCAGACACTCTGTCGTCGGAAGTTGAGGCCGTTCGCAGGATGGAAAAGCGGTGTAAAAAAGGTTGGCCGAAAGGAAAGCCTAGGCGGTAATTTGTGGATTTTAAATTAGAAGATTGAAATTTTGTTCACTTATTTTCTTCATGGAAATATGAATTAAAGAACCTTTTTTTTTATTTTTTTTTTGAAGTGGGATGGGGCTAATGACCAAAGTAGTCGATGCCCCTAAAAACCTCAAAAAAAAAAAAAAAAAAAAAATAATAATAATAATAATAATAATAATAATAATAATAATAATAATAATAATAATAATAATAATAATAATAATAATAATAATAATAATAATAATAATAATAATAATAATAATAATAATAATAATAATAATAATAATAATAATAATAATAATAATAATAATAATAATAATAATAATAATAATAATAATAATAATAATAATAATAATAATAATAATAATAATAATAATAATAATAATAATAATAATAATAATAATAATAATAATAATAATAATAATAATAATAATAATAATAATAATAATAATAATAATAATAATAATAATAATAATAATAATAATAATAATAATAATAATAATAATAATAATAATAATAATAATAATAATAATAATAATAATAATAATAATAATAATAATAATAATAATAATAATAATAATAATAATAATAATAATAATAATAATAATAATAATAATAATAATAATAATAATAATAATAATAATAATAATAATAATAATAATAATAATAATAATAATAATAATAATAATAATAATAATAATAATAATAATAATAATAATAATAATAATAATAATAATAATAATAATAATAATAATAATAATAATAATAATAATAATAATAATAATAATAATAATAATAATAATAATAATAATAATAATAATAATAATAATAATAATAATAATAATAATAATAATAATAATAATAATAATAATAATAATAATAATAATAATAATAATAATAATAATAATAATAATAATAATAATAATAATAATAATAAATAATAATAAATAATAATAAATAATAATAAATAATAAAAATAATAATAATAATAATAATAATAATAATAATAATAATAATAATAATAATAATAATAATAATAATAATAATAATAATAATAATAATAATAATAATAATAATAATAATAATAATAATAATAATAATAATAATAATAATAATAATAATAATAATAATAATAATAATAATAATAATAATAATAATAATAATAATAATAATAATAATAATAATAATAATAATAATAATAATAATAATAATAATAATAATAATAATAATAATAATAATAATAATAATAATAATAATAATAATAATAATAATAATAATAATAATAATAATAATAATAATAATAATAATAATAATAATAATAATAATAATAATAATAATAATAATAATAATAATAATAATAATAATAATAATAATAATAATAATAATAATAATAATAATAATAATAATAATAATAATAATAATAATAATAATAATAATAATAATAATAATAATAATAATAATAATAATAATAATAATAATAATAATAATAATAATAATAATAATAATAATAATAATAATAATAATAATAATAATAATAATAATAATAATAATAATAATAATAATAATAATAATAATAATAATAATAATAATAATAATAATAATAATAATAATAATAATAATAATAATAATAATAATAATAATAATAATAATAATAATAATAATAATAATAATGCCCTGAGGTAGATAATCCCCACGTCCGGAACACAACATCTATGTTCCACGTCCAGGGCGGCAACAGCTGTACCTTTGTACATCACATATAGCTGGCTAACGGGGTTCCGAGTAAATTCCTCGGTTATGCATTGTTAAGTTTGACCTGGTTCCAACTTCAGGTCACTAAACGGACTGGATTTTTGGCTACCTGCAGGAAATGGAGTAATATATGATTTTGGAAATGGATTCATACCATTCTTAGAGCTGGCGATGTGGCGGCCAGGGTCAATGTTATTGCAGGTGTAACGGAGACCCTTCCGTTGTCCACATGCCCCCTGCGATGGCAAGCATGTAGCAATGGTGCCCATGTATGTCGGTGCATGGGAGCTCTGAAAGCTTCGGTGAGTAGGAGCCTGGAGTCAGTGCAGAGACTGCGCATCCGCTCTCTGCCAGGACATATGCCGGTTCCACCGGAGTACCGGATAGGACCTCCAAGGTTAGTAGCCCTGGAGTGGGGGTGTACCCCGGCGGCTAGCCTTGCTACAGAAGGGATCAATGTTCATGAATTTTCCTGAACAAACTCACGTGGCAGAGGGTGCACGTAAACACCCTCGTTTAGAAACCGCCGATTCGCCACAAGCGAAGCGGAAAAAAAGCAAGGAGAGTGATAAGATTCGAAAAGATGCTGATAAAATCAGTAAAGATTTGAGAAAAGCTTTGTTTGGTAATAATGTTCCTAAACCAAGATTTTTGGTCATTACAAAAGAGAATGGTAACTTCCAAAAGGTAAGTCCATTCTTAATTGCTAGAGAGATTACAAATTGTGCTGGTGGTCCTGTCAAGGACATCCGTAAGACGTTTAACGGATTACATGTCGAAACTATAAACGACATGCAAAGTCAGAAAGTCCAGGCGTTGAAGAAGATCGGTGAATTTGCGGTTACGGTCCAACCGCATAGTACACTTAATTCATCTAGAGGAGTTGTTGTTTGCCGTGATCTTCTTAACTGTACTGAAGAAGAAATAGTGCAGGAAATGTCTAGTCAGGGAGTGACACATTGTCGCAGACTTTCTATGAAACGAAATGGTGAGATTCTTCCTTCGGCCTCTCATGTATTGACATTCAATAGGCCAAGTCTTCCTGAAAAGGTACGAGCTGGCATCCATCGGCTTGATGTACGGGCATTTATTCCGCAGCCGATGAGATGTTTTAGATGTCAACGTTTCGGACACACTGCCGCTAGATGTGAAGCGCAGGAAATTTGTATATGCGGAATGAAGATTCATGAGGGTGATCCATGTAAAGACCCTCCAGTCTGCATTAATTGTAAAGGGCACCATAACTGTCGATCCAGGAACTGCCCAGTATACAAATCAGAAACAGCCATTCAGGAGGTTAAAACGCTTCAAAAAGTCAGCTACCCTGAAGCGAAGAAGATTGTAAACCTGCGTACACCTAGACCATCGACTTCATACGCAGAAGCAGCTGCTGCTCCCCCCACACCTAAAATCAACGTGGAGCAGTTGCTTAATACGATGGCACCAAGTCTCGCGACAGTGATAGAAAGAATCATTGATTCCAAGATCGAGTCGACTCATCAGATACAACAAAGTAAACATGAGAAGGCTCAATCCCGGACTGACGTCGCCGACAGAAGACCCGTACCAGCGCAGTTTAAAAAACCGGCAAAATCATCGATTATAACTCCAGCAATAGACATAATGAAGAAAAATCTTGATTTATCCAACAAAGATCTAAAGATCACCCCGATGACGAGTCATATAGCTAAGGATACTGTGACAAGAGTACAGGAAAAATCTGCGTCAACCAAAATGGAGGTGCAAGTAACTATCGAAAAAGCACCAGACACAGACGATATTAAAACCGTACCTACAGAGGCCCCAAAAGCTCAGAGAACAACTGTGGCGAGAGCATCTGTATCAGCCGGCCCAAGCACAGCCTTAGATATCGAATCGAGTTCATCAGCCGCCGAAAGTGCATCGATTGCAAGTTTAGACTCAATTGCAACGATGCTCACAGCACCATTGAAGCTTTCATCACCAGATGTAAGCCGGCGAACGTCATTGGCGTCAGAAAGAGAAGACGATGCCATGTCCGAAGCCTCAGACACTCTGTCGTCGGAAGTTGAGGCCGTTCGCAGAATGGAAAAGCGGTGTAAAAAAGGTTGGCCGAAAGGAAAGCCTAGAAAGTAATATTCTGGATTCGAAGTTAGGAGAACATAAATTTTTGAACATTTTTGATTCATAGAAATGTGAATAATTGAACCTTTTTTTTTTGTTTTTTTTTTGAAGTGGGATGGGGCTAATGACCAAAGTAGTCGATGCCCCTAAAAACCTCAAAAAAAAAAAAAAAAAAAAAAAAATAATAATAATAATAATAATAATAATAATAATAATAATAATAATAATAATAATAATAATAATAATAATAATAATAATAATAATAATAATAATAATAATAATAATAATAATAATAATAATAATAATAATAATAATAATAATAATAATAATAATAATAATAATAATAATAATAATAATAATAATAATAATAATAATAATAATAATAATAATAATAATAATAATAATAATAATAATAATAATAATAATAATAATAATAATAATAATAATAATAATAATAATAATAATAATAATAATAATAATAATAATAATAATAATAATAATAATAATAATAATAATAATAATAATAATAATAATAATAATAATAATAATAATAATAATAATAATAATAATAATAATAATAATAATAATAATAATAATAATAATAATAATAATAATAATAATAATAATAATAATAATAATAATAATAATAATAATAATAATAATAATAATAATAATAATAATAATAATAATAATAATAATAATAATAATAATAATAATAATAATAATAATAATAATAATAATAATAATAATAATAATAATAATAATAATAATAATAATAATAATAATAATAATAATAATAATAATAATAATAATAATAATAATAATAATGCCCTGAGGTAGATATTCCCCACGTCCGGAACACAACATCTACGTTCCACGTCCAGGGCGGTAACAGCTGTACTCAAGTACATTACATATAGCTGGCTAACGGGGTTCCGAGTGTTGTTCTCGGATATACTTTTTTCGGTCGACCTACATCTATAGGCCGAATTACAGGACTGGACTTTACGGCCACCTGCAGATATGACATTATTAACGATTACGGAAATGGATTAATACCGCCGTTAGAGCTGGCGATGTGGCGGCCACGGTCAAAGTTATTTGCAGGTGTAACGGAGACCTTTCGTCGTCCACATGCCCCCTGCGATGGCAAGCATGTAGTTAAGGTGCCCATGTTCGGAGCATGGGAGCCCTGAAAGCTTCGGTGTGTAGGGGCCTGGAGTCAGTGCAGAGACTGCGCATCCGCTCTCTGCCAGGACATATGCCGGTTCCACCGGAGTACCGGAACGGACCTCCAGGGTTGGTAGCCCTGGAGTGGGGGTGTACCCCGGCGGCTAGCCTTACTACAGAAGGGATTACTTGTTCATGAATTTTCCTGAACAAACCAACGTGGCAGAGGGTGCACGTAAACACCCTCGTTTAGAGCCGGCTGTTTCGCCTGAAGCGAAACGCCGAAAGAGTACGGAGAGTAAGAAGATAGAAATTGAGGCTAGAAAAAGCTTACAAAAGGCTTTTTTTAAAAGTAGTAATGTACCGAAACCCAAATATTTGGTCATTACAAAGGAGGATGGAAATTTCTCGAGGGTGAGTCCTTTTCTCATCGCTCGAGAAATAAACAAATGTGCTGGAGGCCCTGTTAAAGAAATCAGGAAAACTTTTACGGGACTCCATGTAGAGACTGTTAATGATATACAGTCTCAGAAGATTTTAGGGCTGAAGAAAATTGGAGAGCTAGCGGTACGTGTAGATCCCCACGGCACGCTCAACACCTCAAGGGGTGTTGTGGTCTGTCGGGATCTTTTGAATTGTTCGGAGCAAGAGATTGTAGAGGAGCTGGCAGCACAAGGAGTAATAGAGTGCCGTCGATTGAACATGAGAAGGAACGGTGAGGTCTTACCCTCAGCTTCTCATGTCCTCACTTTCAACCGGCCTACTTTGCCAGAAAAGATAAGAGCGGGGATTCACCGTTTGGATGTGCGGGCATTTGTCCCACAGCCGATGAGGTGCTTCAAGTGCCAACGCTTTGGCCACACCGCTCTTAGATGCGAAAGACCGCAAATATGCGTGTGCGGTGAAGAGGTGCATGAGGGAGAGCCATGTAAAGAGCCTCCTATGAGGGAGAGCCATGTAAAGAGCCTCCTACATGCATAAACTGCAAAGGAGCGCATTCTTGTAGATCAAGGAATTGTCCTGTCTACAAAGATGAGGTAGCTGTGCAGGAAGTAAAAACCCTGCAAAAGGTCAGCTACTTCGATGCAAAAAAAATAGTTAACGCCCGTAAGCCTAGAGCAGCAACATCTTATGCTCAGGCTGCGGCTACTGTTCCTGCTCCTGCTCCGATTGCTGTAGATGAGGCACAAATCATAAATAAACTTGCTCCCACTTTGGCTAACATGATTGAGAGGATCATCGAAAATAAGATGAAACCTCTTGGTAATAAAGAACTTGTTAAGCCAAAGATAGTGATACAGCCTGCTGAAGATAAGTCGATAAAAGTGAAAGTTGCTCCTCCAGAAAAGAAAACGGACAACAAACCTGAATGTCAAGTCCGTCTCAGCGAGATCCTCGATGAAAAGAAAAAGGCGATACCTACAGAGTCTGTTTTGGAGGCTCCCAAGCCTCCTGTAACTGAAGTGGCCTCTAAGCCTCAGAGGCCACAAAAAATCACACAGGGGGGGCGAGTGTCCCCCCTTCCACAGGCGGTGACCGGTGCGACCCCCGTGTTGGGGAGCGGGCAGGTTGTCGCCTCTCAATCGGCGCCTGAAACCGGCGCCGATCCATGCCCGTCGTCGTCGGCGGCTTCGGTGGTCTCCGATACGGAGACCGGAAGCCTTACAGGCGACGACCTTCTCCGCGAACACGATGCTGTTCGCAGAATGGAGAAGAAAAGGAAAAAGGGATGGCCGAAAGGAAAACCCAGGCAATAATTTAATTAAAAATTAAAAATTAGCGAGTCGATTGTACAATGGAACATCAATGGATGTTTTTCAAACATCCATGAGCTCCAACGCTTGGTACATGACGTAGACCCGATTTGTATATGTCTGCAAGAAACGCATTTCCGCCGAAATGAAAATTTTAAATTAAAAGGATTCGATATATTTCGGCGAGATCAACCGCCAAATGTAAGAGTTAGAGGTGGAGTAGCTATACTAACATCGACTAGAGCTACCACCGAAGCGGTTGTTCTAAACACCAACCTACAAGCGGTCGCCGTTAGAATGAAGCGACCGCTTAAGATCACTGTGTGCAGCATATACTTACCGAATTACGATTGGAATAAGGATGACATAGAAAGATTAATTTCCGAGCTTCCCCCACCTGTTTTACTGGTGGGTGATTTTAACGCTCATAATTCTCTCTGGGGGTCGGATCGAGTAGATCCCCGTGGAAGAGAACTGGAAGGGTTCCTGATGAATTCTGAACTTATTATTTTAAATGACGGATCAGGAACCTTTTTCAATGCCAGAGATGGATCGACGTCCTGTATAGATCTTGCACTTATAAGCGGATCGATAGCACCGAGGTACAGCTTCCATGTTATAGACGATCTGCATGGAAGCGATCATTTCCCGGTGCAAATTGTAACTGATGTTACAAGAACAATATATCCCATCCCTAAAAGATGGTTATTTGAAAAGGCAGACTGGACGAGCTTCACAGCTAGAACGATGCTCCCAGAAGCAACCGGAGTTAAATAATCGAGTCGGCATCGAGATATATTCCCAAAACATCTGGGAAACTTACAAAGAAACCCGTTCCATGGTGGAACGATGAAATAAGTGAAGCTATAAAAAGAAAGAAAAGGGCGTATAATGCCTTTAAGAAGCGTCCTAGTATAGAAAACCTTGTTGCCTTTAAGAAATACAGGGCGTATGCAAAACGTCTTATGATAGATTCAAAGAAACGATCCTGGCAGCAATACGTGTCATCCATCGACAAAACCACTACTGCAGCAGATGTTTGGAGGAAAGTGAAGGCGATTTGTGGGTGTAATGATTTTGCTCCCATAACTAGCCTTCAAGATGAAGATGAAATAAAAGATACTCCATATGAAATTGCAGAGCTCTTATCCAATCATTTCGAAAAGGCCAGCAAAACGGCCAACTACGAGGAAGGTTTTCGAACCAAAAAAGAAGAACACGAAGGTCTACTAAATTTTGGAACTGAGTATAATTACTCATATAATGTACCATTTAAAATGGAAGAATTCACGAAAGCGTTGGAAAAATCAGGTAACACAGCTGCTGGTCCGGATGAAATCCACTACAATATGATCAGGCAGCTGAATACCACTGCAAAGTGTAGATTATTAGAACTTTATAATAAAATATGGCGGGATGGAACGTACCCGCAGCAGTGGAAAAAAGCTTATGTTGTTCCAGTACCTAAGAAAAATAAAAATTTAACAGACCCCAATAGCTACCGTCCTATTTCTTTGACGTGTGCTATGGGAAAAATATTTGAAAAAATGATTAATAATCGACTCGTCTGGGTTTTGGAAAAAGAAAACCTGATATCACCGTATCAAGCAGGTTTTCGACAATACCATTCTACCACTGATCAAATGATCAGCTTAGAGGACATTATATATAACAGCTTTATTACAAGGAAACATTGTGTCGGAGTCTTCTTTGATCTTCAGAAGGCTTTCGATATGACCTGGCGTCATGGTATAATGCTCCAGTTACATGAATGGGGCATTCGTGGCAATTTGCCTATACTGCTCAGCAACTACATGAATGACCGTACCTTCCAAGTACGCGTCAACAACGAATATTCATGTGAAAGAATCATGGAAAATGGCATACCGCAAGGTTCGCCGTTGAGCGGTACCTTGTTTACCATTGCCATTAATAAATTGATATTAGCCATTCCAGTAGAAATCAGCAAAAGCGTCTATGTTGATGATCTGGCAATCGTATATGCCAGCAACAAGACTGCTATAGTGAGGTACAAATTGCAACGAGCGATCAATGCTCTAAATGAAGTTGCAAGGAATACAGGATTCCAATTCTCACCAGAAAAAACGTGCTGTGTACACTTTTGTAGGAAGAGAATTCCTCATCAAAGTCCTGCTCTGACAATTGATGATAATCCAATACAATATAAAGACAGCGTAAGGTATTTAGGACTAGTATTGGATAAATCCCTCACATGGGGATTACATATACAGGACTTGAGTGATAGATGCAAAAGAGCCCTAAACATTATAAAATGTTTATCGAACCTAAATTGGGGCTCAGGAAAAGAGACATTATTGAGACTATATAAAGCATTGGTTCAATCTAAACTAGACTACGGATGTATCGTATATTCATCCGCTAGAAAGTCGCACTTAAGAAAGTTAGACGTAGTTCATAATAGCGGAATAAGATACGCAACAGGTGCTTTCCGCACAAGTCCGGCGGCTAGTCTGATGTCTGAAGCCGGAATAATGCCACTACATTATAGAAGAGAGATCCTCTTGTTAAGATATGCAGCAAATATATGGGCTTTCCCTGACCATATAAATAATAAATTGATTATGAATCATCCCATGGCTGCATTATACGAACGTCGTGCTACCTATTCCAGACCAGCCGGAATTAGGTATCACGAATTAAGAAGGAAATATGAAATTGCTATACCAGAGACACTAGCAATTTCTACTAGAGAAATACCACCATGGCTCTTGCCAGCGGTAAATACAAGTTTGGATCTCTCTCAAGGAGAAATAAAAAAGAAACCAGCAGTGATCATCCAGCAAGATTTTTTAGCAACCGTCAGTAGTTACGAAGAACATATTAGAATTTATACTGACGGTTCTAAAACTGAACATGGTGTTGGATGCTCGATATATGTAAATGAAGAAGCCCACTCTTGGAGACTGCCAGATGTGGCCAGTGTCTACACGGCAGAGCTCACTGCAATTCAGCAAGCTCTTCGCTACACTGAACACTATTGCGAAGAGAGAGTGCTAATATGTTCCGACTCATTAAGTGCACTTGTCGCAATTCGGAACAAGAACATTAAGGATGTCCTAATTGCAAACATCCTGTCCATTTTATACGTTCTAAAACAACGAGGACAGCGATGCGTATTTGTATGGACTCCGGGGCATGCTGGTATTACAGGTAATGAAATCGCAGACGAAGCTGCCAGAAAGGCAACAGTCTGCGATGATTTGGATGCATTTCCTGTAAGAGTGGCAGATATTAAAAACCGTCTAACAAATATAGTAAGAAACAAGTGGAACGCTGAATGGAGGAGTTTAAATACAAAATTAAACTCAGTTAAAACTTCTCCTTATAAATGGAAAAGCGACTTTAAATTGACTCGCCGTGAACAAGTAGCGGTGACCAGACTTAGAATCGGTCACACGCGATTAACAAATTTATATTTGTTAACCGGCGAAGTGAGACCAATGTGCGGTGTTTGCAATAAAACACTGACAACCAAGCATCTAATAGAAGAGTGTACCATATATGAGGACCTCAGAAAGAGGTTCTGTTTTACAAATAATATTAGTGCTGATCTGGATAATGGAAATGAAGAAAATATAGTTGCATTTTTACACGCCAGTGGACTTCTTAAAAGTCTGTAAAATGGAAGTTTAAAGCTGTGGAAAAAGATACTCTAAGTGGTAGTTATATATATATACATATAGAAGAAAGAGGAAAGATATGGTATTGAGAAGATTAATTATAATTTTAAGTTCATGGTCTTTTGAGAACCTATCTCAAATTTTAATATTGGGGCCCTTTACACCCCGTAAGTGTTTGTGATTGTCCTTGTCTTTCATGTTTTAATGTTTACTGTGAAGTTTGTGTTTTTTTAAATAAAATGTAAGGGCCCTTTACACCCTTACATATGACGATCCTGATGGAGATAATAATTTCTTTTAAAGAATGTGACGAGGGCTAATGACCTTAGCAGTCGATGCCCGTAAAAATTTCAGTTAAAAAAAAAAAAAAAAATAATAATAATAATAATAATAATAATAATAATAATAATAATAATAATAATAATAATAATAATAATAATAATAATAATAATAATAATAATAATAATAATAATAATAATAATAATAATAATAATAATAATAATAATAATAATAATAATAATAATAATAATAATAATAATAATAATAATAATAATAATAATAATAATAATAATAATAATAATAATAATAATAATAATAATAATAATAATAATAATAATAATAATAATAATAATAATAATAATAATAATAATAATAATAATAATAATAATAATAATAATAATAATAATAATAATAATAATAATAATAATAATAATAATAATAATAATAATAATAATAATAATAATAATAATAATAATAATAATAATAATAATAATAATAATAATAATAATAATAATAATAATAATAATAATAATAATAATAATAATAATAATAATAATAATAATAATAATAATAATAATAATAATAATAATAATAATAATAATAATAATAATAATAATAATAATAATAATAATAATAATAATAATAATAATAATAATAATAATAATAATAATAATAATAATAATAATAATAATAATAATAATAATAATAATAATAATAATAATAATAATAATAATAATAATAATAATAATAATAATAATAATAATAATAATAATAATAATAATAATAATAATAATAATAATAATAATAATAATAATAATAATAATAATAATAATATAATAATAATATAATAATATAATAATAATATAATAATAATAATAATAATATAATATAATAATAATAATATAATATAATAATAATAATATAATATAATAATAATAATATAATATAATATATAATAATAATATAATATAATAATAATAATATAATATAATAATAATAATATAATATAATAATAATAATATAATATAATAATAATAATATAATATAATAATAATAATATAATATAATAATAATAATATAATATAATAATAATAATATAATAATATAATAATAATATAATAATATAATAATAATATAATAATATAATAATAATATAATAATAATAAAAAAAAAAAAAAAAATAATAATAATAATAATAATAATAATATAATAATATAATAATAATATAATAATATAATAATAATATAATAATAATAAAAAAAAAAAAAAAAATAATAATAATAATAATAATAATAAATAATAATAAATAATAATAATAAATATTATCAATGAGGGAACGAAAATATAAATATAAACTATGTAAATATTTTAAACGGTATGAAAATATAACAAAATACAGTAACATCGCTGGCTGCATTTAAACGAAAAATCGGTTCAAAAGTTAAAAAATTTAATTAATTAATTTTTGTACTTGGCTACACAGTTACCGTGTTAGCAATGTTAAACTTGGTAGTTGTCGACTGTTTAAATGCCTCATTAATAAGGTTGATGATGTCGATGAAAAGGCAATAACGAACTGCCTGGAGCACGTGATTCGTTTTTATTAGACTTAATTAGTCTATAATTAAACCAATGCAACTAATATTCTCAAAGCACTGTCGCCTTTGAGAATGATTTTTGCGTTAAAAATCAATAACCTCAGTTAGAATACTATTTTTGGAATAGATCAAAACGTTCGTACGCGTGACCTTTACTGTAGTAACGTTTAGGGAAATTATTATTACTCATTGGGTTTACGTTACGATAGTTTGAATTAAATAAACCGCCCTTTGCAGAATAATACTTGTTTTTAGTTCGTTGATTGACCTCTTTCCAAACTATTGTGATATACGTCTGCCCTTCGATATGGAACTCAAAGAGACTGTTTTTGAAAAGGATAAACAAACAATTAAAGATGTGTAAGAAAATATTATGTTTTATTAATTATTTAATTATAGACTATTTTAATTTTAGTCATTTTTAATGATTTTAAATTTATTACCAAAAGAGAGGTTAGGTTGCACATTACGTTACATTTTATGCATGTTTTGATTTTTATTTGACTGAACTCGAATTTCAAAGTAGTTGTAATAGTATAAATAATTTTAAAAAATGCATACGAATAAATAAAATCAATTCTAGTTGACTGTCATAGTTTTATTCACTCATATCTAACGCTACTATGCGCACGTGCTACGATGTTTTAACCAGCTAAATTTATTTTGTTGGGGGTTAAAAATAAGTCATACGCTTTAATTATTGCAGCAACATTTTGTAGCTGTGTATTTCTACAATTTTTTTGAGAAGGTATAAAAGGGTGCATTGCTATTAAAAAAGGTAGAATTGTCTATAAAATCTCCGATATGGTAAGACTGATATCCCCTACATGTATTTATAATCAGAAACAAAATTTAAATCTATTAAAGTTATGTATGAATTTATTACCAGGTATGTATGAATTTATTCAATTTTTTTTAAGTTTCAGCAATTCTTAATAATTAGATGAGATTGCATTGTTAAGTTTGTCCAATAATAGTCTTGTAAGATATCCATTATAGTCAAGTTGCTTGAGAAATAAGGTGTCTTCCGTTCAACAAGTTTTAATTTGGCTAGAGCCAGATTTTATCAGGAACCCTTGTATTGGTTATTTTATCATTAGTCTACTAGTATTCTAATAATTAACAAGTTTACCATTATAACTTTTGTAATCAAATATTTTCTCTGTACTCTATCAGATGAAAGAACAATTAGCACAAGAAGTACATTCATTGTAAATTAAGCAACAACCTCCATAGCATAGTGTTTATTTGTACACGAATAAATATTAGATATGCCTGTTTATACAGAGAATGATTAATAAATTAAATATTATGAAATTGTCTTACATTCAAAATATAATGGAATTTTAAGATTAGCTTTGAAAGTTTAGTCATTCAGTTTTTATTTTCATTTCACATGTATTAGATTATTGAAATATTGATAATTTTTTTTTTTTTAATTGTATGTTAAATGTCAAAATTGCTCTTTTGTTAATAAATCATGTGTTTTATGTTAAATATCATAAAATCACATGATAACATGTGTTTTATGATACAATGACAGCTTTGTATACTATTTGTTTAATAAATTTATATTTCTTATTCCCCACTTAGTTCTTAAGTTATTTTTAAAAATATTTTAATTTTTTTTTTTAATAATTACTGGTATTGCTATTTTGTGAGTTTGTGTAAAATGGTCAGCGCATTTTAAATAATGATCACTGAAATATTTACAAAAACAGTGTATCATTTTAAAATTATATTACTTTGCTTTCTCAAGAAATCACATTAATAAAACAGTGTAATGTGATATTAATGTTATTTGTTTTCTTATATATTGAGACAAGTTTTGCTATTGTATTAGAATCATCTAACTGTAAATATTCTTATGCAGGTTATTTATACTCATTACTTTGCCAATTATTTTTTCCAAATAAAAATCAAATTCTATTTCAGTATAAAAAATTATCAGAAAATTCCACATAGTATATATAAAGTAAAATAAAATAAATATTATTGATTGTTGAAACAGTATTATGTTAATTTAGAGTTACACGTTATAATACTTAGAAGAGAAATATAATGTGAATTATATTTATACTCACTATATCTGTGAGTAACTCAATTACGTTTAATGAGTCATATAATTATTATCAGTCTTTTTTATCATTTTGATGAGTTCAGGAAAGTACCTTTGATTCAGTCTCTTATGGTAACTGCTAGATTAAATTGACAAAACTACTTTTATACTTGGTACTACTTCTAAATTTACAGGTACAATTAACTTATTTAAAAAATAATAATCCCTGTTCATTGTGAGTATTTGCTAATAATCTACTGTGTATCTCTATTGTATTTGTTAATATGTTACTCATTTATGTATTTGCCAATAAGAAGACTTGTTTGCGTCTCTTCATAATACACAAACATCTAAGTTAATAATAAAATCTTAATAGATGTGATAATGTAAAGATTTTTTTATCTCAATACTTCTTCTGAATCCAAGTTTAGCTATAAAATTGTTTTAATGTATTGTAATGGAAGAAAACATGTAGTAATGGGAAAACAGCCAAAATGTGCTTTTAATATGATAAACATAACTTCTGGTAAATAAAAAATAAAAAATATATTGTGCAAAAATATGAAATTTTTATACTAATCAGTTGTTTGTAGTTATGTAAAGAATGAATTAAAATTATTTGAGTTTATTGAAAATAAAAATGATGTATAAATTGAGTTATTAGTATCTTTTTAATATCTTGTTTCTGAATATAGTTGTCCACTTATTTATAAATAATTTTTTAAGTTTATGTTTAAAAGCTGATTTTTGAAGTTGAAGATTCTGAAGTTCAAATTCAAGAAAAAGTTAAGTTACTTTTATATGGATTTGATTGCTGGACAGTTGGTACTGGTGTACTTGGTGGTCGGGGCCTATCAAGAGTGTTTGGTTTGAGTCTACACAATACCACACCTCATTTACAGTTCACATGTATCATTCTCATCTCATTAGGCTATGGAACTACTTATTGCTCACTAGCTGAACAGATTGCAAAGTGCACATTTAGAATAGAAGATAAATGTAATGTTTAAGAAACATTATTGCTTGCTCTTAAGGATATAAAAACAGTAATTTTAATGCTGGAACTTATTTTGTAAATTCATTTTTTTTTTTTAATACTAATGGTGTTGTGAATGAGGTATCTTTTATTTTTCCTCCATAACAGAATTATATGGCTTGTGAAAATGAAAATATAATTTTTTTTTCTGCTATTGATGTCTAATATATTAACATATTAACTAATTAGTATTTCTGGATCAAGGCTGAAGTTGTTAGATTTCTTTGAATATTTAAGTGCTTTGTGTTTTTTTTTTAATATTATAAAATGCATATAAATGATAATAAAATTTTATATAAACAGTTCCTTCAGTACTGGTTTCCACATAGTATTATTTTTTATTCATATGGTTGTTTTTTTTTTCATCCATTTATTATTTATTTATACGAAAACCTGGTGGACTGAAAGTCCACCAGGTTTTTTAGGACATTTAGGACAGTCTACTAAGGTACACTTAACTACAACCACTGCTTGTTTATGGCTAAACATATATTCCACTTTTAACTCTAACTAAAGCTCAACTAAATTACCCTTTTTCCTAGCAAAATTCTTTATTACATCATTAGTTTAATCTATGATAATATCAACTTGTGCAATATTACAATAGAAATTACATTATAATTTTTATTATCTAAAACTTCGGAGTATGAGTCCCTGTACTCATACTTCAAAGTATGAGTCCCCATACAATGCCTTTATTTCCCCATAAATTGCCCTTATTTCGGTAAAATAAAGGCAATTGTAGGCCAATTGCATCTCAGAGGTATGTTTTTATCTACTTCAGTTTACGAAAAACCCTTTCACATGAAGCAGCAGAAACAAGAAAGAATTTCAATAGAGAGCATCTTTCTCCTTAGCTGTAATTATAATAGTTGCTGGTAAAAGAAACCATCAGTTGAATAACCTGGCATGACCAGCTACCATTGGCATGACCAAGCTGTAGGTCACACTATATTGCTAAATTCCTTAATCTCCAGGATCAGATACCTGTCAATAATCCATCTAAAAATATGGTACTGAAATATTTGATACCATCTACACTCTGCAGTAATCAGTCAACCTCCAACTGGAAAGACTGATTTTTGGTTGATTTTTTTTTTAAACTGTTACTCAGTTTATAAAAAAAAAACGTTTTTATACCTTGTTTCTGTCAATTGTAGTTATTATTTAGAAAAAAAAAATCATTTCACTCTTAAGTATTTAACCACATTGACGGGTTGATTTATTATACTAATAACCAGAATTTGTGATTCCAGTCTTCTCTTAAATTAATAAAACGTAGGATATATGGATTGTAATTTTAATATAATAATCTGATGTAGACCCCACATGACTTCCTTGTACACCTACTAAATTACATATACACATTTTTGCTTCACTTCATTTAAATGTATTTCATTTGAAAGTGAGATACGATCCTCTAATTCTTTAATAAAGTGGACACCACATTGCATCACATTTTTTTTTGTCCGTGTCAGCATTTTATATTATTTTGTATATTAATTTTGTTTCACATTGCTCAAATAGTTATGTGTTGGTTCAAGTGAGAACGTTTCATATCTGTAACCATGGACACATCGGTTCGAATCCAACTTCATATAAATTTTTTTTTTAACTTTTTTTGTTTAATTTAAATATATTGATTTATTAATAATTATTAACCTCTGTAAAAATTTTTGAATTAAAATGAAAAGAACATAAAATTTTATTTCACTAATAATTTCTGATTTTCTAAAAAAAGTTAGAAAAATTTGTACCTTGCCCTTGTAAGATCCAAATATTTCATTAATTAAAATTTTATTTGGCTATAACTCTGGAACTAATGAAAATAAGTACCACTTATGATATATCACTGAAAAATTCTCAATGAGGACTCATTACTGTAGTCCAAAATCCAATTTTTTTGGATTTTGGACACTTTTGGTCCAGTCAATTACAATGAGGAGAGATGCATGACTAGATGTTATAACAGTCCTAAATCTAAAATTTCAACATTCTACAGCTAGTCGTTTTTGAGTTATGTGAGATACATACATACATACGTTATGTCGAAACTAGTCAAAATGGATACTTGTGTTGAAATCTGAAAACCAATTTTTCACGATCACAGTACTTCCTTTACTTCCTACTAGGAAGTAAAAATGCAATACACGTATGAATGAATTTTTTTACCCAATGAAGAAATTTCTTTAAGCATCAGTACTTATCACAATAATTAAACTAAAACTAATTTTAAAAGTAAAATGTCCATGTAGGTGGTAAGATAACTGAAAATATGTTCAGAAATAAGTTGTTAAAAACATTTTATTTAAAAATTTTGTTTGGTTTGCCATTACAAAAACATTTTTTTAAATAAATATAAATATCATTGGTAACCATCATGGACAAAAACATAGTAAAAGCAATTGATGCATGTTATACATTTTCTGAATAGTACAAATATTTACTGTGTTATTAGCGTAGAGCAAAAATCAAGAACAGTGACATTTCAAATATTAAGCATGTTAGTTGATAAAATGTGTTCTCTGAGGTGAAGATTTGATTTATGTAGTTATCATAACATTTTAATTTTATTTTCAGTTGAACAGTTATTTGTTTGATTATATATTGAATTGTTGTTTTAAAAGAAAGGTATTATCAGAATTATTTAATTTTTTAGGGGATTTCTTATGACGATTTAAAACCTTAAAACTGTAAAAAGAAGTTTGTTTGATTTAAAAAGATTTGCTAATAGTTGAAAGTAGTAAAAATAATAGTGCAAGAAAATGAGAAAAAGAAGAGTCAATATTTAATATATCAGAATGCGCAAGAGGTCAACAAAGAAATTTCTTGTTTATTGTCAAGTTAATAAAAAGTAACCTATTAAAAAAAAAAAAAAACACTGTTTTATTGAGATGTATTCAATAAAAAACCATACTTCTATTAACATCAAAATATTTTCAAAATTTTAATAGATTAATTATTCCTATTATTTTATGCAATTCTCTTATCAACCAACCATCATTAACAAGAAACTCTGTTATTACATGAATAAAAAATTTAAATAGTCTTAAATTATACTTTTACTTATTCTCTTACATTTTGTCTTCATTCCTTTCTCCTTGTCACCCTCTCTCTTCCACCATCTTTCCTGCCCTTTCATATTTATTATGTTCAAAGAAATTCATGGAATGAATTGTATGAATTATTTAAAATTTTTTTTTTTTCCTTTTAAATAAAGAAAATAATTATATGACCTAGAATTTAATGAACTGACCAACGATATAAGATTTGATGCCAACAGCATATTAATTTCTTGTTAAATATAGGTGTAGGTGTATCTTTGTTGTAGCTAATAAAAAAAAATCTTTTGTTACTAACTGTGTTTAAATGTTATATATTAATAAATTTTTTTTAGGCTTGAAGATCCTATTGCTAAAAAAGAAGATATGGCTTATGATGATGTTTTATCTCAGCTGGGAGAATTTGGACGGTACCAACGGCGAATCTACTTCTTGTTATGTTTGCCAGCAATATCATGTGCCTTTCACAAACTTGTTGGTGTGTTTCTGCAAGCCAGAGTTCCTCACAGGTTGAAAATTAAGAGTAACTTAATTAAAAAAGTATAATAAATAAAAGTTGAATTAAAATAAAAAAAAACTTGATGAAATCTATTTTTATGCCTTATTTATGCTCTCTATAATAATGGAAAATAAGTCTTATCTTCTCCTTGTGAAAATATTGAAGTTTTGTTTTTTATTATTATTTTCAAAATATGTGGAAATTTAACTGCAAAGACAAAATATTTGTTTGAACTATTGTGGATAAAACTTTTATAAGTTATCCTCAAATGATTTTATTAATTATTACAACAAATCTCTTTTGGAGATGTGTCATGCATAACTAGCTGAAGGATTGCCAGTAGTAGCAGAAAGTGACTAGTATAAAAAAATAAATTTATATAAAAAAAAAGTTTATATATCTTTTTAAAAAAACCTGAAAATATCAGAATGAAATATGTAAGTTTTTAATGATTCTGGTATTCAAATTTTCAGTTATTTATCTTCACTTAGATCTATAAAAATGCTAATTAATCTTACTTGATTAGATTATTTATGTAATCTAATATGAAGAGAGAGCAGGTGCACATATTTGGAAAGTTTAGAATTAAAATTAATTTAGTTTAAATTAAAATAGTCTTTGTGTTTAAAACTGATATTAAGTTAAATATATAAAAATCAATATAAATTGGAATAATCTTTTATCTTGAAACTGATAAGGTATTAAGTAGGATTGTTCATTAAAAAAAGAAAAAAAGGATTGTTATTAATAGAAAGAATTTTCCAAAATTTGATCGGTTTAAGTTTATTAATTAATGTAAAGAGTGCATAAAGAAATTTTTTAAACAATAGAGTGCAATTTTCTATTTTGAATTATAAAAACTAGTTGAAATAATTTTATATTGTGTATAAGTGTGGGTGGGGTAGGCTGTGCCAGATATTTCATTGAACTGAATTATTCAGTTTAGTTGTTGGCTGATGTAGGTGTATATATGTTAGGTAATGTAACATGTTTAAGAAAGATAGATTAGTTCTGTATGATGTTAGATTACTCTGAAAGTGAGTCATTATTTTGAAAATAGCAAACTTAAATTGTTATCTTCAATTTTATTGTTATTATGTTGTTATTATAAAATTTTTATTGCTATTGCCATAGCAATGCTATGGCAATAGCAATATTGTATTATTTTTATTGCCATATCTTTGTATAGCATACCTACCGTTAAGCCACATGTTGCCAAAAGTTATTAAAAATAGAAGTATAGGTTTGAACTAATTTGTATATGAATAGAAATGGTGTTGACATTTCTTACAGCATAACCTTTAATGTTTTAATCATACTTATATCATGTTATAACATTTAAAAAGTAGTTCTGTTAAAGCATTATATAGTTTGATCTGATAAAAAATGAAATTTTTTGAAGTTAAATGAGTATTTCATATATTATAAAATATCTGAATTTTTGACTACACTGGAATATTTTTATTTTTGTTCTTGAAATACAATAGTGTGCAAATTAATGTGAAAACAGTTGTTATTTAATAAAAAAATGACATTATTTAGAAAAAAAATCATACTTGTACAATCTGTGAATATCAACTAATTAATATGTCTTCCTTTATTATTGTTTGTACCACTTCACATACAAGATTGAACATCAATTCAACAAGTGTACTGCACATTTTTTTGATTTCTTCTTCATGAAACCATACCAATATTATTACTTTAATGAGGCCAATTTGTGTGGTACAATTTTTGAGAGTCATTTTTTGACTATTATCCAAAGATTTTCAATTGGGTTTACGTTTGAAGAGCTGTCTCGTCATGGCAGCCTTTTAATGTTTTATTCTTCAAAAACTTTTTTCCACTTTTTTGGCAATATGCCATGATGCCAGATCTTTTTTGAACACCCTGTTACCTTGTGGGAATTTATTTTGAAGATGCATCACAATCCTTTCTTTCAGAATATTGATATATCTATCGCTTTTCAACATACCATCTATTGGAAGTAATGAACAATAGCCTTCAAATGTGGAACAACCCCAAAACATTTTTTTCTGGGGATTTTTAACTGATTTTTGGATATGAATTGGTGATGTGTTTTCATCTGATAAATTTCTAATGTATGGAATCCTTACCCCTGAATTTAAAAAAGTGACTTAGCAGAGAACATAACATTTCTCGATTCTTCTTTGATCCAGTTTGCATATGCTTTGTCCCCCAAGAGTCTTTTTTGTACATTGCTGGTGTTAAAAGCTGCTTTTTAGCTGGCTGATGAACTTTCCTTTCAGCTGCAAGAAGTTGGCATCGAACAATTGTCATGTGCAAATCTGTTCCACTGGCTGCGAATTCTTGATTTAAGTCCACAACATTATATATTGAAGACGCATAGAATAAAAAAAATATGATTTTTAATAAAAAATGAAATAAACCTTCAAAAACACTATTTATTATAATAATTTTTTCATCTGTTGAAATGTTATGATAGATACAGTTTTTATAGTCTAATACTTGAACAGCATCTTTTTTTTATTACAATAAATTTTCTACAGTCATCTTTTGAAAGTTGTTTTCCAAATTAACATGTTGACCAAATGAATTATTTACCACATTAATCAGAAAAGATATAAACAATATCTTTTTAAAATCTCCTGTTACACAATATCCTTTTTGTTAGTCATGGAATAATGCATACAACCATTCTTGATATGATTTATTTTTCTATGTGAGATTAGGCATCCCTCTTTCCTTATAGCGTGTAAAATAATTATGGAAACTTATAAATGCTTATTTTTTTGCATTCAGTATATTCATAAAATAATGCTGGAGTTTCATATTTTAAAAGCATACAATTTTGATGTACTTTAATAATGTATCTTCTTTTTTTAGGTGTCAACTACCATGGGAAGATAAACACTCAAATTATCATATTAGTTATGAAATAGTTTCAAAACTATATCCACCAGATTACCTAAGTGATGGTTACTCACAGTGTCAAGTTTATAGCATGACTAGTATCAATGATGTTAATCAAAATAATACTTTGACTTGTGGCTCCTGGATCTATGATACATCAAATTATGAAAGTACAACTTTGATGGAAGTGAGTCTTGTTTTTTGTAAATGTGGTATTTTTTTTTTATTAATATACTTTGATTACAGCTTAGGTATTTTATCACTTTGAAAATTATACATTTAATGAAGATACAATGTAGAAAAGAGGCTTTTTTTAGTGATATTTACTAAGTGAGATTTACTAAGTGAGAAAAAGCTTTTTTTATTTTTTTAAATGATTACTAAAAATTCTTTCATTCAGTTAATTACATATTTATACTTTATATTTTCACACACAACTATACATTTATCATTAAAATATCATTTCATCCATCAAAGAAATTTTTTATTGATTTGAAAAATAAAGTTAATAAATTTTTTTTTATTAACTAATAAAACTCCAATAAAAATCAGTAAATAAATTGTGTTACAACCACTCTGAAACTAGAATGGTTTGTCCATACCTTTTTTCTAGGGATTTATCAATAAGATGTAAGTCAGTATGCGAGTTCAAGTACTTTGGTCATTCTTTATACATATTAGCATTGCTATGAAGTGTACTTTCAACAAAGCATGTAATCTTTTAGGACAGGAATATAGTAAATGCTCAAAAAGTTTTGTACCCCATTCCATGTCATGAAAACAGTCATGAGATTTCTCTTACATATAAATAAGTGTTGTCACATTTCATATTCTGTAATCATCAGACTACAACATCTTAGAGAACAGTACTGAAGCACTTAGTTGTATTCATATTGGGAGATAAAACCTGACTGTACGATCATGCTGTAAAATTTCCTATTTTGTATTTTTCTTGAAACACTAAACTATATCATGGAAAAAACAAACCTCTTTCAGGTCAACACTATTAATTAGATTATGCTATTATTTTTGATATGAAGCAAAATAAATATTCTAGTGCTGTCTGGTTTCTGAGAGATTTCCTGATAATTTTCATCATTCTAAATATTATTTGAAGGGAGTGCCCTGTTATTATGATAATGTGATTCCTAAATTGTCATACAAAGAATTTATTTTGCATGGTGCTAAATGCATTAAGTCCTTTTTATCTTGGTTGGGAGAGGTAATCGCATACCATATTGAATCCTCAGTTCAATTGTGATTTCATGGGTTTAGTGATAACTGAAAGAGTGATGTTTATAACATTATCTATAGACATTGTTACTTTACTCTTGAAAAACATTTTCCAGGCGTCCTTCACAAAATTCATCTTTGCCCCATCAATCCTTTGCTACAAGTCAGTATGTAATAATTCAATTTAAAATAACAATTTATTTAAAATAAAATTAAAAAATTTCTTTTGGAGAATCAGTATGGCAATGAGTTTTTGAATAATATTAATTAAAAAAACTCTATTTATATTAATTATTGTATTTAATATTAATTTAAAAAAATCCTGAATCTCTACATCTCTGTTTTATACCAACTTGTATCTATGAATAATATATGACCGAATAATTTTCATTAATGCCTTTTAAATAATTATTTATTTTGCACTTATTTTATTTATTTAATACTTGCGTATATTTAATTTATATTATTTCATGTATTTATCTTAAAATATTAATATAGACTTCTATTTTTACTTCCTTGTATAAAGTAAAGGAAGTATTGTGATTGTGAAAAATTTGGGTTTTCAGATTTCAACAAAGTATCCAAATTGACTATCTCCAAATCCCTTTTGACTAGTTTCGGCATGATGTCTGTACATATGTACATACATTTGTATCTCATATAACTTAAAAATGATTAGCTGTAGAATGTTGAAATTTTGGATTTAGGAATGTTGTAACATCTAGTCGTGCATCTCCCCCTGTTGATTGCAATCGACTGGACCAAAAGTGTCCAAAAAAGCCCAAAATCCAAAAAATTGGATTTTGGACTGCAATAATAAGCCCTCATTGAGAGTTTTTCAACGATATATCATAAGTGTTACTTATTTACATTGTTTCCAGAGTTATAATCAAATAAAATTTAAATTAATGAAATATTTGTATCTTATAAGGGTAAGGTACATCGGTTAGAATCAGACTTCATCTCCTTTTTTTAACTTTTTTTTTTAATTTAAATATATTGATTTATTAATAATTATTTAATAATAATAATAATTCAATAATAAAAAAAAAAAAATATGAAAAAATATCAGAAGTTATTAATGAAATAAAATTTTATGTACTTTTCATTTTAATTAAAAAAATTTTACAGAAGTTAATAAATTATTAATAAATCAATATATTTAAATTAAACAAAAAAAGTTTAAAAAAATATATGTATATGAAGTCTGATTTGAATCGATATGTCCATGGTTACTGGTTCAACACATTCTCACATACACCACATAACTAATTGAGCGACATGAAACAAAATTATATATAAATATAAAATGCTGATACAGGCAAAAAAAAAGGTGATGCATTGGTGGTGTCCACCACAATGCAATCGTGTAACTGTCCACTTTATTAAAGAATTGGAGGAGCATATCTCACTTTTAAATTAAATAAGTTTAAATGGAGTGCAGTAAAAAATACATGTAATTTAATAGGCGTAAAAGGAAGTTATGTGGTGTTTACATCAGATTTTTTATTTTATGATAGTTCTCTGATGAAATTTTTATCACAGTTTTCCTTGATCTAACTTGGGAAGTGCTGGAACAGTTCCTTTTTTTAATCCATTTAATAGCATACAAATTAATTTTATTAATAAAATGTGTCAGTATATACTGATCAGAAAAAAATTTTTTTATTGTTAAATATTCTTCCAGGTGTATATTTGTCCAGTAAATCACCATTGTCTTTCAATACATTTTCAGTGCTTTAGACTTTGCAAAAAAAAAAAAATGTCAGTTATTGTAGAATAATTTCAACTATGATTCCTCTGTAGCTTTCTTTCAGATAGACAAATGAAAAATGAAAAAAAGAGAATTTTTTAAAGTTTTTTATTCATTAACAGTTTCTGCAAATCATTACTATTTTCCAAATCTACCTAATACTTAATCATAATTATAAATTTTTGTATACATTTACTGAAAATCTTTACATTTACATATATATATTTGTGTATAAAAAAACCACCTCTGAACACACTAAAATATCAAACTTAAAATATATTTGCCAATTTATATAGAACTGCTTCTTGAATTTATGGATTCATTGTCAGTTATAAAATACTATATCAGGTAGATAAGGTAACCCACCGGCTTGGTCTAGTGGTGAACTTGACATCATGGCAAACAGCTGATTTCAAAGTTGAGGGTTCTAAGGTTCAAATTTTAGTAAAGGCAGTTATTTTTATACAGATTTGGATACTAGGTCGTGGATACCGGTGTTCTATGGTGGTTTGGTTTCAATTAACCACACATCTCAGGAATAGTCGACCTAAAACTGTACAAGAGTGCACTTCATTTACATTCAACCTCTGAATGGATAAAAATCATCCTCTGAAGTAATATCTTACGGTGGTCCCGGTGGCTAAACAGAAGAAGAAGGGAGGTAGATCAGGTTGTGCATTGTTGTCATTACATGTAAAAACTGATGATCGTCATGATATCTCAATTGATAAAGACATGTCACTTTTTACATATAATGATAGTATTGCTTTACTTAATTATAATATTTTATAGCCAATGATAATTGATCCGAAAAGCTTTTCATAATTATGTAATTTTATATTAAGCTTGCTGTTTTGATGAGTTCAAAGCTAATTTTTGTTATTAATTGCAACGTATAGAAACTTTTTGATAATATATTACATATATATTATTTTAAATTTACAATATAGTGCCATTTTTACATTTTTTTTTTTTTGTATTTCAAAAGTAATCATTTAATTTAGTAAATGAAACTACAGTGAAAACTCTTATAACAGTACTACTGAAGAAGATTCTATGTAAGTCTCATCTTATGAAAAAGCAGCATTGAAAATATTTTCTGAAATTATTTGATCCATGTAATAGTAAAAGTACTTTATTACATACACTACTTTATAAATCTACATTGATCGATAATATTGTGGAACACTTTAATTCAGTAGAGTTTAAAATTAAACACACACAATTAAGATGGTACAATTTCATGTACTCTAGTCAAGAAAGATCAACTCTCCAGTAAACCAATATACTTCTGTGGTAGTATATCAGTTCAGTATATTCATCATTATATAGTTTATACCTGATCAGTATGTATGTATGTGCACACTTAAAAACTACTTGTTCATTGATTTAAGTTTTTACATTGAACAACATAACAAAATATGAACTAAAAATTATTAATAACAATTTAATGACCTGCTTTCAAATTATAACTGTTCTTCAAAAGCTTTTTTTTTGGATCTAATTATCTACTTTTTCATAGAATATTCAGTAACAGTTAATGGGTTCCATCCTAAAAAGATGGAATCCATGAATATGAAAGTAATCAATGAATGTAATGAATGTAATCAATTATTTCTATTATAAAAAGTTAGAGAATCTCTGAAATACTAATTCAAATAATACATTTTATCTACATGATATTTGTTTATTAGTTGAGTTGAAGGTAAATAAAAAATTAAAGTGAAGTTAAAGAAAAATTTATTTGCAATTTAAAAATGAAATTGCCTATTTTTAACATTATCTTCTTTTATTTTTACCTATCTAGTACATTTTTTATCAAGCTTTTGAATTTCTTAATGGAATGAACTTTTTAGTCTGCTGGATAGCCAGTTTTATACTGCTTCTATGACCTCTTCATAAACAAAAATGATTTCTTCACAGCTCTACTTTAAATGTCCAAAAAAGATGAAAATCACTTGGGAACTAGGTTTAGAGTGTGCAATGAGTGATCTAGCTGCTCAAAACTTAGAACTTGAAGGCAGAGAATTGTTTTTTGGCCATATCATGTCAAGTATTATCATAACACAAAATTACTTCTTTTAAAAGTTTACTGTATCTTTTGGACTTAACGTTAGCCATTGTAATCTCAGTAGCTCAAAGTAGTAATCACTATTCACCATTTCATGTGTAGGCTTGAAGTGAATAAAAACTAGACCTTCCATACCTCAAATATTGTTATCAACTTTCCTGCAAATGTGTGAGTTTTGAGTTTTTCTTGCAATGAGATGAGATGTCCATGGTTCAAACCCATGTCTGATCAACAGTTATCAGCATCGTAAATGACCATCTTCATAATATTTTTTAAGCTTCTGAGGAATTATTAAATGATTCTCTTTTTGGGCATCTGTCAGTTGACATGGAAGCCAGCGAACAAAGACTTTTCATATTTTTAGAGAATTGTGGATGGTTGAAAATACCAAACATAAACTTGTACTTAACTTACTTGCAACATTGTAAACTTTAATTCATTGATTACTGTGAATAATTTAACTACTTTTAAATTATTTTCATTATTTTCTGAGATGGAAGGCCTACCTTTTTTTTAAAAGAATCAATCTTATTATTTTGCATTCTGTGAACAGTCTTTGGTGATTTCACTCCTTCTGAATTGAGGAGATATACCACTGCTTGCATTTCTTCCTTGGAACATTGGACAAAAGAGCATTCTTCATTCTTAATAAATTGATTTAAACACTACCACAAACAGCTAACAATGAAGAGAACTTCCAATGAAAAAAATGGTATGAGGTAATGATTTATATTGTCAGTATTCCAAGACATGTGATTAGAAAGAAATAAAAATTTCCTTTCATTTTATCAAATATATGTGTTGAGATCATGGTTTAATGTACATGTAAAAACAAAGTACATTTGAGCATTATGAAATTTACAAACACATTAAATTTATCAAAAACAACATATTAAGCAAATGAACACAACAAATTGGATATATTATTTGATATACATACTTAAACGAGTTTTTAAGTTGTATGTTATTAACAATTGCTGTATCATCGCCTCTGATGAATAAGTTGATCAGCTGCAAAAGGCTTTTTGAAGAAAATGTTGCATTAATTGGATAGCAAGTCATTTAATTAATAATAATTTTAAGTTTTAATTTTTTTACAAACTTATTTATTCTATATTTAGACAATGTATGTTTTTATATTTAAGCACTTTTTAATATTATATTGAGTGAAAGATTAGATACTTTTTGATATTTTACAAAATAAACACTTGATGAGTATCCAAAAAGGTCATTAAAAATTTACAAATATTCATTTTAAAATTCTTTTAAAAATATATTTATACATTCATTCAGTAAGTGTTAACAACAGATTGTGGTTGAAAGTTCATTTGTTGATTGAAAAACAGCAATTTGGAAAAAAGTTTGATGTGGATGGAAGAAGATAAAGACTATAAACTTACATTGAAGGATCACGTGAAAAAACCTAATTTGGAACTGATCTTACTAGTTTACATACTTGATGAGTTTTGCATGAGGAATGTCATATATTATGTTTATGTTTAGTATGATGAATAATTTTATGACACAGAGTTTCATTTACCGAATGAGCAGACTTTAGTAATTCAAATTATTGTAAATTTGAATAAAATATTTTTTTCTAAGTAATGTTTATTGATTATTTTCTTAATAGCTTTATTTAGTTTCTCCATTTTTACAGGAATATATCAAAACCAGTGAGTTATATAACACCAAATAAATTTTTAAAATTAAATGACAAGTTGTAACAGAACGAACTAAAATTTCTGATAAAAGTATGAAAAAATTATTGTGATTTTTATTTTTGCTTTTTATTTCTCTTAAAATTATTCAGAAATTAGGTTATCTTCAAAGAACAGACATCTATATATTTTTTTCAGTGGGATCTTGTGTGTGACAGAGCTTGGTTAAAAGCAACTGCTGATGCTATCTTTATGATTGGAGTTCTTCTGGGTTCCATCATAATTGGGGATCTTTCAGATAGGTAAAGATACTGTGGAATTCAAATACCACAAAAACTGTTTTTATTTAATTATAAGAATTTTTTATGAAATTCTATTTTCATACATCCAAAATGTCTACTAAAAATTCATATAATTTAAAAGCGATATTACTGCATTTTAATATGGGAAAGATTACCAATAAAATAAAAATATTTTAGACAAAAAACTGAGAAAATCTGCATATGTAGGGTAAGTGTTTTTGCTTTGTTTAAATAACTGATTTTAAGCAAAAGTGATATTTTTAATAATGACCAAATATTATTTCTAAAAAGCTAATATAAATTTACTACTTTTGGAAAAATCTGTTTTCAAAATATTCATTTTTCTAGAGAATAGGATAATTAAATGCAGGTGTAGAAGAAAATGATTTCGTTACAAATGCACAATTTTATTCCTTGGCTACATTAAAATATATTACATGATTATATTACAAATTAAAAGCTATTTTCCTTTATAACAGTAAAATGTAATTAGTTGATTCAGACTCATTCAAGTTTATCTATGGTTGAATTTATGTTTTGTTTGATATGACAGTAAATCATCTATTTCAGACATTTCTTTTCATAAAGTTTTAATGTATTTGTGGGCTTAATGAGTAGTTTAAATGTTTAGTAATGTCATGTAGAATTAAATAAATTTAAGTGTACAAGGATGTTCTAAAATTTAACTCTGATTTGTTACTAAAAAAAACTGGTTGTCGTAGCAGCATGTGCTACATCCTTGATAGTCTGTAGCAATCTATATCTCGTTATACACCCATCTGTTGTCCACTTTGTTTTGTACTGGTAAATAGACAAATGATGAAACAGAACCTGTTATTGTTACTTGTACTGCCATAAGATGTATATTGTGATGAATTTTTTTCAAGCGTAAGTGTAGTGCATAACACTGCTGATTGTTAAGGCATATCAATAGTTGGCTGTATTTATGGTAGTAATGTTATATGAGTAACAGTACTATGAGATATTGATACCAAATATTTTGAGAGCGGAATTTAGGTCTTCACAATGGGAAAATAGGTGACTCTCATAATAACTAGTGACTCTCATTTAAAAATGAGAGTCTGCTGTAAAATGAATTTGAAAATGAACTGCTGTATTTGAAGGTTGTTTACACTACATTTCATTTTTAAATGAATATCCACAAGTTTTATAATTCTCTGGAAAGTTGACACCAAAACATCAGAATGTTATGCATGAATCTCAAAGAAAGGCTGTGGTCTTGATATTACTTCATTTATCACGTAGATGGTAAGGGGAATGAATATCTCAAAAGAATTTTGTCCCTGCAATTATAAAGTTTCGGAATATAGGGACCTAGAAACAGATCAGAATGTTGTTGCACACTTATTTATTTAAAAATAATAATAAAAAACTCAAGCTTACACTGTTGAACCAAAAATGATGGGTGTAATATCATTTTAAATTATAGTTTGATTTTTTTTAGATAATTCGTGGAACCTGGACTGCAATAAAATCAATGTAGGATGCTCATGTATTGTGTCGTTTTTTTGCATCATTGTATTCCATGATCACTGATAATTGTGTCATGTTTATTTTATCTTTAAAAGTAACTGTATTATGAGAGGGGGTCAGAAATTTGGAAACAGGTTGCACAGATATCCAAAATAAGGGAAAAGAGTATCATTTAATTATGACTGGTGAACTTGTTCAAAAGGTTTAACAAATCATGAGCGATAAACATTCTTTCACAATATCGTAACTTTCAAATGAATATACAGATACTTCAAAACTGGTGTATGGTGCTCATGTAAGGTACTTTTCTTGAAAATATTGTGTTTATTTGCAAAATATATGGAGCCCCACTTTACAGTTTGCACAAAGGATTTACTTTCATAGTTAGGAAATTTTCAACCAATCACCGCTATAGCCCACACTTGATGTCAACTGATTACCATTTCTTCACACACTTGATGTCAGCTGATTACCATTTCATTCGAATGAAGGTCTGGCACTGTCTACTTAGTCCTTTGAAACCTATGAGTAGTTCATGGATGGAGTTAATGACTTAACATCTGGTTAATAGAATTCTTTGTCAAGAATCTGCAAAGCTGGTGTTTCTGTAAGATAGCTTGAATGTCAGTGGTGACTATGTGGAGAAATAATGTAGATGTGTAGGTAACTTGAATGTATAAAAATATTTATTTTCTTTATTTCTTTCATTTGTTCGTTTTTTGCTGACCAATTGGATTCAGTTTTGGAATAGACATCATAATTAAATGGGGACAAGCATTTACAATGAAATTTTTGTGTTTCATTCTGGTGAATATTCTCCAGAGTTACAACAAATGTTATATTGACTGTTGTCATTTATTATGACTAAGAACAGTTTTGTCCAAAATATTGTAAGTTTCTTATCTTTTTACTAATTGAGGCAACTAGCATCCTCTTTATTTTTATATAAGGTTGTCCCATATTTATTTCTGCTGTTAGCTATTATAGTCTGCTATTACTGGCATTTAGCAATCTAAAGATGGGAACATACATGTGTGTGTGTGTGTGTGTATATATATATATATATATATGTGTGTGTGTGTATATATATATATATATATATATATATATATGTGTGTGTGTGTGTGTGTGTGTATGTGTATATATATATATATATATATATATATATATATATATATATATATATGTGTGTGTGTGTGTGTGTGTGTGTGTGTGTGTGTGTGTGTGTGCATGTGTGTGATGGGAGGAGGGCAGTTGTCTCATCTTTTTGTGAAATTTCTTATTCTAGAAGTAAAAAGTTATTCTCCTTGATGTTTGAGCCATTTTTGACCTACTCATTATTGCTGAACGTGTGATATCATTTAAAAACTCCTTGGGATGACCAAACAAAAGAAATCTAATGATTTAAAGAGCGGGACTTTAAATTGGATGTGGCAACATCTCTCATGAATAGCATCCTGTGTTTTTGAATGGAATGGGGCAGGCAATATCATGTAGAAAAATTACACTTTTTAGAGAGAACTATGACTTTTCTTTCTTATTACGGGTTTCACACCATTTCCTAGTGTAATTTTTCTACTTCATGGTACTACATGCTGTTGATTGTATGGTGTTCTTTCAAATAATTACAAAAAATTGATCCTTTACCATTCCAAAACACCGTAAGAATCAGTATACAGACTGACGTATAGATTTTAATTTTTTTCTTGGTGAACAAACTCAGATGTTTCCATTTCATACTCTGATGTGGATTCTGGATCAAAATGATGAATCCAAGTTGCATCATGTTATGCAATCTAAAAAAGCATTATGTTCTGCTAATAATCGTTGTTTTAAGTTATGTACAGTTGTGAATTTGGGTATCTTTTTGATTTTGAGTCAACTGTCTTGGAACCCACCTTGAACATTGTTGGGTAAAGTTAACAAAAACATAGAAACATAGCTCGTTTTTGCCAAAAATATTGAACTTTAATTAGAAAACAATTAATATCATAAAATAATGGTGAAAATAATAATGTAAACAACTAATATAACTATAATGTTAACAAAATATAATCAATTGTTTGTTTAGTAATAATATCCAGTTCTTTCCTAAACTAATCTTTCTTGACACATCATGTACAACTTTATTCATAATGATTTATACAAATTAATATATTGTAATTTATAGTTGCATCACTTCATTTGATAAATATTTAAGTAATAAGTAATCATTTTCTTCTTCTTTTTGAATTACTGAATTAATGGTTCATTATTATTATTAATAATACTAGTGCACTAATTTTGGCCATTAATAGCAATAATGCTTACGTGATTTACTGATGATCATTTAAATAATTATAATTGAAATGATATCTCAAATAATGGAAAAGTACTGTACAATTTACAAAAACATAAGCATACGTTATATAGCAAATGAAACTAATAAAACATTCTAAAATTTACTTATTTAAAAAACATTATTTCATGTATATCGTATAATACAAGATAAATAATAATTTGAGCAATCATAATACATATGGTAATTCATTTCACAATTAATAATTTTAATTTACCTTAATCACACATTATTTTTTGTACAAAAATGAACACGTGAATTAAAGTACACATATGTACACACCATTCTTTTTCTTAATAATTCTAATACAAACAACCTTGCATCCAGTTCACATGTAACAAAATTTGAGTCACTATTTGACACTTGACTAAGCAAAAGAATGAGAGTTAAATTAACATCACAGTTCTTCAATACAGATGCAAGCATTTGCACAATTGTGAGCACATGTACATGTACATGCTTACTCATTCTTTCTTAAAATAAATAAAAAATAGTGTTTCTTTTTACGTGTTTATCCTTGGCATAATCTACAGTGGTGTATCAGAAAATGCAGAGGTAACACTTTGTTACTAGAAATTGAATAATACGGAGCATCACAAATTTGTAATAACCAGTTTGGAAAGATCCTGCTTCGATAAATTCGGCTGGTTTGTAGTAACTGAACCACTTTCAACACTAGACATTATCTACTGAATTTAAAATTAACTTATCAAAGAAACGAGGCAAAACAATCATAGAAATCTGTGAAATCACGAAATGCTGACGAGTACAAGACGATATGGCGACCGAGTATTACCACACTAAACGAGGAAGAAAACGTGAACGAGTTGCAGGCATCCACTCACCATGGAAGTCTGATCTGCACTGACAAAAGGTAGCGTGATGAAAAGAAGGGGAAGCAAACTAGACTGTAGACAGAAGAGTGTGTGTGTTAACGACAACAGGTAGTGTGCAAGTGTTAGTGCGAGAAAGAAACAGCAAGGTTGGGAACGATAGACATAACAAAGATTATTTATTATTTTTTTATACACAAGCAGACCATTAAAAAAATTACGTAAGACAAATAAAATAGTTGCTGAATACGAACAAGTTGAGGAATGACATCATCGCAGACAAAGAAAATTAGACTTCTAGGAACTTTGACAACAACATTAAAATTGGAGATAACAAAAACAGTTAAGACTAATAAAATAAAATAATAACAAAAACATTTGGATTAAAGCTACTTTACGCATTGGCGTAAACAAACATAACTCACAATGATTCAGCTTATCATGGATAAAATTGAACAAACAGTGCCAATGCTCACATTACATATTTTAGTAATTTCTCACTTTTTTATTTGTCTGTCCTTATTTATAAGATCATTAATGCAATTTTGCAAAGGGTCAGTCAAAATTGTTCTGGTATGTTGAAGATTGGTTACACTTGTTCTACTCAATTTAAACTGTTCATTTTGACCCCAAGGGGGAGACGCCCACCATGTGATGGGTCAGACCGCCACACCACCTCCTCTGTACCTAGCTCTTAGGGGCTTTACCGGAGGTCATCTTCAATAGCTTCAAGAGACATTTCATTCTGACCGTTGTCAAGATGCCACTGATGTGAATGCCACAAGTGACATTCACATTGGTGTAATTCGTCTAACACGGACACTAACCTTAAACTGATATCATTTATTAGTCTCAAATTAGACCACACTGATTGAGCTGCACGACTTACTTGAGAGGAGAATGAGCTCAATGCATGACACCAATGAGAACTAGATACACGTGAAACCACAATAATAAAACACTAATCAAAACAAAACTGTTCAATCTGTTTATAAAAATTTTAAAGTTTTATATTTGAAATTCTGTTTTTCATTAAAATTGATAAAATATATTTATATTTCAGGTATGGCCGTAGACCATTATTTTTCTTATCATTAATTTTCCAAGTACTGAGTGGAATTGCAGCTGGTTTGGCACCTAATTATATAGTTTTTGTATTATTTAGAATGATGGTGGGTGCTTCTACTTCAGGAGTATTTCTTGTCGCCTATGTCATTGGTTAGTAAGTTATATTATTCAGAAATTTACATAAACTATATGGATGGTACTATACCAAAATGGTAATGAAAACAAAGTAATAACCATTTTTGAATAGCAGTATTTGTGATATTTGCCTTTCACATTTATTTATTTGTCTCTTACATTTATTTTAAAGTAAATTAGCATCACATCTAAAAGAAAAAAAAGGTGTAATGTTTTCAATTTAAGTTTTAATTCAATATATTTTGTTAACATCAAAAAATGAATACATATTTCAGAGAAGCAATAATGATTATTTATTGTCTTATATGAAATGATTGTTTTTGTCTGTGTAAATGACCATGATACAGAATTAGTCACTATGTACTTTAAAAACCCTTAGTCCATAAAATAAGAAAAACCCATGTCCATCATATTGTTGTAGTTTTTTTCTAAGCCTTGGCAGTACAAACTGAAAGGGAATGTATAGTTGAAAATGCACATATGATGGTGGTAAAATTAGTCTGTAATATTTTAAAAGGATTACGTAAATGTGATAATTGTGGGAAATCAATCCAACACTTCAACTTGAGTATAAGCATCTGTGAAATATCATCTTTAAGTCAAGTTTAATTAGAACTGTAACACCTACTAATAATTTTATAAATGTAAGCAAAGTTCTAATAGCACAAACTTAGTAAAATGTCAAACCAAAAAGTAATTTGTATATACAAGGTTACGTTAAAAAGTAATGAAATTTAATAAACCATTATTTTTATTTCATTTGTACAAGTGAAAAGTTTATTTTTCAACACGTGCTCCTTCTGCATAATGCTCATAATTACATCATTCTTCTACATGGGCATTTGGTATATATTTTAACAACGTTTGGATTCCTTCATTTTAGAAACTTTTTAGTCTGATGCATTATCAATTTTGCACAGCTTCGATGACCTCTTAACCAAGAGAAAAATTATCCCCTTAACTACCCAAAAAGATGAAAATCACTTTGAGCCTGGTCTGGGCTGTACAGCAGGATCTAGCAGCTCAAAACTGAAATCTTGAAGGCAACAAATTATTTTGTTACCTCTTTTGTGGTTGAACATTATCCTAAAGCAAAATCACACTTTTGGACTTGAATTTTGCAATAGTCCAAAGTAGTTTTCACTATTCGTTGTTACACTCAATGTGTGAAGTAAATAAAAACTACCTTTCAAACACCAGAATATCATTATTATCAACTTCACTCGGATTAGTGAGTTTTGAATTTTTTCCTGGCAATGAAGAAGGATGTTTCCAGATTAAACTTTGTTGCTTATCTTCATCAATGGGTATTTCTTACTTCAAAAGAGTCTCCTTTTTCATATGTCTCAAAGATTGCTGGAGAATCATTAAACAATTCTATTTGTGGATGTCTGTCAGCTGATATGGAATCTAGCTTACTTGCAACTTCATTAACTCTAATTCATTTATTATTTTAATCATACTTTAACTGCTTTCAAATTGTCATTATTTTTTTGAAGTGAAGACTTAAGGTCTACTTTTCTGTTGTTCATCACAGAGAAAACATCCTACCTTGTTTTAAATCAATCAACCCATTCATAGATCTTTACTTTTTCTCAAACAATTCTCTTCATATTGCTATTCCATTCTGTGAATAGTTTCTAGTGGTACACTCCTTATGTACTAAGAAACTTTACTTCTGCTTCCTTGATGCAGATGGATAAAGGAGCACTTGTAATTCTTACGGCTTAAACACAGCCACAAATGGTTAACAATAAAGTAATGAACAGATGGTATGAAGTTGTGATATAGCAGAACAACTAGTATGTGGTTATGAAGGAAATAAAGATTCTATTTACTTTTTGATTTTCCCTTTATAAATCAGCATAGAGAGCTGATATTGTTTGTATAAAATACTGGTTGATCGGGTGTTGAGGGAGGAATATATTACTTAGATACAATTCTGCTTATTAAGGAACAAGGAAGGCTCCATTATGTTTATTAAAAATTGATACATTTAAAAGACTTGAGAAACTTATGCAATGTCTCATGAAATGATTCTTGAAGTAGCAGCAGTTAAACTGTAAAAACTATGCAGCTGTCCTCTTAAGTTATAGGCTCTAAAGACAAAGAAAAAATTCAAATGTTTTTATCTAGACTCTGTGGTATTTTCAATGTAATTAATAATTTTAATGTTCTGCGGTTATTGCAAGTGAGTTTAATATTTATGTAAAGTTTTGACTTCTGACTCCACCGAGTTTGTTACTCTTCTAAGTAGTATTGGTTTAAGTACTGTATTGATATTTCATGCCCTGGAAAAAAAAACAGGATCTTGTAGACTGTGACTTATAAACTGCAGAAGTGGTTTACACTATTGTTTAAACTACGATTCTGTTTCTTTGTGGCTTATATTCAGCCAAATGGCAAATGTTAGACAGAAGAGATAATATCTAAGAACTAACACAGTTTATTTCAGCTAGTGCATTTTGGAGTTCAGTCATATATATTGAGCCAGTTTACATGACTAGAGATATTAATGATTTGGTTGATACATTTCAAAACAGCTTTTTGTTGACTATTTTTCCTTTAAAAACCATTAATGGACAAAAAACTCAAATTGAAACAGGTGGTACACTTCTGAATTAAAACTTCTGAAAGAGAGATGTAGTAATTTGTAATATTTATTTAGAAATTCAGTTATTGTTAATAAAACAGTTTTTTGTTTCTTTGTTTAAAGTTATAAGAAGAGAATTAAACAAGAAATAATAATATTATATAATAAGAAATATATAATAGCCAAATTGTTAGTAACAATAGTAATAAAACTAACGCTGGTTGGTCTTGAATTAATAGACCTTTCGGTGATAGAAGTAGGAGTGAAAAGTAATTTCTATCAGCAGATGAATATAATATATTTTATACTGATAGTGTGCAAAAATTGTTTAAAAAATACTAAAAATTACCAGAATTTACATATTTTTCATGAAGAGTTTTGGGTGTTGAAAGTGGTTTCAAGTTTTTATATTTTACTGTTGAGCAGATGTCATGTGCTATAAACAGCCCAAGGTCTTATAAATGCCTTGTTGTCAATGGGGGGTGAATACAGTGGTTGTTAAACTTGCATGTAACAGAATTTTTGAGGTATTAACAACACTGTTTATTAAATGTGTTGAGCAGAGGTACTTTAAATAAATAAGGTACTCATAAATAAAGTTTAAAAAATGTATAGTCTACTAAATTTCATAATCCAGTAGATATGTTTGATTTAACTGGGCCTAGTAAGTAACCGAATGAAATTTCAAATAAACTTTTACTTTTAATTGATTTCAGTTATGATGCAATAATATTATTTTACAGGTTTGGAAATGGTGGGTCCTCAAAAACGAATGTTTGCTGGAGTGGCTGTGCAGTTTTTTTTTTCAACTGGTTATATTTTGACTGCAGCATTTGCTTACTTTTTACGTGATTGGCGATGGTTACAAATAGGTATTTCAGTTCCAGGACTTCTATTTTTGACATACTGGTGGTAAATATTTATTATACTTTTTCTTTTGTTTATTACTTTTGTTTAACCTCCGGGACCACAGTTAAGCAATTTTTTTCCGCAGAGGATGAGATGAATGCTTTGTAGCGTGTGTGAAAAATGCCATGCCTGACTGGGATTCGAACCGAGGACCTCCAGGTGAAAGGCCGAGATGCTACCACTCGTGCCACGGAGGGTGGCCTTTTGTTTATTACTGTTTTTTTCATATGTTCATTAAAAATATTATTGTGTAATGTTGCATTAAATATATAATAATAAATACTAACAGCTGTTTTTTGATAAAATTTTTCAACTAGATGCCTAAAATGTACAAGTTCAAAATAAAAGTTGGTAAAATACAGGCTAGTTTGTAGGGATGGCAATTTTTAAAATAAATATCAGTAAAATAGAATTTTTCACTTAATTTTATAAATGTGGCAATAAAAACCTCTATTTGAAATAGTATACTGTTGATGATGCACTCCTTTGCATATCTATTCCTGAAGTTTTGAACATAATATGTATGACAATCTATTTGATATCTTTTAGGTTCTTCATAAATATTTCTTTTCAGTTAGTATCATATGGACAATTAGTAATTGTATTTGATTTTAGGAAGTTTTAGGTGGCCCAGCATTACCTGAAAGGTATTTATTTTAAGTAGGGTATGATGGTAGGTACCTGATATTATAGATAGTTTCAAACGTGATTAAATATAAAATATTAATATAAATTGCTATCACTGATTTCATTTAAAAGTGATGGAATCAAATGAAAATAGGGAAAAATATATGCTATTTATGTACATCTAAATAAAGCATTTTGATATGGTTAATCATTATTTGCTACCAAATAACCACAGATGTGGAATACAAGGAAATGCTTTAAGCATTATTTAATCATATTTGAAGAAATAAATATTAGGTGGTTGAAATTAAAAATTAGATGAAAATTTTATCACAGCTTACAGATCAGGACCAGTTTAAATCTGATGTAAGTAAAATGGTATGATACTTGCTTTTAAGGGGAAGCCAGTCTGTTTTACTATTTACATATTGGGTTAGTGATACTATATTAGTTTAATATGATATACTTGCTTATTATGTTGTGTAATATTAGTGCTAGGTTCCCTGAGATCAGAAGTCTGCAATTGCCTTCAGTATATAACTGAAGGTGTCTTAATAGGAGATTGTTGCCACCACATGAACCCAAGTAGATATGATTCTAGATTGTGGTGCGCTGTTCCATGATGTTTTTTATTTTTCAATTTTGCACTACCCTCCAAATTTTAGCCATTTGGGTATTTTTTCTGGATTCAGAGTCCACAAAATGGTATTTATTGTTTATCTTAAATTGTGCGTACCTGCTTCCTCTAATGCTATTGTACTGTTTCTTTTACGAACCTGAATACATAGTTGTTTCTTCATCAATATAAGTGGCAATGACTTTGAATATATCTTGATTTCTATTCGGTATGAGAACAAGAAAACATTTGTTTCATTTATTGGGACCCTCAAAAATCCATTGTTGAGGTAGAACTCTTCCCATGTTATTCTAAATTTAGTTTGTTACTTTCACTGTCTATTGCCACATTTCTTATGGCTGTGAACAAGTAAATCCTTTGCGGCACACTATGCATTAATCACAATAACGTTTCCAAAGAATTAAAATGTTCACCAAAGTCAGTACCTGTGGTGAACGGAGTTAAGATGTCACATGCAGATCTGAACATCTCCAGCATTTCAGGGGACTTGTACAACAATATGTTTGGTTTACTGAAGAACAACAGAAAACCAAAACCCTTCTCACTTTACTTATGACATGTTGTGATTGATGTTATCTTGAAAAATTGCTGTACCAGTTTTGGAAGTGATTTGTACCTCAAGTCAGATCATTTACAACTATTTTGACTGTAGAACCTAACAACATTACACAAATTTTTATTTGCCAGAGTCAAAATTTTTTGATGTAAAAATTGTTTTAATTTGTTGATAATGTATTAATTTTAATAATCGATAACATTATTATTATTTCCTCTTTAACAAAGATATTAGGCTTATTTTAAAGCTGCCACAAACAAAAGAGTGTCCAGTTGACACCAAATGTGCAGCAAAAGAACAGTTCAACAGGACTCTCTCTGTATACTTAGCTTAAACAATAAGGTCTGACCTACACCCACAGAATTGAAAATGGGGCAGAAATCTAAAGGATCAAGGTGAGAAAGGGCCAATTGATAAGAAAGTATAATCTATCCTTTAATAAGAAAACAGTGCCGCTTGACTCAGCGCCACATCCTTGTGGATTGCATACATTATGCGGCCTTGCATCGTACATTTAAATTGCCCAGGAGTTTTTGTCACATCCAGGGCAATAATAAAGACATTTTGGATAGAATATTTTTATTTCTCCAATGTATTAATGTTTTACATATTTTTTAATAGTTTCTTGACATTTTCTTTTTGTATGGTAGTCGTATATTTTTATATTTAACTTTTTAGTTAAGTTTTTTATTTTGTCTTCGATTTTAGCATTTTAGTTTGAATTTTAACTTTGTTTTTAAATTTCTTATTTATGTTTTTATTTTTGTTTTAAATTTTGTTGTTGTCTTAATAGATTTTATATTTCACAACTTTGTTTTCAATGATAACACAAAAAATTTTTCGCCCACAAAAAAAAGAAGGAAACACATTACAAGACAAGCAGTCTCTACCTAGAGGAAGGTTCAAGGCTCCCTTCAGGTAGCAAATGTTATTTCTGCCCACTTCAGGGGAAAAGACCAATACTGATCAATTTTGCATTGACCAACTTAAATATATGTGTTAATGAAACTGGCTTTTCCTCCATAAATTTTAAAGCCACCAGAAAATAGGTATATGATTCGTAAAGGAACAACTTCACCCATCCCTGGAATTTTGTGGCATGTTGCTACATCCAACTGATCTCATTCAACCAGACCCTCAATGGAGGTGAGAACAGTGAGTAAGAATAAGTTTTCTTAAACGATTTATTTTTAAAGAAATTGAGCACAGAAAGTTCTGGAGTTATTCATCTTCTTGTTTAATAAACTGAACCATATTCATTTCCATCAGAGGTTATAGATTGTTTAACAATGTGGTTAATAATGTGGTCTATTGTACCATACACATACCACACAGCAAACTTTTGCAGTAATTTCATTGAGATAGACTTTTTTCTCATCTGATACCTAAAGATTTGTGATGAAATTTTCAACTTCATTTAGCAAAGAACCTATATAGCAACAAATAATTCTATATTTAAATGTATGCGCTTAAATTCTGACTATTTGAATTTTCAGGATAAAAAAAAATTAACAAAGTGATATTCTGGGCTAGGAAAATCTGACAACAAAGTATATCAATGACCAGAATGTTGTGGAATCTAAATAAAAGCTTCTCTAAACTTTGTTTATCACTGATATTCTCACATGGTGTCTCATTTCTAATATAGGTGCTAAAATGTTGTTTGAAGATTATCAATTGATGATATAGTGGCATGAACTGATAACACTAAATAATGATGACAAAAAAAGTAACACTAAAATTCCTTTCTCATAGTTTCAACAGAGTCAAAGCCATTCTGTTTGTCTACAATTTTTTAATCATAATTCAACTAGCATCAACTGCTAATTTCATAGTAATTAAAAAAATGCAGACAGCATTCAGTAAAATTGCTCTCATTTCTTTAATGTCAGTAATCTGAAGGAACTGGTTTATTAGATTTGACTTAAGTTGCTGGGTTTTTATCAAAAGTAGACTGTAGTTGGTACAGTTAATTTAAGTTGGAAGTTATAAAAACTTTATCAAGTCTGAGCTAACTTTCATTGAGTGTTTCTAGTTTTGCTGAAATATACAGGGCGTTTCATAATGTTGTTTGGAGTTTTGAAAATTCATTAACAAAAAACTATTTCACTTATAAGAATAAAGCAAGTACTGTACGAAAGAGTACTTCAAATAGATTTTTCCATATATACTAGGCAGTTAGTAAACCATTTGCTCGCTAGGCATCGACAGTAGAGAAAATGGCTGCCACGGGAAGCGAGAAGTCGTTTTGTGTGTTAGAATTTCACTTGTCAAAGTCAGTAATTTCTGTGCAACGTGCGTTTTGGTTGAAATTTCATAAGGAGCCACCAAGTGACAATTCAGTTCGTGCATGGTATAAACAATTCAGTGAAACTGGTTGCTTGTGCAAGTGAAAATCAACTGGTCGTCCATCAATCTCAGAAGTCAATGTCGAATGTGTGCGTGCAAGTTTCAAATCGACTGCGGCTGCAGGCAGAGAATTACAAATTACGAAAACAACAGTGTGGAGAGTTCTCTGTAAACGTTTATTATGCAAACCGTACCATCTTCAATTAATCCAGCATCTTTCTGATGGAGATAAAACACGTAGGCTTGATTTTTGTTTACAGTTACAGGAAAAGATATTGTTAGATGAAGGTTTTCTAAACAAGATAATTTTCAGCGATGAAGCTACTTTTCATATTAGCGGCAAAGTAAACCGTCATAGCATGCGAGTTTGGGAAACTGAAAACCCACACGCTTATGTGGAACACATTCGAGATTCTCCGAAAGTAAACGTTTTTTGTGTGATCTCTCGTGAGGCAGTGTATGGGCCGTTCTTTTTTATGGAAACGACAGTAACTGGCATGATATACGTGGATATGTTACAATTATGGCTTATGCCTCAGCTACTCAACGACTTCATTTTCCAGCAAGATGGTTGTCCTGCCCATTTTCATATGAGATTCGACACTACCTTAACACAACATTACCTCGGCGCTGGATAGGATGTGCATCTGAAGAAGACCAACACATTATACTGTGACCACCAAGATCACCAGACCTCATGGCATGTGATTTCTTTCTCTGGGGTTATGTGAAAGATACAGTGTTTATCCTACCAATGCCGCACGATATCGCTGAGCTAAAGGATTGCATAATCAATCCGATCAACTCTATCGAAAATGACATGTTAGAACGAGTTTGGCAAGAGCTAGACTTTCGTGTTGATGTGTGCCGTGTCACCAGAGGAGCACATATTGAACATTTATAGATTTTAACAAAAACTGCTTGTGTCCCTGCATCACCTTGTACAACTTTTATTTAGGTAAGTGAAATACTTTTTTTGTACTGAATTTTTGTAACTCCTAAGAACATTATGAAACGCCCTGTATTGTTGGTTCAACATGATGATGTTTGGTGCTTGATTAGGTTTTAAAGGCTTTCTCTCTTAAGAGAATCTGTTTGTGATATTGATATTCATTGTCATTGTCATTTTAGTCATCTGGAGTGTTGAAAGTGTTTGTTTATTGAAGTACTGTGAGTAGATGGGCAAAAACATTTTGTGCATCAGAAGCTGGTGTAACGAATATTGAGGATGAACATCACAGAGACTGAGTTTCTGTGATGAGAAACACTAAAAGGAGGTAGATTAATTGATTCAAATTACTCTCCCATCACATAATGCATTGTCATCTTGACAGACATCTCAAAAGAACAAGTAGTATCAGTTATGCAATAGTTCGTAAAATGTGTTCAAGATGGGTGGCATGCAAACTCATAGAAAACAAGTAACAACAATTGAAAGTTTATCAAGGTGAGGAAGCTGATTTCCTTTTCAATATTGTAATGTTGGGTTCATCATTATTACCTAGAAGAAAAAGGCAGAGCATAGAATACTGGTACTATGGTTAGCCACAATATAAAAAATTTAAATATAACCCTCTACATAAAATTCTTTTGCTAGGGTTCTGGGATTCCAAACATGTGTTCGTTACTGACTATCTAGAAGCTCGGTCTTCTGTAAATTCTGTGTGATACATAAAAATGTTGACCACCTTACCATGTTGACATCTATTATGTGTCATGTTCAACAATCAACTGAGCTGATAATTCTGCAACAAGAACTTGGCTAAACATATCATGTGCAAATGCTGAGACTCTTGTAAAGTTGAAAATTGAACCTATTCCATACCTTCCATAATTAGCAGATTTGTGATGTCCTGCAATTTTCACTTCATTCCGTAATTAAAGAGGAATATTAAGGATATTCATTTCATCATGATGAACTGAACAGTATAGTAAGGTTTTGAATTAAGGAAAGACCACCAACATTTTTCATTGATAGAATGAGTAAACTGATTCATAGTTGGGAGAGATGTGTAGTTGTAAATGGTGATTACATGGGAAAATAAATAAGATTTTTGTAACAAATAGAATGTACTTTTATAATTTTTGTTTCACTTTACTATCTCTTTTCATTTGTGAGTTATGAGTGACTGTGCATTACATTTCAGCCATCCATTGTATATCCATCTCTTGACAAAATGATTTGAGTAAAATAGCAGTATAAAATACCTAACCTACACTGGTGAATATGTATAATAACCTCACTTTTATTGACAGTTTTACATGAAATAAAGGAAAATAAAACCAAAGGCAAATCATCTGAACAAAAATATAAAGGTAAATAAAAACTAAAGGTGTAAAATAAGAGCTACCTCTAGCTATGTAGTGCAGCCATATCCTCCTTGCCCAAAGAAAAAGAGATTATAATACTGTGATAGTGTTGTGACTCACAGGAAATCAATGTTTGACCTGTGTACAACACTGATGAAGGATTAGTGTGTCAGATAATCAGATTTTTATGAATCACACTATTTTTGCTCATTTCTATATAAACATTTTAAGTTAGAAGTTATTTTTAACTCTAGAATTCTAATTTACATTGATATTTGAAACAGTTTTGTAATTTTAATATGTTTTGATTAATGTTTTTACTTGATTAAGGTTTATTCCTGAATCTGCACGTTGGCTAATAACAAAAGGTAGACAAGCAGAAGCTGAAGCGATTCTAATGAAGGCAGCAAAAGAAAATAAAACTCAAATTTCATTAGATTCATTGAAGACATTATTGAAATCTGGGGAACAAGAAACAATTAAAGATGCTAAACAACCTACAGTGCTAGATCTCTTTAAATATAAAAATTTACGGAAAAAATCGTTAACTATATTCTTTTTATGGTAGGTATAAACTAAATTCTTCTTGTATGTAACATTAAATTACATTTGAAAACATTTTATTTTTAATAAAATTTAGAAAATAAATTATTTTTTTAAAACTAATAAATTGTAGTGGAATTGTCGTGATACATGTGGACACAAACTATATCCAAACCTTGGTAGACATTATTTAATGAAAGTCAACCATCAAAAGAATTTTCTTAATAATTACATTTGCAACACACTAAATGTTTTTTTTTTTTTAGATTTATATATGTTTATATTAATAAATTAAATTTATGTATATATATATTTTTTTTTTTTTCAGGTTTGTAAATAGTGCCACATATTATGGATTATCATGGAACACTGGTAATCTTGCTGGAAATGAGTATATTAACTTCATAATGTCTGGCTTGGTGGAATATCCTGCATATATATTTTTATTATTGACACTGAATAAATGGGGAAGGAAAATAATTCTTTGTGGAACGATGGTGGTAGCCGGTCTAGCATTATTACTTAACATTGTTGTTCCAGATGGTATGACATTCTTCTCTTTTTCATATACCTTTCATAATACTCTTTAACTTTATTTTTTATAAATATTTAATAAAATCTGTTAAATATTGCTTTTAGTAGATGTCGCTGTAGTATCTGAGCATTTTTTAGACCGGTATTCTAAATGAGCTTACTCAAAGAGTGAACCTAAAGCTCTTAACAAGAAAACAGTTCTCTGGTAACAGTTACATTTGCAATGTGGTGTTGAGAAACAGCTCCTGATGATTCACACAGTTCCTGGTGGTACACTCTGCTCCGTAGCACTCACACAGCTCCTGGCGGTTCACTCGGCTCCATACCACACACAGCTCCTGGTGGATCACTTGGCTCTACCCACATTATATAAATTGGCTTCGCACTACAATCTGGCAGTCTCAGTCCATCGTTTGAAAAACGATGGACTAAGAATGCCATCGATGCCAAAACGATGGTCCTATGATAACGGATATTATATGCGATTTTCATCTTTCAGCATTGTGGATATAATCTGCTACTTTGAAGAAACTCATTTTTTGTACTCCAGCTGCAGATATTGGAAAATTTGAAGAATCATTTGGTCTTCCAGAACTGTGGATATAATCTAAAACTTTTCAAGAATCTTCATTTACAACAAACTTCTTATGACCAGGATTGCAGATATTGTATCTACAACATTATTTATCGTAATCTTTTAATTTATTTTACATATAATTTACATTATTTCATCATTATTGTAATATAATTTAATTTATTTCACATTTAATTTACATTTAATTACTATTATGGAAATGGAGAAATTAAATGAACAAAGAGGGTCAGTAAAGGACTCTACAACCAGAATTGGCACATTTACTGATAAATTTGATCCCTCACAAGGGGATAGCCATGCCTTGCAAATTAAGTTAAGGAATTACAAAGCAAATACGACATCCTTCAATCAAAACTTGAAATTGATTTTGACAATGATGTTTTATCACTGGATCAGGAACAAGTCAAGGGAGACTTGTGTACTACAGAATATAAATTACAACAGTTAATAAATAATATTAATAATGATAAAAAATCATCTAATAAAGAAATTAATTCAAATACAATAGTTAAACGAACACAACTGCAATGCATTAATATACCTGTATTCAGAGGTAATGTGTTAGAGTGGCAGCACTATTTTAACATATTTTTAATTTAATACCCATACATAATATAGATGATTTAACTAATATTAAAAAATTACACTATCTACCTTCTTCCTTGAAGGATGTAGGCGTAGCTGTTATTAAAAATCTGCCAATAAGTAACAAAAATTACTTTATTGCTTTAGAATTATTAAAGATATGATTTGATAACAAATATATAATTGCATTTCATAATGTTGAACGCATTTTAAGGTCAGATTCTATAAAAAGAGATTCTATAGCTACTTTATCCAAATTTATTAATGAAATTTCCTCAATTGTGAATTCGCTTGAAGCAATGCAACTTCCTGTAAACAGTATGAATTTATTGTCTTCCAACTTCTAACATAAAAATAAGATTACAGTACCTCAAGATTATGGAAGGAAAAATTATCAAATGAAAGGATTTCCATCTTTAAAGATTTTATCAAATTTCTTAATTCAAGACGTCAACTTCTCAAAAATATTACTGCATTCACTTTAGACATGCAATTGAAAATGGAAAACAAAACCAAAAGATAGCATTATAACAATCCAACCAAATCTCTTAACAAATGCTCTACATTAAATTCTAATAAACAGTTTAAAGGAAATAATGTTAGTTATTATTCAAAATTTAATTTTAATAATGTTTTTTGTGTAATTCAAACCATCATTTATCATATTGTAAAGAATTTTTAAATTTGTCCATTGAAGATTGTAAAGCCTTTTTGGGGATAATAATTGTTGTTTTAATTGTTTATGTAAAGGTCATTCTATTAGTGAATGTTATTAAAAAAATTGATGTCAGATTGTAATAAAAAACATAATACTCTTATTCATATGGACAAAATGATGATTCTAAACCAGATAGAATAAGACTAAAAATAATACCTATTATTTATTTAATAATCCTTCAAACAAAAATATACTTTTATCAACAGCCACATGTAACACCAATGATATATATGGTAATCATCATTCATGCAGAATTTTATTAGATTCTGGTAGCCAAGCAAATTTTTACACATATAAATTTGCTCAAAAATTAGGACTTAAACTCATAAAAAATAATTTCCCCATTTCAGGCATGAATAATTCATTCCCTCAATCCAAATACAGTGTTACACTTTCCTTATAAAACCTTTTCATTCAAAGTGAAATGTGCTATTTTATCTGATATTTCAGACAGCCTTCCATCAACCACATTTGACAGTTCTAATCTCAATCTTCCTCATAATATATTTTTAGCAGATCCCAAATTCTATTTGAGTCCTATCTTGCCATCCAAATTCATCCAAAGTTCTAGATATCCTACTTTTCATGAAACTAAATTAGGGTTATAATAATTAGTGGGGTCGCCTTCCTAATAACATTAAGGGCAACAATACTGTCGCATCTTTTCTTGTTTAACACTAACAAAAATCTCTCCAACTATACTAGAGAATTTCTGGAAAATTGAAGAAGTTAATATTGATGCTTCAGTTAATGAAACCTCTACTTGTTGAAAAACATTTTCAATCGCAACACCACTTGAAACAATCAAGGCAAATTTGTCATGTCATTGCCTTACAAAGATACTAACATTCAACTAGGTGATTCCCGTGTTAATGCTAACAATAGATTCTTATCTTTAGAAAGAAAACTAATTAATAATGATGCCAACCTTATAAAGGATTACTCCTCTTTCATTCAAGAATATTTAGAAGTAGGTTATACATGTCTTTACTCAATTCCAATGATTTGTTACTAAAATTGTATGTGTGTTATTTACCCCACCATCCACAGTATTCAAGCATTCAAATCTTAACTATTAAAATTCAAGTTGTCTTTGATGGTTCAACTGAAACCACTAATGGTCTATCCCTTAATGATAGTTTATTAGTTGGAGCTGTAATCCAGGAAGATCTATTTTCCATATTGCTTAGATTCAGGATCCATAAATACATCATTGCATCTGACTTAGCTAAAATGTATCGTCATCAAGTATTAGTTAAACCTAGTGATTCCAATTTACAACATATTCTTTGGTGTGATTCTCCAGATCAAGAAATAAAACACTTTGCATTATGAACCATAATTTATGGGATATTTTGTGCACCATATTGAGCCACTAGATGTCCAATTCAAATAGCTAATGGAAATGAAAATGATTTGCCACAAGCTTCTAAGGCCATTCGAAATGATTTTTATGTTGATGGTCTCATAACAGAGAAGGAATTCTACCATTCCTTCAGAATTATTTATTTAAGAGTTTGAATTACTATTTAAGAATTATTTCTTCTATAATTTGCAAATGTATGATATGCTTTTAATATAATGGAAAATGCCAGGTCCAACAGCATGGTCAGCTACCACCTTCCAGGGAGAGCAATTCCTTCCCAACCATTCTCTACTTGCACAGTAGACTGGCAGTCCAATTATGATTTGTCATGGCAGGCAGAAGTCTAAGACTTTAAGTAAATCTTATATAGCACTTTTCATTTGTCCCACTGCTAAACCTATCCATTTAGAGTTAGTTTCTGATCTGACTTCACAGTCATTTATTGCAGCACTTAAAAGATTTATATCATGTAGGGGTATTCCCACTCAAATCTTTTCTAATAATAGTTCCAATTTCCATTCTGCCAAAAACATATTTTATAAACTGTATCAATCTTTAAATTCAGAAAAGCTAAATTCAGACATTCAGGTATTCACAACTACACAAGGTATAATCTGGTCATTTATTCCTCCCTCTTCACTCCATTTTGGTAATTTATGGGGGAAGCACAATCAAAAGTGTTAAAGTTCTTATGCATTGTGTAATTGGACAAACGATCCTTAATCCTTAATTTTGAAAAATTATATATAGTTTTAACACAAATTGAAGCCTGTCTCAATTCCCATGCTATGTTTGCTATTTTAACAGAGTCCCAGAACTTATTTCCAGGACACTTTCTCATGGGATGTCCACTCACTTCTTTGCCTGAACCCAATTACAAAAGAATTAAAATTAATCACTTAGGCTGTTGGCAATTACTCCAAAAATTTACACATTCTATATGGAAATGATGGTCGAAGGAATATTTATATTATTTACAGCAATACAATAAATGGTGTTTTCCATCCCATAATTTTTTTGTGTTGGAGATTAAGTATTAATTGCCAGTGAAAATTCCTTACCCATGTATTGGAAACATGGACTTATTATTACCCAGGTTTACCCGGGTTCTGACAACATAGTTAGAATTGTTGATTTACACACTGTTAATGGACAATTAAGAAGACCTGTACATAAGTTATGCCTGTTACCAATCTCTAATGATTAAGTTTATTATTTGTATACTTTATTGTTATTATAATTTCATTTAATTTGTATCTAATAATGTGATAATTTGATATTTATACACTATTGCTATTGTAATTTGATTTATTTTCTCAAAAATATGATTATTGATATGTTCATAAATTTTGTATAATTGTTTGTAGCTTAAACTGTATATTCATATTAACTAATTGTATTGTGTTCATATAGCTCTTACCAGTAGATAGTCTACAGAATAAGTACTATTCATTACAATTATATGCTGACTTCCCAATTTAAGTGTGCGAAATGCCCCAAGATTTATTACTAGATTATTTTTCATGCATACAAGGTGCATACAGTACCAGACTAATATCATTTATTCAAGGTGCATATGATATCAGAATATTTATTCATTTATTTTCAACATGAAATACATTGCATAGGTGTGATATTTCACTGGAAATTATTTATTCAATCATTCAATAAATTGAGATTTTTTTACATATTAAGAAGATACACATGAGCTGTATGACTATTACGCATTGCATTATAAAATTACATAATCATTATTCTACTACTCATACTCTGAAATGAGTATGAATACAATTTTAAGCCAAGTATAGATTCAATAATTGTAATATTATATTTAACAGATATTCAAATTTAAACTTTGTTTATTGTTCTGTAATATGACATAATCTATGAACCATTGTATATTATATTATTTATTCATTGACTACATTGTATAATACATTTATTTACAATTATATTGTTATTTAGCTTATTGAGATTACATAACAGAAAATTTTATTTTTAAAAGAAAAAATGTTTAATAGTCAAACTTACTCAAATTTAATAGTTTATATGTCCTCCTTTATTTTTTATTATCTCATTAATCCTCCTTGGTATTGATTCCACTAAGGTAGAACAATAATTTTTGATTTCTTCATCTTGGAACCAAACCTGTATCATTGAACTAATAAGGTCAGTTTTTGTGCTACAATTCATTTTCCCAAGTCTTCTTTTTATTATGGCCCATAAATTTTCAATGGAATTCAGGTCAGGGGAGTTCCCTGACCACGAGAGCACTCAAATGTTTTGGTTTTTGAAGAACTCTTCTGCTTTCTTTGATGTGTGGCAATACAAGGTCAAGTTCCTGTTGGGAGTCCTAGGTTCTGCATAAGTGGGACTATTTTTCTTTGGCATATATTAATGTATTGGTCTGATTTCAACTTCTCATCTACAGGCATAAGTATGCTTGACCCTTCATGTGTAAAACATCCCCAAAACATCTTTCTGGCTGTGTGTTTGGGAGCTTGTTGCAGGTGTGCTGGCATAGTAATCTTCTAAATCATAGTAACTGCTTCTTTTTAGGTTTCAAAGCAATCCTTCCCACTGCCAACAATCTTATACGAACTGTCATATTAGAAACATTAGTCCCACTGGTTCTCAAGTCCCTATTAAGGTCAACAGCTGACAATCATGGATTAATTTTGCTTTTTCTTATTAGTAATTGTTCCTGTGTAGGCTGACTTTCCTTTTCCACCCACATTTTTCTTTTCTCTTTGGGGAGACAGAACCTGTTTCCCTTAACATTTTCATGATTTCATTTACAGTACCTAACCTCCATACTATACTCATTGGCAATCTGTTTTTGAATAATTTCTGAGTGTTGGGATAGAGCAACAATTTTTGACTGCTTTCGTGAGGTTATATTCATTGCATTAACTAGAAACAATATAACAAACATATAACAGAAGCTCACAAGGTCACCAAAAACTAATTGACAATGAATTATAAAAGCACAAAAGCCACAATTCTGTGTGTATATGAACTAACAACATAACCTGAAACACCAAAAAGCAAGCAGTCTGCCACATACAATAGAACAAAAATTCCCTTTGTTCGGATTAATTTGTTGGTACTGTACATTTGATAGAATGAATTTTTCATAATAATGACACAATTACTAAAATGTTTTTTTCAAAAGCCATTTGACAACATTTCCACCCTACCTAGTATATTAAGAACTGTGGCAAACAGGTAGCAGTCGTCAAAATAAAATGGCTGCCTGTATATATTTCTTTCAATTTTGATTTTGAGATCCTTCCTATTTACTATATTTTTCATTAGGTACATGTTTCATCTTTTTAAAAGACTGAATTCTGGTTTCATCGTTTTCCCTTCACATGAAATTATTTGCACTTATCTTTGAAAATTTATGTAGAGTTAGTTTTTCATCTCCTTTATTTTTGAAAGTATATTTTTTGTTGTTTTAGGTATGAGCTGGTTGACAGTAACTCTTGCAATGATTGGAAAATTGGCGATTTCTGCCTCTTATGGCACTGTATATATTTATTCTGCTGAACAATTTCCTACTGTGATTCGCAATGTAGCTCTTGGTGCTTGCTCAACATTTGCTCGAGTTGGTGGAATTCTTGCACCGTACATTAATATTTTGGTATGTTAAGCTTTTGTTTATACCTTTGCTGCTATATATAAATTTTATTTTATTTTTACAAAAGTAAACTGATTAGATCTAGGTGCTGAACATCAGCTGTTAGGTTTTAGTAGAACAACACAGTAGAAAATCAAACTGGATATATGAAAAAGAATATTAGGGTTTTAATATCTCTTGGATGAGGTATACATTGTTGATTTAAGGCTAGAATCAAAGAGAATGTAGGACAGATTTAGTTGCATGCATGTCTGTAGATTGATTCCCTATTTTTCCGCTTGACAGTGGCACTAGCAAGATAGTGACTCCTTAACAGTCTTACTATTAGTGGTGTGATAGTAACTCCTTACATGATAGTAACTCTGTATTTTTCAATTTCCTAAATGTGAATCTGTAGTTACAATTCAATGTACACTCTGTAGAAAAATTAATTATAATCCTCCAAGTGACAATAAATTCGTTGATAGAATAATTTATTTGAAATGATCAAATGTCTGTGTAAAGAAGAATTCAAAACATATTATCTTTTCATTTTAGTTATTTTAGGATTGTGGTTTGACCAGCAACTGATGAGGTAACACATTTAAAGTAGCTGAAGGTAAAATGTCTAAAACTGCTAAACTTCCTGAGAGTTCTATCTCTCCATTTAATACTCCAGTATTACAGCAAGAATTATTTCATCTAATACTCATTGAGGAGCTGATCAAGTATGCATGTTGCGCTTTTACTGAGCTCTGGCTCATTTCCACTTGGACTATGTTTACGTGGCTTATTCATCCACACAGACCACCACTCTTAGAGAACTTGATGTAGTCCATCATTCATTTGTTTGTCTTGCTACAGGTGCATTTCATTCAAGCCCTGTAGTAAGACTATCAGTAGACAGTGGTGTGCCATTTCTTTGGTATAGACAAAACCAAATGATCTGTTCCTATGTAGCTTGCATTAAAGCATAACAAAATCATCTGACCTTCGGAGCAGTGCTCTCTAACCCACACCTTAATCGATATCTGTAACAACCAATCTTCTGTCCTGCTAGGCATCAGAGCTCAGCACCTTTTCTTAGCTCTTAAATTACCTTCAGTTCTTACTGTTACTTAATGTTATTCCTTGGCAGCCTTCGGCCTTCTCTTGTTAATTATTGCTTTAGTCTTTGTTGATATCATAAAAAGTACATGTTTCCGGTTATCTTGCAAGAAAAATTTTATAATATTGTAAATAGCATGAAATCTGATGCTTTTACAGACGGCTTAAAACATGATAATTCTGTTGGTTATGCTTTTGTGGTTTGCAATAGAACATACATATTTGGCCTTCCAAGCATCGTCAATGTTTTTGTCACAGCTATTAATAGGGACTTAAATATTATTAGTCCAACATATCGACAAGTACTTGTCTGTTCAGATTCCATGAGTGCCTTACAAGCGATTAGTGACATGTAGTCCAGACACCCTGTTGTCAGTGAGATACAGTCTATTATTTCTGAAATGATTCAGCGTACCACAAGTGAGCTTCTGCTGGACCCCCAGCCATATTAGAATTTCAGGAATGAGCATGCTGATAGTGTGGTGAAAGATGCTTGTTTGCAGTCTTCTTTCACTAACTGCATTGTTTCTAACAATCTTGTCTGTTTTCTTAAGAGGTTGATTCATGATGAGTGGCAAAGATATTGAAATGCTACAATCAACAACAAACTTCATCCAGTTAAGAACACTACACACAGTGGAACTCTTCATGCAGGGATAATCAACTTACTCATGGATATCTAATAACCTAGATCAATGCACCCATTTGTGTTCACTGAGACTGCCAACTAACAGTACACCACATCTCTGTGGACTGTGCCTGTTATGTGGCAGTTACGTTGGAAATTTAAACTAGGGACCAACATTCAAAATACTTTTGGGTACAATATGATAATGTTATTGAATGCCTTACTATTTCTTAAGGTCATGCATCTGTATTCACATATTTGATTATTACTATAATGTGTTTTGTGACGTATGCCAAATAGCAATTTTGCTATTTTAAGTTAGATTTTTAATGTTGTATTTCATTGTTGTTTTATTTTGCCTTTAACATACGGCCTAGGCACTTCCATCTTTGCTGTACTGCTTGAGGAATGTTTTTCGTTATGATATTGCACATTTTAATTTTTATATTATTGTTAACTAAGTTTTAATGTCTTTGTGTTGCTTGCTTAAATTGTTTGGTATAGTAATAATGTGTACAGGCGCTGATAATGATACTTCTTTGTGTGCCCAGGAAAAAACAGCACTATAAACATATCTAGAACATAAAAAAGGATATACTGTACTAATATGCTCATTGACTTAAATAGAATAATTACACAGATAAACAAAACAAAAATTTGTTGTCATAACATACTTACCAAAACAAAAATTACAAAAAACTAACTCATAAAAAAACTACAAATATACAGACATAACACTTCCAGAAAAGCACAGTGCACTATGCCAGTTGAATATGTTTGCTAACTGCTGCAACAATAAAAAGTTCAATGCATAATGTATTGGACATTGCCCAAACATTGGGCAAAGTTTGGTGCAGTTTTAAATAAAGAAATTATATGAAAGCATCAAAGCATTCTGAAATAACATTAGTCAAAATTTGCTAATTACCTCACAAAAACAAATCTTTTTTTATTTTCAAATACAATGCAAATGTACTTGAAAAAGATCCTCATTTTAATGTACATGAACGTTTTGAAATATACAATCGTGTAAAAATTCAAAAAGGACTTAACACAATAGTAATCTTAAAAATTTTCTATCACACCTTAAATACATAATTTCATAACTTAAAATTAAACTCCAGCAATATATTAAACTGAAAATAGCAGTATCAGTGTCATTGAAGGTTTCATCATAGACTTTTGGATATTGTAAAATAGTTAATAACTAGACTCAACATTTTCTTTCATTAGCCAAATAATATGTATAGGCAAACTATGTAGTGAATTGAATACTAATATTTTCTAGGTCACATAGTGAGAATAATATCTGGAAGGGAAAAGGTGTTTTCAGTTGTTTTGGCATTGTTTTCAGTAATATGATAACATATTAAGAAATTGATGGCACTGGATTCAGCTACAGTTATATTTTCATATTATGAGTAGTAATAATTGAGTAATGGATTTTGTATAAAAAGTCTATTCAAAAAGTATCTATGAAAAATACCTGTCTTAATGGCTTCCAATCCTAGTCTTTGGAAAAGCCCTTCAGTAACTCTCCATATTTAACAGAGTCTTCTTCCAGTGCTGGAAATATTTTTAATAGTAATCCTTTGAAATGATTACCAGCTATGATGTTGCTTAAGACCACTTCAGCTTGATTGTGTTAGATTGAGAGCACTTCAGCTTAAAGAACAACTAGAATCACAAGAAGCCATGTCTGGTGAATAAAGAAGAGAAGTCTGACTTTTCATTATTTTATTTTGTTTCCTTTTGTAAAAGTATTAACTCATTCTAATTTAAATTTTACAAAAAAAAACTTTTGATCTATAGTTACAGCAGCTAAAGCAACCTCAACGTTCCAACTTGTAGCAAAATAACGACCACACTTCTAACTTCCTCACTCAAATTTTCACATTCCCAACTTAAATATGCTGCTACAGCATATTTAAATTTCAATGAAATTGATCTAGTAATTTTGGAGATCTTCAAGCTACAACATTTTATGCATAGGCCTATTAATAAATATATTTTATATTTATTAATATTACAACCACGTAGTACACAAAATTGAAACAAGACGATTATTCTAATGGAATTATTTCAATCATGACTGAGGATTTTGGTGGTTGAGTTGTAATTTTTTTGATATATAAACAAGAGATAAGTATTAAAAATGAAAAAATACGACTGCCAAAAAAAAAATATTGCTGACAAAAATTGCTCTTTAATATAGGATAATTAATAACGTAGGATAATTAGAGTGTGCGGGTGACAATTTTATATATAGTATAATTTTGTTTTCAAATTTAAAAAATTTATTTAAACATATATAGTGCCTATGACACTCTTGATAATGTAAGGATTCCAGCGTAGGTCATACATCTAAATCAGTTCAGCCATTAAGCTGCTACGGTGGAAGAAACATACATACATACATCCTAAATATATTACACTCCTTTTTGTTCATCATATAATAAATAATATAAGGAAACCACAATTCAAGTGAATAGTATTTTCTTACTCCTATTACCTCATAAAGTACAGAAAATTCATTTTCACCCCTACTTGCACCAAGCGATTGAAAATAACACTGTTTTTTTCTTTGAAAGGTCATAAAATGAGAATATTTTTTATATACATCAACTATAGGCCATGCACATTACCAGTGAATGAGTGTTTTTTATTAGCTTTAAAGTAAACTAAAATATGATATTAAACTTTTTAATTAAATGCTCTTTTAACTCTGTAATCAATAAACAATTAAAACTCATATTTTACTTTGTATGAATTAATTTTGAAGACATATTACACACTCTGCAGTATCTTACTATTTAGCATCAATTCACAAAAGCAGTTCACTTTAAAAATGATGTAGTACGGATTAATATGGTTAAAAAAATGTTGCAGGAGTGTATTAGGTATAAAATTATTCACATTTATTAGTGGTAAAAGGGTTAAGACATTATATACACTGTATGCATTTTTGAATTTTGTGTGTGAGTATGTGTTTGTGTAGAATTAAGTAATAATTTGTAAAATTTACTCTTTACTGCATTTGATTTTTCTTCTCATAAGCACTTTTGCAGTACCCATTGCTTCATCAGGTGAGAATAGTCTGTGATACGACTAAAAAAACGCTGAACAAATATAACAGAATTTATAATTTAAAAGTAAATTTAAACATCTATAGTTTTTTAAATTACTAGTATTGTACTGGTCATTTCCAATAAATGAAGCCTCGATTGATTACCCTAGATTCATTCTCTTGCTAATATACAGGTAGAGTTAATTACAAAAGAATATTCATTTTGTTGTATTTTATATTTTAGTATTTAAAATTAAATAGATTTCTATTTGTTTAATTATAATTTCTCTAAAGTAATCATTGTTCTCAATCATCTATTGCTTGTTTGTATATTTACTTTTACTACTATTTGCATTTTTGACATATTTTTCATTGACATTGTTTTAAAAAATGTTATGTCACACTGCTTATTGTTTCTTTTACAGGCTGAGATCTATGCCCCATTACCATTAATTATATTTGGTTTGCTATCAGTTAGCTCTGTTTTCTTTGCATTTTTCCTACCAGAAACGCATAACAAGAAACTACCAGACACAATCGAAGATGGGGAACAATTTGGAAAGTATGTAAAAATTCTTATTTAAATTCTGTATAAGGCTAAGTATTTCTGTCAAATTAATTAAGTTTATGATAGAGGAAATTTTTATAGATTGATAATATCACATTTCATTTAAAAAAAAAATATGAAACTATTATTAACTACCTATTATTGTCAGTACCTCCTACTTTTATAATTTAAATAGACTGGTTGTTATTGGATGCTTAACAACTATATTTTCTAATTTTCATAATATTTATATAGATATTAATTAGATTAAATTTTTTATAGTCCATTTTTTTCCTCTGTTTGTTAAATAACTATATATAATATAATATTTGTTCAGCCTCTGCAAAGTACAGAATTAGAGAACACTCTTACATCTAAATAATTTATTTTTGTGTTATCTTCCATTTTTGATGTAAATTTTAATGTTTTATGATAAGAATTTAATTTATTTAAAATTATTTCATATTTGTTATTTAAAAACTGGTTCATATATAACCAAAATATCATCTATCGACCTATAATAAAATTTTGTGTACGAGCTTTATGCCATAGACTATTCTACTTTCAAATTCTTGCAGATAAATTTCTGACATTACAGCAGATAAGGGAAATCCCTTGGGTAAAACATTTTCATCCACCCATTATTTGGTAGAAAATAAATCTTATTAAGAAATAAATTCACTTTCAGGTGGATTTATTTTTCTTCTTTCAGTTCCATTACAGGTACACCATCCCTATCTTAATATCCACTGGTTTACTTTGTTATTGATTACCTTTCTCCTTAAGAGTGAGTTATAGAGTTAGGTTCTGACTGAACCTGTGCTAATTGTGTAATAAATTTATCATTAATGGATTTTTGTTATTTGCATTGCTTAGTGAGGCCAGCTCCATTTTGCATCTGTCTGAGGATTCTTGTTTTCTACTAAGTGCACCATTAGGTGGATATCCAGATAAATATGTATACAGCTAACTGCTTAATAATGAAGGTAGGGTCCTAATCTCTCCTGTAGACACATAACAATATTAAGTGAAAATTATTATTAAAACTTAAATATTAAATACTATTATACATGTGGGATTAAAATAATAAAAAAAAATTATAAATAAAAACCTTATGAATTGAGTGAAATTCAGAAGTATTATAATGTTTTAATTTTATGCTTAAATAATTCTTTGGTTTTAATTACAGAAAAAAGAATAATCCAGTGGCATCTCAAAATACTGAAAGCAATTCACTACCTCAACCAAATGGAACTAGTTAGTACAGAGTGTGCGTAATCATATCCAGCTTAAATACTAACTCCCCTGGTACATTTGTCAGCAAAAAGCAAGAATCTTTTTTGATGTTAATTAATGTATATTATTATCAATTTTTGTATATTGCAATATTTTAAACATTACCATTTATATATATATATATATATGCTACGCTATAATTATTATCTTTTTTTCTAATTATTGATGATTTTTTATTTAATGTAACTTGTATGACAAATAAGTTTTAAGAAATTAATTTTTAATTCATATGTTATTGTATATTTATATGATAAAATGTACATAAGTATATAGATGAGATTTAGTTGCATTATTATGCAATTAAATTCCTTGCAATGTAAAGTATTTATTTTAATTTAAGACAGTTTTTATTGTGTTCCAAAATGTTTCATATATTTAAATATTAATGTGTAATGTAAATTAGCAATTGTGTTATTTACTGCATTTACAATTTGTAGAATAAATTTGTAAATTATTATATTTTTATATTTGTAGTTATCTCTACTAACTAAAGATAATTTATATGCTGGTTCTAAAAGAATTTTAATAAATAAAAGCATTTTCTATAAATATTGCCATATATAGAAGCTGATAAACATTTGCAAAACCAATGATGAACTTATTATTTTTTTTGTTTTATATAGTTATCTCCGTCAAGCTCACTTTATTTGACTGATATGCAAGAAAATATTGTTTTCTATAATTTTCCAAATCTTACTTATAATTTAGAATTAAAATTTTGTGCTTGATGGCCTTATTAAGTGACTAACAAATAGTGAATGGATATCCCATTCTTTTATCAGTCAGGTATAGTGGACTTTGTAATGTGTGTTGTTTTTGGTGAGTGCATTTTTCTGATGACAGGATTAGGATCTCTCAATTAACTCTAAGGCAATTTTTATTTTTCATTCAAAAGCATATTTAGAATTTTTATTTTTATTTTACTGATGTAATATTATTCAATGTTGTATGATAAGTTTTAAGAAAAACCTAACCAAAAAATAAAATTATAGCCTTCAGGCTGGTCACGCAAGTTAATTTGTGGTCACAAATCAATTGTTTAACAGCCAATTTTTGAAGTCGAAGGTTTTGAGGTTCAAATCCTAATAACAATTAAGTTTAAATTTAAATACTAGGCAGTGGATATCTGTGTACTTTTGTGGTTGGAGTTCAGTTAACCACACGTCTCAGGAATGGTCGGCCTGATTTGTACAAAACTACACCTCATTTACATATCATCCTCATCTCATTGAAGCTTATTGTTCACTAGTTGAACAGATTGCAACCTACATATTAGGAAAATAAAATAAAAGTATGTAAAATAATTTTATTAATTTTTTTAAAAGTATTTGTGCAATTAATTAGAATTTCACTCAGTTATATATTAGGCAAATAAATATAAAATCCAAATAAAAATGTTAGCATCATAGGTGGTTAAAAATTTTAATTTATTATAATATATTAGTCAGACACCATGTCCCCATTGTGTCAGTATTAGACATCCATTTGGTTAAAATTTTTATTGTGCTGTGGATCCTTACTATAGCAATCGTAATTGATTTCTGAAGAGTGGTTTTGAATCAGATGGTCACAAATCATGCTCTTAGCATCTCATAGTCCTATTTTTGCAGACAAATCAGCAGATCTCGGATTCAATTCCTAGCAATAAACCAACCCAAGATAATAATGAAAAAGATTGTAGGAAGACCCTCCTTATTGAATATTTAATAATGCTTAGGATTTTTTTTAGTTAACATTTTTATTTTCTCTTTTGAAGTAATCATCTTTTGTAGAACTTTTAAAAAGCTCCTTTTTTCTGCTTGTATTAGTATTAAAACAATAAGTTGCATTGCACAAATAGAAGCACAATAATAAAAAACAAAAATGTTAAAATAAAAAAATTCAGAAACTTTTTTTCTATGTTTGCTTAGGATCATAAAATTTTTCTTTTAATTTCAAATAGGATGTAATATATTGTATGTAAATAGGATGCATTTAAATAGTATATAACTTAGTCTACAGCCAGCTTATGTTTTTTGGTTGACATCTTTGATTGTGACTCTCTTGGCAACACAAATTAAGGTTTTAATTTTGAATAATTTTCAAAGAGATTGTTTTAAAATCTGAAATTGGGGCAACATACCAGTCTTGCATAAAGAATTGCTTTTTTTGTGCATTCACTGGAGATTTTTATACTGAATGATTTTAGGTAAAATGAATTAAATCACAACATTTGAAAATCTTGTAGAAAATCATTTTTGAAATTTTGACCAAGAGTTTCTGTCTACATAATAGTAAGAACCTAGGAGAATACCAGGCAATAAAGCTTGTAATATATATATATTTAATGTAAATAAAAATTAAAATTGTATAATATAGTTTTAATTGAAATGTTTCAATTAAAACTCAGCCACCGGCTGAGCCTGGAGGTGGCAATAGATCGTCTAAAGCTATTGGCTCTGGAATAGAAGGAGTGTTTGGGACAGCTGCACTTGCGTCTGCACCAGGAGCAGTCATGCAAGATGTGGAGGTGGTCATAGCCGGTGGGGGATTTATGATCGGCAATGAGATACACTCCGAAGCGGCTATCAGGTCTTGAATATATGCTACGGAGTCGGCACTTTGCATTAAATTCCGTAAGAATTTGATGCAATTGATCACCGTCACTGTATCGTACCGTATCGTGAACCAAGAAGGCTCGTTTCTGGCTACTAGCAATTTTATCAAAGATGTCTGACCACGGTAATCCCGCGGCAAATTGGCCCACATATTCATTATGTCTTGAAGACATTGATGGAAAGCTGTCGTTCTGGGGGGGGGGGATTGCTGGTTTGTCCAGCTCTTTGTTCACAGCCATCGATACCACATCGTACAGATCCACTAGAAGATCATTCCCCACTCCGCTATTATCATCATAATTGAATACATTACCATGCTGTTGATATTCACTTCCGCTGTTGTTGTTGTGGGAGGTACTGGGTTGGTCTCCGTCGAGACACCGGAGCAACTCAGACCCGCCGTTCCAGGAGATGAAACTGAATCCTTGCTGGTCGTTGTCGAGGATGGCTTGGAAGTCTTAATCGAAAACCTGATGGTAGGTTGATTTTGTTGGGGGTCGTCATTTTCCTTCTCTTGGCGTCTTTGTTTTTTATTGACTGCCCAATTGTCTTCTTTCCTTTTCCTGATGATTGACATTTCGGGACAGATCTTAACTCGTTAACGACTTGGGTGGAGATAATGTCAACTGGTGATGGTGGACTGTTATTTGCAGATGTTTGTTCAAAATCAGTATTATCTTGTCTGTCTTCTTCCTCTTCTAGATCGAAAATGTCAATTACAGGTGATGACATATTAACAAATAATCAAACAATAATTAAAACGTCTAATAATAATAATAATAAATAATTAATAAATTTATACACAGAGAATAATTAGCACACAATGAATACGCTGCAGCAAATACAGATACAACAAAAAAGGGATGCAAGAAAATGCAGCGTATATATACAGGAAAATTTGGCACACGACCCGAAGTAGCACATGGCATGAACTAACTACTCTGCTTACTTGCCGGCAACCTTCAGTTGCAGCGGCCTACTAACGTGCTAATTGAACGTGTTGAAAGGCACATCAAAACAGTGAACATTACACAGGCTTTTTAACAACTTAACTGTAAAAGCCAATTTTTAATGCAGTTTTTATAAATCTCTAATTCCCAAGAAGGTCTCTTTTTCCATGTATACTATATTTTTACAAGTATTAGCCCAAAGAAGCCGTATATAACCATTAAGGCTGTAACATGTGATACCATGCTGTACCTCTTCAGACAGAGATGCAATGTAATTATAAAACTAGAAGTTAAAAAAGTGACACTTTTTATACAAAGTTTAATGTATTATACAAATTTAAGAGAAAAATAAAAAAGCAAATTAATGTTAACAATTTGCTAGAAACAAAGAACCATCCTGTCTTTTCTTAAACCAAAAAAAACTTTTCTTAATTGTAACTATAGTGTAATGGAGCAGCACAGAATTAAGTCAAAATTACAGCATTCAAATTTGATAAAATATAAGAAAGCTGTATGGATTGATATTAAAATTCACACTTTTTTTTAAGTACTGTAATTAGTGTTGATGTAAATTTTGTAATCAATAGAAACTGGTTTGAAAAACACAGTTTGCTGTAAGAATTTTAACCTTACTTTACATTGGATGCTAATTCTCAGAGATGTTCCACAAAGATGTTATAAAACTATAAAATGCGTTAAACAAGTTACATGTAGACTACTTCCTCATCTAGGAATGATTTAGGTGATAATAATGGAAGAGGAACTAAACCATTAAATGACAACAGAAACAGTGACCAGGATGACTGGATTGATGTGAGTTATAGTGATAACGGGCCTGTAAGTAATATTAACAATTATAAATAACAATTCCGGACCAGTTTTACAGACTTCTTTCCATGAAAACATGTTACTCATAAACTTTTTTTTATGACAATTTACTTACAATGATATGCTCTGAGACAAATAGTTTTGTTAACAAGCAAAAACTTGCCTTAATAAGCCCTAAAAGTAGAATGAAAAAGTGGAAAAATGCAACTATTTCTGATTTGAAAGCTTTACTGACCCATATTGTCTGCATCCATTATCAGAGCTGAAAGATTATCTTTCAGGGAAGTGTATCAACCGAATGCAATTCTTTAGCGATGTCTGTACCAGAGATCATTTTCTGTAGCTATTTTGGAACCTACATTTTAGCAGTGATGAGAGCGCTGATCAAGGTGTAAAAATACAATCAATTACAAATACGATTGAGAACAAATATATCAGTTATTCTATAATTCTAGTTCTTACATATCAGTTGATGAAAGTACAATTTACTTCAAAGGAAAAAATTCTTTTCATGTATATTACCCAAACATACCTACAAAGTTTGGTCTTAAAATTTTTATTTTGGATATTTTGGCAGTTACATTTACAACTTTATTCCATATTTTGGCAGAAAAGAAATAATTCCTGGTTCTGAATCATTAAAAACAACTCAGATTGCCAGTATTAATTCAGTAATTAAAAATTAGGCTAATCCTCCATCTGGCCATCATGTATATGTTGATCATTATTACAATAGCCCTGAACTTGCTGAAGAGCTGTTACAAAAAGAAATTTTATCCCAGGGATTGTCATGCTACATAGAAAGAATATGCCTAAAATAAGTACAAAAAAATGAAGTGCGGCGACTTTTACACACACAGGAATAAAATAGGCATTGCAGTTGTTTGATGGAAAGACAAAAGACTTGTAACGACTAACTACTTAACACAAAGTTAGTAGTAGGCTTAACATGGTAAATTTTCCCAGCAAATATTCAAATAAACTGTCTATTAAAAAACCAACTGCAGAGGTGGATTACATGAAGCATATGGAAGGAGTAGACCGCAGTGACCATTTTATTAAGACTGAGTTACCAATTTTTGAGACGCACAAAGAAATGGTACTGTAAAATGTTCTTCTGGTTAATAGAAGTTGCTACAATTAATTCATACATACTCTACAAACACGTACAGAGACAAAGTGACAATAAACCAATGTCTCAAGCAGTTCAGATAAAAATTAATCAAAGATCTAGTTAAAGAGAGAGTTCAGCAATGTCACAGAAAATTTTAGAAAAAAGAAAACCTGAAAAACCTTATTTTATTGGAAAAGCAGTAAAGGAGTCAACCTGCTGTCACATTTGCTACAAAAATAAAATGCGCAAAGAGACTGTGTATTTTTGCAATGTGTGTCCTGATAAGCCTTATCTACATCTAGGTGTTTTTAAATTTACCACACAAAAAACATATTATTGAAAATTAGTTTTCTTTTATTATATTATTCAATTGATAATTTGTAATGTTTTACGTTCATTTAATTTTACATCATGCATTATGTATTCACTACAAACAAAACTTTTTTAGTTAATACTTGTAACGGTTTTCTTTACCATTTTATTCATGCATCAACATTTTTTATCAAACCTTTTCGTATTTGTTTGAACAAATTGTGTTTTAATTTTTTATTTTTATTATAGCAGTGATCATTTTTGACATTTTTATGATAATTTCATTTGTACTTTTTTCTTCAAAATTTTTATATCTTTTTACTATATGTTTTTATATCAGTTTATAACATTACATGTATAAAAAACTCAATAAATATGTAATTACAAAAAAATATTGTTTGTATTAACCAAAATAAATTACAGTATTAAGATCTCATTTTGCAGATATATCTGCAATGCTGAGGTCTCACCTAGCCCCATAAGAGCTTAATGCAGATATATCTGCCTATATTTTTTATACTACAAACTACTTTTTTATAATACAAAACTATCACTTCAAAATATCATAGTTCTTATTTATATGTACTATTAAGCAAGAAAATATCATAAAAACCAAAAACATTTTTGCACCTACAGCAAAAAAAAGTACACTCCAGTGCAGCTGCATAAATATTGGCTGAATTATTAAGCCGTACACAAAGGGTTAATTGTTAATTAACATTTTTTTAAAAATGAAAGTAACCATTAAATTAATGTAAAAAAGGAACTTAAAAAATCATGTAGCATTGTTTGTGAGATTTATTTAAGAAAATTACTCAAACTTAAAAACAAAGAACAAAAGTAAATCTCAAAACTTTATTAAAGTAGAATCATTTGAAGAAGTAAGTGAGATGCGTTTGGTTCAGCTCACAGTGAATTTTTTATTAATATTTGAAGATCAGCAATTGGATTCATAATGCATTTAAACTATAGATATAATACATCAGAGATGACCAAATGTACAAAATAAATTAGCATTTTTATAGTTTGAATTTGTATTATTCTACAGAAATTAACCATCACTCACTAACCATTAATAACCATAATACAGATTTATTTATTTTTTCAGCTAGAATCTAGCAAAACTGAATAAATATGTATTTAAAAACAGAATAAAAAATTCATGTTTTTCTATGTATAAGATATGTTATTGGGAAGTTTCAATAATTAATAATTAAGCTGATAGATGTAGGATAATATTTTATGAATGATAATTACTTAAGATAATCTTCAGAAACATGTTGAAGCATGAAACTGTATATAGCAAATTATTAGACATATCTGAAATACATTGTTTATTTTAATACAAAAAAAAAGGTTAAAATCATAGAACAAAAAATACTATATTTAATATTTATTATTATGAATTAAAAAAATTATACAGTTGCAACAGATACGGTGACCCATTTTAAACATTATGTTGAAGCATAAAGAATTAGAACTACACATTTTGAAAGAAGACTTCATATCATTCCTTACACATGTGCCTTTTGTAAATTATGTCCTTCAGGTGACTACCATTGTTAATGCAATCTTTGACACAAGCACACACAATTGCTATAACCTTATGCATTATCTCTTGTCATAGCCTCAATTTCAGTGCAATTGTTGTTTCCAGTTCCTGAATATTTGCTGGCATGTAGCATACACTTTGGATTTCAGGAATCCCCACAGAAAAAAATGAAATAGGATGAATGGGATGGCCAGTTGTCTTGACCAAACTGCAAAACAAGGTTCTCTGTAAACGTCCTTTGTAAGCTCATGGACATTCTGTTTGAACTATTATGTCTGCCTATTAATATTTCTGACTATGCATTTGCAGAGCTATGAACTGTTACAACATACCATCATAATGATCTGCTATGACTCATTCTCAAAAAAATAGTGACTAATAATATCCTGAGAAGACACTCCACACCGTAACTTTTGCCTTATGAAGTAGTTGTTCATGAAGCTGATAAGGATTGCACTGTGGCTAAAGTTTTGTTTGTTTACATAGCCAGATAAATGAACATGGGCCTCATCATACATCATCAAATTGTTGAAAAAATTGGGTTTAGTGTTTTCATCTCCAAAAGGTGTTTACAGAAATTTTGACATGCCTTTAGATTTCTGGGCAATAATTCTTAACACTAATTATATCTAATAAGTATGAAACTTAATAGCCAGAGCAATGCTGACAAATGAATTGTGCTGGACTTTGCTCTAATGCATTTTTTAATGTTTAGATATTTTCTGAGATGCAAACATGTCACTTCATGTTTGAAGCAGATGCTGTTGGTCTGAACTACCTGATTCAACTTGTTCAAACTCTGCATTCTTATGATATTATCAGCACACTTATAAAAAGTTTCAATTCCTAATGTGCAGTGTACATTCGACCAGCGGTCTATACTGATGCCAGTCATGTAATATGGTGTACAAAAAATGCTTTGAACTGCACTACACAATGCAAAAATATCAGCATGATTTTAAAGTGGGTCAATGTTTCTACCACACTTTGGAAAGTAAAATTTATATTTACTTTAAGGAATGCAAATGTAAATAAAAAGAATAATGTGAAAATGAAGATAGTAAACCTACAGGTATAAACTTCATAAATAAAGATTTTTTCTTATTACTTTACTCTAAATTAATTTTTTACTTTAATCTCATTATTATATTTCCAATATATAAAAATAATGAAGTAACATTTTTTATTTCAATTTAAAAAACTTCAACAATCTGTTGCAACCTTGTAAATAGTAAAGAACTGACAAATCACTGAGAACCATTTACAAATTACAATTCAACATAACTAGAATACATCTCTATCTTAATATTTTTCAGTAATTAAAAAACACACAATCATACAATACATAAAAAAATTAAAATAGTTAAAAAATGTTGCAGATTCTAAATGAAAGTAAGTACAAATTTAATAATGGTTGATTACTAGGTTAACCTATGTCAACCCTGGTACTCAGTGTACAACAGCAAATGGTGAGTAACGATTATATAACATTTTTCATTTCAATGTTTTATGATTATGTATATTGAAACTATGAAAAAAGTGGTTCAAATCTTTTATTTTATTTTATGTATTTCATGTTTTAAAAAAGAGGTAGTATTCTTGTTACCATCTGTGATATTTTTAAAATGTCATATATTTGAGATGGTTTAAAGATATTGAAATTAAAATGTATGTGTAAATGTAAAATTGCTGTAGTAGGTTATTATTTATTTATTTCAAAATGAAATCATGATGTAAAAATATATTGTTAAAAATAAAAATGAGATCTTTTGTGACAAAACTTGTGCATTATAGTCCACATTACAAGAGTAATGTCTGTAATTACTGTTGTCATTAATAGAGTTTATCGGTATGCTCTGCAATATTTAATTCTGATTACATAAACAATAAAAAAATATATTATTTTATAGTCACATTTGTTTTATTTTTAACAAATTTACTTATGCTTTGTACGTTTCTTATGTTGTTTCTTTACATTGTTTTTTTATTAAGACTGAGCTTTATTATGTTTGTGTTTACTCAAAAGTAAAAAATGTGTAAGAAAAAACAAAAATTGATACTCTTTCAATTCTATTTTGACTTTTTCAAATTGGTGCAAATTAAAAGGGATCTTTAAGTTGAATAGTTCTTAATTGGGTACAGATTACTAAAAGTCAAAATTTACATTTAGTTTGTAATTTTTTAGCCTTTTTTTTTTACTTCAGTTTGTATGTAGTTTAAAAATTATTTTGTTAGTTACTGTATATTATAAATACAGTTTTTCTGTGTTTGTAATGTATTGATTCAGTTATATCTATTAGCTAATATTGTTAAGTACTGAAAATTAAGGTAATTTATAGATGAAGAGAAATAAAAAATATATGTTAGAGACTTGGGCCGTCTTCATATAGAAAATGATTCAGATTATTATCAGATGTAATAAATATTTTGTATGTTGATCTTTTGTAGGCAATTTTAAAATTCTTATACTGTATGTAAACTTTATAAAGAGCTCTTCATGTAATAAAATAAAACTGAAAACTCTAAACATTTAGAATAAATAGCTAAAATTAGAGAAATGCTAATAAAATAAATTCATAGTTTTTGACTTGAATAATTTTCATACAATGAATATTTGATCATACATTAAGCCAGATGTTAACCAGTCGAGTTAATTCTCACAATGCTCATTTTGATTTATTGATGTGTATGAATGAATACTAAATGTCACTCAGTGTCTGGTTAAATATTCTTTCAATTAATTGCTATCTCTTACATATAGATGTGAAGCACCTACATGACTCGACAATAATATTACGGTCATTGGTTCAGAGCAAATGCAATGACTAAATAAAACTTTTATAAATAAATTTTTTATTCTGATTGGAACATAACAATACATTATATAAATTGTCAGGAAAGGATAGATATGCTACTAATTGGATCAATAAACACACTTACCGGTATTTATCTATATGGACCAAGAGAAACAGTATTAAAACATTGATCAGAGCAGCATCACAAAATACACAATTATAAAATATATCTATCCTCATAGTTCATCAACTTTGACTTTATGCATACTTACTTTAACTGAAGGAGATTCTTTACAATTTATGACATATCATAGCAGCGTATTATCTGTTTCAGATTATAAATCCTAATGTCCATTCCCTTGAGTGATTAAAACAATGACTGTTTTAATCATTTACATAAAATCTTTGCTCTTATATGTAGAAGAAACTTAATGAAATGTGGCTGTAATCTATTTCTAATATATTTTGTATATTTGAGAATATATCTGTATATATGACCCATTCACCCATGGGTCAGCTGAAATAAACTCACACACAGATAAATAATATTTTCGCACTGTATTTTGAAAAGGAAATTTCATTATATGTTGAGCATGCATTGAATGTTTGAGATGCACCATTTTTTAAAGTGTGCTAATTGGTTTAAATATATATTGCTTTATACTCATTGTGATAGTTTTAAAATCCGTTACCATTTTTCACCAAAACGTTTCTTTATATTTATTTGTAAACTATATTCTATTTGTTTTATTTATTTATTTTTATTAAGGGGTTTAAATTATTTATGTAAAATATATATAAATATAATAAAGATCTGATTTAAATTTTCTTTTCTTTTAAAGTAATCCTGTTATACTATATAATGTATTTTTGTAATATTAACTATCAATAGAATACATAATTTCTGAATATTGCTTAATAGGTTACTACAGAAGTTAGTTATCACTAAGATCATTAGCCATACTAAGTGTTATACCTAAATCAACAATCATACACCAATTAACAGAAATGATCTTGGTATTGTGAAATTTTGGTCACATCTGTAAAATTCAGACTAAGGCTTAATGGCAAGAATTACCTTAATATCCATGTAATCTGATGACCTAACAAAGAAACATTAAAATCATTATTACTGGTTACTGCTGAGATGGGCTCCCGATTACAAAAAAAATTAAAATTATTACAATCTTCATCAAAGTAATGGCAAATAAATACGAGGAAGTAATTATAGATGCAGATAGATATAATAAAAGGTAACATGTGATGAAAGAAAGTAAATTAACTTTAAAAAACAATAATTGTATAAGAGAGGCAATTTTAGCTCCCAAATTACACTTAGAAGGCAAGTTGAAGAATATGAAACTACTTACTATGTCTGGCTGGACATAACATTGTCACAAAAGCTAGCAAAATATTGCTCCAATTCAGACTATTAAGTGAAAATTACTTAAAATGAGACCTTTACTTAGTTAATTACATACAACAACAATTTAAGTTTTAATTCAAGTATGATAAAACCTAGTTAATCATTGGTAACTGTAAAAACTCTCATAAGTGCAATGCATTGTATGTTGTGAATAAATTCACTAATTTTATGTTACATTCTTTATTGATATACACTCACAATGCAATTATACACTTTATCTCTTCTAAAAGTAATTACTTTTATCAAGTAATCTTTGATAAAAGTAATGAATGAAAAATTTTGAGAGTAACAAAAAAAAATTAATTAAATCTTGTTTCTCATAGGCAAGTATAGAAAATTAATTGGAAAAAAGAAAATAGCCAGAAATTGTTAAGAATTTAAAAATAGACAATTTTCCATTGCTAAAAACAATAAAAAGGGTTTTTATTGCAATTGAAAAATGTAAATCTGATAAAAAAGCTGTATGTTAATTTTTTGAACAGTTATTCTCTCCCATCAACTTTATTTTTGGGGGATATCCTTTTGATTGATTTAAGGTTCATGCTACCTCTGTCTTTCTTGAAATAAATTTTTATCTATCCAGCCTGTAAGAGATGTGAATTAGATCATTAGACTGACAATCTGAGTTAGGTTTTAACGGACTTAAATTAAATGTATTTTTTCAATTTGGATTACTTAAAATGAACTTGCTTTGCTTTATAATAGTGAAAATTTTGTCTCGTATAATACCTAGTTAAAATCTACATTTTTAATAAACTTTGAAATTCTTACTATTGTACTTAGTTTCTATGTACTTTATTCAAACTCAAATTGTCTACAAGTTTTAATTGTTTATTAACCACAACAAAGTTATTCTATATCAAACATAAAATAGTGTGTTTTCTGACCAATCTTTTGTCTTTTATTCCAAATTTCTTGAGAACTGCTATTATTATTACTATTTTTTCAATTTTTTTGGTCAGATTTCATATAAAACCATTAAATTTATTCCCTAATTTGGAATCCAAAAATTAGTCTGACTTTTTACCTAAGGTGCAGAAACCTGGAAGAAATCTTTCACCAGCCAACACTTGCTAACAAAGGATTTCTGAACCTATCATTCATTATATGAACTTTCTTCTTTATTTTTACCAGTAGAACATATCCTGAATGTTTGTAACAATTGCTAACTGTTTAAGCCTGTATATTTAAGAATTGTTTCCCTTTAGTAGCTGTACTACACATGTGAAACCGTGATTGTTTTGGCAAGTTTTAAGTTGGAAATATTCCGAGTTAATATTTTTTTCACTTATCAGTTAATCGTAGTAACAATATTGCAACAAGTGGTACAAAATTTCTCTGAAATGAAGTGTTTCTCGGCTAGAATGAAGTATTATGTATGTGTATCACATGGTAAAGTGTAAAAAGATGCAAAATTATTATATGGAAATAAACTCGTACTCAAAAACTGAGAATGTCTATTATCAGAGCACTGAAAATTAATGAGACTATTAATGGTAATTTGTGAATAAAACTATTTCACAACTGTACATTATTTATGATATATATGATAAATAAAAGATACCAGTAATCCAATGTGGATGAAGAGTAAGGAAAGAATCAGTTTTGTTCATTAAAACAATGTTTCCTCTCTTACTAATGCGTTAAATTGCAATAATGAATCAAATATAGTTCTTCATTTTCCACACAGCTTTGATCCTTCTACCTGTGACTTATCAGGTGCAGTGCAAGAATTTTTAGGGAGACAAACAATTCAACAACAATGATGCGTCATAGAAGCTGCATGGAGCTGATAAACAGGAGTACACTTCTGAGAATGCACTTATTTGAGAATGGAACAAAAAAACTTCCATGAACAAATATATTGAAGTTGAGGGTGAATACATTGAAAAGTAATAGTTAAACAGAATGATTAATATAAATAAAATTAGTAGATGCATATTTAGATGTACATTTTAAGCATTCTAAAATAATTTTATGAAGTACTAATCCAAAAAAAATGTATTACAGTGAAGATAGAAAATATGATTTTATATATATTTTTTTTAATAATGAGATTTTCAAGCACCATTTGGATAAAACGATTTCAAAAAATATGTACTATTTGTCTAAGATAAGAAGAAACTTACTGAAGGAATATAAAATCAGACCTCTTAACTAACAAGCTTAAAAGTTTTCTTAAAACGTACTAACTTAGAAAAAAAGTACTGCTCTTTGTTTTTTAACAATAAAAATTTTATGGAAAAAATATTATAAAAAACATCCAACAATTTTTTGTTTTGAGATTACTTTTCTTTTTTTCCTGTTTAGCCTCTGGGAATTACCGTTCAGGTATTACTTCAGAGGATGATACGTATGAATGTAAATGAAGTGTAGTCATGTACAGTCTCAGTTCGACCATTCCTGAGATGTGTGGTTAATTGAAACCCAACCACCAAAGAATACCGGTATTCACGATCTAGTATTCAAATCCGTATAAAAGTAACTGCCTTTACTTTGAACGTTGGAACTCTCAACTTGAGCTGATTTGGGAAGACACATTTACCACTAGACCAACCCAGGGGGTTTAATTGTAATTACTATCATTATGATGGTGAAATTTATTTTTCCTTAAATAAAGAAAAGGATAACAGAACTAATTAATATGGGTTTTAATTTTTACATCTGAAGTAATAAATCTTTATTCTTCCAGGTTTTAGTAACTATTTGGAATGAAATCAAAACTTTTTTTTTGTTTGGCTGTAATTCTAGATATATAACATGAAACGTAAAAATTAAATGAATTTATTTTATATAAAATCTGGTAGTCTATTCATACATAACAAGGTCACAAATGTTAGTGTTGAAAAATGTATACCACTTGCATGAAAAACACGATACAAGTTGTATCTTCACCACACATTGAATTTTCTTCTGGATAACAAGAGACAAAAGTTAACTTATTTTATTTCATTCAGAATTCTGACTTATACATCTAACGAAGTTGAGTTTTCAGAAAATTATTCTTTAAATTTAAAAATAACATTAACACATTTAACAAATAAGTATGGTTTACACATGCTTATTTTACACACTCACTTGCAATGTGTAATGAATTCATAATTTAATATTGTATCACATGGACTACATAGTTTGTCTATAATTATGAATGACTGAGCATATGAATGAATGATGCAGATTAGAAATAAAAACATAAGTAAAAGGTTTTATTAGCAATACAAAATAAATAAATATAACCATTACTAGGTTTAATTTAAATAATATGTTAACTATTTATGGTAGTTATTTATTATAATATTACAAAAATTGAACTGTTTATTGAAAATTGCTTCTCAGTAGTCTCTTTAATAAACTTAAAAATGGCAAGGTTCCCAATTTGATAATTTTTTTAAAATTCAAATCTTAATATACAAGTGGACTGATTTCATGAATTTTCTGTTTATTAACAAAAATCCTTTGGAGGTGTCACTATAAGTTTTTTCTTCAAACTCAAGCAACAGAATTTTTAATAAAAGAAATTACTTATACAAAGTTAAAGATTTTATCATTTTAGTTTTATAATTATTGTTTAGTGTTGGATTTTTTTTTTTAGTGTAATGATGCAGTGTCATGAAACAATTTTTTTTGAAACCTTAAATCTCACAAGTCAATGATTACTGATTCACAAGTTGTGCCCATAATGCACACCTTGAATTAAAATAAATTTTTTTTGAGCAAGCAGTTTTTATTTAATCTTCAAAACATGTCTGTGAAATTTTTCAGCTCTTTTGATTAACTTTAATTTTATCTGTAATAAAACCCATCTATTAGAAATCAAACTTTTTAACTTTAAAAATAACACTTTTGGGTTTAAAAAATAATATATGCTGTTAACATGGAGTTTGCCATTAGGACAATATGAACAATTTAAACAAACAAAAAAATTAAAATGTTATGGCTTTTTATGAAACTAAAAATTACGTTATATAGTGCACAAAGGGTAGAGATACATAGCATAGGCTAAAGATGTAAGTGACTCAGTGTTGGCTTACTCAAATAATACGTTTTTCTGCATCATTAAGTAACTCGCTGAGAACAGATTTCCAATTTGAAAATTTTTTTAATTGAGAATATATTTTTTATTATATTTCACCCGCAGCATGTACATAGAAATTATGGCCAATAAGTTTCTTGCAATGCAGCTTTTTGATTTCAGTTTTAATATTAATCAGAATCCTGAAAAAGCACTTCATGTTACTTGACATGAAAATTAATTAATAAACATGAAAACCCATGTTTATTAATGTCACTTTGTTGTTATATAAGGAATTTATATATATTTTACTGCTGTAGCTTGTTTAGTGCAATCTCATACTTAAGGTAAAACAAATTAATATTTTAATATAAATCAGATTTTTCATAAATTTTCACATAACTTCTTTTAACAGGTTAGCTTTATATCAAAATGTTTTTCAGGGAAAAAATATATCTAATACAGATTTGTAAAATATTACAGCATTTTAAGATAAACTGAAAAATTTATCTTGACTTATTAAAAAATTTAGGGCACTTATTATTACATTGCAATAATAACATTAGTAATAGAGGCTTGATTTTTATGCTCATCAGAAAATTCCTTCTTTTCTTAGTTTAATACTATATGTTGCATTATTCAATTTTTCATTACCCCCATCAAATTTTGATATTGATTTGGTTATTTTTTTTAAAATTCTAAACTCTCAGAGCAAATCATGATAAAAACAAAATTTTTTTCACTTAAATATTATAATGCGTTGGTGCGAGTCAAGCAATCAAAATTTGAAAGTAATGTTTTTATATAGCTTATTTTTAATGCTAGTACTAACATTTGCTTTTTCTTCTCATAATTACTAATTGCTATCATTAGGGAAACAGAACATATATTACCACTAAGATACAATTATGTATTAGTTAACAATTTTAAACCAAATCTCAAGGTCCTAGATAAAAACCAGTACCAGTTCATCTTGAATTTAATATCCATTTTAACATGTGTATTAAAGATTATATTTTTAAAAATTTATGGTGTAACCAAGATTAGACATAAGATGAAACTACAATAATTTTAATTTTTTTAAGTTAATTAATTTTATTTTATCAGATTAGGTGTAATAAACTTGTTCTAGGTTAGTTTTACATTTCATTATAGAAAAAAAAAATTATATTATAGCATGGTCTTCAAAATGTTGCTTAATGAATTTAAATAATTTTTTAAACAATGACACGTTATTTTTCTTAAAAATTATTACTATTACAATTTTTTTTTATGGTTTATTTAAAATCACTACTATTGCAATAATAATGATTATGTTAAAAAGAAATTGTTGAACATTGTTTTATGTTGTCTATGATACACCTTATTTAATTCTATTAACACAAGTGTCTTACTTTCAACTTTTACTGGCATGTTTTATATTTCAGTCCCCTTTTTTTATAATATAATCATGCATTATGTTAATAGTATTAAATTATTACTGAAATATATATGCAATTCTAACAATTATCATGCCTAACATTTAGAAATTATGGTTCAGATTCTGAATCTTGGTATTTTTCATATGCTTTAAATGAATTTCAAATAAAAAGCTATTTTTTCTTATTTACTTAATTCCTGTAGTACAACAAATGAAAGAAAAAAGTTTCCTTGTCTTTGAAAAAACAACTCACATTTTTCTCAGAGTTCTTTACTACATTAAAACTTGTTTAACGAGTAGTTTATTTGAATTAAAACTTGTTTTAATGTGTAGTTAATTTGAAGTCTGTATGAACTGCTGAAAATAATGGATAAAAGTGCTTCATTTTTCATTTGTTTAGAACACAATTTTTTATCAGTCATTTAAGCAAAGATTTTTCCAGTAGTTTGTTTCAAAATGGTAGCCATTTAAAAAACTGGTATATTGGGTCATGGTATTTTACAATGAATACAAACACATTAAAGATTTTATACTTTGCTGAAAAACATTTTGATTGTATATCAACCGAACATTTTTCTAACAGGTAGTTTTAACTGAAATTCTTTTGATAACCCTTCTCCCATATGATTTTTACATGAAATTGTGTATAAATTTAAATGTTTATAAAACATATTGATTAATGTAAATAAAAATTTCCCGTTTACAGTGACCCAAAATGGTAATGTTTTTAAAAATTATCTTTAATAAGGATCAAATAATTTTTTAAAATGATTAAAATGCCAGATAAAGCTATTTTTCATACCTCTTAGTGAAATTATGGCATGAAACAAAATTTCACTAACAGGGAAAACAGCAAAAAGTGAAGATATTTTTAACCACTATTTCTACAGGCTTTCTTCAAATAAATTGCAAATTCAAAAATACAATATGGAAAGAATAAATTTTTATGTGGTATAAAACTACTTTTTTGTGATGTATAGTAAAACTGTTTTTAGAAGTGTAAAAGTAATATATTTTAAGCAGATTTAAAACGATGTCCTCGAAAAAAGTTACATTTGCGCAACTGTGAAATTTACTACATTAATTTTATGATACACTACTTAAAAACTACTTTTTAAGCAGTTTTTTATTGCTTATTCTAGTATAGAGAATCTCACCATCAGAAATCATATCTCTTCTTTAACAATATTGTTTATTTACTTTTTCTATAAAACAATTTACAAAATTAAATAAACATAATTAATGTGAGAGGTTTTCTCAACTCAAGTTATATATATTCTAATGTGCTAATAGATGTAACATTTTTGCAAGAGATCCAGTGTTAGTCATAATAATAAAAAAAAGGGAAGCATAATAAAGAAACGTCTAAGTAGGAGTATTATTAAAGAATAAAATAAAAATCTGTAAAGATAGTTAAAAACTAACATAAGAAGGTAGCTTGAGATGAAGAGAAGAGCAAATATATTTAAACTGAAAGATTAGTATAGAATAGAACGGATTGGAAAAATGGATCAAATGAGTCATGAATTTTCAAGTCTTAATCAGGTTAACCTTATGGTAACATTTCTTTTGCCTCCTTACCTGTATTCAAAGTGAACCAGTTATGCTACATTAACTTACTCCTTTGCTTGGCATCACTAATGCATATTTGATCAATTTTCAGATTTTTTTAATAATAAATGCAGAGTACTTAAAAATTTATCTATGCCTCATAAAGAGAGATGACCTTTAAAAATGTTAATGGGCGAGGTAAATTCATTGGCAAGATTCTTCCCTTTGTACAATAATTCCATAAACACTAATTTGTTTCATTTCTTTTGGTATTTAAAAAAGATATTAGATACTTCTTCAATAAGAACCATGAAAGAAATCATGTTAAGTGACATCTTCTGTAACTCATGTGCAAGATACACAGAGTAGATGCTTAATAACAATTAAATGCTGAAATATATTTATTAAACAAGCTATTATAACTCAGAAGTTAGATAATTCAGAACATCAACAAATGTTTAAAGAAATCCATTCATTAAGTATAAAACTATAAGAAAATTAACATTTTATTTTCTGATAGTAATAGTACCAAGAGTTCATTTGGCACTGGATATAAAAATTGAGTCAACTAATGAACAAAAACTACTCGTGAAAAAAGCGCTTAAGACATGATACATATAAACATGTCCAGATGCTTTCAGAAAGTAATTTCCATCATCAGGAACACACTAAGTTATTATGTATGTAATAATAAATAAAACTTCACATATTAATTATTTAATTTGTTTTTGTATATATAACAATCGATTGTCATGTATGTTAAAATTATGTCAATTTAGTATGTCTTGTCCGTATGGTGGTCTCAATTGATTATGAGATATATATAACAATTAAGACCACCATACAGATAAGACGTATTACATTGATATAATTTAAACATATATGACGATCAATTGTTATCTATAAAAATTGATATAATTAATATGTGAAGTTTTATTTATTATTATATACATAATAACTTATTGATCATGGAAATTACTTTCCGAAAGCACTTGGATGTACACAATTGTTGGTAAGTGGTTTATATACTCATTATAAATCTTCTTTTTTGATAAAATCAAGAATAATTGTTTATATTGTTAATGATGTATGTGTATACCAGGTGTTTCAAAAATAGGCCACCAAACAACTGCAGTGGTTTTCTTACTTTAAAATAAAGAAAAAAAGTTCCTATAAACATGAAACCTTAAAATACTTCGTTTTCCCGCTAGCTGCCATTTTGTTTTTTCATTAAATTTTTATCTCCAGAATAGTTTGACTAATAATGTTGTAATTTGGTGTGGTACTAAGATAAAGAAAGACCTACTGTTCGAAAAATAAACAACCTTATCTAACAAAATTTTTCAAAATGGTGGCCATTTAAAGTTTTTAAATCCAAATAATGCAAAAATAATAATTTTATTAAAAAACCACTAAAACTCAAAAACATTTTCTTTTTTAATTTTAAACAAACTAGCATACTTGATTTTTTTACTTGCTTTATAAAATAAACAAGCTTTCTACTAAAAATAAATTCATTATTTGAACAGAAAATGCAATAATAATCAAATAATCATCAGTAATGAAGACACGTTTTGAAATATACATGAAACAAGCTCTCACAATAGGCACCTAAATATCCACAAACAGAAAGAAAAAAATCACAACAGGTGCTGGAAATGGCCTACATTTGAAGTACAACATGTGGTACATTTGATGATGCATCATGGCCTTTGCATTAAATGGCATATTTGTTCAAAAATTCCAGGTTGATTCCTTATGATGTTATGTGATTCCATAATTGTCATAGTCTCAACATCATTAATAGGCTCTGAATAAACTAAAGATTTCAAGTGCGCCCACACACAAAGGACTCAAATCAGGGATCTAGCTGGCCATGGTAGCGAACTGTCTCTTCCAATCCAATTCTGCCCAGATGTAATGTTGAGTAGCTGCCTCACATGCAGAGCGTAGTGTATTGGTGCACTCGTGCATGAAGTAGCAGTTACTTCTTTAAAGGGGCAACTCTTTAAAATAGAGGGAATTTAATTTCTAAGAAATGCTTATAATTATTACCATTCAGTGTCTGTGGCAGGAAGTGACAGCCTCAACAAGCTTTCCCTGAAGATCCCATCTACATGTTCACTTTGAAGCGTTCCTGGTGATTTCATTCAAATATGGCGTGGGGATTTTCATCTGCCCACACAATTGTTATGCAATCTTTCATAAAGGTAGCTTCAGCAGTATGCAATACTGAAGGAGTGTATGTGGTATGGATACAACTGCTCGTGCAGCATTCTCCACACTGTTGAATATCTAACTTGTAGCATACCTACTAGCTGTTAAGCACTTACATGTGGGGATCTTCTTCGACACAATTTATAATGTTTTCCTCTAGAGCAACTGTTTTGTTTGCCTTGGTCTTCCTTTAATGTGGAGAGTTCCAGCATCAGAAAGCTTTCAAAAAATTGAAATGAATGTGTGATGATTAGGTTGTTAGTTAGGAAATGCTTCTAAACACAACTGCGCTACTTCCTGGCTACTGCCACTGGCTCATCCGTACATAAAAATATATATACATAAGAATATTGACAATTTTAAATAATATTAAAACTAACAGATTGAGTGCTTTTAACAATGTAAATGTAAACAATAACAGCAGCTCTAAATAATTTTTTTTTAAATATCAGCTGATTAATAAAAACTTTGATTTTAATGTCTCTTATTTTTTATTTTTAACAACAGATGATAATAAAATCACAAAAATGAAGTTTTGTTGTACGTCAGTTTGAACAACCTGTTATGCAAATAATGATATATCAGAAACGTCAATAACTTTATTTTATGAAGCAAGTAAAAGAACCAAGTATGCTAATTAGTTTAAAATTAAAAAATAAAACCCTTTTTGACTCTTGTGGTTTTTAAATAAAATTTATAGTTTTTGCGTTATTTGGATTTAAAAATTTTAAATGGCTGCCATTTTAAAAAGTACTATTAGATAATGATGTTTATTTAAAAAAAAAATCAAAATTTCAAATATAATTAGTCAAACCATTTTGGAGATAAAAATTTACTGAAAAAAAAACAAACAAAATGGTAGCTAGCAAGAAAACAAAACATTTCCAGTCAAATGTTTATGGAATTTTTTTCTTTATTTTAATATAAGAAAACCACTGTGGAGTTTGGTGACCTATTTTAGAAACAACCTGTATATATATATATATATATAAAAATTCTAAATCGCTAGGTGTAGACTGCTACAATATGTTGTATGCTTCAATCTTCACTAAGGATGCTAGCAAACATCACAGTTGGACACAAGAAGGTTAAACATACAAGACTTTTTTAATGCATTAAATAATTTTCGACTTAAAAAAAAATCATTTAAATTATTTTTTATTTTATCTTTAATGTTCAATGTTATTTTTATTAGAAGATGGCAGTTATGAATTCTTCCTCAAATACTGAAGCATTTGCAAATAATACAAAAAAAAATTTTGTAAAAATAGATAAAATAATTTTTACATTAAAATTTAAATAAAGTGTGTATATATATTATAGACATTAAACAACCAAAATCATTTTAATGTAATTCATTGGTTGAGATGCAATTAATTCTTTTTGATGGTATAAAAAAATATTTATAATGCAACATAAAAGCTTCTGAAAAATTTAACTGTAAAAAAAAAATAATTTTATCATAAATATTTATTACAGTAAGAGCAAATGGAAAATGTAGTACATGTGTTTAATTCTACACAATAGGAAAAATATCTTAAATTGAATTAAATACACTTAAATGAAAAAATAAAAACAATTATTTTAAAGTTTATTTAAGTAACATTCAGAATAAATATGTACAATACATTACACCCCAAAAATTAACCTTAAAAAAAAAACAAAGATTTTGTTTGGTATGAAAGTCAATATTGAAAATTCTTTATAAGATTTTAAAAATGAACTGAACCAAATTTTATAAATAACAGATTAAGTAAAACCAACTGCATGTTACTTGAGGAAGATCTCTCAGTTTCCCAAATATGGTTAAAAATGTTTAATGAATTAGAGAAAATTTCCATTTGTATAAAACTTGTTTCAGTTAATCTTAAAAAAAATACAGAATCTGGTGCTATTTTGAAAACAGATTGATGTCTGTGGCAATTATCCAGTTTGATTGCAGATTAAAATAAAATTTACCTTTTTTGATAAAACCATAAATAAATTGTTTATACTGTTAGTGACGTGTATACATATAAAACAATTTTAAACCACTAGGTGTAGACTGCTACAATATACTGTAGACTTCAATTTTCACTTAAAGAATGCTAGCACAGACTAGAGTCAGACACTGAAAGGTTAAACATATAAAACTTTTAGTGCATTAAATAATAATTTTCGTTGACAGAAGATGGCAATTATGAATTCTTCCATCAAATATTGTGAAGCATTTGTAAATAACATAAAAAGAAAGTATTAGATAAAATAATTTTTACATTAAAATTTTAATAAAAAGTATGTGTGGTGTGTATGTATGTATGTATATATACATAATAAATAACACATATTAATTAACATGAAATGTTAAGTTAATATGTAATGTAACTAATAACATGTAATTAATTTATATATATAAAAAAATTACATGTTATTTTCAACTCATATTAAATTCATGTTATTTACAAATCATTAGATGTTATTTTCAACTTTCACAGAATTAATGTATAATTGAAGCAAATTTTTTTGTCTTAATCCCATTAACTAGAAACTAAAAAATAATAACAATCCAGTATATAATAATATTTTAACTAATAAGAAATTAAAATGTTTAATTCTAATATATTACCATGAAAATTATTTAAATTCTTAACCTAGTATTAGTGAAATATATAGATAAAGAAAACAACAATAATAAAATTTGATAAATTACACAGATTTCTTAACTAATAATGCTACTTTTTACAATAAAAATCATAAAAATAATGTGGCTAATAATAGTACAACCTGAATAATAAAAAATAAAGTATTTAAATGCTAATAATGTTTCACGTAGCTCAATCATTTTTTTAAAAATATTTTCATTAATTATAACCTACAGTTTTGATTAAAAATTACCCTTTTTTAATATCATTAAAAATAAAAGTTTACTATTATGACAAAGCAATTGATTTACTGAATTAAGAATTTGAATTTAATGCTTAAGTTTACTCATACAACTAAATGAGATTTTTTTTATACTAATACTATAAAAACATAAAAAATAAATGCCTGCAAGTACAGCATTAATTAATTTTTAAGAACACAATATTAATTTTACAATTCCTACTAATTTATACATTTTACCAGAATTAGGAAAGGATATCTAGTACAAATCTTAAATTGTCTAGTACTATGAAAATAATAACACTGATACAAACAGAACATGCAAGTGTAAAGAATTTAAAATCAGAAATAATTGGCATGAGCATTCTAAGTTAACATGAATTTAATGAACGCATATGATCAGGATGAAAGCTGACATAATCCAGTCTGAGAAAATGGAAGGCACTCTGCTTGATTCTACACAAAAGTAGCTGATAACAGTACAAATTAAACAAGACTAGATAATTGTATTTCATGCCCAATACTGAAATATTCATTATTAAAAATAGCAACAAAAAAAAAATTATTGGCAAATTTTTAAGTCTGTTAATATATACTAAAACACGTATTCAAATGAAAGTAAATTGGGTGTTGTAAAGATACCCCATAAAACTCTACATCTAGAAAAAAAACTCATTCGGCATACTTTAAAATTTGCCAATTCAAATGAAAATTTACTATAAATTACAAAATTTCAAATAGCAGGTTAAAAGAGTCAACAATTTATTCTAAAATATTAATACAAAGTGAATAATTTAAATAAACAATTTTTTTTTAACAGAACATTAATATTAAATAATGTTCAAAATTACAATTCAATTAATCCAAAAATAAATAAAATGCAAACTATATATTTTAAATTGTCTGATAACATAACAGTCTTACAATTCTTAAATACATTCTATATATTACACAAATTATGTTAGTATTATCTAACAACTTTTAAATATAACAAAGCAGAAATTAATATAATATATATGAATATTGTTGTATAAACAATTTATTAATCATTTTCAAACCATAGATCTGATTTGGTGTTGGTAGCTTTAAATTCTTGATTTTTAAAGCTTAATACTCTGTGAAAAAAGTAAAACAAATATAAATTACAACTGAAATTTTCAACTGGTCATACAAATGCAAACACAGTGTCATAAATACACAATTTAATCAAATTAAAAAAATATAATTGTATGTAAATCATTATACGAGGTGCGACAATAAAAGTAATGAGCAGCTTGCGTATGCACACCATCTTTGACCTTGGTCTATAAGCTACTTCTAGTCCAAGCGGCACATTAATGCAACTGCTCAGTCGTGAGTTGTGCTGTAATAAGTGAACACGTGATTGTGTCTCTCATCACAGAAATGAAACTGCAAAATATTGCGCAAGGGTATCCCATTTCTTTTTGCGTTAAATTGGGTGAAAACGCGATGACAATTTATGTTAAGCTTCAGAAGGCTTTTGGAGAGGAGGTTATGTCAAGAGCTCCAGTTTTTCGGTGGTATAAAATTTTTAGTGAAGGCAGAACGAATGTTGAAGATGAAGGCCGCAGTGGACGACCATCAACCTCACGGACAAATGTCAACTTGACCAGGGTGCGTGAAATCGTACGATCTGATCGAAGATTATCCGTGAAAATGATTGCAGAACTCAACATCAATCGAGAAACGGTTCGTCTAATATTAACTGAAGATCTTGGTATGAGAAACATTTGTGCAAAAATGGTCCCTAAAAATCTCACACAACAGCGAGAAACACAGAAAAATGTGGCAGACGATCTGTTAGAGCAAACGGAAATCAATTCAGATTTGTTGAGTCTCGTGTTATCACTGGTGATGAAGGTTGGTTTTTTCAATACGATCCAGAGACAAAACGCCAAAGTTCGCAATGGTGCTCAAAGGGATCACCCAGACCAAAAAAAGCTTACATGTCAAAGTCAAAAGTGAAATGCATGCTTGTGTGCTTCTTCGATTCCAAGGGAATTGTTCATAAAGAATGGGTGCCTCCTGGACAAACAGTTACCCAATATTTCTACAAAGAAATTTTAGAAAGACTTCATAACAACACTAGATGTCCAAAAAGCTGTGATGAGGGTCTTGGAGGATATTACAGAAGATGAGTTCCAGAAATGCTGGAATAAGTGTGTGAAATCAGAGGGGAACTACTTTGAAGGAGACAACACTAAATATGACTAAAACGGTAAGCAACATTTTTTTCACATCAGTCTCATTACTTTATTGTCGCACCTCGTATATATGAGTAAATCAGGAATGGCAGGTGTGTGCTACAGATAGCAGCACATGATACTCCTTGAAGTTCAATTTGCCTACATAAACAGTACGCAAATTGAACCACTCATTTACCTAATAGTTAAAGGAAAGTGAGGGTAAACTACTGTTTTACTTCAGCAATATTATTTAGAAGAAAATAGGTGAATTATTATCCAAATTGAAAAATGTAATCTCAAACTGTACCTTACGCAACTATGAGAAGTTAAAAAAGTAAGAAACATTAGTCAATTTTTCACATATTTCCAAATATATATTTATATGACATGTTAACCAAATGAAAGAATAAAGTAGATCATGATATTAAAAATGGTAATAATGAGTATCTTATTAAAATGTGATATTAGATTGTACAAAAAGTCAGAATTTGGGCTGCAAAGCACAGTTGGAGATATTAAGTACAATAACAATTTGTGAATTTCTGTCAAAAAACCTAACACTACAACAACCCAAATACTAAACATATAAACAGACAATGGGTACTTACCTACGCTCGCTAACCTCTTACGTATTAACGCCACCGCAGCTACAGCTTTATTTAAAAACAAAGTAGTCAATCAGATTTCGGTGGATTAACATTAATTGGATTTCGGTGCTATAACATTAAGGTTACATTATTACAACATTAAGGTTATAAGTTATATACAACTTATATATTATGCATATTTAATGTTAACTATAAGAGGTTAGCGAGCGTAGGTTATATTTAGTTAGGTTATTTTGATATACGTACGATTTGTCAGTACACGAAGTCAACATAACCTAAACAGCAGCCGTAGCAGTAGTGGCATTAATACGCAAGTACCAGACAATGTTATTGAGTCCTCATAAAATTTTTTATAAATGGTCAATTTTTTTGAGAGAACAATTTTTTATGTTTATGTTTTAGTATGTGCTCAAAATAATACAATCATAAAAAATAGTGTAAAAACCTTTCTTGAAGATAATAAAATAAGGAACCAAGTATTTATAAAAATTAACATTCATTAAACAAAGATAATTTAAAACAGGATTGGAAAAAAGGAAAACTGTGCAAAAAAATTAAATGATCAGAGGATATGTAAGGCTTAGCTCATAAAAAATATGATGCAGTAAATGTAATCATTAATTAATTAATGATTACCTGTAGTGATAAATATGAATGAATAAATAAATATGAAATATTGTGAATAAGAATGTCATTTAAGCTAAATCGGTGGCACCTTTGTAGTAGTTACACATCTAATCAAACACATTTCATCAGCTTATGAGTTGTAATTTGTGTTTGGAAACATGTTTTAATATTAATCAAATTGATTTTAAATATAAATAGTTTTTTAATAATATTTACAAATTCTTTTACAATAATTCATATCTGTAGATATAAATATTATAAATTTAAAAAGAAACTACACAAAAATTCTAGATTTTTTTTGCTTGAAAATAGATTAAAGTAACAAAAAAGCATGATTTCTACAAAATATATGGAAATGAAAATATTCTTGATTAGATATGAATGCATAATTATTAGGAATTAATAAATAAAATTACTGTTCTTAATCTTACTTATCTGTTTATTCATTGTTTAAGTAAAATTGTAATTATTTTACTCATTTACTAAAAGATCAGATAAATGAACTAGTATTTATATTAAATCACCACCTGTTCTATTTGTACAATTAGTGTTTTAATTTTATCTACTATACAAAGAAATTAAAAGTTATTGTATTTTTGGGTTTTTTTTTAAATTAAAATTAAATCGCAAATAAAAAAGCTATTAAAAGCAAATCAATCGGGCTCCACTTATTAAGAGCATAAAGCTTTTTTGATATGTTTTTAGAAAACCAAACATTGCACAATGTTGACAACAATAAATATACACTACCTTTTACAGGTAGTGCATTTTTTATTTTATTTTAAATATACCCTCCTAAATATCAACTAGCAACAAATCTTTACATCGTAAGGCCCTACTGAACATAATTTGCACTTCAGGTAAGATCTGTATGCTTGACAAAACAAGATTTCTTTGGATAAAACTTTGTAACTTTATAAAACGTAAAGGCTGAAACCGAGAAAGTTGTTTGATTAATTTGATGTAATTTAAACAAAAATTAAACATAGAATCATTTTAACATTTCTGTAATATTCCCATGACCTGCTTTAACAATTTTAAATAAGTCAATTATTTTTTGACCGTTAGCAAGAAAAAGTTAAGGAAGGGAAACATTTTTAAATTGAATTTAAAACTAAACCAAAAAATAAATGTCATTGCACAATATATAGCAATCTATTAAAACAGTCAATCCAAATCTTTACGGAACAAGTATCGGATACACGTATCAAATTTAAAATGCAACCAATTACTGACAAGTAGAATAACAACTTGTATTAATTTACTAATAAAAATTAATATTTCATTTAGTCTTCAATTTTTTAATTTACTTCTAATTCTAACACTTTTGTATAAATCTCTGTTTCACAGGAATATTTATGTGGAAATTGGATTAGAGAAAAAAATAGTTCAAAGAAATTTTAAATGCAGATACGTTTACCATTTCAAACATGATATAAATATCAGCAAATAAGATATATGTGACCTGTCTAAAATTTTCTAAACTACGTTTGTATTCTAATTTTCTACACATACATTATAACAAAGTATGTCTCTGTAAATTTAACAGAGAATAATGAAGCAGAAAATAAATTCTGATAAATTATAATCTCCTGCTAGAAAGAAGTAGTTTGCTAGACTATTTTTTACTCATTTTTATTTTAAAGCAAAACTCTTTACAATTTTGTAAGTATTAAAACTTGAGGAAAATTAATAATATAAATATCCAATAAATTTGTATTCAGGTTTGGAATTGGAACTCTTTTGTCCAACATCATTCTTTTTAAAAAGAAATAGTATTAATAACTATATGATTTAATTAGGGAAAATCAAACAATTACATATTCGCTTACACTTCTAATGTAAGAAATGAAAATAATCCTGTATTTTATATGCACATATCACAAGAGCTAACCTTATATTTAAATTAAAATGTACGAGGTGAGGTGATAAAACCAATGATTACAAAATATTTAGACTAATAAAAAAATTAGATTATACATACCTCAATCTTCTTTCTTATCCCCTTCCTTTGAAACTTTTAATTGTAGAAGTCTATGTTCTTCTAGCAGCCTATCGTACTCTGTTTTCAAACTTTCAGACTGACTTTTCATAGCTTCCTTATCTTTCTTTTCATGAGTCAAATCTTTTTCAACCTTACGCAATTTTTCTTTCAGATCATTAATTTCTTTATCATGGGCTTCATTGGTACTATTTTGGGCAGCTTCGCCAGAGCCCTTTTGGGCCATTAAATCTCTGGCAGCAGTAGTAGCAGATTTAGCTTGGGCCATTGCGGCTTCACTTTGGGCCAACAATGTAGCCTGAGTGGTAATCAGTGAAACTAATCTACGTATAACAAGACTTAAAAACAATGCGAATCCAGAAATGTAAAAATTCCTTTGGGCACGAAACAATCTCATGTTAACCTGCATTTCAGCATCAAGGTGTGCATGTGAATCTGAAAGTTCAGGACTTGAATATTTCCTCATTTCTCGAATTGCATCGAGTAAAAATAGAATTAGTATAAAAAGAATAAATGCGAAATACCATGAAGCTTGACTGCTAAATGTCTGAACAAACCTAGACCTGAAAATTTTTTGCCATCTCTTTGGAGATGTAACTGGCAGAACCAGCAAAAGAACAACAATAATTTCAAAGTATAGAAAACCAGCTATCAATGTCCACTGTAAACTCATATTGAATATTAAGTGTACCTAAAACTTAATAGTACACAATCTTTCTTAACGCACAACGCAATCACAACGGATGACTCGACTCTAAGTACATAACAGTTCAGAAATATAACACCATTACCATACCACTAGTATGATTCAACCAATATTTTCCCATATTCGGTGATTTAATATTTTAAAGCAAACATTTTACAGTATATCAGTTTACGAAAAAAACGTATTAAAAATATTATTTTCGATATTAAAAAAAGAACCTCATCACAAACGGTACTTAATCTTCAGTTTTATTCATTTTAACGAGTAACATTTAAGGTTTAGTAGCTTTACACTAATTTTATAGCAAATATGAATATTTAAAGGTGATTTGACCTTTTCTATAATTATTAAACAAATTTTTGGATCCCTTAACTTTTTTATTCATGTAGTCAAATAACTTTTTATAGTTTGTATCACTGTCATTTAAAAAGTAGAGGGGTAAATTTTGACGTGTCTTTTACTGCGCATGTGCGGAACAGCCTTACGTGGCAAGGCAGCAGCTGATGAATATAGTGTTCAACTCCGTGATGTATATTTTTCGTATTGATTGTGTGTTACATTAAATTTTCATTTGTTTATAATTTCGGTACGTTTATTATTTAATTTTCATTTGATTATTACCATTGTTCATATCTTAGTCATAAATATTTGTAAGTGGTTAATAATGTGGCATTCTTGATCTGACAGCATACTTTGACAGTTTTTTAATTCTATAGTTTAAATTTGAGAAATGTTTTGATAAAGTATTTAGGACAGAATTTTTATGCTAAGCATTTCGTCATAGTGTGTATGAGTTTTCCCTGCTTAATTTGTCGTGTTACGTTTAAGTTACTCAGGTTAGGTTTTGTTATTTTCTTTCATGACCTTAAAATCTATTATTTTTTTAGCCATAAGTGATGTTAATAATCATGAATTGGTAGTATATACGTGTACAGTTTTTATGTAAAGTATTTATTTAATTTGAGTTATTATAATGAAAGCCACATATGTTATCCCAATTATATTGCTAATTTAAACTATTAATATATAATTATTGTTTTTACAACTTAATTTTATTTTGCCTGTTTTGAAGTCCAGAAGTGGTAGAATTTGTTTTTTAGTTATTTTAAAATTCTTTTTTTAATTAAAGTAGTAAGTAGTTTATATAAATTTTTATTAAAATGTTTGTAATATGTAAAATATTTACTTATAAGTATGCTTGTTTTTAGTTTACTGATAGATGAAATTGAGCATAGATGTGCAGGCTCATATATATATATATATATATATATATATATATAAAATAATTATTAATTTATATCATTTTTATTTCATTGTATATATTTTTATTTTGTCAACATAATATATTCAAGTATTGTAGAGGATTATTTGCTATTTAGCCTGTTGGGAATATGTTATCCAGGTCAATTTTTTTATTTTTATATATAAGTTTGATTGTTGTTATTCTCGAGAACCACTGGCACAGCTAGTGTAACTATTATAGGAAACAATTTTATTGAGATGTTGAAATTGTCAACAGTTTATCATTAAATACAGTAATAGTGTCGTACTTGTATATTACTTGACATTCACCCAACCTTCAGAACAGTCAGCTTTGTAATAATTCTATATCAGTATAGAATTATTACAAAGATATTACATGATGCTGTAACTCCAAAATTCATTATTGTTGTTGTTTATTCTTTGGGCAAAGGTTAAATTAGCAGTATCCCAGTTTCATATTCTTGCAGCATGGTGCTGTCACCCGGGTCTGTGAATATTTGATACACCTTATTTACAGGTAACCCCGTGATTATAGGGGCAGTTTGGCAGCCTGCCCCACAAATTAGCAGCATTTGCGTGGATTAGTGACAGTCTCTTATCAACTCAGATTTTTTGTTTGCTCATAAAATCTGAGGGAAAATAAAATATTTGTTAAATAACAAAATTATTATTTATAGAATTTTAAAATAAGTGTAATCAACTGCAAACATTATTTAATGGTAAAGATACAGAAATAAGTTAATCATAATTTGTAGGAAGTTCCTATTAATAATATAAATCATGTGTTGAAAGTATGTTTATAATTCAGTAGCTGGTTGTAACTGAGAATTTATGATTGAATTACAAATTAATTTCATTATTTTATAGTCTTGTTTTGTCATGTTTATGATATATAATTATTCTATAAGTGCTAAACATTAAGCAATGAAGTTTTCCTCGGTTTATGAACCGTTGAAACTTAATAAATTAAGGCATATGTTAATATTTGCCTAAGGATTGTAACAAAATTTAAAGTATTTCATGAAATCACATCATATATGGGGCACTAATTAATTTACAAAACTTCAAGATAATATAAAAGATTTAAAAAAAAAATCATCTAAGAATACGTACTACTGTCTGCTGAAAGCCCTTTTTTAAGTTAGGAACTAATATAACCATACTTAATCTCTCAAACCTATACATATTATCTAACTGAATGAACAAAATACGGTGTATGTTTACAAATCATGTAATCATTTCTGTTAAAGGGTTCTCCAGTAAGTGCACTTCTTTATTTTTTGATGTATTCCCAGTCAAATTTAAATTCTATTTGCTATACAAACAAGAGATAGAGGTTGAGAGTGAGACTCTTAGAAACAAAGGTAGAGAATGTTGGATTATTTACTTTATTACCACCATTTCCTCCCTCTATGAATCATGAGACCTTACTGTTGGTGAGGGAGTTGAGTGCTCAGTGATACAGAGTAGCTGGACCGAAGGTGCAACCATATCGGAGAGGTATCTGTTGAGAGCCAGACTAAGAAATGATTCCTGGAAGAGGGCAGCAGCTCTTTCAGTAGTTGTTAAGGGCGTAGGTCAGGACGACTTAAACGGCCATATCAGCATCACTCGGTCCTCTGAGTACTGCGCAGCTGAAAGCAATGGAAAACTACAGCTGCTTTTTTCCAAGAAAATATAGCTCTCTGCATTTTCGTTTAGCCATAATGGAGGTGCCTTCCTTGGTAAAATATTCCAGAGGTAAACTAGTCCCCCATTCGGATCTCCGGGTGGGAACTACTAAGGAAGGGGTCACTAGAAAATTAAAAAATAACATTCTACGAGTCGGAGCGTGAATGTTGGAAGTCTAAAAAAGGTTGGTAGGTTAGAAAATTTAAGGAGGGAAATTGATAGGATAAATGTAGTGTAGGAATTAGCGAGGTTCGTTGGGAAGTGGAAAACGACTTTTGTTCAGGTGATTTTAAAATAATTAACTCAGCGTCAAATAATGGGCAGGCAGGAGTAAGATTCGTAAGAAGATAGGGAAGAGAGTAGAATATTTCAAAATGCATAGCGATAGAATCATTGTAATAAGGATAAAATCGAAACCTAAACCAACAACAATCGTTAACGTCTCTATGCCTACAAGCGCCCATGATAACGATGAGGTAGAGTGTACAATTAAACACATAAAAAGGAGATGAAAATTTAATAATAGTTGGAGATTGGAATACAAGCATTGGAAAAGGCAAGGAAGGAAATATAGTGGGTGAATATGGGCTGGGCAAAAGTTATGAAAGAGGGGACAGACTTACAGAGTTTTGCACGAACTATAATTTAATAATTGCCAACACCCAGTTTAAAATCATAATAGAAGAATATACACGTGGAAAAAGCCAGGTGATACTGTAAGGTATCAGATAGATTATATCATAGTTAAGCAAAGATTTAGAAATCAACCCGTCGACTGCAAAACTGGAGCAGATGTTGATAGCGACCATAATTTAGTGATAATGAAATGTAGTTTGGGGTTTAAAAACCTGAAGAAAAGGTGTCATGAATCGGTGGAATTTAGAGAAGGTTGATGAAGAGGAGGTAAAGAAGATTTTTGAGGAGTACATTGCAAGAGTTCTGAGTAAAAAAGATAAAGTAGCAAATGTAGAAGAAGAATGGGAGAATGTTAAAAAGGAAATTCTTAAATCAGCAGAAGCGAACTTAGGTGGAACACAGAGAACTGGTAGAAAACCTTGGATTTCAGACTATATATTGCAGCTGATTGATGAACATAGAAAATATAAGAATGCTAGTGATGAAGAAAGTAAAAGGACCTATCGACTATTAAGAAATACTATAAACAGGAAGTGCAAACTAGCGAAAGAAGAGTGGATTAAAGAAAAGTGTTGAGAAGTGGAAAGGCAAATGAACACTGATAAAATAGACGGAGCATACAGGAAAGTTAAGGAAAATGTTAGGGTACATAAATTAAAATCTAATAATATGATAAACAAAGATGGTACACCGATTTATAATATGAAAGGCAAAGTCGATAGGTGGGTGGAATGTATTGAAGAGTTATATATAGAGGAAATGAATTAGAAAATGGTGTTATGGAGAATAAGAGGAAGTCAACGAGGATGAAAGGGGAGAAACAATACTGAGATCTGAATTTAAGAGAGCTACCAAAAGTTTTCACTCTGATTCCTGGCCATAGAGTGAGAAATAAATAATTGAAATTCTAGGAATTGGGATAAGCTTATTGGTTTCTTATGGATTTGACCTAACAAATTGAATAAAATGGTTTCCAAAACTTTATCATTACTAGTTTTCATAATACACAGTGTAAAACAGAAATGTTTATTATCTAAAAACATGTTTTTTTTTTACATTTGTAATACAAAAACTTGTTTAATAACTAATAGATGCATAAAATATATTATAAAAATGCGTATAGAATTTAATTCTGAGAAAATTGATGTAAAATAGTCCAATAAAAAAACAAGTAAAAGTTCAAGAGATTTGATTTTAACACTTCGTATTAATACTTTCTGTATGATAACTTTTAAATTTTATCAAATACAGAAAATGAAGTTAATGTACAATCTATACAATGATAAGAAAATAAAAATGCAATTTATATGTTTAATAAAATATACAAATTTAAAAAAAATTGTTTTTCTACTTCACTACATTTGACTGGCTGCATGTTTTTGGGTTGCTAGTATTGCTCTTTAAAATTCTACATGACTTGTTAATTTATGCAGCAGCATCTATAATACGAACAATTAGCTAACTTTTCTATTGTACACTACTTTTCATCCAACCCCACATATAAAAACCGAATGGTGTTAAGATCAGGTTGTCTTGGTGGCCAGGAGTGTTGGCCCGTCGTGGCCAATCCATTAGTGTGGAACCCACCAGGTTGGTCTAGTGGTTAACGCATCTTCCCAAATCAGCTGTTTGGAAGTCGAGAGTTACAGCGTTCAAATCCTAGTAAAGCCAGTTATTTTTACATGGATTTGAATACTAGATTGTGGATACCGGTGTTCTTTGGTGGTTGGGTTTCAATTAACCACACATCTCAGGAATGGTCATTTACACTCATACATATCATCCTCATTCATCCTCTGAAGAATTATCTAAGCGGTAGTTACCGGAGGCTAAACAGGGGAAAAAAAAAAATCCATTACTGTGGAAATTGCTCATTTAAATGTACCAAAATGGCATGTTAGAAGTGGGGAGGTGCACCATTATGCTGAAGTACATGCGGTATCTTGATGCTTATGGAACATCTAATAGTAGCGGCAATTGCTCTTTAAGGAATGCAAGTAAATGTCTGAATTTAGACGTTCTGGGAGAAAGAACGGTCAAGTTAGCTATTTCGTAAACCACACATTGATGCTAAAACAATGTTGGAAATTACGACCTACTGTCATGTGTGGATTGACTTCTGGCCAAGTGTGTTCGTTGTGAAGGTTATTGTTACCATCTCAAATAAACTGAGTCTCTTAAGTAAATAAAATGAAGTTATGCAAGTGATGGTTCATATTCAGCTAGTTGTGATATTGCCAACGAAGAAGAAAATCTCTTGATTGAAGAGTTTGTACTCATTGGTTATGTTAAGGATACAGCTTGTTGTTACGAAGTGTGCATCACACTGTAGACTGGGAAATGACAAACCGCTGGGAAAGATTTCATATACTAATACCTGGACTGCGTTGAGTTGCTTTGAGAATGGTTTCATCAATATTAGCATAATTATGGGCAAAACGGTCATGGTGAGTACTAATGCTGGGAATTGTACCCGTTTCTCACAGTGTATGGATTGTTTTGCTAATTGTTTCAGGATTTGGTAGTCTGTGGTTAGAAAAATGTCTGCTATTCAGCAGCAGCAGTTGCATTTCCATCACACACTCCCAAGATAAAAATCATGTTGGTGTTTTCCTCATTCGTAAATAACAAAGGCATTGCTGCAGTGATACCAATTAAAACACACATACACTTGATTAAACCACACTGTACTGGCAACAATTTAGAACAGTAATGCAGAACATGCAATGCACTGATTTCATATCATAAAATGCATTATCGTCCAGCTGATTTCTGTTACCAACTTACAAAATCATAATTTCTCAAATTTTCAATTTGACAGTGAATTCGAGAAAGATAAATAATGTTTATTGTCTGAATAACATTTAGTCATTTTTTCTTCTTTTTTTAAATTTTATTTTGATTTTTAATACAACTCTATTTTTTATATAATTGAACTTTGTAGAAAAGCATACTTGCTTTGTACATATAATCCCTTTGTTTTCATAGAGTGTTAGTAATAAAATCAAATTTGTAGAAATTATATGTGTCTTTTATTGGTCTGCTTTACATCAATTTTCTCAGAATTAAATTACCTACTAGTTTTGATAATAAATGTTATGCATTTATTAGCAATTAACAAGTTTTTGTATTAAAAATTAAAAAAAAAAAAATTTTTTTTAGATTACAAATATTTTTGTTTTACATTGTATATTATGAAAACTACTGGAATATAATTCTAGAAACTATTTTATTCAATTTGTCAGATCAAAAATCATAAGAAACCATAAAGTTTACCCCTCTAATTTGAATTGCTAGAAATTCAGTATGGTTTTGTTTCACTCCTTGCCCAGGAATCAGAGCAAACTCTTTCGCTAGCCGTAACTTCCTAACAAAGCATTTCCTGGACCCAGGTTTGTATGAACATTTTTTTAATTTTGCTAGTGGAATGAGCTCAGAAAGCACCAGTAACACCACATGAATCACTCCGTATATACCCATAATATTATTAATTCTGTGATTTAAAAGGGTCTTTGAAGGGAAATTTTGGTGAGATAGAAGACAAATTTTAGAACAAAACCTGCTTCCATCTCAAATGTGGGATTTAAAAAAAAAAATTTATATATATATATATATATATATATACACACAAGTGTTTGTGTGTGCTTGCTTGTATTTATATATTTTATGTGCATGCATACATACACATACATTCAGGTGGGTGAATAAATACATTTATGCACATGCATGCATGTGTGCTTGAGGGACAGAAAGGGAGAGAGAGAGAGAGCGAGCGAGTGTTCAGGTTTACTTATACATAAAAATGAAAAGGGAATACAGCTCATTTGGCCTTAATTTATTGTTTTACATAATTTTTAAGAAATCATTCTTTTACTGTTTGATATCAAGCATTACATGACAAAGTAATGCTGACTGTTATTTGTAAAATGAACGTTTTTTAGAGTAACACACAACACTTAATAAAACAGTGTAATCTGGTTTTAAATGCATGAATATTTATGGACAGCTATATAACAGCTAAAGTACCTCAAATTAGAATTTTTGTGGGACTGAAAACATATTAGATTAAGCATATAGAATGGCCAGAAAAAGACTACTAAATACTGAATATAACTTTTTAAGTGAAACACTAAATTGTTGTTTTACCTAAATTAAAAAAGACATTTATTGAAGAAATTACAAAAGAATAAATGTGAGTTTGCCAAGGAATTCAAGTGATGCTGAACTTGTAGTTATAGCAGTTTAGTTTTTGTATTTTTAGGCATTATGTTTTGGGTAGTAGTTTGTTTTTTGTCTTGAAAAGTACATTATATTCACCTTTTATTAAATTTGTGACCTTTTTGAATTGTTATCTATATACTATTAGCTTTGATTCTGTTTTTATTTATGCTAGAGTGAATTTCTGAATGTTACATTTATAGGTGCTAAGCATTTTTTTTTTTTTTTGGTTGGCCACCGTGGCGTGAGTGGTAGCATCTCAGCCTTTCATCTGGAGGTCCTGGGTTCAAATCCTTGTCAGGCATGGAATTTTCACACACGCTACAAATCATTCATCTTCATCCTCTGAAGAATGCCTAACAGTGGATCCGGAGGATAAAAAAAAGATTTTATACTCTTAATTCTTTTATGTTATTCTTAGAAGACCTGGATGTGTTGAATAATCTGTGATTGGTGATTCTTAACAGCTTTGTATTATGTGAGCTTGGGGTGGTTGAAAAAAAGGATCTATTCTGTTTTATCTGTTGCAGCTTTCTCTCTCTCTCTCTTTTTTTTTTTTAGGTCAAGTAATGCTCTTTATTATTGTGTTTTTGTTCAGTTGTAAACAATTATAAATTATTAATTTGTAGTATATCTTGTTTATGAATAGTAAGAAAATTTTTCCTACTTTAGTTTTGTCTTTTCATAAGGTGATTGACTGATGCCAATGTATCACTGCGAATATATTACTTTGTGAGTATTTGTTTTTTTCTGAATTATGTAGATGTTTCTATTAGGTTTTTTATAATTATTCTACATTGTGTTTCACATCTTCATCTGTTAGTATTTAAATGATGACATTACTGCTAACATTAATTGTAGCATTATAAAAAGAACAAATACAACTTTTCTCTACGCAAAGTTTAATTTAAAATACAGTTTACTTAGAGGTATTCTAAATATTTCCAGTTAAAATATCAATAAAAAATAATTGTGACAGTATATATTTTAACAACAATAAATGCTTTGTTTAAAACTTCAGTTATAAAAAAGGCAAGTAGGTAAAGTGGTAGTATAAAAAGAATTTGTTAAAATATCAAAAAGAATAGTACAAGTAAGTTATTGTACAAATTTATTTTTAATCAGTTTTACAGCTGATAGAAAACTTATGTGAAAGCAGAAATACAATTGTATAGTGTATCATAGAGTTGCCACACCTTTCCCCCCAATTAACATATTGCTATTGATTTGAATGTTGTGTTCAGTTCCTAAGATTTCTTTACTGTGATTGGTATTCCTACTCTCTCGCTTACTTGTTTGTGTGTTTGATTTGAGCTGACTCGATTACAGTGCTGAGTAATTTTGGTGACATGTATTCGAGTGTACAAACGATGACAAATGGAGCAACCAAATTTTAAAATAATGAGTGCATATTGCAAACTCTTTAGCACTGATCTGTCTTGTAAAGCAAAAATGCTTGATTTAGAGAACACGTGTTTGTTTCTGGCAATGTTAGACAGGCCACATGAACAAAAGAAAGTGTGGGTGCAGACATGTCACAATCAACCTACTCAGTTGAACAGTCACCTATTAAATCTCATTGTAAACGAGTAATCAAACTTAACAGATCGTGGTATAGTGCATGATCATATTAAAAATGATGTTAATGAAATACCGTATTTATTCGAGTACCTTATTCTGTCACAACAGAAATGTGTCAGTCATATGCTCGTGAAATCGCTAAATCATTAAATAAAGTTGATTTTAAAGCAAGCCGTGGATGGATAACACGATTTTTTGCACGAACTGATTTGTCAATAAGACGAAAGACGACCATTTCTCAACGACTTCCAGACGCTTATGAACAAAAAATATTACATTTTCACAAATACATCATAAATCTTAGAAAAGATAATGGCTATTTGCCTTCTCAAATAGGAAACGCTGATCAAACCCCCGTATATTTTGAAATGCCATTTGACAAAACCGTAAACAAAAAAGGTGAAAAAAGTGTTACGATTCGCACTGGTGGTAATGAAAAACAAAGGTTATGCTTTGCATTACTTCTGATGGATCAAAATTACCTCCGTAGATTGTTTTTAAAAGAAAAACTCTTCCTACCGTACAGGTAAATGGAGTTATTATCAGAGCACAGAAATCAGGTTGGATGTACGAAACCTTAATTTTAGATCGGATCAGGTGTATATGGCAAAAGCTATCAGGAGATTTACTTAATAAAAAAAATACCGGTATGCTAGTAATGGATAGTTATCGGGGGCATACGACTGATAAAATGAAAGACATTCAAAAAAAGGGTATGACAGACCAAGTAATAATTCCAGGGGGATTGACCATCTCTATTCCAACCACTAGATGTCTGCATTAATAAACCGTTCAAATCTGCATTAAAACAACTGTGCAGAAAATGGATGGCTGATGAAAATTTCTTTCTCACGCCTACAGGAAGAATCAAACGCCCAGATTTTAACCGGATTTGTGTTTGGGTAAAAGATGCTTGGGAAGGTATTTCCACGGAATTAGTAAGGAAAATTTTAAAAAATGCAGAATATCTAATGAACCTGATTCTAGTGAAGACGATCACCTTTGGCAGAGCGACGTGGAGACTATCGGTAACTCTTCTACAGACATTGACAGTGACAGTGATTAATTAAAAATAAAATCCCTATTAAAAAGTTTATTGAAATTATCCTTTTCAACGTGATACTTTCTTTTCGTTTTATTGGCCTGCTGATTCTGAACTAAACTAGTACTTACGGTAATTAATTATTAATGTAATATTACTATTGTAATTTAAATGAACGAATTATATGCTTTACTTTCTGAATATTTTCGTATTTACGAAAAATATTGCATTTTAAAATACCGGTATATACTCGATTTTTTTTAATAGATTTTCGGTCGGGAAAATCGAGGTGCGGGGCTTATTTGGGGGTAATCGAATAAATACGGTAGTTTTGATCAACTTTTATGAATAAATTATCAGATGGAGACATGAAAAAGCCCTTAAAACAAAACACAAGCGTTGTTTTCTATGAATTTGCAGTTTTCCAAGAATGTGATTTTCTGGACTAAGAAGTTCAGAGATTATTTTGTGTGTAAATTGGGAAGCAGCCCCTACATGTCGCAATAGGGGTCAGGATGACCTCGCTATTCAAGCATATTTTTTTTTTTAAGTTTCTGAATGGTAATTCTCATTTGCAGTTGTTGGAAAGATGGTTATACCTCAAATTGAAGAAAGGATATCGTGGAACTTGTCTTGTTGGAAGGCCATTTTGTTCATTAACGATTCCTAAATGAACAGTTGGATGTATTCATAAGCATCACCAGTCCCATTTGCCCCATTGGCTTCCATGAAGCTTAAACCTTACCACACCCAACAACTCGTTGTGGGAAATAATCAGGGCCTATGTATCTCATCATTGATATGGAATAAGTAAAAATTGTTAAGAAAAAGAAAAATTGGAGAATGTTTTTGAACTATAACTCCCGAGTTGCTACCCAACACGTTTGTGGAATTGATCCATTGGATAAATCATTTGTAAGTACAAATATGTATTAATGTCCAAAATGTATTCTAAACCCATAACTATATTTATCTAGGGATACGGATACTGTTATTTCCACCTTGCTACCGCCTAGAAGTCCAAAATTTTCTTTATACTAGATTCCTAGGTCGGTAGATTGGTTGTGAAGGTGCAGTTACTTGCTCCTCAGATTTGACCGCGCTAGATTTTTTCTTGTGGGGGTTTCATTAAAGATCAGGATTGAATTCTGGTACTTATTTTGTCCAATTTTTCTGGTCAAAAGACTTATTTAAAACCATGAAATCGCCCTTAATTTTGATCTCAAGAAGTCCAGTATTGCTTCATTTTATCCTTGCAGAAAAAGTGAACGCTTCTGTTAGTCATACTTCTGGTTTTATATTCACTGGAACCATTTTCTTATATTAATATCCCGAATCAATTTCTGAAGCATTACATACACACACACACTCACATATATATATATATATATATATATATATATATATATATATATACACACATACAAATAAAAGGTGTTTCAGGAAATTTCAGCTAAATGTACGTATGTACTCTTCTGGTTAAAATAATGAAAAAGAAAAGTATAAACATCGGTCTAACCCAGACAAACGTTTTCCCTTTAAATTGAAACAGTGCGTACAGTGAAAATAAAAGCTTGCAGACAGTCACTATGCAAATGGAAAAAAGAAACATGTTTTTTGGCATTATTACTTTTTTCTCGTAATATTAGGCTCATTCGGAAACAGTGTATTCCACAATTCAGTGTGTTTTCATAAAATTTTTTCTACCATTAACATTTATTAGACAATAATTTCTTTATTAATATTCAGCTTGCTTATAAATATTTCTTACTATATAGTACAAAAACTAATAATTTGTACTTGTATTAATAGGGTAATTATTACAGTCCCTCTATTAAGAGAGTCATAAAATGAATGACCACTTTATACGAATAAAGGTTTATTTATATGACTTGTAATGGGTATTAGCATCAATGATTATAGAAAAATCATCATGTAGGCCTGTACCCTAAAAATTATAATAATTTATTAATAGCTTAGTCATTTTATACGTATATATAACCAAGTAATCTTTTTTCGCATTGTTGATTAATATTCAATACTAATGTTTACTTTTCATTTTCAATAAATTGATTTAGTTTAATTCTTGGCGTGTCCCGGTACGAACTTTATAATTGTTTCCTTCTGTAATGTGTTCTTAATGAATTCTATGTTTTTATTAGTGAATTGTTTCCCAATAGCAGAATTAAATCCATAATTAAGAATAAAATAAAATTTCGTAGTCAAGCTCGTAAAATAGTTAATATTGTACACGATTTTATGAAGAAGCTACAAAGTTATGAAAATTAGATGACAAAATTTAATACACATTCAAAAATGTGAAGAAAGAAACCTAAACTGTAGTCGTGATCATTCAGCACACTAAAAAATTATAAACAACGTTCAAAACCAGTTAGTGGATTAAACAGTTTTGTTCAAGACGAACAGTTAACAAGTTACACGCAAAATATAATGAACTGCCTATATTAAATAATTACGTGAAGAACTTCCAAGAGTTTTCAATTTAAAGGTTCTATAACTAATCTATCATCATTGCTGAAAGAGTTACGGTTTAAGTGCTGCAATACTGATGATAATAGGAAACTTTTGATAGAGAAAAAACATTCGGTGGAAGAGGATAGAATATTTAAGAAAAATGACCGATTTCCGAAAAGAAAATTCTTCAGTTGTTTATTTGGACGAATCGTATATTTTAACGTCCCATTTGATGACAAAATCATGATCGGATGACAGTGTACAGGAGTAAAAGTCCCAATTAGTGAAGGTGTTCGGTTAATCGTAATCCACGCTGGAGGAGAAGTAGGGTTCATTCCGAATGCCATGTTGATTTGGAAAACGAGTTCAAAAAGCGGCGACTATCACGAAAGCGTCAGTACAACAGTTTCATGAAATGTGCATCTGAAAAATTAATTCCTGGTCTTCCGCCCCCCAGTCAGTGGTTGTTATCGGTAATGCGCCATACCACAGTTCACATCTAGAGAAGTCTCCAAATTCAAATGGTAGGAAAAGTGGCATGATTAATTGGTTAGAAAAGAAGAATATTCAGTTTAATAAAGCAATGTTAATATTATAATTTTTTGACATAATTAAATCGCATAGAGATTCAAAAATAAAGTATCTTTCCATCCCGATTTAAATCTGATCGAGATGGTATGTTCAACTATGAAAAAATATATTAATAATAACACAACATTTTTAATGTCAGATATTAAAAAATTAGCTGAGGAAAAAATGAATGAAAGGAATAAGGATGTTTGGAAACCATATTGCAAACATGTAAAAATAGCTGGATTTGAGTGTAAGAAGGTGGAACCACTAATCGTCGAAATGATGGATAAATTATTGTACATTAGACAGTGGTAGTGAAAGTGACTGTTCCAATGATGACAGAGAAGATCGTGAACTTGAACAGGAACTGGACTTATAATGGAAATTTCAAGTAAGTGTTAATGATAGTACAATCAACAATGAAAACAGACATATAAAAAATAATTTTAAAGTCTAAATATTGTAGAAAAAAGAATTTTGCAATAATAATTGTACATCTAGTTTAGTATAATTACAAATACAATATACATTCAAGCACTAGTTGTGATTTTTGTAGTTAAAAATGTACCCAAGTTAAATTTTTTGTTTTTACAATCTTCATTTATTGATTATTAATACTAATTACATAATAATGAATTATAACTAATAAAATATGAAAACTGTTATAAATTAACTTGCATAAATAAATGTACAACATTTACAACATTTTCCTATTATGTGGGTGTAAATGTTTTCAGGTTTTGTAGTATTGCAGTCTCGACCTTCTCCAACACAAGCTTTTATTTTAATTGTGTGCACCATACTTCACTTTTACGAATGCAATTCATTTGACAAAATTTATGATTTTAGATGTAATTTTATATATAAAAAATTTAAATTGTCTCACTGTCATGAATAGTTATTTGAGAAATTATGTGAAATATAAAATTAGCTAAAAATGTCCCTCTTTTACGTTTTTGTTGACAAATTAACAAAATTACAGAAAAACATTTTGCTTCAGTTTTTGTAAAGCATTTAATTATTATTAATATATAATTTTCTTTTAATTTATTTAATTTTTATTATTATTTTGATATGTTAACTATAAAAATTGAAGAATATAAAAATATTTATCATTAACAAGGACTTACATGAAGTTATATTTCATTCATTATGTACTCTATTTTATCTTAAAAAACAATATATATATATATATACTCAGTGTATCACGAAGTTCTCCCAAAACTTTCATTACCATATGTTTTAAAATGCTTCATTTGCGATTTACGGATAGTGAAAGATTTAGCTTGGATTTCAGCTACCCCAGTGAAATGAGGTTGTACTGAAATTTTTAGGACATTAATTAAGGGGCAGAATTAGTGATTTCTTATGGTTTTTGACCTGAAAAATCTAATAAAATATTGTTGTTGAGTCATTCTTTTTATTTGTTCATTTTTGCTTGTACTATTGGTTTATCTTCATGTTGGTCAATTGCTTTCATATGCTCTGTGTTACTAAAGGTTAATTGTTAAAACATTTGACTGATAAATCTTCTGTTGTGTGTTACAGTATTATATTGCATTATCAAACTTAGTTTTTACTTGGTATAATTGATCAAATATTTTACATTTAGTACTGTTGTCATTCTGTTATTGTATTGTTATGTGTTTATTTAATACTAGATACTGGCTGCTTTTGTTATGTAATCATTTGTATTAATATATATAGAGGACACTGTTGTACAAAATTCTCTTTTTTAAAAAAAAAATACATTTTCTGAAATATGTATTTTGTTAGTGTTATTTGAATTTTTAATATTCTTGTAACTTATTTTTTATACTGTTTATCTTTGATAAAACTGTTAGTATTTAACGAATAAAAAAATTATTATTATAGTTATTATTACTATTATTATTATTATTTAATGAATAAAATAGAATTCATTCATTACAGTAGTTTTGTCTATATTTGTTTTGTTGATTACTTATACTTGACTAATTTTAATTAAACTTTTTTGTTTCTATTAATTCATATTCTTTAAAATGTATTATTTCCTGATCGAGGAGTAGTTGTTACTAAATGGTATTAAAGAGTATCCATTTCTCTTAGCTTGTAAAGACAAGTTTTATATATATATTGTATGGTTTTCTAAATGAAAGGACACTAGTGATTTACGTAACCTGTCCCAATCTTTCATTTTAAATTGAAATATGTAAAGCATATAAGGTACAAAAGATTCCAGTTTAATATTCTGCTCTAAGAGTAATGGTGTTCACTGTATATTTAGGTACTACAGTGATCAGAGTGAAGGTATCATTTGTATAACTAAATAGCAGCTGCATTTTGGTAGGATTGGCATTTAAACCCATATGTATTTGATTTCGTGAAAGTATATTTGACTTTGAAGAAACTACTTAACTCTAACTAGTAAGCCTGGCAAGAGATGCTTGTATTTGGGAGTAGGTACTAAAAAAAATATGTACATATAAAAAAAAACATAAATGGGAAAGTTTGTGATGGTTTTCTTTGTCAGTTTGCAACAGCATCACATGAAAAACAATACATTCATGTTATCCCAGAGAAGCTTTTAAGATATATATCGAGGCAGTAGCCCCCTTGGGGGGTTAAGTATTAAAGATATTCATTATAGAAAAAAATTAATCCTTTTACTTGAAGTAGAATGACTAATTTTTTTCTTTAATGAGTATCTGTAAAATATTTAATGTTTTTACAACCATGAGGATAACTAACATGTCATGGGCAAGCAAAACGAGTCCTACCATCTAAAATATTTATCATACATTCATCATAAGCTCTATCTTCACCCATATACTGTGTGTATATATATATATATATATATATATATATATATATATATATATTGTCGCCGATTGTCTTCGATGGCACATAGCATTTACTAACCTTATGGTAGCCCCGAGAAGGGCTGTTGTCGTAAAATGGCTTCAATGGCTGGCTCATGATTCATAACCTTGTGGTGGCCCTGAAAAGGGCTGTTTTTTGCGTTAGCTCTGTAAAGAGCTGCTGGGTCTCCAGCCAGCAGCTCCCCGACCCGCAGTCAGGGAGTTGCGGCTCGTCCAATGAAGTCAGACCAGGCTTTCCCTCAGCAGCAGTTCAGTTCTCACTACAGTGCGGCAGTGGTGGCCCACAGTGTCGGGTTGGTCGTCCTTCGCTAGTGCGGCCGAGGCGATTCTCCCCAAGCAATCCCATGCTAGGCCGGCTACTGCTGCTGAGTCCACTGGCCAGGATGATTGAAGTCTGACGAGCTGGAGCGGGAAAGTAGCATCCGTGTCCAGTTGGCAGGCCAGGCCTGATTCCAGTGGGGATGTTGGCATCCGCCGGGAGGTCCCATGTTGAGGTGGCCAGGGAACTTCTTCTGTCTTATTCCATCTTCTTCTTGGGCCCCTCCAGGTGGTGGTCGACGATTAATTGAAAATTCACTCTCATGCATGCTCTTTTATTTGAGCCTGAGAATGATGGGGCTGTAGCGCCGCTATGGTGAGAGAACTGCACGGTGGGAGTGATGCTTGTATAAGTATACTGTGCGCCAGCTCACATCGTTGCTACCATGTTTGCCCACCTGTATTAAATTAGTCAAATATGTGTGTGGAATCAATCTGTCTAATAGTGCATGACTGAAAATGCTCAGCCTAACCAGGTTTTCAAATTTAGAATCTTTCTAATGATAAGCGTATATGCTTTGCCATTGAGGTCAACAATTTCATGATGTAGATTAAAATATTCCCGATGTTTAAAGACAAATCCATATGTAAAAAATCCATTTAATTTCCATCATGTAACAAATTATCATATTGATTGAATTTGTGTTTTATAGAAATGTGTGTCTTCTGCTTCACACTACAACAGTTGGTAAAATAAAAATGTTTAATCATTTAAGATATTGATATTATTATTATTATTACATTTTGATTTTACTAATATTAAAATATCATTAATAGAACAGAAAATTTATAATATATATCTAAATACTTTATAAAAACAAATAATGACATGAATTTTATTTTGTTTTGCTGTTTAACCAGAATCTAAAAAAAAACTGTAAAGGGTCGTCTTCATGGTTCATGGTCATTTTGATTATATTTAATTTTTATTTTACTTTTTCCATGTACTTTTTTTAACCTCTGGGTCTGCAGTTAAGCAACTTTTTTTCCGCTGAGGATGAGATGAATGCTTTGTAGCGTGTTTGAAAAATGCCATGCCACCGGGATTCAAACCCAGGACCTCCAGGTGAAAGGCCGAGACACTGCCACATACTATGTCATATTTAAACACTTTCCATGTTCATTAAAAAAAAAAAATAATGAACATTTGTCATGTGAGCTGTTAAAATGAATGTATTTTTGGTATATGTTGGTTGTATGTTATTCTTAGTTAAAAGGATATGTATTGCTGTGTGATATTTATACAGTTGCAATGGTTATTATTCAATGTAAGCAAAGTTGAGGAATTCTTAGATATACTGTAAAGGTTCTTATAGAACTTTTGTTACATAACTATTTTTTTTATTTTTATTGAGGTCTGTTTTTTCTCTGAAAACAGATGGAAACTGTTGTTCACTTTTGTTGGAGATGTGCATTTAAATTTATTGTGCAAGAAATTTTGTTTACATTGTTATTGCATATAATACATCATCTGGCTGTACTTATTGCTACATATTTCAAAGAAGAGCTTTTTTATTATAGTGAAATCGATTTTTATTTAAAAATGTAAGGTTGTATGTGCATATCACTGCATATACTGTATTAAATGACTAAACTACATAATTTGTTATTTTTAAATCAATTAAAGAAATTCTGTTAACTGTGATATTAAAAAATTAAAAATTTCATTGTTTATAACACAATTTCTATTTTTTAAAATCACATAGAAATTAGCTTTACCAAGATGATAAGATAAAAATAAATTGTTTAGTTATAGAGGGAGTGTCTTCTTAAAATTAAATTAAAAAAAAATTGTGTTAGGCAAATAATTTTTCTAAAAAAAATTAAATTTAGTTTATTTCTTTATTCTTGTTAACACTGTTTAGCAAGCACTACTCCAAGCATAATTTTGAAATGCTACATGTCCCATTGTTCCGTCTGATAATTTTTTAAATGGTTAAATGTTTATATTTGATGTCAGATTTTTCAAATAACTACCAGAAGTCAAAATAAGAGACTACTTATAAACAAAATGAATCAACATAATACATTAATTCATAAATTTAAAGAGATAATTATTATTTAAAACAGTTAGCTAATTTTATTTTACATTTTAAAATGAATGAAGAAAAATAGTAACTTTTTCATGGTACTTAAGTTTAGGAATATAATCAATAAACCTTTTTGGTACCAATCTGTCAACATATGCATCTAAAATTAAAATATAATACCTCAGTTTTAAATAGTACCATGCCATTTAAAATATTCTTGTCATATTGATAATATATCGAATACTGGAAGCATGAAGATATTTACAAGTATGACATTGCATATGCAGGTGGTAACAGAATTTTCCAATGTATTGTTTTGTTAGATATTGGTGCAGTCAGCACTGTATGATTGAACAAGCAGTAACCAATCTTTAGAAAGTGATCAAGCTGTTACTATCAGTGTGTAATCTATAATGAATACATTCTATTTAAATTAAGTTAAAGATATATAAAAACTCCAAAGAATCAAACTTTCTAATTTGAAAGCTCTAATAATATAAAATTACTGTTTGTTATTGAAATTGTTATAAAATAAATATTGACTGATGTATAGCTAATTATGTTTAAGGTATACACCAATAAATAAAAATTGACAGAGTTACACCCTTAGCATCAAATCAACAACTAGTAGTAAATAAGTTTCATAGAGGCTATGCTTTCAAATTGTAAAGTGTGATTCTTTGGAATTTTTGTATGTTTTTTAAAAAAGCCACCTAGTTGGAAAGCAGAGTAATATAATCTCTAAAACATATTTCCAACTTGTGACTAGTATAATAAATGTAGTATTCTAATATCTTAAGATTTAGATATTGGATGATATCAATTTATTAAACAATTTATTTACAAATTACACTACTAAATTCTTCTAGAAATTTGACAAAAACAAGTTGTTGTTAAACTACAAATAGATGGCATAGAATGGGAACATAATTACTGATGTGCTTTTGTATTTAAGCTTTACAAAAAATGTAACAGATTGATCATTAGCAAAGAGACATATTTTTGGTTTATTTTTTAAAATTTATTTCTTGTGATATGTCATACACACGGAAGATTCATCAAATCAGATCAGTGATTCTTATAGTTATAGAGTACATTCAATGCAATTCAAGCACTGAAAATCAATAAATCCCGTACTTCTGGGTAAAGGAGACTTTTTTCAGTATTTCATGAAATCATTTTATTTACTAGTTTGCATAACAAGATTATTTAGGTAGTTTGCATAAAATTTAATATTAAAACTATTATTTACTTTACCTCTTTTAATGATTAGACATAAATGAGACACATATAAATAGAAATCAATTAGAAGATTATTTTGTAAATATTCGCAGCATGATGTTCTATAATTTAGATTAAATATCAGTCTACCTGTTATTACCTTTTGTAGCAAAAAGAATGGCCTGCAATAGGTTCCATAAGATGAAAAACTTCTGCTGTAAGCATCTAAATAAATTAATTAAAGATTAGAATGATATAATATTATATATATTTGATTCTCCTTTATGGAATAGAAGCATCTACCCATAATAAAAATTAAAATCATGAAGCCTTTTGAGTATTACAGATAACCTGAAAGAGAGGGTCATGATTAAAGAGGTCATGTATAGAATGTCTACATAAAGGGAAAATACAGGTCATAAAGAAAGTAACAACTTACTAAAATATTAGACTCGTTACATAATGTGTCATCATGAACTCTTAAATCTGTGCTATTATACAGTTGCATTGATAATACTGTTTCTGTTAATTAGTCTAATTTTTAAACTTAATGTTTTAGGATAAAAGCAGTTGGCAAGTTAATATAAATGTTTTTGACAGTTTTATGGCTGCTAAATGATTTGTGTAGGAAAGATGTATTACAACAATTCAGTTATATATAATAATACAGGAAAGGTGGCTTCAGTTATTTAGGCAAAGCCCATCGGGTTGGTCTAGTGGTGAACGCGTCTTCCCAAATCAGCTGATTTGGAAGTAGAGAGTTCCAGCGTTCAAGTCCTAGTAAAGCCAGTTATTTTTACACGGATTTGAATACCAGATCGTGGATACCGGTGTTCTTTGGTGGTTGGGTTTCAATTAACTACACATCTCAGGAATGGTCGAACTGAGAATTTACAAGACTACACTTCATTTACACTCATACATATCATCCTCATTCATCCTCTAAAGTATTATCTGAACGGTAGTTCAGATAATACTGAACAGTGGAATACTGAACTACCGGAGACATCGTTTAGCCTCCGGTAGTTACTGGAGGCTAAACAGGAAAAGAAAGAAAAAAGTTATTTAGGCAAATAACTGAAGCCATCATGCTTAATGGAGAAAAACAGATTTCTTTTCCTTGAATTGATTTCAATTTTTTTTCTAATTTAAAGATTTATTTGTGGTTTATTTTCATTTTTTGTTTATAATTTTTTTTCCAGCAATCGTGGGCAATGAATCCACAGTATTTAACTCAACCACAACCACCCCTCCCACAACAGTATGGTGGTGGTGGCGGAGGTGAAACTCCATTGCATCCTGTTGGCTATGGTCCTTCACCATCAGTAGCTTCACAGCAGATGAGAGGACCTCCTGGTCAGTATGTTGGTGCTCCACCTCATTTTCAAAATGCCCAAAATGGACCATCTTCAGTAGCTGCCCCTTATCCAGGTAATAATTATTTAAGTACTGTGGAACCTCTGTATCCTTTGTTTACTGTGTATTGAAAATATAAAATATTCCAAAAATAAATGGTTCATAAGTTTCAGTCATGTAATTTTTAATGTTCAGTAAACTTCTCATAATGTGTAAATGGGTATTTGCTTGGACGCTAATTCCAGTTAAATATTGAGTTTTAGTTTTTTCACATTACTTTGTGATGCCAAGAAAACAACTTTATATTAGTGATAATGTTAAATATTGCTTAACATGTTCACTGCTTAGCAGATTTTAGTATATACATTCCCCATGCTTAAATTATGTGTACAAGCACGCGTGCATATATGAGAGAAAGAGAGAGAAAATCATTCAAATATAATCTGGAATTATGCCATGCGGACTGAGGGAGGAGTGAGTGTGGTGGGGCTCTGCAGTTAGTTAGTTGGATATGTGAGGACAGGAGCAACTTGGCCAGCCACACCTGTAGGTCACATTCCCATGTCAGTAGTAGAATGTTTGAGTAGGAAGTACCATTATCATTGAGCAATGAATAATCCAATTTCTTGCCAGTGAAGGTGTTAAATGCACTGAAATTTTGACTACTCCAAGTACTGTTCTGAAATGCTACCTTATAAAAAATTTGAAGTGTTTGGGCCAAACAATTTTGAAGTGGCTGTGATGCAGTGGAAAACAAAAGGCATGAATCTTGTCCACAGATCAGTGTCAATAATTACGGCATTCAGGATGTTCATGGCCTTGTGGAAGGTAACCGCCACATAACCGTTGTTGAAATTTCATCAGAAATGGTTGTAAGTGTTTGGAGTGGACATACAGTGTTATCAGACACTTTTGGATACAGCAAATTGTTGGCAAGGTGGGTTCCATGTCTTCTCACTAAAGCACAGAGAAATGTCTGGAAAGACATCTGTCAGCAGCTTCTGAATTGCTTTGAGGAAGAAGGAAAGGCATTTTTGGATTTTATTGTGACCTGTGATGAAACATTAGTCCACCACTACACCGTGGAAAGCAAGATAACATGTATGGAGTGGTGGAAAAGTAGGGAGTGGACTAATGTTCACTCCCTACTTTAAATTATGTGTACCAAGAAAGACCAAGAAATTCTTGATAGCTGGAAAGGTTCGGGCAACTATGTTTTGGGAATCAAAAGGTGTGCTGCTGATTAATTTCCTGCACAAACAAAGGATGGTATGTGCTGCAGCATATTACTGTCATTTGTTGGATGATGTCTGGGCTGCTTATTGTAACACCCAACATCGGCAACCGATTTGCAACGTCCTTCTCCACAATGACACAGGGCTGCATACAGCAGTTCAGACATGCCAAGATTCATTAAACATCTTTTGAACACCCACTGTACAGACCAGACTAGTTACCGTGTTGTTTTCACATGTGTGTTTTGCAAAGTAGGTTTAGGAGGGGAAAATTCAAAGATGATGCTGCAGTTGAGCATCATGTTTGCAATTGGTTGTTGGGGCAGCCAACATTTTTTTTCTGATGATGGGATCAGGAAGCTAATCTACCTATCTGGTAGAGAAAATGTGTTTCTTTTGAAAGAAACTGTAGAAAAATAAGGTAATTTATTTGTGATTATCTACTATCAATAAAGCTTTGTAAATAAATTTCAGTTTATATTTTAATGACCCTTGTGTATAACTAGTTTAAAGATTACCCTGTATGTATTCCTTGTTTGTGAAGAAAGACTATTTTATTTGTTGAAATACATGTCTAATAAATGTTATCTTGAACAACATTAATGTTCTGCATCCCAGGCTTGCTGTGTGTTTGTTCTTCTGGTGCAGAAGTTATTTTATTTGTAAATATACAAAATAATATTTCTGTTAATATCACACAACTATACCCACAAGTTGATTTGAGTGTTATTTTCTGCCATTCCTAGCATTGTCACTCTTAACATTTGTAGTTGGCAGTTTTGGAGTACCTCCATTCTCAAAACTACTTTTAATACTGAGTTCCTAAATTGGGATCATCAAATAAATAGCGGTGTTACGCTTCTCTCACACCCCATTCCTACTTTCATGGCCTCTTCTGCTTTGTCCCTCCTGCTGTAACAGTTAAACAATTTTTTGAAACTAATCCTTCTGATTTTTTATTTTAGCAATTTAAAATTTTTAAACATTACATCGGATTGCATGTTTATTCGTTCATTAATTATCTCCTGACCTTTTAGTTTTAGCTTGAATATGTCAATGTTTTCTAGAATACTGAAATATTTTCCTTTTTCTGCAAAATGTAATATTTCCATGTATTTTATCATTTTATTGGAAATATTCCCTTTTCCTATCAAATTGTTACATAAATATTGTTATTGTAATAATAGCAATAAAAATATTCAAAATTGAAATTGTACTAATTTTATAGTCATTATGTATTCATTTTACGATGTCTGTAAATAAAGTAATGAGACTGGTATAGAAAAACTTTTTATTTACAAATCCAATTACACATGGACTCAACCATCTTCAAAATAGTTCCCTTGGGAAGCCATGCAATGCTTCAAATGGTTTTCCACTCTTCAGAGCAGTATTTGAACTCAGAAACCGGAATATCCTTCAGACGGTCGGTTACATTTTTTTTTTCTACTGTTCCAAAATGGTGTCCTTTGAGATGATTTTTTAATGTCGGGAACAGGAAAAGGTCGCAGGGACTCAAATCAGGTGAGTAAGGTTGTTGAGGAACTACAGGAATGTTTTTCTTTGCCAAAACTCATTAATTAAGAGTGCAGTGTGACAAGGTGCATTGTCATGATGCAGCATCCAGTTGTTTGATGGTTGGTCTTATGCGGGCAACTCTTTTCCGCAATCGTTCAAGAATTTCTTGGTTAACATATAGATTTACAGTCTGTCCTGTAGGCAAAAACTCCTTATGAACAATGCCATTACTATCGAAGAAACGAATTAACATGGTTTTGATTTGCTTATTTTTGCTTTTTTGGGACATGGTGAGTTTGAAGTGTGCCACTCTTTGCCCTGGCGTTTTGTTTCTGGGTTGTACTCAAATATCCAAGATTCATCACCAGTAATAACATTTTTTAGAAAATCAGGGTCAGTTTCAATTTGCCCTATAAAATCATGGTACACTTCCATCCTGTTGTTTTTTTGTTCAACAGTGAGGTTCTTTGGGACCAATTTTGCACAAATTTTTTTCATGTCCAATTCGTTTGCAAAATTTGATAGATTGTGATATTTTCCAAATTCAATTGTTCTGCAATCATTCTGAAAATTAATAGTCGGTTGTACCATATCAAGTCTCTGATTCGCTCAACAATGTCATCACTTTTTGACGTTGATGGTCTTGCAGGGCGTGGATCATCTGCAACTGATTCCTGGTCGTCTGAAAATGCTTTAAATCACCTAAAAACTTGGGCTCATGACAGAGTATTATCTCTATAAGTCCTTTTCAATTTTGCAAAAGTTTCAGTAGAATTCTCATGAAGTTTAACACAAAAATTGATTGCATAACGTTGCTCATAATTATTATCATTCATTTTTGTAATGTACAACAAAAACTCGTTTGACAAAAAGTTCATTTATGTCTCATATGGCAACAATAGACTAAAAATATTAATACCTAATATAAATCAGCTGTTCATATAACCATATGTTTACTAATAACTTTACAGTGTTGCCACTTTGACTGCCATAAAAAACTAGTGTCATTATTTATTTACAGACCTCGTATATCTATGACTAGATATTTTAAAGAATATTTTATTTTGGATCAAATAGTAATTTTTTCTTATTGTTTTATGCATTACTGAACTGTCAGTTCAATTTTAATATCAATGTAACAAAACATTTTTTGAACCAGTTTACATGTTAAAGTATTTATTATGATTAAATTGCAGTTAAAAAACAAGTAAAATTTCAGTACAAGCTGCTTATGAGTTCTTGATATGTTTTCATTTTGAATCAACTACATCATCTTAACAAGCAGTATTTTAAAATTATTTCAGATGTAAAGAAACTTTTTAAAAAGTAAATTGATAAATTTTTGTGTAAATATAGAATAAAAGTATCCATAAAAATTTTGTTGTTGCTTCTGGCCTGTAGTATGTCATTTTTAAATTACAGGAGCACCTCCTCCTAGACTTGGAGCACCTTCTCCTAGACCTGGTGTTCAGTCACCTCAACCGCAACCTCACTTACAACAGCCGCTTGGTAATCAAACTCAACTTCAACAACTACCACAGCAACAGCCTCCGTTGCCATCAACACATCAGTTACAACCAATACCTCCCAACCAAAATCAGTTAGTGGGACAGATGTCAGGAATGAACATTAATGGTCAACCACAGGTTAGTTATGAAGTTATTTTGAATATTTATTAATTGGGGATAATATTTTCTTAAAGAAGGCTGTTAAGCCATAGTGATATAGAGATTTAAAACTTGTATTTTCTATATGGGAGCTTGATAGTTTGAGGTTTCTTTGGACCACTTTTATTTTAATTCTCTGAGCATCTTGATTTTATTTCCCAGTCACTATTGTGTCTCATCGGGTTCTAACTAACTATTCATCTTGGCCTGTTGATCCAAGAATATAATTGTGATTACATAAACAAGGATGCGGCTGCCTCCTTGTTTATGGAGGCATAAACAAGGAGGTTTTTCATGTTACATGAAAAACATTTAAAAAAATCAATATTTTAATCGATAATTTTAAAAAAAAATCAGTTGAAAAGTATGGAGTAAATAAAAAGATAGCTTTTGCTCTATTTTTGACATGAGACATCGAGAAGTGCAAAAAACCCATTCCCTATTTTTTGATTATTACCATAATTTCCTTCTTGCATCATAGCTCTAGAATTATGATGACAGGAAAATAAAATCTATTCATATGTTAATAGCACTTACTTCATTACTTATTTTATTTGTGAATTCTTTCCCATATCAGTTGAATAACATCTGGACTCAGATTCTGCTCTTCAGAAAGTAAGACATTACTTTCTGAAGAGCAGGTATGTGAAAATTTATTCTGGTCAGGATTTGTGGATAGATGAAATAGAATGTTGATTTTGAAAAGTAACACTATATCAGATATTGTTATCCAGATTGAATTTTTTGCATAGTGTATAAGCTATTCATGTACAGCATGTGAGTCGTGGGAATTCCACAAATGTGTATTTTGTGGTTTCAATTAATGTGATGAATAAAACTGTACCTTGTCTGTAAAGAATACGTAACTCAAGATATTGTAATAAATTGTTATAAAGTTTTAAACCAGTTGCTTTAGTGTATTTAATTCTTATATAATTCTGATTCATTTTATTAGGAGAAAAAATGGATTTTTACCGGGTTGTTTTGTGGCTGGTATCAAGCCTCATTTTGTTTTTGCTGGAGGAATTTTCTCATAGATATGGAGGGCCTTAATTTTGCATTTGATGTTATAAGCTTAAATTAATACCACTTAATGGATATAGGAAGTAATATAATCAATTTCAAATTAATTATTTCTTTTTGGAAAAATTATTGATGCGCAACTACTTTCTAAAGTTTGTATTTGAAAATTCTTTTATGGTGATAATTTTGTAATAATTTTTTTTTAGGGATTTCCACCAGCAGGTGTCCCAGTGAAACATGGCCCTCCACCACCTACTAGCAGTAGTTTTCCGCCGGCCGTCAATGGGTGGAGCTCACCCTCAGGTGAACCCCATCAGCCCCAACCACAGCAGTTATCACAGTATAATGGTGTGCGTCAAACCCCTAATGGACCTGTTAGGGGACCTAACATGCCCCCTCCGCCATCATCAATGAGTATGCAAAGACCACCCCCACCAGTAAGTATTTGTTTTTGTTTTTAGTAAATATATTTGGTTTGGTATTTATTGATTTTTTTTGTTTGTTAAAAATTGAACTTTTTTGTTTTACTCTTAGTGATACCCTTAGTTAATATTAAATGTGAGAGGTGAACTACTTGTTTTGCTTGGTATCTAATTTTCTATCCACCATTCTGTTATTTTCACTTTATCTCTGTATGTAGTATACGAGTCTGTTCAGAAAATAACCGAACTTTATTTTTTTAATCTTTATTATTAATTTTATAAATTATTGCTTGTTCCCATCAAGGTACTCCCCTGTCCTACTCACACACTTTTCCCAGCGGTGTTTCTATTACATAAAGCAGTCCTGTAGAGCTTCATTTGAAATGGCCTTTAAGGTCTGCAATGAATTTACTTTAACATCTTCAATAGTCTCAAAATGGTGTCCTTAACATCACTGATTTTAATTTTGGAAATAAGAAAAAATTGTAATTAGCCATGTCTGGCAAGTAAGGAGGCTGAGTCCTCCTTACTTGCCAAAATCAGACATTCATCTGATTTTGGCAAAAAACTGACAAATTGTGTGGACAAACTGACTAAGAGTGTGTGGACCTGTTGTCATGGTAAAGGACCATGAGTTGTCTCACCACAACTCTAATCTCTTTTTACAGATTTTTTCATGTAACTGTTGTAAACGCTTTGACAGTACACATGGTTCACTGTTTCACCTTGAGGTAAGAATTCAAAATGCACAATTTCATTAAAATTGAAAAAACAGAGAGCATCACTTTGACATTGAATCGAGACTGATGTGCTTTCTTGGGACATGGAGATCCTTTGCCAATCCATTGTGATGATTGAAGTTTTGTCTTAATGTCATAGCCATAAACCCAGCTTTCGTCTCCTGTTATGATCCTTTGTGTGAATGTTTCATCATCAACAGCTTCTTTATGTTTAAGAATGCTGACAAACGTCCACTTGATGTTCTTTCTGCTGTTCAGTCATCAAACGAACAAATTTTGCTGCAACTCTGTGCACGTTCAATTTTGCAGTCAAAATGTCATGGCATTATCCAATTGAGATGCTAACCTCTTCTGCAAGTTCTCTGACAGTCAGTCAGTGATTTGCAGCACAAGATTGTTAATTTTCTGAACGTGGGTGTCATAAGTTGAAGTTGAAGACCTTCCTGGTCGAGGGCCATCTTTGATTGACTGACTTTCAGTTAGTAGACTTTTAAATTGTGAAAACCAGTTTTCCACTTTTAAATCATGAAAAACATTCATAACATTGCATACGACCCAGAACATTATCTCCGTAAACTTGTTTCAATAGTTTAAATGTTTCTGTGAAAGTTTTCTTCAGTTTCAGGCAAAATTTTTACATTGTATCATTACTCCTGAAAATTGCACTTACAAAAATCACTACTAACACTTAAACACATTGAACTGAAATAACAATAACATGAAAACTAAATGAGATATCATTCCCTTTTCTGTTTAGCCTACAGAATCATTGTAAGTTTTTGCTTCAATAAATGAATGAGGATGATATGTATGAATGTAAATGAAGTATAGTCTTGTACAGTCTCAGGTCAACCCTTCCTTAGTTGAGTTGTGTGGTTAATTGAAACCCAACCATTAAAGAACATCAGTATCCACGATCTAGTATTCAAAATTCATATAAAAGTAACTGCCTTTACTAGGATTTGAAACTTAGAACTCTCGACTTCAAAATCAGCTGATTTGCGATGACGAGTTAACCACACCAGCCCAGTAGGCTAAATGAGATATCAACAATCCAAGAACAGGTGGTTATAGAGGACATTATGCAGAACACAATGCTCCCAACCGCACGTCACGTAATGTCTCTCTTGGCGTGTAATTAAAAATGTTCAGTTATTTTTTGAACAGATCTTGTACAATCAGTATATGTTTGTATATTATTAATATGCTGTGTACAAAAAAAATCAGAAAATTTAATCTTTTTTTTAATTGTTTTAATGATTTATAATTGTTAATGCCAGTACTTCTTGTTTCTAGTTTCCCTGTATGTTAAATTAATTTACAAAATAATTTTTAATAATTAAATTAATTTTTGACTAGTAATTTTGTTTTTTAGTATGTATATGATTTTTATTGCCATATGAGCTATATTCAGGCTGTATAAATCATTATCCTTGAGTACTATGGATTATAAAGAGTAGGAGTGAGTTTCTTTAATTTTTATGCCATTACTTCATAATAATTGAACTGAAATTTTAATTGGCTAGTAGGAAGTATTTTGTTGTTGTTTCAACAACTTTTGACAAGGTACTATAATTACTCTAACCAACACATTGATCTTAAAATAGTGTGTATTTAGCAACAGTTCTGAAAAATTTTGTAAAACATTAGTTAATAAAACTGAACAAGCCTATTTTAATATAAAAGTTCTTATTGTGTTTTTTTGTTTTTTTTTTTAGTAAAACTTCAGAATTTTAAAATTATCACCAGAAGTTATTTATTTAAACAAGGTATGGAAATATGTATTTTCCTCATAAAACCTCTCATTACAAGCTTAATAATGCATAAAATACCACTCCCTGTTTGACCATTCTATCATTTGATTTCGCTTCTATCCATAAGATGAAACTGTTAGATAAAGAGATGAAAAAATTAAATAAATTTCTTAATTGTGTAAGAGTTGAATCTACACTGCAAGTTGAAAAATTTACATCTGGTTTGATGGTTGGTATATAATGTACTGGCTAACTTAGATATGGATTGTACTAATAACACTAATATCATTTATTTGTGTTCCAGTATTATTTCCTTATTGTTATAAATTACTCAGCTACATCATATTCTAGTGATTAATTCATCCGTAAATTACAATTTTCACATTAGTTATATTGTATCACTTTAATCGTACATTTTTTGTTTTCTTATTCAAATTTATAAGTGCTATGTAAAATTTCATTCTAAACTCAGTGTTAAAATAGATGAGAATTTTTTTTATTAGAGAAAAAATGTTTAAACATTGAAATTATTTAGAAAAAGTGGAGTTGTTGTAAATGTAGCTCTTGATTTTTGGTTTAGAAGAAATACTTTAAGAAGTGGAAAAATGAATGAATATTGATCTAATTTTTTTTAGTGTATTACATTTTAACATCTCTGTGTATATTGAAGAAACCAACCTGGGAAATATTTTTACGTGGAATATAAGGAAAAGCCTTTTATTTAAATGCATTGTATTACAAAAAGGCAATAATATTAATTTTCACAGCTTTTAATAGTGGTTGTTAAGTAGAAATCACAATATTATGTTTATGCAGTCAGTTTGCAGGGAAGAGTTACATTCACTCAATTTTAGTTTTATATTTTCTGATAAAAATATATGTTAAATTTGTTGATTTAACAGTAGGTTAAATTTGCTATGGGAAAGCGTACTGCATTGAACTTTTATCTTAATAATGAGATTTTAATCTCTGTAGTTGTTTTAAGCTATAAAATCATAAACCTAGTTATATATTAATCTGATGGAAATTATTGTTTATTGTATTAAATGCTTGGTTTTTGTTATTTTCTGCATTTTTCATTTATGTGTATAGGCATGTTTGCCTGTGAAATTGTATGCAAACCTTATAATTTGGGTTCCATGTCGTCTTTTGAGTTATCTAATTTAAATATTTGTGTTTTTAATTTTTATATTTGTTTCCATATTATCCTGTATTTCTATATAAAGCTTTAGCACTGTATGTAATGCATTGTTTCATAGATTAAAGAATTAAAATAGTTTGCAACAAATTATATAAAGCAACTTTGCAATATCTGCATTCTATTTTGTGGCTGTGACGTTTGTAACCCAGTTGATGTCCAAAAGGCACCAGTCAGAGTTGCTTACTTTAAGATTATAGATGTTAATTATACAACCAGCTCTTGCGGTGGAACATGGTGAATATGTTACTTATAGATTATCATTTGCATTTCAGTGGGTTCATGTGTTGGTATGCAACTGAGTATTCAGCCAAGTGAATAAGACAGCAGAATATAGTTTTACTTACTTTTTTCCCTATTAAGCCTGGCTTAGGGAGTTTTTTATTCTTGAGAATGGCTGTCTTTTAATAAATGACTTGTGATTTAAATCATGTTGCCTCCAACCATTACAGTTGCAACACTTATAACATACATATATTGTTTTTTGTTGTTTGTTTAATTAATTTGTTGAACTCCATTAATAATTTCATATATTTTTTTCATTTTCTCTATGGCGTTTTACAAATTTTATGCTTTTTTAATCTGTTTCAATATACTTATCATTTTCTGAATTATGTAAAATTTACATTGCCTGTATTCATCTCTCTGATGCTGAATTTTGTTGTTGTGATTTTCAGTCAGTTATAATCTGTTTGATTAAATTGTCAGCATGTTAAAAAAAATCACTGAATTTTGATTCTTTCATTAATTTATTACAAAGAAACCAGGTAAGGTATTAAAATCAACTTTTTGTTTATGTTGAAAGTTTATCTACACTTTGATAAAAAAAAAACTTGTGTTATTTACTATGCCACTTTGATTTTACCCTTGAACATGTATTTAAAAAAATATTAGGAAAATGGAAATTTGTATTGAAAATTTATTCTGTTTAGTAAATAAACATGACATTATTACATTATTTATAATGAGTAAATAAAAGTAAAATGGAATGTTAAATGAGAAATAATTAGAAGTGGGACACAGTACATTAATAAGTGAATTAAAAACTGGCTTTTTGCTGTGTTTATTTTGGTTAATTTTTCAAATATACCAATTTATGTTGCTTTTTTTATTCCAAAATGTTCTCTAACCTCATCAATTGCGTAGCATTATAAGTGTAAATACATCTGTATGCATTTTTTTTTAATTAGTGTATTTAGTTTTATTGTACAAAATGAACATATGCGGCTAATTTATTGTTAAATTATTTTCTTATAATATTATTTGTTTTTTTAGAATATGTATAACAGTGGTCCTGTACTATCTGCACCAGTGGGTGGTATGCCGCCTGGACCCGGTGGTTATGTTGGTACACAGAGTGGGCCTGAAGCACCGGGCTATCCTCCGCAACCAGGAGGGTATCCATCACATCCTGGAGGTTATCCACCACAACCTGGTGGTTACCCATCTCCTATGGGTCTTCAGTCTAGCCCATATCAACCTCAACAACAAGCAAGAAGGCTTGATCCTGATCAGATGCCAAGTCCAGTAAGTGATGTATTTGTTATTAATTTTATAAGTTGTATCTGTATTAATTTATGATAATGAGCATCTCTGGGTTTATTATTTATTAACTGTTTTTAATCCTAGTATTTAATCCTGTTCAGCTTTCTTTGAAACCTAGTTGTCATTGTACAAAATGGTTTACTATCTGTGCTATTATATATCTATTTACTATCTATGGGTTTTTATCTTAGTTGTTAATACTCCATTTATAAAGTAGCATCATTCCTTTTATTGAACTTTCTTTGGTCCTCGTTTTAATTTATACTATTATAATTTTATGTCTTTGTTTTTTTTTTAGATTCAGGTAATGCAGGATGATCAAAAAACAAAATCAGGAATTTTTTATACAAATCAGAAAGGTCAAGTTCCACCTCTGGTAACTACAAACTTTACTGTTCAGGATCAAGGGAATGCTAGCCCACGTTTTATTCGATCATCTATGTATAATGTACCTATCACCATAGATATGATGAAGCAGGTAATTTACTACTTGATCTGTTAAATTTTATTAAAAGTATTAAATTATTGAAGACCATCGATGATTTATTTATAAATATAAGATCATTAATGAATTCTGTTGATTTCAGGTCATTGATTTTAAACAAAACTCTAATTGGTTTTATTTTTATTTAGCTAACAATCATTTAAAATTTTTAACCATGAAATTTTATAAGCCATTCAAAAAAAGGAAAATGGTTAATTACTAATTTTAAAGATTTTATTCTATGTTAATGAATAAGGTTGTTTTATAAAATAATCTTAATGATAAAGCATTCATAATCCAAAAACAAAACAGATTTCAATTACTTTTTCTTTGATGGTGAGGATTAGGATATATAAATTATATGAAAGTGGTGTGTCTCCATCTTCTGTTAGTAACTGCTGAACAATAAAGTTTAAACAGTTCTTTCTATCTTGAAAATAGGAGGATATTTTAAGTAAAATTGGCAAAGGAAAAATAATTTTTTATTTTACAGGTAACTTAACAATATTATAAACTGTATTTTCTACATTTATATATATATCGCATACATCATTGTTAATATAATGATTTTTTATACACGTATTCAAATTTTAAAAATCAGAACTTGCTGTTAGTTTTATAAGTTATATTTTATTCTATTTGAATGTTACTATTAACACTGAGGAATATGTTCTTGATATAATTTTACAAATATGTGAGTTGTCCAGAAAGAATGTTTGAATTGGAAGTTTATTCAGTTTCTATAACTAAATATATTTATTCATTATTTTTTTATCTAATACCTTTTAAATTTAAACTTTTATGATTAATAAAAATCAGCATTGCAAATATGGAATAAATAATAAATTATCAAGAAGTAATTTCCAAATTTAAAATAATTAAAAAACAATTTAATCCTTTTTAAATATGGTAAACTATTATCTATTCTAACTTTTGGCTTAGTAGTGAAATTTTAAGTTTATAGTTACATCCTATTTGTCTCAGCACGTTTTCAATCATAATCAAATATGACAATGTGCTTGGAATGTGTAAAATATTTTTATGTAAAGGGAGTTTATAAAAACCATTTCAAGAATAAACCATCCCATAATTATGAAAAATTATAAACATTTTTTCAGAAATGGGTCATTTTATTTATGCATGTGTTTTTTCACATTTCTGACTTTAATCATCACCATTTTTTTATAATAAAATACAATATTACAGCAGTTTCAAAATAGCATTAGGTTAGAGTTTTATTTCTAAAAGATTTGATGTAGGTGTTAAATACATATGAGTGAAACTCTACTGTTGGTTTGTAATAAATTCACATTATTTAGGATCATCAAATTTAACTTACAGAAGTAAAGAACAAACTTTTTACTTTTCTATAAATTTTTAAAGCTGAACTTCTAACAACTTAAAAAATATCGTATTTTGTAAATGAAACCAATTAATTGTTATAAAAATTTATTATATTGCAATCAAGTGTTATGAAAGCATGAAATCAGCTGTTTTGTTTAGTACAGGGGTGACTTACTTTCGGAAATTGGTAACGCGAAACCGGTTGCTAACAGTTGCCTTTGCTATTTGCGTTGTTGGTTGATGATCTTTATAATAATTCCATTAAAGATAGCTGTTTGTAAGAATTGTTTAATTAACCTGTGTCTACATACTTGCTTATTATGTATATATACAGGTGTTAATAAACCATTTCAAGAATTCAGGGAATGGTCCCCCTCATCAAAATAAAGAAAAGATTTTATATCATCATTTGTCTGGAAATGCTTAGTTTATAGTTATCTGCCATTTTGTATTTTTAACATAAAAAATTATTTCTCAAGAATGGTTGATTGTATCGAGCTGAAATTTTATATACATCTAGGGTACCTAGAGGTTTACTTGTATAAAAAAATAATGATCGTGATCTCTCAATCCATTTAAAAATAGCACCATTTAAATTTTTTAATTGTTAATATCTTGGGTTATCTAAATGTTACCTTGGTTTATTTAAATGTTATATTTTACAGAAAAATGTTAAGCATTTTATGACAAAGACATGGCTCCTTATTTATTTAAGTCTGTTCATAAATAACAAAAATGGCAAAAATTATTGGAGTGAGTCACTCAAGATCAGTGATTCTCAACCTTTTTAGCTCCACAACCTCCAAAAAGTAAAAAAAATGTACATTTAATTAATATTTCACAACCCCCAACCCAAACTCAATGAAACTTAATTAAAATTATTTAGCTGCATTGATAGCAATGGGTATATTTTATTAACGGGTATACATTAGTGTACAAATGTGAGCAATTTACAAATTTCAGCTTGATATGTACGTGCTCCTTGTAATTTGATCTGCTTGCATAATTCTTGCTATGAGAGTGCCTTGTTTGAAAACATTAAGATGAAAAACGTTGAAAACGAAAACCACTATCAGCAATATAAAAGACTAGTTTCATATGCAAAGATGTATTTTTTTTTTTATTAGATTCTTATGCAAAATGGATAAATTTGTGAAAAAACAAAGTGAGCTATCTACATCCAGTAAATCAAGTGGTAAAAAGACAAGATTTTACAAGGACAGTTATTTAAATTATGGTTTTACCTCATCATTGGAAGGAAAGCCACAGGGTGTTATTTGCTTTCAAGTCCTCTCTGTTGAAAGTATGAAGCAATCAAAATTAATTTGTCATTTCGAAATTAATCATCCAGATCATAAAAGCCAAGACTTGGAATTTTTTGAAAGAAAATTGCATACTTTGAGAAATCAACAAGTACAGTTGAAGCATCTTATTTCGTAGCATTAAAAGTAGCTAAAATTCTAAATCCCGTGCACTTAAAGAAAACCTCATTGCCTGCTGCATTTGATATTGTCAGTGTTTTAATAGGAATGGAAGAAACAGAAAAAACTGAAAAAAATTCTGTTTTCTAACAATACAAAATCAAGGTGAAATCATCGATTCACCTTGGTTCAAACAACAAATGTTGTTTTGTATATCAATACCTGGTCACACAACAGGACAGCAGTGTCTTTTTGAGTTTTTTATGATGCTGCTAAAAAAATAACATACATTGGATAAAATGTATTGCAGTGTGGTTGGTGATGGTGCAACAGTGATAACAGGAAAGAACAGTAGATTTCTGGAAAAATAAAAAGATTGTCTTATACCAAGGTGGAATGGATGCACTGCTACCTTCAGACATGCTCTTTCCATAAAACATATGCCAGAAAATCTCAAACAAATTCTTTATAAAGCTGTAAAAATGTTAATTTTAGTAAAAGTCGACCATTACAGAATTTGCTGTTTGCAAAACTATGCAATGAAATGGGTGAAAAGAAAAAAAAAATTTTTCCATACAGAAGTCAGATGGTTATCATGTGGGGAAGTGTTAACCCGGTTATTGGAATTGCAATATAATAATATTTTTAAAGGATAAACAAACACAGTTTTCAATTTTTTTACAGAATAATGAGTATATGTTGCTGTTTGCTTACAGTTTTTTGTCTGAGGAGGGGAAACCTTATAAGCACAATATGGTCTCATACCCCATAGTAGTTTGGTACTCTCTCTTGTGGGCCTACCCACTAAAACCTCCTCCCCCACTACAACATGGGATGCTAGGCCCACCATATGGTATTATCCCAACACCCTGTGTGTTTTGTCTCCATTTGCGCCTCCATTACTGGCCCCACATTTCAAACCTGTCGGCATCCTGCATTGTTTTTTTTTTAAATTTGACCTCTTGGGGCCAGAAACCTGCCTCAGAGGTAGTGGTCCACCCCCGGACATCTTCCTCCAACTTGGTGCAGATGATACATCGTCATCGTGGACACGATCATTTAGTCTGAAGCAAAGTCCCAATGATGTTGGGATAAGTGTGCCGAATTTTCTCCTGTATGCTTCCCTATGCTGCAGGAACCGATTGCACATGAACACTGTGTATTCTGCGGTGTCCTCCTTCCCGCAGTAATCACAATCCACAGAGGGGTCACAGTGTCAGTACACATAAGTATACCTTAAAACATCCATGACTGGTAAGGAACTAGTCATCTCGTTACCTAGTTCCCTGTGTTTTCAGCACAGTCATCTCAGGAGGTCCAGGATCAGTCTGTAGGCCCATCTGCCTTTCGTCGACTGATCTCATCTCTTCTGCCACCTGCAGATAAGCAGTTCTCTGTGTCCGCTTTACACATTCCCCTGTACATCTCCTCCCTCTTGCATACGAGGAGATCCAGGGGTGTAAGAATGACCACTGTGCCGGCAGCATCCCCTGAAATGGTCCTGGATCCACCGCATACTTGAAGGGAGACAGCCATGTGCATCTTGCTAAGAATTCCATGGGCTCTTTCCCTTTACAGCGCAATGGACGAGACTGGGCTCCATACAGTTTGTTTGAGAACACCACCTTTGCACCTATGATAAGACCTTCTGCTTCAATGTGCGAGAACCCCCGACGTTGGCCATTATCCAACCAATTGCGGCAGCTGTTTTTTCGGCTTTGATCAACACTTGTTCTACATGTCTGTGAAATGTAGCGTTCATATCTATCCACACCCCAAGGTATTTTATTGCAGGATTAGTGTAGACTACCATGGTACTGACACTAAATGAAATATGCCTACCTGAAACTATGGCCATTTGGGTCTTCTCCAGTGAAAGCTGAAGCCCAATCTCCTGCAGGGGCAAAACAGTAATACTTATTGTTTTGTTCCCAGTGTCCATCACCACCTGTTCTGACTTTGCTGTCACACAAGTACCAAGTTGTCAGCGAACCTGGTAAGGGCTGCCCCAATGGGAAGTGCAACTGATAGAACTTCGTCATACACGATATTCCACAGTGTTGGCCCCAACAATGAACCCTGTGGAACACCACAACTCATCCTGATCTGTACCTCTCTGTTGGCAGAAATACCTGTCACTGATCTTTTGGGGAGAGATAACACTGGATTATCCTCCTTAGGTATGGACTAATTCCATGACTCTTCAGTTCCTGGAATATCGTGTCCCACGGTACACTGTTAAATGCTACTTTTTTACATCAAACAGGATCTCTGCCGAAATCAAATGCATATCTCTTAAGCCCGATCTGGCCTCCCACATGTTAGTCATTACTCTATTGATATGGCATCTACAGTTCACCTGCTCTTACTGTAGCCAAATTGGAGATCGCTAAAACTGCCAGTTGCCTCCAGCTCTTGGTTGAGCTTGTCAACCAGCACCCTCTCAAAAAGCTTACTCAGGTAACGGAGCAAGCAGATTAGCCTAAAGGATGCTGATTTGCTGCCTTGCCTCCCTTCCTTCTTGAGGATTATAAGCTTGGCGGACTTCCAGGAGTTTGGAAACCATTTCTGGATGATGGCAAAGTTGAATGCATTAACTACGCACCACAGCAAGTTTTACAACATATTCTACCACCTCTCAGTGCATGCTGTCCAAGGCATGCTCTTACTGTGCTTGATATTACAACTGGCCACCATGAGCTCTTCTGTGTGGTGACAAGTGGGATGTCAACGGCAGCTATTTCCTCACAGTTTGTCCCACCACATTTAGGAAAGAGATCCTCCATGTAACACAGTAGAGGTGTTGCCTTGATTAAGGCTTTGCATCGTAAATTTGAATTGCCCAGGTATTTTCGTCAAACCTGGGCAATAATAAAGAAGTTTTGGACCAGGTGTTTTTGTTTCTCTGGGGTGCTAATATTTTACATGCTTTTTAATGGTGTTTTTATATTTTTTTTACAATAATATGTTTTTGTGTCTTAACATTTTAGTTTCAGTTTTTTGTTTTTAATACTTTAGTTTATTCTGATTTTGTTTTTCATTTTCTACCATAATTTTTTATTTTTTTTTTATTTTTGTTATTCTATTTGGTATTGTATTCTTATTTCCTGTTCTGTTTTCTGGGCGTTTTTATTTAGTTTTTAACTTTAGTTTTTTAAAATACGTACTTCATGTTCAGGCGATTACAACGCTAAAACATTTTTCGCCCAGAAAAAGTCAAACAAAAAAAAAGAATTTATTTAACCCCCTCATCAAATCTTTTAGAAATAAAACTAGAGCTTAATACTGTTTTGAAACTGCTGTAATATTAATATATCCACCATTTAAATTTTGTATTTTATTACAGAGATATGATGATTAAGATCAGAAATGTGAAAAAAAACATGCATAAATGAAATGATCAGTTTCTGATAAAATGTTGATAAATTTTATATAATTATTTTTCATTGCTCCATTTTGAACAGTCATGATGAATAGTCATGATAGTCATGATGAAAGGTAACTGATAAAGTTCATCTGATATCTTGTAGTAAGGGTAAATAGTTACGCTTAGCACTGGATTGTGCAATTAGTTGTGTGTAATTTTAATGAAAATAGTTAGTTTTTTCTGTTTTAAATTTGTTTATTTATATGTTATTTTTAATCTAATTTGGTTATTTATTTACATTTTAATAGACTGCTGTTCCATTTGGACTAGTTATAAGCCCATTAGCTAGACCATTAGACCAGGAATTTCCACCACCCATAGTTGATATGGGTGAAGTAGGTCCAGTTCGTTGTATACGTTGTAAGGCATACATGTCTCCGTTTATGCAATTTATTGATGGAGGTCGTCGTTTTCATTGTCTTTTATGTAAAGCCACTACTGAAGGTAACTTACATTTTTTTGTAATGTCTTTATAAATGTATTAATATTTTCATAATACACTAGTACATTGTAATAACTAAGAAATGTGAAATAAGATGTATTAAAATGAGAAACATTAGGTAAAAATTCTTTTTCTGTGAAAGCAGTTGTAAATAGTTATTTGCTTTGATGTATTATTTAAATTATGTCAAGTAAATAAATTATTATTTTCTCCATTTTGTCCATCTGTCTGAGCTGATTATATAACACTATTAATTTTTAATGACAAAAACAGATCAAATAAAATTAAAACAAATGTTTTTATGTCTGAAAATGAATGACATTGAAAATTTTGTAACATAAAAAGCAAATTTGTTTGTGTCAACACTTTCAGTGGAAGACTGCAGAAGATTGTTGCCATCCACATTACATTATCACAGCTGTTTTGCACTTTGGTCTCAGCTGAAGTTATTGCTGGTGATTTTTAATCTAGGACGAAATATATTTTTTATAATGGTCTCATGTTTCATCATCATCAAAAGCAACAGACAGAAACTGTTAAAAATTCAGTAAATTACAATGAAAAACATATTCACAATACTTTAACTAATTTGTCTCTTATAAACTGTAGTTTTAGATCCTGACTAGTCATGAACTATTTCAAAAGAAATCTTCCAGACATTTTTATCATAGGAACTTAGAAAAGTATTTTCCTGTCATTTGAACAAACATTACTAAATGAATTAATTCTTTGTATATTTTTCTAAAGGTATCTGATGAATAACTGGACAGGCAAAAAGATTTTTTTTATTAAAACAATCGTTGTAAATCAATATCTCTTTCCTTCAGATACACCACTACAAAAATGTACAATTACCATTACAGTCATGGACATTATTGTTAGCTTATGAGTTGCAAGTATGTTATCTGCCACTTACTGATAATAATGTATTTAGTCTTGTGTATATGACATACATTTTTGTTGGTGTTATTTTGCATCAAGTAATGCCAAGTTATAAGTTATTAAACTTAATATTAGTATTTTTCTCTGGAAATAAACATTTATTTTGAAACAAAAGAGGTAAGTACATGTTATTCAAAGTATTGCCCATTGTTAGCAACAACTTTTTCCCATCTTTCTGTCATACTCCTTGTCAGAAGAACGACTCATCTTTTGACACTGCTCATGAATCAAGTCATTTTTTTATATCTTCAAAAGAACTGAAGTGCTGGCCAGACAGGTGGTTCTGCATGGATTGAAACAAGTGGAAATCAGTCGGAACAATGTCTGGTGAATAAGGTGGGTGGGGTAAAACATTCCATCAGAGCAGCTCTAGTGTTTCTTCACCAGTTTAGCAACATGTGGTCGAACATTGTCTATTGGAAAACCATTTTGTTTTGTCTTTTGGTGTATTCTGGTCATTACTCTTTTAGTTCTCAGCTTAACTACACTAGTGGTTGTTAGTATGGTCCCCAGTAATGGTTTCCCCAGATCTTAGCAGCTCATAATAAACCAACTTCTGTGATCCCATCCACTAAATACAGAGCAATACCTTTGCTCTGTATTATTAAAAAAATGAAGATTAATAAATGATTAATGTAATAATAATAATAAGAAGAAGAATCACATAATGTATCTTTATTGGTGGGCTCATTAATTCTGATATGCAAATAAGCAAGCAGTGTTTTTTGCCAAAAATATGTCTAGAGACACATAGCACTAAGTAATTGAATTCTTTGTGATTTCATTAGAGAGATTGTACTGTTGGTAATATTTCACATAATCATTAACCTCTTGCTGTTGTTATGGTAGGTGATATTACAGTACAACAAAACACTGGAATGCTGAGAGGTCAGTGATCTGGTCTTTTGTTCAGATGTCATATTTCAATGATCACTTCACTGTCAGAAGCTGTTAATTCAGTCATAAACTCTCTTGTATCCGCACATTACTAATCCATGACTCATAGATTATTCAATACATCCATATCATCTTACATTCATAAACAAACAAGAATACCCAGCTCACTTGAATAATTTTAACTTGATTCAATCTGGCCAAAAAAAAATCACTCTGACATATGTAAATAAAAATTTAGAAAAAATGGTCATAATCGTTAAAAAGTGAGATAAACTGCATCTCTCAGGATAAAAGGAGTCATATATGGAATGGAACAATTTTCTAAACCCAGTGCTCTAGGAATAGACTAATTGAACTGCACTGATCCGATAAATTCTGTTGGACAAACAAGGTGTAACTGCTAATATATAAATTTACACATAAATATCCATCACATAATATAATATTTATTTGGTAGTATTAATGAGCCATTATTGATTCAGAATATTATTTATTTTTATTTTGATGATTTTGAAATTACAGAAACATTATTGAACTTCAGATGAGTGAGGTTTCAATAAGGTCATTGCCAATTATCTCACTGAAACAAGTCACAAATATAGTTACATCAAACTAGTATTGTATAAAAAATATTATATAATTATAATAAACAGTAAATATTAAATCAAACATTTGGGGGGAATGAATTCAGTAATTTTTCTTGGTGGAGTAATTAGTTCTGGATAAGGATATTAAAAGTGTACAAGATCGATCTTCATCTATGACATTGTATGTTTTTAAGAATAAGTAAGGAAAAAAGTTAAGTAACTTTCATCACCCATCTTTTTCTACTTGTGCTAAAAATTTTAAGGAAGAAATGTAGATAATATTTTGTTATCTAAACAAAACTAGTGTGTGAAATTGAGTAATTTTATTTACAGTTCCACCTGAGTATTTTCAACATTTGGATCACACAGGTCAGAGAGTTGATAGGTTCGAGAGGCCAGAGTTGGTACTAGGAGCTTATGAATTTGTTGCCACAAAGGAGTATTGTAGAGTAAGTATATGACTGTATTCTTATGTAGGATATTTTGATTTAAATAGAATAATATATTTGTTTAAATCATTTGGATTAATTTAACTTAGATAATAAATTTTAAAAATATGGTGAATTCAATATTTAATCTATTTGCTCTTGAGAATACCTTTACAATTAAAAATAAAATAGAAAGATAAGTCTTTTATTGAGACTGTAGTGGCTTATTTTTCTATCAATAAAATTCAAGTTTCAAAAAAGATTTTTTTATACATTTTGAAGAAACATAATTTTGACTCTGAGAGGTATTAATTAATTGTGACGTTTATTCTCCTTTCATTTTTTTATGGTAGTAAGAGATTCAGGCTGCTTTGAAGTTGTCAGTGTGTAATGCAGTTTTTTGACTGCTATGTACATAGTTCTGAGCAGATATGCTTTACTTGCAAAGTCTAATTGCAATGACAAATCCTACTTTTCCTGTACTGGAAGAAAGAGTAGGATTTATCATATCATCACCTATATAAATTTTGAAATATAAAAAACAGCCTGAACTAGATTCACAAATTTTGTAAAATTTTATTTCAAATCTTGATTGTTTAGATCTACTACATTGCACAAATGAAAGGCGACCTCTGAATTTCATTAGATTTTCATCCAAAGCTATGTTCTGAAAAGAGAGATATAATTTGGAAACTTTTGTAGAAAAATGTTGTATGATAGGCCTAATTTTTTTTAGTTTATCATTTTCATTGTTGTCAGTAGTGAAATGTAAGAAACATGAAATTAGCTTGAATCTCTCTCTGATCATTGTTTTGCAAAATATGGGTGTGTCAATGCATCTACTTTTACTCCAATACAATTGGATACACTATTTTCGCACTGCGACATCAAAATGACATCTGTAGTAATTTGAAACCATTTATCGTCATCTTCCAACTTTTTCCTAATGGGATTTTTCAGTTGCGTCATAGTGTGTGCATTAGTTGCATTACTGATTTTATCAAACAAAGGTTCCATATATTCTGAAAAAATTTGAAGTTCTGTTGGTGGATGTGACTCACTCTTATTCAATATACCTTCATAAACACCACTATGTTCGGTAAAAGAATATATAATGGGGTTATTTTGAGTTTTTGTCCAATTCCAATCACTTCTGCATCGCAGTAAGAATGCGCTTAGAAGGGCCATCATTATTATTAAGGGCGTCATCCTCATTATTGTCATCGCTTTCCTCACTAATTTCATCACTAGATTCACTAGAACTATTACTGAAACTTTCTTCAGACTTTGATTCATCATCAGAAAAATTACTACATTCATTATCAATTGTTTAGAATGCTTTCTAAACACTTTGTCAATTCTTCCTTATCATCACCACAAAACCTTTTCTCCGCCATGATGGCTACTGAGGTCATCAAAAAAATACAAAGAGATTATTTTATTTCAATAAGAAACTGTGAGCGAGGGATTTACAAAAAATCACGTTAGAACTTCACTTCAGAAAACATTACAATGCCATCTATGAGTTAGAAACTGAAGTACATACATGTATATGGAGCACTGCACCATTGCAACCTGAGGTGGTCGTCATGACTTATGTGCCAAAAAATCGCATGACCTCTGGGTGTCATATGATTCGAACGGGTTAAATAAGTAAAAAATGTTTTTAGCATCTAAAATTCAAAATCATTTTGTGTGATATGTAGAAGTGAAAAACTGTGATGTGAAAAAAGATAATCTTTCCTCATAATTTAAATTAGAAAACTTCATCGATGTGCTATATTTAATATAATAATGTTCTTTAGTATAATGACTGTTGTCATTTATTGTTTAACTTTTTCATTCTTAACTTTTTCTAGATATTCATTGAAATTTTTCAAAGGTTATATTTTGATAAAATGAGGTTTTAGTTGTTGGGCTTACTTAGTGCTTATATTATTTCTTATGATTAACACAATCAATATCTAATGAGTGCTAAAATAAGTTATCTTATTAACTGTGAAGTTTAAGCTGTAATTAAATTGTTGATAGTGAAAAGCAATTCTATTCTGAATATTCAAAGGCAATTTTTCAAATTTATCAGCTAAATATGGCAACAAATCTAGTCAGTAGTTTTATTAATTTTGTAAGGATGAATAAAAATATTGATATCACTTTGGTAGAAAACATAAAATATTCTGGGGCTTGGAAGTGGTTTTTCTTGTAAAAGTCTTTATTATAGACTCATTATCAATGCAGATATGTATAGTGAAATTATAAAAATCATAGACATGCAATCTAAAATGAAAAAAGTGGGATGTTATCCAACAGGATTCTTTATCTCATATAGCGAATTGAGCAGGTTGCAGTGATTTTACTGAGAAAGTTTAGATCATCCTCCTTACAATTCCAATCTTGCATGATAATGATTACTACATTTTTCTGTGTTTAGAACTGTGACTTGCATCACAGATGTTAAATAATAAAAAATTGAAAAACATTGTTGATAATGAAATTTATTGAAAGAGAATAATGTAAAAAAAAGTAGAGAAGCTAATAAAATATTAAAAACATTTTGAATTAAAAGGTGATAAAATAAAAAAAATAGTAAACAATATGTGAAAAATATAGTTTTAAATTGTAAAGTTACTGTTGCTTTTCTATTTTTATAATTAAAAGTTTCTGTTGCCTTAAATTTTCTGTTATAAATATGTTTTGATTAAAGTGACCTGCTCTTGTGTTATTACATTTAAAATAAGTATTTTTGTCATGTTTATTTACTTATGCCGCATATTAAAATGATTAAATTTTATTACAGGATAGCACATTCCCAAAACCACCTGCGTTAATATTCATGATAGATGTTTCTTATAATAATATTAAATCTGGCATGGTGTCATTGTTATGCAGTCAAATGAAGGAAATTTTACAGTTACTTCCAAAAGATGATGGAATGCCTCGTTCCAGTATGAGAGTTGGATTTGTGACATATAATAATACAGTGCACTTTTATAACTTAAAGGTTTGAAATCTTTTGTCTACTCACTGATTATTAATTAATTTATATCCTGTATTTTTTTATTTTATAATGATTTACTTTCAAGTTTGGTTTATGATATTGTTGCAGTTATATCTGTAAATGAGGTATGTAGTTCCTCAAAACTGATAGAACAGATTCTTTACTTTACTATAACTACATAGGTATGGCTGTAGTTTTATAAAATCATAAATTTTATAAATTAGTGATACAGTGATTAATATTTGAGTATATTTATTTTAATTTCAGTATTTTAATTTCAGTATTGTGTTTTTGTTTGATTGTAAATGTATTTGTTTTTGATAGTATTTTAATTTACTGTTTTAGGCTTGTCTCGCTCAGCCTCAGATGCTTGTAGTAGGGGATGTTCAAGAAATGTTCATGCCTTTATTAGATGGATTTCTTGTTGATCCTGCTGAATCTGAGACAGTAATTGATCTTTTAATGGAACAAATTCCTCAAATGTTTGCTGATACTAGAGAAACAGAAACAATACTTGCCCCTGCTATTCAAGCTGGTCTTGAAGCACTAAAGGTTTGTAGTTGCACATATATAACAGTGTTTAACATTTGTGTGTATTGTTATCATTATTAAAGTTATTTATTTTAATTCATCTTATAACATTACTTCATCATTACCAGTGCCACAGATGTATGATTTATCATATAAAATATTATATATAAATCATTCAAATATGTATGAAGTACTTGACACAAATGGATAAATATTTTATTTTGATTAAATAATAATAATAGTAATAATACATTCTATAGATTATGTTTGGAATGAGCAAGCAAGGAATTAGCGTGGTAGTGCATGGATAAAAAATGAATGCCCTGTCATTTGCATGGGTAGATTAACAGAAAATATGATGATGCTTCATTAGAACAGTGTCACAAAGCAGACTATTTATAATAATGTAATAATAGAAGTGGTTAAATTCTATTTAAATAATTAAAGATAATAAGTATAGGATAAATAACTGCTTAGTAGGTGTTAATGACAATTATTTGACCACATGTTACTTGTGAAAGTTAAATGAAAATGCAGAAATTCAGGAGTTGAGTATTTTTTAAATTTGTATTTTAAAACAAAATCAACAGTAACTGTTTTTGTAAAATAAATTCTTTTAATTTGGTTCAAAATAATTTGGTGGGCTTTTTCGGCAAATCATTAATATGTAGCGTGGTTCAAAGTAAGGCTTAACAAAATGAGAATAGTTGAAAAAATGAAAAACTTAGTATGGTTTCAAATGCTTACACATTTACTTTATTTTTCTACATAAGCACTATTTTGTTCCAAACACTTGTGGTATTTGGAAACAAGATTCTTCGAACCCACTGTATAAAATTCTGTCATCTGGGATTGTAGCCACTTATACATTGAGATTTTCAACTCATCACTTTCCTTGAATTTTTGAGACACAAGCCAGTTTTTGAGGTGTAGGAAGAGATAGCGCAGTCAGTGGGCATGAGATTAGGACTATATGAGGGATGATAAAAAATTTCCTATCTGAATTTTTTAATTGTTTCTGTCCTGCATGCGGTCTTGTGTGGATGTATGTTATGAAGAAATAGAACCGTTCCTGATATCGGCAGTATATGTCTTTTTCTGTGGTTTCTTTGTTACATTCATATTATTTCATATCCTATAATCTCTGCGTATCAAAATTTATGATTTCAAACAAATTTATTGTTATGTTATGAAATTTAACATGTATTCTTTATAATTTCAGGCCTCTGAATGTGCTGGTAAACTACTTATTTTTCATTCATCATTACCTATTGCAGAAGCTCCTGGGAAGTTAAAAAATAGAGATGATAGAAAGATGCTTGCCACAGATAAAGAAAAAACAGTTTTAGGTAAACAAAAAAACTGCACTAAATTTGTGATATATTGTTAATTCATCTTGTGAGTAGCAAAGTAAAATAATATTGATTATTTTGTGTTATTTTTAGGTATCATGAGTTTTCCTTAATTTTAAAAAGCATTGTTTTCAGTTATTGCAGGAGATATAAATAAGTCTCAGTAATTATAGATTTTGATTTTTTGGATGGGCAGTGAAATGTATACATTTAAAGATATTGAAGTTGTGTAATTGTCACCCACCATGACTTGTACATTAAAAGAACAAAGTATCAGTGATATGTGGTACCAGTAAAAGAGAATATGATTGCTGTATTTATCAATTACTGTTTAAAATAATCCATCCAACTTTTTTTCACATGTGTAATTTAATATACATTATTCACTTCGCAAATTCCTTGAGAAGACAGATTAAGTTCAAACAGTTTATCGGCCTTCTCATTTAGTAGTTTTCTACTTAGTAATTTTTTTTTAATGTAAAAAAAAATAATGTAAATTTTAAATACTGAGTTGTTCAAAATCTTTGTCATGTTTTATGAATTTGATGTTAATTGATTTAATTTCATTAGTTACTTTCTCTTTTTTCTCATGTGTAAACACATAAAACAACATGTTAATTTTATAAATTGTTTGAAACTGATGCCTGTTTTTCTAATAATTCATATTACCAGAGTAATAACAAACATTTACACTTTCTGTAATTCTGAATTTTACACTTTTTACACTTTATGAATTTTCTGGTAACATTTTATCATTGATGACATTTAATGCCATTTCTGAACATTATACTCAAGATGAGTTTACAGATACAAATTGTTGAAAAGTATATTACACTGCTTCAATTAGTTACTTTTACTGTAAGCAGTTGCTTTTATATAGATTTGAATGTTAGACTGTGCATACCAGTGTTCTTTGGTGTTAGGGTTTCAATTAACCACACGTCTCAGGAATGGTCGACCTGAGTTTCTTCCAGACTACGTATTTACTGGTACATTTACACTTACATTGCAGCTACATCAGGCCTGGCAAGCTGGTAGCAGTAATTCCATTTGCTTATGCACACTCATCCACACCCAGCAGTTGCTGGAAAACTGGTTGGGGAATATATATGGTTGGTTTTTTTTAATGTGTAGTAAATTTTTTTTGGATCGTTTTAGATTTGTATTTACAAAAGTATTTTTTATTTATGTATTCTTTTTTTCAGGTCCTCAAACTAATGTTTATAATAATCTTGGTCAGGATTGTGTTCAGGCTGGCTGCAGTGTAGATCTGTTTATTTTCAATAATTCTTATATTGATTTAGCAACTATTGGACAAATATCTAGATTAACTGGTGGTGAAATATTCAAATATACTTATTTTCAGGTGATTCTATCTTTTACTATTTTTTTATAGAGTCTTAATTTTTTACTATATAGTAACCAAACAAGTCAGATGTTAAAATTTAAAAAATCTCCACCATTGAATAACCCACATAGAAGTTTATCTTTATTGAAGTACATCAATGTATCTATCAAAAAAGTAAAAAAATCTTTGTTATTAAAGAAAAAGCACATTATTTCTGATGGCTATAAGGTCTTCATGAGTGCAAATCATAATTCTATAAATTTTCTTTTCTTCAAATAAGCATTTAGCCACTGTAACTCTGCTTTATATAGATTAAAATTTGTATACACCATTTATTTGAAATTGTTATAATACATAATATTTAAGCCATTTTTATTTATTTCATTTTTTAACATTTCTTCCTTTTTCTTTTTTTCAAAACCAATTTTGAAGTATTTCTAAAAAAACGTAGAGTAATTTAATCTAGATTTACTTAATGGTCTTAATTTAATTTTATTTTTTTATTAATATTTTCATTGAGTTTTTCTGTTAAATTATTTATTTCTTAAACATTTTGTTAAACTATTTTAATACATAGGATTATTACAGAATCCTATTTCTATATATCTGAAAAACCTCGTTCCAACAATTTCTATTTGATATCTGCTGATTTTGTGATAAGTTTGATTTTTTGGTGTGCATAAATTTGCATTTATCATCCACAGTTTCCTTTTCTTTAAACAAATCTTATATCTAGGGCCATTTATGAGATTGAGAAAAATTGTTTCATGTATTTTTCATCAAAATCAGAGCTATTGTTTTGGAGTTGAGGAGATATCAACAAACATAAGTAAAAGATTAATTAATTAAAAAAGAATAGCTAAATTAAAAATTTGACAAATTTCAGTATCTAAATAATATTACAATTAAGTATTATATGAAATATATCTATTAATTTTTTTTAATAAGTAATCTTTAATCTGGTGTTTTGCAATACCAGTAATTTTGAGTTTAAGTATGGGTTTTAACAAGGTAATATATAATTTTATGTGAAATATAAATCACCAAAACACAGTAATTAAATAAGTTAAACTTACCTTATTAATTTCCAATAATCAATTTTCACAGTATCCTCATCTTTAGTTGGTATTAAATTCTACATTTATAACATTAAAACTTATTAATTATTTGTAATTTTTTTCTCTGAAATTATAATATTTTTGTCAAATTATTGTCAAATTTTAAATGTTATAAACACACATGTACATAAAATTTAAGTTTGAAATACTTTATGTTGTTTAATATCGCTTAAAATTTGACAGTAAAAAATATAATTTCAAAAAAAAATTATGTCATTAAAAGAATAAGTTTTAATGTAATAAGTATTGAATTTAATACCGACTGAAGATCCAGGACAGGATGCTTCGATAACGAGTTATTGGAAATTAATAAGGTTATAAGTTATATTAAATAATAGTATTAAGAAGAAATATTAAATAAGAAGTTTGTATTCTTCAGTAATATGGAAATTAAAGTCTGGCCATTGATGTTTGCACTGAAAAAACTAAAAGAAAAGTTATAAAAATATGTAAAAAAAAGTAGCAAAATGTGCATTACTGTACACATGGTTCTCTGCTGTCAAAATGTTCACAGAACAGTTTTCATAGTGTATTATTTGCATTACATAACACATACTGTATAGTGTGAAAATTGACTAAAAATTTTAGAAAGGCACCTTGTTATTTATTTTGTAAATAAGCGTTTGACTGGAATTATTAGGTAAAATATAGGAAAAATAGGTAAATTGCACCAAATTTGTAAGCTGTATATTACCATTTAAATTAATTTATAAAATGGTGTAGTTTTTTTCTGCTCTGTTTCACATAATTGCAATTTAAGGTCTGTGTATATAATTTAGGGAAATTAAAGGGAGGGCCCTAATAAATTGTAAAATGTTTTCATACTTTGACCCTGCAAATGTGAAAGTATGCTGCTTATACCAGTAGTTATTATAAGTGTAACTATTATTAACAATCAATCCACAAAACTGTTGTTTGCAATGAATTTCTGGTTTAATAAAGGAATAATTTTTTCATGCAAATCTTTATTTCAGGCTGATATTGATGGTGAGAGGTTGATAGAAGATATCAAACATGATGTTAGTCGTCCAGTAGGTTTTGATGCTATTATGCGTGTTAGAACATCTACTGGTATCAGGCCTACAGATTTTTATGGACACTTTTTTATGTCTAATAGTACCGATATGGAATTGGCATCTATTGATTGTGATAAGGTAGGTTATTAATTTTTTAGTATTATGTTAGATGTGACTGATTTATGAAATTTAACATCCTTATTTTGTGAAATGGTTCATTCTAATTTTTTTTCATTACATTTTAAGAATCTTGATATGAGGGGGGGCATGTTGATCTGTTCACTTGACTGTAGTTGACAGGTTATCGTAAGTAAACTACATTTTTAGTTTTCAGTCTATTATTTAACTGGCTAATGAATTGATTATATTAAATGCTATATAGAGTAACGTTAATAATTATTTATTTAATTTATAAAAATATAAAAGTACATTTGGCATACTGTGTAAATTTAAATCTTCTCAGAACATTTAATGATAAAGTTTATTTTATGACCAAGTTTGTTTATTAAATTTCTCTTTTAGTTACGCATGTTTATACAGTATCTATTTTGTAATTTTAATGACTCTTTTGTTCTAGTTTTCTTACTGGAAAATAAAATAAAATTCATTTTTAAAAATTAAATAGTGCTAATTAATGATAAATTTAATATCATTATCTAACTGCAGAAGCTAACAAGTCAGTTGTTTGCTGGTGTAGGCAAGTTACCCTAAATGAGATATGTAGAATATCTACAAAAATTAATATAAATATATCTTGTAACAAAAAATAGTCAGCATTGTTCAGAAGTTTCTACCAGCTACACATTTTCCCATAAAATAAGAGAAAGCATACAAAAATTGATGAATAGAAAGAATCTGTAAAAAGAAGTAAGGAAAATAAGAATTGAGGAATAGGAAAATGAGTGTGGATGTTATCTAGAAACACCAAATAATTTAGGATAAAAAGAGGACTGAAATAAAAGGAAGTTTTTGTCCCTTTGTCTGTTCAATATTATGATGAGAGGAATGGACAGACAGTTCAGAAAAAATTTGAAGCGAAAGGACTACATGTTTTTATAGATAATATTAAGCTATAGTGGGAAAATGAGAAAATTTAGTGATTCAATTTGGTGGTGGGAAAATGTTACAAACATTATGTTTGTGTACTTTAACCTAGCAAAATAGTAGAGTGATGATTTTTGGAAAAAACTGGAACATAGTTAGAGCAAGAGGGGATTATCCTGCCTCATAGAAAATTTTTAAAGGTGGTAAAACATTTTGCATGCCTGGGAACTGTGATATTTGTGGAGGTGAAAGCGGTAGATTAAGTTTCTTCAGAAAGAACTACAAAAAGAAGAAATATTTACAAGCTTTTGAACTTTTCATGTAGAACAAGAAGGAATTAGATAATGTCCAGATTATTTTATAAATCTTTTGATAGTAATATATGGAAAGAAACACACAAGGTGGCAGGAAGAGATTGATTTAGCAGACTTCAAGTTGTTAAAATGCAATTCCTTTAGACAGTAAAGTAGGAAACATGTTCAAGTAGAAGAGAGGGGAAGAAAGAATTAGAAAAATAAAACTGATTGTGTTATATCATAATATTAGTGGCAGAATTAACAAGTTTTCAACTGCTTGTTTTTATGGATGCTTCATGTATTTTTGTTGTTTTTCACTACTGTTCGACTAACCTATTTCAGTTTTTCTACAAGTTTTCTATACTACTTTAATTTAAACTTTCTTTAGATTAACCAATTTCTTATCAGCACAATTCATTCAGCCCATATTGTGGTTTGTATATGTACCTTGCTGGTAATCAGCAGGGACATAACACATGTATAGCTCAGAATACAGTATGTTGTTTTAATTCTGATGTCATATATTGTAATTTTTTTTCTTAATTTTGCAAACATTACTATTATTTTATATGCTTTGTGTGGTTGTGTGACAAAAAAACAATTGTTTTTTATATTTGTTTGATTCTTCAATTATAGTTACAGCTAAAATACCTTACACGGTTACCAATTGGTAGAGAGAGAATTAAGAAGGTTTTGATAATGATGAAAATTTTGGTATGATATGTTGATTTTTTTCGGCCAAAAAATGATATCAAGTAGTAACAGTTTTTCAAAATAAACATTTAATAATTTGATATAACTTTTACAAATTTAATGATTTTTATCAGAATTATAAAAAATATGTTAATAAATAGGAAAGTACTATGAACATATCTTTCTAAATAGTTTTTTCAGCAACATATGCGTATATTATGCAGAATTGTAGAGAATAACACTAGCAATCCAAAAGGGTTAATCCATTTGAAGTGTCCCAAAATAACAAGCTTGACCAATTCCAAAAAAAAAATTGAAACTTACCCACTTGCTTCCTACATGATTCAGGACCTTAAGACTATTTTTTTTTTAACTTTTTATTTAAGCAGTTTACCTGTGGCAGCTATTGTTACTGCCACATATTATAAGGGTTTATGGAAAAAAATGATAACTAAAAAACTATTAGTCCTGGAAAGATGAAACAAAAAGCAATTTATTCATATTTTCTCAAGGTAAAAGATTGGTCCAGTGGTTTATTTATCTATCTATCTCTCTTCTTTCTATGATAAAATTACTAATAAAGTTGAATATGAAAAACTGTGAAATCCACTTTTGGTAATTTTTTTTCAAGAAGCCTGCTTCTTGAAAAATGGCATACACAATTAGAATTACTTTTTTATATGTAGGTATATTTTATTAGTTTTACCATTAATAATATTAATGGTGATATACTTACCCCTAAATTTTTATGAATTTTTTTTAATTAATTTTTTTTTTTAATTCATATTTTGGCTTCAAATAACTGATGGCTGGTGATAAAAATCTCAAATTTTCACAACTTTTTATTACAATTTTTTTTGTAGATATTTATGGCAAATAAAAAAGGTTTCTTCTATATTATACTAATAAAATTATAACTTCAAAATTCATGAAAACCCTGTTAAAAGCAATACCATTTTGACTCACTAAATAAGTGCTCCAAGGGGGTTTCTTGTCTTCTTTGCACTTGATGTTTTCAATATTTATAAATTAGCTCTTTTTTAAATTATTAATGATCGGTCGTAATTTAATGATAACTTAACCAATACCAGTAACCTACTACCAGTTTTGATTCAAAAATGCTTGTAAAACTTACCCAAACTGAGATTTCAATGTGTAGCCTACATCTTTTTTTGAGAATTCATTTTTATTTTTATATTGGTTTGTTTTTGTAACAATGAAAGTTTATTATTTTTCCGCAATTTATTTATTTTAAATTTTAATACTGATTGCCTTAATATTTTCAATTTTGATGGAGGTTATACTCCCAAAATGCTACAAGCAGTATCCAATTGTTCGATATTGTGACGTGGGACAATGTATTGCTCTTGGTCTTCATATTCATGTAGTTTTTGTTCTGCTGAGAAAAAATAGTTAACACAAAGTGACTTTTCAGGAACTAAATTTATATCTGGAAAAATGTGTTCTTTAAGAGCTTGCTCCAATGTTATTTGTCTTAAGTTTTTCTTAGCTGGTTTTTTATGAGTTCTTAATGAGTCACAACAGAAATGTCTATACAAGTAACTGAATTTTGACAAAAATCTTTTTTCATGATATTTACAAACACTAGTGTGGCATCTGAATTAACACATAAAAAAAATAAGTTGTTGGTCTTCATCACTAAATTCACAAATTTTAATGAGTTCTTTTGGCATTGTACCTTACACTGTTTTATGATACTTCATTTACATAAACTCCTATGGAACATTGTTCTTCCATTATTTTATGTGAAGTTACTTGAAAATAATGTAAACATTTAACTGATTTTAAAATTTGCAAATATGATATTAAGTAAAACTTATTTATTTAATCAACACTTCCAAACACAGGATGAAATTTGAGACATTCGGTAAAGATGTGAACAGGTCACTGACTAATTTCAGACTGACCATTCTGTAATTGCAACTCTAAATGATGCAACAAGCATAAATGAGCATGTTGCAATATGAATTTTTTTGATTGGGAAATAACTTCAAGTGCCTGTTGTAACATAAACTCCGCAGTAGAATGGTTTTAACAAGTCTTTGTCAACTGTAATAATAAGTATAAAAATATTAAAGTGCCAAGAAGAGTGTGCCCCCTTGGAGCATTTATTTAAATAGTCAAAATGGTATCACTTTTAACAGGTTTTTCATGATTTTTTTAGAGGTTATAGTTTTTTTTTATTATTACAGTACCCAAGAAACTTTTTTATTAATTAATTATTATTAATAATTTTTTATTATTATTAATATTATGATTTATGGTAAAACTACTAAAGTATACCTGCGTATAAAAAAATAATTCAAACTGTGTATGCCATCCCTGCCTCTTGAAAAAAATGACCAAAAATGAAATTTCACTGTTTTTCATGTTCAACTTCATTGGTAATTTTCTCATAGAAAGAAGAGAGATAGGTAATAAACCACTGGACCAATCTTTTACCTTGAGAAAATATGAATAAACTGCTTTTTTTCATCTTTCCAGGACCAATAGTTTTTTAGTTATGATTTTTTCCGTAAAACCTTACAATCACAAAAATAAGTGTTTACCGTAACAATAGCTTCCACAGGTAAGCTGCTTAAATAAAAAGTTTAAAAAAAAATAGTTTTAAGGTCCTGAAATATGTAGGAAACAAGTGGGTAAGTTTCAATTTTTTTGGAATTTGTCAAACAACCACCCATGGATCACGTCAAATGGATTGCCCCTTATATTTTTGTATTATTGTACCTTTATTTATTCGTTTAATCCCTTCGTTTTCATACAGTAAGTGTTAGTAAAAAAATAAATTTCTTGAACTTGTGTTTGTTTTTTATTGGGTTATTTCATCAATTTTGTCAATTAAATTCTCTACTAGTTTTGATAATAGATTTTACGTATTTGTTACTCATTTAACAAAGTTTTTGTATTACAAACATAAAAAAAATCTTGTTTTTAGATAATAAATTTTTCTGTTTTAAATCTGATATGAAAACTACAAATATGTTTTTGGAACCTGATTTATTCAATTAATCAGGTCAAAAACCGTAAGAAACCATCAAGAATATTCCTTAAGTTGGGTTCCTAGAATTTTAGCATTGTTTTATTTCACCCTTAGCCTCATATTCAGGGAAAAATCTTTCACTAGCCATAACTTGCTAATCGACATTTCCACCCATATTTTTATGACCTTTTTTCATTATTTTTGCTAGTAGAATGAGCCCAGAAAGCACCAGTAACAATACGTGAATTGCTCTGTGCAGTTGATGCCTAACATGGTTTTCTTCTACGATATTCCAAAGTCAAATTTGGTTTCAATCATTGCTGTCTACCACCATCTCACTTGTAACTCTCATGCAGATGCTATTTATCTGAATTTCAAAAAGACTTTTTTAAAGAGAGGGCTTTAGTATATTATTAAATAAGTTGTGTGGTTTTTGAAATCACAACTGAATTATTTAGGACTTAACTAAACTAGTGTAAGTATAGGGTGATTAAAAAAACAGGAAATTTTGAAAGTTGTGTTGGTAGTCGTGGGCGATTGGTACCACTTGATAAGTGGTGCCAGCCTCTCTAACCTAACCTGCCATTTAGTTGTCATGGATCCTTGGAGTGGTGCACAATGTGCATTTGCTATCAAAGCGTTTTACAAAAATAATGACAGTGTGGAGGGAGCGCGTAGAGAATTTCACCGTCATTTTAATCTGGGACGGCACGACCGTGTTCCATCAACACATGCAATTAAAACATGGATATCTAATTTTGAGGAAATTGGTTCGGCTATGAAAAAGAAACCTCCAGGCCGTGAGCGAACCGTCCGTACACCACAGAATATTCAAGCTTTACAAGATGCTGTCACACGAAGTCCCCATCGGTCAATCCTTCGTCTCTCAGCATCTTTACAATTGCATAGTTCAAGTGTTCGAAGAATGTTAGTGAAGGACTTGCAATTCCATCCATACAAGTTGCAGATCATCCAGGAACTGAAACCGAACGATGCAGTAGCACAATTCTGTAATGTAATGCTTCAGAAGATAAATGATAACGAAGAGTTTGTTCACGAAATGTGGATGTCAGACGAAGCGCATTTCCACCTCAGTGGATTTGTTAACAAGCAAAATTTCAGATACTGGGCACAAGAAAATCCTACGCAGCTACACCAGCATCCATTGCACAGCCAGAAAGTGACCGTGTGGTGTGCTATGTCATCTTACTGTGTTATAGGCCCTTGTTTTTTTGAGGATGACAACGGTCTTGCGATTACAGTGACATCGGCTTGTTACGTAGCCATGCTTGAAACCTTTGTTGTGGAACAACAAAAGAGATTTCCACCAATTCTTAACACATTCTGGTTTCAACAAGACGGAGAAACATCACATACTGCACGAATATCAATGGCAGCTGTACACCGATTGTTTGGCCAACGTATCATTTCACGAAATGGTGACATTAGATTGCCTCCCAGATCGCCTGATCTCTCTGCTTGCAATTACTTTTTGTAGGGTCACCTTAAAAGCAAAGTGTTCCATAGTAGACCTGCTACAATGGAAGAACTGAAGGCAAAGATCCGAGAAGCAATTGCGGAAATTCCAGTTGAGATGTTACGTCAAACCATGAACAATTTAACGAAGAGACTTCGTGAGTGTTTACGTAGAAGAGGAGGTCACCTGCAAGATGTCATCTTTAAAAAATAAACTAAAATGTATGTATCCTAAAATGGCAACATTTGTACAATTACTTGAAATAAAATTCATTTTCTAAAAAAAAATTTTCATTAACGTTATTTAATTTTTAAAATTTCCCGTTTCTTTGAATCTACCTTTATTCTTTATTATACTGTGTTTAAATCAAGCATAATTTTAAAGTTCCTCAGCAGTAGTCTGGTCCTTTCTTCTTCTGCTAATGAATGACCTTTCTGACTGTGTAAACAATTTGATTTTTTTATATACAGATGTACAAATTTATAAATCTAAACATTATTGAGAATTGTATTCTTCTGTAAAGGAATCTTAGTTGCATATCTCTCTGGAGTATTGATAGATTTTTATATTTACAAATGTAAATATAAAAATTGTACAAAAAAATAGAAATTTATTATTTCTACTTGGTAGTTGTTGTTATTTGGTGTGTATTAGTATTTACTGTGCGGAGCATCCCTTAAAAGTGTGTGAGATCAAAGATTGGTATTTCAATTAAATCCACCTCGTGTAAAAGGGACTCAGGAATGCCAGTAGAGTGGTAGTGTCTTCAGCTTTCATCCAGAAGGTTCTAGATTCAAATTTTACCAGGCCTACAATTTTTTCTGTTTGAACATTTATTTCTCATCACTACCAATATAATTGTGTCTGCTACGTGTAGTTGCTAAAAGGATAAATGGGAAAGAAAGAAAATATTGTCTTCTACCGTTCTAAATTTTTATCCGATTCTTTTTTTCTTAATCTTCTATATTTTGTTCTTAACAACGATGAATAGAAGGGGTGAATCCTAGATTTACTCCATTCTTCATCTCAACCACAGATATCTTAATTGTGTTTAATTCATATTTGAATCCCTTTATGTATTGCCATTACCATTTGTATTATACTTTATTAAGTTTTCTCTTTTGAATTTTTTTGTATAATGATTTAATTATTGTTATTTTTAATTATGAAAATTTATTTTGCAGGCAGTTGCAGTAGAAGTAAAACATGATGATAAATTGACAGAGGAAGAGGGTGTTTACATCCAAGTTGCATTATTGTATACATCATGTTCAGGTCAACGGCGCGTTCGCATACTTAATCTTTCTCTAAAAACTTGCAGTCAGATGGCTGACTTGTACAGGGCGTGTGATTTAGACACGATTATCAACTTCTTCTCCAAACAATGTAAATATTAATTTTTTATTAGTAGATGTATTTGAAAATTGTTTTGAATTATAAATATTAAAATGAATAGGATTTTTAAATTATTTTGTGGATTGTAGTTTGTTTATCTATAAGTAACCTTTCAATTTTAGTAAAATGGTTTGTGTTTATCACATTATCTATTTATTTTTAATTTTTATTATTTTTAATGGAAGAAGTTTCACTTATATATCAGGAAATTATATTTTATATGTATGTAGTTTAATTACGTATTTTATTCATACTGACATTATTTTGGGATTTTGACAGAATATTAGCTTCTTTATGTGTTTGTAAGTACTATAAAAAAGCATGTACTGTGTAAAAGCATGTTTCTTTCCGTGACATTGTATTTTATGTACTGTGATGTTATATGTTAAAAAATCCTTGAAGCAGTCTTATTTTTATATCTGTACGAAGTCTGTAAATAAAGTAATGAGACTGGTTCAGAAAAACTTTTTATTTACAATCCAATTATACACGGATTCTATCACTTTCGAAATAGTTTCCTTGGAAAGTGTTTGCAACACTTCAACTGGTTTTTTCACTCTCCATAGCAGTGTTGGAACACAAGAAACTGGAATATCCTTCAGATAGCTGATTACATTTTTTTTAAATGTTTTCTACTGTTGCAAACTGATGTTCTTTGGGTTGTTTTTTTTTAAAGTCGGGAACAGGAAAAAGTTGCAGGGACTCAAATCAGGTGAATAAGATGGTTGAGGAACTACAGAAATGATTTTCTTTGCGAAAAACTCATTAATTGACACTGCAATGTGACAAGGTACATTGTCATGATGTAGCATCATGAATCAAATCAAAACCATATTTCTATTTATTTATAAACCATATATTTGCTTATTTCTTCTTCGATAGTAATGGCATTCTCCATAAGGAGTTTTTGCCTACAGGACAGACTATAAATCAATATTTTTACTGAGAAATTCTTGAAAGACTGTGGAAAGGAGTTGACCACATAAAACCAGCCATCTGAGACATCTGGATGCTGGATTATGCCAATGCACCTTGTCTCACTGCACTCACAATTAATGAGTTTTTAACAAAGAAAAACATTTCTGTAGTTCCTCAATCACCTTATTCACCTAACCTGAGTCTCGGTGACCTTTTCTTGTTCCTGATCTTAAAAATACCTCAAAAGACAGTTTCTGAATTCCAACTCTGCTATTAAGTATGGAAAAATCATTTACAGCATTGTATGGCTTCCCAAGGAAACTATTTTGAAGGTGAGAGTCCATATAATTGGATTGTAAATTAAAAGTTTTCCTGAACCACGCTCATTACTTTATTTACAGACCTCGTACATACAGCTTTGCATTTTTAAACCAAGCATTTCAATTGCTTCATTTTATAATACTACTTTCATCAACTTACTGATTAAATAATTTTGTTTAGCAAGACCCAGCCTCATATCTTATTAAATCATATCTAAATGTGTATATGTAGGATTAAGAGATCCAGTATTCTGATTACTAACCTCAGTCAGATTGGGTTTTTCAATTCTGAAAAAATATATTCCAGACAGCTACTTCTTACTAAATCACACAGACACCAAGGGTGTAGTAGCTCTGCAGAGTTCTTGCTTAACAAAGTCAAACAAATTTGCTACCAAGTGAGTGTGTCAGGCTTCTCCTGGTAGCAGGTGACCAGCTATTCAAAATTCTTCAGATAATTTCCAGTGTAGGAATGGCATATACTGACAACCGTATGGGATATTTTTATCAACCATTTCAGATTATGTAACAAAGTGCTTTTCTCCCTGACATAATAGCATCAACTGAGAATCTGCTCATTAAGAAATGCCTTAGCCTATCCATATAGCACTGAAGTAACTATATACCATTTACATCATAAAGAAACAGTATTTATAAAAAACATGATTTTTTTTGGGGATTTTACAAGGTCTGTTCAAAATGTTCCTAGATTTTTTAAAACGTTTTTTGGACAAACTGTAACCAAGTGAGCCTTTGTACTTTAAAATACTCTCCTCCTGAGGTGTTGCACAAATTCCATTGCTGCTGTTACTAGCACTAGCCCTAGAATTCTTTTGGAATATCATGTAGGTCTGTCTGTGAATTTTCTTTTATATCTTTAATTGCTGTTTTTTCAAACAGGGATATTTTTTGTGAAGTAAATCAGGGATTTTTTTTTGTGCTGGAATCAGGTGAGGTGGCTGAGGAGGCACAATAATTATATTTTGGCCAAAAAGCTATAAAACAGGTGTACTGTATGAGCTGGTATTCACACTTGTCATGTGACAAACTTTGCAGCAGCTACCCATTGCATTTCTCGTAGTTTTGAGACCTTGTCATGATTTCATTGTATTAATAATTTTCACTCGTCTATGATTTCCTGTACTGACAAATGATGATCAAAACATAATATTTCACAATTATATGAACATGAGTGTCATTACATGACATCAAGAACTGTTCCAAATTCAGATCAACTCTTTTAAGTGCAATTGTTCTTAAAATTGCTCAAATAATTCTAACAATGCAGCATGACTACTCTAACCTTAATTTACAATTTTTTGAGTCCCCAGAAATATTTTCCCAAGTTTTAAGTAAAGTTTAATATTGATTCATTACTCACGAATATCATCATTAATATCATAAAATGCATTCATAGGCATGTAAACAAACAGTTGTTGTATAGTCATTGTAATACAAAAAAATCTTTCCAAAGCCAGTGGTACAACTTCATGCATTGGCTACAAAATTATATGCAAGTTCATTTTAGTAGCTGTAGAAATGAACTTGATGCTCTTAATTAAGAATTATCTGTAATTTGTGTACACTTAACCACATTGTTAGACAGATGGCTAGCAGCTTATAGTGTTAAAATTGTTTGTTAATTTTATTCATTCTTGTGCTAAAATTTCATTTTTGAAAATTTTGAATTATTTTTTTATAATTTTATTCATTCATTTTATGTTTTTTTTTAAGGTATATTCCGAATATTAGAAAGCACTCCAAAACAAGTGAAAGATGGTTTAGTAAGTCGTTGTGCTTCAATGTTGGCATGTTATCGTAAAAACTGTGCCTCTCCTAGTTCTTCTGGACAGTTAATACTCCCTGAATGCATGAAACTTTTACCACTTTATGTATGCTGTCTGTTGAAAAGTGATGCACTGTCTGGAGGTAATTTAAAAATTATAATAAACTATCATTATAAAATGTTTTTTATTTAAAGATCTAATTTTTGTTTTATGAGCACCAGAATATATAACTACTGCCTGTTGTTGATTTTTAGCCTTTGTAGACGGATCATTTTTTGGTTAAGGAAAGTCCATCTTGAAACCCTAAACAGCATTTTTGGGTTCTATTAATTTTTATCATGAATATAAAATCAGAGTACAGTAATCCACATCATCTATGAATTTATTTAAATATTTGATTAGACATTTCATCAAGTATTCAAATTATTAACAAAATTCCTAATTTGGATTTGCTAATTCTATACATCTCAAAAAATTGACAATAATCACACACATCTGTAACCAACTGTCCCTATATTAATGTAAAATGGAATAGGGAGCAGATTTTGGAATTGGAGAGCACGTTGGGGGAATGGGAATCAATGAATGTACGTTTGAAAACTGTGGAACATGAGAAGTGAATAAGTAACATATTTGGGAAAACTTTATTGAGGGTAGAAATTTGTGAGTTTCTGTTACGTATCCTTACCACATCTACAAATTATTCAGCAAGTAAAGTGGCTAACATCTGTAGTTTAAAAACAGCTAATTAAAATAAAATAGTACTTTCAAAATCATAAGTTGGCATCCCTGTCAACATTTTAAAACAACTGATTGATAACTACTTTTAACATACATGACTATCATGGATCATTTAGTGATGACAATTCTTAAAAAGGGTACTTTTGAATACTGTTGAACACTTCAAACGTAACCTTGGCTCAAGTATAACTTGAAAATAATGTGAGGGATGATCAGTTTTGATCTCGGCTAAAGCTATGTAATCTTGTAGCGCTGATGAACTTATTTTAGGAGATGGATGAATTACAATTGAAAGAATCGTTAAAATGTATAATATACATTGGTATGGTTCACTCAATTATCCTTCATTGAGTACTGCAGAACATAAGTTACTTACTTGGATGCATACAGAGTCAACTTGTCTACAGTTGTAAAGAAATCAGACTTTACATTTGCATGTAATGTGTCACTAATTGAAGATGAATTTTTGAAAAGAATAGTAACTTATGTTATCTGTATGTGTTATATATGAGTCATAATCGAAACCATAAAAAAAAACTGAAGTTTAAGTGATTCAATTTCTAATCAGGAAAAATTCAAGACCTAGCACTCGGTTGGAAAAGGGATCATCTTTTTTGGAATTACAAATAAATGTCATAAAAATGTGTCTCGTATAAATAATAATCTATTATAATAATAATATGTAATAAATCTCATACAAATAAATATCTACAGATATGTGATTGAAAATAGACTACTGCTATACACTCTATTCAGACCTCAACTGACTTATTTTTTGTTTGGGGTCTTTTAAAATGTAATTGTATTCAATTATCACAGCAATAAAGAAGTAAAATCAAATGTTAAAATCAGCATATATACCTTAAGACAAAAAAATACAGTGATGGGAGAATATGGGAATTAAAGCTGGGAATTGATTGTATTGAAGAATAGGTAATTGTTGAATTTACTTTTTCAATAAATTAAAATTAAATTTAAAGTAAATTTATTAAAACTTATTTGTCTGTGCACTTATTGAATGATCTTTAAATCTGTTGAAATTGGTTGTGTGGGAAAACAAGTCTGATCATGGCAGATATTGACACTAACAAACTGTTTGTACTTAGAAGCTGACAAAATACTGCAGCTGTACTTAGAAGCTGCAAAAGAAAATATAGGGACTAAGACCAGAAAAAAGATATTTTACAGTAAACATGTTATAAAGTGTTTTGTTTTGTTAAACTTTTGTTCCTGTAATAGTAATTTTATTAAAAATATAATTTATATTTCTTATCGATAATTTTTTAAAATAAATTTTCTACATTGAACTCAGTATTGTATGGATTTTTTTTTATAGGTTCAGATATGACTATCGATGACAGATCATTTGTAATGCAAGCTGTTACTATTATGGATGTACCATCATCTGTTGTGTACTTTTATCCTAGAGTATTACCTGTTCATGACATCGATCCGAATTCTGATGAGTTCCCGGCTGCGATTCGTTGTTCTATTGAAAAACTTAGGGACGATGGTGCTTATATTGTTGGTAAGTAATATTTTAAAATGTATGATGTTATTCAGTTTTCACTTCTTATTTTTTGTTTAATTCTCTTCTTGTTAAAACACTTATTCTTACGTAAAATAGCTGTGTTTCAATGTAAAGTTGCGTAAAATGTAATGTAAATATATAATATTTTAAAGCATTCTTTTACAGTTAAAAGTTTGTAAATTTTCAAACTGATAACCACAAAATCAATTTTTATTCTTCTGTCTTAATTATTTCACCGTATCAGCAGAGTTGAATGAAACAATAATTTTTACAGTATATTGAATTATAAAAGTATGATTGAATAAAAATATTAAGAAAATAAAAGAACAAATAATTTTTAATGTATCTGCTGTATTTCTGCTCACACTGCTTTTAAAACTCATGCTTATAATTATACTTTAATATTAATATAATTTATTTCTGTTCTGGATATTTACATTTATATAATATTCCTGTGTAGTTTATCATAGTATTGGACTAAATATTGGATGTTTAAGAGAATTATTTTCATTTATTTACATTTACATTGGTAAAATATTTATTGTTCTATTCACACAAAATTATCTTTAGATATCCCACAATCTACTTTTAGATCTTTCAGATATTCCATCATGAAAGTGTTATTATGCATGATTGTTAACATATAAGTCGAACTGCATAAGTTAATTTAATAATTACTTAATAGATATTTACAAGAAATACTCTTTTAACATGTTCTTTTAATATAGTAACTTTTAACCAAATATCTTTTTGGTAACTTTTTATCTTTTACAGTTGATAAATATCTATGAAATTAGATTACAATATATCATTATATTGTTACTTAATTGTTCTTAAAATTATTTATATATAGTACTTTGGTTCTAAAACATATTATATCCCTTAAACTTAATTTAATTAAATTTAAATCCCTTAAACTTAATTTAATTAAATTTAAATTAAGTAATTTAATCTTATTTTTTAAATAGTTTATTAACTACATTTTTTTAATAATCTAACGAGTGTTTAAAAAAGAACGCAATCCCTTTCTTTGACGATGTGAATTTATTACAAAATATTAATGTTAATAAAATACTTATACAACAAAATTCAAATTACCTTTTAATAACTTTACAATAGATGTTCAAAATGAATTCCTGTGATCCTGATGCATGCTCATGCATGTTTCATAACACTTGCTGCCACTTTTTGTAATGTTTGAAATCTTACTTTCAATGTTAGCCTTCAATTCGTCAAGTGTTTGTGGATTGTTTTTAAAAATTACACTTTTTAAAGACCCCCAAAAGAAAACATCTGCTGGTGTAAAATTTGGGGATCTTGGAGGCCATAATCTTTTTGATATCAAACGATGGCTAAAAAATTCCCATAACATATTCAGCGTTTCATTAGCAGTATGAGACGTGTTATCCTGCTGGAACCAACATTTTCATTCATGTAAATTTAACATGGCAATAAACTGTTTGATTAGATTGTGATAGACCTCACCATTTACAGAATTGTTAAAAAATAAAGACCCTGTTACACGAAACCAAGAGATAGTATACAAACACCAACCTACATGTGTTTAATGGTCGTTCATGAAATGTGTGAGATTTTCAGCACTCCATATTCGGCAGTTTTGGCTGTTGATGTAGCCATGGAAGAGAAAACTATGCCTCGTCGCTGAAATAAACTCGATCCAAAATTTCAATGCTGTTGTCATCAACAAGAAAATGAATCTAACAACAATACTGTAAACATTCTCCATGGTCTACTTCTTTCAGTTCTTGAACAACACCAAAGCGATAAGCATGAAATTGTAATTTTTTAGTAGTCTTGAAAGTTGCAGATGATTTTCAGTACTCTTGAAAGCCCAGCCTGCGAAGATAACATTCTGACAATTTTCTGGGTGGGCGAGTCAAACTTTCTTTCACATCCTCTAGTATTTCTACTGTTGATGGTCAACCTATGCTTTTCTAATCATGTACACTCCCTGTCTCACAAAATTTATGAATCAAACATGATATCAAACTTATCAAGAACTGAAGAATTGGGAAATTTTATTCAAAACTCGTCTTTCACTTGTCCATAAGATTTATATGTACAGTAAACCTCAATAATAAACACATGTTTATCCTTGGAAAACGACATAGTTAACACAATAGAGACGAAATTATACTGATATAGCACTAGCGCATAAGAAGGGCATTTCAACTGTTAAGCTGCTAACCTTGAGTACATTGTTGCCAGCTTACACGTCAGAAGAAATAAAATTTACCTATGTGTGACTTCTAATAATCTTAGGGTTGCGTCCTTTTTGAAACAGTTGTAGTAATCATTTTGTCAATCCTTAATCTTTCTTTCTCCTTCAGATTGAAGTAAAAACTGGTTACTAATGTTTCATTTACAGAAAAAAAAATTCAGTTGTCTATTTTAAGATTCTGTTACAAAAAGAGGTGAGATTACTAAAGGACATGTTTGACCTAATTTGTTTATCAGAAAAATATTCTTCATGTTTTATGTTTTAGTCTAATGTTTAAGTAATCATAGTTGTTTGTAAGTCTGATTATGTTTTTTTAATGTTTTCTTTTAATTTTTATTTAGAAAATGGAATATATTTATTCTTGTGGTTGGGACTTAGTCTATCTAATGAGTGGGTTCAGATGGTATTTGGTGTACCAACAGTGGCTCAAGTTGATTCTGATAAGTCATCTTTGCCTGCGCTTGATAATCCACTTTCAGTTCACATTCGATCATTAATTGAATCGATACGAAGAGAAAGACATCGTTGCATGAGGGTAAGTGCATACATTTTTAAAAATGTGTTACTTGTACATTATTATTATTTGAACAAAAAGCATGCAGCAAGTTTTCACCTTTAAAAAATTACACATATAATCGTATATATAAATTATTCTAATGTATTTAGGGAAGTGTTAGTCTGTTGGGAGAAATGAGAGCATGCTGTAAAGTTTGTTCTTTATGCACACCTAAAAATATTAAATATCATTTTATGTAGAATGTGGCTTCTGTTAAGGGTAGACCTGAGTAGATGCAAATTATATTTTGGAGGTCATCCGAAGGTCCTGGGTTCAAATCCCAGTCAGGCATGCCATTTTCACAAGCTGCAAAAATTATCATTCATTTCATCCTCTAAAGCCAGTGGTTTCAGAGTTTAAAAAAAAAACCGTTATAGTTTGGAAATATCTTAATGTACAAATTTTGTAGAAATCTTAGTATGTGTGTATGTGTAATTTTTTTTATTTACAAGAGTAGTCAAAAATATCTGATTTCATTACCTAAAAAATTTCTTTTTTTCTGTATCTGAAATTTCCTGTTTGACGATTTTTATCAAAAAAAAAAATGAAAAAGTTAGATTAAAATTTCACCGAGATAAATTCTAATATACTAGTAATTTAATTAATTGTTCACAAAGAGATGTAAATTAACATGGTTTCATTCTCTATAAAACAAATTAATTATAACTTTGAAGACTCAAACATTCAAACAGTTTTTTCCTTAAGGAATCTTCCCTTCCCCCTATATATTAACTTTTCAGTACTTTTGATGTTATTTATAGGAATTTTTTTGTCATTTTCTGTTTCCTTGTGCTGTCTGTTCAAATAATTCTTTCATGCTGATTTGCTAAGAACATATGTTTCTACCTGCAGTAAAAAAAAATCAGAATGGTTACAAGTCTATTCCAGTCTTTAAGTCATTTGTATTTGTTCTGTTTCCTTACAATATTTAGCATCTCTCTTATTTTTTTTTAAACTTAATTTTAAAAAAAGTGTCAGTAACTTGTTGCATTCAGATAGTTTAAAAATAATTTTGCTCATAAATTTTAAATTATAAAATTTACCTTTGTTAGAAAAATTTAGAAAAAGTTCATAATGTATATCTGGTTAATTATTATTGACTAATAATTTTTCAGTTAATGTGAATTTGTTAAAATTACCAAGATTTCACTGTTTCAGTAATGCTTTTTATTCATCTATTGTTATACTGAAGATTGATCCAGATCTCATACAATAATACATATAGCCTCATTTAATGTGTTAAATTCACACTTTTTTTGATAAATGTGTGTTATAATCATTATGCATGGTAATAAGTTACTTAAAAAAAAGAATATCTGTCTCACACACTTGACTTGTTTATAATATCAAATCACAATCAAATTATTAATGTAAATTTATTTAGCATAAATATTGACATGTAAATAAAATTTCATTTTGAAGGATTAAAGAGAGATCTACTAGTTGTAATGTAAAATTACAATGCAAATTTTATTGACGTAATACTGATTGCTCTAAGGCTACGACTGGAGCAGCAAGCTTTTGTACATTATAATAAAATCATACAGTATGCATTCTTGACAGCATATATTATAATTGCTAAATGAACTTAAGTTGGTGGGTGTCATTAGTAACAATATCAAGGAGAACTTCAATGTTCCCTTCATTTAAATATTGAACAGACCGATTTAGATGAACACTGCTAGACATTAAAGTTGATTTAGCCTCTAGCATTTGGGTTTATAAACCAAAGCTATTTCATTTTATTTATTTACTTATTAAATATAATTTTTTTTTATAGTTGCATCTAATCTTTTTTAACAAGTGTTGTAAGTATATAAAATTGAATACTTTGTTTAAAGTAAAAACTCTAAATTCTATAAAAATACTAACAATAGTGACGCAACCTTAATGGGTTCAGCCCCAATTGTTTTCATAATTAGTGAAAAAGTGTAGACTGAAGCAAAAAAATGACTTGTTTATTATGTTACGCTTTCTGGTAGACCATTCTACAGTAATAAATGGTTTAAAAAAACTATTGGTAAATGTTATTTATATTCTTTTCATTTAATGAATTATTTATTTAGATTATAGCCATGTGAATTTTTTTCTAATAAATTAATGTATGAAAATTACAAAGTAATAATTCTAATCTCTATATACAATTCAACCTCTATTTTTTTTCTCCAAAATCTTTTCAGTTTTTTTTTTATAAGGATTTAATTTATTGCAAGTTTTCTTATTGTGTTAAAATTTCTTTTTACACATATTAGAAATTTTAGTTTTTGTAGAAAAGTATACTTCATAAGATGACAAGTGTTTGTCATTTTTAAATGAAATTTTCAGTACAAGAAGGTGCAGAAGAAGAAGATTTTCAGTTAAAGGTAGCAGAATTCACTACCTTGAATTAAAGATAAATAATTTTAGTAATAGTTTTGGAGTTAGCACACTTTTTCATGACTTACAACAGGCTGAAAATGTGCAAAATTTTTAATTTAATAAATGTCGTCTGAGAAATTCTGTTGTGCAGTAATTTTTATTGATAATAAGGAAATAATAAGCTTGTGATTTATTTTTTATTTGTTTATTATGAACAATTTTTCTAGACAATTTATTGATCCACAACTAGTACAAAGAACCAGTTGGCAGATATATTGATCAGTTTAGAGTCATATTTGTCGTAATCCTGTAAAGTATGGTGTGATTTTAGACATAATTTCAACAAACTTTGTATATCCTTAACAGTTGACCTAAAATAAAAAAAAATAAAAAAAACTGAAGATGCTATGGAGGTTTAGGATCATAGGCCAACATCCAAAGTTTTGTTCATGTTGTACATATTGGGACAATTTACAGATGTTCAACACATGTTTTGGATTACACTTACTCCTGTACAGGAGATTGAAGGAGAGAGAGGCATACAAAGATCTTTCCTGTTTCCAGGAAGGTAATGACAAGACCTCTACACACTTTAACTGCATGTCAATAATCAGAAATCTGTTGCATCTAAGGAAGTGAAATCAGATTAATAATTTTTCCCTCAAAGACTTAATACCAGTATATTTCAGCTAAGTATGACCAATAAATAATATTAATAATTACAGATTAATGAAACAGGATAAAAATTGTTCATCCATGAAAAAGTCAGTCTTTTACTTTAGTTTACCTTATTTCACCCTATAGCTTTCATTGGCCAAGCGTCCACAATGGAAGTCCCTTCTCACATAGTTATTCAGTATGAAGGTTGGCAGTGTCACCACAATATTTTCATTTCACTATCGAAATAAATAACTTTGTAATTTTTTAAATGGATTAAGAATAACAGAAACACATTTAATAAAATTACTTTAAACAATTTATTAACAAAAAATAAATAAATAATAAAACAAACAAGAAACTTTGCATTGTGCAGCTTAAAAAGTGTTGTTTTCATTTATCATTGTTTACTGCCAAAGAGTTTTGCCTGACACATATAATTATATTAAAACAATCATCATAAAACATTAATCACCAATCATTATTTATTGATTGACCAAAAACCCATTACAGAATCAAAAAGGACATCTGGCTGTGATCTAGAACCAACTAAAGTTTTATCAAACATTTTCAGGTGTTTATTTTAGGTTAAATGATTGTAAAAAAAATTAGCTACCTGTAAGTAAGTCTAAAATCACCTGAAACTTTACAAAATCAGGACGTCTTGTCTGTGATACCAAACCAACCAAAATGTCTCACTATTGGCCGTTGTATTAGTTGTGTGTCAATAAATTTTATAAAAAAAAGATAGCTTGTTATAAATAAATAAATAAATAAAAGATCACACAAAACATTACTAGTTTATAGTCTTATTATCAATAAAAGCAATTGTATAACAGCCCTTTTCCTACACCTTTCTGCCCACCATTTATTAAAGTAAAAATTTAACATGCTTCAGGCTGGTATAAATTAGTTATGAAAAAGTGTGCTACTCCAGGAATATAATTATTATTATGTATTCATATCAAAGCCAGATAATGTAATTTTTTATGTTATATTTATTTCAGTTAACATTGGTAAGACAGCGAGACAAGATGGAGCTAGTTTTGAAACATTTCTTAACAGAAGATCGTGGTACTGACGGTTCATCATCATACGTTGATTTTCTTTGCCATATGCACAAAGAAATTAGATCTTTGCTCAGTTAACAGTGGCCATTTTAAGATTACTAAATGATGGAATTTTGTTGTAATGACGATGTGAAATAAATCATTTGGATTTTTATATGACCAAGGCTCCTTTTTTTATTATCGTATTATTATTTTTTCTGTGTTATGCATAAATGTTTGTACTTTAATACTTAAAGTGGAGTGTGTGGGTGCTATTATTATACTTTTTATTACAAAGTAAAAGGTTCATAATGTATTTATTACACATTGTTAATAATTATCTAAAGTATAATACCATAAATATAACAAATTTATTACATTATTATTATATAGAATTTTTCAAACGTTATTATGTATTTGTATTGGAAAAATGAGGTAAGTTTCAATCAGTGATTCGTGAATTCATTTTTTGTAAATAATTATTTTCAATTAATCGTACATTTCATAACAAAGAAAAACTAGAATAATAGTAATAAAATTCATGAAATTGCATATTAGTTTCATATTTTTTAAATCATTCTTGAAGAATAATGATTGTATATAAATATATTTTAAGATTAATGGTAATTTGCTTAAATAGATGCAGTATTTATTTTAAGCAGATCTATACACTTCTTTTCAATATTACATTTATTTATTAATTTAAAAGTTAATGTAATGTAAAAATATTGTGGTGCATAAAGTATTGTAGGTGTGAATTATTTTAAATAAATACATTATTTATATATATATATGTTTATGTTATTTCTAATGAAGATTATTACTTGTAAAAAGAAATATTAGAAATAATTAAAATTAATTTATATATTTTTATTATGAAATTATTATTTATCCTTTGAATTTTAAAAATTAAATATTTTAACGTATCTCTCAGTAAGATACAATGCATTCACTAATCTTATGAGATTAAAATATATTATTGTAAAATAATAAATCTGTTAATAGTTGGTTATTGAAATCGAGATATATAGTTGAATAAATTAAAACTAAAATGAACTATCTGTCATAATGTAATAAATAAAAAAAAATATATATATAAAATATATATCTTTCATATGTATTGTCGGGTGGCAGTTAGCAATTGCAATAAAAAAATTATATTAAAGATTAACTACGGAATCTTAATTATTATTTTATCATTAGATTTTTAAATGGAATCATAGTTCAACTTTATAACAGTTTGCTTTATTTTTCTATTAATAAACATTTTTACTATATTCATTTCATAAACCATTTAGTAATCTATACTGGGTTAAATATATACATTAATTATTTTTCTTAATTTTAAATTAGAATTTTTTTTCTTAAATATCATTATCCTTCAATTCTGCAATGACTTTATTAATTTATACCTTTACTCATTTTGAAGTTATTAATTTTTCATTACAGCAGAAACTTTTCCAACAAATTAATGATATTATTTATATTAAAGTTTAAAAATTATAAAAGAATCTTGTCAATTATCATTAAATGAAGTTGTTCAATATTTAACAACAGTTTTTTTAGTATTATTACTTCATTACTATTTTAATGTTCAGTTTTTTATTTATTTTCAAATTCATACTTTTAAAAGAGGCAATAGCATTATTGTTGCAATTATGAAGACTGCTGTAAATGTCATTTGTGAATATACATGCATAATAAAATAAGTTTGTTATCAGTTAATGTACATTTTTCAGTTTTTAATTATTCCTTGTTTTATATATTCACTGGACTTAATATAAGCTGTACTTCTGGAAAATATTATCGTGTCAGCTATTTCATTGACTTCTGTATTGGCATAATTAATAAAATTAAGTTTCATGTAAATTTGACAACTGCTTTCTTAAAGTATATGCTGTAATTTTGACAAACTTATGTTCATACTGTGGGAACATACATACTACAACTCATTTTAATATTTAAATTGACAACTTATACAATGCATACAAGTTTTATATATTTGTATATTACAGAGGATTATGAATTTCAGCTGCGCTTGATAAACACGTCAGCTTGTATGCTTATTGTTCGGCCAATAAATAGGAAATAGAATTTCAAATTTCATCCACAGGCAGTCACAGAATTTCATCCACAGATCACAGAAAGGATGTACAATTGGGAATCTTCTGCGTAGAACTTCCTGCTCCTTTTGACTTGTACCAAGAGAATTAAAAATTGTGAAGGGATCAAGGATAAAGGAACAGTATGTGAGAATATACTGTCATCTTCAGACTACAATTCAACCAAGTGAGGTTGTTCCTTAAAGAAATAAATTCACTCAGAGAAATACTCAAAGTCCCTCTAGGCAGTGAATGATCCTACTCACAATCTTTCAGAAGATGAGAAATTTGTAACCAGAAGGGAGCATCACAAAACAATTTCAACAATTTCCCATTTCAGCTTTAATATAAATCTTAAAAAAAATTACTTAAAGATTTATTTTTTATAAACACAAAATTTCAAAAGACTGGTACAAGGTTTCTAAATGAATAGTCTTACTCGTTCTGCATTTTGTAACATTTTGATGTATCCAAATAAACTAGGCTGTTCATTCAGCCATCAAGATCAACTGTTCGTGTAGTATATGACTACATAGTTATTATGGCTTTTTTTTACGTGTATACTATTGAATTTTAAAACAATGTATTAAAAATTTTATTGCATTATTTCAATCCATTTCTGAAAATTGAAATAAAGATATTTTGTAATTTAATTTTTGAAGCAATTAAGATTACTGTAAAATAAAAGTAGATTCCAGTTAAAGTCAACATGAACTGAGATAGGGCTAGTATCAATTTACTTATCCTGGGACTACAGCTCGAGTGGATCTTGGCCTCTTCAACAATTCACCTCCAATCCTCCCACCTTGAACCACCACTCTCCCTCTGTTCCCCCACTTTCATTGACCTCTACCAGTACCTCATGTATTTCTGTTTTCAAAATCTTTTCCTTTTTCCATGTCCATTGTCTGGTTTTAACTTTGTTATATTCTTTACTTGTTATTTAATGTCAGCATCTTATTGTCATCAATGCTGACTTCAAGAAACCCATCCAGCCATTTACCGCAGTTCACGATCCCAATATTCTCAGGCTGATACTCCCTGAGGTGCTTCAGTTGTAATGAAACCATCTGGTTGCAGGGCAGCAGTTTAATGTCTCAACCCAAGACAGCAGGATAATACATACTTGACAGAATTATTTACATACTGTTGTATTAATTTTTAAAAAGTAATTGAGGAGTATTTTGTTCTTTTAGTTTTGACAGTATGAGGGATTTTATCAAGTTTCATTATTACAGAAACCGTACTGTCAGTTGTTTCCCAATGGTAAAATATCATCTGATTTTTTCTAATACTTTTGGTATGCTTTCTTAAATCTCATGAGTATCATGTTCTATCAAGATCTTGTTTAGTAGTTGTTTCCTTGCCTGCCTGCTTGGTGTGATGTATAAATTTCATTGGTATTTAAAATTCCAGAAGCTTCACTATCTGCATCACATTTTTCAAAAGAGACTTGAATGTAATGGGAGGTATATGTATGGTAGGGTAGGTAGACATTATTACATACAATGTAATATTGATTATACTGTTATAAAATTGCATATTAATGAGAAATTCAGATTAACATCTATTTGAATAAAAAAAAATATTTCATATTAAGATTAGTGATCTTAGCAATTGCCATCCTAAAAGATTTTTTTTTTTAATGTTACTCTTGTTGTACTGTAGACTTAATAAAATTGTTATTTAAGCAAGATTCTACTACATAGTCACAGACTTAAATGAAATAACTTTACTGATAGCTCTGAACAAAAAATAAAAAAATTTATAAAAGATGACTACTAGAATTAGAACATCCATAGAATGATGTTCATTTCCTGTATTTTCAAGCAATGAATTAAAAAATGAAGATTATTACTGTTTTATAATTATTCTATCTACCATTCATAGCTTAATTTTTAAAGTCAGAGTAAATATTTAATACTATAATAATTTAATTTATATTGAATATTAGGAATTATATTTCTCTTTAACAGAAAGAATGTTGGGTTGTTAGTTATAACAATATTAATGTGAATAGGTAAACAAAACATGTAACTTAATGAAAAATTAAAATATATTATAAAGGGTTGGGAAAATGTTTCTTCATGTTTTAATACAAACAAGGTTTTTTATTATTTCAGATGCAGTTTATCAAACCAACTATGTGTTGTTTTGATCAACCACCTTTTGGCATTTTTGAGATAAAATCATAATATTGTCCCTGTATAACTAATGTGTCTTCTGAACAAAAAAATGTGACAAATGATTTTCACAAGCCTCTTTTGAAGTAATTTTATACTGTTAAAAAATTTTTTTAAAGAACAAAACAAATAGTAGTCTGACAATACAGGTTCAGGACTAAATGGTGGATGTATCAAAACTTCCCAGCCAAGTTCTCTCAGTTTTCAATGGGTCACCAAAGAAGCATAGGATCTGGCGTTGTTGTGATGGAAGACGACACCTTTCCTATTGATCAATCTATGATCTGGTCATGAGACCAGATCTTCTGCTCTTGATCAATTCACTTTACTTTGATTGCTTATCATAATCTTTCCAGTTGCTGACAGTAGAGATAGAATTAATCATTTCACTGGACAACAGAAACTCATAGTGAAAAATTCCTTTCTAATCCCAACTCACAAACAGAACATCATGTTTTTTGGTATCAATCCTGGCTTTTCCACTATTTCCGAAGTTTTTACCTTGTTTTGACCATGATTTTTCCATACATTATTGTTATATGTGAACCATTTTTCATTACTTGCAAAAGGTGTTTCAAAAATAGTTTGACTTCGTTTTGATTTAACAGTAGTTTGCAGATGGAAATTCAGCCCAATACATTTTTCATTGTTAAAGAATGTGGCACCCAAACATGAGTTTCTTTTGGGTGCCACAAAAGGATTTTTTAAACCTTTTAACCTTCTCCCATCACAATGATCCGTGCTTGATTAGCGCTCTGCAAAAATATGTTGTTATCTGATTGCCTCACTTCATAGTCTTATGCTACCCTATTGTGAAAAAAATTACTGTATATTAAAGAGATTAACCAGAGATTCTAACAACAAAAAAAACGTTACGATTAGATATTTTTTATGCCTGTAACAAAAAAAAAAATTGAAACGGTACAAAACTGACCATAATTTTATTGCGCATTTCTACCGCGTTTTTTATTAGCGAATTTTTTTTTTTGCTTTGTGTTTATGAAACATTGTTTGCTGATTTTAAAAATAATAATTTCAAGCAAATCGGTTGAAAATTGGCCAAAATATGATGAAAAACCTGTGTCATAAATCACAGATTAGTAACATATGTTAGTATAAGTGAAAATAGATTCAGAAAAGTACGTTTTATAAAAATCCCCACCACTGAAAGAGGTATTCAGATTGACAAAAAACAATTTTTACTGTATAGTGTTATTCATTACAAATCGTTATGTTACATGTTTATCATTTGTCAGAAAAGATATTTATAGACCTCAAGTAAAAATGACGTATTTATGACCATAAATTCCTTTTTTTGTGTGTGTGCCGTATATCATAATTTATTATGTGTTTCAATACATCGATATGTTGCTACTAAGTAAGCTATTATTGTAAATAATAAATAAATCCATAATCGTCATAGCAATTATAAAAAATTATCAAAATCATGATAATACAGAATGTTAAGGAACATTTTCACCTTGGGGACATCAAAATCAAATTGTTTATACAACAGGCCGACCAACGCGTAAACGCTGTCTACAGCGTCGTAGTACATGCTGTCGTATTCGCCCTTACTCGGGGCGTTAAACCCGAATTCAGATACCAGACAGATACCAGTTGTATATGTGTAGCTCGTTGTCGGGTAGCTGAGTTTCACGGTCCTCGTCCTCCTCCGAGCTCGACAGAATATGGGTCCGCTCGGCGGCAGTAGTGATACAGTCGTCTTCGTCGCGGAACGTGGTTCCTTGGTCGCCGATCTGCGGTTGTCGCGCCTTTCTGTTCTTATTTCTGGCGCGCAACAGGTCTTCCACAGAGTGCATATTTTGCAGATGAGTTAAAATGAGTCGTCTGTTAGATAGCCTCACGCCTAAATGCAACTGCTTCATGTATGGTCTGTAACGGAATGGAATGCAAAGTTGGCAGGAGTCTATTACTCCCTACTTTATCGCAGAGCCTGGACAGAGTCCCTTGCTGCTGGATCTTTCTAATCGGGCTTGTTTTTTTTTTTTTTAAAAGGTTATTTTTAATCTCGGATCTAATTTTTCAATTTTTGTCTATTATTATTTTAGTGAATTTAAGACGGATTTAATTGCATTGCAATCCGTTGTTGAACCAGCGTTATCAAACCCATTGCATGGGCCGACCGCGGAAGGCTAGGCTTATAAAGCCTGTCCTCCCGACGTAATTCCCCTTCAGACCGTCCACTGAAGTCCTTTCGGTGCTAACTCTTTAATAGGCTAGCAGGAATACGCCACAACGGGACACTAGCTAAAAAGGAGGGAGCAATGCGTCCCCTTTTCCGGAGGGGTCGCAATTGCTGGGTTATTTGGTCTGATTGTAAGTTGAATTAGGAGAGGTTGTTAAGAAGCTCTTCATCCGCTTCTGGTATGGCTGCCCTTCAGGACGCATCTCTGCTGGGCTCTGTTCCGGACTCCAGTCCGTGATGTTGAGACGAGTGGCTGGTCTTCCTTCTTCTTCATCTTCTCCCTCTTCTTCTCCCGAAGACCTCTTCGTTCTTCTTTGGCCTGCACTTTCCAAGAATTGGTAGTAACCGAAGTTACATACCGTTAACCTTGTAATTCCCGAAGCCCCGAAGGGCTGAACGGGGGAAAGTGCAGGTTTCTTCGCTCTTCTGTGCTGTCAGTGGCTGCTGGGCAGGTGGCTGCTGGGCCGGTGGCTGCTGGGCTGATGGCTGCTGGGCTCGTTCCCTCTTTCTTCTTTCTTGAAAGGAAAGGAAGGTAATAGGGAACTTACAAATGGTGGTGCCTATACTCGATCGCGGTTTTGGGGCGGCGATTTTCTGGAAAGAAGTAAACAGTAATTATTCACTCCACGTAATTATTAACCTTCAGACACACGTGTGTCTGAGAAGGGGTTGGGGGGACCGCGTGGCCGCAGTGAAGAAACCATTTGTTTTGTGGTGGCTGTTGGTATCTGCAACAGAAGAAACAGAACACACACACGGAAAGAAAAAAAAAAAAAAAAAAAAAATTTTTCTTAATTATAACTTTTCTTTCGGCTGGCAGGATGAGACGGCACGTCGAGTCGTTCCACATCCACGTTTCTCCCGTTTCTGAAACAAGAGAAACAGAACAAAACACGCAAAAAAAAAAAAAAAAAAAAAAAAAAAAATTAAATTTAGACCGCGTTTTTGTTGTATGCGCGACTTACCGTATTTGAAGTCTTCAAATTATTTAACTCGCGACCCCGGAAACGCGTCTGACGCACTATTCCGTTTATAGCTCATGCGATATGGAGGCCCCTAAGCCTGGTTTGTCGATCTTCGGCTACCGCACCGCACCATCACGGTGGTTCGTCCAGTACGGCGTGAGGCCGCTTCCTTACACCTGTCGGAGTTGGGTCCTCTCTGCAGATGTCCCGAAGATGACTGTGTTCGGACACAGCCGCTCTCCCGAACAGTCTGCGCGCCTGCGCCACCCCCACCTCGGACACGGATTGAAATCTCGCATCAGATCGGAGAGTGGCGTTCCTGACGAACCACGGAGCTCCAAAGATCGTCCGCAACGCTATGTTTTGGACGGCCTCGATCTTCTTTTGAAGCGAGGAGCTCAACACTGCCCCCCATGCCGGGTAAGCATATGTTAGAATCGGCAGTACGTACAGCCGAAAAATGAGCAGCTTAGTTGACAGTGGGTACGGGCTGGCACTGTTCAGCACTGGGTATAGCGAGGCTCTGGCGGCCTTAGCCCTTCGGATCGCATAATTGACATGCTCGTCGAAGGTAAGCCGCCGGTCTGTAACGCGGCAGACGGCCCGTATATATACACTGGTCGAGAGAGAGAAGAGGGGGGGAAGGGGCCGTGTAGGCAACCCTGTATTGGAGACTGCAAAGGTGGTATAGAAATGATGGCTATATGTTCACGTTGCTAGGATGCAACGTGCTAGGGGAGGGCGGCTACAACTGCAACAGCGAGGTGGAAGTGTCGTCATTGTCGCCGCTCAAGCCGCCGATGGAGATGTTGAAACGTATAGTACAACAGACGGACTCGCTGACTATCACCGCGGAACGGACGGCGCAGGGCGAGGACGAGACAGCGACGACGACGCGCCGCAACAAGAAACGTGTGCGGATCTCTGGCGAGACGACGAACTCGACGCAGCCTTTGAAGAGACCTACGGAAGACGACCGGTGGCCCGGCCCGAACTACCAAACATCAGAAGAAGACAGCGACGGCGACGGCGTCTCAAAACGACTCAGACTGTCTGACGTTGATGACCATCATCTCCCTGCTCCCCAGCATATTAGTAAGCCAGCTTCCCGTAATCCGCAACGTGTACGTTGCCCGGATGAAGGGCATTCCTTACGAGATAGGCAGGATCATTCACCAGATCCTCATAGCCTGTCAGTCGCTCAGACCTGTGCCCCTTGGCACAATGTTATTGAGCGACTTACCCGCGGAATACCCCGACCATTTCTCGTGTCCGAAATCATACCCGTACAAGGAGATGCTGCTTGTGAACGAATTCTTTCGGGAATTCGAGACCAGCTGTCCCGCATCAGGAAATTCAGGCCCAGGGACAACTCCTTCGTGCTCGTCTGTCGGCATGCCACCGACAACCCAGAGTGGGAGCACCTACCCGTCCTCCATACGTGCAGCTTCCAAAGATCCGCCTGCAGGTGTAGCATACGGAGAGGCAGTTAGACATCGACACGTTGTTCGCTGCTGCCAGCTCCAAAAGACGAACTGGATCCGTATCGTCGAATATTTATATGCAGAAGGCCGGACAGTCCTACTCTTGGTCTTCGGAGACGATCAGTGGATCGCACCTCCTAAAATTCGACCTGTATCCGATGGAGAAGATACAGTCGACACCACCGCGCGAATGGTGGCGGAGTGCCACAGTGCGCGGGAAGGTGGTGCTGGAGGAGGGCAGCCGGATGATGTCGTTATTCCTGAACACGGTGATGGAAGGCATCGACCGGATAGAAAACGAAAACCAAAACGGATAGCTTTATCCGACTTGGTTCAGTTTATAGTCAACTACAATATGTCCCCGCCGGAGCGTCTGCTCTCCAGCTCCTTTTGGTTAGACTCGACCGTTACCGAGGAGCTAGACGACTCCGACAGAATTGTAAAGCTGGCACTCAGAAAGGTAAAACACATATACAAACAGCTTTGATGTGCTGGATTTCATGTTGCACTCTAATACTCATCCTCCCCTGTTTAATGCCCCGAGTAAGGCCGAATACGACAGCATGTACTACGACGCTGTAGACAGCGTTTACGCGTTGGTCGGCCTGTTGCTATTGCAATTTGATTTTGATGTCCCCAGTATCTGACGTCGATTGTGTAACGTTATCACGTTCTGGTCATGTGATTTTAAAATCCTCAGTAATTAAATTATCGCCCTCCAACTTTGACCGATAACCAAAGGCATTGGTAATGTCGTCGGACGTCTTAATGAATGACTTATCTCCGAGACATTGTCCCTGAGGTCGGCCGTATGTTTCGTTATTATACCAGATAATATAGAATGTAAAGGAACATTTTCACCTTGGGGACATCAAAATCAGAATTTTGGTTTTATATTAAAACCAGACCGCAATTTTTTTTGCGCATTTCTACCGCGTTTTTTATTAGCGAATTTTTTTTTTGCTTTGTGTTTATGAAACATAGTTTGCCGATTTTAAAAATAATAATTTTAAGCAAATCGATTGAAAATTGGCCAAAATATGATGAAAAACCTGTGTCATAAATCGCAGATTAGTAACATATATTAGTATAAGTGAAAGTAGTTTCAGTAAAGTACGTTTTATAAAAATCCCCACCACTGAAAGAGGTATTCAGATTAACAAAAAACAATTTTTACTGTATAGTGTTATTCATTACAAATCGTTATGTTACATGTTTATCATTTGTCAGAAAAGATATTTATAGACCTCAAGTAAAAGTGACATATTTATGACCATAAATTCCTTTTTTTGTGTGTGCCGTATATCATAATTTATTATGTGTTTCAATACATCGATATGTTGCTACTAAGATAAGTTATTTTTGTAAATAATAAATAAATCCATAATCGTCATAGCAATTATAATACACAAGTCACACAAGCACATTTTTGAGAAAAAAATGGTCATATTCTTTCTAGTCTAAATAAAACATTTTACATCGTATAAACGTCGTTCAATTGTGTAATAAAACTGATTCCTTTGTGAATATAAAACAAAATAACTGACTTAGATGCAATATAAAATGATTTTGTAACAGTGTTTTAAAACTAACATACCGAGTTCCAAGACTAAATGATCTGAAAGGTTAAATAGATAAATGCTCAGTTTGTTACTGATATCACAACTGCAATTGTTCCAGTCTTGTCCTATTTTTTACATGATTTCATTGAATTTTTCAGTTATTGGCCGATATTAGATCAAGATGCATCATTGACATCAAAATTTCCAGATTGAATTCGCTTGAAACAGTTTTGTAGCACATGTAGTGATCCTGCAGCATGACCATAAACATCACAACCTTTTTTAACAGCTGAGTCACATTCTTTTCTCTTTTGTAATAAAATTTCAAATTCTATCAAATTTTTTTTAACTTCACATATTTTCGAGATGCAATAACTTTTAAATAAACTAATATAATCATAATCTTTCTAAAAATACTCAGTGATACGTTTATTTTCAAAAGTGCAAGTGTTGCCCTATTTGATTAATATTACCAGAGTTATGCAGTCCTAAAGCATCTACCAGGTGAATACATAGAAACATTTTCCCCAACCCCGTATATCTATGTTAAATTTTTTCTTTGACATTCATACGTAAAGCTAGGCTGTTTTCTGTGAGAAATGAATAAATTACAAAATCATTACTGAATAATTATAAAGTCATATGTAAATAAAAGTTGATTAAAAAAAAATATATATTTCAAAATATCCCACAAAAATGTCTGATGAAATTTTCACTGTTTAATTTCTTCTAGAATTGAACTTTATCACTGAGGACCTTTTACAACTTTAAAAAGTTTTTAAATAAACTAAGGTAAGAAGAAACATGTATATTATGAAACAGTATAATGTTTAGATAAAAAGCATAGGTTAAATCCCAAAAATTATGACTTGACAAAAATGTATATTTTATAAAATTCAAAATTTTATCTTTAAAATATGTGTAATTAACTAAATATGTATAATTGTCATATATGTGTGACATTAGACAAGCAATGTCTTAAGTCACCTTGAATTGATTATGAAGCAATATATTATCAATTTGTGTCTCACCCTAGCTATTGGAATTTTAGTACCAATAACTGAAGTTAAGAGATCAATATTATGAATTAATTAAATTTTCTAATTACTGCATTTGAGCAGCATTATTAATTACATTTGTTATTAGTAATGGAAGAAAAAATAATTAAAATCAAAAATAATAAAAAAACATATCAAATTAAAAGTCTACAAGAACCATTCAATAAATAAAGACTCGGATATTAATATCATGATTATTATTTATTATAATGGGTTAAACATATTTCTCAACATAACGTCACTTTAAAAATTATACATTTATCCCATTTTTCCCTCCTGCCCTTTTTTTTATTGAATTTCTTATTGTTTAACATAATCTTTGCATGACTTAATCAATATTTGAATATTTGCTTGTTGATTGCTTTGGATATGAAATGTTGACAAATCCAGACTGGGCTCATAATAGAAGATCTCTTCCTAGCTAATTTCTCTTAGCAGTAGTGACAGGTAAGCAAGGACATACGCAATAGAATTTTTTCATTAAAATGTGATTTAAACTTATACATTATATTAAAATAATAATGAGCTAGTAAGTAACTTCTACATTTATCCATATTTAATTTCCTACAAAGGTCAGATAAAACACCTTTAAAACCCCAGGACTTGCTGAAGAATACTATTTGACTAGTGGGGTGGCCTTGATTTAATTTTTTCATTATTGAAAATTACTGTCATTACATCTATTAAAAATTCTCTCATTTTGTTAAGGATCAAAATAATACTTAAAATTGAATAAATAATAATTCCAATTAAAAATTCATCACACTATGCTTTGGAATGATTTTTTCAGAACTTTACAGATTTCAGTCATTAATTTGTGATCTCTTGTTTTATTCCTTCAACCCATCAATGCCATCTTTTGCGTAACAAAGTGCCTCACTGCATACACAATGTTGTAAAAACCAATTTATAATACATTTGTTTGAGTTTGGTTAGTTAGATGCATCTTATGTAGTTTTCATAAAAAAAATTGAAAATTGTGCAGTGCATTTATAACTGTCTGAATGTGTGTGTAAAAGTTTAAAGTGAATGGTGATTTTCATTTGGTTGAAATGGTCAATCAGAGTACTGTAATAATTTTATTTATTTATTTTGTACATATTTATAACATATTCTTATAATTTAGTTTTAAATGTCCAGGTATAAAAGTAAACGTAAAATTTAAGTGAATAATTTGATGTAAATTCCATTCCATATCAGAGTAATAAATAATTAAATTTAGCATTTTAAAAGATAAAGTAGGAATACTTGAAAAAGATTTTATGAGCTTCGCATGTTAAAAAAAGTATAAAATTGATAAATGCATGGATGCATCTCAGATATGAGGGATTTCAACAAGAGGCAGCATCATCTGTTAGGTAGCATTGTTAAACCTTTTAACATTAAACTGGCCATTACCATTAGATAGAGAGAGAGAGAGATGTAGGTGAGATAAACTTTATAATAGGTATATTCTTTTGGAATTGTTAGATAACAGTACCATTTGAGCTGTTTACAGATTTTAAAATGCAGTTTTATTAATTTGCTTAACAGAAATGAATCAGTTAGTAATCATAAATACAAATATATTTACAAATAGTATTCAGACCTTTTAGTTTAATTATGAATAGTTTGTTTTCAGTGATAATGCACCAACATTTAACAAGTGTGGCTAATAAAGTTTTATTTTTTAAATTGTACTTACTGGTAAAGTAAGTTATTAAATTTCATTTCTCTGTTTAGTTCCACTTAATTTCCATCAAATTCTTTATTTTCTATTTTGTTAAGAAACAATATTATTGCATAAGTAAAGTCAAAATATTATCAAATGTAGGTTCAAGGATAAAAATTAATATATTTGCTCACAACTAATGTCTGTGCAGGAAAAGTTGAAAGTTATACATTTTATGGGTAAAAGTAATCATTTAGAGCAGTGGTATAAGACATATCATAGCCCATGATTGTATTAGAGATACCATCATATTACGCAATATAATGGTAATAAAATTAAATCTTCTAGAATTAACATGAGATGTAAAGACATCTGTAACTAATTGCAGTTTCATTTTAAGGCTCAGAATGTACTTAAATTATATGAAGAGAAATTTGCTCTTGAATGTCACATATTAAAAAAAAAGGAAATAAGCACAAGTTTCTATAACAAAGCCTATGATTGTTAGGTTAAACCTTTTTATAATTTCTTTTCATAATACTGTCAATGATAGAACCATTGTCAGATTTTCAGTTGAATGCAAATCAAGGAATGTCTGTTGTTAATAAATAAGGTAGCATTGTTAAAAAATTATCTTTCAAAGTTCTTTCAAAGTTTAATCAAAAATTGTCAGTTACAGAGTCAATTATTTTCTAAATTCCAACCACTATTTGTTTCTCTTCTATTAATGTATGGAGTGTATAAAATAGGTAAAAAAATGATTAGTGCATTTATATCATTATTGTAAGAAAAAATTTACTATAAATGTAGGTTTATAAAATGCCTTTTTACGTCTTTGTTACCATTTTGCTTTTTTAAATATAAATTTATACCTCCACAACAGATCTATTTTAATGAAAATTTTCAATTTTTTTAAAAATAATGCTCATTAAAAATAAATAAAGATGTTAATTTTGTTAAAAGGTGGGCATCTTTATTTTTCACACCATGATTGCTCACTTTTATACGAAAAGGAGCAATGTATTTTTTATGCCTTTTATGCCTAAAAAGGAGTGTATTTAGAGTATATGTGTGATATGTTTATTTCACCATAACAGCTCATCCGATTTGGATCAGCTCATTCGGCTGAACCGATTTAAATCTATCTGTTAGTCCATGTTGGAATCCTTAAGTTACTTGAGTGTCACAGGCTATATAAATATGTGTATATGTATGTTTACTTGTAACTAAAAGACCACAAAAAATCATATATATGATCCTATATCGGTAGTGTTTTTAGTATCAATTTTATATCAAAAATAGTTGTTTTAATTTTTTTTCTGTTTAGTCTCCAAAACCACCACAATGTATTACTTCAGAGGATGAATGATGATGTGATATATGTGAATATAAATAAAGTGTAGTCTTGTACAGTCTCAGGTTGACTATACCTGAGATATGTGGTTAATTGAATCCCAATCACCAAAGAACACCAGTATTCACAATGTAGTACATGTTTTAAGATCTGCTATGATATTGAATATTGAATTATGGTAGTAAATTTTATTAATTTATAATATATTTATTATTACTGTTGTTATTTATTGTTTATAAACATTTAAGAAAAAATCATATGATTTTATGATGGGCAATTTGTTTGATAATGTAAACATGATCAATGTAAATACTATATACAGAATTTAGTAAATTGATAAATTATTTTGTGAAATAATAGCTTTATAAAGGAAATTGAAAAAAGCTCACCGTATGGTGAATAGTAAGAAAAAAGAATAAAAATAAATTAGTGGGATAACAGCTCCCACATAATAATAAATTGTGGGAGACCGGTATTTCATAATAATATCTCCCACAAACGGTCTTAGTAAAGTTTGATGACAGTATGATTAGAGATTATGCTGTTGGCATCAAATTGAGGATCGAGCCCACTATTGTCAAATTTGATGCTTTACGAGGACAGGTCAAAGTGGAATGATATATGCTGCCACTAATATTGTGCTTGGTTGTGATGGTGCATAAACTATAAGGGATTACCCTAAATAGAATTGTAGATCCGAGCATTCATATCTTTATCTTTGCCAAGGGCCAGGCCTATCTAGCACTGAGTCTCGTGAGAATTGGAAAGTTTTGCCAATAATTGTTTGATCCCATGAAATTACTGTGATCCGCATGATAAAAAATCTCTCAAGGAACTCAATGTCTTGAGAAATCTGTGATTGGTATTTGCTAATTAAATAATATTTACAGTTTCTTCATCTGGCTCAGTATGTTAAATATGTTACTTCCATAAGTTTTTGAATCGTGAATTTTTTCAATAATCACTAAAAAATATTAAATACTAAAACAATTATAAAAATTAAACAACACGACTGTCAAATAAAAAAATAGAACTAAAAATACGACAATAAATTGAACTAAAAAATAAGAAAATAAGGTATGGAAATAAGGGAAGGACTAAACATCATTATGCAGTATTTAATTAATAAAATAATTGGTGGTGACTAATCAACTTTCAGACAGTTTTAATTTGGATTCAATTTTCTTAACATCTGGCACTGTTGGTATTATACAATTAATATAAAAATAAAGTATTCACTTACCAACAATTGTGAGTATTGATTACGTTCAATATTCACAATTGTTGGTAAGTGGATACTTTATTTTTATATAAAAAGTTTAATTTGTTTAAGTATATTTTTCATGTTGTAGAAATAGCGGGCATTTAAGGTTGTCTAATGATTAAGTTTTCACCAGGTCTTACATGGATAAGAAAATTTTGTCCTTCAACAAAAATTTTTAAATGCAGTCTTGGGGCTATTTAATATAGCGTAATTACTTTCAGAGCTCTTTAATATAGGACAATTCACATCTCCCCCCATGACTGCATTTAAAAATTTTCATTGAAGGACAAAATTTTCTTATCCATGTAAGACCTGGTGAGAACTTAATCATTAGACAACCTAAAATGTCTGCTGTTATTACAACATGAAAAATATAATTAAACAAATTTAAACTATCTGAAAGTTGATTGGTTACCCTTATTTTATTTAATTAAATATTGCATAACAATGTTTAGTACTTTATTTCCATATCTAGTTTTATTTTTTTTTATTTTGATTTATTGTGTTTTTTTTAGTTCTATTTTATAATTTTTTTTTTTTTTGGCAGTTGTGTTTTTTAATTTTTATAATTTCTCTCCATCATAGTTCATAAAGTACTGGAGAAAAGGTATATAGGTTATATAGATAAATAATCTATAATTTATTAGTTAAAATACAAAAAGCTTCTAATTACAAGCAAGACAATACATTGTTTTGTATTTTTTTTCAAATCCGACTTTAAACTAGTTATAACAGAAAATTTCATTGTCAATATTTGTTCATATTACAATTTATTTTTATGCCAGATTTTGTCTGCTCCAGTACACCACAATATTAGTCAATACTACTTATGTAGCTGAAACTGCTTAATGTAAATGTGTGACAAAAATTCTAATGCAATCTAAATTTTATGATTATTGAAAAAAATTGCTATTATCCAAAAATTCATCATTGCAGCATATCTTAACTCTTGATTCATCTGGAATGTTCATTAATGCGGAATATACAATGTTCTTTTATTCTCCTTTAAATTTAAATCTAGTGGATTTAAATCTGGCAAGTAGGGGGGCAGGCAAGTGGTCCACCATACCCAACTCACTGTTCAAGAAAATGATTGTTCAGGAACTGTCAGGCATTAATAGAAAAATGTGCAGAAGTACTAGCATGCGTGAACCAAATATGCTGTACATGTGATAATAGGAATATTTTCCAACATATCACATTGTGTATAGATGAGAAATTCATAATAGTCTTCTCAGTCAATCTGTTAGCCAAAATATAAGGGCCAGTTAGCATACCTGATTATACAGAAAGCCAATTCTGATCCCTTCATGCGAAAATAGTGGCTGGATTTTTCTAGAAATGGTTGTAATGGAAATTTTTTATTCCACTTGTAAATAAAATATTAAACAAATTCGTAGGTAGGTCCTGCTTTGAAGATCAGTCGGTGAGAAGTTTTAAAAAGCTGATGTATTTTGAAAAGTGACGTATATAAATTAAATGACAATGAAAAATACTTCATATGGTGCACTGGCTGTGAATATCTTCCTGATAAGTAATTCTTCTGCATGACAATCCTTCATTGTTTTCAGTCTTGACCAAAACCCATTCACCTTGTTCAAGTATGGAGCAGTTTCCAGTCTACCATGATCATTTGTCAGTGACTCAATTTTACCAGTCCTGCACATCCACTGATCGCTTTTGGTGACTATTTTAGTGGAAGGCTGTCTGTGAACTGCATAAGCTTTGTGATAAATGCAGACAACTTCAACAGCAGGTCTATTGCTTTTCTGTATGTCATATACACCTCAGGCATTTCATAATTTTTATACAAATTTGTCATACCTCATAGTTAACTGTTATTTCAGACAACATACTTCCTATTTACATTGACTTTCAGTTTAATTTAATCTACTTAGTAGAAAGAATGGTAAATTTTAAAATTAACATTATTATAACAGTAAGTAAAAATGTGAGGCTTTTCAAAAGAAAAAATTAAATCTGTACTTTAAAATAGATATCTAAATTCAAATTCAGTTTTCTTTAATTATTTAAGCTAATATCTACAATATGATTGTGGACAATAAAACTACAAACATACAACACAGCTACTGAACAATTTTTAAATTCTGTTTAATTCTTGCTGATCTTTGTGGTGAAATGGTAGAGTCTCTGCCTCTGGAGGTTTGGGGTTAAGTCCCAGTCAGGCATGATAGTTTTTAAAAGCTACAAAATTAATTATCATTCATCACTAAATGTTTTTAGATGTTGGCCTCTTTATTGCATATAAATTTTATTTTATAACATTTAATTTATTTTATTGCATATAATATTTTTATTTCTAACTTATTTTACATAAGCTAGTTAGGTATATTATTTTATGAATATAATGGATACAGCTGTTCTTAGAATGTATTATATTCATACTAATATATATATATTATCAACAACAATTTAAGACTGAAAATGTTATTTCACAGAAAAAGTTGTATGCAAACAACACAATTTTTTTCATAAATCTAACCTAAAGCAAACACATAATTCAATTTTGTCGTACTATTTTATAATTTATGCTTTTGTAATTATTATTACTTAGAATTCTGTAACAGACACTGTTAAATTGTTATGGAAGAAGGTTGGAATTAATTTTACATTCTTTTCTTTTACTGATTTAAAGAAATCTGTTAGTAGGCAATCCTATTTTTGCAGTTATTGCTTGCTCCTGTAAATCAATAATATACTTAAGAGTAAAATACCATTCATTCACTTACTCATTGAGCCTAGTGTTTCTTGAACATAAAGACCACAGAACTTCATTTGGGATTTCAAGGCAGTAAGAGATACAGTATTAATGTGGTAAGGCGACCTACCTCTGAAGTTAGTTAGTTAGTTCTAATAAAATACAGTAGTCTCACTGAAATGGTATATTGAAATAAGAAAATAAATAAAATAATAAATATAATGTAAACAAACTTAACTTACACTCACTAGTCAAGGTTAGTGAGCGTAGGTTTAGTTTGGTTAGATTATATTTATAATTTTTATATGGATTTGAATACTAGATTGTGGATACCGGTGTTCTTTGGTGGTTGGGTTTCAATTAATCACATATCTCAGGAGCGGTCGAACTGAGACTGTACAAAATTACACTTCATTTGCATTCATACAAATCATCCTCATGCCTCCTCTGAAGTAATGCCTGAACAGTAATTACTGGAGGTTAAACAGGAAAAAGAAAAGATTATATTTATAGTTTTATTTATTTATTTTCTTATTTCAATATAGCATTTTGGTGGGACAATGTAAGAACTAACTAGCTAACTACAGTGGTAGATCGCCTACTACATTAATACCAGAAATACTTTAATTTGTTGATTCACTATTTTTTCATTCCTTCTTAATAATTTAATGTATCAGAGGTACACAAAAGGCAGTAATTAGAGTTGCTTTCTGTGATTAGTAATGATAATAACTATAAAACTAGGCCCTTGTAAAAGCAACTAACTGGCATTTTGAAGATCATGCTGTAATATTAAGTATTATGCAATGGGAATATACTTCACTTCTCAATTTCCTTGGTATGAAATGTTGGTTATTTTTATACTGTTTATACTATTATTTGAAGTTACATCAATGCTTGTACTTGTACAACAATGTACTTACATCAGTGCTAAATATTGTTTTCGTTGAATCTACTTACTCAACAACTGCAATAATTCAATCAATAAATGTAGAAAAAATTTTCTGAAAAAATACAGTAATAAGAAAAACCTGGATTTAAATTTATACCTTTCTGTACTGTTGAACTGTAGCTAATATTGTTCTTCCCATAACATCTGTTCTCAAAGCTTTCTTTCTTTCAGTGCTGTTACTTACAGCACATTACATCAGTGTTGATCAGAGCTGAATATGACATTTCATTTTACAGTTAAATCATTTGTTACTTCAGTTTCATAGATAAAAAGTAGCTCTTTTATATGGTTAAATATATATAGTTGGATATAATAATAAGAAATAAATATTGTATCTAAATATGAAGAATAACAATAAATATATCAGTAATTATACATTTAAAACTATTACGAAAAATATAAATGATTAGGTAAAATAGTATTAAGATATATTACACTGTTTTTTCTTCCATGTTATTTAATTTTTTTTTTTTTGTTATAAATTTAAGTTTTAAACTACAGAATCATGCCCATATAAAATTTTTGTTCATAATATGAAAATCTGTAATGTTAACGTTTCCAACTAACTTTTAATTATAAATTTTTTACTGTAAGAAGTATTGATGTTTCTATATTTATTGATACTAATAATCTATTGGTACTTTTCATTCTAAGAATTATTGTATGAAGTGTTGATTATGGTTAATGTTAATAGTAATTGTTTATTGGTATGTTGCCTCATTCAGGGAGCACAATTTAAAATGCAACTGATGGTAAATTACCCTCTGTTAATGATTTGCCAATGTTGGATAAAGGGCCAAAATTCTGTATTCTATACAAACAATTTTTTAATAGAATTCTACAAATATTTATGTTGCTTTTATAGGCTTTTACTTCTTTCTAAGCCAAAGGGGAATATCTCAATACATATTACTTTTGAGTTATGGAAGTTACTAAATTTTTTTACAGTATTTTTTTATTTGATCATGTTTCACTCCTTTCTTGCATAATAGTATAATAAGCTGTTATTCTGTTTACTTAAAAAATTGGTTATTAAAAGTTTAATTTAAGAAGAAAACTGAGATACACTCACAAGGGTTAGGATTCTTTTAAACTGTTTTGTGTTCATTAAATTCAGTTCTGTGGTCTTTATTACTGCAGTTTATTTGTTACAAACATGACAAATAATGAATGAAATTAATTCAGAGTGATATCCAGAGTTTTATATTTTAATTCTTTTGAAGTTACTTTTTAAATACATTAGTATTTAATAAAATAAATTTTATAACTTTTATATTTAAAATATATATATATATATATATTAAAAAAAATTTGTTATAAATTTTTTTAAAACCTTTGAGGTGGGCCATGAATTACATGATCTGCCACTGGAGAGGATTGCATTTATTTATAACAGTTAAGGTAATTTCTACTGATATTATTGTTGTGATTCATTTAAGAGATCTGTAACTGATAATTTTTAGTTTAGTTGCCATTAGGGATATTTATATTAAATAAAATCTATCCCAATAAGGTTTTCATTATTGAAGATTTCAATATGTGCTTTAAAAGCAAGAAGAGAATTTCTAGTGGAACATTTTTTAACGCATTTGTTTTTAGGAGTATTAATGAACAAACTCAAAATTAAATAAATTTTTAGACAATCTTTTTGTTAATTTTGATGATTGTTTAATTGCTGTTTCTAACAAAACAATCTCTGATTATAAAAGTTTATTGTCTTCAATTCAAAAATATTTTCACACTTCTGGCAATTTTAAGTACATCTTATATCATGAGCAACTGAGTAATTTTGTGAATGAATTAATTGAATATGAAATGAAATTTTTCTTGAAAAATTTTATTAACATAATGACTACCAGTTGAACCTTATTTATAGTTTATAAAATTACAAAAAAATATTAAATTCATGGTGTAATGATATATATCTAAACTAGATACATAATCTGTGCCTTGTAAGTTATTTTTATGATGAATTCAAGACTGAAAATTTATTAAATATTTGATTCAAATATAAGGAAAGTAAAATAAGGACAAATGATCATCTGAAAAAGTTTTTCTGTAACCCTATGAAGATGATGTGAAATTTGGTTCAAATTAAGGGGGAAAAAATAACCACATTCTAGATCATTTAATATTAATTTTGATGAATTAAAAAAAATCTTTATAAATATTCTTCATCAGTTATCAAGCTACTTTCATTTCAGTGTTAAACATGCAGTTGAGTATATTTAGTTAAAGGATTCTTTCTATCCCCCCCCCCCCCAGCACGATTGATGATAGTGAAATAATTTAATACAGTACCATTTATTTAATAACAGTTCATATCTAACTGTAATAAATCTAATTGCAATATGGTCACCATGAGTCACTTGGTGATATATGCCTATTATGACATTGGCTTTTAAGCAACACTAAATAAAATATAACGTACAACTAGGTCTTTACAACCTGGTTGTTTAATGATAATTTCTTTTCTTAAAAAAAATAAAAAATAAGGATGACATGTGTAATACCTATCTTACCTAGGTTTTAATTTCTTGAACGAGTATTAAAAATTAGGATTTGCAGTTTTTTGAAAATCAGAATTAAAACTATTTTCTAAAAACCAGTTCGACTTCTCATACTCTATATGGTAAAATGTTTTGGTAAAATTATACAAAATTTAGATAAATTCAGCCAAAATTTTTAGTATTTAATCTATTGTGAAATAAGCAGAAGAAATTACTGAACACTTATGAGCTGAGTAGAGATGTCACTTCAATAAGTAAGTAAAATTTCAGGTAAAACGGTGCAAAACATCATAAAATGCAGTATATTATATAACTTGTTCTGAAGTATAAGTTAATGTCCAATTTTTGTGATAAATAACTGAAATTTTTATCTTCATAACATGTAAGTTCATTTGTAAAAATTCTAGGAATTTTTCATTCTGAAATTTTTATTTTTGTAAAATAATATTTTGAAGTAGCATTAAATTGTGAATAAGATGATACTTTCTTAAGTATTGCACACTATCACTAACATATTTAACATGAACTGATAAGCTACACTAAACAGTAACTAGATGATAAAAAAATCCAATGAGAATAAAAAATCATCTAGGCAAATATTTATATTTTATAATTTTGGTTGTTGATAATCTATGCAGTAATAAAATACGAGAGCAAATGTAGGCTGGTTTTTTCCTATACACAATAAGTAGATAAGTTAAACTAACCAGAATTATTCCAAGAATCGATTTTCGCGGGATCCCGTATCTTTATTTGTTATTAAATTTTATAATTACATTAAAACATATTTATTTACAATTTTGTTAATTGGTCGGAATATTTTTTCGACCTTTTTAAAATTTTACACATTTTTTTTAAAATGAAAAGTACATAAAATCTTATTTCATTAATAACTAAGAATATATATATATATATATATATATTATTGTTATTTTTACTTTCTCTACTTCGTACAAGGAAGTAAAAATTTAAAATTTGCAACAGAAAGTGTTTTCTTGGAACTGGAATGTATTACTGGTTATACATAGGTAAGGTTAGATGAATCAATTATACAAAAAAGATTAAATAAATTTAGCGTGACACGTCATCTCACCTGCTATTCAACTGTTCATACTTCTCAAGCATTGTCAAATTGGTCTGAACAAGACACTCTTTTAAATTGTAATTTATGGCTAATATGGAATTATATTAAGGACACTATGTAGGTTATATAAAAATTACTAAAACAGTTTGGTTAAAAAATAATGTATTTTCATTAATAAATTATACTTTTATTTAAGAGTATAATTTTTTTTGGCATAAAACACCTACTCTATTATAATCCTGCAGACCTACTAATGTCCTGAAAATTTTAATTCAACAATTTAAAGTAAAAATAATTCTATTATTTTAGTCTAACACATAAGTCAGCTTCTCTTTTTATAATGAATTTCCTTAGTATTGAGGTGACTTATAACGGTGAATTTTATGGCAGCTAATGAATATAAGATTAAAAATATACAAAGGGTTGGTTGTATTAATAAAAGGTAAACTGTTTTATTATGACAAACAATTTATTTATGAACTATAATTTAACTTAGATTACAAATTTTTAAATGTAAGTCAGGACTATTAAAAATTGTTTGTAATTATTCATAATATTGAAGTAGAATCTGTTTTTATAATTATTTAATCAAATAAATTATATTATTTGATTAAATAAATAAATGTTTACAATTGTTAATTGTACCATCAGAGCACTAATATTTTCTTTTTAAGAAATAATTCTAGAATTTTTTTATGTACTTCCTAATTTTTTTTGTATATGTAGAAATGTGAATAATCCACCACACATATTTAAAACATACATATTTAAAACTGGCAATGCCATTTTCCATATAAGCTTGCTTAAGTCTGAAATAAGTACAAATCATTATTTCCACTTCTTTTATTATTAAAAAGAACTCTTTTCTGGTGATTTTTTGATAATATTATCATAGTTTTTATAGTTAAGTAACATTTTTTTCTAATATAAGATCTCTTAATACAATAATGTCTTCTGTAAAATCATTACTAAATAAATATTCATTTCTATATGAAGTTAGTATTATTTTTCTTTTCTAAATTTCCATCTAGTACATGAAGTATTGTAATTTAAAAACTGCCAATACATAGATTTAAATAAAAATTATATTCAATTTAGTTTTATAAAAGACTTTTAACCTGAGTATTATTCTTCACATATATTGTATTTAAATAATATGATAGTTTTTAAACAGACAACAATTTTTTGTCCAAGGTAAAAGTTAAAAAAAAAATCTCACCTGAGTTTGAGCTACCTTTTTAGATCAAACTTTTTCATAGACTGCCAATGGATGTGACAATGGTATTTGATCAGACCTTGAAATAACAGTTGTTAATGATTTTTTTAGTTTGTGTGTGTGCGCGCGCGCGTGCACATGCACACTCTTGTTTCTGTTTGACAATTTTTATATTACTTTCTTACAACTAACAAAAACTGTTTTAATAGCATGTACTATAAAATTATACAATTATACAATTGAATAATATTACCATCTGAAAAATTATTTCAAAACCTGATTCAAATAACATGTAATCATACTGCAATCTGAAAATAGTCATCATACAGAATAAAAACAAACAATAATGTTTTCAGTGAAAGTGTCTGAAAAAGCTAGCTCATTCAAATAAAGTTTTTATAAATTTTTCCTTAAATAGTCATGTACTGTAGTTTAGAACAATTCTATATTTAAAAAAAAATTCTTTTCCTTTTTATAATATTTATGAGTATTATTGTATTATTTTTATTTTATTGGAGTACACACTTGGTAAAATATTCCGGAGGTAAAATAGTCCCCCGTTCGGATCTCCGGGTGGGGACTACTAAGGAAGGGGTCACCAGAAAAGTAAAAAATAACATTCTACGAGTCGGAGCGTGGAATGTTAGAAGCTTAAAAAAGGTTGGTAGGCTAGAGAATTTAAAAAGGGAAATGGATAGGGTAAATGTGGATATAGTAGGAATTAGTGAGGTTCGGTGGGAAGAGGAAGATGACTTTTGGTCGGGTGACTTTAGAGTAATTAACTCAGCGTCAAATAATGGGCAGGCAGGAGTAGGTTTCGTGATGAACAAGAAAATAGGGAGGAGAGTGGAGTATTTCAAGATGCATAGCGATAGAGTCATTGTAATAAGGATAAAATCAAAACCTAAACCGACAACGATTGTTAACGTGTATATGCCTACAAGCGCCCATGATGATGATGAGGTAGAATGTGTATACGAAGAGATTGATGAAGCAATTAAACACGTAAAAGGAGATGAAAATTTAATAATAGTTGGAGATTGGAATGCAAGCATGGGAAAAGGCAAGGAAGGAAATATAGTGGGTGAATACGGGCTGGGCAAAAGGAATGAAAGAGGGGACCGACTTATAGAGTTTTGCACGAAGTATAATTTAGTAATTGCCAACACCCAATTTAAAAATCATAATAGAAGGATATACACTTGGAAAAAGCCAGGCGATACTGCAAGGTATCAGATAGATTATATCATGGTTAAGCAAAGATTTAGAAATCAACTCGTGGACTGCAAAACTTACCCTGGAGCAGACATTGATAGCGACCATAATTTGGTGATAATGAAATGTAGATTGGGGTTTAAAAACCTGAAGAAAAGGTGTCAGATGAATCGGTGGAATTTAGAGAAGCTTGAGGAAGAGGAGGTAAAGAAGATTTTTGAGGAGGACATCGCAAGAGGTCTGAGTAAAAAAGGTACGATAGAAAATGTAGAAGAAGAATGGGAGAATGTTAAAAAGGAAATTCTTAAATCAGCAGAAGCAAACTTAGGCGGAATAAAGAGAACTGGTAGAAAACCTTGGGTTTCAGACGATATATTGCAGCTGATGGATGAACGTAGAAAATATAAGAATGCTAGTAATGAAGAAAGTAAAAGGAACTATCGGCAATTAAGAAATGCTATAAACAGGAAGTGCAAACTGGCGAAAGAAGAGTGGATTAAAGAAAAGTGTTCAGAAGTGGAAAGAGAAATGAACATTGGTAAAATAGACGGAGCATACAGGAAAGTTAAGGAAAATTTTGGGGTACATAAATTAAAATCTAATAATGTGTTAAACAAAGATGGTACACCTATATATAATACGAAAGGTAAAGTCGATAGATGGGTGGAATATATTGAAGAGTTATACGGAGGAAATGAATTAGAAAATGGTTTTATAGAGGAAGAAGAGGAAGTTGAGGAGGATGAAATGGGAGAAACAATACTGAGATCTGAATTTAAGAGAGCATTAAAAGATTTAAATGGCAGAAAGGCTCCTGGAATAGATGGAATACCTGTTGAATTACTGCGCAGTGCAGGGGAGGAGGCGATTGATAGATTATACAAACTGGTGTGTAATATTTATGAAAAAGGGGAATTTCCGTCAGACTTCAAAAAAAGTGTTATGGTAATGATACCAAAGAAATCAGGGGCAGATAAATGTGAAGAATACAGAACAATTAGTTTAACTAGTCATGCATCAAAAATCTTAACTAGAATTCTATACAGAAGAATTGAGAGGAGAGTGGAGGAAGTGTTAGGAGAAGACCAATTTGGTTTCAGGAAAAGTATAGGGACAAGGGAAGCAATTTTAGGCCTCAGATTAATAGTAGAAGGAAGATTAAAGAAAAACAAACCAACATACTTGGCGTTTATAGACCTAGAAAAGGCATTCGATAACGTAGACTGGAATAAAATGTTCAGCATTTTAAAAAAATTAGGGTTCAAATACAGAGATAGAAGAACAATTGCTAACATGTACAGGAACCAAACAGCAACAGTAGCAATTGAAGAACATAAGAAAGAAGCCGTAATAAGAAAGGGAGTCCGACAAGGATGTTCTCTATCTCCGTTACTTTTTAATCTTTACATGGAACTAGCAGTTAATGATGTTAAAGAACAATTTAGATTCGGTGTAACAGTACAAGGTGAAAAGATAAAGATGCTACGATTTGCTGATGATATAGTAATTCTAGCCGAGAATAAAAAGGATTTAGAAGAAACAATGAACGGCATAGATGAAGTCCTACGCAAGAACTATCGCATGAAAATAAACAAGAACAAAACAAAAGTAATGAAATGTAGTAGAAATAACAAAGATGGACCACTGAATGTGAAAATAGGAGGAGAAAAGATTATGGAGGTAGAAGAATTTTGTTATTTGGGAAGTAGAATTACTAAAGATGGACGAAGCAGGAGCGATATAAAATGCCGAATAGCACAAGCTAAACGAGCCTTCAGTAAGAAATATAAGTTGTTTACATCAAAAATTAATTTAAATGTCAGGAAAAGATTTTTGAAAGTGTATGTTTGGAGTGTCGCTTTATATGGAAGTGAAACTTGGACAATTGGAGTATCTGAGAAGAAAAGGTTAGAAGCTTTCGAAATGTGGTGCTATAGGAGAATGTTAAAAATCAGATGGGTGGATAAAGTGACAAATGAGGAGGTATTGCGGCAAATAGATGAAGAAAGAAGCATTTGGAAAAATATAGTTAAAAGAAGAGACAGACTTATAGGCCACATACTAAGGCATCCTGGAATAGTCGCTTTAATTTTGGAAGGACAGGTAGAAGGGAAAAATTGTGTAGGCAGGCCACGTTTGGAATATGTAAAACAAATTGTTAGGGATGTAGGATGTTGAGGGTATACTGAAATGAAACGACTAGCACTAGATAGGGAATCTTGGAGAGCTGCATCAAACCAGTCAAATGACTGAAGACAAAAAAAAAAAAAAAAAGGAGTACACACAAATTTTAGAATTACTTTTTACACAGTCAGTTTTATTTAAGAAATTAGTCTTTGAAGTAAGTCTAGATTTTCAAAACTAATTTTGCATAGAAGACTAGAAAAAAATGTCTATAACATGAATTACAAAAATTTAACAAACTGTAACTATAACTACAAAAAGGCAAATTGAAAAATACCTTACTGTTAAAATAACATAAAATTTTCTGTTGAAGCTACTTAATTCACAGATTTACTAAATATTATTTTGTGTTAATTTAAATAAATTAATTTGATTTATACCTGTATTAATCATTTTTTAAAATTGTTTATTTTTAGAATTTATTAATTTGCAGTCATTTATGAACAAGCAGTAAATCTGTTTAATTTTTGAGCATCTATTAATTATAAATTCGGATTAATCTGATCTGAAAAGGAAGGTATATTTACATAAAATTACATTCATAAATATTTTAAACATATAAATTTCTATTAAACTGAATACATTATTTTACAATGATAGATGAGAATTCTTATTACCTTAATCAGAATTATATATGCGTTTAATAAAGTGTAGTAGCAGTAAAATACATTTATTTTTTGAAATATAATCATGAGCTTTATTGTTCCATGTTTCAAAACTATTTTTTAAACATTTTCATTAACATTAACAATAACATATCTGTACTAGAAATCTACAATAAACTTATACAATTGAATAATTTTGTTATTCTAAACAACAACAGGTTTTTTAATAAAATTCAATATTTTCACATTTTAACATAATACATGAGGATTTCTCTATACTTATTGTCTGTTACAAAGTAAACAGGTAAGAGAAAAATAGCAAATATGTATTAGTTAATGAGTTAATTTCATTAAAATAAAATTATTTTATTCAAGTTATCATAAAAAATAAAAATAAAATAAAATATTAATAAAAATAAAATATCAATAATAAATAATATAAAAATAACAAAGAAAGAAATTTATTGCCAGTTGAGAGAGTTAAAGAAGTTAAATTTAATTAAAAAAATTAATGGATCATAAATGTAATAGAGCTATTTCTGTTATATGAAATTTGGATTTCACACTTGAATGGTAAACACACAAACACGTATGTCTTTTATAGAATGATAACATTTTTTGAGAATATAAAAAATTATTCCTGCTTTAAAATTACATTGAAATTATTCAACTGGAAAATCTTTTTAGAGCTAACTGTACAGATTCTTCATTGAAGTTACTATGGGCACTGTTGTTAATGGAATCTTTTCAAGTGTCTAGAAAATCTGTTTAGTGGTAATATTTTTTTCTGTGTTGTCTTTGTTACAGATGTAAGTTAGAAGAATAAAGATTACATACAAGTAAAAGGCCACTAGCCCAATTTTTCATTCCCTCATGGAATTATAATGCATTTATATCTCTTAAACATAATTGTTATGAGAAACATACTTTGCCTTAATTTGCAAACCATTAATTTGTTACATAGCATAGATAGAATTAAAAAAGTGTTTTTATATACAGTCAAACTTGAATATTTGAAAAATGAAATAATTCAAAATTAAAAAAAACATATTTAGGTAATATTCTTAAGCTAATTTTAAGATATTATTCTAAGATTAGGCTCTATTTATGCTGCTCAATAACATCTTGAAAAAGTATAGTATAATTTTGTTGCTCAAGGTCACCGGCCAGTGATGAAAATTTGTGTTCTGTGAAAAAAAAATTATTTTGAAAAAAAGAAATAGTGAAGTAAATTTAGGTATTTGATTCATTTGTAAAAAAGAAGAAAACATTGCTTTAATTCATTCCCAGTTTGTATTTGCTTATGACAAATATGTTATCAATAATAACAAAAAATGGCAAAATTATGTTGTGAATTCAAAGCAGAAAGTAGTGGTGTTGAAGAAACATATTTAAGGCCATTCATTATTATCAATGCGATTATTCAGAAACTTTAAAAAATCTGTGTTGAAGTTCATGAAAAATTATCAGAAGTATCAAGCAATATTCTTTGTAAAATAGTTAGGGAAAAATTAGGCTGTTGGAAAATGCGAAAATGGTTGGTACCAAAATTGTTGACAGATGACCACAATAAAAATCAAGAAATCAATAGGCTTGGTGGAAGCATTACATGTGTGTTAATTGAGAACGTTGACATTAATATGGATAGCTCTGTGATAGGAAATGAACATGAGTATCTTTGTTTACTAGAAATAAAGAATGCACTGATTTTTGTATTAGTTCACCATCAAAGTCAGAATATCAACAATAAATAGAAAAATCGTAACAACCATCTTTTAGGACAGGAGGAAGGTAATTTCTTCTTATCAACTTTCTGACTTAAATACGGATACTTATCATAAAAAAAAATACAATACAAATTGAGCAGTAAGGTTGTTATTGCAAGAAGTTTGTCTGCTGCATAGTAATGCTTGTTTCCCTCAAGTAATATCAGAATTGTGAAATTCATTCAGGTGGGAGATTTTAGCTTCTACTTAGCAAAGCTCAGGTCTTGTATCATATAATTGTCATTTATTTGCATAGTTGGAAAGCTATCTGACAGAATAAATTTTTATGATGTTAGTTTGATTTATTGTGTTGTGATGTGATGGTTAACAAGATTGGTAGGAGTTCCCAGTGGTGTATAAACCATTGAAATTCCAATGAAATGAATAAAAATAACATACAGAAATCTAAAAATTCTACTTAAGGATTTCTGAATTATATGTATTTACCCAATACTGTTTGTATGTTAAACATTTAAAAAAAATGTTTTATTTATAATATGTTTATTAAAATGTTTTATTATTTATAATTTTCTTAAGTTTCAGTTATTAAAGTTTGACTGTTTCTCAGAAAAAGGTTTATACATCTATCATTACAAAAAACAATAATTTGTGTTTCAAACAACACATATAAAACACCAATTCTGTTTAAATCAATTTACCATAAGATTACATAATATTTAAATATATTACGAAAGTAAGTTAATTATTAATTTCAAATTGGTTCCTATTATTCTTTTAAATTTCTATGTTAGTGAGATAAATTGCTTGATATAATCTATTAATATACATTATAATTTCATTAATGTTCCTAGTTGAGATTGTTTTTATGAAACAAAAGTTCATAAAATCTTTCTAAAATATTTAAAAAAATTTTAGTATAAAAATATAACTGTTAATATTAATATTGTTATCATATCATTTACTAAAAGGTTATTTTGAAAATGTTTTTATATTTAAATACATAAAAATTTATAATACAATAGGCCTAAATTAAATATTTACATTCACATACCATTAATTAATAAAGCATCAAGTATATAACACTAATATCACATAAATCTAAGGAAAAATATGCTTATAAAAAATTATGACTAAATCATTTTATTTTTATCTCTTCATTAAAATTATTATTACTGGTTTCTTTTTATTGAGGTTATTTGATCTTTTTTATTACTACTACAAAACAGTGAGAATAGTTTTTAAATTTGAAAAGAAAATGTAACATTGAAATGGTTTATAAATGTAAAGGTCTCAACTTTTCATCTTGGAAACACAATTATGTATAATGTGTTTCAGTTTAAATTGTATTCAAAATATATAAAAGAAATATTAATAATTGTAATTATTCTAAATAAAATATAATATATCTAACATTTTGTAATTGCAAAAAACTAAATAAATCATAAAATTGAATAATGTACTTGAAATATGTCATTAAAAAGAATTGAACAATTAATTGTTTGTTGTAATTTTTATATGAGATCATTTCATAAATGATGCACACATTATTTTTTTTTTTTTACTTACATTTTTGTATATTAGTTTTATGTTTTATTTTGGCAATATTTTTTTTACAATCTTTTTATGTAGTCCCTCCTACATGTTACTGATTCCACCCCCCCCCCACATCATTTTGGAAGATTTCTGTTTCAATGTGGTCATCTCTTTTAATTAACCCTTGAATATGCAGAAATCTCTTCCCAAACACTATCACTGAGCTTTATTAATTTAAGAAACTAATCAAAATCTGGAAGACTTATGTTTGAACTGTTTGCTGCTTGAAGTAAGATTTCCTATTTGCACTTGCTCATTTGACCATTGATTGCACTTGTCAACATTTTTTGGGTTGCAAGAAGAATGAGATTCTCTATTCATTTAACTGGAATTCAATTTCAGTGCTGGTTCAAAGTGTCTAACCCACACTTCACTGATAGCAGCAATTTGAAACATGCATAACCTTCAATGACAAATTTATTTTTCAATAATGTTGCAATGTCTGGTTGATAATGCTTCTGTTATACACTTAAACAGCAGGGACTATCAGGCTGAACAATTTTTTCTTAAATTGTTTTTCTATTTTCAAATGTTTTGTTATTACTGAAATTCTCATAGCTTGTGATATTTTCTTACATGTGCTTGATACTCTTCAAGAAAATCTGACACAAGTTTCAGAGTTATCCATTATTTTTGACCACCAGTCTCTTAGTCATTAATTCTTAATGTTCTTCATGAAGAGAAATAGTTCAATGGGAAAGTGAACTATGTGACTGCTCACACAAACTTTATACGCAGGAATGAAAATTTCTATAAAAAGTTTCAATCTTGATGTAAGATCTTTATTTGTTTATTTATTTGTTATTGCATTAGAAGAATATAAAAATTACTCTTAAAATAAGTAATACTATTAAATAAACATATTAAAATTACCTTAAATTGCAGTATTGAATTAATTTCAAAATGCCTCTTGCATTTGTGGAAGTCTGCTGGTAGAAGTTCTTTTTCAAGTATTCATTATTCTTTTTTAATTATTATCAGTAGTTGTTGGCATTAATAATGAGTCGGTTAGAAATTTTTTTATTACATTGTTAAGTATAGTTTTTTATTTATGTTGAATTTATTTATATTTAATAAGTAATTTGTGTTAAATTTCATCAAAATAAGTAGCATTAATAATAATATTGACTGCATTATTACTATTATTAAAGAAGTCACCCACCACTAATTAATGTTCTAAAAAAACTTCAGAAACATTTTTCTTTGTTTAAGAAAGTAAATTGTTTACATTATTATTTTTTCTAATAAAACAAAGCATTAATAAATCAATACATTGTACTTATTACATTATTAGTGATGTTAAACAAAATTTCACATATATTTTAATTTCTGAAGAAAAATTATAATCCTAGTAAAAATGAATTACTCATGTTGTTTTATTTTTATACAGAGAAAAGTTACCTTTAAAAATATTACATCTCTGAGAAGTTTGTATGACAACTTAAAATCTTGCTTAGCCCTTGAAAAAAAATTAACAATGTTCAGTTATAATCAATATTCATAATTTTCATTCACAATTCATGAACAGTAATTATTACTTAAATTATTTTGTGACCGTAAAAATTTTCGAAAAGTATATTCAATATAAACTTTATTCTAAGATTATTAAGGAAATAAAGAGTCTGAATATGCAAAATAAATACCAAAAACCTAGTTCTGAGGAAAATTACTATTAAAAAAGGCAGTACTATTAAATAAACAAATTAAAATTTCTTTAAACTATAGTTGTATTAATTACTAAATGCTTCTTGCATTTATGCGAGTCTTCTTACAGAAGTTCTGTTTAGAGTATTCATGAAAAGAAACATACAAAGGTTATTTGATCAACTGATCAAGTAATTGATTCAACTTGAATCAACTAATTCAAGTTGTTACTTGATCTTCGTTTAAAAATGTAGTACCTATAAATATTAAAATTCAGCAATTAAGTAAATAATAAAATCCATTTAAACATTTGAAGCTTACAGTGATTGCACTATTCTGATAAACTGATTTAAATGTAATAGTTATTACAGTGTTGATGAGTGTACTCCCACTAACCTCCTAGTGAAAGTTGTTATTAAAGCAATGATAATTAAAAAAAAAATTAAGTTTCTCTATTCCTGAAGTTGTAATTTACATTAGATTAAATTAAACGGTGGAATGTTACAAATTAATTTATGTGATAATAAAGCAGTTCTAATTAAAATATCTTATAACTTAACTATTACAAAAAAGCATGTTGATTGCGCTTTTCCTGCTGGAAGAGTCTAGGCAGTACCCTTTAAATCACGTACTTTTGAGAGCCACTACTCTTGTTCTGAGAGGTATTACAGAAGCAGGGTAGTTTTTTAATGTAGAGTTATTTTCTGATTTTGGAGAAAATATGAGGGTTGAAAATATGGGCAATGTACAGCTATGTACATTGCCCATAATGGAAACAATGTATTGTTTCCTTTTAGGACAAAAACATGGTGGGAGCACTTGAAATGATTCAGAAACCCTTCAAAGAATCTGCAATTAGCAAAGTGATTTGTGTTGTTTCAAAAAATTGTGTGTCTCTGTACCAGAATTATGATAAAAGGTTCTGGTTTTTCCATCATGACTACACTGTGATAAGAAATGGAATGACTTCCTTGCCTCATCTTCCTTATTCACTTGATCTTGCACCTTGCAATTTTCTTTTATTTCCAAGGATGAAAAATGAAAAATCTTTTATTTCTCAAGGGAAAGTGATTTAGCACATTAGAAGAGGTGGATCAAAAATTAGCCGATGCCTTGAAAGGTATATATAACACTGAAGAGTTCAAAAATCGTTTTCAGCAATGGAAAAAATGTTTAACAGGTGTGTTGGAGGAAATGAAATACTTAGAAGATGATTGAATTTTCAAAATGTAAAAACTAATACACAATTTAAAAAACGGATAATTTCTGTTATTTTTGGATACCCTTTGCACACTCTCTGGCTTTTAGTAAAGATACACATGTAGCTACAAACTAGCTGCTGTCATAATTTTGTAAAGAAATTATCAAAAGAATAAAAAATATATTATAACACAGGAATATGTAGAAAACTATATATATTTTTAATGATTTATTCTCTGTACCAGTAATCATTAAAGTATCATGAATAATAAGTATTTAAAACTTTTTTAAAGTTCCTTTAAATTAGCAAAATTGTCTTTAAAAATTGGCTTTAATTCCTGGTAGAGTGGCATTTTTTCTTGTATCATTTCATCCGTTTCATCTTCCTTATTAAAATACATTTATACCTTGTCCAAAAGTTGTAACAATAAAAAAAATAAAATAAAAATATTTTATTCAAAAAAATTCAATCTAACATTTTGAAAAATCAGTACTTACTGAAATAACTGAAATGTTATTATTTTAATTTTCATTTGCTTTTTCATTAATATTAATTTTCAACTTTCATTTTTTTTCTTTCAAGAATTTCCAGTGGTTCAATCTAAATCCAAAACAAGTAGTTACAGACTTGCATTACCATTTTATAGCTTAAATTACCACATGATTTGACATTAATTAGTGGATTTAGATATGATCAGGAGAATATGGTATATATTCAAAGAAAATTATTAGAATTTTCTAGAAGGCTGAAAATGTATGAGGTGTCATTCAGTTACCAATAAAAGTAAATACAAATATCTAATGACAAAGTTGTAATTCTTTCTTGGCATTGGTTATTTATTCTTATACGGTTATATTTATATGATAAATAAAAATAGTTAACTAAGAATTATTTTTTGGGGTGGTGTGAATTTATGATGAAGTTTTATTGTAAAATTATAATTATATGTTTATTAAACCAAAAGTATTTTTAAAAAAGTAAAAAAAAAAAAAAAAATGGTATTTTTTAATCTTTTCTGCTGCCCCACCTCCAAAATCAATTTTTAAGAATTTTTTTTTTTATTTTTCTATGTTTACTACATTAAATGAAAGAAACTAAAATAAAAAAAAACAGTAAAAACTGTACAACCAATAAAAAATTATCTAAGATTTCTTTTTTTGGCGGTGGTGGGTGAATTATTATGACATTTTATTATAATGTTATTACTAAAAGTTTATTATTTAAATTTTTAATACTATTAAAGTTTTAATAAAACCAAAAAAGTTTTGAAAAATTAAAAAATTGATTTTTTTAAACTTTGATCGGTTTCCCCACCAACAATATTGGTTCCAAAGTATTTTTTTTGGGGTCACTTGCACTACTGTTATGCCTAGGAAGACATTAAAACAAATTTGGTTAAAAGTTATATACATTAAATTTTTATTTATATTTTTTTATTTTTGGGTAAGGGAAAATTTGGGTATAACATTTTTTTTTTTAAATAGTAAGATAATCATGTACACATGAGCTGAACTTAATATAAAGCTATATTTGCCAAATTTGAGGAAACTGACTCCAAAAAAACTCTTCCATCCCCTGAAGATATTGATCCAAAATCTTTCAAATTGCCCCATATACATGAGTCTCTCTTTAAAATTTCATCAAAACCGCTTAATCAAGTCAAAAGTTATTAAGCTTCATACACACCAATGCACGTACATATATATAAACATTACCCCTCCCACTTTTTTTTGTTTTTTGGAGTCCCTGGGTCATGAAATGTCGAGAAATGAAAAACCCATTCCCCATTTCATGATTGATTACTACTAACTTTACTCCTTGCAGCATAGCTCTAAAATTATTATGCCAGGAAAACCAAAAGCAAAAGGCAAGGAAGAGTTGATAATACATAATAAAAGGAAATGACCAAGAAAAATAGCTATTAAGTTGTTCTAAGAAGTACGAATTACATTTTTCCACTGCTATATATTCTGCCATCTCATTGAGTTTTATAATGAAACACAGTAACAGTAGTTACATTGTATAAAAATAAAACTTCACTGTTTATTTAAATTGCAATTTTACAATTTATGAAAAAAAGCTTTAAACAATTTAATTACTGCATTTTTTCTGATGGGATTTAGGATTATATTACCCTGGGTAGAATGTATTTCTTTAACCCTAGAATAGTACCTATACACAACAATAGTGAATGGTACCTATACGTCTTATAGACGTACAGCCCTGAAAAGTGCCAAAAAATGGTATAATAAATATTTTAAATTCTGTAAATGTCAATAAATGTTAAATCTTCTTCTATTTGCATACTTACTACATATCATAGAATGAAAAACTGCTCTTAGAATTAAAATATTAAACAAAACTGCAAGTAAGAAAACATCATTATAGAAAATAAATTTGAATTCGATTCCCAGGAATTTTTTCAAGCAGGTAAAAATGTTTAAATGAAAGGATGAGGTATATAAAAAACACTTTAATGAGATTTAAACAAAAATTGGTCATAAATTTATTATTTTTTACAAACTTGGCAAATGCTGAAACAATGTTCGCCACACACTGGCTTTCTGCAGTTGCAGCAGGTCATTTTACTCATTCTTTTCTTCTTATAAGAACAGTACGTACAATACTGCCATTTTTCAGATTTTGATGCTGCTTGTATTTCAACAGGTGCATCCGTCACACCGAGACAATCTTTTATGATGCTTCGTAGGTTGTGAGGCATGTGTGACTGTTTCAGTCTCTCCATCATCCACGGAATTGACAGTTGATCGGCCAATTTCATGAGGAAGTGAAATCTTGACAAAGGCTTCTTGTCACCATTATTTTTCATAAAAAAATTGTGCAAATAAATAATGTAAGCATTATAGCTTGCTATATTTAGCAAAAAAAAAATACATCAAGAATAGTACCAACACGCCTGAGAGGCGTGGTAGGATTTGTTAGAAAAAATGCACTGACCTTGATGTGAACACTTCTGAGGTTTGAAGTACACTAATCCTCCAATGGAGAGTCAGGTGTAGTATATCTAGAAGGCAGGGGTATTATTCTCCTCCAAAACAAAATGGCGGCTGTTCAACTACTGAACTACGCCTAATAGGCGTATACGTACCATTCTAGGGTTAACTTTAAAAATAAGGGTTGTCATTTTGCAATGTTTCATAGATTAACTTTTTATGCCACAGATGATCTAACATATTACAGAAAAATCAGATCATTAGGAATGCAGTTTACTCTATCCAAATCCAATTAATTTTATTATTCTTTTCTAAATGAGACTGAACAACCCTTGTCTCTAGGTTAATGGGTATAGAATTATCCTTAAAATTAGTAGTTTCTTAAATATTTTAAACTTTAAATCTTTTAACACATCGACTGGAGTTCTAAAAATTCTTTTATTGTCAATGAAGTTTTTTTTAGGGTAGGAGTTGTTATCAGTTTTTATAAAGAGATCGAACGAAATTAGATTAAGTAATTTTGTATTTAAACAGGCTGAGAAATTTTCATCTATGTGCTTTAACTTTATGTTACAATACCATGGGGTGAAGTACATTATTACAATTACTTGGGGCTTTGAACTGGTTTAAAAATTCAATCTGTTGAAATTTTAAAATTATTATACTTCAGATAATAAATAAGATACAAATAAATTATAAATTATTTAAGATTGTAAAAATAAAAATAGTTTACGATTTTATTATTAGGAGAGGTTAATTCTTCATCTGTATTCAGATGCTATGGTAGTTCAGCAATATTGTTGCCAGCTGCTTTTACTTGCAGTTTTTTTTTGTTATTGCCATTTGATTAAAAAATCTCTATTCATGCTTTGTACCAATCTTTTAGCCTGGATATCCTTCCTACACCTTCAATTTTTCTGTGTCTTATTTTTCAGCCTTCAGCTTTGCTGTTTTTACTCTTTACATTTAGTTCTATAATAAAATTAACCAACTCTTGATGCCTTAAGAGGTTCACTGCTGCACCCAAAATTGGAATTCTTGATTATACTGTTATAGAAAATTTCACTCCATCTTAAATTCTGTGTAATTACAATAAAAAAAGTGAGACATAAATTTGGGCCTCACAGCATTTCAGTAAGTTAGACACAAATCGGTGCCTTAAAAAAAGAGAAATATTGTGAATAAAACAAAAATTGGATTTTTGTAATTACAATACACTGTTTCATTTACAGAGATGAAATAAAAAAAAAATCAGTGGGGGCTGTGTCAGAGCCACGGCTGTAAACCTTTAGAAAAGTGTTCCCCAACAAGGGGACCATGCCTCTCAAGGGGGCAATTCAAAAATGGACTTGTTTAAAGTTAAAGTTAATTGTATGGTGACTCTCAGTCACTGCTCGCACTGGGTAAATGTCCAGTATAGGTAACTTCTGTCTGCCATGTTCATAGCCGTGATTTCACTATAGATGCTAGGGGCAGTAACCTGTTGAGTGCAAAGAGCTAAAAGGAGGATCGTTGGTGTTAATTTGAAACAAGCGTACATTAAAACTGTTATAAGATTCTCTTTGATTTAAAAAAAAAAATACATAGTATAATATAAGTAGTAAATATTTGTGTTTTATTTTTATTTATTTCAGATATAAAAATTTCCATATTCATCTTGGAAAAATCATACTATAGGAGCGAATTCAACCAAAGCATCCATATCAGTATTTCTTAAAATGGTTCTGGAAAAAGATAAATGTTATGCTACTTAGTAACAATACTTTTAGCAGAAGAATAGACAAAATGAGTGAAGATATTAAAATACAACTTGTTGAAAAGGTGAAAATGAGGAAATTCTCAGGCCAAATGGATGAATCAACTTTGAGAAACATTGAGTTGTTTTGTTAACTTACGTAAGATGCATTGATAAAGGAGATTTTGCTGAAGAAATGTTTTGTAAACCTATATTCGCTTCCATATTCACTTTGACAGGCAAGCCAAAATGTATCTAAATCTTCAGATATGAGTTGTAGTTGTAACGTTTTATCGGCAGATATTTCGATGAGCTGGTCATGAATCTCAATTAGTAACTTAGTAGCTGCAACAGCATTTTCACTAAATGGATTCAGTATCCATCTCTTCGAGAAATCATTTTTGTATTCCGGGAAATATTTTGCCAACTGAATTTTTAGCTCATGCAAATGCATCTTTGCCAAACTATGCCAAATGCATCTATCCAAACTGTGGTGAATAATAGTGTCTTCTTCATCCAAATCTTTCTGAATATAATTGTAAGTGAGTGCAAACATACCAAAGTTTTTGCTTTGAAAGCAAGTAATCCAAATATCAAACTTATTAATGAAAGCATGAACTTTGTCATTAATAAAATGTTTTTATCCTGTTCTTGTAAATTCACATTCAAGTCATTTAAATGTGAAAATACATAAGCTAAATAAGCTAACAGCAACATATACTTATTATTCAGTAAAAACATTGAAAATAGCTTTTGTTTATCCTGAAAAAATAAATTAATTCATCTCGCAATTTCAATAACCAGTTAACAATTTCCCTCACAATAACCGTGTGACTTCTGTATGGAAAAGAAGAGATTTTTTTCTTTTTGCCCATTTCATTGCATAGTTTAGCAAACAGTCTATTCTTTAATGGTCGACTTTTAATAAAAATTAATCATTTTTACAGATTTACAAAGTATTTGATTTTGAGTTTTTGCAGCATAATTTTTGTGGCAAGAGCATGTCTGAAGGAAACAGTGCATCCATTCCATCCTTGGTATAAGATGATCTTTTAATTTTTTTAAAAATCCACTGTTCTTTCCTGTAGCTGCTTTTGCACCATTACTACATATTGTCCAATAATACATTTTGTCCAATCTATGTTATAGTTTTTAATAGCTTCATAAAAACATCAAAAAGACATTGTCCTATTGTATGACTAGGTACTGATTTGCAAAAAAACATATTTTCTTTGATCTATCCCTATCGCATTCATATCTCACAAAACATAAGAACTGAGAATTGTTTGCCACATGTGTTGATTCATCAGTTGAATACTAAAACATTCACTTTAACTTATTTGTTAGACTATCTGATCATCAACATCAGCAGCCATGTCACTGATGTGCCTTGATACTGTATCATTAGAAAGCAGAATTTTTTTTCAATCTTTTTACTTCTTCTACATCTGTTAAAACACTGACCATATCAATTACAGCAGACAATATGAGGTTTTCTGCGATTGTATGGGGTTTTAACATCTCAGCTACTCTTAATGCTATAAGAAAAGATGCTTTAAGTGTACTTTTATCAGTATGGCTGGATTTACAAATAGAAGCTCGTTGATTTCTCAAATTACATCATTTTCTTTTGAAAAATTCAGGAGTTTGTTTTTATGTTCTGAATGTTTAGTTTTCAAGTGTTAAATTAATTTTGATGTCTTCATGCTTTCATCAGAGAGTATTTGAAAGCAAACAACACACCCTGGCTTTCTATTCAATGAGGTAAAACCTTAATTTAAATAACTGTCATTCTACAGTCTTGTATTTTTACCAATCAAATCACTGGATGCAGATGGTTCACTTCGTTTTTTCACAAATTTATCCATTTTGCATAAGGATCTAATTGAAAAAATAAGCAGTTACATCATTTGACTACACACTAAAAAACTGAAACTTCAATTATTATTATTTTCAATGAAACTATTCTTTTAAAAGCTTAAATAAAGGCACCAGACACATGCTTCGAATTCGAAACTAAACTGACATTCTGCAATCCATTATGCTTCTTTTGCTTGCTGAGAGCATGACTCTTTTATACTGCTGAGAGCTGGTATGGAAAAATGTATCACATGCTTATTCAAACATGATGCTCTCACAGCAAATATGAGGTTTATTTTTTTTTAAGGTCCGATCGGTCGTGAAATAAAAACCCGCGCAAAAATCGGATGAACCTTGCGCAGCGTCTCTAGTATGGCCTTTAATCACGACGCGTCACTTCGTTTAGTTCTGAACATGTAGCTAGTACACGTAAACATGTCTACAACAGCAGCATCTTCCACCAAGTGTGAAGTGCGTGCAGTAATTCGATTTCTTCAGGCTGAGGGGTGTAATGCAGCTGTAATGCAGCTGAAGGGGTGTAATACATTGACGAATGTGTACAGTGAAACTTCAATGAGTGACAGCAAAGTGCGATAATGGTGCAGGAACTTTAAAGCAGGACATGCAGATGTTCATGATGCAGGCGGTCAGGGAAGGAAGCAAGTGTCAGCCGATGATCTCGTTGAGTGAGCGGATAAGGCAATTTGAGAAAATCGTTGGTACAATTTCTGTATTGAGTGATTCGTTTCCTGAAATTTCAAGGTCAGCTCTCTACACCATTGTGAGTGAGAGACTTCAGTACCGCAAACTGTGTGCGAGATGGGCTCCCAAGATGCTGTCCGACCATCACAAAACAATGAGAATGGATGCCTCTCTAACATTTAAACAAAATTGTCACAGGGAATGAGACATGGGTCCATTTCAAAACTGAAGAAACAGAAGAACAATCCAAACAATGGATGCATTCTCATTCTCCCAGTAAACCGAAGAAGTTCAAGCAAACCTTCTCCAACAGAAAGTGTATGGCTACTGTATTCAAGGACCGGAATGGAGTTCTCTTGGTGGAATTGATGGAACGTGGCAGACCATCACTGCAGCCTCATACTGCATGACTCTTCAACGTCTACGAAGGGCAATTCAGAACAAGTGAAGAAGAATGTTGTCATCAGGCATTGTCTTTCTCCATGACAATGCTTGGCCGCATACTGCAGCTGTAACAAAGAAGCTCCTGCAGCGTTTTCATTGGGTAGTGATTGATCACTCACTACACAGCACGGACTTGGCTTCATCCGATTTTCACCTCTTTGCTCACATGAAATGCTGGCTAGGAGGACAACATTTTGGCACAGACATCGTGCTGCAAACCACCGTAGAAACATGGCTGAAAATACAGGCGGCTGTGTTCTATGACGAGGGTATTGGAAAGTTGGTACCATGCTATGGCAAATGTCTAAATCGGAGTGGCGACTATGTAGAGAAATAGCGTAACTATGTAAGTACTTCTTACAAATAAAAAATTTTTTATTTTCACTGTGGTTTTAATTTCGTGACCGATCGGACCTTGAAAAAAGAATAACCCTCGTATTATGCAAGCAGACCAAATTACAAGGAGCACGTACACATCAAGTTAGAACCTGTAAATTGTTCATGTTTGTATACTTCATACATCCTTGTTCATACTTGTCGCTATCAACTCGCCTAAATCATTTTAACTAGATTTAATGGGTTGGGGTTGGGGAATTGTGAAATATTTATTATAATTTTTTTTTACTTTTTGGGGGTCGTTTAGCTAAAAAGGTTGAGAATCAATGGTGTAGGGTATAGGAATAATAAAGTTAAGGTTATATGATATTTTTAGGGTTTAAGTTACGAAAAACATTTCTCTACTACCTCTGTTTAGTTCACCAATTTATCTTGTTCTTAAATGACGTGAGATATTAATAACTTCTTTGTGAGTTTACTGGCTAAGTAAGATCAAAAGTTTATGTCAATGATTCATAATAACCTTCATCTTCTATATCTCATAAAATGTAAAATAAAATAATCCTGATCAAAAGAATTTATACATTATTTTCTATCTTAACTTTTTTTTAAGTAAACCATTTAACAAACAAAATAGTTTACTTTTCATAAACAAAATATGTATTATTTTAATTACTAAACCTGTGAAGAATTGATATGTACATGCTGTCCTAAATCTGTTTTATGTCCATAAAAGTATGAATTATTTTTTAACCTCCAGTTATGAATATATGGTGGCCTTTGTTGAGAACAACAGGACAGTGTGTATGGAGGATGTCCTGGGTTACAAGTACAATTATTTGTTGTTTGTATTCCTGGCGTTAGTTTCATAGAACGGACATTTCTTCCTCTTTCTGAGCAATCATTATCAGTTCCTGAAAAATGCACTGAAATTATATTTTTAATTTATTATAATTATTTTTAAAGGTATTTTATAAATTATTTTTGATTTTAAATTATAATTTTTTAACAGTAAACTTTTATCAAGTTAATCATCTAATTTTGCTGTGACAGAAATATGATGTGTTTATTATATTCTATTTCTAGATTTTAAGTGTAGTAGGACATAACTTTGTGTATGGGGTGTACAGGATCTTGCTGCCTCTTTTTACAAAAATCTATATGAAAGATAAATGATGTGGAATACAAATTAAAAAGAGGCTTTTTTTTCTTTTGATAAGTTTATAATAAAAGATAGTAGTAGTTTATAACAATAGAAATTTTAAACATCTTCCTTTATTAATAATGACATTTTTTTCATTTTCTCTTCATTGAAATAAAAAAATATTGTTACATCACCTTTTTTTTTTTTATGTCATTTTGAATTATCTTAACAGTCAGATATTAATACAGATTATTATTCAATACAGATTTGTTATTTTACATATGCTGTACTCATATTAACATGTAATAAATTAATTGATTTGTGTTTATAAAAAATGAATAAACATAACTAATTAAAAATTATTTGCACTGTAAAAATAGTTGTTATTGGTAATACATAAAAAATCTAAAATAAAATATGAAATTAACAGCATCTTAACAATTAAAATATATGAACAAACCAACTGCAGTTTAGATTGTTTGTAATTGTAGAAGGTATAATTTAAAATAATCACTGTATTCATTTAAAAAATGTAAAAACCATTGTCACAATATAATTATGTCATATGATGCATCAAGTAGGTTTTCACTTCTGTTGTAATTTTTAATTTTAGTATTATTTATTAGTTACTGAACTGCTAAAATAAAATTAATTTCAAGGTATATCACATATTACACCATGCATTTTGTGAGTATAGCTAAACAGAATTAACAACCTATTTCATGCACTATTCATTTGCTTCTCTTAACAGTCAGTTATTAAGTGTAAAGATATTCAAATTTTATTATTCTAGGACGTAATGAATCATGAAACTTGACCTTATAAATTGTTAAAGGAAAATTCTATTAGAACATTCAATGCACAAAAAAATAACAGATGCAGAGCTGTGAGACAAAGTGGGAGTGATTATTCAAAATGTTACATGTATGTGTAAACAGGACCAGCCCTAGGTGGTAGGCAAGGTAGGCGACTGCCTATGACAGCAAAATTTAGCAGCGGCAAAACCACCTGAACTACAAGGCAAAAAATAAACACAACTCATAAAAACATATTTTGATTATTTGAACCTAGAAAATAATATTATTTATTAGTACAATAATATTATTATTGTACTAGTTTTTTTTATTGTTTTAAAAGTATACTTAAATTATCTCTGAAAATAGTAGGGATTAGTTCTATTTTGTAAATTTGTTGTTGTTAGCTTGTTTAAAATGTAGATTTTGTTTTTCTATAAAACAATTTTCCGTAAATATGTATTAGTATTACTGTCTTAATTCAATTATATATAATTTTTCTGGTTAATATGGTTCTTTTATAATTCTGTTTATTTTGAAACATTGTAAAGTCTTTTTGAAGCTTGGGGGCGGCATTTTTTGGGTTTGCCTATGGCAGCAAAAACACTAGAGGTGGCCCTGTTGTAAATGGTTTAATAGCAGTAAATCAGGTTGGTGATTCTTGCTTTTACAGTTCATAAGTATTGAAATGTGTTATAGTTATTTTTATAGCTGTTTACTGAAACAATATAAATTTATTGAGCAACACAACAAAATCAGTTTAATATTTCTTTTTAGTGGACAAAAATTTCACACCCACCTCCAAGAGATATGCTGTGAAGTTTATGATAAATTCCAACTTCCTTTTAAAAAAATCACTGGTAGTTCATTTTCAAGAAAAGATTAAATTTATTATTAGAATCTTAAATATTCAAATATGCTTTTCTAGAGATGCCCTACCCTAGGTAACAAGAAGAGAATGTATTGAAAGAAATTATTATCTTAATTTCCCTTTTATCACATTATTAAATAAGTTTGGTTTTTTAAAATTCATTATATTATTAAGCCATCACTGAATTTAAAAAATAATTTTAGGTATAATGTAAAAGAAGAGGTTTCATTTTAATTAAATATGGTTTTGTAATTGATTAGTTAAACAATTTTTATACTTTTTGAGTTGTAAATAATTTATTTATGCTTGAAATATATATATATATATATATATATATAATATATACTTAATAAAATTCCGCCAAAGCCGGTGAAAAAGAAGGAGGGTTAATGGCTGGTTTTTGAGTCTTAGTGGACACACTGATGTCTAGTATGTGTGTTCTTTAACAATCATTAAATCCTAAGAAATGCTCATGTTGAGATTAATTCTCTAGTAACCAGCAAATATTACTCCTGTAGTGGATAGCTAAGGGTGAGTTTCCAGCACCTTAAAACTGGAACCTCTAGGCTAAGGGAAGGAAATCCCTGGCAAAAATCCTGGTCCTCCAGACTGGGGGTTGGGCGTAGGTTTAACAACCCGACCCTGTAAAAAAATGAATATTACAAAATCAAAATGGAAGCCAAGGCTCTACACACTACACAGGTAATAACACCAAGGAGTAAGTAAGTATATCTTTTTAAAAAATGCACCCACGCAGAATAAGTTGATATGTAATAAATTTAATTATTTACAGCGAACACTTTCCTATATCTTTTTCACTTTATATTTTTGAAAGGGCGTTTTACTGAACATTACTTCACAACCAACTAATACAAGTATTTTATAAAAATATGAAATGTTATAGCGATTAAAAAAATAGCAAGAACAATTACCACACTTTGATTAAAAATTCCATATTTACTGTAGTTATCTGATCATTCTGCTATTATACCAATATATTATTTGTATAAATAATATATTTATTATGAATCATTTATGAAATGATTCATAAATTAAATAATTTTCAGTAATAATGATAAACAAAGGTTATAAGTAGTGAATAAATAAAACCAAATTTAATTTTTCTCATAGACAATTATCATTTTCATATTTTTTACTGCTTAATAATTAAACAGCAGCAGAAGTCACTAAAAATTAAAAAAGCAACTGGCTTAAGTTTGTTTTAAAATAATTCTTATTTTGTTTTTAAATTCAAATTAATAGTGTTACGGAATGTAAAAGAAGTCATTCTGAGAACTTTCTATAAATTGTATATTATAGCAAATAATTGGTTTTCTGGGCACTGTAAATGATAAATACTTAAAGTCTTACAGTTCCACAATATTCAGGATGTTATTTCTTGGAAAATAAATGGTTAAATATAGATATGAAACTGTAATTGAAGCAGCATTTAATTAGCTGGTTTTGTGCATCACTGAAGTTAAATAATCCTTAATGCTATTCTTTTTGACAACTACATGATGTTGACACAGCTGTCAGTGCTTTTTAAAAAATATTTTCTCTTTCATCATCAGCTTCTTCTGATGCCTAATCAACTGATGATTCATAATCAGATTCCATTTCGTTTTTTATATTTCCTTCCATTTCTTTCTGTTTCTTTACTTATATCCCCTCTTGCCTATTTTATCCTTATTTTTGGTCATCATTTCAGCAATTTTCTTCTATTAGGTATGGTTCAAAAGCTATTCTCAACTATTATCTTTATTTATCACAGTGAACTTGGGTTTTCATTCTCCAATTTCTTCCAGTGCACGGGATTCTTCTCTAATGATAATATTCTCTTGTGTTGCTTAGCAGTGTAATAGTATACAGTCTTTTATTCGTTTTTAATGGTTTTGAAATTATTTTCTGTTTTTCGGTATTGAGGATGCATATACTTTTTATTTACAGATTGTTTTAGAATATGAACTAAAAATAGGAGGAAATGACTGAATAAAGTAAACATTTATCTGGATAGGCAATTGCTTAAAAATATATCATTCACTAATATCTTCTTTTTCAATTTTTAATTATAAATTAGTAAACTAAAAAAATTAATTAATTAATTATATGAATAAATAAATTTATTTAATATGTAAATGATTCAGTTAATATTTTTTCATTTTAGTGATATTTGTAATAAGTACATGTTTTTACCTGACAACTTTACATATCTGTTTTACAATTTCTCAAAATATATTTCAAAAAATATATTTACAATTTCTCATAATCACTTGAGTATATATATTTGTTACAAAATTTTACTTACTTTTTTTTAATATTTCTATCAATATATTTTACTTTAATTCAAGTCACTGAATTTTCACATCTAATTAACTATCATATCTTAGTTGAAGTAGATGGACAGAGTTAGCATATAGGCACTTATTCCCAGACAAGAGAAAGTATAGTAACTTAAAGTGTAGTCTTATTGAATGATTTACTATAAGCTGCATTCCTCTTTATTAAATTCTTTAAACAGTATCTTTTATGATCTAAGAAGATCAAAATTTGCATTATTATTATTTTGTCCTTCAAATTAATTTTAAATATGAAAACTATTAAATGCTTTTTTTGCCAAACTAGTAAAATAATACAGGAGCAACCAAACAGAATGTAAAAAAAAATTGCTGTAGTAGGTTTAAAGTAAATAATAACTCAAAAATATTTACTTGATACTTATAAAATAACTTTCTCATTTTTTCTTTAAATGGTAGTGATTTCAATTTAAATAGTTATTTATGTCAGTAGTTTTTCTATTCCATCAGCTTGAAAGTGACTGTTTTTTTTTTAAATTCTTTTAATTTAGGAAACAAATGAAATAATTGAGGGCTAGATTAGGCTTATATAGTGGGTGCTTGATTATTTCCCAGCCAAATCTTTGAAGCAGCACTTGAGTTGTAGGCATGTGTGGTTGAATGTTATTGTGATACAAAACAAAGTTGCTTGATAATGGATCAAGTAATTTGTTTTATATTGTCTTGTTTTATTTTATATTAAGTCTATGAATTCATTGTTATTTGATAAGAAATCAACGGTAGAATTTTTCCCAAGATAGTAGATGCTTACCATCTCTTTTTATATATACAGAGTTTGCTTAGTTCATTTGTTTATTGATTTTTTATTATAAGTGTTTTATGGATGATGTCTCCATTTATTTAAGTATTACATGGTATACATTTATTTTAATGACAGTGATATGGATGAAATGAAGGTGAAAAAATGCCACATCTTTGATGGGAATTGAACTTCAAATCACCTGATCTAAAAATGGATTCTAACGGCTAGACAGTTGTCTAGCCGTATGCTTTAAAAATCAACTGGGATTGAATAGTATTAAGTAATTTATTTTAGTGTTTAGTAATTTTATGACAGATCCAGATTTCTTCACCATTAACAATTTGATTAAGAAATTTATTGAGTCTTGTTTATATTGTGGAAAGAACATCAAACCATTCCTACTTGCTTTTGCACGTTTATTCGGATAGCGATTGTGGAATTCATTTGACATAAATATTTTTGTACCAATGACCTAAGGTATTTACTGGCAGTTTTGTGTAGGAGAGATTTTAAAATTTGAGGAAATGAGTTATGTAATCCATCGATTGTTAATTTTCAAACATCATTAATTTCATTGTCAATTTTATGCTTAGATTTTTTTGTTATATGAGAAAATTTCCCATGATGATTTTCATTAAGCAATATACATTATTTTTTCATCTAATTAATTGATGTTATCAACATACACTTGCTGTATTTTCCAATAAATTTCTGTTGTATGAACACTACATACTTCAAGGATCTTCTAATTTTCACATTTAAAACATCAGAAAATAGTCATAATATATCTAGTGAAACTAGTAATATATTTTAGTGAAACTTGGGTTACACTGAGAAATACAAGGAATTCTAAGTGGTTCTGTATTATTAGTGGGCAGCCACCTGCAAGTGTTACGTGCAAATGTCCATTTTCTGCATGGACCTCAAACATTTAATGACTTAAAAATGGAGAAAGTATAAGAGTCCGGTGTTTTTTTATTTCATTTGGAGCAACATAAAATTCCTTTCAAATTACAAAAAGGATCTTACTGCTGAACAATTTATGATGATATGTATCATTTTTGTGGTTTTCTATTTTCTAATTCATAATATTTACTACAAGAACTGTTAAAAAGGTAAATTCGCAGTCAGTGATTGATACCGTTGCTAGTGATTCTGGCTCAAGAATGCTTTAGTTACCTGCAGACTTCTGAAATATTAAATGAAGCAATCAATCTGTAAATGTAAAAAAGAAAAAAAAAAAAATACAAAATGTTACTTTTTTGTAACATTGCATATGTAATAGTTTCTACTATGGTTGATTTAATTTACTGATAAAGGCTACTTCTGTTTATAAAAATTGATTCCATTCACAAAAAAACAGCTATCTAAGTAGATCTACATTTATTCCCTTTTGCAAATTTTACCAAACAGCTTCAGTCTAATTATTTTTATTTCTATATTATTAATTGTATTAAAGTTAAAAAAAAATGTATATAATTTTACCATTTTAAGTACTTTCATTTTATTTACCTGATCTAGACCGAGAATATGAATGACTGTAATGCCTAATCATTGGTGGTGTTTCTGTTCCTTCCATTCTTGAAACTCTTCTTTGGCATATTTTCCATTCACAAACAGCTGTTCGAAAATATTGTCTAAATCTGTAATGGAAAATAGAATAATATGAAAAATAAAACTGAGTATTACTCGTATGTTAAGAACTTATGCAATTTTAGATGAATGTTATTAAAAAAAATATAAAATTTTGCTATTTATCAGTTGAATAAAAGAGAACCTAAATAATTTTTAGCTGATACATTTTATTTGATTGTTATTTGATGGTTAACAGATCTCAAACATGTAACAAATTGAGCTAATGAATCTGAAATTTTATGTAAGTAATACTATTGTACAAAATTACCTTTCTATCATTTTATATTTTTGTGTGTTTTGTTAAATATTTATCATTTGTTGTACTTTAATTTCTTTTATGAAAATCTTCTATTGTTCTTCTTTTCATCTGGTATGTATTTACTTTTTCTTTTTTTATTTACTGTTTAACTTACCAATTAAAGACCTGTATGAAAGCATATCATGTTTGCAATTTTTAATTTATAGAAATACCAAGCCTCAGTGGAATTTGGATCCACAATGAAAAGATTGAAAAATTTCATTCTAGATGAAAAGCTAAGATGCTACCCATTCAACAAGGGAGGTGAGAAAGAAAATTAACCTAATTTTTGAACTGAATTGACCCAACTCTGCATCTCCTTTCTTAAAGGACTGTTAAAATAATTCTTTAATAATTATTGATTATTGTGACAAATTAAAATAAAAATCTCTAAATGTTGTAAATTAATATTGGATTATAAATCTAGTTATTTAATAAAAATTGGATTTGAGAACTGAGAAAAGATTAACTAGGCTTCATTCTTACTTATTATTTTGCTATTATATTTTTTATATATTTTTTCTGTAACTAAAGACCTTTGTCCAAACACAGGTACTCTGCTATTCATAAAATGAAATTTGGAGCATATGAAAAATGCCATGTTTGAGTTGAATTGAAACTCACAACCTTCCAGATGAAAGGCAGAAGAGATATGAGAGATTCACCTTCACTCTACCACAGAGTTGGTTGGTAAAGATGTACAGCATGAATATCTTGTGTGATAAAGAAATCTTTAAAATATCCTATGCTTTATATCTGTTGAGGTATGTCTCATACAATCTTTAGCTTGGTGATCATGTGTACGACAATTTATTAAAATAATATTATGTCTAAAATCATGGCTAATTAATTGTGAATAGTGTGATCTTTTAAAGCAGCAGTTCTCAAATGGATTTTTTTATGTACTATTCTTGTGAATTACAGATCAGTAGTGTACAAGTGAACTATTAAATATGTAATATTTCAGTAGAATAATGATATAGTTATATCTTAGATGGATAAAGCTATAAAAAAAGTACAATACACTACAATTACAAGATTACAAGATTCACTTTATAAAAAAATTTATTTTTTGCTCTCACCAAAACAGGAAATTCAGTTTCACAATGATATGAGGTAGAAAAAACTATCATATGTTGATTAACTACATATTAGTTAACTACCACATAATTTTGACGTTAAATATAACAATGCTTTTCTGACAATGAAAGATATTCATTTTTAACTTTTATCCAAAATTCACATAACTCTAATATAGTAAATTCCATTTCCAAACCTCCATTGCAAGATAGTGTTATCAAAGATTCTGTTTCATGTTAGTTTGGGTTCCAGGAATAATATCCAGAATAAAATGGTTTTGCATCTGTAGGAATTCAGAATAGTCTTCTTAAAATATTCTTCAAAAGTTTAGGTAAGCATTGCAATGGGGTTTTATATTATATTGATAAGATTATTTTTCATTCCAGTTTTATATACCGTCACAAAATTTTCCAAATTCTGAAAAGACTGCAAGTTTTCATTTGAAACATTATTATTCATCACTTGACATTTTTGACATTTTCATGTTCAGATAAGAAGGCTAGTGTTGTGATCCACAGCTTGACTGTCAGTTGATCATGCACCATCATTTTCAAAATTGGTTTCCATTAGAAACACCTGCATCTCTGAAGATAGCTCAAATAACCTGTTTATCATTTTTCCTTTAGAAAACATCTCATCTCTGTGTGTAGCATTAACTGAATATAGTCTACTGTCCATTTCAGAACACAGTTTTGAAATTAAATAAGAGTTAAAGCCAGAGTTTAATAAAATTGATCATTTTTACAGCCTCCTGGAGAACATGTTTAAATTGTTCTGAAATAAATTTGCATAAGATTATAACTAAATAAAAAGCCATGCTTTTCATTGTTAAATATTTGTTGAGTTTGTGGTACTGTATATTCTCATCTAAAATATATTACGTTTAAGGCTACATCAAAAGGTCAAAATTAGTTGTCATATCATTGTTTTTCTGGTAAAACAAAATCATGTAGACTGGTATTTCAAATAATTAAAGATTCAGTTATTTCTATGGTTGAAAACAATAATTTTCATATTTTCTATATTTTATTCTGTAAAGATGAAAAGAAATATGCTAATTTACCAAAAATTACTATATCATTTTTTTTTATTCAGGTGGCTGTGAAACATTGAGAAACGATAAATGGGTATAATTCTGTTTGATTTGTGTCCTCTATATATATTGTGTATTTGTGCTGGTGTGTGTTTGGGTTAATAACTTGTGATGGCTTGACCAGAAACTTCAAAGTTGGGATAGTAATTACTATATATGAGTGATGAATTTAAATTTGAAGTCAGGGTCCCAAAAGAGGGGAGGGTAGCAGTAAAGAAATTTTAGAAGCCGTATGTTGCCTGGGACGGGACTTAGTTAAATTTTACTCTACATATCTTTTGCTCTTTTAAGAAGATCATGATTTTCTACTGTAAAAACTTTTCTAAAATAGTAGTGTGTTGCCTAATACTTTAACTAAACAAACAATGCATTTCTACAAAACCAGAAGAGAGTAGTAGAATAATTTTAAACTTTCGCAGAATAATCTTCAGTTTAAAAGAAACAATCTTATTATGCTTCTCTTATCATTTTGAATAAATTTGATTTTTGTTTAAAATACAAACAACCAGTTAAAAATAAAAAAATAAAATTCTAAGATTTCCATTTATAAAACTTTTCTGTGATGTTTCAAAGTAATAACCTTTAAATTATAAGTGAATTTTTTTGCAAAATTTTGTATTTAATAAAAACAATTTGTTTTGTTTTTCAACTGAATTATCTATCTAAAATACTAAATCTTTAGTAAGGAAGGTGAAACAGACAATCCTACATAAAAAAAATTGGTGTCAACATTCCTGAAGTGAAACTACTTATTTACTTATTGAGGAGAGGATGGAATTTTTCATTGGAGTCATCCTTCATTTAAAAACTGGTCTTTTTATAAAAGTATCTCCATCAGTATGAGAACCAATTGGTACTTGTGGAGAAATTACCATATGAAATTTCTTATTGTAATTTTACTATAAAATTTGTGCCTAACAGATGATAAAAAAGTCATTTCAGAAAACTGTTTTCATTTTTCCACAACTAAGAATTAATGACACCAATGCCTGTCACTTTCTATTTTTGAATTTTTCATTGATTCTTCTAATTTTTTTATACATAATAAGTTGACAATAGACTATTCAATAAAAACTGACCCCTGTAGTTATAATGTTATAGAATCAGAATCATTTATTAAAATTTATCTGTTCTTACTGACTATAATAGAGATATTCTATAATCCATTTCATGGTTGATGGAAGTGCAGCTTTCACTGGCTTTTCCTACCATCACATATTTTTGTCTAAAGATATTTATTATTGTGCGAGAGTATTGCTTATTGATGATGCTTCTCATTGACTCCATGCTTATCTATCAAACTTGTAGTTATTGTTTAGGGTAGTATACCCACCGAAATGGTGTGGTGAAGACATGGTTGTACTTAGATTCATAAAATTGAACAACAAATGCAATAGCGTCAATAGAAAACTCTATGTGGTGGAGTGGTGACTGAAGGTGCCGGCAACGATATTGGTTCACTACTTAATTATAAAGTATTCTATTTTTGTCACTTTGAAGCCTCTTATGTAATGGTGCAGTTCCAACTTAACACATAATCTTTCGGCATAAGAATCTCATTTTTTTATCTGTTAAATATGTTTTTCTAACATTCTGTAAAATCATAAAATATAATCTTTAAATTAAAATATTAAGTATTTCCTTTTGATTAAATGATTTTTGATAGAATGGTTTTAACCGTTTTTGTATAAGTTTAATTCTTTAAAATGTGTAAGCTTTGAAATTTTTTTCTGCATTAATGTATCAAAATTTACCATCACTTATAAACTGATTTGTTTAATTTATCTGCCAATCGGTCAAGAGCTAAATCATTTTTGTGATTAGAAGACTACATTGATACTAGCACCTTTTAGGGTTGTGTTGACATTAGGATAAAAAAATTCCTACTTGCTTCATATTTGTGTAACTCATATGACGTTGACCATTTCTCCATCACATTGCTTATTTTCCACTTTTGTCAGCACCAGGCTTAATGATAACAATATACATGCTTAATGGAGAATGAAAGCGCAGGAAGGCTGGGATCACACTGACAAAATATTTTTATATTTTAACAAAATATTTTTGTGGTTGGTTGTCATAGGAAAGAAAGGAATTATCATATGACACTTTTGAAGAAGTGAGCTGTTAGTTATCTTTCCTACAATCTATTACAGAAGTAAGAGTATTTTCACTTTTATGGAACAGGTCAGTATTTCCATTATAACAGTGATTTTTAGCTTTTTGTTTTCAGTATTAAGTTGTGGTATTACTGAATTTTACCACACGTATTATTATTTATTTATTGAATAATACCAGTTGTGTGTGTTGGAAGATGTGTGTTTTGTATATTAATAGTTTTACGACTGATAAACTATGTAATACAAGTATATACAAAAATATTGCTCTTTGTAAAAAGTGGTGAACCCTCACCTCTTATTTCTTTATTTCTCAACTTTTTTTATCTCCGATTCCAAAAATAACAAAATATTGGTACAAAGTTCTACATGTGTTTGTCATTTTTGGTACTCTATATTTAAGGAATGTTTTAATCTAAAATCATGAAATTTATGTTCAATTCATTATAAAAGAATCAGTATTACTGAAATATAATTGTGAGTGCATTAAGTCAGGGTTATGTCTTAAAAGGGATTGGACTTATGAAAATTTTAGTGAAGTCAAAACTACCAGTGAAAAATTTTTGGAAAAACGAAAACAAATGTATGCTAATTATTAGCATTGAAATGATGTAGTGTTTGATGTTTTTGATTGTCTTGTTTTATTTTTATCCTTATTTTACTAAAATTTTACGAATTCATCTCATACATATTTTTCTTACAAGTAATTATTAAACCTCTGAAATACCTCAGCAAGCTTAATATTCAACTGAATTTAAAAACAGTAATTAAAGGTAAGCAGTGTATATATATAAATATATATTCAGTGTTTCTAAAATGTAGAAAACCACATAATTAATGTTTAATTACGTGTCTCTTTTCATTGTCTCCACTTTACGTTCAATTCGATGAAATATTAATTGTTTTTATTTATTGTTAATTCTAGTATTGTAATTTAGTATCAAATTAAGTAATAATTTTCTCACAATTATAGACCTAATAATTATGACACAAAATTACAACATAAATTTTCTCCCATAACTCGACTATTTGTTAACCGATTTAAAAAAATTAAATGTCACTTTTTTCAAAATAAAAGGCTTAATATTTTAGTAAACAACATAAATTTTAATAAATCTAATATTTATGGAGATATAACGAATTGAAAAATAAACATTTTGTAATTTGCGAAGGTATTTAAGTACTGATTTTTTGCCAATATTAAAACTTTATTACCAAGACGCTTACAAAATATTAATGTGATTCGTTTATTCGAACTTGAGATAAAATTATTATATGAAAATAACAAAATGGCGGACAGGGAGAGAACGAAGGAGAAATTACCATTTTTCCTAAGGATATTTTTTGTTTAGTTTTACAAGTAGAATCCGAAAAACTATAGCCAGCCCATCATTTTAGAAACACTATATATACATACAGTATATATATATATAAAATATTTATCTCTCTACCATTTATATACTTTCATTTTATTTTTAATTTAAAACAGTAGAAATCCGCTGTAATTATGCAGATAAGTTCTCTGCATCTATAGCTCTCATCAATATTTTATATCATGCCATGTTCAGTTTTCATTATTTATTTTCTGTTAGACCTGTGGAATTATTTTAAATGAATTATTTTACTTTTTTTGCATATTAATCTTCTGCTTCATTAAAAATTGATGTCCATTTCGCTTTTTGAATTAATAATAATTCTCGGCTATTATTCCCACATTTCTAAATTTTTATTTTTTATTACGAGTTGGGCCATCATGTTGTATGATAGTCTTCTGTGATACTTGCATAAATCAATACTTTAATGCCATGAATTAAGTTTTGGATTAATAATTTATTCCGATATGAAATGAATTTTTTTTTACGGTGTCAATAGTAATTTAATGAAATGCGACAGATAGGAGAATGATCAGAAATTAAATATGAAAACAATATAATATATTCAAAGTTATTTAAACAATTTATTAATTAATTAAAAAGTTTAATTAAACTTCTCAGATTTTAAGTAACTTGGGTTACAGTTACAATATGAAATTTACTTCTTACACATATTTACTTTTTTTAAAAAAGTTTTAAATTATATTTTAGCTCTCCAGGCTAGTGGTCAACTCATTTTCGCTGAAGGTTCTGAGGTTCAAATCCTAGTAAAGGTTTCTTTGCTTTTGTACGGATCTGAATACTAGAAAGTGGATACCGGTGTACTCTGGTAGTTGGGGTTCAGTTAACCACACATTTCAGGAATGGACGACCTGAATCTGAACAAGATTAAACCTCATTTACATGACATACATATCATCTTCATTTCACTGGGTTGTAGGGGGTTGCTTACAGTAAGCAACTTCACTAGTTGAACAGATTGAAACCTACACATTATGGAAGTAATGACATTTTTTCTAAATATATAGAATTACACTGTACTTCCAAAAATCTTTTTGAAACTCTTATCCGGTACTTTCGTCAAGTAATATTGGTTTGTGTCAATCATATACCGCTTAAAGCACAACTGTTGAAATACCTGGTTAATAGTTTTAAAAATATTTTTATTATATATATATATATATATATAAAGTTAAAAATACATTTCATCATACCTGATCAACGTACCTTTAATTAATTTTGTTTAATCTTATTTTATTACTTCAAGAAGATAGCAATGTGTTGTTTGAGTGATTTTTTTTGTTTATTTGTATTCCTGTAACTTCGGAATAGGTGCACCGATTTTTATGTAATAATTATCAAATAATTTGGTTTAAACGTCCATGTATTCGGCTACACTGGATGTATATCGATAGAACAAACAAATTCAAAAATAGTAAATGCATTTCCAATTGGTTAAAAATTTAAAATTGTTTAATAATCAAGTGGGATGTCAAATAATAATCCTTGAAAGGCGGAAAGAATAGTTATAAAACAATTTAAAGTAGTTATAAAGCTTAAAAATATAATTCATGAATCTTTTTTGAATAGTTCGAAGTGGTATTAAAATAATTATCCATGTCATAAATTTTACTAATAATTATGATTTTCGTATTCATTTAGTCTTGCAAAAGTTTCATGAAGATTATATAGTACGTTCGGAAAATCGCTGTGCAGTGTGCTTTAAAATTATGTGGTACATTCTGTTCTTTCAGCGTTAGTTTGGTTGCCTTGTGGGTTCGCTGAGCGTAGCTCAGTAATAAAGCAAGACGTAAGTTGGTGAGTTGTGATTCGTGGAACGTGCTTCGTTTCGTGATTTTCGTTTATCGTAATCAATAGTTGCGAGACATTTGTTTTTCGGTGGAGGAATGCAGTTCTAACTCTTATCGAAAAATTTTGGGCAACAGACTCTGTTGAAGACGCTAATCGAAGTGGAAGACCACTTAAACTAAACGAAAAGAAGCTGTTTTATATTTTGAATGCTGCAGCCGAAAGTCCGTCAAAGTCAATGCGTAAGTTAGCACAGCAGCAGGATGTCGGACTTGCTACCGCACAAAACGCTGAAAGAAAAGAACTGAAAGTTTCCCCTATAAAGTAATATGTGTTCAAGAATTGAAACTTACAGATCATGCCAAAAGACTAAATTATTATCGATGGTTTAAACGTTTTATTGACCAAAATTCCGCAAGTATCCTCGACATTACGTTTTTTACAGATGAAGCTGGTTTCATCTGGGAGGGTATATTAATTTAAAAAAATACACGATTGTAGTCGACAACTAACCCCAGTGAATTTACGAAGCGAAAATTGGATTGTGGGTCGGTGTGAGTAGAACGCACATTTATTTCCAATCTTTTTTGAGAATACAATTATTGGTGATCATTATTGTGCTGCTTTAACAAACTTCATTAGTAAGTTAACAGAAGTGGAAATCAATCACGGTCGGTTCCAACAAGTTGGCGCTACAGCGCATACAGCTAACCGGTCAATGACGTTTTTACGAAATGTCTAGGATGAGCAAATCGATTCAAAGAATTTGTAGCCCTCACGATCGCCCGATCTGAATACCTCAGATTACTTTCTTTGGGGGGGCAGCGAAACAAGCAGTGTATCGCAACAGACCACGCACGATTGATAAACTAAAAACCGAAATAACGGCATACGTACTAGATGTTCAAGATCAAATGGTTAAGTGTTTGAAAACAAATTAAAACGTGTGCAGTACAACACTGCAATGTTGGGGAGGTCATTTTCAATACCTTTTATAAATTATTCCATTTATTGTAATATCCGTTTCTATAAAAATAATGAAATGAAAGTACAATGTAATAATTAAGAAAGTTTCATCATTACACTTCCATAATTCCAGTGCACAGCAACTTTCCGTTTGTTTACGGTTTTAAAGCAACTAACTATACATGAACATTTTAAAAGAGGTTTTTTATGGTTTTAACAAAAATGAGGTTTCAATTCCTCATGTGCTTTACTAATGTACGAGTTATAATGTTACATTAAGCCTTGCTCTTCAAAAAGTAGATTTCGATAATTGTTTTTTTTTTTACTTGCAGAGAAAATTTCTTAGATGGTTTTTTTGTAAATTTTTCACATGCGATTTATTTCTTTAAAAAAAAATTTGCTTTTTCTTCATAGACAGTTTGAAAATATTTTCTTTTATTGCTTAGTATTGGATATTTTTTTATAATAATTGTATGATAACTGATATTATTCTCGTATTCAAAGTATTTTTTTTTGGAAAGTTCAATAAATTGGAAAATAGGTCTATTCTACGGTAAAAAAAAAACTTATAGTAAAACTTAACATAACATCAAACTACAGTGTTATTAAAAAAAAAAAAATATGCACTAAAAAGTGAAAAATCTACACTTTTAAATTGTTTCTGTTTCGACTTTTATTAATAGCCAGCCACCTAATTTAAAAACCTAACAAAAATGTTTAATTTTTAATTTGGCTATAATTTAAAAATGTTAAAATGATGAAGAACTGAAAAAAAAATTATGTTCTTAATTTTAATACATTTTTGTTTATATATATTTCTGCTAAAAAATCATATTTTTTGCATGTTTTAGTTTTATCTCAATGTAATATACTGATAGTTTTACAAAATATCCTATTTTTAAGTAAAAAAATTTGCTACAAACACAAACGCGAGAAACCATCATCACATTTTAAGTGTACCACAGCTTCAGGCTATGTAGTTCAGTGTGTGGTGGATGTTATTTGGTATAATTTGTAAATAAATTTTTAACATATTGATTTAAAAGGATTCAGGATAGAAGGTGCTTTGTTAGGAAGGAGGGAGTACATAGCAAATACAGAAAAAAATACACACATCAACCCGACAGTGGCTCTGTCGGGTTGATGTGTTTGAAGCAGTAATACCAACCGCTTACTAGAGTTTCTGGATGACACGTTTTCGTAAACCGATACGGGACCCGTTAGCCTAAGCGATATTTGTGTTGTGACTTTATTTGTTGAATTACTATTCAACTAAATAGCAGTAATCATTTGCGAATACAGCAAAGTAAAAAAATAAGTGGTATGTAAATATATCCAAATAACCCACATATTATTATGTTAAAAATAATAAATAAAAATGTTAAAAGATAATAAAATAAAATAAATAAAAATAATAAATAGATAAATAAAATGTTAAAGATAATAAAAATGGGCTAATCTGTTTACGACACCTATAGCAGTTAAAATCCTGTAAATAAAAACCTATGAGTAGTTAAAATATATAGTTAAAAACCTATAAATATTAAATTCGGTAACAAAGATTTCTAGGAGACAAAAATTGTATAAATATTTTCGTGCTAAAATATACTTTTAATATTCATTCTGATTCTAGTATGTACAGTGTACTGTTTTGGTGTGTAGTGAAAATGTGCTACATCAAAAAGTTATTTAAAAATAAATTTCTCCCTAGCATTTTAGGTGACAACAGCTTATAAAAGGATCACCAAATAACTTTTCCTGTAGGAGAAAAAAATCATCTAGATCGGTCAATTAAGACTTACATTAAAAGAAAAAAATATATATATGTCAAACTAAAAACATTCACCTTTTTTTGGAGTGTGTTAGAAATAGCTATATCTCAATAAAAAATATTTTCATAAATGTAAAATTAATGTTAATTAATTATAAATTAATTAATTACCTGGCATTCATCCAGTAATATATTAGCGGATTGACCATCGCATTAGACATCGCCAACCAGTAGAACGATAAATACAAGTGTTGAACATAACTGGTGTACGGTAAAGACGTATTGTGATGGGTATATAGAAAATAACTATGATACGGTAACCAACATATGCCAAATATCGATACTATTATGATGAACATACGTACAACCTGAAAATAAATCGATATTATGAATAAAAATATATAAATTAGATGTATACATACGAATTAACCGTATTTTATTTGTTTATTAAACCGTAATTATTACTAATTACAAAAAAAGGTTGTTTATATTTACCGATTATGTACTGACAGCATACACCAAACGTAACTCAAGGTCGTAGAGTTTTGGAAACCCCAAGATGTCTACACTAACATTATGATATACAACTTCCCCCATTATACCCATTTGCTTACTGCAAAAAATGGACGATGAATTTTACACAATTTTTTGCATTCTGCGGTTTTCTAAGAGTAAATTGACCGTGATCAAACAGTATAAATGTTTTCGATGCTATGGAGTTTATCCATCGGGAGCTCAGGGCATCTATCCGTGTTGTAGGTTGTAAGCAGTTAAAAGAAACGGTATATTTCCTATAAATATATTTTTGGCGTTCCCCGGGTAAAATTTAAAACTTTTCTTTTTCACGCATAACATAAAAACTAATCTTACTATATACACACTACACCTTGCTATTCCTCAGTCATATGGAGATTTTATTGACTAAACTTTCCAAAAGATTCTACGTAATACAGGAAATATGCCATTATCTAAATTATACGCTTCTTTGCTGTCAGACTGATCCCAGTCATGACTTGCTCTATAGCTGGTTTCTTAGGTGGATAGATAATACTTCATCACTTCTTCTAGGATTGCATTAAGGATGTCGCTAATGTGTCATTGTTACCCGTTAATTGTGGAGGAGCTAAAATAATTTATCTTTAATACAGTTTGTGATATCTATCATGTTGGCTGGTGAAAGAGTGACAGGAATTCGTCTATTGATTTGTGGCACTGTGTAAAATTGAAAACTAATAAATAAAATCTATAGCTGTGACATAAACTTTAATAATCAATCTTTAAAGTCTTGTATCATCAATTACTTTGTAAACTTTAAACATATACTCAGTTGAAACGGGTAAACTTGAATTACTTTGGGTTACGTAACTGGAAATAATATATAAGGTAATTAATTGGTCTTATTACAATAAATTAATGTTCGTATTTTGATAAATATACTGTTGTAGTTTTATGCGTATATTTATTTAAAAGTGAATGATATTTCTATCTGTTGTATTACTTTCTTGAATTTTGAGTTTTACGTTTAATATAATACGGTTAATCGGTCTACATAAAACACAGTTTTGGAGGATATTAAGGAATGATTTCCTTACCATCAGAAAAAAAATAATACAGAATTTAAAGTCCCGAGATCTTCCTTAACCTAATGGATATAACAAGATGTAAATGAGTTACTATTCGACGAGCATTATTTAATAAGATAAACAATACGAAAATTTTGACCATAAACGGTCAAAATTCCTTATTTCCTAATTGAAAGTACTTTTCAGAATAAATATATTTTTTGTTCATAAGGAACAGGAATATTAGATAGAACATTGATTGAAGGCTCACACTGTGTTTTTGGAAGACGAATTTCCTACTTTTGTTGAAGATGTTCCAATATAAACCGGGTTCAACCTGTGATTTCAGGATGATGACACCGGATCGCATACAACAAATTTGGCGCATGACTGCCCTGATTTTAAGTTTTTAAAGATAGCAGGATCGGTAAAGGTAAACCGGTCTGGTCCAGACCTTACACATTTGGACTTCTTCCTCTGGGGATGCTTGAAGAATAGGGTTTATCAGAATGAAAAGCCAGAAAACAAAGAAAGAGTTGTGGGAAAGAATACTCGTAAATGTGACGTTTAACAGTTTAAGATTAATTTGAATCAGATTGACTAACAGGAATCTCTGTAAAATCATCTTCTACTATGTATTGAGGTAACGGAAGATATTTTGAGAAGGTAATATTTTGCGTAGTAATATAAACAAAAATAAATTTCACAAATAAAGATCAGGTAATATTTTATTATTTTTTCTTACCCAACGAATTGAAAACAGACTCAAAAACATTTCTTCGAAAGAATAACGGTTTTTATTCTTACTTGGTTGATTGAAATCATATTCAGACCAACGGGTGTAGTTAATTTGTTATCAATAAAATGTTTAATATTTTAGCTAATAAATTTAATAAAACTGAGAATTAATAGTTCAAAAATTAAGTTGCTGCTATTTTGACATTTGAAAATGTAACATCATGACGTTTTATTTTTATTTATTTATTCGAGAACGTTTATGTAAATGTCGACCAAATATTATTAAAATATTTCAATCCGTTCTTCAGTTATCCATATACTCACATATATATATAAAAAACAAGAATATAAATTTTCAATTTGAACTGACGGTAGTTTTAGGGATCTGGGGGATGTGAAACGCTAAGATACGAGTATGTCGAAATTTTCCGGATGTCGAATCATGGTACCCATTACAATAGGTAGCTTTCTTATGAAAGCAAAGCTGTCATTAGTTAAACCCAGTTTTATATAGGTAAAAGTACGGTTTTTTACGCGTTATCTCGGTTTGTATATTCTAGGATTAATATTCAGAAATGATTTCTTAACGTGGTTGGTTACTTTTATATCTTATTTGCTTTATTTATTTTACGTCACTGTATAGTTGGAAAATTTTATTAAAAAAATATTTATTTACAAAAAAAATTTAATTTTTTTGGTAGTAAATTCTTAAACATTATCGCTGATATATTTAATGCCATTAAAAAAATGAAAATCCACCTTACCAGCAAATTAAATGTGAGTAGATCTTTCAGTCTTTAGACTGGTCAGGAGATAAAATATTATAAAATAAAGTCAAAAAATTAAAATGATGAAGCAGTCATGACTGTTTACTAGTTAGCAGTATACTGAATTAACCCACCGGGTTGGTCTTGGTGAACGCGTCTTCGCAAATCAGCTGATTTTGAAGTCGAGAGTTCCAACGTTCAAATCCTAGTAAACTCTTTTATACAGAATTGAATACGAGATCGTGGATACCGGTGTTCTTTGGTGGTTGGGTTTCAATTAATCACACATCTCAGGAACGGTCGAACTGAGACTACAAGTGTAGACTTCATTTACACTCATACATGTCATCTTCATTCATCCTCTGAAGTAATAACTGACGGTGATTCCCAGAGGCTAAACAGAGAAAAAAGTATACTGTATTGAAATGTAAGGTGTAATCTGGTGAAATAAAATGAAATTAACGGGAACCATGGTGTAAGAATGATATTTTATTTATTTAAATTATTATTTCTTTATATCTACATTCAGGGCATGTTTAAACAATTTATCATCTTTAAAAACTTTTTGCTCATTAATTAAATTTTTATGATTACTGTAAACGTGACATTTTTCTAAATTAGATGTGTTATAATAATTATAAGAAATGTTTAAAAACTTTATAAATGTATTTGGATTGTATGTATGACTATTATCTAATATATGTTTAGCAAAGTTAGAATTTTGTGGTTTATTGTTTTTAATACTATTCATGTGTTCTTTTGCACGAATAGAGAATTTACGATTGGTCATACGGATGTATATATAGTTTGAGTTGTGAAGATTGTTACATGATAAATACATTTCAATTCAGTATACTGATAACTAGCATACAGTCATGACTGCTTAAACATTATTTATTTTTTTACTTTATTTTGTAATATTATTATTTTATTCTCCTGACGATGTCTAACGACTGAAAGATTTAGTCAAATTTAATTTGCTGGTAAGGTGGATTTTCATTTTTTAATAATTTTTATTAGTAATTTTCATAAAATATCTGCTTCATCAGATCGTATTCGCGGAAATTTTAGATTAAAAACAACATGCAAGCAGTTAGTAAGACTTAAACTAGAGAGAGGGATGTTTACCATCTCAGTCATTCACGTAAACGTCTTTTTAATTATGATGTTTTTAATACAAAATTTTCTCATATACATTCTGATTAATCTTTTCAAAAATGGTAATCTTAGACAAAATTTAAAAAATAATAAAGCGGTAGTGAATGGAAAAAAGAATGCTTATAAATAATAAAATACTGTATTAAGAGCAATTTAATTAAAAAAATTATTGACCTTTATCATAAAGAAAATTATTATATTTTAATAAATTTATTATTATACTGTCTTAAAATTTACTATCAAATCATTAATATTATAAAATATATTTTGTAATAATCATTCGGTAACGTTTTTTCTAAATATACTCTTCATTTCCGTTTTTTTTTTTTAGTTAAATTTATTTTAAAAAATCGTCTCTGTAATCAGTATTGCTCAGGATATTTTTGGTAACGGTTTTATATAAATACCCGCCTGTTGTCACAGCGTTCATACATTGTTCCGAGTCTTCGGACCGCAACAGGAATCCGTACTGCTACTCTTTTCTACGCACTACCTACATCTTCATTCAGGTGAGTGAAAGTACTTACGCATTTTATAATCAAGCACTAACGTACTCGCTTATAAGATATCGATTAAAATCAATCGTTAAATAAATTAAGTCGATAATTAAGCATTTTAAATAATAATGCACTCGCTTAATATATTTAAAAAATAAGTTATCGATTGTGCACTGAAAATAAAATTAATTTTGGGTAGTTGTTAACAGTTAAAATCGAACTGTTTAATTATCATCCTCTCTATCGTGAAAATAAATTTGTTTTGTTTCGGTTCTGTTCCCGTCTGCGTTTGTTGGTTCAATTCTGTTACCGACCACCATCGGACAGCCGCACCACTGACGCCTGCGACAATAGGTACCGATGATGGAAAGAGGGTATTTCTCCCGAAAGTTTTATTTTAAATCGGTGCAGATTGTTCTGGCGACGGAGAGTCTTATTTTGTTCTTCGATGAAGGTGGCGGCAAAATTTGAAACTCTCTTTCAAGGCCTGCTGTGGTGTTTGAACACATTTCACCTGAATCGACCGATAAACTTTGGTCGGAAGACGAGAAGGCGAATCATATATAACAGAATGCATGACGTTCGCTTTTAATGATAATGCGGATGAGTGTCTCTGCAAAACCGTTAGATAGCATTTGAGTATTATCAGAGATTTAATCAAGCGGGATGGTGAGGCTCTTTTCGACAGTATATTAGGCGGATGCGATATCCGTAAGAAGAGAGTGGTAGGGGAAATCAATATCACTGACAGACTTTGAGCGGGTGAGCCAGTCGTGAATTTGTGGTTCTAAAGAATGGATGTGTCTACTAGGCATTGACCGGGTGGTCCATTCTCTTCAACCGAAGTATTTTCATTCCTTTTAACTGCTACTTTCTTAAGCGGTATAGTCGAGCAGTTCGATGCAATACCGGGAACATTTATTTTAGCATTACTCTTACGTGCGTACGTGCAAGACATTGAGCAAATGCTTGGAACGTATAAGGACTGGGTAAATTGCGATCACAATCTGAAAAGAAAAAAAAATTAAAGTTTTTGAGTAGAAAATTAAAAAAAGCAAGAGATCAGAATAAAAGAAAGAAATAAACTTTACTTCATTATCGAGAATTGACGTTTTTAACAAGAAAGTTTATAAAACACTGCAACTTAATAATCATGGAGATGACTCCGTTCACTAACACGTTCACCGTGAAAAGTGCGGCTTCGCATCTCGGATACGATTTTTTTTATCACACTGCTGGCTGAGGAATTCACCTCTCACGTTCCAGAATGTCGTCCGTCTGATGTATTCGGTAATAACATTCACGTATACAATTGTGTGTGAAAAAAACATTAGAGGTTACTGTAAGACATTGAGATCATGTGTAGGTAAAAATGGAATCAAACTGATGTGGAAAGGACCGCAAAACTGCGGACGAGTTGGAAAATCTGTTTCAAGCTATTTCCAATCGCGACACTAACTCCATGAAATAAGACCCTTATCACATCTGACTGTAGAAAATGGAGGAAGATATTTCCAAATGCAACGATTCGTTTTCTTCCTTTTTCTGTTTAGCCTCCGGAAGTAAGGTATTACTTCAGAGGATAATGATAAGTATGTATGTAAATGAAGTGTAGTCTTTGTACAGTCTCAGGTCGACCATTCCTGAGATGTGTGGTTAATCGAAACCCAACCACCAAAGAACAACGGTGTCCACGATCTAGTATTCAAATCCGTATAAAAGTAATTGCCTTTACTAGGATTTGAACCTTAAAACTCTTGACTTCGAAATCAGTTGATTTGTGATGATGAATTCACCACTAGACCAACCCGATGGTTAAATACTACTGATCTGGTGAAGTTTACCATTACATAATTTTATTATTACATACATGGATTGACATAAGTTTGCAGACAGGTTTAAAAGTAAGTCCAAAATGTAATACAGATTCTTGAGTAACTTTCAGAGCCAAAGTCTAGTTTTTATTAAGACAATTGGATCACAAAATATATGAGAACTGTCTAATCCATCCTTTATTAAACTTTATTTAACTTTAAACCTTTACATCCTTTATTTAACTTTACACATTTCGGGTGGTTGAATGAGAAAAGGAGAGATGTGTTTTTTGGTATTGGATTTTATCATATACGATAAATTTAACCTTTTCCCATACGTCAATTTATATCTCTCTTTTTATTTCCTCAAGTTATTGAAGAAAATACATCTTCGCGGTAGATTATTATCTAATGAGAATTTCCAATATAATTTAAACTTCCCAGTTCTTTTGACTGAAAAAAAATTATGCAAAAAACAGAGAGTTTTAAATGTGTAAGTCAAAACAATATTTTATTTCTTTTCCTTAAGCCTACATTGGGATAACTATCAGATTCTACGGAAGGAAAATCATTATAAGTTAGTGTGCATATGAAAATACCCGCCTATTAATACGTAATGAATAATTTTTTAATTTTTATTTTATGCTAAAAATATAAAATAGTTTTCATAGCAATCGTGCAGATAAGTGCGTCTATATCATATTTTTCTGTTATTACGTTATTGTGGATAATCATAATCTACAAATTTTGATTTGTTAGTTATTATTTAATGTCTGGTATCTGAACTGAGCGAAAGAGTAATGAAATAATTTTGTTTTGTTCAGCAACCCTTTTCAATTAAAACGTTTAAAATAGACATTAATAGCAGTGTTATGTGCAAATAGCAATGTTTTCATGAAATTTTAATTGCAAGTTCAAATTTTACACATTGTAAATAGAGCCTATGCATTGTCGTAATTACATATTCATTGAAAATTGACGAGGGCTACGGCTACTTTTCAACGTTTATCAAAACAAATTAAATATTGTCGACCTCGGTAATATATTACCTCTGCATTTATGAATATTACAGTGTTATGTAAAGTAAAATTAAATTTACTTCATGGAATAAAATTTTTTTTTTTTTTTTGTCTTCAGTCATTTGACTGGTTTGATGCAGCTCTCCAAGATTCCCTATCTAGTGCTAGTAGTTTCATTTCAGTATACCCTCTACATCCTACATCCCCAACAATTTGTTTTACATACTCCAAACGTGGCCTGCCTACACAATTTTTCCCTTCTACCTGTCCTTCCAATATTAAAGCGACTATTCCAGGATGCCTTAGTATGTGGCCTATAAGTCTGTCTCTTCTTTTAACTATATTTTTCCAAATGCTTCTTTCTTCATCTATTTGCCGCAATACCTCTTCATTTGTCACTTTATACACCCAACTGATTTTTAACATTCTCCTATAGCACCACATTTCAAAAGCTTCTAATCTTTTCTTCTCAGATACTCCGATTGTCCAAGTTTCACTTCCATATAAAGCGACACTCCAAACATACACTTTCAAAAATCTTTTCCTGATATTTAAATTAATTTTTGATGTAAACAAATTATATTTCTTACTGAAGGCTCGTTTAGCTTGTGCTATTCGGCATTTTATATCGCTCCTGTTTCGTCCATCTTTAGTAATTTTACTTCCCAAATAACAAAATTCTTCTACCTCCATAATCTTTTCTCCTCCTATTATCACATTCAGTGGTCCATCTTTGTTATTTCTACTACATTTCATTACTTTTGTTTTGTTCTTGTTTATTTTCATTGGATAGTTCTTGCGTAGGACTTCATCTATGCCGTTCATTGTTTCTTCTAAATCCTTTTTACACTCGGCTAGAATAACTATATCATCAGCAAATCGTAGCATCTTTATCTTTTCACCTTGTACTGTTACTCCGAATCTAAATTGTTCTTTAACATCATTAACTGCTAGTTCCATGTAAAGATTAAAAAGTAATGGAGATAGGGAACATCCTTGTCGGACTCCCTTTCTTATTAGGGCTTCTTTCTTATGTTCTTCAGTTGTTATTGTTGCTGTTTGGTTCCTGTACATGTTAGCAATTGTTCTTCTATCTCTGTATTTGAACCCTAATTTTTTTAAAATGCTGAACATTTTATTCCAGTCTACGTTATCGAATGCCTTTTCTAGGTCTATAAACGCCAAGTATGTTGGTTTGTTTTTCTTTAATCTTCCTTCTACTATTAATCTGAGGCCTAAAATTGCTTCCCTTGTCCCTATACTTTTCCTGAAACCAAATTGGTCTTCTCCTAACACTTCCTCCACTCTCCTCTCAATTCTTCTGTATAGGATTCTAGTAAAGATTTTTGATGCATGACTAGTTAAACTAATTGTTCTGTATTCTTCACATTTATCTGCCCCTGCTTTCTTTGGTATCATGACTATAACACTTTTTTTGAAGTCTGATGGAAATTCCCCTTTTTCATAAATATTACACACCAGTTTGTATAATCTATCAATCGCTTCCTCACCTGCACTGCGCAGTAATTCTACAGGTATTCCGTCAATTCCAGGAGCCTTTCTGCCATTTAAATCTTTTAATGCTCTCTTAAATCTAGATCTCAGTATTGTTTCTCCCATTTCATCCTCCTCAACTTCCTCTTCTTCCTCTATAACACCATTTTCTAATTCATTTCTTCCGTATAATTCTTCAATATATTCCACCCATCTATCGACTTTACCTTTCGTATTATATATTGGTGTACCATCTTTGTTTAACACATTATTAGATTTTAATTTATGTACCCCAAAATCTTCTTTAACTTTCCTGTGTGCTCCATCTATTTTACCAATGTTCATTTCTCTTTCCACTTCTGAACACTTTTCTTTAATCCACTCTTCTTTTGCCAGTTTGCACTTCCTGTTTATAGCATTTCTTAATTGCCGATAGTTCCTTTTACTTTCTTCATCACTAGCATTCTTATATTTTCTACGTTCATCCATCAGCTGCAATATATCGTCTGAAACCCAAGGTTTTCTACCAGTTCTCTTTATTCCACCTAAGTTTGCTTCTGCTGATTTAAGAATTTCCTTTTTAACATTCTCCCATTCTTCTTCTACATTTTCTACCTTATCTTTTTTACTCAGACCTCTTGCGATGTCCTCCTCAAAAATCTTCTTTACCTCCTCTTCCTCAAGCTTCTCTAAATTCCACTGATTCTTCTGCCACCTTTTCTTCAGGTTTTTAAACCCCAATCTACATTTCATTAACACCAAATTATGGTCGCTATCAATGTCTGCTCCAGGGTAAGTTTTGCAGTCAATTAGTTGATTTCTAAATCTTGTACACTGATTCTTCTGCCACCTTTTCTTCTGGTTTTTAAACCCCAATCTACATTTCATTATCACCAAATTATGGTCCCTATCAATGTCTGCTCCAGGGTAAGTTTTGCAGTCAAAATCTAAATCTCTAAATTTCTAAATCTTTGCTTAACCATGATATAATCTATCTGATACCTTGCAGTATCGCCTGGCTTTTTCCAAGTGTATATTCTTCTATTATGATTTTTAAATTGGGTATTGGCAATTACTAAATTATACTTCGTGCAAAACTCTATAAGTCAGTCCCCTCTTTCATTCCTTTTGCCCAGCCTGTATTCACCCACTATATTTCCTTCCTTGCCTTTTCCAATGCTTGCATTCCAATCTCCAACTATTATTAAATTATCATCTCCTTTTACGTGTTTAATTGCTTCATCAATCTCTTCGTATACACACTCTACCTCATCAACATCATGGGCGCTTGTAGGCATATACACGTTAACAATCGTTGTCGGTTTAGGTTTTGATTTTATCTTTATTACAATGATTCTATCACTATAAGTTTTGAAATACTCTCCTCCCTATCTTCTTGTTCATCACGAAACCTACTCCTGCCTGCCCATTATTTGACGCTGAGTTAATTACTCTCAAATATCCTGACCAAAAGTCGCCTTCCTCTTCCCACTAATTCCTATTATATCCACATTTGTCCTACCCATTTCCCTTTTTAAATTTTCTAGCCTACCAACCTTTTTTAAGCTTCTACTACCCGGAGATCCGAACCGGGGACTATTTTACCTCCGAAATATTTTACCAAGGAGGGCGCCTCCATTATTGCTATGTGAAAATGCAGAGAGCCACATTTTCTTGGAAAAAAAGCAGCTGCAGTTTTCCATTGCTTTCAGCTGCGTAGTACTCAGAGGACTGAGTGATGTTGATACGGCCGTTTAAGTCATTGTGACTCACGCCCCTAACAACTACTGAAAGAGCTGCTGCCCTCTTTCAGGAATCATTCCTTAGTCTGGCTCTCAACAGATACCTCTCCGATATGGTTGCACCTTCGGTCCAGCTACTCTGTATCCCTGAGCACTCAAGCCCCCTCACCAACGGCAAGGTCTCATGATTCATAGAAAAAAAATTTTTTTATCTTTTAACAATAGTCTAACTTTAATTTATAATATAAGGGACTCTGCCTCTTGGACTCCATTGAGTTCATTAAACTCATGCTTGTGAGAATGATAATGATAAATAAAAATTAAAGCCTGTACAATTAATAAAAAATATAAAATAGGAGGTAACCGTACTTTGTTTTTTTTTTTTTTAATTTTTTTAATTTTACATTTTTTAGTCAAGTAACTGGAGGCAGAGTTGCAGCCAGTCGCGTTGCACGTACAGTAAGGGTGGCTGTGTTAGTTTAGTTCACCGTCGCCCCCTTAAAAAATTGAAATTAAAAAAAACCGAAAATGTTTTTTAAATATTTATCTGAAAAGTACTAGCAAGCCCAGATCGTACTGAATCTCATTTAGTATGGTCGGAAAAGGTAAAAATTTTGTTGAAATCATAGTTCAACATTTTTTTTATTTTTCTTCACCCTTCAAGATGAAATTACGAGAAATTTAGAAATTGGTTTTTAGATATTCGCATGAAGATTACGCACACTAAAAATCAAGTTGGTCTCTTTATTTGTTGCCGAAAAACTATAAAAAAAATAGTAAATTTCATTGTTATTTCATTTTACCCCTTTAAACTCGAAATTAAAATAAAAAAAGCTTTACTTATACCGTAAGAAGAACGTGTATAGAAAATTTCATTAATTTATCTTCAGTAGTTTTTGCTGGGTGTTGATTATGAATCACTCACAATATGTTTTTTTTATACTATATATATATATAAATATAAATTTTTATTTATAAATTTATATATTATTTAAAAAAAAGAAAATTACACTTTTCTTGTATGTGTGTGTGTGTGTATGCGCGCGCGCGTGCTATATATAGTCGTATTTAACAATTAGAAATAAGGAAGATACCATCGACTTTTTACTGTTATTATGAAGTAAGTTATTAAACAATCGGTAAAGATATAACCGATAATTATCACATATGTAGTATTAACAATATTTATTGTTTATAAGAAATGGTTAATATATTTATATATACTTATAAAATGACATAACTGCGTGTGTTGACAGCAACGCAAACATTATTACTGTTGGTGTGTATTCAGCTATTACGTCATCTCAGCGCAGTAACTGACGCGCACGCAGTCTGTCTTGACTGTGGTAAACGTTGTAGTTTCAGAGCATGTCGAATTATTGTGGAGTAGTGGCATCATGTCAGTTTGTTCGTGTGTGTGTGTGTGTGTGTTGTTTGTTTTTATCATGTTAATAGTTTAGTTTAATAATGTTAGTTTAATAATAACTAAAGTGAATTAATTACTTTTCTACAATTTATGGAACTGTTAATAAGGGTAAACAACTTCTTCTTGTTAATGTAAATTAAAGAAATCAAAAATAGGTACTTTTCTGTTAAATATACACCATCTACATTTTTTTATTACACGTTCACCAACCATTAATCAGTTAACAGATGGTTATTACTTTTTTATATCTTATTGCAATTATTATTTTCGGTTAATTTACAATTGATTCATACGATTAATGCTTTGAATTTCAAACTTATTTTGTTCGGTCTAAAATATTTCAGTTAATAAAATTAAAAATTTCTTATCTGGTATTCAATTCAAAGAATGTACCACTGTGTATAATAACTATAAATACAAAGCTACGAGCAGCTTTTAATTATTCTGCAAACTGAACAATAGATGGGAGTTAGTTATATACTGATTTATTGTCTGCTAAATAATAAAATAGATATTACAACTTTTTTAAACAACAAAAATTCTCTTAAAAATGAAGGTGGTAAACATTTAATGGAAAAGTACAAGAATTTGTAAAAAAATAAGTAGTGTAGTTTCGTAAAATAATTTTTAAATGAACTATTCATTAAACCAAGAGGTTATGTACGTTGCAACGTAATACGTATATATTAATTAGTCAGATATACATAACAGAGTAATTGCACCAGCTTGCGATCGGGATTGTACTTCGCTAGCACATTTTTGGAACCTGTTTAACATAAATCTTTCGCTTATATTCTAATTCCGTACCAAGAGAAATCTAGAACGTTAAGGGTTTCCTTCAATTAACTGAAGCCATTTTCTAATGGATTCTTTCACTACATTAATTTTTTATTCTATGCTGCTTATTCCAATATTTAGTATGGTTTTGTCATAACTTAGAAAAAGCATTATTTCTTTTTGATTGATAATTTTTATTACGTAGTCAGTTCCTTTGATGAACAGAGTGAAATTATAAGAACATTACCCTTATTATCACTTATAAGAATAAAAAAGTTATTACCTACAACATGTTTTTTTTAAAAAAAAAAAAAAAAGATTAAAATTTTTAATGATCTTAAAGTTTCCGATTGCACTGACTCAGCCGTTTACCCTAAAAAATTGAAAGTAGTGTTATTTGAAAAATATGTTCTAACGTTGTAAAATTAAAAAAAAAAACAAATAGGACATTCTGATCTAATTGACCCCCCCCCCCTCAAAGATCTCAGCTCCTTATCTCCTGTGTATTAACATATTATCAAAACAGGTTTTTCAAAATGGATTTTAATTTTTTTTAAATATTACAAGAGCTGTGGTATAAAAGAGATTCTGATTCCTTTGTTTCTCAAAAGACTAGCCTCCTTGCTTCCATAATATAACAAAAATTTAAATGCTGCAAAAGTTTATTTGTGAAAATATAGTCTATCTTTAGCAGGATTTAAGTTTAAAAAATGCTGTTGGGTAACGTTAGGTCATCCTTGTGCCTTTCTAAACCTTCTTGAGCCCTTCAATTCAAAGTCGAGAAATTAGAATATTCAATTCCTTTTTCTGTCATATTTGTTGCGGGACAGTAAAAAACTTCATGATATTGCAAGTTTCAGATGTGTTTCCCCTTACGTACTTTATTACAAAAAAATATATTTTTTGATATTCAAAGTTTACTTTTAAACCTACATAATTTATCAAGAACACATAAAAACCTTTTAACATTAAAGAGACCATGTCATGTGATTAAATTTATTTTTGTGTCACAGTTCGTTTATTTACAATCGGTTCAAAAAGGAATTCATAAGTAATTAGAATTACAATAATCGCTTGATGAGGGGTTTATAATGAATCCCCATCAATAAAAAATTCATACCTAGTACAATAGTTCAAATATAATATAAATATAAGACAATATGATATAAATATAAGGCAATATATAAATACGTAAGACAACAGTTCATTGTATAAATGCATTTGCACAATTTCACTTCATAAAAAGTACAAAGTCGTCCATAAAACCCCAAAAAAGTAAAAAATCAAATAATATTAAAAGACAAGGAAAAAACAAAACAGTAACATAATTTGCTTATGAAAGGAGTTTTGGCCCTCCATCAGGCGTAGAGAAGATGCTTATCATTTAACGAATGTCGTCCCAGCCGAAGAGTCACCCCCAAAGAGCCGAAGAAACTCCCCTAGGTCCAGCACGTGAAGGCGTTTGAGTCATCGCATATCTTCACTCTTGTCTAGGAGATTCAGCGCTAGATGTTCAGATGATTTTCTAGCCATTGTTTGTAAAGTAAACCGAATCGCTTGATTTCCTTGCGGACATAAGGTAATTCCAGATATGAATTTCTTAGTCCCTTGCAAACCACGGCGCCTCTGTAATGATTCTCGCCAACTTATTCTGGAGGCGTTGTATAACCTCACTGTTGTTGCTCGTCTTTCCCCATAGCTGGTTACCATACGTCAAAATAGGTTTCACAATGACCTTGTATATTAACAGTTAGTTGGACAGCGACAAATGTGAATTCCTGCTTAATAATCAGTAAAGTTCCTTAAACCTGATTACTGTCTTTCACGACAAGCGACGAACAAGGAAAAATCCGAGGTTCCGTATTTATTCAGAATGCTAGATGAAAACGCCGTCTAGGTTGACGCGTGCTGAAGTCACCCCTCCTTAACGCAAACGTAACATGACACGATTTATTGTAATTTATTTTTATTTCCTACTTTTCTACCACTCGCCGATCAGGTCTAACGCCGATTGAAGATTCCCCGAGGCCAGGCAAGATTCATCATCGGCCAGGATCGCTGTGTCATCAGCAAATGAGGCGATGATTACATAGTCCGGATTCGGAAGGTCCGTAGTGAAAATTGAGCGCAGGACTGGTCCCAAAACTGAGCCCTGAGGATTAAAACTGGAATGATATTTCACGCCTTGAAATTAAAATATAATAAAACAGAACCAAAGTAAGTAGTAGTTGCAGAACCATAGCAGTTCTTGCTTGGTATTTTGGTAAAAACAATTTTTTTCAAAACGTTTTTGGAGTCTGTAGAAAACTCAATCGTGTATATGCAAATGGGCCATCGTATCTCTCCTCTTGGTATCCTTCAGTTATGAATATCGGATTGACCTTCCTTAAACATAAAATATATATTTGATAAAATTAAAAATTGTTGAAATCTACATATGTTGAAATTGATTACAGATGGGACATTTGCTACGTTACAAAAGGTAGCCAAATTGAACATCTGTAAATGGAACTTCAGGATATACAGTATTCAAAATTATATTTCAGTTTTAAAATATTTACTTGGACAGTTAATTATAAATTATAATTTATAACATTTTAAAATGAAATATTTATGAGAGAACAATTTTCAGATGAGTTCTCTACCACATTATAAAATTTACAAAACTTGTTTTTGTGTTTGACTAAAATGCAAATTAAAAAATGAATTAAGTGACTAAAATACATTAAAATGTAAGATAAGACGTTTTATCTAGACATAAATTTTTATTACACATTTATACCTAAATATTACATTTTTATTAAAAAAAAGTTGACAACACAGTTGTAGGATTTTCCCATCACGCGCCTTTAGTCGTGTGATGGGCGGCTTTTATTTTAATTAGGGGAAATCTCGAGATACTGAGGATGACCTTGCTCTACAGCTTCACCCCCTTGACTTTTTAAGTTGAAAATTTAATGGCACCAATGCCCCGTACGTAGAAGTAATCTGACCGAATTTGGTGAAGATCGGTCCAGTGGTTGTGGAGATATAAGTGATACCAACACCGAACACACACGTACATACGAACATTAACATCCGGAAAATTTCCATCCGATTTTTTGGGTTTCTTAGGTGTGAAAACGTCAAGAACCGATGAAAACCGCATATTACCAAACTGAGCTGTAGCTCTGCTACAGCACTATCACACGGGAAAGTAATATTTACCACATCCATGAATGATGTTTGAACACCGCTGAGATAAGACTGAATACTCCGGGAAATATTTTAATGTAATTTATATAAATTTAACTTTCTGAATTCATCAGTACTGAAAGTGATGGTATAATTTTAAAGTTTAATATTTTAACATATTTGTTGTTTATAAATTATTATCGTAGCAGGGATGTCTAGTTTATGAATTGAAAATCCTGTTTTCTGTTTTATTATTATTGTGAATATGAACTTGCATATTTTATTTTAAATGTTCACTAAAAACAAAGATGGTGTCTAACCAGTTTCAAGGTATAAATAATTATTTTTTTTTTAATGTATTAATTTGTTAATTAAAGTAAGCAGTTCATTTTTAATTATTCTCAAATATTAATTTGTGTTGCATATAATCTATTCAGAGGTTCTTTGATTAAAAAAGTACATTAATAATTAGTTATTCAATCTGTTGGCTTAATTACGTATGATTTATTTATATGAGCTTTGTCACATATTACATGGAATTTTTTTTTTGTTAAAGCTGTGATTGTTTTAACGTAATGTTTTATTTCTTTGTATTCTAGTTGAACAATTTCAATTCTCTTATACAATTTTTTATTAATTTTTCTTATCGCTTATTATATTTCAGTTTTCGTAGAAGTGCTATGGTATGATTGCATAAATTAATTTAAAACGAGTAGTAAAGAAAAACAAAACATAAAGAAAATATATTATTCTGATAAAATGTGATTCTCAGTATAATTCCCTTACGTATAACTGAATTGTTTTTTTAAAAAGGTTTTGTAAAAACTTAATTGAATCTTCAGGATACATTTCTTAATTTTTTTTTATCATTTAAGATCCAACATAAGTAAAATAAATTAGATTACTTTCGACCAACTGTCATACTGCTCACTTCAAAATTATATCTGTCAGATATAATTGTGATATAATCTAGTAATGCAATATACCTAAGGATTTGACTTTTTGTAGAAAAAGTTGAAATATTAGAGAAAATATTAGCGACTAAATGATTGACTGCCTCCAGTTCTAACCAAATTTGTATTTTTTTCATTTCATTAATTCTCATTAATACTATTTTTTAGTATTCCTAATGTGTTCGTTGCAATCTGTTCAACTAATGAACAATAAGCAACCTCCCATGGCCTATAGGGGGGCGTGGGACGGTTGCTTATGTAGGGTTGAGATGAGGGTTATGTATGACTTATAAATGTGGTGTAGTCTTCTACAGGCTCAGGCCGACCATTCCTGAGGTGGGTGGTTAATTGAACTCCATCCACAAAACTATACCGGTATTCACTGTCTAGTATTCAAATCCGTACAAAAGTAACTAACGTTTACTAGGATTTGAACCTCAGAACCTTCGACTTCGAAAATCAGCTGTTAAAAAACTGATTTCCGACGTGCAGCTTATTAGTAGACCTGCCCGGTGGGCTATTCAATAATATTAAATACAATTTTTGAATGAAAGTAAGAAAAAAGAACATTGAAAAATTATAGATATTTGATTTAGAAAAGAACCTTTAGGGGAAAGAGATAAAGTGTAAACCAATTTCTCATTACTTTTTATAAGAGAGTAAGTTTTTTTTGTTTTAAGATGTAATTATAGATGGCAGATTGGCATAAGATCAAATTCCCCGAGAGACTGCAGATATATATCATCATTAATTTAATTATTTCACCAGATGTACATCTATCTATTGACTTTTCCGTTCTCCATAATCTTTAATTTTTAAAAAATACGCGAGATGAGACTTCGTTCAGCCGCTGTATTGCTTCATTCTACAAGTTTGAAAGGTAATACCCGATACTGCTGGTATTCCTTAATGAAGCATAGTAGGGTGACAGATTCTGTCCGTGGGTTTGTTTTAGATTTTAGAGTTTTCTGAAATTAAAATTTGTTAAAATAATCTTAAATCGGTAAAAAATTAAAAAAAAAAAATGAATTTACAAAAAAAAAACACGACAATAAAACAATATATTTTACCGAGTAATATACGTTCACTTATTTGTTCTACTTATTTGGGGATAGCTTTATCAAAAGTAGAGTTAAAATTTGAGGGTACAGTACATACACTACTGTCTGCTAAGAGAGGTTAAAACATATTAATGCTTTGTCTTTTTCTGTGTAAAACAAACATCTTTTTGTTTCAATGGAACGGTGACGCACATAATAATGAATTATGTCAGGAATGTAAAATGGTAAATGCACAAATGATTTGTTTTTTTAGGCATATTCAGAACGGGATGAACAAGGAAGATAAAGAATCATATAAATTTGGCAACGCTGTAAATAAAATATTTCATGTTATCTTACAGTACAACACGATTAAAATCATTTAACATAAAATTTCTGTCTAACAATCAACAGGTGATTTTAATCGATGGTACCGTTTTTGTTTGTCCAATACTATTTCATCAATTATTATACAGTTCAGGTTTATAAAAGCGGAAGATACTTTCAAGTAATATTTCTTCTTTCATCGTCTAAAGCCCGTGAGAGTTACGAAAATGTCCACTCACTTATAAATAAATTATGTTGTAATCAATTAAAATCTAACCCAGTGATTTTAGATTTTGGGTACAGTGCGCATCTTCCAGTTAAATCTGTTTTCCCAATATCCCAAGTTCGCGGTGTAGATTTCATTTAGGACAATTTTGGTACAGAAAAATTGTAAATCTAGGTTAGTACGATTTCTATTACTACCACAATAACAAAACGAGTGATTGGTTAAAATCATATTTTTTTATATATTTCCTACCACCTGCAGAAGTTCCTGATGCTTTTACGAAACTAATTATTATAGCTTCATCAAATGAAAAATGCTTACCGATTTCTCGGATTACATTATAGGCACATACAGTATATTGACACCTCCAATTCGTCTCCTCAAGTGTGGGCCACTGAGCCTACTGATTAGGCGTTGCCGGGAATAACAATTGGGGTTGAAACTTTTCATTGGCATTTCAGATCATTATTCCACTCAAAAAACCCATCTATTTGTATACTTCTCCAATATCTGAAAGAGTTCCAAAGTGAAACAAACAAATATAAAAATTAATAGAGGAATGAAATCACTGGGTCCAAAAGAAAAACGAAAATTGGCGGCGAAACTGAAACAAAATTGGTTCGATTACGCTAACAGAAGATTTCTCGCCTACGATATATTAGGTACAATCGTCTGCTGTAAAATCACTCCAAGAGATATGTAACCTTTTTTTTAAATGCGACGTTGCCATCTTCTACCCTTAGTTAGTAATTTGTGCTTTTGATCTATAACTCTTGATTTGTGTTTTTGTCTCACATTATTTTTGTTCATTTTTGTTTTCGTCCTATTTATTATCTGCTTTTATGCTTATGCTTGTATGTCACCCCAATGAAAAATAAGTAGTGTTTAATAAAATGAATTCAAATTACATTAATCGCTGTTTTATTCTTTTTCCTCATTATACTGTTGAACGGTTATTGTTGTGAACACTATCTCATCAGCAACTAATATTTGTTTTTAATAAAACGATTAAAAGTTATAATGGAAAAACGTGGGGAGAGAAATTTATCAAATATTTGATTAAAAATTGTATATTTTCTGTGGTTATTAGATCATCCTATTAGATCATTCTACGACTATTACAATATATTAATTACTAGCAGACCCATCGCGGCTTCGTTCGCGCTATATGGTTACTTGCGTTTCCCATCGCGATCAGAGATGTTTAGCCAGTCAAAGCTCGCTTCACTTGCCCTTCCCGTCTAACCAGGGGGCTCTACACCCTGGGCCCCTCTGTATTCATTAAACTCATAAAAGATTAAAATCATAAAAAAAGTTTAAATAAAATACCTAAAACTTCTTTTACTAAATTTAATGTAGTATCGACATATACTGTCTATATCGAATGTCATTGTCTATATCGATCGTTGTCTATGTCGTTGTCAGTATCGACTTTCTCAGACGGTTATTATGTGATTCAATTTTTCTAAATATCTCAGCCCCAGCGCCACTTGGCGGGTCCATTTTTCGCAAAATTATTTCTTTTTGATGTATTCTGATATATTCAGATATATTCTGAATATGAGCCAAATCGGACCATAAATACAACTTTTGTAATATCTCGACCACAGCGCCATGTAGCAGGTCCAAACTAATTCAGATACCTTCGCGGGCGTGCGCTCAACAATTCACCAAAGTTTTATCGGAGTCGGATGAATGGTACAGGAATGCATACGGGACAAACAAATAAACATTCATTTTTATATGTATAGAAGATAAAATTAATGATCTATAAATTAAATAAATTTTATTAACTAATGATTAGAATGAAAAATTAATATTTATATTATTATTTGAATAAAGAAGTTTTATTTAATGATGAACAGAATTTTCATCATTACACAGAATTACCTACATTTTTACATGACGAACAGAATTATCATTTTTTTTTCTTTGAACTGGTATTAATTTTCATTTGAACTAGTATTAACTTTAAAAATTTCATTTTTTATTAATTGAAATGTTCCTCCTTTGAAAATAAAACGACATTATATGTAGTATTCTACATTATTACGTTGGAGATAGCTTTATCATACAGATAGAATTGTTAACTTTTATGAGTGCAATTTACCCGCTCTCGTGTACTAAGGAAGAGTAAAGTTATTATTTTTAAAAATAATTATTGCTTCAAACGACCCATCTGTTTTTGTTTGAAACGTTTTTAAATCCATTTTATAACATCATAACACAGATTACCTAATTCAGGGATTAATCGTTAGTAAGTTTATTTGACAAACAAATTGTAGATCTTTCTTTTATTAATTTTATTTTTCATAACAACAAAATAAAATAATTGAATAAAGAAAAGTATTGTCGAATTGATTATTAGGAAAGGGTAAACATTTAGAATTATTGCAAATTCCGGATAAATTATCGATTACTGCAGATTTCCGGTTAAATTCAGCAGTTGTTTTTTTTATTATGATGGATTATTTAATGACGTTATTTAATTTAACATTAACAACATTAACTTTTTAATAAAAATCTATATGTATTTATTCTTATTAAAGAACAAACATTTTTTTTTACATCAAAATATCAACTGTTTTTAATGCTGGATACCAGAATAAGATTTAATAAAATGTTTAAAGAATTAGAAAAAAAGTACGGTATTTGCTTTGGAGAGAGAGCTTTTTCCTTATTCTGTAAAATAAATAATATCACATTTTAACGAGAATTAATTAAAAATAATTTTAATAACTAAACTAAAATTTTATCTTTAGATTCCCCTCTCACTTTAAATTTAATCTCGCTTCCCCTCTCTCACTCCTCTCCACCACATTTTTCTATTTCTAGGATGTTCTAAAAAAGGCCCCGTCACTCAGTAGTTTATACTAATTGCATAATTTTATTAATATGCGTATATTGGTGTGAGATGGGTTAACAATGTGGAACGACTGGAGCTGGAGTGAGGGACTGTTTAATGCCTGCCATTTCAGTACTGCCAGTCTGTGTCAAGCATTGTCTTTTAAACAAGATTACGTAATCGTGTGTCGTTTTTTATTAAAGTGTGGTTAACTGTTGAAGAACATGTATTTGCATTGGAAACGTATTTAGAGACGAAATCTCATGTTATGTGTCGGTAAATGTTTAGGAAGAAATTTGAAAAGGAAGAACCAGTAAAAAAAAGTTATTCAGAAGTTTTTTTTTTGTCTTGTCATTTGACTGGTTTGATGCAGCTCTCCAAGATTCCCTTTCTAGTGCTAGTCGTTTCATTTCAGTATACCCTACATCCTACATCCTACATCCTACATCCTACATCCTACATCCTACATCCCTAACAATTTGTTTTACATATTCCAAACGTGGCCTGCCTACACAATTTTTTCCTTCTACCTGTCCTTCCAATATTAAAGCGACTATTCCAGGATGCCGTAGTATGTGGCCTATAAGTCTGTCCCTTCTTTTAACTATATTTTTCCAAATGCTTCTTTCTTCATCTATTTGCCGCAATACCTCTTCATTTGTCACTTTATCCACCCATCTGATTTTTAACATTCTCCTATAGCACCACATTTCAAAAGCTTCTAATCTTTTCTTCTCAGATACTCCGATTGTCCAAGTTTCACTTCCATATAAAGCGAAACTCCAAACATACACTTTCAAAAATCTTTTCCTGACATTTAAATTAATTTTTGATGTAAACAAATTATATTTCTTACTGAAGGCTCGTTTAGCTTGTGCTATTCGGCATTTTATATCGCTCCTGCTTCGTCCATCTTTAGTAATTCTACTTCCCAAATAACAAAATTCTTCCACCTCCATAATCTTTTCTCCTCCTATTTTCACATTCAGCGGTCCATCTTTGTTATTTCTACTACATTTCATTACTTTTGTTTTGTTCTTGTTTATTTTCATGCGATAGTTCTTGCGTAGGACTTCATCTATGCCGTTCATTGATTCTTCTAAATCCTTTTGACTCTCGGCTAGAATTACTATATCATCAGCAAATCGTAGCATCTTTATCTTTTCACCTTGTACTGTTACTTCGAATCTAAATTGTTCTTTAACATCATTTTAACTGCTAGTTCCATGTAAAGATTAAAAAGTAACGGAGATAGGGAACATCCTTGTCGGACTCCCTTTCTTATTACGGTTTCTTTCTTATGTTCTTCAATTATTACTGTTGCTGTTTGGTTCCTGTACATGTTAGCTATTGTTCTTCTATCTCTGTATTTGAACCCTAATTTTTTTAAAATGCTGAACATTTTATTCCAGTCTACGTTATCGAATGCCTTTTCTAGGTCTATAAACGCCAAGTATGTTGGTTTGTTTTTCTTTAGTCTTCCTTCTACTATTAATCTGAGGCCTAAAATTGCTTCCCTTGTCCCTATACTTTTCCTGAAACCAAATTGGTCTTCCTAACACTTCCTCCACTCTCCTCTCAATTCTTCTGTATAAAATTCTAGTAAAGATTTTTGATTCATGACTAGTTAAACTAATTGTTCTGTATTCTTCACATTTATCTGCCCCTGCTTTCTTTGGTATCATGACTATAACACTTTTTTTGAAGTCTGATGGAAATCCCCTTTTTCATAAATATTACACACCAGTTTGTATAATCTATCAATCGCTTCCTCACCTGCACTGCGCAGTAATTCTACAGGTATTCCGTCAATTCCAGGAGCCTTTCTGCCATTTAAATCTTTTAATGCTCTCTTAAATCTAGATCTCATTATTGTTTCTCCCATTTCATCCTCCTCAACTTCCTCTTCTTCCTCTATAACACCATTTTCTAATTCATTTCTTCCGTATAATTCTTCAATATATTCCACCCATCTATCGACTTTACCTTTCGTATTATATATTGGTGTACCATCTTTGTTTAACACATTATTAGATTTTAATTTATGTACCCCAAAATCTTCTTTAACTTTCCTGTATGCTCCATCTATTTTACCAATGTTCATTTCTCTTTCCACTTCTGAACACTTTTCTTTAATCCACTCTTCTTTCGCCAGTTTGCACTTCCTGTTTATAGCATTTCTTAATTGCCGATAGTTCCTTTTACTTTCTTCATCACTAGCATTCTTATATTTTCTACGTTCATCCATCAGCTGCAATATATCGTCTGAAACCCAAGGTTTTCTACCAGTTCTCTTTATTCCGCCTAAGTTTGCTTCTGCTGATTTAAGAATTTCCTTTTTAACATTCTCCCATTCTTCTTCTACATTTTCTACCTTATCTTTTTTACTCAGACCTCTTGCGATGTCCTCCTCAAAAATCTTCTTTACCTCCTCTTCCTCAAGCTTCTCTAAATTCCACTGATTCTTCTGCCACCTTTTCTTCAGGTTTTTAAACCCCAATCTACATTTCATTAACACCAAATTATGGTCGCTATCAATGTCTGCTCCAGGGTAAGTTTTGCAGTCAATTAGTTGATTTCTAAATCTTAGCTTAACCATGATATAATCTATCTGATACCTTGCAGTATCGCCTGGCTTTTTCCAAGTGTATATTCTTCTATTATGATTTTTAAATTGGGTGTTGGCAATTACTAAATTATACTTCGTGCAAAACTCTATAAGTCGGTCCCCTCTTGCATTCCTTTTGCCCAGCCCGTATTTACCAACTATATTTCCTTCCTTGCCTTTTCCAATGCTTGCATTCCAATCTCCAACTATTATTAAATTTTCATCTCCTTTTACGTGTTTAATTGCTTCATCAATCTCTTTGTATACACACTCTACCTCATCATCATCATCATCATGGGCGCTTGTAGGAATATAGACATTAACAATCGTTGTCGGTTTAGGTTTTGATTTTATCCTTATTACAATGATTCTATCGCTGTGCGTTTTGAAATACTCTATCTTCTTGATCATTATGAATCCTACTCCTGCCTGCCCATTATTTGAAGCTGAGTTAATTATTCTAAAATCACCTGACCAAAAGTCGCCTTCCTCTTCCCACCGAACCTCACTAATTCCTACTACATCCACATTTATCCTATCCATTTCCCTTTTTAAATTTTCTAGCCTACCAACCTTTTTTAAACTTCTAACATTCCACGCTCCGACTCGTAGAATGCTATTTTTTAATTTTCTGGTGACCCCTTCTTTAGTAGTCCCCACCCGGAGATACGAACGGGGGACTAGTTTACCTCCGGAATATTTTACCAAGGAAGGCGCCTCCATCATTGCTATTTGAAAATGCAGAGAGCTACATTTTCTTGGAAAAAAAGCAGCTGTAGTTTTCCATTGCTTTCAGCTGCGCAGTACTCAGAGGACTGAGTGATGTTGATATGGCCGTTTAAGTCATTGTGACTCACGCCCCTAACAACTACTGAAAGAGCTGCTGCCCTCTTTCAGGAATCATTCCTTAGTCTGGCTCTCAACAGATACCTCTCCAATATGGTTGCACCTTCGGTCCAGCTACTCTGTATCCCTGAGCACTCAAGCCCCCTCCCCACCGGCAAGGTCTCATGATTCATAGAGGAGGATTCAGAAGTTAGTTCTTTCTTTTTCTGTTTAGCCTCCGGAACCACCATAAGGTATTACTTCAGAGGATGATATGTATGAATGTAAATGAAGCGTAGTCTTGTACAGTATCAGGTCGATCGTTCCTGAAATGTGTGGTTAATTGAATTAAAAAGTTAGTTAAAAAAACCTGGTGTAACATGTTCGGTGTTAGATTAGAAACGTACCGACTCAGGTCAGTTTTAACGAGCAGGTCGTACAGGACATTAAAGCGGCAGTTACAAGATCTCCTCATAAATCTTTGCGGAGACTAAGCCGAGAAAAGAAGGGTTCACTAGGTTCAGTCCATACTACAGTGAGGACAATGCTGAAATATTATCTTTATCGAATGCAGTTTTTTCAGAGATAACTAATCTGATTATGCTAAAAGGGTTCATTAAGTGTTCAAAAACTTCATTAGAGGCAGCATTGGCATCTTAGATTAGGTGTTTTTCACAAATGAAACGCGATATGGAGTCAGAACTACCGGACGTGGCGTGCTGAAAACCCGCACATTTTATTTGAATCTTCCTACACCCACAAAACATTGATGTATGGTGTGCGGTTTCAAGGCGGCAAATAATAGAACCCTTATTTTTTGACAAAACTGTGGATGCTTCCGTCTCCCAAGAAATTATACAATAGTTCATAGCCTTACCGCAAGAGGATGAGCATGATTGCTGATTACAAGAGGTCAGCGCCACTTGCCATGTAGCTTGCTCTATTATGGAGTTGCTACAGGATTTTTTGTGGTGGAAGAATCATTTCTAAAAGATTGCGGCTACCAAGATCTCTTGATTTGGCTAATTCAAATTCCTTTCTGTGGGGTTACTTAAAAAAGATTGTTTGCAGGAGCAATCCACACACTCTGCAGGAATTGTGGACAAACATTCCCAATGCCATTCAGGAAACAGACAGAGTACAGCTAACAAGAGTAGCTAGGCACGTGATTAAACGTGTTGACAAGTGCATAGAAGTGGATGGACATCATTTTCAATATCTTTGGTAAATTATTATATAAGTGTTTGCTAATAAACTAGTATTTTTAGACCAAACTAAGTGATGGAGCCTCTTTTAAATTCAATCCATGTAAATATATATATATATATATATAAGTTGACTACAGTAAATGGTGGATTGTTTATTTAAATTTTTTAATTAGTCTCTAATTGATGACATTCGTATTATTAAACAAATTTTCAGAGATTACTCTTCTCCAACCCTTTCACTGTAGGCAGGTCTATTTATACAATTTATGTGAGCGTACGTGAACATACAAGTGTGAGCCTTACGCGTACAGTATATAATATATAGCTTGCCCTTTCAGTGTTAGATAGTGATAACGCTCCACTCAAACTCGATGTGATGTAATGTACCTAACTAAGCAAATTCCCTATTGAAATTTAGGATTATATTGTGTGCATATTATGATGTCAAGCGGAAAATGATTAAGCATTGTGCCTTCTTGTATTCATAATCTAGGGTCCGACTATAAATATTTCCCCAATAACCACGAAAATAGTGCTAACAAAAAAGTGCCAGAACGCTGAATTTGTAACCCCCTACAATTTTTTTCGTGAATATTTATTTATTTTTACTCTTTTCTTAGAATATTATTTAGGCATTAAAATAAGGGTATTTATTTTAACATTTTATTTATTAGTATGACAAATGAAGTAGTCGGTTAAAAAAGAAACAGGAATATTATTATTATATAAATTGGCTTTACTTTCAAAAATATTTTAATATTCAAATTCATATTTGCATTATATAAAATTAACTAAAAAGGCGACACGAACAAAATTATTTTTCTAAATGTCTTAGTCAATAAAACTGAATAACCAAACAACTATCAAGTTACTTCATTTCTATAGACGGTCTTTTATGATCCTCGGTTGATTTTTTCTTCCTATAAGAAAGGATTTTTGTATAAATAATAAATACTATCGTTTTGCAATAATATTTGCAAATTTACAATTTAAACAAGATAATCGTAATGTTAATTTAAAAAAAAAATCTTACTTGTATCTAAATTTCTTATAAAAGTTTCCAGATAAGAGCCTCTTCACATATAGCCGGTTTTATGTTGTAATCTGCGTTCTCGCATCTGTGTGAAATTTTATAATGTTCATTGCTTCCGTCATTCACTCGTTTTTATTTATTTAAATTGAAAATAATATTTTCAAATAATTTTTATTACTACTTTTTTTATTAATACTTTTTCTTATTAATTGATAAATTTTTTAATGCCAATAATTAAACACGTCACGAAAATAAAATATTTCGAAGTGCGATTAAAAGTTAGTATTAATATTAAATAGTTAAATAAAAAGTATGTACATACAAAGAAAGCCGCTGATCGAAACTGAAGCTTTGCGAAAAATAAAAGCAGTGCAAAAATACTCTTCTATTGTTGATACTTTTGAAATTTTGCCGACTTGCCGTATAATTTTATGTATCTATTATATTTTCAACTAACACGTACGCAAAACGTAAACAATTATTCTACCAGCTTCAAAAAAATGTCAGCTTTGAAAAAATGCCGGAAAACCGTTCTGATCCCACTACACTCCTGCCCATAATTTAACTTTATTTTAAACGAAATTTATTTTTAATTCATTGCCTATGTTTTAAATATACATTTTAAGTTTTTGGTGCCATCATCTCTGTAAATTATTTTCAAGCTAAAATTCAGTAAAATTAGTAGGAAAATTTTAGGTAAAAAGATAATCCTTGTTGCCGTATTTCAGAGAGCTTTAATACGTAGTAGCAGTCAATTTTTTCTGCATTCTTATGATACATAGAATTTTTGCCGTAACTTTTCATGCAAGAGTATTTTTTCATATAAGTAGCTTTTTTTTTATAGATTATCGTAATCATAAATGTTCATTCAAAACCTACCAAACTGAGTTTATTTAGATTGAAAAATTTTCACTAAAATACATAAAATAAACAAAAAAAAACATTTCAAACAATTTGCACTACTAATATAAAATTAATTTTTTATTTCTGTGAATTAAAATTTTTGAATTTGCGCCAAATGAAGCGTTAATAAGTTGTTGGCACTCGTTTGTAATTTGATGCCAACTTAAAAACGGATTAATTTAAGGAAAATCGAAAAAGCTTTATTTTTCGTACAAAAAAAATTGCTATAGGAACAAAAACTGTTCGCAAAGCAAAGGTGAGACAATTTCATCTTGAAAGTAAAAAGCGATGTAAAGAGAGTGTTATTAAGCGTGAGGAAATGCTCTTTGGAATTGGGTATTTATTTGTGTTTGTTCAGTTAAATTTTTTGCGTTAAATTAATTTTTAACCCTATGTTTTTCAATTATAATTTTTAATTTTCACGTAAAAATAATCATCAGAATTACACCTGGCTGTACATTCTTATGCTATAAAAATCTAAGAAATGATGATAAGGAAATAGAAACTACTTCGTAAGAATGATAATACACAAAATATTAAAATATCTTCAAATTTTTTCTGTAGACAATTGGGTTTTTCTTACATAAGATCTTCCATTTAATCTGTAAAAATAACTACAGTGGAATCAGTAGAGAAATTACCTATTAAAAAAACCACTTGATGACCATAAGACTTATAAATAAAAAATATTACTGGTTGAATCGAGAGCTTCCTTTTTACCGAAATTAAAAAAAGTAACTCAAAATAAATAATTTATTAAAAATAATCAAGAAAATATAATAAAAATTATGAAAAAAAAATGTAACTGAAGTTCATGTAATAAATTCAAAAATATGAAAATTTGTTTGAATAGGTAATTTTAATCCTAACTGTATCAGACGTGAAAATAAATAGCCGACTTCTTACAAATAACACTGTGAAATTAAACAGAATTGAATTATAAAAAAAAATTACAGAATTGAATTAAGTAATAATTAATATCAATTAATTTTTAAAAACAATATTAACTCATTGTTTCTCATCACTTTCTTAAGTGCTATAATCTATCTTGAAGACACTGCAGAACTCTTTGTAGGAGATTTTGCGAGAGATCGCCTATGGCTTCGTGAACGGTGAAAAATCCACTATTGAAATATTTTATGACCGGAGGAGCCAGTTAATATCATCATACAGCAAAGTAAGGCGTCTAGAGAACATTATTCCTAATATGAACATTAACCTCGCTCCCGAAAACGGACCACAGCAGAAAGAGAGATAGGGTATGTTTTCATTAGAAGCTAATTAAATTTGTGAATCTGTTCCTTGATTTTTGTGTAAATCAAGAGGACTGATTAAAATTGAATTAGGATAAAATTGTCATTTCTGCGATGAGAACTTGTTTTGTTGTTATAAGAATAGTACTGCTGGTGTTTAAAAGACTCAATCAAGTAACGATCTGAGTGCATAGTGTAACTGAAGTTAGATGTGGGAAGAGTTTTTGTGTGAAATCATCGATGTTAGAGGAGGGCGCGGGGATTGCGTTTCTGTGGATCGGTTAATTTGATAGTTGAGGGTTGATAGTTATGGTAGATGGTTATGGTTGGAAGAAGCCATACGAAGGCGACAGTTATATAAGTACACTAATGGAAATAACTGCCGAGGCATTTACATCGTGGCATCCTGACAGAGCACAAATCGATGACTGTGATGTGTATCGTTTTAGAGGGTCTAAAAGACGACCTCCGGTAAAGCAAGGGTTAGGAACGGAGGGGATTACGTGGCGACCGGGATCGTCAGACCGGGTGTCTTCACTTACGCGGGTCACATGCTTTTAGTCATCGTGTGAGCATACCTGCTGATCTTGTTGAAACCAAAATTTACGATTTTCATCCAACGCAATGCAATCAAGAAATTGGTTCAGTAAAATATTTTCCAGTATTACACAATAACGTTTCCTAATGGCAGTTACAGGAACACTAAGTCTGTTTCGAAAATGAAAGGCCAAATAATCCGAGATAAAGTCACAGTACATCACTATAATTTTGTCGCTGTGTAGTGGTTTGCTTATTGCTCGTCTGGAAGCGAAAGTTCTGTGTTTAATAAAGCGTTCAGATGAAAATGGACTTCATCAGACATTACAATGTAATAAAGCACGTTTGGACTTCTATTCACCAATGTTTAAAATTCTTTGTAAAATTCTTGGTGCTTTATCTCTCTCGTTAACTTGTAAACAGCGGTGGCCGTATGCTAGTTTTTTAACCGACAATATCAAAGAGTTTTTAAAAGGAGTATCACGCGTGTTAAATTATCTCTGATATTTTTGCTAAGTAGCTGTAACGGAGTTCGTTTTAACTTGCGAATTTATGGAAAACAAGCCTTCTGGTACAGAGCAACGTTCCATGATGAATAATTCCAAACAGTGTACTCTCCGAAAATCATTATAATAATATTAGCGTTCGACAACGATGCGGCGATCAGCTGTAATTAAAAAAACAACAACAATCATAAATAGCTAATTTATGCCCCTACACATTAATACTGAAAAATAAATGAAAGAAAATAACTTAAAGCATCTAACAGATTTTTAATTTTTAAAAATGCCCTCGTTAAGCTGTGTACGAATATGAAAAAAAAAAAAATTAAATGATTTGTTATAGGTGAAGTTTATTTATAGACTAGAAATAATTATATTAGAAATTATGAGGTTCTCTCGTTCATCTTTATCAAAATAAAAACCATTTACTTACTCCCAAGATAAATAAATTTTTGTAATTCTTACTTTACAGCACGGTTTAATGTTTGGTGTTAATTTTTAACATTCTGTTTGTTATTCATTGAATTTTATTAAACTATTTTTTTCAGTTGACCATGATAAAAATCTATGTCTAATATTGAGGGTATCAATGAAAAAGTAAAATCTCGCTTAGTATTTCGTCGGATTATCACTACTGAAATTATGACTACAATTACTTTTAAGCTAGATTGAACAGTCAGTTTTGAATTTTTATAACAGTATTTCAAATTATTTAGGAAATTAATTGTGGTTTTATTTAATACAATTTATTTTAACTTATTACTCGTACATTCACAAATTAATAATATCGTATTTTACAATATTTAAAACTCATGTCAAATTAGTATCCCGATATTAATTTCTTGAGAAAACGTAAGTCATTTAAATACCCGAATGCTCATAGATTTCCGGGTTTCGTTGTTTCGTTAATTTAAGAACTTTATGTAAGGTATTTGTTACAGAACAAAAAGTAAAATTAATTAAGTAATTATCACTTCTTTCTAGCTTCTTTTTTCTTCTCTCATGGCTCTCATTTTTTGACATGGCTTCGGTTTTGTTAACCTGTACCAACTTTGCCCAAAACCGTAAGGGTGAAAAGGAAAGTGGAACTACGTAAGGTAAGTGGTAGTAGTATGATTTTTACAAACTTTGCGAATAAATTTCTTACAATTCTCTAATTGGATTTTTTAATACATTTGAATTTCTTTTTTCAAATTACCCTACGTGCTAAATCTTATGCTTGTAGGTCAATCTATCGTAGACGCAAGTCGCTCATACAAAATGGCATAATCATTCTCAAAATACACATCAGTATCCAAAGCTCACAGAAATTTAGGTAACGGTCAGCTCTGATTGTGGTAACTTTTATTCTGTTCTCCACAGCCACTAGCTGTACAGTGAATAACTCAGAAAATTCTCAGAGAAAGAAACTTTAACTAGGACCATTTGTGTTAAACTTGAAGCATTTGTATCTCAAGTACTTTTTAAGTATCACAGACTTAAGTTTGACTTTAATACAAAATTTAAAACTATTTAATAAACGTTAAATATTTTTTCTTTTAAATGTTCTTACCGTTAAAAAAAATTCATTATGTTCAATGTCTCTACTCATTAAGGAATTTATTTTTAATTGTTAATGTTCTTGACTAAATATGATTCGTCTTTTCTAAGTTTAATTCGATTTTCATTGTCCTTAGTCATATACAAGCTGTGAATTTTTATTATGAGAACACACAGAATCTGGTCTACAACATTTTTCATTTCACACCATTTTAAAATATTTTACACACATCAACAACGAATTTAGTTCGATGACTCCGATTAGCATTGTTTTTATATAATCATAAAATGCAGTATTTAATCCTTTCCAAAGGCGGGTACAGTGCAAACATGTCCTTTTTAATCAAGCGATACTTTAATTGTCACAGTAAGAGTCCTCGTGTGGCAGAAAGCTTATTACTAAATAAATAAGCGAAAATTTATAACACTGATTAGGCAAGTAAATATGCTAAATTAATTTTCTTCTGCAGCTGGCCAGTAAGCTAATAAATGTATGTATACCAAAGAACCAGTCATATGCTCATATGCATTTGTGCTACAAACAATGTTCCGCAATTTAAACTCTTTCAAGACTCAGCTCGTTCAAGACTAAGTTGTGTTAATCCCCCAGACTCTCAGCTTTTACCTTTTTTCAAATAATCATCCCAAATTTACTTTCTAACCTTTATATGACTTTTTTACATTAAATTGAAGAAAATAACTTGGTACTTCTACTGAAATAATATTTACAGCACCTTAGGTTTTACGTTTTTCAAAATTATTTATTGAATAATGCCATGTTTTCCCTATTTTGAAAAATGTTTACATGAACTAGTAGAAAAAATTATATCGTAAAATTTTTCATATAAACCTAGCATAATGTATAGTTATATAATAAAAATAAAATTAAAAACCGAAATTCATATACACAAAAAAGGGTTTTATAGTGCTGGTATGTGCTACAAACTGAAGTAAATGGTCTTGAAAACTAGTGTTTAGCCGTGGAGATCGATAGCTTCCCATATCGAGAACAGCTCAATACATCGATTACTGAAAATTGAAAAAAATCGTTAGAATTAAACACAACCAGCAACGAGTGACACCGATGGAAACAAAATGACCTGAATTGGTTGATACTGAAGTCGGCAAACGAGTAGTTTGCGAAAAACGTATTTAGAACAATGGAATCCCTGCACTGTATCTCATCCGGTTGCCGACTGACCGACTGAAAAATCGCGCTGTGTCACGTACTGCTGTCGGCTGGAAAGTATTTAACAAAAGTTTATCGAGTCATATTTATGCTTAGATGAGTAACTAACTGTATTTGTTCTCACGCCTTGTCTTTTGCGTGCATATTACCGGGTTTGTGCTCAGAAACAAAAGTCGTCTGCTTAAATTTATTTAGTCGTACACTTAAGACAATGTTACACTGACAAAATAATGCCATCAGCAATAGTGGTTGATAGGCACACTCCCACGTTTGTAGTACTGTTCCATATGGAAATATATTTTCAAAAATAATATCGCTCAAAGTGTGCGATCAAATCAATCCAGCCGCTCATGTGCGCGCGCGCAGAGAGAGAGAAAGAGAGAGAGAGAGACAGACAGACAGATACACACACACAAAATGCAAAAGTATGGAATATTACAAGAAAAATATATAATACCTTCCTTTTTGATTTAATAGAATCAACCTGTCTTTGTGTGAGTACGCCGATAGCGCGGCTGCCCCATAACTCCCGTCCCATAGCAGAATAACATCCAACCATGGCTGCCATTGGTAGAACGTATGTTACAAAAAATAATACTAGAGTATATCTGAAACAATGAAAATTTAAAATAATTAGTATACAAATAATAATTAGCACTTATTAAACTATTTAAACCAACTAACACACGTACGCGTAAGCACATATGTAAAAATACATGATTGAAAAATTCTTCACTTTACAGTTAGTATATTACGCATTTGTCACTTTCTGAGTTTCTTAACATTTATATTCGTGCTTAAAATTTATCAAACACTCTTTTCTATCTTGACAAGAATATTTATTTATGTAGATGTCAAATTAGTTTTCTGAAAAGAGAAATAGTAGAAATTGCTGTCAAATTTAAGCTTCATAAATCTTACAACAGTACCCACTTACATTTGAGTCGTTTTTAATTAAATGAACGAAAACAATGGCAGATTTTTAAGGATTTATTTAATTGGGTATAATATTCTTCCTATACATAATCTAGTGTTAGATAAACATTTAAATGTACATATAAAACTTTTTTATTGAGTTTCATATCTTGCAGATATACTGACGAGATATTTATGCATTTATTCTTTTTTTTTCTTAAATTTTCATTTTAAAAACTTTCAGAGAAGGAATATTTCTTATATTGTACTTTATTTGTTCAGGATAAATTTATTCAAGAATTTTAGTAGTGGCTAATTTATAAATCAGATTGCCAGTTAGTAATTGATTTGAATTTGTTGATGTCTTTTTAAAACTCAATAAGCGTGATGCCAATTTGATTGATATTTTTAAACGTTAGTATTAAGAATAGTTTAAGGGGTTTATTTTATTCTGATGATTTCATTATTGGGTAAACAGTAAGGCTAATTAAATAACAGAGGACACTTTGTATTTTGCTGCATCATTAATCGTGCAGTAATATTTTGAGTCTGATTGAAGAATATTCACAATAGATAGCTGCAGAATGTGAACCCTTCTAGAAAATATATTGAATTTTTTTTTCTCAGTATTTCATTTTTAAAATCGGGTAACTTATTCTCATAATATCAGAATTTTAATTGAAAATTCTGTTAGAATAATTTGTAAGTAAGCGACCGATGTAATATTTTTATGGTGAGAGCTATAAATACATTTTACTTTTAATTAAAGCCTTGTATTTATAAAATACAATATTTTACACTTGTACCTGGCGTGTAACAAAAATGTAAACGAACATGTAAGAAAATATTGCGTGTGGTAAATTTTTATTTAAAATGTAATTAAAGAGAAGTAATTTTAAACTAATATTAGATATATCCAGACAGACATTCCGACAGGTAAAGTGTTCAAATTGTAACAAAACTAAAGTGTGATGATAATTGTTTTCAGGCATTATAAATCGCAATTTTTTTCTTATTACCTTAAAGGAATGTATGAAAACATTGTTGTTGTCATCCGTTCTGTCGTGTCCGATCCTCGGCGATTCTACAGACAAGTTTTTTCCATCAGTTTCTGTCATTGACCGCTTGTTTCATGGCCACACCTGTGTCAGCTTTGATGGTATCAAGCCAACGGGTCCTTGGGCGGCCAGTTCTCCTTTTGCCGCTGACCATGCCAAGCATCATTGATGTTTCTAATAGATTTGACCGCATTACATGTCCGAAATACGAGGGCTTGAGCCGAAGTACTTTGCCTTCAAGGGACATGGCTGGTTTGAACCGCTCCAAAACTGCCCTGTTGGTAACTTTGGTTGTCCACGATATTCGCAGCATTCTCAAGCACCTTAGTTCGAAAGCATCTATCCTACTTCTATCTTTTCTCTTCAAGGTCCAAATTTCATATCCATAGATTGTTATAGGGAAGATGATAGCAGGGACTAGCGGGCACTTAGTGCCAAGACTAATATTTTTATTCTTCCAGATTCGGTTCATGCTTAACATTACCTTCCGGCCTAGTGTTATTCGCCGTCTGACCTTTGAGCTGCACCCATCGTTTCGAGTGATCATCGATTCAAGAAAGATGAATGCACTCGATGTCCTCATCAGTCGTGACTTTGACGTTTTTACTAATAGTTGTTATAATTTTGGTCTTGTTGGCATTGAGTTGTAGGTCCATTTTCTCACCTTTCTCCTTCGATCTTTTTATCCAGACCATGTTCTGATTCAGCTAGAAGCGTTATGTCATCTGCGTAACGGAAATTATTGATGTTGTGACCTCCAATTTTTGACTCCGATCTTAGATTCTTCCAAGTTTAACTTCCGCATAATCATCTCTGCGTAATTGTTGAAGAGAAAGGGCGATAAGATACAGTCTTGTCTGATTCCTTGGCCAACTTTGAACCATTCAGTGTCCCCATACACCGTGGCCTCCTGGTCGGTATATAATGATCTGACGAGGTGAGTTAAGTGTGGTGGCACTTATGAAAACATTACGTTTACATAAATGAAATAAATTAAAAGGTTCGTTTGCTGTTGAATTTTTTGTACCTAAAAACGATAAATAACTAATTTTTATCGCTCAATTAGAGTGTAAAATTTAAAAAGGCTTTCTTATTAATACTACGAGTATTTTAAAGTCATTCCTATGAGCTAGAGATAAATTTAGAAGTACATGTTCACATGATTTATTTACACTATTTTTTTTTTTTTGTTATGAAAGAGTAGGCATCAACAGCTATGGTCATTAGCCCAGTGGAAATTGGTAGCGAATGAAAAGATGCCATGCCATCAACACATTAATTTTTTGCGATTGATTCTACTTTAAAGTTTACATAAAAAAAAATTATATACTTTACATACAAATTTACATATTTTTGGTGTAAAACAAGCATTTATATCATCTTGAAATTAATTAAAATGTTTAATTTTTAAAACTGATTAACATAAAAAGAGTTACCTTTTTCTTAAGAAAAACTTTAGATATCGTTATTCGATATTATATCTTTAAAAAGAAATTTTAAAATATAATAAACAATTCAGAATATACGTGTGTGAAAGTTGAATTGTTGAGATAAGATGTAAACACCGCTCTGTATTTCAATTCGCCTTCTTAATTATGATTAGTGTTGATCTGATGGTTTTATTCCTGCGATTGATTAAAAAAATTAAGCAGTATGATTGGTTAGAATTTTGTGTATTCCATTTTGCAGAAAAATTCATCGTTTTTGCTGGCCTAATATTGTTGTTTCCTACTGAAAAAAATGTATCCTGAATATATTTGCGTGAATGTTGCAATAATATTTAGCATCAAAATAACAAATTTTTTAAGTATAACAAAGCATCTGAATATCAAATGTTTATGTTGATGAATGTGTGCGTGCGCGCGCGAACATAAATGACTAGTCTGTAAATAACAGATGCATTCTATTTTCTTGTTATCTTTGCTTTGCATAGGAAAGCAGAAACTGCTTTTAGTGGCTTATTTTATTTTAGTTTATGCACATTACTTTGGTTTGTTACTTGTTTTTTTTTTTTTTGTTTGAACGGTACTTTGATGGTAACCTATTTTTTACCAACCTCTCAGTGAGCTTATTTACCAGAGGGCAATTTACTCATATGAAATTCATCGTCTACTGTTAAATTAAGCGTGAGCTGATGTTGATTCTCCCTTGACGAAAATTAGACTTTAATATTTACTAGGTCAGGATGTACTTTATATATATATATATATATATATATATATATATATATATATGGAGGAAAATACATTTTGAAACAAATATCTTTAGTAGTTTTCTTTGCATTTCGATTGGGATTTTTTGAAAGCACCATCTACCAATAGGCATACATTTTTTATGTTATACTGATAATGCGTTTCAGAAAAAGGTTTTTAGTGATAAAAATTACAGTAAATAAACAATTTAAATAGGTAAACGTTTTTAAAAGGTTTTTCAACGACATTTTTGAAATTTCAAACACGTATTTGTTCACTTATCTTTCAGGAACAGTGTTTTTATGATTCACTCGTTAACAATGTATTTTAGAAATTGACGCATGGGTACATGAATTAAAGAAAATTAAATTTCAAAAAACGTACGTTATAATTTTGTCGAATTCTGATTGAGAGTTCATTTCCAGGTAATAGATAGTACAAATGGTAAGCAGAGATAATTCTTGTTTGACATCATTTTTTACCATTTCATGCGTATTATATACAAATTTCATTTTCGAATAATTTGTATATTTTCCTGAAACTATACTTCAGGAAAATGGGTGCAGCCGATTGCAGTTACTTTACTACAAAAATGAAATAATTAAGATTTTTTCTGGTAATGAAGATTAAAAGAAACAAACTCAACTAATGAGATAAAGGAAGTGGTTTATATGTCTGTTAATAGTAGTGATGATTTTGCTGATTGACTGCCTCAACGGCTTAATTATTAAATTATTATGAATGTTAAGCGTCATAACCGTAATTTTTGTAGGCTATGGAGCAAATACAATTCTTATTAAAATAAGTATTTTCAAGCATAACAAGCAACCCGGTCAAACTTAATAGAAAAAGTGAGAAGAAAAGTGGTTTCTTGTTCCCTTCTTTTAATGAAGTCAGCAATAATTATGATTGAATATGAAGGTATCAGGTCTACCTATATGCAGGTGGTATTTTGCTCTGGAAGTCCATTTTTTTATTACGAGGGACTGACTGAATATTGTTTTCTGTCAGAACATTGTTATTCTGACAGAAAACAAATGTAACTGGTGCCTCTTATATTTCAGATACTTTATTTTATTCACAGCCATAATAAAGACAAGGATGTATTAAGGTCGTCCAGAAACTAAGAATCGTTTGCTAGTCACATTCGCACAGCTTCACTCACAACAATAGGTCAAGACCAGCTGGTCTGAAAGTTTTTGCTAGCGCTGCACGAAATTTTGTAGTTGTACTGTGACACGGAGTGCGTTTTTTTATAATGGATAAAAAAAATTGAAAATCTCGCCGACTGTAAGGTACGATCGGTCATGCGTTTTTAAATGCGCGTGGTGTTCGTCCGGTGGAAATTCATCGTCAGATTGTTGACTTATATGTGATAGAGTAATGCATGAAGGAAACGTAAGGAAATGGTGTCGTTTATTTTCGGCAGGGAGAACATTTGTTCACGACGAGCAGCCCTCAGAATCCTCTACTCTAATTACTGAACAGCTGAAAGAGCAGATTGACAGACATGTTAGAGAGAACCGGAGTTTCACGTTAAATGAACTTAGTGATGATTTTCTTGTTTGTTCATGGCCTTTGTTTCATAAAATTATGACTGCTCATCTAAATGTGTAAAATTTATGCCCAATTGGTCCCAAGAATGTTGATAAGACAATCCCCCCCCCCAAAAAAAAAACACACATATCTGCTGCTGTGCCATTCCTGCACCGATACAATAGAGACGGCGATAAAATGCTAGATCACATAATGATCTATAATGAAACGTGGGTTTCATAGTACATACCAGAGAGTAAACGTCGATCACTTCAGCGGCACCATTTTCAATCGTCTTCAAGACCAAAAAAGTTCAAAGAAACACTTTCAAAACGCAAAGCGATGGCCACAATTTTTTGGGATCGCTATGCGGTCTTTTAGTATATGAGCTCTGCCTCGTGGGGAGGCAGTTAATACTGATTGTTATTTGGAAATTTTGATAAAAACTTCCTCGTGCAATTCAAAATCGCCGGCGTGGTCGTGGAGTGTGTTTGCTTCATGAAAACACACGTCCACATGCAGCAAAAAAAATTTGAACTTCTCAAAGGTTTCAGATGGAATGTTTTTGATCATCCGCCGTACATTACAGGTCTTGCTCCGATCGATTTCCATCTGTTTACAAAATTCAAGGAATTTGTTGGAGGAAACCGCTATTAGAATGACGACGACTTCAAAACATTTGTTCGTCAGTGGCTCACTGGACTGACGACAGACTTCAGACAAGAGCATATAAAAATTAGTGCCACAATCTGACAAATGCTTCAACTTAGGTGGTAATTATGTGAAAAATAGCTTAAAAATGTAGATCATGATGAATATATAAAGTTAAAATAAATACAACAAATTTGTTATAAAACAAAAACGGTTTTCACTTTTTGTACCACCCTTGTATAATTTAATGGAATCAATTGATGTACATTTTTGTTCATTACAATTATTGCTCATTGTTACGATTTACTGTTTTGAATAAAATATTTCAATTCACCCCGGGTGAATTATAATATCACGTTAAAATATTGGAATACATGGTTTTGTTATTATCAACTAGCTATCTCTATCCGTTTGCTTCATAACGAACTAAAGAATATATTATCAGTGTTCACAGAACAGTACGTTTCCATTTTCAAACATAGTTAATTATTCGATATTTAATTTAATAATATTTTGTTTTCATTCGTGGACGTAAATTATCTGTAAAAGTTAGGAACTGAGTTAAAGAGTGGGCCTAAATTTAAAGAAATTGAAATCTTAACAATGCTTTCTATTTCTTAAGTCAACATATTAATCAGGGCATCTTGATCAGTAATGAAAAATAAATTTATATTATCTACTCGCTTCGCTTACGATTTACTCAAACTTTACGAAAATAAGGAAAAAAGTAATAGAAAAAAATATTAAACTCGCTCTTATTTTGGTAATTTTATTTTGTAATTTACACGCTTAGCATGCGTTTTAACAGAAAATTTAAACGATGAAAATTAATGAAAGTAATATTTTATGTTATTTTAAAGACATTTTTTGAAATTTTTAAAATGCATGTTTCTTTCTTCATCTTGCGGGGATTTATATGTCCTGAAAAAATTTCAGTGAAAAATTTCATAGGAATGAAAATTTAAACAAATAAAATACGAGACAAATTTACGCGGAATATTTTTTTGTTTTGAATTTTGATTGAGGAGATAATTCATATTTATTTTGATAATTTTTTTTCTTCTGTGTAATAATGTAATAAGTTCTGAAGGATGCTCAGTTAGTTCATAAACTGATTTATAGCTAGTTATTTTGATTTCTATCTTTGGAAAAGTAACTCTTTCCATTGTTCTACGAAGTTGAAATTTTAATAACGGTCCCAAATAAATGAAGCGTTATTAGGCTGAGTGTTTTCTCCGCTCTTGTTAATATGGAAAGGGAATTAATACGACTTTAATGTAAGCTAAATGAAGTTTTAGAGTTTTGTAAAAGGAGTTTTGTAAATACATGTAAATTGCTTTATTGTTTTTCTATCGATTTGAATTATTATTATTAATATTCTTACTGAGCTGTTGTAAGAGGTTTTCAACTTCCTTCACAGGATAAGCGTATGAACAGTTTTTAATTCTTATTATTTTATGAGTTATATTTAAATTCTATGAAAATGTTAAACCAGTTAATAACATTGTGGATAGTTTTCTTTAAAAGAATTAAAGTGAATAATTCCGTTCATCAGATAATGAATACATTAAAGAAAGTGATTTTGTATATTAGAATGAACATTAGTTTGGAATAATGAAGATGTAAGGTAAAGATAAATGACTGAAGATAATGGAATAGGAACTTATTTTTCTTTAAATTAATTATCATTGAAATTTTACATAGAGAGCTGGTATTTCATAGTAATTTAATTCTATCATTGTGGTTTAATCTAATTTCTCTTTGGAGTAATGTTGTGGTTACTGAAAACGTACGTAAATGTAAAATTTATTTTACTAATCCTGTTTTCATTTTTGTCCTGTTTTTTCCTCGTGCGTTTAAAATAAGAATATGTTTATAATAAAGAATATGCTGTGTAATTGAATTTTTAATTTTTAATCGATATATTTATTTGTCTCTTAAGAGTCGTAATCGTAAAATATACTTGGCTTGAAAATAAATCACTCCCCAGAACCGCAAAGCGTATTATAGGAATATGATTTTGTATTACGAAGGCCCGAATTTACCCGATGAGCATCTCAGGTATGGATTGGTTTTTTAATTTTTATAGAGCCACTAGATGGAAAATCCCGGGGAGATCTACGGGCAGAATTGGGGGTCTGTTCACGAAGGGTAGATGGACATGGACCTGCAGATTGATCCCGAACATCCAGAGAAGGTTGGGGCAAAATCACTGGCAACTGGGTACGAGTTGACCCAGTTTCTACCCGGTCACGGTTGCTTTAAAGTACATCTACGCGCGCGGAGCGTGACTATTGCGAAAGGGAGGACAAAAGACCACTTTCAGTTAGTGGGCGTCTATCCCGCTCGTAATCCCTCGGGAATCGGGTTATTTCTATTTAGGAGTGAGAAGCATATAGCTAATTAACGATGTCTAGGCAATTATTCCATAACAATTTTCTTTTTTCTAGCAGTTTAGCCGGAGCCACCATTTGAAATGAGGTTTTATTTAAAGACAACCCTCGTGATCTATTCTTATTATGTGATGTGTTTAAAATATTTAGTTGAACTATATAAAATTCACAGCATCCTATTAGGCTTATTAGGGAGGTTTAGAAGTGATGAAATTTTGTGTGAATACTGGAATTACATCAGAATATTTCAAATCCACAAACAGCAAGCAACATTTTTATTTTCTTCATTTCAAGAGTTTCTGTATAATCAATCGCATTTCCGTAGTGAAAGCAACTCTGATTTATCTTAGCTTGTGTCTGATACTTTTACAATTTTCAAAACCTAAAGAAAAGATTGGAATATGTTTTGGAAAGTAATAAATTAATGTATTTCTTTTTTATCAATTATAAGTTCACCGTTTATTTACTTCTATTCACTGATGATTTTATATCTTTGACTTTCGTGAACATTATTATAATAATGCTTTAAAGATATTATCTTAAAAATGTTTTAGTTCTTTTACTTTTTTCTTACGATATTTGTGATATGCTTTATTTAATATTCGGAAATCCTTATTTTGAAAAACGATTAAATGTGTAGAATTTAAAAATTAACTCGACTGAAAAATCGGAAAGTCAAGTATTATTTTAAAAGCTTTTAAGAGTACACTTTTTAAAGTCAGTATTAAATTTATTTCAAAAGTACCTTTCGCAGTCATTTGTGTAATATTAACTTGCTTAGCATATTCTAAGATTCCTTTTTGTTGGAATTAAATTTTTGTGATTAATCTACTTATACTTAATGGAAGTTATTATCAGTGTAAAATAGTTAAATCAAGACAGTAACTTTAGATTAGTAATGCGATTCACTTTTTATTTAAAATACTTAATTTTATAGGAATTACTAACACTTTTTCTGCAATACAAGTACTACGTATAATATTAATTGAACCTTTAAAAATCTAAATTTTTAATCGAACTATATTACACAGATTTTCATGTTGTCTCATTTTGTGTAATTGGCTAAGAACGGGTCAGACCGTATAAAAAAGTGTCCTAATATTTGTGTTTTATTGACCTTGTACTTCGAGTATCGTTTTTTTTATTTATAATAAATATTCTTCTTTATCATAAGCACTATATAAATAAGTATGTATTATTATTCTAACTGTATATAAATTTAAATTTGTTTAGAATTGTTTTAAGGTTACTATGTTTCTTCAAAAACTACTGAACCTATTGTAAATTCCTGCATATCTACTGTTATTTTCAAAGCGTTTAAAGTTACGTGTTATTATGGTTAAGAAACTAAAAACTAAAGAAACAATTTGATTTAGTCCTACAAATTTCTTCAAATTAAAATGAGCATATTTTATTTATCCGATAAAGAATTCTTCTATTAAATTAATCTACTGATCGATTCTTTTGTTAATCATGTTCTTATAATCTAGTAAAAATTCAATAATGATGTTTTATCGGCGGTACCACGGTACCGCCGATTCAGTTACGTGCTACCCAAATGAAACAGATCTATGAGGGCATGAACAGGGAAGATGCCACTAATCTCTTGCTTCAAGAATGACAAGAGAAGTGGAACGCCGCTACTACTGGGGGTTGGACAAATAAGCTTATTCCTGAGATAGGGGCGTGGCTGAGGAGGAAACACGACGTGTTATCTAATCACAATTCCCCTCCGGTCACGGAGGATTTGGTGTATACTCAATTTAAAAGAAGCTAGCCCCCAAATTGTGTGTACTGCGGTCAAGAGAACACTCCCTGCCAAAATTTTTTTAATGTGCAAGATGGGAGGATCTAAAAGCCAGATATAACATAAAAGAGATTATCCCGGAAACTACAACAAAGTATATGTTGAGAGGTAAGAAGAATGGCTGACAATAGAGAGATTCGTGGCTGAGGGTATACGTGCAAAGGAAGTGGCTTATAAAACTGGAAGGAGTTACTTTAAAAAAAAATAAAAAATAAAAAAAAATAACCGAGAACCAGCTCTGCTGGGGCAGGGCTCAGAGAAACGGCATAGCCGGGCCCAGTGTCCCTGGCCTTCTACAACAACCAAATGTAGCTAGTATGTGGTTATTGCATTGGAGCTGTCTTTTTAAGGGATATTTTATAAAATATTTATTTGTATAAATTATAGCAGAGGCCAGTTTGTTAAGCACTGGTACTGTACGCTAGAGATAGAGAAGGAACTTGCCATTAATTAGTAAATTTTATTTGCTTTATATTTCTGTTTAGTTTTTCTCAGTTTATTGTACATTCAGAAAGCGCGTGAATTTTTTTTATTCGACAGAAAAAAAGGATTTGTAAGATTTAATAATTAAATTTTGTTATTATGATAGAATTCTTTCAAAATGAGTGGATTTTAATGAAAATAATCTAAAAATTGTGCCGGGAATGGTAGCGTGTCAGCCTTTCATCCGGAGGTACCGGGTTCGAATCCCGGACAGGCATGGAATTTTCACAGGCTACAAATAAATGTCATTCATCTCATCCTCCGAAGCAATACCGGTGGTCCCGTAGGTTAAAAAAAGTTGTAAACGGGATGTTACAAATACTAATTGTAGTAGTAAAATAAGACCACTCTAAATCAAGAGAACGAAAAAAAAGATTCTTGCGTAGTTATTTTTTATTGCAATTAAGAAAACTTTTTCCAAAATCCGAAATTTCTTGGTATCTGGTTAAATCTGCGTTCCTTATCGGCCAAATTTACTTTTCTAAAAATTATAGGAATTTGAAAATTTGGATGTGTAGATACAATTTCCAAAATATTCGTTTCTATTTGCCTTTATTATCGTTTTATTTGTTCTATAAAAATAAATTTATGAATATTCACTTAAGCACCTATCTCTGAGAATAAACATTTGTTTCATAGGTATAGGAAGAAACATTTAACACGATTTGTAGATTGGTGAGTAACAAGCTGATCCAAGAAATGTACTACATACTACAGCAAAAAGCAGTGGCAAAATGAAATAATATTAAGCCAGGACTGGGTAAAACTATGTAGAAGAGTTCTATAAGGCTGCTGTCTATTAAAACGTAATTTAATATTTCTTATCGAAAATATAATCAATATACTAAATGGAGACAGAAGAATAAATTTAATGGGATAAAAGATAAGCTTTTCAGATTTCTCGATGATATGAAGATTCTCAAAATCAAAATATACCCTCTTCTATCGGCATCAAAATACTTTTGTTCGAGTCAGTGTTGGTGTAACTGTGGATATGCATATAAGAAAGGTGGTGAGGAAGGATTTATTCTGTCGTACGAACGGGTTGGAAATAACGCTTTCGTTCGTAAATGCTGATCTACCGAAGAATGTTTAAAAAGAATGCTTTAAAAAGAATTAGGTACAGAAAGAATAATACGATTTTCTGCCTATTTTACCTCTGTTTTGCTTTAATAAATAACCGATTTTTAAAAGTTTTTATTTACTTTTTATTCGCTGTATTTACATTACCTTTCTCAGAATTAAATTCTCTGTAAGTTTTGCTAATAAATCTTCCGCATTTATTAATCATTTAACAAAGCTATTGTACTGCAAACCTAAAAAAAAATTTTTCCGACACCGAATTCTGTGTTTTACGTCGGATATTTTAAAATCTACTGGAGTTACAGTGCTGGGTTTTGTTTTGTACTATTTCCCAGCTCAAATTACATAAGAAATCACCAACTTTACTTCTTAATTTGGGTTTCAAAAATTACAGTTTCAAAAATTACTTGTTTTCATGAAAAGAGCTGAAATCCAGACGAAATCTTGAAAGGCGATGTCCTTTTTCTCCGTGGGATACTGTATATATATAAATTTTTTTCAGTAATTTGTTTAAAAAAAAACATTGCTTATAGATAACATTGAAAAGATACTGAATAAACTTATAAAAAAAAGACCTGTAAAACCGTGCTAAGGTCAGCTGACAACATTTTAAACTACTACCTGTGGGACCAATTGCAATCATTAATATATGGGAAAAAGTGTAGTACACTATGAGTTAGCTATTAAAATTCTCAGTGCGCTAACTGAGAAAATACAGAATACAAAATAGAGAATACAAAAGAACCCATTGAAATACGGAAAGCTGCCAAAAACCCGGAAAGAGTGCTGTATCCACTATGGCGGAGGACATTTTCAATAGTTTATTTATTTGAGTTTCTATTTATTATTTTTCTAAAATATTTAATTATTTTTTGTAATATTGAAAATTTTTATTCATTTAGTATCTAATCAAAATCCACCACATTTCGATATGTTTTGTTTTTAATGAACTTCGAAGTTGTTACGATTGTATTTAATATCTGTAGATTTATTCATACTCATTTACTCAGAATTAAATTCTCTACAAGTTTTAACAAAGCTATTTTACGTATGTTTTTTGACCCAAATACTGAAAAATCATTTCGCTTGAAATTTTATCCAAAATTTTCCAAAAAAATTTGAAAATAAAGTTTTGGGATTTTTTTTTCAATTTTCAGGTCAGATTTCATATAAAACCATTAAATTTACTTCATAATTTGAGTCTGAAGAATTAAGTATGGCTTAATTTTACTGAAACGCAGTATTCAGGGCGAAATCTTTTGCCAGCCGAAATTCATTAACGAAGCTTTCCGAACTTGTGTTTATATGAACGTTATTTATTATTTTCACCAATAAAACATGTCCTGAAAATTTATTTCATTCTTCGTGAATCACTGTATACCTCCTTTTTTTCCTAAATGAGTTAATCACGTAGTAAAATATTTCCCAAATTAGGGGTTAGGAATTAATTTAAAAAAGTATACATTTTATATTCAAAATATTTTGTTCTATTTGGGGTGTTTCTAACCGTTAAAAACATTTTATAATATTTTATCACCGACTAGCCGTTGCACAAAATTGAATTTATGTTTATAATATTTTACTATTTTTAAAAATAATTCTAGATCGTTCTTTTTTGAATAGTTATTTTTATTTAAACAATAAAGTAAGGAGTTAAGAGATGGGATGAGAGAAAAGTAATTTTCTAGATTTATTTACAAAGGGAACGATTCAATTTTAACTTTTTTGTAAATACTGGGAAACTTTAGCTAAATTGATACAAGTTTTCTTGTAATTTTAAAATTAGATAAAAGATTATTTTTCAATTTAATTGATGGTGTATGTTCTTTATTTACAAATAGATTAATAAAAAATATTACATCTGTTTAATGAAATATCAAACAAAAGGGATATATAAAAGTGTTTTCTTGACAACAAAGAGGAATCTTTTCTTTTGCGTAAATTGAATGTATGGTAGATATTCTTTAAATTGAAATTTATCTTTTCGTTTTTTTCAAAAGAATGAATATGAATTTAATTACTTTTAAAGCATAATTTCCATTTCTGAATAGTATAAAGACATTTTTTATAGATTAATAGTTTTTTTAAATTTTTATTAATGTTATATAATAACAAAACAAATGTTTAATAAAATAAATAATGAACAATTGTGTTACAATAGATTAGGAATAGAAATTATAATATATATTATAATAGAGTAGGAATAGTAATGGATATTGATGAAATGGTCACAAACAGCTTTTGTAGTATTTATTTCTGAACATCATTAATACTACAAATAGTCACCAAAAACAATTTTGTGTTGATACATGATATAACACAACGAAAGCTTATTTTATGTTTGACAAAGGCTAATTAACCTTTTTTTGAAAGCCGTTGAAAGGTATGATAAAGCAGTAAAAGTGGAGGAAGTCTGACGTTCTATTGTGTACGTATGTAAATCATCCGTTCAGCGTTTTTATTTTGACAACAAAACGAATCCTTAAAAGTAAGATCAAATATTAACCGTTTTTTCGCCTTTCATACGTAGCTTGTTTTATAATTTTTCCTAAAGTTTCAAAGTATGGCAGTAAAATAAAAATCTTTTCACCATTTTGAGGATTGAGAAAATTAAGACAATCTAAGATGTAATACGTTCTGGCAGTTTTGAAAATTGGTTAAAAACCTTATGAGAATAATTGTATCATCGTTAACATCGTTCATTGTAAATTATGAAAATAGAGTTAACACGATTGTTGAAGAGCACAATGACAAATGAAAGAAAAGTGCCTTCCACGTTTCTACTTTGCTATAATTTTTTTTTACTCCCACTCTTAGATACAGTTCTGAAGTGTAATGTAAGGGGGTACAGTTGAAAAATTACTTATTACCGACAAGATAAATTTATGCGGCTTCATCTTTTTTGACATGATGGGTTAATACAAGACTAGTAGTTAAAAGTGCTAAGTCTAGCGTTTATGCTGATGTCTTTTGTCAGTGGGATTGAATTCTGCTTTTCAATGTTTAACTACTTGTGAATAAATCCTGACGATTAATTTAAATTCTGTTTTGTTGTAATCACTGTCTGTTGTTATTATTATTTGTTTATTATCGTTGTTTATTATTATTATTATTGTCATTATCCTGATTATTATTGTGAGTTGTTTTCTATTTTCATTTATTATTCTTATTGCTATTGCTATTATTTATTTATGTTATTTTATTTATTTTAAACTAATAAACTGTAATTACATAAACATTTTCAATTGTCAATCTCTCAGTATCCTGATCTAGCCGGGAACACGCGACAATATTTAAAATAAATTCTATAATAGTGTACATTTACTATCAGTAAACGATAATTTAATAAATTAAACGAACTTTTTTGAAAATTTTTGTAAATATTTACTGCATGATATTTCTATATTTAAGCCTTTCATCCGGAGGTCTTGGGTTCGAATCCCAGTCAGGCATAACATTTTTCATACGCTACAAAGTTTCCATTTCATAATCCTGTGCTTCCAGCTTATATGGTGAAATATCACAAAAAAATATTGTTTACTTCTTGCTTATGATATACTTAAGTTTTTTTTAAAATTAAATACGTAAATTTTTTGATAGTTTATCTATATCATGGGATTTTAATGATCATGTTCTTCAGAAGAGATAATTCACCCTATGTTTTCCCTTGAAAAGATCTTCATGTTATATAAACAATAAAACAGATGAATTTTCATGCTGTTAAGATTGATATTAGAACAACATATATTAGACTATTTGGCGTACATAATCAGTTTCACGGAATATAATTTGCTAACCTATTTACTAATTAAGAGAACTTATAATGAGATTTTATTGATACCTTAAAGATATTTTTTTAAATTAAATATACAGTTTTGAAATTTTTTTAAGACTAGACCTCGATCTTTTTCTATTAAATTTAACATATTATGGGTGTGTAGACGGAGAAAGTAAAATGGGTATATAGAGTAAGTAACATAGAAGTATTAAGAAGAATAGATGAAGATAAAACAATATTGACGACTATCAGAAGGAGGAAAACTATCAATGACGTTCATAAAAATAAAACAAAAAATTTCCAATTTATTTATAAAATTAACTAATCTTTCATCTGTAAAAGCATCGTTATTGGGTGCAAGAAATAAAGTTTAAAAGAAGAGTTCAATTTCGACCGTAGATGGATGAAAAATGAATATTTTTTATACTTCGAGTCCAGAAAGTTGTGTTGTCATAAAATCGAAGAGTTATATGATTTTAAAGGGCTCCCGTTGGGAGTTTTAATATTAAGGCGGAATTCAGGGACACAATTATATTTTTCTGCTAGCTATAACTTCGGTATCTGAAAATAAGCCGCTCTGACCGTACAACTTCTAATTACCGTTAATTGTTCTTCTGAATTTAAATCTTTAAGGAATTTAGTATAATAATTATACATTTAAATAAAAATTCCAGAACCGTTTATTTACATCTTTTTCTCAAACTATACTTATTTTTATTTATTTAAATTTTTGTAAGTCATATCTCATAGCAGATATGACTTAGAAAAACCCCCTTGACTCTTAAGACTGATATAAAAGGAATATTCAAAATTCAATTTAACTATATATCTGATTTTTATATTTCCAGTCTTCTTAACGGTAAATATTACTGTAATTATCTCAATCCAACTAGGATTCTATCGGTTCAAAGAAAAGGAATTTTAAACGCATGATAAAAAATTGAATAAAGTCAAATCAACATATTATATGTTAAACATATGGTCATAGCAACATGATCAATAAAACTGCATAATTTTTATCCATAGAGAATAAATAAAATCTGTGCAATTTTGTTAAATGAAATGTTACTATTTAAATGAGGTCATAAAAATAACGCATACATATTAAGAAACACAAAATAGGGCATTATTTTTTATACTTTATAATTTTCAATTAGTAGATACTAGTTGGAATTACTAATTTACTTTTCTTTATTTATTTTTGTTTTATAAAATTTTGTTTTTTAAAATCTGTTTTATTTACTTTTGTTTTTAATTTATTTATGTATCTGTTTAAAATATGTGTACATATACCACTTTCTGCTTGTTATTTTTCTTTTATTTGAATTTACTTATGGTTCCGGTAAATTGGAACCGATTGTAAATTAAACTGGAACTGATTGTAAATTTACATTGCGGCAAAAAAAAAGAAAAAAAACTATTCCTTTCACTTTCCTGGTGAATATGGCTAGAATGGCCCTGTATTAACGGAAAAAGTATGGTGATATATCAAAAATTGGGTGTCGGATACTTTTCAAATCATTACGTGTTAGGATCTATCTAGTTCATCCAAACAAAAAAAGTATGTGCTACTTATTCACGTATACGTTATGTGTGTAGCACTAATTTTTGCCTTACATTTCAGGATTGACCTAATTGATTTTTTTCCAGATTTGGCTCAAATATTTCTATGTATGGAGAATTGAACATATTAGTTTTTTCAAAATTCGTTAAGGGTGTGAGAGGGATATCGCGAAAAAACAATTAAATTTTTCCTCAGGGGCATTTTAGGGAAATCTTTACTAAAACAAATTTGTTAATCTAAAATATAAATAATCCTTTATAAACCTTTATAAATTCGTTTGAATATACCTTTATAAATAATCCAATTTTTTTTTCAAAAATCCACTACCACTTCTTAAAATTGAAATGTATATATATTTGTTCTTTAGCCCTATTTCTATTTAGTTTAAAAATATTTCAAAACTTTTTTGTAAGTATATACTTCATATACAACACTATCAAAAAAATGTCTAAAAGTTTTTTAAATTATAGACACCGGACCTAAATGCAGGAAACGTTTTTGAAAATTTTATTTTTCTTATTTTTAGCCTTTACTGAAGATTTCGAAAAAAATTACTTAAGAAAATTTGTTAAAAGGTTAACCTGTATATGAATATTAAAAAAAAATGAATCTGGTTATTAAGTTTGTAATTCATTGGCAAAGAAATAACGAGCCAATCGAAAAAATTGTATTTAATAAATAATATTTGAAATTGAAGCCAACAAATCCAGTAAATGATCATCTGATAGCTCATCATGAGAATGTGAAATTTCTCGTTAACATATGTCAATCATATCTATCATTCCTCTGTCATACATCCCAGTATGTATTAGCTCAACACCATGTCAAGAATGTCAAACTGATGTTAATTTAACAAGACAATAAAGAAATACGTAATAAAAAATAAACAGAATTAATAATTTAGATTTCTTTATTGTTTTTTATATATCTTTATTTTGTGTATTAAATCTTTATGTTTTCTTTCATATTACGAAGGAATCGGATTTAATTTATATTTATATCTGTGTATAATTAAGCGACATTTATACGTAGCTTTTCTTATTGTGTAATTTTATTTATATTATTTTATCTTGAAATATTTTGCTTTTATGTATAATACGAACTTAACGCGACGGTAAGAGTTATTAAGTGAAAAGTACCAGATTGTTTGCCGTGAATCAAAACAAAGACCCATTGATCTAAAACACAATACAAATTTTGTTCATTTGGAGCTAGAAAATATAATTCAGGAGGAGATTAAATTCATTCTGGAATGGATTCTAGAGCTTGAAATAAGGAAAAAATGTCAGATAAACATATATCCGAAAAAGCTTTGTTAATCTACTTATGGCTAGAGAAAATTTTCTCCGGGATTCAGTTCTCCTAGTGAAATAAGGTCATACTTACATTTTTAAGGCGTTATATAAGGGGTAAACTTGATAGTTTTTTTTTGGCTTAAAAAATCTAATAAAATAAGTCCCAGAACTGTATCTTCTGTAGTTTTCTTGATTTGCAACGTAAAACGGAAAAATTCGGTGACGAAAAACACTTTTCTTTTAGGTTTGAAGTACAATAACTATAGCCATTAGAAGTACAATAAAAAATTTACCCATTTATTATCAAAATGTGTAGAACATTTTATTCTGAGAAAATCTATCTAATAAAGGCTATGTAAAACAAAAAGAATCACACTGTTGATATGATATTTGTACACTACTTATGCGATGGAAGAATACCTACGTAGGGATCCTGGACGAGTAGTTCCAAATTGAAAGGTATTTTGTAGCATTATTAATAATCTCTGCGAGAATTGTACACTTCCCAGTGCTCATATTTCATCTGAACGTCGACCGGTACGTAGTAAGATTCCTCAAATGGTACAGCTTATTCCCACACAACGAGCACAGAAAGAATCGCTACACGATTCAACATTCCACAAAGTACAGTATGGAGGGCAATACATGCTCACGGATTACGTCCTTATCATTTTCAGAAAGTTCAATACTTCCAGCTTGGTGACCACGCCAGACAACTGTACTTTTGTCAATGGGTTGACAAAAATTGCCACATAATTCTGTACTATTTTCGGACGTTACTTTTATCCGTAATGGCGTAAACAAAATACCGAATTCGCATCGATGATCTGAACAAAACCCACATGCTGTAGTCAAATCAAATTTCCACCAACGATTTTAGGTGAATGTTTGGTCCGACATGATCGACAATCAATTAATAGGTCCTTTTATATCAGGTGTTACGGAGAGAAATTATCTGGACTTTTTAGGCAATGAATTTCTTACAGTGCTTGAAAATTTTTCATTTGGTGAAACGAATTGTAATGTACTTCGACTTGATGAAGGACCAATACATTTCATGAATGAAGTAAGACAGTTCTGAGATGAAATATTTACTGGTTAATGGAACGGACGTAGAGGGCCGGTAAATTGGCCACCTAGATCACTGGACCTTACTCCGTTAGAATACTGTTGGTGGGATAGATGAAATACGAAGTATAAAAGCAAAACGTAGATACACGTGAACTGATCGCTCGCATTCTCAATGCCTCATCAAGGAATCCGAAGATATCATTAGGTTGGTTACAGAAAATGTAAGGAAACGAGTTGAAAAGTGTATCGATGTCAGTGGTGGAATTTTCAAAGATTCATTGTGAATTAATACAGTAAAAACCAAAGTATTTTAATTTTTTAAAGTAATTAAAAACAGCTGTTTTTAAATTTTACAAATTCATAACATTTTTCGGATAATTTTTGTTCCGTTTTGTTTTTAAAAATAAAAGTTAAATTTTTTCGTTTCATAGATTTTATTACTTAAATTTTGCCAAAATTAATTTCTTTATAAGTTTTGATAGTAAAATTTACGTCTTTCTTAGTCATTTAACAAAGTTATTATACTTCAGACGAAAAAAACGTGTGTTTCGTCACCAATTTTTTATGTTTTAGTTGGATTTCATGAAAACTACAGAAGGTACAGTTTTGGCACCTGATTTATTCAAATTTTCAGGTCAATAAACATAAGAAACCATCAAGTTTATCCCTTATGTAACACCTTAAAAATTTAAGTATGACCTCATTCACCGGGGGGAATTGAAAACGCTTGCCGTAACTCGATAAAAAAGCGTTTTTAGACTTATGTTTGTATAAAAACGTTTTCGCTTATTTCAAGCTCTAGAATCAGTTCCCAAATTATTTCTCTTTTCTCCTGAATCACGCTGTCTATGTAGGTTCTCTCGCATTTGCAATCTTGTCAATTTATATTGAAATTTCAGTTTTTTAGTTCTCAGGGATGTTTTGCACAGGTAATCTTTTCTAATTATGTACGTTTTCTGGGCCGTCAACCTTTAACGTCTGCAATACCTTAACAAAGTACAAACTCCAATTTTTGTTCTAAGAATTAAACCGAAGGTTATTTTCAGGTTTAGACTCAAAATCGGGTTATTAATCAATCATACAAACCTCATTAGTTTCATAAGTAGCTAAAATAAATTCTCATTCTAAAGATCTAAATAGTTACAATTCATAGAAATTCTATCATTTATAGTCAATTTCTTAACAAACTGCCCTTCCACGGTCTAATCCACTTCATTACTATTGTAGACAGTTTCAGCGGCTTATAATACTTAGCCCTTAAGGTTTACAATTTCAAAATAAGGTTAACAGGCAAACGATTTGATTCAGTGACAATGTCCAGCACTTCTAAGTGTTTAACAATATTTAATAACTAATTCTACACCAGACTACTGATACTTCGTCCTGAATAAGAGATACAAATAGACCGCGCAAGTTTATCACGATACATTCTGCTGTTAATCACCACCAAGGAGTGGGCCTCCATAAAATCTGTAATCTAGCTTCACAAAATTATCACTATTTTTTTGTGTTCAGAAACGATTTCAATTCCAGAAATATAAAAATCAATTAGTGAAAGGAAGCTATTCCGACAGTTACGCATCGTCAGTGACAAACATATCATTATTAATTTCTTTTAAAAAAGGTATTTTAAATGCATTTCAAAGATCTCTAATATGTAATCCATCAACATTTTTATTTTTATGATTACCAGTATCTGAAATGTATTCTTATTTTGAGCTGTTAATTTTATCGCTTTCCGTTTTTTCAGTCCATTACCACTTTCATTTTTGCCATTCCTCTAATCTAATTTAGTGCAGGACCTCCACTACGTGCAGATGTAGATTTTTTCGCAGATGATTGGCCTTCCTTTCAGGTAATTGCCCCTCCATATTCTAATTTTCCATATTTGATGCAGTGGCTGAGACCATGCTTGTTCTACCATCCTGCTCTTTTTCTTGAAGCTGATCCAGTGTCCGTAACTCGCCAATTACCAACAATGTTTATCCTCCCAGAAAAGATTTACAATCGTTATTCATCCTCAATCTGAATATTCGCGCGCGCGCATGTGTGACAACATTATTACTTTTTTTCGATTTGAAACGTCTTTAGTGTAGATTTTTAAAATAAAATATGTTAGCCTAATTTGTTATTAATAGATACAATTTATATAACGATAAAAAGAAGAAATTTCAACCTTACACATAGTCTAGTGTAGATACCATCGAGTGTCCGTCGGGCCATAGCAATATGCATGCAGTCTGTCCACTTTTTCTGCAACATAAATTAAAAAAACAGATATTTAAGTAAATAATTTTTCAAAATATATTATTTTTCTGTTGTGTTTCATAACAATATGTATTTTTTTAAACAAAAATTTATAATTTTGTTAGTTTTTAACATTGGCTAAATAAATGTTTATAATTTGAATTTGGGGAAAAATGAATGGTTTATAAGTTATTAGGTTTATTTTAGGGATAAAAGTCACGTCGTCTATTAGGAGGTTGTATGGACGCGTTATAAAAATGAGGATATAGAGGGAAATAGTAATTGGAGAGGAGCAGGCTGGCTTTACAGCAGGAAGGTCATCGTGGATAATATTTTCATTCTGAGATAACTTTTAAGTAAAATGGAAGTTAGAATTTTAGAGACCTACACGGTTTACCTAGACCTCTCTTTTTTTGTTTAGCCTCCGGAACCAGTGTAAGGTATTATTACTTCAGAGGATGAATGAGGATATTATGTATGAATGTAAATGAAATGTAGTCTTGTACAGCCTCAGGTCGACTGTTCCTGAGATGTGTGGTTAATTGAAACCCAACCACCAAACACCGGTATCCACGATCTACTCTTCAAAACCGAACGAAACTAACTGCCTTTACAAGGACGACTGTTCGAAATTTGGATCCGGTACATTAAGATCAACGTTTCGCTCCGGTACTGGCCCGGCTCGAAACCGCAATCCAAATACCTCGGCCTCCCTGCCTCTTTGCAATCCCCACATGACTGCCCGAACTTTCACCACTAAAGCGATTTAGAGAGTGTTTTAATACATTAGTAGCTTAGAAGGAGGTTGTTTTAAAGATATCAGTGCATAAAATTAAGGCTCTGCGCTGGGCACTTCTTAACTTATGAACAAGTGCTCTCTATTCATATCTAACCTATGCACCCAAACAGGCGCCGGGTAAGAGGTCATGCCTTCGAAAATACCTTGGTTCTCCATGTACATTTGACGGCCTGACAGCTCATAGTCTTTACCGAGCAATTCTCCTAAGTTTGTGCATGACAAAGACGGCGTCCGACGCTACTTGCCTAATGTGATTGATAAACAGCAACTTCTCATCAAACAAAATTTAGAAAACAGTTCGTATAGATGTTTTCCCAGAGCCGTTCCACGACTAGCCTTTCCAGCAACTTACTGATAACCGGCAAGAGGCTGATGGGTCGATCACAGCCGACCTCACTAGAATCCTTTCCTGGTTTTAAGGGCACCACCATAGCCACCTTCCAACAAGTCGGAAAGCAACTCCAGCTAAGGCACCCCGAGAACAGCCTGCCAAGCGGCACTCTTGTGATGGGCAAAGTTGGCGGAATAGAAGAGTTTGGTGGTTGGGATGTGAGAGACGGCCTTCATAGCTGTAAACACTCGCCTTGATAAAGGTGCTTAATTTTAGTTCGCAACCAAGTTTAAAATGTTATAATTTTAAAAATCTGTAGTGAACACCACATTACTTCCTTGTACGCCTATCAAATTACATATACATATGTTTTTACAATCAGAGGTTAATAATTATTATTAATAAATCAATATATTTAAATTAAAAAAAAATTGTTTACTATCAGAGGTTAATAATTATTAATAAATCAATATATTTAAAAAAAAAAAAAAAGTTAAAAAAAAGGGAAATGAAGTCGGATTCGAACTGAGATGACTTTCCCTTGTACGATACAAATATTTCATTTGGTTATAACTTTGGAACCAATGAAAATAATTTCCACTTATGATATGTCATTGAAAATTTCTCAATGAGGGCTGATTAGTGCAGTTAAGAAAAAGTCCAAAATACATTTTTTTTTGATTTTGGGATTTCTTTTGGATACTCTTAGTCCGTTCGATAGTAATCAAAAGGGGAGGTGCACGACTAGATGTTACAACAGTTCTAAATCCAAAAGTTCAACATTCTACGGCTAATCGTTTTTGAATTGTGCGAGATACATGCGTACGTTCGTACGTACATACATACGTACATATGTCACGCCGAAACTAGTCAAAATGTATTCAGGGATGGTAAAAATGTATATTTCCGTTGAAATCTGAAAATCGAAATTTATCGCTTTCACAATACTTCCTTTACTTCGTACAAGGAATTAAAAAGAATTAAATGCTATTTTATTATGCGTTTTTGAAGTCGGTTAATTAAAAAAAAAATATTCTTTTTAACCTGGAAATTTTTCAATAAGAAAACATCTTTTTCATCTTTAAAAAAAAAAGTTATATTATTTGAGGAACAAGGTTATTCAAAATATTTTTTACAAAGTATTTTTTTTTTTAAATTTAAACCTAGATGGCCATTTTAATTCGGAATGTTTATGGTTTTAATAAATCTATATTGAACTCAGTAATATAGCGTCATTATTATTTTAATATCTATTGTGTTCATAATTTTGCCTAAAGGTAAAATATAAAATTATTTAAACATTAAATGAAAACTGAAGTAAATTTGAAATGTGACTGTTAATACTTTTGTTATGGAATTTTTTGTGTTAATAATTTTCATTGTGTAACATTCATCCGATAGCATTCCTACGGGCTCCCTGTTTCCATCATCACGCAGAAATACTCTTTCAACATACAGATACATCCACATACCACATATATTCCACAAATTAATTTAAAGCACTAGTATGTAGATTACATTATCTTATTGTACCAAGGGAAAACAAAAAAAAAAAAATTGAACAGTTATTAACAGAATAGATTAAATTTTACAGCTGAATTACACCTCGAATAAATTCTCTTTATCTATCGTAGAAATCAATCCAGATACTCAGTACATACAGAAAATTAATAATGATTGACATATTCACAATTCTAAATCTATCCGACACTTGATATTACAACTAGTTTTTATAACCGGTCATTTAACAAGTGAATTTTCAAGTAATTATTTTCATCTGGAATTAGAAAAAAAACTTGTACGTTCGTTTTGATAAGCTCAGAATGTATAAATATATAAAGAAGAATGTGTGTGTGTTCGTTTGTCTTTTATACAGATGTTTAGTTTTATTCCGATCGTGATGAAATTTTGCACACCAACAGTTCCAAACAAGAGGAAAATTGTTATTTACATATAATTTTGAAAAAGCTACCCCATCCCTTTTTCCAACCCCTTAAGCAAAGTTTAACGGGCAGCTTTGCGGTTTATCGCAAATATCTCTCAAACCGCGTGAGGAAATCTACCAAAAAGGAAAAATATGGCTTTCTAAAAGCCCATAAAATTTTCTACAAAATACAGTTTGCTTAGATCTGATAGTTCTACAGTTATTAAAAGCTGAAGATTGGTGCACAACTATTTTGTTTTGTATCTCGTGACTGTGAAGTCACCATTTCGCTTGCCAAATCCTCATTCCTTTCCGTCCGCACAAGCGCTTTCCTATCTTCTCCCTTCCCTCTCCAACATCGTGGTTGGGTATATAAGGACGCCGCTGGTCTCGGATGACAGACTCTTCGTAATAAACACATCTCGTCAGCCTGCCCTTCTGGCAGGCAGGTTCTTTTGTTGGTCTTAAATATTTAAAATTTATAATTATTACATTCATACTGGCACTAGACCGCATTGCCAACTGCGCAAAAACTGCTTGTGCCAGAATTTCTCATAATTAGTTCTTCTTCCTGCTAAAAACAAAGCAGAAGAGGAAGGATGACGAAGTCTATTCTCTCGTCCGCTTAGATCTTTACAGAACTAGCGGTTATTCAAAGGTTAAAAGAAGAGAAAAGGAATAGGTACTACAAGATCATTCAAAAACCACTTCCGCTATCTTATGCTTTCCTTAGTTAGCGTCAGTAAGTAAAATAAGTCTAGAAAGTGCTATTCTAGTTCACCTCAAGCAACCCGCACTCGATTGTAACCTAGTTACAGAGTAGAGTGCGGCATAGGATCAGGCCCTAAAATCGTTTCTGTCTTCTAACCCATACGGGAGGGGCCCCCCTAATTATAAGGCATTCTGCTCACTCTAAACGGAAAGCGAGCGCACCACGGATGATAAGTAAGCACATCGGTCCGTCGGGTTCATGTCACTGAAAACTCCTTTGGATTGGAACGCAGTCACGAAATTAACAGTCACCTTGATTACAGACCAGTTTAATATCTATTACCCGTCAGATTACTGGAAAAACCCAGCAGCAAAGGATTTTTGTTCGCATACTGCAATAGCTAGGATGATACTGCATCCTCCAACATGCTTTTCGTTACGACGGATGACAGTTTACGATACACAAGCGAAAAAATTTCCAATAAATTTTTTAAATCATTTATCAGTTTATAAAACCATATAAATAAGATATTATGAAATGTATTATCATATATCATTTATTATATAAATCTGAAGGTTTGTTTGTTAGTCAATCACGCAAAAACTACTGAACCGATTTCGATGAATGTTTTTTTATTTTCTTTCTTTTTTTATAGGATACATTGTTGTAAGTGCGAAGCCGTGGGTTGGAGCTAGTAAAAATATAAAAAGAAGTGTCAAATTACCATTTTTATGTTATAATTTATAAATAAAAAATTTAATGAAATATTTAGCGCTAGAGTGAACGTATTTAGTAAGTCTCGCAGAAAATGACCCGCATGAATATTTTCTTATATTCAGTATCTATAGTGTAATTGATGTTATAACGTGTGTTATAATGTGTTATAACGTGATGTTAAAACATTTTCTTTTCCGAAATTATTTCAAAAACAATTTTTTTTTTCAAATATCATTCACTCCCGTCATAGTAACAGTTATTTGTATTTATTGTTTACATTTTCTTATTTACCATTACGTTTTTTAAATTTTAAAGTAACTATTCACGATTAAACAGCTAATATTCGAAAAATGGCTGATAACTGGAAAACCGCTTGTTCAATAACGCTGAAATTAGTTGTGGACATTGAGAAAAGGTTTCTTATTACACACTAATAGGACATATTAGTAGAATTTTTTTGTATTTTTTTCACATAATCAAATCTTATTAGATTAAAAAGTAATCCAAAAAGTTCCTTTATTTAGTTTTTTAGGTTCAAAGTTTTGAAGAAAATAATAAGTTATTCCAAATAAAAAGAATCCCAGTTAATAACGCAATGAAACGGGGTGGGAGAAAAAGTTTTTTTGTATTATTTCGGTTGATTGCTATAGAATCGCTTAACTCTGGTAGTATTAATCAAACCTGGTAAAATTTGCGGGCTTTTGGAAGAAGAAAAAGATTATTTTTCGAAAGGTATATTAATGATTATATTAGTTCATTCATCTATTAAAAACTTATTGCGTCTTGAATATGAGTGAAAATAAATAAGAAATTCGGTACATTTTGAAATTTTATAAAAAATGGGAAGACTGCGACTCATGCTGTTAAAGAAAATTGTGTTGTTTTTAGCGATGATCAGCACATATGGCATATAGGTGGTTCAAACGTTTTCAGTCCGAAAATTTTTATGTCAATGATTCATCTCGCTCTGGTCGGTGTTAATGAAAAATTTGACAAAATCATGCAAAAAACTGAGTAAGACCTACACACTAGCAGACTTGATATCACTAACGAACAAAACATAAACTACAAAACAGTTTTAAACCACTTGAAGAAGGCTGGATATAAAAAAACTGTATACTTGGATGCCAGTGATTTAAAAATGTTTAAATAAAACCATTTTGGAATGGTTCATTTCATTACGGGCGATAAAAAATGAATCACGTACGACAATTATGTGCGGAAAGGATTGAGTTCGAAGTATAGTGAAGTTCGACAAAAGGTGGAAAAGCCAAGATTGAAGCAAAAAAAAGTGATGCTGTGTGTGTGTGTGTGTGTGTGTGTGTGTGTGTGGGTGATTATCTACTGTAAATATTGGAAAAATTACGCAAAACAATCGAGATAAAGGGACTAAAATTGGAAAGGTATCGTCTTCTATAACGACAGCGCCAGACCCCACATATTTTTGGTGACCCATAGAAAATTTAAAGTGCTTGACTGAGAAGTTTTGATACACTCACCGTATAGTACTGAACTTCCACCAACAGAATACTATCTGGTTTGGTCTCTGCAGAACTGTCTTAATGGTATAAAGTTGGCTTCAAAAGAGGTCTATGAAAATCACTTGTCACAGTTTTTTGTCCCAAAAGTACAGAAGTTCTACAGTGACAGGATTATGATTTTATCTCAAAATAGCTAAAGGCAGTCGATAAAAAAAAATATACTGTTTGGTTTAATAAATTTAATTTGAAATATAAAAAACCATATATTTACTTTTTAGTTAAAATACGTAGAACTTTTTCCCTCAATCCTTCATCACATTTTGGCAGAAAACTGCTTGAATCACTCCATGATTTTTTTTACCATCGTTATTAAGTGATTTATTATGCTTCAAATTCGTTGCTAAATATATAGCATCGCTTCAAATGTAGTATACTAATTTTTACTTTTTTAAATTCTTCCATAATTTTTTCTATTATCCTATTTTTAATTTCTTCTTTTCTTCCCAACTTGCTTTGATGATGGATATTATTTTAAATAAATTTACATTTTAATAATCTCTTTTAAAAAAAGAGGTGAATAGTGTCCGTTACAAGGAGCGGATATTATTTAGTTAACTAAAAGACGCTTGAATGCAAATATCTACAATTGTTCATACTACTTTGTGTAACAATTTTTAATATCTTTGAATGTCAAACTAAGTTTCATATTCTTAATTACTACAATCATTATTTAATATGATGTTTCACTTAGATAACAAGTTAAATAACAAAGGATTAAGTATACAGTTTAAGTTTGATCTCCGTTACATTACGAAGAATCTAATTTAATTATTCACTATACTCTATTTACCAATCATTTAATAAAAAATTATTTTACCATTTATTTAAATTAAAAAAATATTAGTCACATTTATATAAGTAAATGAAGATTTGCACACGGATTAAGTAATAAAAAACATAAAGAATTAAGTTATTAAAGAAATATAAATTTTAATGAAATAAATTTTTAAGAAATTATTTACGCCAAAGAACTAAATTAAAAACTTTAAATTTTCATTTATATGCGACTTACACAATGTAATATACAAGAAAGATAAATTTTTTAGTATATTTTTTATTTATTGCAATTTGGTTTTTTGTTTACGTAAAAGTCTTTCAGGAGATATATTTTATTGTTAAACATAGTGCCATATTTAATTTCAGTATTTACGTTATCTAGCTCAAATAAACTTTGTTAGAATTTTCATGTTAAGCACATGAAATTCAAATTTATGTTTACGTAATTTTCTTTTCTTTTTGTATGCAACCTATTATTTTATTTTTCAACTTTTACACGTCTACTTCTCTGTCTGATGCGCCTTTTTCCATTCTCTTTCATTTTGGCTAACTTCTTGCGTAAATAGTATCTAAATAAAATGTTTATTATGTGTTTAACCTTCATTAAAAATTACAAATTTACATTAAAAATTGATTCTCTTTTATATGCTCTGCTTTCTAAGTTTAGTTGTTTTTTTTTCGGGCGGAGGGGGGAGTTTGACTAACCATGGACCGTGTAAATATCATTTCTTCTGTTTTTTCTTTTCTCCCAATATTCTTTTTGCGTGTCTGATATTCCGACCACTTCACTTTGGTGTGATTCTTTTCCTTCCTCACCGTTTCAAACTGAACTTGTGTATTTTTACACGATTGCCCAAAAAGGAGTGTAATGTATTTAGGATGTATGTGTGTATGTATGTTTGTTTGTTCCACCGCAGCAGCTCAACGACCGAACCAATTTAGATGTATGACCGACCCCACGTTGGAATCCTTACGTTACGAGGAGTGTCATGGGCTATATAAATATGTATTATGTTTAATTGCAACTACAAGGGAAAAACAAAAAAAAACCAATATATATGATTATAAATGGATAGTCGTTAGTATTTTCAGTATCGATTTATTAGTATCGAAAATAGTTGTGTTTTAAGATATTATGTTACGATATTGAATGAATGAATTAGGAGTAAAATTTATTAATTTATGTTATAATTATTATTACTGTTGTTTATATAACTTTTGTTATTGTTTATAAACATTTAAGAAAAAAAGTCTTATGATTTTTGACGGCAGTATGATCATGTAAGCATGTTCTTTCTTTTTGTTTTTCTTTGTTTGTGTTGCTTCTTCTTACTTATTGTTTATAAACGTTAAGAAAAAAAAAATCATGTTCCTTTTTACTGCTAAATATTAACTAATAATCCCTTAATTTTATTAATAAAATTATTAAATAAATAAAAATAAAAATATAAAATATATATAAAAATAATCTACGTTTAGAAATTAAATTAAATCTGTTAAATTAATTGACAACGGACTGCTTCTAGCGGGAGAGAGTCGTGTAGGGAGCCGTGTGCAGCCGCCCAGTGCACTACCATTGGTCCGCTTTGTTCCAAAATCTTAAAATTAAATATTAACTAATAATCCGTTTCTTTTATTTTTTACACGACTGCCCAAAAAGGAGTGTAATGCATTTAGGCTGTATCTATGTTTGTTCCACTGTAGCAGCTAAATGGCTGAACCGATTTAGATGTATGACCCTGTGTTGGAATCCTTGCGTTACCGGGAGTGTCATAGGCTATATAAATATGAGTGTTTATATATTTTTTTAAAAATAAATTTTAAAAATCTATCAGATAAATGAGTTGTTTTTGAATAACTCACATCTCAACGCTTCATTTTGAACGATTCGGAAACCTCGTATTTCATACGTGTGACGTTGTTGTTTTACTTTAGTGTTTTTACACGACTGTCCAAAAAGTATTTATTGTGTATGTATGTTTGTTCCACGTATCATCACAACGGTTGAACAGATGGTCACTCGCACGCATTCCTACTAATTACTAATTAACCTTTAACAGTGAATATCCTATATTAAAGAGGAGTGTCTCTTTTTTTGGCAGCTATGTTTTTAAATTTTAATATTCATCACTCGATTAAATAGCTTTCTACCTTTGATTTACTTTTGTTGGATCCCTTGGTTCTGTAATTGTTTCTCTCTTTATTGTAGGAACCAATGGTTGCTCTTTTGTTTCAACAGTTTAATGAATGTTTGCTTATTTAGTGTTTCTTTATCCATTCTGTACAATCCCATTCTCCATCTTCTTATCGCTTTTTCTATATCCTCTATTTCTTCCTTTGATTTCAGTCTCCATCCTTATGTTGTTTCTTTGGGGCTTGGGATTATTCTCATTTTTTTATTTTCTGTAATGGTTCCAGGTAGATAAGGCATAATATTTCACTACTGTAAAATACCACTGATCTCACTGTAGTGGCGACAGAGTTTGTCCAACTTCTTTCTGTTGGTTCGTTTCATTGTACATATCATTGGTCAGGAAACGGAATCTATCCAATTTGTTTCTTCTCTCTTCTATTTCCTTTCTAGTTCAGTTTATTTTTATTAAATTTCAAACTTTTCAATGTTTAATTATATATATATTTTTTATTTTGAGATGACGGCATCCACTGCTTTTGGTCATTTTGGCACATGAGAATGGTTGTAGCGTATGATAAATGCTGTATGCCTGACCGAGATTTTATTCTAAAAACTATAGTTACAGATTTACGTCTTTGTGCGAGATTAATCATCTTAGAATGAAGGATTTTGAGGGTTATCATGAAACACGTAAAATTATTGTTTCTTAACAGATGATTTCTATGTGGTTCTGAGTGAAAAAAAGATTTATTAAAATATATAATTAATTTCATAATTCATATAAAGTAGTTTTTTTTTGTCTTCAGTCATTTGACTGGTTTGATGCAGCTCTCCAAGATTCCCTTTCTAGTGCTAGTCGTTTCATTTCAGTATACCCTCTACATCCTACATCCCTAACAATTTGTTTTACATATTCCAAACGTGGCCTCCCTGCACAATTTTTTCCTTCTACCTGTCCTTCCAATATTAAAGCGACTATTCCAGGATGCCTTAGTATGTGGCCTATAAGTCTGTCTCTTCTTTTAACTATATTTTTCCAAATGCTTCTTTCTTCATCTATTTGCCGCAATATCTCTTCATTTGTCACTTTATCCACCCATCTGATTTTTAACATTCTCCTATAGCACCACATTTCAAAAGCTTCTAATCTTTTCTTCTCAGATACTCCGATTGTCCAAGTTTCACTTCCATATAAAGCGACACTCCAAACATGCACTTTCAAAAATCTTTTCCTGACATTTAAATTAATTTTTGATGTAAACAAATTATATTTCTTACTGAAGGCTCGTTTAGCTTGTGCTCGGCATTTTATATCGCTCCTGCTTCGTCCATCTTTAGTAATTCTACTTCCCAAATAACAAAATTCTTCTACCTCTATAATCTTTTCTCCTCCTATTTTCACATTCAGCGGTCCATCTTTGTTATTTCTACTACATTTCATTACTTTTGTTTTGTTCTTGTTTGTTTTCATGCGATAGTTCTTGCGTAGGACTTCATCTATGCCGTTCATTGTTTCTTCTAAATCCTTTTTACTGTCGGCTAGAATTACTATATCATCAGCAAATCGTAGCATCTTTATCTTTTCACCTTGTACTGTTACTCCGAATCTAAATTGTTCTTTAACATCATTAACTGCTAGTTCCATGTAAAGATTAAAAAGTAACGGAGATAGGGAACATCCTTGTCGGACTCCCTTTCTTATTACGGCTTCATTCTTATGTTCTTCAATTATTACTGTTGCTGATTGGTTCTTGTACATGTTAGCAATTGTTCTTCTATCTCTGTATTTGAACCCTAATTTTTTTAAAATGCTGAACATTTTATTTCAGTCTACGTTATCGAATGCCTTTTCTACGTCTATAAACGCCAAATATGTTGGTTTGTTTTTTTTAAATCTTCCTTCTACTATTAATCTGAGGCCTAAAATTGCTTCTCTTGTCCCTATACTTTTCCTGAAACCAAATTGGTCTTCTCCTAACACTTCTTCCACTCTCCTCTCAATTCTTCTGTATAGAATCTAGTTAAGATTTTTGATGCATGATTAGTTTAACTAATTGTTCTGTATTCTTCACATTTATTTGCCCCTGCTTTCTTTGGTATCATGACTATAACACTTTTTTTGAAGTCTGACGGAAATTCCCCTTTTTCATAAATATTACACACCAGTTTGTATAATCTACAGGTAAGTCTACAGGTATTCCGTCAATTCCAGGAGCCTTTCTGCCATTTAAATGTTTTAATGCGCTCTTAAATTCAGATCTCAGTATTGTTTCTCCCATTTCATCCTCCTCAACTTCCTCTTCTTTCTCTATAACACCATTTTCTAATTCATTTCCTCCGTATAACTCTTCAATATATTCCACCCATCTATCGACTTTACCTTTCGTATTACATATTGGTGTACCATCTTTGTTTAACACATTATTAGATTTTAATTTATGTACCACAAAATTTTCCTTAACTTTCCTGTATGCTCCGTCTATTTTACCAATGTTCATTTCTCTTTCCACTTCTGAACACTTTTCTTTAATCCACTCTTCTTTCGCCAGTTTGCACTTCCTGTTTATAGCATTTCTTAATTGCCGATAGTTCCTTTTACTTTCTTCATCACTAGCATTCTTATATTTTCTACGTTCATCCATCAGCTGCAATATATCGTCTGAAACCCAAGGTTTTCTACCAGTTCTCTTTATTCCGCCTAAGTTTGCTTCTGCTGATTTAAGAATTTCCTTTTTAACATTCTCCCATTCTTCTTCTACATTTTCTACCTTATCTTTTTTACTCAGACCTCTTGCGATGTCCTCCTCAAAAATCTTCTTTACTTCCTCTTCCTCAAGCTTCTCTAAATTCCACCGATTCATCTGACACCTTTTCTTCAGGTTTTTAAACCCCAATCTACATGTCATTATCACCAAATTATGGTCGCTATCAATGTCTACTCCAGGGTAAGTTTTGCGGTCAACGAGTTCATTTCTAAATCTTTGCTTTACCATGATATAATCTATCTGATACCTTGCAGTATCGCCTGGCTTTTTCCAAGTGTATATTCTTCTATTATGATTTTTAAATTGGGTGTTGGCAATTACTAAATTATACTTCGTGCAAAACTCTATAAGTCGGTCCCCTCTTTCATTCCTTTTGCCCAGCCCGTATTCACCCACTATATTTCCTTCCATGCCTTTTCCAATGCTTGCATTCCAATCTCCAACTATTATTAAATTTTCATCTCCTTTTACGTGTTTAATTGCTTCATCAATCTCTTCGTATACACACTCTACATCATCATCATCATGGGCGCTTGTAGGCATATAGACGTTAACAATCGCTGTCGGTTTAGGTTTTGATTTTATCCTTATTACAATGATTCTATCGCTGTGCATTTTGAAATACTCTACTCTCTTCCCTATCTTCTTGTTCATTATGAAACCTACTCCTGCCTGCCCATTATTTGAAGTTGAGTTAATTATTCTATAATCATCTGACCAAAAGTCGCCTTCCTCTTCCCACCGAACCTCACTAATTCCTACTACATCCACATTTATCCAATCTATTTCCCTTTTTAAATTTTCTAGCCTTTTTTAAAATTCTAACATTCCACGCTCCGACTCGAAGAATGTTATTTTTTAATTTTCTGGTGACCCCTTCCTTAGTAGTCCCTACCCGGAGATCCGAACGGGGGACTAGTTTACCTCCGGAATATTTTACTAAGGAAGGCATCACTGCTATTTGAAAATGCAGAGAGCTACATTTTCTTGGAAAAAAAGCAGCTGTAGTTTTCCATTGCTTTCAGCTGCGCAGTACTCATAGTACTGAGTGATGTTGATATGGCCGTTTAAGTCATTCTGACTCACGCCCCCTGCACAACTACTGAACAACTACTAACAACTACTGAAAGAGCTGCTGCTCTCTTTCAGGAATCATTCCTTAGTCTGTCTCTCAACAGATACCTCTCCGATATGGTTGCACCTTCGGTCCAGCTACTCTGTATCCCTGAGCACTCAAGCCCCCTCACCAACGGCAAGGTCTCATGATTCATAGAGGAGGGTGATTCATAAAGTAGTATTTTATTACTTTATTACTTATTTTTTTGTTAGTTGGAGGAACCCCAATTACGGACGAAGTGTCGGGCTCCTCGCTAACAGGTTCCATTAGATGTTTGTTAAATTGCGTATGTGTGCCTGCGACCTACCGACTAAACCTCCTATCCCACCAACTCCCTTCCCGGGGCCGGACCCGCAATTAAGCATAACTCAGCCCCGGCAGGTGCCTTCGAGCTCAACGGATCGAGAGTGATTGATGGTATTTCTGTTATTTTGTCACACCCTTCGGCTATTTTTATTTTTAATATTACATTTTTAGCCTTTTTAACTGAAAATGTTTTTTAAGCTAATCGCGTTAGAAAAATTAATAACTATACAGGTAAGAGTAAAAGATAATACTTTATGTAAATTTTTAAAGGTATATAATTTTTAATAACATTTTATTGACGTTTCATGATCATTATTTAAGTTTTCTCGGTAAATTTTGGACATTTATTTTAGTTTTACTTTTACTTTTTACTTTTTTAGCTTGGGATAGGTTAAGAATAGAATATGAACTGATTGCAGGTTCAAATTTTTTCAAACGTTTACAAATAAATACTTTTAAAACCACACAAACAGAAATTACAGAAGTGTTTATAATTTAAAAATTTCGAATATATATATTTTTTTATATACAAATCAAAGGAGATTCTTAATTCGATCAATTTTTATCTATAGTTACATGACATGTTTAATTTTATCTACTTGCAGTTCTTAAAACATAAAAAAATAGATTTTCAATCACAAAAATGTTCTTTATGAATGATAAATGGTAGGTAATAATTCAAGAATAATTATAAATATATAATAAATATAAATAAGTCCATACAAAGATGAGTCCAAAGAACATGATGAACTTTAGAACGTAAAAAGAAAAAAAACAGTCTCATCAATCTCACAAAGAATAAGTAATCAAACAAACAGTAAAACAAATCAATGAACCAATAAAAGTAAGTGACAAAAACGAAATAAAGAATTTTGATGATGTCCAACACCCTAGGGTAACTGATTCACCTTAAATCACGGAGAACTTACAAAACTAATACATGCAGTCGCTTTAGGCTCCTAACGTCCTCGCTATTATGTAGGAGGTTAACCGCGAGCCAGTTCACATATTTGTTCAGTCTTATTTTGTATCTTGTATCGAATTGCTGTATTTCCTCTCGAATGGTTGGCAAACCCAGGTAATCGTGTATTTCAGTGTTTTTTTGCAAACCACGGGGTTCGACGTTCTGTTATGTTTCTCAGTAGTTTGTTCTGGAATCGGTGTACGACTTCGATGTTACTCTCGCTTGTCATACCCCACAGGTGGATTCCGAAGGTCCAAATCGGTTTCAGGATCTCTGAGTACAATCGCTTGTTAAATAATGATGGTGTCGAACCCCTCCCTAGCAACTGTTACATCTCCTTGAAGTTAACATTAAGCTGCGTTCTTTCGTCTCTGACATAACTCCTCCATGTCAGACGGCGATCCAGATGCAGTTCTAGTTATTGCAGTTAGCATGCGGGACGAAAACGCCATTAAATTGAGCTAGCGGGCAGCCAACCCTCCTCATCGCAAACATGCGTAGACTTAGCCGGATTAACTTCTATCTAGCTAGCCATTCGTTAATTAGATCCTACACAAGTTGTAGTTTAACAGAAGCTACATAGGGTCGGCATCCACAGTAAGGTTTGTCGTGTCATCTGCAAACGAAGCAACTGTGATGTCCTCTGAAGTTGGAAGGTCTGCAGTGAATTAGATATGGATTTAAATATCTTTGATTTATTTTTTAGAAGAAGTTTATGTAGTGGACCAATACCATAAAGATTAATATCTGTAAGTTATCGTCCAGATAATATCAGAATTTTAAAGTCGAAATTATAATGTCAAGTAAACGATTATAAGATTGAAAAAAAAAAATTAAGTCAGTTAATTAATAGTAGGTTGCTATACTGTAATGATATACAACTTTTTTTTCATTATAATATTTAGTGTTTTAAGTGAAACCTGATAAAAAAAATCCCTTTTGGCACGCCGGAAAGCGGAGGTAGATTTCACCAGTGCTAAGTAGGGGATAAAAAAGATTTTCACCTTAAAGTTAAGAAAAACTTCAAATTTACTCAATACGACAATGATTGCATGTAAAAAAAGTTTCGCATGTTTAGCATATGATAAGCCCAGACGTTTTACAATTTCAACAAAATTTTGGTCATCCCTTGTCGTAAGGACTGGTCATATCAAAAATTGTTTCAGACAAATGTTTTAGGTAATGTTTAGAGGACTAACGACCACTTTAAACCGATTCGATACTGTGTTTATTAACGGAGGAATGTTTTTTTTTGTCTTTGAAACCCCATTTTTTTCCATCCCCTGGACCAATGGTTTGTGGTATCAAAAAATTTTTGTTAGATAAGTTTTATGCTCTTATCCAAAGAATAGTAGGAAGTTTAAACGAATTTTATATTTTACTTAACAGGAAAGTTATAGTGATATTTTGTTTTTTCAAAAAAGCCCTCTCATTTCTACCCCAATGGTTCGATTTTGCCATTAACGAACTCGATCGAGATTTCGGGTCGTTATATTTTATATATAAATTTGAGAGTGATTGGCAGAAAATTTCGACAGTTGTAGTTGTCCACGATAGTGAGAAAAAAATATATATACACATAAACTTTTGAACTGATGGTGGTTTTGGGGTGTGGGCGATGTGAAATGCAAAGATATGTCGAAATTTTCCGGAAGTCGAATCATGGCACCCATGGCAATAGGTAGCTAGCTCTCTTATGACAGCTACGTATAGTTGGAAAACTTGATAAAATATAATTGAAATTCCAGTAACCTTGGCATACAATCTCTAATTGTTTATCTTTTCTTTATAAAAACGCTGCTTTCTCTAGTTTTGAATTTTTTCTAAACGACCTTCTTCGTACGAGCATTTTTATTTTGCATACTTCCCATATTTTACGTACAATTAAAGTATTTTAAATGAAATAAACTTTAAAATAATTAAATCTCCTTAAAAAACACAAACTGTATTAGGAAGTAATACAAAGTAAAATGAAATTTATTAGCACTATAAAAGAGAATAATTTCTCTTTTACTTTTAAGCATTTATGTTTTAGTCTGTTTAATTTTTTTTAAGTGTACTGCTTCGTTATCTACTAATTTAATTATCTATCTTCTTTGTAATCGTATACTTAACACGGAAAGTTACAAAGGAAAAGAAAAACTGTTTTCTTACTGGTTGTTATACTTTCACAGAATACATAGTAATGTATATATATATGTGGTGTGTGTGTGTGTGTGTGTGTGTGTGTGTGTATACGATGTAAAGTCTACCCTTTCACATTCAACTTTCAATAGAATTATTTGCAGTATGTACAAAGGAACAACATGGAATAGTGTTTATGACGACTGATCTGTATATTAAAGTTGCATTGAATAATTTACTAACATTTTATATTTGTAGAGTTGATATGAATTTGTTTTTAATTTTAAATTCATTGAGTTTAAAGAAATTTTGATAGTAATTGAAATATTGATATTAATATTTTTTATATTTACACATATATACACATACGCGCGCACGCATATATAAATATATTTTTTTTTATATAAAAAAATTAAAAATAAACCATGGTGAATATTGTTTTTGGAAAAATCCTCAAAATTTTTACTTTTATTTAAAATCATTTTGTTTGGATTTTATTACCATTTAATTGATTTAAAATTACTTTTTGTTTGCATTGATAGGTTTTAAGGATTAATTAAATCCGTTGCCGTGTAGCAAAAAATAGAGAGAAAATCGTATTAATCTTTCTATACTTAATATAGCAAAAAATTACATGAAATGATAGATGGTAACAGAATAACAAACCTCTGTTATAGTAGTTGTTAGAAATTCTTCCCTTCACAATGTACACTGCCCAACGTAAAATATTTCCAGTGGCTTTCCGAATCTCAGGATCGTTTCATATAAATTCAATAGTATTTCGTATTTTAATGAGTAACTCTCTTTTGTATTAACTTTTTGTTGTATACTATCGTTTTTATATGGCCCCAAATGAAGTATCTAGTGGCATTAAGTCAGTTGATCGTGGTGGCCAATTGATTGGTTCACCACATCCAATCCAGTTTTAGAAGTTAACTTCAAGTGATTTCTAGCTACTAAAGAAAAATGTGGCGTTGCATCATCGTGCTGGGAAATCATTTGCAATCTAATTTGTAAAGGTACAACCTCAAAAAGAGAAGGCAAATTATTTTTCAAGAAATGAACGTATGCATCTCCCGTAAGGTTTTCATTGAAAACAAACGGTCCCAGAATTTTGTCATAAATAATGCCTCACCAAACATTAATATGAAATCTCTGTTGGAAATAGCTTCCACAATAACATGTGGATTGTCTCCGCTCCATAAATGACTGTTTTTAAAATTGAAGACTCCGTTTCTCGTAAAAGTAGTTTCATCAATCAATAAAATAGAATTTAGCGTATCGGCATTGTCTAGAAGCCAATGACCAAAGTTTATCCTCTGAGGGTAATCTGTTGGCCTCAAATTTTGAACCTTCTGCAGGCGGAAAGGATAAAGATTTTCTTTCAGTGGATGTGCCGCACTTTGTTTTTTGACAAACCAATACGACATGAAATTCGCCTTGTACTAGTGCCTTGGTTACGCTAAATATGCTAAATCACACGATTTTCATCGTTAACACGATGATTTACTTGGCGTACAACAGAAAACGAACACGTTGGAAATGACCCTTTCGTTCGTAAATGCTGACACCGAAGAAAACGTTTTCTTATTTGGAATCTGCCTTCCCACTGCATGGAAGGTACAGGAAAGAAGGAGCGAAGTATGGGGAGTACAGGAGGTAATCTAGGAGATAGATTCCCTCGTGTATTCTCAGGAGATAATTTATCTCTCCTGACGTTCAAGTCGATCATCAACTTCAAAATTACCTGTACAAAATTCATGAACAAAAATTATTGGCATATTCCTTTTTAGAAAATTAAAACCGCATTTTTACACTAAGATATGATGCTACAATTCCTTTACCTGTATGATAATTTATGACAGATTCAAACGAAGTACACAATTTTCATTGTTATCTAGCTGTTAGTATTGCCAACCTATACAATAAATTTTTTTAAATATTTATAAAGTGACAAAAATTCGATATAGTTTTTTACGTAATTATTTCGTTTTACTCGTGTAAATTATTGAATATATACACAGCTAAAATATTGTTTTATAAATTTATTTCTTATGAAGTTATTTTCAGTAATTAGCGTCTTTGTTTTTAAAAAGAATGTTTATTAAGTACAGAATATTACGATTTTCTGTCAATTTTTCGTCTGTTTTGCTTCAATAAAAAGTTTTCTCATTTTTACGATTAACTTATTCTCAAAGTTCTTATTTACATTTTATTTTATTTACAATTTCAACACCGAATTTTGTGTTTTACATCAAATATCTTAAAAACTACTGGAGTTACAGTTCCGGAACCTGTTTTCTCCTATTTCCCAGCTCAAATTACATAAGCAACTACAAACTTTACTCTTAATTTGGGTCCAAAAATTACAGTGAGGGGGCTTATTTTTTAGAAGAGCTGAAATCCGGGCTCAATCTTTCGCTAGCCGTAATTCGAAAAGAAAGCGTTTCCAGACTTTTTTCTGTATGAACTTTTTTTATTATTTTCACCAGTAGAACATGTCCTGAAAGTTATTCAGTTTTTTCATGGGAAACCCTGTGCATATACATCCATGTGCATGCTAAAAGTAAGTAGATTTATTTATTTTTGGAATTGTTATTCATTTATTGATTAATTTAATAATACCTTAAAAGAGATTTAAAGTTAAAGAATCTAATATGAACGTTCGATTTTTTAAAAGCGTAAAGTGTGTTTCTGACATCCGTTTATCAAAAACATTATACGGTTCCTATAACGAGGTATAAGCAGAAAAAAGCTATAGTAGTGTATTTATATTTATGGAAACGACATCATACTTATCGTCCAGGCATAACACAACATATATGTATTACACAGTCATCTACAATTGCACTAGAATATGAAGAGAGTAAATCACATACTGCCATATCGAAAATAGATAACAACACACTTTCAAATATACAGAAAATCCACTGTAACTGACTTACTTATTTACAACCCATCTCAAATATTACTAATATACAATTCTCTTTCGAATGTTACACGTCTAATGTATTCATTCTTATAAGACGAAAAAGATATTGAAGAACTTAATACAATAAGTAAATTAGCGTAGATTTAAAGGATCCACCTTCATATACATGAAATGCATTAAATAACAAAAGTACAAAATCTACACCGAAAACATACGATATTATGTACATTAATCAATAATTAATTATACAAAATCTTGCAACATTTTTAAGAACGATGTTTACAGGACTTGAAACTAAAAAGCACACAAAACATACAGAAATTTAAAAAACACCCTGACAAACACACTAATCCAACAGAATATAAATTAAATCTGAGTAATTGCATTAGAGACTAGTTATAAACTCATATAGACATTGATCGTAAAAGCAAAGCCAATCTTTGCATATCATACTAACGAAACGCATGTAAAAAAATAAAAACCACAACTTGCAAATTTAACAGTGTCGTAACATTTGAAATGTATGAAATTGACAAACATATTAAATTTGACATCAACATATTAGATTAAAAAAAATTAAATTAACAATATTTCATTACTTATTAAAGGGATTTTATTACCACTTAAATAAGCACGATCCATTAATAAAATCATTAATTATAGTCAATCTCGTACGAAGAAGAAACTGTATGATTAGTTCCAGAAAAATAATTTGGAAATAGAATTTCCACATAATTTTTGATAGTAAGTCGGTAATTATTTTTAATGTTTATAAAAATTGTAAATTGTTTATAATCTGTCTTAAAAAAATAATTTGATAATAATTAAGATTATGAGATAAATTATAGTAAAATTTAATTAAAGAAAAATAAATTAAAGTAATAGGTTTTCCTGTTTAATACTTTTGTTATTGTAGACTTCTGAAAATTTAGATGTATTTTTGGCAAAAAAATAGATGTAGGAAAATATAACGTTGTAATAAAGTTTAGAAGTAAATATGTAAAGAGATAGGGCAGTAACCTTTACTAATATTGTAAAAAAGAGAAGCATGATGAGTGTGTTTTTAATATCTACGGAAACCGCTTTTTATTTGGTAGGGCTTTTTTTTTACTAATTGCTTATTCATGCAGTCTCAAGTTATATTAAATCTTTACATTTACTCAGGCAACTGAATTTTTTCTCCAAAAATAGAATTTTTTTTATTTATTTTGACCTTTGTTGTATTTTAAATAGAACATATTTTTGGGAAATATTTTTAAGCAATGTAATCTTTTGTCTTAGATAATAATAAATAATTAAACAGAATTTCTATATATCTGAATTTTTAAAAATATTGCCAAAATTAAGTCCCAGCAGTTGTATATCAATGAAAATTTGATTATGCCGATTTGTTTTTTTTTTCACTCTCTCACAACTTTTTACATTTCAGTGCACAACTTTTGGAAAAGTATGTTTGTTAGTACATTAACAGAGTTTAAAATTTTTTATCTTACAATGTTTTTAGGTCTCTTATTTTTTAATAATAAAATCTTGATTACAAAATTCTGAGTTATATTATGTTCTCGTGTAAATTTTGACTTACATTTTTTTAATTCATGAACTGTTTAATCATCAATTAATTATGAAATTTGTCAAAGTAATTTAAATATTAATTAGATAAATTCTATGAGATTTAAAAATAATCAGATTTACAGATTGGTAGGTTAATTATATAATAATTTCGTCTTACCAACAATTTTTATTATTATGTCCGAACGCTTTCCGGATATTAATCCATCATCAACAATATTTATGTGTTATGCATTACAATTATTTCCTTTACAAATTAATATATTAAACGAATTTTGAATTCGTGAAAATTTTGAAACAAAAATTATAAGTACAAAAATTTATCGTCGAAAGGTAAAAATAATGTCGACATTGACCGTCATGTCAGTGAAATTTTCAATTTTTATGAAAATTTGAAAATTGTTTTTAAAATTCAAAATTCGTTTAATATATTAATTTGTGAAAGAAATAATTATAATGCATAACACATAAATACTTTTGATGATGGATTAATATCCGAAAGCGCTCAGACAAAATAATAAAAATTGTTAGTAAGTGGAAATTATTATATAATTAATTTATGTCGATAACAACGGGCCATGATTAATCATAAAATTAATTTAAAAGATGGGTAGATATTGAAGAAATGGATTATCTCAAAGGTATTAATAAAAATTGTATTTTTCATGTTTTTCACTTGTCAAAAAAATAAAAAAAGTAAAACCTTAAATAAAGATTACTAATAATACTGAAATTTTTGTTTCTAAAAAAATTAATGTTTTTAATTTTTTTAAATTTTAATAGTCCCAACCTGTAGAATTGGACGTTTTTAAAAAGATTTTTGTCTAAATTCCGGCGGTTGAATATGAATTTTCATTTTAGCGTTATTTAGTATAAATAAATAGTTTTTATTGTGACGATAATTATTTTTAAACGATATGATTTTATTGTTTTTACATTATTAGATCGTAAAAATCAACTAACCCGAATAATTAGTTAATTTCTTAGTTTGTTAGTCTATGTAAGATAACTAATTATCATTCTTCAATATTTTTTTTTGCTGCAGTGTTTAATTTACAATCGGTTCCAGTTTATCGGAATTTAAAAAAAATTTGAATATAAAAAAAAATTACATGCAGTGAGAGATTTCCACTGAAACCTTTTCCTTCCTCAACCGTATTATTTGGTCCTATTAAACACATCTACCGTACACAGCTACCTAGACGGACGTATTTTCCACGAGAAGTACAATCGGCTCAGTTCCGGAGGTGATTCTATACTCCGTCTTCACTGCGGACCTCCCAACTCCAGAGGACATCACAGTTGCTTCGTTTGTAGGTGCCACGGCAATCCTTACTGTGGATGACCCTATGTAGTTTCTGCTAAACTACAAACTCTATCGGATCTAATTACTGAATGGCTAGCTAGATGGAAGATGAAGGTTAATCCGGCTAAGTCTACGAATGTTACATTTGCAATAAGGAGGGGTAACTTCCCGGGAGTTCAATTATGGGGCTTTCATTCTGCGTGCTAACAGCGTGCGATATCTACGACTGCATCTGGATCGCAGTCTGATGTAGAGCAGTCATATCAGGGAGGATAAGGACGGAGCTTAACATTTAGTTCAGGGAGATGTACTGGTTTCTAGGTAGGAAGTCGCAACTTTCATTATATAACAAGCAATATCTGTCTGTACCGATAGACAGCGATGTGGACCTACGGAATCCATCTGTAGGGTACGACAAGCGAGAGTAACATCGAATTCGTACAGTGATTCCAGAAAACTATTGAAATATATAACAGAATCGTTATATTGGTTTACGAAAAACACTGAAATACACGATTATCTGGGACTGTAAACCGTTCGAGAGGAGTACGGCGATTCGGTACAAGATACAAAATGAGATTGAACCAATATGTGAACTGACTTGCGGTTAACCTCCTGGATAACAGCGAGGAATTTAGGCGCCCAAAGCGACTGCGAATATTACAACAGCAAGTTCTCCAAGATTTGAGGTGAAGCTATCTAGGGTTGTACATCGTCAAAATTATTCATTTCGTTCCGCCACTAAATTTTGTTGGTTATTTGAGTTGTTTCACTCTTTTTTATTTGATTATCTATTCTTTGCATGATTGATAAGGCTGTTTTTCTTTGCTTTTTATGTTCTGAACTTCAGAAGATGTTTTTTGGACTTATATTTGTATGTATTTATTTATGTTTATTATATATTATAATCATTCTTCAATTAATTACATGTTTGAAAGTAAAGCCGTCACTCGTTCTATCATCATCGAAAGAATATTATTGGTTCTTTTTTATTATTAGATTGTTTGATTTTATTAATCATAATAATTTGTTCAGTGATTATGCTTTAAAACGTATATATTGAAAAATCAAAACATAATCTTTAATTTTAAGTGCAGCAGTCCAATAAATTCGAGTATCTAATTTATAATTAATAAGAAACTGGATCAAAGGTCGTTCGGAGATTATTATTTTTACTTGCTTTTCTTCAACTCACAATGTTTTTTCAATTTTTTTTCATGTTTGTCCTCAAATCTTGCATCCTTAATTTAACATACTTCCTGACACTGACGAATGATGAAATTTTGCACAGTTACTAAGGTCGGATGACAATACAATATTCAACCATTACTTTTGCAAAGATCTTCCCGTACGGGGGTTAATTAATGGTGGAAACTAAGGATTCAGGTGTAATAATTTAACATATACAAAATTGTTAAAAATCACAAAATACTGATATTTATAATACAATTAAATATTACAAAATTGTGATAGTTAATTTAAGTAAATGAAATAAAAACTTCACTATTTCGTTACTTTGTTTAGTAAACGTTTGATTGAAAATTTGTTTGATATTTTATAAATATATTAGAAATTTCAATACATGATGTTATCTTTTGAAATCCAAATTAACCTCCTAATAAACTCATGTAATGTATGATAATAATTTGATTAAAGTATGACTAAAAAAGTATAAAGCATGTTTTAAAACATTTTGAAAAACCTTTGTAATATTATTATAATTATTAAAGGTAAAAGAAAAATTAATTGTTTTAATATAATTCAAAAGTTAATATTACGTATTAAGGAGGTTAAGAATTAACCTCTGTAAAAATAATAAAGTCAGTTTGGAATAATTAAAGTTAAGCGTTTCCAGCCAACTTTTATTTACAAACTGCATAAGGTTAACTGTTTATTACGGTTAAATTCGCACAACATAGTAACTGTTTACAATACATTTGTTTAGTTTTAATTATTCATATGGTTTATCTAAGATAATTATCTTTAAAAGTTAAAATCATTTGGTAGATAATATGCTCGTCAGCTATATTTTAAAACACATCTCTCCGACAAGTTTGCAATGTTTTCATAATTTTTATAACTTCATTGCACAAGCGTGGTCTTATAAGAGAGCTTATTCTCGTATTAACATAATTTCTTCTAAAACAAAAAGAAAAAATGTAAGAACGTCTTAAAAACATTAAAAATGAAATAAAATAATTTTTTTTTGTGTATTGTTTTATTTACAATTTTTCCTGAACAGTGAAACTCTTAAGTAAATCGTACAGTGCAATAATGACAGAAAAGGGACGAATCCAGTGATAACTTCAAAGACATTATACACAGTACAATGTAATAAAAAGTATAACGAATAAAAATTTAATTAAGCGTAACAAAGTACAAACAATTCGACAACTATCTATTAAGAACAAAAAAAGTTAAATGATAACTATATAATTATAGATTCTGAGAACAATAAAGTTAAATGTTTAACAAAACAGAACAATCTAGTATAAAAAAAAAATTGTCGCAAGTCAGACATGAAAAAAAAGAAGACATATAACTAATTAACTAGGGTCAAGTATAAGAAACAAAATCAAAACAATTCATAAATAACAAGAATTCATATTACTAAATTAAAATAATTCATAAATAGTATCAGCAAAATTTCAGTAGCGAAAGGATGATATTCAACGCACAGCAGCCTCTAGATCCAGTACGGCAATCTCCTTAGTCATCTCACATCTTCACTATTATCCAAAAGGTTAACGACCAAATGGTTTTCGTACATGTTAAGCTTAAGTATATACTTTGAACTTAGCCGGTGGGTTTCTTCACGAATAGATGACATCGATAGGTAAACGTGGATCTCCTAGTTCTTCGCAAACCATGGCGCCTTCGAAGTGTTCCTTAGCGCTTTATTCTGGAGCCTTTGAATAATTTCAATATTACTATTGCTCGCCGTACCCCAAAGTTGTATCCCGTAGCCCCATATTTGCTTTAAAAACGCCTGTACAAGTTTATTATTTAACGATAACATGGACCTTTTTCCTAATAACCAGTTCAACCGTCTAAGCTTGATATTTAAAAATAACTGAATTCATTAAATTTATTTATATATATATATATATATATATATATATATATATATATATATATATATATATATATATATATATATATATTGTTACAAATTAATTAAAAACATGTTACTAATCCTTAATTTGCCGTGCCATCCATTTAAAAAAATAAACATTTAATAGAAATTGAGTAGTGTTGTTAATTTCTAATGTGTTTTTTAGGTAGGTTAAAATTAACATTTTTTAATTTAATTTTTCTTTATAAGTATGAGTATGCTTTTTAAAAATACGCCGATTGTGTGGTAAACTCAGGAAATGTAAAGGAGAGAAATGTACTTAATTTAAAATATGTAAAAAAAAAAAATAAGAAAGGGAATTCAGAAAAGATTTTCTGGAGAATGGGAATATAAGAAAATAACTATTTTTTTCTACATCAAAATTTAATTCTTTTAAAATTTCCCTTGAAAATTCTTTGAATATATCTTAAAAAATTTATGTATAATTGTCTTTATCTTATTAAAATCCAATATAAGTGATAACAAAAATAAAATAAAAACATCTTGAAATTTTCTTCACAACTATGAAGAAACTCACTATGATGCTATCAGAGTAGATTTTTCTGGAATTTAAAAATAGAATTATCGAAGTTCTTGTGTTTGGTTGTGAGTAAGTCTTAAACATAATTAAAAAGAAGAAAATAAAGTATATACGCGTCTAATGGATAACATCCTCCTTTATTTAAGAACGTTAAACATATTTATATAATTTATGGTAAAACAGACCTCAAGAAAAGATTAAATAAGGTTAGACTTACATCTAGATACAAATAGTGTGGCTTCTAGATATCAATAAAATAATTACGTCTTTCATGTTATATATTATAAAAAAAAAATATTTTCAATTGACTACGTCAGGGAGATGACAATCGGCTCATTTGTAGCCATCCTACTCCCAAACAACTTCACCTGTTTTGTTTGATAATGAATAGAACGTATAATTTTATCCGTAAAAGTGTCATTCTATGCATGAATCTTTGAAAAAGAGATAATAGTAGAATCCAATTTTTCTAAATAAAAAATAACTTTAAATCTGATTAAGCAATGCATCAAATAAAAATTAAACTTACTTTAAAATTGAATTTAAAAAATACTATTATCGAGGTCGATTGAGCTTATCTGTAATATTTATTTACACTTTTTTGAGTTTTCGAGGAGAATATTATTTTAAGTCATAAGTGTGGTATGAACTATCATTCTTCTTTTATTATTGAATATTAAGAAACGATGGCAAGAAAAAAACATCTTCATATCGTCTTTATAAATATGTAATCTTTTGTAAATTATTTGAAAGGAACTAATTATGGAACCAGTAGAGGAAGTTCCTCTATAAAGAAAAAATTAAATCACTGAAAATGATGATAATAAGCAAATAAGAAAGTTGTCATGAATTATAAAAAAAAAAAAAAAAAAAAAAAAAAAAAAAAAAAAAAAATATAAAGGATTTTTAAGGTCTCTACAAGATGGAATACAAATTAGACATAAAAAAATCATTTGAAAAGTCGCTAAGAAGAAGGAAAGTATGATACTGAAAAAATAAATATTAAATAAATATTATTCAAAATATTGAATATAAATATATACTCTGAAAAAGATGTTGACAAATGTGTATTAGACAGCTCTCATATAAATTAATAAAAATACAATAATGTATTGTATTGCAAGTGAATGTTAAAATTTATTGTTTAACACTTCAAAAATTTAAATTGTTTGTCTGTTTCCACTACTTCATCACCTGTAATACCGTCACTATGTGCCAACTTAAATTTAAACCGCAATGTAGCGTAATGTATACAGTCTAGAAAATTTTAAAAACCAGTAATGTACGAGATAAATTTGAGAAATGTGTAATAGATTATTTATTAGTACATCTAAAAACGCTCATAATTTTACCTTTGTATTTGATATCTACTATTATTTAAAAATTAAAGTTTAGAATATCTTAATATATTTTAGTAGTTACATTAGTTATCAATGCAAAATCGATACAAAAGATATCTTTATAGGAAATTAAAGAGTTACATTGCATTTTATAGCAATACCTTATTTAATAAATATTTGCGATTATGTGTTAATAATTTTGAATTTTACTTAAAACGCACGTCACATACATTATTGCATTCAACGTCGAATACTATTATTGTGTATTTTTTTACTGTAAAGAGTATTCTGTGACAAAATACGAATGAGAACGGAGAATAATGAGAAATTGATGTAAGAGAAGTTTCAGGTTTCGTGAAATACAATATTACAGCCATTCAAAGAAACTTTATTGACATTCATATTGCAAATTCACGTAAAATGGAAACATCCGGTACACTATATTTTGTACTCAAATTCAGTAATTTATACCCAATCTATAGCAACCAATATTCAGTATTGTTATTTATTTTAACTATTTTATGCACGTTTATAATACCGTAATCCATTTACTCTGAACACGAAAGTTATTTCATTTTAATTTTATTTTATTAAAATAAAAATTCATAAATGTATTTAATGCTTTTATAACTCGTAAATACATTTCGTAAGAGTTTACGTTCGTGCCATACATGTTATATATTAATTTTATGAGAAAGAAACATTATGAATGTTTCCATTGTTATTCAAATTCTCCAGGAGTTATATTGTACCTATTTAAAATTAAATTATTGTTTCATCGCTTAGTGTTGGATTTTAATAGCGTAACTTTATTTAAGTTGATATTTAAAGAAGTTTTGCAAAATCTTAAAGAAAATTAATTGTAAACTTAGGATAAAAACAGTATAATCCATAACACCACAATCCAAAGGCCTTAGCTTACACTTGATAGTACTCTTTTTACGTCTTTTGTCTGCATTCCGTTACTTTTTCAAGATACAGGTTACAGATTTCTTGATTATCCGTTTCATGCAAACAGCTTTCTTGTAAATAGTTTTATATTTTTTTCATCGGATTATCCATATTTATATGGTTTTATTTAACTCAATTTTCTGTTTGTTGTTCTGTCAGCGACGAGATTGGCAAAATTTTGCCATCGATTTTTAATCTACTTCCCGATAAGCTAACAAGCTCAAAACTGGGACATACTCTTTCATTATGGATGGCTATAGCATGTGATGAATGAAATGAAATTCTAAAGAAAATTATTGAAAACCTTTTTTCTATTAATATATATTAATTTTGTAAAGAAATTTATTTAATCCCGTGCCTCTATGAACATAGATGATTTTTGTACAGAGAAAATTTAGTATAAATGAATTTTATAAACAAAATAATCTAATACTTTGATTTTATTAAAATTAGATGATATTCTTTTTCTCTTTTTAGGGCATCCACTTTAAATAAAGACGGGTTTAAAGATTTTTTTATACATATATTTTTTAAATAAAAGAATATTTTAACCTTATATAACATAAGAATTATATAACATCTTAAATAAAGTTTTAAAAATTAATAAAATAACTTCAAAAAAGAGACACACGTAAAACACTTTTTAAATTTTTGAAATCAACTTATGGAACAGACAAAGCAGCCAGACCTCCTTAAAGGCCTGCTGCACATCCACGAAGGCCGACGAGCAGAATTGTGGATTCTTTAATATCAAATCAGGGGTTCCACAAGGCTCTGTTTAAGACCAGCCCTGTACACGATTTTAACTGCGGACTTTCCAGTTCGGTGACTGTCCCGAAGTCTACCTGGAGAGGATCGATATCCCGCACTGTAACTTGTTTCGATACCTTGGACACCACCTTCATTATCGTTTAACGTGGAAGAACCACGTGAAAGAGAAATGGGAGCGTCACTAAGTATAAGAGGCTTTGCTGGTTGTTAGGTAAGAACTCGCACTTGTCATTCTCCATTAAAATTTTCTTATATAAGGCGATTCTAAAACCGGTTAGAACATATGACATACAGCTGTGAGGCACGACGTTCAAAAGTAACGTTGCGATTATACAACATTTTCATAACAAGCTGGCGTCACACTGAACAGGCACTGTGGTTCACTCGGAATGTGGAAATTTACTACTATTTTAGATCGTCTTATGTTCGTGACGAGATCAAATCAATATGTCTAGCAGTTAATCTTTTAGACAATAGTGAAGATGTCCGGCGACTGAAACGCCAACACGTGCTGGAATTGGGATATTTAGGTTACTCTTGAACTGGTACGGCACCAGATATGTGATAAACGTCTTTACTAAGCCTTAGTGAGGAGCCTAGCGTCCTTCTATTTTTCTCGTAAAATTGTTATGTTACTATTTTGTTTATATCTATCTATTGTTTAATAATGTTGTGGATTTTTTTTGGTTTGTTTTATTACTAGACTGTTAAGATCTCTTCAATCTTTGTGATCCCAATTAATAGAAGTGGTTTGTTTATATAGCCGTTTTTTGTTTATGTAGTTTATTTTTATATATGTTTAATTACGCTTTATTGAGGGTATTCGCTGGAGACATCTCTTTACGTGGTTTTAATTATAATGAAATTTACTTGTGGTTCTTTAATCCGAACGTAAATACAATACATCTGATTGTAAATACACGACGATTTATGAAAAAAAAAAATTAAACGAAAATTAAACTGTCAATAATTTTTGATTTGTCATCGACTTATAGAAGTAAAAATTTAAAGAAAAATTGAAAGAAGTATTTATTTTTACTTTTACAACTTGAGTTTGATATTTTTAAGTAAATTTTATCTGTATTAAAAAATTATTTTATTTACTGCATTCAAAGAATTATGAAACAGATTGGAGAGATAGATATATACCTTCTACTGATGTAACTGGAGGTTTTTAATTTCAAAAAAGTTTTTCATTTATAAGCCTAAGAACCTATTTATGCTTTTAATTCAACTGTGATCAAAACTGCAATCGCGCTCTTTATGTAGCCCAAGGATGAGCATACTGGAATGAGGCGAATTTACCCGGAACAAGTTTGTTATGTTCTTGTTCATGATAGTCGGCAGTGAAATTAGTTTTAAAAAAGAACAGGACCATAAGTCCAGTTCTTTTTTTGAAAAGCCAGTTGACAATCAGTCTAAGCGAGACGTTGTGATGTTTTCCGGGTAAGCCCACCGGAGTTTTACGTCTGGGATGAAAAACATATTGTTTATCGAGGAAACCCCACAGCTTCCAGAAATTTTAAATTCGTGATTTCACCAATAACATTCTACACAAGAACTTGTAAGAGTCTTTGAGAACAAGAAGAAACGCGTGAGATATTTCTGAATGTTCATGGGGACCATTTCAAAACTCTGTAAGGTAAGTTGATGTGTTGTACTAATGCTTAACAGATGTACGGTTACTTTTTGAACACTCCGTATAATGTTGGTTGTAAATGTATGTTCTAGTTTACAAGGATTTGTATTTATGAATAAGCGTCGATACTAACTTTTAGATCTTTAACTCAAAGTTAGAATAAATTAAATTTTCAATTAATGGAGTCTAAAATTATTAAAAAATACGACCAATTGTTCTATTTTTAATTTAAAAATTTAGGTACACGTTTACTCATCACTGATTTTTTATATTTTAGTCTCGACTTGAGTTTATTTTTTTTTGAGATAAATTTTGATTATTTACTTTTTTCTCGTAACTGTTTTCCTTCACTTTCATATGGAAAACAAATAGAACAGTATAAGTAGATCTAAAAGAATTGGTTTTTAAAACAGTTTTGTTAAATTAGTGATTATGATTTTTAAAATTATTTTTATCGGAGAATATATTTATTAGATTTTCCATGAATACTTACTGTAAGTACCTTTACATTTTTATAAGTAACTTATCTCGAGCTTCTAAGTTTGTATTTTGAGATTATGATGTTGTAGATACCTTTTTTTCAGTTTGGCAGTTCGTAATCTTTTATTTTTGTAAATTATTATGATATAAAAAAAATATATATATTTTCGTGGGTTATTTCCTTGCCGTTAAAAAAAATAAATAGTTTAATTTTCTCTTTAACATATGTTGGTGGTTGATTGGAATGCTTTGTTTCTAATGATTTTATTGAAGGTTATTCAGGTTGATTTAGTTATCTGATAAATTTATTAATAGAAGCTTAAGGAATGTGTATGCTTTCTTATCTGTATCGTTTCTTACAGGATTTACTTTACGTGGATGTTTTACTGAACTGTTTCTTAAGCGAACATATTATAAACATTTTAGTATTGATTTCCTAACGTCAAATACTCGTGAATGTCTGCTGGAAACACATGAAGAATTATAAGGACAAATTGGAAAAACAATAAAAAGATCAGTGTCAAGTAATATCAAGGGTTAGTTAATTCAATTGTTAATGAAACTTTTTGAAGATAGAACCTTTAAAGGACATATAATATATTATAAGTAAAATTATTATGCAGGATGTACAAGTTAAAATAGCTTAGTCCAAAATATACAATTTTTAATATATTTTGAGGTAAAAAATTAACTTAAATGAGAAATATTCGGTGAGTTATAGAGAGATAGTCAACGAAGTAAAAAAAAATATTCTGCGGGGATAATTATGATTTTACTGTATAAAAAAGAGAGAAAAATTACACCATTTCAGGATGGAAGAAGGAAAACTTAGGTAGATCAAATTGAAGAATAAAAGAGAATAAATTAAAAAAAGTATCAGATTTTCAATATTACGTACAAATCTTTTCAATTTTACCTTAAAATCACCTGTAAACTTTTCTTCTTCTTCATTTCTCTTATAATTAAAAAGAATCATATAAATCTATACATTTATTAAATTTACAATTATATTTTATAGTACATATAAAATTTATTTTATGAATGTATTAATAAATTTATTAATTTAATAATTAATTTTAATTAAAAAAACAATTAAAAAAGATTAGTTAAATAAATAATGTTTAAAGCAATAATAATAAAATAATTTTTTAATTAAAAATAATTTTAATTTGATTTAACAATTTTTTTTATTAATAATTTAATTTAAAAAAATATTTTTCATTGTTTTTTGAAAGCTAATTGCATTATTCAAGCTTAGTTTTGAAACCAACGTTTTACTTTATGAAATTGGCAAAGGTATCAAGGGAAAATTTTTTAATATTTAAATCTATTTTTTTTTTTAGTAGTAAAAAATGTTATCTTATGTTTAAATAATAATTTAAGTTATAGATAATACTATGAATTACAGAAGTAATTATAATAATTTCATAATTAATTTTACTTTAGAAAAAGAATTAAAAATGATTAGTTAAATAATTAATGTTTCAAAAAACAATAATAAAATAATTTTTAATTATTACCAGTTTTACCATTTATTTCTATGACTGATTATTTTACGAAACGAATTTGGGAGTTTAATTTGTATGAAAAGTAACCAATAGAAGATTTTTGAGGGGAATTTAGATCTAATCTCTTCTTTCTTTTTCGGATAAAAATAAAGATTAATCCAATTTAGGTATTGTATTGCATGCAACAAGGCCGGTATAATGGGCCTGATTAATGGATTCGTACTAATTAAGAAGAAAGTAGTAGAAAATATAATAATGGAATGAATCCAGAAAGGGGCTAAAAGAAACCCGTTTAGTAAAGGTAGCAGGTCCGTTTAACAATCGTCTTTGTAGTACTGCCCACTGACACAACTAAACAGATGTTGCTCCGTGAGAAGAGTTACCAGACCCAGGCTAGGAATGGATGGGAACGAAAGGGCTCGGTCGATCGTTCTCACGCTTCGAGTTGGGTCCGGTCCTGCAGGTAAAGAGGATAGGAATATACTCCGGCGAAGACCAGTTGACAATCGGTCAAAGCGAGACGTTATGATGTGTCTGCGAGAGAGTGCGACGATAGAGGAGGAGTTATTATGCTAGTTTGAAGCGAGAGTATTCTGCGAGGAGGTCAGTAAAGGAACGAATTTCTAGTGCAGATTCGACGCAATTAAGGTAACGTCAGGAGTAATTTCAGTACATGAAAACAAGAAATGGTTCGGTGAGTTAATGTTAAATTACAAGTGAAAGAGATAATGTACTAAATTTCATTCATAAATTGTTAGGGTAGTTTTATTTGTGAACAGCAAAAGTTTCAGGTAGTTAAATAGAACTCAGTCCCATTTAACTACCTGAAAATAAATCCTGACGGTCACTTTAAATTCTATTTTATATATAATCACTGTTTATTATTATAATTATCATTACTAATATTGTTGTTGTTGTGGTTGTGATTACTATGATTATTGTTGACATTTATTATCATTATTAGTGTTTGCTATTGTCATTATTATTTTTATCCTGATTATTATTGTGAGTTGTTTTTTTATTGTCTTTATTATTTTGCCATTGTTTTTATTGATTTGTCTTATTTTATTTATGTTCTTAAACTAATAAATTGCAATTATATATACATTTTCAATTGTCAGTCTCTCAATATCTTTATCGAGCCGCGAACACGCGACAGTATTCTTTACGTAGTTCTTGTTGGTCTTTTTGAGCTGCAAATAAACTGTAATTGAATTTAACGGAAACAAGATGTACTCGAAAACAATGCTGGATCTAATTTCAGCTCACTTCAAACAGTTATTTTTGTAATATTAAATAGCAGAAAAGTGTGCTTAAAATTAGTCACAACTGTGATGAAATTGATGTTGATAAACGTTTTGCAAAGAAGAAATCAAGTAAGAATTACACATTTAACTAGCGATAAGATTATCTCCAATGGATGATCTGCTGGACTAACATTCACCATTTTACTTTAGGATTTCTGTTTATTTTTTATATTCAATTTTTTGAAGATAATATATCAGAATAGTTTTTCAATTAAAGCTTCGTTAATTGAATTTTCTTTTGTTTTATTTAAAATTTCATTAAATACGAAAATAAATGATAATCTGCTGGTCTGATAGGTACCGTAACCGTCATACAGGTTATACTAAAAGCTGATTTACTGAGTAAAATGATGAGATTATTATTCTAATTAAATTTACTGGCGTAAAAATCTTTTATTTGCTGGATTAGTATTTCAGTTGCTGTATAAAAGGTACGTTGTGGTTATTTGTTGTATTTCAAAAGTGTTAAATATGATTTGTGATGAATACCAAACATAATAGAGCTTGTATTTTTATTATCTTTTCGGTTAAAAATATTCAAAATAAGAAAATGTTTTAATTATCTAAATGCATTTCACTGTCAACCAGACAAGTAAATTAAATGAAGAATTTAGGGTTATAGAAGTGTGTAACATTTAATTAGGAATGGGATGCCTTTGAACTGCCTTAACTGACAAAAATACGAATGTTCCTCAAACCCTACAGAATTCTAAAGCTCGTAAAACCCATTTCAAAAGACATATCCTGATTTTGATACGTTACCTTGTATTTTAAATCGGATTATGGAATCATAGATACTGAAAGCTTATTACCTAAGTCTGTAAACAAATCTTACGGATGATGACTTGTTATGGACGTTTAGAATAATGTTTAATCCTTTGTTAAACGGAATAAGCTTTAAAAATTGCATTATCTGGACGAATTACGCTTATAGCTAAATTTAAATTGACTGGTTGTATATTAATCGCTATAACAGTGGTTATTCAAATTCCCATAACATAATAATCAAAAAAACAAATATTTTTTATATAATTGTGTCAATAGGTAGATTATTTTTCTCATTGAGTTATAAGGGTAGGAAAAATTTCTATCCTATTAAAAAGCTGAGAAATAATACACTCCACATTTAAAAATAGGAGTTTTTAATGGATGCAGTTGGAAAATATCGATTTTTAAGGTTTTTTTGTTTCATAAATGTGAGAGTTTATAAGTGGAAAGAACTGTTTCAGATTTTATGAGAGAGCTAGGGAGTAGTAAAGTTTTCTCTTAAAGATAGTAATTAAATAAAATTTTCACAGATTCAACCTGTTTACTCTAGAATTTAATTATTTATTTTTCTTTCTAAATGAGACGTATCACGCTGGGAATAGTTTGTAACTTTTGCCGCAGGAAATAGAGTAAATGTTTAATAAACGGTTCTGTTTAAGAGAAGGTAGCGTTGTTTGAGGTGTGATAAATATTTTTGACGTTACCTACAAATACCTTAACAGAAAACTGAATTTGTCTTAATTTTTTATAATTTTTATTGAGACTTGTGATGCCAGGCTGTGTATACAAAATATGTCTTTCATTTGTTCACTTTTTCATGTAATTAAAACAGCATGTATCTGACACAAGCTCTTATTCTGTCTAAAATAAAGATTGTGAGTGAGGAACGATTAGTAGTGTTGCGTCCGGTTAAATACAGAAGTGGCTTGTGAGTAATCATTGCCTATCAGGAAAGAAGGTTCCCTTCCAGTTAAACGAAGCACTCAATTCTGAAAAAATTGGGCGTAGGAGGGGTAAATTTTAAGGTCTGTATTTATTATTATCGAATAGTTAGAAACATCGTTGCTAGATCTATTTTTTTTTTAACTTTTTATTATTATTTTTTTAATTTTAATATATTTAATGGTGTAAAAAATCACCTAATTAAATATGTATTTTAAAATATATAAAAAAATGTAAAATTTATATTGTCGCATGTTTGCGATTCGACAAGGGTACTGACAGATAGCAGAAGTAAAAATTCTTACAAATACAATTTATTTTCTACTAAATAATTTATAAAATACAAAATAAGTCAATTTTAAATCACAAAATACAATTTTGGTTTTACTGTTAACTTTACAATAGTTAATAAAAATTAATACAAACTTAAAAATGATTAGTTTATAATAAACAAGTAAAATAACAATCACAAAATCAACAATTCAGTTAATTTAAGAGTTATTTGTTCACAATGAACTCAACGAACAGCTGCACATAATTAACCTCAGACGACATTCCCAAAAACGGAATACTGGTGACGCCCTCTTTGCTTCTTTGTTACCGCACATTCACTTCAAATGCTCTCACTCAGTGTCCTCGAATTTATCACAAATCGCACCCATATTGTACTGAAATGAAGTTCGGAACGGAACGCAAAGGTACTGGGGAATATTTTATATCCCTACTACTCGGAAAGCTTGGACATCGCGACTCGCTATTGGGTCTTTCTAATTATGGGGCGGGTATTTAGTTTTTAATGGCGGTTATATTTTAGGATGAACGAGTTGGGGGTTGCATTCCAGTCCTTTATAGATCGGGTTTTGAAATGTTCTTTTTTGTCTGAAACCTTCGTTGTTAGAGAAAGGCGTGGGAATCTCGCCTCTGCGAATCGGTTAATTTCATAGTTGAAGGTTGTAAGTTAAGGTAGGTGGTCGTGGTTGGAGAGGCCACACGAAGGCGATAATAGGTTGTGTAAATACACTGATGGAAATGTCTACCGAGGCATTTGCATAAGTGGCATCCTGACAAGGCCAAACTGATGTCTATGGTGCGTTATCAAGTATAGAGGGTCCAAAAAACGAACTTATAAAAGTAAAGTTCATCAGGTCTAGGAACGGTGTCTTCCCCTTTGGGGTCAGGAGTTTATTTAGGTTATTTCTTGTGATATTTACAAGATGTTTTTGTTTTTCTCCCGACGCGATTCCCCTTAATTTCGTCCACTGAAGGCTTTTCGGTGTTAGTGCTTTTCGGTCTTGTAGGAATGCATCTGATAAGTTCTGGTTTTGGGAGAATGCCTTCGCGGAGGAAATCGCATGTGTTAACTAACTGTAGGCTAATATTTGAAAGATGAAGGAAGGAATGATGGTGAATCTAGGTTTTGTAAAGTCTTCTCCTTACACTAATTGAATCGGGGCTGGGCCAAATGGCATGGGATGTCCTTCTTGCTTCTTTCATCTTTTTGCCTGACTCTCCGAGTTGGGTTTAAATATTTAAAACTTTAGCTGAAGAAGTTCGCTGGTTCTCGACACCACTCGTCCCACTTGTACCTCTGGGCCACGGGCTTGATCTGCAGTAGACGACCCATCCTTTGTTTGTTCAATGGTAATGATTTTTATTGTCCGCATTTTCTGTTTTTTTTTTTTTTTTTTTTTTTTTTTTTTTTTTTTTTTTTTTTTTTTTTTTTTTTTTTACAAATTTTGCCTAGAAACAAGAAGTGAGTGGAAACGGCACAAGAAAAGTGGAAAGACGTGTTATCGTGTGAAAGTATTCTTTGCGTCTTAGCTCTAGAGTAACATCTTCAAACAGCTGCTGCAAATTTTCTTGAATAAAGTGCAAGTAGATCTCAGCATTTAACCGGATAGGCTATATGAACTGTCCAAATAGCTGATTGCATCGATAATAATTTCATTAATAACAGCATCGTGTTGGACAGACTGTTCGTAACTGGTACGAATACTGGGAACCTGCTTCTCGAAGATTCCGAAGTCGCGTTGATTGTTTTGGGATCACGATTCCTGCGATTCGGAAAACGTATTTCATATTCTACTGCAGTAGCTACAGCATTAACGTTACACACACCCAAAATGAATATCATACCAGCGTATTCCTCTGTTGTAAATAAATACGGCATTACTTCAACGTAAAACCGATCACATTCAAAGTAAAATTCACAGAAAACCTTCGCTAACTACAGTACAGTTTACAGAACTCGATGTACTTAATGTACCTTACAGAATGATTTAAACACTTAATACAGTATTGCGAATTGTTGATCAGCTGTTGTTATATTAGTTGTCAACTTTGCAATAATTTTTCCAATTAATTTATTTTATTTCTGTCGTTATTAAAAAATTATGTAAGTAATTTTTATCTATTTAAAATTATTTTAGAATTTTTTTTTAACTTCCAGTTTTTAAAAATTCTTTAGCAGCAATTTTCTTTTTCCAGCGCAATGGCGCGTCTCCTGACTTCTCTTATACTGCTTTCACTCACGTAAATCATCATTTTCCGGAAAAATGGACCGGTCGTGGAGGTCCGCATTCCTGCCCATCAAGAACGCCTGATCTGTAACATCTTAAGATTTTTCCGTGTAGGGCTAAGCAACTCAAGGAGAGCCCTGGAGGTTTAAAAAGAAACAAAAGCAGTACAGAAGCGTGCCAAGAAATGTGATGAAAATGGCAGGCTCATTTTTGAACGGTTAATATAAACTGGTACGTATGCACTATGATCTATTTTACTGTTTCTAAATAAATTCTAATTTTTCTAACCTTTTTTTGTTTTATTCAACTTATCTTACGCAAATTCGTTTAAAAGTAAATTCACTACAAATTTTCTTTAAAGGTTTTGTGTATTTATTTCCCGTTTAACTATTTTATTGTACATTAGCGTTTTTTAACCGAATTTATTGGTTTTCACACCAGTTTTTCAAAACTTACTGCGAACATGGCTTTAAAACCTATATTATTCGATTTTTCAGATCAAAAACCATAAGAAATCGTTAAATTTACCCTTAATTAACGTTCTAAAAATTTCAGTACGACCTCATTTCACGGGTTGCTGGAATCCGAGCGATGTCTTTTAGTAGCCTTAACTCGCAAACTAATCATTTTAGGATATATGTTTATACGTATGACCTTTTTCCATTATTTTAACGAATAGGATAGGTTATGACAGTCCCGGGGGAACGTCGTTATACATTTTGTATATCTATATTTATTTTATTTATTAAAATTACTACTGAACTTTCAGTCGTTTGTTTTTATTTTTTTAAGTTTACATCCTGTTTAACGTATGAAAGATTTATCTGATGTAATATAAAGTCTGAATTACAAAAATGATTTGAATGCTAAGCCTATGCAATTGTTTAGAAACAACTTAATTTAATAGTTTAAAACAAAAAATCAATAGATTATTCAGGAAAAGGTAAGACCAAAATCAATAAATCAGAGTGAAAAGGAAAAGATAAATAATTGAGATATCATTCTACGCTAGTCTAGATGTAAAATTATTGAATAGTAAGTACCATACATGAAGTTGCCAGTAACATTTCAATGATATTAATGTGCCATGAGGCACGACATTCAGCTAGTTGAATATCCAATTACTAATTTAATATTGTTTTTAATTTATTTTTTTTACTTACTTGTATGTAATTGTAGTAGAAAATAAAAGACATGGAAATCCCAATAATAAGCTGGCTAACCAGATGATAAGTATAGTAACGTGTGCGTTGAACTTCGACATTCGTGGTTTGAGCGGTCTTATTATTGCCAAATACCTATAAAAGAAAAGAAGATATAAATTCATATTAAACGTTATATATACCTAAACATTTTAAAGATTTATATGTACTTTTAAAATTGATATCCTACGTGTTTAATAAAAAAGGTATTCAGGAATTTTTAGAATTAGAATAATGAATGTGAAAATTAATCATGTCCGTTTGATTTATTTGTCTGTTCATCTGAAAAAATTTTATTTTTAAGCCAAATATTTATAAAATCAAAGTTATAAACATTATATTATTCTACGTATGTTATACTTTATGATAGATATCATTTATGCACAATATTGTATTAATTATTTTCTGGATTCGTTAAATTTATCATTTAAAAAAGCTGGCAGAAGAGTTGCTATTGCCGCGTGTTCGCGGCTCGATCAGGATATTGAGAGATGAACAATTTAAGGTGTTTATATATTTCAATTTATTGGTTTAAAAACATAGTAATCACAACCACAATAATAATCAGAATAATAATAATGACAACAGCAAACAATAATAATAATAATAAATGTCGATAATAAACAAATGATAATCGTAGTAATCACAGCCACAACAATAATAATAGCAGTAATAATAATGTTAATAATAATAATAAATCGTGATTACATACAAAACAGAATTTAAAGTAATCGTCAGGATTTTCTTACAGGTATTTAAATATAATCCAGTCCTATTGACTAAAGACATTAGCATGACCGCTAGCCTTAACACTTTTAACCACCAGTCTTGTATTAATAACAGTAGTAAAATAGATAAGAGAAGTATAAAGTTCTTTTACTGCAAATACCATTGCTGTTCACAAATAAAACTATTCTAACAATTTATGAATGAAATATAGTACATTATCTCTTCCACTTATAGTCTAACAGTAACTCACCGAATCAGTTCTTGTTTTCGTGTACCGGAATTACTCGCGACGTCCTTCAATCGCGTCGAACTAACATACTAGAAATTCGCTTCTTCACTGACCTCCTCGCGGAATACTCTCTCGCAAAATCTCCTCGCAGACTGACATCTCGCAGAACTCACATCTCGCAGAACTCACATCTCTCAGACTCTGATCTTGCAGACTAACATCATAACGGTCTCGCTTCGACTGATTTTGCACAACTAAAAACAACTGGTCTTTCGCGGAGTATTTATACTTCTATCTTCTTCACTTGCCGGACCAAACCCCAGTTTGGCGTGAGAACGATCGACCTAGCCCTTTTGTTCTCATGCATTTCTAACCTGGGGCCGGTAACTTTTCTCATCGAAGAACGTATGTTTAGGTGTGTATCAGTGGGCAGTATTACAAAAGACGATTGTTAAACGGACCTGTTACTTTTTTCTAAAAGGTTTCCTTTTCGTCCCTTTCTGGACTTCTTCCATTATTATATTTTCTACTACTTTCTTCTTAATTGGTAGGAATCTGTTACTCAGGTCCGTTATATCGGTCTTTTTACACTATACTTTACCGGCACTGAGAAACTGAAACTGTATTTTGAAAACTAGTTTTTTGAATGATCTCAAGATTTTCCCTTACGACTGTTTTCATTTAAACTATACTTTTTCTCCTTTCGATTAGACCTTCTTAGATCTCGTTGCATTTCTTTTCTTCTTTCCGTTGTTTCCAGTACTTTTTCATTAATTTCGAGGGTGCTTATTTCTGCTCTTCTGTAAATTTTCTGGAGCTGTTCTTTGCTCTTTCCTTTTCATCTAGTTTGAAATCATCAATTGTTTTTCGAAACACTATGTACTCTTTTTTTTCTCTATGTATTTATCTTTTCCATTCTTTATTTAGGTTTTGGTTTTCTTCCCGGTGCCTCCCAAATTGTTTTATTTCTATCTTCGTAAAAATTAAATATTTGTTTTGTAACTCTATTGTCACTCATTCTATAAATACGGTCAAAAATCATTCTTTTCCGATTATCTGTTTCTAAATTTCTATTACTTGGTAAATATGTTTTTCTTTAATCTTCCTTCTACTATTAATCTGAGGCCTAAAATTGATTCCCTTGTCCCTATACTTTTCCTGAAACCAAATTAGTCTTCTCCTAACACTTCTTCCTCTCTCCTCTCAATTCTTCTGTATAGAATTCTAGTTAAGATTTTTGATGCATGACTAGTTAAACTAATTGTTCTGTATTCTTCACATTTATCTGCCCCTGCTTTCTTTGGTATCATGACTATAACACTTTTTTTGAAGTCTGACGGAAATTCCCCTTTTTCATAAATATTATACACCAGTTTGTATAATCTATCAATCGCTTCCTCACTTGCACTGCGCAGTAATTCTACAGGTATTCCGTCTATTCCAGGAGCCTTTCTGCCATTTAAATCTTTTAATGCTCTCTTAAATTCAGATCTCAGTATTGTTTCTCCTATTTCATCCTCCTCAACTTCCTCTTCTTCCTCTGTAACACCATTTTCTAATTCATTTCCTCCGTATAACTCTTCAATATATTCCACCCATCTATCGACTTTACCTTTCGTATTATATATTGGTGTGCCATATTTGTTTAACACATTATTAGATTTTAATTTATGTACCCCAAAATTTTCCTTCTTGTTCATTATGAAACCTACTCCTGCCTGCCCATTATTTGAAGCTGAGTTAATTATTGTAAAATCACCTGACCAAAAGTCGCCTTCCTCTTCCCACCTCACCTCACTAATTCCTACTACATCCACATTTATTCTATCCATTTCCCTTTTTAAATTTTCTAGCCTGCCAACCTTTTTTAAACTTCTAACATTCCACGCTCCGACTCGTAGAATGTTATTTTTTAATTTTGTGGTGACCCTTTCCTTAGTAGTCCCCACCCGGAGATCCGAACGGGGGACTAGTTTACCTCCGGAATATTTTACCAAGGAAGGCGCCTCCATCATTGGTATATGAAAATGCAGAGAGCCACATTTTCTTGGAAAAAAAGCAGCTGTAGTTTTCCATTGCTTTCAGCTGCGCAGTACTCAGAGGACTGAGTGATGTTGATATGGCCGTTTAAGTCATTTAGACTCACGCCCTTAACAACTACTGAAAGAGCTGCTGCCCTCTTTCTGGAATCATTCCTTAGTCTGGCTCTCAGCAGATACCTCTCCGATATGGTTGCACCTTCGGTCCAGCTTCTCTGTATCCCTGAGCCCTCACCAACGGCGAGGTCTCATGATTTATAGAGGAGGCCTTCTTACATTAAACTTTCCTAAACATTCGTTTGCATATAAGGCTTCTGGACAAATTACTATTTTGTAGGGTCATAGTTTAGCTTTATAGCTTAAGAATTTCTTATTGTAAACATCCGCTGTCATTCTATAAGCTGTATACGTTTTACGAATCTTACTTTTAATTCCTTCTTTTTCGAGTACAGTTGGTGTTCTTTAAAAAAAAAGAATTATAAATCGATTAAAAAGAATTTTGTCAAATTATACCGATTTTTAGTAAATATTTATATGTCGGTCATGCGTAGTTAAAATTAGTAGTCAAACATGCCACAGTACCATTATTTCAAAGATTTTGCTTATAATCTTCGATGTACCTTCTGTCATCATTATGTACTTTTTCAGTTAAAGAACCATGTTTCATTATCTCTTCTAATATGACTAGCTAAAATTATATTAAATTAAATATTATTTCATAATAATTATTATTTTTTGTTAAATTTTTATGTAATTCATCTGGCCTGGTCTAGTGGTTAACTCGTCGTTGCAGATCAGATGTTTAACAGCTGATTTCCGTAGTCGAAGGCTCTAAGTTTCAAATCCTTCTAAAAGTTAGTTGCTTTTATATGCATTTGAATACTAGACGGTGGATGTTGGTGGTTGAGGTTCAATTAACCACATGTCTCAGGGAAGGTCGGCCTGATTCTGTACAAGACTATACCTCATTTACATGTTATACATATAATTCTCATCTCATTGGGCGTCAGAGGTTGCTTATTATTCACTAGTTGAACAGATTGCAACGTACACAGGAAAGAAGAAGAAATTTTTTTGTATTAATTGTGCATAATTGTCAATTGCCAAGAATATAAAAGATTAAATGGTTGTTCTGTTATGTCTTCTTAATTTAGCTAGTTGTAATTTATATATAGTAACATATAATGGTGTAATATGCGTTCTTTATCTTTTCGCTTATAGTGAAAATCTTTCTGTTTTATAGTAAACCCTAATTTGGCTTCTGATGTTTTCTGGTTTTTGTGTATTAGTATGCTTCGTATTTATTTTAGTCATTTATTAATCAGAGTATTTTTATTCTGATTTCTTTATATAGTATTAGAAAAAAACAAAAAAAAAAAAAACGGAAAATGCGAAATGTAGTTTCTATGTTATGTAATATTTTTATTTTATTTTTGTATTAATATGCTGAAAAAAATCAAATATAAAGAAATGGAAATTGTATATTAATTTTTTAAGCTGCGATATTAATCTTATGTATATATATATAAGCGAGTCCAGACCGGCTAGCAAATAAATAAAAATATTAAAACCACCATTGTTAACATATTCAGTTCAAATATTTCTTTGATTATTTTATCGGATATTTGCTATTGCTTTTTCTAAAATTTGTTTTATATGTGTGTGTGTCCGAATGTTTGTTTGTTTATGTGTCTGTCTGTTGTTTGTATGTTCTCCACGCGAAAACCAACCGACCGATTGCTTTTAAATATGCAGGATAATTTGTATTATACCAGGGAAGGTTTTAAGCCATAGACTGAGGTCCTAGCCCCCCTTGGGGCTAAAGTTGTCAATTAAAGTGTTCATTATAAAAAAAAATTAATAATTTGTAATTAAATTAATTTCTGTCACCATAGCAACAGATGTAAGTTGTAAAGTGTTTTTTGTCAAAGGTCTGTGTACTTTAATTACCAGTTTCTGTATTTTGTAATTTAGTTTTTTTACAGTTTTCTATAGAGCCTCAATAACTTAACAATTATTTATCAGTATTATTTTCAATACTACGATAGTAATGAACATTGGGGATCCTGGCCTAGATGAAGGGAGCTCTGTGGCCCTGGGGTCGACCCCAGGTGAGCTCTGGGTTGGCCTCTAAATTCGCCTTTGCCGATCTGGACCACGGGAGACCAGGGGACGGGGCTCGGATAGACATAAATTAATAAAAATTTAAAACCATCATCGTTCATTGTTAAAAATTCAAATTTAATATTTATTTGATTATTTTATTGGATTTTTGCAACATACAAATATATTTTTTTCTTGATGATATTGCCAATAAGAATGAAGCTTGTGCATGGAATATGCAAATGTAGCGTATGAAAAATGCCATGCCTGACCGGGATTCGAACCCAGGACCTTCGGATGAAAGGTCGAGACACTACCACTCGCGCCACAGAGGCCGGTGCTTGTTTTTTTTTTAGTTTTGTAAATGATTTATAAAACTAATTTGATTTATAAACGAATTTTTGTGTAACGTTTATGAATCGTTTTATTTTATGGATGTATTTATTTTGTGAAACGTTAAATTACGCAGCTAACTGGCTGGTTTGATGCTTGTTTCATGTTGCTTATGTAAAACTGTAACAAAGGTTGTCTATTTTTAGGTCGATTTTATAAGAAAGCTATCTATTGAAAAATGTACTATGATTCGACTTCCGGAAAATTTCGACATATCTTCGCGTTTCACATCTCCCAGACCCCAAAACCACCGTCAGAACAAAAGTTTACATATACATTTATATATATATCTAATTTTCTTGTGGACAAGATAACTGCCGTAATTTTGCGCCAATCACTTTCAAATTGTTCCTTAAAAATAACTCGTCCCAAATTCTCGGTCGAGTTCGTTGGCTATCAAAATCGGACCATGGGGGTGGAAATAGGGGCTTTTTCGAAAAAAACAAATAATATAAGTTTCTTATTAAGTGAAATATCGTATTGTTTAAAGTTGCTACTATTCTTTGGATGAGGGCCTAAAAGTTATGTAAGTAAAGTTCTTTTGATATCACCAATCATTGCCTCAGGGAGTGGAAAAAATGGGTTTTTTCCCAGACAAAAAAAAATCATACTTCCCTTAATAAAAACAATATCGAATCGGTTTATAGTGATCTTTAGTTCTCTAAACGTTACTTAAAACTTATGTGTGAAACAAGATTTGATATGACCAAACCTTACGGCAAGGGATGACGAAACTTTTGCTGGAATTGTAAGAATATGGGGCTTGTCCTATGCTAAATATGTGAAACTTTTGTCACATGTAACCATATTGAGTAAATTTGAAGTTTTTCTTAATTTTAAGGTGGAAATATTTTTTATCCCCTACTTAGCACCGGTGAAATCTATCTCCGCCTTCCGGTGGGCCGAAAGGGATTTTTTTTTTATAATAATAGATAGCTTATATATTATACGCTATACATTTTTTTGAGTTTTAAATAATTAAAAAAAAAAAAAAAAAAAATTAATGAATACTTTAATTAATAGAAAATTTGTTTTATTGTTGTGAATAGTCAGTCATTTTCCTTGTACTGTGGATGAAGGGAGTTACAACTGAAGGTAATGGTGTAGTATTAGTAACAGTAGTGGATAGTCATTTGATTTCTCAGTGACTAACTGTCATTGAGAAATCAAATTGGTAAGTAGTAAATTTAAAAATAATTAATTAATCAATATCATTATTAATTATGACTACTGTAGACGAAGATTAGTTTAAAAATTATTACTAACTGATTTATTGATAATATGCTATTATTAACAGTATAATTTTTTTGCAGCATTGTCCCTTTAAGTAGACGTAAAGGGGATATGCTTATATATGTATATATTTTAATTACTAGAATCAGTTAAAAATAATAATGTTAAAATACAATTAATAAATAAACCGATTTAACATGCAAACGTTATTTACAGATTTTAGAAACGGGATATATTTATTTTTGTTTGGTTTTTGAAAATCTTGTTTTACAAGTGGAATGAAATTACATTATTTTTTATGGAAATAAGAATAGGGCGTAACAAGATCACTCAAGATTTCTTAACATTATTATGAAGCTGGTTATTAATAATTAAATTCCTGGCAAAGATGTATCGAAATTAGTGTAAAAAGAATAATTTCAGTCATTATTACGTTAATTTTTTTTCTTTTTTGTGTACTTTAAGCCTATTATTATGTTTTAAAGGATTGGACAGATTATTATGCATTATGAGACAAATAATAAAAAGCTGACAACAAAGTTGTTATATTTCCTGACATTGGTTATTTATTCTTATATACTGGAAAAATAAAGAAACATGAAAAAACTTTAAAAATTAAAAAAAATCGATATTTTCAAACTTTGATCGGCTTCCCCAATCACAATATTTTCTCAAAGGAAATCTTTGGCCACTTGAACTATTACTGTGCTTAGGAAGACATAAAACAATTCGGTTAAAAATATGTAATAAATAAAAAGATTGCTTTTCGATTTTTGGGTAAAGGGAGAATTTGGGGCAAACTTCTTTTTAAAATGATAAGATAAGCATATACGCATGAACTGAACTTAATATAAAATGGGATTATGTTTGCAAAACCTTGAGAAAATTTACCCAAATGAAATTATCTATCCTCAACTAATTGTCCTTGGAGTTATAGACCTCAAACTTTTACCAACACATTGCCCCATATACACAAGCCTCTGTACAAAATTTCATCAAAATTGGTTTATCCCGTCAAAAGTTATTAAGCTTCAAACACGCCGACACACGTACATACGTACGAAGATTATCCCCCTTTTTTTGTGACCCTGGGTGATGAAACGTCGAGAAATGCAAAAATAATATCCCATTTTTTGACTGATCCAGATTGACCTCCAGAAATGGCTGGACCGCAAATAGGGAGAACTAGGGAACGAGGTGATCCAGTTTCTTACGACCACTGGTGTATTAAGGCAAACTTGTGCGCGCGAACGCTGGGAGCCTCTGCGGATTTTGATTATTGCTGAGAGGAGAATACCAAAGAGTGTTCTTGTACGATCGGTTCCTACAGGATAGAGGGATTATGCCGGAAAGAATTCGGTGTGCTTACTCCATAGAATAGCATTGGGATATGCTGCAAACAGAGCGATAGTGGCACGCGGTATCCGTTATATTGGTTAAAATTTTCCGGACAAAGATAGCGTAAGAAATACAGGGAGTGATGAATTCTTCCTGAATTTCCCTTGGGGCTGTATTCAAAGCAGGTCCCTTGGTAAAAAAAGCAGGTCCTTGGTAAGGTGGAGATAGCAAAAAAAATACACCTGTTTAATAAAAAAAAGATAGTTTTTCTTATCTACTCTTTGAATTTTTAATATTTTCTTTAGTCTATTCAGTTTGTCACGGTCGACTGATGCATACTTAATTCTTTACCTCTTTTTATACACATTTCATCGACATTTCTTATTAGCCTAATCACCATAACCCCTTTATATAACCTAGTGATGATTGTTTATTAAAAATCGAAAGGCGCACCTAGGTTTTGATTTCGAGTTTTACTAAGAATTTTATTTTTTCATTTTTATTTATTTATAAATATTTTTTAAATGATTATTAATTCACTATTTAAACTCTAATATTGTGCTTTAGAATATACAATGAAGTCTATGTAGTATATGAAAAAATACCAAATTTAATCCAGAACCTTCCAGATGAAACATTAACAAACCTTTCTAAGGAGGCCAGTAAGTCATCATTGGAATGAAGGAGTTAATATCTTTATAATGATCGTATATTATATTTAGTTTCTATTTCAGTATAGTAGAAAGAAAATAAATTTTGCATGTGAAGATTATTTTTACAAAAGACCTAGTAACATAGTCAAACAAGTTCTTCATAAATTTGTGGATTCCTCCTCAAAATGGAATGAATAAGTAATTTTCCATCACAAAGGAAACGAATAACAACTCTTACGAGTATTTTTGTAAATTCCTTTATTCTTTGATCTTACTTTTTCCTAACATCTCTCTTGCTGCAAACTACAGGTTATATTTAAGTTATTTTGTATTAAAAATCTTTTTTTTTGTGCAATATATTTTACAAATGCTTTTGTGTTTTTTCACTATTTACAAGTTATCTAAGCTGTTTATTTTAATAGAACTAGTAATTTTTTACTAAGAGGTAAATAGCTATGATTTTTTCTCATATTTAAAAAGTCGATTGTATTTAATGAGTTTCTTGTATAAAAATAATTTTAACAAAGTGATAAATCAAAAACCAGGAGGTTATTTTTAAATGCATATTTCGATCGTTTTATTTCTAACTAACTGCCCCGGCAATGCTTCACTATTGCTAGATTTGAGTATATATATAGATTAAACGAACACAATTGAAAGTTCGATAGCAAAATTATCACAATTAATATTGAACATTAAGAAACTTACAAAGTATTAAAAAATGAACATTACGGAACTTCACAAAATTTAACCTTTCACTTTAGAAGTCAGAATGTAAATAAATCCAACTGTCAAAACAACAGCACTTCCAATCGGATTTAATTCAAACTATTCTCTAAACACCATAGTTGGTTCAAAATACCCCTAACTTTCTTTCTACTGGTCAGATCGAGGATTTAAACAGCTTTAAACTTTCTCCGGGCAACGCGGACCGTTTTGCAAAAAACCGCACGTAAATTGGTCCAGTAGTATTTTAGTCTGTAGCGGATTCATATTCGAACATTACCTTTTATATATATATATATATATATATATATATATATATAAAAGGAAAAAAAATCCTATATATATATATCGATTTTTTTTTATTATACAGAGCCAGTTTTTCTACTTAGGTATTTATTATATTTTACACGAATAAATTTGTATACTGTTCGTATATAAATTTTATATTTATATATTCGTAGTTATACAGCCGTGAATTGTTATGTTTTTGAATTGATTCTGGATAAGAAATTCTTTTAGATTTTCCATTTGAAAAAAAAAATGACACAAAACAGCTTTAAGTTATTCTACTTCGATAAGTAAAAAGATAATATAAATGATAATAATCACAGATACAAACATAATGTTTTAAATTAGTAAAAGATTACAAAATATTCTTAATTTGGTCGAAACAATTTCTACTTATTAAAGCTTTTTAAATATAAAATATTCTGACGTACTTCCGAGACGTATAATATGAGTTAAATACCATTAGATTTTCTAAAAAGGCTTTTTTTTCCAAAAAGGCTTCAATAGGGATCACGTTAAATGAAAGACGAGTAAACAACTGAGAGTTTCTATCATTGGCCTGAACCTGATTTTTCTGGGTTTTAGACAAAAATGTAGGACTATTTTACTCTGTTTGAAAAAAATTTGCCCTTTCTTTATAAAAAATAACTAATTTATACCACATAAAATACAAAATACTTAATTTTAATCGTTGTTTAATGTATTTATTAATAGTTTTATGAAGAATACACCACACCACTTTATTTTGCACTGAATTTAACAAATTGAACCTTACAATGATATCGATTCAATGAAGTGAAAATTAAAATAAAGTATAAAACAGAATTCCCGATACTAAAAAAGCTAATTTTTTTACTTTAAGAAAATGAGGTATCCAAAGGGAAAACGACAAAAAATTAAGTTTATCGAAGACTAACGTAGAATTAAGTGTTAAATAGTACTGATGGAGGAACAACGCAGAACAGAATGATAATAGTCTCAAGAGATGAAGTTTAGGCATAAGAATGGGTTAAATTTAATGAAGTGAAGAGTAAAATATCTGTGCACCCACGATGAGATTCTCTGCGTGGGTGTCATTAGCAGTGGAGGAGAGAATTCGTGTATATGTTAGGCAATGGAAATTTCACCACTCCTCACTAAAAAAAAAACAAACAAAAACACTTTTCAGTTTTTAATAACAAAATTTATGAAAATGTTTTGTGCATTTGGCCGTAGGTGGATCGCAGATACTAACAGATGAAATGCCAAAACGTAGAGTTAAAAAATGACATATAGAGGTGAATTTGTTTTTTTTAATATTTCTCTTTTTTTGTTTTAGGCTTAAAATTACCTAATACATTATTCCGAATTTAATTCTTAGAAACTTAACCATTTGTAAATAAAACCCATAATGTAATTTAATTTAAATAATGTATGAATGGTCGGTGACTAACGAAAATTGTCCAATCAGTCCCGCAAATTACCTGCACACCTCAACGGGTTTGTTTAACAAAGTGAAGAGTGAAGTTGTATCCTGTTGCATTTACACTGAACTGGAGTATCGTGATGCATATTAATACATCACTCACAGAAATACTGGTTATTGTCAGCCTTATGATTACACCCTTCACCGAGATCATCGCCTTAGTTAATTCTAAAAAATTATTTTTTTGAATATTTATAAAATAAATAATAAATTAATACTTATAAATTTATAAGCGGTAAATTTGTATTAAAGAATTATGTTTTTAAATTCTAGATATTACCTACCAATATACATTTTTTAAAAATCTAATTGCAATCTGTTTAACTACACCCCCACACGTACCAATGAGATGTAAATGAGGTGTAGTCTTCTACAGACTCAGGCTGACCATGCCTGAGACGGTAGTTAATTGAACCCCAACCACCAAAGTACACCGTTATCCATTGTCTAGTATTCAAATCCGTATAAAAAAAAATAACTTTTACTAGGATTTGAACCTCAGAAAATCGACTACGGAAATCAGCTATTAAACAACTGGTTTACGACGACGAGTTAACAACTGGTTGATCTTTATTTAATATATATAGGATTTTTTTTACTTTTTGTAGCCTTTTTTCTTTTTTAGAAAAGAATAATTAAAAATATATCTTAGAAAAAGAAACAAATTTAAAAAAATAGGAAAAATATTTCTTATTTGAGATATTTTTAAGAATGTATTTTTAAGAATATATTAAATTTTGAATATCATTAGTAAAGAAATTAAATTTTTAGCTGTATACAAACTATGCGAAAGTTGGCAACGATGTTGCCAACTTTTAAAATGAAAATTGGATAAATTATTGACCGTTAAATAACAAAATTTAACTGTTATTATTTCCTTAAGGCGCAAGAAGGTATTAAGTTTTGTATTTTTCAACACGAATTGTTTGTATAACTGTTTCATAAATTTAACACTGCGATAAAAAGAAATATCATGTCAAAAACATTTAGAATGTACTTTTAGTTTGTTTAGTGATTTTCTTAATTGAAATTTACTGAATTTGTTTATATTATGGATATGTCTATATGCATTTACAATAAAATAGCAATCATTGATATTTTAGGATTTAGCAGATGTATATTTAGGAAATTAACGCGTAATATTAAAGGTAAATATGAGTTATTTATCTAAGAAAGAGTCGAAGCGAATACGTGAATAATGTAATGTTATTAAGAACTTATTACATCCATTTATTTATTGCTACTAAATAATTATGAGTAAATTACTAGGAGATGTAATTTTGATTAGACGTTTACAATATCCTTTATATTTCAGTTTAATACGACTTGAAATGAAATTTTATTAGACTAACGTAGGAAGATAATTTTTGTCTGAAAATCGAAATAAACTAATAAAAACACAATTTTCGTAATTAATTGTATATGTATATATATTATGTAAAAGTACCAGTAAATTAATTTCTTCCAGCATTAAGGTAATTCAAAATACAATTTTTAATTGAAAATAAGTAAATACTTAGTAAATCAGATAGATCAATATCTGCAAAATAGGTTCATAGAGGTCAAAACCCTAGAAAGGAAAGCGATTTTTCAGGTATTCCGGGGGGGGGGGGTGCCGCAGGGATCTGTCCTTGGCCCAACCTTATGGAATGTTTTCTATGATAAAATCTTCAGGCTGAACTACCCCGAAGGGGTATCGATAGTAGGATACGCGAATGATATCGCAATATTAGTAGAAGACAGAGATATTAATGTACTGGAGAACAAGGCAAACCAAGCGCTTAGAACAATAGATGAATGGATGGAGGATAACAAATTAGAAATAGCTCCTAATAAATCCTGTTGCCTGGTCCTCTCGGGTAGAACACCATTAAGAAGTGTGAATCTAAATATCAGAGGACAGAGAATTGATGAAGTAAAAGAAACAAAATACTTGGGGATACTTCTGGACAAAAGTTTAAGGTTCAGCAAGCTTATTGATTTGATTTGTGGGAGAGTTACTCCGCGGCTATCACTTCGGCGGTACTGTATGCGGCTCCCATATGGGGGGCGGCAATGATACAGCGTAATAAAAAGAAGTTGAGAAGTGTCCATAGACTGGCATTGCTGCGTGTAGTTGCTAGTTACTGTACGGTATCGTATTACGCGCTGTGCGTACTGACCGGGGTCCTACCCATAGACCTTCAGATAATAGCCAGAACCGGAAAGCCAGATGGGCCGTTAACAGAGGTCAAATAGTAATTAATGGTCTTACACCAGAAAATCTCATAAACTGGTTTGGGGTACAAGAATGAGAACTGGGAATGGTTCCGCAGGTTCGCCGGGGAGGTCCTGCGGGCCAAAGAGGATGAAGACAGAAGAATGGGAGTATCAACAGTAATGTAGGGCGGACAGTCACTCCATGGAGGGCCCGTACGCCTTGGTGTGCGGGTACCTGAGAAGGGGGTGAACTCCAGGGGAGTTTGAGTTTGGGTTAAAATAAAAGACCAAGTTCCGGTCGGCGGGGTCGTCCCTGCGGGAGCCTAGGCTCTTTGTGGGGTCGGCGCTGTCGATTAGAGGCCAAAGGCGTAAAGACCGAGTCCCGGTTCCCTGCTGAGGCGCTGGGGGACGACATAGCCGGACCTTGGCTCTAAAGCGGGGGATTAGAGGCAGGCAATGTAAAACAAAAGATCCGAGACCGGGGAGGCCAACCTGCCGTGCCGGACGTATAGCCGGCGGGTGGGGGACGCCTCCTTTGAGAGTAAAAGGACACTCTCCCCGACTGAGTATACTTAATTGGATATCCGGTCGGGGAGAGTAGGGGGGGGGGGAAAAACCATCAAAGTTCACCCATGTCCATTCTATAGTATTCAAATCCGTATAAAAGCAACTAACTTTTACCAAAATTTGAACCTCAAAACTTCCGATTTCGAAAATCAGCTGTTAAACCACTGATTTGCGACAACGAATTAACTACTAGACCAGCTCGGTCGGTTTTTTTTTTATTGGTAATTATCTTTTTCGTTGAAATCTTTAATAAAAATGCTGTTTCAATTTAATTGATTTAATAATAGAATCCATAAAAACTCAAATTTAAATAACAGATTTATATTTCATATGTTATAAAAAAAATTGAATAAAGTAAAACAAAAATCACTCTATTCTTTTTCTTCTGTAATGTTTGGTCGTTATTCTCAAATATTTCCCTTAATAATAAATTACATCTCTTTTGTTTAAAGAAGTTATGTTTCTTATTTATGGAATTGTTCAATATTTTTGGGTTGATATATCTATTAATAAAAATTATTAATGTCAGATATTAAAATTAAATAATTTTGGTTTTTTAAAATTAAAGAAGTTAATAAACAGGTTGCTAAAATGTCTATAATTATTACTAAAACAGCTCATCATTTAGTGCTTTTTTCAAGTTTCTAAAATAGATAAGATAAGCCTCTACAAATAAATTTTTGGAAAATGTTTTAGGAAAACAATTAGGAAATATTTTTCCTAAATAGGTAGATTTAAAGTATACAACGTTATATTACACATATAATAATTATTTCATTGTATTTTTTGTCATAGGTGTAGTTAGTATAAATAAACCTTTTTCTAAATACTCCAACCCGAGTTTCCTTAATATTAGTGATCAGTTAAGATTTATTAATATTCATAAAATTTGTAAATAAATAATTACTTCACATATATTAAAAATGTATAATAGTAGAATTTAGTTTGACATAAATTATATAAAATATTTACAAAAATAGGCTTCTCCTCTAGTAATACATAGTATTTTGACGGATGATCACCATAATTTCAAGCTATTTAATATTTAAAAATAAAAATGAAACTTAAAAATCAATGGTAATTGAGCAACCTTGTTAAACTAAGATGTAATTTAACTATTAGATTCTAAAAACCAAAGTAAGATATTTAGACGAGGGTGAAAAATTAAATAAAAGAGAGAGGAGATATTCTGGTGTTTTAATTGAAGTGGTAAAATCGTTTTAACATTTAGGTCGAGTGTTTATTCCTTTAACGTTCTCTATTAAAAATCATCGGTTACAAAAAGTTTCAGTTAATAATTCATGGAGTAAATTATAGGTAATGAAACGAATGCTGTCAGAAAAGTAATTTGTAGAAAACTCTTTATGTCTATTCCGATGTACGGAGCACAGATCTATTTTAAGATTGTGAAGAAACAGAAAATTTGCTTTGAAGAATGATTTTGGAAAAAAGTTTTCATTTTGCCGTAGCGCATTCCCAGAATTATGTTCTATACTTGAAGACTGTTATGGATCTGTTAGATATATAGACTGATTGTACATTTAAACTTTAAAATTTTATAATGGAACGTAGGGTTGTTTTAAAGAGGGGTTAAGCTCTGTAGAATTGACGACTGTGATCTAGATTACACGTAAATAAATTAACAAATAGATCTTTACTCTGGTGGGTACATAAAAATACATTATGTAGATCACGTCAATATAAGATTAATTATAAATAAAAAAAATTAATTATATAATAGAAAATAGATATGTCATATTAATATTTAAATACAAATACACGAAATAATTTTAAATACATTAAATATAAAAAAATACTACAAAATAATTTACAGTTCAGAAGCTACTATTAAAAATTATTTTTAGCACATTTTGTACACATTGGACGGGATGCTGGTAAATCGTGTTTTTTTATTTTTAGTTATTATTTAAAGATTCATCAACAGAATAATATTGTTCACGTAAAAGAAAATCGTGTAATTGTATCTTAATTAAATTAATGGGAATATTTCTCAAATGGTTAGGCAACTTAGTAAAAATGGCAACGGAAGTATGACAAGGTTCTTTCTTCTAAGCCGAAGTATTATATTGAGTAATACAAAATCGGTTCCGATGTCTGGTTTGTTATTATTTTTTTAAGAATAACCGTGAATTCTTTATAGAAAAGATTGCACATTCGTAAACAAAAACACAAGGATAAGTTGAATATTTAATTTTCTGAATATATAAGATCTACACCGTTAAATATGAGCCATATCTGACAGCCCAGCCCATTTTCGTATTTTAAAAACTGGTTCTGATTTTTTGAGAGAGCCAGAAGAGATACAGTATACTTTATACTAGAATACATGTAGTGTAGTCTACAACAATAAATATTTAACAATTATTCGAATAATCTCCGCTGTGGTATAATATCTTTGTTAGGAGCAATTATCCTGTGTATAAATCGCTGATTCAACTAATAATAAATAAAGACATTGTTCACTTTATGTTTAAATATGATACTTAATGTTTCCTAAATAGTATTACATTGTTAATTAATTTATGATTAAATGAATAGTGTGCATGTTTACTGTATGAGTGTTTAATTTAGACTGAACAATACAGAAATAGTTTTATTGTTACATTATTAATGTAAAATATCAGCTATTAACAAGGCTAGCTAAATGTAGATGAATTCACTTATTTTACAGTGAGTAAGAAGAACTATACAGTTAATATATTTATTTACTTTCCCAAAGTAATAAGGAGACGATACACGAGTCTGAACAACAATGATGAAAAGCTTAGCGTTTTAAACAGCGAGTAAAACAGTACGGTTTGATTTTGTTATAAAGAAATCAGTTTGATCATTCTACGAGAACTTGACATGCAATAAAAACCCCAGAAATTTAATTTTGTGGGCGTCAGAGACAATAGTGTATCATTGTTGGGAATTCTATCCCACGTGATCAGTAATGTTACCTCTATTTGAGAAGCTCAATGCAACAGTTTTATCCGTATTTAATATTAAGTGGCTGCAGTCCATCTAGTGAATAATTTTTTGAGGTGATATCGTACAATCTTCAATTCTTTTAAAATAATTATCCTCAGATATAGATACAATTGTATCGTTTGCAAAAGGGTTATAATGAATGACTCAAGATTTTCAGGTAGATCAGTTTTAAACAATAAAAACGCTAAGGATCTAGAACATTTATTGTGGCACTCCGCATTCTACATCCTGAAGGGCAATCCGAAATTTTAATTGTACATTCTTAGAGAAAAATGAAATTTCAACTACTTGTTTAAGACTGGTAAGGTATATCTTTAACTATATGTAAGCAGCTTCTAAATTTTTCCATCACTAAAAAATATGAAACTAAATCGAATGTTTTACTGAGGTTACATAGAATTGAAAATGGAATATTTTTGTTATCTACGGAATTAAAAATATTTCCCAAAAACTGGGAAATGGAGGGGTCAATAGAAAATCTTTCTCTAAAACAGTGATGAAAGTTTGTAAATACGGTATTGTTTTTTAAGAAGAAATAAAAGTTGATTTTCATAATTTGTTTCAAATACATAAGAAAATATGGACTGTTCACGTGAGTATCTTGCCTCTCGCGTGTATTGAGAAGCTAATTCATCGCACCATAGAGATGCCGGATGATGTAAGTAGAATAAGTATGTTTAATTCTGTAATTAACCAAATATGTTGAGTTTACACATGGGACCTAATTTTAAATAGTCATGTATAAAATCAGTGTACTTCCTTTTGAGAAACGGGTTTCGACTTAGCTTGTTTCTTAATTTTAAAATCTTTGTGCCGCAATATTTCGAGAATCACCAAGGTTTGTTTCAGGTTTACCTAGAAATGTAACAATGAACCTTTCACGTTCATTTCAAGTATTTAAAAAAATGTGATTTTCGTATGGTAACTTATTATTCATATTACTCACTTCAGCTTCCCAAACCTTTCGATGAGAGATGAGCAATCAGAGTCGTGCCTTTGGAGAAGAAAGTTGAAGTCGGCTTGTTAAGTTGGTTACGAGTATATGTGGTAGGTTTCTAGTCGGTATGTAACCTAATCTAGTTTTTTATATTATTGGTATTGATAAGTGCGTATGAATTTATTTGGTTTTATAAAATCAACGTTCAGAACTGGGCGTTAATTAAAATAATTTCGGACAGAATATTGAAACTTGGGTCGCCTAGAAATAAATTCTTGGGTAGATTAAAATGGCTTATGTCAAAGCGGTCAGATGATAGTTAGGTTTTGTAATACAACACGTTGTGTATTAAAATTATTGTTTTCAAAACGAATATATGACTACAAAACGAATTTATAGACCTTACTACAGTACGTTTCCCTTTAAATGTCAATAAACATAAATTTATACCTTCTGAATCGGTAATCATACTTGTAATAATAGTAAATGATCACCTTTAAGACTGGCTTATTAAGCCAGTCTTAAAGGTGTTCATTTACGGTGATCATTGAGCGTGAAAATAAATGATTAATTTTGTAGATACTTGAATATGTAATAAAGATGTGAAGGTATGATGTTCAATATAAAGCAGTCAGATTGATACCAATTTATGATAGATTATGTTGAATATTTCATCTACCTTTATGATCCGATCCGGAAGACCAATGTTCATGTGTTAATTTTGCCTCTCAGTGTATCGAAAGAATAATTCATCGCACCAAATAGAGGTGCTGGATTATCAAAGAAATATACAGATAGTCTTATAATTAATTAATGACTTATTTTACCATTTGAATTTTTATTTAGGATTTGTATTTAATTTTAAACATTTGCACATACAACTTAAGTTCATGAACTTTTTTAAACTTAATGGATTACAAATCTGAACTAACTTACCAACGTATTTTAGTTTAAAAGCAACAGTTCAGAAGAATTTATAACATATGCATCTCAGCCTTTCATCCGGAGGTCCCGGGTTCGAATCCAGGATAGACATGCATCTTTACACGCTAAAAAATTGCCATTTCGTATCATCCTCTGAAGCAATGCCTAAATGGAATAACATGTGCTTCTATGATAGAACACTGAAATAACGAAAGAGGCCAATAATTTAGTAAACTAGGTGCCGATACTTTCTTAAGGTGGGGAAAAACAAAGTCTTAATGAATCTAGGGAAAACTACATTGCTGAAAGATTCATTAAAAATAAATTTTTAAGTGGTATAACAATAATATTTACTTGTTCTTTTAAAATACTAACAGGAACATCATTAATACCCATGGAATGAATACTAACTCTCTATATTTAAAATACAAGTTGTAACTACCTGGAAATTTTCAGGAATTAAAAATACTGATTTATCAACGGGATAAAGGAAGTCGAGACCCGTTATCTGTACGTATTAACTTTTCCTTGGTCCGTATTTCGTAATGCAAATCCATATATTTAAATGGTAAGGCTACCATCTAAATGGTTATCTAGTTAAACTAAGGATGCGAACGCGTATAGGTTAGTGATAGCGTGTTTGATAGCTATATAAACAAGTACTGTTAAGGTAAATAAAAAGATTTATTAAACATTTAATAAATATCTAAATACCATTTTTATATTACATCTATACGTATTGTTTTCTTACATTTGATATTGCATATGATACCGAGTCTTTATATATTTGAATATAAATTTATGTAAAAAAAGGGAGCGCGTGTGCATGCATATACATAGTGTGTTAGGAAGAAAGCGAAATTATTTCAGGATATTTTTGATTAGTCAAAATAAAGAAGAAAGTTCACGTAACAAACACAGTTTTGGGAGTGACAAAATATCAGCCACAGAGACGGAAAGTGTCAGTTTTTTCAGACACTTTTCTGAGAGTTTTTTCAATAAAGAAAAAGAAAAAAGCAATTTTAATAAAATATTTTATATTAAAATGTTAATTTTACATCTTTGTCTCTTTATCTGAAATAACATCTATGATCTCAACTCTGACACTTTTGTAAAGAGCAATAGAAATCAAAAATTGCTGTCACATTTAGAATATGTGTTCCAAGTAAAAGAATATCAAGATTTATGTCGTAGTAGATGTAAAAAATCGTTCAGTGTAAGTAGGTAAAATTAGTGACTGATTTATGGTCATGCGTCATTTTTACATTTTGTATTTATTAAAAACATTTCCACGATTAAATAATTTTAATTTACTACGTAATTATCTGTTAGATTTTCACGTACAATATTTTTTATTTCATACTGTTATTCTCGAACTTCGTTTCTCAAAATTCTTAAAGTATGAAGGATTTCACTTTCCTTACAAGAGTCACACGATTTTTCTTAGATATCTCTCTGTAAAACCGACACTGTATTCTTATATTTTTTAATTTACAATAATTAAAAATCTATAAGAGAAATATTTATTTTAAAGAGAATTTAATTGTGTACCAGTTAGGTGAAAGATTGTTTTGTGCGGAAGTATGGTGAAACAATTAAATTAAGTAAATATTTTTAATGCTTAGTCTTTAGGCCTTAATGGTTTAAAAAATAAATTTTTAAATAAATAAATAATTATATATATATATATATATAAACAGAGTGTCCCACGAAGAAACGGAGAAACTTTCAGGATACGTTCGATGGTAAAATTAATGAAAAAGTTCATATAAACAAAATAAACATAGGTCTAGAAACGCTTTGTTTTCGAGTTAACGGCTAGCGAAAGATTTCGCCCGGATTTCAGCTCTTCTAATAAAACGAAGCCCTACTGTAATTTTTGGGATCCAAATTAAGGAGTAAAGTTGATCGTTTCTTATATAATATGAGCTGGGAAATAGGATAAATGGTGCAGAACTGTAACTCCAGTAGTTTTTAAGATATTCGAAGTAAAACACAAAATTCGGTGTCGAAAAACAAGTTTTTTTTTTTAGGTTTGTAGTACAATAGCTTTGTTACATGACTAATAAATGTGAAAGATTTTGTAACAAAACTTATAGAGAATTTAATTCTGAGTAAATTAATGTAAATTTAATCAATAAAACGTGAATAAAAACTTCTAAAAATCTTTTTTTATTGAAGCTAAACACGAAAAATAGACAGAAAATCGTATTATTCTTTCTGTACTTTATTTAGTTGTAAAGATTAGCTTTATAATGGAGGCCAGTAGGCAGATATTTCGAAAAGTGTTCGATTGAAAACATTACTATTGCGCTGTCACCACGTAAAGTTCTCTAAATAACTGTGCAACAGTGCTGTTTGTTTCTCATTCTACCTTATTTCTATGCTTTGCAAGTCTACGTGCTTTCAATCATCTGGGTTTGTTGGTGTACGAAATTATATGTATGGTTTACAGTTTTATGTTTAAAATTTTTCGCTAAATTTTTAATGCCTCTGTAAGCGCGACGTTCATCCGAAATTACGGTTGTACGGTCGTATTCTTTGCCGTATTACTGGAACAACTTTTGCCGGTCCTGTTTTCCACTGTAATCATAAAACACTCCTTAGTGTCTCTACAATACCCCCAAAAACTCATTATTGTGGAATGATATATCAACTTGGTGTTTCCTGCGGGAGACTAAACTTTCGTATATTTTGACTGTTAACCTTTGACTTCCAGTTAAATTATGATTGCTTGCAACGCTATGTATACAAACTTTGCTTAAGTAATTCACTCAGTCGACCTTAGTATTGTGATTTATTTCTAACTTTTCCACGAAAAATGTTTCATTTGTCTGTCTTCTAGCTTTATAAATAAATTGTCTGTATTTATAAATAAATAAGACAATTTAACGGAAAGGGAGTGTAGAACCCGTTATAATTAATCGCTTCTTAATTGTATATATTTATCTGCTGTATTTTTTTTGAACAAGTCTACCAACAGTCATACACGGTCGGTGATCGCGGTGATATCATGATCACACCTTCTTGGATTATATAAAATGTCATGATCCTGAAAAAAATATATCGCGGCATCGTGTTGAACACGTTCAATTAAACGAATGAAATTATTAAATACAATAGTACAAAACACTAAAAATTAGAAGTAAGCCTGCGATACGCCGAGTCTGGATTCAAAACACAACTGCAGTTTTGTTATTATATCGTGAAACACTAATGAGAAATGTTGTCATATCTGATATACAAATGTTAATTGCTATGGCTGTTAAAATCATGACACGTAACGGTGAAGAACCCAAAAATTAAACTTTTTAGAAGCATTTAGTGGTGTAGGATGATTGTTTAAAATTCCATTTTTAATCGAATATGGCATTATTAAAATCAACGCCTTATTCCGAATCGGTCTTGTAACAAAAGATAATTAAAATAATTATTCATTTTTGTTTTTTTGAGTGCTGTCAGATTTTTTCAATACCTTAAATACTTATTACAATTAACATGAATACATGTTTTTTTATTACTTATATAAACCAAACCAATATTTTTAATTGTTAATATCGTTTCAAGAATATAGTTTATCGTTGAGTAAAAAGAGTTATTTATTTAAGCTTAAAATTGAAATAAATTAATATAACCTTGTTGCTGCCAATAGCCATGTAAAATTTACTGTTACTATAAAATTAAAGCCCATTATATTCGTTGCCGTATACCTGTTTGCATGTATACTGAAACGTGTGAATGACTTAACAGTTATTTTAGTCCATACAAGCAACCGGATAGAATAAATGTTTTCATTAGAATATCTGAACCCTGCAGATTCTTTCAAACATACCGAAATTTGTGAATCGAAAGTCATCATTATTTTGTACCACGTTGCAGCAGCAGTTAAATAAAACAATGTTATGTTTTCAGTGTCTATTAAAATATGAAAAGTGAGTGCAGAATTTTATTCTAGTCAATGATGCAGTGTCGAACAGATTTATTAAAAAATAAATAAATATATTTATTGATTGATTTACCACAGAAGTTTACTTAGATGCTTCAACATGGTAATGTGAAAATGGATATTTTTAGCTTATGAAAGATACTATGCCTGACCGGGATTCGAACCCGGGACCTCCGGATGAAAGACCAAGGCGCTACCACTCCGTCATGGCGATCGATACGCAATTAGGACATTTTATATAATTAGGAAATGTATGAAAGTGAATTTTGCTTGTGGATTACTAAATCTGAATCCGTAAAATATGAAAGTGAGGGTACTGTATTCATATTTGATATCCTGCACAGACATGCAAGGGTAGGCGGATTTGTACAGGTACACCGAAACGTATTCAGAGCGGTTAAAAATGTTGCACCATCCGATAAACATCCCTTTGATTTAGTCTGTCAACTGTGAAAACCATTTTTTTCGTTAATATTAAACGGAGCGATCAGATTAGTCAACGTTTAATTTTCTAACAATTTAGATTCGGAGTAACAGTACAAGGTGAAAAGATAAAGATGCTACGATTTGCTGATGATATAGTAATTCCAGCCGAGAGTAAAAAGGATTTAGAAGAAACAATGAACGGCATAGATGAAGTCCTACGCAAGAACTATCGCATGAAAATAAACAAGAACAAAACAAAAGTAATGAAATGTAGTAGAAATAACAAAGTTGAATGTGAAAATAGGAGGAGAAAAGATTATGGAGGTAGAAGAATTTTGTTATTTGGGAAGTAAAATTACTAAAGATGGACGAAGCTGGAGCGATATAAAATGCCGAATAGCATAAGCGAAACGAGCCTTCAGTAGGAAATATAATTTGTTTACATCAAAAATTAATTTAAATGTCAGGAAAAGATTTTTGAAAGTGTATGTTTGGAGTGTCGCTTTATATGGAAGTGAAACTTGGACAATCGGATTATCTGAGAAGAAAAGATTAGAAGCTTTTGAAATGTGGTGCTATAGGAGAATGTTAAAAATCAGATGGGTGGATAAAGTGACAAATGAAGAGGTGTTGCGGCAAATACATGTAGAAAGAAGCATTTGGAAAAATATAGTTAAAAGAAGAGACAGACTTATAGGCCACATACTAAGGCATCCTGGAATAGTCGCTTTAATATTGGAAGGACAGGTAGAAGGGAAAAATTGTGTAGGCAGGCCACGTTTGGAGTATGTAAAACAAATTGTTGGGGATGTAGGATGTAGAGGGTATACTGAAATGAAACGACTAGCACTAGATAGGGAATCTTGGAGAGCTGCATCAAACCAGTCAAATGACTGAAGACAAAAAAAAAATATAGCATAGATTTAAAGATATTTTAGTATTTTGAACCTTAAATCGTCAAAATACCAAAATTTGATTATCTTTTGAACAATATTAATAATTTACTTAATTATACGGTCTATTACAAAAGTTAGAAACTTTCTTTGGACTGCTGTTTCAAAAAATAGACTGTAAGCAAGTTTTATGATTTGTTATTCGACGTGAAAAAAAATTTTCCACTATAGTTGGATTGTTGATGTCAAGATTAAGATCAAAAAGATTTCAAACTATTTTTGAAAAATTTTAACCATCTTGACGTTGCATGACATTGTATAAAAAAAGTCGCTAGTTGCTTCTAAGTAGGATTCTTGTATGATTCGGGAATTAAAACTATAGCTAAAAGTTTTATTTTACCGTTGTTTGACTATTAAACAGAAATAAGCTATTTTTATTTAAGAATATGTTTTTATATTGCAGTATGAATGCAATGAATCTCATTATTTGTTGCTATAAAAAGCTACAGGTAAATATTTTACTCTTATTATGTATGCTACAACTCTGGTATTTTTTTTACATCTACCCTTATGGCAATTGTACTACTTTTATTACTTTTGAAATTTTGTGTTATGAATACCAATTTTTCTATTTTTAATTTTTTTATTATACGTTTGGAATATTTTATATCAAAATTTATTTCAGAAATTATTAAAATTAGTTCATTGAAATAGTATTTCCTTTTGTAAGTAGTATTTGCCTTTTAGAATATTAAATCACATCTAAAAATATTTTTATTTTTTTATTTTATCTACCTCATCGGTTTAAAAACATTTACTTATAAAATATTCATCTTAGATATTATTTAATTAAAATATATTTATCAATATTAAATATATAACTGTAGAAGTCTTATCAAAATCTCTTGACTTTTAATAGAATTTGTGTTCGTACGGTATTCATACGATTTTTAATTTAGAAGAATGCTCCATTACATTTTAATTAATTACATTTATGAATAAATATATTCACAACCAAACCAACTGCTAAAAGGGATAGAATATTTAGGTTAATTTATGATTTAGATAAAGATATATAATTAATTAAAACTTTATTTAAATGATAAGCGTTTCATTTACATTATCTATTTACTTAATTTGGTTTGGTAACAATGAGTTTTAATTACTCTGTTTCATGAAGGAAGTAAATTTTAATTTTCTTTCTTAGTGTAACAGAATAAACTTTAAATTTATGTTATTTTATATTTAAATAAAAGGACAGTCTATAAACATTTATTAGTTTAATAAATGATTTTATAATTCGCATTGTAAAACGAATTGTTTGTATAGTCCCAGTTGAAGAACGCAATAACCTTTTCTTCCTATGTTAATTTATATAAATAAAACTTTGTTTTTGTATGCCCTAATAACTCAAAAACTACCGAACCGATTTCGCTGAAAATTTCACAATTTATTATTTGTCCCGGTAGTATTTACATGTTATTAGTTACATAATATTAAAATAATTTAAAGTTTAATTACATAATAACTGTCTGAGGAAGTCTATATTGACATAGACAATGACAATATATATAGATGATATTTCTCGATATACAAACATTAAATTTATTTAATGTTTGTATAAAAACCCCTTATTTACAGGGCTTTTTTATATTACTGAGGTTGTTGGGTCATAAAAAGAAAGGAAGAAAATTAATAGTAAATTAATATTGTACAATTTATTATTTTTGTAATATTGTCCGGTTCATTGTTTTCGTAAGTTACAAAATGTAAAAAAAAAACGTAAATAGTAATATTAAAATTTACATGGAAGATAAAACTTTTATAATTTAAAAATAACGGGCGTTAATTTTTATTTATCATTATTATTCTCACAACTATGATTTTAATGAATACAACGGGGTCCAATTTGGGTAGAGCTGACTGGATGGGAAAGTCAAGCGAAGCTAGCCATGACCGGTTAAGTAACCCCTGACTACGAGGTGAAAAGAAAGTAACCATATAGTGCTGGCGAAGGGGCAACGAGGATGCTAGTTAAAAATTAATATTAGTTACTAAATTTTGTAAATTTTTTTGTTATAAAAAACGAGACTTATTTCCTTTTTGTTTTTCATTTTATTCATCTTCTGAAATTTAATAATTTTTTTTAAATATCCCTGTACAAACAAATATATTATTTTACTAGGTCCTCAAAAATAAAAAAAAAAAAAAATAATAAATGAATAAAATAAATACTTACGACCGGGACTTATCCAATAATCAAAATAGTTTTAATAATTTTATTTTTTTAAAATTATAATTAAAAATCTCCAATCTAAATTCATTACCAATTAATTGTCGGGAGCCAAATTTAATTGATAAAAAAATAATTTAACTTAAATATTTAAGTTAACCATATTAATCTGTTTTCCTAACTCAACAGTTTGATCATTTGGTAGCTAATTAGATTAGATGGACAATAAATTCATCAAGATAAAGTATCACATTAGGGAAGAAAAACTCTGACCTACATAGAAAAATTCCACGTAAGGATATAAAGTAAAATCAACACAGAATCCTGTATAGAATAGAATCCCATATAAAACTTCATTTTAAATCAGACGAAACTTTTGGGTTATTCAGAAATAACGTTTCAAACCTACTTTTATATTTTCTCTTTTAATAATAACTTGTTCCAATTCCCGATTTATTACAAATAAATTTTTATTATTGAGTTAAACACAGCATTCATTCGAAACATTTTGAATTATAAACTCACATATTTCTTATATATTCTTCATAACGGGTTAAATTTCAATTAGTTGGTATTCTTAAGGAACGATTGCATTTAGTGTTCAAGTTGTTACGATCCGTGCTTGTTTCTCAAGGCCAGAATTACTATTTACAATAGTAAAATTAAAATAACTATTAATTTGTCTTATCTTTCAATCACAATGCTTAACCGCTGCTCTATACCACCGTAGAGTGTATAAAACATTGATTTTAATATGGCTTCCTGATTTAAATTAACAAGGACGTTTTTTGTTATATTCTAAAAATATTTGTAATTTTATGAATATTTCCGAAAGAAGAATATTTTTGTTTAGGATTTAAAAAAAAAAATCTATTAAATAAAATAAGTACATAATTTTATAAGTGAAATTTAAGATTATAAAGCATAGATTTAAAAAAATTTTTAAATGATCCAAATTATTTAATTAATAACTATCCAATTAACTAAATGAAAATTTTTATTTTAAAAGAAGTGTTAGTATCTGTACCGTATTTTTAAAACTGTTAACTCTGAGTTTTATATTTCAATTTGAAAAATAAAATTATTGAATAAATTAAAAATTTATCATCACTGTATAATAAACCCAATTAATTGATAAATGTACTGAATTTATAAAGAGAAGTAAAGAACAATATCTTTTGTTATGTAACGCTCAAAGTTATACATATTAAAAATCACAAATTTCATTTTCGTTTGTATTACTATTTAACTATTTAAACCATTTTAAAATTATTTTTATGATAAATGCATAAAGTAAAATTATATTTATTGAACAGATTATGTGTATTTATCAACTAATTTAATTAAAAAATAATATTATTGTGTATATATATATATATATATATATATGTGTGTGTGTGTGTGTGTGTGTGTGTGTGTGTGTGTGTGTGTGTGTGTGTGTGTGTGTGTGTGTGTGTATCTTACATAAGAAACAGATCAAAACAGTTTTTTGAAAATTATTTTTTTCCGCAAATGTTTGGGAAACTTATTTAGTTTGAGATCACATTTCTAATTAATAATGATTTTGAGATCAAGAGTAACCTAAAATGGAGTGTGAGAAGACAGGTTTAAGTATGTGTGTCAAACAGAAGATAAATTGTGATAAGCATTGCTAGGCATATCAAGGGTTGCTATTTTAATTCTATTTACTTATCTCTATTACTATTTACTTTATGCAAAAAGTTAAATCATCCAAAATTTTTAATTACAATTTTTATTATTTTTGGTGAAAACAAGATTTTTCTTTTTGTTCTGACCTCTTAGCATTTACAATCGGTGCCTCATTAAAAACTGGGAACAAGAAGGGATCATAAGTAAATTTCATTCTGATAATCACGTGAAGAAGGTCCCCACGAAACCCCTCATTAAAAGCATACAAAGATTGAAAACTCATGTACAGGAAAGAACTTTTACAGGTGGTCCAAGTAAAGTTCATTACTTAACATAACACTAGAAATAAATAACAGGCAAAAAGAATATAAAAGTAAAAATAAAAACAATGCCAACAATACCAATATATGAAAAAAAAACAAAACACTATGTATAAAACGAATATTTATTATTCTTCTTCTGTATATATATATATATATATATATTGTTTCTTCTATATATTTATTATTTATTATTATTATATATTAATATTATATAAAATAATATTAATTTTTTTCGTTTGATTAAATAAAATAAAATGAAATAATGGCATTTTGAAATTTATAATAGGCCAAGTATCCTTAAAATCTGATGCAGCTCGTGATTGGTTTCTTTTGCAGTAAAAGCTGAACTTATTCGCCTTAAATTCAGATTATACCTGTTACTATTATTAATTATGCAGGATTTTTTTTAATGTTATTTTCTGTAATCCTTTTTTTCAATAATTTAACCAAACTTGTTTCTTACATTGATCTTTGTCTAACCTAAGGAGAATTATTTTTCCTTTACATCTTTCTAAAACGGTTGTGAATTTTCTTTTTTTGTAAAATTAGTGTCCCCTGAAGAATACATTCTTTTCTGGAATGTTAAAGATCTATGAATGTTGTAATTATATTTATAATTAATTAATTTTCTAAGCGTAACTAATTTTAACTAATTGACTAATTTCCGAACAAACATCTCTCTAGTTTTTTCTGATCTTTGATGCTTCTTATCTCAAAATGGGAGGCCATAATATTGAAAAATGTTGCATACATTTCATCGAACCATTTAAGATAAGGAAATAAAATTAATTTCTAAGAGTGAAATAATTATCCAGTAAGTGAAAATAAAGGTTTTAAAATTCATTAATGAGGTGCTTTGGCCTGAAACACAAATAATTTAGTAGAAATATTGAGTAGCACGGATGTATTACACAGAGAAAAATTCAATTTAAATATAGATAATAAGGAAAAATAATTGAAATATGAGAAAAGTAAGAATACTCAGAAAATAGATATTATGAGATTGAGACACTGTATACTTGAAATTACAAATTTTATTATTTAAGTTGTAAATTATAAAGTAAGGACTAATCAAACATGATAAAAAAAAAACAAAATTGTACACATAATGGAAGTTTAATAATAAAGTAAAGAAATCTACATGAAACCAATAAAAGATGTAGATAAAATAATTAGAATTAAATTATAAAAAAATATATTTTCAGTGATTTTGAGATGATCACTTTATGGTAGTAAACGTAAAAATGATAACAGCAGAAAGTATTACACAATGAAAATTAAGTGGAATGAAGTTCGAATTTAAGAAATCTTGAGACAAACAGGAAAATTCTTGTAAGAAGGCTGGGTTTCTTAATACGTAGTCATATACTGCAACTGCCAAAATTAATATATTTGTAAGAAATTTAATATATTTGGTAATGTATTTATATATATTTCGTGATGGAAGGTAGACAAAGGCAGTCCTTGAGTGGAGTCCAGGAGAGCGACAAAGGCCAAGAGGCAGGCCACCAGACCGATGGGGCAGAGGCATTAGAAGGGTGGCTGGAACCAACTGGCAGAGGACGGCGCAGGACAGACAGGCATGGCGAGAACTGTTGAAGGTTTACCTGTCGAACTAGACTTGGCTACATCTTGTAAAAGATTGAAACAGCTGTATAATAATAATAATATTTTTTTTTTTTTTTTTTTTTTTTTGCGGCGGGAGGTGGAAATGCATTTACGCACGGAATGTTGGGCTCCCGTTGATGGTATTATCCAATCACTATCAGCAGACTACCGACTAAAACCACCCCCCTTTCTACCAGGGCTCGACTCGACCCGGAACCGTTTAACACATTACTTCCGGTCGAGTCCTCCTATACTAGCCTGATTAGGTGCTACCTAATTTTCAGGACTATCCAGGTCACCCTTTTTGGCCCTGAGAATGTTGCCGACGAATCAGGCTACACTTTCCCAGCTGCTCAGGTCACGGAGCATCATCGCAACCATGTTGTGGGGACTCAGTGCTCCGAGATCCGCCTCTAGTGTCCCTCGATCTGCCGCCCACCGAGCACATTTGAAAAAGGTGTGCTGTGCGTCGTCCCGTACACCGGAGCAATACAGGCAGTCGGGGACGGCGCTTTCCCTATGACATGAAGGTAAGCGCGGAAGTACCCGTGACCCGTTAAAAATTGGGTCATTTAGTACTCCACCTCTCCATGCCGTCGCTCCGTCCACGGTCTGACCAGAGGGATAAGCCTTGCGGTCCATCTTCCTCTGGTCTCGTGGTCTCTTGCCATGCGAGAAACGTGCGAGTGCGTTCCTCGTTGGCAATGGTCACCCGGTCTTCGCCTGTCCGTCGCCTGCTGTAGATCAACTGGCGCTCCCTTGCTAAAGGAGCAATGGGTATGACGCCGGCGACCACAAGTACTGCAAGCTCGGAGACCGTCCGATACGCGGAAGCGACTCGCAAGGCTGCGGTGCATTGCACCTGCGCGAGCCGCTTCCGGTTTCTCGCAACTCTAAATGCGTGGGCCCATACTTCCGACCCGTATAACAGGATGGAATGCACCGTGGACATCAGCAATCGCCGTCTGCTGGCCTTCGGTCCGCCGATATTCGCCATAAGCCGGCTGAGAGCAGATCTTTGTCGGCGGCTGTTCGAAGCTGCTCAGCAAAGCTGAGTTTCCGGTCAATCATCATACTGAGGTACTTTGCGGCCGGCTTGGTCGCGACAACCTCTACCCCGACCCGCAGGGAAAGAAGGGTGTCGATACGCTTCTTCGTGAGAACTACGATCTCCGTTTTGCTGAGGGCTAGAGACAATCCATGATCGTCCAGCCAGGCACCGACTCTGTGTATGGCTCGACTGAGCCTCAGTTGGGCGCGCTCCATGTCGCGATCTGCGACAAGTAGCGCAACGTCGTCAGCGTACCCAACCAAGGCAGATTATTCAGGCATCTCCAGCCTCAGCAAGCCATCGTAGACGGCGTTCCAAAGGTCGGAGCCGTGAATCGACCCCTGCGCCGCCCCTGACGTGATCGTAGTTCTACGCCAGCCTGCTGCGGTCTCATAAATGAGACCGCAATAATAATAATAATAATAATATAATAATAATAATATATATATATATATATACATATATATCTATCTAAGTAAATCGCTGATGTTAAGTATTAACGCCTAACTTGCTATTAAATCTAAGAAAAAGAAAAAGAAAAAGGGTTTAGTACTATAATGGCTGTGACCAATAACCTAAAGTACTACTAATACGTGGAATAGACGTAAATATTTTGTTTTATTATTATTTAAATAAATATTAATTTATATTTGTTTATTAATTAAATTTTTATAATGCATTAGCGTTCGGTATATGGCAAATCAGGAAACGTGTAATAAAAAATGTCAACGTCAAGAATTTTACCAGAGTATATACAATAATTAAATAAATAAATCAATAAAAATAAATAAAAGTTTAATCGGTACATTAAAATGAATTATTATATCACTTCAATATAGGATAAATCCTATACACGTTTTGTCCATATTAATAATTCAAATACAATCCCATGAAATAATGTTAAGATAAATACGTAAAAAAAAAATAAAAAAAATTATTGTGTAATAATAATTCACAATTCGGAAGCTGCTATTGAAAATCGTTTTGAGCACATATTTATTAACACGTGGAACAGGATGCAAATAGCTTTCCCCTACTACGCCTATCAAGTGATGCATTCATTTTAAAAAAAAAACCTTTCCAATTCATTGAATATACAAATCAATTTTGATTGCATTTAAATTTTTTAAGCCAAGATGCTGAACAAAATAAAAAAAAATTGACATACTTTTTATTTTTCCAGGAAAAATACTTGAACAAATCTTTACTACTGCGAAGTTTTTGAAAGTTGAAAGTTTATATACTGTTTAAGTAATCAAATTTTTTCTGTAAACAAAAGTCAAATCATATTGTATGTGAAAACTTGTAAGAAACTACTTTTAAATTTGTTCCTTCCTCCATTATTACTCTAGTGATCCAGTTAGTTATTTTAGTCACAGCACTCATTTTATTTTGTTTCTTTTTCAGTTTTCCTTTCTTCGTAGCACCATGATGATTTTATTACGGTGTTCAAAGGAAGACTTTATAAAACAAAACTTTGCGAAAACAAAGGAAGTGAAAACAAAACTTTATAACAAGAGATAAATATTAAAAAACTTGATGCCAACAAAATATTGCTCTTTTATATAGGATAATAAAAGAGCTTGCGGGTGACAATTTTGTATATAGTATTTTTGTATAGTGTATTATTTTTTTTCTAATTTTTGAAATTTATATATATATACTTATTATATAGCCTATTATATTTCGGTAACGTAAGAATTCCAACGCGGGATCATACATCTAAATCGATCAGCCATTGAGCTGCCAAAGTGGAACATACATACATACATTCTAAATACATTAAACTGTTTTAGGGCAGATTTTCATCTTTAATCCACTAATTAGAAGAATTCATGCAAATTTCCATGTTGTAACTGTGTAATTCATTTTTAAATTGTGGGAAGCAGTTGACCTGTCTCAGTATGAAAAAGCACTGTGACTGGGACGGGTGGACGTAACCTCTCGTATAGAATGCCAATTAAAGAAGTAAATAATTATAACAAATACCGGACCCAACAAATGGCGGAGTGGTAGCATCTGGGATTTTCATCTGGAGGTTCTGTGTTTGAATCCCAGTAAGGCATGACATTTTCCGTATGCTATAAAACTTTCATTTTCGCATTCCTACAGCACAATCATCGAGCATTTATGGTGAATTATCATAAAAAGTAAATAAATAAAAATGGGGTAAAAAATAATATAAAAATAAAAATATAAAAAAGTATAAACTATTTTCTATAAAAATAAATAAATAGTAATAAAAAAATATATAAAGATAGTAATTATAAGAAAATAATAAATTGTGCTTTCTTTGGAAACTCCGTCGTATATATACACGTATTTATTAAAAACTAGTGTTTTTCCACCGATCTTGTCAAGGCAAATTAGTTAAAGTAATTCACTGTTCATTTACAATAATTATGAAAAAACACATTTGAAATTCTAAAAGCGTTCCTTTCAGGTACAATAAAATGAAACGTATTTTCTTACATTAAATTAGAAAAAAAACTATCATAATTCTGTAATAAGATAAATAAAATATAATAATTAATAATTAAAAATACTTTTCGTCTCTTAAACTAAAATGCAATTATTTTACTTCTTTTTAGTAACGTAATATATTTATTATTTAATGTTTATGTTCGTGGATACCGGTGTTCTTTGGTATTTGGGTTTCAATTAACCGTACATCTCAGGAACGATCGACCTGAGACTGTACAAGACTATACACTTCATTTACATTCATATATATCATCCTCATTCATCCTCTGTAGTAATACGTTATAACGGTTCCGGGGGCTGAACAGAATAATGTTTGTGTTCAAGATCTACAAATTTTTTGTAAATATTTTTATGAGAGTTATAATTGGTTTGTTCCCTTAATCTTCTAAAGTATCTTCTTCACTGGAATTTAAGATTTTACAAAATTATAGAACTTTGACATATCTTAACCACGAATTTAATAAAAATGAGAAATATTTCTAATTTAATCTTTTAAATTAAATGAATTAAATAAATGTTAAATACCAATTTTAATAGTATAATATTGGTAATTCTAAATTTAATTTTCTCGTTCGTAACTATTTAAATTATTTTTATTTAAATGTTATTTCTGAATGCTTTAGTTAAGAATTTATACAATTTTATTATCACAAACTTGGATTCTTTGTCATTTTAATTAAATTTATTGAGTTAAACATTTGCAAACAAATATTTTTTGTCTCTTTACATCGATTTATGGCTGGAAAAGGGAAAAAAAAAGTTTAATTTATTTTGAAATGTTTCAATTTTAATAAAATTTCTACAAAATACACAATTAACGATATTGCTTTCATTTAGATTAGTATTATTAACATAATAAATATCAAAAAAAGGAGACGGCAGACGTGTTTATATTTAATTTCAAGATATTTTATAAATCCCTAATTATTAATGTATTCTTCTTTACCCTATCTTTGAAACTAACTTCAAAGATATTTTTTTTCAATAAAAATTATTTTTATTTTTATTGAAATCTGAGCTATAGATATTTAAGTCAGCTTTATCACGTGTAAATATAATTAACAAATGGCAATTTTCCTAATCTCGATCGAGAGTTTGAAAACTGCTTCAATGGAAAACCTATGTATAGAGAGAGGTCCTCTATACGTACTCTATACAACAATGGACGAGGTCGTACAGGACAAGGCAAACGATGAATTCTATTCAAAGAATATTTTCAAAGCCTCTTCCAGGCACATGATTTTTATCCCACCCACAATTCCTTTGAAAACGAGCCAATGTTGTCTACGTTGGAAGCAGATTATTACTGATCGATGTAAAAAAGTTTTACTTTTTTTCTTTAAAAATTAAATAGCTATCGAATAGAAAGTATAGAATGACAAGTAGAATAACCGCGAACGTTTGAAAATTTTAAGTTTTAATTGGAGGTAACTGAATTGAAACATAAATCGTTTAACTTATACTCCCCGCTGGAGACGGTATAAACATGTAATTTATTCGTTTTTTCAAGTTGGATATAATACAAAGTGTGCTGTTTTTTGTATTTATTTTTGAATTATTTTATTTTGTTTCTTAAAATAATTTACAGGCTCTAGAAAGAGTTTGATGTTACTTATCAGTTTTCCATTAATTTCAATTATTTTTAAGATTCTTTAGATATGTATCTGTTAACTGATTAAGCAGACGTTATAGCAGTGAAGAATAAAGAGATTCTATATTTTGATTGAGATTGAACACAATGAAAATTTAACTGCTGAGAATATTTTAACTAAACAAATAATAAGAGTTAAAATAATAACGTAAGAAATATTTAAAAATGTTTTTGCAGAAATGGGGTAAAAATAATATAACTCTCTAAGATTAATTTCTTTTTAATAAAAAAAATTGTAACTTTTGATTGTTTGGTTGATTAATAAAATCTACAGTGGTGCACGAAATGATCCAGCATTTGTTTTGGCAATAATTGTAGGTTAATAATTATTAATATGTTTTATTTGGAAGAAGTGACAGCAGTTCATGAGTATTAGTTTCTTTTCTTTCCGAGTGCGCTGTTTGTGTATAGTTCCAAGATGGCTGACAAAGGAAGATTGACTGTTGAACAGCGCGTAAAGACTGTATTTTTAATGAAACGAAAAGTGTGGTGCTTACACAAAGACGTTTTCGTGCACATTTTCAAACTCGGTGGTCGCTCTCATTTAAAACAATACGTAGATTTTACGAAAAACTAGTGAATAAAAAATAGTGATGGTTCAGTATTTGAGAGTAAGCGCGAACGGCCTGTCAATGTTCGTTCTCCACAGAATGTAGAAGCTGTCAGAACAGCGTTGCTGAGGAGCCTGAGCAAATCAACAAGAAAAGCAGCAGCACAACTTGGGATTTCTAGGCGGTTTGTGCACCGAATTTTCAAAACTGATTTGCATTTGTATCCGTACAAAAAATAATATTGCCTAAATTAACGGTTGACAAAAAACATCAAAGACTGGCATTCGCTGGGCGGGCTGTGAACCAAAACGAATTGTTGAACAGTGTTTGCTTTTTAGATGAGGCATTTTCACTTACACGGGGTTGTTAATAAACAAAATGTGCGTTTTTGGGCTTCCGAAAGTCCACACGTGCTTCATGAAAAGGGCATCACGCTTGACGAATTATGGTGTGGGCCGCTATCTCGTCATTGGGTAACGGGCCATTCTTTTTTAAACAGACTGTGAACAGTGAACGTTATCTGAACATGCTGCGTAATGATGTTCTTCCTCAGCTTCATGGAAAAGGGTTTCAATTAGAAAACGAGTGGTTCATGCAGGATGGAACCTGACTACACACAGCTAATGTTGTTTTAGACTTTCTGCATGAAACTTTTAACGCAAATGTTATTTCAAACTGATTTCCTAATCGTTTTGCGTGTGGACAGATCTGGCCCCCGAACAGTCCTGATTTGAATTCGTGTGATTATTTTCTTGGGGATTTCCCTAACATCATCGTACAGTGATTGAACTGAGAGTGCTGATCTTTGAGACGTGCAACGAGATAACCGAGGATATGTGCCATCGAGTTATTAACAAAATAGAAGTTTGTGTTGATGAAGTTGCTAGTCGTGAATGGTGGTCATATTGAACATGTGACAAGCAGAACATAATCTCCAGGTATATAGGTAACACGTTATGATTTACTTTCCTGTATTGCTATCCAAATAAATATTTTCTAACAAAACCAAATGTTGGATCGTTTCGTGCAGCATTCTGCATATCTACATTAAAAAAAATTAAATGGGAATTATTTTTTTTAATACTACGTCGTAGGAGATTATATACATTTATTTTAATGAAGAGAACGATGTAGATGAAATGACATGTAAAAAATTCTAGAATTTTGCCGGGATCAATCGTGGGTCTCCGACAGAGTGATCTATTCGTAGAAGTCAGTATATCCTAAAGAAGCCGGCAACTACCAGGGATTATTAACCCATGTTTTTTAACAGATCAAAATATAATTAGTTTAGATTTGTTGATTTAATTAATCGTTTTGATTGTTAATTCTACTCTTCTAATCATTTGAGGAAAATCTAAATTTGCTGTAGAATTTTAACATTATAAAACCTGATGTAAATTTTGACCTCTTTCACCAGTTCACCTAGAGAAATCTTTTCTTTTTTTTTTGCTTGGTGATATCGCCATATAAGCTTGAAACTTGAGCGTGGGATATGGAAATGGAATTATCTAGCTTATGAAAAAATGCTACGCCTGACCGGTTTTCGAACCCGGGACCTCTGTGTTTATTAAAGTAAAAAATTTATTTTTTCCAGTAAATATATTTTTAATATATACGTGTTTAACTAATCATTAATTTTGTTGCATTCACACCTGTAAAAATAAAATATAATGCGTGAATCTGTAGGGACAATTAAAAATTACTAAATTTAAAGAAGATTATTAATAACATGCAGTCATTTTTATATAGTAGTTTAAATAATTTTTTAAATAGATGAAATTATAAAATTATTGACTACCTGAAACATAAATCAGTAAAACCATTAAAAAATATTTTATAGCCTATTAAAATTCGATTATCTGTTCATTGAAATTTTTAACATAATTAAATTAAAACTTGAAATATAAATGTATTATCAAAGAGGTAATGTTTCCGTAAAACAACAGTGACCTGTGTCTTACCTTACTGTTACGCGGTTATACAGCCACCAACGGCCATCTTACGCTATCCACGCTTATCTTTCTCGGTCTACCCAAAGGTCCTCTTCCATGCGTAGCCTTAAATACACCCTGGTATCATCGCTTTCTCGATCGTCTACTTTTTCTTCTGTCATTTATTCGGAGAAGTAACCGATCAGAATCCATTCTTAGATGCCTTTACCACTGGAACTGCTTTCTCTCGATGGCATCCAGCACCGTTCGTTCAGTCTTCATTTTTTCCGTATATCTTCATTTCTTATTATATCCTTTAGTCTAATGTTGACGGATAACGTCTCCAAAAATTAATTTCCTTCGATATAAGCTTCCTTTTGATTCCATCACTTAATGTCCATACTTCACTCTCGTAGTTTACAAAACTCTCCGCAACAGATTCATAAATCTGTCGCTTAACTTTATTCAAAATCTCCTTATTCAAAAGAAAGGAGTGTAGTTTTCTTGTTTAAAATCCTTCCTCTATTTATTTTAGTGGAAACATCATCAGCTGACAAAATAACCCCTAAGTATTTTTACTGTCACAAACATTCTTAATAACATGTCGACCAGTGTTTAAACCCTATCCGTTCGTACCAACCACGAAATACTGGGCCTTCTCCTCACTTATCTCCAATCCCCACTCCTCATAAGCATCCACCAATTTTCTGACCAATGACTCATGTCTTCCTTACCCTTAAACAACACGATCATCAGCGATAATAATGTGTGTACATCCTAGTTTCACACTCACAGACCTGCATTTCCGACTCCTGTGTTTTAATAATACCTCTGCAGTAAAGACTTTAAATAAAGTTGTAAAAATTGTGTTAACCTCTACACAAATTAAAAAACCTCTTAATTTAAAGTTAACAGTACAAAAAAAAAAGCTTCACGTGTGAAATAAGAAAGGTTGTAGGGTTAAAAATTATTTTCAATTTATAACAGATGGAATTACGTTCTACGCAAATTAAGGGAAAAATCAGTAACTTTGTTATTAACTATTTATTTTTTAGAAGATCTAAATATATTAAAAAAAATCACATTTTTAACCACAAATTTTTAATAGCTTGTTTTGATTTAAGTCATCATGTTGGTTAATCGAGTATCATACTATCAAACAGATTATTAACTAAAATGTTATATATATATATATATATATATATATATATAACAATTATTTATAAGAAGTTTAACCACATTGTAGCAGTTAATCCGATAAAAATGAAAAAAATTTCATTACGAAAAAAACAGTATTTTGTTAAAACCTGGTTACAGATAAATCAGTATTTTTCTTATTCTTTGTAAATAAGTTGATAAACAATCTTAGAAGATTTAAAAATTCTTTTTAATGAAAGGTTTAAAGGATCAAAGGTGACAGATGAAAAAAATTGTCATTTCTTTCTTTATTTCTAATGAACTCGTGCTTAGTGTTCAGGTAAAATTTGTGCTTCATACTTAAGAGTTTAAATTTTGTAACTTAATTTTGTACTTTAAAACATTAAAAATATCGTTTATTATTATTTTTTAAATAAATTTTCTTAGGACTTTTTTGTCCTAAGTCCTGTATCAATTTAATTTAATACTTTTATATAAAATTACAAGGTAAAAAAAAAACTACCTCTGATCTCAACTCAACTTGTATGATTGAAAAATGTTCCTTTCCTAGTTCCTCGTCATTATAAATGTCTTACAACTTTTCAATAAATGAAAGTTTTGTTTCATTTTCCTTCTTATAATTATAACATTTCTGTAATAATTTTATTAAGATTTATAATTTTTCTTTCTTGATTGCCACACCTGTTAATGATGTACAGGTGGAATATTGTTTGGTTACATGCATTTCTTAAAAAGAAAATCTTTCGTACTGTTAGTATTAGGTTTTACAACGAATAAACATTTAATACAACTTTGTCTTATTTATCTGTTTTAATTATGATTATCCTTTTGGAAGGTTGAATTTTAACTGTCATCTACCTAGGATCTTAACAGTTTTATTGGCTTCTGATTTTCAATCATATACATGATATCTTTTCAAAGTAATATCAACAACAATGCCATATTTAGAATTTTTATAATCTGGCAGCTGAATAATTGTACCTCAATTCTTTTTCATCTATTTCAATAGAAGCAACTACTCTATAAAACAGGTAAATGGATGGTCTATAGTTAGAATTAATTCTTGGGATATTCTGTAAATATCCCAAATATTTTGCATTTTTGAACTTTTTGAACGAAAACAGTTTCATTGTTACTAACCAAAGCATTTTAAAATCACAGAAGACATATAAATGTATTGGATTAATAAAACCTAACTAAAACAAAGTGTGATGTTCTATGGAGCTGAAACGTGGACGATGAGAAAGGCAAGCAGAAAACGAATTGAGGTTTTTCAAATGCGGGTGGGGCAGAGAGTGATAAATGTCAGATGATAGCAAGACCATGTAACAAATGAAGGAAAATTAAGTAGAATCGGAGAGAATAGGAAAATTCTAAATGTGAAAAGAAACTTGCTAGGACATTGTATGAGAATAGTGGATGCGATAGAAAGTTTGTTGAATGGAAGGAAAGGAAGAGGTTTTAAATGATGGATGCGGTTTATGGAAAAGGAAAAATTTGCTGAAAAAAAGAGGTTAGCAAAGGATAGAACAAGATGAAAAGCAGCAGCCGTGACAGGACATGCTTAATTAAATGTATTATTTAAACTGAAACATATATAATGGATTAATTAAGAACGTAATTTTGGTTTATTACTTCGTTTTTTAATCAAAATTTAATTTACTATTGTAATTAGCTCTTATAAAAGATATTCTTTGAAGAGGAACTTTATTTTAGCATATATTAATAAAATTTAAAAAAAGAAAATACTGTTACTAATTAAATACAGTTTTCTTTGAAGTTATGGTTCTGTTATTGTCTTTACGTGGTTTAGAGTGTACAATAATGGAACAATTTATAAGTTGCCTTATATTTCAATAACCAGAAATTAATATCAGAGGTTATATTTTTATAAAATATTTTAATAATTTTTTTTCTTAAGCTATATCACGCTAATATGAATTTGAAGTTAGAATCGTAAGAATTACTTTAAATTTTAGTTGATTTAATTATAATTTTTCATTGCAATTATATGTTTTAATACAGAATTTCAGCTAGCATTTAATTTTTTTGTCATCCAATCAATCAATCTTATCTTCATAAAAATGGAGTACTTTCTTGAAAGTGATGAATTTCACCCGAAACAATTTTTAAATGGTTATTGAATCTCGCAGCAGTTTTCTACGGAGTGTTCATACGTGTGTACATGTGTATGAAATGCTAATTCACTTTATTTTAGTAAAATTTTCCAAAAATGGTCAAAAAGAATGTTATTGACTTTTTTTATGACAAATTTAGTTTTATTTACTTTTAACACTTTTTAATTACAAACTTTTATAAGTATTATAATTTTTATATAAAATAATGATTTATTTTTTACAAAATTATTTTTTATTTGCTGAGCTTTGCTATTACTAGATTTAAAGTATATGTATAGATTAAATGAACACAGTTAAAGGTTTGATAAAATATTAAAAAACTGAACATTACGGAACTTCGTAAAATTTAACCTCTCGCTTTATAAAATTCAGAATGTAAATAAATCCAATTGGTAAAACAATAGCACTACCTGTCGGATTTAATTCAAACTACTCTTCAAACACAGTAGTCGGTGGAAAATAACTTTTTAACGAAAAGAGATATGGCTGCAAAATCATCACAATTAATATTGAACATTATTAAGAAACTTACAAAACATTACGGAACTTCACAAAATTTAACCTTTCACTTTATAAAAGTCAGAATGTAAATAAATCCAAGTGTCAGAGCAGCACTACCTACCGGATTTAATTCACACTTCTCTCTAAACAAAGTAGTCGGTTCAAAATATCCCTAACTTTCTTTTTACTTGTCAGATTGAGGATTTCAATTTTTTTAACTTTCTCTGGACAACGCGGACCATTTTGCTAAAACCCACGTGTAAATCGGACCAGTTGTTAGTCTATAGCGGAGACACATACGAACATTGCCTTTTATATATATATATATATGTAGAATAAGAAAGTCTTAGTATATTTAATTGTTTGCTTCGTCAATATCTCGACACGGACGCCACCTAGCGGGTCAAAACTAATTTAGAAACATTCGTGGGCGTGCGCACAACTCACCAAAGTTTCATCGCAATCGGATGAATGGTATAGAAAGACATCGGGACAAACAAACATTCATTTTTACTTTCTTGTACGAAGTAAAGGAAGTATTGTGATCGCGAAAAATTTCGGTTTCCAGATTTCAACGGAAATATCCATTTTGACCATCGCAGAATTCATTTTGACTAGTTTCGGCGTGACGTCTGTACTTACGTATGTATGTATATATGTACGTATGTATCTCGTATAACTAAAAAACGATTAGCAGTAGGATGTTGAAATTTTTTATTTAGTTCTGTTGTATCATCTAGTTGTGCACCTGCCCTTTTGATTGCAATCGACTGAATTGAATTTGTCCAAAATCCAAAATATTTGGATTTTGGAATTTTTGTTAACTGCAGTAATAAGACTTCATTGAGAGCCTTTCAACGTTATATCATAAGTGGTACTTATTTTTATTGGTTCTAGAGTTATAGCCAAATAAAATTTTAGTTTATGAAATATTTGAATCTTAGGGGAAGTCCCATCGGTTCTGATCAGACTTCACTCTTTTTTTTTTAATTTAAGTTTATTGATTTATTAATAATTATTAACTTTTCATTGTAAAAAAGATTTTATGACTTATAATAATTCAATAAAAAAAATATATATATATATATATATGAAAAAATACCAGAAGTTTGTAGTGAAGTACATTTTATGTACTTTTAATTTAAAAAAAAAATTGTAAACGTAATTTAATAGGTATACAAGGAAGTCATGTGTTGTCCAATTATATTTGTATATATATGTAGTAGTGTAATATATAACTAAAGTAACACAAGTACGATAACATATTCTCTCTTCAAGAAGTATAAATAAATTTATAAAGAATAAAATAAATTTGTTGACTGATCTCACCATAACAGAGTTAATGTCAGAAAAAACAATGTAAGAAAGTGATAGATTTTTTGCGTGGTTTTTTAAATTTCTTGTCGTAAAGTGATCACAAAATTTTGTGAAAAAACAAATAGATAAATATAAAAACTTCTGAACCTTGTTTATTATTTAAAAAAAAAACAAATCGTGTGAAACTTCATAAGCTTTATTTAAAAAAAAAAGGAAAAAACAACCCATCCTTCCTTTGCTTTCCACATATTATTGAACAACCCATTTATTAGGATCCTTCAGAATCCTAACAAATGAGCAATTCTAAGCATATCAGACAAAAAAGTTCACGACTATCAATTATTTATTTATTTATTTTCTATTTTCAGTGTACTACTCGGATAATAAGTTTATTTTAGACTGGTTTTAATAATTTTTATTATGAATGAATTGTTGTAGAAGAAACCTCTGTATTATATTAATATAATACTTTCAGCTTTTTTTTTTTTTATAATGGTAGCCAATAACTGTTTAAGAATAATTGACACTTTTCTATTAAAAGAAAAGTGTCATTTCTCATTTTTCCATGAAAATGGAATTTTAACACAAAATTTTCTCAGAAAGTAATGAGTTCTCATATGTAAGTTACAAGTTTTTAAATAGTATTCATCATTTTCAGCTCCCTTTAATACAAATTTCCTCGGGTTAGGCCTTCTACAAAATTTCTCCACCTGCCTCGATCCATGAACTCTTCATGCCTCTTCCATTACTCTCGCAACATCCCCTCTCTTACGCACTTCCTCAATAGCTGTATTCATCCATTTCATTCTCGGTTTATCCCTTGGTTTACTACCCGTTTTTTCTGCATGCATCATCCTTTTTGGTAATCTTTCCTCATCCATCCTTTCAATACGCCCAAATCACCAGAGTTTTCATCTTCCAGTTGGCTCGGCAAGGCAAGGCAAGGTATTTCAATTTCTCTCTAATCATACTGCTCCTTACCCTATTCCTTGTCTTCCCTAGCATGCTTCTCTTGAATTTCTTCTGTTGCCTGCATTTGACTTCCCAAGAGTCGAGTAAAATAAGTGCAAAAATTTAAGTTTCTGTGATTGCGTTATGTGTGTTTTGAAATTTTAGTAATAATAGTATTATATAAAGTAATACTGTTAGTATTACTTTGAATACAGTAATCAAACATATGAATGAAATTTTTACGAGTAAAACATTAAATTGTTGTTATTGGCCAATCTTTATTACATTTGGTTACAATAATTTTCATTACCCTTTTTTCTATTATTAAAAACACTTACTTGTTTCTCTGTATTTCTCCCTTCTCCCTTTTTAGAGAATGTTTCTATATATATATACAATATAAACACAGAGTGTTTAATTTTAATCGCGGCAGGCGATTTTCTCGTAAACTGTGTGCAATACAAAAATTACCCAAACAAAAGTTTCTCAGATTTGTGAGGATATCTTATGATGACCTTGAACATGACCTTGATCTTGTTTTAAAGTTAATATGGTTTTTCACATGGAATGACTTATTTTTGACCCCACCAATGAAAAGAGCAAAAAAATTTACGTTGAAATATGTGGTCACACATATATCCTTGGACCTTTTTTGAAGATCATACGGCTAACAGATAGTGTTAAAATACGGAGATTGTGTTACACGAGTTACAATTTTTGAAGGTCATACAATATTCCTAGAATATTTATATTCCGCCATTTATCTCGCAAACTACGTGAAAGAACATGAATACTACACCATTGTATTGTGAATATAACTAAGGAAGTATGTACGTTTGTTTGAACTGTTAATTTTAAAAAAAAAAACAATAACTGCTGGATCAACTGAATTATTGCTTTATGTATGTGTTTTTTTGTTTTTTTTTAATTTTAGGATGATCTTCGGTATAAAAAATTGATCGAGATAATTGTACTATTAGATGAACAATAAATATAGCTTGCCATATTTTCTAACCATTTTCGTACAATAAGTTTTTGAATCGCTGACTAAGTCATGTTTCCTATGTTGTGTTATAATTTTTTTGTTTATTTTTGTGTAACCGTATAAGAATTATTATGTTTCCGTAACCAAATCATTTGTTGAATTGTTTGGTGGAAGTATGTATTAACAATCGAGATATGGCTTATTTGTACAAAGTTGCGTTTTTATGAAAATTGTCAAAATCATCTACACAAAACAAATGATATGTTGAGAAATTAATAATATTAATTACACACAGCATAATCAAAGGTAGTTTATTTGTAACAAAGTGTGTTTTGTTAGTTTTATTAAAAATTAAAAAAAAATGTTTACTAACATAGTGCTAAAAGTATGTGGAAATAGTAGTTCCTTTGAACGCTTCTTTGACGCTTCTGAAAAGTTCTTTATGTTCTTAGAGTTAAAATTTATTAGATCTCTTGACGTAAATATAATGCAACAATAATAAATATACCTAGGTTTTCTATTTAAGAACAAAAACTTGATTTTAAAAATTTTAAATTGCTTTAAAATAAATTTAAATTTAAAAAAAAATATTTATTTGATGTTCAACTTTCTGTTCTATTATGTTTTTGTATATTTTTAACTCATAAAACTAGCGCTACTGGACTTCAATTAAATTTTTTTAAATAAAAGAACTCATAACATATATGAAGATATGTCTTTTATTATTACAATATTATTACTTTAAATATAATCATTCAACAACAGCATAAAGAAACAGACGGTACAAATAAAATCTTATTTCTAACCCACCTCCCAGATTATTTTTATTTTATATGGTAAATGTAAATTAAAAAAAAAAAATCGCACCCATGATGATTTATCTTTTATTATAAAATGTTACTCTACATAAAATAATTTAATAACAGTATGAAATATCAGTAAAAAAAAAAAAAATTTTCTAACAAAATTTAAAGTTGAAAAGTGTAAATTCAAAACAATTTAATTTTCCTTGTATAATAAAGAAATATACATTAAATATAGAAAACTTATGTTTTTAATCGTTTTTTGTTATGAAAGAGCGGGCATCAACAGCTGTGGTCATAACCCGTTGGAAATTGGTAGCGTAAGAAAAAATGCCATGCCTGACCGGAGGATTCGAACCAGGGACCTCCGTACGAAATGCCGAGGTGGTACATACTTAGGTACTACGATACTTAGCTACCATGCAGGTCAGTTTTTTAAATTGGACTTAAGATGAATAATTTTTTTAAATTTTGTTTTCTCTTAGTCTTATGTTAAAAATTTTACATCATAAAATTTAGACTAAGATTTTTTTAACTTAGTTAATTCTTTAAAAAAGTTTAGTTTTCTAGGCACTCAATGTTATTATGCTTTATAAGAAAACTACAACCAGCATTGTCTTACTTAAACGATCTGTGGGTAGTCTTTTTTATTTAATTAAATTCGTTGTTGATTTTAGTTTAATTAGCATGGGATTCAACCTTCTTTTTGCCAATTAACATAGATCTTTTTATCTTTTAGATAGATTTCATAAGAAAGCTACCTATTGTAATCGGCACCATGATTCGACTTCCGGAAAATTACGACATAACCGCATTTCGCATCCTCCAGACCCCAAAACCACCGTCAGTGGTTTTAAAAGTTTATAAATACACACACACACACATATATGTATATATATATATATATATATATATATATATATATATATATGTGTGTGACATTTATTTGTCTGTTTTATCTGTTTTATATACATAAAACAGACAGACAAATAAAATCTTACCTCTCACCCACCTCCCAGATTTTCTTTGTTTTATATAAAAATTTAAAAATTATTACGTACATAAGTTCAATCATTAGTTGTTATATATATATATATGTATTTAACTTTCTTGCGGACACGATAACGCCATAATTTTGCGCTAATCACTTTCAAATTGTTCCTTAAAAAAACTTCTTCCAAACTTTCGGTAGAGTTCATTAACAGCCAAAATCGGACCATGGATATGGAAATGGGGGGCTTTTTCGAATATTAAGTAAAATATCGAATGTTTTTAAAGTTCCTACTACTCTCTGGAAAAGGGCCTAAAACTTATGAAAGTAAATTTATTTATATCACACCATTGGCTCAGGGAGTAGAAAAAAAGTCATACCTTCCTTAATAGGGATAGTATCGAATCTGTTTAAAGTGGTCGTTAGTCCTCTAAACATTACCCAAAACTTTTGCCTGAAACAATTTTTGATATGACCAACCCTTACCGCAAGGGATGACCAAAATTATCTGGAATTGTAAGAAGATGAAGCTTGTTGTATGCTAAACATGTGAAACTTTTTTCACATGCAACCGTTGTCGTATTGAGTAAATTTAAAGGTTTTCTTAACTTTAAGGTAGAAATCTTTATTATCTCCTACTTAGCACAGGTGAAACCTACCTCCGCCTTCCGACGTGCCGAAAGAAATATTTTTATTTTCATCATTATTTTTTAAAAATCTTTTTCCGTTTAACATCATTGTGAGCTTAAATATTTTAAGCTCACAGATGTAATAACAGCAATAGTAAAGCATTTATTAATTTGAACACAAAGAGAGAAGTACGCGATGATAGAATAAAAATGAAATTAAAGAGAAAAATAAACATAGTTCAAGATATTTTAATGATACTCTAACTTGATATTCTTTTTTTTTTACTTTTTCCATTTAGAAGAGAATAATTTAAGTTCTGTATCTTGATTCAATTTGCTGTTTTGAGTGAATTTATTACATTCATTTAATTTAGTACGACATTAACAGAAATTTCAGTTGATTTGTGTTTTTGTTATCAGATGCATTGTGTTTTTCTAGTATTTCACTTTTTTAAGAAAAAAATTTGGCTCTGCTATGTATCCTACTGTGATAAAATACAGCTGTATAAGTACAGTTACTGACGTGTAAATAGATGCACTAAATGAATATACAATTACGAAATTTTCTCTCAATATATTTGAAATGTACTGTAATAAAAACAATTTTCAATTTCATTGTAAAGTTTCATTACAAACTACAGAAAGTCTGTTACTGGAAAACGTTTTATTTTGAAAATAAACATTCCCCCGACTTAAAATAACTAAAATACCGGATTTTGGGGTTGTTAATTAAGTACCATTGCCATTAGCAACAGATATTTTAAACTGAAATATTTCGCTTTTAGATAACTATAAACAAGATATTTGTCGATATCCAATATATTTCTTTGTAAAGTTTCCTACAGTCAAATAATCAATTAAAAATAAAAATATCAATTAAAATAATCAATTTTTATTTTAAATTATATAACTTTATTTCATTATTTAGAATTAGTATCTAAAGAAAAGATTTTTGACAGAAATAAGATAATACTCATTCTTTTTTACTAATTTTTAACCTAATACTAATTTATGAACGAGTCAAAAGCACGAAAAAAATTTCTGTAAAATACGAGTATTAAAAATATTACTTATTAAAAACCTAATAAACATCTTTCTATTATTATTCTCGCTTGCAGTTTAGGCGCGTTTTTGTATTAATGTTTGTCCGGTTATCAGCCATTCTTAAACTAATAGCCGATCTCTGTAGTGGAGTGGTAGCGTATCGATTTTTCATCCGGAGGTCCCGGGTTCGAATCCCGGTTAGATATAGCATTTTTCATACGCTACAATAATTAAATTTCCATCTTCCACGCACAAGCGTGGAAGATGGAAATTTAATTAACAAACGTGCCAAAAACCTAAGCCAAAAAGAGCTCTTTTAATCAGTTTCGTTATTAATTCTTTTTAAATAAAAAACATAACTGTTTAGAATAATTATATGCTTCTAAACCTTTCATTCTTTTTTTAATATCTTGTGTTTATATTTATTAAAGGGAAAAAATATTCATTTCTGAACTGTTATAAATCAAACTGGAAGATGAAAGTTTTCAAATTTCCTCATCTCAATTTACAAAAATTGATTTTCTTATAATACATATTATTTGTTTATTTTCCTTATAGAAATGTCTTCGGGTTTAAAGAATAGTCGACGTTAGCATTAAATTTATTGTCCATGTAGTTTTAGCATTAGATAATGTAACAAATTGGAGAGGCGAGAGGAAGAGATTGTTGGGAAGGATGAGAGATAAGTATAGAAACGATCTGATTTTGAAAGCGGGGTCTTCATTGTGTCATACTCATTATAAATTGCTGAATTTGAATCCGGGAGGAAATAGTTATCTTATGTAGGTAAATTACTTCTCGTCAATTGAATGGCTTATGAAAACAAGGTCTAAGCTAATAGATCTTAATTGTAAGCTGTGGTTGAGGGACTGTATGCTGTTTCTTATGTAAAACAGAAGAGCAAGAGGATATTTTTCATTCTCTTTTTCGATATCCTGACTTCGCCTAGTGGAGGAGTCCCTGGCTAGCGTCAGTCGTGCTGTCGTGTGATTTATTTTCAGGCGTTTTGAACGGAAAGGACTGGGGTCAGCTGGCAGCCTGTTGCAAAGGTTCATGGCATTATAGATGGGAACTAGTTCGGGAGTACGATCATTAACTGCTTAGGATTTCAACTGAAAATTATTATAATGTTATGTACGATGGTATAGCAATTTTTTACCTTTTTACTTCCTTTTACGAAGTAAAGGAAGTATTGTGATCGCGAAAAATTTCAGTTTTCAGGATTCAACGGAAATATCCATTTTGACCATCGCTGAATCCATTTTGACTAGTTTCGGCGTGACGTCTGTACGTACGTATGTATCTCGTATAATTAAAAAACGATTAGCAGAAGGATGTTGAAATTTTTGATTTAGGACTGCTGTAACATCTAGTTGTGCATCTCCCGTTTTGATTGCAGTAGACTGAACTGAAAGTGTCCAAAATCCAAAATATTTGGACTTTGGAATTTCTGTTAACTGCAGTAGTAAGACCTCATTGAGAGCCTTTCAACGCATGTATTATAAGTGGTATTTATTTTTATTGGTTCCAGACTTACAGCCAAATAAAATTTTAATTAATAAAATAATTGGATCTTAGGGGAAGGCACATTGGTTTGGATCAGACTTCATTTCCCTTTTTTTTAAATTTAAATATATTGATTTATTAATAACTATTAACCTTTCATTGTAAAAAAAAAATTATGATGAATAATAATTCAATAACAAAAAAAAAAAAAAAAAATAATATCAGAAGTTTTTAATGAAGTACATTTTATGTACTTTTCATTTAAAAAAAAAAAAAACGTGTAAATGTAATTTAATAGGCGTACAAGGAAGTCATGTGGTGTCTACATTAAATATCTTCCTACAAAGATAATTATAGCAGGATATATTAGCAGAGTAATAATGTCATTATTTTTATATTTAGTAATATTTCACCTCTGCTTATTATTCTACAAGATTACTAAGTAGTATTCTAGTTTTACTGATTCTATTATTTTATCTTACCTTAATATTCCTACTTTCCAGCTGACGATTTTTAAATTAAGCAGTACAATATTTCCTAATTATATGTTGTGAATTATATATTTTAATTATTTATTACTGTTATTACTATCTGTGTTTGATTGTCTATCCTCTCACTCGCAGAAACATACACTCATAAAAAGAGATTAAACATAACATGCTCATTTTGTATGAACGTAAAGAATCCAATTGTCAGCAAGCTTGAACAATATTAAATTTTCGACAAACACACTAACTTCTACAAAAACAATGTTTTAATTAAATAAACACAGCATGGTTTGAATACTCGTACCTTATGCCAGAATTGATTACGAATTTTTGCCGTATTTTGCTGACAGCTAAAGCTAGACTACTTTTAATTAATTCCGTTAGAAAAAAAATTAAATAAAAAACAAATAACAATATAAATTCTTTAATAAAGATGAAAATATAATAACGGTCAATCTCTGTGGCGGAGTGGTAGCATCTTAGTCTTTCAGCCGGAGTTCCCGGGTTCGAATCTTCAGGCGTGGCATTTTTCATAGCCTAAAAATTTCCATTTTCATAAGGCAAAGTGCCAAAACAGTCGATACCCGTCATCATAAAAAAATAACTAGTTTTAAATTAATTAAAAATTATTAGCGACTCGCTTTTAAAATTAACTAAAAAAATATTACTTCCAGGCGTTCTTTTTGCAGCTAATAATGCAACTACACGTAAGTAATTAATGTAATAAAATGGTCAGATGTGTTTAACGCAGATATATTTATACACAACATGCTATTTAAACCACAGAAATATTTTATTTTATTTATAATTTTTTTCTTATTTTTAATTTAAATGTTTGTTTATTTTAAATAGAAATTAAACTAAATACCTTACGATTACATACATCAAACAGACGGTCTTACGAAATTGACAAAGTTTTTAAGACAAATGTTTATCTTGTCGCTTCCATTTGATAAAGTTACAAAACACAAAAATCATACTGGAGTTTTAAAACCAAACCAAATTTACACTTAAGACAGAGGGTCTAAATTAAAATTATGTACAGTACAGACTGATCTCACATTCAATAATACATATAAAGATCGCAATGTACAGCAACTACAAAAATTGATTTCTTTCCTTATTTCATCACCCTTATAAAAATCCTATTAATTTTACTTTCTTTTCTTAATTTTTTTACGCTGCGTAGAATGGGTATGCACAACCTTTTGGTGGTGAAGCGAGACGACGTTTTTGAAGTACACATTTCGTACGAAATTTCTAACTGAACTTTCCATATAACTGCAATACACTCATACGTACTCCATACTCGTAGGATTACATTATTCTGCTGAAAAATTATCGCATTCTCGTAATGAAATGGCAATGCCATTTTAATAAAAATTCAGATTAATAAATTTAGACTACCTTCCATTACAATATAATAATGATGTGTGAACCACACCACCTTATTATCTACACGATTACATGATTAAGTCTTCCTTTTTTCTTCCAGGAAAAAATGTGCCTTTATTCTACAAGTGGAAGTAATCTCTCTTGAATCAAACAAAAGAGAAGTTTGTAAACGAAAACAACGTATAAACTTTATTCTATTATTTAAAAAGTAAACATAAACCAATAAATCTCTTTGAATAATTAAAACGTTTTACAAAAAAAAATTATCTATGTGCAAGTAGGACTTTATGGTTTGCATTAATTTGTATATTAAACGTCATTCGATTATTTCTCTACTACATAAAGAATTCTTTTTCATTTCAATATAAGACATTTTTATTAATTCTAGATGAAACTCTATGGACAATTGCATCTTGAGCTCTATGAAAAAAATCAAATCAAAATACATTCTGCCAAGCTTAAACTTTTATTAGAACATTTTCCTACTACATGAAGTTTCTTTTATATTTCAATATAAGACTTTTTGTCTATATATTAACTCCATGCATCAACATATTTAGGTTGAGCTAATGTTTTTTAAAACCATTTATATACTAGATCTCAACGAAAGAGTTTGATGAACAAAATGTATCGCAATTTATTTTTAAATAGAAATCTTAATAGTATTTCGTTTCGTATCTTATTGAATTCATCCTGTAGAATTCATTGTAGGATAAAAACAGTATGTTTCGTATTAAAATGGGATCATTATAGAAAAAATGGATTCGACCAAATAACCCACAGCGTTACACGATTTATTTTCAATTGAAACCACGTACTTTGACCATACATGACTGGTCTGCCGAAAGAGATTGAAACATCTAAAAAAATATAAGTTTTTCCAACTATGCTAAGAGTTTTTTAATGAATTACTAATTTTCACTTTATCTTTTCATTTGAATAGTTTGAATTTCATATACAATCGGATTAGATTAGTGGGAAACCCATCTTTTTCTTTCTTTTCTCTGTTTAGCCTCCGGTAATTACCTTTCATATAATACTTTAGAGGATAAATGAGGATGATATGTATGAGTGTAAATGAAGTGTAGTATTGTACAGTCTCAGTTCGACCATTCCTGAGATGTGTGATTAATTGAAACCCAACTACCAAAGAACACCGGTATCCACGATCTAGTATTCAGATCCGTGTAAAAGTAACTGACTACTAGGACTTGAACGCTGGAACTCTCGACTTCCAAATCAGCTGATTTGGGAAGATGGGAGAACCCATCTAATCCGATTGTTCTTGACCGATCAGTATCAGCTGATCTCGGTCGGACCACTTCTGATATCTGAATATTTTTATAGTAGTTACTGTGGGACTTTAATGCGCTCTAATAATAAAAAAGAATTCTAATCAAAATCTTCTGCGGATAAGATTACATTTTTATTCAGGATTCTTAAACACAATCATTTACAAAAAAATACTTCTTATTTATTTAATAGAATTATTAAACTACTAAAACATAGAAATACCTTCTTTTTTTAACCTCCGGGACCACCGTTAGGTATTGCTTCAGAGTATGAGGAGATGAATGAGATTTGTAGCGTATGAAAATGCTATGCAGGACCGGGGTTCGAACCCGGGACCTCCGATGAAAGGCCGAGACGCTACCACTCGCGCCACGGAGGCCAGAAATATAGAAATATCTGGAAAGTTTTCGACTTCACTTAGAGATGGCGCAAGTACAACCACCAAATGACTTGTTTTTGGCAATAACATTTTTTATATCTTTTTGTATAATTTTCAAAACCCAACATTTAATGTAATAAACTACATAAAATACTGAAAATTAATATCTTCATCCAATACTAATTTAAAACGTTAGTAGTTTTCATACTAACGATTGAGTAAAACAAAAAAAGTCATAACTTTTCTGGAGAATAGATAAAATTGAAGTTCGAGGTGTTATAAAATACTAGGTTGTAAAAGGTTTAACCACGACAAACATTCAAAAAGAATTAGATTCCACATTAAAGGATTCTTGCCCTTCTTTTCGAAGGTAAATATGTTGGCCAAAGAATTTAACCGTGGTCGTATTCAAGATAATGAATGCTCAGAACGCCCAAAAATCGTTTTGATTAGCAAAGTTGTCATAAAAATGGACAATGTTGAATTAAATAATCGCCTAATGAAGGTACGCGAGATTACTGACATTGGAGCCATTTTAACAAATCGTGTCTAATACATTTTACACGAATGTTGTGAGTACGAAAAAACTTTTCGCATAATGGGTGCCGCATTTGTTCTGTTAACCAAAAACGCAGTCGACTGAATACTACTTAAGGGTATTTAGGGTGATTTAAAAGCGATTCTCTTGAGTTTAACGAACATTTTATATCAGTAAATGAGACAGAATCCATTACACATCACAGACCAAACAGCAGTCTAAACAGTGGATGGAAGCAGATGAAATTGCGCCAAATAAAGCGAAAACGGTTTTATGTGCAGAAAAGTCACGGCTTGGATTTTTTGGGATCTTGTGGTGTGATGTTCATAGACTACCGGGAAAAAGGGAGAATAAACACCGGGGAGAATTAAGCTTCACTACTGGACCGATTGAAGGATGCTATTTAGGCTAAATGTGTTCATCTGACCAAACAGAATGTGCTCCTTCACCATGATAATGCGCCTGCACACAAATCCCGGATGTTGCTGCAAAACTCCATGACCTATGCTTCGGAGTACATCCACATGTCCCGCATTCGCCGAATTACTTCCTCTTCTCAAACTTAAAGAAATGGCTCACTGAGCGAAGATTCACTTCAGATGATTATGTCAAAGCTGAGACATCCGCCTCTTTTGCAGCGTTGAACAGATCACATTAAACTGAGGGTATTTAAAAATTGGAGTGGGTGTTTAAATGTATCGAATTGCACTGTTACTAGATTGAAAAAATAATTTTTAAAAATCATATATTTTCTTTGTCAACCTGATATCTTTTTGAACGACTCTCTTAGTTATTTATTTCAAAACTACTGCCATCATCAATAAAATTTTTAAATAAAAAAACATTTTTGCGCATTTCTGCGCAAGAAGACCGATTTTTCCATATTGTAATTCGTATCCAAATTATCAACTCAATCTAATCTAAAGTTTTACCAAAAAGTAAAATTTGATCCGTAAAAAAATAATTACATGTCAATAAACACTACAATAAAAAATAAAATAAAAAAGGAACAAGTTTCAACTCGCTCACCACTGTGACTCACTGCATAAACGCATAAGAAACATATGCTACTACACAGTCAACATAACCTCAATTCTTTTTTCGACGCTATATTGAGCAGAGCTCAAGAAAAATACAACCAATCTTCATCAAATTTTTACATGTGTTTATATATATAGGAAATCCGATTTAAGTAAATCGTATTTTCGTGCTTCTCATGCATCAAAACGTAAAGAAAATTCATTTCCCCCTCCAACAATGCGATCGAAAGTAATACTGTAGTTTTATTCGAAAAGTCAGTAAAAACACATTATATTATAGACACTTCATTCAAAATAACTAATTCCATTAGAAATACTCTAAAAATAAAATGATAAATTTTGGTCCTATCGTGTAATAAACATAAATATCTTTACCGATTAGCTTGACGCTTAACATTCGCTTAATAATAAGGGGGAACAAAATTAGGGTTGATCTTTTTGTTTGCTTAGTCAATTTTCTATTAATTAATTTAATTTGATCACTGTAGCCTGTCTTTAACAAAATTAAAGAGAACTAAAAGAAAACTAAACTTCCATTCTCTTTATTTTATTTAAACTTATATTTACTTGAATTTAAGCACGTGAAAAACACGCAAAAGTTCTAAAATTATGCCTTTTTTAACAGAATGAATCTGCTGCTTTAACTTTAATATAATAAAAGTTTAAGTAATGCTTTTTGTTTAGATTTTATTCGGTTATTTTATGTAGAGATATTTCAGTGATTAAACGAAATTTAATAGCTTAACAGAACAGTCATTGGGGAATACGAAAGACTGTACTCCATTAATTATTGTCGTTATGAAGTGAGTGAAGTTTCAAATTAATTGCTAAGATGTAACGCGAGTAGAATAATTTTAATGTAAACACGTAACTTTAATGTTACACGTTTAATATGAGAATATATAACCATAGTTGGTTTTCATAATAAAAGTTGTTTGCTGTGGTTGTTTATTGTAGTAGTTCATTAAATATTTATTATTTAAAAAAAAAAAATCACACACTATAATAAGATTCTTTGTATTATCTTCTCTAGTTAAATAACATTTTGAAAGGGTTGAGTGCTTTAAAATTTATTGAATCAGTAGAAGCGTTTAATAACACAACCCCATTATTTAGGCCCGAGGTAAATTTTGAGAACCGAAATTCTTTAACAAAAATAATATTACGATTTTTTCTATGATTTTTCTCTTTTTACTATCTGAACTATTATGTTAATAATCCACTTTTTCTTCAGAATAGTATACATCTTTTATCTGGTGTCTACATAGTTTTACCTGTTACCTAGATTTCTGTTTTTATTTTTTATTACTTTTTTTACTTTCTCGTACATTTGAGCTATCCGTCATAAAAGCTCTTCTTATCAAGATTTTGTATTTTTATTAATTTTGAGATCCCCGAATCCAAAAGTACAAAATCATCGATTACAATACAGTCAATGTCTCTATGTATTATTTAGTCTTGGATTTATTTTGCTTTAGGATGACACATTAACAATATAACTTATATTGTGTATTTGTTACAAAAACAAAACAAAACTCTTTTTTACTCTAAGGATAATCAGTTAAAACAGTTTTTTCTGTTTGAGTTTACGTCAAGGTTGCTGCCTTTCTCTCACTCTGTTTAAGCTTTACTTGGATAAGGTATTGGAAGAATGGCGGAAAAAATGTAGAAGGTTGGGAGTGGAGGTGGATGGTGAGTATATATATGATGTTGTTTACGGATGATCAGGTCATCATAGCAACAGATCAGTTTGACATTAGCTATGTGATAAGAAAATTCACGGAAACATTTATTAGGTAGGATTTGAAGATAGATTTTAGTAAGATGAAGTACATAATGGTTGATGCAAAAGGGGATGACTTGACTATAGATGGGAATATCATCGAGACATGCGCGAACTTTTAAGTACCTTTCCTACCTCAGCTGTATTTTATCACAGGAAGGAAATAGTGTAATAGGTTAAGTGGTCGTATAGGTTTGAGGCGGATGACTATCCAAAGGTGCAGTTCTTTTGGTGGTCTGAAGGGATACGGAAAGCAAATAAACGTAGGTTGTACAAGACCGTTACTGAGAGCATTTTATTGTACGGGTCAGAAGCCTGGGAAATTAGAAATAAAGGTGAGGGAAGGTTGTTGGCAGTGGTGATGGATGTGCTGCGCAGGAGTTGTGGAGTTTCTAGAATGCGGTGCATGGGGCAACCGGTACAGTGATAGATGTTTTGGAGGAAATAAGACTGCGATGATACGAGCACGTTTGAAGAATGGAGGAGAATAAATGGGCTAGGAGGATGTTGAAATGGATTTCAGGAAAGAAAAGGAAACGTGGATGACTGGAGTGATGGAGGTAATGGATTTGGAAGAGGAAAGTTGGCTGGATAGAAGAGTTTGGCGGCAGGGTGTGAGAGACGGCCTTTATAGCTGTAAACACTCGCGTAGAAAAGCGGAAGTCAGTTGAAAATGCTTACAACAATGATAATATTACTATACGCATCGATTTACATTGAGTGTAACTCGTAATTGACAGAATCAATTAACCATAAAGTAGGACATAATAAAATCTTGTAAGATTTACATTAACAAAATATATCGATAAATCTTCCAAGGATGTTAAAGAGAAGTTGGAAAAGGCATTAAAATAAAAATTAAATCTATAATAATTAGTCCATTAATAGGTTTATCATAAGTCATCATTTTCTACTTTAACACTAATAACATATTTGTTAACGAGAATATATTACGTTCAAAATATCTGAGTTTATTCATGTTGATAAGTTGAATCATCTAATATTTATACCAAATCTGTAATTGTTTTAAAATTTTAGTTATATGTATGGTACAAGAAGTACAGTTGCTTCTTCGTTAAAGAAAAAAAAAAAATTTAAATACAAAATTGTAGAACTTAATTTTTTTTAAGCTGTGAAGTGTAATAATTTAATATGAATTATAGATTCAGATTGTGAGCGATCTGATACGAAAAAGGAGTTTTTAATGAAAACTACATTCTCTTGAAAAACAAACATAATATGCCACCTTTATTTACAAAAGTATTGAAGTGGCTTCTAGTTGTCTTCAATAACCCAAATATACTGTTATACTGTTCAAAATGCCGAAGTTTCTAGAATGTAGATGATATTCGTTTCCTTGACTGTTCTTTACAGCTGCTGGCTGGGAATACTGTTACTATCCGAGAAAACAAATCTGACTTAATGTCACTTTTACTTCAGAAAAATTTAATTTTGCCGTAGACACTTATGTCACTTATGACACTTGTGTCAACAACTATATAAAAAGTAGAGAATTAACATTTTTCATTAACATTATTCAGTACCAGTAGGATGGGCATTAAAGTAACAAACTTATAAAGATCAAGAATCTAGTTCTTGCTTTTTTATATACAGCCGACTGTTTTTTTTAGACCTGAAAATGTTTAAATAAAAGATAGATAAAACCAGCCAAAATACATAAATTCAAAACAGTAAACAATTATACTTTTTAATTTACAAACTTTGGGTTTACTCCTAAATTAAAAAGAAATGCCATTAAGTTAATAAGTTGTAATTGACTCGATTAAAAAAGAATTAAATAATCAGTAATTTTTTTTCTTTTTTAAGTAAATTTTATTTGTTCTAAAGTTTAATAAAAACTGCAACTAAAATATCGGGAAGCGAGGGGGTGAGGGACAACTCCGGACGGAGCTGGTGTTCGCTTGTGCGGGATCTCTTGAGCCCCTGAGCTAAAAGACTGACTCCCAGCGGGCCGTCCCTACGGGGGTGTCCCGGTTAGAGGCGAAGCACAAAGGACCGAGTCCCGGTTACTGGGTGATGGTGGCCGGGAACGGCATTGCCGGGCCTGGCATATCCCTCATCTGGAGACTACAGGGAAAGGCACCTCCCGGAACCGTGTTCATGCTTAATTGGGGGGTCTGGTTCCGGGAGGCAGGGGGAAAAAGTTTAATAAAAAGTTATTTTGATTGACAAATTAATATTATTATAATGTATTTATAAACAAATTTCATTCATTGAAATATTTTCAAGCTTTGTTTAAGTTTTTTAATCCGTGGTCATGATAAAAATTATTCCTGTTTAAATGTTTTTTGAAAAATTATTTTCAAATCATTAATAAGGAAAATAGAGTATTCATTTAATATCCTTTGATGTTAAAGTTTACTGAATGCATAATATTGCTGTAGTAAAATAAAATAATATTTATAAATTGAGACGGATAGCTTCATAAATCTCATTTACTTTTGATATTATATACTTTCTGATGTGCTGAAAATTTCAGATTGAATATAAACCCATTTGTCACTAACATTAGAGTATATCATTCTTCCCCAATAATCTGAGAGGATCAGATAAAATTTTCGTTACTTTTACATAAAAAATACATATTACTAACAAAAACAGATTACTGTATTTACGTTTTTAAATCCGTGTGTTACACGGTTTTGTGAAACATATATTTATTTGTGTACATAAAAAACCATCTGTCTGATATTTCTCAAAGCGTAATGCATTTTCTCTTTCGTTTTAATATACGTGTAAACAGGACTGGGCATTAAGGAAATTTGTGATTCCAATTTTACGTTCACTTTAGTAGTTGTAAAATGTGGGTGGTCAGTAGAAAGTATTTACTTTAGTAAAACGATTAACCTCCGGACATTTATGATACAATCACCCGAAATTCTTTATTTGTTAAAATATATTATTATTATTATTATATTTACTGATTATTTTTATGTTTACCGATTGTATATCGTTTTTGAATTTACGTATCAGGAAATTAATTCGTCATAATATCGACATAAAATAAAATTTTCTTATAGTTAAAAAAAAAAAAAAATTACTAGTAATTTGTATATGTGCAACCTTGAAGTGTTTTATTTTATCACTGGATAATAGGCGAGAGATACAGTAGTTTTTTTTGTCGGACCAACTGAAGTATGCAACGAACAATTAAATATAACTGTAAGTTAAAGACAAATTGAATTAGTGTAATATTTTATGTATAAGAATGCATAAAACATTCACTTAGTTTATGGAAACTGCAGATGACTTGACCATAACAGGAGAAAAGTGGGGATGTATTGCAAAAGGGTTTATATACGTAATTTCTGTAAATGTTTCTGAAAAATGAAATATAAAACCAGAATTGAGTCCAAATCAAGATTATATTCTTTCAAGGTTCAGGAATGAGATTTAAAATTTGATTTAGCAGATTTAAAACGATTACAGAGGTTTCTAATTTGGTAGTGGGACGCAGCGCGTATGTGATTTAGCATCATCTATTATAAACTACCAAACTAAAGAGAATACCTGGAGAATCAGCTTTCTTGCTTACCAACCTAAAAAAAATTGAATGGAGCTCTCGAACATTTGGAGGCCTCTAAAAGAGAGACCGAGCTCTTTATTCGGCCCAAACATTTTAGCGGGAAGTGCATGAACTTTACGCTCTGATGCAATGCTCACCGCACCATCTATGTCGGTATCATCTGATGTCCCTATCTCGATTACCTCCCGAGGAGAGAAGATCCCGCCAACGTAGCTTGTTCGGTCGGTATACCACCCCCTCCGTTCCTTGCCAGTAGTGGCTTTAATGGAGGTCATCTTGCCCTCGTACTGATCACATTCCACAGTGTTCAGTCCGTCCAGGTGAGATGCCACTGATGCAGATGCCCCGAGGGACATCTACATCAGTAATTCCGCCCCAGTAAAATCGCCTTTCGAAGAAGACTTGGACACCTAATGCTACTACGTAGCCCTCAAGAACTAAGCTAAGAGCCTACACGCGGAAACGCGAACCCCGCGCCTAGTTCTACTAATTAATGAGCCAATTTTGTGAATGACTCGTATTTCGAGGCAGTACAACAACAACTTCCCACCAAAAAAGTGTTGATCGCAACAGCGAAATTTAGACCTAGTTCCCTTAATGAACCCAGCTACCGCTAATAACTCAACTTGAGTGCAAAGCTAATTACGGACTCCGGTCTGGTCTACCGGGGAGAGGAGAATGAACGCCTACTCCCGCTCAGCTCCATCACGGAGTCCCGCGTGACATTCACCTCCATAAACCGCCGCTACACACCACGGCTAAATGGCGTGCAGCCACGTCCCGCCGACAGTGTCGTATGCTAATTCAAAATGCCCTCGTCAAAGCGCAACCGCACCCCCCGGAGCATGGAATTCCGTGACCGTTGGCAGCGGCCGCAACTCTGCCGACAGCTTATCAAATCAATTGACACCTCTTATTAGATAACCGTGGCTCGTTGCCGAAGCGCCTACCTTCAGTCAATCAAACTGCCCAGACGGACCCTAGCCACCCGGGTTCCTACTCTACTAAATTCCCTCGGCCGTCCTGCGTTGGGCGAGGAATTTTAGGAAGCCAGCCATAATCATACACTCACTGCGAGTCCTCTAGTTGACTCGCAGATCCAAGAAGGAGTTTACTCTCTGAAGTTCCCTACCAACTCTGGTACGCTCAGCTTCGTACCGCGGACATGGTCCACCTTATCATCGATCCTACATTCCGGAAACAAGCCGGAGTCAACCAACTTAAACCTAGCCAAACTGTCCCTAAAGACACCATGTCCCGAAAGAAATTGAGTAGTGTACCGATTACGCTGAGCTCGTAAAAGAATGTCCCTATAACTCTGAAATTGCAAAAGATGAGCTCAGATGGGCGCAGCGTACAACATTATGGCCTCACAGACACCTTTATAAAGAATACGCATGGTGCGGTAATTCAACCCCCAATCGGGATGGATAACTCTTCAAACGCCGAAGAAAGCATCAATAGCCTTCTTTGCCACAAACTGGAGGTGCTCGGAGAAGCCTCTCATCAAGGATAACACCCAGATATTACTGAACGGTGACGTACCTAATTGAAAGGCCGTCCATCACAACCCGCTGATGGCGGGTTGCGGCTAGCCAGCCCTTCATAAACATCATAGTGGTTTTCTCCACACTGAAAACCATCTTATGCTGAAGACTCCACAACCTTAGCACCCTCCATGCTTGTGTCGCTCTGAGCTCGATCTCGGCACGCGAATTGCTCTCGACTAGCAGCAGCCATCTGATGCCCCCAGTAAGTTATCCTCCATGATTTACTGAGGAGGATCGGAAGATTCTATCTCTGAAGCTTCAGACACCCTGGAAACAGAGGTGGAAGCCGTCAGGAGGATGGGGAAAAGAAAGAGAAAATGATGACCTAGGGGTAAACTTTGGCGATAGATGGTATAATTGTAGTTTAAGTTTTTTACCAATCTACACTAAGGATGAATTTTTAAAAATTGTGAGATTATTACACCGACTTTGGCGATATGACAAAATGTTTTTAGAAATGGATCATGTTTTTAGCTGGCAAGGGCTTCCTCTATACACCCTTGTCATCTTGTGTTTCTTTTTTGGGGTTTTAATATCCTAAAATACCTTAGTTTATCATTCAGTCTATTTCTGGATGGTCTGTCTGACAAGACCAGTCTTCTGACTAGGTCGCTAGTTATTTTATCAGGGAAGGAAATAATAATCTTTTTTTATATTTTTTTGTTGAGAAAAGTACTAAATGATTGACATTTAATATCGAGTTCCGTTTTTAGGGTAAGGTTGTAATTGTAGAGTTAAAATGTTAGTTGTTTAATTACTTACAATAATAATTGTTAAACACACATAAGTATCAACATAAATCAATTACTCCTTTTAACCTCTTAAGTAGAAAAAAAGTTTTGAAAATGGGCATGAAAATCAATATCCTTTTCTATGATATAGCGTTTTACATCAGATTGTCGACAGAGAGAAGTAGAATTCTCTGAAAATCTTGTGTATGTAAATATTTTTGTGGCGCTATAATTTCAAAACGACTGTACCCATATTATTCATGAATGGCGTAACAAATTATATGTCGGTCTAAAAGGTGACAGCATGAAAAGTAAATTTAAAAAAATTAAATTGAACGTTAAAAAAATGTATAACTTGACCGTTAAGTGCCAGATTCTAAGGCGTACATTAGTGTAAGAAAACGCAGAAGAAATGCGTTTACGTTGTTTAACTTAATTCAATCTACAATTTAGGTATTATATTTTAATCTTTATTACACAACATTAAATGTTCATAATTTCTATGAAAGAGATCTTCTCGAAGTTACAAAAACTTGTTCTTGAGCTCATGCCTGACGAAGTGGCAGTTGTGATGCAAGTACAAGGATCGTTCATTAATTAAAGAGACTTATGATTGTAGAAAAATTATTATTTATTCAATAATAATGTAAATACCCCTACTTTTCAACATAATCTCCCGTTATATTTAGGCAATTTTTCCAACTTTTTGTAAGCTTTCTTATTCCTGTAGTAAAGAATTGTCTTTGGTGTGTGAACCATTCTTGTACCACATTCATCGTTGCCGAATTTGGTGCCACGAAAAACACTTTCAGAAGACTAAACAAAAAAAAATTTAATGGTAACCAAATTCTCCGTAACCAATTTTTCAGCGGTATGAGGACGGACGCTAATATAGTTATTAAGAGTTTCACTTTATTATCTAGTATGTCTACTACCCACTGTTTATACGTTTTTCTTCCAAGTGATCATAAAAAATTAGTCCCGAAACATTGTTAGCGTTACTTTACCGGTTAACGCGTAGGTCTTGAATTTTTTCTTTAGGTAGTTTCTATTCCTCTTCTCTTCTTTCTTCTCCATTACAGGGATTAGGTTGTGTAGACCTTTTCGCTACCCATTGTTTCCTGGGTCTCCCAAGTCTCTTTTTCTCCACAGGTTGATAAGCTATGTTGGTATCCTCTCTCGCGTCGTCTACTCGAGTCGTAACACCACATATATCTATTTTATTTTTTATTCTATCGTATAAAGATTTTATTGAAAGCTCTCTTCGTATAGCCTCATTCCTGATCCTATCCCTCCCTATGCAACAATATACACTATGCAAAAACCTAATCTCTACCGCTTGAATTTTGCTATCCAGCTTATGGTGTGTATTCACATTTTATTACCGTATAATAGAGTGGGGACGGCTGTGGTGAAATACATTTAATACGTGTATCTTTGCGTTTTATTTTTCAGTTACCTGTTTATGTTCCAACATATTTGCTGAAATTCACTAAGGTTTTCAAATCCATCATCATCGAACTCCTGTGTCACATCACTGCTCAGATATTTAAAATGCTCACCTGCTCAATCACCATCTTTGTACTCATTCGACACTTCCTTTTAAAGGACATAGTTTTAATTTTCATCGGTGATATCCTTAAATTATATTGCTTTCCAATCTTTTCCAAATAAATACCGCTTTCTTCAATTTGTCTTCACTTTCCTGTATCATAACTCTATCACCAGAATACTTTAAAGGGTTTATCCAAGTGTTGGCTGAGTGCTGTATACCAGAGACAACCCACAATTTTCATGTACATAACATGTTGTCAACATATATATTAAATAACCTTGGCGATATATAACAACCCGGTCGAACACCCTTCCTTATTTATTGGGATGCCTCCGTTAGGACACCATCCACGTCAACCACAATCAATATCTTCTCTACAGACCTTTCAGGACTTGAAATAAGTGTGCTGAGAATCCTCTTGGTTAAAGGACATCACATAGGATGGAGCGCTTAACATAATCAAATGCTTTAATGAAATCAATGAATGTTACGTTGGTTTCTCAAGATTGTAATCTCTTCTCTTGGATATTATTTACTTTAAAGTAAAAATTGCATCCGAACGTAATCTGCCCTTCCGAAAGCCCATCTGTTGTTTCAGCATTAATGAATCCGCTTTGTTCCTCAATCTATTATTAATATTTTACTATGAAATTCACTTGAGATATATAGCAAACTAACGTCTCTGTAATTATCTGTAACTGTTTTTGTGCCTCTGAAGTCTTCCGATTTCAAGGCCTTCTTTCAAGGCTTCAGGCATGTTTCATTCCACACACATATACTTAAATTCCGCCTCAATATATTGAATCTAAGTTTCAGGATAACTTATAAAATTTAAAATAACAGTACTTTCCACTAAAATCTTTTGTATAAATTCGGAACAAATCTGAATTCGGATGTCTGTGATTTTGAGGAATCTGTTTTGAAACCCATCTTCAACTTGTTTTGCGGTAATTCAGTCAAAGAATACAGTTCAGATTATGGAATGGGCAGTGACAATACTTACCCTATAAATTTCAGCAATGTAATACATTTTTATGCATTTGTTCTTGCCAAAAAGATCATTAATGCGGTTTTCAAGCGAAGCTACCAATCGGTCTTCAATAAAAATTGGTGATAATACACCTATTTTTTTATTTTTTTTTATCGGTTACTTCATCTTAGTGCATGACTTGCTTTAAAATGAACCCAGCTCCAAGGGAAAATGAGAGGAAATTATTCACCCCAGCACTTCCTCTGCCATCTTTGTACGGATGATTTTGATCAACATCGTGGACACCACGTGCCACGCTTGGTCGTTTGGTCGAACGTCCCGTTTTGTGCAGCATAGTCCCCATGTTAAAGTAAGCACACCAAATTCTTTCGAGTACGATTTTCTTTGCTTGAAGAACCAAATATATTCGAACACCGTGTGTTCTGCGGTGTCCTTTCAGCAATAGTAACACGTAGAAAGTCTAAACGCCCGCGTGCAGTGGTATGTTTAAAACAGCCGTGATGGGGTCAGGAACTAAGGCAACTCGTACCCCAGTTGTCATTATTTTTCGTCCAGCCATTTCTGGATTTCCGAGATTAATATGTAGTTCCAATTACCCTGATATCATGACAACTGATACCATGGCGACACTTGTTCAATCTTGTTTAAACTGTTCAATCCCCTTATAGCAATCTGTATGGTTATAGACTTTTTGCTTCTGTTTTAACATCCAGAAGTTAATTTCTGCCGGTTTTGCACCTTCAGAATATAAAAATCTTGTCACAGCTCGTGTTCTTCCACAGTTTATTATTAAACCCTATATAAAATATCGGAGCCGATATTTTTTCAAAATTTGTTTTAATAATGTAAATACTCCTCGAACATCTGTTATTTTCCATATTATAAATGTTACTTTGAATGTCAGACAATTTTAGTTTAATTCTATTAAATAGTTATTCCGCTGTTGCCATTTGTTTCTTTTGATACATAAACAAAGTAACGGTTTATCGTACCTCACTTTCTGAAAACATTATTCATCAGCGATACAGCAGTATCTATTATTTGCTATCTAAAATGTATTTTGATTTATTGACTGAAATCTGTTATTGATCTGTACATTATTAATTTTGGACGAATATCTATTTAAAATTAAGCTGGTTGCTAGTGAATTAAGTTCGTAATTTATTCTATACAGTGTTTATTATCCATTTTTATACTTTAATTGATTTTGATTCTTATTTTAATTAAAAATTTCTTCTTGAAAAAGTAACAAAATTATTCATTTTGAAGGATGTTAAATTATTGCGTCAGATATTAAATGTGTAATGAAGAATCCATAGAAGGACCATATCTGTATACCGTTTAAAGGAACAAAGCTACAGAATTGCGGTTCCTCAAGCTTTTACGTATCTACGAGTATAGTTAAAAAGATTTTTAGAAAAAATAAAAAAAAAGTTTGGAAATTTGCCTTGACGAACGTTTAAATACTCCAGGGAAAGGGATTAAAGTTTAGATTTTTCAGGTGTAATAAACAATTTTCCAAATTTAATTTAAACTTAAGAATGTTTTATGTTGTACTTGTACTACCGAGTAATTTTTAAAAAACTGTAAAAAGTACAAGACACAACTATAATTGGGCAGAAATAATTTCATGACATCTTTTGACAATTTTTAAACATTTCTTAAATGTATCGTATTATCAGAAATTTGGATATCCCGTAGTTCGAATTATGTGACGTCCAACATTCCTCACAGATCTACGAACGAGTCAGTTGTTATCTTGAACTAAATTTTTTGATTCAAGGCTATGATCTTTGCCCTGGCACTTTAATGTAAATTTCAATGTTTTTTACACTCTCTATTTTTATTTTCAATATTTACATTCTATTAAACAGATAAAAAAATTGTTTAGGTTAAATTATAATTTATGTAATGTATCTTATTTAAAAAATAATTATTTTTTGGCGGATAAATATTTTAAAAACATCAAAGTTAATTTCTCTTGGTTTAAAATTTAGTTTTATTTTTTTCATATTTTGTACACTGAAACTTGTTTTTTCATGTAACAGTTCATATAACAATGAAAAAAAAAAAAAACTGAAACGTGTCATTATTTCATAAAGAAAATTTTTTACATTTGTTAAATAATGTAATACACTCATCCTCTTTTTTAGATTCTGACATTTAGTCTTTAAAAAGATATAATGTCACAGTTGACACGAACAAAAAAAGAAAAACACATATACTATTAATCTTTGTGCTTTTATTTAACTGTTTATCTAAAAAAGAAAGGAAAGGTAACATATACTATTTCTTTAACCAATGAAAAATAATATAAAATTTATTTATACTTATTTACCTGTCGCATGATATTCCTGTCAGAGTAAATACACTAGCTGCAACAGTAACATTTGCAACGAAGTTATTGATGGTGCAGTATGATCTTCCGAATTGCCAATCACTGTAACAAATATAATGAGAAAAATTAGGCGTTATATCTTATTACCAGTTAAATTTTTTTCTATGGTATTTCCTTAAAGGATTTTTTTTGGGGGTTTTCTGGGTGAAAAGAAAACTATGATAAAGTATACAGATAATTGAAATATTAATTTTTTTTAAAATTCTGAGTAAAATTTCAAGAATTATATTTTTATTGGTATTGCATGAAAAGCGTATGGTATTATTGGTTTTGTACATATGTCTCCTGAACACTGTATTGAGAAAAGTGGTGACCTTGTTGATTGGTCAACATGATTCCTTGATCTCAACCCCGTATGGGGAATTTTGTAGAGGCGTATTGAGTAAAATTGCATGGTATGGATCAATTCCCCGCAGTAATACCCACTTTCTCTTTTTTCTGTTAGCCTCTGGGACTACCGTAAGGTAATCACTTAAGAGAATGAATGAGGATGATATGTATGAATTTAAATCAAGTGTAGTCTTGTACAGTCTCAACGTCGACGATCTCTGAGATATGTGGTTAATTGAAACCCGACCACCGAAGAACACCGGTATCCACAATCTAGTATTCAAATCCGTATAAAATTAATTGCCTTTACTAGGATTTAAACCTTAGAACTCTCGATTTCGAAAATCAGCTGATTTGCGATGATGAGTTCAACTCTAGTCCAACCTGGTGGATTAACAATATCCAGTGCAACAACTATTCTGGATCTTCAGTTGTTGAAGAGAATTTAAGCAAACATGATTAAACGTTTTAGAAAGTTTGTTTAGACTGAGGGACGACATTTATAGCAGGGTCTGGGTTAATGAAATTAGCAGGTCATCAGTTTTGTTAGTTCTAGGTTTTACGTTCGTTCAGGATACACTATGACCAGATTTTCATTAAACTATATTGATGAAATTTCCCAGTATTTGAATATACCTTGAAATTTAACGTTTCCTGCAATGATGAAGCTAATCATTATTACCATTTTTACTAAATTATTATATTATCATTTTGAAATTAACAGTTTCAACTGTATATCTCAGTTAAACCACCTCAGATTGACAGTTTTTTTAATTATCTTTAAAAGAAAATTACTTTTTTCTATTTCTGACCAACTTTGAAAAAATAATTAAAGCATTTCTATAAAAATTTCTTATTTAGTTGATAAAATATCTTTATTTGGATAAATTAAATAGATAAAATGACTTTAATGCATTTATTGAAAACAGTAAATAACGACTTTCATGAGGCTGAAAAAATTTTGAAATGTTACCAAACGTATAACGCCATCAATAATTTCGATTGCGCGATTTTCATCACCCTCTACACCGTAAATTCTTTATCGCCCAAATATTTTGACGCGATAATCAGCATCGACCGTACCCGGAGAGTTCACATGCCGAGCGCTTCATACTTTTTTTGCGATATTGCAAAGCCGGTCACGATTATTTTTATTTCGCCCAACGTTTTAAAATCATATCGATTGTTGAAACCGGCACTTTGTTCGGTAGCATATTTACGAAAATCGACGAAATTATTCAGTTTCTAAATAGCTATATTTTGAAAACAAATAACCTAAACATATAAAAACAAAAATACGATCTTCATACTACGTTTGACCTTGTTTTATTACATTGCCGGTTAGCGGCGAATAGGCGACAACAGTATTGTATATTAACAAACAGTACGCGACTGTGTTTGGTTTAAAATTCTCTTTCTCTTCATCTCGATTTTTAAATCTGTTGTGCGTACTTTTATGGATTCATCTTGATACGAGCAATCGATTATGTACAAAGGATATTTGCTTTTGTAATCGGAAAATGTACACGGCGAATCTATATTTTTATAATATGATTTTTGAAAATTCAGGAACATCCTATACATGATTGTTTGGTTACTTCGTAAATTTTCGTTTGGATACTTATTTTCATTTATATGCACAGTGATGTTTTTCACGTTACAAGAATCAAATTCTGACATGTCCTTCATGACGTTATCTTTCCTATTGGTTTGAAAACCTACAATAACATAGCGTGGCTTATCTATTTGCGACATTGTCGACACATTCCACGTAAAGGAATTCGTTTGAGGAACCGCTGTTTTTTCGTGAAGTTGCCATTTTTTAAACGGCATAAGCATCTCTTTATTTGCATCTTTCAACTTGGCCAATTCCAATTCGTATTCGGGCGCTGCCTTGAGATACGGAATAACCCACACTATATCTGTTAATTCCAGTTTAGATTTATGATCCGCAACTGTAACGAATATTGCGTTTACGTCGCTATCAATACGTTTCAACAATAATTCCTGTTTAACATTTATGATAATAAAAAGACTTTCTTATAGTCTTCGGCGAAACCTAACAACATCGATAGCGGTATGCATAAGCTAAAATTACCGTCTTCATCTAGAGCGACTTTATTTTTTCCCCAACCTGCTATTTCAGCCGATGTAAGTTGAGAATCTGTCATTGACAGAGCATTTTTTATAACCGTCGTTACGCCTATATTTCTTATCGATGCTACTTCATGCTCGTTAATGCTATATTCTATCTCGCTGAATAAAATGGCAACATCTAAGTTAACTAGTTCTGATGTTGATTTTTTTCCGTCTGTTCCGACGAGTTTTCCATTAATAATCAGATAACTTTCGCCCGGAACGGTGTAAGTATTCGTTTGATTTATAGGGATTTTGATATCCTTTTCAATTTTATCCGCTAATGAATAATGATAGTGTAGCTGATTATATATGAGTTATTTATCTGAACGCGCCACTCTATTGACACTAAAATAATTCATCGCGGATTCTATATTATAAAAGTTAATTTTTTCTTTTCAATAATTTATTGGCGCTTTTAAGTTTCCCCTCAATGATTTCGAATCCGAGAGATTTCAATACCTCAACGTTTTCTTGCGTCAATTTGAAACGTTTATCATCAATTTCATCATCATCATCATCATCACTTTCAAATACCAGCGGGATGTCTATCTATAATAAAAAAAATAAAAATTCAATTACAATAGTTTATTTACATTGTCTCAATACTGACGACATGCTTACTCGTTCGCCGCGTAGATTTATTTAATAACCGATCATTTTCATCGGTCAACGATATAACTAAATCGTAAATTGCTCTCACGTCTACCGGTAGAAATTCAATATAAGGAAGATATTCTTCAATCATATTGCCAGGATCTACACTCAACAGAAACTCGTATAAAATACGATCTTGATTTCTAAAACTGTCCGAAATAATGTTACATTTCACGCATACTACATTCACGGGAGCGACATTTATTATTTGATCAGAAAGATGCGTCACATTCGGTCTGAGAATTCTCGCTCCGTAACCCAACAGACTGCCGATACTAGAACCTGTATCCGAAAAATCTATCCATACAGTGCTTTTAATTTCACACTGTAACTACTGGTGTTTGCTCGCAATGTGATGGTTTGATTAATTTTGTTCATTTCACTCTGTATATATTGACCGATATCTTCTATTTCATAACTACCCGTCGGTATTGTTATGTCATTTTTCTTTGTAAATTCATAATTATTATTTACATCCATTTCGATAACACAATTTATTATTTTTATTCTCTTCAACGTTTGGAATAGTGTTGGCGGTCATCAACCATTTGAGACCCAATTCGTGTTGACCTTTTGAAAGGTCGATCGGTGGAGAAAATGATTTTTTAATTATCGAACTGTTACCGTCAATCGATACTAGAAACGACATATCTATTTAGGGAAAATAAAAAAACAAAAACGTATAATTTATTCGGATAAAAATTCTAAACATAATCGGTCGCAAATCACATCATCATCCGTCTGGTGTCTGTCATCATTGTACGTTACGTTGGATTTTCTTAAATAATTCATCAGTTCTGGAGTTGGATGCGCATTGCCTATGCTATCAAAATAATCTACATTTTTGTCGATTTTCCGGAAACAAACCCAATGCGTACCGCGACTATTTGAAGTGTCTAAATTCACTATCAAGCATTCTTTTTTACTTATCTGTTTCGGTATAGCGTCCAACGTAAAAACACCGCGGAAGTGTGGAATTTTCAATTGTTTCGCGTACTCAATCAACTCGTGATCATATAAAGCGCGATTTGGTATTGAATCGATTATTATTTTTTTCTTTGAAGACGCTACCGCCTTTCTTCAATCTCAAACGCCCGCCAAATTTAGATTTAAGTTTCATCGCGTTAGTTACTGCGTAGGCGGCCGCTCTTTCAGTCAAACTGCTATCTGGTGCGAGTACACGTTGCCAAGCCCGTTCGGCAAGCGCTTTGTCGGCTTGAGATCTTGTTTTATTATCTGAATATTTTGAATAAGCTATACCGTGCAGTTTACACGCCTCATCTAATTTATTTTTGTCCCTGTCAGCGCGCTTCAACCTCTTACCCAAGTTCGTGCCCGGACCGCAATAATTGTAACCTGGAATATGAGCTTCAAACGGCAATAAATCTACGCCCTTATTGATTACTGACCCGATTATACCGCGTCCTCCTTTTTTCTTGGAAGTATTTTTCTTCTTCACCTTCATACCTCTATATATAAAAATATAATTTTTTGATTCAAATACATTATTCATCATGACGAACCAAATTTAGTTTTGCGTCATGGTGGAAAATTTTTTTTAATTGAAAATCGCTTTCATGGCTGTCTCTATCGCGTCATCTATATATCTATCAACTTTTCTTTTAAGCTGCATATTTTCATCATTTATAAATTGTAAAGTACGTTTAGCAAACTTTTCCATCGAAAAGATTGTTTGTGTATTCATCAAACATAATTTTGGCTTGTCGCAGATTCAACGCCTCCGCATCATCGATAGGATCAGACACGTTACACAATCTTTGATTTTTTATATATGCTAGAAGGAAACATCTATATCTACTAACAACCCCCCATTTCCATCTGTATGGTCTGAGTTAAGCCGTTAACGAACTCGACCGAGATTTCTGGGCGAGTTTTTTTTAAGGAACAATTTTAAAGTAATGGACGCAAAATTACACCAGTTATCGTAAGTTATAGTAAGGTCTAACAAAAAAATTAAAAGTTTTACATTTTAAATGCAATGGGTAACCTGCGAGATGGATTTAAATTTAAAACAATCTAAAAAAAAATAATCTTTGTTACTACAGATTATTGGTAAAGAAATGGGAAAAACATTTTTATAGCAGTTTGAAGGCCTATTGTTGTACAAAATATAGATGCAGAAACTCCCATTAACTTCTTTTCTGAAGGAAGATATAGCTAAAAAAAGAACACTTTATAGTCATTTTTTGAGGCGGTGGTGAATATTAAATAAAGGTTTTTTTTTTAAATTTGTGGTCTTCAAATAAAACTTCTAAAGTGCCCCAGTACAGATCTGAAATTTTATTTTAGCCAAAAAATCCCCACACTCCATCCCTTTCCAGTTTTTGAAAAAAAATTAAAATTCTTTTCCCTCGCCGGAAGGTAGTACCTGTCTGCCAGGCTTGAAGAAAATCGGTTAACAGAATCCAGAGTTTCAAGGCATAAAATACAGACCAATATACATGCGCACAAACGTCAGTCTGACAAATCTAGATTTTTGGAACTTGGGAACATTGGAAAAATTTTTTTCCCATATTATTGAGTTTATTTAAGTCTATTTTTTTTTTTTTGTTAAGCTTATGTTTTAAAAGTTTCCTTAAGGCACAAAACTGAAAAAAGACTAATTTTTTATTTTTTTTGTTGATCGATACATATACTTTCCCGTTGTAACTATTGTTGTTATAGCAGCATATATCGCTAGGGCCTGGAAACAAAATGCCTAGGATTAAAAAATTCTATACATTATATAAAATATAAATCTAATAATGCGCATCAAAATGATTTATTTTGTTCTTTTTTAGATATACCATATATTTTTTTAATACAAAGAAATCTGTAAATCTTTTGTATGTATATTAAATTGCGTTAAATAATTTACAAAAAAATTTGTTGGTTTTATACCGTGATTTGAAAAGAACTTTACAACTTAAAAGACACATAAAAATTTATTGAGATAACTTACAGATTCGGTTAAGGTCTCACTTCATATAAAAACACATCAAATTTTGAACTAACATTCTCTTTGCTGCGATATTATGGCTTCCATTTGTAACGCGACTTTCATCCCACCTGAAGTCAATTTCATTAGATTGTAGCCGGGCGTTACCTCTGCAGCCGTGGCGTTAATTTGAAGTCTTAGCTTGACAAGATCAGCTGGTAAAGGTAGTATACATAAACCCAATCTTTAATAAAACCCTAACATTTAGTGGAGTCATCAAATCCAGGGAGCGAGGTGGCCATGCAATTTTTTGATCTTCACGACCAATCCACCGAATCAACTATCAAGAAAATCTCGAACTTCTTGGCAGTAATCAGGTAATGCCCCGTCTTGCTGATATCAGTGGCGTCCATCTTAGTCATCATCGACTAACTGAGGAATTAGAAAATTTTGAAGCATGTCCAGATAAACGATACCATTTACGGTTGTCTTCTGGAAGTAAAACTTTTTGTTAGTATAACTTTTGTCTAAGTATACTTTTTGTTCGCTTAGGGAACAGAAAACAGCCTTAGTAGGGCTGTCACGAATGTGCTGCAAAGTTTCATGAGGGTTTTTCTACCCCATCTTCGGCAGTTTTGGGTGTTCACCTTGCCACTGATGTGAAACGTTGACTGATAAAATTACTGACTAAAAATTAATTATCTAAAATGTATTGTTGTTTGCAATTTATCTATCATTTCCACACAAAACTGCAGCCGAACATTTTTCGTCATCTGTATTGTGTTAAACCATGGTCAGTTTGTAAGGCTTTATGTGCAATCGTTTACTTAATACGCTCCAGACAGTCGTTTGTGGAATACTAGTCTCACGTGATGCACGTCGAGTTGATTTCTTCGGAATACGTGCAAAGCTTTCTCCGAGTTGTTCCACAGCAGCTTCAGGGACTTGTGGGCGTCCTGGTGATCTTGTATGTTTAACAGGACAACCTATCTCAACGAAGGTTTGTTACCAATAGTAAATTGGCAATCTTTTATGTTTAACAGAACAACCTGTCTCAACAACGGTTTAGTGAAAAGAGCATTGCGTGCCTACTAGGAGGCTTCCTACCGTACTCTACGAAAATTACGTTGAACTGCAGTTGCTGACTGCAAATCGTGAATCCAAACCGCACAGCGAGCACGTTCCGCACCAATAAATGTATCCATTTTCAACAACGCTGGTGATAGCTGTAGTGAACGAATTCGGTACTAATGAACTACGCCAGTCAAAAACTGATGTGTTTTGCTTGCTATGAAATTAGATCTCAACCAAATCTGTAATTTATCTCAATAAATTTTTATATACTTTTCAAATTGTGAAGTCCTTTTTGAATTTCCCGGCGTATTAATTAAAATTATGTGATAAAACGAAAAATCAGTATCTTTAACGTAACTCCAGTTATTTTTTTTTAATTTATTCGTTTTTATGATGGGTTCTGCAATAATATTAACATACTGAATAACAATAGAAATAGTTACGTAGATACATGATGCATGATTAATTTAGACTTACCGTAGAACTTTAATATTGCTTTTAATTCAAAATAATGGATGAAAGGGTTCACTATGAGTATCTGTAGTAAATAGAGATTTAAAATTACATTTAAAAAAATGTGTATTGTGTGTATATTTGATAAACAAACAAAAAAAATTTTACATAGGATGTCTTTTCCGGTTTAGGTTTGATAAATGGAACAAATTAATAAGCGAAAGTTTACTTGATCTCACTCCATTAATAACGTTCGTCTATATTTTGATTGTTTAGAGGATTTTTTTTAAGCAAATAATTTAAGGAAATAGAAAGAGAATTAATTAAGGAAATATACTTTCTTTTTGATACTTATATTTCTTTTATTAAGTTATCGCAAATATATGTTAACAATTTTATTGATAAAATATAATTAATTTAAAATGTTTATTTCATAAAATAGAAACAACGTTAAAGATTTATTGAGATCAGAAGCTCAATATTATAATTTCTTAGAAACAAACCGACAGGTCTTTTAATTTATTAATTTATGTTTCAATAAAAGACCGATATCTTTTTAAGGAAAACACAAAAAACCTGTATTATCAGGTAATTTTTTTATAATTTTTATTTAAAGTGAATAGAAAAAAAGTGTTATTAAAAAATAAAACCTCAAGAATTTGATTTTAGATTATCTTTTCAAAGTTTATTAAACTACAAGGATTTAGTTAAAATTAAAATCATAATAAATATAAATAAATTAAGAATATATTTTATAACTGCCCAAATTGAGTATTAAAATGTAAATTTTTTTTAATGTTCAAATTTGTCGGGCTTTGAACGACGTTGAATTATTCAGTAAACAAATCAAACGAATCCACCACAGCCATTGTTTAGATAATATTTTTTCACAAAATCCTGTTGAAAAACATCCACGTTTTACGATTTGATAAATACAAATGAAATACAAACAAGTACAATTCGGTATTAGAAAAAGTTTTGAGTAAATAATAATAGTCTGAACTAATTTATTCTATTGTTATCTCGGAGTTATATGCAAGGAAGTGGAAAATTGAGCCGTGATTTTTCACTCGCACATCCTGAAAGATTTTGTTTACTTTTGGGGAATAATGACAATTTAAGCATTGTTTTACTGAGATTAAAAGTAAATATTTTATAAATGTGTATTTATTTATTAAAAGGAAATAATAATAATAATAATAATAAGTAAATAAACATTGTTATAATTTAAAAGCATTTTATAATTCAAATTAAATATTTATTTTCATAACTAAAATTATATTATTTTTAATAATTGTTCAAAAATTAATTAATTTATTTTAATGTAAGAGAAAATTTCAAATTGACTTTTTTAGCAAATCTGTATAATTTCTAACTATACAGCATTTGAAGAATTCTATTTTTGAATATAATAGTAGATTCTAAATAATGGGTAATAAAGAGTGTCCCAAATGAGCTGATAATTTAAATTTACCGCCATTTTTTCGTTTTAAAACTGTAGTAGAGATTTTTATATGCTGTTATCAGTAAACATTGAGGTTAAATTATAGAAAAGTACACTCTTGAACAACGCTTAGAAATTGTAATAACTATAAAACGAATTGATAACGAGCTGTCGAAAAAAAAATCATCTTTAGCCAAGAGACACATTTTCTTCTTACCGGCTTTGTCAGTAAATAAAATTGTCGATTTTGGAGATCAGAAAATCCAAAAAATACTGAAGAACTTTTTGGAAGAATGCATTCTTAACGGGTCAAAGTTTTATGAGGTTTTTGGGCTGGGGTACTAATTGGATCTTACTTCTTCGAAAATGAAAATGGAGACGCCGTTATTGTCAATGAAGTTCGATATCATGTGATGATTTCAAAATTTTTATGGCTTAAAGTTAATTATACGAATATGGAAGACAAGAGATAAAATGCGGTTTCAACAAGACGCTGCAACATGCCGCACTGCCAAGAAAACGATGCAGTTTTTGCAAGGAAAATTTAATAGTTGTGTTATCTCGCACGGAGGTGATATGAATTGACATTCAAGATCATGTGACTTGACCCGGTTAAACTTTTTTTTCTTTGAGATTATCTTAATGATAAAGTATACATCAATGAAACACGAACAGTTCAGAACCTCAAAGAAGAAATTTGAATCATATCTATCAAAATGTTTTGAATTTTGTCAAAAGGATGAACATATGCTCCCAAGACCAAATTTTTGATTTGCTCATTTGTCAGAGCAAATGAAAAAAAAACAAAAAAAAATAAACATGTTTTTTATATTACATAAACTCCATTTCACTCCTTACTAAAAAAGCAAAAATATTATCACTTATCAAATAACAAGTATTTCATTAAAAAAATTAAAATGTCAGCTCATTTTTGAACACTCTTTACGTGAAGATAGTATTACTTAATTTCTAGGCTTCATTCCATTCCTCCCTTTATCAACTTTTATCAGCCATTATCATACATGAAAACCTAAAATGCCTAATACAAGGTTCTTTTTATATCAGGCGATTTCTATCATTTTTCCAACTTTACGAATAAGAATTGTGGAATAAAAAATAAATATTTAAAACACGATAGTAAAAAAATATTATTTATTAATTGTATGTCATAAAGGTAAAGGTGCTGAAAAATTTATACCTGATCTTTCTTCAGGATGCATGATAAATATACGGGCCGTATCATCAACTTTAAGTTTGGGGCCAAACGTATAAATATTGTTATTCATTTATTACTTTCTTGTTCGAAAAAAGTAAGTATTGTGATCGCGAAAAATTTCGGTTTCCAGATTTCAACGGAAATATCCATTTTGACTAGTTTCGGCATGACGTATTTACGAATCTCGCATAACTCAAAAATGATTAGCCGTAGGATATTGAAATTTTGGATTTAGTACTGTTAACCCACCGGGTTGGTCTAGTGGTGAACGCGTCTTCCTAAATCAGCTGATTTGGAAGTCGAGAGTTCCAGCGTTCAAGTCCTAGTAAAGCCAGTTATTTTTACACGGATTTGAATACTAGATCGTGGATACCAGGGTTCTTTGGTGGTTGGGTTTTCAATTAACCACACATCTCAGGTATGGTCGAACTGAGAATGTACAAGACTACACTTCATTTACACTCATACATATCATCCTCATTCATCCTCTGAAGAATTATCTAAACGGTAGTTAACGGAGGCTAAACAGGAAAAAGAAAAAGGATTTATTACTGTTGTAAACTCTAGTTGTGCACCTCCCTTTTTGATTGCAATCGACTGAACCAAAAGTGTCCAAAAAAGCCCAAAATCCAAAAAAAATTGGATTTTGGACTTTTTTCTAAACTGCAGTAATAAGCCCTCATTGACAGATTTTCAGTAATATATCACAACTGTATTTGTTCCAGAATTATAGCCAAATAAAACTTTAATTAATGAAATATTTGGATCATACTGGGGAAGACACATCCGTTCGAATCGGACATAATCTCCTTCTTTTTTTTTCTTTTTTTTAATTTTTAAAAAATTTAAATATATTGATTTATTAATAATTATTAACCCGTGATTATAAAAAAAATGCAATAAATAATTATTCAATAATAAGAATAAAAAAAAAAAAATATGAAAAAAATTCAGACGTTATTAGTGAAATTAAGTTTTGTGTACTTTTAAAAGTGTGTATATGTAATTTAATAGGGATTATTACATACGTGTGTATGTAATAGATTTGGTGAAACATCTGATTATTTAATATTAATTGAAAATTGTAATTTAGAATCGTATTATTTTTGGATTTTCTAGTTTAATTTTATTTAATTATCCTGAAATTTCTGTTTAATTTTATCTACATTAAAGTTATCTACAGAGTGACTGAAAATTAGACCCTCACAAGAAGAATGTATGACATTGGGGCATACCATACATGCCCGATCTTTAATAAATTGCAAAAAATTCTTATCCTTTAGTGCATTACTCCTCTGAGATTGTCGGATAATAGTTTCCGTAAGTCGGAGTTGATAATCATTTTGTTTATTTGTTTTTTGTTGTCAATCATTTAATCGCTGTTTGGTTTGATATAATTCTTCTGATCTTAATTTGTGTACACGTTCTCTAGTTTCCAAATTTTGTCTCTCTTTATATTTATCATCCTCTCCTAATCTTTTTATTCTTTCGTTGGTCTTAACGTTTTCTTCCTCTTTATATTTATCATCTCTTAATCTTTTTATTCTTTCTTTTGTTAACATCTTTCACATTTATCGTCTTCTTTTAATGTTTTTATTCTTTCTTTAGTTTTAACATTTTTTCTTCTTTATATTTATCATCTTCTCTTAAATTGTTTATTCTTCCCTTGTTCTTAAAATTTTCTTCCCCTTCATAATCATCTTCTTGACGTTTTTTTGAGATATATTTCTTCATGTTATCTATTTCATTTTTGATTATTCACCAAATAATCCAATAATAAAAACTGAATATTTTACCCTGTAAGATCGAAATTAACATTTGTAATCAGTATACAGCGTTCACTAAAGGAATAGTTTATTATAATTTTTTTTATTCGAAACAACAGAAATCTGAAACTTTAATATTTAATTAATTAAATATATATTGAATTATGTTTCTGAATTTTATTCTTTATCATAGTAACTGATGTGGATCTGTTTAAAATGTATAAATTAAATGTACATTGAAACTTTAAAATTATAAAATGGTGAGTAGGGTAGTTTTAAAGAGGGGTTAAGGTCTGCAGAGCTGTACGACTGATCTAGATGTCACCACAATAAATTAACTAATAAATCTTTATTGTGATCGTTACGTAAAAATACATTATATAGATCACGTTAATATAAGATAAATTATAAATATTGAACAAATTGTAAGATAAAAAAATAGATGAGTTAAGTTCCTACTAAAAAGTAACATTATCATATAATGTATCGAAACAATGTATTACAACATAAAACAAAATAAGATAAATTAAATTGCAATATAAATTTAAAAAAAATAAAAATTATAAAAGTTATTATAATGTAATATTATTATACTCATAATACACGAATACTAGCTGCGGAGGGCGTGCCATAGGCACGCCTCTGCAGCTAGGTCTTCCCGGCGAGTTGCCCTGGCGGGCGGCGTCTCGGAATGGGATTATTAGGTGTCCAAAATTGATTACTTCTTGTATAAAAATATTTTTTTTTGAAAATTTATATAATGAAAGTTAAATTAGAAATGTAACTCTAGAAATTGTTACTAACGAATCAGGATTTTCCGCTAGTGATCGGTACACTCCGGTGCCTACTTTTTGGTTATAGTTCATTATTTTATGAAGAAAATTAATCACATAAATAAAAATCTGATGTAGACACCATATGACTTCCTTGTACCCCTATTAAGTTACACAGATACATTCTTAGCTGCACTTCATTTAAACTTATTTCATTTAAAAGTGATATACGATCCTTCTTTAATAAAGTGGACAGTTACACAATTGCTAAAATATTAGTTATTAGCTTCAAATATTTATACAATTATTAATTCAAAAACCTTACCTGAGATATTAGGATAGAGTAAAAGTCCTTTTAGCACTCTTTAAATAAATGTGTGTTTTTACATGAAAATGTGTGAATCACATAAAAATTCATCAACGGAATAGTCTTTTGAGCTGCTATTGTAAAATTTTCCATTAGATAATTCATTAATGAACAATAAAAAAAAGAAGGAAATAACAATTGCGACGATGAATTCTTTTAAAATACTAGCAGGAATATTATCAATACGCACAGAATATTTACTTTATATTTAAAGTACAAATTTTTACTTCCTGGGTATCAACGGAAATAAAGATACCGATTCATCAGTAAAGTTATTCAAGGTTAAAATTAAGAAGGCGTTGTTTGAAATAACCAATATTATTCTTGTTGGAAATATTGGTAAAGGAATTATTAAATTCTTCAGCTACCTAAATTGGGAACTGAGATAATGGATATGAAGTCTTTTGTTGTTTGTTTTGACGAAGTTGAATTATCTTTTTTATTTTTAAATCCGCTTTCAATTTTCATAACTAAAAATACGATTTTAGATTTATTGTTTGAATTAAATATTAAATTATCATTATATAGATTCCTTTTCACTGATAAAGACATTTCACGGAGATTTCATAATGTAGAGCTAAATTTTATATATCCTTTAGCAATCCATGGATTTTTCTTTTTATGTTTAAATCATTTTTTTTTTTTACTGAAGGGTAAACTAGAAAGAAAGCCTTTTGAATTTCTTAAGAAGGCTAAATTTTTAGTTAATTTTATTACTTTTCCAATTTGTTTTTGTCAACATGGTTTTATTTTTCTAATTAAATCCTTATTGATCCCCCTCTTGAAAGAATAAAAGTAGTACCATATTTATTCGAGTATCCCCCGCCCACGAATAAGCCTCACACCTCGATTTCCGAAAATCTAAAAAAAATCTAGTATATACCGGTATTTTAAAAAGTACAACAGATATGATAAAAAAATACGTAAACACGAAAATATTCAGAAAGTAAAGCATTTAATTCGTTCATTTAAATTACAATATTAATATTACATTAATAATTAATTACCGTAAGTACTAGTTTAGTTCAGAATCAGTAGGTTAGTAAAATGAAAAGGAAGTATCATGTTGAAAAGCATCATTTCAATACACTTTTTAATATGGGATTTTATTTTTAATTAATCACAGTCACTGTCAACGTCTGTAGAAGAGTTACCGGTGGTCTCCACGTCGCTCTGCCAAAGGTGATCACTTCACTACCATCAAGTTCATTAGATATTACGCATTTTTTTTAATTTTCCTTACTCATTCCGTGGAAATACCTTCCGAAAGCACCTTTTATCCAAACACAAATCTGGTTAAAATCTGGGCGTTTGATTCTTCCTGTAGGCGTGAGAAAGAAATTTCCACCTGGAGTTATTACTTGGTCTGTCATACCCTTTTTAAAATGACTTTCACTTAATCAGTCGTATGCCTCCGATAACTATCCATTACTAGCATACCGGTTTTTTTTTTATTAAGTAAATTTCCTGATCGATTTTGCCATACACACCTGACCCAGTCTAAAATTAATGTTTCGTCCATCCAACCTGATTTCTGGTTCTGATAATAACTCCATCTACCTGTACGGTAGGAAAGAGTTTTTCTTTTAAAAATAATGTACGGAGGTAATTTCGATCCATCAGAAGTAATGCAAAGCATAACACTACTCCTTTGTTTTTCATTACCACCAGTGCGAATCGTAACACTTTTTCACCTTTTTTGTTTACGGTTTTGTCAAATGGGATTTCAAAATAAACGTGGGTTTGATCAGCGTTTCCTATTTGAAAAAGGCAAATAGCCTTTATCTTTTCTAAGATTTATTATGTATTTGTGAAAATGTAATATTTATTGTTCATAAGCGTCTGGAAGTCGTTGAGAAATGGTCGTCTTTCGTCTTACTGACAAATCATTTCGTGCAAAAAATCGTGTTATATGCAAGTATTATTTAATAAATACAAAAATTATGGAAACTCAAACTGCCTAATAAATGCAAAAACTGCCTAATAAATGCAAAATAATAGCCGAGAAAATACAATGGAATATTTTCTTTGTTACCACTGATTAAAACCTTTACTAAAATTATTCACTTGATTACACGAATCAACTTTCTATTCATTTTCGAAGCAATTTTACTTGTCATTTGAAATAATTTATAATACAGTATAACGTTTGATGAATTTAAACATTTACTGAAAAAAGGCCATAGGTTGGGTTTCTGAATTTAACATTTATGAAAGATAAAGATTCTGTAGTGCCAATTCTGGGTAGTACTTCAACCTTTGACCTGTAAAAGAGGAGGATGTTCTACATCATTTATGTCAAAGAACGTATCTCTTTTTTCTGTTTAACAGATTCCTAGTAAATGTTGTTCTATATTTTCCTCTAACGCCTTAAAAAAAATAAAAGAAATTCTTTATCTCAAGTTATTATTTATTAATAACTCATTTTACTTTTTCATTTTTTCATTACAGCTAGAAGTCCTTGAGATTCTGGTTGGCTGGCAAATCAAAATATTTTGACCTGATAATTGAATCGAAGTGAGGTGGTGATAGTTCGTTCGCCACAAGAACTATTGGAACTATCTAGAAAATTGTTAATACAATTATCAATACACATTTTGTCATTAAATCTATTAGCAGTTTTAAAAAGAGTTTTGCGGTAGTTTATGTAAATAATTTCCAAAATAACCAGGAGATATATAAAGATAATTAATATAAATAATAATTATAGTAGTATTAATAACAATAATAATTAGATGATAAATAATATAAAGATAATTCTATATATTACGGTATTGACTTGTAACAGCATTTGAAATTAATTTCTTCCGTGAATATACGGCAATTTCAACTTTTTAAAAAAGTTGGTTCCCAGTTTTATGGAATGTTCTATAAAAAAAACTTCAGCAAGCTTGATATTACCGAGCTCAGAAATGGCTTCTTTATTGGTGGTCTGCTATGACTGTGAAAAACATGTAAAATCTGCTGAATCGTTGGAAAGGAATATTTCCTTATATTTTTCATACTTGAATTTATTTAAACTCCAGAAAGTCCTTCGTATTAGACAGAGAATTGTTATTTTTTGTTTTGGAGGCGTGCTTTCGTTTACAAAAAAAATAGTATGAATTTATGAAATAACCTGTAACCATATGTGTTTTCAGAAAAGTACAGATATATATATATATATATTGAAGATAAAATTATGTATAAATCTTGATACAATTCAAAACAACTTGGTAGTGTATATATTACTATTAAATCTTCAATGCATTGAACGTTATCTACTGTAGACATGCGTTCATTTTTAATTTACATACATTGCTGTAAAATATTTGCACATGCAAACATACATCACAAACACAAGACGACTCATCTTTCTCGTTTTTATGAACTATTAGTACGTACCGTTTTGCCAAACCAACAGTTAAACTGAGTTTTTAAAAACTGAACTTGATTATATGAATTTGAAATAACCAATATAAAAATTCACTCGCGACAAATAGAGCCACAAAAGAAAAAAATATCTGAAGACTTACGTATTTTTTATGTTATTCATTATTTTTTTTTTTTCGGCAACTATAGGCTTACACCCAATTAAATATTGCCAAACGCTGTTTTTTTCTTTATAATAGATAATGAATTTTAATGAAAGAAGGGAGAAAAATGGAAATAATTGAAATTTTTACCGTATTGTTTGTTTCTTTTTTTTTGGGGATGGGCTATTGTTATATGTTACAATTTATTTTTAAAAAAATTGTCGGAATTGAAGAAAATTACGCTTCACCTTTGTATTTACTTGTACAATAAAATAGTTATACAGATACGCACGAATTCCTGCACTTACTTTCCTTCTACTTATGTGACGCGACTTTCCTCTTTATACTAGACATCTCGATTTCCGAGGGGAGAAGATCCCGCCTCGTAGCCTGTCCGGTCGCTACACCATCCCCTCCGTTCATAGCCAGTAGTGGCTTTACCGGAGGACATCTTCTCTCCCTCAAAGTGATCACATACCACAGCGTTCAGTTCAGGCCCCGCTGAGATGCCCCGAGGGACATCTGCATCGGTAAATTCACCCCGAGATAGTTTTCAGGTTTATGCCTTCAGAAGAAGACAACGGACATCTGCAGCTACCACGTCGCCCTCAGGAACTAAGCTAGAAAGCTAACTGCGGATAGAAGACCCCACGCCTAGTTCTAACCATTTAATGAGCCAATATCATTGAATGTCTCGGATTCGAGGCAATAACTAACCACAAAACAACTTTTCCACTAAAAGTGTTAATCGCAACAAAACTTAGACCTAGTTCCCTTACAGAACCCCGCTAACATTAAACTCATCATGAATGCAAAGTTTAACGGACTCCGGTCCGGACTACCGGGGAGAGGAGAATAAACGCCTACTTCCACTCAGCTCCATCGCGGAGTCCCGCGTGACATTCACCTTCGTCCATTAACCGCCGTCGAAACGCCACTGCATGCCACCTAAGCGGCACGCAGCCACGTCCCGCCAACAGTGTCGTATGCTCATAAAAATGCCTCCGTCGAAGCGCGACCGCACCCCCCGGGAAAAGGAATTCCATGCCCCTTGGCAGCGGCCGCAACTCCGCCGACGGCTTATCAAATCAAATTGACACCTCTTAAACTAACCGTGGCTCGTTGCCGAAGCGGCTACTTCGGTCAATCAACTGCCCAGGCGGAACCTAGCCACCCGGGTTCCTACTCTACTAAATCCCTTCAGCCGCCCTGCACTGGGCGAGAAATTTTAGGAAGCCAGCCACTATCGTCCACTCACTGCGAGTCCTCCAGTTGACTCGCAGATCCAAAAAGGAGTGTACTCTCTCAAGTTCCCTACCAACTTTGGAACGCTCAGCTTAATATACATCTGTCTATACATCTCAAATGTATGTTCTATACATCTGTCCGCTACCGCGGACAGATGTATAGAACATGGTACACTGTATCATCGACCCTACATTCCGGACACAAGCCGGAATCAACCAACCTAAACCTCGCTAGAATGTCCCTAAAGGTACCATGTCCCGACAGAAATTGAGTAGTATACCGATTGGGGGAAACCCAACTAATAGCACGCAATTCCCTAACATTTGGAAAAATACCATGCGTATATCGACCAGTAGAAGATGCAACCCACGTAGCTTGCCAAGAGTCAAAACCTTGGTCTTCAATTTCCCGCATACCCCCTGAAGTAAGAAGGCCTTCCTTCTTAGAAATATACCGCTGGCTACGATCTGTAGCCAAAATATCTACTGGCCTCATGCCAGCGATCACAGTAACTGCTTCTCGCGAAACAGCCCTGTAACAACAGCTAACAACAGAAAACGCTGGGCTCGTAACAGAATGTCCCTATAACTGTGAAATTGCAAACGATGAGCCCAGACGGGCGTAGCGTAAACGTGACTTCACAGACACCTTTGTAAAGAATACGCATGGTACGGTAATTCAACCTCCAATCAGGATGGATCACTCTACGGACGCCGAAGAAGTCATCTATAGCCTTCTTCGCCACAAACTGGAGGTGCTCCTTGAAGAGAAGCCTCTCATCAAGGATAACACCCAGATACTTCTGAACGGGGAAATACCTAATTGGAAGGCCTTCCATCACAACCCGCGGATGGCGGGTTGCGGCTAGCCGGCCCTTCAAAAACATCATAGTGGTTTTCTCCGCGCTGAAAACCATCTTATGCTGAAGACTCCACAACCGCAATACCCTACATGCTTGTGTCGCTCTGAGCTCGATCACGGCACGCGAATTGCCCTCGACCAGCAGCAGCCCATCGTCGGCATAAGCCACGATGCGACAGCCGCTAGGCATCCGCAATCGCATGAGAGAGTCGAACTCAACGACCCAAACGAGTGGACCTAAAACACTACCCTGTGGACATCCTTTAGATGTCTTTCCTACCTCAGAACTGCCGTCACGAAGAACGACAGTTCTATCGCTGAAGTAGCTTGAAAGAGTTCAAATCTCGTCTCGCGTGCAACCACGCTTCTGCAACTGCAACAAGGCTGAGGGCCACCACAAGTTATTAAACGCCCCGGATTTGTCCAAAAAGAAACCGAGTACATACTTGCATTCGCTGCCTGACGCCAAATTCATAACCCTAAGTATCGCGTCCTCCGTGCCCTTACCAGTACAGAACCCATACTGATCGTCCATCAGCATGTGGTTAGAAGTTAACCTACAATTGATGCGGAGGTACAGGTCCTTCTCGAAAACCTTACCTACTACGGGCAAGACTCTTTATACTTGACAGCTTTTATCTTAGAATTTTTCTATTTAGCCTCCGGAAACACCGTAAGGTGGATGATATGTATGAATGTAAATGTAGTGTAGTCTTTTACAGTCTCATATTGACCATTCCTGAGATGTGTGGTTAATTGAAACCCAACCACCAAAGAACACCGGTATCATTTAATATTCAAACCCGTACAAAAGTACGGATAGGATTTGAACCTTAGAACTCTCGACTTCGAATCAGCTGATTTGCGATGTCGAGTTCTCCACTAGACCAACCTGGTAGGCTACTATACTATACTAGACAGCCGAGATTTACCAACAGTTTTAATGGAAATTCTTTATCCGTAAAACATTTTTTGATTTAAGTGACTGAAATTACACTTACTGTATGAAATATATATTCTCGTACATATTGGGACATTGCCATTAAAACAAATAGTCAAATGTTTTACTGCAAAAATTGGCGCATGAAGATTTTCATAGGTGCAAGAAACATTCTTTTCCACTGGAAGCTAGTATAATTTTTTTTTGTTTTGTTTAATCACTATTCTGTTGATACCGGGCGTAAGAAATTGTTTTAAGAATATTTAAATCGTAGTTCAATCTCTTTTCTTAAATATTCTTTAATATTATTTTTTTAACATTATCTCTTAATAAGATAGTGGAACGTATATCACTACCGGGAAAATATGAAAAATTGGACAATTTGGTTTTATTGAATTTTACAACCTTTTCGCAAAAAAAAAACAAAAACAAATAGGATATTAAATTTTCCATACAACGGTCTGTAAAAAACCATACGTCGAAAGTAAAGTTTTTCTTTCGTGATCAATATAAAACTCTTTATACGAGTATCTGTCTTATCACTTTTTCAAGTGAATAACTAAACTGGTTTTTGTAAAGTTATACATTATTCAAGCAACAGCAATATTTATATTACAAATTTACTTACTTGTTTATCATATAAATAAAATTGAATATGCAATTGAAGACGGACATCAATAGATCAGCAAGACTGAGATTAACGAGAAAGTAATTTGTCACTGTCCTCATTCGTCTGTGAGCTAAAATCAATCAGAAAACAATACAGAATTTATTTAGCGATGAAATACATTAAAAAAAAAAAAAAAAAAAATTATATTTTCCTAATAAGTTAACATTCACTAAATTCTACAAATACTGTTATCATTTATAGAGTATTATTTGATTGTATGATTTTTTTGTGATGATGAAGTATACTGATTCAAGAATTAGGATTTCGTAAATGTATTTGAACTTGATTTAAATTTTACGTACAAAGATACAAAAAGGAAGTTAACCGTAACGACTACTTTGATCCATTAGCTTTTTTTAAGGAAAAGGATCTAAAGGAAACATGAAAAGAAATCTGTAGCAAAATAAAACGAGTTCGACAGTTACTTATTAAATTATTTTATTTTTGTAAAAAAATAATGGAAGATTAGAAGTACTTCTAATCTTCCATTACATACATATTTTTTTTTTTACCGAAAATAAAAAATATAAGAGAATTAATTAAATGAGGTGGAGTAGAAAATAAATGAATTTTATGATCAATTAGTATAGCATAATTCTGTTTAAAATATTAATAATTAGTATTAATTGAATTTTAAAGAGCTACTGTTTAATGGTAAGGAAGACCACGTTTTTACAAAATCTCTAATAAAACATTTTATAATACTTTATATAATATTATAATTTTTGCCAACTAGACGCTATTCTCAGAAGTTACTGAAAAATAAGAATTATTTCTTAAAAATCTTACATTTGAGATTGAGTTAGTGAAAAACGATTTACATGATTGCATAAAATGTAAAATATTTATTACCGAATACAATTTTACATTTTTGAATATATTTTAAAAACCTGCAGACATTTTCAAGAAATTAAGTTTTTTTTTCAATTTAGGGCAGTTTGTATTATTGGCTGCTGTTTTAGAAAGACTAGTAATGTGTTAGGGATTTCAGTTTGTTGCAAAATCATGCTCTTGTTACAACATCCAATTCAAGAATTTTGTTCAGATCAGCCTAAAAGAACTTACTTAACGAGCTGATCATCTACATATTCAAGTATAGTATGGGGTTTTGTTAAAATAATCAAAGAAGGTCCCAGATCTCCTTAAATTACTTTCATTTTTTTTTAAGTTCACCATTTTTAAGAAAGTTTAATTAAGTAATTAATTTTTTTTTATTCAACATTATAAAATACATTTTGTAGTCGTACTGCCATTATATCTTTTTAAGAATAACAGCCGCTTTTTGGTTAAATTTCGAAATTCATGTTTCAATTTCCCAACAATAATTCAGACAATTTTTAAGAAAATATTATTATAATTTCAAACTGTTACAGTTTCTAGTAAAAAACCTTAATTATTATGAAAATGTTTATGTTTTTTGAGCAATTTTTATGAAATAATAAAAAGTAATTCATTTCATACAGAACATTTTTTTCTCCAACCAGTTTTCCAACTAATGCCGGATCTGTGTTTGTGTATGTGTGTGTGTGTGTGTGTGTGTGTTCAGATTAACAATTACAATCACTGCTACCGGCTTGTCAGGCCTGACGTAACCGCAGACGTAAAGCAATGTAAGTGTAAATGTACCGGTAAATTTGTAGTTTGGAACAAACTCAGGTTGACCACTCCTCAGACTTTTGGTTAATTAAAATTTAACCACCAAAGAACATCGGTAACCTCAGCTTAGTATTTAAATTTTTATAAAAGCAACTGCCTTTACACGGACTCGAACCTTAGGACTTCGAAAATCAACTGATTTTACGATGATGAGTAACCACTAGACCAACCCGGTTTCAAACAGAATATTACGGTTAAATAACGAATTTTCAACTACAGTCATACGATTTTAATGTAACTGGATTTTTATTGTAATATAAATAAAGATTAAACCTAAACGGTTATTAGAAAAATTAGAAAAGAGAAAAATCTCAAAAACTGTATACAAAAAATTTATTTAAATTTTAAAACTAGATAAACATTTCGATTGGTAAACAATAATAATTAGTAGAGTTAGTACTATTAAAAAAAACACAATAAAAGAATAAATCAATGTTACTTAAAAATGAACTACCTGGTATACTTAAGAGACAGTACAAATCGAGTATTTCTAACAATGTCTAAAGATTATGATGTCCCATATAAAACGCAACAACCTAACTATGTCAGTAGGAATATTTAAATAAAAAAGACATTTTAAATAATATATTCTTTTGCAAACTTTCCAGTACCTTAAATTCTAGAGTAAATTCTGTAAGTGGCCTACTTTCTTCATGAAAAGAAGGCCACTTCATAGGAAGTACCTAATGTTCATGAATACACGCTTCCACTTTTCACTTGTTTTTTGCAGCTGTTTTCAGAGTTTGTAAGTTGATATTTAAAACAACTTGTTCGAACCTTCAGTTTTTCTAGTGTTTGTGGTTTCTTGCTGTAGGCTTTTTGTTTGTGATAACCCCAAAGAAAAAGATCTGGAGCAGCAAATCTGGAGATCTTCATGGCCATAAGCCACTACCAATAACCCGATTACCAAAGAATTCGGTAACGAAATCAGAAGTTGAATGTGCTAAGTGTGATGCTGCGCCGTCATGTTGGAACCGGCAATATCGATCTTCCTCTTCCAGGAGTGCAATAAATTTCAATAAAATATTCCGATATCGTTCTGCAGTAATGGTGTACTCGAAGAAAAAAGGACCAATAATTTTTTTCCGTAATATCGCACATCATACGCCCATCTTCTGTGAGTGCAACAGTTTTTCATGATACGTGTTGGGATTTTCAGCCCTCCAAATTCTATTCTTATCGCTGTTTACGCAGCCGTCCGGATGAATCTACGTCTCCCCTGTGATAAATATCGAGTCCATAACATGAATACTCTCACGCACAAATCGACGAAACCGATGACAATATTGTAGCCGTTTTTCTTTGTCTGGATCAAAACGTTGATGAACTGATTGAATTCAATAAGGTCGTAAGTTTAATTTTTTTTTCGCCCGATGAATTTTGGTTAAATTAATTTCACCTGAAAAGCGCCCAACTAATTTTTTTGGCGAGGCAGTAAATTGGTCTTTGATTTCAGTGACAGTGTCTGCATTCAACACAGTCATAAATCTTTTGTGTTCCTTGTTATTAACAAAAATTGTCTCTCAAAATTTAGCCACTAACCTCAAAACTGATGTCTTGCTAGGCGCTGGTTTATCACGGTACTTACGGCAACCACTGATCGCGTGCTTAAGTACGACTCAAGAATAAAAACTCTTTCGTCTTGTGAAAACACCATCTTTTCTCTAACAATGCACTGAGCGTTATGATCAATTTGTTATGGCTATCAGTAACAGTCTACTGCATTAGCGATGTTCTCTTGTTGGACGAGTCCATTTCAGTTAAATGTAGAGGATTTGGGCAGTTAATTCAAATATTGTAGTGGGTTGGTTTTTAAATGGGAAACCCTTTACAAACAACTTTTGACAAAAATATTTAACAATTATCGTTTTAGGTAATCGCAGTCGAAGTGACTTTAGTTTAAAAACAGTCTAAAACATCAAAACCATCTGCCAACTTCCACACAATTGATTCCACAGAATCTGATTGCCCACAACAGTTTAGTGCATGGGTCTTATGTAAGACTGGAAAACAAAAATTTATCACAAGAAGGTAGAAATATTATAAATCTTAAACCATTCAAACAGGCAACCCCATCATGAAAACAATTAAAGTAAAAAATTATTGTAATTATGTTATTACGCAAAACACCCTATTTATGTTCGCTATTATATCGTAATGTTAATTTAATTTTTAATTGTAATTAAAGGAGAAGGGTATGATATTATTATGAAACTCTCAAAAAATGACTTTTTATGAAACATAAAATTCTAATAGAATACCGTTCTCTTATGAATCCTCAACAGTTAAGTAAGTTTCTGCTGTGTTACTGATTAACTAAGTTTTCAGAATATATAATTCCTGTTTATTAAGTTCATTTTTAATACTCATTTTGAATAATGTAATGAAACTATCTTCATGGGGAGTGATAGCATGTTGGTCTTTCATCTGGAGGTCCCGGATTTGAATTTCGAACAGTCATAACATTTTTCATATGCTACAGAATTTCCATTTCATATTTCCACTGCACAAGCTTCGAGCTTAAGTAATCATAAGCAAAAAACTAATAATGTGTCCAGTTTCCAGACGATGTTGGGTTATGGACAATTTCTTGATCTTCTACACCTATAATGAGCCAAATTCTACGTTATAGTGTTTTATTGAACATAGCGATTGTTCTAGACGTGACCATAGTAACGTAGAATTTGTGATTTTTCTATTAGTAATTTTGGTAGTAATTTTTATTAGTTATTTTTACGTTGTTGGAATATGGAGAGCAATATGAAACTTTTGCCTATGCTAATAATCCTTCTTCTCTATTATTCTGAAGTAAGGTTTTCTTGCTGTAATTTCTAAATTTCTTGAAGATTTTTTTGATTATTTTCCTATTTAAACATCTATGTTTAGCTGTATTTTTAATAAAATACATTTATATACGATAAGCTTCCAAACCAAGACGCATCCACAGTTTGAATCTTTTTTTCAGATGATCTACAATTGGAATTAATATCCAGAGCAGTTGAAACAAAAGTAACGTTCAGTAAGTTATGATTTTTATTAATTAATTATCACACTTTAAAGTTTTAGGTTGTGCTTTAGTCTTTAAAATTTTCTTTCAATTTTTATTTTTTATTTTATGATTCTTTTCGTGAAAATATTTTCTACTGAACTTTGACTAAGTCAGCAAATATGAAGTAAGTTAAATAATAACTTTATAATTCTCCAAGTACTTATTACTAAACTATATTGATCATGACTAAGCGATATTCTTCAAAATAATTAAAACAATTTTTAAATCTTTTTAAAAGTAATCGTTACGAACAAACTTAAATATAATGTAATTTTGGATCGCATTGTAGTGTAAAGTTTTACTATCAGTTATGACGTCTATGAAAGTGTTTTAATTGTATATTGTTGAATCAGTTCTTTTTGTTTAGATATGTGAACAAAATTTTTCAAACAATTGAGTTCGTTAGTTAAAAACTTGTTCCATTGCAAAATTCGTTACTCCCTTCCTCTAGGGTAAATTCATTTATTTCTGAACATGGATTAAAAGCATTTTAATCCAAAAAACAGTTTTACAAAAGAATTAAAGAAAATTTATACTAGAAAGTCTCTTATTTTATTATTTTTTTAATTTAAAAGAGTGTACAGAGTTTTTTAAAAACAGTGTTAGAGTTTTTTTTTGAAAAGAGTGTACATACGAATGCGAAAATTCTATCTTATATTATAATTCTGACGGGATTTTTTTTTGCATGTTTATTCAAATTATGGGTGGTAGTTGCAAAAATAGTAACTAAATCTACTTATTTATTGAATCTGATGTAATAAAAGTTAAAAATTCTGTTTTTCAATGAATTGCTGACCTCCATAACATAATGGTAACGTTTTAGTTTACTCTACCAAGCATATGATACTTTTCACGTGCTACAAAATTAATCTCATCCAGAACATAAAAAAAACAAAAAAATAATAAAATTATTATAATTAAACATGAGCCTGTTAGGAATTGAGAGAAAAAAATTCTATAATCGTTGATACGAATTTTCCATTCAATAATGAGGAACACCAATCACTCTCTACGATATCATTATTTTTAAGTATTCTTTACTGAGGGCATCTTTAAAAAATATTTTTCTAAAATGTTTTTGTCATGGAAATACATTTCATTACATTTGAAGACTGTAGAATTATTGTTTTTTTTGTCATCAATTATCTACCACTGTATTTATAAAAATCTAGTGGTGTCTTGACTCTATTACACTTTCACAAAAAATCTACTCAACCGATTGAGCTAAAATTTTACATGAACATAGTTTTTATACTTGGAAAGAACAAGGACTATTGCAGTTACGAAATGTTTCTCTGTTTGAAGATGGTGACCGTTTTAACAGCTTCTTCCGGTAACAACCGGATTATGCTTATTGCCGATATTCATTTATACTGTGGCCAAACCATTGTTCAAATCAAATTCGGAAATCACATGCAGTATTTGAAATTATATTTCCTAAAAAAAATATGTATGTCTTTTTCGATATCTCTTTCGGTTATTGATAAAATTATCTTTAAAGGTGCGGCGGTGTACGGCGTACATTCCTTTAAGTTTCTCCAGTTTCTAGTTGTTTTTTCGATGACAAGAAATGTCACAAGTGTAGACGCTTCTTGTGTCTGATCTCACATTACGTAGTCAATGTTTTTCACTTGGACAACTGTATGTGTCTTGCTTCAGATTATCTAGTGGTAAAAATTGTTATACATTCATTTTCGAGAGAAAAGCTGTAACTATTTTAGTACGCTGATAGTTTTTATAAATTGAACAGGATTTAATTATTATTCTCACAAGGATGAGGACACACAAAAGGTGTCAATGATTGCCTAATTATATATATTTACTTGTATATTTGTGTTTCATGGTATTTGCAATGCCAGTTAATATCTCCTGGAGTTATTCCTTCATAATCTTTTGGTATTGTAACTAGCCTGGTATCTTCCATCTTATTCCCTAATGTGTGTGGGTACTGTAAACACGTACGTTCGTCTTTTTTATTCTAATATAATTTATATTCTCGAAAATAGGGGGAACATTGTAATCGATCAAAAACTAACCTTTCCAGTTTTTCAGTTTTTATTATTTTGAAGACGTTGAGTGAAAATTAAAATAATATGTTTGAACTTTTGTTCTATTTTATTTTACATTTTAAGAACTTATTGACTTAAGTCAATTAAATTTGGTTTCTGGCGATGCACAAGTAATTTATTATTAAAATTGAGTTATTAGAGGGTATTATTAGATTTTTAGAAAAAAAAACAGATTGGTGAGAGGCTATTACTAATTTGAATGAGGATCTATCTGATAATGCTGTTTCAGAAAATCGCGTTCATAACATTTTTTATCTCATTAAAAATATGATACCATTACATAAAATACGCTTTTAAAAACATCGAAATTCTTAAAAATGATAATTTTTTAATGTTTTTATTTATTGACTGTAATTTAGTGGTTTTCGTGAGATAGAAGAAAGTAAGAATCAGGTAATGATCAAAATTAACGTTGTAATCTTAAAAATATTTATTTTTAATAGAAAACCGTTAATATTGATAGGCAGTTAAAAACTGCGTTGCAAAGGAAGACGAAAAATTAGTAAATAAGTTTACTATAAAATCCATTCTTGCTATTTTAACAATTTTGGTTTATTACTAGACATTTATGTGTTACATTAACTTCTAAGATCACACTTTACCGGTTACAGTGCAATTCCACCATACCATATGCTATGATTCGAGATCATTTTCAAGCAGTTATTTTGTACGGTAATGATATTTTTTTTTTTTTTGAATACTCATCTCCCGGTTTACTAGATAATTAATAAAATAGACGTTCTTGTATTTTTTATTTATCTGCTTCAGCTACTCTAATCTGTTTTTTTATATGATTCTTTTTTTCTTATATATTATTTATAAATTATTTTTTTTAAATTAGGTTGTTTCAGTACGAGAATATTTTGAATCGATTTCGCAGACTTTTTATAAGAGGGAAATTTGTGAATAAATCATTTTTTGTTCCTATGGACCAAAATATTGTCATCTCTAAACATCCAAATCGGTAGCTTCTCTGCCTTTCATCCGGAAGATTCTGGGTTCAAATTTTGGTTAACATAGCATTTGTTTTTATACACAATAATATTCTTTCATCCTCTTTCCTTAGTGTCCAAGCTTTAGCGCCGTGCAATGCTACGCTCCATTTATAACACTTGCTAGTCTCTTCCTTGTTTAATGTTCCACAAAGTAACTTTCTTCTTCAGATAAAATCTTCTTCCTTCGCCATTGCTAATCTGCTTTTTACCTCTTTTGTACAACGTGGATTAGTTGCTGTGTTTTCTAGATACTTAAATCTTACTTCTACTTCTCATCATTCATTTGTAATATTTACCTTTTACCGTTTCCTCCCATTTTCATACTTGGTCTTGTTCTTATGTATTCGCATTCCATATTCTTGATTATTTTCAATATCTTCAAGCATCTCAGTCACTTTTTCCTTACTATCTGCTAGAAAATCTATACCATTACCAAGTCTAAGACATTCCACTCGTTTTCCACTTATACTCACTCATCTCTCCCCATCAGACCATTCACCAATCATTAGATCTTCTTTCTTTATCCTGTTTAGCCTCCGAGAATTACCGTTCAGGTATTACTTCAGAGGATGATATGTATGAGTGTAAATGAAGTGTAGTCTTGTACGGCCTCAGCTTGACGATTCCTGAGATATGTGGTTAATTGAAACCCAACCACCAAAGAACATCGGTATTCACGATCTAGTATTCAAATCCGTATAAAAGTAACTGCCTCTACTAGGACTTGAATGCAGAAACTCTCAGCTTCCAAATCAGCTGATTTGGGAAGACGCGTTCACCACTCGACCAACCCCGGGGTCCAATCATTACATCTAGGGGTAGGTAAAATAGAATTTCTTGACAAGCAACAATATCCTTTATCTCACTCCTCACTCGAGTACTACCTCTTTAATTTTTCTCTTCTTATATTCTTACTCTTGCTGTGATTCAGATACACATCTTTTATCAGCCTTCTCGCTCTCTCTCTCTCTCTCTCTCCAATATATTTCATGCGTTTTCAATACATCTCATCTAACTGAAATTTCTTTTGCAGGTCAATAAAAATTACACAAACTTTCTTCCATACTTCTTTCTCCAATTACTTAGTTGTCTTCTCCCATTATTTTATCTTAATTATTATTGTTAACATACTTATTTATACTTATTGTTCTTCATTTTTCTTTTTTTTTTTGAACTTTTTTTCTTACCAATCTGTACCATTATGATTTCCTCAAGTCCTTTGGCTGTTTTCCCTTCATGAAAATTTGATTGAATAAATTTATCAAAAATATTTAATGCCGATTTGTCAAAATAATAATACCGCACACTTACGTGATATTTAATAGAGTAGAGAAAGTATCTGATTTTTTAGAATGAAATATAATGTAATTCTGAAGAAAACTTAAATATAAAGAAAGAAGGCTTGTATGCAATTTGTACCAGAATCAGAAAACGATGAAGAAAGAGGCTCTGATTCGGAAAGAAGCGAGATGAAGATGCCGTCTGTTACGATTGCTTTCTAACTTTTAAGATGAAGAAAAAATAATTTGAAACCAGAGTAATTATCTTAGACGACAGAATAAAAAAGGTCGGATTAATTGATGACAAGGTTATTTAGGCAGAAACCAAAAATAAATTAACAGAAATTCTTAATGGCAAGGATTTATTACTAGGAAAGAAATTCGATTTGAAAATAGATGTTTGAAAAACTACGATAAATGCATATATTATATCGAAGGTTATAGGAGTTTGTTATTTAGGGAATAAAATTACAAAGGACAAACAAATTAATTTGTTTGATGTAAGTTAATTTGTTTGACGTAAGAAAATGCAAATTTCCTTTGTTTTTATTTCTTTATTGAAAATAAAGTCTGCTAGTATTAAATGTAATAATTTCTACTTTTAGTAAATATACTAATACACAGCTGTATGATATGAAGTATGTGGGCTAATTCATGTACTAATAAGTATTGTAGTACTTATTAAGAAAATCGCGCCAGGTACTAATGGAATCAAGAATTACAAGGAAATTCTTAAAAATATTGGTGTTAAGGGTATAGCTTTGTAGTAATAATACATGGGTAACAGGAAACGTAGAAAGGGAAAATAAAGGTCTTTGAAATGTTGTGTTGTAGGATAATATTAAAATCAGGTTGAGTGAGAAAGTAAGAAATTATGAAATTTATAACCAATTGGAAAGGAGAGGAACTAGTTTAGTAGGTGATAAATGACATCTAGATGTAGTTAATTTGGACGTAGAGTATGTGTAGAAGGTAAATACTATAGAGGAAGATAAGGATGGAGTATATAAAGCAGATAAATTAGGATATAATATGTAATAATTATTTTGATATTAAAAGATTAGAACAAAACAGAACGAATACAAAAACAAATTTTTCCCGTCAAATAAATAATGGCAAAAAAAATACTTCACAGACAGTTTATAACTAAAAACGGTTCATTCTTTAAAAATATATTTTCTTTAAATGGAGATCTACGTTTTCTTTAAAGAAAACGTAGATCCAGATTTGTAAAATATAATTTTTTAAGTAGGCCTATAATACTTCTACGGATTTCAAGTCAATATGTAGAACATATTTGTGCTGAGTTTGTACTTAAAGTACAGCACTTTGTATATAGGATTCGAAATATACTTACTAACTAGACAGAGATAGATAATTGTTGTTGCACTGTGTTCATAAAGATTAAAATGAAAAATAATTATAAACAGTATAGTTTTGAGAATGACGTTTGTTTATCCCGGAAAATATTAATTCATCTCGCAATTTCAATAACTGGGTTAACACTTTCCCTTGCGATAACCATCTGACTTCTGGGTGGAAAAGAAGAGATTTTTCTTTTCATAGATTTTAGAACATTTATGATTTAAGTATTACCTTTTCAATTTGGTATTTCAGCGAGTTAGGGAATTATTCCTGTTTTCCGTTAGATAATTCGGTGTTAGAGCGAGTATTCAAAGGAAGCGGAGGATGAAATTATTAAATTAATTTGCGGAGATGAAAGAGGTTTTCTGAAGGACTAAAATACAAGAACTTTTAGAGAGGTGTGCTTTTCACTTTACGAAATTTATTATATTACAATAAATAATTCTAACGTCATAAATAAATAGAAATTATTTACACAAATAATTTTCGAGGTAGTATAAGAGACTTAAAAAGCAGAGAGTGAGAGAGATAATTGTTGTTACATTGTGATCATAAAGATTAAAATGAGTATATATAATTATAATTGTAAACGGTTTAATTTTCTGGAAAAAATTAATTTGTGAGGTGTTTTTGTGATACAAGCTACTGTACAACAAAAAATATAAATATATTACATATTTTCCATAAATCTGTTGACAAAAAGTTGGATTTTTAAATTTTATTTTTAGTTAAAATACGGTTAAGCCTACCAAAAATTTCTGTCTGTATAAAAAAATAAACATTGTTAAAAATAATTGAGGCGTAAAACTACGTTTTGAAACAAATAACAGGGATAGGTTATACTGAAGAATGATGCGAAAGGTTTGCTACAGAATGTGAGATAAGCATTATTTATTTTTTTACATTAAATTTTCAACTTTCTTGAATTTTCACGTGAAAACATTTTGAATATCAGACTGATATCTGGCTATTCATCATTACGGTATAACAGTTTAATACTAAGCAATGACAATTACAAAAAATTAAAAATTGCCTGTGTAAAAGAAATCTTCATTTTAAAACTCTTTCACGTACTAGTACATTATCTGGCAATCCTTAGAAAGGGATCTTCACAGGAGCTAACTACACAAAATAAATAGAGTAGTAAAACTTGGTCTAATTTTTAAGAGTAAGGATTGAAAGTTGGAATTAAAATGTACATACGGATTCAATTGGGAGCCTTCTCTTTTTTCATTAATAAAATAATTAACATTAATAATTTTGTATTAAGATGGAAACTGTATTTTTATTTGTATAAAGTTGCTTAAGTGGAGGCGGTGTAAAATATTTCGGATTCATCGAATTGGGATCATATTAAATTTCAAAATAAGTTGTTTTAAATTGAAAGAACTTTTTAATTGTTTGTCGTAATTTAATATAATGACGGTGTTAATACTGTAATTAAAAAAGTTATTTTAAATACTAGGCATCTATTTTTAGAAGTGATTTTGTATGATTTATAAAAAAATATAGTTTCATTGAACTGTTTTCGTAGAAAATAAATTTTTTCTACTACTTTAAAAAAAAAATGAAAATAAAAATTTTTTAATTACTTAATTTTTTTTATTACTTTTTCAGTAATGTTTTTTTAAAATTATCTTTTTGTTTTTCAGTAAGACATTTGCTAAGTGATAATTTTTTATAGTAAGAAGTTTTATTATTGAAGACAGATATTAATACAAAATAATCTGTGATACGGATGTTCTTTTTTTATTTTACTACTAATGCTATTTGTAAAACTAAATTTACATTGAATATTAAAGTTACGTTTAAAAAAAACTGGATGTAATTTAAATAACATTTTCTATGATAAAAAAGTGACTGTTTTACGCTGGGTTGGCCTCGAATAATTATAATCTTGCATATAAATATTAAAGAACATTTCCTGACTGACTGATAATCAACTCCCAGTAAAAACAACTAAAGATAAATTTTTAAAAATTTGTATACACGTTCTTACAGTGCATGCTAAGAAAGGATTCCGAGCTTAAATGGTTAAAGTAGAGTAACAATGAAGTTTATTATTTTGAAGATATCAACTTGACTTTTGGTGTGTTTAGTCTTCATGAAAATATCTAAAAACGAAATTTTAATTTTTAGAAATTCCTAGTTTAAAGGGTTAAAATGGGGTAACATTAAATTTTATATTTTTTTAATTACTTTAATATTTTTGTTAATTTCTTGGTAACAAATGAAGATATAAACTTTATTTTTACTATATGTAATTTAATGGTGAATGATTAAAAAAATAATTTCTAATTTTTTTGAAATTCCTAGTTTTTTTTTTTTTTGTCTTCAGTCATTTGACTGGTTTGATGCAGCTCTCCAAGATTCCCTATCTAGTGCTAGTCGTTTCATTTCAGTATACCCTCTACATCCTACATCCCTAACAATTTGTTTTACATATTCCAAACGTGGCCTGCCTACACAATTTTTCCCTTCTACCTGTCCTTCCAAAATTAAAGCGACTATTCCAGGATGCCTTAGTATGTGGCCTATAAGTCTGTCTCTTCTTTTAACTATATTTTTCCAAATGCTTCTTTCTTCATCTATTTGCCGCAATACCTCCTCATTTGTCACTTTATCCACCCATCTGATTTTTAACATTCTCCTATAGCACCACATTTCAAAAGCTTCTAACCTTTTCTTCTCAGATACTCCGATTGTCCAAGTTTCACTTCCATATAAAGCGACACTCCAAACATACACTTTCAAAAATCTTTTCCTGACATTTAAATTAATTTTTGATGTAAACAACTTATATTTCTTACTGAAGGCTCGTTTAGCTTGTGCTATTCGGCATTTTATATCGCTCCTGCTTCGTCCATCTTTAGTAATTCTACTTCCCAAATAACAAAATTCTTCTACCTCCATAATCTTTTCTCCAACTATTTTCACATTCAGTGGTCCATCTTTGTTATTTCTACTACATTTCATTACTTTTGTTTTGTTCTTGTTTATTTTCATGCGATAGTTCTTGCGTAGGACTTCATCTATGCCGTTCATTGTTTCTTCTAAATCCTTTTTATTCTCGGCTAGAATTACTATATCATCAGCAAATCGTAGCATCTTTATCTTTTCACCTTGTACTGTTACTCCGAATCTAAATTGTTGTTTAACATCATTAACTGCTAGTTCCATGTAAAGATTAAAAAGTAACGGAGATAGAGAACATCCTTGTCGGACTCCCTTTCTTATTATGGCTTCTTTCTTATGTTCTTCAATTGCTACTGTTGCTGTTTGGTTCCTGTACATGTTAGCAATTGTTCTTCTATCTCTGTATTTGAACCCTAATTTTTTTAAAATGCTGAACATTTTATTCCAGTATACGTTATCGAATGCCTTTTCTAGGTCTATAAACGCCAAGTATGTTGGTTTGTTTTTCTTTAATCTTCCTTCTACTATTAATCTGAGGCCTAAAATTGCTTCCCTTGTCCCTATACTTTTCCTGAAACCAAATTGGTCTTCTCCTAACACTTCCTCCACTCTCCTCTCAATTCTTCTGTATAGAATTCTAGTTAAGATTTTTGATGCATGACTAGTTAAACTAATTGTTCTGTATTCTTCACATTTATCTGCCCCTGATTTCTTTGGTATCATTACTATAACACTTTTTTTGAAGTCTGACGGAAATTCCCCTTTTTCATAAATATTACACACCAGTTTGTATAATCTATCAATCGCCTCCTCCCCTGCACTGCGCAGTAATTCTACAGGTATTCCGTCTATTCCAGGAGCTTTTCTGCCATTTAAATCTCTTAATGCTCTCTTAAATTCAGATCTCAGTATTGTTTCTCCCATTTCATCCTCCTCAACTTCCTCTTCTTCCTCTATAAAACGATTTTCTAATTCATTTCCTCCGTATAATTCTTCAATATATTCCACCCATCTATCGACTTTACCTTTCGTATTATATATAGGTGTACCATCTTTGTTTAACACATTATTAGATTTTAATTTATGTACCCCAAGATTTTCCTTAACTTTCCTGTATGCTCCGTCTATTTTACCAATGTTCATTTCTCTTTCCACTTCTGAACACTTTTCTTTAATCCACTCTTCTTTCGCCAGTTTGCACTTCCTGTTTATAGCATTTCTTAATTGCCGATAGTTCCTTTTACTTTCTTCATCACTAGCATTCTTATATTTTCTACGTTCATCCATCAGCTGCAATATATCGTCTGAAACCCAAGGTTTTCTACCAGTTCTCTTTATTCTGCCTAAGTTCGCTTCTGCTGATTTAAGAATTTCCTTTTTAACATTCTCCCATTCTTCTTCTACATTTTCTATCTTATCTTTTTTACTCAGACCTCTAGCGATGTCCTCCTCAAAAATCTTCTTTACCTCCTCTTCCTCAAGCTTCTCTAAATTCCACCGATTCATCTGACACCTTTTCTTCAGGTTTTTAAACCCCAATCTACATTTCATTATCACCAAATTATGGTCGCTATCAATGTCTGCTCCAGGGTAAGTTTTGCAGTCCACGAGTTGATTTCTAAATCTTTGCTTAACCATGATATAATCTATCTGATACCTTGCAGTATCGCCTGGCTTTTTCCAAGTGTATATTCTTCTATTATGATTTTTAAATTGGGTGTTGGCAATTACTAAATTATACTTCGTGCAAAACTCTATAAGTCGGTCCCCTCTTTCATTCCTTTTGCCCAGCCCGTATTCACCCACTATATTTCCTTCCTTGCCTTTTCCAATGCTTGCATTCCAATCTCCAACTATTATTAAATTTTCATCTCCTTTTACGTGTTTAATTGCTTCATCAATCTCTTCGTATACACATTCTACCTCATCATCATCATGGGCGCTTGTAGGCATATAGACGTTAACAATCGTTGTCGGTTTAGGTTTTGAATTTATCCTTATTACAATGACTCTATCGCTATGCGTCTTGAAATACTCCACTCTCCTCCCTATTTTCTTGTTCATCACGAAACCTACTCCTGCCTGCCCATTATTTGACGCTGAGTTAATTACTCTAGTTTAGAGAAGTTTATTCCTAGTTTAGAGAATTAATATGGGATAACATTAAATTTCACTATCTTTTCTTTTTTATTTCTCTGTAACAAATAATATCAACACTATTTTTGGCGTCTAATCTTCATGGAAATATCTAAAAATGAATTTCTAGATTTTTAAATTCGTCCTTGAAAGGGATGAAGAAAAAATGGATGAAATGAAAAATTTCAAACATGATTGCAAATTTTCTCCATTTCTGATTATATTTAACGAGATATTCATTAGATTTCGGCTTGAAAATTCTGTTCTGATAAATATCTAAAAGCCATTTCCGTTTTTTAATTTTAATATTTTAAGGGGTAAAAAAGATTTTTTTTTTACATTTTTTGGCGTTATATGAGACCGCTATTGAATCAATGTTTATGATATTTGATAACATTTTGATGGTTTTTTTTGTTGAAATTCTGGTTATGCATTATGTGAGCGAAGCCGCGACGACAAATCTAAAAACAGTTAGTGGGTTGTGTACTGACCAAACTGTTGCTCTGAAGAAATTACAATAAACAGATAGTTTTTAAAAATTGAGCAGGCTTTAATTTTTATCATTATTATTTTCACAAGCATGAGTTTAATGAACACAAGGGGGCTCAGCCGGGCGTCTGGTTAAACGGGAAGGGAAAGGGAAGCGAGCCATGACCGGCTAAACATCCTCTAACCACGACGGTTAGGGGATGTGAGTTACACGTGATTGAAATATGGAACGCAAGTTACCCGATGTTAATAGTTATAATTTCTTTTAAAATAAACTTTACATATGTCTAATGAATGATAATAATTTTATTAGTATGAAAAATTAAAAAAAAAAAAAATATTAAAAAGATTTAGAAGAAACAATGAACGATATAGATGAAGTCCTACGCAAGAACTGCCGCATGGAAATAAACAAGAACAAAACGAAAGTAATGAAATGTAGTAGAAATAACGAAGATGGACCACTGAATGTAAAAATAGGAAGAGAAAAGATTATGGTAGAAGAATTTTGTCATTTGGGAAGTAGAATTATAAAGATGTACGAAGCAGGAGCGATATAAAATGACGAATAGCACAGGCAAAACGAGCCATCAGTCAGAAATATAATTTGTTTACATCAAAAATTAATTTAAACGTCAGGAAAAGATTTTTGAAAGTATATATTTGGAGCATAGCTTTATATGGAAGTGAAACTTGGACGATCGTTGTACCTGAGAAGAAAAGATTAGAAGCTTTTGAAATGTGGTGCTACAGAAGAATGTTAGAAATCAGATGGGTGGATAAAGTGACAAATGAAGAGGTATTGCGGCAAATAGATGAAGTAAGAAGCACTTGTAGGTCACATATTAAGGCTCCTGGAATAGTCGCTTTGATATTGGAGGAACAGATAGATGGAAAAAATTGTACAGGCAGGCAACGTTTTGAATATGTAAAAAAAATTCTTAGAGATGTAGGATGTAGAGGGTATACTGAAATGAAACGACTAGCACTAAATAGGGAATCTTGGAGATCTGCACCAAACCAATCAAATGACTGAAGACAAAAAAAAAACGACTAGGATAGTTGATCAAAATAGGTATTATCTGAAAAGTCGCCGATATCTGTTAAACTTAACTGAAAAATTCAAATTTGGTTAGTAAGAAATCATTAATTATTATTTGATAGGTTTTTATTTGGAAAATTTTTGTGCGATTGACGTGCGTTGAATTAGGGTGCTCAAAAAAAAGTTAGTTTCTTTTAGTTTTTCTTAATTTGTTTAATGAATTTCAATAAAAAATACAATATACAATTTTACAGAAAAAAGCCTGAGTAATAAAGAAAGTAATAAACTTTCTTTCTTTTCCTGTTTAGCCTCCGGGAATTACCGTTAAAGTATTACTTCAGAGGATAAATGAGGATGATATGTATGAGTGTAAGTGAAGTGTAGTCTTGTACAGAGTCTCATGTCGACCATTTCTGAGATGTGTGGTTAATTGAAACCCAACTACCAAAGAACTCCGGTATCCACGTTCTAGTATTCAAATCCGTATAAAAGTAACTGTCTTTAGTAGGACTTGACCGCTAAAAGGACTCGTTGCATCATTGCTGATGTATTTGAAGATCAGTCTATAGAATTATGCTAAAAAAAAGAATACATTTTTTAGTATAATTCTAAAGACATCTTCAAATACATCAGCAATAATGCAACGAGTCTTTTTTGGTGACGATTTTATGTTATTGTGTAATCTTCGAAGTAAAAGAAGTAGGTTTTAATATTTTCAGGTTTTTGGAAACGAATGTCAGCTGTTGTGTCCAGATGTGAGTAAACGCTTTTTTATTTTACTTCATTAAAACCCACACTTTAATATACACATTCATTCAGTCACGTGTGAAATTGGTGTTTCAAGGTTTAATTACAATTTTATCTGTTTTTTCCTATTTGTTTATTTTTTCATTTAATTTTTAAACACTAGAACTGATTTTAATAAAATTTGCTATCCGTTTAGTTTTAATTAGAGTAAATATCAAGAGATGCTTATTTTAAAACATTTCCATGGGATTTATTGAACAGTTTGTATTTAATTTTGGTTCAGAAACCTAACAAACATACCGTTTGAATGAATAAACTTTTTTTTAATTTATTCTAATCGTTCACTGTTTAATCAAGAAATTCAAATGAACTACATTTTACTAGAAAATATTGATTTTTTTAAATTTTTTTTAATTGCAACATTTTAGTCATACAATATTTTTCAGTACTAAGAAAAACTGCGTAAAAGCTTAAAATATCAGAATACATGGAAATTAGGATCTATATTCTTTCTGGAGAAATATTCACGTTTCAAACCTTTTTTATAATTACATGATAAATCCATACATGATGGTATTTGAGGCGGTTTTGTAAATTATTAGGTTTGAACAAACACAAAATTAGAGATGTTTCATCTTGCGATATCATTAAAGTACGTAGAATAAAATTCTATATAAAAGAGAATTATTATAAACTAAATAAAAATAAAAAAGCCACCGTAAAAAAGTGAATAATAAGCCTTGTAAATATTTTGTTACCCATTGTAGGCAATTGAAACTATTTCAGAGGTAACTATAATATTTATCACAATTTAATATAATAGCCATAATTTCTGGCTATTACTTGATATAAATGAAGTTACAAAATGATTTTATTTTTATCTAGGCCGATTATTTATTATTTTTTTATTTTTCATACATAGCAACCACACTTGATATCCATCTTTCTATATGCCAATTGAACAGAATATATAACTGAAAAATACAGATTTCAAGCCTGATTTACCAAATGGTAAGCCAATAATAATAGTTTTAGTGTTTTCAAAGATAAAAGGTTAATGAACGAAAAAACGGCTAAAAGGTTAACCGAACGAATTTTTATAAAACCCAAAATGTTTAGGGAATCAAATGAAAGATTTTGATAGTGTAAATTACAATACTTTATTTTTCAGTAATATTTTTTAAACAAAATTATTGAAAAAAAAATCACTGTTAATAGTATGTACAGTAATTTTCACTACTTTACTAACAAATAAATAGACCCTAAAAATACAAATAAATAACTAAATTTTATAAAAATTAATTTTGTATTTCTTTAGTTTTTGTTAATTTAATTGCTTGAATTTCTACGTAGTTAACTGTGCTTAGTTCTGAAAATATCCAAATAAAAATCCCAATTCATGACAATTCTGTCATCAAGTGAAAGTAAGCCAGACCCAATCTTTTCTTTTTCTGTTTAGCCTCTGGAACCACCGTAAGATATTACTTCACTGGATGAATGAGGATGATATGTATGATTGTGAATAAAGTGTCGTCTATTACAGTCTCAGGTCGACCAATTCTGGAATGTGTGGTTGATTTCACCCAAATACAAAGCTCCTATCGGTAGTCCCGGAGGTTAAACAAAGATAAAAAAACCTACCAAGCTCTTGACGTGAACGGATGACATTTTCGCTCCGTGAGTTAGTATTAACTTCTGATTATAAAAATAATACGATAAATAATAATTCAATAATATTAATAATAAAAATAAAATGAAAAAATATTAGAAGTTATTAATGAAATAAAATTTTATGTACTTCTTATTTAAAAAAAAAATGTGAATATGTAGTTTAGTAGGTGTACAAGGAAATCATGTGGTGTCCACATCAGACCTTTTATTAATAATTTGTTATGTTTAGCATTAGTTACCTAGTTAGTAACTAAGCAAAGATTATTTAACTTTTAATTCACTTCTGTTGGAGTTGCTGATAGAATTACATTATTAGATTTTTGTTACTAAACCAATAGTCTCTGAGGTAGATATAAAAAGTAGATTAAAAGAAGTACAAATAAGAAAAAAAGGAAGAGTTGTAAGAGGAAAAAGCCAGTAAAACAAAGGATTAAATAACAGCAGAAATTTAAAGGAAAGGTGAACAGCAAAAAACCTTAATTCAAGTTAGCCTAACTAAAACTCAAGAAAAACAAGGGTTATAAAGAAAAAGAACAAGGAAAGAAAATAACATATTAAATAATAAAATATTTTTTTATAAAATGTAGATTAATTTAATAATGTAAAATAATAATAATAAACATGGTTGATCCGTAACGATGGTGATAGGGTGGTAACAGTGTGGTAGTGTAGTAGACTCTCACCTCAATAATTTTTTTCTTCTGGAAATCAAAGTTGTTGAATATTAATATTTAATACTTTTTATTATTGTAAAAGTTATTTCTTGGAAGAAGAAGTATTTCCTCTTTCTTATTAAAATATTAATTCTCAGTATTAACAAATTTTGTATCGCTGATAGGATTGTATTAAAAGTATAATGTTTAGTGTTATATTTTGATGTACTTAACTAAATTTTTGCAAATTTAAAATTTTTTTTTTTTGTAATTGTTTTAAGTAAAATTAATTTTAAAAACCGAACAATTAACAAGCCTGGCAAAAATATTAACTACTTTTTTCTATTGAATTATTATTACTTATAAAAATACGTCGATAAAATATATACGAAGCTATTTCTAGAGTATTTATTTATTCTCTGTAACTATAAGCCTAAGGCCATTTACAACTACAGAACTCTGAACCTTTTGAAATTAAGTTTAGTTATTTACAGAGTGAATTGCACGGCAGTCTCTCGGGAAATGATTATATAGCAAAAGTAAGAAAAAAAAATTATAAATATAGGTCAGCCAGAAAACGGTTCATTAGCGAGTTTCGGCTTGCGAAACATTTAGCCATGCTTTCTGTTCCCTATGTGAAATTAAAATGTACTAAATAATTCTCTACAAAGTTAATTAAAAAATTTTATTTGTTTATTGTAAACTAACAATGTTATTTTAGTCCAAACCTAAAACCGTGCATTTGGTGACAATACTTTTTCGCGTTTTACCCGCGTTATCATAAAACTTAAACGAGAGAGAGACATTTGCCATCACTTTTACTCAATTTCGTAGATCAAAACCCATAAAAAAAAACACCAAATCTATTTCTCTATTTGTACCCTAAGAATTTTAGTACAATTTAATTTCACAGAGGGAGCAGAAAGTAGGGCTAAATGTTTCACGAGCAGAAATTTGGTGATGAACCGATTTCTGACCTAAATTTATATGAACATTTTTTTTCTTATTTTTGGTCTGTAGAATTACTGTATTTATTCGAGTACCACCCCACACTATTTTGCTTGGAATTGGAGAGAAAAAATAAGGGAGCGGGGCTTACTTGAAACATAGCCTTTAGCCAGGATAATTTATATAAAGTAAATGTTTTCTTAGAAGTACCTAAAATCAATCACATAAATACATAGTTACATTATGCTTTCGTTTATCAATACCGGATGCCGCTTATACAGAATACATCCTTAATTATTAACATCCTGTTCATATTATCGATAGGAACGAAGTTACGGTTTTTTTATAAAACTGATTCACTCAGTATATACAGCATCCGATGACACTACATTTACAGTATCCAGTACCTATCGTCGTCTTATCTATTCACTATAGTCATTGTAGTGTTTGTATATGTGGACGGTTATGTGCATTTTATCTGTTTAAGTTTATCTTGTAAAATTTAATAAGGTGCTTTATTTTAATTACGGCATTAAAATGAGTACAAAAGGACAGCGTCCACGATCTTTTCCAGTAAATGAAAAAATTCGCGTTATAGAATAGGCTTAAAAAATTGGATATCGGGCGGGAGAAAGAAAATTTGACGTAGATAAAAGCTGCATTCGAGACTGTCGTAAGAAGAAACAACTTCTGGTGAAAGGCACTGGGAATAAAAGGGCATTTCGTGGCTTAAAACCAAATTACACAGACATAGAAAAAAATTGTATGGCTTTGTTATGGAGAAATGGAAATGAGGTTATGCTGTCACGACAGAAATATGTCAATCATATGCTCGTGAAATCACTGTGTAATTGAATAAAATTGAATTTAAGCAAGCCGTGGATGGATAACACGATTTTTTTCACGATATGATTTGTCAATAAGATGAAAAACGACCATTTCTCAACGCCTTCCAGACGCTTATGAACAACAAATATTACATTTTCACAAATACGTAATAAATCATAGAAAAGATAAAGGCTATTAGCCTTTTCCAAATAGCAAAACGCTGATTAAATACACGTATATTTTGAAATGCCATTTGACAAACCCGTAAACAATAAAGGTGAAAAACTGTTACTATTCGCATAGGTGGTAATGAAAAACAAAGGTGTATTGTTATGCTTTGCATTACTTCTGATGGATCAAAATTACCTCCGTACTTTTTTTTTAAAGAAAAACTCTTCCTACCTCTTCAGGTAAATGAAGTTATTATCAGAGCACAAGAATCAGGTTGGATGGATGAAACCTTAATTTTGGATTGGATCAGGCTTGTATGGCAAAAGCGATCAGAAAATTTACTTAATAAAAAAAATACCGGTATGGTAATGGATATTTATCGGAAGCATACGACTGATAAAGTGAAAGACATTTTAAAAAAGGGTATGAAAGACCAAGTAATAATTCCAGGCGGATTGACATTTCTATTGAAACAAGTAGATGTCTGCATTAATAAACCGTTCAAATCTGCATTAAAAACACGGTACAGTGAATGGATGGCAGATGAAACTTTCTTTCTCACGCCTTTAGGAAGAATCAAACTCCCAGATTTGTGTTTGGATAAAATAAGCTTGGGAAAGTGTTTCCACGGAATTAGTGAGGAAAAGTTTAAAAAAATGCGGAATATGTAATGAACTTGGTGGTGGTGAAGACGATCACCTTTGGAAGAGTGACGTGGAGACTACCGGTAACTCTTCTACAGACATTGAGAGTAACAGTGATTAGTTAAAAATAAAATCCCGTATTAAAAAGTGTATTGAAATGATCCTCTTCAACATGATGCTTTCTTTTCGTTGTACTGGCCTACTGATTCTGAACTAAACTAGTACTTACTGCAATTAATTATTAATGTAATATTAATATTGTAATTCATATGAACAAATTAAATGCTTCACTTTTTCAATATTTACGTATTTTTTATTATATCTGTTGTACATTGAAATACCGGTATATTCTCGATTTTTTTTTTAGATTATCGGGCCCGAAAATCGTGGTGCGGGGCTTATTCGGCGGCGGGGGGTATTCGAATAAATACGGTATATTGTTAATGTAGTCACCTACGAAATCGTTAAATAATAACTGTAATCTGAGATACGGATAGGACAAGTCTTGTTACATAGTCTTATTTTTATTAAGTTTTCTATTTACGATATATTGTTACCGTAGTAACCGGCGAGGGCCATAAATGATCACTGTAATCTGAGGTACGGATGAGGACAAACCTTGATCATTGTTTAAATTTTTATCGGCTTTCCTTTTCATATTATATTGTTACCGTAGTAAACTTAGAGTGCGTTAAATGATTACTGTAATCTTTGACACGGATCATGTCCTCTTCCGTATCTCAGATTCGTGTGTGTGATAATTCTGCAGAAGTATCATAGCAGTTTGATTCAGATTAACAATTTCTAATTTATTTTCATGTTTATGTCTAAATATAATTTTTCACTATGATATAAGTATTTTTTTTCGATTTTCATTGTGTTATTTGTATCACTATGTAAATTTTTACTAATTTTCTATTTTCCAACACCCAAAATACATCATTAAATGAATAAATATTAATTTTGAATGAATTTGATATGGTTTCTTGTGATTTCGGGGTGAGGCACCTCAACTAAATAATTACCTTTTTTTAATTTATATTTTGGGTTTCTTTAATTTATTCTTCGATTTTTTTTTATTGTTAAATATCAAAATAATTAATTGTTTTTTTACAATAAAGAATTATAACAATGATTTTTTTAATTCTATATGTAAAAAATATTATTCCATTATACTGATTATGGATAATTAAGAAAAAAAATTAGCTACGAAAGTTTCATGCATCGTAAACGTAAAGGATTTGATGCCAATGAAATAAGAAAGGTTTCTGTTCCTGAACATAATTTACAACGTAAGCCAGCAGATTAAATTCTTTATTTCGTTTTCATCTTCTATTATCATCCTTTTTATATGAGAAAGCTTGTAAGGAAAAATTTTCTCAATATAGATCTGTACTTGTACTCCTAATAATAAAAGGGTAAACGTAGATCTTTTTCTTGATATAAAAGGAAAGTATTTGCAAACATTTTTGTATTTATTCGTAAAATAAAACTACATAAAATAAAATTCCTTGCATTTAATGTAAAACTGAATATATTTTTATTTGTATGTAATGTAATACTTCTAAATTAAGAAGAGGTTATGTGTCGTTCAGCACGTATCAATCCATGTCCCGAGTTTTCGTAAAAATAATTTTTTCTTTGACTGTATTATAATGTACGAATTATGCGATTGGAACCTTTATCATAATGACGGTCATATGAAACAAATTTTTATTATGACACAGAGGTTCAACCGATTAAAAGCCTACTCTTTTCAACCAGCAGTTACCGATCAGGAGCGTGTATTGTTTAATGTATCAGCCGTTTTTTTACTTTGATTTTAATCCGAGTTGCTAAACAGAACTTAATTTGAAAGTACACCAGTAGGACCTAGGTTTATATACTGCATTGCTTATCCTTTTTTTATGTCGAATTTTAAGGAACAAATACCGATCGATATTAAAGGAAAGGCAGAATTTATGACTAATAAACTATTGGCCCCAGAAATGTATTGTATAATATATTTTTTGAAAAATTAAAGAAAAACATTCCGTAAACAGTATCTTCTATCATTAATTTAAATCAATAATCCCAATACTTTCTCAGCTGTTGAAAAAGTACGATATGCAACTCTCTATAATAGCCATTAATGCACTCTTGCGAAGTTTACGACACCCGCCAAGGTTCGTGTTGTAACTTTTACTTCGCACTCGTGCATTAATGGTTATTATACAGAGTTGCATAATGCATTATTTTTTAACATATATAAAAATTAGAACAGAAGTTATTAGAAAAAAACTGACTGATGTTATTCAACGTTTCTGCAATTTTCATACAGCTTTTATTAGCTGAAGATTATTAAATCTTCCCAAGTTATAAAATTAATTTGTTACTATTACAAACTTATTTATTTCCTTATTCAAATTAAAATGATAAAAAAAGAAAAAGTAAAACAAGTTTCTGCATCGATTTGTGAGACCAGTTTGTACATTAGTCCTATCTTAATCCGGTGTACTAAGATAACTTACTTTCGATTACTATAAGATGTAATAAAAACACGTTAAAAATGTTGCTTTAGTGTGGTTGAAAAAATAACAATGTTTAAAAATACCTAACGTTTACTTCGCTTTTCTTTTTCACCGTGTCACATATCATGCATCTGCGTTTCATTTTTTCTTTGCCACACCACTCTAATCTGGAATTTTACACTTCTCAATCCCTCTTTCTCAGAACCTCTGTAATCTTAAATTTTCCTCTTAAGTCGAAATTACTTCTCTTTCTTTATCCCACCGGTTCCAATCATCCGCGTTTTTTTTCCCAGCGTATGTATTCTTTTCTACTTAGTTCAAATGTTCGTAATTTCTCAGCCTCTCTGGTAACGTTTAAAAGCCATTTTAATTATATATACACGCACACAAAATCTTATAGCAACCTTTCTTACTTTTGTAATCAGATGACCTCTAATGGCAGACATTAAAAAAAATTGGTTATTTTTTGACCTATCAGTGTTTTTTCCTCTGATATATTAAGAATGAAAAAAATATTCCTGATAAAGTTTTAATGTCCGAAGATTCCATCGATTCGATCTTGAGCAGTTTAAAAAAAAAGTTGTTTAATGAAAAAACAATCTTAAAACGTAAGTAATAAGACACACATGAGAACATTAAAGATACTCATGATGACAGGAAGAAAAATAATTTTTGTTTTAATAACTTACATTTAAACTTTAATTCTCCTCTCCTCATTGCAAATCATATGGCTGGACTTAGCTTGATTAAACATTATTTTATTTTTGAATATTTTTAAGATATTGTTTAAAAATTCATGTACGTCAATTACTCGAGTAAATAAGGTACTCTTTGAATGATTTCGTAAAAATGTTAACATAAAGAAATATTTGAAAAAAATAAGATAAAAACAGCAGCGTTACTTATTTATTACTTTATATATTGATCGGTGAAATGTTGCTTGTTACCTTTTTTTCTTACTATTTGTTTGTTATTACTATTTCTAAAATAATTAAAACATAAATGCATTCTTTTTTTTTTGTAAAAGTCATATGTAAATAAAAATGAAACTTTGTTCTGAAATCCATCCATTATTAATATAATTGTTTAGTAGAAAGGGAAATATATTATTATGGAAGAGAAAGATTGAGGTTGAATGAGATAGAAATATTTGAAAAAAATAAGATAAAAACAGCAGCGTTACTTATTTATTACTTTATATATTGATCGGTGAAATGTTGCTTGTTACCTTTTTTCTTACTATTTGTTTGTTATTACTATTTCTAAAATAATTAAAACATAAATGCATGCTTTTCTTTTTGTAAAAGTCATATGTAAATAAAAATGAAACTTTGTTCTGAAATCCATCCATTATTAATATAATTGTTTAGTAGAAAGGGAAATATATTATTATGGAAGAGAAAGATTGAGGTTGAATGAGATAGAAAATGTTTAATTTTGTTTAATTACAATTGCATATCCATAGTGCTAGAAAGTTATTTTTTATCATATACTTGAATCAATATATTACTGTTTGCGTAATAATAAACACAATAAATGGAAAAACAGTAATTTAATTGGATGCAACCGGGATAGTTTTACACATTAAGGACGTATATGTGGATTCATACTGTGCTCGGCGGATTAGGTGACATTTACGCTGCTAATGTTGTACTATTAGCCGGCCTCTGTGGCGCGAGTGGTAGCGTCTCGGCCTTTCATCCGGAGCTCCCGGATTTGAATCCCATTCAGGGATGGCATTTTCACACGCTACAAAATAATCTATCTCAATTCATCTCATTCTCTGAAGTAGTACTTAATGGTGGTCCTGGATTATTATTAATAGAATTACTATTAATAATAATACTGTACTATTAATCTTTAAAACATACCCATTTGTCTGAGAAGAAAGATTACAAAACTTGTTATTGCTTATCTCTTGCATTAATTTAAATTATATATAAATCTTATTTCAGTTGTATATTATTTTAATTACGGTATAAATTTATTTTGTTTATTACTATGTTAATAATAATTTAATCTGTTATTTAGTAAAATTTATATTTTATCATCTGCTGTTTCCCGTAAAAAAAGAATGTCGCGTGGGTTTGTTTGTTGTACGTGTTCGCTCATATTTTTATTTTAGCTGCTATTGGCTCAGAGCAGACCAATGTGGTGCACCGGGCGGCTGTGCGCAGCGCACGAACGATTGATTCGTTCAAACGATTTGACTTTTAGACATGAACGATTTATTTAAAATTATATTTGTGTTTTGGGGATAAAAAAGGAAAACATTGGGGTTACAGCTGTTTTAAAAAATCAGAACTCAAGAATCAGCTAAAAATGTCCAGGATTTTGAAGCTTTTCGTTGCAAAAGTTTTTGTTGTTATTACCCTAAATTAATGAAAGTCATTTACTTACAGTTGACAAAAAAATTTAATAAAATCATGTGTAATGAAACATAAACTGTGTAACATTATGTAGGAGCCCGCTTTTTTCTAGCGTTTAATTATAAGCCCTAATTATGAAACTGAAATTGTGGCCAGTAATTATCATTACTGGCTACAATTCTCATATTAAATTTTTCCGAAACACTGGCGTGAATTTACAATCAGTTTTCTGAATAATGAAGCTACAAGTGAATTGTACAAAGTAATAATGACGTGAAAGGGCTGAAGGTATCAATGTATACCTATACATTGATACCTTCCAAGATAATATAAAATTTTAAACAAATTATAGTACAATAAAAAGTATAACGAATAATAATATAAGTAAGCATAACAATTAACTTACAGCAGTACAATTAACTTTTAAGAATAAAAAAAAAAGGTAAATGGTAACATAATGTGAGATAATTAATTTATATCTCCCTAAAATTAATGATTTCTTTCAAAATAAATTTTTTACGGTAACAAACCTTACACGAAAAATTAAAGTTTTGAGATCTAATCAAGTATAAAAATCCTATAGCAGGAGTGCATAAAAATTAACAAAAGTTCTTCAAATTCGCTCACCGAATCGTTTAAAATAATGACAATGGAACCAAAATAATCATCCACATTGGCTCCTGACTCAAGTTTTCTTGTTCAACTTTCTTCATTGATTGCGTCTGAGAAGCAACAGCGTTGTGTTGCTAAGAAGTCCGGTGATCTGTCTCTTTCCAGATGTTGATTTGCAAGGCGACTCTTGGGTACACCCTGAAAAGTACGTTACGCAGTTTCTTTCTGGGCATGGCGCTTTCAGAGATAGATTGGAAAGACTCGACCTGGTGGACTCCGGTATGTATCCACAATGTGGACAGTTGGACGATGTCTATCATGTTCTTTATGTATACACTAAGTACAAGCTAATGCTCACGGAGACTATTTGCGGGATCGATATTATCGGGTCGGCATTAGATCTCCGTGTAAATTGGAGGAACCGGGACGGGTGGGCATCGTTGAGTATTTCATCATTTACTTGGCAAGGGAAAGGAATGCCAAAGGAGTTTAGGGTTCCGCTTGGATTTGCCTTATCCTACGTTTAGCATTGTTTTTTTTGTCTTGTTTTATGGTTTTTGTTTTTCGTTTTCGTTTTTTGTTTTAATAATTTGTTATTGTTTCTTGTTTTCGTGTTATGTTTTGCACCAACGTTGTGTGTTGAACTTAACTTTTGCCTATTTCGGGTAGGTAGTTGTAATTTCAGTTCCTTCTAGTTGTCTATTGAGTCTTGTTAAAGACTTGGATTTGTGTTTTGTTTTTAGAGTTATCTAGTAGGTAGTAGTAGTACACCGATAGGAATGTCACATGTGGCATTTGCATCGGTGGCATCCTGGCTGTGGCAAGAACAAGACTGAGAGATGCCTTTTGCTGATCTTTCGAAGATGACCTCCGGTAAAGCCCATCAAGGCTATGTCCGGAGGAGTTGACATGGCGACCATGGAGACAACCGTCGCATGGAGGGTGTCTTCCCCTATGGAGTCAGGATGACCTTGGGAGACAAGCCGCGTGTGCGCTTCGTTCTTTCGGTGTGACTCCCGTTCAGTCCGCACCCTGGTCCTTTCGGTGCTAACGCCTTCCGGCCTAGCAAGAATCCGTCTTTTGAGGACCCTAGTGTTTGGAGGATGAAATGCACTCCCCTCGTCGGAGGGAGTTGCATATGCTGACAGTGACTTAATTTTAAGACTTAGGAAAGGAGAATGGCTGATGGTTGGTGAAAAAAAATTACGAAACTCTTCACTCAAGCTGTCTGCCTCGCTGATCTCGGCTGAATTCAGGTCGGGTCGGATTCCAGTCCGTGGTAGTGGGTCGATTTTCATTCTCCTTTAGCCTGCCTTTTTGTAAAACCAGCAGTAAATACTTATAAACTGTAGACCTTAAATTATCCCGTGGCCTTGAAAAGGGCGACACTGGGGAAAGTGCAGGTCTCTTCTCTCTTTCGCGACTGCTGGGCTTGAGTCTTTTTGAAACGGGATCGTCGTATAGCGATGTTAAGCTCCTGCCCGTCCCCATCACTACTGTCATGGCTTCTTCTGCTTTGTCCTTCCCGCTTTAACGGTTATACAATTTTTTGAAACTAATCTTTCTGATTCTTCATTTTAACAATTTAAAATCTTTAGATATTACATCGGATTGAGTGTGTATTTGTTCATTTTTATCTCTTTTCGTTTTAATTTTAGCTCGAATATTTCCATGTTTTCTAGAAAATTCAAAGCTTCTCCTTTTTCTGCGTAATGTAATATTTTCATGGGTTTTATCATTATATTGGGAATATGTCCTTTTCCTATCAAATGTGTTGTGTAATGTGAATCTTTTTCTCGTATTTATATGATCTTGCTCGAAGTTTACGTTTTTTCAACATTTCAATTGTATTGCAATAAATTCAAATGTAATGTCTTGTTTCTTATTCTGCTATAAATAAAATTTTGTGTACAAAACTGTATATATTTAAAAATTTGCCATACGCTTTCACGTCTAGTAAAACGGTACCGAAAACCTTTAAACCCAAAACTTTCCTTCCACCGTTCTTTCTTTGATACATGCAATCGTTTATGTACGTGTCACACAACACCCTGAAGGATGAAAATTATTTTCAATCTAAAAAGTCTAATTTTGTGAAAAAGAAATCATGTTGATAGGTTGAAATAATTAGTAGTTAAAAAAAATCTAAAAAATGAATTTTTAGCTGAGTTGAGGTTGTGAAAGATTAAAAAAATTTCAGTATTATTATTTTCTACGATATTGAAATATATGGAAGAATAGTTTCAGGTGATAATTTTTTATCACCTAATAACTACGAACGAATCAAATTTTCGTACAGTGTAATTCTCTTCAAAATAAAAGCATCTCTTCAATAACCATCCATGACCACATCTGATAATTAAAAAATAATAATAGGATAATTCTTCATAACATACACAAAGGTACTATGCTAAGTTTCATGAGTTTATTCATAAATAAATATTCATATGAAGAATTTGTAAGTAAGTTTTCATTCTTTTTGATACGTGTGAAAAATATAAAAATCACGTGTGAAAATATAAAAAGATGGCGGGGTTCATTTGTTCACTTATAGCAATAATTTTGCTGTTCTATACACCGTAGTAGAAGTAGAAAAAAACGAAAATACAAAACGAATTAACTGAAATTAAAATTCTATTTTAATATGATTAAAGTAAATTAAAATCATTCCTAAATTTTAATATGGGTAATGTTTTTCTCTTGAAATTTTATTTTATTTTTAATTTAATGTCAACAGTTTAAGTAAAGGAGAAAAAATGAGAAAAGTAATTTACAAAATGAATGACCTAAAATTTCGGTATATAAGAACATTATCAAAAATCTGTAGGTAAAAAAAAAGTTTAATAATAAATACTAATTATTTTATTATTCTCTTATGTTTATTATTTACTTAATCTAATTATTATTAATTTTAGCCTACTAAAACTTGGGTAAGATTTTAATTTTATCTAAAAATTAAAGGCGTATTTTTATTAAATTCAATATCTTTGTTTAATTTCATAAACGTGTATTTGGTTTACCTATTTGTGAGCTCTTTATCCTTTTACTTTTTACTCGTTTTTTTTTCAAAATTTTTGCCTTGTGTAGCAATAGTTTTTGATAAAAAAGAAATATTTTTATTATCGAATAGGTAATGCATGTAAAATAAAAGTTTTATATTCTATTTTATTATTGAGGAAAAAAATTGTATTGACAATAGAAGCGAAAGATTAAAATCAAAAATAAAAGTACAGTTGATAAAAGACGAAGAGTCTTGTATACCATCTTTTTGTAACGTACTATAGGTATAATAATATTATCTGCCGATAGATAATATTATTCCTGAATAATAAATTTATTTATAGTTAAAAGGTTTTTTTTTTCAGCAGAATGTTAAACTTTTAGCTAAGTAATGTTAAATCACTACCCTTTAACCTATATTTTATAAACATCTGAAGGTGTAAAACAAATCGGTAATTATACTAATATTATACTTTTGCCATACACTTTACATTAACAACTACACAAAAAAAGCTTCAGTTAATTGGCAAGGTTTCTAGTTATTCTGAATTATAATATATTATTATTTACAACACCGAATTTAACTGACTTATTTTTTTTTTTATAGATTTCTACAAGATTTTAATTTACAACACATAAATTACAAAGTTATATTTGCAGTAAAGTATCATCACTTAGTCGTCCCTGGTATCTCCCGGAAGCTGTTAATTTCCTTAATTTTATGTTTAAACTGGGTATGTTCGACTTTTAAACCAAATATCCTAGAACTCAAATTGGTTTTTAATCCAGGAAATGGCCGCGAGAAGGAAATTAACAAAAAAACAGACTGACTACCGTATCATTGACAAACAGATAAATTTACATTATTACATAAAGGGTTGTGAAAGTCAACCGATGCAGCGCTTAAGGTGCTGTATCGGTTGACTTTCCCAACCTTGTCTCGATTCATTAGGAAGTACATATTTTTATTTTATTGCAAAAGTAGAATATTATTATTATTATTTTTTTAATAAAAATATAAAAAATAAATGATGTACAATATTTACAAATGAAATAGTAAAGGTTGACCGGTCATGGACATGGCAAACTGCCGACAAACTCCCACTACAAGTTTAATGTTACATGTAAAGCAAGACCATAAACATTAATTAAGTTAAATGCCATCATGTCATATTTCAGTCTTTCATTCTATCAATGGAATTTGTAATACCATTTGTAGGCCGACGTTGTCAGTATGGTGTTAGAAGTACTTTCTGAATGTAAAAACCTTCAAAAATTATAGTATAATTACCGAGCAACCTAGATTATTCCTACTTATATATTTTTTTATGTTTTTTCACAAACATTCAGTAGAATTGTACTGAATGTACATTTTTGAAATCTTCGTAGAATTTTTTTACGGGTATTTTAACAGCATTATGCTTGTTGTTTAGTTGAAAATTATATTTTGTTTTTCTTATTTAATAAATATTGTATTTAATAGAAATAACAATGAAAATATTAATATAAACGATTAACAAAATTTTGAAAATAATTTTTTAATCAATAAAAATGACTATTAATATATTTAATTTTCAGAATAATAATTTAAATCTAATCCTAATTTTAAAATATTTTAAAATTGGTAATGATAAAGAATCAGAGGATAACATGTTAAAAACTAAATAAATATTTATGATTTTACAACATATTTATTTAATTTATATTTCAAACTTTTAAAATTTTTCTAATAATTGGGTAGCGCTACATCTGGGTTCGAAAAAATTCAATTGACTAAAATGTAGTTTAGTATTAAACGTATAGCATTTTCCGCTCAGGAGAATCTCGCTATCATGGTGTCCTAAACGTTACTAATAAATATTTTTTTTACTTTTTCATAAGACATTAAAAATTATGATAGTAATCTGTGATGAGGCTCGTAAGCATTTTCTACATTAAGAAGATTATAAGCAACTAGAAAAAAATTAATTTACCTAAAATTCTTCTAGATAAGATATTCAAAGCTTGATAAAGATTAGGTTTTTTGAAGAATTAATTCACCAAAGAAGTTTACAGAAAATCTTGTATGTGGGAATATGAGAATGGATTCATTCCACGCCTGACCGGGATTCGAAGCCGAGACCCACGGATGAAAAGTAAAGACGCTATTATTCCGCCTCAAAGATCAGCTTTTGTTTTATACATTTTTACTGAAATTATATTAAAGTTAGAAAATGTGGGAAATATCCCTTTCTGATAGAAACTGGAACGCCATCTTTAGCATAAGTAACCGTATAAATCACGGCCAAAAATTAATAAGTTTGAGTCTCATTAAAAACGGATAAGAAGAAATGGCCAAAGAAGTAGTCAAAGATATTTTCAAAAACCCATTCAATTTATTTTGTTAAATACATGATCGATCGATACGTCATTGTAGATAGACAATCCACCATATTTCTCTTAATAAAATATTTACATAGGCAACATATTTGGCATACAGCCCATCTCGTTTAATACGGTAATCGTCAACTATGACGAATTTGACCACTCGCTTATCCTCTTCACCTTTGCTATAACAATGATCAACATGATTTTTGTCTCATGAGTACCAATAGGTGTACTTAATGCAGTTTTTTTCCTGTTTTCAAATTTGTATTCGGAATTTCGCCATCACCCACAGTTTTTTTGTTACTTTTAACTTTTTTAAATATTTTAAACGTTTTATTCGTTCATTGTCAAGTAAAAGATCCTAGAGCACTGTAAATTTCATGAAACCAAATGAGCTAACTCAAAGGGTAGCGTTGCTATTGTTGTGTAGGTTCAGACGCGTGTAGACCTGCACAAACAACCCACCGGGATGGCCTAGTGGTGAACGCGTCTTCCCAAATCACCTGATTTGGAAGTCGTGAGTTCCAGCGTTCAAGTGTTAGTAAAGTCGGTTGTTTTTACACGGATTTGAATACTAGATCGTGAATATCTGTGTTCTTTGGTGGTTGGGTTTTCAATTAACCACACATCTCAGAAATGGTTGAACTGAGACTGTACAAGAGTACACTTCTTTTACACTTATACATATCACCCTCATTCATCCTCTGAAGTATTATCTGAAAGGTAATTACCGGAGGCTAATCAGGAAAAAGGAAAAGAAAATGCCCTATACAAACGTGATTTAGTGTACCACACATTCATCAGAACGATGCCAGTTGTGAAATAGTAGTGAACCATTAAATACATCATTGTGAGTGCTTTTTGGGTCTAAATTATTGGGTATTACATATTTATAACTTTATTTCTTTTAATTAGTTGTTAGTTACAAAATGCCTAGAGTTTGTTTAAATCATCCTAACAATTTTTTTTATGTATGTGATGAAGTGATGAAGTCCCAAAGGAAAAACCTTACTCCCATTAGTAAAAAGTGTTATAAATTTTATTTTGGTTATAAAGTCGAGAACCAAACAAGAGCCTGGGCGCTACATATCTGTTGTTTATCGTGTTCTAGGCTTCTCACTGCATGGAAAACTGGCACACGCCACATGCCATTTGCTATCGCTATGATTTGGAGGAAACCCAAAGATCATTTTCTGGCTGTTATTTCTGCTTAGAAAACATTAAAAAGATTACGCCAAAATCAAGATATACAGTGGTGTTCCCTAACTTGCAATCTGAACAACAATTTTTGAACAAAGCAGTTCATCTAAGTCTCATTTACTGACTCAAGAAAACGATCTCATACGAGATTTAAAGTTATCCAAAAAATAGTCTGAAATGCTTGCTTCGGAGTGAAAGGATGATGGAATCTTCTTCAAAAGAATACAAAGATATGTACTTATCGTAATCGTCCGATTTTAAAAACTATTTTTCTGAAGAAACTGACAGTGTTTTGTAATATCATTTCTTCTCTTATGGAGACACTTTGTAACGAACCTAATAATGGCGCTTGCGCCATTCTGTTGGGTTAGGTTCTGAACAAGTTCAGTTCAGTTTATTCAAGTTCTGATCAAGTTCAGTTTCCTCTATAGTTAGTTTAAACGCCGTGTTTCTGCATAATGGCAATAAATACACATCAGTACATGTGGCTCGTTCTGCCTAGTATGAAAGAAATGTTTGAAAACTTTAAATTCATATTGGAAAAGCTTCAACATGCAGTGTATGAATGGATTATTTGTGGTGATTTGAAGTTAATTGCAGTTATGCTTGGTCTGCAGCTTGGTTACACAAAATTCTGTTGTTTTTTTGTATGAATGAGGTAGTAGGGACAGAAAAAAATCATCATTAGAAAAGAATGACTTAAATGCGAATCACTCATTCCTGAAGAGAAAAATGTGAAATATGACCCTTGAGTAATCCTATAAATGTGTATCTATCTCAGTTATATATCAATCTAAGATTGAAGAAGAATTTCGTCAAGGCCATAGACAATTCTCCTGGTTTCATGTATTTAAAAACAGAAGTTTCTTAAAATTAGTAATGCAAAAATTAAATAAGGAATATTTTTGGGTCCAGAAATACGATCACTAATGCATGATGAAAAGTTTGAGGGACTATAGAATCCACTGGAGAAAGCAGCTTGGCAAGCATTCAAAAATGTTACTCGGAGTTTTTTGGGAAATCGAAAGGGGAAAAATTACCGTGATATTGTTAACGATCTTATAAAAATTTGGGTTATAATACGTCCTTAAAGTACACTTCCTGCACTCACACCTAGCCTTCTTTCCGGAAAATCTTGGCCCAGTGAGCGATGAGCACGGGGAACACTTTCATCCGTAGATTTCAGCTGTGGAAAAGAGGTATCAAGGCAAATGGAATTCTAATATGCTGACCGATTATTGTTGGACCATCAAGAGGGATGCTCCATAGGTGAAATACAGCAGAAAATCGTTCTTACTTTCTAGGCGAGTCAGATGTTTGAATATTGTGAAATTAAAAATTCGGAAATTATTAAAATGTTTGAAATTATAAATGCCTGTCTCTCAGAAACCTTGCATGATAGGGAAAAAAACTGATATCGTATTTAAATTCAGGAGAAAAAATACTATTGGAATCCCATATATTTCTTCCTGACACAAAAAAAAAAATATTTTTTGCTCCCCAGTGCAATTAATCAGAAAGGTGATTTAACAATTAAATAATCGTCTAATATTACCCAGTAATTAACTACTCAGATTTTTCTCACATTGACAATGGCACCATCATTGGTAGAATCTCAAAACCAAAAATAATCTAATTATTTAGAGTAGTGTATTTTCTTTAAAAGTAAATCCTTTTATTTAGTATTAGCGACTAATTTAGCATTAAAATGTTCTTCAGTGTTAGCAGTGTACGTCAAAACATGGTTGAACGCGTTTTTTTAATTTTTCTTTAGTGTTACTTTCTGAATGGTGAGATTGCGGTTTTTTCTTTAACGTTTATCTTTGATTCACCAAATGCATGGGGGCTATAAGGAACTTTCTTTCCAAAATCTTTACAAAAGTTTTTCAATATGTTTAGGAAATCTTTCTTTGCAAATCTTTACGAGCAAAAGTCACGAAGAGGTAGATCTAGAGGTAGAGGAATCCCTAAATCTCAAGAAATTAATTGGTCAGAAAAAACATGACAGTTGACCCTGCTATGAATCTACTGTATGAGTGTTTGCTCCATTATACTCTAACCAGAAAATGCTTATCGGATTCTTATAATGTTAATCCTTATTGAAAAGGCACCAAAAATCCCGAATAACGTTAAAACACGCTCGCAACGAAATCGGTTGACAATATTTTTTCCTATTTCCTAAAAACGAGTTGTTAAGATTGAAATTATGAAATTATTTTGCTACCTACTTCCCCATTTTGAGTTTAATGGTTATAAATCGAATAAACATGCTGAATCCTAAGGACGCCTAGATAAAAGGAGCCACATGCAAATATTATACAGAGTGTATCACAAATTTCTCCCGGAATTTTCATAACCTATTCTACTCGTGAAAGTAATGGAAAAGGTTAAGGTTAAAATAAACATGTCCTAAAATGCTTCGTTTCCGAGTTACGGATAGTAAAAGATTTCGTTTGAATTGCTGCTACCCCGGTGAAATGAGGTCGTAAAAACTGAAATTTTTAGGATATTAATTAAGAGACAGAATTAGTGATTTCCTGAATTACGTTATCGGTTTTTTACCTGAAAAATCGAATGAAATAGGTCCCAGAACCATACTTGCAGTAGTTTTTGAGAAGTCATGGTTGAAAACTAATAAATCTAAAGTTAAAAAAACTGTTTTTTATGTTTGACGTACAAAAACATTGTTAAATGGGTAGTAAACACATATAACTTAAAAAAACCTCGTAAATAATTTAATTCTGATCAAAATTGTGTAAGATAAGTAGAATAAACCAAAAAAAAAGTTAGAAAAATTCGAATTTTATTTAGAAACAATACATTAATGCATTTGTTAGACAAGTACTTCTTTAATGTAATCAACAATTAAATGTTTTTTTAGTGACGTGAAAATTTGTCAAAACAAAATTTACTCTTAAAAAATAAAATAAAACATTGGGAATTACGCAGAAATTTTAAACAAAAATAAATAAATAAAAATTACTTAGATAATAATTTTTTTTGTCAGAAATACAATAAATTGTTTGAAAAATTATTATTTCAAAGTTGGCAGTAAGATAACAACACCTAATCAAAAATTTGCAGTACGGTTTAAACACTAATGATTTAAACACTAATTTGAATTAGTGTTTAAATCATTCTGTAAGGCACACTAAGAACATCTGGTACTGTGAACCGTGCTGAAGTTAGTTATTTTCTTTGAATTTTAGTTTGAACGTGATCGGTTTACCACTGAAGTAATGCCGTATTTATTTACAACAGAGGACTACGCTGAATGAATGTGAATTATTGAAATGCTGCGGCTGCTGCAGTAGAATATGAAATAGTTTTCAGAATCGCAGGATTCCAGATCCCAAAACAATTACCGCCACTTGCTTACACTAAACAAGTACTTTTCTGATAAAAGTAATAAGGTACTCTTTGTAAATAATCGAATTTTGTTTTGACTCTATGCAGCTGAGAATTCGTTACAAGTGCTTCTTAACGATAACTAGTGTAACTGATATGCATAACATATATGTTGCTTACAGTTGATAATTATTTTTTAGAACTGAAAAAACTTTCTTAAAAATTATTATTTTTAAAACAATTTATAATTTAAGAAAATATAGTTTAAGATTATTGTTTAATTTAAAAAAAAATAAAAAAAAATTGATAGCAGATTATTATTAAGCGTGCCTACATAAATTCACTTTAGCTTTAAGTTGTCAGAAAAGTAGTGCGCTATAAAATACCCATTAACTGTATGCCTACAATTATTATTAGGCTGCCTTCATAAATAGAAAACATTAATTTAATCTTCGGAGAGAATTCTGGGATTCTAACTCCACTGCTTTTATTGCACAAATCGTTTCTTTTAAAAAAAGTTTTAAGCAGTATTTAAAAAATTGAATTAAAATTTTAACAATGTACTACATTTTTCCGTTATGTTTCATTTTTATTCTGTTATCATCAAGTAGCCTGCATTTTCATAATAAAAAAATGAGTTGAAATGAAATGAAAACAGCGATTTCTCAAATCTCAGTTAAGAAAAATATATCCTTATATCCGAAAAATTTACAAAGAATTTGCTTAGACATAGATTTCGATCATCCTGCATTATATCATACTTAAGTGATTCAAAATTTATGCAAATGACATCAAAACTTTAAAAAAAGTCAGATTGAAATAATTTATGTACATGGGAAATTTTGTGTACGAATACAGCGATGTTAGAAATAATTATATAAAATGTAATTACTTATTCACTTACCTTTCTTTTCTTTCTTTTTCTGTTTAGCTTACGGAACTATCGTTAGATGAATGAGAATAATATCCTCATTTTAGATATGTTTATTTAAATGAAGTTTTTCCATTATTTTCACAAGAAGGATAGGTTATGAAAGCCGCGGGAGAACCTCATGATATATGTTCTATATATGAACAAGTGTAATCAAAAAAAGAGTTAATTAGATTCTCAGCGCGATACAACTAATAGAAAACAACTCTGTTGAAATTCGGAAAGCCACCAAAAATATTGTTCATCGGGCAGAATGCTGTGTGGGTGAATGAATAATTACACTTTCTATCATTGTTTCCAGCATCCTGCATTCGTACACAGTCCCTGTCTGCACAAATTATTTCAATTAGACTTTTTGATGCCTAGTTGTATAAATTTTGGAACACTTAAGCGCTGTATATACATGCTGAGCGGTCGCAAACTATATGTATACAGAAATTCTAAAGTAAATTTAAGGGATATCGAAATATATTTTTCAAAAGTTTATTTGTTTGTTGATTTTATTGTTTATGATTGTATTTGATATTTTTCTAAAATTTTTAATTTTTTTTTTTGTAATATTGAACACTTTAATGCGTAATTAAAATCTACCACATTTTGATATGAAAAGGAAGTATTTTGATCGCAAAAAATTTCCGTTTACAGATTTCAACGGAAATATCCATTTTGACCATACCTGAATCCATTTTGATTAGTTTCGGCGTGACGTCTGAACGTACGTACATATTTATGTATCTTGCATAACTCAAAAATGATTAGCTGTAGGATGTTGAAATTTTGCATTTGTAACATCTAGTTGTGCACCTCTCCTTTTGATTGCAATCGACTGGACCAAAGGTGTCCAAAATCCAAAATTTTTGACTAATAATTTAAATGCAGTAATAAGCCCGCATTGAGAGATTTTCAAGATGTAAGTGGTATTTATTTTCATTGGTTCCAGAGTTATAGCCAAATGAAATTTTAATTAATGAAATATTTGGATCTTACAAGGGAAGGCACTTCGGTTCGAATCAAACTACATCCCCCCTTTTTTAATTTAAATATATTGATTTAATAATTAATTATTAATCCATGATTGTAAAAAGGTTTTTACAATAAACAATAATTCAATAATAATAATAAATAAAAAAAAAATAAAAATTGAGAAGTTCTTAGTGAAATAAAATTTTATGTACTTTTAAAAATGTGTAAATGTAATTTAATAGGCATTATTATATATGTGTATATGTAATAGATTTGGTGAAACATCTGATTTACTTAATATTAATTAAAAGTTATAACTTAGAATCGTATTATTTATTGACTTTCTAGTTTAATTTTATTTAATTGTTGTGGATTTCTGTTTAATTTTATCTACATTAAATTTATCTACAGAGTGACTGAAAAATAGACCCTCACAAGAACAACATATACACTGAAGCACACATGCCCGATCTTTAATAGATTGCAAAAAAACTCTTATCTTTTAAGGTCATTACTTCTCTGATACTGTCGGACAATATTTTTCCAAAGACGGAGTTGATCATCATTTCGTTTATTTGTTTTTTGTTGCTAATCATTTAATCGCTCTTTGGTTTGATGTAATTCTTCTGATCTTAATTTGTGTACATGTTTTCTAGTTTTCAAAATTTCTCTCTCTTTATGTTCATCATCCTCTCTTAATGTTTTTATTCTTTCGGTGATCTTAACGTTTTCTTCCTCTTTACTTTTATCATCATCTTTTCTTAATCTTTTTATTCTTTCTTTGGTTTTAACATTTTCTTCCTCTTTATGTTTATTATCATCTCTTACTTTTTTTAATCTTCCCTTGTTCTTAAAATTTTCTTTTCCTTCTTATTCATCTTCTTGTCGATTTTTGAGATATATTTTTTCATATTATCTTTTCTTTTCGTGTATGATTGTTTATTTTTCATTTTTGATTGTTCACCAAATAATCCAATAATAAAATCTGAATATTTTATACCGTTAAGTCGAATTTAACATTTGTAATCAGTATACAGGAAGTTCACTAAACGGTTTAGTTTAATTATTATTAACTTTTATTTATACAATATTAAAAATTAATATTTCAGAAATTGTGTAACTGTCCATTTTATTAAAGGATTGAAGGATCGTATCTCACTTTTAAATGAAATAAGTTTAAATGAAGTGCAGAAAAAAATGTGTATATGTAATTTAATAGGCGTATAAGGAAGTCATGTGATGTCGGTATCAGATTTTTTTTTACTAACTTCGAAATTCATATATTTGTATGTAATCTCTGTGGACTTTATTCATACTGTTTTAGTTAGAATCAAATTATCTACAAGTTTTGTTTTTTGTTAAATATATACATTTAACAAAGTTATTTTACGCCAGACATAAAATATTATGTTTTCGATTCCAATATTTGTTCTTTTACTCCAGATTTCTCGAAGATTACTAAAAATATATTCTGGTACTTACTTTTTTTATTTTTTCGGATCACGTTACATATAAAACTACTAAATTTACTCCTTAATTTCTGTTGCAAGAATTGGAGTTTAGCTTAATTTCATCTAAGGCGCAAAAATCATGGGAAATATTTCGCCAAGCAACACTCGCTAACAGCATAGCTACTCTCCGTACAGAAACGTCTCTCCGTCTTCTTCCTCGCCAATCAACACCTTGTTCTAGGACTTCCTTCTATTCTTCTCTCATCTTCTGTTCACAGTCTTTCACTCTCTTTTATCACCTGTTCATTGGCCTCCGTTCAGGTACTTCCAAATTTTAATGAATTCTCCGTTGTTTATCTTTACGTTGTTTTACATGTTAACTTTCATCTCACTATTTTTCTGCGGAAGGATTCTAATTTTATCATATCTCTAAATCCCTTTCAGTCCTTATCTTGTTCACGTCTCCATTCTTATAATTCTCGCACTATGCCTGAGAAATTTTTTTTCACAAACTTGTGTTTTGCTCTTTCTTCTTTTCGTAAATCACTTGTCTGGAGAAGTGGAGGCAAATAGTAAATAACAATATAAGGAGGAAGTAGTAATATGATGAACCGGAATTAATGGATGGGTGGTGACTCGCCACCCATCCATTATGTGTGATGCACAAGCATAGGAGGATTTCTCGGAAGGATTACGGACTTCCGGGTCATCATTTGTACATGGTGCGCAGAGTTGTCTTCGGAAGTATGACCTATGCGTCCGTTTCGGCGCATAGTTTGGACATAAATTGAGAACAGTTGCCCATCTCTCGTCTGCGGAAGAGGCTTTACAGCCTTGCGATGGAAGTTTGGCAGCAAGAGTGGCACGCCACGACTAAGGGTAGGTCCTTGTATTTATACAGGACGCGGGGGGATGGTACGCCTTTAATTCGTTTTTAAGGGCAACGGAAGCTCAGGTGCTCTCTAACCACGCAAATTTGAACCAATATTTGTTTCGGTTCCGCTTGGCAGCTGATAAGTTGTGTGTGCGCGGGGAGGTCCAGTCGAACGAACGTATGACGTTCGACTGCCCAGCTCTTAGAGAGGGCCAAAACTCAGGCCACCCTGGAGGTCAAGCGGAAAATTGGCCACTCTTAAGCGGCGATTCAATGTGGCGTGAGCCGCACTGTCGGACCGTGTGGGATTTAATCCCGTTGCTTTGTTCAACCGGCATCAGTAGTTTAAGGTATAAAAGACTCCTACCGCTTGTAGAAAGGTACCCTCGAGAAGTGGCTGGCCATCGTTCAAATATACCTTAAAGCGCTATAATATGGTGGACAGGTACTTGCTGGCATTCAGCGACCTAGACGTTTCAGCAAATTGCTGTCCTTGACGGAGTAAATTTTAATTTATTTTAGTACGTAGACGGTGTGCTTCTACCCATTTTATTAATGTATGACAAGTGAGCGGTGGGAGACGCAAACGAGTGGTATAGGGCACCACGCTTATTCTGCTCACGCAGTTAGATAAACTCTAGGAGCTAATTACGATATTGATCGTTAAACCGTTTTTAGGATCAGTAACTGTTTGCGGTACAGACATTCGGCCTTATGCTTTAGAGCGACCGAATGTGGTGGTGATGGGAGAAATACCAGAGAAACCAATTAGTATAAGAGAAGGAAGTAAAATAAACATGAACGATCAAAAAAAAATCTTCAGGGGGAAATTCTCAACAAGATACCTTATTTTTACGTTCTATTACCTAAAATTCCGTATTTAGCAGAATTACCCTTGGTACTTCGATGCATATTAACGGTTTAACATAATTATTTATTTACTTATTGGTACGTGCCCAACTATATCTCTTCTAATCCTCCTATATAATAATTAAATTTTGAAGATTGTGAAAACATATCAAGCCTGACTGGAATTCCAACTTAAATCTTTTTTTATTTCAAAGTAAAACGGATATGTTGCCATTTTATTATGGAGGTAGCTATTTCATGATTAACTTATAGCTAACTTGACCTTTACCAGAGGCATTTACATCAATGGCATCCTGATAAAAATCAAACTGTTTGTGTTACCAAGTTTAGAGGATCTAAAAGACGACCTCCGGTAAAGCTCATCATGGGTAGGAGTAGTGGGTGGAGGATGTGGCGACAAGGATGTCACAAGGCCGGCTGTCTTCTCCTATAGGGATCAGGATGATTCGATGAGAGTATTTTAAATGACTAGTACTGAACAGATCAAAGCGATATTGCCTATCGATGGTAGTTTTGGCACTATGATATTGTAAACAACAACTTATCCTGAAATAATTGTTACCAAATTATTATAATTTGTAAGTAATTTTGAGGAAATAGATTTAAAAAACCTTAGCAATTGAAAAGTGACGAAAAGTACTTTCTGTTGTCAATAGCACAAGGGCTCATAGTGTTAAAAAAATTGAGTCAAATTTTTTTCTGGTAGCCTTTGAAAATGCCGGAGGAATGTATGTGTTACCGTGAAAGAGCGGTATCCGGTGAATGTCGACACAACAAATACGTCAGTGAAGGCGAAATATTTGCTTATTCGGACCTTCGCCGGTAAATGCTGTTGTGAATAAGCTGTGTATATATATATATATATATATATATATAGTACACACACACGCACGCGAGTTGTAAATAATAAAAACTTCCAATAGCTTAAGGAAATTATTTTACATCAGTGAAAATAATAATAAATTATTATTTTCACCTTTTCAACTGTGTTAGGTAATTAGTAATTACGTATGGATCGTATTTTACAAATTAACGATGCATAGCGAATAAATTATTTGAAAATCGATTTACGTAATAATACAATATTTTTTTTTAAATTCACAGAACTAAATTATTGAATTAAACATTTTTAAAGGTAATGTGAAAACATTATTTGTAATTCTAAGTCAGCTGTGATCGATACCAGTTGGAGTAAAATGATCTGTTTTTGTTAATTAATATATTTTTATAGATATTTAAATAACTGAACAATTAAGTTGTCACTTACAGCGTCCGTACACATTCTCTATTCAAAACAATTTTCCACTTCAGCCTAACAAATTAAAAGCGAAATATTCAATTTATTTATTTATTTTTTCTATTTATTGTACTACCAGCTTTATTGAATATTTTCTCAAAAATTGGAGTCAAACAGTATCAAATAAAACTGTTTATCTCTAATTTAGAATTATTATTATTTTTTTAACACTAAATACTTCAAAATAAATAAAAAATAGATATATTGAACTATTATATTTTGATTGAGAATATACTCAGGTATTATCAAGGGTGAACCCTCTAATTTTTATACACTTATAAGTCGGGTAATTAGTTACTACTAAAATAAATCGTACGGTGTACTCATCTTAGTCTTTTAAATATTCAGTTGATTTAAAGACGGTTTATAACAACTGGATTTTCATAGTTCTTTAGCTTTCTTTTATATGCAAAGGTGAATTACTTACTCTATTCATGAATTGTGGGAATTTTATACCTCTATATTCCTGTAATAACTGAATTTTTTTTGGTATGTTTAATAACAACTTTACAGTAATATGTACACTATTTTTTTAATTTCTTTTAAATTACCATTTACCACGTTTTTATTATTATTTAAATCACGCCAAAGAACAAAAAAAAAGCTATCCGACTTTATGAGTAGCATCTTTTGATGCGGGTATCCTAGGATGATATCTTAGGCAACCACACAGAACAAGACGGAGAAATTGAAATTTCAAAAATTTTTAAAAGATAGAAAAGTCGATATTTTAAACTTTTATCAGTTCCCCTACTTCCAATACTGCCCCGTAAGTATTTTTTGCCACTTGCACTACTACTATGCCTAAAAAGACGTAAAAGAATTCTGTTAAAAAATATGCAATAAATAAAAAAATAGCTTTTTTCGATTTTTAAGGACGGAGGAATTTTGTGGCAACATTTAAAAGAAAAACGGTAAAAAAAATGCACGCTTAATTTAAAGTGAGGTTATATTTGTAAAATTTAGAGAAAATTTAGCCCAAAAAACTGATTATCTTCCTTGGAGATCTTGATCCCAAAATTTTACCAACAAATTTTCCCATATACCCGAGTGTCTGTACAAAATTTCATCAAAATCGGTCTATCCAGTCGAACGTTATTAAACGTCAAACACCCCAATAAATACTTACGTAAGAACATTATCCCGACTTCTTTTTGTTTTTTGGTGCCCATGGGTAAATATCGAAAAATAAAAACTCTGTACCCGATTTTTTGACTAATTAGCATTCATTTCTTCTTGCAGGAAAGTAAAAGGAACAATATAAAAATTATAATTGTAGGTTATTTTATTTACTTATTTAAAATCTTAAACATAATGCAAATATGAAAACATGTTTTTTTCTTTTTAAAAATGAAATTCTGTATTTTTAGAAAAACTCTTTTATCTTGCCTTTGGGGTTCTTGGAATCAGTAGACCAATAGCAAATAATACTACTGTTTTACCAGATCGTACGTTTCTATTTATCCTGGTTGTTCAATCTATAATCGATTTTGTACTTGGAGGAATAATGAGTAATTCTTAAGTAAACAGTAGATGTGTAAATTAATTTACTTATTATAAATCTTTATAAAAAATTAGATATCAATTTTTAATCACTTAACCTTGACTACTTAAAGAATTAGCTAAAAATTTGGTATAAATTTTACTTTGGTGAAGGCGGTACGAAGTTATTTATATTACTTTACGTAGGAAATGTAAAATTATATATTTTCTTTCCCGGTGAATATAACTTGAATTGCTTTATTAAAGGAGAAAGTACGGTGAACATATCAAAAACAGAATACCTGGGTTTTTGCAAATCTTTACGTTTTAAGGTCTAACTAGTTCATCTAGACAAAAAAAAAAATATTTATGTCTGTTTGTGCATACGTATGTACGAGTTTATGTCGTACTATTTTTAGCCTTATACCTTACGGTTGATCCAATCCATCTTCTTTAAATTTGGCTCAAATATTTCACTATATAGGATATTGATCATATTATCTTTTTTCAAAATTTTTTAGGAGGTTTGGAAATAAATCGAAAAACTAATTTCAATTTCTTCAGAGGCATTTTAGAGGAAACTTTATTAAAAACTTTCTTCCTCGTGATGCACATATAAATAGATCATAATTAAAGTAAAAAATTTCAAAACCTCGACTGTTAAAATTGAAATATGTTTTTAATTTCTTTTACTCTATCTCTCTTTGATTTAAGTATTTGTCAAGATATTAGTATTAGTATGATCTTCATATGTAGTGTAATCAAGAGATGTCTAAAATTTTATAAATCATAGACGATAGAGCTAAAACGTAGAAAATTATTTTTGAGAATTTCTTTTTCTTATTTTAGCCTTTGTTGAAGGAGGTGTTATATTTAGAGAAAACTTTACTTAAGATAATTTGTTAAGCTTAAGCTACACGTGAAAACATTTAGACAAACCTTTTCTTAAAATTTACTCACCCATTTTTAAATAATATTTCTTTTTTTTGACTCTAACTCTTTTAATTTTTATTATTAATAACCAAGCAAGTCATGTAATACGCTGCCAGATTTTTTAAAAAGTGTAACCACTCTAACTCATACGTTTTCATATGCCACTCTACTTTTCATACGCTACAAAATTTCGTTTTCATAATCCTACGCACAAGCCTTGAGCTTATACGGTGAATTAATCATCCAAAAATAAAATCTCACCAAAAAGTTATAATACACATAAATCTTTTTTTTTCTCCTTTTTTCAAGATTCTGTCACACTTTCTTTTGTTTTCTAAATCATCTGTCTGCGTAAAAAATAAGTTCTAGCATATTTTTTAATTTTCTGAACTTTCTGATTTTTTACCAAACAACTACGTAAAGAAAATAAAAATAAACCCAAAAATAAATCTTAAAAAAACATTTATTTACATATACAAATTAGACTTATAAATATTAACTTAATATAAAAGTATAAAATTATTTTATTAAAATAATGTTGTTTTTTACAATGTTTTGCAACAGAATTCTTTTTCAGAATCTAATTATCAAACTAGATTAAAATTTCTATTTTTTTATCAAAATCATTAATATATATCATTAATTTTTTGTTTATTCAATAAATTATACATCATTTATCGATGTCTATGTGTATGTTTTCTGTTGTAGAAAGTTTATGTATAAAATAATTTAGTTAGTTTGCATAGTTTAATTTTTAAATAAAAAAAATATAATTTATTATAATTTCTTTGATTAAATAATATTTACATTAATAATTCCAGTTCTGACAAATATCACAATTAATAAATAAGTGTATATATATATATATTTATATATATATATATTGATTAAACTTAAAATATATATATAATTAAACTTCATTTGGTTTTGGCGATAACCACACAGATTTTATCATATCAGCGGCTTTTTCACCGACCATAAGGGTCGGGGCGTATAAATGAGCTGAAGGAAGTCTCGGAAATATTGATGCATCTACAACTCTTAAGTTTGAAATACCATGTACTCTTAACTGCGGGTCGACTACAGCTGTACTATCAGATTCGGGTCCCATTTTACAAGTTCCGCTTTGATGATGCAGAGTAACCGTTATGTATCTGAGCGTACATTCCCAATACTGGTCGGTACCAAAACCTAAATAAGAGCATTGCGGAATAGGCACGGAATGTAACCTTGAACCTATCGATTGAAAAGCTTTCGTTTTACTTAATTCAATAATTTTTTTGATAGCATCTACCATTCTGTTTATATCGTCTGATTCTTTGAAATAATCGTAATAAAATAAAGGCCAATGCCAAGGATTTTTATCGCGTAAAAGAACTTTTCCTGAACCTTTTGGCCTTAATAACATCGGCCAAATGGACCACACATCGCGATTGTTGATAGATCGATATACCGAATTATAAATTTCATCCGTCAAACCCATACCCTTTCTAACAGTATTACCTCCATCAGAAACCAGGCCGCCGGCTGCAAATATATATTCGATGTCAGGATATTCACCCGGTGAATTATACTTTGAATTTACGTAACCGATTCCTTCTACTCCTCCTGCTAAAGAAAGGATGCCTGTACCGTTAATTATCCATTGTTTAACGGTTAAAAGGTTTTGCGTACGTTCTTCGGTTAGAGCCGATTTGGTTGCGTTGACTAAAAACATCATTACCGGTGTTGTCCAGTGCTCGTGTAAATTTTCTCCTACCGGAAGATCTTTGATGACCGTTATATTTTTCTCTTCTAGATGAGCTCTCGGTCCTATTCCTGAAAGCATCAAAAGTTGTGGACTTTGCAGAGCTCCGGCCGATAAAATTACTTCTTTTTTAGCAAGCGCTAAACGTCTTACACGATTTTTTGTAAATTCAACGCCGATTGCTTTTTTAGATTTTTCATCTATTAATATTTTGGTTACTCTAGCAATTTCTGCCACGTGTAGGTTATTTCTTTCTTTGACGCTTTCTAAATACGCTCTGGATGCTGACATTCTTCTTCCTCTTTCCATTGTAGATTGAATTCTTGAAAAACCAGTATTTATATCTGGTGCGGTATAATCGATCGTTTTAAGCCCGATTTCTTCACCCGCTTTAAGAAATGCATCGACAAGAATGGTTTTATGCGGTATCCTTTCGACTGTTAAATAACCATCTTTACCGTGATACGATGAATTTTGATATTCTGGTATATTATTTCGTTCGGATTTTATAAAATATTTCAAAACATCATCGTAACTCCAACCTTCATTTCCATCGGCGGCGAATGAATCGTAGTCTTTTCGATTTCCACGTGAATATATCATGTAATTTAGTAGACTTGTACCACCTACACCTTTACCTTTGGGCCATGGACATCTTTGATCTATCATACCGAGGCACGAACCAGGAGTATGTTCTGCTCGATAACCCCAATTATAATCGGTAAATTGTAAATAACTAACTAATGCCGGTATATCAGTGTAAATAGAACTATCTTTTCCGGCTTCTAATACTAATGTCGTCCATTCTGGTATTTCTGTTAATCTATTAGCTACAGATGAGCCACCGGCTCCAGTACCTATTACGATAAAATCATACTCTGTTAATATAGGTTGATTACCTACATACGGATCTTCACGAAATGGAATTCGTGTTTTTTTATATTCCCGGTATATTTCTTGAAGTAATGGTATAATACCAAACGTTGTTGCAATTTCAGTAATAAAATAAATTCCAATAATTAGATTTTTCATTTTCTTAAGTATTCTCTGGTATTAAAAAAGTGTTCGTTGTCTGTTTATCTGTAAAAAAAAATAAAAAATGTAAAAAAAAAATGTAAAAAACTTAGATTTTTCATTTAAAATAAGAAAGAAAAAATTAAACAAAAAAATAAATAAATAAAATAATAATAACGCAATAAAATATTGTCATATTAAAAATAATAGTTGTAATTTTATCAAGCACATACATAAAATATTTGATTCTTAAAAAAAAATTATAATGGGCACAACATGCGACAATCAATTTATGTGTTAATATCACTGACTTTAGAGAAGTTTATTTTTCTAAACTTTAATTAAATTTTTTTCAAAGTTTTCTTCTAAGTTGTATGTAAAGAAAGAGCTTATTTGATACACTTTAAAAAAAGTTCAATTTAACACTCTGAATAATAAGGACATATTGATTATAAAGATATATTAATCAAAGCCTTTGAAGTAAAAGCCTTCTTGTTTCAGTTTTGAGTGGAACAAAAAATGAAATTCATATTTGACGAATTACAGATAATTTTTATGCATCTCATATAAATAGCGCTTAGTACAAAAAAAAAAAAAATAATAATAATAACCAAAAAAGAAACAAGATACTTCTTAGCATTCCCTAATTAAATATTGTAAAATTATAAAACTTGAATAGTTAAAAACTTGATAAAATTTATCCAGTTTTTAAAATTAAATACAAAAATAAAATTCAATTTGTTTTCTAAATCGTATTTAAAGATCCCATAAGGTTTTTATAACTTACAAAAATAAACTTATTATTACTTCATGGGAAACTACTGATGACGTCAACATGTGATATGTTGACGGTTTGTTTCTGTCCCAATAATAGATTAATGTGAATAAATATTGGTCTAAGATATTTATAAAAATTTAATAAATATAGTTGTAAAAGATCAGTTCAGCTGTTCTTAAGTTAAAAAAAAATTATAAATAAACGTACAAATAAACACGCAGGCAATGCAATTAATTTAGAAAGATTCATAGATTAATTATATGGTAAATAAGAATAATTAAAACATAGAATTAGGTGTAATAACTCAAATTAAATTAATTAATTAGGTATAATAATTACACAGATAACATTTTTTAACTGTGCAAGAAGACAGACGACCGTTTCCGACCGCCCTCATTATTTCGGAGTCAGAAGTGCTCTGATTTTAAGTAAATACACTACATACGTAGGTTAAACGAGTAGACCCTACACGTAAGCAAGTTTCAACTCATCACTGTGACCCACTGCATAAGCGCGTATGAAAAACACACCACTACACATTCAATATAACCTAAAATGAGGTTTAGTTATCTGCTATCGGTCATAAATTGAGAGTAATTAAAGCAATTTTCATATGTACAATTTCAGATCCATTAATCTAAATTTTAATGAAATTATTATAGTTATTTTGGAAATTTTCTAGCCAGAAAATTTTCAAATTTTTAGACAAATTGAGCCTAAGTCAAAAACGATTTAATCAATCTTCGTCAAAATTTCACATGCACAACATCAGTTACGCTACTAACAGCATATCTAAATTTCAATGAAATTGATGAAGTAGTTTTCGAAATTTTTGAGCCACAAAATCTTTTACATAGGACTGTATATATAAATCAGGATATCACACTTTAAGTGAATAGTTTTTTTTCGTACTCCTGGTACATCGCAACATAATACCGTAATTTTCTTAGAAAATTTGGTAAAAGTACAAGGTTACCATATCATACAGAACGAAAAGTTTTAATAAGTTTTATATTTGTAATACTATACTTAATATTTTCAACTACCATTGAACATGTCTAAAAAGAATTTTTAATTAGAAATTTATTCTTTAAAATGTATAAAAGCATAAATTTAGAATTTTTTCCTTTTTTAATTCCCTAAAAATTATTTAATTTTTAAAAATCTAATTACTAAAGTGACTTAAGTGCAGTCTATTAGAAATTTCATACTTTAGAAATAAAATAAAAAAATTCACCGGTGCTAAGCAGGGGATAAAAAAGTCTTCTAAACCCCATTTTATCCACCCTCTGGGCCAATGATTGGTGATATCAAAAAACTTTACTTAATAAAGTTTTACTTATCCAAAGAATAGTAGTAAGTTTAAACGAATTCGATATTTTACTTAATAGGAAAGTTACAGCAGTATTTATGTTTTTTGATAAAGCTCTCCCATTTCAATCCTCATGGCCAGATTTTCCCCATTAACAAACTCGACCGAGATTTTGAGTTATTATATTTTATGTATCAATTTGAAAGTGACTGGCGCAAAATTACGGCAGTTATCGTATCCACAAGAAAGTGAAATATATATATTTATATGTATATACGAGTATATTTCTTTAATTTAATGAATTTTATTATAAAATACACGAAGATACTTTCATATTGACCAATAAATTCTACTCTGGTTTAAAGTAAAATAAACAATGAAATAACCATTTCATAATACTTAACGTTTAACTTATTTATTTAACAAAAACATATAGGGGATAAACTTTAATACAGACAGAGAATTAAATAACGATAATTATGATTATTCATAAATGAGAAATTGTAGAATTATTAATTAATTCTAAGAAAAGTAGTATATCCATATTTGCTATGTAAGTAAATAAGTATCAGTTTATCTTTGTTATATTTCCATATCTATATTCATACGCACATGTCTTCAGGCTTTCTGTGGTAAATTTATCATTATTAAATGTGGAAGTCTAGTACTAACGTCGAAGTGTAATGTTATACAGAGTGTATCACGAAGTTCTCCGGGACTTTCATAACCTATTCTACTCGTGAAAATAATGGAAAAAGTTAAAGTTATAAACATAACTCCTAAAATGCTTCGTTTGCGAGTTACAGCTAGTTAAAATTTTCGCTCGGATATGAAATACACCGGTGAAATGAGGTTGTATTAAAATTATTATGACGTTAATTAAGCGGCAGAGTTTGTGATTTTGTATGGTTTTTGATCTGAAAATCGAATAAAATAGGTCCCAGAACCAAATCTGCAGTAGTTTTTGAGAAATCTATAACGAAAACCAATAAATTGGGGTAAAAACCCTGTTTTTTATGTTTATCGTATAAATAACTTTGTTAAATAAACCAATTGATTTCATGTTTGCTGGATACATTCCTGTTATCCCAACGAAGATCTTAAGCCGTAGATTGCGGCCCTAGCCTCCTTAGGGAGGAAGAATTAATCCATTTAATTCATTATTTTATTTCCGACAGCATGGCAACTGAAATAGGTTGTGAAGTTATTCTCATTAAAGGTTTGTTGTGTGCTTTAGTTACCGTACTTAACTACTATTCTGTCTTTTGTAATCTAGTTTAATTTTCAGGTTTTGTTTAAAGTCTGAATACCTTAATTGTTACTTATAAGTATTATTCTCACAACCATGAGGATAACGAACAATGCGAGTATGCAGGCGGCGGAGCTTCCAGGTTTGACGGGAATTGCGAGCGAAGAGAGCCCTGCGGCCTTGGATTCGGCATCCCGTGACCCCCTGGAGACCCCGGGGACCCTCTGAATTAATCCCGGGACTCACCAGGGTTGACCTGGGCTCTGTGGGTCTAGACCTGGCTAGACGGATGGGCGAGCAAAGCGAGCCCCGGCCGGCTAGTATATATACTAGCCGGTTTAAACTATATATATGTATACGTACTATTAAACTTTTGGATTAGAACAACGAAATAACATACTTTTATATTTCATTGACGAGTAATTAAAACCTTTAAATATTACTGCGTTAATTGCAGAAGTATTATTAAATTTAATTCCAAAATCGTAGATAATCGGTAAGATAAATTTGAAACAATACCTTATTTGAGAGTAAATGAAAAAAAAAAATAGTGCCTGATCCTCTAATTTTCCTGTTGTTTTTTTAAAGAAATACGTTACTAACACATGCAATTTAATTAAAAAATATATATATATTTAAGTAAGTATAAGTATGATTTTTAACTTTAATGCAAAATATTAATTTTAGTAGATAACAAAAAAATAAACGCACGAAAATTGTGCGCTGTTGTTAAAACAATTTATCCAAGCAACCATTTCTGAATTATGCACACACAGTTTTGTTCGCATGGTCAGGCAACCCCAACCAAACTATGCTGATTTAGTACAAAATTATAATTCATGCATGTTATTACAAATTATCCAATATTTTACTAATATTAATGTGCATCATACTTCAGCCATTTATGTATTCCAATATTTATTCTAATTAATTAACCACCTCAACATTTTCAATTTTTTTAATTTTAAACACATATTTATTTTCAATGCAGTGGTCCATACAGGATTATCTCTATATTAGCAAAAAAATTAAAAGTTAAATTTTAGTTTTATATATTAATTTAAATATTTATTGTATACAAGCAGATGTCCCACGTAGAAACTGAAAGAATTGCAGGATTGTTCTAAAAATGTAAATGAAGATAAGCGTTCATATAAAAAATGGATATGAAGATGTTTTTTATTTTGGTATATCGATAAATAATTAAAAAATTAATCTTTTGGTTATTTCAGGAAAAAACGTTGTGTAGCCGGATTTGTGCAATAGAAATGTTTACTGCCGCATGAGCAGTCGCATTGAAAAAAGAAAACCATAAAAACCACCCTTGCATTAAATAGAAACTTTTTGCCGAATTAGATTTTTTTTGTATACCTATGGGGTCCTTAATCTTGCATTACAAAGAAATTAACTCCTTTTTCATAATATAATACAAAAAAAAATACAATGAAATTGTAAACCGTACGCAAAAGAGTCTCGCATCATTTCTTCCGCTCAAGAAACAAAAATTTGTATAATATAAATAAAACTGTTTTTAACAAAATTATACTGATATCAAAAAAGGTAAGACACTACATTTCTGTTATCAAAATTTGTTATTAATTTAGAATTTTCTTTAAAAAAAAACTACATGTTTAAATATATTTATTTAATAGACAAAATATAGAATAATAGATAATAAACAATGTTTAAGCGTTCCATTGTAATAAGTAAAAAAAAATAAAAATTTGTTACAAAACTCTTACCAACCCGATTTCTTTTATTAAACAACGAAAAATCATAAGAATTGTATTATTTCTGTTATGTGATATGAAATATAAATGAAATCGGGCCGGTAAGAGTTTTGTAACAAATTTTTTTTTTTTTTTGCTTATTATATGGAACGCTTAAAATTGTTTATTATCTACTTTTGTGTATCTATTGTCTATTATATATATTTAACATGTATTTTTTTTTGAAGAAAATTTTAAATTAATAACAGATTTTGATAATATAAATCTAGTGTCTTATCTTTTTTGATACCAGTATCGTTTTGTTAAAAATGTTTTATTTATATTACAGAAAGTTTTGTTTTTTTTCGGAAGAAATGTTATCTGCGAGACTCTTCCGCATGGTTTACAATTTCATTGTAATTTTTTTGGATATCACTGCGTTTTGTTAGATTATTCTTTTATTTTTTTTTTATGAATTACTGATTGTTATCTCATGGATTTATTATTAAAATTAATTACCTTAGAACAAACAAATTGAAATTCACGGCCAATTTTTTTTTTTTTTGATAGTCATATCATTCACTTCATATCATATTTTTCCTTTTTTAATAAAACTAGTATAATCTCTTGTAAACTAATATTTTTATTTACATAACACCATTTACTATTAAAACAAGCTGTAGTATATTTTCTTTTAAATTTTATATTTCAATTACATTATCAAGTTTTTGTACACTACCTAGTCTACCAATTACTGCTATCAAACGGCGCGATTCGTAAAGATACATTAAAAAAAATGAATAAAATGACATATTCGAGTCCCGCGGTTCATCAAATGGAAAAACGTTGTCTAACAAAATTCGAAGTATTTTAGTACTAATCTAATTGAGCTGAAATATGATGTTTTCACGCTTTTTTCCACATTTTCATTTCACTGTTAGGTTACGTCATGTTTAGAATTGTAAACGTATTTCGTTGACTTCGTCGCTTCTTACTGACAAAGTTCTAACGAACTCCGTGATTACTATTGCAAAGTTTTTTTGGCACATCAGTGTTTTTTATTTAACATTTGTAAAATAGCTATTGCTGAAGTGTAATTGAAAAATTATAGATTAAATTTGTTGTTTTTGGCTTACAACAAATCTCACGAGAATAATCATTTTCATCCAAAAGAAAGTAAGATAAATCCGCATATGCGTATAGTTAATAGCATGAATAGAATAGAAAAATAACAGCAAGAAAGAATAGTTTGTCTGTTACTAGGAAATATTTAAAAATATTTTTCGTGCTTTACACTAAGGAAGAATGGAGATCGGTTAAAACTTTTTTATAACAAAGTAACTTTTCTGTAGTTTTTCTTCAGCTTTTTGAAGGTAAATCTTATCAATGAAATGATAGAAATTTTAACAACTTGGCAATTAGTGATTGGTAAATAAAATAACAGCACCCTTAAGAAGTTTTTTATTAGCCAACTAATATCATTTTTTATTGTTAATTATGAGTTGAGTTGCTAAGCTTCAAATTGATCGGTAACGTTACCTTAATTTCTATGTTTGTAATTTTATACAAAAAATAATTTTCGAACAAAATGAAAAAAAAAAAAATCGTAAGTTACTCATCATTATTTTTACACTTTTCACGAATAGAACAACATTTTTTTATTAATGTTTCTCACGATATTGAATTTTTTTTATCTTTTTCTGAACTATGTTTGTATAAATATTTTGTTAAAATCTTTGTACACAAACAATTTCTAGCTGTTGCATTCTGTTCGATTTTAGTTAACCTTTATTCTTACGTTGCTTTTTCAAATTAAAATTGTTACTAATATTTCTAATAAATCTATTCTTGAGACTGAAGTTCATTTCTTTAATAATAAATTTTATATACACACACTTATATTCTGAAACAATTACAGTTCAAAGTGGAATAAAGGAAACTATAATAAACGAGCGTCGTTTCTCAGCAAAGTAAAGAACAATGAATGCTGAATATTATGTTTAGCAGACGTCTTGTAGTTTAATGATATCATAAATGGCAAATTACCAATGTATATTTATGACATTTTAATGTAAGATCAGAAATATATTACAACTGTATTAAGTTTCAGATCGCATTTAAATAACAAATAAAAAAAATTAATGTAGCATTATTGTTTTAAATATAACGTAGCTTTTTCAGAAAAAAGAAGTTAACGACAAAGTTGTAATACTTCCCTACCAGTGGTTATTTATTCTTATATATTGGAAAAATAATGATATATGAAAAGATTTACTTAAGATCTCTTTTTTTGGGACGGGTAATTTATTAAGTTTTATTGTAAAATTATCATTATACCTTTAAATAAACCAAAAAAAGTTATAATAGTTCAAAAAATCGGTATTTTTTACATTTTTTCTACATTCCTATGTCCAAATCAACTTCCAAGAAAGTTTCTTGATTTTTCTATGTTTACTACGTTAAATGGAAGAAAAAAGTAAAAAAATAAACGAAAAAGTGCACAACTGATAAAAAATTACCTAAGATTTCTTTTTTCACGGTGGGTGGTACATTATGATGAAATTTTATTGTAATATTATAACTAAAAGTTTATTTTTAAACTTTTAACAATATAAAAAATTTAAATAAACCAAAAAATATTTTGAAAAATAAAAAAAACCTGTATTTTTAAGCTTTGATCGGCTCTCTTACTACCAATTTTGTTTCCCAAGTCTCTTTTTGGGGTTGCTTGCTAAATTACGGCAAAATTTCAATTTTGGGGCAAAATTTAAAAAAAAATAAAAGATGTTAAGAAAGATGGTAACATGCATGTATGTTCTGGACTTAATATAAAATGGTGTTACGATGGAAAAATTTTAAGAAAATTGTTCTCCAAATCACCTTCATCCCCGTGAGATATTGATCCCAAACGTTTACCGACGAAATTGTCTAATTGCACCAGTGTTTGCAAATTTCATCAAAATCGGTATATCCAGTCGAAAGTTATTAGTATTCAAACAAGCCAACGCACCTACATCCGTACGCAATGTACTTACGAAAATTACCCCTTTTTTCTGTTTTTTCGGGGTTCCTGGGTCGTAAAACTTGAAGAAATGAAAAAGCACCCGTACCAAATTTTTTGAATGATTACCATACTTTTCTTCTTGCAGTATAGCTCTAGAGTTGTGATGCCAGGAAAGTAAAAACAAATAATTATACGAGAAAAGATATTTTAATAATATAAAAAATAAAATTTAGCATAATATTAAAATTGTATTAAAGAAATAGGAACTAATTAATGTTTCATTTTAATGCAGTGTTCTGCTTTATAAGACAAACATTATAAGAAAAATTCAAGGGACAAAAACAAAAATAAAAAGTTGTTCAAATAAATTTTCTAAGAAAAATTATTTGAAAAATATATTTGTTCTCTAATTACTTCTAAATTTTTTTGTCGACTCATCTTGACCAAGTCATTGTTATTATTAACTGATTGTTTAATTATTACAGGAAACGTAATTTTAAAAATTCAGAAATCGAAAATTAAACAAAAATTGAAGCAACTCGTATGGGAAAAAAATTCCCGTAATTTTGACTGAAATTGTCTTACGAAAAATTTATATAGGTATTGATTGGTACATGAAGGAATTCTGGGACTTTCTGCAAAGTAATTTATTTATGAGGTCGTATTATGGTTTTTCATAAATTCGTTCCAATTTTGTATAATTTGTGAAGAAAAGTTCCCTAAATAGTAGATAATTAATTTTATACTTAGTAGGAGAGAAAACAACCACAGACAGGCTTTTTTATGTAAATAATCGGAAAATATATATGGACAAATTGCCCTCATCTAAGCCACAAAATACCAAGACCGCAGTAAGTTTAAAGGTCTTTATGTTCCTACACGAACCCAATTATTGAATAGCCACAACCCGCAGAAAGGGTTAAAATATAAGTAAGTAAAGTGACAGTGAGCAAATAAAACTATATACTAGTAGGACTCAAAAGTAAGATAAACATCTCCAATCAGATAAATGCCTTAAGGCCTTCATCATGCAATGGGTATTCATTTCATTCAGAATCCCACGGCAGATCAAATTATTTTTATCAAGATTGGAGAGATAGATTCAGGGTCAAATATTTAATAATATTAAATTTATGTATGCTGCATCAATTAATTTTCTTCGGTTATTAAACAAGCAGTCTGAGAACCGGCTTCCTTAACAAAAATTATCCCCGATCACCAAAATTGTGTTTTATTGGTTTTATTTATTGTATTTATTTTTTTTTTTTAATTACGGAAACGAAATGAATTAAGTAACTGTTTATTTTCTGGCAATAGAAATAAATATTTTTATTCATAAAGTTTAATAAAAAAATTATATGTTTTATTTGTCTCGAATTGAGTAATTCAGAATTTCATTAAATAACTAACTATAATCTTTTTTTTTATATTTTGAATAGAATTTAAATTTCTATAAAGAATTTAATATTCAAGGGTGAAAGGGGAAAATGAAAAAAAGAGAAAAGAGAAAGGGAATATGGTAAAAATGAAAATGGGAAACGGGGAGCATGACAGTGGGGAGGGGAAAAGGGAAAAAGGGAAAGGTTAAATTTTGTGAAGTTCCGTATGTTCATTTTGTTAATCAAACTAATTGTAATCATTTAATCTCTCTCTCTCTCTCACTCTCTCTCTCTCTCTCTCTCTCTCTCTATATATATATATATATATATATATATATATATATACTCAAATCTAGCAACAGCGTAGCATTGCCGGGTCTGCTAATATTAATATATAAATAGAAGTTCATCATTAACCGAACTGAACAATGAGAAACTGGCACACAAGTTCTTCGGAAGTGAAACAATGTTTACTATTAAATTTCTAGCCGATAATTATTACAAGGTAATCTGTATATTCATACTTTATTAGGTTATCTAAATTATTTGTCTAACAAAAATCTGCTTTTACATATTGTCTAGTTTTTTTATTAATTGATAATGCTTACGATTTTTAAAGAAAAATGATTATTTAAAAAGATATTTATTTAATTTTGTTTTTTTAATCCTTATCGACTCCATATATTGCTTTAAATATAACTATATATTGTTTTGCTCTATTCATTTGCTCTTTATTGCTTTAAATATAACTATTAAATTATATATTGTTTTAAATTGCACGGAGTTCATGTATTGTGAAGATATTCTTCAATAATATGTAATAAAATATATTTATTTATGTTTGATGATTGATTATATAAAACTTGTAAATTTGAATACCATTAAACGTACTAAATAGGTATTTTATCAAATAACAGAATGATCTACTGTATAAAGAAGGAAAATAAATAAATATTTCTATTTCAACATCTAATGTTATTAAAGCTATACAATACTTATTAATATTTTCAATATTTTTTTTGAGTATCAGTTAAATTATATTTATTTTTATTATTACAGTACGTTCGGAAAGTCGCTTATATAAAGTTTCGATATGCTTTAGAATTATATGGTGCATTCTATTCATTCGGCGTTAGGTTGGTTGCCCGTGAATTCGTTGGGTTCTCAGTAATAAATCAAGACGTCAGTTGTTTAATTGTGATTGAACGTGTTTCGTTTCGTTTATCGGAACTAATAGTTGCGAGAAACGTAATGGTTCTTTCGGTGAGGAAGTTTTTTTCTCATTGAACACGTTTTTCGTGAAGGTGACAAGTACTATAAAGACAAGCACTAGTGAAGCACAACTTTTCTGTAAAGTTTCCCAAGAATTCCTGTTGCTTCCCGCAATGCAGTTCAAACTCTTATCAAACATTTCGGGTAGCAGGCTCTGTTGAAGATGCTGATCGAAGTGAAAGATCACCTAAACTAAACAACTGCTGCTTGATATTTCGGATGCTATAGCCGAAAGTCCTTCAAACTCATTGCTAAGTTAGCACTCTCCCAGATTGCTTTCTACGGGGGATAGCGAAACAAGCAGTCTATTGCAACAGACCACGTACGTTTGACGAACTAAAAACCGCAATAACTGCATACGTACGAGACATTCCAGTACACCAGCCAGTTAAAGTGTTTGAAAAAAAATTGAAACGTGCGCAGTGTTGTATTGACGTTGGAGGAGGTCATTTTCAAAGCCTTTTAAATACAAATACAAAGTAATAATAAAGTTTCTTCATTACACTCCCATAATTTCAGTGCACAACAACTTTCCGAACGCTCTGTATAAATTATTTTCTTTTTTATTTCCGAGTTAATATTTTAATCTCATCATAATTATTTCTGGATCTTCAGAAGTTGTAATTCTGAATCTTCAAAACTTCGTATGTTTTTTTTTTATATTCCAGTCTTTTATCTATCGCCAAATTTTTTTATTTTCGTACAGTGTTTTTTCACTAAACCTTGATGTGTTGATGTATACTCAACCGACCTAGCTTCATCTCTGTTCAATGTTCTACTTTGAATTTCTTCCTTTCTGTTTGTACAACGAACAAATTTTATATTAAATCAACCTACCAAATTTTCAACATGCTCTTGGTATAATACATTTCAAAGACCTGTATTCTTGTCTTTAATTTTCCAATTTTGTACCTATTTCCCTACCATACATTTAATCAGCACCAGCCAAAATTTATAAACGTAGTTTTTAATTGATAGAGAGTTATTTATCATTTCAATTCCGGTAAATTCAGAATATTCGCCCTCCGATCTTTGAGACCTGATTCGGGTTCTCCATTAGTGGGATTCTGTAATTCTGTCTTCATGTGTTGTACTTATATTTATGGTTGCTCTTTTGTTTCCAGACTTTAATACTTGTTAATTTAGTTTCTGTTATTGTTCTTCTTCTTGTCGCTTTTTCGATATCCTCTATTTCTTTCTATAGTTGTTGGTTGAATTTCAGCCTGTATCCTTCTGTTTTCTTGGTGCCTATGGTTGCAGTGATCTCTCTAGTTTCTTTAAGGTTCCAGGTCGGTAAGGTGTAATGTTTCACTTCTGTGTAGTACTGATCTCTCCACTTTGGCATAATGTCTGAGGAAAAAATTAAGTTAACCAATTATATTAGGATGCTCTTAGATACAATTAGAGTGTTTGGTATCGACAAATAAAGTAAAATTACCTTAAGAAAAGTATATTAACAGGTTTCAAAAAAGATAATTATAACAAAATCTATTATAATAGTACGTAAATGAATTTTATATTTTAAAGCGTACTTAATTAGATAAAAACTAAAAAGAGATATTTAAGAAAATAGACATTAGCTTTACTGAGTTTTTGCAATTTCAGAATAAAGGAACTGCTCTCATTTTATTTTTCATAATATATCCTTTTAATAATTAATATAATAGAAAACCATGTATGAATATGCTGAAAAAAGTATAGGTATTTATGATATAGAAAGAAATACGTAAAGTTTATTTCTTATATATACGCGCGTAATAAATTATTATGAGAATTTTTATTACCTTCACCACTTTGTTATTTATATTGTGTTGAACTATTATTATTTATAAAACTTAGCTGTTCATTGTTACTTCATTCAAAAAAGTAGTTCCTCGTGATGTGAAAAAAATTAATTAAAAAATGGTAAAACGATTATAATGGTAAAGGAATAAACTAATTAAGACGTTAAGAAAATTACTTAATAAGAAATGTTTCTTATTATAATTTTAATCTCATCAAACCTTAAAATTACTGTTGGTATTTTGGTTTAATATGTCTGACACAAATATATATATATGGTCTCCTCTTAATACGTGCATTATAAAAAAATATTGAGTGTGGAAAAATAAAATAAAATTTGTTGAGTTGTTTATGTACTCATAATTACATTGTGGAATTTATGTTATGTCTATCCCCAATCCATCCTCTTTTAGAAACTTTAGACGGTGTTTTTGAAGGGATTATCGGATCGAAAATTTTAAGTTGGCTTATTCCCATTAATAACTGAGTAATATAAGTCATATACAACCAAAATTTACAACGTTTTAATCAATTTACTTATAATCTTTTGGAAGTTATACCACTACTCTCAATCGAGACTGCATTACGAACAATATTTTCACGTTACAGTTTTATTTATTTTTCATCGAATTTCGTTAAAAAAAAAAATTAATAAATTTATTTTATCTATTCATTAATTTCTTTAATAATACAAATTGTAAAAAAGTAGGAATTCGTCATTTTTATCAGGTAACAATATTTTAAGCTGACATAAACCCCTCCTCCAGCCATCATCACCAATCCTTTCCTCGCCAAAAAAATTGAAAGCAGTCATCAGGAGATACATAGCTGATATCCCAATCAACTTGATTGGAGGGAGAAGCCGTTTGATTTTTAGCCAATCACGACAAGACCTCTATAGCCAAGACCTCTCCATCCCATTTCAATTTTATTGATACTCTTACTCATATTGAAAATATGAAGTACAGTCAACTTTGACCTTTGTAAATAGTTTAAAAATTTAAGAGCTGGTTAATATATAAACGAACTGAATTATACTGACATTCTTTCGTTTATTTCTACGTGTATTATTCTTAATGAAGAATCCTTAAATACTCTAGATTGTTTTATTTTATTTTTAAACTTTTTTCTTTGAAAATTTTAGTTGAAACTCACCCTTTGTGATTAATTACATAAAAGTTGATAAAAATATATAGGCTTTTATTTTTCACATTTATAAACTATTTATTATATTTTTGTACCCAACTATGCTTGGACGGCGCAATCAAAATGCCTTAATATTTTCAAAAGTCGTTAAATTTATAATCAGTATATGAAAATGTATTAATATACATTTTGATGATATCAAGAAAGTTTTGATGTGTTGTATCATTAAAACACTTCAAAAATAGACAAGTAAGCAATTTCTTTTATCAATGGATGATGTCTTTACTTGATGGAAATCCGTAATAACAAATTGGAAAATGAAAACGAAATATGTTTTTTGATTTTTACAAGATTAATTAAAAAATGACAGCTATTTAGATAAGCAGTACCTCAGATTTTACGTACAGAATACTCTGTACATTGTAATTGTATTCTGTACATAACTTCTGAGGAAGGTATTGTGTCGAAACAGCTGTCATTTTTAAATTAATTTTGTGAAAAAAAAAAAAAAAAAAACATATTTTGTTTTCATTATCGAATTTTTAATTTCTTTTAATATTCTGACCTGTGAATTCGTATGCTATGTACAATACTAACGGAAATAATCTTTATGTTTTATCGAGATGAACTTTTTCCTTGAATCTTCTTTTACATATAACATTTTTATATATTTAAATAAGCAATGTATTACTTCAATGCTTTTCTCTGTCGTAAAAGGAAGTTGTCGCTTTTTTAAACGTCACCATTTATATTCATCGGTTTTCATTTCTTAATTACCTTGTGCTATTTGTCACCAACTATTTCCTCTTATTCACTAGTAATGATCACGTCATCATCTATAGTAGCGTACAAAGAAAATGTACGATAGAAAGTTCATTCCAGTCTTTAATCTCATTTATATGTTAATTTTACTCAACATTTCAAAATGTTTATTTCGTTTATTGAAGAAAAATATATACTGCAGTAAGTATGGATCAATTTTTATCATTTTCCTACACTTTGTCATGCTGTTAGCATGACAAATATATATACAATAATATTAATTTAATTTATATATTTTAAGTTTATTTTTTTTTTTTACATTTTTATACATGTAATGTATAAAATGTGTATTCAAATTATTGAAATTTATCTTAAACCTTAATATATTCGCCCGAATATATTAGTGGAGAACCAAAATATGTAGTACCGAAAAATTGTTAACTTCAATTTATTTTCAGTAGCTTATAAAACAAGTTTATAACTTGGATTTCTGCTTACATTTTGTAAGTTTTCTTTTGTTTCTACTAATAGAGTTATTTCAGTCAACATTAAACGCTACTTCACTGAATTTTCACTGTCACATATTGATGCAACGATATGTACTTTATTTTCAGGTTTAACTAAGTATTTTTTCTTGGCTCTTTACTTAAACTCTAAATTTTGTTATAAAAGAAGAAAGTAACACATTGGCTGTCGTTCACCATTTTGGTATCTATTTTAAACACATTTTTCACCATAAGTATAAGCTTGAATTTTGTGTTGGAATTTTTTTATCATGAAAACATAAGTCTGATCGGAATTTGAATTTGGAATACTCAAATTTAAAGACAAAACCACCACTAAACTGCTGTTTTATTTGTATTGACACATCTATCTTTTTTTTCTTCACATGTCTAAATTGTGTGAAGTGAGATCAGTATTTACTCTAGTAGTGTTACGATTGCTTAAATTTTCTCTTCCTAATTAACAATATTATAAAGTTAATTTTAATAAAATGGTTACAGAAGGCTCTTTGTATCTGCCATTTGTTACCTACATCTTGTGCATGGCGCAAATGCTTTCAACTTCTGGAATCATCTTGCCTAAACAACGAAACCTATCCCCAGGTATTGTAGCTAACCGGCCTTGGTGGTTTAAAACAAAAAAAAAACCGTCTGTTCTATGTTTCGAGTTTTCCAAAATATTTGGATAATGTACGTAAAAATTCCAATTTGCATACACGTTTGAAATTGACAAGCTATAGAAAAATATTAAACACTTGCTTATTCTTTTAAATTTAAATTATTAGTAGCATCAAAAATAAATATATAAATAATAATATGCATGCATGTACTAGTATTGAAATGACGATCGGAACTTGTGGTCAGACTTTCAAATGTACTTAAATTTTATCAAAATTATACGAGCCTTTTTGAAAAATTCAGTTTCCAAATTTAGATATATTTAAAAATATGCAGATATCATTATTTGCCATATTGCTAACCTTGACGTTTGGGTTTAAACCAAACTATTAATTTTTAATGATAAATCTAACCGATATTGCCTTCTTCGTAACGTTTTGGACAGATCTTCCTCAATGACACCAGTACTGTTCTTTACACTAAACTTCACATAAAATTATTCTGGTTTATACAAACACATTAAGATGTATTTATTTTAGGTATTTGTAAATTTCATACTGTTCCCTGCATATTTTAAGAAAAATTAAACTTGCACATTATGAAATATAGAAACAGATATCACCGGTATTTTAAATTAATAGACGCAAATTTTAAAAGTATTTTCAGTCAAATTCTATCCTAATCAAATCCTATGTATCTTCCTTAATAAAAAAGAATTAACAGTAACGGAACTTGCAAAACCACCCCCAAAGGAAATCAACTGAAACATTATTAGTAATTTAAGAAAATTTCGTTTGAAGAAAATCTATTATAGCCTGTAATATTTAATTTAAATTTTTATTTTTTTTTTACGTAGTGTGACAGAAATATTTTATAAACGAGTTACATTAAGAAATAGGAAAGACTTAAACACAATAGTTTTTTTTTAATTTTCTCCTTTGGATTTTTACAAAATATCATAAATTAGATTAGTGGCATTGATTTTAATGGATGTTTAGTATTTGTTGCGGTAAGTACTTTTGCCACTGTTATTACATCGTATTTTAACATTTCTCACTCTTTTTCTGTTTAGTTTCCGAAACCACTGTAAGGTATTACTTCAGAGAATAAATGAGGATGGTATGTAAGAATGTAAATGAAGTGTAGCCTTGTTCAGTCTTAGGTCGATCATTCCTGCGATATGTGGTTAATTCAAACCCAACCATCAAAGAACACCGCTATCCACGATCTAGTATTCAGATCCGTATAAAAGTAACTGCCTTTATTAGGACTTGAACGCAAATCAAACAAATCTAACTTATCGGGTTGGTCTAGCGGTGAACTTGTCATCGCAAATCAGCTGATCTCAAAGTCGACAATTTTAAGGTTCAAATCCTAGTAAAAGCAATTACTTTTATGCGGATTTGAATACTAAATCGTGGATACCTGTGTTCTTTGGTGGTTTGGTTTCAATTAATCACACATCTCAGTAATGGTTGGCAGTAGTGTACAATATGTATACCGAAGTTGGGACAAGTTAAAGATCATCCGACGCTGCTGGGTGAAGTGCGGCATGTGTGAAACCCCACGCGAGGCTAGACGAGCCAAGACGACTGTTCAAGACTGCACTTCATTTATATTCATATATATCACTCTCATTCATCCTCTGAAGTAACATCTTACGTTGGTTCTGGAGGCTAAACAGAAAAAGGAGCGTATTCAAATCTGTAACTAACTGTCTTTACTAGGATCTACCTTACAACTCTCGACTTCGAAATCAGCTGATTTGCGATGAAGAGTTAATCACTAGATCAATCCGATGGGTTTTACTTTAATATTTTGATCTAGCAAACGATTTTCCTTTAATATCTTATAGTAATTTATTAATAAACAGTGTTTTTGATAGTGGAGGAAACAAGAATAGGCTCAAAATACACATAAATTGTTCCCTATTTTGGAATTTGAGCGCGGAGGTATTATAAACATTTTCCGTTTCAACTTAGTTATTTAATTAAAAATAACATTTTTTAAGTTTTGATCTAATAAAAATATAAATACATTGAATAAATTTCACTATTTAATTGTAATTCAAAAATGTTAAAATGATTTTCAATTTAAAAATATAAAAATAGGATTACTTTTTTCGTAGAAGATATTGGATTTAATATATTTACCGTAATTTACGTGCAATATTTAAATATGTTTCGGAAATTTGAATTTCTGTTTAAAAAACATATAAAATAAACTGATGAAAATTGAAACGTTTTCTCGTCTTTTTCAGTATTTTGATTATTTTAATGCCCCAGTTAATTATAAAAATTAACTTGTTTATTCTTGTTACTTTTCGTTTATTTTCCTGTTTATGTCTTAATTTTATTTGTCATAATATCAGGCTGCACGTATCTAAAATTAGATTAATCAAAGTTTCATTAGTTGCTGTATTTTACATACCGCTTTTAATCATCTGTATGGAAAATTTTCTTTTAAATTGTACGTATATATAATCTGCTTAAAGTTTTTAATTATTCTTTTTCTCTCCCATCAATAAGAAATAATTATTTAAAAAAATTAAATTTTATTTTGAAAGAATGAAATTTATTTAGAATATTCTTTTTACAATGTAATATCGTTATGAGGCAGATATTTCCATATAATGTTCTCCTCATTTTCCCTTGTTCTGATAACAATGAGTTAAAACATTAAACCCATGTACTGAAAACAATTTCATTAACTATGAATTGAATTACAACAATGCCTAACACGTTCATCCTACTGTATAATATTTATAATTAATAATCAATCATATGCTTAGTAAGAAAAAATTGAAAATAAATCGGTTAGAAAATAAATTATGTCATGTAAATGTAGTGTGATTTAAATTTCGTATCTATCGCATTTACTTAATTTTTTTTCTATTAAATAATGATTTTTCAGATTTTAAAATCTATAGGTCAATTAAAAAAATAATTTTACAAAGAACTGTATTTATGTCTTACTGTTCTTAAAATTTCTTTTGAATAATTCATTTATCGATAACGATTTTTTTTATATATTTATCTTTACATGATTATCCTAAAATTTCTGGACGATTAAAGAAATTTTAAATCAATAAAGATAAACAGTTAAGACTGAATAGATATTTACTGAGATAAAACATTTGACAATTGATCTGATTTCACTTCATATTCTTGAATATATTTTGAGGAAGTCAATTAAAAATATTAAATGATTACCCTATTAGATTAATGTCTCATTTTAAATGTTTTATTTAGTAAAGAAGAACCGGAGAAGGTAGACGACGCTAATTTTTTTATGTTCGTCTACTGTATTTCCTGTATGGTGTTGACAATATATTGGTTATGGTGCTTTTCAGATAAAGCCAGATCTAATTCCTGCATTCAATAATCAAAGCACAGACTAAAACAAAACTTTTAATTCTGAAAACTTGTATGAATAGTCGGAGTTCTGCATTTTTTAACATCACAGCATCATTACGACAATAAATTTATACTTAATTAAGATTTTTTTCTTCATATAAACTTATTAATAACTATCCTGTGATAAATGGAAAAAACATATGATCTAAATATGCATAATTCTGAATCCAAGATTTAATTTAAAAGTAGTTTTAAGTCTCTCCCTAAGACAAAATTAAAATAAAATTATCCCTTTCAGCTTTTATAGAAATTTATTTCACACGACAATAAACCTTTAACTTACTTAACTAAAGTTACTCTTCTTGAAGATGTTATCAAGAATTTTTATCTTGAGCCCTCCGACAGAGTAATTTCTACTCCTTCATTATCTTCTGTACTGCATCCTGACACTATCCCATTGATTTGCCTCGCCTAAGAATCAGGTGTTAGATCCTTGTGGTTAGGTTAGTCCAATAACAGTTTCAATTAGTTATTTCATTTAACCATCAAAAAGATGTAGTAAAATCTAAATCCCTAAGAAAAATCTGCTTTTTCGATTTATGGATCGTCAAAGAAAAAGTAATATTTCTATTTCGTTTGTTGTTAAAATTATGTGTGTCTTATTGAGGTAAATCTGGATGTTTCTTTTCTGGAATTACCTTTTCCACACCACTAGAGAGAGAGAGAGAGAGAGAGTGAGAGAGAGAGAGAGAGATAGAGAGAAAGTGAGAGAGGGTTTCTTTGGATTCCTAAACTCAATAACTAGATCGGCATAATCTAACCAACGAACTTTTAAACTTATCGGAGAGCTTATTAAACTTTGTAACTTTAAAGAATAAGTCTACGTATTAGATATACAGAGTGATTAATGAGGAATGATAAATCATTTGAGAACTGATTATAAAGCTTGAAATAAGGGGAAAAATTCATACAAACATTTGAAAATGTTTTGTTATCGAGTTACGGCTAGTGAAAAATTTCACCCGGATTTCAGTTCATCCGATGAAATGAGGTCATATTAAAATGTTTAAGGCATTATTTAAACGATAAACTTGATGGCTTGTTATGTTTTTTGATCTGAAAAATCGAATAAAAGTCCCAGAATAGTATTTTGAGTAGGTTTATTAATATTCAACATAAAACAGAAAAATTCGGTGATGAAAATCATCAGGTTTTTTAGGGTTGAAGTGCAATAGCTTTGTTAAATGAAAAAAATGAGTAAATTTTATTATAAAAACTTGTAGAAAGTGTAGTTTTGAGAATACTGATGTAATAAAGTCTATGAAATAATCAACTTTTTTTTTATTAAAAACAAAACGTAATAGAAAATTGTTATGAATTTGTAAAAATTATAAACAGCTGTTTTTAGTGCAATAAATTTAGACCTTTGAAAATTTGGGTTGGCAACATTAACAGTACGCTTTAATTTGAATACTATTTACTGTTGTCATAAAATTGTGGTTGCGTGTTAATAATAAACTTTAAGCGGTTTAGTTGTTTTTGACAAAAATATGATTGTGTTTAATTATTTTTCAGAATCAAGTAAAGTAGGTTTTTACGTTTTTTATGCTTTAAACTGGACCTACATTTTTCCAATTGAATCTAAATTTAAAAAAGTGAAATTTTATTTTGAATGTTCTGTTTTGAAAAATGCCTCCTCTCTTCACTCATACACAATACGCTAATATGATTGTGTACGGCTTTGCGATGAAAGTGCTCCAGCTGCGGTGGAAGAATGCCGAAGTAGGCATCCTGGACGAGTAATTCCAAACCGTAAAGTATTTTGTATAACTTTTTAATAATCTTCGTGAGAATGATTCACTTCCCAGCGCTTATGTTTCAACTGAACTCAACCGTTACATGGTGATGAAAAGGTAAATATTCTTCCAGTGGTACAGCTTAGTCCTACAATGAGCACGTGAAGAATTTCTACGCGCTCAACATTCCATAAAGTACAGTATGGAGGAAATTATATGCTCAATCCTTATCATCCCTATCATCTTCAGAAAGTTCAACTCTTCAAGATTGGTGACCTTGCCAGACGACTGCAGTTTTATCAATTGATTAACAATAATTACCACTTAATTTTGTTCAACTATTTTCGGACGTAGCTACTTTTACCGTAGCGGCATAAACAACACACGGAATCTACACCGGTGGTCTGAAGAAAACCCACAAACTGTAGTCGAATGAAATTTCTAGCAACAATTTTCGGTGAACGTTTGGTATGGTATGATCAATAACCAATTAATAGGCAGACACTTTTATACTAGAACAAAGTGTCCCAAGGAGAAATTATCTGGAATTTTTTCACAATGAATTTCATACAGTGCTTGGTAATTTGTCATTGGCGAAAAAGATTATATGTACTATCAACTTGCTGGAGCACCAACAACATATTTCACGATTGAAGTATGAAAATTTTTAGATGAAAAGGTTTCTGGTAAATAGACTGGACGTAGAGAGCCGGTAATTTGATCAGGGGAACTTACATGTTAAACTGATCGCTTGCATTCTCAATGCTGCTGCCCTCATCAAGGAACGCGAAGATATCATCAGGTTGGCGACAGAAATTGTAAGGAAACGAGTTGAAAAGTGCATCGATATCAATGGTGCAATTATCGAACATTTATTGTAAATTAATACAGAGTAAACCATACTGAGTAATTTTTAAAAATAAATTAAGTGTATATCAATTTTCAAAAATTATAAATTCATTGTCTAAAAACCGCTGTTTTTAGTTTTTACAACATAATTTTCTGTTACTTTTTTTTTTTTTTTTAATAATAAAATTGGTTTTTTTCATAAACTTAATTACATCTATTTTTTCAGAGTTACGTCCGTTACAAGTTTTGATAATAAAATTTACGCATTTATTAGTCATTTAACAAATTTATTTGTACTTTAAACTTAAAAAAAACTGTTTTACTTCATCGAATTTATCAGTTTTACGTTGGACAACATAAAAATCACGGGAAGATACATTTCTAGGACTTGTTTATTCCATTTTTCAGGTTAAAAAACGTAAAAGAAACCATCAAATTTAAAAATTTCAGTATTACCTCATTTCACCGGGTGAAGTGAAATTCCTGCAAAATTTTTCGATAGCCGTTAGCTCGATAACAAAGCGTTTTTGGACATATGTTTGTATGAGTTTTTTCGCTATTTAAAGCTCTAGATTCAGTTCTAAAATTATTTCTCTTTCCTGATTAACACTTGTTATCAAACCTTCATTCTTAAAGCAGGATTCTTTAAATTATTTTCCCCCTGATTATTGTTATTGTTTTTTAATGATTTATGTTTTTGTTACTTTTATAACTAATTTTTTCTTGATGAGAAGAATTTTCTATAATGAAAGTTTTTGGCGGTTGTAAACTTTGTTGTATAAAAGCTGTATAACATGTTGAAAATATACTTGGCAGAACTATTTCGAAAATAATTAAACAATCTGAATACGTCTATTATACTTCCAACACAATTTCTAATAATATTTTTCTTACCGAATAAATTATAAAATTTACTTTTCTTTATAATTAGACTATCAATATATTGTCTTTGAAAAAGAATCCTAATAGTAAGAAATTTATTCATTAACTTAGTTTATTTTTTATAGATTTTTACAAAGCTTAAATATAAAAGAAATTCATAATGACTGAAACATTATTTCTATGTAAGTTAACTATAATTTTGGAGAACATATTCCTTAGTTAAAAATTAGAAACAAAAGAAGGGTTGAGAACAAAGGAAAATACTAGGATAAGTTATGTTGAAAAGCAGAGTTTAAATAATAAAATAGCGTTTTGAACAATAAGATTAAATTTAATTTCAGTTCTGTGTAATTTATTTAGCCATCTAAAATATTAATATTATAATACTTTTTATTAAGGTATAAATTAAATCAAGAATAATTATGCTTTAAACCTAATAAATAAAATTTTCCAGTATCGATATCTATTCCTGCAGTAAATATATGATGTGTTCACACAAAAAATTCTAAAATCCCGATTGCTGGCATTATATAAATTATTCCTAATTGTCCAAATGTTATAATTTTTTCACTTTCATTTGTAATAATATGGAATATTAGGCCAAATCTTGGTAAAATTAGAATATATACTTCTGGATGTCCAAAAAATCAGAATAGGTGTTTGTATTAAATAAATAATACAAAAAAAAAATAAATAATAATAGTTGGTAAATACATGTTACTTTTTGTTTTTTTTTTATTTCTGGGATTATTTTAATCCCAAATGGACTAAATCCGTAATCAGTAACAGTATTACTGATTATGCAAATTACTATATTCTATATCTGTAAAATATTGCTTTTTTTGTAATATACATAGAAACAGTAATATTTTTTTCTTTTTTTAATTTACAACAGATGTTTATTGTAGTGCATCAGTAGATGTTAATTACATTTTGTTATTATCGTGTGTCTTTTAATAAATTAACTATATCCTATGATTTCATATAGTTATATCTTGTTTCACAAAGAAACCATTTTGATTATAGTGAAAAAGTTCAATTTTTATTGCAAAAGGAAAAAATGTAATTTAGTTACTTTTCCTCGTAGAACGTTATTTTCATACTAATGGCATCATACGATGTAAAATTTAAAACAAAGTGAATCTGTTAATAGAATTTTTTAATTCATACATACTGATGGCATCATACGATTTATTATTTTTTTATCGTATAAAAAAATAAATAAATAAAATAAATAATAAAAATAATAATAATAATAATAAAATAAAATAAATAAATAAATAAAGGATAAAATATCGTATTAAATAAAAGTAAATCTGTTAATAGTACAATACCTATGATTGTAATGAATAATTGAAAGGTAGCTGCAACTACAAACAATATAAACGTTCATTGCCTTCAGAAATATTAATGAAAAAAAAAAAAAATAGTATAAATTTGCTATGGCCCACATTACTTTAAAATTTCAGTAAAAAGCAACAGAGACGTAATAATGTTGGGAATTAGTTTTTTTAGGGCCATTTTAAACTTAAGTGAAATATATATCCCTGTCGCAGCTTCGCCTGCGCTATAAGGCTATTTGCGTTTCCCGTTGCGGTCAGAGAATGTTTAGACGGTCAGAGCTCTGCCCTTGATCCTCCCCTGTGTTCATTAAACTTATGAATGTGAGAACGAATGATAATGATTAATAAAAATTAAAGCTTGTTCAGTTTATAAAATATATCAGTATTTTGTGATCTCTTCAGAGTAACACTTTGGTCAGTAAGGACCCGAAAATTTTAGTGATCTGAAGAATGCGGGTTTCAGAATAGTCGGTCTCTATCTCAAAATGATTAGTTATAACTAATAATTTTGATTACTCGTACTTCGTGCGGGTAAAAATGTATTTTGCTCCATAAGGAATTATAGGTATTATAGGTATTTTGCTCCAGTAACACCACAAGGAAGCGACCGTACTTCGTTTCTAATTTTTTTAAATTTTATTAATTTTTTTATTTTACGTTTTTTAGTCAAGAACCGGAGGCAGATGCAGCCAATCGCATTGCACATACAGTAATAGTGTCGGTGTCCGTGTTTGTTAGCCGCCGCGCCGTACACTGTCGTACCCCTTAAAAAATCGAAATTCAAACAAACCCGAAAATGGTATTTAGATATTATCTGAAGAGTATTTACAAGCCTAAATCTAATGAATATTTCTTTAATTATTATTGGATATGGGGGAAAATTTACAATCGTTAAATATTTTTTTACCTTTCTTCGTCCCTGTCAAAGTTGAATTTAGAGACACTTAGAAAGTGGTTTTTAGATGTCCATATGAAAATTTCAAAAAAATCAAGTTGATATCATCGTTTGTGATCGAGAAATTAAAAAAAATAGTAAATTTCATTGTTACTCCATTTTATTCCTTTAAACCCAGAATTTCAAAAAATCTTTTCTTAGTGAGCATTTACGCCGTAAGAAGAATATCAATACAAATCCTCAATTTATCTTCAGTTTTTTTTGCTGGACATTGATTATGATTCACTCAAGACATGCTCATTTATTTATTTATATATATATTAATATTATGCAATACTTGGTCTTTTTAATTAATTATTTTTCTTATCATGAGCACTTAATGGAGATAATCACTAGTATTTACCACTAAGACTTTATATTCAGTTACGTAACATTAACTTGTTTTTGTTTCAATTCTGTAAATAGTGCATATAAGTTCAGTCTAACTTTAATTAAAATGTGTGCTGATTACACTGCTATTACTGACATTAAATTCCATATTTTAGAAGAGAATTGCTGATCTCTAGGTGGAGTGGTAGCGTCTCTCCATTTCAACCGGAGGTTCTGGGTTGGAGTTCCGATAAAGCAGCAGATTTTTTCACATTGCAAAGTATTTAATATCATCCTCTGCATCGCTGCGGATAATAGCTGTTATACAAAAGCCATTCGGAAATTTCTCGATCTGACATTGAAAACATAAGATTTTATTATTTATATTTCTCTTGCAATTTGATACGATTTAGATTCGATACGACAGATTGATAAATTGCAATTCGATACGACTTTCCAATTTACCAATCCTCAAAATAATGCGATTTGTCAAACTCTGCAAAATAAACAGTTGTCTCAGCTTAGACCGCATCATTTGAAGTGAATGTTCGTCGAGCGAGCAAGTTTTCTAGATTTGAAAAGAGAAAATAATCGTTGGAAGCTAACTCCGGGGAATACAGCGCATTTGGGATGACGTCGAAGCGTAGGTCATGGAGTTTTGCCGCAATAAGCCGAGACGTATATGCAGATGCATTATCGTGGTGAAAGAGCACCTTCTTTGTGGCCGATCTGGACTTTTATTCTTAATAGGCCATTAAATTGGACAGTAGTAAAGCATAATACCACCCGGGGATATCCTGCCATTTTTCAGGTAATCTATCCGGCACTACAAACCTTAGCATTCATATAAAAACCTAAGCCGTGACTTTTCTTGCAGATGGAATCGTTTTCGTTTTCTTTGACATATTTTTATCTTCTCTCAACCAGTTTTTGACATGCGTTTGGTTTCTGGCGTATAATGGTGAAAACATGGTCTTCTACTATTATAAACTTCGAAGAAATTAAGCGGAATCGCGTTTAAATAAGCCTAAACACCTTTGAAAAAAGTTAGTCGAATGAGTTTTTGGTCGATTTTTAACAAACTAGTGGTAAAAAGCTTTTTAATACCCAAAACATTGTTTAAATTGTAATGAACACGATCTATCAAAATGTCTAAAATATCAGCAAGGTTGCGTATCTTTAATCATTTAATACGGCATTGTGTATTTCGTTTGTCGTAGCGGTTTTTGGGCATCCCGAGCGTCCATTTTCTTGAATGGATGTACGATAACTTTTAAATTCAGCAGCTTACATTTTCATTGTAAAAAAAACAAGGGGGAAAAAGTTCTCTGAAGTGGAATTAACTCTGTCGAGGTTAAACCTATTAAAAAAAGTGCTTTGTAATAGATTTTAATTTTGCCCATTTTTTTTTTTTTTAGAAAATGTCAAAACTTGTTTGCTTTCCTTGATTGCCATAGACAAGAAACTAAACACCCTGAAACTTTCCAGCACTTCATCTAAAAGAAACAGTTGAAAAATATTGCAGTCATTTGGTCTTTTTTGCTCCGTTTCTATGTTAACCTGAAAATTTTCTAAACATCTTGGTATCATGTCACCCAGCACGAACAGAGTGAGTGCATAGGAGTTAATTACTTTAAGGTTTTCTCCTTCAACAGAACTACAAACATTTATTACAACTATTTTTATTGTTCTATAAAATGTAGATATTTAACTCTTAAAAAAAGTATCGATATTTATTAGCATTTATTTTTATATGTGTTATTTTTAAATATATTTTAAATTTAAATCTACATTAATTGAATAATTTGTCTGAGGAAATCATAATTATCAAATCTTAGTTCATTTATTTTATTTTTGTTGCACTTTATTATTAAAAGCAAATTTCTTAAACGGATCTTTTGATTAATAATTTTTCAGTCTTCACGAGTTATTTATATTTTAAGATTTACGTTTTATTTATCTTAACGCGATTAAATAATTATGTTTTTGTTTTCATAATTTATAAATTCGGAAATATTTCTTAAAATGAAATATTTGTTTGTCGTGCCGATTTAAGATTTTTTACTACTATTGTCTCAATGTTATATTTTATCTGCTTTGTTCTAGATGCATGACTTAAATTTAGTTATACTCGTAATTTAATTTGTTTATCACTTTTATAATTTAAAAAATATATTTTACATACTTGTAATGTGTTTTATATATTGATGTATGAATTTTTTCTTTTAATGTTTATAATTTGATTATTTCGTTCTCATGTTTACTTTGACATTATTTATTATCTCTTTTATGTATTTTATATTGAAATAACATTTTGCTACTTCAGACGCATATTTTGTTGAATTTAGTTTTTCATATAATGTTGTCTAGACTATTATCCTCTGATAAAGTATTGACTATGAAAGAGCTCACGGTTTCAGATATAATTATGCAGCAAATATTAGAATAAATATAGAATTATTGTTTTCCTCTGATATGATGCAGTATATTATATTTGTTAATAATGAATAAAATTATATGTTTATATACTCATGTTTATTTATTTATACGTATAGTTAATTATTTTGTGTTGAAAAATAGGTTATCGATAAATGTAGTTATAAGTTACAAGATAATTATTATTATTCAATTAATTATTATTATTCAATCAATTATTATTATTAAATATATATGCAAAAAGTAATTAACATTACAAACAATAAAAAAGTTGATATTGTAACAAGACCGGTATAACGGACTTGAACAACGGATTCCTACCAACTAAGAAGAAAGTAATAGAAATATAATAATGGTAGGAATCTAGAAAGGGGCTAAAAGAAAAACCCGTTCAGTAAAAGTAACGGGTACGTTTCACAATCGTCTCTAGTAATACTGCCCACTGACACACCTAAACAAATGATTGTTCCGTGAGAAGAGTTACCGGACCCTAGTTAGGATTGCATAGAAACTAAAGAGATCGGTCGATCGTTCTCCCGCTCAGCTGGTGTCTGGTCCGGCAGGTAAAGAAGATAGAAGTATAAATACTCCGGGAAAGATCAGTTAAAAGTCAATTCCGCGAGGATAGTCTGCGAGATGACGTCTGTGTGTTTTAGTTCTGCGAAACAGTCTAAACGAGACTTCAGTTCTGATTTCAGTCTGCGAGTGTATTCTGCAAGGAGGTAAGTGAAGTAGCGAATTTCTACTTAAGGTTTCACGTAATTACGGTAACATTGCAAGTAAATCCAGTACATGAAAACAAGAAATGGTTCGGTGAGTTACTGTTAGACTATAAGTGGGTAATGCCCAGCGATCAATTTCATTCATGAACTGTTAGCATAGTTTTATTAGTGAACAGCAGAGTCATTTTCTGAAAGAACTTTATACTTGTCTCTTAACTATTGTATTATTATTGTTAATACAAGATTAATGGTTAAAAGTGTTAAGACTAGCGGTCATGCCATGTCTTTTGTCAATGGGACTGAATTCTGCTTTTCATTATTTATCTACCTGTGAATAAATCCTGACGATTACTTTAAATTTTATTTTGTATGTAATCATTGTTTATTATTATTATTGCGGTTGTGATTACTATTTTTATTATTCTAATTATTATTGTGAGTTGTTTATTATGGTCGATTATTATTATCATTATTATTTTAATTGTATTGTTTTGTTTTACTTATATTCTTTAAATAATAAATTGTAATTATATAAGCATTTCCAATTGTCAATTTCTCAATATCCTGATTGATCCGCGAACACACGACAATATATTTTTGAAATCATCCGGAAGAGGATTAGTTGATTTTGTTATATTTTTTTTTAAATTATGAAATCATGATATTTATATAGCATCAAATAAAACATTTTATTATCCTAAAGTAGTAATAAAATCAAAAGATTTATCAGCCTTCTCGAAAATCGTTATTGCCAGTACAGTATAAAATTATATCACTTGAGATGTTTTATTTGTAAATGCATCTGGTTTTCTCAATGGATATAATTTTTGACATTGGTTTTTATTGAATTTTTTTTTTGTAACTTTTCATTGACTATATGTTATACAATGTTTTTCACATTTTGATTTTTTACTTCCTTGTACGAAGTACAACAAGTATTGATCGCGAAACATTTCGGTTTTCAGGATTCAACGGAAATATCCATTTTGACCATCCCTGAATCCATTTTGACTAGTTTCGGCGTAACGGCTGTACGTATGTATATGTGTCTCTCATAACTCAAAAACAATTAGTCGTAGGATGTTGAAATTTTGAATTTAGGACTGTTGTAACATGTAGTTGTGCACCTCCTATTTTTATTCCAATCTACTGGACCAAAAGTGTCCAAAAATCAAAATCAAATCTTTTTGGATTTTGGGTAGTTGTTGAAAACAACTGGGTAGTTGTTTTCCAGTAATGGGCCGTTACTGCATCGCTAATAAAAGATTATTGAACAAAAAATTTAGATTTAGGCAGTTATTAATTGGCCGACTTTGTCACGTATAATCAATAAAAAAGACGACTTAATCATGTATGACTAATAAAAACAATAGTTTTTCATAATAAATTTCACATTAAGAGAAAAGATTTTCAATGGTTTTCTCGTCAATTAATAATAATGAAATAAAAAAACATGGTAATAATAATAATACGTATTATTATTATTAATATATTATATAATAATATTATTATTTATTCTCCTTTATTATTATCGGTCAACAGAGTACATGTGGTGCGGTTTATAATGAGTTTTTCATGTTTATTTTGTTTATATTTCTATTTTTATCGTAGAAGGGATCTCATTTGTTGCATTTCTATATAAGATCTCAAATCATGCGATTTTTTTAATAATTAATTTGGCTCTAAATCTAATATTATATTATGTAGATTTATTTAGCTCTATATGATTTACATTTACATCGATTGAACATCAAGACATTTCCTAAATCTGGCAAATCTCGATGAAGTATTTATTTTATATTAGAAGAACTTATATTATTACATCGTTGTGTATATAATGGTTTTTTATGTGGAACAAGATAAGTTGGCGAACGTTTTATTACTTTTCTAAAAGCTTCTGCATTGAGTATGTGCTTTATATTAGTCGGTAGATAACACATTCGCTGTAAACGAAAATGTCATTAGTAATCGGTTTTTTTATTTGCATTTTATTACGTAGATAATCTCTTACAACAGTCAATATATGTAAACATTCTTCCGACGTTTTGTGACAAATAGATTTATGGATCGATGAAAAGTACGTGATATTTATTCTTGTCTAATTTGAAAGGCGCTTACGGATCAAATCATATTGACGTTTCCTTTCAGATTACATTCCTTTTGACAGCATTTCATGTATTCAACCATTTTACGGAGTCTCTGCTCATGTATAAAATCAGACATTTGATTTCGAATTCTTCCCCTCGAATTTTTAATCCATTTAAAGAAAAGCCTCTTTTTCATGTGTTACAAGAGAACTTTCTTTTCTCATAGGAGCAGTCTATCTATGTAGGCCTGCCCATATTTCCTCTTCGACGAAGTTACAAAACAAAAATAATAAAATAACATTTTGAAAAAAAAATTAAACCTATTTCGAAAATAAAAAAAGGCAATTTTTTTCGTTTCTAAGATTGTATTTTGCGCATAGTGGAGAAATTATAATTTTATTTTTAATGCAATATTTTTTCATTATTTCTTTTTAGATTCGATTCAATTTTGTTATTTTTAATTACTAGTATTTTTTTTTTTTTGTTATCCCTAATGCTTACGTTGCAATCTGATCAATTAGTGAACAATAATCACTCCCCCTCCCCTAATGTACAATGAGGTAAAAAAATCATCTCATTTACATGTATGACATGTAAATGAGATGTAGTCTTGTATAGACACAGGTCGACCTTTTCTGGGAAGTGTGGTTAATTAAAACCTAACCACCAAACCGGCCTCCATGGCGCGAGTGTTAGCGTCCTGGCCTTTCAACCGGAGGTCTCGGGTTCGAAACCCGGTCAGGCATGGCATTTTCACGCTACATATCATTCATCTCATTCTCTGAAGCAATACCTAACGGTGATTCGGGAGGTTAAAAAAACCATCAAGCACTAGTATCCACTGTCTAATATCTACTATTTAGTAAATCGGTATAAAAAGAACAAGTTTTTACTAGAATTTGAACCTCAGAATTTTTGACTTCGAAAATTAGCTGTTAAACAACTGATTTGCGACGATGAGTTAATCACCACTAGACCATAGTAGTGTGCTAATTACTAGTATTACAAAAATTATAAGTATTTTATACTCATAAGTAATTATATTATTATTAATAAGACTAAATCCAAACGAGATACATTTTTATAATGATAAATAACATAATAGAAATAAAATAATATATAACATAATTTTATAAGTAAAAAAAAAAAACAAATAGATCACTTAGGTATACAAAAAGATTAAATAATATGCAAGTTATACATCCTTTTTCCTCATTTTAAAATTAATTTATACGTTAGTTTATTTATCTTCTTGATTTATTAATGTAAAGTTGCATTTTTTAAATAGATATAAAACAATTATAAAAGATAATTAGTTTTTATTAATTACTACCGAAATTCTAGTTATTATTTCAATAGAACACTATTAGTTAACAATGATAAATTCAGTAGCGTCGTTACTTTCAAAGTATGTTTTCGTTTATTTTTGTCCTGTATCTTAAATAACAATAATCGAAAATTACACATTTATGTTATACGGAAATTATTGTAAATTATTTCTCCTAGCCTTGATTGAGAAATTATTATCATAAAATTTAATGAATAAATCTTATCCAGGAAAAAGTCGCTATACAACAAAGCATGCATTAATACAGATTTTATCAGTAGTTTTTACGAAGTCTTGTAAACAATTAATTCTCTGTTAATGATATGATTTCACTAAACATTACAAAAAGATTATTATGAGCAATAAGAATAACGCAAACTATTATGTGACATAACCTTTATTATCTACTATTTTTTATCCCCAAGTTACAATATTGAAGAAATTAAAAGTTCCTCTTTCTTTTTTTAAATATTTTTCTACGACCGTACAAGAAAACGGTAAATTCCTATTTTTCTGTTGAAACATAAGATATTTTTAATTTTTATTCTTGTATTATTTTAATTAACTTCTAGAAAATCTCCGCAGTGCGCGAGCTAATTGAGCAGTAAAAATGATTAATTTATGTTTTATACTAACAAAGAAAATCGATATAAATCTATTTCACTCGCGCGACTTTAGTTTAGTTAAATTTTTAATAATAAGTTTAAAAAGCGGGCAACAAAGTTGTAATACTTATTGGCATTAGTTATTTATTCTTATATAGTGGGAAAATAATGATACATGAAAAAGTTACCGAGGATTTCGTTTTTTTGGTTGAGGTAATTTATGAAAAGTTTTATTGTAAAATTATCATATATTAATAAAAAAAAAAGTGTAAAAATTTAAAAAAATCGATATTTTTTAATTCTTTTTCTACTCTTCCATCTCCAAAATCATCTTCAAAGAAATTTTTTCGATTTTTCTACGTTTATTATATTAAATGGAAAAAACTAAAAAAAATTCCACCGAAAAATCTATAACCGAAAAAAGTTACCAAAAATATTTTTTGGGGTGGGGGTTTATATGATGAATTTGTATTGTAATATTATTGTAAGTTATAATATTAAAAATTTCAATAAACTAAAATAGTTTTATCCGATTCGAAAAAAAATCGAATTTTTAAATTTTGATTGATTCTTCTCCCACAAAATTGTCCCCAAAATCTTTTTTGGAGGTCACTTCCAAAAATATGCAATAAATAAAAAATGGCACTGAGATTAATAAGAATAAAAAATCAGTACGCATATACTGACAATACTATAAAGTATGTTTGAAACATTTTGAGTAAATTGACCCCAAAACTTTACCAACAAATTGCTCCATACGTACAAAAGCCTCGTACAAAATTTCATTAAGATAGTTTTATCCAGTCAGAACTTATTAATCTTCAAACACACCAGCCACGTGCATACGAATATTCCCCAATTTTGTTTTTTGGGGTCACTGGTTCATGAAACATCAAGAAAAACCCCCACCCCATTTTTTTTTTACTGATTGCCGTACTTTCCTTCTTGCAGCTCTAGAGCTACGATGGCAGGAAAGTAAAAATGTTTACAGTAACAGAGAAAAAAGTTCTAATAATTTAAAAGTTCCCTTTGCAAATTTAATTTCACATTAGTACCTGTAAACGTGTTATGCAGGTCGATTGGATGGTAAAGAGTTTCCTGGTTATGTGTATATTAGAATGTTATATTGTTCTTTGCCTAGATGTTTCCAGAATGGTCTTTTATCGTATAAATGTACAGCGCAACTATCTATCTTCTAACTCGAGATGTTAGTTGCTTTATGCGTTGCAAAGCAATTTATTGTTAATAAACTTGAATTAATGTATTCAATAAGTTCTGTAGGGCGGATAAGGCGATGTTGCTGCTCTAACGTTTCCTATCTGCTCAGTCTAAGTGATATAGTTGTATTGTAGCCGTATTAAGCTTGTGTTTTAATATTTTCAACTCGTGTGATGAACTCTTTAATTAATTAACTCGTGGTAATTAATGAAAGTAAATTATATTTTTTGTTTTAATATGAACGTAATATGAAGGAATGTGATTTTCCTCCTAATATTTCGAATTCCACGCATAGATCTATATTTTAAGTAGTTCATAAATAAATTTTCTTAGTTCAGTATGTTTTTGAGAAGAGAGTTCAGTTTGGGAGTTACCTGTCAGTTGACAGATTTAACATTTATTTTTATTTTGTGCTAATTTTTTAACCTCAATATACGTTAATTACTAATTGCAATTGTTTAACCGTAGAAATTACGATTTCCCAATTTATTTTTGTTTGGAATAAATGATTTTTGAATGTTTTATTTTTCTTGATGAATTAATTCACTACAAAAGTTTTGAAGCTTGCTCCTGGGAATGTGGAATTGGAATTTTGTAGTTTATGAAAAATGCCTATTGATGAATGTTCATCTACCTACAATATACTTTCCAGTACCATATCGTCGCGGAGATCGGATATCGATTATTAGCGAATCTTTTGTTAATTTGTGCTAGCGTTCCTGTTTATTATTGTATTTTTTCCTGTTTGTTTATTATTGTATAAAATAATTCGTTCTGTTATTTTAATGATTCATTAAATTAATACTGTAACATTAATTATCTCATTTTAATTAGGAATACTGTTTATAATTGTAAATGTTTTGTACTTTGATGGGATTACCATCAAATATCTATCATCAGATTTCAATCATCATTAATTTACCCTAAAACCGGCATTTATATAGCATATGCAATTAAGTATCAAATTATTTTGGATTAATTAATTGATTTTACTAATTACGTAAAAATTTTTTTTATTAAATAAAAGCTGTAAATTATTACAGCTTTCTACGAGTTGAAAACTACCTTCTACGAGTAATTATAAAATATTTATACTTAGGCTTTCAGAATTTGGGTGAACACGAATTCAGACACCAAACATATTTCATTAAAAGAATTTCGAGTAATTGAAAATTAAATCTATTTTGTTATTCAAACGGGATTGATAACTTCTACTCCTACTAATGAGTGAGTATAACGGTTTTAATACAGTATAAATTTATATTTCAAATTTTCATTTTATTTATATTTCATATAAATTTTATATCGTCAAACATTAATTTATATTGATAGTCGTTTAAAAAAATGTAATAAGCAAGCATAATTAAGTTAATCTATTTAATTATCAAATATAAAATTTTTTTAATAATTTAAAAACAATTATTAGTAAATTTTTAATAATAAATTTATAATTAATGACATGTTATGTATAATAAAAAATATTTAAAAACAAATATTTTTATATTTTAAATTTAACAAATTAAACAATTTACATAATAATTAAATTTTGTAATAAATTTATTTTAAATTAACTATTATGTTGTTTTTTGAACTTTAATTTATCGCACTTAACTCTTTAAAAAAACGTTAATATATCAATATTTTTACTTAAAAATATAAATTCTTGTACATGTAGTAAAAATTTTTATCACGTACCTCAAGAATTCAAGCATAATTCTCACGATGTACTTAAAAAAAATCCTCACTATAAGCTTCTAAACCCGTTATTTTTATATAAATGCCAGAAACAAAAAAATTATTGAGAATAAAACAGGAAGTAATAAGAGAAGAGAAAAATTTTAATTTTTACAATATAAAAGGTAAACAGGAATAAATTTATCGCGTTAATGTAATTACTCTGAAATAGTTTCGGATTGTCACTATGTTTTCGTATTTTTAATACGATTTATTTTTGGAATTGTTTAAAAACAAGCGTCATCACTTATGATATACTAAATTTACCTAAAGTTACATTATTCTTTTTCAAGTATTATAGAAAATAAAGATATTGCTGAAAAAACACTTTGAAATATTATATTTAATACGTAAGTAATGATTAATGAGAATAGTTATTATTAATATTATTATCATTATTTTTTTTTATATACTGGTTATTAAGCGGGGGTCGCAACTATCATTATCTAACGAGCAATTGTTGTACTCGGTGGTCCTGAAACCGATCTGAACTTGTTGAATCCAACTATCGGGCATGACAAGTGAGATTAACGTGTAAGTCGTACAGCGATTTCTGAAAAAAATTTTAAGAAATATAACAGAAGCGCCGTTGGTTTACGTAAAACACTGAAATTCACGATTATCTGGGGTTATCAACCGTTCGAGAGGAGATACGGCGATTCGGTACAAGATACGGAGATTCGGAACAAACATATGATCCGAGTAGCGGTTAACCTCCTGGATAACAGCGAGGACGTTAGGCGTCTAAAGCGACTGCATACATTAGATGTAGTTCTCCGAGATTTGTGGTGATTCAGCTACCTTAGAGTGTTGTGCATCGTCAAAATTCTTCATTTCGTTTTGCCACTTACTTTTTTTGTTCTTAAATTTGTTTCACTGTTTCTTTGATTGATAAGACTATTTTTTGTGGGTTTCTTTGCTTTTTATGTTCTGAACTTGATTCATGTTATTTGGACTCATCTTTGTACGTATTTATTTATGTTTATTTTATAAATGTATGTTTATACATATGCATGTTTATGTTTATTTTATCTGATAAATATATATTTCAATGAAACCCTCTCTATATGATATTTTTTTGAATTCAAATTTACTTATGGTTCTGGTTAATCAAAACCGATTGTAAATTAAACACTGCGGCAAAAAACAATAATATAATCAATCTTTTTTTAAGGGTATTTATTTAAAATAAATTATTATTTTGGGTATATCTCGGTAAGTAATATTATACGATCGAAATATTTTATCAACTTCTCGAAAACAATATTGATGTCGATATCTATCAACAAGGTATTCAACGGTTAACATTCTACACTGGTAGAAACTTTACAGACAATAACTGTAATTGTGAAATTGTCAAACGTTTTGATAAGTACAAATAGTTGGACATTATCGGACTACATTGGAATACGCTGAACTAGACTTTATATTTTTAATAAGATATATATTAATCGTTTTTAGTTTGCCTTAAACTTTAAGTATGTGCACATGTTTTACTCTATTTACTTAGAATCAATTCTAATGTATAGTATTTTTACATGAGGAGGAGAGTTAGAGTGTTACTAAAGCTTTTTTGCGTTACAAAAATTTTATGAAAGCGGCGTTGAACTTTTGTTCAGCGCCGCTACACGTATTCGGTTTCTGTATCTATCCAATATATTCTCATATTGAAAATTCTAAGTAATCGGCCCCTTTTCATAAGAACCGTTTTACAATACATCTTCATGAATAAAACTAATACTTTTCGTAGATTTACAGCAAAAAATATTACAGCAGAATATCCGAGTAAAGAAGGATACAGCATATTAATTTTTTCTTGCTTATTATATCGCCACATAAGCTTGAAACTTGTGCGTGGGGTATGGAAGTGGAATTTTGTAGCATTTGAAAAACACCATGCCTAACCGAGATTTGAACCCAGAGATTCTTCTGGGCCGAGACGCTACCATTCCGCTATATAGATCGGTGGAGTGGTGATTAAATAAAATAAATCATTCAAGAGTATTTGCCCAAAATCTTGGAAATAGTTACAAAAAAACGTAATATTAAGAATGAAACAATTACAGATAAAGAAGGTATTGATTTGATTGTGTACTTCGATCAGAAAGGGAGGTTGCAGAACACTTTTTGGCCTCCAAAATTATTTAATATATTCATTTATTTGAAATGCTCCTTCGTAGGTGATATTTTATTCGTTTTTTCTTGTTTTAATTTTTATTGTACAAATAAAATTTACTGTTACTTTTTATTGAATTTAAATTATAAAAATATTAAATTTTTAAGGTCTTTTTAAGAAACAGTCTTAACTTTTCCTCTTTTAATGTACTGTAAAGCTGCGATTGGAAGGAAGTATTCCTGTTGTGAACAAAAACTTAAAAGTTATCTCATTTTTTATTTTTATTTTGAAAAATATTTTTAAGCAAATTAAATTTCTGTACACTGCCGTGTTTCGTGACCACGTAAAGATTTATTATAGTTGAACGTAATTATTATATATAAATTTATAGTAAGATATTATCCAAAAATAATAACTGTATTACTTAGAAGTACGTATTCACAATCAATATAAAAAACTTTTCCCCGTTTCCTAATTAGTCTGCGTAGGTGAAATCCGGGACTTTTGAAAATATTAACTATTAGCGGTTTTTTATTCAGGAATATTTACACAAATTATTAGTTTACTGGATAAGTATTCGTCAATAATTTTATTGTTTATTATTATTGTTGTTGTTATCATAGTAATGAAATCATACATTAAAAAAAAATCATTTTTAATTAATTTTAACTCTAAAAAAAATGTATTTTAACTGTAAAAAAAATGTAAATTTTTTTCCGAATATTTATTTAGAAGAAAAAATTCATTAACTGCATTCTGAGAAATATTTAATCACCTCTCTTTTATAAAATCAATTCATTTACTAGATATTAATTATTTTTTAACTATTACTATCTACACATTTTTTTTTACTGAATTCAATAAAATGAACCAATTTTTCTTAATTTTCTAATAAATATTTTTATATTAAAATAGCTGATTTAAAGAATGGCTAGTGAATGTAAAAACGTTAGTCCGAAAACATGCAGATTTGATGAGGGCAGTTTTTACCTAGTTAATAAGGCATATTTTAAAATATAAAAAAAATATTTTTCACAAGGGCGCAAAATCGAATAAGATTCATAAGTGATTTTGAAAAGCGGGCACTTTTCTTTAGTATTTTTGTAGTTACTTTAACGTAAAATTACTTTAAATTAATGAAATTGATTAGATTTATAGAAAAATTGAAATTAAATAATATTAATGTACAGTTTTTACAGTTATTATTAAGCGTGTTATTTAGCTTAAAATTTAGTAGGGAAAATATAACGCAATTGTTGTAATATTATTAAGTCATATATACATCTGATAAGAATCAATATTATTATTATTCTAATTTACTGTAATTAATAAATAAGTAACAGCTAACCACTTAAATTTATTTAAATCATACTAGATACTGCCTAGTATGATTTGTAACAATTCTAATGAAATGGTTAACTGCTAAAAATGGAAGTCTGGATTTAAACAAAATATTCCCATTACATAATTTTCGTATCTAATAATTTCAGAACTTAATATAAAAGAAAACATTTATTAAAAATTAAGAACTTACCTGATTTTTTAGAACCGATTAAATAATCAGAGAAATAAAAACAATAATGGTATTGTAGACTAGTATAATAACAAATATTACTAGAGATCGTTCTGTAACAGTTATTATTTTATTTACATTAGTAAAATAAATTAGTGAAATAAAGATGCAGAAATGGTTTATATACTTTCAGGTAGAATAGAATGTGATGATGCCCCAGTAGAGTGAACCAAAACTGATAATTACGTTTCTGAATGAGCCAGATAATAGACTTAATCTAATGGGTTTTTTCTTTTTTTTATTCTTTGTTTGTAAATGTGAATGACCGTTAAATAAGTCGATAGCCTGTAACAGTTGAATAAAGACAATAAAAGGCAATTTCAGGTTATTGAAACAATAATTAGTGTTACGATTAATTACAATGTTCCTTTGTTTAAGAATGTATTTCAACATTGTACAACTAATTACCTAATAGATTTTAGAAAAAAAAAAATAGACTTGATTAATGAGGATGACTGAAGATGTTTCTGTTACACGTGCTATCACTTTTTCTACATTAAATAGGTTTCTTAAAAATAAAGGAGAGATAAACAAGTAAAACAGTTTAATAAAAATGATGTTATATTTATTATTTTACGTAACTTTGGGAGATGAACTTGATTAATCGAGTCCTTTCAAATTCCTTCCCATTCTTTATTGCTTTGTTTTAAAAATTATCTTGTAAATATCAAATTTATAACGTAACAAGTACTTGAAGGATTTATTTATCCTTCATTAAAATATATGTTTTTTCTCACTATAGACTATTCTACTCACAATTATGACGTTAATTTTTATGATCATCCGGAGGTTCTGGGTTCGAGTCCTGTCAAGGCGTGGTTTTCTCAAACGATAAAAATTCATTTCATTATCATCTATCGGCTGCTGTTGTAGGGTGCCAGCCAAAAAAACGGAATGTAGGGAAGGTAACCGCTTTTGGGGTTTTTTCTTTTAAGTCTGTTATAGACGTTCAACATATCTATTCATTGTTCTGACGGAACAGATAATAGATATTCAACCGCGTAAAAAGAAAATTTTGTAATATTCAATTAAAGATACGTTTTGATAATTATACGTTATTAATTAGAATTATTTAAAATTAAAGCTGTTCTTTTGTGTTTGTATAAAAAAAAGCGATTTGATCTGTTTTAACTTTCGTTCAAATACTTAAAATAAGAGTATAGAATGAGTAAAAACAAGCTGATAAACAAAAAAAACACCTGTAATAAGGACGTACCTTATACTCCCTTGCTTTTTAATTTTAATATTAAACAAGAGATAAAAACTAAACTTAAAAACTGAGAACGGAATAACGGCTTATAATGATAATAGTTTAACTACAACTTGGAGTGAATTAAAAGAGGTAAGACTGGTATTGATCACTGCTACGAGAGAAAGTTACATTAAAACCAAATAACAGTAAATAAACGTTATAAAATGGGACAGAAGGAATGGTAAAGTTAAGATAAGTGAACGGATTATGAACTATTAGTTGTAGAATTTTGTTATTTAGGTTGCAAAATTGTAAAGGAATAATGAAAAAAAGACGTTAAATTCAGTGTGGCATAAGCCATGAAAATTTATATACAGAAAAAATCTTATAATACCAAACGTAGATTTAGAATTAAGAAAAAGCTTCTTAAAATTATTTGTATAGATTAAGCCACTGAAAGGTGGATCATACGGAGTCAGAAAAATCACATAAATAGTTTTAAAATTTGACTACAGAAAAGAATACTCTAATGAAATAAGTTGACCGTATAAATTTTACAATGGATTCATTGAGAAGAAAGAATTTTGTAGAGCAGAATTTTGTAAAAAGAAGATAAGGTTGTAGCCAATATACAGATGATTCAGGGAAACGGGAAATTATTACTTAACGTTGGTAGCCTTCTTGGCGTATAACAACCATCGATATTAAAATCGACTAAATTTTAAAGTGTAATGTTTAGCATAAAACTGTAAAGGGGAAAAAGGTTTTAATATAAACAAATAACTGAGAAAGTAGGATGTAAGAATTATGTAAAGGCTATTAAGAGAAATAAAGTTGTGTCAAATCGGTTAAATAATTTATGACATATAAATTATTATATTTTAAAGTTTACTTTAAAATATAAATTATAAATATAAATATAAATATAAATAATATATAATATTATATATAATATATAATAATATTATATATATAATATATATATAAATATAAATATAAATATAAATCTACTTTTTTTTTTAAACGCCTTCATTTAACTTCTGCCCTAGTTCTTCCCAGATAAAATCCTGCAATTAATTTTTCACTGCTTCCTACTAACCAGTTGTTACTACAATGAAATTTGGTCTGACAGGATCATATGTTTGTTACGATAAATCAGCTATTTATTTATTCAGTATATATATATATATATATATATATATATATATTTTGTTTACGTGCTTTTGCCTAAAATAGGGTTTCTCAATTAAATATGTCGAGGATAATATGTCTTCGGGACACGAAAGGATTCAGTTAAATAAGGTTTGGATTGATTGAAAACAAGTCATGCAAAAATGATGGCACTACTAAAAAAGGAAATAATGATTATTCATCAACCGCACCCATACATATTTAATTATGCGGCTCATTTATTAGTAGTAAACGTTCACAACTAATTTCAGACGAAAAATACGATTCTTTAACACTATGCTTATACAGATTGTAATTATTATAGATGGTCTTTGTTTATGTACAGATTTAATTTATACTGAAGTTGTATTTTCCGTTAACTTTTAACAAATTCATTACATTGTTCACAAAATTATAAATAATGATTGATAACACAACAAATGGTAGACAGACAGTTTTTTGACTAGACCTTGATGACTACTACTTCACGGTTAAGGACAAACTTTATATAAAAGGTCACATACCTTTAAACAATTCATAACAACAGGTGTTCCTTGTTATCGGATAAGTAAATAAATTTATCTACGGTTAAAGTGGATGATAAGGTACGAGTCCTTTAGAGATACCTGTCGCTTACCCATGCGCTTATTGTTGACGCGTGTATTGTTTAATCGTTCTATTAAAAGATCGTAACGTCACTCTTTTTCTCTTTTTAACTTGTGACTATCCTATTGTTTATTATCTTCAGGAAAATAAATTTATTTAAATATTTACATTAAAAAATGAACGCCATTATATTGTATTTAATGATAATATTACAGTTCATTCATAAAACATAAATACAATAGTTATAAATATATATTATATTATAGCGCTGGTTTTAATAAAAGAATATTGTAATTACTAAGTAAACAGTAAATATAAATCTAAAGTTACGTATATAGAGCAACACGTAGTGTGAGCAGGCCTGACTAATGTGTCAACCTCGTACATGCAAGAACATCATGCACCTTCCTGTCCATCTGCATTCATTATTGAGTATTAATTTGAAAGTAATTTTTTCTGAGGAAACTTTTAAATTATTAATGGCTTATTGATAATTTTTTATTCTCTATTATACTGTACTCTTTAGTTTTCTTAATAACTGCTAATAATTAACCAAAATGAGAGACGTAACTGTGGAATAAACCAGTGAAAAGATAATCCATTATAGTCATCCCACGTTTGCGTTAAGGAAGGGTGACTGTCCCCGGGTCAACCTAGTCGGCGTTTTCATTTCGCATTCTGACCGAGTACAGTACCTCGGGTTCTACCTTTATCGTCACTTTCCATGGAAGAACCGTATGAAAGAGAAAACAGCTAAACATCAGGTATAAGGAGACTTGCTGTTATTAAGCCGTAATTCACATTTGTCGTTGTCCTACAAAGGTTTAATATAAAAGGTCATTCTGAAACAAAATTGGAACTATGGTATATAGCTAGGGAGTAGACGAGCAAGATAACCATTGAGGTTATAAAGCGCTTTCAGAACAAGTTGGCGAGAATCATTTCAGATTTTCGGCAAAAGATGTGGTTTGGACGGAACGAAGAAATTCATAACTATTTGGCCTTATATCCGCGGGGAAATCACGCAGTTCGGTTCATATTAGTAATCATATCAACTATCTAGGGTAAAGTAATCTTATGAACTATCTAACGTATTCTGTACAACATTGAGGATGTCCGGCGACTCAAACGCCTCACGTGGTGGACCCTGGGGACGTCTGCGTGACTCTGGGGCTAGGATGACATTCCTTAAGCGATAAGCATCTTCTCCTAACAAAGGGCCTAAATCTCTTTCATAAGCAGATTATATACGGTTTTGTTTTTCTTTTACTTGTAATATTATTTTACTTTTTTTTGTTTTTGTTACGGTTTTACGGATTTTTGTACTTTTTATGAATTGAATCTGTGCATGTGCATTTATTCAAATGAGCCGAGATATCGTCGTATGTATTTATATATTGCCTTATATTTATATCATGTTGTCTTATATTTACATCAAATTTGAACTGTTGTCTTACAAATTAATATTTTATTGATGGGATTCACTGGAAACCCCTCATTAAGCGCTTACTGTAATTCTATTTACTTATGGTTCCTTCTTGGAGTCGATTGTAAATAATCGAATTGTGATAAAAAAAAGAAAAATTGTATAACACATAGAGGAAGTACAGGACTTAACCAGGTTATATTTCCTGTACAGTGACAAATATAATACTGTTTTTAAGAAAGGTGATAAACATAACACTAAAACATTATAGATCATTAAGTATTATATCAACAGTGAAGAGTATTTATGAACATTATTTCAGGAAGATTAATTATTATTATAATATTATACGAGTATCATTTCACATTGTAATTACTAATGATTGATGATAATTTGTAAAGCTTTAAAAAATATAAATCGTCTAATATAAATATAACAATTTTAGGAAATATATGTGCAATAAATTGACTAGCTAGTTTATAAGTTTATGCGTCGCGTATGTTCAAAGAAATTTAAATTAATGAATTATTTTTATTAAACTATGTTTAAAAAACCATATTTTTATTCCAGAATATGCATGAGACACAAATAATATCGTTTGGGTTTTTTTAATTTAGACCTAATGTTTTCAGATAATGTATACAAATTATTTTTAAAAAAAATATATATATATAATAATATTGTAAAAATTTAATAAAATTATATATATATAAATAAAGCATATCGGCATTTAATTTACTATGAAAAGGATTACTTCATATTCTATAGGAATATTTGTAAATATGCAATTAAAAACTCAATGGCTTTATATTTCAGTCATTATATAAAAACTGAAGGAAGAAGAAAATCAGCCATGATTAATAATTTTGATTGAATTTCCAGTCATTTTAATAGTGATACTATTAAAACCCACCGGGTTGGTCTAGTAGTGAACTCGTAATCGCAAATTAGGTGATTTCGAATTCGAGAGTTCTTAATTTCATACCCTAGAAAGGCAGTTACTTTTATCTGGATTTGAATACAAAATCGCGAATACCGATGTTCTTTGGTGGTTGGGTTTCAATTAATCTCACATCTCAGGAATGGTCGACCTGAGACCGTAAACGTTTACATTTCATTTATATATCTTCATTCATCCTCTGAATACCTTACAGTGGTTCAGGAGGCTAAGCAGAAAAAGGAAGTTATACTATTAAAGCAAACGTAATAACTCCTGCTGAATCTCTATCGGTTGTCAAAAAAAAAAAAAAAAAAAAAAAAAAAAAATAGCATAAAATACAGCGAACAGTAACTAAATTAAATAAGTTAATTAGCATAAAATAAATTTATAATGAAAAATGTACTGATTTGAGCGTTTTAATCTTTAGTAAATATTTTTTATTTAAAGCGGTTAAAATTCTAATTTTTATAGTTATCGTTTAATTAACTTGTGTAAATGTTTTATCGTTTATCGTAAGAGGCAGATAAAAATAGTTTATAGATTTAAAATTTGAAGAAATTTTTTATTACCATGAGGCATGAACTAAAATATGTCTAATAGATTTCAATAATGATAAAACATATTATATTAGTTGATGGTTAGAATAAAATAAATTTTTCAACGCATTAATTAAATTTTGATTCATAACATAATATCATCCTCCTAATAGCAGTTCTGTTAATAAAATTATTATAAAATAGAATTTCAGATAAGTTCAAGTAAATAAACGTCTTATGTGACAAGTTTAAACAAAAGTTAGATAACAGAAACTTTCTTAAGAGTTGGGGTAGGCAGTTTATTTTGTTGATGAAATATAATAACGTGATGAATAAATAAAACAAAAAAGAAATTATAATAAATCTAAATATATATTTAAACAGTAATATAAAACCATAACATACTATTGTATGAGTGTAGGGTGGTCCAAAAGATGCAGTACAGCCTATTATTTCAGAAGTTGTAAAGAAAATGAAACATTTGGATACACCAACGTAAGTTAGGTATAAGGGCCCACCTTTGGGACATAACACAACAATGGCCGCCATTTTGAATCGCTGTCCATTTATTTAAATGTGAAGGAGGTTTATTTAACACATCAAAAAATATTGAAATTTTACTAGGAATTCATTTCTGCAAACAGATTTCACGTAACTGTTACGGTATAGGAGTTATTGGCATTCAAAAGTTTGATTATTATCCTTTTGCAGGTGACGAATGATGGCTTTGATGAAGGAAGAGCGAATTGAGGTGATCTGATGTCTGATGAACGAAGGAGTCGAGTCGTTGCAGCAGATTTCAACAGGCGCAACCCAGAGAGACCATTGATTTCGCATAACACTATTGTCAAGATTCATGTGTTTTCTTCATACTCTTGATAAGTGTAAACATATCTGTCATTTTCTTATTTCTTATTCTTTAAAAATGAACCAGCTGTGCTTAAATATTATTAAGCAATTAATAACTTGTGACTTCACTTTTTTTTAAAATGTGAACTAAACAACATTACTAATTTTGTATCTGTTCTAGCTAGACAAAATGTTTAACACATATTTAAAAATGTGTATTTAACTAAAGTATGAAACTATTGCGATTTAACGTTGCGATTAATTAATTCAATGTAAATTTAAAAAGTAAATTAAGGAAGTGTAAACTATCTATAGTTTATTTATCCGGCAATTATTTAGTGTATGCTAATCACAATCAACTTATTACAACGCGGCTGGAATGGCTGTACAACCGTTACAGTCTCATATCCTAATTCAAGGAAATTGGAAATGTGTCAGACAGGTGACGTAATGGTCGTCCCAAATCTTCCACTGATGAGACAACCTCGATGATAGTTTTAGCTGCCTTTGCGAGGAGCCCACAACGCAGCACTCAATGTCTTGCAAGTGAAATTGGTGTTAGTCGTTCCTCCATTCTGAGTATTCTTCATAGCAACAAATGGCACCCATTTAAAATGTAAATGCTGCAAAAACTTTCTAAAGATGACCCAGACAGACGTATCGAGTTCTGTTCGTGGGCATTACTTCAATATCAGAACAATCCTACATTCTCACAGAGTATCCTATTCAGTGACAAGGCAGTGTTTTATGTTAGTGGCGAAGTGAACCGACAGAATCACCGATATTGGTGTGATGAAAATGCCCACTGGATTGACCCATCCAATGTTGTTGGAAATGTTAAAATTATGGTGTGGTGTGGGATATGGAGTACTCGTGTGGTTGAATCAGTCTTCATCGATGGAACACTTAATTCCGAGAGGTATTTAGACGTGCTGAGAGACACTGTCTTTCCTTTCCTTTTAAATGAAGATGGAATTCCCTTTATTTTTTCAACAAAATGATGCCTCGCCACACTTTGGGGTAAATGTTCGTCAGTGGCTCGATGTCCAGATGCCTGGGCAATGGATTGGTCAGCGTGGCCCAGTGGAATGGCCACCAAGATTACCTCACACCCATGGACTTTTATTTTTTAGGAAATTTCCTAAAAAAAAGCCTTTTAGCTCATTGAGTTCCTTCAAATTTGAAGCAACTTGTTTACGCAGAGAAGATTCGTGATGTTCACCATCTGCAACAAAGAATTACGCTGTGCTGAACGGAAATCGCACCAGAAGTGTTTCTGTAAGTGTCTGCTGATTTAATTAAGCGACTGAAGTTACGCGTACAACAAAATTGTCGACATACTGAACACATCATGTAGCCCTCCAGTGTCAATTTTGGATGCCAATAACTCCTACACATAACAGTTATGTGAAATCTGATTGAAGAAATGAATTCCTGGTAAAGTTTCAATCTATTTTGATACGTCTCATGACCCCCTTCCCGTTTAAATAAATGGACGACGATTCAAAATGGCAGCCATTGTTGTGTTATACCCCAAAGGTGGGCCCTCATTCCTAATTTACGTTGGTGTATCCAAATGTTTCATTTTCTTTACAACTTCTGAAGTAATTGACAGTACTGCGACTTTTGGACCACTCTGTATAATTGTACAATGTAGTTTTTAAAGCTTGACAGACTTTTCCGATTTCCTAAAATATTATCATTTTAAAAAACGTCTAATTGTTTTTTAATACGCTTGTTTAATCTTCAGTCTACGGTGTAAGGTTTGGAAATGAGTTATCTGTTTATAAAATTCTTGTTTCTTTTATACATATATTTTTTAAATCCTTTTTTAACCACACTAGGTCAACCGGTAACCGTCTGAAAGACGTTGCCGTAATACCCTCCTTAAGTGGGCTACTCTTCCCTTCCTACCACTAGTTGGAGTTCGAGTGCGCATCCGACCCTCGCGCGACCAACCTCTGACACCTTGAGGGTCCTCCATGCCTCATCAGAGTGTCCCAACCTTTTCGCTCTTGCGTGCGATAAGACCAAGATATCATCCGCAAGAAGGCGCTTCCCTGGCCTTGTTTCTTATATTTAGCTATTATAAATTGCACCTCATCTTTATAATAATAAAATAGCTGTAAAAAATCCAGGAATTTCATTTATTTTGGGTAATAAAATTATGATAAATTGGAATTTCTCTTTCAGCCTCGTTATGCAGTCATCATATTATTTTTCACTTGTAACTGAGTACCTATAATTGTAATGTATTGGTTCTGTTTTCTCTACTGTGCTAATGTACTTAATTTTAGTTCGAATCAGATGTCGTGAATAAATCTTTGAAGAGATTTAATTGATACTTGCTGGTGTTTTATCTGTACGTTTGAAAATACGTACGTGTATGTTACTGTGAAAGACCGAAATTAGAGATTGTCAATATTCTCCGGTGAATGTCGACACATACCAAACACGTCGATGAAAGACCGGAAAGTTTATATTTAAGCCAAACATAACTTACGCTCGCTTTGCTCACTAACCTCGTCTAATTGACGTTAAATATACAAATTATATATGTTATTCTCCAAAGTTGGAGCGATTAATCAAAGTCAAACTTTCACCATCAGCATGCACTGATGGTGAAAGTTAAATAAACATATTTTTATAACAAATTGAACAAAGGGCAAACCATGTGATCACTTATTTGTATCGTTATCGTTCAGCTGTACAGTTAACCTTTCAATTTATAAAATGTTGAAAATTTGATCAAATTTTTTTATAAATGCAGTGAATTTGATTAATCGGCTATTGCTTGTATGGTGTGGATGTTTATAAAAAAAATAACATAATATTATTTAATTCCTTATCTGTTTTGATACGAGTATATTTAACATAGATATTTATTGCTCTTGAAGTTAGTTTGACAATTTTTACAATACGTGTATTTCATGTCATGTCATATCACATACAAACGTTCAGTTGTGTTAATGGAAACTAGGTTTATGATATACTCTTTTGAGAAATGAAATAGGATAAAATTTCAAAGATGTTAGGATTTTATCTCGAATCTCCATACCATTAAAAAAACAAAAGGTTCATAAAAATGTAGACAGCTGCTTGTATTATTTGCACTGATAAAACAACGTTTCTTAATTGTCTGGATGTTCTGAGGATCAACAGCAAAATAATTTAATGTTCTATTTGATAGGATTATAGTTTTTATATGGAGGTGGAATGAGTATAGAATAGGAATTGAATTCTCAGGAAAACATGATATAACAGAGGGAAAGTACATTTTTGTATTACTTGAGAATATGCATAGAACGAAATATGAATACTGTCTTGTCTTTTTATACAAACACAACCTTTATTATCTTCTTGAATTGTTTTTTTTTTTCTGCGGGGTGGTGAGGAAGGACACAATATTCTTTTTCCCCAAGTAATTATATTCTGCGCCATTATTACAATATAATTTTTTTGCACCACTAATCTCTTTTACTGCACAACAATTTGTTGCATCTAATTATATATAATTTCTGTAACAGTAACATAGATTTAAATCTATCCGTTTATCTGCTTTTTGGACTAATTATTTTGTTTTGTAGTTATGAATTTTTAAATTTTATGGTTTTTACTTTGTTTCTTATATATGACCAGTGTTAATCTGTTGTCTTCTTTTTATTCTCATGTGTTTTACAATTTTTTTACATTCAATTGCTTGTTCTGTTTTGTTAACTATTTAATTTTATTGTTATATTTTTGATAAAATATTTATTGTACTATACTGTGTTTGAACCTTTATATTGTTTAGGAAGATATCACTGGATGCTTCCCTTTCAAGTCATAATTCACTGTACGATTTACTTATAGTTTCATTATTCAGCAAACTGATTGTAAATAAAGCAATACACAAAAAAAGAATTTTGAAAAACTTAAAAAGATATTTGACATATTTGAAGCTCTGAAATTGTTTTGTAGGCTTCTAAAATATTAAATTACGTATTTGAACGATTTATAGAAATCAGAAGGTTCTCAATTTGAAAAATTACAAAATGCACCAACTACTCTGATTATTATAATAATTTGTTTTTTAAGGAATGCTTTTTTCCCGGTATAAGTTTCTTTCAGAAACTTATTGTTGGAAGAAAAATAAAAACTCAACTATCATATAGAAGATATTTTTATTTGCTTATTAAAGTCATTACTTAGTACTGAATAACTATTGCGCGAAATTTTAAACAATTTTTACAGATTCTAATTTTCAGGAAATTAATACATAAAATATAGTAAAAATCGTGAGCGAAGGTAGATTTAAAAAATTTCAAGGTAATTCTGAAAAAAAAAAATTAATAATTTTTCATCTATATTGAATTAAAATTCGGTGTAGCGTATTTATTACGTATGTAATCTTTAAACAATATAAAATAAAAAATAAAATTGGTAAAAGTAAAAGAAAAGAGTTATTAATGAGGAAGAAACTCTTACCTCATTTTTTTATGATTAATTTTTAACCATAAAATAAACAAAATAAAGTTTTAAATATAAAAACTACAAAATAAACTTCTATTTTTCATAAATAAACTTCATTGCTTTTCATTAATACAAGTAGTATCCAATATGATGATGAATTTCCCCAGTCTGGAATGGTTCTAAGTAATACACGGTTGCTTAATAGTATTCTAAGTATTTTATAGTTGCATAAGTCTTTATTTTCTTTTTTTAATTAGCATTTAAATTCTAAAAGATAGAACATTTTATAACATAATAACTTCTCCTTTAAACTTTGTAAAAAACATCCAATAACATTTATCAGCTTAATTTTCAAATTTGGTTTTTCTTATTCATTTTTCAATATTAATTAAAATTTTTTTATGAATGATTAAAAAACAATTCAGTTTTCTTGTATATGTTTCCTTTTGATCTAAATAGGAAAACAAGAAAAATTTTCATAATTTACAACAATTTTTTTTTAAACCTAAAACTACGGATAATTATTCTATCTATATGCTTGTTATAAATGTACAAAACAGAGAAATTTGCTGTAATCCAAATTTGTTTGAAACTGGTCACAAGATTGGTTTATTACACACCAGAGTTTAAAAGAAAGTATCCATAATTAACGTGAATTAGATAATTGAAAAACTTATATTATAACTAGCCGCCCCGGGGCTTACTTCGCTCGCCCGACCGTCCAGGCAGGGACCCCCCGGGTCTAGGTAGGCACAGGAGAACCCCGGAGCCAACCGAAGGGCTCCCCCGGGCCAAAGAGCCGTAAAGATCTCTTCGCTCTCCGTTTCCGTCTAGCCAGAGGGCTCCGCACTCTTGACCCCCATAGTGTTCATTACCCTCATGGTTGTAGGAATAATACTGATAAATAACAGTTAAAAAATGCAGGCTTTATAGAAACCTGAGAAAGAAATTGAATTACAAAAGACAGAATAATAGTAATTACGGTAACTAAATTCACATACCTTTGACGACGAAAAATTTATAATTGATTTCTGTAGCTATGGTCGTATAAATATAACAATAACGTTTGTTTTCTCCAACCAGTTTTCCAGCTACTGCCGCATCTGGGTGTGAATGTGGTCAGCTGCAATCATGGCCTGCCAGACCTAACATAGCTGCAGATGTAGTGCAATATAAGTAACAAGCTCAGGTCGACCACTCCTGAGGCATGTGGTTAATTGAAAGCCAACCACCAAAGAAAACTGGTATCTTATAGTCTAGCATTCCAATCCATACAAAAGAACAACTACCTTTACAAGTTCCCGAACCTTAGAACTCTTGCCTTCGTAAATCAGCTGATTTTACGATGACGAGTTCAACCGCTAGTTGAATATAATAATAAAGAAATAAAATGATTAATCTTTTTTTCTTTAACGAATATATTTAATTCACAATTCGTCGCCATGGGAGCTAGGACCTCAGTCTATCGTTTAAAACCTTCCTTGGTATAACAAAAAGTTATCCTGTAAATTTGAAAGTACTCGATCGGTTGGTTCTCGCGTGATGCGAGAACAAAATATCAGACAGACAAACTTTAGGCTTTTTATACAAAACGCTGCAGAAAATACATTGTTAAATACTATTATTAACTCAAAATCTAATATCATTATATAATTTTTAATTTCTGTAAAATATTTTTGTGAAATAATGTTTTCTATCTTAATTTTCGATAAAAAGGCATATACAGAGTGATTCACGAAGTATGTAACAGACTTTCAGGATATATTCTACTGGTGAAAATAAAAAAGAAAATTCATGCAAACATAATTTCAGAAACGCTTTACTGGCAAGTGTTGGCTGGCGAAAGATTTCGTTCTGATTTCTGCGCCTTCAGTCAAACTAAGCGAGAGTGTAATTCTTTGAACCTAAGGTGAGTTGTTTTTAGCGATTTTATATGATTTGAAAAATTGAAAAAAAAATTGATCACAGAATTGTATTTTTAGTTTTTTTCGAGAGATTTGGGGTAAAAAACAAAAGATTGGGGTCAAAAAACAACTATTTTATATTTGGAATAAAATAGCTTTTTTAGATCGGTAATAAACACATAAAAGTTCTAAACAGGACTTGTAGAGAATTTGATTCCGAGTAAATGGTATGGATAAAGTTCACAGAAAGTAAGCAAAAATTTAAGAATTTTGAAGTTTATTAAAAATAAAACACATTAAAATATTATAGATTTTAACTAGGTATTATAAACGAAACAAAATTAAAAAAAAAAAAAAAAAAATTTTCTAACAAAAAAATTAAACATTTTAGAGAAATAAACAATTTGAATTTAAATAAGAAACATTTTAAAATCAAACCATTTAAAGGATGAATTATTATTATTTGAAAAAACTAAATCATCAAACAAACAAAGATAATAATAATAGTAATTCATATGATAATAATATTTGAACTAGAGAACAAAGAATACAAGAATACAAGTAGGAAGTCAGTTAGATAGGTAATAACTTGCATTGTTGTAAAGTAACAGCTGATTTATTCCTCTAAATTTGTAGTACAGTTTTTAAATTTAAAAAATTTTTAAATTTTTTTCAAAATTTATTGTGTTAACTAATTTAGGAATAAAAAAATTTAATTAAATCTTAAAATTAAATATTTTGATTAAATTAAAGTAAATATTATAAGTTATCCTAATCATTTAATTTGTAATAATGTTGCTAATTATTATTATTATTGTTGTTGTGAGGAATGTTATTATATTTTGAGCGTTAATTTCAACCTTAATTATTTAAAATTTTTTATTGGATGTAATTCTGAATATAATACGAAATAGAAAAGTCAATTAGAGGCTTTATTACTAACGCGATTTTTCCGTTTTTGTGATTTTTATTGCTTACAACTTAAAAACGGAGTTATCGAGAAACAGCTTTCGACATCGTTTTTATCGTTAAATTTTACATTGAAATCGTGTATCGCATGTCCTCTTCTTATTTAAAAAAAAAAGATTGCTTCAGTGTGGTGGATCTAAGATATCTGATAAAAATTTCAAATACACCATAAAATAGTTATTTTCTAACTATGTACATCCATAAATGTTTCTACCTCCTTATATCTCTGTTTTGAAATATGATGTCGTTTCCGTACTCTAACATCACCTTCATTTATAAAATTAGAAAATTTAAAATTAATTTTAAGTAGTGAATTATGAAATTAGTTAAAATTAAAACGTAAATTGCACATAAATTGTGAAAAAAATACATATTACGGTAAAATCTCGTTTCACTTCTCGTTCATTTCGATGATAAAGTAATAAAGCGATGTTAAAATAATGATAAAATAATAAAGTAATGAAACCTTTCATTGAAATTCGCTTTTTATGAAAAGTTGTTTTACAATGAAGTTTATTCTGTAAATAAAAAAAATAAATTTCTCCTGTATTATTTTTTCAAGCTCGCAACCAAAATAAAAAAAAAATAAAAAAAATCATTTACTTTTTTTTTTTTTTTTTTTTTTTAGTTACTTGGACAAATGAATAGAATTATACGCAGAAATAGAAGGTTTTACTTGTTTTGTTGTACGAATTATTAAAGTTGACAACAACGCTAAGGTATTAACCTTTAAATGCAGTTCTGTTAGACAACTTACAGCTGTAGGTTATTTTTAGATTAACTGAATTAATACGCACATTAATTAGTTATACAATAGATAAATAGTAAATTCTTTATTTCCACCAATTAGAAATAACTTTATCGAATAAAATAAAATTTCTTTACCTTCTCGATTGTTATCACAAAATTTTGAGGCCTCCTGACTTTCAAAATACTACAATCTATGTTTCAAAATTAGTTATGTATTCATGTGTGCTTTTATAGTTGGTTTCTACTTATCTTATCATCATAACAGTTCAACTAAAAAAAAAAAATCTGGTATAGTAATAGAGAAATTGATTTTATGAAATTTTACTTTCCTACCCGTTGCACTATACAATATTAAGTGAATGAAAATATTGGATACCCGATTCTATGAATTTATCGATGTTTTGATATCCCTTAAGTACAAAAAATAAAAAAAACTTAGGATGGAATTATGTGTGTATTATACATAAGATGTAGATTGTAAGTCATACATATAGTATAGCATACTACAGATGTAGTATATGTGTTAGCGTGAAAGACCGAAATTAGAGAATGTTAAAATATTCTTCGGTGAATAGATTTAATCTAATAATAAAAAAATAGATTGAATTTATTTATTTTAAAGATTGGTATCGGGTGAGTTTTTGTTTTAATCTCTAAATATTGTTTCCCCCCACCAGAGCTTATCTGTGTTTGTCGACATATACCGACGAAGGTCCAAATAAGTAAAAATATTGGTCTTTAACCGACATATTTGATGTGTGTTGATATTCACCGGAGAATATTAATATTTGCCAGATATCGGTCTTTCACGGTAACATAAACATTAGGTATTCAGGTGTTAATTAGCGTTTTTTTGTGGTTTTGCTTAATTTCTCTGAAAGAGTAAAAGTATAATTACGAAACTCTTTCGTATTGTGAATTGTGTATATAGTCACTCATATTCAATTTTTATGAAAATTAGAACCGAATTTTTATCAGCGATTAAACAGATTAAAAAAAAAACTTAAAAGATTAACATATATCAACCTTGATTAAGATCCAAAATATTATTTTTATATCTTAACTTGAAACATTAATGGCGGATTCCCATCCATTCTTGAGGAAAAAAAAATATTTTACACCTTATTCGATAAAGATCAGTTTGTGAAAACAAGTTTAAAGTTGATAAAAATTAAAGCCTATATAAAGCGTTCACAATTTCTATTGGAAAGAATTTTTAAAAAATCATGAGTGGGGATGTTCAAGGTAAAATATTCTTCTAAACCAACCGTAAGGTTAACTTCTTTTCATAAATTAATTCTACAGCTAAAATAGTGTTAAATTTTAGAAAATAAAATATTTCTAATTTCTTTACAAATTGGATAATTAGTTTTTTTTTAATTGTACCAACCAACTGATCTGGAAAGTTTTAAAAAGAGTTTTCTGTTATCCGTATAAGAAGAGTTTTTCACCTTTTTGAACAGATTTGGGCTTACACCTATAAAAATATTAATTTTTTTAAAATACTTAAGATATGTTTAAATATTAGCGTCTTAAAAATTAAAACTCATATATGATAGGATTGAGGTTATGCAATTTTTTATAAGTGGTGTTTAATAAATAATCGAAAACAGTTTTTTTTTTTTTAATAAATGAATAAGGTAACTGGTAAAGGCAGTAATAATTTTAAATTCGATCAGTGGAGGAAGTTTTAAATTTTAAACTATTTGTAAATGCCTGGAAAGTTCCAACATTATTGCCAGCAGGTTTTTTTTCAGAATATTAAGTTAATACACAGTTCTGGTTAATGTTTTTGACCTTAACAGTCGATTCCTTATAAAAATATATAAATATTAATAACAATGCTTTGAACCTATTGTATTGCAAGCGATACGTTCAACAGTTGAGTTTATGTGCAGGATTAAATTTACACATATATCTTCAAGTACATCGTAATTTAACGTTAAAATAGTCTTTCTTTTTCTGCAGCAGGTTAACCAAATTTTTAATTTACCTTTGGCGTTAATAATATTAGTCGTATGCAATTTTTATTAGGTATAAATTAATACTTTACTTTCTTTTTGATTACAGTATTTACTCTTTCTTTTATATCATTTTTGATTTATTATTTTGTTACCGTTGTTTTAAAATGTTCATTGTTTTATGCTTATTTATTTTAAGACTGGTAGAAAGAGAGGGAATAAAAAAATGTCTTTCATTCCAATGCTAAATTTTATTCTCTTTTTTTCTAGACAGTGGTTAAATCTTTATTGTCTCGGTAACGAATACTATTCCACAGATGCAAACACCACCATTATTCAGTTTTTATTTTCATTATGCTTTATTGTCTTCGGTTTTTTTTTACATTAAAAAATAATTACGCGTTGAATTTTTTTACATACCTACTTATAAGTCGTAAATTCCTTCTACCCGTAACTGACTGAATTATATAATATATAGTTAAAATTTGTTAGAAGTATTTAGATTTTGTAAATCGTTATTTTACGAATAAAAAAGTCACTAAAAATAGAAGTTTGCTTATGAGAATAGAAAACTTTTGTTAATATTCAGTAAATTTTCTATGTTATTCAAATAAAATTTCTATCTAGTTTTAGTATAGTTGTTTAAACCGGTTATTTTAATCTAGATTTTAAATTTATTAACGTGGGGTATTAACAGTGGCGGCTCACGTATAGGCACTATGGAACTGCAGCACCTCATATTTCCACTTGATGTTATCGATAACATTTAATATAATGAGTCCTTTTTCTTTAATTCTTTCTTTATACTTGTACAAAATATAATCCTTATGCTTAATGTCAGTAGCCATCCTCCAGTTTATGAAATAGATAGAAAAGGTTTTGTGTGGAACTGTGCGCTTCACAGTTCCAGTGGCGTGGTGTTTGGGTGTTGTGCGCATGCGTACATAGGAGGCTGCACACGAGGCTGCCAGGGAGAGAGAACACTGTCGCTCCCGCAGTGCCGATCACCCTGGAGTGCTGGTGGAAAGTACGTTTTTTTACTCCGCGTGTGTTGTGCTTAAAAACCGTGTACCACATTCTTGGATGTGATAAAGTGTAGAATTAGATTATTAGCCTGCTTTCAGCTATTCTATTTGATTCATTTCTTTTTTCAAAACAAGAATGGATTTAATTTTTAAATGAATAGATCAAGCTTGAACTGTAACAATTTAGGTTAAAGTAAGTAAAAGATATTTGATTTTGTTCTTTTAGGATTTTATTAAGTTTCTGAATAAATTTTTTTTTATACATGTTTGTTTCCTTTCGCACAATTTAAAAAAAGAGATAAAAATTTTCTGGAGCAGCACACCCACTAATTTTAGTTAAGAGCCGGCACTGGGTATTGATAAATATTAACAAGAAAGTTGTTGCGTAGATATAACACGAAGTCATCCATATCTATTTTCCTGAAAATTTAACTTGCTAGAATTATGAAATATAATACTGCTTTTTATTTGCTTCTACCGCTATTCAAACTTAAATACTGCTCATATGTTTAAAGGGAAACTACGAGCTGTATTTTTCTTTGCAAAGGTTAATAAAATATAATTTTCTTTTACGATACAAGTAAAATAGAATAAATATTTGTTTAGGCTTAAAAAATAATATATTATCATTTTACATACAGGAAAGATATTTTTATAACTGAAATAATTTTTTTTTTTTAACAAAAAAAAATCAAAAAGAAAAAAGAGTTCGTAGGAAGTTTTAAAAAATTAATTAGAATATGTAGTAGTATCGATTGCTTCAAGCTTTACAGATGACATTGTAACTGTGATGTTACCGAGAAGGTCGCATTTATTCACGACCCAGCTGCGACCTTTAACAGTTTTAATCAGTAAAACATCATAATTTCATGTAAGTACTAAAAGTAACAGTACTTGGATTGCTTGGAATTGAAGCATTTAAAAAAGAATTTGTCATGTATATATTTATTTGAATCAAATTATAGATATTTCAAAAATAAACAAATTAAAAGTATTAATCTTCTACTGAAAAAATAATCATATTATTATTTTATGTTATTTAATACTTCTTATTAAATAACATAAATAAGTGTAAAACGATTTGAAAAGGTCTTCTCATTCATAAATAACAAAGACACTGCTGCAGTATGACACCAGTTAAAACAAAAACATACTATTCACTTCATTAAACTACATTCTACTGACAAAAATTCACAGCAGTAACGCAACATGCAATATATTTATAATATGCCATAAAATGCACCTTTGGCCAGCTGATTTCTGAATTACCAACATATGAAATCATGTTTCTCAAATTTTCAATTTGACAGTTAATCGAGGAAGATATGTAAACTTTATTGTTTGAATATCATTAGTGCTGGTTTTTTATTTTATTTTTAAAATTATTTTTTTCATTAATATAACAACACCTTTTGTATCATTCACTTTTTAGGAAAGCAAACATGCTTTATACGTGCAATCCCTACGGTACGTGTTAATAATAAAATCAAATTTCTTGAACTTTTATTTATTTTTTATTGTGCAATTCTACATTAATTCTCTCAGAATTAGATTTTCTACAAGTTTTGATAATAAATTTTACACATCTATTAGCCATTAAACAAAGTTTTTTTTTATGACAAACGTAAAGTGAAGTGTTTTTAGAAAAAATGGTTTTCTTTTTTTATATCAGATATTATAAAAACTACTCGAGATATAGTTTTAAAAGTTTTCAAGCCAAAAACCATAAGAAATCATCAAGTTTACCTCTTAATTTGGATTCCTGGAATCCCAGTAAGGTTTTATTTCACTCTTTGTCCAGGAATCAAGGTGAAATTTTTTGCTATCCTGACTCGCTAACGTAGCATTTCCGTATCCATGTTTGTATGAACTATTTTCATTATTTTCGCAAGTAGAATGAAATCAGAAAGTGCCAGTAACAAACACTACGTGAATCACTTTATATAATAATTATTAATTTTTCGTTATTTTATTTAGATTGATGATAAATAGTGCATTATTTTGGATGATATGAGAGATATGGATGTTGTAAGTATGTGCAAATATACAACATAACTTTATTTTTTCTGTTATTAGTCGAATCACTTTCTGCTTGTATTCACAGTTTTATTAAAAATAACATTAACTTACACAAAATACGAAATATTTCATCTCATAGATACTTAAAGAACTCTGAAAGTATGTAATAAAGATCTCCGTGGCGGATTGATCGCTATTAATTTAGCCTCTTCATCTGGAAGATTTCGGATTCAAACTCTGATCTGGCATGGTATTTATTTATACGTTACAAAATTTCAATTCCATACACTCGTGCACAAATTTCGATCTTACTAGGTGAATTATCGACAAAAAATAAAATACATAAATAAGGCGAACCAGAAAAGAATGTTAACATTTCATAAAATGCCAATTTGGAAGGCATTTTAGAAAACATGCAAACGGGTTTGTTTAACTATCTTAGGAGTGTTTAAATATTAATTAGTATGCGTATCGATTGTTTCAAGCTTTGCAACTGACGTCGTAATTACGATGTTACCGGGAAGGTCGCATTTATCACTACCCAGTTGCGACGTCTAAGAGTTTATTAGTCAGTAAAACATGCTAATATCACGTAAGTACTAAATATAACAATACCTGAATTACCTGGAATTGAAGCATTCGAACAAGATAATTACCTATATTTATCTTGTAAATATTTGTGTAATTCAAATTAAAGATATTTCATTAACAAAATTTGCTCGTATGTTACAAAAATATACTTCTGTATTTATGCATACACAGAAGATTTAAAATAATAACAGTAAAAGATTCAAAAAGTTATACATCAGATGACAATCAGTATGATAATTAATAGATAGGTAAATAGTATCATTTACATACACTGCTACACTCATAAACATTAATCTCACGTATCATCGTTATATTACATTCAAAAAATAAATAAATAAAAAATAATTAAATAAAAAATAAAAATAAATAAAAAAATATAAAAATAATATAAAAATAATATTTCACAAAATATATAAAAATAAAAATAAAAATAAATAAAAAATAAATAATAATTTATCTATGCAATAATTTATCGGGTAACCTCAGTTACCCGAGGCTGATGTAAGAATATATTTTTGATTTCATAGTAAAAAACGTTCTTATAAAGTGAGCATCAAATGTCTTATCCCAAATCTCTATGCAATAATTAATATAATGCAATAATTAATATTCAAATTAAAGATATTTCATTAACAAAATTTGCTCGTATGTTACAAAAATATACTTCTGTATTTATGCATACACAGAAGATTTAAAATAATAACAGTAAAAGATTCAAAAAGTTATACATCAGATGACAATCAGTATGATAATTAATAGATAGGTAAATAGTATCATTTACATACACTGCTACACTCATAAACATTAATCTCACGTATCATCGTTATATCTTAAGGACTTTACAATACAAATAAATTTACGGGAATTTCTACAAAGTTTCAGTGGTTTAACAAACCCATCTGAATGAATGAATGAATCAGTCAATATTTATTCCCTCAACATTATGCAATTACTAATGGTAATACATAAATATAACAATTAAAATATACATATCAATTTCTTTACAAACAGGATTACATAATTATAATAAATTTCAATTAGGGTTTACTAGCAGCAGAGAACTTGAGTCTTAGTGATGGCGCTATCTAGTTAATATAAATTATAAATATTTTGTTGTTAACATTCACAATAAAACAATTATAGATTAAACATGATATTAATCTACAATTTAGGCTTCGCTTTCATACAACGATAAAGTCAGCCAAAATTATGGATTCAAAATAGATATAGACTGAACAACTGCAACATTATTGAGAATAATTTATAAGATTTATTTTGAAATAGAATTTATCCTATATCCATTCCACTATTTTCCTAAGTGTGGAATTACTTAACCTCGAACATATAAATTAGGTTAATCGTTTGTGACTTCCTTAATGAAACTTTCTCCAACACGAAGTCATGAAAACCCTGGGAACATTGAAACGTTGTAAATTATATGATAATTTTTTTTTTTGTAAAAAAAAGTTTCTGTTTATATTCAAATGCCAAATTAAATTACTTACGTACCTTTGTCTTATTGTTAGAACACCATTTCTTTAAAAGGCTTTGCTAAAATATAGGCGACAGTTACTCGAGGCTGATGTAAGAATATATTTTTGATTTCATAGTAAAAAACGTTCTTATAAAGTGAGCATCAAATGTCTTATCCCAAATCTCTATGCAATAATTTAGCAAAGAATTAGCATATACATATTATGTCGACTTAATTATATGAGAAGATTTTATTTTTCTATTTTTTGAAGTCGATAAATTAAGTATCTTAATCTATTACTTAAAAATTTGACATTTCACAAGATGCTGTGTAAATTCTGATCTAATGGTTTTCCATAGGCTGGCCAGCAACATTTGGAGAAAACGTTACATATAGGTTGTCTAAAAGTATTGAGCTTTTATAGGCCAAAATTGAGTATACATTTATTGTTATTGGAAAATAACATTATGAAACCACATATGCACCATCTATTTCGATGAACTTCTGCTATTTTTCCGGCAACTCCATAATTCCGTCGCTATAGAACATCTGTGTTTCTGATAAAAAAATTGTGACGTGGTTTTCACAGGCCTCTTTTGAAATTCACTTAACACGATTCAGGGAGTTTTGCAGAAATCGAGGCAAATGATAGTCTGACGGTGCCAGATTCGGGCAATATGGCGGATGCATTAAAACCTCCCAGTCTAGTTGTTTCAATTTCTGGCTGGTCGTTAAAGGTGTATGCGGTTTGGTGTTGTCAGGGTGGTATACGACATCCTCACTGTTGACTAGTTCAGACTGTTTTAATTTCTAGGTGCAATCGCAGTAATTGTTGACAGCACAGGTCTGATCTATCGTTCTGCCTGGCAGCAGCAGTTCGTGATTAGATTTTTCTGAGTCAGATTGTGTTGCACCCAAACGTCGATCTTTTTTTTTTTTTAGCCAGCTTTTTCCAAATGGTTTAACACTGTATAGTGATGATTGTTCACTGGCGATGTCATTAATACTTACATGTCAGTTTTCCTCGACTTTGGCTAGAATCATTCACGTTTCTTGTGATTGGTCGCCCACTACGAGAAGCATCTCGAGGACATCTATATTTCCAGACCGAAAGCGATTGAACGGTCTTTTGGCTGTTGCTTTTGATAATATATCCTGCCCATAAACAGCACAAATTTCTTCACAAACCTGCGCAGAATTTGCGCAGTTTTGCGGAAGTTTCACTCATCTTCAAGACGTAATACCTTACGTCTAACTGTAAGAATTCCAATACTTTTGGCTTATTTAGTAGCTTCAACTGCCAGCTGTCAAATGACGTTAGGCCTGACCCACTGCGACTCATACACACTGAGATATGGGACATTAACGCTATCTCGTGCGCCACAGATTACTACCTTTTAGACCACGTATTATTTGGTTTATCCCGGTTTAAAATTAGTGCATAGTGTTCCAAGTCGATTTCCAGATTTTAAAAGTATATTCTCTTCCGTGTGTAAAATATCGTCTCAAGACTTTCCTGAGAATAAAACAGCAGTTTTTTTTGGCAAGAAATATAACAATGACATTAACCGGTCATCAATTTTAGTAGATATATTACGTAAAAATATATTAATTACATTTAATTAGCTATATTAGAACTTTTTTTTAGAATGTAAATAAATATAAGCTTTAGAGTAAAAATAAATTTCAACTTTATCATATTTGGGACGAGGATAAATTGTAGGCTGTTTAAAATACTTGGAAATTTTAGCAAGATCTTTGAGTATAAATTTAGGAACGTTAGTAGTTAATTCCAAAAAAAAGAAAAAAAACGAATCATGTTGAATTACTTTATTTAGTGGATATTCACGGTTTAATGTTTTATAAAACCAAGTTTGAAAAAAGGACAATTAAATAAGAATTAGTTTAGTACCAGTAACAAAAATTAATTTAATTAAAACCAGTTACTTCAATAATTTATTCATTTAAATTACAACATTGCTTATTTTTGAGTGTAAAGACTTATTTATTAATTGACTGTAAAGATAGGACTCTTTAGATTTTAACTTTTTATACAATTAACGTTAGAAAATAATTTGTTTTTTAATAACGTACTAAAAATAATCTTCTGAACTGGATTACATTTTATGTTTCACAATTACGTTAATTAAAGATAAAAGTATGACTTTTAAAATTTATGTGGGCACGAATGTAGAATTATATTGAAAACTTTTGAAAGAGAAAAAATAAGGGATATCTTTTTTCTAGTAATATTTTATATTTCATTCATCATTTAAGACACGGATGCATCGTTACAACATAAATCTCATCATTAAAATTTTTCTTGTCATTTTATTTCTACATTCAATTAAATAACGTTAAATTATCCGGAAAATAAATACATTTTAATATCAATCTGAATATCTCATTTTATCTCTTATACAATTCTGTCTCTGATTCTCAATTGCTTTTGTATTTAAGAAGTAAAATAGTCTAACTACGAAATAGAAAAACAGCATATTCATGTTTACTTTTAAAAAAAGTAACAGAGATTGTAATTTAATATTTTCAACATAAAGAATCTCCCTCGAACAAATGGAGAAATTTTCAGGTCGGCTGGCGAAAATAATGAAAAAAATTTCATCTAAACGTATGTCTGCAAATGCTTTTTTTCGAGTTACAGCTATCGAAAAGTTTCGCCCGGATTTCAGTTCTTCTAATAAAAATAAGCCGACACTAATTTTTGGGACCCAAATTAAGGAGTAAAGTTGGTAGCTTCATATATAATTTGAGCTGGGTAATAGGATAAAATAGATCCCACAGATGTAACTCTACTAGATTTTAAAATATTCGACGTAAAACACAAAATTCGGTATCGACGAAAACAAGTGTCTGAGGTTTGTAGTACAATAACTTAGTTGAATGATTATTAAATGTGAAAGATTTAGTAGCAAAATTGTAGAGAATTAATTTTTTTTTTAATTAATGTAAATATAGCGAATAAAAAGTAAATACAATTTTTTTTTAAATCTGTTTTTTATTGAAGAAAAACCAGACGAAAAATTGACAGAGAATTGTGTTATTCTTTCTGCACCTAAGAAACATTCTTTTTAAAAACAAAAACGCTAATTACTGAAAGTAATTTTAAATGAAATACAATATTTATAAAACAATATTCTATCTGTGTATATTCAATAATTTACACAGGTAAAACAAAATAATTACGTAAAAAGCTAAATAAGGCTATTGTACTACAAACCTAAAAAAAACTTGTTTTTGACCGAATTTTGTGTTTTACGTCAGATATCTTAAAAACGACTAAAGTTGGAGTTTTAGAATCTGTATTATCAATTTTCTCTTTACTAATTTATTTCTGATAATAGATTATCATTTTCTCACTGCTGAAATACTAACTGTAAGAGTCTAAATTCGTAATAATTTATAAGCCATATCGATATTTTAGTATGAACGAAAGTCACTTTGACTCCAAGGAGTTAGAACTGTAAGCGATGGTAAGTTACAATTTTACCTTCAGTTATTTTATTATACATTTTTAAGATAACACCTTAAAAATGTATAATATATGAAGCATAATTGTGTGGAGCGCGGATAATTTTTTATGCCTTTAGCCGGAAAATCTCGTAATGCATTTCGGCTCTAGAGAGTAACAGATGAACGAGCAAACAATAAATCTAAGTACACTATTTATTCTATTTAAAGACCATGTTAGTATGAAAATTAGGAAGTCTGGTTTTCACTGATAAGAACCTCAGCATCAAACTGTGCTTTTTAATCAGCCACCGGTTAAGAAAAGAATTTCTTTGATAATTTTATTCTGTCTATATCAATAACTTCTAGTTGAGTAACAACAGGTCTTTCTCTCACTCCCTTTTCTTACTCTCTTACTCTCTTTTTTACATTTTCATTTCCCTCAATAACTGAGTATCTATTTCATCTTAAGTTATATGAGCCTTCTACTTCCATTCAAAGATGTTGTCTTATCGACCTATTTCTGAATTATTTTTGCACTCTTATTGCGGTCAATAAGCCTTATAATTAAATCCAACTAAAATTTACCGTTCAATTTTAAATCAGTATTTTAAATGTATGCGTTTTTGATGCAAAATGCTAAAATCTTTTCTAAATTAGTAATTGTAATAAAATTTTTGTTAAGTGTATAAATATGTATGACAATTGCCATATAACAGTAGTGATTTGTTTAAGACAAAATTGCCTACCCGATTTTGCAATTATCTCTTGTAGGAAAGATACAATATCACTATCTCCACTCATCACTGGAAATTACATAATATAATCTGTATTATTTATACGCTATCTGGCTGAGTATAATATTCTACATAAAACTACAAATAAAATATTAGTTAGGTATGGTTTAATAATAGGTAATCTAAAAAGTAGTGAGCCTTTTGCTCACGAGGTAGCTTTAGCTTATTCTGTCAAAAGTCGAGAAAGATCGGCACGTAAACAGTCATGACATCGCTAATGACCTAAACATCTATTTTTTTTTTTTTTGTCTTCAGTCATTTGACTGGTTTGATGCAGCTCTCCAAGATTCCCTATCTAGTGCTAGTCGTTTCATTTCAGTATACCCTCTACATCCTACATCCCTAACAATTTGTTTTACATATTCCAAACGTGGCCTGCCTACACAATTTTTCCCTTCTACCTGTCCTTCCAATATTAAAGCGACTATTCCAGGATGCCTTAGTATGTGGCCTATAAGTCAGTCTCTTCTTTTAACTATATTTTTCCAAATGCTTCTTTCTTCATCTATTTGCCGCAATACCTCTTCATTTGTCACTTTATCCACCCATCTGATTTTTAACATTCTCCTATAGCACCACATTTCAAAAGCTTCTAACCTTTTCTTCTCAGATACTCCGATTGTCCAAGTTTCACTTCCATATAAAGCGACACTCCAAACATATACTTTCAAAAATCTTTTCCTGACATTTAAATTAATTTTTGAAAACATCTATTACCAAGGAAAAATAATATTTTTTTGAATGAGTTTTAAATACTTGTTGCTATTGTAATAAAAAGTTAGGTACTTCAGTTTTACGTTTATATATATATATATATATTTATTTATTTATTTATTTTAGTATGTTTTATTGAATGAGAATAAAATATTTCATAATCATTGTTAATAGAATCTATTTATATACAAAAATACTTCCTATAATAAACGTACATAAAAGTGTATATTATTACCATTCTTAAGATATTTACATATTTCTTTTAAGAAAATTTTATATATTTAAAAACAAGAAAGACGAGAACCAAGCTCCAACGGATATCCGCTTATAAGCATTCTTTCCTTACTTTAATATTCTGAATCTCTTTCCGATATTTCATTATTTAATTAAGCTAAATTTTGTTATAATTAAACTGTTTAAATAATTAATTACAAACTATATATAATAAAAATTTATACTGAAAAAAAATAACATATCGATTTTCAATCGATTTATATGACTTGAATTTTTTATTGTATTTTACCTAATTGATTATCATCCTGATTGAAATGCTTTTCAACACTTATCTCAGAGGTAAACCAAGAACTACCTAAACCGATTTCGCTAAAAAATTCACAATTTATTATTATTTGTTCTGGGAGTGTTTACCAGAGTTTTTTTTAATTTGTGTTATTAGTTCCATATATATTCATTCGGGTTGGTCTAGTAGTGAACTCGTCATCGCAAATCAGCTGATTTCGAAGTCCTGAGTTCTAAGGTTCAAATCCTTGTAAAGGCAGTAAGTTTCGTACTAACAAGTACGACAAGTACTAACAAGTACTTAGTTTCAATCGATTTGAATACTAGATCGTAGATACCGGTATTCTTTGGTGGTTGGATTTCAATTAACCACACACCTCAGGAATGGTCGACCTGAGACTGTACAAGCCTACACTTCATTTTCATTCATACATATCATTCTCTGAAGTAATACCTCGGAGGTTACACAAAAAAAAATTACGTGTCGACCGATATTTTTTCGTTTTGGATGACGATACAATTAATACTGTACATTTTATTATTTTCGTAATATAATTTTTCAGATATAATACAAAATTTATTTAATTCACACACTCAAATTTTGCAAACCGAAGCATTGCCGGATCTGCTAGTTGTAAATAAATTGAGGTTTTTTCCTAAAAAATAAAATATTTTTGAACACATACATACAGGTATAGGTTGTATATAGAAGGGAAGGGATTATAATTTAAGCACAATGCAATAATTTTTTTTTAAATTAAATGATGAGAAACCTAAATTTACAAAATAGTAGTAAAATAATAATAATAATAATAATAATAGCCATTGAATACACGTAAATGTGAAAATCTTTGAATAAACGTTTTCAGTAAAGTTTTCATTTTCCAGATATTTTGAGAGACATATAAATTAAAACACCACAAAATAAGCTATGTTTACGAATGAGTAGTAAGGAAGGAGTAATTATTAGAGAGAAAACGTTTAAATCTGTTGAATAAGTTTCTCCCTTTAATTTTCATCAAAGTCATAAGGGTACCTGTAGTAGTAATTAGTCTTGACCGGAATGATTATGACCTTGCTTTTATCAACCTAACGTCACGTTAATATCTGGTATTTTCGTTTACACGTATTTATTAAACAAAATTGATTAAAATAACATTTTAGTTATATAAATACTAAGAAAAAAATGATCAGCTATAAAATATTCATGATTAGTATAGAAATACAATTACACTACTGTATTATTTTATCAAATTTATTAAAGATTAGATTTTAGGAAATTTATTCTAATAGATAAAATTACTTATAAATATTAATTTCGTTGACGTTATTTAATTAATATAAACTATATACACCCGTTTTCGTTCAGATGGTTCAAAAGAGGGGTAGCAAAGACGTGTACTTTTAGTGATCGTACTTATTTAAGTTTTGAAGTTTAATTTAAATAGTCGATTTAATAAGACTGCAGTTTAAGCCAAGAGTGTAGTTGCTAAAAATCAAATTAGTGTGGTTAACAAAACTTTATTGGTAGAGTTATTTGACTGTAGACTCGAATATCCAAATTCTGGAAAGTGATTTTCTTTATTTGTTGATACAATAATTCCTATATATACAACTAAATCTAGTAACGATTTGTACCAACCGTGCAAGTGTTTTAAAATCATATTTTTCAGTTATTTCGGTCTTAAACATTATTCTTGATTAATTAGACGATAATAACAAAAACTATCATTAAAACATTTGACACAAAGAAAAAATAACAAAATTCGATAAAAGTAAAAATTTACATATGTAAACGCTTAGTTCTCTGTATGCTTATCTGTGAGTTTCTTATTTCTTTCTTAAAAAATGTTTGAGATGCAGATTAAAGATATTTTGTACTAACGTAAAAAATGTCAATTTTAGCGATATACAATATGTATGAATATATGGGGGCGCGTGTGCGTGTATGTATTTGTGTAATGTGGACTTTCGTTTACGAATCAAATGAGTGTAACACCAATTTTTAACGCGGATATAAATGTTGACTTATCAAATTATGTTATATTACGTAATATTTTAACCATTTTGTTTTAAAGGAAATGGAGATAACAAAATTACACTATATTTATAATTACGACTTTAAAACAACTGAAAATATAAAAATTTAATTTTTTGCAGATGTTATTTTCATTGTAATGTAAAATAAGAATGTTATTTTTGGAATAGTTTACAGGGCAACGAAGTTAATATTGTATGCAAAAATTGTGAACTAAAGACTTCTTTATTCCCAGTTGACTCAGCACTTATATGGATACAAGTAGATTAAATGCTTGTAACCATTTAAATATTTGGAACTTTATACAGCTGTTCATATATTTTAAATTGAGCATTGTTATTTTCTTTTACTATTACTAATAAACATAACAAAATTTAATTATTGTTACTATTTGTATTGAGTAGGGGTATTAAGATTTAATTTTGCAATTTTTATTTACAGAGTTTTAAGTTATCGTTAAATTTTGTCTACTAGTATAGTATTTATTTTGCAATAGTTTAAGACCGTATCCAAGAACAAGCGGGGAAAAAAATGAGAAAACCATACATTCATAGGAAGAGTAAAAATATTATTATCAAAATTATTAACCACTTAAAGAAGAAAAAATGTAGGCGGATAATTAAATACACAGACTTCAAGCGGTAGCTGTTAGTTCACATTTTTCCCGATGCGAAGTTAAGTTTATTACATTGTAGATTGCTGTTGTAATCACAGAGCTGTACCGAGGAAGGCGAGATAAAGTCTTAAACGAATACTAATATACATTTATATAACAGATTATATGCGAATATAGATTACTATATTTACATAATATTATTTTAATTTAAAATAAATATTATATTTTATATTTATATTTTGATTAACATAGGGGTGACTGCTTCTTAATAAATTAACAATAAATATTCATTAGTCATGGTTACAGTTATAAAATCAAATCATTTTTAAATATACTTAATGAGTATTAATAGAGTTCTACTAAATTAACGTTAATAAGCCATTAGGTTAGAAGAAGTCGTTAGCTTCATAAAAATAATTTAAATCTCATATTCTGTTATAATAGTAAAAATACTATTCATTTTTTTTATGGTCACGCAGTAAATAGTATGAATCAATTCAGTTAGCACAGTATTTAAAAAATTATGTAAAAATGTAAACAATGCAATTCATCAACGCAGTTCTACTCTCAGCTCTATTGTAAATTCATTTTTACTCCACTGTATAGTTTTTTTTTCTTTTTCTGTTTAGCCTCCGGTAACTACCGTTTAGATAATTCTTGGATGAATGAGGATGATATATATGTATGAGTGTAAATGAAGTGTAGTCTTGTACATTCTCAGTTTGACCATTCCTGAGATGTGTGGTTAATTGAAAACCCAACCACCAAAGAACACCGGTATCCACGATCTAGTATTCAAATCCGTGTAAAAATAACTGGTTTTACTAGGACTTGAACGCTGGAACTCTTCCAAGTCAGCTGATTTGGGAAGACGCGTTCACCACTAGATCAACCCGGTGAGTCCATTCTACAGTTACTTTTTTTATTCAGTACTTCAACTGTTTGTAAAAGATAACAGAATTGAAATTATACACCAACTGCAATACCTTACTTATCTTTTTATATGAATATTATTCCTTGAAATATATCATGATGAAATTTAATTCATTTAAAAAAAAAAAATGTTAAAAATTCTTCTGAATGAAGTAAAGAAAATAATTTTAATAATTTTATTTAAGGAGCATTTAAATCTTTCTCTTTTTTTGTAAGAAATTTGTATGTATTAGGCAGTCTCTTTTATGTCAAAACAATTTATAAACATGCTTATTAAAAATCTTGTTAAAATAAGTTTTATGTTTCAAAAGTCAAAAGAAATTATATACAGACTGTTTTAAAAAAAACTCAACCTTAAGAGTAAGTTAGTAATTGATATTTATCGCGATAATATATATTATTAGTATGCGATTTATCGTCGTATTCATAATTGAATACGACCTTGCATGTTCATTAACACATATCGCGACGTTTGTTCAGGAACTGCAACAACACATATTTCAATTTCGCTCTGCTATTCGAGAGAATGAGTTTTGTAAGAAGAGAAGAAAAGCGTCATGTCCAGAAAGAAATTGCGTCACATACTTGTTAGGGTGTAACCAAGAGGCGCTCCGCAAACCAATAACTTCTGGAAAGAGATCATGCGTATAACGCCAACTCTCTGTCTCATCCCATTTGGCTTGCCACAAAGCACTGCCATGTTCGATTTCCCGCAATTTCTCTGAAGTCAACTTACCGGACGTCTGAGCAACATTAAGCTGTTGCTTCTCAGATGCAATCAAATATATCAGTTACATGCCTGCAATCACCAAGACTGCCTCCCATGAAATTGTACGGTAACACCTGTTACCGTTAACAATATAAGACGTTGAGCCCTCAATAATATATCCCGATAGCTTTTGAATTTTAATCTATCCGCCCAAATATGCGCCGCATATAACATAATAGGCTGGCATACACCCTTATAAAGAATACACGTGAAATTAAAACCTCAATTATGATTGACTACATATCGCATTCTAAAGAAGGCATTTCAGGCCTTTTCCGCGACGAATTGAAGGTGCTTCTTAAATTGCAATTTCTCATCAAAAAATACCCCGAGATACTTTTAAACCGAACATACTGACATCGAAACACGTACTTTTCGGCTCACTGGCAAACGGCCTTTGAGTTACATCATCGTGGTCTTCTCCGGGCTGAACGTCATCTTATGTTGATGACTCCACAGCTCAAGTATCCTGCAAGCTTGAATGGCTCGGAGTTCAACCTTCCTCTGCGAGCATCCTTCGACCATCAGGTGCCCGTCGTCAGCATAAGCCACAATACGTCACCCTATGGGCAATCTCAACCGTAGGGGAGAATCAAACTCCACCATTCACAACAAAGAACCTAACACACTGCCCTGGGGACATCCCTTGGACAGTTTCTTGCCAACCTCATGGCTGCCCTCGCGGAGCAGCACATCCAGATGACTGAAGTATCTTTGCATAACCAGCAATTCACTCAGTACATTCTCTCTTTTGGAGTATGAAAATTCCCACTACATACTCCACCCCACGGGCTGTTACCACACTCATCACAGGAAGTATGGCGGCCTCAGTGTCATCTCCGGGACGAAACCCGTACTGATTCACCATCAGTAAGTCTGGCGAGGTCAGCCTGTCGTTTATACGCAGGTACAGAACCTTTTCAAAGACCTTACCAATAACCGGCGGTAACCTCAAGGGCCTAAACGACGAACTAACAGAGGGATTTCTGTCGGTACCTTTAAACTACAATTTTACAATCCTTTTTTTCAATACACAGGGAAGTATCGTCCAAACAACTATTTATTGAAAACTCGTGTGACCATTCTCATACTCACCCCAACCGAGCGAACAAGAATCTCCGCCGTTGTTCCGTCAAAGCCCGGTGCCTTACCCCTACCTAAATTACAAATAGCTTGACGCATCCCGGCCTCAGTAATCTCCAAGGACACTACACCCCCACGAAACTGTGCGACCTCACACCTCACCCGAAGATGGTATGCGGTTTCTCCAGCTTCACTGTCATCGGGGAGTAAATCGTCAAGTAATCTTTGAAAAATTTCAGACGTGTCTGAAATTATATCAAACCTGTTCGAGAGAGCAGACAGAAGAACGTACTTTCATGTTTTATGCCCCAAGCCCCTACATACTACTCCCCGCAGTAGTAAAATCGGATATTTACACTGGTTAGGGTCACTCAAGCCACCAAGTTCATAAACAATCAATCGATGATCTCTTGAGCAATCATCAACCACCTTCCAGTTACAAAAAATGGCAGGAATAAACCTCCCGACTGTAACGTCGATTTTCGTTCCACCAAACAGGTACAATACCTGTTTCGTACCATACCTATGTAGGTGGGCAACTCACTAGGTACATTATATATATACCTGTAGACTATATTGAGCTAAAAAGCCCTCCATTAACACACCGCCATCATCGATTAAACCACTACGTCACAGTAGTGACTTAGCGTTTACTTTCGCACCAATAAGGATTGAATTATTACTACAGAATCGTAGGATTTTATCCCAGACCTCAAGATGACAATCAGCAGGATCTCTATACTAAAAATATGAACTTGCAGCATATAGATGCAAGTTCTGAATATCCAAACGGACATCAACATGATGGTTATCTGACAGCTCCCAAATGAAGACAAAATCAAGTTCCCTTCTGTACACAGCAGTAGTCATACTATCAGAGCCACAATAGAATCTCTTCCAACAAGAAAAATGTGGCAGTTCACCGGACTCAACATATGGATGCCGCAACACAACATCCAACAGCAAAGCTCAATCTGAACATTATAAGCACCCTGTGCATTTAATTGCCCAATTTTAACCATCTAACGGTAATGAATTGTAATACATCTCAACAGCTCAGCTCTCAGAAGAGATACAGGGAGGTCTCAAGTGCTGGGAAGGGAATTATATGGATTTAGCACTAGTAATATTTTGTCCTTTTTGTACGTAGTATTCAGAATGTAATTCTGATATAGTGCGCGTATTGGTTATCAGACTAGTTTGTGTTAATAGTGCTAACAATTATATGTTATTTTAATTTTGAAGAATTACGAATGAAGTGAAGAAATAAGATTTAATTGTACCATTATTTGCGTGTTAGTATTTGTTGTTATTTATGCAAATCTGTTTAATGAGTATTCAAGTAGCTCTCTATAATAAAATCTTTTCTACTCTTAGTCTTTTGCCTAAACAAGAACATCATCGCAAAAAAGATATCACTTTTAAAATCTGTCTACAAATATAACTTTCTTCATCCAGGACACTCTTTAAGTTTCAACAACATTAGATGTCATAATATTAAATTTTCCTCTCTATGCAATCACATCATACCGGAAAGGACCTGAGACGTTATTGTAAATATTATAATTTAGTTATGGTAAGGTAATTTATTATATTGCATGTTTTTAAAAGTAACACTTAGAACATAATTTTACTATAGATTAAACATTTGGTTTTAAATTATAAGTACCACAAACCGTTTTGCCAGCAATAGCTCAACATTACATTAAATTGAACCAATATAATTGGAAATAATCTTTATTATTATAATTTAATTATTAAATTTATATATGCCTATTAGTGTAATATTGTAAAATAAATGAGAGAGTGGTGGTAGAAATTATAAATTGTTTTCGAAATCTCCTACTTTGTAATTTATTTGAAGGATGCTGAGAGAACAGAAATTAATGCACACTGACTTGATAAAAATTAATTTAATACTGATGTGAAAAGTGACTAGTATTTTATATTGTGCTGACATGAATTTAGCAGAATTTCTTGTCAAAAACACCGTTTATCGCTTTAGTGACCTTAATTTTATATAGACTAAAATAACTTTTTATAATTATTATAAAAAGTGTGTATTATATTTACTGTAACCTATTTTTACTATTTTTACTATTTGAAGTAATTTTTTTCCTTAATTATAATTATTAGAAATAAGTAAAATATATTTTATTTACAGTAACTAATCTGCGGTAATATAATTGTATTTTAAACAAACTAATTAAAAATAAAAATTTTGTAAAACTACCTGCTGCCGATTATACGCTAAGTAAAGAATTAAAAATAATTTTAATATAATTAAATTAAAAAAATGTGGAACAAGGAAAAATTATTCTGGTAAGAATAAATTTTCGTAAAACAGTTGTATTTATTTAAAATAGTAGAATAGATAATAATATAAATGTAGTAACTTAATTTTGTTTATTACATGAATACATGTACATATTTAAGTACAATGAAAATGTCAATTTCTTTAAACAAACTACGAAAAGAAGTCAGTTCAGTAATATCTTTCGTCTATTTTATAATTATAAAAAATAAAGATAAAACCGATTTCAAAAAATAATAGTACTAAAAAGTTACAAATAATTATATTTTTATTTATAAACTAAAGTAAAAGTATTTGCAACAAATAATTATTTTTGAAGTCTGTGCCAGCCAACACAAATTAAACATACGGTTATGTAAAGTTATTCTCTCAACCGAACGCTAGGCGCTTAATTAGGTTCCCACATGTAAAATGGGATCTCAAGAGCATATATATATAAGAGAGCGTCTCACGATCATACCTCATCTTGAATTCGCTAAGGCATACATATACGTATACTGATATTATATGTACCTAAGCATCTGTAAATCATTCATCTCATTCTCTGAAGCAATACCTAACGGTAGTCCCAGAGGTTAAATAAAAAAGCATCTATAAAGTATTCTTACATCATATTATTTTTGTATGTCGCATTTTATTATTGTATTAGATTTTTTTGGATCTTATTTTATTGTAGTAAAACCTCTATTACCAATTTTGCATTGTTTGAAGTAGGATTTATATTGTATAGATTTTTTTTTATAGGTTTTTTTTTTGTTTAATTTGTGTTGGCTGATAACGATTTCAAAGTAGTTATTTGTTGTAAATACTTTTATTTAAGTTAATAAATAAGAATATAATTATTTGTAACTTTTTAGTACTGTTAGTTTTTGAAGTCGGTTTTTGTTTTTATTTTATTATATTTTTATTTTATATTTTATTTTTTTCACAACAGAAAGGATTTCATAATTTTTTTTACATTACTGTTGTAGTCTTTCTTATGATTGTGATACCTGAAAAGCATTTCAGTTAAGAAAAACACCAGAGTCTCCTTACCTGTAAGTATCTTCATACAGATAGCTAGGCTAGCTGTATCTGCATTTTGGCTGACATAGCAATCAGATTTGAATCATGATATTCGGTTTATTTGCTGATGAAGGCAACGAGAAAAACCAGTCGCTTTCCGTAGTAAGCCTAGCATGTGAGTTATATTCTTGAAAATTCTGTCATTTTAAGAGTATTGTGTAATTAATAATGCGAAGCAATGAACAGTGATATCGAGCGCATTATATCTTCCAATATAAAATCATGTATAGTATGATTCTGTAATAATTTGGTTAAATTTTAAAGATATTTATTAACTGTCAATTGGGAGCAACTCGATAATTTTATCAGAAACGTAATATATTGACGACAGAATATGTCCATAAATCGACTATTAAAATATTTAACTCAAAAAAAAAGAAGCATAAGGTATTGAATAATGGTTATAGAAAAAACTTCTCTAGTGAAAAAATATTTGCCTAGTTTTAGGAAAAAAATTAAAAGAACATCATAAAAATCGGGCTTGGTCAATTCCGTCCGCCGCTGTCTGATTCCCTTTTTCAAATCTGTCAATTGCGTCCCTGCTGCTGCTAACAATAAGGTCGGTTCAACACCCCTCCCCCTGACACCTGCTTTTTGTTGTATCTATTCCTTTTTCAGAATTTATTCTTCATTTAATTGTGGTAGTAAGAGTTGTCAAATTGAATGTAGTGTGTAGTAAATGCAGTGCATCGATCATGAAAGTTATGAAAAGTGAGAAGGATAAATCAATCTTCGTAGTTGGTGGTTATAAATTCAGATTCCACAAAATCTAGCGGACAGAATTCAGCGATGGGTCTGCACCATAAAGACTTGTAAATGTTATTAAAAAATTGATTTGGAAAACAAACTTACAAAAAGTTTTCAAGAACACTCATACGCGTTTGGAAGAAAATAAAACAGCAAATTCTGTGAAAATAAAATCAGATGAAGATATTTCTTGTAGGCCGTTAAAACTCTTACAGAAAAATTGACAAATAATGAAGACAGAAGCATTATCAACAGGAGAGGTTGAGTTAATCAAGCGAATAATTAGGGGGTCCAGAATTAATTAGGCGTTTCTCAAAACGTCGTTGTGCAACTGCAAGAAATGGAAATTGTAACCAATACTGAGGAAGATTTCCTCATGTTACGTGATCCAGAAAAAGAACTTGTTTGTTTCTCGACAATGACAAATTTAAAAATTCCATATTAAACGCCAAAACTTTTTATTGATACATTTAAAAGCAGCCCAAAATTTTTCAAAAATATGTATGTGGCTCTAATCTTTTTTCTTATTATCGGACAAAGACATTTACACTTGACACAACCACTTTCATTTGCGAAGACAATTCAATATTTCAAGTGTCATTTTTTCAAATCAATCATTATAAGCAGCACCTGTAAATCCATAATTACTTCCTTTTATTCCCAAAACTGGGGAAACTAAATTGAATAATTTCCCCAGTTGAAGTCAAGTGTTCAAGTCAATCGGTGCAAAGTGGAATTGGCATAATTTATCTCTTGATCCCGAGGAAATGTTTATGCAATTTAAATCTGTAGTACTGTAAAAGTTGTTTGGCCTTGAATATTAGGATTGTCGTTTTCATCTAGTACAAAATAGATGGAAAAAATTTAAGCTCTCGGATTAACTTCTGAATATAAATCAAACAAGGAAACCAACTGTTTTTTTTTAAATTATTTTTTGGCTTATCTTCCTTAATCCCGACGACGTAGATGACTGTTTTACAGATTACCTAATGGCGTTACAATCAGACGGAAAGTGAAACATAAGCTGTGAATAGCTTCTGTGAATATTTACACATTACGTATTCGACAGTTACATTTCTCCTGTGTTGCGTTACCTCCAAGAATATGGGCGGATTTCGACGTATCAACAAATCGTACGACGAACAACTGCAAATCGTTTCACACTCGATAAAATGCGCACTTCTACACTTTTAATCCCAACATGTACTTGGTCTTTACACTTGCTCTTTATGGGTGGCAGCAGTATCATTATTATTCCGTTAATATTGAATCATAAAACTCTTTGTTTTATGTACTACTAAACGCCATATTCTCAATAATTGTACAAAAATAAATCTAACAATTTTAAAGTAAGTAAATTAGTTGATTATTACCAATCTCCCGATCAAAATTTCCATTTGTTGCAGAACTGAAATATTCATTCCAGGAATAGTGAACTTTGGCCCACCGGATAAACTACTAATAAATTAATTTCAATTTGTTCATCTTAATGAACATCAATAAATTCTAAGTTCTAAATAAAGTAATAAATTCTGAATTCTAAGTTCTACCGTTTTATTTTCACTAAAATCATTTATATTGCATGAAAATCGTTGAATTCATTGAATTCAGATTTTCTAGAAATAAGGGAGAAAAAACACTAAAAACTATACCACCCAAACTTTTTTATTTCTTCCTGGGGTATCGGGTAATGAGAGAAGACCCACTTTAGATAAATTTGACAATAAATCGATATTTAGAAAATTATATTCACATCCAGCATTTATATATTATGAAAAAATAAAAATAAACGATTTGATTTTTTCATACGAGAAAATGTTATTCTTTAGAATATGTTATACTACACAGGAAAAAATTTAAAATTATCATCAAGTTTAAATTTGGATTTTCCCCCTAATACGATTAATAGAAAATATTCTATTATACAAACAGCTTATATTTCATTAAGCAAAGTCGTTGAAGTCAACGTTTTGGAATTTTGTCTGTTATTTTTTTATTTGCATGTTTGCGAATTGTATTTTTTAATTTTATGAAATTTTTCAATGTTAGGTAAAACGAAGTATGTTTAATGATTTTTCATAAAATTTTCCGTTTCAAAATGGCATCCAGTACAGCTTTTATGAAGAATGCTGGCTATTTTACCCGTTCGCTTATTAAAATCGTGATGGGTATTCTTTGTAGAAAAGACTTTGTAAATTTTTATTAGAATATTTATTCTAATATATTTTAGTTAATTAAAAAGAAACACGTCATAAGGTTAAAGAACAATAATCAGTATGTGAAGTCCTACACTTTGGTCAATTTTGGTAGTGACTGACCGGTCACTATATTCAAGTACCTTGAAAATTCAGTTTTTTACGTAGTTTTAATTTCAATTTATTTATGCAGTTTCGTTGTAGAGCACACTTTGTTAAATTCCGTGCAAAATAAACGAGTTTCTCCGTTTACAGAATTTCAGATTCAATGTTAATGGATTAATACTACATCAAATGAGTTAGTAATATGAATTAATCAACTATATTAACGTAATAATCTATTTCCTTTCAAACAGGGTTGCGTTTTTATATTTTGAAAATAAAAAAGCGATTTTAAATTAAATATTTATGTAATGAGTAAAGTGAATTTAATTAACTTATGTAACTATAAAACGGAAATGTTGTAACACGTAGTCGGGGTTGTGTTGTATTTGTATTTATTTTTACATTAGAGATAATGATTTATTATTATTTGCATTTATAAGTAACTTATTCGTGTAATATTTATTTAACAAATTTATATACTGTACTGAACAGAATTACTTAGAAGTGTGCTAACACTTCAAGGTTAAATTACGTACAGATTAGAAGGTTGTCTCGATATGGCTTATTCCAAGTCGCACTCACAGTATAGGATGAGTAATCACGCGTCAAATACACCAGTTACTGGTAAATTGTACACCACCCTTGTGTTATCGTCATGTGGTACGTCTTCAAACAACTTCTTTTAGAAAAAGGTAGAGCAAGAGGAATACAAGCAGCACCCGTATAACAAAACAATTTGAAATAAATTATATTATTGTTCAATTTCCCTAATTTAAATTATTATGAAGTTCTTTTAGTATGAATTATTAAATACTGTAGACCGAGCTTCAATAATATTGGGCAAATATATATTGTACAACCATATTGAGTGTTTAGATACCCGCTTAAGTTAAATAAATTCATACATTACAGATACGTGCCTCCATCGGCGACATCACTGACGTGATAAAAAATTAACTACCATAGTATTTGACATGTAGGCAAATTTTTCTTAAACAACATTCTGTAAAGAATACCAAATAATTAGAAATTACTTCAGTTTTTTTTAAATTTTATTTTATAATTATTATTAATTTTAATTAAAAACAGTGAGTTAGGATAAACTTTATCAATGTTAGATTACACGACTACCCAAAAACGAGTGTAATGTATTTATGGTATTACTATGTTTGTTCTACCGTAGCAGCACAACGGCTGAACCGATTTAGATGTATGACACCGCGTTGGAATTCTTACGTTATCGGGAGTATCCATAGGCTATATAAATATGTATATAGTTTAAATAAATTTTAAAAAAAATGGAAAAAATATACATTATTAAAAAATTATATTAACTTATATTAAAGAGCTATGTTTGTCAGCATGGTTTTTTTTTTTTTATATATTTATCTTTTGTTTTATTATTACTTGCAAGAAATGTTTTTTTTGTTTAGTTTTTTATATTAATCTATTACTGGTTCTATTAAATCCTATTTGTATTAACATAAAAATGGGTTTTTGCTGGGATATATAGAAACTACTCTTAAAACTAATCCTGAAAAGTTCATAAAAAAAAAACGGTTCGGAAAAGTTTTGTTTCCGACTTACAACTAACGAAAAATTTCACTCTGAATTTTGCTTCTGCGGTAAAAATTGGAACAATTCAGAATAGAAAAGCTATTGAGATATAACGTGGAGAGAGAAGATCTATTGAAATAGTAAGTAAAGGATTAAATAGTAGTAAAGCGTGGAAAAGAGAAAGGCCGTAAATAAATAAAATTTAAAAACTATCTAAAAGAAAATGGAAGCTCTCAGGTTCTTAAAAGATCAATGGGAACAGAAAAGAATGTAGGTGGACATGGTGATCAATGGCCATCTTCTGGTGATCAATTGTAAGATTTTACAAAATAAAAAAAGTTCATGGTGTTTTCAGCGAAAATTAAGTTGTCTACGTAGAAGATTTTAAGGTGTATTTTTTATGTGGTAATCATTGTTTAGAAGTGAATTTTTATAGCCTCATTATATTCTATTATTCATTAAATGTACAAACGAAAATTAAAAATAGTAGCATAATAAAAAAAATACATTCTTACAAATTAGTAAACCTTATTTCATGCTCTGAAACAGATATTAAGAAAAGATTTTGTTTTATTTTTTAACATAGTTATTTTACAACGGTTTCATTTTTTGAATATTTTTGATAATAGGCACAACTAAACTACAAAATTAATCAGTTGTCAATGAAAAACCTAATTAGACTTTCCCGAACGAGCAGTCTTATTATTCTTAGTGTTCTATCAATTATTAATTCATTTCTAACAAAGTTATTATCTCTAAACTTAGATTATTACATCTTAACATGTTTGCGTAACATATTTGAGTAATATTGTTTGATTTAATGCAATTTCTATTTATAGATTTTATATGAGCATAAAATAATCTGAGTACACACACACACGTATATATATATATATATATAATATATATATGCTCGTATAATTATAATATTTAACATATGTCATTATAATAAAATAAGTTGAATAATGTCATTATTGCATATTAAGATCTAAAAGGTCATATAAGGGACTACTTTTTTGTAGTAAATTAAATAGTAAGTGTCACATGACCATTATTTGGTACCGATCAAATCACTATTCACATATTATGTTAATTATAATAATTCATTGTTTTAAATGACGTTGGTTATTTAAAAAGTATTATATTTAACACTTTTCAGTGTTAAAAAGTTACGCATTTTTCTAATTTTAATTTTAAAAATCTGCAGCTCCAGCTGATTTTTTGTTTATAGCTTATATGATATATTTTTTTTTTCAATTATTAAAAGTTAGATTTTCTGCCATTTCAGGATCTTAGGCTTGATTTACAAATTTTATATTTCTATATTTTACGCGTTTTAGTGAACCTTACATTATTGGTTGAAACCAACTTCATAGGTTGCACCGTTATTGCGTAATGATTATTATAAAATTCTAATTTTGGCGGGCATTTTGAGGTAAACCCGACGGTCGATCGTGTCTATTCATGTTTTTATAATCCTCTAACGATGTTTAATCCGAATCCGAAAAAAAAGTGTTCGCACACACAGATATACACATTATATTGATTCAATAATGAACTGTTCGCTCGTTAAACATTTCAATTTCTCAAAAAATATTCTAATAAAAGTTTACTACGCTTAAATTTTGAAAAATATAATATAATTAATTTTCATAATGTTGTTTTGATGAAAAATTAATTTCTTTAAAATTTTAAAATTAAATTTATTAAAAACAGTTTAATCATTTTTTTTTTATTTTCACGTGATTGTACTTAAAAATTTAGTTCTCATTATTTCATTTTTTTTATTAAAAAAAATATTTATATATTAGAAGAATTTCTTTTTAATTCTAAAATACGATCAATCACGAAAATTATTATTGTTGTTTGATAAGGTTTTAACAACGAAATATAATGTAATTTACAAAATTTATATAATTTTACTATTATTATCTTAAAAGTTGAAAATGGTAATAAAAATAATAATGTCCAGTATATGTCTATTTTCGGTGTATGATTATATGTAATATATTCACTCTCCCGATCTCCGTAACGAGGTGGTAGCATACCGCCCTTTCATCTGGAAGTCCCGGGTTTGAATCCAGGCAAGCACGGCACTTTTCACACGGTACAAAATTAATTTATTAGCTAGTAACTGTAAGAAGGCATAAGCTTGTTGATACTATGTAAATAGATATATAAATTATTATTTTTATTGTTGTAAAAATAATAACGTAATAAAATAAAGATAATAATGTCTGATATATGTCTACTTTCATTGTATTGTTGTTATTATTTTAACACATTAATTTTTCGCCGATCTCCGTGACGGAGTGATAGCGTTTATTAATATTATTACTTCCATATAACATTACATCTATTCTCTAATATCTATTAAAATAATTTTTTATTTTAAAAATTAAAAACGATTTTAAATTTTGAATAATTAACCAAAAATTAATACTCTAAGACATTAATTATGAATCAACTAGAATTAAAATTTTGACAGGAATAATACACTGAAAATCTTTTTATAAAAAAAATAATGTAATGTATGTAGTATTTATTATTATTATTATTATTTTTCATTTGTAGTGAAAAAAGGGGGAAAAAACATTATTTGTTCTGTTAATATTAATATTTATTTTATTTATTATTTTATTATATAACAAGAAAGGTTAATGTTGTCACTTGTATTCCCTGTTTTATTTATTTTTAGTAGAAATATTTATTATTTTTACTTTAATATAAATCCTTTGTTTACACTGTAATATGATAAACACATGTTTATATAAATGATGAATTAAAATTATTTTTATTTATTTTGATGAAAGAAAAAAATCATTATTGGTATTATGATTACTCAAAATTATATATATTATTAAGTTTACCAAATGGATTCTAATTAATTATTTTATCCTCGAAGCACCCATCCATAATATATAATTTTTTTTCTTTTTCTTATAATACTATAATGTAATGATGCTTGAAATAATAACTAGAATTACTTCTAATTCTATAATTAGAAGAATAATTGTTAATTAATTAACAAGTTATTCTCCGCTTCATTTGTTATTATAATTATACATTTAGATAATAAGTTACGCGTACGTACCAATTTAACATTATCTGCATACTCCTGAGTAATAGTTAGATAATGTATTGTTATTAGCATGCAGTTAATACGAGATGAGCGACTGCAAGTTGTAATACAAAACCAATGCAACACCACTACTGATACAACTACTTGGTTTGTATATAACGACCGTAGTATTAAATTCTGTTCTAACGGTCTGCACTACCTTAGGCTTGCAGTCAAGTTGTAAGGGGGGAGTTGAATCGGTTGTTGACTTACTACAAGGTCGAGAATTTAAGTCATCATCCGTGATTCCACGGTCAGTCGAGACAAAGTATACCCACTAGTCAATCCCGGTCACGTAATTGTCATAAAAAAAAATTGTACTTATTTGAATTTTGAATTGAAATACACTTTGGAACGACATGATTTTTTTCAAAACAGCTGTAGAATAATAATTATGCTACGTATATTAATGCATTCTATTGATTAATGTTATACAATCACATTATTTTACCGGTACATTCTAGTAATGAAATACCTTTTATTTAAAAAATTAATTTAAAAACGATTTAAAATTTTGAAGAATTATCTCGAAGAAATTAATTATGAATCAACTAAAAAACAAAATTTCGACAGGAATTATTTTCACTCAAAATCGTTTTATAAAAAAATATAATTTAGTAGTGTAACATGTATTTTTTAATACTTCATATTATCACATAACTATTAACGTAATTGCATACGTGATAATACTATATTGGTAAATAGAATTTTAATCCACTGTTCATAATTATCAGTAATTGAAACTGAATAACTTATGTTTGTACAGCATTACGTATTCGACGTAAATACAAATATATATATATATATATATATATATATATATATATATATATATATATTAAGATCGTTCTAATTCTTAGATCTATAACAAATACCAACCGACTTCTTTGTTGCATAAACACTCTCCCTACTTTTGTCCGTTTGCTTTTAACTTCTTTGTTACTTTATCCTTAGTGTATATAATATATATATGTATAAAAGTGTGTGTGCCTACACACACACACACACACCCATGAACACTGTCTGTTTCTGCTACGTTATGTTCATCATTCTTAATACTGAATTCTTCATCATCTTTCTTTCTGTCCCATTTAAATGATTTTGACTTTTATTAATTTTAAAACAAAATTTTTCGGCTGGTAATAAATCCATGGTATTCAGCTATTTTTTCCAATCCAATTTTTACTTCTGCCAAAAGAAAAATGTAATCGGCGAATGTTAATACCATCGCACACAGCGAGTGACGGTTGGCGAAAGATTTCGCCCTAATTTCTACGCCTGTCGTAAAATTAAGGAAGGCTGTAATTCTTGGGATTCAAATTAAGGGGTAAATTTAGTGATTTCATATAAAATTTGAGCTGAAAAATTCCATTTCATTTCAAAAAGATCCTACAACTGTATTTTTAGTAGTTATTTGAGAAATTTTGGATAAAATACAAAAGATTGAGATCGAACAAAATACTGTTTTACTTTTTGGTATAAAACAACTTTGATAAGTGGGTAACAAACAGTAAACGTTTTAAACAGCTTATACAAAATTTTATTTTGAATAAAAAGGCATAAATAAAGTTCACAGAAATAAAAATAAGAATTTCAAAATTTATTAAAAATGAAACATAAAAATTTGGAGGCCCTGAGGTAGATATTCCCCACGTCCGGAACACAACATCTACGTTCCACGTCCAGGGCGGCAACAGCTGTACTCAAGTACATTACATATAGCTGGCTAACGGGGTTCCGAGTGTTGTTTCTCGGATATACTTTTTTCGGTCGATTTACATCTTTAGGCCGAATTACAGGACTGGACTTTACGGCCACCTGCAGATACGACATTATTAACGATTACGGAAATGGATTAATACCGCCGTTAGAGCTGGCGATGTGGCGGCCACGGTCAAAGTTATTTGCAGGTGTAACGGAGACCTTTCGTCGTCCACATGCCCCCCGCGATGGCAAGCATGTAGTTAAGGTGCCCATGTTCGGAGCATGGGAGCCCTGAAAGCTTCGGTGTGTAGGGGCCTGGAGTCAGTGCAGAGACTGCGCATCCGCTCTCTGCCAGGACATATGCCGGTTCCACCGGAGTACCGGAACGGACCTCCAGGGTTGGTAGCCCTGGAGGGGGGTGTTCCCCGGCGGCTAGCCTTACTACAGAAGGGATTAATTGTTCATGAATTTTCCTGAACAAACCAACGTGGCAGAGGGTGCACGTAAACACCCTCGTTTAGAACCAGCCGTTTCGCCTGAGGCAAAACGGAGGAAAAGTACGGAAAATAAAAAGATAGAGATTGAGGCTAGAAAAAGCTTACAAAAGGCTTTTTTTAAAAGTAGTAATGTACCGAAACCCAAATATTTGGTCATTACAAAGGAGGATGGAAATTTCTCGAGGGTGAGTCCTTTTCTCATCGCTCGAGAAATAAACAAATGTGCTGGAGGCCCTGTTAAAGAAATAAGGAAAACTTTTACGGGACTACATGTAGAGACTGTTAATGATATACAGTCTCAGAAGATTTTAGGGCTGAAGAAAATTGGAGAGCTAGCGGTACGTGTTGATCCCCACGGCACGCTCAACACCTCAAGGGGTGTTGTGGTCTGTCGGGATCTTTTAAATTGTTCGGAGCAAGAGATTGTAGAGGAACTGGCAGCACAAGGAGTAATAGAGTGCCGTCGATTGAACATGAGAAGGAACGGTGAGGTCTTACCCTCAGCTTCTCATGTCCTCACTTTCAACCGGCCTACTTTGCCAGAAAAGATAAGAGCGGGGATTCACCGTTTGGATGTGCGGGCATTTATCCCACAGCCAATGAGGTGCTTCAAGTGCCAACGCTTTGGCCACACCGCTCTTAGATGCGAAAGACCGAAAATATGCGTGTGCGGTGAAGAGGTGCATGAGGGAGAGCCGTGTAAAGAGCCTCCTACATGTATTAACTGCAAAGGAGCGCATTCTTGTAGATCAAGGAATTGTCCTGTCTACAAAGATGAAGTAGCTGTGCAGGAAGTAAAAACCCTGCAAAAAGTCAGCTACTTCGAGGCAAAGAAGATAGTTAACGCCCGTAAGCCTAGAGCAACAACATCTTATGCTCAGGCTGCGGCTACTGTTCCCGCTCCTGCTCCGATTGCTGTAGATGAGGCTCAAATTATAAATAAACTTGCGCCTACTTTGGCTAACATGATTGAGAGGATCATCGAAAACAAGATGAAACCTTTTGGCAATAAAGAATTTGTTAAGCCAAAGATAGTGGTACAGCCTGCTGAAGATAAGTCAATAAAAGTAAAAGTTGCTCCTCCAGAAAAGAAAACGGACACCAAAAATTCAAGTTTGTCAAGTCCGTCTCAGCGAGATTCTTGATGTCAAGAAAACAATAATACCGACAGAGACTGTTATGGAGGCTTCCAAGCCTCCTGCAACTGAAGTGGCCTCTAAGCCTCAGAGGCCACAAAAAAATCACACAGGGGGGGCGAGTGTCCCCCCTCCCACAGGCGGTGACCGGTGCGACCCCCGTGTTGGGGAGCGGCCAGGTTGCCGCCTCTCAATCGGCGCCTGAAACCGGCGCCGACCCATGCCCGTCGTCGTCGGCGGCTTCGGTGGTCTCCGATACGAAGACCGGAAGCCTTACAGGCGACGACCTTCTCCGCGAACACGATGCTGTTCGTAGGATGGAGAAGAAAAGGAAAAAGGGATGGCCGAAAGGAAAACCCAGGCAATAATTTAATTAAAAATTAGCGAGTCGATTGTACAATGGAACATCAATGGATGTTTTTCAAACATCCATGAGCTCCAACGCTTGGTACATGACGTAGACCCGATTTGTATATGTCTGCAAGAAACGCATTTCCGCCGAAATGAAAATTTTAAATTATAAGGATTCGATATATTTCGGCGAGATCAACCGCCAAATGTAAGAGTTAGAGGTGGAGTAGCTATATTAACATCGACTAGAGCTACCACCGAAGCGGTTGTTCTAAACACCAACCTACAAGCGGTCGCCGTTAGAATGAAGCGACCGCTTAAGATCACTGTGTGCAGCATATACTTACCGAATTACGATTGGAATAAGGATGACATAGAAAGACTAATTTCCGAGCTTCCCCCACCTGTTTTACTGGTGGGAGACTTTAACGCTCATAATTCTCTCTGGGGATCGGATCGAGTAGATCCCCGTGGAAGAGAACTGGAAGGGTTCCTGATGAATTCAGAACTTATTATTTTAAACGACGGATCAGGAACCTTTTTCAATGCCAGAGATGGATCGACGTCCTGTATAGATCTTGCACTTATAAGCGGATCGATAGCACCGAGGTACAGCTTCCATGTTATAGACAATCTGCATGGAAGCGATCATTTCCCGGTGCAAATTGTAACTGATGTTACAAGAACAATATATCCCATCCCTAAAAGATGGTTATTTGAAAAGGCAGACTGGACGAGCTTCACAGCTAGAACGATGCTCCCGGAAACAACTGGAGTTATCGGAGACGATGTCGACGCCATAACAAATGCAATAATTGAGTCGGCATCGAGATATATTCCCAAAACATCTGGGAAACTTAGAAAGAAATAAGTGAAGCTATAAAAAGAAAGAAAAGGGCGTATAATGCCTTTAAGAAGCGTCCTAGTATAGAAAATCTTGTTGCCTTTAAGAAATACAGGGCGTATGCAAAACGTCTTATGATAGATTCGAAAAAACGATCCTGGCAGCAATACGTGTCATCCATCGACAAAACTACTACTGCATCAGATGTTTGGAGGAAAGTGAAGGCGATTTGTGGGCGTAATGATTTTGCTCCCATAACTAGCCTTCAAGATGAAGATGAAATAAAAGATACTCCATATGAAATTGCAGAGCTGTTATCCAATCATTTCGAAAAGGCCAGCAAAACGGCCAACTACGAGGAAGGTTTTCGAACCAAAAAAGAAGAACACGAAGGTCTACTAAATTTTGGAACTGAGTATAATTACTCATATAATGTACCATTTAAAATGGAAGAATTCACGAATGCGTTGGAAAAATCAGGTAACACAGCTGCTGGTCCGGATGAAATCCACTATAATATGATCAGGCAGCTGAATACCACTGCAAAGTGTAGATTATTAGAACTTTATAATAAAATATGGCGGGATGGAACGTACCCGCAGCAGTGGAAAAAAGCTCATGTTGTTCCAGTACCAAAGAAAAATAAAAATTTAACAGACCCCAATAGCTACCGTCCTATTTCTTTGACGTGTGCTATGGGGAAAATATTGGAAAAAATGATTAATAATCGACTCGTCTGGGTTTTGGAAAAAGAAAACCTGATATCACCGTATCAAGCAGGTTTTCGACAATACCATTCTACCACTGATCAAATGATCAGCTTAGAGGACATTATATATAACAGCTTTATTACAAGGAAACATTGTGTCGGAGTCTTCTTTGATCTTCAGAAGGCTTTCGATATGACCTGGCGTCATGGTATAATGCTCCAGTTACATGAATGGGGCATTCGTGGCAATTTGCCTATACTGCTCAGCAACTACATGAATGACCGTACCTTCCAAGTACGCGTCAACAACGAATATTCATGTGAAAGAATCTTGGAAAATGGCATACCGCAAGGTTCGCCGTTGAGCGGTACCTTGTTTACCATTGCCATTAATAAATTGATATTAGCCATTCCAGTAGAAATCAGCAAAAGCGTCTATGTTGATGATCTGGCAATCATATATGCCAGCAACAAGACTGCTATAGTGAGGTACAAATTGCAACGAGCGATCAATGCTCTAAATGAAGTTGCAAGGAATACAGGATTCCAATTCTCACCAGAAAAAACGTGCTGTGTACACTTTTGTAGGAAGAGAATTCCTCATCAAAGTCCTGCTCTGACAATTGATGATAATCCAATACAATATAAAGACAGCGTAAGGTATTTAGGACTAGTATTGGATAAATCCCTCACATGGGGATTACATATACAGTACTTGAGTGATAGATGCAAAAGAGCCCTAAACATTATAAAATGTTTATCGAACCTAAATTGGGGCTCAGAAAAAGAGACATTATTGAGACTGTATAAAGCATTGGTTCAATCTAAACTAGACTACGGATGTATCGTATATTCATCCGCTAGAAAGTCGCACTTAAGAAAGTTAGACATAGTTCATAATAGCGGAATAAGATACGCAACAGGTGCTTTCCGCACAAGTCCGGCGGCTAGTCTGATGTCTGAAGCCGGAATAATGCCACTACATTATAGAAGAGAGATCCTCTTGTTAAGATATGCAGCAAATATATGGGCTTTCCCTGCTCATATAAATAATAAATTGTTTATGAATCATCCCATGGCTGCATTATACGAACGTCGTGCTACCTATTCCAGACCAGCCGGAATTAGGTACCACGAATTAAGAAGAAAATATGAAATTGCTATACCAGAGACACTAGCAATTTCTACTAGAGAAATACCGCCATGGCTCTTGCCAGCGGTATATACAAGTTTGGATCTCTCTCAAGGAGAAATAAAAAAGAAACCAGCAGTGATCATCCAGCAAGAATTTTTAGCAACCGTCAGTAGTTACGAAGAACATATTAGAATTTATACTGACGGTTCTAAAACCGAACATGGTGTTGGATGCTCGATATATGTAAATGAAGAAGCCCACTCTTGGAGACTGCCAGATGTGGCCAGTGTCTACACGGCAGAACTCACTGCAATTCAGCAAGCTCTTCGCTACACTGAACACTATTGCGAAGAGAGAGTGCTAATATGTTCTGATTCATTAAGTGCACTCGTCGCAATTCGGAACAAGAACATTAAGGATGTCCTAATTGCAAACATCCTGTCCATTTTATACGTTCTAAAACAACGAGGACAGCGATGCGTATTTGTATGGACTCCAGGGCATGCTGGTATTACAGGTAATGAAATCGCAGACGAAGCTGCCAGAAAGGCAACAGTCTGCGATGATTTGGATGCATTTCCTGTAAGAGTGGCAGATGTTAAAAACCGTCTAACAAACATAGTAAGAAACAAGTGGAACGCTGAATGGAGGAGTTTAAATACAAAATTAAACTCAGTTAAAACTTCTCCTTATAAATGGAAAAGCGACTTTAAGTTGACTCGCCGTGAACAAGTAGCAGTGACCAGACTTAGAATCGGTCACACGCGATTAACAAATTTATATTTGTTAACCGGCGAAGTGAGACCAATGTGCGGTATTTGCAATAAAACACTGACAATCAAGCATCTAATAGAAGAGTGTACCATATATGAGGACCTCAGAAAGAGGTTCTGTTTTACAAATAATATTAGTGCTGATCTGGATAATGGAAATGAAGAAAATATAGTTGCATTTTTACACGCCAGTGGACTTCTTAAAAGTCTATAAAATGGAAGTTTAAAGCTGTGGTAAAAGATACTCTAAGCGGTAGTTTTATATATACATATACAAGAAAGAAGAAAGATATGGTATTGATAAGATTAATTATAATTTTAGGTTCATGGTCTTTTGAGAACCTATCTCAAATTTTAATATTGGGGCCCTTTACACCCCGTAAGTGTTTGTGATTGTCCTTGTCTTTCATGTTTTAATGTTTATTGTGAAGTTTGTGTTTTTAAATAAAATGTAAGGGCCCTTTACACCCTTACATATGACGATCCTGATGGAGATAATAATTTCTTTTAAAGAATGTGACGAGGGCTAATGACCTTAGCAGTCGATGCCCGTAAAAATTCAGTTAAAAAAAAAAAAAAAAATTTGGAGATTGTAACTAGTTATTAAACGAAACAAAATGTTCAATATTATGTACAAAATATTCAATAACAAGAAAGATAATTACATTATCTTAATAAAAGTATATATGTAATTTAATAAAAACACATTTATAATTTTTATTGTCGTCTTACCATACATTAGTCATATGAATATTTTCTTTCCTTACAAGTTTCGCTGCGTCAATGTATCAGCATCATCAGGGAATGAAGATTATCGACATCATGTTTCGTTAGACTTACACAGACAAAAAAAAATAAAAAAAAATTACATCACAATATTACATGTTAAATTATGTATTTTCAAAAACCACGCAAAATTTCCGTGTTATTTGATCAGCTCTAAAAATAACGAAGTGTGATGAGGGTAATTTTCATTCCCTGATGACACTGATACATTGATGCGGCAAAACACGTAGGAAGAAAATATTACTTTGAAAATTATATAAAAATACCATATATTTACCACACATTAAAATATATCGCAAGACAATAATAAAAATTATATATTTGTTTTTAGTAAAAATAAAATATATATACACCATACGATAATGAATACTGATCATAAAGTTTATTATATATATATATATATATATATAATGTACAAAATAATAAGAGTTTATATAAAATAGCATCCATTACCGAAACTTTATACATGATTGAGCCAGTGAATTTGAGATTTGATAATTTTTTATTAAGATCGTTGCTTTAATTTTCGAATTCTTTTATTTATTTAAGAATGAAGTCGTTTGGGGGCAAAAGATAAATCTAAAACTGTCAATAAACTCTCTTTGAGTGAATTTTTTAACGAATACACAATTTTGTTTTATTCTGTTGAAACAAGAAAAAAGAATCAATAAGCTAAATTTTTACTTTCAATGTTATCAAGAAGTGAGGAAAAGGCTGGACTGAAATATTGATAGATTGTTTGACCTTCATCATTTTAAACATTGTATCGTATAGTAAATTAATGTACGTATTCTATTAAAATGAACAAAGATTTGTGTAATAATTCTATTAGTGGCATAAATATTTACTATGTGAATTAGTAAGGAAAATACGTTAATAAAATAATTTACAAATGCTAATAATTAAAAAATAAATAATTAAACTAGCTTAAGCTTAATTTAATAAAAAAATATATTCCTGCATTCCAAGCACGAGTAGAATTGGCAAAGGTCTTTTCATAAAAAAAAAATTTAAAAAAATGTATTTTACTTTTTTTATTAAAACTTATATTCTAATTTTTATGTTGAATAATATATTTAGCTCCGGCATGAAATTTTACCGAAATTTCTTTTCTGACAACTAAAGTCCAATTTTAAAGATTAAAATTCTCAGTTTAATCTGCACATAATTATTTTCGTGTTAAAGCCTTACACTTCATCATGGTGATTCATTTTTATACGACTGCCCAAAAAGGAGTGTAATGTACCTTAGGTGTGTGTATGTATAATATATATATATATATATATATATATATATATATGTAGTAGTGGAGATTTGCCGTTTGAAGCATATATATATATATATATACTAGCGGACCCGACAGACGTTGTCCTGATGTGGCATTGTTCTGTAATAAATGCACAACACTTAAATATAAGTAACTTATTTAAGTTAAAATTAGCAGGAATGTGGACGAAATTTCATTATGACTATTAGTATGACTATTATCAGTTTGTGATTGTTGTATTATTGTAATGGGTTTATTGATTAATTATGTGTAGTATGGTTAATATTTATTTTCACTAAACATTGAGATATTTGACGAAAATCGAAACGTCGTAAAATTAAGGATTAGTGTAATAAATTTTGGTACTTACGTATTAACGCCACCGCAGCTACAGCTTTATATTTAAAAACAAAGTTTTTTAGGAAAATGGGCCGATATAGAGTTTAACATAGATTCAAAACAGTCTCTTTATTAATTTTAATAATGGTTATTTATATTTATTTATTTTATAAATATAATTTAACCAAACTTAACCTACGCTCGCTAACCTTGAATAATTAACAGGAGTGTTTTGATTATTTAAATAATAAATAATTGCAGTAATTACTGAATTTATTAAATAAATACTCAAAAAATTACGGTATTAATTAGTCAAGGTTAGCCAGCATAGGTTAAGTTTGGTTAAATTGTATTTATAAAATAAATAAATATAAATAACCATTTATTAAAATTAATAAAGAGACTGTTCATTTTCCACCGAAATCCGATTGACTACTTTTTAAATAGAGCTGTAGCTGCGGTGGCGTTAATACGTAAGTGCCTAAATTTTCATCCACGTTACTTTTAATTATCACTTAGAACATTTTTAAAAGTATCTCTTGCATTTTTTTTTAAGTTAATAATTTTGAAGTTTCATAACCATGTGATAGCTTAATTAATCAATTAATAAAAAATTAAAGCACTGTAAAAAAGCAACGTTGTTAAAATTTTAGTAGAAATTTTTCTCATTTTTCTCATTCTTTATTTTAACATCTATTTTACCAAACTTTAGATAATTGTAAATTAAAAACAATTTTAGAAAATATTTTATAAAATTAATCAGCTACAAAAATTATAACTTCAATTTTTTAAATATACTTTAAACTATAATTATTATACGTAAATTATATTTTAATTTTGTAAATATTATAATTTATTTTACAAACTGACATTTTTATTTTCAAAGAGCCGTTCAATACTTCATAAGTTGCATAGAATCAAATGAGATTAACAACGTCTATCTGCACTTTTTTCTTGGCATTTGTGTTTTTAATTTTTAATATTTATCTGTTATTTTATAGTGAAAGTTAATTATACCTTCTTAAGTTTCTTTCAGATAGCTTACGAAAATCTTTTTAAACAAAATTATCTATCTAAATAAAATATTTTTCATAGTTCGTCATCATCATTATTATTTAGTACGACTAGTGTTTTTAAAGTAATAATTGGCCGCCTATTTACATGAGGTAAACTTGGTGCTTGCGTAGATCAATTATTTCGATCACAGATAATCATCCCAACCCCGTAGGGGAAGACACCCGCCTAGTGACGTTCCGGTCGCCCCCCCCCACAACCATTCATAGTCCTGTTGGGCTTTAAGAGAAATCACAGATAATCAGCTATTAGCAAAAATAGTTCAATCATTTTGTAGTTAGTTTTATATTCATCCGTTTATAATGAGTGCTACAATTTATGATCCCGCCAACTATGAAGTACGAAGAGTAATCCGATTTTTGATGGCAAAAAAATAATGAGCGGCTTAAATTTACAGGCAAATTAGTAACTTTTAGGGGCCGAATAATATTATGAGTGACGTTAATGTAAGACAGTATTGCGTTCATTTAGAGAAGGAAACGAATTTTCATGTTGAAGAACGTAATGACCGGCCGTCAATGATAACGAATAATTTCATTGAAAAAGTTGGAAAACCCAAAAAAGATTTCATTTTTATTCAATAAAAAAAAAATTTGTTTGAAAAAGTTGGAAAAGCGAAAAATTAAAGAAAACCGGCGCTTTACCGTGTCATAGTTATCTTTTATGTTTCCTGATGCTTCTTTGATTTATGATGTTTCATTGAAAAAATAGGTTTTAATAGTTGTGTGGATGGATGCCGAAAATAATCAACACATACATAGAAAAACGTCTTCATGCTGGAAATATGATTTTGGGGGGTTACAAAAATAAAGGTGATGATTTGTTTTGATCGCATTGTTACCGGAGATGATATCTAAATTTTTTACTCAGATGTTAAGACAAAGCCGATGTAATAGCGGCGGCATTCATCATCTACGAGAACGTTCGATAAAACAGCGTATGGTATTAATTTATTGGGCCAAATGGGTGTCTTGCTTGTCGAATTAGTGTTCGCGGATCTATTGTGATCTTTTTGAAAAAGCAACCAACGTGGAATACTTTCCCCGCGGAATTTTTTGATTTTACAAACAATGCCCAGCCACAGGATAAATCAAAATTGCATTGGAATCATCCATCCTATAGCCGTGACTTAGTTTCCAGCGATTATTTTCTTTTTCTACACCTAAAACAGTGTATTGAATCACAAAGGTTTGACGCTGACGACGACTTTGCTCATTCACATTTGTTTCTCGTTGAGATGTTACATTAAATATCTTGCTTTCCCTTAGGTGCCGGTGAGTATCTGCAAGTACTTGCCGGTTAGGAATTCTCCGACGATATTCTTCAACGGCTCGTTGGCATTACAATTACAAAACCATAGATGAAATGACTGTCGGTATATTCCTGATTAGTAAATTCATACGGTATTTTTCTTTTACTACAGAACAATATTTAAAGCGATATTTGTTTCGGTTTCACGTGGCAGCTGATGAGCTGTGCATCTGCGAGGAGGTCCAGTAGAACGAACACATGATGTTTGACTGCCCAGCTGTTGGGTGGGCAAGAACTCAGGTCACCCTGTAATTAGAGGTCAGGGGGAAAATTGGCCATTCACGAGCGACGAATGTGGCGAGAGCCAAATTGTCAGACCGTGTGGAATTTCCTTGATGCGGTTGCTTTGTTCAACCGACATCAGTAGTTCACCTAAGGGAAAGACTCCTACCGCGCTGCTATGGGAAGCTAAACTTGAAATATATGGCTGACCACCACCAGCTAATTAGGGCTCCATGCGCTTTAATATGGTGGACAGGTACTTCCTGACATTCAGCGACCTAGGCGTGGCAGGGAATTGCTATCTTGACAAAGTAAATTTTAATTTATGGCTGTCATATATATTTTTAGTAGTTGACGGGGTGCTCCTTCCTATTTTAATGATATGTGACAAGTTGGCGGTGGGTCACGCAAGCGAGTGGTGTTTGGTACCACGCTTTTATGTTAACTCTAGGAGCTAGTTAGGACACTGGTTGCTAAACTGTTTCGAGGCTTAGCAGCCGTTTGTGGCACAGACATTCGGTCTTATGCTTTAGAGCGACCGAATGGATGGTGGCGGGAGATATGTCAAACAAACCAGTTACTACAGAACAAATCATTACTAATTATCAATAGCCTTTAAAATCAATGCAAATTAACTACTTACATGACATAATTCACAAATACACACTTAACAAATACTGAAAATTAACTTCTCGATAACAAAAACAGCTAACTGAAGCAATATTCTGAATCGTAAGCACAAAAATGTCTGAAAGTTTATTTGTAAACTTTGCTCTGTGAGAGATTTAAGACAAACGATCAATATTGTACAGAATTACAGCGCCCCTAGTGGGTAATTAATTTTCTGATAACTAAGAAATAACATCATAATACTGCATGCAGACAAATATGTGTATTGTAATCTTTGTTATTGTTTCATATGAAAGTAAAATTAATTTGCTGTTGGATGTTGTTGGAAGTTGATTTACATTAATTTTCTCAGAATTAAATTCTCTATCAATTTAACCGATAAGTTTTATTTGTTTATTGTGAGTTTAACAAAGTTATTTTATGCTAAAGCTAAAAAACTCTGTTTTTCAACTCAATTTTCACCCTATTTTGTAGAAAATAATGGTGATACAGTTCTGGAACATATTTTAAAAGCTTTTTCAGGTTAAAAACCATCAGATACCACTAACTTCGTTCCTGAATTTCAGTAGGGCTTCATATCAACGGAAGTGCAGAAATCGGGGCAAAATATTTCATCAGCCGTAACTCGCTAACGGAGCATTTTCGAACCCGTGTTTATAATAACCTTTTTTATTATTCTAGTGAAAGAATTACGCCTATAAGGTTTAGCAGAACGCTCCTTGGGATACTCTTTAGAAACAAATAATAATTTAAAATTAAAATTTCTTAGGAATAAATTTGTCTTATAAAACTTTGATAGAATTGAACGTCCGCATGATAAGATAAGATTCCCTTAAAATTTTCAGATACATTTAAACCAACGATATTGAAAAATATGTTATTATTTTTCTTGTAAAATTTTTTTTGTGGATTCGATACAGCAAGAATTGACAGAAAAACCGTTTTCCGGGTAATAACTGGCAAATCCCCTGGGTCACTTTTGCAAAAAATAAATTTAAAAATAAAATTGTTACGAAGTCTATGAAACTCACTTTTGTAATTATAAATTTTTCGATTCAGTTTAAAGTAATCCATAAACTCTCCAAATACCATTATTTAGCGTCGCTCTGGATTGAGAATTAAAGAATCTTTCAAACAAAAGTTGTTTTAAGTTATTATAAACTTAAATAAAAGGGTTACTTCTGAAAGCAAGATTAAGTAAAAAAATCTAAACTTCAGAAAATTAATGCAAGTGAAGTGAATTACTATTTCAAGTTTAAATTAATAGTTCTAAGTTAATCCTATGAATTATTTCGATTTTCCTGGAAACGAACTTAAAACCGTATCTCATAATAAACGGAATGTAAAAAATAAATTAAAAAAAAACGGTTAATTGAATTAAATGATGTTTTGTTTTGTAATCTCTATGAAGTTTAAATTACCAAGGTGATGCACAAACTGATTTACAAATGAATGCAGGTTGTTCCAGAGATCCAGAAAATGCATATGAAATATATTTTAATAATTGGTGTAAGCTTTAGTAATCTAGGTCTGGGTCTGGTGTTATGGCTCATTTCTATAGAATGTAAATGTATAAATTGTAAAACCGTCTACAGAAATCTTTTCGAACTTATTCTAACCTCCATACTCTTGATAATAAAGTTTTTCAACTGTGTTATTAAAACCTGATCGGTTGTTCGTACACTGCGTAAAAAAAACACACAAGATTTATAAAAGTGGTAGAACCATTTATGTGTAATAACATCACAAAATAAAACCTTTAATAATTAAAATATATTAATACTCGTGCAAAGACATCTCTATTTTGTTCATGTATTTAGCTCAATAAAAACTGAATTTAATTGCAATATTAAATTTATTTCAGTTAAATTAATTATTTTCTTTTGATTATTTCTGATAGTAAATTTGTTTTTATTTTAAAGAATATTACATTAAATACTATTTACAGAGTATTATTATTATTACTATTTTTTGAATGAATCATTTCTTATCCCTTCTCTCGGAGCCGGATACACAAATAAGCATTAACACAGTTCCAGGGGGTGCCTTCGCTCCCCTTATTACCTTACTACTTAGTACTGCCTTCGGTATTATTACTATTAATATATTGTTAAGTACAGAAATATTTCCTTCGTTTGATAAAACTTTTCAATTAATTTAAAAAATCAATTTGTTTTTTTTTTTTTTTTTAGTAACATTAAAAACATTCAACTAATATTTGGAAAATACAATTTTGTATGTAAATAATTTTGTATAATTGAAAAATATTTACTCTAATTTATTACAGAATTTTGTAGGGATAATGAACATTTTATAAACGTTCAGTTAATTGTATAAATTAAGTACATATCAAAGGAATTTTTTGAACAGTTTTTAACGTGCTAATTGAAATATATAAAAACATTGCTAATATATTTACAAAAAAATGACAGAATTCTTCTCCTATATTGCTTTAGCTTACGTAGTAATCATCCGTTTACTTACACATAATATTTTTAAAATGGAGATTAATTTAGATATCGAAATACTAAGTGACTGTTGATATGAATCTATTGAAATGAAAATTTTGAAGTGTTTATTTCAAGCACTTCTAAGTAAATGTGACTTGGAATAATTTATCTGTTATTTCTTTAATTTGTCTGTATTTATTTAATAATTAAAATTAAACGGACTCTTCTTTCAATTACGCAAAATTAATTTGAAAATTTTACAATTACAAAAATATTTTAGAAGAAATTGTAGATTTTTCGAGAGTTTAAAATTAATAAAACATCACCATTTCTGAACATTAAGTATCGTGCTCGTTGTACCAATGAGATCGAGGTTGATCGTTTCTTATTGATATTAGACTGAATTAATTAAAAAATAAGTAAATGCAACAGCTAACTGTTAATAGCGTATTATGATCCTAACATATTAATATCTTTCCTCTGTTCTGTTAAGAAGCTGTGTAAACATTGCAGTGTTTTGTGGCAGAAAATGACAAATTAATTGCCGGCCTTCGTGTCGCGAGTGGTAGCGTCTCGGCCTTTCATTGAACGTCCTAGGTTCGAAACCCAATTGGGCATTGCCATTTTTCATGCTTATGTGGCGATATCATCAAAAAAAAATTAGATGTTTTGAATTACTACCTAACCTAAAGTATTCATTTGAAGCATAAGTTAAACATTCTTTTCTCTTAACTAACACAATTCTATATTTATTTCCACCCTCATATGGAGAACGTAATGGCTGTTAGGTTTGAGGATAATTTATATATCAATGATCGGGGCAAGCTGATATTTGGTCTAGCGAACATGTCAACGGATGACCACTCTACTTTTCTTTGTAAACCTGTCACGCTTATTTTGAGAATAGAAAGAAACATTTCTCTTGTTGTTTATTAAAATTACTTGCGTCAAATATCAAGTCACTTGATATCCACAACGGACCACAATCCGATGTAAATATCTACTGTTATATAATAATTAAATTAATGTAATTTAAAAATTATCAAATTTTTTTAATAATTACAGTTATTAATAAATTAAAAATGGCAGTAATTTGTGGAAATATTATTTGTAAAACAGAAACTGGGATAACATAAGACATTACATTTAGAAGACATTACATTTCGTTATAATAGAATTTACTATGTTCTTCAGTGAAATTCAAATACAAGGGAGGATCATGGAAAAGAGGTCAAGAAAGAGAATAAGCAGAGATGAAAAGAGTAAACTAACGACATATTAAAAAAATGGAAGATGATGCTCGGGACCGAGAAGAAATGGATGATGTTCTTTTGACCAGTGTCAAAGACACATTCAAAATGTATTTGGTATATATAATGCTGGTAATGATACGGCTTTTTGTTTTTTGGTGAATGTTTAAGCACAACCTTTTTACTTTTAAAAAATGGAAAGGTTTTTTCACTGAATTCTGTATGAAATCTGCTTTCTACTAGTTTGCAGTTAAGTCCCGTACATCCTGAAGAGCCTTTTTAGAATGTTGCTAGTTTAAGAAAATAAAAATTCACGTATTTCCTTAAAAGGATCAATAGGTACGAAGACTTTCGTTGTACAAAACTTTCGTCAGCAAATAATACAGTAACATTACATTAAAAAATGCAGGCAAAGGACTGAAAAATTTTCCTGGCGCTGTTCCTTTGTTCAACAATATTTTAAAATAGAAACAGGAGAGGAGAATTAAGTTTTTAAGGAAATGTTATTTAATTTTAAATGTTATTATAATTAATTCGGATTTTACGGATGTAAAAATCAAACAAAATTTAGTGCCTTGAAATTAATATTCTTTTATTATGAAATAAAATAAAATACATTATGAATATATATTTTTTTTATTGATTGTTTATAGTCTCACCAAGAGACATTAGCGACTTAAATAAAACTAAGTGTTCATGAGTAATTTAGCAATAAACACCAAATATTGGATAACAAATATCGATACAGGAACGTGACCACTAGAGTATTTTCACTGCGCACATAGTACTCCGTAAGGGATCTCACGTAAGCAAAACCATTAAATTAAGTTCTTCATCCCACTATCACAGAGAAACCGCAACGGTATTTTGATGCATTTCTTCCTGTTGAACTAACCTTCACATTTGAACCCAGATTTAATCGTCTCTGAATAGTAGCAAATACGGGAATATAGGAATAAGTGATTTATGGACCACCTTCAATGAATATTATTATTAAACATAAGTTATTAATAATTACAATAACAATTATTATATTTATTTCTTATTAATCGTTAAAAAAGTTGTTTTAAATAGGGTTTGGCTGAATAGATCCAGGAAGCAGATCCCACGTTTGCGATATGATCAAAATGTTCAGTAAAAAAAAATTGGGTCTAATTTAAATCTCTTATTCGACAGCTACCTCATATAACATTTAAAATAACACCTGTAACTAGAAAAACAGATAACATATACAAAATTACACAAAATTTAAAACATTTGTTAAATTCTTAAAGCAATCCTGGCCGTTGACGAAGACACACGGACGTCTTCATTTTTTTCCTACCTCCCGAGCTGGATGCTACAGGATGAAGCTTAGCATAGTTCAGGAAGTTGTCCTTTTAACTCAAACGGGCCTTCCCGTCCGCCGGCAGTACGTCCGGTACGACAGGTCAGCTTGCCGGTTTGGATCTTTTAATTTTTGCTTGCCTGTAACCTTTGAAATGAGATGGCAAAGCCCGACTATGTCGTTCCTGGGCCTCACACCAAAGGCCGGGTCTCGGTCTTAATGCCTGATGCCTCTATCACGTACGCTCCCTAGAGAGCGCTGTGGCGGATCTGGGTCTTTTTCTTTCCTGCAAGGGGTTTTGGGAATCGCCCTTTTTCTACTGTGTGTTATTGTCTGTAGGGCTATGCCTCACCCCTTGACATTTCATCCTCCCTGGCCTTCTGCTGCAGGACTTGTGTAATAAGCCCTGCAATGGCTTTAAAATTCTCCTCGTTGTTCAGCATGGTTTCATTTAAAGTATCAACTGTGAAAGGTCCGGTTATTTGAGTGCACCGACAACGCTTGTCTTCCCACTGTTGACAGTCGAACATGACATGTTCAGGGGTGTCTGTTTCTCCACAGTAACGGCAGAGGTCATTTTCTGCCCTTCATCTTCCGTATAGGTACGCTCTGAACACACCATGTCCTGTCAGTAGTTGGTCACCCGGATGTGCAATTCTTCCTTCCCTTTCTAAGGGAGAGCACGTTGCCTACTTCCTCCTTGGCCACCGTAGTCTTGACAACCCGTAGTAAGTCGGCATATGATTTTCCTGCCGCTCTGACCACTACGGTTCCACTCTCTTTAACTGCAGGAGTAGCATGTCCTGCTGGTGGAGCTTTCCTGTCTTGCAGTTTGTATGGCTGTTACCTAACTACTTTGATTCGTCCACCTTGTTGCCCAAAGGTATACAGAGCCATCCTCTCTGCTTGGTGACCCAACTTACTACCCGGCAGTACGAACACTGGTAGCAGTGCTTCCCCCTTTATTTTTAGAAATGCTAGTAGAATTGTTCGTTTTGTCTTTGTTTCACCTTGTGCCGAGCCATAAAACAGGGTTAGATGAATGGTATTTTTATTTTTTGTGTTGCCTAGTAGTTTCGCGCTGTTATCCACAACATCGCCCATTACGTCTTTCGGGGATTGTATATGTTTGTTGCCCAGAGCTCCTCTGTCTACCAGGTCCACGAAGCGACATGTGTCCGTGTTGTCCTTCAGTAGATTCTCAACTAGTTCCACTTGCGTCATTACATTTGTGAGCCAGTTTTTGTCCACTGCCTCGAGTAGTTCTTCTGACATTGTGCGCTTCATAATGTCAGAGAAGTTCATGCGCTCTCCCGTCTGTGTTTGGGTGGCTACTTCTTTGCCATTTTCTTCATTCGCTTTCCAGGTCATCATATTTGGTTCTACTGTTGTCATTAGCTCTTTAATGTATTGAGCCGTGGACATTAGGGCTGAAGATGCCTTCCTGACTTCTTCATTGATGATGTTGTGCGGTTGTATGAGAGCATCCAGGCACTTGGCTTTCGTACACAAGTCATGTATTATGGTCTTGAGGTCAACTTTTGGTGTATCAGGAGTGAGATCCTTGCAGGACTGGTTCTTTTCTGTTTGCATAGATTTTCCTGCGTCGCACGTCATATCAGCGCTGCTTGTGTCTTTGTCTGCTGTTGGCCTTCTCTTGCCAGCGGAGAATAGCTCCACTGGAGACGCCCATTTTTGCCTCTTAAGGTTTGTCTTAGTGTGGGTCGTACAATGATGTCAATGATGTCCTCATCCCACCTGTCTGGTACTTTGAGGCTGAGTTCCTCAGGTGGCGATGTTTTGTTTATAATCTTAGTGATTATGTATGTGAACGTATACTGGTCGTTTTTCCCTCCTGCCTTGGGTTTAACCCAGTTTTTTATGTCCCCGAAAAAAGTAGAATTTTGGGGGAAGGAAGGTGAGAAAAAAAATGGGGGTTCGGGGGTCCGGCCTGGAACCCTGGGGGTTTGTGGCATGGGGCCCTGGAACAGTGATACAGGGAAACGGCTGTTTCCCTGTATATTTAGAGAGGGGGAAAAATAATAAATAAAATTAAAAATTCTAAGTTTTTACTGACTGTTCAAAAGTCGCGCTAGATTCCAGTGAGACTGGATTCTAGTTCAACAAAATCTATTGCCAACTTAATTTCAACACTAGATTTTGAAAAACTGGCTGTGCGCATATGGTGGAGTTGCGGACGTTTTTAAGTTATGTCAACCTAACACTTATTTAAGCTATTTAAACTACTTAATCTAATCTAACAGTCTATTACCGATATTAAAAACTTAATCTACACCTTTGATGTTATTGTTTTTAAACTAACAGGCCATTTTAAATGACCTATTTAATTTAATATCAGATATCAAAAGTCACCTTGCATATAAACACCACGATTTAAGTGTTCTTACACTTAAATCTTAAAACATTAATAGCTTTATGAGTTCGCAACTTATTTAATGTTTTTTATCTCGTAGCACTCAGAAAAATTAGCTCTGGCACTTTCTCATATTTTTAAACCACTATACTAACTTTGTAACAGTTTTTAAAGACACTCTGTCAGGAGCACTCCAAAGCATATCCTAGAAGAATACCGATTCTTCTGCGACGTACTTCTGACACTCTTCTGAGAGACACACGCACTTCGCCTCAACGAAGCTACAATCGGTGTTAGACCTGATAGGCCAGTGGCTAGCAAAATGGGTGATAAAAGTAATTCCGAATAAACTCGTCATATTACGTTTGCACTGAGGAAGGGTGACTGTCCCGAAGACCGTCTGGACAGCGTCGTCATCCCGCACTTGATACGTTGGGCTCCACCTTGTTCGTCGTTTATCGTGGATGTACCACATGAAAGAGAAAAGGAAGCAACTTAACACCAAGTTTAAGAAGCTTTATGGGTTGGTAGTTAGGTAGTAGTAGGTTAATTTACCAATAAACAAATAAAAATTTCTAAAGAACTTTGCATAGAATTTATTTCTGAGAAAGTTGATGTAAATAACGTCTATTAAGATTAAACATAAATTTGAGAAGTGTAAATTTTATTAGAAACAAAACATACGTACAAACTGGATCGGAAAAGTGATACGATTTTAAACAGAGCAATTTACATACAAACGCCAAACATTTTAAAAAGATCATTTTAAGACATCATTCTAAAATATATTAAAATTTTTATTTTTTCATAGGTTGGCAGTAATAGCTGATCAGCAACGAAGTTTACTGTCTAGCAATTTGAAAATTATACAGATGGAAGAGTACTGGATCGTAAAATATTCGGCTTTGGAGGCTTCGGAGAGGCGAGTTCAAGTAACAGGTATGCTTAACCCACAACGATTCGATGCTGGTCGTGAAAGTTTTGTGAGAAATACTATCGCTGAAGAAGCAATATTAAATGCGGTACATGTATCTCCTTCTCCAGTATCCGAAGGTTGTCTTTGTTAAGTAAGTAATAAATACATAAAACCTAAGAATAAAACTTTTAGAGAATTTATTTTCGAACAAAAACGTAAGACAAGTTGAAAAAACAAAGAAAAGTTAGAAAAATTCAAAATCTATTTAGAAACAGTACATTACTACCTACATTTCTTAGAAAAGTATTTATTTAATGCAAACTAAAACCAAATATTTTTGGTGATGTGAGAAATTTGTAAACAGAAAATTTACTGTTAAAAATTGTTAAAAAACTTAAAAAATGAAAATCAGAAAACAAATGTAAAATAAATAAAAATTACTTGGATAATTATTTTAATGAGAAAAATACAATTAATTATTTGAAATATTGTTTTTTCAAAGTTCCCAATAAGATACCAACGACTGATCAACAATGCGAAATTCTGTATTAGCATTTAAATCATTTTGTAAGAAACATTAAGTATATCGGGTACCGTGAACTGTGCTTTCAAGCGATGGTTTTTGATGAATTGTAGTTTGAACGTGATTGGTTTGTCATTAAAGTAATGCCGTACTTATTTACAACAGAGGAATACGTTGATATGATTTTCATTTTGGGTGTGTGTAATGGTAATGTTACAGTTGCTGCAATAGAATATGAAATACGTTTTTCGAATCGCAGGATTCCAGATCTCAAAACAATTAGCGCGACTTTTTGCAATCTTCGGGAAACAGGTTCACTACCTGGTATTTGTACCAGCTACGGAACAATCTATCCAACACGTCGCTGTTATTGATGAAATCCTCTAACGCTGTAACGCAAAGTATACTTCAACTATGATGGCTCACCTTCCCACTTCTCTTGTACTGTTTACACTCACTTAAATCATTATTTTCCTGAGAAGTGGCTCAGTCGTGGAGGTCCACATCCTGGCCATCAAAATCGCCTGATCTAACACCTTTAGATTTTTGCGTCTGGGGATGGATGAAAAATGTTGTATGGATGTAAACAAAAATATATTGTCGTGAGTAATAATTTGTCCGCATTATGGATGCAGCTGAGCAACTTAAGGACAGCCTTGAAGAACTAAAAAGAGCAACAAAAGTCGTACAGAACCGTGCCGAGATATGTATTGAAAATAATGGGCTTTAACATTTATTATAAACTGGCACTTTGGTCTAGTGTATGTTCTTTCATAGCTCCAGTTTTGATTATAAACAATTTGGAAATTTCACCCATGAATTTTACTTTGTAATAGGTTTCGATAGTCCGGCTTTGATATAACTCGTTTTCTTGTTTTCTTATCCAAGTGCTTTTAGCGTAGATATTAAAATAAATCATATCAACGCAATCTTATGCTTTTTGAATGTCTATTAATCCCATTTATACGTATTTTTTATATTCAGTTTGTAGAAGCCATTAGTTTTTGAGATTAAATAATTGGTCCGCTCACAATCTTTTTTTTAACTCTCACGAACTGAGAGTATAAAAATTTTATTTATAATTAATTATTTTTTATTGAAAAGTTGTTTCAGCAAATTTACATTATTTATTATTATTATTATTACTGTTTTTATTATTTTTCTTCATTTTTTTAAATTTAAAAATCAATGAATTTATTACTTAATGTTTGTTTTTTCCTTTTCTCCTTTTTAATTAATAAATTGTACTATAAATTTATTATTTTTCTAAAATCAAGTTTTAACTTAACATCTGACTGCTTTCAACCGCTGTAAAGTTAAATAAATGAAAATTAAAATTAAAAAAAAATACAGATCTAAATTATGTTGGGTAGGTTTAATATTAATAATTGTTTTTTTTTTGTTTTTTTTTTCTTGACAGTCAAAATTAAAATTTTTAATTTTATATCGTCAATATTTTTTTATTATACCTCGAGTGTGTAGAGTAGAAAATGTGTTTTAAAGGTAACCAACATGCATTAATTGTTTTATAAAACTAAGTTTTATTTATTTGAAATAGGTAGATTTAATTATAAGTTGGTATTTTTCAACGAATACTTCGTTATTGTATTCAATATGTATGTATGTGTGAATTCTTTTTATCTCGAATTTTGATTTTGATTTCAGATTGGGGTTAAGCATCGTTAGAAGATTAAAAAAATACACGAATGGTCGTCGGGTTCACCTCAAAAGGGACGCCAAACTTAAAATTTTGTAATAGGCAAATCATTATTTAAATCGGTGTAAGCTGTAAAGTTGGTTCAAATAAATAAATAATATTAATTTACCATATGTCCCATAAATAGAAGTTAAACATATAGAAATGAATTAATAATAATTGAAAGAACAGTAATAATAATAAGAATGTTCGTTCAGGAAAATCTTTCTAGACTTTTCATTGATAATTGGTTTGTTTTGTTTCTATTCGGTAATTTCATTAAATTTATTAAAAAAAAGCAGTTATTCTGCTACACTTTTAACATTTTGTTTGATTAATGTATATGATTAATACCTTTGACCGTATTAAAAGAGAATAAATACTTTATAAGAAGCTCCACATTAATATTTAAATATACAGGCTTAACAAAAAGCCAGCTTTGCTAATATTAATTCTATTGGCCTTTTCATCGACCTACTGTGGCTATGTATAATGGCCTACAGCAATCCCTTTGACTGATATTCTGCAAATCCTTATGATTAAATAAATAATTTATCTTAGCGTAAACAGGAAATGTAATAGAGTTCTATGATAGCTGAAGTGCATTACTAGAACAACATTTTGACGTACTTTGTTAATCAAAAGCAATTTCAGTAATATTCATTTCACATTTGCAATTCTAGCTGATGTTACCTGTTCAGCATAAATAAAGATTATGTTCATTATAATATATTTAAATGTAATTTCTATTGTTAAACTATAATTTTGATTTTTTCTTTAGCGGGAAAGAATGTAGTTTAAAATTAATTTTACGGACAAAAATAATGTAATTAAAAATTATTTGTTTACTAGAATATCTTGAAGGAGGATAATATAGTTAATATTAGCGGATAGGAAGGGTTTGGATACAAGTAGCAAATTCCTCGACCATTTTTGCAGAGTGGTAAAGGATCTTCCTTTCATCTGAACATTCCTAAGTTCAAATCCAGGACAACTCATGAACTTACGTATAAAAAGCCAAGTGTTTAACTTTTGTATTGTCCAAAATATTAATTGTAATAAAAAACGCGGAGTGATTTTAAATATTTTAGTACATGTTAAACAAAACATCATATTACGTATTTGCGTATTCTAGAAGGAGGAATAACTCCTGCTCTGAGTAATAATCCTTTCTTGTAATTTCACTGCATTACTTTATATTCTCACATTGCTGACTTCTTCTCACCTTGTACACTTTGCAAATAATCTTTTTAAAGTATTTTTGCTATCCCAGATACAATTTAAACAAAAATAAAACTTTTGTTAGGTATTTACATTCAACCAAAAGGATCACCGGACTGGAATGAGAATTTATGGAAAAATGTAAGGGCGCGGACGATGAAAATTATTACGCTTCAACAGTTAAGAGATGAGGCGGGTATTAGTTCTGCAGGCCAGAGGACATAAATACCGCAATGAACCAGCGGAGAGAGTAAGTAGTGCGAGGCCGTATTCGACGTAGTAGTGATAACAAGCGATGATAAAGTAGTTTTGCAAGCCCGAGTTTGATGTGGTTGTGATGACGGCGATATCAGTAAGCGTAAGAGTGAAGTTTGTCACGAACGTTCCATTGTCGGCAGTGGATGAATACAGGAAGTTGTTCGGTGAGTTATTGGTAACCAATAGTGAAAATGACAGTATTATATTCATTCATAAAGTGTAGAGGGTAGTTCTATTGTAAACAGTAAAGTGAATAATATATGCGAAAATTGAATTGTATGAACTTTATAAACTTTAATAGTGTTATCTTATTAATGCAATATTAGGTTGTAGTAGTCATTGTAACGTTTTTAGTAAACTTTACTGAATTTTGGTTTTTATTGTTTAACTACTTTAAACAGATATTGTCCTTATTTGAATTACTATTTTGTATGTCATATGTTCATTATTATTACTATTATTATTTATTTTACTTTTATGTCTTTAGAGTAAAAAATTGTATTTATAAGAAATTTTTAGTTTGTTAGTCTTTCAATATCCTGGTCGAACCGCGAACACGCAACATATTATTATTCTTATTGCTATTCATCTCTTTCTAAGGAATCTGTAGTTAGGTCATTGACACATACAATGCGTGTCACTTCAAACGTTGACACAGTCTCCTTTCTTTTCAACTAACCTCTCAATAATTGCTTGTTTCCAAACCAGTGTCCATTATATCTACACAGATAATTAATTTTTTATTGTCTTCAGCGATCGCTACCTGTTAGGTTATGTGTATCTTGTTACGTTATTTTACTCTTATTTTTCAAAAAAATTAAATAATTGTTTGTCCTTTTAATTAAAAGGACAAACAAATAAAAATTATTTAATTTTTTGACTACACTATAATTATAGTGTAATCAATCTTTTGTATTTATTTCTATTTTCTGAACTACTAATAGGTCACTGAATGACGAAGGATATTATTTGGACTAACAAAATCATGGCAAGCAAACTAACGAGATAAGCGGCTTGATAAAATTAAAACTTATCCACTACTTCAATAGTAAACATCAGTTTGATATCTTCTAACTAGAATACTTTAAAATACAATCGCTTATGTCTTGCTGTTTAACAAAAAACTTACTATAAAAATTTGTTTTAAGAGGTTTTTCAAAAACATAAATATGATGGCGGTAAGGATTCTCTTGACGACGAATGGTTTTCTTGTATTACTTCTCGGTATTTATCTGTTAGCAGATCCAATGATTAAAGTAAAATCAGAAGATTTTTTCCAAACGTTAAATTGTGTTTAAACCATAAGTAATTGTTTATCTCTGGAAATGTAGGGATAATTTAAATTAAGAGAATTATGGGTAATTTATAGGGTAAAAAATTGTGCTGACTTCGAAAATCTTGAATACTGGACATCTAATAAACTATTTATTATAATACATTTTTCATAATTTTTATTTACATATTTGCTGTATAAAGATTATGTTTATTTTTTCTTGTACAACTGATAACTCAGAATATATTACCTTGATGTTAAATTATTAGTACAGAACAGAAAGAAATAGAGGATAGCATAAAACAGCTCATAGACGATCTTAAAATTTATTTTAAGTATTATTTTTATATTATGACTAATTCTAATAAATTAGATAATTTTTCAGTGCTATAATTAATGTTTCATTTTCAAAACATTGATATTTTTTAAATAACAATATAGAGTATATTGTTCACCGTTATAATTTATTCAAATCGTCATAATAACTTGTTCAACAGATAAGATGAATTCTTTATATATATTCCATAAAAATTGGTTCAGTCTTTCTTAAGCTGTTGTTACACAAAATATAAATATTTCCATATAATTCTCTAGCATAATTGTGAAAAAATACACAAATAATAAATAAAAGTTAACAGTTATTTTTATTCGGACATGTTATCGATACATATTGAACCTTATGGTTTAATAAACCGATCGGTCTTATGTTTAGTGAGAGTGCTTAAAGCTATATATTGGATAAAAGATATTTTTTTTTTTTTTTTTTTTTTGAGGTTTTTAGGGGCATCGACTACTTTGGTCATTAGCCCCATCCCACTTCAAAAAAAAATAAAAAAAGGGTTCAAAATTTCACAATTTCATGTGTCAAAAAATGATCAAAATTTTACTTTTCTTATAACTTCTGATCCAATAAAATTACTTTCTAGGCTTTCCTTTCGGCCATCCTTTTTTACGTTTCTCCATTCTTCTGACGGCCTCAACCTCTGATGACAGCGTATCTGAGGCCTCAGACATGGCATCGTCTTCCTCTATTTCGGATGCCAGTGACGTTCTTCGGCTGACGTCAGTTGATGAAACTTTCGCCGGAGCTGTTAGTATCTTTGCTAAAGAATCTAAATTAATGTGCGATGATGTCTCCGCGGCGGATGAGCCGGACTCTATCTCTACTGCAGTACTGGGTCCGGCTGAAATAGATGCTCTCACCGAAGCTGGTCTTTGCGCTTTGGGAGGCTCTATTGGTACAGGTTTTATTTCATCTGCGCCTGGTGCTTTTTCTATAATAACTTGCACCTCCATTTCCGCAGATTCAGGTTTTCTTGTCACAATTTCTTTAGATTTGTGACTACACGACGGAGCGATCTGTTTCTCTTTGTCAGATAAATCAAGATTTTTAATTCTTACACAAGTTGGTGACTTTACAATCGCAGATTTAGCTGGTTTTTTAAACGGCGCTGGTGTGTCTCTCATGTCAACGGCGTCAGTCCGGGGATGAGCCTTCTCATCTTTACTTTGTTTTCTCTGATGAGTCGACTCAATCTTTGGATCAATGATTCTTTCAATCATCGTCGCAAGACTTGGTGCCATCGTGTTAAGCAACTGCTCCACATTAATTTTAGATGTGGAAGGGGCAGCCGCTGCTTCTGCATAAGAAGTCGATGGTCGTGGTGTACGCTTGTTAACAATCTTCTTTGCTTCAGGATAGCTTACCTTCTGAAGCGTTTTAACTTCCTGAATTGCTGTTTCTAATTTATATGTAGGGCAGTTTCTTGAACGACAATTGTGATGCCCTTTACAGTTAACGCAGGTTGGAGGGTCTTTACATGGGTAACCCTCATGTGTTTTCTCTCCACATATACATATTTTCTGCGCTTCACATCTTGCTGCTGTGTGTCCGAATCGTTGACACTTAAAACATCTCATCGCCTGCTGGATGAAAGCTCGTACATCAAGCCGATGGATGCCAGCTCGTACCTTTTCAGGGAGATTCGGCCTATTAAATGTCAAAACATGCGAGGCCGAAGGAAGAATCTCACCATTTCTTCTCATAGTAAGTCTGCGACATTGAGTTACTCCCTGACTCGACATTTCTTGTACAATTTCTTCTTCTGTACAATTAAGAAGATCGCGACAAACAACTCCTCTGGATGAGTTCAGTGTGCTATGCGGTTGGACAGAAACCGCAAATTCACCGATCTTCTTCAACGCCAAAACTTTCTGGCTTTGCATGTCGTTGATGGTTTCGACATGCAATCCATTAAAAGTTCTACGAATTTCCTTGACAGGACCACCAGCACAATTTGTAACTTCTCTTGCGATAAGGAATGGACTAACTTTTTGAAAGTTTCCATTCTCCCTTGTAATAATTAAAAATCTTGGCTTTGGTGCGCTATAGCCAAATAGACTTTTCTTTAATTCTTTACTGATTCTATCAGCATCTTTCTTTATCCTATCAGATTCTTTACTTTTTTTCCTCTTCGCTTGCGGCGAATCGGAGGTTTCTAAACGAGGGTGTTTACGTGCACCCTCTGCCACGTTTGATTGTTATTCATGAACAGTGGATCCCTTCTGTAGCAAGGCTAGCCGCCGGGGTACACCCCCACTCCAGGGCTACTAACCTTGGAGGTCCGATCCGATACTCCGGTGGAACCGGCATATGTCCTGGCAGAGAGCGGATGCGCAGTCTCTGCACTGACTCCAGGCTCCTACTCACCGAAGCTTTCAGAGCTCCCATGCACCGACATACATGGGCACCATTGCCACATGCTTGCCATCGCAGGGGGCATGTGGACAACGGAAGGGTCTCCGTTACACCTGCAATAACATTGACCCTGGCCGCCACACCGCCAGCTCTAAGAGTGGTATGAATCCATTTCCAAAATCGGTTGTTATTCCATTTCCTGCAGGTAGCCAAAAATCCAGTCCGTTTAGTGACCTGAAGTTGGAACCAGGTCAAACTTAACAAAGCATAACCGAGGAATTTACTCGGAACCCCGTTAGCCAGCTATATGTAATGTACGAAAGTACAGCTGTTGCCGCCCTGGACGTGGAACATAGATGTTGTGTTCCGGACGTGGGGATTATCTACCTCAGAGCGATAAAAGATATTATTTTGGTATATATTAACGATAAGTCTGTAGTGACCAGCTTTATCCAAAGTGTACTTGAAAAGAAAGTAACTACATCTAGAAGGGGTAATCGTGTTTATTAGGAAAACCATCACCATCATAGGTTCGTGTTCTTTTAATATTTAATTTTTGTGTAGTATTGGTAAATGTATTGCTTGCTATTTGACATATTCCTTCCGGGCTCAATATTCGTATGTACATACTGCATGTATTTGTGTGTGTTTTTTGGGTTTGTAGCTTAATAACTTTTAACTGGATTAATCGATTTTGATGAAATTTTGTACAGACACTCGAGTATATGGGGCAATTTTTTGGTAAACTTTTGGAATCAGTATCTTCAAGGAATGGGGTAGATAGATTTTTGGGCTCAATTTTTTCAAAATTTGGCAAACATAACTCCATCTTACAAGAAGCTCTGTACATGTGTGCACGCTTATCTTGGCATTTTTCAAAAAAAAAAAAAAAAAAAAAAAAAAAATTGCCCCTCCCATCCAAATCGAAAAAAAGCCGTCTTTTTATCTATTGTATATCTTTTAAGGTATAATTTTATATTTTGTATTTTTTTATTTTTTTACTGTATATTATTTAAATAAGTGTTTTTTTATGTCTACCTATGCATAGTAGTAGTGCCAGTGACCCTTTGGAAGAAATACTGAGGTTGGGAGAGACGATCAAAGTTTAAAAATCGATTTTTTTTTAATTAAAAAAAAAATATTTTTGGTTTATTGAAATTTTTAGTGATAATATTAAAATAAAATTTCATCATAATTCATCCCCACCCCAAAAAAGAAATCTTAGGTGACCTTTTATTAGTTGAACATTTTTCAATGGAATTTTTTTTAGTTTCTTCCATTTAACACAGTAAATTCAGAAAAATAAAACAAATTTCTTGGAAGGTGATTTTTTAGGTGGAATCAGAAAAAAAAATTTTTTAATTTTTTTATTTAATTAAATACATAATGATCTTTTTACAATTCTTTTATAGTGTGAATAAATTGATTTAATTGATAAATTAAAAAGGATAAAACAGTTTGTACAATGTGCACGAGTTTCGAGTTTTAATGTAATTATTAGAAACACCCGTAGGGGATGTTTACTATGATTAAAATGTTAATTGTTCAACCCGCTCAACTGTTAGCTGACTTCATTAAATTTGCTGTTTAAAACGAATTTCTCTGTAATTATCATCAGCGTCAATTCTTACATTTCGTATGATATTTCCAGTTTTACAATAGACGAAACATTTTTTAAATAGAATTTTTTTTCTTTTAGTAAGACAAAAAGAAAGTGTTTTAAGTATTTTACTGATTAAACGTATAACAAATTACGAGATCGTTATTGTAGTATACTAAACTTCATTAGTTCTAAAACGAACTATTTGTCTACCAAATTTATCGAGGAATGGACTATCCAATGAGAAGTGCAGACATTAAATGGATTGTACAGTGATCGCACTACAAAAGGTTTTATGAATTATTAACTATTGTTTTATGGGGAAATTGATCTCTGATGTAGTACGAAGACCTTGAATACTTTCTTTATCTACCTGCCAATTCGCATTTATACGATTTATACGTTTTGTATTTCGTAGCTAAAAACATGTACGGGGAAACCGTTAAGTCCGCAAAAAGTTAAAGTTTTTTCGTCGTATTATAATTTTTTTTTCAGTAATTGTCTATTCAGTTTTGTCTTATCTTTTATTCTAGACCATTGACAATAAAGCAGTTATGAAGAGAATAGTTTTCTTTCTTTTTTCTTTTTCTGTTTAGCCTCCGGAACCATCGTTAGGTATTACTTCAGAGGATATGTATGAATATGGTATATGGTATGGATGATATGTATGAATATGATATGTATGAGGAAGACTATAATGAAGTATAGTCTTGTACAGTCTCAGGTTAACCGTTCCTGAGACGTGTGGTTAATTGAAACCCAACCACTAACGAACACCGGTATCCACGATCTGGTATTCAAATCTATATAAAAATAACAACTGCCTTTACTAGGATGAAGAGAATAGTTAAATATAAAAAAAATCCATTTTCGCTATATTCATATCTCCTTTACGATTTTCATAATTGATTTGAATGTTATTTTTTGCCCTTCCTAGCATTATCACTAATATTTTTAGTTGACGCGTTTCGGAGTACTCCTATTCTAAAACTATTTTTAGATATGAGTCTTCCTGAATTGAGATGGTTGCATAAATAGCGATGTTAAGATCCTCCTACTCACCTCCATACTGTCATGGCCTCTTCTGTGTGTCCCTTTCGCTCTAATGGTTATATAATTGCTTGAAATTAATATTCTGATTCTTTATTTCAAGAATTCTAAATTTTTAAAAATTACATAGGATTGAATATTTATTTTTTCATTACCTGCTCTTTTCATTTTACCTTGAATATTTCCATATTTTCTAGAATGCTTAAACTTTTTTCTGCACAGTGTAATATTTTCATAAATTTTATCATTTTATTGGGAGTATGTCCTTTTTCTATCAGATATGTTGCGTAATTTGAATTCTTTTCTTCGTATGGTCTTATTAATTTGTTTAAAATTTTCACCCTCTTTGTTCTATATAAGTCCCGTTACAATCAGATTTGTTTGTATATTTCATTTTTGTTGTAGTTGTATTTTTCTTCTTTATTATTTCTAAATTTATTTCTGGTGGTATTATTTGTGGTAAATGCTATATTTATGTTTTTCAATTATTAAAAAAATCATTTTAGTTTATATATTTCCTTTCACGTGAACGTAAATTTTGTCCGTTTTCGTTTTCATTATTTTTCTTCTTTTGACTTATTGTAATCCCATTTTTATCTTTTAAAGTAGTTTCCTTATTATTCCCTTTTCTTAATCATTATTCCCTACTATTGAAAAGATAATATTATGTTCTTTTTTTTATTCCATTTTGTTTAACGGTAAACTGATTGATTACTCTGTCTAAACGCAGCTAATCTATGTTCCCATGGATGGTTAGATTTTTCATTTATAATGTTATCTATGTATGTGGATGTTCTATATATGCCAAATTCTAGTTCTTCTGGCTTTCTTCTTATTTACAGATCTAAAAAAGTTTATTGTATTGTTTTCTTCTTTTTCCATTGGAAACTTCAAAATTTTATGTATTTTGTTAATTTAATTTAATCTCCATTGTTTTCGTTTTTATCCTTTATTACCATATTTATATATCATCAGCGAGTCATCAACATATCTTACATTTTCTAAAAAGTCGTAATTTTCTATTTTCGATATATATTTTTCTTCTATACATCGAATAAAAAAATTCACTATAATTCCTGATAAAGATTTTCCCATTCCCAATCCGTCTTGTGGTGTATATATTTTGTTATTGAATTTAAACTTTTTTTTTTTTTAATGCTTTTATTTACAGTCGCGTCAACAATTACAGTCATTAGCGACTATAATAACACTACATGACCGATCATAAATAACAAAAATAAACAATAAAGAATAAACAAAGACAAAAATCACAAAATTGTATTCTTCATTCCACTGTAGGAGAGGAACCGAAACAGACGTTTTATACCTTTTTTCCGGTTTAGTAGAGACTTCATATCTGAACCCAGGTCTAAATGTTATCGGATGGCTCAAAAAAGATTGGGCAATCAATGAGCAGATGGTGCACGGGCCGTTTGACCTGCACCCTTACAGATCTGCTGAGGAGAGCCAAATACATGGGTGTGAGTAAGCCTGTTGTGTCCAATACTTAACCGAGTTGAGATGACTTGGTCTCTTCTGTTTAAACTGGTTTTGGTATAAGATGACTCTTAAAGTGTCCACAATTTCTTTTTTCCAGACAATTTGTTTCTTTTAATTTGTCTTCCAGTTTTTTTTTCCTTAACTGATATTGACGGGTATAAATTTTCGATACCGAACAATATAATTCGACAGTCTACTGTAATCTTTATTCCCTTTAATTTATTTGCCTTTTTAACCACATATTTTTCTCCAAAAGCCTCATTTCTTTTAAAATATTTTCCAAATTTGTAGCTATGTGTATGATGGAGCTGTCTTAGAGTTTGTTATTGGATTAATCTGTTGATTTTCTTTGCGTGTTTTTATCTCATTATAGGCACACTTGGATCCATGTTCAAATATCTATATTGATTTTCCGTGATCAGATTTCTTGAATTTTTTATAACATTCTTAAAAAATAAAATACACACGTTATTGTAACGCGACGTATAAAGAATGAATGATTTTTGTATTCAAATGTATATAATTCCGGTAAATTGGAACCGATTGTAAATTAAACACTGCGGCAAAAAAATAGCTTTTTATTTTTAAGACCATATTATTTTATAACAACTTAAGATAAAAAAATCACTGTATAAGAATAGTGAATGTTTTTTATAAATGCTTGTTTTCTTTTTGAAGGTAATAATTTGAGTCTCATAATTATTCCAGGCACACCTAAATGTATTTTACTTTGCTATAAAATATAATCTTTCTAAAAATGTATTTTTCCTTATGCTAATATATCTTTTATCTGTTTTGCGCTATTTTATGGGGAAAAACTTATTGTTATCAGTAAATTAATTTCCGTTAACCATATAATATCAAAACTGTCTAAATTTCTTTTATTATCTTTGTTTATCGTTTTGTTTTGCTTTGATACATTTTTCCTTGTATGCTTATATATTTTGCAGTGTCTTATTGCTGTAGTCCATATTTTTATTATTAAATTTTGTTCACTTTTTTACTTTGGAAACATTCTGTTTTGTCATTATAATATAAATTTTATTTATCAGAATGAGTCCTGTAAATATTATCATTATTTTATAACATAATAATTTAAAATATTTATAACCGTTCTACTGAATAATTTAAAAAGGACAGAATATTTTTTATCCTCACTTTTTCATCAGTCATACAAATTTTGGAATGTTGTTACTTATTCTACGTATATTTGTAAAACATAATGGTATGTTTTAATATAAAATAATTTTCAAAGGTCCATTTTTTAACCTATCATTTTCTTTTTAATTTAACTTATTAGTAAGTTTAACCATTGAAAGAAAGGTTAAAGTTAAATTAAAATAGAAATTATAAATTACTGTTTTTAATTGAACTAAAAAAAGAAGTGAAAATAGGCGCAAAACTGTCAATTGAATAAATTTTGTTATCCATTTAAACGATTTAATGTATATCACATCATAAATGAACAGATGAATAAAATTACAAATGAGATGCTTAGATACAATACGGTTTATATTTTAGAAAAAAAATATAATCTACAATTCACATCTATTGTAAATATTAATTTCAATTTTAGTTGCAGTAATGTCCACCTAATTTCCTAGATATAATATTATAATTTACTACTCGTTAAAAATTTATTTATAAAATATCAATGTTTTATCATCCAAGTTACTTAAAGATTAGAGGGCTGGTTTTAACTACAAAAATAATAAATTAAAAATAACATTATTTAATATTCGTAAACTTTGTATAATTTTTATTAAACCAGTTTCACTGTAAATCACATTCCTATGTGCTTATCGATCACTAAATTTTTCATTAAAGAAAAAAAGAATTCCAAACCGGTGGTTGGTAAGAATAATGGAAGACAATATAGGGGAAGAACAGTTTGGCTTCAGTAAAAGAAATGGAACTAGAGATTCATTGAGCTGTTAAGGATGATTGGAGACTTAGAAAGAGGAAGAGGAATGAGTGACTCTCACAGAGTTGGAAAAGACTAAGGAAGAAAATGATGGAGACTTTTAAAGAGAAAAAATCAAAATGGAAAGATAGAAGGTTATTTAAAAAATTATATATAGAATAATAGCAGCAATTAAATTAATAAGAATATGAGTGACTGGGCGGATTTACGCAAGGATGCTTCCTTTTACCGACACTGTTCAACATTTTACATTAAATGTACGATAAAGAATACATTATAAGCAAGAGAAAAGTAAATAAGTATAGGAGGATGAAAAATAAGGTGCATAAGATTTAGTGATGTTATGGATATACAAGCGCTTCAATGATTATTAGCAGTCCTGGAGAAAGGAATGAAAGAATATGGAATGGAAATAAGTGTAGGAAAAATCTAAAGTAATAGTAGTAAACAACAAAGAGGATTTAGTGATAAGGACAAGAAAAGAAGAATAGAAAATCTTAAAAAATTTCAGATATTTCGGAACTACATTGACAGAAGACTGACTGACGGATCATAAAAGGAAGGATAACAGTGGTAAAGGAAATCTTCACTGAGAAGACAAAATTACTATGTAGTAAAAATCTGCACTTAGAGTTAAGGAAGAGGCTAGCCAAATGCTATTTTTTCTTTTTTTGTTGTATGGAAGTGAATTATGGACAATGAGGAAAAAAAGGGGTAGGAATGAGGCTTTTGAGATGTGGATATGGAGAAGGATTAAAAATGTAAGGGAAAAAGTGAGCAATGAACAAATAATGAATAGGTTTAAAGAAGAAAGAGGAAATGGAATTTTGACAACTGGATTGGAAGGGTCAGTAGAAAAAGAAAGGTACTGAAGAAGAAACAGGATGAAGGTAATAGATGATGTGAAGATGAGATACTACAATGAACGAAGGAGAAAGTTTGGAACAGAAAAGAATGAATACAGCCTTGAGTAATGGACCTGACGCCTGGCAGAACACCAGATGATGAGATGATCAAAATAAAAGTATGTTTTAAATGTAATGCTAATGCATAATTAATAAATGTAAAAAATATAAATCAATAAATAAAATTAATCATAACAACAACCCCGCGTCAAGAAGGATTTCATCTGTACAACTCAACTACTGACCAAATTATCAGTTTAGAAAATACTACGTACACTATCCCACCACTAGTGTTTGCAAGTCTTCTTTTATCTGCAGAAGACTTTGGAGTAATGCCATAACATGAATTTGAAGCAATCTAACTGTATTTCTTGTTAACTACATGAACGACCGTCCTCGTTCATGTAGTTAACAAGCGTGTTCGATGCTTTATATGCTTAAATGATAAAGCTCATTCGTGGAAACTACCAGATATGGCCAGTGTTTACACTGTCGAGTTCATTGCTATACAGAAAGTCTTCTCTACTCAGAATATTTCTGCGAAGAGTGAGTGCTTATATGTTCCGACTCTTTTAGCGTACTAACTACTATTCGGAACAAGAACATTGAAGATGTTCTTATCGCAAAAATCCTGTCTATTCTGATTGTATTAAAGCGAATGGGGCAGCGATGTGTATTTGTATGGATTCCAGGGCATGCTGGTACCTCAGGAGTGAAAGGGGAGACGAAGCCATTGGTGAAGGATATTGCTATAATCCTTATTCGCATGGCAGACGTTAAAAATCGTCTAAAAAGTGACTATAAGAACCACGTGGTGTAATGAATGAAGAAGACTTAACACTATATACGAGTACTTAATGCAATTAAAATTACTCCATTTAAATGGAAGAGCGATGTGAAACTGACTCATCGGGAATAAGTGGCGTTGACCAGAATGAGAATCGGTCACTCACCAATAATAAATTCATATTTGTTAACCGGCGAAAAAGCAATTTGTAGCATATGTGATAAACAACTTACTGTTAAGCATCTACTGATGTACAATACATAAAAACCACAGAAAGAGGTACGGATTAAGAAACAATATGTATTGTATTGAATAACAATATGTTACAAGTATGTAAAGAGAAATAGTTGCTTAAGTAGAAGGCAGCGGATTACTAACGCGTTTGTAGTAAGCCTTTAGTGATAGCCAGTATTATGTTATGTTTGACTGACAGTCAAACAGTGACTGTTTGACAGTATATGTTATGATGTGCTCTGTGTGAAGGCGTTTACACTCACCTCAAAAGTCTCAAAGTTACATGGTATTGTCAATACTGTTTGTGTACCTTCTTTTAAAGTGATTTTATGTTTACGTTTTAACATTTTTGTTTTATGTCAGGGCTCTTTACACGCTGTCCATGATATATTTGAGTGTTTTATTTAATATTTCACGTTTGCGTTCATTTTGTGTTTTATTAAAATGTAAAAGTCCTTTACACACCTTTACATCTGACGATCCTACTGGTGATGTTTTTTTTTTTTTTTTTTTTTAAACAATGTGGCAAGAGCTAATGACCTTAAAAAGTTGATACCCAAATACCCCAAAAAATAACAACATTGATAAATATTTATAATTTAGTACAAAATGTTAAAAAATGATTTGTATATAAATCTTAAAGAAGTCAACAAAAAACAGATCGATTTTAAAAATATAATTACTGATATTAAAGTAATCCATTTAGATGGAGTTTAATTATACTTAAAAATGATTAAAGAATATATTTTTTTAAGGATGCAGATTAATGAAAACAGATTATATTCACTGTTAATAAATAAGTGTATTTATCTCGACTTAATATTATCGAAAGCTGTGCCTTGCGGCTGATATGTAATGCCATCTTCATAATGCTATTTACTGTTTATTACGATATTTAATAACGGCTTACTCTAAGTTGAATGATTGCTTATGACCGTTATTGCATCTATGACCGTTATTTGTTTTTGGCTTCTGATAACTACATCAATAGTACTTCTCAGCCCGGTTTGTTTGCCAGTATACACCCTACTCTCGTCATGAGATTTCAGATCAAATTGAATTATACAAAGACGTTATTGATATTCACTTTGTTTTTTGTTCATCTTCTCTAAGATGCTTTCCTCTAGTAACAGCCTCATCTTTTTCATCCTTACTCTTTGATTTCTAAAATAACAGGTAACAACAGATTTCAAACAGAACGAAACGTTAACAGGTGGAGTAGTTCTCAAAGGAAAACGGTTATATGATCGTATATCAAACAAAACATCTGTTAATTTTAACTATATTGTTAGAGCAGTAAATTTAAATAAATATTTTGGAAATTATCTAAACATGTATATTTTTCAAAGTATAAAAAAGAACTTGTTTATAAATTTAGATAAATCATGTTCGAACGGCAAAAATAAATAGTTATTTTTTATTTTACAAAAATAAAATCTGTAAATTAAAAATATTGTAAACGCTCAAATTAGTTGAGTTTTTTCAGTTCTGTCAATAATTAGGTTTGATTTAAAAAACATATATTTTAAGAAAATATTTTTTGAATATGCTACACTGTTAAGTATTACGATTTTTTTATATTTTTATTAACTCGCTGCATAATAATATTGTCGATTTTTTTACATGTAAAAAATATGAGCTGTTAAATAATATGTAATATATAGAATTTTAGAAAAATAAACATTTGTTTATTTATAAACGTAGTTATAATTTAATAATTGGTAAATTTAGTTATTTAATTGATTGATATTATTTTAATTTCTTTTTTTAAATGATTTGTGTTATTCAATAATGTTATGTTATGTTATATATATATATATATATATTAATCCACTACTTTAATATTTTGTTTATCATGAAGTAATTTTAAATACATATATGAAAATTAACTTCAGTGTTTGGTTGTAGATTTATCTAGTAAAATGTATGTAATTTTTATCAGAAACCTTACATTGACGGCTAATTCGTTGTCAATTGTTTTAATAAACTGTCAATAACTTTATTAACAACACAGTTTTTAGAGTTTGTGTATATATTATTTATTATATAATGAAATATAATCAAAACAAAATTTTTATTCAACTGGAGAAAGAATTTAATAAGGTATCAGATGAAAAATTAAAATTTATCTACACTGTTTAGATTAACTTTTATTATTATTAAAAAAGAACATCATATTTTCAAGATACAACAGTTCTTCCTAATAAAAACGTTCTTAAATTACAGTTTATCAATTTACAAACAAATTTTTGGTTTCTATAACAATATTTTATTTGGGAAGTAGAATTACTAAAGATGGACGAAGCAGGAGCGATATAAAATGCCGAATAGCACATGCTAAACGAGCCTTCAGTAAGAAATAAAATTTGTTTACATCAAAAATTAATTTAAATGTCAGGAAAAGATTTTTGAAAGTGTATGTTTGGAGTGTCGCTTTATATGGAAGTGAAACTTGGACAATCGGAGTATCTGAGAAGAAAAGATTAGAAGCTTTTGAAATGTAGTGCTATAGGAGAATGTTAAAAATCAGATGGGTGGATAAAGTGACAAATGAAGAGGTATTGCGGCAAATAGATGAAGAAAGAAGCATTTGGAAAAATATAGTTAAAAGAAGAGACAGACTTATAGGCCACATACTAAGACATCCTGGAATAGTCGCTTTAATATTGGAAGGACAGGTAGAAGGGAAAAATTGTGTAGGTTGGCCACGTTTAGAATATGTAAAACAAATTGTTGGGGATGTAGGATGTAGAGGGTATACTGAAATGAAACGACTAGCACTAGATTGGGAATCTTGGAGAGCTGCATAAAACCAGTCAAATGACTGAAGACAAAAAAAAAATTCAGATAGAAAAAAAACATTTTCTAATAAAAGACGTTTTTGGACAAACTTCTTCTGTTTTTCTTAAAATTTAAAGCTTTCCATTTTCTCGATATTATGGATTTTAAAAATCTTGATTTATTTCAAAATTTTCGAAGTTTGAACAATTATAGGCCACTACTCCATTAGATTTCAACAGAGAAGAGTGGTACAAAAACAAAAAAAAAGTGATTATAATAAAGAATAATTTATAGCAGTTGATGCGATTAGAAAATTGAATTATAATTTACTATTATTTGTCATTTATAGTTATACATGAAAAATGCTCTTCAAAATAGACCACTTTGATAAAAAAAATTTTTTAAATATTTAAAAAATTTATCTTTGTCGGTTTTTATTGTAGAAAAAATTAAATTATCTGTAATTTTTTAAATTTTAAAAGTAGTTTATTGTTTGGTTTAAAAATTTAAATAATTCCCATTTTTATCACTTTTTTCTTTACTTTCAATTTCAGGAATCCGAGCAGGGTCGGATTCGTCGGTTCCTTTACATAACATTGAATATGTAACTTTTACCTTCTTTAAAAGAAAAGCTTAATCAACATCTTGTTTTTCCTTTCGAATATCCGTTTTTATGTATTTTGTTGTAAATAGTTTCCCCTTACATTCCTTGATTTTTCTAGGAAAATGTTAATGCAATTCCTTTTTTTAATTGTGACGAAGCACATTTATTCATTCTTCACGAAATATTTATTGCAGAATATTGATAGATACATGGTACAACACGTTTTCAATAATGTATAAATTTGCGTGCATTATAAATTATTCGTAGTTTTTAATAAACAGGACGTTACCTAATCAACTGTAATTCATTGGGAAGAGATTGGAAGGAACATTTTATTAATTTACATTAAATCAGATGTCAATAAATTTTGAATTTTTCGTTAAATTTAAGAAAAATTTTAATAAATTTTAATTTATGTAAAATTTTAAAGAATATAACGATTTTTGAATTTCTGAGAGCTTTTATTTGAAAGTCAATTAAGAATAACAATTAGGTAGATCAGATTTTTTTTTGGGTGTATTTATTGATTTTTTACTGGTTTTTTTTTTTAGTTTTTATTTATCTTACCGTGATCACATAAGTTACAAATAATAACTTTAAGATACAATAGTATGCTTTATTATAAAACTGTTTTAACTGTTATTATACAACTGTTTTATCAGTAATGTCTCGTAAAATTCTCTTTTACACTTTTTACCATACTTTACAAATAGAACATTAACATTTGTGGCTACTGCACAATTTTTATATTTTTTGAAGGATATAATTAATAATTAGATTAACAATTATAGATAATTGTTAATCTATTAATCTATTAATTGATAATTGTTAACTATTAATTAAATTGTAATGTCAGATAATAATAAATTTTTTTATAATTGTTACAATCATTTTTTCAAATAACGAAACTAAATCGTAAATCGTAAAAAGCAATAATGACTTGAAAGAGATAATCTGTCACGTCATGACAGTATCAATGGATTATAATCCAGTGATACTTTCCAAAACAATAAAATAAAAGTCTGAACAAAACATAATACAATTAAAAGTACGACGAATAAAATATAACTAAAATACATACAAACTCCTTAACAAAGCGCAAATAAATCAACAAAGGAAATATCGTCAACGCAACAGTTAAATTATTAATAAAACAAAGAATGTACAATATTGACCGCATGAGATCCAGTACATGTAACCTTTTCAGTCGTCTTAGATCCTCACGGTTATCCGATAAGTTAATAGCCAAATGGGTATTTCATGGGTATTAAGTTTGAGTATATACTTTAAGCTTAACCGGTGAATTTCTTCACGAATAGACGTCATCCCTAGGTAATCGGGGATCTTCTTGTTTATCACAAACCATGGGACTTCTGATATGTTCGCCAGCACTTTGTTCTGTAAACTTTGAATGATGTAGACAATACTATTGCTTCCCGTACAATACTATTGTATCCCGTAGGCCTATACTCCTTTGAAAACGCCTTATACAATTTTTTTGCTTTACGACAACTTGAGCCTTCTTTCTAGTAAACAGTTCAAACGCCTAAGCTTAATATTTGCTTTCTCTTTTCTCTCACGTGATTTTTCCATCTTACTCCACATGAAGTCGCAGGTATAGTACGTCGTCCAAATGAGGGATGTGAACTCCATCTAGGCAGATTCGTGGGCTGACTCCCCTCCTCATTGCAAACTTCACATGTTTCGATTTTTTAATATTAACACGTACCTTCCATTTAGCAAGCCATTCACTGAGTAGGTTGCAACTCTTGCAGTTTTTCCAATGTAACTATTAGATTGAGGTCAATTGCCGTAGTCGCCGTATCATCAGCAAAAGATACAAAACTGGATATAGTCTGTACTAGGAAAATCAGCACTGGATTGAATACAAAACCGAGCCCAAGACAGAACCCTGTGGAAATCCCGATTTCGTATCGAAAGAGATTTATATCTCTTGACCATATTTAATTTGTGAGAACTGTGCCATCAAGGTAGTTTCATAATACCATATAATATGGTCGAGTCAGGCTCATCTTAAGCATGCACAGCACCTCAGGCCACGATACTTTATCGAAAGCCTGTTGGATATTAAAAAAAAAAAACCGCCGAGCAATAAAAATAAAGATAAGTAACTTCTTCGAGCTAGAAAATACAAGAGAACTAGTTTTCTGGACCGATCTTATGTAAAATACGCATATATCTATCTGCCATATTGGTAAGCATTCTAATGAAGTTAAAATATTGATAAAAATTTCCTTTCTGTCGGTAGTTTTACATTTAAATATTAACAGAAAAGGTAATTTCAATAAAATAGTGAGTGATTTAAGCTGGTTTTTTATAGTAATAATGGTTTGTTTTTTGAATTTATGGCAGGTTTAAATAATTATTCTCTAATTATCATTTCTAGAAGCATAAGTCTGAGTACGTAAGAATATTATGTTAATATTTTTCCTAATAATGAAAAAAAGAATCGTTCACGTTATTGTATCTACAATGGATCACCGATTCTGTAATAATATTGTTACCGTCACTTAGTGCATGTTTGGTTTAGTTACTGATTAAATTTTAAATACACTTTATATAAATATAATGAACCGCAATTTGATACTACACTAAAATTTCACTTCTTGTACAGTACTAATAAACTAATCATAAAACTATAAAATTCGTATTTTGCATTTTTTATCGAATAAGAGATTTAATTTTTCTTAATAATTATATTTCTTTTTATAAGGATAGTAGTGTATATGGCGTAGGAAGTGAAATTAAAATGATTAATTTCAGACTATATGCAGTTACACAAAAAGATTAAATTATTTATTTTAAATAAAAATATTAATTTACTTGTGAATACTGAATATTTAAACGAAATTAATGTCGAAAAATTAAATGGAAAATGTTGATGAATGTGTTCCTTTTCAAAAGAAAATTATTACGTTGTATCTATTAATCCGACAGTAGAGCTCTAATTTAAAAAAAAAATACTTTTACAGTCCACATGTTAAAAATAATTTAATTATTGCTTTACTATATTTCTATGGCATATAAAAGCTTTCAAGCAACAGGTTGTTCATTTTAACTGTGAGAAAAAAATAATCCCCTAGTACACTACTTATATTCGCTGAAAAGACTATTCATCAAATTCAGATTTATTATTCTAATTATTATATCATATTACTTCACATCCTTTTACAGAAACCGTATGTCATATTTTATTTATGAAATTAATGGTGTTGACGGCACTAAATAATTAAAATTTTCGTAACTTGCAATTAAAATATTATCATAGAAACGTTAACAAATATAAATATTTATATGAAATACATATGTATAAATAATAAAGTTTTTTTTTTCAAATACACATTAATTTAATTATAACTTGTACTATTTCTAGAAAATAAACGATAATCTCATGTATTAAAAAAAAATGTCAAAAAATGAAAACAAGAGATAAAAAATATTTATTTACTTAGTATTAAATTGACATTTTCAACGTATAACCTTTTTATTGTATTGTAACTCAACCGGCCATTTATTCTGAGTTACATTTTTTTTAAAGTTTATGGAAATAATTTTTATTAAAAGAAGACGAAATCCCTAACTTTAAAATTAAAATAAATAACTTTTAAACAATAATTGTTGAAGATTTATGGGCTTTTATTACTAAATCTTTTCCGATTCTGGTCTTGATTGATAAATAAAACAAAAATTGAATTTCTTGTTTTACCAAGAAATATGTGGAACTCTTAGAAAAACCTTTAAGTTAAAATATACAACATAACATAAAACTTAAGTACAGTAAAATACTGTTTTCTTAAACATTTTTTTTAATGAAATTATTTTAACCGTTTTTTACGATATTAGAAGAAATTAATAAAAAAAATTCTAAAAATTATACAACTGTAAACGGTATTCCAAACTGAACACAAATGTCTAACAAAATATCATAAAATAATGTATTTTTTCAGTGTATTGAGGTAGAATTTTTTGTACCATTGGATCAGAATCCATTGTAATTATTCCATTCACATTTACTGATTTCAAAAATAGGTGAAGTTTTCAGTTTGACTCATATGTGTATGCATGTATTTAATTTATTATTATTATTATTATTATTATTATTTATATTGTTATCTGTATCAATAACTCACTGACTAAATGACTGATTCATCAACGCCCAGCAAAAACTACTGAAGATAAATTGATGAAAATTCGTATATATGTTCTTCTTACGGTGTAACATTGAGAAAGAATTTTTGAAACTCTTGAGTTTGAATCCTCCTCTATGAATCATGAGACCTTGCCGTTGGTGAGGGGGCTTGAGTGCTCAGGGATACAGAGTAGCTGGACCGAAGGTGCAACCATATCGGAGAGGTATCTGTTGAGAGCCAGACTAAGGAATGATTCCTGAAAGAGGGCAGCAGCTCTTTCAGTAGTTGTTAGGGGCGTGAGTCAGGACGACTTAAACGGCCGTATCAACATCACTCAGTCCTCTGAGTACTGCGCAGCTGAAAGCAATGGAAAACTACAGCTGCTTTTTTTCCAAGAAAATGTGGCTCTGCATTTTCACATATACAATAATGGAGGCGCCTTCCTTGGTAAAATATTCCGGAGGTAAAATAGTCCCCCGTTCGGATCTCCGGGTGGGGACTACTAAGGAAGGGGTCACCAGAAAATTAAAAAATAACATTCTACGAGTCGGAGCGTGGAATGTTAGAAGCTTAAAAAAGGTTGGTAGGCTAGAGAATTTAAAAAGGGAAATGGATAGGGTAAACGTTGATATAGTAGGAATTAGTGAGGTTCGGTGGGAAGAGGAAGGCGACTTTTGGTCGGGTGACTTTAGAGTAATTAACTCAGCGTCAAATAATGGGCAGGCAGGAGTAGGTTTCGTGATGAACAAGAAAATAGGGAGGAGAGTGGAGTATTTCAAGACGCGTAGCGATAGAGTCATTGTAATAAGGATAAATTCAAAACCTAAACCGACAACGATTGTTAACGTCTATATGCCTACAAGCGCCCATGATGATGATGAGGTAGAATGTGTATACGAAGAGATTGATGAAGCAATTAAACACGTAAAAGGAGATGAAAATTTAATAATAGTTGGAGATTGGAATGCAAGCATTGGAAAAGGCAAGGAAGGAAATATAGTGGGTGAATACGGGCTGGGCAAAAGGAATGAAAGAGGGGACCGACTTATAGAGTTTTGCACGAAGTATAATTTAGTAATTGCCAACACCCAATTTAAAAATCATAATAGAAGAATATACACTTGGAAAAAGCCAGGCGATACTGCAAGGTATCAGATAGATTATATCATGGTTAAGCAAAGATTTAGAAATCAACTCGTTGACTGCAAAACTTACCCTGGAGCAGACATTGATAGCGACCATAATTTGGTGATAATGAAATGTAGATTGGGGTTTAAAAACCTGAAGAAAAGGTGTCAGATGAATCGGTGGAATTTAGAGAAGCTTGAGGAAGAGGAGGTAAAGAAGATTTTTGAGGAGGACATCGCTAGAGGTCTGAGTAAAAAAGATAAGATAGAAAATGTAGAAGAAGAATGGGAGAATGTTAAAAAGGAAATTCTTAAATCAGCAGAAGCGAACTTAGGCGGAATAAAGAGAACTGGTAGAAAACCTTGGGTTTCAGACGATATATTGCAGCTGATGGATGAACGTAGAAAATATAAGAATGCTAGTGATGAAGAAAGTAAAAGGAACTATCGGCAATTAAGAAATGCTATAAACAGGAAGTGCAAACTGGCGAAAGAAGAGTGGATTAAAGAAAAGTGTTCAGAAGTAGAAAGAGAAATGAACATTGGTAAAATAGACGGAGCATACAGGAAAGTTAAAGAAAATTTTGGGGTACATAAATTAAAATCTAATAATGTGTTAAACAAAGATGGTACACCTATATATAATACGAAAGGTAAAGTCGATAGATGGGTGGAATATATTGAAGAGTTATACGGAGGAAATGAATTAGAAAATGGTTTTATAGAGGAAGAAGAGGAAGTTGAGGAGGATGAAATGGGAGAAACAATACTGAGATCTGAATTTAAGAGAGCATTAAAAGATTTAAATGGCAGAAAGGCTCCTGGAATAGACGGAATACCTGTAGAATTACTGCGCAGTGCAGGGGAGGAGGCGATTGATAGATTATACAAACTGGTGTGTAATATTTATGAAAAAGGGGAATTTCCGTCAGACTTCAAAAAAAGTGTTATAGTAATGATACCAAAGAAATCAGGGGCAGATAAATGTGAAGAATACAGAACAATTAGTTTAACTAGTCATGCATCAAAAATCTTAACTAGAATTCTATACAGAAGAATTGAGAGGAGAGTGGAGGAAGTGTTAGGAGAAAACCAATTTGGTTTCAGGAAAAGTATAGGGACACGGGAAGCAATTTTAGGCCTCAGATTAATAGCAGAAGGAAGATTAAAGAAAAACAAACCAACATACTTGGCGTTTATAGACCTAGAAAAGGCATTCGATAACGTAGACTGGAATAAAATGTTCAGCATTTTAAAAAAATTAGGGTTCAAATACAGAGATAGAAGAACAATTGCTAACATGTACAGGAACCAAACAGCAACAGTAGCAATTGAAGAACATAAGAAAGAAGCCATAATAAGAAAGGGAGTCCGACAAGGATGTTCTCTATCTCCGTTACTTTTTAATCTTTACATGGAACTAGCAGTTAATGATGTTAAAGAACAATTTAGATTCGGAGTAACAGTACAAGGTGAAAAGATAAAGATGCTACGATTTGCTGATGATATAGTAATTCTAGCCGAGAATAAAAAGGATTTAGAAGAAACAATGAACGGCATAGATGAAGTCCTACGCAAGAACTATCGCATGAAAATAAACAAGAACAAAACAAAAGTAATGAAATGTAGTAGAAATAACAAAGATGGACCACTGAATGTGAAAATAGGAGGAGAAAAGATTATGGAGGTAGAAGAATTTTGTTATTTGGGAAGTAGAATTACTAAAGATGGACGAAGCAGGAGCGATATAAAATGCCGAATAGCACAAGCTAAACGAGCCTTCAGTAAGAAATATAAGTTGTTTACATCAAAAATTAATTTAAATGTCAGGAAAAGATTTTTGAAAGTGTATGTTTGGAGTGTCGCTTTATATGGAAGTGAAACTTGGACAATCGGAGTATCTGAGAAGAAAAGGTTAGAAGCTTTTGAAATGTGGTGCTATAGGAGAATGTTAAAAATCAGATGGGTGGATAAAGTGACAAATGAGGAGGTATTGCGGCAAATAGATGAAGAAAGAAGCATTTGGAAAAATATAGTTAAAAGAAGAGACAGACTTATAGGCCACATACTAAGGCATCCTGGAATAGTCGCTTTAATTTTGGAAGGACAGGTAGAAGGGAAAAATTGTGTAGGCAGGCCACGTTTGGAATATGTAAAACAAATTGTTGGGGATGTAGGATGTAGAGGGTATACTGAAATGAAACGACTAGCACTAGATAGGGAATCTTGGAGAGCTGCATCAAACCAGTCAAGTGACTGAAGACAAAAAAAAAAAAAAAAAAAGAGTTTGAATGGTTAAAATGGAGTAACAAAGAAATTTACTGTTATCAATTTCTCGGTAAAAAATGAAGATATCATTTTGATCTTTCGTGTGTATAATTTTCATGTAAACTAGAATTTTTGAAATTCGATCTTAAAAGGAGTGAAGAAAGGTAAAAAGGATTTGAACGATGATTGCAAATTTTCTCCGTTTTCGGCTATACGAAAAAATATGTTCACTAGAATAGGGCTTGCAAATACTCTTTACATAAATATCTAAAAACAATTTTCGGTTTTTTTAATTTCGATTTTTTAAGTGGTGCGACGATGAACATCGCGAGGGCTCAAATAACACAGTCACTGCCATTGTTACTGTAATGGGTGACGCGATTGGCTGCACCTCCCTCCAGTTACTTGATTAAAAAAACTATAATTTAAAATTATTGACCGTGACAGAAAACTCAAGGAACCATACAGCGCGGAAGAAGCCGCAACGGGGTTGCCAGTATTTACTAGTATATATATATATACACACACATACACACACATGATGTGATCTGATTTCTTTATCAAAGACAATAATTGAACCATAATATTACAAACGTTAACCACGAAACTCTGCAAGTTGTGGCAAGAGGATCATTTTGTTGTATATTCGCAGAGAATGTCGAGAAAGAAAAACTCATAACGGTTGTCAAAAAATTTAATATAAGTCAATCTGTCATAACTTAATGTAAGTTAACCTAGTCTACATTATTTAAAAAAAGAATGAAAACTTATCACTTCTTTTATGAGTGCCAAAGAGGGAGATATGGTTAAAAAGAATAACCCAAGCACAATACCACGTTATTCGTGTTCTCAATTAAAGTAAACTAGATTCAAGTATAAAACTCTTTAAGTTAAGCTCTGTTATAATGGTTATTTATTTGTAAACCATCTGTGCAAGAACTCAAATCTGAGAACAAGAAAATGCCTTAAGTTTACATTTAATACCTTCATTTAACATTTAATACCTTCATGAAGAACATATTTTAGACAAAACCCTGTTATCAGATTTAAAATTTACAGGTAGGAGATTCAATCATGAATCTCCTACCTTGAAAAGGTATTTTTTCAAGGATAAGTCGAAACTATATTTCATCATTCTGCAGACAGGCATGAATTTGCAGATGCTTACATGAAATTTATGTTGAGTGTTTTATGCTAGAACAGTAAACTTTTACAGAGGTCTCTGTTGAAATATGTTTTACAACTTTTTTTAAAATACGAACTCAAGTTGATATTTTCCTTAATATGACAAAAACTTTAAAAGTGTTTTTAAAAACATTTACTCCTTCTATATATCATTTTCTTAACATATTAAAGCCACTTTATCATGGTGAAGGATAAACAGAGAAATTATTTGGTGAAAGTACTTAATAGTTTTAATTATATTCAGAAAGGATTGGCAAGAAAAATGGTATTTTTAACATTGACTTACTGTGGAATTTTTATCTGCTTTAAGATATTTTAATTGATAACTACAAAAATTGTCAATTAAACTTAAGTAGCACAGCAGATAATGCAAAACAATCCTTCTGTTCTAACAGTATTAGATCTACACTCTTATAAAAGTAAATTGTAAGAAAATGTTAATAATAATATCTTTTATTTATTGTGAATAACTTTATAGTATAGACGCTAAAGTGTAAATATGAAAAATTCATTTGTCATATGTATGTTGATTGCCACTAGGACTACTGTAGATGATCTGATATGAGGCACAAATAATTTTGAAAATGGTCAGGCCATTTTAATGAATAGAAGAATCCTCATGGATTCATATGATATGCTTTCTTAAGAAAGCAAAAAGTGAAGTGTTATTGTTGTTTTCTTTACTTAGTTACTGTCTCAGAAAAGTGTTATAAACTGAAAAAAAATGGAGGTAACAGTCAGCCACGGAGAGGAACGACACCTACACTTTGTTTATAATAGAGTCTTGTTATCAGTGTTATTCTAAGAAAAGCCATTCTAACTGATGCCACTTGTATCTCGAATGTTTTACCTGCATTACAGTCATAAAAAGACTTAGATAGATGGTGTATTGTAATCAAATTAATTTACTTCTTATGATGGGAATATATTCTATTTGCATTGTCTTCTTTTTTTGACTTTATATTAAATATTACTTACACATATCTGATAAATAACTCGTATTTTGATTAAACATATTGTACCATTAAAAAGTCATGAATTAGCTGCTACTTTTTTCATGGATTAATCATTCCAAGAAATATAGTTAATGTTGAAACAACACAGGATAAAAGATGGGTTAGATGTTTCCATGTAGCATCAAGTAATGGATATCCTAAGATTAAGCTTTGCCTAAATATGGAGGAATCATGGCTTAAATATAGCAAAGCTAAAACCAAAGTTCGTTTTATCTAACCACGAAAAACATTTCCATCTTTCAATTATTAAAATAATTTTTATATCATGTATTTAGGAAATTTCCATTGGATACAGAACAGGAGAAATCCAAAAATAAAACACAATACCCACATGAAAGTATCAACGTTATTTTGTTACATATTTTAAAAAGAGCCATTTTTGATCTTAAAACATTAAAATATATGATTTATAGGACAATTAACATTTATGAATACTAGGCAAAAATTGTGATAATGGAAAAGATAGGCTTCTAATCACAAAAAAAAAACTTGTTTTGTGCTCTGGTTAAGTTAAACACCAAATGATTTTTTAAAGATAACAGTAGTCATATTGAAAAAATATCTGATAATCAAACAATATTTTTTATAAAGAATGAGTATGGTTAAATGGTGATCAGTTCAAGATTTAGAAGTAAGAATTTTTTGTTTTTACTCTTATTTCTTAATAATAAGTTATTAATTTCACAAAATTGAAATTTTTCAAATTTAAGATAATTTCTTTCACCTCTCAGTTAAGCTGATAAATTTTTATTGAAATAAAATTTTCAGATATTATTCAGGTCAACATATATATATATAAGAAATAATTTTATAAAAAAATTGATGAGAAATAAACTTTTCCATTAAACATTTTTGGTTAGGAAAAGTAATTAAGAAATAAGAATATTTTTAGTTTCAAATTAAAATAGAACTTCTGTTAATAAAACTATATCTGTTTAATTTTTTTAATAAATCTGCTATTTGATAAATATACACATTGATTGGTACTGTAAAAGTTATTACATAAAAAAACTGTGTGTTACTTAATATTGCATTTAAATATGTATGTGAAATATAAGTTTCATTAGGAAGAAAACTAATTGTTGAACACACTTGCTGAGTTCAATCTTCTCTTATTTAGCTTCATATTAAATTTAATAATAATTATTAACATAATATATCTTCTAATTAATTATGAATAGCATTGGTTGAGCAAATGATTATAACAAAACATATTTTATATGCTCCAGTAATTTAGCAAGGAATATTAGCAAATATTTCTATAAAGTAATTAAAGTAAATCTCCTCCCCCCTCACTCTATCTTTCTCGCTCTCTCACGCTCTCTCTCTCTCTCTCTCTCTCTCTCTGTGTGTGTGTGTGTGTGTGTGTGTGTGTGTGAGAGATAGAGAGAGTGAGAGAGAGTGCATACGGGTGTGTGAGCGCATGTTTTTAAACTTAACGAAATTCCTTTAAAATTAAAGACTGACGTTCCAAACAAAGAAAATTACAAGCTCTGTATATACTTTTCCTTAATTATAAATTGTTTATATCAATTCTGAAGTGAAAAGGCATTGAACGGGAATGATAGAAATATTTATTTCAGTTTATTGAAATAAATGTAACAATATTTACACTTATCTGAAGAAGAAGGAATGTTTATATTAAATATAAAACTCTCAAAGTGTTTCTTTATGTTATAATGTTTAAGTGTACAATTTACGAATATTTATTTACATTTTTTTATCATCACAGTGATATGATGAACATCTTTTTCAGTTATGACTTACTACATTTCAATCTTCGGCAAATAAGCTTTCATTTAAACATCAATTATTGGTAGATTATATTTAAATTTATAATTTTTAGTTGGTGGTAACATTTTTTTTCATTTATCAATTTAAAAATGCATTAATTGATATAAAAATTGGAAGTGGAAGTTTAGCAAGGCAGACCCTTGCTGTATAAATTACGTTATTCCAAATTAAATTAATTTTATGCCAATGAAACTAACCCTTATGCCCTTCACAAACTATTTATTTTTGTTACACAGAAAAGAGAAAACTTCTTATTGTTTAGGGATTGAAATCGGACATCTCATTGAAGGATACAAATGGCTTCGATATAAATATGTCTTTTTTCATTACCGTACTATGCGACTAAGTTTTTGTACTCTATTATCTTAAAGGTGATTGAAGGCAACCTCTTTAAAAGTCTATTTATAAACTACGGCATGAAAAGATAATATTTACCACACTCCAAGAAATTAATTTAATCTTCAACCTTAATATCTTTCTCTATACATTCAGGTTTTTAACACATTTAATAAATGCTTATAGCTAATTTGTTGTATTGGATCACTTTTTATTAAATCTACCTTCTAGATATTTAATTAACCACTTAAGTTCAGATTTTTCTTTTTTTTTAGGAATGATACAATGTATGAAAAAAGGCAATTTATAAACAAGTCCTTTATTTAGCTTAGTAATCTTACATGGAATGATTCATCAAATTTTTTATGTATACTATTTAATAAAAGAAAGTATCATCATTTTACTTCATTATCAAACAAGACTAGATTTTTTAAACTGGTTTTCAACCGTTAAGGAAATAATAAAATATTTTTTTATGGAAGGGGTACATCCATTCTTTCAATCTTTCTACAAGAAAAGAACAAAACTATTTCAAAGCAATGCCAATAATAAAGTTTAAAAAAATGGATGTATCTTCAACAACTTTAAATGTTCTGTAGAAATAACATTTCAAATCGATGGTCCTAAATAATCTCTTATTTCATTCAAAATAATATATATTATAATGGAAGTAATACCATTAATGATAAGGTGAATGATTTGAGGGTCCTATTTAATAAGGAAGCTTACAATTATAACATGATAATGAGGAGAATAACTAAGAGTAGAATTGTTAGAGTTTTGGACTTCATTTGGTAGTATAAAAAAAAAAAGTAATTGATAAAAACAGGATGGTCAAGAGTGTGTTTCTTTATGAAGTATAAGGATCAGATATATGAAGTATACGTTCTGTTCATTATATTTTACAATAGAAATTAATTTTTGCATAAGAAAGATTAGATCTCAATGTATTTATGAATGGTAATATATGGATAGAGGCAACATGAATGATGTGCTGTAGAAGCGCTTAATTAAATTAGTTTGTTTATGTGAGTAGAATCAGAGGTTCAAGGCTTCCTAAGAAGATATTCCAATGAGTACCAACTTTAAGCAAGAAAGAGGATATCCTAGGATGATGTTGAAAGAATAAAATAGAGAGGCAATGAAAGAAAGAAACCTAGAAATAGAAGATTGTGAAAGATGGATGGATATTGAACCTAGGCACAGAGAAGGGAACACCGTTGTTGTAACAATCTGCTATAGTTAGTTATTACAGATCAAATCAGGAGTGGGCATTTATGCAATTTCTGATTTTATGTTATACTAGCAGACCCGGCAATGCTTCGCTGTTGCTAGATTTGAGTATATATATATATATATATATATATATATATACTCAAATATATTCAACTGAAAGTTTGGTAAAACATTAAAAAGAAAAACATTACGGAACTTCATAAAATTTAACCTTTCACTTTATCTCTTCTTCCCTTTCCACTATTTCCCTTTTTACCTTTTCCCTTATTTCCCTTTTCCCTTCTCTTTTTCCCTATTTCCATGTTCTGGTTTCTTTTCCCCATTTCCCCTCTTCCCTTTTAAATCGGACCAGTAGCGTAAATCGGTCTAGTAGTTTTTTAGTCTGTAGCGGACACACATATGAACATTGCCTTTTATATCTATAGAAGAAGAAAGTCTGTATATTTCTTTCTTTGTTTCGTAAATATCTACCGACACCGGCGCTACCTAGCGAGTATAGTTTTTGCAAAAATTTCTCTTTTCGCATAACTAATACGTATTCTGAATATGAGCCAAATCGGACCATAAATGAAATTTTTCAAAATATCTCGACCACAGCGCCACCTAGCTTGTCCAAACTAATTCAGAAACCTTCGCGGGCGTGCGCACAACTTACCAAAGTTTCACCGCAATCGGATGAACGGTTTAGGAAGGCATAAGAGACATACATTCACACAGACAAACATTCATTTTTATATATATAGATTATGCACCTGATTTTTTGTTTTTCCATGGATAAAATGTTAGCCTACCTGAATATTTATCTGGTCAGAGACCATGGTAAACTCAGATTAATGTACAAAATTCCAAATTATTTACGAAAAAATAGATTGAAATAATATTAGATAAAAATAAATTATTATTATTAGATAAAATATAAATTATTAGATAAAGTAGATAGAAATATTACATAGAAATAATAGTAAAACAAGTATGTGAAGACATTAAAGAAAAAAGAATTAAAACTTAGATGGTATTAATGTAAATTGTTTGATTTAAATATTAATGTTATTCTTTAAGCGCATTTCTGTTTGGTAAATGTTGATGAAGAAAATGAAGGGTATTTTTTAACAAATTTTATTAAAAAAATCATCCATATAATTACTGCTTCAATAAAACAAAATTTCAATTTAACTTTAAATAAAAGGTTAAGATACCTAAGAAAAAAATGAAAACTGAATCATAATAAGACTATTTTTTCAAAACGTACCCCACTATATTATGCTTTGTATAGCTACAGAAATTAATAAGGATTGAAATAATTGATTTGTTTCAGATGAAATTTTACCGATTTTATTTAATATTCAACAGATGGAAAGAAATAGTGACTTTTCTTGAAATACTACTAAAGTATTGCAGTACCAAAATTGTAGCAACCGGAAGTTTTTTGTTATTGCCCTCAAAACAAATACTAATTGGCTCAATAATGATGTATTTTAAGTGAAAATACCTTAAATAAGAATAGAATAATCTATAAAGTTAAGTGGTTAAGCTCCATATACGCGTAGAAGCAAGATTTTTCATTTTAAACAAAAAATCCAAGTCAAATAATGTTTCAAAAGTGTTAATTACTAAATATCTAAATTAAAAATGAAAGAATTTTTAGAGGTAATGTGGTAATAAAAGTAAATTTAAAAATAAAATTAACTTGATTACTTAACCAACTAATTACTATGATGATGTGCTGCTAACAGATGATTTAAAAAATAATGGAAAATCAAAAAACATTTAATAATACATTAAAATATCCTCAAGTATAAATTTGATTTTAATTTCTGTTGTAATTAATTTTACATGGTAATTAATTTTTCTTTTCAACATTAATTAAAAAGCAGTTACTTTAAAATGTTATGTAAGCAGTGGCAATGACCCTGTAAGGAAGTGATGATTTAACATGTTGGTATGCAACCTTCTGTTGTAATACAAACATTACTGTTTACTTTATGTATGCCATTAGTGATACATGGTTATTATTTTTTCCATTAAAAGATTATGCATGTGTGATTATGCTGTACTTAATAATTACTCATGAGTTAATGGAGTAGTAAAACGATTAGTAGTATAATGACCTGAACTTCTTCTAGACATCTGCAGATTAAATTAAACAAAAATTTTTTTCACTAGAAGTAATAAATATTTTAGTTTATATTTTTAAGTATTTAAACTTTTTGCTCTAACTACTTGTAAAATTTATATAGCTCCTTCATTTTCTTTATTATATAATATAATAAGAAATTAAAATAACAATTTAAGACTGTTGTGCATACCTCATTCCTAATCACTCTGTGAAGTCGGACAACTGTTGAAATTAAAACCATCGCGAGGGGAATGGTGTGTGTGTGAGAGAGAGAGAGTGAGTATGTGAGAGAGTTTTCCAAGTTTATTTTAGTATAAAATTGATGCAATTAATCTAGTTTGATACTTTCGAAAATTTTATTTCTGAATACATAATCTACTTTAATTCTTTGATTAAATTATTATTATTATTGTTGTTATTATTATTTAACAAATACAAATTTTTCCAAATATCTATTATTTATTATTATAAATATATATTATAATATAAAAATATATATTATTTATTATTGTAAATAAAACATTTTTTAACGGTAAATAGGGCACAACATTTTTTTTTTTTTGAGATTACATACAGAAAGTAAAAAAAATCATATCCTGATTTATAAATTAAATATATCATCATAATCCGTGTATTCAATAATAAACATCAGATTCGGTCATCATAAAATTATATTCAATAAAAAAAAATTAAAGGTAATAAAAAAATAAACTTTTGCGAAAAGTTTGAAAGAAGATTTACCGTGAAAAATAAGATCTTACTAGTTGCAAAAATATGATAACTTGCGTAGGTAAAGCTAAAGCATATGTACAGAGTGTAACAAAAACGCGTACCTGATTATCCATTTTTGGATTCTAAGTTATCAAGATTAACAAATGTTCTATAAAGAAAATGGCAATTTTGTTTCGTTTTTCTCAGCCATTTTTGAATTTTTTTTGAATTAATGTCTTAATGGATTGAGGTATAATTAATATATTTGTTACAAATCTTTATACCAACTTCTCTTATAAATAAAAAATTAGATGTAAACTGTTAACAAATTCCAAAATGACGGTCACGTTAAATTTTTAATTTTTTCAAAGTCGAAAGTTCTGAGGTTGAAATCCTAGTAGAAGTTAATTGCTTTTATAGTATTTGAATACTAGACAGTGGGTAACGGTATATTTTGGTGGTTGAGGGTTCAATTACCCATCCGTCTCAGGAATGGTAAGCCTGGGTTTTTACGAAACTACACCTCATTTACATGACAAACATATCAATCTCATCTCATTGTGTCATGGGAAGGGGTTGTTTATTGATCCTTAGTTGAACAGATTCCAACGTACACATCAGGAAAATAAATAATAATATATCATTAACTGTTGGTTTTACCAAAATAAGTTTTATTATGTAAAATGTTAATCCTTTCGTCGAAAACAAAATAAATTCTTATTTTTGAAAATTGGTTTATAAATAGCCGAGTTATTGTATAAAATAGTGCGAGTTTTTGAATTCTTCTGTGTGTCTAACTTAGAAAAATACAACAGTTTTTCTAAGTTAAACACTTAGTAGAATACAAAAAGTATTTTTGATTTTGACATTTTTGAAAATTATGACATCAATTTTGTGTAAATTGATAACATTTTAGATTGTTTTTAAAAAATAAGTACCATTTTTTTTTTTTAAATAATTTGCTTAACATTGATTGTAACATGGGGTGCAACACATTTTAGTGATGTATGTTAATGATGCCAAAAAAATAATATGACGATATCAGTAGCGGAGTGGTAGTGTTTCGGCCTTTCATCCAAGGGTCATTGGTTCGAATCCCGGTCAGGTATGCCATATTTCATACGCTTCAAATTTTCATTTTCCCACATATAAAATTCAAAGCTTCTGTGATGAATTAATGAAGTACTTCATCATGTAAAATAATACATATATAGTAGATTTTTTGTTACTTATTTAAAGTTAACCTATTCTTTTTTTTTAAATTTATTTAATCGATTCTACGTTGAATGTATTTTTATCGAAATAAAAAATGTTTATTCTCCAGTATATAAGTAGATAATTAAATCCAATTATGAGGTAAACCTAATAACATCGGGACTTATTTTTTATAGTTTCAAAGTTTATTTACAATCGGTTACATTTGTATTAACTTTGAGTAAATTGGATCACACTCGTAATCGTATGATAAGGAGTTCCCAGCTAAACTCCAAAAAAATTACACACTAATATTACAAAGAACTTTTGTGACATGCATCACACACACTTAATAATTATGAACAACAATTAACACCTAACAGTAGAAAAAAATAAATCAAAATAAATCAAAAAAACGATGAAACAATGAGAAGAAAAAGAAAAGATTCACAACATTCAGCTGAAATTACACTAAAGACATTATAGAATTGCTAAGGTTCAGAACGTGTAGCTGTTTTAATCTTGTAACGTCATTCCTATTGTCTAGGAGGGTAAGTTCCTATTCCTATTCAAGGGTAAGTGATTCACGTGGTTGTTAAGTCACTGTTCGTACTTTGAACTGAAACGTTATATTTCCCTCAGACGTATCGTAAACCTAAATATGCCTGTATTTCGCTGTTTTTTTCAAACCAAGGTGCCCCAGTAATACACCTCACTAGTTCATATTGAAATCCCTGTAAGATTTCGACATTAGATTTATCCCAAAGTTGGATCCCGTAGATCCAGATCGGTTTTAGAATTGTTGAGTTTGTACCACCAGCTTATTACGTAAAGATAATTGAGAACCTCTGCCCAACAACCAGAACATTTTCTTGAACTTTATCTCAAGTTGTCTTCTTTCTTACATCACCTTTCAATGTCAGTCGACGATTGAGGTGTAGATCTAGATACATTACACTCAATTTGCGGAATTACATCGTCATTAAGATGGACCTGTGGGCCATGTTAATGTTCACCTCTCCTTTTCGTGAATGTTACATTTCTCGATTTTACTTGGTTAAAGTTTATTCTCCACGTACTCAACCATCTGTTGATAAAATCAAACTCAAATTGTAGGCTATTCGATGGTCTACAATAAAGATGGAGTATAGTACGGGTCCCAAGACAGAGCTCTTAGGAACCCCCAGACTTCATTTCGAAGAACGTGGACAACTCCAAGTTACATTTCAACTGGGAAATTATCCTAAGTAGCCGTATACAATACGGTAATAAAGTAATGTGTACAAAAGACCAGGGTTCCAGACCTTGTCAAAGACCTGTTGGATGCCTAAAAGGCTGCCGAACAGTATTTTTTCCCTTCAAGGCTTCACACACATTTACGAGCCTGTGTGTTTGCTCAATAGTGGAATGCCCACAAGGAAGCCAAACTTGTTAAAATAGTGAAGCCCGGTTAGTTTTATGCAATTTTTTAAAGTTTTTAATTAAAATTATATTACGACTGTGATTTGATGTAAATAATTTTTAGGAAATAAAGATTGTTAAAATAAAAATAATAATTATTTTTTTCTAAATTAATAGGAGAGAATGATTGGAGGTATCAATAAGTTGTTCACTAAGCATTGTTTTATTTTGAAAATATTTTTGGGACACGGTACTAGATTGCAATTACATTCCTTAAATTTTACATTACAGTGAAGTATTTAAAGATCATTTGCTTATAATTTTAAAGCGGTTGCGGGTAGAAATTAAGTTACTAATATATTTTCTTGCTATAGAGCTGTGCTAAAAGACGAAAAGTATGGTAATCGGCCAAAAAATGGGATGTGGGTTCTTTGCATTTCTTGATGTTTGATGACCCAGGAATCCCAAAAAACAAAAACCATTGAAAATAATATTTGTAAATGACGTATGTACATGTATTGGCTATTTGAAGCTTAATAAATTTTCACTGGATAAACAGATAATTATGAAATTGGTTAGCAACTCGTATTCATGGAGCAATTTTTTAGAAAATTTTTAGGTTTATATCTCCAAGGGATGAGGTAGATAGTTTCTTTATTAATGCTTTCAAAATTTTGCAAACATAATTCAGTTTAATATTAGGTTCAGTACATGTGTACATGCTTATCTTACCATTTTCTAAATACTTTTACCTCCAAATTCTTCCTCTTCCACCAAAAATTAAAAAATGCTACTTTTTATTTACTACATATTTTTAACCGAATTTTTTTAATGTCTTCCTAGGTGTAATAGTACGTAAACAACCCCCAAAAAAAATTAGGGAAAAATTATGAATAGGGGATCAGATTAAAGTTTAAAAATATCGATTTTTGAATTTTTTAAAACAGTTTTTTCTTTTTTTAAGCTTTTAATAATAATATTACAATAAAATTTCATCATAATTCATCCCCAGCCCCCCCAAAAAAGTCTTAGGTAACTTTTTATTGGTTGGATATTTTTCAGTGGAATTTAAAAAAAAAATGTATATTTAACATAATAAACGTAGACAAACCAAAAAAATTTTTTGGGAGGTGATTTTGGTGGTTAGGGAGTAGAAAAACGAAAAAAAATTTTTGGAATGTTTTTTTAGTTCACTCGACATCAAAACCGGCTGACAAGTGGTTATACGAATCAATTAATTCCCAGTTAGTTTTTATTGAATTTATGTTAATTAATTGTTTTATTTAAAAATATCTAAATGTGTGAATAAGAATATTGCGACGATATTTCAGTTATATAAAATAAGTATAACTGTGCAACAATATTTCATCATTATATTTAGCATATAACATTATGAGTTAATTTATAATAAATGGATGTCATTATATGTAGTATTGAACAGAATGTAAAGGTGAAGGTCAGCAGGAAGTAAATAAGGCAATGTTTGTATAATCGTAAAAAAAAAAATACTTACCCAACACAATCCACATAACAATGGAGTTACCACCAATAGCAATAACAAGCATCAGGCCAAATAAGATATACCAAGCTAGTTGAAGCCACCACGCCATGTTATGGTGCCGTGACCTCCTTGCAGGTGTGTCGTTTACATGATTCGTGCATATATTCAACACCAACTGTCAAAAATGAAAAAAAAAAGATTACTTATATAAAATTTATAAAGAAAGAAATTATATATTATATAAATCTTAAGGTTATACGTATATATTTATTTATAAATTATGTTAATTATGCAATTTTATTACAGAATTTTCAGAATTATTGAGGAATTACTGCAGGTAATATTTTTAAATAAAAATCTCAAATTAGAAGTTCAAAATATGCTTTCTGTATTTTCTGTGAGTTTTAGTTCAGTTAGCCTTAAATTCTTCTCAAAGTTTTTATAAAAACATTTCCTGTAAGACTAAATCATAAAAAAGTGGTGCGACTAAGACGAACCCCTCTATAAAAATTTCAAAAATTATTTCGTCCAAAATCTTTTTAAAAATTATTATTTACAAGTTTTGTTCTAAAATTACTTCATAATTTTCCTATGATCTACCTTTAGCAAGAGATTTAATCACAAAAATGTAATTTCTCTAGAATGTCTTAAAACTTCTTTAAGAATGAAATATCAACGAAAGTTTTTTTTACACACACACACACACACACACACACACACACACACACACACACACACACACACACACACACACACACACACACACACACACACACACACACACACACACACACATATATATATATATATATATATATATATATTGTTATTATTTATTTAGACCAAACGAAAGATGTTCATTGGAATATTTAGTTGCAAAATTAAATAATAATTGTCTAACCTAATTTTTTTTCAAATTTAATTGGCTTTATTTAATTAAATAACTATTTTTATAATTCACCTGAACGAAAAAGCTCTGAGAAAATATTCTTTGTTAGTGCTGCTGTAATTTCTTTTTAAATGTTGCATAAATTGCAAATTTCAATCAGGATCTAAAAAAGATTTCATCCTAAAAAAATCATTATTATCACGTAGTTATCTTTATCTGATTGATCAAAAAACAAAAAAAAAATGAAATTACAAATAGAGATAATATAATTTTCTTCAATTTTTAAGAGACTCATAACATAACTAACATAACTTCTTAAGAGACTCATGTCATAACTATGGAATTAAAGATAAAACTTGAAGTCTTATTTAACACCAATTCTGTAGAAATCTGACTGGTACTTTGCTAGGTTGTCTGTATATTCGAGTTTATAACTTCGTATTATAAATGATAGCCTATTTGTTGCCAAAAAACTAACTTTATACATTTATTATCTTTGTACTGGTGAGCATTATTTTTCTACACAAGTATTATTTTTATTTATTAAATTGATTTAAAACCATTTATCTTTTTATTTATTTTTATTAATTTTATTTGGAGTTAAAATGTTTTGTCATGATTTACCTTTCTGCAAATTTGACGCAGTTTTCATTATTAAACCTGGAATAACATACCTTTCTGTGTTTTTCTGTTTAGCCTCCGGAACCACCGTAAGGTATTACTTCAGAGGATGACTGAGAATGATCTGTATGAATGTAAATGAACTTTAGTCTTGTACAGTCTCAGGTCAACCGTTCCTGAGATGTGTGGTTAATTGAAACCCAACCATTAAAGAACACTGTATCCACGATCTAGTATTCCAATCCGTATAAAAGTAACGAATAACATATCTACTCGTTCTTTATATAATAAGTTTTTATATTAATAAATAGTACGGTAAAGATAGACCAAAGAAAACGTATATAGTCTAAACTATTTCCTTAATCAGTGTCCCTTTTACTCAACTAAAAGTATTTTTGTTCATTTTGTTTATATATAATTAAATTAGTTTTAACATTATTGGGCAATTTATTTTATCTAAGTGAAGAGGGAGAAGCAAGTGTACTGTAAATTGTTAATAGGCTGCTTGCTTTCTTATGTTAAAATAAAACAGTAATTATAAAATTCTATACAATATATAGGAATTTTCTAAAATTTCTAGAAAAAACATATTTTATTTTATCACAGAAATGGAAATTTTTTAGTAATGTTGTATTTCTTATTACATTTTTGGTTCATATTTCTAATCTATAAACATAAATCATAGTACCTAAACACATTAACTAAGATTAAAATTGAAGTTACTACTGTGATTGCGTTAGATAGGAATACAACAGTGGGAGTAAGATTATTTGTCTTTTATCTCATTGTCTACCATTTATGAAAACGGTCAAAGTTTTAGCTTAAAACTTTCCGAAGGATATTTATTATTAAGCAGACTAGTAAAAGGAAGCTTGAACACATCAAGTTTTACGATTCCACTGGTAAACTATTTAATACGTTTTCTGGAATAAATGTAATAAAATTAATGAGTAGATCACGTTTAAGTGATCTCTCTTGTAGTCACGGACATATGATGGATTGAAGAAATAAAAATTCTTTTGTTTTTCTTAGTACTTGTTGCAATACATTTGGCTGAGATTTATTTGTTTTAGAAATAAACTACTTAAATTTAAATTGTGTTTGTAATTAAAAAAAACAACCTTTGGGCTGTATTACTTCTATGCGTATACTATTCACTAAAAGCAATTTTTTTTAACATTGTGATACAGAATTTTTTTTCAAGTCCAGTTGTTGCGTAATAAAAACCCGGTTTTAACTGTAAACCGCAATAATAACTTAATATAACTTAGATACTGGTATTTGCTTAAAAAAAAAGTAAAATGCTGTAATAAAAAAATACAAGAAAATTCACTAAAAAATAAAAATTCAAGCATGAACCCGCATTTATTTCTAAGAAATACATTTATCTGCATTCTAATGGATTTTTATTGTATAACATTAACACAAGTAAACGTAAACATACAATGTTACATTTTAGGTAGATTTCATAAGAAAGCTACTTATTGTAATGGGTACCGTGATTAGACTTCCGGAAAATTTCGACATATTTTCGCGTTTCACATCCCTCATACCCGAAAACCACTGTCAGCTCAAAATTTTATTTATATATATATATATGTGTGTGTGAGTATTTCACTTTCTTGTGGACACCATAACTGCCGTAATTTGGCGCCAATCACTTTCAAATTGCTCCTTAAAAATAACTGATCCCAAAATTTTGGTCGAGTTCATTAGCGGCTGAAATCGGACCATAGGGGTGGAAATGGGGGGGGCTTTTTCGAAAAAAATAAATACCGCTAAACTTTCTTATTAAGTAAAATATCGAATACGTTTAAAGTTCCTAAGATTTTTTGGATAAGGGTCAAAATCTTATCTAAGTAAAGTTTTTTAATAACACCAACTTGGAAAAAATGGGGTTTCGAAGAAAAAAAAAATCATACCTCCATTAATAGGACCATTATCGAATCGGTTTAAAGTGGTTGTTAGTCCTCTACACATTACCTAAAACTTTTGTCTGAAACATTTTGATATGACCAACTCTCACGGCAAGGGATGACCAAAATGTTGGTGAAATTGTAACTGTTGGTGTAAATTGTGGGATCTTGTCGTATGCTAACATATGAAACTTTTTTCACATGCAACCATTGTCGTATCGAAAAGATTTGAATTTTTTCTTAACTTTAAAGTGGAGGTATTTTTTACCCCCTACTTAGCACCGGTGAAATCTACCGAAAGAGATTTTTTAAATTCATTTCTAGACCGTTAAGTTACATTATTTTTATTGACGAAGGTAATCGAAAAAAAATGTTTTTTTTTAAATTTTCTTAACATTTTATTATATTGCCCTGAGTATAGTGCTGCTCAGAAAATCGTTAAAATTACTTTAAATACTGGTTTAAGTCTTGTGGGCTAACAAGTTGTTAATCGTATAAATAATATAAGCTAACATTGATTGTCAAACCATAAAACTGTTTTTCAGAATTAGTGTAGCGTTGATTCATCCGAAAGTAGATTTTAATCAAACATTTTCTTGTTTCTTTGTGTTAAGGGGGATTCATTTCATCTATCCTTATCGTTTCTTAAAGAACCAAGGATTAGACTTAATCTTTTCCATTTTATGAATATTGTTAATTGATAAGATTATGAAGAAGCAAGATTTTAAAAATTAAAAAGCCGATTCCGAAAAATATGCAACTTTACAGTCGATCTTTATGAAATTATGTCGACACATTTATGTAAAGCTTAAATATATTTCTGCTAGATTGATAAACAAATTAATAAAAGTTTAACATTTTTATTTATATTTAATAAAAAAAATATAAGTGAAACTTGATATCAAAAATAAAAAAAAAGTTGAATAAATTATTTTTTTATTTTTAATAAGGAAAAGAAAAAACAAAACTATATGATCTCTTATATCTTCTACCCTCCCTCTATGAATCATGAGACCATGCCGTTGGTGAGGGGGCTTGAGTGTTCATTGATACAGAGTAGCTGGACCGAAGGTGCAACCATATCGGATAGGTATCTGTTGAGAGCCAGACTAAGGAATGATTCCTGAAAGAGGGCAGCAGCTATTTCAGTAGTTGTTAAGGGCGTAAGTCAGAACGACTTAAACGGCCTTATCAACATCACTCAGTCCTCTGAGTACTGCCCAGCTGAAAGCAATGGAAAACTACAGCTGCTTTTTTTCCAAGAAAATATAGCTCTACATTTTCATATAGCCATGATGGAGGCGCCTTCCTTGGTAAAATATTCCGAAGGTAAACTAGTCCCCCGTTCGGATCTCCGGGTGGAGACTACTAAGGAAGGGGTCACCAGAAAATTAAAAAATAACATTCTACGAACCGGAGTGTGAAATGTTAGAAGTTTAAAAAACTTCTAACATTCCTTATGTTAGAAAATTCCTTATGTTAGAAAATTCCTTATGTTATGTGTGGTAGGTTAGAAAATTTAATGAGGGAAATGGATAGGATAAATGTAGATGTAGTAGTAGGTTTGGTGGGAAACGGAAAACGACTTTTGGTCAGGTGATTTTAGAATAATTAACTCGGCTTCAAATAATGGGCAGGCACGAGTAGGTTTCGTAATGAACAAGAAGATAGAGAAGAGAGTAGAGTATTTCAAAATGCATAGTGATAGAATCATTGTAATAAGGATAAAATTGAAACCTAAACCGACAACGATTGTTAACGTCAAAATGCATACAAGAGCCCATGATGATGACGAGGTAGACTGTGTATAGAAGAAATTGATGAAGCAATTAAACACATAAAAGGAGATGAAAATTTAATAATAGTTGAGATTGGAATTGCAGGCATTGGAAAAGGCAAGGAAGGAAGTATAGTGGGTGGATACGGGCTGGGCAAAAGGAATGAAAGAGGGGACCGACTTATAGCGTTTTGCACGAAGTATAATTTAGTAATTGCCAACACCCAGTTTAAAAATCATAATAGAAGAATGTACACTTGGAAAAAGCCAGGTGACACTGCAAGGTATCAGATAGATTATATCATGGTTAAGCAAAGATTTAGAAATCAACTCGTTGACTGCAAAACTTACCCTGGAGCAGACATTGATAGCGACCATAATTTGGTGATAATGAAATGTAGATTGGGGTTTAAAAACCTGAAGAAAAGGTGTCAGATGAATCGGTGGAATTTAGAGAAGCTTCAGGAAGAGGAGGTAAAGAAGATTTTTGAGAACATCGCAAGAGATCTGAGCAAAAAAGATAAGGTAGAAAATGTAGAAGAAGAATGGGAGAATGTTAAAAAGGAAATTCTTAAATCAACAGAGGGGAACTTAGGCGGAACAAAGAGAACTGGTAGAAAACCTTGGGTTTTAGACGATATATTGCAGCTGATGGATGAACGTAGAAAATATAAGAATGTAAGTGATGAAGAAAGTAAAAGGAACAATCGACGATTAAGAAATACTAAAAACAGGAAGTGCAAACTAGCGAAAGAAGAGTGGATTAAAGAAAAGTGTTCAGAAGTGGAAAGAGAATTGAACATTGGTAAAATCAGATGGGTGGATTAAGTGACAAATGAAAAGGTGTTGCGGCAAATAGATAAAGAAAGAAGCATTTGGAAAAATATAGCTAAACGAAGAGACAGACTTATAGGCCACATATTAAGGCATCCTGGAATAGTCGCTTTAATATTGGAAGGACAGGTAGAAGGAAAAAATTGTGTAGGCAGGCCACGTTTGGAATATGTAAAACAAATTGTTAGGGATGTAGGATGTAGGGGGTATACCGAAGTGAAACAAGCAGCAGTAGATGGGGAATCTTGGAGAACTGGATCAAACCAGTCAAGTGACTGAAGACAAAAAAAAAAATCTTCTACCCCAAAAAAATTACTTAACTTCAAGAATAAAATTTTTTAGCGGATTTCTAAAAAAATTGGAAATCGCTACTGCGCTCGGCCATGTTTATATACATTATCGTATGTATGTATAAGATATTTTACAATCTAGTATGTATGTATAAGATATTTTGCGTACGGTAGAGCGTCCGCTCTACCGTACGCAAATCTTATCCGGTTTTGACGAAATTTGGTAGGGCTATTATAAACTTATTCAGAATAGAGTCCTATTGATTTCCAAGGAAATCGGTTTACAGAAGTCGGAATTTGAGCCAAAAAACCGAGTTTTTCAGCTTTTATTCGTTCTACTATTATGCACTATTAATCATGAAATTTAACCGATGCATTCATGAAAACTATAACCCCATTTAAATAATCAAATATTAGGTTAATTATTTTAAAACGTATCGCATAATAAATATCATTTTTAAAATTAAAATAATATAGACAAGAAACGCAAAATTATTAAAATAGCTTAATATTTTAAATAAAACATCTGATGTGGACACCACATGACTCCCTTGTATGCCTATTAAATTACATATACACATTTTAATGTATATGCAATTCAAGTGTTACCTATTCACGTATAAGTTAACTTTCAAACTCAAAGACGTCTGTTTTTAAAAAAAACATGAACTTTATACAATTAATATTATTACAGTTAGTATACATTAACTGTAAATAATTAATTGTTAACATCATTTTGCGTAAATTTTCATCATCAATTAAATAGATTCGATGAAGTGCAGCGAACCAGTACTTCAGTAGAACTAAGTGAAAAAATATTCCAACAATCACTTTAAATTGAATACAGTTCAAAAATGTATTTTATTTTTCTGTCAAATAATTAAATAAAATGATCTAAAAAAAAAGATATACAATTTTTAGAAGACTTTTCCTAAGAAAATCCAAAAATAATACGATTCTAAATTATAATTTTCAATTAATATTAAATAATCAGATATTTCACCAAATCTGATGTGTACATCACATGACTTCCTTACGCATCTATTAAATTACATATACACATTTTTAAAAGTATATAAAATTTTATTTCACTAATTTCAGATTTTTTTTCATATTTATTTTTATTGTTATTATTGAATTTTTATTTATTGTAAAACTTTTTTTACAATCAGAGGTTAATAATTATTAATAAGTCAATATATTTAAATTTAAAAATGGTAAAAAAAAGGAAATGAAATCGCATTTGAACCGATGCCTTCCTCTTGTAAGATCCAAATATTTCATTTATTAAAATTTTATTTGGCTATAACTCTGGATCTAATGAAAATAAGTACCACTTACCATATATAGTTTAAAAGCTCTCAATGAGGGCTGATTACTGCAGTTAAGAAAAATTCCAAAATCCAAATTGTTTTGAATTTTGAGCTTTTTTGGGCTATTTTGGTCCAGTCGATTGCAATCAAAAGGGGAGGTGCACAACTAGATGTTATAACAGTCTTAAATCGAAAATTTCACCATTCTACAGCTAATCGTTTTTGAGTTATGGCGTACGCACAGACGTCACGCCGAAACTAGTCAAAATCGATTCAGAGATGTTCAAAATGGATATTTTGGTTGAAATTTGAAAACTGAAATTTTTCGCGATCACAATTCTTCTTTATTTCGTACAAGGAAGGAAAAAAGTAGTAAAAAAATATTTTACTAAAAGCTTTGGTAAAATGTATTTTCAATAAAACTGTGTGTGCTGCGATCTAGCATGTCTGATTTATACTTAAAAGGAGATGTAGTTTTCCTGAAAGCATTAATTTAAGTGAATGATTTAATTCAGTGGTGACAGGTAACGGAGAAGATCCTTTATTCGGATTTACGTTGAACGTAACTCAAGAACAACTCAACCAATCATCATCAAATTTTCACATGCAAAACTTTAGAACATTACGGTAGCAATATATAAATTTCAGTGAAATTGATGCAGTGGTTTTAAAGATTTTCAAGCCGTAAACTTTTATACAAAGGCCTATATATATATAAATTTTATTTTTATTCTTGTATATTTTTCAGTGAAAGTTTTTCTGGTTTTTTACATTTAACATAGTAAAGGAAAAAAGATTTTCTTTTTTGTGGCGAGGAAACACAAAACAATACCCATATTTTTGAATTTTTTAACCTTTTTTGGTTTATTTAAATATATAATGATAATTTTATGATTAAACTATTGTAAAATTATTTTTTTCACTATATAAGAATAAATAACCAATGGCAGGAAAGTATTACAATTTTGATATCACATTCTTTCAAATGTGTTATTGGTAATTACGTAAATTATTATGTTGATGTATATTTTTGAAGACTAAATAATTTTAGGTTATATTTTACTGAAGCAGGTAATTATAAAGTTAATCGTATTATTGATTGATTAAAGAGAAGGGGATAATGAATGTTGGTCTTTAAATAGGTTGGTGGTAGGTACTATAAATTACGCAGTGAGAAAAAGGTATTTCAGTACTGAACCGGTTCAAAAGTTATCCTTAAAGTATATGTGTAAATCACTTAATTTAACTGTTTATTGTGTTAACATATATTGCTACATAGATGTGGACTAAAGTTTATTTCTATAGCACAAATATTTGTATTCGGTTGATTTACAGTTTATAGTAATTTGATCGATAAATAACCACTGTATTATGATTCAATGAACTGTTTAAAAGTTAAGGAATGAAAAGATTATTTATAGCGTTTTGACATTTTCTTTAATTATTAAAAAGAAACCCAGGTGTTTACTTGATAAAAAAATTAAGATGAGATTTGCCTATCGCTTACAAACCAAACACTGGAATATTTATTACAGTTTCCTTGGTAGAGACATAATTTTTTAAATTGTTTCGTATTTGTTGTATTCGATCAATAAAGTCAGCGGCGAATGATATATAAGTTATATATCAGAAAAATAAACACTTTTTAAAGAGTTGTTGTGTAAAAGAATATATGACTTAATGAAACTACGAGGAAAAATAATCAGCTGCAATGACAAAAATAAACAAAGAAACACGTGTGTATACATTACAATGAAAAATTATATCTTTTGTGTTCATGTTACATGTTATTTAATTGTTTTTATACATATCTCTCCATCATGTTACTTTTGTTCATATGGTTTTGATAATGTGAAAAAGTAATTTCTATTTACTCTAAAAAACAACTTGTCCTCCTTTTATTGTTGTTTTTTTAATTTAAGAATTTTTGTAATATGTATCTAAATGCATTATAAAATGAAATAAATTAACTACTATAAATGAATTTTGTACTTGCAGATTTTGTTATGTTCATTTATTTTTTATATACCAAATTTATTTTTTTTATGTACCAAAGAAAAATAACAATTTAACAGACCCCAATAGCTACCGTCCTATTTCTTTGACGTGTGCTATGGGGAAAATATTGGAAAAAATGATTAATAATCGACTCGTCTGGGTTTTGGAAAAAGAAAACCTGATATCACCGTATCAAGCAGGTTTTCGACAATACCATTCTACCACTGATCAAATGATCAGCTTAGAGGACATTATATATAACAGCTTTATTACAAGGAAACATTGTGTCGGAGTCTTCTTTGATCTTCAGAAGGCTTTCGATATGACCTGGCGTCATGGTATAATGCTCCAGTTACATGAATGGGGCATTCGTGGCAATCTGCCTATACTGCTCAGCAACTACATGAATGACCGTACCTTCCAAGTGCGCGTCAAAAATGAATATTCATGTGAAAGAATATTGGAAAATGGCATACCGCAAGGTTCGCCGTTGAGCGGTACCTTGTTTACCATTGCCGTTAATAAATTGATATTAGCCATTCCAGTAGAAATCAGCAAAAGCGTCTATGTTGATGATCTGGCAATCGTATATGCCAGCAACAAGACTGCTATGGTGAGGTACAAATTGCAACGAGCGATCAATGCTCTAAATGAAGTTGGAAGGAATAATGGATTCCAATTCTCACCAGAAAAAATGTGCTGTGTACACTTTTGTAGGAAGAGAATTCCTCATCAAAGTTCTGCGTTGACAATTGATGATAATCCAATACAATATAAAGACAGCGTAAGGTATTTAGGACTAGTATTGGATAAATCCCTTACATGGGGATTACATATACAGGACTTGAGTGATAGATGCAAAAGAGCCCTAAACATTATAAAATGTTTATCGAACTTAAATTGGGGCTCAGAAAAAGAGACATTATTGAGATTGTATAAAGCATTGGTTCAATCTAAACTAGACTACGGATGTATCGTATATTCATCCGCTAGAAACTCGCACTTAAGAAAGTTAGACGTAGTTCATAATAGCGGAATAAGATATGCAACAGGTGCTTTCCGCACAAGTCCGGCGGCTAGTCTGATGTCTGAAGCCGGAATAATGCCACTACATTATAGAAGAGAGATCCTCTTGTTAAGATATGCAGCAAATATATGGGCTTTCCCTGCTCATATAAATAATAAATTGTTTACGATTCATCCCATGGCTGCATTATACGAACGTCGTGCTACCTATTCCAGACCAGCCGGAATTAGGTACCACGAATTAAGAAGAAAATATGAAATTGCTATACCAGAGACTCTAGAAATTTCTACTAGAGAAATACCGCCATGGCTCTTGCCAGCGGTAAATACAAGTTTGGATCTCTCTCAAGGAGAAATAAAAAAGAAACCAGCAGTGATCATCCAGCAGGAATTTTTGGCAACCGTCAGTAATTACGAAGAACATATTAGAATTTATACTGACGGTTCTAAAACCGAACATGGTGTTGGGTGCTCGATATATGTAAATGAAGAAGCCCACTTTTGGAGACTGCCAGATGTGGCCAGTGTCTACACGGCAGAACTCACTGCAATTCAACAAGCTCTTCGCTACACTAAACACTATTGCGAAGAGAGAGTGCTAATATGTTCCGATTCATTAAGTGCACTCGTTGCAATTCGGAACAAGAACATTAAGGATGTCCTAATTGCAAACATCCTGTCCATTTTATACGTACTAAAACAACGAGAACAGCGATGCGTATTTGTATGGACTCCGGGGCATGCTGGTATTACAGGTAATGAAATCGCAGACGAAGCTGCCAGAAAAGCAACAGTCTGCGATGATTTGGATGCATTTCCTGTAAGAGTGGCAGATGTTAAAAACCGTCTAACAAACATAGTAAGAAACAAGTGGAACGCTGAATGGAGGAGTTTAAATACAAAATTAAACTCAGTTAAAACTTCTCCTTATAAATGGAAAAGCGACATTAAGTTGACTCGCCGTGAACAAGTATCGGTGACCAGACTTAGAATCGGTCACACGCGATTAACAAATTTATATTTGTTAACCGGCGAAGTGAGACCAATGTGTGGTGTTTGTAATAAAACACTGACAATCAAGCATCTAATAGAAGAGTGTACCATATATGAGGACCTCAGAAAGAGGTTCCGTCTTACAAATAATATTAGTGCTGATCTGGATAATGGAAATGAAGAAAATATAGTTGCATTTTTACACGCCAGTGGACTTCTTAAAAGTCTATAAAATGGAAGTTTAAAGCTGTGGTAAAAGATACTCTAAGCGGTAGTTTTATAAATACATATAAGGGAGTCTCGAAGCGTGGCACGTATAGTGACGGGAGGTAGCCCTCTTGCCTAGGCCATTTTGGCTCACCTGCATTCAAGAGCAGTGAGTCGGGGTGTGTCCGATGATGGCATGGGGGACCCTCAAGGGTGGATTGAGGGCGCGAGGCTATGGGTGTACGCCGTGCATGCCTATGGCCTGATATAAGAAGGATTCAACTGCCACGGCACCCTGGCACGACTGATATACTGCTCAACGGCGGTTCTGGTCGCCCCGAGGGTGCTTAAACAAACTATAAATGAGACTACGTAGAAGAAAGAAAGAAAAAAATGGTATTGATAAGATTAATTTTAATTTTAATTTCATGGTCTTTTGAGAACCTATCTCAAATTTTAATATTGGGGCCCTTTACACCCCGTAAGTGTCTGTGATTGTCCTTGTCTTTCATGTTTTAATGTTTATTGTGAAGTTTGTGTTTTTAAATAAAATGTAAGGGCCCTTTACACCCTTACATATGACGATCCTGATGGAGATAATAATTTCTTTTAAAGAATGTGACGAGGGCTTAGCAGTCGATGCCCGTAAAAATTCAGTTAAAAAAAAAAAAAAAAAAAGAATTTATCAATCAATTTTAAACGATAAAATTCATTGTTGATCTATGATTTTATTTGATCGTAGAACTGGGTGTAATGATGTAATTGTTATAAGAAAAGGTTTGTTAGTTACTTGTCTTATTAATCTTGATTGAAAATTCGGTATTTTAGTTATGAAAGATGGTTTTGTATTACATTATATTCAGTTATCATACACCCAAATGGGTTTGAAGGAAGATATGTAAATTGGAATTTCCATCTGACCTTGTTTATCAATAACGGGCCATTGAATTAGGTATGTCCCGCTGCAGAAGTATCAAGTAGTTATCCTCTTTTTGAATCAAGGAGCACTTTCAACTAGCTGCCAAAAAGGCTTGTTCACTTTGATTGGGGGCTTAATTTCAGAACCGAGCTTGTTCTATGTGAAACTATAATTTTGTATGCTGCACCTGTCTGGGGTCATCAAATGCGGTAGAAATGTTATAGGAATTTTTTTTGAGAGCCCAGCGTCTCATGTTGTTACCTGTGATTGATGCCTATTGGACTCTGTCGAGAGACATTTCTTGTTATTTCTGGTATTAAGCCAATTGATATCCTTGCGACTGAACGTCAATTACGTTATCATGCCAAGAAAGTAGACCAACTTACCTCTGGGCACATAAAAGTAATAAACGCCCAAGGTTTTCGTTCTTTCGTTTCGCGAAGTTCTCCCACGTAAGTACGTCTGCAGGGGTTGTCCGCCTGCATAATGGTGGACTGTCGATATAGCAAGAAAGCGAGAAGAATGCCACCGGGCTAGAAGGCGTATGACAATGGCGTACTTGCATTCGGTGAAAGTCGTATACGTTGAGCTGTATAAGAAAAAGGAGAGAGAGCTTGCTAAACTCATAGTACAGTCAAAGAGAATATGTTGGGCTGAATTAATTGAGGAGGTGAAGACGGACCCGTGGGGGAGGCCCTATTCGGTGCTAATATAGTTGATGGGCTCTTCCCCTCGGGGGGCGAATTACTCCCAGAGAAAAGAGGCGCGGCTGGGACTGCACCGCTGTTTACCGATGCAGAAATGGAAGCCGCGATCACAGGAATATCGTCGGCCAGGGCGCCTGGCCCGGATCTCCTGCCTAATATGGTTATCAAGGTAGCGACACGGACTGAGCCAGAGGCGTTTTTAAAGACATACAACGCCCGTCTTAACAAGACAATTTTTCCTGGTAGATGGAAGCGTCAGCGGCTGGTGCTAGTTCCTAAACCGGGGAGGGATTTGGCACTTTCCTCCTCGAACCGGCCGCTGGCGATGATTGATGCGCTGGCGAAGGTGGTGGTGGAACGTATGCTTCAGCAAAGGATAATTGGTATACTGGAAGAGGAGGGTGGGCTCTCCGCGAATCAGTATGGATTTCGCCGAGGTAAGTTCGCCGTGTTACGATGAAAATGGATGTGCGGAGAACTCTGAAATAGAGCTGCTGTGTGGGAGGGCGTAGGTATTAATCTCCCTCCCAAAAGCGGACCGGAGTAAAGAGATATTTTCATTAGAGGTTTATTGAATTTTGAATCTGTTTCTTGATTTTTAAGTAAATCAAAAGGACTTTGATTAAATTGAATAGTAGGACAATGCAAATTGAATTGTCATTGTTGCGTTCAACAGTTTTTTTGTTGGTACTAGGATAATATTTTTGGTGTTTAAAGACTTAATCAAGTAATGATCTGAGAGCATAATCTAACTGAAGTTAGATGTGAGAAGAGTTTTTGTGTGAAACCGTCAGAGTTGGAGCCCGGGGATCGCGCTTCCGCGAGTCGGTTAATTTGATAGTTGAGGATTGTAAGTAATGGTAGATGGTAGTGGTTGGAAGAGGCCATACGAAGGCAATAGTAAGGTGTGTAAATACACTGATGGAGATCACTTTCCATCGACATTTGCAACTGTGGCATTCTGACAGAGAGCAAACTGATGACTGCGATGTGTTATGTTTAGAGGATCTAAAAGACGACCTCCGGTAAAGCCCATCTGGAACGGAGGGAGTGGTATGGCGACCGGATCGTCACGAGGCGGGTGTCTTCTTCTATGGGCATCAGGATATAGGATTAATACAGATGTTAAATTTTTTTCTGTGCGGATGATTGTTACTTAGCACCACTAATATTATTATAATACTGCGGTATTTGACTTGGATTTTTGCCCACCATTTGACTTGGGTCTAAACTAACAATCGTATACTTTGGCGTACTGAAATTTTATAATTCTAACCATTTCTTAAACAGTTATTAAAGTATTAAACGAAAATACATTATGCTTACACTAAATGTATTTATTAGTCTAATAAAATTAATAATAGTGTGCTTTATTAAATAAAAAGTGAAAAATTACAAAAGAAATATAATTCAAGATAATAAAATATAAACTAATCTCGTAAAATAATGAAACAAGATAGTAAATAAATGTAATCGTCTAATCAGACTTCTAGTTGTAACACATTTTAAGATGAAAAAAGTCATCTGCCAGATTGACTTATGAAGATAAGATTGTATATTGATATCATCAAACGGTTTTAATTATAACAATTTGAGTGCAAAATAAAGATGAATAATGCAGATGGAAAATAATTTAGACAGAAATACACTAAAATATTTAAATAATTATAAATTTCCTAATGAAAAATGGCAGATTGATTGATCAGAAAAATGAATGATTTTCAGTAAACATAATGCATGAAATAGTCTCCAATAATTACATAATGCATGCACACGCGCGTGCGCACACACACACAAACACATACATTGTTGCACACTTTCGCTCTAGTACTATAATTAATTTCATAAATCGTCAACATCAATACGGTTTAGCCTTACTAACATAAACCACTAAAATATTCCAATTATTTCTTATCAAATAAGACACAATTTCATTATCCAAACTATTACGTCCGAACATTTTTTTTCTTATTTCATTCAAGACAAAACAAACACCTAAAAAATGTACAACAGTTTCCTTCTCCCTTAAAGTTGCACAAGACACGTAACGGTTTATCTACTTCCCTATGCTGTCCGTTATTCCATTTCAGCTGTTCCTTTCTAACCCTTAAAAGCATATTTGTGCCCTATGCTTTTACATAGTATTTATTCCTTATCATCTGATTCACAGTCAGTTTTTGTATAATCTATTATGTTCTGTTCTTGAAGCTCTTTTAAGCCGTTTCGCCCTCGAGTACTCTCTAATTTTTCCCGGAATATAATTTAACGTTTCTATCTATTTTGCTTTGTTAAAAACAGTCAACTAGTGGCAAAACTAATTCCCTAAATCGTACCAAAACTTTTAACTTCCGCACTACATGAACTACTGCAATTTCTGCTAATTCTGTTGGCACCTTTTTACCGGGAGTTCTAATACTTTTAAAGTACAATTAACATGTAATAAGAAAAACTCCTACATTTAGTTGACACCGGTAGTAAATTGTATAATTTTCCATATTGCGGGGCATGCAGAATATTTTTTTTAGTGCAAATTTTCAATTCGTCTATATTTGCGTAATCCGATATCTGAGCCTCAGGCCTACTACCGTCCTACATGCATCATTAAAAATAGTCTATTTCGCAGACAGTGATTTTATTTTGAGTATAAATATTACCCTAGACATTATTTACTGCAAAATTAAGGCCACATTACTTAATATAATTAACCGCAACAATATACTCTTATGTAATAACAAGAATATTACATCTCGAGATTAATACTTAACATAATTCAATAAGTACAGCACAGTCATGACCTGCAGGTGCTGGTACCTGCATCTTTTAACCAAATAGTTACCACAAAGTTTATGAAATTTCAAATTATTATATATATATTGTATATCTCATCAATATGTATTAACTAATGAAATATAAGTAGACAATTAAATAGTAAAATAAATTTTACAAGTTATAAGACAAACTTTCCCCCAAAAAATATATATATTTAATTTCCAGACTACATTTTTTTCGATTCATTTACATTTACAATGGACTACATCTGCAGCTACGTCAGGTCTGGCAAGCCGGTAGCGGTAAGAGCATTTGCCTCACACACACACACACACACATACCCAAATTTGGCTGTAGATGGAAAACTGGTTGGAGTAAACAACATTCTAACACACAAAAAAAGATTACAACAAGAAACACTACTTAACCTTAAAAAAAAATCATTGATTAATTTTATTTTTATTTGAAATATGAATAAATGTAAAAACAAATGTCTATCTGTTTGTAGAAAAAGTAAAAACCTTCAACGCGATAAATGTAAGAAAATAATGCACAGAAAGACTGCTCGCGATCAACCAAGAATCTCTAGAATACTTTGTTAAGTATTACTATTTGAATTATTAATTAACCGAAGTTTTCAAATTCATTTTTTTCAAATTTTTGCTTGGAATTTTGTAAAATTATGATAAAAAGTATTAGTATAATTAAATTATTAATATGATATAATTTATTAAAATAATAAGATTCTACCATTATACTATAAGAAACGACCACTAAGCAATGATAATAAAAATATGTTAAAATTGTCTACGAACGCGATATAATATTTCGTTTCAAAAATTTCTCACTAGAATTATCTGGAAAAAATATTACGAGACTACCAGAGAATTTTTTCTATTTAGTTAAAAAAAGATTGTCGAAGTCTATCCATTTGATGAATAGCAAAGCGGAAAATTCATAAAAAAGTAAAAAAAGAACTTGTTGAACCGATATCCTTCTTTTTCTGTTGAAGTCATTTAAAATACATTGTATTAAATACGTTGTTATTGCACTTCAGTGCAAGAATAAGTTCTGAATACAAGATAGAATTTCCTTGAAATTCATGAATTAATTACAACCTGTCGTTTGCAGTCAGTAGAAATCAATATAAACGCCATTCTAATCCTGTTAAAAGCAATAATAGACATTATTAATTGCACTTTTGCTGTCATTCTTTTTAATTTATTTTCATTCTACTAAGTTATGTTTGAATCTACATTAACAGAACTAAGAAAAGTTTAATTTTCTGCCGATTGAAGCTTTATTTTCTTGATGGGTTATTCCTTTTCTGTTTTATCAGTACATCTTAGCCTTCCATCCTTACAATATGTTCTACCTCGAGGGATATGCAAGAAATCTAATGGCGACAAAGCATCCAGACACCTTTTCAGGTTCTATATTCGTAGCCTAATTCGTTTTTATTTTTTTTAAAGCTGTCTTATTCTGAGAATAAGTATAGGTTTATTAAACCTTATAAACCTTATAAGTATAAGGTTTAATAGTTTAAAGTATAATATAAAATTTCTTGAATGTAAGGCTCTTACCAATCCCACTACTCACCGTATCTTTCTGGTCCTTTTCAAATAAATATTAATGTATTTGAAGTATTTTTTTTCAAAACACGTTATACTTCCAGGGTTTAAAATTTGTCTTGTTTCTAGGGGCCATTAGAAAAGTTTGTGGTATTAATAAAGATGGAATTTTTTTGACTGCCAAATTCCCTAGGACTCCAAGCCCTCATCAATAACTAAAATTTTAATACTGTGACATTCAAACATTTTTTTTTAAGTTAAATACACCTTTAAGGAAAAGTAACAAATTAAATTTTGTCAAAGACAAAACACATTAAATTATGTCACTCCTTAGTGACATAGGGTTCTTCTTTAAACAATAAAATTTAAAAATAAGAGTGAAAGGGAAAGGACACCGCTTATCCACCATGCTTCTATTTTTCAACGAAATTCCAATAAACTTCGACCTGAAGATAGGAATAATATTTGAAAAAAATGTTTAACTGTGATATATAATACCATATAGATATTATATATCACAGTTAAAGATTTTTTAAACTGTATATATTTTTTTTATATACAGTATATATATATATATATATATATATATATATATATATACTGTATAAATTAAAATATATACTACATAACATTTAATCTCTATTTATACATAGAAGGTGGGGCGCAAAAACTTCCTTTTTTTTGAAAGCGAATAAAAGAAAAAAAATATTGCTGTTAGACAAAATTTAATTTTGGTTAATAAAAAAACATAATTTGAAGCTTTATATAAATATCTTAAAGGTGGATTCTCTATGCACTGATGCAGCAGATTTCTGAAGTTCCCCTGTACACGTTCCAATATGTCCACCAGAATTTAGGCTATTTCCTGCTGGATAACATTTTTCAGCTAAAGCAGGTTTGTGGGGTGATGTTTAAAATTCTCTACCTTGATGTATCACCATAAAAAAGTCACGGGGCGTTATATTGGGCGAGTGCGCCGCTCACGTGATGTCACCTTGAATTGAAATGAGCCGTTCAGGGAACATTGACCTCAAAACTGTCATCGAAGCTGGCTGGAGCTGTGTGGACCGTGGCACCATTCTCCTCCAACAAGACATTTCTTCAAGATCTAATTCGAAAAAGTTTTGTATCATGTCCACATACTGCCATGAATTAACAGTAACTACTTGACTGTCTTCCTTAAAAACAAATGGTCAATAACGCACACCATACTGTCACCGTATTACTATGAAGTATTCTCTCATGGAGCTCTCAAGACAATCAATTTCCGGACAGAAACCGATCCTCTGGGCTGAATTCAGAAGTCAGTACGGAACACACGCTACACCGCCACGTAGAAATGGTTGTTCCAATAATAAGCTTCGACCGCAAACGCACACTGCTTCCACCTCTTGTTTTCTATTGAGAAGCACTAGAAAAAACTTCTGCGAATTCTGCGTCCGGCGAGGCTATCTCCATTTTTCTACGACTTCCTCTCTCTTAAAAATGTGCTTCAAAGGAAGGAAGTTTCTGCACCCCACTCAGTATTTCTCATATATTAGCGTAAAAAATAATTATAAAAAACGAAAATATTTTAATTAAATTTTTATAAGAAATTAGTTTTCATTCTTATTTAAATATATTCTATAACTGGTTATTTTATGTTCAGTTATGATTTATTTTGTACCCGATTAAATATTTTTCGTTTAATCTTATTTTACACAATGTTTGCAGATAGGCATTCCAATTTAAAAAAAAAAATATTTTTCATTCTGCAGACTTATTTAATCAAAATACATATAACTGCCAAAGAAAGCAAATTAAATTTACATTAACAGCGGAAGAAATCATTTAAACATTTTTAATTGAAGCTCAAAGTATCGTTTTTATTGATACAAGTTTTTTTTTTTTAATTTACACGTCCATATTTTTTTTTACCAAATATCTCAATTTACAACATACAATATTATTTTTTAATTTGAGCGAGGAAACTCTAGGTGAGTATAGAAAAAGATGTTGAAAATGTTATTTTTTATCTATTTGGTTTCATGAAATAATTTTGTCAAAATATCACCTCTGTAATGAATGATTGCTTTAATATGCAACTACTGTCCAGGAGGTACTGAAGTTGCAGTATTCATTTAATATAATGAGTGGTTCATCGTCGAGTTTAAGTTATACATAAAACTTTATATTTTTGTAAAGTCTACTTTTCGAAATTTTTATACTATCTTCTATGCTAATATTTTGTTGTAAAGCTTTAATCACGCAAAGCTTTCGAAGTTTTAAAATAGTAGATCTATTTTACCAATTTGTAATTCCGATTAGGTTTAACATTTATCGTATGTTAAAAAATGTTCAATCACACACCTGTTCGTACGGATTTTGAGTATATGAAGTGAATTAATCAGATACACAGAAAAAACAAATAATTCAAAAGAAATCCATCCAGGCATTCTTTTCTCTCATTTTCGATATCTTAAGTCGGATGTTTAATAGGTATATATCTTCAGAACACCTATTCTCATGTGCAATTCATATGAATATAAAATCTATCATCAATATATTTTTAATAAATATTATTACCTTTTCAAATAAAATACTATTTCGATTGGTTTTGTTCTGATTTAAGCTATATTATAAATTAAGTTGAATGTTTAATTAAAGTTTCAGTTAAAAGTCTCTTATAATATATGAAAAAAAAAGAAATATTTTCTCATAGCTAATCAAAATTTGAAATGTTTTTTGTATAAAAAATTTCTTGTCATAAGTTTTTTAGTAACTTGAAATTCCTATTATTCTTTAATATTACAGGATTAGAAATGAAGTAAATAATCTGTTATCAATATCTTAGAGATTGCTTCAACAAGGTTTATAGATTCCATCAGTGGCGTTTATAAATGTGTGGACGGTTACATATGAAACCTCAGGTAAGTTTTCAATCACAAATATATTAAATTATCTTTATAGAACTAAATTGCTAATTTAATTACGTATTTTTTGAATATACGAATATTAAACCCACATATCTCAGGGATATAAATAATTTATGATAAAATGTATTATTCGGATGAATTCTATTCATAGCATTCATTAGAAAAAAAAGTTGGGGCTCGCCAGAACCTAATCTTGAAATTTTTGTACCTATTTTTAAAGGACATCAGTTGTTAATATTAAATACGGGAGCTGAAATAGAGTTCATTAAAAATGCTTTAACAGTTGAGAGTATACTAAATTGTTAAGACATGAGATTATCATAAAGAAATTAATTTTACTTACATTTCAGGATGGACAAAAAAGTGAAACAAGTATCAAAGTGCGATCTGTTTTATTGATATCTAATGAAGTCTACTAAAATTTACAGAACCTGAAAATACCTTCTTTTTGAAGTCATAAATATTCTATACAAAACTGGCTGCGACAAGTATTCTTTTTAAAAACGTCATGTAAAAGATTGAATTTTTCAAATAAGACAAACTTTGTGTAAAAGACATTCAGAGAGCACCAAATAAACATAATGTTATCTTAAATTAGAGACAATCCATCCTAGCCCGCCCAAATTTTTTTAAAGCTATGTTATTAATACGGATCAATATGAAAAACCGGGTTCACGCTCATAATGTAACGTTTAAGGGAGAAATAGATAAAAGGTTGCATGTAGAAAATGTTTCTTCAATAACAGTAAACGAGTAGAAGAAAATGTGTAATTCCGTTACATTATCCCATAAAGTAGAGCGAAATAGAAGAGTCAATAGATGAAATGAAAGGTTGATTAATATAAATAATGAATGGAAAATTCATCAGAGGTATTTGTGACACAATGTAAAAAGGATAACTCGACATCATGCGCCATTTTTTTCAGTTTTTCACCTTTCTAATTCAACATTTCAGTAACTAAGTATATCTTCTCACTTTTTTCGTCTCAGAAAATACAATTATGAAATTAATCCGTTAATTAAATTAACCCTGTAACAACTAATTACCGTATTTTTCTTTGAATAACATTATAACTTTAAATTATTACCGAATTTCTGGAATTTTATTGTTTATGATTACTAAATCTATTTATTTCAAATACATCATATTAAAAATAATAATAATTATAATACACTTAAAATGTTTTGTTAAAAATCCTCTGACAAAATTTAAAGGATGGATTTTGTTGAATAATTTTATTTATTTCGGTGTATACTTGCTCAGAAAACTTATTATGTGTACAGCGCTTTAGATGAAAAAACTAACTTGTACGTAAATCTGTTGCAAGAGATTGGCCTCCATCCTTTACATATCATTTTGGTTATCACAGTTCAGTGAATGATTTTAGAAAAGTCTTTGTGGTAAACCCTGAAAGTAACGTTTGAAGACATGAGTGTTACTAGCATTTTGGTGAGTTTTTTATACAAAAAGTGTAAAATATAACGATACCTGTTTCTTCATTTGTGTTAATTCTTGGATAAAGGTATTACTTTATTGAGTTCGACTATACAATAGGAATTATATTATACAATTATTACTATACAGTATTAAAAAGGAATTAGCGTCTCTTTTCTGAGGTTATCTTAGAGATGAAGTTAAGGGACAACATAAAAAGATTTAATATTTTTAATTATTGCAATAAAACAATAATATATCAAATAAAAACCACCAATAAAGTAGAATATAGTGCAGGTTGTATCTGACGCCTTGAAGGAGTTATATAACGTCAACAATAAAGTTGTGCATTGCAAGCAGCATTTGATGCGTTAAAGGCGTTGGTTTAAAACCTTATTAAAGTATTCTAACAATTAATATATTCCAAAATGCATCGCATTCCCTTAAGGATTGGTAAAAAACTAGAAATTAAATGCAATTTTCGATTAAGGTTATAAAGAAAAAAATGATTACTTAACCCTTTCTGGGTTATAGCTAAAAAGAAAACCATCAGCTACGTGATAAAGGGATTGAAATGTAAAGATATGCTATTAGATATTGTATTGTGTTGTATAAATTAATGGTTACAATTAAAAACGAAGCATAATGAACATGAATAAGATGTTAAATGTAACATATTGAAAGGATTGAATGAATTTTAAAATATAGATTTTGATGTATTAAATTATTTTTGCGTTACGTTTTAACACAATATTTGAAACTTAAATAAAACTGATAATTAATCTAGAAATAATTACTGTGGGCAAAATTCTCTTGCTCTTTCATATGATAGGAAATAGATTGGTGAGGACCACAAAAGAGATGCCATATTTTTTAGGGGTAGAGAAATTCATGACCATCTAGCATTCTCTTCTGCTGACGGAGAGATCCAAAAAATAAATTCGCGAACGTGTAAATTAACTGGAAGTAAATATATTGGACAACAGTGATAACATCAAGTAACTAAAATATTAATTTGTTAGGTATTACTCAACAGAGTTTAAAAAGCTCAATTGATGTGTAGTTCGGGATGGATTATTGGACCAGGAGGGAGGCTTTATTAACACAAATAAACAAATGCATACACATGAATGTGCTGTATAATGAATGTGGGTAAATATTGCCAACAGTAATAGAAAATGTACATACTTTTTCAGCAAAAAGTGTCAACCAACTGATTGTATAATGACAGAAGAAACAAAATTATGAAACTTTTGTATCACTTACGATCGACCTAAAACTGAACTTATATCACATTATGGCAAAATTTTGTCAACGCAGCTAAACAAGAAAGAAAATAAAAACAGAATGCTACTTGTTTTGAAGTTTTGAATAAGGCAACATTTAAAAAAAATACCATAACATATGATGAGAACAGGTGTACAATTATTGGAGGTTAACAAAAATGTTGTACAGTTATAAACTAGAGCACAATAATTGCTTGTGTGAAAAAAAATCACATTGACCATAAACTAATACGACAAGAGCACTTTAAAATCTCATATTGAGGTTACAAGAAGCAATCTTTCATTCAGGTATGTTGAAGGTGAAGAAATTCAGCCTGCATATAAGACATATTGATGATAGGAAGGCTTTTAACTTGGTGTCAAATCCTGTCTTTTGGAAGTGCTAGACCTGTACAAGATCGATCCTGTCATTATTAGGTTTTTAGGAGGATTATGGGAAGGTTACATTTCTATAGTAATGTACTCAGTAAGCTTCATCAGTTTACATCAGTGATGTAAACATTTGGCAATGGATATTTCAAGATGATTCCTTGAGTTTCGTTTGATTTTGTTTGACATTGAACTTTTTATCTACACTAGAAAACTGTTATGTTAATAAGGATTTTCAGATGGCCAATATAGTTGCAACATCCTTATGTGTATGGATGATGTTAAGCTTTTTCTGGCACTAAGGAGACATAATGTGGCTTTTTAAGCTGATTGAACAGTTCAGTATGGACATATACACGGATTTTAGTTGCAGATCAGTGGCTGCAGACTGATGGATGTGAAGTGCTGATTGTGGATGACTTCTGGTTTCATGATAGCTACGGTGTGAAGAAACCCTCAGATATCTTTTTTTCAAGTAGGATGTTGGATAGAACCACTATACCATGAGAGTTAAAAGTGGAGTTACAGCTGTTAGTTCTCAGTTTAGTTAATAAAGCAAAGATAATAAACACATTTGGAGTTTGGCTTATTAAGTATGGTTTGATTTCATAAAATGGAGAAAAACGAATCTCAGTGTCAATCAAGTAAATCACATCATGATGCATGATGTATGATGCATCATATGTGTGATACGTGATGTTCCATGAATCTCATTCAAGAAGCTCAGTTGAGCGGTTCTAATCACCCAGGAAGAAAAATGTGAGAGAGGTTATTGATTTCTTTGAGCTACATGCAAAACAACTGCAGAATCTCAAGGATTTTTTTTTTAGAGAAAGGAGTATCCTCAGCCTTAGCTTACTCCAAAGGGAGGTAGTAGGAGATAATAGTCTCTGAACTCCAATGCAGCTAAATGAAGATGATTTCCAACCCTTAGATCAGACCCCCATGGTTGATGAAAAGGTGGATGGATGGAAATGAAAAGTGGTTCCACAGTAGATTAAGTACATGCGTTATGGATGCGGAGTTGAACTATGAGGGCACTTTTTGAAGGCGGGAGGTTGCAGGGTTGTTTGCTGATACTAAGAGATAGGGTCTACACAGGATAGGGTCGTATTTAGCCCAGTTAGTTACAGCAAGTATATGATGAAAGATCCTATAGACGTCTCAGACTTATGTCGTTTATGTAGCAAAACCAGTGTATCAAATGAATAACGTAATTTGCAGTTGTTAGGTTTTGACCTCAAGAAATTACACAAATTGTTACAATAAGATTCCCAAAATAATGTATCAGCATATAGCTCTATGAAGATTTTGTCACGTAATTTCAATATACACTTCTGTCTTTGATTGAAAACGCAAGGTACCATGTATATTAAGGACCATTTGGTTTTCACACGTAAATCAGTAGAACATAACATACTTCACATTGTAGTTACAGACAGGCAGAAAAAGATTATGTAGCTTACAGATGTCGCTACTCCACTGGCAAACAACTTGAAAAAGAAATATTTTGAAAAGGTGGCAAACTACAACAGTGATTTAGCAGATTAAGTTAAGGAGATCTGGGACCAGAAAGAGGTGTGCATTATTCCTACTCTGGCTGGGTGCGATGGGTGAGATTTGGCCCCGGCTAAATACATTAAAGTATTACATTTTCTTGATCTCCAGCTGGTTTACTCCTGTTAATGCAAAAAGCTGTTCTTTTGGACACCTGTAAATTAATAAGTTATAAAAGTACTTATATTAATAATAAGTTAACTATATACTTATGTTAACTATTATATAAGTGAATGGTTATGATCCTGGTGGATCACCAATAGGGGATATGGAATGAGAAATTATGAAATCAAAATGAAATGTAACAGTTTTTTTTACACACGAATAGTTAGCGTCTTGCCATTCGTGTGGTATCAGCCAGTGAAGCAGAATTTGTCTTGGGGATCTTCCTAGACATTTCCGGCGCGTTTAACAATATGCTGTGGTCCTCTTCCATTTCGATTTACAGAGGCCAGGATGCACTGAAAATGAACTGCAGGTGTTGAAAAGTTATTTCAGTCATCAGGATGTGTTGCATCGCGAGGGCAACCATGAGGTAGGGAAAATACTGTCTAAGGGTTGTCCCCGAGGTAGTGTGTTGAATCCTCTCTTGTGGGTGTTGGAATTTGACTCTCTTCTGCGGCTGAGATTGCCTACTGAGTATCTTGTTATGACCTATGCTGATGGGCTCCTGTTATGCTCGCGGACGGAGGTCGAGCTCAGGGCACTCGTGTATGCAGGGTGTTTGAGCTGTTGGCTCATTAACACAAAATTATCATCATCCCGGAGAAGACCACGATGATGCTCTTCAAAGGCCCTTTGGCGGAGAGTCGGAAAGTTCTAGTATCGATGTCAGGCCAGCGAATAAAGTATACTTAGGTTCAGAAGTACTTCGGGGTGTATCTTGATGACAAATTTCAATTCAAATGGCACTTCAATACGTCGCAGAAAAGACCTGTAGGTACTTTTTTGGGATCCGACGGGTGGTCAATCCGGATTGGGGGGGTCTCAATTTTAGGATTCTAAGAATTCTGTACAAGGGCGTCTGCGAAGCAATTATTTTGTAAGCTGCGCCATTTTGGGCGGATATTCCGTAGTTATAGAGGTATAGTATTGAGGGCCCAACGACTAATACTGTTAACAGTAACGGATAGTTACCGGACGGTTTCATGGGAGGCAGTCTTGGTGATTGCGAGAGTGAAACCAGTTGATATTGTAGCTCCTGAGAGACAGGAGCGGTATGTTGCTAGGAAGTTGGGTGAGTTGACTTCCGAAAAATTTCGGGATATCTAGCAAAGTGATTATGATATAAGGCAGGCTGGATGGGATGAGACTATTGATGGGCGATATCCGCACGATCTCTTCCCAGACATCAGAAGCTTGCGAGGCGCCTCATGGGTTTTTTCTAACAAGCACGTAACTCAATTTCTTACCGGTCACGGGGCCTTAAGCGGTAAACTGGCTGGGATCGGCATGGTGGATTCGGGTCTGTGCACGTACTGTAGGGTGTAGGACGATGTCTTCCATGTGTTGTATGAGTGTGCCAAATACGATCTGGAGCGCACTGCAGTAATTTGTCGACTAGATACCGTCGGAGGAAGTCTTGGCATCAGTCAAAACTGAAAATACCAAGCTGAATGGTCAGTGGTTGCAGAATTTCTGCACTATTTGGCTAGGGTATGGATTGCGGAAAGTATCCAGAGTGCTGCTTGGTCTTGTTCCTGGGTACTTTGTTTTGTTACGATTTCTTGTTGGTGTTGTTTTTTATTTGTTAGTGTTATGCCGTTTTGGTTGTTTTGTTATTAGTTTTATTATAATGTTTTTGTTTTAGTGTTTTTCGGCGTTTTTGTCGCATGTGAACTTACTTTACGTTTCGGATAGATAGGTGATTCAGTTTCTTCGACAACTATAGTTTTCAGTCTTGCTTGAGAGTAGAGATGTTTATAGATGTGTTATGTTATTTTTCGTAACAGTTGTACCGATAGGAATGTCGCTTGTAGCATTCGCATCGATGACATTCTCCTGGGCCGAGGCGACTGAGAAATACGGAGGGTATGGTTGCAGGGTCTTCCCCTAGGGGATCAGGATGTCTTCATAATTCCGATCCAATATAGATACAATAATATCGTTTTAAAGCCTTGCCGCGATGGTCGACGGAAGCGCTGAAAATTGGTGTTAAGCCATTCAATAATAATAATATAAAGGAAGCCCTTCTAAAAAAAAGTACTTTTTGTTTTAAAAGATTATTAATTATTATAATTATTAATACTTTTGTATTAATATTATTAAATGATTACGGTGAAGGTTGATAAAATTTTAGTCGCATTTCGAGAATTTTTTACAAGTAATTTTATACTGGTATTAAGAATAGTTTGAAAAATTAGATTTTAGAAAATGTTATTAAATTTTTTAATATTTCTTGGTGCTTTGAAATCTGTCTTAATTATGTGATATTGGCTACATCAGATTTTAATATAACTTAAACAATTTTAATACTTTAGTATCTTTATTATTAACGCTATTATTTAGTGCTCATTATTCCATTGCAGGCATTATCAGACTAAAGAATAATTTCCTTACTCCTAGCCATGGTTTACAACTTTCTCTATTTCAGAATAATCTTTTTTCTTATTTATCAGATAAGTTGATAAAATTATGGTGGTAAATAATGTAGTAACCTCTGATTTAAACAGAAATCCAATAAACATAAAAATGGAAAATTTACTGAAAATTGAATTTTATAGAGAATTTCTTAATAATGTTAGTTTCAAATGTATTATATTTTTAAATTATTTAAATAAAATAATCTTCAACTGAAAAAAATGTAAATTATTGCATAAGTAAATAAGATGGTCCCTCAGGAAAAGATTTTAAATGTTATTTGAACAATGTTTAAATCAAGAGTAACTAATAACAGTTTGATCCGTGAGTTTCAATGAAAATGGATAAACTGTTCAGAAGTTAAGTACAAACAGAAAGATTGACCTTAATTTTATTAATATTTTAAACTCTATTGTTGCTGCAGAAGCAAAGCTACAAAGGAAACGTTTAGCGGTCGGCAAAAGTTGAGAGTATCGGAGCTTTTTCAAATATTGACGTTTCAAGACCTCCCTTAGTTCAAAAAACTCAAACAAAAGTAATACAAATTTTAGAAGATGTATTACATACGTGTGTTGATTTGTATTTTTCCAGATACGTAATCTCCCTCCTTGTGTAGTATTGTATAAATAATAAAGATAAATATATAATATAAAAATAAACACGTTCCAGATTTTTCAAATGAAATAACTACAACACGGTTATAAATAGACTATAATGCGAGTTTATATACGAAATATTAAGTTGTTTGCAATGAAATATATACAGAATAATAACTGCTAGAGGTTATTATTTGATAATAACACTTCTTTGATTTCTTTCTTTTTTTACGAGGTGCTAACAATATAACCTTTATACTTTTGTATTGTTAGAGTTTGATGTTGTATAAGGTTTCATCTTTAAAAGTTTACTTATAAGAATTGTAATATTTGTTTTCTTGTCCTCCTCGTAATTAAATAAACAAAGTAAGAATATTGAAAAAGTTTATAACTAATTTCTTTTGTATAACTTAGTTTCTATTGTCGGTAGCTAAACATGTTTTTTTACGTATAGATTTTCTTTTAGTAATAATAAATTTATTTAATAAAAGTAGAAAATTTGTTTCATCGAATTTACTTAATTTTAAATTGAATATACAGCTTCATTACGGTATTTTTTTTATCATTTATATCTGTTTGATGTCAGCATATATTGCAAATACAAGACGAAAACTTTCTATATCAACAAAACTGTTTATACAAATTAAAGGTGGTTTGTTTTAACTTTGTTATAAAAAGTTCGAATTTGAGATTTAAACTTTATAAAACAAATTTATGACAGCAAAAAAGTATGTCTGAAGTTTTAGATGGGATTTAAAACTAATATCCTAATAAAATTCAATTGTTTTTTGTCTTCAGTCATTAAACTAGTTTGATGCAGCTCTCCAAGATTCCCTATCTAGTACTAGTCGTTTCATTTCGGTATACTCCCTACTACATCCCTAGCAACTTTTTTTAGATATTCCAATCGTTGCCTGCCTGCACAATTTTTTCCATCTACCTGTCCCTCCAATATCAAAGCGACTATTCCAGGAGCTAATATGTGACCTACAAGTCTATCTCTTCTTTTAACTATATTCTTCCAAATGCTTCTTTCTTCATTAATTTGTTGCAACACCTGTTCATTTGTTATTTTATCCACCTATCTAATTTTTAATATTTTCCTATAGCACCACATTCCAAAATCTTCTAATCTTTTCTTCTCAGATACTCCGATCGTCCAAGTTTCACTTCCATGTAAGCTACGCTCCAAACATTTACTTTCAAAAATGTTTCCCATCCTCTCACACCTTGAGGGTCTTCCATACCGTAGGGTAGCTTCGACCCCCCACTCTTGCATGTGGGTGGACCAGAACACCCTAGGTTTTGGGGCTACCTCCCTAGCCGTCGCCTCGCTTGGTCCCATGCTTCATCATTTTAGTAGATCCCCTCACTACAAGCCTACATAACAGTCAGCTTGCACCCCACACGTTGTACTCTGCCTCCTTCTTCCGCAGGATCACAGCAACCATTCCCATAACTGTCCTCCATTGCTCGGCACCTTGTAGCATGATGTAGGCTACTGTGTCCTTCTCCGTGATCCGTCCTAGGCCTGCTCGTGCCTTGATATCGTCCCATCTGGGGCACTCATAAAGTCTAGTTGAAGTTCTCTCTCTATAGTTAAAATTTTTGATGCATGACTAGTTAAGCTAATTGTTCTGTATTCTTCACATTTATCTGCTCCTCCTTTCTTTGGTATCTTGACTATAACACTCTTTTTGAAGCCTGGCAGAACTTCCCCTTTTTCGTAAATATTGCACACCAGTTTGTACAATCTATCTATCGCTTCCTCACCTGCACTGCGCAGTCATTCTGCAGGTATCCCAAGAGCCTTTCTGCTATTCAAATCTTTTAATGCTCTCTTAAATTCAAATATCAGTATTTTACCTCTCTTTTACCTCTTCGACTTCCTCTTCTTTCTCTATAACACCAGTTTCTAATTTAGTTCCTTTGTATAACTCTTCAATGTATTCCACCCACCTATCGACATTTTCTTTCGAATTATAAATCGGCGTACCATCTTTGTTTAATACATTATTAGATTTAATTTATGTACCACAAAATTCTCCTTAACTTTCCTGTATGCTCCGTCTATTTTACCAATGATCCTTTCTCTTTCCTCTTCTGAACACTTTCTTTTAAGCCAGTCTTCTTTCGCTAATTTGCAACTTCCTGTTTACATTATTTCTTAATTGCTGATAACTTTTAACTTCTTCATCACTAACATTCTTATACTTTCTACGTTCATCCATCAGGTACAATATATCCTCTGATATCCAAGGTTTGCTACCAGTTCTCTTTGTTCCACCAAGTTCGCTTCTGCTGGTTTAAGAATTTCCTTTTTAACATTCTTCCATTCTTCTTTTATATATTCTACCTTATCGTTTTTACTCAGACCTCTTGCGATATCGTCCTCAAAATAAATATTTATTTTATTTATAATAAATTTATACATTTAAAATAAAAAAAAGCTGACAACATAGTTGTAGGACTTTCCCGCCACACTGTTTTTTCTGATGCACGACTTATTCATACTACTTATTTTAAAATATTTATCATTTTATTTAAATATAATATTTTTTGTTTATTTAATTCAATGATTCTAACTAATGCGCGCGCGCATACCGTATTTCATTCGCGCGGGTGTGGTGGTCTACTTTACTAGCGGCCACATTAAATACTTTTTTACACTTTAAATATTATTCATTTAATTAATTCTACAAACCGTGATACAAAAAAGAATATTCTACCGCTCACCTGTGACAGAACACAGATCATATCAGTGCTACACTAGCGCTCCTTGTAGTGACAGAGGGTACTAATGACACATGTACCACTTAGCCACCCACTAGTTTATTTAGAGCATGTTTTGGGGTGGGGGTGCGAGTTTGCAAAAATCCTTTTTAGTAATATTATTTTTTAATTGCTAACAAATATGCCTAAGAAAAATAAAACCTTAATTAGGCGAAATCTCTAGATACTGAGGGTGATCTTGTTGTACAGCCTCACCCTCTTGACCTTTAAGTAGAAAATTTAATAGCATCAATGCCTTATGTATAAAAGTAATCTGATCAAGTTTGGTAAAAATTGGTTGAGAAGTTCTGGAGATATAAGGTCATTTAGAGCCCAATACCCCGAACACACGTACACACGAAGATCCGGAAAATTTCCATCCGGCTTTTTGGTTTTTGTGTTCCTTAAGTATCAAAACGTAAAGATCCGGTGAAAAACGCACATATCCAAATTAGACCGATTATCTTACTTTACCTTCTACATCTTTAGCTCTGCTATAGCAATAGGCGGGAAAATAAAAATATGATTTCGAGTTTAACTTATGTTTCCATCACTTTATATTCTTTAAATATCATTAAATTTATTTTTTATATAAATAGCTTTCGCATTTTTTAGAAATTTTTAAATAATCATTGTTAAACTGAATTTAACTTGAATCCTTTTTCAGTAGAATAATTATTTTAATTATTATTGAGAAACTATTAAAATTGTAAGTTCTGGACCATTTTATTATAATTTTACATCGCAATTTTAAATAATTATTAATTTTATATTAAAATTATTGTACTAAATTGGGAGAATTAGGAAAACGTTAATTCACCAACTACTTATTCCCTAATAATTAAGTGAATACATAATCTTTCTTTTATTATGAATCATGGCTTTAAAGCAAACAATTGACAGAATAATGGCTAAATTTTAGATTCTGCGTCATCTTTTATAACAATTGTTCATTTTAGATTTGTTTTCCATTACCTATCGTTTTAAAATTTAATCTTCTATAAATCTTTGTGCTTAACGTCGTTGTTTTACTGTAATTTCTATAAATCTTTCTTTTTAAACTAAATTTAATTCTCTGTGGTTGTCTTTGATATTATTAAACCTAATTTGACCGTTTGCAATAGTAATACAATTTACTTAGCCTCACAAATCTATCTAGCAGATCTATTTTTTTTAGAATATTATAAGTTAGTTTTGTGTTCAAAGATTAAATAAAAAATTCAATTTATTTTGAATAAAATTATTTGTCTTTTTGATATTTTGTGTTAAACTGTTGTTACTGTATAAAGTATTTACACAGAAAAGGTTATCTGTAAATGGAACATTAGGAAATTATTTTTCCTCCTACCATTTTTCATACTTTACTTCCGTCTGCTCAAATTAAAGACAAAAAAATTTGGATTTATTTTCCCTTTTATTACATTTTTATAATTCATAATTACCAGTTTTTAATCATTAAAATAATTAAAGAAATGTGAACAAATACAATAATCAAAAATTAATTTGTAGGCTGAATAAAAATTTGAACTATAGCTAAATAAAGATTGCTTAGACCCGGGACTAAAATAACTTTATAAAGTTATTATAAGTAAAGTATAAAATCCTATTTTCATAATAATAAAAGAAATAATCTAGACGGATTAAGCTTTGCAAACTATGTAACCAAGAGATAAGCTTAGTAATAAACACAAGTATACCTAAGTAATATATTCACCCATATTATTCGAGCTCACAACGTAATGCATACTGAAAGATAATATAAAAGTATAAAAAAAATTAGTAGAGATTATGGAAATTTTAATCTAAATAATAAATAAATACAAAAATTAGTGTATACTTTTCTTTTAAAATAAATTTGAACCTAATTTTTGGAAATTCTTAGAGTAATATTTATTTTATTAATTGGTCCAAAAAGAAAACCGTAAAAACTATAGCAGAGCTAAATATAGGCTTATGGTTTTAATATTGGTTCCATAACAATAAAATTAAGAAATTTCAAGAAGTTGTATATAAATGTAACTACAACCTACGCGTGATACTAAATATTTTCCGTTTCTTTCAAAGAAATAAAACAAATTTACTTTAGAAAATTAAAATAAATACTTTCATCAAATGATAACATAGTTGTATATTTTAAAGATCATATCACAAAAGAACGTATCTGTTCCATGGAAGATAACAAAAAGTATTGTTCTAGCAATTGTCTAGAATGAATAAGAAAACCGTAGTCCTCGAATCTGCCTCCGGGGATATGGGGTCAATCTTCCTCTTTAGCAAGAGGCTGAAAGAACCAAGACATCAAAACACTTTGTACATGGGCAGAGAGGAGTAGTTTACTCGGACTAAGACAAAGCAGAAGTTTTTGGGGATACTCTAAAAGAACAGTTTACCCCAAATCCTGATATCTATGATAACGCCCATGTAGACGGGATCGAAGAAATCTTGGCGATTTACGTCGATATTGTTGATTTACCGGCGTGATTCAGGTTGATCGCTGATTTATCGGCCGATAAATCAGCGATCAACCTGAGAGGGTAAACGATACCCTCTTATGTTGATCGCTTACGCGAGGACGAAATTACCGCGGCTATTAAGGTCACACGCCCGCACAAAGCTCCCAGGCCGGATGCTATTAAGGCTAGATTCCTGCGGAACACCCCGTGGTGCGTGATTAGAAGACTAGCTAGCGATCGATTTTACTTCTATTATCTGATACCAGGATCAAGACGGTCTGGAAGGTAGAAACAGAACAAGCCACGAAGTTCTTCAAGATGGCGGCTTCGGAGTTCCAACACATCTGAGACCTCTGTTGGGAAGAACCACAAGCTCACGCCAGGAAACGCCTGCATGCAATCCTGGATGAGTTCCGTGAGGTAATGTAGTATTACTTGTTTGTTACACCACAAAACTAAATTAGGAAATGCCAATATTTTTTCTGCTTTCGTTTTGTTACAGAGATCAAAAACTCAACCAGAGAAGATCCATCGGGCATGACATTGAGGAAAAAGGGAGCAGAGTCCTCCGTCTGCCTCATTATTATTTTCCTGTTTCAGGAACTACAACGAGTTACAGTCATTTTAACCCGAACCGTTACCCAATTCGCGGCACCTCATTTGAAGGTGGCTGTTCATTAGGCTTGGGGCCGAAGTTTTCAAAATTGTCATTTACCCAGCGCACGGAAGCTCCATAACACCCTCAATAATAAATACACCTTGCAGTCTACTCTTCTGGCAGCAGGGTCTTTTGCCGCGCTTAGATATATAAAATTTATAATTATTATCTAACATATTCATACTGACACTAGATCATGTATTGCTATCTGTGCCAGAATTTCTGATAACCTTTGCTTTTCCTACTAACGAAGAAAAAAGAAGAAGAAGAAGTTTTTTTAGAACTAGCGGTTATTAAAAGGTTAAAAAGTCACTAAGAAAACCACTTCGGCTATCTCGTCCTTTTCTTACGCCAATGATTGAACTAAGTCTAGCTACTGCTGTCCTAGAACAACTCTACCAACCTGCACTGGCTGAAACTTAGTTACAGTAGACTGCTGCATAGGATCAGGTCCTAAAATCGTCTCCCATACGTGAGAGTCGCCCCTAATTATAAAGGTTTATACTCATTCTAGGCGGAGATGGAGCGCGCCACAAATGATAAGCTTATAAGAACATCATTCCATCGGGTCGTCACTGAAAATTTCTATGGGTCAGAATGCAGTTCTAAAATTCACCCTCACCATTAATACAAGTTTACTATTTATTACCCGTCAGATTACTAGGAAGACTCAGCAGGAGAAGACGCTTGTGTCTGTATATACTGCATTAGATAGGAGGGTATGCATACTCCTATATCCATGCGTTCCGTTCCGTAGTAACAGTTCATTATGATGTTCGATAAACACGAGTACGGTATGCGATAAATACGATCAAGTATACGTGAGCATTTAGAGTGAATGTGCGGTAACGAACAAGCGAAGAGTGCGTCACGAGTATTCGATTTTTGAACACTGGTTAAGAACGAGAAGCTGTCGGTGAGCTCGTTGTGAATAGGAATCACATTGATAAACTCTTATAAAGCTCTCTTAAGCTCTCTTTATGCTCTTATAAAGTGTAAGCTACTACTTTTTCTAAACATTAAGAGTGTGTAATTCTTGGATAAAGTAAACTGTTGATTTTTTTGTTACAATCTTTTGTTCGGAGTTGTATTTTGCTATTTATAATTGACCCATTTTGTACATTATACTTTTAGTTTATTAAATTTTGTAAATTTAAAAGTAATAGATTATATTCGTCAGAAATGTGCCATCTCTCAATATCCTTGTCAAACCGCGAACACGAGGCAGTATTATTAAATTACTGAAGAATTAAAACTTTTACTGTAAGTCAACAGTAAAGATTTTTTAATATTCTTTGTGGAGGATGTTTTGTTTCGTTTTTTATCCGAAACTTTTAAAAACTTTCCTGTTTAATTACTTTTCGGTTTTTTTTGTGAAGTTTTTTCATAAAGTGAAGTTTGAATGAACTATTTCCAACTAAAAGTAAAAGCAAAACTTTACAGTCATTTTTATTTAAATTTGTTTCAATCTTTTTTCGGTTTTATATTCATTAAAAAGTTTTTTTTTTGTAATTTGGTATATATTCACGTATAAGAAAATGATCTTGTTCTTTATTTTTTATTTGCCTAAATTTTATTAATATTACTATATTTACATTGTTATTTTCTAGTTATCACTCATTTGCTATATGTTCTACAAAGATGAAATAACTACATTATTATTTATTACTACCTCCTGAAACATCCTTTGGATGATCTTTGTCATCCTACACTTTACAAATCTCTCTTATCTAAGAATCTAAATTTTACATTTTAATATGTTACCCTTTTATCCAGTTCGTCCCTTAACATAATTTCTCTCTTATTTATAAACTCCTAATTCGTCTTAAGATATCTTGATTTTATATTTTATCATCTTAAATAATTTTTTTGTATCACTCCGCAGATCTCTATTATTTTTCTCCTTTCTGTTTCTCCTTTTATTTTTTCTGTTATACACATATTTTTAAGAAAATAATTTTAATTCTCAGATCTATATTAGATAATAAGAGTACTTTTTTGCATTAAAACTCATCTTATATGTAAAGTTTGCTTTGTTCTCTATTTTACTTTTATATTTTGTAACTTCTATAGTTTATTATTTTCACCGATTTAATTTCTCATTTAATCTATTTTGAACACCGATTTCAATAATCATGATAGAAGAATGAAGGTGGAAAATTCATAACAATAGTTCAACTACAGGTCTATGTCAAAAAAGATGAAAAATAAAAATAATTAGGAGAATCTTTTATTTGTGCTTTTTAGTTTCTGTTGACCTATATCAGATAATATCTTATGAAATATATGACTTATCATTCCGTGTTTTTATAAATAAGCTAAAGAATTTATTTTACTCGTCACATTAATTATTCATGATAATCTTTATTCCTGGAGTTACTTATTTTGTAAATTTTTTTCATTTTCGAGGTACAGTAATTTAACATTCAGCTTTTACTTTCCTAGCATCATAACTCTAAGAGCTATGTTGCAAGAGGGGAAGTACGGAAATCACTCAATAAATGGGATCGATTTTTTGTATTTCTTGACATTTCATGACCCAGGGACCCACAAAAAACAAAAAGAAGTTGGGAGTAATGTTCGTACGTACGTACATATGTTGGTGTATTAAGAGCTTAATAACTTTTGACTGAATAAACCGATTTTGATGAAATTTGTACTGAGACTTGTGTATATGGAGAAATTTGTTGATCAAAGTTTGGAGCAATATCTCCTGAGTGGAGTATATAGTTTGTCGGAGTCGATTTTCTCAAAATTTTTTAAACCCACTTTATGTCAAATCTATTTCTGAATGATCTGTCTGACAAGACTAGTCTTTTGATTAGGTCGCTAATTTTTTTTTATTAAGCTGGAAAAAATTTTTTTATATTTGAGTAATATATTTTTATAGAAGTCAATGCACGTAATCTCTAAGAAGAAAAGAAACAATAATTGATTAACAAGGAAAATAATCGATTACTTCACAAACAAAAAAGTTTGACTAAATGATCTGCAGAACCATCTAATGCTTTACAAGAAAAACAAATAACCACAGAGTATATTAAAAATAAAGAAAAATGATCAAAAATATGAAAAGATACCTTAACAAATCCCTTCCCAAAAAAGAGAGCAAAATGGATACAAGAAAGAAGAGAAAACACTAATTAAGAATTAAAAAAATGCCGAAAAATACTAAGTAAATAAAGAAAGCTAAAAAGTTTGTAAGCGGTCGGAAAAAAGGCTGTCAACTACTGGTTCCCTATCATTATTTCACCAGTGAAGGTTTTGCATCATTATTGGTAAAGTAAATTTTCCAGCTAATCAATTCAAGTGTACATATTTTAAAACTTACTTCTAATAAACTAAATTTGTGACAATTCTTCCAAGTAATGCTGATTGAAGCCGGTTTCTTAGCTCTTCTGTATCTATAATTTGCCAAATGCTTCCTTATTGTAAGATAAAATCTTTCATTAAATTTGCTCTACTTACCTTAAGTTGCAATTATTGTCTTTAGAAAACAGTTTTACAAATGCCCATGCTTTCGGTTTAGTTTTACATTTTTAGTATTTGGAAAGACAGAGGTCAATTTCCTTGATCTAGTTAAGTAATGTTAAATCTATGATTTTTACCTTCTTGCTATATAAAGTGCAATACACAATTTGTAGCAATACTTTGTCCAATCCCCTTCTATAGTTCTCAAGTAAAATTGTTTTACTATATATATATATATATATATATATATATATATATATATGTTAAATTATTTATTGCTTATTTTCTGTTTGGTTTCAATGGTATTTTTAATAAAAGCTGAAGTCAGCTGTCTAACAAAATTCATTCTCTGGAGTAATCTTCCAAATCAAGTAACACCCGCTGTAAAGTACTTCGTTCAAAGCTACCACCTTATGCCAGGTAAAAAGGGGTTGGTAATATATCTGCCTGTAAGACTATTTTTCGGTATCCTTCATGTATTAATTGAAAATTAAAAAATGGTAACTCTTTTTATTTTAACTGTAATTATGAAATTAATGTTTTTTTTATGTCGTTTAATTTTTAAAAAAGTTTTCAGTTTGATTACTAGTAACAAAAGCACCAAAAATATCATCAATTTATCAACCAAACCCCTCAAGAAGTATTAAATTTCAAAGTTAACCATGAAACGAATAGCTGGGAATCTAGACAGGGATTACCCACTGCAGTTTCATCGTTTTTATAAAATTATGTAATTGAAAAGCGTTTGCTACATAAACTTTAAACTTCCCACTTTTTCTTTGATAGGAATACAGGGATATGTTTTAGTCACTAGCATACTTTTATTTTTATAATATTTGTAGAAAAAAGGAACAAGTTTAAATTGAAAAATTTATTTGAAATCAAATAAAGATTAAAATAATATAGATATTTTTTAAAGATTTGAAAACTATCAGATATAGAAAAAAAGTAACTGCTTTTATCAATTAATAATTTTAAATTGCTGTAAATTATAATTATTTATTAAGCTTTAATAAATAATCGATTGCTGATTCCAAACGAAGTTTGCAATTTGTTTAAAACAAATAATAAATATATTAAATGAGGTAGATCTATGAGAAGCACTTATATATGATAAGCATTTCTATAAAGCATTTATATTACAAAATTGAAACAGTACTGATTACAGAATTTCTGTTTGCTTTGAATCTTTACACAACGCGTGCGCGCGCATGGAGAGAGATTACGAAGAAGTTACATACAAATATAGATGAGTACTCGATCAATATTATTGCACTTAGAGTTTGCGGTTTATATTATTCTAGAAATGGCCTCTTGATCATCCCATTTTCAAATTTCATGAAGGCAAAATAATTATTTTATTAAATAAAGACTAATTAAATAAAAATCAAAGGATTACACGTTTATGTTATATTAGAAGTGATTTATGTTAACGTTACAAAGATTAAGACGTAAAAAGAACATTAATTAAAGTTAAATTAATTCTTTATAATTTTCCTTGCATGATATCTATAGAGCTATGCTGCAAGAAGGAAATTATGGTAATCAGTTAAAAATGGGGTATGGGTTTTTCTTAATTTCTTGACGTTCATGACCCAGGGACGCCCAAAAACAAAAATGGGGAGAAATTTCCTCATTCGCACTTATGTACGTGTGTTGGTGTGTTTAAAGATTAATAGCTTTTGACTGGATAAACCGATTTTTATGAAATTTGCACAAACTCGTGTGTAGATGAGGAAATTTGTTGATCGTAGTTTGTGGTCAATATTTTCTGGGTGGGATAGATAATTTCTTTGGGATCACTTTTCTCGGAATTTTTCAAACATAACCGCATTTTATATTAAAGTCAGTATATGCATACGTGCTTTTCTTAACATTTAAAAAAAATTGTTCCAAGATTCTCCCTCTTCCCCAAAAATAAAAAAAACTATCTTAATATATATTGCACATTTTTTTTAAATTAATTTTTTATGTCTTTCTAGGCATAGTAGTAGTGCAAGTGACTCAAAAAAATATACTTTGGAGCAACAATGGGGATAGGAAAGCCAATCAAAATTTAATAATATCAATTTTTTGAAATTTAAAAAGCTTTTTGGTTTATTTTCATCTGTCATTATTTTTCTACTATATAAGAATAAATAACCAAAGCCAGAAAATTATTACAACTTTATTGTCAGCTTTTTTCTGATAATACTGATTATATTTCTTAAATTGAAATTCCAGTTAGAGCTGTTAAAAGAAGTGTACATTTAATTTTAGAATGTACACTATACTAATATTTGTTATATCGTAACAACACTGATCTTTTTTCGCTTCCAGTACAGTTCGTATGAATTTGAGGTTGAGTGAAGGCTGAGGTCGGCCGTGTTTTGTTCTACTCAGCAATAATACAGTTTTTTATATGGTTTTATGGTTGGTATTACGGATTGTTTTACTTATTAAGATCATTTGGACGATGGACTATAACGTGTAGCTATGATTTTTGCGATTGGACCTGTTACAGATGAGATACAATTTAAACAAACTTTTTTTATTGTATAAAGTATAGTTTTAATAAGGACGTGTTGTTTGTCTGTTTACGACATTGGCAGTAAACAACTTCTTTTTGTTTAGTCCTGAGATGAAAAAGAATATAAAGTAACATCCATTAGACAGGCGTATGGTGGATACCTTGAACACAACTGTCATCACAAAAATACGAGCAACCCAAAAGATGACGGACGCTAGGCTCAAAATTGGTTGGGTTCTATGCAGAGGTAGAGATAAGGTGCCTACGTTGTTGGAGACAAGGGCACACTACGACAAAATGTACTGGTCCTGACCAGACACAGTGCTGCTTCAACTGTGGTAAGGAGGAACACAGGAGGCAGCAATGCACTAGTCCTTCAGTGTGTGTTTTATGTGGATTGGAGGACCATGGGACAAAGCATTGAAGGCCTAAGAAATTAGGTGCATTCAGTTTAATATAAACAGGAGTCTCCGAACTCTGCTGGGAGATAGCTTTGGAGCACACCTATGACTTGATGTTGCCGTCTGAGCCCAATGAGGCTACTACGGCAGCAACACATTGAATGGCAAGCACCAACAGAACAGCGGCCATATGCCTTCCATGGTCTGGTGTGCTATTAACGGCTAGTGGTAACGGATTGGGTTATGTTTATGCTGAAGTTCGTGGCATGGTGGTTTATTCTTGCTATCACTCGCCTAACACTACATTAGTGGAATTCAAAGAGTATATCGAAGCATTACAGGACTCGATGGGACATGTGGTACAAGGTGTTGGTTATTGCCGGCGATTTTAATGCTAAATCGCCGGGATTGGCACGGCAAAGAAAGGGCAGGATGAAATTTCATAAATGTCTGGGTCCGGATCTGGTTCCTACCATGATTTCCGAATCGTGGCTGGCATGGTACCGTCCGAGCTTCTAGCAGTTTATAACAATATTTTAAAAATGATTTATATCGCCTGCATGGAGGAGAACTAGGATCAGGAAGCCTGTTACGGCTGATGCCATGCCAGCGTACACACCATGAACATGGCCAGCGGCTTTGCCAAGTTGTTGGAAAGATCGATTTCGGAACGATTGCAGGCGGAAATTTAGAGAACGGGTGGACTACATGATCGTCAGTATGGGTTCAGGATTGGTAGATCTGCTGTCGATGCTGCCAACAGACTAATGAGTTTTGTCGATGAGGTGGCCCGCGGGATTGGAGGACGCGTCAGATTCCGGTCATACTTCTATTTGACGTTCATAATGCCTTTAATATGCTCAGAAGAAACACCATTTTCCAGTCAGTGAGGGAGAGAGGAGTAGCATCCTATTTACGGAGAATTATACAACGATAGCTAGAAGATCGCTTCATGGACTACTTTAAGGGGTGATGATAGTATCTCTTTTTGTGTTACGGGTGGGGTTCCCCAGGGCTCTGTTCTGAGGCACATTCTTTGGAATATATTTTTTGACGGGTTTTTAAGAATCGAATTTCCGAAAGGTGTAGAACTTATTACATATGCGGACGGCCTGGTATTTGTGGTGAGGGCCAGGACCGAGGAAACTTTAACTGTGTTAATCGGCGATGCAAATGACACGATCAGTGAATGGATGACGAAAAAAGACATCACGCTGGCATTGAACAAGACCCAGATGGTGGTCAAGCTGTCTGGAGACGCTGTCTTAGGAAGATATTAAAAAAAAATACAAAAAGACATAAAGTTATGCAATAAATAAAAATATAGCTTTTCCATTTTTGGAGAAGGAACAGAATTTGAGGTCAATTTTTTTTTAATGCTAAGATAAGTATGGGCGCATGTACTGAGCTTAATATAAAGTTGGGTTATGTTTGCAAAATCTTTAGAAAATTAACTCAAAAGAAACTATTTACCCCATTTCCTACGGATATTGACCCCAAACGTTTACCAACAAACTGCCTCAGATACAGGAGTTTGTACAAGATTTTATTAAAATTGGTTTATCTTTTCAAAGGTTATTAGTTTTTAAACACGTCAATATTCGTATATATGTACATACGAACGTTACCCTACCCAGGTTTTTTGTTTCTTGGGATCCCTGGGTTATGAAACGTTTAGAAATGGAAAAAACCATACCCCGTTAGCTGACTGTTTTTCATTGCTGAAACATAGCTCTAGAATTATGATGCCAGGAAAGTAAAAATATTATATTTTTATAAATAAGCATATTTTAAAAAAACGAAAAGAAAAACTATCTTTTCTTTAGAGATAACTAACGATATTAGCATTCAACTACACTTTAAAAAAATATAACTTCTTTATAGTGATACACTTATGACAATGACATTACCATTCCTTCATAATTTTTTAGTATAATTAATAACAAATTAATTTGATTTTAATTAACGTTCTTTTTACGTTTTAATCTTTGTAGAAATCAATACTAATATAAAGATATATACTTTGAGTTTTGTTAGTTAGATTTTATTTAATATAATAATTATTTTGCCTTCATGAAATTTGAAAATGTATATAATAAATAATCGGGAATACCACTTACATGTTGTAGAAACCGCATACAGAAAGTTCTCTAATCAAAACTGTTAGAATTGTGTAGAACTCAAACAGATTTCTCACACAGGTACTCGTATTTAATGCAATTATTGTTTGTTTTATACAAATCGCAAATTTCTATTGAACTCAACAATCTATTAAGTGTTAAAATAAACAGAAATTTACAATTTAAATTCATTAAAACATTTACTTTATTTCTATATCTGATTAGCTTTCCAAACATTTAAAAATATTTATATTATCTCAATATTTATTAGGTTTCAAATAAGTGGTTAAAAATTACTTATTTATTTTTTCTACATATTTAATAGAGATTAAAATGTATAATAGTTATTAAACTTTGTCCTAGTTATCAAAGAAAAAAATGGAGATTTTGATGTTTATATAAGATACGTTTTTCAGTTTCATAATAATTTTTATGAACAAATAGTGAAACAGCAGTGATAATCTCTTGTCTAGATTCCCAGGTAATCTATTCCAGGGTAACCTTGAAATGTAATATTTCTTAGCAAGTTTGGTTGATAAATAAATGGTTTTTTTTTGGTGTTTTTCGTAAAAGTAATCAAATTAAATCTTTATTAAAAAATTAAACCACAACAAGAAAGAAAACATTAAATTTACTAATGAAACTTAAATTAAGTAGAATTATCATTTTTGAATTTAAAATTGTTACGTGAAAGTAATAAAATAATTTTTAATTATTTTTAATAAAAATAATTTTCATTCTATTATATTATACCGATGAAGTATCCTTATGTACACCAACGATTATTTTCAATCTACTCGACATAAGGTGATAGATTTAAATTAAATAGTTTACATAAAAAGGCGATTGGCACTTGATTTGGAGGATTACACCAGAGAAATGAATTTTGTTAAAGGGACAGGAAACTTCAATTTTTATTAAAAATATCACTGGACAGTTTACAGAAAAGTATCGATAAAAAATTTAACATATGCAGTAATACAGCTTTACTTATAGAGAAGTGTCATCGAAGGAATACACAATTAGTACAAATGCTTACAGATGCTTACTTCCCTTTTTATAGGAAGAAGATAAGAACCATAAATTTAGGAGAGGCCAGTTCCATTAACAGGGCTAATTTCGGTAGGCCAAGGAAACTGGACTCTGTCCTCCGAACTGTTAAAGGTAAAACGAAACGGAAAACCACGGGCATGAGTACTATTATTTTTTGAAGACACGATAATTTCAATTTAGCATATTAGAACAAACTAAAAGAAAAGATTTTATCTTACATTAAGGAGGCATTTCGCTTATTATAAATATAGGAGACCAAAGAAATCGGCTTCACCCAGCATTACTTGGAAATTTGTCGTAAAATTGGTTTATTAGAAATAAAGTTTTAAAAAACGTACTAATATAAACTTAATCTACCATAATAATGATTTTGAATAAAAACCTTCATTGCTGAATAATGATAATGAACTTAAACCTTTTTTTTCGACTTTACGAATTTACATTTAAATTTCTTTTTTACTTAATGTTTTTCCATATTTTCTCATTCTTACTTTTTCTCTTTTTTCTTTATCCATTTTTCTTCTTCTTTGGAAGGGAATTTGTTAAGCGATCTTTTCATGTTTTTGATAATTTTTTAAAACGTTTTCTCTTCGTTTTTTAATACGTTCTGCGTTTATTATTTTTTTTTCTTTTAAAGTTTTACAGAGTTTACAAACCATTTTAGTTTTATTTCTTTATATGAAAAGTGATCCAATATTTTCCTTATTAATTTATTATTATCTTTTATTTACTTTGAAGTTACGAAAATTAACTGCCATGGTTATTAACCCTTGTTAGGGTTGTTAACCAAAAAATAAAAATAAATAACTTTTTCCAAAAAACTAACGACCTAGTTAAAAAAAACTAGTCTATCAGAAAAAAAATCATCCCGAAATAGATTTGTCATAGAACCGTAAAATCCTAAAAGAACACGAGACGACAAGGGTGTAACTCTCCATTTAAAAGCATACATCCATTTCTAAAGGAATGTTTTCAAAGAAATTTCTAAAATAAACGGGAGTAATGAACCTGCAATTTTTAAAAACTCATCCTTAATCAAAATTAATCCAGAACTTATAAAAATAACTACTAACCACATCGATATTTTCTATCGCCCAGGTTTGCCTTGAAGGTATTCCTTTTTTCTTCTTTTCTCCATCCTTCTGACCTCCTCCATCTCTGATTCAAGAAAGTTTGTTGCCTCGCAGGTGGAGTCTTTTGATCCATCTCCGCAATAAATCTCGTAGGATACCTTGCAGTCGGCATCAGATCGAGATGGTGCGATGAGCACTCCATCAGAATCTAGGCTGGATGCACTACATGCTAAAGTTTTTGGGGACGGCTAAAGTTCTCGCTCTTTCTTTTAGAGGTCTCCGTGGCTTCCGTGAAATTCATTTCTCTTTTCCAATTATCATTACGTCGTTCTCCTTTCCTGATTCCCTGAATGGGAATTTTCTCTTTTTAACTTTTGTCGGCGATGCATTATGTTCAGATTTATGCGGTTTACCTTCACCTTCCTTCACCTTTTGAGTGGTGGAAGGCTCATTCCTAAGCTGTCTAACAATCTTTTGTTTGGAGATATATGTTTTTTCTGTCAGTTTTGGACTAGTTTCTCTAGTTGGTTGACTTTTCAATTTTTTATTGATAACACGTTCAACCATGTTCGCTGGAGTTGGCGCCTTTCAGGGATTACGTCTTTTGGTTTAAAGGAAGCTACAGCAACATGAGCATAAGACGCAACATTCGGTGAACTTCTAAGCACGTTCTCTCAAGAATCAAAGTAACTGACATTTTGAGTGGTCTGTTTTTTGGATTGTTACTTTTTCCTTAAAACTCGGATAGTTTCTCATCTCAGTGTGATTTCCACGCAGTTAACACAGACCGGCAGATCCCTGCACGAGTGAACCGGATGTAATGGGTCGCCAAAAGGATAGATCTATTTTTTGAAATAGACCTTTTTGGGTCTTATCCAAAAGGACAGCTGCATCGCGCAGCTGTACGTCCAAATTTCTCACATTCAAATTACTGCAATGGAATCGGAATGAATAGAAAAACATCTAGTCTATGAAAGCCAGCTTTTATGTCCTCTTTAGGTTCTTCAGGAGAAGGATCGGGGGGCTCGGGGATGAGGAACAGCCGTATGCGGAACTGCCGTTCGCACGTGCTTGCACAAGTGGTCGGTAGCGATGAGGCACGGGGACTCTCGCATCGCTGACCCAAAAAGACCGGCGGGGATGCCCCACTAGGGGTGTCCCCGTTAGAGGCATTGGCATAAAGACCGAGTCCCGGCTCCCGGTGTGGGGACCCAGGGAGGCATAGCCGGGCCTGGTGGATCCTACTCTGAGGCGGGTGCAAAGTGAGATCCGACCGGCGGGCCGAGACGGGGAGGCCCGTTAGAGTAAAGAACACTCCCCTGAGCTGTGTAATTCTTAACTGCAGGATCCGACCCGGGGGAAAAGAAGAAAAAAATAAAATGAAAAAAAAAAATTAATTTAAAACTTTTAACGAAGAGCACCTCTATAATCTGATGAAAATATATTTTATCTTGAATAAGATACTACAAAACATTTAACTATAATTAGATTTAAAAATAATTATATCGTTGCTCAGCATTAGTAGCCTATGATGGGGAAGACGTATAATATAACATATATTTTTTAACCTATTCTTCATATTAACTAAATTTCACTTAATCATTTGTTTTAAATTTCTTCAAAAAATTCCATTTCTTTTAATAGTAATCTAAAATGACTATATCTAATTCGCAATGCTTAACATTTATCCGTGTTTTTTTTATTACAACATTCATATTTTTAGTATTATGTACTAAAATATGAATGTACTTCAACGTCTTTTCTGAAAGTATTTAGTGAATCTATTTACATACATTATATATGTTTTTTTTTTAATTTTAAACTTTTAAGCGAGATAACCTTTTTATGTATAAAACATATTTTGTGTATGTGTTTATAATTGTTTCAATATATTTGTTCCTAATGAACAAAATGTTTATTGAATTACTTTTACGTTTAAATACACAGTAGTAATTGGAATTCTGCGTATTTATTTAAAATGTATGATTGCAAATTTATGCTGAATTTAACCGTATACTTAAATTCTTTGCTTTTTGTACAAAGTTCTAACCCCTGTATTGTGTAACACCACTGGGTTTAGCAGTTAGGTATTAAATCACATGAATAGGTTTATTAGAATTATACAGATTTTATACAAAATTATATATTTTAAAACTTCTTTTTTTGCATTTCAGTCCAGTTCAGGAATACGTTAAGATAGACTGCTTCTTTCTATCTTCTTTTATGCTTTTCCAGAATTCCCTCATTTTCTTTGAATAAGATTTTTCTCTCTCTTCAGACTATTTAGTTGTATTTATTTTCTCTCAGTTTTATCTTCTTGAAAATCTCTGAATTTTTTGACTTCCGTTTTGAATGTTTTTGTATATTCCCCTTATCGATCTGCATTTCTTCTCACTTATTTTTTAGTTTTTCCTTTCCAACCATTTTCCTGACCTGTTTTATATTTTTTAAGATAGAAAATATCTTTTTTGTTAATCTCTTTTCATTCACCCTTTCTAGATGTCCGTAAAAGACGACTAGTCTTTTTATGATCTCGTTAGTTATTTTAAAGAAAAAATTTATAAAGTTCTTTGATCTCTAAACATAATCTTCATTTTAGTCTTTTATTTGGACCTATCAATTTTTTAATGATTCTTTTTCCTTCCTTTCGAAGATCTTTTAATACTTGTAATAACCAAACAAAAATAATGTTTCCAAACTTTTATTATTTGTAACAATATTTAATTTTTTCTGCAGGTTAACATCTCAATTTTATTTTAAGCCCCATTGACTAGACTAGTTATCATTACTAGTATATAGACATGATAATGATTAATTGATGACAGGAGTTTATCATAGATTTATACGTTCTCATTTACAATACTATAGCTAAGATAAATCATAAAGTTTCTCTTAAACTATGGAATATTCAATACTGTTTTGAGGATCATCATGTAAACAATTTGTAGAAAGAGTTTTTAGGTTAGAAAAGAAAGTAATTAGGTGGTATGATAGTACTAAACATAAACATAAACATTTACATAACTAAACATAAACATTTACAGTTTAAATTTTTAATCAAAAAAATATTGGTAAGAGATTTTTTCTAAAATATTGAAGTATTGACAGGATTTTTTCTTACCATCAGGATTTCATTCCAAGGGGATGAAAAACAGAAATGTTACAGCTAACAAAATAATTTCTTCCTGTTAATGGCGTGAAAGGAAGGAACTCTACCTTTCATCATTTAAACACGACTTGTTTGTCTGCGCTAATGATTTTCCACAAAAGATGGAAAATAACGCTTTAATCCGGGTGTGTCTTAAAACAAATTAAACGATCGACTTTGTTCTTAAGATATTGTTTAGATTGTTTATTAAAGGTTCATTTATAACTTTTAAAGTTGCAATTAAGAAACCTCAGAAATATAATTTAGAGAAAAGGGTGTTTTATATATTAATAATAGCTTATATTTTATAATAAAAAGCTAACAATGATGGTACTGAACTTTACCCGTATTTCTATGGAGCTTAAATTTAATTTCTGTTTTGATGACGAATTAAAAGATGCTTTTAAAGATGTTTTTTTAATTTTTTAAGTATTTATCTCCTTATTAATAATACAGCCATTTTAGAAAAAAATATTATAAATTAAAGTTCAAAATTCATTTTTTAATGTATTATAAATTTTCAATAATGCATTAAGTTATACAAACTTAGTTTTGTGTATTACATATTATAAAATATTGTTAAAAGTTCCTCTGATGATAATATTTTTGTCTTATAAATAAAAAATTGGATTTTACAAAAAACTGTTTTAAAAAATATCGCCTCCTATTCATGTTTAAGATTCCCAACCTGTAATGATACTGACAGTATTAATAATGTTCCAATTAGAGAACCCAATAAAACATTTAAGTCAGATTGAAAAAGTTAGTTTTGAATGATTTATAAAACTGTTTTTTAGTTATTAAAAAAAAAATTTAATTACTGAAGATGGTGGGAGGGTGATTGAAAATCGTTTCATATAATTTATTTTTAAAATTTAGCCTACTTATAAAATGTTTTTCTATTTTTCGTTTCAAAAGTATAAACCAGGTGGTCATGAATGGTCATTCAAATGAAGTATTTGACATGTTGCACTAACTCAGTCTATTCGCAACTCCTTCCATCCGAAAAAACAAAATGTGTAGTTTTTTCTCGGCTACGAAACCATTCTATTCCGCAAATATTTCTGAACGGAGAGACTATTACTATCTCTACTTACGTCAAGTTTTTAGGTTTATGTTTTGATAGCCGTCTTACTTGGGTCAAACATTTAAAAGAACTGAAAACAAAATGTTCCAAACTTCTAGATATGATGCGAGTCCTTACTAACACTAACTGGGGAGCCGATAGATCATGTATGATACGTTTTCACTATTCCTTTGTTCGCTCCCGTTTAGATTATGGTTGTGTCGCCTACTCTAGCTCGTCAAACCGTGCTTAAAATGCTGGATAGTGTACATCATGCTTTCCTTCGGTTTGCCACAGGCGCGTTTAGATCAAGTCCTGTCGCAAGCTTACTTGTAGACTGTGGTGAACTTTTCATCACTTTGGGATAGAGAGACCAGCTCTTATTATCTTATTTTGCTCGTCTCAGAAAATCACCCGGTTCTTGAGTCAGTCTTTAGAAATCCTAATCTAGGAAAGTATGAGGACCATCCACTTCGTACTGCACCTGTAGGTGGCCGTACCTGGCGTCTGCTGCAGCATATAAATGTTGACACACCGTCATTCTTTCCTACGTATCCTTGCTCATATCCTCCATGGAGAATAAACCTCATAAATTTCAATTTTGACCTGACTATATACAATAAACAATCAACACCATCTATTGTCTTTCAACAAATGTTTCAGTGTGTTCTCTCCAGGATGAAACCAGACGCGGTTGTATACACTGATGGATCGAAACAAAACGATACAGTTGGGTGTGCATTTGTTGTCACTGAGAGAACTTATATGTTTGGTCTCCCCGGTATTACGAATGTGTTTACCGCTGAACTATACGCTATAAATAAGGCTCTAAACATCATTAACCCTAAATATAGAAAAAATCTTATTTGCAGTGACTCGTGTAGTGCTCTCCATGCCTTAAAAAACTTTTATTCTAAACATCCTATCGTCATTGAAATTTATAACGCAATCGCTGAGTTGAATAATCGCAACACATAATTAAGTTTTTGCTGGGTCCCTAGCCACGTAGGGATTCCAGGTAATGAACATGCAGATTCCGCTGCCAAAGAAGCATGTAACCAGCCTCCTTTCACCACCCGAGTTGCTACTTCTGATTTCATAAACTATGTAAAACAATTATTAAGAGCAAGGTGGCAAGGTGATTGGACGGCTACCATTGATAATAAACTCCGTCAGATTAAAGATTCTGTGTTATCATGGGACTCCTCATACAGAAAACCCCGGCGTGAGGAAGTAGTTCTCTGTCGATTGCGGATAGGACACACGAGGGTCACACACGAGTACCTGTTTACAAGAGGACAACCACCTCTATGCACACGATGCAACTGCCGCGTGACTGTGCACCACATACTCGTGGACTGCGTATGTTATGCGGCATTACGTCGTAAATTTAAACTACCCAGTAACATCCGTGGTATCTTGCGTAATGATAAAGAGGTTTTAAACCGGATGTTTCTGTTTTTGTGTAGTATAGGGTTAATACAAAAAATTTAATTACTCTAGTCTTATGTATTGTTTTTGTTATCCGAGTAGCGAGCCTTTTACACTCCCTATCGGAATTTTGTTTTATATATATATATTCATATTTTGTTGTTATTTTTGTTTTTTTATGTTTTTTAAATTCGTCTGTGATATTAGTTGTAAGATTTTTGTGATATTAGTTGTAAGTTTTATCCCTTTTTTTAGTTTTAAGTTTTATTTAGTTTTAATATGATAGTTTTTAACGTAATTTTTAACGCTCGTTTTTCGCCCTAAAAAAAAAAAAAAAAAAAAAAAAAAACTCCTTCCAGGTTTTTCTTTTAAAAAAAAATGTAACTCAATATATCCTAACAGACAAGAAATCATACCAAATTTAATGGTTGTACGGTAGCGTTCAGGTACTGGCTTGAAAAATGTTTAGTAGTTCATAAGTTAAAAATTCCTTTTGTTTCAGAAAATTCTCTAACAGATCTTACAATCTTTCGTACATTAATTTTTTGTATACGTATTTTCAATATCGAATGTAATCACAGTAATATTCCATTGTTGGTGTACAGCAACTAAAAATTATTAGTTATTTTTATAATATATACAGAGTGATTCACGAGGAAAGGGAAGTAATTTGGGAACAGATTCTAGAGCTTGAAATAAGGAAAAAAGGTTCATACAAACACACGTCTGAAAACGCTTTGTTATTGAGTTATGGCTAGCGAAAAACTTTGCCAAGATTTCAATTCCCCCGGTGAAATGAGGTCATACTGAAATTTTTAAGGCGTTAGAAAAGGGGAAAACTTGTTGATTGTTTTAGTTTGACCTGAAAGATTAAATAAAACAGGTCCCAAAACTGTATCTTCCGTGGTTTTCATGACATCTAACGAAAAACAGAAAAATTTGGTAAGGAAAATCAAGTTTTTTTTAAGAATTCAAGTACAATAACTTTGTTAAATGACTAATAAATTCATCAATTTTATTACCAAAACTTATAGTGAATTTAATTCTTAGAAGATTGTTGTAATAAAGTCTAAGAAAAACAAGAAACAATAATATCAACCTTTATTATTAAAAACAAAACTTAATAGTAAAATGTTATGAATTTGTAAAAACTTAAAATAACTGTTTTTAGTACAATAAATTTTGATTGTTTTAAAATTTAAATATTTTTAATCTAATTAAAAAAAAAGTATTTGCAGTGGTTTGTATTGTATTAATTTACAATAAATGTCAACCGGCACGTGATGATGAAAGTGTAAACATTCTTCAGGAGGTACAGATTAGCACTACTATGAGCTTGTGACGAATTTCTGCACGACTCAAAATTCTGCAAATTATAGTATGGAGAAAATGACATATTCACGGACTACGTCCTTATTGTGTTCAGAAAGTTCAACGCTTCCAGTTTGGTGACCGTGCCAGACTACTGCAGTTTTGAGTAAGGGGGTTAATAATTACCACTTAATTCCGTTCATATTATTTTCGGACGAAGCTTTTTTACCCTAATGGCATAAATAACATATGGCATTCGCATCGGTGGTATGAAGAAAACCGACATGCTGTAGTCAAATCAAAATTCAAGCAACAAGTTTCGATGAATTTTTATTGCAGCATGATCGACAACCAATTAGTAGGTTCTTTCATCATGAACAACATGTCTCAGGGAGAAATTATCTGGAAGCAGTGAATTTTTTACAGAGCTTGAAAATTTGTCATTGGCGAAACGAATTGTAATGTATTATCGAGTTGATGGAATACCAACACATTCATGAATAAAGTAAGACAATTCTTAAAATGAAAAATTAACTTTTAAATGGATTGTAGAGGGCTGGTAAATTGGCCACCCAGATCACCGGAACTTAATCCCTTAGATTACTGTTTATGAAGGTGGATTAAATGCGAGGTATACAAGCAAAATGTAGTCATACCTGTTGAATTGATGAACTAACGAGTTGAAAAGTGTATCGATGTCAATGATGGAATTTTAGAACATTTAATGTAAATTAATACAATACAAATCTCATTGAGTATATTCAAAAAAATAAATTAAAGTATATTTTTATTTTAAAGACATCTAAATTTATTGAATTAAAACCGGTTTTTAATTTTTACAAATTAATAACATTAACTTCTGTTAAGTTTTTACACAGCAGTGAAATCAATATGATGCAAGATTTATTTATTTAGTTAGTGTTCACTAAATAGTTATTCAACTAAATTATTAACTTATTATTCACATAATAATAACTATTTACACATACAAAAACTAAAACTGGTTTTCAGGAAAATATTGTTCATTTTATTTATTCACTTTCAATTTTTTCTTCTTATACATATACAAATATACTACTACTACTACTATTTTTATTTCCTTGCGTCTACCCTAGAGGCACTCCACCTTACAAACTAATTTCAGTAACGAACTGAAATGTTAATTACTGATATTGCACGCTTAATTTCAGTTACTGATTTTTAGTAACTAAAATGTTGCACGCCTTTAGTTTCACGAGATGATAGAGCGGAAAACACACCTTTCTAGTGAAAAACAGATGATTATAGAGACTTATTCCTTATTAAGAACCATCTTGCCTGTGTCTACATCATATACGAGTAGCTCAATTTCATCAAACAAACAATAATCCGGTCATTGTACTTTGTTATTCGTAACAGATTAACTTTGATTCAAATTAAGATTTTTGAACTAAAAGGTAAGAATGTTTTGCAATTTATTAAAGAATGGGCATGAATGCCTCAGTGTATATGTTATTGTGAGGGTTTATTTTTCAGTCACTCTGTAGTTAACTTTAATGAAAATAAAATTAAACAGAAATTCCAGAATAATTTAAAAAATAAAACAGAAATTAAACTAGATAATCCAAAAATAAGGACGATTTTAAATTACAATTTTTAATTAATATTATATAATCAGATGTTTCACCAAATCTATTACATATACACATACACATAATGTCTATTAAATTGCATATACACATTTTTAAAAGTACATAAAATTTTATTTCACTAATAACTTCTGATTTTTTTCATTTTTTTATGTTTTTATTATTGAATTTTTATTTATTGTAATTTTTTTACAATCACGAGTTAATAATTATTAATAAATCAATATATTTAAATTTTAAAAAAAGTAAAAAAAAGAAAAAGGAGATGAAATCTGATTCGAACCGGTATGCCTTCCCTTGTAAGATCTAAATATTTCATTAATAAAAATTTTATTTGGCTATAACTCTGAAACCTATGAAAATAAGTACTATTTATGATATATCGTTTAAAAGCTCTCAATAAGGACTTATTACTGCAGCTAGGAAAAATTCCAAAATTCAAATGTTTTTGGATTTTGGGCTTTTTTGGATACTTTTTTCAGTCGATTGCAATCAAAAGGGGAGGTGTATAACTTGATGTTACACCATTCCTGAATCAAAAATTTCAACATCCAATTGTTTTTGCAAGATACGTACATACGAACGTACAGACATGCCGAAAATCCAAAATGGCAGGGATGGTCAAAATGCATATTTCCGTTGAAATCTGAAAACCGAAATTTTTCGCGATCACAATATTTCCTTTACTTCGAACAAGTAAGCAAAAACGTAATACTTTTAATTTTAAATCATTCTTTTTTTTCTAAATCTAATATTTTTATGTAAGAAAAAATATATTGACGATCAAAAAAAATTATTTTTAAAGTTATTTTATATGAGAAAATTGATATAATATTTTATTAAATAAATAATTGTTTTCTTGGATCCAAGATATATTACGACGTGTCAGTCTGAAGACATTTTCACGAAACCGGTACTGGGAATAAATTAGGCTGCATTTAAACAAAAAAAAGAAAAAATTAGAAAAATTATTGTAATCAAGTACGAAAAATGTTGCATACCTCAGTTTATGATTTAAATGTTGAATAGCCAAAATTGAATCAGAACCCAAACGTGTAAGTGTCATTAAAATTGATATATCGGATAGGAATACATACTAATGTATATATACATATATGATCGATTATTATTAGACATTGTAACCGAATTTATAAAGAGTTGTAAACTTCCTATATATACATATATATATATATATATATATATATATATATATATATATATAGATAGGAAGTTTCTATATATATATTCTATATATATAAAGGAAGATCATATACATAAATATATATCAAATTTGATGTGGACAACAAATGACTTTTTTGTACGCCTATTAAATACATTTACACATTATAAAAACGTGTCATTTTTAAAATGAAAAGTACATAAAATTTTATTTCATTAAAAAATTCTGATATTTTTTCATTTTTTTATTATTATTCATCATTATTATTTATTATTATTCATTCATTATTATTCATATATTTATTATTATTCATATTATTATTTATCATTATTCATTCAAACATTTTTAACATGAGAGGTTAATAAAATTATTAATAAATCAATATATTTAAATTATAAAAGAAGTTAAAAAAAGAAAAGAAGATGAAATCTGATTCGTGCCTTCCCTTGTATGATTCAAATATTTCATTAATTAAAATTTTATTTGGCTATAACTCTGGAACCAATGAAAATAAGTATCACTTATATCGTTGAAAAGAAATTATATATCGTTGAAAAGCTATCAACGAGGGCTTATTACTGCAGTTAAGAAAATGTCCAAAATCTAATTTTTTTTTTGGATTTTGGGCTTATTTACTTTACTTCGTACAAGGAAGCAAAAAAGGATTTAGTTTTTATTTAAATAAACTTAGGGTAACTTTTAGTTAATTTTATTTATTTTAAATCCAAAAATAATTTTTAATCTAAACAGTGTTAAACTTCCGATTAAATTGTAGAAAAAATAAAGTACCATCGCAGGGCTCGATAAAAGTACAATCATTATTTTATTTAATGCCAGAATTATAAACTTTATTTCTTATAAAATTAATATTTTTTACAGAAAATAGTGTCTAATAATTAGAGTGCTTCGAAATGTAATTCGGTTCCTTGTGTTTCAGTAAAGACAATTATAAAGACATATAGACGAGTAGTTTTAATTGAAACTTTACAGTGCATTATTTGAATTTGTATCAACAAAGGAATAGTTATTAGGGAAATTTAATTATTTAAATGGTTTCATAATTTGTTTCTATAGAACATACTTGCTTTATACAGAATATCAAGTAAGCATTTAATAAAGACAGGAGTACTAAATTTTTTTACAACTATTTTTAATTTTTTTTTTTAAATATTGTGTAAAATTATTTTCATCTCAATGAAACGTAACACTACTAAAATAGTCCATTACATAAATTTAATTGTTTATTTAAAAATAAATCTAAAACAGCTTTACTCAGTTGTTTTTAATATTAGGTTGATTTTCATTTATGTTATTCACAGTTGCGCTAACTTAAGGGTTTTTAAAAAAATATATGTTAAAATTAGGTACATAATTCCACGTTATCGTAATAGCGATATCGATCTACATGAACTAAAGATTAGTTCTGAAAATATCATAGCCAGTTTTAAGAAAAACCACCAACTAGTACCAGGTGTACGAAGGAATGTAAAATTTGAAATGGCTTTTCTGTTTCCTTTTTCACTAAACCAAATAGGTATTAGCATGCCAGCCTATCAAAACTCAAGTGAGGTACATTCTTATAAATGTCACTATTACTTTGGTAACCCAAGAACTGGTTTTATATGAACTTCATTACTTAGAGAAAGCGACAATGATTGATACCTTCTATATCACCATTGCAGAACATTTGCTGTAATTGCTGTAACCATTTGAGTGATTGGGACGATAGTGATATAATTTTCTTCTTATTAATTTTATTCAAAATTAGACATGAAATTTTTTTTAAAATAGGTTTTAACAATACTCGCAGGTAATTTCTAACAAAGTTTCAAATAAGAATTTACTCATAGAATAACATTACATAACATTAGAAAGGAAAAATAAATCGTTACTCTTTTTGTCAGTTAGCAATACAGAACCCAAAGAACGGGGTACTAGTATCGTATTAGTATACACATTTCTTGACTTATATCAGTATGACATTTACCAAGGATCAGAGTTTGTTTAATAAAGAGAATTATTTCACACATAAATTTTTTTAATATTTAAAAACCAAGTTTAAGCTAAATTCTCAGTAAGTTAACAATATCACATTAAATACATAATTTTTTGATAAGTGTACATAGTATCAAAACGACCTAAGACGAACTTCACTGTTAACCGCAAAAGGTTTGAGAATATAGATGGGCATTTAATTCGTACAGTCAGAGATTACTTAAGAAGGCTGTCCTTATACATTTATCTCTCTACAGATATTACTTTCAGGTTCATTAAAATATAAAATCTTAATGCTTATTACTCGTACTGGTTTTTTCAAACCTTGAAATACGTTTAAATTATAACCTTTGATTTCGATGGTTTTTTTTAAAATCCGCTGGGATTAATGAAAGTGATGTAAAAGCACTGAGTCTTGTTTTTTTAATGGTTTGGTTTCACCGGGATGCATATGTGAACAGTTAAAACAGCTAAAGACCCCTTTGCAAAGATGTCAAGATCTCCAGATATTACAACATATTTTTCTTTTTATTAGGGATATTTTTTAATTATTTTCAAATTAAAATTTATATTCATGAATTAACATTATTGTGACAAGTGGTTGCAAATGTAATTAAATGGATAAGAATGTGTATGCAGTTAGCTTTCAACAAAAATCATTTTTGACATTACGTGAAATTAAATGTATGCATGATCTGAATTCCTGTTTAATTTAAGTCTTATGTTGTAAAAAAATAGTTGAAATAAAAAAATTGTTAACTAACAAATTTGGGTCACAATTCTGGATATTACGTATCTGGATGCTACTCGTAGTTAAACTAGATGCAGGTTTTTATACTAACTAACTGAGAATAATATATCAGCATAATTTATTACAAATTTTCAGAAAATTATGTTTCTGAACAGGTTTTTTTATAGATTGTTCAGTAATTATTTTTATATTCTACATAAATAAAGAGGTTTAAATTAACTAATTACAAGCTCAAATATTCGCAAAAATTTACGTTTCCGTTAGGATTACAATGACTGAATTGAGTTTATTTCTGTCCTTCCTAGCATTATCACTTAACATTCGTAGTTGACGCATTTAGGAGTACTCCCATCTCAATATTACTTATAGTACTGAGTCTTCCTGAAATTGGATCGTCAAATATATATCGATGTTAAGCTTTTCCCCCTCCCCATCCATAACGTCCTCTTCTGCTTTGCCCCCCCCTCTAACGGGTGTAAAATTTCTTGAAACTAATCCTTCTGATTCTTCATTTTAAGTATTTAAAATTCTTAAATATTACGTCAGATTGAGTGCTTATTTGTTCATCAATTATGTCCAACCCTTTTACTTTTAGCTTGAAAGTCAGGACATAATTAATTAATAAATAAATACTGTTATTTTTGTAATATAAATAGCTGCATTTCATATAACATGTATAAGATTTTATTTGCATAAGTTCATGTTTAAAAATGTTCTTGGTAGTAATTGATTATAATCAATTATAAAACATCAATGTTTGTTTGCTTTGTTTTTTACAACCAGTTTTCCAGCTACTGCGGGTCTCTGGGTGTGTGTGTATTAACATTCATTTATATATTTTTTTATCAAAATAGTATTTTACAAGAAATAAATCTCCAGCTCAAAAAAGGAGGACAAATAATATATTTATATTGCGTTAATAGTTTTTGATTAGTTGAAATTAGAAATATGTTTTAATGTACTAAATAATACAAATTCATCGATAAGAGAGACATTTAATTCAAAATAATTAAGGGTAAGATAAAGATACAGAAATATTGTAAAAAGGAAAATAATGGATAATAAATAATAAACATTAAGATGTACGTAAGTCTGGTGACAAAACCTGACGGTTGTTAGGCTTAGGAGTGAAGTATTTCTTCACTGCCAAGCCTATGGAAATAAGGATGAGATTAGCACTTTAAGCAACTACTTTATTTTATTCATCACAATGTTCTTTTTATGATGATCATCGTTGTTCTCGTAGAAAGAAACTCTGACTAGTTCCAATTGTAAAATGCTTTTTTGCTTTACATCTATAAGATTAAGATGACTTGAATCCCTTTCTGTGAAAACAAATACATTATTTTCATTGACTCCACCTACTAGGCGATTATGTACAGAAAAAAGAAACAATTTATGGAGATCTAATAAACGTTTTATTTAGCTAGTAAAATTACAAATGGAGGATATAAGGAAAACATTCAAATTAAATTAGCAAAATAAAGGAGAACCGTTTAACAGGAAAGAATTTTGGTAGTATTTAACATGTACTATGCAGTTAGAAAGAAAATTGGATAGTATTAGATAAATAACTGCTCTTTCGCTTACATGCTTTTTGAGTTTACCGGATTCTGTGATAAGTAATAACCGTTCAAACCGACAGTCAACTTTTATAAATAGACTTTCTATAATCCGCACGAGAAAATTATGATTGCCTTAAAAATTTTATCATAACTTATTTTTTTAAACCATTATATTAATTATACGTATAACTATCAAACTGATGGATTGATTGAAACAATGCTGTAAAAAAAGAAGCCAAAAACAATAAAAATTATACACGACCTAAGTTTTCGATTAAGTAAAATTTTAACTGGAACTGGAGGAGAATAGAGACGGACATGGTGAAAGGGATCTGCTTCAGAGCACAAAACACACACACACACACACACACACACACACACACACACACACACACACACACACACACACACACACACACACACACACACACACACACACACACACACACACACACACACACACACACACACACACACACACACACACACACACACAAGGAATTTTGCAAAATCTAGATATAAGCGAATCGCCCTTTATTAATGTAAACACTGGATTAAAAAAAAATTACCTCAATTCTTTCTTAAGTAAAAATCATCCTTACTAACGAAAGGATACACCTGAATTTATAAGCAAAATAATATAATATCTATTTAAAAGGCTGATTTTTACATTACTTTTTTTTAGGATTCGTTTAAACTACAAAAAAAAGGAGTTAATATTTTTATATTATAATTTTACAAAGTCGCAAAAGAAAAAAATAATTTCTACGGTTTTTGATATAACCTTGGTAAAATATAAAAACGTGTGTGTTGAAAATATTTTTAAAATGTTGCCTTATATCCATACACTTATTGAATTTCACCTGTGTTTTGTATATTACGTGGGTAATGATAATGATAATAATTAATATAATAATAATAATAAATACTTTATTTTCAATATTTAAAAAATATATATTATTTAAAAATAATAATTACACTAAACAGAGTGTATCACGAAGTTCTTCCTGGACTTTCATAATCTATTCTACTTGTAAAAATAATGGAAAAAGTTCACATAAACATACGTTTTAAAATGCTTAGTTTTTTTGAGTTACGGGTATTGAAAGATTTCGTTCGAATTTTAGTTACTCCGGTGAAATGAGGTGTACTGAAATTTTTAGGACGTTAATTAAGGGGCAGAAGAGATTTCTTATGATTTTGGCTCTAAGATAGTGTTAAGAGGGAGATAGACCTATCGAACTGGTGAGCAAATTCAAGTATTTGGGATGTAAAGCATCATACAAAGGGAAGTGGATATCGACGATAAAATTGAAAATTTTAATAGATTAAATGGTCCAATAAAGGCAGCTCTGAAGAATAAGATTAAGAAGGATTTTCTTCTCAGAGATACGTAGAGAACTTGATGTGTATAATCTGAATTGTAAGGTTGAGGAGTATCAAAGACAACGAAATCTGTTGCCTGTTACGTCATCAACAGGCAACTGCCTAAATACGTGAGGATAAGAAGAAGAAAAAATAGAAAATAACTGTTAGTATCGGGAGTCAGAAAAAATAAACACGTATAGGAAGTATAAAGGATGTTTTAATTTTATATTATTAACTATAATAACATCTGTACCTACCTTTATTTAAAATATTTTTGTCTATGTTTCTTATTTAACGATGTTTTTAATCTAAATATTCCCATACGTTCTCATAATCGAGATTTCTGTCTAAGTGCTAAACCTAGTGGAAAAGGGAGAAATAAATAATAAAATAGCAGTTAGGTGGAAAATCTATTTTTATAAATAATAGATATAAAATTTTAGAAATAAACCGACTTAGAGTTTGTACTTTTTATAATATTACCTGAAATAAATCAAGAGCTTATAATAATGTTTAAATGGATGACCAATTTGGTATTCTCCATTAAAAAAGAATAATAAGTAAATAATTTAAATATTTGTTTTTCTGTACATATCTTTTTTTAATTCAATTGGAAACTAAATTTTTTCAGTCGAGTGTTTACAGACGCATTAATGAAAAAAAAAACATCATACAATTAATTCCACATTAGAATTTAAGAATTACGGATTTTGTTACCTTCGTACCAGTAAATAAATTAAAAAATGTTTTACAGTATATCACTAATCAATTTCATTCTAAAAAGGCCTTTAATATATGATGTATCTCAATTGGTGGTTATATAGAGACTGTTACACGACAGTTCTACTGTAACTATTATTGATTTCCAATATGACGAAAGAAAAACAATTAGGCCAATTTTTAAAACTGCCCAAAAAGGAGTGTAATGTATTTAGGGGTATGCATGTGTATTTATTTATATTTGTACCATAATAACAGTCAGCAGCTGAACCGGTTTAGATGTATGACCCGTCGTTGGAATCCTTACGTTACCGGGAGTACCATAGACTATACATATATGTATATAGAATGTTTCCAAAATGAGGGGCTGGCTATAATTTTTTGGATTCTACTTGTAAAATAAATAAAAAATATCCTTAGGAAAAATGGGAATTTCTCCTTCATATTCTCCCTATCCAACATTTTTTTATTTTTGTATAAAAATTTACAGAACTTGAGTTCTCAGGTTCGGATTGATGAATAACATTAATATTGCGTAAGCGTCTGATAATAAAGTTTTAAAATTAGCAAAAAATCAGGACTTAAATACCTTCGCAAATTACAAAATGGCGGGCATGTTTATTTTTCAATCCTTTATATCTCCATAAATATTACTTTTATCAAAATTTATGTTATTTGCTAAAATATTAAGCCTTTTATTTTGAACAAAATGATATTTTACTTTTTTAAATCGGTACACAAATAGTTGAGTTACGGGAGAAACCTATGTGTCATAATTGTTAGGTCTGTGAGAAAATTATTACTTAATTTGATACAATTTACAATACTAGAATTAACAATAAATAAAAACAATTAATATTTCGTTGAATTGAACGTAAAGCGGAGGACACGAAAACAGACACATAATTACAAGATCAATTTTCTGCCGTAACTCGGCTATTTGTTAACCGATTTTAAAAAATAAAATGTCTTTTTTTAAATAAAAGGCTTAATATTTTAGTAAATAACATAAATTAAAAAAAAAAAAACTAATATTTATGGAGATATAACGAATTGAAAATTAAACATGGCCGCCAATTTGTAATTTGCAAAGGTATTTTTGTTAAGTCCTGATTTTTTGCTAATTTTAAACTTTATTACCAAGACGGTTACCGTCTTGGTAATAAAATAACAAAATGGCGGGCAATGGAAGAACGAAGGAGAAATTGCGATTTTTTCTAAGGATATTTTTTGTTTAGTTTTACGAGTAGAATCCGAAAAAGTATAGCCAGCCCACCATTTTAGAAACACTTTGTATATATGTTACATATATATAAATATATATTTATATCAATTTAAAAAAATTTGAAAACAAGATTATTCTATATACAAATACTATATACAAAATTGCCACCTGCACGCTCTTTGACTATCCTATATTAGTAATTATCCTATATTAAACAGCAATGTTTTATTTGGATGACGTGTTTTCTAGTTAATAGTAATGTTTATTCTAGTAATATTTATCTCATGTTAAGCAAAAGAATAAACATTTCCTTGTAACCTCGTAACGCTTCAACTTAGTTTTTTAAATAGTTTTTGATGAATGATTTATTTTAAATCGTGTTCTTTTTACGAATGAACAATATGCTTTATAAAGTTTATTCCGGTATTTCACTGTTGTTAATAAAACAAACTTTTAAAAATGAATAACTTAAAAAACTACTTAAAAGAGTAAAAAAATTCCTTTTAAATTTTTGTTTATACATCGTCTCACTGAAATCGGTATAAAAATATAAACATCTTACTTACGATTAACTTTGGTGTCGATTTCAAAAGTTGAAATTAAACAAGCATTTTCTAAGTTTCATATTTTATTAATTTCATTGAAATTTTTATGTAAAAGTATTTATTTGTATTTTATGATATGTAGTTAAATAAATAAATACAAAAAGAAGATTATTTCTATATTTGTGGAGGACTTAACGAAAGTTGAACGGTGGAACTGTTGTTTTATGTTCTTGAAAAATGAATTTTTTTTTCACGTTGGGGATTCCCTTATTCAGGGGAAAGCATTCGGGTAAAATTAATTTTTATGAAAATAATCCTTAAGAGGCGATAATAGATTTATAAGGGAACTTTTTAAAATTATTTAAAATACAAAGATACAGCCAGCTATAATTCTAAATAAACAATGTTGTAACTTTCTAGCAATGGGTTGAAAATGTTTGACAATACTGAAGAGTAAGAGGTATAAAAAAAACTAATATTTTTAAATTTTAAATGAAATAGGTAACTTGTGAGATGGATTTTAATATAAAATAAATTTTTTTAAATTAGAAATAAATTTTTTTTTACCACAGACCGTTGGACTGGGACTTTTTATAATGGTTTGAATGCTTATTGATGTAGAAGATATAGATGCATAATAACTCTTAACTTCTTTTCTGAACCATGATACAACTTTAAAATATATATATATATATATATATATATATATATATATATATATATATATATATATAAAATAATTTTTTTTTTTGGGTGGCTGAATATTCTTTAAAAAATAATTCAGGTGGTAATTTGTAATCTTGATAAAAAACTTTTTATAACTTTTGTAAGAAAAATCGTTTGCTAAATTTCCCCAATAAAGTGAGGTGTGGCACTGTCTTGTTTTCAGATACGATGTTTATAGTGAGTGATGGGATGTAGGTCTGAACTTCGTTGCTACGTATGGCACATTTTGAACTTATGAGTTTACCATTGTATTGACACGTTACTTAGTCGATGGTTGAGGCATTTACAGTCACAAGCGTTGGTATTAAAATTGGAGTAGGAGCAAGGTTCGCGCTTCCACGGACTCGATTAGCTAGTTCACAGGGTGATATTATAGGAAAACAAGAGTGAAGATGTACGAAAGAAGCCTAAAGCAAAGGCGTTGGCTGAGATAATAATTTTTACTGATGTATATGTCTGCCGAGGCATTTGCATCGATGGCATCCCGACTGAGGCCTGGCTGAAGACTGTGACATGTAACTAGTTAAAGGGTCTAAAGACGACCTCCGATAAAAACCCCTCAGGGCTTAGAACGGAGGGGGTGGTGTGGCGGCTGGAATCGCCACAAGGTGGGCTGTCTTCCCCTATGGGGTTGGGATGCCCCAATAAAAATCTGAAAATTTATTTCGCCCAAAATACCATCATTCCTTTTTACATTTTTTTTTCAAAAATTTGTTACTATCTTTTCCCTCTAAGGTAGTACTTGTCTATCAAGTGTGAAGAAAATCGGTCAACGAAGTCCACAGTAATAACTCCAAATACAGGCCAATATATGGAAGTACATACATATATCCAAATATGCACAAATGTCCGTCTAACAAAAATGGATTTATATTATTAGAATAATATTTTTTTCAAAAATTATTTAAAATTTATTTAAATATATTTTGTATTAAAAAAAAAAGAACTTAAAATATCTCCTTAAGGTACAAAACTGAAAAAAAAAATTTTATCAATTTTTTTTTACCGATCTTTATACTTTCCCATTTTAGCTTGTAGCTTCTATAGCAGCGTATATTGCTATAACTGAAAAGTAAAATGAAAACAATGTAAAGAACAAGCAGAAATGAGGAAAGATGATTTCCTGGGAGAGGCTTCTTTCTCAAAGGAAAGAAAAATCGTCTTTTCTTATCCCTCACCAATTTTCCTTATTCTTAATTCTTTCGTCCCCATTTTAGATTTTGTAGGTGGTAGATCTGACCCTGATAAATTTCATTCTGATGGTTCTAAGGCCTTTAAAGTTAGTGAATCAAATCAGATGCTATCAGTGACCGGTTCTGGTAGGTTGTTAATCAGAATAACCCTTTATATATATATATATATATATATATATATATACATATATATCAAGTAAAGTTCGTTTCAGTAATGACTCTTACAACATAAATAACATAGTTTTGGTTTCATCTAACCTGTATTTAAATCTATTGATCATCATAGTTTTTTGTCTCTTTATTATTAAAATCAATTACATAAATGTTTTACACAAAAAATTACGACGAAATCTGATTTAAATTAATGGAAATTCGACTGAAAACTAAATTTTTAATAAAGAGAAGAATATAATTTAAGTTCCATCAGTAGGAAGATCGCAATATTATGTAAATTTCATGATCTAGTTGTTAGAAATAAAATAACATTAGAATTATAATAATCTAGAGATATATAGAATTTAGATATATAATATATAATCTAGAGTTAAGTTATATGAATTTTTTTTTTTTACTGTTAATGTAGAAAATTCCAGAATTGTCCCTTTTTACTTGGGTTAACTAAATAGTGGTCTAATGTTTAATTACAATGACAAAAAATTGGAAACGTCAGAAATTATAAGTATTTCGATGTTGATTTCAGTATCACTGGAATTTGTTAATTTTTTAAGGAATAATCCCTTAGAAAATAAAATAAATTAGAAGACAAGAAGAATTGAAGTTAACAAGGTGGAAGTATTAAGGTTATGGGAAAAGCAAGAGTCAATGTTTGGGAAAGTAAAACGGAGCCCTATATTATAGTACTGCCATCGTTCTAGCACGGTCCACGATCTACGGATGAATTAAAATTATTGTATTCAATTTGTTTTTTTTTTGTTAGTGTAGACAGTCGTACATTTTTAATAGCCCGTTTGCTATTAAAAGAATCCCAACGCTCGCCTTATAATGGAGATTAATAATGTTAGGAACGCCTTCAATTAAATATCCATTAATGTATTACAGACGTCTGGTAATAGTAAATATTAGAACATTTGAACAAAAATCATAGGATATTCTAGGTTAACCTGATAAAAGAATTATTTGAGTCATATGATATAACGATGTCGGTGAGGTGTGATGTTGGAAGATCTCCTTCTGCTGCGAGAAATAGTGCTAGAAAAGTTAGCAAATTGATAAGAAGAGGCTGGCAGCTTTTATTTTGGGGAGATCCCAGAGCATTAATGTAGTCTGCACCAGAACTACATTAAATATTGTTAATTTTGCATTAAAGATTGTTCGATTTGAGATTTAATAAAGAATAAAAATTTGAGCCGCTTACTGTTGAAGTGTTCTATTTACAATAGAAATGAAGAAATTTGATGGAAATTTTTTTCTTTTATAAGGTATATTTTGTTGGGAATAATAAAATAATGGTTTTATTATTTAATATTGTCGCGTGTTCTCAGTTCGACCAGGATATTGACAGACTAATAAACTAAAAATTTCCTATAAATACAATTTATTACTCTAAAATTATAGAAAATAAAATAAATTATCATAATAAATATATGATAAACAAAATAGTAATTCCAATAAAAACAAAATTTGTTTAAAGATAGTTAAATTATAAAAATCAGAACACAGTCTAATTTACTAAAAATGCTATTTGACCGCTAGAACCTGATATTGCATTAACAACAGGATAACACTAGAAAAGTCTAACGTTCATACAGTTCAGTTTACTGCAAACATTATTACTGTTTACAATAGAACTACCTTACACTTTATGAATGAGTAGAATATTGCCACTTTCACTACTCTTTACCAATAACTGACTGAACAACTTCCTGCATTCACCTATTGCCAACGCTCGAATCCTCGTGACGTACTCTTCACTCGTTGTTACCACACACTTATTGATTTTGCCGTCACCCCAACCGCATCGAACTTGGGCTTGTGAAACTGCTCACTATTATCGCTTGTTATGACGACTACGCCGTATGCGGCCTCGCAAAACTACTGAGTGTTTCCGCTGATCCCTGGTAGCATTTATATCCCCTGGCCTGCAGAACCAGTACCCGTCACATCTTTTTAATTGTTGAAGCGTAATAATTTTCATCATCCGCGACCTTTTGTTTTTCGATAGATTCTCATTCCAGTCCGGTAACCTTTCTGGTCGAACAGCTTTTGAAGGTACCATTTTCTGTATTAAAAAGAACAGATTGTTAAACAGAACTGTTAATCTTTGAAAAAATCACTTTTAGTTCCTTCTTTTCATTATTATTTTCTCTTTTTTTCTTAACTGGAAGAAATCCGTTACCTTGGTCCGTTATACTGGTCCTGTTACAGTATAATGGTTTAAAATAATAATAATTTTATTAGATAAAATAATACTAAGCTAACCTAACCATACCTTCATTTCAATAAAATTAGTGATTTGTATCTTCATCTATAATACACAGCGGAAATTAATAGTTGTGCAAGTTTACTGATTAGTAAAGTTTTCTAATTACTGTATTGAACAGTAGTTAAATGCAATCCATATTTATTAAACTTGAAAGCAAGTGAGGAATCAAGTAAAACAATGTAGTTGTTTAATTGTATACTGCACTACATAAATATATGTTTGTTATTATGTGTGTATATGTGAATACAATCGCCAAGTTTATTATTAATTTCCTTTGTGAAATCACTTTGTATAACTAAATAAATTACGGAACTACGTGTTACTTAATTTCAACTAAACCCTGGAATAAGCAAACTTGTATTATATGGACTGACATGTTTTGAATATGTCAGTATATTATTTCTAGCTGATAGTTAAAAGGAAATTAAAAAAAAAATTGTGTAGTCAACTGCTTAATTTTTGGTACTTTATTATACCCATTACTGTGACTAAGTGAAATTTTATTATAAAAGTAAAATATTTTAATTACCAAAGTTATATAACAGTCAATAAATAGTTATAAATTTTAGAATAAATTTTGTCATTTAAAATCCTGGGTATAAATACCTGATGTGACTGGGATATTCTGACGTTTCTTTTTTCAGACCTCCTTACCGGTATATTAGCGGCCTGGTGTTTATCATCACGAAGGTTTTGGGTTTGAATACTGGTCAGGGTTGATATATTTTAATTTGCTAAAATATTAATTTATTGTCATAAAAATGTTGTAGTTGCTATAAATGGGCGTAAGCCTGTAGTTATCTTAGATAGAACTAATAAATAACTTATTATTATTATTACGTTTGATTGTATGTTAATTTATTTTAGTCAAAGGTTAGCTGAATTATGTTAAATAATTAAGAAACAAATTAAAATTACTATATTACAAGAATATTGATACGGTAACAAAAATTAATTTTAATTTCTTGACATCATAGCTGTCATAGCTGTCAAGAAATTAATTCCTTTTAAAGCAGAAAGGAAATTATGGTAGTCAGTCAAAAAATGGGATACGGTTTCTTGCATTTTTCGACGTTTCATGACCCAGGGTCCCCAAAAACAAAACAAAGTGGGGAGTAATATTCATACGTATGTACGAGTCGACGTGTATGAAAATTAGTAACTAATTTATCACTGGATTAACCGATTATGATGAAATTTTGTAAGAGACTCCTGTATATGGGCAATTTGTTAACAAAAGTTTGGGATCATTATCGCCAGGGGATGGAGTAGATAGTTTTTTTTTGGGGTCAATTTTCTCAAAATTTTGCAAACATAACCCTACTTTATATTACGTGGGGTTATATTCAGTACTTATGTTCATGCTTATCTTACCATTTAAAAAACAATTTAGCCCCAAATTCTCCCCTTCCCCAAAAATCGATAAAGGCTAATTTTTTACTTATTTCATATTGTTTTAACCAGTTTTTTTTAATGTCTTTCTAAGCATATTATTAAGTGGGAAAAAATACCTTATGAGTAATATTGTGGTGGGGAAGCCGATCAAAGTTCAAAAATATCGATTTTTTTAAAATTTTTCATGTAATCATTTATTTTTCCATTATGTACGAATAAATAAATAATCAATGCCAGGAATGTATAATAACTTTGAATCTTTTTTCTTTTTTTGTTAAGGATTAAATTTGTAGTTATGAAATAATTTTTGTCTTATAAAATTATAAATAAATTTATTATTATCATAATTATTATTGCCAACCTTCGGAATGAATTATAATTATCGTTGAATGTCCCATGTTAATTGGTGTAAATCTCGAATTATTTGAGCAAAGGGAAATTGTATTTAAATAATCAACAAAAAATTTTTAATTTACTAGTGCAGGAAAAAAGTAATAAAAATAGAACAACGGATCAAAGAATATTGAAGGTTATTTAATTATTTTTTTTTTAATGAACAATATTTTTATTTTTCATGAAATAAAAATTGTGAGAAATATTGAAAATTATTTATCGGTGATTTTTTTTTTCTTTTTTTGTGTATAATTTTGTTTCAAGTAACAATTCAGTAATTGTTTTACATTTAACTTCGTCCAGCTACATTATTTTATTTACCTCATACAAAGAGAATTTTATAAAATTTCTACACGTTAAATAAATTAAAATATTGAATCTCAAAGAAAAATTTAAATGAAATTTTACTAACGTCCAGTGCAATTTAATGTGAACATTTTAAAGTGGTAAACAAAAAAATTTAAAACAGTTAAATAAGTATCAAATTCTAACTATAAAAAAACAATGTATAGAGAGAAAATATTTAACATATTAACGTCAGAATTTTATATTTCTGGAAGTAAAATTGAAAAAAAGACCGTGAATATTTTGTCTTTGTCTCCTCTGGCGGAAATGTATTTTATTAACATTCATCTAATAATTGTATGGATGAAAACATGCTGGAATGTAAATATGATTTTCAAAAAACTATTTACGATATTTTAATTCCAATAACTTTCAACGATATTTATCGCCTTATTATTAAATTAGTTACAGTGGATATCTCCATTACAATTTTAATGTGATTAGTTAACTCAGTATCAATAAATTTATTATAACATTTTCAGCCTCATTAAATTTTGAAAATTTATGTAGTAAATATGAAATATTGTAATAACAACCTATAATACGTTTATTAATGTTTATTAAAGTTAATTTGAAGTTGATTATAAGTTTATGAAATTTTAAAATTCATCACCCAAAAACTCATTTTCATTACTTGTTACAGCAATTCTCAAATCTCATTTTTTTGTCTCAAATAAAATTTACTATAAGTTACACTATTACAGAAATCATAAGTAAATATGATCATATACAATCACATGTAGAGAGGTTTCCATTGAAGCCTCTCAAAAAGTACATACTAATATTTTTATATAGAATATTTAATGTAAGTACACAAATAAAGTTAGAACAGATAACAGTGCCACTGGTAGTTCAACACAAAATAAAAACAATCATAAGAGTTCATAAACAAGTGAAAATGAGATTGTAATTAATAACGAAATAATACTAACTAAAACTGAACGAAGTGATATAATGATGCAGAGAGTTCGAAAAGTTGCTGTGCACTGGAATTATGGAAGTCTAATGACGAAATTTTTTTAATTATTATTTTGTATTTTTATTTCATTATTTTACAAAAATTGGAATGGTTTATAATAATGTTGAAAATGACCTCCTCCAACATCACTATAACACTGCACATGTTTCAGTTTGTTTTCAAACACTTTAACTAGCTGATGTACCGGAATCTCTCGTACGTAGTTATTGCGGATTTTAGTTCACCAAATCGTTGTAGTACACTGCTTGTTTCAGTATACCTTGTAGAAAGTAATCTGAAGGGGTCGAAGCGATCGTGCAGGCCACAAACCCCTCGAAGTGATACATTCACCAAAGAAATTTCGTAAAAACGTCATTAACCTGTTAGCTGTGTGCGCTGTGGCACCATCTTGTTGGAACCAACCGTGATTGATTTCTACTTCTGTAAACAGACTAATGAAGTTTGTTAAAACAGCACAGTAAAGATCACTTAACTGTGTTTCAATTGATATTGGATCCACAATGCACATTCTACTCTCACCGACCAGGACTCCAATTTTCGATTCGTGTAAAGATTTTTCGTGTAATTCATGGGGGTTAGTTGTCGACCACAGTCTTTATTTTATGAATTAATATACCCTCCCAGATGAAACTAAGCATTATTTATAAAAAACGTAATGTCGAGGATACCTACGATATTTTGGTCAATAAAACGTTTAAACCATTGACAATAATTTAATATTTTGGTACGATCTGTAGGTTCTACTTCTTGAACACACACTGTAGCTGAAAAGTTTCAGTTGTTTTCTTATAGCTTATTGTGTGGTAACAAATCCGATATCTTTTCTTTTTTTTCCTGTTTAGCCTCCGGTGATTATAAGATAATTATAAGATTATAAAGATTAAGATAATACTTCAGAGGATGAATGAGGATGATATGTATGACTGTAAATGAAGTGTAGACTTGTAGAGTCTCAATTCGACCATTCCTGATATGTGTTGTTAGTTTAAACCGAACCACCAAAAAAACGCCGGTATCCACAATCTAGTATTCAAATCCGTGTAAAAATAACTGACGTTACTAGGATTTGAATGCTGGAACTCTCGACTTACAAATCAGCTGATTTGGGAAGACGCGTTCACCACTAGACCAACCCGGTGGGTTAAGTTCGACATCTTGTTGCTGTGCTAACTTACGCATTGACTTTGATGAACTTTCGACCATAGCATCTGAAATATCAAGCAGCTTCTTTTCGTTTAGGTGGTCTTCCGCTTCAATAAATGTCTTGAAGCTTTACAAGTGTCTTAAACAGAACCTTTGCCCGAAATATTTCGATAAGAGTTAGAATTGCATTACGGTGAGGAAGAGGATTATTTGGAAATTTTTCAGAAAACTTGCGTTTCACTTAACTTATCACTTTCACGAAAGACGTGTTCAAAGAGAAAAATTCGTTCCTCTACCGAAAGAACCGTTATGTTTTTCGCAACTATTGATTTCGACAAACAAAACAAAAAGAAATGAAACGAAGCACGTTCAGTCACAACTCAACTAACGTCTTGGTTTATTACTGAGAAACGCCCAACAAACCCGCAGGGGCACCCGGGAGTTAGAGGCAGGCAATAAATTAAGATCCGACTGGCGAGCCGACCTGTCATGTCGTACGTACAGCCGATAGGCGGGCAGGCTCATTAGAGTGAAAGGGCACACCCCCGAACAAATTAACTCTTTTATATCATACTAATTTTTAATTTATTAATTTTCTTTTTTCGTTTAATCTAAGACGTTTATAATATTTCACTTTAATCCATAAAAAGCACAATTTAAATCTAGTAGGATTTAAACTGCAATTATGATTTTAAATCAGACTTGAATCGATAGAAAATATTTATACATATTACAATAAGCACATTTACATCATTAACATTACAACCTCATATTTTTATATCTCAATTTTTCGGTTCAGTTAATATCAGTTTTAACTCGTTTACTTATTTCATTACCTTTATACTGCTTTTTTTTAATTAATGATCTAGAAATTCCTTATAGTATAATTAAAGATGGTATTTGTTCTGTTTAATAATGGTATTTGTTTTCTTTTTTTTTTACTAATAATTTGAAATTATTAATGAAGTGAAAAAATCCCCAGAATCTGCAATTATTTTTCCGTTACACATATTATTCACTTTTTTATTACCTTCATTTTAATTAAAATTATCATAGACAGAAAAATATTGAAATTTGTGTAGTAGGTTTGAGATAAATGAGAGTCTTTAAACTTCTAACAAACGAAAAACGAGATAAAGGTAGACATTTTTAATTACTCTTTTGTAGGTTCATAAATCCACACAGTCTTATTGAAATACTAGTGACAATATTTGACTTTTGCCTACTTTTTTCGTACTGCTTCCACTAATCATAGAAATTGTATATATCTTTCTAAAAATAAATTATTAAAAACAAAAATCCTTTAAAAAATTTCATTTTGCACAGAAGAATCCCTAGATGAAATTATAAGGTTTCAAAATTGCCTTAAATATTAAATTTTTCTATATTTAATAGAAAAATTAGTCGCGAGTTATATATCAGATTAATTAACTTCTAACTGATATATATATATATATATATATATATATATATATATATATATTTATGTAAGATAATTAACTGAAAGAGTGCCTGATAATCAAAGATGAGCGAAATTGCATTCAGGTCACTGCGTTTGTTTATTCACCTTTAAAAAAACTTTTTGAAAATGTACTGTACAGTCAGACTATCACAATGTCTCAGTTTTGTAATTGAAAGTATTCATTTAGTTTTTTTAGTTAACCGGGTTCTGCATTATCCTTTATGTGTTAGTTTGAAAGGGAAACCTGAGATATGTTTTCAAAGAATCTTGGAATAATCCGACCTAGTTCCGATAACAGTACAAGAGGTGAATAGATTTTAAATAGTACAACCTAAATTCCTTTTAAACTTTTGTAGGGAAACTTTTTAACCATTTATATAGTTCAGGAGCAAAATGGACCGATTTTAAAACCCAGTCCACACTCCTATATCTCCTTTAATTGTGAGTAAGTAAAGATAAAAGATATTATTATGAACGATCTCTCCTGAAGACCGTTAACACGTTGTGATAGATTTTAGACCGAGGTTGAACTGTATAGGTGACGAATTGAAACATCGCCTTGTTGCTTATTGAATTATTATTTAATTACTTGTCGTCTTGACATTGCGGTAACGTGTAACTGAACATTTAATACATAACATTACAAATAAATTAAACTTAATAACATATAACTTATACCAATACACTAAGCGTTCATCCGAACATCCGAACTTTCAGTCCATCCGGACTGAAAGTGCATACGACCGCTCTGAGTCAGATTCGAGCGCCGAATGAGATAGAAGTCGCTACGTTATAGTGACCACTCCTTACGGTATTATGACGTAGGACATTGCGTGTTCAGATCGCCTGACCAAGCTTGTCGGAGAGCCCTAGTCCTCGCTAGGTAGCAGCACCGGACGGCACAAGTGGATCGGAACACATATCTTAAGGATGGTAAATAGTGTATAGTATGCCTGATTTTCTCATTTTCAGGTCGGCATTCTTTTTCAACTCGTATTTACTTTAATTCTTTAGGAGTCATTAAACAAACATATATTTGCTAGCTATGATATTTCAAATATTTTTGCCAAACTTCAGCCTTCTAACTATCCAGAAAATTAGAGAATTAACGTTGAGCGAAATGAAATCTTACAGATACTTTGGTTCAGTTTGAGTAATTGAAAAATAAAACTTATTAATATATCATCAAATATCCACGTAAAAAAACTGCAGTGGTAGTTTTTATTTAATTAGTAATAAAATACAAATAGTGGTTACTGATCATAGTTTAGAAAGCTTAAAGACATAGATGCGCAGTACTTCAATTTATTTGACGTAGTGGAGGCAATACTAATAATATAGTTAGGGAATAGTGTACTGCGATAAGACGTCGTAGTATACTAGAAGCCAGTCGCTGGTTTCTTGTTACATATCCAACCAACCCATCCAACTACCCTGCGCTTTAACTGAGCTTACTAAACTTTGACAAGTAATAATATTTTTACTACATATTTTAAAGTTCTTTTATAATTTCTGTTATTTAGAAGAACTTAGTGAAATTTTTATTTGGAATTTCTTGTCAAGATTATTAAAAAAGAAGTTTATACTATTCATTCTTTCAATAGAAATAAAGAATTACCAAAAATATACTAGAACAAACTTTTGAAAAGTTAATCGCTACAGCGGTTAAAACAGTAGGTTTTAACTTTCATTTAGTCTAAATATACTACAAGCTCAAACCTTGTATTTAAAAATTATTTTTAAAATAGTTTAATAAAAGTTATGTTGTTCCAAATATTCAATTCAAATATCATCAACAGATATTTACTATAATCCAGAATACATTAACTTTTTTCCTACTCCCCTGGGCCGGACATACAATTAAGTAAAGCTCGGCCCAGGAGAGTCTCCTTTTACTTTAAGAGAGCCTCCTCACCTACCGGCTGAAAGTCCAGCATGGCAGGTCTGCCCCCCAGTCGGATCTTTTATCTTCTGCCTGCCTCTAATCCCCGAGAGAGAGTAATCTCGGCCCTATTACGTCATTCCCGCCACCCCCACCTACGGAGACCGGATCGGTCTGTAAAATTTCGTGCTATTTGCCTCTAACCACTGAAGCATTAGCCTGTTTTATAGAAAAAATTTTCTATAAATCAAAAAGGATTACTTAATTTCATTTTTTCTCTGTTTAATCTCTACCAGTTTTTATTTCTATTTTATAAAAATATTTTTATATATAGTTGCATCAACAATTAAAGCCATTAGTGACGCATCAATACTAAATGAATGTACGGTAAACGTATAGTCTAGAACAGACTCAGGCCAACCATCTCTGAGACGTGAGGTTAATTGAAACCCAAGCACAAAAGAACACCGGCAACCACGTTCTAGTATTGAAATCCGAATAAAAGCATATCTGTTTTTTACGACTTGTGCCTTAGAACGGTTTTGTTAGTTTTTGTAAGTTTTTTTTAGGATCTATTAGCATAAATCTTTACTATGAATTGAAATTTAACCTCTATTGCAAGATTTTTCTTAGTTGTGTAAATTTTAAATTTCTAAAAAATTACTTAAAACTCATGTTTTTTTTCCATACAAGCCAATCATAATTAAATTATGTTTAAATAAATAATTATTTATAATTTAAAAATAAAGTAGTTTAATCATGAACCATTTTTAGTAAAGATTCTTACAATTTATGTAAATACTTGAAATATAACATTTTACTTACCTGTAAACTAATATTTAATGGACTGCTATGTTCCCAGAATGTTCTGTTATATTCATCTGGATCAGAAATGCAGGTTCTCCGTATTAGAGTCACTGAAGATGAATTTTCAATATCTAAATCTTCTTCCATCTTCTGATATAATAAAGTATTTTTTTAATAAAAATCATATAATTTAATTAATATTTATTCTTTTATTTATTTATTTCATTATTATTACTTATTTTTATTAACTTATTTTTTTTAGATTAAACTTTACTTTATGAGTAGTACATATACTAATTGAAAATAAAATTTAAATTAAAATATAAAAATATTCCTTAAATTGTTTTTAAACTGATTTTAATAGTTATTACACTAATATATATAAATAACGCAGATGTTCTTATGAATTTTTAAAACTGGAAGAATTAGTTATATCATAAAGGGTAATAGATTTTATGACCATTTTATTCGTATTTATTAGATCATTAAAAAAATAATAAAAAAGCCGACCTCCATGGCTGAATGGGTAGAATCTCGGAAAATCATGCGAAAGTCCCGGGTTCGAATCCCGGTGAAGTATGGCATTTTTTCATACGCAATCAATCTCCACCGGGCTAATGAACATAACTTTTGATGCACCCTCCTTCATAACAAAAACAAATGAAAGTAAAGAATAGAAAAAATATTTGATAAAAAATAAATTAAAATAAAACTACACTACAATCTTAAACTTTTTAATAATTCAACGAATCAGCTTAAGTAGTCTTTTCCTGTTTTTAAATAAGGCGTTATCAAGTTTACAACAGTCTCAAAATATTATTGTTAATTCATCTTGTCGCCGTCTTTGTCATGATTGTGATGAATCCAAATCGACGAGTTACAAATGGCGTTAATCAGTCTTTGAAAGTAATACAGTTAGACTTGTACCGAATACTTAAGTGAAGATCTCAGGTATAAGGCTAAATATAATCTGCTTTTTAATGTGGTTAACATACATTAGTACCATGCGGTTGGTTAACATGCTTCACCTTCAATGAACAGTAAAGAAAGGACCGGTAATATTGTAAGTCACTTCCCTAAAAAAGGAATGATATATTAACTTAAAATAAATGGTAATTATTTAAATATAAATGGTATTAATAAACTTAAATACTCTAATTTATTTTAATAATTTAGTACAATTTTATTAAGACATAGTAAAGTGTTTCTTTAGCTCATTTGTGTTTTTTTTCCACTTTACTGATTAAAAACTAATTTATAATATTTTTTTTTATTTTCCTTTTATAATCTTTATAAAGAAATTTTAAATTTCGTTAAAAAGTGGAGATATTATCATCCGTTATGATAGGAGTAGGGAGTAAGAGAATATTCTTTTGTTTGTAGATTTAAAAAATAAAATTAATTTTTCTTTTCATGTTGTCTGAAACATTATCATTTGAAACTTTTCAAAGGTAATTTTATTAAGACTTAGTAAAGTGTTTCTTTAGCTCATTTATTACTTTTTTCCACTTTACTGATTAAGAACTAATCTATCATATTTATTTTATTTTCCTTTTTTAGGTAGAATAAGTAATGTAAAGTTTAAAGTGATAGCAGTCTTCTTAATATACTTTTTTTCACTGAAGGATACCGTGGTTTTTATTTTACATTATACATCCAATTCTTTTTATGGCTGTAATACACCTAAATTCCAAATTAGTTTCTTTTCTTGAAAGTTACGATGTTCATTATAAAATCAGTCACTGTAGTAAAATTCGGATCAAGGTGTCACTTGTAAGGCTGCATTGGCATACCGGTATCCAATAATATATACGACTTAATGAAGGAAAACGGAAAACCAATTCACTCTTCAATTTTTTTTTTATAAGCCTGGAAAGTTATTTCTTATTGTCTTTGAGAATAGGTGCCGTTTTCAGAAATAACCTGTATATAACGTCAAGTTGTATGTAAACGTAAAATTATATCATCTAATTCACATAAAGTTAAATGTTATATCGAATTTTTTTCACTGATTTAGGGGTTAACCAATAAGCTTCATTCAAATAAAGATAAAGATCAACATTTTTACTTTTTAATATCCCTGATTGTTTTATATTAAATTTAAACCTTTTTGCAAGTCTATTAAATTTATAAAATAATAAAAGTGAAGTTAAAAATATAATTCTGTTGTATGGTAAATTTGTAAAAAATATATATCAGTAGAATATGTTAAAATACAAATAACATCACTTCACTATATTCAGTGATTGAAGTACTTCATTCGATTATATAAATATAATTTAAATAAATATATAAATATAATTTATAACATCTTAAACCTATTAAGATATTGATATACAATCGGCCTAATAATGATTCAGTTCGTAGTCTTAAGCTGGATTTTCAAGTATAATTCTATCAGTAAATTTTTTTAGTGGATACGATAAGTTAATTGAATTGAAGGAAAAGAAAAATTTAATACCGCTAATGAAAACCAAAAGTTAAGTAATTTTCGCTGACAAGTCTATTTGTTTTCAATGAAGAGTAATTACGGTGAAAAACTAACATGATTTTTACGCTTTTATTGAATACTATTTATCTAATATTTCCTACTTTTTTAGTTCTGTAGTGTGGAAAGAAAATTATTGATAAGAGATATAAAATGTTATATTGGATTTTAAAAATTGCATGTATTATACTATTTTAAAAAATTCAGTCTTTTTAACTGTTTATCTATATATATATATATATATATATATATAGAGAGAGAGAGAGAGAGAGAGAGAGAGGGAGAGAGCGAGAGAGTTGGGAGAGAGAACATATCACAGATCAGATTTTAGATTAAGAAAGATTTTCAGTTCAACTTTTATTTTTTACGGACAGTATATAAAGGAAATCACTGTGAAGGAATTATCTGTCTGTGAAGAACTCACTTTTCTTTTAAAAAGCTTCTGACCGATTAATTTCATCTGAAACAGATTTAAAGGATTTAATTTCAACTTTATACTAAGGATGCCACATCCTCATTATCAAAAATAATAAATGGTTTTTGGCTAATTTTCTTCTTGAATTTTATTCAATAAAAGAATAAATATGAATAAAATATAATCTTCATAAAATACAGTGCGTTCGAAAAGTATGCTTTAGAATTATGTGGTATATTCTGTTCTTTCGGCGTTAGGTTTGTTGCCCTGTGGGTTCGTTGGGCGTTGCACAGTAATAAACCAAGATGTCAATATTAAATTGTGATTGAACGTCCTTCATTTCGTTTCGTGTCGTTTCGTTTACTGCAATCAATAGTTGCATAGAAACGTACGGTTCTTTCCGTAGAGGAACGAATTTTTCTCATTGAACACGTCTTTCGTGAAGGTGATATATATACTGATTTAGTGAAGCACAAGTTTTCTGAAAAGTTTCCAAATACTCCTCTTCCTCTCGTAATGCAGTTCGAACTCTTATCAAAACATTTCGGTCAACAGGTCTGTTGAAGACACTGATCGAAGTGCAAGAGCACCTAAACTAAATTAAAAGAAGCTGGTTAATATTTCGGATGCTGTGACAAAGTCCATCAAAGTCAATGCGTAAGTTAGCACAGCAGCAAGATATCGGACTTGTTGCCGCACATAAAGCTGTAAGAAAAGAACTAAAACTTTTCCGCTACAAAGTAATGTATGTTCAAGAACTGAAATCTACAGATAATCCCAAAAGACTAAATTATTTTCAATAAACGTTTAACTGAACAAAGAACGTTTTATTGACAAAAGTTCTGTAGGTATCGACATTACGTTTTTTTTCACAGATGAAGTTTGGTTTCATCTAAGAGGGTATATAACTCACAAAATACACGACTGTTGTCGACAATTAATCCCCATGAATTACACGAAGCGAAAATTGGAGTCTGGGTTGGTGCGAGTAGAACGGGCATTGTAGGTCCGATCTTTTTTGAAAGTACAGTTAATATTGATCGTTATTGTGTTGTTTTAACAAAATTCATTAGTCAAATTAACAGAAGTAAAATTCAAATCACGGTTGGTTCCAACAAGAATGCGCCACAATGCGCACAGCCAAAAGGTCATCGACTATTTTTACGAAATGTCTTTCGACATTTCAATGAATCATTTTGAGGGGTTTGGAGCGTGCACTATTACCCGATCTGATTCGCCCTGATTACCTTCTACGGGCATATCGCAAGCTGTGTGTCGCAACTGACCATGCACGATTGACGAAGTAAAAACTGCAATAACGGCATTCGTACGATACATTCCAGTACATCAGCTGGTTAAAGTGTTTGAAAGCAAATTGAAATTTGTGCAGTGTTGTATTGTTGTTGGAGGAGGTCATTTTCAACCCCTTTTATAAACTATTCCAGTTATTATAATATTAATTTGTAAAAAATAATGAAATAAAAATACAAGTTAAACAGTTAAGTTTCATCATTACACTTCCATAATTCCACTGCACAGCAACATTCCGACCGCACTGAATTTAATAGTAAAACTTTTTAATTTCATTTAAATTTCGGGCATATTAGCTGCTTATTTTACTATAGAAAGGGACAAATTCTTTAATTTTTTACTGAGAATTGTTGAGAAAGGAGTTAAAATTATACATTTATTGCAAATATATTAAGCAGGTTAATTTTTTTTCTAATGAATTTCAAATTAATAATTTTCTAAATAAAGTAATAAAAGGAAAACCAGAAAATCAAGGATGATATTTTTTTACCCTATGATATTTCATTACATTAGGGAATTTTTCTCCAAAAAACTGAAGAAAAAGTATGCTTTTTGACTATTCTATAACCTAACTTTAAGTTGGATGGAAATTTCAAAAAATTTCTAAAATGAATTTTCGTTTTTTAAGAGCTGAATAAGAATATAACGACTAATATAACGATATGAATTGTTTTGCGTGTCGATTATTTGATTTTAAATTCCATTTCTCTTTTTGTACTTCTATTTTACTAGTGTCTGGAATTTTTTCTTTTGTAATTCAACGTAACCAGCTAAAAGCAAATAAATACAATTAAATGTTAAGAAGAGTAAAATGATGATTACAGCAAGTAAAGAAGGAGAGGAAATTAAAATTGAAAATCATGTAGATGATGGAACACGTGCATATATACGAATACCTGTGAGCAGTTGTACGTGAAGGTGAAAACATTGATAAAGAGGTCGAAAACAATCAATGAGTAAGTCAAAGTTTCTACGATTTTTAGACAATATCTGGGGAAAATGGATTGTATTAAAGGAAAAATTGATCTAGAAAGATTCGCCGATAATATTTTTATTCTTGCAGAATTCAGAAATGCATTACTTATAATAACCGATATTGATTCAATGCTAGCAGAGAAATTAATTTAAAAAGTAAAGAAGTGTAAAACAAACGTAATAAAGAGCGACATAAGATATACTGAGAGGATAAATATTATAATAAAAGAAAACTTTTTAAGTGATCAAAAACGACTTTTATTTAAATAGTAAAATTAGAAAGAGCGAACGAAATAAAGAAGTAATCAAAATTAGGGTTGCAATGAAAGAGAACGTAAAATAAATTTGCTACTTCATGAAATTTTTAACCTTTGTATGGAGTGTAGCGCCTAATCTCAGCGAAACAAAAAAAAAATATATACTTTAAAAATTTATGTTGCAAGATAACAGTTGAAAATTAATTTGGATTGTGAAATTTAAAAAGAAGAAGTTTTTGTTTAAGACGAATCGGAAGTCTGATTCTTGTAAAAATGCAAAACTGTAGTACAAATATTAACAAACTCAACGTTAATGAATTTTTTTATAAGTAAATCAGAGGAGAGATGTAAAGAGAATGATGACAGAAAGGTGAAACTGTTGATGAATGTTAAAGTTGTAGGCAGTAGAGACGCGTATTCTCAGATGGAATGTAAACGGTTAGAAAGACAGAGAAAACTGGAATGGGTGGGATTAAGAGTTTGGCTGTGCAACGAGACTAAGGAAAAGATAGGATGAGGTATCTCCAAAGCTATTGGAAATGGGCAGAATGGGAAGAGAAAACAGAAAAATAGGCAGAAAAAAGTATGTAGTAAATAAACAAAAAGATTAGCGCAAAATAGAAGCGATGCACGAATTAAATTTTAATCATTGTGATAGTGTGGGTTATTTTTTTAATCATTTTGTTAATAAAAAATAAATTTTTCCTCGTTGTAGCATGTGGGCCAACTCATTTTTTTAAATTCAAAACATTAGTATTTTAATTATTATGATTTAAAAGACGCAGCAGTTAATTTAAATTATTAAAAATTCGTGAAAATAACTTTAATGTAGAGATTTGGTGCGTTTATGTGCTAACATCTTATGAGAGTACAATTTAAAAAGATCTTGGTAAATCAGACTTGCCTGGTGAAATTACGATGTTAAGGGTACAGTGTCAACTGCAATTAATAACTAATACAGTTAACATTTTCCAACAAACTTATATAAAGAAGAAACTAATCTTTTAAATCTAAAATATCATATTATCTACAATAAAAAATTATGTATTATTTTATCGTAATAAATATGATACAATTATGAGACAAAGTTAATTAATTTGATTTAAATGTAAACTAAAGTTTTTTTTGACAAAAAATATCTACTATCTGTTATCTCGGAAAAAAGAGTAGGTGTGTTGGACGTCTATATATATATATATATATATATATATAATTGAGTTGAAGAGTAGAATACCCAAAACAGAAATTAACTTCTCTATTTTTCATTTATTCTGGCTGGCACCGTGTAACATCTCTCCATGGATGATTGTAAAATGATTTTTTTTGCAACCGAGAACCTCCGGATGAAAAGCAGACACTCTCCTACGGAGGTCGGTAACTACAATTAACATTTACGAAAAGTTTTTTTTTATTATTAAGGTATTTGAAACATTTTTTTATAAAAATGTAATCTTATATATATATAATATATATATAAATATATATATATATATATATATATTTTCCGACTTTTCAAAGAAAAGTGCGGTATTATTTTCGGTCGCATGGTTGTAGTGGGGGGATGAAAATAAATTTTCTTTACGTTTTGATTTACGAGGAGTACAACAATACAATTCACTTATATATAACTGATAATTTATATATAATCAAACAATGGCCTGTGTTAAAAGTTTGTGGGTCAAAAATCTCAACACTACTAGATTAATTTTGAAATTTATATGTGCTGTAGTAGTGTAGGTCTATCTAAAGTTGTATATGTGAAAATTTGAAGAAGATTGATTGAGTCGTTCTTGAGTTACACTAAATTTAAGGTCGAAAAAATTTGAGCGGAACAAGTTAGAAGCGTGATTCGTTATGATGCTGCAAGTTTCAACGTTAACATTCTTTTTATAAATATTTTAATATTAACCACAACTTGATAACACAAGATTGTTAATTTACTAAATTAAAATCTTAAACATAAATATTTGAATAAATCATTTTAAACATCGTATTTATTTCATATAAGAAATAAAATAATTATTTTTTTATTATTTCATCAAATTACGGTTATAATAGTTTTATTTTGTTATATATAGAAGATATATTTTAATATTAAATAAAAATTATACCTCTCTTTTAGTTTTCTTATTTTTTTGTAAAATTTTAAAATGGAATGACTTGATACTTTTTCAAAAAAATAAACTAACAAAAATCATTTTTTGGACAATTTATAATTCATAAAATATTAAAGTGTTATTTTTTCTGAATAAGCAAAAATTCTGAATGTTAAAACCAATATAAGTTTGTTTTTTTTAAGTTCAAGATTATCATTTTCCTATAGATATTTCAGAATCATTAATTAATTATTTGTTTTGAAATTATGTCAAGATTGTTTGAAATTTTTTTTTAATTTTTAATTACAGTGAAAATTTACAGAAGCCGCTATTAAGACAGATTAAAGGGTTTAGTTTAAAAATTTATTACTGTCACCTACGCATTAAACACGTTAAAATTTATTTTAAACTAAAATATTATAAAATTTATTAAAGGCTTACATGGATTCTATAATGTCCCCTGATCTTATTCGAAGATGAGGATTGTACTATAAATTAGGTCGTTTTAAATGAAGAAATCTAGTAAGCGCAACGAATCTTTATCATAAATTTAATGGTTTGTGAGACAAGGGTCCTCAAATTCTATTCTTACGCCGTGATCAGTACTTTCTCTCGCTAACAATTTTATTCAGTGCTGTTATTTCATGCAATACGAATGAGCCCTTGCTTTGTATAGCCCATTACTCTGATTTATGTATATTTTACTTTGGATATATTTTTATTTTATAACTTTGTGATCTTAATAGATTAACTGCTGGAATAATAGATTAATCTAAGAAAAAAAGTGGGTTTGAGTTTCATCTTGGGACTGATTTTTTTTTCAGTTAGCATTTATCTATGAGCGAGTGTAATTCTCGAGTAAGTAAACTGCAGTAAACTAATTCTTTGCATGTTTTGCTTACAAATATTAGAAAAAACAAATATGAAAAATTTTTATAATTTTATTATGTTAGAGAAAATTACTTTCAGTAATATAAATCAAATAAGTAATATAAATCAAGAACTTATTGTGTTTGCGCGTGCGTGCGCGCGTGTGAGTGCGTGTGCGAGCGCGCGTTCGTATGCGTGGGCGTCGGCGCGTATATGAGTTGGTTTTATAACCCAATAAGGATTTAATCAACAATCATGAAATTTGGTGTTTTCATATATATGTCAAGGGATTTTCGTTCATTTTTTTTTTAATCTGATAATGAATGAGGAAATTCTGGAAGCGGTGCATTATTATGAATGGGTCAAACTTCACGGTAATTTTTGTTGCGGTGTTTTTAATAACAAAACACATCACAAACATCATGAAAGGGATAAATAAAACTTTCTTAAAAGCCCACCCTCGCCACCAAAAGTTTAATGTTGAATTTTAAAATTATTTTTTAATTAAGGACTTATCTAGGTAAGAATAATTTTATTATTTTTACAAATAAGGTTAAAGGCTACTTTAACCTTATATTTTAATCACTTTAAAAGTGATATTTTTCAATTATTCTACCCTTAAAAGGAGACGTGTTTGCGCTTTCTGACATTAATTTTTACAACTTAATTATTAAACTTATAACAATAAGTTTTCCTTAAATGAGCCGTGACAACGGTTTAAAACCTTATTAGTAACTTGAAAAGAGTAAAGCGAATATATAAGATTTCCTAAAAGTAGGAATTCTACAAACCCTTTTAATTTTTTTTTAATTAGAGTCTTGAAATAGTTTTATTAAATGTTTCTAAATGAGGAATAATATAGTAGAAATCTACTACTAATAATGTAATCTAATTATGTAATAATGTAATCTATATTATTACAAAGAAGGTAGTATTTTAAATTTCTTACATGTAAGCCTTCCATCTATACTGGTTTTAACTAATCGTTATGATATCTAACACAGATTACCTTTAAATAAGATTGACTTTGTGCTTACGTTACAACTATTTAACAGAACTGTGCAGAATTTGTTTTTATTCAGTCTTTTCAAAAATAAATTAGTAAAGAAATTAATGCAGACATAAGATCGTAACAGTAATAATAATTTTCATTGTTAACGTTAGTGTAAGGAATAGATTTTAAGTTCAATGTAAATTCAAGGAATTTAATAATATTTTTGCCAATTTTTTCAATCATTTAATTATATATTATTTTATTTTATTTTTATTTTCCTAATATGTACGTTGCAATCTGTTCAACCAGTGAACAATAAGCAACTCCCAACGGCACAAGGATGGTATGTATGACATGTAAATGAGGTGTAGTCTTGTACAGCCTCAGGCTGATCATTCTTGAGACGTGTGGTTAGTCCAACCACGGAATTATATCGGTATCCACCGTCTAGTATTAAAATCCGAATAAAAAACAATTAAATTTTACTAGGATTTTAACTTCAATTTGATTTGATTTTCGATTTCGAAAATCAGCCGTTAAATAATTGATTTGCGACGACGAGTTAACCATATTAGACCAGTCCGGTGGGTTACTGGTTTCATTATACATAATGTTTTGTTTAAAAACGCAACCCAGTTTAATCAAAAATAATGTGCTATAATTTAATGCCATTAGTTATAAATATTACAATTATTTGTGAAAAAAGAATACTGAGAACACACTTTTTTATTACAAATGTTGATAGTATCCACCATTTTCATCAATGCAAGCTTTTACCTTCTTTTTCATATTTCGTGAAATCCTTCGAAGTGTACCACTTACAACTTCTCGTAATTCTTGAGTTATGTTGGCTTTCAGTTCTTCAATAGAGTGTGGATTATTTTTAAATAAATAATCTTTTAGATACCTCCACAAAAAAAAATCTGCAGGAGAAAGATTAAATGACCTAGCTGACCATAAGTCACCAAAGAAATTTCTCAAAAGGTCCATTGTTGTTCTTTCCGTGTGACATATGACCCGATCTTGTTGAAACCACTAATCTCTCTCATTTAATTCTAAATGTGCACAATAAGCTGCTTACAATTTCTTGGTAGAGGTCTACATTAAGAGTATTTTCAAAGAATTTGGGGACAATTACTCTTCGTCTAGAAATTGCCCTCCACACACCAATTTTCTGTGGTGTAGAGGTTGTGAATGGATGATGTGAGGATTGTTGAAGCTCCAGTAGTGATCATTTCCACTATTAATGTAACCATTCAAATGAAACCAAGCCTCATCTGTAAAAAGTACATTGTCCAATATATGCTCTCCCGACCAAACTGATTATACCATTGACAGAAGTGGAACCTAGCAGCAACCCAGATAATCAATTTATGTGATACGTGAATTCAATATGGCTTTAAGTTAAGTAGCCGCGTAGCTTTAAAGGCACTATACCGAAATATTATTTTTCGTTGCGCAACTTTTCCTAATGATTTGTTAGGTAAGTTTAAAAAAGCTTATCATAATATCTTCCAATGTTTCACCATTAAGTACTGAACGTTTTCGGCAACGTTTTTGATTGAAAATAGAACCAGTCCATTTATATTTATTTATCAAACGATGAATTGAAGATTTATTTGTTACATTTTTACCCGGCAACTGCAATTAAAAAGCTTCTTGGCACAAAACAAAAGATTTAGATGATAAATAGTTTTCCACAATAAAACTCCTTTCTTTCGTGTTTCTTCTTAATAGAAACACAGATAATCAAAAATAATTAACTGTTCTCAGAAATAAATAGAAAATTCAGCTGATTATAAAACAACAATAATAGGTTGTGCTGCCAATCTCTTCATCCGAAATTATTGTATTAACTTAAAAAAAAGTAAATTGTTTGGGCTGAATTTTAAAACTGATACCCAGTATATGTATAAGAGATATATTTAAATATAATATCTTTTTGTTGCTACTTTGGTTTTTTGGGTTGAGATGTACGATATTTATGTGGTTTAGATTTTTTTTTTTTTTAATCTGCTGAAATCATTGACTTCATTGAAAACACCAAATATTATTTAAGGTCAAACAGAAAGTAATGAGATATTCATTTACTGCTGAATTTTGCAGTTTTATTTCCAAATAATGTTTATTTATTGTCAATTGAAAATTACATATACAACTTTATTCAACATATTTATGCTTGACCCAGGTAGCAAAAGACCCAGGTACAATATTTAACTAAATAAAAATATATGATTTTGGCAGCATGATACATAAAAATAAAAAAAAACATAAAAATTTTAATTGATAAATTAAGTTAAATTACGTAGAATCAGAATGTAGAATTATTTAAGTTTACATTGAAATCAGATTAAAAAAATATAATAAATTCATAATCTAAAAAACAAATGTGAAGAAAATAATTTCATTATGGAGAAATAAAAAAAATTACATTATAAGGTCACGTATGATAATACAAGAAGAAATACTGGTAAGACAACTGAATGCTATTATGAATTTATACTGCCTTAGCAATCACTTAAACATTCAGTTTTATATATGTCGATTTTTTAATGTAAAGTAGTACATTAATTTATTTTGTTGTATGTTATTTAAAGATATTTAAAGACCTCTGAGACTTTTTTTGTTATCACAAGTGTACCGCTGTTCCAACAGTTAGCAGAAGAAAGAATGAAAATAACTGAAGGTTTGAGCAAGGAGGACGCCCGCAAAGAGCTACTGGTGGCATTGCAAAATAGATGGTTGACAGCAAGAACGGGTGAATGGAACCGGAGACGGATTAAAGAGATAGGACCATGGTTTGGGAGGTGGTTTGGTGAGCTGAATTTTTGGCTCACTCAATTCCTGACCGGCCACGGTCCCTTTAAGCTGTACCTCTTTTTGAGGCAAAGGTCAGAAAGTCCAGATTGCCTTTACTGTGGTGGGAGAGAGACGGCGGAACCTGTATTCTTTTCATGCATCCGTTGGGAGAAGGAAAGGCAAGAATATACCACCGTAACAGGATCCCGATAACGTAAATAGATATATAGGTGTAGATCCCGATAACGTGATTAATGTAATGTTGACCAGAGCAGATAAATTTTTAAGGGCGCTTTCTGGCTTGTTTACAAAATCGTTTACAAAAGAAGGAAAAAGAAGTGTAAGAAGCCAGTAGTACGGCGGCAGCTGTGCCTTAGCCGCTGGATGGGGTTCCGGGAACGACATTGTCGTGCCCGGTTCCCCTCCTGGGGTGGAGGATGGTTCCGGCTGCTGGGGGGTTCTAGGAACGATATAGTCGGGCCTGGTTCCCCTCCTGGCGGTTCAAAACAAGCAGGAGGATACACAGAGACCATGATGCAGGTAAAAGTCTTGGAACCCAGGTGAAGAGCTTGACCGGGGAGCAAAGGGGGTTATGGACAGGCCCCTGCGGAGCTGCCGCTCGTCTGCACTTGTGTGAATGGGCGATGGTGATGAAGCACGCCCATCATCCCCGGGGTCTTGCTATGCTCAATTGCTGATCCGACCTCGGGTGGGGAGGATCGATGAACTTAGGAGTTTTAGTCGGTAGGATGCGATACACATAGGCTTAATAATAAATATCTAACCAAATCCGTGCGAGTCCGAAACACTCCCCCACTTGTGGCGTGTACACGTAAATGGTATTTCTCCGCAAAACTGACAAAAAAACCATCAAGCAACACCGGTATTCATCTTATGGCATTCAAACCCGTATAAAAGCAACTACCTTTACTAGGATTTGAACCTTAGAACTCTCGACTTCGAATTCAGCTGATTTACAATGATAAGTTTACTACTAAACCAACCCGATGGGTTATGATGTTTTTTATTTTTATTAATATTATTAATTTATTGTTTTTTTCATAATTTTTTTAATATTTTAGAAATTACGGTTTTTTATTATTATCTAACGTATTTTTATTTTAGGTATTCAAAAGCAAAAAAGTTATATAAAAGGTGGATTCAGGACTTCTGGTGTAATACGTGATGGTAAGAATTTTTCTTTTCAATTTAGAAAAGCTACAGTTATCTGTATATATCTAATAATAATTCAGCCTTTAAAGAATAAACAAAAAAACTTTGCTCTGATGTTATCCGAAGGTTATGAATGAAATTCTTTCTGTTTTTTTTGATAGATCGAGCAGAAAACAATTTCTATCTTTTATCACTGTAACATGGAACATATATATATCTTTTTATATATGTGTAGGCCATGAGTACTGTTGTCGAAGAGTAACATTAAAATTACCTTGTAATTTGTAAGCCCGTAAAAGACATTACGTTTAACCGCATTATGATGCCTAAGATTTATTTATTCTATTTGTTAATAATTTATTTTCCTTTCATAAAAATATTTAAGTGTTTTGTTAAATGAATAAAAAATGTTAAAAAAATAAATCTGAGAAGCTCTTGTTTTAAGTATTCATAAGGGAAAATACAATTTTTATAAAAAAAGACTGACTTACAAAAAAGACTTAAAAGTGAAAAGTAACATTTTTGTCAGTTCTTTTTTAATTTTCTTCTTTCCGAAGAAGTTTACTTTAAATTAGAAACAACTAACTGCCAATGATTAAAAACCATTAATTTGGCGATGACTTTAAAAAGTTTATACTACAAATTATAAAGTATTACTTTTTACTTTTTAAAAACTTTTTTCGTTAAAATATATTCTACATTCATAAAAAATAATTCTACTTCTTTTTGTTTTGTTTTTATATACGACGTAAAAAAACTCTACATAAATACGCTGCCCACGTTAAAAAATGTAGTTCGCAAGAAACATAAAGGTTAAGTAAGAAATCTGAATCTTATTCATAAGACGATTATTGATGTACGTAAAAAAATTGTAAAAATGACTGTTGGAAAGATAAAAGAGAGCATGAGGAGTTTGGAGGCAAAGGTATTAAATTTCTCGTATTTCCGTATGAAAATACTTTGAATATCAAAATGGCATTAGACTAAATATTATTACGCTGTTCAATAAATCTCTCTCTCTCTCTCTCGCTCTCTCTCTCTCTCTCTCTCTCTCTCTATATATATATATAGTTTATAGTTTTATACAAATTCACATTCAACGATTATTATATATAGTTTTATTTAGATTCAACGAAGGTAAAGCTTGAAAATAAATTTAAAAAACTGGTTGAATCAGCCTGCAATGGCAGTATTTTGGAGAAGATCATACAGTTATTTGTGAATATTGGTCTGAGAGAGTATTTGAACTATTTGTTTTATTAAAATCTAGTAAAAATTTTATTATTTTACTTGTGTTATAAAGCATGTGAAAGAATTTTTTTTCTTATATAACGCTTCAATCTAAATAAAAAAAAAATTATTTAACGGGTAGAATCAGTAAAATTTTTACACGATCTCTATTTAAACGAGAAAGTTTTACTCTTTTACCTATATTTTTTAAGTATTAAATTATCAAATACAAAAACGAAGCATTTTATTGTATAATCTATATTCCAGTGTACATAATTTATTTAAAAAATGAAAAACGTGTATTTTGTCATGATGACATAAACAGGATGTAGAATAGACAACATAGTTATGAAACACGCAGGTATGAAGTAAGGGTGTAACAGAATGATTGAAAAGCAGATTTAATTTAAAATATTTATAAGCAAGCGTCTATAACTAACTATAATAAAGGTTCAGTGTAAAATCTTTACTCTGTTAAACTATTTCACACGATATTGACTAACACTTGAAGCTAGAAGGTTTCAGCGTTGTACTATATTTAAATATTTACTCTATTAATAATTTTATTTATCGTGAAGTCTTAGGGAATATAATTTTTTTTTTAATAAAATAAATCTACAATCAAAATAAAGAAAAACAATACACATTTAATTGTTACTTAAAATTTTACATATAGATATTGGCGCCAAATTAAAGACGATTACAAACAACTCACCCTTAATTTGATAGCAAAAAGTTGAAAGTAAAAAAGATAATTGAAAAGATATTATTTTTAACTTTTTAGAACCATTTTTAAAAAAATCGGTTCTATTTTTTAAAAAGTAAATTTTATTTAAATTTGTTCTTTTTTTGATTGTATATGCCTATCAAAATCGATGACTGGATGAATTAAATACTTTTGGAATTAACATAAATATAAGAAACTTACGCGTTAATAAAAATAATAAAAGAATTCAAAGGAACAACCTAAGGAATCCTCCAAACTGTTGAGAATATGATTTTTGAAACTCGATTTCATTTTTCATCTAATTTTCTTAAATTATCATCGGTAAACTATTTGAATATCAAAATGAAAGAATATTATACATCATTAGACTGACATTATAAATGATAACGGAAAAAATAAAAATATTTCAACTGTCTATGCAGACAATTCAGTTTATTAGTAAATATGTTCTATTCATGTTACCTGCAATAAAATACAACGGGACCTCCACAAGAATTTTCTTTTAAAATTACCAAAAGTATTTCTAATTCAGTTCATCTAGTGAGAGTAAGGACCTGAATAAAATAAATAAACAAAAAAATATGTGTAAAATTGAAATGCTGTTCATTAGTTTGTTTTAATTTGGATAAATATTTATAAAATAAAAAATAAATTTATTTATATATATTAGATAAAACGATTTGAATATTATTATTTAGCAAAAGAGTTAATATTATAATTTTTGAGAAAAGGATTTTAAACTTTAATTATTTTACTCATAAGACATTTAAAAAATTGGAAATAAAGTAAAAAAATTAAAATAAATTTGTTTTTAGCTTAGAGAGGGTACTTTACCCAGGAATATTTTTAAAACTATATTTCTTATCAGTCATAATAACAACCCTTTCAAATAAAAAAGCTTTCATTGAAATTGGATCAAAAAGTTTTAAATTATAATACAGTATAGTTAACACGTACAGAAAAAAAACTAAAATTAATAAAGTCCTGTTTCTGAAATTTATAAGAAAAAAATTCTAAGATATAGTCCTACTATTTATATCTAAGTCTGTAATTAATTATCTTACAACGGAACCTTGCATGTACCTAAATTGTATATTTATATTTTTTTTAATACACAAAAAATAAAATCTGCGTTATCTGTATAAAAATAAATATTAATATATTTTAATTTTTTATTATCCTTTATAATTAAACTATGATATTGAATTGTTTTAAAATGTTATACTATCGCAAAAGAAACTGTGTAGTTAAAATAAATTATGTTTTTATAAGTGAATTTATTTTGACTGCTGGTAATAGAAACGATTGGATTAGTTATAACGAATTTTATTTAAAAAATGTATTAAATTTTCAAACAGTCAGTTAGATTGTCAGTTGTCAGTTTTATTGTATAAAACAAATTTTATTTGCAATATAATATATTTTTTATTTTATTTGCATAGTTGATTTTTCCCATAATTATTTTTTTACATAAAACAATAAGCAAATATGACAGGAAATATTATCACCTGTAAATTATTTTCAGGATATTTTAAACGAAGCCAATTTTCCTCGTAGTTATTTATTTATTTTTTTTTTAATTTTAATTCAATGAGATCGAACGAAGGGCTATATTATTCATTTTTCATAATTTATTTTTAGGTATTAATTATTATTAAAATTACTGATTTTATTACAAAACACAATACACTTATTTTTAAAATAAATAAAAATTTCATAATGCACAATAAACTTTTTAAAACATCGATATCACGGTTGTAAAATGGTAATAGGTTGAAATGAACTTTCCCTCGTAATAAATGCCACGACGAACGCCCGGCATCGACTGAGCGTCACCCACTTACTGCATAGAAACCATCTTTGACTTCTGCGCATTAAAACTGACTGCCTTTGATGCAAATCACACTGACTTACGTTGCATAAATAATTAGGAAATATAAATCAGTATTATTATCATATAATGTAAAGATTTATAAAACATCTTTGTATACAAATAATTAAAATTATTATTGAAAATAAATAAAATAAATTTTTACTACAGTTTCATTAACAATAAATACCATACGTAAAGTGATAGTTCATTGCAAGTAATTGTACCTTGGTGAATTAAATTGACACTGATAAATAAATAAATTGCATAGGAAGTGAATTTAAAACAATTCAATGGTAGTTTGAGGCAAAGGCCCTTACGTGAGTAGTTTCTCATGTTGAGTAACACATTTAAAGACTTACGACACATCTGTACTTCAGCATAATAATGAAAATGATCTACTTCAAATAAAATCGCTTAGAGAAAAACCCTCAAGAACTGTTACATAGTAAAATAATCATGAAGAAAAAAAAATAGATGCAAATTTCGGTGAAAGTTGCATTGGTTATCATCAATATAAACTGATAAAACGCAATGTTTTATTATTCCAGATAAGGCAGTTTTTAAGTATATTTTCGTTCTGCGAGAGAGAAATGGAAAAATTACAAGTGATAAATGCTCTTTCACGGGAAGTACATGATAAGATTATGTGTTAATCATTATCCTACGTTTCATTATAGACAACCAAAATTTATTGTAATGAAATAATATTTTTGTTTATCATGCAAAATAAATTTATATGTTGAACTGATGTTATTTAGAGTATCATAATTTGATTAATTTTTTTACTATCACATGCTATTCCTTCTTAATAATAATAATAAAAATAAGATGAAAAAGTAGAAGAAGAAGAAGAAGTGCATATTGTTGTAAAAGATGATTAAAAAAATATATTATTTAAACGACTCTTTCAAAACTATAATATATTAAATTATATGTAAAATAATTAACTCGTTTTATTAATTTAGAATAAAATATTGTTTCTAGTTTCTATTGGGATTTTCAAGAAAGTAAATTAAGTTTTCACAAATAGATAGCTTTATGTTTGTTTTGAAGAACTTCTATTAATGTTATGATTTTTTTTTCTTTTGGAATTTGATAGCTGTCACTTTTAGCATAATTTTTAAGCAAATTGCCCGTAATTTGTTTGCAGCTGTTAACTTATGGTAAATTTTAGCATGGAGTACATAAACGAATATTTTCAACATGTTTTACTTTTTATTTCCGTGAAAGCAAGAAAGCTGTTGAGGATTATAAAGAGATATGTGAAATTTAGAAAACCAAATCAAAGGGATATTAGAGTCGGATTGTTATATAATTATGCGAGAGATTGTAGAGAAGATAAATGTACAATACATAACAACTGAAAATCACATAAACTGTCTTGGACTAGTTAAGAATCTCAATATTTGGATTCCGCTTGAACGGAAAGAGAAAGATATTTATTTAACACAACGAATCAATATTTGCATTTGAAATGCAATGAAGTTGACGCCTTTTTTGAAAAGAATCGTTAATGATGATGAAATATGAATCGTAATCGTATACAATAGCATCGATCGAAAACGACCATGGTCCAACCGTGAAAAACCGGCTTAAGCCACATCGAAAGCTGAATCATATCATAAAAAGATCATGCTCACACTTTGGTGGGATTACAAAAATTTTATGTATTTTGAGCTATTTCCAAGAAACCTAACGATCAATTCAGCTGTTTACTGTCAACAACTAATGAAAATGACGGAAGCGATCAAAGAAAAACGGTCAGAAACTGTAAATTGCAAAATTCCAAAGGAATTTTGTTCCACCAAGACAATGCAAGATCTAGCATATATCTGTGGAAAGTTATTTGAGCTTGGTCGGGAAGTGATGTTCATCCATCATAAAGCCCTGTTCTTGCACAATCAAATTACCATTTTCAAAACATTTTGATAAAATCTTTATTAATGATGATGACATGAAATTGTATTCGGTTCAGTTTTCTTGGTAAAAACCAGATGTATGAGCGCGGAATCATGAAGTTGCCAGAAAAATGCCTAAAGGTTATCGGACGAAATGGAAAATATATATAATTTGTTAAACTTTATTCTTTGTATAAAAGAAATTGAGTTTTATTTTGCACTACAAAACCGAAATTACTTTCTTGCCAACCCAATAATTTTGGAAATAAAATTAAATACATTTTAAATAACGTAATAGTGTTCAAAGACATCAGTTTAAAAAATCTGTAATGATTTATTTGTTATTAGAATTCAATTTCATAAAATTTATACAAACAAATTCCGTTCACCGAACATCTGAGTTTTTTTAATTATGTATGACACCTAGTTGATTCAGAAGACCCAATTAAAAAAAAACAAAAACGAATTTTAAATATTAATTAATAATCAAAAATATATGAATTGTTAACCATAAAAAAAGTTATGAACGCTGTCTAAAAATTATTTCTGCAGGCAATTATTTTAAATAATAATGGCTGATTTAAAATTAATACCATATCGATTTGAACAGTCCAGTTCCAAATTGAAGGTTAGCTTATACAATCGAAAAGAACTGCAGTGCGAATGGTAAATAGTTTAGATTGTACTTAAGATCCATTTTTTCCTTTTCTTATTACTCTCTCTACTTCCTTTTAGAATCAAATTTCCTAATAATATATTTTATTCGGCCCACCAATCTTGTTAGTTTTACAAGATTGGGCAAAAAGTTCTTTCTCTTTCATTGATCTTCAAAATCTCTTTCGTATTTTTTCAATTTACTTAATCCTTTTCATATTCTCTTGTTCAGTAAATTCAAAACCTCTTGTTAAATATATATATATATATATATATATATATATATATATATATATATATATATATATATATATATATTTATATAAAGTTTTACTGCTGTTAAATGCTGTACGCCAAATAACATTTTAGTTCTAATTTATGAATTTAGTTGGTACAAAAAGTTTCTTTCTTCACAAAAGCTTTCCTAGCTTGTGACAGCCTTTCGACTCCATCCAAACAAATGGATTTTATTTCATAACAAAATTCCAACAAATTATTGTATGATATGTTTATCTCGTGTAACTATTTAATTGCTCATTATTTTATTTTCCTTCTATTTCATTGTTTTTTGTTTACGTATTCTTTTTTATTTTCAAAATAAATATCTGCAAGAAATTCATGCTATCTATTACTTTCTAAAACTCATTTTTATTTTTCATCTCTGGCTTTCTAAACTCAACAAAAGAACAGCTGACCACAAAGTTGTTATACTTTCCTGGAATTGATTATTTATTCTTACGTAGTGGAAAGATAAATGTACATGAAAAAAATTTTAAAAAATCGATTGTTTTAATTTGATAAGCTCACCATCCCCAATATTGTCCCAAAGTATTTTTTTTGCCACTTCCACCACTACTATGCTTAGAAAGACATAAAAAAGATCGGTTAAAAATATGCAATTAATAAGATAACTTTTTCGATTTGTGGGAAAGGTGAAGAATTTGGGGACAAAATCTTTTTTAAATGGTAAGATAATCATGTACGCATATATATTGAGTTTAATATAAAGTGGAGTTATATTTGAATTTTTTTTTAAAATTGACCCCAAAAAAGTACCACAACCCCTGGAGATATTGATCCCAAAATTTTCCAGCAAATTGTTTAGTAAATATGAGTCTTTATGATAATTTTTTTTTAAAATCGGTTTATCAGTCTAACATTATTAAGTTTTAAACATGCCAACACACGTATATACGTACGTACTGATATTATCCCCTTTTTTGTTTTTCTACAATCCTTGGCTCATGAAATGTCAAGAGATGTCAAATTCCCATACCCCATTTTTTGACTGAAAGTAGAACGTTTTCTCTTTGTATAAATAGAAAAGTTATTTTTCTAATTACATATAAGTGGAAGATTGATTACCTAAAAGCTTATTCGCATAAATTACATAAAGAGCAGCCGTAACCGGTAAGGGAGTCAAATAAATCGTTTTATGGGATTTCTTTTCAGTTTATTTTTCAATATTTTCTGAATCATTTCATATAAGATTCATAACTGTACCTTAACGAATAAAGTTTTTATGATTTTAAAAAAAATTGCGTCACAGCTGTTCTGCAAACAACGACGCTCAGATTTGCCACTGGCAGATCTGGAGATCTCAGATTTTAAACTGGCAGATTTACCCGTAAAAACTGTTCTTACTCGTACAAAATTTCTCTCCCAATGTTTGTCTGTTCAAGCTATAAAAACAATATTTTAAAATTTCCTAATAAAGATTTTTTGAAAAAATGTTTTCGTGTACAGATGCAGATCTCCAACGAGTCTCTCAATCACATAATTTGGAAAATAATAATAATTTGCCAAAAAATATTTTTTAGACAAAAGAAACACTTGAGTTTGAAGTACATGATACAGTGTCAACATTTAATAATAGAAACATTACCAAATGTAAAGTTCTGCAGCATTTTGGAATATATCTAGGTCTTAATACTGTAAAAAGTTTAAAAAGATTGATGAGAAACGGATAACCAAGGCAGAAAAAACAGTTCAAAATCAGAAGAAACGCAGAAACAGGAAAGACAGACAAGAAAAAATAAAAAGCTTAAGCTAGAAGATCAAAAGTTAACACTGATGACCCAGATTAAGAAGTTGGGCAGTTTATAACAGGTAACTTACAAAAACTTGTTTACTAATTTTTATATCCCGTTTTCAAAAAAAATCATATTTTTGAAGTAACACTTTTTTGGAGCGTTAGTAGAAACTGATCAGATTGTATTTTCAGCAAGTTACCGAAGTTGCGCGCGCCGATGTAACACACCATGAAGATTTGCACAGGCGTTCAGTGTAATTAAGTGATTAGCTAGCACGTGTTGTAAACATGACAGATATTGAGTCGTAATAAATATATATTTATATACTAGGATTTCAGAAGACGGATATTTTAATTAGTTTTATAAAACGATATCGAAAATATCACAAAGCTAGAGAAATCAGAGGAAAAAATTTATTCAGTATAAAAATTTATTACGTATAAAGACTGAAAATTAAAGAAAAAAATAACATAAATAAAAGAATAGTAAAATATATATAATTTTTAATAATATATAACTATATTATATAATAAAAAAAAACATAATAATGAATAAATAAAATAATACATTATAACATATTATGAGGTACCACCGTGTTCAGTTATTCCTTTATGTGCAACTAATTAAAATATTTTCTCATATTATTTTAAAACTCATTTATTAATTCTATCAAGGATCAAATAAGAATAATTTGAACTGATATTTGGTATGATAAATCAAACATGTCGAGAATAAAATATGTTAGATAAAAATGTTTACATACAGTAACTTATATATACACGCCTATCTTATGATAAAATGGTAATGTTTTCAGTTTTCACCCGGAAGGATGATAGTAATATATTATAATATACTTTTAAGCACTTTTTTGTAAAAAAAAAAATTAGAAAATGTATCATAATATATACTTATCTCCCTCTTATAAGTAGTTAAGGAACTGTATATAATGCATTATTCCACAATAGAAAACTAATTAATTGCTTACGCTATTTGTACTATACTTTTCTAGGGTTACGACGTTTTCAAAATGTCTGAAGTACAAAAGACGCATTACTTGTGTGTTGTATATTCTGAGAAAAGTGAAATTCAATGTGTCGTCAGTCTGAGATAAACTGAGGGAAGATGTTATTGTTACTTAGACTGCACATCACCTGCATTTGATGTACTTTTATATTATATTTGGTTCTATTTGTACTACTGGTTTTATATTTGTACTATTATATTTGGTTCAATGAAGAAGACAACAAGAAACCTTTTAACTTCTCATATTCCTTAATAAGTCTTTCATAGGACGCTGTTTATTCGTTGGAATGAATGGTTATGCTATTTTCCAGAGTATTTTGTGATGAGCAGTACTTTATTGTAATTATTATTTATTAAGAAAGTTGTACAGTGTTATATTTACTAACTTGTGATATAACGGTACCCATATAGTAAATCAGTGAAATGTCTAGTTTTACGTTTTCTGTTTGTAGAGATATCCAACTTGAAAGACGAGAGATTTAATATGGACAGAGATATGATCTCATCTAGTGTTAGTACAGGTTACAAATTTGCAACTGACTGACTGATTTGGTTGAATTGTTCCCAACTGGCAAGAATACCTTTTCAGGAAATACTTACTCATTATTTTACGTTGTTGTTTTAGAAAGTAGTGCAATTGATTTTTATGGTCCTAGGATGTAAGATCCGAAATAGGATCTATTGGTCTAACAATGGTGCATATTTTTTCTTACTGTATTAATTCCATTCTATAAGAATATAATACATCATCTGAATTAGGACAAAAATTGCTGATATTAGCTCTTTTTGGTTAATTAAAACTTATTACATGATTTCTTATTATTAATTAAATTTGTTACTATTTACTCGTTTTTACAAACATATAAAGTACTTGCCAAAAATATACAGTAAGCGTTATTGACTAATTTACAGAAAAAAACTTTTATAAAAATAAATTTGTTTTATAAAATAAAAAAATAAATTTTTAAGCATGTTTTTCTTCAAAAAAACGAAATTCGTACTAAAAAGTAGAAAATAATTTGGTTTTCAAGAAATTTATTCTTAAAAAATCTTTATTTTTGCATGACTAAAAAGAAAAACCTGGCGCACGCTCTAATTATAAAACCGTTGTATATGAGAGCGCGCCTCACATTTTTCTTTTTAGTTATTTATAAATAAGACATATTTAAAAAATAATTTTCTTGAAAACAAAATATTTTTTTAAATTTTAATATGACTTTTTGTTATTTATTATTTTTAACAAAAACGTTTTTAAATTGTTTTTTAATTTATTTTTTATTTATAGTCGCATCAACAATTTACGTCATTAGCAACTTATCGGAGAAATGTAACTGTACTGGTTATAAAAACGTGAAATTATAGCACATGAAATTATCAATAATGTTTATAATTTTATGAAAAAAGGAGCTTTAAAAGTAGGTAAATTAACTGACGACAAACATGTAATTGGCATTCAGAAATGCAAAGAAAGAACTGCTGCTGCTTGTAGGATATCAAGAAAACAGGTTCAAAAACTCAGTAGAGAAAAAAGATATGATTCTTCAATCAACACCCTAATCGTGTTCATTCAGCACACAGAAAAACTCTAAACGACTTAAGAAACCTGTCAGTGGACTGCACAGTTTTGATTTAGGTGTAGTTAAAAGAACAGTTAATGTAAATTTCGTTCAAAGAAGAATGAATTACATACTTTAAAAAAGATAACACAAGAACACAAGATTGATTTAAAATCAATCATCTATTGATTTTAAAGGTAGTGAATCAACTTTAGCTGTTATTTTGAAAGAGTTAGGTTTCAAATGGTGTAAAACTGAAAATAAGAGAAAACTTTTAATTGAGAAATCCGACATCAGCTGAAAGAGAACTGAATATTTGCAAGCAATGTCTAAGTACAGACAAAGCAATGCTACAATTGTTTATTTGGATGAAACTTACGTTTTAAGTTTGCATTGTTCGACAAAGTTATGGTCTGGTGGTATTGTTGAGAGACTTCATGTACCGATTAATAAAGATGACCATTTAATTTAAGGAGAAATCAGTTTTATTCCGAACGCATTACTAACTTTGAAAGCCGGTTCGAAAAGTGGTGACTACCATGACAAAATGAATACAGATAAATTCATGAAATGGGCTCGTGAAAAATTGATTCCAAACTTCCACCAATGTCAACAGCAGTTGTTGATAATGCTCCTTATCACAATACAGATATTGATAAAGCACCAAATTTCAACTCCCAAAGAAAAGATATAACCGATTGGCTGGAGAAAACCCATATTCGGCATAGTTCAAAAATGCTGAAACCACAGTTATATGAATTAGTAAGGTTACATAAAACTAAAGTACTAAAATATCACTTGGATGAACTTTTGAAAAAAAATATAGTTATTACCGCGTACAACATTATAATAAGTAATACTTCGATTTGATTCGCGGAGTTGTTGTTTTCATGCCAAATAGTAATACGCAGTCTACTTGTGACGTCATAAGTTCGTAAATTGCCTGGGCCTAGGGTACATTTATTTACACACTTATTTGAGGACACGGATGAACCAAGTTAAAGAAAAGCATGTAATAAAAACTACTATACATAAAAATATGTATTGAGATAATTTTCTACGATCTAATTAATAAAACTGAATGAAATATGACTATATTTTAATTGACTTTCCATAAAAATAAAACCGTTTTGACAAGAGAAAACTGACAAATTGAGAATTTAGTATGAACTCTTCGAATGTCACTCAGCATGCTTTCTTCCAAATTTGGTAGAACTTTGTAACATGATACAACGACTATCTTTAGTCTATAACTCGGTTAGTTTTTAGTTTTTTTATTAATAAATAATAAAAACTAAAATTTATTCATTCAAACCTGATATTTAGTTCCGAAAATTATAAAATTATTAACTCCATTAAAAGTTAATATTTAAGAATGCTAAATATATCAGTTTCTAAGTTAGAATGTTGCGACCGCATTTACGTAGAAATACACGCAAAATTGAAACTCATACGTAGTCTCTTACTGCTGTAAATTATTTTCATGTGAAACTCCAAATAGGATACCATGTCCTGATGTTAATATTACGAGAGATCCCAGTCGGGATGGCCAGTTAGAAAAGGCTCCAAAAATTGGCGTGGCGGTCAAGTAGTTAAGTAAGCCAATCGTTTAAAAAATTAGGGCCTATAGAAGGATTTCTTTTATGAATTTATTTTTCGTTATTTTATTAATTCATTACCCTATCAAACTGTAAATTGTAGTGTATAAAAAATGTCGTACCTGACGTAGATTCGAATCTAAAACCTTCTATATTTAAGACGAACATTTTACCACTCCGACACTGAAGTCAGCAGTCATTAAAAAATGATAAACGTTTGATCACTATTTATTAACATAAATTTCAATCTACCTTTGTATTTTTATGAAATAAAAAAGAAAATACATGTATAGTTTAATAATAACTCAAATTTTAATTATCTTACCAACTCAAAACACCCGGTTTATAGAAAATTCAACAATTTGTAATTCATGCTGGAAGATTCGTTGAAACCATTATTAAAATGAAAAACATAAAAAATAAATAAAAATTAAGCGTAACAGTTTTCAATTATAATCTACTTACAAATTTAACTAGAACGCTATTTTGTGATTATAGTCATAAGGTGACAATGGTTATATTTAATCAGCAATAAAAATAAATTGTTCCGGATTTAATTTTATATTTACGACCCATTTAATTTTTATTTTATATCGGTTTTATTTATTACTTTTTTTTAATTTACACAACGTATGTGTTGTTTTGGTTAATCTTCAATTATTCAACCTTGAATACTCTTTTCACGAGTATTAATTTGAATGTCATTTTCCCGTCGATTAGAAATAGATTGTACAAGAGGCTTCTTACCTGTAAGATGGTTTTTTTCAACCGCAGAATCAATAATAACTTTAATTGTTGATGCGACTGTAAATAAAAGTTTTTTCCAACTGCAATAATTGTTCAAAAAACTTCTTGTATAATTTTTTTTTGTAATAAGAAATCGTTTACAAAGTTTACTAATATTTTTCTAAGTATCAATATTGTCCAACTAATCAGCCAATTTAATGTAACAAAGAGAAAAGTCTATAAATTAATTATTTAGTCATTTGCAGAACATCGACGAAATTATAGGACATCTTATCTTGTTGATCCCTTTGTATTATTTGAATGAGTTACTGAAATTTAATGATTTATTATTTAAAATGATGTAAAATAAATTAAATATTAAAACAATTTGTATAAGCGATAAATAAAATGAAAAAAGTTATTTTAAAAATCTTCCCTTGTTTTTATATATATATATGTGTGTGTGTGTGCGTAAATATAAAACAATGCAATGTGTAATAACACTTTGTAATGTAATGTGTGAAATGTTATTTTCAACGTAACTTTAATTAAGTTTAAAACAACAGCAAAATAAGTTTAAATTTAGTAGTGTCAAGTACAAAATAACAATTTAGAATGAAATGGCTTTCTTGTGAGACTACAAAAGGAAGGATTATTTTCTTTAATAAAATACCTCCTTATTTGTTGTGTCGAATTCAGTGACAGCTGTTGGAAAACGTTGAATATCATTAGTTAATTTCTATGTATATTTTGTAGGTTTAAATTGATTCAAAACACCAGTGTTACAAATTATATTAATCTAATGTAACTGTAGCTAGTAATATTGTTAAAAAAATTATATTATGGTACACCTAGTACTTAAAAAACAAATAATTTCACATATTTTTTTTTATTTTATGAGTAAACAAAAAATACTTTTATATCCTTATTTAAAAATATAAAAAATATATTAAACTAATTATTTTTGTCGGTTAGTTTACACTTATAAATTTTTTGGTTGACCAGATATGACCTTTCGAAAGCCTCTTTCAAAAGGTTATAGCATACTAGTCTTGCCAATAGTCATAGCTATATCATACTAGGCTTACTATTGAAGTGGTTGCTCATTTTTTTTCATTTCATAGCCGAAAAAACTGTTACATGAAGCCCCGCCAAAAATACAATTCATATTCAACTCAAATAAAAATTCAGTCTATTTATTCCAAGAATCGATTATATAGTTCAGTCTCAGAGAAAACACCGGCTTTTTTATCTTACGAACTTTACATTCGCTACAAACATGATAATGTATACAGTAATATAGGTAGTAAAAATTAGGAATAAGTAATTTGAGTAATACTTAAAAGGTTATTAATGTACTTAATTCTTTATCATGAAAAACTACTTTGCGTATACAGACCGTACTTATTTTAACTGCACTACATTTCTTCCTATGAGTTTAATAATTAATAATTATAGTAATAATATAGAAAATAAGCCTGTTTGTGACATCCCAACCATTTTTTCATTATCCTGTGTAATTTGATTACATTTTTCAAATTACTCTTCTAAAAATTGAAGGAAAATTGCAAGAAAGTACTATTCTTTCATATATTTATTATTTATTCTGTGAAACGCGCAAAACGTTTTATAACTATGCTTTTATCAGCTGCATAATAGAATAACCTTTCTGACTGGCCTCATCCAATCGTCCAATTTAGATGTTTTTAGACTAGAAATATTCCAGCAACATCGTTACTTTTTATATGTCTATTTTAATTAGGAATGGATGTTTTTTCTTTAAAAGATAAAAAAAAAAAAGGTTTAAATTACTAAATAAGAAAATCCATACTTACAGTAATTAAAAATAGCAATTATTACATCATAAATAAATTGTTTATAAAAATATAATGAAATATTTCATGCCAGTGTGGTGAGAAGTATAACTCTCAACAAATTATAAGCTGGAGCATAATCTTAGTAGCAATCTATACAGTAGCTAGTATACACTTTATGTTATTACGTAGTCGTTAAAGTTACAATTTTCTTTACTATAGCTTTAATATAACAATTATGTGTTATTAAACGTAGTTCAGATTTAAGTTATTAAATTATAAATATTACTTTATCGTCATCATAGCAATGGTTACTTTCAGATTGATACACATTTTCTTATACATTTTATCAATAAGAACATACCAAATGTTTTTAATTTTTGAAAATAACCGGTTTTGAATAAAATAAAAAATATTACCTGAAAAAAAAACGACCGGTAATTTCTAGAAATATGTCGTACTAGATTAAGGAATTGATAAAACAAATTTTTAGATTTGTTTATACGTTTCACGATACAGATGTAATGTTTTGTTAACTTAAAAAGTAATCGGAAAGGGTGTTTCTTTAATTTTTTTTTGAAGAAAAATTTAAGCTGTGAAATAAAATTGCGTAGATTAAGAAAAACTAATTATGGAAAAATAAGATCATCTTAAATTCTATTGTTATTATGAATAAAGTTTTCACTACTGCTGAACTTGTTCATGTGATTAAGTATGGAAATATTTCACAGAAGAGTGCTGGCTTTGATTTAATTACAGTCAACATGCTCTTCCAAAGCCATCGTGTATATTACACATCCGTTTCCCAACGGAGTGGAAAACTTGCAAACCGGTACACGACGTGATTTTATTGAAGGTATTCGAAAGGTTGTTCTTTCAGATGATGTGACGTGTTCTGGAGCACAACTGTGTAATCCCTGACCATCAGTTTGGTTTCCGTTGTAAGCATTTCATTACCAAGAATACACACAAGTTTGTAAACGTAATAAACAGAAGCCTTAAAGACAAAAAATACTATTCAGCAGCCTTCTTAGATATACAACCGGCCTTTGATATGGTCTGGCACCCTGAACATTTTTACAAATTAAAGAAGAGCCTTCCTCAACCGTACTACCCTATTCTACGCAGGTACTTTGAAAGATGTTTCTCTCAAGTGAAATACAACCAGGAGTAGTTCACTTTCTTCGAAATTAAGTCGGGAGTTCCTAAGGGCTCTGTCTTGGGGCAAGTATTATACTCCATCTTTATTATAAATCTTCTGACTACAGACCAGGTTACTGCCGCTTCCTTTGCAGATGACACAGATGTTCTCGCAGTTCATGCTAATCCCAACTATAGCATTGAAATTTGAATTGAATTTATTCAACAAATGGTTGAATACATTGAGAGAATACGTGTTAACCAAGCAAATTCGAACCATGTGACATTCACAATAATGAGAGAGGTGACTGCCACTCGCCCATCTTAATGGTGTAATTCTACAAACTTTGAGTTTGACCTCACACTCAAAGTAGTACCAGGTACCACCTACCAGGCCCTACACCTCGATCGTCGACTAACGTGGAAAGTTCACATAAAATAGAAGGAAAGGTAACTTGAGTTAAAGTTCAAGGAAATATCCTGATTGTTGGGAAGACGTTCTCGTTTCTCCTCGTCTAATAAGATGCTGGTGTATTAACAATTTTAAAACCGATCTGGACTTATGGGATCGAACTGTGAGGCACTTGTGAGCAGAAGCAAGCTCGACATCTTACAGCAGTTTCAGCATAAGCTAGCGAGATGTATAGCAGAGGCACCTTGGTATAACAAAGGAACTTTGGCTTTCTATTTTTCTAGTGTTGGTAAGTGTCATTCATAATTGCTAATTGTATGTGCTTGGCAAAAATGTTTTAATTATACTAGTCAGTAATTTTTGAGGAGTTTCGCTGTGGACTCCTTATCAGGACGTGGGATGTGATCCAATTTAGTAAAAGTTAATGTAAATATAACAGACAGTAAATAAGCTTTTAAACAACAAAAAAAAAAAAATGAATCAAGTTATTCATCCTCAAATTAGTTTTCATGACATAACTCAACTAGTATGAGTGTATTTGAAAACAACTGACATCGTATCAAATGGTAAGCTGATATGATTTTATTAATATGCCATAGAATGTTTATTTAAATTAGATGTTAGTATGTTTAAAATAGACACCAATTCTGAGTCGCAAGGAGATTTTTCTAAGTGCATTTCAATTTTTATTTTAGTATAAAGTGGTAATTTTTTATTTATTTTATAAAGCATAAAGTGATAATTTACAAAACTTTGTGGCGCTATATTATTGAAATTTAAAAATATAAATTGGTACATTATTTCAAAGGTAAAATAAGCGAAGTGTATATAAATTTCATAAAATGATAAAATTTGAATAAAATAATATTTTAACTCTATCTGAAGAAAATATTTTTGCTCCATTAAATTACGTATTTTATTTTAATTTTATAATATAACTAACAAAATGTTTTCAATACGAATACGCTTCATTTTAACATCACAATTTTCAATATACTGTATTATAAAGTGTATAAATTCAAATCCTTATTTTCAGTGATGAAATAAAAATAAGTGAATATTTTGTATGAAGTATACTTCATTTATTCATTATAAACAGTGTATATTATTGTTATTATTTATTATTATACGGATCCCGATAATCTATTAATGACTTAAAAAAATGAAAATAAAATAAAATTTTTAACAGTTATTCTATAATATTATTCTTCAATTAATCAAAGTAATTTTATTTTATTTTTGTTTTTGATTTTTAATTTGAACAATCTTTCATTTTCTTCAGTAAGTTTGATAAACGTTTACTTTTACAGGTGAGTTTCTCATGAGCATACAAACTCTACAGAAGAATAACATTTACAAATCTTAATTTTGTCGTTTGATAAAGTTTATTTTTGAATAAAAGTTTCTCAAAGTTGTTTTATTATTCCTTGTATTCTTGCTATTTTTATAACTATATTTAATTGTAAATCATTAGTTAACTTTCAACATCTTTAGGAGCGTCATAAATCAACCAAAAAAATAAAAATTTTAATTTTTGCAGATAGAAATATTCCAATTTCTATTTCTTAAGAAGTATCTTGTAAAAGACTTTCATTTAATGTTTGGTATATACATAAGTATTATATATATATATATATATATAATAACAATATATATATATTGTTGTAATACTTTTATGAATAAAATATGACTATTTACGGGGCTATTTCATTTACAACTATTAGTTTTGCTAATAAATAATAAAACTTACTCTAAATTGATGTTACACTTATCGATTGAGTAACTTGCTTGATTTTTTAGTGTTTTTTTTACACGAGTTGTTTATAATATTTTGAAAGATCTCTGTAGCGAGTTAACCTTTGTAATTTTAAAAATATAAATTTTTGCTTATTAGGGACAAATAGTTGTTTTTTTTAGGGATACCTTCACCCTGAAAGTGTTTTTCTGGAGTTTGTATTCACCATTTTTTGATTTCATAATGTTTTTGTCATAAGGAGATTACAATGAAATTGTATCTCCTTTCTTTTACAATGAAATTGTTTTTCTGGGGGTTGTGATAACAGTTATTTTTGTTATAATATCTTTTATCACTTTCGCCGTAATGACATAGAATAAATAAAAAGCAAAAGGACCATTTTTATTGTTTGATTGTAGTTGTCGATTTTCTCGGAAAAAAAACTTATTTCACATATGTGTATTATTTATTAACTAATATTAAATATCATAAGCGTATTATTTCCATTTAATTGTTAAATTACTTTATCTTAGATCAGCCGATTGTAATTCAACTATAATTTTATTCTGTATATCCTAGATCATAGTAATACACAAAAATATAGTGACATGTATTATTATTTTTATTAATAATTATTCATTAATTCTAATTTAATTTTTTTAATAACCTTTTAATTCATATTTAATTCTGCTTATACGTATAATTTATTAAAAAGGTTTTTCTTGATAACTTTTTGATACATCCTTGGATTTTCTGAACCGTATAGCTGGGACATCTGAAAAATATATACGGTTTCAGTTTTTCTTGATGGATAAAGAGTAAACATATAATCTTAGCCTGCGCCATCTAAGTATAACGAAATATAATTTATATTTATAACGCCGTCTTAGGAATGATCGGCCTGAGTCTGTACAAGACTACACCTGATTTACATGTCATACATATCATCTTCATCTCATTGGGCCGTAGGGGCGGGTTGCTTATTGTTCATTTTCTTGCTAGGATCCTTTAAGAGGAAAGAGAGTAACATGGAAATGGATCCTCATCCACAACCATGTTACCTTTTTCTGTTTAGCCTCTGGAACCACCTTAAGGTGGCTAATTTACATTCACACATATCATCCTTCAGAGGATGATATGTGTGAATGTAAATGAAATGCAGTTTTTTTGTACACCAAAATTACATAAGTCTAAGACGACCATTCTTGAGATGTGTGATTAAGTGAAACTCAACCACCAAAGAACACCGGTATCCACGATCTAGTACACAAATCTGTATAAAAGTAACAGTCTTTACTAGGGTTTGAACTTTAGAACTCTCGACTTCGAAATCAGCTGATTTGCGATGACGAGTTTAATCACTATTGTGATTATCTGGACAAGTACTATTGAACCAAACTACTTGCGCGCACGGCCAGGCCGGCCGACTGATTGACGGACGGGTGGAGAGGTCTCTCTTCCAAAAACATCATGTTACTCTCTGTCAGCACGATACTTTCAGTGTCTCATTCGAATCATATTAGCAATGACTCACCACAGTTAACGTATTATTATGTCTCTGTAATATTATTATTACGTCATCGTATTTAGTCAAATATTTATCTAACGATTTTCTGATGCGACGACTAATGTCAACACTCAGTAGCAACAACCACCAAGTATTGTAGTTTGGTAAATAATGTTATAATTAATTTTTAACCAATCTTACCCCAAATATGTCTTTATAAAACTACGAACAGATTGCGTAAATTAACAGTCTTCAACCGAAAATTGCGAAGTTGTGTTCGATCGTACGATTTCTATACAGTAATCTTCCTGTAATAAATGAAATAAAGTGTTGTGTTAGTGATTTTATGCTTACAAACAATTTTCTATAGTTTCGTTGGTAGTAATTTAATACTTTAAAAGTTTATCTTTTAACAAAAATGTAAATACGTGCAACGGCGTTCAATCGAAATTGAAAGGATTCTTCATTCATAGCCAAGGCAGATAAATTATTTCTAACGTTTCAAGTTTATGAAGGTAGAAGCAGATAACAAGGCTGTGACCAATTCCTTTATCAAAAGCTCGAGGAAGAACTGCTGCAGCATGCGGCGTGTCTGAGTGTGTTGTGACAACAATTAATAGCAAAATGAAAAAAAAATAGCAGATAGTGTGATGACAACAAAGCAAAACATTTTTCAACAGCTGGCAAACGACCAACTTCTAAAAGGCGTATCACAGAACTGGACGACTTCGATAAATGCATGGTAAGACGAATATTTTATAATTTTCACCTGCAAAAACACTGCCTTCCTACAGTGAAAATTCTATTACAAGAACTACGAGAGAGTATTAACTTTCAAGGGCAGTTTGAAATATATTCTGAAGGATCTTGACTTCAAATGGAGGAGCACCCAAAATAACAGAAAATTATTAACTGAAACGCCAGAATTTCTTATCTGAGGGCAAAGAAGCGTTTCAGAGACCAAGGATAAATTAAGATCAAGGTAAATTATGGGCTTTACCTTGATGAATCATACATACTTATTAGTCACCTTAAAAATCAATCGTGGCCACACAACTCCAACAATGGTGTCCGATGTCGAATCTCTAAAGAGTACAAATTAATAATTATTCATGGTGGCAGTGGAAAAGGTTTCGTTCCAAATGCCTTGACGACGTGGAAAGCGATAAATCAAATTGGAGACTATCACGATAATATAAACAGTGATATGAAATGCACGAAAGAAAAATTACTGCCAAATTTGGAGCCAAGGAGTGTTTTAGTAATAGACAACGCTCCTTACCGTAATGTTCAAATCGATAAAGCCCCTTCTAGTGCTGCGACAATTTCGTCATAGCCGGCCGTGGATGGTACACCCTGTAGAACTTCCGCTATCTGGCTATGAAGTGCGGTGATCAGGAACGTGCTATACTCCGGTGCCGTCCAGTCATTATGAATGAATGCTGCCTTGAACTGCCGCTTCAAGACGGACCAAGATGTGCTCCCGTCGAACTTGAGTGGCTTCACCGCAGTAGGACACTCCATCGATGCGCTTGATCTTTGGTCCTGTGAACTGTGAACACAAGATTCCCCGACAATAAGAGCTACTTATTGCCCGTGCGATAACCTTTTGGCTATTATCTAAAGTTTATTTACATTAGTCTCTAAGTTACTGTTAACTAATTGTTCCACTTCAGCTAATCTATCCTCTAACTTACTAGTCACACTTAACACTCTCTACTTCATCTCTTAGTTCAGACTAAGACTACTTAGTTTATCCTCAATATAAGACATATGGCTATCCATTTCTTCTTTTAACTTATTTACATTTTCATCCACATTTCCTTTTAGTGTACTAAAATTTTCATTCATATTTTTGTACATATTCCCTTCCATTCTTTTTATATTTTTATTTAGCATACTAATATTTTCATTCATGCTTTCTTTCATTTCACTCATATTTTTCTTCATTTGAGTTAACAAACAATGTTCTCATTAATAACTGCCATTTTAATAATAATTTACAATTACAATGACAAAAATAAAACAGAATAAATAGAAAAATTATCAATAAAGTACAATGCTATTGACAATTTTACCAAACAAACATAAATTATTGACCACATCAAACATCCAAACAACCAAGAATAAATAAAACAATAAGCAATCAGTACCAACAAATCAAAATAAAAATAAAATTTGACGAATATAAACCTTAAATAACATAAACCATAAACAATTATAACTGTTATAACTTTATAACACTCAATTCAATTATGACACAAGTGTCATGTGTTCACGGCTAAATCAGGGTATTGAGAGATTGACAATTGGAAATATTTATATAATTACAATTTGTTAGTTTAAAATCAGAAGTAAAACAAGACAAATCAACAATAATGACAATAGTAATAATGATAATAAGTGACAATAATAAAACAAATAATTGAGAAATAGTAAATAAACAAATAATCATAAATGTCAATAATAATAATAAACAGAGATTACATACAAAACAGAATTTAAAGTAATGGTTGGGATTTATTCACTACACATGAATAAATTATTTTTCATTATAAATAAGATAAATAAGATAAATAATGAAAACCAGAATTCAGTCCCATTGACCAAAGACATTACATGAACGCTAGTCTTAAAACTTTCAACCATAGTCTTGTATTAACAATAGTATAGTAGATAAGTATAAAGTTCTTTAAAAAAAAATACCTTTGGTGTTCATAAATAAAATAATCCTAACAATTTATGAATGAAATTTAGTACATTTTCTCTTTCATTTATAGTCTTACAGTAATTCACCAAACCATTACTTGTGACATCATCTTGTGAATCGTGCTGACTTATTTCACTTTTAAATTCACTCCTTCACTGATCTCCTCACAGAATACTCTCGCTGACTGACATCTCGTGGTTTGATTCGCATGTTGTGGCAACATCACAGACTCATTTCTGCAGACTCTCATCACAGAACTGATTTCTAACATCTTCCCTGGAGTATTTATACTCCTAGCCTCTTTAACTGTCGGACCGGACCTCAGTTGAGCGTGAGAACAATTGACCAAGCCCCTTCATTCCCATGCATTACTAGCCTGGGTCCAGTAACTCTTCTCATGGAACAACATTTGTTTAGGTGAGGCTCGGTGGGCAGTATTACAAAAGACAATTGTTTAACGGACCTGATAGTTTTACTAAAAAGGTTTCTATAGCCTCTTTCTGGATTCCTCCCATTATTATATTTTTTACTGCTTTCTTTTTAATTGCCAGAAATGCATTACTCAGATCTGCTACACCGGTTTTGTTACAATATATATTTTTTTTTTTTTTAACTTTCAACAAAATTTATTGAAAGTAATTTTTTATCATTTGAACAGTATAAACATTTTGGAGGTATTGAAAGATTATTAGAATCATTGAATTTAGATTATTTGGTAAGTGTCGATAATCCTGTGGAATTTAATGTACATCAGGTTGTTTTACTTATCTTGTTGGGTATTGGGATTTTTTAAATTTAAATTTGTATTCTAGAAATTAAAGAAAATACACGTAATCATTAAGAGTTTTACAGTTATATTTTGTCAGCGAAATGCTTTTATGAACTGAAATTAATGAAATAAATGTTCCAACTTCTATTTTCATTTTTCGTTTGAAGTTAATGATATTACAACTAATTATTAATATTTTGCTTTATTAATTTAATTTGTACAGTTTTGCTTTTGAGTTTGTATATTTTAGTTTTGGTGAATTAATTCACAAATTGAGGTTCATCCTGTTGTGAAAATTTACCACACACCCCAGTCATTAACTACTTATGTATTGCATTAACTACTTATTCAGAAATCTTGACAAAATATGGGATCAAACAACTTCAGCAGGTTCGTTACTTACACCAGACATGGCTCCCAGTGATTTTTGGCTCTTTCCTAGACTTAAAATTTGGCTTAAAGGAATAGATTTGAAGGCAGAGAAGAAATCAAGATAAATGTGATGAGAGGACTAATGCTCACTAAAAATGTCTGAAAAATGCTTCCAACAGTAGAAACATCACTAGAATAAGTGTGTTACCTCAGACAGGGCCTACTTTAAAATGGAAAAGTTATTCAACTAAATGGGTGTAATATTTTTGTTTTTAGGAGCCATGTTTGGATTCTTTTTGATCATACCTTGTATTTTATCACTGTTAGCTTTGTAAACTATCAGAAAATTATTATCTTCCTGGGCCTTAATTAATTAACAAAGATCTTGAATAAAAGTGTCAAAGGATGTAACAAGTTACCAACTTTACAATTATATTACTTCCACAACACAGGATGTAGTTTAATAAAGTTGTAATAAACATTCCATAGATTTGGAAGATTTTCATAGAATTAAATATTTAGTATTTGCTAGTAATTATATTTTATTTCAAAAGGAAAAAAATACTTATCTAATAAATGATGTCCCTTAAATTAAAACTAAGTATAAATCTTGAATAAGCAAATCTATAATCATTCAAAATTTCTAACTTCAACACAGTTACAAATTCTGGGAGGAAGTGTTGTCATTTATTACTTTGTATAAATATGCAGTTTTAAAAAAACATGTATTATTTAATAATATTATATTTCTGTCATAGTTAGGAGGTCTTTCAGTTACCAGTTAGGAACATTTCAGCCTTTAGTCTTATTTTACATCCACTGGGAAAGAAACAGAAACCCTGAACAGACAGTCACTCATCACCAGATGACAGTAATAGTAAACTTTCTGGCATCCTCTAGTTTGGTAGTCTTAGTTTCATCTGTACAACCAAATATGAGGAAAATAGATTCAAGAATCATTTCTCCATGTGTGTGAGGATGATGAGAAAATACTCACTACACATAGTGGAATCACAACATATGATAAAAACACAGAGTAGCAACTAGACTCCATCTCATAGTAAGCAACCAATATGTCTTCCCAACACCTCAGGCAACAGTATATTACTGATCAATCAATGACTGTACATTGATCAGCTTAATTATATACTGTAACAAAAATGATTTTTCTTCAGAAGTTAAAGCCACCCAAGAACTAGCTTCACCCTGGAGTTTTGTGACATAAATGCATCCAGCTGAACTATAAATTATAAACCAGTTGGTTCAATTTAGATGTAATGTAAGTAAGATCAAATTAAATTAATTCTAAAGTCAAGTCTCTTTTAAATGTAGATTCTTTTATAGCAAACTAATAGTGTATTCATGAATTTTTAAATGTTGCATTATAATGTTAAACAACTACAATTAGTTTTTTGGTCTGTATAATGAAGAATTATAACAATTATATCAAGTGAATCTATGTTGACATATTATGAATAATTATAAGTGGAAATTTTGCTTTTATAAGATCTTTACAAAGCTAATAATTATATTTCTTCTTCATCTGTGGAGTTACCAATGGCAGTTCACTGATGCACTGATGAATTTGTTAATGATGCCCATTTTAAGACTTTATCCTTTAATTTATGATTGACTTACACTAATTTCTGTGTTGTGTTTAATGATTTAATGTATTCTTTTTTTTATGTTTAGAATTTGACAGATGACATAAGTCAATAAACATGTACTGTTATTTTGACCATTTTGACCACACATTAAAGATATTGCCTAACTAGTGATTTCAGTCATTTTTACAACCACCTTTAGTAGATGGTAGTGTTTGGTGGTTTTACTCTAGCTGTCAACTGATGTTATTTTATAGACAGTTTACTGAGTTAATTAGAAAGACATTTAGAATTTGAAAAGTGATTTAGATTAAATGGTGTTTATTCATTCAGATTATTGCTACTATATGTTTTTAAATTTCTTAACGTTTGACTGTGTTAAGATGTGATCCATTTTTGTGCTTGGGTAGAATGACATGGTGTTGTGTTTGTTGGTGGGTTTATGATGAATATGCATGTGAAGCCTAGTAAATTTTCATTCTGTAATTTAAGTAATTATAATATTGAAACTACCAGATACAGTTAATTAAAAGTACACTTAACTACTGGAGTGTTTTTGAAGCATTCACTTCATCAACAGCAGTTTAAAATTAGAACTTAAACATCTATTACATCAACATATCATGTTTTATCATTAAAATTAAAACCTCCTTTGTGTACCATGGTGAGTGACAATTCTTACTAAAATAATAAAAAAACAGAAAGAGGGTATCATTCCAGACCAGAGAACTATTTGTGCGGGCACAAATTCTTATTATCCTCCCACCAAAAATAAAATATCCTGGAATTTGCCTGCTGTAGAGTAAATTTGTTAAAAGCTATCTTGATAACTTAAAAAAACTAACTTGTCACTGCTTAGTGTTATTTAGAATACTATTGTTTTGTAGTCCGTGTCATACTTTGAATATGGGAATTGTGATATTGTAATTTACTCAAACATTACTCTGTGTAAATATATTGTTTATTAAACTAATTTCTAATTATCTGGCTGGAGATGATTGACATTTATATATGGATATGGTGAAATAAAATTACCATTTTATTAAAATAAATTTTATTTTGTATATGCATATATGTAAATATATTTGTTTTTTAGTTACAGTATCTGTTCTTTTTTTTGTAATTGAACTCTTTCTGAGGAACATAGGCACATATTTATAACAAATTTTATACAAAATAATAAAAATAAATTAAAAAAAACATAATATATAAATCCCGGGTAGTTATTGCATCTTCTTTGGTTATAATTTTTCACCGCTTAATGAAACCATGTTATAATATGAGTGATCAGGAAACCTATCTAATTCAATATATTCAGTCTCTGTTAATAATAGTTGTTCCAGTAACTCTACAAGTTCTGTAAAATTTGGTCTTTCTTTTGGATCTTTATCCCAACAGTAAAACATAATATTATACAGTTCTCTACGACAATGTTCTGGTTTATCCAAACGATATCCATCTCTTACTTTTCTCATGACTTCAGCTGCGGCAAGACCAGGATACGGTGTTGAACCGAGCGTAACAATTTCCCAGATTAATACACCAAAACTCCATATATCAGATTTAACTGAAAATATATTATCATATAAAGATTCTGGAGCCATCCATCTAATTGGTAATCGACCTTCTGATTTTCTTTCATACACGTAGCTAGCCATAATATCACGTGCAAATCCGAAATCAGCTACTTTACAAATATGATTTTCATCTACTAGGACGTTGCGTGCAGCAAGGTCTCGATGAATTATCTGTCAAAAACATAAAATCATGAAAATTATTAAAAAAAGAAATAAAAGATCAAAAAAGAAAACAAGTTATTTGATATCTGCATTCAAAGAATCTTTTGTGTTGTATAGGCCTGTTTATCCACTTCCCATGAAATTAAGATTTCCAGGTTTTATGAACTGATTTGGTATCAGGGTGTTTTTAAGTAAATAATATGTTTTTCATGAAATATCAGGATCTCATTTCTTTCCTGCTTTAATTTTGGTTCAGTTTTTTTAATTTCATGTCGGTACAGTATTATGAAATACACATAGTAGAATGAATTTATTCATTAGTTTATTTTTAAATCATTGAATTAAAATTTTTATAAATACTCTATAGTAAATTAAACTGATTATAGACCTATCAGTTATATGTGTAAATTTACATACAAGCATAAGCTATTTTAATCAAAATAGCATACCACACTTGCCCATCTCATTCAAATAAATGTAAATTATGTAGATTGTATTGAATTAATTATTGATGTTTGGATTAAAAATGATAAAAACCAATTTTTTTTTAAATTTTATATATCACATATTGAGATTGTAGTGGCTTATTTCTAGATTATCTGTACTTTCAATCATTTTTCTGGATATTATCAATCTGAACCATGTCCGGTCCCACTATTCCAAATGAATGAACTTTTATACTGTATGTATTTCCTCTTTTGAACAGCAAAGTTAATTGATTTTTAAAACAAATAGCTGCTATTACAGAAATGTACCAGAACTGATTTTTATATATTGATTGACTATTACAACTTGAAAAAAATATATATTTGTTTATAAAAATTGTGTAGTTAAGCAATTTGAATTTTTCAGAGATATGCTGTTTTAATTTATTTCAGAGCAACATTAATTTTAAAGCTCCTCTTCTTCCATTTAATTTGTTCAAACTTTTAAAAGCTATACCTTTTTAAATTTAAATAACGTCCAATATTAAAAAAATTTACATTTTGTTTTAGAGGTAAGAATGTGATTTCAATTCTTATTATATACCTTTGTATTTCACCTTTAATGTATCTTTTAAAATTGTAATAATTATTCATGAAATAAATATTATGCAAAAGATCATTTTGAAAATTACAATCTGTGTTATAATTTTCGAATTTTATTTCTGTTTTACATGTGAGTTGACTGACAATAGATAACTGTTAAGTATGAGATAATAGTTTTCGTAATTGCAAAAACTGTTATCAAATGTACTGTTTGATATTTCTTGTCATATGTAACAACATAATTTTTCCCGGTTTGTTTTTTATTCAATGTTCTGATCATGAATCCCCATTCAATATTTACATCTTTAATCTATACTTAATATTAAACTAAAACGGTAATATTATTTTAAATATTCTATAAACCTTTAACATTGTCAAATTTTTGTAACTAAAAACATGTAATTTCCTAAACCCCTGGATGGAGTTATTTATTAAATTATAATTTAGGATATTATATATTTATTTTATATCTAAATAATATTAAAGTCTATTATTGATTTATTTTATTTTATGAAATAAAATGTGATATGCTGTAATCTTCTAAAATAAAAGAAGATACATGTAAGCTTTCTAATGAAGTTCTGTGTAACAAATTTAATTCAACTTTTAATTCAATGTAATGAAATAATTAGTAGAATATTTCTGATACAATTTAAAGAAATTAAGATTAATACTATTAAATAGAAGAATATAAATGACAACTTACCCCTTTGGAAGAAAGAAATTCCATTCCACGTGCCACCTGATAACAAAATGATGTTAAGTCTCTTGAAGTAAGTGTTGCGCTTTTACCGTGCATATTGTCATAACATCTTTGTGCTCTCGAGCTTCGAAGGAAACTTTGTAACTTTCCTTTACTAATAAATTCCATAATTACAAATATTGGATCTGTTAAAAATGGCATAGAAAATAAATTATTAGCAGTTGTAGATATGCAAAATTGAATATTACCTAAATATAAATAAATATATTAGCTTTTATGTATCTAGACATTGTATATCTTAATATGTATGTCCCTGACATAAATTTTTTATAAATTTGATTATTATTTCATAGTACAAATGTTAGAATCTTTTCTTCAGTTTCATAAATGTTTGAAATTACATAAATATATTACATTTAGACTAAATTTAGAATCTCACTTAAATAATATTCTTTCTGTACCAATGTAAATATAAAACTTAAGTTATTACATAATATATATATCGAGGTATGCTTTGTTTATTTTTACAGAAAATTATCATTTTTATTTTAATAGAAAAACATAACATTCTTTTTACATTCAAATTACTGTAATATGCTTTAAAATATTTCATTACAATAAACATTCAGAAATAAGTCTAATTTGGATATTAATTTAACAAGTATATATTATCTTTTTTTTGTGTTCAGTGAAGTGACTGAAGAACCCAATTTTTTTTTTAACAGTCAAGAACATTTAGATACCACTTTGATTTTTATGGCGTTAAGGTAATACACTTGTAATACAAATCATTAAACAGGGTCTTAAAAAAAATATCAGAATTTTACTATTTAATGCCTCTCAAATTTGACTTATAGTAATGAATAACAAATAAGATGAAACTCTTACAGTTTTTCTCTATAGGTGTTGAATGTGAGCAGTTATCATCATATGGCACACATCCAACCGACAGGAGAGTTTGTCGCATACTTTAACCAGCGTGTCTGGAGTAATGGAAGCGACAGCTGCATCGATTCTGTGCCTCAAATTAGGTAGATCAATAGGAAGTGGAGGTACATACACAAGATACTTTATAAAATTTCAAAAGAAAAATCACAGGAGTCAGATCGGTTGACCTTGGAGGCCACCAAGCTCTGTCATCGGGTTCATACCTACCGATCCACTGGTCGGGGAATACGTCATTCAAGCAATCCCGAACAGAATTATGTCGTGAGGAGGCGCATCATTTTGTTGCTAAATAGAATTCTCTGCTCCACTTTGCAGCTGAGGAAGAGTTATGTACGCAACAAATCCAAATAAGAAAATTTCTGTTATGCTTGCTTCAGGGAAAAAGAACGGCCGTCAAACTTGGCGTCGAGATACTAAACAGAAAACAATTAATTTTGGGGAGTCCCTTTCGCATCGTAAGATTGCATGGGGATTTCCTGACCCACAGATATGGAAATTAGTGTGTTATTGTTTCAAATAAGATGAAATGTTGACTCATCACTAAACACAATTCGATCAAGAAAGTCGCCATCTTTATGCTGCAACATTTCGATCGTGAAGTCGGTACTCACAGCGTGGTTGGTAGGCTTCAGAGACTAACAGGTTTAAACGGTATGGATGCATAAGTAATCGTTTACTTAAAACGTTCCACAATATAATCACCGGCATTGTTAGTTCTCGGCTGGTCTTCCTAACAAATTTTTTAGGACTACGTAGAACAAACTCCCTGATACGTTCAACCTTCTCTTCGAACACACTCTGTCGTCCCGAATTATTTCCTTTACACAGACATCCAGCAGTTTCAAATCGACGAATGTTATTGTCACTCTTAAGATCAAGTTGAAACATTCTATGGAACGCACGTCTCACTGTAACTACAGATTCGCATTTAACAAATTGCAAAACATAGAACGCTTTCTGTTCAGGAATCGTCATCTTTGGTAGTCGCGCTATCAAACGGAAAAATTGGGAATCAATCTACAGCTAAGCGCGCAGCTAACACAGTCCTCTTTCTCTTTGATTCTAACCCTAATTAACACCTCATTCCCGAGATATAACAAAATAAAATTCCGATTTTTTTGTACACTCGATATTTTTTCTCTTGTTATAAACAGAAAATTTATTAACATATATGGTAATATAAATGATAATTTTGTGTTCTTGCCTAAGTTGTGTAGTCAGCAATTTTGTCTTCTTCAGCAGATTGATTAGGATACTACATTATAGTGTAATAATATTTAGTTAATGAATATTTTGTCTGTCATATTTTTTTCTTTTTTTTTTATGAAAAGGTTCATTCATTTCCAAGAAAAAAAAAATTTTGACGGTTTTTCTTTTGGTATGTTCTGATTTAATCTCGGAAAAAATATAATTCTTGTATAATTTTCAACAATGCAACTAGTTTGAATAATTTTGTTTGAAACTAGTTTGTTTTAATAATTAATGTTCTGTTTCTTTTATTAATTACCATAACCTCATTCATTATAAACAATCTTTCATGAGTAACAAGCAACTGGTAAAAACAACCGTCACACGAATACAGCTCATTTTGACTATAATCATGGACTGACTGGAGCGACAAAAAGATGCGATGTTAGAAAACAGATTTTTTGTTTAAAACAATTACGTGATCTTGCAGCTCATAGACGAAGATCATCATTAAAGCAAGTAGATATTTAATAATGTTTTGATTACCTTTTTAGAAATCGTAAAAATCTGTCCTATTACGCTCCTTTTTTTTATTTTTGTAATTTAAAAAAATATATTTTTAATAGCACAGTAACTTAAATTAGTTTCTCTTCAATATATTTTTTGTACGTTTTTATTTTATAAGTATTTAAATGTTACCTCTTATAAAACAACAGGGCAGCAGTAAATTGTAATGTTTCACAAAGTTTTGTGAATTCCGATTCTTTTATTAAAAAATTTCAACTCGTTCGTTTTTTTGTAACTTATATCTGGGATTTTTTTTAACGTATGTTCCCAGTATTTTTTAAAACTTTTCTGTAATACATTTACATTTTTATATTCTTATCCATTCATTAAGTGTGATAACCATTAAATATTAGAATGGTAGGTAAATATATATGATAAACCTTTTACAATTTTCCAGATTTGGTCTTGCAAAGGTAATCACGGATGATCGGCGTTCAACTGTATATCCATTTTCTGTACATTAGTATGGAAGATTATTATTTTAATATTTTTTACTTTTAATCAGTCCAATTAGTGCATATGCGGTTTTCACTGGATCATGACGTTTTGACACCTAAGGAACTCAAAAAACCGAATGGAAATTTTCCGGATGTTCGTATGTATGTTTGTGTGTTCGATCTTGCACTCCTTATATTTTCAGAATTACTGGACCGATTATGTCAGATTACTTCCATGTATGGGGCATTTATGACATTAAATTTTCAACTTAAAAGATACCCTCAGTATCTCGAGATTTCGACTAATTAAGATCTTATTCTTCTTAGGCACATTTGTTAACAATTAAAAAATAATATTTGCAAAAACTTTTTGCAAAATCGCACCCCACCCCAAAAAAATTCTCTAAATAAACTAGCAGCTAAGTAAATATACTGCCTTAACAGTAATCCCTCTCACCAGAATATGCGCAACTGTAGTGGGCGGCTACGTTGTGACGTCACAGGTGAGCGGTAAAATCAAATAAACGAATAATATTTAAACCGTAAAAATTATTTAAAGTAGCCGCTAGTACCACCACACCCACACGAATGAAATACGCTATGCGCGCGCTCTTTTGTTGGAATCATTAAATTAAATACACAAAAAATCTTTTAGGAAAAATATTACATTTAAATAAAATGATAAATATTTTAAATTAAGTCGTGTGTGTACGCTGAGAATCAGAAAAAGCCACGTACGGGAAAGTCCTACAATTGTGATGTCAGGTTTTAATTACTCATTTGGTTTTTTATTAATTCTTTATAAGCAGTCACTATCACTCATTATATATATATATATATATATATATATGGAGTGTTTGAGAACGTATTCGCCGAACTTCAGGAACCGATTCAGGACACTAAACTGAGCAAAAATGTTCATATCGACATAAGTCCTACTTTGCTTAGTTTTCCTTTCTGGACTCCATTTTGTATTTTGTAATTTCAACAAAAAAATATTTCTCAGGAACGGGTAAACCTACTTTAATTAGATTTGACAAAACTAAGATTAGTGCCTTGTTCTACAAAATAAAAAGATTTTGCAAACGTCACCTTCAAAAATTTCAAAATGGCTCCCATCTAAATTTTTCAATCTTTAACATCTTTGTAATTATTTGTTTGATCAAATTTTTACTTTCAAAAAATTTATTAGTCATTCTATTTTTAACAAAATGACACCTCATTCGTAAAAATTCGTTGATAAACAATCGATCTTATTGTAGACAATTAACCTGGTAGTACGCTTGCGCACCGTAATGCAAGCTGATAATTTTTTGCCTGTTTTTAATTCTTCCACTAAATATAATAAAAATTATTAATAATAAATAATAATATTAAATTAATAAAAATATATTAACGACTATAAAAATTATCACCTTGCATTACGTATGATAGCGTACTTCCGGTTTAATTATCTGCAATAGTTCGATTGTTTGTCAACGAAATTTAACAAATGTGGCGACATTTTGTTAAAAATAAAATGCTTAATAAATTTTGTGATAGTAAAAATTTGATCAACAAATAATTACAAAGATATTGAAGATTTAAAAATTAAGATGGCCGCTATTTTGAGATTTTTGAAGGTGACGTTTTTGTAGAACAAGACACTAGTCTTAGATTGCCAAATTTAATTAAAGTTCCTGAAGTTCGGCGAATAAGTATTCTGTATAACATTACAAAATATTTGTGAAACAATTTTATTTATTATTTTTAGTAAAAATGATTAGCTTCAGTATACTATTTGGATAAATAATATTTATAATTTAATTGTTTCTAAGTTTTCCAATATTGCTGCATGCGTGATATATAGCGCAGATATTCATGGAATGTGTCCAAACGTTATTGTTGCAAGTGTTTGGAATACACATGTTAATTAACTTAGATCCCGATGATAAACACAGATACACGCATCATCTTAAGTGGATCCATTAACATAATTCTAATAATTGAAAAAAATCTGATGGGGACAGTATATGACTTCCTTTTACGCCTATTAAATTACATATACACTTTTTTTTTTTAATTAAAAGTGTATAAAATTTTATTTCATTAATAACTTCTGATATTTTTCTTATTTTTACTTTTTTTTGTTATTCGTCATAAAGTTTTTTACAATAGGGGTTAATAATTGTTAATAAATCAATATATTTAAATTAAGAAAAACGTTAAAAGAAAAGGAGATAAAATTTGATTCGAATCGATGTGCCTTCCCCTAACATCAAAATATTTCATCAATTAAATTTTCCTATGTCTATAACTCTGCAACCAATGAAAATATGTACCACATGATATATCGTTGAAAATCTCTCAATGAGGGCTTATTACTGCAGTTAAGAATTTTGGGCTTTTTTTGGACACTTTTGGTTTAGTCGATTGCAATCAAAAGGGAAGGTCCACAACTAAATGTTACAACAGTCCTAAATCCAAAATTTCAACATCCTACGGCCTTATCGTTTTTGAGTTATGCGAGATACATACGAACGTACGTACGTACAGAGGTCTCGCCGAAAAGAGTCAAAATGGATTCAGGGATGGTCAAAATGGATATTTCCGTTGAACTCTGAAAACCGAAATATTTCGCGATCAAAATACTTCCTTTTACTTCGTACATATATAATAATTTACATCATATATTAAACTCGGGAAGCAAAAGAAAAAGGTTATTAATAAAAACAAACATAAAATTTTTTGTGTGAGAAGTAATCCAGATGATTTGGGCGTATTCTAAATATTGCCTGATGAATATTTAATAACGTTCATATTAATGTTAATTTATGGATTTTTTAACGAAAAAATAATTAAAAATACTATTTTTCTTTAAGTTTATTTACATATTAATAATATTTAAGCTTCGACTGTTGGATGTTATGTTTTATACGAATTTTTTCTTTTTGTAAAGCAAAGTTTTTCTCACTACTTAGAAATTTTTTCATAACTATACCGGTTTTGCATATTTTGTAGTTTCTCATGCCTTAATTCTTTTTAAAATTCGATTTCATACAGTTCTCTTTATTGTTGTTTCAAAAAAGTATTGACTTCATGTTTTATTTTTATTCTCGTTAAAAATTCAATAACAAATATTCTGTTTTGGTTTTTTATAAGTGTCTTGTTTTAAAAAAGATTAATATTTTTATTCTTTTCGTTGCTGTATTGTATAACAGAAGTAAAGCTTTTCCTATCTATTAAAATACTAACCCTTTTCGAATTTTTGCAATTCTGTGTATTTTTAGGTCCTCTGAGTCCAAAGATACTAAAGCTCATTGTTAAAAAATTCTCTATGTTTGCATGTGTGTTGCCTCTACTAGCTTTATAAAACAACGGTTTCACCTACCATGATGAAATGGGGAATGGAAGCTCGGGTATAAAGGGAATCGATTGTAATAAATTATTGAAAAAAAATCAGATTTCTTATAACGGTCTGTTATTTAGTCTCTCTCACCGCCTTTCCCCGTTGCGCTTTCTTTTCCACTACTTTTCTCATGGCTATTGATTTTTATGTAACATTTTTGTCATTAAGTTCGTTTATATCTAGCATAAATTTATTTTTAATCAATATTTTTCCATTTATATAATATGTAAATTTTATATATATTTGTTAACTTAATTATTTATTAATTTTTTTTCAGTTTTTGTAATAGTTAAGACCTCTTTTCAGCTATGGATATTTCTAGTTAATCAATCAATCAATCAGGGGTCGCTTTCTTGGAAGTGGATCGGAATGAATATTTATTTGTGCATAATTTTTACGTTAAAAAAGTACCATAGGAAAATTCTTACAGTTGCAATTAAATATATTTTGAAAATTTTTTAATAAAATTATCCTACCACTAATGTAAATAGGTGAAATTTTTTAACATTATAACTTCGTTTCTACATTTTGGGTTTTTTTTTATTGACTTACAAGTCGTATTTTTTCTTGAATTAGGTGTTATCTAAATGACGGCCTCCGTAGCCTCCGACGGCCTCCGTAGCGTTTCGATCTTTCATCCAGAGGTCCCGGGTTCCAATCCCGGTCAAGCATGGCATTTTCACACGCTACAATAATTGTCATTCATCTCATCCTCTGAAGTAATACGTAACGGTGGTCCCGGAGGTTAAAAGATAAAAGAATTTATCTAAGAGGGAAAATTTTCCAGCCCTCATAATATTATTAGGTGGATATAATAAATAAAGATTTAATTTTTATTTTATTTTAATCAGTGCATATATTTACGCATTTTATTTTAGTCAATTGCAGTATTTTATAAAGATCAGATCAGGAATGGATAGATGGACTATTCCATGAATAATAAAAATAATTACTCCGTATTGGTGTATGAAGTACTCCAGTAATGGAAGAATCAAGATAAACCATGGTTAAACCTTGAATAGAAAATGTCAAAATATACCTAAATAATTTTTAAAATAAGTACTAGGTAATTATATAAGTGTTTAAAAATTCACATGATGCTTAAAATTATAAAGTTATTAAATAATAATAAAAAAATAAACATTAGAAGGTAGTTAATAAATAAAATAAGCACAAAAGAAATTTTTTGAAGGCGTTAGTGGAAAATATTTGAACATATTATTTGTACTCCTTGGACAAAGAAATCGATCTCAGGTTTATTTAAAAAAGATTGTTGTTTTTTTTAATTATTGGAGAGTAATAATTGTTTTAAGAAAATAATATTGAATAAATTGTTTTATTTTAAATAAATAAGGAAATGATCTTTAAATTTCTTTATAATAGATTACAAATGGCAATGGAAGGGTACGTAATAAATGTTATTTCTCGCACGCCAAAGTACAGAGTGTTCGAACTGAAGATATTCAAAAGTAACAGCTTATATTAAGAGAGCTAGTTAATATAATATATATATTTTAATAAACAATTCAACTCATTAGGTTTTAATGTACATTAGTGAAGTTCAATGTGTCGCACCTCTTTCATCTCGGCAAACGTCTAGACGATAATCTAACTCTTGCAAAGTGTTCAGGAGCATCTGCGGCGTTATTAGACAAACAGCTTCAACAATTCTCTGTTTTAAGTCTCCAAATTTTAAACTTTTCTTTGGTAAATACAACATTTAACAAATCTCCAAGCAAAAAATCCAAAGGAGTGATATATAGAAATCTGCAGTTGATCTTCTTGTCCGATCCAACATTCGGAAAAAGTATTTCTCAAAAACATTGTAACATCTCGATGAAAATGTGATAGAGCACCATCTTCTCGGAAACTGAAGCCTGCAGGAATTTGAGAAACAGCAAAGTTCTTATTCGTGTTGGTAGCTTGTATCCTGTCACAGTAGGCACCATGAAAAAAACGGATCGATGATGCCGTTTTGTGCAGTTTTAACCAAACATTTGCTTTCACTGTGTCCTTTCCATTTTCAGTACTTCAAATTAGGATTCTTTTGGACACGGTGTATTACCTCTGCAGCAAACTGATATCGTAGGCGGCAATCATTTGGTTTAATATGATAGAGTTGTAAATTGTACGCTCGCCACTTAAAAACAACGTCGTGAACAGTGGAACGAGGCATTTTTAGTTCGTAACTAGCCAGTTTAATTGGCTGTCCAGGACTGGCAGTGAATGTATGGCGTACACGATCCATAGTTTCGTCAGTAACTACATTTTTTGGATGATTTCCAGTTTGCGAAACCAAGTTTTCAGTCTCTTTTAAAGTCGTATCCCACTGACAAACTGATTTGGATGTAGGAGGATTTCTATTCAGTTCGTACACGCCGTTGAACACCCGAAACTGGTTGAAACTCCGCTAACCAAAGCACTCGCTTAACCTTCTGTTGTGGGGTCCGCATCTTGACTGCTACTGACTAAAATTGGATTGCGAGTCGGCTTGCATGCGTATTTAGCTGACCTTGATAGTATAGAAAACAAATCTGGGAGATATTTTCTGTCGATTGAACCTATGTTTAAAAGATAACGACAACTCGCATTACTCGAAAGGAGATTCTGTCGTGTTGTTTGGTATATCCCAACCTTAAAAATAAGAGTTCTGAAAACTTTTCTTTCTTACCACTCTTCTACCCTTTCGATTAAAAATTTTATTTGATCATCTTATCTAGGCAATATTGTTTTCAGTCTTTTTTACAGAAGTAAAGAAAAGAACGTATAATTTTCTAAACTAAATTTCTATTTTAAATACTCCGAATTGTTTTCATTTTAAATGTTTTAACTACATCAATGAAACCTTAAGACAAATTTCTTTGCTAGAAAAATGAATTTGTACTGTTTTTTAAATTTATTGACAAAATGCATTAGTTAAACTAAAACATTGAAAAGTTAAAATTTTATCATCTAATTTTAATTTATATTTTTTTGTTTAATTTTTTACGCATTTTATTGGATCTTATTAAATACGTAACGGGTAACAAATTTTACGGTTTTATGTTAAGCTTACCTTTTTCAGTGCAACATCCCAAAAGCCTAACAACGTGTGGATGAGGTTCTAAGGATTTCATAACTTCTAATTCCTGTAAAAGATCCGACCTTTCTCTTTCCCCTGCATTCTCCTTTAATGTTTTCACAGCAACAACCGACGTCCCTTCTACACCTGTAAAATTTTATAAATATCATTTGTCAAACAGAAACAACAAAAATGGCAGAAACTTAATTAAAAAAGGATTTTAAAATACAAGAATCTCTGTTTTCTTTTGACTTTCAAGGATTAAGCCCCCGATCTTTTCCCACATCCTAAAGTATTTCTTTCTTTTCAAATCTTTTCTTATACGTTTTCTTTATAAATATTGAAATTACAATCTGGTTTTGTCATCATTATCAAATAAAATACTAACAACTTAAAAAATAAATTCAAAAACAGACCAACTAGTCTACTCTGCAAATAACAAAATAACCAGTTAAATAACGAGGTTAATATGTGTAATTAGTTACACATCAACCCATCTTTTAAGGAGTCTACCAAGATATCCTTAATTTTAAAGGTTATATTTCAAGGTCTGTTTTGTTAGTCTTTCTTCTGTCATTTGATCAACATTGTCTTAAATTTCTTAACGTTCTCAGAGTTTTTCTACTCCTCCGCATGTTTCTTACCCTCTCCTGTATAACAGTTTCTCCCATGTATGTTTGGATTAGGTTGGAAGAATTTTTATGGGAAGCTGTTATGTTCAAATGCGTGAACTATATATACTTAGAAGAGAAGAGTTTTTTTTTTGCGTGATGAAATTCACTACAAAAACTCGAAGCTTGTTATGCAAGCTTCGAGAAATATGGGAATATGAAATGTAATTTTTTTTGCGTATGAAAAAGCCATGCCTGACCGGGATTCGAACCCGGGATCACCGGATGAAACGCCGAGACGCTACCACTCGCGCCACGGAGGTCAGCATTTAATTTTAATGTACATATGAGAACTTTCTAATTATTTTGTTATTTAAATTATAATTTATAAAAGAATTTCATTTTTATTTTAAATTATTTATTGAATTATTTGAACTGCTTTGATTCAATAATTATTTGAATTGTTTTTTTTCTTTTGACTGTCGAGGATTAAGTTCCAATCTTAACAGAAACACTCGTGAAATTATTGAACTGCTACGTTAATTTTCGAAATTGTGTGCGCTTTTTGTATTAGTATGACAATAATTTTTTATTTGCTAAACTTTGTTTTTATCCATGAAGTTTAGCAATAAAAATTATTCAAATAAAATAAGAAAAAGATTTCAGTTAGTGAATAAGTATAATTTTAGAGAGTGAGACATATTGATGTGAGAATAAAAACGAAAACATATCTGGAACTGATGTTGCTACTGGATAATCGATTTGTCCTGTTACAAATGCTATAATAGAGAAAGATAGAAAACTTCTGATTTTCCTTTTGTGAGAACTGTCTTACAGTTATTTTCATTAAATTATATCGCATTATTTATTTATTATTTTATTGTAGGTACTTTCTTAAAGAACTAAAAAAAAAAAAAAAAAAAAAATTGATCTTATACTTAATTTCAATCAATAATAATTATTTACAAAAAATGAAAGTAGAAGAAGTAATACGAGACATGTTTTTAAAGAACATGCGTTTTGAAGTAAAAACAAAACTAAAAAATATGAACAAAATTTATTATTTACGCATAAAAACTACATTTATTTACCACTATTCTACATAGGAGATTTCAACTTCAACATATTTTTCATAGCGTTTCATAGTTACATCATTCTTTCAAGAAATTCTGCTACCAGTGAATTAAACTACGCAGGAACGCCATTTTTTAATTCACTCTCATTGTCAAACCTTTGAGATGGAACTGCTGTTTAAGGTAAAGAGAAAGAAAATAATCGCTGAGAGCTAAGACAGGGCTATAGAGTGGATGATTGAAGATTCTCCAACGAAATCTTTCCAATCATCTCGTTGTCTGTATGGCTGGGAATTGTCGTGCAAAAACAAACTCCAACGGTATAACATCTCACCTCGTTTGTTTATTATAGCTCATTTAAGATGTTTTAACGTTTCACTACAGATCGGCCTTTTTGTCCCAAAAACCAGTAGCCAAAAACTTCATTACGAAGGTTCTTGTTTCAACTTCTCCGTCTAGAAGATGATGAATGCCACAATCGCATTGATTGCTGTTTTATCTCGGCGTTCGAATAAGAATTCCAGGTCTCATCTCCGGTAACAATGTGTTCAAACAACTTACCACCTTCAATTTTGCAGCGCCGTTAAAGTTCATGCAGTACAACAAATTATTTTTTTTTGTATGTGTTTCCGGTTAAAATTTTCACCACTCAACAGGCACACAATTTTTTATAGCCCCATTTTCAATCAAAATTTCATAACTCATAAATCGAGAAATATCAAGAAACATCATAGACAATTGCGACACGGTAAACCGCCGGTTTTCTTGAATTTTTTAATGAGTTATTTCAATCAAATCATCGATAGTTGTCTGCTACGTTCTCCATCATGTAAGTTCGTTCACCTTTCTCGAAATGAACGCTCTACTGTCTTACTTTAGCGTCACTCATAATAATTCGGCTCCTAAACGTCATACATTTTCCTGTGAATTTCAGCTGCAGAATTGTTTTTTTGCGATCAAAAATCGTATTACTCCTCGTACTTCATGCTTGGCAAGATCACAAATTGTAGAACTACAACTGGATGAATATAAACAACTAACATGAACGTGACCTAGCTATCTTTGCTATCAGCTGTCTATTGATTGAAATAACTGAGCTACGCAAGAGCCATATGTTTATATTCCGTATATAGGCGGAAAATTCAAAACGGACCTTACTTTAGAAACACGCCTCGATTTAAATGACGTTTTTATTGACTTCGAAAAATTTTCAATTACTCTTACAACCATCTTCAGCGACTTGTGATGCTGTCCCATACTTTGATTTATTTAATTTAGATTAGAATTTTCTTCACGACTTCACTCCTATTTTTTATTATTCTGTGCGTGACATTAGAATTAAATGATTAAAAAAAAAGATTGTTTAAAAATGTTTGAAGATTTTTCCATTTAGTGAATATTATTATTATACCCGTAAACAGTGATTAGCACTTTTCTTTAGTAAGGTATGTAACGTATATTTATTTAGTGAAGGAAAAATAGATTAGGGGTTAACCCAGTTGTTTCGACATTCTTTTTTCTATTGTTTTAACATCATGTCAAAAAAAGTTAATCTTTAGATAATCTTGATTAATAAAAATTAACCTCTCAGTTATTAAAAATTACAATAATTCTCCTAAATTTTGAAAAAAAAAAAATAAACGTATATATTTATAACTGTACGTATAGTTACATTTTTTTTTTGTACGTATAAGTTAGTTTTTTTTACTGTTTCCTTTTTTTATAGTGCCTGTACTGATTGAAAATTTTTATCAAAAACGTTTCTTTGAAATTTTAAATCTTCTACTACATAGTAAAGAAAACACGTTATTGCACTATTTTTATTCGGTTTATCTCTTTAAACTTTTATTGCAGCTAAAGAAAAACAATTTGTTGACTAATTATAATTTTTAATTTTACTAAAATAAAATCATTTTCTTTTAAAAATACGATTAATATAAAGTAATTTTTGTTAACCTGAGGCTGTGTCATTATAATTTGCTATGTATGTTAAAAATAAAAAAGGAAAGCACTTTATATGATGGAAATTATTCTTAAAGCTAAATGAATAATTTTAAAAAAAGAAATGTTTTGTTGTAAATAAATGAATAATTTTAAATTATGAAATGTAAAGAAAAGTTATTTTAATGAATCTGAACTGTCGTTTTGAAAGATGTAAATATTAAAATATTAAATTCTATTTTTTAAACCTTTGGAGAAGTGGTATGAGTCTCTTTTCAGTTATTATCTGAGTTACATAACTTTTTTTTTTTTTAAATTGTGTGCTAATTTTTGTATCTGCAGCACTTTAAATTTTCAGTCAGTTTTTTTTTTTGTAATCGATTTACTCTAATTAATATCTATACTAAAAGTGGAAAAGAATTAAGTTACAATTAAAATAATTTTTTAATGTATATGGCCTATATATATATAATATGGGCTTATTTAACTTAACGATTTTCCAGTTTCTTCGATTATTTTCTGACGTGGTTTTCCATACGGCAGTAGCGTATACAATACGGTTGAAACAAATAAAAAAGAATCCAGAGGAGCAATTTGATTGATATCCAGTTAGATATTTTGGTAAAACATAGGAAAACCTTATACTTATTTTATTATACTTGGTTATTGTTTATACTTATTTTATAGACATTAAACATTCTATATTTTCGCCGCACTTCCTCATCTATTCTTTATTTCACAAGCTCATTATGGATTATGGCTTATTATAGACGTAAACACAAAGATTAGTTCCGGGTTTTTTTTGTTTAATTTTCTAATTATATCTGATTTTATAATGCTACACGGAGGATTTTCTAAGTAATGTGATTGACCTGTGCAGTAGTGTGCTTTGTGTTTTTCTCAAGTAAAGAATAAAGAAATTGGTTAAAAAACCTTCAGATGAAATCCTAATACTTTCAGATTCAAAGAAATATTGGGTCTGAAGATTATAAGGTGGCAGTAGTGAGAAAAAAATTCATTGAGGACTACATGGAGTTAGTCTCTGGAAAGATGAGATACCAAGAGATGGTTGAGTAATCAAATTTAAATTTGGTTTAACCTTATAGTGTTGCCAACAATCTAAGTAATACAGTAAGTTTCTCTTTCTAAATGTAATATTTCATTATGAATAGTACATGTCCAACATGTTACATGTTACATATTAAAGTACGAATTTTATGACCGTAATTATATTTAGGTCTAATTAAACAAGAAAAAAAAATCTTAATTGATTACTTGTTTAAGGATATAATAAACATTTTTTTACACAAAAAATCTGTTGTGGACAACACATTACTTCCTTGTGCTCCTATTATATTACATTTATACATTTAAAAAAAAAAGAAAAGTACATAAAATTTTATTTCATTGAAAACTTCTGATATGTGTTCATATGTTTTTTTTTTTGTTGTTGGATTATTATTCATCGTAATTTTTTTTTTACGATGAGAGGTTATTAGTTATTTATAAATCAATATATTTAAGTTAAAAAAATGAAAATGCAGTCTAATTCGAACCGATGTGCCTTTCCCTAAGATCCAAATATTTCATTAATTATAAATTTATTTGGCTATAACTCTGAAATTAAAGAAAATAAGTACAACTTATGATATATCGTTGAAAAGCGCTCAATAAAGGCTTATTACTGCAGTTAAGAAAATGTCCAAAATCCAGATGTTTTGGATTTTGGCCTTTTTTGGACACCTTTGGTAAGTCGATTGCAATAAAAAGGGGAGGTGCACAACTAGATCATACTAAAGTCCTAAATCCAAAATTTCAACATCCTGCTAATCATGCGAGATATATATGTATACATATCCATACGTACGTAGAGACGTCACGTCGAAACTAGTCAAAATGGATTCAGGGATGGTCAAAATGGATATTTCCGTTGAAATCTGTAAACCGATATATTTCGCGACCACAATACTTCTTTTACTTCGTACAAGGAAGTAAAAAAAAAAAATAATAACAGAAAATAAAAAGGATTACAAAAACAAGGTGACAGTTAAGATTGCGTACTAGATTAGCTTAAAAAAATAATATATGCATACATAATTAATTTTTTATATTTACTAATAATGTATACCCTAAAAACAGAAGTAAAATTAAAGTTATTATTTATTTAATAATTAATATAACTTAATTAATTAGATTTAGTTTGATAGAAATGAAATGAATCTATATATACATAAAAGCAGATAGAAAAAGAATACTTAAAAAAGTACTTCTTTATATTGAAGATTTAAAAATATTTCTTAATTAATTTTTTACGACTTTTAAAGCATTTGACATTTTTTTAAGCATAATTCAACCAGTTAAACTGAGTTTAACACAGTATTATTAATTTAATATGCTAATTATTTCTTGTCTTTCCAAAACCCATTTTTGAAACTATTAAAACTTAATGTTTTTACTATCCTACAAGATAAAAAAGAGTGCAATGTTTTCCTCCTTCCCCGATTTACAGAGGGAGTAGATTGATCTGAATGGTATAGAGAACAAAGAAACACTCCAACTTCAACTCTGAGAAAAATACTAATAAAATTTCTATTGCTTTTTTTTAAAATAAATTCCCTTAATTCTAGATTTAAATTTATTTTGGAATGGATATAGTGAAATTTTGACCTGTTAGTTTTTTCCAACTGTACACCGTTAGATTTCTCTATGACTGCAGTAAATTTTCCACCTTTCTTTATTTCCTTATATTTTATGAATGTGGTGTCAGCCTTTATGGAGGTAGAGCAATTAGCCTAATGGTTAAAGTAGCGATCAGGTAAGGCCATAATTCCCCCAATTATTCCTAAAATACTAATAATAGACTTATAATAATCACTGTTGCTTTTTTTTTTAATTTTATTTAAAGGTACTTATTTTACAATGATTCTTTGTAGTCAATATTTTTAATGAGAATTTTTTGTGAACGTAACAATTTATAACCCAATAAACTAATATGTTACTAAAAAAATTTCAGATTTATTTAAAAAATAATAATTGTACTGAAAGTAAGTTATAGTGCTAAGTATTTATTATTATACCCTTTAAAAATCATTATCTTTAAGCATAAACGATATATAATAAATTAATAATAAAACAAAGAAAGACATTTTTTTTTAATTCGGTTTGTGCATTTTCGTTCAATTTTGACATCTTTAAAATTTGTCAGATTCTTCTTAGAACAACTACATCTTATTGTAAAAAAATTCCGTAGATTTATAGAAATGATAGTCCTGGTGGTATCCCGACAACTTTTCACCCTTTGTGCTTATTAAACAATCTGGACAAGTTGTGGGAAAGAATGGTCAGTAATACTAGGCGAACTAAAAAGGAGAGGTGTTAGTACTTATCTCAGACGTACAATCCAACAATATCTTTTCAAAAGAAGTGTGGTTGGTAAGTTGGTAAGGCAGAAGGGCAGGTAGTATAATACTCTAAGAAGTGCGGAGTTCCGCAGGATCTATCCTTGGCCCTTACCTGTGGAATATAACGTATGATGGTATGCTAGCAACGGCAGCAGTTGCCGGATGGTACGATATTTAACTGATTTAGTGGTAGTAGTGACTGGTATACGAAGATGGAAGTTGTTAAACCCTGGGAATAATTAGAAGATGAAACAGCTCAAGGGGCTGCATAAAACTGGGAAGAAAACGAAAGCGGTGGTTACTGCTGGAAGAAGAAATTGGATGCTATTATCTTCAGTGTTGAAAACGTGCAGGTGTACCAACTATCTGGAAGTCTGGGTGGATAATAGTCGTTAATTTCAAACCCACTTAGTAGAGCCTGTAAATAAGGCTAAAAAGATTGTTTCGGCATTAACTCGATTAATGCTCAATATTGGCTGCCTTCGGTTCTCCACGCGGAGGCTGCTTGCCTAAATTTTAAACTCGATAGTTTTGTACGCAGCACCAGTTTTGAAGAAAGCTCTAGGCTTTGAACAGAGCCAAAGAAAGGCTTAACAGGTTGCAACTATACTTTGCTATCGAGGTAGCTTCGTCGTATAAAATTTTCCAGAGACGCGATGTTTGTGATTGCAGGAGTTGAACCTTTAATGCTGATGGTGTTAGGGAAAGTGGATAGACAAGTTGTATGAGCAAGGAAAAGGCCTGAGATGTAATGCAAGAGAGGTGGCGGGTAAAGTGGTAGAAGGCTGGGACTGGAAATTGGACGAAGAGGTTGATCTTAGAAATAAAGCCTTGGTTAACTAGGAAACCTGGTGAAGTCAATTTCGATCTAACACAGGTTCTTATCGAACACGGGTGTTTTAATTGCATGTGTATCTGCACTAAAGAAAGTGGAGATTAGTTGTTACATGTAACGTAGTGTAACGAGGTAGATACGGCAGAACAAATGATTTTTTTAGTTCACTATGGAATTAAAAGCGGTCGGATGGTCTCGGTATACTGGGACCGCTCGATCCAGGAAATATTGTTGATAGGATACTGGAGGAAAAAGATAAATTTGATCTGATCAACAGTATGGTCAGTAACATAATAAAAAATAAGATTGAAGAAGAATATCATGGGACCAGTGCAAATAGTTTTAGCAGCGATTTAGGGATGGGTGGACAGCCTGCAAGACTAATCTTCAGGTGTCCGAGATCTTCAATTTGAGGGTAGCTATTACAGGATGATGAGATGTCTACAGGATTCCACGAATCTTGAAATATAAGTAACGGAATCTCTTTGATATACGGTTTTATGTTAAAATGGTGCCGAAAGACAACCGTGGGGGCTTTGTATACCTTTAAGTGGGTATTGTCCCCATGTGTTTTAAGAAAGGGAGGGGTTTTAGTCAGTGCAAATCTGTCACTACCACTAATTCGGGATATTCATGTCTGTTTGAGATTTCCCCTCCACCAACACGAAAAAAAATATTGTAGAAAACTAATCAAAAGTGTTCAATATTGAACAGGATCCATAAATTACGGGAAAAACTTTTGATAAGAAAGGTATTGTTAACCAGTTCGCATACGATTGTATTGGATTTATGCTAATTTCGAAGATTTCATCCCTATATTTTAAGCTTTTATTTGTAGAAATACTTTTAATACGCGTTAACCTTCACTGGATGAGCTAGTTAATAAATCTAAACTAGAAAGTTAGCCAATTTCTGAAGTTGAGGTTTATTTATTATTTTCCCGGCGAATAACAAATTGAAGGAGAAAGTTTGGTGATATTGTCAAAAATGGGGTATCGGACTTTTTTGCAATTCTTTACTTTTTAGGGTCCAACTAGTTTATCGAGACAAAAAAACTACCATATGTATGTATGCATGTGCGTAGGTATGTGTGTCTTGTACTACTTTTGACCTTATATCTCAGGATTCATTGAACCTATTTTCTTCAAATTCGGATCAAATATTTCTATGTATGAGGCATTGATCATATTAATGTTTTTTTTCAAAATTCATTAAGGGGATGTATCGCGAAATAAGTAATCTCGATTTCTTCACAGACATTTTAGAGGAAACTTATTAAAGAAAATATGTTACCTACAATGCATATTTTTCAATAATCAAAAAATCAACTCCGTTTCATAAAATTTAAATATATGTTTTTTCTCTTTTGCTGTATTTGCCTTCTGTTTAAATATTTTTTAAACATTTTTAAAGTTAATACTTCAAATTTAGAGTTATCAAGAAATGAGTAAAATTATCCAAAATTATAGACAACGGACCTAAAATACAGAAAAGTGTATTGCATGACTTGACCAGCGTAGCCGGGGAATGTCATGCAATCCTTTGTTAGTTTTTTTTTATTTGTTAAGTTTTATTATTTAATTAAAAAATGTTTACAGTAGACTTTATAACACACAGTGACAGTGATAACAATTATTTTAAAGATGATAATTTTATAATTATTGGAATTTCATTATTTTTATTCTTATTTATTTAATTTAGTCAACATTTTATACTTTTATACTCGGATAATTCTGTCATCTGTTTATTTTAAGGCTTACAAAAGTTAGTTTTAAATATAGTTTCCATGGAGAATGAGGTAATCATATATTAATAATTGTTATTATATCTTCTGTTAAATATATATCTTCTTTTTTTTTTAAGAAGAATAAGTTTCATTAAAATAAACTAAACTGGTAATAAAATAGCTGTACAATTTCATGCAAGATTTCTTTTTTTTAATTTTAAACTTTAGTCACGAACTCGTTAAAAATCTAATTAACAAACACGATAAAAAATTATTTACGGTATTACTTTAATGATTTATGACAGTTTTAATCAACTACTAGAGCCAGTATAGGAAAATAGGGTTTGTTTAAGCTAATACTTTTATATATTTAATAAAACTACATCGCATTCTAGGAGTAACACAATTTAGTATACGATATATTTCATAACTCTAAATTACGTTTACAGATATTACTTGATAGCAAAATTTTTGACTACATTTGTTACATAATTATGGAGGGAATTCCGTAAAATACATAAAAACCGCGAAAATGAAACTTACTCTCTAAAACAGAAGAAAAAACTTTTTAAGTTAATATTATTTTAGGAAATGTAAAGAAAGGGAATCTCGTACAGGCGCTTTAGTCATTAGGTTGCTACTCATTAGATCACACCAAGGATTCTTCGGTTCATATCAGTTTATCTTTAATACGAACCTTACCGGATCTGAACTGTACTCACAGAATACAAAATGGAAAAAAATTATCAGAGATTTGGAACTCGAATTGATTGTGAGAAAATACGATCCAGTCACTGAAAAACTGCAACAAGTGATCAAGATCCTCTCCAAAAAGAAAGACTCAAGGCTTCCTTCTTGAAGCTACTCAATGGGATTTTCCCTGACCGAGAAATCGAGGATTTCTATCCAAAAAAAGAAGTATCACATTAATAATTAAAAATTTTCCGTGACTAAATTAACCGTCTGTTGAAACGTTACAACAAAAATTTGATTTTTCCGACAGAAATATCTATCCGAAAAAACTTGTACGTTCTAGAAAATGGAATGTACATACTAGACATTCCAACTTGCAGACATAGGAGGCATCAGAAATCTAAGCTTTACCTCATCGCCGCATCAGTCATTATATTTACTGTAACTCATCTAACAGGAATGTGAATTCCTGAGTAAATACACGTGCAACTGTCCTGCCACGATACATATAAAATGAAACAGTTTCAGGTTTTGCACACTCAACTTGGACCTCAATAAATCCTCTTAGGATCCTATCCTGAATTATAGAACGCAAAATATGGAGGAATGAATCAAGGATAATGCAAAGAAGTGGATATTCGTGAACTGTGTATGGGGTTATAAACGACGATGTTTCTGTACAGTGATCACATTATTAAACAAATAACACTAATTCCTATAGTTTTAAGGTACCTCCAATTGCTAGATACTCTTTTACAAAAATCTTCCAGGAAATCTGAGCACGGTATCTTACTGATTAGGAGATTTACATCGGTCAATTTATTTATTCCAAAAATTGCTTTAATTTCTTATATGTGAATTTTGTAATTTTTATGGCAAATATTTAAAGAATGTGTAATTTTTGTATAAATCTCTGAGATCCGTAATAGAAAGAAGAATTATAGTAAAAAAATTTGGATCTAAATGAAAATAACAATTCGATTAGAATTACAATAACATCACCAAAAAATATATTTAAAATTTTATACTGTTCAGTAAAAATCTTAATTGAAAGTTTAAAAACTGTAGTTTAGCCATTTAAGTTTATTAAATTGATATGGAAAAATTAAAATAGAATGTAATCAATTCTGGAAATCATTATACAATAACGTCGTCAATTATAGTAGATTTAAAATAGCAACAAATTTATATGTAAAATAAGGTAACTGTTAAACAAGAAGAGAAAAAAATATATGTAATATTTTCAAAAGTCCCAAAAGAACTCAACATGTTGATATCGGTTTCATTTCACAAATCATCTATGTATTATAGGCGCTATAATATTTTTACGATGGTGAATGCAGTGTAACTTTGGTGTACGTGTGATTTTAGTTATGCGTTCACATTATGAATGATATTTCCATACATAGTAAATAGAAACAAATTTTCATGCTTTGCTTCTTGAAAATAAAATGTAATGTGTTTGTGATGTAAATCATATTTTATTTGAAATTTAAAAAAATGAAGTACAAAGACTTCTTGCAAAAATAATTATTTAGTTATTTATTTCTATTATATATAACGCCAACGATACGGAACAAATCTGTCTGTAACAGCAGTATGTGCTGTAAGCTAACTGCTATTTTTTTTTTTTTAATTATGAGGGAACCACTGAATAAAATTTAATAAAATATCTATAAAGAGTAAAAACAGAATTTAAAAAAGTTCATTTATGTTAAATATAATACTTTCGTAAAGGGAATAATGTTTTTCTTATTTACCAGTCATAAAAAAATTGTTTTATAAATTCATTTGATGGTGGAATATATACCCCGCATATTATATATTTTTTTTTCATGTATTTACCTATATGGAAAATCTCAACTTGTTGAATCAATATTTATTTATTTATTTACACCTCTCCTGATTTCCATTCTAATATGCAAATATGTAAAGAAAAATATATGTAATATGTAATATCAACTACCCACCGCAAAAATATTAAAGAAGATAGATTGGTTTATTTCATGCGCAAATGAAGTAATCTTCCATCACCTCAGTACAGCTCTTGTATCTGTGAAGGTAAATAATTTAAGAATCTTTCCTTAGAGCATCTTACTTCCTGTTTACAACTTTGTCGTCAGCTGGTTGTATACAAAAAGGAGATTTTTGTAATTATATTAAGCTAATTAATACTTTAGCAGTTTAATTACATTACTTTTTTTATGCAGAAAAAGTTATTTTCAAATGTCTTATATGTTGTATTAAGTTAACTGATATTTGTACTTCTATCTTCTGATAAAATGTATTTTTGTTGATATTGGTATTAAGTTTTATGGTTCTAATTCCGATCAAGCTTGATATATTTTATACAGGTCATCGAAAAAGGTTGCAGCAATTTAAAAAAAATTGTATCTCAGAAACTACTAGAGATAATCAAAAAAGTATTTTTTTTTTTTTTTAAATTCACCAATTCAAAAAAGTATTTTTAAATACCTGGGAATGTTTCAATACGAGCTCCGTCGTTCGCTCTGTAAATCTCAAGTCGATATTCGACTTCTGCGCAGACCCGCTGGATCATTGCAGGCGTAACTGTGGCAATAGCAGCAGAAATTCGTTGGCTTAAATGTTTTAGCATAATTGTAGGATATGGGGGTCTCAGCAATCGAATTAAATTGAGTATATCAGAAATTCACCAAAAGTAAACGTGTGGTTCGGTTTGATTTCCGATCGTGTGATTGGCCCATTCTTTTTCAAGAGCCTACTATAACAGGGAATGTTTATTTTGACATGCTACAACTGAAAGTTTTCTCACAATTTGACCTAATTGATCAAAAAGTAACGTTGCTGTAATGTTTCAAAAAGATGGTGCGCCCTCACACTTTAGTATTCGAGCGTTGTCAATGAAAAAGATTTCATAATCGTTGGATTCATAGGGCCGATCCTGTCCTTTGGCCTCCGAGAAGCCCAGATTTTGGCACCCCTACATTTTTTCTATGGGGATACGTTAAAAACATTGTCTACAGTGAAAAATCAGGGATGTACAAGATTTAAGACAACGGATTGCCGCTGTTATTGCCACAATTGCCGCTGTTATTTCGCCTTCAATGATCCAGCGGACCTGGGCAGAAGTCGATTATCGGCTGGATGTTTACAGAGCGACCAGAGGAGCTCACATTGAAACATTCTAAGTAAAAAAACTTTTTGAGTTGATGAATTTAAAAAAAAATAGCTGTTTGATTATCTCTAATAGTTTTTGAAAAACGATTTCTTTAAATTGCTGCAACCTTTTTCGATGACTCTGTACTACAAGTATGTCATATCATATTCCCATGCACAGTCGTTGAGTTTATTAAGTCAATTAATTAATCATCAAACAAAAAAAATTTCTGTGAGCTTTGTTGGAAGGTATATCCGACATATAGTATTCTAAATAAATAAATTGTTGAATTAAATTTTTCAAAATTCTTACATAGTCTCGTTATCGATTAATTTTAAATTACATTGTCATATGTCACTATTCTTTTAGATCGTCAACAATACTAAAAAAATAAATTTTTAATTAAATTTCTTTTAGAATTAAGTAAACTTTCTTCCCAACTCATACAGCTATTCTTTCCGCGGGTAAACAATAAATACATTTATAAAAACACTTCATCCGTAGCAACAAATTATTAATATCTAGAATAAAACGTAGATATAAAGAAAGAAATATTATTTACCATCTATATTCATTGCTTCACATCTCCAGACTTGACCAAAACAACCTTCCCCCAAAATATTAAATACTTTTAAGTGATATCTGGGAAACTCCCATCTGTCTGATAACTTTGTATGGCCTTCGTTCTGAAAAAGAAACACATGTACATAAATTACAGTTATTAGATTATTTATTATAACAATATTTGTGAAATTCCATTTCAAACAAAACGTAAATTTAATAGGCTTATATTTCATTTCAATCCTATACTAACATACGACCATCACTAAACGGTAATTTATCGTATTTATTCGTCAGAAATTATTTAAAGTTCTTCTTCAAATTACGAAAATTTTATTTCAGTATTAATATATCCCTGTAAATAATTTTAAAAATGTTTATATTAAGTCATTTTGACGCTAAAAATAGCCATTTCATTGGAGAGAGTACATTATTTCAACGATAAATGATAATGTTATTTTACAACAAACGACTTATGAGTTAATATGAAAAATTTCTGGAAGTATTAAAAAAACCTCACCGCATAAAAGATTTTTATATCACAGCGATAAGGCTTACGTGAGTAAAATATAAATATAAAGTAGAATATGGATTCAAGGAAGGGATAACATTTCGGAAATTTCTTACTGATAACTTATATTTTTCCTGTTTGTAAGAAATCTAACAATAATAATCTAACTGTAAATAAATAGTAAGTGTTTCCGCTACAAAAAAAATATGTTTATAAAATAGAAGATATTATACCAGAACTTGTTGAAGAAAATTTTGGGAAATAGATCTACGAAGAATAGGAAAAGTAAAGATAACACTAAAATCTGGTTGGCAGCGGTAGATAAATTCCAAGTAACTACAACTATGTTGCAGCAACTAGCTAGCGAATCTATGCGTGACGTATTCGGATATCTCAACAGTCGTACTTTGTATACATCCCTAACATTTCTTAATTCCTTGATATTAATGAATATTAATTTAAAGAATAAGAGTTTGCCTTTAATGAAAAATAGTATTACAGATACAAATAATCCCAACTTAAGCAGCCCATACAAGTACCAATTACCGAGTCACGTAGCAGGAAACCGAGTCTTATGCGTGCGAAGAAGGGATAAATTACCCTAAAGACAAAGTGGAAATAACAAGCCACATTATATATCTTGTATAAAAAGAAATGTGCTGGTATCAAAGATTAAGTAATTGATAAACCATTCGTAAACGAATTTGTGTTGATACGTATGATGTTTCATAAGCATTCTGATATATCATCATCATTATATAATTTATAATACATGATATATTGGTAACATTAAATTTTATTAGTTTTTTTTTTTTTTAATTGCTGGTAGCAAATGAAGATATCAACTGTATTTTTGGTGTATGTAATTTTCATGCGAATATATAAAAACCAGTTTCTAAATTTTTTGAAATTCGACCTTGAAAGAGGTGAAGAAATGTAAAAACATTTAAACAATGATTGCAAATTTTCCCCATTTCCGTCTGAATTAATCGAGATATTTGCTCGATTTGGGCTTGCAAATTCTCTTCAGATAAATTTCAAAAATCAGTTATCAGGTTTTTTTATTTTAATATTTTAAGGGGTAAAAAAACATAAATAATTTTTTGCTCTTCTACTAACACTATTGAATCTTTTTGAAATGTGGTAACATTTTGTCGGTAATTTATGTTTGTAATTCTGTATGTATTTCGTGAACGGATCTGCAACGGGAAATTTAAAACCAATTATTGGGTCCTCTACTGACCAAACTGTTGCTCTGAAGAAATTATAATACACTGATAGTTTTTATAAACTGAACAGTTTAATTTTTATTTATTATTATTATTCTCACAATCATGACTTTAATGAACACAGAGGGGTTCCCGGGAGTAGAGCCCTGACCAGCTAAACATTCCCTGACCGCAACGGGAATCGCAAGTAACAATAGAGCGTGGCCAAAGCTGTGACGGGAGTTGCTATTAGCTAGTATATATATATATATATATATATATTTAAATAAATAAATTATTCATTTTTTATACATTCTGAAAGCGACTTACTTGATTGTCACTGTTTTCAGTATTCCAAGATTCATATCTGTTTATGAATGCTCTAGGTCCTCCCCAATGATGCATTGCCATTGGCTCTTCGCCTCCGCTTGCGGGCTCTTTTCGCTGAAAAAAGATTTTTTAAACGTAAATTACACGTAAATAAAATTCAGTGAAGGCACGCGCGCACACACACACATACACAAGCCAAAGACTAATGTGTTATAAATTTATTTAACATATATTAATGGTGACTAGAAGTTGTTTGTTTTAGATACTTGTTCAAATTAATAAATCTTCGTGTTTAAAAATGAAAATGAATTATTATAAAGGAAAATATCAAACAGAATTTTACATTACATCCAGCTATGAGCTTTTACTTTAAGCATAATTAAATTTAGTATACAAGCTTATAACAAGTACAAATTGCATAAATGTTCTTAATTCAAAAGTTTCTGTTATTAACAGTTCTTCATAGTTAATTTATTCAAACTGAATTAGCCTGCACAGTATTAAATTGATTAAAAATAATTTGTTATTTATTATATTTTAATCAGTAACGCAAAATAATAAAACGAATAGTAATGAAAACCAATTAAAAAGTGAACTATTAATTTACTTTTATCAAAAAATGTGAAGAGCTGTACATCGTCACAGTGTTATATTATGAGCCCTATAAAAATTATTAGTCTTATCAAGCCAAATCGATCTTGGTTTTTTTTTTTTTAAGAAGTTGATAATATTCTGGAGAAATCCTTAAATTATGATTAAAATCCTTGGAATTTCAGTATTCGTTATGAACACAGATATATTCCGTGACGTACACCACATTACATCAGGAATGCTTCACAACAAATAAGATGTAATATATAAAAGGATGTTTAATAAAACAGCAAATAAATTATATATTTTCCGAAATGATGAAAGAGCGTTTAACTCAATAAAGGTTTCAAAGGAACATCGCAGTTACAGTATATTTTTTACTAGAGTTACCGGTCTTGATATTATTCGCACGCGTTTAAAAAAGACGGTAACTCCACATCTGTAACCGAAAAATATATTCCATGATCTGTTTTTATTTTTATTTTTTTGTGAAATATACATTATATATATAGAGTGATGCCAAATAGCACAGCAATATCTCGGCAGATGATTCTATAGCCAAAAATAAGAAAAAGGTTCATATAAAGATAAGTCAGAAAGCGGTTCATTAGCGCATTTCGGCTCGCGAAACATTTAGCCCTGCGTTTTGCTTCCTCTGTAAAATTAAACCGTACTAAATTTCTTGGGGTTCAGAACAGTTTATCAGCACGGTAGTAGATGAATTTAACAATTCAGGGGTTACATAGGAACAGAAGCAGAGAAAGTATACATACCGGTGGACTCCTGAAATTGAGGGTTTGTAAAGAGGAGCACAGCAAAGTAAAGAGTCTACCAAAGGGCTAATTGCAGGGAAGACGCCCGTTTAGTGGAAGATTACTATCAGGAGTATACGAAGCCAGGGTAGTAATGAGGACCGTCATTAAATCGGCTAAGAGGAAGGACTTATGCGATCAGCTAGTCGCAGACCGATGGGGACGGGAATATAGACTGGTAACCGGTAGGCTGAGTAGATCCCTGCCCTTGTTGACGGAGGTTCAAGTTCGAAGTTGCGTCAAGTTCTTTCTGATCTGCGATGCCTGTCACAAAGAAGAGACCCAAGCTGAGAAAATTCCACCATTCTCGGTTGCAGAACTTGTGAGCGCCAGCAAGTACATGGGTCTGCGAAAAAGCCCGGGCCCAGAAGGAGTCCCAGCAGAGATAATAAAAATACTAACGGAGGTTGACCCTGTGAATTTCTTACCTATTGTTAACAGGATTCTGAATAAAGGCAGCATTCCGGAGATTTAGAAAAGGGATAATCTTATTCTAATTAAAAAGCCTACTCCTACAGGGGAACAGGCGTCTTACAGACCTACAAGTCTAATTAACCAAAACAGCTAAAACAGCTTTATTCAAAACAGCTAAAGAGGACTACAAAATAACCAGTTCGATTTTAGGACCGGTAGGTCCACGCTAGACGCGATTAAAGAGGTGATGAGATTGGCGTAGAATGCAGCAGCAAAGACCTGGGGAACCAGGAGAATCGCAGTGGTGGTTCTTCTGGATGTCCAAAATGCATTTAATACCCTCAGCTTGGGTGCTATCCACAGGACATTGAAGGAGTGGGATGTAAGCAAATACCTCAAGAAGCTAATAAGAAGTTACCTTGAAAATAGAAACTTCGTCTATAATCTAAAAGGCAACGTGTTTTTGTTCCGTTCCTCTTGCGGGGTGCCCCAGGGCTGTGACCTCTGCTGTGGATCATAATATATAACGAGCATACAATACCCGGCGGAGGTTACTCCCATAGCCTATGCTGATGACCTGGTCCTAATGGTGGTGGCAAGGACCGAAGACTCTGTGGCCATGGCTACCAATACTGCTATCACTAGGATTAACGTGTGGATGGAGTGACAGGGTTTACGGTTATCCAGAGAGATGTTTTGCTATATTGTGATGGCAAGGAGGCGTCGGACCGCACCCGTTCGCATCATGATCGATGATGTTGAAGTCCAGCAGCAAGTAACGGTTAGGTACTTAGGCGCAACGCTAGACTGTAGAAGGAGGTTCACCCCACATGTTAGACAGGTATGTGAGAAGTCAGGGAAGACTGTCAAGAGTCTAACAGGACTGCTAGAAAATGTAGGAGGGTCGCATGAGTTGAGAAGAAAACTCTTCGCTCACGTGGTCAACTCAGTCTTACTGTATGGAGTCCCAGTTTCGGTCGGTGCGATGAACGTGAGGCGCAATATAGGTACTCTCTGGAGGGTACAGCGAAAAAAGTCATTTAAGGTGGAATCGGTCTATGCATCTGTATCTGCCGATGCTATTATGGTAGTAGTGGGGATGCCCCCTCTGCAGCAGTTGGCGAGGGCCCGCGCCAAAATATAATGGCCAATGATGTTCGAATGGCAGGCCAGATGGGATGCGTCTACAAAGTACGGTGGACCATCGTCTGATCACGCAGATCGAACCGTGGACCGGGAAAGGGTTTGGTGAGCTGAATTTATTGCTCACCCAGTTCCTGACCGGCCACAATGGTTTTCGGGTCTACCTCTAAGGAAGGAAGAGGGCCCCGGATCCATTCTGTATTTACTATGGTGAATTGGACACACCGGAACACGTTTTGTTTTGGAGCGTCAAGAGTATAGTTCCGGCCATGCTAACGAGCGAGCGGAAAATCGTTATGATAACACGACACGTGACGCACATCCTGCAGATCAAGGACATGGAAGAGAGGAGTAGGTCTGACAGTGAAGACATGCTGGTGAGTAGAGGGGTGACGGATAACCCTCTCAGGAGCGGTGTTCGTCCGTGCTTCCGTGGTAGGAGGCGGTGATGATGCCCTGGGACTCTAGTTCCTCCCCGCTTGAAGAAACTTCCCCATTCGGCTCCGGGAGGGGAAGTTCGGTTTGATAGGAGGTTTAGTCGGTAGGGCGCAGCCACATATAGTACTCTTTAATAACATCTTGCGGAACCTGTTAGCGAGCTCGACACTTCGCCCGTAAATGGGGTTCCTCCGACTCATCGAAAAAAACATTTCTTGGGGTATAATTGAAGGATAAATTTGATGCTTCTTTATTGCATTTGATCTAAGAAATTGATTATAAGTGGGTCCAGACATCTATTACACTTAGGTTTAAAATAAAAGAGATGCAAATCACGAAAATATTTTGTCGTAAAATACACTTTTTCAAGTTTGGAATAAAATAACTGTTAATTTACCAGTCAACAAATAAAAATTTCTAATTACCTTTGTAGAAAATTTAATTCTGAATTTGATGAAAATAACGTTTATTAAAATTAAACACAAATTTGAGAAGTACAACTTTAAATAGAAATAAAACACACAAACTGGATCAGAAAAGTGATACGATTTTAAACAGAACAATTTTCATCATTGTTTCAACAACAAAATGTAAATGAAAACAAATAGAAAACTTATCAGTAATAGAAAAAGGAAAAGAAAATAGATAAGAAATAAGAGATAAGAAATAAAAAAAATGAAATCTCATGCTTTTGGTTTTTTCTAAAAATTATTATTAAATATCAAAATGGTTACTTGATAATGCTGCAAACATTTCTTCAAAGCAGTTGCTCAATGTGGCCACCATTCTGTTCAATGCATAGTTCAGTACGGCCAATCAATGCTAGCACATCTAATAGCGTCATTATTATTCCTAATAGTAATTCCAGCTTCTGTTATACGATGTCTCGATTCTTCTTGTGTGCCAATACGAGCGGAAGAGACTAGCGACTTCATCCAATCCCAAAGGAAAAAGTCCGCTGGCGTGAGATCCGGAGATCAAGGTGACCATTTTACTGGTCCGTTCTGACCAATCTATTGCATACTGAATGTGTTGTTTAAACGATTCTTCACATCACGACAGTAGTGAGCAAGTGCGCCATAATTGAAAAAACCACATCTGTACTCTCCCTACAAGTGGAATAACTTCTAGGAGTTCCATCGGATTTGTCTGCAAAAAATGCAAATACGGCTCTCAATTGAGGCTTGGCGGTAAAGAAGATCACACTACACATTAAACGAAAACGTGCGTTGGAAATTACTTGTAACAGTCTCATAAGGAGTTCTAAGGTTCAAGTCCCAGTAAAAATAGTTACTTTTATCATTGTGGTTTAAGCATACCTGTTTCTCGAACTCGCCTCTCCAAAGTCTCAAATGTTTTACGATTCGATACTCTTCGATGTGGATAATTTTCCCGGTACTTACACAGCAACCAATCCATTTTTATTTACTTTACCATACATTAACTACTACATGTCCGTCAACTCTCCAAATGAAAACAAATTTGTGATTTTACCCATTGTGAGTGACTGACCATTGTGAAATGTACAAACGCTGCTGGAATGAATGAACATTCAAATGCTAAATTTAAATTAAATTTTTTATGAGCTGTTATTGCCAACCTAAAAAAAAATAAAAGTGTTTAATATGTTTTAGAAGGATGATTTCAAATTTATTTTATAATTTTAGCATTTGTATGTAATATTTTTGTGTTAAAATCGTCACATTTTCGATCCAGTTTGTATGTTTTGTTTCTAAATAAAGTCGAACTTCCCAAATTTTTGTTTAATTTTAATAAACGTTACTTACATCAATTTTCTGAGAAACAAATTCTCTACAAAGTTAATTAGAAATTTTTATTTGTTCATTGGTAAATTAACAAAATTATATTATTCCAAATCTAAAAAGGATATTTTACGACTAAACTTTTTCGTGTTTTACTCCTTTTCCCTTAAAACTTAAATGAGTTAGAGGTCTGAAATCACTTTTAGTCAACTTCTTAGATCAAAATTTTTAAAGAAGCACAAAATGTACCCTTCGATTTGTAACCCAAGAGTATTAGCGCGGTTTTATTTCACAAAAGGTTCAGAAAGAAGGGATAAATGTTTAGCGAGCCGAAACTCGCTAACGAACCGTTTTCTGACATAATATGAAATATGTTTCTTATTTTTGGCTATAGAATCATCTCACGAGATTGCCGTGCAATTTGGAATCACTGTCTATATATACCAGTATACAAACAAATATTATATTTAATGTATTTGTAAATTTCATTTTGTTAAATTGTTTATTAAGTTCTTGGATTTTTTTATATTACGTATAAAATTTGAATATTGTAGCAAATGTTTTTGAAAATCAACTTATAGAAAGAAGATGAACTTAAGGAGGCGAACTTACAGAAATATTAACCAGTGACGTGAGAATTTTACAAGTAGCTTATAAAAACCAACAGGCTTGAAAAATTTAATTAAAATTAAACTAAATTCTACAAAAGAAAAAACAGATCGAATGTTTTTAATTAATACCTAATCTAATCTCTTTACAAAGGGATCCTTAACATATGGTAAATCGGTAACCACTGTAGAATGTGTTACTAATTAATAATTAAAAGTTTTTTTTGTTTTTTTTTAATAAAAAGTTCCAATATTTTGTTTGAAAGCAATAATTTTAAATCATGCTTATTAATTTTTTTTTGAATAAAAAACAAATTCAAAATTTAACCCCTTATAAATTTATTTGTTATTTCATCAGTAAAAATAAAACATTAAAACAGTCTTACATTTGCATTTTATTTTATCAGTTCTGTTAATACAAAATATTAAAATATGAATCCATTTTTAATTATAACACATTATAACAATAGTAATTATAAAACCCGTTTATTTAAAATAAAAATTAGTTTCGATGAAATATTTATTAATTAATACAAGTAAATAATATAATACTACTTTCTTACCATTTCATCCTTTTTTGTTTTTGCTTTTTTGCATAACTGTTTGCGGAATATACAAGCAGCGATCGCAGAAACCGATAGTATTATAGCGACCATAACAACTGGAACAATTACAAAAGCTATATCTGTCGCGACTGTATGCGATGGAAGAGTTGATGAAAGCTCCTCACGATCGTTAATATCGTTAGTTGTAGATGCGTTCAATCTAGCTGAAGAATTATTTACACGTTGGTTCGTCCATGTTAAGGTCGGTTCACTATTTATTAATGATGTTGTTTCTTGTGTTGTAGATGATGTAAGTAATGTAGGAGGGGTTGGAGGTGGTAGTCTTGGTTGTTGCGGAAATCCTTGAGGTAATAAATGATAAGGAATGTTGTTACGTCGATTGTTATTATTACCAGGGAGTTGCGGAGGGGAATGGTATTGTGGAGGGTTGCTCGGTGGTAGTTTACTTGGTTTACGTGGATTTGATTGTAAATTTGACGTGTTTAAGATGTTTACCCATACTTCACTTTTATGTGTCAGTTTTCCATCTGATACTGTGACGTACAAAAATAAATCTTCACCTCCCTGAAAATTAAAAAAATATATTATTGATAAAATTACTCGTATTAATTATAATTATATTATTTATTATTCATTAAGGTAAAAATAAATACAATTTTTAATTTACAACATTTAAGCATTTAAATTATAAATTGTTCAGAACGGCAGCAGCAATTACTCACAACTTATTTACTCTTTTACGAGTATTTATAAGGTACGAGTAGAGTCAATTAGCTAAGTGAAATTAAATATGTATAGTGTTACATATTTCGAAATATTTAGACTTACAACTCTGAAATATTTATAATCAATTTCAAACATTTTCTATTTTTAACATTTTCTATTTTTTTTTAACATTTCTTGTTTATATTTATAAAGAAACCCTTCATTTTCAAAAAATTAATTACACTAAAAAATTAGGATCTTTTAAATTACATTAAAAATTAAAGTGGAAATATATCTTTTAAGTTAAAATCCCCTTAAAATATATGTAATATGTAAATTTTTAATCGATAACCTAATTTTTATGCTTTTAGTTTATGGTAAAATTTCTCTGTATTGTTGTTAGGATAACAACACTAAAGCACATTGGAAAATTAAGTTGAAATAGCTCCTTGAATATATATTACGTGTATTGGGTCTGCGATTCAAACTAGCGCACATTATTGGCAGTTTTTCAAGAAATATTGGGACCCAAACTGATAAGTTTATTAAATTTCTGAAATCTACAGAGTATATCGCGAAGTTCTCCCGGTCTTTCATAACTTATTCTACTCGTAAAAATAACTCGTGGAAAACGTTCATATAAACATATGTTTTAAAATGTTACATTTTTGAGTTAAAGCTAGTGAAAGATTTCGTTCGGATTTCAGGTACCCCGGTGAAATGAGGTCGTACTGAAATTTTTAGGACTTTAATCAAGGAAAAATTAATTATTTCTGATGGGTTTTGTCCTGAAAAATTAAATAAAATAGATTCCAGAATCGTATCTGGAGTAATTTTTGAGGCATACGGAGTGAAAACCAATAAATTGGGATAAATACCATGTTTTTTTACTTTTGACGTACAATAATTTTGTTTTATTGGTAATAAAACACAAAAATTTTAAACAAAAGTTGTAGAAAATTAATGCTGAACAAAATGGAGTAAAATAAGTTGAATAAAGCAGTGAAAAATTTTATTCTCTTTAAAAACAGTACACTAGACAAAATTACATTATACGTACCAATTTATAATAAATTTTAAAAAACTAGCACGCTATTTTCAACACATTTCTTGGCACGCTTCAGCACTGCTTTTGTTGCTCTTTTTTATTCTTTAGGGCTTGTCTTAAACTGCTCATCCCGCATCTACAATGCTTAAAATTAATCCTCACGATTTGTTTTGAGTACAATATTTTTCATCCATCTCTAGACGCAAAAATCTAAAGAGATCAGGCGATCTTGGTGACCAGGAATGTGGACCTCCATGACCGATCGAGCCATTTCTCTGGGAAATTATGATTTAAGTGAGTGGAATTGGCACAAGTGAATTGAGGAGGCGCGCCATCGTGCTGGAAGTATACCTTGCGTCTCAGCGCTAAAGGAATACCTTCAAGCATCTGGGCACTTCTTCTTGAAGAAATTGCAAGTAGACCCCAGCATTTAATCGGCCAGGTAATATAAATGGTCCAAACAGCTGAATGCAATGAAGGCGACACCATACACCGACGCTAAATCGATGCTGAAAACTGTCTTCCACCGTTTCTAATAGTCCCCTTGCATGTTCATTGTGGAAGTTGTCCACGCTATTTCAAGTAAAATTTGTCTCGTCGGTAAAAACATACTTGTTGAGTGGTCGATTTTTGTATTCCACCAGTTGCAGAATACTATTCGAAGCGGACCGTCTCCTGGGTGTAGATATAGAACTGACCGTTTATGATAAGGATAAAATCTGTTTTGTTAAATTATCCTCCTAACTATCGATTGCGAAACTTCGATCCGCTTAGAAGACTTCGTGTACTGACGCTTGGACTAAGCTGAACTGCATCGATAATAATTTCATCAACAGCGTCGTGTTGGACAGATCGTTCGTGTTGAACCTGTTTCCCGAAGATTGCGAAAAGTCTGAGATCTAGAATCCTGCGATTCGAAAATCGTATTTCATATTCTTCTGCAGCAGCTGTAACATTACCATTACACACACCTAAAATGAATACAATTTCAGCGTATTCCTCTGCTGTAGATAAGTACGACATTAGTTCAGTGGCAAAACGATCACGTTTAAATTAAAATTTACAGAATACCTTCGCTAACCACAGCACAGTACACAGTACACAGTATCCGATATACTTACTGTATCTTACAGAATGTTTTAAACACTAATACAGTATTGAACATTGTTGATCAGCTGTTGTTATTTTATTGCCGACTTTGAAATAATAATTTTTCAGATAATGTATTTCTGTCATTAATAAAAAATTATGTAAATAATTTAAATTTATTTATTTTTGTCTTACAATTGTGTGTAATTTCCAGTGTTTAATTTTTTTAATAGGAAATTTTGTTTTTGCAAATATTTCACATCACCAAAGAAGAATTTGGTTTTTGTTTATATTAAGTAAGTACTTTTCTTACAGACGTAACAATGTTCTGCTTCTAAATAAAATTCAAATTTTTCTAACCTTTCTTTGTTTTATATAATTTACCTTAAACCATTTTTTTCTGATTTAAATTCTCTATAAATTTTGTTTAAAAGTGTTACATGTTTTTTACCCATTTAACAAAGTTATTTTACTGCAAACACAAAAACACAGGGAATTTACCCCTATTATTTTGGTTTTCACCCTAAATTTCTAAAAAATTACTGCAGATACCTTTATGGAATCAACTTCTTTTAATTTTTCAGGTCAAAAACCATAATTCACTAATTATTCCCTAACTAACGCTCTAAAAATTTCAGTACGGCCTCATTTCACCGGGGTAGTAGAAAGCCGAACGAAATCTTTCACTAACCGTAACTCAAAAATGAAGCATTTTAGTTTATATAATTATATGAACTTTTTCCATTGTTTTCTTCATTATAATGAGTTATGAAAGTCCAACAGCACTTCGTAATACATTCTATATATGGCTTTTATCCAAAGTTTGATTGAAGCCGATTACACCCCTCAAATTACATTAGAATTTGATCCAAAAAAGTACAAACTCTTTTTTATTAGGATTTAAAATAAAAACACTACAATGTCCAGTTTTTCAAAATTAATTTAATTCTTTATTCTGTTTATCAAGAATGCTTCATTTTATTTGGAAAGGAGATAAATCAACCGGAAATAAATTAAAATTATAATGACACAAAGCGATAGTCAATTCAATCAATTTTATTAAGTAATTTATGATTACGGGGACAAGTCGTGATTTGCGTAATATTTTTAATTTAGCGGATTAATGTGGAATTTACGTATTAACATCTTACACTTAACAATGAATCCAAACTAAAGATTGTTAAACAATAAAAATCATATTTTAAGGAATTTAACAAAAGATGTAGTACTGACTTACATACCAGGAAATATTTACAGAAAATTATATAATAAAAACAATTTCTTTTAAACAAAGGGTTTAGTCACTTTCTGACTAAAAATGATCAAGATATAATTTATGACAACAAATAAAAACAAAAAAAAAATTAATCTCCGAATTTTTTAACAGAAATTTTTGTTATAAGCACTGAAAAAGAACATGCCTGTAATTTTTTTTAATGATCAACATAAAAAACACAGATTAATGCCCATATTAATTAATTGTAATAATTAATAATTTACTTAAGTGGGATTAAATTACCAGAAATTTAAATAAATGAACGAAGTATTACATTTTAAAAACAGTAAAGTATTCCATAAGTAATCTTTCTAATTTATTTTGTAAATAAAATAAATTAATAAATTAAAATAAAAACAAAATATTTTTGAAAATTCCGACTTTAATAAGTCGTAAAAACTACAACCAACAGCTTACGAACAATTGATTTCCTCTTAATTTAGCGCCGGTACCGGAAAGTAAGACTTTAAACCAATTGAATAATATTTCTTAAAAGTTTATTTTACATTTTTGACCGACTGCAAAAAGGAGGGTTTGAATTCAATCAGTATATATTTTTTATGTTGCGCATAACCTTTTTACTATTAATCTGATTGAAATAAATCTACCGCGATGGTGTGATTGCGAACCAGCTGCTTTTCGGGGTCGTACCATGATATTGAACAACTTTTTTAGGCACTAAATATCGGTCTGAAGATTGATAAAAAAAAATTGTTTCGCTTTCCGGCGCGTAGGTAGGTATAGTAGGAATTCTGGTATTTTATATGTATGCGTCATTTAGATGATGTGATACGGTCTTTTGTCGGGCAGGTAAAGTGAGTTTCTGCCCAAGGTCAATCACTGTTTATAAAATCATGATTTCTTGTCAAAAACCTTTCAGACCCAATATATATTATATATAATATACAGCATCGGTAGTGACTGTGGGAATCTTATAATTCTATATATGTGCATTACATTGCATGGTTTTGATGTAGGATTCATTTTTTTTTTTTTTTTTAATAATTAATTTTAGTTTTATTCAGAAAATTAGTATGTATATATTTAAAATTAATTTAAAATTTAAAAAAAATCTAATTTTTAATCTTATTTAAAAGCCTTATTACAGTGTTAATTTTTAATTACATAAAATCAATAAAAATCAGTTAAAATAATAACAAGAGTTAAAAACTTTTGTAAAGAAAAATGAAGAACAGAGGCGAGAAACCAACGTCTTTATAAAAACAAGAAAAGTACTGCAGAGAAATAACGTAAGGAGACTGCTGCAGAACGTAAATTAAGCTTTCTTAACTATGAAAAATTGTATTAACTATTTACCCTCACTTTTTCAATTAATTTTTTCAGGACTTTCAAGAGAGAATATACTGAATATCAAATTATACAATTATTATGCTTTAATAATGTAATAAACAATGTTCCAATAATAAGCTATTAGCATTATTAAAAAGATAACAAATTGTAAAAATATACTCAGTCTACCTAAAAAAAATCTTTTATTTAAAAAAATCTGTCACTCATCAGAATAAAATTTACTATTCAATTTAATTGGTTGATAAAACTTAATGGAAGTTACATTTTAGAAAATTCCTTTACAAAATAAAATAAAAATCCTAACCATTTGTCTGTTTGTTAAATATTCAGTCTTGATCATTCAAAATAGTGCTACAGTAAATTACTGTGAACTCGTATTTTTGTTGCTTTTTTTTTAAATCGTTATTAAATGAAATATAAGTATTTCATGAGGAAACATAATTACAAGTTCAAAAATATTACATTTTCAGTTATGCCGCCAAAATTTTCCCTAATTTTTACCATAATTGACAATTAATATCACATTGCAATTGTTTGAACGTCCAATTGGGGTTTAAAAAATCCCTTTCGGCACGCCGGATGGCGGAGGTAGATTTCACCGGTACTAAATAAGGGATAAAAAAGATTTCCACCTTTAAGTTAAGAAAAACTTTAAGTTTACTCAATACGACAATGGTTACATGTGAAGAAAAGTTTCACATGTTTAGCATGCAAGCCCCATCTTACAATTCCAGCAATTTTTTGGTCACTCTTTGGCGTAAGGGTTGATCATATCAAAAATTGTTTCAGACAAAGGTTTTTGATAATGTTTAAAGGACTAATGAATACTTTAAACAGATTCAATAATGTGCCTATTAAGGGAGGTATATTTCTTTTTGTCTTGAAAACCCCATTTTTTCTATCCCTTAGGCCGATGGTGGTGATATCAAATAACTTTACTTATATAACTTTTAGGCCCTTATCCAAAGATAGTAGAAACTTTAAACGAATTCGATATTAAACTTAATAAGAAAGCTATAACGATATTTTTTCCGACAAAGTCCCTCTATTTCCACCCCCATGGACCGATTTTGGTCGTTAACGACTCGAACGAGATTTTGGGACAACTTATTTTTACGGAACAATTTGAAAGTGATTGGCGCAAAATTACTGCAGTTATCGTGTCCAAGTTAAGTGAAATATATACGAAGTATATGTATGTGTATATATATATATATATATATAAACTTTTGAGCTGACGGTGGTTTTGGGGTCTGGGCGATGTGAATTGCAAAGATATGTAGAAATGTTCCGGAAGTCGAACATGGTACCCATAACAATAGATATCTTTCTTATGATACCTATCTAAAAATTCGAGGTATTAAGTATAGTTTGCTTTTCAGAATTAAAAGAAATGCATCAAAGATGAATATTCAATATTATCTGGCAATTTCGCTTTTGTTAAATGCAATAAAGAAACATTTACAAACCACATTTTTTTTATTTTGGAGTAAGTGAACTTTGCAAATTACTAAAAAAAAACCTAAAAAATGTATTATTAATGAAATTTATGGAAAAAAGCTTAATATTGAGCAAATTTATCTAAACTAAGTCATCAAATTGAGAGAACTTCTCTAAAACAAGGACTAACGTTAATCCACGTCGTCTTATTTTGAAGTTTAAAGTTATTTGAAAACTAATCCTTTTAGTCCTCAAATCCCCAAATATAATTCACCTTACACACTCTACTTTTATGATTTAGACATAACATATTTTTAATTACCATGTAACCTCTCTGGTTGATAAAAATCAATCGAATTTTAACTCTTAATGAAAATCAACAGTTTTTACCACATCTGGAAATTTAATAGAGCAACCGCTAAGTTTCATACGTTTTTCATATAATATTATAGGTTCAGGTCTTCGTTAACTATCGTTAATTTTTTTTCATTAAAAATTTAAAAAACCAAGATTTTTGCTTTTTAAATTGTTTATTTTTCTTACGAAAGAACTATATATCAATGAACAGTATATTAAGATAAGAAGTATTATGTATTTTAAATTTAAGCATTAAGTTAAATTTATATCAACCGTTTCTTTTTCAAAATAAACAATAACGCTCGTTCTTGCAAATTTCCCTTATAGTCCATTACTTTTCTTGTAATACGTCCTAAAATGGATAGACATACTTTTATTAGTACGCACCCTCCTACTCATAAAGGAACAGAGAAAGTAATTTATTGCAAATGCATAAATGTCGCGTTAGATGGATATTTTAATAGAGAATAAATGGGGAAAGTGATGTGGCTTCTAAAATGCATGTCTGAATTGAAGTCGTGCATACATCGAATAAAGAAAGCGAGGTATTCAGTGAGTTGAACGACTTTTCAATACACGTAAGCATGAAATACTAATCTGCTTCTACTATAAATAAAGGTAGAAAAACAATGTTTTATTTTCTTTTTGTTGACTTTTTTTATGAAAAGATACGCTTTAATATAATTCTTTATCTTATAGAAACTTTAACGTGAAAAAGAAATTACATCTGTATCGTAAAAAAATGCAGTTCAAAATTATGTAAACTTTTTTTTTATGACAGTTTGAATTAAAAGTAAAATTCCTTAATTATTTCTTTAATGGAGTGTTTAATTTCAGTTTTAATACGTGTTTTCTGTTTAATAAATTGCTTCGTTCCATTGATTTGATTTTATTATAAATTACGTAATGCCAGTTTATACTTTATATTGAATATAACTATTTATAATAAATCTCATTTTATCTATATTTAATAACATGTTACAAATATTTTTAAGTTTTGATATTCTCATTTAGAATTGATAAGCTTAATTCTGGACGGCCCCAAGCAGTAATAGGACTAATCAAGTTCATTCAATCCTAAACAAAATTAGTTAATTTATGGTATAGATTGCTCAGACATGAAATAAAGTAACGATTTTTTCATTATTTTGTAAAAAAACTTATGAATTTATAATTACTTATTATTCTTTATCTGATTATTAACGAACGTATTGTTCCTTATTTCTTTAGTCTTGATCGATTCGTGAATCTCGTCTCTATTAGAATCCTAAAAGTTAACCCATCTAAAGTTTTAAACAGTATATCAAATCTTTGTTTAGAAAGAATTTACAGGTTACGCGGACTCTAAAATATTGAAATAACATGGTTTTCAATTTAAATCAATTGAAAATTTATATAGTTAAGTCTAACCTATAAATATTTTTTTTTCACTTTATTATTTACGCAACCAACAATTCTGTACGATTCATTAGCTAAGCAGTTAAAACGTATGGCAATAATTGTACATAAATTTGGTTCCCGGGCCGGATATCTGTTAAAATATTTTTTGAAGAGTTGTATTATGATATTTATTATATTTATAATAATTACGGTATTGCTAAGCTGCTATAATTCAAGGACATCTCTCTACACGTCATTTCGATACATAACTATTCAACAATCATTGTTTAGTCATTCAGTTGATTAATAGAATTTATTCTGAGATTATTATTAATATTATTCTTTTAACCATGGGTAAGAGTTTAGAAGATACACAAGCAGCTTTAACGATGTTGAAAGGTAAACATAAGGTTGTTAAAACATTCATTATTAGAATTCAAACTTATATTAGCATCTTTGATCCTCAAATTAATGATAGCTTTTCATTAAAATTAAGTTAAGGAATTTACAAGAACTGTTGCAATAATATGATACTATTCAGTCGAAAACAGAAGAACTATTCTGAGACAGATGTTGTAAACGACAAGGTTTAGATTGAATATAACTTACATAACCTAGAATATAAACTAAATGCATTAATCGATTGTTATGTTTCTGATAACTTAAACGTAAGTCAAAATGGATCTCATACTTTAACCAATCCTGTTCAATTGCCACCAATCAAACTATCATCATTTGATAGGAAATATTCTTGAATGGCAATTTTTCTTTACTATGTTTAACGATGTAATTCATTATAAGTGATCTATCAGATATTCAAAGGTTACATTACTTTTACTATTTATTAAAGGGTACAGCATAAAAAAAAAAATGTACACGTCAAAAATTAGAATTATTTAGTGGCAATTAATTTATTCAAAAGTTGATTTAGTAATAACTTATTTAATGCCATTCGTCAGTAAAGAATATTCTTGAGATTAATTCATTTCAAATGTAGTTTTTGTCTAGTGTTATTCAGATTATTAATATGATTAGTTCATCCGTAAATGGGCTTATATCCAAAAATTTAACTTTACTGTATTAAACAATTTTTTTTTTTTTTTAATATTTAAAAATTCAATATTTTTCTGATATGTTTTGTTTTTAATAGTAAAAGTTGATTTTCTTTTGTTTTTCATAGACATCATTACATCAATTTTATCAGAATTAAATTTTCCACAAGTTTTAATAATAAAGTTTATACGCACTTTTTTTGTCATTTCACAAAGGTATTTGTTCTTCCTGAAAAACGTGTTTTTTGTCACCGAAGTTTTCTGTTTTACGTTGGATATCATGAAAACTACGGGAGTTACAGTTTTATGACTTGTATTACTATATTTTTCAGCTCAAAAAACATGAGAAAACTTAAGTTTATTTCTTATATAACGCCTTAAAAATTTCAGTATGACCCCATTTCTCCGTGGGAACTGAAATCCGGGTAAAATGTTTCACTAGCTGTGAACTCCATGACAAGACATTTTCGCATATATATTTGTATGTTTTTTTCTTATTTTAAGCTCTAAAATTAGTTGCAAAATTATTTCCCTTTCCTCCTGAATCAGTCTGTATATTAAATTACTATAAAGTTCAATTATGCGGAAAATAACTTTCTCTTTTAATGATTTTATGCAGAAAAAAAATTGTTATTATCAATGATAAATTTAAATGCAGGCAAAATATTTTATAAAATATTTGTTTGTTGAATATGATGAAAATAATCAGGCAATAACAAAATAGAAGCTTTTAGTGTTAAATAAAAAGGAATATAAAAAGGGGGATGACAAAATTTAAAAGAGCAAGCTTTGTTACAAAAATCGCAGTAAAGAAGGTCACCGGGTTTTGTTAATATATTAATGGAAGGAAAGGTAGAAAAACTACCGTGGGAAACAAATCTCCGTGGCAAAGTGGTAGCGTCTTACCCATTCAACCGGGGGTCCCTGGTTTGAATTCCAGTCAGACATTGCAATTTTCATACGCTACAAAATTTAATTTCCATATCTCACGCATAAGTTTCAAGCTTATGTGATGATATCAAAGCCAAAAAAAAATTAGGTAAGTATAAAGAAAATAATTTTTACATTTAGTATATGTAACAAATATGTTAAAATTAAACAAAAAAATACCGGAGAAAAAAAGGAATCGGGAAGTGTATGAAACTAATGGTAATGATATGTTTTGTAACAGATGCACACAACATTAGTGTCGGCTAGCAATTTCACAGAAGCGTGCTTTCGTGAATTCGTTTTACAAATTGCTTCCCACAGGCATTTTATCTCTTTTTCAGCAAATCTCAACGAGAGCAGCATTACTTTTCATTGTTAAGACATTTACATGAAAAATGAAAAGTTGAAATTTTATATATTTGAATTTTATTTTAAAGTGAGTATAATTTTCTCTCTCTCTCTCTGTATGTGTTTGTGTGTTATATATACGAAGTGAGAGAGAACAAAAATAAAAGAGAAAAACGACGACGAAATTGGAAGATTGCATTGAGCAGAAAAGAAGTAGAACAGCATTCTAAAATTAACTTACGGTTTTCATTCCAGTGTGAAAAGAAAACATTTCACTTCTTTCTTTTTCTATTTCATTGTAGGCGGAAAATATTGGTTGATTTCGAACACGCTCTGTCAATCTTTATCTCTTTTCCTTTCTTATTTTTATCTCTGAATAAAAACAGAAAAAACAATATTCGTACTGGTGTATGCCATGTTTACGTTAGCAAGTTATTATATGAAGAATTTCACCGCGCTTCATTAGATTGTAATCGTAATAGAGTGAGTATCAAAATACATTTCTTATTCAGTGCATAAAACAGTAACGTAACAACTTTTTCATTACAGCAGCAAAATTAATAAATATACAACAATAAAAAAAAAGCTAAAACCAGTAACTGAATATTAAAATTGTAATGCTCTTGGTTACTGATAAACAATATTAATCATATTTACGCGACTCATCGCCACGGATAGGAGTCCGGTAGAAGAGCCCAGCAGAGAAACAGCACGAAGGGTAGCCACAACAGAAGAAGAAGATCTAAAATCCTCTTACAATCCTCAAAATCTTGCAATCCTCTTACACCCTCAAAATTTACAATTCAATTCAGTCAATTCAGTACGCCGGTAGGCATATTCCTGCTGGCCCATAAGGCACTAGTATCGAAAGGACTTCAGCGGACGGACTGAAGGGCAATAACGCCGAGAACACGAGGCTCAAAAACTTAGTCTCCTACGGTCAGACCCCGTAAATAATTTTCACGCTGGTCCATACGGATAGGAATGCAGATCACCAAATCCGTTTATAAATAAATCTTAAAATTTATAACTGTCACTAAATAACCCACGAAACCCGCTCGATAATAGAAAGATACAGCAGCAAGGAACATTTTCCAGGCTCTGCGATCTGTAGGGAGAAATATTGAAACTCCCGCCATTCTTTTGTTCCGTTAATCATATTAAGGCTAAGCTTCCTCTACTGATCACTACTTAGAAAGGAGCACACCGAAAAAATATGTTGCTTTATGTTACTACGTGCCAGTTTTTATTTGTATGACGCATGTAAAACACCTGAGATATAAATTGTTGTGATAAGAGTTGCCTTCTCTGAAAGTAATAGTCGCATATACAGTCAATTTTTGTAGTATCGGTAGATACTATACAGAAAGCATCGGTAGAGCTGAATATCACCTGAATTTCAGTAGTTTTCAGAGATTATAAGATCAGTCGACGAAGGGAATATGCACAATCTGCGTAGACGCTGAGTCCCTCCGCCGATTTTGATTATTGCAGGAAGGAAGGAGGGAGGATATAAATATACACAGTTAAAAATTGTGAGTTTTAAATATTACGTTTATTTACTCTTAAAGAAAAAATCTAGGAATTCATCAAAGCAACGAAAACACCAACCTTTGAACGAAAATTCGTTCCTTTTTAGTGAAATGATCAATACCACAGAACATATGGTGTTTTAGTGAGAGTGGTACTTCCAGCGTAGGAAAATATTCTGGAGAGAATTCGGCATGCTTACCGTAGAGAATATCATCGAGACCTTCCAGAGATTGCGATTATTTCAGGGGGTAAGATATCGCTGAACACAAAGTGTTCATGTGCGATCGGTTTCTGCAGCATGCAGTTTAGAAAACCATGCCGGAGTGAGTTCGACATGCTTACCCAGAGAATATAACTGGTACCATGCTGCAGATCGAGGGATTGTGGCACGCAGTGTCCACAATGTTAGTTAAGATTATCCAAATAAAGATGGCGGAAGAAGTGTATGAGTGAAAAATTCCTTCCGAATTTTCTTTGGGTCTGTATTGCGAGTATATCAAACCAAGTCCGGCTCCAAGCTGAAAAAACAAAAAAAGAAAAGAAAAAGGTTTCACCGGTTAATACTTAACAGTATATTCGTCTGAGCAAAGAAAGCAACGAAACTTCTCAGTTTCTCCCTTGCAGCTAGTTATTGATGAAAATGGCTATGCTATTTTATCTTATTTTAGTCAGGTCACATTTTAGCTGATTTGGAAGTCGTGTCAGGTCACATTACAACCGTTGATTGTAATATCCGTTGATTATAGCATGATACACTTAAAATAAGGTTATTTTTATTTATTTTTTTATTTTTTAATATTATTATTATTTTTGTATAAAAACATGAGTAAAGTTTTAATATTTAAAAACGGGGCTAAATTAATATTTTTATTTATTTATACTAGCTGTATATTCAGTTTCTCTCGTATATTACATAAACTGAATGCATCTTTTGTGTTCAGTCATCCAGCCATTATAACCAAAATCAGTTTTGCCACCATGGTAATCGTTGAATCAGTATTGCACTATTTTAATTTATCAAACTGGAAGCAAATAAAACTATTTGAAAAGAGGATACAAATATAGACAGTTAAAATTTGAAAGTTATAAATATTACTTTTATTTACTTTTAAAGAAAAAACTCTAAGAATTCAACAAGAGTAACGAAAATTCCTTCCACTTTAGTACTGGAATCGTCAAAATTCCAAAAAATTACTGCTTTATTGTTGTTCTAGGCAGCTATACCCCGAAGATGTAAAACCAGGTAATGAACATCAGAATCCCATTCGCTCTCGTATCTTAGACCCCCTCCACAAAACGGTCTCTCCCGTTTCTATAAAGGAATCTAGTATTTCAAAAGTTGAATAATTAAAAACAAAACGTAGCAATATACAAAAAATACATTCACAAAATATACATGAAAAATACATATTTTGCCTTATAGCAGTCAGGACACATTAGAGCTGTTGGTTGTAGCATCCAATAAACATATATTTCTTCTTTTTTCTGTATATCCATTTTATATATTTTCTAATAATTTATTGCTTATAATTATAGTTCATTTATTTAGTTTTTAAATTGTGTCTAAAAAGTAAATGATACTTAAAGCTGCAATACCTTTTCTGTTATTATTTTCAATTTACGATTTGAATTATTTCGAATATCGCTTTTACAAACTTCCAAATTAATAATTTTTCAAATTTTACAATTTTTATATAACTTTCTTATCGAAAATCTTAATAAACAATCAACAAAGTCATCGTTATTTGATTAAAGAACTTCCATTAATGTGAAAAAATTCCTTATCGCAATTATACGGTAAAATTATTTACAACTGGGCCACCAGAGGAACAAAATAGAAAATAAGAAATTAATTATAGAAAAAATACGGGTACATTTGCTTAGCATTAAGAATCTCATCGTATTACTAATTCTGAAAAAAATTGTTTTTTTTGTTATTTTATTTTCCGAAGATTACTTTCATTGTATTAAACGAATTATAACAAAATCAATAAATACATACGCATATTTTAAGATTATTATTATTTTCAAGAAAAATAAACTTGTGTAAAATTATTCCAATTGATCAATCAGGCTTCAGAAGTGGACATTCTACTGTTTAACAGACGCACAGGGTTGTTAATGTTATCAGCAATGTGCCTAGAAAAAAGAGGTTCTGCTCGGCGGCCTCTTTGGATGTCTAACAGGCCTTTGACAAAGTCTGGCTGTTTGATCTGTTCCATAAGCTAAACTACACCTTCCTCAACCTTTCTATTTAATCTTGCGGAAGTGTCTTCATGAAATTTTTTCCAGGTCTGGTGCAACCACGAGTTATCTGATCTCGTTGAAAATCGGTCGGGGGTTCCTCAGGACTCTGTTTTAAGATCAGTCCTATACTCAATTTTCATTGCGGACCTTCCGGCTCCGAATCTTGTCACAGTCGCCACATTTGCTGATGACACAGCAATTCTAATTGTTGTTGAAGTCCCACATCTAGTCTCGGCGAAGCTCGAATCGGATTTAGACCTAATCGTCGCGTGGCTAGCAAAATGGAAAATAAAAATAAATTACAATAAATTGAGACCGTGTTAAGTTTGCAGTTAGGAAGGATGAATGTCCCAATGGTCATCTAGACGGCGTTTTTATCCCGCACTCGGACAGTATACAGTACCTTGGGCTCCAGCTTAATCGTTGCTTGTATGGAAGAACAAAGGAGAAAAGAAAACAGCGAAACATTAGGTATAAAAAGCTTTATTGCTTGTTAGGCAGGAATTCATTTTGTCGCTGACCAACAAACTTTTAATTTACAAAGTCATTGTAAAACCGGTTTGGAGGTATGGCGTACAGCTATACGGTACGATGAGCAAGAGCAACGTTGAGGTTATTCAACGTTTTCAGAATAAATTGGCGGGAAACATTGCAGAGGCGCCGTGGTTTACACGGAATGAAGAAATTCAAGAATATTTGGAATCGCCTTATGTTCGCGAGGAAATCAAAATGTTCGGTCCAAATTACAGACAGCGGTTAGGTAATCATGTGAACTTTCTAGCTGTGAATCTTCTAAAGAACAGTGAAGATGTCTGTCAAGTGAAACGCCTTAACGGTCTTGATTTTGGTAAATCTGGGTAACTCTTGAGTTGGGACGATATCCCTTAGGTGATGAATATTTTCGTAATACCTTGATGAAGAGCTTAAATTCCTTTCATAAGCTGTTTTATTTGTCTTTTTCTTTTCTTTTTTTAATGTTTTTGATTTTTTCTTTGTTTTTCGTTAGTTTTTTATGGACTTTTGTACTTTATATGCACTGATATTTGAATTTTATATTCATATAACATGATATATGAACTTTTGTCTTCTGTATGTTTGTTTTATTCAGGGCTTCGTTGAAGACCACTCATCAAGTCCTTATTGTGATTCTATTTGCTTGTGGTTCGTTACTTGGAACCGATTGTAAAGAAACAAATTGTGAGACAAAAAAGATTTTACTTGTCATGTAGTTTTTTGTTCCCTTAATATTAGAAGATAATTTATAAAATTTTATTTTAAAATTATATGTAATATATAATTTTGATATAAAATACGAATAATGTCAGTTCATTTATTTTTATTATTCTATTTTGTTTCTCTATTTCGATAATTTCTTTTTAATCCCACGAAAACTCATTGGTTCCAGTAAATACTTAAAAACAAATGTAAACGTATACATATATTTCATTATTCCTTTATAAATTATAGAATTTATAAAATTATAAAATAGTTTTTAATATTATCATAATGTTATAACATTATTCGCTTTCTAATAATATATTTGTTTAATACGATAAAGACATTTTGTATTAAATTTTAGTAACTGAATTTTTTTTAACTTTGTTTCTTTCGACTCCATATTTAATTCTGATATCTGGCATATTATAAAAGATTTAAAACTTCTTAAATAGCAATTTATTTTCTTATTGTTTTACTAAATAAGCAAACCTTAAACTTCTTCTACAAAATAGTTAAAATATTGTTTATTTTATAAAAATTTTTTTCTATTTAAAAAGAAAGGAAATTCAATTTATTTTAAATTAGTTTTTCTTTGGTTTTCCTACTTTAGTGTTGTAAAAAATTTTGTCTAGTATATTCAAGTAAATAATTTTATTAAAGATAAATATTATTTCAGAACTTATCTTTTCTTGGTAAATAAAATCAAATAATTAGCCGATCAATGATGCAGAGATGTACAGGTTATGAGTGATAAACTAGTTACAGCAGAGGTCTTACGTTGACAAAATTTTTCAATAAATAAAAAATCACTAGACCTTCAGCAGGCTAAACTATACGTACGTTTTCCGCATTTTTTAGACACCTATTCTTTTGCTTCTGTTATGAATGAAGTCAAGATACTGCCCTATCATAAAATTCGCTTGAAAAAACTAATATAAATAATTTATGTTTAAATTCGTTTTCTTGGCTAGATTACATAATATCGGCCTGTCTTTTAAATATTTAAATAGTTTTTAAAAAATCTGATGTGGACACAACATGACTTCCTTGTACGCCTATTAAATTACATATACACTTTTTTAAAAATGAAAAGTACATAAAGTTTTATTTCACTAATGACTTCAGATTTTTTTTATTGTTGTTATTATTGAATAATTATTTATTGTACATTTTTTTTTACAATCAGAAGTAAAGAAAAAGGAGACGAAATCTGATTCGAACCGATGTGCTTTGCTCTTGTAAGATCCAAATATTTCATTAATGAAAATTGTATTTGGCTGTAACTGTGGAACCAATGAAAATAAGTACCACTTTTTATATATCGTTGAAAAGCTATCAAAAAGGGCTTATTATTGCCGTTAAGAAAATTTTAAAAATAAAAAAAACTGGATTTTGGCCTTTTTTGGACATTTTTGGTCATGTCGATTACAATCGAAAGAGGAGGTGCACAACTAGATAAAGCTAGTTACAACAGTCCTAAATCCGAAATTTCAACATTCTACGGTTAATGGTTTTTTTATTTATGCGAGATACATATGTACGTACGTGCAGACGTCACGCCGAAAGTAGTCAAAATGAATTCAGGGATGGTCAAAATGGATATTTCCGTTGAAATCTGAAAACCGAAATTTTTCGCGATTACAATACATCCTTTACTTCATACAAGGAAGTAAAAAGGAGGATCTCAAATCGGACAGTATATAATTTTTTGCCTTATGTTTAATTAATAGGATTGATATGATTATTTTTTTACTCTGTTAAAGAAGAATTACATTACAACATTGATTATTATATTTTAACTTTTTAAACGTGAATTAAATAGAAATTTTAAACGAAAGATTATTTTCTAAATTTTAAAATAAATTATTTTTTTTATAATCGATTTGAAGATTTTTTGATTTTTTTATCCTCATTATTGCTATTAATTGGAGTGTTATAAAGTAATAACTTTTAGCCTGATGTCTCCTATATTTTATATATTTTCGAGTGAAAATTGAAGATAATTAGTTGGAAAATTAAAATAATTATTTAATTTTCTTTGTCTTTAGCTGCTTTCAGTTATTGTTTTTAATAAAAGGTATAAGTTTTTTCCATGGTTCACTTATTTTTTTTTATTCGTGATTTCGGGTAATAATAAAAACCTTCCTGGTTGTTCAGTATCATAAAAAACAAGGAAGGAACAATCAGGTAAGTTAGAATAAATTTAGCAATCTCTGCATTTTATTTTAGCATTACAATCTTTGATATGCTTTATCTAGGAATGTATTATCTAGGAAGACGATATAGACCAACTGAGAGGACAAAAAACTTAGACCTAGTAAGGATAAGATATTCATTTTTTAAATCTACCATTTCATCTCTAAAAAAATATTTGCCTAAAAATAAAATATAATAATAATATTAAAATCTATAAAATACATCGTTCCTCTTCATTTTTTAATAAGCTATTTTTTTTTTATTTGTTCTTAACCTGGGGGTTTCTCAAACTGGGGTCTCGGTGATATGAAAGGGGAGTCGCGAAATTATCCTAAAACTTTAAACGTAAACAATAATGACACCGTTTTATGAGAAAAAAATCATTTATTATAAACATTTTACTTACATTTATATGTGCACATATAAAGAAAATAAATTAATGAGATGATTGCACCTGTTTTTCATTAAAAATTTTCTCCATACCTGTATCTACGTTAGACATATTCATGAAATTATTCATAATTTCACCCGACATTTCTCAAAATCCTACTTCAAATACGACTCTAGAACCTATTTTATTCCATTTTTCAGGTCAAAACCCCCCTTAATTAACATCCTAAAATTTCTGTACGAACTTATTTCACCGGGGTAGCTGAATCCGAGCGAAATCTTCCACTAGCCGTAACTCGCAAACGAAGTATTTTAGGACATATGCTTATATAATTTTTTTTTTTTTTGCATTATTTTCATGAATAGAATAGGTTATGAAAATCCTGGGAGTACTTCGTGATAAATCATCTTGTGTCCGTATGTGTGTATATATTTGTCTTACATATATAAGTTTACCTAAGATATGTATACCTAACATGAAATATACTATACATATATAGTTCTTACAGAAATGGGTTTATATATATATATATATATATATATATATATATATATATATATATATAAAACAATATTACACTTTACCCTAAATTTACTCGTAATACCTAATTTTTAAATGATGGAAACTGAATTCGAAAAATGTATGCTTATTTTATATCTCTGTACCAGAATACCTCCTCTATGAATCATGAGACCTTGCCGTTGGTGAGGGGGCTTGAGTGCTCAGGGATACAGAGTAGTTGGACCGAAGGTGCAACCATATCGGAGAGGTATCTGTTGAGAGCCAGACTAAGGAATGATTCCTGAAAGAGGGCAGCAGCTCTTTCAGTAGTTGTTAGGGGCGTGAGTCAGGACGACTTAAACGGCCGTATCAACATCACTCAGTCCTCTGAGTACTGCGCAGCTGAAAGCAATGGAAAACTACAGCTGCTTTTTTTCCAAGAAAATGTGGCTCTCTGCATTTTCACATAGCAATAATGGAGGCGCCTTCCTTGGTAAAATATTCCGGAGGTAAAATAGTCCCCCGTTCGGATCTCCGGGTGGGGACTACTAAGGAAGGGGTCACCAGAAAATTAAAAAATAACATTCTACGAGTCGGAGCGTGGAATGTTAGAAGCTTGAAAAAGGTTGGTAGGCTAGAAAATTTAAAAAGGGAAATGGGTAGGACAAATGTGGATATAGTAGGAATTAGTGAGGTTCGGTGGGAAGAGGAAGGCGACTTTTGGTCAGGTGATTTTAGAGTAATTAAATAATGGGCAGGCAGGAGTAGGTTTCGTGATGAACAAGAAGATAGGGAGGAGAGTGGAGTATTTCAAAACGCATAGCGATAGAATCATTGTAATAAGGATAAAATCAAAACCTAAACCGACAACGATTGTTAACGTCTATATGCCTACAAGCGCCCATGATGATGATGAGGTAGTGTGTGTATACGAAGAGATTGATGAAGTAATTAAACACGTAAAAGGAGATGAAAATTTAATAATAGTTGGAGATTGGAATGCAAGCATTGGAAAAGGCAAGGAAGGAAATATAGTGGGTGAATACGGGCTCATGGGTCAAAAGGAATGAAAGAGGGGACCGACTTATAGAATTTTGCACGAAGTATAATTTAGTAATTGCCAACACCCAATTTAAAAATCATAATAGAAGAATATACACTTGGAAAAAGCCAGGCGATACTGCAAGGTATCAGATAGATTATATCATGGTTAAGCAAAGATTTAGAAATCAACTCGTTGACTGCAAAACTTACCCTGGAGCAGACATTGATAGCGACCATAATTTGGTGATAATGAAATGTAGATTGGGGTTTAAAAACCTGAAGAAAAGGTGTCAGATGAATCGGTGGAATTTAGAGAAGCTTGAGGAAGAGGAGGTAAAGAAGATTTTTGAGGAGGACATCGCAAGAGGTCTGAGTAAAAAAGATAAGGTAGAAAATGTAGAAGAAGAATGGGAGAATGTTAAAAAGGAAATTCTTAAATCAGCAGAAGCAAACTTAGGCGGAATAAAGAGAACCGGTAGAAAACCTTGGGTTTCAGACGATATATTGCAGCTGATGGATGAACGTAGAAAATATAAGAATGCTAGTGATGAAGAAAGTAAAAGGAACTATCGGCAATTAAGAAATGCTATAAACAGGAAGTGCAAACTGGTGAAAGAAGAGTGGATTAAAGAAAAGTGTTCAGAAGTGGAAAGAGAAATGAACATTGGTAAAATAGACGGAGCATACAGGAAAGTTAAGGAAAATTTTGGGGTACATAAATTAAAATCTAATAATGTGTTAAACAAAGATGGTACACCAATATATAATACGAAAGGTAAAGTCGATAGATGGGTGGAATATATTGAAGAGTTATACGGAGGAAATGAATTAGAAAATGGTGTTATAGAGGAAGAAGAGGAAGTTGAGGATGAAATGGGAGAAACAATACTGAGATCTGAATTTAAGAGCGCATTAAAAGATTTAAATGGCAGAAAGGCTCCTGGAATAGACGGAATACCTGTAGAATTACTGCGCAGTGCAGGTGAGGAAGCGATTGATAGATTATACAAACTGGTGTGTAATATTTATGAAAATGGGGAATTTCCATCAGACTTCAAAAAAAGTGTTATAGTTATGATACCAAAGAAAGCAGGGGCAGATAAATGTGAAGAATACAGAACAATTAGTTTAACTAGTCGTGCATCAAAAATCTTAACTAGAATTTTATACAGAAGAATTGAGAGGAGAGTGGAAGAAGTGTTAGGAGAAGACCAATTTGGTTTCAGGAAAAGTATAGGGACAAGGGAAGCAATTTTAGGCCTCAGATTAATAGTAGAAGGAAGATTAAAGAAAAACAAACCAACATACTTGGCGTTTATAGACCTAGAAAAGGCTTTCGATAACGTAGACTGGAATAAAATGTTCAGCATTTAAAAAAAATTAGGGTTCAAATACATAGATAGAAGAACAATTGCTAACATGTACAGGAACCAAACAGCAACAATAACAATTGAAGAACATAAGAAAGAAGCCGTAATAAGAAAGGGAGTCCGACAAGGATGTTCCCTATCTCCGTTACTTTTTAATCTTTACATGGATCTAGCAGTTAATGATGTTAAAGAACAATTTAGATTCGGAGTAACAGTACAAGGTGAAAAGATAAAGATGCTACGATTTGCTGATGATATAGTAATTCTAGCCGAGAGTAAAAAGGATTTAGAAGAAACAATGAACGGCATAGATGAAGTCCTACGCAAGAACTATCGCATGAAAATAAACAAGAACAAAACAAAAGTAATGAAATGTAGTAGAAATAACAAAGATGGACCGCTGAATGTGAAAATAGGAGGAGAAAAGATTATGGAGGTAGAAGAATTTTGTTATTTGGGAAGTAAAATTACTAAAGATGGACGAAGCAGGAGCGATATAAAATGCCGAATAGCACAAGCTAAACGAGCCTTCAGTAAGAAATATAATTTGTTTACATCAAAAATTAATTTAAATGTCAGGAAAAGATTTTTGAAAGTGTATGTTTGGAGTGTCGCTTTATATGGAAGTGAAACTTGGACAATCGGAGTATCTGAGAAGAAAAGATTAGAAGCTTTTGAAATGTGGTGCTATAGGAGAATGTTAAAAATCAGATGGGTGGATAAAGTGACAAATGAAGAGGTATTGCGGCAAATAGATGAAGAAAGAAGCATTTGGAAAAATATAGTTAAAAGAAGAGACAGACTTATAGGCCACATACTAAGGCATCCTGGGATAGTCGCTTTAATATTGGAAGGACATGTAGAAGGGAAAAATTGTGTAGGCAGGCCACGTTTGGAGTATGTAAAACAAATTGTTGGGGATGTAGGATGTAGAGGGTATACTGAAATGAAACGACTAGCACTAGATAGGGAATCTTGGAGAGCTGCATCAAACCAGTCAAATGACTGAAGACAAAAAAAAAAAAGTACCAGAATAATATTAAATAAAATTTATTTGAATTGAAACATCTTATGCGACTTCCGTACCAAACTTTGAAATGAATTTATGATTAACAATGTGTTTTAACGGAAGATATCAAACCTAATTAAATTTTAAGTTTAAAAGTAAATATATATTAAAGTATTATATATTTATAAACTCAAATAACTTTGTAGTTTTATCTCTGTATCAAAAGAAATCATAAGGTTATAAAGAAAGACGTTGAATTCTTTGTGCTTGCTTTGAATTTAATAAAAAAATATTCTTTTCAGCATTATATATACATATATTTTTTTAAATATCAAACAGAATAAAATATGACCAATTTATTCAATTCTTTGTAAACCACTTCTATTTTTGAGAGTAAATAATCTGGTTAAAATACTTTTAGATGGTAGAAGAGATAAGATCAGGATAAAATAAAAACGCTCTAAAGTAACAGGCGTAATGATATTTATAAAATAAAACATTCTTTTACATCTGACCTTATCTTATTGTTGGAGCAGTGGTTTTCAGATCTTTAAATTTTAAATCTCAGAATAGAATAAATTTTTATGCTCTATATGTAAGCAATATTTATTATAATTATATATATATATATATATATATATATATATATATATAAATTCATGAAATACTTATATGAAAAATAACAATGCGTTAAATAATTTATTAACAAAAATTAAATACTAATGCAATAACGCACCTTGTCTAAAGAAAGAAGCAACTTCGCGAAGAAGGAAATTCAGGCCAATATTATCATTTTTACAAAAATGTTTTATGTTTTAAAATTATCATAAAATCGCTTTCTAATACAATTATTTCTTAAAATTCTGATGTGGACACTACATTACTTCCTTCTATGCGTATTAAATTAAATGTACACTTTTTTTTAAATGAAAAGTATATATAATTTTACTTCATTAATAACTTCTGATTTTTTTTTATGGTTATTATTGAATTATTATTTATTGTACATTTGTTTTACAATCAGAGGTTAATAATTATTAGTAAATCAATATATTTAAATTAAAAAAAAAAAAGTTAAAAAAAAGGAGATGAAATCTGATTCGAACCGATGGGCCTTGCTCTTGTAAGAACCAAATTTTCTTTAATTAAAATTTTATTTAGCTATTACTCTGGAACCAATGAAAATAAGTACCACTTATGTATATCGTTGAAAATCTCTCAATGAGGGCTTATTAATGCAGTTAAGAAAAAGTCCAAAATCCAATTTTTTTTTTGGATTTTCGGCTTTTTTTGGAAACTTTTGATTCAGTCGATTGCAATCAGAAGGAGAGGTGAACAACTAACTGTTACAACAGTCTTAAATCCAAAATTTCAACACCCTACGGCTAATCGTTTTTGGGTTATTTGAGATACATACGTATATACAGACGAAACTAGTCAAAATGGATTCAGGAAAAATCAAAATTCGTTGAAATCTGAAAACCGAAATTTTTCGTGATCACAATACTTCCTTTACTTCGTAAAAGAAAGTAAAAATGGTACTATACATACATTTTATTCGATTAAGTTTTAATGCGAATACCATCGTCAAAAATGCAATTTAGAATTTTTTTTTTTTTTTTTTTATGAAATAGCGGTTATCAATAGTCCGGTGGAAATCGATAGCGTATGAAAAAATGCCATGCCTGATCGGGATTCAATCCGGGATCTCCGCACGAAGTGCCTTGCCCATACAAACTCAGCCACAAAGGTTAGCTAAATTTATAAAAGTATCATGTTATTTTTTTTAAATACCTACAAATGTATTATTATAACCAAAATTAGTATAAATCACCTATAAAAAAGCTTAAAAGTTTGGCACGTCCAGTACATTAGTACTGTATATTAATACAAAGAAACTGAATATTAAATATGAATTTTTTATTCATGTGTTTCAAGTAAGTGTTTCCTCCATAATATTATGATTTAATATTTTATTCGGGCTGATATGTAGCAGAGAGAAACTTTTCACCAGTACATAATTTCTACATAGATGCTGTTAGTGAAAGTTATGAAAAGATAAAAACATTTTTTTCTGAAAACATGAAGTTTCTCCTTTCCATAGAGTAATTTCTTGTTTTTTAGATTCAAAATGTCTAAACTCAGTTTCAGTTTGTCTGTACGATTTTTATAAAATTTTTATATGTTTATTGTTTTCTGAAATGTTAAATTTATAAACTTATTTTTTAGCCACATAATATATCGGAGAAGAGCAGCGGATTAGTGCTTCTATTTCTATGCCGGAGGCATTGACAATTTGATATTTAGTCCGATATTTTTTGTATGAATTTGTAATATGTACAGTGATTTTTCAGAAAAGTATTGAAAAAGTTATTATTTTTTTTTAATTTAACGTAATTTGCTGTAATTAATGTAAACAACTAATAATTTTCAGAAATTTTGCGTTTATTTGAGGTAATGTAGAATTCTTACTACAACTGACAAAAAAATTCGTTGAAAAGTAATTATAAAAAATTGTTTTCTTACAATAACACACGCGCGCGCACAGTACATCTGAAAATATACAGGAAGTTTAATTTTTGATAATCCGATGAATGCAAGCCAAGATCACATGCTTGTAACTAAAAAAACTATATTTACCAGACAGCTAATACAACGAGAAATGTAGAATCCAACTTTTTCCTACAACCAAATTTAGATGTGCTTGTGTAGGTGTATGAGTAATGTGTAAAGATTGAATCTTTAGCACATTCAGTCGTAAGTAGAAATAATATTTGAGGTGATGTGAAACCCAGTTTACTCCTCACTTTTCTTATTTTATTTGATGTGATCCATTTTTAAGAATGAAAGTTTCATTTCAGGTTAATGAACATTTCAGTAAATTTAGATTAACAAAAATAACTTTAGCAGCGGAATAGTAATGTCTTTTTACCTTATCTGTAAGATTCTGTTGAATCCCGAACAGCTTAGCATTAGTCACATCAAAATCCTCACAAACAGAAACTTAGCTGGTTTAATATTTAGAAAACATAAGTAAATAAATATATTCCTATAATTAAAAGAGAAGCATACATACCCTATTAATCAGAGATTCATTAGTGTATACAACCCCCGTACGATTATCAATCCGAAAGGGCAGTGGTTTTTCATCTTGAACGGTATTTGCTATATTAAATCCCGTGTGATGTTCCAATCCGTATTCTAAAGGGTCTCCTTCTGCATCCTCACTTCGTACTCTTGTTACAACAGCACCGACTTCCTCTGTGTCCGCTACTATCCAATTTCTGTCCAACCATACCACTGGTGGTGTGTTATCACTTATTTGCTGGCCAGTTCCTATAGAAAAATGAAAAAAAGATTATTTTACAATAAATAATTATTTTATAAATTTTTACGTAAAATTTATAAACCAAAATTTAAATTTGGAATTTCACTTTTAGAAGAATTTAAGAATGCATTAAAAAAACAAAATTCACTATAGATCAACATATTTTTCCTTACGATTTAGAATGATTCGACAATTAATATTTTTCGCTTTTAATCAAATTTATTTGATATCTATTTACTGCAGCCATAATTCTGAGTACAGATCATACTTTTGAAAGAATGAGTAAACAATTATAAACCTTTTTACTTTCCGTCTAGTGCTATAACAAAGCTGTAGCTTAGAAGGGAAAGTATTATAATCCGTCCAATTTGGGCATATGCGGCTATCACCGGATCTTTACGTTTTGACACCTAAGGAAATCAAAAAACCGCATAGAATTTTTTCGGATGTTCGTATGCATGTATGTGTGTGTTCGGTTTCGCACCCTAAATCACCTTATATGATATACTCACATTATAGATATACTCTTGAACAGACTCAGGCCGACCATTTCTGAAACGTGTAGTTAATTGAAACCTAATCATCAAAGAATACCGATATCCAGGACTTAGTATTCAAATCCGAATAAAGACCTTTATTAGGATTCAAATTCGAGAACTGTCGACTTTGAAATCAGATGACTTACAAGTTGTAAATCATCTTTATTTATTTTTTTAAATTATTATGCAAAGTATTATCATTTAACAATGTTTTTTTTTAATTTAAATTAAATTTCATGGTAGTTTACAATATTGTATCTTAACAAAGAGTTGAAAGTGTATGAATTTTCAAAAGAATTGCAATAGATTTAATAAATCAGTATGATTTTGTTTTAAATCTAATTTTCTTTACTATAAGAAAATAAGAAAGGTCATAAAGTTGTAAGTAATATTTAATTTTCTTATATGAGATGGCTTCAATTTTTCAACTCTATCTAAATGTTGGTAATTCAGCAACATCGTTGTCAGCGTTCTATTTTAATTTTGTACTTTTCCATTAGCTGTCTGTTCAACAATTTTCCACCTAGAGTTTTCTTACCAACCATTACTCTCATAACAAAGATGAGAAAGTGAGTTAGAAAATAGTTTAAAGGATCACGCTGTCTGCACACTGAAAAATTACTGTAGCATTTTACTCAACACGATATTTTGTTTTCCTTTTTTATTGCAGAATTTCAGCAATTGTAGCATTTTGCAATATTTTTTAACTCAATTTACTTGGTACCATAGATTTTACAAAGGACTGGTGACATGCAGCATGCCGTTCTAACAACTCTTCTCATCTTTAAAGCTTCCGTTCCGTCTCCTGCGTACAGATTCTGATTCGAATTTGTACTTTTTGTTCTACGTATAATTCCTTAATAGATTTTCTATCGCTCCAATCCGGTCCTATTTCCCTCTAAACTTTTAATTAGTTTATCCCATTTAATCCTATCAAAAGCTATCTCCTAGTCAATGAAATATACGTACAAAACTTTGTTTAAATCTATCATTCTCTCTATCAAAACTCTCAAACAACCTATTGCGTCCCTAATTTCTTTTCTTTTTCTAGTGTCAAACTGCTTATCATCAAATATTCTCTCTATCTTCCCATCTATCCTCTTCACCCTACTTTCCACCGTATGCAACAATAATCACAAAGTTTTTTTAATTATACTTCTTATTGATTTTCTTTTGCTGGTTAATGATCTATTACTGGTTTAATAGTTTTTTGTGTCAATACAATTTTATATTTATTTTCTGATATTTCTAATATTCCACGCTTAATTTTGCAAATACTGGTTCTATAAAACAGTTAAGAGAGTTTTTAAAACGGTTAACTCGAAAGAAAAATATTCCAAAGTGATTAAAATTGTAGTTATGGCGTTGATATTTTGGTTTATGTTAACAGATGGATTCGTGTAAAGTTAAAAGTAAATAAGAAAAAACATGCATGACCTTGAGCATATGAGATGATGCTACTCGTATTTAGGTGGATGTTCTAAACTGTCGAAGAGTTTATCTAAAAGGCAAAGGGGTGTAGTAGAGATGATTGGAATTTTTATCAGCCATTAATTAGTTATCTGATACTTAGGCTCACTGGATTCAATACATTTACTGTAATTACATTTTTTTTTTGTTTTATATATAGATTGTTTATAACGAGGATAGCTGATACATCAAACATAGTACATTTACCATGATAAGATTACAATTAACTTTTAACAGTTTACTTAGTAATCAAAGATTGTATAATTTATTTTGAATCTAAATGATAAAATGTTTATTTTTTTATTTTAACGAATAACAGTTTAGATTACAAGTTTATTTTTAACGTTAAAACAGTTTAATGTTATATTAAACCTGATTTTAAAGCTTTTCCAGTAAAGTCAGTTAGATTTTCAGGCTAGAATAATAGTAGTGTCAAAATTAACGTTGAATGTGAATGAGAATGATTGTCCAGCAAGAGTGATAGATGAAGATAATGTTTTGATATTTGAATTCCACATATACATAGCTAGCTGCATGGTGTGTCGTGCCTACGGCACGCCTCCACAGCTAGGCCCTCCGGGCGGGTTGCTGTGACGGGCGGCGTGTCGGAAGTGGATTATTAAGTGTCCAGAATTGATTACCTCTTGGGTAAAAATATTTATTTTTTTTTTAAATGATAAAAATTAATATAACGAAAGTTACATTAGAAATTTAACTCTAGAAATTCATACTAACGAATCGGGGTTTTCCGCTAATGATCGATACATTCCGGTGCCTACGTTTTGGTTATCATTCATTATTTTATAAAGAAAAAAAATCGCATAAATAAATAAAAAATATGTAAAAACAATGTTTAAAACACCAGTCTTAAATTAAACGCACTAAAAGGTAAAAAATAATTTTAGGACGGTATCTCAGTATGGATTTGACAACAAGCTTTGATGATGATATGCAAGATTGTGTGAAAGTTATAGCTTCAAATTAAAAATTTGAATATGTTTGTTTGTACCCCACTATTTAGGCCATTCATCACGCACAAGAAAAAATTGGCAAAAACATCAAATTTTTGATTTGAAGCTATGACTTTCACATAATCTTACATATCATTATTAAAGCTTATTGTGAAATCCATTCTGGGATACCATCCTAAAATTATTTTTTTACATTTTAGTACGTTTAATTTAAGAGTGGTATTTAATTTTTTTTTCATATTTTTTATTTTCTACTTTTTAGTGCATTTAATATAAGAGTGGTTTTTAATGGTTTTTTATATACATATATGTTTTTGTTTTCTACTTTTAGTCTTCATAAGTTTATACTTTACAGCTGCCCTAGCGAACAGATTTGAGCGTATTAAGCAAAAGATCGAATCGGTACGTTTTACGGTTGGTGAGTGCAATCAAAACATAGGGCTAAACGATTTAATTTCCGGATAACCAAGATTCGGTAAATCAAGAATGTACCCAATGTGTTAAACAGTTAGCGTTCAACCTGCTGTTACATACGCCGTTTGAATCGTGAAAATCAGACGAGCAGTTGTCAAGATATTACGGTGGCACCCCATCGCACTCCCTCCCCAATTTCAGAACGGTGCCACGTGGGTATTTGAAAATATTATCATCCGTCGGGTACCACTGAGAGCCGATGGCGGTTGAAAAGGTTTTCAGAGCACTAGGACCAACCGTTTTCGAGATATTTACGATTATTGCCAGAAAATTCGGATCAGGTTAAAAAGTACTAAATTTTCCCAAAACTTCGGTTGCTATTATACAGAATTTCTAATAGCAACTGTATACCCTAATATATATCTAATTTCTTTATAAAACTAATAGCGTGTTATCATTTAGCTCCAGTCGGTTGTTATATATAGTAGGTAGAGCCCTAAGTTTTGTAAAATTATGTATTTCCAACGTGTGCGAATTTTAGATCCAAACTTGCCGAAACAGGCTACGTTATCTTTCACTGACAAAATATGAATGTAAACGAGGTTGCATAACCAAGGGGAATTTTTTTTCACTTAGCAACTTAGTTAATCTCACATACAAGGGCGAGTTAATATAATCCAAAAAAATTACAATGAAATTGTAAACCGTACGGTAAGAGTCACGTAGATATTTTTTCTTCCGCTCAAAAACAAAAATTTCTTTAATATAAATAAAACTCTTTTTAACAAAACAACAGGACATAAAAAAAATAAGACATTTCTATTACCAAAATCTGTTATTAATTTAGAATTTTCTTTAAGAAAAAAATATATGTTAAATATATTTAATAGACAATTGATATACAATAATAGATAATAAATAATGTTTAAGCGTTCCATATAATAAGCAAATAAAAGAAAAAATTGTTACGGAACTTTTACCGGCTCGATTTGATTTATTCAACAACGAATAATCATAAGGATTGTATAATTTCTGTAAATGTGATATGTACTCGTATTATTCGTTGTTTAATAAATGAAATCGGGCCGGTAAGAGTTTTATAACAATTTTTTTCTTCTCTTTTTTTGATATCACTGTGTTTTATTTTTTTTTTAAATGAATTATTGATTGTTATCTTATGAATTTTTTATTAAAATTTATTGCCTTTCTGGAACAAACAAACTGAATTTCACGGGCAAGTTTTTTATTGATAGTAATATCATTCATTTCATACCATATTTTTCTTTTTTTAATAAAATTATTATAATGACCTTTACGAATCGAAGATCCACGATGTAATAATGCACTTATTACTTTGTAAGTGTAACCCTCGATTTTTGTCGTTAAATTCGAATTTACCAATAGAATTTATTTCTGTTTTATTTATTCCTTTTGTAATAAAATTAGTATATCTCTTGTAAACTAATACTTTTATTTTTGTTAAAGAAGTGATGGGAATTAAAAAAATTGTTTAATCTCCAGTATTTTTATTTGCATAACAGCATTTACTATTAAAAGAAGCTGTAGTAAATTTTCTTTTAAATTTTATTATTCTAAGTACATTATAAAGTTTTTGTACGCTACCTAGTACTGTCAAGTACTACTATCTAGCGGTGTGATTCGTAAAGGTACATTAAAAAATGAATAAAATGACATATGCGAGTCCCGCGGTTCATGAAACCGCGGAACTGGAATATTTCATCTTACAAAATATAGGTCTAACAAAATTCGAGGTATTTTTGAAAGTATTCTTTATTACAAATCTAACTGAACTAAAATATCACGTTTACACGCTTATTTTTCCCCTTCATTTTAATTTCACTGTTAGGTTAGATCATGCTCAGAAATGTAAACGTAGCTCGTTGACTTCGTCGCCTCTTACCGACGAAGTTCTAATGAACTCCATGTTAGTAGTAAAAAATATATTATTAATATATATCGATACATATGCGGTATATCGATATATTATAATATAACAAGTATGCACCTGACCACCACATATACTAACATATGACTGATCGGTATATTCCCTTGCTAAGCTAAGAAGACGCATACACAGACATATACATACAAATCCCTTTTAGTAGGGTAAGATGTCAGTTGAATAGCAAACAAACACGCATAATTGTGTGGTTATATGTTAGGTGTGGGTGTAGTTGGTATAATGAGCTAAATACCGACAATACCAGTATTAGTGCAATTAAAAACAGTTTAATGATTATATTCAAATTAGTAAAGTTTACTAATAAAATAATCCAATTACTGGTTAGGAAACTACTGAATATTTATATTAATCTTTTTATTTTTATAAGTGTATAATTTTTTATTTGAATTTTTATAAAAAATATTACCGTATATAATTTTTTTTTTATTAATTGTGCTTTTTTACAAATATTTTTTTTAAATATTTTTTTAAACAAAGTGTAACACAATTAACGAATATGCAAATTCTTTGTGAAAAAAATCTGATAAAGTAATTGGAAGGAGGGTGGCAGTATATCAAAATGTCCATCTCCTCTAGGTCCAATCAGTAATAAAAAAAATACGTGGATTAAAACCTACATTGACTGTATTTGAGTTTTTTTACAAACAAAAACTTCCTAAGCCGCATGTAAAAAAAAAATTAAATCATCACTCGTGCACTAAATTTTTGTCATTATTGTTTAACATAAATGCGGTACTTCATTCTTGTTGATTAATTAATTAATTTCTAACTTCGATATGAAAAAAAATCTTTCATTCATTTAACCAGCATGTTTTTGAAATAAAGAAACATTTTCCATAATTGTAAAAAATAAAAATTTAGGAGTCAGATTATCAAATTAAATATTACAATTGTTTGAATTTAAAAAAATTCAATAATGAAAAGAACTAAAATTTCGCTGTAGAAGCAGGAAAATGGTAAAGGCTCTCCAAAAAAATAAAAGGAAGACTTTAAATTGTATTTTTTTTTTTTTAAATGGCATAATTTATCTCATTTATTTAACAAAATAATGATTAGAATAAATAAATAGCAATTTTCTAAATGTAAAGTATTTTTAATTATAAGCTTTTTTCCTTTACATTCCTTTTAAACTTATTATTTTTTTTCTTTATTTAATTTCCTGTAGTTAAAAGTAGAACTTAAATGTTTAGTTTTTCATTGTTAATATTTTTTTTAGTTTTAGACGTTCTGTTTTGTGACGTTAATGATATATCTTCCATTTTTTTACTGTCATAATCGTTGATTATCATAATTTTACGTACAGATATTTTTTACACATTTATCATAATTTTACGTAGATGAATGGATTATCCTTACAACTAATTTAACTGTCTTAACAACTGTCTTCTTTTTTTTGAAAATTCGATATAGTAGCTTGTTAATATTGCTACTTTGTAGAAGCAATTTTTTTATTATATCAATAAATTTCAATATATATATTTGTTACTACTCAACTTTATTCGCATTTTGTATTTTAACTGCTGCCTTCTCCTACATATTTTTCATTCTATTACTCTATTTTAGATGCATTTTATCCTACCATAACATTTCTTTAATAAGAATTTTGCACTGTCTTATTCTTTTCACATTTCGAATTATATATACATATTTTTTTGCTTCACAACTTTTTTATTTATAATCGGTTCCGAATAAGGAACTACACAAGTAAATCGTATTGCAAAAAGGACATGATAAAGGGTTTCCAATAAACACCTTCAATAAAACGTTCATATTCACAAAAACACAAAGCACATACGTACATAAATACATAAAGTTCATGTATACAAACACACTTCCACTGAATAAAGGTTTAACGAAAAACAAATTTAAAAAAATTTAACAAATCAGTAAACGGTAGACAAAGACAAACAAATAGCAACATAACAAGGTCATAGAACTAAATGAAAAAATTCCTCATCGAGGCATAGAAAGATGCCCATCATATATCTGATATTGAACCAGCTTAAATATCACTCAGATTCCACCGAGTCCAGTAGATGTAAGCTCAATTGCCGGACATCCTCGCTGTTGTCTAGGAGATTAACTGCTAGAATGTTCTCATGATTATCTAACCGCTGTCTGTAATCTGAACCGAACCGTTTGACCTTTTCGCGTTATAAGTCTGTATGTAGTAATGGATTTTTTTCGTTCCGTACAAACCACGGTGCTTATTATTCTTAATATTATATGTTGCTTGTCGTACTCCATAGCTTTATGCCATAACGTTCAAATCGAGTCACCATTTATATTAAAAACTGTTGGATAACGACAAGTGTGAATTCCTACCTAATAACTAATAAAGCTTCTTATATCTCGTGTTTAACTTTTCTTTTTTATCTCACTTGATACTTTCATGTCAAACGACGATGAAGATGACGCCCAAGATACCGTATGCGGTCAAAGTGTGGGTTGAAAATGCCGTCTAAGTGGACCTGGACAGTCACCTCTTCTCAACGTAAGTGTATTATGACTTGATTTATGATGATTCACCTTTATTTTTTATTTTTTTAACCGTTATATATACATAATTCCGGATAATTTGTAATATTGATCTGTTAGAATAAATATTATAACCTCTACTTATTAATTTCCTCTTTGGTTTAAATGGAGCAGATTTGCCAACAATCTTGTTACTCTAAAAACTAGAAATTTTCTTTTCATCATAGAGGCACTATTTCCTTGTTTGAATCTGCTTTTAATTTATTTCTTACTTTTACATTATATGCATTTTAAGGTTTAAATAACAAAATGTTTGTCTTTTGTATATAATTTTCACTTTCCTTCTATTTTTAAGTAAATCTTCTGTAACAACTGAATCTACAACTTTCCGTGTATTTCTTTTAACTTATTTTTAATTACAGCCAAAACAGCAATATAGCAGCTCAATTTTTTATAATTTAAGCTTCATGCAGTTCAGAAAAAAACATTTGTGAAAATATATTCTAGTGAATTAATCATATAAACTGTTTTCATCAAAACAGAACAGAGGATAAATTAGAAATTTAAAGAAATGTTTCCTTGTTAATTTTCTTAAAATGATATATCTTTTAATATTTAATACTTGAACTAGCTCGTTAAACTAAAAAATCCTCAAAGGGGATGGATACACTATTCGAAATTAATAATAAACTTTACCAAGGAAACTAGTTTTAGATTTTATTTTATATTTGTCTTATAATTTTTTGACCGAAATATATTCTGAGTTCGTAAAAAAAAACCACTAAGGGAAAGTACCCGTTTAATCCTACATTTTAACTTCGAATGCATTTAATAAAGAAATACGTTGAATATATTTTTCTTTTTGCTTATTGTTTTCGATACATGAATTATGACTGAATAAATGAAAAAAAAAAGCTTTATTCGTTACAAATAGTCTACATTAAATTAATTGTTGGCTAATAGTTTAAGAAAAAAATTAAATAAGGTTTTATTTAGTAAGTTATTTAAAATTGATGTTCTATCTTACGCAATTTCCGAACAAAATGTATTATACTTACAAGGATAATAAAATAATTTACATCAGCTTGCTGCTATGTTAGAAAAATATTACGAAAAAATGTAGTTTAGAATACACAAATAAAAATTAATAGTTTATTTAATAAATTGCCAACCCATTAACTTATTTAAAATGATGATGATGACCCACTACTGGTTATTCTGAGTAGAATGTTAAATAATTATATAGGTTTGTTGATGCACACGTGGTTGGACGATTGTACGGTGAACGATGTTCAAGTTAGCGCTAGAGTGACTATGTGTATGTGTGCACGCGTGGTTTGTGCTGTATTATGTGTGACCGCGCACTCATGACGGCTTTTACTTGACGGTCACATCAACTGACCTCAGTCGTTGAACCGCTACATTTCTTTTTTTATACTACTGCATGTGTTTTGATTTTCTTATAACCTACCCTACTTATACATCTGTTCATTTACAGTACTGTAATGAAATTTAAAAAAAAAGTGTTGAATTTAAAGGCAATAATTTAATTTTATTTAATTTTACCGACTTGAAATTATTATATTTATTCTAGATTAATTAAAGAAAATCAGGCGGCAGTGAGCTGAACTGATGCAGGAACATATGTATGATGCAGGAGTCAATAAAGCTTAAAATTCAATCCTTCATCAGTTCAGATAAATAGAAAAAAATTTCACATTTCTAATTCTAATTTCCATTTTCCAATTTCCCTACACATTAATTATTTTCCTAGAAAAAAAAACACTTTCAGGAGTTATTTGTTAAATTAGTAAAGATTTAAAATGCATATTTTAAACTTTTAAGTTATTCTGTCTTACGAAATCATGAAAAGAAATTAAAATATTTCAAATTATTATTGATTTGCTCAATAATTGTAAATAATAATAACAATAACATATTTTTTAACTGAAGATGTGGCACTTATGCTACATCTCCGTGATAGAGTAATTTTAATTTCCCCGCCATTCATTTGGAGGTTACGGGTCAAGTTCCGGCCAGGCATGTCATTTTTTTACATGCTGTGAAATTCACTAATCATCATCATAGGAACTGTTATTGGTATTCAACCTATTACTGCTGTATGAATAAACAAATAATTAAGTTGCGTTTTTTACGTAAGAAGGACATTTTTTTGATTTTTTATCAATCTGCCTGGTATTGAAGGGATTTAAGTAGAAGAAATTTATTATTATAGTAATGTATTATTATAAAATGTATTATTAATCTTTAAGGCTATATTAAATAACAATGATCTAAAAATTATCTAAATGGGATAACTGAATTAATGTGAGAAAGCTCTGTAAAGCTGCTTGGAAATAGTTCAATTTAATTGAAGAATTTCATGATTCTTAATTACGAAATATTGCTTATAAGTAGTAATTTTTTTTAAACGCCGTTTGTGTCGGGAATTATTTTTTTATTCTATATTTGTAAAGCTACTTTTGTTGTGCTTCAAAATTAATTTACTTCTCTTCTTTAATAGTTATTCCTTAATTATTTCTAAAATTACCGGCAGTCTGTGGAACAAGGAATTTATATTTGGTTTTTTACAACGATAAATTACTATTAGGTTAACTGAATAAGTATTAGATTAACAGAATAGCTGATTTTCAAATTCTGAAGTTCAAATTCTATAAAATTAGCTGCTTTTATGCGTATTTTAATACTAAACAGTGGATACCGGTGTTCTTTGGTGATTGGGGTTCGATTACCTCAACGTTTATTATCATACGTTTCAGGAATGATCGGCCTGATTCAGTACAAGACTATACCTCATTTATATATCATACATATCATCCTCATCTCATTGGGTCGTGTGGGTGGGGGGTTGATTATTGTTGACTAGTTGAAAAATTACAACGTACACGTTAGGGAAAAAAATTGAAATAATCAAACACATTTTTAGTATCTTTGAGGGTTAAAACTTGAATGTAAACAACTAGATCATACTTATTTGTTAATATCATATTTATTTTTCTGGTATATATTTGCCTGTTTATGATTTCTTACTTATTTAATTTAATTTTATCATTTTAATCGTTTGCAATTAATTTTATAATTAATTCTTGGTAGTTGTATAATTACAGTAATAGAACATTGCAACTTCTGGTATACTAAATTCCCTGTTTTAATGAATATTAATTTATTTTAATTTTATTATTCTTTATTTCGTGTTGAAAAACGAACAATAATGGAATTTAATAATTCTCAGTTAAAATTGCGAAGGACTGGCTCGCTTCCAAATGTATATGACTCGTGTTCCTTGAATGACCTTATGCTTCCATACCTTTCTCTTTAATTCTTTTTTACCATTACTGGTTATACTATTATTATACTCTCTATCTTAAATAGGTAACAAAACCTACTTAATCAATAATTAAAACTTATTCAATTTACATTCGGTTTATTTTCATATTTTTTTGTGTTTGAAAATTTTGTACTATTTAAGTAAGTTGATCTTATCCTATTTTATATGTGCTATTTATAAAATTTTCATGTTTGTGGTTAATGTCCTTGCAAGGGATCTTTTAAATTGAACAAAAAATTGACGGATGCGATGGCGATGTTCATTTATTTTTTTTATTTTTCAAGCATCATTTCTTTTCAGTAGTTTATGACAATCATCATGGAACGCTACACACCTCAACAACCCTTACATATCATAAAAACTATTACCGAAGTATGGAATCGGTTACGGCTATGTATCGTGCGCTTCGCGATATTTACGATGCGCATAATCGGCCAAACAAAAGTACATTCATTGTTTGATTAAAAAATTCGAATATAATTTTTCTCTTCTTGATGTTGAAATACCATTTCGCAAAATAAATGCAAGGGTTCAAGAGATTCATTCCTGTTGTAAATTCAACTGTTCGTGAAAATCGAAATTATCGATTACACATCGTTCACAAGAATTTGAGGTTTTTTCTATAACATGATCTTGGTCTACATCCGTATAAGATTCATCTATATCAAGACTTAAAATAGTGGAACGTTTTTTGAGAGGACGTTTTGCTGATTGGATTCTAGGCAGATGAACGAGGATCCAAATTTTCATCAAAAAGTTATATTTTTAGATGAGGCTCATTTTTTCTTGGTGGCTTTGTAAACAAGCAAAATTGCCTTATTTGGGATGATTCCAATCCACAAATGATTTATTAGCGACTATTACATCCGAAAATGTCATTGTTTGGTGTGGACTATGGACTGGTAATATCATTGGGTCATATTTTTCTCGAAAATGAGCAAAGAGATGCTATTGAAGTAAATGGTGGACGCTATCGAGCTATGGTTCGTGATTTTTTGTTGAAAAATTTGGAAAAAATTTATTTGAATAAGGTTTCAACAGAGTGATGCCATATGCCATACAGCTATTGAAATATTACGTCAAAAGTTTGGTGATTCGATAATTGCACGAAATGGTAATTTCAATTGGGCACCAAGATCGTGTGATTTGACTTCCATAGACTTCATTCTCTGGGGTTATGTTAAGTCACAAATTTATAGCAAAAAATCGCAAACGATTGATGATTTGAAAACAAATATTCGACTCGTTATTAGTGAATTCATGCTGATTTGTTTGAATCACACATAATTTTGCGTATAGACTTGACTATATCCAGCAAATAATGATATACTTTTTATTTTATTGCAATTTTACTTTTTGTTCTGAAAATGAAAGACCGTATGCATGAGCCCTGTTTAGATCACGTCACTTGTAAACTGATTTTGTTTTAGAGTACAGTTCCTGTCTATTAAATGTACTTATTGCAATCAATATACTTTAGTTTAAATAGCCTAGATTGCTGTGTATATTAAATGCTTCTTAATTTTCTTACTTATGATAATATCTTTTCGATTAATAGGTCGGTGCATTTCATAGTTTCTTCTAACACTATCGCTTCTGCCAAAAAGATAATGCTATCTGAAATCTTTATTTTTTCTCCTGAAATCAAACGGAAAAAACTAAATTCTGTCTCATTCTTTTGTGAATTTTAGCTTCTCCTTGTTTGTTTTCTTATCAGAACTTCCCGATTACTGTAAAATTTATAGTTTTTTTTAATATATATATTTTAACTCGACTTTTCTTAAAGTAAAAAATATATATATTCTTTTCCATTTTATAAAATTCCATCAAATTGACAACCGTTAATAGGTATATGTTTATACTTCTTAATCCTGCTTTTTAAAGTTTCATCGAAGTACCACAACGGGTACCATCTTTCACAGTATTTCTGCTAAAACCAAACTGATCTTCATCTAGTTACCCTTCCACCCTTCATGTTCTATTTGCCAGCAAACCATCCTAACCAGTATGATATCACCTTGATATTCAAACGTATAATTTCCTAGATTTGCAAATTGTTTTAATAACTTTAGCGAAATTCCTCTAATGGGATGTTGAAATAACAAACTAAATAAAATCTACGTAAAAATTCCCTTTTTTTAGACTTTTTAGGTTTCCCTTTGTTGTATCAATGTTTTAGTATGTTCTATATTCTATATTCAACTCCTGACTTCACAGGAGAGCTTTTTTTATTATAAAAAAATTTGATGAATTTTTATATACATATTCACCACGCACACGTAGGTGCACTTCGATATTATACACCTTATTTTTATTTATTAGCATATTCGTAGAAAAAAAATCACTAAAAGTTTCATTACTAAAGTATATTCAATCACTAACAAAGATGTATACGGATGTAAGAATTTAAACAATTTGGGTGGAATGTCCTGGTACCATGTCATGAATTATAATGTATTTTCAGAAAGGTAGGTGCAAGCCGTTTTTTATATAATCATTTGTACGATTCACATGTAGGTGGCCCTGAATACTTTATTATTTATTTATTGGTTATTTGGGAGAAGTCCAGTAAATAAACAGAAAAAACCAAAGAATCGATATAAATAAATTTTTACTTGTAAAGCGTCCCACATTTGTTTTATTGGATTGTTTTATCAGGTCGTTATGAAGTGTAACAGTATATAGTAATATAAAACATTTTAAATCACTATACAGAATTAAACTTCAAAATAACCCGACTGATTTCTGTGTACTTTTGTTAAAAACTCATTTTGTAGTTTATAGATAAGCAATGAGAAAAACAAGGAAATACCATACAAATTTAACAAAAAAGTAAACAAAATTTCCACGGGTCTGTGAGTAGATATTTAGGCTTTGTTTTACTTTCTATTCTATTTTTGTTTGATCTGTAAATTTAAAATGATTGTACTGATTTTCATGAAACGCATTTCAAACTACCTGTTTTTACCAAGTATTGACAATGGATTATTTAAAATATGTTTTTAATATATAAATATTTTTAAAAATATGACTGGGAGATGTCACTGAGGCTTTGAATATCATTTATTGATAATAATTGGTGTCATCTGATGATAATGTATGTCATATAACGACATGATGATAGATTATTTAAATGAAAATGGTTTGGAATATTTAGTGAAATATTATTTAAATGTACTGGAAAGTGCATTTCAAATATTAATAGCACTGAATAATCTTTTCCAGCTTTACAGTTTTTCTGAGGCAGTTAGTAAATTTAATAATCAAATGATAACGATGAGAAACCTTGTAAAATAATTTTTTGTTCAATAACCATTATAATTACAATCGAGTCTTCTGCGGAGCCATAAGTAAGTTTCCTAACAAATGCACGTGATAAGAGTATCCTTAAGGAACCTCCAAAATAAGTAAGTAAACTTTAAGTCCAATATGAAATTTCAAACTCGGTCACAAATCACAAAACACTAAATTCACTAGTTCACAAGAGCAAATATTAATAACAAAGAATAAAAAGAAAGAGAAGTAAGAAAGAAATTATATACGACAACACTAAACCTGACGGTGCTGGACTCCAAACTGTTACGCAAATCCTAAGTCGACTACAAAAAATAATAAAGATTTTTTTTGCTGATTTCAGGAATAGATTTACTGGCTTATAGATAGAATCTTTTAGACAGGGTTATTTTCCTCAATGTCTCAAGATACTAAGGTACTAAACTACTGAAGCGAAACTTAATAAAGGATTATAACGCCGAGAAAACTATAGGCCCTATATCCTTGCTGTCATCATTTTAAAAATTTATTATAAGGCTTGACTGGACCAGTGTATTGAACTGCTTAAATGCTTCAAAATTGTGCAGATTTTGACTAAAAAGTGAACTGCTAATGTTTTCAATTTATTTTTAGTTAGTGAATATATTCTTACTTTTATATTTATAATTTAAAGCTAGAGAAAAGGTTAAAAATAATCTGAACTTTTATTTAATAAAAAAGAAGAATTTTGATAGTCTTTATCAAAACATTTTAATTACAAAATTAAAATTGTTTGATCTTACTGAATACCCGTAAAGCAGTAGGGTAATTTTTAACGGTCAATGTCGGTTGTTAAAGTTATGTGTAAACTATTATTCGATAGAAAATCAAATTTGATATTGGAAAAAATTAAACAATATTTTCCTAATTTTTTAAAAACATGCTATTCTTCATGTTTTAGTCATGTATAAATAGATTTTCTTTTTAGAAATATTATTTTTTTTGAAAACACTTTTTAAAACCTTTTTAGTAAGAATTGTTTTTTTTTTGCTTTGTTATTTATTTATTATTTTTTGAAGAAAAGCATGCTTTTTAAAAATAAAATTTATTATTTCTACTTTTCAGTCATAATTAAATGGAATTGAGGTATTTGGCGCTATTTTTGACGTACTTTCTCTAACCTTCTCTTTCGTCAAATCACTGTTCTTCATCGTTGTAGAATTTCGTTTTCTTACAAGCTTGCCGAGATTCGGTGTCCGTCGACATTTATTCTTTTTAAATAATTTCTGTGGGATTGTATTATTCCATTTTTTATTCGCTCCACAGAACTGAATTGTTTGAGATCATATTTGAACAAATTAAATTCTCTTTAGCTATAAAATCTCTTCGTAAAGTATTAATTGTACCACTACTTTTTCATTTTATTTTTAATTTTATAAGAATTTAAACTGATAAGAAAGTTTTTACTTTTAGTTATTTTAATTTAAGCAAACAAAAGAAATATTTGTATGCAGATTTATTATATATTATAACCAGGAGAATTAGTTTCCATTATGATAAATATAGTTATAGTTATATAAGATATAGTTATTTATAACTCTCTTTTTCTGTTAGCTTGTGGAACCACCGTAAGGTATTACTTCAGAAAATGAATGAGGATAATATGTATGAATGTAAATGAGGTCTCTATTCCTGAGATGTGTGGGTTATTGAAATCCCACCACCAAAGAACACCGGTATCCATGATCTGGTATCGTAACTAAAAATAGTATCAATTTAGTATTATAACTAAATCAGATGTTTAGCATACATAAATTTTATAGGTATATTTACACTAGTTATATATTAAAATCCGTTTCAATAGCCATCTGATCTACTCGTAATGAAACGACAGTCAAAATCATTCGGATCAATAGCTACATCCCCTTTCCTTCAGATGCTTGTATCTCCGCCAACTTATATACCGGGTGATCATTTGAAAAGTTACCATATTTATTATTCAACAACTGTCAGCTCCATCGTATTTCTGTTTGCAGGAATGTACTCCATACTCGGGGAGGATATGTGCTAACATACTAGAGTTGAAAAATAAAACTGTAAGAGCATGTACGGATGTAACTAAAAAAACTTTAATAAAAATGAGATGTGAATTTCAACAAAGACTTTATTATTGTTTGCAGGAAAATAGGAATCATTTGGCAAAAAAATAAATCATTGAACCATTTAAAAAAATCAAGTGAATCATTTGAACAAATGATTTAAAAACTGATACTTTTATTTTATTGAGGTAAAAAAAAATGTTTCATTTATTATTTCATAAGGACTCTTTCTTATTGTTAAAAACCTTCATAACAAACTTAACTAATAAATGATTTAAGCTTTATTTTTTTATTAAAAATTACTCATTTATGAATTATTTTTTATTTAACCATCAAGTTTATCTGGTAATAATTTTTTCATCATGTCAGCAAAGAAGTATGTCCTTATTACTGGTTCTTCGTATGTTTAACTGATATTACAATGCTGTGTTTACTGGTACGTTTTTCAATGCTGGAAAAACCTAAAACCCATATTTTTAAAAACAACGGACGATTTCAGACCTAATGCTTTGGGCCAGTAACACTGTATCCCACTAAAAAACACATTTTTAACTATAAATTCAATAACAGTGAATCAATTTTTATTTTATTTGAATCAAATTACTTGTCATTCAAAGATCCATCCAATGAGGTGTCACAAGCTACATTGTCTCATTTAATAAAAAAAAGTTTTCAACCCTTGAAAATTTATATAACATTTAAGGAGAAATTTTGTGTTGGCAATTAAAAAAATAATTTTCAGTTTTAATACACAGATATGATTATTTCAAATTGTTTAAGAAGTAATATCACGTAACTTTATAATTATTTATGATGGACTGAAATTTAAAAAAGGTACTATCCCAAATGATTTTTTTACCTATCGAGTGAAGGGGTGAGCGAATTTTAATTTTGTTTTCACTTAAAATTCATTATTTTTTTCGGGGTGTCAATTAATATAAGTAAATGTTACCATTGCCATTTATGATTTCTGAGTTGGGGCAGGTGTAGCAGAGTGGGTGGGTTCCACCCCTTTGAAAATAATTTTAAAAAGGTTCTCGCCAAGAATAGTGTTCATGCCTGCAAATAAAAATACGATGGGACTGATAGCTGTTGAATAAAAAATGTGGTAACATTTCAAATGATCACCCGGTATAAATATTTTATACATAAAATATAAAAATATATGAAATTAACAATGGAATATTATTGTATTGTCACCCGACTTGCTATGTAATATTTCACCATTGTCTGACGTCAAAAAATGAGTTTAATTGAGGTTGCAAGATATGTGGACACGGTTGAATCATTGTAAGTTAAAAAAGCATGTAAAAAAAAATGCTCGTGTGTACTTACGTACGCACGTAAGAAGTTATACTTCTTTGGCGTAAATAAAAAAAATAATTTTTTTTACGCATTCAAACAAATTTGAACTGAGTCAAATGATCGACAGACGACATAAATACAATGAATAAATAACACTTACATTAAATTAAATTATATTTATTTTATACAGTTGAAAAAGTATTGAAGTATTTGTTGTCATATAAAACAAAGTTCATCGAATATATTTCGATTGGTTTAGTTCCATTAATTCTTCGGATGACGATTGAATAGGCACGAGGGTTAGCAGCGGCTTATGATATGAAAAATATGATACAAATAGTTTTATAATATTATATTTTATTAAAAATTTTATTTTTGGTAAATTTAAAATTATTTATGCAAAATCAAGAATTTATCTGATATGTGCTATTTTCTGTGTCATTAAAAAATATAATTTACTCATAAAAAATAATACATAAATATAATCTCAAATCTTGATATTTTCACAAAAAAAATTTACGCTACAATACAAATAAAGTTTTATGAAAATGAACAACAATATTTACATTTTGAAATATCCGTCTTCAGAAATCCGTCTATACAAATATGTATCTATTAGATACGATTTGATTAGACACTACACGCATGTGCGTGCAAACTGATCCACTTGGGCCTGCGTAAATCTTTATGGTGTGTTACAATGGCGCACGCAACTTCCGTAACTTGCTGAAAATACACTTTGATCAGTTTCTCCTAACGCGCCAAAAGAAGTATAAACTTCAAATACTTATTATTAATAAGGAAGTATAATGTTAAGTATTTTACTAGACCGTACATTATTATTCGTTTATATTAATAATTTTCACAATAATATTAGTACAGAGAAGCCCTGTTTCTACAAACAGTGCTTTTAACCAATTTTTTTATATCTACTTGTGATGTAATTCTACATCAATGGTCTGTTAACTATATTACTAGCATTTTTGATGTGTACTGTTAATTTACACAAACAGTAATTTTTTTACTGTTAATGTTTAATTTGTTTACTGTTAATGTCCCGAATTTTGTATCTATTTCTTTTGGGTGTTTTAGATTTGCAATTATTTCCATTTATTTTAAATGACATTTGCATCCCAGTTCTTTTGATGATTTATTTATCATTAAAAAAAAGTAAAGAATTAAATGAACAAGAAAATATATAGGGTTATAAGGATAAAAATAATTATAAAGGGAAAGATTAAATTTTAAGCTCTATAAGAATAGAAGTTCAAAAACGCTGCGGCCAACGTTTTAATATGTTGTACAGAAAAGATGTTTTTGCGTAATGAGAACAGTAAGAAATGTTTAAAGAAGAAGACTTCGTCACGATTTTAATGATGTAATATCTGTTAAAGGCTGTATAGAATTACAGTGATTGGTCACGATGCATGTAAATCATTAAACTGAAATTACCGTAAATCCACGATCGGTTTTGTTGCATTTAAACAATCGTGTTCTTTGTTTAATTATACTTGACAAACGATCCTTTTGTAACTGTAAAACTTGAACTGAAATAGGTTGTTTAATTGACCTACTTACCTGTAAACAAAGAAACTTAAATTAAAAACATTACTGTTTCATACGGTTTTGGTTTTAAATAATCGTTTTTTCGTAGTTAATAAAAAACGATAATTATAATGTACTTTTGGAGATAAAATGTTACGTAATTATATAATTGTGTTTCCAGTGTTTAGTGCTATCTATCTGCACCATTTTGTTTGAAAACTTGAAAATTGTCGATTAAAAATCCGATTTAGCTTTCTACCTAAAAATGTCCTACATATTTAATTGTTTTTTATTGTTAATTTTTTTTAACCAAGGATTAATGAAAAAAGTATTTATTTTAAAGTGTTTTTACTATCTTGAATAGAAATTTAGAATAATAGATTTTATGTGAAGGAGCTTTATTAAAATTTTACAAACGTCTAACGAAGTTGTAGAGGCATGTTATGTACCACTGTGGTGGATTGGTGGCGTCTGTCTTTCATCCGGAAAGTTCTGAGCTCAAATTCTCGTCAGGGTTGATATTATTTATGAGCTAAACTAATCGTCAGCAGCATTTTTTTTCTAGAGGAAAAATAAATATAAAAGTAAGAGAAACATCCAAAAAATAACTTGGCTAAATCAAAATTTTACTCGTATGTGTTTTTAAGCTTATTTAAACAAAAAAATCGGAATTATTTTCGGTGGTAAATACCATTGAACATTTACAATTAATTTTCGTACAAGCCCATCTCCCGTATCAATAAATTAATTTTTTTATACCTTTTAACTGTTTTAAAAACCAGTTAAAATACTTGAAATTTATGTTATTATTTTTTTTAATTTAAATGTTATCAGGATGAGAACAATTTAACGTTTAACACACGTTTAGGATGGTATATTCCCAATTGTGTAAGCAGAGGTTTAAATATGCTTTTCTACTTCGTAATTATAACGACTTCAGTTTTTAAAATTGTTTTTCTTTGAATGAATCTTAATGAAAATAAAAGAATTTTTTTCAATCCTTATCGCTGATTATTGGATGTAAATCTTCTATATATATAAAAATGAATATTTTTTTATTTGTCCCGTATTCGTTTCTATACCATTCATCCGATTGCGATGAAAGTTTGGTGAGCTGTTATGCGCACGCTGGTGAAGGTTTCTGAATTAGTTTGGACCAGGTAGATGGCGCTGGGGATCAATATATTTCGAAAAATTTTATTTATGGTTCGATTTGTCTCATATTCAGAATGTATGTTACCTACATGGAAAGAAATATCTACGCAAAAAATGGACCCGCTAGATGGCGCTGGGGTTGTGATATCTGGAAAAATTACATTTATGGTCCGATTTGGATATGAATGAAGCAAACAAATATACAAACAGTCTTTCTTCTTTATATATATATATAGAAGAAAGAAGATTACCCATGCGGACAAGATATATATTACAAAATTTTACATTTTTTAAATTTGTCCGGAAGATCTCGCACACAAATTTGTATACGGTTGTTGTCATTACAAAGCATTGCTTTCGCCGTAAAATCAATTTTGCTATCCAAACGATAAGCGATTGGTCGATCTACACCTCAAACACATAAGAAAAAGGCATTACGAGCTTCACAAACAGAAAAGCAACGGGAAGCAACAATGGAAACAAATTTGGAAAATCCGTGCTTCTCACGTGGACAGCTGTATGTGGCTTCCTCACGCGTCGGAAAACCTTTTGATTTTTCGTGCACGCACTAGACGGAAAATCAAAATAATATTATGTATCCGAAAGCACTTCAATAAACAGAATTAAAACACAAACACTTTCTTTCTTTCTTTCTTTCTTTCTTTCTTTCTTTCTTTCTAGCATTGCAACGCATACATCAGCTAGTTATAAATAAAATACCTTTTTAATTCAAATTGCGCGAAATACTATATTTTAAGATTTTTCACAACTTAAATGATAGATTGGGACAAAATTGCGTATCACTTGGATAAAGTTAAAGCTAATTCCTTAAATCTTTTATATTTAAATTAGTTTAACATATCTTTCTAGGTATTTCTTTTGTTATTATTATCTTTTAATCACAAATAATTTAATAAGTAAATTCTAAAATTATTAAGGCTATAAAGGGAGAAATAATTTTTAGTTTTATCAACTGGGAAAGGTTCAGTTTTAATCTATATGAAAATGCCCGAAGAATTCAAAAACACCGTCGTTTTTTTATTATTTTAGAACAGAATTTGAGAATTTTAATTTCATTCTTTTGGAAACTATTATTTGATCTTCTCAGTAAAGTAAATTTGTCTATTGTTCATAGAGAAAAAATACTAAGATATTTATGTACTTCCATTGAGAAGACCATCCCGCAAATTTCTAACTGTGTTTTACGACAAAGCAAGTTAATGCTTACATAAAATATCAGCTATTTAATTAACTTATAGCAAGTAAATCAATGTAAAAAAAATGATTCGTATACTATAGAGATATGCTCATTTACCTGATGAACTGGTAGCATTGTTACATTATATCCAAAAGGTTTTGAATTCTAACGAATGTCTGGACTGGGATGGCATTTTTAAAATTTAAAGACAACTATTTCTTATAAGAATATAGATGATAAAGTAACTGTAATAAGTAAGACTGTTTATTGTGTAACTGTGAAGAAAACTGTGATCGGTAAAGACTCTTGAAATTAAGATCATAATAACATCATCTAGATGATTTGAATTATGATATAACCTAACCATTAGGGTTAGGTTCCATTTATCTAGTACACCTAAAAAATAACCCATCTGGTTGGTCTAGTGGTGAACGCGTCTTCGCAAATCAACTGATTTCAAAATCGACAATTCCAACGTTCAAATCCTAGTAAAGGTACTTTTATATGGATTTGAATACTAGACCGTGGATACCGGTGTTCTTTTGTGGTTGGATTTCAATTAATCACACATCTCAGGTCGACCTGAGACTGTACAAGGCTACACTTCATTTACACTCATACATATCATCCTCTGAAGTAATATCTAACGGTGATTCCTGGAAGAACAGAAAAAAGTACACCTAAAATGAAAAAAAAAATTGATTCATTAACATTTAACCATTTTCATTTCCAGTGGTGGATCTGGCTGAAAGAATCGTAATTTAGTTGATACAACCACATATTACATTATTGTGTCGGTATGTGTTGTTTCCTCTACCAGTCCTTGGGTAATTCACTGTCTGGAGAAATATTAATTTTGATTGCAGCATGTAATCACCGATCAGTAATGCACTGGTCCTTCTTCCTTACTCTTGTGCCTTACCCGCTCACGAACCTTAGTGATCATAATTTTATTCAACATTTTCCTGAAGAGAAATGTACTCGAGCTTCTAAGGACATCTTTGCTTTCCTCATCTCTCTCTTTCTCCCCTCCAAAAGCAACTCTGTTCAAGGGATTGCCATCCGGAGATCCGATTGGGGAATAAAAACGCCGAATAATTTCACCGTTGGATCCGTAATGCAGTGGTTTTCTGTGGCCTGAGGAAAATAAATTGCCCTGATCCCCAACCGCTCATGTACTCGAGAAGATCATTGGTACTTGGTAGGAGAAAACCCCCTGACCCGGGAATCATTCGGTTGCTATTATCTGCATAAAAATAATTTGATCTTCGAAGACTATAGGCCTGATGAGGTGGCCATTGTTACTTGGTAGGGGAGGACTCCTTAACCCGGGAATCACTCGGACAAACTGCTCCTATCTGCATAAAAATAATCTAATTTCCGGAGAGATTATAGGCGTGATGGTCCCCGCTTCCTGGAGGAGGCTTGATATTATCTCTAAGCAGTATTGTCTGTCGCATATTATGTTTTATCAGTACTACTAGATCATTTTTTTTTAAACTACCCTGCTCTTATATATACTCTTGATCTCTCTTTCAATTTTCGGTTTTATTTATAGTAACTTAAATTCTCTGAGTCTTGCTCTTGATACTTGACGAGTATAACAAGATCATACTCGACCTGACCTATCTATTTACTGTCCTGTCTAACAATAAGGCTAATATCTGATATCCCTATCGAGCGCTCGAGTCCCTACCTAACACAAAATGCACCCAGTTCATTAAAAATTTACCTGGCTTTGATCAGATAAACCTTTTATGTTTAAGGTACTCAACCTGTGGCTGATGAAGTATCAGTAGAGTAAAGGTGTAAAAAACGTAAAAAAGTTATATTTACCATTTATGCCATGCATTATTTAACTTCGTTATTTATTTGGAAACTGGTTGTATATTAAAAGACCTAAAAGCGTGAATATTAAAATTAAATGAATTATTTAGTATTTTCTATTACAATCTATAATCTACTTTATTAAAATATTGCTCTAAATGGAAGTGAACATTATTATTTAATGACTTAATTATTTATCGTAACGGTTAATTTATAATAATTCGTGTTAATTGCTTCCCTTCTATTCATCACACATTTATTATACAACAGATAATTTTAATTCATAATTAATATCAAATGAGAATGTAAGGGAAATAATGGAAAACATTATAATTGTTTGGGGAAATAAAATTGGCAGGACTCACTGTCTGGGCACCAATTGCGGTAAAATCTTTTACCCTGTTCAAATAGCGGGCGGCGTATTGCTGTGCACATAGGTTGACGCTTTTTCATACGCTACCAATTTCCACCGAGCTAATGACCGTAACTGTTGATGCTCACTCATTCAAAACAAAAAGCAAATGTATTTATACCATTTAAAAGCAAATTCTTTCTAATAAATTTTGGAAAAATTATTTTTTTACAATAATCTCAATAAATCAAATTCGTCTCTGTAACGGGAGACTCATAGCAAAATGAAACGATTCAAATTTATTTTTTAATGGTAATTTAAAAAACCCAAAAACGCGGTTTCTTTGGGGTATTTTTTAAAATTTTGCAAAAGATGATAACAAAAATTTTTCCTTTACTTAAAATAGCTTTTTTATCATGTAATTATTAAAAAAAATCGATTTAGATCAGGATTAAATGATTTTGATTACGTCACATAATTAATTACTCAGAAAAAACAACTCCTTATAAAACGTTCATAAGTAATACTGATAAAAATGATTGATAATTAATAAAATTATGGTAATTTATGAAAAATACACATTTTTTTGGAAAAATTATGCTTGCAACAAACCTTTACAAAAGTTTTTACAATTTTTACCGTAATTAAAAAATCATATGGTTAAAATTGATAGTTAAAACACTAAAATTTGTTGAACTATTTTTAAAAAAATTATAAAATTATACCAATTTAAATTGGCTTACAAAATTAGAGAGTCTGCATAAATATTATACTTATTTTCAGTTAAAATAATCGGCATCATAAAATTATCGATTGTTTATTCTATAAAGAAGGATATCGCTGGTGGGATTTAAATCTATCTCTAGCACAGCGCTAGGATTAAGGAGTTTTTTTAATAGTGAAATGAATAGAGGGTAAAAACGGTAAATGAGGACAGAGAGTGGAATATATGAAACAGTTAACTGAAAATGTATGATGCAGCTAAGAGATCGGCATAGAGTAGAAAAAATGGGAAATTACACCAAACCAGTCAAACAACTGAACAAAAGAAATCAAATTGCTGTAAAAAAAAATAAAGCCTTCCCGACTAATTCTTTATAAAATATGTATTTACAATATTTATATATATTATTTATTATATAATATCACTAGCCGCTTCTTAACTATCATTTCAGTATATGTTTTAACCATTGTAATATAGAGAGAACTAATGTTTGCTCACACATCTTGACTCAGAATGAAGAAAAAATTGGGGTGAGGCCTCATTTAGGTGTGACTTGATTCTCCGAGAGTTTTAAGCCGTTCCACTTCTCAGTAGATCAATTATGTCTCGAGTCATTGCAATTTTCGTGTTTTCAGCATTTTTCTTACCATTTTGTTGTATAGAAAGGATAATTAAATTGTATATATTGTATTGATAAGTGTTGAAAATAAAGTAATAAAGAGTCTTTTACAAACTAATTTAATCATATACTGTGCTAATGCTAAGATGAGATTTCTATTACAGCTTTACAACATTAAACATCTTAAATTTTACGAATTAAATCACTAAAATTTTTTTATCTTTTGAAAAAAATAAAATTAAGTTGATTTTGAATAAGTCTTGATTAAGAATAAATTAAATTAAGATTGAAAATTTTATTAAACCTTACATAATTAAATTTTAACTAACATTAATCTAAAGGAATTTTGAAATATGAATATAATATATATTTATTTATGAATGGCGCGCAGCGCTCTCAATGTAAATCTATTTTTCTAACCAAAATATATGTAGTAACTCATAATTATTGAACAATAAACTACACTTTTTTTTTAATTTTGCGTTAGAATAAGCGTACACAATTTATATTAATTAAGTGAAAAATTTCTTTTGAAAAGAGGTAAAGCAGCGGAACCGGACGAAGTGCCCATAGAACTGTGGAAGTCTGTTCGGGCGGTCGGAATCCTCTTTCTCTGTATTTTGTTCAACAAAATTAAAAACGGAAGTTCGATGCCTGCGGCTTTTCGTCAAAGCTTCCTCTTGCCGTTCTTCAAAAGCAAAGGAGACTCCAGAAAATTCGGCAATTACAGGGGTATAAAACTACTGTCGCACACTATGAAGCTTTGGGAAAGAGTCATTAACAACCGCCTGATGAAAATTGTACTGTCAAAAATTCACTTTAATCAATGTGGTTTCGTGCCTGGCAAATCAACAGTGGATGCAATTCAAGCTATGCGTATACTGGTGGAAAAGTTTAGAGACGCTGCTAGGAATTTGGATATGATATTCATAGACCTCGAGAAAGCTTTCGATCGAGTGCCGCGAGATTTGATATGGACGGCATTGAGAAGTCACGGTGTTCCAGAACGATATGTTGAGATCATTGTGGACATGTATCACGACGCGACCACAAGAGTGAGATGCATGGCGGGAACATCAACGGCTTTTCATGTGAGCATGGGAGTACACCAAGGCAGCGTGCTGAGCCCCCTGCTCTTTACATTGTTATTAATTATCTGACATTGTACATCATGGATGAATTGCTGCTGAGCGTACTTTTTGCTGACGATGTGGGTCTCGCGAGTTAAAGTGTTGCGGCGTTACAAGATGTTTTCAATCGCTGGAAATGTGCACTTGAAAGTCACGGTCTGAAGATCAGTGAATCCAAAACGGAATATATGTTCTTGCCATTCAGCGACGCACAAGCACCATCGCCTGAAATTATGATCAATGGTCGAGTTATGCTGAAGTGTACAAGTTTTAAATATCTTGGTTCTATATTGAATCAAAGAGGCTGCTGTGAGCAAGATGTGAATCATCGAATCACCGTGGCATGGTTAAAGTGGCAGCAGATTTCAGCTGTTCTTTGTGACAAGCGTATGCCTCCAAATCTCAAGGGCCGAATGTATACTACAGTGGTTAAACCCGCAATTACATATGGAGCAAAGTGTTGGACACGATACTAGCAGTTTGATCGAGATCTCACGGTCGCAGAGATGAAAATGTGTCGAATGTCTCTTGGTGTGACTAAGTTGGACCACATCAGAAGCGAACGAATACGAAGCTCCCTTCAACTAAAAGAGTCAGTGACGGAGAAAATCTCTCGAGAGCGAAACGATTGGTTCGAAAAGGTTGATTCTCAGCACCCTTCAAGTGTTACAAAAAAGATAATGGCTCTTGATATCCCGCCGGTCTAGAAACGAGGAAGACCGAAGAACAATTGGTGTAGGCAGTTGGAAGATCGACGATTGAAACATGATTTGACCCAGCGAGAGAAGGACGATAGAATGAACTCCAGAATGACGCTCCGTTCAATGAGACCAAATTGAATTGAAATTTTTACTGTTTTACTGCTTACCCTGGAGACTTTTGTCTCACAACATGAATTATACACGCAATATTAGTCATTATGTATATTAATAAAGCAAGGAAGAAGAAGAAGTGAAACATTTCTTTGCAAAAGTTTTTTGAAGTCGGTTTTCAAAAAACTTTTTAAATAAATATTTTTACTAGTAAAATAATATTATTACTAATAATAATATTAATTATAATAATTATTATAAATATTATTAAAAAAAAAAAATTAAAATATAAAATATAAAATAAAAAAAATATAATATTTTAATGTAATAAAAAATTTTATTTTATTTAATTTTATTTTAATATAATATTAAAATATTAATATTAAATTATAATATTAAATATTATAATTATAATTATAATATTAATTTTATTTTAATATAAAATATTTAATTAAAATTAAATTAATTATTATTATTATTATTACTAATAATTATAATATTATTACTAGTAAAATAATAAATTATACAGATCGAAATATATCAAAACCTTTAAAATTATCTGTGTGTTGTATAAACTAAAGCAAAAATATTTTAAAAAATTACAATAAATTTCATCCAAATTTAAAAATAATACCAATATAGACACTTTATAATTATTAATACTTAAAAAAAATATATTATTTTAATAATGAATCTTATTTTAATTTTTTTAAATCGTATACAAACACTTTAAGTAGACATTCTTTCCCAAGAATAAGAGAATCGTGCGTAAAAATTGATAAATTAAAATTAGAAATAATCGTTTAATAAAATAAATAATTTTTCAGTTAATATTCTAATTACGTTTTAGAATATTATTACCAGTAAATTAATATTAAAAAGAAAAATCACAGTACATTACGGGTAACAGGGAATGGAAAGTTGATCTATCGAATTACATCAACAGCTGTTATTCTCTTTGAAGTTTAATTCAGTTAAAAAAAACCACAAACACAAAAAAATACATAATTTGATTACAGGTTGCAGTTTTACTTTCTAGAATGTAAAAAAAAGAAAAGAATATAACCAAATAAGAAATTTAATTTATTTTGTTTGAGTATTTTAAAATGAAGCAACAGCCAAAATTAAAGGTAAAATCTGTAACAATAATATTAATGTTAGTAGCCTATTTGATTAAGTTTTGTTTCCATGCTTCTTAAAAAAGTCCATATTAAAAATTAATAAAAGAAACTCAGACTACGAAAGGATTACATTATATATATATATATATATATATATATATATATATTTTAATAATGGTAGATTTCAAATTATTTCCAATGGTAAATAAAAAGTAGATTTCTTTAACCCACCAACCGGGTTGGGTAAAACCTGTCGTAAATCAGCTGATTTCGAAATCGAGAGTTCTAAGATTCAAATCCTAATAAAAGTAATTCCTTTTATTCGGTATGAATACTAACTAGATAGTGGATACCAATGTTCTTTGGTGGTTGGATTCAATTAACCACTTGCCTCAGGAATGGTCGGCCTGTGTCTGTTCAAGACCCCACGTTTACCGGTACATTTACACAAATCTTGAAGTCACTAATGACTTTTAATTGTTGATACGATTATAAATAAAAATATTAAAAAAAAAAAAACGTAGATTTATTTTTGTCTTAACAAACTTTATATCAAAAAATATAACGTACCATTCTACTGCACACTTCACTTAAGTACGAATTATACCGTTACCTTGAAATCCATGCAGTCGTTTACATAATACTCTCAAAATGTAGGAGAAGCTAAGATTGCCCATTAGAGATCCCATTTCACGAGTAAAAAACCTAAAATTAAAACTTATGCATCTTTTCTAATGAGTTTTTCACAATAACCTGTTATTCTTTCGTACTAACTTGGGGATTGATCGAATAATTTCATTGATTTAAAAATATATATTAAGAATATTTCTGCAGTTTACTTACAGTGAATATAACAAATTATAACATAGGAACGTTTTTTGAATTCCGTTTTTTTCATGTCACCTTCAGAAAATTTATTTATATACTTTAATCTAAAAATATTCTCTTTAATAAAAATTTGTTGTTTCTAAATGGGATTAACAAAATTACTCTAGAAAAGTTACTTAAATCCAATCAATGGCTATGAATTTACAATTCACAGATTGTTCGTGAAGTTACTTAATTTTGTATTAAAATATCTCGTTAACTAATAAATTTCTCTATACGGGATCCTATTAATAAATACTACATGAAATCTTCATTTTTCCATTAAAAGTAATGTAATTTTCGTAAAGTCTTATTTTAAATTAGAATGCTTACTAAATTATAATATATTTTGCTCAAAAAATGGATTTTTTGGTGGTATATTAACCTCTGATTGTAATAAAAGTTTTACGATAAATAATAATTCAATAATAACAATAAAAAATTATATGAAATTATATCAGAAGTTGTTAATGAAATAAAATTTTATGTACTTTTTTATTATTATTTTTGTTTTTTTTTTTTTTTTAAATGTGTATATGTAATTTAATAGGCGTGCAAGGAACTGATGTGTACACATCGGATTTTTTAAATTATAATTCTTGAAGTCTACACAACATTTACGGTTTGTTAATTGTTGTTGTTTTGAGTAAAATTGTGCCAATATCTAGAATTAAAGAACTGTTGAAAGTTATTATTCTTTTCAATGGTTTTTTAAATAATTTTTATTATCATCGTTTTAAATTTATTTATTTAAATAACTTAAACATATTAAATTTATAAAATATGAATAAGAAAATGATAATTTTATATATTAAAAATTGTCTGCTACAGCTAAAACATGAGGTTAAAAAAAACAAATGATTTACTACTTTTTGGTTTGTACTTTTTCATTAGTGATCCTTCCTCTCATGTCTGAGAGTTGGTGACCCGAATCATATCTCGATGACAATTTACTGCCATAGCTCACGGCGGATGCCATTCGAATCAACGTGCCTAATGTTTCTCCAGTCGCCTCTTCGATTTGGTCCAGCTATATTTTCGGCGGTCTTCCGTATGAAGTGCTGCCCTAAGGTTTTCTCTGTATGATTGCCTTTTCTCGCCGTAAAAAGCCGAAAAGCTGAGAATACGCTGGAAGCATAATGCGGACAATCTCAGCATTGCACGAGCTGCATACTCAGCTCGTTTATAATTGAGTTGTTCAACCATGCGACGCGGAGCAAAGTTCTAAATAGCTATCACCTTCGTAATCCTTCTTCTTTGTATTTTGGTCGAAGAGCCCCATCTTTATTTATTGTGGATAATACATATGCGAAATATTTGTATTCTTTAAAAAATAAAACAATTTTTTTTTTATGTTGAAGGATATTTCCTTCAACATAAAAGGTGTAGTTTAAAAAAATACAAAAGATCGTTTAAAAGATATTATGCAAACAACCTATAATGATAGCCATTGATGCACGAGTGTGTAGTAAGTTACGACACTCACCAAGGCTCGTGTCATAAACTTCGCAAGAGTTCATTATAAAGAATTGCGTACCGTATTTTTTCTATTCTTAAAAAAATATTGGGATTATGATTTAAATCTATGATAATTTACATAGTTAATGGAATATTTTTTTTTTAATTTTTCAAAAATAAAAAAAAATTCTGTGACAAAAGGTTACTATTCATAATATTTGCCTTTTCTTTAATATCAGTAGGTGTTAGACATTTCATCCTCAGAATCCAACATAATTAACAAAAGGATAAACAACGCAATATAGATACTTTTTTTTTTAAACCTCCGGGACCACGTTTAGGTATTACTTTAGAGGATGAGATGAATGACAAGTTTGTAACGTGTGAAAATGCCATGACAGACCGGGATTCGAACACGGGACCTCCGGATGAAAAATAAATATAGAAATTTAGTTATTTACTTAGAAACTTAGTTTTTAACTTTCAAATTATCCTCTGCTTGCTAACTACTAATTCGGATTGAAATCAAAGTAAAAAAACAGCTGATACAGTAAACAATACCCGTTTCTGATTGGTCAGTGATTGAAAAGAGTAGACTTTTGACTGGTTGAATATCTTTATCGTATTGAAAATCTGTTTCATAATGACTCTCATTATGATATAGGTTCCAGTCGCGTAATTCAAACATTATAATTCAGCCGTAGAAAATAAATTTACGATACAATCTAATAATTATTATTAATATAGCAATTATTTCTATTGTTGGCTATGTATAGAGAGTAACAGTAAAAAATTCAAGGTAAGTACATATGGTGTGTCAAGGTTTCTAATGAATTGTTTATGAGAAAGTTTTACGTTTTTTTTTAATATAAGTTGGGAAAACCCGTTATTTTATTAGGAAGTAAAGTATTAATTTCTATTTCAGTTCAATGTTATTAAGAAATATTACAATTTTTGTATTATAACAGAGATACTGATACTCATAATGCATTTGCAACTTTAGACTGAACTGTAAGGTAATTGTGTATAAAAAATAGTCGTGTTATAAAGTAATTATAATAAAATTAAAAATTAGATATAACTTTTTTTTTTTTTTTTTTTTTTTTAAGCAATCAGTCATGATTATAATGCTCTACCCTCTCTGTTCCGGTTTTACCTTTGGAGACACCTCTACACCTCTGTTAACAAATTAATTAAACCGATGTCTTAAAATATCTCTTTGATATCATAAGATATTCATGTGGATACGTTATTGATACTTTATCCAAGATAGAATTTCGTCAGTTGACAACATTCTGCTATAAAATCCTCTTCTCATTTATTCATCGTTTAGATTCATGTTTGATAAAATACTTCTCTGATCTACTTAATTTTTACAATATTTCTGTAAAACCACAAGATCATTCATTAATTTCCTTTCTGATTTTCCTATTCTCTTTTGTCGATATCATACTGTACTATATTTTTCCCAAATATTTTTTTAATTCTTAGATCCTTATTTGTTATTATCAGACTTTTTGCATGGGTTTTTCGCATGAAACATCTCTTTGTTGAACCCTGTGTGATTTATTATATAATACCGGTTTTTAACAAAATATGGCTACCCTTAAATAACTTTTCAACAGTTAAATAAAGAAAAATTTAATTTAAAAACGCTCCTACCTCAAAATGGTTATTTTTCGATATGAGACCCTATAAGAAGGAGCAGCTCAAAACTCTTAAATGGAAAGGGTGAAGTTGTGATACTTCATTTTAAAGGTATTGTATAACAGAAATTTTAAGGTATACAAAAGTCAGGTTACGATAATTATTACCAAAATATTGGCCTTTCAATATTTTACACAGTTAGTTTCAAACGTTGTCTGCACTACTATCAAAATAGTAGTTGTATCTCTAAAAATAAATTTTCTTTTAATACCGCAATTTTGGTTAGAGTTGAAACCGGAATTTTTTTTAGTTCAATTTTTTTGATTTTTAAAGGCGAATCAAAATCCTACCTATTTCTTTTATTATAAATTTGTTGCCCTCCATGGTGGCCTACTGGGTGGTTGGGATGAAGTGGTTTATTCCCGAAAAATAAATTGTTTCAATGTAGAGAAATTTGCAAACTTTAATATTTCTTTCTTTTTAAATTCTTCTTTTAAACAAGAGGCTTTACAAAAAAAAATTGAGGAAGATATTGGGGAAGCGTAATATGGCTTTACAAGGGAAGTGGGAACAAGAGTTGCAATAATTCTGTTAAGAGTGACAGAGGAGAAACATATGGAAGAGAGATGGAAGATGTATATTGCATTTATCAACTTGGAAAAGGTTTTCGACAGAGTTCGATGGATTGAATTAATGTTAATTTTGAAAAAGAAGAAGGACGACTGGAGAGAGAGAGAGAGAGAGAGAGAGATGCTTGATAAAAGAGTTCTACCAGATAATGAAAGTTAAAGTTTGGGATGAGACAGCAGAAAGGACAGAGACTGGAAGAGAAGTTAGGCAAGGATGTTGCATGCCGTCACTCTGTTTAATATATATTTAGAAGAGGTTTTCTTCATGGCAAGAGAGGAGTGGCAGTCGGAGGTAGGAAAGTGGAATGTATACGATTCACTGGTGACGTTAGCAGAGAGTAAAACAAAACTAATAGCAATGCTTAATCAAGGAATGAGGATAAATAAAAAGAAAACAAAATGCATTGTAACAATCGGAAAATTCAAGAGGATTAAGATCGGAGTGAGAGTTGAAGTATTAGAGCCAGGTGGAGAAATTTAAATATTTGGGCAGCATTATAACTGAAGACCTAACTTGTACCACAGAGGTTAAAACGAGGATTACTAGGAGTAAGGAAGCATTTAACTAGAGGAGAAAACTGTTGTGTGAAAAATTGAGCTGAGACTTACGAAAAATATTGGCAAGAAGTTATATTTGAAGTGTCATTCTATATGGAGCTGAAACACAAAGGAAGGTAAACAGAAGGCGAATTGAGGTATTTGAGAATTTGAGATGTGAGTGTGGCGTAGAATGGTTAATGGTTGGTAAGATCGTGTAACGAATAAAAAGATATTAAAAGGGATAAAATAAATCAGGAGAATGTTAAATACAGTTTACAGCAGGAAAAGGAACTGACTAGGACATTGTATCAGAAGAAAATATTTAATGAGAAAAAAGGAAGAGGAAAAAGGTTTCAAATGCCGGGTGAGATTATGGAAAACAGAAAATACGAAAAGACAAAAAGATTGCCGCAAGTTAGAATACAGTGGTGGATGGTCATGACAAGACCTGCCCTAATGGGAGGACACAATAAATGAATGACTGTTTAAAGGTTGTTACATGATTAGGAGTTGAAAGGTTAAAACAAAAATTGTATCAAGTATTTTTAAACATTTCCCTATTATTTTTCAGGGCTTATAGTTTTTTTAATTCTGTTTTATTTGTTTTACAATGTGAATATAAGGAAACTATAGAAAAAAGTCTTATAATTTTTACTATTACCCAAGCCTGAATAGTTATTAAAATTTCTTGAACTTATTACAAAATACTAGCCTTATGAAATTGATATTGCGTGTAAAATTTATTTTTTCATCTTTTCATCTTTCATATTTCTTTTGGTTCAACAGTTCGTCGAATTCAATCTCACCTCTTTTAGCTATGATATTAAAATTGTGAATTCTGCATACATATTATATTTTATAATAATTTCCTGTTTTTTTTTTCTTCAGTTAGTGAAATTATAAATAATATAAAAAAGAAGACAGGAAGAAACCGAATCCATTAACGCATCAGTGCTTGACACGCTTTCTTCATAATTGTACGTACCCATCAAGGATTTACTTTGCATATTTATTATCAAAACGATAATATTTAATAAAACTCAATATGTTTAAAGTAATATTATTTATTTATTATTAATTTGTATCTTAATAATTTAATTTTACATTATTGAGTTTGTAGTTTATTTACAATTAATTTATTATTATTAATATTTACTCTTTAAAATCTGCCTTTACAAATAACAAAAGAAGAAGCTTAGTTAAAGTAAAACGTAATTTATTTATAAAAATTCGTAAAAAATTATTAGGTAACTTAATTTAAAGCGTAGATTTTATATATCTACTGGTGTAAGGTACGAATTATAAAAAAATCTTGAAACGTTAGATCTTTAAATGAAGTAAATAATAAACTAATTTGTAATGCAATAATTTTGTACACCATCAAAGTGTAAGTTTTCTAGTGTGAGGGACTCAGTAACTATTGTATAGCAAATTAAGTTATAAAATGTTGTTACGTTTTTTTGTTTTTTAATTCTATTATTTATAGTCGCATCAACAATTAAAGTCATTAACGACTTATCTCTCTCTTTTTTCTGTTTAGCCTCCGGAACCATCGTAAGGTATTACTTCAGAGAATGAAGGAAAATGATATGTACAAATGATATGATTGTACAGTCTCAGTTCAAGCATTTCTGAAATGTGTGGTTAATTGAAACCTAACCGCCAAAAAACACCGATATCCACGATCTAGTATTCAAATCCGTATAAAAGCAACTGCCTTTACTAGGATTTGAACCTTAGAACTCTCCACTAATTAGCGACTTATTAATGCAATGCACCGGTAAATGTGTAGTCTTGAACAAACTCAGGCCGACCATTCCTGAGATGGTGGTTAATTGAACCCTAACCACCAAAGATCACCGGTATCCACGATCTAGTATTCAAACTAGAATAAAAGCAACTACCTTTATTAAGATTTGAACCTGAAAACTTCGACTTCGAAATCAACTGATATACTTGTTTTGTTTTACAAGAAGCTTAGTGAAATAGTTTATACCTTCATTGTGTGAGCAAGGAAGAACCTAATAAAATGTTTTTTATTCTTTACTTAAGAAAAAATCTTATCTAATTTAATAAATTATTTCTTTTTAGATGAAGAGAGAAGAATGTTAAAAAATGTTTTTAGAGTGCAGATCCGCGAATAGATTAATTCGTTGTTATAATTCGTTACGCAACGATCGAAGCAAGGGCTGAATTTTTTGATATTGTATCGATCAAATCTTTCTTATCCAAATAAATTTCTATAATTAAGTTTGATCTAAATTAAATAATAAATATTAAGGCATTATTTTAGAGAATCAACAATAATCTCAATCAAAAATACAAAATATAAATTAACATCTGTCTTGATATACTGTTTTTATCTTGAATACGTCTCTGCATCATTAAATTAATTAAACTCTCGTCTTAATACTCGGCTCACCAGTTTTGTTTGCCTTTTTACAAGAGTTTGCAAGAAATTTCTCTCCTGTCATATTTTTCTTAAGATCACTTCATTTTGAATCATTACGTAATATTAAAAACCTACATTTCTTCCTATCTGTTTTTCCCATCTTCTACGTTTCACTTCACTGCACTCTACATAAGCATTTCCCAAAACTTGTTTGAAATTCTTACATCTATATTTGTTAATATTTATATTACATATGTATTACACTGATGAGCTACACAATTAATCAGCTGCACAGTTGATAAACGACTTGAGTAACAGGTCACTAGTAAAAATATGCGTTTTTCTCAAGAATAATAAGCATCCTATTATCGGATTTTAGTAAAGGTGAGGAGTTAATGGTTTCACATAGCTTTCTTCACTGAACCGATGCATAGTTTTGTAAATCAGTTTAATAAACCAAAAAAATATTTCTGTACTTCATTTCAAATAACATCATATATCTGTTTTCCATTGCGACTGGCTGTAAAATGAACATCATTAAACCAAGTGAAACAAAGAAAGAAATTCTGATTGATATCTCTTGTTGTACAACATTTATTAATAAATGTTGTAACCAGAAAAACCTATTACAAAAAGTGCAAAACAATAAATTAATTTTCTGCTTTCGAGTTGTTAAACCATATTATATACAGTCGGAGAAATAATTAATATCGAAAATAAAACAACTTTTTTTAAATTATAAAAACAAGGTTAAAAAAATTGCCATGAAAAGTGAATTTTATAATTTTTTTCCCAACCCTTCTGTAAATTTAGAATTTTATTTATTTTTACTTTATCAGCATGTAGCAAAAATAAATAAATAAATAATATTATTTACATTTAATTTGGCGTCAATTTAAAAAGTAGAAATAAAACAAATTTATTAAAAACAGATTTATTAAAAATGTTTTTATTACTTCAACATTATTTCAGTTTACTTTTTTTTTTGTTGTGAAAGGTTTTTTGGTTTTGAAATTTTGAAAGGCCTACGGTAATTCTGCTCTTACAAAAAAAAAATCACTTACCAAAAAATGTAATTATGAGAAGTCTTGACAAAAATTAAGCAAAATGCAGAAAAATAATGTGAAAAAACTATTACCGAGCGTCTAAATCTTATAAGAGAAATATATGTATGTATTTTACTGCAACTTCATAAAATATAAGAAAAAGATTGCTAAGAAACTAGATAAGAAGTACTCAGCTCTTAAGAAGGCTAAGGAAAATTCTTAGCTTACGCAAAAGCTGTTTGGAATGAAGAAATATATTAGTTTTACACCCTTAGTTTCTAAACAGTTATTGTTTTTAATTTTCACATGAAAATACTTTCGATGTAATGAAAATAACTTTGATAAAGATTTCGTTATGTTACAATAACCCAATAAAAAACAGTGATCACGGCAAAAAATAAAACTCGTTTACGTAGAAAAACGTTTTTCGATAAAAATCTACCACAAAACTTATCTGAAACTTTTACAAAAATATCGTTATAGGAACTTAATAAAAAAGGCTAATTGAAGTCGGTCTATTTCATAAAGAGTTTGGCGGCTTGAGCATAATAAACAAAGTGATTCACATAGTGTTACCGGTGCTTTTTGAGCTCATTATATTAACAAAAATAATGAAAAAAGTACATATAAACATGAGTTGGGAAACGCTACGTTAGCAAATTACGGCTAATGAAAGATTTCGCCCTCATTCATAGGCAGAGTGAAATAGAACCATACCTCCAGTAGTTCTGATAATATTCACATAAAACAGAAAACTTCGTTGTCTAGAAACACGTTTTTCTAACTTTTGTGACTAATAAATGCGTAAAATTTATTATCAAAACTTGTACACAATTTAATGATGAGAAAATTGTTGTAAAATATCCAAATAAAATATAAATAAAAGTTCACGAGATTTGGTTTTATTACTAACATAAATACTTCTAAATGTTATCAACTACAGAAAATTAAGTTAACATGCAATTGGATACAGTGTTAAAAAAATAAAAATTTCATCGATACATGTAATAAAGTCTAAAGTAAATTTTCAAAAAATCTGTCCTTCAACACGTTTGGTTGTACACTTTTGATTGCTAACGCTGCTTTCCGCAATTCTTCAAGACTTTCTTTAATTTGTGCCGTGGTATCTGCAATATGAACAACCAACTCTTCACGCGTATGAACTATTCTCTTGTTACTTTTCATTCCACTCAGAAAGCGCCGGTAACATTACGTGAATCATGCTATATCGAGGGGCGTCGCTAGTGCCCCCTCCGGCAAGTATGACACAGATGCGGTGATGCTATCTCTTCATTCTTTAAAAATGTATATTGGTGTATACCGGGTGATTTTTAAGTATGGAAAAAGCTTTATACTGCCTATCTGAGAGGTATTTGGAGGCAGAAAGAAATGGAGTTCTACATAGTTAAAAAAAAAAAATCTATATTATGGTGGGTTTTTAATTTTTGTCCGCCCAACTGGATCCGGCATATTGAATCAAACTTAATTTTTTTATATAAGAAGGTCAGTCATTTTGTTATATAAGAAGTTTTTTATAAGAAGGTCATCTGACACATGATTTCGATTTAAAAGTTTACTAGATGTAACAATGATAAAACCCGTTTTTCTATTAATGCCTTCTTTATCGAGTTATAAGCATTCAAATTTGCGATGATGGAAAAGTCGTATTAACAATAAAACGAGGTAAAACACACTGCATGAAAAATTTTATTGTATTTTACTTCCAAAACGTATACAGTAATGAACTTTAAACAGTTCTATAAACATGACAACAAATTAAACGGCTACATCAACTGATATTATTTACATTAAATATTGCAAGCATAATATTTATTTCAAAATTTGAAATAAATGTTTTCGATCGTAAATTACTAATGAAATAAATTTTAAAAGCATTCTGTTCTACAATAAATGTTCAAAATGCTTCCCCTCTACAGCTTGGTAGTATGCTAACCACAAGTAATATCCGTTTATAACGTCCTATCATGTCTGATGGTACACGAACAGATTTGTCAATTATTCTTCAAGTCATCAATGTCTGCAAGTTTTGTTTTGTAAGCATTATGTTTCAGGCACCCCGAAAAAAAGCAACCAGAGGAGACAGGTCTGGGGACCTGGCAGGCCATTCTATGGCTCCTGTACGATCTATCCAGCGATTTGGAAATTGTTCATTTAAAATTCGCCATGCCCTTACATAATAATGAGGCCCTTGCTAAAACCATAAGTTATCGTTTAATTTTTATCCAATATTTACCCGGGTATTTGATAAAGTCCTATCGGCTAACAATTGCAGTAAACATCACCTGAATCTCCTGAAAGATTATCATCTAAAATAAATGGCCCTACAATACAATGACGAACAATTCCCGCCTAAACGTTCACTTTCTGATGGTGTTGTGTATGAGCTTCCAATATCCATCTGGGATTATTATCGATCCATTATCGACACATGGCTTTTATTAAAATACAAAATCCTGAGAACGCGCGCGCGCGCACACACAAACACACAAAAGTCACTAAAAAATTGGGTTATGCATGCAAGTGTTTTTTTAAAACAGCACTGTACACATGGCTATTTAACATAAAATTTGCTTCATCAGTAATTATTATTGAATTAGAAAAATTTTCTTCTATGTCTCATTTTTGCATTATAATATCACAATACTCATCTCAGCGATCAAAATCATCTTCCGAAAGTTCTCGCACCAGGTGTAGCTTACAAAGGTGAAATTTATTTGCTTTATGACTTTTTTTAGCTTAAAAATAACGGATGTCATGTTGGACAACAGCTTTCCGAATCGATGAAAGTATTCTACAAAGGTCTGCAATACACCTAATGACTTTGGATCAGTTGTAACAGTTCTCGGTCTACCGGTGCGAACGATTCTTTACAATATCGGTTTCTTCAAATCTCTATACTGTCTTGATCAGTCAATTTACTTATCGGTTCTCTGTTTGGAAATCAAATCTGTTATTAAATAAATCACATACCTCTTGTAAAGGCTGAACTCTGTCACCACACCCGTACATCATCAACAAAGTTATTCTTTCAGTTTCACTTAAAAAAGGCATTGTTATTTGAAGATTTAATATTTAATGAAACTGATTAAACGAACGAGGAAACTAATAATAAAACTTTCACCAAAAAACAAATTTGAATAGGTAGGTCTACAATTTAATTTTTACCAGCACTATAAAATTTTATCGTTAAAAGTATGTTGAAGTAGAAGGTGAAATGAGGAGTTAATAAGTTGCATTGTTCAACGTAATACAAACTGAAAAAAAAAAAAAAAAAAAAATGGGTTCCCTAGAAAAAATGGAATCAACCAATTAACCACATCGTTACTCGATTTATTTTTCCAAACGAAAACACATGGGGCTTTGACCATATTTGACCGGTCTGCTGAAAGAGATTGAAGCATCTATAAAATATAACTTTACCTAACTATGCTAAGAGATTTAATGAATTACTAATTTTATCTTTTCATTTTAATAGTTTGAATTGCATACAAAATCGGATTAGATTAGATAAGCCTGACGATGTATTTTTATTTCATTTTTTACATAGAGTTGAAGATGGAATTGTCCACAGAGTTCCATGTAGAATTAATAAAATGTCGTATGAAAGACATTCATAAATAAAATGAAAGAAAACTTATGAATAAGTTTCTTTTTCATTAATATTATCGAATAATGAATTAGGAACGTATTTCTTCTATTATAGAGTTTTTAATCACAAATAAAATCACATGAAAATTTTTAGATTTTTGTTAAAAACCTTATTTTCAAAAATTAAACTTAAATTGCATCATTTTAAATCCAGTAAACAAAATCTTCATCTGGAAAAATTCAAAATGTTAATAAAAATTTTAAGTTTATTTTAAGTAGTTTAAATTTTTAAGAAAAAAATCAGCGTATTTTTTGTTTATAAAGTTGATAAAACATTCAGACAATTGTTTTTAAGTTGACCAAACATAAAATAGTAATTGAGTGACTCAACCTTTTTTTTAATTCAGCGCTGATATAACTAGTGAGCCTATAAAAAAAAAAAATAACAAACATGTTTTGACCGGCATACTGAACGTTTGTAGTTAAACAACATGCGTCTCTCCCACGTACGAACAGATTACTCGTAAAATATAGTGAACGATTATACACGGAAATAGGCGAGGTTAGCCGAAGCACAGTCAGTACGGTTATGAAGAGCAAGTGATGAAGTTAACGTTCAGTTTTAGTGAAGTAGTTTTTCTTTTCTTACATTTATAAATGTTATAATGTGTTATTCAATTTGAAATTCAGGTATAAATATTAATAATATGTTTATATTAATGTTGTTATAAAAAGATTGATTATTAAGATGCTATATTTTATGGATGTAACAGACATCCATAAATGTATGTGAATGATCTGAAAATTAAACTGCAACTACTTTAAACGCTACACTGTAGTCGGACATGTATGAGATGTGACGAAGAGGTAGTCAAATTGATTTCTGAAAGGTATGAATTATTCTTTGTACATTACATCGTCTGTTTACATACCTTCTGTTATATGTATCAGCTGTAGTAATTGTTCAGTCTTACGTGCACTGGTTATAATAAAGTATTATTTACAGTAATGTTTTATACCAAATACTTGCATGCATAACCCTATTTTTCAGTGACTTTTGTGTGTGTTTGCGCGCGCAGGATTTTGTATTTTAATAAAATTTAACGAGGGTATTACCGTACAAAATATGTTTTTTCACACTATGTTAAAGTAAATCAGTTAATTATCTTTTCTTCATCTGTTGATTGTTAAAATATAATTTATAAACTGTTGAACTGAATTGGTTTTTATAGGCTGTAAAGAATATTATAATCTAGGTTCAAGTTGTTTGTATGCTTGTTTGTACTGTGTTTCTGTATGCTGGTATGTTTTAACATATATTTGGCGTTATCTCTTAGGAAAAAAATCGTTAAATTTAGTTTATTCAGAAATTGATTCGATTTTTTTTTTTTTTTTTAATTTGACGAGGTGGAGAGATATTTGAGGGTGTTAAATTTCATGAAAATTTTCACTTGGTTTTTAAAAATACTAACTTCAGTAATATCCACCAGAAATGATAAAATTAAACATTTTCAAAAACATTTATCCTGAGAATCCCTTTCAATTTCTTTATTATTATTATTTTTTTTATTTTTTTTTATTTTGAGTGGTTCAACATATTAATTTGATATTTTTTATTATTTTTCTATCGGTTATAATTTCATGTAATTTCAAGATTGAAATTATTACCCTACCTTTCTAGTTTATCTGTTGGTCAGAAAATTGGATACTTATCATCAAAGAACAAGAATTCTATAAAATTTGATAATTGTTTCCTGTCTTAAATTTGTTTTATGCCACCAATTAGTAGCACCAAACTACCTACTGGTTGTTAATAATCAACTTCCAAATTTAAAAAGATGTCGGGATAACCATTATTCTTTATTATTATGGTAGAGTTTAGGACAAAACAGGAAAAAATTCAGGGAAGAAATAAAAAAAAATGTTGTTTGAAACTACGTACTTTCGTTGTTTTGGATGTGATTTTCAGTTTTTGTCAAAAATTAAAAACCTTCCCATATTAAATAAAAAGATGGGTAGTTGAATGCCGGATAATTCAGGTCTAATTTATATAAATATTTTTTTACCACTTTTAAAAGGTTATTTTAAACTAAAAGCCTAGTTTAAAATAAAATAACGACCTTGAAGTAACTTTCTTTAATTTTTAAAACTAGTAAAACTTTTAAGGCTCCGTTTAATAAGATTATAAAAAATAGCAATCACAATTAATACCGAGTGAAAAAATTTTACAAACATAACCTCACTTTATATTAAGCTTAGTATATCGTACTTGCTTATCTTACCATTTAAAAAATTCCCCATAATTCCCCCTCCATCAAAAATTAAATAAGCTAACTTTTTTTATTTATTACATATTTTTGCACGATTTTTTTTAAAAATGTCTTTGTGGGCATAGTAGAAGTGTAAGCAACCATAAAAAATGCTTTGGAAGCAATATTAGGGGTGGGAGTCGATCAAAATTTAAAAATAACGAACTTTTTTTAAATTTTTTTTTGGTTTTTTAAACATTTGTTTAAATAAATAATAACTATTTAAATTTAAGTAATAAATCTTATTAATGTTAGAATAGAATTTCATTATGATTCTCCCCTCCACCCACATGAAGTTAGTCTTAGGGAACTTTTTATTGGTTGTGCTCATTTTTGTTGTTTTTTATTTAGTTTCTTCCATTTAATATAATATACGCAGGCAGATCAAATTATTTCCTTGGGAGGTGACTGTGGGAGTTGGGGAGCAAAAAAATAAATACCTATTTTTTATTTTTTATTTCTTGATTTATTTAATTATATATTGATAATTTCACAATAATATCTCATCATTAATTACCACCACCCCAAAAAATAAATCTTAGGTAACTTTACTTTGTGTATAATTATTTTTCCATTATATCAGATTAAATAACTAATATCAGGAAAATATTACGACTTCTTTGTCTTTTTTTTAATATTATACGTTTCGTATATTATATGAAAAATTATTTACAGATATTTTTTATGAATTAAACATATAAAATAATTATTAATTTAATTAAATTTATATTATTTTTCGGCTCAGTTTACATAAATATAAAGTGTAATTAATAACAAAATAAAAATGATTACTTTTCATAAAGTTTAACATATCTCATTAATTATTGTGTTAATAAATGTTTAAAAAATACATACATTTCAAAAATAAATATGAGAATTATACGCGCCTTATAAAATTAAGGCATTCATGTAACACTTTTTTATAAAATAATTATTTAATAAAAAAGAATTGAACGGATATCGAGACCATGTATTATGATGTAGGTATATAGAATTTTAAGATTCCCACTGTCCCTATCGATACTATCTATTATATTGGATCTGAAAAGTTTTAAGACAAGATATCTCGATTTTTCATGATTTTAGTAACGGTGCTACGTATTTTGTGTAGAAACTCATATTCTACCTTCCCTACAGAAAACCATATAATATCATCTAAGGTGACGCAGACATTTAGAATATCAGGATTCTCACTGTCCCGCCGGACGGGGAAAAAATCTTTTTTTAAATTTTCAGATCGAATTTTTGTGTCTAATAAAGTTGGTCAATATTCTGGTACCACCACAAAAAAAAGCATCTACATCTATTGCAACAAGATTTATTTCAATCGGATTAATTGGAAAAAAAGTTATGCCCTAACAAACATTAAAAAAAATTATTTTCGGGTCGAGTAAACCTCCTCCTTATTTTCGGGTGCATAACCTCCTTTTCTGAAGTCTTTTAAAAAATCGTACTGAAGGTAAAAAATAATACTTTTGCATTTCATATTTAAATATCAATTTACGGATGGAGTTAAACTAACCACTATTTTAACAGATTAGTCGTTGTCAAATTAAGAGGTAGTGTATAGTAACTCTGAATTTGGCAATTACATCAAAAATCGTGATTTGCGAAAGAATTGAACATGTGCTTTTTATAATATTATGCTTTTTTGTACGTCAATATTACTAATTTGTATGTTTATTAAATTTAAACATCTTCCTTTTTTAATTTAAAATAAGAATAGGCTAACAAAAGTACTTCAAAGCCGTTCACAAGAAAGGCAAATGCGAGAAAATTACGCAGAAAATTATAATTTTTGAAAAATTCAAAAAAGAAATGCAGGAAAACTAATAAATAACCTAAAGAAATCCCACCACGCGAAAGTTAAGATACGTGTAATACCGAAAGAATATTTTATTATGCAATAATTTTCCGATCTCCTTGACGGAATAGTAGCGTGTCGGCCTTTCATCCGGAGGTCCCGGGTTCGAATCACGATAAAGCATGGCATTTCTTAAATGCTAAAAAAATTCATTTCTCTATCCCACGCACACAAGCATTTTCAAGCTTATGTGAGAATACCATCACAAAAAAGAGGGAAAGAAATTCTCCATATAATTTTCTTGAATATAATTTCGGAAGAATATATTGTACTTTACAGTAATTTTTACTATCTGCTCGTCTTGAATCTCAGCATGAATATTAGAATAGCATGAACCGGTACATCATTCCTCTATAACATTCCAATACTAAATATTAAACCACCTACAATGAAAGATACGAAGACCTTGATAGCTATTAATAGAAAAAAAGGTAACCGAATTTTTAATACATTTCTTGCAATTTTTCTTTAAATGATTGGTAAAAATTAAAAATACAGTCTAAACGTTTATATAGTTAATCTCGTTTCTAGTTTAATAAATCTTTCTCTTAAATTACCTGGAAAAGAATTACTATGAAATTACTAAAGTGAGTTCTATAAAAAAAGAAATCATTGAAATTGATCGATTCAGCTTGAAATAAAATAAGTTGTGAAGGTACTTAAACAAAAGGAAATACTTCGTAGGAGCTAAAACGAGAATCTCATTTAATTTTTTAAGTTAAAAAGTTAAAAAATTAATTTAAAAAAAATTAAAAATCTATTAATATGAAGGAAGAATAGAAAATTAATTATCAAATAAAATTATATAATCAGTTTTAAATAATTGAGCCTGAATCATTTAAAAGATTCGGTTTATATTACCATCTTTGGAAGTACGTTGAGATAAAAAACGATTATTTAAAGTTAACAAATATGTATTCATAATTTGGTAATTTTTTAATTTCATTATAGATAAACTATTTATTTTGATTATACATTTTTTTTTATAGTCGCATCAACAATAAACGTCATTAGAGACACATCAATATCTATGTGAATGTACTGGTAAACGTGTAGTCTTGAACAGTTTCAGGCCGACCATTCCTGAGACTTTTGTTTAATTGAAACCTAACCACCGAATAACACTGGTATCCACAATCTGGTACTCAAATCCGAATAAAGCAACTACCTTAATTAGGATTTAAACATTAGAATCCTGGATTTCCAAATCAGCTGATTTATGAAGACGAGTTTTATTATGAAATTTATATTATTAATTTAAAATTATTTATTTAAATATTTTCTTGTTTTTAGTTCAGATTACTTTACATCTGTTTCAAAATAATTACTAACTTTCTTAATTCTACTCATATTAATATGAGAATATTAAAAGTTTATATTATCATTTCTCACACAACTTTAAATGTATTAGCAAGTCGATATTGCTATGGTTTATGCAATTTTTCATTTTTACTTATTTACAAACGATATTACATCCTGATACTTAATGCTCGTGCTATATAATTAATATTTACATAAACTTATTCGTAACATAACAATATATATAATATATACACCGGGTGGTTGCAAAGTAATTTATATCCCCCTTTTATAATTGAGGTAACTGGATACGGTTTACGGCATTCTTCCTTCGACCGAGGATCTACTTCAATGAACGTATGTTACACTGTTTTTGGTTTTTAGATGGCGGGGGGTAACTAAAAAATTTCAAATGAGACCAGTGGTCATTTGATGTATAATTTTAAAGAGTTCGATGAGACGAAAAAATGATACAATTAAAACTAAATTCTAATCGTCCATTCCAAAATGACGGCCACCGTTTTTCTCAGTTAGCTAGAACTACGGTTGTATGCTCTACTTTAATTCTTTTGTTATTCGAAGTATCCCGATTCTTTCTTTGAAAATCTTCTCTGATAAGAGTGACTAACCCAGGAAGTCCTGATTTAGAATATTTGGCCTTCTGGGTGAAGGGGCGGGGGGGGGGGTGTTACAGGAGCGGATCAAAAACTTTAAATGGGACATATGGTCATGTGACAGGTTCTTTTAATGGCTTTTACAAGACAAGCAAACCGGTATCAAAAAAACTAAATTCTGACTATTTAAACCAAAATGGTGACCACAAATATCATTACGTTGATTAAAAATTGAAAATATTAAAATTTGTCTTTTAATTAGTTAGTTTTGAATTTAAAAGTAATTAAATAATAATTAATTTATTCATTTTTTTAAATTATAATTTTATTTCATTAGAAACTTTTAAAAATGTAATTTTTCTTTGATAAATTGTCAACAATTAAACAAAGATAAGTTACATTTTTTAAAAGTTATGTTCATTGTCGATTTTGTGATAAGTCGCTAGCAGATATTGAAGGGTAACTGCATTAGTGTTATTTTTGGAAAAAATATGGTGTTTTATATATACATATATATTATAAGTTTAATTCACTTATATAAATTTCGGAATTTATTTAATTTATAAAGTAATTACACATGAGTTGAAAAGCTAAAGTTCGTTTCTCGCATCAATGACAATTTGGAAAACATTTTAATTTCTAATTTATTTTAAAAACTGTTTATAATTTTATTATGTGCAACAAAAATAACAAACAATCCGATCACTTTCCAGCTATTATTTTAAAAAAAAAATTAACCCTATTTTTAATATCTTTTTTTTAGCAATTTTGTTAATCTAATTAACCATACTCTTTCATATAAACTTGAAAATATTATTTTAAAATATGCGGAAAAATTTCTTCAGTATGGAAATTTGTTCGTAAAATTCATTAAATTAAAAAACTACTTTGTCTAAAATTCGAATTTAGTGAAAAATATTACAAAAAAATGAAGCTTCAAAACAAATCATGAATATAGTTTAAGGTAGATGAGAATTGTTTATGAAAATTCATGCAGGTGGAGGGTTGTTGGTTCCTGCCATGATATTTTTCACTTTTAATATTTCGGCTTATAATTTAATTAATGTTTGTCACTTTAAAAGAGAATTGTTAAAATGTAAAACCGTAAACTCCACCTTACCACGTAGATTATCTAATTACAAAGCAGCGGCAAGTGTAGTATAATTATTCAGTAGTAATGAATTTATTGTTTTATTTTTGTTGGTGATAATAATAGCGGCAATAGTGGATCCATTCTTCCTGGTTTGCGGTAATGAACCTCAGATGGTTATCTGGTTAGAGTCGATGAATTTAAGTGTAATCATCCTACAAGGCTTAATATCTGTAGGAAAAAAGATATTCCAGGAAGAAAGCCTACTATCACCTAGTCAGTAGGCTAGATACGATACGGGTAAACGGCGGACGCCTCGAGATGTCCCTTACGGCGCGCCGTTTCCTATTCACGCAATCTTTTTTTTTTTGGAATAGGTCAATATCTTCCATTCCGGACTTAATTGTTTCATTATGTTCCGATCTGACTAAATTATTAATAGTTCTACTCTTGTTGTGTATTACTCGTTACTTAAGTTTTTTCATTTTTAATTTTATAAAAAAAGTATTATTAATTACAAAAATATGTTCTGAAAAGGATGGAAAAGATCTTAAATTTACTGTACGTGAATAATTTTTTTCTATTTTAGTTATAAAATAGATTCATCTCTTATTATGGTAGTGTATTATTTGTTCCAGAAACTTTTAAGTATACTGTATTAGAACATCTTTATTCTCTAGTGAATCAATTCGACTTTATCAAACAAGTTCAAGGTAATACGAATATTTAATTATGCTATTTACTAAACTCAATTATCTATTTCTATGGATACTGTATAATTGAAATTTTAATAATGAAGTTAATCAACTTTATAAACATTTTCCTTCATTACCACAGCTCTCTTTCATTTGTTCATACCTTATTATAAACTTGCAGTACTGCCTATGTATAAAGAATATGTAATAACACCATGGAGCTTTTAAAATTATATGCTCTTTTTCGACATACCATTTTTTTTATCATACAATAAAAAACACTGTAATTTACTTCCTGTATATATTATTAAGATTTATGTACTTAATTTATGTACAATAAAAGAACCGTAATTATCTCTGGAATGACTCATAAAGTAATATAAAAAAATTAATGTTGGAAGTATAAAATTAAATATTAAAATAACGCGTGGTTGAAAACTTTGCCCTTAGACTGGTGTCGGTTCGGTGTCAGCAAAAATTGCCTAATGAACGTCGTAGCAACAGATAGTAATTAAATATTATAACAGACAAAAAAATAATAATAAATAAATAAATAGAATTAATAAAGTTTCTAAAATTAATAACATAAACTTAGCATAAATACTTAGGGATTAATATATCTCATTATATTCTATTCCTCCGAGGAGAAGTGGTAGTTGTTAGGCTTTAATTCGGAAAATATAAAGTTCGAAAATCAATCTGAATTGAGCATCTTTAAACCGTTTAATTATTTATAAATAAAAGATACGGGTAGATTAAATATTTAAACGTACAGAATCATGTAAGTTTAAATCTAGTGAATTTTTACAAGCTGCTGGATATATATTCACAGTGATTTAAAAGTGCTGAGGATAACTCGCATTAGTTGTTTAATTAAGTACACCCTACATTATACATGATTTAAATGGAGTAAATTTAAGATTATCACGTTCGTAAATTACGGTTCAATGAACAAAATGGTATTAAATATTCTTAATCTAATATAATTATTATAGAAGGGTAACTGTCACTAAATCCATTTCGACGGGGCCTCATTCCGCATTCTGATAGGGTTCGGTGTCTTGGGCTCGACCTTGATCGTCGTTTAACGTAGAAGTACCACGTGAAACAGAAAAGGAAGACACTTAACACCAAGTTTAAGAGACTATATTGGTTGTTAGGTAAGAACTCGCACTAATTGTTGTCCATTAAACTTTAAATACACGAGGTGATTCTAAAACCGATTTGGGGGCACGACCTGCAAAAGTAACGTTGAGATTATATAATAATAGTTTCAAAATAAGTTTGCGAGATTAATTGCAGAGGCACCGTGGTTCACTAGGAATGAGGAAATTAGCTACTATATTGAATTAGTCAAACGGTTCGGTTTAAGTTACAGACCGCGTTTAAGAGATATGTGAACTCTCTAGCAACTAATATAGAAACCAGTGAAGGTGTCCGGCGACTGAAACGCCAACACGTGCTGAATTTGATATATCTGAGCGACACTTGAACTGGTTCGGTATCAAACACGTACCTACCGGGTTGGTCTAGTGGTAAACTCGTCATCGCAAACCAGCGATTTTGAAGTCGAGACTTCTCAGGCTCAAATCCTAGTAAAGAAAGTTACTTTTATACGGATTTGAATACTAGACCGTAGAACCAGTGTTCTTTGGTGGTTGGGTTTCAATTAATCACCCATCTCAGGAATGGTCAACTTATATAAGATTACACTTCATTCATATCATCCTCTGAAGTAATACATTATGGTGGTTCCGGAGGCTAAAAAAAAAAAGGGATCAAACACGTGATAAACGTCTTTACTACGCCTTAGTGATGAGCCTAGCGCCCTGCTATTCTGTGAACATGTTAGGCTACTATTTTGTTTACCTCTACCTATTTTTTAGTAATGTTACGAATTCTTATTTGATTTGTTTTTTCACTAGGCTGTTGTGATCTATTGAATCTGTGTGATTCCAATTAATGCATGTGTGTTTAATTATATATAATTCTTATGAACATGTATTTTATCTATGTATGTATGCTTTATTGAGGTATTCGCCTGAAACCCCCCTTCACTTGCTTTTTTCTAGTGCAGTTTATTTGTGGTATCTTAATCGGAACCGATGTTAAACACACGATTTGTGAGACAAAAGCAAATTATAGATTATTTCAGTAAATAATTTTTTTAAAATTATTAATCACATGATTTATTTATTATTTTTTTAAAGAAAGCTTTTCAGATAGATTTTTATTTCTTGGTGACAAATTTCTGAGTTCGTTTTTCAAATACCCCCTTCATTTTCCTTCAAAAGATTAGAATTGCTCAAAACTCTACTGTTAATTTATTTCGTTTCATAAGTATATTTTACTATAAAGTATTTTCGTTGAATTTACATTAAAATATTATAGCTAAATAATTGAAAAATATTTCATCTTTTTTTTATATAAATCGGTATTTCGTGATTGAAAAAATAAATTTATTTTTTCAAATAATTTATTTAATTTATTTATTATTATTTTTTTTTATTTATTTATTTTATTTTATTTATTTTTTTTTTGTATTTAGTTAAATACTATCTTTGTTTTATCTAGTTTGATAGTCTATTCTAAATTAACTGCAAAACTCAGAGTTGTGAACACAGTTTTACTTTCGAGTAGTATTAATAACAAAGATTTCGTATTTGTTTAATTCCCAGAGCAGGCAAAGTAGCGACAATAGTTTTCTATCCTACGCAGTTAAACTCAAAATTTGTAAAATATTTCTAGTAAAAATAATATATAATTTTATTTATATAAATAAATTAAAAATAAAAGACATTATTTAAAAGATCCGTTAGTATTTCAAAAATTACTGCGGTCAAAATTGTACTATTACTCGTAGTATTATATTATTCTATGAGCTATAGATAGAAAAGCTCGTCATAATAAAAAAAAAAAACCAGTTAACTCAAAAAAGGGTTATCAAATTATGATTTAAGATCCCATCTCTTTTAATTTCAGTAATAAAATGAACAAAAAAAACTAACAAATAGTAGCTTAACACGTTATATATATAGCCTTATAAGTTTTTCTTCTAAAAGAAAAATTTATTGTCTAATTTATTGTTTTTTTTAAATTTATTTTATGTCTAATTTATTGGCGTAACATCATAATTTCGTGGCTGTTTTCTGCTATTGTTAGGAGTAACATCACATATAATATACGTAGTATAAATATAATATAAGACGATGAATTTTTGCCATTTAAAATAATCACTTTTTAAAATTGACATTATTAAATATCAGACGATATATCCATATTGTATTCATTTGAAAATATTCGGAATAAACTTATACAACAACAATATGGCTGTTATCAAGAGTATAAAGTATCCCACGCCCAGATAATAAGAGAAAGTGAGAGGTGTATTGGTTTCCCGTTACCTTCTTCACCGAGTTCATCATACAAGGTCACAGAAGTGTAAGTAATACTCAGCCCTGTAAGCCTTCTCTCTATTTACAAGTACTGACCAAACAAGTCTATAGATCAAGCTGTTGCTCTGAAGAAATTAAAATAAAATTCTTACAAGCATAAGTTTAATGAACGTAGCGGGTTCCAAGGAGCAGAGTCCTCTGGCAAGATGGAAATGGCGAGCGAAGCGAGCCATAACCGGCTAAATATCTTCTGACCCCGGTAGTAAACGCCAGTATCCATATAGCGCAAGCAGAACCGCGACGGGAATGCTAGATTGGGGATTGTAACACATTTTTTATTTTTCTTTAATGGGCTTTTGCTTGTCAGTTTATATCGGCTTATTTCAATTCATTAATAAGATGGATTGTCCTGACAAAGATTGTTCAATTTTCTTATCTTCCTTTTTCTGTATTTAAGCGTTGTGCAACAATTCGTTATTTATCGTACGTATATTTCTTCTATATTTTTAATAAAAATTCTTATTTACCGTTTTATCAGGATTTAATGAAAATCTGAAAACAATATTCTTGATTAAATAATTTTTATTTATAAATAAGTTTGTTATTAAAAAAAAATATTGCGGATGAAGCCGCGACGGAGAAACGCTAGTATAAAGATACAAACAATTGCATACGTATAATTTGCTAAATGTGTTACATTTTTAAAAAATTCTATGAAGGTTTTCTATATTTTACGAATAGGTAAAAAATAAATAAAAGGCATTACATTAATAACGTAAGATAACATCCATTTACAAAATAATGCAGCTGTTTTGTTTTCTTCTTTACATAATCTATATTTATACTGTAATGGTTAATTGAATAGTAATTTACTGTAAGAGAATCCGGCAGACGAAGAGTTCTAAAACACACTTGGCAATTGAATCTGTTTTGGCCTTGTCGGTGAAAGTTGTTTAAAGAGGCCAAGCGGAACCCTCGCCATCTTATGACGCACATGGAACAACCGACTCTATGTTAGTCGACACCCGGTTCACCTTGTCAGGACGATATCTTTCTCCAGGTTTTACCGGACATTCTAACGTGTTGTTTTTTATTTATAATATCTATATAATTGGTCATAAAATATTATTTCAATCATCGACATTTATTTTAATTTATTTCAGTGATTTCAATTTCATTTACTTCGTAGCATAATAAACATGGTGTGACTTTACGAAAAGTAGAATAAAATGTTTTAATAGATCATAATTTTTATTATACAAGATTAACATTTTTGAAAAATGTAAAAAAAAAAAAAAAACATAATTCATGAATACAGAATGTATCATAAAATTATTAAAATGTTTAATTCTACTGATCATATTATTTTTTACTGCTGTGTTTAGTTACTTTGACATGAGCACCCCACTCTTTAGGCCACTCATCACACATGAAAAAATTGGCAAACACATGAAATTTTAGTGCGTTTATTTTAAAATTGGTGTTTTAAAGATTTTTTTACATATTTTTTATTTTCTAATTTTTAGTGCGTTTGATATAAGAATGGTTTTAAAAAATTTTTTCTATTTATTTTTTATTTTCTACTTTTTAGTTTCCATAAGTTTTTTTCTTTACAGATGCGCTAGCGCACAGGTTTGAGCGATCTTTCGAAGTTTTGATGCCTCCAATTTCCAATACCGTAGACAAGAGTATAGTAATAAAATTTTCTAAAATACATTGAAATCGATCAAAGGCATAAAAGTAGCGTTATTCTGAAGTAGAGATTAAACACAATTTTTTTTTCTCCCAAAAGGCTACTTATAATAAATTATTCTTAAATTTTATCTGAAAAGAAAAAAAAATATTGAAGTGAAAATGTCTATAACTGTAATTTAATTTGGTTAAGAAATTTTCCTTAGCCGTTTGTATAATAATGAAACAAATACTACCTGGAAAATCTAAAAAAGTTATGAATGTGCCAGTGTATTATTGTTCAAAAGTAAACGTTTATATAAGAAAGAATAGCAGATTTTTACCATTAGGCTAATAAAATTATAAAACGACCATTTTTCAAGTAAACATTTCAAGCGAGTGGTAGCGTCTCGGCTTTTCATCTGGAGGTCACGGGTTTGGGAACCGGTCAGACATGACATTTTCATTTACGCTACAAATCAATCATCTCATCCTCTGAAGCAATACCTAACGATGGTCTCGGAGGTTAAAAAAAAAAAATTCAATCACAGACTGAATTATTTAAATATCTAAATGTGAGCAGGATCAGGTTCTCCAGTTCATCCTAATTTCGTTTTTTACATTCTTCTGTAAGAAAGTATTTTAAAAGCTTGTTGTTTTTACTTCCAGTTGTCAAATTTCTGCTGCATATCAAATCATAAAAATATACTAAGAATTTTTTTTTTTAATTTTGCTTTTAATGTGTTTTTAGGCTGTTTATCTATTGCAATTTTTACTATTTAAAGAACAAAATATTGCGAGTTTTGTAATATTTCATGATGTAATATTTAACTCATCATTTTCCTCTTCTTCTCTCATATGTTTTACTACATATGTTTATATGTTTTACTATATTTTTTTATAAGCTGAATTTTTACTTTACAGCACTATTTCTTTTTTTTTATTGCTTCTTCCATATAAATAATAAAAAGGCAAACGGGACGACAACCTTATCCTTCTTTCAGTCCTCTCTGTACTGCGCCTTGTGTACATTAATTTTTTGTTGTTTGTAAATATCTGATTCTTGTAAAAAAATAAACTTTTCTAAACTTTTAAATCCTATTTTTAATTTGTATCCAGTATTCTCTTCAAATCGATTTGTTTTTCAGGTAAACATACTACTTCTTGTTAAATTCTTCTGTTTTCGTAATTATTGTGAAAATCTCTTTCTAGTAAAACTTATTAAAAAAAATCTGCAAAAAATAAAATAAAAAACTATAACAATACGCAAATAAAATATACTGTACAGTTTTAATGCAGCAAGAGTTTAGTTAGTTATCCAACTAATCTGTGTGTATGACGTCAATGATGACGCTTCACTTCCATTAATTGTTCACTAATAAACGTGAATTATTAACGTATACTTTAATTTATTTATGTTGGTCCTGTTTACTGTTGGTTTAAACATACCCATTTTAATTTAAAAAGTGCAGTTTAAAACAAATAAAATGTTTACCTGAAAATAAGTAAATAAGATAAAAGCATGCATTCTAATGGATTTTTATTTTCTATTGTTTCGACACACAAATGAGAAAAGTAGAAAATTGCTAGATAAATACTTATGTAAATGTCATTAAGATGTAAAATAATTACAAAATGATATCATTAATTAAGTGATTTTATGATAATTATAATTAGTAGTTCATTACAAGTGTTATAATGTTATAATACTATTATTACTACTTTTATAAAATAATTAAAAGCTTGAGTACAGGTTTGCTTTATAAGAAAATTTTTTCTTTGAAATCTCAACAGCGCAAATTAGCTTTATTTTTTAATTTATTTTTATTAAAAAAATGTCTTCTCTTAATTTATTTTTCAATACAAAAATTCTTCAGAAACCATTTACTACAAAAAAATCGTAATTAAAAAAAAAATTAAAATCCTTATGCTGATAAACTTTTTAAATAACATCTTATTGTTTCTGATTGTCAGTATTTTTAACAGTGAGGGGATGTAATTCTCGTTCCTGTTTCAAAGAATAAAAATTAAATTCGGAAATTCAGAATTTTTTTTTTAATATTAAAGTTCTTTCGAACAGAACACTTTTTAAGCGTCTTACTATATGATGAAATATTTTTTTCGTACTTATTCATTTAGGAATCACTTTAAAACATATATAATTTTGAAATATATATATATATATTTTTTTTTATTGTATTAGAGTAACATTTTATGTATCCTGAGTAGTTGTTAGTGGTAATTGAATACCATCCATATTGAACAATATACTACCAGACACTAACTCTTCATAGCTGATAATATAAAAGTAAATTTTTATTTTTTCGTTTAAAATGTTCAAATAATGCAATTATCACAAAGAAATAATTCGATTTGCCCAGTCAGTGACTGACCTGTTTATTACCATTTTTTCTTATTATCTAATAACCATTTTATGAGATCTGGTAGGATGAAGTTTCCGTAGGATGCTACTTTAATCTATCCTCTCCTGGCAATTATCTTTCTCGAAAACTTTATCTATCCTTCTACTATAATTTTAAGTTCTACAACTTGATTTTTTCGTTATATTATTTCTTATTACATTTTAGTTAAAAATTTCCTTGTACACTTTATTTTATTTTTTTCGAAACTCTAAAATACATTTTAGATCCATTTTACACTTCAGTGTATAAATGGTTTATGTAAACTAAAACTAAAAGTGAAGTCTACATTAAATTTATCCTAAGTATTATATACGAGGTGTGTGAGAAAAGTAATGAGACTGACTTTTTACTTACCAAAGGTTTTATTTTTTTCAAACAACAATATTTTATTCCCTTCAAAGTAGTTTCCTTGCGGAGTCGTTGGCGGAGTCGTTGTTCCCACTCCTGGTAGCAATACTGGAAGGCTTCAACTGTTATGGCTTTTAATTAGTTGGTCACAGTCTTTTGAATGTTTTCAAGAGTTCCAAAATTAGGTCCTTTTAAGATATGTTTCAATTTCGGGAAAAGGAAAAAGTCACAAGGATTCAAATCAGGTAAATAGGAGAGTTGAAGAACCGTAGGAATGCGTTTTGAGGTCAAAAATTCCGTGATGGAAATGGCCGTGGCTGCAGACAAGCATCCACTTGTCTGCAGTGTCTGGTCACGCGAATCACTCTTTTCCTGAGCTTTTCAAGGACACCTTTGTAAAACACTTGGTTGACAGTTTGTCCTGGAGGAACAAATTCTTTATGCACGATATCCCTACTGTCAAAAAAGCAAATCAGCATGGTTTTGACTTTGATTTGCTCATTCGACATTTTTTCGGTCGAGGAGATGACAGAGTGTGCCACTGTTTGCTTTGCCGCTTTGTTTCAGGATCGTACTCAAATATCCAGGATTCATCACCTGTGATCAGACGATTGAAGAATTCTTGGTCATTGCCAATCCTCTCAACAAGATCAACTTACACGTTTCTTCGATTTTACTTCTGTTGTGTTGTGAGGTTTTTCTGCACCAATTTCGCACAAACCTTTCGCATGTCCAAATCGTCTGCCAAATTTGATTTACGGTGAAAGTGTTTAAATTTAATTATTCACTCATCATCCTTATTGTTAAACGACGGTCTGATCTCACACGCTCAACGTTTTCGTCAGATTTTGATGTTGAAGGTCTCCCTAAGCGAGGTTGATCTTCAACGTGTTCTTGGCCTTCCAAAAATGATTTGTGCCAGCGGAAAACTTGTGCTCTTGATAAGCAATGGTTCCCCATAGGCCTGTTTCAACTTTTCAAAGGTCACACTCGCGGATTCCCCAAGTTTAACACAAAACGTTAAATTGCATCACGTTGCTCTAAATTCCAATGCTCCATTTTCGTAACACACAACAAAACACAACTTCACTGATGGCGCTATCACAAATAATGTGTTGGCTAAACGGAGTTGAAACTCGTACTGTGCATGTGGAAGGGATGAACACACCGGTCTGACACAGACCGGTAGACACAGCGTTGACACATCGCTTGCAGTGTTACCAATCTCATTACTTTTCTCACACACCTCGTATGAAAGACGTTTTACGAACTTATTACATTATTTCGGTGAATTCTGTTTAAAATACTTGAGCTAATGAATGAATTTCTACTTTACTGAAGAATTTATGTGATTTTGTTTGAAAATTTCTTCGATTTTCGAATCTTATTTAGAAATTTTAGTTATTTTCTTTTGAATTAATCTTTTAATGTCCCAGTCAAATTTTAAAGGGTAATTAATTTTAAATAGGCCATCACTAATCAGTTGATTGTTCATGTTACACGAAATAGAATGTTAAATGTTGTATATTAGCATCCAGTAATTGTATAACGTGTCTTACACCATTACATTGCAGTCAGTGAAATTTCATTTTAAAGTTTACATTGTTTTCATGAAGTAAAAAAAGAGTAGAACTTTTGGTTCAAGTTATAAGCTGCTAACAAAGTTTTTTGTTCTAATTAAATTGTGAATATAAATGCAATTTCCAGTTGCACCTTCAATAAGAGTTAACTGTAGAATACAGTTAACAAGAATAGTAATACAGAATACAGTTAACTATTGAATTCAATTAAAAAGTTTTTAACTGAAAAAAAAATAATAATTGGTAATAATGTCGCTGAACATTTCCACGATTGCATACAATTTAAAATTTAACCTTTTCCTCTTATAATTAAATTATTCTTTATGAGCTTATTTATTTATTTATTATTTTATAAAAATAAATAAAGTTCTGTAATTTTTACAAGTTATTGTAATTACAATTTATAGTAATTTTTCTTTTTTTTAATATATTTTTTTTATACTCACATCAACAATTAAAGTCATTCGCTACTCATCAAGATCTGTGTGAATGTACTGCGATAACTGTGTAGTCTTGGAACAGATTCAGGCCGACCATTCCTGAGACGTGTGGTTAATTGAACCCCAATCACCAAAGAACACCGGAATCCACGACATAATATTCAAATCGTAACTACTTTTATTAGGATTTGAACCCAAGAACCCTCAGCTTCAAAATCAGCTGATTTACGACGACGAGTTTACCACTACACCGACCCGGTGTGTTGGTACTTTTTTAAAGTTCTGTAATTTTACAAAATTAACACGAATTCATTCCTGGGCTAAGTTATCTGAAATTACCTAAAATGTAATAAAAAACAACGCAAAATGACTAATTTTGAGATTTAGTTGCATAAGGAAAAATAATTTATCATAAAAGACTGAAAACAACGGTAAAAAGGTTAGGCTTAGTAATAAAACTTCAGTTTTTATTTCATCTAGTATTAACACTACAGACAAACGGCTGAAGTGTTAATGCTCTGTCATGAAGGTTGGTATAACAGGGATATTTATTAATTTTTAAACACTGTAAAAGGTTTCCCTCTACATTTGTGATAACATTTGAAAATTATTTTCACATGTTGAATTCAAGAAAATACGATAAAAAAATAGTTTCAATAGATTAAAAACGTAAAAAATAAAAGATTTTGTTGAATTATACACATCTGTCGTAGAATTTAAAATATTCTATAGTCGTTTAATATCATTAAACGACTCGTGCAAAAAAAAAAAAAAAAAAACATTTTAAACTGAAATATTTTTTTAAATTGATAGACAAAACTCGTAAAATAATAATTGAACTCCTTTTATTAATGAGAAGAATGTCCCCAATCTTCAAATGAATTATAAAAATAAAATAATATTTCAAGTAGAAATTTAGAAAAACTTTTAAATTAAAAATGTAAGCTTACCATAGAAGAATTAAAAAAAATCCCTTTCGGCGCGCCGGAAGGGAGAGGTAGATTTCACCTGTGCTAAGTAGGATATAAAAAAGATTTCCACCTTAAAGTTAAGAAAAACTTCAAATTTACTGTATACGACAATGGTTGCATGTGAAAAAACTCTCACATGTTTAGCATACAAGTCCCATCTTCTTACAATTCCAGCAGCATTTCGGTCATCCCTTGCCGTAAAGGTTGGTCATATGAAAAAATGTTTCAAACAAATGTTTTAGACAATGCTTAAAGGGCTAACGACCATTTTCAACCGATTCGATACTGTGCCTATTAAGGGAGGTATGATATTTTTTTGTCTTCGAAACCCCATTTTTCCACCCCGTGGACCAATGGTTGGTGATATCAAAAAACTTTACTTAAATAAGTTTTAGGCCCTTATCCAAAGAATAGTAGGAACTTTAAACGAATTCGATATTTTACTTTATAAGAAAGTTATAGCGATATTTTGTTTTTTTCGAAAAAGCCTCCCCCATTTTCACCCACATGATTGGATTTTGGCCGTTAACGAACTCGACCGAGATTTTTGGACGAGTTATTTTTAAGGAACAATTTGAAAGTGATTGGCGCAAAATTACGGCAGTTAATCGTGTCCACAAAAAAAAAAATATATACATATATATTTATATAAAGTTTTGAGATGACGGTGGTTTTGGGGTCTGGGCATGTAAAACGCGAAGATATGTCAAAATTTTCCAGAAGTCGAATCGCGGTACCCATTACAATTGTTCAGTGGTATTTTTTTTAACACTATTTCCGAAGAAATTATTTTTTTTAACGCACTAATTATCTAAAAAATAAAACTATTCTTATCTCGTTCATAAATCGCTAGATATTTGTTGTATAATTTACTCTAAAACGGAATATAAGAAAATTTGTTAGGTACGAATAATTCTTAAAGAGGTAACTTCCAACAACATACTTTTAAATTAATAAATTCTTTTGTCAATTAAAGAGAGTTTAAATCTTGAAGAGTACTAAACGAAGTGTTTATTAATGCTGTAGTTGTGTAAGCTAATTAAGTACGTTGTATAAGAGCTGATCTTCTAACTCGAAGGTTCTGAGGTTTGAATCATAGTAAAAAAGCTAATTGTTTTTATTTGGATTTGAATACTATGTAGTGGATACCGGTGTACTTTGGTGATAGGGTATAAATTAACCACACATCTCAGGATTAGTCGGTTAGAGTTTGTACAAGACTATACCTCATTTATATGTCATACATGTCATCCTCATCTCATTAGGTCCTGGGGGGGGGGGGGGGTTGCTCATTGTTCACTGGTTGATCCCGTTAAAGCCCAACAAGTCAAGAAACTGTGGTGTTGGTGTGGCGACCGGAACGTCACTAGGCGGGTGTCTTTTCCTACGGAGTTGGGATGTACACTAGTTGAACAGATTGGAACTAAACGTACAAATTAGGAAAATAAAAAAAAAAGATTTAATTTTAACATTTCTTATTCGACCAAGAAAATTCAGAGATATCTGTGAATAAATTTATTTGTTATATAACAAATAAGGTGCTTTTGTCTGTGTTCAAGGTACATCCGACTAAAAACGATGAGTGATGATATACTATACAGCTAGCGTGTAATTTATTTTTTATAACCAGTTATGTATTAGATGTTTAACAGTACATAACAATTTTAATTGTTTTACTAATTAAATTAATTTAAAATTGTTGAACTAAATAACAATTTAACCTAAATAATTAAAAATGTATATTCTTAAAAATTAATTAATTTAGATTGTTATAACAATTTAATAATTTAGATGATTGTTGTTTTAGAAACCAAATGAATCGTTAATTTAAAAAATTGCTTGCTTTTTGCTAATTTGTTGGCGTTTATTTTGAATGTCTTTTCTTAAGTTAACATTTGGAAAAAATATATGGTTGAGATAAATAAATGGAAGAGATAATGCACTAAATTTAATTTATAAATTGTTAGGGTAATTTTATTTGTGAACAGCAAAGGTATTTTCAGCGAAAGAACCTCATACTTGTATATTGGTTAATAATCATGCTGTCTTTTGTTAATGGGACTGAATTAAAGTAATCTGACGTAATTAAAAAAACTTCGTTAAATATAAATTTTTTGACTTTTCTACTTAAAAATCTTAGTAATTTCGTTTCCAGTTTTTTCTTTTTAATATTATTTACTGATTTTGACTTTGCTTTAATTTCTTTTTACTCAATTAAGCTTAATAATATCTTATATTTACTTGCTCATCATCATCATAATCATCCAACAGAAACAAAATTTGTAACATTATTGTTTTTATCCATTCTTTTTAGGTTAAACATTTTTTTCATACACACTTTTATATGATTATTTTTAACAATGTAGTGATTCCTTTATAACTTATATTGTAGCATAATTCAGTCTTTACGCAAATCTACTTATGAAATATTTTTAAGTTTGTTCATTATGGTATTCAATTAATAATGATGTGTACTTCACCAGCTATATTGTATATATTAAAACACAAGTGGACAGTTATAAATTACGCTGTAAATGTAATACTTTCATAGACATCACCTGTCGATTATAGGGCCTCTACCTATCCCCCCTACACTACATTATAGTTTATAATCTACATTTTCAGAGATTTGATTTTTGAAATAAATATTGCTGCAATTTTCTTCATAGTAATCAGATTTCCTCGGTAGATACTAAGTTAGATGAATTAAATTATAATTTATAAATTTAACAAAACTATTTTGTTTCACCTTTATTTACCGTGTAATTGAATTTCTCTTTTCAGTTTAATGGATTTCTCAAGCGGCTAGAACTACTGACGTAACAATTGTATATCCTATTTCGTGTTTATTTTCACTTCTGATTATAGGTTCGTATAACTGAATCGAAGTGTGGGTTTGAAATTTCGGTGGAAATTGAAACGTATTCAAAAAAAAAAAAGAAATTGCTTTATTGTAATTGAATTTTTTACTTATGTAAATAAGTTTAGTGATGTCTGAAATATTTCCTGCTTTGTAATACGTAAGAAAAGAATAATAAAAAATATAAAACTAATGTTGCTTAATACCTATTGTTACGATGTTTTCTTCATATTTAAAGGAATTTCTCCGCTATATTTATTTGTTAATATTCCGGAACCGTATCGTTTTACTTTGTTTTCATACTATTATCAACCTCTGTATGAAGTTTTCTCTTTGACACCTTGTATTGAGTAGCATACACAACGGCAGTATGTATATAAATAAAACGCGCGCGCACACACATGCAGAGTGTTTCACGAAGTTCTCCCGCGACTTTCAGAACTTATTATACTAGTAAAAATAATGGAAAATACAAAGTTAATGTAAACGTATATTCTAAAATGCTTCGTTTGCAAGTTACAGCTTGTAAAAGATTTCAGCTCCTCCGTGAAATGAGATCGTACTGAAATTTTTAGGATGTAACTTAAGAAACAAAATTATTGGTCTCTTAGGGTTTTTGACCTGAAATTTTTTTATAAAATAGATCCCAGAACCGTATCTGCAGGTTTTAAGAAACATGGGGTTGGTTTATATATCTTGGTTTTCACTCACTTAAATCATCATTTCCCTGAGAAACGGATCGGTCGTGGAGGTCCTAACCACCATGATCACCTGATCTAACACGTTTATATTTTTGCGTCTGGGGATGGATGAAAAATATTGTATACAACACAAAATATATTCTCGTAAGGAATTAATTATACTCATTACGGAAGCGGCTGAGCAACTTAAGGAGAACCCTAAAGAACCAAAAAGAGCAACAAAAGCATTATAGAAGCGGCAAAGAAATGTATTGAAAACGGCGGGCTCATTTTTTAATAATTATTATAAACCGTTAAGTATAATGGCACTTTTTTTACCAGCAATTTTTAACAGTAAATTTTGTTTTTACAAATTTTTCACATCACTGAAAAATAATTTGGTTTTGTTTACAATAAATAAGAACTTTTCTGGCAAATGTAGTTATGGACTGTTTCCAAATAAAATTCAAATTTTTCTAAGTTTTCTTTGTTTTATTCAACTTATCTTTCATCATTTTGTTCAGAATTAAATTCTCTACTACTTTGATTTAAAAGTTTCATATATTTATTACCCATTTAACAATGTTATTGTACGTCAAATATAAAAAAAAAAACAGGGTTTTTTACCTCAACTTATTGAATTTCACCACAGATTTCTTAAAAATACTTAAGATATGTTTGTGAGAGCTATTTTATTAGATTTTGCAGGTCAAAAACCATAAGAAATCATTAAGTTTGCTCCTTAATTAACTTCATAATAATTTCCGTACGAACTCATTTCACCGAGTTAGCTGAAATCCGAGTAAAATCTTTCACTAGTTGTAACTCGCAAACGAAGCATTTTAGGACGTATTATAAGCTTATAGAATACACTCAGAACAGATTGTGATAGTACCGGGAGAACTTCGTGATACACCTGTATAGTTATGATATTCTATAGCGTATGTTTATGAACTTCAGAAAAATTATGAACGTCATCATTTAAAGTATTCGTAGAAGACTACATCCATACTGTTATAGAAACAGTGTAAATAATGTTATATATATATATATATTATATTGTGTTAATAATGCAATATTGGAAATCTACTTAACTAGGAATTTGATAATAATATTACTGAAACTCGTTACTTTAATAACTAGTTATATTATTAAAGAAATGAAAATAAAAATATAAAAAAGTAATTTGATAAAAAGAAACGTAATATTTCTACAAGGATTTTTAGTAATAAAAATAATTTACACGCGAATTGAACGTGATGTATGACTTCAGCAAATGACTTGCATACAGGTTTCATGCACCAAGTATGGGAAAAATGCAAGTGTTCCATAAATTGCATCTTTATCTAAAACATGCTACGTCAATACTCAACTAAAGAAAAATATTCTTGATGTTGTGAGCTCAACTACCAATTCCTGTATTCTGTCAATCATGAGTGAAAAAAATTATTTTTATTTTTATGCTTCAAACTGATTTTATGTAATCATGCTCTATGAAGGTTACCTAAACGAACTCGCCTTGTAAAATTTAAAAGAAACCAAATTTTATTTTTTATTTACGTTTTGTGAATTGGATTTAATTATCACCAAGTACAGGAAATTATTATTTTCTTACCATAATATTGACACAATTTATATTTTCTTTGTTTTGTTCCTATATTGGAATTAATAATCCTTTATTGGAAATAATAATAAAATAAATAAATTATACAGAGTGATTTTTTAGTCCTGTTACCCAATTTTGAATGTAATTTAAAAAAGAGAAATTTAGGTGGAAGAAAAAATGTATTTGTTACTTACAAAAGAGATTTAATAAAAAGCTATTACTTACATAATTGTTAAAGAATATATTCAAAATGCCCATCCCTTGCGGTTATACCCGCACAGACATTTCTCAGCATATTATCAGAAAACTTTTTAAGAGTTGCATTGGAAATATTCGTTATTAAGTCTGTAATATTTAAGTTCATCAATAGTGTTAGGAATGTTTTCGAAGGCCTCGGACTTAATATAGCCCCACAAAACGTAGTCAAGAGATGTGAGGTCTGGGGACCTTGGAGGCCATAACCCTTGCTTATTATTCGATCATCAAAGAACTCTTGCAGAAAATCCGAGACGTGTGGCATGTAGCGCAGTCTTGCTGAAACCAGCAATACCGATCTTGAAGTTTCAGGAGGGACACAAATTGGCGCACAATATTCCTGTATACTTCACCATTTACTGTCTGTTCGAAGAATATGGGTCCGACTATATAATGACGAGATATCGCACATCACACACCAATTTTTTCAGGATGCTAAGATTTGTCTTCTAAAGCGTTAGGATTTTCAACCGCCTAAATACGACAGTTTTGACTGTTTACATAACCATCGAGATGGATCCAAGCTTCATCACTAAAGAACACTGTGTTTAAAAATTCGATTCCGTTATCAATTACGAGAGACCTAAACCAACGGCAATATTGCAATCGCTTGTTAAATCTGGAGGCTGAATCTATTGGACTAATCGTACGCGATACGGATACAATTTCAATTTTTTAGCAGCTTTCTGAACACTCGAATATGACAAACCGACTTGCGTGGAAAGTTTTCGTAAACTTTTCTGTGAAGAATTGAGCAATCTTGTTTTCACATTCTCTAAAACGTCATCTGTCAAGCGAATTGGTCGACCACTACATTTTCTGTCGCAAACACTACCTGTCTCTCGAAATCGGTTTGCTAGCCTAGAAATTGATATTTTTTCTGGCGGAGGAACAGCAACAAATTTAATTTGAAATGATTCTTTTACACTCGCGTACGATTATGTAGCAAAATATTGTTCAGGAATGAAAACTCGTTGTTCTATAGTAAAAGACAATCTGTTCGTAACACGACCGGAAACGGCACAAAAGTTTACACAACTCAAGGAGAATCAATTCACACTGCCGTATCTATACCGGTTGAGTAGCGCTACCAACTTCGTGTCGCAAAACAAAATTTCCCTTTCTTAGAAAAAAATTACCAGACATTAACAATTGGGTAACAGGACTAAAAAATCACTCTGTATTATATTAAAAGTATTCGTAAAAAAACAAAATTATTGACAAAGGATTTAAATGGATTACGAAGATTTTTTGATTTTTTATTATATCATTTTTTTCTTTGAAAACTATTTTGAGTATTGTTAACTATTTTTAGATTTGCTGCTTAATTATGTGGAAAAAATAATTTGTTAGTTAATTATTATTTTATTAATTGATAAAATGATAAATTAAAACTGGATTCCGTGCTTTTTATTTGAAGAAGCCTGCAGAGGAACAAAAATATCCTTCCGTTTTTCAGGACAGAAGGAATTTTTTCCTTCGGAAAAAATTCCTTCTGTTCTGATTTTTTCCTTCGGAAAAAATTCCTTCTGTCCTGATTTTCCTTGTTTCTCCTCCAGAATTCTTTCATTCTTTCACTATGCTGTGTTTTTTCTTCTGTACAGCACATCCGCTATCTTTTCTTTTGGATAATTGCAGTTCTCCAATCTTCAAGGACTTTTTCCTCCTGACAAATTATTCCAAAAAGTTCTTTTATATTATCGTTTATTTCGTGCTTTTATGTTTTCGATAACATATATTAAATATTTAAATTGTTAAAGATTTTAATGACTATCAAAGATTTAAAGAATATAGAATAACTAAAATTGGAAAGCATAGCATCAGTGCTGTAAGGCGTCATAGAGATTATGTAGGTTACTGTATATTGGCTTGTCATATTGCGTGCAGAGAACATTAACATTACGTTGCTTTTCATAAACTTATATTAGAAATCAGATTGTTGCTGTTTTTTAGTATGAGTGTTTTGCAACTACTAACTATTCTTTTGACCTTTTGACGATCACATTTTTTTTAAAAGATATTCGCTAAAAAATATTTACTTTCATTAAATTTCGTAAGTAAGAATTCGCTTAAAATGCAGTTTCTATTCAACAAGCCATTAATAGTGCGATACCTGATGGTGGAAAGGATTCCAAGAAGTCCACTTTCCCACTTCTTTTAATACAACATAATTTTTTTTCATTGTACCTGCCTGAAACCTTTCATTGTTTGTGGTAAATTGGCAATTTTCATGATTATATTAGTTATTGAGTTTTATTAGATCTGTGAAAAGACTATTATAAGTGAGATTTTAAATCTTTGAATCTAGCTTATCGTTTCTAAACTATTAACCAATTTTTATTAAAAATAACTTTAATTCAAAAAATCTACATGGAAGCTCCAATACTTTTTTCTCCTCGGTATTTAAATATTTCAGAACCTCCTTCAATGACAGCTTTTGAGTGAGCAACTGCTCATGAATTATAAACCCAAATCTATCGTAGATAATATATCACTTATTCATCAATTATTTACACCGTATTCTCCGATTTATCAAAAAGAGGTTAAATATATAATAAAAATGTTAAATTTAACAACATTGAAAGTCTTTCAGATCTTGTTGCAGCTCTAATTTTAAAATCTTTTAGGTGAAATTTAGCGTAATACTTCACAATCGAAGTTAATAAAGTTTAACTAAATCTTGGAATCATATTAACTACTCAGTGATTTCCTCTGGAGTCTTTTCCGAAAACTTCATGACCATTAGCAGTTCAAAATTTTAAAATTCCGTAATTTCGGTGACATATTTCTGTCAAAGATATAGAATAGAATAAATAATTAAAATTACGCTTCACTCAAGCAAACTGGTACTCAAAACATCAATTGTGTTTCTAGCACAATAAGAACATTTATGAGAAGGAATTCAATATGGAAATTAACAGTAGCAGTTTTGTACACAGGAATATAATTTATAGGCAGAAATTAAATACATTGGTTTGAATTTTTGCGAACTGTAGCTATTTAGTTACTTCTTTTGGTATCTTTAATCTAACAGTTTTAAAATTAATACGGATTTCCTGGCAGAATTTTGTGAATAATTTTAATTGTTTAATTGAAATATTATTTTAACTTAAATCTCGTTTTGATTTACTGGTAAACTTTTAAGAATTTACTGTTAAGAAAGACTTAAATAGTTTGTTTGTAAGGTCACAAAATAAGACTTAACAACTGGTTAAGTCTTATTATAATGAATCAATTTTAATTGAAAATATTTAATTAGTAGCCTATTGTTTTAAATGGCTTATTATATTGGTAAATATGAATGTTTAAAATTGTTTATCATATTAAAAAAAATTCTGGTCCAGTGGTTAACTCGTTTTGTAAATCAGGTATTTTACAGCTGATTTTCGGTGTCGAAGGTTCTGACGTTCGAATCTTAGTTACTTTTATACGGATTTGAATACTGGACAATGGATACTTTGGTGGTTGAGGTTCAATTAACCACTCCTCTTAGCAATGCTAGGTCTGAATCTGTACATGACTACTCCTCATCATTCTCATCTTTTTGCTTCTTGTTTACTAGTTAAACAGATTGCAAGGTATTTATTAGGAATATATACAAAAAAAATATGGAAAAAATTCAGATAAGTAGTTCGTGTAAATATGTGAATAAATTATTACTTTACTTAAACCTGTGCGTAAGTACATAAGTTTATGGTGTGTAAATTACGTCAGAAATGAAGTACTATTTTTTTTTTTCGCTTAATGACATCGCCACATAAGCTTGAGCTTGTGCTGGGATATGAAAATGGAATTTGTAGCGTATGAAAAATGCCATGCCTGACTGGGATTCGAACCCGGGACCTCTGAATGAAAGGAAAAGAAGCTACCACTCGCGCCACGGAGGCCGGCATAATTTGCTTAATTGATAACATAAGGAACTACTCATTCGTTCAGAAGGATTAAGGAAAATTGTGGATTAACCTTTAAAAAATACAATAGAGTAGTTAAATATTAAAGTGTGTAGTAATAATAATATTACAACAAATATTATTATTTACAATATAAAACTCATGTCAGCAGGTTGTAGCATACTTGTCATGAAATAAAATAAATTAAAATCAATTTAAAAAGTAGCTTACTCAAATAATTTTAATGTGTTATGTTAATTTTGGTTACCGAAATAAAAAAAAAACTATCTGTGAAACTGGATTTGAAAACATTTTTATTTTTATCTTTAGATACTAGTTTGCTGTCTCGAAATGTAATTTACTCATTTCTTTACATGTTTGTCAAGTTTTGATTACCTAGTCTTCATAAAAAATAGCAGTTCTTTGCAAAAACACTTAATTTTATGAAAGTTTGGGGTAATCATTTAATTTTATTAAAAAAATAATAATAATTAAGTAGGAGAATTGTAAAGTGTATGGTAATATCATAGTGAACAGAAGATTACGAACGATAATGAAATTTATGATTATAAAATTTAAAGGAAAGAAGTAAATAAAGGAAAGTTAAGAAAGCATAAAATAAATTCATGTAGAATAAAAGGTTAAAATAATATTTCCAAGTTTGTTCCATTTCATGGTTATTAAAAAAGAGAAAAAGAAATAGGAAACATCTAAATGAAAGAAGTTTATGAACAACTGATATTTTGAAAGAATTTTTTATTTTATATTGTATTTAAAATTCTCGATTAATAATAAAGATAATCAATAATTGAATGTTATTATCGAGCTCAAAGTGAATGTAGCCTATCTTTTTTCGAAGCAGTGCATGAGAATCAATAACTCGTGTAGTGTTACGGCCGGGTGTCGGAACTAATAAGTCTGTAGGTAGAGATGATTTAACTGCTCTGTCCCACTTTCTGTGGCAAGTGAAAGCAGAATAAGCCATAATAATGTTTTTATATTGTCATTAAAATTATATACGATGTTAAATGTTAATATTATTTATATTTAAATAACTTTTTACAAATTACTTTCCAAACATTTATATTTAATTTTACGTTTCAGAAATCCAATTTTTAATTAAAAGCATTTTCATTGCAAAAACCTTCCCAGCGAAGCCAAGTAATCTTTACAATTCAATCATTAAAAGTCTTATTTTTATTTTAATAATAAAAGTTTAAATGTAAGTAACAAAAAAATTTCCCGAATCTTATAAAATTTTGCGGCTCCCGTATCAATGGAGCTTTTTTTTATTATAATGATATAATCAAAATAAGATTTAACCAAATTTAACAAAATTTCCAAATTCCAAATAAAAATGTGTTTGATTTTAGGGCATTCTTACTCTGTGGGGACAATTTCGTAAAAATGTTTAAAAAGAAGTGATCCTAAGAAAAAAATAAATAATTTGAAACAATCGTTTAAATCTATTGAAAAACTAAAGGATAATTGTTAAGACAATAATGAAAACAATGCGTTTTATTTTGGATTCGGGTTATGCTCTGGTGATTCAAAAAGAACTTCATATCTTTAAAGGCATATAAAAGTTTATTTAGATATTTAAAAAATTCAGTTAAGTCTCATTTCATAGCAAAACACAACAAGTTTTGACTCACGTAATTCATTCGTACCGAACCCGCACCAAAATTCGCGCACCAATGTTGTTAAAAACGGATACATTTACTGGTGCGAACGTGCTCGCTGTGTTTTTGGTTTCACGATTTGCAGTCAGCAACTGCAGTTCAATGTAATTTTCTTAGAGAGCTACGGTAAGAAGCCTCCTAGTAGGCATACAATTTACCCTTGGTCCTAAACCTTCGTTGACTCAGTTTATTTTGCTAAACATACATAATTACCAGGACGCCCACGCATCCCTGCTGTGTAACAAGTCAGAGAAAGCACGTAAGCCGAAGAAATCAACTCGACGTGGGTCACGTGAGACTGGAATTCCACAGACTGTTTGGCGCGTATTGCGTAAACGATTGCGCTTGAAGCCGTACAAACCAACGATGGTTCAACGTAGATGACGACAAAGTTGCTCGGCTGCAGTTTTGTTTGGAAGTGGTGGATAGAAATGCGGACGACGATATATTTTTACATAATGTAATTTTTAGTGATGATTCAACGTTTCACATCGGTGACAAGGTGATCACTCACAACTGCCGAATATAGGATAGCAAAAGCTATCATGAAACTTTGCAGCAAATTCGTGATAGCCCTAAGGTTAGTGTTTTTTGTGCCCTAAGCAAACTAAGACTGTACGGGCCGTACTTCTTCCAGGAGGCAAAAGTAAATGGTATCATTTATCTTTACACGCTTCAGAATTTTCTGATTCCTTAGTTAAACGATGATGACCTAGATGCATGCCATTACAATCAGCAAGACGGAGCTCCACCTCACTATCGCCTACAAGTCCGAGATTTTCGTGATACTCGATTCCCAGGTCAATGGATCGATCGTGAAGGTCCATTGCATGGCCAGCTCGCTCCCCAGATTTGACCACGCTAGATTTTTCTTGTGGGGGTTTCATTAAAGATCGGGTTTATGTACCGTCTTTGCCTGCTGTTCTTGTTGAGCGGAAACTTCGAATTACCTCCGCAGCTGCAGAGGTAGCGCCGGGCTTGCTGGCTGCAGTCTGGAGTGAAATCGATTTCAGTTGGGATGTATGTCGCATTACAAATGCCATATTGAACGAAAGTGAATGTTGGGTGACAAACTTGATGTGTTTTTCTGTGAAATGAGTCAACAAAATTTTTAAGTTATCACAATGTTTTTTTTTTTTTATATGCTTTTTAAGTTGCGAAGTCCTCTTTTTAATCACCCGATATTGTAGGAGTCAGAACTACTTAAATTTTAATTGCCCTTAAAGTAAAATTAAAATGAAAAAAAGTTTAAAAAATTACAGCAAAAAGACAATGTTTTATTTTTTGGAGATGAAAATGAAGTATAAAAAATATTTTTCTAAAAATAATATATAAATTGAGCTTAAAAAATTTGCTCAACTAAAGTTTTCTCGAAATCTAAACCCGCTTCAATAATGATTAAAACAAAAACGTAAAAAGGTTCAAAAAGAATTTTTTTTGAAGGTCCGGGATTTATAATTTTGGAAAATTTTAGGAATATTTGATTATCATTTATATGTATATATGTTGTATCAAATACCAAAAAAAAAGAAAATTAATATTAAAACCGAAGGAAGATAGAGAAAAAAAAACATACATTTTAATTTTAAGAGGTGGAAGTTAATTTCTTGAAAAACGTTTTTATAATTTGTATATGCAATGTGCGAAATAAATTTGTGAAGATTGTTTTTTTCTAAAGAGCCTCTGGAAAAAATCGAAATTGATTTTTTCGCGATATCTCCCACCATCTGAACGAATCTTGAAAAAATTAATATCATCATTGCCCTTTATAAATATAAAGGGCAAATATTTGAGCCAAAATTGGAGAAAATCGGTTTTGCCAGTGCTGAGACATAAGGCCAAAAACAGACATACTTAGCTACGCATATGCATACATGCACACATATGTATTTTTGGTCCACATGAACAAACTGGACCCTAAAACGTAAAGATTATCAAAAAATCCGATACCACATTTTTGTCACGATCAGAATACTATTTTTAGTTATATTCACCGGGAAATTGAAAATATAGTTAGTATTCGATAACATAAATTGTACAAAATGTATAAAGCTGTTTATAATTCTTCTACAAGAAAGGAACTAATATATTATCCTTCGTACCCAAGAATAAATACGGATCCTTCTAAAACTTACTAAAATCAAACGTAGAACAAAGACTTCAAACGATACTGTAGGAAAAAGGTTTAATGGGCGTTACGGATTGTAGCTTGAGATATGAAATATAATTGCGGGCTGACGCATATTTATCTTCTCGCCGGTGTTATGGGACTGACTAGTCTCTTACAACTTCATGATTGACGATTTAAAAAGATTAAAAATAGGTAAACGGAATTAATTTTGTTCAGACATTGTTTATTTATTGGCAGAATGTAATAATTAATTTTATTTTACCATAAATATATTAATCTTAGCGGTTACGTTGAAAATACCAATCATCATATGTTATCCGGTATACTTGTACAATTATTTATAGTATTTTTTTTTTTTTTTTTTTTTTTTTTTTTTTTTTTTATCTACGCATGCGTTTCTTTAACCTGGAAACACTTCCTTAGTTGAAAAAGTCTAGGAAGAGACATAAACTCATATTTCTTAAAATAAATTATAATAATATTTTGTTCATTAGTTCTGTTGGGCGTGTCGCATTGGAGGCAAAAACCGACTGCCGAAGGTAATCGTGTGTATAACCTTGCAAAAACTTAACAATAACATCATAACAGAGTACCTAATAACATACTTGACGCTTATTTATCATTAATAACACATACTTCTTCACACACATACTTCTTCACGGAAGTATTCCGTATGCAAATTTTAGGTAGCTGATCTAAGTATGAAACAAATATTATTGGTTTTACAATTATTGATGTTTTATAATACTATACAATTTAGATTTAAATTTATGTGAAATTTCTTTTACGTAATGACACAACTACCAAAAAAGGAGTGTAGTGTATCTAGGGTGTATATGTGAACGTATGTTTGTTCCACCGTATCGCCTCAACGGCTGGACCGATTTAGATGTAGATGTATGAGATGTATGGGTCATATACGAAAATGTCAGGCTATACAAATATGTATGTATATATATATATATATATATATATATATATATATATATAGAGAGAGAGAGAGAGAGAGAGAGAGAGAGAGAGAGTAGTGGAAATTTGCTGGTTGAAGCACAAACTTTCATGAACTGCGAAGTGTGAGCTTCTCTCAGCTTGGTTTGAACTGAATGATTCGAATCAGTCGAATGAATAATATTACAAAAATAATTATTATTTTTTTAAAAAAATAATAATAATGGGCTTCTCGTGGGGACTGCGTGTGAGGGTACAGTGGTGATCTGACGCGAACACCTCGTGCGAATCTAGACCGATCATCACCATAAACTAGTAACAAACGGGGTGCCCCTGGGGCGCTGTTTTGAGAGATGCAATGGGGTGCACTTATAATATCTCTGCAAACAATCATCAGATTTTCAAAATTCAAACGGGGTATTTGCTAATATAATACAAAATCAGGATGGAACCAAAACAGAACATAAATTAACTGATATACTCAGAAATGGACCTTCCGTTTACCGACGAGGCAAATTTCACTGGTGATGGTGTCAACAACTTACGCAACGAGCATGCATGGATAGAAGCAAATCCTCTTGAAACGGCAGAAGGCAAAATATGGTTGTCAAAAAAGGTGTAATGTATTTAGGGTGTGTGCATGTATTTACGTTTGCTCCACGGCTGAACCATTTTAGTTGTATGATCCATCCCAGGTTGGAATCCTTACATTACCGGAAGTGTCATAGGCTATATATATAAGTTATATATGTTTAAATACATATATATGTTTAAATAAATTTAGAAAGGAACTGTACTATACACAAAATTGTAACCCGCACGTTCTTTAATTAACCAATATTAGTATTATCCTATATTAAAGAGCAATATTTGTCAGTAATGATTTTTTGGGGAATTGTGTTTTTTAATTTTTAATATTTATCGCTTGTTTTAATTAGAGTTTTAAATATCTATATCACAGTTGTATTTTTTCGTTTTTTACAAAGTATTTGTAGTTGTTAATGATACTGTCTTAATAACTGTAATGAGTATTTTCAGCCGGGATCCGGAAAATATTAGCCCAACAAATAATGCCTTACAATTTTGGGTTTATATTTTAGTTTAAATATTAAAAAAACAAAACAGGTGATATGGATTTATGACTAAATTAACAATTAATTAATATTAATAAATGTAGGTTCATGAGGTAAAATGAATTATAACAAATTAAATTATTTAAACAACAAAGTAAAAAACAAAACAAAATTAATGTACAAAGATACACACACAAATAATGCTATCGCATCTTTATCATGACCACGACGCCATCTGGTGGTTGACTTCAAGAATGCAAAGAAAAATGAAAAACAATTTACTTTTAATTATGTTCATTTATAGTTTCCCCAAACTCAAATCACAGACAGGATTGTTTAACATATGTGGCTTTATCTAATTAAAAATTAAATTCCTTGATCCACTGCCTTTTAAAGTTTATTGCGCCCCGGACATAGCTAACCAATTTAGACCAGTCCTGTCCATTTAATATACAAATGATACCTTACTCTTCTAATCCACTTCTTCCGAATCAGAAGAATCTAATCTTTCCGAGAATCTCAGAAGGACGTAGAAAATATAAAATGGTTTCCTTCTCTTTAGCATTATATAGGGAGCATGTGTCTTTTTCAAGTCTCCTTACTTTTATTGAAAATGTAAATATAATAGATTTGTATCCCAAGTACATTACTGGAGTAAATTATTATTGTTTAAGAAGGCAATACGGAATTACCAGTCACACTCAGCTACACTAAGAGACAGGATGGGTGTAGAGATAGATATTTGATAGGAACTGTATATCACTAACTCGAAAAATCTCTTATTTTGTAATATATTTGTATAAAACTTTAATACATTATGCACTATTCGTGTTGATGAGCACTAAAGAGATTTTGAGTAAAAGCGCACGGATTATGTTGTATTAGGACTGTTGAGTGATGTAAGTAACCTTACAGTATTACTATGGTAACGACTATCACATCAACTAACAAAAACTAAAGTTGTTTCCTACCTTAACTTAATTCAGTAACAAGTTTGTCATATTTTCATTAGATAAATTATATCTGAAAGTATTACCCAGAAATTATACACCGTGTGGCTGAAAAGTAAATTATATCCCTTCTTAACTCTTTTTATAATTGAGATAACTGATTTCAGTTATGGTATTCTTCCTTGTACCGAGGGGGTACTTCAATTAACGTATATTTCACTCTTTTATCTTTGAGGGGCAGGGGACTATTCAAAGGTCTCAAATAGAACCAATGATCATCTGATATATCATTTTAAAGAGCTTGGTGAGACGAGAAAAATGATACTGTTAAAAATAAATTCTGATCGCCCAATCCAAAATGGGGGCAAACAATGTGTTTCTTATAGAACAACGGTTGTATTGTAATTTTTTTTAGGTCTTCCGATTCACTCTTCTCCGAAAGATAAATCTTCTCCAATAGGAGGCTAATTTAGTAAGCCCCAATTTAGAGTATTCGGCCTTTAGTGTGGGGCGGGAGGCAGAGGCGGCTCAAAAATTTTAAATGGGCCATACGGTCATACGATACATTTGGTATAGGTTTTAAAGGTTTTTGCATGACAAGAAAAACGGTATCAAAAATATTAAATTTTGACTATTTAAATCAAAATGGTGACCACAAATATCATTATGTTAATTAAAAATTGAAAAAAAAAAATAATTATTCAAACTTTTAAATACTTCTTTTAATTCAACTTAAAATCTTGAATTTAAAAATAATTATTTACTTTGAGTAAAATGATATATCAAATATATAATGTGTATAAGTCTGATTTAAAATTTTTGAGTTGTTCCCCAACCCCCGCCACCCAAAAATCAAAAAGAGTGAAATATACGTTCATTGAAGTAGCCGCTCAGTACAAGGAAGAATGCTGCAAACCGCATCCAATTACCTCAATCATAAAAAAAGTTAGTTGTCAGCCCTCGAGTGTGTGTGTGTGTGTGTGTGTGTGTGTGTGTATATATATATATATATATATATATATATACACTAAAATTTTATTGGAGTAATGCAAAAATTACCCGAATTTTTGTTTTAATTGCATTACGTACCGTTTGATTGCAAGTATTGTAGTTAAAAATTAGTTACAAACAAATTTTTTCATTAACTTAAAATTTAATATTTTATTTTATATCGAGTGCGGCAATAAATTGAGTGATTATACAACACTATTTTTTCAGAGCTAAGAGTTGAGTATGAGTAAATTCCCTATTGCCACTTTATAATTTACTAAAAAGAGTTTAGTTACAATGGAGCAGAAGAGTAGAAAACATGTCTTTACTGTGAAAGTGTTGTACTGAAACTGTAACAGTTACGTAATCGCTCAACGTAAATTTTGAAAACGTTACATAGTTGTTCGCAATCGTGTTGTTCCATCAGCTCATGCCATCAAGACTTTTCAGAACTTTGAAGTCATTGGTTCTACGTTAAAGAAGAATAGTTGATAGTGTAAAGCGCTATGTAACCCGAAATATCGTGACTGAGAGAGGAATTTGAGTGAAGAACAGGCCGATCAACTTGTTGCTATTCTGTGTCACTCGGACTGTCTCGCCACATAATACGACAAATATTACGTAACTTCAAACTTCACCCGTATAAAATCCAAATAACTCATCCAATACACGAACGTAACTATGAATTTCTGTCAAATTTTACTGCAGTTAATTAACGTGAATTTTCTTTGCAAATATCTGAAATCCCAAGAATCCAAAGCTCCAGCACCCCACAAAATTCAAGAGCTGAAAGAAAGAGGAAGTTGAAAAAATTCCTCCCTTAAAGATGCTGCAAAGAGTAACGGGTGACTTTGGCCAGAGACATATTGAGTGGGTACGGTGGAATAGCATTCATCTGCAAGATGTCATTTTTGAACGATAAATCTTTCCTTTTCAGTGACTTAAAATCAAAAATAGTAAACGCATTCATGTCTACATTGTGTTCTTACTTGTTAAAACCAAATAAAATATTAATAACGCTTAAAAACCTTTTTTAAAATCGCACGATTCACTGCCGCATTCTGTATATTTATATATTATAATGAATTCTCCGTAAAGGGTAAGAATATTTTCATCCGGAAATTTTTTATGCTGGGTTTTTAATGATATAAAAGAAATTAGTATTAACTTCATTCAGCTTCATAGAAGTATCAATATGAATATAAAGAAGAATATTCTTTATATGAATATAGAGAATATTAAGTGTAACAAAGATCGTACTACCTGTTCAAAAATTCACCAATCAGTAAATCCTTATATTCAATAATTAAGCAAAAAACATATTGAAATTCGAATATTTAAAAAAAAAACCTTAAAATTTATAAAATAATCTGTCTCTGTTAATGTATTAATTTTTCTGTGGGAATACCATTTAAAAAGGATAAAAGTAAAACCCAGGTATTATATGCACAATTTTTATTGATGAAAAAAAAGATTAATTTTATTTCTTCCATTAAATTAAATCTTATGAGATTTAACCCATAACAAATTAACAGTTTTAACATTGTTAATATTACAGCGTTATTTAAAAAAATAAAATGTATAAATATAAAATAAAAAAAGCTAATAATAACTTATTTTTCCCATTAATGATTAGTATTGTCTAAGTAAATATTCGAAATATGTGATTGTTAAATATATTTACTCAAGATAATTTGAAAATAGTTTTTATCAAAAATACGTAAGATTTTTTAAGGTTCTTAAAACGCACTCGCTGCTTTCTTTATATCGGTGTATTAACCCTCCGTGTTGAATTATTTGTTTGTTATTAACTCCTTTAATTATATTGAGTATCAGCATTTATATATATCTTGGAATATAAAACGTTTGAAAGTCCCAAAAAACATGACCACGAGCTAGCGCGTGGTGCTCACGGGAGACAAAAAACACTGGATTTATACAGTTTGTGGTGAACAGTTGCTCCCGTTTGGTTGAGCGTAGTCGTAAATTTATTACTTGTTTATGTTGGCAATTTTTGTTAAGTAATTTTCTACTCTTAATTAGATAAAAATAATTTATTTCTTCGTTTTATAAAAAAAGAAAGGCCTAAGTTTGTGGATTTTACCAATAAAAAGTCTATGTCAAATTTATGTGTAATGAATCCTCAACTTATTCCGTATGTCTATAATTGATTTAGCATCTTTTATTTTACTTTTTTGTCAGTTAGATTAATATTTTCATCTAATTTCATTTATCATCTGACTTGTTTATCACCTAAAGACTAGTTTTTACGTAAATCCTTCTGAACATTTAAGAATAAATTTGATAAAAAATGAAAATTAACTATACTATTTATGTTGTAAACACTTAATGAAATAATACATTGTATAGTTTAACGTTTAAATTTAAAAGAATAATAATAAAATTAAAATATTTATGGAGCATACACTTTATAATAGAGGATATAAATCTCCAAAAAGTATTAATTTAAAATGAAAATAATAATATCAATCAATATATAGTTATAAAATAAAAGTCAATTTATACTAACTGAAATGTAGATAATTTATAAAAGAAATCTATTTATTATAAATCTCTCATTTTTCAAAAGTGATGAAAGTTCACGCAAATTTAAAATTCCATCAAAAAAGACGGTTCAATGTAACTACGAGCTCCACAGTAACAGAAAACAAACCTTTCCAATTTGCTGACAGGATTTCGAATCGATAGTAACATGCTGAACCCACCAGTAGGTATAGAAAAGCTACTGTACTATCATGCATACGTACGTGGTCAGCAGAAACAGTTATGCAAGACCACGCGCCTGCAAGTGCTCAGCACTGAGTTGTACGAAGTAAAAGAAGTATTGTGATCGTGAAAAATTTCGGTTTTCAGATTTCAACGGAAATATCCATTTGTATTACCAAAAATCCTTTTGTACCACTTAGAATTAAAAAATAGAAGATAGAAACCAACCTGGCTCACGCCGGTATTCACTAGTCATTTTGACTAGTTTCTGCGTAACGTCTGTATGTACGTACGAATGTATCTCGCATAACTCAAAAACGATTAGCTATATGATGTTGAAATTTTGGATTTAGGACTCCAAAAAATTTGGATTTTGGATTATTTCTTAACTGCAGTAATAATCCCTCATTGAGAGGTTTTCAACGATGTATCATAAGTGTTGCTTATTTTCACTGGTTCCAGAGTTATAGTCAAATAAAATTTTAATTAATGAAATATTTGGGGTTAGGGCAAGGTACATCGATCGAATCAGACTTCGTCTCCTTTTTTTAATTTTTTTCAGAAATTATTATTGAAATAAAATCTTATGTACTTTTAAAAATGTGTATATGTAATTTTTAGGCATACAAGGAACTCATATAGTGTCCTTATCAGATTTTTTTTTTTTAATAAGACGCCGCAATTGATTGTAGTTTTAATGACTGAAAACACTTTCTTTTAATTGAACTTTGCAGTTTATAAGCATAATAATATCATACAATGAACTATCTCCCATCGTATCCACAATTAACTACTGTACGGCATTCCATGTTCAAAACAAGAACACTTTCAAGTAGCAAATGAATGCGGATAAAAACCTATCACAGAACAATTAAAAAACTTCAAAACTTTAGCTTCTTTATAAGTTTTTAAAACTTCATTTTTTCCGAAATGCATCACGGTTAATCCGCTTGTGGATGATCAGGAGCTGACTATACTTAAAAAAAAAAGATAATTAAAAGTTAATTATTAGTGTTTTACTAAAAATTCAAAGAAAAAGATTCCGGAATAAAAGTTTTTTTCGGAATAAAAATACTTGTCAGTATTTTTTTTCTAACTAGATTTTCGTGCGGAAATTGTTGTTAAACATTTATGACAGATTTTATCGCTTGTTGTCTATGTAGGAAACAACTCATGTCTGCCTTGTTTCCGGCGATGTTTTGACTTTTTTTCAGTTACCAATTCAACCATCTTTTCATTCGTATAAAATTATATCTTTTATACCATATCTAAGGTTGTAATAACAAATAAGATTTTAAAAATATTGGATTTGTGTATATTAATATATCTTATTTTTTAATATCAAATTCTATTATTTAAAAAGATAAATAAGTTTTTTTTATTAATTACATACTATTTTTTAAAACAAATATAGTTTCAAAGTCGCGTTATTTTTTCTATGTACATATTACATAATTTTATAAAAATGATATTCAGGTTGTGGCAATCAAAGTATGGTAATATTATTTAAGTATGGTGAATACGAGTATTTACATTAGAAATACAACAGTAAGGTTATGTCGATGCGTTAATATATAAAAGAAATTGATGACTAACCGGGATTTTAATGTTTGCGCTTATTGTAGTAATCAACTTTACAATTACTATGGTAATGGATGTAATTATATATATATTTTAAACTTTATTTTATTTATACCCATTAGTATCAGATAACGACGCATACTTTCGACACCCTGAACTGTGTACCGTACTTGCACTTTATTAACAGCAAGCTTTGTGTTAAACGCAAAATAGCTATCTCCACAGCTATGAGAATAGTTGTGAAAAGTTTTCTATAGAAGAAAACAGTAAACCGATTTTTACAGGAAAGATAAATCTACATGATCACTGCATGTAGATTTATGTTTCCTAAATTCCTTAAGAATAACTTCTTTTTTATTCCTTATTTTTAATAACTTATATATTATCCATTAATATATTAAGAAAGGTATATATAACCCATTTTTCCATAACTGAAAGGGGAAAATTAATTCAATGCTTTATACTGTTTGTCCTAATCATTCTTTATACCATGATATGATATCCTGAGGTACAAGACCACCTCTCACAAGTGCTTTCACTGACAGTAATTGTTTTCTCACAGAAAGCCCTTACAGAAGTATTTTCATTCCCAAACTAAAGAAAGTTTCATACTTAAAGTAGTGCATCTCACATTTTTATTTTATTGTGAACAGAGCAAAGTTGTCCTTTTGCAGGGGTGATGTCATCTGCATTTCAATGGTTCTACCAAGCTGATAAGAAACTGTATATTCAATAGAGTATAGAAAGTAATGGGAAACCTTTTCGCACTTAATTTTCCCTAATTCTGGCATGCAACACTTAGCGTTGTAGAATGGTCAAGTCGTATTCCGGATTGACTTCAGTCTCATTTGAGATCACCTTCGTACGAACTGCATCCTTTTGGTTGTAGGCGATTTCAAATTAATGATATGAATAGATTAGTAAATAAAATATAATATGCAATATCCCGATTTTTAGTTAGCTGCATTTATCCATATTATGCCTATATGGTGGCTGGTGGTGTCTTTGCCGTTCATACGGAAGTTATCGAATTCAAATCCCGATCATATGTGGTATTTTTTATACACTACACAATTTATCCCTCATCAATAATTGTAATTTTTTTTAGTAGCTGAGGTTACTTGAATAATAAAAGAATTTAATACAATAATTCACAAAATATATATGTACGAGTATATATATATATACGTTACGGTAAATTTGATTAATCCGGAGTTTACGTATAATTACCCGTGAATTTGATAAATCGCTTTCAATGTTTGAGAATAACATTCATAATTTATATATGTGACGTTAATTAGACGAGGTTAGCGAGCGAACGAGCATAGGTTATGTTTGGTTAGGTTATGTTGATATACGTACGAATCGTCAGTAGATGGAATGAACGTAATCAAACTAAGCATAACCTACGGTCGCTTCGCTCGCTAACCTCGGCTAATTAACAATAACGTTTTGATTATTTAAATAAATTCAGTAATTACTGCTTATAGTCGAGTTGTTATTTTAACCGGTAGTGTAATATTTATAATTTGTAGATTATTCTATCTACATGAATACTGTTTATTGATTTAAGGTTATGTTAATCCTATATTTCTTTTTTTTATTATTCTTAGTGTGTATGTTGGCAATCTGTTCAACTAGTGAACAATATTCAACCCCCCCCTTGCCGCAATGAAATGAGGATGGTATGCATTAGATGTAAATGAGGTGTAGTGTTGAATAGACTCCGGCCGATTATTATTCCTGAGACGAGTGGTTAATTGAACCCCAACCCTCAAAAACCCATTTGAATGTTAGACTAAGTCTAGCATTCAAATCCTTATAAAAGCAACAGCGCTTATTAGGATTTTAACCTCAGAACTTTCAACTTCAAAAATTAGTCGTTGAACATTTGATTTTAAGTCAAGTTTTTCCACTACATTAGCTCGATGGGCTTAATCCTACAAAAATAAAACGGTACTTATGTATTATAACGACGCCACTATGGTTGGAAGGTTAAATACATCTTACTTCTGTAGTTAGTTAGTTAGTTATTAGAAGGAGCTGCCGAAACGCTATATTGAAATAAGAAAATAAATAAAATTATAAATATAATTTAACCAAACTTAACCTACGCTCGCTTCGCTAGCTAGTCAAGGTTAGCGATCGAAGCGAGCGTAGGTTTAGTTTGGTTAGATTACATTTATAATTTTATTTATTTATTCTAAATTAAGAAATAAATTTTAAATTACTGGCCACCAGACGCGCTGGTTATAACCTCCGAGCGATGTTGCCGCCGTTATAATACACAAGTACCAATAAAACCTTTGCATTTTATGCATTTTACATTCAGTTAATTTTTAATTTTTGATTCCAGTGTTATAATTTTGTTTGATGGTATTTCTATTTGCGTATTGCATATTTATTAATGAAGAAATTAGAATGTGAAGTATGTATTTATATTTGCATTTTGTGATTTATTATTTATAATTGGATTTTTTAAATTTTGTCTTTAAAAGAGAATATTTCTTTAAGCTTCTCATGTTATATGGGAGCTTGTTAAGGTGTGTTGGAACAAAATAATACTTCTGGTGTTGATTTACCAATCTGAGTGAAAAAGATCGGAATGAAAAATCTTTTGTGTTTAATGTTATTTTATAATAATTATTTTCATGTGTATTTTAAACTTATTTTTAAAATAATATTTATCCCATTTAACATTAATTTTAGTGAAGGTAAAATATATCTTGGTCCAAAATCATAAACTGTAAGCCATTCCTTACAGATTCAATCATAATAAAATATACTTATAACAATAATAACAGTTATGTGTGATTCAGTTGAACAGAAAGACTGAGACTATAAAATAAATAATGTAATTAAAATTACGTTATTTATAAACGTTTGAAGGATGAAATATAGGCCTACATTCGAAAACATATTAAAACAAGCAAAAAATAATTTCTAAAAAATAATCTAATATAGGAATGATACTTTTGTTTTATTAATTTAAACTTAACTTTTCATAAATTATTTTAAATTAAAATGTGTTTTAAATGAAATGTGTTTCATTGTGTTTTATGCGATTAATTAATAAAAAGAAATAGTTTAACATCATTAAAGTAACAACATAGGATAGTAGGGTACTGAGGCGTTAAAGAAACCTAGTTTTAAAATGGAAGGTTAAAGGAGATATGTTTAGTTTAAAATTAAAAAAAAATATCTATTAGTTTTACGTGAAGAGCTATGTAAGAATTGATCTTTTGAAACAACGCATTTAAATGAAGCAGTTTAAAGTATACATAGGTAATTTATGTAAAAGTTCAGTTTTAAGTTTGTGGAATTGTTAATTATACTGATGTTAAAATATGTTCATTAATTTTTAAATTTATAATATTAATAGAATTAAAACTTATTAATATATTAACAACTTCCGTCTAGTAAATTAACTATATATTTAGTCGTATATTCATGCTGTATATATGCTAAACAATATGTGTGTGTTTGCGCGTGCGTGCGAATACGTGCGTGTGATTTATATATATATATAATTTTATCCATTACTTAATTTGAATATCGAATTACGAAAAGTCCTCGCTCATTTCTAGAACTGCGTAGTGCATGGAAATACCCATCTTAATTCGTTCAGCAGAACTCGATAGAAGAGTGAATTGACGTACGTTGGGTTAAAATATCACCTTCACGGTGCCAGGTTTTTTATTAATTTTTATTTTTATTTCTAATCTCAAATCAGTACATAATTTAAACAACCATACTCAAAGTAATTTACACATCCATGATAAAAAATCTACGCCATTATTGGCCGTATATTTTAGGCATCTATTGTTGAGATTAAATAGTACATTTATTTGATAGATTTATTTAAAATATTTAATTATGTTAAATGTTTATATTATGCACACTTTAGTTTTTTTTGTCAATAAAAATATTTAATTGGAATTTGTTGTTAAAAAACTAATTTAATAAGCGGTTAAGAATCAGTAATTGAAAATCCAGATTCTATCAATACTTTACAGCTTATTCCACGATAAAAACAAATTTATCCGAGAAAGGCTCATGAGAGCGCTAAAGAAACAAGAACCTAGACGTAAAGAGGATTTGTTAGTTTATTTAGTCATGGAAGTTCTAGGATTAAATTTCTTCTGTAAGGAATGGATCAGTTTGAATGAGAAATGCACTGGATGAAGTTTGTGCAAGAACTAGTGTAATTTACGCTGGTTCTTTCACAAATCTTAGTTACGACAGAAGTCATTCAAAATAAATTACAGAATATGTTGCGATGGAATGTTCTGTCAGTAAGTTTGACGGTAGTTGATAGTACCATGGAGATAAATAAGCAAATATGAATAAAATACACATTATATAGAAAATAAATAAAATTTAACGAAAAAGTATGTACCATAAAAAAACTAACAATGACAAAGCAGGTGCAACTAAACATTAAATGACGTTACATACAGATAAACATTTGAGAAAAAGATTTTGGTGAAATCGAATTGCTTTTTTTTATAAACTGGTATAAAATAATATTTAAAAAAAATATTTATTCTACAACAATAGTACCTGGGTAATAGTTTATTTGATGTTAATGATATGTAAATAAATGAATATTTTGTAAAAGTATTGCCGTTTCTAAAATAATAATTATTAAATTAAGAAATTTTGTTTGTCATTCCAGATTATTTTGTTAATTACCATAGTAATCTCTATGTACTTTTTTATTTATTCGTCTGTTTTTCATTACTGAATACATATTTCGTAGAAATATTTATTTATGTAATAGACTAAATGATTATGTAAAAATTATTTATTACTTTCAAACGTTTTAATGTTTTTTTACGATTGTTTTATTATTTGAAATCACCAGAAAATTAAACAACTATTTTTGTTCTCTCCGTATAAAAGTAACCCTTTTATTAAAATTTTTATAAAACTATCAATTATGTTAATTTTTCTTCAAAAAAAAAAAAAAAAAAATATATATATATATATATACATAATTATATTTCTGTTGTAGAATAGACTTGACGATAACTACATAATTTTTAAAACGTTTAATAAAATGTAAAAGGATATGAAACATGTATAAAATATTTGCGGCGGAAGCTTCTTAACCGGTTCTCTAAATTTCTTACATTACACTACGTTGAATTGTTTCCTTTTGGATTAGTGGATACTATTGGAATTTAGGTTAAATATCACCTAAAAATTACCTTTATAGCAGTGAAAACCACAACAACAAAAAAATCAAGACTATATCCTGCTGATTAATAAACATAGATAGATAATTAATGAATTATTGTTTTGATTAAAGTTAATGAAAATTAAGTCAATTAACAAATAACGAGTAAAAAAACTACATTTTCACCACTGTTGGTGGAATAATTTGCTACTTGCCAGACTTTTGAAAAGGCTATTAATTTTTTTATTTTTTCAATTTTTCAATTCCGACTTCTCTTATTTGAATGAACAATTTTTTTTTAATTATTTCATCACACAAAATCCAAATCATATACAAAAGAAACTTTATAAAAAACCGAAATAGTAGTTAGGAGTTTTAGGAGCAAGTCATACCTTCCTCCTGGTGCAGTCCGGTAAGACAATGTAACAGTTTATTACATACACTAGTATGGAAATTTATATGTAGAATTAACAGAATTAAAAATTTAAATACCTTAAATTTAATAAAAGATCATATATACATCTGAGAGAGAGAGAGAGAGAGAGAGAGAGTGAGAGATAAATTCTGTTTCTTTTTTTATAAACTTTGATAAAACCGATTAAGGTTTTAAATCGCAGTCAGTTTGATAAGAGAGCTGAGTGATTAATGCATAAGGAAAAAGAAGTTCTAATGGATTAATAGATAGGTAACTTAATGTTCATTTATAGAAGCAGGCAGGAAGCAAAAACAAATAGTTCATGTAATTGGTGTAAAATTAAAACGCGTTTTATCGTTTTATTTCCTTTTATCGTTTTAACTAAAGATACTTACTAAGAGTATTATCAAGTACTAATTTTTATTTTTAATATGGAAAAGTATTAACATATGTGTGCTACACGCACGCGAACGTACACATACACAAACTAAAGTGAAAGGTTGTAAATCTTTTCTACAGCTTATCTTGTTTCTTTCAGTCAGTTCTCGCTAATTATAGCGATATTAAAGAACCAACGCGAATCTGATTATTCGTCTATTTATTCCCACAATTGGTCATTTTAAAGAGAATTCTAAAAGAGTATTAGATAATGCTGAAGAGTATCATTTATAGGAGACATTTATCTCTAAATGTAAAAGAGAAATAGTAACGTACAGTGTGAAGGAGTTATTCAGCAGAAAATACTTCATATGGATTTGATTTTTAATAGTTTTGTCAAAACAGTTACCGAAAGATTAAATATTTAATAACATTTATTATAAATGAAGAACAATGGGATACCTTATTGCTTTACCTGAAAATCATACTAAAATACTAACCTTGTCATCATTATTAAATTTATATTGAGCTTCAGAAAATAATAAATAACATTCATTTTAGAATTTTTATTAATTTATTTTATACTCCAAGGATAAGATAAAGTGTTCATACTTTATCATGATTTTGAACTATGTAATTAAAACTAGCAACCTCCGTCACGACTTCGCCCGCGCTTATGCGTATAGAACTTCAAAATTTTGAAATCGCTTTTTAGTAATTCTATGTCAACTTTTTCTCTCAAAAGTTATCACAACTTACCGGATAAAATAAAATGCTTAGATAAAAGAAGTGTTCACAAAATCAAATTTTTAATGAAATCAGAAGGATATTGAAGTTGTTTAAGAAGTACATTGCTCCAAGCATAGCTAAGTCCAGAATTTTTATCGTTTGACATTAATGTAATGGTTACATATTTTAATCATGTTATTTGTTTCATAAAAAAAAAATATATATATATACATATATTGGCTAATCTATCGTTCAGTATTTAATTTTTATTGTTTTTTTTCCAAATCGTTTTATATTTAGTTTCATTCAAGTTGTTCCGGAAAATGGTTTAATACAGTAGTCATGCTGTTAGCCACTTATGTAGATTACTTACCAACCTGATTATTAAATCCGTACAATTCAGGGTACGGTTATTAAAATCATTAAAAAAATGAATTATTTTATAAATTAATTTGGTTAATTATTAAATTTTTTGTTATAATAATTAAATACAGAATATAAAATACAGCAATAGCATGAAATGAATTTTCAACTTTAAATAAATTAATTACAAGTTTTGAGGTTTCATCATTGTTTGTAGATAGAATATTAAATAATGCTACTGAAAAATTAGAAATATGGATTGGGTAAATAATTTAAGGGAACTAAACCACAAGAAAGGCATAATATTAGATAAGAATGAGGTTTATGTTATTCACATCATCCATAAGGAGAGCATGCAGTGATTGGATAAATCTGAACGACGAAGTTATTTGAAGATATGACAATTAAAAAAATCAGATTAACAAAAAGAGGATGTGAAGAAACAGAAATGGAATTTAAATGTAGCATATAGAAGTAAGAAAAATTTTGACTTCGGTGTTACGTGGAACAATTGTGTAATGGAATACAATACAATGTCGTAAAACGTAAATGGGAAACTAAACAATAAAGTAATTTTTTTTTTCAAAGGTGAAAGAAAAATCACAATTTCTTTTTAAGAAAAAAAAATGGGAATTTACTGCAATTAGTAGAATCAGTTTGCTGTCAATACAAGACTTATCTTTTCTAAGGTCAAAAAAAAAAATATAGAAAACTATTTAAATTATCTTTCCAGTGTTTTATTGTAAACAGAAGGTTTTTTTTTGTTAAGAAAGAACGGGCATCAAAAACTATGGTTATTACTCGGTAAAAAAAATGTAAAGTTACCACGGCTGACCGGGATTCGAACCCAGGACCGAAATCACAAGATGCTTCTGCTCGACCACGAAGATCTTCTTTTTTCCTTTTTAGCCTCCGGGAATCACCGTCAGTTATTACTTCAAAGGATGAAGGAGGGTGATTTGCATGAGTGTAAGTGAAGTGTAGTCTTGCAAGTCTCAGTTCGATCATTTCTGAGATGTGTGGTTAATTGAAATCCAACCTCCAAAGAACACCGGGATCCACGATCTAGTATTTAAATCCGTATAAAAGTAACTGCCTTTACTAGGACTTGAACGCTGGAACTATCGATTTTGAAATCAGCTGATTTGCGTCTAGTTTAACACTAGAACAACCCAGAGGATTTACCACAGAGATCTGCCGAAGATCTTATCAACAGACAATATTTGTAATTAAGAACCGCACAGCTGTAAATAGGCTAAAATTATTCGTAATTTTTTTCCCCTAATACGAAGTAAAGAAAGTAATGTGTTCGCGAAAAATTTCCGTTTTCAGATTTCAACAGAAGTATCCAATTTGACAATTCCTGAATCCATTTTGAGTAATTTCGGCATGACGTACGTATGTATTTATCTCGCATAACTCAAAAACGATTAGCCGTAGAATGTAGAAATTTTGTATTTAGGACTGTTGTAACATCTAGTTGAGCATCTCCTCTTTTGATTGCAATCGACTGGACCAAAAGTGTCCAAAAAACCCAAAATCGAAAGAAAATTGGATTTTGGACTTTTTCTTACCTGCAGAAATTTAAGCTCTCATTGAGAGCTTTTCAACTATCAAAAGTGGTATTTATCTTCATTGGTTCCAGAATAATAGCCAAATGAAAATTTTAATTAATGAAATATTTGGATCTTACAAGGGGAAGGCACATCGGTTCGATTCCGATTTCATATGCAAATATTTTTTTAGCTTTTTTTTTATTTAAATAAATTTATTTACTGATAATTATTAAACTCTGATTGTAAAAAAAAATTCATTAAATAATTATTCAATAAAAACAATTTTAAAAAATTAAAAGTTATTAGTGAAATAAAATTTTATGTACTTTCCCATTTAAGTCAAAAATGTTTACAGAAGTTAATATATATTTATTAAATAAAAAAAAAGTTAAAAAAAAAATAAGTATCTGAAGTCGGATTCGAACCGATGTGTCTGGTTACAGATCCGATACGTTCTCGATTACACCACATAATTACTTGAACGACGTTAAACCAAGTTAATATATAAACTAACATAAAATGCTGATACGGACAACAAAAAATGTGGTGTCCACCACAATGCTGTTTTGTAAAAATGTTTTTAAAATGGACAATCTGTCCATTTTATAAAGAATTGGAGGATCTTAGCTCACTTTCAAATGAAAAATGTGTATATGTAACTTAATAGGCGTATAAGGAAACCAACCAGGTTGGTCTAGTGGTGAACGCGTCTTCCCAAATCAGCTGATTTGGAAGTCGAGAGTTCCAGCGTTCAAGTCCTAGTAAAGTCAGTTATTTTTACACGGATTTCAATACTAGATCGTGGATACCGGTGTTCTTTGGTGGTTGGGTTTCGATTAACCACACATCTCAGGAATGGTCGAACTGAGAATGTACAAGACTACACTTCATTTACACTCATACATATCATCCTCATTCATCCTCTGAAGTATTATCTGAACGGTAGTTACCGGAGGCTAAACAGGAAAAAGAAAGAAAGAAGACGTATAAGGAAGTCATGTGATGTCCATATCAGATATTTTATGATACGTATTAGATTAATGTATAGTACCTTAAACCATAGACAATATTTTTATCTGTTCTCTAATGACAAAAAACTAACGAAAAGTATATGTATCACCTTTATACGTAACTGTTCTGGTAAAATCGAAAAAAAATCATAAAAATATTGACAAAAAATAAATTTTAATACTAAACGTTTTTAGAGAAATAATTTTAAATTCGTACTAATAAAAAATAAAAGCAAAATGTTCACGTGTTTTACCCCAAATAAATATGTTTTAAATATTGATATTTTAAACATTTTGAATTTTTACGAAAAGTTCTTAAATTTTTCATCTTTGTGCTTCGATTTGCTTGCCATCTTGAAAATAATATTTTTATTTAAATATATTTATGAGTATTTTTATTAACTAAATAGCCGTTTCGAAAAGAACTGTAAATTAAAAAATTACTGTAAATTCGTTTAATATGAATATAAAAATTATATTTTTAAAATCATTGCTTTATAAACAAATATTTTTCATTGTTTTATATTATTCAATTTTATCGTATTACATGCAATCGGGATTATTTAAATGTTAAAATTATTTCATTAATTGTAAACAGATTAAAATAACATTTAATTTGCATTTTAAAATTAAATAATATTAACAGAAAAGAAGATTAACAGCTTATTTTAATTGCTGTTTCTGTCATGACAGTAAATTTTATAGTATTTAGTATTTCATTTCATTGAACAGTTCGTATAATACAGATACGTCGATAGACCTTAGTACGGTACATTGTGGAAACGGGAAGGTTGAACAGCTGTTATTCTATATAAACCGTTATACCATGTTATTGCTCAAACCTATTTTACTGTCAAACCATACACGTCTGTAAATTAGAAATGCTAAGAATAGGAAAAAACACTAGTATTACAAAATAATTTTAAAAGACTCAATTTAAAATTAATTGATCATTATTACATATTAATATGGTAATTTAACAGAACATCAGGGTTAGAGAAAAAAATGTAATTTTTGAATTTAATTTATATTTCCTAACGTAGTGATACATTTACATAAGTTTAAATTGAATCATATGTAATTACGTCTATAGTTTAGGTTAGTAAATAATGATTGTAACATTGATGATTCAGCTTAATTATCCTTTTTAATGTTTTCATTATTGTCTTATAAAAAAGATGACGTAACAAATACGTTATGGATTAGAAAACATTCTGATCTAAGACAAGAAAAAATAAAAGAATAAAGGTATAAATAAAATTAAAAAAAATCAACGTTATTTTTCTCGAATGAATTGAAATAAAACTTCCATCGATTCACACTAAGTACCAGCTACAAACTGACAAATATGGCCGATTAGAAAAAGGAATCGAAGAATTGAAATTGTATTGCGTATATACAGTGTTCCCAATAAAATAATACTACTACTTATGCCATGTATATGTTTTATACAGATTTGATCTATATAACTAAACTCTCATACTACAAAAAGTTCTCATTTGTCCCATGCATTTTCAAATAAATTACTCCATGATTTTTTTTTTTAATTTGATTTTTTTATTTCCACGTATCTGTTTGTTAGGAACTGTAACGGAAATGTTATAATCTAACACTGGACACAAATCTTGATACTGTCATAAAAAACAAAATTAATATAGAAAAATAAGAAAATAAAAATTGTGTGTGCTTAAAGACTACAAGGACAAAGTGAAAACCTCTTTGAAAATCTTAATCGTTTCCAAGTTATAAGTGTTCTTAATATTATTTGTTCTTAATGATGACATTGGACGAATCAAGAACAAGGCATAAATTAATATTACATATATATATAATATTCTTTAGATTTAATTTTGTAAGCATTTAGCACCGTTCGTATTAATACAGTTATATAAACTAAACTTCCATTTAGCAACAATTATAAAATATATTTCCAAGTACTTTGAGTTGCTACTCCGTAATCAGATATTTCTTATAAGATTTTAATTCAAAATTCATATGTCATATGTATAATTATATTTAAATTAAAATTGTTTCGTTCATAATAGTCGGTCGTCAAGAAATAAAAAATAATTTATACATTAATAAGACTGTAACTTCATGTACGTAAGATGTTTACGACTATTATGGTGAGATGAAGTAGCCACTCCGAAAGTACTTGGAATATATTTTAAAACTGTTGGTAAGTGGAACTTTAATTTATATAATATATATTATATAACTATCAATTAATCTGTTGTATCTTGCTGTGATTGATTTTGTAAATCAATCTTTCCTTCAACATTATCATAATCTCAGAATGATAAAACGGGCTTGTGGTAACGAAAATATGAGATAAATACTTTTGATTGTAATCTGTGTAAATATCTCCATATTTTGTTATACTCTTATTTGGGTCATTCGACATATTTAAATTTAATGTTACTTTTAAGAAATAATTTAAAGGCTTCGATATTACTTTTGAGAATCTACTATAAAATCCCTACTCAAAATCATTGGTAATTGATGTAAGTTCCGATTCAGCAAAGTAGATCCCGCTGCTTTATAATGAACAGGTTTTCATGGATGAATTCCATGATTCTATTTATACTCCGATTAGGTAACTAGCAACAATTTTGATTATTTTATTAGTTTCTCCTCGCTAAGTTAAATTTGGCATCCTCGAGTTTACCCAAATAAGCGTTTTACATCGTAGCCTGACATATCAGACATAGAGCGGGAAATCAGACATAGAGCGGGAAACTTTGTCTCCCGCTCTATGTCTGATATGTCGGCTAAACTCGGCTGGCCCAAGTTTACACGAATGAGCGTTTCACAAAAGCCTGACCGATCAGACTTTTTTACTGTCCGTCCAAAAGTGCCCGGTGTGCCAAAAGAAAGAAATTCTTTTAACAATTATTAGCCAGGCCTGCTAGGGTATGTTAGGTGTAAAATTATTATTACTTAACCGAATCAACGGTAGGTTTTTAACGCATTAAACTTATCAAAATGCAGGTGATACTCAGCGCTACAGGTGCAACTCGCCTTGATTATGTTCACTAAAACGTTTGGTATGTATGAAAAATATCATTACGCTCAAAAGAAAAGTAGTACGCCCACTATTTCTTTTTCTCTCAGTTGCTTTACTAATGTCACAGACCATCACAAAGACTAGGATAGAGAGTGTGAAGGAATAAATTAATTTACTCCTTTTTTTGTGAAGTAATATTTTCACTACTTCTGCTCGTTACAATTAACTAATCTTACCCTTGCTAACAATTTTGGGATATGTAGTTTAAAAACCCATTGGTTCTCGGTAAAATCAGGTAAATATACTTCAATTTGTTCGATTTACACCTTTACCACGGTCTTTCTTATGATTCTTACTTTCTATCTCAGATAGAAACAACGGATACTAGTCACTTTAATTTAGACCTTAATTTAACTTAGTGTGAAAATAATGTATAGATATATATATACACACACACAGCTGTGATAAGCGTAGTATATGATTAATAGTAAGCAGGTTAAAGCTAGTAAAGAAAACAATGGGAAACCACTTCCTTATTTTTCATAGTAAGCCTGGTTGAAGCTTGTCGTTTCTGAAAATGGTTATTTTCGTGAGTGATTTATTTCTTATCTGAAATCGTTTATAAACAAAGGAACATAGGCACATTAGTTGAATAGATTATATACAGTAGGAATATAATTTCAACGCAGTAAAAATAATTCTATTTTCTTCTTTACAATAAGATTTTTGATTTAAAAATTTTCTTTTCCAATCACATCACACAGGGTTTGTTTCTATTATTCTTTTAAATTTTTATTTACCCGTTTTCCGTTTTCTGATACAGTTTTACGAAAAAGTTTTCTGATAATATTTTTATTACTCTGCATTCTGTTCAAAGAAATTCTGTAATTATAAAATTTCTTAAACCTCTCTACATTAAAACAGCCTCAAAAAATGGATTTATTGCACCACTGCTTCGCACTCTTTAAAATTAAAATGATTTTCTGCCCTTTTCTCTCAAAAAAATAACATTCTATTAAACATTTTGTAATATAATCAAATATATTATTCAGATTTGTAAATTATAATAAGTTATAAAAATTGCCTTAGAAACTGGTTGGTTTTCTATTACAAGAATATGGAAAAAATGCAGGTACTTTCCCTACATAGTGACAGGAGTTATGGAAGGAAGCCAGGAAATCCTTATTTCTGAGCAGTGTTACAAATAATTGAATTAATTATAAAGAAAAAAAAACAGAAGCGGATAGAATCATATATATATAAAACATAAAAGTAATTAGTCTATGTATGACATAATAGTAATAAAAATGTATAAATAATTAAATGAAATCACTATAAAATAAAATACTTTTTTAATCATTAATTGAAATAATTTGAGTATATATCCTCCCTATATTATAAAATGATAAAATAATGGTGAAAACATAAAAATTGCCACAAATCGAGACCTAATTTAACCATTGGTATGAGCATTGGCGTAAAACATTCGGAGAATCGTCACACCTTACGAGGCCTCCCTCAAACTTTTTTCCTAAACTGTGAGTCGAGGTAACTTCAAACATCTGTTCTCCCTACTACATAGTAAGAAAAATTCTGAAATGCTGGTCGCGAAGCGGTTAAGGGGCGCAACCTCCTAGTGAATTATGTAAAAAAGTACGATGTAGAAAATGTAGGGGATTCTGAAAATAAATAGGTATTATTTAAAAATCATCAACAGATGATGATGATTAACTACGTTAAAAAAGTAGATTCATTTCATTTTAAATAAATATGTGACGTCATCTGAAAAATAAAAAGAATTGGTCGGAATATGAAAAAAAAACCGGATAAATAAAAAATTACAGTCCATACACCTTTCATGAATTTTTTATGAACACTTTTAGATATTATGAACAGAGACTTTATTAGATCTGCCGTGCTTAAAAATTGTTTTTTTCAGTAAGTTTCTTTGTTTACTGTGTAATTATACAACAAATTTCATACATACAAAGATTTAAAATCTTCTTTTTGAGTTTTACGGGCATCAACTGCTATGGTTATTAGCCCGATGGAAATTTTTAGCTATGTAAAATGCCATGCCCGACCGGGATTCGAATCCGGGACCTCCGGTTGAAAGGCCAAGACACTACCACTACGCCACCACGGTGATTGGGAAAATCTCATATTTTAATTTTCAACATTGGATTTTACCAAACAATTTTTACTTCCTTGTACAAAGTAAAGAAAGTATTGTGATCGCGAAAAATTTCGGTTTTCAGATTTCAATGGAAATATCCATTTTGACCATCCCTGACTTCATTTTGACTAGTTTCGGCATATATCAGTACGTACGTATCTATCTCGCATAACTCAAAAATGATTAGCGGTAGGATGTTGAACTTTTCGATTTAAGATTGGTGTAACATCTAGTTGTGCACCTCCCCTTTTGACTGTAATCGACTGAACCAAAAGTGTCCAAAAAGCACAGAATCCAAAAAAATTTGGATTTTGAATTTTTCCCTTAACTGCAGTAATAAGTCCTCATTAAGTGCTTTTCAACGATGTATGATATGGTACTTATTTTCATTGGTTCCAGAGTTATACACAAATAACATTTTAATGAAATATTTGGAAATAACAAGGGGAAGGCACATCGATTCGAATCAGACTTCATCTCTTTTTTGTTAACTTTTTTTTTAATTTTCAGTATATTGATTTATTAATAATTATTTACCTCTGATTGTAAAAACATTTTTACGATAACTTATAATTCAATAATAACAGAAAAAAGTATGAAAAAATATCAGAAGTTATTAATGAAATAAAATTTTATGTACTTTTTATTTTAAAAAATGTGTATCTGTACTTTAAAAGGCGTACAAGTAAGTGTCCACATCAGATTTTTTTTTAAATGTTGTTCTAGGCTCAGCCACTCGTTTGGAACTTCTTTTATGTTTTTTTATTCAGCATTTTGTTAAACTGAATTCTCTTTCAGTTTTAAAAATTTCAGATATTTCAAACCCTTTTGAAGTAATAAGATTTTCAAAAAAAAAAATGCGATTTAAATAAAATTTAAATAAATTTTTTGCGATTAGAAATAAAATTTCCTTCACTTAGTCCGGTTATCACATTTACGCAAGTTTTGTTATCAGTGATGTAGATATGAACGTATTTTATAGTAAATTGACTTTTCATCATATTTAATTTTTTTCTTGAAACAATAAAAAATTTGTTCTTTTGAAGTTGCTGTGTTTATACTTTAGAACTAGTATAGATGAATTTAAATTTAATTTATTTGAATGCTTTATCCTTGTAATATTCCTATGTGTAAGTTTTCTGTAAAACAACATTTGTATTTTCTTATAAAATAACATTGATTAAGTTTGTTCAACATAAATTACGAATTTTATATGTTAGCTACAAAAAAAAAAAAAATTTTTTTTATTTCACTCATATCTGAAAATTCACTTATTTTAGATGATTTTACAGGATGTATTGTCAAAGTGGCCAAGACTGATTAGTTATCAATAGTTGACTTACTGTACCATAAATTCGATCATTTGATTTAAAGAGAAAATACACAATCTTTTGGAAAATTTACAAATAAATGGTGGAATAGTTTTTTTAAATTTATTATCTGATGTGGTATTAAAAACAGTTAGTCATTTTATAAATACTATTATTAATTGTAATTTTCCTTTTTATTAAAATAAAAATTGAAGTAATCATTGTTAAGAAATACATTTTTTTGAAGTGTGGTCCAGTAGATGAGTTTTTATTCTTACATACTCAACGGCTTGTGACTTAATAATAAAATAGAAGAGCAATCCGTATGGTCAGACCATAGTCACCTAATTGAAACGGTAAGGCAAACCAAGAATATTGTTCCTCAGCAATCTTGAGAAATCACTGATCGTGTTATCTAATAAACTGACCGCCAAATAATTCGGTTGGCGATCCAAACGATTTTTATATAGTAGACTGACCAGAGAGATTTCCTGCCGAGCGGTTTGCAACTTAAGATCATTATATATTAGGGTATTACTTATGTACCAGGGTATGTTGAGCATTTTACGCAGTTTTTTTGTTTGGTAGCGTTCAAGTATGTCAGTACTGGAGTTGCACGCTGTATCCCACAATTCAAGCCAGTAAGTAGATGAATGAAAACATTTTTTTTTTTTTTTTTGTAATACTGTGTTAAATTTTTTGTTCTTAACATAAACGCTACATTAAAATGAACTAAACTGGTTTTTTTTTTTACTGTTTATGGGAAAATTAGTCTTGTAGTGTAATTTCAACACATTTGATTTTTTATGTTATATTTTATACTATTTTATCTTTCGATATTCTTTCCAGCATATATGTGACAAAAAAACTTATTTTTAAAAAATATCAGGTTAATAAAATCAGCAATAGATGAACGTATTAATGATAAACTACTTGGGATTCAGTAAAAATTCGCCGACTCTTCGACACGAAATCTGTTTAAATCCGTTGTACAAAGACTAGTTGGTTCTAGCAAAAGGATTGTATACATCTTAATCAAAAATGTTGTATTTTGTGTAACTCGTAGTTGAAATTTTTAGTTATTCGATAAAAATATTTAAAAAAAAGAAGTCTTTCTGCTAAGACTTTAAAAACTTGCATGTAATCTGCTTTTTTTTCTTTTCTGTTATCCTAGTGCTATGCAGCAAGAAGGGAAGTTTGTAAAAAGTGAGGTATGGGTACTTTTGCGTTTCTCAACGTTTCATGACCGAGGGACTCGGTCACATTATGCTGATAGTATAATGTGCAGTAAGAAGATGTTGTTATTTCTATAATTCATATAGTTTTGTACTAATAAATCTAGTAAATCTAGTAAAGTTTTAGTCTGATTTCCTCCAGTAATAAAATTCTTGAACCGGAAAAAATTTCAATTACTTTTTAAAGTGAGTCTACTTCATATTCTGAATCTTTCAAAGATCATTATTTTTAAATTAGAGAACTAAGAATTGAGAGATATCAGCAGTAAGTTTATGTTTCATAGAATTTAATTTTTCCATGTAATTATATTTCAACGAAAAAATAAAATAAAAATATATGAAATAGGAAAATAGCACGTCAATTAATATTTTCCAATTAAAAAAAATGACTTACTTTTACTACTATTATTATGTCAGTATAAGTAAGTGAATATATACTCTAAAAAGTTTATATCTCAAAAAAAGTTGCAACCATTCTCAATTATTTCATTTAATAGATATATCGCTACTTATTAACTACGATTTATAGTTTATGTAAAATTAAGTACTGGTTTTTTTTTTTAATTTAATTTATTAAAAAAATAGATTAGAAAATATTCTAATGTATTAAATATATAACTAATTATATTTTTTTTAAATCTCTATTAAAAAGTCTGTTTAAAAAAATTGTTCGAATTATATAAAATTCTTCTAAGTACAATTAACCTACAAAATTTGTAAAAAGGTATAAAATAAAAAGGTCATCAAACAAAAAAATAATAGGAACTTATTCTGTTTTACATGTAAAACAATATAACTACAAAACTCAAGCGAAAGGTTAAAAACAAGAATTTCAATTGTATTATTTGAAAGTTTTGACCTCTATTACAATAAAATAATCAAAAATCAACTCACGTCTACGAATAAACACTAATATACTGAAATACGCACTCATTATTATTATTATTTTACTTTTTATTTATTTATTTTTTTAAATGCTACCTTAATAAAAGTTTATACACTTTCTCTTTAAAATGTTATACTTATTTGGGTAACTGAAGGTATTTCTGTATAACATTATTACTTAATGATTCTTAAATGTTTTCTGAGATTCATTAAGAATAATATTGTAATGAGATTATTTTGTTAATGATAAAATCTTTTGTAAACATATTAAATTGTATATATATAGAGAGCGCACACATAAACACAAAATAGACAACGAGTTTTTGATTGATTTAATTTAGTTAATCCATTTCTTTCTGTTCTTCCCCAATCTTTCAATGTAAGCATAATTCCTGCATACTAAATCCCCAGTTATCTATGTTACGATATTCACATTGTGCTGCTTCTCTTTTTCGTTGTAAGACGACTTCGTCCTTTATTTTATCAACCTACGTAATAGACCACATCCTCCCCACAGTATAACATTTCAAAGGCTTCTTTTCCTTTTTGCTTTTCCTATTATATGTTTCACTGCATTAAATTGCTACATTCTAGACAAATATTTTTCAGAATATTTTTCTAATTCTTAGTCATAGCAGTAAACTTTTTCTGCTTGCAAGTTCTAGTTAATCGCAGTTTGCTTTTAGTGATTTCCTTACTTCGTCCATTCTGTTTAATTTTATTCCCTAATTAAATAGACTTCTAGAGTATTGTGATGTCTACCTTAATATTTAATTCCCCATGATTCTTTTTACTGTTATATTTCATTATTTTATTCTTTACTTATTTTCAAACTGAATTTCTCCCCAAGCAATTTTTTTGTTGGGTATTAATTCGTTGATATACGTCTACCTTTTAAAACGGTAAGAAACTATAAAACTTTAAATTTATTCTAGTCGCACCCACAATATTCTTTTATTCCGTTACACATTAGTATATGTAGCACATACATGCATCTTTTATGCGTTGCAAATACAAAATACAGATATGGATTCTTTAAACCATTCGTCCTCAAAGTTGGCGATAACGCCCGCTTGTGGGCGCTGATGGCCTTCATGTGGGGCGGGGACGGTAGAAGGCCCACTGAAAATTGGGAGCGTTCAGGCGGTCTAGAAAGGCTGATTAAAAAAAGACAAAAATTATGTTTTCCTGATATTTAAAACTAAAATTAAATACCTTCTACACTAGGACAAAAAATTAAAAGGACACCTGTATTTTATGATAAAATATAATTGTATTCAAAATACTTTAACTTTGCAACCAAGAGACTTTGAGAGACGAATAAAAAAAGAATTAAAGCTTTAATACTCTAGTTTTTGACGGTATACTTCAGATTTCAAAAATCATCAAATTAAAAAAAAAGATCAGTGAAAAAAAAGTTTTAAAAATTTTAAAATTGTTCTTCGTGTTTGATCGAGCGCATGGGAAAACGAATTTTTTCTGTAAACTGCATTAAAATCTTTAAAAGCTTAAGACTTTTGCTTTAATTTATTTTTTTGTATGTCTCTACGATTTTTCTGAACCGAAGTATTCCACATTAAAGAGAAAAGGCCACTTTTGTCTTAATGCTGCATATCTCCCGATCTAAGCAACATGTTGTCGATACAAATAAATATGGAAATTAAAGCGTTTTGATCTGATGAAAATACTTCCCAATATGAATGAATATGCGAAAGTAAATTAAATTTAATTGCTTTCATTTAAAATGTAAGGTTCAAGGCTCAGAAATAGGATATGCCAAGTTTAAAAACAATAATTGCAATTGCTGTTTTCAAGAGCGCTTCTTAAAAACAGCAATTGCAATTATTATTTTTAACAGATGGTAAATTTAAAAATTTTCGGGGCGCTAGAAAAGTTTTGATTCTCAAAGTGGGTGGTGGGACGAAAAGGTTTGATAATCAATGCTTTAATCAATCTTTATAGTTTATTATCGTAAGGTACACAATACACATATTTATTTATATTCGGCTTAAGTCTTTGTATAACAACTAGAGTTGATCAGATTCAAGCCAACTTTTAAATAAATAACTTTCTGTTAGGATACTTCTACAATACAATGTAGATTTATCGACTTATAGAATTTCATTCGAAAATTGTATTTTTCAATTTCGATATGTTTTCACAACTAAAGTGAGGAGATGCCACTAATTTTGTGGTGTGATAAGATTTAAAAATGAATGAAATTATATATTAAACATCAACGTATTCCAGATAATACTGTAATAACTACAACTGAAAATCTTTACACAGGAAATTTCCCAATGAAATGTTGCCTGGAATAAAATTTAAATTCTTAAATTGTTTTTAGTTTTAACTGTGGTTCCAAATTATTTGATACTTTTTTTCATTGAGATGTTTTTAATTTCATTTTTTCATTAATTTTGACAGTAATTATTTTTTTTTTTATATTACACTTATGGAGACTGTCGAAATATGAATCAGATTCTAGTGTGTTAATTCTATTTTGATAATCGCTGTGTAACGCCATGAAAAACTAGCCGGTCTTTGTTTAACTGTAATAGTTTTAAGTAAACAATTTTTTTAATTTTACAATAAATTAGAGAAAATATTTTAATATTGCTATAAAAGATTGTCCTCCGATTCGAATCAATTTATATGATTAAATTGTCTTTTAATAAACTGGTCAGAGTCAGGCAGTGTAACCGCAAAACCAGTATGGTTGGTTAACCAAATATATATGTTCATGATATTTATTTCACAATAATATCCGCTCATTGCGAAATAAAACGATATAAGAATAGATGTTTTAATTTATTCACTATTTATGTTTTATATATGATTTGTTCAAACTGTTAAAAAAAACCGTTACTTTTAATACTTGTGAATATTTTTCATACTTCAAACATATTTTACTCACAATATTTATTCTAGAAATTATAAAAAAAACAGTTCCTGAAATTAATAATTAACAAAAGGTTGTTATTTAATGTATCTTTTTTTTATTTATTTAATATTATAATTAATTTAGCTTGCCGATATCATTACTTAAAATCATTGGGAGACCTTAAACTAGTTTCTTTTTCTTTATTCTGATAAGTTATTGTAAAACAATAATAGAAAAAAAATATTCAAAACAGCAAACTAATTATTGTAATACGTATTCGAATTAATCTCTGTAATTTGATCTGGTAGGTTCCGTGCTCGATTCTCGTGTACGTTTTTTCTTCATCCGTTTGGATAATTTTCTATTAGTTCAATCTAAATTTTTATATTTTCATATACATCGTGTGTAATTTTAATAAATATTTATTTTATTCATATCAATACATAATGTGTTTTACAGATTACTTGAAAATTGATTAGGTAATCTAATCCTGAGTAAGAAATTGATATACTAGAATATAAGGCTCAAGGAAATCCTCAATTTAGCACCATAACAATAAATGACGTTGAATAGATAAAAACTTAAATTTAAATTCCATATTATGGAATTGTGTCATTTTTTGACACAATTAAATATTTAAAATCTGTTTTAGGAAAAATGAATATACGTGTTGAATGGTCAATAATTGACTTGAAGGAAAGAAAAGCTCTACAAAAATTAACACCTTCTCTGTACTTTATTTTATTCTGGCTGGTAATAGCCTGTAACAGCTGTCGATGGATAATAATGTAATACATTTTTTACAACACGTGAAAAAATTGTTTGCCTGATACGGACTCGAATTCAGGCAGAGGTAGGCAGAAACACTACCACTTCACGAAAGCCAGCATTAATTCGTAAAATTAAAAAATACGCCACACGAAGTAATAATCAAAGAAATATTTGAAAATAATCCTCTCTACATTACATTATAAAGTGGTAAGAAAAATGCTGAAAACACAAATATTACAATAATTCGAGACCTAATTGATCTTCTGAGATGGGCAATGGCTTAAAGCACTAGGAGAATCAATTCACACCTAATGAGGTCTTACTCAAAATTTTTATGAGTCGAGATACGAGTGAATATGGTTCTCCCTATATTGTAACATGATAAGAAAAATGCTGAAATCTTGGTTGCGAAGCGGCTAGTAAACGTAGCCCCCAAGTAAATTAATAAAATTATTGCTGAAAAGAATAAAAAATTAATAATTTTTAATACCTATTAAATGCAGAAATTTCAGGCTTAATTATTTGTTTTAATCCACCAAAATTGTTTTTGTTTATTGTTTATAAAAAAATATTAATGGAATTTTAAATAACTTTATCAAGTATTTAAAATGTTTGCTTAATTTGTCGTAATAATAATTTTAAAACCATAATAAAGTCCTTTTTCTTATGAAAAATAATTTTTTTAATGTTGTATGTATTTACATATTTGTAAATATGCGTACGTAAATGTTGTTGAAATAATTTTTTTTTATACTAACCATTAGTGTATAATATTGTGTAATATCAGTGTATAATATCTTCGAATAATATTTACAAGTCCCAAGCAATAATTGACAGCCATTTTTTGTTTTTTAAAACTTTTTTTCTGACATTTGAAGTAACTCCTTTTCATTTAAAAATAAACAAATCAAAATATAAATAATCTATTTTTAAATCAGGAATGAAAACACGAATTTCTAAACGTTCTTTTAAATACTATTATTAGAAATTCAAAATCGTTTATTAAATAACATAATTCGTTAACAAAACGTTTTACTACTGTGCGTTTTTGTTCTGTTTACTATACATCTTTATTTTTACTAATAACGAACTCATTTTTGAATAATCTTCTGTTTGAATCCTGTAGTTTTGTTCAGTTTGTTGTAAACCGGTTGTTTTACACAATACTTTTGCGGTAAATACATCAGAAACTAATCCAATAAAACAAATATGTGTATTTATAGCAGCTCAGCTCATGTCATATAAAAAAGCTGTAATAATAAATTTAGCAGAGTTCTAACGTTTATTTACCCAATCAACAAAAGGAAAATAATTAAGAAAAAAAACTTTTATAAAAAAATAGTTATCTCAAAATTAAAATTAAAATTAGTTAACAGTATTTACCGTGAGAGCATTTATGAAATATGCAGTTCTAAAGATACAACAGCAACATCATGGGTGTTACTGTGTATGATGAAAACGAATATCAGCACTACATAACCGTTCCATATATTCAGAATTTGTCTGAAAAGCTTAAAAATGTTTTGAAACAAGAATTCAAAGTGGTATTTAAAAATTTCAACAATTTCAACCATTTTTTCTTCTTATTGAAATCGCCAATTGAGAAATTTAAACATAGTATATGCTAATATACTATGTTAAGTATTCAGTACATCCATAGTATGTTTAGTATTCATTGTTATTAATTCCAGGGACAACATATAGGGCAAACCATGCAATATTTAAAAAATCATTTGGAGGCACAACAATAACATGAAGTTACAGCCTTATCCCAACATGAAAAAGAAAATAAAACACAGTTTTAATTATGAGCAAGTAAAAAATTGGATGATGGAAATAATTTTAGGAGGTTGATACTTGAAATGATGCATATTATCAAATGTAAAGATTTTATTAAAAAAAGAACGGATATTAATGGGTTAAGTGGGATGAATGCTTGTATATCTGATTTAAATGGAGTGATAAATGATTAATATATAGGATTAGTTATTATTGTGTAAAAAAATTTTTAATTAAGTTATGTATATGATTTATCATTATTTATCAAATTTCCAGTTTGGTTGAATAATAAAATAAGTGAAGGCTATTAACCAGTGCATATGGGTCCAGTACTTTGATTATATGATTAAGTAGATTCTGATTTTTTAGTTACACTTTACACAACTTCGAATTTGAAGCGAAACGTCATGTTATTATTTTTATGTGTTCATTTTTGTTTTATTTAATAATATTGTAACATTATAAAATGGTTGTTTACCTGAATATTTATAAAATAAAATATCTATTGACTATATATATTAATTGAAGTTCAAATTACAAAAAAGGTTATATTATTATCTATCATTCTCACCAGTTGGTTTTATAATTACATTAATATTAGGATTTTGGTTTATACACCGTTGAAGGCATATAGTTATTTTTTATCAACCTAAGTTCTACAGGTAAAGTTTGGCTTCATTAAAGTACTGTAATCGGAATGGTTTGCCAATGATTTGAGTTTATAACTTATTATACAATTATTAGTCCAATTTTAATTTTAATAAAATTATAAACCAAGGTTTATGTTATTGATTCCGGATAGTATTATATGATCAACTGTTTATGATCCTAATAATTTTAATTTAGAAATTTAACCAGTTTTGAAAATAAACGAATGTTGAGCATTTCCAAAAATTATTATTAATAAATGTTTGATGTCAACAGAAAATGGGTTGATTGAGCTGTCGAATTGTGTAATACAAAAATTTTATACGGTATAAAACAATCTATTAAAATAGTTTACAGAAATTAAAATCGTGAGATTCATTAAAAACTATTATAAAGAGAAATTCCGCTCTTTATATCTTTTCTTCATAAGAAAATAGATTACTAATTTATTTTAATTTATTTTTTTTATCTTCTCTCTTTCTTTATAAAAGTATTTTCTTTTTCTTTTAAAAATAAACTTTTTTATCTCTGTAACGCAGTAGTTAAATTTATTATATATTAGCCTGTACTTCCGTGATGTAAATAAATACTCCTAGAAACTGACTCCCTAACAATTTACCAATTTCTAATGTGTAATAATTAAATCTTGTGGGTTATCTTTTGTGAGAATAATTACCCCAAAAATGGGCTTATCCATTCTAGCAAATAACAAATATTCAATGCCACCTATATTAAGGAAAGTGAAGTTTATTTTTTTGATTGCCTTTTTTTAATGATCCAAATATATTATTGCATATCTAGAAACAAAGACAAACAAAATTCAGTCCTACAAGTAATGCTCATCCCAGCGATTGACACAGTAATAAACATCATTAGCGTCATTATTTTCTAAAAAAGAATAGTAACTACGACTGAAGATTATGTACTTCAGATCGAAATCGATTTGAAGTACTACCTTTTTTTTGGCTTGGTGATACCGCTACGTAAGCTTGAAACGTGTGCGTGGGATCTGGAATTGTAATTATTTAGCGTGTGAAATATGCCACACCTGACCGGGATTCGAACCCGGGACCTCCGGATGGCGGCTGAGACGCTTCCACTCCACAACGGAGGTCGGATTTACATGAGTTACTAGTACAGAGAATGTGAAGCTACTTAATTAATATACAATTCTCCTTCTATTGGAATAATATATTATACATTTACTCCAAGTAGGATACTATTTGGAGAATTTTCCTAGTAAGAAAATTTGTTCTGATTATTTCAATAAAATTACATTTATTTTGTTACCTAAAAAATCTAATTATTTCATGTGATAAATGTGAAGATTGATTGTATTAATAAGTTATCTGAAATTCGTACATTTTTTAAATTTAAATTATTAAATTTGTAATATTTTCTGCATCACATTTCAGAGTAATTTACTTTTTTTTAAGTTCATATTATAAGTTAAATATCAATATTAACGTATCATTACTGATTTTAATATTACTGAAAACTAACATAACTTATTTAATTTTAATTAATAAATAAATAGATAAATTTACTTACCAATCGTGTAAAGATTTATGAATACATAAATGTAAACAGTCCAAAACATTGTTTTATCCGTTATCATTTTCACTTCCTTATTTTTTTTAAAGAAAATATCTTTAATAATAATATAATGTAAGATTATCGATTAGTATATAGATCGATTTATTATTTGAACACAACCTAAATGGGTTATAGATACAAAATTAAGTAGGTCAAATTTATTTACAAGTACCTTTCGATTGGTACTTAATTTTAATTTAAGTAACATATTTTTTACACATTTGTTTCACTCAAAAAAAAAAAAAAACAATTTCACTTCTAACCCACAATTAAAGTTTCCATGATCTGTTGTCACTATATTATGTTAATAGATTATGATGGTCCATATCTTGAATTTTTTGTTGTTTCATAAACAAACTTAACCATTATTTCTTAAAATAAATTTTAAAAACTGTGTATGTTTATTAACATTTACTAAAAATAAAAATCAATCAAAACACAACTGTTAGCACGAATATCACAAACAAAATATGAAAGCGTTCACTCGTATTTGAGTATTGCTTGTGTTAATGTAGAACTACCTGCTGAATTGACTGGCTGACGAGTACTAACTTCTGTAGAAAGGAGGAGCTGGTTCTTCCGCCATCTTGAATACCTCTACCTCTTCGTATTCTAGAGAGAACGTAAACAGGCAATGTTACAAGCTGTAATATCTTAACACCACTACTACATTATCGCCAGTTAAAATTCTAATATTACCGTGTAATGATACCCGTTTCAAATGATATACTAGAAGAGCCTTGAATGAATATTTCGTGTGTTTATATTTTTAAAACCGAACCGAGTTAAAAAGACTTCGTAGTACAGAGATATAAAAGACAATTATCTAAATTTAAAATATATAACATGCCCTTGATCATTTTTAAATTCATTTCCTTATTAAAAACCAATTAAAAAATTAATTAAGTTACGTATTAACTAATTACTTGTAACCAATTGTTTGAGACTTGATCTTAAAATTGTAAATATACTTAAAGATAATTTTTTTTAATTACTAGGATATTTTATATAAATAAATCAAGAGTCTTCCAGGAAGTTTATGCTAAAGTTTATAGGCGTATTCCTCTGATTAAAATAATTTGGAAAAGTTATAGAAACATTGGTTCGAAAACGCTTTTTTTAGGTGGGAGTAACGGAAAATGTCTCAATTTCCGTTCCAGTAGTAAAACAAACTCACATAAATTGTAAGAAGAATTAATAGTTTATATAATTTTCGAGATTGGTAAAGCTCAAAAAATTGAAATAAAAAAACACGCCTTTTCAGATTTAATATAAGTAATTTGTTAAATCTCCAATAAACTCACAAAAAATTTGAAACAAAATTTGTAAATAATTTAATTTAAGATGATTGATGTATGTTCGCCAACGGAGGGCTCGGGGATGAGGGCCTCGCTGCCATCATGCCCTCTGTGGAGCTGCCGGTCGCTCGTGGTTGCACGAGTGGCAGTAGCGATGAGACACGGAGACTCTCGAACCCCCGAGAAAAAAAGACCGATTTTCTCCGAGAAAAAAAGGCACGCTCCACTCGGGGTGTCCCCGTTAGAGGAATTGGCCCTGCTCCCGGAGTGGGGACCCAGGAATGGCCTAGTCGGGCCTGGTGGATCCTACTCTGGGAGTTTGAGGCGGGTGCAAAGTAAGATCTGACCGGCGGGCCGAGACGGGGAGACCCATTAGAATATAGGACACGCCGCTGGTTTGTTTTATACTTATCTGCAGGATCCGGACCAGGGGAGAAAGTGAAAAAAAAGAAGAAATTGATTTTTATTAAAAAAATAGAAGAAAAACGAAGCTAACAGCAAAGTTATTATACTTTTTTTTCATTAGTTATTTATTCGTGTATCGTAAAAAAAAAATGATACATGAAAAAAATATATAATCAATAATATTAATCAAAACAAATTGATTTTGTGAAATGTGAGAGTTTGGGAGCAAAGTTTTTTTAAATGATAAGATTGCATGTACGCATGTACATTAATATAAAGTGGGGTTATGTTGGCAAAATTTTAAGAAAATTGATCCCAAAGAACTTTATAAATATTGATCCTTCTTCCTTTCTTTTTCTATTTAGCACCGGAACCACCATAATGTATCATGTTTCAATTAACAAAATATACTGCCTAGAAATTAAACTTAATTTAAAATAATAGGGTATCTAATCCCTGTTATTAACAGGGATTTAGTATAACAGGGTACCTTGCATCTAGTTTACGCTAACGTGGATATTTATTAGGGTATCGCTGTGCGTATGTATTTCTCGCTAATGTTAGAATTCTTGTTAGTGAGAAAATAAATTTCCAGCATATCTGCTTTTTCGTTTATATCAGACTGCATTATTTAAATCAAAATTATACTTACAACTGATAAATAATAATTTCAAAAAAGAAATACAAGAGTATTAAAAACTAAAGAATTTATTAGCTTCTTTACAAAATTCGATCAACTAAAGAGGATGAAAATGTATGAATGTAAATGAAGTGTAATCTTGTACAGTCTCAGGTCGACCATTCCTGAGGTGTGTGGTTAATTGAAATTCAACACCAAAGAACACCGGTATCCACGATCTAGTAGTATTCAGATTCATATAAAAGTAGCTTCCTTTACTAGAATTTGAACCTTAGAGCTCTCGACTTCGAAATCAGCTGATTTGCAATAACGAGTTCACCGTTAGACCAACCCGGTGGGTCTATATTTACCATTTATGCCATATATTTCTTAACTTTGTTATTTATTTTGAAATCGGTTGTATATAAAATACCAAAAGCCGTTAATATTAAAATTAAATGAATTATTAAGTATTTTCTAATGCATTCTATAGTCTATTTTATTAAAATATTGCTTTAAATGGAAGAGTACATAATTATTTAATGAATTAATTATTCATTGTAACGGTTTATTTATAATTATTCGTGTTCATTGTTACTCCTTTTATTCATCATACATTTACAATTCAACAGATTATTTTAATTCATAATTAAATAAGAAATGAATGGGATATAATGGGAAACATCATAATTGTTTGGGAAAATAAAATTGGCGGGAATCATTGTCTGGCCACTTATTGTGGTAAAATCACTTGCTCCGTTCATAACAGTATTAATAATAATTTTATTATTTATTTATTCCTAATGTGTACGTTGCAATCTGTTTAACTAAGCAATACTAAGCAATAATGAGTATGATATGTAATGAGGTGTAGTCTTGTACAGACTCAGACCGACCACAATTTTTAGTTTTTGGGATTCGTGGATCATGAATCATCGATAAATGCAAAAAACCCTTATCCAATTGTTTGACTGATTACCATAATTTTCTGCTTCCATCACAGCTATGATGCCAGGAAAATTATAAGACGAACCAAAACTTTAAACAGTTTAATTTTAGCTTAATTTATTAGAAACGAAGAATTACAATAGAATTGCAGTGACAATGTAACAGATTTTCAAAATGATCACCAAAAGTAAATATGGTGGCAATCGCTCTCCTGAAGATATCATTAACTGTTCTTCTTTTATGGAAGTTGTAGTATATGTTTCAAAGAAGGTCAGAATACCATTCATAATATTTTCGGTAACAGCTATGTTCTGGCAATTTCGTTTTATCTGAAAATGAACCATTACTTCGTGGATTTTCAACTAATCTTGCATCTAGTTTACGCTAAGGTGGATATTTATTAGGGTATCGCTGTACATATTTATTTCTCGCTAATTTTGGAATTCCTGTTATTGAGAAAATAAGTTCCAGCATGTCAGCTTTTTCGTATTTATCAAACTGCATTATTTAAATCAAAATTATACTTACAATTGATAATAAAAATTTCAAAAAAGAAATAAAAGAGTATTAAAAACAAAGAATTTGTTAACTTCTTTAATCAACTAAATGAATAAAGGTGTAACCATCAATGAGTATACTGTTAAATTCGAGAAATATTTCAACAGTGCAAAAAATAACTGATAATTATTTAATATTAAAATTGTATTTACTGTTTTGTAAGTTTACTATGTCATCTTCTAGTTTAGAGAAAAATATCCATGAATAAAAATGTCTTAAAATAATATATCCTAAAATTCAATAAAAACATGGGTTTCCCAATTGAAATAATGAAGTTGGCCGCCATACTGGAAAAAGGGGAAAATTTCAATAAAAGTAATACTGTATTTTTAATGTAAGGAAAAATGTAGAGCAGGTTCCCCAGTTAAAGTTTCTCAAAAAACTTATAGTTTCTGAGATCCCAATAGTGGCACATTAATGCTTACTCAATTATCTAATTGTTATAATAAAAAAATAATGCAAACAACATATATATACATATACATATATAAAGCTGAAAATTGTAATCTAAATGGTTATGACATGAGATCTGGTAACAGTGTCTTCGAAAATAACATTCTCATTTCGAAAAATTACATACATATTACGCTATGATACTAGGGAGATGAGTGTTGAAGTAGTTTCACGTGGCTCCTTGATTGTTCAAAATGTACCTAGGGTAATATTCAGCCCCACAAAATTATATATTTATGCTTTTCACCACTGGGTCAGGCTGTATAGTGAACAGCATTACTTTCAAACAGCAATTTGAATTAGCCGTGAGAAAATTATAAAACAAAGACTGTGTTAGGTAGCGTTAACTTAAAATTAACATTTTCTGTGTAACAGAATAACAATCGTTATAAAACTCTAAAGATGTTTTGCGTCTCAGCGCTAGAGGAACTTCTTCAAGCAGCTGCGGCAATCCAACGATTCGGAAAACGTATTTCATATTCTACTGCAGCAGCTGTAGCAGTACCATTACACACACCCAAAATGAATACAATATCGGCGTATTCCTCTGTTGTAAATTATTACAGCATTACTTTAATGGCAAACCGATCCACATTCAAATTAAAATTCACAGAAAACCTTAGCTAAAACAGAAAAGTTCACAGTACACGATAGACTTATGTACCTTACAGAATGATTTAAACACTAATACAGAATTGCGCATTGTTGATCAGCTGTTGTTATTTTATTGCTAATTTTGAAATAATTTTTCAAATAATTTGTTGTATATGTCATTAATAAAAAAAAGTATTATGTAAGTAATTTTTATTTTACAATTCTGTAACTTCTAGTTTTTTTTGTTTTTTTTTTTTAAATGATTTAACAATAAATTTTAAAAAATGTTTCACATTACCAAAAAAGGTATGGTTTTTTTTTACATAAAATAAGTACTTTTAAGTAATTTGCAAATTTAAATAAAATTTGAATTTCCTACCTTTTCTTTGTTTAATTAAACTTTTCTTACACCATTTTCTTCAGAATTAAATTCTCCAAAAATTTTGTTTAAGGGTTTATGTGCTTATTGTTCAATTAAAAAAGTTATTGTACGTCAAACATAAAAAAAACATGATTTTTTACCCCAATTAATTGTTTTTCATCCCAGATTTCTGAAAAAGTACTTCAGATACACGGTTATGAGACCTATTTTATTCGATTTTTCAGGTTAAAACCTATAATAAATTACTAATTTTACCCCTTAACTAACGTCCTAAAAATTTCAGTTCGACCTCATTTCACCGGAGTAGCTGTAATCCTAGCGAAATCTTTCACTAACCGTTACTTGCAAACGAAGCATTTTAGAGCATATGTTTATATGAACGTTTTTCATTATTTTCACGAGTAAAATAGTTTATAAAAGTCTTGGAAGAACTTTGCGGTACACCCTACACCGGTTAAGTATACATTATCTCGCACAATTTGTATGCATGGATCTATAAATTTATTTTTAGTTTTTAGTTATAGGTTGTATGAATTTTCAAAAGAAATCTTTAAATAAAATAATATAGTTTAAAAACAAAAAATAATATATTATATAATACATTAAGTAAAATAATATATTTTTAAATTTCAAGGCAGTCTCGAATGCAATTAAAATCCATATTCAAAAAACAAAATCTCGATACGTAATGGAATGAGGTATGATAACATCACAGAACACTCTCCAGGTAAAGTAATCACATTTAAAAATTTTTTTTAATTTTTTTGTTGTTTTCGTTGAATTGATTATTTTGTTTACATTGATATTATTGATATATTCTGAAATTAAAGTAATGAATGATATAATTTGCTAATTTATAACCGTGTATTTTGATTTTATTTATTACCTATCCGCCAAGTAAAGGTCAAAGAAAAATGTATTTTTCAATTTATAAAAGTCATCTTTTCGTATACAGTTCTATTAGTAAGTTAAATACGAATATATTTATCTATGACGTTTATTTATTTATTATTTTATGTACTGTTAATAAATTTAATACTTTTTATTTTTCTTTCATCCTTCACTTCCTCACTTCTTGTAACCCTGAATCAATCTTGTTTTTCTACTTTCCTTCTACACTTTTGGAAAGCCATTAACTAATGAAATCGTTTCTCGAACGACATTGCGATAAAAAGTTACACAAAGTTAGCTATCTGGACTCTCTTTATTAGCTTTGAATTCAGTTATAAGCCAGTTTGGTAAGACCTTACATTTTCTACTAAGATGCAATTCCATCTGACTTATTCTTTGATTTAATTATCTATTCCAGAATTTCTACTATTACTTAAACTATAATATGTATTTGGATTAGATATTATGTTATTTATAGGTTTAAACACATTAACATGTATATATATATATTTTTTTTAACCTCCGGGGATCACCATTAGATATTAATTCAAAGTATGAGATGAATGATTAGTAGCGTGTGTGAAAATGCCATCCCTGACCGGGATTTGAACCTGGGATCTCCGGATGAAAGGCCGAGACGCTACCACTCTCGTCACAGAGGTCGGTTAAATATTTTTATTTGCTTTTCTTTAACTCACAATGTTTTTTTTTTTTCATTTTTGTCCTCAAATCTAGCATCCTTAACTTCCTGGCATTGCCTATTAATGAAATTTTGCACAGTTACTAAGGTCGGGTGACAATACAATATTCAACCATTACTTTTGCTAACATTCCCCTGTACGAAGGTAAATTAAGGGTGAGGGTATAAGAAATTGCAAAATATGCAAAGTGGCTATGCGGGGTTTTTGGGGTTGCAGCTGACAAATCTGACAGCCGTTTGACATAAAAAAATGACAAAAACTAGGTACGGATGAGAAATCTTTTATAAAAACTCATAAAAACATTTGTCGAAAATTGTGATAATTAAGCAAGTGAGATAAAAACTTCACCATTCGTTACCTTGTATAGTAAATGTTTGATTGAAAATTTTGTTGATATTTTAAAAATATATTAGAAATTTCAATATATGATGTTATCTTTTGAAATACAAATTAACCTACTAAATCATGCAATGTATGATAATAATTTGATTAAAGTATGACTAAAATGTACAAAGCAAGTTTTTAAAAATTTTGAAAAGTTTTTGTAATATTATTCTCGTAATATTTAAAATATCGTACTTTTTTCACCGGGGTGGTCTAGTGGTGAACTTGTCGTCGCAAATCAGTTATTTAACAGCTGATTTTCTCAGTCGAAGATTCCCGTGGTTCAAATCCTAGTAAAATTAATTTCTTTTATACGGATTTGAATAATAGACAGTGTATGCCAGTGTACTTTGGTTGTTGGGGTTCAATTTAACTACGCATCTCAGAAATGATTGGCCAGAGTCTATACAAGATTACATGTCATGTCATACACATCATCATCTGATCGGGCCGTAGGGGATTGCTTATTGATCATTAGTTGAAAAGGTTGCAATGAACACATTAGGAAAATAAAATTATTTTTAAGTACATATCTACACGGCTTTACTTGTTATATTCACAAGAATTTTACTCCGTTTTTTCATAATAATAATTTGTAAGTCAACATAAATTCAAAAAAAAATTATTTTTTAAAACTTTCCACGTCTACCACAAAAAATCAAGACTTTCAACAGGAACACAAGAAGTGATGTTTTGAAAAATCATTCGCGATGTTAAAATTGTTATTGACTGTTCACATCATTTTACTTCTTATTTAAAAATATCAACATATTACGGTTATATGCCCTGCGCAAGTCCCTTGTATTATCTTCATCGAAATTCTCCTCTAGTCTCAGCTGAGCTTTCGAGTTCCTGATGACTCCATAAAGAATCATCCAGGATTTCCACTTCCTTTTCGATTGCGTATAATTTTTATTTTTCCGTCCTTTTTTGTACCTTCTAGCATTGTTTTAATCAAGCACTCTTTTATTCCAACCTTTTATGACATAAAAATATTCTCAGCCAGTTAGCTTTCCTATTCTAAATTTTTCCGACTAAGTTTCTATTTTCGTTAACTCTCCTCATTATTTCTTCGTTTTGTCCATTTCATGTTCCCCAATTTTCCCATACCCGCAATTTAAATCCTTCCAATCTTCTTTTTCTCATGTTCCTGGTATCCCGTGTTTCACATCCGTACAGACTCTGCAAAGTACAGACTCTCGAAGTACCACTCGCAACGTAACAGTTCACAAGATGTTTCTTCAACTTCATCTTACTACATAATAATTTATTCTTTCTGTTAAGTACTTTCTTATCCATTCTTATTCTTGTTTTTATTTCATTTTCACTTCTGTTAACGTGGTAAGTACTTGCACTGTTCTATTTATTCAATATTTTTGTAGTCATTCATGAGCTTATTTTTTTTGTTTTCATTATTTCAGTTTTCGTAAGGTTCATTCTTTTGCATCCGTACAGACTCTGCAAAGTACAGACTCTCGAAGTACCACTCGCAACGTAACAGTTCACAAGATGTTTCTTCAACTTCATCTTACTACATAATAATTTATTCTTTCTGTTAAGTACTTTCTTATCCATTCTTATTCTTGTTTTTATTTCATTTTCATCATTTATCATCATTTCTTTTATTCTTTAAAATATCGTTTGAATATCTGCCGTTGCAGCTATTTAAAGAAACAATTTATCTGTACGTTTTTCTTCCTCTTAGTATTCCTTTTGATAATTTCATCTTCTTTTAGAGCATTTTTTATCATATATCTTCAAAATACTTATCAAGATTGGGTATAGGCAGAATCCTTGCCTTATTCCTCTTTAAGATCAAAACACTTGGTTTATACATCCTTTATTTTCATAGCAGTTTTCATTCGCGAATAATTCTTTAATTAATCTTCTATCTTTCCAACATGTTCTTTTTAATATTTCTACTAGATTATCCTATTTAATAAGGTCAAAGGCCTTTACCACGTCTAAAACATACACTAACTCCTTTACCTCTTTTTATACCTCTCATCATTATTTGTTCTCTCTCGTGTCTTTCCCTTCTAAATCTATATTGTTCTTCTGTAACAATTCGCTCTATTTTTTTTTTTTTTTACCTTCTGACACCATTGTAGCTATGCTACAAGAAGGAAAGTATGGAAATTAGTCAAAAAATTGAGCATGGGATTTTTTTCATTTCTTGACGTTTCCCAAAAAAAAAACATAAAAGTGGAGGTGATATTCGTACGTACGTGTATTGGCGTATTTGAAGCTTAATAACGTTTCACTGGATAAACTAATTTTGATAAAATTTTGTTTCGAGACTCGTATGTTTGGGAAGCAATTAGTAGGAAAAATTTTGGATCAATATCTCCAGGAAATGGGGTAGATAGTTTTTTGGGATCGATTTTCTCAAAATTTGGCGAACAAATCCCACATTACATTAAGCTTAATACATACGTACATGTTTATCTTATTTAAAAAAATATTTTGCCCCAGAATTTTCCCCTTCTCCAAAAATCGAAAAAATCTATCTTTTTATTTATTGCATATTTTGTAACCTAATTTTTCAGTATGTCGTTCTAAACATAGTAGTAGTGCAACTGGCCAGAAATATACCTTGGGTACAATATTGGCAGCGGGGAAGCCGATAAAAGTTTATAAATATCGATTTTTTAAATTTTTTTAAACTTTTTTCACGTATTTTTCCATATATAAGAATAAATAACCAATGCCAGAGTAGTATAATAACCTTTTATCAGCATTTCTAATAAATTTTTTAGGTTTTCTAGCTTCTGGTAAATTAATTTGTGTATAATTAAATAACTATTACGTTTTTTTAATAAAATTTTGCGGAATAGTATATGTAAAATAATATCTTGACAGAAACGATAATAATTAATATTTCTCTCATTAAATGCCAGTTGATTTCATAATAAAATTTATTATTATAAATATAAATTATGTAAATAATAATAATTTATTTTTAGATAAAAAAGAAAGTATACCAAACATTTTAATGAAAATTAACTAAATTTAAAAGAAAGTTTTTTAAATCATTTTTATTGTTATATGATCACCTAATGTACACATAATCTGTTAAGTTCAACTAACAAATGATATTCTCCAAAGCGGTGTGAGCCAAAGAATTAAGTAACAATTGGTTTGACATAATTTTTCCCTTAACTCTTATTTCTTAATTTCTTGTTCTATTTTATTTTTTATTATCAAATTTCGTAACGAATTACTAACTTCCTTGTGTTTTAATTCGGTGTGTTGAGATTAGAAGAGTTACTACAACCGTAACAGTTGTGTCACAATATTTTCACTTTGTATACTTCATGCTTTGTTTAACAAATGACGGTGAAATTTTCCGTAATACAGCATTCATTGTCTTACTAATTATTTCTATTATGTTATATCGCATAGAATATTTTCACAGCTCTTAATGGATTGAAAGAGTACATTCTGGATACTGCTAAAATCTTATTACAGATACTAAAAATCTGTTAATTACGGTAAGTTATTAGTATTATCCGGAAATCCATAGTCAAATTTAAAAAAATTTGATGTGGACACAACATTACTTCCTTTTACGCCTATTAAATTACATACACATTTTTTTTTTTTAAATGAAAAGTACATAAGATTTAATATCATTAATAACTTCTGATATTTTTTCATATTTTCTTTCTTTTATTGTTATTATTAAATTTTTTTTGTAAAAGTTTTTTTTAAAAACTGAGGTTAAATTATTAAAAAATCAATATATTTAAATTAAAAAAGTTAAAAAAAAAACAAAACAAGGAAATGAAGTATGATTCGAACCGCTGTGCCTGCACCTTGTAAGATCAAAATATTTCATTAATTAAAATTTTATTTGGCTATAACTCTGGAACCAATGAAAATAAGTACCACTTTAAATACTAAGTACCATTTTAACTACCACTATGATATATCGTTGATAAGCTCTCAATGAGGGCTTATTACTGCAGTTAAGAAAAAGAGAAAAAATCCCAATTTTTTGATTTTTTGGATACTTTTGGTTCAGTCGATTGCTATCGAGAGGGGCGGTACACAACTATATGTTACAACAGTCTTAAATCCGAAGTGTCAACGTCCTACGGCTAATCGTTTTTGAGTTATGCGAGATACATACGTACGTGCAGACGTCACGCGGAAACTAATGAGAATTTATTAAGAAATGGTCAAAATGGATATTTCCGTTAAAATCTGAAAACAGAAATTTTTCGATCACAATACTTCCTTTACTTCGTACAAGGAAAAAGAAGAAATAAAATCCTGTTATTTATACTTTGTACCATTATATTATTTATTGGTAATAACCCTTTGTTTTATACAATATAAAAAATAAAAATGGTTTTCTTTTTTTCTACGATTAAAAATAAAAACAAGAATTATGTTTTGAATTATTAAAAAATGTTTTCATTTTTATGTTTTTTGTGCTCAACATACTTTTTTTATTATTTCTATTGACGATAAGTAAACCGTTTGAAATTCATAACTATATAATTACTTGTTTTTATTTTATACTATTATTATTACTATTTTTTAATCGTATTTTTGCAAGTATGTAAGGCAATTATATTATACGCGTAATATGACATATTGTAATATTTTTATTAATTTTTTTTGATACTTTTATATTTCTAACTTTTCTACATAGCAATACTTTTAATATTGAATCGGTCAAAAAATTAAGCACACTGACATTTTAGTGTTTCTTGAAGTCTTCTCAGTCAAAAAATAATAAAATGATATTTTGAAAATAAAATTATGTGTTCAATGTTATATAAAGACCTAAGTGGCTCGATCAGGCTTTTTTACTTCCTTGTTCGAAGTAAAGGATGTGTTGTGATGTAGAAAAACGTCGGTTTTCATATTTCAACGGAAATATCCATTTTGACCATCCCTGAATCCATTTTGATTATTTCCGATGTAATTTCTGTACGTACGTACGTTGTGCGAATGTATCTCGCGTAACTTAAAAACGATTAGAGGTAGGATGTTGAAATTTTGGATCAAAAGTGTCCAAGAAAGCCCAAAATCCAAAAAGTGGATTTTGGATTTTTTTTTATTGCAGTAATCATTGAGATATCTTTAATGATATATCGTGAGGTATTTATTTTCATTGGTTCCAGAGTTATAGCCAAAAAAAAAGTTAATTAATGAAATATTTTGATCTTACAAGGTGCAGGCACAGCAGTTCGAATCATACTTCATCTCCTTGTTTTGTTTTTTAACTTTTTTAATTTAAATATATTGATTTTTTAATAATTATTAACCTCAGATTTTAAAAAAAAACTTTTACAAAAAAAAATTCAATAATAACAATAAAAGAAAGAAAATATGAAAAAATATCAGAAGTTATTAATGAAATAAAATTTTATGTACTTTTCATTAAAAAAAAAAAAAGTGTATGTAATTTAATAGGCGTAAAAGGAAGTCATGTTGTGAAGGCACATCGGTTCGAATCCGACTTCATTTCCTTTTTTTTTTTAACTTTTTTTTATTAATTTAAATATGTTGATTTATTAATAATCTATTAACCTCTGTAAAAAAAGTTTTACAATAAATAATTATTCAATAATAACAATAATTAAAAAATAAAAAATCTATTTATTAATAATAAAATATAGTTATTAGTGAAATAAAATTTATTAACTTTTAAAAACGTGAATATGTAATTTAATTGACGTACAAGGAAGTCATGTGGAGTTCACATCAGATTTTTTATAGTTGTAATCATTGTGTTAAAGCAACACACTGCAGAGAAAAACACAGGAATCTGCGAATATTTCTGTGTTAAACTGTTGAAATAATTCTTATACAACCTTTGCATTATTAATATTAGCGTAAAGAAGTAAAACGTCACGAGATTTTAGCGTAATTTACGTAATATTAGATTCGGATATCTTCAACAAAAAGTGGTGTGATGATGTTTCATTTAAGTTTTATTCAAATATTTGAGAAGTTTAAAAAAGTATGTTACTCGTACTTAATACTATAGATTTTTGGGGTTATCAGTGTAGAATAGTTAACGATAATTTGACATACATTTGATAATATTTACATCTATAAAAATCTATCATTTAAAAAAAATAAAACAAACTGAAAAACTTTTTATTATATTAAACAAAATCTTAATTACAACCATCTTTCCCTAGGTCTTACCTATAATGTATTATGCCTTCCATGTATTTCTTGATGTTACATAAATTCCGCAGCCTCAGTATATTATTAAAAATATTATTTCCTAGTAAAGCTTGATGAAATATGATAAAACCTAAAAAATATTAAAAATTACAAATAATTTTCATTGGTTTTATCAAAGAATTCCGATATTGATATTTCCTCCATTCAGGTATACATTGTATTTTAGAAAATTTCTGAAATCCTTTGAGAAAATTACGAAAGATTTTTACTAATTTCAGCCTAATTTATAAGGTTTAGTCATAAAGGATGTCTAGTACTTGCAGATTGTTTAGATTTGAAAAGAACTTCACAACTTTAAAAACATATCAGATTAAAACTTGAAAATTCGGTTGAGATCTCATTTCATAGAAAAACACATAAAGTTTGTCACCTAACATTTACTTGGTTAGATATGGCTCCCATTTGTATGCGACATACAATCCAGCTGAAGTCGATTTTATTCCAACTTTTAACCAGCAAATCGGGCGTTACCTCTGCAGCTGCGGCGTTAATTTGAACTCTTTTGGTCAACAAGATCAACAGGCAAAGGCGGTACATAAACCCGATGTTAATGAAACCCCACAAGAAAAAAATCTAGCGGAGCTAAATCTGGGAAGCGAGGTGGCCATGCAGTTGGACCTTCAAGCTCAACCCACCAACCTGGGAATCGAGAGTCAAGAAAATCTGGATTTCTAGGCGGTATTGAGGTGGTACTCCATCTTGCCGATAGTAATGGTGTCCATCTTGGTCATTATCGTTTAACTGAGAAATTAGAAAATTTTGAAGCGTGGGTAGATAAACGATACCATTTACTAATGCTTCCTGGAAGAAGAACGGGCCGTACAGTCTTTTTGCTTAGGAAACAAAAAAATTGATCTTAAAGCTATCATGAATGTGCTGCAAAGTTTCAAGAGCGCTTTCGCTATGTGTTTTCAACTTGCCACTGATATGAAACGTTGACTCATCACTAAAGATTACATTGTCTAAAAATGTGTCGTTGTCTTCAATTCTATCGATTATTTCCACGCAGAATGCAGCCGAGCAACGTTTTCATCATTTGTAATGTGTTGGTCCACGGTTAGTGGTTCAAGCTACGATTGGATTCAAGTGTAATCCTTTACGTAATACGCGCCAAAAGTCGTTTGTGGAATACCAACTGGTATTCCACAAACGCAACTGGTATTCCACGTGACGCAAGTAGAGTTGATTTCTTCAGATTACGTGCAAAGCTTTCTCTGAGTTGTTCCACAACAGCTTCAGAGATGCGTGGACGACCTGGTGTTTATTTTATATTTAACAGAACAACCTCTCTTAACGAAGGCTTGGTGCCAAGAGTAATAATGTATGCCTACTAGGAGGCTCCCTACCATAGTCTCTACAAAAATTACGTTGAACTGCAGTTGCTGACTGCAAATCGTGAAACCAAAATACATAGCGATCACGTTCCGCACCAGTAAATGTTTTACAACACTTTACATTTTAAACAACACTGGTGTCAGCGCTGTTGAGCGAATACGGAACTTATGAATTACATGAGTCAAAATTTGATGTGTTTTTAATATTTAAGTTATATAAATAAATTTTTAAAAGGTTTGAAAGCTGCAAAGTATTTATTGAATCACTCGGTAATATCAATAACATTTTCAGAAAATTATTATTACCTTGGTCCTTTACTGAATGGATACCTAATAACTGTCACTATCGTTTTAGTTAACGTTAAACATTTTTATTATTCTTATTTTCAATAGAATTTGATTTTATAAACAACACCTAAATGTTGATAATTCAAAATAACATTCATGTGAACTTTGTTCTTGTTTTTATGAGATAAAAAATTTCCCTTTGTCACTTATCAAATGACCCATCCAATTAAATTATACGTTATGATATTGCTAGTCTACGTTGAACGTCCCTATCAATAAATATCATGTTACCTTTTGATCTGTTATTGGAAAATAACACGGTATTAAATTCATTAACTTCAAATTTTCGGTATGTAAATTCAAATTACCAATATAACTATTTATTTCTATTATAAGTTAAGAATTTTTACAAATTTTAAAAACTAATCTAAAAAAGCAAATTGTTTAATATTGTACACGTTATATAATATTATTTGAAATGTGTATTTGTTAAAATAATTTTTTCATCTTTTATGTTAAATTGATTAATTAATTTGACTTAAAAAATGTTGCTAAAATGCACCCCTTTATTTAGTAGTCTAAAATATTTTGTGTTGTTGGTGTGTTTATAATAGTTTCTATTAGAGATCAAAGATTGGTTGGTCTGTGCTAGTGTAATGATAAATAATATGTTATTGTAATCTATTTTATGACTATTAAATATAAGCGAATGACTTACATGTGGGTTTTATACTTTATAAAATGGTTAATTTTTAGTTTTTTCTTTATATCTTACTAACGGTTTAAATTAAAAATTATGAAATTTGATGCGTTATTATTATGGGTATTGATCAACCAGATTTTTGTAGAAGTATTCTGTTAAGTGGTTTGGATGATATTAAAATGTTATGTACATTTCAGTTAAATATTTAGATTTTTGGTAAAAAATATACCAAAAGTGATAAAATGTTTAAGTCATAAAATTACTATGGTTGAAATTAGAAGAAGTAAGAGATGAGAAGCAGATTGGCACAAGTAAGGTGAGCTTATATTTTAAAATAAAAAAGGAGTTTTTAGTGTCAAATATAAATCTAAGGATTAGAGAGATAAAAGAGCTGTGTGTAGCACTTTAAGACAGGAAAACATTGAAAATAAGAAAAATAGAAAGGAAAAAAATTGAGAAATTTGAAATAATTAAGTAGGTAAATAAAGCGATCGTGTAGTGAAAAGTAGATCAAGCAAATTTGGGGCAAAAACTCGTAAAGAGAAAAACCAGATTCATAGGACATATATAATAAGGGTGAAGGTTTAGTTAATTTAGTGATAAAAGGTTATGCGGGACCTAAAAACTATAAAGGAAGACAAACGCTGATATATTCAAAACAGGTTACTGAAGGTATAGAATGTTGTAATTATGTTGTGGCTGTAATTGAGAATAGAACAGAAAGAAATGTAGTAAAGCGTCAAACAGTTAAATGGCAAACAATTTTTGAAGAAAAATTGATGAAAAATTACTCTTGTGGATTATTTCTCTTAAAAAATTATGTCGCATGTTCGCGGTTCCACCAGGATATTGAAAGTCAAACAAACTAAAAATTTCCTGTAAATACAACTTATTACCGTACAGATATATAAACAAAATTAATAATAAAAATAATAATTACAGTAATAATGATAGTAATAATAATAATAATAATAATGAATATATGACAAAAAAAAAATAGTAATTCAAATAATGACAAGATTTGTTTAAAGACAGCTAAATTATGAAAACCATAATACAGTCTAATTTACTAAAAACGTTTAAATGACTGACAAACTAATATTGCGTTAACAAAATAACAATAGAACAATGTATAGTGTTCATTCAATTCACTTTTTACAACTATTATTTTACTGTTTACAGTAAGATTACCTTACACTTTAGGAATGAGTAGAATACTATCACTTTCACTACTGATTATCAAAAACTAACCGAACAATTTCCTGCATTCACCCACTGACTACGCTGGAATGCTCGTGACGCAATCTTCACTCGTTAGTTACCATACGCTTGCTGATATCACCGTCACAGCAACTGACTCGAACTCGGGGTTGCGAAACTATACTCACTGTTATCGCTTGTTATTACGACTACACCAAACATGGCCTCACAGAACTACTGACTTTCTCCGCTAGTCTCTGACAGTATTTATATCCCCTAGTCTGCAGAACCAGTACCCGGCTCATCCTTTTCATTGTTAAACTTAATAATTTTCATCGTTCGCGCTCTTAAATTTTTCTATAATTTCTTATTCCGGTCCGGCAACCCTGCTGATTGTGTGAAAGCTTTGGGAGGTGGAATTGTCTGTATTATAAAGAATAGATTGTTAAACGGACCTTTTACTCTAAGAAAAGAATCCCTTTAGATTCTATTGGTTTTGTTTTTCATTATTATTATTATTTTCTCTTTCTTTCTTCTTTATAGGAAGAAATCCGTTCCCTGGAAGTTACACTGGTCCTGTTACAATATCACCAGAAATATATAAATTAAATATTAACTTAAGAAAGTATTTCGTAAACTCCTATCCAACTAACAAACTTTGTTAAGTTTACTTTTTTTTAAAAACTGAATTAATTTTTTTCATTTTACATTTCTCTGAATGAAGCGCTGTCAAAGTGTGAACAAATTACTAATATCAAAGAGGGTTATATTTCTTCAGCTAATAATAAAAAAAAGTTCTATTAACATTTTACTATTCAAATCTATCAACTTGGAAATTATTTTTAAATATCTTTTTCTAAAGGAGTCATTACCAAAGTGAGAACATTTTTAAACCTTAAATGAGTTTAGTAATAAACTAATCTCATAAAAAAAAAGTTTTTAAATCTTTCCTTTTTTTAAATTTTATCGTAGATTTAAAATATCTTGAATATCATAATACTTCTTCAATATGTTGTTACTGAAATCGGAAATACTTTTCAACATATATCTCAACAAAAAATCTTACTAGATTATTTTTAACAAATATTGTTTTTATAGTGTAGTTTATTATTAGAATACTTATTTCTTCTCATCATCTCTCCCTCTCTCTCGCAATCTCTCACTCTCTCTCTCTCTCTCTCGCTCTCTCTCTCTCTCTCTCTCTCTCTCTCTCTCTCTAGAATTGGATGAAACACATCTCTATAAACTATATATATATATATATTTTTATTTTTTTAAATAAAAAAGTAAGGTCATAATTTTTAATTGTGTCTTCACTGAGGGAAATGTTAAATTTTAAGTTTTATAAACCAATGAAGTTTTTGCCATATTATGACTAGATTCTTGGTGCATTTAAGACGGCCTTTAGCAAATACCGTGATGATCTAATACATTACTAAAATAAGCTTCCAGAGCACTTCAGTGTTGCTTTTTTTAATAACTTTGGTCTCATAGTGCTTTTTAATGAACGCAGCAAAATTTTACATTTTTCATCGCTATACCAATTTTATTAAGGTGAATGTGGCATGAAAATAATTGTTATTAGGAGCTAGCATTTGGATATTATCAGATTTTGTGATCCAGCACAGCATGGAAATAGAGCAAAGAATATCGCCTATTGAAATGGCCATTGATTTCTTAAAAATGACCACCTTAGGATTTAAAAAATTGAGTACAAAGAAAAAAGTAATGAGTTACGTTTATTAAAATACATTTTTTCCGTTGAAATTTTTTATTAAAGTGAAGAAGTGAAGAAGCAAACTTCTAGTGAGTTAAGTTGACGCAATTAAGATGATGTCAACTAATCCACCGGGTTGGTCTAGTGGTGAACGTGTCTTCCTAAATCAGCTGATTTGGAAGTCGAGAGTTTCAGCGTTCAAGTCCTAGTAAAGCCAATCATTTTTACACGGATTTGAATGCTAGATCGTGGATACCGGTGTTCTTTGGTGGGTTGGTTTTCAAGTAACCATACATCTCATCAATGGTCGAACTGAGACTGTACAGTTCACCTACACTCATAATTTTATCCTCATTCATTCTCTGAAATAATACCTGAATGGTAATGCCCGGAGGCTAAACAGGAAAAAGAAAGAAGAATATGATGTCAAGTAATTCCAGTTCATGAAAACAAGAAATGGTTCGGTGAGTTACTGTTAGACTATCATTGAAATAAATGATGTACTGAATTCCATTGAGTAACTGTTAGGGTAGTTTTGTTTGTAAACAGTAAAAGTATTTGCAGTAAAAGAACTTTATACTTGTCTTATCTATATTGCACTGTTGTTAATGCAATATTACTGGTTAAAAGTTTTAAGACTAGCGATCATTCTAAATTCTTTTGTCAATGGGACTGAATTATATTTATCTACCTGTAAATAAATCCTTTACGATTACTTTAAATTCTGTTTTGTATGTAATCACTGTCTGTTATTATTACTATTATTATTGTTGTGGTTGTGATTACTATGATTATTATTGTGAGTTGTTTATTATTGTCCTTTATTACGCTTATTGTCATTGTTATTAATGATTTGTCCTATTTTACTTAAATTGTAATTGTATAAAAATTTTCAATTGTCACTCTCTCAATATCCTGATCGAGCCGTGAAAACGTGACAGTGTGTATAAAAAAGGATTTAATTTTAATAATCTAAATAATTGTTTTTTTTCATTTTGATTTTTATCTATGTGTATGGCATTATCATGGATAAAACGATAAATAATTTTGTACGGGAGTAAAGAATTTAAATAATGTAAAAATTCCTTTAATCCGAAAAAATTTTGTTTTTAACATTTTGATAGAATACTAGAACATATTTCAATATTTTTGTCATTTTTATAATCTCTAATGGTTAAAAAACCAAAACCCAAAATACTTTTTTATAACTTTATTCATTTTTATAAGAAAAAATATAAGTAAATAATAAAATAAATAATATCATGAAGTAAAGATAAATTATATAATGATATTCAGCTTTATCACAGGTTGACAGCTGAAATTTAAGCTTTCTCTAAATGCAGAAAATTTTAGCTAAATCATTGCTACATCTGTTTACTTCGTCAAGGCTGTTTGTTGCACCAAGATTTTACTTATTCTGCTTTATAAATAAGAAGTTCTTTACAAAAAAACTAAGATTTAGTTGTATTACATTGTAATGCTGTATTATTCAATAAATTAGTGACATTTTTAATTATGTGCTGTTTGAATTCGGTATTTTTATTCACTTTCAAAATAGAAGTGAATATTAATATGCTAACGTACAGAATACTTTTAAACTATTATGTCTTCTTAAAAATAAAAATTTTCAGGAGTTATTAGTATTATTTTCAAGAATTTTATTATTCCAGATTACACTCGTCTTTTGTTTCCATCGTTAAAATAAGGTTTTTAATATACTATATACTTACTGAAATTAATAAGTCCTTTATAATTTATTTGAGGGCTATAATATTTTTTTTACATTTTCATCTGTATATATATATATATATGTGAGGATCATTTAACAATTAAAGACACAAACTTCTCTGAAGCCGAAACTGTTTATTTAAGCAATGTGAAATTTTTGTTCTTTTTAATACAATCTTCAGCAACATTAATACACTTGTCCCGTTTTCTTAATCACCTTATTTATTCCTGTTGGAAATTTTTTTTGCTGCAAATTCAACACATCTTTTTTGACATCGTTATTACTATAAAACTTCTCATCATGTAGCGCCTCCTTGAGAGTGAACCGAACAAATGGAAATCCAGTAGGCTCAAGTCAGGAATGCGTTGGGCTGATAGTCGAGTTTTTACGACATATGAGCGAAAACAGTAATAATTAAAGGATTTGGAATTTTTGACAAAAATCCATTAAAACATCTAATTTAGTTTGCACGTCAATAATAACAATTGAAATTTACTTATCACCTGAAACGTTCAAAAAATCATTTTTTTCAAAATATACAACACAGTATATCAGAACAGTAAAAATATATCTTTTATTTAAAGTTCGAGGTTTTATTACCGGATATCCCTTTTTTAAACATAGAAAACTGTCTCTCACTTCTAGTTTGTCTCCTTTAAATAAATATATAGTTTTTTTTAGCTCGATCGATTAAAACCGTTAAAAGTTAAAATAATTTATAAAAATTAAATTTTAATGGATCAAAGGCATTTATGACTTTTTAAAATTTTCCACTGATACTTTGAATGTTTTCAATTGTATTATTTCGTGTGGAATTTCCGATGATGCATTCTTTGCCCGAGTAAAATTTAGATTGTTCAACCCTCTTTAAGATATGTAGCACTTCTCAGTATTTCACTGTTTTCCATTCAATTAAAAAATATAAGTAACAGAATAAACTTTCCGGAGGTCACGGTCAGGCATAGTATTTTTCATACGCTACAAATTATTTATATTCCCACGAACAAGCTTCAAGCTTATATAGTGAAATCATCAAGACTAAATTCCCTTAATACAGAAACTGTCATATTAAATTTATATAATAACTTTAAATATACGAGATTTAATATCATCTTCATTAACCTGTTGATGAGAATAACATTTAATAGAGACCGCAGACATACATCAGTAAACCCTCTCTCTTTTCCCTCCCTCTCTCTCTCTTGTAAACCTACACACACGCGGTAGTGGTTGACTTATCGAAAATTAATTGTTGCCAAATTCAATTTGTTTACTTCTCATCACTTTGTTTCAACAATCAAATTATGAACACGAAATTTGATTAAATTGCTGCATTTAATTATTATTTAGAATCATTGACCACTTGTTGTAAAACTAAAGTAATCTTTTTGAGAAGAATAAATATATTATAATTGTTATTGGTAACAGTATTAATAAAAGTTAAATATGCTTACCTTGTAACTTTTGTAAATTATTTAAAAACAAAAATGCAATAGTCAGAACTACTTTTTTGAATTATAAAGATTTTTAATAGACAGGAAATCCCTACGTTTAACAGAGTTTAGTTGTTATTCTCTAGGATTGAATTTCACCTCCATTCCGGTAGACTTGCCATGTTGACAGTGGTATTATTCGGATCACTGAAGAAAGCAATTGGAAATTCTCGCTGCTTTCCCTTGGGCGGTTTCTATCATGATGCATTTTGTACAGGATAGTCTCTGCCTTTTAACATTATGACACAAACGGATATATCTTTTAAAATGGTGATCTACTTTTAAAATACAAAATGTTAAATCTTTTGCAAGAATAAAGATAAATAAATAAATAAATTAATTATCTGTAGACATTACTTATTTTTATAATTGTATGTACTATACTATTTTAAAACGTATTATAAATCAGATATCATTGTGACTAGTTATCAATTATGATAGTTTGTATTATTTCTCTTCATTCTAAATTTCATTTACTGTTAATATAAATAATAAAATCTACCGGGTTTACTTTTGAAATAATACAAACATTCTTATATACGTATACATAAAAAAGGTTTTACAAAGAAGTTATTTAAAGGTAATGAAAACACTTCACGTGAAAAGAGCGTATTTTTAGTAATATGTTGAAAGGAGGTCTATGTTATACATTCACTTTCTATACATATAAATAAATTTTTGCAAAATTTTATTTTATATCGGAAGAGCCTTCTTCATTTCATTAATAATTAAAGGGAACCGGGAGGGAAAAGATTGGGTCAGGAACGCTTCAACACAATTTGAGTTTTTTTATTTGAATTTGAAAGTAAATACATCGCTTAAATACTTCATTTAATTGTTAACTGGTTGGGGGAAATAAGCCGGTTTCTGTGAAACCCCGTTGAGGGTCCTATAATCATCCTTCATTTATTAAAAATTGAAGAATTAAAATTTGATGTAGATCTAACTAAAAGGGATGTTGACTTATTTTGTAAATAATGTATTATTCCAGGTTTTCCTTCTGAGGGACGGTTACATTAGTTTCGCTTTAAGAAGCGTTATCCTATTATACGTAAATGAACCGCGTGGCGTGGTAATAGACGACCTCGAAAGTTACGCGTACAAATTATATGTTTTATGTTTGATTTATGATCTGATTTACGTTTGATGTTTTCATATGGCGCCGAATGAATCGATTTACTTACATTAATTACATGGCACTATAATTAAAGTTATTTACTGTTGACAAAAACACGATTGACGATAAAGTATTAAATAAATACTGGTGAGGAATAACCCGGTACATCTGCACTAAAATAAACGTACACGCTGCAGTAAAATTTCACTATTACAAACAATAGCTAGGATAGTTCTTACGCTGAACGTGATATAGAAGAATAACCAAACCAAACAGCATCAAAATTATGATGTTTTATCGGGAATTAAATGCAAGATAACTTGTGGAAAAGAATAATTTAAAGACTTCTGAATTTTTATTTGTGTTGATTAAGAAATTGAAGGCTTAAAATGCCTAGGGAACAAAGAGGCTGATTTTTTTCGAAACCTTTGAATTTTGTTACTTGTTAAAGGATCAATAATATCGCAGTGTTTAAGTAACATGTTAACTGGAAGTTAACTGGAAAAGATTAGAAATGTTAGGATATTTGGAGAAGTAATAGGATTCGAATATCATGTCAATACTAGATTTGTATTCGTCTTTGAACGTAAATTACATTTTGAAAATGAGTAGGTCAAATAATATAATATTTACACTTCTTTTAGCTGTGAAAGTTGGTGGATAAAAACGGCTCTGCTCGGAAAGGAGGCTTAACAGAACATACAGTTATATTTTATTCTACATTTCATATAAAAGAACCTTATTTTCACGATGTAAATGAAAATATAATTTCCTAAAATCTAAATTACATTGTTTTTTATTTTATTTTAAGAGCTGTGGCAATAAGATATAGCTTACTGACATGAAGTAACTTATTAAGCTCCTGCCTTATTATCTATAAAAACAGGATAAGGGATTTTTTTTTATGCTGTCTTTGGCGAAATCATCTGTAATATTTTCTTCATTATAATATTTTTTCTATTGCTGATCAGCTAAGAAAAATCTATAATTTTTTTTTTTCATGTACTCGTATATTGTTGATGTGATATTAATTAGCAACATCAGTGACTAAAGATAGAGAACTTTGATTTTGTTACGGGAATTGAATAAAATAATATCATAGGCGTGCTATCTTTTTAGCTTTAAATTAAATTATGTAGCCTTTTAAAGAGATCTGTTTACTCTGATGTATTATTTTCTTTGCTATTTACAAACTTTAGGAATATTATTTGTAGTAATCACTTTTATTCCTTTATTTGATTATAATTTAATCGTTCTTTGATAAATATCCCCATCCTCGAAGATAAAGAAATGTGATTTTTGTAAGTCTATTATCAGTAATATATTTTTTTTGCTTCATTTTTAAATTGGGTAACATACACCAAATATTGAGACAAGCATTACTTAAGACTAGCAATTAATTAGAACAGTTCTAAGATAAAGCTCATTGTGTTAGTACTGTAATCAGAGAAGTATTAAAATCTACTTTTCTCTAGGAGTGTAATATTACGAATTAACTTTAACGTCTTATTGTTTTATGACGGTTTTCTCTGTCTGACTGTTTGCAACTCTGGTTCGAATATTTCCTTCAGTTACATATTTCATTACTTCTATTGTATTAAAGTTGAAAAGCAATAGAGATACGTGAGACTGTACAGTTATCTCAATCTTTACCATAGCAGAGTCACTTTTCTTATTCTTCTACACTTTATCTAAGCCATCTTATTCTGTAAATATATATGTATATACAAGCATATAAAGTTTTTACTGACTCGCTTATAATTGATTCTCCCGTTACATAAATAAGTAAATTGGTGAAAATTTTCAGAATTTATTAATTTAACTCGTTAGTAGGATAAAAAGAGGTCTAATCCTCAAAAACGTGTCTTTCTATAGAAAATATGAAAATCCTTTCCATATATTTATGAAAAAATATAAGCACTGCTTATTTTGATTAAAATCCATAATGGGTTAAAAATTCATCCTTATGCTTATACAAAGATTTAACCGTAGGAAGAAAGGGTATATCGGTTGGTTATAAATAACTCTCTTTTGTATGACAAAACAACTTTTTTTTTTGTCAACAAAATTAAATATCTGTAATCTACTCTCTCTGAACAAGGAATAGTTGTTTTTGAATGTCTAGAATTGACTTCCAATCGCACCTCTTTTATTCTAGCTGCTATCCAGATGGTACAGATGCCAATCGATGATAATGGAATTAAATTTTTGAGCTTGTGAAAAAACACCATGCCTAGCCGGGACATGAATCCAGAATCTCTGGATGAAACGTCGCCACGGAGATTGACTTTTCACAACTAATATAAATTTTTCCTGTATTGAAAACGACATAGTTTTTAAAATAAATTACATTATATTATTTCAATGTTATACAAAAGAAAGACAAATTGTAAAATTTTAAGTTAATTTTAGCTTTTCTCGTTCTTATGTTTTCATTTACGTTTATACAGTTGGTGAAACAGAGTAAAATTTAAAATATCAGAAGCCAAAGTAGAAGTAAATTTTTTTTTATTAACATACTGATGTCCCGTGAATTAAAAAATATACTTATATTTATAATATAGCCTTTACATTTTCTTAAGTATTGATGTATTTGACCTCTGTTTAGTTTTCTATCCCAGAACAATTTACTTTAAAACCATGACATTTGATATCATAAGCTGTGTATTAATTTTTTTTTAAATACATTTTTCTTTTCTTTTTAATTTTTTTGTTAGTTTTCATAAAATATAGAACAATTGGTGTTACATTTTGGGAAAGATGACTTACAACTACTTTGATTTTTATGTTTCGTAAAGAAAATAATTTCATTGGAATTACTGTGGGAGGTAAAAGCATTAATTTTTTTTCAAGTTAACCCCATCCATTTAAATCTCATGATAAGTTTTTTCTAATTTTGCAGTTTAAAACCTTTGACTTGAAACTTTTATTTAACGAGGAGGTTGGGAATATTTTATTCTAATTCAAGTGGATCTAAGCAATTATATCAGAACGTTATCGTTTAAGGGGTGTTTTAAATTCAGCTTTAACCTTTGGTAGTGTATCTGTAGTGTAACTGTTTTAAGATTGGGTTAATTTTATGATTAGTTTAACGTACTTTTTTTATTATTTTTGCTTAGAAAATAAGTAAAGTTTTTAAGAAATAAATTTCAAATTTATAACCGGGAAATAATTTCATCTCAAGCTTTATGAAAATTCGGGATAAATTTAGCAAATTTTTTCCAGGTTAAAAATGTTTAAAAAGTCGATAAATTCCAAGTATATAACGGTCCATGAAACCCCTTTAGTTTACTTTTATTTTATAACTTAAGCGCTTATGTATTTATGCAACTTTGCACAATTCAGTGTATGCAAGGTTGCCTATAACCACGGCTTTTTCTAAGAATGTTCTTCACGTTTTCTTATTTGTATTAGTTACAGTCGTTTCCAACAGATGTCGCACACAATACATACAAATAAGTTTATTTTAATTTAGCAAAGATTTTCTACCTTACAAGAATTACATCCTGTTACTCATATAATTAACAAAAGAAAATGAACAAGTATGTATTACATACTTGTTCATGTTTATGTATTAGATATTTAGTGTACAAAGTATTTGATATTCACAAAATTATTTTTTTTAAATCACAATAGCTGATTCGGTACCTTCCTCATGCTACAAACAGAATACTCAAACAGCTGTTATTAATTTTAAAAATCAGGTGGATTTTGTGCAAATCCTGTAATATATTTGTTATTTTCTGTTGTTATGATGGATTTTTGTATCAAATAACGGCTTCATCCATCGATTATTAGCATAATTCATGTACTTCTTTCTGTATGACGTAACTGTGGTTTTGATTCAAACTAGAAGAATGAATATAAATTTATATTGATTGATGTTAAATTTATTTTTATTATGTTGGGCATTAAGTTAGCCTTCGTTTGCCTTCGCACATGTTTGTTAGCCTAAATGTTTGTACATATAAATCGTTTTTTAGGTAGACTTCATAAGTAATTCATTATAAATTGCTGATAATTTAATTCAAAATGTATATTATATAACTTAGAAAATTACTTGAATTAAATTTAATTTCCGTGAATAATATTTGTATTTATGTTTAATGTTATAATCGTGAGGTTAGTAAGCGACCTAACATGAAGCTTAAATCATACTCATAAATGACATAGCCATTCTCAAGAATAGCAAGTATCTAATGCCTGACTTAAAGAAAGTTAGACGTTAGATAGTTTACTTCATTGTGCTAAATATATATCAACATTCAAAGCTCACTCAAATTCATAGGACAAGTTAGACCTTCATTCTATTCATCACAAAGTGAACATCACTACTCTCAGAGAAAGAAAATGGTGCCCTTTATTTCAAAAGCTTTACAAGCATCAAAGCAATTAAAATTACTGAATCAGAATATGTAAAGAAACAAATTTCTGCACCCTTTTCTTTTGAGAAATGTATGCCATAAATTGCATCAAATCATCGGGTTGGGTAGAATAATTAATTTTATTTACGCAATATAATAAAAATTATTTATCTAGTTATCGCATACATACAAAGTATTTTTAGTTCGTGGTTAAATAAACATTTAGAGTTTATTATTAGGATTTTTAATTTTTATTAAATCTAATTTAATCTGAGTATTTTTTTTAAAACCATCCTTTATTTTTTCCGAAAAACCTTAATAGCTCAATTTTATTTCATATTTAATTTGTTTTTGTAAGATAAAATACCAATTTTGTAACAAAAAACTTTGAACAAAAGATTTGTAATTTTATGTTTTTGAAATCGTTATTAGTACTTCTTTTTATTGTTAAATCACCATCTAAAACAACTTTTGCAGGTAGAAAAAAAATTCTTAAAATACTACTTATATTCATTCATTTATATTATTTATGAAAATATTTACAATATAATTTAAAGCACTGTATTGCGACTTGTGACGTTATCACTAAACTTGGCTTATGACCAGCTGGTTAAGCTACTGATTAGGAAACTCATTCTGACCAATCGGGTTTAAAAATTGAGCCAATCAAATAGAATGATTGTTATTCATTCAATAACGTTCTCCGAAGCAAACAATCAAGCGTTATCATTGAAGTCGGCTAAATTGAGTGCCCATACGGCCAGGCCAGATCATCTTCGAGAATGCATGTGTGGAATCTGGAGAAGTGATGCAGCAGATACTTTTCACAGAGGAGTTCGACCACCTCATCACTACCAATTTTTAGAGTGATAAAAACATTTATTGACAAGCCCAAACGGTTCTTTCCAAAATACTTTTAAGATTGAAGCCGAAGGCTTTGTTAGGCTTCCGACCACCTTAATGCAATCCATTCTGTTATTTTTTGAGAAACGATTAGATGGTAAGATTAAGTTTTTTAGTCGGAGGGAATACATTCTATAGGTACCACATGGCCTCTAATCCCATGGTAGTGTGAGACTGTCCTTGCGAGCCTACTCACTAAAACCCTTCCTCATGTACTACATGGGATGCCGGTCCAACCTTACGGTATTTTCACAGCACCTCATGAGTCTTGTGTCCATCCACACTCCTCATGCTGGCCCCATAACTCAAACCCTTTTTTTTTCGTTTTTTAATCTAACCTTTTTCTTTATTTCTGCTTGAGGCTGGACCTGCTTAATATGACCATAGCCCAAAGGGATATTCTGAGGTAATTATTCACCCATGGGCTTCTTCCGCTATCTTTGTTCGGATGATCTTAACTAACATCGTGGACACCGCGTACTACGATCATTCCCTCTGTAGCATTGTGACAGTGATATTCACTGCGGTAAGCACCGAATTCTCTCCGGCTTCCTTATGCTGCAAGAACCGTTCTCATATGAACACTGTGTATTTTGTGGTATGTATCTTTCAACAATACACATTCCACAGAGGCTGTCAGTACCCGCGCGCGCACAGGTATGTCTTAAAACACCCGTGACCGTTAAGGAACTGTGTCAGCTAGTACCCCGCTTTGCCATGTTTTCAGCATACCCATCTCTGAAGGCCAGGGATCAGTCTGTAGGTCCATTTATCTTTCGTCGACTGATCCCATCTCTCCTGCTATCTGCAAAGAAGCGATATCTCTGCATCCGCCTTACCCGCCCCCCTGTACATCTCTTCCCTCTTTCGAACGAGTAGATCCAGGGACGCACGTCTGACCGTTTCATCGGCGGCATCGCCCGAGATAGTCGCCCTTCGGTCCTTTCGAAATTAAGATTTGAAAGTCATATTTTTTAAAGTAATTTTTCACCGTAATAGATTTTAAACTCATATGATAAGCATAAAGATAATTCTAAAAGTGTACCTTAATAAATTCCTAACGAATAATCTCTTCTCATTTTCTTCGCCAGTTTTAATCATATTTTATAAACGGTTTTCCGGTTATCGTACATTTTTCAAGAAATAATTACGGATTATTTTATGTCATTTTAAAAAAGTAATTTGTACGGTTTGTTGTTATAAACTGGGAAAGTAAATATGAAAACGGATGAAGTGATATTGGTAAATAAAAATTCAATAAAATATTTCACTCCCGTACAGCCGATGTACTTCCTCAAAATATTATTAATTAGCGCCTTGTCTTATGATCAGCAGTCTACAGTAGCGCGTGTTATCTATGTTATTACTCACCGTTACAATACCCTTACTCTATTGGTTTTAGAAGTTCTTTTAAAAGAATATTTTTATTTCAATCTCTTTCACCGTCGTAATCATTACGAACATAAAGTATTTAATAATTATTACATTACATTACTACGCAATATTAATTGTAATAAATATATATGTATGATAATTTATAAAACAGTTTCATATTCAGCTTAACAAATATCCATTTTTATTTTTTATTTTTTTTTTAAATAACTATAACCAGGTACAATTTAAAATATTTCCGATAACTTGAAAACCGTTGGGATTGTAATTACAAATTATAAAATATTAATTACAAAAAAACTAATAACATTTAATAAATAAAATCATATTTATACATTCATATTCCAAACTCAAAAAAAACTCAGTCGTCTGTTTGCTATTATTATAATTAAAAACATTGTAACCAGAATTTAGATTGGAAATATTTCATTATCCAATTTAGATTCATAGGTAAAAAAAAAAACACAACAGAAAATTCAGTTTTATTTATTCAGGTAATGCGGTTCAAATATTTTAGTTTGTAATATATTTAATTTATTGATGAAGGTTAAAGTAAATATAAGTAATTTTTTTACTGTAGCAATAAAAAGTCTAGTAAACTATTAAAATTTATATTATTTTTTTAAAAAATAAAATCAATTTGCGTAAATAAATACTTCTTTGCTTCGTAAACTGTAACAGAAACAAATAATAAATAAAAACCGCTCTTCAGTTTATTAGTGGATTAAAACGCACAATTCTATATAATTTAGTGTAGAGCTGGCTTTTTGCAAGAGGGAGATGTCATGGGAAATATCATTCTGTGTACTAGATTACTTTTAATTACAAATGTATCGATATCCGATTTCTTTTGAAGCCACATATAGATGTCGAAATGAATGTAGACATACAATTCATTTCACATACGTTTAGAACGGTTTTAAACAGATCGTTAAACCGTTAGGTCGGCTCAGTAAAACCGACAGTCTTCTGTATTTATCATCTTTCTTCCGTTATGACCACAAATATAAGTAGTGGTAAGAAAAACAAGAATAACCAATCTAATTTTATAGTATACATAATGTTAATAATGCATTTATAATTGAATATGGTTGATGTCAACTATTATAATTTTAATTGAGATTGAGGCATATCTTCCAATAACCGAGAAGAGCGTTTGGGTACATCAGTTTCCAAACTTGAGTGGAATGAACTTTAGTAAAGTTGGATACATCCTCGAGTCATGAGGTTCTAGATACAAGAAATTAAAGCTGCCCGAAAAATTATTAGTTATTTATGTTCTATTTTCAAGTAAAATGAATAAAATATGCCCCAATTTCCTGTGAACTGCGAAGGAAATAGGCAGTAGCTACTTGATGATTTTTTTGAGTTATCTTTTGACTGAAATTTTTTGTCTCATTCTGCTTTTTCTTCGCATTCGCATCACTTTTAATTTTCTTAATCCTTTTTTCCCATCTTTTGTTATCAAGCACGCTTCATCACTGTTAGCACCAAGTGATGGTGTGAGTATCGGGATTTTAGATCGATGCTATTATAAATTTTGAAGTTTTTTTTTTTTAGTAGGGCGGAAAACGCTTTTGTATTATCAGTATCAGGGAAAAACAAAATCTGGTGTGGGCACCATATGAATTCCTTGTACGCCTATTAAATTACATATACACATTTGTAAAAGTACATACCATTTTATTTCACTAATAACCTCTGATTTTTTTTCCATATTTTTTTTTATTGTTATTTTTGAATTATTTATTGTAAAACTTTTTTACAATCAGAAATTAATAATTATTAATAAATTAATATATTTAAATTAAAAAAAAAGTAAAAAAAATGAAATCGCATTTGAACATCGGTTCGAATAATAAGAGCTCTCAATAAGAGATTACTGCAGTAAAGAAAAAGTCAGAAATCCAGTTTTTTTTTTTTAATTTTGGGCTTTTTCGACACTTTGGGGTCAGTCGATTGCAATCAAAAGGTGGTGTGCATAACTAGATGTTACAATTTTACTAAATCCAAAACTTCAACATCCTACGGGTAATCGTTTTTGAGTTATGCGAGATACATACGTACGTACAGACGTCACGCCGAAACTAGTTAAAATGGATCGAGGGATGGTCAAAATGAATATTTCCGTTATAATCTTAAAACCGAAATTTTTCGCGATCACAGTACATTCTTTACTTCGTACAAGGAAGTAATAATACAATATTACGAAAGTCAACGTATTTAAGTAATTATTAGATAGTCGAATACAGATGCAAGGCCTTAAAAACAATAAGATATTTCGATAGTATCATCGTATTGTTTGCTAGAATATCCTGGATGTAAGCTCCTAATTTAAATTTACGTAGCAACAATGTACAACACACACAGTCCGCGAGGATGTGGTGCATCGTTAGTTGGCAGTTGTAGCGGACAAAAATGCGTGCATCGGTGTGACTCATTAGGTGTCCGTGTGTAAGATTAGTATGCCCTATTCGCAAACGGCAAATAATAACCTCTTCTCTACGCTTATTCCGGATTGAAGAGCTCCGCGGCTGCACAGTATTCTTGATGTGTCGGAGTTTATTATCTACTGTAACAGTCAGTCATCTTGCCAGCATTCTCGAAGTATGTTTAATGGAATTAATGAAATCGGTAGAAGTAACACATTTGGTGAAAGATGATTAGCTTCATGTGTCTTTAGCGGCGGAATACTCACGTTTTTTACTCTGGATTTCCATATGGCTAGGGATCCAGGAGAAACTCACTTGTGTGTTGCGATGGTTTAACTCAGCGATTACATTATCCATCTCGGTGACAATAGGATGTGTAGAATACAAATCGCTACAAATGAGGATGTAACGGTAATTTGGGTTAATTATATTCAGTCTTATCGATGGATAAATTGATTTTTTTTCAAATGGAATGATTTGACCCGACCAATGAAAAGAGCGGAAAGTTGTACATTGAGATATCTAGTTACACGTGTGACCTTGTAACTTTTTTCAAGGTCATAAGGCTAACTATTTAAGGCATGTCCAGCTAAAGGGAGTAACCGTTTAATTTTATGAATGTAAACTTTCACCAAAGGATATTTGTTCTCTCTCGTTATTCAACATCAAACTTTCAAAATAATAAGAAATAGAAATATTTAAGTATAATAAATTTATTATGACAGGGAAAAATATTTTTTATTAAGCTATAAGTTATATGAATCGTACACATTGTTCCATGGAAATGTGTAGTTTGAAGGATAGGAAAAAGATTTTTGCGTAACTTATAAAATAGATCTGCATGGAATGTTTTGTTTTTCTCTTGAGAATAATGCAGTTTGTTGGTTTGTTAAATTTTTTTTATTTAATTTCATATAATGATACATTTTTGAACATTAGGTCTGCACTAATAATAACAAAATTAAATAAAGAAATAATAAAATTGAATTAAAAACACACTGAATATTTTTGTTTTCACCTGATACCTCTGCAAAGGAAACACCGCCAAGGCAATCGGTCCTCGCAATTAAGCAAAACTCAGTCGCAGCGTGTCGTGGCAGCAGTTTCTGCCGTCATTGTCTTGCCCTTCAAGGGGCTCACCCAAGGGTGAGCCCCTGGGGGCTCTCTCACCTCACCCTGGGGGCTCTCCCCAGCTTCACTGAAGCAGGCCAGCCTCCCTTCTGGACAGCTTACATGCCTCTCTGCTGGGACCTAACTAGTAGGCTAGGGAAGGGAAGGCCTTCCCTAGCCTACTAGTTCTCGATCCGTATTTCATGCACCAGGAGTTCCCGCACGACCTTCTCGTAAGTTGAGGGTCCACCATACCACCATCGGGGGCAGCGCCGACCCAGACACTCTTGCGTGTATGTAGACCAGTACATCCTGTGCATGGAGGCTACCTCCCTTGCCCTAATCGTTGCCACGATTCATCCCTTTTTTTTAACACACCCACATTATCCCGTTTTTGTTCGTACCCGACACTATTACACATTTTTTTTTTTTTTTTTTTTTCCACTCTACTCCCATGGGCCGGTCTGACTGGTTGGTATTGCGCCACCCAGGGGAGTGTCTGGTAAACTCTAACGAGCCTCTCCGCCTACCGGCTGAACATCCGGCATGGCAGGTCGGCTCGCCGGTGTCAGCTCTTTTGAGTGATTTTCTGTTTGCCCATTTGGAAACCACGACATACCTCAAATAGCCGTAACGTGGCACCGGGTCTTATCTTACTCTTCTTCTTCATCGGAACCTACCTAAACCCTTGGAGTCCTCAGTGGATCATTGAGAACGACACACCTCAGCGTGCCGTCTCCCATCACTGAGGCTATCCACCCTACCCTATTCTACACTAGTAACCTAGTCGCCTTTCATCTATATCCTTCTCTGTTAATACTGCTACTATAAATTCCGTAACCTTCTTCCAGTTTATTTCGCTCCTCAACATGTGCTCTAGGACCTCTGCTGGGCTCATACCTATTATGCCACAGTTCCTCCTTTTAATTGCCCACCTCTCGCAGCAGAAAAATGTGTGTTCTGCATTGTCAATTCTCTCACAGTACATACATTCTGGACCTGGCCTTCTTCCAACACGATGGAGGTACTCATTGAAATTGCCATGACCTGTAAAAAACTGCGTGATATGATAATTTAACTCACCATGTTCCCTGTCTAACCATATTGCAAGATCTGGAATCAGCTCCTTGGTGCGTCTGGCTGGTCCATCCTCCTGCCATCTATTTTGCCATCTATGTCTAAGTCTATCTTTTGCTTCATTTGCTTCGAGGCCTTGCGCCCTCTCGACTCTATTTAGGGCCATTAAGTCTATTGGTGGCACCCCAGACAACACGCACAACGCCTCATAGGAGACCGTCCTGTAAGCTGAAACAACCCCCAGCAACAGCCTCCTATGAGTACTAACCAGTCTGTTCAAATTTCTTTTAACCCTGACTGAGTGCCACCACACTGGTACTGCATATAACATCATAGCTGTCACTGTGGACGCTATCGCCCTTCGCTTAGTGTGTCTTGGAGCTCTCTGCGAAGACATTATTTTATTCAAATTCTTAGTCATCTGTTCACCTTTGGCACATATGTCTATTATATGCTGGGTGAACCGGCAATTCCTCTCATAAGTCACACCCAGGTATTTAATCTTTTCGACCTCTGTTATTTGTTGGTTTCCAATTTGGATAGCCGGACGGTCTAAAATCCTCTTCCCTGTGAACATAATATATTTACATTTTTCTATTGCCAGCTGGAGTCCCCTCTCTTTCAACCAATTATCTATTGTCCGTAACGTGTTGTTATCACTCTCTTGTACATCGACAGTTGTTTTACCCTTGATGAGTATCGCCAGGTCATCGGCATAGGCAATTACTTGTACCCCATCCTGATACTCTAGTCTTAATATCCCATTGAAGGCCAGTATCCAGAGTAAGGGTCCCAGTACAGACCCCTGTGGCACACCGCCATAAATATTGAAACGTAGGCACTTACTCTGCGTCTCCACCAAGCATTCTCTATTTGAGAGGTATTCCCCTATCTGCCTTTTTAAATAAGGACTGATACCAATTTTCCACTAATGCCCTATTTATTGATTCCCACTTAATAGAACCGAATGCATTTTTTACATCTAAAGCTATGAATACGGGAATACGCCTCGTTCTCCATGTGCCGCTCCTAGTATCCTTAGCCCAGTCGATCACCTTTGTCGCTGCCTGTATCGTCGAACGACCCTTCATGAATCCAAACTGATTTCTACTAATGCCTATTGCTTCCTCAAGTTCCTTAAAGATTCGGCCAGCGAGCATCTTCTCCACTACCTTCGCCATGGTATTTAAAAGACTCAATGGTCTGTATAAAGGTTCTCCATTCTCATTTGTGCCTTTTGGGATAAACACCTACCTAGATTCCTTCCAGATTACTGGAAATGTCTTGTTTTCTAATCCATGGCTGGCAACACCAAGCATTTCATAAGGAATTCTCTTTATCAGCCCTTTAAGGAGTGCCGCTGGAATTCCGTCTGGACCCGGGCTCTTCCTATTACCCAGTTGTGCTACAGCCAAGTGCAGTTCGGAGAACGTGAAGCGTCTGGGTTCGCAATATATAACATTTCCTGCAGTTTCTAATCTACCGGGGAAAAGCTCATTAAATTGTTGTTCTACCTGCTCATTATTTAATACGGGCAGACGCCTTCCAAATCGCTTAGTGATTATTTTGTATGCCTGTCCCCAGGGGTCTCCGTCTAACTCCTCGCAGAGTCTGTGCCACTGTTTTTTCTTAGACATACGAATAGCTTTGTTTAAGGCCCGTCTGGTCTCTTTATAAGCCAGAGATGCCTCCTCGTACTCCTGTCCGCCTCGCATTCTGAGTCTCTGCTTCCTTCTTCTGCACGATTGTAGGAGCCCTCTCAGTGTTTCAATCTCCATATTCCACCAATACACTGAGTGTCTATTGGCTCTTCTGTGAGCTACTCTGCCCATTTCTTGTCTTATAACGTTAGTCAGGGCAACTGGTGTCAGATTCTCTATGTTGATAATCCTTTCGGCCGTTCTATCGATTATGATCTCGATCTGTTCCTTTGTAAAACTACTATAGGGCATTTTCTCTCTAGTCACATAGTCTGAGCCTTTTATGGTAATCATAGTGGCATGATGGTCACTCGCCACATCATGTGGTAACACTCGCCAGTCCCAGTGTTCCCTACTCCATCTATCGTCTATGATTGTTAAGTCCAAGACTGACGAGTGTCCTCTCGCCTCATGACACAATGACAGCTAATTGCCCCCATCATATCCGTAAGGATCTTACCTCTGCGATTGGTGTATGCGCTCCCTGCTGCAATCGCTTTACTATTGAAATCACCTAGAATAATGACTTTCTTCCTAGCGTTATTTACTACTCCTTGTATTATGTCTAGTCTTCTAGTAAATTCATGTATGTCACAGTTTGGAGACACATAGGCACCAATCGCTAGTGTTGAATCCAACTCCACCGCCAACATGCCTCCAGATCTGGACGTCAATCTCCATGCTATCCTGCCACTTACATCCATAATTGCCACGTCACCATTTGTATCCACCATCCAGCCTGATCTAGCAACAAAGTACTTGTTCAGCTCCGTGATTATCAGTAAATCAGCCCTCTGCTCTATGACCAGTTCACTAACCAAATCATGAGACATGGTGCTTCTGTTTGCGTTAACCATTATCACCCTAAGCATTTAAATGTTTTGAGCACCCCCAGCCTCCGGTACGGTGTTCTTGGCTCCCACAGTCCAGGCAGCTACTATGCTCCCGGCATTCAGCAATCTTGTGGTCTCTGCCCCCACAATTGAAGCAGAGATCCATTCTGTCAGGGCCCTTGCACTCATGTTTACGATGTCCAGTATTCCAGCATCTGAAGCACTTTTCCTCTGATTCCCTAACCCAGCCAATCCTCAACCTTTGTTCCACCAGCTTACAGGCAGCCCTATACGAGGTGATAACTGTAACATTTTGGGTCTCTGCGTACCCTTTTCTAATTGACGATATCTTGATGTCCTCATCAGTACCTACTCTTGCAGTAATTGCAGCAAAAATTTCTGTCTCAGTGGTGTCATATTCTACATCCCTGATGTGAACTATTGTGCGCCTTCCCGCTCTTGTACGCAGGTCAACATGCAAATCTGCCGCCTTATCTCGTAGGTTACTTGTAAACTCAGCAGCTTTCTGCGCTCCCTGAATTCTCAAGTGGAGTTCTTCATTCCTGCCCTTACGTAAGGAGATGACCTCTTTTGCATCTTCGCTACTTACTGCAGACTTCATCGTTTTAAGTAAATCAGAATAGGATTTTCCAGCTGCTTTGATAACCACAGTACGACTGTCAACTGCCGGTGGTGTCGACTTTTTAATATGGGCTTGTCCAGACTTGCCTTGTATAGCTTTACCTTCAACTGGGATTGTAAGCACTTTAACCGCTACTTCCTCGTCTCTCCGCAAATAAGATATTAATTTCTTTATATAGTTTCCAATATTATTATTGGGACGACAAAAACTAAATTACCAGCCTGAGGAATAATCTTCCTTAAAGCCCTCAATATAGCTCCCATTGAGGGCTTTAAGGAAGATTATTCCTCAGTCCTCAGACACTATTACACTTTGCGTTCTGTTATCATAACGGTCCCTACATTCTGGATCAATGCTTTTCGCTTTATATTTGTATCTCTTCAATATTTGAGTTATTACCTTCACTGCATCTATTCTTTTGTTGCATGATTAATCCGGTACACATAAAGTTACATATATACATACATTAAATTATTACAAGAGAATATTATGGATTAAATTGATTAGTACAGTTACATAAATTACATTTATATTTCATAAGTTTCAGTTACATATTATTACATAAGTTAAAAGAATTAAAGATATAACGGTATACAAGTTACATATTTATTGTAAAATACATGAGCCTAACTATGGAGCCATTAGTTCTGTTTTCTCCCTGTTTCTTCCCTAGGTCTGAGGATTTGTGTGGTCTACTTCGTCACCGTCTTCCAGTGGCCGTCCCCTCGAAGCATAAAGTTCACCACATTGTCCGGGGTGAATCTGATTTACCTAGAAGTAATTTCAGATTTAATGATTTCTTTTTTCGTTTTCTAGCGTTTTTTTTTTTTTTCTCGTAACAATGTCAGATATACTAATGAGATACCACATATTATACTAATATAATATGCAGTGCATAGAGTGGTAATTTAAAAGACATCAATCAAGATGTTTTGACAAGAAAGTAAAATGTATATGTTTGTTATTAGTGTACATTAATTTTCAAATACTGTTTAGATCTCTGCAATCAGTCATTCAGAGAAATTGCGTAAATTATATGATTAGACAGATAGACAGAGATCATTTGCTCCCTGAAAAGTACTTCTAGAACTCGGTATTACATTGAGTGATCCTTTAGAGATGATGATTCCTTATAAAATACACCTTCATGAGTATGTGCATTCTGATTTGAGAATCTTAAGAATTAAGCTATCTTAAATGATAAAGATTGCTCGTTAGAGTGTTTCTTAAGTTTGAATATTACAATTCTCCCTATTTTTGTCACATTCTTCTGCTTCTTCTCTTCCTCGTTCTTAATCATTCTTCTTAATTTTCCCACTTTTCGAGGTTTTCATTTCACCTTCTCACCATTATCATCCACTACCCCTGTTTTTCTTCTACTCTCTCTTTCTCTCTCTTTATTCTCTTCCTCATTTTTCTCTTCTTCTTTCCATCCTTCTTGTACTTCTCTTCTTATTTTTCTTTCGAATTCACGCTCTTTTTGCATTACCAACTTTCAAGATTACCTAAATTTAATTCTCATATCTTTTAAGGAAGAATATTTATTCTTATCTGTTTATTGGTATGTTCAATCCTTGCATTTTAATTCAGTTTATTGCGTCATCGGTAACATTGTTTTATTTCTTCATTAGTATTCATTATCTATTGCTTTAATAATCTTATTACACACAACACAGATAATATTATATTCCAATATATGAACATGATATATCCCTTTGCCGAAGAGTTTGAAACTTAGTAACATGTTTCACAGTTAAGGCAAATATTTTGATGGTCTTATTATATCGCAGAGCACTTTACTATTAACTTATGTAGTCTCATATCATTGCTGAATTTATTATACAAACAACTGACGAAAAACTAAATAAAGTACCCTTTATTATACACTTTTTAACATAATTAGAATTTGCGCTTGTGTAAAACGCACCAAGCAATTAACCACGTAATAATAAAGAATGCTTTTTTCATACTAAACCTGGACAATTTTTAGACCAACATTTTCCAGTTTCCAACGGTTTCGTAGAAAATAAATATTTCAGTTAGGAACGGTTATTTAAAATAAATAAATAAAAACTTGTAAATTCGGTTTAATAAGCCAAATTTCAATCAGCTGTCTACTTCTTACGTTAAAAAGTAGTCAAACGAGGTTATCTAATAATTTAGAAAGCATAAATATATAGATGCGCAGTAGTTCAACCTGGATTATTGAAGTAGTTTTGACACTGTCAGCAATACAGCGTTGAGGGTAGTGTACCGCGACAGGCCGTCGAAGGTCCAGTAACCAGAACCAGAAGCCCTCCAGTCCAGTAAAAATGAACCAGTCCAGTAATCCATCCCATTCTACGCATTAACTGAACTTTCTAAAATTGTTCGATAACTTTTTTTAGTTTTTTGCAATTTGAAAACAATGATTGATAATTAAAAAATATAATTGCATCCGTTAAAAAAAAGGGAAAAAATGTAAATTCTTTTTTTTTTATTTCGGGGAGATTCAGGGGAATACCTCTGCACATCTTCGTACAGATAATCTTCAACAAAATCGCGAGCACAGTGTGCGACGTCTTTTCGATCCACAGGATGGTCTCCATGATATCTAGAGAAAACACGCCAATTCCCTCCAGCATCCCTATCCTATGCACAACAGTCACATTCTGCGGACGATCTCAACCTCCGTGTACACCGATATTCTTTGAAACACCCGCGACCGGTAGGTAATGAAACCGGTTCAACTCTTATCCCTTTTCCCGTGCTTTCGGTCTAGCTATCTCCGGACGTCTGAGATCAGCTTGTGGGCCCAACTCCCCTTCATCTATCGATTACATTTTCCATTCAAAATGGAGAGATATAATTGCAGTAACTTACTCAAGTTTAATGGATTTTTGATACAATAGTTGACGGTTATAAGATTTACCGAAATAATCTTACAAAAAGGTTGTGGTGTGTGTCGCGGGATACATCAATAATAATTTAATGGTCAATATTCACTTTCTGAATGTAATTAACTTCTATATTTCTTTATAATACAAATTCCTAGTGCGTAGGTAAAGTATAAATTGTATAAGGATACAATTAATTACTCATTTCCTTTTTGTTATTTTTTCACATCCTCTACTTTTGTCTGCTTCTTTTTTTTACCCGTTTTCCTTCGCTTCATGTTCTCACAATTTGTTTATGAAACGCTCATGCATCATGAGAAGAAAGAATTTTGATCAAATAACTACCAATATAATTAGTATCGCTACAAGTATTTATAGTAATGCAAATACAGGAATATCTTTATCAATAGACGAAATCAGTAAATTTGATTGATATTCACTTAAGTAGAATCTTTTTATATTATTGTAATTTAAATTATAAATGTTTCTTTGTGTATTTGATTTCAAAAAATTTGATAAAAATGTTTGTCAAATTTTTAGTTATCACTTTACGTGGGATCATGCATCTCTGTTAATTAATTTCATCATAATAGTATATAATACAGTACATACTACACAATAACTTAGAAATAGCTTATCACAAGATTATCCTAATTAGGGTATTCATTAATGTTGTAAGGCAAAACAGTTCATATAAACAGCCAAGAAAGCTTTCAGCTAATTAAGTTATGTATTTCAACATATATATTACATCATATGCTTATGTGTTGTCGCTTTGATAACTACTGTTGTATAAGTTGTTAAAAAGAAATAATTTATATTTTAATTTGTTATACACCCTCCGAAATTGCTAAATAATATGAAATATTCAAAATGACCAAGTTTATAGGTGTAATAAATTTTGTAGTGTTCTATATATTTTCGATATTTATATTTTATTTTAAATTAAAAAAAGAACTCTTACCTAAAACCTTTGATAACTGGAGTCGGTGAACTAATAAACTGCTTATTCCTCTGGTGTACGGTAGGATCTTCTTTTTGTAGAAATCGACAGTAGTCAACAGTAATCATCGATTCGTCCTAACTACCTTTGTAACGGTGCTCCATTTGTAACACACCTAGCTGAAAGCGTTCTCGTTCTAACTGCTCATCACTTACAGCACCTAAATTTGGTGGGAAAAGTCACGATGAGAAATGCAAATAATGAACTTTTAATGACATTCGAAAATCGAAGTATTTAAAGTTCAATAAAAAGTTTTGCACTAAAAGATATTTTATTTTTAAGAAAACCACTACATCCTTAAATGACTCCATGCGGCTAGCTCTACGTTATTCAATTTTATACCGAAATGTTCGTCATTAAGAAATATTCTAACTTGACACCTAAGGAATAGAACCTCTTTAATTTGGCTACACTTAACTTGGTCTTAAATATTTAAATCTGTCTCCTTCTTTATTCAGAACTTTAAAAAGATTCATCAACTCCAATTTTATCAGAAAAATAATTTGCTGAGGGTTGATTAAACGAAAGTAGATAATTTTTTTTGTCCAGGAATGAAAATGTCTTTTTTACGCATTAATATTATATGTCATTATTTTCATATGCTTTCATTCCAACAACATGAATTACTAGTATAGAAAGATTCTTGTTTTTAATTAAGCAGTAGCACTGCTTTTAAGAAATGCGGTTTTGACGAATCGGTGAATAACCATCAATAATCAAAATTATAAGCAACATCCAGATAGACATCAAACTTCCTATATCACAAAACAGAGTTTTCATAGTGAGATATTTCGTGTTTATTCTTCTTTATTTCTGTTTCTAAAATATGAAATTAAGCACGTACTTCAGCACGCGAGTTTAACCACCAGTAATTTTAGGTGCACTGAGAGATTGAGTGCTTTCAGAGAGAGATATATTATTCTACGATGAGTTATTAGTTAAAATGTGGTTGGGTTGATTACACACTCTTATTCATATCAGGTATGTTTGTAACGTACTCTACAACCTCGCTTCTATTATGCTTCAAAAATGACATAACAGAGATTTTTAAAATAAGATAAATGTAAAACGTGACGTAATAGAGAATTTTTGATTACGTTTTCTGTTTCAGCATTAAAAATACTTCATAAAACACTCATTAACGTATCCCGAAAATCTTGTAGATCAGTGTTTTTTTTTAAATTTTTAAAAATTCTTTTGATTTAAGCAATTTGTATTACTATATGAATGAACTGACTTGCACATTGATACTAAATAGTTGATCAACTTCATGTTGTTCGTCTGTTACCTATACCATGTTGTAATACTTTAAGTACAAGGAAACTAAATAGAATTTTAGCTTCTAAGCAAGCAATAATACTCTAAAATGCTTTTTTATTTTCATCCATAAATAAAATATGAGTCCGAATAATGTTAGCTATTGGTCATATTTGTCTTAATGTATTTATTTATATCAATCAGCTGATGTTAGACTTTCAAAAACCACTTTGGTATAAATAGCTTACTTCTTAAGCAGAATTTTTATATTCTCATACATCAGTTCTAGAAAACAAAACCAAAAAAAAGTTTGTTTTTATTTGTTGGGATAAGTTTGTGCTGCAACCTTGCTGCTAGTATATGATTGAAACTCAAATCAGGTTCCATATCACTGGTAATTATTTTAATTTTGCAAAAAAGAATATCGTAATTATTTTACGTAGTGTGCTGTTAAATAAAGTGTAATTGTCGTTTCTAATATTAACATTTTTAATGTATTTATTTAATGACAATTATTTTTTAAGACTCTCTTCATGTTCTGTGTAAATGTGGTATAATGCTTATGTAAATGTTCATGTAATATTAAAGAAGACTAAAAAAAAAAGAACCTATAAACCTCCTTGACAGTAGCGAAACACAATAATAATTTCACCTTACAGACTTATTTTAACAGCTAAATAGCCATAACTCACTGATATTTATAAAAATTACAGAAGATATTTTATATATTCTCATTAAATATAAAATATTTAACAAGTAATTATTTTAAAAGATTTATTTTTTAGATTATTATTATAACCCCTACAAATCGGCTAACCTCCGTGGCCGAGTGGTAACATCTCTGTATTTCATGCGAAAGTTCTAGGTTCGAGTCCTTGTGGCAATTACGGCATTTTTGACGAGCTATAAAAGTTCTTTATCATTACAAGTATAACTCGGCATCAGCCTTTGTTTTCAAAAAAAAATAAATATTATTGTTATAGATATATAAAATTATATTTTTTGTATCATATTTTTATTTATAATCGGTTACATTTATGTAGGAACGTTAAGTAAATTATATCACACACACACACACACACACACACACGCGCGCGCGCGCGCGCGCGCACACACACACATTAAAAAGGAATCCCCATTGAAAATCCTTTAAAATTATATACTAGAACTAAATAGAACTTCTGAGGCTAGACCGTAGAACGTACAGTTACATAGTTTGAAAACCTGTGCACTATTACCAGTACAGCAGAAAATAATAACAATTACTAGAATCATAAAAATAGCAGGCAGATGAAACACTTAGAAAATAAAAAATAAACCAAAAGAAAAAAAAAATTAAAAATGAAAGTGAAAACAGAAACAGAAAGGAAAGGAATGAGGGATTGAGTAATGCAATCAGCGGATGTAACCACATTGTAGTTAATAAGGTCCAGAACATATAGCCGTTTAAGTCTTTCTAACATTCTTACCGTTGTCTAGGAGATTTATGGCCAAGCGGTTAACGTAGTCATTTAATTGAAGTTCATATTTGAAACTGAAACGTTGTGAATCTTCCTTGACGCGCTGTAGATCCAAATATTTGTGGTTTTCAGTTTTTAGCAAATCACGGCGTCTCAGGTTTACACTTCACTAGTTTCTTCTAAAACCGCTGTATGATTTCAACATTTGTTTTGCTTGCCATACCCCATAGTTGGACGCTATTTGTCCATATTGGTTTCAGAATAGCTGAGTATAAAAGTAGCTTATTATACAAAGATAACTCGGACCTCCTGCCCACCAACCATTATTTACTTGAACTACGTGTTAAGTTGCTTTCTCTTCTCCCTCATTTGAAGTTTCCACATCAAACGACGATCCAGGTAAAGATCCAGTTACTTTAAACTTTTAGTACGCGGAATTAAAATTCGGGATTAAGGAGGACTCGTAGGCAGTCTCCTCCACTCATTGCGAATGTCGTACGGTTCGACTTAGCTTTATTAAATCTTATCTTCCATGTGACGATTTATAAACAGGCAGTTTTTTTATTCTATATAGATTAGCCTACTGTAAAAAGGAATTCGTCAACCAGCTTATCTGTTATACTGTCTCTAATTATTTTTTAAAACTTATATTGTACATGGTATACATATTGTGTATAGTTTACACGATTTTCATGAACTTTTGATTTAAACATTAATTAAGTTTCATTAGAAAAAGATGACAGTGATGTATTTATTCTTTGGAAAGACTAGTTATTACGTAAGTGAAGTCTGACGTATTCCTAGTTATATTATAAGAATTATTTAACAGTTTATTTTTTTCTAATAAATCTAAATATATTATAAACTAATTAACTATTAAGTGTATTTGAAATTACTCGTAGTAGTAATTTAATGGTTTATTAGATGAGTCCTCGTTTTATAAATTACACTTTATTTGCAATGGAAACTTTCAGAAGTAAATTGCAATAATAATAATATACCATATTGCTTTTCTTTAAATTATCTTTTTAATTATAAGCGCCAGCTAATATTAAATTTTATGAAACTTTTTTACAGATGTTAATGACTGTTGTTAATGTGATATAATGTACAGCACATAATTATTTTATATAACTCTTGCATTCATTTTTTTCCAATTTTGAAACTAGTAATGCCGTTAATGAAACTTATTTATGTATGGTTATAATGGATGAAAATTTCTGTATCCGTAAAATGTAGATTATATAGTAATGAAATATATGTAAATATATATATATTATATGATAGTATAATATTAAAAAATTATAGTTACAAATGGAAATTCATTTCCCATTTTATTCAGAGTTCAAAGAGCTGTTTCTGTGTGGTGGAAAAGCTCATTTAGCCACTGCTAAGTTTAACAATTTTATTGTTTTACATTTTTACAGTTACAACTCATCTCTGTGGCGTAGTGGTAGCGTCTCTGCCATCCATCCTATAGGTCAGTGTTTCTCAACCTGTGGGGGGCGTGAGCATATCGAAACAAAATATTATTAAAATTTTTTTCTCATTCTGATATTAAAAATGATTTATGATTCGGATATAGTCACATTAAAATACATGAGTTACCATCTCATGATAACCCTAGGAAGAGCAAGTACCATTTTTAAAATGTAAAATTTTAATGTAAAATTTTTTCTCAATGTACATAGCTATTTTGTTAAAATTTCAATGAAAAAAAAAATAGCGAGTGTAGAATTTTATTTGGAATTAATAGCATATATCCTTCCGTATGTTTGATGTGTATTACTCTTAACATACTGTATACCTAGTTGTAGTTAAAAATTCGAGCAATTAGCAAATTCGATGATTAAAAATAACATATATAATAACACATTCAGTTGTGAAGGTGTTACAGTAATATATCACAGATGTCATAATGCAATGATGTTGGTCATGACATGACGTCATGGCCATTTCATTCCTACAATAGGAAGAATGAAAAGTGTTCAAAACCCTGATTTACGACCGATAAACCAGACTTAAAATACGATACCTATACAAAAATTGTGTCTTTCTAATCATCTTTGCTATTTTCAGCAACCTCATTCTTACTGGACAGCACCTTATTCCACGTATTTTAACCGAATTTTTTTTAATGTCTTCCTAAGCATAGTAGTAGTGTAAGTGTCCCAAAAATATACTTTGGGGCAATACTGTGGCTGGAGGAACCGATTATTAAATTGAATTTCAAAACTTTTCAAAATTTCAAATTTTTAAAGTAATTTATTTTAATTAACTTTTAATAAAAATATTAAAATAAAATTTCATCATAATTCTCCCCTCTACCATCAAAAAGAACTTTTAGGATAATTTTTATTGGTCGTATATTTTTTAGTGGAATTTTTGTTTTTCATTCCTCCTTTTTACATTTTAAATATGTAAAAATAAAAATAAAATTCTTGTAAGATGATTTTGGAGGTGATTTGGAGCAGAAAAAAATAAAAATACCGATTTTTTTGAATTTTCAAAATTATTTTGGTTTATTTAAACAGGTAATAAATAATTTTACAATGAAACTTCATTATAACTTACCTCCACGCCAAAAATGAAATCTTAGGTAATTTTTTCATTTATAAATTATTTTTCCACTATATAAGAATAAATAACCAATGCAAGGAAAGTGTTACAAGGTTGTTGTTATCAGCATTTTTACTTATAAATTTGGAACATCTCAAATTTTTTGTTTTATTTATATAACCTTTTACAAAAAGTATATATATATATATATATATATATATATTTAGTGCAATAATATTTAGTAAACATTTATTTTATTGTTAGTTTAATAATTGTCAAATTTATTTATTTTTTTTTTTTCTGAATGGATATCAAAAGTTCAAATGCTTGACGAGTTCTTTGACCTGATGAAACATCTGTTATGTAGTTTGCCTCATTATCTACGAATACGTGCGTACATCGTTTTCTTTAGTCGAATAAGGAATCGTATTTTTAATATTAAAGCTTTTCTCTTAACGATATGAAAAAAATCACAACATCATTTTATAAGTGAAGGGTCATTGCCAACGTGTTGAGAAAAATCATACTATACTCATCACTGTGGGGAATTCCAAGTAACTAATTATGCCGCTCAAATAATATTGTGTTTACAAACTCAGTTAGTTGTTATTTGTTATTTATATACGGTGAATCTTAATTTTATTCACCTTTTTGTAAAACGTTCGCTAAAAATAAGATAATTACAAGACTTTATTGTTATAAAAATTACATATAGTTTTTAATTTAATGAATGATATTTTTAACTTAAGAGTTTAATCAAGAAATATCTAGATTTATACATTATGTAATAATGAACTTTTAAACCCACAAAAAAATGATTTTTTTGTTTTTTTTTTAATTACGAAATATTTTTCGTTATTTTTTAAAATTTTATTATACGTATTTTTATATAACTTAAAAATCATATTATTTTGTTTTATAAAAGACATACATTTTGTTTTGTTTAAAATAAATAACTTTACTGACCCCACAGAGGTTATAGATAAAAAAAAAATTAATTAATGATGAAAATAAACAATGATCCGAGATAAAATTATCAAAAAAATGTATACAATTTAATTACGCCTACTTCTTGTAACCTAATTATTTTTACAATGAAATCAAATGTATATAAGCTGTACTTTTTTCTTTCCTCTGGGTAACAGATTTATTACTCTGAAGAGAAATGTCCGTCAAAATTTAAAAATTATTATTTCTCATGAAAATGTTTTTAAATTTTGTTTGCTTTAATATTCTTGCCCGTTGAAATTTGTTAACACTGTTTTTAGACTACATTTAACAAACCCCTGTTCATCACAAAAAGGAGAAAGGGACTTCCGGTTGGATTTCAATTTTTTTTAAGGGGCAACCCATTTGCGAGTAATAAATATTTCGAGTGAAGACATAACTGACATCGTTAAAGACATCACAATCGTTAGTTAACAAAGTCGAGATAAACGGTTGAAACAAAAATAAAACCATTAAAGAAAAACCCCTTTTTATTTAGAATTTCATGGAAGTAAAAATAACCTAAAGATACAAAAAAAAAAAACATAAATAATTTCTTTGTAGTAAAATTATTTTTTATAGTAGAAAGAATTTGTCATTCATCTACCTATGAAAATCGTAATGAAATACAATTAAGTTGATATCTCGAGAAAATTTTATCCAATTTTGATATATGCAGTTGCAAAATAAAGTTCAATCTTTTTCTCTAAATTATACACATTAGAACCAAAAGCTACCAATCTTTTAATGAATGTGATTTATTCAGCGATCCAATTAATTATTATACGAAAGTGATCCTTAAATTACTCTGTGCTTAAGCTTTACCGCTATTCCTGAGATGCAGTTATCTAGAAAAATCTACTTCTAATCTACTTGATTTTTAAAATTTAATTATTACAAATAGTAATAAAAGCACCTTTCAGATTGGCTCAGCGGTTCTTGAATTTTTAGCAAACATCAGTGTAAGTACCTAAATATTATTTTGTATGTAGACAAAGACATTCATTTTATAAATAATACTGTAATAGTAATTTTATAGTAGATAAAACCTTATTTTACAACCGTATGACAATCGTTGTATTATATCCTTATACTCTTTTTACCACCATAATGTAAAATAGATTATTGATTATAAGTAAGTAAACTAGAAAATGATCAATAAGTAACAAGTTTTATTCATTTTGATTTATAATTTAACTGAAAACCATTGTTCTGATCTTTAGTTAAAAGCAACTGATGTAACGAACTAAAAACATCTTAAATTTTTTTACCCTCGACGGAACAGGAGCGGTATATACGTTTGGGGTAAGAGGTTGTGTGTGTGTGTTAGAATTTTTAATTTTTTCCTCAAAAACTACTGGATCGATTCGATGCGGTTTTTTGTATAGGTAAAACTTCAGAGTAGGTTCTTAGATATGTTATACGATTATAAGCCACTAGCCAGCGCTGCAGTAGATGTGTTTCTCTAAAACGGTTGGCCCGATTTTGATGCGAGTTTTGCATTTCATAGGTATCACCTCAGAGCAGTTTCTTAGATTAGTTTTACGATTATAAGCCGCCAGGGAGCGCTGCAGTAGATATGGTTCTTCAAAATAACTTTTAAATGTTTCTGTCTGTCTAATTAATATTGTAATATTTAATTATCCAATTTAATTTCTACGTGGGTTTTTTTAAATGTTTAATTTTATTTAGTTGTTCCTTTAGGAGTTATTACTGATGTAATAATTTTACTTTCTTTAAAAATTAATAGGAGTCGTATGAAGAAAAAAATGATGGTTCAATAAATTAAATGTTTGCTTAAAACATATCCTAAGCAAACTATCGGGGATTTAAAATTACATAAAATGAAAATTATTCTTTTTTTTTATTTGATATTAATTTTTGTAAGATATTACTGTTTGAAATACGACAATATTTTTTATACTGATAAACCAGTCGTGTACTTTAAGGCAGCTTTTCATAATAACTGTTATAATAAAAGATTTTATTTAAAATAAACGATTGTAAAGAGGAATCTGACACGTATATCTAAGAATTTTGATCATTTAATGCATATTCTACTGTTTACTTTAAAATATATTTAAGGTTACTAAATAATGCTTTAACATACATGCTTTAATTACTTTAACATATATTTAATAAAGTAAACAGTAGAATATGCATTAAACGATTAAAATTCATAGATATACCTGTCAGATTCCTCTTTACAATCGCTTATCTCTCACTACTAAAACCTGGAAATAAATATGTATCAGACTTATGATATTGTGAATTCCATTTTTACGCGATTGGATGAAAAGCAATACACAAACTTGGTTGTCTTAAGAATGAAAGCTTTTTTTAAGATATACAGTTGTTATAACTGGTAAAATATGTACACACTTACACACGGTTAAAGATATTTTTTCCTATAACGTGGAAGAGATTTGGCATATCGTCAGTGCCAGACATTTTATCAAAAATATAAACAACCTTTCTTTATCTGACTTGCTTCGCTTCTTTATCACTATCAGAATGAGAATGAGATACCTTGGCATTTAGAATAAAGGCGGGTCACGTTGACCGTTCGGCTGTATGGATCCCAACCCACATAGCCGAATTAGTAATACTTCCTGCCTTCAGAAAATTTCTTAGGTGGACAGGCTTTTGATTCCAAAAATACCACCGTAAGAATCTGTTGATTAAAGACCCCATTTTTAAATTTCTGCGATGTGATTCGTGGTGGTACTTCATGATCTGCTTTTATCCTCAAGATTTTAAGGGTGCACTTAGCCTCTATTTTCGGTCAAAATATGACAAAAGAACTCTTCATTTTCTTTACTATATCAATTTTATTATTATTTGCAACAATCAGTTCTTATTTTTCTTTTTCTCAGATGAAATTCGTGGTATTTATCAACAATAGATCCGGTTAATGAACTAATTAGTATAATCTGAATTGATTTATCCTTCTAGCATTCGGATTTATGTATGATACTGTTTTGAGTGGTATGGCAACCTTATTTAATCTATTTATCGACCTGAAATGCATGCCAATCAAACATGTTAACAGAAGTTATAATTAAGTATATTTCAAAGTTTTTGCTAAATAACAGTTTCATTTAAAATATATATTCGCATCACTCTACTTTCATTATATATTTAGAGTTAGTTTATGCGTTACTTTTCAGTACACTCATACATTCTTAATGACAGAATCTACTGCTTAACACATCTGGGATGTAGTTAATTAACTGATATGTGTAGAGTGTAGTGTAAAGTGTAGAAATTTTTATTTTGTCAGGCGCTCACGTTCGTTTTGGTATGAGAACGACGTGGGAAAGAAAAACAACTTGTGACAGTATGCTGCTTAAAAAGTTATAAAGTATCACAATTAATTAACTGATGGAGGTACCCACTGATTAAGGAAAAATGTTTACATTTATATTTTTGTTTAAGCATCTATTTAAATTTTTTTAAGCACTTATTTACATTATTTACTTCAATGGAAGAAAACATAAATGAAATGTTTTTAATTTTATTATGTTAAATCGAGCAATCTTTTTAACAAATAAAATTATTAAAAATTACCTTCTTTTGATAAATATTAATACTGATAATTTCTAATTAAATTTTAATTATAATTTTTATACTTTCTCTGGCCAACTTTGTGCTGTGAGCGTATATGAGCGCAAGCGAATGTATTTTTATTTGGGATAACTTTTTGTTTACGTCATTCGATGCTCAATTTTATTATTATTTGCAACAATCAGTTCTTATTTTTCTTTTTCTCAGATGAAATTCGTGGTATTTATCAACAATAGATCCGGTTAATGAATTAATTAGTATAATTAATAAATTTTTATTTTAAAATTCCTTACCGTCTATTTTTTTTGTGAAAAAACTAAAATGCGAATGAATTAAAGTATTCAGTATAATTTAATATAATCAAAGAAATTAAAAAAAAAAAAAAAAAATGTCAATAAAGGAAAAATTTAGACGTTAATACTGAGTCAGATCAGTCATTTTATTTGGAATTGAAACAGCAAATCCGACTGGCCCAGAAAATTTCCTCATAATTGAAAGGAAAATCCAAAGGAAAATCCAAAGGAGAATCTACGGTCCCAGAAAGATAGAAGGGTACAAACTAAAATCAAAAAAGACAATTAATAAAACCCAAAAATATATAGAAACTGCGATTAGAAAAGAGAGAATAAAATTTCTCGGACAAATTATCCGTATTAATTCAAAATTACTAAATAAATAAAATTTTCGAAAAAATTTGGATATTAAAAATTCTCTCATGATGCATAAAACAGATGAAAAAGGAACTTGAAAACCTAAGAACAAAAGAAGAGAATGTTTGGATAGAATAAAGTTTAGAAAAATATTTTATTATACAAAGATTTTTGTACATGAAGGAAAAAGAGCAGCAGAAGAAAACGAACAAAGAAGGAAAATTGGTGCATTCTGAGAAAATTAAGAAAATATGGAAAAAGAAACAAGAAAAAACCTAATTAAAAAAAAAAGATAGTAAGGAGTTAGGAAAAAGAATATTTTGTTTTTTACATCACAGTTAAAAATACAAAAAACCACTTTTTATTTAGTTTAATATTCATTTATCATACTGCAAAGCAGACTAAATGTAAATATGGTAGATAATCTCCATTTGTTACTGTGTTCATTTACATAAACATTACTATAAGTAAACTCGTGTAGTAGATTCTGGAATTTTCCTTTTTTATAATATTCTTCTTCATTTATTTTTTATACACTTACTTTTTTAGATGACCTTCTAGCGTTCAGATAGTTATGGAATTCCTAGATTTTTTTAATTTCGCCATTAAGTATGAATTACTTAATGAATTCTGAAGTTTGATTACTACATTTGATTAATAATGTCTTTTATGTTCCCTGAAGTAATAAAATCTTTATTATTAGGTACTATTATACTTAATGGTGTGATAGTAAAATAGAATTATTGTAATTGAATAAATAATCAATCTTTAATTTTCGGTCATTTTAATGCCAGTTTCTAACAGCATTCAACTACTAATTATAAAACAAGAAAAAATGGAAATAAAGATTCTTTTATTTATTTATATTCTTGCGTGCTTGAGTGCGCGCGAGAATATAAATAGAAATCTAGTAGAATTAAAGGAAAACGTAGAAATCTCTATAATCCAATCCCCAGGCAAAAAAGAGAGTTTTATAAAAAATTGTAAACTTATTAAAATATTTTCTAATCTTTACTTTTATTTCAGTAATAAAACTTAGAAGTTATTTTATACTTTGACTATTTAGGTAAAATTGTAGCTTCAGATTTAATTTTTTTTTATTTCGAGACATTGATTTTGGTCTTTATGATTTTATTTTTCATTGAAATCTTTCATCATTTACTGTTTTGAAAAGACTTAATCATAAATAGTAAAATAAGATTTCTGTATATTGATTTAATCCGCCAATAATTTGTAAATGAGAGATTTTATTAGTTATTTTATTCGTTTTCAATATTATAATTTTCAAAATTAATTTTAATATTTTACTTAAAGTTAATGTTTTGATTTTTACAAATAGTTAGCTATTTATTTATTTCTTCACAGGAAATTTTGTAAAAGTATTTTTATTTATAAATATAACGTATTCTGCAGTCCAATAATATGTTTCTTATTTTAATATTATATAATACTGCTTTTATTTCAGTATTAAAGTTTTCTGAAAATTTTAAGAAATCTTTCCCTTAATTTTCCTTTCTTTCACCCGTTTAAAAACATAGAGCTTCTTTTAATCATATTTTACAAAATAATAACTTCATTTACATATACAGAATGTATCACGAAGTTTTTCTGGGACTTTTATAGACTGTTCTACTTGTAAAAATTTAGTTGTTAATAAAATTCGAATTTTTCTAACTTTACTTTGTTTTATTCAGAGGTTTTTTTATGTTTGAAATATGTATAGATCAAATTTAGTAATTAAAATTTGGCGTATTAGTATTTGAAAATTGACTTCCCGTTATCTAATCAAGCTGAAATTTTGCACACAGCTTAAGTTCTGATGACAATATATAGCATATTTAATATCGTTCTAAATCCAAAATGGCGGTCATTGTGAAAACATATATCTTTGTTTACATGCGGATAACAAATCATATGTTTCGGTAACTAAGGGTTTGTTGTGGCAGCTAAACGTTTTTTTTACGATAACAAAATTTATTACTACATCCTATCGTTACTGATTTGTTATTGTAAGTTATCAGATTTGTTACTACGACAAACCGATTTTTTATCGTAAGTAAATGAATTCTGTTACTATAACCAAATCATCTGGCATCCCGTCTTTTGTTATTTTAACAAAATCATTTTTCAGTAATTAATCATTATTTTTACAACACCAGTGTGAATGAACTGATGGCATTTGAATGAACAAGTGCGGGCGGGAGACTAAAAATTAAAAAAATAAATAAATTAAAAAATAAAATTAAAACAATGGTTTTCTTTTAAAACGAAATTGGTCTAAAAAGTAGAAAATCATTTTTCAGTGATTACAAGATACAAAAATAATTTTCAACATTTGCAAAGATAAAACCATTGTGCGCTCATAAAATATCACTGAAGAATTCGAACTGTCAGAATCCATAAAGTTAAAATTGTGAACATAAATTAAAATGATTGGACAAAGTAATATTTTATGAGCGCACATTGGTTTTCTTTTTACAAATGTTGAAAATTATTTTGATTATCTTATAATCACTGAAAAATGATTTTCTACTTTTTAGAGCAATTTCGTTTTAAAAGAAAACCATTGTTTTAATTATTTTTTAAATTTATTTTTCAATTTATCTTACACCATTTTGTTAAGAATTAAATTATCTATAAATTTTGTTTAAAAGTTTTACGTGTTTATTACCTGCTTAACAAAGTTTGTGTAAGTCAAATATAAAAAATAGGGTTTTTTTAACTTAATCTATTGGTTTTCATCTCAGATTTCTCAAAAACTGCTGCAGATACGGTATCGGAGCTATTTTATTCAATTTTTCATGTAAAAAACAATAAGAGATCACTAATTTTGCTCCTTATTTAAAGTTCTAATAATCTCAGTACGAATTGATTAACCGGAGTAGCTGAAATCCCAGCGAAATCTTTCTTTATCCGTAACTTGTCAACGAAGTACTTTAGAACATATGTTTATACGAACGTTTTCCATTATTTTCACAAGTAGAATAGGTTATGAAAGTCCCGGATGAACTTGGTGATACACTCTGTAAATTATTGCACCCATTCAAAAATAAATACGCATTCTTTTATAAAAAATTTACTGAGTATTTAATTTTGCTAGTTTAGTTATTTCTTTAGCATATATCTTCAATATATTTTATTAAAGAATCAACATTTTTTTAGAGCTATTCGTTACAGACTAAAAAGTAAACTTTACATTTATTTGATTTTAAATATAGACACAACACGTTGTTGATCGTTATTAATAACATTGTATAATAACATTTTATTTTTTAGCTTTTATATCTGTAATAAAATATTTGCAATTTTTTAAACGATATATGTTTTTGTTTTTTATTTACAAATTTTTCATTTATAAACGTTTCCGATTAAAGAACAACAAGTACATTGCATTAAACAGCACGTGAAGAGGGATTTCTTGGGAACATCCTCAATAAAGTGTACATACACAAATAAACTACCTATACATAAAAAGTCTACATAAATAAACACACGTGCATTAACTGAGATCCCAGAGACTCAGTACATCACAGTAGTCTACTGAAAAAACAAACCAAAAAAGAATCCACAACATTACTAAAAAATAGATAAACAAAAGACTAGCATAACAATTTTATGGAAAGAAATAGGACACTAGGCTCCTCTCTAAGGCTTAGCAAAGTCGTTTATCGCATGTCTGATACCGAACTATTTCAAATGTAATTCACTTTTTCTAAATCCAACACGTGTTGGCGGTTTCAGTCACCGGACCGGACATCTTCACTCTTGCCTAGGAGATTAATTACTAGAAAAGTCACCACTTTTCTAGCAATTAATTTCAGCGATTAGACACTCAATCTCAGCGATTAGCAGCAGACAGCGATTAGACACTCGGTGGAGTGTCTAATCGCTGTCTGTAACTTAAACCAAACCGTTTTATTTCGTCACGAATATAAGGCAATCTAAGATATTCGTCCATTGCAATGGATCATGCCAATTTGTTATGAAAATGTTGCATAATCTCAAAGTTACTTTAGTACGTCATGCCTCATAACTGTACCTCATACATCCAAACGAGTTTTAAAGTCACCTTGTATATCAGAAGTTTATTGAACAGCGATAGCTGCTTGTTAAGTGGTTTTCTTTTCTTTCACATTAAACGACGGTCAAGGTGGACCCCTAGGTACCGACTTGATCAGAATGCGGATGACGACCCCGTCCAGGTGGACTTCGGGAGTCACTCCTCCTCAATGTAAACTTAATATGACTTGATTATTCAGATTTACTTTTATTTCACTAGCCGTTTAGCCTGATTACAATTTTTCTATCCAGTCGCCGATCAGGTCTAACATCGATTTAAAATTTGAATTTATAATAAATAATTAACAACATAAAAAATAATTTTTATTAGAAGAATACTGCTATTATATTCATTTTTGAGGCAAAACTGGCAAAAGTTATTTTTAATAATTAATTTATATTTTTTTGAGGGTAGGATGGTAAAATAACCCCTACGTATTGATATAAGGTAAATTTTGAAATCAATTAAAATGTTATTTAGGTTAACTGAAGAGGAACCGGACAGATAATTTTTTTCTAGTTTCAAAATGCGCTATGCATTTGATGAATTTCTCTAAAAAGTATGGCAAAAGAGTATATTCAGAGAATTTCTATAATAAAATCTCTAACAGTGGTCTGGTTAGAATTTTTTTTTTCGAGTTTTCTCATTATAAATCGTACAATATCTGTAACATGTATAGATACATATGAGTTTCCACTTGAATTTTTTAATCTAATAATTTAAAACATTTCTTCACTTCAATTTCTGCAAAATTAGTTCAAATTTTTGGTAAGGTGTCATTGTTTTATTTTAATTCCTCTTACTTTACTTGAAAACTATAACAAATGTGACTTATTAAAATTGAAGTAATTTTTTGTTGATTATTGATCCGTGAATTTGCAGCTAATCAATCTTGCTTTCTTTCGCGTTATATACGAATTAATTTTAGATAAAAGTACAGAAATGTTAACAGTATTCAAAACATTGGAATCTTCTTAATCAAGTAATAATGGTAGGTCTTTAATATAAAAAGAAGCATTGGAAGAGTGTTTACATGACTTTGTTTTATCCCTTTTTTAAACAGTTTTTGCATTAAATATCATGTTTTAAAATTAAATTTCTGAAATTAATCAACTCTTGAAACTATCCCTTGGTTGAAGATCTGAGCCCTTCACTTTTGATTTTAGCTGTTTTCCACGATTGTGGAAATGAATTTTGATAACTTTCACAAACTCAAGAAAGATTTTTTAAAAATCTGTTATTGCTAATCCATGACCTCATTCCAATAATCTTATTTTTATATTTAAAGAATACAGTTAAGATTAATCATCCCTTTATAAATTAATGTTGGATTTCTGATATTTTTTTTTTTTCTTAAAACTAAGGATTTTAAAAACTTGCAAAATTAATTTTTACTTGCAGTAAAGCTCTCATTAATGAGATATTTGTTGGATTTTTGTAAAATACTTATTAATGTATTGTTATGTTTTCTCCAACCAGTTTTCCAACTACTGCCAGGTTTGGGTATGTGTATAAAACTGGCTGTAAAGCCACATAAAAGCCAACGCCTTTACAATGACTCGAAACTTGGAAATAATTTGTCAGTTAATCTTTATTGAAATTTAATCGTTTATAATTAGAATCTTTCTTGATAGCGGATTTTTTCTTTACGAGATTCCATATCGATTTAATTTTTTATCTGCAGAAAAATGACACTGTCTTCAAAAACCAAATTTTTGAATCGCGGTTCACTTTTTCAAATGACCCACTTTTGAAGTATGTTGAATTAATTATTTTTTATGTTTTTTGGCTCCCAACCGTTTTTATTCTTTCAGAGGTTGCTTTCTCTCGAAACTTTCGCCTCTATTTTGCATTTTTGTTCTTCTTTGAGTATTTTAGTAATTCTCTGAGATATGTTCTATTTTCAGTTGTTTCGTCAATAATATTTAATTTATTTAAATTTACTTTATACTTGATGATTTTAAATATTTGTTTTGTAACCCTGTTATTTTTTAATTTAAAGAAATGATTCTAAAAACCGATTTTCCTTTTTCTGATGGTAACCGAAAGTTTTTCAATTTTTAGATACAGGCTTTTATTGGGGATTAGTTTTACCACATTATTTTGAAATTTTGAGCGTAATATTTTCTTTATTATATTTTTCTTTCTTTGCTAAGTTATCTAGAATCCTTTATTAGCTTTGGGTTTCAGCTAGTATAGGGATTTGGTTTTATTATATTTTTATTATGTCTAATTTCTGAGTTCCGTGATAGTGATTTCTTCTTATATGTGTATTTGTTTAACTGAAATGCTATTTACTTTTTATAATATTCTAGATTCTATATGTTTTTTTTCTTTTTCAATGTGCGTTCCAGCTGATCCATTGACCTAAATATTTAAAGTGTTCTCCTTCGATTTTCTAATTTAATTTTCAAGCTTTTTAGATGAGTTTTTTAATATTTGTAACTATTTTTATAGCTTTTTTCAAAGGAGATGTTGAGTTCTATTTTGGCTAACTGTTTTTTTGGAGTTCTTTAATTTTTATTTTTGCTTCGTCCAATCTTTAGCTATAATAGCAGTATCATATGCTAATGCTAGGCAGATAAATATTAGTCCTTTTGTAGGGACAAAAGGACTATTTAACTGCATTACTTTTTTTTGGTTTTGATTACATTCTCTCAACTAATTTTTTTTTTGTGCGCACTTGAATAAAAGCGATGATAATTTTTCACCTTGCATTACTCCAATATTAAATAGAAACGATTTTAATAATATGAAACTAGCAGTGTATTTTTCAGCTGCTGCTGAAAAATACACTGCTTCAGTAGGGTCTTCAATGGGAATAAATATTTGCATACACCAGTCAACTGAAGCGGAAACAACAGTAACGTTTCTCCTGCAGTAAACGTTTCCCGTAGTAACGTTTCTTCAAGGACAAGCTTTTTAATTCGTGATGCATTTTATAAACTAATACATTATTTATTATCATAATTTTTTTGTGAATTGTTCTACATTTTTGATGAAGGTTGATTTAATTTTCCACTACCAGTTTATATTTAATTGTTTTTCATGTAGTGATTTGTAAGATATAACGCTCCTAAGATAAAGCTTTCCTAACATAAAGAAATATATTTTCTTAGGAACCCCATCTACGGGCAGAGTGTCGAGCTCGCTAACAGGTTCCGCAAGATATAACTAAGAGTGCATATGTATGCTCGCGCCCTACCGTCCGAACCTCCTATCTTACCGAACTCCCCTCCCGGGGCCAGACACGTAATTAAGCATTACGTAGCTCCTGGAGGTGTCTCGATCTCGTGGGATCCAGAGTCCCCGTGTATAATCAGCTCTGCAGAAGGCTGCCCTTCACCCCCTCGCTCACCAGTCCATATCTTCTCCGTCTTCCCCGGTTTTCATCTTTTCAACCTCTGTCTTGATCCACATCATATAATAAACTCTAACTAGAGCCTTTTCAGCTAAAAGCCTCCTCTCCTCCTCTCCAGTTCTCGATATCCTTAGCCCGTATAACAGACTCCGAGTAGCTACTAAACGCATTTCATCGAGCTGTATAGTTACAGTATGATACAAGGGTCGCTGGTGTCAAATTGGCGATCCCTGCGCGAGTTCTCTGTCTTTCTATCATTCAGGGCATTGGAACAATGTGTGTTCAATGTGTGTTCCGTACAAAACATGCAGTTAGGGGACTGGCGCCTCCCGATACAGTGGAGGTAACCACCAAAGTTACCACACCCCGTGAACATCTGTGTGGTATAGTAATTAAGTTACTTTCTCCACACAGTTAGTTTTTAAGTTATTTTCTGCACTTTCTCGAGCAACATAATTTCAGATCCGGTACCAAACCCCTCATCCAGAAAGACTTTTCTCTGGCCTGCCACCTTTCCTGCCAGATGTTATAAATCGTGACACATGCCAAAGTCGCAGGTGTCCCGGTATATCTTTCTGTCCTCTCCTTGATCAGAAGATCATCTATTAGAGGAACAATGGCTAGCACGCAGGCAGCATAATAGGAGATCGTTTGATAGGCCGAAACGATCCCCAGCAACGATTGAAGACGTAGACTCTGAAGTCTAGCCAGGTTCCTCTTAATTTGCAAGGTGGCACCCCAGACCGGGGCAGCATACAGAATGATGAACGTTACAATTGACATAATTATCCTCCTTTTGGATGCACGTGGCGCCGCTTGAGACGAAAGAGGGCTGCGAGTGTTCTCTCCGCCCTCTCACAGACTGCATGATCTGAACCTGAACCTGCACCTGCATGATCCGTAAGTGATTACGTTCAAGTATGAAACGGTGCACTTGGTTGGAATTAATGTTGTTCTCCAATACGCAAGTTTGAAGGTCCCATCGGCCTCCTGTCAGCTAAAACGACGTATTCTAGAGATATATTAGATTTGTTTATGTAATATACTAAATTTTTTACCTATGAAACTAACTCCATTTTTCTTTTAAATTAACTTAATGAAAATTAGACTGATTTAAAAAAAAAAAATATTTACAAAATAAAATTATACTCAAAGGTTTCAATATTTTATTCAATGAAGAATTAAAAAGCCTTTTAATGTTCTTTAATTTCTAGATGTTTCTTGGGAACTATATTTAGACTGTATAAAAAATTTAAAAGAAAATTCACAAATTTTCCTTTGAAAAGAACGCAAAAATGAAGCACAGCTAATTTTTATGTCTCTCAAAAAAGTATTAATCTGATAATAATAATAAAAATAATTACAATAATAATAATAATAATGATGATGATGATGATGATGATGTGATGATGATGATGATGGTGATGGTGGCGGCAGCAACCAACATGTTGGTGGTGATTATGACGATGACAAAAATAATAATAATTATAATAAAGAATTGCGTTTCCGAAAAAACCCAATAATAATAAAGACTAAAAATTGTTTATAAAATTTTTAAGAAGTTTAATTGAAGTATATGTCCTTGAAAAGGACCAAGGTTATAATTGAAATAGGATGAAGATTCCCACAACATTTCTCATTATTTAGCGTGCAATATAATATTTTTAACTAATTTTGTTTTTATTGTGTGAATAATTTAAGAAATTACGTATATTATTTAGTATATATGTAATATTGCGCGTGAAATTTAAAACAAATATGTAATAAAAACAAAACAAAAATTTCGTAATAGAGAATTTACATGCTTAAGCTAATAATTCGCTAATGAGTGCATATGATGTCTTAGAAAAAATTTGTAATATTGTTTCTAAAGAAGAAAAAACGTTTTTAATAAAAACCTGTAACTTAAAAATCTATGTTACTCTGTTTAGTAATAGTAGTAATGTTTTTTTATTTAATTACATTTTTTAAAAGCTTTTTATGCTGTTTTGAATTTGAACAAGCATTTCTTTATTATAGTTGTCTAAAAATGTTTATATTAAGAGGCACTTTTGTAAACTTGTTTAAAAACTGAGTTATGATATTACGCCATTAGGCTATGTATTTTAATACTTCTGTCATTTTGATTGATGTCGGTTAACAGTTAGTAATGTAACTTTAATAATACAAAATTGTTAAAAAGAAATAGGTGTCTAGCAAAACCCAGTTTTCTGCATTCTGTCAAATTAAAATTTCATTACTTAATGGTGAATGGATTTAATTTTGCTATCACTTAAAAAAATAAATTAAGGAATTAATTAACCGTCATATTAACATCTCAGCGTCATGATCAAAGATTATAAATTAATACTCGATTATAACTCGAAATCACTATGATTAAAAATTGGAACTCTAACATCCGGAAAATTATCGGCTATAGTTATGACCTCAAGAACCAGGATCTTACTAACAATTCTTAAGAGATGTCTGCACTTTGTTTCGTAATGATTCTCATTATGATACAGGTCTAGCCGCGTAATTCAAACGTTATAATACATTTGCAGAAATTTTTTACAGTTAATTAATTTTTTCATGCAGTGATGAAATTGAGAAAAACTACATGATGTTTTTGTTAATATTCTGAAAAAGAATAAAAGAATATAGTTAAAAAGAAATTCTTGTAATAAGAAAACTATAAAAAACAGAAGCCAGATATATTAACCGATTTACGTTATTCTTGTTTAACAATATAAATACGGCAAAGATTAAAGTAATGTTTTTATGTTATCTCTAGATTCAAGCTTCAGAGAAATAGAATTTTTTTTTTTTTTTTTTAACTGAATTTTACGGGCATCGACTGCTAAGGTCATTAGCCCTCGTCACATTCTTTAAAAGAAATTATTATCTCCATCAGGATCGTCATATGTAAGGGTGTAAAGGGCCCTTACATTTTATTTAAAAACACAAACTTCACAATAAACATTAAGACATAAAAGACAAGGACAATCACAAACACTTATGGGGTGTAAAGGGCCCCAATATTAAAATTTGAGATAGGTTCTCAAAAGACCATAAAATTAAAATTTCAGCTTATCAATACCATATATTTCTTTCTTTCTTCTACGAGTCTCATTTATAGTTTGTTTAAGCACCCTCGGGGCGACCAGAACCACCGTTGAGCAGTATATCAGTCGCGCCAGGGTGCCGTGGCAGTTGAATCCTTCTTATAAACAGGCTATAGGCATGCACGGCGTACACCCATAGCCTCGCGCCCTCAATCCACCCTTGAGGGTCCCCCATGCCATCATCGGACACACCCCGACTCACTGCTCTTGAATGCAGGTGAGCCAAAATGGCCTAGGCAAGAGGGCTACCTCCCGTCACTATACGTGCCACGCTTCGAGACTCCCTTATATGTATATATAAAACTACCGCTTAGAGATTCTTTTGTCACAGGTTTAAAAATTCATTTTATAGACTTTTAAGAAGTCCACTGGCGTGTAAAAATGCAACTATATTTTCTTCATTTCCATTATCCAGATCAGCTCTAATATTATTTGTAAGACGGAACCTCTTTCTGAGGTCCTCATATATGGTACACTCTTCTATTAGATGCTTGATTGTCAGTGTTTTATTACAAACACCGCACATTGGTCTCACTTCGCCGGTTAACATATATAAATTTGTTAATCGCGTGTGACCGATTCTAAGTCTGGTCACCGCTACTTGTTCACGGCGAGTCAACTTAAAGTCGCTTTTCCATTTATAAGGAGAAGTTTTTACTGAGTTTAATTTTGTATTTAAACACCTCCATTCAGCATTCCACTTATTTCTTACTATGTTTGTTAGACGGTTTTTAACATCTGCCACTCTTAATAGAAATGCATCCAAATCATCGCAGACTGTTGCCTTTTTGGCAGCTTCGTCTGCGATTTCATTACCTGTAATACCAGCATGCCCTGGAGTCCATACAAATACGCATCGCTGTCCTCGTTGTTTTAGAACGTATAAAATGGACAGGATGTTTGCAATTAGGACATCCTTAATGTTCTTGTTCCGAATTGCAACAAGTGCACTCAATGAATCGGAACATATTAGCACTCTCTCTTCGCAATAGTGTTCAGTGTAGCGAAGAGCTTGCTGAATTGCAGTGAGTTCTGCCGTGTAGACACTGGCCACATCTGGCAGTTTCCAAAAGTGGGCTTCTTCATTTACATACATTGAGCATCCAACACCATGTTCGGTTTTAGAACCGTCAGTATAAATTCTAATATGTTCTTCGTAACTACTGACGGTTGCCAAAAATTCCTGTTGGATGATCACTGCTGGTTTCTTTTTTATTTCTCCTTGAGAGAGATCCAAATTTGTATTTACCGCTGGCAAGAGCCATGGCGGTATTTCTCTAGTAGAAATTGCCAATGTATCTGGAATGGCAATTTCATATTTACTTCTTAATTTGTGGTACCTAATTCCGGCTGGTCTGGAATAGGTAGCACGACGTTCGTATAATGCACCCATAGGATGGTTGTTAAAATGTTTATTATTTATATGGGCAGGATAAGCCCATATATTTGCTGCATATCTTAACAAGAGGATCTCTCTTCTATAATGTAGTGGCATTATTCCGGCTTCAGACATCAGACTAACCGCCGGACTTGTGCGGAAAGTGCCTGTTGCGTATCTTATTCCGCTAATAGAATCTTATTCCGTATTAATCTTATTTAATCTTATATCCGTATCTTATTCCGAAATAGAATTATTTTATAATAAAATAATAATTTCATTAATTTGTGTAAAATTGAATTTAAAATTAAGTAATTCATACAGCTTACGAATTATTATAATAAATAAATAAATAGATTATTATTCATAATGAAAAAGATGAAATGATAAATTATGGTGACCTACATTAGGTTACTGAAACAGGATTTCTTTAATACCTGAATACCATTTCACCAATACAGAGAAAGTATTAATCCTTTTAAAAATCAAGAAGTGAAGTAGAAACTTCAATTAATGTGAATAACAAGGCCACATACAATATTCGTATATTTATGACGTCAAAAATTATTATTATTATTATAACACCAGTATAAGATAAATTAGCTTTAGATGTGAGTAAAGTATACACACTACCTAGAGTATACTATAGAGCAGGGCTTCTTAAACTGTGGGTCGCGACCCCCAGGGGGGTCGCGAGACTACTGAAAGGAGGTCGCAAAGATCTGATACTTTTCAATCATTATAAATAAAATTTTAAAATTAGTATACACACTACGTACAAATAAAAATCATACAAAATACTATTGTAGTTTTATTATAACTATTTTTTGAAAAAAGTGGCAATGCAAAACTGTTATGTAGGGCCTATAAATGAAAATATGGAAGTAGCATTTAAAATAATAAATACAACGCGCTCCTCGATTTTCAACTGAACGTTCGACATTGATGTCTGGCCGCCGGCGTCAGTGTTTGCAAGATAACTTAGTGATTATAAGTACCCAGACGCCGTATCGCCTTACAGCTTACACATACAATACGGAAGCATAATCAAGCTAGGCTAGGCGAATCGGCATATTATTTTTATAAAAGAATAATAAAAAAAATTAAATGAAAGCTTCTTTTTCGGCGTCTTTGTGATACGGTGCCTTTGTGCGCTGCACACTTTGAACACGCCATGCGTCGGGGTTGATCTGATCGTAATTTGTTGTCATTGCACTGGTAAAGATTCGAGTGTAGTTATTTTTCTGTTTGTACTTCAGTTTGGACTCAGCTTTGTCTTCGTAGTGACATGTGTGTATTTACTGTGTAATTTTCAGTTGGTGTTTTTAATTATTACGTTAAAGTTCAACTACATTTTGTTTAATTATTTATTATTATTTAACCATCATGGATAAATGGCTAATTAAAATTCCAACTAATAAGTCTGCCACGCCGTCACAACCAAGTTGCAGTGCTTCAAATCCGACTTCTAGCAAAACAAAAAAAAGAAAATATGACGAATCATATTTGCAGTATGGCTTCACATGCTCTTCTCACAACAATGAAGAACAACCAGTGTGCTTAATTTGCAAAGAAGTTTTGGCTGCAGAAAGCATGAAACCGTCAAAACTGCAACGACATTTGAATACTAAACATGCAACGTTATCAAAAAAGCCAATAGAATATTTTGAGCGTCTTTTGCAAACATCAAATAAAGAAAAGAACACTTTGGAGAAGTATGTTACTTTGAATGATAAATATCTATTGGCATCGTATGAAGTTTCGTATTTGATAGCAAAAACGAAAAAGCCTTTTACTATTGGAGAGCAACTTTTACTACCTGCAGCTATAAGAATGTCTGAAATTGTTCATGGAAAACAGTATGCTGCTGAAATTAGTAAAATTCCATTATCAAATGACACTGTGTCCAAAAGAATTTCAGACATTAGCAATGATCAATTTCAACAGCTTCTTATGAGGCTTAAAGACAGCTCAAAGTTTGCAATACAACTGGACGAGTCGACAGATATTTCAAAAATGGCACAGTTGTTACTTTTTGTAAGATATATTTATGAGGGAAGCATTCATGAAGATATACTGTTTTGTCGTCCTCTGGAAGGTCATACTCGTGGAAAAGATATATATAAAAAAGTAAATGAGTTTTTTGAAAAAGAAGGATTAAATTGGAAAAATTGTGTTGGTGTGTGCACGGACGGTGCTGCAGCAATGACCGGACAAGATCTTGGTTTTACAGCATTTGTTAAAGCTGGAAATGATCATATTACATTTACACATTGTATGATTCACCGAGAGGCACTTGTTGTTAAAAAAATTGCACCAGAATTAAACACTGTGTTTTTTGATGCAGTCAAAATCATTAACTTTATTAAAAGTCGAGCACTTAATAGTCGATTGTTTAAAAATTTGTGCATTGATATGGATTCGGATTATACAAGTTTATTGTTACATGCTGAAGTTAGGTGGCTATCAAAAGGTCGAAGTTTGAAACGATTATTAACTTTAAAAGATGAAGTTCTTATATTTCTAACAGAGCAAAATTCTAATTTGGCCGATTATTTTCAAGATAATTTATGGCTTCTCAAGCTATGCTATTTGGCAGATATTTTTGATAAAATCAATGATATGAATTTATCAATGCAGGGAGTCTGCGTTAATATGTTTATGTTAAAAAATAAACTTGAGGCCTTTGTTAAAAAAATTCTTATATGGAAGAACAGAGTGGAAAGTGGATCGCTCGAAATGTTTCCATTTACTGACGAGTATATAATTAGTAACAATATTTCAAAAAAAGATACTCCTATAACAAAAATTATAGTTAATCATTTGAAGGATATGGAAGTTTACATGCATAGGTATTTTCCCAATGATATCGATACACAACAATGGATTTGCAATCCATTTTCAATTGAAATGGAAGAAATTATTTTTTTAAACTTAAAAGCACAAGAATAATTTGCCGAATTAACAAGTGATACTACCTTGCGACTTAGATTTTCTCAAGTGCCTGTGCATGAATTTTGGATAGAAATCAAATCAGAATATCCCCTACTATCGGAAATGGCAATGAACAAATTACTGCCATTTTGTACAACATATTTATGTGAATCAGCCTTTTCCACATTAACTTACATAAAATCAAAACACCGTTCAACTTTAATAAACGTTGAAAATTTATTACGATCTGCACTAACTCAAATTGAGCCTAGATTTAATTATTTGTGTAAAAATAAACAATCACATCCGTCACATTTATTGTTTGATGTTAATAATATGTTTTTATTAAAAAAATTGTTACAAAAGTTTATTTTTTCTATTGAATATATAGATATAGTTTTATGTTTTCTTATAAAAAAATTGTTACAAAAGTTTATTTTTTCTATTGAATAAATATATATATAGTTTTATGTCATTCTATTTATTGTGTTTTATTACGACCGATATCCCGTCAACGTTTCCAATTATATATATGTGAAATGAATGGGTACGTATTCTTTAATCCTTATTTTATTTACATTGTAAAATAGTGCGATATTACATCTACATCTACGGTTAATATATATTTCATTATATGGAGGAGGGGGTCGTTTAAAATTTCGTGCTTGAAGGGGGTCGCTATATAAAAAAGTTTAAGAAGCCCTGCTATAGAGTATACACTAGAATACACTCACTATATGTGAATAGATATAACCTTCTGTAGCTCTTGGGTAGGTCATTTACTTTCTTGTCGTATGAACTACGTTAATTAATCAAAATTAAATATTTGTTTCCTCATTACTTTCCATGTGATGACTGAATTAGAACAATTACAGGAATTTAGGTAAAACATTTCAGAGCATTAATGGTATCATTCATTAAAACTTTTTTGTGATTCGTTATGTAGAGAAAACCCCTACATCAATATGGATTGTCGATTTATAACTTAACTAATTTAATAAACCGATAAGCAATCGAACTTATGTTGAAAAATAACAGACAGTCGATTGGAATTTTTGCAAGGTTATAATTTTTTAGATATAAACAAGTTTTCCCGCAGGTAATGTTATTACATAACCAATTGTGAAACTAGTAATACATAAGTCACTTGTCTTGAAATACTCGAATAAAAACTTTTTTTATTAAGTTTTTTAAATACCAAAGTAAATAATGGAATAATTAAACATTGCGTTTGTTTGCTTTTACAGGAAAACCTGTTTAACATTTATAACAGTTTTATTTCTTCTTAAAGATTTTACCATGACTTCACATTTTTTTCTATTGTGGGAGAAACTTGTAGTGCCTTTCTAACATATTGTACAGCTTCTAACAATATGTTCGTACAATTTATACGTAATGTCGAAAGGTACCAACTTACATTCAATTTAGAATGATGGCTACTTTCATTTAGATTTATTTTGTTTAAATTCCGTGGTTCTTTAGTAGTTTCTTTCAATCTCAGTAACGACGTTACTTAGAAATGATTAGCCTGAATTAAGCAGCGTATCAGATGGAAAAGACTTAATGAAATATAAATTGGGTTAAAGAGCTAAACCTCCTCAGTGCCAGGATAACATCAGACAAACTTAATGTATTATTTTAATATTTTATATAACTTTTCTCTTCTGCGTTATTAAGTTCTTTTCCGTTGGTTAGTGTTTTTTGCTGTAATTTTTCTTTAAAAATATGTTTATATGCACTTTTATTGATTATTTTAATTTTTAAATCTCATTTGCTCGTATTTTCCTATGATATTTCAAGAAAGTAACCAATTTTTTCATGTTTTTTTTGTATTCTATTTTGTGAAAAGTTACGCACACACATTGTGTGTGTGTGTGTGTATGTATGTGTGTGCGAGTGTGTATGCATGTGCGTGTGTGTGTGTGCGCACGCGTGCGCGTGTGTGTGTGTGTGTGTGTGATATTAGTGGTACTGGAGTTTCAACTTTACTTCCTAATCTTTTTTCAAAATTTATTTTTCTCATGATCTTATTCTAAAAATTTCTAGTTAAGTGATCAACCGTTTTACTTTTAAAAGATTGAAAGGGCCGTCAAAATCTTTTCATCTCTTTTAACCACTATGAGATAAATAATCCGACTCTAAAAGCGTAAGAAAAAACAAACATTTTGCAAAAGAACAAACAACTAATTTATTATAATATTCGATTTATTTAACACTACTCTTATTCTCGCCAACCAATTAAACGTCATTATACTGATAATTGAACCGGCGATTGTTTATGACATCGATAACTTTAAAAATTTCAGTTCAATTGTCTAAATTCAATACAATCTGATCATACGTACTCCGTACGGTCTTTAACGCCGCGAACCTTAACTGTACGGTTACTAGAAATGTTAACATTTTTAATTAACTCCACGTCCGTATTTTATTATACTCGTATATGAAAATATTCTATATCGAAGCTGTCCATTTTGGGCGTTTGAAAAGAACAATACTGTCAAAATATTCTCTATCTGTTTCCCATCTTTGTTGTAAATCATATTGAATAACTTGAGTAGTCTTCATGGTAAATTTTAAGTCGATTTACGCGTAGTTCCTAATGAAGCTCAAATTACTCGTCAAATTTTTAGCGAAAAAAAATTTATGCCTCTCACTCATACTGTTTGAAATAGCAGCCTTGCTTCTATAATAATTACAAACTGCTTACTGTCAGTGTGCCGTGTACGATGAATGCATTTGCTATCAAACGGAAGATGACGCAATTAATCAGCGTCTAGTTTTCTTCTATACGATACTAATACACACTACAGTAAATTTTTTTATCATAATCACGGCGCAAAGTTTAATAAATATATCTATATAAATAAAAATGTAAATGTTTATTTATTCAAAATCTTAAATCTTCAAAAGTTCTTCACCGATTGCTTTGAAATTTTAACACAACGTTGCATTCGAATACGTGCCTGTTATTATATGCCTACTACTTACATACCTAAGATGTTACATCTGTGACAGGTAAAAATATGTTTTTTTTTAATAAACAGCGCCATTTGTTGGAGGTAAAAGCAACACAAGCCATACAAAACATTTTACGATTCCATTTCAACGTTTCCGATTTGTATGTTGCTATAGACTAAGATCTACTTGACCGATTTACGCGCATGGAAAAAGGGACAAAGGGAAAAATTGAAAAAGGTAAAAGGCAAGAAGGGAAAAATGGAAAATAGAAACTAGAAAAAAGGAGAAAAGGGAATGGAAAGGGAAATGGGGAAAAAAGAAAAGGAAAAGGAATAAGAGAAAGAGAAAGAGAAATAGGGAATGGAAATTGAAAAGGGAAGGAGAGCGGGAAATGGGGGAATATGGTAAAAATTAAAATGGTGAAAAGGGGGAAAGGAAAAGTGAAAAACGGAAAGATTAAATTTTGTAAAGTTCCGTAATGTTCATTTTGTTTTTTTTTTATCAAACTTTCAATTGTGTTCATTTAATCTATATATATATATATATATATATATATATATATACACACTCAAATCTAGAAATCAGCGAAGCATTGCTGGGTCTGCTAGTTTTAAATATTATCTTAACGTGAAAGTTGTTTCATACGTTTTTTTTAGATTTGCGTTTTTAATAAAAATGTATATTTAATTGTGTATTTATTTGTAACAGAATATTTTTAACTTGTAATGTGGGGCGTCTATAAAACATAACTTTATCACTGGCTCAGAGATTGTTCAAAAGAAGAATTGAACGGTTTATTATTTTTAGTCTTCTATGCCTCTAGGTAGGTATAAAAATTTCATTCAATTGGTATTTTGCTAACGTACTATTATTACAATATGGCTAGAATAAATATAATTCTTTAAATGATTTTTTTATTGTAAATTTTTTTCATCTGAATTTTACAATTTCTGTATAGAAAGAAGTTAGAAAAAAGATCTTATCATATGACAGAATGGCTGAAGTGGGGAATACCAAATAATAATTTTAAATCTCATGCTGGAATAAACATTTTAATTTATTACTTATCTATTTTAATTTTATATAGTGTTATTTAAAATTTATTGTAGAATTATCCAGATTAAAAGTTTAACTGTTGTTAAGCAATTTTTAAAAAAAATCATTAGCTGCCTAAATATTATAGATTATCACACTTGATAAGGAAATAATGAATGGTTGAATTATTGCACTTGTTTTATTTCCAATTTTTATAAAACATGATCTATAAAAAATTATTTTAATGTTTTTTATCGAGCAGTATAGTTTCAATATATGTTTATTTTTAATTTAATAGCAACTAAAAATTTCATTCCATTGCAGTATATCAAATTATTTCTCCTATGTATGTAGTCTACATATAATAATCTACAAAATAAACAGTTGTAGAATACTTTCATCTACAGGAATAAAATCTAAATCCTACAATTTTTTATTTATGATGCACCAGAGAGCAGGAAAAATTTTAAACTACATAATGTTATTCATAAATATGTCCAAAAGTGAATATTTAAATGGTTCCACTTTCTCTTCATTACAGAAACTTATTTTGCCGTTATAAATTACAAGAAGGACATTACAAGATTGCTTTTTAAAAGGTTAGATTTTAAAAGTACTTGTTTAATTTTATTTACTGGGTCCTTATAAATTATTGAAAATCTTGATACTTTTCCCGAATTTCGCAGCAAAAAAAGAAGAAAAAACAAAAACATTTTTTAATTTAATGTAAAATACCATGTAAAAAATTACTTGACAAATTAAGTAAGATTAAGTTGGAGAAATGACGAATAAACAATTTTTATTATACACTTTTGAATATGATATTTATTAATTATAAATAATACAAGTTAATACATAATTACACTACAAAATATGCAAAATGTACCAAATAGGCAAAACTAGGATTATTATAAAATATGCAAAATATTATTACAAAATATGAAGGGTAGTTAGGTAACTAGCAATTCCGTGTACTGAACTTCGTACTATATCAACATAACCTATCAAACATAACCTTTTTTCCGGGACTACTGTTAGATATTGTTTCAGAGAATGAAGTGGCAATTTGTAGCGTGTAAAGATGCCATGCCTGACCGGTATTCGAACCCAGAACCTCCAGATAAAAGGCCGAGACGATACAGCTCACACCACAGAGGCTGGCAATCAAACATAACGTAACGTTCACTAATCTCGTCTAATTAACCTTAATATTTTAAAAGTACAAAAATACTTCTAATGAGAAGGGAGAATGGTGTCGATGTACCAACATCCACGCTAGTTCTAACTTTTTCTATTCCAGCCGTTCCTGACCGTATAAATAGGATTTTTTTCGCACCAAAATTAGCTGGACAAAGGAACAGGTTTGTGCGCGTTGCAACTGAACTGGACACTATGACATCACATGCGCTGAGGTAGAAGACTGAACAAATTGTAAAGGTCCACACTCGGCAAGATCTCAAGAATGTCCCATTTATAAAGAATAAAAAGCCATTTTGAAAATCTGTACTGAACAGAAAGTATCCTTTCCTTTGGCTCGCTTTAAAGCGAGCCAAAGGAAAGACAGAACAGAGAAAACAGAAAATCATTAACCATGAGGAATCTTATACAGTTACTTAGTTACAAACTTAGTTTTATACAGACTGTCTCAAACAACGTACAAAATGAGAAGGAATGTGCATCGTGTAAAGACTAACCAAATTAGTAGAAGCTTTGTCAGAACCAGTAAAATCCCTCACGGTTGTTATTACATCATTGTGTACTGGTAAGAAGGTAACTTCTACCAGAAAAACCGATGGTGGTTATCTAAATCTTCATCAGTCGTTCACCCAACACATAAAGTTCCTGGTCTACCAATTATACCCCAAACATCCAAACAAACACGTAAGGTTCTTCTACACCAATTACTTAGCAAACAACCAAGATCCCTGCGAAGGAATTAATAAAACAATCATCGCCTCGAACGGCATTTTCATCCTCTGAGCCTTCCAAATCCCCTTCACTATCATGAGATTTCTGTGAGAATATGGTTACAGATGAAGTGTCCGAAGAAGCAGAGCACTTCTGTAAAGTCGCAAAATTCAAAGTGAAAAACCGAATATTATTTGATAAGTAATCTGCACGCAGAAGTTTTACGTACAACAGGGAAAAGTATTACTTATGGCTGTAAATATTGTTCAGTGGAATGTTTGCGATCCTCGTTCTCGCCGTGGTAATATTGAAATTGTATTAAAGGAAGAAAATCCTTTAATATTGTGTCTGCAGGAGACTGGCCTCCGTCCATCCGGACGAAATGAATAATGCGACCGCACTGGGCGGGATTCAACCGAGAATGAAGGTCATCTAGACCATCATAACTGCTCCTCGCGGTATTCTGACGTAGAATACTAGTACGAGCTTCACTTTCCGGTTAGCGCTAGCATCCACTAGCTCGCAGCATCAGACGGCTCGACGTGGAACGGGACACACCGCCCACCAGTTATAATTACCTTAATTTCGTGATACATTACATGAAATGAAACTTAATATACAAGCAAAGTGTATTAAATAAAATAATTACGTTAATGTCTGAGAAATCAGGGTCAGGTTAGGAAGTTAAAGAAGCGAAAATTAAAAAATGTCCAGGAGTAAGTGAAGTAGGATCAGGTGTATGCCGCCCACCATTACGGATAGGTATTGGCAACGTGGAACTGAATTACTCTGCGCATTCCGCAACACGAGAGCTGTTTGCCCTCGAGTGTTTCAGTGTGCTAAACGAAAATCATAAATGAATTACTTCGATACCAATTTTCGGACAACTCCAACATCGGTTGTTTGGAGAAAGGTCTGGGCCATGTGTGGATCGGTACAGTCACCGCAGACTGTAGCTGAATCATCGGTACCGCGCCAATTGATGTGGCGAACACTTTTGGAAGGTCGTTTAAGGCAGTTCCACTTACATCATCATGCTACCCTGATCTTGTGAGATACAACTTGCAAGTAGAACATATTCCCTTCGTGATTGGAAGCTCGCAAAATGAATTAAACATACCCTTTCTTATAATACGCTAGGTAGCCTATAATAAGATTCGAGATACTTTCCCCGGAAATGATAATATCTGACTCCGTATATTAACACATCTCCCAGATACTGAATTACGAATCTTTTGTGTATCTGTAACAAAGAACTCTCTGATCTCTGACCTGGTGTTTCCTTATTCTTGGTCAGAAGTAATGGTGATTCCCGTGCTGAAACCTCCTAAAGCCAAATCATGCCTCACAAGTTATCGTCCTATCTCCTTGACTAGTATCCTGTGCAAGGTTATAGAACGATTGGTAAACCGTCGTCTAGTGTGGTACCTTGAGAGAAATTCTCTGATTGTCCTCGAACAATGGCGGTTTCCGCTAAGGTAGATCGTTTATGGATCATGTGGTTGCCCTTGAATCTATCATTCAAACGCCTTCCTACTTCCCCAAGCCTTGTCGCTGTATTTTTTGATACGCAAAGGACGTATGACATGGCGTGAAAGAGGGGAATCCTAAATAATGCGTGAATGGAGTATATAAGGAAATTTCTTTGCATTTATCCGGGAGTTTCCTTAATAACTGTTCTTACAAGTTCGATTTGGAACGCCAATATCCGAAAGTTTGATACTGGAAAACGTAGTACAACACGTAAGTGTCCGAAGTGTTTTCTTATCTACCGTAGCCATAGATAATATAAAAAACTGCTTATGAAAACCCGTCATGTGTTCTTTATTTGTTGATGATTTTTCAATTTATGTGTATTTATCAAGAATTTTAGATACTATTGAGAGCCTGCACCAAAATACAATAACACGTTTAGAATCGTGGTGTAAAACGATTGAATTTACGTTTTCTCCGGGGAAAACGAATTGCATTTACTTTGCACGTTTGAAGGAAGATGCTGATCTTCAATTCTTTTTGCATGAACCAGTTAAACCATGCACACGGGTTAGATTATTAAGATACGGTTTGAGGAACGACTAACGTGGGTAATAAATTTAAAAAAGCTGAAGGTAAAATGTTTAAAAATACTAGAGAGTTTTATCTAATACTCCTTGGGGAGCTGATCGAGTATGCCCGTTGCACTACAGTCTGTGTATACCATTTAGAGTATGCCGGATGTTAATTTTGTTCTTTTAAGTTACTTTTTTTAATGTTGTATTCACTGTGGTTTTATTTCGCTTTTAACATACGTCATTGACTCTTTCCATCTAATATGATGTGTTGTTATGCTACTGTTGTTTAGTTTTTAATTTTTTTCTTTTATGTATTTATTTGTTTATTATATAAATATAGCACACCTGAGCGCTTTAATCTAGTTTATGTTTTTGTTTTGTTATGAGTTTTTTCGAGAGAAAATAACGTGAAAAAAAAAAAAATTAAAAAATCGCCCTCAAAAAAAAAATTCCATATCCACTCACATATTACTGTGCCTGCGTTTGCGCGCGCGTTCTTGCTTGCTTGTTTGTTTGTTTTTTGTCCTGTGTTTATTTTATAACTTAGGAACTGTTTATTTTATAACGATGAAATTTGATCAGATAGATTGCATATCAAGGAAAAAAATGAGGCTATTATTATTTGTTTTCGAATTTTAACGAGATCGTTCTAATTTCTCAGAAGACTGGATTTCATGGAAATTTTAAACATGAATTTATTACTAGCTTTTTGATAAATAAAATTAACTAAACTATTAATACTAGAAATACCAATTTGAAAATTAAGTCATTTTTTCAAAACTAACCGTTAACAGAATGGTAAGAGTATTCAGAATTTATCAGAACCCTCGATTCTAGAAAATACATTTATTCAGCCTATCAATTTATTTATATTTCTAAGTGAGACACTATTTCGTTGAAAATATTCTTCAAAGTTTATCACCGTGATAAAAATTAGTTTTTTTTTAATTATTCCGTCAAGAAAGCGTTATAGCAGAGCTATAGCTTTAGAAGGGAAAGGGTATTGTATAATCGGTCCAATGACCGAACTTGACATTTTGACAAACGACGTTTTGGCAGCTAAGGAACCCAAAAAACCGGATGTTAATGTTCGTATGTACGTGTGTGTGCTTGGCCTCTAAATCACCTTATACATCCAGAACTACTGAACCGATTTTGACCAAACTTGTTCAGATTAACTTTTATATGTGAAGGCATTGATTCCATTCAATTTTCAACTGAAAAGGTGAAGGGGTGAGGCTGTAGAGGGAGGTCACCCTCTGTATCTCGAGATTTTGCCCAATTAATGTCATATTTTTCTTAGGCACATTTGATAGCAATTAAAAAGTAACAATATTTTCAACAAAAAGTTTTTTGTAAAATCGCATCTCCGCCTCAAAAAAATATTGTAAACTACTGCTATGTTGTGAAGTCACAGGTGAGCAGTAGAATTAAATAAATGAATAATATTTAAATTGTAAAAAAGTAACTTGGTCTGGGTCTGGGTCTCGAACCCGATTCGCCCAGTTGATTCGGTACCTGGTGCGTTAAACGTCACGGCTATGCCAGTATACCGACCGTACAAGCGAAATTTGTTGTATGTAAGTTGTGAAGTTACATTAATTTAGTTAGTGCCGACCATCGCCGCTAGTACCGCAACTCCCGCGATATGCGTTTTAGTTATCAAATACGGTATGTGCGCAGGCTTTAGTTAGAATCATTGAATTAAATAGACCTTAAATATTATATTGACATAAAATCATAAATATTTTAAATTAAGTTGTGTGTGTAAGCAGTGCATCAGAAATAACCCACAGTTGTCAGCTTTTTTTAATTATTTTTTGTGCAAATGTCACAAATTACTAATGTTTGAGGAACCTTTTAATTTTTTTTTTTTTTGATAATTTAAGGACAGGATAATTACGATAGCTTATTTGTATCTTTATTTTATGATAAATTACTCTGCCTTAGAAGAGGGTTGAAATTTTGTTAATTTTGTAGTTTGTTTAGCAGATCATTTATTGAAGGTTTTTATAATAGTTTTTTTGGCAATGAAAAAATATATAAATATACTAGCCAATCGGAGTTCCGAGGCCTACGTGAACCTCGGAGTGGTCCCTGGGGCTCCCTGGATCCGAACCCGGGGCCACAGAGCCTACCCTAGGGCTGCAGAGCTCACTTCTCTCGCCATTACTTGCCAGAGGGCTCTTCTCCCTGGACCCCTGCAGTGTTCATTACCTTCAGATTGTAGAATAACACCGATAAATAGCAAGTAAAGTATTCAGGCTTTATAGAAGCTTGAAAAAGAAGCTAAATTACAAAAGATAGAATGGTGGTAATTATGTTGAATAAAGTACACTCACTATTGCCGACGAAAAATTCATACTTATTTCTGTTGGCATGGTGACTACATTTTGGTTTTTGGTGACAACAGAAATAAGTATGAATGTTTCGTCGGCAATGGTGACTGAAATATAATAATGAAGTAGAAGGATTAATCTGTTATTCTTTTAATGAATAACTTTTATTTACAACTTCACTTCGAAGGGGACTATGGCCTCGGTTTGTGAACTAAAACCTTCGGCGGTAACAGGAATGTTCATGCAAATTTGAAAGCAATCGAATAATTGTTTCTCGCGAGATCCAAGAACAAACAAGCAATAGACAAACAAAATTTCGGCTTTATATATATAAAAGAGATATCTAAGGATAAAGGGTAATAATTTTAAACGTTTTTGCTAAAAAAAGGTTGATCCTGGCAAATGCCAGGAAAATTATATGTCATTTATTAATCTGTTTTACGGAAACCAAATTTTTTAATCTTTATACATGCTACTTGTACACATAACTATTTCCGGTTTATTTTAAATCTGTAGATTCTCAAGTTTGAAGCGCATGACAAATAATTCAATAGTCTATAAATGTTATCCAAAATATATATATAAATATATTTGTAATAGTTACAGTGATATTGAGGTCAAAGACTTTGTTATTTTATATATTCTTCGTTATTATCTGAACTAAAAAATTTTAATTTAGTATAAATTTTTACCATTTATTTTTAAAATGTTTCAGATTATTGACTCAGTTTATTTTTAAATATTTCGCTGGGCGTTTATTTTTATTTGTAAGTATTTTTATAATCGACAACTATCGATTATTTGAAAAAAGATGTATAATTTCACATTAATTAACATAATCATATAATAAAATAAAAATTATTTCTTATGTAGAAAACTTGATGAAATTAGACATGCATCCACATTTCTTACGTATCACGTATCATTATTATTTTCCTGTTCTAGTAATTATCATCGACAGAAAAATTAATAAAAAAGATAAAACTGATATAATGACTCTTAATCAAAGCATGTATTACGATTCGTGGCGTTGTATACAAAATTTACCATAAAAGATTTAATTCTAATTTTATATGTTGTTTTTTTATACATTTCGCTTCAATTCTTTAAGAATATTGCATTTATTTGATACGTTCTCGTATCATTATTATTTTCTTGTTTTAGCAATTATTCAGATAATGTAATCTAATATCATCAACAGAAATATTAATAAAAGATATCAAACTGATACAATGATTATTAATCAAAGCACATATTACGATTTGCTGCTTTGTAAACAACATATTCTATTATAAAAGAATTAGTATAAAAGATATATTAATTTTATAGGTTGTTTATGTATTTCGCTTGAATTCTTTCAGGACACTGAATTTATTTGAAAAATACAGAAAAATTTAAATCTAGAAATACATGGGCAATTACCAATCTCCGTGGCGGAGTGGTAACGTTTCGGCCTTTAATCCGGATGTCCCGGGTTTGAATCTGGACAGGCATGGCATTTTTCATACGCTAATTAATTTTATTACTAAATCCCATGCACAAGTTTCAAGCTTATGTGGTGAATTCAACAAGCAAAAAAAAAAATCGGTTTGTAAAAATCAGACATCAGTATTTACAAACGAATGTTATTAAAAAAAGTAAATAATTAAAAAAAAAAATAACGTAACAGATACACAAAAAAAAAATATTTATAACATAATAATAATAATAAACTGTAAACTATAGAATAATAGAATATTACTGTTAGTAGGTGTAATATGAAACTTTTTTCCCTTTAATTTTTGACTGCTTACAACTGGGTAGATTTTCAATTTCTTTTTTGAGGTATTTTTTTATCTTCTTAAAGGTGTTTTATAGTATATATATCTTAAATATATAAAAATCTCGTGTCACTATGTATATTCGGGATAAACTCTTAAACTACTGAACCGATTTTGATCAAATTTTGTAACTATCTATAATTTGGTCCAACTTAAAAGATAGGATAGTTTTTATCTCAATTATTGACTCAATATTTGTTATTGCAAATTAAATGTTTATTATACGACAATAGTGTGTATTTATTGGTTAGTTCTATGAATTCCTAATAGATGGCGGTGTAAGTTAATTCATTGATACAACTCTCTAACATCGTTTGACATCTAGGTAGCGTAGTAATTCAACGATACAACTCTCTAACATCGTTTGACATCTAGGTTGCGTAGACATCCGGTAGATGGCGTTGTTTTGATTTCTAGATAATACATTCTATTCACGTCATATTTGTTTATGTTCACGACATAACAGTACTATTTTAATTTTTCGTGAATGATTTTTATAATTATACTGTGTATTTTGTTATAATTGAGCAGCGTATCGTTTGGATATTATTATATAATTTTTAACAGAAAAATAATAATAACATAAAATTTTACAGATAACTTTTTTGTCTATTAATCTTCATACCACCTGAAAAACGTGTATTTCTTGCTTGCTTTTTATTTTTTTTTTGTATTTTATTTTGATTTTTTAATCTGTTAATTGTTAATTAATTCATTCATTAATTTTGATCTAATTTATGTATTTAAATAATAAATATTATCAATTTTTTTTCAATTTCAGTATAATGCCGCGGAAAAAATCTAACCTTAACAATGCGTGTAGCAAAGATGCACGACGCATGCGTGTTAAGAGAGCTCATAAATCGGTAGAACAAATTGCAGCAAGAAACGCAGCTCAACGAATCAGAACAGCAGAAATTCGTAGACAAGAATCGTGAGAATAGCGTGATGAACGTCTGCGACAAAATAACTAAAAACCGTGTTCGGGTTTTACTGGGTTTTAATTTTTTAAGAAGTGCGACAATGACTCTACCAACACAGCCCCTGCCATTATTACTGTATATGTGACACGACTGGCTGCACCAACCTCTGGGTTACTTAATTAAAAAACATAAAATAAAAAAACAATTGACTGCGACGGGAAAGGCAAGCAAACATATTTAGCGAGCGAAGTCGCGACGGGAATGCTAGTATATAATATATATATATATATATACTAGCAGACCCGGCAATGCTTCGCTACTGCTAGACTTGAGTGTGTATATATATATATATATATATATATATATATATATATATTAAATGAACACTTTCATTTCCCCATTATATCCCTTTCCCTTTTATTTTTATTTTTTCCCTTTCCATTTTCTCTTCCCGTTTTCCCCTTTTTCCATTTTCCCCTTCTGTCTTTTTTACCTTTTTCCCTTTTTCCCTTCTTTCTTTTTTACCTTTTTCCCTATTTCCCTTTTTTCTGAGTGTAAATCGGTCCAGTAATTTTTTAGTCCATATCGGACACACATTTCGGAAACGTTGAAATGGAATCGTAAAATATTTAGTAATGCGTGTGTTGCTTATACATCCAACAGATAGCGCTCTTTTTCAAATAAATCATGTTTTTACCTGTCACAGGTATGACATCTTAAATATTAAGTATATAAAAACATGCGCGTATCCGAATACGTTGTATCAAAATTTCAAAGCAACCAGTGAAGAACGTTTGAAGATTTATGATTTTGAACAAATGAACATTTAAATTTTTACTTATGTAGATAAACAGTTTAACTAGATGGAAGATAACTAGATGATAGATAACTGGATGAAAGTAAGCGATATTTTTAAATATGCATCGAAATATCGATATAAATTGTGAGAAAAATTTTAATTTAATTGAAACGGAAGTACATTATATTACTTTAATTAACTGGTGTGGATGTGTATATATATATAATGGTATGTATAATATGTCTAATAAATTAGATGCCAGCTTAAGGAAAATATGTTCAAGTATTTTGATGAAGGTTTTTTGTTTTTTTCATAGTAGTGATTAAATTGTTTGAAAAATGACAACTGCATTTATATTTTTTTGTTATTATTAAGACAGTTTACTATTTTTTTAATCGAAATCAAAGAGGAGGTTATGTATTCGATCCGTATATTTTTGTTTATGTTTGTTCGCGCATTACGTTTTTCCTATTAATTCTTAATTAAATCATCAAAAATCGAAATTTCTCATCTTAAACCTTTCAGAAAAAAAATATACATTATATAGAATGTCCCATATAAAACGCAACCCATCAATCACTCATCCATGAAATTTCAAAAGTCATAACAACAATGCAATCAACGTTCAGTGTATTGCTAGAGACAAGATGGTGTTTTCGCTAGATGAACGTGTTTTCATTGTTGAGTCGTACTTCAGTACGAAATCAGCGGTTGCAGTGCAAGATTTGTTTTGCCCCATAAGTACCCAGATAAACCAGCTCCTAACAAAACATCAGTATTAAGGTTAGTTGCAAAATTTAGAGAGACTGGTTCTGTTAATAACAAGGAACACAAAAGATCTCCGTCAGTGTTGAATACAGATACAGTCACTGAAATCAAAGACCGATTACTCGCCTCGCCAAATAAAATCGTATCAGACGTTTGTCTGCTGAAATTAATTTGTCTAAATCAATTGTTCATCGGGCGACCAAACAATTACAATTACGACCTTATCGCATTCAAACGGTTCATCGACTTCTTGAGCCCGACAAAGAAAAACGGCTACAATATTGTCAACGGTTCCGTCGATTTCTGCGTGAGGGAATAATGTTATGGATTCGTTATTTTTCACAGATGAAGCACGGTTTCATTTGGATGGCTACGTTAACAGCCAAAACAGTAGAATTTGGAGTGCTGAAAATCCCTACGTTTATCACGAAAAACAATTACACCCGCAGAAGTTGGGCGTGTGGTGCGCGATATCGCGGAAGAAAATAATCGGTCCTATTTTTTTTCGAGTACACCATTAATGCAGAACGATATCAGAATATTTTATTTCAGTTCATTGCACTCTAGGAAGAGGAAGACAGACACTACTGGCTACAACATGACGGTGCGACATCGCACTACGCAGGTTCAACTTCTGATTTCGTTGAGGAATTCTTTGGTAATCGTGTTATCGGTCGAGGCTTGTGGCCACCAAGATCTCCAGATTTGACTGGGGCGGATTTTTTTCTACGGGGTTACCTCAAAGAAAAAGCCTACAGCAACAAACCTCGAACACTTGAATAATTGAAAGTCAATATTGAACAAGCTGTATTAAATATCCAGCCACAAACTTTTAAAAAAGTTGCAAGAAACGCTGTAAAAAGAATTGAAGCTTGTATTCAAGAAGATGGCGGCCACTTCCAACATTTACTCTAAATGTAAGGTAATGGATGGTAATAATAAAAATTACATTTACATTTACACATGCCTTTTTATTATTTCAATACCTACCCAGATAAGGTTGGGTTGCGTTTTATATGGGACACTCTGTATATAATGTACATCATCGGTAGAGACATTGGTAATCTTATAATTTGATATAAGTGCATCACTTTACATTGTCTTCTGCGGCACCTCTCAAGGTCGGACAACTATGTTTCTTCATAAAACTCGTAACACTGTTGCTATGTCATTAGTAATCGACGAATCGACCCCTTGAGCGAAGTGTAGCACATTATTGAATCCTGAGCAAGGTTTCTCAATATTTTTGTCTTAGCAAGTGAATTTTTATAGTGTGAGGTATTCATTACTTTACGTGGATCTAAATCACTCAAAGCTGAAAACTGTTATCACAGAATTATTTCTTCCTCGCACCAAGGAGATTGAATAAAACCAACGGCCTTTGACTGGAGGCAGCTGCATTATATCACCAAAAAGAAGCACATTATCTCCGCTGAATATCTTATCGTTATTAATCAGGTGCAGAAAATTATAAAATAATTTACATTTATATCTAAAAATTAATTTTGTAGAAGCAGACGCCGATTCAAAAAACTATCTAAGAAATTAAATTAAGTATATAGACGGAATTATTTCTTAATTTTTAGCCCACTTTGATGTCGGTTCCATTTAAAAAAAATGTAATTATTTCTTTCCCTTTTCTGGTTTATATTATATATTTTGGTTTTGTATTAAGATTTATAAGTATCTTCTTTTTTTTTTAATCAAGGTCAATCCCTTAAACGTCCATATGCCTTGATTGATTATTTTACTTTGTATGGCTCGTGTTCAATAAAGGCTTATTATTATTATTATTATTATTATTATTATTATTATTTTTATTACTAAATATACGAGGGTAGATCCAGAAATAAGTTCCCATCAATTTTACAAATAGACAATATTGCTTATTCTGATAGAAATTTACATCGTTGGAAAGAAGAAACTTTGCTCTATTTTTCTACATAATCGCCATCTTTTTGTACGCATTTTTGTAGACGGAGCTCCAGTTTCTGTATCCCAATGTCGTAGAACTCCCCCGCCAATCCGTTGAGGAAGGGTTTCACCTCTTCTTTGACTTCATCGTCGCTCCGGAAGCGTTGGCCACTCAAGTGTTCCTTTAACTTAGGGATAAAGTGATAATCACTAGGCGCGAGGTCCGGACTAAGGTGGGTGGGGCATGACAGTCCACCCAAAGTGTGTCAAAACTTCCTGGCTTTGACGGGAGAGGTGAGGGCGGGCGTTGTCGTGAAGCAGCGTTACACCGGCTGTCAGTCGTACTCGCCGGCGGTTCTGGATAACTCGCCTTAGTTTTCTTAGTGTTGCACAATAACTGTCTGATTGATTGTTGTCCCAGGTTCCATGAAATCGATCAGCAGTATCCCCTTACGATCCCAAAAAACTGCGACTGGTGACCCTGAGTGACGCCACTGTTTGGATTTTTGTTTCGTTTCGGGAGTGAAAGGAAACACGTTTCATCTTCCCCCACGTTTCGTCTTCCGTAACAATGGAGTCCAGCAATCCTTCCTTATCTTCTTGACACTTTTGAAAAAACTGGCGAGCACAGTGCAGGCGTTCTCCTTGTGTTCCGATGTCAACAGCCGCGGTACCCATCGAACACAACACTTGTAATACCCCAATTTTTCAGTCAAAGCTCTTTCCACTGTACCGTAAGAACTCCCAGGAATCCGAGCAACAAGTTCACGGACGGTGATACTCCTGTTTAGAAGCGCTTCGCGTTGGACCATCTCGATACCCGCCTCCGAAACTGACGGTCTTCCCCTCCGTTCTTCATCGTGGACTTCCTTCCGACCGGCATTAAACTCCCTGCACCACTTTCGTACGTGTTGAACGGACATATACTTTTCGCCATACACCTCTGTCAACTGACGATGAATATCCACGGGTGGAGTCCCTTTGGCGTGCAAAAAGGGAATTACGGAACGAATTTCGCACTTGGCGGAATCAACAAGTGCAACCTCCATCTCGGACGGCTGCTGAGCCAAGACTGAGCGGCGCAGGCAAGCGCGGCCGGGCGGAATCGTGAGTGGAGGAACAGCCGCGCACAGCGGTGTTGCCGGATTTCGCCTCGCACATTCCTGTGCGGCTGGGGCTCTTTGGGAACCTTATTTCTGGATCGATCCTCGTATATATATTTTAGTCGGTCAGGGGTCGAAGCGTTCTGATTCCCCCGTTGTGTTCGTTATTCTCATGGTTGTGAGAATAATACCGATAAATAACAATTATAGTATTCAGGCTTTATAGAAACCTGAAAAACAAAAAAATTACAAAATTAGAATAATAGTGGTTATGGTAATTAAAGTACATAGACATTACAAGTACATCTGACGAAAAAAGTTCACTACTTTTGAAAGCAATCGTTTGGTGGTTTTTGCTTTATGCTGTTGCAAATGGAAGATCCCTCCACAAACTTTCGCATTTATATGTTAAAGATATATTTGTTATGTTTCATATTGACGCATTTGTTTTTAATAATTCTTTAATAAAATGAACAGTGATAGTATAACCTTCAAAACGTACGTATAATTCTGACATTTAAATTTGCTTACTAAGCTGTTTCATTGTTATTTAAAAGTCTTATATTTTTAGAAAATACGAACTTATTTTACAAAGCTCATAGTCAGGGAATAGATAAAAATAGAGAATTATTTTTAAATTTATTTTAATAAAATTCTGTCGTTATTTATTCATGCAACCTACAATCATTATTTAAACATTAATTCGTAAATTTATTTAAATAATTTTTTTTGTTTATTATGTTTGGTGAAAATAAAATTAATGTTAGGTACTACGGGAATTAAACATGAAAATTAACCCATATTATATTATTTTAATAAGATATATAATCCTGGCGGCGTAATTTCTTGAATTAAGATAGCTGATACTATGATCGTGAAATTATAATTGGATATTACAATAGCTGACTTAATTGCTAATTAATAAACTGTTAAATAGAAAAATGCAAATAATATAGTTGCTATTACCTTAATAACACTTAGCAGAATTAATAATATAAGAAACATTAGTAGGTTAAGACAAAACATAACATCGTAAATGTTATTAACTTGCATCTCATCATAAAGTTAATTACTACTCACTTATAATCCGTGGCGAATGACGCGCACGAATGCATTAATAATTTATTTTTAAAAAAATAATAAAAAAATAAAGATATATTAATTAATATTTAAATGGAAATATTTTACGTCAGAGAAAAAATAAATAAAAGTTTCTAACATTTAATTTCTCTGAATTATATAGAATAAATAATAATTCTTATAACTCTAATGGGGTTTTCCTAATCACTTATGAAAACTGTGAAAAGTAAATGAAAAAGGTTTCACAATCTTATTATTACTTTCAAAAAATAAAACTTACATAGATACCTTTTGTTCCCTAGATGCTGTACTACTCATTACAAGTTTTTGGTTAGATTGATTCGTGCGATATCATGGAAGCCTTCAGGAATCTAAAGACTTCTATACATTGCCCACCTGGGTCGGAACGGTCGGGCCAATTAAAATCACCCGACCATTAATTAGACATTGTACATAGGTCTGCTGTATAACCTAATTGATCATCCCTACGTTAGGGCAATGGGTAGGAACAAACCATCCAACTTTAGCATTCTTGCCTAATTTCATCCAGTTGTTTAGTTATTTTTGGTAGCGTTGTCAAACCAACTGGCTGACTTCACGCAATGTAGTGTGTCCATATCATTCGTGAAATTTATTTAAAATATTTTTAATTTAAAATTTTGAGATAATTCTTCTCACCACGCTTTATAATTCGTTAAAATATTGATTGTTCATTTTTAGCTCGTTCTAAAATCGCTTGTCTAACTCGGACAATAAATTTGCATCACAGTTCGAGTCGATTTAACCAGATTTTTGGCCAAACTGTTCGTTTTTCCCTTGAGACTGAAATGAATTTTCAAGTTTTTAATGTTATTCCATTCTTCTAAAATTTAGAACTTACTTTTGTTGATTCTTTGATTTTTCACTGTTTCTTTATTTGATTAGTTGTTCTTTGTTTGATCGATAAAACTATTTTTTGTGTGTTTTCTTTGTTTTTTATGTTTTGAACTTAACCAGTGTCCCTTCGAATCATCTTTTCATGTATTTATTTATATTTATTATATACTTATGTATAGTATATAAAACATGTTTACATTTGCATACATTTACAGTTCTCTGAGGGATTTCAATGGAAACCCCTCACACCATGTCATTTTTTTGTATCCTTATTTACTTACGGTTCCGGTAAATCGAAACCGTTTATTATAAGAAAAAAAGTAAAGCATCGGCATATCGAAATCTACTACTATAAATTTATCGTACGATAAATTATGATTCTACTGAATATTGAAATAAACGAGCTCTACTTATTCAATCCCTGATTTTAATTTCTAAATTAATTCAGATTACTTATAAACAAAATTTATGTATCTTAGATGGCATAACTAATGTATGAAGAGACTTATTTTTTTTTTGTAAACCTCCGGAACCAACGTAAGGTATTACTTCAGAGAATGAATGAGGATGATATGTATGAATGTAAATAAATTGTAGTCTTGTACAGTCCCAGGTCGACCATTTCTGAGATGTGTGGTTAATTGAAACGCAGCCATCAAATAACACCGGTATCCACGATCTAGTATTCAAATCCGCATAAAAGTAACTGCCTTTTTACTAGGATTTGAACCTTAGAATTCTTGACTTCGAAATCAGCTGATTTGCGATGCCGAGTTGACCACTATACCAGCCTCGTGAGTTTATTAAGGGACTTGAATGTGATTACTGTTCTTGGCAAAAGATTTCCCTTTGGCCAAGAATAATAAGCATCCTATTAGAAAATGAAGATTACAATTGCTTCCTTTGTTCTTATTCATTGATCCAAATATCACTTTCCTTAACATACCAAGCCCACCGTAGTGCAGATATATTAAGTTCAAGGTATGATGACTTCAGTCTGTTTATCACTGGAAGCGGCGATATATTTTACATTATAATTTCCAAGGGAAACTTTTCTAACTAATACCGTCTTTTCTCAATCGATATACATGCGTTGTAGGTATAGTCTTGGGCAGGTAGTGTAAAGGAAACATTTAATTTAGCTCAGATATTTTAGACTTATAATGTGGATTGTGTATCAACGCATTGTTTCTACAATTAGGTTGTGAATTTGCAGTAAGTTTGAAATATTTATATAATTTTATTAACTTTTTTTTAACTCCGGGACTACCGTTAGGTATTGCTTCACAGGATGAGATGAATGACAAGCAACGTGTGAAAATACCATCGCGGACCGGGATTCTAAACCCGGGACCTGCGGATGAAAGGCCTAAATTAAATTAATTTAAGAATCAGGAATAAAATTACCTGTAAAAGTTCAATAGTATTCACAAATATATTAACTAATAGAAATAAATAAAATGAGAAAGTTTTTAAACAAAGGTTTAAAACTTATTCGGTCGTTGACAATACCTTTGGTATGTGGCTGAGGGCCTGGGTAGGCGTCCTAGCGGGATGTTGCCGACGTCACATGGTCATGGACAGAGGTAACCGGAGACGAAGCAAAACACTAACACACAAGCCCTAGTTACACACACTAACGCAGGAGCACTATTTAGCACAACCTTTCACGTTCACTTCTCGACAGAGACCATGCGTCAAATAATTTACTAAACTATTTCAAGATGTTGCCGAGTCTCCACATCTTTCATTCAATTTTTGTGGTGTTTTTAAACAAATTATCAGTTAATGTCAGAAGTAGTTGAACAGTTTAAAATATATATTGTTTTAGACATTGAATTTATTTTTAATTTCTAAAATAATTACCGAAAAGAGGTGAAATTTTATAAGAGTACAGATAAAAACATTTCGGTTGTTTTGGCGTGTTATAATCTCACCCGAAAAATAGATAAGTTTGATGTAAGAGCATTTGCAATTTCATGTTTCTATATTGAGGTTGAAACATGTTTTTAAGCGTTTCTATGTTCTAAAGTCACCCATATTAGAACACTGCTATTTTGATAATATTGAACCACCTTCGAGTCAATGACTAAGCATCTTCTGATTAGGTTTATTTGTTAATCTTGCTCTGTTTTAGATTCCATTTTTCGATTATCTGTAGAATTTTGCCCATTATTTTAATTCCATTCTGTTGTAGTTGGTAATCTTTTATTTCATTTGTTAATGTATTTTTTTTATTTACAGAAATAATTTGGAGCAAAAAACATGGCTATTTCCCACTTAAGGTACTTTAGAAATATTTTATGAAATTAGTGATATTAATAAGTTACTTCAATTATTTATGAAGTTTTAAAATTAAATTTAAGTATTTAAAAATACATACTGTATGCAGGCAGCAGCGACACTGTTTCTCGTTTTATTTCATGATTAATTTGAATGTTTTTTCTTATTATTGTTTTAACACAAACCTAAAATCACGGACCTTGTCAAAACTTTTACAGGCTAAAATCATAGCCTTGTCTGTTAACGTGCAAAACGTTTTGCAGATTTACAAAAGAAGAGAGAACAGGTTTATATTATTACCAGCTGTGTGAAAATTTCTTGGCGCAACCGCAATAGCTTAGTGTTGATAATTTGGTACACAATATGAAAGAGAAATTATAAAGCAATTTTAGTAGTAAGCGGTTGCATGGAGTGAGTTAAACAAGCAAAAATTTATCAGAAATCCTTATTGTTAAAATAAATAACAATAATAACATTGATGAGAAATAAAACTGTTTTAATTATTATATTATTGAATTAAAAATATATTAAATGGTATCAAGAGATACATTAAATGGTATTTAATGAATGGTTCAATTATTTGTGGTACAAGAGATTTTTAATTTTCATTGGTACTTATTAACTTTTACACTTTATTTTTTTGAATGAACATATGATTATTATTGGATGAACATATAATTTATTATTTTAAAAAAAAACACGTTTCTTTTAAAATTTTATGAAACTTTTTAAATATAATATTTCTTCACAAAAACAAAATGCAAATATATTAACAGAATGCAAAGTGTAGTAGTCAGTACCTTCTAATTTCCAGCTAATTTTCTTTTCTTTCTTCTATTTTTTCTTGAAAGAATGTTCAAATGTACAACTTTTTCTTAAAATACTCATAGTAATATATAAATAAAATTAGCAGTTATATTTCTATAAATGAAAAAATATTTTAAAAGAATGTAATAAATGGATTTATCGTTCAAGGCCATTTCTTTCTAAAGTCAAGTTACAAGTATAATCTTTTCAATTAAAATGCTAGGATATTTTATGAAAAATCTAATTGTTATGTTTATTTTATTCATGACTGTTATTAAATGGAAACCACATAATTACAAACTGCATTATAAATTAATATTACTAGTGTGATTAACTATACACCGATTATTTTTTATTAAACCTATAGAAATAACTGATAAAAATAAAATTAACCGGTTTACAATAAAATTATTCTAATAAATTTGATTGATTATAAATAATTATTATAATATCTGTTCGTAAACGTGAAAATTATTGAGTTATAAAGGTTACCATATATAGAATACTATTTCAATTTCCCTATTAACTTAAGTCCTCATTTTCTAATGTTAAATTATGTAAAAAAAATCTGATGTGGGAACCACATGACTTCTTGTACGCCTATTAAATTACATGTACACATTTTTTTTTTTTTTTTTTTTTTTTTTTTAATGAAAAGTACATTAAATTTTATTTCATTAATAAATTCTGATATTTTTCACACTTTTTTTTTATTATTGAATTATTATATATCGTAATTTTCTTTTACACTCGGAAGTTAATTTATTAATAAATCAATATATTTAAATTAAAAATAGTTTTAAAAAAAATTGAAGTCGGATTCGAACCGGTGTTCCCCGTGGAAGGGAGATGATCTCCCCGTCAAAGGTAGATATCTCCCTTGTAAGATCCAAATATTTCATTAAATAAAATTTCATTTGGCTATAACTCTGAAACCGATGAAAATAAGTATCACTTCTGATATATCGTTGACAAGCTGTCAATGAGGGCTTATTACTGCAGTTAAGAAAAAGTCCAAAATCCAATTTTTGGGGATTTTGGGCTTTTTTGGGCACTTTTGGTTCAGTCGATTGCAGTCTAAAAGAGAGGTGCACAACTAGATGTTACAACAGTACTAAATCCCAAAATTTCAACATCCTACGGCTAATCGTTTTCGAATTATGCGAGATACATACGTACATACATCATACACACACATACGTACATACAGATGTCACGCCAAAACTAGTCAAAATGGATTCAGGGATGTGAAAATGAACATTTCCATTGAAATCTGAAAACCGGAATTTTTCGCAATCACAATACTTCCTTTACTTCGTACAAGGAAGTAAAAAGAAGAAAAAATGGCTTTTAAGAATTATAAAAATAATTAATTATACATTATTTTAAGTCTATTGTACACTTAAGTCCTTTCATGAAAATTTAATTACCTGGTAAAGAAGACGCTGAAATTTTATCTGGGGTTGATAAAGCTTAAAATTTAACCCTTCGTCAATCGTGGATTTAAAAATTAATATTTCCATTATGAACATATATTCTACTTTCCTGGCACCATAGTTCTAGAATTAAGATGCAATAAGGAAAGTATGTTATTTAGTCAAAAAATGGGGTATGGATTTTATGCATTTCTCGACATTTCATTATCCAGGGACCTCCAAAAAAAAACAGAAAAAAATTATGCAAAAAAATTGCTAATTGTACTTGGTTTTCTGTACGTATGTACGTTTTGGCGTGTTTGAAGCTTCATTACTTTTGGCTGGAGAAACCGAATTTAAAGAAAATTGAAATAGAGTCTCGTATATATGAAAAAATTCGTTGGTAAACGTTTTAAGGTCAATATCTTGAGGGAGTGGGGTAGATAGTTTCTTTGAGAACTTGAAAACGTTTCAAGCGTAACCCCACTTTATTTTAAGCTCAGAACGTGCGTACTATCTAACTATTTTATCTTACTATTTAAAAACTAAAAAATTGTCCCCAAATTCTCCGCTTCTTCAAAAATCGAATAAAGCTATCTTTTTATTTATTGGATATCTTTTAACCGAATTTTTTTCTACCTAAGCATAGTAGTAGTGAAAGTAATGAAAAAAATTGACCATTTTGAGGGTGATATATTGGGGAAAGGGGGCCGATAAAAATGTTAAAATATCGATTTTTTGAATTTTGTAAAAACGTTTTAATTTATTTAAACTTTTAATAATAATATTACAATAAAATTTCATCATAATTCATCCCCACCCTCAAAAAACTAAATCTTACGTATTCTTTTATTGGTTATAAATTTTTTTTCAGATTTTTTTCAGATTTTTCCATTTAACATAGTAAACGTATAAAAATGAAACATTTCCTTGGAGAATGATTTAACGAGTGAAGTGCATAAAAAAGATCTATTTTTTTTTTTAATTTTTAAACTTTTTTTATGAATTTTTCTACTGTGTAAGAATAAATATCCAATGCTAGGAAAGTATAATAACTTTTTTCTCAAATTTTTGTACTTATTTATTTATAATAATATGAATAATATTAGCGAAACATTACAGAAAGATAATCTATGCCATTTTGTAGAACAGAACAAGGACAATATAAAAATCTTGTAACAAAAAAGATAAAAATAGAAAAAAATTATTAACATCATCAAAAAAGGAAGATAGACTTAATATAATGCATGATTTTAAAAAAATTATCTGTTTCAAATCCGCAGGCACTCCCTTTTGTTTTTTGAATTTTTATGATATCAGTAAAAAGGATCTAGACTCTCTCATTAGGTCTACTGAATAGCCTTAGGACCCGTTCCATAGAGAAAAATAATTACCAGTTTTACTCTTTTACCAGTTTTACTTTTTTTACCAGTTTTACATTTTAAGCAGTACTCAAACCACTGTTCAGAACTCTACTTAAAAATATAGATGAAATGATATCCTTGTACAATATTATTATGATAAAACGTGTACAATAGGAAAATCACAAAGTAAAATATTATATCTCTTTAAAATTTACAGAGTTTTACAATGCTAGAGTATTTTGAAATCTAAGGTCGGTCGATAAAATTTGAAATTAAAAAAGCTCTCCTTAAAGTGTACATGAATCTGAAGAAGAATATTGAAAAGAAACGAACTAGAACGATAGGATGTACATTAAGACAACAAGGTTTCTTTAATTTGATCATAATGAAATACGTGGAGGATAAAACTGTACAGAAAGCATCAATGAGATATATAAAACAGATAATTGAGGATGCGGGATTTAATAGATCTAATTATTCGAGGTTAAAAGGCAACACAGAATAGAAAATAGCATCAACTAATCAAATGTGTTGACTCAAAAAAATTAGGGTTTAAAAATTAAAAAAACTAGAGGTTAGTTATACACGCTACCACAAAATGTTCAGTTAATGATCACTTCCTGAGAAGTCATATACAGCTTATGATTTTTATTTTTCAGTTATGGTTTCATTTGCTCCTCAATTCCTATACTTGTTTTTCTTTTTTTCTGATGTCAAGAAACTTATTGTACTTGCAGTTCATATTTTGAATCTGTAACTTTGACGACTAGGGGTTTCTAAATACATGTTTTCTTACTAGCACTGGTCAACAAATCGGAATTTGAATAAAAACGTACAGTTTATCATTTTTAATAATTTAATGAGGAAATGACTGGACCGTAAATTGTTGCATTTATTTTTTTTTCCGAGGCAAACAATTGAACTGATAATTTCATTTAGATATCTTCTAAATATTTGGCATATAATTCCAAACTGACAGTGAAGTAGGTTGCGTCACTCAGCGTACCTTGTCTCGGAAAACAATTAGTAAAGGATAAACAATAACTAATAAAATAAAAAAGAATGCGCTAGAATTTTCAGGTTTTTGACCGATCACAATTTTTTATAAGTTGAAAATACCAGTTTGTACGAGTTATTACAATGGTAGTTATTACAGATTTCCTTTAAATTAAACCTTTAAAATAACGTTCTACTCGGGGATTTACGTTGGATATTTTTGGACTCATTGTATATTTATATAATCATTCAGTAAAATTTCATAAGTTCGTTTTAAATTTGAATAAGCATTTACTGTACCAAGTCAATGGAGGCGTAAACTGTTTGAGAAGTTAGTCCAATTTGAAAATGATCCATCCGGACAGTTATTTTATTTGAATAAATTATCTACGTTGAATTACTAGTTATATATAGTTGGAAACACTATAACTTGTTGACTGATTTTGATATTTTGTATACTATTTTTTTTAAAAGTACGAGTTTATGTCATTCTGCAAAGTAACGCAATCAAAATAAATCATTTAAACAGGTAAACTGGTTTTTTAATGGTTTCATTTTTTATTATAAACCTTGATAGGTCTCTGAACATTTGGCCATCATTTATATCAAGTTATTCTACGGTAACATTCCAATTCTTGAACCGGAATTCCTTAGAATCTGTGTATCACTTTTTTTTATTTTTGAGAGGATATCGGTTCAAGTGAATAAACTGAACTCCTGACCAAGTTCTCCGCATTTAAATATTAATAACTAAATCGTTCTAGAGTTTTTAATTTCCTTTTTTTTATAGATTATAAATTAGTTAGTTATAAAAATAAAATATAGCTCTGTTAAAAATATTGGGGCTTCATATTTTTTTAAATTATATTTTATAAATTCAAGCCATTGTAAAAATTATTTTTTATTAAGACAATTCGAACCAAATCTGAAGTTCATAAAAAAATTTTTTAGTTATGTTAAAAAATTATCAACTTCCTCTGTAGCCAGAATTAATTATTATTATAATGTTTTGTATGATTTTCAACGCATTGAAAAACAAAACAAAATTCAAAACATCAAAATCACTTTGATTGCACTTGATTTTGCGCAAAACATTATTGTTCAATATTTTGCACAAAATTGACGACAAAATTATTGTTAATACAGTAATAGACAAATATATAAAAATATACTTGAAAAATTATACTGAGGAGTCATTACTTTAATTTATTACAATATATTATTTATTCATTGTATATTATACAGATTTCTTGAAAATTCTGTCTTACTTTTAGTAAGAAGACTTTTACTTTAATGTTACGATTTTTTTACCTTTAGTTATCAGTCATTATATTTCACTGAGTTGCAGGGTGAGGCCTATTAGTTACTTCATCTTCTTTGTAAAGTTTCTTTATCATGTGACCAATTACGCGTAAATGTTTCTTTTATTTTCGTAATATATCTACTGATATGATACACCACATTTGGCATTAATAAATGCTGATAATGAAGGTATTACAAGGATCTGGTAAAACTGAAAATTTAGAAAAAATCAAGTGCAGTAACGGATTCTTGAGGATTCGTTTAAATTGAAAAACTATTTACAGAATGATGCCGAATTGATACAGAATTGCAGAATGTTGCAATCCTAAAACTTTCCATAAGACTATTAAAAAAAAAAAAAATTTGGAAATTCTGGAAAAAATACCACAGACAGTATTTTTAAAACAGGAAGTATTTTTTAAAAGTTGTATCCTGTTACGGCACTGTAATTCACAACAGGCTATCGCATTTTATTTTTATTTATTAATTTCAACCTTGAACATAATAATAATTTTAAATATATGCAATATTAATAAAAATTTTGTAAACAAACATTAATCTTCATGTTTCTAATGTTACTTTAGACAACCATAAAGACTTTTAAGCAAACTAAGGAAAGTTTCTATACTATAAATAAACTTTTGTGGACTTTGCATAAAGCTTGAAATTTAATCCTTCCTTCAGAGATAAAGTTGATATTATTAACTTATTTTGTTCCTTCATATTTTTCTATTTTATTCATTTAATTGTTTAATCAATCTAAATATAATTTTAAATAACCTTCAGTAAAAAGGTTAAAGTTCCCAGAAACGTTAAGAAATCATTATTGTTGTTATACCAAAAGTAATACTTTACTTGGGTTATGTAATATAATAGATATCAAAGAACAACTTTTACTAAATATGCGATGTTTTAAATTCTATATAATTCGGTTAATGATAGAAAACACTTGGAAGATTATAATTTGCAATTAATAGAAGATATAAAAACATCATCACCTAAACTAAATTAATTGCTCTATTTTTTTTATATTCTTTTAAACAGCAAGAAACACGTCATTTAACTTTAAAGAAAAATTCAGAAAACATAGTTTTTTCATCCTCTGAAAAGTAAATACAATTTCCGACTGTGTAACTTTCACAAATAATACTCTAAAGTTTATAAATACATATGTTAAATTATATCTTATCTGTAATTTCATCGAACTTCAGATCTTTCGGTGATACAGCTAGTATATTTACAATCGGCTCCTTAAGTACAACCATAAGTAAGTCGCTTGACAAGAAGCACATGATAATGGGTTTTTAAGGAACTCCCATAATAAGTAAATCATAATGATAATTATCAGTAATCTTGTCCATTAGAAAGAAAAAAGTTCATTAGAAAAATTATTTCTGAAAACACTTCATAGTCAACAAAAATAAAATATTAATAAATAAAAATAATATCACTAAATTTGTCGTTGTCATTTATCAAAATGTCATGCAGTAGCCAAAATGTCAAGTCAAGCACTTGGAGACGTTTCAACTTTCGGACGTCCCTGGTGTTATCAAGCAGATTGATTTCTAAATGGTTGATGTGATTTTCAAGTCGTTGCTGGTACTTAACACTGCGCTCACAACCTTACTCGCTGTCTCACAATCTCACCAACCGTCGTCGGAAGCTCTAAATATTCGTGAATTTCATCATTCCGTGTGAACTATGGTGCCTCTGCAGTTGCTCTTGTTAGTTTGCCTTGGAAGTTTGTATGATATCTGTGTTACTATTACTTACCTTTCCCCACATCTCTACATCAAGAGTCCAGATTGGTCATAGAATAACCTTGTAAATCAGTAATTTATTGGATTACGTGAGGCGTGAGTTTCTCCGTAGCAGTCAATGCACTTCCTTATACTTCGCGTTTAGTTGCTTCTTTTCATCATTACGTGAAACTTCCAGGTCAAATGCCGATCTAGGTGAAGTCCCACTCCGTTTGTGGGATCAAGACACCATCCAACTACACACTGGGACAGTCACCCTTTCGCATGGCAAGTGTAACGTGCTTTGATTTATCGTGATTAACTTTAATCGTCCATTTTTTCTGCCATGCGCAAACAAGGTCTAATGCCATTTGTAGCTCCAGCAAGGCTAGGCCAGGGTCTTCGTTAACGGCAAGGATAGCAGAATTTATCGGCAAATGTGGCGACGATACAATCTTCCTGGGCTGGATTGACCGCTGTGAATATGGAATATAACACAGGAGAGAGCAGGAAGCGTTTTTGGGGATCGTTGTAAGATGCATCCATCTCTATTCAGGTTAGAAAGAATTGCGATTTATTCCTTCAATTTTTCGCCTCTGAGAGCGTTCAACAACCTCCTCAGCCTCCGCACACCTATTAAGAAGTGTTCTATCTTTTTGTTTCCTGAATTTCCTGTCTATTTCGTCTGAGACGCCGTTTTGTGTCAATTCTCTCGGATAGGTATTATCTCTGATCGAATGTACATCTTCAGGTGTAGATCGCCATGCACCTTCCTGCTTGTTGGTCAAGCAGGAAGTGCATTAACAAGTATGTTGTACAGGCAATATCCTCAGGGGTATCGAACCGAAATGTGTCGATCACTATCTCTTAGATCCAGTCCTGATGATACCCAGTCTGTTCGTTCCGTATGCAGGATAGGCCGCTTTTCCTTTTCAGCACCGTCGTGCTTACTGTAAGTAAAACGGGCGAGTGGTCCGATGTCGAATCATAGCTGTTTTCTATCAGAATTATGTAGATGATATACCTGGAATGATAAAACAGTCAAGTAAATCCGGGATCTTCGTTAGGTCCGTAGGCCAGCATGTCGGCTGAAATCCCAAAACTACGTCCAAACGTAAATTGAACACATCTCCTCAACAACCTTTCCCTGCTGGTTGTCAACAAATACGCGTACGTATTTGTTGACCGCAAACCCCACAACGGGTCTTTTGCGTTCCAGTACCCTCCAGTGATAAAACTAGAACCTAGGGTTGCAATCAATTTATTTGGAGAACAATCGTTAGTTATAGTATGGCACGGAGGACAGTACACCGCGGATAGTCTTATAAGTCCCAACCAACCTCCAGAGGCCAGAACCTTGGAGTTCTGGCCTCTATGAGCTGGAACGCCGCAATGTTTCCGTAGCCCTGCAGGTCGTGAACCTGGTGGTACGTGGTACGTGAACATTTGTTTAACCGTACGGCTCTGATTAAGGATTCACACCTAGTTGTGGAAAACTCCGTTACCAGGGAAAGCCCGCAGGGTTCCGTTCTCGGTCCCCTGCTGTGAAACCTGGTATTCAACGGATTGACATTTCCAGAAGGGGTCACGGTCCAGGCTTTCGCCGATGACGTGTTTCTCTTTAGTTCGTGGTAATTCACGACCACAGCTAGAAGACCGGGCGCAGGCGGCCTTGTCAACCGTACAGGGCTGGATGGACATTCAAAATTTAAGGATATCTGTACCCAAGACGACGTTTATGCTTCTCAAGGATGCAGACAGATTATCGTACAGTCGAAACCGATATTAAATATAAAGGCTGTGTAATCAGCCGAGTTAGAGTTCTTAAGCATCTAGGAGTTTTGTTTAATAAGAAGTTGCTGTTTAGCAACCACATTAAGCAAGTAGCGGCAGACGCCGTCTCAGTGTGATGCACAAACTTAGGAGGATTGCTCGGAACGTCTATGGGTTGTCGGGCCGTCAAATGTACATGGGTACCGAGGTGTCTTCGAAAGCATGACCTCTTACGCGGCGCCTGTTTAGGCGTATAGGTTGGATATGAATAGAACACTTTTCAAAATTTAATGAGTGCCCAGTGCAGAACCTTAATTTTATGAACTGGTGTTTTTAAAACAATCTCCTATGATGCTACCACCTATTGGGAAAGGCCCACCCAATCGATTTAGTGGTGAAAGTTCGAGCAGCCATGTGGAATTGTGAAGATGCCGGGAGGCCGAGGTATTTGGGATGCGGTTTCGGGCCGGGCCAGTACCGGAGCAGAACGATGACCACAATGCACCAGATCTAATTTCGTTCAGTTGCCCATCTCCCGTCTGCGGAGGAGGCTGTAGAACCTAGTGATATAAGCATGGCAGCTGAAATGGGACACCACGACTATGGGAAGATCCTTGTATAACTTTATACAGGATTTGGGGGATGGTATGCCTTGAGCCCGTTTTTAAGGGCAACGGGTGCCGGGTTGCTCACCAATCACGCTAACTTGAACCAATATTTGTATCGGTTCCGCCTGGCAGCTGATGTACTGTGCGTCTGCGGGGAGGTCCAGTCAAATGAACACCTGATGTTTTACTGCCCTGCTGTTAGGGGGGGGGGGGCAGAGACCGGGCTACCCTGAAACTTAGAAGTCAAAGGGAAAATTGGCCACTCATAAGCGGCGACTCAATTTGGCGAGAGCCGCATTATCGGACCGTGTGGGAGCTCCTAGATGCGGTTGCTTTGTTCAACCGGCATCCGTAATTTACTTAAGGGAAAGACTCTTACCGCATTGCCATGGGAAGGTAACCCTGAGTATGGCTGACCACCAGCCAATTATTATGACTCCAAGCGCTATAAAATGGTGGAAAGGTACTTGCTGGCATTCAGCAACCTATGCGTGGCAGCGAATTGCTGCCAAGAAGAAATTAATTTTATTATGGATGTCATATATATTTTTGGTAGTTGACGGGGTGCTCCTACCCATTTTAGTAAATATCACAAGTGAGCGGTTGAAAAACGTAAGCCGATGCTGTATGGCACCACGCTTAGTCCTCTCGCGCCGTTAGGTAAGCCCTAGGAGCTATGTTAGGATACTGGTCGCTAAACTGTTCGAGGCTCAGTTGCAGTTTGTGGCTCATACATTCGGTCTTCTGCTTTAAGGCGTCCGAATGGGATGGTGGCGGGAGAAATGTCAAGCAAACCAATGCCTCAGAGAATTCCTAACCAGTATCACAGTTCTCCATGCGCTCTCCGGTCTGGGTGATTTATCACATTCACCGAGAAACCTTGAAATATAAGGTAATTCCCGTTTGTTAAGTGCGTCTCTGATTAGTATTATCTCCAGAGAATTGGTAATTGCCATACTTTTTAGTTCTTCCCGCCTAGAAAGTAGGCTTTTAATGTTCCATGTAACGATTTGCAGAAACTTTTTCATTAACAGATTTTTGAGAGAACCTGAGTAAGTAAGAGTGTTACACTTCCAATCTGTTGAACTAGAAAATCTATCTGATAAAAGCCTGTCTAACCTGTCTACATTATCCTCACCATTGCGGCCAGTTGCCGCAGCATACGTTCTGTGGAGAGACTCGGGCTTTGCGCTGAAGGTTCCAGGCGCTCCAGGTCCCAGCGTGGGGACATTTTTATCATCAAACGGTCGCCCTACGGCAAATGGATGCAACTCTCGGAGCAAGTTGTGAGTTCCAATTCGCCTTTTGCCTTCTTTTTTTCTCTAATATGTATTTTTACACTCTGCAGCCTCGGATAGTTTGCCGGATGGTCGGATTAACATAAAACACAGGTTGCAGGAGTGCTCATGTCCTTCCTGCAACAGTCAGCTGTTAGATGGCATTCCCCACACTGTACACAGCGGAAGGACCTCATGTAGTTATTTTTTGTGTGCCTGTACTGTTGGCGCCTCATGCATTGCACTAGGCCTGTTGGTTTCTGTGGTGTTTCGAACGACATGCTGTAATTCGCAATGTATTTTAACTCCGATATGGTTTTATTGTTCTCCTGTGACTAGTTTCACGAAAAAAGTCGATGTAGTCTCTTTACTTACTCTGTGGCATGATTCATTAAGTCCTTCACTGATGCCCGTGCCCTTCGATTTCTTCGTTGATCATCCTCAGTGGAATCGAGTTGTGCAGGTTCTAATCACGACACGAAAGGCTTGTTGATCCTAGAAAAGGTAGTGAAGGTATGACCTTTTAAAATATGTTCTCGAACTATATGATTTTCTTGTACGCTTCAATAACTTTAGAAATTATTCTAAGTTGTTTACCTACCACCAGTCGAATGTTGTAATCTCCCTTATTACACGACTGTTTCTATCTGTTTGTGTAACTTAAGCACATCATTTATCCCGTAAAGTACAATAGGTGAGGGCTTGACGGGTTCCGTTTGGCTCGTAATATTCGTATCCTCTAATGGAAGGCTACCAAATCTATTTGATATGGGTGATTACCCATATCAATGCTAGCATTATCAGTTGCAGTTTCTTGGCATAGGTATCGTTCTCCATTGACTAGAAGTAGGTTGCGATTCCATAATTACACTGTCGTTATCGCTTCAATTTCCCGATAGATTGTTTGCTGTCATCTCTTAATTAGTTTTCTACGTGCTATTCTCCTCGGAGATCTACTCGACGACGGTAATGAACCACGTTTTCTAGTTATTTGATAACCTCCACAATCAGATTCCCCTTCGTCGATCATATCAGCTGATGGTAACTGATCCATAGTAAGTAAAAAAGTAAACAAGAAGTAAACAAACACTCCTTAGCAACGGAGCAAAAGACTTCAAATTATCTTAAATACTGTTTTTGACTTACTTGTTTTTAAATCCAAATAATCGTTTATACTCTAGTCCAGCAAAAATATGTAGTTTATAGATCCGAAATTGTTAATAAAAGAAATAAAAGTTTGTCTAAATAGCCCCAGATGGTACTCCAAAAAAATTAATTAAATGTTGAAAATCAAAAACATAACTATTAGAAACATAAAACACATTGAACAGAATACAATAAATCCAAAAGTAGAACTATATTTAAACAAAATAACTTAAAAAAAGGATTTTTATACGGAGCTAATTATCAAAACCAATATGGTGTTCTAACCATATGTAAGAGATCGTCTAATATTGTCGAAATTATTTTTTTTATAATAATGAAGATTATTGTAGCAAAAGTAACCAATTTGATTTATAGTATTATAAAGTAAAAAAAAAAAAAAAACTAAAGCGAAATGGTTCATACAAGTCAAAGAAAACTTAAAAGAACTGTAGATAACTAAAGAAATTATAAAAGAAAGAGTAATTTTAAAAAGATTATTAAAAGATGAATATAAAAGGCTCCAAGAAGCACCAAAATGTAAGAACAGAGCTGAAATTTCTGAAGAACGAAGGAAAGAGATATATAAAAGAATGAAGAGGTACTGGGCAGAAAAAAAACCGCAAATAAATAAATTATCTATCGTGTTCCAAGGTTAACTATTCAGAGAAAAATAAATTATAATTATATTTATTAAAAAAATCAGAAAGGTACTTTACACATCCTGTGTCGACTCCGGATTGTTCTTGTTAAGAGTGAAAATCGAATTCACTACACAAATTACAGTAATAAGTCGGTGTTATGAAAAATATATTTTTGTTTTTGCGAACATAATAGCATAATATTTCGTAAAATAGTGTATAAGTCGTACGGTGATTATTTTTCTAAAATATAATAACCGTACTATCTGAAATTTTAAGGAAAGTAAAGATAAAAATGAATAATACAACGTATGTTAAAATATAAATATTTTACGAAATTGTTTTGTTAAATTTTCAGATCTCGGAAATGGCATATACAAAAAAAAAAGAGTTTAAAATTTGAATCTTTGTATACGATATGTAAACGATCCTCCACAAATCCTGATATCCTCCAAACGATCCGATATGATTTGTAAACGATATGTGTTCTACTATTAAAACGAACATTTTAAAAAAACTAGCAACGGCATTGCAACGCTTTCTCGATACTCTGAAGCTGAAACTGTATTTCGAAATCTGGTTTTTTAAACGATTTAAAATATTTTCGGGACGATGCTGTTACTGATGTTTTCAGTTAAAATAATTAAATTAAAAGTCAATTCTAAAAAACTGCCATCAGATATGCCTACCAACCACGTTTTCAAAACTTTTTTTTAGCCTCCGGGACCACGTTAGGTATTGCTTCAGAGGATGAGATAAAATGACAGTATTGCAGTATGTGAAAATACCATGCTCAAGAGGAGAAGGTCGAGTAGTTTCATTCGCAATGTAAACTTTTAAGTTGTTTTAACGATAGAAATGAAAAATATATTGAAAGTTTAAAGGAGGGGGGGAATTATATTGGAAAGGTTTGTTTCTACAATGATGCTGATTCTTCATGATTCTGAAATATCCATATATAGTAACTATAGTTCCAACACATTTTGATTTAAATAATTTTAAAACTTTGATTAAATTCATCCCAAAACATTTGTGATTTACGGTTCTAGTAATCGAAGATGAGAAAATGTCATGACAAAAATTGTACCAAGTGTCTCGTATGATTATTTTAAAGGTGTCTCACTTCCAGCTGACAAACAAGTATTCTAAAAAAATACAAAAACTTAATATTCTTAAAAACTAGTTATTATTTTACCGACCATCGGGCTGTTCTAGAGATGACCTCGTCATCGCAAGTCAGCTAGTTTCAAAGTTGAGAGTTCTAAGGTTCAAATCCTAGCAAAGGTAAGAATGAATTTTTTACGGATTTGAATACTAGAGCGTGGATACCTGTGTTCTTTGACGGTTGAGTTACAATTAACCATACATCTCAGGAATGGTCAACCCGAGATTGCACAAGATTACACTTCGTTTACATTTATACATATCATCCTCATTCATTCTTTCAAGTAATACCTTACGGTGGATCCGGTAGCACTACCTAAGTGCTACAGTTTTTGCTATGAAATCTTTTTTTTAAATCGTCTAAATCAAAAATGAAATGTTTACAAACAAATTTCCACCACCCTATTTAGATAATTTTCTAATTATAACATGATAAATGCCCCCCCCCTGAACACACACACACACACACACACACATATATATATATATATATATATATATATATAACATGTTTGAACACAATTAGTTCATCCAGTTCTATTTCATTTAATGAAAAGCTGCGTACTACATACATACATCCAGAAATCTGTTTAGAGAACATGCTTTGTTTTATAAATATTATGGTTACTGAAAACTATTAATGGCAGAATTATAATTGTTCAAACTCAGGTGTACTATTCTTTGTCCAGACTGCATTCATTTTAATATGTAAAAAACCACTTAAATATAAAAACATATAACAGTATTTTTCATTTTATTTTTACGGAAATAATATCATTCCATTGTAAATATTTCTTTATTTGTTAATTATTTATGGTGTAAAGTTTCCTCAAACGTATGCACGTAAAAAACTAGTAAATACGTAAATGTATCTTTTGTTTTAAAAAAATTTTTTTTAAAGTTATCAAAACATTGTAGCCTGTTCAAAATAAAAACTTATTAACATATTTTAACAATTAAATCCTTTTTTTACCAAACATGATAAAAATAAACTTTTTTACATTATGTAAATTTATTCAGTTATTGATTACGTTATACAACTGTTTTATTGTTATGACATCTATTTTTCAGTTATTGACTGGTTTAATTAAATTTTAGTAGAGTAGGTCAGAACCATTTTAATAACCTGTAGAAAATAAAACTAGATATTTCTTCAATATATTTACTTCTTTTTTTTCAGTGGTTGCATATATAAAAAATTATCGGAATAATTGGTAGATGAAAACCTTAAATAGAATCTTCTTACAAACTATTTGTGTAAAAAATTAAAATAAATATCTTCCAAAATGGGAAAACTTCTTAGCATTCCGGTATTAAAATTAATTTATTACTCTTATACAACCTGTTGCAATACAGTTGGATAATACGGGATGGAGCGTAAAAGACAACTGTAACTTCTGAGAATAATTAAATACTTATCACTATAGTAATGAATTTGAATCATCACGTGGTTGGATTTATAAGTTCTCAACAATTATAATAATTTCAGATACAATCTATCTAATTCCACAAGTATTAGAAGATAACTAATATATATAAATCGAATCTTTATAAATTCGTCTAACTTCAGTGATTATAATAAAAATAACTTTAAATCCATTAATAAGTGAATTAAAGAAAAGTATTTATTTCAACGCGACTACGTATGAACTCTGTTATATCATAAACTTTTATTTACTTTTTGTAGTCTATAATTATTTTACTCTCTGGTTATCCTCCCTATATTATAGAACGGTAAGAAAAAAGCTGAAAACACGAAAATTGCAGTAACTCGAAACAGTGGATCTGCTGGGACGAGCAATGGCTTACAACACTGTAAATTAAGTCACACCTAATTTACGTTTACCTCAGTTCTGAATCGAGATATAAGGGAACATTAGTTCTCCCTATATTTAACATAGTAAGAAAAGTGGTGAAATTCTAACAGTGAAGAGACCAGGGACTCAGCCTCATAGTAATTAATATTATCGTAATCTTACCAAGAAAAATCTTAAAGATGACGGCAATCAACGAACAAGTTGGTTATATATTTTAACCCTCAATAATTAATGATTTTTAATTTAAAATTACGTAATCTTCTATATTAATCACGTATTATATCTAACATATATAATGGATGATATTTAAGTATATAAACAGCTTTATACTGCATATCTGAGAAGTATTTACAGACAGAGACATGGGGTTCTTCATAGTTAAAAGAAATCTGCATTATGGTGGGTTTTTAAATTTTTGTCCGTCATCTTGGTTTCGCCATATTGAATAAAACTTAATTTTTTTAAATAGGAACGTGGACATATGACACATGATTTAGATTTAAAATTTTACAACAATAATACGTTGCAGTAAGAATTTCCTACAATACAATGACCGACGATTCCCGCCTAAATATTCACTTTCTGAGGGTGCTGTGTATGAGCTTTCAACATCCCTCTGAGATTATTGTCGCTGCAATTTAGACAGTTTTACTTATTTACATGACCATTTAACATAAAAGTCGCGTCATCAGTAAATTTGATTGAATTAGAAAAGTTTGCGTCTACGTCTAATTTTTGCATTATATCATAATACTCAACTCGGTGGTCAAAATCATCTTCCGAAAGTTCTTTAACCAGTTGTAGCTTATAAGAGTAAAATTTATTTGTTTAAAATTCTTTTTGAACTGAAAAATAACAGATGTCATGTTGGACAATGGTTTTCCGAATCGATGAATGGGGGTTTTCAAGAAAAGGTCTGCAATACATCAAATGACTTTGCATCAGTTGTGACATTTCTTGGTCTACCGGTGCGAGGGCGATTTTTTACAGTACATTTCTTCAAAATCGCTGTACTGTCTTGATCATAGTCGATTTACTTATCAGTTCTCTGTTTGGAAATCTATTATTAAATAAATCACTTACCTCTTTTAAAGGCCGAACTATGTCACCATGCCCGTGCATCATCAACAGAATTATTTTTTCGGTTTTACTTAAAGAAGGCATGGTTATTTGAAGATTTAATTTTTAATAAAACTAAATAAATGAACGAGGAGACTAATAATAAAACTTTCACCAAAGAACAAATTTGAACCGCCAGGTTACAACTTAATTTATACTAGAACTATCAAATTTTACAATTACAACTACGTTGAAGTAAAAAGATGAAATGAGGAGTTGATAAGATCCATTGTTTCAACGTAATAGAAACTACATTGTTGTTCATTAATACTGACTTACTAAACTAAATCTGTAACACCTTTATTAAGTAATTATTTCCAGCTGATTTGTTTCATTTGCGATAAGTAACAAGTATCAGCTGATACTAACACTGGAAGTTAATTTTTATTTAGAAAACAATATCAGTTGATAAGTCATTTAATTTTTTCTTGTGTTATTAATTATTGTTTATCATTATCCATATTATAGCGCTGTTTAAAATTCGTTATTGTATTCATTATGAATGTAAAATGCAATAAAATTGTTCATGCAGCGCGTTTTAGCTCGTTTTATTGTTAGCATGATTTTTCAGTTATTTCAATTTTGAATGTTTATAACTCGATAAGGCATTAACAGAAAAACAGGTTCCACTATTGTTTTTCTTCTAAAATTTTAGATCTAAATCATGTGTCATATGTCCCTCATCCTATTTTTAAAAAATTAAGTTTTATTCAATATGGCGAATCCAAGAAAAATTAAAAGCCCACAATAATGCAGGTTTTTTTTTAACTATGTTCATCCCCATCCCTTTCTGCTTCGAAGTACCTCTTAGATATGCAGTATAATATATATATATATATATATATATATATATACATAACTTTCAAATGTTTGATATTTGAAACATTTCAAATATCGTGTACGTATAGAGTAGATTTTATTAAGGGCAGATTAATGCAGGCATAATTACAATTAAAAAAAACCGCTTCTTCTTTTCTGGTTGATCAATGTTGTTATTTTTGCTCAGTCATTTTTTTCGCTATTCTTGTGTAAAGCGAAAATATTTTTATTATTATTCAATATTCATTCTATTACATAACATTTTATAAATAAAATATTTTTTCGGGTGTATTATATAATTTTTTTCACGTTTATATTTTGATGAAAATAATTCAATAAATGTTGTGTATGAAATATATATAACTGAAGGAAATTTAAAATCGTAATGCTTTTGGCCCCTTAGTCTTTAAAATATGAAGGATATTATTTTCGCATTAGTTGTTTTCTAGAGCTTGCCACTAAATATAAGTATTTATAAATATGAAAATTCTAAAATTTATGTATTGTGTACATTATAATAGGCACAATATTAAAATGATATGATAATTTAAATTAGTAACTAAAAGAAAAAATGCAAACTTATATTTGCAGTAAACCACACAAAAACACGTTTTTTTAACTTTTTTCACAATTTCCAAGCTTTATTTTACAAAGCTAGAAAATAATTTTGTTAAATATTTATTATATATAGTTGTATAAGAAGATATTAAATTTTATAAGTGAAACAGTTTTTTCATTGGAGAATTAATTTATAAACAATCTTTAATTATGAATCTAATAAAAAATGTACAAAAATATTGGTTAAGTAACCAGTGTCATAGAATTATAGTTAGGTTAGATGCAGAATATATCTTAACTAAAATAACTCTCCCACTAGCTATCTAACTAGATCACTAACCAGCCACCTACTAACTGAACCACCGAGCTGGTCTAGCGGTTAACTCATCGACGCGCGACGCAAATCAGTTGTTTAACACAAGTCGAAGGTTCTGTGTTTCAAATCCTACAATAATTGCATTTATACGGGGTTGAGTACTAGACGGTGGATCCTGATGTACTTTGACGGTTGGGGTTTAATTAACCACACGACTCAAAAATGGTTGGCCTGAGTCTGCACCTCATTTACCACGTCATACATATCATCTTTATCTCATTCGGCCGTAAGGGGGTAGGTTATTGTTCACTAGTTGAGCAGATTGCAACGTACACATTAAGAAAATAAATATAACTAACTACCCCGTTGTTGTTTCTTACTGTGTAATGTTATAATATTGTCATCGTACCACATCAAAAATATTTTTTCTGCTTACTCATTATTATTACTAATATTCCGTTTCCACTGTTTTATCTTGTGTTGATCAATAATTCCCTGACAAAATCCTACTCATTTCATCTTCATAATATCTTATTGTATCTGAAAAAACCCATTTACTACACTAGGTGCAGCCAATGTACGAGATTGTGACGTCACGAGCAGACAGCGTATTCTCGGCCTGAAAACATCAACTCCGCGTATGAAATCGAAGTACTATTTATTATCATACTGTCGGCGGTAACTATCATATTTACATTTACTAATTATAAACAATACGTAATTAATTCTTTTATAACCTTTATTTGCACTAAATTACTAATTTTTAATAATAAACAAAATCTTACATGATTTTTCTTCAAGCATCTACTTCAAACTTCTAGCAAGTTCACCATCCTCGCTAAACAAATCACTATCACTGTCACTTTCATTTTCACTTTCACTATCAGAGTCTACACGTATAACATAACGTTCTGTCATTTCATCTATCAGTGGTTCCAGTTTTTCATACTCTTTTTCCATATTTTTTACTTTTTCAAAGAAGGGTATCTTCATTCATGGAATTAATTTTCTTCGTAGTTAATTTTTCAACATTGTGAAAAAATGTTGTGTTATGATTCGCCACATGTCTTTTTACGGCTACCGTACCATCTCGATTGAATTCAAATCAGGATGGTGCGGTGGGAGTCTTAAGAACAAGATACCCATGTTTTTTCAAAAGTTCATCCAAGTGATATTTTTGTGCTTTAGTTTTATGTAACTAATTCATATAACTGTGGTTTCAGCATTTTTGAACTATACGGAATATGGGTTGTCTTCAGCCAGTCGGTCATATCTTTTCTTCTGGATTAGAATTTGGCGCTTTTTACCTGTATATTGATAAGGGGCGTTATCAACAACTATTACTGACATTGGTGGAAGATTTGAAATCAGTTTTTCACGTGCCCATTTAATGAAATTGTCTGTATTCATGTTGTCATGGTAGTAGCCACTTTTCGAACTGGCTTTCCAAGTTAGTAATGCGTTCGAAATAAAACCGATTTCTCCTCCAGCATGAATTGCTATTAACGATCACCTTTATTAATCGGTACATGAAGTCCCTCAACAGTATCATCAGACCACAACTTTGTCGAACAATGCGAATTTAAAACGTAAGTTTCATCCAAATAAACAATTATAGCATTGCTTTCTCTGTACTTAGCAGTTGCCAACAGATATTCAATTCTCTTCCACCTGACATCACATTTCTCAATTAAAAGTTTTCTGTTATTTTCAGTTTTACGCATTTTGAAACCTAACTCTTTCAAAATAACAGTTAAAATTGATTCATTGCCTTTAAAATCTAGATGAAGTTCTTGCCTTATTTTTTTTAAAAGGGGGTAATTCATTCTTTTTGAATGAAATTCATTAACTGTTCTTTAAACTACACCTAAATTAAAACTGTCCAGTCACCTTACAGGTTTTGAATGTCGTTTTTATTTTTTCGGCATGCTGAAAGAACACGATTGGGATGTTGATGAAGAATCATGTCGTTTTTGTCTTCTGAATTTTTGAACCTGTGTTATTGATATCCCACAAGCAGCAGCAGTTTTTTCTTCGCATTTTTGAGTGTCAATTATATATTTGTCATCAGTTAATTTACCTACTTTTAGAGTTTCTTTTTTCATAAAATCATAAACATTATTGATCATTTCATGTGCTTCACTCCTAAGTTTTTTCTTAACTACAGATTTAAATTCGGCCTTAAAAAACCGTACAAGTAATACACGAACAAAAATAATATATTATAAAATATTTTCGAAAAACAATGAGTAATTATAAAATAATATGGCAGCACTAAAACGCTATCCGAATACCTTCACTGAACACGATATTAACTGGACTAAAGTTTATTCCTTTATGCACACATTGTGTACTACGAATGACGGATCTAAATATAATCGTGACGAAAGACATCATTTCTAACTGCATTTATAAATTTTTATAGGTCTGTACATAATACCAATCAGAGTATTATTCATTGGTTAAGAAATTGTTATTGTTTACAAGATTGAGTCATTAAGCATTTTTATACATATAACCAACGCAAGTGGAAAGAATTGAACACACAACAACATAAATGTATTGTTTGGGCGGCCGTATTGTTATAAAGTCGAAAAATTAATGTTTTGGAAAACAATAATATGAGATGACAGCACGTCACAAGCACAAGCCCGTAGATTCGCTGGAGCAACTATACTGATGAATAATTATTATTTTTTTTAGCCTCTGGGACGACCATTAGGTATTGCTTCAGAGGATGAGATAAAATGGCAGTTGTGTAGCTTGTAAATGCCATACCTGACCGGGATTCGAACCCGGGACCTTCAGATGAAAGACCGACGAATAATTAATTAGACGGCTAAAACTACACGCCAATCAGAATATTAAAAAAATCTTTTTTTTAATTAACTTTTGATAGAATTCTTTGGTTATAAATTAAATAAACTAACTTACATAAAATATTTCAAAGATTTTTTGACATTTTTAATTAAATTTTTTGTCACAAAAAAAGGGATATATTTCTTATTTGAATTATATTTTGTACTTTCAATGTACTCAATGTTGAAAAGGTTTTTCATATTTCATGATACACTTGAGAAATAAGAGGAGTAGGAAGACATGAAGGACAGGCCATTTTTACAGATCGTATATGGAATTTTTACAGATAGAATATGGAATTCATCCTGTTTTTTTTGTATTTATTTAATACAAAACAAAATATTATCAGTACGTTTTTAGCATATATAATAAAAAAAAGTCCCTTTTTTATTTTGAAAGATTTGATATGTTACATAGAAAGAACTTATCTAGCGTTGTTTTGTTGCAGAGCAGTGAAATTTTAATGATATATTGTGCTTTAACCTGCCTAAAGCCTTTTTGGAATCAATTTTCATACGTGAAAATGTTCATTGCAGTGAATGCTAATCTATTTATTTTTTTCTAACCTAACAGTATTATTTTAAAGTTTGAAATTTTACGCTCTATGTAGAATATCATAATCCATATTATTTGATAACTTTCTCTTTTCTAGTTCATCCGATTGGAAAATATTTTATTGAAGAGTAAATCTTTTTTTTTTTAGTGAAAAATTAATTCCATTGATTTTTCACTAAAAGATAAAGAAAATGACAAAAATATATATGGTATTAGGGGCATCGACTTTTGTGGTCATTAGCCCCTTTTCACATCGAAAAACAGAAAAATAAGAAAATATTTCTTTCCTTTCCCTCATAAATCATTAACAACATAGTCAGCAGACTTCTTTTATCATATTACTTTTATCAATAAACAATCATTCAATGTAGAAATAATATAACAATAAAAACAATTAAATGTAGCTATTCTGCATTCAAAATTTCGAGGAGCAATAATTAAACAAAATATAAATATTAAAAAATAAATGCAAAATCATGGACTGAAAAAAAAAAATTCCTGATAAATATTAGTCTTTAATATAGGATAATTGAAGAGCGTGCGGATGACAATTTTATATTTTTTTCAAATTTTTTTAAATCTATTTAAATATTTATACGCTCAACGGCCGAATCGATTTAGATGTATGACCACGCGTTGGAATCCTTACGTTAACAGGAGTGTTAAAGGCTATATATATAAATATATTCGGCCGTTGAACTGCTACGGTGAAAAAATCGTACATATATACATACATATACACGTACAAACAATAAAAATTACACTCCTTTTTGGGTATTCGTATAAAAACACTAGTTACATGAATAAAATTGATCATTTGATCTACCAAATTATTGAAAAATTTATCAGATGAATGAGTCGTTTTTGAATAACTTGCATCTCAATGCTTCATTCTTCATTGTATGACGCGGGAGTCATATATCTAAATCGATTCAGCTGTTGAGCTGTTAACGGTGGAACAAACTTACATACATACTTACACCCTAAATACATTCATTACACGCCTTTTTCGTAGTCGTGTAAAAAATAAAAGAAATAAGGTATGGTGTTAGTGAAATTAAGTACGCTATTTAGGATACTGGTCGCTAAACTGTTTCGAGGCTCAGTAGCCGTTTCTGGCACAGACATTCGGTCTTACGCTTTAGGGCGACCGAATAGGGTGGTGGCAGGAGAAATTCCAAGCAAACAAAATCCTGAACAGGTGAAAACTAGGTAGAGGCCTTCTCAGGCTGTGACAGGAGGACTAGCCCTAAAGTATTGTGTAAAACGGTTTCGGGTCGAGTTGTGGCAGAAAGGGGAGTCGTTTTAGCCTGTAGTCTGCTGATGGTGGTTTGATAAACACCACCAATGGGAGGCCGGCACTCCGTGCGTAAATGCCTTTCCACCTCCACCAAAAAAAAGAAGAAATTATTATAATACACGCGTTATGTCTTAAAATTGCGTCTAGTTCTCTGACATTCAAATCCTGTATTTCGAGCTTTATACAAATTGATGTTACCTGGATAACATAGATTTTCGGTTACTTTGAGCTCTCATCGATGCCAAAAAAATTTGCTTCTTTTCAAAAATGTAATGTTGTCTAGTTGTAATGTTCAAGTTTTGAGCATTACAACTATAAAAAATTATATAATTTATTTAATAGGTCAAAGGCTAAAATTTACCAAAGGGTTATTAAAATTAAAATAACTTTGGCACCAATATTGTATTCCGAACCCAGAATGAAAAGTAGTTTTTTTTTCATTACTTTCATAAAAGTTAACCTTTATTTTTTTCAATATTTTTAATCAATTCTCTTATTATCTTTTATAGGGATTACTTCTTTATAAATAAATTTCGCTCATAGATTAACGAAGCCCAGTATAAATTTTTCATATTATATTTAACATTATAATATTGTATTAACAAGTTAAAAAATTTGGTTAACAAAAATGTGTTCTTATCCTTAGCACATTTTTTTTATTGTTTTATAAAAAAAAAAGATTTGTTATAAAAGTAATTGACCATTACTGTTTGAATTGCAATAGCTTTTCGATTTTGCAATGAAAAAACTGTGTTGATCATACATAGAATACTTTACCCGCCTTTTTTTTTAATTCAATTTCATTGACTGCCATCACTTGGTGTTTTTTTCTGGTGGTAGGTAGGTCCCTTACGCCACTACTCCCTCCATCCATTTCTGTCCAAGCCTTCTTCTTTCTCCCCTAGTAGTACTTAATCTTCACCTTATCTGTCAACTCCATCTTTCTTCTTCCTCATTTCCTTTCTCCTTCTACTGACCTTTCCGATGCAGTTGTTAAGATTCTATTTTCTCTAGCCACATGTTCTAACCAATTTCCTTTTCTTTCCTATACCTTCCGCACAAATGCTCTTCCTTTTTTATTCTTGTTCAATAATTCTTCATTCCTCATTTTATCCGTGCACCTTACTTTCTCGATTCTTCGTGATATCCATATCGAAAAAGCCTTAATCCAGTTCGTCTTCTCTTTCTCATTATGTTTGCATCACTTCCATAGAGGATAGTCCGTGTACAGCGTTTGGTTAACCTTTTCTTAATTGTAGGTCCAGACGTTTACCACATAGTAATTCCCTTCTTATTGAAGACTACCTCTGTCATCACTATCCTTTCTTCTATTTCCATTACGCTCTTCCAGTCCTCTGTTACCAGAGTACCCAAACATCTGTAATATTTTGCCTTTTCTGTTTTTCCTTCATTTGCCTTGAGCACTAAATCTTCTTTGTTGTTTACGTCCGTTACTTTAGTTTTTCCTACATTTACTTTCCTCCCACATTCTTTCATTCCTTCCATTCCAAGGCTGTTAACAATCTTTGAAGCGCGAGTGTACCATCAGCTAGAATTACCGCATCGTCAATGAACCTATGTATCTTATTTCTCACACTCTTATACTTATTCCTTCCTTTATTGAGTGGATTATCATCAAAACCTTTTATGCCAATATTTTAAATAAAAAACATAAATAAAAAATAATTTCTCTATATTGCTAAAAATACAAGACTAGGATTATCTGCTGTATATATGTTGTGATATGTAACTATTTCACACGCCTGCAATCTTTTAATGGCACATCTAAATCACGGACTAATTTCTCTTCCAAATTATTCTATTCGCTAGAACTGAAACTGAAATGTTATAAACATCGCCTTCACATTCCAGTGTTATCGCAAAACTATCCATTGCGTCTTCTATTATTCCATCTTCACAAAAATATTCTTCCTCCTAAGATAACATTTATCGGATAAATCCTTGCCAGCGCTTCTCTCTCACAGTTTTTGTTTTTATTGACCAACATCTACAAATATTATAATACATGTCTTCTAATGTATTATCTGGCCGTACATAATACTTGATTCAAGATCATCCTTAGTTGGGTTTAGGTTACAGATACACTTCGTAGACTCAACACTCATGGGGCGTGCCCATATTAGTTTTTTGAAATAAATTTTTTTTCTTTGGGTTTTATTTTTTCGGTACAAAAGGATGCTTTTCTGGTACAAGAATCTTTGTCTCAGTCATGATTTTCAACAATCATGATTGATAAAATAGACAATGGAATTCTAATTCCATTGTCTGTTTTATTTTCGATTTTTAAGATGGTTTGTCGTTCTGACAACTATGGTAGGGATCATTATCTATCTCTGTGATCGAATAAGATGGAAGATTTGAAAATGCATTGTTCAGTAATTATTTTCTAAGTTATTGGTTTAATCTGATGTTGGTAATCTTCATTGCCAGAATACATTAAAAAAAATTGTGCTTCGTGTAAAAATTTGGCTTATAATCCGATATGTACAAGAATCAATTTGTTTGAGGAATATTTGTAAACCACGTCTTTCATCAAAATTTTCTAAAACATAAGTTTGCGCCAACAAAAATTCTATTATGTAAAATATTAGTTCAGTGCAAACTGATTATCTGCACGTAAATACATTACTTTTTTGAGTTGATTAATAAAATGATTTTCTTAAAAAAAATTTAAAAAAATGAAGTTAAAGATTAAACAATAATGTACGAGTATCAGCAAAAATATTGAAATATGCAGCTTTGATAGTAGAAGATTCGATAAGTAACTGTTATTCATGTACGTATTAGATAACCTTGACCTTGACGACGTTGGCCATACTAGAAATAACAGCAGAACAATAGATGTAAATGCCATAAAGTTAAAAGAGCGACACTTATCCACGTATACGTTATTTTATTGAAAGAAATTACAACGTAATTAGAAATTCTTGGTATTGTTACATTACAATTAAAAATACTTCTTTTCTTTTTATGTAATGCTTAATGTTTTAGATTTTCTTTCATTCGAAAATTAGATTCCTAAAACTTCAGTTCCACTATAAAACAAAACATAATGTAAACATTGTTTTGTAAACATTTGCTAAAAAAAAAAAATACTTTGTAAACTTTATTGTTAAACATTTTGTTTTAAAACAGCCGCAAAAGTTTCTTAAATTTTAAAACTTCCTTTTCTTTTCTTTCAGGCTGTTATGGCGAGTAAAGGTAGTTTCAAGACTTGCAATTACCGCATGTGGTGAGCTGTTCGAAAATAAACCCAGAGCAAAAAGACGGTTTTGGCTTTGACCAAATGTACATCTGTATATTTCGGAGTTCCACTCCGAAATATATTAAGTTTGTATGAACTTCTTACTTCTGAAACTGTAGGACTTACAATACGTAAAAAATTTAATAGGTAATAGTATATACAGAAGAAAGGCAAGTTTTTGGAATCCCATTTTTTATTCAACATTATGAAGCACGATTAATAACGTAAAATATTATTTGCTTCAACAATAATCTAAATATTCCCATAAATGTTCCAAAACACCTTTTTTGTTTGATTTTTACCGAACTAGATGGGGAATATAAAACATGTTTTAAAACACGAATTGTTGTAAAACATCAATTTTTTAAAACAATTTTTACTTCACAACATGTTTGTATAAAATACTGTTTAAAAGCAAACTTCTTAACCGTACTTTAAGGTTTTTATTTATTTATTTTTTTATAGTATTTTATTTACAAATCATGTTATGATAGGGACACTGAAATACTACTCTTCAATAATCGGTGATTCAAAAAGAACCTCACAACTTTAAAACTATATAAAAATAAATTTAGCTAACTTACAAATTCAGTTGAGGTCTCATTTCATAGTAAAAAACGTGAGATTTGACCTACGTTGAATCCTATACTCTCATATATGTAATATATAAACTACGCGAGTCAAAATTTGACTCGCGTAGTTTAGTAGTTCCGAATTCGGCCATCAGCGCTGTCACCAACGGATACATTTCCTTTTGCAGAATGTACTTGCTGTGTGTTTTGGTTTCACGATTTGTAGTCAACAACTGCAGTTCAACGTAATTTTTGTAGAGAGTACGATAGGGAGCCTCCAGTATAGTAGGCATACAATTTACTCTTGGTACAAAACCTTCATCGAGACAGGTTTTTGTGCCCTAAGCAAACAATGGCTGTACGGCCCGTTCTTCTTCAAGTTGGCAACCGTAAATGGTATCTTTTATCTGGACATCCTACAAAAGTTTCTAATCCTTCAGTTAGATGATGGTAACCGAGAAGGACGCCATTACTGTCAAAAAAAACGGGGCACCACCTCATTACCGCCTAGAAGTCCGAGGTTTTCTTGATATCGAGTCCCAGGTCGATGGTTCGGTCGTAAAGGTCCAATTGCATCGCCAACTGCTACCCAGATTTGATCCCCGCTAAACATTTTCTTGCGAGGTTTCATTAAACATCGGGTTTATATACCTACTTTGCCTACTGATCTTGTTGGGGTAAGACTTTGAATTAACGCCGCATCCTAACCCAATAGGGGAAGATACCTTCTTGTGACGTTACCGGTCGGCACACCACCTCCTCCGTTCAGAGCCCTCAGAGGCTTTACCGGAGGTCGTCTTTTGACCCTCTAACTGATTACATCTCACAATCATCAGCCTGGTCTCAGTCGAGATGTCACCGATGTAAATGCCTCGGCACGTGAAATCGACTTCAGGTGGAATGTATGTCGCACTACAAGTGGAAGCCATATCGAACCAAAGTGAATGTTGTGTGACACGTGATGTGTTTTTCTTAGAAATGTGACCTCAACCAAATCTGTAAGTTATGTCAATAAATTTTTATTTCCTTTTATATTGTGAAGTCCTTTTTGAATCACCGGTACATAACTCAGCCTTGATCTTACAACTCAAAGAAGATGGTTAATCATACACTTTCCACTTTTTCTTGCGCCTATAAATATTTAATTAATTTTTAACTTCCATGGACACGATCTAATATTCTCCAGGCAACAAGAATTAATAGCTCATCAAATTTTCTAACACAGAATTCCAGTACATCATAGTATTTCACAATTAATGTTAACAGCCCTTAATATTTTACTGGTGAATCCTTTCCGTTTATTAATTATTTTACTGAAACGTTTTTCAAGTACTTTGCAGAAAAACTTAAAAACTTTGCAGAAAAGCGATTGATATATTATTCATTCTAGTTCAGATGTTATTACTTCTATTTTTTTATTTATTATTAGACTCATCTCATCGGACATGAAAAGCATGTTGAACCAAAGTGTACTTACATGAGATCGACGAGAGTAAAGTTTTCAAAGAATTACTAAAAATTATTTAAGTTATTTTCTGAACTTATTAATTTGACTGAAAACCAACGATACAGTTTAACTAGCAGTGGTGATTTTATTGGGAGGCAGTAGTGGAAATTAACATACTTAACGAAAAAAAAAGTCCTTTAATTTCTTATAGTTTGTATCTTGTTATGGTAAATTGTTTTCCGTTAATGGAATCTGACAGTAAGAGTCAGACTGAACCATTTTATCTCTACTGGCTTCTTACACTGTCATCTGCCCATCCTTCTGCTGTTGGGTTGTAATCAATAGCAGTCCTGGCTTGAAAATTTAATACAATAAAGTGTAATTGCATTCATTGCAAGAATAATAGATGCAGCAGTCTAAATCAAGAATGCTGTTGGCCAACATGATATTCATGTATATTCCCAATATCTGTGCACCAATGTACACAGATTGGCTTATATTTATGAATTTATTTTCTGAAGTCGTTGAGTTCGGATCCTCCTGTACAATTCGCATACGTACTGATATCTCCTTAAAATCTCACCTCACCTTAAAACTTATCTCACCATTTTTTATTCTAATAAAAACAATTTTTTTTTAATAATTAGTTCACTATATAAGCTTTAGAAGCTTGTACATAGGATTATGAAATTAAAATTTTGTAGCATGAAAAATGCCTTGCCTAGGGAAAGAGTGTTAGCAGATAACTGTTTAAAGTACGGTTTTTGAAACATTTTAATGTAGATTAATGCTTTCTTTATTGTTTCATCTGACAACTTATTTGAAAAAATAAAATTGATTACAGATATTAAATAGGATTTTTTGTTTTTTTAGTTCAAATTTTTATTTAAAGTATTGTTAAATCGTTATAATTTCATGAAACTTTGACGTTTTAATTATCATTAAATGACAAAATAGTTAGTTTAATGGATAGGTTTGCGTGATTACAGACGGTAATTTTATATTCTCCTTAATGTTGTGTTTATAAGTCTTTATCATATTATTTGACGATTATTCGAAAGTATTATAACTGAAAAAGGGTTGAACGATAAAAGCACGCAACTACCTCACTCCAGCTGTCATGTCATTAGAAGAAAATTAACTATTCATTAAGGAATCTGCACGTAGGTTTTAAAAGGTTGGCCTACTTTAAAGCTTCTTTGAATCAATATAGTTTTTATATTTATTTGAAATTAAAAACCAGGAAATCCTTTTAAACCTTCTAATATACATCACCACGTTTGTCTTATGATAAAAGTACTTTTTGTTAATTGTATGAGTGAAGCGAGATTTTTATAAAAATTTGCATTAAGGTATTTTGCTGTCTGACGGAACGATGTTTTTTAATTTTAATAAAATTATCCGTTTTAAAATAATGGCTGCTATCTTCCTCTGACAAAAGATGTACTATTAGTGATGTAAAGGAAACGTTTTTGTTGACAAGTCACCGTTGGTAAGAGGATGGACACGCGGTCTTCCCTCCACTCCTAACGTGTCATCTTCTGACGTCAGCCGCTTCTTATAACCGTTTCTCAGCGGCTACATGTAAGACACTACACACTTTTATTTTTTTTCTATTTTTTTCCTATTAAAAACCATCGTGCCTTCCTTAGTACGAGTTAAATTTTCTATAATCAATTATGATCGATAATTTCATATTTTGCTTTATTTATCCAGTGCAGATCTCACGATTTTTTTAACTTAGAACGAAATGTGCGAGGTTTAATGCGCATAGAACCCACAAGCAATTTAAAATAGTGTTTGATTATTATTTTAAAGTAGATATTAAAATTGAGAATTACAATTGAATTTTTTATTACGAAGTTTAATAAAAATAAATTTTTTTTTAATAAATTCCTTGAGTGTAGGAAAATTTGAAATTAAACGTCAAAAACTTAATTAGTTGTGAATTGTTTTTTTAAAATAATGTAGTTTTCGCTCAATTGGTAAAAAAATTTGGCAGTAAGCTTTTCATTTTTCTTCTACATAAAAAAAATGTATTATTTATTTTTTTAATTATTACATTTCAAAACATAACAGCGGAACTTTTTAAATTAATAATCTTTCATAAATTATTTTACTGTTGATGGCATTCAGGTTAAAGTGAAACATTTTCAAGGCTTTTAAAGTTTCATATTCAAGTCGGATTGTAATAAATTACTTTTAATTTTAGGTTATTGATTTTTATTTATTCATCTTTATAGTAAATAAGTGGAAGCCAAATTACTACAGTAAAAGAACTTAGTATAGATTTCCGTACATCAAGAACATTTTTATAAATTAACTATTATAATTAATTAATTTTACGGCCAGTTTTCACGCAATACTGGACCACAACCGTTTTTCTCTAAACCTTTATGTTTGTAACTAGCCAAATGCTTCTTTTATTTCAATCTAACTATTTCTTATTTCAATATCTCCTTTAATTTGACTTATCCAATTTTAATTATTGTCTTAACATCCCAATTTATAAATGCCAGTTTATTTTAATGACCGCTTAGCATAATTCTTTATTTGGAAGTTTTTTTTTAATAATGATAATAAACCCACCGGGTTGGTTTAGTGGTAAACTCGTCGTCGTAGTAAATCAGCTGATCTCGAAGTCGAGAAATCTAAGGTTCAAAAGAACTTAATAAAGGCAATCGAATACAAATTTGGATACTGGGTCGTGGATACTGGTATTCTTTGATGGTTGGATTTCGATTAACCACACGTTTCAGGAATGGTCGGCCTGAGTCTGTTCAAGACTACACGTTTACACAGATATTGATGAGTCGCTAATGACTTTAATTTTTGATGCGAATGTAAATAAAAATATGAAAAAATATAATAAAGAATTTTTGAACTATCTTCTATTATTAAATTTACAAATTTTTGGCATATTTTGAATCAATTATGTATTAAATGTAAGCTATAATATCAACATTTTAAAAATAATAAGATATTAATGGAGTACAAGGTAAAAAATGGTTGTTAAAATGTTCAGTTAACAGCAAAAATATTATGAAAGTAACTTATGTACAACAGATTTTTTTATTTTATAAGTAACGGTTTTTTTATTTTTTCAGAAAATTTAAATCTTATTTAAAGATTTATAATGAAAAGTGTAAAAAAAAAAATTATAAAAAAAAAACACAAATAATTCTCTTCAGTATTCCTCGTTTAAAAACTAATAATGACTAACCCGCTGGGTTAGTCTAGTTGTTAAACTCATCATCTTAAAATCAACCGATTTTCGAAGTCGAGTGTTCCAAGGTTCGAATACTTGCAAAGGCTGTTGCTTTTATGTGAATTTGAATGCTAGACTATGGATACAAGTGTTCTTTGGTGGTTGTGTTTCAATTAACCACAGGTCTCAGAAGTAGTCGGTCTGAGTCTGTTGGAGACTACACATTTACCGGTATATTTACAATTACACGCCTGACTGCGCACAGATGCCTTGGAATCTCTGCAGATTGCTGTTTACATCATGTCAGTGTGCTGTTACTCTGTAACCTGGTATACATAAATAAATTTTGAATGGAATATTGAGTGTCAACATCAGTATCGTACAGTGTAAATTAAGGTCCTTTATTCTAATAGCACATGACATGGGATAAATATTTTAGAGAACTGAAAATCAGGTATTAAAATTTTTTGGAATACTTCATTTAATTAGTGTGTAGATCGAATGAATAAGCTTAAATTCTATCATAGCTGAATTATAGATGGGTCTATTTACTCCTTCATGAAATGAATGATTCTTATAGGATGTTAAATGCTAACATCGTAACTGAAGTAAACTTTTCTCAGAATATTTTCTCATATAATATACTATGTATGCCGAATAGAAATGGAACCTTAACCATTCGCTATGTAAAAAGTTATTCATTCAAATAGGATTCTACAAACTTTATGCTTTTATAGCTCATGTTGTTCAAGCTGTTATCCTTTTGTGGCATTATAAACCACATTATTATGTGCATATTATCAGTAATTTTTTCTCTCCGTGGAAACTTCTCCATTAAATTACCCCATGGAATTAACTAAATTAAATAAAATTAATTGTACTGGAAAGATTTTTCCAACTATTTTATCAAGTGAATTTATAACAAATCTCTATTGATGTGACTAAACTACATAGTTCAGTTGAATTTGCGATTGCGATCTATTAGAGTTAGTTTTCATAGATCGACATATTTACATCTCGGTTGTATGGCATTTGAATAGCCAACATACGTACGGAAAAAGCCATATTTTAATGTTCTGTGATTTTATAAGTACACTTAAAGCACTATTGGACTTACTTGGCCATCCAATAACCGATATACACATTTCCGTTTCTTTCCACAGAGACAACAATCCATCTGCCAGGTTTAGTTCAATCCTTAGTCACAGCAATATAGAAACTCAAATAATAATTGAGCTGATTTAGCTGCCACAAATATATGAACCGATTGAAAGAGCTTATATTCAACTGATCCTCACGGAGGATATAGTGAATTTTGATTACATCTGCCTTAAGAACCATCGGTTGAAAGCAGTTTGACTGGTAGAAATTGTTGCCCATTGTTTCCAATAAACTGCAATACCTTAAAGGTTATCTATTGCTATAGAAATCAACGCTTCTTAGTAGACATTGTGAAGAATTTGTTTTTTGCCCGGTCCGCTTGGAGAATACTAAGCACAATTATCTCATATATCTTGTAACATCCCAGTAAGCCACTTAGATACCTGCTCTGCTATCAGTTTGTTACAATCTCCCTGGTTATATAGATTGCAGTAAATTCTACTTAAAGAGCGGGTACTTCCGATAAATAAACATCGTACTTCCTAGATCTATTAATACAAAATTATACTTTAATTACAGAATGAAAATTATACTTGTTGTGAAGTTGCTTTTTATAGTATTTTTAGAGGGATTAGAAGATATTAGAAGAGGGATTAATAGCTAATTTCCGTTAGCTATTTGTCTCATTCATCAAATCACAGCAAGAATCCACTAATTAAAATTTGGGGAACCCACCGCGTTGGTCTGGTGGTGAATTCGTCATCACAAATCAACTGATTTCGAGATCGAGATTTGAATTTTAGATCGTGGATATCGGCGTTCTTTGGTGGTTGGGTTTCAATTAACCACACATCTCAGGAACGGTTGACCTGACACTGTATAAGATTACATTTTATTTACATTCATTCTCTGAAGTAATACCTTACGGTGGTTCGGGAGGTTAAACAGAAAAAGAGAGAGTTCAAGTTTGGGGAGATCAAAGATTGGTGAAATGTATGATGCGGTCTTCGTTGGAACTTTTCCATCTAAAACAACCCTTGAAAACCATTATTAAACTTTTCTTTCACGTCTAATATCTTATCAAGAATTATTAGATAATTATTGACGGGTTAATTATTAATCGGACTGTATTGTTCATCTTGGCAACGCTGTTAATAATTTCAGATAAACTAAAAAAATATGGTGGCTAAGGTATTATATAAATGGACAAAAGAATGTAGTACTAATAGAAAAAGTAGAATTAAATGATTTATTATTAAAAATGATGTATAAGTTAATAGAATAAATATAAATCATACATCGATTTTAATTTTTCACAAAATATGGTGCCAGCCATATTTTGTCAAGTCGACTTTACTCATCATTAAATAGCTTGTATATAGGATAAGCTCTCGAGCGGGTCTCCGACAACCCAAACACAACCGCTCGCTACGGGCACTGACGCTAACTGAAACGCCGCTCACTATGAGAACAGAGGCGCGTCCCCGAATTTGGTTTCTGTTTTGGTCCTCGGGTGGTATTTTAGTCACACAGGTTTTTGTTATTAGTATTATTTAGAGAATAAAATAAAGCTAGTTATTACTTTTTTTACGATTTATTTGAATCTTAAAGGACATCGAAGAAAAAGACCCCGAAAATCTACCTTAAGAAGAAACCCTGAAAAAAAATCGCCCCTTAATAAAATTGAAGGCATCATCTAGACAATGAGCATTTATTTCACCCATTACCTCTCAAAATTATTATTCAGAAGGAATCGACATATTTTATCATCAAAGATTTTTCATCGACCTACTTAAATTCATTTGGAAACAAAATTTCCAGAAATTAGAACCACCCTCTTTGGGTCTCTTTAACAGAGTACCTAATACTCATATTCCATCGTCGAAAGTAACCCTTCATCAGAATCGTATGGTATATTGAAAGGAAGTATCCTATTGATTATTAAATCGTTAAGCGAGATCACCTCTTCTGATGGTTGTTGCTGATAGTTTCATTTCATCAATTTTTTTTGTCTTTCAAACCTGTGAAATGTTTAGAACCGCTTAAGAATATGAAACTGAAATAAGGCGAGTTTGTTTGTTGATGTACATAACCATGCTATCTTATTGTGTGTTGACTGATTTGCCAGTCAACATCATTATAGTTTAAAATATTATTTGTTGATTGTACTTTATCAGACTTACTGTTTTCTATAAATTTATTTGCATATCTTGAACATCTAGTATTACTTAGATATACAGGCGTACAGAGGTTCATATTTGTTTGCTTTTTCGTAATATAAAGGTTTTATTGATATGAAATTATACTTACTCTTAATTATACGGAAAATAATCATAACTTTTTTTATATGTATAATAATTATATTTAATATTTATGTCATACTGGAAAAGAAATGTGAGAAATGTAAAACCAGAAAGTTAGTCTCTTGGTCTAAACTGCTGATTGGCTATAACGTAAGATGTTTCATACTCTATAAACATGATCTGACGATATTTCTTATTGGTTCTTTTCCGTATGAAAAATATATTCTTTTAGATATCACTTCAATGTTTGGAGTATAACGAAAAAACAAACAGTTTCTTTTCTCTTTCTCGTTCTTCAGTTTTTTAAATAAAAGTTTTTATTTTCAAACTCATCGTTAAAGGTTGTTTACATAAAAAAGGGTTAAAACGACTTACAGTTTTATCATCCCCCCCCCATTGAATGAATTTCGATGTTTTCTTTTTCTTTTATTATTTTCGTATTTTTTGTAATTCTTTTTAGCATGTTTTATACATTTGATATAATTGTTTTACACAGTGATTTTATATAGCATGCAAATACAATTATAATATACTTTATATTTTGTATAAATTAATGAATGATAATCAAAATTTAACCTGTTTATATAGTTTGTTAAATCTACCAAATAAAACAATGTGATGCAATATGTATAACCATAGTAGCAGTGGTTAACAACAGGAGTAGTAGTTAATAACGTTACAAGATACATCATATATTTTTAATTTACAGAAAATCCTACTATGGGACTTAAGTAAGTTTCATTTCATTCGTACCAAGCTCTCTTCCGTTTTGTATTTCAACCATACATTTTCTGAATTAATTATTACATTCAGTCTTTGATAATATTAATACGTCCTTAACTGCTAACGTAATTTTATTTTCAATTCAGCTTGATTACATTATTTTTTTTTTTTCAAGAGAACGTCATTTAGTCAATTTCTCTTCAGTCATTTTATTATTATACTAGATTCTTTCTAAACAGAAACAAAAATGTAAATATACTTTCAGTTTAATTAATGATGTATTAAATTGATAACATTTTATGGTGGTTTTACTTTGCAAGTTAGCATCTATTGTTTTAATAAGCCGCATCTGTTAACAGATAGGTGCTTAAAATAGCAATAAAATTAGAATAAATGAGAAAATAATTTTTAAGTAAAAAAAAAAATACCAAAACATAATCTTTATAATATATATGTCATATTAACCCGTAACATTTTATTTAAACAGCGCGTTCAAAACGTCGCTGTGCAATATGCTTTAGAATTATGCAATGCATTCTCTCCTTTTTGTGTTAGGACCCTGTCGGTTAACGAAAAAAAAAAGAAAAAAGTTTATTTTCGTCTTTCGTGAAGGTGATAAGATACTGATTTAATGAAGCACAAGTTAAACTCTCCAAATACTCTCTCCAGTTCCTCATCGCAACTGCATTGCGGTGAGGAACTGATAATTGTCGAGAGTATATTTTTATTATTTTTTAAAAATAAATTGTATAAAGAGGAAACTATAAAATATAGTTTATCAAAAACTAACGTGAAGTATTTAATAATGTACCGAAACAGTGATTTTCTGCAGTAGAACTGCATCGGAGTCAAGTTTCAAACGTTACCCTTAAAGGTGGATTAAAATAAGTCCTTATTTGTCAACGATATCGCCTTTGTTCAGGAAGGCACACTAACACACTTTTATGTGTGTGTATGTATGTTTTGTGTGAAGATAGTTTTTATCTTCTTCAGCATTTTATTCTAGTCAGTTTGATAGTAAATATGTACTTGATGAAGTAAATAATTTTTTTTCTGCAAACCCAGTCAAAAAAGAGATACGAAATCCAGATGTTTGAAAATATCCTCGTTGTACTTCTTCGAAGTTAACCCACTAAACCAATATTTATTACGTAATTTAAATGCATTAACTTTACTGATTCGTTATCATTCAAAAGGTGATTGTTTGAAAAGTTACTGGCAGCTAAGTTTGAGCTATTCTTAGCGTCAAAAAAATTTAATCCAAATTTTTCATAGCAAATGTCATATAACCACTATAATATGTAGAAATAAGTTAATATATAACAAAGCAATGTTGTTTAACAGCTGCCCAATAGCCGATTTAGGATAGACCGTTGCAAATTTCTGAGCTTTATCATTGTAGTCTTTAATTAGTACAGAAGCTTTTTCACCTGATTGAATATGAACGCCTGTCACTTCGTCTCTGTCACAAGGTTTCACAATATATTAGTCAGGTTTTTTAACGTTAGATAATGATCGGATTTTTAATCAATACGTGTACATTTTATTATTACCATTTTTTTCTTTTTAACAGCTCAAATACTGGAAAAAGCCCCCAGCTGGCTGGAGCAAGAATTAGGTCTGGATTTTTGGTTTTGTATGGTAGACTATTGAGGTAAAAGGCAGGCAGTATACTACATCAAATATCACAAAGCTGTGCACCAGCAAACATCGCGAGCTGCTGCTGACTCATTAGTTCTTTTAGCGGCTCAGTTCAAAAATTATGTACGTCCTAACGATATACACGTACTGAAGATTATAGACTTGGAGAGGTAGAGGTTAGGTGGAACGCCTAGAGATTCCAATGATTTGTGCTGAATCTTTGGTATATCACCTAGTGTGCCGATAATTATAGTCACTATTTTCACCTTACTCTGACCCAAGATCTCCCCAATCTCATTCCCACAGCCTGATATTTGGAAATCTTTTCAGTATATTTTCTCTTTATATTGATGAAAGATATGGCAACGTTCATAATTCAGGTGATCATCTGCTTCGTGACTACAACTATCTCTGGGCTATTAAGATTCGCTACCTTATCCGTAAGGACAGTGCCATCATGTTAGATCTTAAAGAAATTGTTTTCAGTCACATAAAGTGGAACATATTGATAATACTGGAGGTTTAGTCAAGGAGTCGTAGGTTCAGGGCGGTTTTTGGGCGAAAGATACTCGGTACACTGTTTTGGTTGAACGTGAGCTCTCTTGGGCTAATACGTAGCAACCCTCAATCACGTGTTTAATGAAAATGGGCTCACTCGCAGCGCCATATAGACGATTTAGCCCGTAAGTAATGTAACAACCTTGACTATGTGCTTCCGATAACTTAGCGTACCGTTAAGAGTTTTGAATTGCAAAAGCAAATCTCTCAGATTCGGCAAACAGCCTGATGTTCTTGAGCCATGCAAAAGAAGCGACATAGTCCACTCTATCGTCCAGCACAGACCTTACAAACCGCTGATAGAGCTCACTATCCCGCCATTATTTTATCCTTGTCCCAGCAGTTGAAATCCTACGTCTGCATGGGGCAGTGAAGTCACATAGTCGTCTTTGTCCAATATTTCCGTGTGAAGCAAGCCCTTTCATAGAAATATTAAGCCCTAAAATAATAATAATAATATTATCTTTATTAGTATTAGTATAAATTTTTGTGTAAATATATATTTATTTATAGATTTAATGGAAAAAGTAAAAATCATTTAATTTTATTGCATTTCTATTCTAAGTAAGATTGATAATTATATTTTTTAATTTATTTATTGTTAATTTCATTGTTCTCTCGCGTCAACTGTTGACTAATAAATCAGTGAATGACCATAGCAGAGGGTAATTCTCTCATTACCGTGTAATATTTATTTACTCACGTCAGTATTATACGTCAGTTTAAATACATTAATGTGATTACTAATTATAAAAATGCTAAATTTATATAAAATGCCATATATTTAAATTTTCCACAATAATTTGTTCTTTTTCTCATAAAATTTATTATTTTTCCTTTAAGTTGTTTCTACTGTACAATTAAATTAGTAACTTACATTTATTAATAGAATGAAAATAAAATGTTATTTTTGTGTAAAATTATTTTATTTATTACTTATAAATTTTGTTAGTTGTAATTAATCTGTTGATGAGGATGAATTTGTGTTTTTATCCTCTGCCTGTAAAGCTTGTTTATTACGATATATAAAAAATGGTTTAAGCATAAAATGCACTGTATTAAAAACAAAGAATGAGCTTTGCAAAACTGTTATTAAAATAAAATCGGTAGGGGAAAAATCACAAGAATAGTGAAAAAAAGAATTATTATTATATAGTATATGCGCATTTTAGTTGTCAAACAATCATCACCTTCATTAGATTTAAAAGTAAATTTAATAAAAATTAATGTAAAATAAAACTAAAATAAACAATTTTTGGTTTAATTAAAAAATAAATATTAAAAAAAGTTCAGTACTTATAAGAACAACAAAATATATTTCTATTTTTATGTTCGTATATTAAACTGCGGACTCGGCAGTGCTTCGCTATTGCTAAATTTGAGTGTATGAATTAAATAAATTTTGTATTAAATAAAAGCGTGGCGCAGTTTTTATAATTTATTTAAAACAACACAACATTTATTTTTACAAAAATTAATCTTTTTTACATAAAAAAAAATATTCTTAATAATATTTATATCTGAATATTATTTGTTCAAGGTTGATTGTTTATTAAGACTAAGACGTAAACATATTTATTTTTACACATCGAAGTTACATACGTGTATCAAATTTCAATCATTTTCATACGATAGTTCATGAGAAATTAACATTTTCAACTAAATGTATGAATTTAGCGTAAGGGTAGTGTGTGGCGGCGTGGGGTTGGGTCATAGTAAATTCCGTCACCATAGTGCTGTATTGTCATCGAAGGTACATACGTGTACCAAATTTCATTGATTTTCATACAATAGATCAAAAGATATAGCAGTTGCAAGATTTGATTATAACTAAAGCAAGTTAAATAAAAGCTTATAATAAATATTAAAAAAAGTTCAGTACTTATAAGAACAATAAAATATATTTCTATTTTTATGTTCATATATTAAACTGCGGACTAAGCAGTGCTTCGCTATTGCTAAATTTGAGTGTATTAATTAAATAAATTTTGTATTATATATGACAAATTACTTTACGAAAATAATAAAATGTACAATATCAATTCAATATTAATTGTGTTTCAATTAAATAAATCAAAGTCATTGTAATGCTCTGGGATATGCGATATGTTTTTGGTGATTCCATTTGGCGCATATGTTACAAGTCGCTAGGATTTTCCTACACGGGAGCGAGCAACTTGACCACGGGAAAAATATGAATTTTCCAAATTTAATCTGCATGCTTGGAAGGATTCACAATTGTAAAGACGATTGCAACGATTTCACCATTTATAAATAGGGAAATTTTCAACGAAATTGGTTAAGTAGTTTTTGAGTTATTAGGGCATACAAAAACGAAAATTATCTTTTATTTATATACGTCCTTGTGATGATCCTGTAGCCCGTAAATGTGACGTATGTAATCTGTTTCGTTTTCCTTGAATTATTTCTTCCTCTGTTTCATTTCTTTTGTATTCCTTCATTTTCTTGACTCCAATTGTGTGTAGACTAATATCTTGTCGTTTCGGACGCATTGTATTTTTAAATTATAAAAGTTTTATCTTCTATATAAATATTAATATATTTATTTACGTTTTTTTTATATTTTTCTGACTTACGAAGACAATGAAACTGTCAATATTTCGAAAACAATAAATTGTACAATATTAATTCACTACTATTTTTCTTTCTTTCTTTTTAAGACCCCCGTCATGTTTACCACAGTTCAAACCTCATCAATCTCCCTACTATATAAATCATTAAAAAAATGTATAAATAAATAAATAACCTAAAACTTCTTTGACTACATTCAATATCTTGTACGAGTATATATCGAGAAATATCGCCTATATCGATCATTGTCTGTGTCGATATCGACTTCCTCAGACAGTTATGTGGTCGTCTGTTTTTTATTTTTATTTTTTAACCTCCGGGACCACCTTTAGGTACTCCTTCAGAGGATGAGGTGAATGCCGTTGCGTGTGAAAATGCCGTGCCTGACCGGGATTCGAACCCGGGATCTCCGGATGAAAAGCCGAGACGCTACCAATCGCACCACGGAGGCCGGCTAATGGTCTGTCTTTTTAAATTTTCAATAACCTACAGGGTTAGTCTAGTGGTAAACTCGTCAGCTGATCAGTTGATTTCAAAATGATTAACAGACTTCAAAATCAGCTTATCTCGTAGTCAAAGCTCTCAGGTTAAATCTTAATAAAGGTAGTTACTTTCATTCGGATTTCGATACTAGACCGTGATACCGGTGTTTTTTGTTGTTGGGTTTTTCAATTAACCACTTGTCTCAGAAGTAATCGACCTGAGTTTTTTCGAGACCAAATATTTACCGGTGTAGTTACATTACAATGATTAGTCGCTAATGACTAATTGTTGATACAGCTACAAAAAGTAAAAAAATATTATAAATAAATTATATATATCTTTTTTAAACTGTCTTCAACATATGGAAGTAATAACATGTGCACAATCCCGGGACAAATAAAATAATAAATTGTAAAATTTTCAGCTAAAACGGTTAAGTAGTTTCTGAGTTATTAGGGTGCACACAAAATGAGGATTGTCTTTTAATTATACAAAAAAGTAAATGAATAAATGAGCATTCTGTTAGCAAAAATTAAGGAATAAATACCGTATTGTTAATACGGGTGAGGTACTACAATGTTCAGAGCGTTACTTTTTTATTTATTTTTTTGTATTAATTCTTCACCAGAAGCTTCTGAAGCTTGTACGTGGGAATATGAAAACAGAATTTTTGTAGCTTATGAAAAATGCTATGACTGACCGGGAACCCAGGATAACAGGCCGAGACGCTACCATTCTGCCATGGGGATTGGCGTTTAATAAAAGATATTATTTATATTAGTAGATTTAAATTGTATGTATTATGAATAATAATAATACACTGTAATTATTGATTTTTAATATACTCGTGGGCTAAAATATTTAATTTATTAAACATTTTATATATATTCATACAACCTAATTAGAATTATCAAATAAAGTAGTACATTTAACAAAATGCTATGATAAAATAATTATAGCTACTAATATTTTTCCTTTTCGGGTAGAAGGCGATTCTACAAAGGAGATATCCTTTGTAGAATGAGTTTGTTCTATTGAGTTGAAGAATAACCTTTATAAAATGGTTGGTACAGAATACAATATAACAAAAATACAAATAAAATTTATTTCATATTTTATTTGTATACGAAATACAAATTACATATGAACCGTATCAAAACAGAAATGACTTTGTGGGAATTTTAAAATCATTAAAGAATATTAGTTTTTACAGTTTTACTTTTTACAAAAAAAATTAATTATTAGGGTAATGTAGAATAATTGTTTATAATTTTTAGATTAAGCCTCTACCAACCGTCGGTGCAATTCATAAATTTATTAATCAACTTTTATTTACGTTTTTTAAATTTTAAAATAAACAAAAGTTTAATAAGCATTCTTCTGCACTTTAATATTATAATGATATAATAAACTTACTACTTATAAGTTTATTATAATATTCAAAATAATAAATAAATAATTATCAAAATAATCGATTTTATCTGCGTGAAATTTCTTTTTTTTGGTAATAATTTAATAATCTAAAGTTGATCTACAAGTTTCTAATGGCCCAGTGATTAGTATCTGGACAAATCTAAGATTATTATTAGTTTAATTAGTTTATACACAAATAATGAAGATAAGATAATCACAGCAATTATTTTGTTGTTAAGAAAAGGTTTTAACTCATTTTTTTATTATGAAAGATTATATACTATTTTTTCTTTTCCTTTTTTTGGGTAATTGTTTTTCAAAAATTATTTTCTTGATAACAGGTTTAATGACGTCAAAACGTTTCTAAATAATAACACCTGTATCTGGCACTATCATTACCGACGAGTACTACGTCAGTTAGTTTAATTCAGTCATCCATTTTTTTTTTTAAATAATGAAAATGGAGTTCGTATTATTTCTTCGGTATCATTATTTGGTTTTTATTGGTCTTCAAAAAAAAAAAATGGTATCTATATTTTGTTATTAATATTTGTTAACTTTAATTAATAAGAATTTAGAATTTTTTTTACAATAATTATTTAAAAAATATCATGTTATTTTCACTTACTAAAGCTCTGGGAAAGCTGTTTATGATACACATTATTATTGTAGCAAACGTATTATTAAAACAAAGGTTTAATAAAAACTGGTTTTGTATTTTTTGAATGCTAACTATACATTAAAAAACAAATAAATTATAACAATGATCATGATATGACGTAAATCAAATTTATTAAAAATAGACAGCACTTAGTCACGTAGGTTTTATCAACTAAAGATATAAATGAATGAAAAGCCACGAGTTTCTACTAGTCGGACCATATCTGTCTAGTTTGACACCATGTCATTTATATATCTATAGTAAATAAACTATAGATAATCAAACAAAAATAACTTTAACTTAATGAATTTACAGCAATTTAAAAAAATAGTAATAAATGCAAAGTAAAAAGAAAATTTTAAGCTAAAAAACATCATCTACCATTAATTTCTTAACTAAAAATACCTAAGCACGGACAAAGAGAAAATAACATATTAATATATCTAGTAAGAAATAGTTAAAAATAAATATAAATAACTATTAAAATTGTTAGTTTCTCGATATTTGGTAACCCAGCAAACGTGACAATCAAACTACGTTTGACAGCAAACTATGTCAATGATAAAAACAAAACTTTTTCCACAGTATTAAACATAAGAAAATTATATTTTGCCAAATTCTACTTCGAAACGCTCTATTTTTCGACATGAGATCACTTCATCCCACGCAGTCAAGTTTCCTCCATAAAGGACAACTCAAAAATATAAACTGGAAAGCTGAGGGTGGTATTAAATTACTTTAAAGGGCGTTAAAAAATAAATATTTGATATAACAATTTTTGGATTATAACAGCTTAACAAAAATGACAGCCATTTAATATTTTTCATATCTAGTTTTGAAAGTAGCCTTAAATACACCCAAAATACGATCCCAAAAATAAATCGATTTGAGATTGGTAAGTTTATTAAATTTTATTTTATTGGTGTTTCTTTTTTTGAGCCGTTATTTAACAAGTACTGTTGACCTCTCTTGAAACTAGCTGTAAAAAAAGTAAATGGCGGCCATTTTGGTTAGGATTCTTAAAGTCCAAAGATATTTACATTAAATTTCTTATTATTTAATGCTCTTAAGTGATGTCACAACCTTATCCATTTCATTTAAAATTGTTGATTTGATTCCCCCCGTGAGGGCTATTGGCCCCCCTCCATGACAGTCTCCTATTTGTGTCTATATTATAGAAGTTTTACACGATATTATATAATTATTTAGCCCTTAATCATATCAAAAGCAGAATGTCCATTCTTGTGTTCTGAGCCTTGTACAACCCTATCAACTCGAATGATGTCCGATTATTGAGTAATGAAGCCCAGATAGCCGGGACTTGGTCGCAGTAGATGCCATCCCTCTAATGAGAGGACCCCAAAGGGTCCCGTCACCGGGACTCCGGCCTTAATGTCCTGCCTCTAATGGGAACCTCCGAGGGGATCCCCCACCAAATATACTACACTTGTAGATCGAAACTAAAACCTTTATTGATATCAGCAAAATCTAACCCAATAATAATTGATTTTATTCAATTTTTGGATTTAGGATAGGTTATATTTAGGCTAAATTTAGGGAATGATATACTGTCTTATTTTCCCATTTTAATCATTTTAGTTTAGACGTTAGTCAGACAGTTAGATTATATCTCTGAATTGACTCACCGTATTACAGCCGTGAGCCTCTGCATTTCAGGGAATAAGCTCTCGGCAAAAGAGGCCTGTTTGCAGCCTCCTTTCGTTAATCACGTTGTTTCGAACGATCTTGTCTGTTTTCTGAAGTAGTGGTTCATGATGTGTGGAAAAGTGAATGGATTGCTACCATCAACAGTTATTTTCGTTCAGTTAAGAACCCTATGTCACCGTGGAGCTCCTCATGCAGGAATAACCATCGAAGGTGATTATTATTTGCCGTTTGCAAATAGGGAACACTAAACTTACTCATAGACATCTCATGAATCAGACCGATGGCATCTATTGTATTGTTGCAATTGCTAACTAATGGTTCATCACATCCTTGTGAACTGTCTGTTATGCGACATTGCGTCGGAACTTTAATTTAGGTGCTAACATTTGAAATATCTTAGATAAAAATGTATCATGTTACTTAATGTCTTATGATTTCTTAATGCCTGCACCTGGATTCAAATATTTGATTAAAAACTGTAACATGTTTTTCCCTTTTGATGTATGACAATTTTACGTTAGAATTTTAGTATTTTTATTTTCCTTTTATTTCGCACTTTTATAAACGCACCGAATAGACGTTTTGCATTCTTTAATTTTTAAGGTAATTTTTAATTGTAAAGTATTAATCATTTACATTAGTAATTTTGTGACTGAGCGCCTTGACCGTGTTGTGCACCCATGAAAAAAAATTCGATTATATACAGAAAAATTCTTGTTGATATGAAAATAGTAACAACAATTTTAACGTTTTAATTTTCGTCAAGAAAAATATCACTCCTTTTAGAATGAATTATTCATTACATTAATAATATACAGGAGGTTTTTATTATTCGTATTTTTATTTATTTGAATTGTTAGTTTTTGTTGGTGATGTCTGTCTCTTCATGTATTAACTTATAGTTCTAATGAGAAAATTTTAAGGAATTAGAACAAGTTTCAAATACTGTTTTATATATTACTAGCATCCTCGTTGCGGCTTCGCCCGCTGTATATAGTTACTTGCGTTTCCCATCGCGGTTAGGGGATATTTTTGAGGTCATGGGGCTCTACTCACTAGACACCTGTGTTAGGTCATGGGGCTCTAATCACTAGACGCCTGTGTTCATTAAACTCATGCATATGAAAATTGTAATGATATAAATGATGTATAAAAAGTGTAGCCTATTCGATTTATAATCAGCAGATGACCGTATCTCGTTTTTAATTCTTTTCTTATATTTTTTTATTTTATGTTTTTTAGTCAAATGGTTCGGAGGCAGATGCAGCCAGTCGCGTCATACATATAGTAACATCGGCTGTGTTGAACCGCCGCACCATACACCGTTGCACCCCTTAAAAAATCAAAATTTAAAAAAAAACTGATAAAAGTTTTTGGCTATTTATCTGAAGATTATTTTCAAGCCACAATCTGGTGAATATCTCGTTTAGTATATTCGGAAATGGGAAAAATTGGCAATCATCATTCAAAATTGTTTACTTTTCTTCATTCCTTTCAAGGTCGAATATCGAAAAATCTGGAAATTTGTTTTTATGTATTTAAATGAAAATTACACACACCAAAAATCAAGTTGATATCTTCATTTGATACCAAGAACTTAAAAAAAAACCGGGTTTCAAAAATATTAAAAATCCATTTTAATCCTTGAAACTTGGAATTTCAAAAAGTCCTTTGTTAGGGTGTACTTTACACCGTAAGAATATGTTATATTTAGTAGATTTTGCTGGGCTTTGATGAATCAGTCAGTCAGTCAGAAGTTGCTTTATACAGATACACACACACACACACACATGCACATATATATATATATATAAAATTTCACATCGGAATATGTGGTCACACGTATGGCCTTGGAACGTTTTTGAAGCTCAAACGGCTAATCATCAGAGATTGTGTTGTAATGGTGCTGGATTCTTTTCGCAGATATTTACAATCACTGGTTTCTATGTTGTGAGAAGAGGATCGCTACCTCGTACTGTCTTTGAAATTAAGCAAAATGTGTCGATCGGATACCGTATGTGATTAACTCCTAAAGCATGAACTTAAAGAAGCTGGAAAAATTAAAACATAATGACTAAATGGCCGGCCTCCGGGGTGCAAGTGGTAGCATCTCAGCCTTTCATGCGGAGGTCCCGGGTTCGAATCCCGGTCAGGCATTTTCGCACGCTACTTGACCTTCATCTCATCCTCTGAAAATCAGTACTTAAGGTAGTCCCGGAGGTAAAAAAAAAAGTCATTACTAAATCCAAGTGTGCCAAGGTGACATTTTTGCTCTTTCCATTGGCGCTATAATTCGAATCATCTGTTCTGATGCCAATAGAACAAAATTAAATTTATTTATATTTGAAAAGAAGAAGCCTCAAAACGAAAAACACAATCAATGATGGCTTCGATTTAATTATGAGAAGTACAATCCATAAATTCTATACTATAAAAGAAGTGGATTCATCCATCATTAAAAAAGTTACTACAGCTTTAGAAAAAAAAAATTCTTTTGGAAGAAGGCCGGTTTCATAGAAATACTTCGTATTTTAGGATTTAATTAATCACAATATCAACAAAAGGAAAACGTTAATAAGAGTCCAGAAATATTGCACTTTGAGAAATAGTAACCTAAGAAAAATTAAAAAAACTTTAAATAAAAAAAGAAAATATTCCTTAATGAAGATTGTGAAAAATGTCTACATGATTCCTGATAAAAGAGGAAAAAATAATGTAGCGTGGAATATTATTACTATTGTTAAAAAATGAAATTACTTAGTAACACCCATTTTAGTAACAAATTAGTCGTAACACCCATTTTATTAAGACGCTTATTTTTTTCCCCAGAAATTTTTTGTAAAATTTATTATTTCAAAAACTTCTTTAAAATGCATAAATTAAATAATATTGTGCTTATTTAAAAAAAAAAAAAAAAATTGACTTAATTCTGACGTTTAAACAGTTTTTTTGTGAAAATACACGTATCATCTGGTATTGATTCATTTAAGAATGAAATTTACAAAGCCAAAGGTAGGAAAGTCATTGATTTTGTTCGGATCGCTACTTTTTAATATTCCTTCACAGATTCAATGTGTTTTTTTCTTTTATGTAAACTTTTTCATGTTTTCATAGCATATATATAAAAATTACTTACGGTCAACAGGTTTGCAGCAGTACGACTTTTGATGTGAAAACGAATGTTAAGCAAAATATTGGAGAAGAAACGTCTTTTAATCCAAATTTATATGTAAAAAAAAAAAAAAAAAAATTATTATTTTACTGCCTTTTACGAAATTTAAAACTGAATATTCTACGAAAGACTTATTTACATTTTTTTTGGCTGATTTAGTTATTCATGATTAAAAATAAAAATCAATGGTGTTTGTTTAACAAAACCTGAATTTTAATTAAATTCCATATAACATTTTATAGTTATGGTTTACGATAAAATTTTAACATGTAAAAATTATGAACAGTATTATTTTGTATAAGTTATATGTTTTTTAAGAGGACTTTAAGTATAATTTAAGTATATTTACAAATATATTTCTACACTCAAATAAAAATAAATATTATTTAAGGTGAAGTAAATCTTAGTTTGCTCCTCAGGGAAGGAAGTATTTTTAGACAAAGGAAAAAAGATTTTCGGTTGGTATAAGTTTAGTTTTAAATAAAATAAAATTTGAGGGATATTTCCCAATTTCTAATTAATTTACATCATCCCTTTTATTGACTGGAAGTTTCATAGTGTTACCCGATTATTATAATGAGATAAGTATCTTTATCAGATATTGAATGGAAAAAAAATGAAATTTGGCAAATAAAATCTATTCGTCTGTTTTATTTCAAAATCTGTAATTTTTGTTAATAAGTTACATATCATTTCAGATTGTTTAAAAATACGAACCATTTAATAAAATTAAAGAAATTCAAAATAATAGGCTAATGGAGATCGAGAAAAAATAGCCAATATAACATCTGCAATATACAAGGCGTTCGGAAAGTTGCCGTGCACCACAATTATAGAAATGTAATCACAAAAATTTCTTAATTATTACTTTATATTTTTATTTCATTATTTTATAGAATCGGATATTACAATAACTGGAATAATTAATAAAAGCTATTGAAAATTATCTCCACCATGTTCAATACAATACTGCACACGTTTCAATTTGTTTTGAAACATTTTAACCAGCTGATATACTGAAATGTCTCGTACCTATACCGTTATTGCGGTTTTTAGTTCCTCAATCGTGCGTGTTCTGTTGCAATACACTGCTTCTTTTTTTGCTGTCCCCCATAGAAAATAATCAGAGGAAGTCGGATTGGGCGATCGTGTAGGCCACAACCCCTTGAAATGATTTGTTCACCAAAAAACATTTCGTAAAATGTCATTAACTTGTTAGCTGTGCTCTGTAGCGGCGCCATCTCATTGGCACCAACTGTAATTGATTTCTACATCTGTTAACTTACTAATGAAGTTTGTTAAAACAACACAATAACGATCACGATTAATTGTATTTCCAGAAACGATTGGACCCACAATGCGCGTCCTACTCACACCTATCCAGACTCCAATTTTCGCTTCGTGTGAAGATTGTGTAATTCTTGAGGGTTAGTCGTCGACTTCAGTCGTGAATATTGTGAGTTAAGATACTCCCAGGTGAAACCACACTTCATCTGTAAAAAACGTAGTTTAGTATACCTATGGAATGTTGATCAAAAAAACGTAAATCATTGACAACAATCTAATTTTTTGGCATGATCTGTAGATTTCAGTTCTTGAATATACATAATTTTGTAGAAAAATATTTCAGTTCATTCCTTACAGCTTTATGTGAGTAGCAAGTCCGATATCTTGCTCCTACAACAAACCCGCAGGACAACCAACATTACGTCAAAAGAGCAGAATGCACCAGATAATTATATGGCATACTGCACAGTGTGACTTTCTGAACGGACCGTATTAACGTTACAAAATAACGACCTCAAATACGTTTAAAAAAAATTAACTTCATAAAAATTTAACCAATTATTAATAAAAAAAGGGATGTTATCCATAATAATTATGGAACAGGGACTTTCTCGTTTCATATAAAATACTTTCCTTTTTAATTGGTCACCTTAGAACTAATTCATCTCACAATAAATATCTTATCATTTTTCTCTTTTGATTTCCTTTCTTCCCAATACTTCTTCATTCTTTCTCTATGTTTTCATTTTTTCTCTTCACTTCTTCTGTTGTCATACATCTTTTTCGGTTTTTCCTGGAGTGGAAAAACAGCCGAGGACTGCTGTCGATAGGTGTTGTGTTGTTGCACGACAATGCCCGTCCACATACTGCTGCCCATACTGCTGAAACGCTCCAAAAACTCAACTTTAAAGTACTGGCTCGTCCTCCGTGTAATCCTAATCTTGCCCCTTGTGACTACCACTTGTTTGGTTCACTCAAAGAGGTATTAAGAGGCCGTCGATTTACCTCGGACGAAACAGTGAAAAAAGCGGGCATTCCTGGCTCACAGCTCAACCGAAAACCTTCTTTTATGAGGGTATCAGGAGGAAGCTTGTGCAACGATGGACCAAGTGCGTTGAAATGCATGGGGACTATGTTGAAAAATGATGTACATATAAGTTTCCTATTTGTATGGCAATAAAATGTATAACTACATTGCGGATATTAATTGACTTACCCTCGTATAATGCCTAATTTTTTTCTTTGTTTTAACGATTATTTTATATTTAATGAACTCCTTGTCCATCTAAATAGCTAAGAAAAGGAATTTTTTCCAATTAACTTATCAATAAATGGTTTATCGATATAGTATTCGTAATTTATAATAAGGGGTTAATTTAATCGTGCCACTGTATTGATTTCATTCTGATAAGCCGTTGATTATAATAACCGCTATTGAAATAGTCAATAAATTTAATTATTTTCTACGACATAATATCTAAAATTAGATAATACTTCTATTCACAAATTATTCATCATATTTTGAACAACATTTAAGAAAGTAAAACTATTATTTTATCAAAACAACTTTGTAGGTTACATTTCAAAAGCAACAGCATATTTCAATTTTTGGTAAGTTTTCGAATTATTATTCCATCATCACCGAATTATTATAAAAAATAAATGTAAGACACATAACATAATAATAAGTCTTCCTATTATAGTAAGAAAGGGACCCTTTTTCGTTCTACCAAGAAAAGGTTTTAAATCAATATTTTATTATTTGACTCGCATTAAGTATATTTGCCATAATAATAATATCCCGATTACGGAGTATTCCTCAAAAACTATACAAAATTGCTATTTTTCTTTTAATTACGTTTACTTATTAAAATCTTTTATTTTTATATTATAATCTGGCATCACGGGTTTAAGTAATGTATATTATACTTTTATGAGAATAGGAAGAAAAAAACTTTTTTTTTCAATAAACATACATAATATTTATGTAGGTAAATTATTTCAATTGTATGTATTGTACATACACACTTCTAAAATAAAACAATCTGATGTGGGTACCATATGATCCTTGTATGCCTATTAAATTACATACACACATTTTTAAAAGTACATAAAATTTTATTTCATTAATAACTTTGATATTTTTTCATACTATTTATCTTTTATTGTTATTGAATTATTATTTATTGTAAAACTTTTTACAATAAGAGATTAATAATTAATTATAAATCAATATATTTAAATTTAAAAAAAGAAAGTTAAAAAAAAGGAGATGAAGTCTGATTCAAACCGATCTGCCCCTGTAAGATCCAAATATTTCATTAATTAAATAATGTTTAGCTATAAATCTGGAACCAATGAAAATAAGTACTCGATATCGTTGAAAAGCTCTCAATGATTGCTTATTACTGCAGTTAAGAAGAAATCCAAAATCAATTTTTTTTTTGGATTTTGGGCTTTTTTGGACACTTGGTTCAGTCGATTGCAATCAAAAGGGGAGGTGCACAGTTATATTGTTACAAGAATCCTAAATCCAAAATTTCAACATCCTACGCTTAATCGTTTTTGAATTACGCGAGATACATACTTACTTACGTCCAGACGTCACGCTGATACTAGTCCAAATGGATTCAGAGATGGTCAAAATGAATAATTCCGTTGAAATCTGAAAACCGACATTTTTCTCGATCACAATACTTCCTTTTCTTCGTACAAGGAAGTGAAAATTACTTTTATAGACTATTTCCGGCATATTGTCTGTTACTGGACATTTAAGCGTACAATTTGGTTGGAGTTAATAGAATTATGTTTTATTTATAAAGTTCAAATCGCTAGCTCAAATAACTAACTATATATTGTGAAAATTACATGTGGTAAAAATTCCGAACAGCGTAATCGTCTAACATCGTAGTCATAATTGCTTAGCTAGCTAATACAGTATTTATAAGGTTTATTTTTTAATTTCTGTTGTTAGAGTTTTCTTTAAACAATAAACATTTTTTTTATATAGTTTGTACAAATATAATAATATCTTTTAACGGTAAGACGTTATGTGGATTTTCCGTACACGAAATGCGTGAATTCTGTGCATTCACGAATCCATCAAGTTCTGGTTTCGGTCGTCAGACCGAAATCAGTGTAGAAAGCTACACGTTTTCCAGTTTCTGCAGGTAACAGCTCGTGAACAACTTGAATTCTGTGCAGATCCATCTTAAACACTTGCGCATTGCACACCCAATGGAGAGACCAAACTGGTTAGATAGGCGTCGAACAGACTTCTTGGCAGTAACAGAATATGCAACTTGCTCGTTGATCAACTTTTCTGGTGTTAAAAGTTTTGGTCGACCAGTTTTGACTACAACTGCCACATTACCTGTCTCTTGGAAATTTTCATACAGCCGCTTGACGGAGGACTTGCTTGGTGCATCCACACCATATATTTTTGCGAAGGCATTCTGGGTCTGGGCATAACTGACTCATCGGATGCATAAGGAGATAATGAATATTCTCTGCTGCATTGTGTAGCCCATTTTTCCTCAATTAAACCTGCAAAGAAAGAAGAAAATATTCTTCCATAAGTTTGCGTCACTTTTTGCACACTTTCTATTGTTTACCATTTATTTTTTTTAATTTTCCTGTTTAGATTACTTCTTGTTCTTTTCCATACAAATAAACATGAAGGAAAATCTCGTCGTTCTTTTCTCATTGGTAATGATCGAATGATTATCACTGGAACAAATAAAGAGAATATTACGATTCATTTCCGTTTTTAGATTTAGTGTTTCCTGTTTCGTATAAATATTTCACCGTCATTATCATCTTCTTAATAATAATATTTTTTAAAAAGATTTATTGGTAAGCTCATTTTTAATATACTTCAACAGTTTTAAAATTTGGTTAATAATAAATTTATTTCACTCGTCAATAATTTTTTCCCAATCCTACCACAAATAAGATTTTATATTTGATTTTTAATTTATTTTGTATTTTTTATCCGCAGTGTTTAATTTACAATCAGTTCCATTTTATCAGAAACATAAGAAAAATGAATAGTGACATGCAGAGAAGGGTTTCTATTAAAATCCCTCAAAGAACTTATACATGTTAAATAACTATATTAATAAGCTTATACAAAGGCAAATCCAAAGATATTGATCAAGATCAGAACACAAAAACCAAAGAAACACCAAAGAAAATAGTGTTATCAGTCTCACAAAAAATAACTAATCAAACAAGGAAACAGAGAAACAAATCAAAGAACCAACAAAAGTAAATGGCGAAACGAAACGAAGAATTTTGACGATATAGAAATCCCTAGTACACCTACGCAGTGAAGCAAGACTGGATCATAAATATTGTATTCGGGTACAATAATTTTTAAAAAAAAATTCTGCGAGATGCCCGTGCAAATGGTGCTTAGAATTTCCTACCTATAAAAAAATCACTTATACGTTTAACTTATTGTATATAATTTTTATTTTTAACGTTAATCAGACGAGGTTAGCGAGCGAAGCGAGCGTAGATTATGTTTATGATGATTTCGTGTAATGACGTACCGCGCACTATATCAATATAACCTAACCAAACAAAATCTATGCTCGCTAACTTCGTCTAATTAACGTTACATATACAAATTATATATATATTTTACTTATTTAGGTGGCTAGTAGACAGCTTCATTGTATCATGACTATATGATGGAGTTGCTCAAATCAGCTGATAACAACGCTACTACCAGTACAGATTTTGAGGAAGAATTCTAAGGTAATTTCACACTTCCGACTTTTGAAACTTGTATTTTTATTAATTACATAACATATTTTTCAACATACTTCAATTTGAAAAAGATCAAGGTTGAGGACGTTCAGACTCACAGTTACCACTGTTTTTTATCAAATTAAAAATTAACTTTCATATTTTCTAAATAAATAGTTCTGTTTGGAAATTCTGTATTAGAAATTTGATTTATTACTACGTACAAATATATTTATAAGGGAAAAAATGCAGCAAATACTATTTTGAATGAATAGAAATTTCGTTATTACATGATTTACAGTTACTATGGTTTCACTGCATACGCATATATACTATTATTGTACAAAAGTAAACCCTTATAAAATTTAATTACATTTAAAAGATTTGCACGTGAAGTATTTTGCTTGTACTGGGCAATTATAAACGTGCTTGACACTTCTGAATTTTAATTAAATTCATTGTTAAAAGTCTTATTGAAATTTATGCATGTAAAGTATATACGAGTATATGCATAAACTCTGTATTAGAAACTTTATTTATTACTACGTACAAATAAATTTCAAATACATAATAACATTTTAATACATACAATTAAATTATATATATATATATATATATATATAATATGGTTTAATAAAAATAATGTGTGTTTATATATATATAAACACACATTATTTTTATTAAGCCATATGCTAAACATCTAAGTCATTTTATTTTAACGCCATTATATTCAGATAAGGTCATTGAACTGCTTAGCAAGTATGTTGAAGAGTTACTGACTTCTTGACAAACTAAAAGCACGTACGCATTCACCTTAAATGAATATAAAAAACATGCTGGGGTTTCCCGCGGCATCCTTTAATGAACATTTATTACTGACTTATACGAGTTAATGTATTTAAAAATTGTCCTCACTCATGATGCTTTTTAAAGAATATTTTGCAAAGAGTAATTATAAATCAATAGTATAACCTACAACTTTTTAGTGTAAACCATAACATACTGAAATGATTTTTAGGTGCATCTTTATTTATTCAATAGCATGTGAAATACGTTATATAATATGACAAAAAAAAAATTAGCAAAATATACACTTTTGTAAGAATTGCTTTTTGTAATTTTTATCCTAAAGATTTATTACATTTCAGAAATTTTAATCACATAAAATTCGTAAAAGACTAAAAAACTTTCTAGTTTTTCGATAAACTATAAGTTTTGGAAAACGTTTAATTAAGCTTTTAATTTGCATAATTATTTTTTAATTTATATATTTAGTTTTTTGATAATTAGTAGAACTCAGCCCTTAATGAATTCTAATTTGTGTATTACAATTAGTATGTTGTTATTATTTTATTTTTAATTGTTGCGAATAAGCCCATTTTTTTTTTTTTTTTTTTTTTTTTTGTTTATCCTCCGGGTCCGCAGTTAAGCATTACTGCAGAGGATGAAATGAATGATCTGTAGTTTTTGTGAAAAATGCCACGCCTGACTGGGATACGAACCCGGGACCTCCAGGTGAAAGGTCGAGACGCTACCACTCGCGCCACGGAGGAAAAGGCTCTTTTGACCCTACGCAAAGTATTTAGAGTCGTTCTTTTGCCTTCTTTTGTGCTCATATTTATTTCATTTTTTCTGCTGTGGTTTTCTTTTTTCTTTTTGGACTAGGATATAATTATTTATGATAAGATTATTTGTTTTAAAATGGCAGCTGCTGACTTTCTTCGATAGGAAGTGTAAAACTGGTGCCTTGGAAAAACTTCGTCGGTTGGTAACAATCTGAGCATGTAGGCTTTCCTTCATTCTTAAAACTAAATATTCCTGACGCCTTCTACTAATTACTGCCTGTCTCTCAACGTCTACGCCCAGAACTTCTTTTTTCATTAATTTTTGAGCCTAAAGTCTTTCCTGAGAATATTCTCCTATTGCTGTGCAGCATCGTGGTTTTTAGTTCGCGAATTTGTATCATTTTCCCTTTGGAATATTTATTTACAAAAGAAATAATAAATAAATAAAAAAATACAAAGAGGTAATATATTTTAGAAATATCGAATTATATCCTCGATGATGGTCATTAGTCATTATGTCCAGTCTTTTCTAGAAATTTTGCTGCTTTCAATATTGCTAGTGAACCATGCAGTGATTATTTTTAGCACTGGTTAAACCTAAATCAATTATGATCAATATTTCTGTTTTTTACTTATAATAATTTTAATTTCATTAACTCAATTTAGTTATAGAGCTTAATTTATTAAATTTAGTAAAAAATGAGAAAGATCTCAGAACTGTTGTAATAGTTTAATTCAGTTACAACAATTAAATAACAGTAATATAATATTATTCTTAAAATTTTCTTGTTATTAAGATAATTACTATCATCTTTTGTGCTAAGAACATAATTTAAATGTTGAGTACTGTTTACCTTTCTTAGCTTAATTTATATTTATATAAATATAAATGAAGCGTTATATTATTTTTTATTATATTTTTATTATATTTTGACGCGTTTCGGAACCACTCCATTCTCAAAACTTATTGTTCTGGTACTTTTAAATTTCTGTTAATCTTAATATAGAGTTTAGTCAACGTCCTTTCTTTATTTGACGTCATGCCTTATCTGGCCTTCTTCTTGTTTATTTGTTATTAATAGTTATACTTAATTTTTAATTTTATTTATTTATTTCCTGTTTCCAGTAAATTGATGTTCTTGCAAAGGACGTCTGGTTGATAGTTGATCTGTTCATTTATGAACGTTTTGTTGTTACTTTTAATTTAAAGATCTCTAAATTTTCTAAAATGTTTATTTTTCTTCCTTTAACACATTTGTGAAATAATTTTATTGATTCTTTCATTTTCGTCGAGGTATGCCCTTCTTTTATTAAATCCGTTGCATAATTAGAATCTTATTTTTGATTTTTAAAAGATCCTCATGTGTTCGTTATATCTTAATTTTAATTTTCTTTCTGTTTGTCCTGTGTATGTTTGCATATTGTTCCTTAGCAATCTCGAAAAATCACTGATCGTGTTATTCAATAAATTGACCGCCAAATAATTCGGGTGCTAATCCAAACGATTTTGATACCATAGGGCATATACCAGTAGGCTGATTTCCTGCTGAACGGTTTGCAACTTAAGATCATTTTATACGGACCTATAACTTATGTACCAAGGTATGTTTAGAATTTTTTGCAATGTTTTTGTCTGGTAGCGTTAAAGTAAGACAGTACTGGAGTTGGAGGCTGTAACCCACAATTCAAGTCCGTAAGTCCAAACAGGCTTCAAATCTGATTTATAAATCAAAAATTTAATTTCTACCGAAAGCCGAGATCTATGTTCAATTAGCCAGTACATGTTTTTAAACTTGAGTTCCAACTGTTTCCGCTTAGATTTGATATGTTTCGCCCAAGTAAGTCGTCGATCAAGATGAAAACCAAAATATTTACAGTCCTGAGATCTTGGAATCGAAACATTGAAGACAGAAACAGGTCAGTGTTCCTGACGAAGGAAGAACGTGTTGTGCTTTGATTTTGTTTCGTTTATTTTTATTTTCTAACAAGTAAGCCAGGATTCGAGGAGAGTGATATAATCTTGAATAAAACGAGAGGCAGTAGTCGGATCCTCGTGGACAGCAAGAATTGTAGTATCGTCAGCAAACGTTGCAACTGTCGTATCTGCCGTAATTGGCAAGTCGCCGTAAATACAACATACAAGATGGGTTCGAGAACGCTTCCTTGAGTTACCCCTGATGTATAAGGAATAAATCCGTCACAATCTCTCCATGTTTAACTTGAAAACACCCGTATTTTAGGTAAGATTTCAGCACTGCGTAGAAAACATGCGGTAAAACCTTTTTCAGTTTATAGAGCAACTCTACATGCCAAACCTTGTCAAAAGCATGACTTGACATCAAAGAAAACCTTGAAAAGTACTGTTTCTCGTCTAGAGCATGATTTATAGCGTTAATAATCCTGTTCGCCTGCTCCACGGCAGCATGTTGCTACCTAAACCGAAATTGGTGAGCCGGAATTTGATCATCCACGAACTGCTTCAGTCTTATCAAAAAGAGCTTTTCAAATACCTTAGAGAGCACATGGAGCAGGTTGATAGGCCTATAAGACGTTACATTTATCGAGTCTTTACCCGGTTTTGCTATCACAATTATCTGTGAAATTTTCCAAGAAAATGTCCAATTCGGACAATAGCATCAAATATCAAAGTAACCAAGCGTATCACATGCCGGGGTAGTGCTTGGAGAACCCGACCGTAATCAAATCATACACTGGCGCCTTTCTGAATGTATTTCATCGTTAATGACTGAAAAAACCTTGTGTAATGTAAAGCGTGTAATTGGCAAGGACATTGGAAAGGAGAAGCCAAATAATCGGAGATTTTTCCGATCTCCTCGGTATTTGTCTCGATATTATTGAGCTGGAATACAATGGAAAAGGGTTCAGCAAATAAGGTCGCCTTCTCCTGAAAACCTCGCCCACGTTCCGTCAATGTTACGGAGAGGAGGAATAGACTGCAGGGGTCTCCTGAATTGCAAAGTCATTCAGGAAGAAGACCATAAATATTCAGCTCATTAACAAAGCTATAATTATTTCTATCATCAACGTTATGACTATCACAAACATGAGGATCAGTGCCACCCGAGCTAGTACCCGGACCTCTTCTCTTTTGGCACGTGGAGTGTTGTTATCGACTGCAGTATTAACATAATCGCCATTAGAATTGCCAGTAGTTGTAACTCCGGAAGATAGGGCCAGATGGGATGAAAATACCTTAGTCTTATATTGCTGATAAATCTTACATCCCTTGTAACTCGCTAGGTGTTGTTCACCGCAGTTAACGCAGGAAGCCAGGACTTATGGTGCCTTAGAACACCATAAAGTCCATAAGCCCATTCATAGTCGGATGATCTACACCACATTTTACACAACACCACATTATGTGTGGATGATTACATTGATTCATGGTATGCCCAACGCGTTGACAACGTTTGCATTGGAGCATCTCTCTTTTGACATACGGAGCCTCAAAGCTTACAACTGTATAATTCAGACAATTCACGTTAAAAATTCTCGATTATTAGATTTCAGCTCTAAATCCACGAAATAAAGGCGCAGCGGTTCCTTTTTGACGGTGGAGAACATTAGTAATATTTCGAAACTCGTGACCCAATTTAGCTAACTCATCAACGATTAGTCTTGTCTTCCGAGTGATGCATGCCTCGCTAGACCAATCTGTATGCTCTCTTATGTTTAACCTGGTATGTATAATGACTGACATTGCTTTCAAGTATTTTCGACCTGATGACTCTATATGCTTCAATGTCTACCGGCAGAACTTTCACCGTGTGACCTCATTGTCGTCAAAGTGTATTTCGTCACAGTAGCAGTAGGAGATAAGCATGCTAAAAAATTTTTCAGTTCCGTTACCGAGTTAACGCCAGTCACAAAAACAGGCTCTGTTTTCTTTGATTTCGCATGAAAACTTTCATTTTTCAAAATTTTTTCAAGGAGACTAAATTGTTAGCTGTAGGAACTATTAAACTAGACTAGATGGAACGCGAGTAGTAGATTATGTATAATATATTCGTTAGCTTTTTTTCGCCAAAGGAATTTCATCGGCCTGTAAACTGACCTTTTCGGTTTGCATGCAATGTACTGCGTGGCAGGGAGGGTTCGCCTCACTAATGTTTGTAATGTCACCTTCACTGTCCGTTCCTGATACGTCACCCACATTGTCGACAATGCCACCTCTAATTAACTTACGCAGTGCCGGCTTTCTAGGGTCCCAGTCCGAAAACTTTAGCCCGCGTATTCCTTTACTTGATAGGGCAGGGTTCACATGAGGTAACATGTTGTTACTTATATATGATGAATCGCCGTGGCTGTGGGTAACAGCTTGGAATTGGTTCATAGCAACGAGCTATTGAAATAAATAAAATTAGTCTAAATAAAACACTTAATTAACGGAAAAGGACATAAAATAAAACAAGAACATGAAAACCATAATAAAGGAAAACTTATCGAGAGCCAGAACAAAAACACGTCCGCACTGCTACACTTCAGCTGGTGTACTATGTTATTGTTATTGTTAAAGTAAAACATTATTTCTTTAACTTCAATAACCTTAATTGAAGGTTATTGACTATTGGTCATATTCAATCCAATGAAGCACAACGGTAAAAAAATCAAAGTTCAAAAGTTGGTAAAAAGTTTATTATAAAGAATGAAACATATTTTAATGAATACAAGAGAAAAATTATTGAAAATCATTAACTGTTCATAGATTTTATAATCGCTGAAAACCATTCTCATTTGTTTTAATTGTATTACAGATTGAAGAAATAAATAAAATAGAAAAATTAACGTCTTTTTTTTAAGGAACAGAATCTTTTATTAACCCACCGGTTTGGTTTAGTGGTAAAAACTCGTCTTCGTAAATCAATTGATTTCTGAGTCGAAAGTTCTTAGGTTTAAATCGTAGTAAAGGTTAGTAAAGGCTTTTTATTCGAATTTGAATACTAATTTTTGGATACTGATGTTCTTTGGTGTTTTTTTTCTCCTTCTTTTCCCCGCTCTCCGGAGCCGGATCCGCAACTAAATATAAACTCGGCTCCGAGGGGTGCCAGAGCCTCTAACTATCTCGTCGGGAACAAAGTTCCCGACACTGAATGAATGAAGTTCTTGCCGGGACTTGGTCGTTTAGGCGCCGTGCCTCTAATTGGGAACTCCGAAAGGATCCCTTACCGGGACAAGGTCTTACTTTCCCCCCAACAGTACTGCAAGGGAGTCCCCACCCGATCATCGTAAGCGAGAGACCGAGGCCTCCCACCCCTTCCCGGTTTGGGTTATCCCTCAGAGACACCATGATGTTCCTACGAAGAAGCAGTTCCAAATGCCGATGGAGTTATCTTACACCCCTATACCCAGGCGCATGACCACCTAGGTGCAAGATAAGCACCTAGGGTCCTGCTAGCAGTCCTTGCGTAAATGGACAACCTTACCACACGTGAAACAGTAGCCGCTTCTGTCTGCACCAGAACAGAATTTGGCCCTGTGGCCTGGATTCCAATATCTGAAGCAAAGACCACCGGATGTTCGCCGCACCACTCGACAGGCCACCACAAAATCCGAACTCGCCTATCAGATAGTAGTTTGTCGCCCAGGATTGGCGGCACTGCCAGTGTAACCACCTAAGTAGAGCCGTAACCCGGCCGCATTTGGTGGTTTGGTTTAATTAACTACACGTCTCATGAAATCGGCCTTAGTCTGTTCAAGACTACACATTTATTGGTAAATTTACAGTTGCACCCAATCGCTAATGACTTTAATTGTTGATACGACTTTAAATAAAAAAATATTATAGAATTTTTTATTATTGATTATTTTATTTTTTCGTACTATTTATATATATATTTTATTACTAACATGAATTAATTTTCCGTTACAATTTTTCTTATTTTTTCTTAAACTTATGATTGTATATTTTTTAATAATATAATTATTATTATAACATTTATTTATGCAGTTTATGAAAGTCGTGTTTTATTGTTGCTGTTGAATCTAACAGGGGATTCTCTTCTCTTCTCAACAACCAAAAAATGATACATTTTGTTACGTAATAATCTTTTTCTTAATCTGCTTAATTCTATTCTATTTATAATTTTTCTTCAAAAAAGTAAAAGAAAACTAAGAAAAGTGTACTTTTTTAACCTCGCTAAACTTATTTTTGTCATAAAAAAAGTTATGTACTCTTCTATCCGCATAATTTAAAACGTTTGTTAGACTGTCTTCATCCAATCTGAGCCTTTTAAAACCAGTATTTTTTCAGTTATTTTTGCAGGTTATTTTTGTGTAAAAGCAATTTAAGTAAATAATAGTTGATTTTTTTCAGTACATGTACTGGTATGTTCATTTCTTATATTGAATAAAAAAAGTATAAACTAATGAAACATTGATGAAGTGGTAATTGTGAACCAAAATGATAAAATATCTTTTGTCAGTATAGTTGGCGTAGATTTCATATGAAAATTACACCAAACAATAAATGTAACTTTCGCATGAAGCTGACTCTTCCAACAGCTTGTCTATAACAGCAGATTTTTTATAAACTATGTTATTAAGTAATGGTTACAGTATTTTTCCTTCCAAAACAGTTCATTTAAGAGCTATTTTTAAAAAAAATGTATTTTAAGAGTATCATTTCATCCCCGTTTTGATGATATTTTTCACATTACTATACATATTTTTTGATTTACTATATATCAAAATGAACATTCTATTATTGTTTTTTCATTTTAAAAAACTATAAATAACTTATATTTTTTAAATGGCCAATATTCGGAAAACTATTGATCCAAAAGTATATGACGACAATGAGAGCAAGTATGTGAAAATGTTTAATTATTGAAGACTTAGTGTATTTTTATTTATCTCTTTTATTTTTATGTTTATATTTATTTATCTTTTTGTTAAATGGACACTATTAGAATTTTATTATTATAAAGTGAATAATTAAGTTTTTCACGTATCACCATTGACTGTAATTTACTATTCTCTGTAATTCATGAACATGACGTGATACTTTTCTCAAACAAATTTTTTAGCAAGGAAGAATATATCAGAACTGCCAAATGTATTAATTTTATGGCTATAATTTATGAATATATTTAAATAATAAATTATTTGATGTCATAAAAAAAAATAAAATAAATGAATTTTTTATTCTTATCAGTACGTAAAAATACACTATACAGATCTCGTCAGGATTGAGCAGATATGCTACTTCAAGGATATAAAAAGGAATTTCCCCAGAATTTACCAGGATGGCACAAGAAAAGCTGCGATAAAACCTTGATCAAGCAGCTTCACAAGACATATAACCATAAAATAAAAAATATATGAGATTAAAGTCCATATTACTTATGTAAAATATAAGAACGTAAAATAATATTAACGTAAAGATGATAAATTTAAACAAGAACAATAAAATAAACCACAATTCAGTTGGCGTTGTTGAGAATATTTGATTACGAAATTATGTAAATAGAATTTGTATCTTATACAGAAAAGTTTAGATTTGTTTAATTGTTTAAGTAATGATGTTTAAAAATTCATAGACAACAATATTGCTTATGTATAAAAGAAATCGTTTAATTAAATTGATGACAAGATTTTTCTAAATGGTTCGGTAATTTATGAAAAATCGCAATGAAATCATAAAAAGGCCTTTTCTGGTAAAGAGTTTAAATATTGTGTTAAATTACATGAAAGTAGTTCTGTTTTCTAGTTTGATAGAGGTGGATAATGGTTAGTTTTAAGAATAAGTGGACTATTTGTTTTAACAACGGTGCCACATACATAAACTTATGGGTAAGTTAACATTTTTAGTTTTCTAAATTTCAATCTACATGATTCACAATTATGGGAGTCAAATGCGAGCCCTGAGAGACCTTTTTTGTTTCTTGAAAATTCATTCTGACTACGGAGCTCTGAGAGAAAATATTCTTCAAATGGAAATGCATGTAATGTTGACTAGCCTAGCGTTTTAATAAGACGCTTCATAGCAAAAGAGTACGGTTTAATATTGTTTGCAACGAATTCGATTTTATCAAATTAAGGAAGTTTGTCGTTTAGTAAAATATCTTGAAATTTTGGATTAAGAAACATAGTCCAGCAATTTTATTAATATTTAAATGTAAACTGTTATAATTTCTCCAATAAATAATTTTCGAACTACTACGCAGAATTTTCAAGTTCTTTTTAATAATTGTATAATGTGCAATTATGTTAAAAATGAATGGTACAGTGAAAGGTTTGGTTACATAATGGATAACAATGAAAGGAAAAGAGCAAAAATTTGTGTTCATAGAATTATCATGTTGACGTACAACTGTCATTGTACGTCATGTTGATTAAAATACACCATTTTACGTAGAAAGTTGACTTATAAATGATGCAATAATGAAATATCAATATACTGCCTACCATAATCGTAAATATCCATTTATCCACTGCGGTTATATCATCCGATAAACTTGCGGTTATTTTCGGGTTTTTATTTCCTTTTGACTCTAATATGGTTGTTTCTCACACGCTAAAACTTTTGCAGTATTGCCACAAATGGACCTGTCATTTATCGGTTTATTAACGTACAATTAAATTTGCGTCCATATTTGGTTATTGGTTTGCTTTGTTATTGGTTTTATTTGCAGTATTGGTTTGCTAGAGCTTACCTAACAGCGTGAGCGGACTAAGCGTGGTGCCATACACCACCGGCTTACGTGTACCAACCGCTCACTTGTCATATACAAAGTGATTCAAAGAAATGGGAAATTTTGAAAGTTGTGTTGGTAGCCATGGGCGATTGGTACCACTTGATAAGTGGTGCCAGCCTCTCTAACCTAACCTGCCATTTAGTTGTCAAGGATCCTTGGAGTGGTGCGCAACGTACATTTGCTATCAAAGCGTTTTACAAAAACAATGACAGTGTGAAGGGAGCGCGTAGAGAATTTCTCCGTTATTTTAATCTGGGACGGCACGACCGTGTTCCATCAGCACATGCAATTAAAACATGGATATCTAATTTTGAAGAAAATGGTTCGGCAATGAAAAAGAAACCTCCAGGCCATGAGCGAACCGTCCGTACACCACAGAATGTTCAACTTTACAAGATGCTGTCACACGAAGTCCACATTCAATCCGTAGTCTCTCAGCATCTTTACAATTGCATAGTTCAAGTGTTCGAAGAACTTCCACATCTTCAAGTGGAAGATGGAATGAAGAATATAAGAAGTTCAAGATGAAATTGGAAGTGAAGGACTTCCAATTCCATCCATACAAGTTGCAGATCGTCCAGGAACTGAAACCGAACGATGCAGTTGTGCGAGCACAATTCTATAATGTAATGCTTCAGAAGATAAATGATAACGAAGAGTTTGTTCACGAACTGTCAGACGAAGCGCATTTCCACCTCAGTGGATTTGTTAACAAGCAAAATTTCAGATACTGGGCACAAGAAAATCCTACGCAGCTACACCAGCGTCCGTTGCACAGTCAGAAAGTGACCGTGTGGTGTGCCATATCATCTTACGGTGTTATAGGTTCTTATTTTTTTGAGGATGACAACGGTCTTGCGATTACACTGACATCGGCTCGTTACATAGCCATGCTTGAAACCTTTGTTGTGGAACAACAAAAGAGATTTCCACCGATTCTTAACACAGCCTGGTTTTAACAAGACGGAGCAACGTCACATACTGCACGAATATCGATGGTAGCTGTACGCCGATTATTTGGACAACGTGTCATTTCACGAAATGGTGACATTAGATGGCCTCCCAGATCGCCTGATCTCTCAGCTTGCGATTACTTTTTGTGGGGTCACCTTAAAAAAGCAAAGTATTCCACAGTAGACCTGCTACAACGGAAGAACTGAAGGCAAAGATCCGAGAAGCAATTGCAGAAATTCCAGTTGAGATGTTACGTCAAACCATGAACAATTTAACGAAGAGACTTCGTGAGTGTTTACGTAGAAGAGTAGGTCACCTGCAAGATGTCATCTTTAAAAAATAAACTAAGAGTATGTATCCTAAAATGGCAACATTTGTGCAATTACATGAAATAAAATTCATTTTCTAAAAAAAATTTTTCATTAACGTTATTTCATTTTTTTAATTTCCCGTTTCTTTGAATCACCCTATTTACTAAAATGGGTAGGCACACCCCGACAACTACTAAAAATATATATGACATCCATAAATTAAAATTTACTTCGTCTGGACAGATATTCGCTATCACGCCTGGGTCGCTGAAGGCCAGAAAGTACCCGTCCACCATATTAAAGCGCTTGCAAACTTAATTGGCTTGTGGTCATCCATATATCTCAAGGTTAGCTTCCCACAGTAGCGCGGTAGGAGTCTTTCCCTTAAGTAAACTACTGATGTCGGTTGAACAAAGCAACCGCATCAAGGAACTCCCACACGGTCCGACAATGCGTCTCTCGCCACATTGACTCGTCGCTTGTGAGTGGCCAATTTTCCCCTTGACTTCTAAGTTCCAGGGTGGCCCGGTTTCTGGCCCCCAAGAGCAGGGCAGTCAAACATCAGGAGTTCATTTGTCTGGACCTCTCCGCAGACGCATAGCTCATCAACTGCCAGGCGGAAGCGAAACAGATATTGGTTCAAATTAACATGGTTGGTGAGCACTTGGGCACCCGTTGCCCTTAAAAACGAACTCGAGGCATACCATCCCCCCAAATCCTGTATAAACTTATACAAGGATCTTCCCTTAGTGGTGGTGTCCCATTCCAGCTACCATGCTTCCATCGCGAGGCTCTACAGCTTCTTTTGCAGGCGGGAGATGGGCAATTGAACAAAATTTAGATCCGGTTCATTGTGATCATCGTTCCGTTCCGGTACTGGTCCGAACCGAAACCACATCCCAAATACCTTGGCCTTCCGGCCAATAGATTGGTCAAATAGATTCAATAGATTGTATTTAATATTATAATAGATTATATCGATAGATCAATAGATTCGGCCAAATACCTTGGACTTCCGGCCAAGGTATTTGCAATCTCCACATTACTACCCGAACTTTCACCAGTAAATCGATTGGGAGAGCCTTTCCCAATACGGTGATAGCCTCGTAGGAGGTTGTTTTAAAAACAGTACATATTCAATTAAGGCTCTACGCTGGGCACTCCTTAATTTTTAAACAAGTGCTCTGTTTATATCCAACCTATGCGCCCAAACGGGCGCCGCGTAAGAGGTTATGCTTTCGAAGACACCCCGGTACACCAAGTACATTTGACGGCCAGACAGCCTATAGTCCTTCGGAGCAATCCTAACTGTGCATCACTGACATGGCGTCCGCCGCTACTTGCCTAATGTGGTTGCTAAACAGCAACTTCTCATCAAACTCCAGGTACTTAAGAACTCTCACTCGGCTGATCAAACAGTCTTTATATTTAATGTGGGGGGTTTCGACTGTATCATAATTTGTCGCACCCTTGAGAAGCATAAACTTCATCTTGCCATATTTGGCTAGTCACACAATAACTTTGTGGAATTTTCAACCCACTGCACTAGTCTATTTTCATCAACCTTCGATATCGCAAATAAAAACCTCTTATTTACCTCATTAATAAGCAATTTGTTTTCCACAACAGTAAAACTTTGTCAGTAAAAATATAGATTTACACTATTTTGACAAAACTACCTAATTGTGTGCTAATTACTATCACAGAGTAAATAAATAGTGTATGATAGTACCGATAAGGGTAGATAATCCAGTAAGCAGAAAGCAGATCGGCAAGCTTGTCATTATTGTCTCTGTTAGCCGATTGCGTAAACAGTTGTATACACCCTAATTTTCCTGCAATAAATACAGTAATAAATTTATCTTTGCATTTCATGGGTAACTGACAGCCCTCTAAAGAGATACTACAAAATTATCATACAATATAACTGCTGTTTTCAGTGCCTTGTAGATGGCACGATAACCAGCTACCCGGACGAAAAATCACTACTCATAAAGGAGTATTTACCCTTGTAGGCAATCTGACCTGAATCACAAGTAACCTCCGAGAAGTCCATTTCTTCGATTTTTTCAAAAATCCTATCTGGGGCTTAGTGGAGAAGCTAAGAATTGAACTATGTACATAAAATGAATTATATACAAACTGTTACATTTTTAGCATAGCAGGATTACTCCCTTGGATTTGTCCAAGAGATTTAAAGAGACAACTGAGAAAGTTAAATTGTACTAAAACTGCCTGGAGAGAAGGTCATTATCTAAATGTTATGTAAAGATCGCAGTTGTCAATAGAATTTATTGGATAGTTATTGTATTAGCAGGTATTCACTTTAGTCATTTTTCTCCATCTAAACCAGTATAACTTCTCTTACTTTACCAGTCATATAATTCAGGTACGATTTCTTCTTCTATTATAATTTTTAGTAATTTATTCTTCTTTCAATTAATTCATCTCTTAATCTACACTTGCAGTTTTTTCCTATTTTCCGAAGGCATTTGTGTGCTTTTTGATTATTTATCTGCGCCTACAAAAATTTACTTTCATATGATTGTTGTCTAGCTAACGGATAATAACTTATGAGTTTGTTCTATAATTTTGTGAAATAGTATTTTTTTTTTTAAATTATACTTTTTACTTACTTAAAATCAGTTATTTTAAACTATTTACTATACTGTTACTAAACAGTAAGATATATTTAGTTTAAAGGAGAAATTTTTGTAAAAACATGATTTATATTCCTTTTTTTGGAAACAATAAAAAATTATCTACAATTAATATTTGGTTATTTGAGTATGCAGTTGACTAGTTAATTACGTTAGTAGACTATGTAGTAAATTAGGTATTATTACTTTATCTTAGGCTTTATCAAATTTCACCGTATTTTTTATGTTATTTCGATGTAGATAGACTTCTAAAAATGAGTATTTATGCCCCCAGTTATTGTGTTAAAATTAAATATTTAATATAATTTTAGATTAACTCATCCAAACTTAAAATGAATATTATAATACAAGATCCAAATCTGCCCAAATATGCACGTATAGATGATTGTTTCTCATTGCAAGACATATAGAAGAAAAAAGGTCTAACCCAAAATTAATATAGAGAAGAATAAACAAATGAGAATGACCACTACAGAAAGCAGAAGGAATCTAACAAGTAAAATTTTTGGAGAAACATAATTTAAATGAGTCAAGAGTTTTAAATATTCATAAGATCTATTTGTCAGTGATAAAATAAAATAGTAAAAGAAATAAAAAAACGAATAATGTTGGTAAATGAGGCTTTCTACTCCAATATAAAGCTGATAAAATCAAGATTCATTCCCGTAAGACTAATACTGAAACACTCAGAATATTGATTAGATCTGTTATTACATACAGAAATGGACTTCAATAATGAATTTGAAGGATGGTATTTCCGCAGGAATTATTTAAAAGGTAAGTAATGAAAAGCAGCCTAGAACCAATCAGAATATACCAACAGAAGAAAAATTAAAAAATAATAATGAAAAATCAGCTGTTTTAGAAGTCGAGAGTTTTTAGGTTTTAGTTTTAGAATTTTTCCTGTTGTTACTTATGTAAAATTTATCTTCAGTTATTGATTATTTCTTCAGGTGGATTAAAGGAGTACAACCATGCTAACTTTTCGCATGATTTGTGTACACTTAATAGCTCCTCGCCTCGGCGCACACTTCCCGTAGATAATTTCTCCAATCAACGTTATGTTGCAGTCGATACTTTATTCGCGTTTTCAGAAGCCTTCATCGTCATTTCACAACTCCTTCAATAAATAGTAAAATTTTATCAAAGCTTAGCTTGGTCGCATTTGTAGATCGACTCGGCATTACCTTTTCTTGCAACGCCACCGTTCTCGGTCATTTGAAATATTTAACGCCACGTCATGCCCTTGATTACACAGTCTATGGTCTGGTGAAATATCAGAACGTTGAATCGAACGAACCCAATTCATCTCTTGATAAAACAAACAATTCAAATTGATTTGCAGAAAGATTAATGATGCTAAATAAATAACTTCAACGCTGATTGTAGTACTGTTCGATAAGGTGCTCGAGTAGCAGTAACAAATACTGTTGGAATAACTTTGATGTACTAATATAATTTAAAAAATAAATAATCAACAATACGAATAATAGTACTGGTTGTACGATGTTATCATATAAGTATGAACATGTTTGCAAAATTGTAATGTAATAATCATAATTGCACCAACCTCTTGATAGAGACTATCTTAAACTTAAATAAACAGGAATAAATATGAACTTAATAAATTATTGTTTATCAGTGTTTATTGGTGCAGCAATAAATATAATATAGATTGTGGGGTAATGTCGTTCAACATACTGAGGGGGGGGGGGGGGGAGGTGATAACGGAGGTCAACGAATTTTTCCTTCCTTGTTTTCTTACCTCCTGGATACAATACATTTAACCGAAGAAGATGGAATGGTTTGATTTAAATACGCAATATGTACAAATATTGATATTGTAATTGACGGCTATTCGTTTTTTTCTTGTTCTTACAGCATTGGCACAAAAATATTCTTAAAAATCGTTACAATAACAAATAAATTCTGATACAGATTTAGTAATAATTTCAATATTGTACAAATAAATGTATTATAAAATATTGATTATGATTGTTCTTGAAGTTTTCATTGAATTGTATGAAAATGCACGTATTCTTTTATTTTACACTGATCGATCATTAAAAATAAACACATATTTATTATATTTAGAACTGTTATCCATTGAGTTCGTGACAAAACGATTGTAAACACATCTATAATAGTTTACTACTTAATTTTAGTCGGATGTTACTAATGAAATAGATAAATAAACTGAAAATAGTTTGAATTTATTTTTAATGTTATTAATTTTATATCAGTCAATTTAAATAATTGCATACGCAATTGGAATGAAAACAATGCTATCGTATTTGTTTTTGTAAATGTTGCTTTATGTTTTGAAATTGCACCGTTGTTTTTATTGCTATCGGTCAAAAAATGACGCACTTTATTTTAATATTTCTTGAGGAATTCAAGTACCCTGATACTAAGAATACTAAATTTTTGGATGATAAAACTATTTTAAGTTTGTGAGTGTATTTTGTAAAATTGTTTCGTTTTTAACTTATCTATTTGAAGGTATTTTATTGTAATTTTTCTCTAATTTCCAAATGTTGCGTTATTAGGTTTAAATACTGTATAATTTTTATCACAGATGTAGAAGAAATTTCTTAGATTTAAAATATGAATTTTGTTCAAATAATCTAAAATGTTTTCTTTTCGGCTTTCACTCGAAGGGTTCAAATCCCGGTCAGGCATGGCATTTTTCATCCGCTAAAAAATTCCATCTCCATATCCCACGGACAAGCTTTTCAAGATATTGTGGTAAAATCATGAAGCAAAAAAAAAAATTACTTTCGCGCAAATTGATTTTGTATAATTATTTTACTGGTACAATATAACAAAAAAACGTTAGAACTTTTATTTTATTTCTCATATTTAGATGGAAAAAAGAGTTAAAATACAATTAAGAAAATTTTTAGTCTTAAGAGGAACAATAAGGTTCGACATTAATGATGAATGAAGGATCAAAAATTAAATTTTATGAAACTTTTACGAAAGTCTAGCAACTTCATCTTTCCCATACTGATTTTAAAACAAATATAGGTGAAAATAAATTATTCAGCAAATTTTAGGGGTTAATAAAAATGATCAAAGCAACGTAGCGCGCGTTGATTGTTTTCAAATATAGTTTAGTATTCAAGTTATTGATGTCTTTGAATGATCAGCGTATTCATTACAACGTTAATTATTCATGGAATATTTAATGAATATTTTGATCGAATTGTACATGGAACAATGAAATTAATTTTAATTGTAATCTAATTCACTATAATAAAATAAATACAAAAAATGTAAAATTCTAATTTTATTAGAAATTTAATTTATGTTAGTATGTAGTTTTTATTTTTTGCTTTATTTAGCTCTTGATCAATTTATTTATGTTATAATTATGGGTTTTGCAACACAAATATATAAACAAGTAAAAAATATAAATATAAAAGTGCACTCAGTCATTTTGACTTTCCACAGGCTAGTTGCATGTCTAAGACTTGTGACGTTACTTTCATCTAGAAAATAGCAAAAAAGCTAGCTTATTCTTTGTCAATAATGTTTTGTAATTATAATCCTATGAGATAACTGAGAAGGGTAATAAATGTAAAAATAATACTGACCAGAAAAATTTGATTGAATTATTTGGAGCAAACATTTTTGTAAAACATTAACAATTTTCTCAAAACACTAAACTTTAATAATACCATTGATAGTACCCAACGATTGTAGTATCATCTATATTTATATATACCGGGTGGCTGAAAAGTTATAACTCCGTTTAACTTATTTTATAATTGATATAATTTGATGCGATTTGCCGCATTCTTCCTTAAACCGAGAGGCTACTTCAATGAGGGTAAATTTCAGTCTTTTAGATCTTTGTGCGGCGAGGGAAACTCAAAAATTTTAAATAAGACGATTGGTCATATGATATATTATTTGAAAGAGCTCGATGAGACAAGAAAAATTATATAATTAAATCTAAATTCTGATTGCCCAATCCAAAATAGCGGCCAACAGTGTATTTATTTTAGATCGCCGTATGTTCCCCTTTAATCTTTGTTATTTCAGTTATCCCGATTCTCAAGTTGGAATTAAATGCAAATTTTTAATTACTTAAATAAAATACTTTAAGACGGTAAGTATAATTAAAATAAGTATTTGAAAATATTAATAATTAATATTTTTCAGTTTTTAATTAATGTAATGACATCTATGGTCACCATTTAGTTTAAATAGTCAGAATTTAATTTTTTTGCTACCGTTTTGCATATCTCGCAATGACGATTAAAACAAGGTATCTTATGACCATAGGTCCAATTTAAAATGTTTAATTCGCCTCTTTCCCTCCCCACCCTTTTAAAAGTGAATACTGTAAATTGGGGCTTACTGATTTAACCTCTCTTATCGGAGAAGATTTCAAAAGAGAGAATTGAGGTACTCTGAATAATAAAAATAATTGAAGGGGAGCATACAACCTGTAGTTCTAGCTGTCTGAAACAAATATATTGTTATCTGCAATTTTGGATTGGGCTATTAGAATTTAGTTTTAATTGTATAATTTTTCTCGTCTCATGGAACCCTTTAGAATGATTTTTCAAATGACCATTGGTCCCATTTGAAATTTATGAGTTGCTTCCACCCTCTGCCGGCCAAAAATCAAAAAGAGTGAAATATACGTTCATTGATGTAACCATTCGGTATAAGAAAGAATGCCGCAACCCGGTTATCCAGTTATCTCGGTTATAAAAAAAGTTAAGTGGGAGGTGTAAGTTACTTTTCAGCCAACCGATATATATATATATATATATATATATATATATATAAATAATACAATATATGTTATGCTTTTATAACACAGTATGTGTTATAAAAAATATCTATGTAAAAAAATACTGCCAGCCAACTCCATTGTTCTTCTTTTTTTTAAAGGATAAAATTTTAGATAGATAATTTGACTTATAATTTCAATCTGGTAACCTTCTTTTGAGGTATGTGAACACAGCTTTAATTCAATATTTATTTATGTTCTTTTTTTAAATAACTATGAAAATTTTAAAAAACTGGTCTATTTTAGAGGGAATTTCTTTTATTTGATATTATGTAACAATAAAACAGCAAAGTTAATTATTAGAATAATTTTTAAAACTCAATTACAGGTGGGATTCACAAAAAATAAACTGGGTAAAGTTTTAGTGAAAATACTCATTATTTAAAACTCGAAAACGAATATTAAATTTAAAAATAAATCTAGATTTAAAAAAAATATTTAATTAGTCTGTAAACATATAATAACTAATTAATGTATATAGTGTTAAAGTCATGTGTACAGATTATAATCCTTTGTGTTAAACTGGTGATCCACTAACACGAGCAGCAAAAATAGATTTCTTCATAGTGACTTCGTGGAAATTATTATTTCCACAGAATTTTAGTACTTTTACTTTGATTTGTAACTGCTAACCGTCGACGACGGACCTGTGAAATTCCAATCAAATGTTTCTTAAACCTCATCTAAGCGGAACTGACTACATGGTATACAAAGATTGACTTTTAATTTTTAAATGGCTAGGAATCCAACTGAAACTGATATATACATGCCCGCGCGCAAGCACACACACAAACACACACATACATACATATATATATATATATATATATATATATATATATATATTTCGACTATGAAAGATAGAAATAAACGTGTTTACATTCAAAACAATCGGATAAAAAATAATTTTGTGGTTATAACTAATTAATAGTTACAAGTATTTTTTTCTCATTTTTTTCTCACAAATCTTATATTTAAAATCGATTCTGATTAAGGAACCTAAAGTAAATTACATTACAAAAAGGCACGTGAAAATGGGTTTCCAACGAACACCCTCAATAAAACGTACTGCATTAATAAAAACTACTTATATATAAAAAGTTAATATAAATAAACACACTTGCATTAATTGGAATCACAAAGATTCAAGAGATCCCAGTAGAATAGTTTTTGGTTATAAGTAAATAAACATTAAAAGAATGACATCTACGTATTAAGATAATTGATCTGATTTTTTAATATTAATATGTGAAGAAATGTTTCTATACACCTTCAATCATTTAAAAACATTTATTTTTAACATCGGCAAAAATTATTCATCAATCTAATATCGTTGATAGATGCCTACTGTTAATGGAAATTCTAGGATTTTTCATTGATTTATGTAATCAATATGCATCCTTTTTTTTACAGCTTTTCTTGAAAAAAAGTTTATAAATAATGTATGATTTATTTTATAAAAAGAAACAAAATTAATTATGGTTTTTCCAAAATGTAATGAATGGTATTAATATAATATTAGCATAAATAAATACATTAACCTACTTGTACTTTACACAAAAATAGTTAAGTAAATATTACAAATAACAAGGTAAATATTGTTTTTATTATACTTTAGTTACCTCAAAGCGATAAATAATTATTCATTGACGCCAGTAATAAAGATGTTAAATTAATATGAAATTTATTAAACATATATGTAATGTTTTTGTATTCTAAAGTCTATTTTTTTTTTATTTACTGTTGATGGGGTTTTGTTCTTCTTATGTTGTTAATTATTTATAAACATATATAAGAGTATGTTCTATGACGTCAGTAAGGAATCCCCCCTTTTATTACATACGTATATTATTTTTATCGACCTCACTCTCAGCTCGTTATACCGTCTCTCTCTACTAGCTTCTCTTGAACTTGTTTTCAATGTCATTCTACCACCTCCCCCATTAATATTTAATCTATGTTTATGTGGTCGTCGATTACATTACAGTATATATATAAGATAGGATAGTCTATTAAAGTTCATTAATATCGTCTGAAGTGTTGTGCTGGTAACATCGTTTTTGTGTTCTCATAATAATTGTGCGATTATTTTGTTATTTTATATATAGCGATGTATCCGAATCCGTTCGATAGAAAACATTCAACGATCAGACAAATTATCGATAAAATTATTTTTCCAGATTCAAATAAACGGAAAAATTTAAGAGAATCTTTTAAAAATTCTCAAAATAATAATACTACATCATCAAACACGTGGTCAACAAAAAAACATTCGCTTATTACGGCGAAGTGAAAATAATACATCTCGTAAAATGTAATATAAATTTATTTTGTTTTAGAAGACTGTAAAATACAACCGTTATCGTTTTGCTTTTCTTAATATGAGCTTTATATAAAGTTTATCCGATTACTTTTTATGAAAATATGGTGAATGAAAATTCTACTTTCGCGTAAAGAAAATAATTTTTATCGATGAAGATCGAAAATATTTTTTTACCACTCAAATGTTGAGTTGTATACCGTATTAACTTTACAGTATTATGTACATCAATCTGAATTTTTTAGTATTTCTTTCAAATATGTGGTACAAACATTTTGATGATATGTGAGAATTTTCATCTGTATAAGCTGGTTTCTATTTGCATAAAGGTATGTATTAATAATTAATATATTATTTTGTAGTACATAAATATTTTAATTATATATTAATGATATAATTATAATAATAAATGATATAATAATAATAATAATAATAACAGATTAATTCTAAATATATATATAAATATGAGTATATTCAATACTTTCATTTAATTTGGCACAGAGTTTCTGTGTCAAAATTCATTAAAATCGTTTTATCAAGTCAAAAATTATTAAGCTTGAAACACGCCAACACACTTACCCCCGTCTTTTTTTGACATGAACTCATCGTACTTGGGTCAGTGGGCATCATAGTAATTTATTAATTTAATATCAATATTAATTTTATATATATATACTTCAGTTACAATATTGTTTTATATAAATTCCTACAAAGAATTGTAGATTTGCCTGTTCAACCTCAATTTAATTAATATATACCGTTATATTTTTCTGTCAGTTAATAATTTATTTAAATATTAACAATTACGAAATGAAATGCTAATTATATTTTTTTTAAATACAATAATGGTTTGTATGATAACGTTTATATTTTAAATACAGTAATGATTTGTGTGACTCGTAAATGAGTAAATCTGAGGACTCAGATCAACTACTCCTGAGATGTGTAGTTGATTGAACCCCCAACCATCAAAGTACATCGGTGTCCACTGTCTAGTACTCAAATTCGTAAAAAAATAGCTAACATTTAGTAGGATTTGAACTTCAAAACCTTGACTTCGAAAATCAGCTGTTAAATAAGTGATTTTCGAATACGAGTTTACCTCCCTATGAACCACAGGGCAGTTGCTTATTGTTCAGTAATTGAACAGATTGTAACATACACATTACTAATAAGAAATACGAAATACATTACGAATAAATTATTAGAAAAAAATTAATTCACAGTTTTATCGATAATTTTTTTTCACATATATTTTGATTAACAGTAATGAATAAAGTAGTCTCTGTTAGGTAATAAATATTTAATTTATTGATTAAATTGATTACTTTCTGTAAATTATGTTTAACAAATAGATTATTAAAATTCTCATCAATTTACTAAATAAAAAAATTATTCTGAAATGAATTTAATGTGAGTTTTAGCATTCAGGTTATTATTTCTCGTTTTTTATGTATAGATTTTGACAATCTTTATTCAGTATTTTCATTAAATTATTTAAGTACAATAATATTTTTACTTACGAGTTAAAAACTTAATAACACCTCTTTAATAACCGTAAATAATCGTATGTTATTGCATAAGTTTCTATCGCTTTTCTGTCAACCTATTCCATTTCAAGAAAAAATGTAGTATTTTCCTGGCACAGATTATTTATTCTTACTCATATATAATCGAAAATAATGATGCATGAAAATGAAAGAAGTTATAAAAAATGGAAAAAAAAAACAATTTTTTTAAAATTTGATCAGTTCCTCCACCACCAATATTGCCCCCAAAGTATTTTTTTCTTGTCACATGTACTACTGTTATGCCTTAGAAGACATAAAAATATAGTTGTTTCGATTTTCGGGAAAGGGGGAATTTTGGAGTAATTTTTTTTTTAATTTAAGATACACATGCACACGTGTACTGAGCTAAATATAAAGTGGGGTTATGTTTGTAAAATTTTAAGAAAATCGAATACAAAAAACTATTTACCCCCTGGAATCACCCAAAACGTTTATTAAAAAATTACCCCATACACAAGTCTCTGTGCCAAATTTCATCAAAATAGTTTTATTCAGTCAAAAGTTATTAAGCTTCAAACATGCCAAACACTTCCCCTCCTCTTTTTTTTGGTTTTTTCGGGTCTGAGTTATGAAACGGGCACCATAGTAAATTATGCCAGGAAAGTAAAAATACATTATATATAACTGAACGGTCGTCTTATATGAGCGATATTAGAAATTAACAATTTAACTGTGATTTTAATCACCACTCAAACATTAAAATCAATAAATTAACCATTACATCATTTTTCAAGGGCAAAAAAATATATTAAGAGCTAAAAAAATCAAACACTGTTTTAACGTGTTTTAAAACATAAACGTCATTGTTTTTAAAAAAACCGTTATTTATGACTGACATAACCATTTTGGTTAAATTATATTAATAAACTATAATTTATACCATAATCTAATATTGTTACATTTTCGTTATACCTAAGTTTCTTATTCATTATTGTATTGTACACGAAGAATTGATACAGTTAAAACGTAAAATCTGTTGTTATTTTTAATTCATACATTTTTCTCCTCTTTTTTTTACAGATATAGACAAATGAATTGACTCATGTGATTTACATTTACGCTATGCTTTAAGAAAAAAAGATTATTTTACTGATGCTATCGAAGTACCTTATAACTATGTGATCATTGTATTAAAAATATTAGGTAAGTTTAAAATTGTTATATAAAAAGTAATTCATTTATTAGAGTTATTACCACTCCATAACGGTTGTGATATTGTCTATGTTTTTCATCCTAAAGGTCCTGGATTCAAATACCGATTAAGCTTGATATTTTTCTGTATGAAAAAAAATGATTATAATTAGGTGAAATCTTATTGTTTCGTTGGGAAAAAACAAATAACTTACAATTTTCAACCGATTGAGGCAGACCTATTTAATATGTAAAACGTACGGATATTACCACTGATAAAAAACTATCCCCACAAAGGTTTTTCCGTTTATTTAAATTGTTGCATATATCTTGAAGTACGAGTATGTACATCTTAATTATATTTCTTTATTGTGTATATTATAAACCTGTTTTGCTTTATATCTCACGAACAATTTCCCTACAACAGTTAATTAAAAAAATTTGTTTTGTTTGATTTTTTTGCTATTAAATGCTGAACGAAAAAATCGAATGATTTACGTCGGGAGAGTAATTTAAGAAATTGCTGTATCTGATACGAGCTTTGAAATTGATGAAAACTTAATTAATTTTTTATTATTAATTTTCCCGTTTTAAATTATCACGTCGATAAATTGTATAATATAGGTGTTTGTTATAAATACCAGGTAAATACATTCAGTAAAATGAATAATAAAATTTAGGTAACGAATTCCAAATAGAAAATGTATTTGTAATAAAAGTGAAGTTATAATGTATAACATCAAATAAATTCTTGATATTTTAACTTTAAACTAAATAAAACAATTAGTTATTTCTTTACAAATTTGAATCATGATTCTACAGTATTTAAAATTAAAAAATAATTATCATAAAAAAATATAAAGATTAAAATAGAATTAATTTTTATTGAGGGTTTAAATCTTAAGTTATATTAGAATATATTTATTTATTTATTTTTTTAAACACCCCCAAGGCAACTGGTCCTCGCCGTTAAGCAAAACACAGTCACCTTGGAGTGTCGTGGCAGCAGTCTCTGTCCACCCTGCTAGCCACCTTCTGGGGCTTTCCCACCGGGGTCTCCCCAGTTTCACTAGGACACACCGACATTCCTCTTCCGGATAGCCGCTATGCCCTTCCGCTAAGGATCTACCCATCCTGTCCCTAATCTAACAGATCCAGATGTACGTTTCGCACATCCTTCACTTTGCGACCCACTCGTACCTTGAGGGTTCTTTATGCCATCATCGGGGAGTCCCAACCCCTTTACTCTTGAATGTGGGCGGACCCGAACACTCTAGGCAAAGAGACTCCTTACCCTACAAGTCGCCACGCTTCGACCCTATTTTTTTTTTTTTTAATTGTAACATTCCGTCACACATACATGAATGCACCTCACCCTACTTCTCCCGTAATATAAAGATATTATATTAGAAATTGTATTATAACAAAAGGTCGACTGTTGATTTAATCTATTCTAATTTTTTTTTCGTTATTCTTTGTAGAAATATAAATATTTCTACAAAAAAATTAATTTTGACAACTCAAAAAGAATTTCTAGTACATTAAAAATTCTGCTTTTTTGTAAAAAACAAAAATTGTATACAATAAAATTTCTGACTTATATTTAATGTACTGTAAGAGGTAAAAATTAAATAATATAATAAAATTTCTTGAGCGTTTATATAATTTATTTTATGTTAGAAATTTAAGTTATTGTCCATTGTTAAAAGCTGTTTGTAAAGTTTAAAAAAATACCCAACTGTCGTAATAATAATAATAATAATAATAATAATAATAATAAACAATAATAACAATTGAAAATTTAAGCAAATAACAGCTGCTAAAACATTTTATGTAATTATTTCAGCTGCAGTTTTCATTTCAGCTTTTAACTATGTCATTTCTCAATGCGTTACTAATAGTAATAAACATTTTATTTCTTAATATTCAATAATTATAATAAATTTAGGTCATTTCAAATTTTGCCTGGAATTTAGTGAATATCTTAAGTTTTGGCATCTCTTCCTTCAATATTTTTAAGCAGCATTCCACTAAACTTTTTAGCGTGCAGCTCCTTTTATCTAAATATTTTTTTTTTCCATTATTAATAAATTTCTTCTTCATATCACAATTTAATATTTTTATTTTCTGTCTCCCTGGAACGAAATTAGCTAACACTATTTATAATGTATATATATTAATTAATTCATATTTTCAAAAATTTACTGTTTTGGTTCACTTGTTTGGTTATTTCAGTACAAAGAAGGAAGGTACATCTACTTTTCAAATAGTTTTTTTCTAGACTTTTAGATCAATTCATTTAAAAATATTCAAAGCTTTCCTATGATATTCTGTATAATATAATTTATCTGATAAAATGCAGTGAAACATAAAAACTATTTCAAATCTCGATATTTTAACTAAAATACAGAAACTTCTAATACGACTATATCCCATATTTGATTTACAATATTTCAGAAACAGTTTAATCTTCATTCATTAAATTTTATATTGTGACTTGTGCGTTAGATGAAATAATTCTGTTATAATAAAAATAATAAAGACAATCATATATTAATAACTAATTTAAACTTTTTAACGTTTTTTTATGTGCTTTTTGTCACAACTAAAAAATAATATTTCAAAACTTTTATTTTGAAAATAAACCCCCATCATCAAAGAAGCTAACTTTTAGTTATATTTATATTTTTATACAGATAACGAATTCCCTGAACAACGAAGGAAATAATTTCCAATTTTTATCATAAGAGTAGGATTTTTTTTTAAATTTCAATAAAGGAAAAAAAACAGATGTCTAAATTATTTTCATCTTTTGATGTTTTTATTTTTATTTTATTACATATTCAGATGACTAGATTAAATCTGTACAAATTCAACCATATTCTTTTTTAAATGGGGTAAAAAGGATTTTTTTCTCTAAAAAGATATGTACATAAATTAAAAAATTAAAAATAATATTTATTAATTATATTTGGTTATTTAATTGTAAATACTAATATAAATGTGTAGGAAGTTTAACATCACATTGCAGGTTTTTTAAATATTTTTTTGTTTATTATTATTCTTCATCAAAATAAACTGTAAATGTAATTCTAATTTCTGGCATAAATTAGTGCATTTAAAATTAATACATTCATTATAAATATATATTTTTTTTTTTAATTTAACAGCAACTGTTATAAATAAAAACAATAATTTTATTGATAAAATTTTTAAGGTAAAAATAAAATCTTTAATCAGTAATAAAGCTATAAAAAATTATTCCGTTTTTTTGCTTTTATACGTTGCAGGACGATTATAAGTAAATTAGTGTATGATTATCTATGTGCGTAGGTAGATATCAATAGTTAGGTAATGGTAAATTGTTATTAATTAACATGAGGTGTGGAAACTGGCTGAAATGCAAATTTAATGAATTTGTAACATGTGAATGTTTCAGTTACTCTTCAATTACATTTAAAATTCAGTTAAACAACTTTCGAACCTTGATCAGGAATCTACATAACTGCTTCAAGAAATTAACTGTACTCTAACTTAACATACATTACATGATGTATCGTTGAAGTTGTTTTCTTTTTATCCTAGTTACTTTAATTATGAATAAATTACGTATTGGATTTTTATTTTAACTCCAAATGAGTTGAAATAATTCAATGTACTTTTACGTGTAACAATTCTACCAAAATAGTATTTTTTTACTTGTGCGCGCGCGCGTGTGTGCAAAAGTACAATTTTTTTTTATCTATCTGTTAATATAGATAATTGGTACCTCATAGGGAACCATAAATAAATCTAAATAATGATAATCACCCTGAAGAGAGTTTCCCCTCATGATGACAAAACCCCTCATTAAACCATACAAAGGTTCAATAAGTCATATATAAAAAAGCACTTGTACAGGTGATCCAAACATAACTCAATACTTAACATAGCAATAGAAATAAATCACAAAAAGAAAAAATAATAATAAAAACAATGTCATCGATACCGCTATATGAAAACAACACTATAGATAAAATAAATATTCGCCGGTAGAAGCTCTAATTGACAGATTATTAAAGTGACGTTCACTGCACAGTGATAAATTTATCCTGTGTTTCACTTTACTCCTATGTTTCTTCTCTCGGTCACTCCTCTGGTTACATCTCCCAGGTCCAGTACATGGAAACGTTTTAGTCGCCTGATATCAGCGCTGTTGTCCAGTATACAACATAGATATTTACTGCTAGATAATTTACTTGTTTGTCTAATCTCTGTTTATACCGCGAGCTAAAGTTTTGGATCTCGTAAACAGAAGGTAATCCCTGGATAGCCATGGATTTCTTTACACTCCAAACATATCACGGCACCTCTGTTGTGGCCTCACCAATTTATTTTGGAATCTTTGAATTATTTTAACATTACTGTTACTTATCGTCTCTCAAAGCTGGATCCCGTAGGTCCAGGTAGATTTAAGGATATCTTTGTTGATCAACAATTTATTAAATAAGGATAACTGTGAGTTTCTGTCCAGCAACCAGTTTATTTCTATATACTTGACGTTAAGCTGTTTCCTCTTTTCTACCCTGTAGCCACATTAAGCGACGATCCAAGTTTAAGCCAAGATACTAAGTGTAACCCAAGAAAATAAGTGAAAAAAATATGGATAAATGACGTAAAAACACTAGTAGTAAGCGTTAAACTTTTCAAGCATATGGGGGGAGTGTGAATTCTTTATTTTAATTTTCTTTTTGATTATTTTTTTTATACGAAAATATTTCAAGTAACAGGCTGTAAAACAGTACGATATAACTATCCAACACTAACCAATGATGATTTAAAAAAAAATTCTGTCGCTTATGATAAAAAAAAAATCATATAGTCAGTGGAAGAAATGTGCAGTGAACCACCAAATAACTTCGTTTACAAATTAAAATTAGAATCGTTGAAATCGGTTCCCTTTATCAAATAATATTAGCGTTTTCTTTTATTTGGATTTGAGTACTAGATCGTGGATACCGGTGTTCTTTGGTGGTTGGGTTTCAGTTAACCACACGTCTCAGGAGTAGTCGATCTGAGTTTGTTCAAGACTACAAATTTACCGGCACAGTTACATTACACTGATAAGTTGCTAATGACTTTAATTGTTGATGCAATTATAAATAAAAGAGTATTAAAAAAAATTAACGTTAAAAAAGATATATGAATGTTTTTTTAAAACACAATAATTAATTTAAAAAATTTTTTTCCAGTTTATAAATATTATTTATTTAACTACCTTGCAATTATGTTCTGGTTAAAAACTTGTTCATTGTTAATTTTGCTAATGTTCAGGTAAAAGATATAATTAATCTATTTTTGCCTTTTTAATTAATTATATGCTCGTGTAACATTTCATTTAATTAATTGAATGTTATTTATTTCAGTGTAACTGTAGTTGGGAACAAAAATAAACTCACCGGTCCGAATAAATTATTTTCTCCTTTTATCAAATCATTTAAAAACAGATAAAGAGGTAGCGATAAAAATTAATTCCAGTAGAATTGTGTTAAAACAGTATCTTAAAATAATCACAGACATTTTTCATGATCATTTGTATAAAATTTACTCTTTTGATTTAAAAATAATTTTTTTGGGGAGGAAACTTGATAAAGTAACTTGTGCCTGGATATGAAAATGGGATTTGGTAGCGTATGAAAAATACCAAGCCTGACTTCTAGACGCTATCACTTCGCTAAGGAGATTATTATTATTATTATTATTCAAATAATGATTTTAATGTATAAAATTTTATAAATTTTTCATTTCATTAAAATACGAGTAAAAAGTTTAATATATTTATACTATTATTTTATCAAGTAAAGTGTCTGTTAACTTAAAAATGTCAGTTATTTTAAGATCAGTTCCATTAATACAACAACCTTCTTAAAAAGGATAAACAGCGTTTGAAAACATGAATTTTTTTCTCTTTATTCATAATAATAGCAATAATATAGAAACTGTAAATGTTATTTTAATAGGAAGTGAGATTTATAAAAATATTTCGTTAATACATATCAGGTTTACTAATTTACAATATTATTCTCAAGAAGTTCTCATGATATTATTATTATCTTACAGAAAATTGTTTTTTTTTTTTTTTTTAATACGTTTGGCAAAGTTATGTTAATTAATAAAATAGCATTTACAGTTATAAAATTGTATTATTATTTCAATCCATTTAATTAAAACAAATTTACATTTTATTTAATATTTTTAAAATTAAATTAATAAATAAATAAATTAATAAATTCATAAATTTTTTATGTATTTTACGCTAAACTGAATTTGTTCAATTTTAAATACATTAAATATACAGTAAAGAAAAATAAGGAATAATAATAATTAATGATAACCTGGTGAAAGATTAATTAGTATATAAAAGACCGATGGAAAAAATTGATAATTTTTTTTAATATTAATTTTATGCAATTCATATGATTCAATTTTATTTATTTTAACGTACAATATAATAGTGCAATTATTATCTATTTTTTTATTAACATGCTACATTAGCTGTTTTTTTTATCGTAACAATAAAAATATTAATTTAGATTTTTCGTTTCCTGTATGTTTCTTCTCGATAAATTAATAGAAATAAGCATAAATATTTTATAAAAATACATTAAATGTTAAAATAAACATTTTATATAAATAGGCTAAATTTTTCTTTTTTTATAACAATATAATAATAATTATTACGAAGAGCACAACTTATGATTTTGGTAACAAGAAGTTATATTTGTAAACATTTATATATGTAAAATATTTTTTCAGGCGATTTAGGATTTCAATTAAACAAAAAATCCAACATATTTTTAATTAAAATAAGTTGTCTGGTTTTTATCCGGTAGGATCAAGATTTCGAATTCTAACGAAAATTAAATCTTAACATTTTTCAATCTTGTTTATGAATTAAATATTCATGACACATTTTCAAGCACAAGCCTGATGGCTTCATGCGGTATTTAATTATTCATTAAAAATGTAAGTTTATAACATAAATTTTAAATAAAGAATAAACTTTTTTAAATTACAATATATAAAATTGTCGTATCTATCGTGCAAAATTATTCATGATTCGTGCCATCATTTTCAATGATGGCATCTTTTCCAATTAGCTAAAGCTAGTTTACTTTCATTAAATCAAAATTATTTATTCTTTAAAAAATGTTGTATAGTCCACGGGCCTTGAACAAGAAAAGACTAAAATCATCTTAAACTTTAACTAAAATTAACACCGCCTTCTATTTTCACGGTTGATTTTATTTCTTTATGAATAAAGTTAAATGAACTTGTACCCCATATTGATCAATGAACAATATTGTTTACTTATTTAAAATATATATATATATATACAAAATTAGGTTGTTTTTTAATTTCGTTTCGTAATTATTAAACTTAATTAAATAAACTATTCCTTTGTACGATATTATTTAATATAATAAGATGAATTTAACAGAAACAAACTAATTAATGATTTTTCAACGTTCTTAAAAATATTTTTATTTATTTTTATTTTTTGTCTTTATTAATTGAATAATTAAAAATAGACTATTTTGATGAATGTAATGTAGTGTGAAAAGGAGAAAGGTTACTTTCATAAGAAGCTTTATTGACCTATAAAGATATAAAACAGCTGAATGTATAAATGTAAACTTCACTGATATGTACAATTATTATTATTAATGTTATAAAAAGAGCAGTTGAGTTCAATGAAGTTAAATTGATACAGTTAAAATGCCCGCATTTATTAACTAATAATTCGGTCTACTCGACCTTGTTTATCTGAAGCCGACAATGCAAATTTAACTAACAATAAAATTGGCTGCATTATAAAATTGATGTGGGAATAATAATTGAATAAAGAGTTGTTGCAAAAATAACTTTAAGTAATCATCACATATCCTGTATGTGAGCTATTCATCTTAAGATGTCATACAAAATTGGATTAAAGAGAAAGATTACTCGTTCATAATCTGAATAAATAAGATCATTCCTTCATATAAATTTATTTTCTAAGCTTTTGAAGTAGGAAATTTTTAAATTGAAACAAGAGTAAAAAACAAAACTGTCATTTAAAATTTGAGCATAATTAAAAATAATAATACATTATTTTTTGAATCCTGTATCAACAGTTATTAAAACATTACAAACTTTGTTTGTATTTATTCATTTTAAAACGTTTTTTATTTTAATAAATTTTTCTAAATGAGGGAGGCCGTTGTAAGTGGATATAATTTTCCCTTTTATCAGACATGTAGGTGGTAAATATTAAAATTTAAAAAAAAATTATTTTAATCACTAATTTATTTTAATATTTCCAAAATATTCCAATTTGGTACCTTACATTTGTTTACTATAAATTATATTATTTACGACACATAATATTGCAATTCGTATCTGTTTCTGTTTTCTTTCATTCGTCATTTTTTGCTTTATTTTTTTCTAAGCGTTTCATTTTTTTTTTATGTTTCTTGTTATTGTTTTGTTACTGTACTACTGATAGTACAGTTCTTCAAAACTACCTTGTGTACGTTCTACACTCAGACGTTTTATGTAGTATATATTTTTTAGGAATTTTAAGGGGTATACCTCCTTCAATGTGAATATGTGTAATATAACAAACTTAAATTTCCTACAAAAATGTAACCGATTGTAAATAAAAATTATAAAAAAATATATATCTACATAAAGACCGCTTTATACAAATACCAATATTATTTTATAAATACAAAGAATTATTGATTAAAAACGTGCCTGTTTGATTTTATAATGTTATCAGAAATCAAATGTTATCAGCGTTTGTGAGAACAATTGAAAAATAATTTAAAATTCAGATAACAATTATTTTTCTATATTTAAATCAGTAGCTACTAACACTTGTAGTTTTTTCTTAATTAACGAAAATAAAGATTTTTAAAACTGGTTTTGTGAGATAGAATTTAGGTCTTATAAAAATTACACGAAGAATTAAAAATTCAAATGTATTTCAAAAAATAACAATGACAATAAATAAATAAAAATAATTTAATTTTTCCATTTTAGTTTCAAATAGGGCAAACTTTTTTTTTGTACAAAATGTAGTTTTACATTTTTGAAAGTGAAGTAGATATTACAGATATAAAGCACGACTTTATTTGATTGTAATAATCTTGAGAACTCCAAAGCAATTTCAATGTTTTCTTTGTGATTGTTGACATTATTCAATGATACTACAACGTGTAATATACTCAATATTATGATATTGTTAGGTTTAAACTAGTTAGTAGTTAATAATACAAGCAGACTATACTATTATTGTATAGGGATCACGTAATTTGATAATAAAATATTGGATTTTTAATCAAAATACCACAGCATAAATTTATAAAAATTAGGCTCATATGACAAGCTTAAATATTATCTCAGATTACATAGTCTAACATATAAAAAATACATTTTATTAAATAAAACATTATATAAACATCTAACCTATTAATTAACTGATAATTATTTATACGAATGGTTTATTTTATCTTTAGTACTTCCTGTTCTCATTAAAATAAAAATAAAAATATGCGTTTATTTATTTATAATTATTATTTTTTTGTTACAGATTTAAGTTGCATCATCACCATCATCATTATAATGAAGTTAACGTTTTTTTCTTTACTTTCATCAATATGGCGTTTATATCAGCACCAGTGGCTGCCTAGTCCGTTTTTCCAACATAACTCGTTTATTTCATTAAATATTTAGCTCATTTATAATAATAACTCTTTTTTGTACCAAAAATTAATTTTTATATAGATTTATACGCTTTTAAAGATTAGTAAATTGTTTAATGTAAGAATAGATTTTAGAATACAAAGATTAGTCTTTTGCAATGTGTAGATATGTACATAGTTTATACTGAAATACTGTGGTATTTTAGAATTAAAATTAATCAGTTTTTTATGTCTATTATATTTATTTAAATTATTATATTTTATTAAATTTCAAAGGAAGATATTTAACAGATTCAATATATGTAGAGTTTATAGATTTTTATCTCCAGAACATTCTTCAATTTTTATGAAATTTGTATTTATTTGAGGTTCAAATCCTTGTGAAATTTAGTTTCTTGTGTACGGATTTGAATAGTAGATACTGGATATCGGTGTACTTTGTTGGTTGGGGTTCAATTAACCACATGTCTCAGAAATGGTCGGCCTGAGTCTTTGCAAGACTACATATCATACAACATATCATCCTCATCTCATTGAGTCATGGGGGGATGGTTGCTTATTGTTCAGTATTTGAACAGATTAGCAACGAACATATTAGGAAAAAATAAAGAAAAATGATTCTTCTTAATTGTTCAAATGACAAATGGTGCATGTTTATTTTTTTTTAAATTGCTCTCTATAGATATTTCTTAAATGATTTTTTACTTGAAATTATTTGAGACTAATCTAATTTATATCAAATTAAGTGGTTGAAAAAAATTTCAAAAAAGGTTTAGCTACATCATATTAAATAATTTAGTACAAACCAAATTAATATTAATGAATAATAATAATTAAAATAAATTTAATATTAAATCATTAGGAACTATGCCATATCTTAAATTAAAGTAGTTCTTAATGGATACTAAAAAAAAAGTAAGACTGAGATAAGTATGTTTTTATAGATTAAATAAAATAAATATAGCTTTGAGAAGATAATTTTAAGAAATAAAATTATCAAGAGCAAGATCAAATATCTTTCCATTAAAAAATCTTTTTTAATCATAAAAATCAAAATTTTTGTGATTATTTAGTAATGTATTGATAAAGTCAGGAGATATTACTCATTTTTTCAACAGATATAATGACATCATTTATCAAATCTTTTGTACGATATGGTTCGTGCTCTATAATTTTTTTTTTTTGGCTTTTTTCTAATTATTTGTATTTTTTATCACAATTTTTTTTTCATTGTTACCTTTAAAAAAAAATTGATATATTTCTTTTTGAAGATAAAATATTTAAATCAAGTATTTTTTTGTTGTAGATTTAAAAATGATTTTATTCATGTAAAATAAGCGAAATGCATAATTTTTTATTATTGTACTTTCTTTTTCTTCGTAATCACTAGTGGATATCTGTTACTATTTTTTTTTTTTTTTTAGTTTTATTTAGTTATTTTTTTTAAGGATTTTATCAATCCTTTTATCTATTATTAAATTAAAAACGCATTTCTAGAATTTAATTTTGTTACTTAACGTTGGGTTTTATATGTCTCCTGATCTAAGATTTTAATTCTAGAATACTTTACATAAAAATCACGTGGTAAACGAGTAATTATCATCATTAAACAGGTTTCAAAGATCCACTTATAAAATAATAATACTACTACTGCTGTCTCAGATTTTAAGCAATATAGTTATTTTTAATTAATGTAATTAATTTTAGTATATATTATTAAATGAATTTTGATTTAGAATAGAATTCGAAAGTTTAAATTATTATTTGTAAATAAAATATTATAACTAGTTACAAAGAACTTTTTTCATCAGATTAGATTTTAGATTTTTTCATTAGATTAGATTTGTATTTGTTTATTTCAACGCTTAATATATACTAAAATAATAGCATCAGTTTTTCATTGGATTAAGATTATATTTTTATCATATATTTTAGAGCAATAAATGACTAGTTTATGTTTAAATAATTTATATATGTTTAAGTAAGTTATATATGTATATATAAATTAGTAATTTGACTTGTAACGTATACCAAATGTTATCATAAATTTTGTATTATTTATTTATTTTTTTATTTAGTATACTAGATAATAATTTTTTACACAAATTAATATTTATCATTCTTTTATGTTTCTAAATTTAAAAAAAAAAGATAATAAATACCCTTTCAATTAAAAATGGCATATTTACTTACTTTAAGCAGGATTCTTACAGATTGCTCCGCATGCCGCTCTCTATCACCATACTTTCCTGTCCATCCACTCACCCTCCATCTACCTTCCATCACCCTCTGGTGCAGAGGGTGATGGGTGGTGCAGAGGGAAAAAAGAGGTGCTCTTTTTCACTATTTCTGGATCTACTTCTCTTCTTTCGTGCTTCTACACCCTTTCCGGCCACCTTTCCTCAGTCACCCGTTGAACATGTCCATACCAAACTAATTGTTTTTCTTCGATTCTTTTAATTACGGAAGTTGTCCTTTTTACCCTATCTCTAATTACTTCATTCCTTATTCGGTCCAGTTTTGAAAGTCAGGACGCTCTAAGGAAAAGATCTAGTTCCAACACGTCCCTATTCCTTTTGCTCATCTCCCAACTCTGTGAGTCATAAGTAATAATAGGTTCAACTGCCACATTATACAACATCTTTTTAGTTCAAACTGTTATCTTTGATCACTAGAGAAAGCTCTTCAATTTCCGAATCGCCACTTTTCCTTGATCAATTGTATCTCTATATTAACCTCGCACCTTCCATCCTCAGAAATAAGTGTTCCCAGGCACCTAATCTTGTCACAATTTTGCACGTTCTCAGCCGCCGCAGCTAAATCCTCTGGCCTCTCACCAACCGCAACGTATCCTGGTTTCCTTAAATTAATTTCCATGCCGCATTTAAGGAATTCCTCTCTTAAGTTAGCATATACAAGATATCCTCAGCATCATTAGCCAACAGTACTTGATCGTTCACAGAGAACAGTATATACAGACTCCTGTCTATTCCCATCCTTCTGTACTCTTTCTCCATATCTTTAACGCTTCTTGCACATAAATTTTTTAATTAAACCCTCATATTTTACAGATATGTATTTTAATTTTTAGAAAATTTTAATTAAACCTAGGTGTTATTCATTAGGTTATTAATATTAACAAAACATTAGTGCTGTAATTTATTTTACGTTTTATTAAACATAATATTATATATTGAGGTCTTTTATATATATCAGTAACTTTCTTGCTTATTTAAAATAACGAGAAAGTTAAATTAAAATAAATTGAATTTTTATATATTTTACTGACTCTAATAACAACTGGTGATGCTCAATTATCGTTACTTTTTTTTTGTTTCGTTTTGATGATAAATGAATTTCATAGGGTACAAAAACTTGACTGGGATTTTAAACCAAAACTATCCAGATGAAAGACACAGACAGTATTACTCCTCGAACGTCACAAAGAGTACAATAAATTATTTTTACAAAAAACGGTGAACTTGAGATAATAAATTCTGTTTTTGCGATTTTAATGCGATCCTTTCGGAGTTATTTATTTTGATTTTCAAACATTTTTTCCTGAAAAGAAATACGAGTTGAATAAATATTTCTGAAATAGTGATCATACAATAATGAGATTTTCACAGGAATAAATGTTATTTTAAATATATTTGGATTTTATCTTTGAGGGGGAATTTAAATGTTTTAAATCTTAAAAGGGTAAATTATCCATTCATAAGTCAATGCACGGATAATTGTAGCACCAAATGATGTGAGCTTAGTTTATTTTTTTTTATAAAAATTTTAATTGTTTTATCTATTCACTGCTGTTGTTAGTACATTTTATCGATCAGGCCAATACAAATTGACTGAGAAATGAGGTTATAAATTTTAAAAAGAAAAAAAAAATTGAAAACTTGATTTAATGAAAGTGCAAACATTAATACATTAAAATAATTAATTAATGAATTTACAAAGTAGCCGAAGCCAATAGTACTGCACGGTAAGAAATGCGAAAGTCCAAGAAGTACAGGGTATCGCCTAACAAACGAAGCGATTCCAATAAAGTAGAACTAGAGTCAAAGTTAGTGTAAAATTTTCTTCAGATTGTTCTAGAAAATGTTTTGATTTTGTTCGAAGAAATCAGTATTGTCGCATAATGCGGACGCAGTACTAAAACACCTTCGATCTTGAGTGAGAGATCTTTACATTAGAACGACCAAAGGACAAAAGTTACACAGTTTTCCGTTCGGTATTCTGAGACTGATATTCGATGCTACACCACTACCCTTTGATATGTTGTAATACAATAGCGTATTATTGAATTTTCTTCTCGCAATTAAGTGGTAACTTATCTTGGAGACGAATATCATCATCAGAATGGTGATTTAACTCCAATCTATGACGCAACCATGATATCAAATTATTCTGGACGGCCTCAATATCTCCATCGGTGTAATCGCTTATTCTATTCCAAGATATTGTAGCGTACTCCAGGTGATATCTAACATGCGCTCTGCATAGTAGTAAACAACTTGAGATTTATATGGACCTGGTCCAATGGTTGGTGATATCAAAAACTTTACTGCATAAGGTTTAGGCCTTTATCCAAATAATCGTAGGAAATTTAAACGAAATTCGATATTTTACTTAATAAAAAAGTTATAGCTATATTTTGTTTTTTTTCGAAAAAGCCTCCCTTTTCATTCCATGATCCGATTTTGGCCGTTAACGAACTCGACGGAGATTTTCGGACGAGTTACTTTCAAAGGAACACTTTGAAAGTGATTGGCGCAAAGTTACGGCACTTATCACGTTCACAAGAAAGTGAAATATATAAATATACATGAAATATAAAAATACGTGAAATATATAAAGTGAAATATACATATATATATATATTAATATATATATATTTAATATATTTAATATTATATATATATAAATATTAATGTTATTCGTATATATATGTATACGAATTACATTAATATTTGGTAAGCTTCTTGGTAATAATGTTTTAAAATAATCAAAAAATCAGAACTTAAATAGCTTGGAAAATAGCTACAAAATGGCGTTCATGTTTATTTTTCGATCCGTTATATCTCCATAAATATTAGTTTTATCAAAATTTCTATCTCTTACTAAAATATTAAGCATTTTATTTTGAACAAGATAATATTTTATTTTTGAAAATCGGTTAGCTGAGTTATGGAGGAAAATTTATATTATAATTACGTGTCTGTTTTCATATCCTCCACTTTATGCTCAATTCGATGAAATATTAATTGTTTTTATTTATTGTTAATTGTAGTATTGTAAATTAGTATCAAATTAAGTAATAATTTTCTCACAATTATAGACCTAATAATTGCGATGCAAAATTACAACATTAATTTTCTTTCATAACTCGACTATTTGTACACTGATTTAAAAAAATAAAATGTCATTTTGTTCAAATAAAAGGCTTAATATTTTAGCGAACATACATTTTGATAAAACTAATATTTATGGAGGTATAACGAATTAAAAAATAAATATGGCCGCCATTTTGTAATTTGTGAAGGTATTTAAGCCCTAATTTTTCAATTTTATTACCAAGACGCTTACACAAATATTAATGTGATTCATCTATCCGAACTTGAGATATACATTATAATATAAAAATAACAAAATGGTGGACAGGGGGAAATCGAAGGAGAAATTGTCGTTTTTTTCTGAGGATATTTTTTGTTTAGTTTTACAAGTAGAATCCGAAAACGTATACCCAGCCCACCATTTTAGAAACATATATATATATATATATATATATATATATATATATATAAACTTTTGAGCTGACGGTGGTTTTGGGGTTCTGAGGGCTGTGAATTGCAAAGATATGTCGAAATTTTCCGGAAGCCGAATCATGGTACCCGTTACAGTAGGTAGGTTTCTTATGAAATCTAATAATAATAATTCTAAATAATTCACCTAAAATAATTCATTCGATTTTAAAAATACATATTTTACATAAAAATAAAAACAATAATTTTTTTTTAATTATTAAAGATCTTTTACTGATTTTGGGTAAACGTGCATTTAAAATCATGACCTCGTTTATATTAAACATCGGACCTTTAATTATTAAATATCACATTATTATTTTCAAGTCATTTAAATATAAAATGATGCTTTGATATTAAAGTGTAAGCAGCCCTATCCTATTCCTATTGTATTATAATGTAATATTAAATTTAAACCTGTTTTTCTAATTATAATTATAAGCGTGTCATTACACGTGTATTACTCCAATATATATCTTTTATAAAATAGGCATTTTTAATATTATTACTTACTATTAAATAGAATATTAAATATAATTAATAATATAATATTAAATTTAAACTTGTTTTTCAAATTATAATTTATTATAAGCGTGTCATTACACGTGTATTATTCGTATTTTTTTTTATAAATTTTGTTTTTATAAGATAGGCATTTTTATTATTATTACTTACTATTAAATAAAAAACATTTATATTTATTAATATTATTAATCCAAAACATTTGGATTTTGGAGTTTTTTGTAACTGCAGTAACAAGTCCTCATTGAGAGCTTTTCAACGATATATCATAAGTGGTATTTATTTTCATTGGTTTCAGAGTTATAGCCAAATAAAATTTTAATTAATGCAATATTTAGCTCTTACAAGGGGAATGTACATCGGTTTGAATCCGACTTTTTCGTTTTTTTTTAATGAAAAGTACATTAAAGTTTATTTCAGTAATAACTAAGGATTTTTTTCATATATATACATATATTTTTATTGTTATTATTGAATTATTATTTATTGTAAAACGTTTTTTACTGTCAGAAGTTAATAATTATTAATAAATCAATGTAATTAAATTTAAAAAAAAAAATTGAAAAAAAAGATTTAACCTGTGCTAAGGAGGGGATAAAAAAATTCCCACCTTAAAGTTAAGAAAAACTTCAAATTTACTCAATGCGACAATGATTGCATGTGAAAAAAGTTTCACATGTTTAGCATACGAAAAGCCCATTTTACAATTCCAGAAACATTTTGTCTATCCCTTGCCGTAAGAGCTAGTTGTTTCAGACAAAAGATTTAGGTAATATTTAGAGGAATTATGACCACTTTAAAGTGATCGGATTTTAGCCTTTTAAGGAAAATATGATTTTTTTGTCTTCAATTTTTTCCACCCCCTGAGCCAATGGTTGATGATATCAAAAAACTTTACTTAAATAAATTTTAGGCCTTTATCCAAATAATCCTAGGAACTTTAAACTAATACGATATTTTACTAAATAAAAAAGTTATAACAATTTTTTTTTTTCGTAAAAGCCCACCATTTTCATCCCCATGGTCTGATTTTAGCCGTTAACGAGCTCGACCGAGATTTTGGGTCGAGTTTATTTTAGGGAACAATTTGAAAGTGATTAGCGTAAAATTACGGTAGTTACGTGTCCACAAGAAAGTGAAATATATATATAATTATATATATAAACTTATGAGCTGACGGTGGTTTTGGGGTCTCGGGGTTATGAAACACAAAGATATGTCGAAATTTTCGGAAAGTTGAATCATGGTACCCATTACAATACGTAGCTTTATTATGAAATCTACGTAAAAGATATTTCTACGGTTGTATTACAATGTTTAAATTACGCAGCTGGTACCTGTATCGTAATCAGGGTCATTATGAAACAGATTTTCATTATGATTCAGATGTTCAACCAATCAAAAGCCTACTCTTTTCAAATATTGACCGACCAGAAGCGGATATTGTTTAATGTATCAGCTGATTTTTTTACTTCGATTATAATTTGATTTAATAGTTAAAAAACTGAGGTTAATTTGAAAGAACACCAATAGGTAACTAAGTTTCTATATTAAAATTAAGTTTCTAAATTACCGGAAAAAATGTCTTTAACACCGAAATGAAACGTAGAACTTATAACTAATAACTTATTTTCACAGAAATGTATGTTTTGAAACAATTTTATATACTTTCCGTAAACAACCTATTCTACCATTGGTGTAAATCAATAATCCCAATACTTTTTTCCGCCGTGGAAAAAAGTGATAAATTCATCTTCAGAACTTTATGACACTTCCCAAGGTTCGTTTCGTAACTTACTTTGCACTCGTGCATTAACGCCTATCATTATAGGTTTGTTACAAGTATTACTTGTAACGAATTTTAATAAAAACAGTGGTATTTTAAAGAAGTAGTTTTAAATACTATAAAAATGAGGAAAAAATATTACATTTCCACACAAATCTTGAGCTGTGGTAAATTAACAAAACAAAATAAAAATAATATTTAGATAACAATCTTTTTTCAATATTTTTTACCAGGTCACCCAACAGATAGATTTAATATACGCAAAAGCATCAAAACATTGAAAATTCTTACTAATCCAGGGTCAATTTATGGGTCTGATTCTTTTATTATAACTTCGATATAATAATTTATTCTAAATATAAACTAGGCCGGAATAAATATCGCTAATTTCTTTTTTTACTTTTAAAAAACAGGTCAGTGTAATTCTTATATTGTTTTTTATTTTATAAATATATAAATAGTCAAGGTAATTCCATTAATTATATTAGTATAATAATATAATACGCTCTAAATAATACAGCTCGTGTTACTTACACGTGTTGCATCGAAGACAACTAATGCTTATGACATAAGTGACCTTATATAGTACACAATAATCGCGATAAAACCTATTTAGGCTAAAATCGTGGAATTTATTTTTTAATAAATCATCTGAAAATATAAAGAATTAAGCTAAATAATTTTAACTGTGTAATAATGTATGGATGAGATGTTAGATAAAAAAATAAAAAATAAATTGATTGGGAGTCGTATACTGTTTAAATAATTCGTTAAGTTATTAAATAGGTTTAATTTATTTTTCAAAATAAAACCGGTTGTTTTTTTTTTTCAAAATAAAACCGGTTTGTACGTATGGAATCTAACTCTGGAGTACAGCAAGTACCGGCAATAAAGAGATTATTCAGCTTTCTCAGAATAAATTTGCGAGATGCTTACACAGGCGCCATGGTTCGTACTGAATAACGAAATTCATGAGTACTTAGGGTTACCAGTTGTTTGAGAGGAAGTCGATCGATTTACATATAAATACATAATAAGACTTAACGAACATGTAAATTGTCTAGCTGTTAACATCTTAGACAATGGGGAAGATAGAAGGCGATTAAAGCGGGTACATGTATTGAACCTATGAACCTAATAGCGATACTGAAGATGATACTCTTCTTAAGATATGCATCATTAAGATATGCATAACTAAAGTATTTATATTTATGATCGTTTGTGTTTCTAATGGAAATATCTTATTTGTTCCTACGTTACTACTTTTTTTTCTTTTTACGTTGTGATTTTATTCGTAGTACTGGACATTATTATGATTTCTAGTTCATTACTAGCTGAACTTTATCAATTCTTACGCTAACTTTTATTTACTGTTGATGTCTAGAATGTATTTAGTTAAGGTATTTCAAGGGAAACTCCTTTATAACTTGATTATTGTGATAAAACTTACTTACGGTTTCTAATTTACTAAACCGATTGTAAACATAATTTGAGAAACAACATTTTCAAAATCGTAAGCTAAATATTTCATGAAATTTATTTTTATTAATAATGACACTTTTCCGTCAAGCGGTGTAGCAGAGATAACTATAGTTTTAGAAGGGAAAGTATTGTAATCGGTCCAATTTGGGTATATACGGCTTTAACCGGATCTTGACCTTTTGACACCTAAGGAACTCAAAAAAACCGTATGGAAATTTTCCGAATTTTTTTAATAAATATTATATATTTTAAAAACAGATCCAATCATTATATATTATAAACAGTGTGATTATATATTTTATAGTGATTATATATTTTAAAAACAGTGTCCAATCAAATCATAATATTAACTTATTTAAAACTCGACACACTTAATAAAAGTGGAAACAATAAATTATAAGATATTGCTAGGATTTTCTGGTGAAGAACACAACTTGAGGGTTTTTTTTAGAATATGTTTTATTTTATTTTATTATCCTACTCTGTTGTTTTTTGTGATTTAAAAGACATGTTAGTAAGGTTAGTCTTGAAATCCCGAAAATGTTAATGTAAATATTAATTTTGGAAAATAGGATTTTTAACTCTTATAATGATCACTATCAAATCTATTAATAATTTTTTCATTGAATAGTTAATTAATAAGAAGCTTATTAATTAATTATTAAAAACCTTTAAAAGTAAACTTATCTTGATCAATCTTTTGCAGTGGACAAAATTTTCTCTCTTTCCGCATTAAATAGTTTTTGCTCTGTGGTTTTTTAACAAATTTCTCGGTAAAAAGAGAAAAAATTCTACAAATAAAGAAAATAGATATATTTTTCATCCGTTATTCATTTAAAATGCAAGTATATAGTTCTATTTTGCTTTATAAAAAGATAAATTCTATAGTTTTGGCCTAAATTAAAATTCTGTCGCCATTAATATAAATTTTACTGATATAATATGTATCAAACATATTAACAAATTCATGAATATTAACAGATTATTTTATCGAAATATTAAATAAAAGAGTTCGTAATGTTTATTGAATGAGAGTCCTTAAGTAACTACGGGTAATTCCCTTTTTCTTGAAGCGAGCCGTAGTTTTATACATCCCCTGTCCCTATGCAAGTAGTATTGTTATATAAAATTGAAAAACAAAAATTATTATCCAGGAGAATATAGTGGTAAAATAAACTTCTCCAGCCGACCTTGAACTATCAGTCTTCCACACGAAAAGACTTGGACCTTCTATCAGCAGGTTACCCTTCAGCTCTGTCCAATACTCTACTAAATCAGCGATGTATAAAAAAATATAAAAAAATTAATTTTAATAAGTAATACCACTAAAAACATATGCATAATGCATTTAAGCACTTCGTTACACATTACTGTCTCAAATGATTAAAATTGTAACATATTTCAATAAAACTACTAATGTTAAAAATTATTTCGAGGACATAGAAGAATATAAACAGGTTAGAAAATAACAAAAATGATTGTAGATATAAACTCAAGAGTAAATAGCTTCACTATTTTGTTGATCAGTATTTGTTAAAATTAAAAAAATTAGTATTGATTAATGCGCAAAATCAATCAATCTATTAATTTGTATTTCTTTCGATTTTTTCTAAGAGTTCCATCAATCTCTTATTTTTATGATTCTTGTTATAGTTGTTGTTTTCTTCTTTACTACTGATAGAACAGTTATTCAAAACTACATTGTGTGCGCTCTAAGTTGTACCCTCAAACGTTCTGTATAGCATTACAGAACTTAGCATTGTTATGTAAATTTTAAAAAATTTCAATGGGGATTCCTTTTTAATTTGAATATATGTGATATAATTTACTTAAGGTTTCTACAAGAATGTAACCAGTTATAAATAAAAATTAAAAAAAAAAAATTAATAGATTAAAAACAATGAAACAAAAATATCAGTTAGAAAAAATATTATTACTTGCAAAAATATATCACGGATAACCGAGAGCATAGAACAGAAAATTGTTTTAGATGCTTATTTTCGGAGGAGAGCGGGCAAATAGACTTACGCATTGGAGAACACCTGATTCCGTCAAAACGTTTGTCCGATATTTAGGAGTGACTTCTGAAAAATCATGTAGATTCAGCGACCACATCATCGCAGTCTGTGAACGGGCAGAGACAATCTTGCTGCTCTGAGACGATTTCTCTCAACCCAGATGACGCCTCGAGCATCGAAACGGAGAGTCATTATGTCTACTGTCGCATCTATTATCTTGTACGCTGCTCCGGTTTGGGGGCTCGACGTTGCTGATTAAAAAGAACCGTACCAGGCTCCGGAGTGTGCACAGTTGATCGTTGCTGGGGATCATTGCCGCATAACGAACCACCTCATATGATGCTGCCTGCGTGGTAACAGGTGTTCCCCCTATCGATGAATTGGTAAATAATTTGCTTTACTAGAATTTTCTTTAAAGGCACTCTGAAAAAAATCGAAACTAGTTTTTATCGATTTTCCTTACATGTCCTTAAAAAATTTTGAAAAACGTTTTTATGATTATAGAAATATTATAAAAACATATATAAAAAATATCGGTTCAGACCTAAGATACAAGGCTCAACGCAGTGCGACACACATACATATATAGGTACGCACATACGTACGTATGGGGAGAACATATGGTCTAGATGAACTAGACCATATGATTAGTTGGACCCTAAAACGTGAAGATTTACAAAAAATCCGATACCCCATATTTGACATACCTTAATATTCCATTCTAGTTATATTTGCCGGGGAAAGTAAAAATGTATATTATATGACGAGCATAACCCACTTTTACTCCTTTTTATGTTCTTTATACTCGTATGTTTTATGATTTTTAGTCACAAGAAAATGTTTGAAATTTCCTCGTAACAAAAAGGAAATGTTTCTTCCTCTCTATAAAATTATATGATTCACTGTGTATTTCAATGGATTGCTTAAGAAATTTTATTAGAATAAGAAATGTTTTTTTATCAGCTTGATAAAAAATGTTAGATTATTCATTCATTTAATATTCTAAATGATTTAAAAAATTTACCACATCCTTCATCCATAATTAATAATAGTATTTCTTCACCTAACTTTACTTGTCTTTACAGTTTTTATCACCTAAAATCCAGCTCTAATGTAGTATTAATAACCACCCTGGTATGCTCTAATTGGCCGCCAACTTTGTTTTACTTTTCGTAAAACTGCTAAAAATTAGGTTGCAAGGCTTTTTTATTTTTTATTGCTTTTAAAACATCTTTATTATGAATTTCAGTAATAATTGTAATTGGTAATTTTTAACACTCTACTATAATACTATCAAAAGGCTTTATATTTAAGGATATGTTTCTTTTTATTTCAATAAAAGCGCTATATTCTAAATAAATATTTTAATATGCTAAATTTACAGTACTTTAATAAAAGCAGATTTTTTCATGTGCATGAAAGTTCTCCTTCCCGTGTTCTAATCTAATTTTAACGCCTTCCTTATATCGTCCTCCATGGCGGTGTTACTGTCTAAATAAGAAACATCTTCTAATGTATTTTACTTTCCTTTTTTGAGTCAGTCCAATCGTTTTACTATTATTTTTATTTTCCCTATTTTTATAAAATTCCACTCTTTTCTCTTGTATTATGTATTTGTAAATTGACTTTCTTCGCTTTTTTTGAATCCATGCGTTGGTATTTTATTTATCACATTATTTTTCGCTTGTAGATTACTATCAACGATTTTTTTGTTTCCTGTTGATTCTCCTTTCTTCTTCAAATCCTTTTTTTATTTTAAATTTTGGATTAAAATGAGTAATATAGTAGATAAAAAAAATTAATTTTATAAAATATTAATTTCACCAGTTTTTTTTTCTTTACCGAAACTCTGATCTATGATTATACGCTTTTGTTTAGCTTACAATGCTTCAGCTATGTCCTCAAATCATGCAACATTAATTAAACTCATTTCCCGACATTATGTTGAAATTTTACACTGCGATATAAGTTGGGTGATAATACAATAATCCATTGTTAATTTCATATATTTCTATGTTTTATATATAGAATACTTATATATAAGTTGTCGGAGATACAAGGGGAACATCTTGAGGAAAAAAGCTAAATCAATAACATGCAGCTATCGATCTGATTGATTTTGATTGTCATTTAAGTATCAGTAGATCAGGTGTTTGCTGAAGGAAATTTTAATATAACTAGTGTTGATTTAACCCACCGGGTTGGTCTAGTGGTGAACGCGTCTTTCCAAATCAGCTGATTTGGAATTCGAAAGTTCCAGCATTCAAGTCCCAGTAAAGTCAGTTATTTTTACACGGATTTTGAATACTAGATCGTGGATACCGGTGTTCTTTGGTGGTTGGGTTTCAATTAACCACACATCTCAGGAATGGTCAAACTGAGACTGTAGAAGACTACACTTCATTTACACTCATATACATGTCATCCTTATTCTTCCTATGAAGTATTATCTGAACGGTAATTACCGGAGGCTAAACAGGGAAAGGAAAGAAAACTAGTGTTAATTTACCTTCTAAAATTTACATATGCTAAGCATCTGATAATCCGTCTTCCGCGCTCAGCACATGCCTGATGATTGATACAGAAATTTTTATACCGTATCCTAATAAAGTATTGTAATTTTTTAAAGGGGGAAACGGTTTCACTGGTTTTAATACGTATACCTACGGTCTGTATTCATATAATAACGAAGGACTGGAATTGCCGTTAGTTAATGAAAATATTTGTAAATATTTCATTATTTCAGGTAAGATATCCTCACCGCTGTCATTGTTATAATGCTGTACATATTATTGCTTTAAGAGGAATTGGTTACCACAACTATTAGGTATTGAGTAATACTTTGTAGTAGATCCACTAGCTTTACTGACATACCATTCTGGTACATCATGGCACGGATTATGAAGGTGAACTCTTTAGATATCATAGGATTATCAGAGGTATATTTATATATACATTAAACACCCTGATATTTATTACAAAGGTCGTAGGCTTCGCCTAATAATGCTAATTTTTGGATGTTTGCGTTAGTTAATTGTGTACTATTAGTTATAAATGGTAATCTAAAACCGCTGTCATTGTTATAATGCTGTACATATTATTGCTTTAAGAGGAATTGGTTACCACAACTATTAGGTATTGAGCAATACTCTGTAGTAGATCCACTAGCTCCCAACTAGTGTCCCAACTGTTACCGGACACCGAACTAGTTTCACTTCACTGCTCACTGGTAAATTTTCAAATTCTGCTGGAGACAGATACCACAGTATGATGTCAACAGGAACGTACGATAGTGGAGTGGTCTTGTAGCCGATATTGTTGTAGCTAGCCGGTACCGTAGGTTTGTTGTCTTTGGCCGGTAACGCTTCAGTCTATTGTACTTTACCGTTCAGATACTGGTACTGGTAGCTGCAGAACCACATAAAACGATGATGATTAAATGTCAATTTACCGGTCTTATAACCGCCGGCTATCGGCCGGTGAACGAAAGACGATCCCTCGGAACCGCTATTCGACGATATGCCTTCTAATCGTGCCACCTTTGCGGGAGGTACGTCAGCCATCTCGATATCTGATGTACGGCTTCCTAACATATTCGGATATATGACTCCGGTAACGGATTCAACTGCGTATTTTGCCGCAAGACCTCCAGCGCCGACCACACTATGTCAATTCCCAATCCGAACTAAAACCCCAGTAAAATGGTCGACAGCATCCCAATCGTCCTGACGTATATGATAATGTTCTGTGGTTAATTCGTAGGCTCTATCGTGCTCAAGCACGATCTGATCGAGATCCACCGGCGGTCCGTTATCAATAGAATTTCCCGGACTGAGATAATTATGGCCGGGGAAATCCATACTAACCGGACGTATTTATAGGAGACACCCCCACCACGTTTGTTTTATCACGTACCAGCCTCGCGGCCCGAACAAGCCGATTGGATACTTTCCCGGATCTGTCGGAGATAGATCTCGCCTCACAGCTCGCATACGAGAAGGGAGCGAGCGATATCGGAAAACGGAGCGTTTATAAATAACATCCAGACGACGAATATCGTCCAGGCGTTTATAAATAACTGTTTTGATTTATAATAATGAAGACTAATTCTCCAGGTTACAACGTAGAATAAAATTGCACAAAATATTTTTTTGTATGCTAAAAAATTAAAACAACTAAAAGTAAAAACATACTTGACAATTTAAATACTTATACAATTACAAACAAAATAAATAAAAAATAGCGGTTTACGGAGAGATTTTATAACTTAAGTGAATTTAATTTGTTCGGATAAGATTTCAAACAACTTAGTCCAATGGACGAATTAAAAAATAGAGGATATACAACTTTCATATATATATATATATATATATATATATATATATATACTAATTTTTAAAAACGGCTTTTCTTCAAAAAAAGAAAAAAAATTAATAAACAAATATAAAAAACAAACAAAAAAAAGATATTTGGTAATAAAAACAATTCGTGGGGCGCGCTCCAAGCTTTTCTTTTTAGTCATAAATAAATAAAAAACTTTTATAAAATAATTTTCTTGAAAGAAATTTTTTTTAAATAATCTTAAAAACAAAATTACTACTTTTTTTTACTTTTTAGTACGAATTGTTTTTTGATTTTTTTTTAAATTCGTTTTTAAATCTTAAAAAAAATATTTAAATTCGTAATTTTTATTTTATTTTAAATTAGGATGTATTTAACTTAATAAATATTAATATTATGCAGGAAAATGTATTTATTTATTTTTTTAATTTTGTTCATATCAAATAGTTTTCCTCATTTTGCCAAATCACGTACACACTCATGTATCAAAACATTACTATAAAAATTTGGTAAAATTTGATTCTGGGATACAAATGCGTCATCAAATAATATTCATTTAAAAAAAATAATAATAGACATAGGTCATGATTTTCTTTGAAGAATAATTGGTAGATCTAATAGAAGATAGATTAGAAGTAATTAGCCCCTTCTTCAATTGTGTATTATTACACAATATGTAATAATACTAATGTGTATTATTTTGCTTCCGTTACTATTTTTACTCAGTTAGCGACCAGGGTGTCCCATATAAATCGCAGACCATCAATCACTCATCCATGAAATTTCAAAAGTCAAGGTTACTCCCCTACTCGTTACTGAAATGGACTCGTCCAACATTTAAACATCGCAGCGACGCAGTAGAACACTACCGATAGTAACAACAATGCAATCATAACGTTCAGTGTATTGCTAGAGACAAGATGGTGTTTTCGCTAGATGAACGTGTTTTCATTGTTGAGTCGTACGAAAGAAATCAGTGGTTGCAGTGCAAGATTTGTTTCGCCATAAGTACCCAGATAAACCAGCTCCTAACAAAACATCAGTATTAAGGTTAGTTGCAAAATTTAGAGAGACCGGTTCTGTTAATAACAAGGAACACAAAAGATCTGCGTCAGTGTTGAATACAGATACAGTCACTGAAATCAAAAACCGATTACTCGCCTCGCCAAATAAATCGATCAGACGTTTGTCTGCTGAAATTAATTTGTCTAAATCAACTGTTCACCGGGCGACCAAACAATTACAATTACGACCTTATCGCATTCAAACGGTTCATCGACTTCTTGAGCCCGACAAAGAAAAACGGCTACAATATTGTCAATGGTTCCGTCGATTTCTGCGTGAGGGAATTAATGTTATGGATTCGTTATTTTTCACAGATGAAACACGGTTTCATTTGGATGGCTACGTAAACAGCCAAAACAGTAGAATTTGGAGTGCTGAAAATCCCTACGTTTATCACGAAAAACAATTACACCCGCAGAAGTTGGGCGTGTGGTGCGCGATATCGCGGAAGAAATTAATCGGTCCTATATTTTTCGAGTACACCATTAATGCAGAACGATATCATGATATTTTATTTCAGTTCATCGCACTCTTGGAAGAGGAAAACAGACACTGCTGGCTACAACATAACGGTGCGACATCGCAATACGCAGGTTCAACTTCTGATTTCATTGAGGAATTCTTTGGTAATCGTGTTATCGGTCGAGGCTTATGGCCACCAAGATCTTCAGATTTGACTGCGGCGGATTTTTTTCTATGGGGTTACCTCAAAGAAAATGCCTACAGCAACAAACCACGAACACTTGAACGATTGAAAGTCAATATTGAACAAGCTGTATTAAATATCCAGTCACAAACTTTGAAAAAAGTTGCAAGAAACGCTGTAAAAAGAATTGAAGCTTGTATTCAAGAAGATGGCGGCCACTTCCAACATTTATTCTAAATGTAAGGTAATGGATGGTAATAATAAAAATTACATTTACATTTACACATGCCTTTTTATTATTTCAATACCTACTAATATAAGGTTGGTTTGCGTTTTATATGGGACACCCTATTTCAAATATATTAAAAATTACTTCTTTTTTCAAATCCAGTTTTATTCTGAGTGAAGTTTTAAATAATTCCGATTAAAAAAAAACTTAAATTTTCTCCAACTTCTTTCAAACGTGCATAAATAAAATGAGCTCACATAGTCTTCATTAGCGCCAAAATAATATTTTTGTTATTTATTATAATTTATTTATTTATTTGTATTTACGTATTTTCTATAATTTTTCTATTTTTTATCTATTTAATGAGATGTGATAGCATTGACTGCTATGATTATTTAGCCCGAATGGAAATTTGTAGCGTATGAAAAATGCAATGTCTGACCGGGATCAAACCCATTTATATATGTACGAGTATTAATTTTGACATTAATCATTCGGTCTTTTTATAATTAATGTTTATTTTGTGATTCTTCCGCCGACGTTTTCATATGGTTTCTCTTGATCTTTCCAGGCAAATATTGGTCATGTATTTTTATTTTCCTGGCATCATAGTTCTAGATCTATGCTGCAAGAAATCTTACGGCAATCAGTCAAAAACATAGGTATGGGTTTTTGGATTTCTCAACATTTCATGACTCAGAGACCCCAAAAAACAAAAAGTTATGACTGGATAAACCTATTTCGATTAAATTTGACACAGAGACTAGTGTATATGGGAAAATTGTTTGGAAAACATTTGGGTACAATATCTGTAGGTGATGGGCTAGATAGTTTCTTTGAAATCAATTTTCTAAATATTTGGAAAACATAACCTCACTTCATATTAAGGACATTCGTACGTGCTTATCTTACCAATTTATACAAAACGTTTGCCCCAAAATTCTCTCCCTTTCTCAAAAATCGAAAAAGCTACCTTGGCTTTAAATACTATCTAAATAAGCTACCTGACATAATTTTTTTTTTTTTTATGTCTTCCTTAGCAAAATAGCAGTGAAAGGGGCCCAAAAACATCCACTGGGGGCAATATTGGGAATGGAAGCCGAATAACGATTTCTCCCATAATATAATATTACATATATTATTATATTTCTCCCGAATATAATTTCCCCATAATTCATCCTCACTCCCAAAAATACATTTTAGATAACTTTCTATTATTTGCACATTTTTCAGTGAATTTTTTATTAATTTCTTCCATTTGACTTAATAAACGTACACAAATCAGAGAATTTTCTTGGGAGGTGATTTGCGAATGTCAGAACAAATAACGAAAAAATATCTATCTTTTTGACTTTTTTATACTTTTGTAGAATCGTTAATCCACTATATAATAATAAATAACCAACGCAAGTAAAGTATAACAGCTTTATTATCAGTTTTTTTTTATACGTGGAGTTTCGTACCTATTCATTCAAGACATGAACTAAATATTTAATGTAAAAGATTATATTATGATCGGGATTAAAATATTTAATTGTTCGGAAATTTAATTGGAATATTAGTACATATACATATTAAAATATTTACTAATATTTTAATTAACGCAGTGATATTACATTTTAACGTATGTGCTACAATACTTACTTCTAAAGTGCGTATAACTTTTTATAGATTACACTTAGATTCCTCAAATAAATAAGCTCCTCTTTAAATTATTTTAGAATTTATATGAATTTGGATTTATAAAAAACTGCCAATAAAAATGTCCACTAAAGTAAATGCGAGTGTATTTCTTTTTTATTATTATTACTTTTATTTATATATTCAAAAATTACTTACTTTAGAAATACACTATAAATAATATAATTAAACTTAAACGTTTGAGACTAAAATTTAATAAATTATTTACTAAATTAGTATTCTAAATCCGTAATTTTCCTTTGTTATAATCAGTGTCTAGATACCGTAACTGAAATATCAAACGTTAAGTAAACTTAACAATTTGGTATAGGATTACGTACTGGATTATAATGCTTCTAATTAAAGACTGTCATCACGATGGAATTCATTGTTAGATGTATACATTTGTGCATACTATTACGTAAATTATAATATATTCTATTACGTAAATTATAATCTACTCTACTACGTAAATTACTTAGAAGTTAACTTATTAAATATAATCAGGTACTGCAAAAGAAATTTAAAAGTATAAACATCAAGACAAATTTTACCAAAACTATTATTATGAGGAAAATAATTTGCCTTACATTAGATAAAGCAATAGGCTAGTAAGCTACTAGTAAATAAAGTTTTAAGGACTGATAGACTAGTATTTCTGAGAACAGTACACTAATTCTATAATGAATTTAACAAAGTGAGCTCTAAAAGTAAATCAAAATCATAATCTTAAGTATACCCGTAAAGTACAAAAAGTCTTTTACTAATTCATAATTGTTTATTGGGAGGTTTAGCCACTGCCAAAAATATCTTACTGTTTTAGCTAAGTCGTAAGAACTGTTTCAAAGCATATCGGACATCACTAACTGATAATTACTTAGGAGGTACTTTCACGTTATACCATTATGAATGCTGAGTATTGCATATATTGTCCAAAATAATGATCTGTAACAAAGGTCAAGATTGGGTCAAAAATAAGAAACATGTATGGTCTATTAGGGCGGCAATTAGGTTACGGCAACTTCCCCTCCATCACCTCTTCCCTTTGCTTTTTTATGGAAAGATAAGCACCCAATCAACTGACTCTAATAAAGAATATTTTATATTTTTATTTATTTATATTTTTTCTAAAGAATAAATATCATTCATTGAAGGGGGAAAAATTTGATCATAATAGCTCATTACTCAAATTATAGAAACTTAAAACTGTACTGGCTACATGTTAGTTGTAGCCAGTGGAAAATTTTGTGAAAAATATTTACATATAGTAAGGTTGTTTCGTTAAACACAAGAAAACTTATTGCAAGATTTTATGAAAATTGGAAAATCCGTTTGAATACGGCTGCGTCAAACAATATTGTTTGACGCAGCTTAATGAATATTATATTAACACTCATTGCAATACTTCATACAATTACTTATACATATTACATACTTTTACAATACTTCCTTGTACGAAGTACAAGGTAGTATCAAAGTACAAGGTAGTATACAAGTATGTATCCAACATAACTCAAAAACGATTAGCCGTAGAATGTGGAAATTTTGGATTTAGGACTGTTGTAACATCTAGTGTGTACCTCCCTTTTTGATTGCAATCGACTGAACCAAAAGTGTCCAAAAAAAACCCAAAATCCAAAAAAACTGATTTGGAGTTTTTTCTTAACTGCAGTCCTCATTGAGAAATTTTCAACGATAAAAAAAATGGTACTTATTTTCAATAGTTCCAGAGTTATAGCCAAATAAAATTTTTATTAATTAAATATTTGGACCTTACAAGGGGAAGGCATATCGGTTCGAATCCGACTTCATTTCATTTTTTTTTTTTTTTAATTTAAATATATTGATTTATTAATAATTTTTAACCTCAGATTGAAAAAAGATATGAAAAAAATGCTGAAGTTATTAGTGAAATAAAATTTTATGTATTTATCATTTTAATTCAAAATTTTTACAGAGGTTAATAATTATTAATAAATCAATATATTTAAATTAAAAAAAAAAGAAAAGTTAAAAAATATATGAATATGAAGTCGAATTCGAAACGATGTGTGCAACGACTCGGGGACCCGACACGTTCTCACTTACACGACATAACTTCTTGAGAGTCGTGAAACAAAATTAATATATATAGACTAATATAAAATGCTGATACGGACACCACAAAAAAATGTGGTGTCCACCACAATGCAATTGTGTAACTGTGCACTTTATTAAAGAATTTCGATCGTATCTCACTTTCAAATGAAATAAGTTTTAATGAAGTGCAACAAAAAATGTGTATATGTAATTTTATAGGTGAACAAGGAAGTCAGATAATGTCCACATCAGATTTTTAATTTTCCTTAAGGAAAGTGAATATTGACGTAATTAAGTAATCAGATGTTGACTTTACTAGTAATTTATTGATTCATAATATTAATAGAGGATAATATATAAATTCAATCGACTATTTTTATAAATAATTTATATTTTTATATTTATACAGTATATATGAAAACGCTGATCGAAATTTATTCGCAAGTAGAAATATATTCATAATTACTCGTCATTAAAATTCTAATCAGAATAAGATTATGCAAAGCAGACAACACCCATCATTAAAAATAAACATTTAATATGAACTAAACAATGTTAATTGTTCTAACGCTCACAACATTAATCTTTCATTATTTAATGAAAGATAAATTATTCAGTTTTATAAAATGCATTATTTAGAATCCATTCTTATTTTTTTAGGTATTAGGTTCAATGTACTCGTGAACTAACTGTTTTGGATAAGATTTGTAGTAAATAATATATATATATATATTTTAAATTTATACTATATAAACATATAATTTAGTTATTTACATTATATATAGCTAACATTATATTTATCAAAATACAAAAACTAATTAAAATAAAATCATATATTAATTTTACTTTTTCAGGTCGAAGGTTGTTTTTGATGTGGTGTCCTTTCCAGGATGAAAGTAATTATTGTCGAGGAAAATTGAAATTACTAGATGATGTCTTTTCCGGGATGATCTGATTACAGTGAGTTGAAGGTAAAGATTATTATTCATCTAAGTAAAGAATCTATAAAACATAAATAATAGTATGTAAATAATAGTATTGGTGCAATACGTGAAGTTGCAATATGGCACACCATGTTGCACGATGAAAGCGACAGATAATTTTGTTTAGATCGCTCTTAAAATTACATTACAGTAACTCTTTATAAAAAAAAAATTAAGACTGTTTTCAAAAATATACGTAAAAATAATTCTTATTTCTTCGCTTCTATTTCTCTTAATCAATATATAATATTAATTTGGACATTTCCATAACACTAACGCACAAAATGTAATGAAGGAAGATTTTTTATTTCTACAGTCTCCATTAACTCGTAAATCTTACCCTGGTTTATATAAAAATTATCTAAATTTCACCCAAACACAATAAATCAATCATTGTATTTTATTTTTTATTCCCAAATATATCTCATTTTTATTGAACTCTGTGAACATTTAGTTTTGAGACAGCTGATAAAAATGATTTAAGTAATATTTACATATAACAATAATCAACCGTGAATTAATTTTTAATATTGCACTGTAACCTTTCCAAAATACCCTTACTTTCTACGGTCACGTAATCCTTTTACGACTACAATATTTAAGCAGAACAGACAGTTTATTATATCTTACATCTATTTATCTTTTTAAAATAAAATACAATAAGTATAATTTAAGTAGTCTACATTTATTAACAAATAGATTTTTACAACATCCTTCTGTTCTTCATGCCTTTCCAGACAAACATATTGAAGAAATATTTATTACAGGTAGCTTTAAAAATTTTTTAGTATTCAAATCCTTTTGTAAATTAATAGTACTTTTATGTGCTTAATTGATTTTAATATAATTCTTAATTTTTTTTAAACAATTCAATTTTAAATAGATTATTCTACTTCTTAGTACCTAAGGTTGGCGAGTGGCATTGGGATGATGTTGCAAACGAAAATATAAATATCAATTCTGAGTAATTAATTGAATAATGTAGAAAGTGTTATAATCAAGTGGTTAAAGGAGAACTAGGTTCTAGGAGTAAGAAAGACATTGGTTACAACCGGAAAAGGTGCATAACTCTTCACGGAAATACTAAGAAATTGTGAAATGAAGTATTTTCGTACTTCATATAAGAGTTCTATTTTATTCGTATATTATCCGAACATAACAGTCCAAATAAGCAACTACTGGAATTCAGATGATATCAGATCAACAAGTAAATGTATCCCTTTTTTAAGGGCCTTTTTTAGCTTATTCATTGTTAAAATAGGTTTTTAAAAATGTATTTCAACTGTGTATGTTTAATTATTTTGATTTTTACCTATTTATAGTTTTAATATAATAAAATAATTAAAAATAATTTTCTAAGCGAAATAATTTTTTTTTAAATTACCACTAAATTATTAATATAGTTTAATAAAACTGAAAATCGGAGTTTAGTAAGAAATACATACAATAAAGGTTCAAAAAACAAATGTATAGGTAGGAATGTATTACGAGCATTGTTTTTTTGTTCTTTAATAACAGTGGAATCAATCCATAATATAGTTTGACGTAACCAGTTGCATAGTTTTTTTTTTTTTTTTTTTAATTAATTATTCCTTTATTTGTAGTATTATGTGGCTGATACTCGTATATCCACTAAATTCGAAATTTTTTTTTTTAATATGCGTAACTCTTGTGAGAGATTAATGCATAATTCAATGGGAAAATATTAATTGAGCTCGTATTAAGGAATTGAAGCTGGCATATATTCTGTATATTAGCTAACACTTTTAATTGATTTACCGAGTATACGGAGGGGTAGAGTCCACAACTAACCACGTAAAAGTAGTTTGTAAAATAATTTTAATAGCCCACCGGGCTGGTCGTATGATTAACTTGTCGCAAATCAGTTGTTTAACGGCTGAATTTAGTAGGTTCTGAAGTTCAAATCTTAGTAAAAGTTAGTTGTTTTTATACAGATTTAAATAATACACAGCGGATACCGGTGTATTTTGGTGGTTGGGATTCGATTAACCACACGTCTCAGTAATGATTGGCTTAAGTGTGTACAAGACTACATCTCATTTACACATCATACATACCATTCTCATCTCATGAGATGGGGGTTGTTTATTGTTCACTATTTGAACAGATTGCAACGTATACGTTAGGAAAAAAATTAGTTTTATTTTACATATAACAAAATAATTTCGTTAAAAATGTAATAATACATAGTTGAAAATTTTATATATTAATAAAAAAAAAATATTTTTAAGCTATTCTAAAGGAATTTTGCCATATATATTTGTTAAAACCATATTTATTTAAAACAATTACGTATTTTAGTCAGATGTTGATAAATATACAGTAAATTCAATTCTAGACGTAAAAAATACTCGTACATTCACGTTTTGCATTACGATTAATATGTTTTGTCATTAAATCCTCTTGATTTAAAAATACAATGATCAAGATTTTAAGCTTTAAAGTATAGAATTACAATTTTGTATAATAAAAAATATTATTTTTTTTTTTTTAAAGAGCCTGTTTAGCGTATTAAGGAAGAATATTTGTAGATTACATGCTGTAGATAAAAAAATACTATTAAAATATTCATCTTTAAATGTAACTCGTTATTTATTTTAACGAAGCATGCTTTTATTTAAATAATTTATTTTTTTAAATGAGGATTTTAAATATTTAAATGGCTTAAATTGCCTTTCAATCAGTATTTTTAATATTAAAATTCAACGTAAACATAGTCGTGTTACAACATAGAAAAATAGTTTTTATCCAGATACTAGTTCTGTTTTAGGAAATACTTAATCCATCTTTTCATGTAAAATGATCACAAAAGCTTTTAGAATTTTTTTTCACATTAATCAATATGTTGAGATACCAACTACTTTAATTCTTAATGATGCACTCATTAATCTAGCTTGTAATCACCAAGATAGAAATTCAAGAACACTTTTAATTTTGTATTAGTTTAAATTACGTTATTCGATGCCATTCCTGTACTAGAATATAATTTAAATATACATTAACATTTTTAAACTTCCTTTTATACCTACGGAATTATTTTATTAAAATATATATTTTATGTACTAAATATAAAAAAGCGGTTCAAGAGTCGTTGCGCTATCCCAGAGTTTACGTAAGATTTAGTTTAAAATAAGTTAAAAATTTTATTTCTTGTCATGAACTTGGGGAATGCTTTTTAGACTTGAAATCAATATTTTATAAATTTAAAGTAATTTTTAATAATTAAAGATAAATTTAAATAATGATTTCTAAATTGATTGTACCAATGACGTTTTTACTCAGAAAAATAAATCAATACAATAAAATAATTTACGGTGGAACTTAATCAATTATTTACCTTCTAATACTGTGATGAGAATAGAAAATCCTTAGAGATTAAAAAAGGATAGAAAGAAAGTATAGAAAAGTATAATAAGACGCAAAAGTTTCATTTAGAAAGAATAATTTTTAACTTGTTAGCATGAAAAAATATTTTAGAAAATGTTTGATATCTTATTAATAATTTACAGAAAAAGAAGTATTTTTACGTTTTTATAAACTTCTTCAATTTTATCATTTGGTAATAGAATTTTCGATGATGTTATATTTTGATAAGGTAAAAATTTACCTGTGTAGCGCAATGTTGACTAAAAAATAATATCCGCCTTTAATTTGCTTAGCAAGTCAGATTAGCGTATATATTAACTTTCGAAAACCATTCCAGATGTTAATATCTCGAATATCCTGATTAGCAAATTACTTTCATATAGTTCAGTAATAATAAGGAACTATTATTTAAGAATATTTTTAAGTTTAATCTTTTTATGTAATATCTCCATTAAAAGTATTATTATACGTTTTCCAAATGTTGTGTAAGTGTGTGTGTGTGTGTGTGTGTGTGTGTGTGTGTGTGTGTGCGCGCACACACACACACACACACACACACACCAAATCTCTCATATATATATATATATATTATTAAAAGTGATCATTAGATTAAAATTATTAGAATAGTAGGGACAAACGTTTTTAAATGTACATTACCTTCAAATCTATTAAAATCAGTTAAAAATTCAAATAACTATACTTAATTTAATTTGGTAAAAAATGTACCTGAAATAATTGTATGTAAAATATACATATATATAAAATGAATTTTAGTAACTCAAGAATTTCTCGCAAATCCAAATTTTTATTTCCCGTTTGTTACGAAGTGTAACAAAGGAAAAGTTTTTCTATCGGTCAAAAACTGATCCTCCTAGATTTCTGTACGAGTATCTAATATGTTTTGGCCCCTTGAAACACATTAGTCATACTCACAAAATTTTATCCGTGAGCCTACGGGCTCATTATATTTTTCTGTATATATGTTATGAACAGTTTAATATAAAAACTATTCAATTTGTTGTAGGTTTATCTGATTAATTAATTGATTGTTTAACTTTTTTTTTTTAACGGATTAGAGGAGGAAACTATTTCCTGAGTGAATCCTATATTTAAAAGAACTTGTATTAAAATTGTCTCGTACATAAAATACTTGTTGACTCCAATTTTTTTAATAAATAGTGATTTTTCTCTAAACGATGTGTTTATAATCCTGGAATAATTTTCAGTCTTCATTATAAAAATTGGAAATAAAAATTTAATGATCTAAGAAAAAACTTATAAGTTCTAAAAAATATTTTGTTAAAATGTTTCAAACTATTTTTTTTTTTTTTTTGCGTCGGAGGAGAGGAAAGATTTACCAGCCACCGCATGCCCATACATTCGGTAGTGTCGGGTACTCGCCGTTGCACATCATGAGTGTATAACGGGACCCCATTGCGGTGTGCTGTCGAGTCACCTGTCCTGCGGCCATTATCATAGGCAGCTATCTCCGCAAACAGTGGCACTTACTTACTAGCACCGCAGACTGTCCTTCACCGGTACCTCCTCTTCTGACTTTATCTTCATGGTCGAGGTCACCGTTTTAATTACGGACGACCAATTCTCTGAACTGTGGAGTATCTTCATCACAATTTTGTCAGCGGTTATCACTCCCAGTGCTTCTGTACATCTCTCTCTTTGGGAGGCCTATTGGCTACAGCTGAAAGTTGCGTGTTCCGGTGTATCACACTGCCCGCAATAAATGCACGCGTCGGACGAGCGCCTTCCTCGGACGTACGTGTAGGAGTTGAACTAACAATCCGTGACCCGTTAAACTAACTGGAAACTAAGGCGACTGTCCAGCCATATACCTAGGTATTTTACCTGCTGCGATATGTAAACACGCAGGTTACCCACACGTACCCAGATTGGCGACAGTCGTCTTTCCGGAGAGGGCAATTGTCTGAGTCTTTTCAGCCGCTAGTTGCATTCCATTTCTCAGAAGCTAAACATTTCTCACAAAATGTTGACACCAGTTCTACTGCAGCGTCGCCTCTGACCATAATCTTTTCCTCGCTTCTCACGATTACGGTCAAGGCCAGGTCGTCCGCATTTGTAATCGGCCGTACCCCTTCGCGAAAGTCGGAACTTAGTAAGCCGTTGTAGGCCAAATTCCAGAGGGTAAGTCACATAATGGTGCTTTGTGGCATTTTGCAGCTCATGGAGACCGTGACTTCACCGTCAGCTGTGATCATAATGGTCCATCTGTCGTTAAGGTAGGCCTGTATGGTTCGTCTAAGATAGGAGCGGTACCCCAGGAATTCATCTCACGGAAGATGACTTCCAGTGGCAGGCTATTGAAGGCATTTCTGATGTTCAGAAGTACCACCACGGGGATCCTTCTTCTTGAGCCACCAGCAGTTTTGTTAGCAATTCGTATGACCTCAGACACCGCGTGCACTGTGAAACGCACGGTCCTGAAGTTGTACTGGTACTTGCAAAATCCTCCTCGGTTGACCACCTCTTCCTTTATCCGTGTTACCAGTAATTTTTAGAACACCTTCAGCAAGCTGTTCAGTTGAGCTCTATGATGACGCCGTACCGTGCTGGCGCCCGGCGTTTTTAATCATGACTAGCCGGGCTTTCTTCCACCAGCTGGGGATATGCTCGTGTTTCAGCATGAAGTTGAAAACGCACTCATCATTCCCTAGGGCACGGCTTTGACCACCACCTTGACCACCTCAGTCGGTATCCCGTCAGGTCGAAAGGGCTTTTTCTATGTTTCAGGTCTGCACATGCTGTGCGCAACTGTTCCAGGATGAGGAGAGAAATATTCTGGCCACAGTCTCCTCCCTTCTGTATTGTCTTCCGTCTTCCGGTAAGCTGCTCAGCCGATAGTAAGGAAAGCCTTTGTCCGAGCTTTCCCGTGACAATGCGATAAGTATTGCTCCAGATATAATCCTCCAGCAAACCACATACCTCCTTCCACCTCTTTCGCTTAGCCTCCCAAATCGCCTTCCTGTAATCCTTTCTAGCTTGCTTTAATCGGTCTTTCAGCCTCTGCTGAGCCTCTTATTTCTCTCAGCAAAGAAGGAAACGAAGAGGTCTCTGGAGTCACCTCCTGGCCTTTTAGGAAGCTAGAACCGCTTGCTTAAAGGCCAGCAGGCTAAGCACAGACTATATATCTTGACTAAATACACATGTAGACCATCTAGCGGTTGAACAATAGTGAGGACGTTAGAAGACGAATAAAGGTTTGATATTTTAGACCTGGGTGATATATGGCGACAGGATATCAAATCTATAGCCTGGGATGACAACTTTTGTGACAATTATTCTTGATAGACTGGTTTCTAAATTATATTTATTGCCTCAGATTTTTATGTTACAGTTGATTAAATTATATTTAAAGATATACATTTAATTAAGTTTTTGTGGTGATGATTAAGGTGAGATTCAACTATCATTTGAAATTATTTGACTTGAATGTGTACATTCAGGAGTATTACTTGTATTTTGTCCAACGGTACTATCAATTAACATTGTTTAACTTAGATCATTCTCTCGTGTAGTTATTATGTTTGATTCTATTATTTCATTTGTTACTGTTATTTTTTATCTTACTTGTCTATTTTTATCGTTTATCTTACTTATTCTTGTTGAAATCTATTACTTTTTTAATTTTTATAATTATTATTTTTATTTATTATTCTTATTGTTCTATTGTCTATCATTGTGTTAATTTATTCTCATTATGCGTTGTTCTTGAGGACATATATTAATAATGTTTGTATTAAACGGGGAGTATCAATGGATATTCTTCAATCATATTATAATTTGTCAATCTATTTATGGTTTCAAAAGGAAACCAATTGTAAATAAAGTGCCATAGAAAAATAATTACATGGTCTCTGTATAAACGATCTGAAGATATTAAAAAAAAAATCATTGCTTAGTATTGGATTATTATAGCGTAATATTTTTTTTCTCAATATTATTCAAAGTATTATTGAACGATAATTCAAGAGACTTATTAAAAAAGCTCTGGATAAAAATATAATACGTATTTCCATAATCCATAACTTTTATTCAGTAGCAATAACATTAAACGGGAGTGTTACCAATAGGAGCACTCGTTCCTAAAATCGTTATATTTACATTGTATCTTTGTATTCCTTTTCTAATGTTTACCAAGTGGCAGGATTCTAACCTTTTAAGCCTTTAATGTTTCTTGAGAGTAGCTTTATTTTATACTGCATAGTTTCTAGGAACAAACTCTACCCGTATTTATATTTAAAATAATGATAATGAAAAATGTAAAACAATACACTAAAAAAAGAAAATGGCAACAAAAATTACAAACAAAAGTATAGATTTTTTTAAATTTACACTTTTTTGAAGCATCAGATAAGTGTTTTTTTTCTAACAAGAGATAAATATTAAAAATTAAAAACACGACTGCAAAAAACAAACATTGCTCTTCAATATGATTCCATCGTGATTTTGTATTATACTAGCAAATACCCAAATATTAACTATACTATAGCAGCAAATAACATCAAGATGTTATGACTTCGCAATAGATATATTTTCGATGAAGATGTAGGGTTATATCGAATTATTCCCATTTAAACTGTTCCAGTATGTGATCGATCTGCTAGCGGTTCTTTTCTTAATCATTTTATTATGAGGCAAAGCAATCCTTGCTTTGCCCGGTGGTAAACACAAGTTCTTATTTTTATTAATAAGTTCATCTTCGTAATATATCTTCGATGGATGTTAAATCGAGAGTGTACCTGATGCACTCAATAGTTAGCCTTCAATCTCATATAAATGCCCCGCTTGAATTTTTAAAATCGGACGATTGTTTGCAGAGGCATTATTAAGAGCTCAAAAACAGCGCCCCAGGGGCACTACAGTTCAACAGGAACAGCATAGTTCAGTGCCCCAGAGTTTTATATTAAATAGTTCAGTCAGAAGATTAGTTTATTTATCAGATCTTAAAAGTGGATTTAATCTGTGTAACATTTGATCAATAGAAAATTAGTTTTTAGGTAAAATAAGAATAAAGAAAGAGAAGATATATATATATATATATATATATATATATATATAGTCTATGAAACTCCGGTAACGTAAGAATTCCAACGCGGGGTCATACAGTAAAATCGGTTCAGCCGTTGAACTGATACGGTGAAACAAATAATACATGCACCCTAAATATATTACACTCCTTTTTGGGCAGTTATGTAAACTCGATATTCAAAAATGAATTGAAAAAGTGAAACTTTTTCTTTATGAATTAGATTTTTTAATTTAATTTTTTTTTTAATTAGATTTGTCATTTTTAATCATTATATTTTTTTTATAACAATATAAAATTCAACTAATAACATAAATTTAAACTTTGACGTGAAACAAGAATTACCGAATTAAAAATTATTATAGACGATCATGCATAACAAAATCAAAACAGAAATCTAAGCTGAGGTCATTTGAAGATTGTGCTTAGGGAAAAATTCATACTAAATTAGATTTTCAAAAAAAGGTTTTCTAGTGAAGGGTATATAAAGAAGGTAAAAAGTTATTGCCTATAAGATTTCAACAAAAAACCGTGCGAAAGTTCATACACTTGATCTATATTTATGAAGCCATACGTGTAATGTTTGCAATGTTTAACTTGATCATTACTTATGTGTATAATTATTTTTGATATATGAAATGGCCACGACATGAAACCCTATTAGCGAAGTTGTATTATGAAAATGTACTTCTTAGCTTCTAAATAATTTTTAATAAAACATTAAAAATAATATATTAATTTTAATAATTTAAAGAAATTTAAAATCAAAAATTTCGTGGAGTAGAAGAAACATGAATACAACTCATACATGAACTTAAGTTGAATTATAGCCAAGATAAATAATGTTGTTATTTAAACTAACAACCCACGAATACGAGCTCGTATTCTAAATCAGCATTTTGTATTTCGTTTGTCACTATGTGTGTGATTTAGTGACGAATTTTATAAAAAAATATTTCTCGCCGTTAAGTGAAGCAAAGATAAACTGTAAAACAATATTTTTCTTTATTTAACTTATTGATTTCAAATTGATGATTAATGTAGTTAATTGTAGTTAAAATGTAGTTGACGAAAAGAACGTCAACTGTTTTCCATCACTCACTGAGTTATTTCCTGGCTTGTTTCCTTTGCATATACAGAGTGATTCAAAGAAACGGGAAATTTTAAAAATGAAATAACGTTAATGAAAAATTTTTTTTAGAAAATGAATTTTATTTCATGTAATTATACAAATGTTGCCATTTTAGGATACATACATTTTAGTTTATTTTTTAAAGATGACATCTTGCAGGTGACCTACTCTTCTACGTAAACACTCACGAAGTCTCTTCGTTAAATTGTTCATGGTTTGACGTAACATCTCAACTGGAATTTCCGCAATTGCTTCTCTGATCTTTGCCTTCAGTTCGTCCGTTGTAGCAGGTCTACTGTGGAACACTTTGCTTTTAAGGTGATCCCACAAAAAGTAATCGCAAGCTGAGAGATCAGGCGATCTGCCAGGCCATCTAATGTTACAATTTCGTGAAATGACACGTCCAAACAATCGGCGTACAGCTGCCATCGATATTCGTGCAGTATGTGACGTTGCTCCGTCTTGTTGAAACCAGGCTGTGTTAATAATTGGTGGAAATCTCTTTTGTGGTTCCACAACAAAGGTTTCAAGCATGGCTACATAACGAGACGACGTCACTGTAATCGCAAGACCGTTGTCATCCTCAAAAAAATAAGGGCCTATAACACGGTAAGATGACATAGCACACCACACGGTCACTTTCTGGCTGTGCAACGGACGCTGGTGTAGCTGCGTAGGATTTTCTTGTGCCCAGTATCTGAAATTTTGCTTGTTAACAAATCCACTGAGGTGGAAATGCGCTTCGTCTGACATCCACGGTTCGTGAACAAACTGTTCGTTATCATTTATCTTCTGAAGCATTACATTATAGAATTGTGCTCGCACAACTGCATCGTTCGGTTTCAGTTCCTCGACGATCTGCAACTTGTATGGATGGAATTGGAAGTCCTTCACTTCCAATTCCATCTTGAACTTCTTACATTCTTCATTCCATCTTCCACTTGAACTTGTATAGTTCAAGTGTTCTTCGAACACTTGAACTATGCAATTGTAAAGATGCTGAGAGACTACGGATTGAATGTGGACTTCGTGTGACAGCATCCTGTAAAGCTTGAACATTCTGTGGTGTACGGACGGTTCGCTCATGGCCTGGAGGTTTCTTTTTCATTGCCGAACCATTTTCTTCAAAATTAGATATCCATGTTTTAATTGCATGTGCTGATGGAACACGGTCGTGCCGTCCCAGATTAAAATAACGGAGAAATTCTCTACGCGCTCCCTTCACACTGTCATTGTTTTTGTAAAACGCTTTGATAGCAAATGTACGTTGCGCACCACTCCAAGGATCCTTGACAACTAAATGGCAGGTTAGGTTAGAGAGGCTGGCGCCACTTATCAAGTGGTACCAATCGCCCACGGCTACCAACACAACTTTCAAAATTTCCCATTTCTTTGAATCACTTTGTATATGACAAGTGAGCGGTTGATACACGTAAGCCGGTGGTGTATGGCACCACGCTTAGTCCGCTCACACTGTTAGGTAAGCTCTAGCAAACCAATACTGCAAATAAAACCAATAACAAAGCAAACCAATAACCAAATATGGACGCAAATTTAATTGTACGTTAATAAACCGATAAATGACAGGTCCATTTGTGGCAATACTGCAAAAGTTTTTGTGAGAAACAACCATATTAGAGTCAAAAGGAAATAAAAACCCGAAAATAACCGCAAGTTTATCGGATGATATAACCGAAGTGGATAAATGGATATTTACGATTATGGTAGTCAGTATATTGATATTTCATTATTGCATCATTTATAAGTCAACTTTCTACGTAAAATGGTGTATTTTAATCAACATGACGTACAATGACAGTTGACAACTAAATGGCAGGTTAGGTTAGAGAGGCTGGCGCCACTTATCAAGTGGTACCAGTCGCCCACGGCTACCAACTTCTACCAAGATTTGATCAGTAGAAAATTAGTTTTTAGGTAAAAGAAAAATAATGAAAGACAATTTTAATTGTACAGAAACTAGATAAAGTTTAAATGGTATATATATATATATATTCTTCCATATTAGCAAGCTATAAAAAAAAATTTGGTTTAAAGTGGTTGAGTTATTTTAATTCTCCTTATATAAAAAAGTATGTTCTGAGTTTATCTTATCTTGCTAAAACAAAAAATGGAATTTCAAGTCACGGACGTTTAAATAATCAACAGAGATGAGTATTCAATTAGGGTAGTACAAAATTCAAAAAATTAACTACATAACGAACACACATACACACTCCAATACACGTATCATATGAACGTTCTCTTGAGAAATATACATTTCTCCTTAAAAACCACCATTTCCGTTTACCAACATTTAAAGGATACAGAAACGTCATTAAAATAATGTAACTCGGACTGAGATATTTACATTTAACAAGTAGAAAACCAAATAAATTTATTTACCTGTGATAGTTTAATGCTAAAATATAAACGAAGATTATTTACATGTTTTAAATGCACAAACGTATTTCTCAGATTAATAAATAAACCAACTAATTAAATCCGTTTTTCGCCTCAGCTCCTATCAACTGTTAACATAAAGCTACGATAATAAAATAAAAGTGTTCCAAATACGTTCGAAAACTAATCATTTCATTTCCTCATAAATACATAAACATATTAAACAGTTGATTCATTTATCAGAAGGTAGTGTACTCAGCAAAATTAAAATATCTCCATTTTATACTGTCTAAAAATCACACAAATAAGCTAAAAGAAATAAAACAAGCTATAAGGGTAACGTAACAATTAAAAAAATAATAAATAAAAATAGTATGTAATCATTATAAAGGTATCAGTTTGATTTTTTTTTTTTTTTTAATTTATCAGCAACTTCGATGTAGAATGTAGCCTTTGCTTTTACTCTATCTTGGATTGTTATAATTTAAATTGGATACGATTTAAACTTGCTTACTTTTAGAACCTTGTCGCTTAACAATGTAAATTTAAAAATAAATTTAATAGAAAGATTGTTTTAAAACTTTTCTTTTTCTGAATAGGTTCATGCACTTCTTTATAGAATCTATTTAGAAAATTTGCAACTATTAAAAAAATAAAAAAATTCTGTATTGGTTGGCTGCTCAAGTTAATTATCTTTAAATTTATACTGAACGATAATTACCAACATAAAAACTTTCTGTTTCAAGGATATATTCTGGTTTAATTTTTTGTGTACAATATTTAAATATTTGTCTTCTAACGTAAGGTATCCTGCTATTATAGAATTAAAAATAACAAATAATGCAAAACCTTATATTAATTAGAAAGATAATAATCTTGAGTGAAATTACAATCCACTTTAAAGCTAAGCTTATTGAATGAAACCAGAATTGAAGAAACAATATATTTTGTTTATACTTACTCGTATTTCAACAGTAATAGGTGATACGATTGTCTATCTTTGAAATTGTAAACAATATGGAATGTGATAGTGATATTAATGAATTATTAAAATTTTTCCTGTAATTAAAACAAAATAAACTAATTGATAATTATTGAACGTTAAAAAAATAATCGGGGTTTTAATTTGATATATCTCTTGGATGTGTTGTATAGTGTTAATTTTCATTTATTTTTTATTAAAGTGTACGTTGCAGTCTCTCAACTTGTGAACACTAATCAATCTCATGGTCAAATGAGATGAGGATTATATTTGTGAGATGTAAATGAGGCGTTGTTATGTACAGACTCAGGCCGACCATTCGTGAGAGGTTAATTGAACCCCAGTCACCAAAGTACACCGGTATGCCCTGATGACGATTTCACCATTAGATCAACTCAGTGGGTTAGTGTTGATTTAAGACTAGAATCAATGAGCAAAAAGGACAGCTGTAGTCGCGTGCACGGCCATTAATTGATTCCTTATTTTTCCGTTTGATTGTGTCACCAGCAAATATGACGACTCCTGAAAAGAATACCGTTTGTATTTTGCGGTTTACTAAATGTGAATTTGTAGTTATAGTTCTATATACATTCCGTACAAAGTTTTAACTTGATCCTACAAGTGAAAACAGTGTTTGTTGATTTGAAACTACCGGATATCTGTGTAAAGGGAAGAGTTCGAGACGATCGAGGGTGACTGAAGAAAATGTTGAACATGTCAGGGAGTCTTCCCTGACATGTGAAAATTAGTTGTGAAAATAACTAAACTTCCCTTAGTTGTGAAAATTTGGTAGGAAGGCCATCTGCGGACTAGTTATACCCGTGATGATAGTATGGAGTGTTTTAAGGAAACGTTTACGTACGTCCATACAGTTTATAGCTTTACAGGCTTTGAAGCCTATCGATCACGATATGCGTACCGATTTCACGATCGAAATGTTGCAGCATGAAGATGACAACTTTTTTGATCGTATTGTGTTAAGTGATGAGTTAGCATTTCATGTTAGTGGAAAAGTTAACACACAATATCCCTATCTCGGGATCAGAAAATCCCATGAGCTCTTACAATATGAAAGAAGCTCCCCAAAATTAAATGTTTTCTGTACGATTTTCCGATATCAAGTTCACGGGTCTTTTTTTCGCTGAAGTAAGCATAACATAGTTACTAATTCGAATATGCTGTGTACATAGATCTTTCCTCAAATGCAAGATATATCACAGAAATTTTATGAGACAAGATACGACACCTCGTCACTGGCGTAATTCTATAGAAGATCGGTTGATTGAGTTTTCCTCGACCACTGGGTCGGTCGGCTTGGACCCGATGATAAAGCTTGTTTGCGATTGCCTCCAAGACCATCCGATCTGCCCCATGTGATCTTTTCCTTTGGGTTTTTATAAAGAATCATTTATAAGTAGTTCCACTATTTACCGATCTACCCGATTTGAGGAACAGGATTGAAGCAGTTGTCGTCTTCATTACACTTGACCTGCTGGTTATGGTATGGGATAAACTCTCCTAACGATTGGATGTGTGCCGTGTGACGACGAAAGGTACGCATTAAACACTTTTACGGAAAAACTACAAGAGTTATCTTCTTCTAGGCGAGTTTTTACAACTATACAGGCCGTCTCTCACATCCCAATCGCCAAACTCTGCCATCCCGCCAACTTTCCTCCTCCAAATTCCTTCTCTCTATCGCTTCCATTACTACAGACATCCACTGCTTTGGAGGTCGTTCACGTACGCTCCTCTCTACTGGAGTCCATTCCAACATCCTTCTAGACCACCTGTACTCCTCCACTTTCCGAATATGCCCATGTCATTATAATATTCTTCCCTCCTAAACATCAGCCAGTGTACCCGTTACCCCAATTCTTCATCTGATCTCCTTTTTTCACACGCATCGCATTCCAGAAACGGAGACAAAATAAATAAATTCAAAATCCCGATTTTTCTTTTTCGTACATCCTGTGTATTTTATTGATTTAAATATTAAATAACATCATACCTTTTATCACGTAATAGGTTGAATGCACTCTTTAAAAAAAAGGAAAGACCAGAAACCTGCTTTACTTTTTTCGATAAATGATTTTGGCATACTTTTTTTAGCTTTTTTAGAACTGACAGATCTTTTGTAACAGGCCGCCCATAACTGTTGCAGTTGCAGGCGACCCGTACTTATTGTTTAGGCAATGGTATTAAAAGAATACACCATAAAATATTTAAATTGTTTTTAAAGAGATTATTACATTTTAGAAAGTATTTCCAAGGAACAAACTCATAAATAAAAAAACTTCAAAGAAATTTTTTATTATGGGCCTGACCGTGTATAATAAACGTAATTTTCTTTGTACCCTATTACAATACCTTATTTTCATTCCGATCATAGAAATTAAAATCCATCATTTTATTTTTTATAATTCATTATTGTTTATTTTTATTACATACAGAAAATTTTCTTTTTGCAATCGAGAGGTTTTGTAAAAAAATAGTAGAAATTTATTTTTAGTTAAAGAGTTTCATGATAATTTATTTAGTAAGAATATTTTTAATTCTTTTAATATTATATTTTATTTATAAATTTAGTAAATCACAGTCTCATAATCCGACTTTATACAAAAAGGTTTTGATTTTATTTCCTTTTGATTGTTTCAAATAAACTTTAACTGGGAATTTGATATATTCTTTTATCCAGGTATAAAAAAATTCTTAGATGACATAAAATAAAATTATAAAATAACAACGATTTGACCAAACTATATTAAATTAACTATCAAGATAAAATAAATAATTAACTATGCAAACAATATTTGACGTCTCTTTTTTTAATAGTAAAATATTTGTCTCTTTGGAAAAGTACTATTTTATATAAAAATGACAACCAGAAATAAAATTATGCTATAGTATTAGAAAGAAATTTATGGATTAGGAATCTAATTAAAAAACATTCTAAGAATTATCAGATTTATTTATATTTTCTACCAGAAATAAATAGCTACATTATATATTATTTATTCATAAACTTAACTGTTTAAATAATGGTTTTTACTTTGGCATTGTACATATCCTTTGATTAATTTATCAAGGACTCAGCCATTAAAAAAGAAAAAAAATATTTTGCAAAATAAATAAAATACTTATATAACAGGTACGAAAAAAGAAAAAAATAGGAAACGATCACCAAAGCCATTGAAAACTAATGTATAGTAATGACATTTAATGACTAATAATGACAGGAAAAAAATATGTATATATGTATTTAAAAACAATTTAAAAGGAATCAGTATGTGTAATAAAAAGATATGAAAAAAAACAAGCAATAAAAAACCAGATACTCAATGGTAATGTAAAGATTATTTTTTATCAGTTCCATCTATATGTGTTCCATTCTAGAAACGATTGATTAGAAAATTATTATTACTATTTTTTACTACTACTACTACTATTTTTTTATTGTATCTTAAAATTACCGGTTAATAATTAATATTTTTGGATAAAAATTTATACCCATAACAGGTTTTTCAACCTGGATTACGGATAATCAAGGGGTTCCGTGCAATGATGTTTGGGAATACATGATTATAAAACATAATAATTATAAAAACGGCAAAAAGTATACATATAATAATATTAATAAGAGATAACTATACCAAGAATGTATACTAATAAATAAAGAAAGCTATTTTGTAATGAGTATTTTGATTTTTTTTAAATAAAAAATAATTATTGTATATTTATATATTAATTGAAATTGCTGCCAGTATTAGGAACATGATATAAAAGAACTGGAACTGCTGTTCAGAATGTATTTTTTTTTTTTTTAACGAAAAGGAGGTTAGTACGGAGCGTTTACATTTAATATGGAGTTGAGATTATTAATTAATGCTAATACTGATAAAACAGAAGTTTTATCAGTATCCTGGTACACCAAGAAATGTTATAAATTCCGCAAAAAATAAAAATAATTAAATTATATTTTTAACCAATGTGAAAATAGGAGTTTCTTATTTCCATCATTATATTTAATTTTTTTTTTTTTAATGAATGTTCAGATCTTTCTTATTACCAGATGCAGCATCGATTTGATGATTTTATTTTTACTTATACTTTAGATTAAGTTCCTCTGGTTCTCAGGTTTTAACCTTTTCTTTCAGGTAACTTAAATGGAATATTTTATTATAGAAAATTGTTCAGACTACATAGATGATTTTTTCCCCACAGTATTTAATTTACTGTAGGTTCCAATTTATCGAAATCATAAGTAAATTTGAATACAAAAAAACATAATATCCAGAAAGGGGTTTCCATTGAAACAAATTAAAGGACCAACAAAAGTAAGTGGCGAAACGAAATGAAGAATTTTGATGATGCACAACACCCTAGGGTAGCCGACTCCCCTGAAATCTTGGAGAACTTACAGATTTAACATATGCAATCGCTTTAGGCGCCAAATGTCCTCGATGTTATCTAGGATGATAACCGCGAGCCAGTTCACATATTTGTTCAGTCTCATTTTAATAATCGCTTGTTTTGAATCTCGAACGGTTGGCAATTCCAGATAATTATTTCAGTTTTTTCGCAAACCACGTCGCTTCTGTTATATTTTTAATAGTTGTTCTTAAATCGCTGTACGAGTTTGATGTTACTCTCACTTGTCGTCCCCCACAGTTGGATTACGTGGATCCAAATCGGTTCCAGGACAGCTGAGTACAGAAATTGCTTATTAAATAATAATAGTTGCGACCCCCTGCTAGCAACTAGTAAATTTCCTTGAACTTAATGTTAAGCTGCGTCGTTTTTACCTTGACGTGATTCCTCCTTGTCAGACGGCGATCCAGATGCAGTCTTAGGTATCGCACGCTGCTAGCATATTAAGAAAACGCTATTAAGTTAAACTCGCAGAAAGTTTTATTTGAAATATTTTTAGTCATCCTAGCAATTACATACAGTATAAAGATATACATGGTTTAATGAGATTAATTCAGATAATAAAAGTATCTTCACGTAAAATTTCAACAAAATTATATGGCTTTCTAGAATTCACGAATTTTAAATATGAGTTTAATAATATTTTATTTTATTTCGTTTCTCTTCACTGCTTTTGTTTTATTAACATTAAGATATAATTATTAAGATTATTAATTTATTATCATTATTAAGATATAATTTAGTAATAGTTTATCACCATTTTCGTTTCTTTTGAATTGCTTTTTTTACCTTCTTGAACGAAGTACAAGGAAGTATTGTGATCGCAAAAACTTTCTGTTTTTAGATTTCAACGGAAATATCGATTTTTACCATCCCTGAATCCATTTTGATTAGTTTCGGTATGACTTCTGTAAGTACGTACTTATGTGCATATGTACGTACGTATCTCGCATAAATCAAATACGACTAGCAGTAGAATGTTGAAATTTTGCATTTAGAACTTTTGTAACGTCTAGTTGTGCACCTCCCCTTTCAATTGCAATCGACAAGACCAAAAGTGACCAAAAAGCCCCAAAATAAAAAAAAATTGAATTTTGGAATTTATCTTAATTGCAGTAGCCCTCATTGAGAACTTTTCAACGGTATATCATAAGTGGTTTTCATTAGTTCCAGAGTTATAGCCAAATAAAATTTTAATTAATGAAATATTTAGACCTTACAAGTAATAATTGTTAATCTCTGATTGTAAAAAAATTGTTTGAATAAATAATAATTCAATAATAACAATAAAAAAATTTAAATCAGAAGTTATTAATGAAATAAAATTTTATGTACTTTTAAAAATGTGTATATGTAATTATAAGTCACCACGTGACTACAAGGAAGTCACGTGGTGAAGGAAGTCAGGTGGTGTACACATCAGATTTTTTATATAAATAGTGGTGTGTTAGCATATCCATATTTTTATTAAAAAAAAGCTATTTTTTAAATAAAAAAATTATAAAAATCATAATTTTAAAATAGATCTAAAAACATAATACTTAATAATTTTTCTTAATTCTAATTTAATAATATTAGTTTTTGAAGTCGCTGACAAAGTAACGGTCTAAAAATTAATCGTTTTTATGTTATCGACTTCAAAAAATTTTTAATTTAAGGAAGAATTGAAAGGATTTTTTTTCAGAATTTTTATTTTAATTTGGTTTTATAATAAATTTAATGTTTATTACATACATCAGTAGCATCTATCTACCTAGCTGATAGGCAATGTTTAAAAACAAAAAAAGTTTTTTTGTAATAAAATATTACTGCTTAAAAAAAAATTATTACCGTTATATTATTTAATAGTGTCATAATTAATCTTTTCCTATCTGACCAATCACTTTCGTTTAAGTGTTTAAGATAAGGCTTAATACAATTCTATTTGTTCAATTTCAACTATCAAAGATACAGTAAGAACCAGTAGCTTAAGTATTCAGATTTAATTAAATGATATGTCAGTCAGAGAAGAGGAATCTGACAGCTTTTATAATTTAGGTTAATAATATTTCATATTGCACTGCCCTAAGGATGGACAAGAAGTTTCCCTAAGGACCTGAGCGTCGTCTCAGATATGTCCGGGGGGGAAAAAATCATACATTTAAGCCTGTCAGTGTAAGTCAGTCAGTTACCCTTGTTACTAATATCTCCAAAATTACTGAAGGACTGTAGGCAGAACGAAATCCCTTCGTGTAAGAGGACTTAAAACTCTTGAATGGACTTTTCTTCTCGTTTTTCAAGTCTTTTGTTTCCACCTTTATCTGTTGTGTTTATTCCTTTTATCCCGACAAATATTCTGCTGGTTTTGGCTTAACACATACAGTTTTTACGTACAAAACCCCTTTTTTTTACTTCTTCGATGTACAAAAAATCAACCGGAGATAAAAATCCGGTATCAAATTTATCCCACTTGGTAAGATTATTTCAAACATATAATTTTCTTTTGTCTCAAAAACGAAACGATGTATTTAAAGTATTGTTTAAAGCCAACCTCTAAAAATCATTATGTGAATTATTTCAAATGTCTTCTTCAATCAGCTTGACGTACCACAAAACGTTTTCAATACAAAACCAAAAATACCAAACTGACATTTTTTTAACTATTATTAATTGGTTTATTACAATATATTATTAACTAGCAGGAAATCGTCACAAATACAATTAAACGTCACGAATGACATTTAATTTATATTAATATTAGATTTGCAATTCTTATTTCTGTATTGCCAATAATATATATTATCAGGTCCTTTGGCGTAGATTATTTATAAAGAATAAATCAGAAATAGTGGTAAATTAATTGGCAGAAGGATATTTATTATCTAAATTGTGGTTCTCTGTCTCTAAAAGATGAATGAAACCACATCCAAAACTGTGTTAGTTTTTCTATGAAACCAAGACATATTTGTTTTTTTTTTTTGTTTTTCTGACTTCCTTTATTATTTATTTAATAATAATTTATCTATTCTTATTTTATACTTTTAGAAACAATTTATGAAATTACAGATTGCTATATTTCTGCCAATATCGGAATAATTTGTTTTCATGGAGCAAACGCCGTTTACGAATTTCATTGTTTTCTATCTTTTTTTTTTAAATTTGTCATCTCAAACATTCCAACGTAATTTAAATTGTAGCCTATCTGAATTTAAAAACAACAACTTTTACTCGAAGAAAAGCATTTTGTAAAATTTGTTAAAATTAATTAATTTTGATTCTTTATTATATAAAATAATACATTTTTTTGCTTTTTAATATTTACAATATATTCTCAAAAATGTATTATTTCTTAAAAATGCTAAATATAGAAAATGTAAAGCCGAACCCACTGGCTGAGTAGGTAGCGTCTTTGCATTTCGTGCGGAGGTCCCGTGTTCGAATTCCAGTCAGTTGTGTGATATTTTTTCAAACGCTACCAATAATTTTCACCGGGGTAATGATAATAATTTTCACCGGGATATAGCTGTTTTTTGATGCTCGCTTTCATAACAAAAAAAATTATAATAAAAATAATTCTTCGTTTTTAATATTTTTGCTATTGTAAAGAATACTAAATTTTTTCGTATTTTAAATCTTGGAAGCAATTTTTGAAAACTGTTTAAAACAAAAATCATTTACTATTTATTGGTATAATGTCATGTTCTTATCACAACAGTCTCGTCTTTGAACACAAAGACGAGACTGTTGTGATAGTTTAGCGAAGTAAATAACAATTTACTTCCCTAAACTTCCACTTACAGCATGGTATATTGTCATACTTGATAAGAAATATCATATAATACATGTTAAAATGTCATGACACTTGCATTAACTACAATACTAATAAATATTTTGCATAACTATAAGTTTTGTATTGATAACATTTCTTGGGGTAATACACTGATTGTTAAACAATTATATATATATATATATATATATATATATTGCAATCAATATATACCGTAATCAATATATATTGATTACCATGAAAATTGGTTTTACTAAATTAAGCGACATAATGCTTTTAGAAATAGAGAAAAATTACTTTTTATCTTAAAGTTTGCCTATAAGTTTTGATTTCTTTCTTGCTGGGTGAAGGTAGTTTGTGTACTGTATTATTTTCTCAACAAACGGTTAAATTAATCTGTTGCTTTGCACTATTTCTCTTACTCGTTCTTCTGATTGTGATGGATTTAAAGCATCTGAGGTACAAGAAGCACTAACCAGAGTCGTTTTCTCTGCGTTTATTGATATTTGCTATACAACCAGTGATAATTGTGAACTGAATAAAGGTGTACTTTATACAACTAATATTACCTGCATTACGATGTGGTTGGCGTGCGGATTTGCAACAGCAAAAAATGGTAACCGGGAAAAATATACTCCTTGCTTTCTTTTGTAAACCATTCATATTAAGTTGTTCTGCTTGGGAATGGGTGTGCCATTTTCGAACGTTGGGATTTCAGTTTAAGTTATTTACAACCGTTTGATTATGAGATCTAAAAAATTGTAGCCTCTTAAATTATTACTTCTTTTTTTTACTGTTTAGCCTCCGAAACCACTGTCAGGTATTATTTCAGAGGATGAATGAAGATGATATGTATGAATGTAAATGAAGTGAAGTCTTGAACAGTCTCAGGTCGACCATTCCTGAGATTTGTGGTTAATTGAAACCCAACCACCAAAGAACACCGGTATCCACGGTCTATTATTCAAATCCGTATAAAAGTAAAACTACGTTTACTAGGACTTGAACCTTAGAACTTTCGATTTCGAAATCAGATGACGAGTTCACCACTAGACCAACCCGGTGGGTTTGAATTATTACCTTTTTTTACCTCCGGGACCACCATTAGGTATTTACATAAGATAAAAAGTAATTTTTCTCTATTTCTAAAAGCATTATGTCGCTTAATTTAGTAAAACCAATTTTCATGGTAATCAGTTAGCATCTATTATTTTCTTCTTGGGGAGAAGTAGTAAATTACTTGGAAATTTATTATAATTTATACTGTGAGCTGTTTAATTTATTTTGTACTTCGTTAATTTTATTTTATGTTTACGTACTGAAAACATTTATATATTTCAGTAACATTCAGTACGTAAACATTAAATAAAATTAAACATTTAATAAAACATATATATATATATATATATATATATATATGTTTTACATATGTACATGTATATGTATGGGGTATGCATACTTATTTCATTTCAGTATTTTGTAACGGTTTGATGTATCGTATAATTTATGGTAATGATAATAATGAAATTACCAATTAATGCAAACAAATGTATTAATATTACTTCTGTATGATGTACACATACCACCTACCTCTTTCATCCAGAAAGTTCAAATTCCTATCAGGCTAGTGATTTTTCACATACAACAAAATTGTTCGCTGTTAAGGCGCTATAACTAAGTCTGTAATAGTAACAGAAAGTAAAAATGTAATTTTAAGTTTTAATTAGATTGCATGTTGGGGGTGAAATTTAAAATGGAATGTTCAGTTTTATATAATTAGGTAATTCAATGCCGGCCTCCGTGGCGCGAGTGGTAGCGTCTCGGCCTTTCGTCCGGTGGTCCCGGGTTCAAATCCCACGGTCAGGCATGGCATTTTCAACACGCTACAAATCATTTATCTCATTCTCTGAAGCAATACTTAAGGATGGTTCCAGATGTTAAACAAAAAAAACAAAAAAATGATTTGAACCTCAGAACTTTCGACTTCAGAAATCAGTTGTTAAACAACTGATTCACGACGATGAGTTAACCGTTAAACCAGCCCGGTGGGCTAAAAGATATAAGAAAAATAAAATAATATCCTTAATTAATTAACTAAAATATAGGATTACAAGGTATTTTTAAAACCCACGAAATTTTTACACAAAAAAAAACTAAAGGATTCCATCAAAAACATAAGTTTAAAAATTAATTAATTTAAGTCTCAAGTTAACTCAAGTTTGATTACACAAAATAAAAAAAAAATAAGATTTCTGATACACCTGTCATTAAAGAAACCAAAAATAGCATCATGTTTGCAACGTCACAAAACTTATCTATATCGTTAATTTAAAAAGCTTTTACAGTTTGTAATTTAAACCACTCAAATGTTTTTTTTTTTTTTGTTTTTTTATATCGGCAGACACTCTATTAAGTATATTGGCCAAGTTAACAAGGTTAACTCTGTCACGAGTATGTAACAAGTAGCTTGTTACTCTAAGAAGTAAATTTCCATAACAGGAATAAAATACAGAAAGAACCTTAATGATGAAGAATTTGTGTAATGGTAAAATTCCTAATTCTCCAAGCAGACTAAGTAGAAAAAAAAAATGAATGCGATTTGAGACATATAACTTTAATTATACGCTTCTGTATTTTGAACATGGCCGACTGTACAATCATATACCTCACCCCCAGCATGCAATTCCTTAGAATGGCGAGATTTCGTTAGAGCATAAAGTAATATTTTAAAGTATCTATAGTGCATGAGTGGTTTATAATTTAAAGTTTTTTAAGAAAACCGTAAAGAGTAATATTAACACGCCTGGACAATAATGTAACTCTTGCCAGGTATTTAGGACCATCTGCGACGTTATTAGATCAACAGCTTCAACAATTCTCTGATTTAAATCGTTCAGATCTCAAATTTGTTTTGTTACACTCTACTTTTTTTTAAATACCCAAGAAAAAAAATGCAAAGGAGTGATATCTAGAGATCTAGGTGGTCATAAAGTTGAATCTCCTCGACCGATCTAACATCCAGGGAGTGTTGTTCAAGAACATGGTAACATGTACTCGTGTGTTTCGTGTGGAACACCACCTTGCTGGAAACCTGCATGAATCTGAGGAACAGCAAAGTTCTCAGACATGTTGCGGTACGTGTGTCCTGTCACGTTTCTTTTAAAGAAAACGGACCGAAAACGCCATTTTTTTGCAGTCCTAACCAGACATTGACTTTCGGTATGTCCCTTTCATTTTTGATTATTGTATGAGGGGGTTTTCAGTATTCCATATTCAACATTTGTGTCTGCTAACTTTTCCACGCGTATGAAAGGTTGCCTCATCACTAAATAATATCGTTTTAAGGATTGTTTTCGACACGACGTATTACCTCTGTAGCAAACTGATATCGTAGGCGGCGATGTTTAAATATGATGGATTTGTAACTTGTATGCTCGCAAACGGAGCCGTTTACGAAGTATCGTGAACAGTGGGACGACGAATTTAGAGTTCGTAACTAGCCCGCCTCATTGACTTTCTAGGACTGCCAGTGAATCCATCACGTACACGATTCACAGTCTCGTCACTAACTGAAAATTTTAGATGATTTCCAGGTTTGTGAAACCAAGCTTCCAGTCTCTTTTAAGTTGTATCCCACTGACGAATAGACTCAGATGTAAAAGGATCGATATTCCATTCAGTTCGTACACCCTGTTGAACACACGAAACTGATTGAAACTCCGCAAACCTAATCACGCACTAAACCGTCTGTTGTGTGGTTCACATTTTGACTGACTACCATTGACCACAATTGCATTATAGGTCGGCTTGCCGGTGCATACATATTCCACTGACTTTGAGAGTATACAGAACAAATTTTGGAGATATTTGGCTGGCGATTGAGCCTATATTTAAGAGATTACGACAATTGATTTTCTGAAAACAGGCCATTACTTTTGGATACCTTTAGTCCCGAAACCCTATGTATTTATCATATTCTCTTTGATTGAGAGCTAAATCTAAAAACACCGCTAAATATTTAAATATAGTTATGTTTTAAATTTTCATACAGGAACACAAGCCAGGTATTCTATCGTAATCAGTACTACGACAGATTAATTGACCATCCCAAAAAAAATTACCTAAATTTTTTAAGTAAATTACCTAAATTAATTAACTGAAAACATTATATTTAGTTCAATTATTACCAGTTCAACTTTGACAAATCCCGCTCCATATTAGGTTTAGCAAATTGCGCTTCATTAGCAATATAAAACAACAACAGTATCAACAAAAGGTGTTGCCGTACAATTTAAAATAATTTTTTTTAAAAATGAGTACCTTCAACATTAATAAATTTTAATTTTAATTACAAATATTAATTTCATAAGCCGTTCTGAAAGTCAATTACGTAATGAAGGAAAATTTGTTGGTGCTGTAGGAATACAACTTTATCCTATTAATGTATTAAATACGAAAGCAGTATTACTCCTGGTAGCGCTAATAAACGTCACTAACGTGAATCATCTGTACATAACACCGATAAAAATATGAAATGTTTTCCTTTATCATTTTTTTTTGGAAGTGGAAAATTTCGTTTTTCCTTATTAGAAATTGTATTCTTATTTTCCTGTAAATTTCTATTTAATTTACACGACATTTATTCATAGTGTGATTGACAGTATGAATTCAACAATTTTAATTGAAAATATATTCAATAATTTTATTGAAAATGTATAAGATAACTTGAGAGTTTGACACTGTCATCATCTGAGTTTTGAATTATTAGATATTCTTCCCTCAATTATTTTTAAAAACTTAGTCCTGCCTCATAATTTTTGTTGTAAAGAACTTTACCAATACGTTCTAAGCGTAGTGGAACAGTGGACAGCGGCACTGATAAGAGTTAAATCAGATTTTAGGAGCTAATCACAAGTTTATATATTTGGAAAAAAAATCATTATGCGATAAATATAGACTATCTAAATTTAAATATAAAAAAAATATATATTTAATATAAAAAATACTACTTCTTACCTAGTATGATTTTTTGATAAAATGTCCAGTCATAATCGAATGTTGACCTATAGTTAAAAAATTCGAATATTATTATAACATATACGAGTTATATGCTGTCTGATTGAATGTAATACAAAAATTCCAAAAAATGCTTATTTTTAATATACGTGATATGAGCGATAACTTTTATTTAATTACTTTTTCTGACCGAGTACGGTACCTCATCTTGATCGTCGCTTGACATGGAAAGAACCATGCGAAAGAGAAGAGAGAACAGCTAAAACATCAGGTTTAATGAGCTTTAATTTTATTAAGCCGGAATTCACATTTGTCGCTGTCCAACAAATTTTTAATATAAAAGGTTATTCTGAAATCCATTTGGACGTATGGTGTACAACTATAGGATACGACGAGCAACAGCAACATTGGGGTTATCCAACTCTTCCGGAATAAGTTGGCGAGAATCATTACAGAGGCACCGTAGTTTGCACGGAACGAAGAAATTCATTACTATCTAGAACTGCCTTATGTCCGCGAGGAAATCAATTCGGTTCGTATTATAAATAATAGCTAGGTAATCATGTGAACTATCTAGGCTGAATCTCCTAGACAACAGTGAGGATTTCCGGCTGCTTAAACGTCTTCACGTGCTGGTCCTGGGGTAGTCTGAGTGTTCTTGGGCTAAGACGACATCCCTTAAGTGACGAGTATATTCTTTGTGCCTCGATATTATTCCTCTTTCTTTTCATTAACTAATTATGTGACTTGTTTCCTTTTTATTTTACGTTGTCCTTTAATATTATTTCATTTTTGTTTTCTCTTTGGGTTTTACAGGGTTTGTAGTTTTTATGAAGTGAATTTGTTCAAGTGCATTTATACAAGTGAACTATGTTTATACCAGGTGTCCTTAAAAGGTTAGTCCAAGCTCTAGGAAGTGATTCTACTTAACATACTGAAGAAAAAATTTCCAGTTAACGTAAGTCCGAAAACGCATATTTTTCTGTCTGTCCGCCATTTTGTGCTTTTTAAGAAAAAGGTTATTTTTCAAGAACGGTTGGAGATAACGCAATAAAATTTTGTAATTTATTTTATACTAAAATTTTTTGATAGAAAAAAAAGAACGATTCTCTTTGTTAACAAATTTCAAAATGGCGGTCGTTTCAATTTTTCAGTCCTAAATATCTTAGGAATTATTAGATTTATCAAAGTGTGTTGCTATTATAAAAATTATGAAGAATTTATTTTTGAATAAAATGACACCTTAGTCGTAAAAATTCGAAGAAAAACAACAGAGTCACTGCAAAATGAACCGATCTGGCGCCCATCTTGTTTTTTTTTATTATCGTGACTCACTTGATAACTAAATCAAATTTTCTGAATAAAATTGCTAAAAATTCAATATTATGGATATTTTAATAATAATTATTGTTAGAGGTAGCCTAGAAAAAATCAATTCTCAGTAATAGAAAAATGTGAAAATCAAATACATAGGTTTTCAAACAAATTTTGAAAATTAAATTTAAAAAAATGTAAAATACATATTCAAACAAATTATATTAATCGGAAAGGCTACAAATAGATATTCTGTGATAATCGCAGCTGAAACTGCTGGTTTTTTTTACTTACATTGTTTTTCTTTCACTTGTGAACAAAACAGTTTCCTGTTGTATTACTTCCATTGAATTGCGATATTTGTGCTCTGAATTTTGAAAATTTTTATTTTTTTATTGAAAATTGTAATTGACCGTGTTGAGTGTTATTTAAAATGAGTCAAAGTTATGCAAATAATGAATTCGCTGATATGCATTTTACATACGATGTTGCCAATGGCAGTGTGAGAGAGGCAGAACAGCTTTACCGAGAAGAGTATCCAAACCGCCGTCAGCCAGATAGAAAATTATTTTCACGTCTTCATGCACTTTTAAGTGAAACTGGGAGCTTTAAATCCGTCATTGTTGGTAATGGTAAACCTAAAACGGTTTCAATGTCACAGGTAGAAAAAAAGGGTTTTGAGCAAGTTTGCACGGGATTCAAAATTATCGTGCAGAATATTTGCTATCCGAGAAAACATATTTCGTAATACAGTATGGAATATTTTACACTCACAATTATTGTACCCGTACCATCTAAAACGAATACAACCTCTTCTACCAGAAGATAACCAATCAAGGATTGCATTTAGTTGGTGGTTAATTAAAACGTGTGCCCCTAACCCGGATTGGATAGCTAAAATTATTTTTACAGACGAGGCGTCTCTCGCTAAGGATGGTATAAACAACTTCCACAACCGACATTTTTGTTGTGAGGAAAATCCTCATGCAGTATTTCAAGCAGAGAGTCAACAAAGGTTTTCTCTGAATGTTTTTGGAGCAATCTACACGGATAAGCTAATCGGGCCTTTCTTTTTGCCACGTAGATTGACAGGTGACTCATATTTGGAATTCATAACAAATTACCTACCTGAACTTCTAGAGAACGTTCCTTTGCAAAGCGCAATGAACAAGTGATTCATGTCTGAAGGTGCGCCTGCCCACAAAATTAAACTGATCGTTTTCTAGAAAGATGGATTGGTCGGGGCGGTCCTATTCGTCGGCCTGCATGCTCCCCAGATTTGAACCCATTAGATTAGTATCTATGGGGATATGTAAAGTCTCTTGTTTATTCAACACTGATTGTCGATGTTCATCAACTGGAGGATAGAATTTTCCGTTATTTTCAGACAATCAGGGAGTAGTCAGTAATTTTTGTTAGTGTACATCAGTCACTAAACGTGTGGATTGTTGTGTTAGAATGAATGGAGATCACATTGAACATTTGCTGTGATTCTCATCAGAAAACAAACAAAATTTCACATGCTCTTTCAATAATTATTATTAAATATCCGTAACGTTGAATTTTTAGCAATTTTAATCAGAAAATTTGACTTAGTTATCAAGTGAATGACGATAAAAAAACAAGATGGCCGCCATATCGGTTGAACCTACTTCTTGCAGTAACTCTGTTGTTTGTTGTCCGATTTTTACGACTAAGGTGTTCACAAAAAAATGCTTCATAATTTTTATGATACGACACATTTTGATAATTCTAATAATTCCTAACATATTTAGGATGGAAAAATTGAAAACACCACCATTTTAAAACTTTTTAACGAAGAGTATCGTTATTTTTTCCTATTAAAAAATGTTAGTTTAAAATAAAGTACAAAATTTTATTGCGTTATCTCGAACCGTTCTTGAAAAATATTTTTTCTTAAAAAACACAAAATGGTGGACTGACAAAAATACGCTTTTTTGGACTTATGTTCAGTGAACATTCTTTCCTCAGTATGTTAAGTAGAATCACTTCCTAGAGTTTTGCCTCATCTTTTAAGGACACTGTATATCATCGTATTTTTCTTGTACCTATACCACATATGAACTATTGTCTTATGTATGTGTTTTATTAAGCAGATTCATTGCAAACTCCTTATCAAGCGCTTATTGTAATTGATTCGTTTATTTCAAAAACCTGTTATGTGCAATGATATTCATATGGATTGTAACGGGTTTCCGAACTAAATGATTCAATTCTCTTTGCTTATGATTCCTTCTTGGAACCGACTGTAAAAAAAAACGAATTCTGATACAAACGAAACTACTTTTTCTAGATTATAAATAAAATTGAATATTGCAAAATAAAACGTCACAAAAGTAATTTATAATTATAGAACGTCCTTGGATCTTAATACTTTATATCCAGGAATGTTTGTCTCATAGGAAATAGGGATATAAAAAAGGACAGAAGTGCGTCTTTACACTTCCTACAAATGAAACACGTTTCATGTTTTAAAGTGTTTTCATAAAGTAAATAATCGGATTGGCAATTTTTTTTATCGCAATAAAAAAAAATAGTAATATACTTAAGGTACAAAAAAAATTTAACAATATTTTATTTTTAAATGACACATTGCTCAAGGAAAAAAATAAATTGTAATTTAATGTTTATTTTCTTCTTTTTTTATTTATTTTTTTTAGTAATTATATAACTACTTAACTAAAAAATTTTAATGCGCGCGCTGACACACGTATATATAGCAAACCACTCGCTTGTGCTCTTTCATACTTTGTGCTGTTAATTTTTAATTTCAATACTTCCTACATTTTTAATCACCTACTTAACGTATTTTAACCTGTCTATCTCCTACAGTTTTTCGCTTTTATAATCCCTTCCATAATTAAATTGAAGTATTTATTTAACTAATTCTGCTTTCTTAGTAACCTGCATCACGTGCCTACCTAATTTTTTATTCGGGTTTTTTCCTCAGCTCGTTTTAAAACCTTTTCATTTAACTAAGCTTATTTTCTACATTTAAAATTCTTCGTTTTATATCTTTCTAGCTTCCTAATTTTCCATATTATCCTTCCCATTTGAGTATACCATTTACGGTCTACTCAAATATCTTTCTTACATCACCTTATAAATTTCTCTTCTGTATAACAGCCCTCCCTTATTTTTTATTTTAATATTCTCTTAAGATTTTTCTTATTCCATGACCATTTTACATTACTGCTAACACAAAAAAATATTTTGAATTGTAGTGAAACAATTTATACCATTATACAATTTTTTGATAATTTTCATTACTTTTATTTTTGTCTTATTTACCTTTAAATTAAACTTTGCCCCTATCATTGAAACACTGACAATTATTTCTTTTAACTGATTTACTTGTCATAGTGTGGTACAATTTTTATCTGAAATATTGGTTGTACTTGTGATTATCGTGATGGCTTGCATGATATGACTAACTCAAGCAATAACTATAAATATTATCTACTAGCAGGACAACTAATGTAATAGTTTTTTATTAAAAAAATAATCGTTTTATCAAATCATAGAAACAGAATTTTTTACATTTTTCTTAGATCTTCTTTCTTTATATTGACAAGATAGCACGCTAATCATCTTATAATTATGGTTACATTATTCATTCATTTTTATTCATGCAAGCGTAATCTTTTTTTTTTTTAGATGAAATTTTCATTATCTTTTCAGACTTTCAAAAGATCTGTTACGTTATTCATCTTTTCACGTACGTGTTACTTTAAATAACGTTTAAATGCTTAAACATGTTTCTAGCTTCTTTTACAAACTTGTATTACGTGAGTGGCATACCTCTTCACAGTGGAATCCTCTATCACACTATCTGGCATCTTCCAGTTATTCTTGACTGAATAAGCAAAAGACTTCAAATCTTCTTCATTCATGTATTAATCTGTATCCTTTTATTATTATTTATTTTTTTAATAAGCTCATAGTGTAATGAAATAATTTTTCATGTAAAATATAGTTAGAACGTAAAACACAAATTTAGTTTATATTCAAAATAGTTTAAAAATAATTTGATAAAACTTTTATTTATCATCATAAAATTAATAAAAACCATGAACTAACTGAAAAATTAATAATTGGTTTTGACTGGTTTGATGCAGTTTTCTATTCCTTTTAATTCTGTACCATTATCTTAGCCGCAAAATATTTCTTATATCATATCGTTTCATATATTTTAATCTTACTTTCTCCTTTATAGTTCTTACCCGTAGAATTCCTTAATGAATTAGATCCAGTAGTCGAGGATGATTTTATGCATGAGCTACTAGCGCATGTATAGCCTTATTATGCTTTTAACAATATCATGTCATGAGCGTTTCTATTTTTCAATCCGTTTTAAAATTTGCGTCATTTTTTAATCTATTGACTTACCTAATTTTCAAACTTCACCGGTTTCATCATATATAAAAAGGCACTGTTCTATTACTTTAACTTTCAGTGTTTTACTGCTATAGATTACTACACTTCATAGAAATATTTTAATGAATTTTGTTCTAAGTTTGAGACCAGCAGATTTTTTTTTTATGTATAAAAGCAATCCTGGCTTTTTGCTCGCTTTAGTAATTTTTATATAAAAGGATATTATTATTTTGATAATACTTTTTTATATATAACTAAGAATAGTAGTTATTGTGTTAGTCTTCGAGAAAGAAAAAATTGTGTTTTGAGTGGAGACCCAAAAAAATATCCAGACTGAAAATATCTTTATACAGATATTTATATGTTTTTTTAAATTTTTCCATTAATAATTTTTAGCCTACCGGGCTGACCTAGTGGTAAACTCGACGTCAAAACTCAGTTGTTTAACAGCTAATTTTCGAAGTCGAATGTTCTGAGATGCAAATCCTAATAAAAGTTAGTTGCTTTTATACGGATTCAAATACTAGACAGTCTAATCTATTTTTCTGTTTAGCCTCCGGAGCCACCATAAGATATTACATCAGAAGATGAATGAGAATGATATGTATGAGTGTAAATGAAGTCTTGTTCAGTCTCAGGTCGACGGTAATACCTTACGTGGTTCCGGAGGCTAAACTGAAAAATAATACTAGACAGTGGATACCGGTGTACCTTGGTGGTTGGGGTTCACTTAATCACACGTCTTAGAAATGGTCGGCCTGAATCAGTACAACACTACACTTCATTTACATGTCATATGCATCATCCTCATCTCATTGGATCGTTAGGGGGGTTCTTTTTGTTCATTAGTTGAATAGATTTCAACGTACACATTAGGGGAAGAAATTATTAAATTTTACAATAATTATTCTTCGTTTTCTTTCTTAGTTTTTCCCGTATTACAACCACTCTATTTTTACATTTAATTTTAATTTTCTGACTGTTATTCCAGCGTCCTAATGCCTAAAATTTTCTTTTAAAATTACTACTTGTTTAATAAAACAAATTACATACTCTTATATAAGTAATCAATCCCAGATTCAGAATTAAACGTATTGAACAACAGTTCTCAACTTTCAAATTTCTCTGTAATTATATGAAAATCTTTTCAGATGGTTTTAGAGACATTATTTTAATTAAAAAATGAACAGATGAACAAATGAAATGAATAAATAGTTTTATATTTACTCGTCAAAGTTTAGAAAGCTTATTTGGAAATAGATTGCTGGATCGTTGACTAGCTTCTTTCTACTTACGACGTCATGTCGAGCTACACGAGATCCTCCACTGTACTGTTAACAATGCCAGCACTACTTCAAGTAAACCGACTGCACATCAATATTTTTATGGTTTTCTAAACTTTTGAATAATACTTTAATTTTACATTTATTATTTTCCTACTATTAAATTTTAATTTAATTTTTTTTTTTCACTAAATTCATATTAATTTGAGTATAATCTGATCTTTAAAAAAAGAAGAAAAAAGAATAATTTTCATTTTTTTTATTGCCCTAAATATCAAATCGTAAACCTAAACTTAATCGTTCTTTTAAAAAACTTTAAATAATAGATTATGTAGTTGACTGCATTGCTGAATTTATTCAAGCAGATTAAAATTAGTTCTTATTCTGGTTATTTTGTTTAAATTAACTAAATTTACTTTGCCTAACATCGGAATAATGAACAAACAACTCAATTATTTCTCATAAATGTTTAATTTTATTTAAATGATTTATCAAAAACATATTAAATTCCAAGGTTAAGAATGTATAATTAATAATTTGCAATTCCCTCCACGTGTTTCTTTAACCGCAATAATTTTTCATTTTTGTTTATTTATATTACTGTTTGAATAAGTAATAAGATTTACTATGAATGAATGAATAAAGTTGTTTTTTAATTCTTGCTTAAAATATTCATCATAATGAGTTTGATTAACGATGTGCAAATTTTATATTTCTATACATTTTTTTACTAAAAAAACAACTTTTTATTAATCTATTTAATCTATATTAGTAGCCATCCAATGAAGGGATCTTTTTACGGAAGTAATTTATGTCCTACTTTTAAGTTTTTAGATTATATTTTAAACTTTTTTTTTCGACAGGGAATTCACTTATAAAAAATGTACCTGTTATAAAATAAACCTTTAGCAGATCAAAAGATTGGAAGGTAAACTGTCTAAATTTAGCTAAGGCTGTCTAGGGAGTTCTTGCTTGGTGAACAAGATTGGTAATATTGACAGTTTATTCAATCGCTTTTGATGCATTTCAACCTTCTGTCTATTGATCAAGCAAAAATAAAACAGATACCGTAAAATTATCTGTTACATTATAACAGATAATTATACACACTTCGTAAAATTCTATTAAGATATACCGTAAAAGTAAAATGAGTTTTATTTTATGATCAAGCAAAAATAAAAATCGTTTTCTATAACATAAGAAAGGGAAAATATATTAAAAATAAACTTTATTTTTTAAATTTTAGAAGATCATATATATTTAGTTTTTTAAACCCAATAATAAATTGGGTAAATTCTTTTCAGTTGGAATATTTTTCTACCAATTTATTTTTTTTTTGGCTCCATCCAAATTTTTCCACCACCCTGAGTCCTTATCTATCTATCCTTTACTTTGTTATGAGCGAGGTTAGATCATCTACATTATGATAAACAAAGGAGGTGACAATATACAACCTTGTGGGACACCATGTTTTACTGTTCTCCAAGAAGAAAACAAATAGTCCGTAGCAAATGGAATGTATCAATCATTGAATATATAGTTTAATGTACAGTACAGCAGTAATATATTATAGTATACAGTAATATAGTATACTATAGTAACATAGTATAAATTATATTTAATATATAGTTTAGCAGTTACTACGCCATTCTCTTGTACACTACAAAATTATATATCATATATTTCCAAGTATTTACGTCTATAACGATAAAACTGACACCGTTGAAGGAAATAAAACTCAAATCACTAATGAATTTAAATATTTTAAATCATTGTTACTAATTTTAGGCTTTTTATAACAATGACCGAATATTAGTGACTCATAATTTCCAAATATTAAACAATTCCGGCAATTCTCCAACTTATAAACCGAATAAATATTATTTGCGGTCAAATTTTAATAAAAAAATAATTTAACCACATACAAGAAACCATCCTTTTCTTTATATTTTTCACATAATATTTGAACAGCTTTTTTAATCTGTGGTCTGGAGAAGTTTATTCCATTTTTACCCTTTAATACTAAGAAGAGGTAACGCATACCTCTTTTTAAATCTGCACGAAGAGCTGCAGTCTTCAAAATCATTTTTTTTTTATTTTACTTATATTCTGTACAGGTCGTACCGAAACACTGAGACACATTTCCATAAAATGGTTAAAGTTTATCTTCACACTTTTCTTTTCCAGTTTGAAAAAATATCACATTCAGATTCAAACAAATTTTGCTCGGAAAAACTAGGCCTTGGAGGAATTATCGATGTCAGTAGTAGAATATCTGAAGCGCAACCTCCTAAATTAGTAAAAACGTAATAGCTTTTACAATTTTTGATCTTCATTACAGAAGTAATTTATTAATATTATTAATAGTAAATATAATAATTAAAATTTAGATCTAATGGGTAATTTTGATTACAGAATTCTAATTCATAAGGAAAATTCAATTATTACAAATAAATGAATCATAGCAAAATACTTTTTCCTGCAGTTATTTACGTAGCCTAGCTATGAACCATTTCGCGTAGATTAATTCAACAAATAATAACATTTCAAGTATTTATTTTAAATATGTATTCAAATTTAACGTAATGTATAAATACTGTATCATTAATTAACATTAGTTAACATTAGCCTTATTACTTTATTTACTATTCTCTAGCTCGTACGTTTTATTTTAAATAGAAAAAAATAACTCGTTCAAAATTAAAAACGTATATTATACGTTAAAAATTATTCGAAAAATGTAAAACAAAGAAAGGTTTGTTTTTTATCTGATTTTTGGAATAACCAGTTTATAATAAACGATAAATATAGTACGTTTGTGAGTTGTTTCACTGGTGTAGGTGTCTCCTGGAACGAACCGATTCTTTACTAACCACGGAAAGTCTTTCAATATTATTTCTCTTCCTCGCAGTGGCTATTTATTACCATCTCTATGTTATAAAGAAAAAACTTTGTTTTATAAACTGTTCATAAGTTTATCTGAATATTTATTTATTATACTGAACTCTTAACGTATCGAATAATGCATCATATAGTCGTACGACATGACTCGCTGAATTTGCAAGACTTCAAAAAGAAAAACATAAATAATAGAAAAGTGTAAAATTAAACATTTGAAATCCAACAAATCAATTTTAAAAAATCTGACAAACATCCCTTTAAAATTTAAAGAAATTCTGTTACAGAATTCGTCAATTTCAACCAGCCTGAATTTTCGCTCTAAAATTTTGTTCTTTTTTAAATTCATCAAACATACATCTCATTTAAGAAACTAAAAAAAAATATTTTGAAGGTAATTGACTGATTGATTGATTTGCATGGCATTTCTCCCGCCGCCACCACATTCGGCCATCCTAAAGCATAAGACCGAATGTCTGTGTCACAAACGGCTACTGAGCCTCGAATCAGTTTAGCGTCCTAAACTGATTCGAGTTAGTGTCCTAACTAGCTCCTAGAGCTAACCTAATTGCGTGAGCGAACTAAACATGTGCTACACACCACTTGCTTCGTATCCCACCACTCACTTGTCATATTTTTTAAAATGGGTAGGCGCACCCCGTCAACTGTTAAAATATATGACATTCAATAAATTAAATTTATCTCGTCAAGACAGCAATTCGCTGCCACGCCTAGGTGGCTGAATGCCAGCAAGTACCTGTCCACCAACACTACAGCGCTTTAATTGGCTGATAGCCACCCATAACTCTCGGGTAGCTTCCCACAGCAGCGAGGTAGGAGTCTTTCCCTTAAATAAACTACTGATGCCGGTTGAACAAAGCAGCGGCATCAAGGAACACCCACACGGTCCGACAATGCGGCTCACACCACATTCACTCACCGCTTATGAGTGGCCAATTTTCCCCTTGACCACTATATTCTAGGGTGGCCTGAGTTCTGCCACCCCCCCCCCCCCAAGAGCTGGGCAGTCGAACATCTTATGTTCGTTCGACTGGGTCTCCCCGCAGACACACAGCTCATCAGTTGCCAGGTGGAACCGAAACAAATATTGGTTCAAGTTCGCGTAGTTAGAGAACACCTGTATAAATCTATACAAGGACCTTCCCTTAGTCTTGGGCCATTCTTGCTGCCATGCATCCATCGCGTTGCTGTAAAGCCTCCCCCTCAGGTGGGAGATGGGCAATTGAACGAAATTTAGAACCTGTGCATTGTGATCACCGTTCTTCTCCGGTATAGGCCCGGCTCGAAACCGCATCCCAAATACCTCAGCCTCCCTGCCTCTTCGCAACTTCCACATGGCCGCCCGAACTTTCACCACGAAATCGATTGGGAGAGGCTTTCCCAATACGGTGGTAGCCTCGTAAGTGGTTGTTTTTAAAACACCAGTGCATACTATTAATGCTCTGCGCTGGGACTCCTTAAATTCTGAATAAGTGCTCGATTTCTGTTCAACCTATGCACCCAAACGAACGCAGCATAACGGACGTAGCATAAGAGGCCACACTTTCGAAGACACTTCGGTATACCATGTACAAATGACGGCCCGACAGCCCGTAATCCTTCCGAGCAATCCTCCTAAGCTTGTGAATCATAGAGACGGTGTCCGCCGCTACTTGCCTAATGTGGTTGCTAAACAGCAACTTCTCATCAAACAAAACACCTAGATACTTATGAACTCTAACTCGGATTTTGAAGGTATATGTTAAATTTAACGGGCTAAAACCTGATAGATAAAAATAAATTCTGGCCATCCGTTTCGGAGTCATTGATTCTCAAAATCAACCGCATGCAATATTTATCCGGTTTAAGGGACTAGTGATTAGTAACTATTGCAAACAGTAAGGGTGTTGTTTACAGTTCCAAATTAGATCATTACTGATGACAGGACCAGTGATCACAGATTTGTTAAATTTAATCTAGATCAGTCAGTAGGAGAATGTCCTTTACATTATGTGGATAGCCGTCATTTACTGTAACAAAATTATAATTAGCAGCGATTACACTTGAGATTTTGATCTTTAAAATATCAAACAGCTAACTAAAAAGTAATCCGTGTTGGTGATTAAGAGAAATCTATAACTAGATCGTCTGTATGCGATCAGTTAAATTTAGAACTACTGATGCATACATAAACGTCACTTTAGGAAGGAAAACAGACAAATATGATGCAACATTTTTGGTCAACGGGGTAAACAGGATCTCTGGGTAATTGTATGTAAGATACTTCGAGATAATCAAAAGAGATAGAGGATGTTTCCTGAACTTTAACGGAGGGATTATTTTTGATAAGATTAGAACCGTGGGATTAGAACCGTGGGATGCATAAATTTTGGCTGATGTGGTCGTCAATGAACTTTCATGTTGGTATCAAGCCTGAGAATGATGAAAGTCTTAATATGATTATTTCACATAATAAATCAAAAAAGAGATTCATGCACTAATTTTGCTAAATAAGAACACGGCGTTGTAAATAAGTGACCGTGTTGATGCTGCGTAATAATTCCTGTGTCGATTGGGCCGAGTTGATAAATTAACGTTTAATCGACTGATACTGAATATGCGTTCGGTTAAGTCTAGAAGATTGGGCTTTGACCAGGGGGCACGGACCAGCTGAAGGTACATTTTATTTGAAAGATTTTCTCACGAAATCTTTTAGATAAGTTTATTTCATAAAATTTATTTATTAAGTAGTAAAAATTATGGGATATAAAATCCATAATTCGGAGAAAAAAAATTTCAATGGCCCCATGAATCTTTAATACAACAAAATAGTTTGAAATACAACAAAATTTCATGTGTTTAAATTTGGACCAATTAAAAAAGATAGAAAAATTGAATATATTACAATCAGTTGGATACTATTTAATAGGGTAAAAAATGTTGATCGGTTACGCTGTTACATTATTTTATAAATATTATCCCAATTGTTACCATAGCAACTAAAATTTGTCACAATATTGAACACCTTTCCAAGACATTCGTACCGTAGAAGATACTGTTTGGTTAAACCGTTGTATTCTCTGATGACAGTTATACGTAACTGTGTATGACATTGGCGTTGACAGTTACCATAGCGACAGCTTACCAACCCCAGTTAGCTCAACTGGAATTTCATTACTACATTAACATCCCTTTATCAATGACGTGTGGCCAATTCAACTGTTAAATGAAATATGTAATATTTCTGACAATTTTTTTTATTATGACTAATGCGTATGATAATAATACAAAAGTTTACCAATAAATCGAAGTTCAAATTAAAGGTGTTATTTCATGAAAAATAAACTTTATAATATTGTATGTAGGAGATAAATAGAAACAGTTCTACTATACACTGCCTTGCAGTAGCTGTAGATACAGTAGATATGGCAGAACTGATAGTAGAATGCGGTTTAATAGTTAAATGAATTATTTATTTTTATAATACACATTTTATCTTAAAAATAATAATAGTTTTTATCAGTTTCTACTGTGGGAAACAAAACCTTACTTACATTACTGTACCAAATCAAGCGAATACCAGGTAGGCTTAAATCACTAAATTTAATTAGATAAGAAAAAACCTGATGTGGACACCACATAACTTCCTTGTTCGCCAATTAAATTACATATACACATTTTTCTAAAATGAAAAGTACATAAAATTTTATTTCATTAATAACTTTTTTTTTGTTTTTTCGACCAAACGACATGACACTTTTTCCTTATTTTTTCTCTAATTTAGACGTTGTAAATGTTAGAACAGTACGGAATCTTTCTTTGAGAAATAAGGAGTAATAAACATATGTTCACAAAAAATATTGTTTCTGTCTACTTTTGTTTCAGCTTACAATTTTAATTTATTATGTTTATTGTTACTATTAGTTTTTTATTTATTTATATACGTTTCTTTTTTTAATAGCAAAAATGATTGTCTTTTGACGATTTTAACTACATTTTATTACAAAATAAATACATTAACCTTAGCAAACAAAATTTATGGTCATTTTTGTCTATGTATTCTGTTTTGATGACACAAAATGTAAAGGTTTTTTGACTTGCTATAAAATAAAAATCACTTTACAATTCTCAAAATAACAAGCATGTCATGCCAGGCTTTGTAAAGAAAGTGAGGATTGAGAGGAACGTTTTCTCGCTGCAATCTTTACTGAGCCAACTTACTCTTAGAGAAAGTAATTCTGACTACTACCTGTTGTACCCCAGATGTTTTACATACGTCAAAGTCATAAGAAAGATAGTGAGAGAATGTAAAGCAATAAATTAATTTGTCTTCTGTCGAGAAGCAAATTAATTTTCTTATTCAAGAAATAGGTAAATAAATAAGGTATTAATGAGATAATAATCTATCTTATAACAGGGTAGAGGATCCCAATTCAACTCTAAGCAAATACTAGAGAAATTAATTGGTGCTTACTAAGTCTTTTTTTCACGTTTGTTTTATTCAAAAGTTTTATCTACTTTCGTCATTAACATCGTTGTTTTTTATTTAATATTTTAATTAAAAAAAAAAAAATGATTTAATCAATTATTATTATAGCTGGTCAGGGATCGCATCGTTCGCCCTTTCCGTCTAGCCAGAAGGCTCCGCCCACCGGATCCCGCTGTGTTCGTTATCCTCATTCTTGTGAGCATTATACTGGTAAATAACAATTAAAACCTAAAAGCTCTCTTTTCTCCAACGTTTTCCTCGTTCTTGACGTTGAAGCTCTGATACGCTCCTGCTGTAAACGAAGCTTCTGTTTAAGTGTTTCCGGCGCACGGATGGCTTATGTTTTTGCCACAGAAGCTATCTGACCTAAACTGTTACTTTTCTTCGGTGGCATTTCAATAGGTTTAAAGGGTACGGAGTCAAAAGTTACAATTGAAAATTTCCAAAATTATTCATTTTCTAACTTATTATTTTTCCACTAGCACTAATTGTCCTACTATTCGAAAATAATTTTTTTAATCATCATCGATTTCCGTAGTAACGATTTTATTGTTTTGCAGTATTTTTGTAAACTTAATCGCAAAAATCGGTCGGTAGCTAACCGAGAATCACGAATTTCAGCTGTTTCAGAGGACCATTCTTTTACCGGACTGAATAATAAAAAAGGTTACATTTCTTTCTGGAAGGCATATTTTTTTAACTTTTGACAAGCCAATATTGTCAGCCAAAATAAAAAATCAAAAGAAATAAAAGTTCGATAAATTGCGCTAATTTAAACTAATTACAATAATAATAATATTAATAACATATTTAAATGTTTTACAGATTAGGTTAAATGAGTAGTATATAGATCTCAACTTACAGATTTTTTATTTTACCATGGTAACAGAAATATATTGAAGTAAAAGGATTAACATTTTTCTTTATTGAATATCTTTAATATCTTTTCTTTTTTTTGTCTTCAGTCATTTGACTGGTTTGATGCAGCTCTCCAAGATTCCCTTTCTAGTGCTAGTCGTTTCATTTCAGTATACCCTCTACATCCTACATCCCTAACAATTTGTTTTACATACTCCAAGCGTGGCCTGCCTACACAATTTTTCCCTTCTACCTGTCCTTCCAATATTAAAGCGACTATTCCAGGATGCCTTAGTATGTGGCCTATAAGTCTGTCTCTTCTTTTAACTATATTTTTCCAAATACTTCTTTCTTCATCTATTTGCCGCAATACCTCTTCATTTGTCACTTTATCCACCCATCTGATTTTTAACATTCTCCTATAGCACCACATTTCAAAAGCTTCTAATCTTTTCTTCTCGGATACTCCAATTGTCCAAGTTTCACTTCCATATAAAGCGACACTCCAAACATATACTTTCAAAAATCTTTTCCTGACATTTAAATTAATTTTTGATGTAAACAAATTATATTTCTTACTGAAGGCTCGTTTCGCTTGTGCTATTCGGCATTTTATATCACTCCTGCTTCGTCCATCTTTAGTAATTCTACTTCCCAAATAACAAAATTCTTCTACCTCCATAATCTTTTCTCCTCCTATTTTCACATTCAGCGGTCCATCTTTGTTATTTCTACTACATTTCATTACTTTTGTTTTGTTCTTCTTTATTTTCATGCGATAGTTCTTGCGTAGGACTTCATCTATGCCGTTCATTGATTCTTCTAAATCCTTTTTACTCTCGGCTAGAATTACTATATCATCACAAATCGTAGCATCTTTATCTTTTCACCTTGTACTGTTACTCCGAATCTAAATTGTTCTTTAACATCATTAATATCTTAAGGTGGGAGTATATGTTAAAAGCTATTTTTTTTAATATTGGACTTATGGTTATAATTTTTTATCATAAGTTTACAACAGTTATAAGTAATAAGTAGCATAATTTTCAACCCCAATAGTTACTTTCAACCCCTGATGTAGGGATTAAACTGGCAAAAACAATGATTTATTAGAGAAATCATAGTTTCATTGGTATTGAACCTATAAAATTAAAACTAGTGTCATTTAAAAGGCCTAACTTGGTTTTATGATCTCTAAGAACACATAAAAAATACACTCTTTCCAAGCAACTATTTATTTTTATTTTAATGAAAAATCAAGTTCATTGATGTACTATTTTTTTTAAAAATACTGTATACCAAAAACGCTATTTATCGTTCTATTATTATATCACAGATCAAGAAATTCTGAACACTTATGTTTATGTTTATGAAAAAAAAATTATTTTCTACCCAATATAGAAACACAACTAGATCGTGGATACCGGTGTTCTTTGATGTTCGGCTTTCAATTAACCATACATCTCAGGAATGGTCAACCCGAGATTGCACAAGATTACGCTTCATTTACGTTCATACTTATCATCCTCATTCATCCTCTGAAGTAATACCTTACGGTGGTTCCGGAGACTAAACAGAAAAAGAGAAGGAAAAAAGTATAGAACCACAGATATGATTGATCTAGCAGATGAAAACCTGGAAAAAATAAATTTGTGGAAAACAACAAAATAGAATTAGCTAAATAAACAGTAATTTTACCCTACTAAAGAGCATTTGTATGTATGTATGTATGTGTGTGTGTGTGTGTTCCTTAGCTTAGCACCGGAATGTACGATCACTAGTGGAAAATCCAGATTCGTTAGTGCATGTCTCGTGGTGGTCAGGTGTATACTTGCTATATTATATGTCGACATATCGCATAAATATCTCTATATATGTACGAAATATATATTAATAATATATTTTTTTATTTATGTGATTGTTTTTCTTCATAAAATAATGAACTATAACCAAAAGGTAGGCACCGGAGTGTACCGATCACTAGCGGAAAATCCTGATTCGTTAGTATCAATTTCTAGAATTAAATCTCTAATTTAACTTTCGTTATATCAATTTTCATCATTCAAAAAAAAAAATATTTTTACACAAGAGGTAATCAATTTTGGATACCTAATAATTCCATTTTGAAATGCCAATCGCCAGAGCAACCCACCAGAAGGGCCTGGCAGCTAATTAAACACTAAAACGCACTCGCTTCTTTTTTTTTCTTGTTTAACCTCTGGGACCACCGTTAGGTATTGCTTCAGAGGATGAGATGAATGATTTGTAGCGTGTGTGTGTGAAAAATGCCATGCCTGACCAGGATTCGAACCCGGCCACCTCCGAATGAAAGGCCAAAACGCTACATAACCTTCTGTTTCTTTCTTGGTATGTGTTTGATTGTATTTTAGTGATTATCTGTTTTCTTCTATCCATTTTTCGTTCAACAATACTGGATGATCGCCCTGAGAAAACCCCAGCTCTACCCACCGTTGATAAAATCGATTTGTTTCCAAAATTTTACTCACCAATATCTTCTACTATAGCCGTTCTCAACGATTTTTCGAGAAACAATTCAGTTTTTGTTATATCTTCGCCATATATTCAAACTTTCATTAGCGTTTTGGGTTAGCTCTCCAGTGCATCTTGAAACCAGTTGGCTGCTTGTTACACTTTCATATATAGGAGTGATATGCTGCAAAAAAAAAAAAACTGATGGGTGTTTTTATATTATCTTTATGTTTTCCAGGAGTTTTACTTTGTGCTTGCGCTCTATTATAAAAGCACCAAGATTCCTCTGCAGTCGGCACTTATGATGTGTAGGTTTATCATAAAATTTCCCATTTACTTAGAGGTAACTTAGAAAAAAAAAACATATATATATATATATATATATATATACGAGGTGCTACCCAAAAGTTCGGGGAATTTTACCATAAAAATAAAATAGCTTACCATAACTTATAATTTCCACTGTCTCCTTCAAATTAATCCCCTTGGGCACTGATACAGTGATCCCAGCGTTTTTCCCATCATTCAATGCATCCCTGGAAGTCTACAGGTGTAAGTATTCGAAGCACTTTGCGTTTCTTCCTGATTCTCCTCAATTGTGTTAAAACGACGGCCTTTCAATTGAAATGTTATTTTCGGAAAGAGAAAAAAGGTGCACGGGGCAAGGTCAGGCGAATAAGGTGGGTGGGGAATCACTGCCGTCTTTTTGGAAGTCAAGAAATTCCAAGCGGCTAGCTATGTGTGCGCGGGCGCGTTGTCATGGTGCAGAACCCAGCTGTTGATACCCCCACAGATCTGAACGTTTGCGCCTAATGCTTTTACGTGACCGCTTCAAAACTTCATAATAGAACTCCCATTAACAATTTGACCAAGAGGAACAAATTCCTTATGGATAATGCCTTTGACGTCGAAAAAAGCAATCATCATGGACTTCACGTTGCTGCGAACTTGGCGTGCTTTTTTTGGCCGCGGTGAACTTGGCGACTTCTACTGCGACTACTGCTGCTTAGTTTCAGGGTCATACCCGTACACTCATGTCTCATCACCGGTTATGATGTTGGAGATGAAGTTAGGGTCATCTCTTGCTGAATTTTTCAATTCACTACAGACAGCTACGCAATTTTGTTTCTGGTCGCTGTTCAACAGTCTCGGTACGAATTTTGCAGCAATGCGTCTCATGTTCAAATTGTCCGACAAGATGGGTTGCACGGACCCACATGACATTTGTACGATTTCACAAACATCATGGATTGTTTGTCTACTATCTGCAACAATAGCCTCTCGCACTTTCGCGATGTTTTCCGGTGTTGCGCTTGTTGATGGTCTACCTGAACGCTCATCGTCATCGACTGTCTTTTGTCCATCTTTGAATCGTTTGTACCACAAAAAAGTTTTACTTTTACTCGTAGCATTGTCATCAAATGCTTCCACAAGCATGCAATGGGTTTCTGCACCAGTTTTTTTAACCATGAAGTAAAATTTGATGCAGGTTATTTGGTCTTTAAAATCTGCCATTTAGAACTTCGCCGAAGCAGTAAAACACAACCGCGCGAAAATCAACAATGCAGCCTCTCACCGTCACAGCTGTCGGAACACTGATTCACAAAGAGTACTGTTAGCCACATCTAGCGGCAGCAGGTCGTAACAGCAATGGTTCGCGCGCGAAATTCAAACTCCCGAACTTTTGGGTAGAACCTCGTATATATTATATATATATATATATATATACACAATATATATATATATATATTCCTTTTTCAGGAAATTTCAGAAAAAAAGAAGAGCAAAAAAAAATTTTGATGAAAACTTTTTTTCAGTATTTTTTAACGCATACCCCCCTTAATTCCATTAGAAATATCAATTCTAATTGAAGAAAATGATTAAGTCTCTAAGGTATAAATCTGCAAAGTGTTCATTAAAATCTGTCTAGTAGTTTTTACGTGATGCGTTCACAGGGACACCCTTGTTATCATTTTGTTATATGTATAGAAGATAATTAGTGGTGTTGGTAACATTTAGAACGAATTTTCGTTGAGCTCCTGCAATTTATAGATTTACACGGATTGCTGAATATATCCTTCAGTAAACGAATTAGGAAATTTTCTAAACGTAAATATTTATCCTGACAATAAAATTAATTTTATTTTTAAACGGATCAAAATTAATTTTGATAATTGATGATGGAAATAAATAATCACAGTTCGGGTGACTAAATACATTACCATAAGATAGTTTTATGTAAAACTTTAAAAAAATTTTTGTCTATTTATAATCGAACTATTTTTTTTTTTTTGCAAAATCACGTTACTTTAATAATATTAATTAAATTGTAATTTATGTTTCTAATTAAAAATAAATGATAAATTTAAGAGATTTATTCTATAATTAATCTGTTACAAATGAAATCACATTAAGATAAGCTCTTTATCTCGGTTATTAAACTACATTTTAAAGTTGGCAAGTTTTTTCGCGACAAAAAAAGCAATTGACAAATTATCAAAATTGAACGCTTTATAGCAATGTCCGATAGGAGAGGAATGTTAATGTATTATCATCAGCCTATTAGTAAATGAAATCATTTCCTTATATCACATCAGTTTTTAACTTATTTTAAATTTGTTTACAAAACTTTTTTCATATTTATATAAAAATAGCTGTGAAATTTAAAAAAAACATATGATTATTATACAACGTTACCAAAAAAAAGTTAAAAAACAAATCAGTTTAATTGATTAGGCTATATGTATTTTATTGTATAGATAAGAATTAATTGAATGTTACACGTTATTTTTACTTGTTTTAATTATGTCGTTAGTTGTCTTATTACTAAATTATGTACTTTTACATTATTAAGTTCAATGTAACATTAAATTCATTATTATTTGGTTGCTGAAAGATATAAATAATTAAGATAAATTTTTAATGACATCTCATTACATTAAAATCAGTAATTTTATTCAGTATTATCGTATTTTAAGAAATAATTTAATCATGAGGTTTTTAATAGAAAACACGTGGTATTTAAGAGCACATGAATAATGAATAAATAAATTCATGGATTACAAAAAAATGTCAACAGTATAAAGTACCTTTAGTGGTTAAATTAGTGCGGATATATTGGCATTATAACATTCTAAATTGTAAGGCGTATCTAATTTGTTTCTTCCAAGTACTACTAAGCACTGTTTAAAATGTGTTATATGAATTAAACGTTATTTTATAGTTTACCATTTTTTATTATCTACTATATTATTTATTATTTAAAATATACGGGTTGGCAAGAAAGTAATTTCGGTTTTGTAGTATGAAATGCTAAATCTCAATCTTTTTTATACAGTGAATGAACATTAGTCATTTTGTTGTAGTTACTTTTGTCAGTTATTAGTAATTGCTTATTATTATCATCAATATTATAGCACTGTTCAAAGTTCGTTATTGTATGTATTATGAATGAAAAATGAAACAAAATTGTTCATGCAGCGCGTTTTACCTCGTTTTATTGTCTACAAGATTTTTACGTCATTGCAACTTTGAATAAGGAAAGGTATTAACATAAAAAACGGGTTTGACCATTGTTTTACTTGTAAAATTTTAAATCGAAATGATGTGTCATACGTCCAACTTCCTATTTAAAAAAAAATTAAGTTTTATTCAATATGCCGGATCCAAGATGGCGGACAAAAATTAGAAACCCATAATAGTGCAGATTTTTTTAAGTACCCCATTTCTTTCCCCTTCCAAATATCCTTAAAATTTAAGTTTCCATACTTAAATATCACTCGGTATATATATTTAAAGAGTAAGAGGGTTTTTTTTTGTTAGGGATAAACAAATAAACAACCCGATCTATCGCTACTAAATTTTTACCTAACAGTTTATTAGCGTAACTGAGAAGGTTTTTGGATATATTTTATTTCGAAAAAAAATTTATATAAATGTAGTAGTGGAGGTTTTCTGGTTGAAACAAAAACTTTTTGAATTGTAAACTGGGAGTGTCTACCACTGTGTGAGTTGGGTTTGAACTGATTGAAACGTCTAAAAATCAATTTCTAGTTTTTTCAGTTTCATTCCGAGGTTCAAGACCTCGGAATGAAACTTAAAATTGATTTTTGAATTTTTTGATTAAACCCTGTTATTTTTTTTTAATTTGTCTGTAACAAATGAAGAAATCAGCCTGATTTTTGGTGAGTGTAATTTTCATGTCAATAAACCAGTTAAAGATTTTCGAAATTCGACCTTGAAAGGGGATAAAGAAACGTAAAAACATTTTGAACAATGATTGTAAATTTTACCATCCCGACTCTAATAAACGAGATATTCAATAGATTTGAAATTGTATATACTCTTCAGATAAATATTTAAAAACTATTTTCGGGTTTTATTAATTCCAATTTTTTTAAGGGATGCGAAGGTATACGGCGTTGTGGCTCAACCATCACAGCCATTGTTACCGTTACTGTATGATGTGTAAGTGGATGCACCTGTCTCCGGTTACTTGACTAATAAACATAAAATAAAATGATTGACCGCTACGAGAAACGCAAGTAACCATACAGCACGAGCGAAGCTGCGACGGGGAGATAGTATATATATATATATATATATATATATATATATATATATACTATTTCATAAATTTAGAAAAACCTTTAAAAATCGTTTTTTTTTACCGAAATGGAACGTTGTAAAAACGGAAAAACATCTCAAGTCCCAATCACTTCAAATTGTATAAAGGTCATTAAACCTAAAACTCTTCCTAACGTCGAAGCGGAAAACTTTTTTTTCCATATTTTTAATATGTTTTAGTTAATTTTTAGTTTACGAAACTTTAATTTGGTGATTAATAAATTTTTTTAATTTTATTAATAAATTTTAATTTTTTTATTTAGACGTTCTCATGTAAACAGAATAAATGCTATTTGTTCATCAATTTTCATCAGAAAAAAAGAAGAAAAAACCTTCCAGCCCAAACCATTCCATTTCAGCTCAGATAAGGCAAGTACTGCACAGTCTATTACAATCCAATCCCATTTATCCCAAAAAAGACAAACCCAGTTCTATACTCAAGTCCAATTTCATTCTGACGAGGTTGGGTTAGGTTAGGTCAACGTTTAGGGTGTCCACTCCAGTCCAGTCCACCACAGTCCAGTCCACGCCAGTCCAATCCAGTCCACCCCAGTTCAGTCCAGTCCAGTCCTGTTCACCCCAGTCCAGTCCAGTCCACTACATGCGCAGTTCAGTCCATTATATTCCACTCATTTCAGTCAACTCGATTCCAGCCCAGTCTATTCCATTCCATCTCAGTTCAGACGTGTTCAGTTAAGGTGACTCCAGTCAAAGCAAAAACAACCCAGTAATTTCAGTCCTGTACAGTACAGTCCAGTTCAATTCAATTTAGTCCAGTAAAGACAAACCCAGTTCTGTATTCAAGTCCAATTCAATCCCCCTTACAGGAAGGAATGCTTCGTTAGCGGTTCCAGGAAGGGCTGTAGCCAGGGGTGTCGGTTTAGTTGGTAGTGCGCAGGTTTACATACGCATATTAATAACATATTGCGGCACCTGTTAGCGAGTCCGACACTGCTTAGGAGTCCGTAAATGGATTCTCCACCTCTTTAACAAAAAAAAAGTGTTGGGTTAGGTTAAGTCAATTCTAATAAAGTTCATCCCAATCTTATCCAGTCCTGTCCAACTCATTTCAGTTTAGCGAATCCAGTCCACTCTTGTCTCGTTCAATCCAGTCTGTCGAAACGAGTCAGTCTAGTTCAAATCAGGTAGATTCAGTTAAAGTAAGGAGAATTTGGTTCACGTGAGTCAATAACAGTTCAGGCGAGTCCAGTCTATTCCAGTTCCAATGAAACAATTCTAATCTCCCACAAATTTAAGGGCTACCTGTAAGGGCTTCAATACTCTTAGCCATATTTATTTATTATTTTATATGACATTTTCACATTCCCTACCAAGAATAATTTGCCTTTTAAAACTTAATTCTCAGATGTACATTACTTCTGACATTATTTTCAATGCCTTTAACCAGTATATTTCCAGTCGTACTACTCTTGATCTTCTACTATCACTTATGTCAATACATTTTGCACAAGTTTCATTTAGATTATTTCTATATTAATATCCATTTTCTTAATTTGTTTTATTTTATTAATTCTTAAACCACCTTACTAATGTTCATATTAGCTTCTTGACTTTTGAAGATATATTGTTATATTGATCTATATTGTTATACTCATCAAATTATGCACCCTAATTCTCAATTGTTCAATCAGTATTATTCTTAGAGTAACTTCTTAGTTCTCAGGGTATCAATTTAGAAAGCAATTTATCAATGTTACAGATTTAAATTTAATATTCATTACTCATATTTACAGTAAATAGTATTAAATAATTTAATAAATGGCTTAATATATTACTTTGTCTTGATCGCATTTAATTATTAATATATTTACTAACTATTATGTTAAAAAACTATGTGTATTATCAGAAGATGTAAAATTGAATACATTGAATGGGTAGAAAACATTGATGGGTACATTGAATGGGTATACATTGAATTGGGTACATTGAATGGGAAAAACAATATTTGTTATTTTTTGCATCCTTTACGTTTAAGTGTTGAATCGATTTCCCTGCAACCTTCCTGATTGATTTGTATTTCTCTCTTTTGGATGTAAGCATTATTTTTGAGATACTTGGAATTTTAAAATATTTTTTAAAAAATGGAAAATAATAAGAATTAATATAAACAAAATCAATTTTATTTATATATTAATCGAAAAATTTACAATATATACAATTAAACATAATTAATAACATAATTAAAATTTTAACAATTAGGTACACATTTTACGAGTAATAACTTGTAATATTTTATATGTAAAATTTTTGTTTTATTATATTTTGATTTTTTCCCTATTCATATTTTATAAAGATCTAAAGTAAAATACACTTATTTGAATCGGCTACTCAATAAACCAATGAAAAAATTTGCCAACAATAGATGACATCAGATCATAATGAATTATTATTTGTTAAATATTTTAAAACATTATGAATAAATATTTTTTGCTTGTATAATAGTAACCACAGTAGCTAACAGCTTAAACAGCTTACACCTTTGTGTTTTTGTTGTAGTTTCATACAAATAACAGTGTACATTAGCAGTATCTTTTAAGTATAAAAGTTAGTCTTTTATATCTAGTTACTCTTTTTAAAAAAAAGATTACACACTTATATAGAGAATTTTTTAGTTGTAAATATATTTTTTTAAAAAGTCGCTATGAATATTTTATATTTTACATTAAACTAAACTAATATTTGTATGAATATATAATGTTTAATTAACAATTTCAATTTAGTTATGCATCCCATTACTTTTCTGTTTGATTTTATTTTGTACTTCACTTATTACCAGTCTTTTGGTCTATTGACAACAGCTGAAATCTTCTATAGGCTTCTACTCTTCATTAATATACACTTTCAAACACAACTTTTACCCAAAATCTGCTTTATATGTTCTTTAGTCTTTATTTCTGTTTCTTTAAATCTTCTGTAATCCCAATATCCACCCTATCCTTTTATTCCTTCAGTTTCTGCCCTTTCTTGCAAGAACATAATCATTTATAATAATATTATCCACTCAGTGGACCTTGACATATAATAACAATTCAAAATAAACAAATTAGATTAAAAATCTATATTAAGAAAATTTTATGTAAATATAGTGAATTGAAAAAAAAAACAATACCGGTATTTAAATTCCAGTGATGGCAGAAGAAAATGAATTATTACTGCGTTTTATTAGTAAAGAATATTTTAAGGAGATTAAAATTTTATATTTATAAATATATATTTTCTCCCTCTTTCCTTGTTAACAAATCATTAAATAAAAAGGAGTTGCCATCACAATTCTATAATCCTCTTTCAGATTGTCCATACCAGAATATAATTTAAATATTATGTATCACTGAAAAGAACAATATAAAATACAAGGACTTGAAAACAATATTCATTTCACATTCAGAAATTCTTTTTTTAAACAGATACTTTAAAATTATAATTAACTCTTAATTTAAGTATTAAGAGATTGTATTTAACATAAATAAAAAATAAATAAATGAAATTTTTATTAATATTATTTTGATCTTTCCAAAAGCTATTTTGTAAACAATAAGTAAACCTTTAAAAATTTTTCAGAATGGAGAACTAAAAAGTTCTGAAAAAAGTTATATCATATCAGCAAACCATATTTGTTCCTATTTATACTCTAAGTAAAGTTTTTATTTAAACTTAGAAAACAAATTTAATAATTGGCTTCTTAGTGCATGTTTCCAGTTTGTTGAAAAATAAATTTCAATATCCAGAAATAAATTTAGTACACTATTGAAGGAGGTAATTTGAGAATTCTTTGAAATTTAATACTTTTTTGAAGTGTATATTTTGTTTGATGTATACAAATATGTAGTAAAATGATTTTCATTATTATTTCAAAATTTTTATTTATTTATTTTTTTTTAGTTATTTGTTTATCTTCATATTTTCTTGAATTTTTACATATTGATATGAAATTTAAGCATTTCTATTTTTTTTTATGATAATTAATTTTTACGTTAATTTTGTACTGTTTCAATATTACAACAATTTGATCAATGGTTTTACCATGATCTTTTTGGCAAATGTATTACGCAGCTCCTTTTTAATCCATAAAGTGGCACAACAACCCATTCCAAATGCGTTGTATAATTGTGTGCCAATTTTAATAAAGAATCTTTTTTTTCATATTGTATGTAAAATTCAACAAAAATTATAAGTATAAAGATTGTACGAATAGATTACATAATGTATGATGTTTGCTGAATTTCATAATTAATAATGTATCAAATTTCAGTTTTGTTCATATCAGGGGACACATGTAAGCTGTTTTTTAATTTGTCAGTTATCACTAACAGTTGTTTAAAGTTTTTTTTTTGTTTTTTTTTTAACAATTATTTATTAAAATCATATGTTAAAATTTTGATTCCATTAAAAATGTATCATGGTAAATTTATTTCTTTTGACTTAAATGCATTGTCTAATTCATAGAATTTTATTACTAATCTAAAATATACATATTTATTTAATTTCTGATATATGTATTTACCTCAAGGAAAATAAATTGAGAATTCAAAACATATTTATATATTACTGATCTTGAATTATATTTAAGAAGATTTCTTTATGAAGATTAAAAACATTACGTTAAAAGAATTTGTTCTTGAAGTTTTGAGATTAATATTTATTAGTGTAGCAGTAGATAAATGGCAGGGTCATCAGGGTTTGCCAGTCCATAAAAAAATTCCTGTAAAATAATTCAAAACAATGATATTTTAACAAATAAAACAAATTTGTCTATTCAGATGAATATTGCTAATAAATATTTCTTTATCAGGTTAAAATGTATACTTAAATTAGCCAAATAATAATAATAAAGTGAAATAATAAGAACTGGTACAAGTTTTTATCTTTTTTTTTCATTCATAAAGCAAAATCAATTAATATAAACAACTGGCTAACCAGTTTTCATAATTTTACTAAGAGGAAATTTTCCATGGTTTTATTTAACTGACTAGTTTTAAATACTGCTCAAGTTTCATTTTAAAAGTAATTGTATCTTACACACTGTTTTTTGCTTATTTAATACCTGCTATTTCTTTTACATAACCTGTACTAGTTTACAAAGTCAAGTTAATTTTAGGTCTAACTGTTAAGGTCAAGTTATAAAATTTAGGCAGACATTTTAACATAATCAAACTTAAGAAATTTTATGAATTAGCAGATATCCATTTTGATTCATAAGTTGTTCAAGAGTAAGATTGCATTGGATATTGCAAAATTCAATGAATAACTAATATCTTGATAATCTTTTTAAAAAAAATAACTCATGATAATCAGTAGAAAAACTGTAAAATTATTATGAAAATAATAATAACACAAGATAGTGTAATGAATGAAAAACAAAATTATTATTATGGATAGATGTAATTAAAATAAAAATATAATCTATCATTTATAGTTTAATCATAATTTAAAAATGATAATATTGCAAAATGTAATTGAAACAAGAAAATAATGGAAAACCACGCAAGGAATTTTTAATATGATAAGATGGGTGAAGTACACCGCAAAATGGTACAGGTAATAAAAACAGGCTAAGTTTGTCATTAATGAATAGAACAACTAGTAAATATATCATTCAAACAGATTGAATTTATGCTATTTTAGAATTTTATGAAGTCAAATATTTTGGTGGCGGGGGTGGAGAGATGGTGGGATATGATTTCAATTACTCACCCTATTTTATTAGTTGGTTTTCAGTTTGAATCGTAGTAGAAGTTCATAAGTTGTAAGTAGTAGAAGTTTGAATCCTAGTAAGTTTATTTCATTTAATAATTCCATAATATAACTGAATCCCACTAGATCAGTTTTGTAAAACAACATAGATTAGAAAATATTTTCAGTTATTGTTGGTTTTATTTCGGTTATGTTGGTGTAATAAAAAGCTATAGCCAATAAAGGTGTATTACTTTATAATAATAGTATATAAATTACATTTAGTTGATATATTTGATAATAGTTATACATTTATTAATCAAATATCAACTGGAGTTGATATGTATTCAATCAAATATCAATATAGTTATCTGGAGTTGAGCCAGTGTCTCAACTAGTTAAGTAGTTAGGTATTTAGTTAAGTATTTAGTTAAGTAGTTAAGTCTCAAATAGTTAAGTATTTTTTGCTTATTATTGCTACAATTTCTATATTTATGTGAAACTTTAGTTGTGTGCAAATACAATGAGTCTGCATTGAAAATTACTTCCCTTAATCAAGTTTCAGTGCTTTCAATGTAACAACATAATGCAAGAAGTAAATTTTAATGTTTAAGTTATTTGTAACTTCCTATTATTTAAGTTATTTAACTTCCTGTTTGTAACTTTTGTTTAAGTTATTCATAACCCATCCATTATTTATTATTAATTTTAAGTATTCAATTTTTAATTCTCAACTATGGAACAATGATATCTTCTTCTCCTACGTTACATGAGCTATCAACTAAAGTGGGGGGGGGGTCATTATTTTACATAAAATGGCTAATAAAAGATTAGAAGTAATAAATAACACTAAGGGAAAAATAACTGTAGCCCAAGTTATGTATTGCCTCCCCAAAAAAAGGATCTGTCTTAGTTAATTTTTTCTGTATAAAATTTAAGCAAAATAAAAAGTAAAACCACAGTAATCCAATTTTTGCAAGTTTTGTGTTACTGATGTTAAGAAAATTGTACCTTATCTTGTGTTTCTACATATTAACTTTACTAAATTAATGATGAAAACAGACATTACAAAGTCTTACTTCACATTAAATGTATATCATTATTTCTGTTGTAAACAACATAATTTGAAAAAATAATTTAGAAATATTGATAAAATTTTAAATAAAGTATTAAAATGTTTAAACCATGAAAATAATGGGGATTAAATTTTATTCTTAATAAATCATTTACTGAAGTGGCACAATAAAAAGAAAAAGAAAATAATTTCTAGTTTGGAGGGAAGCGGCATTCTCACTACAAATTAACTAGTTTTCTTAAGAAAATTTTAGTCTGGTTATTTATTAATCTATTTATTCAGCAACAACAGGCTGATACCCAGTTACAGTTACTGTGATGTATGATAATAAATTTTTGTAAAATCTGAACCAAAACTATGCCTGACCCAAATTTGAACCTGGAACTTTCATATTCAAGTATAATATTAATATTTATAATTTTTATGGCCAAACATCCAGGGAAATTATTATCATCTGAAAATCATAAATAAGAAACACTGAATTAGAGATAAATATAAAAAAACCATTATGATAATCTCTTCTAATTTTTCATCTTAAATAGAAGTAGGCTTAAGTCTCAGATGTAACTTTGTAAGTAATCATTTTTACTCAAAAGGAATCAATATTAAGATGTTTTACCTGAACCCCAACTGCAGAGGTATAATCTATGACAGGAGAAATAATCGATTTTAAAAGAATAATTTCTATGTTGAGTACTGTTTGCATCTCTTAATAGAAATATAAAAAAATTGTTATGTTAATAACAACAAATAAAAAAATAAAATAAAAATTTAAAGATAAATAGCCAATAATGACTAAGTATATGTACATATAGACTCTATGTATATGTACATAGAGATTGAGGCATGAGCATGAATAATGGTACATTCCAAAAATAAACAGCAACTAAAAATAAATACATTTTGATACTTTAACCCATATCATCACCTAAAATACTGTCAATACTGTGTGCTTTAGCATTAATCTCAAGCATAACATAAAGTACACCATCAAGGAGAAGGTGTACCACCATTAAGGAGCATTTATCAAACTGGTATATTAAAATTATTGCCAAATTATATGAAGAATCCATACACTAAAATGAAGATCTCTTATTTGGATCTTCATGGACATCCTTTATTTTTGGCTCTTAATTTAGGATTCTTACCAAGCAAACAAAGCAAGTTTCTGTTTTAAGTCAACCACTTAGTCAACCATATCTTCTTGTTTCTGTCATGTTTCATAGTTACAGTGAAATGCATTTTCAAATTTTTATGAAATTATTTAGTGCGGTATCTCATTTTCAAGTGGGAGTAATATATATATATATATATATATATATATATATATAATTTTTTTTTTTTTTTATAAACTTCTGTGTTTCAGAGTTATATTTTTAAACAGTGGCATGTTGGATGGGAAGTTGCTATCACTAAACCAATAACATATGGTCCTGAAATGATCTGCTACAGATATTATTTCTGTTTCCAGTCTGAATATTAGTGGGTAGTCATGATTATTCATTCTTTATGCTTTACTCCATCTTTAACCTGAAGATTTGGATTTGAACCAAGCTTTCTTCAACTATTTTTCAGCATTAAATCTTTTCCAGGGTACTATTTAGTAACACAATATTATTATATAATATTGTTTATACAACATTGTTATTTAAACTTGGTTTATAATAATATTATTTTTTATTTATTTCCCTTCAGATACCTTATTTTCAAAAAGATATTAAAAATATATGGGATCTAGAGAAAGCACCTCCTCAACAGGTATCATTCAGAGTTATCCAGTGATCTTGGAAACAGTATTTACAGGATCAGTGGGAAGCTCTGAATGATAACTGGAAACAGTGTTTACAATAACTCTCTCTTTTTCTGTAAAGCCTCTGAAACCACTGTAAGCTATTACTTCAGAGGATGAATGAGGATGATATGTATGAATGTAAATGAAGTGTAGTCTTGTACAGTCTCAGGTCGACTATTCCTGAGATGTTTGGTTAATTGAAACCGAACCACCAAAGAACTCAATCTCTTTTCCTTATTTTAATCAGTCAAAATTCAAGGAATAAGATGTTCAAAAAATGAGACTAATGTTAATTGATTACTTGATCCACTTAATTATTTATTTATTATAACCCATGGATGTGCTGTGTCCAAAATATCAAAACTAAACTTTCACACAATTCTAGAAGAAAAGAATAAATAAGCATATTTATACAGGTATAATTTTACAGGCTTCAATATAGCTACAAATTGACAACTAGTTTTTCAGCCATTCAACAGCCACTCACCAGGTGAGGTAGTACAATAAACATTCTTTGATATCCCTTGCATGCTCGTTGTGGACAGTACTTAATTAGATGTTCAACAGTTTGCTGTGGCTCACAGCACTCACAATCAGCTGTTAGTGACATACCCCATATGTTCATAAAGTAATTACATCTACCACATCTAATTCTTATGCGATTAAGGCTGCATAACTTCCTTGGTAGACTTAAGCCTGGCAATTGCACATGGACCACCTTTATCAATTGCCAGCCTTAGTTTTCATTCCATGACGAGATCTGCCATTGTTGTTTAACATCCCAAACCTGTAGGGCAAGACACCCACCTTGTGACGCTTCCGGTAGCCACACCACCCCATCGTTCTTAGCCCTGATGGGCTTTAACAGGAGCATTGTTGTTTGACATCCCAAACCCGTAGGGGAAGACACCCGTAGTGACGTTTCGGATTGCACCCCCCCCCCTGTTCCTTGCCCTGTTGGGCTTTAACGGGAGTCGTCTATCGCTCTCTGACTTTTTACATCTCATTGTAATAATCCTGGCCTCGTTGAGATGCCACCGATGTAAATGCCTCGGTAGCCATTTACATTAGTGATTTAATAACTCAGCTTATTGCCTTCACTGTAGGCCTCATCCGAACATCTTGAATGCCTTACATTGTTGTTTGACACTAAAATCCTCCTGTATAAGCTTTTGGGCCAGTTCCCATGCAGGTCTTTGAGTTTTCAACCACTGATTAGTTAATCCACTGACAGCCATATTGATTGATGTTACTGAATGGTAATCTTTTTCCAAAGAAGTACAAGGTTATCCTGGCGCCTGAGATGTGGTGAAGATTTATTGGTTGGTACAGGAGCCATCCATTTGGGGTACAGGAGATTGTACCAGTCATTGTTCACATGATTTTTTTGATCACAAAATCCACCTTATCAGCACGACAGCTATTTAACCATACAGGTGCACAGTACTCAGCCATAGAATAGACCAAGGCCTATGATGTTTAAAGTATGCTTGCATCCGCTCCCCAGGAGCTTCCAGCCAGCTAATGAATTATATTACCGGAAGTTCTCAATTGTCCACCAGTATGCATAATATTTTGATTGAAACTCAGGGTTCTATCAAGCATCACTCTGAGGTACTTTGGGGTTGGATTGTGTCGCAGTTCTGTAAACAAATGTGACCTTCAGTCACTTTCTGCATCTCTATTAGTTAAATTGAAGCAGCTTATCTCTGTTTTAGTTGGATTAGGGTTCAGACTCTAATTATTGAAGTACATACGAAGCAATTTCAGATGTTCCTCAATCATTATCTCATAGTCCCTGAATGATTTACATTGTGTGTGAGATCAATATCATCTGCATTCATGAAGAATGCACTTCATGAATGCAGAACTTAGGTCACTTAGGTGTAAATTAAACTAACAAAGGTGTGGGAACAGATTCCGAAGCAAGCCATTGTTTAAGATTCTTGGCCTACTCTGAGCATCATCACCAAGATTTACCATGAACTGTCTACTTGTCAGTATTTCATTGATGTTATTAAATGTTTTGAACGTGATTACCCCTATTAGTGTGTTTAGTAGTCCATGCCCACCAAACAGTATCATATGCTGAAGATAAGTCAATGAATGCCACTCCAGTTTTTAATTTTTTCTGGGGTTCTTCTTCAATGCTAGAAGTAAGCGCAAATATCTGATCTGCACAATTTCTACCTTCTAAAGCCAGCCTGCTCAGCTGGCAAGTCATTGTCAATTATTCTTATCCTACTGTACAGTAGTTTAACAATTTATTACATACTCTCAATAATGATATACGGCGATAGCTAGCAATATATGTTGCAGGTTGCCTGTTTTCAATGTTGCCATTATCTTACTATTTTTCATCAAGGGTGGTAATTTCACAGAGGTCAATGTGCTGTTATAGAAAGCCTTCAGCCCCTCTTTAGTGTTCCAGCCATAGCTGTTCAAAAATTCAGGGTAGATTTCATCGGCACCAGCTGTATATGTTTTGACCAATGCATGCATTGGTCAAAACATATACAGCTGTCTCCCTCTCTGTCTCAAAGGGTGCTGATAATTATGTTCTTTGAGTAGCAAGTGACTTATTCATAGTTAGTTGCTCATAATTTTTCTTCTGAAAGTCTTATTTCCTCTGAATTTAGTCACATTGACAAGCCTAGTAGCAATATTATTAGATTGACGGTTGCTTTTCTTTTAATCTACTTCTCAGCAGTCAGTCGTTTCAATAAGGTCTAGGGTACAATCTCCTAAAACCCCTTGGGATATTCTTCTTGGCAGCACTGATAGTGATCTAATGAATCTATTATAATTTTTCACAGATGGCTGTATCCATTGTATGCTTTTATCAAGATCCCAAGTAAATTTGTTCCAATTTGCCTTAGCAAAGTTCTACCTTGGTTTTGGGTATGATTTGATAAATAGAATTTTTAGACCTAAGAAAGTCTTAACTGGTGGTCAATGTTGAGTGTGAGGGAAGCTGTAGAGGAACTCTTGCCTAGCTGGTAGTAATGTCCCATTGCTATTTTTGATAACAAATGCTAGGTCCAGATTTTAACCCTTTTTCCATCTTGCAGAGCAGAATGTCCGTTGGTTTTTTGCGTCACATACCAAGTGTAAGTCATTAGAGTTCATCCATCTTTCAACATTATTACCATTACCATCAGTTTCCTCATAGTTTCCACAAAATGTGATATGAGTTAAAATCAGCCAATACTTTGTGGAGGTGGCTGGCGCTACCTCCACAGAGAGAAAGATCTGATTCTGTCCATGTCACAGCAGGTGCGTTATACAGATTTGTTACTTTATGTTTATTAATTTTACTTGGTGTAAATATTTTTGAGGTAAGTCGCTACTTGTACTCAGTATTGTTGATTATATCCAGGAATCCCACCTCTTTGTACCAGTATGTGTTTCTGGTATTACAATCCACTTAATGATATTTTGATCTACCTTATCGGAGACAATTGTAATCATAATTAGTGCCGATCATACTTTTCCTCTATGCTTCCTTATACTTTTATCACTTGTCCTTTCTCATTAATTAGGTACAATGAGAATTCTAACAGCCAACTGATCTACACTCTGCTTGTTTAGTAGAGAGTATTTGATGGCAATCCTGTAAGAGAGATTGTCTGTAGAATCCTTTTTTTCCTCTATATGTTAAAGCAAATAATTGTTGAAGCTCTTTTCAGGTACAGCATCCTTCTTCTCCTAAAAGTCTAATACTTAATATTGCAGTATTTACTAATCAAGTTACTTGAAATTATAGCACAGTTAACATATTGTAACAAAGTTATAGAATACATTATGATGCAGATTTGCTTTGTATTAGAATTTAATCACTGACTATTTGGTTTTGCTGCTGCAACCATGTTATAGTTAATAACTGTCATGAATTCTAATAAAATACCTTTAAATATTTAATTATCTCTAGTATCGTGTTATTTTAATAGGAAGGCACATACACGTGGCTTTGGATTTATACTGACAAATTTAACCCTGTTTTACTACTTTTGATAAATAACCCTTTAGTTGGTAACTAGCAATCATCAATGATTAACTACTACATAAGAAATCTTATCTGAATGTGTAGGGCTGTAGTTATATTCAGAAACATATTTTGTTTTCTTCTAATTCATTTTCAATGTTACTAGTTTACCAACTGGAATTCAATTAAGGGATTCAATATCACAAAATGATAGACCTAAGTCTGGTGAAAACTGAATTAATTAAACTGTAACATCTATTTAAATTTAAAAGTTTTTAATTTTAAATTTAAAGTTTATTATGAGGCAATATGATTACAAAGTAAATAAATATTGCCAGATAAAAAATGTCAAAAAAAACAAAGCATTAATTTAAATATAGATATAATTTTTTATTTAAAATTGAATTATTTAGAAAACAGTTTTTTTTTTCTGGGAGGGGACTGTATTGTAGGAATTTTTTCACTAGTTTTTGTATAGTTAATTTTGTAGTTTAAAAAAAAATCTCTAAGATAAATTTATCTCTGAGTACATGTTTAAGATATTATAGTCTTTATATTTTCTGAATAAAAGACATGCTTAACTAACTTATTAACTAACTTAGTATTATTTATGAATATTAAAACTACAGTTTTGCACATTACTTATGAAAAAAATGGATAAGATTAACCTATTCTATCTCCGGCAGAATGCAGATCTTGGATATTACTACTGACTTGTACAATCAGCATCCATATTCAAAGTTACTGTTATACATAGTAAGCGTTTATCATTTTAGTAACTTTTCTTGTTGTCAAATTCTATCAATTTATTTATTTTTTCACTTTAATAAAAATTATTATTTTATTAATACTGAGTTTATAAAGACATCAAATCTTTATTTTAACCTAGCCTTTTTAATCATTTTTCTCATTCTAATTTTTGTAATGTCTCTGAACAAGATATTCAGTAATCCATAGCAAATGTAGAGGTATGGTTAGAAATGTAACGAGATGAATTAGACAAATTTTTTAAGCTGATCCAAGAAAAACTTTTGCCTGTTACTCTATCAAAATCTATTAAAATAATGAACCCTGCCATTCAATTAAGATTGTTAAATCACCAACGGTAGCTGCCAAAAAAAAAATACAAGCATGTCTCTTCAACAAACTACATTCTACGCAACCCAAATATGACAAAGGCAGAGTTTCTTGGAACTAATCATCTCAATCGTTCTTGCTTGTGATATTTCATTAATAAATCTTTCAAAGGGTAAGATCACAGTGTAATAATGCTGCCACCATATTACTGTGATCTGATCCCTTTAGAATTTATTTAGGATACAGTGAAAATGTTATTGCTAAAAAAAATTTAAACAAAACGAAAAAGGCAAAGTTAAATTAACATAAATTCTTGAAGAAATAATGGCTGAGCAATGGAAATCACCGATCTTCTTCAAATTTGGCTCAAATATTTCTATGTATTGTTCATAATAATTTTTTTTTTCAAAATTCTTTAAGGGGAGGGGCATGTAGAGAAAAACTAATGTCGATTTTCTTCAGAGGCATTTTAGAGAAAATTTTATAAAATAAAATTTGTTACTATAGTGCATGTATAATAATCCAAAACAGTTTTTTTTCTAAATGTAACCCCGCCTCTTAAAATTTATATATATTTTTTTTATTCTTTTAATATATCTCCCTTTGGTTTATATATTTTTCAAAAAATGTTTTGAAAGTTTATGTTTTATATATAGAGCTATCAAGAAATGTCTATATTTTTTTTAAATTGTAGAATCTGGACCTAAAACGCAGAAAAGATTTTTGAAAATGTTCTTTTACTTATTTTAGCCTTTATTGAAGGGAGTGTAAATGTAGAGAAAAATTCACTTATTATTATTATTATTATTATCATTATTTTTTTTTTCAAATGTTTATCTTTTATTATTATCTTTTTCAAATGTGCTCGGTGGCGGCAGATCGAGGGACACTAGAGGTGGATCATGAAGCACTGAGTCCCCACAACATGGTTGCGATGATGCTCCATGACCTGAGCAGCTGGGAAAGTGTAGCCCGATTCGTCGGCAACATTCTCAGGGTCAAAAAGGTTGACCTAGATAGTACTGAAAATTAGGTAGCACCTAATCAGGCTAGTATAGGAGGACTCGACCGGAAGTAATGTGTTAAACGGTTCCGGGTCGAGTCCTGATAGAAAGGGGGGTGGTTTTAGTCGGTAGTCTGCTGATAGTGATTGGATAATTCCATCAGCGGGAGCCTGACACTCCATGGTAAATGCATTTCCACCTCTCTCCTCAAAAAAAAAAAAAAAAAAAATTATTATTATGTAATAATAATATAAAAATAATTATTAATATATCTTTATAATTATTACATTTAAAATAATTGTGTACAATAATATAATGTAATAAATGCTGTGAAATAAATTTTTTGACTTGCACAGGAAATGTGTACAACTTGTGTCAGGAAAATCATTTTTTAAAAGCATTTTTAAATAAAAATGTATCTTTAACTGAATAAAAAATTAAGCTAATTTTATTACAGATCTGTGGACTGCATTCAAATATTCTCATCATATGTGAAATCTATTATAAATAATAAAAATAATTTTTTTACTTTAACAATAATAAAATTTTTTGTATGCCTAAAAATATACACACACACATATATATATATATATATATATATATATATAGCCAAAATTTTGTTTGTCTGTCTGTCTGTTTGTTTGTATGTTCAGGGAAGGTTTTAAGCCATAGATCGAGGTCCTAGCCTCCTTGGGGATGGAGTTGTCAATTAAAGATATTCGTTACAGAGAAAAAGATTGATAATTAAAAATTAAATTTAACTGTCACCATGGCAACAGAAATAATTTCTGAAGTATTCCTCGTTAAGGGTCTGTGTACTTCAGTTACCAGTTACACTATGCTGTCTTTTGTAATTTAGTTTCTCTTTCAGGTTTTTATAAAGCCTTGAGACGTTAATTGTTATTTATTATTATTATTCTCACAAGGGTAACAGGCACTGCAAGTGTCACGGCTAGACATAACTGTGACGCAAGCGAAACGAGACCTGACTGGCTAATATTTATATACATTAATTTATTTAAATTAAATTTTTTGTAGTCTATTTTTTTCTTTCTTTTTCCTCTGTACATTTAATAACTATATATAACATAATAATATTTTTTCAGCCTCCACAAAGTACAGAATTAGAGAACACTCGTACTTGATGGGCTTAGGCCTGAAAATGTTTTAAACATAAAAAAGTAAAGGTAAGAGAGTTCTCTAACTCTGTACTTTGAGGAGGCTGAAAAAAATTATATTATGTAGTTTTAAAAATATATAATTTTTTTTATTGTTTTTTTTTTTTAGTGAAAAGAAAAATTTGAATATATTAAATAAATAAAAAAATCAAAGGAATTCCTCCCAGTGTAAAAGTATATTGAAATACCCAATGAAAAAGTCTCATATTAGTATTTAAAATGACATTAATAGGACAAGTGTGTGTGTTTGTTTGTGTGTGTGTGTGTCACTACAGCTCTGATCCATTAAGTGTAGATGTAATTTAATTTTGTGATACCAATTCAGAAGTGGTTTAAACTAAAATAATAGCTGTAATACTTTGTGATATTGTGATGTTGCAGTCCCGAAGGCTAAAATAAAAGTCAAGACCTCTACAATCCTTCCAGCATCGTCACCTAATGTTTATCTATTTATAAAAATCTGTAATTTCTGTACTTATGTGTATGTGTGTATGTATGTACTTATAAAAATTATTCTTCACATGAGTAACGTTTTACTATTATGCTGCATAAAGTTATTATCCATATAATGAAACAGTAATTCTAGCTTTATTAAAACCAATACCATACTTTTCTTTCTAGCATCATTATGGATTAAAATTTTCAGCCAATTGTATGATTATTCATAAAAAATGTCCTATTAAGAAGGAATAGAACAGCAATAACTTTTATTGAATTCAAAATTAGAAGCTACTTTAGCAACAAAACCTTTGTGTTTATTCTCTTATAGGTTCAGGGTAAGTTGTATATTTCAATTGGTTACTGCCAGACACAACACAATCTATAAATGGAAAAAGTTTTCCTTAAGGAAGCTTGAGCCTGTTCTCAGCTGGATGTCTGTTGATTGAATCTGAAGGACTAATGCCCAGAAACATGAACGTTCAATAAATTTTTTAATTTAATATTATAACAGGTGTAACAGCTATTTCATAAATGATGAGATTAATTATAGTTAATGAATTCATTAAAGATTTGCTATTTTTACGGAAATGAATATTGGCTGTAGTAGATTTAATTATATATCACTGCAAGTATAATATTGATAATAAAACTCAACACTTGTGTTTTGATAAAAACAATAATATTAATAACAAAAAAACCTTATCAGTTTTTATGTTTAGCATAATACCATATGAAGTGCTTAATATTCATTTTTTATCTAACTAATTTTTATTTTTTAAAGGAGGCAAAGATAACAAATTATGGAATAATTTTATTAAATGTTGCACTTTAAATAATATCTACTATCTTTAAAATACACTTTAATAATAATTATCTTAATTCATAACTTAGTGGGGTTATACATTATATTGCATCTATTCAATTATGTTGTGCATCCCATAATTATATTACATAATGCTGAAGTGCCTTCTTACAAATTTAGAACATTATTTATGAATTTTTCAATGCCATAGAATAAAAATGAATTTTGTCAGAGAAACTTCGTTTTATATTTAGTTTTATTTTACTGTTATTGTAACCTTGAATATAGATTAAATATATTTTAAGAAGGAAGATGAGATGATTCATGAAAAAATGCCAAACTTATCAGAAATCAATCTAAGACCATCTGATGTAGAAGTTAGCAAGTTCCAGCTGATGGGATGATCACATTTTTACTTCCTTCTAGGAAGTAAATGAAGTATTGTGATCGTAAAAAAATTCAGTTTTCAGATTTCAACGGAAATATCCATTTTGACCACCCCTGAATCCATTTTGACTAGTTTCGCCGTGACATCTGTACTACACACGTATCTTGCCTAACGATTAACAATAGAGTGTAGAAATTTTGCATTTAGGACTGTTGTAACATCTAGTTGTGTATCTCCCCTTCTGATTGCTATCGACTGGACCAAAAGTGTCCAAAAAAGCTAAAAATCCAAAAAAATGTGGATTTTGGGCTTTTTCTTAACTGCAGTAAAAAGCCCTCATTGAGAGCTTTTTAACGCGATATCATAAGTGGTACTTATTTTCACTGGTTCCAGTTATAGTCAAATAAAATTTTAATTAATGAAATACTTGGATCTTACAAGAGGAAGGCACATTGATTCGAATCCAACTTCATTTCCTTTTTTTAATTTTTTTTTTTAATTTAAATATATTGATTTATTAATAACCAATAATTAATGTGATTGTAAAAAAAATTTTACAATAAAAAAATTCTTTATTAAAGAATCAGAGGATCATATCTCACTTTCATATGAAATAAGTTTAAATCAGTGCAGTAAAAAATGTGTATTTGTAATTTAAATAGGCATACAAGAAAGTCATGTGATGTCCACATTAGATTTTTCATTCTGGGGATTTCTAACCCTGTTTGCCACTGTAATTTGATATTCTCAATTACATATTTTTTTTTTATTATTTGTTAAATTTGACTTATTCCCTTTAATTAAAATAGAAATTGCATTTTCTTTGAAGTAATCTCTGGTTTTTGTATCATATATTTATATATATGTATATTTTTTTTATTTGATTGTTTTTTTAATTTAAACTCTGAATGTGAAGACAGCAAACTAAATCAGTTATCATACATATTACCTTAATCATCAGTTTTATTATTTCTTTCAGATTGGAAAAATAAAAAGAGATTTCTCTAATTTTCTTTTAGAACAACCATTTCATGAAGATATTTTTTTTTTGTATTCTTTGGAAGTGAATGTAATATCAAATTTTTGTTTCCAGCACAATCTATTACTCCCTCTATATGTTTTTCCTATTATCTCTATTACTCTCTTCTGTGGTTGCTTAAACCCTAGGGGTTTTTGACCTTATCAACAAGCCTCCCCTTTTCTCTTTATCTTGTGTTATTACTTCATCTGCTCCAATCTCATTAAAATGCTTTCTAACTTCATTCAGCCATCTTAATTTTAGAATGGTCTATTCCTGTTTTTCCCCATCATTACTGTTTTCACCACACTATCTTGTAATTTTCTTAATATATATCCAAACTCTGTAATCATCTACTCTTAACCAGCATTACTTGGATCAGTGGATACATCTTTCTTATTTTCAACTACTTATTTTTCATTTTCTGTTTTCTTTCTCAGCACTAAAGGTTTTTTTGTAGAATTCTATTTTCTAAGGTTAGTGATTATTAATTTATCTTCTGATCAATGTAAAAATGTTTACAATTATACATTACAATTCTGTTAAAGAAAATTATATTTTTATTTTTTTGTAACTGAAAGAAGCTTACTTGAGAGCAGTCTCTGATAAGAATATTTGTATCTAACAGCTGCAGCAATCTGTTCCTTTATTTCTCTTTTGTAATCATTGCTCTCAGCAATTTTACAGAACCTAGTTACTTAAAGCTTTCAACTCTATGGAATTTTCATATTTTTCAGTGTAAAGTAATAACAGCCATTGTAATAAGTTATCTCTCCTTACTTTGACATGCATTATTTTATTTTTATCAGTGCATATCCCTTATTGATAAGTTTAATTAATGAGGTTATTTATTATCTCTTTGTCAGTTAAATGTCAAAATTTTTCAGTCTTCCTAAAATCTACTCCTGCTGCAATTTTTCTTACACTAATTATAACAATATTAAATAAACTGGAGAGTTCATCTCTTTGTATAACTTCAGAACAACTGTAAAGGCTTTTATCATTATTTTTACGAATACTTTTTGTAATTTATCAAAGTATTATAAATTACAAATCTTTTTCTCAAATTTATCATGGCATTTATTTATTTTATGAGATAATTATTTTAAAAACTTTATGTAAAAATTAATTAAATATTAGTAGATCTGATTGCTTTTCTCTGTAAATAATATATTCTGCTTTACTATTCAGTTCATTAAACAATAAATCTAAATATTTAACTATTTGCTCCCTTGAAATAAATTAAAATAAAAAATTCACCACATCAAATAAATGATTTTTAAAAAATTTGAGAGTTAATTAAACACTAATTTTCTATATTTAATTAAAATACTGTAAACAGAATTGTGTTATAGACTAGAGTCCTGAAAATTGTAATCTAGCACCATTAAAATAAAAAAATTTAAAAAACCATTTGCTGTTAGGAGTTTCTTTTCATTCTCATTTAGCTGTACTTTATATAATAAAATTAAATTTTTTTATTAGATTGCTAATTAAAGTTGTTTTGAGAATAATAAATCATATACATTACTGAAATGAAGATAACTTTTTAATTAATTGAAATTATATAAAAAACACATTTTGTGAAAATAGATTTTCCTTTCCAGGAAAATAAAATTAAAATTAAAAAAATTATTAATTGTAAATTTCTGTCTTCCATTGTCTTTTTAATATAACAATTAACATAAAATGCATTATGTAAAAATATGTGTGTTTTGACAGACAAAACAGTGATTACAAACAAACTATTAAACATGAAACTTAAAATGGAAACAACATCTAATTAAATTAGATTGTTAAATTAAATTAGAACTAAACCTGACCTAAATGAACTAACTTTCTAATCTATTGTATATAATTTTCAGATCCATAAGGATTTCCTATATAGTTTATGAGATAATTCCAGTACATCAGACTAAATAAACAAAATTGTTAATAAATGATTTTTTTTTTTAAATACATTTTCATGACCTAATTTTTAGCATTCAACTCTATTTTTATTCTAACTGTTGTAGGTTACAGAGATTAATATTTATATAAGTTTATGCATATAACCAATGGTACATATTAATTTATAATGCATTTCATAATACAATAACTATCTCTAAGATAACATTTTCTAAGAATAGTATTGTAATTTATTGTTTTTTTCATAGTTTATTCCAGTCTTTCTTACAGATCTGCTACATATAAAGTAACTGAGGTGTAAGAATCACTAGTCAGAATTTCCATCTCTGGGAATGACTTTCATTATGAACCTAGACCCCGTGGTAAAGAGAGTGAAGAAGTCACTTGTAGAGCTGAATATTATCTGTTTTTCAGTGAGCTTGACATGCTGTTATGCATAAATATATCTGATTCGGTGAAGAAGTTGTACACTCCTCAAGTTACCTAGTTAGCCTGGCATGGAATCATTGTCACTGAGAAAAACTATGCCTTTTTGAAAGTTCAAATCAGGTCATTTGTTATTTCATACTAGTATCTTATGTTTCTTTTCTAATACTTTTAATTCTAAAATCTTAAATTGAAAACGTAAGACAATTTTATTTTTAAGAAGGATTCTTTTTTGGTCTTTCAAATCATGACATATTTTAAGGAATAAAATAACTTCCGCATCCTTTGTGTAGTACATAACTATCACTAGATAAAAAAAGTTATCCCTGCAAACTTTCAGAAGTCTAAAAAATTCATTAATAATTACCGGTATCATATTTTTTGAAGATTTTTTACACAACACATTCAGACAAAAACAGTGATCAATACAGATAGGCTTTCTAATGAGAAAGCCTTGTTTGTTCAATAGAACAACAGCCACAAAAGATTTTAATCCAAGAACAGAAAAAAATTATAATAATTAATTTACAGCAGTTAATATCTGACAGAGCTTCATTACTCTTTGTGAGAGTAAAATTTTTTACCATACTGCTAGAACCTGTAGTAAATCATGCAACCTATCATTTGTAGCATCTATATATCAACGAGCCTAGCATACCAATTATTACAAACTTATATATATTTGGCTTAGTGAAAAAATCAATGAGAAATCATTTTACTTTTTACTTTCTCTAATAAGCTTATCATAGGACGCTTATTAATTAAACATAAGTCAGTTGATCTACTTGGTATTAATAGATGTTAATTATAATAAAATCTTTTATGTTTATTAGATACACTTTGATTATAAAAAAAAATTAATGGAACTGTTTTTTCTCCTATCTATTATTATTTCAATTTTTTTCTTACTGGTGAAATATTCTGTCATAAATTAATAAGCAGTGGGTATGTTAAAAGCAGAAAAAATGTTATAATAGAGTAAATCACAAGTTTTGCAATAATTAAATTGGGAAAATTTAATTGTTCCACATAAATGGTAATATGCTTCAACTCAATAACTATGAACTATAATAAACTGATCATCTTAGATCAAATTTCCTAACAATGTATCTTCATTTAAAATACTTCCTAAACTTAGCACATTGTTATTTATTGCTTTAATTGCAGTGAACATAGTTTACATATTTCCACTTAGTTACTCTAAATTAATTTTATAAATGCTATTATAGTAATTGTAATCATGCAAAGATGAATATTGATGAATTCTCTCTATTTCTTCTACTCTATAATCAGTACACTTGTACTATTCTCTTCTATTTATAAATTTTTTTTCTTTTTTCCTTTGTCTTTCTCTGGATCTACTTTTTATTCTCTTGGCCAACCATAGATCTTTTTCCTTGCCTACTAATTTTACCCTTCTATTTACAATCCCAGAACACCTTATATTCATTTTCTATGTACCTTCCAACAAATAATTAACTTAAATTCTCTCCTTTTTTGCCACATTTCTTATTTTTTCTCTATTCCAAGTGGCTCCTTAAAAAAAAAGTTGCTAGTTGTCACTTGCTGCTCAGATTTGGAGAAGAGTCTTTCCTTCCTATATTCCAAAATTCATGCAACAATATCCTTTTATTACATAATAATAAATTACAGGGATTGTTTGTACATTAATCTACATTACACTGTCACTCCCACTCACTCTTACATCCGTGTTGCATGTAGATCACATGAGATACAAAAATATTAGTGAAAGTACCTTTTTTAAAATGACCACAATATTGAAAGACTCTGAGATAAACAGATTGAAGGAATCATTTATATAGTTGTCATCTTCCTTTCATTGAGCTTGGTATGTTGATGATCCATCAGTTTAATCAATATCTTCTTAGTAAAGTAATATAAAATAAAACATAACATAAAACTATCACCTGGAATGACGAAAGGAGAGTCAAACAAGGCATAGTATCAGCCCACATAGCAAGTTAGATAGATTAGGGTGTGTGTGTGTGTATATATATATATATATATATATATATATATATATATATGTAAAGCAACAGTTTATCTATTACTTTGTAAGTTTTCTTTTAATTAATATTTTTTTTTTTTGTTTTGTTATTGTGTTTTAAAATGATTAAATATTGAATGATGCTTTTTTTATTGGAACTATTTATAAATACCCTTCTGAATAAATTATTGGCTGAATATTTTAGTCAGAGAAGTTTTCTATATTATTCACTGAGGAAGAAGCCACTAATTAGTTTTGAAAGGTTTTTAGGAAAAAAGTACATTAGTTTGAAAATGAATAGTTTAATAGTTTTAAAATACTATTATGTTCTTTATCATGTTTTTTAATAATTTTTTTATTATCAGTGATCATAATTAATAATCAAGATGCACTTCTTTTTTAATTTTTACATTCTGAAAATAGTTAGTTCTTAGGCATTCTCTTTCTTATTTTATTGAAGCAAATACATATTTACATTGAAATTCTATATTATATATTATTAGATAATGATGATTAGATATTGTATAATTAGATACATATTGTTAGATATTACTCAGAAATTACCAGTTGCTTTCATAAAGCTCAGTTTCTCTTTACCCTAATTCTAACCCAATTGCTGATGGAAAAAATATTTCAATCTATATCACTCTCCTAATAGAAGATGAAAAGTCACTAAACTATAGACACACTATCAAACTTACTTCAGGCTTAAAATACAAAATTTGTTTTTAAATTTAGTTGAATCAATTTTTGTAAAGTTATCATTGATATGCTAATTTCTTTGACACTGAGAATTATAGTATACTTTGATATATTTTTGAAGAATCTGTCCCTAATTATTATTTCAAAACTTCTTTATTACATTTATATAACAACGTTAATGATTTACATAGTAGTTGTAATTATTTAATATTTTTAATAGTTTTTAACATTTATTTTTCCACACATACCAGAATAAACGTTTTTTTCTTTTTCTGTTTAGTCTCTGGAACCACCGTAAGGTATTACTTCAGAGGATGATATATATGAAGTATAGTCTAATCTCTAATTAGTATATTTATATATTAGTATATCTCTAATTAGAATTGTTTTTATCTAATACAGTTACAAAAGATTGATGCCCAATAGCAGTTACTGGTGAATGAAAATGAATTTTGTAACTCATATAAAATACAGTGTCTGATTGGGACTCAAGCCAGGTCAGAATTCTATTTTTTTATAATTATAACCAGAAATATTCCAATATTTACTAAAAATTTCCCCAAAATTTAAATTATTACTAATAATTGAATAATTTTAAGTAATTACCTGTTTTAATAGTCTTGATAACCAGTTTTCAAATATGTTATTGTGTTGTTGTATGTAAATATATAAGGCGTTTTTTCTGTTGGGCACAAAAACCTCCCCATTACATGATCAAGGGGAGATTTTGTCTTGTAGCCAACTGGTTCCAGCATGTTATTCCACAACAAATTGGCAGCTGTTTGTTAAAAAAGCAGAAACAAAATTATTATTTATAAATAATGTAAAAAATATTATTTTTATAAGTAATAAATAAAGAGAAAAAGAAATTTTTCTTTTTTAAATCTTAAAAGGAATTTTTAATTGATGTTTCTTAATAATTACTGCATAAAGCCATGATAATTCACCTTACTCGTGTTTGATTTCTATCCACTTTGAGGTATTTTCATTAAAAAACTTCAGAAGTATCAAAACCATCTTAATCAGTTGAGAATTCTTCTGATTTGTACGTTCTAATTCATTTTATTTATTTTTTAATGGTATTGTCCAATGATCTAACTACATTTTCCTCCTTTATGACTCCAACAGTCATAGCATACTTAAAGTAGTGGTTGATAAAATTAAAAAAAGTATAAAACTATCAGAAGGGCTTTTTTATATTACATGTTAAATACTGTAAATTACTAGTAATTTATATATTTTTATCTTTTAAAGATGTAAAGAAATTATAGTTTCTATATTATTTACTTATAAAGCATTTTCTACTATACTTGGCTCAGATGCACCATGAAATGATTTTTTTTAAAGAGTGCTGTTGTACATTTTTTCAGGCTAGTTAGCTGTCAGGCTACTCATATTGCAAGTTTTTTTCTTTGATGATTACATAAGCTTCAAGCTTGTGCATGGGGAATGGAAATTTTATAGTACATGCTATGCCTGACCAGGATATTTGAACCCGGGGACCTTCCGTATGAAAGGCTGAGATACTACCACTCTGCCAAGGATGTCAGAGGTCAGCATTAATGATAACAGTAGTATTTCTGTTACTGAGGGCATAGTAATTTTGAATGTTTTGTTAGATAACAAATTTTTATGGGACAATTAAATTGGTTTCACATGTAACAAAAATAAACTTAACTGCTTTGCTTTGAAGCATCTTAATAAAACTCTAAGTCTGTCTTTATTATTTTAAAATATTTACAAGTATAATGTTTATGTATATTCCCATCTAAAGTGTAATTTAATCTCTTGGGATTTATTCAAAATTCAGAACTAGTTTACAAGATAGGAAAATGGGTTGTCAGTATATTTGCATCTCTAGTACCATAACGCATCTGTATGTAAATCGATACTTATTAAATTAAACATTTTTACTTGTCCATACTTTTTTATTTATGAGTGTGCAACCTAAGCTAAAAGAAAATAGTTAGATAAAAAATAGTCACTTATCAAATACAACAACAATACCCACTTCTTTCAAATCAGACATAATTAGTAAAATCTATATAATGTTGCTGCTTATCCCTGCTAATCAGCATTTGTTAGATGAATATGTAATACAGTAACTTCTCTATAGAAATTATTTAATGAACTTATTTGCTCTACAAATGGCAAATAAGTAGGTAATTTTGATAGCAGTGGTCTCAGTAATTTTAGCCACTACCGCCCAAGAAAAAAACCAGATTCTTCTGTATTATTTCTCCACCATGCTCTCAAGTAGCATTTTTCAAGCAATTTCCCTCAATGCATCTTGTTTTCTATTTCTCAATGCAGTCATTACATGTAATGTCCCACATTGGATGCTCACAAAATAGCATTTGCTGACCGAATTATTATTCCATTGAAACTCAATTAAAACCTTTTTCATTCTGGACATACCACACTGAACTGCTTTTGTTGACATTCACAGTAAAACTGAATCAGATCATTAGATATCAAGACTAGAGCCAAAGAATGTATCTAGCAGTGCTATGTTCTATGTTCTACAGCATCCCTTGATGTTTACCGATAAGAGGGATAGCATCTTTTACTCTATATAACATATGAAACATATTTTGTAGCAAGCATTTTTCTCTTGCGGATTTAAAAACTTTTAGCATTACTATGTAGTTTACAAGAAAATAAAGATTGTATGAAATTAAGGTGCTGCAGTTATATGAAAGTAATAAATTAAATGAAACTCAAGACAGAATAAATATAATAATAATTTTGAAACATTTAAGTGAAAAATATTTGAGTATACACTCGTGTTTCTTTTACAACATGCTGAACAAGATGAAGAAATAAAATTACTAGTTTATTAGTATAATTTGAAAACTCATCTCCAGATTATATTTTAATTTAATTTTAAATATATTCGTCTGAAAACATATTACATGGTTAACAAATATATTCCAAATAATAAATAAGACCCTTTCTCTCAGGCCGATGTGGCGTGCAAAGTAACACAAACATAGTTCTGTTGTCTTAAAAAGTTAGATTTCTTATTTTTATGAATAAATCATTTCTTAAAAAGTAGTTTATTAATAAGTACAAATACTAAAATATTGAGTTTAATAACCATAGACAAATATGATTTATATCTGCAAATCAAAATTAACCATATGACAGCCTATTTTTATATCTTAAAAGTACATCCAAAGTTTTAAAGGAACTCTAAAATATAATCGGAATATAAACAGTAATCGTATGTATGTTTTTATGTATGTATGTATGTGTTTGTTTGTTCCACATCTCCTCCAGAACCACTGAAGGATTTCAATTAAATTTGAGACAATTATTACTAACTGAGCAAAAATACTGTGGTTATTAGATATCCCTACCGCAACCGCTGTGGGAGGGGTGAAGGATGAGAATATTATTACTGTTATTTTCGAACACCATTACATTTTAGAAATTTGTAGAACTTCCTAAAAGTTTCCACAACATATTTTATAATTCTAGATCATTTTGCAATAGTATAGAACATTTTTTAACTGGAATTCTAGACCAATATGGAATTGTCAAAATGATTGTAAAATATTTTGGAGCACTCCTGCTATAGAGAAGATCTCGAAAGTTCATTAACAATGTAAAAGGACGGATGAAATGTCAGTTTCTTCAATTTGAACTTAAAAGTGTCATACATTAAGATTGAAGTGCAAGGTACTCGTGTAAAACTTAGTTTCTTGATAGTGAGTGAATTCAGATTGTCGTGTTTAGTGAAATTTCGGATAGTATTATCATTGAGAAGTGTATAAACGTTAGCGTAGTGATTTGACGATACCTAAAAGAAAACGTAAGTCCATCAGTCAAATTCAGTCGAAAGAGAAGAAAGCAAAGCTTTTGCGAGCAGACGATGATCAACTAAAGCAACGGCTTCAGGATGTGCGAGAACGTGCCACAATATCGCGGGCGACTGAATCTGAGAAGCAACGAGAACGTCGTCTTCAAAAAATGCGGGTACACGCTAGCACATCGCAAGCCATCTCAGTACCAACATGAACGTCGTTTTCTAGCAAAGCGGATCTAAACTAGCATATCGACGATTAATTAATCCTGCTGTGAGTAGAAATAATTTATTTTATTTTATTAAAAAGATTAAAATTAAATCAAATTAAACATTTTATTAAATTTTTTCTCTTTGCTGGTTTGTTGTGGAAAGTTAGTGACAATTTTTGAAAAAAATGGATGGATCTATGAATAAATTAAAACCCGAGCATCATCGTTTTGTGTTTATAAGCTAATCTTCATATATATATACTTCTTGTGTGGGTGTGTATGTCACTGAACTCCTCCTAAACGGCTGGACCGATTTTGATGAAATTTTTTGTGTGTGTTAAAGGGGATTCGAAAATGGTTTAGATTCACAATTTGATACGATAGAAAATGTTTTTTTAATTAATTTATTTATTCATGTGTTGTTGATCTTGGGATGGCTAAGGTTCACAGCTGGATCCGGTAGGCAGCGCTGCGATCGCGATTTAGAATTTTTTTAATTTTTGGCATATCAGTCAGACCCAGTAGTTGGTGCTGCAATCAGATTCTAGGAAATATTTTTATTTTGTTGCTTTTTATATGTAGTGTTGTTCTGACAATTGGATTTATTTACATTCTGACTTTAATAAAGTGAAAGGTTAAATTTTATGAAGTTCTGTAATGTTTTGTAAGTTTCTTAATGTTCAGTATTAATTGTAATGATTTTGCAGTCACAACTCTTTTCGTTAAAAAATTATTTTCCACCGAATACTGTGATTAGAGAGTGATGTGAATTAAATCCGATAGGTAGTGCTGTTGTTTTGCCATTTGGAATTATTTACATTCTGTGAAAGGTTAAATTTTGTGAAGTTCCTAATGTTCAGTTTTTTAAGGTTTTATGAAACTTTCAATTGTGTTCATTTAATCTGTATGTATACTCAAATATAGCTATAGCGAAGCATTGCCGTGTCTGCTAGAATATTAAACAAAACAAAAAAATGTAGGAGGTACTTTTTTAGAATGATCTTAAGTGAAAATTATCAGTAATGTGGATGAAAATATATTAATTACACTAATTATTCATTTTACGACGTTTCGATTTTTTAATTCAATTTTCATCAGACATCTCAATATTTAGTGAAAATAAATATTAACCATACTACACATAATTAATCAATAAACCCATTAAAATAATACAACAATCACAAACTTATAATATTCATACTAATAGTCATATTAATGAAATTTCGTTCACATTCCTGCTAATTTTAACTTAAATAAGTTACTTCTATTTATGTGTTGTGCATTTATTACAGAACAATGCCACGTCAGGACAACGTCTGTCGGGTCCGCTAGTATTATATAAATTTAAGGATGCTATATTCTATTACTTATCAGGACATACGCGTGACGCAGACACGCGCTCGGATGTGATTTCTTCAACATTTTTAAAAAACTAATAGTGCAAACATAAAATAATGTTGACTACAATTACTTATCATTACGAATACATAAAGATAAAAAAATTGTACCCATTGCATGTCCTTTCTGACTGAAATGGAAACAATCATATGTAACATATGAAATATCAATAACTTCTTTTTTTCTTAATTCTGGATCCAGTGGAGCATTGAAGAGTTTCATAAACGGTTGTATTACTACTGTAAAATCTTCACGCTGATTATATCTTCCACTACGAATCTGTTTAAACAAAAACTTTAATGTTAAACTTAATTATTAACTTGAAAAAAAGAAGGTAGGTGTACACATGGCAAAAGCATGAATAAAATTTGTATTCTTAATTTAGTTTATCTATAATATAAAATCGAAATTTTTTCTGTAAACTTCTCATCATACTTCCAAATAATAATAAAGCAACACCCAATTAACACAATTTATAAATACAGAGTGTCCAATTTAAGAGTTCCTCACTAGTTTATTTTAAATCCATATTTTTTGTTAAAATGCATATATCGTTGTGAGAGGGTAAAATAATGTTGAAGATGTTGGTACGACTGGAGCTGAAGTGCGGAAGACTTTATTGCCTGCACATTTGAATATTGCCAGTCGTGTCGAGCGTTGGTTTCTGAACAAGGTTGCGTAATCGTGCGTTGTTGTTTGTTAAAATGCGGTTAACTGTTGAAGAACGTGTATTCGTGATGGAAACTTATTTAGGGACAAAATCTCATTTTGTGTGTCTGTGAAAGTCCAGTGAGAAATTTAAAAAGAAAGCAACAGTGAAAAGTGTTATTCGAAAGTTAGTTAAAAGTTTCGTGAAATAGGGTGAGTATTAGACCATAAACGTGCACCTAACGTGAGTTTTAACGAAGCAGGTCGTACAGGACATTAAACTGGCAGTTACAGAATCTTCTCATAATTCTTGGCGGAGACTAAGCCTAGAAAAGGACATTTCACTAGGTTCAGCCCACACTGCAGTGAGGAGAATTCTGAAATGTTATCCGTGCGAATGCAGGTTTTCCGTGAGCTAACTAATGCTGACTATGCTAAAAGGGTTCAGTGCTGTCAATGGTTCAAGTACTACTTCATTAGAGGGAACAATGGAATTTTAGATCAAGTGTTTTTCAAAGGTGAAGCGTGGTTTCACCTTGGTGGGTATGTTAACATTCAGAACTACCGGCCTAGGGTAGTGAAAAACTAAACACCCACACATTTTATTTAAATCTCCCCTACACTCACCAAAAGATAGGCCTATGGAGTGCGGTTTCAAGGCGACGTTTAATGGAACCCTTTTTTTGAGGAAACTTTGGATGCTGCCGTCTACCAAGAAGTTATCCAACGTTCACAGCCTTACTGCAAGAGGATGAATGTGACTGCTGGTTGCAACATGACAGTTCAATTGCCCTACAGCTTGCTTTACTATGGAGATGCTGCAAGAAAGTCTTTCGATGGAAGAATCATTTCTAAATGATTGTGGCCACCAAGCCCTTCTGATCTAACTAGTCTAGACTTCTTTCTGTGGGGATTTCTTTACAGTTTATTTACTTAAAAGAAGTTGTATGTAGGAACAACTCACATACACTGCAGGAACAACTCGCATATACTTGCTGATTGAAGCCAAACATTTCCAATACCATTCAATAAATAGATAGGATTCAGCTAACAAAAGTAGCTTGAAGCATGGTCAAACGTTTTGACAAGTGCATAGAAGTGGATGAACATAATTTTCAAAACCTTCTGTAAACTATCATGTAAATTTTGCCAATAAAGTATTATTTATAGAATAAATTAAGTGATGGCGCCTCTTTTAAGTTGAACACTCTTTATCGCTATCCCTTTTGTCACTCTTTTTTAAATTAAATAATTTTTTAATGAAATTTACGTATCCTTTATTTATGCTTAAAATATATACTATATTCGCAGATAAACGGTTCGCTCGATTTGACGAAACTTTTGGTTTTTTGCCTCTACTCGATTAGGAAGCATCAATACAATAAATAATAATAAATAAAAAAATAAAAGAAAATTAAGGTCCATAAATTTTCAGTAACCAGTATGAAATATTTCAAATATTTTTTTTATCTTTTTAATTCGAAAAGCCTCTCGAATGTAAACAGTTTTTTATAAAATTTATTTTCAAGTTATTTTATTAAAAAAATGTTTGGGCATAAAATAATTAACAGAATGGTTAAAAATTTTAAAATCGACAACTAAATGATCATTTTCATTAAAGCTATGATGATCAATAAATTAAAAAAATTATTTCTTAAAAAAATTTATGTACAAAAACATAATAAAAATAAAACAAAAAATAAATTGTTTGACACAGTTAATGTTCAATAAGTATATTTTTTGTTTAGTTTTCAATTTTTTATGCTGCATATAGTATGGATTTTTGTTTATTTAAAATTTATTTTTATTACTTCCTTTGTAATGATTGCAATCTGTCAACCATCGCAAAATAAGCAACCTCCCCCATAGCCCAGTGAGATAAGGATGATGTATATGACTTAAAAATGAGGTGTAGTTCTGTACAGATTCAGGCCGACCATTCCTGATTTGTATGGTTAATTGAACTACAACCACCAAATTAACCGGTATCCATTGTCTAGTATTCAAGACTGTAAAAAAGCAATTAATATTTACTAGGAATCGAACCTCAGAGCCTTCGGTTTCAAAAATCAGCTGTTAAACAAATGATTTTGCGTCAATGGGTTTACCACTAGATCAGCCGCTGGGCTGATAAAATATTAAATGATTTTTTCGTAAAATTTTTTTGAGTTCTGTTTTATTTTATTAAACCTACAGCGTCCTCATTATAAACGATTTTAAAGACAAAAAGTAAAATATATATTTTTTTATATTTTTATTTAATTTAAAGTAGCTCATTAATTATTAGAAAGTTCAGTTACAAAATTAAATACCCTTGGGCAGTTATGCACAAACAGACAGACTTTTTTTGTTAATTTAATTTGGTTTTAATATTTTAATATATTTTTAATTTGGTTTAATATCGCTAACTACCGGAGATAAAGAAACATCAACGTTCCAACTTTCAGCATCATAATGAACCACGCTTTTAACTTTCCCCGTTTAAATTTTTTCGATCTAAAATTGAGCGTACCTCAACCAGTCTTCATCAAATTTTTGCACGCATAACTTCAAATACACTACTAGAACAATATTTTATAATAGGCCTATAAATGTATAAGAAAACCCCAATTTAAGTGGGTGGTATTTTTGTACTCTTGATACCTCAAAACGTAAATAAAATTCATTTTCATCCCCCTATCCCGCCATGCGACCGAAATGCTGTACATTCCTTCTTAAAGTCGGTAAAAAGTAAAAAATAAAAAATTGAAGTTACCATCGATCTTATTTGTTTAAAAAAATTGACTATATAAATTTAATGATTTTTATTCGCATTAACGAAGTGTAATACAACCAGTGGTAAAATGATCGGATTAATATATTAGTGGTATTTTATTCTAAACTTTTTGGAAGAAGTTTGACTAGTTCTGATATTCATGCTTTACATATATATATTTTAATAATATACCTTCTTATTCTGAAAACTGGAAAAATGTTCGTAATCATTTAACATTCTTTTTTATAATTATAAAACTTTTTTTAAAACATAAATATTAATACCAAAAAGTCTAGAATTACAAAAAATAATATGTAGAAAAACCTTAAGATATGTATGAATTTATGAAAAAAATTACGATTTAAAAATTAATAAATTACGTCGAAGGTGTTCAACTAGAAAATCAATGTTTATTTCTTTTAGGTATCATAAAAAATATAAATAGACGACCTGATATAATATAAAAATTAATCACGAAAAATGAATTTAAAAATCCTGCGCCATCCTTATTAGAAAAATAATTTAAATTATTTCCCACTACATTCTTCACTAAGCCGAATGTAATCTTGTACATCAGATTGCCAATTGAAATTCAGTTAATACTCAGTACTATAATAAATTTACTCTGTTCACCGTAGAAGGTGATTGTGTAATTAAAATCATTACTCTCATAATCTTATAAACTATAATTGTTTTCTCTTTTACCTTACGTGCTTTATACATATATGTGTACTGAGTATCACGCGAATAAACGGAAAAACTTTCAGGACATGTTCTACTAGTGAAGTAATGAAAAACGTTAACGTAAACATAGGTCTGGAAACGCTTTGTTTTCGATACGGCTAGCGAAAGATTATGTCCGAAATTTCAAATCTTTTAATAAAAAGAAGCCCTACTGTAATCTTTGAGATCCAATATAAGAAGTAAAGTTGGTAGTTTTTTTATGTAATTTGAGCTGGGAAATAAGATAAACCAGGTCCCAGAACTGTAGCTCCAGAAGTTTTTAAGATATCTGACGTAAAACACAAAATTTGGTGTCAAAAAACAAGTTTTTTTTTAGGTTTGTAGTATAATATATTTGTTAAATCGACGTATGTGAACTTTTTTTATTATTTTCACCAGTAAAACATGTTCTGAAAGTTTCTCAATACACTCTGTACGGAGTGTCCGACGAAGAAACGGAAAGAATTTCAAGACGAGTTCTAACAGTAAAAGATAGGTTTATATGAACACGGGTCCAGAAACGCCTCATTAGCGATTTACGGCTGGCGAAAAAATTTGCCATGATTCCTAGGCAACGAGTAAAATAAAGCCGTACTGAAATTCTAGGAACACAAATTAAGGAGTAACCTTGATGGTTTCTTATGGTTTTTAACCTGACAAATTGAATAAAATAGGTCTCAGAACCGTATCTGCAGTGGTTTTTGGGAAAACAGATAGAACGAAAAAAATTGTGGTGAAAACTCCGTTTTTTGTGTTTTACGTACAATTGCTTTGTTACATAGGTAATAAATACATAAAGGTGTTAAAGAAAGCTTGTAGAAAATTTAATTCTGAACAATATGATGTAAATAAAGTCAAATTCAAAACAAACAAAAATTATAAAAAATGAAATTTATTAACAGCAAAATACCCGAAACGTGACTGAAAAAATACATTAATTTTTGAACAGAAAGAATAATACTTTTAACATCCGAGAATATTTAGAAATAAAATCACTGTTTTATTCAATTTGTCAGCCCAAACCATAAAAAACCATCAAGCGAATACCTTAATTTGGGTTCCTGGAATTTCAGAATGGCTTTATTTCACTCTTGCCCAGGAATCGTGGTGAAATTTTTCGCCAGCCGTAACTCGTTAACGAAGCGTTTCCGGACCCACGTTCATATAAACTTTTTTCATTATATTCACTGTTAGAACTCGTCCTGAAATTCTTTCCGTTTCTTCGTGAAACACACACACACTCTCTCTCTCTCTCTCTCTCTCTCTCTATATATATATATATATATATATATATATATAAGAAGAATACTACTTTATTTCATGAAATAATTATTTATCATATACCAGAGATTCATTAAAATTAAAATAAATTTAGGAAAAGGAACAATTATACCGAAAATAATGAGTTAAAATAAAAGAAATATAAGAGTATATACACCACACTGGAGTCCCGGGAGGTATTGGCCAAACTTAAGAGACTGATACAGGACATTAATAAAAATAAAAATGTTCAGTTTGACAAATAACCTCTCTAGCTTTATTTTCTCTTTGTCTGCCATTTTGTATTTTTTCAATAAAAATGTATATCTTAAGAATGGATTGAGATACTTTAATCAGATCCGATGTACACGTACTCAAAATCTGCAAAATAAACAAGTTTGAAAATTTTCAGACTGAAATAATAACTTTTGAATCATTAATACTTCCGTAAATATTAGTTTATGGAATTATCTTTTATTAAGTAAAAAGTAATAAACCTTTTATTGTGAAGAAAATTACACGTTATTTGTCAAATTGATTGATAAGCAGTAGAGATATCGCTGAAATTATTTAAGTGGATCGTAAATATATTGCAGTCCTAATAATGTTATGCTTATTTTTACATTACAACATTATTTTTATTTCCATATTTTTTTAAATAGAATCACTTTTCTTCAGTGCTTCACAATACTGACCATTGTTTTGGAATAATTACTAATGGCAGGAATTTTATATTAATGTCATTTTATTGATTCATTGGCTGAGTTGTAGCGTCTCAGCCTTTTATACGGAGGTCCCAAGTTGGAATCCCGATCAGGTTTGGCATTTTTCATACGCTAAAAAATTCCATTTCTTTTTCCCACGCACATATTTCAAGCTTATGTGGCAAATATCATCAAGGCAAAAAATTACAATATAAAAAAATTAAAAATTATTAACTATTATAAAAAAAAACTAATAATAATAATTTTATTAGTCTTAAGTTCTGCCTTTTCTTTAATTTTGATCGGCGTTAAAGACATTTCTTCCCAGCATCCGACATAATTAATAAAAGAATAAAGGGTAATATAGAAAATTAGTTACCTATCTGTGTACTTTCAAATTAACTTCTACTTGCCAGCTACAAAATTGGATTAAAATCAAAGTAAAAAAAGAGCTGATACGTTACACAGTACCCACTTCTGATTGGTCAGTGGTTGAAAAGTGTAGGCTTTTGATCGGTTGAACACCTGCATCACAATGAAAATTTGTTTCATACTTCCCCTCATTATAATACAGGTTCCATCCGGGTAATTATATTAAATGTAATATAATGTAATTGTGTACCGGAGTGGCGCAAATAATTAGCAAAATTATATAATGATTTGTTTGTCTGTTAAGTATTTCGTTCTTCAGGGCGCCTGACATCCTGACTCGCCCACATGCAAGAGCGGGGGAATCGGGGTGCTTCTGATGATGACATGGGGGACCCTTGCGGTGTGAGAAGGCGGGAGTTAGGGGGAGGGCATGCGCAATGCATGCCTGGATCCTGGCAGAATAGGAACGGGAACGGGTAGCCCACCTCTGGAGGGGCGTCTTGGCTGCCCAGAAGAGGAGTCGGAGTGTCTTCGTCATTCAGGGAGACCCCGGTGGGTGGCCTCTAATTGGGCCAAGCTAGGGGGTGATTAGCGATTGCTTTACTCTGCAGGAGTTAATAGTTAGAAGCTCGGCCAAACCAGTTATATTTTTAGGTTAACAGCTTCTCTATAGAGTCTTCGGTCACTATTTTGTTATTAAATTCTAATTAACAACGTATTCTGAACTGGCAGTTCATAGGTATAACAAGCTGTAGGTACACATATCGTACAAATAAGAGATGCAGCCGCTGTGGACTTGAATCAAAAAAACTATCTTTGAATTAAAAATATTACAATTTACGAAATATACTAATCAATCAAAACTTATGTTAAATTTGAAGTTTTTTTATGATCCCTTATTTTCTGATTTTCTTTATGCTTACTGAATGTTAAATATTTACATTTTTAAATAGTACACAAAAAAATCATTAAAAAACAGGACGTAATTAGTGAGGTTTATTTAATCACAATCTCCAAAAAAAATTAATATATATTACGAATATTGTGGATATATTTCAATTATTTCTGTCAATGGCCAACCAATTAAAATAGTGTCATCATGTTGGCTTCACATTAAATTTGTCTTGGATTTGATTCCAAGCAAAGATTTGATATTAATTTATAATTCGTCCAAACATCAAATAAAAGTTAATATTCTGAGAGACGAAGCGATAAATGAATTAATTCAACGTTTGAATTAAACATGTTTTAAGCATCTGTTTGAATTAAACATGTAAATTAAACATGTGTGTTTCTTTAAACACATCCCTGTTTGAATATGCGTTACATTTCTAATTCCGTTTTCAATTGTATAATTTTCTTACTTGATTAAACGACAGAAATTGATTAAAATTGAATTACACTGTTACGTTTATATCTAGATTCAGATTCAACCTTTAATTGCATACGATTTTAATTTAAATAATAGTTTAAAAATATTAAAACATACATTTTAAAAACGATTGCACGTATTTAATTGTAGTATATTAGTGTAATCTATTTACTTATCATATTCAGTGAAATGTAAATAATTTAATTTACATGTGTAAATTTAGTATAATTGAAAATAAATTGATTTTCCTATATTAATTTATATATGGCTACATATATATATATATATATATATATATATACATACAAATAATAACAGTATTACAATCTATTTTCTTTAATAAGTAACTTACTTTTAATAAAATGTATTCAGTAGTATTTCAATATTTAACTTCTGAAGTATAAGACTCAAAATATTAGTGATTTTAAAAATCTAAAATAAATTACTATCTTGGTCTATCTTGGTCTACTATTACTATCTTGGTCTGCTTATAATCACAACTCTCACTAAATAATATGTATTTTACAGTAAAATTTTAGTAAATACCAGCTTTTATTCTTAGGAATTAAATTTAAAAATGTAAGACTAGATGTAAAATTTTTAATTGAATCTTTATAAAAAAAACCTTACGAATTATTTCATGCAACTCTATGCAAAAAATGAGATCAAACCACATCCCGTATTAGTTGTGTCGTTTCTGAGTCATTATTGACCGACTCACTTCTGAAGTCGGCCCACTTCGGTCGGCCCACTTCTGAAGTCTGAATATTTTTAGAGTGGTTACTGTGGGACTTTGACGCGATCCAATAAAAAACAAGAATGCTAATCGAAAAACTGTTTTGCGCATAAGATTACATTTTTATTCAGAATTCTTAAACACAATTCATATATCCAAAATCATTCTCATTTATTTAATAAAATGAATTTGAATGTACGGAAGGTGTCGAAAAACCCTATGTTAAAAAATTATAGAGCTAGCGACGCCGGCTCTCTGTCAAGTTGTCATACTTACCAGAGGGGGCGCTAGCAACGCCCCTCGATTAAATGCCTCTATAGTATTATTTTATGTGTTAATTATTAATTAAACTTTAATAATATTTTGGATAACACAAAATGAGCAATATTAAACGCACTTACGAACCATTAACACAAAGTAAATATTAACAACTTATGGGAATCGATTCTCAAATAATGATTATCCGATAATTATAATAGAGATTAAAAATTACAACTTCATTCTGTTGTGGAGTGGTAGCATCTCAGCCTTTCATCCGAAAGGTACCAGAATAGACTTCCGGTCAGGCTTAGCATTTATCAAACGCTAAAAAAATTATATTCTACGCAGAAGCTCCGAACTTCTGCGATGAATTAATAATCATCAGTCAAAATAAAAATGACAAAATTATTGAAAATATAAATAACAAAAAAAAAGGTCTAGGGACGAAAACAAAATTGATTGTAGTATTGTTGAATTTTTCCGTAATTTAATATTAATGGTTTGCAATAGCTTAATATCATCCCTAGTAATAAAAATTAAAATTATCTTTACCCTTACGACAACTTACTTTCTTATTTATTTACTTACCCTTTAAAGAGAGAAATAATAAAAAAATAATTTTAGAAAGGCTTTAATCAGAAAATACAAATTTGGACCAATTTAATTCTGTACTGCTTTCTTTCGTTTTTTTTCTTTTTTCCTGTTTAGCATTCGTGAATTACCGTTCAGGTATTATTACTTCAGATGATGGATGAGGAAGATAGGATGATCGTATGTGATAGAATTAGGATAGTGTCTTGAACAATCTCAGTTCGACCATTCCTGAGATGTGTAGTTAATTGAAACCCAACCACTAAAGAACACCGATATCCACGATCTAATATTCAAATCCGTATAAAAGTAACTGCCTTTACTAGGACTTAAACGCTGGAACTCTCGACTTCCAAATCACCTGAATTCTGTACTGCCTGCAATAATAAAACTGATATATTTTGAGAATTGAAGTAAAATTTATTTAAAATACGTAATAATATTTTTAAATTTACCCTCTGTCTCAGTGGTAGTGGTAAAAAATTACTTTCGTGTAATAATATTTCATTTACAAAAACCTAATATTCTAAAATCGATGATTGTCAGTTAAAACAATTCTGAGATATAAAACCAAATAAAGGCTAACATATTCACATATGACGGCGAATGCAAGCAAATAGAATTTCGTAATCGTACTTTCAGCATTTTTAAACTTAAGGACCTCAAAATGTCGAGAAATACAAAAATTCAACTGGCTGGATCTACGGTAACCCCCGAAAAAAGATTTAACAACATTTTTTGATAAAAAGTATTAAATATTTATCTTATTTTATATTTATTTCTTTGAAAAAATTAAACGTATTGAAGCTTGAACGTAAGAAGTTTAGTTTATTGGCTGACCATCTGCAGTCATTTTTTCTTATTAGGAATTGAGAATGTTCACAGCTTTTTATGATCTATTATTTAATAACAATAATACTTCTTGATATGTGCGGAATACGTGTGATAATCTCTTTTCCTGCATGATGATATTACCAAATAAGATTGAAGCTTGTGCGTGGGATATAGAAATGGAATTATAGTGTATGAAAAATGCCATGCCTGATCGGGATTCGAATCCGGGATCTCCGAATGAAAGGCGAAACGCTATTTATGTCAATTGATTTCCCTGTTAGTGTACAAGTAATTAGTTTTATTTCCACTAGGGCCGATTCATTTTATTCGGATTTGAATACTAGATCGTGGATAAGGGTGTATTTTGGTGTTTGGATTTCAATTAACCACACGACTCAGGAGCCTGGTCTGTACAAGACTTCATCTCTCACTCGCACATCAGGAACAAGGAAGGCGGCTGCCTACAGGCCCCGAATCCAGAAAGTTTCGTGGTACATCTGGAGACTTCCGCAGTATTCATAAGAAAAACTAATTACTTTAGAGTATGACAAAACTAGTTGGATACAGAATAATTAATATAAATGTATGCATATTAGTTTAGATATGCACATAAAAAGTTATTACAAAAATAATTAAAAGTTCTTTTACCAATCAACATTCTACAAATTACTTTAATTAAAAAATTATTTGCATTGTATCTTTATATGTGGTATTTAAAGGTACTGTCACAAATGATGTAACACATAAAATAATGTGTTATATTCAAATAAAAACAAAATTAATAATTTATAACTATAGGAGACATGAAAAGAAGTGAAATGCAGATGATACGAGTATATTACAACTCAAAATAATTTACAACTAAAATGATATTCGCAATCTTTACTTAATTCAGTTTCTTTAAAAAAGACTTTAATTGTTGTTTCAAGCTTCCTCAAAATTTTAAGCTTTTTTTTATTTACCTCAGAAACTTTATTACACAACTGCTTCGTTAAATACAATTCCTTATTTAACAAACGCATGGTAAAATATTAAAAAAGAATGAATGGATGAATAATCGTGTAACTGCCACGATTGCTGAAATTCAGTTGTTTTTAAAGTATGAACAGTATCTACGGTAATGTATAGTTTGCTAAGAAGATTATGTTATTACGAAAAAGTTATCTGTGAAGGAAACGTCGCCGCAGAGTTAATAATTGACTTTACGATATCGTATTATTTATTTGTTAATAATATTGTTTTCTTTTCGCGGTTATACTGCAGGATTATCAGTGAAAACTATTTCGCTATTATTTAATTTTACATATTATTATAATCCTTGATTTGATTTAGTTAAGTAATTTTTTTTTTTATACTTTTTTTTCACGAATAATATTGTTCTGAAATATAACTTTCCAGTATAAATTTCCAGTACAAACTCTTTGTAAAACTTTTCCAGTATAAATTTCTCAGACTTTTATTAAGTTGGAATTACTATATCAATAAAAAAATCTTTTTTAATTTTTTTAAATTAATGTTTTAAGTTACATAATTTAATTCGACAATACTTTTAAACGTGTAACTAGAAGTATTTTATCAAATTTAAAAGCTGTGTAATTGAAGCGAAAGAGAACGGTACATTTGGCACATTGAATCTCTTCCATTATAACTGTCAATATATTTCTAACTTTAATAATATTATAAATTTAAATTCGTCATTGATTTCTTTATCGTCGTCATATATATCCTCCATAATTAAATTCTGTCATAATTTAAAATCATTCTAGAAGCTCTTTGCTTTGTTTTTTAACAGACTTATAAGACCATCCAATGTCCAACTATAGTATAAACAAAGCGTGTCTTATAATATTAAATACCGTATTTATTCGAGTACCCCTCGAACTTTTTTTCTTGGAATTGGAGAGAAAATATAAGGGCGCGGTGCTTACTTGAAACATAGCCTTTAGCCAGGATAATTTATGCAAAGTAAACGTTTTCTTAGAAGTACCTAAATTCAATCACATAAATATAGTTACATTAGGCTTTCGTTTATCAATACCGAATGCCGCTTAATACAGAATACATCCTTAATTATTAACATCCTGTTTATATCATCGATAGGAACGAAGTTACGGTATTTTTATAAAACTGATTCATTCTGTATAGGCTGCATCCGGTTCTAATGACACTACAGTTACAGTATCAGTTACACATCGTCGTCTTGTCTATTCGCCAAAGTCATTGTACTGTTTGTATATGTGGACGGTTATGTGGCTTTTATCTGTTCATTTTATCTTGTAAAGTTTAATACGGTGATTTATTTTAATTACGGCATTAAAATGAGTACAAAAGGAGGGCGTCTACGATCTTTTACACTAAATGAAAAACTGCGCGTTATAGAAGAGGCTGAAAAAAATCGGGAAAATGGAAATCGGGCGGTAGGAATTAAATTTGACGTAGATGAAAGCTGCATTCGAGACTGGCGTAAGAAGAAACAACTTCTGGTGAAAGGCACTAGTAATAAAGGAGCCTTTCGTGGCTTAAAACAAAAATACAGAGACCTAGAAAACAATTGTATGACTTTGTTATGGAAAAAAGGAAATGCGGTTATCTTGTCACGACAGAAATGTGTGAATCGTATGTTCGTGAAATCGCTAAATCATTGAATAAAGTTCATTTTAAAGCAAGCCGTGGATGGATAACACGATTATTTGCACGAAATGATTTGTCAATAAGACGAAAGACGACCAATTCTCAACTACTTTCAGACGCTTATGAACAAAAAATATTACATTTTCACAAATACATAATAAATCTTAGAAAATATAAAGGCTATTTGCTTTCTCAAATACGAAACGATGAACAAACCCCCGTATATTTTGAAATGCCATTTGAAAAAAACGTAAACAAAAAAGGTGAAAAAAAGTGTTACGATTCGCACTGGTGGTAATGGAAAACAAAGGTGTATTGTTATGCATTGCATTACTTCTGATGGTTCAAAATTACCTCCGTACATTGTTTTTAAAAGAAAAACTCTTCCTACCGTACAGGTAGATGGAGTTATTATCAGAGCACAGAAATCACGTTGGATAGACGAAACCTTAATTTTAGACTGAATCAGGTGTGTATGGCAAAAGCGATCAGGAGATTTACTTAATAAAAAAAATACCGGTATCCTAGTAATGGATAGTTATCGGGGGCTTACGACTGATAAAGTGAAAGACATTTTAAAAAAGGGTATGACAGACAAAGTAATAATTACAGGCGGATTGACATCTCTATTAAAACCACTATATGTCTGCATTAATAAACCGTTCAAACTTGCATTAAAACAACTGTACAGTAAATGGATGGACGGATTGGAATGCAATTAAATCCGTCCTTAAAACACTAAATAATAATAAACAAAACTTGAAAAAATTAGACCCGCTATTTAAAATTAACCCTTTTAAAAAAACAAGCCCGATTAGAATGATCCAGCAGCAAGGGACTCTGTCCAGGTTCTGCGATGGAGTAGGGAGTAATAAACTCCTGCCAACTTTGCATTCCATTCCATTCCTAAATGGATGGCTGATGAAAATTTCTTTCTCATGCCTACAGGAAGAATCAAACTACAGAATAAATCAAATTTATCTCGTAAAAGACAGAAATTCGCTGCCACGCCTAGGCCGCAGGGTCTTCATTCTGCGGTTAGGCTTCTAGCTTAGATCCTGAGGGCGACGTGGTAGCTGCAGGTGTCCGTTGTCTTCTTTCTGAAGGAATAAATCTAAAAACTACTATCGGGGTGAATTTTACCAATGCAGATGTCCCTCGGGGCATCTGCATCGGTGTCATCTCTGCGGGGCCTGAACTGAAAGCTGTGGTGCGCAATCAGTTTGAGGGCGAGAAGATGCCACCCTCTCATTTTAAATGAGGACTCATTTATGTCCTCCGTTAAAGCCACTACTGGCTAGGAACGGAGGGGGTAGTGTAGCGAACGGACACGCTACGAGGTGGCATCTTCTCCCCTCGGGGGGGAAGATGCCCGCCTAGGCCGCTGAATGCCAGCAAGTACCTGTCCACCATTAAAGCCTTAATCTGGCTGGCATCCAGCCATATTCCTCGGTTAGCTTCACCCTTGCACCTGGATGATTTGTGCAGGGATTTGTTGATTTGTGTAATCTAATTTAAGATATTGACAGTGACAGTGATTAATTAAAAATAAAATCCCATATTAAAAAGTGTATTGAAATGATCTTTTTTAACATGATACTTTCTTTTCATTTTACTGGCCTATTGATTCTGAATTAAACTAATACTTACGGTAATTAATTACTAATGTAATATTAATATTAATTTAAATGAACGAACTAAATGCTTTACTTTCTGAATATTTTCGTATTTACGTAGTTTTTTATCTGTTGCACTTTAAAATACCCGTATATACTGGATTTTTTTACATTTAGATTTTCGGTCCGGAAAATCGAGGTGGGGGGCTTATGTGTTGGCGGGGGGTATTCGAATAAATACAGTAATTAATTATTTAACTATCTTGTAATAATCCGGGATAGAATAAAATATGATAAACATAACATCAGTTATAATAGTCTGTTGTTTGTATTTTATTTTTATTTAGTAGTAGCTAATAAGCGTGAATTACCGAAACCGCGAATAGCAAATAACCGAAGAATTAATTTAGATACTACTTTCTCATTACATTTTGATAACCAAAGGAATAAATTGGATTTAACTTTGTGCAGCTGATACTAGATTTTCTACAGTGTACGTCTACTGCAGTAATGAAACTCTCTTTACGCCAATGAAACTGAAAAATGTTAAAGCTTAGTTATTGATTTACGTTTGGGTGAGGGAACTGAACTTAATACTCGTATTATCCCGTAATTGGTATTGATGGGATATATTAATGAGAAAGTAGTTTCCTTTCAGACATTAACATTTCCAGATGATGTGGTTTTTCTTAAAATGAAAGTAATTGGATGGAAGATGCGGTCAATTTGAAATTATTAGATGAGCCCTCCCTTACAATTTCCCTTATGTTAAATATATAGATTCAATCATATTTAAATTATTAACCTGCACCCAAATTTTAGTAGAACTGTCACCATTATTTTGTCTTCAGAAAGAAATTAACCTATATTAACAGTGCAAAATTAGATATTTCATGCTTTTTTGTATCAATTTTTTTTTATTAACATTAAATTACCATATTGGTAGAAATATGTACCCAAATATTTAGTTTTATTTATGTAGATAATAATTATTCCTTTTTCCCAAATAATAATTAATCCTTTTTTTAAAAATACATAAATTATTAAAAAAAAACAAGATGACTTTTTTGTCATGATTTTTTTTTCAAAAATGTTTGGGTTAAATAATGTTTTGTTATTAATTTTATTCTACTTGTAAGGTTCACCTCCATCAGACTTTTATAATTGAAGAGTAGTGTAGAGGCCAAAGAGAGCCTAGACATGATCCCACGATTGAGTTTTTTACCTCGCACAAAATATCTAAGTTTTAAAGGAAAAAATTTGTTCTAACATCCAAAAATCTGTATTATTCCTAGGTGAAAAATATTAAATATTTAATTAATTAAATATTCATTAAATAATAATTAATAAATTAAAAGCTTAATGATAATATTAAGCTAATATTAATTAAATGAAAACTTGGATTGACATAACTCTGACTTCTTTAACATTATTGAATCACTGAAAATTTTTCATGTATCCTTAAAGAATGATGTAGGTTAAAAATACATATATATTTTTTTATTACAATAATTTTTTTCCTGAATGAAAGAGAATAAGAAACGTAAGGTTACCTGGATGGATAACATGGCTCTAACTGTTATCCTGCAATATGTATAGTCTCCGAAGAAACATGACACTTTGAGAAAGCAGGGATTGAATATTCATACTTTAAATGTTGAATTAAATTGGTCTAGAAGCCCTTGGAAATAAAGGAGTGTAAAACTGTTTTGAAATCATTAAGTTATTTTTGCAGAAAGCAGAATACATTTTGAATAAAAAGAGTACAATCACAATCTTTCACTTTTTTTAAAAATTAGGCAGCAATATGGCCAGGACCCTAAACTCTCCATCTTCTAAACGAAGCTTATTATTTTTTGAAGGCACTATTATAATAATATCGAAGTGGAATTATAGTGACAATATGTTAAAGTAACATGTGGGTACCCGGTAGATAGCGGGTGGCTAACCAAAATGACGCTGAATTTATGGTGTTTATAATATTACTGGGTAATACCTGTGAACCTATTAAATTATAAGTGGATGATTACCTCCGTTACCTCGTTTACTGATGGTTCAGCAATCTTAGCTGTTGACTAAGATACACATTTAGCCTCAGCGAACCTCCAATTGGAATTTGACTTGATAGACGTACTGTTAACAAATTGGAAAATAAAAGTGAATCAGAATAAGTCAAGTCATTACGTATGCGATGAGAAGAGGTGACTGTCACCGGATGTACCTAGATTGCATTTTCATTTCAAGATTTTCAAGGTGGGGTTCCACTTTGACCATCGTTTATCGTGAGAGTTTTAGGGGAGAGAAAAAGTATACAGTTAAACACGAGGTATAAAAAGTTTTATTGGTTGATAGGCAGGAATTCACACTTTGTGCTCTCCAACAAACTTTTAATATAAAAGGTGATTCTAAAACCGATTGGGATGTATGGCGTACGATGAGCAAGAATAACATTGAGATTGTACAAGGTTTCCAGAATAAGTTGGCAAGACCCATTGCAGAGGCACCGTGGTTCGCACGGAACGAAAACATTCACGACTAGCTAGAATTGCATTATGTTCGCTAAAAGGTCAAACGGTTCGGTTCAAATTATAGACAGCTAGACAGCGGTTAAATAATCATGTGAACTTTCTAGCGGTTCACATCGCTCTGTCCTAGAGAACAGCGGGGATGACCGGCGTCTGAAATGCCTAAATTGCTGGACTTGGACAATGTAGGCATTGAACTAACTCTTAAGTTAGTTCAATACGAAATACGTGATGAGCATCTTTCTATGCTGATTAGGAGCCTAGCCTCTATCCATTTATCTCCATTAGCTTGTTATGAGTTTGTTTGTCTATGTCTATCGCTTAATATGATTGCCTACTATTACTATTTCTTTGTCTATTGTTTAATATAATTTTTATTTGTTTTTCATTAGATCTTTATGAACACTTGTGTAGCTTGTCCCAGCCGAATTGGTACAGATCTGATGAACAGCATAGCTGTATATCTTGCTGCCTAACGAGCACGGATTTATAATACTATTCGATTAAAGACAGTATGTATACGGTAGGACTGTTGTTTATTCCAATCAATGAACAAATTCACGTCTTATATTTATTAGTTAACTTATTTAATCCTGAGTTTTTATATTATTAAATTAATAATTTATTTCCTTATTAGATACTGAAATAGATAGTTATAAAATATGCAAACTGATCGTTGTTACCGATTAGTGTTTAGGCCGAAGCATATTTATTTATAGTTTTATAGCTGTGTACAATATCCAAGCCAAACAAGTAGAAGATTGTTATCTACTATTTATGCTAGGCTTTTCGCCCTTTGTTCTGGGAGTGGCGAACACCGTACGCTAGCCTAGGCAAAGAGTCATATTTGTTGTTGGATCAAAGGTTAAAAATAGTTCTGTTATCATTTTCAATTTAATTTTTTTTTTCAATTTTTTTTTCGTTTGTTATAAAAAATAATTTTGTTGTAATTATTATGATTGTTATTGTTGATAATAATATTAAGTTTCATATTGTTGGTGATGTTTGTAGAATCAAAATGCACACTTATGCATTTTTTATTTGACAATTAAATGTTTTTTGTTTTTTTTTTTAAACTAGCTTCTTCCATTAACAGTATACGATATTTACTATTTTTTGGTTTAAGAGACCATTACTTTATTTTCAGTCACTTAATGTTTAATTTTTTTTATGATTTTATTCATTTAATAAATGATTTCACGTCAACTCTTTTTATTGTAATTGGTATAAATCTATGGTTTATACCGCAGAATTCTGAACATTGACCGAAAAAGTCCTGGTTTTTTTGTTATTACACTAATTTGATTTAGTCGTCCTGGGATTGCATCTATTTTTACTCCTACTGATGAAATTTTTCATGAGTGAATAAAGTCTGATGAAGACTAGTATTTGTGTTATGAATGGTACTGTTATTCGGTTGTCTACTTCAACTAGTCGGATTGAGTTTATATTTTCAGGGGCTTTTATATATGAATCAAATTCTAATTTTTTAGAATCTGAATATTCATAAGATCACTATCACTGATGTCCAATTGTTTTAATGGTAATTAATGGTTTAATTATCTCTTCTATTAAGTATAGGATTTTAATTGATGGGATTGCAATAAATACTAGAATTATTGCTGGTATTGTGGTTCAAATTGTTTCTATAGCTTGTCTTTCTGTTAATAAGTTATTTGATATTTTGTTTTTTAAAATCGTTGTTATTATAATCGTTACTATTGTTGTAATAGATAGAAGGATTATTATTGTGTGGTCGTGGAAGTTTATAAGTTGTTCTATGATTGGAAAGAAAAAACTTTTTTCTTTTAGGTTTGTGTAAATAATAACCGAACGATGTGACAGTCTGTACACTCAACTGAAACATTAAATCTGTATTTTTACAAACCGTTACTGATTCATTCAGAGATTAACTTGTTTTTGTTAATGATTCCATTCTAATTAATACTGCACCCGCAGTTGCATATGATATATATATATTATATATAATAAATTAAATTATTAAAAAATAATATGAATCATATGATTTTTGTTTTCCTTTCAGGCATTCACAAGAGTATCCGTAAGGATTCAAATTTTGTTACCATAAAATATCTCGTTTATTCATTTTACAAGTAATGTACATGCTCATACCAGATAAGGTCACCTCCTAGGGAACTTTCTAAATTTAATAAAGTAATTTTTAAAAGTTGCCAATTCCAGATTTAGTTATCTGTGTTGTCTATTTAATTGCATTCTGTGAGGAAATTAGATACTATATAATTAAATTTTAATTGATAATATCGTTATCGTATATTGCATTATATAAACATATAAATTCAATAATATGAAATTAAAATTTATTCATGTTGCTTAAAAAAAAAAGTCACTTATATTAAAAGGTTATTACTTAAATTACTTGTAATTTTTTATTAATAATTATTTACTTACGTTAAATTTTAGATCGCTCTATTTGAAAAAGATAATCAGGACAGTTAATAAATTGTCCTTCTTTCAGCTGAACCTGCTTTCTCTTTGATTTTACGTAAAATTATGCAGTACTAATTCATTTTTATTGTTTAAAAAACCTTTTTGATTATAAGAATATAACAAATTATAATAATAAATAATAAGACTAAATTATAATTAGTTATATCCATATAAGAAAGTAAATTCTTCTTCACTTTTAATTTATTCATTTATTTCCAGCTAATATTTGAAACTGTTGCATGTATTTACATACAGTTGACAGAGATAAGTTCTTTTACTTTAATTTCATTCTGTATCAAAAACAAATGGATTTATCATTACTATTGTAAAATACTTATTTCCAATTATTAAGTTTATACTAATAATTCTCTTTTGATTTCTCTTTTATATAATACAAAAAAATATTAACATTTTAATAATGTATACTTATATATTAGTAAGTTAAGATTTATAATTTATTTATTTAATAATCGAAAATGTTTTTCATAGAATTTTTTAAACCGGTTAGTCGATTTATTTAATATGTTAGGTATTATTTTAATGTTCATATTACCAGTATTTAATTATTTATTTAATAGGCTGAGACAAAACAACAGTCATTGATGAATGATATTGAATTTTTAGCTTTTGATAATTGCCATGGCTGACCTGAACTCGAACCCGGAACTCTTAGATGAAAGACAGAGCCGCTATCATTCCGCCATGGAAATTAGCGTAAAGTAATTGTATAGATAATATTAAATTACAGAAGATATTAAATTTAAAAATAAAACAAATGGAAAGATTAATTTCAACTTACAATCCCCATAGTAAAGGTAATGTACAGGAAAAAAATGCAGCTAAACTATTTGAATGAATTATATATAAATAAATAAAAAGTTCCTGTAACAATTTTCTTTTCAAAAATTTTCCCAAAAAAGGAAGTAAATATAGTAAACTGCCTTTAAAAGTCAAAAAGGAGGAAATGTAAATGATTAAATCATTAATAACCGTGTATGTGTAGCTTAGTTAAATTGTGTTTTATTAAATATGGTTTTTGTTTTTTACACGTAATGCGTATAGGTTTAAAAACATAGGCTGACATAGAGAGTATACTCATTTTCAAATAAACATTACACAGTTAATTTAACGCCAAACTTTATTATTTTTATTGTAAAATATGTATGAACTAATGTGTTTTATTTTACATTTATTTCAGCCGGTACATCCACCCCTGTGACAATGTGATGAGCGATATTCATGCGTAACATTATTATCGGTCCCTATTTTTTTGAAGGAGAGAGTGCAGCGAAAACAGTGATTTCTAATCGTTACAAACACATGATATACATTTTTTTTTTCTGTCAGAACAACTTTCTGTCAGAAAATTTTTTTTTCTACAGATTTCAAAAATGTAATAAGATGTGTGGCTCCAACGAGTTAGAGCTACAGCCCGCACAGCCAGACATTCCATGAACATCCTATGTGGACGTTTTCGTAGTTATTTGATTAGTCATTTGTGGACGTTTTCGTAGTCAGATATGACTTGGTCTCCTTGATCTTTTGACCTCAGTATGTGCGAATTTTTTCTGTAGAGGTATTTAAAGGAGCGAATTTATGTCAACAAATTCCGTAACAGTTATTCGTAGAGAGATGTGGCAGATCATTCAGCAGGCATTGGGACACGTCGCACACGTGTGCTCGAGAGGTCAAGCTGCCGCACGCAGCTTGACCTCTCGATTTGAAAACTGCATTATGGAAGAAAGACCAGATATGATGTTTTTTTCTGTGCAACACAATGGCATTCCTCTCCGTACCTTTTCAAACCAAAGTAATATATTTTGGTGTATAATTATAATTAATAATAATTGAACTTACAATTATTATTGATCCCTTTAACCTTTTTTTTTTTTTTAGTAAGTTAAAAGCGCTTTAATATATGAATTTTTTTGCAATACATACACAGATAATTAATTATCTGTGTAATGTTCATTCAAAAATGAGTACACCCTTCATACCACGTATATATCAGTTAATAATAATTATTCGTTTTTTTTTTTTTTTTGAGTTAGCATAGTTTATTGACAGAATTTTTTATATCTGTATTACATCACTCGATTCCGTAACTATATCACTTTTTTCTCTACTATCATATACCGTAACTTCATAATGAATCCACTGCCTGACCAAGCGCAGAACTAATGTCAGATCTATCCTTATGTACTGTATGATTATTTTTTGTAGATAAAGTATCTTTTTTTTTATTTGATTTAATAGAAACATTGCCAACAAATCAAATATTGCCTGATATGTTACTAAAATTATTTCAAATCTCTGATCAATCAACAAGAAATAAATATCGGAAATACGTATGAAATAAATATAAATAAGATATGATTCATTTTTCCCAGTTTTAAAATGATAAAAGAATGTTTTAAAAATATTTGATTACTTGGAAAATTTTAATTTTGTTTTATTGAATGAAAGTAAGGGAAATTGAAATACAAATGTTACGGTAGGAAGGCAGAATTATCTTGGAATGAAAAGAAATAAGAGTTCCAAAAAATAATTCCTATGGATTAATGATTTCCTCAGGGTGGTTTTACGATAAACATTTCCCCTGTTGAATTGAAGCATTAATATAGAATTCATTGTTTTGCAACAGAAAGGGGGCACACTAGTTTATTACCTTCCCTGTCTGTCCAATTCTTCCTAATGGTTGTGAAGCGTGTAACGCATTAGAGTTATAAAGAAATACCAGTCAGGATTGCATTTTCTGAAACTAATGATATTCCCTCTACTTGTGAATACAATACACAGTACTTGTGAAGTGAATACTTGTAGGACTGAATATTCAGCAGGATTGATATAATAATATGTAACCTTGATATTCGACTCGGTGAAAAAGATAACTGGAAATCACTTTATTCTCAATTTCCTTAACAAGCCTGGTATGAAATTTTGTTATTCTTAAAGGTCACTGGAATTTTTGTGAATGACTTGTGACTCGTGTCAAAGTCCAACTACTGTATTACTCGTATGCCATTTAACGTACATGAATAAATAATAAAACTAATGTTTTATTCATATCGAACTTCAAAGCGGCAACTTTATTACAAAATCCCCATCAAAACTATTTAGTTACCTTTTACTCACCAATTACCATTTAACTTTTCATAAGTGGTTTTAAAGAAGTGGATTCTGTATACCACTATTTCGAATAGTGAGGTATAATTTCGGGTATGAAAAATGATCCAAGCTACAATTCTCTTTGTACAGATACATGTAAGTTAATATATATTTATACATAATTTACAAGAAAATTAGTAGTCTGTTACTAAAAAATAAATAAATCCAGTGTAATTATTTAATGAGTTTTTATATTTATTTCTAGTATTAAATGCTATTTTTTTTTTTTTTTTTTTTTTTTTTTTTTTTTTTTTTTTTAATTATAAGTTAAAAGCACTTTAGTATATGAATTTTTTTGCAAAATTTTGCTTTTTTGTAATTTTGAGAACATGCTATGAAGCTTTTAATGTATGTATTAATATTACGTCAACAGTATCATTATAAGAATACTATTCAGTATCACTTTAATACTTTATCATTGATATACTGTGTCATTTGATACCTGTGTCATTGTAAGTGAACTTGTTAACTACTCGCAATATGTTAATCACTGAATTTGAAACCTAACGCTCATTTCATGTTAACAGTAAAAATATTTTTCAAATAACTAATTATTTTATTTCAATTCTGAATATTTTTTTTTTTTTTTTAATGTGCAAAATGTTCAGAAAAGAATCTTTTTTGAAAAAATAGTCAACTCAAATTTACTTCTGAGTGATACGCGTAAAAAAAGCGAAACATATTTCCAACTACCACCTACTCGCCAATCAATCTTTTTTTCAGATCTCAGCGTCGAAAAAATATATTTTAAAATAAAATATATTTACCAAAAACACATATTTTTTTACCAACAAACACAAATTAGAACAACTAAACTTTATATAAAAAATATTTCAAATAAAAAGAACCTTTCTATAAATGCAAAATTATAGCATCGTAGCACAATTTTAAGACCAGTTAACCTGTACAGTATAGAAACACTACAAATATAAATGGAATAAAAGCTACACTAAAGTTAGATAGAGAATGTTAAGAAGGACTTATGATCCAAGAATAACACAGATTGAGATCAAATAAAGAGAGATATTCGATAAAATTGAAGGCGTGGAAACAACAATTAGAAAACGACGATTAAAATTATTAGACAAATGGTCCGAATAAACCAATCACGGCTAAACAAACAGATTCTGAATAAACTCTGAAATTATACAGGTCATATTAAACAGATGAAAGAAACGCTCAAAAAGTTCAACTTTAGAAAAAATGACTGTCTAGATCGAAAAGAAAATTTTTGAATCAAAGGTTCCTGTAGATGAAAAGAAAAACTAAACAGAAGAGAATGAAATAAAGATAGAAAAGGTAAACAGTTCGAAAGAATGAAGAATACTAGAAGAAAATACGTGAAATCATATTTGCGTGGTTCTTGAAGACCTATCCGTGGAGAAAAAAACACCTTCATTATTTTTCAAAAAAACGTTATATTTTTAAGTAAAGATCTGAATAAATATTTCGTGCCTGTAAAGTAGATAAATAATACGAGTATATAAAGAACATAAATGATCCTCTTTCATTTCTGAGGAGTAGCCTTAGTAAAAGTTACAAAGGATATGTTATAAATTAGTGGTCACTTTGCTTTCCTCCCTATAACTATTTTAAAAGAAATTTTGCTTTAAAAATATACCCCATCTGTGCGGTAATATTTTTATTTATGATAAAAGAAATTTTTTTTACCCTTATAAAAAACGTAAATAACATTTTCGATTCTTCTTTTTTTAATAATCATTTCTGACTGAAGTTAGCTACTGGGTGAAAATTTGCCGAAACCTGAAAACTGTTTATCCAATAACTCCGAAACTAATAAAGAACACGGAAAAACTGATTATAGACAGTTTGGATATATTATTTTGAATTTTATTTTAATCTGACGCGGTCATAAAGCGAGTAATATAAAAAGTAGCAAAAATGTTACTTTTCTTTATGTTTAATTATGTTTTTAAAGAAACTTTAAGTACAAAAATAAAATTAAATAGATTAACAAAAATTGATCGGGAATAAAATAATACTAAGATTGTATTTGTACCGTTATCATAAAGTGGCTTTTTAAGATTCAAATTCATCGTTAAAAAAATGGATCTGGTTCACCGTCTGACGTGGAGGATTCATGCCAGGGAGAAAAGTATGCAGCTTAACAATAAGTTCAGGAAAATATACTGCTTGATAGGCACTGGGTCACAACTATCGCTACCTAAAGCAATTGCAGTTCTCAGTGGTTTCAGGACCACTGAGACCTGCGGAATCCAACTATGGGGAATGACAAATGAGAGTAACATCGAAGTCAAACAGCGATTTCAGAACAAACTATTGAGAAATTTAACAGAAGCGACATGATTTGTAAAAAAACACTGAAATGAACGAATATCTGAGATTGCCGACCGTTCTAGAGGAAATACAGTGATTCAGTATCAGATACAAAATGAGAATGAATAAAGATGTGAACTCACTCGCGATTAACCTCCTACATAACAGTGAAAACGTAAGGCGCCTAAAGCGACTGCGTTTATTAGATCTGTAAGTTCTCCGGGATTTGAGGTGAATCAGCTACTCTAGTGTGCTGTGTATCTCAAAATTTCATTTCGTTTCGCGCTTACTTTTGTTGGTGTTTTCTTTACTTTTTATTTTCTGAACTTTATCGATGTTCCTTGGACTCATGTACTTATTTATATCTGTTGTATACTTAATATACTGTATAAGTTATCTACACATATATACATATGTGTGTGTATATATATATATATATATATATCCCTTATTTTATGGATTTCATTGGAAACTCTTCTCTACATGTCATTTTTTTTATTCAATTTACTGTTGGTTCCGGTAATTTGGAACCGGTTATAAATTAAACACTGCGGCATAAAAAAAATCGTCTTTAAAGTTATAGCGTAACAAATATTTAGTTTATATAATAAATAGGTATAGAATTCGTCTTTATGAAATTTCATTTCTTTGTTATTATTTATGATAAAAGGAAATAAGCTAACAGATTTGTTGTAAGAAAGGAAATTATGTACAGGTATAACTCGTAATCATTGATGCGATTTAAAAATTATACAAAATTACACTTCTCGATCTTAGAACAAAATAATAATAAATAATTTGTGTGTGCGCGCGCGCGTGTGTGTGAAGGAAAAATTCGCAACGAACACCTATAATTCTTGGATGTTCCATTTCTTAACTCTATCACTCTTCCTCTCTGTTCTTCGCCAACATCCCCTCATATTCTATCTTTTTACGTAACGAAAGAAAGGCCAGCTGGATCAAACAATAATTTTCAAACTAAAGATGCTTCATCAATTGTTCAATCTATCAATCGATCAGATAATCATTGAGTGATCATTCCTTCTCTCCTTTATTTTTTCTCTCACTTTTTTTTTATTTTCGTAAATATCTTTTGTACGTCTCTCAGTAATAATCTTATAACATGGTATTCATGATTTAAAACTTTTATATAAATAAGTTTTTTATATTTTGCTGATAATTAACACAACGGATGGAACACGCTGACTTTTTTAGTTATGTAAAACTTTCAATCAGAGGTAGCACTGGAAAGGTTACGCAACTCTTGATCGGTTTTTTTAATTTTATTTGTTATATTATTATTCATTATTTTATTAGAATATTTTTGTTTCATTTTTATAGCATTTTTTTTTAATAATTATTCATTGATCGAGAACAAGATAATCAAAGGAAACTAACTTCCTTCCTTCCTTCCTTCCAAACAGCACCTCAATTTTAACTATTATATATTCCGCCACCTCAGGTAATTCTGTTTAAAATAATGTTTTTCTACGGCTGTATTTTAACCTTTTGAATAACGCAACTGGAACCTGTATCATAATGAGGGTCATTATTAAATAAATGTTCATTATGATATAGGTTGAACACCATTATAGTATATTGAATGAACACCTGTTCAATCAATTAATCAATCGAGTGTGTACCTTCCGCTAGTATCGAGTTTTTCTGGTTTTTAAACTGCGACTACAGGTTTTCCGTCGTTGCAGTAGACTTATCTTTGTCCCTCAGTTACCGACGTAATTGGCGTGTTTTCTACGACTTACACCCGCCTCGCCGCGGTGAAGAAGTGTAAATGACTGCTGGTCCTAAATCCCCGTCACAAGCAAGGGAATACTCCCTGTTAATTCTGCTTGCGTTCTTTTTAGAACGAGGCCCGTAATCTGTGGTTGCGTTAACGAACTGATCCAGTAGCGTCCAAGAGGTGTAAAGAGCGACATGAGATAAAGGTGGTCTCCAGCTGCCCGTGGCTCGCTGCGGGTAGTCGTTGCATTTGAGGGCCTGCCCAAATTTATTGGTAGGAGTAAGACCACTGTATTCCTCCTACCAATAAATTTGAGCAATGTCGTACGTTCAGGGTAGGAAGGCTAGGGTAACTCTGGCCGTGATAGAGGACGACATGACAGTTAAGTCCGGGCGGAACTTTCTCTGTCTTTCTCAGGTTCAAACGGCGAGTTCTCCGAGATGTATGTAGGGACATCCATCCGGGTAGAAAAAGGCGACCCACTGATCGAAGATTCGTGCAGGTAAGAGTAGACCTGGCAGTTCTACTCATATTCTTCTCGCTGCCCAGCAGAGCATCGAGAATTTATTGGACTACGTAGAAGGCCTCCGAAGCATCAGTGCAGGGGCGAGAAGCAGTATATTGGCTAGGCTTAGTCATGTCATGTCAAGGGAGTTCTTTCCGCTTTAGAAGAAGGCTTTGAAAAGTTGGTCTCCCAGCCCAAGGAGATCAAAGTACAGGCACCGGTTCCAGCTCCTACACGAACGAGGCGTTACGCCAAAGTCATGCGGGGCAAATGCGAAGCTAGCCAAGCCTCGCCGCAGCCCTAGGTACGTTTTGTTAACAAGGTTGAGGGGTCTACTAAGACTAGTAAACAATTCCAAGACGACTTTCGTAACAAGAGGAAGTATCTAAAAATTAGAGAAATCTATTGCGATAGATAGATAGGTCTATTGCGATTGCCAAATCGCTTCTTTACCTAAGAAGCGAGTTAAATGATGAACTGTGAGCATTTTCTGCGGGCTATTGTTCCTGCTTGCAGGGACGCTTTTGCATCGGGGATGGGTTAATCTAATCTTCTTAGTTTATGTTCCTTCAGTCTCTGACTGAAGTGCTGTTTGAGTAGTTATAGGGGACCTGGTAGAGAACTATTTCTCGCCAGTTTCTACTGCAGTATTTTTGACAATTTTGCTTAACTAGCTTACTTCTCCTCGCATCCTGCACTGGCGATTGCGGATTCATTTAGGGTTAGTTACCTGAGTGGCTAAGGTGCTGCCCGGACAGTTGATTGGCCGGAGGTAGGCGTGCTTGCTATCAAACAACTGATAAGCATTAAATAATAAAAAACCAGTAAATACCATAAAAAAATTATTGCTGACAAACATTGCTCTTTAGTATAGGATAAATATTAATACAGGATAGTTAGAGAGCGGTGCGGGTAACAGTTTTGTATATAGCATAATTTTTTTTTTTTAATTTTAAATTTATTTAAACATATATATATATACGCTACAACACTCTCGGTAACGTAATGTGAATCCAACGCGAGGTGATACATCTAAATCGGTTCAGCCGTTGAGCTGCTACGGTGGAACAAACATGCATACATCCTAAATACAATACACTCTTAAATTGGTAGCTCTTACCATCTAAATACATTACACTTTTTGGACAGTCGTGTATATAAAACAAACATAATTGTTTCTTTTTTTAATAGTCAGATATAAATTTTGACAGCTCCTCAAGTAGAATTACTTATTTATAAATAAATGTTATCTAACATAAATTTTCCGATATACTCTTACTTCACAGATAAAATATAGCTATAAATGTTCAAATACATACTTATATTCAATAATTTATTGTATAATTAAAAAGTTATCTTCAAAAAAATTAATACATTTTCTATTTAAAAAAGTAAATAAAAATAGAATGAGCTAAATAGATAATATTATGATAAAATTATAAAGAAATGTTCCAAATTTAACTCACCAATCTACGTTCAGCTGCTTGATAATCACGGACTAATTGAGTGATAGCTTCCATTACATCACCTGGCATCAGATGGAAACAAGTACAAAAGAATCTATGTAAAAGACGACACATTAATGATCTTTTGACCCGCACACTCACTGAAACATCTAAAAGAAATATGAAAATAAAAAATAAAAAAAACATTATAAAAATTTGATTTTATGAAAAGTATATTTTCTTTGCGGATGTTATATTACACAGGAAAAAATATTATTATTAATCAAAAATATGATTCCCAAACATTTGTATTTTTTATCATACTAGTTTTCTCGATCCAAAACTAGTTTTTGTACAAAATGTATGTGTGTATATAAATATATATATATATATATATATATATATATATATATATATGTATATATATATATATAGTAATTTTTAACTTATATTAGTGTACTTGGGTCATTACGTAAAAAAATAGTTTAGCACAAAATAACGAAATTTAGTTTGGAAAGTTGCGTATTAATTTACAGAATATAAGTTCTGAAAAAATAAATAAAAAGTTTAGGGAGACTTCGGTTTAGTATTTTGATAAGTAGTATTTAGGTACGTAGGTTTAATATTTAAACGAATCCTAAAGGAGTTTGTACTTTATAAAATTTCTATCCTAACTTTTTCTTTTACCTCCGAGATCACCGTTAGGTATTGCTTCAGAGGATGAGATGAATGATTTGTAGCGTGTGTGAAAATGCCATGCCTGACCAGGATTCGAACCCGGGACCTCCGGATGAAAGGCCGAGAGGCTACCACTTGCACCTCGGAGGCCGGCATAAAATTTCTATCCGAGAGTACTTTTAGAATTATCAAGAAATTATCATATTACTTCCCGGATACACTGGTCAATCATATGATATCTCCACAGCTTTTTCATTACAAAACCTTTTCGACATTGCCCTAAAGTCTACGCAGTTCAATCATTATTTTTATTATAAATATTATTTTCATAATAACCGTTTAAATATAAACAACAAAAAATATTTTCCAAATTTATTAAAATGTGAGCTTCCGTATCAATGTGGTCTTTTTTTATTGATAATGATTACCAAAGTAAAATTTAATCACAAAATTTCCAAATTTAAAATTAAAAAAAAAATGATTTCAAGTCCTCTCTTGCTCTGTGGGAACAATTTAGTACTTTTTTTTTTTTTTTAAAGAGGTGATTCATAACAAAAAATTGTTTAAAAATATTGAAAAATAAAGTATAACTTATATGATATGAGGACCGAAACTACTTAAATTTTAATTGCCCATGAAATAAAAAGATAAATAATAATTAAAGAATTATTAATAGAAATTATTAATAAAAATTAGAATTAAATAAAAATTAGAATTAAATAAAAAAAATAGAATATACAGAACGTTCGGAAGTTGCTGTGCACTGGAATTATGGAAGTGTGATGACGAAACTTTTTTAATTATTACTTTGTATTTTTGTTTCATTATTTTATAGAAACAGATATTACAATAATTGGAATACTTTATAAAAGGTGATGAAAATAACCTTCTCCAACAACACTACAACACTGCACACGTTTCAGTTTATTTTTCAAACACTTTTAACCAACTGATGTACTGGAATTTCTCGTACGTATGCCGTTATTTCGATGTTTAGTTCGTCAATCGTGCGTTGTCTGTTGCGATACACCGCTTGATTTGCTGCCACCCATAGAAATTTATCTGGGGGAGTCAGATCGGGAAATCGTGCGGCCACAAACCTCTCGAAATGATTTGTTCACCAAACATATTTCGTAAAAAAGTTTCTGACCTGTTAGCTGTGTGCGCTGTGGCGCCATCTTGTTGGAACTAACCGTGACTGATTTCCATTTCTGTTAACTGACTAATGAACTTTGTTGAATCAGGACAATAACTATCAATATTAATTGTATTTTCAAAAAAGATTGGACCCACAATACGCATTCTGTTCACACCGACCCAGACTCCAATTTTCGATACGCATTCTGTTCACACCGACCCAGACTCCAATTTTCGCTTCGTGTAAAGATTATTTGTCGACCGTGGAGGTTAGTTGTCGAAGATAGTCTTGTACTTTGTGAATTAATATATCCTCCCAGATAAAAACCACGCTTCATTTGTAAAAAAACATAAGTGTCGAGGATACCTATGGAATTTTGGTCAATAAAATCATTGACAATAGTATAGTCTTTTGGCACGATCTGTAGGTTTCAGTTCTTGAACACAGATTACTTTGTAGGGGAAACGTTTCAATTCTTTTCTTACAGCTTTATGTGCGGTAGCAAGTCCTATATCTTCCTTCTGTGCTAGGTTACGCATTGACTTGTTGGATTTTCGGCCACATTATCCAAAATATCCAACAGCTTCTGTCCGTTAATTTAGGTGGTCTACCACTTTGATTAGCGTCTTTAACAGAGCCTATCACCGGACATTTTTGGGATAAAAGAGTTCGAACTGCATTGCGATGAGGAACAGGAGTTTGCAGTTTTCAGAAAACTTCTTGTGCTTCACTAAATCAGTATACTTGTCACCTTCACGAAAGACATATTCAACGAGAAAAATGCGTTCCTCTACCGAAGGAACCATTACGTTTCTCGCAAATATTGATTCCGGTGAACGAAACAACTTGTAAAGAAACGAAGCACGTTTAATCACAACTGAGCATCTGACGTCTTGGTTCATTACTGAACTACGCTCATTGAACTAATAGGGCAACCATCCTAACGCCGAAAGAACAGAATGCACCACATAATTCTAAAGCATTCTAAACAGCGACTTTCCGAACTTACTGTATATTTTAGAGGTGGAAAATAAATCTTATAAAAGAATTTTAAAAATATTCATACACAGCTTTTATAAATTTTAAATAAATTTTTGTCTAATCTAACACCTTCAATAAAGGCCAAAACAAGAACGTAAAACTTTTCTGTTCTTGAGGTCCTGATTTATAATTCTGGGAAATTGTAGACTTTTTGATAGCCCTATTATGATTTATAAAATACCAAAAATTTCTAAACTGAAGGGAATAGAGCAAAAGATGTAAAATATATATTTAAATTTTAAGAGGTGGGGGTTGATGTTTTGATCAATTTTGTTTGATTATTTAGATAAGCATTGTAAGTAACAAATTTGCTTTAATAGAATTTTCTCTAAAATTACTCCCAATCCCTTAACGAATTTTGAATTAAAAATATATTATCAATGCCCCATATATAGAAATATTTAAACCAAATTTGAAGAAAAATCAGTTCGACCAATATTGAGGTGTAAGGCCAAAAGCAGTACGACACACATACGTACGTATGTGTACATGTGTACGTACACATATACAAAATATACATATATTTTTTTGGTTTAGATGACCTAGTTGGATCCTGAAACGTAAAGATTTTCAGAAAATCCGATACCCTATTTTTGGCACGATCACCATACTTTCCTCTTTAATATTATAGCTATATCGTCGGGAAAGTAAAGTTCATTATGGAAAAAATGTTTATTAGTAGACTCACGTCACATGATAAAAAAACCACATTATTAATAATATTTAAAATTCATTGATAATACAGTATAGGTAGTCTTCTCGTAATACACTTCACGATAAGATACTACTTAATGCGTATCTGAGTTCAAAACTTTTTTTTTAAATTGACTAATGTACTTCTGCGTCTAAATATTATATAGAGACAGCATGTATATACGCTTGTGTACATTTATGCTTGCGTTATTTTACTACTACAACTAAATTATTACTTCAAGTTTTTATTTTTAATTTAAAATATAGTAATTAAAAAACTAATAATAATTAGGTCATGGATAGAAATTTTTTTAATTAAACTTAAAAAAAGTTAATAAAATATTTTTTTTAACCTTTTCAGATATGTTTATTACAAAATACCATCGAGTAATATTTTAATATTACATAAAAATTGGTTAGATAAATAAAATAATATGTGAAACAACTCGACGTAGTTAATTACAGATCTGAGTTCCTTTTCTGAAATATATATTTCATCATAGAGATTTCTATTTTGGCATTTACCCTGATAGAACAATTTAAATTTCTTTGACTAGATTTTTAACAAATATTTGCAACACAAGTCTCCTGGCTGAGTACTTTAAGGGTTTCCCCAACCTTGTTCCAAAATATCATATTTTAGTCTTTAAGATAAGTAGCCTTCTGTAGCATCTTTAATTTTCCAGTGTTAAGTAACACCAGGAAAACTAAGATCGTTACCAGTTTTTTTCTACTGGCTACTGGCTAGGTGACTGAAAATGGAATGAAAATTCTAACTGTTTTGCACAAGCATTGCTTTAAATTTCATTTAGACTTAACTTATCACCACCGAAATTGTTTACTTAATTCTTTTGCGAATGTAATGCTTTTTTCCAAATATACCGCACATTTCAACAAATTAATCACAAATTTCTCCTGAAAGGTAAGAAAAGAAAATCCCTGTTTGACATTTTTAAATAATAAAAATGTTATTTAAATTCTTTCTTTAACTTTCGTCGCCGAGAAATTACGGTTAAGTTTCATCAGAGCTAATAGATCATACAAAAACTGTTTACTTAAAGAAGTATAGAACGGCATTACTATGTAAAAGAAAAAATCCCCGGAAAGAATTCAAAATTTTATTTTTATCTTTTTTATTTTTTTTGTAATCTGAAATTTGAGCGAGTAAATGTCACTAGTTTTTTTTTGTTTTTTTTTTAAATGGGCTGTCGTTTGGTGATATTCCAAAAGAAGATATAGTAGAAAGACCTATGATTTTGATCAAGTAAATTCTATGTCTGGTTATTAAAAGATCTATAAAACTATATACCTAATTAAAGGTTTCTATTGTTTATCTTTCCACATTGAGTAAAATAAATTCAAACATCAGAACAGTGAAAAATGATAATGGAAATAAATATTCTTTTGGAGATTCATAAAAGACATCGTAAACAAAGAAAAAATTCAGGGGTTTGACCACCTACGGCAAAGAATAATAGCAGCCATGGAAGCGATTCCTGCCCCCCAATTGTAGAACGAGGTGGACAATCGGTTTGACATCTATATGGCTGAAAATGGTGCTCATATTAAATTATATTAAGAGGTAAAATCTCCTTTAGACTTTGTACTTTCTGTTAATAGAACGTATACAATTTTAACTGTAAATATAATAAAAAAATTTAATTTAAAAATTAGTTATTTTAGCGGAGTTATTTTTCAGACACCCGGTATAATTTACGATAGAATATAAATTTCCGTATTAAGGTAATGGTTTCCAAGAAAAGGTTTTCATTTTAATAAATAATAATAAAAAAATGTTCTCAATCGAGATACCTTTCTTTTTTCTGTTTACCCTCCGATATCTTTCTTTCTTTCTTTTTCTGTTTAGTCTCCGGAACCACTGTTAAGGTTTTACTTCAGAGGATGAATGAGCATGATATGTACGAATGTAAATGAAGTATAGCCTTGTACAGTCTCAGATAGACTATTCCCAAAATATGTGGTTAATTGAAACCCAACCACCAAAGAACACCGGTATCCACGATTTAGTATTCAAATCCGTATAAAAATCCTTTACTAGGATTTGAACCTTAGAACACTCGACTTCGAAATCAGCTGATTTTTTGCGATGACGATTAAACCGTTGGACCAACCCGGTGGGTTAATCGAGATATCTTTCTTTCTTTCTTTTTCTGTTTAGTCTCCGGAACCACTGTTAAGGTTTTACTTCAGAGGATGAATGAGCATGATATGTACGAATGTAAATGAAGTATAGCCTTGTACAGTCTCAGATAGACTATTCCCAAAATATGTGGTTAATTGAAACCCAACCACCAAAGAACACCGGTATCCACGATTTAGTATTCAAATCCGTATAAAAATCCTTTACTAGGATTTGAACCTTAGAACACTCGACTTCGAAATCAGCTGATTTTTTGCGATGACGATTAAACCGTTGGACCAACCCGGTGGGTTAATCGAGATATCTTTCTTTCTTTCTTTTTCTGTTTAGTCTCCGGAACCACTGTTAAGGTTTTACTTCAGAGGATGAATGAGCATGATATGTACGAATGTAAATGAAGTATAGCCTTGTACAGTCTCAGATAGACTATTCCCAAAATATGTGGTTAATTGAAACCCAACCACCAAAGAACACCGGTATCCACGATTTAGTATTCAAATCCGTATAAAAATCCTTTACTAGGATTTGAACCTTAGAACACTCGACTTCGAAATCAGCTGATTTTTTGCGATGACGATTAAACCGTTGGACCAACCCGGTGGGTTAATCGAGATATCTTTCTTTCTTTCTTTTTCTGTTTAGTCTCCGGAACCACTGTTAAGGTTTTACTTCAGAGGATGAATGAGCATGATATGTACGAATGTAAATGAAGTATAGCCTTGTACAGTCTCAGATAGACTATTCCCAAAATATGTGGTTAATTGAAACCCAACCACCAAAGAACACCGGTATCCACGATTTAGTATTCAAATCCGTATAAAAATCCTTTACTAGGATTTGAACCTTAGAACACTCGACTTCGAAATCAGCTGATTTTTTGCGATGACGATTAAACCGTTGGACCAACCCGGTGGGTTAATCGAGATATCTTTCTTTCTTTCTTTTTCTGTTTAGTCTCCGGAACCACTGTTAAGGTTTTACTTCAGAGGATGAATGAGCATGATATGTACGAATGTAAATGAAGTATAGCCTTGTACAGTCTCAGATAGACTATTCCCAAAATATGTGGTTAATTGAAACCCAACCACCAAAGAACACCGGTATCCTCGGTTTAGTATTCAAATCCGTATAAAAATCCTTTACTAGGATTTGAACCTTAGAACACTCGACTTCGAAATCAGCTGATTTTTTGCGATGACGATTAAACCGTTGGACCAACCCGGTGGGTTAATCGAGATATCTTTCTTTCTTTCTTTTTCTGTTTAGTCTCCGGAACCACTGTTAAGGTTTTACTTCAGAGGATGAATGAGCATGATATGTACGAATGTAAATGAAGTATAGCCTTGTACAGTCTCAGATAGACTATTCCCAAAATATGTGGTTAATTGAAACCCAACCACCAAAGAACACCGGTATCCACGATTTAGTATTCAAATCCGTATAAAAATCCTTTACTAGGATTTGAACCTTAGAACACTCGACTTCGAAATCAGCTGATTTTTTGCGATGACGATTAAACCGTTGGACCAACCCGGTGGGTTAATCGAGATATCTTTCTCTCTTTCTTTTTCTGTTTAGTCTCCGGAACCACTGTTAAGGTTTTACTTCAGAGGATGAATGAGCATGATATGTACGAATGTAAATGAAGTATAGCCTTGTACAGTCTCAGATAGACTATTCCCAAAATATGTGGTTAATTGAAACCCAACCACCAAAGAACACCGGTATCCACGATTTAGTATTCAAATCCGTATAAAAATCCTTTACTAGGATTTGAACCTTAGAACACTCGACTTCGAAATCAGCTGATTTTTTGCGATGACGATTAAACCGTTGGACCAACCCGGTGGGTTAATCGAGATATCTTTCTTTCTTTCTTTTTCTGTTTAGTCTCCGGAACCACTGTTAAGGTTTTACTTCAGAGGATGAATGAGCATGATATGTACGAATGTAAATGAAGTATAGCCTTGTACAGTCTCAGATAGACTATTCCCAAAATATGTGGTTAATTGAAACCCAACCACCAAAGAACACCGGTATCCTCGGTTTAGTATTCAAATCCGTATAAAAATCCTTTACTAGGATTTGAACCTTAGAACACTCGACTTCGAAATCAGCTGATTTTTTGCGATGACGATTAAACCGTTGGACCAACCCGGTGGGTTAATCGAGATATCTTTCTTTCTTTCTTTTTCTGTTTAGTCTCCGGAACCACTGTTAAGGTTTTACTTCAGAGGATGAATGAGCATGATATGTACGAATGTAAATGAAGTATAGCCTTGTACAGTCTCAGATAGACTATTCCCAAAATATGTGGTTAATTGAAACCCAACCACCAAAGAACACCGGTATCCACGATTTAGTATTCAAATCCGTATAAAAATCCTTTACTAGGATTTGAACCTTAGAACACTCGACTTCGAAATCAGCTGATTTTTTGCGATGACGATTAAACCGTTGGACCAACCCGGTGGGTTAATCGAGATATCTTTCTTTCTTTCTTTTTCTGTTTAGTCTCCGGAACCACTGTTAAGGTTTTACTTCAGAGGATGAATGAGCATGATATGTACGAATGTAAATGAAGTATAGCCTTGTACAGTCTCAGATAGACTATTCCCAAAATATGTGGTTAATTGAAACCCAACCACCAAAGAACACCGGTATCCACGATTTAGTATTCAAATCCGTATAAAAATCCTTTACTAGGATTTGAACCTTAGAACACTCGACTTCGAAATCAGCTGATTTTTTGCGATGACGATTAAACCGTTGGACCAACCCGGTGGGTTAATCGAGATATCTTTCTTTCTTTCTTTTTCTGTTTAGTCTCCGGAACCACTGTTAAGGTTTTACTTCAGAGGATGAATGAGCATGATATGTACGAATGTAAATGAAGTATAGCCTTGTACAGTCTCAGATAGACTATTCCCAAAATATGTGGTTAATTGAAACCCAACCACCAAAGAACACCGGTATCCACGATTTAGTATTCAAATCCGTATAAAAATCCTTTACTAGGATTTGAACCTTAGAACACTCGACTTCGAAATCAGCTGATTTTTTGCGATGACGATTAAACCGTTGGACCAACCCGGTGGGTTAATCGAGATATCTTTCTTTCTTTCTTTTTCTGTTTAGTCTCCGGAACCACTGTTAAGGTTTTACTTCAGAGGATGAATGAGCATGATATGTACGAATGTAAATGAAGTATAGCCTTGTACAGTCTCAGATAGACTATTCCCAAAATATGTGGTTAATTGAAACCCAACCACCAAAGAACACCGGTATCCTCGGTTTAGTATTCAAATCCGTATAAAAATCCTTTACTAGGATTTGAACCTTAGAACACTCGACTTCGAAATCAGCTGATTTTTTGCGATGACGATTAAACCGTTGGACCAACCCGGTGGGTTAATCGAGATATCTTTCTTTCTTTCTTTTTCTGTTTAGTCTCCGGAACCACTGTTAAGGTTTTACTTCAGAGGATGAATGAGCATGATATGTACGAATGTAAATGAAGTATAGCCTTGTACAGTCTCAGATAGACTATTCCCAAAATATGTGGTTAATTGAAACCCAACCACCAAAGAACACCGGTATCCACGATTTAGTATTCAAATCCGTATAAAAATCCTTTACTAGGATTTGAACCTTAGAACACTCGACTTCGAAATCAGCTGATTTTTTGCGATGACGATTAAACCGTTGGACCAACCCGGTGGGTTAATCGAGATATCTTTCTTTCTTTCTTTTTCTGTTTAGTCTCCGGAACCACTGTTAAGGTTTTACTTCAGAGGATGAATGAGCATGATATGTACGAATGTAAATGAAGTATAGCCTTGTACAGTCTCAGATAGACTATTCCCAAAATATGTGGTTAATTGAAACCCAACCACCAAAGAACACCGGTATCCACGATTTAGTATTCAAATCCGTATAAAAATCCTTTACTAGGATTTGAACCTTAGAACACTCGACTTCGAAATCAGCTGATTTTTTGCGATGACGATTAAACCGTTGGACCAACCCGGTGGGTTAATCGAGATATCTTTCTTTCTTTCTTTTTCTGTTTAGTCTCCGGAACCACTGTTAAGGTTTTACTTCAGAGGATGAATGAGGATGGTATGTATGAATGTAAGTGAAGTGTAGTCTTGCACAGTCTCAGTTCAACTTCCCAGATCTCGATTCTGAACGTCGATAGGCTGTTACCGTTTTCGCTTGTCTTCAAATTTTGTTGGTCTGTTGACCTTCAGTCAAAGCCAGTCAGCGTCGGTAATTTTTAAGGAAACATATTTCGTTCTCTCAAAGTGTGAAATAAAACTTTTACCAGGGTAGTCTCCGAGTGGTCATTTCGTAAGTATTTTCATCCTTTTTTTTCATGTAAGCTATTGAAAACATCTGAAGAAACCCTTAGGAATTTGTATTATATTTCTTGATGAAAAGAAATATCTTATAAATTTATTAATAGAAAAAAAATAAGAATAGAAACGCAAATATCGATTAGCATGTCAGCCTAATTTCCTACTACGTTAATCTGTCTCCTTCTCCATCACTCTCTCTTTTCTCTTTCTCTCACTTTCCGTTTATAATATATATATATATATATATATATTTATGAGATGAAAATGAATATTATATTGTCGGTGATTAAACCTTTGACAATGAATATATATAGAACTGAACAAATTTTAAATAACATGGCGCAATAATTTGTTAATTTTAAATAACAAATGTTTACAAATCTTAAATAACATGGCGAAATCAACCGTCATTTTATCAGTCAAATTAATATGTTAATTCAAGAAAGTCGTATCTGTATGTAAATAATATGACTGGATCTATTGTGAAGAAATTAAAAAATTAGGATTTTAATGAAGCTCTTTGTTGATTATTTTTACTGAATTTCTATCTGTTATTTTTAAGAATATTCAATTAATATGTTTATAAATATATTTTATACTCGGTTCTAATGTATATAGAGTATTAAGCATTGTCCTAAATGTTTGCGATTAAACTTTTAAGTGTACTGATGGAGTTGTTACATATGTACTCCACATTTGAATGCCGTACGTGCTAAAGGGTTTGAGTACTTACTTATACTTTGTAGTTTCCTGGGAAGTGATGGTTTAGATAATGACTAATTAACTAATGACCAGTAGGGAATTTATAATCATGAAGCCAATGCATTTTTAGGTATTAAAGTTTCATTTCGATGAAATAACATTTTTCAGGTCAGTATGTAAAGATACTTAAATGTCTTTTATACTTTAATATCTTTAGATTTTAATTATACTTAAGATTTTAATTATACTTAAGATAACTGAGCTTAGATCCTTAACATCATTTAAAAAGAGCGACGTTGTAATGTTTAATGATGGATAAATATCCTTGCACAAAGAAAATGAGACAGGTGGACTGTTGACATTTATTTAAATCTTAACTAGTTACTTTTGGAGAATATATATTTTTTTAAATTTGCAGTCTCGTCAAAGAAAAACGGAATTGAGAAATATTAAACTGGTTATTTATCTTAGTTGAAAATCACAATATTATATTAAACTATAAATGCACAAAATAAAAGAAATGATGATGAGTATTTTACTATCTGTCATTTTTCAGCAGATAGTCAGTCTCCAACCCAATTGAATTTTTACCATCCTTTTTGTTTGCCCCTACTTTCCTTCCATTTATTTTATACAATTAGTTTATATCCTTCACTTTCTTTCCTGTTTTGCCCCATATTTACTACTACGCCTCCATTAGAAGACAATTTATTTTTAGCCAATGACTCGCCCAGCCCTTTTTCTGTTCTTTGTTACTTTATTATTTCCATTCAACATTTCTTCATTTATCACTTTATCCTTTTTATTCTTCCCTCTTATTTACATCCACATTTCTGGCGGTTCTTTTTTTCATCTATCTTATTATTCTATCAAAAAAAGTAACCCCCAAAAGAATAAAAATAAATACAAAAAAGTACTAAAAATAAACATTTAAACCCTTTCTTTTCCATATAGTTCCAAGCTCCAATAAAGGGTTAGTAGGCAGTTTTTTTTATAATTAATTCACCATTTAACCTTAAAGCTTGTGCATGGAAATACGAAATGGAAATTTTGTAGCGTATGAAAAATGTCATGCCTAACCGGGATTTGAATCCGGAATCTTCGGTTTAAAGGCCGAAACGCTACCACTCCTCCATAGAAATCGCTTCTTTTACCTTCTTTTATATGTTAATAGTTAAAGAGGTTTATTAGAAGAATTAGTTTTACATTTTAATATTTTTTTAGTCATGTTTTATTTTTCCTTATAAGTTTATTTTTAAAATATTTTTCTCACTGGAAAGGTAATTAAAATATTGTTCTGTTACACAAATTTTTAAAGTATAGTTAGTAAAATAATGTCATTTTATTTTAAAAATTGAACAGATATCTTTGACAAACGAAATTTGACAAATAATAATTTTGTATTGCTATAATTGATAATCACACTTTTTTTAATAAATATGTGTAGACTACCGTTGGGCTGTCAACTCATCGCCGCAAATCAGCTTGTTTAACAACTGATTTTTTGAAATCGAAGGTTCTGAGGTTCAAATCCTAGTAAAAGTTAGTTTTTTTTATACGGATTTGGATACTTTGGTGGTTGGAGTTAAAACAAATATCTCAGGAATGATCGGCCTGAGTCTGTACAAGTCCACATTTCATTTACATTCATATATATCAACCTCATCTCATTGGGCCGTGGGGGAGGATTGCTTATTGTTCACTAATTGAACAAATTGCAACGCATACATTAAGAAAATAAAAAATAAAAATCCAGCTTTTAGAAAATATACAAAACAGTATCTAGTTATCTAGAGAATAAAACAAAAGAATAAAAAAAAATAAGTTACAGCATGTAAGTTCTACCCACATGATAGTTTCAACCATTATATAGTGTATAATAAAATTTATCTAATAAAAATTACACTCTATTTCTAATCACTTAGGTAATTAATATTAATGATATAATACATTAATTTGATTAAAACGAGATCTTTCATATTTAAAAATATCAACTTTTTAAATTTTTTTAAATATTTCGATTATAAAAACTTACATAAACTAAATCTAGATATGGAGAGTAAATATTTAATTATACGTAAGATTTTGACTTTTTCCTGTTGACAGAAAACGTTGGAATTAAAATGAGTCCATGGTTATATTTTGGTTGTTAGCTACATGTACTAAAATTTCAATAACCTTTTAGTTACCAGAAATTTGAGTATAATTTACTACGAGCATTATTTTAGTATTGTCCTTGAAAATTACGTACGATTTATTATTTATTTTTTACTTAAAAAGAAAAGAAATAAAAATAAAAGTAAAGAAAGAACTACAAACTACTGAATATGTACAATTCAAATGTATAGAAAGCAACGAGGAGGCAGACAATAGGCAAGAAATAAACGTTAATGCTAAGTAGCCAAAATAAAGTATTATTCATTCATACTCTTAGTTTACATTCGTATCCTGTTCGTTTAAAACCAACACCTTCTTATTTTAAAAATAAATACTACAACAATAGAGCCGATTTAAAACAAAGAAATTCATTACACGATCTATTCGTTCAGATGCGTTTTTACTTCCAATGAGGAGAAAGTTACTTTAAAGTGATAGTATTTGTGCTATATTAGTACCTAGGTACAATTACATAACATAATAATAAATGTTTACTATACATCTTACTCGGTAAAACCTTACGCATTTTGATGAGTTATACTTGTTATTGCACTTAACACTTTGATTTGAAATCATTTAGAGAATTATAATTTAAGTATATTAAATCGAATGTACGTTATGAAACGTAATTGGACATTCAAATACACCTATAATCAATTAGCTGTTAAAACATGCATATGCACAAACACAAACGTTAACGTTATCTAAAATTGTACAATATGAGGTTTTCATTTCAATACTTTTACAAGCCGTACGTACTTTTAAATTAAATAAAGAAGACTATACACTTAAAGGGTTAAGGGATTTTAACTATTTTTATTTTATTTACCATTCTTTAAATTTACATATTTTGAGACAGTGGAATAAGACGTAAAAATTATTTACACGTGAAACATTTTTTTTTTTTTTTGTAAACCAAAGGAAGAAATATTTTAATATTATAATTATTAATTTTGAATTAAATTGTATTAACATTTTAATTAAACTTCATATAGAATAACTAACTACATTACAAAAGAAGTTTTAAATTAATTTATTGTGCTAATCCTTTAATTTTTAACGGTTGTAGGGTTACGCTGTGACAGTAAAATGTGAAATTGGAAAAAAACAACGAAATTAAAAAGTTTCACATACTGACGCTTTTGAAATATGAAAATAAAATTAGGAAAATGTTGGAAATAAAGTGAACAGGTAAAGTTTTAAATAAAAATGTTTAAAGGAAATTTGTGGTAAAAAACCCACCTAAAACGGATTCACAAAAGAACAAGCTTGTATTTAAAGAGTTATATATTGTGAAGTACTTGATCCTTTTTTTTAACGAGCAAATTAAGGCTGAAGTTATCCAACCAAATGAAATGGACAAGAAAGCAAACATCATCAGTATCAATAAGATTCTAAAATTCTGTGGTCTAACAAAAGAATTGTACAATAAGAAACGGATCTCAAGGATGGGTAAGATCAGGTACTATACAACGGTAATCCGACGAGGAGTTTTATATGTGGCAGAATGCGTAACTCTAAACCAAGAGGAAATAGATAAACTGGAACTTGCTGAAAGACGTATATTAAGGAAACTCCTTGGCGCCAGAAAAAGTAACTGCGATTGGAGATTAAGAAAGAACGAGGAACTTTACCGAGAGTTTGATAAAATCACAGAAGCAATACGTAAGCAAAGAATGGCGTTCTACGGACATCGGATAAGAATGGATTCGAATAGGTATAGGAAAAAAGGTTTTGACAAGTGTAATGGTGACAAGACGTTCGTTAAATGGTTCAGTCAAAGAGGACCTAAGGGTAGCAAATATAAACGTGATGGATTTAAAAAATAGAAAGATGCTTAGGAAAAAGATTTTAGAATTCAAAGGAATCCAGAAGGAGAAAAAAGAATTCGCTAACCTAAAGTGGTCGGAAGAAAAGAGGGAGCGGCACAGTGAAAGAATGAAGGTGTAATAGAGAGCTAAAAACTAGCCAGAAGTTAACTACCGTATTCTACGTGGTTCTAGACTGATCGGTGTCGAAATAAAAAACAAGTGAGAAAGAGGAATGTGTGATACAGATTGACCATTCATTAATTTTACCGAAAATTTATGTAAAATAATACAATACGTGTACTTAACTTTGGCATAAACGATTTATTTATTCTTCTCGTTTATTATTTCCGTGATATGGTTAATTTATCTTTAAAAAGGCCCTTTTCTTTCATCATAAACTTTTTTACTACTTTATATTCGACAAATCTTTCTGACTATATTAAAACTTTTATACATTTCACTTTCTGCGTTAAGATCAACATCGACTTTCTGCTTTTTCGATGTTTGGAAACATCAACGAATCCGGCTCTACGATGGGACTATGCCATAGCGGTAAAAAACTTGTGATTTTCAGCAATTATTTTTACTTTCAAATCAGTCCGTAACTGTACGATTATTAAGTTTTACTGTTTTTCGTAAGAAAGTGAAAAATTAGATTCATTGTCAAAAATATTTTTGCCTAAGAATATTCACAGTGAATTTTGTTTGGTTCTTTGGTTTGGAGATTTTGAGTAATATATTTTTGAAATCATTCCTTCCTGTAAAACGTAATGTTACTACAATCCTTGCTGGTGATCGAATGTGTTTCTAAGAATGTTAGTGAACTGAAGCGGAGCGACATGAGCCTTACCTTTCAAAATATAAAGAAATAATTTTTTTTTTTTTAAAGTTATGTCACTATCAGTTAACTCTGGAGTATACCAATATTATTTTTCGGTAGTCGTGTACTAATATTTAGATTACCTTACAGTTGAAAAGAAACGAAATACTTTAGATAGTGGAAATTCATTTCTATTTTCTTTGAGTTGCTCAACCTCTAAGTTTCAATCATGTATGAATTACAATATTTACATTTTTCCACGCTGCAAGTAATAAATTACAGACATGTAGAACATTAACACTGAGTATCTTTTATAACCTGAAACTGGCCAAGTACGGATATTGATTTATATATATTGTATTTATTTGGGGGTTGAATAATCCATAAATTTTCAATGGATTAGGGGTTAGGAAAACTCGATTTTTTTTTCTTTTTCTGTGAATAGTTCCCCTCCCACGGCCCAGTGAGATAAGGATGACATGTAAATGAGTTGTAGTCTTCAATAGACTCGGACCGATCATTTAAGAGACGTGTGGTTATTTTAACCCCAACCACCAAAGTATCCACTGTTTAGTATTCAAATCCGTATAAAAGCAATAACTTTTTCTAGGATTTGAATCTCACAAATTTCGACTTGGAAAATCAGATGTTACCAAATGATTTTGTAACAAGTTAACCAACCACTAGACCAGCATGGTAGGCATCCTGAATATAATAGATATCTAATCTATTTTTTATCTTTGTTAGATGAGTTAAATTCGTAAAATTTGGCTATAGTATAGGATTCTCCGTATTTTGGTTTTATAAACATCCTAAGGTAAAACTGATATTTTCAAACTGATATCAGCAGCAAATTGCCCTTTAGAACTAATTGTCAGTTTAATAAATTCATGTACTGGAATCGTTAATAGAAAATCAGATAACAAGCATCGCATTAGAGTAGTTACAGTATAGAATCAACATTGTTGATTACCCATTTAATCATTAATTAGGTTTAACCAACATTGTACTAATTACTACGAAATGCAAACTCCGTACATTTCTGTGCCTGCATTTTCGTTACATAACCAGAATTAGCACGACTAATAATTATACTAAACTTATATTTTAATAGCGATTATCAAAATAAATATAGATGGATCTAAAGGGATAATATTTTAAACTTCACTTTTCCCTATTGTTGGAAACACTTTTTCTATCATCACTTTTTTACGTATTAAATTTTTTTCTTTTTTATAATAAAAATGTTATCTTTCTCAATTATTATTAGAAAGGCATGAAACTACTGTTAAAAATGTGTTTCTTTGTAGAAAACTATTGTAAAGGTTAATAATAATTAATTAAAATTGTTATTCCTTAATATAAAAAAAATTTCTCTATAACATTCAGGAGGATAGGTGATGGAAGAATTGACATATCGACTTATTTGAATATTTTTATCTTGTAAATAATAATTTACAATCGATAGAGTACATAAAACTCGTGAAGAATACTTTGTTAGTTCCTCTTAAAGAATGTTTATATATTTAAATTCAAATATTTATGTCGACGAGGTTTTCTATTTGACAGGATATAAATTGTTTTGATGTCGAGGCACAACAATGCAGTAATAAACAAAAGTTATTAATGATTCAAAATTATTTATCTAATCAATAGTAATTCAAAAATGTATATTTTTGAATTAAAATTAGAAGTTATTATAAACATATTAAATAGTTAAACAACATTAACCATAATGTTACACTGCAATTATTTATGTAGTAGTAATGAAAACGTTTTAAATATATTTTGCTATTTCTAGTCAGAATGCAAATGTAACTTTTTCCATTCATCAGTTTTAAGTCAACGACTGAAGGAAACATCATCATAAAAAAACATATTTTTACCTAATTAAATTTCAATAATTTTAAATACAATATTTCAGAATTAAAAGATATATCTATCTTTAATTTTTTTTATTTATTAATTTTTTTTGTTTTTAGACTGAGCAGATATTCTAATAAAACAGGCAATCAAGAAAAATATGGACTTATTTGCTATACAATTTTATTTTTATTATATTGAAATTCATCTTCTTTGAATTTTGATTTGTAATAAATTGTTACTTATATTTTACCATATATATTATCAATAAAAATTAATATAAAACAAATTTAAAAAAAACTTTTTTGAGTAACGAGTATCGATTGTTTTGGTCATCTTGGCCAATGAGAATAGAAATATGTAGCGTATGAAAAATGCCATACCTGACCGGCATTCGAACCTCCGGTTAATAAAAATATTGTTTATTATACGCTTTTATTTAACTCGCTTTAGGAATAATCAAATCTTGCAACTGCTATATCTTTTGATCTATGTATGAAAATCAATGAAATTTGGTACACGTATGTAACTTCGATGACAATACAGCACTACAGTGTCGTAATTTGATATGAACCACCCCCACGCCACCACACGGCCCTACACGCTACCCCTACCCTAAATTCATGCATTTAGTTGAAAATTTTCATTTCTCATCAACTATCGTATGATTGAAATTTGGAACACGTGTGTAACTTCGATGTGTATAAATAAATGTTTTTACTTTTTAGACTTAATAAACAAACAATAATATTCAGATATAAATATTATTAAGAATATTTTTTTATGTAAAAAGTTAATGAACAATAGTTCATTAAGACTAAAAAGTAAAAAATGAAAAAAAAAATACTTAAAAAAAATTACAAAAATATATTTGATTACATATAAAAAATTATTTTTTAAAAAAGCTTTTATTTAACTAATATTAATATTAACATTAATAAAAAAAGGAAACAAATTAGAAAAACCCTCTAAAAAGTAAAAAATAAGAATTAAATCAAATTGAGAATTTTAAACAAAAAAATATAATATATTAACAAATATAAAAATGCAATGAAAAGTAAAAAATAAATTATATAAATATCTAATAAATAACCAATAAATAAATGTAATAATTATTAAATTTTAAAATTAAAAGTAATGAAAATATTTAGTTAAATAAAAGCGTGGCGAAGTTTTTAAAAAGGTCAACGGGGTGAGGCTGTAGAGCAAGGTCACTCTCAGAATCTCGAGATTTCGCCTAATTAAGGTCTTATTTTCCGAGGCACATTTGTTAACAATTAATAATAATAATATTTTCAAAAAAAAGAATTTTTGCAAAATCGCACCCCCACCACAAAAAATGATCTAAATAAACTAGCGGCTAAGTGGGTATACTGCATCAATAATACCTTCTATCACCACAAGGAGCGCTAATGTATCACTGATGTACAGTTGTAGTCGGACTGCTATGTTGTAACGTCACAGGTGAGCGATAGAATTAAATAAATGAATAATGTTTAAAGTGTAAAAAAGTATTTAAAGTGGCCGCTAGTACCACTACATCCACGCGAATGAAATACCGTATGCGCGTGCGCGCTTAAATTAGAATCATTGAGTTAAATAAACAAAAAATATATTTAAATAAAATGATAAATATTTTAAATTAAGTTGTGTGTGTAAGGCGTGCATTAGAAGAAAGCCACTCGATGGGAAAGTCCTACAAATGCGTTGTCCGCTTTTTTATCTGTTCTTTATTAAATTTATAGAAAATCCTTTTATCATATAAGCATGCATTCAGTTTATCTGTATGCTTCCAGATATGTATTTGTATTTCTATAAATAAATAAAAATGAAAATAATATCAAAAATAAGGTAAAGGATCTTCTTTCTTTGTATGTGGTTAATATTTACGTAAATGTATGAGTATATAAGTAAAAATATTGAGCTTACGTCACACAGTTTTACTTTTCTGATTTCCTGATTCTCAAGCATCCTGTTCTGAATAATATTAAATACGGTCGCTATTTCAATAGAAAAAGCGCCAAATGCTACCGTTATCCGATTCAACAGACGTTATTGTGGATTCTTGTTTATAATACTCTCTTTGACATTTTAAACTCTTAAAATATCTGTGTTTTATATATATAGAAAAATCTATAAACTTACCGCATTTTATCTTTGTGAATAGGAAAATAAATAAAACTATTTGTTCATCCACTTACTTATTCCTCTAAATTTAAATATTGTAAAATACTAGTATTCAATAACGAAATTACTGATAGGTAGTGAAATAACAAACGTATTATGATTTATATTATTACTTAGCAAGAAAAAATAAGATCTCAGTTTCCGACCGTAAACTCTGCAAAAATAAACGACAAAAATTAAAATATTTTCTACTTAACATTATACTCCTTAATAGAAAAAATTTATTTGTGTAAGCAAAATTACAGTTTTGCAATCTTTTTCAGGCTGACTATAACGAGATAATGCCATTAATCGAACTAAAAAGTAAATACTCCTTTTCAGTACGATTTTAAGTTCAATAATACAATACACGGGATCGATTCATTAAAATTCTCTTAACTTAGTGATGTGCTGCTCATAAAAAACGACTGACACCTGATTACGACAGTCAGATGCAGCGGTTAGTTTACAGAGTAAACTAACCGCTAGAATCTTAGCAAGTCGAGTCTAATTACCGCCGTATACTCTACAGAATAGTAAGGATTTCCTAATAACATAGCGTGCTGTTTGGCATATAGTGACTGAAGCCAAACCCGTCATAATTAAAGACATTCGACTTTCAAAACAACTGAAGATGAAGCGGAAAGTTTTCTGATTTTCCCGTGAATTTTAGTGTTAAATTAAATTATTCCCGAACTCCGTGGCGGAGTGGTAGCGTCTCGGCCTTTCAGTCCTGGATTCGAATCCCGATCAAGCATGGCATTTTTAATACGCTACAAAATTTCCATTTCATATCCCTATGCATAACCTTCCAGTTTATATGGTGAATTAATCATCTAAAAAAAAAATTATTCAATTTTTAATGATTTAAATGATTGTAATGATCTAATAGCTAGCTTTTACATTCTTATTTTAAATTATTTTATTCATTAACTTCGATGTATTTGTCTAATTGTCCATAAAACCTAAATGTATTTTGTTTTGTAAATTTCAAATTAAATTATATAGTTATAGCATATGTACACTTATTGTACAAACAAAAAAAAAATACACATGTTAACATACACACTAACTGAGTAAGTTAATTTATATCCTTAACGTATCTAATGCAATAGAAGTATAGAAATAACTAATTAATGTCACTGAGAGTAATGATTGCCAATAAATATTTATTTTTCTACAGTGAAGAAGTTGTCAGGAATTACCCTTATTTTCCATACCATTTGACATGGCTTGAGCATGAGTGTTATTTTTTTTTATGATGTGAATTTCCCGTTGTATCAGATCACTAACAACATTTTTTTTAAAACAAATTTTTTCTTAATACTTATTTCAGTTTCAGTTTGGAATATATTTTTAATATAATTTATTAATATGTTATTGATTAAATTGAAAACATTATTTCATGAACTGAAAACAGTTATTACATATTTCTACTGCAGCATTAAACATGATAAAAATATTGAAAAAAACTTACTAACCTGATATGTTTTACAGTTAACATTTTTTAATAGTTAAAAGAAAAAATCGAAACAATTACACATACAAAGATTTAATTTTAAAACGTTAGCAAGAAATAACATGTAGATGAGATTCTTTCCTGTACGACAAATAGTAATATTTATATCGTTTATATATCCACCTGATTTAATTTTATAATTCTATAAAAGATTCTTTAACATAATTACAGAACATATACTGACAACACATAGACAAAAACGCGGTTTATATATATATATATATATATATATATATATATATATATAAAACCAGAATCTTTTCCCCTAAAATTTATTCATTCAAAAATTATATATTTCTATCTGGAATAATATTATAAATAGATTTTTTTTGTAACTGTATTTAAATATTATTAATAAATACCCTACCATAGAGGTTGACTAAATGGTCTATAATTAGCTGGATAGTATCTTATGTCAAAATCTTTTTTTTTAGAATGATGAGTATTTTCTTTAAGAACCTTGGAATGTGTTCTCTAACAACTGTTTAGTACCTGAAGCAAAACGTAGGTAACTGCGACATACATTTGAATTGATAAAGCAACATCATGTTGCGCTCCTATTATACTAAGTAAAATTATGTGGTTTTATCATAGGATTTAGGACGGGATAGTTGCTTACTCTTTGAAAGATGATCACTCTTTTATGCAGGTTTCTTTATTTCGTTTCAAGATCTCTTTCTCTAGGTGGTTTGTTCCTTTCTCCTCTACCTTCTCTTTTCTCGTATCCATAATTTTTTCCTTCCGTATTCAGTAAATTTTAGTTGGATGCAAGCTATTTTTATTTATTTATTTTTTTTTTTGTTTTTAGCCTTCAGAACCGCCTTTAGGTATTGCTTATAGGCGTAGCCAGTGACATTATTTCCTATTCCAACGCTTTCATAAAAAGATCGATATCGGGCTGAGCTGGTTATCCGATAAACTCAGACCTCCTAATATATATTATCCGAATCCAACCTACGTGTAGTTGAGTTTGGAAAAAAACGGATGCGGAACGCAAGCGATCATTTAATATCAATAAATATTATTCATGTTACGGGAAATTAGTCAACCTTAATTTAATAAAATAACCAGGAATGCATATTTTATTTGGGTTATCTGATTAATAACAAAAAATATGAAATACAAGAACGTTCAAGTTGAACCTTATGAGCAAAAAGCCAATAAAATATTTAATGGTCCGCATAAATGAAGCAAAGAGAGAAGAACAAGTCAGAACTAAGATTCAGAAACTGGAAGTGATAAAGAAAAGAAAGAGAGGAATATTCAAATTAAGATATAGATGAAGTAAAAGAAACCCTAAGAAAGATGATTAGATAAGTGAGAAGCATAGAATAGAGTGGAGTAATAAAGAAGAATTAATGATGGAAGCATTTCCATCCCCTATATGAAAGGGAAATATCAAAGATAGCAAAGTTTGGTTTTTAGCAGCTGCCAGTAAATTCTCGGCAGCTATAGTACAACATTTCTAATGTAGAATACTCTGCTAATATAATAATGATTCATTTCAGTCCTACCAACTTTTCAGAGCTTAGAATTGATCAGTGTCAGTATTTTACTCGTATATTAGTGTAAGTACTCGTACATGAGAATATTTGACAATCTTACTTTCAAAATACTGTTATTCTACCAAAATTTACAATATTCTTCGTTATTAATGATTTTTATATTTGCTCGTTTTATAATCAGTGTTTTTAACAAGTACAATATTGTTAGTGTTCGCTAATTATATGTGATATATAGATGTAATTACTCTTCAAGTATTTATTAGCTTAATTTATAGAATGGTTAACTGTTTACTGTAAATAATTATATGATAATCTCACGTATATAATGTTTACAAGTGAAAGATATACATTATATGTGACTTATTTGAGGTTATAATTTGTCACACAGTCGACGACGACCGTGCTGCAGTTGAATTGTTCCCGCATCAACCATTCCAGGACAGGATGACAAAGTTAGAGATGCCCGCAGCAAAACCCCTATCAACTACTAAATATGTTCCATTTGACTGAATAGATATATGATTTAAACAATTTTGTTCACGTAATACAAAATAAGCTTTGTTTGATATCGTGTAGTAAGCTGTTGTTTACTAAATTTATCTCTGCTGAAGGGAACTTTAATTTTAAAAGCTATTTTTTTATTTATTTATTGTAACAATAGACGACGTGCGTGCTATGGAAAATGATATAAAAAATTTTCAAAGTATAAAAAGCATAGTTCTTTCATGTTTGTTCAGTATCGATTACATTATGCCTCTAATATTCTTGGTAATTTTGTATTAAGCCTAATATAACAACAATAAGTCAAACAGACAGGCACCTCATGCTAATTCTTCTTCAAAATACACAAAAATGCATGATTCACGCAATAAAAATGCATTAAAGTTACATCAGTGTTTCTTTAATATATTTCATTCATAAGTTTTAGTAATATCTCTATTGTAGAGGTCACTGATTTTATAATTTAAAATTGCGGGTTAATTCCCATTCTTACCGATTAAAATTAATAATTTAATAAATCAATTCCAGCTGTAATGGGTACCTCACTTTTACTAACAAAGGAAATTAAAGTAGATCGGACATGGTATTAACCGCATCGCCTTCTTCCGTACCACGGGATGTGAAATGAGATATGCTTACTAGTCTCGTTAATATTTCTCTAGTTTCTTAGGTTAGGTTCAAGCCAAGGTTTATAGCATAATCAGCCTCGTTAGTATTTTTCAATTAAATTTTACATGTAGCAATTTATCTTGAATAAAGCAGGGAATCACTATTAATACCGTGCTAATAAATAATTTTTTAATGCATAGCTAGAAAATAATGTAGTTGTGAATAAAATACAATCAATTATCGCTCTAAAATTACTAAAAAAGTTTTTTTAACGTTTGTCCGCTAAATAATTAATCGTTATAGAAAATTAATGCTGAGTTTGCTTTTACATATAATTTTAAAACAGCTTACCAAATTCTAATTTGATTTTCTCAATCGCTTTCGGCTATTCTGCCATCTTCAAGAGGATGATTATGACTAACATATATAAAACTATAATCATACATTATTATTATTATTAAATTATATATATATGTAACAATTGATCGTCATTTTGTTCAAATTCGTCAAAAATTAAAGTTTTAAGTCGTTACATATATATAATTTAATTATGTAAGATTATAGTTTTATATACGTTAGCCATAATTATCCTCTTTAAAATGGCAGAATAGCCGAAAGCGCTCGAGGAAATCAAATTGGAATTTGGTAAGCTGTTTTAAAATGATATATAACAGTTATTATACCAAACGGTACCATGTTCGAAAAAACTAAATTAGTGTCTGCTTTACTTCACAAATATCTATCTTACAACTCTTGTACCTCTGTAAATTGTAGACCTTACGTATATTCCATGGAATAATAACTTTGTAATTAAAATAGTTTTAAATTTTCTTCTTTTTTAATTATAATTCATTATGCTATAAACGATTAAAAAACTTAAACCATTTTTGTCTTTCTAAAATACATTTTCATAGTTTTTTTAATTATTTTTTAAAATGATGATAATAAAGTTATTGGGAAAAATTAAAATTGATTTAAATATAGGCCGTTTGATTTTATAGTAAGTCATACTAATAATTAACAAATGAGAAATATCTGTACGTCTTAATTTATCAACAATTATTACTAATTATTTAAATATTATTTACTTGTACTAATAAATTTATTAATAAAAGCAAACTTATGGTATATTTGGATTTATACATTTTATTTATTTTTTTTACTTATCAATTAGGACATCTTCATTTTTTTTTAACGGATCATCCATTCTTTTTATTCTGTAAAAAACATCTTCTGATCGTCATAGTTCAGACGTAAATTAATTTTACGTAAATGAAAGAATTTTTTAAAGAAAAATTAAATCGTCTGCTTAGAAACTGAAAAATCGTCTTTCATTAGTATCTTATTGATATGGTATCGTGTGTTTCAAAATGAACATCAGGGTTTTAAAGTTGTGTAATATTTATCAATTTTTTCTTAAACTGATAAATTGTACATGAATGAAAGAGTACTTTAAACAGTTTTTCCTGTAAATATTCAATGTGAGCAACATTCATCACACGGCACGAATTCAGCTGATAGGAGAATTCATCCCATACTTTAATCAGCAAGTCTTTAATCAGACTTGCTGATTCAATCAGCAAGACAGCCGCTTCAATTCTGTCTCAAGTCGGATAGGTCAGCTGGTAACGGTGGTACATACACTTGATCCTTTATAAACCCCCAAGGAAAAAATAGCATGGTATCAGATCGAGCGAACGTGGAGGCAGCGGCAAACAACGTGGAGACCCTGTCATCTGGTCCCCGGTGACCAATCCAGCGGTCGGGGAGAATTTCATTCAACCAATCACGTTCAGTATTATGCCAGTGAGGAGACCGCACCATCTCATTGCTAGATAAAGTTCTGTAGTTCGTATTGCAGTTTAGAAAAGAGCAATAGTTAGACCATATCTAAGATAGTTCATTCCAGACACACTTGCTTTCGCGAAAAAGAACGGCCCGTAAACTTTCTGTCGAGATACAGCATAAAAACATTCAGTTTCGGGACGTCTCGTTCACACTGGAGTATTTCGTGTTTTCTGATCCCCAGATACGCACAGTATGAACTCGTTTATTTTACCATTAACATGAAATGTTGATTTGTCACTGAATAATACACAAAAAGAAAAACGTCTTCATCGTCACGGTGCATTATTTCATTTTCCGAAGTAGCAGGCAAACTGTAATATGTAGACTAAAACGTTTTAAATTGTTCTTTCATTTCATGTATAAGTAATCAATATAACTTAAACTTGAGAAATTTTACATAGGTTTAAAACCTCGATATTAATTTTGAAACACACGTACTTTAATCGTACATTACCGATATTATTGTAATATTCAAAGTCTCAGCGTAAAAATTCAAGAAAATTACTGAAAAAATATACACAAGAGTATTCCAGCAATTTTAGAAGCATAGTCTCTATATCAGATCTCTGCATTCCTTTCTTTATTTTTATCAAGACAGAAATTTACTTTCTTTGCATTTGAAATCTTTTCTTTCCATACACACGGTGGTTTTTTTTTATTTCCTACCTTCTGTTTGAATAAAATTAAAAAAATATAAAATGAAATAAATTTCAAAAAATTCAAACCGATTTTTAAAAAAAACTGCATTAATATTAGAAGAGATAAAATAATATCTTTTATTTCTTAATCGGTTTCGGAATTTGAAGTCGAATTTAAAATAAAGTTTAATATAAGTTAATTTAAAATAAAAAATATTTTAATTTTTTTGTTTCAAGTTTTATATACTAATTTTTTTTAAGAACGTTATATTCTTAATGGTTTTAATAATATGTTTTCGGTTTCACAAGAGCTTTCGGCATTTCGTGCGGAGGTCCCAGGTTTGAATCCCGATCAGGCATGGCATCTTTTCATACGATACCAAATTCCACTAGTCTAATTACCGTAGGTGTTAATGTCCTCTCTTTTATAAAAAATAAATAAATAACTTACAGTTGCTTTTAAATTAATTTAAAAATAGACATGTTTAACTATTTACATATTTTTTTAAATATATCTAATAAACCCGTAATGATTAAACTAATATTGTTATAACTTACCTAGTACGGGAATTAAATTAACAAAAGTACGAGGTAGATTTTCTTGTAAATAATCTAAAGCAGTTTGTAACTTTATACTATGCTGATTTGCAGAGGCCTTCACTTTATCAAAGCATTGTCCAGAACAAAGATCATTTGCTCCAAAAAATATTGTCACCAACTGAAAAATGAACATATATACAACATAGATAAGAATAACATAGAATTTGTTTGAAATTCAGCACAAAATTAATTAAATTTATACATATTATATGATATAGTGAATTGGATTGATAGTACACTGGTTTAGTCAGATTCTTTTTTTATACAGAACTATTTTAGCGATGTTTTTTACTAATTCAGAAGGTTGATAGCATTTTTTCACCCGCATAACTACAGAAAGGGACCATCGATTTTCATAAAAGAGCTTTTAAACAACTCCTCTCACTTTGTAAATGGTAATTAAAAAAGTTACATATTGTAGACTCCATTTTATCAAGTCAATATGTACACTGTTTGATACAAATTTAAGTAGTGTTTTAAAAAAGATTTTAAAATTACATAACAATTTCATATCATTATGAAGAAAAATAGCTATAAAATTAAATATATTTATTAAAAATTAGCGCTAGCATTAGTTCTTTCGTCGCCATTTTCGTTCATGGGTGGTGGTGGCAGGTTGGGTGTGGGGACTGTTTGAGGGTGAGAGCTGGTCGGAAGCGGGAGAATTCCTTTTTAAAGTAGGTTAATTTTTTTGTGCAATTTATTACTCTATGATAATGAGCTTTGGTAGGGCTTTTGCTCTTATTTAATTTTTTTTCTTATTTTGTTTTTTTTTTCATTTCGCTATTGAAATTGATTATTAATATGGCCAATTTAAAAAAATAATCCAATAGTACATTAGATTTATTTATTCGATATCTCTCAAAAATGGGGAGCAAAAGCGGGTAGTCCACCATTGATGGATGACATATCTAGGGGTACTAACCTTTCATTCTAAACAAACGTTTGGCGAAATCGGTTCAGTGGTTTAGACTAGATAATTGGTAAAAACCTCTTTCAAGGTTTTTGCCAATTGTTCTAAATATATAATCATAAAAATACTAACGTATACAATTACAATAAATTTAAATTTAATATAATAAAGAAATGAGTAAACATATTAATATAAATAAGTCAAAGGAAGAAGAGTTACAATTTATAAATTTAACTATAAATTAAATAAGACCGATTCCCGGCGGAGATGCCCCACTCGGGGTGTCCCCGTTAGAGGCATTGGCATAAAGACCGAGTCCCGGCTCCCGGAGTGGGGACCCAGGGACGGCATAGCCGGGCCTGGTGGATCCTACTCTGGGAGTTTGAAACGGGCGCAAAGTGAGATCCGACCGGCGGGCCGAGACTTGGAGGTCCATTAGAATAACGAACACTCCCTTGGGCTGCGTAATATTTAACTGCAGGATCCGGCTCAGGGAAGAAGAAGAAGAAAATAAAAAAAACATATAAAAAATAAAAAAACTAATATGATTTGAATCTCCTGCTCAGCAACCAGTTAATTTCCTTAAACTTAATACTCAGTTCTTTTCTCTTTTCCCTTACATGTACTTTCCACGTCAGACGACGATCACGATGAAGACCAAATTACCGTACACTTTGAGCATGCAGTATGAAAACATCATCGAGGTGGACTCGTGGGCAGTCTCCACTCCTCATTGCCAATTTCACATGACTCGACCTCTTTGATTAATCTTAATCTTCCATCTAAATAGCCATCCGTTGAGTTTGTTAATGTCAATTTATAAATTCAGATTGTAGCTTACTTGAAGCTAGAGATGGGTCAACATCGTCAGCCAAGATAGCCGTGTCACCCGCAAATGAAGCGACAGTGACATAATCAGATGTCGGAAGATCCGCTGTGAAGATAGAATATAAGACAGGTCCTAAAACCGAGCTGAAGAACTCCCAACTTAGTGTCAAAGAACACAGACAACTACTTATTATACTTCGCCTGCGGGAAACGTTAGTCCAGATAACTACCCAGAACCAAGTAATAGTTGTACACGACTATTCTGAAACCGATTTCGACCTATATGGGACCCAGCTTTGGTGTACTACAAGCAGTAGTAACGTCGAGATAATACATAAATTCTAAAATAAATTACTGAGAAGCGTACAGAAGCGCCTTGGTTCGTAAGAAACAGTGAGATACTATAATATCTGGGTTTACCGTATGTTCGAGAAGAAGTACAGTGATTCAATACAAAGTATGAACTGCGGCTAGACAACCACGTGAATCATGAAGTTATCTAGAAATCTAGACAATAATGAAGACGTTAGAAGCCTAAAACGACTCCAGGAATTGGAACTTGGTGACTTTATGTAATTTGAGTTTGAGCAGCATCAACTGAGTGTTACCCATCAACTGATTATTTCATTTCACTCAGTTGTAGTTATTTTTTTGTTATTAATTTTAGTTGTATTTTCTTTTTCTTTCTCTCAGTATTTCATAATTTCTCTTGTTTATTAATCCTTTCACTCTTTTTGTTTTGTGTTGAGCGATCAATGGTACTGTTCTCTTACTTAATTTTATGTATGTATTTACGAGTACATTAAATATTATGTATAAGAATATTAGTGTATAATTTGTGAGAAGCTTCGATGGAAGCCTTTCAACATGTGATTTTTTTATGTGATCATGTTACTTGTGGTCTCTTTATTATTGTAAATTTTATTTTGAAACAAAAAAAACATGATTTGAATATTAATTTTATTACATTAAAAAAAAAATAATTTTCGCAAAGGAAGGTATAAAATTCTTCGTCTACATTCTATAAATGCATCAAAATTTGAAAAAAAAAATTAAAAATGTTTAAGTCCTCATGAAATTTGGTAATGCTTGAATTTGTAAACATAAACAGATGGATTGGAAATTTTACAAACATTCAGTTATTAATTAAGAGAAAAATACAAGAGGAACTATCAGCCAGGAAACTGGTTCAAAATTAAAAAGGCATGAGTATTTTGAATTAGAAAACTTTTATGTTAAAAACGTTTTGCAGGTGGAAAACTGTTAGAAATTTAATGAATAATAAGGAAATACTAGTGAAATGTAAATAGACAATAATCATGAATTACTATTTCCTATTCTAACTTATATGTTAGTGTTGTCACACTAAACTATATTTAATGTGATAGGTTACTGCAAGTAGAATACGGACGACTTAGGAGAAGTCTTTAGGAATCATAGTAAAAGACACTGTGTAATGCGGTAATAAGTGAAGACTTGGTCTTCACCTAATACCGTGTTATTTAGAACACTACAGAAGAACTAAACAGGGTAGACCAAGATTGTTTTGGAACTAAAGATGAAAAAAATTGCAAAAGATTAATAACTGAATCATGCCCATCTATCGGGCTTCACTAGTCGTAAACTGACTTGTTTAACAGTTAGTTTTCAAATTTGAAGGTTCTGAGGTGCGGATCCTAGTAGAATTTAGTTAATTTTATACGGATATGAATACTAGTCAGTGGATACCAGTGTACTTTGGTGGTTGGGGTTCAATTCGATAGACGTCTGAGTCTGTACAAAACTACATACACTTCATTTACATATCATTCTCATCTCATTGAGCCATGGGGTAGGGATTACTTATTGTTCACTAATTAAACAGATTGTAACGTATAAATTAGGAAAAAAATTAAAAAATATATTCAATAAATTATTGTAATTTTATTAAAGAATAAGCAACACTCTTCACTAATTGAACAGATTGCAACATACACATTAAGAATAATAATTAAAATAATAGTAGTAATAATTGAATAATAGAAAGAAAACTTAGAGTAACACCAAGAAAAATATGGATAGATTATGTTAACGAAGATTTGCAAAAGAAAACAAAGTAGGAGAAAGTTTTCGACAAAGAATGTCGGAGGAACAGAATTCGTAGAGGTCAGCCCGATTAAATAATAGTTGAATAAAGGGAAAGGAAAGTGATGATTTGTGAAGTGATTACAACCATTTCGGGGATACAGAATCTCGTGGTCAGATATTGTAAGGTTTTCTTCTTCTTCCTTTTCATTAATAATAAAAATATATTGTTTGCGTTTTGTTAGAAGTGTTGTCATAATTTATTAAAACCGACAGTGACGTAAGGCTTTTTGTTTTATTTGAATATCAAATTAGTTTTCCTCTTTCATGTTTATTTAAACAAATTGCTGTTACAAAAATTATATATAGTCTATATTTAATACAGTTAATATTGAACTATGACAATTAGAATAATTAATTATATAATTTTACAGGTGAAGAAACCCTAATATATTTTAATTAATCGGAGTTATAAATTAATAATAGTGCACGTTACACAATCAAATAAAATCAGAATTTGATAACATTTTTTTTTTACAATTTTATCAATGATAAAATTAAAACATAATAATAATAAAGAGTATATTCTATTATTAATAAAATCGCAAAATAAAATTTTATCACCCTCAATAAAGCAAAAGAAAAGATGCCATGCCTAACCGGGATTCGAACCCGGGGCCCAGGTGAGGAAGTTCCGGGTTCGAATCCCCGGACATGCGAAATGTGGAATCTTTGGTAAACCAAACCATTTTTCCATACGTTACCAATTTCCACTGAGCTAATGACCATAGCTGATGATGCCTGCTCTTTCATAAAAAAAAAACAAGAAACTATATTAAAGTTCAAAAAAATAAATAAATTCAAGAGGCCCAGCAAAAAGAAAAATTATATATATATATATATATATATATATATATTCTGATTCACAATTAAAATTTTTGGGAAATGTTTAGTCTCGTTCACAGTATTTTTTAAATACATTGTAAATTTTTAAAGAGCCTACTAATATGTTATAATAAAGAAAATACAAATAAAAAATTTAAGTAATTCTTACATAGAATTTTTTTGTTTTTTTGTATTTCTTTTAGTACGTATTATATAATAATGAAAATACACAAAAAAAATCAAAATAATAAGTACACAAGGTTCATTACTAAGTTCTCCAGGCATGGCCAGCCCTAGCGTTTGCCGCTATAATAAACTCAAAACTGCTGCTCCCAAAGCTTCAAAAAAACTTTAAAATTAAAACAAAAACACAGATTATAAAAGAGCCATGTTAACCAGAAAAATGACAAATAGCTGAATTAAGACAATAATACTAATACAGATTTATGGAAAATTGTTTTATTGAAAAAAAGAAATTTACATTTTAACGAGCTAACGACATCGAATATACAAACTAAAACTAGAACTTACTATTTTCAGAGATAATTTAAATATACTTTTAATTATTGTACTAGTAAATAATATTATTTTCTTGATATAAGTAACGAAATATATTTTTGTGGGTTGTGTATATTTTTGCGCTCTACTTCAGGCGGTTTTGCCGCTAGGAGCACATATTTTTTTTGTCTACCTTGCCTACCGCCTAGGGCCGGCCCTGCTCCCGGGACTTTCATAACCTATTCTACTTATGAAAATAATGGATAAAGTCCATATGAATAGTGTCACAAAATGCTTGGTTTGCGAGTTACGGCTAGTGAAAGATTTCTCTCGGATTTCAGCTTCTCCGGTGAAATGAGGTCGTACTGAAATTTTAGGTCGTTAATTAAGGGACAAAATTAGTGATTTCTTATGGTATTTAACCTTAAAAAATGAATAAAACAGATCCCAAAAAGGTATCTACTGTAGTTTTTGTGAAATCTGGGGATAAACCAATAAATTGGGTTAAAACTCCCTTTTTTTATGTTTGACGTTCAATAACTTTGTTAAATGGATAAAAAATACATAAAAATTCTAAACAGCACTTATAGAGAATTTAATTTTGAAAAAATGGTGTAAGAAAGGTTAAATAAAACAAAGAGATATTAGAAAAATTTGAATTTTATCTAGAAATAGTACATTAGATCAAAGTGTAATGTACGTACCAGTTTATAATAAATGTTCAAAATGAGCCCGACATTTTCAACACATTTATTTGCACGCTTCTATACTTTTTTTTGTTCTTTTTAATTCATTACGGCTGTCTTTAAGTTGTTCAGTCGCATCCATAATGCGGACAATTTATTCCTCACGCGAATGTATTTTTGTTTTGTATACAATATTTTTCATCCATCCGCAGATGCAAAATCTAAAGGCGATAGATAAAGCGATTTTAGTGGCCAAGAGTGTGTATCTTAACGTCCGATTCAGTTCTCAGAGAAATGATAATTTAAGTGAGTGAAGCGACCCAAGAGAAGTGAGGAGGCGTGCCATCGTACTGGAAATATACTTTGCATCTCAGTGCTAGAGGAACATTTTCAAGCAGCTACAGAAATTTTTCTAGAAGAAAATGTAAGTAGACCTCAGCATTTACAATACAGCAATATTGTATAGTGTATTAAAATTATTATCAAAACAATTTTATTATGAAGGACAACGAAACTCATTCTCATTCTAAAATTCATCAGAAGCATGGTGCTGTTTATTTATTCATACCTTTGAAAAATTACCCACTAAAATATCTTAATATTACGAATATAAAGAATGATTTGGACATGAAAACTCTCGACAAGACTTTTGGCAAATCAAATCTTACAAAAAAAAACCTTTGATAATTAATAACATACATACAATTTTAAATAGATAAATCTTGATTTTCAAAACGCAAAAATATAGGTAGAAATGAAATCTCCTTTAAAATGGGACTTTGTTAATGTTGTTTTAGAAACGAAAGTATATTTCTAGTTTGTATTTTCGGAATGAACGTCTCAACACTACTTACTAACATCACAAAACATGGCATCTGACCTGGTACAACAAATATGAAAGATTTTTCGCGATCGTATTGAAATTCCCAAGTTTTGCATGATATTCCCAATTTAGTACATGATATTCCCAATTTATTAGCCCTATATCTCTCTTTTTTCTTCTGCATTGTCTTTACCTTACCCCATGTCATATCGGGTCAGCGTTTCCATGTTTAATTCTTTTCCACCTTTCCTCTCTATCTGGTTTTCTTCAACCTCAACCTCCCTTTCTCTAGGTCCTCGACAAGGTTATCTTTTAAACGTAAGATGGGTTTTCGTTTCTCACTTTGCTTTCCCCCGCTTTCAATTTTCCAACATACTCTTCATTGTTACTTTCCTGATGGCCATATCATCCCAGTTACATGTTTGTATGTTTTTGCCACAGGACCCTTCTACGCCGTTTATATGGGTAACAATTCCTTCCGTTTCTCATCACTTCTTTCATTCACCTTAAGATCCTCATTTCCTTTATTACTTCCACTTTCCTCATATTTCAACATTAAATCCTTTACTAAAGGATTTAATGTTGAATCCTCATACAAGGTATTAGTCAATTAAGGTTTTGGCAAGCCCAGGAAATATTTTAATACAGTTAATAAACATTTATTGTTTTCAAATGTATAGTAACAAAGTAAATCGAAATAAGCTACAAACTTTTTTGTTAAAATGTTAAATTTATTATCAGTTTTAAAGCAAGATTTGTTGTAAAACTTCAATACATCTTTTTTTTCAAGAAGTATGGTAATTTATAGATTCATAAATTACGAAGTTTAGTACATCTTATGGTTGAGAAGAGAGTAGAATTGTTTTAAAAATTCTTTAATGAAAAGATACCGCTGATAAAAACAAATATGAGATAAAAAAACATATTGATACGAGTATTTAACGGTGTAACTGACTCCAAAAAACTATCATAGTATGAAATGTGTACGACCACAGAAGGGTGTTATTGCATTTTTTAATGCGGTTACACAGCAGAGAGCGAGTCAGTTGGGATTTCGAAGTTTGTTTGTATTTAAGTACAGAAAACCTACTTATTTATCTTTTTCTAAACATTTTCTCTCGTGCTTAATGTATTTATGCACTATTTTTTTCTAGATGGCTCTACCAGGAAACGATAAAAGCAAAACTAGCAGAAACTTAATTTAATATGTTGACCAGTACTTTAATGTTTAAAGATTTAATGTAAACACTTTAATGTAAAGTACAATTTAATGTGTACTTTAATGTAAACACATGTTTAATGTCCATCTCACCGTATTCTCATAACTTGTTTACCTTTATAGAATTTGTTTACTTGGTTTTTTACATTACAAAAGGGAAAATATTTTACATTCATTCGAAAGTGGAAAATGAGAATATCTGATGTCAATCTTGGCCATGCACGGATTTACAGTTGTGATGGAAAACTGATCAAAACAAATAAACATTCTTATAAAAAAATAAAAATAACAAAAAATAGCTAAATATCATTTTCAGGCTACTTTGTTTATTTTTTAATCGTTATTGTACAATTTTTTCTCATTCAAAGGAGTTGACATTTTGAGATGAACTAATACAATTTTTTGATAGCATTTTATTACATTCTTAGATTAAAAAAAGTCTCCATTATATATTTCAGCGTAGCAGAAATGTTCTGCTATTTTCATATCAGAGAATTTCTGTTCGTAAACAGAACTGCTGAAAACAGTTAACTTATCTTTTTCGTTGAGAAGACATACATAAATTTAACTAAGAGAACTTACAGGGGGGCCATTTAAGAAACGGACATTTTTTCTTCTTCAAATTAAATGTGTGAACATCTTTTTTTTTATTATTATCCGTTCTCCTTGATTTTTACATTAGCCTTTCGACCCCGAAATAAAAAAACATTTCCATGTAGTCAGATTTTGTTTAAATAGGTTTTTTCCCGGGAATCTTTCATATTATCTCACAATTTTCATCTAAATTGCTTGCTGTAAAATGTCATCGCAGCATTGTTAATAATTAAAGGCTGTATAACAACCGCAAATTCCATATCAATCCTGATTTATTTTGGACCCAACAATTTTCTATACAAAACTTTTTGGCTTAGGCTAGGTTGTACATATTTTTGCATTTGTGATATAATCAACCCAACTTTGAGTTTAACTGTTCTGTAATTATTGGAACGGACAAAAAATTCATATGTACTGGATTTTGACGAAAAATTTCGATCGAACCAACATCAACAAGAATGATGTTAATAAGAGAACATAACAACCATATTCCCCGTTAACCAGCACAATAGTGTAAGTAAAGGAAGAGTAGCGTTCTATGCAATTAAGTGAAAATATTGAATTTAAATTACTATTAATTAGTTTACACAATAACGAGTAACAGTTCAGTTGAAGAATATTGTTTTACACCTGCACATTAGGATCAATACCTTACTTTGATCAAATTTGTCCAACTAAATTTTCGGAATAAATTTTTACATCATTAATCTCTGAATTAGGGGAGGATCGATTGTAACTTCTGGGGAATCTGACCGCTTCTAATCAGTTAATCTTTCCAGGTGGTAAATATTATGTTCTGATTATTAAACATACACAAACTAAAAAGTAGTTTTTGAATGAAACTGAAAGTTTAAAGTGACTTTTAACTACAAATATTGAACAGAATATTAAATTTTTATTTTTTTTTGTCTTCATTCATTTGACTGGTTTTATGCAGCTCTCCAAGATTCCCTATCTAGTGCTAGTCGTTTTATTTCATTATATCTCCTACATCCTAATCCCTAACAATTTGTTTTACATATTTTAAACGTTGTCTGCCTGCATAATTTTTCCCGTCTACGTGTTCTTCCAATATCAAAGCGATTATTCCAGGATGGCCTAATATTTTTGCCTATAAGTCTTTCTGTTCTTTTAACTATATTTTTCCAAATTCTTCTTTCAACATCCATTTGCCGTAACACCTCTTCATTTGTCATTTTAACCACCCATCTGATTTTTAACATTCTCCTATAGCACCCCACATTTCAAAAGCTTCTAATCTTTTCTTCTCAGGTACTCCAATCGTCCAAGTTTCACTTCCATGTAAAGCTACGTTCCAAACATACTTTCAAAAATGTTTTCCTACCGTTTAAATTGATTTTTGATGTAATCAGATTATATTTCTGACTGAAAGTTTTTTTTCGCCTGCGATATTCGTCATTTTATATATCTGCTGCGTCCATCTTTAATAATTCTATTTCCCAAATAACAAACTTTTTCTACCTCCATAATCTTTTCTCTTCCTTTTTTCATATTCAATGGTCCATCTACATTTTTTTCTAGTACATTTCATTACTTTCATTTTGTTCCTGTTTATTTTCATGCAGTCGTTCTTGCGTAGGACTCTTCATCCATGCCATTCATTGTTTCTTCTAAATCTTTTTTACTGTCAGCTAAAATTACTGTATCATCAGCAAATCGTAGCTACTTTATCTTTTCAACTTGCACTGTTACTCCGGATCTAAATTGTTCTTTAACATCATTTTAATTTTAGTTACAATAAATTCAAACTCACATGTAATACAGGTTTACAGGATTTATGCTACCAATCGTTTTGGACCCCTAATTCTCTCTATTAATTTTAAAGTATCGTCTGTTAAAGAAAAGTAGTTTGGGTATATAAATCTAAATCAGCGTCGACGTTTAGCCACTGATATGACAATAGATTGCAGGGAAACTGCAAACAATCTCGATTATCTTCTAGAAAATGTAGTAGGCATCGGTTTAATACATATTTCTTTGGTTTTCAACATTTTATCCCTATTTTAAAGCCTTCAATTTTTTGGATACTATCCTTTGGCAAGTTTAATCCAGGTTTAAGGGATTATCCTTGTGAGGGATGCATTTTCCATTTTATTTAGCAGTTATCATTTGTATAAAATGTACTTACAGGTAGACAATATTAGCTCCTAAATAATATTAATTGATTTTAATAATTGATCAGTTATTGTGACTTTTTTGAAACATCAGCATCAGTTTATATATGTGTATGTAATCTAAACGTAGTCTTCATTAAGTTCTGTTCTATATTCTTGTTCTGTATTCTGTTCTTCATTAAGTTCTTTCTGTCTATTAAGTTCTGTCCTATTCGTCTCTATAAGAGTTAGCCGCACTTCTCTCCTCTACTATTTTTCTTAAAAATTTTCAAATGTTATCGATCCACTTAATTTTAAACATCTTTTTGTGACACTGTATTTTAAAATTTCTATTCTTTTCCTATCTGTTTTTCTCTATCTACCCTACAGATCTTCAATTCAGAAAAATACTTTCAGAATTTTTTTCTAATTCTTAGATCTACGATAATACTAGCAGTCTTTAGACCACAAAAGGTCTCCTTGTTATACCGGTTCGCATTTGATGTCTGACTTACTTCGTCCAAGATAGTAATTTTCTTACCTAAATAAATTGAAAAATTCTATAATTGACAAGTTATATTTCCCTTTTTTGATTTTTAATTTCTCTTTTTTTTCTCCTCATAATTACATTTAATTACCTTTGTTTACTCTTATTTACTTTCAACTTGAATTTCTCTCATTACAATAAATCCATGCCTTTCGCTATCTTTTGTAATTCATTTTTTTGTTTCTGCCTAAAGCACAACGTCATTAACTTATCTTAATTTCTTAATTATGAGAAAGCAATTAATCAATGAAAATAATATTTAAAAATTAAATAATGAAAATGATACCTTCCAGTCTTCATAAAAATTTACATGTTTATCTTTCTTCATTTTTCTTACAAGCATTTTAGCTTGTCGAAATGCATCATAGTCAGCAGAAACTGGTATTGCTACATTCATGTGTGAATTTGGTGCTAAAAATTCTCCTTTACCTACAGAGTAGCCAGCTAATCCTGGATTGAATTCTTTTAATATATTGGGAAGAGTTAAGTATTCTCTCCATGTTCCTTGACCTCCTAAAATAAAAAAAATAAATAAATAAATAAAATTATATCTATTAACTAAAATATTATTTATGTCATAATTATAAAAATGTTATTATTAAATAAATAATAACATATTATTTGTTTTCTTACTTTAGATATTTACTCTTCATTTTAAGATAAAATTATATAAATCTCAAACATTATGGTGTACCAATACCATAATATATAGAATTTATAAAATTCATATTCTACACTTAATTTACTGATTACTACACCTGGTGTGGTACGGTGATTTCACCGAATTTATTGTTTTAAATGAAAAACTATTGTTTACAGAAAAGTTTATTTACTGTGATTTGTATTAATGTAGTTCAATATAAATTAACCTTATAGTTAGTTACAATTATTTTATTGATACCACAAATTTTGTTGATATGGTTAATTTCGTCTTTAATAAATTGTTTCTTTATATTACGTTATTCAATCAGTACAAACAAATATACATTTTATTTTCAGAATTATTAAGTGAATTTCGTATTTTGATTAAAATTATTCAGAATTATTTTTTATTTTAACGTTACATTAACATTAAAATCTATTCAGAGATAAAATTGAACAATAAGTAAATAAACTAAATTTGGAATGAACATTAAGAAGCTAAAAACCCAGTGGTTTGTAAATTAAAAGTTAACAAAGAAAAGAAATGAAATTGAAGAGAACTTCGTAAAGCTGGAAATAAAACCACTTAATTAAATCGATATGTCAAATCAAGGATATCGTTTCTCATTAATCTTGAAAAATCGCTGATAGTATTATCCAATAAATTGACTGTCATATAATTTGGATGCCGACCCAAACGATTTTGATATCGTTGACTGACCAGAGAGATTTCTTGCATAACGGTTTATAATTTAATGTCATTATATATGAGGTTATTGCTTATATACCAAGGTATGTTTAACATTTTTCGCATGTTTTTGTCTGATAACGTTCAAGTATGTCAGTATTGGAATTGCTTGCTACACCCCACAATTGAAGCCCGTAAGTCCAAATTGGTCTCAAGGTGGATTTACAAATCAATACTTTATTTTCTACGAGATCCGAAATCTGTGCCCTGTTAGCCAATACATGTTTTTAAACTTTAGATCTAACTATATTCGCTTAGATCTGATATGTTTTAGCCAAGTAAGGCGGCGATCAAGATGAAAATCTAAATACTTACATTCTTGAGAATTTGGAATTGAAGTATTAAAGATAGAAACAGTTGGGCAGCTTTCCATTCGAAGGGTGGATGTGACGTGCTTCGACTTTGTTTCATTTATTTTTATTTTCCAACTTGTAAGCCAGGATTCGACAAGAATGAGATAATCTTGAATATAATGAGATGCAGTAGCTGGATTATCATGTACAGCAAGAATTGCAGTATTGTCAGCAGACGTTGCAGCGATTGTATTCAACGTAATTGGCAAGTCGGCAACAAAAATACAAATAATCATTCCTTATTATATGTTGGATAAAATAGCAGGTGATTCAAAAACGACTTCAAAACTTTAAAAGCATATAATAATTTATTAAGATAACTTACAGGTTCGATTGATTTCTCATATCTTAGGAAAATATATAAAGATTTGACTTACGTACTTCATTATTATCGAATTTTGTCACCAGAGCTGCCACCAAGGACATCTGAACAGTCTGACCTTTATACGGATGAAAATAAAACTTTATCAAGTACTCACCGTAAGCTTTATCCAATATCTTCATCATTATGAATAAAAATTGCTGAGCAATTTGTCTCATCCTTTCAACATTTTCCAAACACTTATCGTTGATCCAACAAATTTATATAATAAACTTCCAGTGTTTGAAATTTTTTGTCATCTTGAAATTGAAATATAAGATTATTTTTGTTTTTTTCCACTCTACTCCCCTGGGCCGGTCCGACTGGTTGGTATTGCGCCACCCAGGTGAGTGTCTGGTAAACTCTAACGAGCCTCTCCGCCGGCAGATGGCAGGTCGGCTCGCCGGTGTCAGCTCTTTTGAGTGATTTTCTGTTTGCCCATTTGGTAACCACGACATACCTCGAATAGCCGTAACGTGGCACCGGGTCTTTTCTTACACTTCTGCTTCATCAGAACCTATCTAAACCCTTGGAGTCCTCAGTGGATCATTGAGAATGACACCCCTCAGCGTGCCGTCTCACACCACTGAGGCTGCCCACCCTACCCTATTCTACACTAGTAACCTAGTCGCCTTTCATCTATATCCTTCTCTGTTAATACTGCTACTATAAATTCCGTAACCTTCTTCCAGTTTATTTCGCTCCTCAACATGTGCTCTAGGACCTCTGCTGGGCTCAATCCTATTGTGCCACAGTTCCTTCTTTTAATTCCTCCACTTTTAATTGCCCACCTAGGTGGGCAATTAAAAGTGGAGGAATTGCCAATGCAGCAGAAAAGTGTGTGTTCTGCATTGTCAATTCTCTCACAGTACATACATTCTGGACCTGGCCTTCTTCCAACACGATGGAGGTACTCATTGAAATTGCCATGACCTGTAAAAAACTGCGTGATATGATAATTTAACTCACCATGTTTCCTGTCTAACCATAGTGCCAGATCTGGAATCAGCTCCTTCGGGCGTTTGGCTGGTCCATCCTCCTGCCATCTATTTTGCCATCTATGTCTAAGTCTATCTTTTGCTTCGAGGCATTGCGCCCTCTCGACTCTATTTAGGGCCATTAAGTCTATTGCTGAGCAATTGACAACACGCACAACGCCTCATAGGAGACCGTCCTGTAAGCTGAAACAACCCCCAGCAACAGCCTCCTATGAGTACTAACCAGTCTGTTCAAATTTCTTTTAACCCTGACTGAGTGCCACCACACTGGTACTGCATATAACATCATGGATGTCACTGTGGACGCTATCGCCCTTCTCTTAGAGGGTCTTGGAGCTCTCTGCGAAGACATTATTATATTCAAATTCTTAGTCATCTGTTCACCTTTGGCACATATGTCTATTATATGCTGGGTGAACCGGCAATTCCTCTCATTAAGTCACACCCAGGTATTTAATCTTTTCGACCTCTGTTATTTGTTGGTTTCCAATTTGGATGGCCGGACGGTCTAAAATCCTCTTCTCTGTGAACATAATATATTTACATTTTTCTATTGCCAGCTGGAGTCCCCTCTCTTTCAACCAATTATCTATCGTCCGTAACGTGTTGTTAGCACTCTCTTGTACATCGACAGTTGTTTTACCCTTGATGAGTATCGCCAGGTCATCGGCATAGGCAATTACTTGTACCCCATCCTGATAGTCTAGTCTTAATATCCCATCGAAGGCCAGTATCCAGAGTAAGGGTCTCAGTACAGACCCCTGTGGCACACCGCCATAAATATTGAAACATAGGCACTCACTCTGCGTCTCAACCAAGCATTCTCTATTTGAGAGGTATTCCCCTATCTGCCTTCTTAAATAAGGACTGATACCTTTTTCCACTAATGCCCTATTTATTGATTCCCACTTGATAGAACCGAATACATTTTTTACATCTAAAGCTATGAATAGGGGAATACGCCTCGTTCTCCATGTGCCGCTCCTAGTCCGATCCTTAGCCCAGTCGATCACCTTTGTCGCCGCCTGTATCGTCGAACGACCCTTCATGAATCCAAACTGATTTCCACTAATGCCTATACCTTCCTCAAGTTCCTTAAAGATTCGGCCAGTGAGCATCTTCTCCACTACCTTCGCCATTGTATTTAAAAGACTCAATGGTCTGTAAAGGTTCTCCATTGTCATTTGTGCCTTTTGGGAGGAACACCACCCTAGATTCCTTCCAGATTCCTAGAAATGTCTTGTTTTCTAATCCGTGGCTGGCAACATCAAGCATTTCATAAGGAATTCTCTTTATCAGCCCTTTAAGGAGTGCCGCTGGAATTCCGTCTGGACCCGGGCTCTTCCTATTACCCAGTTGTGCTACAGCCAAGTGCAGTTCAGAGAACGTCTGAACGACTGAACGAGAACGTCTGAACGAGAAGCGTCTGGGTTCGCAATCTATAACATTTCCTGCAGTTTCTACTCTACCGGGGAATAGCTCATTAATTTGTTGTTCTACCTGCTCATTATTTAATACGGGTAGACGCCTTCCAAATCGCTTAGTGATTATTTTGTCTGCCTGTCCCCAGGTGTCTCCGTCTAACTCCTCGCAGAGTCTGTGCCATTGTTTTTTCTTAGACATACGAATAGCTTTGTTTAAGGCCCGTCTGGTCTCTTTATAAGCCAGAGATGCCTCCTCGTACTCCTGTCCGCCTCGCATTCTGAGTCTCTGCTTCCTTCTTCTGCGCGATTGTAGGAGCCCTCTCAGTGTTTCAATCTCCATATTCCAGCAATACACTGAGTGTCTATTAGCTCTTCTGTGAGCTACTCTGCCCATTTCTTGTCTTATAACGTTAGTCAGGGCAACTGGTGTCAGATTCTCTATGTTGATAATTCTTTCGGCCATTCTATCGATTATGATCTCGATCTGTTCCGTTGTAAAACTATTATAGGGCATTTTCTCTCTAGTCACATAGTCTGAGCCTTTTATGGTAATCATAGTGGCATGATGGTCACTCGCCACATCATGTGGTAACACTCGCCAGTCCCAGTGTTCCCTACTCCATCTATCGTCTATGATTGTTAAGTCCAAGACTGACTAGTGTCCTCTCGCCTCATATGTAGGGGTGTCATCATTTACACAATGACATCTAATTGCCCCCATCATATCCGTAAGGATCTCACCTCTGCGATTGGTGTATGCGCTCCCTGCTGCAATCGATTTACTATTGAAATCACCTAGAATAATGACTTTCTTCCTAGCGTTATTTACTACTCCTTGTATTATGTCTAGTCTTCTAGTAAATTCAGGTATGTCACAGTTTGGAGACACATAGGCACCAATCGCTAGTGTTGAATCCGACTCCACCGCCAACACGCCTCCAGATCTGGACGTCAATCTCCATGCCAAAATGTATCAACCCAAAAATAGGTTCCAAAATTTGGTGGGAACGGGGTCAGGGGGTAGGAAACTTTTTTGGGATGGATTTATAACTTGTGATGAGGGATGTAGGACGAGTGGTTCAGAAATTATTAAGGAACAAAGAATTCCCTAATAAAAACTAGTCTAAGGACTTAGAAAAATTTCACTCGCATAACTACTAATATACGAAAAAAATTCCTAAGTCCTTGTTTACAGTTAATTTCAGACTGGTATTAGCCTGTCGAATAACTTAGAATAATTTGCTATTATAAGCTCTATTATAACCTCAAAAAACTTTTAAAAAGTTATTGTACAATAAGTTTACTCACTTTTTATACACACTGGTAGTCTTTTCGTTATTGATAAACGTCACCAGCACTTTAACACACTATAATATCTGGGATTTAGCGAGTAAAAAGCACAAAAATATTGATCTCACTAATGAGAACAAAAAACTATAAAAAAACTTGATAAGTCCGTAACCAAATAACTCAAAAATGGTAGTCCGTATTCCTTGTCCAATCCACTTAAAGTTCCAGTCCACCAAATCAATGTAAAAACCAAAAAAACCAATCGAAAACAACAAAAAACGCGGAGCATTTTGTTGATGTTTCATAAGTTTCCAAACATAGGAAAAAAATTTTTTTTTTTTATTTTTTTTGTTATGAAGACCGCTGTATATCAGGAGAAGATACAAATTTATAAATCATCTTATGGCTCGTATCACTAACGTCATAACAAGTGACAATAAGTCATTTGTAATGACTTATTGAGAAATGATTTATGTTTTGTATCTTTTCCTGACACATAATGGCTTTCATAAACAAATGTTTATTTTTTCTATGTATGGAAATTTATAGGACACTGTAAAATTTCGTGAGGGGATTTGTTCATGTCAAGGCACATTCAGTTTTTGTGAAATCTAATTTAAACATGTATAAACACGTTACACTCAATTAACGTTTAAAAGGCAAACGCAAAATATTATATGGACCAGTTCTCCTTGGCCACTGATAGTTAAACTTCAAACACTATATTAAACAATGTTATGTATCAGACTTCTTCCATTCTAATAGAACAACTCAAAAAGTCATATTCATCATTTCTCACCCAGTGTAAGCGTAGTTTTCAAAAATTAATAATCGAAGTCTTTTTTCAACAGCCATTTGTAATACATTATTTATCCGAAGTTATTCATAACAAACAATTTCATATTTTGGAAAATTTATTCAATTTTTGCTTTAGAAAGGTTTCGTTGTCAGTTTATTGCAGTTTCGTTATATTTTAGTATATCAAGGTAAAAAATTGTCATTCAAAAAAAGTCAATTTTTACTGAAGTCGGAATATTTCCTGCAAAAAATACCGTTTAACGTTTAGTGGTTTTACTGAAAATGCACGAAACATTAAAAGGTTTACCGAGTTTTTTCCTGAGTGGATTTTTTTTCTAATTTCCAGTAGATAAGTATTCCAGGCGTAATGATATATTAAATTAAATATTAATGCTAAAGCTAAAAGTTTATCTTTTCCACTTAAAAACAACCATTAACTAACCATATCCAATATTTGCCCTTAACATATCACTATAGGGATTCTTCCAGCCTGTTTGTTGCATTGGGCGTCTCAATATCACAAATTATTTTCATCCATTTGCTATGTTCAAACTTTTTACTTCCTTGCACAAAGTAAAGGAAGTATTGTAATCGCAAAAAATGTCGGATTTCAGATTTTAACAGAAATATTCATTTAAACCATTCCTGAATCCATTTTGACTAGTATCAGCGTGACGTCTGTACGTACGTACGTACGTACTTATGTACGTTGTATCTCGCATAACTCAAAAACAATTAGTCGTAGGAAGTTGAAATTTTGGAATTAGGATTGTTGTAACATCTAATTGTGCACCTCCCATTTTTATTGCAATTAAACGGACCAAAAGTATCTAAAAAAGCCCAAAATCCCAAAAAATTGGATTTTCGGTTTTTTCTTAACTGCAGTAATAAGCCCTCATTGATAGCTTTTCATCGATGTATCATAGGTGGTACATATATTCATTGGTTCCAGAGTTATAGCCAAATAAAATTTTAAATAATGAAATATTTGGATCTTACAAGGAAAAGACGCATCGGTTCAAATCCAAATTCATTTCCTTTTTTTTTAATTTTTTTTTTTTTAATTTAAATATATTGATTTATTAATAATTATTAACTTTTGATTGCAAAAAAAAAACTTTTACAATAAATAATAATTCAACAACAATAAAAAAAAAGAAAAAGTATCAAAAGTTATTAATGAAATAAAATTTTATGTACTCATTTTTTTAAAAAAATGTGTTTTTCTAATCTAATAGGCAAACAAGTTAGTCACATGTGATGCCCACATCAGATTTTTTATTCCATAAAAATTTCTCTCGATTATTTTTCAGTTAAATAATTTCTTTTGGTTCTATAAAACTGTACTGGCAATTTATAATTCTTTTAATCGCTGTTTCAGAAAAAAATCTAACAATAGTTTTCTACTCTTATAATTACTTTGTTAATTATTTTTAGCTTCACAAAATTCTTTCCATTTTTCTTTACAGTCATACTTCAAATGATTTTAATCTTTTTTTTACTTTGTTCTGTACTTTGCAGGTTTCTACGTCCTTAAATCCTTTATAATATTGTAGGATTTGACAAAATTATTACGAACGAGAATCCGTATTGAATACTGACGATCGTTTATTGTATTGTGTCTTTTACCTGACTATTCGACAACATTATTACTCTTATTCACTTTCCACATGATCATAATGTATCTATTCACGTTCAGTTAAAACTTATTTTTCTTTCACTGCTTACCCAATAATCTTTCTTGTCTTCTACACATAGGCAAATCTTTCATCATAGATATTTTCATTATCATTTTTTTTTATATGAATTGACTTTTTGTAGCCAATATTCACTTCTACAGTATTCACTCAAAGCCGAATTTATTCATATTTACATTTTCAAAGTAACATTATTACTATGTAAAATTTCAAAGCCAATTTTACAAAAATATTTTCAAACTATTTTGTTAACATTCTAATCTTTGTTCACACCACAAGTGATTCGAAAATGACTTCATAATTTAAAAGCATGTAAAAATTTATTTAGATAACTTACAGATTCGGTCGAGGTGTCATTTCATAGCAAAACACAAGTTTTGACTCGTATTTCATTAGTACCGAATTCGGCCACCAATGTTGTTAAAAATAGATATATTTACTGGTGCGAAACGTGCTCGTTGTGTGTTTTGGTTTCACGATTTGCAGTCAGCAACCGCAGTTCAATGTAATTTTCGTAGAGGGTACGGTAGAGAGCCTCCTAGTAGGCATACAATTTACACTTTGCCCCAAACCTTCGTTGACACAGGTTGTTCTATAAAACATACAAAAACACCAGGACGCCCACGCGTCCCTGAAGCTGCTGTGGAACAACTCAGAGAAAGCTTTGCACGTAGTCCAAAGAAATCAACTCGACGTTCGTCAACTGAAACTGGCATTCCACAAACGACTGCTTGGCGTGTATTACATAAAGGCATACACTTGAAACCATACAAACTAACCGTGATTCAACTCATTACAAATGACGAAAAAGTTGTTCGGTTTCAGTTTTGTATGGAAGTGAAGAATCGAATTGCAGACAACGATACACTTGTGTACAATGAGTGATGAGTCAACTTTTCTCTCAGTGGCAAGGCAAGCACCCGTAATTGCAGAATATGGGGTAGCGAAAATTCTCATTTGCAGCACATTCGTGATAACTCTGAGGTCAATGATTTTTATGTTTTAAGCAAGCAAAGACTGTACGGCCTGTTCTTCTTCAAGGTGGCAACAAAAAATGGTATCGTTTATCTGGACATGCTTCAAAATCTTCTGATTCCTCAGTTAGACGATGATGACCAAGAAGGACGCCATATCTATCAGCAATACTGTATTTCTGTACAGCTGTCTAGAAGTCTTGATACTCGATTCCCAGGTCAGTGGATTGGTCGTAAAGGTACAATTGTATCGCCATCTTGATCCCTAGATTTTATCCCATTAGATTTTTTTCTTTTGGGATTTCATTAAAGATCGGATTTATGTACCAGCTTTGCCTGCTGATATTATTGAGCTAAGACTTTGAATTAACGCCGTATCTGCAAGATAACGTCCAACTTGCTGACTACAGTCTGGAATGAAATCGACTTCAGGCGGGTCTCCAGTTGCATGTCGCATTACAAGTGGAAGCCATATCAAACCAAAGTGAATGTTGGAAAAATTTGATGTTATTCTAGAAACCTCAACCGAATCTGTAAGTTATCTCATTAAAATTTTATGTGCTTTTAAAGTTGTCCTTTTTAAATCACCTGGTATTTTAAGAGCACACCCTCAAATGTACTCTTGCGTGGTATGTTTTTAAAATCGGCATCGGTTTTAATAAAAACTATTAAAAAAAGCGTAACTGCGTTTCAAAGCTCTTCTCGTTATCCACCGTAATTTTTTTTTTTATACATTGCTCAAATATTACAACTGTTCATTCAAAAAATGTTAAAAAAATTCATCTAAATAAATGTACACTTTAAAGAATTCATCATACAAACGCTTCATTGAACAGGTTATTTACCATTAGTAATTACTTTTTTTTTTATTAGTTGTTTTTTTTCCAGAAAATTTCAATTTTATTTGATCTAAAATCTTGAAACTTTTTCTGTCTTGTCTTAAAATCGAAAAAAACAGCTTTTATAATAAAACATTTAATTATTACATATAGATTTAAAATTGCAAAATTCAAAAAGGTTTATTTCTCAAAAGAAATGCACATATAATTTTAATAAATTTTTATACGTATATTTTTAATGCGTAAAATTTAACACAGTCATATTTTTGAAACCTTCTAGTATTTATCATTTATTTTACTGTTATTATTATTTTTATATTTTCTAAAAACTTTAAATTTTAAACTTAAATTTCTAAATAGGTTCATTTGATAAAGCTTTAAAAGGAATATCTCGTAGTCTACATATTGTTAACACTTTAGGTAATGTTTGTATTTATTATTATTTAGAAGTTTTTTACAGCCTTTACGGCCACTTTCCGCATTCTACTCTCCAAGCCTCCCTATCATGGTTCACTTCGTTCAGCAAACCACGCTCTTCCATACTCTTTACCACAGCATGACCCCAGATCCTCCTTGACCTTCCTCTCTTCCATCAGATGTTAATGTTATCCCAAGATATTTAAATTTATCAGAATGTTTCACAATTCCCAATGTTTATAAATCGTCTCCTTTTCACCGTTATATCGCGTAAGACAATGGGAGAGTTTAGCCATTAGTTGTTTGGATCCCAGAAAATTACTATATGATTCGCACGATAGAAGTTTCTCGAGGAACTCAGTCGCTTGGGAAATTTGTAAGTTTAGATTGGTATACGCCAATTAAATAAATAAAATGAAATGTTTACAGTTTCCTTATTTGGCTCGGTACGTTAAATACATTACATTCATAAGTTTTCGAGTCGTGAAATTTTTTCGATGACAGTAAAAAGTATTAAATTAAAAAAAATTATAAAAATTAAAAAATACGACTGCCAAAAAAATAAAAAATAAATAAATTGAACTAAAAAAAAATAAATCAAACTAAAAAAAAAGAAAACAAGGTATGTAAATAAAGGACTAAATAACGTCAAATTTCAGACAGTTTTAATTTTTTTATATATTTTTTTCATGTGTTAGAAATAGCAGCATCAAAGGTTGTCTTAATCATTAAGTTCTCACCAGATCTTATATCGATAAGAAAATTTTGTCCTTCAACGAAAATATTTAAATGCAGTCAGAGGGGACCTTTAATATCGAATAATTACTACTCATAGCTATTTAATATAGAACAATTACTAATCACAGCTCCCCGGCTCTAATGATTATTACCAATTAATATAGATTAACAAATTATAATCAATTTTGAATGATTATTTTCATCCCTTTCGTAGAAAATTACAACCTTTTCTTAGAAGAATTAAGGCTTATGACTTGATGAAAATTTAATCTTTAGAAAATCTTAAATGCCTGCTATTTCTGCAACGTAAAAAATATATTTAAACAAATTAAGACTGTCTGAAAGATGATTGGTCATCCATTATTTTATTTAATTAAATTTGCATAACGATGATTAGTCCTTTATTTCCATACTTTGTTTTTCGTTTTTTTAGTTCAATCTGTTTAATTTTTGGCAATCGTGTTTTTTAGTTTTTATAATTGATTTTATTAGTTTTAATGTAGATTCTATACAGTCTTGTAATAATGACAAAGATTTTAAAATCGATTGATTATAAAAACTTGAAAAAATGAGTAAGATGTATATCTATTTTATTTTGTATGTATATCTATTTGTAGTGAAAAATTATTTTCAGTGAATTTATAAATTTACTTTGTATTTATTATGTTATAAAGCCCTTGAATTTAATATTAATATAAATAATCTTTTTATTTACTTATTACTTTCCCGACTATAGCGATATATGTTGCTATGGTAGCTATATCTAAAACTGGAAAATATACTGATCGGTCAAGAAAAAACTAAAAAATTGGCATTTTTTTAAGTCTTTACCTTAATGAGACATTTAAAATATTTTAACAAAAAAATAGATTTAAATAAATTGTAAATAATTTACGAAAACAAATTTTCTTCCAATGCTTCTAAGTCCAGAAAATTTATTTTTGTCAGACGGACATTGCATAAGTGTCCGCACAGTATTTATGTTGACCTGTATTTATGTATGTTGACTTGTATTTGGTTTTACGACTAAGGACCTCGTTGACCGATTTTCTTCAAAATTGGTAGACAGCTACTATCTTTGAGGGGAAAGAATTTATTATATTTTTCAAAAATTGGAAAAAGGGGTGATGGTTTTTGTCCGAAATAAAATTTAGAATTTTTACTGGAACAATTTAGCAAAAAATCTTTGTTATAAAAGTTGAAGTTTTTTTTTATCAAGGTGACAAATTACCAAAATATTTTGTTTAATGTTCACTCCTTCCCAAAAAAATAACTTTAAATGTTTTTCTTTTTTTAGGTATATCTAGCTTCAGAAAAGCAATTAATAGTTTTTGTATCTATAGTTTTACATTAATAGGCCTTTAAACCATTAAAAAAGGTTTTTACACATCTCATTCCATTCGTCTGTGTTATCAAAATTTTTTTTAAATTAAAATAATTTTTTAAAATTTATTTTAAATTTTAAAAAGAAATTATTTTTTTGATTACCCTTATTATTTAGTGTTTCTTAAAAAAAATTAGTCAAAAATTTTCATCCCCTTCCTAGAAAATTACAACTTTTGTTTATTTAGAATTAAGGGTTATCTTTGTTTTTAAACAATTTTAAAGAGTTTTTTTTTTTAATTTATTATCACTACTTAGGGTTTATTTCTTAAAAATAGATTTTACCCGAACACTTCCCCTTGCGTATGGGAGCCAACAAAATGAAAAAAAAAATTCATTTTTCACGAACACAAAACAATTATCCCACCGTTCATCTTTCGTTAAATCCTCCACAAGTCTAAAAATAATTTTTTTTTGTATTTATTTATTTAACTATGTATAATATAATTATAAATAAATACGAGTAGTTTTACTTAAAAGTATGAAAAAATAAATAATTTATAATTTTGATTATGTTTTTTAATAAGAAAGAATTATTTTATCATAAAAATACAAATAGAGTTTTAAATGAATTTCATAACTTGACCGGCAATATCCGGAAAAGCTATACAATTGATTACCGGTTTTTTTCTTTGAATACTGCTAATTTTTGTAGCAGTAGTTTGTTTTTTCCAGTAGATCAATAATTTTTTAATTTAAAATTAAAATATTAATAATGATAATTTTTTTAATTAATATTATAGTCATAAAAATAGAAAATCTTTTAACTTTTAACTTCAGTTTTATAAAAATCTAACAAATTATATAATTAACCAACAAATTTGCATGTGACTAAATATTACCTTTAAGAAAATATTAGGGAAAAATGTTTGGATGTTTTAATCCATTATGTATCCGGCAAAACTGGTTTTATTTATATCATATATTGATATATGGACATTATATATTTACACATAAAACACACGTACACACACACACACACACACACACACACACACACACACACACACACACACACACACACGCACACACACACACACCTGTATTATATCACTCTTGCGATTTCACCCCCTTCAAGAACAATTCTTGATTCCCTCCTCATCCCGTGTTTAAAAAGCGTTGCCCAGATTGGAATTGCGTAAAAATTTAACCAGAGAAAACCTTAGTTCTTCATTTTTAAAGTTCAAATTATTTTTTTTTACCATTAGGAATTTTTACAAACCAATTTGTTTATTTGTTTAGACTCATCACTAATTGTAAAAAAAGTATATTGTAAAAGGTATATTGATATACTCGTATAAAGACATCTTGAACAATTATATATTACTATAAGATCAGCTTTAGGGATATCTTGACAAATTACGTTAGAAGTACTGAAAACCTCCTCTACCTGAAACGTTTTGTAATAGCAATTTGAGAAATAAAACAATGTAGTTGTGAGTATTTTTTTTTTCTATTTAATTTATGCTCTGAACCTTACCATTTTTTATGATGACCATGAATTATTAATTGTTAATTAAATTAACTTAAATTGTTAATTAACTTAAATTATATTATTTAATTAAAAAAAAAATGGAATATATGTACCTGCACACCACGATACACCTCTGTATTCTATAATTGTTCCTAATGCATATTCTTCTAAAGCACCATTACCGGCCACTAAACTGTCACCCATAGCGCCGACTACATCAATGTCACCTGGTCGTAAGCGATGTACACTGGTTGGACGTTTGACAGAACGTCCTGATGCTGTATTTTGACAGGGAAACGGGTAAGATTTTGGAAATAATGGTTGTCTTCTGATACCGTCCCTGCCTGCTGGGTAAAAGATGATATTGGTGGCATTTCTTCCTAATGTCTGTAATATACAATTTTTATAATTAAATTATAAAATATAATTCACATAAAAGTATAAAGTAGTAGCACAATAAAACTATTCTTAATTAAATAACAAAAATTAGAAAATAATATTAACAATAATTATATTTAAAAACATTACTTTTATTTTGACTGCCATTATTTGCTTTTGTTTCAAATTACATTTTAAATACTGTAATAAGGTATGTTTGCTATATTTATATTAATAGTGGAAGTGTTAAATGTATCCATGTGTCATAACAAATAAAGATTGGTAACAGATATTTCCATATTTAAACAGATATTATACACTATATTTAAACGTAGGAACTGATTCTGGTACTTGATATAAGAAAAAAAAATCATACAAACATATCTCCGATAACGCTTCGTTATTGAGTGAACGGTAAGCGTAAAATTTCAGGAGGTTTTCAGTTTCTCCGATAAAATGAGGTCATAATGAAATTTTTAAGGCTATATTTAAAGAGATAAACTTGATGTTTTCTTATGTTTTTTGACCTGAAAATCGAATAAAACAGGTTCCAGAATCTTCCTTATTTTTCATGATATCTAAACTAGAACAGAATTCGATGATGAAATGTATGTTTAGGTTTGAAGTATAAAAAATCTTATTAAATGACTAATAAATGCGTAAATTATTATCAAAACTTGATAATTAGAGAAAATTTATGTACTCGTAATAAAGTCTGGAAAAAAAATCAACTTTTATCACTAAATAAAAACAAAAATTAACAGAAAATTGTTATGAATTTGTAAAAAAAAAAACAGCAGTTTTTTTGTAAAATAAATTTAGAGCTTTAAAAGATTGAAATACTTTTATAACTCCACTACTGACATCGATGCAATTTTCAACTCGTTTCCTTACATTTCCTATTTTCAACTTGTTGAAATCTTCGCCTTTCTTGATGACCTGACAGTACTTCACGAGTGTCTACTTTTTATTTATATAATTGGCATTTCATCCATCCCTATAAATCCCTTAGTAATCTGAGGGAGAATGATCTAGTGATCCAGGAGGCCGATTTCCCGGCTTTCTACGTCCAATCCATTAACCAGTAAATTTTTCATCTAAGAATTTACTTCATTCGTGAGATGTGTTGGTCCTCTATCTAGCTGATAATATATTTCAACACGTTTTTCCAATGAGAAATTTTCAAACATTGTAAGAAATTCATTATTTAAAAATTCCAGAATTTAAATTTCGATTCTCCCCTCGTTGTTCTAATATGAAAGGGCCTATTAATTGGTTGCCGATCGTGCCACACCAAACGTTCACCGAAAATCGTTGCTGGAAATTTGATTTGACTATAACATTTAAGATTTTTCAGACCACGTATATAAATTCCATGTGTTGTTTATACCATTATGGGTTAATGTAGCTTCGTCCGAAAATAGTATGAAAGGAATTAGGTGGTAATTATTGTTAACCCATTGACAAAACTCCAGTTGTCTGGTATGATCACCGTGCTTGAGGTGATGTACTTTCTAAACTTGTTAACGAAGAAGTCCGTATGCGTTTAATGTTCTCCACATTATACTTTATGGATCATGGTGTCATGTAGAAATTCTTCGCGTGCTTATTGTAGGACTAAGCTGTACCATCTGAAAAATGTTTTCCTTTCATCACCATGTACCGATTGATGAATAGATCAATCATGAGCGCTGGGAAGTATACCATTCTAAAGAAAGATTATTAAAAATTCTAACAAATACTTTATGGTTTGGAAATACTTGGCCCGTCTGATTTTTCAAAGATCTAAATTTATTGAATTAAAAACAGTTTTACTAATTTTTACAAATTCATAACGTTTTCCTGATGTTTTATTCTGTTTTGTTTTTAATAAAAAAAGTTGATTGTTTTTCATAAACTTTATTACATCACTTTTCTCAGAATTAAATTTTTTACAAGTTTTGTTAATAAATTTTAACCGTTTATTAGTTATTTAACATGGTTATTGAACTTCAAACCTAAAAAAAACATGTTTTTTGGTCACCGAATGTTTCTTTTTTATATTGGATGAAAATTACGACAGATACAGTTCTAAGACCTCTTTTATTCGATTTTTTAGGTCAAAACACTAAAAATTAATCATGTTTCTTATTTCTTAAGGAGTCCTATGTAACGCCTTAAAAATTTCAGTATGACCTTGTTTCACCGGGAAAACTGAAATCTAGGCGAAATTTTTGCTAGCCGTAACTCGATAACAAAGCGTTTTGATTTATGTTTTTGATCTTTTTTCCTTATTTCAAGCTCTAGAATCAATTTCCAAATATCTTCCTTTCCTCCTGAATCACCCTGCATCATCTTCTTATCTGAATGTATATTATTTAAATTTCTGAGTTTACGCATTATTTTAGGTATTCATATCATAATAAGATATGTTTTCAACTCTACAAATCAGATTTCTCGTATTTGCATCAATTATATTTATTCTAAGTCAGGTTTACTTAATTTTTTTTTTAATAACTTTTTTTTTCCTAAGAATTCAACTTTACACAGTAGTAATAAATACAAAAAGGGATATTACTCTATTCGTTTTAAAAGAAACTCATTCCAATGCAAAATTATACGACCTCTTTAATTGAATATTTTACTAATATATATATATATATATATATATTGAATGTTGAAAATAAATTTACAGGTAAATTTGTTTTGTTGACTCCATTAATTATTGAATAAGCAGTAAAGCTTAAACAAGAAGTAGAATCGTAATTTTATAGCTTTACATTCTATAATAAATAATGGTTCCTGTGACCAAACTTTAAAAAAGGAAATAAAAAATATTTATTATTTCATTTATAAAATCGGATTAACATTTCTGACATATCAGCAGTTAAATAGATAATTTTAAATAACTAAGATTCCCTTCAGTAGGCGATTCAAGTAAATTTTAGTAGCACGCGCTATCTATTTGCTGGGAAAAGTGCATATTGTATTTGGTGTTTACATTTATACCTAAAGATGCACAATGAAAATAATTGTAATTAAAGCCTAAATATTTTAGGCTTTAATTCTTTCACTCTGAAATTTTTTTACTACTTACGTCCCTAGCAAGCAAATCACAAAACGTGCTCCTGCATGAAATACAAGGGACCATGAATTTAAAAATTTCAAAACGATTAACGTAACTAATTTTAAATTTTATTTGCTTAATTTTCATCCATTGTATTTTTTTGCTAAAATGTATTCTCAGGAAGTAAGTTACAAAAAAAAAGTAAGCTAAAACCAAGGTGAATTCCCGTTTTCCGTTCGAAATTAAAATGAAAAATTTCCAAAACATTTCAAATATTATTTTTTTCTGTTAAATTATCTGTTTGAAATGTATAACTTGAGCGTAAATGTAAAACAATCACAAAATCGGAAGGTTTAATTTTTTGTCAATTTTTCATCAAAAGGGGTTAATCGAAGGGTTTTTTGTTCCTTCTGCTTAATAAAAATTCATTTAGCTGAATACGTTAAACTAGATTTTGTGTTCACAAAAATCGTTAATAAATATAAAAATATATATAATAGGCACAAATTAAAATTGTAGGCTTTTTCAGTTCCAGCCTTATCGATATCTTGCGCATTATTTTACCCATCTCACACCATTATATGCGGGTGATATGCTGAGTGATGGGGGTCTCTTTTAAGTCAAACATCTTGTACTGCAGGCTCAATTTAGTCTAATCTCTGGCTCAGTGTTTGATGGTATCAACCGTCCTATCTACGTTTACGTAAATATTGTTCCAAGAACAAGGTTTTACTGGTTTATATATAAATAAATCAGCGGGTATCTTTATAGATACAACGATAACTTATCAGTCACCAAAAAATTATCTTCGCAAATTGGGTGAAGGAATCACTCCTTTTGAAATTTCAAACACTTTTCTGTAAAGATTGTTTTAATTTTTTATTTCATTTAATTTTAATCACTCGAAATTTTTTTCAAAATCTACCCTGAGCTTATAAAGTAAAAAAAAGTTGTAAACTTAAAAGTACAAAAAAGGTGAGCTGGTTTTTATTTTTTATGAATTTATATTATGATATAATTAAAAATAGTAAATTTTTTACCTAAAGTAACAGGAAACACTCCAAAGATTGCAATCATGTTTTATTACTCTTTATATTGTGCATACGTAATCAGTCAAATAGCACAACAGACACAAGTCTAGATGATGGGTATAGATTGAAATAAGCAAAGTTATTGTAGTAAAAGATTTTGAATTAGTTTATAGCCAAACGCAGATAAAAAATCCCTTTCGGCACGCCGGGAGGCGGAAGTAGATTTCACCGGTGCTAAGTAGGGGATAAAAAATATTACAACCTTAAAGTTAAAAAAAAATTTTATTTACTCAATACGACAATGGTTGCATGTGAAAAAAGTTTCACATGTTTAGCATACGACAAGCCCCATCTTCTTACAATTCCAGTAACATTTTTATCATCCCTTGTCGTAAGGGTTGGTCATATCAAAAGTTGTTTCAGACAAAATTTTAGGTATGTTTTTAGAGCACTAACGACCACTTTAAACCGATTCGATAATTGCCTATTAAGGAATACTGTTCCTATTAAAGATGATATAATTTTTTTTGTTTTCAAAACCCCATTTTTTGCATCCTCTGGGCTATTGGTTGGTGGTATCAAAAAACTTTACTTACATAAGTTTTAGGCCCTTATCCAAAGAACAGTAGGAACTTTAAAGAATTCGATATTTACCTTAAGAAAGTTGTAGCGATATTTTGTTTTTTCGAAAAATTTCCCACCCCACTAACACCACCATAGCCCGATTTTGTCCGTTAACGAACTCGATTGAGCTTTTTGGGACGAGTTGTTTTTAAGGAGCAATTTGGAAGTGATTGGCGCAAAGTTACGACAGTTATCGTGTCCACAAGAAAGTTATATATATATGTGTGTGTGTGTGTGTGTGTGTGTGTGTGTGTGTGTGTGTGCGTGTGTGAAACGCGAAGATATGTCGAAATTTTCCGGAAGTTAAATCATGGTACCATTACAATAGGTAGCTTTCTTATGAAATCTACCTCATATGAAAATTACGTATTTCCTTAAATATTTTTATTACTTTAATTATGATTGTAGTGCATAAGATTACGGTCGCTACTAATATTAACTTGATTTGCCGATTGAAGGAAATCGTAGTAAAATACAATAAAATTATCGATTTAACTGCTGATATCTCGTGAATTGTTTATCAAATTTTGTAGATAAAATAACAAACAGAGTTAATTAATTTTTTAAAGTTCAGAAGAGGAAAGGGATATCTTATACAAAATATGATTTAATTAGCTTTTCATTATAATTATCACAGAAAGGATAAGATATAGCTCATTGAATAATTGAGTGAGAACTTGTTTTAACGAAATATTGTTACAACGAAATAAATTTACGTCTAAATCTATTCTCAAAATCCAATAAAAATGTTAGTGAAAGAATTATTCTGAAGTTTTTTATATACAAACACGAAAAGTTAATATACAAGTAAATCATGTTCTGGAGGTTTTTTTTTACTTTTCCTGTTCTAGAACTAACTATGAATAGGTTTTTGTGACGTTAGAGTTGGGATTACAGTTAAAATTTATCTTGAACAACATAAAAATAAAAAAATTAATTATGTTTGTTTTTTTTTTCATTCACGCGAAAAAAGAATAACTAACAAAAAATCTACGTAACGACTATTTTTGGTAATCAAAAAAACATTTAATACCAAATTTTAAACCACAGAAAAAATGAATTCTTTAAAATTAAAATTTTATAAAATTTTAACTCATAAAAATGGTTTAAAACCACCAGTTTTTGTTTAGACCTTGATGTCACCTAGAATAATAATAATTGTAGACTGATTAATGATATTATAATAACTCCGTCGATTTCCGTGGTGGAGTGGTAGCATCTCAGCATTTCATCCGAAGGTCCTTGGTTCGAATGGCATTTTTCATAAGCTAAAAATTGCCATTCTCATAGGGAAAAATGACCAAAACAGTCGATACCAGTCAATGTCAAAAAAACAAATAAAATAATGATGATCATTGTTTAATAGCTATTATAAAGTAACTGTAGTAGTTATCACAGAATATTATTTATTTTATTTAATTCTTATTATTATACTTTATTATACCTTTTATTAAACAATATGAATATAAAACTTTTAAATTAATAATACGATAGCATTAAAAATAACCCTAACGGATGACTTGGATAATTTTGTTTTGATATAATTTTATTACTTTTGTAAGTGTATGAAATATGCAGCTGTCAGCCTGCAAACAGTTATGATACCGCAAAAAGCGTCAGTCAGTTGAATAAGGTCAGGGTTACTCTCATGACTCGTCCACACTATTACTTCATGCTTAGTTGTTTTACTTTATGAAGTAAATATTATTTATAAATAAGCCTATTCCTCTGAAATATGAAATAAGGTTAATATTTACGATTTAAATTTTAAATTTTAGATTTACGTTTAAATTTTGAGCAACCCCATTGAAATAATTCATTTTTAACAAAAAATATATTTTTGTTTTCTCTAATTGTACCATTGTGGGTCAAAGGCAATGGTCTCTGGGACCATCGTTAGGTATTGCTTTAGAGAATGAGATGAATGATTTGTAGCGTGTGTGAAAATCCCAATTCTGACCGGGATTCGAACCCAGGACCTCTGGATGAAAGGCCGAGACGCTACCACTCGCGCCACGGAGGCCGGCAACTATTTTTGAATTGCATATTTTTATTAGTTGCTATTTTTTACTGTAATAAATAGCAGTTTTCTAAATAAATATATTTTTAATTGTATGTTATTTTTACCTATAATACCGTTGATAATATTTTCAACCAACAAATGAATCTTAATTATAATTGTATAATTTTGTATTATTTATAATTTAATTCGTAATCATAATAGTAAATTAGATTACTTCAAGATTTATTATTATAAATATATATATATTTTAATTCTTCCAAAGGTTACATACATCTAAATAATTCATAACTTTTAGAATAACAGGAAATGTATATACTGCATTTCTTTTTAAGTAATGTCTGTTTTGCATGTTATCTAATTTAATTTCCACGCAGACAGGTACTTAAATTGAATTAAATTAAATTTTTATTATATAAATTTTAAATTTATGAAATTATTATTTCTACTCTTGAATAACTGTGTGAAGAATAAATAAAATACACACATAGAAACAGGATATTATTAAAGTAAATACAAACATACACACACACACACACACACACACACACACACACACACACACACACACATACATATATATATATATATATATATATATATATATATCTTATGTAAACTCAGATAAAGAAAGATTATAAAAATTATATCTTTTCATACAATATTTATTTGCAAATCCTACTGAGAGAGTGAGAGAAAGAGAAAATATTTGTTTGCATGCATACCCATACAGTTGTGCATGTTTATGTTGAAGTATAAATTCAGGAAAGAGAAAATAAAAAGGTTACCTGATTATAAAAAAGGAAACATTTCACTAAAAATGAACGGATCAAACCATAAATCTTTATTAAATTTGTTCAGCTGAAGTATTTCAGTCTACGAAAATATTTTTAAATAAAATTACCGAATTCTTTTAAGATTTTTTAATTATTAGATAATGTAACTGTTATTAGATTTTTAATTATTATCCAACCTAAGTTATGGCAATATAATTACTTTGCAATGTTTCACAAAAGAAAGAGATACTGTTGTTTGCTGATTATATTATCTGTTCCAGACTTTCTGATGACTATGATCTCCGTAAAGTACAGGAGCTCCAAGCAGCAACAAACAAAATTGACTTCTCTGAGAACAGTAGTATTAATTATAAGGTGAGTTCTTGTCGTAAACAGATAGGAGTTACTTTTAGGGTTTAATATGATCTTCATTTCAGTGGTCTTGGCATTATAATATATCGATACCACATCACTGAGCACTGTTCAGCTCAATGAACTTACAGGAAACCTCTTCATTTTCCCGAGGAAACCTGTACGCTTGTAATTCCTAATAATATTAATCCCTTCTTCTTTAGTAATTAATGTATCATATCACATCATCTGTAATTGTAGGTTATGGAACATAACAAGATCGCCAAAATATTTAATGAAACTATTAGAAAAATGTTCATATGATTAATAGTATAAACGTGTACTTAAAACATTAATGAAATTTAGAAATAGAAGTCAAAATTCTATTATTTTAGTTTTTGGGTCATAAAAGTAGGTTGATGATGCTTCTTTTCATAAAGACATACAAAACTGAGTACACTGATAAAAAACAATTATTATTATTGTAAGGGGCCTGACAGAAGCCGGCTCTGCCGTAAGTGCGGGATAAGGGAGCATAAGGCCAAGGAGTGTTCGGCCCCCCTCGCGGTGCATGCTCTGCAAAGAAAAAGGGGTGAACGTTTCGCAGCTGGCTCACGCACCTGAAACAAGGGAGTGTCAGGTCTTCCGGGCAGCCCTGGAGCATGCGAAGAGAAGGCTCCATTAAAATGTTGAACGTAATACAGGCCAACCTTAACAGGAGTCGGCTAGCTGATGACTTGCTGCTGCAGCTAGCCAGAGACAGGGAGCAGGTGCTGTGTGTGGTGCAAATCAGCGAGCAGTACCGGGACCGTGACGACTCCCAATGGTTCCGAGACTCGCTCGGAACTGCCGCGATATGGATTCCGTATCGCAGCAGAGCCCAAGTTAGGAGGCACGGCGAGGTTCGTTTGGATCTGCTACGGTGAAGTGACGATTTTTAGCTGTTACAACACACAAAATTACTCGATAGCGGACTTTCGCCGGAAAGTTGACGCCCTGTAGGATGTTATCCTCGCTGCCGCTGGTGGGTTGGTGGTAGCTGGGGACTTCAACTCCAGGGCGGTAGAGTGGGGTATTGCGCATACCAACTCCAGAGGGAAATACATTCTGGATATGGCGGCACGTACGTGATCCTCAATTCAGGGAACACGACGACGATCCGCCTCCCAGGATATTTGGAAACCATTCCCGATATTTCCCTCGCCTCCGAAGAGCTGGTCACGCTCGTCCAGGACTAGAGAGTTGTCGAGGATTATACCGGTAGCGACCACCAATATACCGGTATAGACCACCATTTAGGATCCTAGGTGGTGCACGAGAGCGCCCGGGGCCCCCATGGCTGGTGAAAAGATATAACATCAATAAAATCGACGAGAATAAATTCAAAAGAAAGATCTCCACAGGGTTGGTAGCCTCTGGAAGCATCACCAACGGGGGGGACGCTGGCGCTGAAGCCGTAGTTCCTACGACATTGCGCCTGATCGCTTCTGCATGCGACGCTTCCATGCCCCACGGGGGGCCGAAGTACCAGAAGCGATTCGTGTACTGGTGGACACCGGAGATTGCGGGGTTACGCCAGGAGTGTATTCGGCTAAGACAGGTGGCGCAACGTGCAAGGAATCGCAGAGACGCGAACGCCAGGTCAGCCGAGTGTAAGACGGCAAAGAAGCGGCTCCGTCGAGCCATCAACGTGAGCAAGGCACGCTGCTGGAGAGAACTGACGGAGACCGTGTATGCAGACCCTTGGGGCTTAGTTACAAGATAGTAACTCGGCGATTGGTGGTCTTGCAGTCACCAGCTCCACTAGAAGAGGCTAAATCGGAGCACGTCATTAAGATGTTGTTTCCGGCCCACTCGGTCCGTGCCAAGCGGGACTTCGGCTACGTGGGCGACTTCCCGCTCTTCTCGATGGAGGAACTGGAAGGAGTCCTACGGTTGCTGAAAGGCAAAAAAGCCCCTGGAACCGACGGTATACCGGCAGAGGTACTCAAACTAGTGGCGCGCTGCAGGCCCCGTCTTCTACTAGACATGTATAATGCGTGTCTGAAGGCTGGGTCTTTTAGCGCTAGGTGGAAAACCGCGCGTCTTGCGCTAATTCTAAAGGGAAAAGAAAATCCAGAGTCGCCGTCCTCCTACCGCCCATTGTGTATGCTTGACACAGCTGGAAAGGTATTTGAGAAGCTGTTAAAGAAAAGACTGGTTGCGGCGATGAATCAGGCAGGTGGCCTGTCACCTAACCAGTACGGTTTCCGGCAGGGTCGGTCGACCAGTCAGTCGCAATTCAGGAGGTTATTGAGGCAGTGCGGCGAGCAGAGGACCAAAATTTTTCGCGACGTGTGGTCCTTCTCGTTACGTTGGACGTTAAAAACGCTTTCAACTCCGCACGATGGAGCGATATGATTCGGGTCCTGGAGCATTCGTTCCATGTGCCTGAATACCTCCTCAGAATGGTGGACGCATACCTGAGAAGCCGCGGTCTCATTTACGAGGCCGCGGCAGGCTGGCGTAGGATTACGATCACGTTAGAGGCGGCGCAAAAGTCGATTCTCGGCCCCGACCGTTGGAATGCCGTCTACGATGGCTTGCTGAGGCTGGAGATGCCTAAAGAATCTGTCTTGGTTGGGTACGCTGACGACGTTGCGCTACTTGTCGCAGACCGCGACGTGGAGCGCGCCCAACTGAGGCTCAGTAGAGCCATGCACATAGTCGGTGCCTGGCTGGACGACCATCGATTGTCTCTAGCCCTCAGCAAAACGGAGATTGTAGTTCTCACGAAGAAGCGTAGAGACACCCTTCTCTCCCCGCTGGTCGGGGAGGAGGATGTCGCGACCAAGCTGACCGCAAAGTACCTCAGTATGATAATTGACCGGAAACTCAGCTTCGTAGAGCCGCCGACAAAGCTGCGAGAGCCATAACTGCTCTCAGCCGGCTTATGGCGAATGTCGGCGGACCGAAGGCCAGCAGACGGCGATTGCTGATGTCTACGGTGCATTCCATCCTGTTACACGGGTCGGAAGTGTAGGCCCAGGCATCAAGAGTTGCAAGAAACCGGAAGCGGCCCGCACAGATGCAACGCACCGCAGCCTTGCAAGTCGCTTCCGCGTATCGGACGGTCTCCGAGCCTGCAGTACTTGTGATCGCCGGCGTCATACCCATTGCTACATTAGCAAGGGAACTCGCCAGGAGGTGATCTACAGGAGGCGACGAGCAGGCGAAGACTGGGTGACCATTGCCAACGAGGAACGCACTCGCACATTCCTCGCATGGCAAGAGACCTGGGACCATGAGACCAGAGGACGACGGACCGCAAGGCGTATCCCTCTGGTCAGACCGTGAACGGAGCGACGGCATGAAGAGATGGAGTACTACATGACCCAATTTTTTACGGGTCAGGGGTACTTCCTCGCTTACCGCCTTGTCATAGGGAAAGCGTCGTCCCCGGACTGCCTGTATTGTCGACGCTGAGCACTCCTTTTTCAAATATGCTTGGTAGGCGGCAGATCGAGGGATACTAGAGGCGGATCTCGGAACACTGAGTCCCCACAACGTGGTTGCGATGATGTTCCGTGACCTGTGCAGCTGGGACAGTGTAGCCCGATCCGTCGGCAACATTCTCAAAAAGGTTGACCTGGATAGTCCTGAAAATTAGGAGCACCTAATCAGGCTAGTATAGGAAGACTCGTCCGGAAGTAATATGTTAAACGGTTCCGGGTCGAGTCCTGGTAGAAATGGGGGTGGTTTTAGTTGGTAGTCTGCTGATAGTGATTGGATAATACCAACAGCGGGAGCCCGACACTCCATGCGTAAATGCAATTCCACCTCCATCCGCAAAAAAAAAAAAAAAAAAAAATTATTATTATTATTATTACATTGCAGATGAAGTGATATTTGAAACTAAAATTGAGTTTTTATTATTTTGCGTCAGAAGGGGGTGATGTACAATAACACTTGGTTGAAAATGATTTTTTGGCGTCTTTTCTTCTGTGTAGCAATGAACGCTTAAGTTTAAGTTTAAACGTTTTATAAACTTTTAAGCGTATGGCATTCTGTATTAAAAAAAATAGTAACTTACCAAAATTATAGTAACTTACAAAATTATAGTAGCTTACTTGCCGTAAATATTTAATGTAGCAGTTTTTTAAAAGAATTGTTTCTTCATAGATTTCCTTATATTGTAATAATTACTGCAAACATTTTTTTTTATTTCAGCTTATTACAGAAAATATGCCTGCATTCATTAACTTTTAGTAATAGCCATTCTGACTGTAATAAATTTCTATAGGTTTCTGCTTATCTTTTTATTCTTTCTTTCTAATGTGTAAACTGCAGTCTGTTTAACTAGTGTATATTAAGTAACCCCTTACGGTCCGATGAGGTGAAAATGATACGTGTAACTGTCAATAAGGTATAGTCTTTTACAGACTCTTAAAACCACCAAAGAACCTTTCTTGAACCACCAAAGAACACCGGTATCAACAATCTAGCATTCAAATCCATATGAAAATCAGCTGATTTTGCGACGACGGTTTAACCACTAGACTAACTCGGCGGGTTATATATATGTATACTCGTACATTTATAAAATATAGAAATATATAAAATTAACAATGGAATGTTGTATTATCATCCGACTTACGCCGCTGTAAAAAATTTCACTATTATATGACATCGGGAGTTTAATTATGGTTGCAAGATTTGAGGACACCATTGAACGAATGTAAGTTAAAGAAAAGCATGTCATAATAAAAATTAAGTGAAACGTTATTGTGTTTTTTACCGTTATCATGAAAAGATAAGGCTTTAAATTAATCAGTAAAGACATAACGCTACTAGTATAATTTTAACGGTTGGAGATTCCTAAGAGATGTAACTAATTGGTACTCTAAAGGAGTGGTAAAGAAAAAGAGACATACTAAATTTTTGTAACTTTTTTATAACTGATTTTTTAATATTTTTTATCCATCAATCGTATTATTGGTTTCATCTAAATTCCACTCCTTTCAAGGAATTTTTTAATCTTTACAAATTTACTGTATCCAATATTTTTAGTTTCCTGTTATACTCGTATATTGTAATCTTTATTTTCTTACGCAGTTTTTACCCTCTGTAAAAAAGTAATAAACCTGGTTGTCTTAACAGTGTATTAACCTGGTGCATAACCTACCAACCTAAAATACTTCAGTGTTAACAATATTCTATTGCAAATATCTCTCCCATCCTACACGTTCTGCATTGACTTTATCGTTCGAACTTTATTAATCCAGATAATTTTCAACATCAATTTTATGTTTCAAAGACCAACTTTTCCTTTCTGTTTTAACTATAATGAAGTATTTCAATCTACGTAAATATTTTTAAAATATCTTTTTAATTCTTGAACGTTCTGTACTGATACGAACAGATTTCCTTTTCCATGAAAATGTTCGTTATTTCTTCAATTTCCTTTTAATGTCTTCCTTACTTCGTCTACCCATATAATTTTGCTACATTATTATAATGAAATTTTTCAAATTTCTGTGTATTTTTCCTCCTTGCCCTGTTTCCTGTGACGTTTTACAAAGTCTTCTAGTCATATTTACTTTTAAACTGGATTTCTGTCCTAGTAGTAAATCTATACCATTTTGCGTTACTTCAAATTCACGTTTACTTTCTCCCAACAGAGCAATATCATTATGGAGAATTAGCATATTTATATATATTTATTCTTGAATACTTATTACAGACAAAAATTGTTAGTGAATGCATTCTTTCTTTTTTCTGAACAAGCTGGAAAAGAACGGGGAAAGACTACATCTTTGTCTCATAATTCTGAAGCAGAAATTTTATTTTTTTATTTTCTAAACATAGCATTACTCTTTATTTCGTGTTCGTTTAGCCAATTGTGAACTCGAGTATATCTCCGTTAAAATACTCGTACATATGGTTTTCTTCTTCCACTCCCAAAATAAATATTTAATTTGCTGTTTCGACAGATATTTTTGATAAAATTGAGTGAAAATATTTACTGGAATCTGAGGTATTTTTAATCTCGCTTATTATCTTTCTACTCTATACATATTTTTATAGAAATTATATGAAGTAGATGTAACTGAGCTTTCTTGTTCTTTCAATAGAGTTTAAAATTAAAATTTGCTGGAATTGTTAATTTGAGATATTTTTACCCTTATGACCTTTATTATTATTAACTTTATTATTATCATCCTATATGACCTTTATTAAATATACTTATCAGATCAAATGTTGCATGTCGGGGTTTAGAAATATTGACATTTAATGACGCAGTCTATAAAAAATCACATTTATATCGTTGAAAAATTTCCAGAAGGAAATTCTGTGCGTATATTGGCATATTTTTTTTGATATCTCTTCAGGCTTGATGGACCGATTTGGATAAAATTTGGCTCAATAATTTTTGAAAACGGAGCGTTGATGCCACTTAATCTTCGTCACAACTGGTCAAGGAAGTAGAAAGATCTTATGGGTCACAGGCCTTATGGGTCCCGTATCTTAAAATTTTAGTGAAAGGGTAATTAAAGTCTTTCACATAGTTTAATGCCCCTTAAGAAGCTAATGTACTTTCTGATGGTGTTTAATGTTATTTAAACCCTTGCAAAAGGATGGTCCAAAAAAATTATTTTTTATTTTTTGTCGATTATCGATTAAAAATTACATTCTTATACTAATTAAATGATTTCAATGTATCAATATTTCATTTTGTTAATGTATTCTGCAATTTACGATCACTACAAGTCCCGTATCTCAAAAAAAAAAATACTCAAAGAGTAAAATTTCTTATGTAATTCTTTACCTACATACCTTAATATTCTCCTTAATTTTGTTCGTAATCAATAACATATCCTAACTAATTCCAAACTATTTGCCAAATTTTTTTTACACATTTGCTAATCAAATAAAAGCAAAAAATAATTGTAATATAATCAGCTTGGTTATAAGTTATACAATATCAAACAAGTAAAAAGTTCTAAAAATTAATTACAATTTTAATTTAAGTACGGTTTCACAAAACGGTAGATTCAAAATATTCCAAATGATATTTTGGGACTATTGAACAAAAATATTAAATTGGAGGAAAATTTTAAAACCAACTCAACTCAACTCCTTTCGGTAAAAATTTAAAAATTATTTTTTGGTAAATCGTAATTTACTGAAAAATAAATTAGGATTTATTTACATCGGAAAAACAAAGTTATGATCATAGACAGAGTCAACGATCTTCCAGTCAATGATGAGCTGAGTGGTTTTGAAAAGGTAGACCTTTTCGTATATTTAGGATACGTAGTAGAAAAATATGAGGGGTTGATCGGTCAGAATGCAAAGAAGAATTATCTTGGTAAAGGAAGCGCTCACGAAGTTAACAGCTTTTGGAATGATAAAGTAATCACGAGGAATACAAAGCTGAGACTGCTTAATGCTTTAGACACTAGTCTTCTGTGTAGTTATATACGCCGTTGAGACCTGAACCATCAAGATGGAAGACCGGAGGAGAATTGATGAGTTTGAAATGTGGGCTTACAGAAGAATGTTCCGCGACGCATGGACGGAAAAGAGGACGAACAACTGAATTATAAAGAGCTGGGTACACAGAGGAGGTTGTCAGCAATATGCTTACAGCGCATCCTCCGCTTTTCGGCCAAATAGTCTGTAGGGCCGGGGAAAACTTTGAGAAGCTAGTCACGGAGAAAAAAATCGAGGGCAGCAAGTCACGCGGAAGACCGCCGAAAAGATAGTTAGGCTAAATTGAAGAGACGGCTGGAGAAACGTTAGGCACATTGATTCGAATGGCAGAGGCTCTTAAGCTATGGCGGGAAACTGTCAGCGGGATATGAATCGGGCACCAGCTCTAAGACATGAGGAGAAGATCACTGATGATTGAAAAATAATTTTAGTATATTAATCGATAAGTTAGAAAAGTTATTTTTTTGAAAAAAAAAATTAAGAATACCTACTTTTGTGGCGAAAGTTATTTTCACCACGTAAACGGTTAGTTTATTTACGAGCGATTACAAACTAACCGTATGAAAAGGATTGGAAATAGTCCCTATCCTGATAACATATGATTTAGAGAAAAGTAATTAAAAAAAAGATTACAAATTAATTTGTTTAAAAATAAAAGCTCACGCAATTTAAAAAAAAAACTAACATTGAATTTCTTTTCTAATACTGTATCGCGAGAGAATTCCCGATGATGTTTTGATAACCGAAAATATTTCCCATAAGTAAAATTTCCTAAGACCTATCCTCTTTATGATGTAGTTCCCATTTTTTCAGATTTAAAGACAAAATAATAAAATAAAAAAAAGCAAAATCTAATAAATAATTTACATATCAAAATTTTATGATCGCAAGTTAAAACGTTCTGGAGATATAACGATATACCTCCCTAAAAGAGGTAAAATACGCACTATTTTTTTAATAGATAAACTCTATGTATTGCATGCAAAATTTTATGGCCAATATTTTTATTTTTTTGAGTTCAGGAATAATTAAAAAGTCATGAATTAAGAAAGAAACAAGGGCAGAAATTTTAAAAAATGCAGGAATTTATTTTTGTTATAAATTACAAGTTTGTAAAGTAAATAAATGTTTACTATTAATAAAATTAATTCTTATGTAAATACAAGTTGCAGAACTTCTTTTGGTGAAATTATTTACAATTACATATTATATAATTAGTTTTATAAGAATAGTTTTGGTTAAAACCGGTTTTGTATTTCATTTTACAGTTATCATGAAAGGTTTCTTCACTGGTTGTACGTATTTTATTTCGTAGCAAATCTTAGTCCAAAGGTGAACAGTTGACTTTTATCTTATATAATAAAGGCTTATATATCATCATACAAATCTGATTTATTTAATGGTAGTTTCTAATTACAATCTTGTTAACTTTTTCTTTTAATTTTCATGAATTCTGTTTTCTAACTTACTACATTCGGTGTAAAAATAAGAGACCTGGCAAACAAACACATTCAACGATTTGTTTGACTTACAATATAATTAATTATGGATTTTGAGAATTGATGATTTTAAAAACTTCAAAAAGGAATGAAGTTTCGTTTCGATCTTTTTTTTATGTATGTTCAAGCCTTACCAAAAGGACCGATTTCGATAATTTTATTATGATTATGTAGAAGAAAACCCTCTGACTATTCTACTGTATTTTTTCCTGGTAATTTAAGTAGAGGGATATTAAATGAAAAATTAGATTCCCTTCCCAGTCAACTAAATACTTATCATTTTTCGTCATCATCGTCCATGTGTAGTATTGGATTATTATGTGATATACACTCCTGATATTATTCTGATATTCAAAGTATTTTGAAAATTAGTCGGAAAATTCTTTAGTAAAAAAATATTATTATTATTATTAATTAAATTTTGGGGGAGTAATAATAATATACGATGTAAAATCGTATGTCAATTTACAGATGAAGAAAAGAAAGCAAGATCTGAACGGATGAAGAAATACTGGGCAGCTGGAAGAATAAAATAACACGCTTTTCTCAGAAAAGATCTAACTAAAATTGACTTAAGTGGTCCCATGTTACCCGTAAAAGCATAATAATAATAATAATATATACGTGTATATGTACATGTATATATATATATATATATACGTGGTCAGTTTCATTATTTCACTTAGAGATCGGCTGAATGACTAACCAGCTATCATTACTGCCAGCGTGGCTCTACAATGATGTAAGGATAGTGGTTTGAACGAACTCTTGATAACTATTCCGAAAAGATTAAGGATAAGGAATCCAAAAAAGGATACACCACACACCAACCCAGAGACAAACTGTTTCATATGTTAGGGATATTTTTCGACTGGCTAGGACCAAGAAATATATATATAGTAACTAACCAACTAAAATAGTAACAAAAAACTTTTATGAGCTCGGTTTTGCAAATAATGGAATTTAATTTCCTTTATTTTCGAATTGTTTGATTTTGTATATTGACAATAAGACCGCAATGAAGAAAATAAAAATATGTATTAACAACTAATGGCATAGATTAAATCTCTAATGGATTAGCGAATAAGACTAAAAAAATTATTCATTAACTCAGAATAACAATATCTATTACCTTACAATACCTATAGTAATAAGTTTCGGTAAAGTTCCTATATACGTCAGAACAAAATTGTGTAATACGTCGTCTCATTATACATTAATTATAATTCAATTAGCAAAATTATCTTTTGACATTACAAAATTTACCGCAATGGAGTTATTATTGCATGTCAAAACAAATATTTAAAAACTAGTCATTATGTATTAACTTCAATTCAATTAACAAAATAACCTTTCGATATTGTTAATATTGTTTAAAATAATAATTCAATAGGTATTTGACATTTGCGGTCAGGTCTTCCTGGCTTCCACATAGAGAAACGTACGGTAATACTTTATTGTAATATTCGTGCATTATTAATATGCACTGTTAATGCATTCTAAATATACGAGTATATACAGTGCTTACTTTTCGTAAATTTAATCACAAATTTTATGTAAATTGTTATAACTTTTTAAACTTTATAACTTTAAAAAAAAAGAAAAAGTGTACCATTATGTACTAATTGATTAACTTACGGAAAGTACTTATAATGTTTACCGTAAAACGTTTGCTTACAACAGGTATGCTACCAAAAATATTGGGGAAAAAATTGGTTAAATTCATCTTTTAGTTTCAACAACCAAAGGAAGTTTATTTTCTCTTGGAACAGTATTTGTGGATGTAACATAATCTGATAGATTCAATGACTCCGTGGTAGAGTGGTAGTTTCTTGGCCTTTCATTTGGAAAACCCGGATTCGGATCCCAAGGCAGGAATGGTATTTTTCATACACTATAAAATTTTCAGTTCATATTACCATACAGCTTCGAGCTTATGTGGCGAATTAATTCATCCAGCAAAAAAAAATTCTATCTTCAATAAATTAATAACAACTGTCAGACACCACAAAATATCATAAGCAGATAAATAAAAAAATTAAAATGATCTATTTCCTTTCCTGGCATTTCAGTAACGTTTAAATTTTTATTTTCCTTCTGAATTAAAACTGAAGGTATGTTTACTCTAATAATATTACTTAATTTATTTTTTACTTAATTAAAAATATTTTTTGAATTACTATATTCTTTATCCAACCATAAAAGGTGCTAAAAACATCGACGAATTTAAACTCAAGAAAAGATTATGTGCAACATATTTCCCAGCGAAGTGAAGAGCTTCAAAAATAGTCGTGGTCCGAAACCAGGCAAACTCGGATATTGACATAATGTAACTGTTTTTTTATTGTTTTCCAACTGGTGATGAACTTTGGCGAAAAATTTAATTCAAACAATGAATATAAAAGTAAAAAGAATTGCAAACACAAAAACGTTTTATTTCAAACTATACGCTCCTTTCCCTCAAATTGGGGGGAAATCACTTTTTTATGATTTACTCAATTGAATGTTTCGATAAATAATTTCAGAGGTAGAAGAATAAAAGCAAGTGAAATTTAAAAAAAATATAAAATATTAACTGAAATTTTGATGAGGATTCCCTTCTGTGTACTAAATTAAATAAAGTCTGGTCTCCGGTGGAGGTCTCGTTAGTTCAACTTGTAATCAATAGATAAAAATAGAACAGCTGCTTATATCATCATTTAAATAACCTTCTGATAAATGAACGTTTTATTGTTATTCTTAAAACAACCAGAAAAGTGAAATTCAGGAATACGAGATAAATAAAAATTAAAGTATTATCTTGGTTTGAATTATATGTATTTTATGTACCAGAAAACATCGTATCGGAACAATCGTTTTGCATTGTAATTATAATAATTTCAGACAATATTCGTAGTTGTACCTTGTTATATACAAACAAGGTAAAACTTATAAATTGGTTTACTCCATAAATTACTATTTCAATTCTTATTTCCGGGATTTAATAAAGAACGATAAGATATTGAAAATAAACATATTTTTGATACATCAGTACCTTTTATTATTTTCATTAATGAAATAAGATCGGCTGGCTGTTATCCTTTTTTTTGGTTCTGCTGGATATTATACTAGATGTCAAACATAGAAAACAATTCTTTTTTTTTAGAAAACAATCTTTTTGGTTTATATTGAATCCTCAAGTCGAGGAATCAAACAAGGTTTTTCCTCGTGTCGATTAAGATTTAAAAAAACTCTTTCAGTCAAAACTGGATAACTGTACCCATAAAATAAAAAATCCGCTTATTCTAATCACTGGATAACCTAAAATAAATTATTTAAAAAAAATATTATCAGAATGGTAAAGTTCTGAATTTCATTTTGCTTCCTGAAAATGTTCGATGAGAATAAATGAATAAACGTAATAAAATATGATTTTTTAATAAGGCTTAAATCTACTAATTAATAAAACAATTTATGTTAGCATAAAAAGTTTTTGCTTCGCTGTTTTTAAATAAAACTTAATGATTCACATCTTCACAGTCTCTCCCAGTCTCTCTTGTGATTGTAATAAAGTATAAAGCTTTTGAAATACAAAATACCACTTTCAAAGTTGCTTTCTATAAACGTAATGATGTTTCAGTGTAAATCAAATTCGTGTCGCCTTCTGCCACGGTCGTGGTGAAGGCGGAGGGAAGGTCGTATGCGGACCTCCTCCGGCAGGTCAAGAGCAGTGTGTCCCCGGGAGAGACTGGGGTTTTGTAGGCTCGTCGTGGCCAGGGGGAGGACCTCCATATCCGGGAGCTGGGCGAAGGAGGCGCAGCCGAAAAACTCAGTCGAGAAATTTTGGAGACGGTTGAGGGCCACAACGGCGCTGACGGAGAGGGATGGTCGGCGAGTCCATATCCTAGTAAAGGATGTGGATGCACTCACTTCTCAAAAGGAATTTGTAACAGACCTTCGTCGGGTGACCAGGGGAGGTGGTGACACTCGACGTATTTTCTATGCGGCGGGCCTATGGAGCGACACAAATGGTGACGGTGGCTGTGCCATCCATCCTCGCCGACAAGTTATTGGCAGATAGTCGGGAGCGTATAGGATGGATGGCCTGCAGAGTAGTGCGGCGATCCCTGGAGGACAGCTGCTTCTGTTGCTGGCGTCCGGGGCACAGGGCAAGAGCGTGTAGTGACCCGGACCGACCGGCCATTGTTTTAATTGTGGGAAGGCTGGCCACATCAGGAAGGACTGTTGCCGGGAGGCCAGATGTTCTTCCTGTAATGTGCATGGATACGCCCTTGGTGGCCGGGGTTACAAAATTACCCATGCAACATGAGGTTTGGTTGCTACTGCACCTGTATACTACGTGGTTTCGGTCTGGGACAACCCCGTCCGGGAGGGTAGGGATGCTCCGGCGTCTCACTTTCGCTGATCGGGAGGGGACTCTTTCTGGAGCCACCGGGGGAAAAATTAAGATCGTTGTCCCGGTGGAGGATTCCTTCGGGGGTTCCCCACATTTGAGGCGAGGTTACCCCCTCGAGGTCTCCTTATTTTAGGCATGGCAACAACAGACCGAGTCCCGGCTGACTGGGTGGGACCTTGGGAACGGCATAGCCGAGCCCAGGGTTATTGCCCAGGTGGTTTGAGGCAATGGCACCCGCCAGAGCTGAGCTTCTGTTTGAGTGCGTGTCCGGCTCTGGGGGGCGGGGCAAATAAAGAAGAAGAAAGAACAATCAAATTCGTATGGTGCAAAAAGGAAAGAATTAATTGTCGAGTTAAACTACTACAACAAATTTATCGTTAAGCTTCGCTTGATTACATGAAAAAATATATTAATTACCTTTTTAAGAAGACAGAAGAAAACCAATTATTCCTCATTTCCAGTATATTTGGCACAAGAGTCTTATTTTTAAGAAAATGCTACTTTTCAGCTGAATTGACATCTCACATCAAGTCGCTTACAATCACCTCTATGATGTATTCTTATGCTCACTAACGTGGTATTTGGTTTAAATATTAGCCTATGCATCGTTTTCAGATGTATTTTGATCGGGAATATATTTTTTTAGCATTCTATTAATTTAAATGAATGGCAAAATTAAGCTTAGTTTGGTGAAAATGTTATGGCAATTTTAGATTTATTTTGAAAAATCAATCGTCTAATTTATTAGTATTTTTATCTTAGTTGTGAAACTTAGAATAAATATCCGTATAGAGATACGAGGAAAAATTTTAGTTTAATAATGAATGATTTTTTAATTTAAAATGCGTATTTCATTAAATATTCGGATCTACGTAATTTAGAAATTTAATTAATAAATTTATATTGTTACAGGCTTACGTCTAAATGTCTATTGTCAAACATCTAAAATTTTATAAAGCAAAGATTTTTTTAAGTCAGGTTTTCTGATACTCTTCACAAATAAAATCAATTCTTGCAAAACGCTATCTCTTTCATGCGCCACAATTAATGTTCAAAAAATGAATTGTAAAGATAGTACATATAATAGCTGTTTAGATTTTTTTTTAAATATTAAGATCTATGATTAGAAAAGCCTCTATATTTACAATATTACGAGGATTATTTAATAATTAATAACACAAATTGCTATGAAGGCAAAATAGTTGGAAAGAGGGTTATGATACTTTCAGAAGAGTAAGTTGGTGACCTTATGATGATGTTTGATTAGTTGTTTGAGTATTTATTTTTTCATAACCTCAACTTCTAATTTTACGATGGCGAATCGTCTTGAAGTTTGCCAGTTAGTTGAACAGCGTTCAATGATCCTTTTTTTGCTTCCGAAGGTGAAAAACCAGTTAATACTTACTCTCGTTTGTCCAAAAAAATACGAACATTCATAGTAAATTTCGGTACAATTCATTACATTAACACCAACAAGCTCCGGGTGGATTCTAAGAGGGTTAACAGATAGATCACTTGACATGCTTATCAACAAACTGAAGCCAGCATTGTTGAAAAAAACCACTCGATCTCAGCGCAGAGGCATCATTCTGCTTCACGATAACGCTCGGCATCACTTGGCTCAGTAATTCGAGAAACCATGAAAAGATTGCATCGGGAAGTACTAGCTCATCTCCCATTCAGTTCTGACTTGGCCCATCGGGTTTTCACTGAAGGAGGCGCTACGTGGTAAGAAGTTTAGGCAATGACGGGTCAAAGAAAATGAGCTAAATTGACTGCAAAGCCAAAGATTTCTTTGCAGCAGGCATAAATAAGCTAATTCATAGATGGAAATGCATTAATGTTAGTGGAGATTATATTGAAAAGTGGAAAAAATTACATTGATTAAGTAAATCGTTTTAGCTCCAGAGCAATTTGTGTAATTATTATTGCAATTGTAAAAATTTGTAGTTTCTATTAAGATGAACACGTGTATAAGAAACTATACTGCAACGATAAAAAATTGTTTTTTTAAATACACAACAAAAAATAATGAATTTGAATGAATTTCAAACAAAATTGGACACATTATGTATTATATCCATTTATACAATTCAATTTAAGAAAAAAAACAGCCCCAATATGATAATCGTAGAAAATGAATTCCATACGAAATGAAAAAAAAACGTGCTGTCCCATGTATTGATGAGAAAGCTTGATTCTGCAACAACTGCGCATAGCGACATTTGGGTACATGTTGACATTGTAACAATTCCGCAACACGTCATGCGAATAATCTTGTTCTTTAATTCAAATGCTGTTTAAATGTAATAGAAAATATAATATTATTAGTTAAATAAAAACTTTTAAAAAAATATTTAATACTCGTAGAGACTAAAAAAAGAACTTGTTAAGGAACTCTGATTTGACCAAATAAACGATCTATGTTATGTGAAATTGTTACTGTGCGCATTGTCACTATACGGAAGACTTAATCATTTTGATCAATTTCTTTTTATAGATTTCTCTATTTACGTTAGTTTTAATAAAAATTGGAATATTGTTGTGAAGAATAGCTGTATAAAAAGCAGATGTTCTATGTTAAGTTAGAAGTTCTTATTTATGCCATAATATTATGTTGTTTTCCGTGTTCTAGTATTAGGTATGATTGATAGATTTTGGTAAATACTTTTTTTTCAGATAATGGTTAGAATTAAATTTCAAACACGACTGATATCTTATAAAAAAAAACAACAAAAAACTAGTAAATTATACTGTACTTGCATAATGCTATAATTTTATAAAAGTGTTGAATCATATTTATGTATTAAAGAAAACACCTCTAAGGGAAAAATTTGATACTGCATTAGATTTCAGATATCATTCCAGTAATAAATTCCATTCCGGTAGTAAAAGAAATTACATAATAGGAAGTAAAGTGATGTTAAAATTGTTCGTACAATTACATTTTGTTTATTTGTTTTTTAAACAATAAAAAGATGAATTATTTATAATATTTTTACGAAATGCAATTTTTATAATAAAAATAAACTTCCTTTTTCATTACTTGTAGAATTTTATTTGCTGTAGAACAAAAATTTATATTAAGTTTCTCCTAACGAAACCATGAGTAAGTAATATGTTAAAATATCACATACAGAGTGTCATCCAATGATTGACCCCCTAATAATAAAAAAAAACCAAAAAAAAACAGTAAATTATTATAATAACAGTAAACGTAATGCACTGATTATGTATGTCGTAAGCACTATCGTCACTGGGTTCTATAACTTGTCCAATATATGGACCATATGTGTCCAACCCATTCAGTTCGTAAGCAATGACGTTTATCAGATAGAAGATTCTCATTCACTTATAAGCAGGTAGATATAAAAGAACGAATGGAAAATTAAACACAGATATAAATAAAAGCCTGCCAAAATAAGAGAATATCGATAAATGCAAAACAAGAATACGACAAACAGTAATAGCATTTAAACAACAATGGACACAAAAAAAACATAGTAACGGAAAAAGGTAAATGCCCGAAGTAAAAAAGTACAGAAAAAATTATGAGAATAGAGTATCTTCAACGATTATCACTAAAGTCCAGCACATGAACCCTTTTCAATCGTCTAACATCATCACTATCGTCTAGCAGGCTCAAACTAAGGGGATTGTATGTCTATTTAGCCTAACAATCTATTTAGAATTGAAATTTTCAATCTCATCCCCAACATACAGAATCCCCAAGTATTCATGTGTTTCATACTTTTTGACGAACCGAGGTGAATTGGTTACTTTTCTCAGTTTCTTCTTCTGTGACCTCTGAATCACTAATATTGCTATCACTAATCATCCCTCGGGGCTGAATCTCATACGTCCATATCGGTCTCAAGATCTTATATTGAGAGACCTTGTAAGGAGAGAGGTATCTAGAACCTCTAGCCATTAGCCAGTACGCTTGAATTTCTGGTCAATCTGTTTTTTATTTCTATTTGTAGAATTAAAATAAATGAACTAAATTAAACAAATAAATGATTTATTGTTAATTTATCGTTGTGATTTTAATTTTTAAATAACAAATTACCAATGAGTTCCAAATGTCACTAATACCAATGCTTAAGCATGAACACTACTTTATAAAATATTAAAACCAAACTTCAAAAAATTATTCACGTCCTTATTTTAAAAAATAAGCATTTCTTTATTTTTAATTCATTTTCCTCGTGAAGTTCTTAATTTTCGTGCATGTTTTAAAAACTTATAGACAGCTTTAGTAAAACATATAGGAAAAAATGTTTTTAGTTAGTTATAGCGCTTCATATCACCGTCTATCATTTTGTGTTTTTTTCTTAAATTATTGATGAGAAGAACTTCGTATTAATCCAGTATTGAATTTTCGTTTCAAAATTCGCCTTAAAAGGTTGTTACTGAAGTATTACACACGCATTTATTATTCGTACTAGAGAGGTTCCTCTCCTAAAAGGTATTTTTTCATGAAAGCTTTTTTTGTGATCCTAAAACTATAATTCTCTTATATACTAGTAATATAATCTTGCCAAATAAAAATTTAAGCAATTTCCAACAAAATTATCTCAATAATATTAAATAATTATATTATAGAAAACAATAATTTTTTTTCGAACATGACACCGTTTGGTATAATAACTACTACATATGATTTTAAAATAGCTTACTAAATTCCATTTTGATTTCCTCTAGCGCTGTCGGCTATTCTGCCATTTTCAAGAGGATAATTATGACTAACATATATAAAACTATAATCTTACATAATTAAATTATGCATATAAGTAATAACTGATCGTCATTTTGTTAAAATTCATCAAAAGTTAAAATTTTAAGTCTAAGTGACTACTTCCGTTTTGTAATAGTTTCTCAATTGTTATGAGCTCTGTAAATTTTGGAATCAGTTTAGCCAACTTAATTATTATTATTTATTTATTATCTGATTGTTGAAAATATTGTCATCAGAATTAACCTGTTCATTTATTAGTTTGTCATTATTATTGTATATATGGAATTTTTACGAGATTAAAAGTGTTGTAATAATTATTAGAGTAATTCAATACTTCCATAAATCTATTTGGATCATAATTATGCTATTTTCCTATTTATGTTTAGCGAAATTTGAACGGTCTGTATATTTCTTTGTTATACAGTTAATATGTTCCCTAGTTCAAATTAAAAATGATCGATTGGACATATCAATATATCGTAATTCGCAATCTTCACATTTCAAGTTGTATACTCCCTGTCCGTTCAAATTACATTTATTACCATTTATTTGAGTTTTAGTTGAATCTCTATTATTAATAAAATTTATTATTTTATTATTAGTTGTATATGCTGTTTTTAGATTAAATGATTCATATATTTTATTAAATTTTCTATAATTTAAATTATATTCCATTTTTATAATAATAATAAAATATATAAATAATTTATATGTTACATTAATATGTTATATACAACATTTTGTCATAAGGTAGTAATTCTTATATCTAAAAAACTTACTTTCAGTTCATTAACTTTATATATATTTAGTGCGACGGTCATCAACATAATTACTTCCATTTTATCCTCTTGGAAAACTGAGTTCGCTTGTTAAGATATAAGGTAATAACAAAAACATAATAATAATAACAAATTACATAAAAAAATTAATTTTTTTTTTACAATATGACTTTATTATTAATATATAGTACATAAACTTACAGGAAAATTGACAACGTCTCCGTTGCGCTGCAGTAACGTTGCGTAGGTGACGTCTCCACCCACTCGTGCACTGCAGTGCAGACATCTTGCCAGCCAACAAAATATTACCCAGCCCAACAGGAGCGCCGCCATCCGTCAGGACATTTTCCAGAACAATAACAGGACAGCTGCCTGAAAATTTTTTATATAATAAACATAAGTGGTAAGCTTATCGATATATTTTTATTGAAATTAAAAAAAAAAAATGTTTAAAATATTTCTCTTTAGAGAGAAGTTGTTTATTGTAATCGTTTATAAATAGAAATTAGTACATTAATCTGTTGTTTTACACCAATTCTCTTATGATTCTAAATGATGTAAAACACTGATGTACAAAGGCACTAGTTACATCTACTTTCTCTGAAAATGTTCATACAGAAATAGTTCCTGTAGAGAACAGAATAAAAATTAGTTTGGGTAAATAACACCTGTATTACTGTGCGTTGAACATGTTGATTTGGAACAGTACGAGTGTATTCGACTCACTAAAGAATGCAGTAGGAAGTACTTCATTCCTTACTTTCTTAGTATGTGTGAATTCGATGTTATTCTTTAATTAATTCCTGTGCCATTTTAAAGAGTAGGGGAATGAAGGATGTCTTATATAAAATCACATACAACCGTTTGTTTATAGCAACACTTAAAAGACATTATTATTTTTTCTACTGTTTCTTTAACAACGTTTATGATATCGTAAAAATAATAAACTTACTGTACTTTTATGTTAAGAAAAATATCTTGTTGCAAACTAGTTAGTTTAAAGAAAAGCATTAATATCAGTAACTTAGTCTGTATGAATTAAAATTCATGCATTTCTAATTATTTTTTTCGACTATCTACAATAAAAAGTAGGAAAAATAAATGGTAAAATGATCCAAACGTAGTGAATATCTGATCATAAAAAGTTACTAAAAAGAAATAGAAGCAGTAAGGATTCTAAAATAAGAGCTACTTCTATCTTGTTGAAAAATTGGATTAACGTTTGGCAATAGAAACCAGAAATACAATTTTTTTCTTCGTTACTATAGAATTGTCTACAGCGAACAAACTTGTATTTCTAGTAGTGTTCTTAACATGATACTGAATTTTTACACAGTGTAAACAAAATACTTTTTAAATACTTCGCTTAGAATTCATTTTAGAGTAAAAAATATGCATTAATAGACATTGTATAATTGCACTTATACAACTCAGCAGAGAATATTCATTTGTTTCCCAATACATTAGATGTGCCAGATATGTCCAGATCCAGAATGCCTTCACAAAAGAGTATGGTGTGGATGCACCAAACAAGTTCTACATCACGCAACTGTGCAAGTTCCAAGAGACAGGATATGTGGCACATGGAGCCAAAAGTGGTCGATCGAAAGTGCTAACACTAGAAAGTTGATTGACCTGCGACATGCACATTCTGATAGTCTCAAGAAGTCTGTGCGACGCCTATCTAGCCATTGTGGTGGCTCACACAGCGTTACCCAAGTGTTTAAAGATGCATCCAAACAGAATTCGTGCTGTTACCTTCACGAGTTATTACCTGCAGACAATGGAAAACGTGTAGCTTTCTGTTAGTGATTCATGTCATCTGTAACGCCGGATGGGGAAGAACTCGAAGATTGTTTTCGGTCTGACGAGGCATGGTTCCATCTTGATGATTGCTTGAATGCACAGAATTCACGCAATTTGTTTTCGGAAAATTCACATCAGCTGCACTAGTCTCCTCTGCACGGACAAAAAGTGGGTGTTTAGTGTGCAATGTCACATAGAAGAATCTTCATGACATTCTTTCATAGCACAGTGAACAGTGAGTGCGATTTGTGGTACGGACATTCGGCGACCGAATGTGGTGGTGATGGTAGGAGAAATACCAGACAAACCAAAATATGAATCGCATAATGGAGGTCACTTTCTGCAACTATTGTAACTTACTCATTTTCCCATAAAGTTGTATCACTTTTTGTACACCCATTATAATAATATTTTACGTTATTTTAAATATATATGTATATATATGTTAGTTTTATATATATATATATATATAGATTATTTAATTATGTGTGTGTCTGTGTGTGTGTGTGTGTGTGTGTGTGTGTGTGTGTATATATATCTTTATATATATATTTCTTGTGTGCGTGTGTATGAAAGTGAACTCCTCCTAAACAGCTGGACTGATTTTGATGAAATTTTGTGTGTATGTTCAAGGGGATTCGAGAATGATTTAGATTCACAATTTTGTCCACTGATAAATGTTTTTTTAATTTATTTTTTATTTATAAGTAGTTGTTGATTTTGGAATGTTTTACATTGGATCCGGCAGACTGCACTACCATCGCATTATTGAATATTCAATAATATTCTATTTTAATTTTAGTTTTTCCCGTCAGTTGGTGCTGCGATCAAATTGAGAAAAATATTTCGTAATTTTGTGTTATTATTGTGTTACAAAAAATCGCGAGAAAACAGTTTTTTAAAAAATAAGAGACTAATAAATCAGATGGAAATGTAAACAAAGGAAAACCAATCAGATCAATGCAAGATGCCGCTGTCAAACACAACGACCAATCACAAAGAGCCCGCATGGCAACGTTGCCAACGTAAACAAAATCACAACTGATTAAGTAACAAGTAGGGAGCACTGCGATCGCGTTTAGAATTGTGCGAGTATTGAGAAATATTATATTATATTATTATTTATTAAAATAACGTTTTAAAGTGTAATTAAAAAATGTACATTGTGCAAATTTGTAAGGTATAGTATTGAAGTGAAAATGTTATTTTTAATTTATTTATGTGTTGTTGATCTTGGGATGGTTAAGGTTCACAATTGGGTCCGGTAGCCAGAGCTGCGATCGCGTTTTATAAGTTTTTTTTTAATTTTTGGTTTATCAGTGTTTAGTGTTGTTCTTACATTAAAATTCGTATTTTTAACGGACTACTGTGTTTAGAGAATAGTTTAATTGAAGCCGATAGGTAGTGCTGTTCTGACAATTGGATTTATTTACATTCTGTATTTTATAAAGTTAAAGGTGAAATTTTATAAGGTTCCGTAATGTTTTATAAGTTTCTTAATGTTCAGTATTAAGGTAATGATTTTGCAGCCACAACACTTTTCGTTGAAATATTATTTTCCACCGAATACTGTGATAAGAGAGTGGTGTGAATTAAATCCGATAGCTAGTGATGTTGTTTTGCCATTTGGATTTATTTACATTCTGACTTTTATAAAGTGAAAGGTTAAATTTTGTAAAATTGCTAATGTTCAGTTTTTTAAGGTTTTATGAATCTTTCAATTGTTGTCATTTAATCTGTATGTATACTCAGATCTAGCAATAGCAAAGCATTGCCGAGTCTGATAGAATTGCGCGCTTATTGAGAATATTATATTATATTATTATTTATTGAAATAACGTTTTAAAGTTTAATTAAAAAATGCACATTGTACAAATTTGTATGGTGCAGTATTGAAGTGAGTATTTTACATGATTTTTCATGAATTTTAATGATGTATACACGTGCATTCAATAACAATCAACTTAACCTACAAATTTAAATTGTCAGTTCTCATTTGATTCTTTGCAACTTATGAAGTATTGAACGGCTCTTTGAAAATAAAAATTTAAGTTTGTAAAATAAATTATAACATTTATAAAATTAAAATATAAGTTACTTATAATGTAGTTTAAAGTATATTTAAAAAATTAAATTTATAATGTTTTAGCTGATTAATTTTATAAAAAGTTTTCTAAAATTATTTTTAATTTACAATTTTCTAAAATTTGGTAAAATAGATGTTAAAATAAAGAATGAGAAAAATTTCTACTAAAATTTTAACTACGTTGCTTTTTTACAGTGCTTTAATTTTTGTATTAATTGATTAATTAAGCTGTTACATGGTTATGAAACATCAAAATTATTAAATAAAAAAAAAAATATGTAGGAAGTACTTTTTTAGAATGATGTTAAGTGAAAATTAGTAGTAATGTGGATGAAAATTTATTAATTACACTAATTATTAATTTTACGACGTTTCGATTTTTTAATTCAATTTTCATCGGACATCTCAATATTTAGTGAAAATAAATATTAACCATACTACACATAATTAAACAATAAACCCATTACAATAATACAACAATCACAAACTGATAATATCATACTAATACTCAGTTTAATGAAATTTAGAACACATACCTGCTAATTTTAACTTAATTAAGTTACTTATATAAATGTGTGTGCATTTATTACAGAATAATGCCGCGTCAGGACAACGTCTGTCGGGTCCGCTAATATATATATATATATATATATATATATATATATATATATATATATATAGTTGAGTTTTGTTTCCTCACCGTTATTTTGTATAAATAGTTTATTCTAAATTAGATTTATTGTGCATCAGTAAAGCAAAATAAATAATTACAATTCTGTTAAAAAAAATTTGTGGGAAAAAATTTATTAACTTTTCATTAAATAATAGTGAAATATTTTGTTATTAAAATCATAAAAATTCTCAGCTATATTTTAAGACTAAAAATAAAATAATTAATTTTAACCACATGTAGCATATAACTTTTTTAATATAAACCGCACAGTTTGATGAAAACTAAAGAATAGAAAATCAATTATAGTACTACTACATTTTCATAACTTCAATTACAAATTATTCATTTTTTTGAGTTATTATCTGTTTACATTGTTTAATAATAAAGTTATAGTTATATTATATAACTGTATATATATATATATATACAATTAATAATATATATATACAATTAATATATACGTATTATAATTTTCCTTTATTTTTACAGATTTTTTTTAATCGTATGTAATAACAATTAATTAACAGTGTATATGTTTATAATAACATAATTAAAATTAATAATAATAGTTATGATTTATAATATTTATTACAATTTGTGTATAATGTTGGTCGTAAATGCCCAAATTTAGATAAAACAATGAGAAAAAAGTAAATAAACTATTAATATTACATATGTTTAGAACTCTTTTCAAGTTTCATGAAGAGTAGATTTTTTTAAGACTATCATTCTTAGATTCTTGACTCTTATTTAATTTTCTTACCATCCTACTAAAAAAAAATCACTAATAAAACGAAGTACCATACTACAAAGAAAACTAATTTTGAAATAAAATAAGTACGATTGCTTTTATTTTATTTGTTTTTGTCCGTGTTGTAAAGAGAATAATTTTTTAGCCTCAAACCATGGAAGTTATAGCGCGACTAGTATAAATACGTAATTTTAAAATGACATAACGTTCATTTATTTTTAATTATTAAGTCTGATTAGAATTTGGTGCTAAATAAAAAATATCATTTACAAGGCTGTGGGGTCGTAATTTTAAATCTTTTTTTAATTCTATACCTAAAAATTGGTGGGTGTGTCTATGAAGTCACGACATCTCGGTATGACTTCTTTATAGTATGGGTGTTTACTTAAAATGGCATATTTTTTTATTTTAAGATTAAAATACTGACAACTAGAAAATTTGGTTTTTTTTCAGTCCCTAAACCTGTAAAAACCTGTTCAACCGTTTTATGACAAGCCAAATCCTGGAATTTTAGTTTCAGTAGTATTTATAAAAAGATACGTTTATAATGAATATTTATTTATAGAATATAACATGTGTGTACACACATTCTATGCAAATTAATTCTGATCAAAGTAGAGAAAAAAATTAATAAAAATATTGCTGTGAAAACGCTTCGTTATCAAGTGACGATTAGCTAAAAATTCGCTCGGAGTTATATTTCTAAATGTAAATGATGCTATATGAAAAAGATTTCTGTAGCTAGACTTCTTATAAATAACCGAGAAAGCAATTTTAAACTTAGGTAGATTGTTTTGTTTTTTTTACTTAAGTATTTAGTAATGTTCATTTTTGTTTTAATTTACAATCTTACCACTTTTGGCTATATTTTAGTATTTTTTTGTAATTAAATGTCAAATTTCTTAAAGTAATTTTTTTTTCGAAAATGTACTTTTATACATAAATCTTTTTAGAACTAAATTTTCTTCAAATTTTTATTTTATTTTTAAATATATATTTGTTTATTCCTAATTTAATAATTTTTTTTTTTTTTTTCAATATACAATTCCATTTCTTAGCGCTTTATGACAATGTGTTTCGAGAATTACTGAAGAAGATAGAATTTTTGTAATCAATTTTTTTTTTCAGTCCAAATAAATGTTATACAAAATGATCCGATAATTTTTATTACAAGAATTTCAGTACAGCATTAGAAAATGAATTTGCGCTTTCAGACATATTACAATTTTTTTTTTATTTTGTACAAATGGTTTATTCTAAATTAGATTTAGTGTGCATCAGTAAACCAAAATAAATAATTACAATTCTGTTAAAAATAAATTTGTGGGAAAAAATTATTGTTGTATTTGTTTATAAAAATTTATTAATTTTTTATTAAATAATAGTGAAATATTTTGTTATTAAAATCATAAAACTTCTCAGATATATTTTACGACTAAAATAATATAAAATAATTAATTTTAACCACATGTAACATATAACTAACTGTTTTAATATAAACCGCACAGTTTGATGCAAACTAAAGAATAGAAAATCAATTATAGTACTACAACATTTTCATAACTTCAATTACAAATTTATTCTTTTTTTTTTGAGTTATCTGTTTACATTGTTTAATAATAAAGTTATATTAAAGAATAAAAAACCTAATTAAAATATTTTGTAATCAATATTTACTGCTGGTGAATGTTAGTAACTGATGTAATATTTAGTTGTATATTACAGATATTTGTTAACATAATTCTTCAAAGTTGTGCAGTAGGTCAAAGAGAAGACGTGTGTTGAGTTTACAATTATGAATGGAATGTCCCATCGTAAAACAAGCTACTTTCTAACAACCATATAGCTTTGTTACATAAAACGACCCCTATTACGTTATCTAAAACTAAAGTAGCACTAAAGTAGAAAAAGAATAATATATATTTACATATACAGTTGTACTCTTATTAGTATTCCATTCAATTATTATCAAAAAATTATCAAATTATTTGTTTGAACTTTTACTTTCATAACTTTTGTTAAATCCATTTTCATCGATTATTATTATTTTAATTTTAAATTATCATCTATCACTTTTGGTAGCCAAGGCACAAAAAAGGGAAGATATCGGTTATATATAAAAAGAAATAGATACCATTTATTTATGTCCCGTTTTCTTTCAACTTAGTATAAACCTTTTTATTTCTAGGATACAATAAAATGTATCCTAGAAATAAATAATGTTACATCATTAAACATGATGTAACAATATTCATTTAAAACACAAAAACTAGTAGGCCGATCTGAATAATTGCTTTTATTAATATTTTTATTGAAATTTTACAGTGGTTTTAGGCGTAAATTTATCTAAGTAGCTCTACAACTAGGTGAGAATTATATCTTAAACAAAGAGAGAAATATATTTTACGTATAATAATACTTTTTGTTACGGATTAAATCACTTTCTATAAGAAATATGTTTCCATCGAATAAAATTAAGAAAAAAAAAATTATTGATTTTAACTATTATTTCATTAATACTTGGGCAGCATTATAGCTGAAAACCTAACTTGTACCGCAGAGTTTAAGATGAGGACAGTTAGAAATAAGGAAACATTTAATAGGAGGAGAAAACTTGAGTTGGGATTAAGAAAGAGATTGGCAAGATGTTGTATTTGATGAAGTGTCAAGCTACATGGAGCGAAACATGGACTAAGGAAGTTTGGCAGAAGGCAAATTGAGGCATTTGAGATGTGGGTGTGACAATGAATGTCAGATGACAAGATCGTGTAATGAATAAGGTATTAGCAGAAGATTATTAAATGTAATTGACGCAAGGAAAGGAACTAGCTGGGACATTATACGAGAAGAAATGTTTAATGGTGGATGCAATGGAGAGTATGGTAAATGGAAAAAAGGAAGTGGAAGAAAACGTTTTCACTTTATAATAATATATTGTTTTGTTACACAAAAATACCACCCCTGTTAAGTTATTTAAAAGCTAAAGTTGTACTAATGTGGCAAAAACATAATATATATTTTATATATATATGACGGAAAATATGAAAAGATAAAGAGATTGGCCTAAGATAGAATAATGTGGAGAATGGCTACAACACCTTCTCCAACGGCAGAACGCAATGAATGAATGAATTATTTCATTCATCAGAATCGACTAAGACGTTTCCGAGTTATTACTTAAATATGTATTACGATAAATGATTATAATTTTTGTAGTGAATACTGGTTTAGTGTTACAAACACAATTAATTATATTTATTTCTCCAAATAATTATTAAAATTTATTTTAATTCTACTTTTATTAGACACGTCTTCGCATCTCTTACAGAACTAAAGCAAGAAGAATTTTACTTCCAATAGATTTGTTTATTTTATAACCACATTTGTATCCTTTCAATGTTTGTCCCACATTAAGAATAAACAACTTAAACTGTTTTAATACAATGTGAAAAATTAATTTTATTTAAAATTAATAGAAATAGAGATTTACATAACTAAAATGATAGAGGTATCTCCATTGTTTTCTTCTCACTTGATTTATTCGTATTTAGCAGACCATATTTGCTGGACAAAAATAAATACATTTTTTCACCTACTGTCTCTCTCTCTCTCTCTCTCTCTCTCTCTCTATATATATATATATATATATATATATATATATATATATCTCCTTCAGGTAATTTTCTTTTTAAATTACTGTTACAATGGATTTGTTACGAAACGCAAACTTTCGGGAAGCGTTACTTTTTTGTTTCCATTTGAAGAAATCGGAGGCCAAAATTTTTCATTTATTGTCCAAAGCCTATGATTATTCTCTATCGATTTCAACTTTTGAGTACTGGTTTAGACTATTCAAAAGTGGAAATTTTGATTTGGAAAACAAGCAGTGGCGTGGCCAATGGTTTTAAGACAAGGAATTAGAGGCATTGCTGGACGAAGATTAATGTCAAACGCTTAAATAATTGACATAACCATTAAATGTGGCCAAAATACTCATATGAAGTCAATGGGAATAGTTTAAAAGCAAGGAAATTGGGTGCCACACGAATTGAAGACAAAGAACATCGAAAGACGTTTTGTGATGTGTGAAATGCAGGTTCAACGACAAAGAAGAAACGATTTTTTCATCGTATCGTCACCGGTGATGAAAAATGGATATGTTATGATAATTCCAAACGCAAAATATTATGGTAAATCCACGAACAACCATCAACATCAACAGCAAAGCCGAATATCCATCGTTCGAAAGTATTACTCTGTACTTGTTGAGATCACAAGGGTATGGTCTATTATGAGCTAAATCCATTACTGGGGACCGTTACCAATAACAAATAGTAGTTAAACCGAGAATTAAAAGATAAACTACCAGAATACGCTAAAACACACGACAAAGCGATTTTCCAACATGACAACTCTCGGCCACATGTCGCTAAACCGGTCAAGGAAACCTAGACCTGTTCGGATGGCATGTTCTCTAATACTCTCCGTATTCACCAAAACTTGCTCCTTCTGAATTCTACTTGTTTTGATCCATGAAGAACCACCTGTTTGATCAGCCCTTCAATTCTTTTGAAGACATCAAAATGTCTCGATTCATGGATATTCTCAAAAGAACAGTCGTTCTTTTAATGAGGAAATTCGTCTTTTATCAGAAAGATGGGAAAAAGTTTTAGCTAACAATGGACATGCTTGAATAACATGTACGTACTTCTCTCTTAGTTTCAAGTTAAAAGTTCAGTTAAAAATATAAACTTTTTTTTATTTTGATTGAAAATTCCTTTCCAGATAATAAATAAAATCTAGTACCAGGAGGAATATAGCTGCATGTATAATGATGAAAAAAGAATTGTTAACGGATCGAGGAATTTATTTATTTAACATTTTGCATACATTTGCAATGAAAAATAATGACTGAAACGAAAAACGATGGATGTTCCAAGAAGAATAATGACTCCCTAGTAATAGGAGTAATACGTATCATAAGGATAGTTGGGGTAATGCCGCAGCGATTCCCAATGGTATGTGTATAAATTTATAAACAAACATTCTAATCTTAAACTTTGAAATTGAGTATAGAAAGAAAAATATTTAGTTAAATATATTTGTTATCACATTTACAAGATATTATTTTAAGTTTGTGTGTAAAAGTATATTTATGGTAAGTAACTGCATATTTTAATTTTACATAATGATATTACATAGATTGTTCGATTTTTTCATTTTGAATTGATAGTTATAAATAATATAATGAAAATATGTACTCATTATAAAATAATTAAATAAAAACAGTTTCCAGTTTTTTATAAGATTAAAAGGTGAAAAATTTTTTTGGTGAAAAATCTCATTACAATAGATTTAAATCTTTCTTGTCTTTAAAAATACAATTTTTGTGGCAAAAAATTAGCAACACACCTATTATCTGAGTCGAAAAATAATTTCCACTATAGAATATAATGAAAAATAAACAGGAAAATATGTTTTGAGAAAGTATTATATAACTAATCTATGAAATGTCATTAAAAAAGTGAAAAACTATTATTATATCACAATTTTATTAATTCATTTATGATATTAAAAAAAAAAATTAAATGATTTTTATAACCAATAAAATACTAAAATTAAATAATCTATCTTTCTTAAGAGGTAGTCTAAAATATCGTACAAAACTTCAAAATATGCAAACTATTTTGATAAAAAATTATGCTAATAAAAAAAAAATGATTAATTTGCTTCCTGATATTTGATAAAAGTTAAACTTTTACCACACTAACATCGTCGATTCATTTAGTAACAAATTCATTGTAACAAATCGATAGATTTTAAGGCCATCGTTACGGGTTTCTCAGTGCAGTGATAGGAACTAAAAGCACCTCACTCATACAAGACTCCCGGACAGAAATTTTCAGGTCATGTGTCACTGTTAAGTCATGTGTGCAATTACCTAATTGCAATACTGCAAATACCACCTTATTGTTATTGGAATTACCTGTTACTCAAATACCAAATCTGACATAATAAAATCTTCTTTTTTTATAATTCTAGATGCTTTTTTTACTTTTAAAGAATTTTCAGTCACGTTCACAACGTTGTAATTATATAATAAATTTAAAAAACATTTACAAATAAAATGTTTATAAAGTTTAACCCCCATTTTCCTCTCTAAATATTTCCAATCTCTTTTTTATAGCTATTATATGCTTAACTAATCCTACTAATGTACAAGGTAAAACTCCAAATTTCATGTTAGTAGGTAATTCTTAGCTGCTAATATAAAGCCAATATACTCGTATACTCATACAAACATATATAGTTATAGAATTTGTTTATCTTTTTAAATAGATTTGGAATGAGAAATAGTTTTTCATATTCCAATAAATTCTCTTTGTTATATACTACAATAACTGGGAAGCTATTACCATTATTAGCATCAGCAGATTTTTCATAAAAATACTAATCAGAATTTTACATTTCTTTCTGTGATATTTAATTTCTTATTGACATTAAACAGTGTATATAACTCATTACCTTTCGTAAGAGGAAAAATAGGAAAAATGATAATTGATTTGATGCTTTAACTAGTGTATCCCAATCTTTATTGCAGCTATAGATCACTAAAACACATAAGGTACAAGAAATCCGAGTCAAATTGGTTAACTCTGAGGGTAATGATGTTTACTATAGTGCCAATCACTGTTGTGAACAAAATAAGAATATTTCTTATAGATAGCGCTGAACATCAATCGTATTTTAGTGGACTTGGCATACTGATGTGCAGCAGTATGTTAGGTCTAGAAAGAAAGATAACAGGAAATCACTTCGCTTTTCACTTTTCCTGGTAACCCTGGCATGGAATGTTTGATAGAGAATTGCTTCTTAAGAATGACATATATCATTTACGAAAGTGATATGGCTCAAGTCACGTCGTCCTGTACAACCATTGCAGTTACTTGGTTGTAACTGCTGTAATTACTTACATTAATGGGCTATTAATATATTACGAACATAGTTTTTAAAAATATTATTTCACTAAATTATTCTAAATATATCAATTTAGATACCTAAATTTGAGATATCTTGTATCTCAAATACCAAAGAAGCTAATACATTGTTAGTATCTGCATTATATTAATTTTTTGGTTTAGACTGGCCGATTGAAATATGCAAAATATACTTATATTTTAATTTAAAATAACAAAAATGGGAATGGCGACCGAAGCTCTGCGACTGTGCGGGTGTCCAGGCCGTCGATCCTCCTGGCAACACGAGAATGGCAAGTGAAGCTAGCTCTGTGGTCCTGGGGTAGACCCCGTGGCTCCGAGGAGCCTCTCACTTGGCTCTGGGAATCGCCTGGGTCTCGAGAATCCAGGTTCTGGCTTACTATTATATAATGTAAAAGAGGGGTTCTTGTTTGTTCGGAACAAACAAAAAATTTACTCGATCTGTAGCTACCAAATTTTTACCCATGTTTCTTGGCACAACTGAGACAGTTTTTAGATATAATTCATCTCGAAAGATCTTGAAAAACATTAAAAAAACAACGTTAAAAAGATAATTTATCAATACGTGCATACGTAATGTTTGCACAAACTTTAATGAAATGTGAACTGTGAGCCTCTATCACAGTGTGAAATGGGTTTGAACTGAATGATTTGAATCAATCGAATCAACAATATTACAAAAATTATAGAATTTTATTGAAGTTAAATAAATTTATAAATTTCTGTTTGATAATAATGGCTTCCCGTGAGGCTTGAGTGATGAGGTTGTTTTTGTTTGTAATTAATTTCTTTTTCAGGTTTCTAAAAGCCTAATTCTTTAATTGTTATTTATAGGTATTATTCCCACAACCACGACGATACCGAACAGTCCAGGGGATGGACCCCTCTGAGTAGACGGGAGTGGCGAGCGAAACGAGTTCTGTGGCTCTGGGGATAGGCCCCGTGGCTCCAAGGAGTCCCTGAGGTGGCTCCGGGATGCGCCTGGGCCACGAGGGTCCAAGTTTTGGCTAGACGGGCCGGTAGTACAAAATATTAGAGGAGCCCTCTCTCCTCAACTAACGAAAATAATTATTCGAAATTTACTCACTCAGAATTCGCTTAGAAAATGTACATATTAAAACGAAGAAAATTTAACTTACAAAAGAATTTAATGGTTTTTTTTTTGGTAGAATTTTTGGAGCATTCACATACATAAAATATATATCACAGAATATAAACAATTAAATTAAGTAAAAAAAGACTCAAATTGCGTTATCGACCCCTATTTCTTTAGTTGTTGAGAATGGATTTTACATGAACTACAAATTAAATCAAATAGAATTTTAGACAGCTCTCATAGGAAAAGACAGGTTTAATTCTTAAAGTTTTTTAATGAAATTTCAGACGATGACTGCGTCACCCTTTATTGAATGTACCTTCATTTCTATTTTATTTACTTCTATGGTATGCACTTAACAAAACAATTTCTGGAAAAAGTAATGAAAAGATAAGAAACTATGCTTGGTATTTACAATAGAACTTAATATTTAACTTTTCACCAAGAATAGAATGGAAAATTGCTATTACCCCTATGACGTTTCGTATTTTCTTATTTTATATTTTATATATTTTTTGAAATGTTACTATTATGATTTATTGAATTCTATCTTTATTAAATGCTATTATGGTGTAAGAAGATCACAAATGGCACTATTTTGCGTCATTTACTGAAAAAATGAGTATATTATTAATTTTTTAAATCATAGGCACTACCCCAATGATAAAAATAGAAATTATTTCCACCCTAACGAGGCTGATTCACTAAACTGCACAATAAAAAAAGTTTCAAGTGGATTCCTTGAAACAGTAAAAAGTTTTGTTTTCTTAACAAAAATTCTTAAGGGTGATAATTTATTCTCTCCACTTTTATTTTATTTGGTTTAATCAGAGGATTTTATTTCTTCTGATAAAATTTTGAAACCGTTTTATTTCTGGCAACGACTTATTTAGAGAAAATACAATAAATTTAATTTCAAGTAGATCATCAAACCAGGAGTTTAGGGGGGAAATATAAAAAATAAAAAAGTTCCAAGTAGATATTTTGGAACAGTAAAAGGTTATTAAAAATTCATATTTTTAAATATAGAGGGGTTTTATAACTGTTTACATAATGTCCTCTCTAAAAAATTTTCCTTATTCTGGAAATGGCTTATTTAGAAAAATTTTTATTTCTATTTTAAATTGCAGTCAAAACTTATAATATTTCACGAAGAAATAGTCAAAAGTTAAAAATATTTGTAACTTTGAAAAAATCTGGTATTATTAAGTTTGGGCCTTTTTTCCAAAAATTTTTGGTTGTTGAATATGTACTTGTATCAGAGTTATCAAAGTTTTACCATATGTTATATCTGTATTGTATATTCACTGTTATTTCCGATAATTTTTAATATTAGCTTTCGATACGCATGAGTAAAGTTTGTGTGTGTTCATACTCTTTCAGAATGCAAAAATACTTTATAACCACTCTTCCAGTGTACAAGGTATCAAACCAAAGTTTATGGTGGTAATTAATCTATTCTTGAGAAGTAAAGCCGAACTCTGACCAAAACTATAATTGAATACTCACATATAGATACACAAATACTTACAGACAGAATTTGGTAACCTAGATATTTTTCCATTCAAAGGACCTCAAAACCTCGCGAAATTCAAAATTCGTGTTGGGATATTATTTCACCAAAAGTAGTATATTCCTCTGCCAGAAAAATAACTAAATAAATAATTTTCCTTAAAAATATTCTTCTACATTTTTATTCAGGGTTTCCTAATGGTAATAAATAAGAAATGATCTTAATTATAATGCTGCTGGAATTTGAGAAATTTTAAATTCATTTATGAATAAGCAACTTCATGTACGCGCTCATTTACGCACATAAAATTGTATATGGTTCAAGCCTACCATATTTAAGTGTTGAATTTTTTTTAAATTAATTTTATATCCTGTTCATTTTTAGAGATTTTTTAAATTGCACCAAATATTTTACATCTCAGATAGTATTTTTTTAATGAATATTGATATTCTGTTTTTCTTTAATCACATTTTTATAAAATTTCGTATCTTATTCAAAAGAAATAAAAACGTTTGCTTTTAATTGAATAACAATAAAATCTCACATCAAACTGAATTTCTTATAAACATGGAATAAAATTTGCTTAGCATATTATGAGAATTTTTCTATTCTGTATATTTTATTTACGTTTGAAACACAGTGTAAAAATTAACAATTTTAACAAATTTAGCGGTGGACTATGATAAATGGTAACGTTTGTGCAAAAAATGAAAATATTACGATAAAAATTAATTAGTCCAGTACTGGACTAATATAAATATTTAGAGCAAATATAATTTTTTTAAAAGTTAAAACATCTATCGATGAATATTTTTCAAACAGATTTTAATATATAATTAAAATATAATAATTAATCATTCTTATTATATGGTAATCAAGTTACAAAACAAGTGAAAACACTGGATTTATAAATATATTATACTATGATATTTGTAAACTAACACTTCATGAACAACCGCATAATTAAAATGGAAATTAAACTAGTAAAGTGTTACGTAACGGTTTACATTTCAAATATGATGTAACACGTCTATTATACTTAATATAAATTTAAGTCGATTTACTACCTGAATAATTCGCAACTTAATTATAAAAAGTGCAAGTAAATAAATAATCATAAATAAAATTTAATTTTGATTTGCATAACTTTTTTTTATTTTGAACAATTTACGCAGAGAAAACTCACCGGGAAATGTAATAAAAAAAATTATTCCAGTGGTTCATTCTTTAAAAAAAAGAAAAAGATTAAAATAAATAAACATACACGCAGAAATTGAAGAAAAACTATGTGCAAACAACTAATTTTTTTAAAAAATATTAACACGTTCTCTTTTATAACCAATAATTAAACAAAATTAATTCGTTAATTTTGAAATTAATTCGATTAGAACAATAAAATTTAGTTTATTTATAAAATAGTAATAAAAAATTACTGTAAGGAAATGAAAAAATTTAACACTCCTAGGATAATTTCTTTATTAAAAAATCAGATCGAATACAAAAGCTGGCAACAATGTTATGTTTGTCAGCATTTCCATGGATTTTAAAATTTAGCTTTTTTCCCAAAGATATGTTTGAAAATATTATTACTTGTACAAATTGCCCCATGTTATTAAAATTTTCGCATTACTTCATATTTCCGCTAGGATTATCATAATTGATTTGAGTGTTATTTTCTGCTCTGCTAGTATCGTCACTCTAACATTAGTAGTTGACGCTTTCAGAGTACCTCCATTCTCAAAATTACTTTTAGCGAGTTGGTTAGTTTAGCGAGTCTTCGCGAGTTGGGATCGTCTAATAAATAGCGATATTAAGCACCTCCGACTCCCCATCTCTACTGCCATGGCCTCTTCTGCTTTGTCCCTCCCACTAAGATATACCCGTTACCATTATACCGCAAACGGTATAACTGTTAGAGGGAAGGGACAAAGCAGAAGAAGCCATGACAGTAGGGATGGAGAGTGGGTGGAGCTTAAAATCGCTACTTATTCGACGATTCAACTCGGGAAGACTCGGTGCTAAAAGTAATTTTGAGATTGAAGGTACTACTCCGAAACGCGTCAACTATTAATGTTAGAGAAACAATGTTAAAACGGGCAGACAATAACACTCAAATCTTATTCTATTATTTTTTTTTTTTTTTTTGATATCTATACGAGTATTTTAAAGAAATATTTTCTAACAATATTTGCTAGAATGATTTTTTTTAAAATCAAATTAAGTTATAAAAATTTACAAAATTCGAATCTTTTATAAAATAGTTTATTATAAATATCATAAAACTATTTATTTATTTTCTTTAAATATTGGGAATTATAATAAGAAATCTATAAATGAAGATAGTAATCCTATCTGGTAGGATGTATAAACATTTATCTCTGTCATAATTTGTATAAAAACGTTGCGACTTTATAACAACTATTTATGAAAGAAAAATAATTAAAATCTGTTACGTCAAAAGGTATAAAATTAAAGAGATAGGAATTATAGAGAGATCTCATTTTTTATAATGTGGTGAACTAGCTTTTTTACCCAAATATATTTCGGTTATATTTTCCCTTCATAACATTTTTTGATAAATTTATTAAAAAAAAAAGTACTAAAAAAGTTGTGAAAATTCCATCCCTTTCGAGTCTTAGCATTCCACAAGGTTTTCTGGTTTTAAAAAATATGTACATAATCAATTCAGCTAATATATATTATTCGATAAAATCCGTAGAATATCCTCTATAAAATATCCTAACTAGTTAAACGTTATGAAATAAGTATAAAGCAAAACAATTGTTAATTTGCATAAGTAGCTGTAGATTTTTGAAGAATAAATTTTAATATTTTTGCAGCCAAGAAATCTCAAATTGAGAAACACAAAATTATGGATAGTTATTTATTTTATTATCTTTTTAGCAATAGATCTTTAGTGATGAAAAAAATTTCACTTTATCGGCTAATAGCCGAAAGGTAAAAATAAAGAATTTTTTTTTGTGTTGAACGGAGATATTTATATACTTTATAATTAATTATCAACTAAATAACCTACTTCCACTTATTTGCTTTATTATGCCATAAATTTTCTCATTTGATTTTGAGTCAAAAATGTTTAATTTAAATAAAATTTAACCTTGTTAAACTAAACTTAATATTAAAGAATTTTGAATAGCTTTGGGCGGAAATATCTCAAGATATTCGATTCCGTTTTCATTTAGGTCATATTCAGTACATTTGTAAATTAAAATTTTGTATGATATCGGAAATTTTCCTTTTCGGCGAAAGCAGGCTTGAGGCTAAAAAAGTAGAATATTTTGTTTCTATTTTCGGAAATTCAATTTTATCATATAATCTCTACAAGTTAAGTAAATGAATTTTCTGTGTGGTCGTGAAGCAAAGCCTCATATTTCATTGCGTTTAAATTTCCTTCAATACATATAGGCCCTAATAATCGTCCACCAACAATACCTGTCCATATACTTTGACTGGATATTTTGTATGTAACTCACAATACCAGTGTGGGTTAATATCATTCCATTATGGCGTTTTACATTGCCATTTAAAAAATGTAGCCTCATCACAAAAAAACTGTTTTTTTTTTTTATAAATTAAGATCTGCACAAATATTGTGCACAACTCAAATCTTCGATGATTTTCTTTAAGTTCTTGCACCAGACGAATTTTGAAGAGTTTGAAATTTTCACTTTTTTATGTTCGAATCACTGAACTTTTGCTAGTGTTATGTTCTTGTACTGCTCTTCGAATCAAGGAATAAGGTTTCTCAAAAATTTCTTGCATAAACTCTAACGATTTATTATTATTTGTTGCAGATTTAGTTAGGCCTTACGTCTTATAACTACTTGTACTAGATCCAATTTCATTAGTTTCAGATAAATTAGTAGATATGTTTTTATTCTTCATTGTTCTACTTATAAATCTATCAAAGCATTCCATCAATTCAGTATTTAGTGATTAAACGCTTATTGCTTTATTTTTTTTATTTTTTTTTTTGTTGACATGGTTCTGAAGTACTAACATCTTTAGAATTTTTACAGTCATATATAGTTTCTATATGAGTAATATTTTTCTTAACATTCTCCTTGGTTTCCAATGAGACAAATCCTTCCAGTAAACGAGATCTTATTGATGATAAATGAATTGGACTTTTACAGTCAGTTTTACTAAATCTGAGGAGTATTTTCTAAATTATTGGAATTATTGAATACATCAATAAAATTATGTGTACATTCACAATCTTCATTAATTTTAGATCTTATAGTTTAAACAGATTTAAAAGAGTATTTTATTTTTTCAATTTGATCAAAATGTTAGATTCTAAACTATTCTCTTTATTATACCATGTTGAATCTTGTTTTTAATTTTGAAATAGGTGTAAGATTATAATATGGAATGTTTGAAGGAAGTGAACTTATCTGAAAAAAACTTTGTTTGCAAATAATATCTGACGATTTTGTATTAGGTCCATTCTCAGTACATCTAGTTTCATTTTGATGTGACCTCTTTTCTGTTTTATGCAAGAAAACTTGTCTCAATAAGTTGTTTTGAGTCGCTGTTTACTGTGCTTATAGCATTTTCTCCTGAAGAAATAGATGTTTCTTTTTTACATTGTCTGAAATGACAATAATTACGGTGGCATAAACTGTTACTGCAGGAAGGACAGTTATTTTAAAATATCCTTTTGATGGTAGCATTGGTCCTGAATTGTTCCAAACAATTTATTATTATTATTATTTCTACAATACCTGAAAAACGCGTGGATAAAATAATTGAAATAATGTTAACTTTTACAGTATAATTTTTCACTTATTTCACAATTAAATTAAAGATAATGAAAAATACCTCTCTGTTTTAGCAATTTCTCTTTGATAATAATAATACTAATAACTCATTAACCATATAAATTAATTACAAAATAAATTAAAATGATATTATAACAGCATGAATTGTTGAGAACCCATTTCCAATATTGTATAATGTCTGTACCTCCGTTCATTCCTTTTTCGTATTAATCATAAATTAAAATATTGAATTTTTAATAGTATGAATTGTAGAACCTTCAATATCCACGGTCGGAGGACTAAAGACTATGTTCGAATAACTAATCGCGTCGATGTAATACCTCAGTTAGACGTATTTACTCTACATATTAACTTTGCTGGTTCATATTTTGTAATAAATAAAAATCACCGTTCAGTTCATGAAAAACAATTTTTAATGTGTTATAATGATCATTACATCCTTAGTATTTGTTTTTAGTTTTATATTAAATGAATGTTATATTGTTAATGAAGATGAGTTGATGATAATGTATGACAGTGAGAAGTGTAAATTTAGACTGAACAATAGCTTAATAATAAGAAATTACATATAAAATATCAGCTGATGAAATAAGGTAGCTGAATATACAAATTTATGTACTTTTACAAAAGAGTAAGAAGAAGGAGACAGTTTATGTATTTATAAATTAATAAGAAGAAAAGAGAATGAGTCTTAACAACCTCCAGAGGATTTTTGGTTCCTGGAAGACAGGTTCCTTACCTATTATCTAGAGGGGTTGCAGGATAGGTTCAGGGTCACTTTTGGGGGTGCCTCAGGGCTCCGTTCTAGGCCCAACATTGTGGAATTTGGTTTATGACGGAGTCCTCCGATTCAGGTACCCGGAGGGGATCAACCAGAAGCGTTTGCAGACGACTTGGTTCTGGTGGTGTCAGCGAGATCCGAGGCGGTTACTGCGGCTGCAAACGCAGCAATACGTTGGTGAAGAACTGGATAGCTGAAAAGAGCCTATTGATATCATAAAAGACTAAGTATATGACTATGGCAAGTAAACGGGTGATCGCGGATATTCCGATAACAGTCAACGGATGTCTGATTCAGTCGGTTGGCTCGGCCAAGCATTTAGGAATATGGTTGGATCATCGGCGGACATTCTCAGTCCACGCGAGAGACCAGTGCCAAGGCGGGACAGATGATGAAGAACCTTAATCGGATACTCGATAATATCTCGGGTCTACAGGCGTCTAGGAGAAGGGTTTATGCCCACATGGCAAATTCTTTTATACCGCATCTAGGTCTGGTGAAGAGCGCTAGAGGTGGACAGGAACAGGCGTGTGCTGTACAGGATGGGGTGCAGCGGCGAATGGCCCTCAGGATCACGTCTGCTTATTCGTCAGTGTTGGCAGAAGCAATTTTAGTGATAACAGGGCAACCCCCATGCGGCAACTGGCTGCAATGAGAATCAAGTTAATAGGAGAAGAATGTACGACCACCGCGTACATAGATATGATCCGGTTGTGGCAGGCTAGGTGGGACGCATGAACTACATGACGTTGGACCCATCGTCTGATTAAACAAATTGAGCCGTGGGTCGATCGGGGGTTATAGGAACTGAACGTCTGGTTAATCCAGTTCCTGATCAACCACAGGGCTTTCCGATCATACCTACACGGGAGTAGGAGGGTTGAAGACGCAAACTGCCTGTACTGTGTGGAGTATGACTCCTCAGAGCACGTGATGTTTGCGTGTCTGAGGAGGACTGAAGAGATAGATTGATGCCAACGAATAGCAGCACCTATAGACGTGGACACCGTCATACAGCGTAAGCTGTTCGGAGATGACAAGCACGAGGCGGTGTCAAGATTCGTGACGACGATCTTGCAGCATAAGGACAGTGAGGACAGGGGAGCGAGGGGTTTATGGACAGCCCTCTGTGGAGTCGTTGTGCATTCGTGCTTGCATGGATGGGCGGCAACGATGAAACACGGGGACTCGAAAGTCCTGAGCTGATAAGACCGAGTCCAGCGGGAGAGCCCTCTGTGGGGAGTCCCCGGTAGAGACAGGGAAAAAGGACCGAGACCCGGCTTCTTGGGTGGGTGGCTGGGAACGGCATAGCCGGGCCTGGCATGATCTCGCTCCGGAAGTTAGAGGTGAGGCACTTCTCAGAGCCGTTTATGCTTAAATGCTGGTCCGGCTGTGGGAGACAGGGAAAAAAGTTATTGTTTGATAATATTTATAAATATTAATGTTAAATAGTTTAATGTTTCATCAATTTTTCTCCTGGTAAAAGACCACTAATAAAATAATAATTTTTTTTTGGCGAAGGGAACAAATATTTAATAAAATAAATATATAAAAAATTTCTTATTTGTATTATTGTTATTTAGAGTATTTAAAATAATAAAATTCAAACAATGATATTAAGTTGTAAGGTATGCCTAGGTTTTTACTTGGATCGTCGTTCGACGTGGAAAGATCATGCAACAGAGATGAGAAAAGTTAACATGAGTTCAAGGAAATGCATTATCAGACAGAAGGTCTGAGTTATCTTTGTCTAATAGCTACTTTTATACTCAACAATATTAAAACCAATATGAACATTTGGCGTCCGTTTATGGGGCACGGCAAGCAATACAGATATTGAAATCATATAGCGGTTTCAGTGCAAACTAGTGAGGTGTATGGTTGAGGCGCAGTGGTTTGCTAAAAACAGTGAATCCACTAATATTTAGATCTACGGTACGGCAAGGAAGAAATTCAACGTTTCAGTTTGAAATATGTACTTCAGGTAAATAACCACGTTAACTACTTAGTCGTAAACCTTCTAGACAACGATGAAGATGTTAGAAGACTTAAGCGGCTACACGTTCTTGACCTTAGTAACTCTGTAATGCAATTACAGTAGCTGAGTGTTGTGCGTTAATCAATCCTTCATTCCCCTGCTCACTGTTTCTATTTTCACTTTCATTTTAATTTTTTTTCTTTTTTGGTTTATTTTTTTCCATCCTAAGTTCTTCTGCTATTTTTATGATTCTTTTTATTGTTTTCTATTACATTTCCGATAGTACATTTCTTCAAAATTACTTTGTGTATATTGCACGCTCACAAATTGTACACTCACAAGTTTTGAATAGTACTAGTATGTAATTTTTGAGAAATCTCATTACGGATTTTTTTTAATGTGAATGTATGTGAAATATGTTACATCAATTCCTATAAAAATGTAGGCGATTTTAAATAAAGATTTGAAACAAACAAAAAATTTAATTAAATAAATAATGTCAATAATTTTTTTTTTTTTTTTACATAATTCACCCACCACGTTTAAATTTTATAAGGTTGTTTTTACACAGAATAATTAATGAAAAATGTATCAAAGTATGTTCTACTGGCCAAAATAAAGAAGAAAGTTCTTATATAAACATAGCTTCGGAAACGCATCGTTAGCGAATGTCGGCTGGCAAACGATTAGCTACCAGTTAAAATCTTCTACAATATAATATGTTTTATTTTTAATAAATCTCAAAATTCGTATGTTTATATTTGTTTCTTGACTTTATTCATATCATTTTACTCAGAATTAAATTATTTATAAGTTTTGTTTAAAATGTTTATCTATTTATTAACCATTTAACAGTTATCTTACTCCAAACATAAAATAGTGCGTTTTTCAACTCAAATCTTTTGTCTTTCGCCCCAGGTTGCTCGAAAGCTATTAAAATACAGATACAACCTTTTCTAAATTTTTTTAGGTTATGAGAGGCCTTATTCTTAGCAATCATAAAGAAAGGTAAAAAACAATTACGTTATATGAAACAATATTTCGAAATAATTCTGAAAATAATTACATTGTTTAAAAGTAAATGGCAATTAATTTTCAAATATTTTTGTATAACGCAATGTAAGCAAATAACATAAAATTCAGCTAAGGAATTTCTCTCATTAAAGAATTAAAGGTTTTAAAATTAAATCCTCATTAAAGTTTTTTGGTTAAAAAAATAAATGAAATTTTATTTTTCTTGTACTAAGGATTTTTTCAATGGAAACCAAACGAAAAATACCAGAAAATCTTTTTACGCCAGAAGAATGATGAATCCACGATTCGACGTTTCAAAAAAATTAAGAAAGAATATTATTGCAAATATTTGAAATTTAATTTCTAATACTGTATGATTTTATTAAAATACGGAATAAGCGAAATAATCAAAAACATAAAAAATAATTTTTATCTAACAGTTGATAAGTGGCACCACCTCCGGTATAATTTTGAACTGTTTTTCAGTTTATTGAGATAATCATGATTTTCCGTTTTCAATTAGTGAAAGTTTCATTTAAATCAGTTCCAGTAATGTCCAAAAATCAGACAGGCGACAGAAATCATCTCAGAGCTATAAAATGAAAAACAAAACTTTTAATGGCCAAAAAAACTCAAATATTTGAATATTACTACTACTTTATTAATGTATAATACTGTTTTTTAAACATTTTTATGCTAATACTATTTTTTGCCATCTTCTCTTTTTTATTTATTGACAGTATTTTTTGATGCTGCAATCAAGATTTTTTTCGTATCCTTCTAGGCAAATGCAGCCTTTTTGTCATTCATATACCTTCCAATTCAAATTTAAATTGTAATTATGTACTAATCTGTTCTAGAATATGTAAACCAGTTATTTATTTTTTATTTTGGAATTAAAATTACAAATTATTTCAGATATAAAGTAGGATATTCATGTTTGGAGCACATGCAGTTTTTTTTACCGTAATAAATTTGTGATGCCATGCGTATTGTGACATGATAAGAATGTTTAACTTGTAAATCGTACTAAAGCAAGCTTTCTCTCACTTAATCTGTCATTTGCTGTTAAGATATTCAAGTAACAACTTCAACGTACGGTTAAGAAATTAATCATAAAATTCCGTTGAACAAAAAGGGTTTACCCTTTGATCTTTTTACTAGACTTCAAGCACAATTTTAAAATTAACTTTTATTTCAACCATGAATGTACCAATTAGGAAAGTTTATTGCTAAACAAAGGAAGCGAGTGATAAATGAACCTTCTATTTGTTAACTGAGAAACTTTATTAACAGCGAAATTGTATTAAAAATTTATGAAAATATCTGATTTACGATAAATAACCATTTTAACATTTTACCAGTGTACCATTGTTAGAAGTAATGTCAGGAATATTGATAAAACGGTAACATGAAATTAATGTAAAAAAAACCCACGCGATATGGTGTTTTCAGCTTACACTACAACATAAGGAAAAACTTGTTAACAGCAGTGATTCCACATTTTAATATTTTGAAAGAGGAGACAAATTGTTGCATTTGGTTGAGAGTTTGTGGGGTTTTAGATTCATCAGTTTACTTTTGAATTTGAAAATATGTTATTAGAAGTAGAGTGTGTTATTAGGACTGTATTAGAAGTAGTCGCTTCTAAAACTTTGCATTTTTCAAAATTTTGAAATTCTTCTTAGTAATAGATTAAGAATCTTGTACAACAAAAATTATAAAATATAACCGAATTTGATTATGTTCGCACAAAATTTGTAGAAATTTTTTTTAATTTTAAACAGTTGTATTTCTATAAGATTAGCGTTAGCTCTTTGTATCCATGGAAAATTTAAATTATCAAAATCTTTAGAAATTAACCCTGCATAAAGGCTGCAATAACTTTTACCGGAAATGTTATATAAAGATAATTTTTAAAAAATGTTATAAGAGCATTGAAAACCTACTATAGGGGAAGTTATAGTAATGGAAACACACTAATTAAAGTGCGTATAAGATTACAAAAGCAACTGTTACAAACTGGAAGAAGCCTTTGTGTAAACTAATTAATAATTGTAATGAGAAATGGATGTCATCCGGATGTGGTTAACAGAATATGAATATTAACTTACTATGATCAAAGGCTAATTGAAGTAAAATACGCCCCAAAACTTGCCTATCATTTCACCAAGTTATTACTGAAATTATTCTACCAAGTACATTTGTACATCACTTAGCATGTAATAGTAAATTCTGTATCACAGTGATACTGTATCACATCTCTTAAGAGATAAAAATATTAAACTTCAAAATTTTATTAGGAGTAAATGTAAAAAAATAAAAATTTCAGTCATTTCATAATAAATTCAACAAACAATCTGAAATGTTTAAAATCACATAATAATTTTATCGTATTTACGATAATTATACAAAAGTTTTCTTACTGTAAGAAGTATTTTTCTTTTAATATTATTTTTGCATAAAAGAGTCATCATTATCCTAGGCAGTTACACCATTATTATGCAACTATCGAGTAAGAAATAGAATCTTCAAACCAGTTCACAGGTTCATTTGCCTTTACATCAGACGAAAATGCACTAATTTTACACTTCCCGAAGATATCCTGAGTATGAACTTACTCAGAATCTGACCTGCAATCGTAGTACTCCAAAAAAGGAAGAAGGAATTACGGGTAAGGGAAGAAAAGAATGAATGTGAGAAAGTTCAGTATATTCGTGGATGAACTGCAGCTCCAGAGAAACCCACCTAAAGGAAATCGTAAGATGGGTGAAGACTTATCCTGTTAACAATCCTTTAAAATTTCGAGGAATTTACCAGTAAACGACACATTACTTATCAACTTTTTTACATTGACCAGCTTAAATAGACAGCAAAAAAAATGTAGTCTTGCAGAAATTACAGAACCAATGGAGAACGGGTAAAGGAATTATAAGAAAAAATCTTACCAATATTGAAAAGAAAATTATTTAATAAAATTTAACTTAGTATGAAGATGAAATTTAAAATAAACTAAATTAAATCACAATAAATTCTTGGAAAAAATGTTGAGAGTACTACAAACACAAATTGAAGTTTCACATTATTGTTTATATGTAGAATGATTCATAAGGAATGTAATAATCTTTCAGGACATTATCTTTTGGTAAAAATTAGGAAAAAAATTCATATAAACATAGGTTTGTAAACGCTTTGTTAGCGAGTATCAACTACCAAAAACTTTCGCCCTCATTTTTGCTACGCCTTCAGTAAAATTAAACCAGACAGTAATTTTCGGCAGCCAAATGAAGCGGTAAATTTAGTGTTTTAAATGAAATCGTACCTGAAGTGTTGAAAAGAAAATAAATCCTAGAACTGTATTTTTAGTAGTTTTCGTGAAATCCGGTATAAAAAACAAAAAATTGGGTCGAAAAATTTGACGTAAAATAACTTAGTTAAATGGGTAATAAATATGTAAACGTTTTAAACAAAACTTGTTGAGAATTTGATTCTAAATAATATGGTATTAATAAATTAACACAAATATAAACGTATAATTTCGAAGTCTATTAAAAACAAAACATATAAAAATGTGACAGATTTTAACGAGATATTAAATAAAACAAATTTTTTTCAATATTAAAAAACAAAAAGAATTAAATATTTTAGAAAAATAAACAATAAAAATTTTTATAAAGTCAAATAAAACAGCTCATCAATAAAACAATTTTTTACACATCTTTAAATTTAATTAAAAATTAATGTAATCTAAATTTTTTTGAATTAATTCATAAGTTGATAATTGCTGAATATAACTATTAAGTTTTTTTGTATTGAATTTGAACAACAATTATGGAATAGTGCATGTATGTCATCTAAAAATGCGTAATAAATTTTCCAGCAAAGTATAGACAGATATAATTTTTTGTTTATGAGTTCTGGTGGTCAAAGTTCTTATGTAACCACCAAATTTACATTATGGATTGTTTTTAATCTCAGATCCTCTACACGGATCTAGTCGAGAGTATTAATCGACCTTTCTTCAAAATCTCATTTCCACTGGTTCAGTAGTTTACCTTTAACTACATGCCTAGCTACCAAATATCAACGCTAGGACGCTATGGCATTTTTCAGTTTAAACAGAATATATATTTTAGTTTATCTCTCAGAATTGTTCTTACGTACTCTAAATTTAAACCAAATTCTTAAAAATACCCACTCATCTTACGACCCTGATAACTATACCTTTTAACCTGTAAGCATCTTTTTTAATGCAAATATTTGATATCAAAGTAACCTTTTTCTTTCAAAGTTAATATTTAAAATTGGAAAATAGAAGGTGGGTACAGCATCATCTAGCTATTCAGACAGAATATGATTTCCTGCGAAAATAAATGTATTAATAATTATATTTTTTACTTAAATACCATTCGTTATTTTTGATTAACATTCTCGCAGAATGTGTTGATGAACATATAAAATGTCATTGCTGACTGTTACCACAATCTTCACTGATTCCCTGGTTTATTTTATTGACCTAATAACATTTTTTCGAGGCCCGTAGTATTCTTATAACGTGTTTTTTTTAGCCCAGAAGTGGATACAGACGATTCGTTAAGTCTAAATAATATTTAATCCTCATTAAGTAGTTTCATTAATTTCTTGTTCAGAATGATCTTGTCATCAAAAATCAAATGACATTATGAATGACCTTATTGTATTATAAAATTTATTTACAATTATTTAATCTTTTACTTCGGGTATGAAATAATTTGATGAAGATCAACAGTTATTTATTTTTTTACTAATTTTAATATCCTATTTGATTACTCATTAATATGTGTAATGAACATTAATAATGTTCATACACTTTGTATTAGTATAAACTCTATCAGTATAAAATTTATCAGTATTTGTGTCAGTATAGAATATTGGATCTACCTACGATAAGAGTTCATAAAGTGTGATCATACGTGTCAACAAATTAGAATGAAAGAGAGACTGTATCAAATTCACATACATGTTTAACGATAAATATTATTTGATTCCAATTATAGCGGTCAGGGGCAATTCCTTTATGCATTATTTGTTACGATGTATTTATTAATTTACATATATAGGCTTCTTCTGCAATGTTGTTAAGTAATAAGTTGTCTTATACTTTCCACTTTTGATTAAAACAGGTTTTTACAGCATGTAAACTAAAAAGAAATAAGTGGTCATTGACCTGGATACAATATATACGCGTTTTAATTATTTAATCATAATTACTGAATAATTTTTAAATTTTTACTGTAATATGCTTGTTCTACAGACGGTTGATGGTGAAAATTACATAAAATAATAATTGTTATGAATACAACTTTCATCAAAGACTAAGGCTGTTGATGGTTCTCTGTGATTCCTGCAGATCTACAACACAATTGAAAGATATGACAGTTTGGAACTGTGCTCTCTCAGTTTAAAGCATATTTGTAAGACCTATATGTGAAAATTACGCTTATTTTTACTTTTTAACAAAAACTTAACATCCCTGTTACTGTTTTACGTAAGTTCTAAAGTCCTCCTACAAAATTCGGTTTTTCGAAGTTGAACTTAAATATATAATGGTCCATTTTGTTTAAAATAATCCTATCATTGATAAAATACTAAAATTTTATAAAAAAAAATGATTTTTGATATGTTAATAATTTAGGAATTAATATTGTTGACAGTTTTGAAATTTCTTCCCATTTCGTATAATTTTCATAAAACAAAAAAAATTGATTGTTCAAAAACAAATAACATAAAATTATAACTTAAAACTAACTGCACGTTTCTAGCGTTAAACAATTACCACAGAAATTATAAACGAACTAATAAAAATAAATACAAAAACAAATCATAAAAAATTGATAGCTGATTTTTTTTAACGGATTTATTTTCCTCAATTTATTCCTTACAGAATACTTAAAAAAGTTGTCTGGCATCTTAATAGATGCTATTAATGTAAATAATCCGAATTTTAGTGACTTACTTCCTTGTACGAAGTAAAGGAAGTATTGTGATCGCGAAAAATTTCAGTTTACAGATTTCAACGGAAATATTCATTTTGACCATCCCTGAATCCATTTTGACTAATTTCGGTGTGATGTCTGTACGTACTTATGTGTGTATGTACATATCTCGCATAACTCAAAAATGATTAGCCGTAGAATGTTGCAACTTTAGATTTAGGTCTGTTGTAACACCTACTTGTGCACCTCCCATTTTGATTGCAAACGACTGAACTAAAAGTGAACAAAAAAGCCCAAAATCCAAACAAATTTGAATTTTGGACTTTTTGTTAACTGCAGTAAAAAGCCCTCATTGAGAGCTTTTCAACGATATTTCATAAGTGGTACTTATTTTCATTGGCTCCAGAGTTATAGCCAAATAAAATTTTAATTAATGAAATATTTGGATCTTAGAATAAGGCAAATCGGTTGGAATCAGACTAAATTTATTAATAATAATAAATGAAAAACAAAAGAAAAATAACTTTTAATATTAAAAAAAAACCCAGAACAAAATTTAACAGAAAAATGTTTGGAATTTGTAAAAATTAAACAGCTGTTTTTAGTTCATTAAATTTACCTTTGAAAAGTTAGGTTGGCAACACAACTGTATGCTTCGAAATTAATTTGAATACTATTTATTGTTACCATAAAATTGTGGTTACTAGTTAATAATAGGTAGGCGGTTTAGTTGTTTTTGAAAATATTTTGATTGTGTTTAATTATGTTTAAGAATCAATTTATGTAGTATTTTTTGTGTTTGTTGTACTCTAAACTATACCTACATTTTTTTCAATTGAAAATCTGAATTTAAAAGAGCGAAATTCTCTTTCGAATTTTTTTTAATTCCGCGTATTCATGCAGAATATGCTGAAATGATTTTGTGTACGGATTATATCTTCTTAATACTTCTTCACCGCACCCATCTGCGGTGAAGAATACTGACATAGGTATCCTGGACGAGTATTTTCAAACCGTAATGTATTTTGTAGAATTTTTAATAATCTTCGTGAAAATGTTACTCCCAGGGCTGATATTTTATCTGAACGTCAACCGGTGCACGGTGTTGAAAGAAAAAATATTCTTCAGGTGGTGCAGCTTAGTCCTACACAAGCACGCGAAGAATTTCTACACGGTTCATCTTCATTATACTGTATGGAGAACATTACATGCTTATGAACCGGATCCGTATCACGTTCAGAAAGTTCAACACCTCCAGCTTTAGTGTACTAAAAACCATTGTTTTAATTTTTACAAATTAATAACATTTTTTGTTAAGTTTTATATTTAATAATAAAAGTTGATTTTTTCATAGCTTTATTACATCAATTTTCTCAGAATTGAATTCTTTGTAAGTTTGGATAATAAAATTTACACATTTATTTTTTTATTTAACAAAGTTATTACTAATATTTATTATTCACTTTAATAATATTTGCAATAAAAATAATATACTTTCATTATAATATAGTTAAGTGTAATAATACGTGTAATATTTTATTTTTTTATAATATATTACATTGTGTAACATTAAAATTAAAAAAACTATTAATTAATACTCTTTATTATTTATTTATTTTTACTATTTATTCACGTTTTATTATCTTATACTTATTTTGTATTATATAATATAAAATAATTTTTAATATAATTAATTTATTTTTCTAGATCATCTAGAAAAGGTTTTTTTTAAATGGCTGTAAACCTGAATTGTTTTTTACATAAGGTTAAAATTGAAGTAGAAAAAATTAAACATATGTAGAATATCTTCCGAAGCGGAATTTTTATCTTGGGAAGTTTTTATTTTTTATTTTTTTCTTACGTGAAAAATTAGGACGGGTTGCATTTTCTTAAATGTTACTTCAAATAGTGTACTAAAAATTAGTAATTATTTTCTTTTATTAAAAAATACAAGTTCCCAAATAATTTTTAACCAACTTAAAAAATGATGAGGTTCTCAATTTGATCGGGCATAATTTTTCACCAAGTCCACCAATTTAGATGAATCTTTTTTGTGACAATCCCATTGTGATTCTACATCATTATTGAGTTAGACTGGCCCTTAAAAGAAAAGTATGAGTGAAAAGCTTCGATCTAGATAGTTTACTTAGACGATTTTTAGAATAGTATTTTGATTTTATGAGCGGTGTGTTTTGTAGGCCTGCTCATATTTCTACTTCGATAACGTTACAAAACTAACAATAAATTTTTGAAAAAAATTTAAAAAAACCGAAAAAAGAAAAAAATTAAAATATATATATTTTTTTTAAATATTGCACTGAAAAGGAGAAAATAATCTTTTCACTACGCTCTTAATAAAATCGTTGAGACTTATTTTTTAAGTTCGGTGCCAAATTTTAAATGTATTATGATTTTTTTAAATTACTTTCAAATGATTCGGTTCTGGAGAATACAGATGACGAAATATAAGGAACTCCTTTCAAAGGACATATTTACAATAACCCACAGTCGGATTCTCAAGTCGATTTCTTCTATTGAATGAAGTTATTATAATTACTTGTCTTTAATATCGTTCAGTCAATGTATGACCATAATAAAATTCGTAATCCATATTTCTTGTAATCGTAATTCAGTCAAAATTTGTTGCCAATTTCAAAAAAATAAGTTTAAATGATTATAATGAGGGCTAGTAAAAATCTTTTTTACGTTTTCAGTACAATATTTTTTTTTTTTTAAATATCGAACGAATTTTGTAAATTTGCCCCGACGAGATATGAATGTAAATTTTAATTTTTCGTTTAACGTAGTATGTTACTTAATAATTTATTAGCTGTACTAGTTTAATAGGGCATAGAACCACTTTATGAGTTTAAAGTTGATGAATATACTTAAAAGTTCGGCTTGAAATAACAAAAGGTATCGATCGATATGGAAACTCTTTGTTACTAGTTTGTCCATTGTATACAACAAAATACTACTGATTTTACTTGAAGCGGGTAGCCCACAGTATAAATTCTGGCTAATAGTTTAATCTACATTCTGTAACATTTAACTGCGTGAACCTCCCACCGAAAGTGATATATATCTCTCAAATAGTGGTAAGACAAAAACTCCTTCTTCCTCGTCTTTCAAAATTCAACCTTGCGATATGATCCATTTTTTTCACTTTCTCTTGATATTAAACTCAACTGTATTTAGTTATTTAAAGTTTTATTTTGATATTACGTTATAATTTATATATTATATATATTTAATTTTCTTTTATATATTAAACTAATATATTTAATTTTTTTTAAATAATAAGAATCTAACTAGGTTTTGTGAGTACTTAATTATATTAACCGCCCCTCTTCCATTTACTGCAGCGTATATTTATTTACATTTCCAATTTATAAATTATAATAATTCTTTCATATTTTTTAATTGTGAAGGATTTAATTTTTTTGTTTCATTTAGTATCGAAGCAAATGCACATTATTAGTTTATACCCAATATTATGTTAATCCAAAATATATATATATATCTTAACTTATATCTCTTTTTTCTATTTGTACGAGATGACTGGAAAAAAACCTGTTCATGAAATTTAAAAATAAACCTATTTTATTACTTTTTTCTCAGCAATTTACGTTATTGAAATTTTATCAATGTATGCTATGTCATCATTTTAAATATTTTGTAGCAGATCTCCCCCTCTTAATTTAAAAAACACTCCTTTTGACTTTCACACATATAGAAAACATTTTAGTAGAAAAAATATTAAATCAATCCACTTTTGATAAAATGTATTTTTCTAATTCACATGTTTCTCGATGGGCGTTTTTCCCAAGTTACGTACTACCAAAAGTTATTTGGATTCTTTGACATTAGATAGGGGGTTCCTCAGGCTCAGTTTTGGGGCCAGTACTGTGCTTAATTTTCACTGCGGACCTTTCTGTTCCAGGCTACGTAACCATCGCATCGGCTCGTTTGCTGATGCTTGGCGATCCTGCTGTTGATGAAGATCCTCGTCTGCTTGGGGTCGCGGGGAAACATGAATTGGCGTTAGACCTAATCGGTGAGTGGCTATTAAAGTGAAAAATAAAAGTGAATCACAATAAATCGAGTAATGATACGTTTACGTTAAGGAGGGCTAACCCCAGATCAACCTAAACGGCGTTTTCATCCCGCATTCTGGCCGAGAAAGGTACCTCGGGCTCCATTTTGATCGTAGCTTCACATGGAAGAAACATGTGAAAGAGAAGAGAAAATAATTAACATCAGGTTTAAGGAACATTATTATTGATTATCCAATGTATCATAATCAATGATGAAATAGCGGAAAAATTAAAAAAGGTTTTTAAACAAAAATATGGGTTCTTTTCTTTTTAATTACTGAAAATTGGTACGGGTAGTAAGCGGTAATATATTTATTGCTTGTTCTAATGGCAACATGAATATTACACGTAACATTCATTGCAATAATATGTGTAAATTTTGATTAATTCGAGAAATTTCTTGCCCAAAATTGGGAAAAATACTAAACTTTTTATACAACCTCTTCTCAGGCATATATCAGCCAACAAAAGTTGACAGTTTACAGCAGAGGTCAGCAACGTTTTTGTCAGTAAGGGCGCAAAATTCAAAAGTTATTGGGGGTGCATGAAAAGTTATTGGGGACGCCACACTATTATTACGCAATTAGCAGTTACATTTGCCTTTAAAGTCAATAAAACAAAATTGTTCTTCCCAGTCAACATTAAAACAATAAATTCCTTTTCTTTTACAATTATTCATGACGGATTATTTATAAATTCCGTTTAACCAGTACGATACGTATTTGATAGTGAAAAGCGCGACTATCTCGTGCGATATGGGTACTAATAATAAAATATGGTCAATAATAATAACACTCAAAATACGTAGCACTCAGAATACGGTAAAATACTACCAAATTTATCAGAAGCGAGAATATTCCTACGTGCTAAGTAGCAAGTGTGTCGGTGTGTGACCTTGATTGCTATTTTGCTGACACTGAGCTTGCGCAATTAAATGTCTTATATACGCGCGACGCCGATACGGTTATTGGGCTTAGTAGGTGTGTAATATAGTGAGGACGTACTAAAATCTCATCGCGGGCGCCGCGTTGCCGACCGCTGTTTAAAAGCATAAGAAGATTATAAAAATGAAACTGGATTTAGTTTTTGCCAAATCTTACCAAGTTTGGTTTTTAACCACCAGCTCTTTATTAAATATCTGTAACTAGTACAAAAATCTTAAATAAAAGGTTTATTTTTTTGTATTAAATTGCTTTCTGATTCTGCGATTTAAATATTTCAGGTTAGCGAGTTAACATTAAACAAGAATTCTACATACAAATTATTAACTATAAACAATAACTTCTCGTCTTATTGTCTGTCTTTCCTTTGCAAATAATTAACTCCTTTGCAAAAATACATTTGTTATAACAAAATATTACTTACTTACATTTCGTTAAAACACACCAGTTTATTTTATCTGTTAACTTATTTATTATTATTGAGAATTTATAGTTACCCGTACAATTTCCCGATGTTTATTCGCACGAAATGCAATCATATATATGTTATGTATACTGCACAGTAATTAAATGTTCTCCTGATCGCGCGTTCCATGTTCTGTTGAGATCGATGTCCCATTTCGTGTTACGGAACGCTGTTTTGCCTAGTACCACAGCATATTACATTAAATCCATCACCTGTTACTCCCACGACATATATATACATATATAATTAATCATTATTATTACATTATTCATCAATTATAGTATTTTATTATTATATTATTACATAGTCTAATAATTTCGATATTTATTGTCATTTTTTGTTAACGTTTAACTCTTGTTCCGTTAAGATTTGTATATCCCAAAAGATATAACTATTAACTTTACTATTTTAAACATAATTTCAGCAATCTTTCATAAATTCGTTAACTTAATAAAATCCTGTATTTTCTGGTTAATGCACTTGTACTGACAATATATTAAACATAATTTTTGTAATTTCATGTTTTTTTTTTCTTAAAAGCGATTTACACTACGTAATACATTGGTTTGACAGTAAATCTATTTTCTCGTAACATGATACAATAACGTCGGTGTAATTAAAAAAATTAAGTCCTTCCTTAACTACTTTTAATAAACTCCGAGCTCATTTTAAAAATCATCCCTTACTTATTTTACTATGTATATATATTTATTATTATTATTAATGTATATAATTATATAACGATCTAAAAAAATGTTTTTTTTTCCTTAAGAAAGACTACATTTTGGTGGATTAATATTTCTAAGATTGATAGCTTGATACACTAACCTGGAAATGAAAAGTTGATATATTTATGCGACAAGAATTATGTAGTTTTTTTTTTTTTTTAATTATGAAGTGCAGCAGTAAAACGCAGCAATGACTTTAGCTTATTCCTAAACCCCAAAAATAAGTTTAAGCCCAAATGAAGATCATCAACCGCCAAATAATGTAAGAAGAGGATGAAGTGCTGAATAAAGTTTAATGATGTACATTATCAAACTTTATTGCTTATTAGGCTTCTTATAGTAAAGAAGAATGAAGTAAAATGTAGACTTGAATGCTCATCGATTGCTCTCGGTCTAGATATTATTTATGAATCATTTTTTCTTAGATTAATCAAAACTATACATACCGTAATAGTATGTATAGACCACTTTTTAGTAATTACTAAAAAGTGGTCTAAAGGAATATTTATTCTTGTATTATCTGGACCAAAATTAACTTTAAAAATATTTTCATTTCATGAAATATAAAAATTAGGTAAAAAATAAATAATTAAAAATATAATACAAATAATTTTATAACTATAAAATATTCTAAATTACTCGTGTAATTCGGTAAAAATTATTAATTATGTTACTAGTAACATTACTTCAAAAGAGTTTCTCTTTTCTGATACAGCATTTAATATTTTTAAGTGAAAGCGTAAGTAAAATGATATTCAAATTTCTTCAACATAACCGTGTAACATAACCTAAGGGCATATCAATAATATACAATAAAAGTAATTAATTTATACTTCATTTTGTGTGACAGAAAACTAATACTGAATTTTTAAAAAAATTTTCAATTAATTTTTAATAAGTATTAAAATCAATTACAATCTAATGAATCACTTATTTAATAGTAACAGTAAATTTTTATGAATACAGTAAAATTGATTTAATTTACTCTTGTATTATACATAAACATAATCGAGTTTCAGTTTATTATTTGATTACCAGTAATTTAATTTTCTATTTTCAGAGAGACGGTACTTTTTTTATACTCAAACGTAATGTAGTTTTTAAAACAAGTAACATATGGTTAGATTGTATACTTCTGTTCACTGATATATTTACAGAGTGTCCCGAGAGGTATTAGATAGACTTAAAGAACTGATCCACGACATTACAGTAAACAAAAAAGCTCATGTCGATAAATTTCCTATCTAACTTTATTTTCCTTCTGTTCGCTCATTTTGTATTTTTTCAGTAAAAATTTATATCTTAAGAACGAATTCAGATATTTTAATGAATTACATATGCCCAACAACACCTTTTACAAAATAAATAAGTTTGAGAATTTTATTTTTGAAAATTTCAAAATAGCGGCCATTAATCTTTTTTAATAATTAGTACTTACTGAATATAAATTTTATCGAATACACAGGACAACAATGTTTTCAACATTGGACTTGCTCGCAGTACCCCAATGTTGGATGTCATAGGTCCAGATCGGTTTTAGTACCAGCAGATTATTAGATAAAGATAATTCAGAACTTCTGTCCAACATATATTTGTGTGGGAGTGTATGTGTATTTATTTGTTATTTTTTCCTTAGACGTTTTGAAGACGACGCTAAATAAAAAACGACAGTTGTCCGTAGTAAAATTGATTACACCTATATAGACAAGTAGCTATGATGCTTTCACTGAATTTCACCATTTTTTTCACCAATTTTTCCAAAAAAATATTTCATTTTTACCAAAAATTTATTTACCAATTTAAAAAAAAAAACACCTTATTTGAACCAAACACGTTAAAACCATTTTTTAAAGTTATTTTTTCAAATATCTTTAACTATCATCATTTAACAGGTTGTTTTGCTAATTTCATTAAACTTTAGGATAAACCTTATTACGTAACTTGAATTTGTGAAAATTTTTATAATCTATACTTCTGTATTTTATTTTTACTGGTTAAATAGATCAAGTTAGAAAATTTATTACTATTTTTTTTTTTAGATAAGAAAATTAGTTAATAAATAATAAAATTTTTTATTATGGTCGTAAAAGATAAAAAAAATTTTGGATTCATAGAATTTAAATTTTAAATTCTATGTCGTTGTAGCCCATCAATATCGTTGCCTGCTGTATTTTTAATTGATCAGTAATCATCTAAAATTAATTCTTCTTCAATCTTTTGGGGCAGTGCAGTATTTTAATCGGAAGAAACCAAAGATATGTGTAAGTTATAATCTTCTTAATTCGTGATTTTGTATGTTTATTTATATTTCAATATTAGAAAACTTTAATTTTTTAATTTTTTAATTTTAATTTTATTTTTCTTACAAACTTATTGTTTTATCAAAGCGCAAAAACTTGCTAAGTTCTATTAGTATTTTTCATGTATTTATTAATTACGAGATCAAGCATATTTTAATAATTACATTCGTTCAACATCTAATATGGTGAGCAGTTAGCATCATCGTGATTTTGCAGGACTCTGCATCAAATGTAGTTAAAAGTATATTTCCTTTATAACCGTTTTAGAATGATCGTATTATTAGTGTATTTTAACCTTGGCTGTCAAGCCAACGGTTAATTGGCACTTCTAAAAGAGGGTGTCTTTACTGGACCTGACAATAGAAAACCTCTCAAAGATGATAATTTTGAGAAACAAATGAAAGTTGCAAAAAAGAAGCCTGGGGAGCCTTTAAAGACGTAGTAACCAACTTTCTGGCCGAAAAATTTAAGCTGTTCCACGAGCTTGAAGGTTCACTTCATAAATTCACATGTGGACTATTTTCCTGAAAACCTGAGTGCTGTTAGCGAAGAGATTGGCGAGAGATTTCATTAGGACATGAAAGAAATGAAAAGGAGATATCAAGAAGAATGGACTACTATGATGATGGTAGACTATTACTGGATGTTACACCGAGATAAACCCTACACAAATCATAGAAGGAAAAGCGCGAAACAGCGTATAAGCCATCCAAGAAACTTAGACACATGGAATAAAATTTTTATTTTGCATACTTCGTCATTAATGGTGGGTGAAAAGGGAGAGTAGTTTCCAAAGCCATGATGTACCTCAAAAGAATTATTAAATAAATAAAAATAAATTAATTTAAAAATGCCGTATAATAGAAATTTGGCTTATTTTGTGGCAATTTTCATTAGAAATTAAGGGTCAATGACTCCCTTGCCCTCCTCTTCAAACCACTCAATTGTTTAGCTATAAGAATGCATAGTATAAGCCAAAAAAAGTGAATATATTATATTAATTTATTGTAAAAAAGAAACTTTATATCTATTTTATTGTAGTATCCTATTTTCGCAGTTTTTCAACTTTACAAATTTTTAAATTTGCGATTTGCGGAAATTCCTGACATGATGGAAAAAACGAAGGTTATTTTTGAATTTAGCGTTAAAAAATACATAAGAATCAATTATCAAAAACTAAAATACACAACCATTGCAGGCTTGTGTTATTTTATTCTGTTCCTATTTTATTTAATTTTTTTAGTTTTAAATACAAAAAAGAAAATTGTTGTGTAAGTTCTCTCTTTGCCTTCAAGTTGCTGCATCGCCTTTATTTCATTTAATTATTTTTTTTTATTTTTTAATATGAAACATATACAAAAAAAACTATAAATCATGTACTTTTTTTTTACTATAGTTATAAATTATGTGACGCTGCTTTGATTAAGTGTTTGTCATATCTTTTCTTGATTAAGGAATTGTGTTCAAATAAAAGAGCAGTTCCTTCTCGTTATCCGTGAAATAGCACACCTATTATTCCTGATGTTATCTTTATACAGTAATCTATAATTACATTTTGATCTGTTCATTTAATTTAGTTCAAAGTTTATTTATTTAGTTATACAGATGCTGTTTTTCAACATATATTCAACTTGTCGAACTAAAAATCCCATAGTGTTATTTAAAGGCTTGAAAATTACAGAATAGTGGTCCTGTTAGTCAGCTTAAGCGGATTGTAAAAGCTAATACCTTCCAACTGTTATTAAGCTCGGTGATTAATTCCTACCTATCATGAGACTGCGTACTACTTGTTCTAAATAATTTGTGATTTACATTATCTACCTATTGTATTGTATCTACCTATAGTATTGTTCAGTTTAGAAAACTTAAGATTATCTTTATGGAGCATACATATGTTACCTTCAAATATTGTGTTAATTAAAAAGTGTCTTAAAAAAAGTTGGCAAATTATTACGTGACATTCCCGACTATTAACAATGAACAATTAAAAGTGTTAGAGCAAAAAACAGAACATATATTTTCTAAATGTGGAAAAAATTTGAAGAGAAATTTTCTAAAAATATTCATTTATAGGTTAAGCTTAACAAATTTACTTAAGTAATAATTCAATAAAGGTTAAAATAAGAAAAGGAATTTTTTCTGCATTATAGGTCTGGGAATCTATAATTTTAAAAAGTTTTACACATTTCTGATAGTTCTATATATTAAGTATCTTTTTCTTTTTTTTTTGTCTTCAGTCATTTGACTGGTTTGATGCAGCACTCCAAGATTCCCTATCCAGTGCTAGTCGTTTCATTTCGGTATATCTCCTACATCCCTAACAATTTGTTTTACATATTCCAAACGTTGCCTACCAGCACAATTTTTCTCATCCACCTGTCCCTCCAATATTAAAGCGACTATTCCAGAATGCCTTAATATATGGCCTATAAGAAATATATCACTTATTCTAAATTTAAGGAGTGCCCAGCGTAGAGCTTTTATTAGTATGCATTGGTGTTTTTAAAACATCCTCCTACAACGCTACTACCGTATTGGGTGGTAAAGGCTCTCCTAATCGATTTAGTGGTGAAAGTTGAGGCAGCCATGTGGAAGTTGAGAAGAGATCGGGAGGCCGAGGTGTGTGGATGCACTTTGAGCCTGGCGTGTGCCGGAGCGGAACGGTGAGCACAATCTTCCGAATATAAATTTCGTACAGTTTCATATTTCCCACTTGCGGAAGAGGCTTCAGAGCCTCGCGATGGAAGCATGGCAGCGGGAATGGAACACTACGACTAAGGGAAGGTCTTTGTATAATTTTATAAGAGACTTGGGGGATAGTACGCCTCAAGATCATTTTTAAGGACAACGGGGGCCAAATACTCACCAACCACGTAAATTTGTAACAATTTCTGTTCAGATTCCGCCTGGTAATTGATGAGCTGTCTGTCTGGTAGGAGGTCCAGTTGTTGAATGTACGTCTGCCTCGCTCTTGGGCGGACCAGAGCTCGAGCCACCCTGGAACTTAGAGGTCAAGAGGAAAATTAGCCACTCATAAATGGCGATTCAGTGTGGCGTGATCCGCACTGTCGGACCGTGTGGGAGTTCCTTGATGCAGTTGCATTGTTCAACCGGTATCAATAGTTTGCTTAAGGGAGGACTGTCGACCATCGATCTATAGCTCCAAGCATTATGAAGGATGGACAGGTATTTGCTTGCATACAGACATAAGCGACTGACGAGCAGCGCTGGCGCGGCAACGAATTACTGTCCTTATTTTATTAAATTGACGAGATAATTTTTTAATTTATGACGCTCATATATTTTATTATAAGACGGGGTGCGCCTTCCTTTTTAGAAAATATATGACATGTGAACGACTGGACACAAAAGCAACTGTGTAATAGACCGTGCTTATACCGTTCACGCAATTAGATTAGCTCCAGAAGCTATTAGGAACTAGATCGCTTAAACTGTTTCAAGGTACAGTAGCCCATCGAGGGACGGACATTCGGTCTCATGCTTTAGGCCGACCGAATGTGGTGATGGCGAGAGAAGTGCCAGTAAATCCAATTAAAACTAGAATAATTAAAAATAGTTTAGTTAACGAGTCATGGTTATGATTAAATTATTAACTTCTGACATTCAATTTAAACAGCTGTTCACCAATGCATCATCTGTTTTTAATCATTTTTACCAACTATTTTGTAATGAATAAAAAATGTGGTTTATCTGAAATTGATATTTTTATTTGAAAGCCTCCATTTTGTTTTTATTAATCCTAGAAGGTTGAAATTTTCACAGAACATTTTTAGAACCGTCGTTAAAATTCTGTAAATTTTCAATAGAATCGGTGGGGAATGAGTGAGTGATATTAAATCAAAAGTATATACTTCTTCGCGGGACACTCTGTGTGTGTGTATGTGTATATATATAAGGAGATTACATTTTAAGTGAATGGTATTTTCGTACTCTTCATAGCTCAAAACATAAAGAAAATTTCAATTTCCCCTTCCATAATCTCATCGTGCGACCAAAAGTAACATAATACGTTTCTCCGAAAAGTCGGTAAAGATAAAAAGTATTGCTATGTATATAAATGCATAATTAAATAAACTGTTGGAACTATCCATAGAATAACTAGATAAATTATTGTGTATGGACTACTCGCAACTAATTATAGTTTGTTTTTGGTTATATTGTCTAATTTCAAGAAATTTTTATTATTTGTAATCCTAATATTAAACTAGTGTTTAGAAAATTAATAGATAAAATGTAGAACTTTCTAAATTCTAATGAAATAATTTAGGTCGTTAGTTCTTGTAGAATGTTTGTAGTTCTCAAAAATTAATATATATATATATATATATATATATATATATATATATATATTTATATACATAGACGGAAGAATTCTAGACTACTACAATTATTTATCTACGTAATAATATGTGAATTAAGATGCCAAGAGTACTTAGTAACGATCTATTTTGAATTTATACGCGCACAAATGACTTTATAAAATTATACATCAGTGATAATAACAATAAATTTAGTTTAGGAAACTACGTTATTTTTATAAACCAACATGCTTATACTGACTTATATTGATAGACACAGTTGTAAAATTAATGAAGCAGAGAAATTAAAGGTTAAAACTACATTGAAGAAATAAAAATATTACATTTCGTTTACAATAAATAATGCTGTGATGAGATCAAAATAATAAAAGTATTTACAAGATTCTTCGAGAATATTGTTTAATGAATACTGACTTAACACAGAATAAATCATCTCAAGAACTGAACAGGTTTGTCTTACCTCCTTCATAAAAAAAAATGATGAGGATGACAGCCAGAAGCCGAACTATGATTTGATCCTACTTTTACTTTTTCGTGATTTATGGCTTTATTAGTCGATGTAACATTAGAAAACAAAATTAAAAACTGAGAAAATTATTCAGTAAGTTATTTGGTTACTCAGTGCGTCATCAAACTATAGTAAAATGTTGAAAAGAAACAATACCTCTTTTACTAACGACAAAAAATAAATTTGATTTTTCTAACGCTTAATAAAAGTAAAGACAACTACTTAACAGCAGATAATCAAACAAAAAGTTAAAGATATGTGGTAAAGTAAGTGTTCTTTCTTTTTCCTGTTTAGCCTCCGGCAACTACCGTTTAGATAATTCTTCAGAGGATGAATGAGGATGATATGTATGAGTGTAAATGAAGTGTTAGCCTTGTACATTCTCAGTTCGACCATTCCTGAGAAGTGTGGTTAATTGAAACCCAACCAACAAAGAACACCGGTATCCACGATCTAGTATTCAAATCCATGTAAAAATATTTGACTTTACTAGGACTTGAACGCTGTAACTCTCGACTTCAAGTGTTAGAAAGAAAGAAAGAAAAAAGCAATGTGATCAGATAATTTAAGATATTAACGATTTTATTACAAAAATAAAATAATGATCTAAAAATTATGATTAAAAAGAGATTATAAAGTTAGAAGATTATTCCTATTTCAGAATATAGTTGAAAGGAAAACGAAAATACATAATAATTTTATTTATCGATAAATTGGAATTTTATACAATCGAATGAAGTAACGAATATCCATTCCTACATTTCTTATAGGGCCATTTTTATATAGTATTTCATGTTGAATAACTTTTTTCTAAAATAAAAAAATAGAATATACGTAAAATGATACCAGTATTATAAACATTATGTCTGATCTACATTCTTTTAACTCATAACATATAATTATTGCAATATTGTAACATATCTTGCCAGTACAATTTTGGGTTTCTGGAAAAATTTGTATTTACAAATTCGTAATCTAAATTCTAAATTATCATCAAACATTATGCACTTTTAAAAGATATAGAGGTATGATTGAAAAATGTTAAGACAGGTGCTAAATGTTAAGACACTGTTCAATAGGAGGGGCCAGGTTTGTCGGCGGATGTGGAAAAGGACGCGTGTATTGTCTTAAAAGGTTCTGAAAAGATTACCGTGGTATCTTTGCTCAGTAGATAATGGCAATCAGTAAAGACGTGTTTTCGGTTCACGGCTGATTATTGATTTCGTAAAATTAATGAAAAAACGAAACAAGTTTGTGTCTTTTTTTTAAAAGGCAAAGCATTTTCAGAGATTTATGTCTTAAAAACAGCTTTCGGAGCTAAAGGTGTGAGCCGATCAATGTTTTTATCTGGTTCAACAGATTCAAAGGTGGCCGCTAATCAGTCAAAAATGACCCCCGGTCGGGCTGGCCTTCCACTTCAAAAACCAAGGAAAACTTTGTGAAAGTTCGCCACTTAGTACACTCTGACCACAGACTTATAATTATGGAGATAGCTGTTGATCTGAATTTAAATTTCTTCGCGCTTCAGTCAATTTTTACTAAAGATTTTAAGTGCGTCGAGACCCGCGAAATTTATTCCGGAACGGTTGTCAGAACAACACTCTACGGTAGAAACAACACTGACTTGAAGTTCTTGAGACTTGAAATGTCCCAAAAACCGATTAATCGGGCCGAAACTGACTCAGACTTGTTAAATAGGGTAATTACAGGCGTCGAATCACGGATTTATGGGTATGACACAGAAACAAAGGCATAATTATTGCAATGGAAGTGTCCAAGTTCACCACGACCGAAAAATGCGCAACAATGTCGGTCGAATGTGAAAAAAATTTTCTAGGGCCCAGAAATATTATAAAAGTGTTCTTCAGCGTTTGCGTGAAAATGTGCTATAAAAAAGGCCTGTACTCTGGCGAGACAAGAACTGAGTCTTGGTTATATCACGAACGCATTGACTCATCGTGCGTTCTCCTCGCTGAATTTATGCCAAATTCCAAACTTCTATGCTTCCGCAACCCCCCTACTCCCCTAATTTAGCTTCTGTCGACTTCTATCTGTTTCCTAAATTGAAATTTTCTTTGAAAAGGAACCGATTTGACTCTATTGAAGATATCCAGACTAATTGGGAGAGTTTTTGACACCTTTAAGAAACAAAATTTCCAGGAATGCTTCCAAAAGTGGAAACCCCGTGGAGTCGGTGTGTTCAGTCAGTAGAAGACTATTTTTAATGAAATCCAATACAATAGCCTGTAAGGACTCCCATTTTTAAATTAGAAGCTCTTAAAACTTTCCAATCACCTCTCATAAAATCTAATAATACTTTTGAAATTTTTGTAAAAAACAAAAATACAGAAAATTAGTAAAATAATATGAGTCATTAGTAAGGAGGTAAATTTCAATCGTTGATGATTCCGAAACAACTGTAACGTTTCAGGAAGTAGGATCCTTGAATTTGAAAGGTGAAATATAAAGATGAAACGCCTACGGTTGAACTACGTTTAAAAATCCAGATCATGTAAAAAATCACTGAAGTTTAATAACAAGGAAGAAATTCCACTTCCTGCTATATTCACTTATTAGTAACCGTAGTAGAGGAAGTTTGAGAAATGGAAAATAAGATTACAGAACATCTACAATAAGATGAAGGTATCAGAGTAGCAGAAAGTAAAATGAATTGCAAAGTTCGCAGATGATATGATTTTTTTAAGAAATACAGTTAAGGTGATTTTAAAAAATTATTTCAAAATAAAAAAGATATTACGACAGAATATGGAATGAGAATGAATGTTAGAAAAATAAAAGTAATGAAATTAATAGACAATAAGTCAATAAGTCTGCACAAAAGAAGGAAAATTTTTAAAAATTGAAACAATACAGATTCTTAGATACGTTGTTAGCAGTATAAAAGCAAAAGTGAAAACGAAATACAAGAAGCATAAGAATGTATAAGGACGCATTTAACAGATAGAAACAAGATTTAAGTAGTAAAACAGATTTAGAGTTGAAAAAGCGACTTCTGAAATGTTATCTTTAGAATATACTTCGATATGAATGTGAAAAGAATACTAAAAAAAAGAAAGGCTGAAGGTATTTAAAATGAGTGCATGGAGGAGATTGGAAAAAATTAAGTGGGGAAAAAAAATTAAAAATGAAGAAGTAAAAATGAGAATGAATGAGAATAGAAGTTTAATCAGAATAATTCAGAATAAGAAATCTAATTCACTGGAACATATTACGAAAGGAGAAGGGATTGATTAAAGTTGTGTTAGGATTTATAGAAGGTGCAGAAAAAAATAAAATTGATAGATCAAAAAAGAACAGGAACTTAAAAGCTTAGTTAGAAATAAAGGAGAATGGAGACAGTCTTGGCCCAAAGCAATAAATATAAAGCTACAAATTATGTCGTTTGTCTAGTATCTTATAAAATGCAAACAGCAGTTTTATTTTCGTTAGATTTACAAATTACATCGATGTTTCTTGATACTGAATTTGGCGCCTGTAATTTTAAAGTTATTTCTTAAAAATTAATTAATTAGTTTTATGAAACTACATTTTAATAGAAAAAAACAAACTTCCTATTCTCGGTACGCTGTACGGAAATAGATCTAATTATAAATCGTTCAATCAGGCTCTTACCGAAGAGTAAAGTTTGGTTTCAGACAAGCATTTTATATTGTATTCAGAAGATTCCTAATCTCTAAACAAAATTTGAATTTCTTCCAGGAAAAAAAATTATTTTTATGTCGGATATTTTTATAATCGTATCGTTTATCCATTTACCAAAAATATTCTTAATTAAAGTGAAAGTCAGTAACGATAGACCTATTTGGATTCTATTTTTTGTCACAACATTTTTTTTTTCTTTTAACAGTAACGACGATTTCTAAATACCGTTTTATTTTTTTATTCATGAAGATAATTTGATACCCAATTAATTCTTCATATATTCATTCATCACATATCGCGTTATATAATATTTTTTTATGATGATTTATTAAATTAATATATGACAATAAACTTATTACAACACTCTTTATAAAAATTATCATAGGACATCACTATTGAACGGTAACTGTTCAAAGGAAGAGACTATGAAACATCGCCCGATTGTTGTTCGCCCCTGTAGGCAACGTTTCAAAGCTTTCACCGTTGGTAACCTTAACAAAGGTTAAAGTTTATAATATTGATGAGTTTTATAGTTACATCCTTTAGTTATATAACTATTAAGTTAACAAAAGGTAGGCCGCCACTTGTTCTGATCTGGCATTGGTAAATAATCACTTAATAATCGACATATATAATAGATTCCTTCCAATTTCTTTTTTAATACTCTACAATAATCTTATTCGTTCTATAGCATGACCGTTCTCTTTCATAATTATATATTATTTTAATTATTGTTTACTTTTATTATAATTTCTTATTATTAAGTTTTTAAAATGGTATTATAAATGCAAATTATCACCTACGAATTAGAAGGAATTTATACTAGATGTACATTATCTCACAAATATATATATATATATATCTTAATTTTTGTTTGATATTAATTTTCACAGTTTTTTTTTTAATTCACCATAGAAGCTTCGAAGCTTGTACGTGGGAATATTGAAATGACATTTTTAGCGTATGAATAATGTCATGCATGACCGGGATTCGAACCCAGGAATTTCGGAGGATAAAAGATGCAGTTGCTACCACTCCGCCACGGAGATCGAAATGACGCCAATTTAAACCATCTGAGGTAAAAAAAAAAACCATTCGAATTTACTTTCTTTGATAGTAATGTTTATTATATAATCTATCCTTATTTTCAACAGTGAAATTATAAATTGTATTTCAGATATTGTATACTCAGATAATCATCTGACTAATTTATTTTATTAAAATCAAATTAAAATCGAATAAACCATTTTTGTGATCAATTATTAAATCAAGAGTGGGGCTGGTAAGCTGAGTAGTGAAAAAGTACGTTTATATTCTAAAGGTTACAAGTTTGAATTAAAGCAGCACAGACATGTAATAGCTTGTAATCTGAGAAATTACTCTTCCAACCACTGAGAAGTGGAATATATAAGACAGTATAAAGTGATCTATATTGGTACACAGCACATCGTTTGTGGTGTTAGCCACATCACACGTATTACCGCTACTTATATAATTAAAAAGTAACTTCTCAATTTATACTGATCCTCACTTTAATCTTCCTCAATCCGTATTCTTTCTTGTAAAAAAAAAAAAAGTTAAGAAGGAAATTTTTACTTTATTTTAAAGAATAATAATTTAAACCAGTAAAATTTTAAGCGTTTTTTATTAGAAATTGAACTGCTTTTATTAATCTAATATTGAACTGATCAATGAAGAACGGGTCAGATGTGCAATTGTGCTTTGGAGTTCTTATATATGATTGAAATGAGAATGCTTAAGATTATATATACAAATTACTTCTTTGCAGCAAGTTTACCGGTTATGACCTAATATTATTGCTAATACAATATCTAATGATACGTGAAATAAAATATTGCAGAAAACCTGTTTGTTGGAGGTTGAAATCCGATAAACAAGTTAATCATACTTTTCCTGGATTGGAACCTGGGATCAGTAGGGTAGTACTGGTGATTATGGTATCAAATTTCTTTTAGTTTTGAAAACAAGTATTACTGATACATTGAAATATTGATTATAGATTTATCAATAATTTGATATTAATATATTTTTTAAACCATTAATAGAAGTTAATGGCATATGCACAAACTGAATATATATATATATATATATATATATATATATATATATATATATTATTGAATTAATAAACCGTCTTGAAAAAAAAAAATTGTACATACATTATTGTGATTAAAATAAATATCATTTCGTAATTTATGTAATAATGAAATTAACTATCTCTTATTTGAAATTTTATTCAATTTTAACGAAGTATTATTGTTAAAAAAAAAATAGGTTATTCTTACGAAACCAACAGAATGGAAGGTGTCACAAATAACAATGATCCAAAAATTGGGCAAATCTGTAAAAGATGTATCTTCATGTTGACCTATCAGCCTTTTACCTAATTTCTGTAAGATCTTTGAGAGACTCTTCCTCGGACGAATTAGACCTATATTTTAGTAGAATGCGTTGTTATTCCTGACCACCAATTTTGTTTCTAGAGTGGGCACTCCAGCATTGAACAAATTCATAGAATTAATGTCATCACCAGCTGACTGAAAAGGAAGAAATACTGCTCGGCGGTATTTTTGGATTTCCATCAGGTTTTCGATGATGTTTGATTGCCTGGTCTACTTTGCAATCTTAAAATGAGCCTGCCAAAACCATATTATTTCGTATTACGTAACTACCTTGATGAACGGTTCTCACAGATTAAATACGGCCAGGAGTAATCAGGCTTTTTTGATAAGAAATCGAAGAGTTTCGCAGGGTACAGTATTGGGTACTGTTTTGTATTCAATCTACTCTACAAGGCGATTATGGCAGTGGACGTTAACCCAACAGTAATATCGGAGAAACTGCAGAGTTAAACTTTTTTTGGCACGAGTCTGCCAAGATGGAGTTCACATCCCTCATTGGGGCAACGTACGATATCTATATCTAGGACTTCATTTGGACCGCCGCCTAACATAGAAATCATATGAAAAACAAAAGAGAAAAGTTAAATATCAAGTTCAGACAATTGAAATAATTATTAGGAAGAAGGTCCGTGTTATCGTTAAATAACGAATTATTGTTGTACAAGGCATTTTTAAAGTCAATATGACTCTACGGGATACAGCTTTGGGGTACGGCAAGCAACAACAATACCGACATCATCCAAAGGTTCCAGAACAAAGTACTGAGTAAAATTTCGGAAGCGCCATGGTTTGCAAGGAACAAGGAGATCCACGATTACCTATGGATGCTATCTATTCGTGAAGAAATCCACCGGCTAAATTCAAAATATGTACTTAAGCTTAACGCGCACGAAAATTATCTGTTTATTAACCATTTTGATAATAATGAAGTTATGAAACAACTAAAGATGTATTGAATATCATCCTTTTGTTAATTAAATTTTTTATATTTGTCCAGTGTTAATTTGTTATATGTTTCTTTACTCATGTATGACTTGTAACAATTCTTTTACACTCAGTTGCTTGTTTTGTTAACCATTTAATTCTGTTGTTATATGTTTATTAGTTATATTTTTATTCGTTGTATTTTTTGTTGTAATTTACTGTGTTTAAACCTTTATATTATCCTGAGAAGTATCACTGGATGCCTCCTTTTCACGTCATTATTACTTATAGTTTCATTTTTCAGGAAACTAAATTGTAAATAAAGCAATACCCAAAAATACTTTTACGGAATCTCACTTTAATTAGATTTAAAATAATATTTTCATGTAGAAAAAATGATGCCATGGTAAATTGGACACATCTTCTATAAATAAATAATAAATGCTATAATTAAATAATGATATAATAAATGCTATAATTGGACATCTACTATAAATTAAATTATATGCTATTATACGATAGCTATATGTACGGTATTATATCAATGATAGCAGTTTGATCTTGTAGCATTTATTTAATCTTATTCACTGCTCTCTAACTCGAGAACAATTTTTTTAAATAAAAAAATCTTAAGTTTAAGTAAAAAACATATATTAAAATACTTTAATATTATTTGTAGATCATAAAAGAAAGGAGGTGCCTCTTTTTTTGTTTGATGACATGCCACATATGCTTGAAGCTTGTGCGTAGGATATGGAAATATGGAATTTTATCTGATTATTTGAATCGGTTTATCGTGACAGGTGAGTACGTTTGTGATATTGATATTGGTATAGGCTCTTGCTGTAAACCGATTCTCCATTCCAAGTGGAAAATCTGACGTCTTGTCCTCTTCTTTACAGCGCTTACCTGTTGACCTCTTTATTCAATAAACATAAAAAATTACTTTTAGAAAAATTGTACATTCTAAGTTTATTTGATTAATTTATTTGTTAATCTGAACTCATAATGGATCGATTAAATTGTGATACGTGTCTCTAGGAGTTAGAGCTACTGAGTTCACAGGACTTCATAAAAAAAGTAAAAAAAATTGTTTGAAATTTATAATCGATTTAAAATGCTATGAAAAAATCTTTGAAATATGAAAAAATTATGTAATTTAAACAAAACATTTGCCGAAAGCAAACAATCTAGTTTTGATCGGGCTATTATTTGGTACCTCAAACGTAAAAATCTCAAGATTCGTCTTGGAGTTATTGATCTCTAAGCCCGCCGCACATAATATTTATTCGTAATAGGTTTTTATAGGATTTACATTTGGATCTTCCAATAAACATCGTCTGTGATGTACGCATTCAAGTTTTTTTTTTATTACGACCATTTTATAGCACATAACAAGTTTTTAACAATGTTGATATTGATTACAGAAATTTTGAAAAGATAAATAAATAAAAATAAGCAAAAGAGACTTAAATTTGATTAAATTTTTCATTAACATTAATCCTTAATCAAATGTATGAACGTTTGCTCTGCAGTGATTAATAGTATCCTTAACTGATGCTTACTAATTATTTTCTAACAGGCTTTCCTATGATCAATAGCAGAAAAGTCTGATTTTTTCAAAAGGAAATCAAACAAAATTCAAAACCAGTGATTATTTTACCCAAAATTTATCAGTTTTTGGGGGGGATTTGACGGGGAGGGATTTAGCGAAAAATCTATGTTCAGATTTCCTTTGTGATATCAACTTACTATATAAGTAAATTTATAATATATGAAAAATATCATGCCTGAAATGGTGTACAAACATTGAACAAATTAATGTGATTTCTTTTCCAGTATATAATAATTTTTTTTTATAAACGTACCAGCATTTCCATCTCGGCTTCACCCGCTGTATATGGTTACTGGCGTTTCCCATCGCGGTCATTTTATGTTTTTTACAGGTGAAGCCAATCGCCTAGCACGTAAAACAACAGTGACTTTGGCGAGTTGGTCGAGCCGCCGCGCCGTAATCGTTGCAAACCCTTAAAAAAATTGAAATTCAAAAATACCCAAAAATGGTTTTTAGGCCTTAAGAGTATTTGCATATCCAAATCTAGTGAATATCTTGTTTAACAGTTAATAGTTAGTACAGTCAGAAATGGGGAAAATTTGCAATCATTGTTCAATTTTTTTAACATTCTTCACCCCTTTGAAGGTCGAATTTCGAAAAATCTAGAAATTGGTATTTAGATATTCACATGAAGATTACACACATCAAAAATCAAGTTGATATCTTCATTTTTTTACCAAGAAATAAATAAAAAAAAATTCCATTGTTACTCAAATTTAATTCTTTAAATTTGGAAAAATCCTTTCTTATTGCACTTACACCGTAACAAGAACGTGTATATTAATTTTAATCAATTTATCTTCAGTAGTTATTGTTGGGAGTTGATTATGAATTACTCACATGTTCTCTTATATATATATAAGTTATGTTATAGTAAAATCCTGACACATTGCATTCTATAGTCCACTTGTGTTTCATATTACTTAATAATAAGAAATCGGGGATGAGGGACAGCCCTCTGCAAATCTGCCGTTGGCACGTGCTTGCATGAGGTACGGGGACTGTCGCACTCTAAAGCGAAAAATACCGAATCCCGGCGGGGATGCCTCACTCGGGATGACCCCGTTAGAGGTATTGGCATAAAGACCGAGTTCCGGCTCCCGGAGTGGGGACCTAGGGACGGAATAGCCGGGCCTGGTGGATCCTACTCTGGGAGTTTGAGGCGGGCGCAAAGTGAGACCCGACCGGCGGGCCGAGACGTGGAGGCCCGTTAGATTAAACGACACTTTCCTGGGCTGTGTAATACTACAGGATCCGGCCCACTATATTATCCGGCCCATTATACTACAGGATCCCGGGAGAAGAAGAAAAATGAAAAAAAACTAAGAAATCCACCGTGTTGTGGAATACAATGCAGGTGCATCCTGCTTGCACCTTGTACTAAGTGTACAGAACAATTATTCAGTCCTATAGCAGCCGTCATGGAGTAAAGTCCTGCAGTAGTAAACTAGTTCGATATTGCATCATCCTACTCAAATCATCATGAGTACGTACGCATAATGATGTTAACAGTTAATTATTTACGATTACATGTATACTAATTGCAACAACATTAATTGTATAAATACAGTTCAAGTTTATTTAAAAACAGAACTCGTTGAATGTAAGACTTAACTTATTTGTGTGTATATATATATATATATATGTTAGGTGAGTTTGGAAAAATATTTTTTTTTTTTAATTTAGTTTGTAAAACTTAATTTTTTTTTTATGAAAGATTTATATTTCCGTACATTTTTACCTCTATACTTTGGTGTAGAGAAATGTATAGAAACCTTTTTTTTTGTTATAGATATTTATTTACAATCAGTTTTCCCAATTGGAACCATAGGTATATCATATGACGCACTGTGGCATAAAAGAGGATTATCCAAAGACATTTTTTTAAATTAAACAAGTAAAAACGACAATAGGTAAAACATAAATAACTGATAAAAAATTAGGTTGGAAATACTAATGTTAAAAATGTCCAAAAAGTGAATAACATAATTAAGACAAATAGTAAATAATACAAATGGTTAACAATGATAAACTGTAAAATACATTAACAATCATCAATCCGAGATTCATATCTTCCTCACAACTAGGATCCAAAACTCACTTCAGTCAATTGCATCACAAACCGAATAGTCATAACCGGTCTGAAGAATACAGATAATAAACACAACAGCCAAAATGAAGCGAGCCACAGGTAAACAGAAGACCATAAGCTATAATAATAACAGTAACAATAATAAGTTAGAATGGAATAGCAAATAACCCCGTACACAGATCAGACTCGCCAGTAACCTAAAACTATCCAAGAAAGCATATCATTTTAGTCATCGATATCCATCGCCTACTTACAGTAGATGGAGACTTTTCAGCTGTCTGATCACCCCTACATTGTTCAGTTCAATTTAAAGCAAAACGATTAGTATGCGTATTCAGTTAGGATTATGTGTTTCGAACCCAGACCCCTAATATCCTCACAGACAAACGGGATATCCAGATGTCCATGAATCTTATTATTTCTAACAAACAAAGGAAACTCCGCTATTATCCTTAGTACCTTATTGTGAAATCGCTCACACTGATGTTACTCATAATTGAATTCGTAAGTTTAGAACGCCTTATATAGTAATACCTTGTCAGACAAAGAGAGCTGAGAACCCTTGTCTTAAAGCCAGAACATCTTCTTAATCTTAATGCTAAGTTCCTTCTGCTTTTCTGTCCGTATCTTTATATGTCTTTGAATGTATCTTTATATCAAGCGACGATCTAGATGTAATCTAGACCGGGACACTCCGCTCCCGGTGTCTGAGGGCGTTGCTCACGTATTTTAGTGATTATGGCTGACGGTCGTGTGGGTAAGTAATAAGTTGGTAAGTAGTTGAGTAAGTAGGCTGGTCGGCGAGTACTTGAGCGACAGGTATGTGGTCACCAGCGCGGAGGGGCTGTCAGTTACAAATGAGATGGTGTGTGGTGTCCCACATGGATCGGTATTCGGTCCTTTGCTCTGGAATATTGCTTATGGTGGTGTGCTGAGGAACGAGTACCCGGAAGGGGTCACTGCAGTCTGTTTTGCTGATGATCTGGCACTGGTTGTTGTCCGTAAAACAGAGCTGGAAATCACAGAGAAGGGCTCTATGGCGATCCATATGGTGAGCGACTGGCTCGCTACTAGGGGACTGAAGCTCGCAGAGCGGAAGACGGAGGCAGTGGTCATGGCCGGTAAACGTAAACTTGACCCCATCACGTTACGCACCGGTGCGACCGAAGTCCTGACCTCAGGTATGGTAAAATACTTTGGAGTGTGGCTTGACCACCAAAGGTCGTTCCAGGAGCATGTCCAAGAAGCAGTAAGCAAGGCTAGGAGAACGACTGATGCCCTAGCCAATCTGTGCGGAATCGAGGTGGCCCATTCACCGGAAGAAGGAGACTTCTTGCTTCGGTGGCATGGTCGGTCTTCCTGTACGGGGTACCAGTTTGGGCTAGGGCTCTTAGTACTAGGCGGGCCAGGGAGCTCGTGGACGGCTTACAGCGGGTGCTGGCTTTGCGGATCGCACGTACCTATAGGACGGTTTCCAGCGAGGCCGTGTTTGTCATCGCCGGGGTGCCGCCCCTGAGTCTCATGGTGGAGGAGAGGGCGATGAGACTACGGGGTGCTTTGCCAAGTGTCGCTCGCGATTGGCTTATCGGGCAGTGGCAAGAGAAGTGGCAGGCGTCGCAGACAGGTGAATGGACGAGATGCCTCATCCCAGATATCAAAACCTAGATAGGGAGGAAGTCCGGAAACCTGTCGTACGAACTCACTCAGTTTCTCAGTGGCCACGGTTGCTTTGGCGCTTACCTGCATAGGATTGGGGAAGAGCTTCCCCCCTATGTAGGTATTGTGCAGTCGTCGACTCCCCGGAACACGTGGTGTTCTGGTGTGGGCGCTGGTATGATGTACGGCGCCCAATAGTCGAGGAATTCGGGGTATTGGTGGTTGAAAGCGTGGTTACCAAGATCCTCGAGTCGGAGGCTGCGTGGAAAGCCGTAGCTGCTGTAATGGAGGCCATTTTTCGTGATAGAAGACGGACGAGGGTGAGTAGAGGTTGTCTGATTCCTGTTCGTCCCCTTGCATGTTTGCTTGTGTTTGTTGCAGAGTGACCTTTTGCAGGGTGGGGACTGAGTTAAACTTAAAAAGCGGGTCTGATCTCCACCTGCTAAATTGCAAAAAAATAAAGTAGTTGAGTTGTGTGTGTGTGTGTGTGTGTGTGTGTGTGTGTGTGTGTGTGTGTGTGTGTGTGTGTGTGTGTGTGTGTGTGTGTGTGTGTGTGTGTGTGTGTGTGTGTGTGTGTGTGTGTGTGTGTGTGTGTGTATGTGTGTGTGTGTGTGTGTGTGTGCGTGTGTGTGTGTTTTAGTTGGTGGGTGTGAGTTTTGTGTACACTGGGTGAGATTTGTGGGAATTTAATTAACTTTTGAGTGTACTTTGGTGGATAAGTTATGTCTTGTGGCCATGTCTTCATGATTGTTGTGCGCTTGTCTTGTATTGGCTTGATTGTTTGAATTTATAAATGTGTGTGGTACGTCTTAAAACCTGTTGTGGTAAACACCTTGTAAAGGTGTTCTATTTTTTCTGGATGTTTTCCTCCTTTAGGTATTTGTGGTGTGCAGTGTGTGCATGTAGTGGTCTGATGTTTGCTTGTGGAAACCGAATGTGTGTGCGGGCGCTTACCCCCTCCTGAAGTAATGCTTTATTAGCGGTTTCCCAGGAGGTGGGGTCGCCAGGGGTGAAGGTTTACTCAGTAGTGCGCAGGAATACAAACGCATTTTCTCTAGCAGCTTGAGGAACCTATTAGCGAGTCCGACACTGCTTCGGCGCCCGTAAATGGGGTTCCTCTACCTCAAAAAATTAATAAATAAAAAAAAATAAAATAAATAAAATTCCATGTATCGAAGTGTGGAATATCGACATTATCAAGGTGAACTCGTGGACAGTTCCCTCTCGTCATTGTAAATGTGTCGTGGTTGAACTAAGTTGAGTTAAACTTTATTTTCCATCTGCGCAGACACATACTGATGACCTCTAACGCCGATTGAATTTGGTATAGAAAGTGTAGAAAAATATAAATAAATATCTAATTATCTTATTATTACTATATGAATAAATATCTTATTTATCTTTGTTATTTTTCGTTTCAGTTATTGGAATAATAAATTACAACAATCTAATGAAAAAAAAAAAAATGAAAATACATATTTATAAAATTGTAAAAAGCTTTACATTTTAAATTCTATTCATTGATGTCAGTAAAATGCACTAATTGTTATGATTTTGTAATGAGATGTGGATTATGTATCAATATAATTGTGGCAAAAATAATACTTCATTTAGTTTAAAAGAATTTTCACTTTACAAGGACAATCTTTAATGAAACTGCTTTTATTCTCCCTAGGGAAAGCGAGAAGCTTTTATCATTTATATTTTAACAGGTACTAAAATATAAATAAATAAATATTCATGTTGTCATGAAAACAATAGAAACAATCATTTATTAATTCTATTCCTTTTATTTCAATTATATTATGGTAAAAGGCAAACAGTTTTATTTTCAATTTTTGTTTTATCATTACTACCTTTACGAACTTATCTACTCATAAAAACTGCTATAGTCTTTTATTTATTCTTTAAGAGTGATATTCAATACGTAAAACTAAGAATTGTAAGTGCCCTGCTTCGCCGTTCGTATTTTATTATAAATAATGCAGTCGTTAGTATATGAATTTTACTTGAATAAAATTCTATTTTTGTTTCCTTCATGTTTTTGTTCAATCTGCAACATAATTCATTCGCCAGCTTAAGTATTCAATTGTAGGAGCATCTAAATTTAATTTCTAACAATTTTTATTACAAATAATCTAGCATTAAATAGGTATAAGCAAAATAAATAGATAGCTAAATAAATAGATAAGGTATAAAAGTGATAAGCAAAATAGTGAACAGATATAGAAACATATTTTATTACCAATGTGAGACTTCCGAATAATTTTTTTTTTAAATCTTGCCTCCAGATATTTACAAATTTGATACTTTTTTAATATTTATTTTAATATTATAATCACATACAAAAAAAAATTAATTAACTTCAAAATTAATCTTACTAAAACATATTCTCAAAACATTTTGAAAATAAATAAAATAAAATAATGAAATTTAAGAAAAAGAATGATGAATTAATTATAAAGATAAAACAAAAACACGATGTAAAAGAATTCCAATAATAATTGTTTCTTTTTTCAATTGATGAATTAATTCACCCCAGTAGCTTTGAAGCTTGTACAAGGAAATATGGAAATGGAATTCTATTCATACAAAAAATTCTACACCAGACCGGGATTCGAACCTGGCAACCTACGATGAAAGGACGAGACGCTCCATTACGCCACAGAGATCGACATTTGGCCGTTAAAATTACAAAGATTCAACTATGGAAAAAGTAATAAAGGAAAAACGCTTGGAAGTAAAGCCTTTATATAGAAAAGAAATTTATTAATCTCAAATGTAGATTTAGAAATTAGAATATAAATATTTAATTTTAAGAATTTACTTTATGTCAACAAAATGACTATTAAAAAATTAGAAAGTTAAAGAATAAAAAGGATTTTAAACCATCAGAGTATTGAGAATTAGGGTTTGATTAAACCTCAAAATTAAGAGGTTTCCAAGACGAATGTGAGAAAAATAAATCCGTAGAAAATTCTAAAGAGAAGCCTAAACAGGATAGTAGATCGTACATTACGGTACCAGATTTAATAGATTTTATCTAAACGGTAATATTTGTAACGGGAGATTGATTTAAATTTGCTAAGGAGATCTTGTTTACAACGTTTATCGAATAACCTTTACTCGATAAAAAATATACGTTTAGGTATACTTTTTATCTTCAAGTTCTAAAAAGAGATAAACTTATTCATAAATACCAATGTTTGAATCATATGAATTTGAATACTTTTTTTTAAGCTATTAAATTAAAACATCGGTTTCGTGTACCGTTTCGTCATACTTTTCTTTCAAAGAAAACATGCAAAAATATACATACTTAATTAAAACTTATAATTACAGAAGTAATTTTAAATATTGCGGGTTTGTTCGGTTGCGATTGCTGAAAATGAGAAAACAGTAAAATATAAGGTTTTATGTCACTTATAGTTCTGATTTTAACCACACATACCTCCCTGAACGCGCATGCATACACGCAATACAAATAACTTGATTTCTTGTTTTACCTGAAATATATGTATACAGAAATGTTATTCTCTTCCTGAATCTGCTTTGAATTACCCAACACTTCTAACATCAATTTATTACACGTTTAATATTGTTCTTTGTTTACTATTACATCATTAGATTGGTCTTTACAATATATTAGCATATTTATTACGGAAGCTTATATTATTTTGTTTAATGTGATAAATCAAAAATGTTTAGAAAAAGTAAGTGCATGAAAAAAAGTTTTACGTTGGTTTATTATTACGTATAATTAATCAGAATTCTTCCGTTGCGCATTGTCTTTCATACCTAAAATTTTGAATTTTATGCTTTATCAATTTTTATAAATAACAGAATATTATGCAATTAAGAACCAAGTTAAGTAAAGGTTTTTCCAAATCTAACAACTCCCTTTTAATAAAAGCTGAAATAAAAAAAATAAAATTTTCCAAAAAGCTTTTCTGCATTTTTAGATCCGTGGTCTTTAATTTCAAAAAATTGTACAAATCCCTTGATAGCTCTATATATGAAATGTAAACTTTCAAAAAAGTTTTGAAAAATATTAAACCGAAAGGAGGTCGAGAAAAACAACAAAAACATATATATTAATTTTGAAGTAGGTGGGACTGATTTTTTGAAAAATTTTATTTTTTTGGATTATTTGTACATGCATTGTATGTAGAAAATTTGCAATAATAATTTTTTTTAAAATGCCTCTGAAGAAAATCAAAATTGGTTTTTCGCGATATCCCCCCGATCTCCTTAACGAATTTAAATAAACTTTATATAATCAATGTCCCATAAATAGAAATGATCGACCCAAATTTGAAGTATTTGGTTTGGTCAATCTTAAGATGTAAGGCCAAAATCAGTGCGATACAGACGTACATACGTACTCACACACACGCGTACATAACTGTGTTTTTAGATGAAGTACTTGAACTCTAAAATTTAAAGGCTTACAAAAAAATAGATACCCCATTTTTGACCAAATCACCGTACGTTCCCCTTTAACGTAGAACCGTGTTCTAGCTAAATTCACCGGGAAAGTAAAATAATTTATTTATGCATTCAATAGATGTGTTGACATAATTTTATAAAATATCGGCTTAAATCAATTAAATATGTTTCTTCTCAATTTTTAACAATCTTCTATATTAATGACTAAAAACAAAATGGAAAACGGTTGTAATTAATAAAAGTTGCTTAAAAAATTGTTAAAGTATTTAAATGCTAAAATCGCAATTTACTCCTTTGCTCTTTATACCAACTTCAAAAACTTTGTATTCGTTATTACACTCACGAAATGAAGACAACTCACTTTATTCTCGTTTTATTAAAATCAGTTCAGCTTTATTTGTTCTACTCCAGAGTAACAAAGAAACTTGTATGTACAAAAAAAAACTTACCGGATCTTTTAAGGTGCAGTTTAATTGTATATCTTTTTTTAACAAAATTAAATAAAAGAAAAAAAGGATTAAAAACGCCTGTAATTAGCACATATAAATATATAAATGAAAATGTTGTTAATGTCTATTGTATGTTACATTTTTTACGAGTACTTGATTTAATTCTAAAGTCTATGAAAAATAGTGGAAAATATTAAAGTCAATGTATTACTAAGATATTACTCAGATAAAATAAGTCGTATAACATTTATAATTTAGAAAATGATGTTGCAAAATTATGAAATATGTATAAATATTTTTTAAAATAGGGTATTCGATTTTTTTTTGCCTCACATTTGTTTATTTACGATCGGTTCCGATTAAGGGACCACAGGTAAATCGTATTACAAAAAACACATGATAAGGGGGTTTCCAAAGAACACCCTCAATATTCATAAAGATACAAATAAAGTACATGCATATATGTACTTCATATATATAAAAACACTCGAACCAAATAAGATCACATAGGTAAAGAGTTCACAGCAGTTTAACAAAAACAAACAGAAGAACGTTTATATCATTATTAAACAATAGACAAAGACAAATAAATAGTAACATAATAAGCACACAGAGATAAATGGAAAGAGGCAAGGCTCCCCAACAAAGTCATAAACGGATGCTCACCACGTATGTGATATTGAATCAGCTTAAGAGTCACTCAGATTTTCCCAAGTCCAGCACATGTAGGAGTTCCAGTCGCCCGACATCCTAGCTGTTGCCTAGGAGATTTTTTATTTTTTTATTTCCCCCTTCCCACTGGGCCAGACATTCAGTTAAGTCTCTCAGCCCAGGAGAGTGTCCGTTAACTCAAACGGGCCTTCCCACCTACCGGATCGCCGGTTGGCTCTTCATTTCATTTTTGCGCCCACTCTAATGGGGTGTAAGTACCAAAAATGGTGCCCCACTGATTCGGGTCTTACATTCGCGAATCCCCAGTCCTAATCCCCGTGGAGTCCCCAACCGTTCATTTGAGCCGGCACACCTCAGAATGCCGGACCTTGCGGCTGGGGCTGTCCACCCAACTCCAACTAAAATCCTCGTCTCCGTCCCTCAGCATCCTTAGCTCTTAACACAACCGTTGCGAATGTATCGATTGCCCGCCAATTTTCCGCTGACGCCAGCATATTTAGAATCAGGTTTTCAGATCTTAGTTCAGCTATTCCTACTTGAATGCGATTCAATAATACAGCCGAGTATAATAATCAGCCGTATAATAATCAATAATAATCAGCCAAGTGAGAGTTCGTAAGTACCTGAGTGTTTTTTTTTATAAGTTTCTGTTTAGCAACCACATTAAGCAAGTAGCGGCTGACGCCGTCTCAGTGATGTACAGACGTAGGAGGATTGCTCGGAAATACTATGGGTTTTCGGGCCGTCAATTGTACATCGTGTACCGTGGTGTCTTTGAAAGCATGACCTTTTACGCGGCGCCCGTTTGGGCGCATAGGTTGGATATGAATAGAACACTTCCTCAAAATTTAAGGGGTGCCCAACTTAATTATATGTACTGGTGTTTTTAAAACAACCTCCTACGCGGCTACCATCATATTGGGAAAGGCACTCCCAATCGATATAGTGGTGAAAGTTCGGGCAGCCATGTAGAAATTGCGAAGAGGTCGGGAGGCCGAGGAACAGACCCCTGTGGCACACCCCCCCAAATGTCTGAAAACTCAGGGAACCGCTCTCTGTATCCACCACGAGAATTCTTCCAACACCATGGGAATGTTTTATTCTCAACGCCGTAATTGGCAACATCCGTCATTTCCCATGATGCACGCTGAACCAGACCCTTTAATATAGAGGCCGAGATACCATCGGGTCTAGGACTCTTCCTATCGTCCAACCTAAGTATCGCAGCGGAGACCTCCTCAATCGAAAATCGCCATCGCTCACAGTTTATCTTTTCATTATTTTGACTCTCACTGTCCTCGCAGGCAAAGGCTAGCTACCTCTCTACTCGCTTGTTCTTCCGTGAGAACAGGCAGGCGCCTTCCAAACCGCTTCATTACAATCTGGTACGCCCTCCCCTGGTAGCGTCAACTACTGGTCTTCTATCTTTTGATTTCGTAGTTAAGTGTCAATGTAAGTTTGTGCCGCTGATTCATAGGCTATACCGTCGGCCCATCTGAGTCTCTCTGTTTGCGATGCCTGAATCGCAAATGCATCACCGCTGGTTTCGTCTCATCTGTACGATCTTAGGTGACCACCAGTACACCGATTGATATCAGCGGTCTCTCCTCGGAATCTGATTAATGTCTGATTAAGTTCTGAAGAACTTCCGGTGTTAGATATCTTCCATCCCTGATCTTCGTTGATGCCTTCTCGACCATTATTGCCTCTTGTCGTTCTATGAGTCTAAAGGGCTTACCTTTAGACTTATAGAACCGATCTTTAGTCGGTCGCCCTGAATGTAGGTTCCATTATCTCACAGGATGAAGCTAGATGTTTGCTAGCCGTTTCATCTTCCAGCACCCTCCAGCGACACCGTGTGTAATCCCAGCCACCGTTCAGTAAAGACAGATCGAGAACTGACAAATGGCCTCTAGCTTCAAAAGTCGGGTTGCCGTCATTGTCTGCACAAAGTCTGCTAGTATCTCTCCCCGCCTATTAGTATATAGACTATCTTCCACAACTACTTTACAATTAAGGTCACCCATAATGATAACCTTCTTAACGGATCGAGAAACAACTTGTAATCTACCAATATGATCGTCATATAGTTGCAGATCTTTATTGGGACTAATATACACCCTGACAACAACCGCACTAGGCAACTCTACGGCTATTAGGCCACGTCCCCGATGAAACAACTTCCCACCTAATCTACCACTAACATTTTGGATAGCTACATCCCCGCCGCACCAGCCTACCATCCGCCTTTTGTGACTGCCTAGGATATTAACTGCTAGAAAGGTCACATGATTATCTAACCGCCGCCTATAATTTGAACCGAACCGTTTGACTTCTTCCCGAACATAAGGTAATTCTTAGTCATGAATTTCTTCGTTCCGTGCGAATCACGATGCTTCTGAAAAGTATTTCGCCAACTTATTCTGGAAACGTTGTACAATTTCACTGTTACTCTTGCTCGTATTAAATCTAAAGACAGACTGTTCAAAATCCTTTGCAAAGTATAAGTTGAGAATATGTTCATAGAATAACCATATATATATTACTTAATTTAGTTTCCCTTTCTGTTAATTTTTGAAAGAGTTTCACCTTTTGCTTTCTTTTTAATAACTTTCAGTAATTTTTCATAATAAATTTTATTTATCAATTTTTATATTTTACTTGCTTAAAAACATATGTATTTAACAAAGCAAAAAATAAATAAAAAACACGTTCAAATTAAACAAGATAATAAATAAACAATATTATATTATAATAACTGAACAAAAATAACTGCATAACATTACATGACTTGATAAAAAGTAAAAACCTACCAAACAACCTCACTATTTCATAACTATTAAATCGTTAAATGAGAAAAATATTATACTTAACAAACATATTTTACCTTATAAGATGACAATTTTACTTGTTTATTAAATATGTAGCTTACAAATTCAGTCGTATGAAAACGTAAAATAAAATTATAAATTTTAAAAATATAATTGAATAGGAATGATTCAAAATTACAACACTTTGAGATTTGATTTTTTTATATATAGTGTAAGTTTTGTATAAACACACATCCAAAATCGCTTTGTTTTCGAGTTGCAACTAGAGGAATATTTCGCTTCGATTTTTGTTCTAAGGATAAAGTGAAGCCGTAGTGAAATTCTTAGTGACCCAAATTAAGGGATTTGTTTGGTGTTTTATATATTTGTTGATCTGAAATATTAAATAAAACAGTTATCAGAACTAAATTTTACATAGATTCGGAGAAAATTATTTCAAAAATGGGAATTGAGAAAATGCTATTTTAGTTTCTTCTTCCTCTTAGCCATCTCCAATATATTAACAACGTATGCCTCTTCATGATATTTCCATTCCTCGTGATTTATTTTTACCTTCATCAAGTCTCCCTCCCATTCTTCTCACATCACCCACCCATTGTCTGTCCGGTCTCTCACTCCCTCTTTCTCACTCTCTCTCTCTCCTGCCATATATGGCTGCTATTCGAGAAATTTCCTTGCCCATTTCCCTGGTTCCATTCTTGCCACATGGCCTGCCCACCTCTATTTGCTTTTAGCTATTATTTCTCCGACATCCTTTACTACTGAGATCTTATCTAAGTATTCTTTTCTTTATTTAGTTTTACTTTCAACATCAACCTTACCATAGCTCTCTGAGTTTTCTGCATCTTATCTATTACTATCTATTATTGAATGGAAAGTGTTATTGCTTCCCAAATTGTTTGTAAATAAGTAATGATGTAAAATTTCATAAGGAATTAAACAAAATATATAATCAAACTATTTATAGATTACTACAAGATTATGTTTTAATGAGGAAATTTTTTTCAGCTATTAAATAAAACCTTTTTTCACATTAATATGGATAAAATTTGGTATTATTTGTAATAGAAATCACATTTTTCAACATCATTTTGGTTCAAAAATGTGTATTAAATACTAGGTTCCTGTAATTTTGTGTTATGATGTGCGCCGACTAAGAAGCATTTTGTTGCATATAGCTCACAGGACCCCGCGAATGAAATTTATAAAATGGTGTGAATTTTCAATTATAAAAATCGGATAAAATGTGATGAAAATTGGATGTGGATGATATAGAGAATTTTATTGTTTCAAATTTTTTATAAGTTGGCAAGTACTTATTTTTTTATTCCATAGGCGGTTTACGAGTATAACTATATTTCGACTCATTTTTGCTAAAAAGTTTCTTATATTCAGCTAATTTCTGTGATTCATATAATGAAGCAAATGCACATTAATCGCTGTATACCCATTATTATGTCAATCCAATATATTGATTTACATCAAAATATTTTTTTCTGTTTCTACAAAGTAACTGGAAAAAATTGTGTAATGAAATTCAAGAATAAATCTATTTTATTACTTTTTTCTCAGAAATTTATATTATTGAAATTTTATGAATGTATGCTATGTCATCATTTTAAATATTTTGCAGTAGGCCTCCCCCCTCTTAATATAAAAACAAAAAACATCTGACATTCACGCATTCAAAAATATTTTGCAAGAAAAAATAATAGGAAAAAAGATTAAATCCATTCCACTTTAGGTTAAATTTATTTTTTTAATTTACATATTCCTCGATGGACGTTATTCCCAGGTCAGGTGCAACCACAAGTTATCTGGATTCTTTGACATTAGATCGGGGATTCCTCAGGGTTCAGCACTGGCACCGGTACTGTACATAATTTTCATTGCGGCTATATAACCATTACCTCATTTATTGATGACACAGCGATCCTACCGTTGGTGAAGACTCTCGTCTGCGCGGGGTCTCGGGGAATCTTCAATCGGCTTTTTTAAGTGAAGAATAAAAGTAAATCGCAATAAATCGAGTCACGTCACGTTTGCGTTACGGAAGGATGACTGTTCCCGGGTCAACCTAGACGATCCTTCTCGGCATCTTGGCTAAGATTAAAGTGGATCAACCTAGACGGCGTTTTCATCGGTATTCTGACCAAGTACAGTACCTCCACCTTGTCGTCGCGTGACATAGAAGAACCATGTGAAAGTGAACAGAAAACAGCTAAACATCAAGTTTAAAGAGCTTTATTGGTTACTAAACAGAAATTCAGATTTGTCGCTGTCCAACAAACTTTTAATATTCAAGGTCATTCTGAAACCCATTTGATCGTATGGTATATAGCTTGGGTACGACGAGGAAGAGGAAGATTGAAGATATACAACGCTCCCAGAATAAGTTGGCGAGAATCATTACGCAGGTTTGCTCGGAACGAAGAAATTCATAACCATTTGGAACTGCCTTATGTCCGAGAAAAAATCAAATGAATCGGTTCACATTATTAACAACCGCTAGTTGTTCATATGTACGAGTACTGTTTAGGCTGAATCTCTTAGACAACGGTAGTAATGTCATGCACTCAAACGCCTTTAAGTGCTGGATTTGGGAGAGTCTGAGTGAGTGACTTGGGCGTGGACGACAGCTCTTAAGTGATAAGCATCTTCTCTACGACTGATGAAGGGCCTAAATTTCTTTCATAAATAAATAATGTTACTGTTTTCTTTCAATTTCCCTTTGTCTTGTAATATTATTTGATTTTTTGTTATTTTTATGGACTTTTATACTTTTTATGGAGTAAATCTGTTCAAGTGCATTTATGTAAATGTACTATTGTCTTATGCATGTATGCTTTACGGGAGATTCACTGGAAACCCCTCATAAATTCTACTTACTTATGGTTCCTTCTTGGAACCGATTGTAAATAAATGAAATGTAGTACAGAAAAAAAAACCATGTTCAGAATGAATTTTTAAAGAAAATAGCGTCTACGGACCAAAATATTTTGTTGTATTTTTCCTTTTTCTTTTTTATTTCGAAAATGGAACTAAGAATAGTTTTAAATTTTTATTTCCAGAGATAGAATTTTTAACTGTTATTCAGAATTGTATGCTTTGAATACTCAACTTAATAGAATTTAAGCTACTTACATTGATATGTTTTTAAACTTCCAGATAGGGTTTCTTTCCATCATCTTACAAGAGCATTTTTATTGTAATTCAATCACTTTTTTCTTCTTTTTTTTAACCTCCTGGACCACCGTTAGATATTGCTTCAGAGAATGAGATTAATGACAAATATAGCGCGTGAAAATGCCATGCCTGGCCGGGATTCGAACTCGGATTCTCCGAATGAAAGGCCGAGACGCTACCACTCGCGCCACGGAGGACAGCAATTCAATCACTTGGTACCTATTTTTATTACACGTTTCCTGCTGTTGAAAGAATAACATAACGGAGTATATTGTAATTAGGGTGTATGTATGTATGTATGTATGTTTGTTCCACCGTAGCAGCTTAACATCTGAACCTATTTAGATGTATGACCCCGCGTTGGAATTCTTACGTTACTGGGAGTGTCGTAGGTATATAAATATTTATTTTTTTTTTTTAAATAAATTCAAAAAATTTAAAAAAATTATACTGTATACAAAATTGTCTTTCGCACGCTCTATAATTATCCTAGATTAAGGAGGATGCTTGTCAGCAATGTTTCTTTTTGGCAGTCGTGTTTTTTAATTTTTAATATTTATCTCTTGTAATAAATGATTTCAGATCGATATGAATTTGGAAAGTAAGTAAAGTTTATTAAAAATGTTCTCATGTAACTTTTTTGCCATCTAGTATTCGAGGAATAGATGGTAATTTAGCTCGTCATAACAATAATAATTTTTATTAATATTATATAAATAATTAATAATATTGTAATTACATAAACATATAAAAATTATAAAAGGATATTATAATTTTTATAACCTAAAAAAATTACATAATTTTTTTAAGTATGATGTAAAAATTCACTTAATATTTTATTATCGTTATTTTAATTATTGTTTTTAGATAGTTATTCTACGCTGTAACTGCGTAAATTACTCCATGCTAAACTTAACACTTTTACTTTTTTGCAATAAAATCTAATTAAAAATGAAATCCCGCAAGTACATAAGTAAAACATAACTAAATTATATTCTTATTTTGATATAATACGCCTATTTCAACTTATATAACATGGTTATTTTACTCCGATAGTTGATATACGAATCTTTTAATTCGTAAAATTTCAGTTTTTCACTTCACGCACCGTACAGTACAATCTAATTCAAACATATTTTCTTAGTATTAAACCGTTGTTAATTTAATTAACTGATGGGTTTTTACCTAAGAAATTGTCTTCTTTAACATATGTTAAATCAAGAAACTTCTCGAATATATGAATAACTTTTAAATCGACAAATACAGGAAATTAATATTTTATAATTACTAAATATAAATTAAAAGGATTCATAAATTTACCTCTACATGCGCTTTTGAAGAGCAATTAACGAATTTTTATTAATGATTTTGAAAATATTTAGCGAATTAAAACTACGAAAAATTAAAAAGTTGCTATCATCCTGTCATGCTAATACCGGTCAGATGACTGAAATGTGTGAACGTTTTTTCCAGTGTAAATTTATTTAAATTTTAAATCGGATTAGAAAAAAAAAATCAGAAAAACCATGATGAAATTACTTATTTTTAAGAGTTTTTATAACATTAATTAACATTTCTTTAGTAAATCTTTAGTGTGTAAAATATTATAATTTTATTTATCCTCTAAGATAATGAAAAGCAAGAAGTAATTCAAATATAACCGTTGATTTCTAAACCAAGTATTCAAAATATTTTCCTTCTACAGCTTAATATTGCGCCAGTTGTGTAATTAATGTTTTGTGATCAATTTTTTTTCAGTCCAAGAATACAGAAATTTGATTGTGGTTTACGTTAGCCTACAGTTTCTCAGAAACAGAATTAAAGCTAAAAGTTTTCTTCTGAAAAACAGCTGTACAAATAAATATAGTCTGAACAATGTTGTACACTTAACATATATTTGTTGAACAAATATAGATATATTTGTTCAACAAATATATGTTAAGCGTAAATAAGATTATTTAGATATGTTTAGATATTATATAGGCAAGATTTCCACTAGTTTTAGTGGAAATTCTTCTTTCCTTCAAAATTATTTTACCATTTCTTTTACTTTCCCGTCTAGATAACGAACGCTATAGCAGAGTTATAGCTCTAGAAGGGAAATATTTTAATCCTTCCAATTTTGGCATATGCGGTTTTCGCCGGATCTTGACATTTTGACGCCTAAGAACCTAAAAAACCGGATGGAAATTTTGCGGGTGTCAATGTTTGTATGTACGTGTGTTCGGTGTTGGTCTCTAAATCACCTTATATCTCCAGAACTACAGGACCGATTTTGACTAAAACTGGTCATTGGTCTACAGTTATTCTATATATGGAGCATTGATTCCATTAAATTTTCAACTTAAAAGATCAAGGGAGTGAGGCTGTAGAGCAAGGTCATCCTCAGTATCTGAAGTTTTTGCTTAATTAAAGTCATATTTTTCTTAGGCAATTAAAAAATAACAATATCTGCAAAAAAATTTTACAAAATCGCTCCCCCACCCCAAAAAATTTCTACCTACTGCTATGTTGTGACGTCACAGATGAGCGGTAGAATTAAATAAATGAGTAATATTTAAGTGTAAAAAAGTAACTCGGTCTGGCTGGGTCTCAAACTCGATCACCCGGTTGACTCTGTACATGGTGCATTAAGCCTCGTGGCTACCCTAGTCTGCCGACCGTACAAGCGAATTAAGTTCTATGTAACTAGTGAAATTACACTAGTTTAGTTAGTGACGACTGTCGCCACTAGTAACGCCACACCCGCGCGAATTAAATACGATATGCGCGATCTCTTTAGTTAAAATAATTGAATTAAATAAGCGAAAAAAAAATTTTTTTTAATTAAATCATAAATATTTTAAAATAAGTTGCGTGTTTATATGTGTATAAGCCTTACATCAGAAACAACCCACAGTTATAGGACTTTCCTGGGACTCAACTTTAGCCGCGTGACGGGAAAGTCCTACAACTATGTTGTTACTTTTTTAAAAGAAATTATGAATCTATGTATGTAACATAATAGCGTTGTTAAAATGTGTTATTCAGCGGGAAAAACATTCTTAACTTTTTTAAAAACATTGTCCATTTTGAAGTAGGTGGTCGGAAACTGTTTTTTAAATACTTAAACAGCAGATTAAAATACTTAAATAATAATTTCAAAAAATTAACACACATACTTAAATAATTTTTTTTTAAATAATCTGTTAACAAACTTATGAAACATTGTAATCGCATTTCTGGAGTAAAAAGTTGAATAAAAGGGAACTTTTATGCGTAATTTGCAATAATTCCTACAGGTTTCATTCAAATAAATGAAACTCAGGACAAATTAGAAAAAACTTTATTTTATGTGGTCCAAAACTATTTTTTATTCATTTAATGATTCATAAAATATAACTTGAAAATTAAAAGTTTTCTTTTGTGATCCATGCTTATTATATAGTATATTATTGACAAGTATAATCAAGAAGTATTATAGTTCGGTTTCTTTTAACTACAGCAATTCACTTCATCGGCTAGTTTAAATGTATTTTTTTTTAAATCTTTAAATATATTTTAATTAAATTTATTTTATCAGTACATTATTTAAATGATGTTAACGATAAAAGTTACTCGGTAGAAAAACATAAATATGCCAGACAAATAGAAATGAACGAAAGATAAAATGAAATTTTCGCTCTAATTAACTGATTTCCTATGATTAATAATAACATTCATTATCAATAGAGTTTATAATTTATTAATATCATAACTAGTGGACCCGGCAATGCTTCGGTATTGCTAAATTTGAGGTTATGATTAAACAAATTTTCTATTATATTTTACATATATTATCTATTTCGTTGTTCTGTTAATTTCGCTGTTTCATTTCTTCTGCATTCTCTCATTCTCTTGGCTCAAACTGTGTCGACCAATATTTTATCGCTTTGGTCGCACTGTTATTTTTAAACTGTAAAAGTCTTTTCTACTTTATAAATATTAATATTATTATTTACGTTTTTTTACATTTTTGCAACTTATGAAAACAACGAAACGGACAATATTACGAAAACAATAAATTATACAATATTAATTTAGTATTAATTTTCTTTCTTCTTATGACCCCGGAATTTTTTTCTTTCTTTTTTTCATCCTACCCCCGGGCCGCTACAACAAAGCAAAGCTCAGCCCAGGGGGTTGTCTACTCAAACGGGCCTTCCCCCGTTCATAAGTCCGGGGGGCCTTCCCCCCGGGTTTATTCCCGGCCATAAGTCTAGTCCGACAGGTCAGCCCGCCCGTTAGATCTTTTCATTGCCTGCCTCTAACTCCTAGGGCGGGGTATCCAAAACCGATTATGTCGTTCCTGGACCCATCCGAGAAACCGGGACTCAATCTTGACGCCAATGCCTCTAGTGAGAGCACTCTGTGTAGGGCACTCACACCGGGCCTCATTTTCACAAAGGGATGAGGGAGTCCCAGTGCGTCATTACCGGAATGTTTAACACAGTTTAAACCTCACTAATCTCACTACTATATAAGCCATTAAAAAAAAGTATAAATAAATAACCTTAAACTACTTTTACTAAATTTAATGTCGTTGAATACACCGGGAGATGTCGTATATATCGATCGTTGTCTACGTCAATATCGACTTCCTCAGATAGTTATTACCTGACCAATATTTTGTTCTGGACGTATTGTTATTTAAACGTGTAAACTAATAACATGTTAAACACTTTCGGGACAAATAATAATAGATTGTGAAATTTTCAGCGAAATCGGTTAAGTGGTAGTATTTTTTGAGTTGCTAGGGCACACACAAAACGAAGATTATCTTTTATTTACATAGATGTTTAAAGAGAAGATTAATTAAAGATTAAATTTAGAGGTTATAACGTTCAATCTTACAGTACACTTGTTAATCGTGAGATATGATAATAATGTAAATAAATTATTTTGAGGTAAATTTAATTACGACCGCTACTATTTAAAAATAAATTTAAAAAATTGTCTATTTAATAACTATGCGGTCTTTTTAAAGTTTCCCATTACTAGTTAGTTAATCACGAAGTGCTAAAATCACGATTAGTAATTCGTGGGAAATAATGTAACTTGCACAACCTGCAGGTTATTCAATTATATTTCCCAAACGCAATATTTTAATTTGTCAATTTATATAGTTTTTCTAACGCTGAATTTCCTTCCAGCTTTAGTTAATAATTTCATTGTTATTCTTATTATATATTTTTTTTAATTCTTCTATATATTTATACATTTATGTAAAATATTTAAAAAACTTAAATTATGAAAATGTATAGATTAAATTTATATCATAACACATAAATAATTTTTAAAATTAAATCTGTTAAAATATAACGGATCAGTAGCATAATTACATTTGAAATTATAGTTTAATTTATATATTCATCTTTAATTAAATATTATAAGTATATGCATACATACTAAATAAATCATATTAAAAATTAAATGGGGTAATAAATATCTTAATGAACAGGTCTGACTAGTAAAAAAATGAAAGATTACTTTTTAAAAATCTGTTATTTTTTCAGAGATGAACTTCGACAGTAAAAATATTTCAGACAATCCAAATTTTAGTTAATTTGATATTACATGGATTTGTAGAAGGTAAAAATTATAGAGGAATAAATTACGGAGTCCTCAAGAACCGTTTACAAAAATTTAGAAGTTATATCTGTTCAGGTGAGTTTGAAGATTAATAACTTGCTCTTTTTTTTTTTTAATGATCATATTGGATCACTTAAGACAAATTTATGTTAGTTTTCCTTCTGACTTTCTTCGGTAGCTTGGACTTCTGTATTTTCCAATATTTCTTTAGATTATCGGATATGATCTTTCTTAGTTCGTCCGAAACCCTTACATTTCGGGTTCCTTTGTCTGTAAATAAATATCCTGTTTTTAGAATTCTATTGATTTTTGGTTTATCATTTGCGTCTTCAATTTAATTTTAATGACGGATATATATATATAATTTTAGTTTGTTTTTAAGATATACGGAAGTCATTCCGATCGTTTGAATTTCGTGTGTGTAAAAATATCTTTATTCGGGTTTTTTTTAGGGAAATTATCAAAATATATTTGCGTCCTTCTTTCGACACAGTCCCCCGTCACTCAGTCCACTGAAGGCCTTTCGATGCTAGTGCCGTTCCGACTAGCAGGATGATGGGGCAACCCACTGGGTTGGTCTAGCGGTTAAACTCGTCATCGCAAATCAGCGATTTGAGAGTTCAAGTTTCAAATCTTAGTAAAGGCTTTTATAAAGATTTGAATACTAGATCGTAGATACTACTGTTCTTTGGTGGTTGGATTTCAATTAACAACACATCTCAGGGACGGTTGACCTTACAAGACTATATTTCATTTACATTCATACATATCATCCTCATTCATCCTCTGAAGAAATACCGGAGGCTAAACGGAAGAAAAAAAGGAATGATAGGACGCTAGTTTTGTAGTGGGACCAATGCACTGTATTTTCAGATGGAGTCATGTATGGTGGCTGCTGATGGCTGATTGTCTTATGAATAGAAATTCAGATTAACTGATTATTGTAGTCTACAACGTAATAGTTACAGTACTTTCTTATCTCCACACTTAATGAACAAAATACCACTTCATTTCCTTGGTTGTAATGCCTAAATTCTTAATTACAGTTCACGGATTTCTTAATCGGCTTTCAATATGAACAAACCGGTTTTTCTTTTTAGTTTTAAGAATAACAATTCTTGACAGAATTAATCGAATGATGAGTGATAATTGGAATATTGTTGGTCAAAAAGAGTTGAAGTTAAACGAAGATAATCGTAAAAGATTACTTAGCTATTAGACAATTAAAAACATATTTTTTTAAATTATCTTACCTCTTCCGCAGGAGTGAAAAGTTCTTTTAGGTTTAAATATAACAAAAATATATACATTTTTTAAAGTTTTTTTTTCAGTTATTTCAAGAGAAATTTCATTAATGAAATTTGTACTTGATAAAGCAAAGTGATTGGTTAATAAATTAAGATCACCCTGGAATTTTATCGTTATTATGTTACAAATTAAATCATCAAACATACCAGCAAAGATTTTACACATTATTGCCAACTGGTGTGCATATCATTTATTAAACAGTCGTAATCAGTATCTGTAATTGATTTAGTAAAGATAAATAAAAATAGAAGAACAAAAAAATAATGAAAGTTTATGAAGCAATAATTTGCGCTGAAAATTTAGAATAATAAAATAATAACTGCTGAAAACTGAAAAAGTGTTGAAATTTCCTGTGAAGAATTCAAACAAAATTTAAAAGGAGAGCTTCAATTATCAACTAAAGTAGAGGAAGACTGACAAAGATCTAATTGTTATATGAACCAGATAACTAAGATTCTATTGAATAAGTCGAAATTGGATCATTTACATACAACTAGGAAATAGGAGAAATGAAGAAAAGCATCGAACTAATCAAATGATTAATGATGAAAAAGAACTATTTTTCAATTTCTTTCTTTAAAGAATATATATTATAATTTACTAAATCAACCTGTCTTGAACTATGACTAGTTCGACAAAATTCAGTTTCCTAACGGCAATCTGTAAACAGTTTTTTAATAGAATTTCCCAAGTCGTATGTTATATTTTCATGTTTCTAATAATGTTTAACTCTTAATGTTTATCTATAACAGAGAAAGTAATAGTTTTTAACAATTTTTTCTCCTTAATATCAAATAGTAGCCTAAAAAATCATAATAATTTTTGAAACCGATTTCCACACAGGTGGTATAAGATATTTCAGTTTTCCTTTTTTCTAAAATCAAGTTCTATAAAAATGACTTATTTTACTTCGGATATAAAAATAAAATTTTATAATCTAAATTATTTTGCTTTTTAGCCTAATGTTTGTTTTATCTGTTAAACCAAAAAAAAACTTTAATTTTATATTGTTATTTACATTATAATGTAATTAGGAATTACATAAACTGTATTTTGTGCACAGATCACGACACTGTCGACCACATCTTGTTTTAGTGCCCTGCATGGGAGGAATATAGAATTCGTGCAGGGATTCCCGGCTTGACACCTGCATCCGTACTGACTCACATAATTGCTTCTGCAACCCGTTAGGATGCTTTCAGAATCTTTTCCCGGACCGTACTTCAAACTAAAGATGATGCGGAGCGGAGAAGGGGCTTCTAGCGGGAGGCGTTGGACAGCCTTAGCTGTGAGGACTGGTACGCCTTAGTGTGCCAGCCCCGATCATCAGTTGGAGACTCGTACATGATGTTACTGCTATGACAGTTCCGTGTCGTGATGATTTTCAAAAGCCAACATTCAATAAGGGGGAATTAAGATCAGAGTTCTGGTGGGGGGGATCCTCTTGAGGAACCCCTCATTTGAGGTATAAGACGGAGACAAGAGCGAGACCCGGCCTTCGGCGGAGGTTGTAATATTGCTGGATCCGGAGTCTCCTCGCTGAGGGTTAGAGGCTGGCACAGTATAAAAGATCCAACCGGCAGGCCGACCTGCCTGGCCAGATGTACAGTTGGTGGGCGGGAAGGCCCGTTAACAGAGTCAAAGGACACTCCCCTGGGCTGAGTTATTAACTCAGCCCAAAGCCAGGGTTAATTGATTTCTTAGATTTATTTTTTCCCCCGAATAATGAAGATTTACTTTGAACTGTATTTTAATGTTGATTTTTTTGTTGTGGGTCCGGTCAAGGAGAGGGGCATAATAAAAAATAAAAATAAAAAAAGGAATTAACAATTAAATAATTAAATAACAGTTATTTTTATATTTTATGTTTATGTTACAAAGTGATTAGAAATTATATAACAGTTATATAATTGTATTATCAAACAATGTAATTGTATTAGTTATAACCTGAAATTAAGTAGTATGTTATAGACCTAATTAATCTGCACGCAATGTAGTTTTTATAATTATCAATCATTTACTTAAAAGCGTATCAATTTTTTTTTCGTTATGAAAGAACGAGCATCAACACCTATCTATGGTCATCAGCTGGTGGAAACTGGTAGCGCATGAAAAGTGCAATGCCTGACCAGGATTCGATCTTGGGATCTCAAAAAATGCTGACAATATGCTACCTACTCAGCCTCGGAAGTCGGCCGTGGCTGATTATAAAAATAAATAAAATTCTATTTTATTTTTATTACAGTAATATTTTATTTTATTTTTAATTTTAATAAAATTTAATATTTCGTTTCAATTTAGGAACAGCGATTAATGTATTATTGTGGCAGTGTTCAGTCTATATCGCTTAATATTAATTTTATTAATAGCGGCAGTGTTAATCTAACTCTGGTAACTTAATGAGTTTATTAAATGCTTAGTACTATTTATCATATTATCCACTAAATTTTATGTACAATTTTATATTGTAAATATTTATATTTATTAAATATTGATGAATATTTACCAAAATGTATATAGTTTAATAATAAAATTAAATTACTACGACATTGTTTTTATGGTGACTAATCTTTTTTTCTATAGTAATTAATTTTTTTTACGATCTTTATATCCCAGGCAAATTGACAAGAAAAAAGGAGCAGGTTCTTGATTCAACCTATGCATTTTTTATGCGAGTATATTGGTTGAAGGTTTTTTCACGACTAAACGCATCGATTTCGATGATTTTATCTTATAATTTATTTTATGAGCGAACAACCAGTTAAGGTATTATTATATCAAGGAAAAAAAGAAATAAAACCGTCAACAACATAATTAAAAAATTGTTAAATTTTTTAAAAATTTATAAAAATAAAACAGATAAATAAACACCAAAAAACTTTTACAACTTGATAGTAAAATGGAAACAAATTAAAGGAGTAAGGAACTACTACGCCCTCTCACAAAAACAGATAAAAATATAGATATCGTGTTTTTAAATCAGCATTAACGGTAAAAAAGATAATAAAATGCAGGGTAGTTAAATCTCAGTCAATAATCCAGCAGTTTTTAAAAATATAATTTATTAATTCCATCATATTTTCATCTAAGACATCGCCAGTTATTAATTCTCAACACAATGCAAAGACAAATATATAATTTTTTCTGGTGATCGTACAATAAATTTCTTCGAGATAACATAAGTAGAAGATTTCTAACGACTATTTACATGGGAATATTGATGATTTGAGATATTTATACGAGTATACTATTATATCATAACTTCGTATTGGCCGAATTTTACATAGAGCGTAAAATTTTTTTATTATTATTATCAGACAGAGTATACTTCAGAAAACAATGAATCTGTCCAGAACGTTTCTTCTTTTTCACACAAATTTCATCTTCAACATCTTCACAAACAACAACTAAAGTCAATTTATAATTTACCAACTCTTGCATGTCGCAGAGAACATTTGGATCACTATTTTTTCATAAAGTATTACATGAATTAAATTCTGCGCTAAATGAAGTTCAGCTATGTATTTCCCTTCGCAGTGTTAGAAGTTTTTGTTCTTTTATTTATAATATATTCTATTTTTCCGACAGAAATAAGTACTATTACTACACAAGATAATTTCAAGAGAATAGATTTTTCTAGCCAAAGAAGAATTTTTTTAATGATCTAAGAAGTATATATTTTAAATGAATGTTAAATAATTATTGTAAAACTTAGTTCTACCTCAACCTTTAAATTGTTTTTTTTTTTTCATAAGCTATATCTTGATCTTGTGTCGTTTTTGTCTTGTAAATAAATTATTATTATTATCATCATCATTTTCATGGTAGTAGGAATAAAAGTAAATAAATAGTAATTATATTAATCAAAAGTAATTATACGGTTTAGTAATAAAAGGTTGTCTAATGATTAAGTTTTTACCAGGTCTTACATCGATAAGAAAATTTTGTCCTTCAACGAAAAAAATGCAGTCGGGGGCTCCGAATAGTAATTGTCCTGTATAGAGTCCTAATAGTAATTATTCTATAATAAAGAGCCCCCGACTGCATTTAAATATTTGTTGGACACAAAATGTTGGACAAAATTTTCTATGTAAGACCTAGTGAAAACTTATTAGACAACCTTAAATGCCTGCTATTTCTACAACATAAAAACTACATTTAAACAAATTAAAACTACATGAAACTTGATAGGTCATCCATTATTTTATTTATTTAAATATTGCATAACGATGTTTATCCTTTATTTCCACACCTTGGTTTCTTTTTTTTTAGTTCGATTTATTATTTTTTTAGTCCAATTTATTTATATATTTTTATTTTTTGGCAGCTGTAATTTTTTAAATTTTATAATTGTTTTTATTATTCTAAACGTTGGTAACCAGTCATTTAAATATTCTCATTTTTTTACATGTAACGCGCACGCGCATACACACACACAAAATACACTCACATAGAGACTACTTCTGAAATCTTAAACACCTCAGAAATATTAAATATTATGTTCTATTTTTAGAATAACACAATATGGCATTCACAAAATCACATTCAGTTTTCCATTATAGTAGATAACTTTATTTTTTAAATAGGTATCAAAGAATTATTTTAGGAATTTTCAGATAAAGCACATTTATTAGGGTTTTAAATATGATAAAACAAAAAAAAAATTTTACATTCTTAACCAATTTCTTATTTCTTCCTTATCAAATCGTTTAGAAATTCATAGTCAAGGTTGAGCCGCCGGCGACGGTGTACGCTGGCGGCTCAACCAACACAGCCACTGTTACTGTATGTGACGCGACTGGCTGCACCTGCCTTCGGTAACTTGACTAAAAACACAAAATTAAAAAAAATTGACAGCGACGGGAAACTCCAGTCACCATGTAGCGCGGGTGAAGCCGCAACAGGAATGCTTGCTAGTGTGTATATATATATTATATAATTAATTATATTATATATATATATATATATATATATATATATATATATATTAAATTAAATGTAATTTAAGTTTATTTTCTTCTTGATTGGATAGAATTAAATATAACAGGACATATTTTAGTTAAAAATATTATCTTTATTAATCTCTTGGGTTAACCAATCAACTATACAAATTAAATACACTATGTTTCACTTAGAATTCTCTAAGCTTCCTCACACCAATTCATACACACATCATAGAAAAATCTCTTACATACTCTTATTAAGAAATTAATAAAAATAATATTTTTAACTAAAATATGTCTTGTATTATACATATACTATAATAATGTTCAGTGATACTTTGATTAGAGTACTTTTGATATTACCAATAATGTAACATTAGTTTTTGGTACTGTTCCACAACTAATTATAATCGAAAATCATTATTTGTAAAGAAATATCTTTATTTAAAATTTTTCTTCATTGATTAAACTTTGCTGCAAAGTCAATTTACTACTTACAGAAATGTTACTATAAATATCATTCCATTTAATTTATAAATAAAAGTTTTTTTTAGTTTTTTTAATAATGAAAGCTTGGTTCTTGAACAAAAAGATTTTTTTTTAAACCTAAATCAATATTAAAATTTGATTTGTTTTACATCAAATATAAAGGTTTATGTTTACTTTTAAATATTAAACCATTTTTTACTGATATCAAGTTAATTCAATTTATCAAATATTTATTAAATTTTTTGATAAAAATTTTTAAATTATTTATCAATAGATATTAAAATACAGATTGCAGATCTGCTTTACACTTAAAGATTCAACTTCTTTTAAATACACAGATTTAAAGATTTGATGATAAAACTGTAATGTAATAATAATGATGATCAAGGCTAAGTAAGCCTTGATTTTAAATATTAGTAATTTATAAATCTTTCATTATTTTTTTTTTTTTTTTTATTTAATATGTTTAAATTAAGTTCAATCTTAAAAACACAATACAAAAACACTCCAGTTTTAAATTATAGTAAATAGTTTGTTAAATAGTTGTTATAAATTAAACTGGTTTCGTACGTTAAATTATTTTATTATTCCAAATTAATAAATGTAATACTTTTATTCCATCATAATAGCTTTTCTTATTTTTATAAAAAAAAAGATAATTTATTTTCGAATATAACAAAAAATTCTTTATTATTAAAAAAATCAAATCTAACTTAATTTATGTTGAAAATAAAAACTTGTAATTTAACTAATACTTTTTACAATTAAACTTTTCATATTACTGTAATGTTAAGTTGTAATGCATGTATTAAATATTGTAATGTGTAAGATATACATTTACTTATTATAAAATTACATTTTTACTTTCCCGGCTGCGGCAACATACTGCTATAGCTGCTATAACGGGAAAGTATACAGACAGATAAAAAAAAACTTTTTTAATTTTTGTGCCTTTTTAAGGAGCCGTTTAAAAAAATATTAATAAAAAAATAAATTGTAAATAATCTAGAAAAAATGTTTTATACAATGCTTCCCAGTCAAAAAATTTGTTTTTTCAAACGAACAATACGTACTTTGGTTGGCATTTAGTATTATAGCTCTTGACCCCGTCGACCGTTTTTCTTCAAACTTGTTAGACGGATACTACATTCGGAGGAAAATGAGATTTTTTCTGTATTTAATTTTTCAAAACTTGAAAAAAGGGAAGGGTGTGTTTTGATCGAAATAAAATTTCAAAACTTTACTGGGCACTTTAGCAAAATATTTTTCTTAAAAAAGTTGAAGTTCTTTGTATGAAGATTACAAATTACAAAAAGAAGTATTTAATATTCAACCCCCTTCCCAAAAAATGCTCTTTATATATTTTTATTCTTTTAGCTACACTTTACTTCAGAAAATGAGTTAATGGGAGTTTTTGCATCTAAATTTAATGCTTCGGTAGGCCTTCGAAGCACTATAAAACGTTTCACCCATTCTCCAATAGTCTGTGGTAACAAAAAATATTTTTTAATCTTCAAAAGTATTATTTTAAATTTAAAACCATCTCTCAAGTTACCTATTGCACTTAAAATGTAAAAATGTTAATTTTTTTGACTAGTATTTCTTGAAAAAAAAACATTAGCTAAAAATGTCCATATCTTTGTTGTATCGTTGTATTTTTTAAACAAATTTTAAATGTTCTTTTTTTTAAATTTATTATCCCCACTTAATTAATTTCACCCGAATGACTACCCTTGAGTAGGGAAACCCTCAAAATAAAAACAACTTTCTTGCGTAGCTAGATAAGTATACAATTCATAGCCGGCTAATATTAAGAATACGTAACCTCTTTTTCGTGAGATGTGCAATCAGCCCTGTAGGCTAAATTAAAATTTGAAATATAAATACTTTAGTAAATGATAAAATATTGATAGTCGTTCATATTTACATATCTGGGTCATACTAAATTAATTACACAAAAATTAATAATCTGAGTACGTAAATTGAAGCCTCTCTTATAGGTTGCAAAACTACCATTACGGTTGTAAAAACTGAAATGAAATGTATGTCTCTAAAAAGTAGAATAGCCTGTACAAAAAACTTGTTTATGATTTTTATACGGAAAGCTTTTAATACTGATAAATACATTTTTTAAGATATTTCACATATAGATGGCTATGCAAACCGATCGACCTCATTTGGAAATTTTTTCAATTCAAAAACAAATTTATTTTTTTCGATAAATATTAGATTTAAAGAATTCATAATTGCAATTTTTATTCTCAAAACCTTATTTCGTTATTTTTCGTTGAAAATATATTGTACTTACATTTAGGGTTCTATAATTATATTTTTTCTTTAAAATCTATATTCTAACATATTTTTAACAAAATAACGACTTAATGTTATAAGTTTTCTCGCTTTAAACAATATCTCCATATGACATTAAATATTAAAATAAATTGATATAAACAAATTTAATTAAAAAAGTATTTTAACAAGCTAATATGTATAAAGTTAAAATGGATAGTTTTTCGACAAGGAATAAATCCTAACTTACTCCAGTTGGTAAAATAATCTTTTAATATTACAATTTTCCAGTTCGGAAATTTGAGTTCTACTTGCCCTCATTTTAGTAAAGTTATTTAAATAGCTACCCTAAATCAGTGCCTTTATTTAATTAACAACAGTAATAATAATAAAAAACCAAAAAATATATACATACTTTTTTCAATAAAAATATAATAAAACTGTATTACCACTGAATCATATTCATAGTATGATCGTTGTAAATATAAATTGCAATTTTAATTTGAATTCTGTTCAAGTGATTAAAAAATATATATATATATATATTTAAATTAAGGTAAAATAAATATAAAAATGAGTTAAATATGTATTCTTATTTATTAGAAAGTCATTAAACGATTGGAAGCTAAAAGCATGAAATAATACTGCCACCGGTTCCTACTGAAATATACTGTTGAGATCAAATTCCATCATTCTTTATAAAATACCTCTAGACGTTCTTTCTTTAGAAAGGTTACCTTTTTGGACATTATTTTCTGGAGGCTTTATTTAAACACAATTAGGTCAGCCCAACATAACCTACCGAAATATTTACATTCCACTAGCCTGAAACTTATATGAGCTACAGGGAATTAAGGGAAATTACATATAAAAATTAACAACGATTCCTGCTTATAACATTTTTAAGTTATTTTAAATTAATTTATTTAATACTGTAAACACTGCAAATTTTAAATCATTTTCTCAAATTAATTATTCTGTATAATTTTTCATAAAATTAGTTATTTACATTATTTCATTTAAAAGTATTGTACAGCTAATCATTCATAAAATGTATTAAACTTTAATCAAATAATTATAGTATTATTATTAAATATATAAACAATTAATTAAGTTACCTGTATTGGTATAATCCAAGAGAAGGTAACTGACAGCGTACGGAGTTCACGCGGCGGACTGTAACTGTGTTTATGTGTTTGAATCCTCGTGGTCTGTGCCGAGTTCTCCCTCCTTTCCATCTATACGATCAACTATGGTTAACCAAATTCTACCGACTAACTTGAACTGTAATACTTAAGAACTTAACGCGGTATTGGTAGACAGTTATTACTGACAAGTTTTATCAATTCATTATTTAATACTTTGACCTAGAAGTTATAACTCAAAGCTTGTTTACTACAACACTTTTAATATTATATAGTATTAATTTATTTACATAAATCCTACAAAAGAGAAATAGAATGAATGTAGTGTTTACCATTTTATAAAGTAAAAAATAATCAACTACCACCATAAAAAAATATATTACCCAGTCTCCTCAATCATCATGAAAATTCAAATGGGAAACGTAAACAGGAAGACTTTACTTTATCCCAATAATAATATAAGAAGACGAAAATTGTAAGTTTTTTCTGCATAATTCATTAGGTTTTTAAATTAGCAAACAAGAAATTAGATTGTCTGCATAGACGATTTGAAAATATTTTTTTAATTTTTAACGTAATCATTACTTAGTATCAAATTGTTTAAGTAATGACATAATCTGTTGTCATTCTGGTATTTTTAAAGGGCTTTTGTACAAATATTCAAGAAAATTAGTTGGGAAATATTTACGGTAAATAAATAAGCTCTGCAATAGCGCTACAGGGTAAAAAATATAAGAAGTCCCTTTCCACAGAGCCTTAGTTCACGCTCTGTAAATCTCTTTACGTCTTTTTTTGCACTCTTTTTCTTATTTTTGTTTTAAGACGCTGGTTTATCGCTTTTAATTTCTTTCAAACGCTTTTATTTTCTACAGACTGGAAATTTTTTTACACACATATATATATATATGTGTGTGTGTGTGTGTGTGTGTGTGTTTGTGTGTACTGTGTGCGCGCGCGCTGCTGTGTTCACTTCCCAGAATAATCTGGAAAAATATTTAATTTGGAGGATAACAATAGTTTTGTAAAAAATAATATTTATTTTATAATATTATTATTAACTAATTGTGCCGATGTATGTTTGAATGATTTTCATTATTTCATTGTAGAGTGGATGTTTTCCATGATCCTATTTGTATTATTGGGACTAAGTTTATCAAGGTCGGACACCATCCATCCTACAATTTTAGAAAAGGGAATTATGTGAAGTTGTATGATCTGGTTCTGAACTCCGATTGGCATAATGTTTTACTTTCTAAGGATGTTAATTCTGCTTTTGCCAGGTTCTGTTCAACTTTAAGTTGTGTTGAGGATTGTGTTCCTCTGAGGAAGCCTCCAGCTCTTAATGTGGGTGGGAGACTGATTACTGATATAAAAACGATGAGTGACCGTTTTGGTATTTACTTCGAGTCGGTTCATCAAGATTTAGCTCCAATTTTTGAGATGTCTGTCTCGACTGATTACACCTTGAATGGCTAGGTGTTAACTGTTCCGTTGATTACTGTGGAGGGAACCCATTACGCTATTAATTGTCTTAATTCTGAATCGGCCATGGACTGTGGATTTATACCTGCATTTGTGGTATAGAATGTTGCGCCAGTCTTGACATCATTATCAACTGGAGTTTTGCTGTTGGGACTTTCCCCGACGAATGGATGGTGGCAGTCGTTACACCTATTCCAAAGAAAGGCAAAAGTGGCGAACTTACCAACTTTTATCCAATTTCATTGTTGTGCATCCTCTCAAAGATTTTCGAAAAGGTAATGTTTGAATATATTTACTGTTACATGGAGAAATTTATTAGCCCTTGCCAACACGGCTTTATGAAGAATCGTACCACTTCAACCTATTTATGTAATTTTATGTCGTATATTGCGCCTGCTATTGAGTCACAGGGTTAGGTTGATGTTGTATATCTTGACTTCAAAAAGGCGTTTGAGAAGATACCTCATTATTTACTCTTAATGAAGCTGAAGAGTTACAGTTTTTCTTCTGCTCTGATTGGAAGAATTGGATCGTATTTGTGTCGTCGTTCTTTTAAGGTGAAGCTTGGCGGGGTGTATTCTGACCTCTGCAGAATTACTTCAAGAGTGCCACAAGGCTCTAATCTTGGCCCGTTATTCTTTTTTATTTTTTCAATGACATCTGCAAAGATTTAACCTGTCAGTTTCAATTATATGCTGATGATATTAAGATTTATTTCAATATCACATCACTTGAAAATCATCTGTTTCTGCAAAGGTGCTTTGATGGAATCGCTGAGAGCGGGCTGATAACAATCACATGCTATTGAATATTTGGAAGACTGCCATCACTATCTTCACACGGAAAACAAACCCCCTCATGGTTCAGCTACAAGTTGAAGTCAAATGTAATAAAACGTGAAAAGACCATCTCTAACCTTGGTATTTTGCTGGAAGCGAGGTTGCTTCTCAGTGACCATGTTGAGAAATTGTGTCTAAGGCGCAACGGAATTTGGGCCTCATTAAGTGGATCTCACGTCACTTTAACCGGATAGAGATCTGTCTTCTTCTTTACAATGCCTTGGTCAGATGCTATCTGAAGTATTGCTCTGTAATTTGGAACAGAGATAGAGTCCAAACAGATGGTCTGATTGAGTCTGTAGAGAAAAAGTTTATTAATTGGATTAGTTTCAAATTTCATTTTGATCTTGTCAATGGTTACAGTTACATCAGTGATACCTTAAGCCTTCCTCAGCTAAAGAAGAAAAGAAGAATTGCTGATATGCTGTTATTTTATGATGCTCTGCATGTCAATAAGAATCTGGATGCTGATATTAGTATCAGAGTACCGCTTTGAAGAGCGGGAAATTTTAAAAATTTTATGTCAATAAATCTGTTGTATCTGCACCTGTTTACCGTTCTGTAAAGGCTGCAAATTAAATTAATGATCAGCTTGATTTTTTTTTGTAAAGCGGAACGATTTCTGAAAAAGAATAAAAAAATTATTGTAGGCAGGATTTGATTTCTGTTTATCTTTGTTCGTTTTATGTTTATCTATGTTTCTTTGCTATATATCTCAAGGTTTTGATGTTGCATATTTAAATGTTAGACATGTCAGGATTTACCTGAACTTAGAAAATTTCTTTCTATATTAGTTTTTCTGTTAATTGGCATTACACCAAGATATTTCACTGAATGCCGAGAGTTCTCTTCTCCAACCGGATGCGTACCCCTATGGTGGTTGGGACGGCTGAAAGAGGTGGTTGGAGGCCGTTCGGGCCCTTTTGGGCATTTTTTTTCATTATTATTACAAGCGAGAGTAATTTGATCGATACTCCTCGTACTTCAAATGCTTTACGTGTATTAATCATATGAAATATATTTAATCATAAATAATACTGGTAAAGATATAAATCAAATAAATCAAAATTTTAAAAATCTCCTTTTAAAAGAAATTCATTACAACAGCATTTCAATAAGTAAAAGATAGTATTTTTTTTTTTTACCGAATTTTCGAAAAAAGTATATATATTACTTTCGATCGCACGGTGGGATTGGGTAGTAAAAATGAGTTTTCTTTACCTTTTTTTAAATACCATTCATGTATAAAATGTTGTGGCTCAAAAATCTCTAAAACTACTTGATCAATTTCACTGAAATTTAGATATACTGAATTAGTATATTTGAGATTGTGCATGTGCACATAATATCAGTTTGAGTTTATGTTGACTGGGGTGTGAGGGTGTATTTTTCTTACGCGCTTTTAGGTTAGCTCTAGTAGCCAGTTAGAACACTGGTCGCTAAACTGTTTCGTGGCTCAGTAGCCGATTGTGGCACAGACATTCGGTCTTATGCTTTAGGGCGACCGAATGGGGTGGTGGCGGGAGAAATGCCAAACAAACCAATTACGCGCTCATGTAATGAGCGTAATTCACAGAGGTGAATGAGTTGAAACTTGATGCTTGTGTGTGGGTTCTACTGGTTCTCTTCTCCAACCGGATGCGTACCCCTATGGTGGTTGGGACGGCTGAAAGAGGTGGTTGGAGGCCGTTCGGGCCCTTTTGGGCATTTTTTTTCATTATTATTACAAGCGAGAGTAATTTGATCGATACTCCTCGTACTTCAAATGCTTTACGTGTATTAATCATATGAAATATATTTAATCATAAATAATACTGGTAAAGATATAAATCAAATAAATCAAAATTTTAAAAATCTCCTTTTAAAAGAAATTCATTACAACAGCATTTCAATAAGTAAAAGATAGTATTTTTTTTTTTTACCGAATTTTCGAAAAAAGTATATATATTACTTTCGATCGCACGGTGGGATTGGGTAGTAAAAATGAGTTTTCTTTACCTTTTTTTAAATACCATTCATGTATAAAATGTTGTGGCTCAAAAATCTCTAAAACTACTTGATCAATTTCACTGAAATTTAGATATACTGAATTAGTATATTTGAGATTGTGCATGTGCACATAATATCAGTTTGAGTTTATGTTGACTGGGGTGTGAGGGTGTATTTTTCTTACGCGCTTTTAGGTTAGCTCTAGTAGCCAGTTAGAACACTGGTCGCTAAACTGTTTCGTGGCTCAGTAGCCGATTGTGGCACAGACATTCGGTCTTATGCTTTAGGGCGACCGAATGGGGTGGTGGCGGGAGAAATGCCAAACAAACCAATTACGCGCTCATGTAATGAGCGTAATTCACAGAGGTGAATGAGTTGAAACTTGATGCTTGTGTGTGGGTTCTACTGGTTAATCAAACGTATATAGCGCATTGTACTCTGAAAATCAGTATGTTTCTGATTACGAAATAGTGAGGGCGTCTGTAATTTCAAGATCACAGTAATCCTAACATGAAATATGTAGAACAATAAGTAATTGTTTTAAAAAAGACGTTAAAAAATGGAAATAGTACTGATCCACTGGAGTATTAAAAACTATTTATTAATTTCTTGGCAACGAATCAAACAACTAATGAGTAAGGGCCACACAGTAATCATCAATAAGTGTACTGTAAAATTCGAGAAATTTTTCAACAATGCTAGAAACAGTTTATAATTATTTAGTATTAAAATTATATTTGTCTTTGTAACTTTACAATTGTCAGCCCGTAACTCCGTAACGGCTGCATTTATAGAAAAATACTCAAGAACAAAAATGTCTTAAAATACTATTTTCTAGCCAAAAATACAAAAATAAAACATAAAGTTTTCATTTTTAATAATCATATTGGCCACCATATTGAAAAAAACATGAAGACTTCATAATGATAATACTGATTTTTTTTTTTTAATGTAGGGAAAATCTAGGGAAGTTGCTTATTTAAAGTTTCTTATAAAGCTTATAGTTGCGCAGATCCCAATCGTGGCCATCTTGAGTTGATCATTCTGTATACTCGTATAAATAAAACAATATTTCAAATGCCCTGAATTAAATATGCCACTTGTCATTTTATATATTATTTATTTAGACGTTATAAAATGTAATAACTTATTTGATTACATATATGAAGTTACATAATTTAATTTATAACTCTAAAATATATTTATTTTAAAAAAAGTGTAAAATATTTATTTGAAGAATAAAACTGTAATTTATAAAAAAAAAATTGGTACGTCACATTAAAATTTTGATAATAAAAATCTTCTTTCTTACATACAATACTAATAGAAAGAAAAAAGTCGTAAAACAAGTTATATATCAGGTAGATATTGAACAGATGTTTCTTTCCTATTAAATAGCCTCTAGATATTTTATTTAATGAAATTCATCTTAAGCGTCAAACTAAAATAATAAAATAACTGACTTTATAAGTTACATCATAACGCATTTTGTTCGTTCAGTTTCGCTATAATATAATTATAGGTTGTTTTAAATGTCCAGGTAAATAGCAATTCATTCGCCTCCAATTATTTATTAAATAAATAAATAAAAATATTTACTTTTATACATTAGTACATATGCTTACGTATTTGTCTCCACAAACACTCATACAAATATAATTGAAAGAATGAATCAAGTTTTATTTACAGAGGTTATTCATACATATTACAGCATTTATACACCTTAACATTTTTGCATTAAGATATTTTGAATAACTGACAACAATTAGTTAGTTGTATTTAGAAGTTAAAATATTACTAAAAATTATTTTTTATTTAATTTTTAAAAAACTTTTTATTACTTTATGAAGTTTTTATAAATTTTCCACAGTAAACTAGTAATCGCAACATCAATGCATAACTGGTCGAGACGTACCATTAATTTATTTTTAATAACATAAATATCTGATGTTCTTTATACCAATCCATGAATTTAAATATTGCCTTTAAACACAAAAACGTATTAAAAGACATCAGTATTCTCCATATTTTAAATAAGTATTTATTTCTCCAAAAGCCTTATTAAAACCAAAAGGGGCGAATTCTTTAATAATACTGTAGAATATGCATCTGGCGTAAAAAAAATTATTAAATGTTTATAGTTTCCAATTACTTAAAATCTTAACAGTTTCAATTAGACTAAACAATTAAAAATTTACGTATTTTATCCAGTTTTTTTTTGCTATAACATTTTTAATTTTATAACCAAAATTAATCTCTATAGAACTGAAAGGAATCTAATAAAATAAGTCCTCTTTTATCAGCAATATTTCTACTTCAACTTAGTACGAATTGCGCAAAAAATGTTAAAATATTTCCTGTTAATTATTACTGTAACCTTGCTTAATTTGATCTTTTTTTTAACAATAGCTTTGCGGTTATCGGTTTGCTTTTTAAATATTTACTAATTTAATAAAAAATAGAATTATTTGAGAATTAAAAAAAGTGTATTTTCTTTTCAATCAGCTGAACGAATAACTTAAATCCATTCTTTTCCTTTATTCAGATTCATATTATAAATATCGAATAGAATGATTATTTTCATTCGTATAGACTATTTGAATATAATAAGAAGTAAAGATGTTCAAAAAATATTTGAATCCCATTTATTTGCAATTTCAAATCAATGTTACATACTGTAAGAATTAGTAATAAGGGTGTCCGGGATAAAGGTATCCAAAATTAAAGCTAATATTAAGAGAACCAGCCAATACAATTTAATTTTTATTTTTTTTAATAAATACAGCAACTCATCAAGTTTTAATGTAGGTTAGTCATCTAGACATCTAGATGATAATCTAACTTTTGACAGGCGTCAGGGAGAATCTGCGGCGTTATTATATCAACAGCTTCAAAAATTCTCTGTTTTAAATCGTCTAAATCTCGAATTTTTCTTTGGTACACACAACTTTTAATAAATCACCAAGCAAAAACGTCCAAAGGAGTGATATCTGGAGATCTAGGTGGCGATGAATTTGGACCTCTTGGTCTGATCCAACATCCGGGGAAAGTGTTGTTCAAGAACATGGTAACATCTCGATTAAAGTGTGATGGAGCACTACCTTGTTGGAAACTGAAGCCTGCAGGAATCTGAGGAACAGCAAAGTTCTGAAACATGTCGAGCTATGTGGGTCCTGTCACAGTGGGTTCCATGAAAAAACGGTCTAATGGCCCCATATTTGTACATTCCTTACAGACATTGATTTTCGGTGTGTTCCTTTCATTTTCGATTACTGTATAGGGATTTTCAGTACCCCAAATTCGACAATTGTGTCTGTTAACTTTCCCGCGCATTTGAAAGGTTGCCTCATCACTGAATAACAACGTATCAAAATAATTAGGATTGTTTTCAACACGTTGCATTACCTCTTCTGCATCATACTGAAATCGTAGGCGGCGATCATTTAGTTTAATGTAATGAGAGAGTTGTAACTAACACGCTTGCAAACGGAGCCACGTTACGTTGTGCTGCGTAAACAGCAGAACGAGTAATTTGCAAGTTGTAACTATCCCGCCTAATTGATTTTCCAGGACTGGCAGTGAATGCACCGCAAACACGATCCAGTCTCGTCAGTAACTGAAATTTTTGTGACTTCTAGTTTGTGAAACCAAGCAATTAGTCTCTTAAAGTCGTATCCCCCTGACAAACAGACTTGGATGCAGGAGGATTGATATTCCATTTAGTTCGTACAAGCGGTTGAATACGCGTAATTGATTGAAATTCCACTAAACGAAGCACGCACTGAATCTTATGTTGCGGTGTTCACATCTCAACTGACTACTATTGACTGCAATTGCATAGTAAATCGATTTGCCTGTACATGCGCATTCCGATCACCTTAAAAATAGACAGAAGAAACCTTGGAAATATTTTCTGTCGATTGAGCCTACGTTTTAGAGATTACGATGACTGGATTTCTAAATATAGAGACCTCTAATTTCGGTACCTTTAGCCCGGACACTCTAGTTTTTTTATTTTTTCTACTTACCTTTGAATAAAAATGTTCCTATAATCTTTTGATTATAACATTAAAAAACAATATTTTGAGTGATTAAATGTGATAAATAGCAGTTACAATTATAAATTCCTCGATGACGTTACGAATATAAGAAGTAATAGGATTAGCCATCCAGGATACAAGGTCAACTAGATATCTCATAGATTTTCTTAATGACTTTAAGTTCGTTCTGAAAAATTAAATAATTATTTTTGTATAAAAACTAATTGAACGTAGTAAATGAGGAATGATTTTCAAATATTTTTCTGGAATTTATAAGTTACTTGAGATAAGTTATAGCACGTTATTTAATCGTACAATAATTGACCAGCTAACTATATCAACTTAAATGTTAAAATCATATATAAAAATAGCTCAAACACTACAGAAAAGTAGTAGGTTAATAGCATAAACAATATATATTTAAAATTAGTGTGAGTTAATAAGAATATACAAGATAAAGAATATGTAAGATAAGAATAATGCAAATATGTTGTAACAAAGTTTACGATCAAACTAAGTTGCAATAACTTTAACGTTTGCAGATGTCTTAAGTAATTTTATATGATAATAAGACAACACTCAAAAGAGCTTTCCGCGAAATAAATTTCTCTGTAATGCTACGAAGGAATCTATTTAACATAAATATAAAAAAGTGCAAAACTAAGCGTTATGTAAAAAATTGCCAGTATGTTCTAAGATATCGTATTTAATAATCAGAATGTGAAATACGTTTTAAGGTTTAATTTCCTTGCGTGTAAAATAAGGTATGTCACTTATTACCTTTTTATTTTAATTATTTAGTTGTACGATTAGAAAAATATTGAAAAATAGATCTCATATACGGATTAAAAGTTTTGTTAAAAATGGCGGTTTCAACCGACTTTTATTGAAACGAAAGACCGTTATAGGTTTTCATTGAAAGATGCGCTAACATCGCATTCAAGCAACTGAGAAATAAATTTCTAAATAGAATATTAGGACTCTCAGGACTGACTGGATCAAGAACAATGAGATAAGGATTAGGCTCTCAGGGCGATGGAATCTGATAGATAAGAATCGAATACCTACAATGAAAAGTTGATAATCATCACTCTGTGTGCTATATCACCCTCTAAGCGATATAAACCAGAACCTGTTAAAAGTTAATGAGCTTAATGAATAAAATATTTGTGTTTCGAATCGTGACGACCAAAGTTACTCAAAGCATAAGAAGAAAAAAATACTTTACAATAAAATGATGTAATAGGCTTCAATTAATTAAATATCATCACGTCATTTTATTATGCATTATACCTCTTTCGACCAAATCTTAATTGTATAACAACTTATCTAAAAAAATAGTAAATAAAATTTTCTATAATTTTTTCGATCAGTTATTAAAACACAATCATTTTATGCCAAAAACTATTAAAAAAATATTTATCAAAAAATGGATTAAAAAACTAACGATAGATCTATCTATTTTTAAGTATGAAATAATGAAATCCAACGAATCAAGATTTTTCCATTTCTACATTCCATTTCTTTGCTTATTTCAAGGTCATGATAAATTGAAATTTAGAAAGAGTTTTGTTCTACAAAAACTGACGAAACAAAATAAAAAGGGGAATAATTTTCATTCATTAATTCCATTATTCATTTATTATTTGAAATATACTAAGTGATTCACGAAAAATCGAAGAATGTAACAATCTTTCGAGACGTACGAGGTATGTGAGAAAAGCAATGAGACTGACTTTTTACTTACCAAAGTTTTTATTTTTTTAAAACAACAATACTATCCCATTCAAAGTAGTTCCCTTGGGCAGCTATACACCGGTAGAGTCGTTGATCCCACTCCTGCTAGCAGCGCTGAAAGGCCTCAACTGGTAGGGCTTTTAACTGGTTGGTCATAGACTTTTGAATGTTCTCCAGAGTTCCAAAATGACGTCATTTTAAGACATGTTTCAATTTCGGGAAAAGGAAAAAGTCACAAACACTCGAATCAGGTCACCTTTGTAAAACACTTGGTTGACAGTTTGTCCTGGAGGAACAAATTCTTTATACACGATACCCCACTGTCAAAAAAACAAATCAGTATAGTTTGGATCTTTGATTTGCTCATTCGACATTTTTCGGTCGAGGAGATGATGGAGTGTGCCACTCTTCGCTTTGTTTCAGAATCGTACTAAAATAATTCAGGATTCATCACCTACGTTCACACGATTGAAGAATTCTTGGTCATTGTCAATCCTGTCAAGAAGATCAACGCACACGTTTCTTCGATTGTCCTTCTGTTCCGTTGTGAGGTTTTTCGGCACCAATTTCGCACTAACCTTTCGCATGTCCAAATCGTCTGTTAAAATTTGATGTACGGTGAAAGTGTTTAAATTTAACTGTTCACTCATCATCCTTATTGTTAAACGACGGTCTAATCTCATAACAACCCTCACACGCTCAACGTTTTCGTCAGATTTTTAAGTTGAAGGTCTCCCTGAGCGAGGTTGATCTTCAACGTGTTCTCGGCCTTCCAAAAATGATTTGTGCCAGCGGAAAACTTGTGCTTTTGATAAGAAATGTTCCCCGTAGACCTGTTTCAACTTTTCAAAGGTCATACTCGCGGATTCCTCAAGTTTAACATAAAACTTGATTGCACAACATTGCTCTAAATTCCGATGCTCCATTTTCGTAACATACAACAAAAACACAACTTCATTGATGGCGCTATCAAAAATAATGTGTAACGGAGTTGAAACTCGTACTGATGGGATGAACAAACCGGTCTAGCACAGACCGGTAGACACAGCGTTGCCAGATCGCCCGCAGTGTTACCAATCTCATTACTTGTCTCACACATCTTGTACATTACTGGTGAAAATAAGGAATAAATTTTATGTAAACATTGGTGCGGGAACACTTCTATAGAAAATTTCGCCTGGCGAACGATTAGTTACTAGTTAAAATCTTCTACATTACGGTATATTCTGTTTTTAACTAACTTTAAAATCCTTATGTTTGTATTTAGTTTCTTGAGTTTATTCGTACTATTTTACTCTGAATCAAATTCTTTACAAGTTTAAATGTTACCCTAAGCATTTAAACCATCAAGCTTATTGTGTAACTACCGTAAAAGAAACAGTCTCCTAGGCGTTTCACAGGTCTACTTATCTTCCACATCAGTCGAAAATTCACTGATTTTGCACATTCCAATGATAACCTGAGTATGAATCTAGCCAGGATCTGACCTACATTCGCAGTACTCCAAAAACGGGAGAAGGAATTTCGAGTAAAGGAAAAAAAGGATGAATTGTGAAAAAGTTCAACATCCTTATGGACAAACCGCAGCTCGAAACAAACCCACCCATAGGATATCGCAAGATAGGCGAAGACTCATCCTGTTAACAATCCCTTAATTTACCAAGGAAGGGAGCAGCTCATTGCGTATCGATGATTTTACATTAACCATTTTAAATAGGCTGCAAAGAAAATCATTTTCTTCCAGAAATTAAAAAACAACTGGAGAACGGGTATAGAGAATTAGAAGAAGCATTATTGTCAATTATAAATAAAAACTATTTATTAAAATTGAATTTCATAAGTTGAAATTTTAAATTAACTAAATCGAATCACAATAATCTTTTTAAAAAAGGTTGAGAGTGTAATAAAATTAAATAAAAAAGAGTACACATCACAAACTAAATAAACAAAGAAATGTAGTTTCAGATTATTTTTAATCTATATAAAATGAATCATGAAGAATATAACAAACACTCAGGACATGTTCTACTGGTAAAAATAAAGATCATATAAACATAGATACGGAAACGCTTCTTTCGCGAGTATTGGCTGGTGAAAGATTTCGCCTTGTTTTCTGCGTTTTCGGTAAAATTAAGCCAGAGTGTAATTTTTGAAACTCAAATTAAGGAGTAAATTTAGTGTTTTTGTTTGAATTCTGACCTGAATAATTGAAAATAAAATAAAATAATTGAAGATACAGAAATGTATTTTTAGTAACTTTCGAGAAATCTTGGGTGAAAGTCAAACGATTGGGGTTGAAAAAATTTAATTTTATATAGCTTTTTTCTTTAGAGATAAATCCCTCTTTTGGGTTTTTCTCTTTAGATTGGGGTCGAAATTTTGATTCGTTTAATACTTAATTAAAACCTGACTTATTTTTATATTTTTGTTTTTTAATAAATTTCAAAATTCTTACGTTTATATTTAGTTTCTATGGACTTTATTCATACCATTTTATTTTGAATCAAATTCTCTGCAAGTTTTATTTAAAACTCATGTTTTTTTCTCAGAACAAAGTTATTTTATGCCAAATATAAAATAGTGTGTTTTTCGACCCGTTTTTTATCTTTTATCTCAGATTTCTCAAAAAACACTAAAAATATAGTTCTGATACCTATTTTTTTTTTTTTTTTTTAGATCAAATTTTATTTAAAACTAGTAAATTTAACCCTTAATTTGGGTTCCAAGAATTACACTCAAACTTAATTTTACAGAAGGCGCAGAAATCAAAATCAAAAAACAGCCCTAACGAAACCGTTCCAAACCTTTTTTTACATGAAGTTTTTTCTTTACTTTTACCAGTAGAACATCACCTGAAATTTTGTTCCATTATTCATGGTTTCCTCTGAATATCTCGTTATATAAGACGTTGTAGTTGGAGAATTAACATATAATTCTGTTTGTTTATTTATTTAACTATTAAATCGTTAAAATATGTTCCAGCAAGTGAGGAAAATGATGTAAAAATACTTTCAGATGTAAAACGTAATCAATCAAGGAAGATGAGAGATCTTCTATTCAGTATCTTTTTCTTTCTATTTTTTCTTTATTCTCTATCTCTCTTCCATTAAAGATATATAAACTTAACCGATATTCCTGCGAGAACAAGTAAAACATGTTTGTCATGAAATTATTAGCTATTTCAAAATTTAGTAGAATAATTTTAACAGGATATGAATTAATCTTTTTCATGCCGGACGATCAATAATCATAGATTTCATCACAAATTATAGCTGTAACTTTATGTATAGATTAATAATTCAATGGCATAATTATAAGTTATACATAATTACAGTGTTAATATTAACTATTTCTACTGATTATATACGTAGATTTATTTCTGTTGCTCTGGTATGAAATTATTGACTGTATAATTGTAGTTCTTCAAGTAAGATTATATACCTTTCATCCCGTTTTGTCAATTTTATTTAATATAATTATAATGTTATTATAACCTACTCTACTTTTGACTGAGATTACTTAAAATAGCTTTTTTTAACACAATTTGATAAAAATAGAATTAAAAATATTTATTTAAGTGAAATAAAAATAGATTATAATAAGTTCAAATAATTAAGTGTAACGTTTTCCTAAAGTAAATAATTAATTATATAAAGTTACAGAGTAGTACAAAAGAGTATAAATAAGGCAAATTTTCTCATATAGAAATTATACTCAGCCCGCCTGTGCAGGAAGCGCCCCGGCTGAACAGGGACGTTCCCCCTATAGACATCGCGCAGTCCGCCTACTAACTCAAAAATTATCAGTCGATGATCACTCACGCAATCATCGACTGCAGACTAGTTCAGAATCCTACATGGGATATCTTTACCAATCGTAACATCGATGTTGGTACCATGGAAGGCTCTACGCCAGTCAACTGCACCAGCGAACGTGGGCAATTCGCCGGTTACATTAAAGAGATCGAAATGATGCTGCATGAAATCTTTATTAACTCACCACCATCGTCCATGATCCCAGTGTGCCAAAGAGGCGATTTGGCATTCGCATCTGCACCTGTAAGAATCGGACGACACGCTACCAGCCTAACAATTCTGTCCCATCTTTCCAAATGCTGTTCAGAGGGATCCCTGTACTGAAAGTATGAACTACCAACAACCAGGTCCAGACCATCCACGGCAAGCTTAACAACGACATGATGCGTGTCAGAGGCTTGCCGTAGAGAAGACACTATCTAAAGACTTCCTGCACAGTACGGCGGATTTGCTGTCACCAACGAAAGATTTCCTCCAACCGGGGAATCCTGGCAGATCACTCTTGATCACGTACGGGTGTTGCAGAAGGACAACATCGAGGCTCCGTTTTTCGACAACTTCACCTAGCTCAACTTGGACTACATAGGCACCCTGGGCATTAAGTAGATTTCAACTGCCCTCTTGTAACAACCACAGTCCTTACTATTCACGGAGTGCCTATGACTCTTGCGCAACCTCTAACAAGTCGCAAGTCGGAGCCTCTTTTTTCTGCGGACAATCCTCACGTTTGTGGCCCTCTTCACCACATTGCGCGCAGACCGACGCATACTTACAAAATTTGGCCCTGTGGCCGAAGCGATAACACTTAAAGCACCGCTGTACATCAAGGTATTCCTTGACGCGGCACGATGCAAAATCCAGAAAGATTCTACCCTCTGACAAGAACTTCTGGAAGAGACCAGCGCCTAATTCGAATACACCGAGATACCGAGCGGCATCACGCTTTCCGATCTTGAAGATAAACCTACACACCTGTTTGAAGAAGAGCAGCCTGGAAGTCCTTCTTCAAGTCAGCGCTTGTCTTCGGTGAACTCTCCGGCTTCTTCATGAACAAGACTTCGGGTTTCTTGGCCTGACTGGCTTCTCTTTTGCCTTATGTTCCGCATAGCGCCTGAGCTGTGTTGGAGCTGGAGCCGCTTTCTGAACCACTTTAACCTCCTTGGGCTTGGAGGCAAGAGTCTCATACCCTTCCGCCACAGCAGAGAGGGCTTCACAAATATTAGCTAAGCGAGGAAGAATAGTCTTCCTCACACCTGAACCCAGGATCTACCTCGTAGATCCTGGATTCAGAATTCTACGAGGTAGTCCAGGTCGCTCTGGGCTGCCTTGACCAGCGGGGCAGAACTGTCAGGTCCACCCGTCGCCTTTTTGATACCTCCCACAAAAGATCTGCTTCAACCCGAGTGAGTAATCCTGTATCCATATCCGAGACCTCCTCCTCCGACGAGGTCGAAGGAACAGGCTTCGACTTCCTCTTCCGCCTGGAACTTTTTACCTCAACAAACTCAGACATGGCCGGAGATTCCCTAGCCTGTCCTGACATCTAAAACGAGACGCTCGCTGTCTTCTTTCTACTGAAAAAATTGGGTAAGCCCACAGGCATGACGACTACACGCAGCGAGCTACGGGCAGCTGGGAACCTTCTGTATTCCTCTGTCAATCTTCGTACCACTTCTGGATCAGTTATAAATAAATACTTATTACGGCCCTCGTTCTGAAAAGAACCCTTACCGAATGCAGTTCGAACTTTTATCGAAAAATCTCCGGCAACAAAATCTGTTGAAGAAGCTAATCGAAGTGGAAGTACACCTCAAAAAAAAAAAAAACAAAGGCTGCTTGATACTTCGGTTGCTATGTCCATCTAAGTCAACGCTTAAGTTAGCACAGCAGTAAGATATCGAAATTGCTACCGCACATAAAGATAATCATTCGGCAATGACTAGTAATGAGTTTGACAATAATTTTATTGTCATTGGTTTAAACGTTTTATTGACAAAAATTCCGTATATGTTTTTACAGATGGGAGGGTATATTAATTCATAAAATACACGACTGGTCAACAACTAGCCTCCACGAATTATACGAACAAATTTATATGAAGCAAAAATTGGACGCGCATTGTGGGTCCAAAGTTTTGAAAATACAGTTAACAGTGATCGTTATTTTTCTGTTTTAACAAAGGTCATTAGCCAGTTAACAAAAGCGGAAATCAATCACGGTTGGTTCCAACAAGCTGGCGCCACACCTCATACAAGTAAAATGGTTAATGACGTTTTTACCAGATCTCTTTGGTAAACGAATATTTTGAGGGGTTTGTGGCCTGCTCGATCGCACGATCTGATTCCCGCAGATTACTTTCTACGGGGGACAGCAAAACAAGCAGTGTATCGTAACAGAGCACTCAAGATTGACGAACTAGATATCGCAATAATGGTATACGAACGAAACATTCCAGTACATCAGCTGGTTAGTTTGAACACAAATTAAAACGTGCGCATTACTGTACTAATACTGGAGGAAGTCATTTTCAACACCTTTTATAAAGTATTCTAGTTATTGTAATATCCGTTTCTATAAAATAATGAAATAAAATACAAAGTAATAATTAAGAAAGTTTCATCATTACACTTCCATAATTCAAGTGCACAGCAACTTTCCGAAAGTACTGTATTATGGTTTGGATTATTATCCAAAAGAGTAAATGCCATTTTTATTTGGGTTAGACTTCTTAATTGTAACCAAAATCCCTGTCTACTTCTGAAGTTCTTAATTGATACATCTTCGGCTGTTACAGAGGTTTATATAAATAATATTTTAGAAAGCTATTTATGTAAATCATATAATTTCTACTTTCAATATATTTGCTATTCTAAACATGTTAATAAGTTGAAGTTTTAATTTACTTAAATGAGAATTTTCGGTTGTTCCATCTGTTTATAGAGTGTAAAAAAAGTTCAAGTATGTTTTTTGTTTGACGAGCAGTTTTCTTCGTAGTTTTAACTGACTGTGAAGACATTAAGAAATTACGTAAAAAGACAATAGATTACAAAATTTATTTTGACTGTTTATTTTTTACCATAACTAATGAGTACAATATGAAGTCGATTTTTCACATACGTTTTATTATACCTATCAATAATTTAACAAATTTTGTCCATAAAATATATTACTTAATTCTGTACGATATTTTTGTACCGTGAATTTTTATTTTTGATTGTTTTATCTTTTTCTATGTCTTTAGGTTACCTTAAGGTAAAAATTCATACATAAAATATAAATAATATATATAACTACTTAACATATTCAAAACAATACAAAAGCCAACGCAAAAAAGTTATGAAATTTACATTTAGTATTTCAACAGGTTGTAAATTTTTATACAGAACGTATTGTAATCAGGATATTTGCCTGCGGAAACTCAAAAAACGTATTTGACAGGCTAGTTGCAACTTAATGTAATGTACAGCTCTTTGTTTTTTTAAATAATAAATTAGTTTAAATAGGACTTCATATGACATACTTATAAATATAACATTAATACGAAAGCAAATTTTGTTTATAGAAATGATATATATACCCATATATACACACGAACACATATGTTTATACTCGTTCATACATTTTTTACGTGGGCTTACTAATATTATTATTGTCATTTTTCTCGACTCAGGTAATACATTTTATTTGAATAAATAAGTATCTAGAAATCTATATCTACGTTTTTTTTTTTACTTCTATAAATAAATACTTTTTTTATTTTATCATTCCTATTGTATACGTTGCAATCTGTTCAACTATTGAACTATAAGCAACCCCCCCCCCCCCCTCACGAACACCATAAGATAAGGATGTTATGTACAAGATGTAAATGAGGTTTAGCCTTGTACTCAGGCCGACCATTCCTGAGACGTGTGGTTAATTGAACCCTAATCATCAAAGTACACCGGTATCCACTGTCTTGTATTCAAATCCGTAACATTTTTTTACTAGGATTTGAATTTTAAAACCTTCGACTTTGAAAATCAGCTGATTTGCGACAACGAGTTTACCGTGGGGGGGGGGGGGGTAAATAAATACTGTTGCATAAATTTTAATCCGTTTCGTAAATAATTTTCAATTTTAAATTTAAATATTAATTTATGAAATATTTTACAGAAATAAAAACTTAATTTCTTGATAAAGTGATAGAGTTCTTCCTTCGAAATTCGAATTAGGATCAAATTAGCGTATACCAACTTAATAATTATAATCCTTTAGGTATAAAAATTAATGAAAAGTCACAAAAAGAAAATTTCTTTTCGTGTTTATAATTATTATAACAACGTTTCAATTTCAAATTTAAGTTTCTTAAAAAAAAATTTAACATGTTTACAAAAATTTTAAATATGCCTCAGTTTTGAATGAATACTCTTGAAAATAGTGAATTTTAAGCAAATATATTGTACTGGATCATAATGCGGAACTCCGATCCTTTATATTTCCCGATCTTTCTAGAAATTATGGGCTGGAAAATGACTGTAAGAAGTTTTAGATCACCGGACGAATATTGTTTTTCTCATCTCGAATTCCCTTCTTACTTACTTTTAGGTTATTCCATTCCCATTATTTATCCCCCTTTACCTTATCCCTGTTCCCTTCTTTTCCGATATTTCGAACAAATTTTGGCATTTCACCAGTAGACCAATAGATGTTTAGATAAAAATTATTTTAAAAAACTAAATCATAGGCTGGTGCCTATGCACTCATCTGAAAACTCTATTTCTATCTTGAATCTGTACCAAAAGTACAACGGTAAATGTCGTTTCATGCTATTATCTTCGAATTTTATCTAATCTTTTAAATCTATAGTTTCCAAACTGTGCTTCGTTTCATCCTACTGAAATAAGCTATAGTTTTATTATTAGAATTGCAATAACAGTATCTACCATAGCTTTCGAATACGATGATTATGTTTATATCGATGATTAATATTTTGATTTCAGTTTTAAATTTCGCTGACGGGATAAATTCCATGGTTAAGCATCTGTTTACAACTTTGCGTCTCAGGAACTGCCTAGATGCGCAAAATTTTCAAAAACTGCCTACTATTATTTTTTAAAGATATTTTTAAGGGGATTTTTTAAAACCACTTACTAATGAATTATCTTTATCCAGAACGAGAGTAACCTGCAAATATTAAATATCTATTAATTCGCTTAAATTTTTAAATAATTATATAATACCTACATAAAAAATGCATAAATAAAATGTGTGGATGGAAGAGGATCCTCAATTAGTTTTTATTAAACTAAAAAATCAACATGACCACGTTGTAAACTATAGAATGGTATTTATTTATTCTTCATACCAACCTAGAAAAAGCTGAAAACGACATTGGACCTTCGTCTGTGCCTGGCAGAAAAAATGGAAGATTAAAGTTAATCAGGATAAATCGATACACGTCACATTCGCCATGAGAATTGGTGACTGTCTCAGTGTAAACATGGATGGTGTCTCGATCCCACAAACAGAGAATCTGAGGTATACGGGACTGTACCTATATCGCCGTTTGACCTGGAAGTATCACGTGAATGTGAAAAGAAAACAACTAAACGCGCAGTATAAGGAAGTGCATTGGCTGGTGGGGATAAAATCACACCTCACATTATCCAATAAAGTTCTGATTTACAAAGCTATCTACGACCAATTTGGACTTATGATGTGGAGTTGTAGGGAACAACAAGTAATAGTAACCTAGATTTCATACAACGCTTTCAATACAAGGTACCGAGGGCAATTGCGGAGGCTCTATGGTTCACACGGTACGATGATATTCACGAATACTTGGAGCTTCCGTCGGTTGTGAGATGGTGAGACAGTATAGTATTAAATATTAACAACCCCTAGAAAATCACGTCAGTCACTTAGCGATCAATCCGCTTGATAACAACGTGAACGTTCGAAGTTTGAAACCTCTCCATGTGCTTGACTTAGGGGCTACTGAATGACAGTTTGATAAATGACAACGCCAAATCTAGTTTTTTGTTATTGTTTGTATTTTGTTTTAGTTTGTATTACTTTTTTGTTTCTAACTACACGTTTTTTTGTTCTTGTCAATTTTTACATTGTTATATGTTTATCGACTCGCTATCGCTTGATTACTTCTTTGTTTATTAGTTATTATGGACTATGAAGTGAAGGCAGATATATTCTTTTATTAATGAATTTTAAGGACATTGCTTACTGATAACTTTTGTTATGAATTGACTTATTATAGGAGTTCCTAAAGAACCCCTTATTATAAGAACTCCTTTGCTTATTATCAAATGATTTTCTAATGGTTTCCCCTTAAGGAGCCGATTATAAACATACTAGGTGTGGAATAAAAAAAAGTATTAGACTTACGTATGGGGGATATTAATTCAAAAGTGTAATCTGTTATTAGTTTACATTTACTATTAAATTACATTATTAAAAAGTTGCGCATATTGTAAAAGGTTAAAAGCGTCTTTCTTAATATTTTAGATTTTACATGATTATTTAAAATTTAATTTAAACAGGAAAGATTATCAAAAATTTGATGTTTTATTTCCCTTTTACAAGTATAATATTAAAAAATTGTGGTTAATAAAAAAATGTGCAACTCTATGTCGTTGCCAGATGAAATTTGTAAGTTACTAAATTGTCTTTGAATCAATCACACATATATTTAATTCCAAAACCAAATCTTCATATAAGTAATAATAGGATAAAATTAATTTTAAAAAATTAAACGTTTTTTTTGGTTTACTGAACGATAACTTTTTTAAACAAATCCAAATTTATAATATATACAAATGTTTTATTTTTTTATAATATATACAAATGTTTTATTTTTTATAATATATACAAATTCAAATTTTAAGAATTTTTTTAATTTAAAAATTAAATTAAATTTTTTAATTAAAAATTTAAATTTAAATTAAATTAAAATTAAATTAAATTAAATAATTAAATATAATTTAATTAATTTAATTATATAATTAAATTAAATTAAATTAATCAAAATTAAATTTTTTTAATTTATTTGGTAAAACCTGCTACCATTAACCGAGGAGACATAATCCTGAAATTATTGTATTAAAAATGTAACAATAAAATATCGTAGATCTATTATGACGAAAAAGGCAATGAATTAAAATTTAATCAGAAGTTTTATATTTCTTTTAATTTTGATTATAGATGAAAGTATAAATTTATAAATGTAGTTGAATTATAATCCTCTGAAACAAAAATAAGATGAAATGTTTCAAAAATGTTTACTGCTAAAAATAAACAAAAATTCTAGAAGTTTTCTGGAATTCTTGATTTTAGATTCACTTGTGCGAGTACAACTAGAGGACGTTTCATCTGACATACGATGGTATTTTCACCTTATAGAAGATCAGAAGTAAAAAATATATTAAAAAACGGACTCAAAATACTTTCTTGGAGTACTCTGATTTTATTTGGTGTAGTGAAGTGAAGTGCAAATATCTTGAAATTTAATTTGAAAATATCTATTTCACAGAAATGATCGTTGTATAATGAAGTAACGACAAGGAAAACTCTCTTTTTCCTTGTACAACAGGCTGAGATTCTATATTCTACCAAACGAGTTAGCTACATCCAATATCATCTTTAATAAATGTCGGATGGTGTGCGCAAGTACGTTTACCTACTCTATTGTTTTTTTTCTTTGTTGACCTTCATTTACCCCGCCCCCCAGAGCCGGACACGCATCTAAGCATAACTCAGCTCCGGGGGTGCCTTCGCCTCAAACTACCTCGGCAGAACACAAGATCCCGCCCAGTTACCTACTCTAACCCACTGGGTTGGTCTAGTGGTGAACGTGTCTTCCCAAATCAGCTGATATGGAAGTCAAGAGTTCCAGTATTCAAGTCCTACTAAAGGCAGTTACTTTTATACGGATTTGAATACTAGATCGTGGATGCCGGTGTTCATTGGTAGTTGGGTTTCAATTAACCACACATTTCAGGAATGGTCGAACTGTACAAGATTACACTTCATTTGCTCTCATACATATCATCGTCATTCATCCTCTGAAGTAATATCTGAACGGTAATTCCCGGAGGTTAAACAGAAAAAAGAAAGAAAGGTACTACTCTATTGTTATACGTATGTTTAAGACAGAACTGATGGTCGGGAATATAAACGTAAAAACTAATCTTAGAAAAAAAATTATTTCTTATTAAGAATTGCTTCAACATGAATTAAAATTAATGTCAAACGTTATATTAAATTGTTTATAAATAAATCCGATATGTATGATTTTAATTTTATTAGTTGTAGTTTTTGCTTAAACATTAAATAAAATTTCAAAATATACGTACCAGTTTTTTATTATTAATCCACCATATAAGCCCGAAGTTAGTAGGTGGGAATATGAAATGAAAATTTTGTAGATATGAAAGATGTCATAGCCTGAACGAGATTCGAACCCAGAATTTCGGAGGTGAGATACTGAGACTCTACCATTCTGTTCGGACGCAAATTTACTTCCATAATTTTAAGAGATGGAGACAAGTTATAAACTTATATTTTATGTAATGCACTTTAATTTTTTATAAAATTAATTTTTTTTGTAGTAATTTTATTACATAGTTTTTTTTTAACCTCCGGGAACACCGTTAGGTATTGCTTCAGAGGATGAAATGAATAATTTTTAGCGTGTTGAAAATGCCATGCCTGACCGGGATTCGAACCTGGGACCTTCGGATGAGAGGCCGAGATGTTACATAGTTACTTATTTTTTATATAGTTACTTGATTATAAGTATGTAAACTACACATGTACTATTTATGTATCACTCCAAGTTTAAAAAATTAATTTACACATAAATCATCAATTTTTGGTTTCTGGTTGATAATAACAACAATCGAACAATTTTTTTTTCATAATTCAATTGAATGGTAATTTAATTGAATACTTTGCCTGGTAAGCCTGGCTTAAGATGTTTGCTATTCCTAACAATATACTATTCTTTTGCTTTGCTAAACTATTTTCTGGTAGGTTATATCATACCTAAAACTTATTATGAAACCTGATAAATATATATATATATGTACTTACAATAAAGATGAAGTAAGGCTTTTATTTTCGTCCTGTTTCGTTTTATTGTGTTGGATTTTAAATTTCAACCTGCACTTTTAAATGTAAATTCATTATATTTCTATTGTTAATGTTATAGGTTTATTAAGTTTTATACTGTTAATACCGTTAATAACCAGAACTATTGATGTGAAGTTTTATTCAGTGATTGATCATACTACGAAGGTAAATAACTCTTTTTTGTATTAGCAATATTGGGAGTGGTTGTATTATTTATCTGTTAAACGATGATAATTTGATTCCTTACCTACATTAATTAATTGTTTTATTTAGGTAGATAGTATTTAACAAATTTTACAGTAACCAAATTTATGTAATATTAATTAAATTGCTAATGAAGTAGCGTTTTTAATGAAAATAGTTGTATTATCAGGTAAATTAGCATAATAATTAATTAAATTGAATTATTAATGTATAATTTTCTAAATAAACGTCAAAACGTCATTTTAACTGTAAATTAACACTTGATAGCATTTAATTACAATTTTTATTATATAATAAAGAAAAAGACATTTTTCCCAGTCGTGTAACGTCATACTGGTAAACACGGTTTCGTTAACTTGCTCCTTGATCTGTGCAACTAGTATTTAAAGTCAATATAATAATGTTGTATTACAAAAACTAAACAACATTATTGTACAGTAATGCTTGCCTACTTAAATCGGACTGTCCAAACGTTAAGGTGAGAGTCTATTTCTCGACAACTATACGTGACCAGGAAGAAATTTAAAATTCAAACTAACTTCTGGACGGACATAATACTAAAGTAATACTGTACTACGACTATACATTATTAAATTAAGTAATAGGCAATATATTTAATTTTGATAGGTCCCAATTTTGTTTAAATAAAAATGAAAAAATAAATTATTATTATTATTAGTAATATATAAACAAAGGAATTTTATGTAATAATATCTTTATTAAAAATTAAAAACTACTCATAATAATAATCTGTAATTATTTTAATTATTATTTTAATTAGTTTATTTATTATTAACTATTACTTAATTATGTTAATTTATTAAAATAATTATTTTAATATATTATTATTACTTTAATTAGTTGATTATTTTGCAACATTAATCCCTATTACTTGATAATTTTCTGTTGTTATTATATAAACAATTTAATTAATTATTAAGAAGTACATTCTTCTCCATGGTGCTGGAAAAATTCTGCAAATACCATTGACAACCAAAATTAGCGAAAGGCAGTTTTGAATCGGGTCAACCAAGCCATGTCCCTTGAAGGAAAGTACTCCGGCTCAAGCTCTCATACTTCGGACATGTCTTGCAGTCAGATTTATTAGAAAAGTCAATGATGCTTGGTATGGTCAACGGCAAAAGAAGACCTGCCCCCCGCCCCAAGATCCCGTTGGCTTGATACCATCAAAGCTGACCCAGGCATGGCCATGAAACAACTGAAAGAAGCAGTTAATGACAGAAATGGATGGAGAAACTTGTTCATAGAATCGCCATAGAGTCGGACACGACTGAATGGATGACACCAACAACACATCGAAAAATAAGATCATAACCTCATTATTACATTTTGATTAAGTATCTTAACATTATTTACGTATTCCTGCGCTTCTAAATTATATTATCCTAATTGGTAGATAAAACTAAGGCAAATTTTATTAAAGTAATTTAATTAAAAGTTTGTAATTCATAATGAAGTAATTATGTTACAAGAAGTTTAACACGTTTAAATAAATAATCTTAACCATTTACAGTACTTTTTTATGTTCATAAAATGTTGAGAGGTTAAATTGATTAATTATTTGTTGAAATTACTCGTTTTATTTAAAAAAAAGAATATACATGCGGGCGTGTGTAAACATACCAAAATGGAAAGCATAATTTTAACATTTTAAAAAAGCTTTTCAATTCGATGGATTCATTATCAGTCAATTATAAGTTATAGTTATCACAACATATGTTATCAGATTTTATATGTAAAGATGGAAATTATAATAACTGATGATGAATTTCTTCTAGATTTAAAAAAATATTATATATATATATATATATATATATATATATATATATATAATGATAAACTTTATATTAAGCAATATTAAAGTTTATGAAGGCATATGATTTCACTGACAGAACATCATTGTTCAATATACTCAGAAAATTTGGTGAAGATAAGAAAACATTGAACCTTGTAAGACTAATTCTAACGGAAACAGTATCAAAAAGAAGTTCTAGGGGGAAATCTCAGCCGTTGAGCATTTAGACAGATGTAAGGCAAAGAGATGGCCTGCTCCCGCTTCTTTTCAATATGATCTTGGAAGAGGTCATTAGGGAGCGGAGAAAAATTTGCGAAGAAAAGAAAGTCAGATTATGATATATTAAAGAAAATCTGAAACAGATTTGTATCGCTTTTGCAGACGACATTGCAATCCTGACAGAGAACATACATACGGTGGAGGAACTATTGAACATCTTGAAGGAGAGGCTGGACAAATATAGCTAAGGATATCAAATGAAAATTGATTACATTACCAAAAATAGGCGTTCACCATATTACTTTCTAATAAACCTTAGAGGAATTAGGAAGACGGGGAATTTCAAATATTATGGCTAAGTAAAAGAGCCAAATGGGTTAGGTGGAGAGGTAAATAAGGATAAAATAAATAAACTGCAGAAGGCTTACGCCTTATAATACAAAGAGTGTATCAAGGATGGTAAAGATTCGAAATTATGTCCCGGTAGCTAGGTTTGCAGTGCTGTATGCTTCAAAATATGTAACTTAACCGAGGAGAGACTGATAAATTAAAGTTGGCTGAAAAAACAATACTAAGAAAGATACTCGTACTACGGAAAGGAAGATTGGCTTTCTACGCGCACTTGTTTAGAATGGATGAAACCAGATTGATGAAAAGGATTTTTTATAAGTGCAGTAGAAGCGAAACGGACATTAAGTGGTTCACACAGGTGAAAGAAGATCTCGCGATTGCAGGGATAAATCCAACAAGTATAAGAAACAGAAATAAGTGCATTTAGGAAGAAGCTACAAGTTTGTGCAAGTCTCCAGGAAGAAGTCAGAGTGTACTAGTAAAAACAGTTGCAAGAAAGGAAGGAAAAACATAATTTGAAAATGAAGGAGAATTGGAAGAAAATAAAATCAGCCAGTAATTAACTATTAGACATGGTCGTATAGTGACCGGAGACGAAAGAAAAAAGTATATATATATATATATATACATAAAAATTTCATAATAAAATTTAGTTTCTTTTTTTGTAAATTACATGTGTGCCAATCATACCTCTTAAAATATGATCGAGTCGGCGACGAGAATATTATTACACGAAAAATAACCCTACCAAATAAGATGCAATCTTCCATTATTACTTTTTATAATAGGAGATATGTCAAAATAGTTAAACCTAAAATCAACCTTAAAATTCAATAAATTTAGGTAGTAGTATCATTCAGTTCGGCCCGGCAGTTCTTGAGGGAACGTATATATTGGGTTCAAATGTAAATACGTACATACAAACATTTTGACTGAGAGATTATATAAATTTGGCAGAAAATGTTCAAACAAAATTTTTATTTATTTAGCTACTGCTTACGACCAAATTTTATGTTAACATAACGGATTAATATTATTTTAATTAATTAGATAGGAAAAGATATAAGAAGTAGCTGTTACTACAGTTGAAAGTGGACACCTTTTGTGGTGTTCATAATTATTTATTGGCTAGATATGTTTCTTTTTACTGTATGGTAAATTATTTGAAATAATTTTTAACATACCTTTGAAATAAATTAGAAATGGTATATAATAACATGAAACATGTATATACGTATAATTAATTTCGAAAAGAAACCAAATTTAACCCCAAAACATCAATTTAAATAATTCTCTGTGGTGAATTTTTAAAAAATAATACGCATTTCCTCAAAATTCTTCCTTGTATAATTTTAAGTTGTGTAGTAATGTGATGATAAACACTGATGATTTATAAACCCGTATTTAAAATTTAATTTTCTTTTAATGTTAAGGTACTCTCAGAATTCAAATTTTATATATATATATATATATTATATAATCATCTAATTACACTTCTTTCTCGTAAGGATTTAGCCTAATTTATAACGTCTAGTATAAATTGATACGAGCCGTTTCCTGAATACAGTCTTTTGGAGAGAGTGAGGTCGGTATAGAATCCTTTGAACTTGTAGTAACTGTAACTGGACCATTATTATTAAAAATACTACTCCAAGTGATAATATACCATTTTTATACATGCCTTCCAAGCTTTTACAAATATTAACGCGCAATACTCATACGCCTGCGCGCACATATTGATGCAACCATTCCTAATTTAAACAATTAATAAATAAATACACATCAAAATATCCCTTGTGATTACTTTTATTAAAATAATGTTAAAAGTTATTCTTCTGTCTTTCAATTCAGGAAAACTTTTAAATCTGACCAACCTGTATAATTTATAAATCTGTGTGTGCGCGCGCGCGCATATTAATGATTTTTTTTTTTTTTAGTATCGTTTTCTCATCAAATAAATTTTTTTTCTAAATTTCTAATAACCTTTTTCTAACACATCAATAACATTTTTTTAACATGTTTATTTCATACATCTTTACGTTTATGTATTTATCTTTCTCACTGGTTTATACATCAAAAATTTATTTTTTTAAATAAAAAAATAAATTTTGTTTTAAGATAAAAGTTAAAGATTATGACTAATTAAAGAGATTAAGTAAATTTAACCAATCATATATTAAAAATAATTTTAATAACAAAAGTTAACTTTAATAACAAAATTAATGTGATTTTAATCTACATCATACTTCTTATACGCGTCATTCACTATAATCTCACTGAACGTTTAAATTAAACCCGAAAATAATGTAAATATGTATCCTGAAAATTTTACACAATTGTATCTTGTATAAACCTTAAAAAATTATTAGTTAATTAAAAAGAAAAATTGATTAGAAGATAGTTATGCTCTGATTTTTTAATTCTTACTGAAATATTTATACAAGAAAAGTCCTGCACCGTGACCTTGGGTCTTTTATTGTTTCTCATCTCTCTTGATCAGTTTTTATTTATTCTTAGATACTGTAAAATACACATATATATTTTTATACATTCGAAAATATATAAACAGTATATTTTGCCACTTTAACAAATGCTAAATAATAAAAATTAATTTTACATTATATTTTGAGTATAATGCTAATTGTAATGAGCTGGTTTTTACTTCCTTGTACGAAGTAAAGGAAGTATTGTAATCGCGAAAAAATTCGGTTTTCAGATTTCAACGAAAATATCCATTTTGACCATCCCTGAATCCATTTTGACTAGTTTCGGCATGACGTCTATACGTATGTATGTATGTATCTCGCATAACTCAAAAACGACCAAAATCCAAATTTTCGGATTTTTTACCTTTTTTTTAATTGCAGTAATAAGCCCTCACTGAGAGCTTTTCAACGATACTTATTTTATAGTGGTACTTATTTTCATTGGTTCCAGAGTTATCGCCAAATGAAATTTTAATTAATGAAATATTTGGATGTTACAAGTGCACATCAGTTGCGAATCAGACTTCATCTCCTTTTTCTTAACATTTTTTTTTAATTTAAATATATTTAATGAAATAAAATTTTATGTAATTTTCATTTTAAAAAAATGTGTATATAATTTAATGGGCGTACAAGGAAGTCATGTGCAGTCCACATCTGAGTTTTTCATAAAAGGGAAATATCCATACCACTTCAGCATTAAAAATTAACATATAGACTTTATTCTTTCTGAAAACATAGAAATACTTTCTTAGTCTAATGGTAGCAGACTCACTGAATATAGAATTACTCGCTTATTTTATAGATCTTGTAGTATGTCACTTGTACTTATGGAAGATTTATCAAGAGAAAAAATAACATTGTGGTGGTGATAACTAAAAATAAATGGGATGAAATAAATATTGTATGGGATTTCTTTTAAAAAATAAAATCTGACTTATAAAAGAGTCAGATTTTTTATTAGTAATCTCTTTCCATTAAACCACATCTGGTGTACCTAAATTCGAGAAAGCGGTTTTTTCAGGTATTACTTGTGCGACTCTATGTTTTAAAATTCTTTTCTTTCTTTTTTTTTAACTTCTTTTCTTTCTTTCTTCTTTTATTTAGCTTCTTTTTTTATTTTCTATTTTACATAACAGGACAATGTGAAGCATCCGTTTATCCAGACGATGCAACAGCACTGGTTCCGTATACGTCCCGCTGCAGAAAAATACTCTTCTATTGGCCTTGATCGCATTTTATTTAATTAGATTCTGTCTTACACCACAGACAACAAAAAACAACTATTACAGTAAGTAGAATTTTTGTCAGCTAAATGCGATTATTGTATTATACAGAAATATGTTTTATTTAACTTTTTTGTCATCTTATAAAACGAGATAAAAACGAGATACTCAGATACAACTAAATGCGTTTTCCGATGTTCATGAAATTTCGAACTTAGGTTCCTTGATATTGAGTACAATGACGTTTATGTAATATTTTTTTGTTTAAAATGGCAGCTTCTATTTATCTTAGTCAAGTATTATGGAGAGATGTGATAGGGGAAGTTTCTATCACCAAGTCAACACGTAATCTCTTGTCCATTCCAAACGTTTCTATCATTTTCAGTCTGTTTCTCAATAGCAAAATGTTATATAATTCACTATTTCATATTTTACTGTGTCTTTAAGCCAAAATTTTGTTTCAAAGATTTTTTTTTTCTATTATACAGAATCATGTCTTCTCAGTACATTAATAAACATTTAAATTTACATCGGTTTGTAATAAACTTATATTGTATTGTTTTCTCTTCGGTTATTTTATTTTTAAAAAAAATTGAAAAATGTACCTCCTAACAGTAGATAAGTTATTTCCCATGCTACTTACAGAGCGTACGTTATTAATAAAATCAGTTTTTTGCACAATTAATTATAAATAATAATTTATTTTTGTAGTTTATTTCATTTTTCGCATTATCAATTCAATTTCATTGTAAAACTAGCTTTATTTTTTTTCAGTACAAAACGAGCGAAGTCTGTTATATACAGAACTATTAAGAGAACATAGAATTCGTGGAACTGCTAGATTAAATGTGATAGAACATTTTGAAATAATACTGTAAAAGTATGTTCAATTAAAATAGTATAAATCAAACTAAACGTAACATAATTAGTACACATTTAATAAGTAATTAATAATCAATATTGTGTAATAAATTTTTAAATTAGAAATGACAAAACATGTTCACTATTTACGTATTTATCATGAGAGTATAATCTATCGACAGATTCATACAAAGTTTAATTAGTAAACTATTCATTTAATACTTGTTTGCCAATTACTGTAATAAAAAATATGAGTTATTAATTAAATTTAAAAAAAGCCTAAATAGTTTAATTAAAACATTTTTGTAAGCATACTGATTAACTATTTGATCCCTTTTCGTCAATATTAGAAAGTATTTATTTGTTTAATGGACGTAAAGAATGTTATACATAAGTTTTTTTTTGTTATATGCAATGAATTACTACTGCAGGTTTTTTGCCGAATAAATTTTCTTTTCAAGTTGTAAACCGTGCACTATTGTTATTAACTAGCGACAGTACATAAGTGTGGTAGGGTTAAGTACATTCTTAGAAAAATTCATCTGTATAAAATAAATAACAGTTCGTCAAGCTTGGAGAAAATAGACACTCCTAACTGTGTGGGTAGATATATCAATTATTTTCTTTACAACTGATTATTAAAAAAATTAATAATAGCCATGTATTAATAATTAATTAATCATAATGGATAGATAAATAATAATTATAACAGTTTTAAATTACTCTCCCCCTTATTATTTGTACTTTAAATATTTAATTCTGTATTTGTCAACGTTTCTTTAGTTCCTATTGAATAAAAACCTTTCGTAATATTTTAATAAATTTATGCACTCTAAACATACCTTAGCTTTCTTTATTGATAACAATAAATTTGTTTATTAATAAATGTATTGTTAAAACGATTTTTGTTTCATAACTATATTTTAAGTGTTGCTTTGAAAGTATTTTTTATTGTTTATTTAATAATAAGCTTTTAATATGACAATCATCTACATATTACGGTTCTACATTTGGAATGTGTCCTCTTTTGTTTTTAAAGGGAAAGTAATCCTAAACACGTAGTATCTTATGGCGTTACCCGTAGAATTAAGCAATAGAAGTTGTCGAAAACAGAAATATTATTCATACAAATAACTAATCGTCTATTTGGTATCGTATTCACATGCACGATATTACGTAAACAATTTGTTTCTCATTTTAAAGTTTGACATACTTATATTCAGGTTTATACTGGTATTTTATGAAAATACATTTGTTTTTAATAAAAGTTATGCTGAAATAATGTTATACTTCATTCCATTATTAAATCGTTGAATGTTACTGAGAACTTTGCCATTTATAAACCCTAGCATAGGAATATTTCAAATGGTACTGGTACCGATCGCTCTTTGTATTTGGGAAGAATCATCTAGAATTTATGATTTTTACATAGAAGAACAAACGTAATGTAACTTGTCATACAATAACTAACCTGATTTTTGTTTTATGTTAAAGAATTCATTATTTAAATAAGATATATTATTATTAATTTTAAAATGTTCAGAATAATTTTTAATTTTCAGTACTTTATTTCGAAATTATTCTGTTAGTTTATTCCTCATGTATAATAAGTATACCTTAATTCATGCCATTTCTTGTGAATGTTCCCCGTAGTTTTTTTTTATTGTGATCATAGATATCTTCTTACTTTTTAAGATTAAAATATTTATAATAAATAAATTAAAGGATCTGATGTGGACACCACATGACTTCCTCGTACGCCTATTAAATTAAACACTATTTTTTTGTAAATGAAAAGTACATAAAATTTTATTTCATTAATAACTACTGATATTTTTTCCTTTTTTTTGTAATTGAATTATTATTCATCGTAATTTTTTTTTATAATCAGGGGTTAATAATTATTAATATATCAATATATTTAAATTAAAAAAAAATTTTAAAAAAGGAGATGAAGTCGGATTTGAACCGATGTGCCTTCCCCTTGTAAGATCCAAATATTTCATTAATTAAAATTTTATTTTGCTATAACTCTGGAACCAATGAGAATAAGTACCATTTATGACATATCATTAAAAAGCTCTCAATGAGGAGTTGAGTTTTTTGTTAACTGCAGTTAAGAGAAAGTCCAATTTGGATTTTGGACTTTTTCGGACACTTTTGGTCCAGCCAATTGCAATCAAAATGGGGGGGGGGGTGCACGACTAGTGTTACAACAATCCTAAATCTAAAAATTCATGTATTCATGTACATGAATTACATCCTTACATATCATGTACATTTTAAAACAATTAAATATAAATCATACATGCAGTCATTTAAATATAATCCATATAAGAGATAAATGTTAAAAATTAAAAAACCCAACTACCAAAAAATTTCCCTTTACATTATCCATTAAATATGATAATTAAAGGACGTCGGAGTGACAATTTTGTATATATTATTTTCAATTTTTTAAAATCTATTTAAACATATATATATATATATATATATATATATATATATATATACATAAATTTATTTATTTATGAAAGCTAAACATTCCCGGTAACGTAAGGATTCCAACGCGGGGTCATACATCTAAATCGGTTCAGCCGTTGAGCTGCTACGGTGGAACAAAAAACACATACATCCTAAATACATTTCACTCCTTTTTGGGCAGTCGTGTAAAAATGAGGCCATGATGGACTTTTTATATTTAATTTTGTGTCTTTCAAACAAGCAATTTTTTTGGAATTATATAATCTAGACACCATTTTTAACATGTCATCGAAATATGTTTCACCGTTAGCAACAAGAAATTTACAGCTAAATTTTCGTTTATTATCATTATATATTTTTTTCAGTACCGGTAATGTTGTTTTTTCTTTTTTTTTGCAGTTTGACCAACTTTGGAATATACAAATATAAAAATATTTTACTTCTGGTTTCTTTTTCTTTTCTCCTAATTTTCTTTCATTCTTTACGCGCAGCTGATCTTTCTCTCTTCCGATGTTTCACTTTGGTGTGATTCCTTTCCTTCCTCACCGTTTCAAATTCAACTTCTTATACATTTTGTCTGAATAGCTTTCTATCTTTCATTTCCCGTTCTTGAATCCGCATGTTCTGTAACCTTTCTTCATTTGTTATAGGTACCCATGGTTGCACCTTTGTTCCAAGACTTTAATTAATATTTGTTTATTTAGTCTCTGTTCGTCTATTCTGTACACGTCGACCAGGAATCTCAGTTTCCTTCTTCTTATCTCTTTTCCAATATACTTTAGACAATTTGTCGTGAGTGAATGTAAACTTTTTCTTTAGAAGAATACTGACGTATCACTTTTTTAAATCACATCATTTTTTTTCGTATTTCGTTGTTATAAATAAGAAATAAAATTAAGTATAAAATTTATGAGGGATCACAAAACTAAATAGGTTTGCTCCATCTTATAAAATGCTTTTACAATTCTTTGTCCATATCTCACAAAAAGTTTATTTTAATATTTATAAATTTTATTTTATTATGAAAAAATTAAATTTTAAGAATGATATGTTTTTAACTCATTCTAAAATAATAAGGGTGGAATTTAAAATAAAATATAATAATACGACACAGAAAAAACGAGGAGGTTAAACAAAAAACTAGAGAAAAATTCTTAAGACTTTTTGTTTCAGTTCCAGTGATTTTAAAGCAATTAATATATTTTAAAATAAGTATTCGGAATGATACCAAAAACCACAGAATAACTAAATACAAAATAATTAATGGACAGTAATTACAAAAAATATTATAGACAGTATACTCTAATTTTCTTTTCTTCTTTTTCTGTTTAGCCTCCGGAACCACAGTAAGGTATTGCTTCAGAAGATGAATGAGGATAATATGTACGTAGGGTAAATGAAGTGTAGTCTTGTACAGTCTCAGGTAGACCATTCCTGAGACGTGTGGTTAATTGAAACCCAACCACCAAAGAATGAACTCCTTCAGAAGGAGTTTCCTGTCGGCGTTCAGGTGCTGGCTTATGCAGATGACCTTGCAGTCCTCGTAGAGGGAAGGACGGTCTTGGAGGTGCGGGAGAGGGTGTATGCGGCCATCGACACTATACAGGAGTGGTTGAGGTCCAGGGGTCTGCAACTGTCTACGGAAAAATGCCGGTGTATTGCCTTTACGGGTAGAAGAGTGCTAGAACCGTTCAATATTTCCATCAACGGTCATGCTATAGAAGAAGCGAATAACATCAAGTACTTAGGAGTTATCCTCCAGAAAAACGGTAGATACACCGAGCACATAGTCAATGTATGCAACAAGGCAGAAAGGATGATAAAAAGTCTAAACATCATTATGTCATCGCAGAATGCCCCTCGGGCATCAAAGCGCCGTTTACTGGCTACCACCGTCGTGTCTTCGCTTATGTATGCCGTTCCGGCCTGGTGGCGCTCTATCGCCATCAGGCGCAACAAAGAGAGACTGGCGAGGACGCACAGGTGTGTGCTCCTAGGTGTTGTGTCCGCATACAGGACAGTGTCCTATGCCGCCCTGTGCGTGTTATCGGGTACACCTCCTATTGACCTAATCGCAAAAAAGAGGGTGGAGAGGGCACAAGGCAAGCCAGAACAAGAGGTCAGGGATGCCGTTTATAATATCTGGCAGGAAAGATGGTCGCAGGAAGCTGTGGGTCGATGGACGAGAACCCTCATCCCCAACATCAAGCCATGGTTGTCGAGAAGATTTGGTGAGGTTGATCATCACCTATCGCAGTTTTTTACAGGACATGGTTCCTTCAATAACTACCTGCACAAAATAGGCAAGAGAGAAGAGCCAATTTGCAACTACTGCAACGAGATAGATGATGCTGAGCACACCTTTTTTGAGTGCAATAGGTGGGACACACTTAGACATAGTAAGACACTCACAGGTATAACTCCAGAGACAACAATAGACTACATGCTAAGAAGCGAGTCAAACTGGAATAATTTTGCTAATTTTATTAGACAAGTTGTTCTACAGAAATACTCCGATGAGAGAAGACAAGGTGTTGGCTAGAATAGGACTGGGTGGACAGCCTTGCTGGTGAGGTCCAGCATGCTGCGGTGTGTTGGCACTGATGAGCCACCAAGGACTCCACGGGTAACAGTCAGGCAAGAGCACACTGAATACTGAAGGGACCCGGTACCGCGTCGCGGCGAACTGGGTCTGGCGTTGTGTATTAGTATTGCCCTTTTGGGTCCCCAAGGGGCCAATATTGATAAAGAACTCTCAAAAAGAGCTAACCGGTAGGCCGACCTGCCTTGCCGGTATATAGCCGGTAGGTGGGGAGGCCTATTTGAGTTTAAAGACACTCCCCTGGGCGGCGTAATACCAACAAGTCGGTCCGGCCCAGGGGAGCTGAGAGAAAAAAAAAAAAAAAAAAAAAAAAAAAAAAAAACCACCAAAGAATACCGTCATCCACGATCTTAGTATTCAAATCTATAACAAAAGTATTATAGTATGATAAAAGTATAGACAGTATACAGAAAAAAAAATTGTTAATATTACTATAAAAAAAAGTAAATATTTCCTCTAATCTGATTTATCAGACGCTTATTTTACTACTATAGCCATCGGAAATAATCTGTGTTCAACTGACCCATTGTATCACTACGTGAAACTTTCAGATTACTTCAGGTACCAGGAATTCCATTCTATTTAATACATGTTTGGAATTTCCATACATTTCTCTACCGTGCAATTTCCGCTTGCTGTTCATATAATCGCAATTAGTAATTGGGATTTCTTCTCTTACAACCAACTTCCCATTTTCATGGTAACTGTGCCATTGGGTTTAAGATCTCTGACTTGTTTCATAATAACACTACTTTTATAATTTCATAACAATTTTACTTTTACATAAAGCTTGGTTTCCCATCATTTTTTTTTTTTTTATATATATATATTTATTTCGTTACTGAGAATTAAAAAAATAAAACTAAATTAAAATCCTAAGAAAATTCCATCCTTTTTACTACTTTTTAATCTGACTCAGCTTTACGCCTGATTGAAACGTATTAAAAAAATGTTTACTTTAATACCTAGTTTTTCTCGATATCTATGGAAAATATCCGTATTTGGAAGAACGAATTTTCCGGTTATAGTACATGCTAAACCAGATCTATAATTAAGAATGGTCGTTATTTAAAAACAAAAATTTACAATAATTTTAAAACAACATTATTAAAGCGGGGAAAATATTTGTTTAAATGAAAATATGATTACGAGTAATGATTTCTGCGTAAATAATCTTAAATCGTTGGTTAAAAAATCTTTCAAAATTAAACAAGAGTTATGAAAAAATAAAAAGGGGTATTTATTAGAAAATTTATGGGAAGTATTTTTAAAATTATTTTCTCTACATTTCAGATGACCGTAAATTCATAAATAAAGTAAAATGATGCATCCTTTCTTCCCTTTTTCTTTAATATTTTGATAATAAATTTTAATAAAATGAAATTATGTAATTATTAGAAAAGTTATTGGGGAAAAACACCCCAGTATTACCACTTAATTAAATTTTATTACTACATTATTGTTTCATGAATGATAAATTAACTCCAGTTTTGAATCAAACAATTCCTTTACTTTTTTTAATATACCTTTTAAATTAACAATTACACACTTTTCTTCTGCGTATTTAAAAAGTTTTTATTCAGTTATTTGGGTCTACTGGTAATAGTATTTAAGGAAAAATTTGAATGCCTAGCCTTAATTGATACGTACTGAAAAAATTAGGCTTATAGTATGTCTCCCCAAACAGAAAACAGAATTCCTGCCTCGGATACTTACCACAGGAAGGTTCACAAATCCTCCATTTGATTTAACCACAGATACATTAGTATGAACCTCAACATGAACCCGGTAGGATTTGACCTCCACCAACAGAAACTAAAATAATGAAGAAGGATCATCAAAAACAAGGTAAAATGAAGGACGATAACAAAAATTAACAAACAATCCTACTCTGAAAAAACTTCAAGGTCACCTTTAGGTAGCCCATCTTAACCCGACCATAGTCCCTCAAGACATTTTTTATCCAAATCGTAACAGCAAAATACTGATCAATAATTTTGGTTGGACCTAAGCAATTATTGTTTTGGTGGGTTAAGTTGTATGTAGGCATGTGCACACACACACACACACACACAAACTTGCGGGCGCGCGCTATGTTCTTCGTTCTTGGATGAATTGAAGTTTATCATTCAAAAAATCATTGACTAGATTTATCCACCTTAGAGAAAATTAACTAACTTGCACTATTGACCTCTTTCTGTTATTAATACCTTCTTTTCTGTTCTGTTAAATTTACAGACAATTTATAATACGTTGCAAAATAAAAACAATTCCCTTTTTAAAAAATTGACCTAAAATATTCTTTTGCAATACTCAGTTTAGAAACCGGTTTCCAATGTGTTTTGTACCAAACCTACCGCTGGTATTCATCTGTGGAGTATTCTCATTACTGATAATAATAGCAGGTCTATTTTTGCTGACCTAAACTGATATGAAATTTTTGTTGTTGTGACAGTCAATATAATCTCAAAAAATAACAAAAGGTCAAACGAAATCGTTTCGCCTTGAAACATTGTTTAGCATAATTTTTAAACTTGTTTCATTATTACGGTTATTTATATACAATATTAAAAGAGACTTCATCACTTATTTTAGTATATAAATAATGGTTTATTGGCAAATACTTACGTAATAATTTACAGAAGAGAAAATTATGTCAATCCGCTTCTGTGCACTTGTCAACACGTTTGACCATGTAACTGGCACTCTTGTTAGCTGTATCTTGTCTACTTTATGGATGGTATTGGCAGTGTTTATCTTCAATACCTGCAGGGTGCATGGATTGCTCCTATAAAAAAATTTGTTTTAAATAACCCACAGAAAGGAGGAGCAACTGTTAGAGGTTGGTAGCGTACTGACGTTTCTCGTTCTTCGTTTCCCTTTACTGTGCGTATTTCTGGTGGATATAATGCACAAAACTCAGTGGGTGTAATTACACTATAAAGTTACTAAGGTTCAGAACGTGCAGCCGCTTAAGTATTCAAACATCCTCATCATTGTCTAGAAGGTTTACGGTCAACTGGTTAACGTGGTCATTTAGTCGAACTTCATATTATAAACTGAAACGTTGTACTTCTTCCTTGACGTACCGTAGATCCAAATATTCGTGGTTTTCACTGTTTTTAGCAAATCATTTCGCCTCAGTTTTACACCTGCTAGTTTGTTCTGAAACCGCTGTATGATTTCAACACTTGACTTGCATACCGTGCCCCATAGCTGAACGCCATATGTCCATATTGGTTTCAGAATTCAAAAGTAGCATATTAGAAAAAAATAATTCAGACCTCCTACCCACCAAACAGCACATTTCCTTGAACATCATGTTAAGTTGCTTTCTCTTCTCCCTCACATGAACCTTCCACGTCAAACAACGACCCAGTTACCTTACACTTTCAGTATGTGGGATTAAAATCCCATAAAAATTGACCCGTTGGCAATTGCTCTCCTCATTGCGAATGTCACGTGGCTCGACTTAGCTTGATTAATTCTTAGTTCTCAAAATAATTATTTAACGTGAACCGAATATAAAATATTTCTTCATTAGAAATACTTCTAGTAAAGTATAACAGCTTGATTTTATATTTCACTTAATTCATTATGGAAAATTATCATCTTCACCTATCTACAAAAATAGTGAAAAAAAATCTGATGTGGACACCACATGACTTCCTTGTACGCCTATTAAATTACATGTACACATTTTTTTTAAATGAAAAGTACATTTTATTTCACTAATAACGTCTGATATTTTTTCAAACTTTTTTTATTGTTACTATTGAATTACTATTTATCATAAAACTTTTTTACAATCAGAAGTTAATAATTATTAATAAAACAATATATTTAAATTAAAAAAAGAAGATGAAGTCTGATTTGAACCGATGTGTTTTCCCTTCTAAGATTCAAATATTTCATTAATCAAAATTTTATTTTTCTATAACTCTGGAACCAGTGAAAATAAGTACCACTATATCATACCACCATATATCGTTGAAAAGCTCTCAATGAGGCTTATTACTGCAGTTAAGAAAAAGTCCAAAATCCAAATTGTTTTGAAGTTTGGGCTTTTTTGGACAATTTTGGTTCAGTCGATTTCAGTCAAAAGGGCAGGTGCACAAGTAGATGTTACAACAGATCTAAATCCAAAATTTCAACATTCTACGGCTAATCGTTTTTGAGTTATGCGAGATACGTACGTATAGAAGTCACGCCGAAACTAGTCAAAATGGATTCAGGGATGATCAAAATGGATATATCCATTGAAATCTGAAAACCGAAATTTTTCGCGATTACAATACTTCCTTGTACTTTTCGGGCATTTTCGAAAATGTGACATCATCTTAGTTTCGGTCATGTTCAACTAAATAAGTTATCTAGATAAATTAAACTATACAAAAACTTTTATCAGAATTCAAAAAGTTTAATGAAAAAAATACTTTAGATTGAACCAGCGGTTCTTGAGAAGTAGCAAATATTGGTATTTAATTATATATAAATTTATTTATATATTTATTTAATTATATATAAATATATATAATTCATATTTATCCACAAGTAAACAAGTACATTCTAATTTATATATAAATTTAGGTATCATTATGTAACTCAATACTATTGTACAGTATGTGTGCTAAGTTCATATACCGTAACTTATCTAATTTTTGTAAAAATGAAATTATGAACAAATTAAAATAAATTGTGAAATTTCTAAATGAATTTTGTTGTTGTAATATATTTGATGTAAACTTTTTCTCGTTTCCTAGTGATAAAATTTATTTAGAGAGGTAAAATTATGTAAATAAACCATAAAATCAGTAAAATGGGAGTAGAAAGGCAATCAAGTAATAATGGTCGGTTATATATGTGATGCTTCTTTCTATCACGTTTTAAATATTCCTGTATTTGGATTCGATACCTTTGTGGGAAGGGTAGTCGGTGAACGGTCGACTTACATACTGGTAAAACGAGCTGTTACATGTATACACGGTCGTTCCACTGTTTATATTACACAACTGTTACCGAATCAACGAAAGAAGCATGTGCCGTTGTTTGCTAATATATTTATTATGCTTAGTAAATTTTATTGCCGGAAATTGTTAATAAGATATTTAGCACTCCTTTTGCTGAATATAATTAAATTATTCTTTCTCACTAATTAATGATTAATTTTATAAAATTATTTTTTTTAATTAGGACAATTATTAAAACTATTATTTGATTTGAATCGATAAACTACTTTTCAAATTTGAAATAAAACATGTATTTTTAACCAATAATTAATATGAATTCAAGATAACTTAACTGATTGAGATCGTGTTCATTTGACATTCTGACCCGTAGGACAAGACACCCGCCTTGTTACGATCCCGGTCGTCATACCACCTGCTCCGTTCATAGCCCTGAGGGGCTTTACCGGAGATCATTTTCCAGACCCTCTAAACCTGATTACATTTTTCAGTAATCATTTTGGCCTCTGTCAGGATGCCACCGGATCAAATGCCTCAGCGGACATTCCGTCTGCACGGTGTGTTACAAGCACATGTATCATTATCTAGCCTTCGTATCAAACTTAACCTAATTTTGTACTCCTAATCTATTGTTATACAAAATTAAATCACTAACCGCCCCGCAGAAGCACGAATCCCATGCCTATTTATTATCAAATGAACAACTTTAAAACAACTACACAATGTATTCCAATAATGGACTGAACCTCAACCTAAAACAAGCCATTGACCTTACCAAATCCCAAAATTTAAATTTCACACCATCAGAAAGCATATTAATCGAAACATCGTCTCGTAATTTTTAGCTAAAACGTCCAGAAATAATAATACAGCAAATTATACATTAGCAAATCAAGCTTATACTCAAAAAACCAATCTCCGATCCGGCCCGTTCCGGGGTCAAGGTTATCAAAGCCCCACCCGGAGCCGCAGATCGTCACAGAGTTCATAAAATCAACAAATATGCAGCAAGCATCACTAGAACTTATTAAGCTTACAGGCGATGGGCATAAATATCCCGTATATTTCAGGAAAGACGATAACTTATAAAATTAATTGGCCTCTCCATTGGTTTAATGATTCCTACAAAGAGCCTGTCATTAAGTCTTTAAAAACTGCGAGACGCATTATTCTTAAACATGAGAACCTTGACTCAAAACTAATCCATAACTTTGAAGCCTCTCTATCAGAAGATGTATACTTAGTCGGGATCATTTCTTAACTGACTGGTAAAGTTCAAGTTTTATTGCAAATATGCAGACCTTAACAGATTAAGTTAATTTGTCTAGGCTAATTAAGGCTATGGATGAACGGGGTGCTCGTCTCCGTTTCCTTTTATAATAAATAGTAACATCCTGATCCCATAGGGGAAGACACCCTTCATGTGGCGGTTTCGGTCGCCACGCCACCCCATCCGTACCTAGGCCCTTATGGGCTTTACCGGAGGTCATCTTCAGTACCTCGGGAATGACATCTTTCAGTCAAGCCTCAGCTAGGATGTCACGGATGTGAATGCCACAAGTGACATTCCCATCGGTGTCCTATTAACATAAACTCAAAACAAAACACATCTAGCCAAGTCTCAAACAAGACTGAATGACTTTCTAAGAACGAACGATTGAACTGTACCTACCCGAAAGGTAAAAATGGCACACAACGAATCATAAAACGTAACACAAAAACACTAACAAAACATAACAATAAAAGTAAATAATGTATCATAACAGTTACATAAAGCCTAACTAACGAAAAACAAATAAACCTAAATAGTAACAGTAAAGAATAAAGGCAGTTGCTTTTGTTGAGATTTAAATACTAGATCGTAGATACCGGTGTTCTTTGGTAGCAGCTGAGTTTCAATTAACCACACGATTCAGGTATGATCAGCATGAGTTTTGTGATACGTAACTTACACGTCACGAACAAGAGACCAAGGCGCCTACGGACCTCGAATCCAGAAAGCCGCATGGGATATCTGGAGATTTCCGGAATACTCATAAGATTATAAACAAAAATCTGATAAATAAAACCCATGATGTAGATATTTTTAACATATGAAATAATGATCACAGAAGAATACGTAATAAGGGTGACTTTCCCTCATTTGAAATTCAAAAATCTATTCCATAAAAATATCTTGAAACATGATTTATTCTGAATCTTTTTCCTTGATTTTATTTTTTTTGCTGAATTAATCCAAATGAATTTCTGTGATGACAGTCCACACTTAGAGTGAAGTTCTTTAGATGAAAAAAAGCTGTCATTTTTTTCTCCTAGATGGGGGAAGTTATGTGAATTTAAAAAAAAATTATATATTTATTTTCTTTAATTATCAATTTTAAAAACAAAAATTCTATGAACATTTTACTGTTACAACTTAAATTTAAATTTCTTTAAAACCTTTTTTTAATGATCACTATGAGTGTTTTAAAAATCTTTAAAAATATTTTATGAGTTAAAAGTCTTAAAACTGCATCTCTAATACATCTTCATCTTTTTACTGTTCCAACTTTTATCACAGAGATTATTAGAAATTTTTTTGGTTTTCTAGAAATTAATCTTTTGTCCATATATTGAAATACATTTGTTTGAGATGTTTTAAGTAAGTTGTATGACAAATCAATCAAATTACCTCCCCACAGGACTGGATTTATAATTTATGACTGGTTGGAAATGTATTATTTTCTTAAAATAGAGTTAATAAATTAATAAAAGAACAGGTTTTTAGGATGATGATGATGATTTTTAATAGTACCAAAGAAGGAATAGTTACACTTTAATTTCTATCCCAATGCTGAAAAGTTTAGCAACATCATTATCAGGTTTTTTTACAGATAATTCTCTTATTGTCAAGATGGCAGCCGTGGTATCATTGGGTGTTACATATACTTTTTATTTTTTTATCGTATTATTACATAAATCTTTTTATTGATTAAAAAAAAAATATATATACATATAGATATTTATGTAAATAAATATATATTTAATATATATATATATATATATATATATATATATAGATAGATATACAACATCATGTGATTTCTGTTCAAGATTTTTACCTTTGCAAAGTTGAATAATATGCAACTTTAAAAATACTTTTTTTAATTTTTAAAAGCTTTTACTTCCCCCATCTAGGAGAGACAGTTTTATTTTTCACCTAAAAAATCCTACCGTCACTGTAATTGTGGGACTGGTCAGTTTTCAATGACCAACCCCACACAAATTACGTAATTTTTTCTCTATTTCTGTCATATCTTCTACTCCCAGTTAAACTTATTATTTTCAAATAGTTTCCATTTGTTTTAAATAATCTATAATTTTTACTTACTTCCGGTACATATTTTTTCTGATCCTTTTACCACTAGTAAAATAATAATCTCTATCATTATCTAATAATAATAATATAATATTTATAAATAATATTTATCATTATAAATTTAAATTAAAGAATAATTTCATCTAAAATCGATTTCAGCGTTACAAAAATATTTTTATATAAATGTCTAAGTTCAATCAAATTTTAAAAATAAAACGAACAAAGTATGTATTTTTTTTACTGGATGATATCATCACATAAGCTTGTGCGTGGGATATGGAATGGAATTTTGTAGCATAAGAGAAATGCCATGCCTGACTGGGATTCGAACCCGGGACTTCCGGATGAAAGGTCGCTTCACAAAGGAGATATATAATTTTTTTCGTTTAGATTTTATTCATAACAATAAAAATAAAATACTATAACCTAATTTGGTATTGAAGAATTAAAGAGCTTTGAAAGAGACACTGTTAAACGACAATACTCAAGGATGGATTTAGTTTAATTATTTGGATAAATGAGAGTACATACTTCAATTAACATGCCTTATGTTACCTCTACTCCGATATCGTTACAGTTTTCATATAGGGTTGTTTGGTTACGTTGTTAATTATTTGACTGGGATTTCAATTTGGAGAATCCTTAAAACGTCGGTGTATACGGTAAAATTAATGATTGGCGTATACGATCCGTAATAATAGTACTTAATAGTTTTAATCCGTACTTAATAGTTTTAATTAAAATCATTATGTTTTGGATAAAATAGATGTTTTGAACAACAGTTACTTTGTTTCAAATATAAATAAATGAGATGTAATAAAGATTTATAAATTTTTCAGGAATTTTAGATAAATTGGAAGTTTAAAGGAGATATAAATCAAGGAATAACGTTACTCACAAAGCGTTTTTACATAATGAAGATATGTATTGATTTCAATTCAGCCGTTTATAGATTATAGATCCCGAGATATTTCACTACATTAGTTTCAGGTAATTATTTAAATCTCGTTTATTTTTATTTTTTAATGTAAATAATTAAAAGTTTTTTTTAATTGTATAATCAGTTCCGTTAAATGTTTGTAACGTTTTACAAATATCTATTGTAAAATATGTTTATAAATTATTTTTGTAAGCGGTATTTTTAAGTCGATTATTAAAATATTATTATTTTATTTGTTTATTGTTTAAAAAAGCTACAGTAGAACTTAATCACATGCTGCCGAAGTATTAAATAACTTAAATAAATAATCAGCTATGTAATATTTAACTAACTTGTTTAAAGAACAAGCAGGGAGAGACTGTGGAGCGTGTGAATGTGCGTGTGTGTATCCTCCATGTGGGTGAGTGAGAGATTACTGTAACCATACAGCCCAGAAAGGAGTGATTTAGGAAGGAACTGTAACTACTAAACACTTTTTCCTAGACCAGTAACGAAACCCGAGTGAGTAGACCAGTTCCGAGTAGAAAGTAGTCCATCTATCGGGCCTTGTTGCATCATTGGAAGTTGTGTGAGAGATAGTAGGTCGAATTCAGTAATTGAGCATCCAGTACAATTCATACGTAGAAATATTACTTCTCCTTCTGTTTTAGGTATTTAAATTTTACACTGTAATACTACGTAGAACAAGGTCAAAGCCTTCTTCATTTTATTTACCATTACTTTTTATTTAAAACAAAATGAATTAACTTCATTATCTTTAATTAAAATAAGCTTTCTTCATCTTAATTTACTGTTCATGAAAACTATTCAGTAACAGGACAAAAAAAACACATGATTTGTGTATTTATCGGCATATATATTTGATAATTTAAAATCGAAGAACCATTAACTAATTTTTATATAACTTTCACTAATATATTTTGATTCATTGATGTAAAAACAGGTTATCTTTTCCTGTTTTATACCATAACGGGACGATTTTATGTTAACTAAAAGGAGATATAAGATGCCCCCGATATTTTAATAGTCATTCACAAGAATAACAAGCAACCCATGCTAGACTATTAAGAAAAGTTAAAACTGAAGTAATTCCCTTTGTTTTCAATGATTTAAATATATTGTTGAATAGAAGAATACTTAGTTAACTGAAAATAAAATTATATTTTTATTTAATATTACATGTGATGGCTTCAATTTCTTCATACCAGGAGGAAGAATACATCAGAGATAGAAGTAAGTAGGCAGTATTGTGTAAATACACAAATTTATGAGCCTATTTCTGTTATAATAGCTACTAATTAGTATTGGAGAAAAATAACTTACCTTAACGTTTATCTAGGGCTCAATGTTTTCTTGGCGAAATAAAGTTTTGTATTTTTCTCTTTCTTTCTTTCTTTCTTTCTTTCTTTCTTTCTTTGTTTTATGTCTGTTAAGTGGTTGGAGGAAACCTGACACTAGTCACTCCCAAAAAATACGATAACAATTCTCAAGAACAAGAACAATCCTGTGCTGCGCTTACATAAAAAAGTGAGAGGTTTCCTGTTTTTTCGTAACTTTGCCAATTATACTGTAAAATTATATAAATACCAATTATATTAATTGAGCATATTTCCCTGTTGAGCAAAGTCAGTACACATAATGCATTATTCGCATTATTATGATTACGATAGCGTACAATATCTGAGATACACGAAGCACTAATCTCTAAGAGTAATGATGATAATTATACAGTTAATCCCTGTAGATAACAGATTAAATGTCATTCCCAGAGCCGAACACTTCTTGCATTTTGGGTGCCTTGCATGCTGATGTACAACAATTTATAGGAATCTTTGCTACCTTGAGAATGGTCTGCCGGTTTTCGGTTTAGTGACATTTTCTCGCTTAAGGTTGTCTACAACCTTTTTTATGCTTTAAAATTACATTCATACATAAGATTAAGTATTACTCTTATAGAAAGCACATTTAATTAGCTCTAACTTCAGAAGAAGCCTTCATTAAATTGTTGTAGATAATTTGACGTAAAAATGTATTAATGAAACAGTAGTTGAAAATGACTAAGAAAAATGAGCATTTCACCTAACACTTAAGACGAAATGTGGGTATTTTAGGGTATCACTTATCCTAAAAACTTCATCGAAAAAGATAGACGTTTACAGAAAGGTAGTGCTCGCCGTAATGCGATGATTTTCAGTACTATATCAGACCTTTTCACTATAGGTAAACACATTACTACTTTCACAGGAAATAACTATAAATGGTGTTTTTATACCTCAAGTATTATCTTTTTCACATCAATAAAATAGATGGAGATAGTTAAAATAGATAAAGTCATATGTATTGGATATCTAATGGATTCTTTTCTAGTAGTGAAACAACACCTTTAAATATCCTGGCTCTAAATAGAGGTAGTCCCGTCTAAGTAATTGGGGGAACATAAAAGCTTATCATATTTAATAAGGTTCTAATACTTAAGCCTTATGAATTTTGTTTCATCCCTAATAATAAAATTAAAAACAAAAACCGGCAAAGGATTGCATATCTTTCCTGGCCTTTGCCCTATCAGATCTTTATTTTTAATACGCCACAGCATATTTAATCATAAAAGACTTAATTATTTAGAGTAAAATTGCGGAAAATATCAAAATGTTCAATAAAAAAAGTTTGGGTTGGCTTTGTATCGCATCATCAAATAGAGTTTTTACTGTAAAAATTATGAAGTAATTATTAATTTATTTTTGAATCGTAAAATTACATTTTTAAATCTTTTAGCTACGCCAAAACGTTTTTTTCAATTCTTGGAATTGAATACACATTTGAATCTTTTAATTTTAATTTGTGAAGCCAAGGTGCACAACAAAATAAAGCAATAACTAAATTTTTTAATATACTAATATTAACATCACAATTTTGAAATATATTTTCGATTTTTTGAAAATGTGGATGATCATCCAACAGGGGAAGTCTTTTAATGTTCAATTCACTAAAATTGATTTTAAATTAAATAAAATTGAGATTTAAAAAAAATAATTTTCGATTTTTTATTAAAAAATGCGTTTTGAACATTAAAAACTTGAAATTTCGAATTCTTTTTTTCATTTTGGGAGCTAATATTCTCAAAGGGAAGTATTATAAGAAAATATTTTTTGTTACCATAGACCATTGTAGTAGAATAGACAGAAAGTTTTTATAGTGGTTTGAAGGCCTATCGATGTAGGAAACATCCAATACAAATTTAAATAACACAAAGACCAAATACAGACCATCATGCATACGTACGTACACACAAACGCCAGTCTGACAAAAAATAAATTTCTTGGTCTTGGAAGCATTGAAATAAAAAAGTTTTTTCGTAATTTATTTACAATTTATTAAACATTCTTTTTAATGTATTTGTGAAATTTCTGTACTAAAAAAGGCCAATTTTTTAGATTTTTTTTTATAGATCTATATACTTTCCCGTTATAGTTATAGTTGTTATAGCAGCATATATCGCTATAGCCTGAAAAGTAATTGAGAAAAACACAGAATGTTTTATAAAAGGTTTTGGGTACCAGGTTCTGAACTCCCGTGACCAAATCACGTTTATATCACCAGATTATACTGGAGGAGATTATAATAGATCAATGATCTGACTTCAGGAGTGGCCACTCTACCATTGAATAGATCCATAAAGCTGTTATCTTAACCGCGTGCTTGGAGGAAAATTCAGCAACGTTTTTGGATATTCAGAAGGCCTTTGATAAGATCCGGTTTCTTGGTCAGCTGTGTAAGCTAAATTAGAGCCTCCCTTGGTCATTACTTATTCCTGCGGAGTTACCTGGCTAAGTACTACTCCCAGATTAAGTTCAATCAGGAACGAATTGAAGGAATTGGGTTCTTCGATACGAAGTCGGGTGTTCCTCAGAGATCTGTATTCAATTTTCGCATCAGATCTTCCTGTTCCAGATAACGTCACGGTCGCATCGTTTGCAGACAACGCGACAATCCTAGCTGATGATGAAGATCCGAATCAAGCTTCGGCTAAACTACAGTCAGAGTTAGACGAGATTGGCGCGTGGCTGACCAAACGGAAAATGAAGGTGAATCAGAACAAATCGAGCCATGTGACATTTACGATGAGAAGGGGTGATTGCACACGGATCCATCTGAATGGCATCCACATGCCTCACACAGTTCGAATACATAACCTTGGTCTACACTTGGATCGTCGCTTGACGTGGAAGAGCCACGTGGTAGAAAAGAGTAAACAGCTTAACATCAAGCACAGGGAACTAAACTGGTTGCTGATTAGAAACTCACAGTTATCGTTATGACTGTTGTTTTACAGAATTTTCCTTAAACCAATCTGGACAAATGGGATCCAGCTATAGAGTACGATGAGCGATACAATATTGTGATAATTTAAACGTTCCGAAATAAATTGGTGAGGACCATAATGTAGGCGCCGTGGTTTGTTAAAGATAAAGAAATTCATGACTATCTAGATCTTCTGTTTGCGAAGAGATCCAGAACTTTAGCTCGCGGTACAGAGATTAGACAAACATGTAAATTATTTGGCAGTAAATCTATTGGACAACAATGATGTTATCAGGTAACTGAAACGTTTTCACGGGCTGGACCTGGGAGATGTAACCAGAGGAGTGACCTGGAGAAGGAGCCTAGGTATGCAAACACAGGATAACCCTGTCACTGTGTAGTGAACGTCACTTTGATATCTACGAATTATAACTATTTCTATTTACTGACGAATATTTGTTTCATCTACAGCGTTGTTTTCATATATGGTATTGATAACATTGTTTTTATTTTTATTTTTATTTTTTCTTCCTGTGATTTGCGATATTTCTAGTGTTATGTTAAGCGTTGAACTATACGTGAACCACCTGTACAAGTGCTTTTCTTATATATGAGGGGTTGAAACTTAATATGCTGTAATGAGGAGCTTCTTTGGCGACCTCTCTTCACGTGATTATCATAACTCACATGATTATCATTGTAAATGCTGACAGATAACAAATTATACTGTATTGAAGTAAACTGCTAAAAATATAAAAATAGGGATATTTAATAAAATAATTTGGATTCCATTTGATCGAGTCCCAGTGGCGCCCTTTTTTAAAAAAAAAGTTAGATTTCCAATATTGAAAACTATGTTTTAAAACAGATTGATATTTTAAATGTGGGTCCTATTCCGAGTCCTTGTTACTGAAACTTGAGAGTTTATTTATTGGATTAATTGTTAATTTCAATAAGTTAGCCTAATTTTCCGGCCTGTGGCGCAAGTGGTAGTGCCTCGGCCTTTCATCCGGAGGTCCCGGGTTCGAATCCCGGTCAAGGATGGCATTTTCACACACGCTACAAATCATTCATCTCATCCTCTGAAGAATGCCTAACGGTGGATCCGGAGGTAAAAAAAAAATAAGTTAGCCTAATTTGATAAAATATTACTCAACAAAGTTAAAAAAAATTATAGTTTAGTGAAAAGAAGGTATGGATATTGCGATACCCCCTGTTCGATGGGTCGAAAATCTGGTCAGAGCTAAGATACACGTATAACCAAATATTTATGCCAAATTTCAACATTTTTGGTCAACGGATTTTCTAGGTATGAGGCAAAAACTGTCTAGAAATAAAATCGAATATCCCCCATCTCTAAGTTCGATTGAGTTAAAACTTTGAAATTTTAAATAAATTAACAAGTTTTATATGAAATTAAAGCTCAACTTTCTATGACCTTTTTACAAAGAGTCAAAAATGAAAAATACAAAAAAACCATCCTTCTTCTTTAATTACCCAATATTGAATGTCATTAATTTCCCATGTATAGAAATGTTTAACTGTCTGAGCTATTTTCGAAGAATTTGTTTTGAGTCAATCCAAATACCTAAACCAAAATACAGACCAATATACATGTGTACATACATCTTCCGGAAATATCTGTTATTTTTTTTGTTTTTTAACTAAGAGGATATTGGAACGTTGGTTTTTCAATGATCTCGGTACCCTTAATTGTGGCTGATCACAATACTTTCAATTTATAGTTATGCTGCTGTAGCAGTAATGGAGCTATAAACGGAAAAAGTAATAAATACAATAAATTTTTATTCCATATTTTAAGGATTTTTTCCATTATTTTCTCTTGGAAGAAATTTTAATAAAAATCTTGATAATGAAAATAAAGCCTAGGAAAAATTTCATCCCTGAGTAGCTTTTCTCTAAAATTATTTTTCAATGAAAAAATTTAAGCACCGTCTGTTTTTAGCAATAAATTTGTTTCTTTATTCCTTTTAAAATTGTCCAAAAACTCATTTTAGAAAAATTACAATGCATTGCTTTTAAAAAAGGTTTCGGTTAATAATCTAATTTTAAGATATGATAATCTAATACTGAATTATTGTGTTATTATCTAATAATACAAAAAAATTATTGTAACTATTTCATCAAATATTGCTTTATTAGAAGTAAATTCTAGTACTAATAAAGTATTTAGTTATTTATTCTTATAATCTAATCTAAGTAGATTGAAATAATCGAATACAAGTCATTCTTCTTTATTAATATTTAATAATTCAAAGTTGATTAATCTTAAAACAGGAACAAATTTATAATAAATAAATTATATCTGACATTAAATTAAACGTATACGAAATACGCCTTCTCAATTTTACATCATATAAAATTCTATACTTCAGAGTAGTCACTGTGCAATCCTTAAAACCTCAAGGGATATATAAAGTACAGCCTACTTCCTTCATATCACGAAATATATTATAATCGCATAAGAATGAATTATAAATGTATCTTAATATAAATAAAAAAATTTATTTAAGTAAAATTTAATTAAAAATTTGTATAATTATATCAATAAATAAAAAGTCTGATGTGGACAACACATAACTTCCTTGAACGCCTATTAAATTTCATTTAACTTTTTTTTTTAAAATGAAAAGTACATAAAATTTTATTTCATTAAAAACTTCTGATATTTTTTTCTTTTTTTATTATTATTAAATTATTCATAGTAAAAATTGTTTTACAATCTGAAGTTAATAATTATTAATAAATCAATATATTTCAATTAAAAAAGAAGGTTAAAAAAAGGAGATGAAGACTGATTCCCTTCCCTTCCCTTAAGATCCAAATATTTCATTAACTAAATTTTATTTGGCTACAACTACAGAACCAATGAAAGTAAGTACCACTTATAATATATCGTTGAATACTCTCAATAAGAACTTATTACTGCAGTTAAGAAAAAAGTCCTAAATCCAATTTTGGGGGGATTTTGGGCTTTTATGGACACTTTTAGCTTAGTCAATTGCAATCAAAAGGAAAGGTGCACAACTAGATGTTACAACAGTCCTTAATCTAAAATTTCAACATCCTACGGCTAATCGTTTTTGAGTTATCTGAGATACATACATACATACGTACAGGCGTCACGCCAAAACTAGTCAAAATAGATTCAGGGATGGTCAAAATGGATATTTCCGTTGACGTCTAGAAACCGAAATTTTTCGCGATCACAATACTTCCTTTACTTCGAACAAGGAAGTAAAAGAAAATTACATTATTTATGATTGATGTAATGGTATTTAAAAAATCTGTTGTAGACACCACATGACTTCCTTTTACGCCTATTAAATTATATATACTCATTTTTAAAAGTACATAAAATGTTGTTTTACTAATAGCTTCTGATTTTTTTTTATATTATATTTTATTATTATTGTTATTATCGAATTATTATTTATTGTAATTTTTCTTTTACAATCAAAAGTTAATATTTATTAATAAATCAATATATTTAAATTAAAAAAAGACTTAAAAAAAGAAAATGAAAAAGGAATAAAATGTTGCAAACTAAGAAAAATAAACAGAAGAAAGTTTTGCAAACAATGAAAGAATAAAAAGATTAAGAGAAGATGATAAATATAAAGAGAAAGAAGACGTTAAGACCAAAAACAAGAATAAAAAGATTAAGAGAGGATGATGAATACAAACAGAGAGGAAATTTGAAAACTAGAGAGCACGTACTCAAATTAAGATCAGAAGAATTAAACCAAACCAAAAAGCGATTAAATGATTGGCAACAAAAAACAAATAAACGAAATGATGATCAGTTCCAACTTGTTGTTCTTGTGAGTGTTTATTTTTCAGTCAAATTTAATGTAGACAAAATTAAACGGAAATTCCAGAATAATTAAATAAAATTAAACTAGAAAATCCAAAAATACGATTCTAAATTATAATTTTCAATCAATATTAAATAATCAGATGTTCACCAAATCTATTACAAATACACATATGTAATGATGCTTATTAAATTACATAAACACATTTTTAAAAGTACGTAAAATTTTATTTCATTAATAATTTCTGATTTTTTTCATACTTTTTTATTATTATTATTGAATAATTATTTATTATAAAAATTTGTTCACAATCACAGGTTAATAATTATTAATAAATCAATATATTTAAATTATTAAAAAAAATTTAAAAAAGAAAAGGAGATAAGTCCGATTCGAACCGACGTGTCTTCTTGTAAGATCCAAATATTTCATTAATTAATATTTTATTTGGCTATAACTCTGGAACCAATGAAAATAACTACCAATATTATTGAAAACCTCTCAATGAGCGCTTATTACTGCAGTTAAGAAAAAGTTCAAAATCCAAACCTTTTTTGTTATTAGGCTTTTTGAACACTTTTGGCTCAGTCGATTGCAATCAAAAGACGAATTGCACAACTAGATGTTACAACAGTTCTAAATCCAAAATTTCAACATAATACAGCTAATCGCTTTTGAGTTATCTGAGATACATACATACTTACGTACAGATGTCACGCCGAAACTAGTCAAAATGGATTCAAGGATGGTCAAAATGAATATTTCCGTTGAGATCTAAAAACCGAATTTTTTCGCGATTACCTAATGTTAACTTACACTTGAATAGATTTTCACGAAGATTTAACAAATATTCTCAGAGAGTGTTGTAATAATTCACTGAAATTAAACACAAAATTTTCATGAGAAAACTTGTATGAGGTATGGAAATGTTATGTACTTGTAGTGTGCCCCTGAATTAAGTCAATACAATTTATATATACGTACGTATCTAATTTTTTTTTTATGACAGAATTTACTTATAAAATGTTGCAGGTTATTTCGAATATGATGTTTTCAGCACCGTAGTAATTATTGCATTATTTATTTTATAAAAAATCAGTTAGATTATGATAATTTTGTGTATAATCAGGTAATTTTAAAGAACATCAAACACAACTGTTTTTTTCCCAAATTTGGAGTTTATTTTAATTCCGTGATCAATAACACCTTACCGTTGAAACTTTTTCCTGTTTATCAGGTATTTACTGGAGTCAGTTATTTTTACACAATACTAGATCGTGGATACCGGTGTTCTTTGGCGGTTGGGTTTCAATTAACCACACACCTAGGAATGGGTCAAACTGAGACTGTACAAGAGTACACTTCATTTACACCATGCTCATTCATCCTCTGAAGTATTATCTGAAAGGTAATTATCGGAGACTAAACAGGAAATAGAAAGGTATTTACTGGAAATTAGAATTTCAATATCGTACAGTCTACTACTAGAAATTTAATCTATGACTATTTATTTATACTGCAATGTACAAATGTTTTCTTTATTTTTTTAGTATTATCTGACAGTCATAAGATTGGTTAATTGATGAAATCATTCATATTTTATGGATTATAATGTGTTGTTAAATTTTGTAACCTAATAAGGTCTGAAAACGTTGCGGTTACATCTTCAATAAACGCTGTTTACAAGCTTACAAACTGTACAAAATATTGTTAATCAATAAGCTGTAAATCAATAACAAAAAAACGTACTGTGTAGTATAGTACGTACTATATTATAGTAATTATTCTTTTCATGATTATTTATGGAAAAAAAATGTCAGTTTTAAATCATTTTTAATGTTAAGATATGATTATAAACCAAAACAAAATTGTGTTAAGAATTTTGCTCATTTGAAAAAACTACAAGGTGTGTGAGAAACGTAATGAGATTGGTAACACTGCGAGCGATCTGGCAACGTTGTGTCTACCGGTCTGTGCTAGACCGGTTTGTTCATCCCTTCCACATGCTCAGTGCGAGTTTCAACTCCGTTCAGCCAACACATTATTTTTGACAGCGCCATCAGTGAAGTTGTGTTTTTATTGTGTTATGAAAATGGAGCATCGGAATTTAGAACAACGATGTGCAATCAAGTTTTGCGTTAATCCGCGAGTGTAACCTTTGGAAAGTTGAAACAGGTGAACATTGCTTATCAAGAGCACAAATTTTCCGCCGGCACAAATCATTTTTGGAAGGTCGAGAACACGTTGAAGATCAACCTCGCTTAGGGAGACCTTCGCTATAAATGGAAATTTATAGCGTATGAAAAATCCATGCCTGACTAGATCCGTACCTCTGGATGAAAACCCGAAATGTTACCAAAAACCGGAGATCGGCGGCATAAATGTATTATTATTACTATGTTCCTTTAAGTTTATTATTTAAACATACGTATTTATATTTAAGTATTTTTTTTAATTTATACTTTTATCTAGTATTTTTTTTAGTTACGATTTTTTTTATGACAATTACTATAGTTTTTTAAAACCAATTGCAACAAACACGAAAAATGGTCTTATTTTACTCCCCGATCATTTTTTCGTTGACCATGCAATTTCATTTCATTATTTTTCTTCACAGATTTAAGAAAAGTAACATTTTTTGATATTTTTTCAACTGGAATTTAAGTCTGTTCAAAATAGCATAAGAAATTCCTAAAATAAGGCTTATTATTTATCTGATAACTAATATTTTCTTATTGGCTTCACTCAACCTGGGCATTTTCGGATGAACAGTTTTCCGTACCAGTTGCAGCCTTTTTTCAAGTAATAGTGTCAGGAATGGCTATTATTTAAAATATTACAAAAATATAATTTCATGTTGTATTCATTTTCATAAGCTGAGTAAGATAATGTGAAGACTAACTTAAAGTACTTGTTCGTTAATACGAAGAGAAAATGGTATCCGAAAAAAGTAGTTCTTTTCAAACCATTGCTAAATTAAAAACTACGCACAGGATAGTTCTGTAACAAACAACAACCTATATCTCTTTGTAACAGCTGTTTTGAGCTTCTGATTTAAGACTGTGCACGGGCTAATCACTTTCTTGAGACAGTTACCTGCTGTACATTACTTGTTTTGGCGCGATAAATTACTTAATCACACTTTATTTACAAATGTTATATCATTCCCGTTATAATAATTGTAGTCTCTTTTCATTACTTCTGTTATTCATACTAATCAAAACATTTTTGAATTACCATTTCTTTTTTTTAATTACCATTCATGAATAAGAGAGCTTATATTACTTTAAAAAAAAAACGTGGCAGATAATAATTGAAAAGTTTTGGTAAAAAAAAAACATCAAAATTGAACGAAGATCTTTTTATCAGATTAGCTCTAAGATAGTTTAATAATGTTTTCAAAGAGAAGATTAATTTTAACACATTTAGAAGAATATACTTTGAAATTCTTTTTCACGTTTCATGAAAACTTAATATCGAGTTACGTTAAATATTAGTCAAAAAAGTCTACTCTTTTAGTTTTCCTCTACTTTTATGAAAAAAAAATTAAGTAATGGTTTGACAAAATATAGACTTTATTAGGATATCAAGATCTCCGTAGCAAAATACTACCGTCTCAACCTTTCATTAGGAAGATCCCAGATTTGAATTCCGGTCAGGCGTAACATTTTGTCATACGCTATAAAATGTCCATTTCATATTCCCACGATTCTCTCTTTCTCCCTATCCCTGTCTATATAGCTCTTTCTCTTCATTTTATGGGCTAATATACCAAAATATTTAATGTAGGTATTGTTTCTTTTACAGGTTGTTTGAGAGTTTTGATAGAAAGAACAATAGGTTTAAACAAAGTTTTGTAAATATGTTTTATTGACTGAGAGAAAGCCTTCTATAGGGTTACATGAAATAAGCTGATGAAAAATTTGAGAGAAATCGGACTGGATTGGATGGACAAAAGATTTATTAAGGAAAATTATTTGTAGGACAAAGGGTACACTTTCGAATAAAAGGAAAAGAAACAGAAGGAGTAAAGAGGAAGAGAAATTACACAGGTATGCTGCATGTCATCTATCCTTTTTAACATTTATGGAGATCAACTAATTAACTGGTCTCCATAAAAGTCTTCCAAAGCTTCCTCAACTGAGAAAGCCTTGGAAGACTTAGAAGATGGTGATTATGTGACAGTAAGAGGAGAAAAGACAAAGACAATTAAGTATGCAGATGACCAAGTAGTTGTAGCTACAAATGAAGGAAAGCTAAAAAAATTATGGATAGAATAAGCAAGGTAGGAGAAAAATACACAAAGAGAATAAACGCTGATAAATCCAAAGTAATGAGAATATCGAGAGAATACGATCAACAAAGATTACTATTGAGGGGAAGTAATTGGAACAGTTTGGTAGTTTTAAATAACTTGGAAGCAGAATAAAGTTTAATCGAGTTTGATGGAAGCACAATAAAGTTTGCACTGAGGAAATTAGAAGCAGAATTTCGAATGGTAAAATGACTTTCATCAAGGTTAGAAATCTTCTTACAACAAAAAGTATATTGATCTGAGTAAAGAGGTTTGCAAGCTATTTTATTTGTGGTATTATGTGGTGCAGAAACATGAACAATAAAGAAAAGAAAAACTCATTATCTGGAAGTTTTTAAATGTGGCTATGGAGGAAAATACTAGCTAGGTATTAGAAGGTATCAATTGGCGAGATAGAGTGACTAATTATCTGGTCTTTACAAATGTAAATGAGACTAGGAGTATGATTAACACAGTACAAAGAAGAAAAGCTGATTGGATAGGGAATTTTGGATGATCTAACAGGGAAACAAGGATACTACAATTTAAAAGAAAAATCTCAGGACTCATTCAAAAGCATCAGGACAGCATTCTCCATATATGGAGAATGTTGTTCCTTGATACCTATCAGTAGACAGTTCCACTAAAGAAGAAGAACAATATATTGTGTATGGGTAAAATAATGTCGTCCATTCTATCCAATGTAGTATTTGATATAGGCCTATTGCATTAATTTAATTTAAATAATTTTTTCCAATATCTTCTTAATTAATTCATGAAGATTAATTTTCGTAATGTACCTGGTACAATTTTTAACTTATCTTGAATCCACTTTTTCGAAGAATGTTATTCTGATTTATTTTTATGAACCTTCAAATTTACCTTGGCATACGCTATAAATTTTAATCTAAAAGTCTTCATTTAAAGATAAATATTAAAACCCTTGGGGTTGGCCAGAAAGTAATTTCGGTTTTCGTAAATAGATAACTTTATGTTTATTTTGAAGGCTTCTTTCAATATTATGATTTTTTTTACGTATTTGATAGCTGTCGGTTTTAGCATACTTTAAGAACAAATTGCGCGTAATTTTGTTTGCACCTGTTAATTTATAGTTAATGTTAACACGGAGTGCAAAATCGAACATTTTCGATTAATATTTTTTTTTTATTTCCGTAAAGGTAAAAGGGTTTCTGAGGCTTACAAAGAGATATGTGAATTTTATGGTGCTGATCGTACGCATACGTCAGAATCGATTTATAAAGTTCCGTTCTGGAGATTTTTCACTTAAAGGCTGACCAACTATTCTGGTTTTGGTCAACTTACTGAAGCGAAGAAAATCAAATCAAAGCCATAATTGAATCGGATCGTCATGTAACTGTGCAAAAGATTGCAGAGAGGTTAAATGTATCACACACAACGATTGAAAATCATATCAAATGTTTTGAACTCGTTAAAAAGCACAATATTTGGGTTCCGAATGAATTAAAAGAAATTCTTTTAACATGATGAAAGAAATATTTGCGATATGCATCTTAAGCATAATGAAATCGACCCTTTTTTGAGACGAATCATCACTAATGATGAAAAATGGATAGTCTACAATAATATCAATGGAAAACGATCATGGTCCAAGCGTGATGAACCGGCACAAGCCACATCAGAAGCTGATTCGCAAAAAAAAGATCATGCTCTCCATTCGGTGGGATTAAAAAGGTTTTGTATTTTCGAGATGCTTCTAAAAAACCTAAAAATCAATTCAGATGTATCAAAACTAATGAAACTGGAGGAAGCAATCAAAGAAAAACGGCAAGAATGGGCAAATCGCAAAGGAATCGTGTTCCACCTTGACGATGTAAGGTCTCACACATATTGGGTAACTCTGGAAAAATTAATGGAGCTTGGTCGGGAAATGATGGTTCATTCCCCATATACCCCTGATATTGCACCATCAGATTACCATTTATTTCGAAGTTTGTAAGACTCTTTGAACAGTAAATCTTTCACAAACGATGATGACCTGAAATAAGTTCTATAAGCACGGAATCTTGAAGTTTCCAGAAAGATGGAAAAAGGTTATCGGACAAAATGGAAAATATATAATTGATTAAAGTTTATTCTTTGTGCAAAAAAAGATAGAGTTTTATTTCACACTACAAAACCGAAATTATTCTCTTGCCGACCCAATATTAATCAATAAAAATTATTAAAAAAACTAAATAAAAAAAGAAATTAAAATTTATTTTTCTTATAAATGTCTTTTTTGTATAAAATAAAAAACTATTAAAAAATGTCCAATCAGAATGGAAGAGAGGAGAGAGGAAAAATTAAATTTCACTTCATTTCATAGAAATTAAATGAAATAAAGAATTACAATTGTAGTGTCAGTAGCAAATGTCGCTTATTATAATATAAATGAACTTTTAAACAGTAATTTATAAATAAACAGATATAAATAGACAAATAAATACTAAGGTTAAAATAAAAGATTCATAAAAGCATCAACATCAATTAATTCTTTATTTTATCGCAATTTCTATAATTAAACTGAACTAAGAGACTTTCATTTGAAATCATTTTACTACTCCACTCGGAAGACATATTTCTTTATAACTAAACATTTTATCGCGTTCTATTATTTTCATTTTCGTTCTTTATGACATTTCTTTTATATAAATATAAATTTTAAAATTTCTTTCCGACAGTTTTTAACGAGAGCTTCTTTTATTTTTTAGTGAAGTTTATTTTGAAATTTTTTAGCATTTAAAATATTAAAGAAAGCAAAATTTAATAATAGAATTTTTCTTTCCACATTGTTTACAATTGGTTCCAGTTTATCGGTACTATAAGTAAACTTGAATACAAAAGAAATAGCATGCAGAGTGGGGTTTCCATTGAAATCCCTCAGAGAACAGCATATATATTCATTTTACACAGAATATATATTAAATATAAATAAGCGCATAAAAGATGAGTCCAAGGAACATCGATAAAGTTCAGAACATAAAAAGCAAAGTAAACACCAAAAAATAATCGAGGTCGTACACAGATTCCAGAACAAACTACTGAGAAGTAAAACAGAAGCTCCGTAGATTGCGAAAACCATTGAAATACGCGATTATCTGGGATTGTTAACCGTTCGAGAGGAGATAGGGTGATTAGGTACAAGAGACAAAAAAAATGGCTGAACAAATATGTGATTCGCGGTTAACTACCTGGATAACAGCGAAGACGTAAGGCGCCTAAAATGACTGCATAAATTATATTTGTAAGTTCTCAGAGTTTTGAGTTGAATCAACTACTCTAGGGTGTTGTGCATCGCCAGAATTCATTTCGTTTCGCCACTTACTTTTATTGGTTCTTTGATTTGTTTAACTCTTTGATAACTTGTTCTTTAAATAATATTAAAAATAATTTAATATTTTTAATTCAAATTAATAGCACCACTAAACAATAATTATCTTTAAAATGGTAATGATATAAAATGGTAAGTAAGGCATATGTAATTCTTAATTTTCTATAAATAATGCATAAATAATAATTTTAGTCGTTAAATTTTACATAATTCAAAGGAATGGGTTACTTAAAATCGTGTTTGTGTCTAGTATTCAAATTTGAGTTTATTAAAAATACTGAATCCTCATCAATGAGTAATGTTCGTAAGAAACTGTTGCTTAACTACTTTAATTTTTACTGATAATATAATTTATATATGAATGTAGCTTTATCGAGGCATAAAAAAAGATTAAATATTGTCGGGAATTTGGGCGGATACATTTTCTACTCCACCCAGATTAATCTGAACTTTAAATTATTATCTACTGATTTAAATTTATTCTTATTGTCTTAGATAATACTTTGTATGTATAGTTCGTAATTAATGTACGAACAGTTTTGTATTATAAAATTTTGTTTTCTTCGTTTAATCGTAGTTTAAATATTGTAACTATTAAGTTAGCAAATAACATTGACCTTTACTTTACATCTTATTTAGTTTTGAAAACTTATTTTATTTGGTTTGAATAATAATGCAGTTTTTTTTTTTTAGGAAATATTTGTAAAATACAAGTTACCAATAACATAGTTGACATCGATTGTTCTGGATCAAAATCCAATATAAATTTAACTCATAAAAGTTTACGTAACATAATTTTTTCATGAATATACATTGATATATATTTATATTATTATAATTAATTCCATCTTAAAAGGAACATAATATGATTTGACATTTTGCATATTGTTTCGGTTCAAAAGATTTTAAAAAATATATTAAATTAATTGCAGAGTCTATCATTATGACAAAAAGAAAACTGTGATATCAGCGAAAAAATTCGCATTTTTTTCAAATTATTCTCTTTAGCGTTATAAGATTAAAATCTTTAGCGTTCTAAAATTAATGTATCTTAATTTTACAAACAGAAAATTATTTTAATTATTTTACAAATAATTAACTTTACAAATAGAAAATATTATAAATTAACTACAATATTTTATTTATTCGTAGTAATTAATTATACAAAGAATATATATACAATCCGTTAAAAAAGATTATTGCCCACCTCCTTGCTAATATGGTAGCGTCTTCGCCTTTCAATTGAAAGATCTAGTTTGGAACCCCGGTCAGGATTGGCACTTTTTCTATGGAACAAGATTTATTTTTTGTGTAATCATAAAAAAAGAAAATTATCTGTAATTTTACATCAGTTACGAATAAATAAATAATAAAATAGTTATAAAAGTTAAAAGTAAGTTTATATACCCGAGTGTAAAATATTAGCTTTACGTTTACAACCTAACATTATCAAATATTAAACGAAAATATTTGAAATGTTTTACCATCAGTTTCCGTACAAGTATAAATAAATTAATATTTTATTATGATCGGTAATAATAAATCATATGCACCTTGTTAAGAACTGACTAGTATAAAAAGCAAATTGTAGTGCGCAGGTTTACATACGCATACTTTCTTTCTTGTCTTTTTTTCTGTTTAGCCTCCGGTAACTACCGTTTAGATAATTCTTCAGAGGATGAATGAGGATGATATGTATGAGTGTAAATGAAATGTAGTCTTGTACATTCTCAGTTCGACCATTCCTGAGATGTGTGGTTAATTGAAACCCAACCACCAAAGAACACCGGTAATCCACGATCTAGTATTCAAATCCGTGTAAAAATAACTTGCTTTACTTGGACTTGAAGGCTGTAACTCTCGGCTTCCAAATCAGCTGATTTGGGAAGACGCGTTCACCACTAGACCAACCCGGTGGGTTTACATACGCATACTAATAACATCTTGCGGCACCTGTTAGCGAACCCGACACTGCTTAGGCGTCCGTAAATGGGATTCCCCACCTGCAAGGATTCCCACCCTTGGGATTCCCAACCCAAGGGTTGGGTTAGGTTAAGTCAATTCTAATAAAGTTCATCCCAATCTTGTCCAGGCCTGTCCAACTCAGTTCAGTTTAGCGAATCAAGTCAAGTCCAATCCAGTCCACTCTTGTCTCGTTCAATCCAATCTGTCGAAACGAGACCAGTCTAGTCCGAATCGGGTGGTTTTCGGGTAGATTCAGTTAAAGTAAGGAGAATTCGGTTCACGTGAGTCAATAACAGTTCAGGCGAGTCCAGTCTATTCCAGTTCCAATGAAACAATTTCAATCTAGGCCAGCTCAGTCCAATCCAGTTCAGACAGGCCCAGTTTGTAGAAATAGGGAAAACAAACAAAAATTTCAATCCACTAATTCGTATCCTGATATAGAAACAAATTACCCAATAACCACAACGAATGTATTGAACTAGTTTTTTGAAACTATTATTTACAATTGCATTCCCCAATTATACAATCGAATTGAGACTGAATGATAAAAATTATTATTTAAGATATGTATTATATTAAAAGAATTTCCCCTCCCCCACTATATCCAACCATTTTTTATAGTTGTCAAACAACCATTTTATAGTTGCCTACAGTGATGTGAGTGGGGGGATGGAGACCAATTAAGCGAAGAAGATTTATGAACGGTCAGTTACTGCGAATCGTGAACTATCTAGGAGATGGGAATTGAAAAGCTTTGCCATTTGTAGAGAAAATGAAACTGTATTGAGTATACGCGTATACTCCCATTATATTTCTCGTATACACAAATATCTTATCTCTGTTAAGCTGGCAATAAATACTTGAGATACATTTTTGGAGTTTTGTTGCACAGGAATATCTCCGCAAAAGAATAGTTTCCAATGTAAATCAGCTTAAATGCCATTTGATAAATATGTTAGCTCTTTTGTACAATCCAATTACTTACTGTATATTAGTAGCGTTACCCATTTATTTTAATAGTGAAAAAAAAACTTTTTTTTTTAATGTTTTAATCCTAATTTTAATATATTGTTCAATGTTCTTATTTTTGCATGGTTTTCTTTAACTTACAATGATTCAACCGTGTCCTCAAATCTTGCAACTTTAATTAAACTCATTTCTCGACGTCATACAACGGTGAAATTTTATACAGCGATTAAGTCATGTGACAATACAACGTCCCACTGTTAATTTCATATTTTATATACAGAACATTTATATATAAGTTGTCGGAGTTACAAGAGGAACATCTTAAGGAAGGGAGTTGAATCGATCCGATTGATTTTGACTCTCGATTCAGTACGAGTAGATCAGCAGGTGGCTGTTGAAATGGATTTTAATATAACTAGTGTAAATTTACCTGTGTACGAAAATAATTATCTCACTTACTTATAAATAATTGGTATCATTTATAATATACATCTCCAGGATATAATACACAATAAAAATGCATATAAACTGCTTTTGTTTGCTAAAAAATTAAAACAACTAAAAATAAAAACTTACATGTCAGTTTAAATATTTATACAATTAAAAAAACAAATGAAAATAGTAGTAAAATTAACACTTTATAACTTAAAAGAATTTAATTTGTGCAAATATGATTTAAAAATCATCAGTATTAACTAATGTAAAATTAGGTAACAATTTGTATAACTAAAAAGTAGAAAATAATAAAAAATTAATTTTAAAAACATATTTTTCTTCAAGCAAAAAATAAATTTTAAAAAAATTGTACTAAAAAGTAAAAAATGACTGTTTTCAAAAAAATTACTTTTAACAAAATTGTTGATTTTATTTTTAAAGAAAAGCGTGACACGCTTTTTACTGTATTCGTTATGCGTGCAAACTTTATTCACCAGATTATTTTATTATTTATTTATTTATTGTCAATTGAAAATTACATATACAGTTTTATTCAACACATTTATCCTTGACGCATCTAACAAAAGAAACATTGAGCGCTAGCCGCGAGTTCATATCACTATAATTGGATGATTAATAAAAGAACTAATTAGAAATACAATATTTAACTAAACAAAAATACATGATTTTTGTAACATTATACATAAAAAATCTAAATTGTAAAATTAAGTTAAATAAAATAACTTTAAAAAAAATATATATATAGAACCAGAATGTAAAATTATTTAAATTTAGAGTAAAATCAAATAAAATAAATTCATGATCTAAAAAGTGAGAAAATAAATACTTCCATAATGGAGAAATAAAAAAAAAAAAACATTGTAAGGAAACGTATGATAAGACAACAAGAAATATTCATAAAATAAGACAACCGAATATTATGAATTTATACTGCCTTAGCATTCATAATTTTAAATAAGTAGATTTTTAATTTTAAGTAGTATATTAATTTATTTTGTTGTATGCTACTCATAATATGTTAAATTTATTGTTATTAGTATGAATTATTTTTTCTTCCAATTTGGTAATTTAAAATGTATATTGTGTTTCACCCATTCATCTATCTCTTTGATTAGATTATTATTTATTATTCGGACGTTAAAATCGTTGTTTTACTTTATCTTTTATCAAATCCTGGAAATGTCACACCTTGGAAATACGTGAGCAGAGGGTTTTTTTTATTTTGTTTATATATAGGCTACACTAGCGAAAAAATAATAAAAAAGTTTTGAAAATGTATGCCACAATGTGTTGGATTTAATTGGCGTTCCCATCTGAATTTTTCGAGGAATCTCAGTTTTGATTATAAGTTAATAATAATTTTTATTAATAATAAAATAAGTTAAAATAATCTTTAAAAGTACAACATAACTGAAATAGTATCTAAAGCTCACAAAAAAATAATATTATTTAAAAGTGTCACTTTAAATTTTATCCGATACATTTTAACCGTGTTAAAACGTTTTAAAAATTACAGTGTTAAATAAATTTTTTCGGTACTTTTCTTCTTTTATTCGTCATATAGATGATGATGTAGTAAAAAATTACAGAAATTTTTAGCTTTTTGCTACGTTTTAGGTACAGAAGATATCTTCTGAAATATATTCAACAGTGAATTTTTTTTTAGTTTATCCGATTTGCTTAGAATCAAATATGAAAATTCTTTATTACTATTAAAATTTATTACGTTTAAAACACATTTTTATTTCTACGTTAGTGCTATTTTCCTTTCCTAGGTTCATTTTTTTATTATATGTTGATGGGTTTCGGAATAACACCGTTATTAAACTTATTTTCCTGTTACTTTTAAATTTCTGTTAGTCCATACAGCGTTTAGTCAGCGCCCCTCCCTTTATTTGACACTCTTACCTGGTCTTCTTCTTGTTTATTTATTATTAACGGTTATACTTATCTATTAATTTTATTTAACTATTTCCTGTTTTCAGTAAATTGAGGTAATTGAAAAGGAATTCTCTTGATTGTTGATCTGTTTATTTATATCGTTTTATTGTTACTTTTTAATTTAAACATTTCTAAATTTTCTTTAAATTTAAAATGTTTAAGTCGGATTCCTTTTCAAAAACCTCAATTTACTGAAAACAAGAAATAGTAAATAAAATTAATAGATAAGTATAACCGTTAATAACAAATAAACAAGAAGGCCAGATAAGGAATGACATCAAATAAAGGGAGGGGCGCTGACTAAACGCTATATGGACTAACAGAAATTTAGAAGTACCAGGAAAACAAGTTTTGACGATGGAGTTATTCCGAAACGCGTCAACATAAAAGAATGAGGCTAAAAAAAAGTAAACAGTACTGAACATAGAAATTATAGTGATCATTGCAGAAAATATAATTATTATCTTAACACTCTTTTATCTTTCGTAGCTTTATTAATAACTGTAATAAGGTACTTAATGATTCTCTGGGCACCATTTTGTAAAATTTGAAAATCAAATCTTAAATTTTTATTAGTATGATTACGCACCTTTGCAGGAATAATTTTTTCATATAAAATGAAACACATTATTACTGTAGGTTCTTATATGTTTCTTCCCCACTAATTTAAATTATTTTTCTTTAAAAATGTAATATGGTAAGAAAAACTTCGATTTTTGTGAGGCGCAATGCTAGCGTCTCGGCTTTATATCCGGATGTCACGGGTTCGAATCCCGGTCAGCCATGGAATTTTTCATGTCATTTCTTTCTTTTTTTTAGTACGAATTCCTTTTTTTGAACAAAAGCATGTTTCTAAATATTTTTATTACATTTAAGTTACGCGTGCAAACATTTTAACTCGTCTTTTTTATTAATCTCTCTCAACAAATCCCGGAAATATCACACCTTGGAAATACGTCAGTAGAAGGTACGAAATTCCATTTCATAGGCTACAAAATTCCACTTCCATATCCAACGCAAAAGTTTCAAGTTTATATAGTGATATTATCAAGCAAAAAAAATAACAGAAAACTTCATTCAAGTTCAAATAAATTATTACGACAGATTTTTCAGGACTTTTATGACATGATGCCCTTCCTGTACCAGTCTACCAGAATGAACAAACGATAGAAAATCTCATGGTGGCCGGTATTCGAATCCAGGACTTCCAGAAGAATGATGGACCCGCTTCACTCTACCACAAAAGTCAGCAAACCGATATTATAAGTTTATTATCTAATTACATACTGTAATATAAAGGCATAAATCTCATATTTTTAAGCAATTTTGGAATGTTTTAATTTCATCTTTTGAATTTTTAATTTCGGGTCTTTTCTATTATGGTCCCATCACTTATTTTTCAATAATCATTACGAAAAAACAGTATGTAATAATTATTACATTTATTTAATAATAAACTATAATTTATTTTATTTAATGTTGGATTACATAAAATCATTTAGTTATAAAATTATTATTACTGTTGTTGTTATCGTTGTTATTTAATATTAGTTTTGATGACTAGTTAACTAAATACTGTTTTATATGTAGTACCAATGTGAATAGCTGTTAACATCATTAGATATAATACGAAATTATAAAATTTGTGAAATTTTGCAATTTAAAACTGGTAACATCAAATTTAAAACTACCATATGCCGACATTCCCGAATTGCATGAAGTACCAACAATATACTGCACGGTATTTTGTAAACCCACATACAGGAACCCATAGATAGGGCGTAAAGTCTTCATGGCATCAGCAGAGCATAGAAATTAATGCAAAAATTATTAGTGTTATAAATTATTAAAAAAATAAGTTTAACCAATAAATGAATAAAATTTTAAATTGTGAATTTAGTTAATAAAAAGTACAACACTTAAAAAAATAAATGCAACTTTTTCTCATTGTTCAGTGCATAAAACATATGATGGCGTGGACGAAAAAAAACACTCTAAATTCCACTCTACGCGAGAGAATTTTTTTTATTTGACGCTTTGGTAGAACAAACGACGTAATACGCAAAATAGTAATATATTACGCAAAACAACTGTAAATCTCTAAACCAATTTAAAATAAATCAATTAAAATCAGAAATACCGTAAAACAAAGTTACTATTATAATCATTTAAAACCGTAATCTTTGGGTTGAAATCAGCTTATTAATCAGGCTTATAATAAATTACATGTAACTAAATTGTCCGTTAATTTGTTGCTAAAAGTTGTTTGCTAATGTGGCCTTAGTTATATTACTTCTGGTATCGTTTGAATACTTGAAACAATCTGAATTGACCCATATTGTAGAGTTTCGTTTGTTAAGTTATTTTATAAATGTACCACTAAACTTGTTTAATAACCCATAATAATTGTAAAGATTACTAACACACAGAAATAGGAATGTACACAAATTATTATTTTCCTAATATTTATATTTTGAAATAACGGTAAAAATTCCCATAAACTCATTATGTACCTTAAACTTTATTTACAAAATATTAAATTAAACTTAAACTAACAACTTTTTCCGGAAATTATTTTCCGAAGTATAAATGTATGGCCTTTCTTCTGTAGGACATAAAAACTTTGTAAATTCTTTGGTCCAATCTGTACTTTTTGAACCAACTGGTTCAAGCATATTATTCCATAACGCATTAGAAGCTGAAAAAATAATAATTTTTTATTAGTAAAAGTAATTACAATAAACAATTAAAAAATGTATTTAAATTTTATTTTAAAATAAGTGAAATTTAATTTTATCTATTTACATTTTGTTAATGTTGAATTTTCATAAATAAAACTTATATCTGGATGTACTCTGTTCTATCACAATCTATTCACCCGCCAGGTGATACATACAAACTATTATCCAATAAATATTATGTGTGGTTGAGTTTAAGGATCATTAACTCCGAAACGGATGGTCAGATAGAGGCTTGTTTCCAGCCTCCTTTCACTAATAGTGTTTCTGATGATCTTATTTTGTGGAAAGAGTGGTTCATAATGAGAAGCAAAGGAAATTGAATGAACAGTAAACTTCGTCCAGTTAAGAACACTGTATCACCGTGGAGCTCCTCTTGCAGAAATAACCGTCAAGACGAGGTTATTATATCCCATTTACGAACAGGGCACACTAGGCTCACTCATGGATATCTGATGATTCAAACAGATGCACCCGTTTGTGCTTGCTGTCACTGCCAACTAACAGTGCACCGTATCCTTGTGCGTTGCACCTGTTACGGGGCATTACGTCGCAAGTATAAACTAGGCGCTGACATGCGAAGTATGTTGGAAAACAATGAAACAGTATTATCTAACCTCTTTACGATTTCTCTCGGGTCGTCCGTTTATATTCAGATATCTGTGTATTTAGTAGTAACTTTCAGCTATTTATACCATTTAGCGTGTAGCAAGATGGTGTAATTTTATTGTTTTAATTTAGATTATTGATGTAATACTTCATTGTGGATTTATTTCGCTTTTTGGGTTTGTAGTTTTTAATTTAACTTTTACCTGTTAATTTTTAATATTTATTTACATACTACCTATATAAATATCGCTAATAACAATTCCTGGGTGCACACTTCGTTGTGCACCCAGAAAAAAAAATAGTTTGAAAAACTAACATTAGCTCGTTACAATTTACATTTATTAGTTCCTTCAAAGATTTTCTTTTCCTTAAATAAGATTCTTTAAGTGAATTCAACAAAAAAAAAAGTTAAAATGAAAATTCAAAAGACCTTAATTTGGTTGATACTGGAGAATCCTGCGACATAATTCCTTTAAATTTGAAAGAATTGTTTTTTCATTGCATTTTAAATATACATGGCAAATTTCAATTGTTTTCTTTTTATAACTTTTTTGTTTATGTTAACTCCGCAGCTCTAACTCCTAGAAATACGCGACACAACTTATTCGATTTATTTTGAGTTCAGTTTGATGATGAAAATTCTAATCAAACCTCGGGCTATAATACAATCAGAGGTAGACGAGATCGGCGCATGGCTGACGATATGGAAACTGTGAGTGAATCAGAACAAATCGAGTCATAAGGCATTTACGATGATAAGAAATGATTGTCCACGGGTCCATCTGAATGGCGTATACATCCCTCACATGGATCGGATATGTTACCTTGGCGCGGATCGTCACCTGATGTGAAAGACCCATGTAGTAGAAAAGGGAAAATAGCTTAACATCAAGTACAGCGAACTAAACTGGTTGATGGGTAGAAACTCAGGTATCATTATCTAATAATCTGTTGATCTACAAAGTTATCCTTAAACCTAACTGGACTTAAGGGATCCAGCTATGTAACAATACTGAGATGATTTAAAGATTCCAAAATAAATTGGTGAGGACCATAACAGAGCTGTCGTGGTTTGTTATGGATAGAGAAATTCACGACTATCTAGGAGGTTTACAAAAAGGTCCAAAAAAATTGGCATTAAAAAGAGGTTAGACAAATATATAAATTATCTAGCTGTAAACCTATTGGATAACAATGATGACACCAGGTGACTGAAACATTTCCACATGCTGGACCTGGGAGATGTGAATAGAGGAGTGACCTGGAAAAGGAACCTAGGTGTGGGAACACAGGATGACTCTGTCACTGTGTAGTGAAAACTTTGATAGTCTATGAATTAAGCTATTTCCATTTACTGACGAATATTTGTTTTATCTATAGTGTCTTTTCGTATATTGGTATTGATGTCATTTTTTTATATTTTTTTTCTTCTTGTCATTTATTTCTAGTGTTTTTTTAAGTAATAAACTTTATTTTGACTATCTGAACAAGTGCTTTTCTTATATATAAGGTGTTGAACTTTTCTATGCTTTAATAAGAGATTTTATCAGGGACCTCTCTTCACATGATTATCATTACTCAAATTTATTTATGATTCTTTATGAGGTATTGATTGTAAATGCTAACAGATAGATAAAAGTTCAGTTTTCAAAAAGTTAAAAGTTCAGTTTAACAAATGAGATATTCAGATGAACAATTTTTTTATTAAATAATCATTTTTATTTATTAGCTAAGGATTTAGTTAGCACTGTGTACAAGGAACACAACTTTACCAGATATTCCATGTTAACTGTAGAATCATTTCAGTGCATGAAATACCTACAATTCATAAACGTACTACGCCTGTTATCATAAACCAAAATTCAGATAATCAGATAAAAGAAACCTTCCTTTGTTTTATGCTTCATAAATAATAATTACATGTTTTTAACCTTTGATGGAATGATTTGTTCACCATTTAAAAAACAATTGTTAAATTAGAGAGGAGTGAATAAGGTTAAATAAACTGCAAGATTAAACCAACAAGATCAAATTACTGTCAGTAATGTTATAGCTTATATATTATGGCAATAGTAGTATTATTTTTATATAATAGCACGTAAAACACACCAATTCACATACAAGTTAAACAAGCTGATTAACCAGTATTATAATCTAATCAAATTCCAGTACTTTTAGTAAGGAACAAGGAAGGTTTTACCTAAACCCATAAAACGTAAAATGGGAAAGCAGAGAAAAAGAGACTCAATGTATGTATGTATGTTAGGTGCTACCACTTGTAACAGTTACCAGATGATTAAAAATGGTTCAGTGGTTCCAAGAATAACAAACATTCTGTGGCTTTGAAAAGAAAGTGAGAAGCAAAATGATTTCTCATCTTCTTCAGCTAGCTGAATGGTGCTGTTGCATGTCACCATGCAAAACCTAAACACAAGTGATACTAAGCCCTTCAAGTGACTCCATCACTCAGTCTACCACAAGCACTCCTGCATGATAAACATCATTAAAGATCAAACCACCCGATAACAGCTACAGAATTCTTAAAGGAATGTATCTGATCTATAAACTTTGGTTTATGGAATTACATTAGAAGATCGAGTAAAAGGTAGATAACTTTCTTTTTTATTTATGTATTTTAAATAAAATTTCTTAAAATGAATACCTGCCAAAATTATTGTACACTAATTTAAAAATATATTACTAGCTCATCTTAAACATTAAAACAATTGGGCTGAAGATATATTTCCAGTCTCTGTGGGCGTTCTACTGGATCGATCAAGATGATTTTTTTTATTCTGCTTGAAATGACCCACAGATATGTCATCAAGTATCATTGGACCCTACAATTGAATCTCCTTTGAAAAATCCTCACTTATTTCTTACTTTCCAAGGTTATTACTCACAGGAAAATCACTTTGAAGGTTTGTCAATGCTTGATGATATATCTACAGGCCATTCTGAGCAGAATATAAAAAACTGCCCAATCCATCCAGTAGAACATCTATACAGACTGAAAATAGGTTTTGAACATGCATTTTACATGAGGTAGTAAGGAAAGAAAAACAAGGCGGTTGGGGGTGAGTTGTGTTGTAAGTGGAATAAATTGTTACCTGAATTTTTTTAAATATAGAAAATTTGTAATAACGCTGCAGGCCACTAGTTCTGTGTAATAAATGTTTACTTCTATTACCTATATTCTAATTTGTATTCTTTCTGTATTGTAATATATTACATTAATATGTAATTATTCTTATATTATTGGCAGTGAAATAGACATTTCACTCATTGTCACATAGTAAACATTACATTTCACTGTCAAATAGTGGAAAAAGAATTTTAAATCAGTTTCAGTCTGTGATGCAAGTCTTCAGTTACAAACATCTTGCACACAAACATCTTTCAACCTACCAACTCAACTAAACCTCCTGGCATCTTCAATACAGCCTATATTTAAGAAATTGGATCCTAAGGTACAAAAAGAAATACACACATATACAATGTATTTTTACCATAGAAATGAGCTAACAATGATAATTAAAGGATAAAAATTATTTATATCGTGAGAAGAGTAAATACCATAATGTTGTATATTTTAGAATAGTCACAATAAATCTGATTTTTATTTTTTAAATAAATACTAAAGAGGAAATTGGTAGTATCATATCTAATGTTTATCAAAATTATTTTAGTAAAGTACATGACTTTCTATCATCTGACAATCTATCATACTGAATAGTTATCATTATAAAAGCAAAACATATTCATTGTCAGCTAAAAATACTTACCTTTTAAAAAATATAATTTTACAACTGTTTAAAATTAATATTTTATTTAAACCATATAAAATATGTGGAAGTAGTAAAGTATAAAATTATGATAGTGTGAAATAAATTAATTGTAAAGATTTATTTACCTCTGGCATAAGCTTTTTGACTGAAATGATGGCAGTCCTCTGAAAGATATGTTTGATCCGTAGCTTCTCTTCCTTTTTTGTCTTTTTTTGTTGGAAATGATAGATTTTGTGTAAATGTTTGTGCGACTACAGCAAAATCTTTTCTACCCTTATATTGAGATTCTTGTGCCTAGAAATTTTTTTCTTCAATTACAATATCAATCGTAAAGAAAATGTTACACAAAATATTGATATAAAACTATGTACATCTAAAAGCTTTATAATCAAACCTGTTGATAAAACAGGTTTTATGTATGTATGCAAGTATATAACATACATGCCTAAATAATACCTACATAACGAGATATAGGTCAAATAATTGATGAGATGAGGCAAAACCAGTGATCTGCACCCGTCAAGCCACAAATAACTTGAATCTTAAAAAATATAATTATAATTGAACCAACCGATGAACTAAAAGATTAATTCAGAGTAAAGATTCCTTTCAGTCATGAACTTGACTGGATATCAGTTTTGTAATGAACATCTACAAGGACAATGCACAATTCTTTGGTTAATAACCTGTTATCATGAAAGTTACTATCTCACAATTATTGGTATAGAATACCATTTTTTTCCTATTTAGCCTTCAAGAATTGCCATCAGATATTACTTCAGAAGATGAATGAGGATGATATATATGAGTGTAAGTGAAGTGTAGTCTTGTTCAGTCTCAGGTTGACCATTTCTGAGATGTATGGTTAATTGAAACCCAACCACCAAAGAACACCGGTATCCACAATCTAGTATTCAATACGTAAAAATATAACTGCCTTTACTAGGACTTGAATACTGGAACTCTCAACTTCCAAATGACTTGCAAAGTATAGAATACCTACACATAGGCTTAATTTTATAGTATTGAAATGGTTAAACAAATACTTAAGAAAGATTTGATAGGGAACTAACTTCATAACAGGCTATATTTTACCCAAAAACATGTACTTTTTATTTTTTCAAAAGAGTATATAAAATTTATAGAATTTTAGTTGATTAATTTAAAGGCATTATTAAAATAAATATGACTTACATGTTCATTATATATATTTTTAAAATATAATGATACTCTTAATACTGAGCAGTAATAATTAAATATTAAAATTAATTAATACAAGGATCCTCAACTGTTAACATTTTAGTCTCAATATAAAACAAATACCTTTCAATACGCCCAAAACAACCATGTATAATCTTTAAAATGGGTTATAAATTATTAAAAAATAAATTTAAGTTACCTACCAATAATTTACAATACATATTGAATATAAAAACATTTTAATTGTTAATTTTTATGCTACTCAGTCTTAAAACAACTAATTATTTATTAAATATTAAAATTCTAAATTATTTTACAATAAATTTTTGGAAGTAAATAATTTTAAATTAAGTAATGTTATTTTTTTATGTACGAATAATATAAAACATTCCTTTTTATTTAATTTATACATTTGTAATGATGTTCATTATATAGTCAGTCTCTGTGATGGAAAAAGTGAAAATGTCATTTTTATAGCTAAATATCTCCTACATTTTATTTTAGTTGTATGAATAGTAGTATAATATTTAACTCGGCGAAGAAGACATCTGTAAAACACTTCATTCCTGATTTTTTAAAGTAAGCCTGATACTGGTTACTTAATATTGAAAATGGCTATGTAATTTTTGGGAGTAGTAATATATATGCAGTAGTAATGGAAGAGAAATCTAAAGTGAAGTAATTATCCAAGGAAAGAAAATAAATAAATTAAGATTTGCTAATAAAATTGTTGTTTTGGTAAAATCAAAAAATTAGTTTCAACAAATAGTGAATGGCAGATTCATTGCCAGGAAAGAAATTCTGCTTACAAATATAGGTTAAACAAAAAAATGAAATTGACAGAAAGAAGGAAACTAAGAAATTAGTTAAACTAAAAGTTAGTAAACACAAAAAGTAGTATCAGAAGTTTTTATATAAACTATAAACCTCTTTAAATATCATAAGTTAATTCTCTTTGAATAATGGCAATCCTATAGTTAGCAAGTTACCTACTTCTTAATTTCTATGTTTACTGTTTCCATTAACAATTTAATAACCATTTAAGTTTACTTTTTAACTCTTTTTTTTATAATAATCAATGAAAGACTTTTGTAATTAAATAATTATTTTATTATCTGATATAATACGAATAAACATTCAGTGATAGTTGACAGACAAGTAGTAGGTTAATACAGAATAGCAGAAACATAGCTGTTTTTAATTAGCTATGTGAAGGTATAACAGCCACACTCACACAAATAATTGTTTATGTTAATTCGACTGCTTCATATATGCTACTGTTTATAATTATTACCATACTCACCACTTCCAGTTCGACTTGTTGCCATTCTTCCATTACTGGTAAGAATTGCGGTCGTTGTCTTCTAAACCTCTCTCCAAATAAACATGGACATAACCCAAGTCGAGTCACTTCACAAACTCGCTTAAGCCTCTTAAAGTTCATAACTATTCTTAGATCTGTTAAAAGTAGTTATTAAATTAGTTGTATTAGAAAAGTTGTTCAAGATAAGCTGTTTACATAAAAATTATAAGATTAAGATACAATTTTATTTAATGCAAAAAGATTGCTTTTATAGAAATTAAAATTAAATACTTAATAGGCTAAGTAGTAATTAAATAATAAAGTAACAATAATACATAAAATAATCAAATAATAATTAATACTTAGTTGGAAAATTATTATTACTGTAAACAATCTTATTTATTTTCATGTGAAAGAAAGAAATAAAAGGAAGCTTTATAATCTGTTAAACTGGTTGTACAAATAGCAGAAATTTAATCCTCTGCTTAAATATAAATAGTTGAAAATTATTTTTTGATATCTTGGAACTGTAAGTGTGAATTCTAATAAGTCTTGGATTTCACAAGGTAAAAAGTGAATTTATTATCATAAGAAAGATATATATAAAAATATCGCTGTGATGTATGTGCAAACATCTGGCCAAAATTAAAGGAAATGTTTAACAATAGCCTAACTGTAATAGGATATAGGTCTATACTTACTAAAGTAAGAATACCGTATTTATTCGAGTATACCCCACACTTTTTTTCTTGAAATTGGAGAGAAAAAATAAGGGTGCGGGGCTTACTTGAAACATAGCCTTTAGCCAGGATAATTTATGTAAAGTAAACGTTTTCTTAGAAGTACCTAAATTCAATCACATAAATATAGTTACATTAGGCTTTCGTTTATCAAAACCGGATGCCGCTTATACAGAATACATCCTTAATTATTAACATCCTGTTCATATTATCCACAAGAACGAAGTTACGGTATTTTTATAAAACTGATAGATTTTGTATAGGCTGCATCCGGTTCTAATGACACTACAGTTACAGTATCAGTTAACATCGTCGTCTTGTCTATTCGCCATAGCCATTGTACTGTTTGAATATGCGGACGTTTATGTGCATTTTATCTGTTCAGTTTATCTTGTAAGGTTTAATACGGTGATTTATTTTAATTACGGCATTTAAATGAGTACAAAAAGACAGCGTCTACGATCTTTTACAGTAAATTAAAAACTGCGCGTTATAGCAAAGGGTGAAAAAAATTAAAAATCGGCGGCAGAAAGAAGCTTTGACGTAGATGAAAGCTGCATTCGAGACTGGCGTAAGAAGGAACAACTTCTGGTGAAAGGCACTGGTAATAAAAGGGCTTTTCGTGACTTAAAAGAAAAATACACAGACCTAGAAAAAAAAAGGAAATGCGGTTATGCTGTCACGACAGAAATGTGTCAATCATGAAATCGCTAAATCATTGAATAAAGTTAATTTTAAAGCAAGCTGTGGAAGGATAACACGATTTTTTGCACGAAATGATTTGTCAATAAGACGAATGACGACCATTTCTCAACGACTTCCAGACGCTTATGAACAAAAAATATTACATTTTCACAAATATTTATTTTAATCATTTTAAGATTTATTTTACTAATAAATTTTAATTTTTTTATTTAGTCGTTTTCATGAAAACATAATAAATTCTATTTGTTCATCAGTTTTAAAGATAAATTGTTAATAACTAGTTCGTTTTCAAATTTAGCGCAAATTTTTTATTAAAAATCTTTAAATTAGGTTTTAATATTTTAAAAACGGTTTTGATTCCAACGGTGAGTAAATAAATAATACTTAATAATCTTTCGTTATTATATAATTATCCTAAAATATAATAATTACATTATAATTATTTAAATCTTAATTTAATAAATTTAAAAAAATTGTTAAAAAACCCGGCCAGTGAGAAGTATAATAATTAGATTTATTCTTCTTTTCTATATACACTTTAGTTCATAAACAAATTTACATCTACATATAATTACTTTTTAATTTTGCAGAAAACTCTCTTGTTTTCAAATGAAAATTTTTCGATAACCTCGATCTTGGAAACCAAATTTTTTGATAAAATAAAAGAACAAAACGATAACGAAATTCTAAGAAAAAACAATAAAATCGATAAGGCGTTATCAAGCACTACCGATAAAAAATACTTCTTGAACAAATTTTTTTCCAGAAAGAAAGAGAGAATAAATAAAGATAAAAAAACCAACCTTGTCGACATGGATGTGTCTTGGCAGGAGCCAAGATACATTCATATTAATACCATTGAAGATACGAAAAAAAAGAAGAAAAATGCTACAGGAATTAAATTACAAAATAGAAAATAAAACGAAAAATGATGATTTACTCAAACTAATGATAAAAACTGTAGCAGATCTACATAAATACAAAAATAATGACAATGACATTGACAATAAAAATGAAAATGAAAAGTTCTCATTTTCTAATGAAAACTTTTCTTTTTCACCCCCTGATTTAAAAAAAAATGCCAGACGTTTAAAAAATGTAAAAAGAAAAAAGTTTCAGCCCAAACCATTCCATTTCAGCTCAGATAAGGCGAGTACTGTACAGTCAATTACAATCCAATCCCAGAAAAGACAAACCCAGTTCTATATTCAAGTCCAGTTTCATTCTGACGAGGTTGAGTTAGGTTAGGTCAACGTTTAGGGTGTCCACCCCAGTCCAGTCCACTTAATGAGTAGTTCAGTCCATTATATTCCACTCATTTCAGTCAACTCGATTCCAGCCCAGTCTATTCCATTCCATCGCAGTTCATACGTGTTCAGTTAAGGTGACTCCAGTCAAAATAAAAACAAACCAGTCATTCCAGTCCTGTACAGTACAGTCCAGTTCAATCCCTCTTATAGGAAGGAATGCTTCGTTAGCGGTTCCAGGACGGGTGGTAAGCTAGGGGTGGCGCTTTAGTCGGTAGTGCGCAGGTTTACATACGCATATTAATAACATCTTGCGGCACCTGTTAGCGAGCCCGACACTGCTTAGGCGTCCGTAAATTGGATTCCCCACCTCTTTAACAAAAAAAAATAAAAATAAAGTTCAATTCTAATAAAGTTCATCCCAATCTTGTCCAGTTCAGTTTAGTTTAGTGAATCAAGTCAAGTCCAATCCAGTCCACTCTTGTCTCGTTCAATCCAGTCTGTCGAAGCGAGACCAGTATAGTCCGAATCGAGTGGTTTTCGGGTAGATTCAGTTAAAGTAAGGAGAATTCGGTTCACGTGAGTCAATAACAGTTCAGACGAGTCCAGTCCATGAACTTTGCTTAAGTTTAAGTTTCGAATAAAAGGCCATGTTTTATGTGAAAATCACATTATTACCGGTTTGCAGGAAAATTTTCATTATGTGTAGAACATAGACAGCGCTTAATTTGAATAATTACGTCAAATATCTGTGTAAATGGAGAAGAACGAAACCTTTTTAGTAAATCTTTGATACATCAAAGAAGATAATTTGATTTTGAAAATTAATTTTTTTTTTTAATTTCATGTATTTGCTAATTTTAATGTTTTATTAAATAACTTGTGACCCAATCTGGATAAGTTTACACCTGAAATATCCCTTAAATTTAAGTATATAACAGTAAGAAATCACTCTTTTACTTATATCAACATATCTTTTCCTGTGTGTTAAGTATACATGCTAACAAACACATTTTGATTTTTAATTATATGCTAGAGTTCTCAAACACTATCAAATATTATCAGGTTATTTCAAAGTTATTAGTTTTCTTGTATTTATTCAAATTAATTTTTACTTTTGTACTCGTGAGGATTATCATTGGATGATTCTAATTCAAGTGATAATCTACAGTATGACTTACTTATAGCTTCAATATGGTAGTGTTTCGGCATTTCGTGCAGAGGTTCCGGGTTCGAGTCCTGATCAGAGGTGACATTTTATTTACAGTCTACCAATTTCCATCGGGCTAATGATCATAGCTGTTGACCCGCTCTTTCAGAACAAAAAAAAATTGGAAGCTGATTGTAAATAAATGAACTCAGCAAAAAAGTATATCTATCTATTATTTAAGAGGAAACTTTGTTTATATGTTAGGAAACGTTTCAAGAATCGCTACACTAATCGCTATCAAAATTTTAACAGTAGCTTCATTATGTAATCCGGAGTGTCATAGACTATATTAACATGAAAAATTATTTATTAAAACATCTAAATAATAAATAATTCATTACGGTGTAGCACATCTGGCTGCTAGGTGGCGGTCGCTAAATTCTCATGCTCTTTTCTTATAGTTGACATCAAAAGTGTTTAGATACCGTCAATTATTTTTGTCAGCATATCTGATTTTGAAAAATTCCGAGTTTAAGGGACAAAATGGAGTGACATCAAATTTTATTATTTTTTGAATATTATTTTTTTCAGTTTCTCGGTAACAAATAAAGACATCAACTTGATTTTTGATATGTTAATCTTCATATGAATATCTAAAAACCAATTTTTATTTTTTTTTTAAATTCGACCTAGAAAGGGCGTGAAGAAAGGTAAAGATATTTCAAAAAACGATTTAAAATTTTCCCCATTTCCAATTATACTAAATGAGATATACACTCGATTTGGGGTTGCAAATACTTTTCAGATAAATATCTGAAAACCTTTTTCGCTTTTTTAAATTTTAATATTTTAAAGGTAAAAAACAATTTTTTTTTTAATTTTTAACGTTTTATGCTGCCTTCTTTTTCTGTTTAGTCTCCGGAACTACCGTAAGTTATTACTTCAGTGGATGATATGAGTAAAAAAATACTTCATATCATCCAACAATATCATCCAAGTATACAGTTAACGAGACTGTACAAGTGTAGTCTTGTACAGTCTCAGGTCGACCACTCCTAAGATGTGTGGTTAATTGAAACGCAGCCCGGTATCCACGACCTAGTATTCAAATCCGTATTTTAAATAATTAATATAGACTTTAATCACATCTACTTTTTATTGTTTGTTTTGTGAAGCTGCTCTGATCAACATTTTACCATAGTTTCCCTTGATCCATCCAGGCAAATGCTGGGGCAAGTTCCTTTTTTTAGCTGTTGGTACTTTTATATAAAAATTCTATATAAACTATCTTATAAATGGTCATTAATCTATATAGATTGATCTAAATATTTTTTATACATTTCTCGATCTATATAAATGATCATTATGTAATGTATAAAAACACAAAATGAACTATTGCCGATTATAAAATAAAATAATTTTCTAAAATTAAAAAAATAATCAAGCACTATTTTTAAATTCTAAATGTATGTTGAAAAATCAAAACGCGAAACTAGAACAGTAAACGCTACGACAAAATGAAAACTGTTACGGCTTTCAATCACGATACTCATGGTGCTGAATAAGATTATTCTCAAATGATGTGTATAAAAATTCTAAGAAACGATTAACTGTTTGACAGAATACACCAAATGGATTGTTTATCAGCTGCCGCTTGCTGCCGTTCTTTATTACTGATTGTGGGATATTAGGCAGGAAGTTGGAACCGTAAACGTGACGACGTATCCTCTGCTAAACAACAATCAGTCATCTACCGCATTTATTATTTTATAAATCATGGTTTACATACAATCCGTTTTTTTATGCTACCGCTATTGAATCAATTTTTATGAGATTTGGTAACAAGTGGCGGCTCGCGTATAGGCACTGTGGAACTGCAGCATCCCCTATTTCGAGAAAAATTTTCTGAAGCAGCACCCCCACTAATTTTAGCTACGAGCCGCCACTGTTGGTAACATTGCAACATTAATTTATGTTTCTAATTCTTTGTACTTTGCGAGCGAAGCAGCGACGGAAAGTCTAAAAACCAGTTAGTGGATCCTGTACTGACCAAACTGCTGCTCTGAAAAAATTACAGTACACTGATATTTTTTTTTAATTGAACAGGCTGTAATTGTTATTTATCATTATTATTCTCACAAACATGAATTTAATGATCAGCGGGGGGGGGAGTCCGAACAGGAAGGGTGAAACATCCCCTGACCGCGACGGGAATCGCAAGTAGCCATATAGCACGGGCGAAGCCGACGGGGATGTTAAATATATATTTAACTTCATATTGTTTATAATGTATTCAATGTAGAATTATTTTTTGAAGTCAACTACTATTGTATAATTTCTAACGGCTGCTTCGAAAGTTATACTGTATTATTTTAAATTAATGATCAACTAATAAATGAATAAATTTTTAAACCATAAATATAAACTCAACATTCTCACTATTCTATTTTAGTAGCTTTAACTTTTTAATCTTATTATAAAGTCTATTAAAATTCTACACCATTATTTTTTTTAAATTTTAGATAAATTTAAATCAAAAATAATCGCAATTTCTTATTAGATCCTTGAAGTAAATTAGAGATTATTTTATTTTCGTCCATTATTTTCCTTTAAATGGCTGAGGTTTTGCTTGGGGTTTGAATTTATACCGACTTTTTTTTTAGAAAAAAATTATGGCTTTTTCTTAGGTGGCTCTCTAATTTCTGAAGTGAAAGCCAGTAATGTTATAGACGTATTTGTCCAACGTAAAATTCTGTTCAGTAAATTACTATGTTCATTCTGAGTTAAAGCATCATGATATCCCGTGTATTATTGAGCGGGAAAGACGTCCAGTTCCTAAGAAGGCCTCGATACTAGCCTTGAATAAGAATATTGTCTGCTCTCGTTCCTTCTTTGAATTGATAGTCCTTACACTATTTATTTTATAAAAAATACGTAAAAGAAATGTCTATAATTCTATCATTCATATGTGAAGGATAAAGTACGTCTAATTAAAAAACTTTACAGTTTACATCTAAATTTGAATTATAATAACTGATTTTCTTTTTAGTTTTTAATATGTTTTATATTATCCTTAGATAGGCCGATAAAAATAAAACACACAAATCAGAAATCACAGTTGACCCGCTTTGATCCATTCCCGTATGACGCGAACGAATGTTTTTTTGCCGTACCATCTGTGTCACCTTTCCTATCTTGCGGCATATGCCCCTAATACTTGCTGCGATGGACATGTCGGTCCATCACTGTTTTTCCGCTCGGAAAACTGTGACTCATTAATTTCCGTAGCCATCTATGGTACACAACATTTTCGTAGGTAATCTCGCGTAAATAGTTCTTCCCATCGATAATATTCCATCGGTGCTCATTTCCAATTCATTTAAACAAAATTTCGTTGTCGTAATCCTCGGTCCAGTAATATTAATATTTCAGTGAAGACTAATTTCAAAGAAATAACACTGTTATATAGAAAAAGCTACACAGTTGGAGAATTGTCATCTTTCACTGTTCGTGGAATATATATGGTAAAGCTCTCTTTATGTGCTGATGGTCTAGGAATTGAAACACGATGATTCCATAAAAAAATTTTTAAAAGGGAAAAGTAAGATAAAGTAAGATGGTAGTGCCAAAAAAAAGAAAAGAAAATGGTAATAACTTGCAAATACTTAAAATTTCAAGATAACAATTCCATTTTTTTTCAGAAATATAGAATTCTAGGGAAAAAAGGGAAAGATTAATATATTTTTTTTAAAATAATAAACAATAATCAGAAAATTTTAAATTACATAAATTTATATAATCACTCATTCTGGATTAGTTCTCTTTCTTTTTTAATCACGCCTGGTAACCTTTCCTATGACACGCCTGGTAACATAAGGTTTCCAACGCGGGGTCATAAATCTAAATCGGTTCAGCCGTTGAGCTGCTACAGTGGACTAAACATACATACAGACAACCTTGTAGTAGCCCTAAGAAGGACTGTTGTCGTCGATTGGCTTCAACGGCTCGTTGTAATTTATAACCTTGTAGTAGCCCCGAAAAGGGCCTTTTTTTGCGTTACCTCTGAGAAAGCTGTTGGGTCCGGAAGCTGGTCTGCCGGCGAAGTCGAGTTGGCTGTAATCGGGGAGTTGTGGCTCGTCCATTGAAATCAGACCGGGCTTCCCCTTAGCTGCAGTTGGGTCCTCACTACAGCGTGGCAGTGGTGGCCCTCATGTTCAAGTCCTAGTAAAGTCAGTTATTTTTACACTAGATCGAATACTAGATTTTTACACTAGATTTGAATACTAGATCGTGGATACCGGTGTTCTTTGGTGGTTGGGTTTCAATTAACCACACATCTCAGGAATGGTCGAACTGAGGCTGTACAAGACTACGCTTCAAATATTATCTGAAAGGTAATTACCGGAGGCTAAACAGAAAAAAGAAAGTGGTAGCCCGCAGAGTCCCGCAGTGTCATGTCGGCATTAGCTGTCTATCGCCGACACGGTGAGGCAATTCTCCTCGAGCAGTCCCACGCTGGGCCGGCTCCTGCTGCTGAGTCCACCGCCCACAGCGATTGAAGCCCGGCGAGCTGGAGCGGGAAGGTAGCGTCCGCGTCCAGCGGCTCCCTCAGTGGGCCGGCCAAGCCTCCTGCTCCGACAGGGATGTTGGCATCCGCCGGAGGTCTCACGTTGAGGCAGCCAGGGAACTTCTTCTGTCTTTTTCCATCTTCTTCTTCTTGGTCTTCTCCAGGTGATGGTCGACGATGAATTAAAAATTTACTCTCGTGCATGCTTTTCTATTGGAGTATGAGAGTGGTGGGGCAGCAGCGTCGCTATGGTGGGAGAGAACTGAGCGGTCATCTGCGCGACGGGAGTGATGCGTGCAAACGCGTACGTGTACTGTGCTCCTACTAACATATGAGCTGCTACCGTTGCCGTCCGCCGATATTAAGTTAGGCATATATGTGGTAACATACACCCTAAACACATTAAACTCCTTTTTGGGCAGTCATGTAAAAATAATAAAATCTTGGTTACAACATCTTTGGCATTATATCCTAGGAACTGTTACACTAGTATTTAATCAAATATAAAATATAGGTTTCTCAAACAGGTTTCTCCTGGCTAATGATAAATTTAAACAATGCCACTAGATTTAATAAAATTGCTAATTTTTTTTAAACTCTTTAAAAACTGCCCAATACTAATTTTTGAGTTACAATCAATAGATAGGAAATTTTGTATTTATGTTTTTTAAATGAGATATTATTAGAAAGATTTAAGTTCTAAAAATAAAAATTGTATTTTGAATCTCAGGATGGTTTACACTATTGTTACCCTGTTTATCTAAAAGATTTCCAGTTTAACTTAGGTAAAGTAATTAAAATTTATTAATAAAATATATTTAATATTCTGAGTAAGGAATGTTGAAATCAGAAAGAAATGTAAAAACTAGAATAACTTTTGAAAAAATTTAATGTAATGTTAAGCATATCAATTAATAATTAAATTTATTAATAATTATTGGATAATTTTTAACCAGGGTTATGGGTCTAGTGAAACAATTCCATAATAAAAAATGTCTGATTGTCTACATAAAGCCAAAAAAAATTTAGTCCAATTCACACTATCAATGATTCAAATAGCTGAAATGCAGTTAAATTCTGTTTATTTTACTTTGAAATTTAAGTTCTGAATATCTACGACACATTCTTAAAACATGCTACAGTAAAAACAATACTTACCTTAGTATTTTTTTCAGCAAGTATAAATTTAAGATGACAGTTAAATAAAATGTACTTTAGGGTTTACTTACTAGGTGATATGACAAGATTAACCAATGTTCTTGGTAGATTATCTCTTAAATAATTCAAAAGTTTCCTTAAATCTTTCCTGTGTCTTTCTGGTGCAGACTTGAAATCACCATAACACATATCAAAACAAAAATCATTACTGCCCATCATAACTGTTATCAACTGTAACAAAAAAAAATTATTCAGATATTATGTAATATGCAGAAGTTACTTGAAAATAAAATTTTACTGATAATGGGAAAAAACACTGTGATGTCCTTTTCATTTCCTTAAAACAATCATCCTTGTGGAACAATCATACTGATTTCAAATACAAAAAAATCAAACCATATAATTTCACACAGAAGCATCTTATTAAAATGGCAATTTTAGCATTATAATTAATTTATTAACATATCTATGTATATTTTCATCTGAAATAATAATATCACATGTTACCATGCAATACAAAATACCACATATATTGCCAATCTCTGTTGTACTGTAGTAGAATCTTCATTTTTCATTCAGAAAGTTCTGGATTGAGTCCCTGATCAACCCTGATCAGGGTTGATCCTGATCTTTTTTTGTATGCTACAATTATCTTGTATCAAATTCCCATGCACAAGCCTCACTCTTATGTGGTGAATTACTGACTAAAAATGAAAGTAAAAAAAAAAGAATAAATAAAAGTTTCAACTTACCAAAAATGTTTGGTAAAAAAAGTTGAAACTTTATAAATTGTATTAATTCCAACGGTGCCAAATGCTTAGGAAATTAAATCTAAATATGATTTTGGTTCTCTTTTTTTGAGTTATCATTGTATAAGGGAACATTGAACTTTAAATGAATGTGAATTGTAATAAACAATATTTAATGTGAGTAAATTAAAAATTATAATTTTTCTATCTAATATTTATCTTAGTTAAAAAGGAATAAAAATGTTATTTATTCTGAAAAAGTAATTATACTAAACCAATAAAAAACAGAATTATTTTTGTATTACCCGCATGGTATCTTAGCTTATGATAAGGGACTAATATGCTTTCATTAAAATTTTTCGTAAATTAAGCCAGCCACTTAATTTAATGATTAGATTCACTAGCCTTTAAGCTGATCTTGGATTTGATTTTTGAAAAGGAGTTTGGGTTTTTCTAATTTATCTAATTTCATTAAAATATGTATGTCTAACATAAACAATAATAATTGTTTAAAAGATTTTCTGTTCAATTTATTTTAAACTTTATACATTACTGCTTTAAGTTAGAATTTTTTTTTTAACCAATAGTGTGGAATAGTTTTCAGTAACACTTTTCAAAATGTTTTGTATTTTACAATCATTCCAAAGTTTATGTCAGTTTAATTTCCTGTAAATTTTTTTGCATTTACATGGGTTAACAACTTATTTTTATTTCTTTATTTTGAATTTTGTGATGCTGCTCTGATCAAGGTTTTCTCAGTCTTCCTTAACTTTTCAGATAAATAGTACACCAGTTATTTTCCATTCCTTCATGATGTTTATGACACAATTACAAATCAACAGCAAAACAGATGATAAAAGGTGTTTTCCTTTTTCTAAAAACTGTGAGCATTAGCTACATATCACAAGACTATGGGAAAAACAGAGAACACTGGTCAAACCACAATAAGTGAATACTTCCTCAAGCCCAGCCAAACTAAAACAGAGAACATGTTTTTTCACTTGAATTACAAATGACCAAATAGAACTTAAAGTTCACTTGAAAAAAAGCCTTTTAATCCATTACAAAACTCAAAAATACTTAAGGGTGATTCTGGATAGAACAATGGATGAAAAATGAATGGATAGTGTATTACACAGATCCATTCTAAACATGTCTTTTTTAAATTTGATTCTGTGGATTTCGCAACAGAATAATGCTGCCCAGCTTAGTAAATAAAAAAAGTGAAATTAAACCACACTACACAAATACGAAAATGATACCATATAACCAAAACTACACCTGTCTACCAGCTGTCAATACTGAGCCATATGATATCATGTATTTGAGGAAATTTTTGAGGAAATAAGAGAAAATACGAAGAAATTTATAATTTCCAATCCACTATTTGCTGACCAAGTAAATATTATAGAATTTCATTCTAGATTCCATTAGATAAGACTTTTGCTGTACATTTCTGAGAAGCCACACAGTTTATTATCAGATTAAGGCCCAATTAATTATTGATGTGCAGATTATCTTCATAAATGATAAATTAATTCATCATCATATTGTCTCAGACATGAATAGACAAATAGTTCACCATACAAATAGTCTACTTGGTCATAAGACCAAGTAGACTTTGAGAGTATACTTCTCTCTGTATACTCTCTGCATGTAACTCTAGTTGTATTTGTAACCATATAATTTAAATGCCCCATAAACACGAGTCTCTGTGCCAAATTTCATCAAAATTGGTTTACACAGTCAAAAATTAAGCTTCAAACGTGCAACACATGTGCATGCACACAAACATTACTCTCCACCTTTTTTCTGTTTTCTGGTTTCCTTGAGTCATGAAACATCCAGAAATGCAAAAAACTCATATGCCATTTTTGACTGATTACTATACTTTCCTTCTTGCAGCATAGCTCTAGGACAGTGATTCTCAACCTTTTTAGCTCCCCAAAAAGTAAAAAAAAATATATAATGAATATTTTGCGACTCTTCAACCCAATGAAACCTAGTAAAAACTATTTAGCTGCATTGATAACTAATAGTATGACCATGCATATGAAGTTTACAAACCTGAACAATTTATAGGTTCTAACTTGATGTCTACGTGCTCCTTGTAACTTAGTCTGCTTGCATATTATTCACTGTGAGTCCGCCAAATTTGAACACACATATGATATGTTTAAACATGTCGTGCTCTCAGCAGCATAAAAGAGACGAAGGGATTGCAGAACATCAATTAAGTTTCGAATGTGAAGCATGCGTCTGGTGCCTTTATTTAAGTTTTTAAAAGTGTAGTTTCATTGATAATAATAATAACTGAGATTTCAGTTTTTAGAGTGCGTCAAACTAAAAGTTTTTAGTGCACTATGTAACTTTTTTTTCAATTAGATTCTTATGCAAAATAGATAAATTTATGAAAAGACTTGATGTGGACACTACATGACTTCCTTATACATCTATTAAATTATAATACACACTTTTTCTGCACTTCATTTAAACATAAGATACTCCAATTCTTTAATAAAAGTGGACAATTACACAATTGCTAAAATATTAGTTTTTATTAACATCAAATATTTATATAATTATTAATTTAACAATCTTACCTGAAATATTAGGTTAGAGTAAAAGTCCCTTTATTACTCTTTAAATAAATTGTTTACCAAATAATCCAATAATAAAAACTGATTATTCTATTCCGTAAGGTCAAATTTAATATTTGTAACCAGTATACATGAGTTCACTAAACGGAATAGTTTAATTATTATTAACTTTTATTTTTAAAACACACCAGAAATCTTGTGCATATTACACACAAGTGAAAAACAATTTTCAACAATCACTTTAAACTGAATACAATTCAAAAATGTATTTTATTTTTCTGTCAAATGATTATTTTTTTTTATAAATACACAATTTTTATAAGAATTTGCTGAGAAAATTCAAAAGTAATAAGATACTAAATTATAATTTTCAATTAATATTAAATAATCAGATGTTTCACTAACTCTGTTAAATATACATAAATGTAATAATGCCTATTAAATTACATACACACATTTTTTAAAGTACATAAAATTTTATTTCACTAATAACTTCTAAATTTTTTTATTGTTATTATTGTATAATTATTTGCTGCAAAAATTTTTTTGCTATCACCGGTTAATAATTATTAATAAATCAATATATTTAATTTTTTTTAAATTAATTTAAAAAAAAGTTAAAAACATAAAAAAGTAGATGAAGTCTGATTCGAACTGATGTGCTTTCCCCTTATAGATTCAAATATTTCATTATTTGAAATTTCATTTGCCATAACTCTGTAACCAATCAAAATAAGTACCACTTATGATAAAACATTGAAATCTCTCAATGAGGGCTTATTACTCAAGTTAAAAAGTCCAAAATCCAATTTTTTTGGATTTTGGGCTTAGTTGAACACTTTTGGTTCATTCGACTGCAATCGAAAGGAGGAGGTGCACAGCTAGATGTTACAACAGTCCTAAATCAAAAATTTCAACATCCTATGGTTATTCGTTTTTTAGTTATGCGAGATATGTATATACATACATACATACATATGTACAGATGTCACGTCAAAACTAGTCGAAATGGATTCAGGGATGGTCAAACTGGAGATTTCTGTTGAAATCTGAAAACCGAAATTTTTTATGATTACAATAATTTCTTTACTTCGTATAAGTAAGTAAAAATGAAGTGAACCATCTTCAGTCAGTGAATTAATTTGTAAAAAGACAAGATTGTACAATGACAGTTATTTATATAACTCATTGGATTGAAAGCCACAGAGCATTGTTTGATGGTGTAAAGGCAATAACAGGAAAGAACAGTGGATTTCTGAAAAAATTAAAAATCCTCTTTTATCAAGGGTAGAATGGAAAACTGAAACCAAAGTACAAAAGAGAAGTGTCCATTTACAAACAAAATAAAGTAAACAATATTAAAATAACATTGAATAAATTAATTATAAAAACGACATGATGATACCACAGTGAAAAAAACAGAATTATATAAAAGGTGATCATAAGCACATTAAGAGAAATGCAATGGAAAGAGAAATGCAATTTCTTCATTTATTCACTAACATAACACAACCTTAGGAAAGTAAAGAGAAAATATTGTTATGCTTAATCCACTCCATAATTTGTTTAATCAAAAATCTAGTAATATTAATAGTAGTAATATACTGTTCAGGGAAGAGATTAAATTGTTACTAATGTAGAAAAATTGTCTTCTGCACACAGTTATATCAATGCAGGGAATGGCTTAATTATAGGGCAAATGCAGATTATATGAAATAGTGTGTGGACAAAAAATATATTTATTCTTATTTATAAAAATTATTAAATTCTTCATATAGAGTTGTCTAACAGTTAAAACATTAAAATAATCAAAAATTTTATTGCTAGGATATAGCCGTGGTCTACCAACTGATGCTTTAGTAAGGCTCTTTTATATTAGAAATATTTTATTAATGTGCACATCAAAACAACCACCCCAAATTCTTATTCCATACTAGAGAACAGATTGAGCATATGCAAAATAGATAGTTTTAATGATGTTAGTTTATTAATTATGTAGAACTTAAAAATTAAATGCTTCAAATTATTACACATAATAATTATGTGAGGGTTCCATTTCAGATATGAGTAAATAAAAACTTCCAAGTATTTTTTTTTTTTAATTTCTTCCAAAGAAGTACAGTAGTGTGATGAATGTCTCAATGTACAAATATTTTATTCAATTGAACTCACTCAAATGGAAGAACGAATTATAACGACATTATAACAGCCATCTGGCAGTAGCGGTTGTCCATTTTTAGTAGGAGAGAAGGTAATGTATACACTTTTTTTATAATTTATTGTAAGAATATGTTTATTAAGCAATGATTGTACTTTTGTTATTCCTATTTCGGGAATAATAACCTGTCCCCACAAAGAACCACAGAAAACAAGTAGTGTCATCAGCAAATGAAATAATGTTACAACGGTGAACAAATATAAATCCAGTAAATTAATTATATAAATCAAAAAACGTATCACTGACAAAACACTCATTATTATTATTAATGCGTTCAACTCTGCACGGCGAGCGATATGGTTCAGACCCTGGAGCATTCGTTCCACGTCCCTGGGATATCTCCCCAAATTATGGACGCGTACCTGAGGAACCGCGGCAGGCTGACGTAGGACCTTGATCACGGGGCGGCGCAGGGGTCGATCCTCATCCCCGACCTTTGGAACGCCGTCTACAACGGGGCTGGCTGAGCCTGGAGATGCCGGAAGAATCAGCCTTGATTGGGTAGACGTTGCGCTGCTTGTTGCAGACCGCAACGTGAAGCGCGCCCAACTGAGGCTCAGCGGAGCGATGCAGAAGGTAAGACTGGACGATCACGGGTTGTCTGTAGCCCTCAACAAGACGTAGATCGTGGTTCTAATAAGAAGCGTATTGACACCCGTCTTGCCTTGCTGGTCGGGAATGAAGTTGTCAAGACCAAAAGGCGGCCGCGAAGTACTTCGGAATGATTGACCAGAAATTCAGCTTTGCTGAGCAGCTTCGGAGAGCCGCCGACAAAGCCACGAAAGCCATAATCGCTCTCAGCCGGCTCATGGCCAATGTCGGCGGACGAAAGGCGACTGCTGTTGTGCACGGTGCATTCCGTCCCGTTATACTGGACAGAAGTGTGAGCCCAGTCATTAAGATTTGAGAGAAATCGGAAGCGTTTCGCGCAGGTGTAACACAGCGCTGCCTTGCGACTCGCTTCCGCATATCGGACGGTTTCCGAGCATGCCATTCTGGTGGTCACCGGCGTTATGCCCATTGCTTTTTTGACAAGGGAGCGCCAGGCGGCCTACAGGAGGTGACGGGTAGGCGAAAACCAGGAGTCGTACGGGGAGGAACGGACTCGTACGTTTATTGCGTCAATTATTATTGTCTCTATTGCCCCGATGTACGGGAAGACCCCGAGCACACCTTTTACAAGTGTGCTCGGTGGGTGGCAGATCGAGGGCACTAGAGACGGATCTCGGAGCATTGGGCCGTCACAACGTGATTTCGATGATGCTCCGTGATCTGAGCAGCTGGGAGAGTGGCCCGGAGTCAGGGCCATTCTCAGGGCCAAGAAGAGAGACCTGGATAGTCCTTATCCAGGTGAAAATTAAGTAGCGGCCTTCTGAGGCTAGGATAGGAGGACTCGTCCTGAGGTAGTGTGTAAAATGGTTCCAATTCAAGTCCTTGTAGAAAGAGGGGTGATATTCTAGCCAGTAATCTACTGATGGCAGTTTGATAAAGACCACCAGTGGGAGCTTGGCACTGTGCGTAAATGTATTTCCACCTGCTTCCCAAAAAAAAATGATTCATAGCAAATTATTTTAATACTCTTAAATACTTTAAATTACTATTATTAAATTATTAATTCTTTGGTGTTTTAAAAACTAAATTTCAATTTTTTTGAAAAAAGTAGAGAACAATTATGCAATAAACAAAAAATTTGTAATTGTGATCTGTGGACAAGTGCATGAAATAAATAATTATTCCTACTAAAAACCAAAATTTTTCAGGTTTTTTTTTAATTATAAAAGAGATAAGTTATATTGTATCAATTCCTCAAAGTTATTTCTGAAGCACCAACAGGGAAAAGGTGTGAAATCTGGATGCTGGAAAGGAAATTTGGTTGGTGTTCTGGATTTTTTGAACACAAAATTTAAATTTAAAAAACTGCCTTATCCAGCATGAAGTTTTGATCTAAGTTTTCAAAAATATCAAATTTTTAAGTCACTTTAGACCCTTTAATAAAAACCACTTATGGAACCCCTTTCATAAATATCACTAATTAATTTGTGTAATAAATCATTTAATTAACATAATCTTTTTATTATAATTTTTTTTTATTCAATTTGAATCTTTTTACGTATAAGTGTGATAGATTATTTATTTGTAAACAATTCAACTTTACTTATGCAACAAGATATCTTCATTGCAGAAGTGATTCAATATTATCTATCAGCAAAACAACCAAACTTCTCATTTCCATTTCCACCTCTTTAATAAGTCGTCTCTTTTAGTTTTTTATTGATTAAATGGATATACTATAAGAGTTAACAAAACGGCAACAATTTAAAAGTTTTAGTTTTGATTTATCAACTATATCTACATTATTAAAGCCAATATTCCCATCATACTCAGCCATCTAATGGCAACTGTTCACTGTTCGCATCCTATTGTATTGAATCTGTCTTGGTCTGATTTTTTGGTAGGTTTATCTTTAGCAGTCCACACAGTGTTCATGGAACATCAAATAGACACTACTATAGAGTCTAATATGTTGTCATTGAAGATATGTTGATGTAATAATTATTATTAATTTTGCAAACCAACAGTCCTCCTTTTTTTGTATAATATTTTGTTTTTATCTTTATAATATTTTAACATTAATTATAGTAAACTATAGAGACTAGTAAGTATAGTATCTCATAAAGCAAAACTATGACATTACAACACAATTGTCTTGCCAGAGACCTTTGCAGCAGAAACCACAGTAATGAACCAAAATTCATGAAATCGAGAAGCAAGAATGGAAAATTCTCAGGAAAATCCACAATATGGTCCTCAGAGATAGAACCTGGATCAAACAACCCACAAAGGAATTATATGAGAACACAGACACTATCACCCACAAGTTTAGGAAAAGAAGTCGACACTTCTACGGACATTTATGCAGGATGGGTGATGATAGACTCACTAAGAAAATGTTTAACATTGTCAAGGCAAGTAATTTAAAGTCCATTTGGATTAAAGAAACACGACAACCTGGAATGACTGAAAATCTCAGAAGAATAATCAAGGACAAAAGGAAATTTAGAAATGAAATTAGAAATAAGAAAATTGAACAAGAGGAAAAAGAGAAACAATAGGTAGAAGATGGGCAGAGGAGAGGAAGTAAAAACATAGAGAACAAATGAAGAGGTTTTGGGAAGAAAAGAAAAAAGAAGGAAATAAAGCCATATTGGTTCAAGTTCATGCGCTCTCCTAAAGGGGAATAATCAGAAATATAATAAACTATAGAGACTTCTAAGGTAAAAACTGTAGTTTTAAAAACAGTAATTTTAATATGTTTTAAATAGTAAGTTTTAAGAACAATTACATGTTCTTGTTCTAAACATTTTATTTAACTATCTAAATGTAGTTTCACTACTAGTATTTCATTAAAAATGGTATATAAACTAATACATTAATTAATTAATTATTCTACTTTAATATTGTGTAGAATTACAAATCCTGCAAGGAACTTCAATTAAATAATATATAACACAACCAATACTAATTTAACCTACATTAGTACTTCATAACACTGTCTATTTGACATCCCATAACATTGTGTGAACTGCTAGTATTGTTCAAGTATATATCAGTACTCACAGCCCAGATAATGTCAAAAATATCCTAAGGACTGTAACACTGGATCTCAAGTATGTCCCACAGGATTTCCATTAATCCTGTAGGAGTATCCCTAGGTAATCACCTGAATCAGGCATTTTTATACTCTAATCTGGGAACATATAAAATGCCCTTACTCGAGGGCTTTTTAAAGAGCATCCCAGTGTTCTTCCACATCCTGTCAAGACATTTCTTAGAATATATGGATGTTTAATGTTTGTGAAGAAAGTACATAACTAAATACAAGACTTTAGAGAGGAGAATTTTTTCTAAGCACCACTCGAGATAATAAGTCTGTTTTATTTTCAAGGTTCATTTAATAATAGCAGTTACATTTTTTTTTTTTTTCAATAAATACAATCAGATTAGATAAACTTACACAAATTGGAATATTGAAATAATTTTTAAATTCACTACATACACTTTTTAAGTATGAAATGTAGTAAAAATTTCCTCTGTGCTCAGAAAACTGTAAAGATTTCAGAATTTTCCCTGTTTAACAAGTAAATGGTAATGATTATTAAAAAGATTTAAATTTTTTTAAAACATAGTATTACTTGTGGGTACCAAAACTTATATTTAAATGTCTTTGCTCTATTCTTTCTTTTAATTATGCCAGTTTGCATCTATTTATTAACACTCATGGCTTAAACACATATAAAGACATGACTTACTTTAGGTACATACAAAACATGGCCTGCTTGTTATATTACCTCTAACATTTTTCATACTGTATTAAATAAAAATAGATCTCATTTTTTAGAACTTGAAAATGTGAAACTTGAATCCTGAAAATTAATGAAAACCCACCACTGGATAGTTAATTTTCTAATTTGTCAAGTAAATATTAGATTAAAACCATTTACCAGTTCTCAAATGATAAAAATACCTTCCAGTCTTTATTAAAGTTGACTCTGGGATCAGCTTTAATCCGACGTACAAGCACAGATGCCATATGAGGTAAATGATGACTTCTTGCTGCTGGTTCAGCTACATTAAACTGAGATGCTTTATGATGAGTAAATGAATCATCCAATGAAAAACCAACTAAATTGGGATTAAACTCCTTAAGAATATTTGGTAATGTTAAAAACTCCCTCCAAGTACCTTGACCACCTAAAAGGAAATATTTATGAATGAATGAGTATTATACGAGTAAATTATTATATTATCAAACAGCTTATTCTTTACAATAATTTTGGTAAATTATTTCAGTGTTGATCAGTTAATTTTGATTTTAAAATATGTGTTTTTAAACCTGTTGTAATAGTTTAAATTAATTTCAATTTTGGAGATTCAAAGAGAGTGTTGTTAAAGTAGAGTTTAAAATACTAAATGATTGTATTGATAATCTTTAGTTCATATGTGTGACAATAGCAGTAATGAATTTAATCCACTACCACAAATATGGAGTAAATATCCCTGAGAGCACATATAATCATTAACTTTGCAGACAAACAGCACTGTATTTAAATTTTTTTTCATATATCATATTTTGTTTTTTCTTAATATTTATTTTCCTAATATTTTTAGAGGTTATTATAGTAAACCATACAGAATATCAGGGTAAAAAGTTTAGATTTTTTCAAGCATAAAAACAATAATTGCGCAGGATCTAAGTAAATGAAAAAAAAACTCATTCATAAGATCAGAAATATGGAAACATTTCTTTTTAAATTGCCTAACAAATTTCCACCATTTAATTAGGCAATATATTGGTATGAATAAGAGAACAAAATTGACTGATAAGGGACGCCTAATTATATTGTTACAATTTGTGGTATTCAATTTCACACACTAAATTAATTAAAAACAATCCTTTAAAAAATTTATAAAATTCAAAATATATTTTAGCAATTATATTATTCTTTACCATTATTTATATTTCTCACAAATCAAATCACAAAAAATTATAATTTTGTAAACTTTTATGATAATATTAACAATCTAGTATGACAGTAAAATGCACTCCTTACAACTAGTTCTGCAATTCAAAAACCCAAGAAATGTCTTGGGGATCAGCATCCTACAAATTGGCATTAATGAACTAAGGCAAAGTTCTAACAGCCAAAACCATATTCAATGAGCTGATATCTACAGAATGGCCGGAAACGTATCCCTAAAGTTAATGAAAACGTTTAGTTAGGATATGTATTTAGAACATACGATTTTCGTTGGGGTTGGTTGGCAACAGTTTTTTACAATGTCACACACTCTTAGTAAAAGACAGTTGCACTAAAATGGCTGACACGAGTTATTACAGCGTGGAGGAGTGGTAGGTGACAAGTGTATGCGTTCATGAACGATAACATACAAATCAAACAATGAAGCTAATTAATGATATGTTTCGGTAACGCTTTAATAAGCCACCACCACGAAAAGCAACAATGCTGGCTTTGGAAAAACGTGGGTTTGAATTAGGCAGTATTAAAAATAGGCCGCGGAGCGGACGAAATGTAACGCTGTTAGAAACAAGTGCTGCTATTGCAGTTTCCATTTAACTACCACAATGAAATCAATTCATAAACAATCAGTTGAACTTCGTATTGGTTTGCTTGTCATTTCTCCCGCCATCACCCCATTCGGTCGCCCTTAAGCATAAGACCGAATGTCTGTGCCACAAACAGCTACTGAGCCTCAAACAGTTTAGCGACCAGTATCCTAATATAGCTCCTAGAGCTTGCCTAACAGCGTGAACGGACTAAGCATGGTGCCATTCACCATCGGCTTACGTGTCCCAACCGCTCACTTGTCATATATTTGCTAAAATGGATAGGTGCACGCCGTCAACTACAAAAAATATATATGACATCCATAATAAAGTTTATTTCGTCTAGGCAGCAATTCGCTGCCACGCCTAGGTCGCTGAATGCCATCAAGTACCTGTCCACTATTTTATAGCGCTTGGAGCCTTAATTGGCTGGTAGCCAATACATATCTTTAGGTTAGCTTCCCACAGCAGAGCGGTAGGAGTCTTTTCCCTAAAATAAACTACTGATGTCGGTTGAACAAAGCAACAGCATCAACGAACTCCCACACGGCCCTACAATGCGGTTTTCGCCCCACATTAACTCGCCGTTTGTGAGTGGCCAATTTTCCCCTTGACCTCTAAGTACCAAGGTGGCCCGGGCTCAAACATGATTAGTGAGTGGCCCATACTCTTACATGAGATCCTTCAAAAGAAGGATCTCATGTAAGAGTATGGTTGCAGCAGGATGCAACCAGAGTATGGTTGCCTTCACATTTTGCTTTATCAGTCTGCTCGTTTCTGAATTAAATATTTCCAGGACGTTGAATTGGCCGCAGTTCTCCAGCATCACCAGCTCTGTTATTATGGTAGCACGAAGTCCTGATCTCACCACACCAGACAATTCATTATGGGGAATTATTATTCCCCATAATAAGTCGTGAGGGATGGCTTCTGTAACGTAACACCAGAAATGCTCTGTCGCAGGTCACAGAGGATGTGGTGACATATAGAATTGTGTACAACATGAGAGCGAACACACAGATCCACTGGACCATTAAAATTAATACTATGTATCAAGTGAGAAAAGAAAATAATTCATTATTATATCCCATTTTTATTTATAACTCATTACAAATTTTTAGTTCTCTTTAGGGAGTACAGTGACTTCCTGGCCACTATGTTATTATAGATCACCAAAGTTAAGGATGCTAAATATAGTTCACAGTATGCTGTTGGCATTTTTATTAATTTTATTGGCAGATAGTACTACTTAATTTTTTTTTTTAATTATATAAAAATTTATTGGTAGATTATTTGTATACTTTTCTTTTTAATAATAAAATATAAATAATATTTTATTAAAATTAATTCTGAAAGATTAGATCAATTTAATTTAAGCTCCTTTAAATAAATCAATCCTTGTTTATAAATTTCAACTTACTAACCAAGGTTTACAGTAAAATACGTCTCTTAATCTTCTTATTAACACAAATACATGTAGGGAAGGTACAGTAATCAAAATTTCCGATGTTGTATTAGGTTCCAGTTTCAAGATTTCTACCAGTACAGGTAGGTGGTAGATATCTTGAAAATGTTATTTACAATAGGAATTATCATCTGGGTTACACTATAATCTCAGTTACAGCCATTAATTGTAAATTACACCAGTAATATAAGTTTTAAAATCTGCTCAGAACTATTTAGACCTCTGGAAAATTTAAAGATGGATTTATAACCCTCATGTATGTGAAATAAAATATATTGATGCCTCTCTTAAAACAAAAGCATTAAGGACATTATTTTATAATGTTTTGTAAATTGTAAACACTGTTAATAAGAAAGTGAAATTTTTTCCATTGAAGAAGCTACTGATAATTAACTCCAAAAAGTCTTGGGAAAAACACATTCCATTAATTTAGAAGCATTTTTTTTTAATATTAATTTTTTTATAATAATAAATTTATTAATAATAATTATTTTATTATGAATATATTTCCTATGTTGGTAATTGCAAATCTATAACATTATGAATGAATGTATTACTGAATAATCTAAATTAACTACACAGTTAATTAATTTCTAAGGGATTACACCAAAATTAATTATAATTAATACATTTATGAAGGTTGTAATGACTGGATTTTGGAATCCTTAAAGAATTACTAATTTTAATGCTACTTACTACCAACTGAGGTGTCGATGATTACTTTTTTAAAGGCATTTATTTTTTTATTTATTGCTTGCTTGATTGTACAAACTTTTAAACCCTCTTGTGAAATATTAAATATAAGAGTGGTATAAAAATTTCAGAGAATGTGCTGTAATAATTTCATGAGTACAGTTTTTTGTCAGTAACACAATACTAATCTCTGCAGGAAAACTCAGCATCTGCAGTAAAGCCAATATAGATTATTTGATTCAAAATATTCCTTTCAGATAAATTTGTTTGACAAATTTTTAATGCAGACAATGGAAATTCAATACAATTCTTCATTACAGTCCAAATCTAATTTTAACTGACTAAGCATTCAAAAATGGATATTTTTGTAGTACAATCTTTACTTCACCAAGATGAAAAATATTACTGATTTAGATTTAATAACATATGTCAAACAGATGAAATGGAAAATAAAGTAGTATTGACTGAAGAGGTTAAAGTAGAAAAAGTAAAATTTGATTTATTTATCAGCAAATTATGGGATATGAATTTTGTTGTAAGTTTTATACATAATCTGAAATAGTTACAAGAATTACAAGATGGTTTATACATCTACAATATATTAATTTTTTAATTTTAAAATACTAATTACCATTATTTTTACGATTTAAATAATAATCTGATCCCTATTTACTAGGATAAAAAATGTAATAGCTGATGCAACTTAAAATAAAAATAAAAAAATCCCTTTCAGCACGCCAGAAGTCAGAAGTAGATTTCACCGGTGCTGAGTTGGGGATAAAAAAGATTTCCACCTTAAAGTTAAGAAAAACTTCAAATTTACTCAATACGACAATGGTTGTATGTGAAAAAAGTTTCACATATTTAGCATATGACAAGCCCCATCTTATTACAATTCCAGCAGCATTTTGGTCACCCCTTGCCCTTGGTTGGTCATATCAAAACTTGTTTCAGAAAGTTTTAGGTAATATTTAGAAGACTAACAACCACTTAAAACCGATTTGATACTGTACCTATTAAAGGAGGTATGATTTTTTTTTGTCTTTAAATCCATTTTTCACCCATGGGCCAATTGTTGGTGATATCAAAAAATTTTACTTAGATATGTTTTAGGCCCCTATCCAAAGAATAGTAGAAAAACGAATTCGATATTTTACTTACAAAGAAAGTTATAGCGATATTTTATTTTTTTCGAAAAATCCCCCCCCCCCCAATGGTCTGATTTTGCCCATTAACGAACTCGAACAAGATTTCAGGTCATTATATTTTATATATCAATTTGAAAGTGATTGATGCAAAATTACAGTAGTTATCGTGTCCACAAGAAAGTGAAATTTTTATATATATATTTCTTGTGTGCGTGTGTATGAAAGTGAACTCCTTCTAAACGGCTGGACTGATTTTGATGAAATTTTGTGTGTGTGTTCAAGGGGATTCGAGAATGATTTAGATTCATAATTTGGTCCACTGGAAAATGTTTTTTTTAATTAATTTTTTATTCGTAAGTAGTTGTTGATTTTGGAACGTTTTATATTGGATCCGGCAGACTGCACTACCATCGCAGTATCGAATATTAAATAATATTCTATTTTAATTTTAGTTTGTCCCGTCAGTTGGTGCTGCGATCAAATTGAGAAAAATATTTCGTAATTTTGTGTTATTATTGTGTTACAAAAAATCGCGAGAAAACAGTTTTTTAAAAAGTAAGAGGCTAATAAATCAGATGGAAATGTAAACAAAGGAAAACCAATCAGATCAATGCAAGATGCCGCTGTCAAACACAACGACCAATCACAAAGAGCCCGTATGGCCGTTGCCAATGTAAACAAAATCACAACTGATTAAGTAACAAGTAGGCAGCACTGCGATCGCGTTTAGAATTGTGCGAGTATTGAGAAATATTATATTATATTATTATTTATTGAAATAACGTTTTAAAGTGTAATTAAAAAATATACATTGTGCAAATTTGTAAGGTACAGTATTGAAGTGAAAATGTTATTTTTAATTTATTTATGTGTTGTTGATTTTGGGATGGTTAAGGTTCACAATTGGGTCCGGTAGGCAGCGTGTGGGTCTGGTAGGCAGAGCTGCGATCGCGTTTTAGAAGTTTTTTTTTTAATTTTTGGTTTATCAGTCAAACCCGGTAGTTGGTGCTGCGATCGGATTCTAGGAATTTTTTTTATTTTGTTGCTTTTTCGCATATCAGTTACTTGCGTCGTAGCTTAGTGTTGTTCTTACATTAAAATTCGTATTTAGAGAATAGTTTTAATTAAATCCTATAGGTAGTGCTGTTCTGACAATTGGATTTATTTACATTCTGACTTTTATAAAGTGAAAGGTTACATTTTGTTAAATTGCTAATGTTCAGTTTTTTAAGGTTTTATGAAACTTTCAATTTTTGTCATTTAATCTGTATGTATATTCAGATCTAGCAATAGCGAAGCACTGCCGAGTCTGCTAGAATTGCGCGCTTATTGAGAATATTATATTATATTATTATTTATTGAAATAACGTTTTAAAGTTTAATTAAAAAATGTACTTTATGCAAATTTGTAAGGTGCAGTATTTGAAGTGAGTATTTTAATGAAGTATACACGTGCATTCAATAACAATCAACTTAACCTACAAATTTAAATTATCAGTTCTCATTTGATTCTATGCAACTTATGAAGTATTGAACGGCTCTTTGAAAATAAAAATTTAAGATTGTGAAATAAATTATAACATTTATAAAATTAAAATATAAGTTACTTATAATATAGTTTAAAGTATATTTAAAAAATTCAATTTATAATGTTTTAGCTGATTAATTTTATAGAAAGTTTTCTAAAATTATTTTTAATTTACAATTATCTAAAATTTGGTAAAATAGATGTTAAAATAAAGAATGAGAAAAATTTCTACTAAAATTTTAACACGTTGCTTTTTCCAGTGCTTTAATTTTTTTTATTAATTGATTAATTAAGCTGTTACATGGTTATGAAACATCAAAATTATTAAATAAAAATAAAAAATATGTAGGAGGTACTTTTTTAGAATGATGTTAAGTGAAAATTAGTAGTAATGTGGATGAAAATTTATTAATTACACTAATTATTAATTTTACGACGTTTCGATTTTTTAATTCAATTTTCATCGGACATCTCAATATTTGGTGAAAATAAATATTAACCATACTACACATAATTAATCAATAAACCCATTACAATAATACAACAATCACAAACTGATAATATCATACTAATAGTCATTTTCATGAAATTTAGAACACATTCCTGCTAATTTTAACTTAATTAAGTTACTTATATTTATGTGTGTGCATTTATTACAGAATAATGCCGCGTCAGGACAACGTCTGTCGGGTCCGCTAGTATATATATATATATATATATATTTATAAACTTTTGAACTGACAGTGGTTTTGGGCTCTGGGAAATGTGAAACGCAAAGATATGTCGAGATTTTCCAGAAGTCGAATCATGGTACCCATTAAAATAGATAGCTTTATTATGAAATCTACCTAAAAAGGATAAAACAGATTTCATACAATACAATTTAATTTTTGTACGATATAAAAATACATAATTTCCTTTATATTACAATCAAAAAAATTAAAAAATTTTGTTAAATATTACATTTTGTATTAAAAGTAATTTGTTCAAAAAAAAGGATTTAAATAAACTTGAATTACAAATTTCTCTTATACATTTGTAATTTTTTATTTCAAATAAATATGTACAAGTAAATTAAATTTACATCCACGCATAAAATTACTACACAGTCCATTTGTCTATGCATTTAATTAATGGAATAGACCTTTGTTTCATTTGAATGACATAAGCTAATTATTTAAAAAGCTCTTTAATAAATAAAAACAAATCAGGAATATAAAAAAAGATGCTAATACTGCCAACATTTTAACCTATATTATCAATTTGATAAAATTTATTTCTGGTTACAGTAAATAACATTAATGTTATATTCAAGTGTTTTCAGTTCATTTTTATTATGTTTTAATTCATTTAAATTAAATTAAAAATCTGAAAACATGGCATTTGTTAATGTAAAAAGTATCACACAATAGCTGAATTTAATTTTATTTTGGAATGTTTTTCAGAGAAGTTGTCACATCATGACTCTCACTCTAAGTCTTAAATTCTATTTTTACATTTTGATGAAACTAAATTTCACTTCTTTTTAAATGATTAATGAATTTTTCTAAATCATATCATTTCAAGAATAAATCACATTAATTTTTAAATATATTTTATTTTTTCCCATTTATATTTTTCTTATTTACCCTTATGACAATATTTATGTTTTCTTTCACTATGTAGTGTAATAGAATGTATTTTATTACACATATTCTTTATGCATTAAAAAAATGTAATAATGATAATTATAGTTAAAAGTTAAGCTTGCAAAACTTCCTGAAGGTTGGGACCCTCAATCACTGAACAGCAGGTTGTACCAGCATCAGTATAACACAGCATATAACATTATAACATACTCTGTAAACTAGTTTTATGTTATTAATTTGTAAAATGGGTATCAGATAATTATTATTAAAAAAATGTCTGTAATTATTGTACTTTTTTTTTTTTTAAACTGCCACCTTGTTCATTACCAGCAGACAAATAAGGTCAGTAGTACAAGGAATTCTGATAAGTCCCCTTATCACCTAAACTGACAGTTCTTACTCTCTTCACATAAATAACAATTTCTTCTACATATTTCTTATGAATACTCTAGAAATACAAATACCCATGCAGCTTTCTGAATTCAGAGCCTGTAGGCAGCTTGCATCCCTTGTTCATAACATGTGAGTGAGATGTAGACTAGAACAGACTCAGATATGTGGTTAATTGAAACCCATCCCCAAAGAACACTGGTATCCATTATCTAGTATTCAAATCCAAATAAAAGCAACTACCTTTATTAGGATTCAAACCTGAGAACTCTGAAATTCAAAATTAAAAGGTTTACATATATTATTCCAATTTTAATTCATAGCTACATGAAGAAATTTAAAGATGATTAGATGAAAGATTTTATATCCAGTATAGATAAAAATTCCACAAGATCCTAATGAAATTATAAGAAAAATTGCTTTTAAAGCTAGTACTCAATCATAGTTCTGATCAACACAGATATTTGGGAACTCATTGAGAGCTGTATTTTATCAAAGAGCTTTTACCTAAGAATTTTTTATATATGTCTGTTAACATAGTTAAGATCACCTACAACATAAGGATTTCTTACATTGTGGAAAACAAACGAACTGATGGAACAATATGTTGTAATGATAAAAAGGAATAATATATAATAGGAAACAGAAATTAATGGGTTTTTTTTATTATTCCTAACATTTATAATTTTAAAATTAATTTTGTTAACTCACCAATTGACCAAGACAGCCCTCTATTTTCTGTATAAACATGCCTTACTGCTGTAGCTGTTGCACCACTTCCAGCTGTTATACTCTCTCCTAGAGCCCCAACAACAGAAATATCACCAGGACGAAGTTTATGAACACTGTCAGGAAGTATGTTAGATCTTCCGAGTGATACATCACAAGGAAATGATGAGTTTCTCACTGGCTGTAACTTCTGTAATTAAAATTAAATATTTTTAGTGAGAATATTTATTAGCTATGTAATTTTTTTTAAATTACAGAAATATAATTTTATAAATGTCTTAGAATTTATTTTTCTGATTAACCTGTATAAATGATATTTTTTAAACATTCATATTTATCATAATTACACGAAAATAAGTAAACACGTGTATGTGTTTGTATGTTAGGTAAAAAAACAAAAATTTGCAATCAATCTGACTGACATGTTGATATGCAGAATAAAGTACTTCAAAGATATTCTTTTAAGTATTCTTATTGCATTTTGTTTTATAACCTAAAATGTTTTATATATTATAAAGGAAGTACAAAAATTCATGAAACCTACAAATAATGAGACCCTCAAATAGCATGACATAAGATGAAAATAACACAAATATTAAAAATTATTTACAACTCTCGAATCATATGGAAATTGTTCTTCTGTACGATCTTTTGGAGCTAATTGAGTGACTAACACTTCAGGGGTGTAATTGGTTGAAGTTATTTTAATGTTTGCTATCTTAAGAAGGTTAGGAAAATTTTTTAATATAAAGCCAGTTAGTAAATTTTAAATATAATCTAAATTCTTCAAGTTCCAAGAATTAGTTAATTTTCTAAAAACTGCTTACATGAATGAATTTTAGGATGCATTTCCTTTAAAGTAGTTTCCTTTGGCAGCTACACGCTTTTGCCACCATCTACCAAGTTACTGGAAACATCCTGGAACTCATTTTAAGATATCATCCTCAGCTGTTTTTACATCATCAGTTTTTTTTAATCATTTCTCCTTCAGAGCATTTTTCAATCAAGGAAACAAGGAAAAATCAGCTGGTGCCAAGTTGAAAGAGAATGGTGAATGCTCCAGAATTGTTACATTGTGTTGTCCCAGGTATGGATTGATGTGTTGGTCCATGATTATGTCAAATAATCCAATTTGTTACTTTCCTTTTTTCAGAACACTTCCTAAATACTGCATCATGTAAACAATGAAACACTTCAAAGTAGAATTCCTTCTACAGATAGTTGTCTGTCAGAGAGAAATGAATTCATAGTGAATACCTTGTGAATCAAACAAAAAACTTCCAACGAAACTTTTCCTTTGCTACTATACAATAAAATTTCTGTGACATCAAAGATAATGTTGATTTCTTCTCTGACAATTAGTGTTTTATCTGTACTTCATTCAAAAAACTCTGTTTGATATCCAAACATGCTCAGAAAATTTTGATCTTGATTAGATATAATGATGAGGTCTCATGGTGATGACAGTGCTGTATGAGTATTCATTCATACATATATCTTTTGCAGACATTTTTGGAAAAATTTGTCAAGAAATGCAATGCACATTCAGATCATTATGGAGAATATTAGGACAATTTTCAATAGATATTAAACTAGTGACATTATTCCCTTCACAGTTTTTCTATTATCACTTTGAACATCATTTTCAATACACTCAATAAGTCCTTACTTTCTCAAGTTAGATGGGCACCTATTATGAACATCTTCAACACTAATACAACCATCACTAAATTGCTAATGCCTATGTAAAAGTGTTAAATAATTTTCATTATTGGCGGTTCTCCTTATAGTTGTTCAAGCGTGTTAATGTCTCTGATTTGATTTTTTAAGCAACGCAAGATTTTAATTTGCATACTTTTCAATTGCTATGACATACATGATATGAAACAAACAGCTTCAGTTCTGATGTATGCAAAACTGGAAATATATTTTGCCACTACACCATGATATCATGAGTGCAGCCAACATAAAAATCAAAAAATTCCTTATCACAATTGTTATTGTAAACTTATGAGTCAATTCAAGGAATTTTTTGAACCTTTACGAATTATTGTGTATATTATGTTTGTTTGGTTAATATGCTGTAGGCAGACTCCCAGGATCCAATAGATGCCATTTAAAATCAGTAAATAGAGTAAAATTAAATCCTCAATAATGTCTCTTTTTATGTTAAGGATTCTTTAATCAAAAGACCTTATTAAACATATTTCTTTGTATTTTTTAATTTTCTATTTTATGGGCATATTTTTGGTGTACTGTGTCTATTAAATAAGTTAATGAAAAGCCCTGTTATTAAGGTTTTGGAATGAAAACTTTACAGTATATCAGCATTTTGAATGATACTTTTGCTAAGAGCAAAATTAAATAACAATGATTAGTGTAAAATATCATTTAAACATTTACCTGACAAGTTGCCCCAAATCTGATCCTTTTAACTTATAAGAAAATTACTTTTAAAATATATGGAATTATATTTCCAGAAAAGTTTTCAAATGGAGTTTTTCTGGAGTTTCTGTTTGTAGTATAGCCAGATATGCTAAAAAATATTAACAAATGGTGGTGCTCTTTGCTCATTTTTTAATGTATTTTATAATTTTAAGTTTCATTTCTTTTTCGAAAACAGGATAATTGTTTGATATATCTACTTGGAAAGAAACAAATAATATTTTGCAACATAACTTTTCTAAATTTGCTTATAAAGGTGGTAAATCTAAGGAGGTAGCTGGAATATATTCCCAATTTATTAAATCTTGATGGTTTGAAGCAAGCAAATCATATATTCCAGTTTTTTTGACAAAATTAAATTTATAATGTGATTTTTTTTCTTTAATTACAAGGATAGCACTTGTACAAAAATTATACCAGTAACCTTATGTCATTACTTTGGTGTTGGTCATTAATCTACGTTCCTTTCGTAATTTTTTGTCACACTGTTTGCAAAAACAACTTTGACTTTACTTTAAACAATTACATTGATTTTTCAAGATACATTAACAGTAGAATACTACATCATTTAACTTTTTGTTTTAAATTATAAAGATATTACTGTAGTTGGTTTTGAACTAGTATTCTGACATTAAAACATACTGACCCCCATTTTTGCAGCCCGAATTAATGCGTGTGGCGAGGAAGTCTTTCCCACAACAACCAATCCTAAATCACGTGCCATTTCATATTGTTTTCTGCTGAATCTAAGAAGTGGAGGAAGTAAATCATAATTTTCTTTGTATTCTCCACCACCAACAAAAGTAGCTAATAAAAGCACTAGGCCTATAACACCATGCTGGTCCAGGATATTACATTCCATCTGAAACATAAATCAGCAATTTCATATTTTATATATGAAAGTAATTATTGATATATTAATATTACATTGTTCATAAAACTGGGCAAAGGACCTGCAAATGAATTATAGCAATGCAGATTATTATTCACTACTAATGCTAGTAGTAAAAAGGAAAAATGGCCCTGATCATTCTCATACATTAATACTAGCATACACATCTTGTATACATTGAATACTTACTGAAGAGTATAATACCCCATTCTGCTAAGGTAAAATCACTACCTTAGATTCTTCAACCATAGAATTCTCTAGCAATGGACCCCAGTTTCCCATGATTTCTGTTAAAGTATAAGACATGAAATTTGATACTTCCCTTGATGTCTCCAGCTTTATGCAAAGTGCTCCAGCTTTTTCCCCTTAACAATCTTAACTCTCTTGTACTAATATCAAGCCTTTCTGTATTTATAACCTCATTGCAGATCCTACCTATTAACAGATCCTTATATTTTTGTTTTTAATTGTGTTAGGCTAAATCATTATTACTATTATTTAGCATTTTTTTTACAGCCATTATTTTTTACCTGGGTTGCTTCATCCAACAAACCACACTCTTCCACACTCTTCATCATGACCACACGTCCTCCATGGCTTCCTCTCCCTCTTCTATTTGTTGGCTGCTAATACTAAACTTGATGAGGCAATCTGCACATATGACCATACCATAGTAGCTGTCTAACTGCTACATTCTCTATCAAAAATGATGTGACCTTCATAATTTCTCTTACTCTGTCACTTCTGACTACCCATCAGTGTAACTTGACAACATCTCCTCCAGTACATCATCTCTACAGTCCTCAGTCTTTGTTTCACCATTTCATGTAGAGTCCATAGCTCAGATCCATACACTATACTGCTTTTAACTAAAGGTTTTAAAAATATTGTTTATTTTTCATTGAGATATGGTTATTCCATAAAACCAAATGCAATCTTCTTACAATTCTCTTTCTCTCTACAATCGTATTCATAATATCCATAATATCTCTTCCATCAGATGTTAATGTTATCCCAGGATATTTAAATTCATCAGAATGCTTTACATTTGCTAACAATGTTTCTAAATCCTCTCCTTTTCCTCCGGCCACCTTGCACCATATCTTTTTTACATTAATTTCCAGACCCCATTTCTTGAATTCAGTATTTTAAGCTCTCTATCACGTACAAAATATCACCTTATCCTCTGCCAAAATAACCTGATCATCTGCAAACAATAAATAGTAAATTTAGTTTTCCTCCATCAGAACTTCCATTTGGCCACAATTATGAGTTCAATATTTCAGATCCTTCTGCAAATAAATTTTAAATAACTTTGGGAAAATACAACACTGCTGCCATAAACCCTTAATGACAATGAAGTCATTGAACAAATGTGCACCAACCTTTACCCTACATTTAGAACACTGATAAAAATCTTTAAGTACATTTTTATAAATTTCTAACTCTACAGTCTTTCATAGCAGTCCAAAGCTACTTAAGAACACTATCATACGCTTTTTTCAAGTTAGTAAACACTATATGCAACTCTCTATTACAGTCTAATGACTTTTCAATCCTCCTCTATGAATCATGAGACCTTGCCGTTGGTGAGGGGGCTTGAGTGCTCAGGGATACAGAGTAGCTGGACCGAAGGTGCAACCATATCGGAGAGGTATCTGTTGAGAGCCAGACTAAGGAATGATTCCTGAAAGAGGGCAGCAGCTCTTTCAGTAGTTGTTAGGGGCGTAAGTCACAATGACTTAAACGGCAATATCAACATCACTCAGTCCTCTGAGTACTGCGCAGCTGAAAGCAATGGAAAACTACAGCTGCTTTTTTTCCAAGAAAATGTGGCTCTCTGCATTTTCATATAGCAATGATGGAGGCGCCTTCCTTGGTAAAATATTCCGGAGGTAAACTAGTCCCCCATTCAGATCTCCGGGTGGGGACTACTAAGGAAGGGGTCACCAGAAAATTAAAAAATAACATTCTATGAGTCGGAGCGTGGAATGTTAGAAGCTTAAAAAAGGTTGGTAGGCTAGAAAATTTAAAAAGGGAAATGGATATGATAAATGTGGATGTAGTAGGAATTAGTGAGGTTCGGTGGGAAGAGGAAGGCGACTTTTGGTCAGGTGATTTTAGAGTAATTAACTCAGCTTCAAATAATGGGCAGGCAGGAGTAGGTTTCATAATGAACAAGAAGATAGGGAAGAGAGTAGAGTATTTCAAAACGCATAGTGATAGAATCATTGTAATAAGGATAAAATCAAAACCTAAACCGACAACGATTGTTAACGTCTATATGCCTACAAGCGCCCATGATGATGATGAGGTAGAGTGTGTATACGAAGAGATTGATGAAGCAATTAAACACGTAAAAGGAGATGAAAATTTAATAATAGTTGGAGATTGAAATGCAAGCATTGGAAAAGGCAAGGAAGGAAATATAGTGGGTGAATACGGGCTGGGCAAAAGGAATGAAAGAGGGGATCGACTTATAGAGTTTTGCACGAAGTATAATTTAGTAATTGCCAACACCCAATTTAAAAATCATAATAGAAGAATATACACTTGGGAAAAGCCAGGCGATACTGCAAGGTATCAGATAGATTATATCATGGTTAAGCAAAGATTTAGAAATCAACTCGTTGACTGCAAAACTTACCCTGGAGCAGACATTGATAGCGACCATAATTTGGTGATAATGAAATGTACATTGGGGTTTAAAAACCTGAAGAAAAGGTGTCAGATGAGTCGGTGGAATTTAGAGAAGCTTGAGGAAGAGGAGGTAAAGAAGATTTTTGAGGAGGACATTGCAAGAGGTCTGAGTAAAAAAGATAAGGTAGAAAATGTAGAAGAAGAATGGGAGAATGTTAAAAAGGAAATTCTTAAATCAGCAGAAGCAAACTTAGGCGGAATAAAGAGAACTGGTAGAAAACCTTGGGTTTCAGACGATATATTGCATCTGATGGATGAACATAGAAAATATAAGAATGCTAGGGATGAAGAAAGTAAAAGGAACTATCGGCAATTAAGAAATGCTATAAACAGGAAGTGCAAACTGGCGAAAGAAGAATGGATTAAAGAAAAGTGTTCAGAAGTGGAAAGAGAAATGAACATTGGTAAAATAGACGGAGCATACAGGAAAGTTAAGGAAAATTTTGTGGGGTACATAAATTAAAATCTAATAATGTGTTAAACAAAGATGGTACACCAATATATAATACGAAAGGTAAAGTCGATAGATAGGTGGAATATATTGAGGAGTTATACGTTGAAAATGAATTAGAAAATGGTGTTATAGAGGAAGAAGAGGAAGTTGAGGAGGATGAAATTGGAGAAACAATACTGAGATCTGAATTTAAGAGAGCATTAAAAGATTTAAATGGCAGAAAGGCTCCTGGAATAGACGGAACACCTGTAGAATTACTGCGCAGTGCAGATGAGGAAACGACTGATACAATTTTACAAACTGGCATGTAATATTTATGAAAAAGAGGAAGTTCTGTCAGACTTCAAAAAGAGTTATAGTCATGATACCAAAGAAAGTAGGAGCAGATAAATGTGAAGAATACAGAGCAATTAGCTTAACTAGCCATGCATCAAAAAATTTTAGCTAGAATTCTATACAGAAGAATTGAGAGGAGTGGAAGAAGTGTTAGGAAAAGACCAATTTGGTTTCAGAAAAAGTGTAGGGACAAGGGAAGCAATTTTGGCCTCAGATTAATAGTTGAAGGAAGATTAAAGAAAAACAAACCAACATACTTGGCATTTACAGACTTAGAAAAGGCATTCGATAACATAGTCTGGAATAAAATGTTCAGCATTTTAAAAAATTAGGGTTCAAATACAGAGATAGAAGAATGATTGCTAATATTTACAGAAACCAAACAGCAACACCGATAATTGAAGAACATAAGAAAGAAGCCGTAATAAGAAAGGGAGTCTGACAAAGATGTTCCCTATTCCCATTACTTTTTAATCTTTACATAGATCTAGCAGTTAATGAGGTTAAAGAATAACTTCGATCCGGAGTAACAGTACAAGGTGAAAAGATAAAGATGCTACGATTTGCTGATTATATAGTAATTCTAGCCGAGAGTAAAAAGGATTTAGAAGGAACAATGAACGGCATGGATGAAGACCTACACTAGAACTACCGCATGAAAATAAACAAGAGCAAAAGAAAAGTAATGAAATGTAGTAGAAATAACGAAGATGGACCACTGTATGCGAATAGAGGAAGAGAAAAGATTATGGAGGTAGAAGAATTTTGTTATTTGGGAAGTAGAATTACTAAAGATGAACAAAACAGGAGCAATATAAAATGCCGAATAGCACAGGCGAAACAAGTCTTCAGTCAGTCAGCAATATAGTTTGTTTGCATCAAAAATTAATTTAAATGTCAGGAAAAGATTTTTGAAAGTGTATGTTTGGAGTGTCGCTTTATATGGAAGTGAAACTTGGACAATCGGAGTATCTGAGAAGAAAAGATTAGAAGCTTTTGAAATGTGGTGCTATAGGAGAATGTTAAAAATCAGATGGGTGGATAAGGTGACAAATGAAAAGGTATTGCGGCAAACAGATGAAGAAAGAAGCATTTGGAAAAATATAGTTAAAAGAAGGCAGACTTATAGGCCACATACTAAGGCATCCTGGAATAGTCGCTTTAATATTGGAAGGACAGGTAGAAGGAAAAAATTATGTAGGCAGGCCACGTTTGGAATATGTAAAACAAATTGTTAGGGATGTAGGATGTAGAGGGTATACTGAAATGAAACGACTAGCACTAGATAGGGAATCTTGGAGAGCTGCATCAAACCAGTCAAATGACTGAAGACAAAAAAAAAAAAAGACTTTTCAATAAGCTGTTTTATGCAGAATTATCTATACAAGAACAGCTAGGATTAAAACCACTCTGCTCCTCCAGTTCCTGCATCTGACCCACCAAACTTGTCCCACTGATACCTCTGTAATTTCTACAGTCAGATTTATCACCTTTTTTATTGATGATTTTTTTCTAATTTCCATTGATGTGGAATGTTGTCATCCTTAAGACAAGCAGTGAACAAATCAGCAATTGATTCCAGCACCACTAGTGGAGCATTCTTAACCTGCTCAATGAGTATCCCTCCAGGGCCTGGTGACCTATTGTTTTTCAAACCCCACAAAGCATTCATTCTTCATCTCCTCCACCAATACATTAATGGAACTAGAATCCACCATTTCTGGGGCATAATCTATCTCTAATTTTTTTCCTTTCCTCTAACAATATCTGTTGGTAATATGTTTTTCACTCTTCAATGCTAATTGGTTCTATCCTTAAATTCTGTCTGACATCTATTTTCATCAAATTCAATATCTTCCACACTTCTCTTAATTGAGAGCTTCCCAACAAAGCATTTATTTTATTACATGATCCTTCCCAAAAACCATTTTTAACCTTTTTAACTTCATAGTTACATCTTAAATAAGTTTTTCTATCCTCAAGGTCTCCAGAGAGAAGCCACATTTGGTAAGTGCTCTTCTATAGTTCCACCAAGCCTGCCAATTCTTCAAACCCCAATAATCATTTTTCTTCCTCTCACTTTTAATTTTTTTCTCCCAATACTTCTTTGGTGGTGCTATGAATAATGCCCTTTATCTTTCTATGCTGCTGCTCTGTATCACCCCACTGGAAAGATCTTATTCTCTCTACTAAGCGTATCTTGTATAAGAAGACTGTAGTAGAATCATCCCTCAAAGAATCCAGATTATACTTAATATCATCTCACAAATTTTAGGCTGAATCAATTGAGTAAATAATAAATAAAGTACATTCATACTTATGCACACTGTATTTGCTTGTCGTTTTTGGGCCTTTTTTAAACACAACAAGGGATGACCGGTAACTGCCTAAAAAGATGTTGCCTCGATCGCACATTAGAAGTAACACAATTATAGCTAGTATTCATATGGACAATGGTAAGTGAACAATCTATCTACAGGGTACAGTACACCACATTATGCATAAGTAATACACTGATGGACCATGTGTCAATTAACCATTTACCTGTAGACTGTTGTGTTATGATAAAGTTCTAACTGTGTTAATATAAAGTTAGATAACTTTGTATTAACACAGTTAGAACTGTGATAAAATCTTTTTTTCACACTCCCTCTCAATTATGAACATTTCCAAAGAGCAGCTTTAATTTTTGTCCCCATTAATGTTTGTCACTCAAAGGTTTCACTGTAAAACATTAGTGTTACACAAAGTTTGTAACACAAAATTATAATATAAATCATCAGTGTTTTTCAATTAACAAATAACTTCATACTTTACAAATAGTATTTGTAGACAAAACTGAGAAAATTTCTTTTGATAATCCAACTTACTCTAAATCCATAATGAAAACATACCATTTGTATGAATATACACAAATTAATTAATTTAAAATATTTAATGTAAAATTAAATATTTTATATTAGTGCCTATGAAGTAACTTTGATACAGATATGATAAACTGGCTCCTACCCTACCAAGCAGTTTGGCACTAGTGCTCAATAGCTAGGTATGTTATAATATGGTTTTAATAGTACGAATACCTTCCTCTCTACAACATTCCCTTATTTTGATTTTTTAAAAGTAATTTAAAGCTACTAACAAAATAAAAATTCCCCACACCTTTTAAGTAATCAATTTTACCAGCTTTAATCAGCTGTAGCATGTCTAAGATTGTTTAAAAATAAATACTAAGAGTAAGAAATGTTAAAATGATGTGCTCTACTAAAAAAAAATCAATAAAAAAATAGATGTTACATTTTTACTAAAATGGCAGACAGCATACTTTATAAATTGGCTGTGTAGTGCTTTAAGGATTTGGTTTAAAAAAATTTCAAGATAGAAATTAGTCATTTTAATTATTATGTTTGTTCCTTAGTGGAAAAATGGACAGTTACACTTAATTAGTAAGCCTCGCATAGGATTTTCTTATCTTGACACTGGCTATCCCAGTTTTAAGAGTGGCATTGTGTAATTCATGTCATAACACTTTTTTCATTATGGTGTCTTACAAACGTGTACACACTTCAGGATGCTGGAAAAAGTTTACATGACTTGAAAAAATTTTAATAAGTACAGATTAGATTAAATAAACAACAGTTCAGTTGTTTAGAAACCAGATCACATAGCACTTTGTTCTTCTGAAAAATAAAAACTATCTGATACATGCACCTCATTTTGCAGACTACTTTTACTTAACTTTTATTTTTTAAATTAGAATTTGTAAAATTAATTTTCTAAAAAATATATTTCTATATCTTCATTATTATAATTATATATAATTGTATCATCATTATTTATTTATCTTGAACGCTGAGTTGACAGTGAGAAAAAAATAATAATGCATTTCTATGAAATATAGGATACCTATAAAAAAAGTAGTAACTCTTGTTAATTTTAAGTACTATTTTTAAAAAATATCTTCTAGCTGACACGTCACTTCTGTACGTGTCAGTCAACTTGCTTGAATATTCACTACAACAGGACAGGGAAACAGAAACAGCTAGCAGTACGATTAAAAATTTCAGAATCATTGATTTAATACAGTAATAATGGATCTCTTCAGACTGCTGTTTACCTGGTATTCGCTTCTGACAAATATTGTGGAGCACATCAGTAGTATTCAATGAACCCACCCACCCGGTCGGTCGGTCATTTCTCCGACCAAATATTTTGTTTTTTTTTTTTTTTGATTTTTTGTAAAAATCGATTTACACTGATTTATAGTGTATGATATGATAAATGAAATACTCGAAACTTTTATATAATTATGAAATACAAAAAATATGAAATGTAAGTTTTTTGTACAGATTAATTAAAAAAAAAACACCAGTGTTGAGTGATATGATTTAAATCTAATTCATTACTGATTGAACCCGTAACATTCCATAAATGGTTTATCACTCTTCTCTAGATACCATATAAAAGTTCTCAGAATGTGTATTTAATTATTTTTTTACAATTTTTAATAATTAAATAATATTAATTTAGATTCTTTTATTTCAGTGTTTTGGAACATTTTCTTAAAATTTTCATCAAAAACTTTCCCGCTTTATATTGTTATATAAACACTATTATGAATATTACAAATTCTTTTATCATTATGTAAAAATGTACAAAAAATTTCGTTAATTCGTAGTTTACTATCACTATTTTTTTCTCTCAAAAAACAAAAGTTAATTCGAAAAAATTTCTGTTATATATAATTTATCTAGAGATCATACAAATCATTATTACTTATGCAGATTTCAAATATGCAGCTTTAATATTGATTATTTGTTTTCATGGAAGTCCTATTCTCCTGGTATGTTTTTTAGTAGTTATAACGGCTAGATTGCCATTGTTCCTTCATTTAAGTAAATTATTGTAAAATGAATGAATGGATCACCTCAAAGTTCAGAAGAAAATTATTTAAATGTAAATCAAAAAGCCCATGTCGATTTTTAAATAATCATCATTAGTAGACAATAAGGAAACATATAAGTAAACAATAAATAAATGTCAACAAAAATGAATTTATTTTTTGTTATATCCAATATTTTTTCGTTTTACACACTGCTTCCTCACTTTTGACTGATGATAATTGTTTGTTTAACAACACAATTTTTTTTTGAGCAACTTATTTTTACAATTGGCCACCAATAGGATTTCGACCGTAAGTAAAGGTAATAAGTAACGTTTCAGGAGACGACACCAACGAAGCAATAACAAAAAGCAAACAGATAACAAATAAAGTCAGATAAAACCAGTAAAGTCACAAAACAATAAAGAAACAGAATTTCAGCAGAGAATCAGACCGCCGATTCAGAGCCATCCATCACATATGTCAAATTTCAGTATAGATGGTCAGAGTTTAAACTATTTTTGACATAATGACCACTGTAAAAATCTCACGGGTCATATACTTAAACGATAATCCATGCCCTCAAAGATCAGCGAGTTCCACGTGTAACCTCCTTAATCGTCTTCCTCACCATTATCAAGCAGATTCAGCTCCAGATGATTCACGTGCTTTGATATATAATCCCTACCGGTCCTCCATATCTCCTCACGAACACACAGCACTCCAAGATATCTGTGCACCTCACCGACAATACAAATAGCCATATATTTTAATTTAAGGTTTAGTTGTACTTTTTTACTAAATGGTCTAAAAGCACTTTTTGTTTTTTACTGTATTCAACTACTGTTGAATAAAAAACTCTTCTTTGTATTTTACTTTTAAATTATTTATTTAAAAATTTATTTTACAGTTTTTCAATTTTAATTTACGTACATTAAATTTTTTAAAATTCATTAAATTTAATTACAAAAGTAATTTAATTACTCATTTTTTTTATTACTTTAGTAAATTAATTAATAATTTATTTGTTTTCTGTTTTACAGAAAACAGGAGTTTCACTTTATATAGCTAAATTTGTAATTAATTTGGTACAGAAAAACTGAATTAATAAGTTTTATCACAATTAATATTACTTTTGTTTATTTATTTATTTTTGTTTTGACATGTACTAACACCAGCTGACTTTTGAAAAACAAGCCGTATTTTATTTGCTTTATGTAACGAATTTCCTCAACTATATCTTATATATAAACCCGAAAGTTTGTTTGTTTGTTTATTTGTTGGTACGTTTTCGTATCACGCGAGATGGAAATTTGCTTTAAAAATTTACAGGATACATATGTGTTATCCCAAGGAAGGTCATAGACCGAGGCCCTAGCCCGTATGGAAATAAATTTGTCACTTAAAGGTAATCATTAAAAAACAAAAAAATTAAAAATTAAGTTAATCTCTGTCACCATGGCAACAAAAATAATCTGTGAAGTTTTCTTCGTCGAAGGTATGTGTACTTCAATTACCATAATTACTACTACTACTCCTTGGTCTACTCCTACTACTCCTTGGTCTAGTGGTGAACTCGTCTTCCTAAATCAGCTGATTTGGAAGTCGAGAGTTTAAGAGTTCAAGTCATAGTAAAGGCAGTTACTTTTATACGGATTTGAATATTAGATCGTGGATACCGGTGTTCTTTGGTGGCTGGGTTTCAATTAACCACACATCTCAGGAATTTTCGAACTGAGACTGTGCAAGACTACACTTCATTTATACTCATATATATCATCCTCATTCTTCCTTTGAAGTAATACCTGAACGATAATTCTCGGAGGCTAAACAGGAAAAGAAAAAAAAGAAAAAGTTACTACTACTGTTCTCTCTTCTCTAATTTAGTTTCTTTTTCAGATTTCTATAGAACCTGAATCCTTTAATTTTATTTATCAGTGTTATTCTCACAACGATGAGGGTAAGGAACCCTGTGGAGGTCCTGGCTACACAGGAATGGCGAACGAAGCTAGCTCTGCGGCCCCGGGACCGTCTCTCAGACGTCTTGAAGAGCCCTTGGGTCGGCTCCGGGGGGCAGGAGGTGCAGCCCCGACAGGCTAGTTTTTACATAAAATAAAACATTATTATAAATAAATAATAATTTTTTATCTATATTCAAGTACTACTCTTCATCAAACGCACTGACTAGATGAATTTTTTTTTTTTAATTTTGTAGAGAAACGTTTTTTAATGGACCTGCACTAAGTTGTTTTCAAAAAGCTTAAATGAAAAATCCTTTTAAGGAAAAATTATATTATTTACATAGACAATTTGAACACATTTTTGAATGATTGCTTGATAATAATGATAATCATTTTTATATTAAAAAATTTTTATATTCACACAAGTTTAGCTCGTAAAAATTCAATAAAATTAAGTGGTAGACAAAAGATTAAAAAGAAAAATTACTTATATATTTCTGCACTCTAGAAAACCTTAGTTCAAAACTAGAGCAGTCTTTTTATATCGTTCATCACTTTTCATATTTTTTTAATTTCATTAATACAATTTTTTTCGCATTTACGTTTCTTGTGAACGAACAGTAAAAAATCAAATTAACTTTAAAAAATAATGATAATACAATCTACTTAAAAAAATCGCATAAAATAATTGTTTTTTTTTTCAATTCTTCAACTTCATATAGTTTGATTTAAAGAATCGAAACTAAAAGGAAATTAGTATTCCTTTTTAGTACGGCTTTTTTAAAGTGGGTGTTTTTGTTTTTCACGTTTACCTTTTATAAAAAAGACGCATAACTAGACTTCCACTTATAAATGTTGAGTAAACAGTTCCGCTCTGTTTGGAGTCGACCACTCAGTTACGTATAGACTGTATAGAATTTTCAACTTAATTGTAATAGCAAAAATAATAATAAACACTCTAACCATCATTTAACCGCACGTTTTATCAAGTTTAAATAGAAAAAATCATACATCGGTAAATAAATGCCATTATTAAAAAAAGTAGTGACATAACTTATATAATACCGGTACTCATAATCTCAAATGAGACGAACACAATAAAAAAGAGTTATCCAAGCAGTTTGCGCAGAAATATTGCAGGATAGTACTATATATTTTTTCCTAAGTACACACTTTCTTCACCTGTGCTCATAGACTACATTCTATAAAATGGTGAATTATCTCTTATCATTTAAAACCATATTTATTATTTATACCATAAGTAATTAAAAACAAATAAGAATATAGTAAATACACATATTATTATTTTAATATTGCATTATTATGAATATTTTTATTAATTGGAGCATGAATTAATATAAATTATTTAGGTTAATTAAATCTTAGAATGAATGAATTCCTTACACAATTGTTGTAATAGTTTATATAACAATAAACAATCCAAAAATGTTTACAAACTTTTTTTCATATAAGTTACGAAGTTTAAAAAAAAAAAAATAAATGAATTACGGTCCATCGAAGGATTTTCATCCTTTCTATCTTTCATCTGGAAGGTTTTGGATTTAAACCGTAGTCTAGCATTTTGGCTTTTTTCACGCGCAAAAAATTTCATTTTTTATCCACCTAAAGAAGGTAATTCGGCGCCAATCTGTCGATAATAAATGACTGAATTAATAATACAAAAAGATGAAACTCCAAGTAAAAATGTGAATTTATATAGGTTTTAATTAATTAATCTATTTTAGTACGTTATTACCGTCTAACTTGTCAAAAAAAAGATAACACGCAACACTTTTTAATAAAAGTAAAAATCATGAATTAGATGCTCAAATGCTCAAATATATATATATATATATATATATATATATATATATATTTGAGCAAATATTATACTTACGTTAATAATAAATATTATAAAAAAATACTTCATATTTTTTTTATAAAAAAGTCTAATTATAAAGACTATTGACGTATGAATGTTTTCGTTATAATCCAGGCTTAATTAATTTTTTCTGATTCAATAAAAACTACGCTGATATGTAAAATAAAAATAAAAAAAAAACCTCCCCGGCGGGGAATCGAACCCCGGTCTCCCGCGTGACAGGCGGGGATACTGGCCACTATACTACCGAGGACTGTTGAGCACCTTCCAACATTACTTACAACTTAGATTATAGAAGAATTAAAGATTAAATAAAAAATAATAATTACAAAGCAATATAAACAAATTTTGCAAATATTTCTAAAAAAAAAAACAGGACAATTATCGTATAATATTTTACTACAGATACATTTATTGAAATCCATAAACAGAATTTTACAGAAGTGACGTTTCTTTTAAAAATGTAAGTTATAACGGGCTATTCTTGTATGTAACAAAAATAGGCCTCAAATGTCAAAAGTTAATCCATTAATTTTTACTAATTTTTTTTACATATACATCTATATTAGAAAATAATTATTCCATAAAATGACACTTTAAATTAAAAATTTTAATTTATACAAAATTAATATTTATTTGAAATTATCGTTATTTAAAACGACAAATTAAGCTCCCTCGTTTACGCTAAATTTTAGTTTGAGTTGTTATCTCTCTGCCTTTCATCCGGAGGTTTCGGATTCGAATCCCGGTCAGGCATTTTTCTCACGTTACAAAAATTCATTATCATCCATAATAATTATTACTGGGTCTGTGTTTCTGTTAGATAAGGAAATAAATGTGATGAATAGCAGGTTATTTTTATCTTTCCCTCCTTTCTGACAAACTACCGCCTTCAATCTGTTAAATGTATATATATATATACATTTAACAGCAATTATGAGCAAATATTATACTTACGTTAATAATAAATATTATTATAAAAAAATAATTCTTTTTTTTTTTTTTATAAAAAAGTCTACTTATAAAGACTATTGACGTATGAATGTTTTCGTTATAATCCAGGCTTAATTAATTTTTTCTGATTCAATAAAAACTACGCTGATATGTAAAATAAAAATAAAAAAAAAACCTCCCCGGCGGGGAATCGAACCCCGGTCTCCCGCGTGACAGGCGGGGATACTGGCCACTATACTACCGAGGACTGTTGAGCACCTTCCAACATTACTTACAACTTAGATGTTTGATAATGAAATTCATGATTTTATAGATTTTATACGTGTATTAAAAGCGAGTATTCTACAAAATAAATTTTGAATAGTCGTGTATAAAATAAAACTAAATATCAAAGTCGTAATAAAACATTAAGAATGAGAATAATAATGAACAGGCAATTTAAATTTAATTATTCGAAATTCCTTAGAAAAATAAAACGAAATTTTTTATTGAAAAAAGCAGAAGAGAAAGACGGTCATATTATAAATGAAATTGACAAATATGATTCTACATTTTAAACAAATTCTGAGTTTTTTCATTGATGCATCAAATTCTACGTTTCAGTCTACAAACCCACAATATATATATATATATATATATATATATATATACTTTTACGTTTATCACCTAAAAGTAGTCTTCGTCTTGAGAATCTCATCATCACTAATATGTTTTTCTCCTTTCTTTTTTTTTATAATAAAAGTAATTTTGTTTACGTTTCCAACAAAAGTAACAGCTACGTCTTGCTAATCCTTGTCATAAGGAATAATATTTTGTAGCGTATAAAAATGTCAAAAGCCTAACCGAAAGATTCGAACTCAAAACATTTTAGATGAAAGTCAAAAATTCTGCAACTCCATCACAAAGATCAAAGAGTCATTCATAAAAACTCATTAAAAATCGACCATAAGTGGTTTTTACTTCGTTATTTTTTAACACACCACTTATTTTATTCAAAAATATTTTATCATAAGGGAAAATTGAAAATTAAATCTAAAGAAAAACCAAGATTTAAAAAAAAAACGCCAGAAAAGTTTACTCGGCTATTTACACAAAGTTATTAAGATATTCAATTTCTTTACTAAAATTGTTCTTAAAAAATGGAAAAAAGTAAAAAAAAACTTTTAAATCCTTTCGGCACGCCGGAAGGCGGAGGTAGATTTCACCGGTGCTAAGTAGAGAAAAAAAGATTTCCGCCTTAAAGAAAGGTGGAATTTACTCAATACGACAATGGTTACGTGAAAAAGGTTTCACGTGTTTAGTATACGAAAAGCCCCATCTTCTTACAATTTCAACAATATTTTGGTCATCCCTTGCCGTAAAGATTGGTCATATCAAAGCTTGTTTCAGGCAAAAGATTTAGGTTACGTTTAGAGGACTAACGCCCTCTTAAACCGATTTCACACTGTGCCTGTTAATGGAGGTATGATTTTTTTTGTCTTCAAAACCGCATTTTTTCACTCCCTGGGCCAATGGCTGGTGATATCAAAAAACTTTACTTTGATAAGTTTTAGCCCCTTATCCAAAAAAAATAGTAGGAACTTAAACGAATTCAATATTTACTTAATAAGAAAGTTATATAGATATTTTGTTTTTTCGAAACATTTTCATCCCCATAGTCCCATTTTGCCCATTAACGAACCTGACCGAAAATTTGGATCATTATATTTTATGTATCAATTTGAAGGTGATTGGCGCAAAATTACAGCAGTTATCGTGTCTACATGAAAGTGAAATATATATATATATATATATTTCACTATATAAACTTTTGAACTGACGGTGATTTTGGGGTCTGGGGGATGTTAAAAGCGAAGATATGTTGAAATTTTCCGAAAGTCGAATCATGGTACCCATTACAACAGGAAGCTTTGTTATGAGATCTACCTAAAAAGCATATTTTGCATTTTGACTACTTTTCAACTTAATACGGATTCAGAACTGTGTGAACATGTTAAGAAATTCTATGTCTACGTCCTAATAACAGCTTAGTAATCAATTTTTTCTTACTGTTCGCCTATTTTTCGCCTTAATTTGGCTATTTTTCGGCCACTGCTTTCCAACACCAGCCTTTTTATTTAAAAATAATAATTTAAAGTTAACACATTACTAAAACGGAAAGAAATTAAAATTAAATAAAATTGTTTTAAAATGTTTCCTACACAACTTCTTGCGAAAAGAGAAGGTACTTCAACTATTTCCTGTTGCTCACCAGACAGCGCACCGACTAATAAATAGCTTTCTTAAGAATACATTGATCGCTCTTACTAGCGCAACATTATTTCATTAAATACACACACACACACACACGCGCATATATATTATTTTTTTCTTTTTTTTTATTAAATTCATCCGCGAAGGATAAAAAGATAGTTGCTTTCCATTTCTACACACAATTCCTTACTCATGTTTTCATTATGGACATACCGGTTCAGTTAATTCTAAAATCAACCGTTCCTAACTGATATTACTTTAAAGATTGACGATAAACTGAGAACCTTTAATTAAAAAAAGGCTTAAATTTGGCAAAGATACTAAAAGAAGGTTTATTGTAAGGTTAATAGGGTATAATTTGAATTTTTTTGTGGGTTTCAAACACAAAGTCAACTTAAACGCGTACTTGGAAAACGGTTTTTTTTTATAAGATTCCATTAATGAAATGAGATTGCATAATTTGTCAGAAAAAAAGAGATTTTGGAAATAAATTAAAGCCACTCTTGATATTTTACTGTTACAAAGAAAATTGTTAAGCCTCAAAGTCATCGGCAAATTTGGCATGTCACGCAGATTCACACTTCGACTGCCAAATAATGATCTTACCGCATATAAAGAAACAGATCAAAATAAATATAAATACAAAAGAAAAACAGAAATAAACAAATAAAACAGTTTAATTTCTCTTCAAGTATTAAAAAAGGTCCTTTAAGTGTATAAAATATTTCTGTAAAAAGTACAAGTCAAAAGTATCAATTTTTAAATTTACTCTTAGATTGGAACATCTAAGTCTATTTTTAAAAATTAGGAACAGATTTTTTACTTTTTATCAACTGTTCTAGACCACTTCTTTGTTATCTTATTTTAATAATTGTGAACATTTGATCTAGTTCTTCTTTGGGCTTAATTTATAACTATTCTTACTTCAAATTAATTTTTAAAGGTGTTTTTAGAAATTATTTACCGATTACAATACAAACCAACTTACTAAGAGAACTATGAAGATTTCTGGTACATTACAATTAATTTAAAAGGCTAAAAACTACCCAATACGGAAGAGGAACAAACAGTTAACTCCCTATGTTTTTCCTATTGTGTACGTTGCAATCTGTTCAACTAGTGAACAATAAGCAATACCTCCACGGCCCAGTAAAATGAGGATAATATGTAAATGAAGTTTAGGCTTGTACAAACTCAGGCAGACCGTTCCTGAGACGTTTGGTTAATTGAACTTCGACACCAAAGTTCACCGGTATCCACCGTCTAGTATTTACATACGTATAAAAGCGATTAACCTTTACTAAACTTTGAACCTCAGAACCTACAACTTCGAAAATCAGCTGTTAACTGATTTGCGACGACGAGTTAACCGCTAGACCGATCCGGTGGACTGACTATTTAAAAAAACCTGATGTGAACACCACATGACTTCCTTGTACGCCTATTAAATTATACAATTTTTTTTTTAATGAAAAGTACATAAAATTTTATTTCATTAATAACTTCAGATATTTTTTTTTTTTTTTGTTATTGAATTATTATTCACTGTAAAACTTTTTTTTATAATCAGAGGTTAATAATTATTAATAAATAAATATATATATTTAAATTTTAAAAAAAAGTTTAAAAAAACGAGATGAAGTCTGATTCGAACCGATTCACCTTCCCCTTTTAAGATCGAAATATTTCATCAATTAAAATTTTATTTGGCTATAACTCTGGAACCAATGAAAATAACTACCACTTATGATATATCGTTGAAAATCTCTCAATGAGGGCTTATTACTGCAGTTAAGAAAAAGTCCAAAATCAGATTTTTGGATTTTGGGCTTTTTTGAACGTTTTTGGTTCAGTCGATTACAATCAAAAGGGGAGTTGCCCAACTAGATGTTGCAACAGTCCTAAATCCAAAATTTCAACATCCTCCGGCTAATCGTTTTTAAGTTATGCGAGACACATACGTACGTACAGACTCACACCGAAACTAATCAAAATGGATTCAGGGATGATCAAAATGGATATATCCGTTGAAATCTGAAAACCGAAATTTTTCGCGATCACAATACTTCCTTTACGTCGTACAAGAAAGTAATAACTGATTTGTGACGACGAGTTAATCGCTACACCGATCCGGTGGGCTGACTCTCTACTTAAAAAAATAAATATCAAAAATATTTACACTTGTAAAATCTTCCAAATCAGAATCATTAGTCTGTTCTAGATGCCGAACTTATTCTTGAGAGAGCCATGGATGGCTTCAAATCCCGTAATGATCCCTAATCTATTTACTAAAATTTACATTGTACAAATTATAATCTCTGGCATCACCCTTATCATATTTTTATGAAAAATCTTGAATCGTATAATATTTTACTATTATTATATTTAAAATAATATGAATAATCAATTTCAAAATTTTGAGAAACCAATTTATATTAAATTTAACTCATTAAATCGATTTTAATTTCCATTATAATATGTACATAAACTTAAATAATTTAGAATTTTGTACGGAACGCAATACCAAACTACCTAACTACAACCGTAGGATTTACAGCTAAAAATATTTTTATCTAAAAAAACGTTAATAAAAATGTAACCAACTTTAGCCTAAAAATCACTAAATGCACAAAATTTACTTCTTTGAAAAAAAATGTTTATCCATAATATTTAATGAAAACAAATATTTATATAAAACAAGCTACACAAATTTGTAATAATGTTATTAAATCAGTCTACTAATACTTACGCTGATATATTATGTTGATACAAAAGTCTCGCGTGACTGATTACATGAGTAGAACGGACACTCTTCAACTGAACTGACTAACGACGGTTTCTTACATTTAGTTATAACAAATTTCCCACTCAAACAATACTACCATTTTGTTACATGATTTTTAATTCAGCAATACGATTTATTATAAAATGATAAATGAACGTTTTAATAAATCAAATATAAAAAATTTCTTCCGGTTTGTATAATTTTTATTTTTATTTCAGTTAAATTATTTTGATGGTAGAATCTAGGCTAATTGTTTCTAATAAGTTTAAATATCTTTTTTATACTCACTTAGATATATAAACACTTTTTTATATCTCTGCACCAAATTTTTAAAATTCTTTGTAAAATGTATTATAATTAAAAATTAATCTTTCATTCGATTTCCAATTAAAGTTCGTACCGTTTCAAAAATGAAAATAATGAGATAATTCATACAAGGTGAAACTGTTTTCTAGCAACATTCTGAATTTTTCATTCATTACCCCGCTTTAACAGAGAAGCAAGAGAATTCTTAAATTCTGAATTTCCAGAAAAATGGAAAGATTGAAAAGGATCAGTGGAATGCCCAGTAAGTGGTGTTTTCCCTTATGTGATTCGGATTTACTTATGGAGGTAAAGCGACTGTTTACAAAGCTTTTGTAGCAGTTATTAAAGATCTTAAGGACAGGACAACCGACGCGTGTCAATCCATTAACTTACCTTTGATATGCTTAAAAATATAAAGAGTGCATTTCGAGATAACATACTACTGCCTAGAGATTAGAAGATTCCATTTTTAGAACCTTCCTCCTAATAATAATAATAACTATAAATAACAAAATAATAAAAATGTTTAAAATTTTTTATAAATATTAGTTTTAAAAATTAATAAAACCGCAAATTTCAAATCTGGAACAAAAAATAAACAAAAAGCTTCTGTTTTAACAACTTTAAATACTAAAATCGTTTTCAGCGCCCTTGAAAATGTATAAATTTATACCTCACATGACAAGCAAGTTTGTACTTTTTGCGCGAACCCCAAAGTGGGATTCAAAATACAATTTTATAAAAAATCTTTTTTTAAAGCAGTGTTAATTATAATAAAAAAGGGAAAGAAGAGAAATTTCAAAAAATACATGACTTTTGGTCGGGTCGGGCCACTTGGTGGGGTTTGGGACTCCCAATTTAGTAAATAATTGCATTTTAAATAAATAATTAATTTTCAGATATAATGATTCAAATTTTCACAGTATTTTATATTTCCGCTAGGATTATCATAATTGATTTGAGTGTTATTTTCTGCCCTTCCTAGCACTGACATACATTTGTAGTTGACATTTTCAGAGGACTTCCATTCTCAGAACTACTTTTAGTACCTCATTCGTTTACTAATATAAGTGATTCCTTTAGTTATAAAATTATAAGACATATTGAAAAGTAAAAAAATATTTAATATTAATAACGATTCTGTATAATTTATATTAATATTTTTTAGGCTCCTTTAATAGAAAGTTTTTATATTTTTTTTCTTATTAAATAGAACACACGCACAATATATATATATATATATATATATATGTAGATAGTGTGCCTTAAAAGTACGGTGGGTTTTCAATCCCACAACAAATATACCTCAACGTAAACAGGAAGTAAAACTAGATATAGAAAACCATTAATCAACAGTTCAAAAGCTGCTTCAATATTTTAAAGATCATTATTTCTTAAAGTTTAGTGACTTCCAATAAGTACTGGGAAACAAAAATTTATAATTTTTAAAAGGTTTTATTATATTTCGTAAAGTATCCGTATTAATATGTGTATTAATGTAATATTATGGGTGTATGGAAAGGTCAAAAGACTACATAAGAATATGAGGAACAGAAAACCCTAGAAAAAGAATTTTTGCAATATATATGCAATTCATCTAAAGTGATCAGTGTTTTATCCAATTTCCCGTAAATAGGTGTATAGACTGTTTTGTTTTCTTTTTTCTTAATATATAGTAACGGAATGAATTTAACTACATGTTAAATGAAGATTAATACATCAATTCGACTAAGATACTGAAAACTTCATTGTTCCACCTCCCTAGCATATAAAAGTTTTAAATTAATCTGGATAAAACATCTTCGAAGAAATCAAATTGGCTGAGCAAATGACAAAAACATCAAACTGATACGTCGCCACCAAGAAGACCACTTATGTCTTGTAACTACTTTATGTGTGGTTTTATAAAATTTTTTGTAGTCCTCCCTCTTCCTGCTAATAACTCTATGAAAGCGGAGATATACTTTCTCATTTTTAGGATGATTGAACTACTATGTTGATATCTGTCGCGTGACTCCCGGAGCACACGCAGAACACTTATAGAGATATAAACTAAGAAATTCTTTTGTAAAATCATCCAAGTAAAATAATCTTCATAATTGAAAAATATAATTTTTATAAATCTTCAAAAGTGTAATTTCAACTGTAATCACCCTTAATAAATTTACTATAAACAAAATCGCCACCGCCTACTAACATGTAAGAATGCAATTATTAAACATTTTTTTAACTGCAACAAATAAATATATTTCTTTTTTTTTAAAGTAAATTAATTATTTAATTTTTAAAGCTCACAAGATATATATTCGTAGAACTGTATATGGTATCATATATATCGTAATCATATATATATAAAAATAAATAAATATATATAAAATATATAGTATAGTAAATATAGTATATACACACACATATATATGTATATATATATATATATATATATATATATATATATATATATATATATATACACATATATATATATAGAACTGTATATGGTATCATATATATCGTAATCATATATATATAAAAATAAATAAATATATATAAAATATATAGTATAGTAAATATAGTATATACACACATATATATATATATACACATATATATATATATGTGTATATATAATATATATATATATATTTTTTTTTTTTTTTTGTCTTCAGTCATTTGACTGGTTTGATGCAGCTCTCCAAGATTCCCTATCTAGTGCTAGTCGTTTCATTTCAGTATACCCTCTACATCCTACATCCCCAACAATTTGTTTTACATACTCCAAACGTGGCCTGCCTACACAATTTTTCCCTTCTACCTGTCCTTCCAATATTAAAGCGACTATTCCAGGATGCCTTAGTATGTGGCCTATAAGTCTGTCTCTTCTTTTAGCTATATTTTTCCAAATGCTACTTTCTTCACCTATTTGCCGCAATACCTCTTCATTTGTCACTTTATCCACCCATCTGATTCTTAACATTCTCCTATAGCACCACATTTCAAAAGCTTCTAATCTTTTCTTCTCAGATACTCCGATTGTCCAAGTTTCACTTCCATATAAAGCGACACTCCAAACATACACTTTCAAAAATCTTTTCCTGACATTTAAATTCATTTTTGATGTAAACAAATTATATTTCTTACTGAAGGCTCGTTTAGCTTGTGCTATTCGGCATTTTATATCGCTCCTGCTTCGTCCATCTTTAGTAATTTTACTTCCCAAATAACAAAATTCTTCTACCTCCGTAATCTTTTCTCCTCCTATTTTCACATTCAGTGGTCCATCTTTGTTATTTCTACTACATTTCATTACTTTTGTTTTGTTCTTGTTTATTTTCATGCGATAGTTTTTGCGTAGGACTTCATCTATACCGTTCATTGTTTCTTCTAAATCCTTTTTACTCTCGGCTAGAATTACTATATCATCAGCAAATCGTAGCTTCTTTATCTTTTCACCTTGTACTGTTACTCCGAATCTAAATTGTTCTTTAACATCATTAACTGCTAGTTCCATGTAAAGATTAAAAAGTAACGGCGATAGGGAACATCCTTGTCGGACTCCCTTTCTTATTAGGGCTTCTTTCTTATGTTCTTCAATTGTTATTGTTGCTGTTTGGTTCCTGTACATGTTAGCAATTGTTCTTCTATCTCTGTATTTGAACCCTAATTTTTTTAAAATGCTGAACATTTTATTCCAGTCTACGTTATCAAAAGCCTTTTCTAGGTCTATAAACGCCAAGTATGTTGGTTTGTTTTTCTTTAATTTTCCTTCTACTATTAATCTGAGGCCTAAAATTGCTTCTCTTGTCCCTATACTTTTCCTGAAACCAAATTGGTCTTCTCCTAACACTTCTTCCACTCTCCTCTCAATTCTTCTGTATAAAATTCTAGTTAAGATTTTTGATGCATGACTAGTTAAACTAATTGTTCTGTATTCTTCACATTTATCTGCCCCTGCTTTCTTTGGTATCATAACTATAACACTTTTTTGAAGTCTGATGGAAATTCCCCATTTTCATAAATATTACACACCAGTTTGTATAATCTATCAATCGCTTCTCACCTGCACTGCGCAGTAATTCTACAGGTATTCCGTCTATTCCAGGAGCTTTTCTGCCATTTAAATCTTTTAATGCTCTCTTAAATTCAGATCTCAGTATTGTTTCTCCCATTTCATCCTCCTCAACTTCCTCTTCTTCATCTATAACACCATTTTCTAATTCATTTCCTCCGTATAACTCTTCAATATATTCCACCCATCTATCGACTTTACCTTTCGTATTATATATTGGTGTACCATCTTTGTTTAACACATTATTAGATTTTAATTTATGTACCCCAAAATTTTCCTTAACTTTCCTGTATGCTCCGTCTATTTTACCAATGTTCATTTCTCTTTCCACTTCTGAACACTTTTCTTTAATCCACTCTTCTTTCGCCAGTTCCTGCACTTCCTGTTTATAGCATTTCTTAATTGCCGATAGTTCCTTTTACTTTCTTCATCACTAGCATTCTTATATTTTCTACGTTCATTCATCAGCTGCAATATATCGTCTGAAACCCAAGGTTTTCTACCAGTTCTCTTTATTCTGCCTAAGTTTGCTTCTGCTGATTTAAGAATTTCCTTTTTAACATTCTCCCATTCTTCTTCTACATTTTCTACCTTATCTTTTTTACTCAGACCTCTTGCGATGTCCTCCTCAAAAATCTTCTTTACCTCCTCTTCCTCAAGCTTCTCTAAATTCCACCGATTCATCTGACACCTTTTCTTCAGGTTTTTAAACCCCAATCTACATTTCATTATCACCAAATTATGGTCGCTATCAATGTCTGCTCCAGGGTAAGTTTTGCAGTCAACGAGTTGATTTCTAAATCTTTGCTTAACCATGATATAATCTATCTGATACCTTGCAGTATCGCCTGGCTTTTTCCAAGTGTATATTCTTCTGTTATGATTTTTAAATTGGGTGTTGGCAATTACTAAATTATACTTCGTGCAAAACTCTATAAGTCGGTCCCCTCTTTCATTCCTTTTGCCCAGCCCGTATTCACCCACTATATTTCCTTCCTTGCCTTCTCCAATGCTTGCATTCCAATCACCAACTATTATTAAAATGTCATCTCCTTTTACGTGTTTAATTGCTTCATCAATCTCTTCGTATACACACTCTACCGCATCATCATCATGGGCGCTTGTAGGCATATAGACGTTAACAATCGTTGTCGGTTTAGGTTTTGATTTTATCCTTATTACAATGATTCTATCGCTATGCGTTTTGAAATACTCCACTCTCCTCCCTATCTTCTTGTTCATCACGAAACCTACTCCTGCCTGCCCATTATTTGACGCTGAGTTAATTACTCTAAAATCACCTGACCAAAAGTCGCCTTCCTCTTCCCACCGAACCTCACTAATTACTACTATATCCACATTTGTCCTACCCATTTCCTTTTTTAAATTTTCTAGCCTACCAACCTTTTTTAAGCTTCTAACATTCCACGCTCCGACTCGTAGAATGTTATTTTTTAACTTTCTGGTGACCCCTTCCTTAGTAGTCCCCACCCGGAGATCCGAACGGGGGACTATTTTACCTCCGGAATATTTTACCAAGGAAGGCGCCTCCATTATTGGTATGTGAAAATGCAGAGAGCCACATTTTCTTGGAAAAAAAGCAGCTGTAGTTTTCCATTGCTTTCAGCTGCGCAGTACACAGAGGACTGAGTGATGTTGATACGGCCGTTTAAGTCGTCCTGACTCACGCCCCTAACAACTACTGAAAGAGCTGCTGCCCTCTTTCAGGAATCATTCCTTAGTCTGGCTCTCAACAGATACCTCTCCGATATGGTTGCACCTTCGGTCCAGCTACTCTGTATCCCTGAGCACTCAAGCCCCCTCACCAACGGCAAGGTCTCATGATTCATAGAGGAGGTATATATATATATATATATATATATATATATATATATATATATATATATATATATAGTAAATTTCTTTACATATATATATATATATATATATATATATATGTGTGTAAAGAAATTTACTTTGTTTAATATTGAATTTGGCGCGCTGTCCGTATACAGAGTAGTGACGGACTTACACAGTAGAGGGGGCTAATGTTGGAAAAAGCCACGTGTGGATTGAATGTAATTATGTGTAATATAAAGTGAAAATAAATTAATTTACAAAGATTGTTAAAAAGTAATTGACACAACAAAGAATAAGCTTTAAATGTCGTTTCTTTGTTTACAGGTGAAAATTTGCGTAAATAGTGTAAATAGAATCTAGGATTAATGAAAATAAAACTTTGTTTACAAAGCAACGTCTTTATTAGAAAATCTTAAATAAAAATTAAACGACTAATACATCAATTTATCACCGATAATATCAAATCTGCTTTCTTGTAAGTATGACAAAGTACCAAATCCATAGTATATCACATCATTTCATGTATTAAATTAACATCGTATTGAATTGGGTTAAAATTGCTGAATTATGAGCGTATTAGATTTTTCATTTACTAATCTTAAATATTAATGTTGTAACAGTCAAGATGATTCCGTATTGCGGTTGATCAAAACTTGAGTTCTGGAAGTTTCATGTATAAATCCTTACGACTGATAAAATAAAAGGGCCTATGATTGGCTGGAATATGATATTATTAGTGTTCAGAAGAAGATCGTTAAAGCGCCGTTTAGTTTTGTGATGATTTCTATTATTTATTCCAAAAATAATTTTTTTTTTTTCAAGTGTACATGCCATTGTTACACAGATTCAGAGAATTATTTAAAGAACCATCCTCAGTCTCTTTAATGGCTATTTGAAAACTGTTAGCGATATCAATGCTCAATTTCGCCATCGATCTTTTCGTTAAATTTTACATCTTAATGATACGTCATATGACCATAGTGCCATTTGAAAAAAGCTGTCAATAAAATTGTTATACTGTCCTGGCATACGTTATTTATTCTTATATAGAGAAAATATAATGATATACGTATGAAGAATTTTTAAAAATTAAAAAAAAAATCGGTATTTTTTACTTTCTTCTGCTCCCAATCTGCAAAAATCATCTGCAAAAAAGTTTTTTTTTTATTTTTCCACGTTTACTATGTTAAATGAAAAAAATAAAAACAATTCACTGAAGAATTTGCCTAAGATTTTTTTTTAAGGGTGGGATTGAAGGTGAATTTTGATGAAATTTTACTGTAATATTAAAAAACTTAATATTTTTAAACTTTTATGGGTTCCCCTAACCCCAATATTGCCTTAATGTATTGTTTTTGAGTCACTTGCACCTCTAGTATGCCTTGGAAGACATAAAAAAAAATATACAATAACTAAAAAAACGTTTTTATTTTGATTTTGGGGAAGGGGGGAAATTTGGGGGGGGGCCATTTTTCTAATGGTAAGATAAGCATCTACAAATGTACTGAGCTTAATATTAATTGGGGTTATGTTAACAAAATTTTGGGAAAATTGACCCCAACGAAACTTACCACACTCTCTGGAGATACTGACCCCAAATCTTTATCAACAAATTGCCCCATATACAACAGCCTCTGTGCCAAATTTCATCAAAATCTCACCAATACACGTACTTAGATATGAACATTAGCTACTACATTTTTCTGTTTTGGGGTTAGTGGGCCATGAAACATCAAAAAATGCAAAAAACCCACACCCCATTTTTTGACTCATTACCATGCTTCCCTTCTTGCAGCATAGCTCTAGAGTTATGATGCCAGGAAAGTAAAAATAAAGTGAATCCAATGTGGCGGAAATAACATGGCAGCCAAAATGTTAGATTAGGGTAAAGAATACATTTTATGTCCAAAATAGATATGGCATTGGTCAAGATTCTTTAAATTAACAAATATTAAAAAAATGGGATCAAAATTGATCAATACTTTAGTTCTGAGAGTTTCATGTATAAGTTCTTATGACTGATAAAAAAGAGCCTATGGTTGGTTGGAATTTGATGTTATTAATGTTCAGAATAATCAAGAAGAACTTACTTTATGTATACTCTGAATATTCATATAATGAGCATGGTATTTAATATAAGCAATTTTGAATTGGCAATACTGCTTATGTGGGTGTGAGAGTGGTCAGCAGTGATTTGGTCTGTTTGTGTGTGACCTTGGATTCAGTGAACAATGGAAAACTGGTTCGTGCAGCAACCCAGATTTTGTGTGGAACTGTTCTTTTTAAGTAAATCGATCATATCCATGCAAAGAGAGTTTCGTTGGACATTTGGTAATATCAACAATTAAAGCTTCGATCAAATGAAAATATCAAGTATGTGGAGCAATCTTGAAGAGAATTCCACTTTGATCAGTGCAGTGATGTTTATTACACTTGAATTTTTCGAACAGTAATGTGGGAAGAATTCTACACCATAATATGTATTTTCAACTGTATTAACTGCGAACTGCCCTAATATGTTTTTGACAAGCACAAAGTGTTGTGTAGACATAGTCATCAACAGATGCTGCAGATGTGCAGCTGTATCGCAGACAAACTGTATCAACAGGTGCCTCATCGTAAGTGACAAAGCAATATTTTCGTTCAACTACTCTGTAAAAAATGTATCTGTCAAAAATGGAGGTCTACAAAATTCAAATTTTGCAAACTTCAGAAGTTTGCAAATTTTATTCAAGATAGTCTATATTTCGTCATGATGAATTTACCTGGAACATGGGAGCAATGCCTTAGGAGATCTCACATGTCCTGAGAAATTTCATAGAGGACATCTCTAAAAGGACGTATTCAACACGTGAGACTTGAATACATGAATTGTATTTATTACTGGGTACAATAAAAGTATTATACTACTTTGAAAATGAGTAATGTTAAATGCCACATTACTAAACTAAAACTCAAAAAAACTTTGCAACAATTTTTGTCTATCTTTTCATAACAAACTACTTAAAATTGAATTCTTCCCTTTTTAATAAAAACTAAAATGAAATTTTTTTAGAATAATAACTCAAATTAATTTTTACGAATATTTTTAATTTTACCATCTACCATTGTAACATAGTCCAAAAAATATCTCCTTTCTGAATCCCTGTAATTTTTTTTATTGGTTTCAAATTGATACATCGAAACCAAAGAAAGTATGAAAAATTGAAAGGAATCTTATTTTTAGAGGTGTATATTTTATTACTACCAGTTTAGTAGTGGTATTCGTAACGGTTAAAATCTCTTTCCACCTAGTTAAAAACCTGTTTCCATAACATCACATTTAGAGAAAAATAATTAAAAAATTCAAGTCATTAGGTCTATGAAACAATCTAGAACTAGAGAAATGTATAAAAATCAAAGTTAAGTACTGGTGGGTATATATAGATCTCTAAAACGTTTTAATGGTATTACTTTCAATGATATTTCACATTATATTTTTTTTATAATCTAAAAAAAATAAGTCAGATTTTAATATCTCCCCACCACAACATTCAGTTAAAAAAGTATAACTAAATTTAATTAATTAAGTAAATTCTCAAAATAGTCAAGGCTAAATTTTGTGACTAGCTGAAACTGTTCCTTAAGTTAAAACCAGACATGAACACGTACATGCACTTTCATATACAGAATTTTTTTAACTTATTTTACAAAATCAAGGTACTAAACGATAAGAAATGCAATTTTTGTTGAAAAATTAAACTCAAAAATAAAAAATTGCAAAAAATTAACTTAAAAACAGTCGAAACGACTCACATTTAAAGTCAAATCACAGAATTCTAAAATGAATAAAGGGCTTGATGTGAAAAGTTTTACTGGTTTAGATTGCTGATAAGCTAATCATTCTTTAAACTGTGTTTATCTAGAACAGTATCTCATTTTTTGGAGACAGTTATTTGTTGTATTTTGTAAAAATTGTTCAATTATTTTATTATTATGCTTTCATATTTCTTTACTATTTATATATATATATATATATATATATATATATATATATATAAATACTAATATTAGATAATTTATTTATGACTATCTAACAATCGAAATGGTTATCTTTTTACATATTAAATCATTTTTCATAAACTGTTTTTTCTTGTTATTAGATTTATTTAAAAAATAATTTTAAATTTACTAATTTTTACTGTGTAATAAAATTTTTAAGTTGATATTTTTTTTAAATTATTTTATAACATAATTGAGAGAAACCTGTTTCTTAATAGAAGTATGAAACAGGGCTGATAGATAAACAATGCAAGAGATTATCACTAAACATGAACATTAAGGCTCTTAAAATGGTTGCTGGATTCTGAGAATACATACTATATTTTTTCTTACTGGATTTATAAAATATATAAGATTATATTAGAAAATAGAAAAGATTTAATTAAGAATATAAGGATTTTCCTAGTGATTTTGTTGGTTTTGAATGAAAATACTTTGAATAACAGTACTAAAAATCAGATTAAAGAAAACGTTTGCTAATTAAAATTAGTTACACTCATATATTCCTAAAGAAAAAACTTCTTTTAAAAACAGACATTATGCTTCAATTTCTATTTTTTTTTAATAAATTACCAAACAGTCTATAAGATCTTATACTACAGGTAATTTATTTAAGAAGAAACTAAAAGATTTTCTTTTACAGAAATAATATTTTTCTGTTGAGAAGTTCTTAAATCACGGTTACGAATAAACCTGAATTTTTTGTTTACTTCTTTAACCTGTAATCAAATAATTTTAAACATTTTTTTTACTCTATACAGGTTTTATTTATTTATTTATAATCTCCACAATACTGTAACTTTATTATTTCATAAAATAATTATTTCTATGTATCTTCATGGACATTTATAAAATATATTTTTTTAATTTTGTTCTTTATAATTCTGCGCTAAGGTTTTTCTGCTATTTTGCTGATCCTTCTGCACAAATGCTAGAGCAGTTACTCTCTATTATTCAAAGGATATCACATTTGCCATTACTGACATCTTTTTCACATACAATTATGTATGAATAAGTATATATATATAAAGCAATCATCCATTCAGACCATGACTTTTTTTTTTTTTAAATTCAGTTTAGTGATCTAGAAGAAATATAATACAGGACTATAAAGAAAAATTCCTGTGCAAAATAAAAAGAATTTTTGAAATAAGAGTATTTAATAAAGAGTAAGACTTAAAAATGCTTGAAAAAACAAAGATTAAATTGAGAACCCCTTCTTTTGATGTCAGTTAAAATGCTTTGAATATTCCTACTTTATTATTCAATGAATATTCATGAAATGAGCTCTGAAACTTTTGAAATGAAATCAGAAACAGGATAGTTTTAAAATTACACATCATTAATATTTTATTTCATATTTGTAAAGCGAACAGTTAAATAAAAAAATGAAAGCGGATGTTAAATATATATATATATATATATATATATATATATATATATATATATATATATATACATATCTTAAAAGAAAATATTGACAGATACTAAAAAAGAGCTGTGTAATTTAGCTAGTTATGAAATTATATAACTTGTTTGTATAACATGCACTTAATTTGACTAAGAGAGTCAATATATTATTAATGGATGAAAAATATTAGCTGTCCTAGATAAATTACCTTAAAAAATAAATAACAATAATTATTTCATAATTAACAAATAATAAATAGGTAAGTAATTTTTAGGATATGCAATTCAGAAGAATAATATTTAATATACTTTACTGTAAAAATATTATTACTTTTTTCTAGAAATTTCTGATACAATAATTTTTTTGACAGTGATTTAATATAATCATGTTTTCTTAATGGATGTGCTCATTATTAGAAAAAAAAACTCTTGACTGCAGACTAGCACATTATATAAAAATAAGTAAATAAATTTATGAAAACAAAATTATAAGCTAGATTTACTACCACACACTCAAATACCTTCTTTAACATATACACACACATACATACATACATACACAAAATTATCCAAGTAATAACTGTACAGACCAAACTAATATAGCTGTACAGTATCTGACAAAAAAGTGAATAAAACAAAGGCATCAATCACTTTCTGAACAGACGAACAGTAAGCAAAATTTAATTTAATAATACAATGTAACTCAATCCATACAAAAATATGTTTAATGTTAATTTTAAACGAGTTTGCAAATATAAAATGAGTGTATTTATGGTTTTAGCAGTGTAAAAGACAGGACTTTCTCTTATCACCTGATTATCTGACTACTACTTTTCTCTAAAAACATAGGATTTGAATTTTGAATAAGCATGATTCTGTTATTTATTTCATATTCTAATTTAATCTATCACATCCATCTAAATTACTCATCTGACTTCAAAAAAAGGAAAAAGTTTTCAATTCGCCCATGTGTTATTTTACTTTTTTGTTTATTTCATGTATGATCACTTCTTACAATCTTCTTAAACAGACTGATTATAATGAGGTCTTCCTTTAATTTTGTACAGAGAATTTACTTAGTGTTCCACTATAACCTCTTTCAATGTAACTTAGCTGGAAAATTTTATCAAATGAAGAAATATATACATTGTCTGCATATATAATTGAAAGAAATTTTTCATTTTTTTATAATCAATGATATATACAATCCATCATCAACAATGTAATATTAAAGATACACTGCCTGATATGACCATGATACTCAACCATTTTCATTCAAAACGTTTTTTGGAAATTATTAGAAAACTTATTGTAAAAAAATAATTCACATTCTCAGATACCAAAGACACTCAATAACTCAATAACAATCTCTCCCATAGTTTCTTTTAAATCATTTTCTCATTTTTTTCAAGACACATTTCTTGCCTTATGTTTCTTGTGAACAACTTTTTGTCACATATTGATTTTTTGTTGATCTATCCAAATTTTTAATAAAATGGAACTAGAAATGTAAAAGAATAAAGATTAAAAAAGTTAAATCACCTTCAAAAAACACCACAAAAACTAAAAATAATTATATTTTTTAATTTGTCATTATTTGAAGTTGACCCCAAACTACGAACAACTTACTAATCCAAAGCGATGTATATGAACTGCAGACTGATTACAACATTCTTACTCTCTTGGCTTTTATAATATTTAACAGAAAAAAATGTTTCAGTCAAAAATTAACTGTCCAAAAAAAATTTTGGATGGTTACTATTCAATTCATTGAGTAGTTAATTTTTCCTCCTAAAGCAGAATTTTCAAACTTCTCCTAAAAACCTAATTTCTCCTCCCAAAACATTAAAATCTCTCCTCCCAAAACATTAAAATCTCAGTATAAAATTTTGTGTGCAGGTATTATTTTTATTTAAACTTCAAAATCTTAAACTAAAATCCAGAGAAATGGTTATAGCAAATGATTATTGAAATAAAGTTAAATAAAAAAACACTCAAAAACCATTTATAACAAATTTTATTTTAAATGTAAAACTGTGGTTGTTTCAAATGTTAAACAATAATACTGACAAAACAGAGTAAAAGTAAAATAAAATTAAAATACTACATATATGATTTATAGAATAAAATAAAAAATATGAATAATTGCTTTAAGCAATCTTGATCAGAGTAAAAATTTAGCAATGATCTAAATCACTGAACCTCATCTCAGATTGTCCACCACGACCTTATTGTCAAAAATATCATTATAATTATTGTAAAAACAGGAAATTATGAACATTATTTCTGAGTTTATTGCATTCCTGTTATTATATGATACATTAACACAGGTATGCAAATAAAGTTAGAAAATAGAAACTTAAAAGTGGGTTAAGTATGCACTTTATTCTTTTATTACTGCCATTTAAAAGCATTTAGCTGTTTCATTTAGCTAAATTGTATCAGCAAAAAATATATTTTTTTATGTCACAGCCTCAACTAAAAATTACCAACAGTTTAAGATAAATACTGTTACAAAAAAAAATGTTTACATTTTTAGTTATTTTTTTAAAAATATACTTTATAGAAAAAAAAACCTGAAATATTCTTTTAATGTTTCACCATTAGGGAACACTTTTTATGAAATTTTTTTAATAATTCAAACTAATATTTAATCCCCACTAAATTACATTAAAACATGCTTAACCAATTTTTTAACAAATTTAGACATTCATGAAAAATAACTAAATTTGTATTTACAGCATAAGGATATAGAAGAAAAGAACCATGAAAAGATTTTCAATATATAGTGAGACATCACTTTAATTTTATTTTATGACCGAGATTTTCAGTTTTGACCAATATGTTCAGGGTTATTTTATTTTAGGTAAATTAGCTTTTTAATGACTAAAAATGTGTTATTAGTGTATAGTTAGTTTATTATACATTACAAACATCACTATCACAGTTCTGCATGCATACACACATGTACGCATGCTTGAAGAACTTCCTCATTAAAATGCCTTAAGTACAACAGGCACATTTACAAACTTATCACATCCTTGGCAACCGACTCAAATCATAATTTCGCAGAACAATGGGCAAGTGTTTGTTGATGATCCAAACTCCTAGTGTTCCCAAATCACCAGACTTAATAGTATTAGATTTTTGTAAAAAGAAATACGTTAACATATATACAACTCTAAAGTACCCATTAAGCATCACTTGCATGCATTGTGAATGATACTGCACAATTCATGGACAGCCTTGAGGAACTACAATTCAATGTATCAGTTAAATGTACTATAATAGAGGGATGTATTTTGAAAATTTATTACAATCGAACCTCCTCAATTTGAATAACTCCCTAAATTGAATATTTACTTTGTCCCTCTGAAAAATCCTCTTTAAATTGAATTAAATCACCTCTTTATTTGAAAATTTCAAGCGCTTTATATACATAATTCATTGATGAAAACATTTTTTTAAACATTTTCACAAAATATACATAGTGTACACAATTTCCAAAGAAGCATAGATAGCAGTAAATTCAGTTTAATATTATATAGCGATTGTTAGTATGGAATGTGAATTTTTATCCGGTACTGTATGCCTAATGTTAATAAACTTCTGATTTGTTTATTTCTGTCCCCAGTTGCCGGAGTAGTTGATAACAAAACTACGTGCATGGTGCCACTGTATGAGTAATATCCAGTCTTATTCCTTCACTGACAAAGCATGGAGTCTGCCCTGAAACAATTGTTAATTGCTTCAAAACTTCTGGATTTTCATTTGGAAAAAATCAAGATAAATTTGTAGACCCTTTATCAATTTCAGAAGAATGGAGTGTAATTTGTAAAAACTTTAATGGATGTACAAAATTTCATTTGACTTGTTCGCACACTTTGATGATGATAATGCGGTTAGTGCCACTCCAGCCAATGATGGTATCATCACATCTATATCACATTCAACTATTCATAAGGATTCCTATGAAGAAGACAAAACGGAACAAGTAGAAATTACAATTACAGCAAAAGACGCGAAATCAGCAATAAATAACCTTAATAATCAAGCGAAGTAGAAGAAAAAAATAAATATATATTTAATGCATTTGTGAATATTGAAAATGCCCTTGATTTTCAAATCCAGAAGAAAACTAAAAAAAAAAATGACAAGACTTTTTTTTCACGAAATAATTAAAGGTATTTCACTTTTTTTATTTAACATAATACTATATACATTTAGTCTTTTCTAATGTAATTTAGTACTGAAGTACATTATTATAGATTAACATAAATTTTTATTAAATTATGAAATTCTTCTGTACAATTTTTGAGTTTCATTATTTTACCTCTCTAAAAAAAATTGGTCCCTTGAGATTCGAAGAGAAGTTTGATTGTATAAGGATTAATACACTAAGGATTTAATAGTTGAAAAATATAGATGTGTTGATAAAAATCAGTGGGGACAATTGTCTCATATGCTTGGTGATGACAATAAAAATTGCTCTTAGAAAAATACAACATAGATATGTTTTTCTTTCTTCAGTAAGCTCGAATTCATTTTCATTTTGTATTAATTATTTATCTTTTACTAGAAAGTAAATTCTAATCCCAAATATTAGCATATTACCAAAAAATTCAGAATTGGTTAATCAAATCTGATACGTTTAAACTTTTTAAGAATATTGTTATGAAGGTTAACTTACATTACTTTGGCTATGAAGGTTACTTTGCATTAGGCTTTATGTTTATTTGCTTTATATTAAAGAAAGCCAAATCTACAACTGTTTTATTGTTAGATGATTTATTTTTGGTTAGGTTTAGAATCAACTTTATTTTTGAGGATTTGACCCATTCTGCTTGAAACATATAATTTTTTTAAATTTGTATTTGTTTTCTGCTCACTTTACATCAATTTTTCTCAAAATTAGATTTCCCATAAATTTTGTTGCAAGTATTTGTTTACTAGTTAACAAAGTTAATCAAAACAAACTTAAGAAGCACTTTTTTAATTTTAGTTATTTTTAGCTTTACAGTACCTTTCTCAAAAACTGCTGGTTCTGAGAGCCAACTTTTTCAAAGTCAAAAAACATACTATAACAGGTAGAGAAGTTTCCAGAAAGAGGAAAGAAAAATTTAGAAGGAATAACAAAAACATTCTTTCTAGAAAAGGACTTATAGAAAAGAGTAGAAGGCTCAAACAATAAAATTTATTCCACTACAAAAATCAAAATGATGGTCGGGTGGTACTGCAGGTCAGGTAACATAAACAGTGCCAGGAACTAATGGAGGACAGTTAGTAATTTTTCAAGTTCAGTGCAGTGTGCGACCGTAATGTCAAGTGTTCAGTAACAAATGAAGAGTGTGTTACAAGTATTCTATTTTGAACAATGGTTGAAAACAAGAAGCTGTTGAGTGTTTTGTGAACAGGAGTGAGTGAGAGTAACAGTATTCTATTCAGGGTAGGGTAGTTCTTATGTAAACAGTAAAAGTAAATAATACTTGAAGAAAGTGAATTGTATGAACTTTAACTATTGTTACCATATTGTTAATTAATTATTAGTTTTTATTAGTCAATAAAGTTTTTAGTAAACCTGATTGTATTTTGGTATTTATAATTTAATCATTATTAGATTAATTTTGTTTTTAACTTGAAATTACTATTTTTTTATATTTATTATATAATTATATTATTATGTATTTGAGAGTAATAAATTGTATTTAAAAGAAATTTTTCCATGTGTAATTTTTCAATATCCTTGTCAAACCATGACACGTGACAACACTACACCATTAATTTTTCAAAATATTTTACAAGCCAAAACTCAAAAAAGCATTTCCAGATCTATGTTTAAACAAATCTATACTTACAAAACATGAGCTGAAAGTTTGCCCCTCACAAACTGCTGTCTAGTATACTAGTCTGTTGTGCTTGCATTCTATACACAAATATGTCATATTAATATTGGATGATATCTGCTTAGATAGTACAACAAACCCCTCACCTTTGGTTGACAAAGACAGAAACAAACCTTCACCTCACTTAGTACACTCTCAGAAAATGTGCATGTTAATCCAAAGTTAAAACTAAACAAGATACCTAAAGGAATAACTATCAAATTTTATTTGGAAAAAAGGAAAATTAGTTAACTAGTGAAGTTCTTCACTTGAATTCATGAATCCTTGAATTTCACAATAAATATACTTGAATTACAAGATAAACATATTTGAATTTCATGAATTTATATGATAAATCCTTGTTTTAAGTGTCCTTATAATCCTATTATAAAAACTTACAACCTCTATTAAAAGTGTACAGAATATTAATATAAAAAAAGACTAAGCTTTTTTATACTATTTCTAGATTTTTTTCCACGACTTGAGTGAACATATAATGTTGTAGGTATGAATAAATAGGTAAATTGCAGTAATACATTGAAAGTAGCATTGCTAGCCTATCAGACACTGCAACTAAAACACAACATTAAAAATTAGTTTTCATTAGATGAAGCACCAATCAACCTCAATGTAAACTAACCTGACACAAAATGAAGTGTACTTAAATTTACCCCTACGATTGAAAAACTTACCTTTAATTTACACTATTTAAAATAAAAGTATGCATATTAGTCTTAAAACAAAATTATTATTTATTAATATTAACAAAATATAACAATGTAAGAAAAGAGATTATGCACAATCACTGACTTCAAGGATCCCATTACATAAAATTACTAGGCAGCAAACTTTTAATCACAAGTCCATACCCTTTTACAATCATTCTCTATCTTAAGCAAATCTGGTTAATTATTGTATAATTTAACATCTCGCAATATTATTAGCACGAAATATTGGGCTCAATCCAATTTAAAGTGTAAATTTTGTGCAGTGATTACATAAAAACTTGTTCAATTAAACTTTATCCAGCTTATACTTTACATAACTAATCAATTCATAAATGTAAATTGAGCTATTTTTTTTAATTTCTAAGCAGGATTCAACTATTATGGGCATTATCAACTTCTCTCACTAGTCTTCAATATTTCATCCTAATGATATCCTTCCAGAATTAAAGAAATATATATGTACTTTTTTTTAAAGAATTATTTAGTTAAATAACAAGATAGTATGAGCATGCCCAAAGTAGTCTGTAACAGATGATGACATGCAAAACTTATTTTAGTACAATGTTAAACAAAGTCCAACACATTGAACATGTTTGTTTTCTTTACAATGAAAGCCTACTTTAATTTATTCCGTTATTTACAAATTGTAAATGGGAAAAATTCCTTTCTGATTAGCTATTAATATCGGTTAATAAATACAAGACATCAACTTTTTAAAAAATCAAACTCTACGAGAGATCTACAAAGTTGGTGGGAAATTACTAAAAAGGTATCCTACAAATTGCAGCAGAAATATTAACAAATAATTTAAAAAATTGGCAGGACTTTTGCTGGAATAAACTAATTTTTAACAAGGATTTCTATTTAATAATTGTTTTTATTAGATGTTCAATAACCCTTCCCACCAAAATTATTTTCATTGTGAATTTAGTATCAAATACTGAAACTTCTTTTGTTAATGTAATTACACTGGTGTACAAAATTTTTGTCCCAGAACAAGTAGAAGTGGTTTATATGTATTTTCCCCATGAATTCAAAAATGTTAACAGGATTTTTCTATCACCCTTAGTTTTCAAGTTATACCCTGTTCAGTGTTATATACATTATGAAATTAAGTTATCATACTACACATATGAATAGTGTTAGGAGAAGACCAATTTGGTTTCAGGAAAAGTATAGGGACAAGAGAAGCAATTTTAGGCCTCAGATTAATAGTAGAAGGAAAATTAAAGAAAAACAAACCAACATACTTGGCGTTTATAGACCTAGAAAAGGCTTTCGATAACGTAGACTGGAATAAAATGTTCAGCATTTTAAAAAAATTAGGGTTCAAATACAGAGATAGAAGAACAATTGCTAACATGTACAGGAACCAAACAGCAACAATAACAATTGAAGAACATAAGAAAGAAGCCCTAATAAGAAAGGGAGTCCGACAAGGATGTTCCCTATCGCCGTTACTTTTTAATCTTTACATGGAACTAGCAGTTAATGATGTTAAAGAACAATTTAGATTCGGAGTAACAGTACAAGGTGAAAAGATAAAGATGCTACGATTTGCTGATGATATAGTGATTCTAGCCGAGAGTAAAAAGGATTTAGAAGAAACAATGAACGGCATAGATGAAGTCCTACGCAAAAACTATCGCATGAAAATAAACAAGAACAAAAGAAAAGTAATGAAATGTAGTAGAAATAACAAAGATGGACCACTGAATGTGAAAATAGGAGGAGAAAAGATTATGGAGGTAGAAGAATTTTGTTATTTGGGAAGTAAAATTACTAAAGATGGACGAAGCAGGAGCGATATAAAATGCCAAATAGCACAAGCTAAACAAGCCTTCAGTAAGAAATATAATTTGTTTACATCAAAAATGAATTTAAATGTCAGGAAAAGATTTTTGAAAGTGTATGTTTGGAGTGTCGCTTTATATGGAAGTGAAACTTGGACAATCGGAGTATCTGAGAAGAAAAGATTAGAAGCTTTTGAAATGTGGTGCTATAGGAGAATGTTAAAAATCAGATGGGTGGATAAAGTGACAAATGAAGAGGTATTGCGGCAAATAGATGAAGAAGGTACCATTTGGAAAAATATAGTTAAAAGAAGAGACAGACTTATAGGCCACATACTAAGGCATCCTGGAATAGTCGCTTTAATATTGGAAGGACAGGTAGAAGGGAAAAATTGTGTAGGCAGGCCACGTTTGGAGTATGTAAAACAAATTGTTGGGGATGTAGGATGTAGAGGGTATACTGAAATGAAACGACTAGCACTAGATAGGGAATCTTGGAGAGCTGCATCAAACCAGTCAAATGACTGAAGACAAAAAAAAAAAAAACATGAATAAAAAAATTATATTGATTAAACATTTAAAAATGATTAGTTTGTTACAAAAGGTCTGCAATGGCATAAAACATTAGTCAAAACTGCTGGATGATGCAATTCTAAAATGAATCAGATGGCTTTCTTACAGAGTTAGTCATCACTGTTTATCAAAGTGATGTCATAAGAATTACCTGTTTTGTATGTCGTGAGTTACTGGTTCAAGCCAAAGCCAGTCTGTGTTCAATGTTCACTCTGTTGACATCTGGATCTTTCATTTGGACGTGCTGATATAATTCATTGTAAACATTTCTCAGTTACAACATATTCTAAATTTATATTTCGGCTTTCGAATTCAAGACGTGTGATGAATAGTTTTTGTAATAAATATTAAATATTTTTTGTAGTGTTTGTATATTGTGCAATTTTTGAAAATGCCTAGAAATTGTGTAAACCCCCCCCCCCCACCCCAAAGACAGCTTTTGCTACATTTTTGGTGAAGTAACATTTAAACTTCAGAAAGTTTTTTACTCCTCTCATCAAAAAATGTTATGAGCTTTATTTTGGATGCTAAGTTGGTAACAAAGACACTAAAAGAAAGAATAATGTTGCTAAAGCACCACTTGATTAAAAAAAATTATTTACCGCCACTTCATACAAAGATGGGGCTATGAAAAACTTTGTGAAAGCAATGGATCAAAGTGGGTATGGATTCCCTTACTTTAAACATATGTTTCCAAAGATCAGTGAAGCAAAACTCAAAGAAAGAACCTTTATAGAACCTCGATGACAACTTCGACTACATTAGATGTGGAGAAAGCGGCATGGAAGTCTTTTGAGAGCATTTTCCAAAACCTCTTAGGAAACCATAAACTCAAAAATTACAAAAAAAAACTATCTTATAAAATCATAGGTTGCAACATGTCACTGAAGATTTACTTCACGGATTTACACTTTGATTTCTTCCCACCAAATTCAGATGACAGTAATGAAAATGGTGAATGGTTCCATTAAGAGATTTCAGATATGGAAAAGTGGTACTAAGGCAAGTGGGGGTCCAAGCATGCTAGCAGACTATTGTTGGACCATAAAGAGAGATGTTCATGATGCAAAATATTGTAGAAAATCAAATATTACGACTGTATGTAAGATTATATTATACTAAGAATGCATTTTAAATATATTTTGTAAAATTAAAATAGTTCTCCAAAAATCCTTACATGATAAAACTAATTCTGAACCATATTTGAATTCAGTGTGAAAAACTATTAGTTAACCATTTTTCAAGGCCAACCAATCAGTTCATCAGTGGCCTACCTTTATTTCACATATTACTAAACACAGTATTTTTAATTTTTTGTACAAAATTACTGTTTGTACATTTATGCTTGAACTGCCACATTATGAACTGTTTATTTTTCAACAAACCTCTTTAAAAGAGTAAATCTTGCTCATGTTTCTCAAGTTTAGCTCCACACATGATGATTTACATTCCAATTCAATGCAATTAATCCCCTGAAGAGGTGAAAGTAGGATTTGTAAAGGACTAAAATGCTTATGAAGGTAGAGTGTGGTACGTAACCCTAAATTATTAATTATTTAGTCTGAGGTGTATTAGCAACTCCAATACACACCATCTTTTCCAAATTAAAGAACGATAACACAAGTTAAAATTTTATCACTAATATAATTTCATCCTCGCATAACAATTTGATAGAAGCTCTACTTGGTAAATCAGAAATAATAATGACCTAACTATAGTTGCATTCATTACAAAAAAAAAATTTATTAGACAGAAAATATTTATAAGACAAGGGTGTACAAATAACACAAGCATCTATCTACAAACAAGGATGTAATATCTTACTTAAAACTGGATATAAGCAAATGTCAATAAATAATCAATGGATAGCCTACCAAACCAAGTGAACAATATAAGTTTTATTAAAAGCTGACAAAGGCCAACTGAGAAAATGATTTGGCGGTTTTAATTGAGATCCTCAAACAGATTAAGAAAATTTTATAAATGAAGTCCGGTGGTGTAATACTTTTTAATGAAGTAATTAACAAAAACATAAATAATCTCATTTGCTTATGTTTTATAATATGGTTGTAAAAAAGGATACTTTAAACATAACAGAAGTCACAACAGAGAATTTTGATTTGTATTCAGGCACAATATACTCACTATGTATTGATCAATAGATACTGTACATAAAAAATTGATGATGCACCTATGCAAAGATCCAATTGTGATCTGGCAGTAACTGTACAATGAAAATCACAAATTGTACACTGGTAGAACGAATGACGGATTCATCTATGAAAATCAAAAGTTAGCAACAAATGATTTCTCTCCTATATGTACAGATTGTAAACACAAAATTAGCTGATCACAATTCAAAATTATTTGATCAGGAATGTATGTATGCAATCCAGAAGAAAAATGAAGCAGACCAAAAATTATAGACAACAGAATTGGGAATAGACAGCTAAAATAAACTGGACAAGGAAAAGAGGATCTACTGTTAGAAGTAGAAGGGGTTAAGTTATTTTAGGAAGTTTTTAGACATAGTTATGCCAGTAACTAATAAAAACCTAGAAACAGAACTATGTAATAGAATAAACTTTAACTGTATTCGCATTCCAAGTTTGCACCCCTTACCTAGAAATATCATATCAGCTGTTGAAAAAAATCTCTATTTCAAAATTTGGTTCCCCTTGAAACATGTACCATGGAAGAAAATTTTATAAAACGCTTCTTTTTTTTACTCAAGGTGTAAAACCAGCCAAAGTTCACTGCAGTTGATAAAAGAGTACATTAAAAGTGGATTGGATAATTTAAATTGAAACAAAACAAGCGTAAATAGATTTTTATCGTAGCAGAAGTCTGGTGTAAGTTTTGACACTCAACAAAAGTGCATTAATGATCTTATTTGCAAAGGACAAATGCATAAAAATTTGAGAAATTGCTGAAAGTTGTAGGCTGAGCATTGATACTGTCCATTCAATTTTTCATGATAAGCTGAATTACTGAAAAACATGGTTCAAAGACTCAAAAATCACCAATACCCAAATTCACATTTGCACAGAACTTAAACAATGGTTTTTGTTTGAAGGTAAATAATCAAAATTGTATAACCTGAAACTAGGATTCATAATTTTGAGTCACAATCCAAAAATCAAAGCACGAAATGGAAACATCAATCTTCACCCATCAGCAAAAAATGTAAAACCTAAGCAACAGCCAGTAGTAACAATAACCTTACTTTAAAACTATGAAGGCTCAATTTCTTGTGATTATTTGGAAGAACAACATACAACAGCAATTATTGTGGCATGCAAGAAAATAACATAAAACCCAGAATAAAGTAGAAACATCCTGGTTCTCTCTCAAAAGGCTTAATTTTTCTACATGATAACGCTCGCCCCACACCTCTCAAGACATGAGAAGTTATCAAGAGACAAATGTTAAAATTTTTTTCAATGATAGTGTGAGACACCAGAATAATTCCTGTGTAAAGTAATAAATAGCCAGCCATTACACTCAATTGGGTTTGCATCCTGTCAGGTTTTCTACAGAATTTACATTTTGACAGCACTTAATAAATTTGACTAAAACTGTGCCAAAAACTAAACTCCATGAAAAATAAAATTAAAAAATATCTTTAATTACTTTTTACAGACATATCCACATTATGACTAAGTCTCTTCTAATTTAATTTTTTTATAAATGAGTTTTGCTTTTTACACAAAATAAAATTCTAATGAACAATATGCTTCTATAAGAATTGTTTTAATGGCTGGTCCCATTTGAAACCAGACAAAAATCTTATGAAAAATACAACACTTCATTCAATTTATTTTATTGATTTTTACAATTCTGATAAAAACTTGAGTTCAATATGCTTAACACATTAAGACCTAGGGAATCATTTTTACCAGCTCAAACATTCATTCTGTAAGAGTTTTTCATTTATATTACAAAAAAGGCTTCATACTTATCTTTCAAGTTATTTTATCTTCAATGAAATAATTTCCTTATAACACTGGTGTACCACACTTAGTGAAGTGAATAAACTATACTTTTTACTTTAAAGTAAATACTGGTCAAGTAAAGTTACAAACACTTGTAACATTTGTAGTTGTCCAAGTATTTGCCAGTAGTTTTCCCATTTTGCTTTTACTTATCCAGTATTCTCTTTACTTATCAAGTAAACACTTATATGATTCATATCCTGTACATCATCATGTTCAGACACGTTTGTCAATACATCAAACGTTTCTTTTGTTTTAATCTTTTCCCATCACAATGATCCGCGGTTGATTGGTATCTGCGAAAATATGTTGGTATCTGATTGACTCAAAAATTACGATAATTTAATTGCAGAATTATTTTGCACATTTCTACCGCGTTTTTTATTAGCAAATTTTTTATTTTTTTTTGCTTTCTGTTATGAAACATAGTTTGTTGATTTTAAAAATAATACTTTCAAGCAAATCGGTTGAAAATTGGGCAAAATATTATGAAAAACCCGTGTCATAAATCACAGATTAGTAACATATGTTAGTATAAGTGAACGTAGATTCAGAAAACTACGTTTTATAAAAATTCCCACCACTCAAAAGGCTATTCATATTGACAAACAACCATTTTTACTGTGAACTCTTATTCATTATGAATCATTACGTGTTACATGTTTACAGATATCATTTGTCAGAAAAGATATTTATAGACAAGTAAAGTGACGTATTTATGACCACAAATTCCTTCTTTTTTTTAGCCGTTTGATATCCTCACAAGCGTAAAACGTAAATGATTCTTATTTTTTGCTCTAAGCAAAGTTTAGAACAACAAGTTAGCTTATTCTTTACTATTGTGAACAAATGGTTTTGCATAAACTGCCTTATGAAAGTAGGAGGATTATATTAAACTAAATAATGATTTAATTTCCGTTACACAGATAGGCGTTTTGTTTTTAATAGAGTACCGTAGAAATAGGATTTAAAAATTTTTTTTTAATGAGATTTTTGTTGAACATAAACAAAATTTTTCCTGTTTATAATGTTAACATCAGCATTGCCGTTGAAAACTAGTCGATAAACAACTGAAATTGATAAAGTAAACATACTACTTTAAAATTTATTCACTTCATCCATTGAAGAGAACAGAGATTTTGATCCCAGCCAATACATATTGTTGAAGTAATCCTTATTTTGTATTTCTGTAAAAAAAAATGTATGTATTTAATTTTGTATTTGTAAGCCTTAATAAAATAAAATAAAAACCTATCACTTCCAAAAAAAAAATAAAAAATTGATTTATACTTGCGGGGGCCGCGTGCGTATGTGTGCTAACACACTCATTCATTCGTGTGAACACATGCACGCACACACACCAGTATAAAATAGAAACATCCAGTATAAATGATTAATTTTGTTTTTTTCTCTTGTACTGATTTTTCTCTTTATTTATACTTATTACATTTTTTTATCTACAAAATGAGGTAAGGAAAAGGGTAACAAATTTATAATAATAAATTTTATTAAAGTTTAATAATAAATGATAAATATAAAAATGGTAAAATGATGAGGAGTTTATTCCAAATCAATTTTTCAACAACAAAGCCATGATTTCATTTCTTCTTGCTTGCCCTCTGAGACGAATTCCATCCTCTTCAAGTTCTTCATTTTCATCCTCTTCTCTTTCATAATTGATATTTTCTTCTAACTCACAATATTCGTTATTTAAATGTTTTGCAACATTGTGTAAAACAGAACAAGCCACAAATAATTTCGGAATTTTTCCCAATTTTACACGAACAAGATTCGCCAATATCGGGAACCGTTTCTTAAGTTGACCAATAATGTGTTCAATAACAACTCTTTCTTTAGAATGTTGTTTATTGAACACTTCTTCCTGCTGGTTTAAAAGGTGTTATTAACCATGGGGCAATTCCGTACCCACTGTCCCCAAAAGGCATACCGTACCATTAAATTTAGCCATGGTTTGGCAAACACTGATCCGTTTCCAAATGCGACTGTCATGGGTGCTACCCGGCCAAGAAGCATCAACGCTAGTGATTTTTTTCAGTGGAATCACATGTTACCTGAACGTTGATGCTGGGATACTTCTTACGGTTTACGTAACAGTCTCCGTAGCGTGCTGGTTTATTTATTTCTGTGCATGCAATCCACAGCACCTATTACGCTCGGCATTTTAAAGTGAGAACTCCATTTTCTCTTGGCTTCATTTAACTCATGAGCATTCTGTGGAAAGTGAATCCACTCAGATGCCTTTTCGTTTATTTTATTCAGAACGTAATCGAAAGTTTTGCATACTGTAGAACGGTGAATGCCGAAGTCTTCACTGACACCGTTTTGAAATCTAGGGTCTGATAAATACCGCAAAAATAATTCCATCTTCTGTTGCGATGACAGAGCACCTCCTCGCTTTTCATTACTTTCTTCCAAAAAAGCGTTCGTCAAAAATTCAACTGATTCTTTTGTAAAACGAATTAGTTCTTCATATCTTCTTGGACTCAATACTCGCCTTTCTTTGTAAGTTTTTGGCTGACGAATGTTGACAAAGGCAGCCTTACCAAGTATAAAAAATTAAATGAAAGTATGATAAGGTTACTAAATAAGCTACCTTGAAATTCAACCAGTAAATACTTGAATACTCTTCCGAACTTAGGATTTTATTCACTCGTTTTAAGTAAAGTCTGACCGGAATCAGTAATTGCATGTAGTTACAAGTAAAGGTTATTAACTTCCCTATTTTACAATTTAAGAGAATACTTGTCAAGTATTTGGTTTACCGTTGTTTATTCACAGAACTGCAAGTAAACACTTGTATAATTGCAAGTAAAAGTAAATACTGGTTTTTATTCACTTCACTAACTATTTATAATGCTTACAGTACCAAATTCTTTTTCTTTGTAACAATTTTTATATGTGCGTTTCCCCTCATATACTTTACACAATATATTCACTAGTGCATATATATAAAATATTCCAATTATCCCACAAGCTAATAGTGTGATTGAAATATATTTGTAATGCATAAATGTTTATATTAGCCTAAAATTCTACATAATTTTTATTAATATCAATTTTTGTGGGGAATTCAATAGTCTTTAGATGTGACATAGAACAGTGTCACACGATTTGCAATAGTCATCACATCTTGTTTCCATCCTTATTTTCTTGTCTTCAATCCACACTTACTCAGAGCAAACTTTAAACTTTACAACATCCAGTATTTTTTTTTGGGGGGGGGCGAAAAACACCTGTGCATTATCATCGCTTCTCGGATAATAAAATTAAGAACAAAAACAATCAAAATTGAAAGTAAAGGAAAAAAATTATCAAAAACTCTTCTAGCATAAAAATATATATAATATTAAATTTTTTGCAGTAACCTGATACTACACAAAAACAGAAACATCCGGTTCAAAATTTCATTATTATTGTACAAGATACCACGGATGTTTCTGGGTAGATTAAATTTACAACGCAACACCGCATAACATATGCAGTCTATGAGAATGTGGTGCAGTCATGCGGCAGTTGCATTGTGTTTATAAGGGGTTTTTCTGCAAGAGGAATCCCACGGTAACACTGAATCTTTAATCCGTCGGAGTTTATTATCGACGGTAGTCACCCAGTCACTTTGCCACCTTGCTCTCAGTGATTGTTTTACACGATTAATAAAATCAAAGGTAGTAACTCGGGTGGTGAAAGGAGGTTGAATATACACTTCTTTGGCAGCATTATCTGCTTGTTCATTACCTGGAATCCCTACGTGGCTAGGGACCCAGCAAAATCGTACTCCTGTGTTGCGATTACTCAACTCAGCAATTGCATTGTAAAGCATTGCATTGAGAGCACTACACGAGTCACTGCAAATAAGGTTTCTATATTTAGGGTTAATGATATTTAGAGCATATAAGTTATTTCATTGACAACAAAAGCACAACCAATATCGTCTTGTTTCGATCCATCAGTGTATATCACCCCATCTGGGTTCGTCTTGGTGAGAATACACTATCCAGTATTTGCTGACTGGTTGTTTTTCTGGGAAGTGGTATCTTTACAACAGATTTTTATACTTAAAGAACCAGGTTTCACTATGGCTGAGCTCAATTCCTACTGATAAACACACTAATTCACTAATATAGAACTAAAGTATTACTTGGGATACATGCTTTATAACACACAGAATTAGTGAACACAACCAAACATTATGGCAGACTACTTGTTATAATGAACTGATGTAGTACATTATATAATATAATGAACTATTATATAATATATAATGAACTATCATGGCAGAGAAAATCAATCTCCTCTGTGGGTTGATTCTTTTTCTCTTTCCTTTCTTTTCTTGGATTAACAGATTCCAGTGCATTTATAGTTTAAAAAAATACTAAGACTGCTATCATAAAATGAGATGCCAGTCATACAGTTTGACTGGCATCTCTGACTGACTTTCAGGACATACTCCAGTATGTCCTGAAAGTTTCATTTTAAGCTAGGCTTCACAGGATTTATGATTTTTAACAGGGAAAACAAACACACTTCTCAATTCAAAGAAAAACATTTATTTCCTAAAAATGAAATACAAAAATGAAGTTAGTCTGTTAGCAGGAATGAGCATTTGTTAAAATATCCCTGCAGGCTAAATCTTTTCAAAACAAAATGATTCTGTAATAAAAAGTAAAAAGATAATCTTCGCCATACAAGAACAGCACACTATATAATTATGTATTTATCAATAGTATTACACAAAATGAATCAACATTGTAAACTCTATTAGTAATAATAGTGAAAAACTAACCTTGTATTTTAATCTGTATAAATTATAAATGCAAATGTTCATGAAAAAATTTGGCAATCTGTTCTTTTTACTATATATATTAAATAGTATGAATAATTATATCTAAATTTATGGTTTATTTGACAGACAATTTACCAGAAAACTACAATAATTGTAATAAATCTATAAATTCATTAATACAAATACAAAAATTAAATGGAATGGAATAAGAAATAGCAGATCATGTTACACAAGGTTTGTTTCTTCACTTATGATGTTTATAATTGACCACAGTCCCCAATAGAAATCTTTGCCGAGGTCTTTCCACTCTGAGACCCGTAAGACTCTAATTTCTTAACGACATCCATGCCCTCAACAACAATACCAAACACAACGTGCCTGTTATCAAGCCAGCTGGTTTTTACAGTCGTTATAAAAAACTGACTTCCATTAGTATTTGGTCCAGCATTAGCCATCGATAAAACACCTGAAATAAAAATAAAATTTAATGAACAATAAATAATTTTTTATGTTTCTTCTACCTTTTATATATATATATATTTTTTAAACAGGTATCAATAATTTAAACCTTTCAATACTCTTAACTGAAATAGATTCTGCTTGTAAACGTACAATTGCACACAATAATTTAAGAAACTATATCTAACAAGTACATGCATACTCTAAATACATAATTTAATAAAATAATCTAACAAAGAAAATAATCTTATCAATAAAACAAGAGATACACAAAATTTACTGAGTAATATTTGGATTTTACAGAATTTTCTCTTTAATTAAAGTTATTTACTAATCAATAAAATCTCGAAAAAATCTATTAATCACTTGGTCAAATTTAATATTTTGAAAAAACTGAAGTAACCAGAATAATCTTATAAAACTGAGTCACTAGTATTAAAGGCAATATAATTACTAGTAGGAAGAATTAAATATATATAAACTGAAGCCAGAAACTTATCAGAAAATTGGGACTTAGTATGTATAAAAATATTATTAGATAATTTAGCAAGCCTATACCTAATTCAGTTAGCTTATATAGTTCAAGTAAACAGACTGCGCATGCCAGTGTTTAGGCAGGTGATTCATAAACATCTCCTGCAAATCCTGATGCATATACAAGAAACTATGCAACGTTAATATTCAGTAACCACGCACTATTATATTTTACAAAAATTACATTTATATATATATAAAATATATTTTAAACTTAAATATATTAAAACAAGTTTCTTTGAGTTTTTCAGTTATGAAATTGTCAATCCTCCACTAACAGTAAAAGTTCACTAACATTTTAGATTAAATTTCTACGATAATAAGTAATAAATTCAATTCAATTTTCATCATCTGATTGCAGGAAATCTGTAGTGCTGTTTGTATTAAGAAATACAATGAAAATCTCAATTTTGTTTTTTATTATATTACGCAATTCCCAATAATTAGGTTCAACAGTATCCATTACATGTTTTATACAATTTTCCATTCCACCTGGCCTGTTTTATCAATGGCTTTTAAGCATAAATTTTTAACATCAGATATTTTAAAAGTAGTATTGTCTGTCATTACATGACTTGTCATTTCTCCCCAAATTAATTCAATTTGGTCAAGTTCACAATGATAGGGAGGTAATCTAAACACAGTTTTACAATTAGATTTTTCTAACTCAGTTTTACACACATTAAAATTACTTCTATTATGTGAAACCCTTTGCAATAATTGGACCTAAAGTTTATCCTATTCAAAAATCACTCCTTTTGAACTAAACAACATTTTGATATCTATATTTTCCAAGACAAGACAGGAATTTTTTCAGCTTTAATGAATAAGATGCATTGTCTAAGACAACAAACGTCTTCCAGAAGAGGAAACACATCCCTAAACATTTATCAAACAAATAGGATGTTGAAATTTTTTATTTTTAGGACTGCTGTAACATCTAGTTGTGTGCACCTCTCCTTTTGATTGCAATCAACTGAACCATAAGTGTCCAAAAAAGCCCAAAATCCAAAAAAATTTGAATTTTAGATTTGTTTCTTAACAGCAGTAATAAGTTCTCATAGAGACTTTTTCAGTGATATATCATAAGTGGTACTTATTTTCACTGGTTCCATGTTATAGCCAAATAAAATTTTAATTAATGAAATATTGGATCTTAAAAGGGAAGGCACATCGATTCGAATCGGCTTCAACTCCTTTTTTTAACTTTTTTTTTTTAAATTTAAATATACTGATTTATTAATAATTATTAACAACAAATGATTGTAAAAAAATTTTTAGAATAAAAAAAATTAAAAAATATCAGAAGTTATTAATGAAATATACATACTTTTCATTTTAAAAAATGTGTATGTAACAGGCGTGCGTACAAGGAAGTCATGTGATGGTGTCCACATCAGATTTTTTGTATTTAACATTCACATTATTTCATAATTGATAAAATTTTGTTCTTCTGAAATCTGATGGACCATTATTGTCATTTACCACTCGTTAACACTTCGTCTATTATCAACAGTTGGTTTCAAAAATAAAATCCATGTACTTTGTACATATCATATTTTTTATCAAAATTTTTTCTTCAATTGACCTCTGGGATTTTGTTTTCTTATAAGACCATAATTCATTAGTAAAGTTATTCTTGCAAATCACACTGTACACAGAAGCAGCACAACTTCCACTTATGTTAGCTGTTTTATTAATGACATCCAAAATCAATGCTGTTGGATTACTGTGCAATTTGCTTTTGTAAGAACTTAAAATGTGTTTTACCACAGAACTTAAGAGCTTTTTTCACAGCCTTTTTTCAGAGGGGATATCACTAATTATGCACTATTATAAGCTGAATCTGTATCAGACATGGTGTAAAATTAACGGTAACTCAAGTCATACAGACATAAATCTAGGAATACACTACTCAAGTTCCAAAAAACTTTAAAAAAAATTGCATTATATCAACTACAAATAACATTACAGTAACTAAATAAATAAATAACAGAAACAAAAAAATTTAACATGAGAACAAAAGAGTGATCATAGGAAAAGATCAAATGTTTTAATAGAACTGAGAAGATAGAAAATTATATATATTAGATTACAAGACTAATCATAGACTTAGTCATATAAGTCAATTAGTCATATAAGTCATAGACTTATATGACTAATTTATACAATGACTAATATGAGTAGTGATTATAGTGTTGTATATAGATATTGCCACACTATGAATCAGCACTGATACATGGGATGTCACTCAGCAGAATCATGATGAACTCACTCACACAATTGCAATCTTTCTTTATTCTCCTTTATAAGCTAACAGAATGCAGTATGATTATCTTTAGTCTTACTCTTTGTACTTATTTTTAATGCTATGTCTGTATTGATTCTCATGACAAAAAATATGCAAAATCAATTTTGTAATTCTTTAAAACCCAAGTCAAGTTTCTCTAACTGATATATTTTGAATTAATCTTATTAAAACAAAAACTAGCATTAAACTAACAAAAATATCTTAAAACTTCTAGTGTGTTGCTACATGTATTTCTTAGCACAGAATATTTTACCAATTAAATCAAAAACAAACTACCCTCTTAAATATTGCATCGGTAAAATAGACAACTAGCATTAATATGTTTACACACTACTACTCTGACTTCCAAGCCTTCTGATAGATTTACTCTATACTAAAACAGAATGTAAGTCTTAGAGGAGATTGTGCAGGTATATTATTTTGTTCACTACTGTTTACTAACTTGATTTTTATTTTAATTTTTAAAACTTTAAACATTAAAAATCAGTTTTCTCTGATTTCTGATACTAACAGATAGACAATTCCTTATGTAACTGAAAAAATAATATTTGGTCATCTTCTTAGTTTATGCATTCTGTACAATGATACAAGAATTAAAAACATTTTACAAATATAATTTTGTTCTGCAACACTGTTCCACAAACTCAACAAGCATAGTGTCCATTAATTTAGCACAACTCATATTTCTGCAATAACCGACAAGAAACTCACAGATTATACTTCGAAGACGGAACGTCATAGATTATAGTTTGAAAACAGCATGCATTCAGAAACTCAAAGTATTTCCATATATGTGTGACAATATAACTAAGAATTGGACAATTAAGAGCAGAGATTCCTTTACTTATCAAGAGGAAGGAAAAGAATCCACAAACAGAACAAAAACAAATGACATGACGGATGGAAAAACAAGCACAATCCATTTATCTATTATACACAAGGTAGCTTTAAATCCATGGAATCCTCTTAAATAAATATAAATGTATATATAGAATGTCTTGCAATATATTTCCTTCAAAGCAGTTAGCTTCAGCAATTACAACTGCTACCAACTAACAAGTTTCTTGAAATATTCTGTTGTTCATTCTTGAAACTTTGAATTATTCTATTGCATTGATATCACAGGTTTTCATTTCTAAGAAAACTTTTAAATCAAATTCAGTGGCAGTTGTAATTTTTATGTTTTTTTTATTTTTTTTTTTGTTAAAATAACTTCAAGTTTAAATTATCGACTACAGAAAAAACATCAATAAAATAAAAAATCCACAAAAAAATCACTCAAAAATTATAGTTCAAGCTACTTGTTAGTAAAACAAAATTACTTTTTTCCTAGCATACGAAAACTACAAAAAATTATGTATTCTGTAACACAAATATTGTTGCTGTTTAAAGGGTTAAATAATAATTAACTGTTATAATAAATTCTCAATTAAAAATTCAAGAATACAGATCTAAATTGCAACAATACAGTATATTTTCTCAATTTAAGAAAATAATTCTTACAAGATTTAAAACCAATATGATAGAATAATTCACAATAATAATTTATTAACTGATGAATGCACTTTAAATTAATTATTAATTAATCTCTAAATATCAACTGAACTGATAAGAAAGATTTATTACATAAATGGGGAAAATTTTTTTATTTATAATAGATAAAACATCACACTACATAAGTAGATTAACTTCTTAGTTACAGAGAAGAAAATTAAACTATAAATCTCTACAATACTAAATACTGAAATATTTGCTTGAATAAAAGCATCAAGTAAGTATAAGGTTGAGGAACTCACAATGCTTTAGGAAATTTATTATTTTTCATGCCACCATTAAATTTCATTTTAAACTTTACTTATACACAAAATGAGAATTATAAAAATCAGAATAAAATCATTCTCTCAGCTGTCAAAAACCCAGTGTATATGCTGGGTTAATTAAGAATATTTGGTGTTAGCAAAATAAAGAAAACAAAAATGACACTAAGATGTAATTTATAACACTATGATTAAAAATAATCTGCATACAGTACCATAATACCCTATAAAAAAATTTGTGGATATCACAAAAAATGTAGAAAAACTACTTTACACAAATTTCATGACTAATGTACTCATACTGCAGTTGATAAACAAGTTCTGTTACTACACTTTCCTACAGCAAATCAGCAATCAAAAATACAACTTTTCTGGTCGATAGTTTAAATGTTATCTAAATTTTAAAGTACTATATAAACAATTTTAAACAGAAACTGAGAAGAATATATATTTTATGGAAGACTATTTTATATCTTTCTTATGAATGTTTTTAAATCTTTGTAACCACTCGCTAACTTCTATGCATGGGAAGAAACTGAAAATTAGATAAATATGAACTCACTTGACTCCATTTTCAAAAAAAGACTTTTTCAAAAATAATTCTGTCTAAAAAGTTTTAATTAGTTAAAAATATCCATGCAGTAAACCATAATTGTGGTATAGATTTATAAAATATTTGTAAATTCTGAAGAAGTCTTTTGTAATAGGCATTTTATAGTAACAAAAATAAATTTTGTTTTATAATTTTCATAAAATAAACTATTTGTAACAGTCCACATACAGAAATTAAAGTTAAAATAAAAAACTCATTCAATTTCAGAAAGCTTTATATAGTTTGCTATAAATAAATAGTACCCTGTAAATAACCATTACACTAAACAAGTAACTCCTGCCGTAAATACCTAAGTGCAAAAAGTAGCACGTAAGTAGCATGTAAAACTGGTTTCAACAGAGTGAAATACAAAATATCACAGCTTTTAGCATTAAGACGTAGTTGCCATCACCTGAAAGAATGAGTTAGTAAATTTTGTTCTCAGATACAATCTGTTTAAAAGTAGTGATTTTATTGCATTTATAATTTATAAGGTATACTCTAGAAATTTTTAACCATCCATTTATTACTATTAATTACTTAATCAAAAGTCTAAAATTTACCTGGTCCAGTATGCTTCAGAACAAAATTTTCATCCTCAAATTTATTGCCATAAATGGATTTGCCTCCAGTACCATTATGTTTGGTAAAATCACCTCCTTGACACATGAAATTAGGGATGATTCGATGGAAAATACACCCCTTGTACCCAAAACCCTTCTCCCCTGTGCACAAAGCACGGAAGTTTTCAGCTGTCTTCGGTACTACATCACTCCTCAGCTGTGAACACATGTATTTGAATTTATTTTTTAAAAAAAAGAAAAAAAGAGGCACAAGACAAATTTAAATCGTACACACATATGACTATTTAAAAACACACACTAACATGGATTTTCTGTTGTTTCAGCTAGAACAAAACGTGATAATTATAACATGAAACAAAATAAGTAAAACAGCTTCAAAATACATTAGCTATTTATTGCACTCATAAAAAGAAATGTTACACAGATGTAGTACAGGAGGGCTGATTAGTACTAGTTTAGTGCATGTAACAGTTTACTAATATCTGAAACATCCACATTAAAGAAAAAGAATGAAAAAGCCCATTAATAACTGATTTAAAAGTGTTCATGGGAAGACAAAATTTATAAGTCACATTAACAGAAAATGTATATGGAACTATAAAATATTAAAATTTGTGAAAATTCAAACATTCATTGACTTTTACTTTATCAAAACATTCAATTCTACTCCAACGGATTGAATAATAGTAATATTTAAATAAATTCCTTCATTCTGTAGACTTATGTACATTCTTGTTATTTATATCATCAGTTTAATAATCAGACATAGAAATTTGGTAGTTCTTTAAGCCTCATTACAAATTATATTATTCACACTATATTCTACATCAGGTCTGGTTTATACTTAATAAAAAAAATTCTACTACATACACTTCAGTTCTGTTATAACTTATACATTTTAGTCATCAAATTTTCATCTCGCTGAGTAAATATTAATCAATAACACTAAATGGCAAAATCAAGAAATAGATTTAATTATTACGGATTTAAATCACATTTCACTAATTAAGTAAAAGAAAAACATACAAAATGAATTAGAAAATCCTTAAATCTTATCGTGGCTTTAAAATTTTAACTATTAATGCAGCTATGCCTGAAATTAACTAAATATGTTAAAGAAAGATTTTATGAGGAAATAAAAACTTCCATTAAAAAAGTTTAAAAAAAAACACTTTCTTTATTATCTGCAATGACTCATGCATTTGGTTATTTAAATGTGTTAATCTATCATTAATTACAGCTTTTCCTGTACTTAATATCACAAACAATACTATATTACTACTTCTACATATAAAAATGAAACATTCAAGTTCAAAACAATGTAATTGAAATATTGAAAAATGTTTGGTCCAGAAGGATAAAACCAGTATAAACAAATCACAAAAATTAAATAACTATTATACAGATATTAATTTAGAAATTAATTTGGCAATAATAAGAGCACAACATTTAAAATTAATATATAGGCTGTGCACATTCTCATTACTTAACTGCAAACATGTACAAGGTAGGAAGCACACCTACACCTTTTTAAAATGAACAATGATTTCTTTAGAATACTAATATAATACCACATAGCAGTCTTGTTTTGAGCTAGTTTTTCACTATCACTCCTTCTACTATGTGCAATTGGCATATTGCAGGGTAATTTTAAATTTAGTAATTTACAACAATCTTAAGGAATAGCTTGCTGTAATAATAAAAAATCAATTTGCATTATACCACCCAGTCAATTTTTATAATCATAAGGCAATTAATTAGAAGGTATAATCTTTTTCAAAAGATACATGCACTCTAAAGATACTCAAACGCATCTAAAAATTTATTAAAACTTTACTCTATGTAATCTTTAAATTTCTTACTATTGTAACCTTTGTTCGTATGAAACTGTTTGTTCCAAATGGACAAAATTGTACATTGGTGGTTCTTTGAGGCTGCAGCTTTAATACTTTAATTTTACTTACCAGAATTGGGAATGGGCTTGTCTGAGATCCTTTTTCGATCCAGAGGTTATACAAAGGGCACTAGTAAAATAAAAGCCGTCTAAAGGATAACTGTGAGTCTTCAAAAAAAATCTTCACAACTGATAGTAATTATGTATGCGATATTACTGCATGATTATGCCGTCTAAACCTTGCACTTGAAGGGCACTTGACTACTTTAACTACATAATGGGCCAGGAACAAACCCCCACACAAATAAACAATTTACAAGTATATTTTCACTGATAAAATATTCCTACTAAATTATACAATCTTTTCTTTTATGAAATAAAAAAAATTATAAGAAAATCTCATTTCAGCTGTTAAAACAGTACTGTTAAACAATGTCGATTTAGTTTAATAAACATGGGCAGGCTAAATTTACATCACTTACCATTTTCACCGGTACCTTTTAGAATATTTTCACCTGATCTTTCACATAAAAACATATATAAAGACATGCATAAACATATACAGTCTGTTACAACTCACTATTGGCAGAATTCAAGAGATCACAGATCCAATTTGAAATTCTATTTTTAACTTTGATTTTTTTCAAGACCAGTTTTTATTTGTCCTTTACAAAGTTTCATCTTTAATTCAGGTACTCTAGCAACTTTTATGGGAAACTGAGCAGAATTTTTTAACATTCTAATAATAATAACATACATTTCCATTTGAATTTGCAGCATTTATCAATGTAATTAAAAGTACTTTAATACCACAATCATATTTGCAACATAGGTCAAACCCAGCATTAAACAGTTGAAATGAGATATTCTTATTTTTAAGTATTTTTGGTTGTATTACATTCTTTTACATCACTAAAGACCGACAAGCACATTTTCCAACAATTTTAAAATACTGAAAATATAAACTGATAATTAAAAATTTGTAAATAATTTTGATTCTTTAATAGTAAGCTGTTTACATAATTTAACTATATTTTCTCAAATTGTAAAAATAATTAATAGTGTTATTATGTAAACAGGTTATAAACTATTCCTTTTTCAAATAGTTGAAAATGGAATACTTAATTTTTCTGTATTATAAGCATTTGTCTGATAAAAATGAGCCTTTAACATGTAATTTTATATATTTTTCTTACTATGTTAATAGATTTAGTTTTTTCATTTTGTGATTAAGTTTCCAAACAGTATTGTAACATATATTTTAGATTGGCCCGATGTTCAAGTAATAGCTGTTTTGCACATCACAATGCTCTTAAAATGCAATAACTGAGATTAGCTAAGTACAACTCTATGTTTTAAAAATACATTAATTCACAACAAAGCACAGGAAATAAGCAAATTAATTCAAATACAAATACCACTAGAAAAAAAGTGCCCCTTTAGTTTTCAAACATCAGCAAATAGGTAATTAAGATACTAAAACTACAATAGTTTTTGGAAATGCTTGAAGATATTACTAAGCTTTGTAAACTGTCTCCAATTAACAAAAACAACTACAAAACATGCCCCTAAATTCTAAAAAATAGAAATAAGCAACGTGCAATAAAATTTCACTGGAGGATGTGACACCAGAGAAGATAACATTACAAAAAAATCAAAACTGTAACAAGCACACAAATTACTTTAGTTTATTTACTACACTGAATATGAAATAATTTGTAAATTCTAAACAAACAAATCACATAACATAATTTAACAATAACTACTTTTTAATATTTTATAGTTTACTGTAATTAATATTTATAAGATAAAAGTCTCCCTCTATGAATCATGAGACCTTGCCGTTGGTGAGGGAGCTTGAGTGCTCAGTGATACAGAGTAGCTGGACCAAAGATACAACCATATCAGAGAGGTATCTGTTGAGAGCCAGACTAAGGAATGATTCCTGAAGGAGGGCAGCAGCAGCTCTTTCAGAAGTTGTTAAGAGCGTACGTCAGGACGACTTAAACGGCCATATCAACATCACTCAGTCCTCTGAATACTACACAGCTCAAAGAAATGGAAAACTACAGCTGCCTTTTTTCGAAGAAAATTCTGCATTGTTATATAGCAATGATGGAGGCGCCTTCCTTGGTAAAATATTCTGGATAAACTAGTCCTTGTTTGGATCTCCGGGTGGGGACTACTACGGAAGGGGGAATTTAAAAAATAATATTCTATGAGTCTAAGCGTGGAATGTTAGAAGTCTAAAAAAGGTTGGTAAGTTAAAAAATTTAAAGAGGGAAATGGATAAGATAAATGTAGATGTAGTAGGAATTTGCAAGATTCGGTGGAAGAGGAAAACGACTTTTGGTCAGGTGATTTTAGAATAATTAACTCAGCTTCAAATAATGGGCAGGCAGGAGTAAGTTTCATAATGAACAAGAAGATAGGGAAGAGAGTAGATTATTTCAAAATGCATAGCAATAGAATCATTGTAATAAGGATAAAATCGAAACCTAAACCGACGATTGTTAACGTCTATATGCCTACAACCACCCATGATGATGATGGGGTAGTATACAAAGAAATTGACGAAGCAATTAAAACACATAAAAGGAGATGAAAATTTAATAATAGTTGGAGATTGGAATGCAAGCATTGGAAAAGGCAAGGAAGGAAATAGATTGGAATGCAAGCATTGGAAAAGGCAAGGAAGGAAATATAGTGGGTAAATACAGGCTGGGTAAAAGGAATGGAAGAGGGGACTGAGTTTTGCACAAATTATAATTTAGTAATTGCCAATACCCAATTTAAAAATCATAGTAGAAGAATATACACATGGAAAATCCAGGCGATACTGCAAGGTATCATGTTTAAGCCAAGATTTAGAAATCAACTCGTTGACTGCCAAACTTACCCTGAAGCTGATACTGATAGCGACCATAATTTGGTGATAATGAAATGTAGATTGGGGTTTAAAAACCTGAAGAAAAGGTTTCAGATGAATCGGTGGAATTCAGAGAAGCTTGTTGAAGAGGAGGTAAAAAAGATTTTTGAGAACATCGCTAGAGGTCTGCGTAAAAAAGATAAAGTAGAAAATGTACAAGAAGATGGGAGAATGTTAAAAGGAAATTCTTAAATCAGCATAAGCGAACTTAGGTGGAACAAAGAGAACTGGTAGAAAACCTACGATTTCAGACGATATGTTGCAGCTGATGGATGAACGTAGAAAATATAAGAATGCTAGTGATGAAGAAAGTAAAGGAACTATTGACAATTAAGAAATACTATAAACAGGAAGTCAAACTAGCGAAAGAAGAATGGATTAAATTAAATTGTTCAGAAGTGGAAAGAGAAATGAACATTGGTAAGATAGATGGAGTATACAGGAAAGTTAAGAAAAATTTTGGGATACATAAATTAAAATCTAGTAATGTGTTAAACAAAGATTGTAAACAAAGATTTACAATACGAAAGGCAAAGTCAATAGGTGGGCAGAATATATTGAAGCGTTATAGGGAGGAAATGAATTAAACAGTTATAGAGGAAGTCGAAGGGGATGAAAGGGGAAAAACAATCCTGAGATCTGAAATTAAGAGAGAATTAAAAGATTTGAATGTCGGAAGGCTCCTGGAATAGACGGAACACCTGTAGAGTTACTGCGCAGTGCAGATGAGGAAACGACTGATACAATTTTACAAACTGGCATGTAATATTTATGAAAAAGGGGAAGTTCTGTCAGACTTCAAAAAGAGTTATAGTCATGATACTAAAGAAAGCAGGAGCAGATAAATGTGAAGAATACAGAATTAGCTTAACTAGCCATGCATCAAAAAATTTTAGCTAGAATTCTGTACAGAAGAATTGAGAGGAGTGGAAGAAGTGTTAGGAAAAGACCAATTTGGTTTCAGAAAAAGTATGGGGACAAGGGAAGCAATTTTGGCCTCAGATTAATAGTAGAAGGAAGATTAAAGAAAAACAAACCAACATACTTGGCATTTATGGACCTAGCATTTTAAAAAATTAGGGTTCAAATACAGAGATAGAAGAATGATTGCTAATATTTACAGAAGCCAAACAGCAACACCGATAATTGAAGAACATAAGAAAGAAGCCGTAATAAGAAAGGGAGTCTGACAAAGATGTTCCCTATTCCCATTACTTTTTAATCTTTACATGGAACTAGCAGTTAATGAAGTTAATGAACAACTTAGATCCAGAGTACCAGTACAAGGTGAAAAGATAAAGATGCTACGATTTGCTGATTATATAGTAATTCTAGCCGAGAGTAAAAAGGATTTAGAAGGAACAATGAACGGCATGGATGAAGACCTACACTAGAACTACCGCATGAAAATAAACAAGAACAAAAGAAAAGTAATGAAATGTAGTAGAAATAACGAAGATGGACCACTGAATGTGAATATAGGAAGAGAGAAGATTATGGAGGTAGAAGAATTTTGTTATTTGGGAAGTAGAATTACTAAAGATGGACGAAGCAGGAGCGATATAAAATGCCGAATAGCACAAGCTAAACGAGACTTCAGTAAGAAATATAATTTGTTTACATCAAAAATTAATTTAAATGTCAGGAAAAGATTTTTGAAAGTGTATGTTTGGAGTATCGCTTTATATGGAAGTGAAACTTGGACGATCGGAGTATCTGAGAAGAAAAGATTAGAAGCTTTTGAAATGTGGTGCTATAGGAGAATGTTAAAAATCAGATGGGTGGATAAAGTGACAAATGAAGGTTGCGGCAAATTGATGAAGAAAGCATTTGGAAAAATATAGTTAAAAGAAGAGACAGACTTATAGGCCACATATTAAGACATCCTGGAATAGTCACTTTAATATTAGAGGGACAGGTAGAAGGAAAAAATTGTGCAGGCATACAAAGTTTGGAATATGTAAAACAAATTGTTAGGGATGTAGGGGGGGTATACAGAAATGAAACTACTAACACTAGATGGGGAATCTTGGAGATCTGCATCAAACCAGTCACATGACTGAAGACATAAAAATAATAAATAAAAAGTAAGATGGTTTCTTTTAAGTTTCATTATATATAAAAAAAACCTTTAACAAGATAACTCGGCAGAATAAGTTTGGATAAGAAAATACAAATTTGAGTTTAAATTATTTTGTAAAAAGTAGTTATCATATGAATTAATGTAACAGTTTTTAACAATCCATATACCAATATCAAGCCTGTTATCTATACTATTCCATAACTAAGAAATATATAGCTATTCATATAAGTAAGAAATATATATATAGTTTATGTACAAATATTCTATATACTTTTTTACTTTATGTAAGCATAAATTCTAATAATTTTCAACAATTAAAATACAGTAATTTTAATAAAAATGACATTACCATATAGAAAACTAACTTTTGTACCTTTTTACCTTCACGAAATATCAAAATAGTTCAACCACTTTGGCAGTAAGAAGTTGTAAAAACGTTTTCTCAATTCCAGCTCATAACACATCAAAAAAATTTTCACAACAGTAATATCTTATAATCAAAATTTAATGATAAAACTGCTAATAAATTTGAACTGACAGTTAAAAAGAGAAAAGTATTGAAAAATAACTTCTTTTATGAAATAAAAGAAACAAAAAAAATTAAGGCAAAATTGATTAAAAACTTCAAAAAATAAAAACATCTACCCAAAACTTACTAATCCTTAATTTGGTGAAAACAGATTATCTGCAATAACACAAAGCCTGGTTTGACAAAGATAAAAAAAAGGGCAATGAAAACTTTCTTTCTGATATTTGAACTACGGTAAAATTGAAACCATAAATACAATCTAAGTATGAAGGGAACAAAACAATACAATAACATTACTGGTTACAATCAGAATAAACTTGAAGATGCTAAACTAAAATAAGGATTAATATACTGCAAAGAATTACACTAGATAAAAGTAATGGGAATAACAAACATTGGTATACAGGAATATTGTACTGAAGTATGCTACTCAGGGAGGGGCAGTAGACTTTCAAAATCATTGATTTATTTTGCTTTTACAACAAACAGTAAAATTAAATAATTTGTATACTTACTTATGCCATTCTTAAAACAAGATAGAAAAGTGTTATTGTCCACTTTTCACATAATCATTATAATATATTCATTTTCTGTAGTATTCAATTTTTCTAAGGAAAAATACATATTTTGCATTTTACAATTGTATACTTCCATGTAAAAGCATATGAGCACATGTGGACATTAAAGTACCAAAAACTGTATATTTTATTACTACAGTACTTTTTATTTCAACAATTATTTGTATAATTTCTTGGTTAAACTTTATGATAACAGTACAGAACAAAAAAATACATAATTATAATTTTAGAACAGTTATAGTTCTAAATTATAGAACTATGGATATTCCGACATAGTATAGGGTAAATATTATTAATTGTAATTGAAATACATAAGAAATATGCACAAAATAATTTTTTTTATAGCAAACCTTTAACTTTAGTTAATGTGAATGTATAACCAAACTTCAGGCAGCAAATACTAATGCCATTTTGTGTAAGAGATTCTGAGCAAAGCGGTTTTTTACAATTTTGTTTTTATTTACTCTAAATTATGAAAACCAGGAAGTGGGAAAAAGTTGCATTCAGATACCTGATAAGGAGTTAAAAAAATACCATTATGAATAATAATTCAATTAATTTTTTCTGTGATATCGACTTAAAACTTTATTTATCATATTTTTTACATTAATATTTGTGCAAGAAAAAAAGTTAAGTTCACTGACAGAAGCAACATAGGCCTGTTTTAACATTTTAAATTGATATTTAAATGTTAAATACTTTAATTTAATTTTTTTTAAGTTAGAATATTTAATATCATTATTCAAACAACTTTAACAAGAATACATAAAATGTCTGTTACTATCTTAAGTATATGAACATTCTTATTCTAATTACAAGGTAAAATTAATTGTTTGATAGCCGGGTTTTAAAAGAAAACAGTTTTGCTTGAAATAACTTTTAAATTGGCCTTCTTTATAGGTTAATTTTATGATTGAGCACAGCATGTCATCATGTATATTAAGTAATATCAGTATTATTAGTAAATTGCTTAAGGCCAGCCAGTATTCTCCCACTGTCCTTGGTTGTTGGAAATTTATATATATTTTTTTACATTAAAAAATCTATTTCTTATTTTTTCTCAAAACAAATCAATGATGAGAAATCAATCAACACAGTCTTTTATCATTAATTTAAAAATAGACAAATTACTACAAGGACAAAACAAATAGCCCATAAGTACAGAGGGGAGAAAAAAAGTACAGAGGGGAGAAAAAAAGTACAGTACAGGTTATTATCAGGCTTATTATCTGATATATTTCAATAACATCTGTAAATAAAATCTATGGTAGTAACTTACACTTAAGTTATTAACATAAATTTTAATTACAGACCTTGAAATTTTTAAATTATATAAAAAACAGCTCTGTAAATAAATATGTCAATTAAACAATGGCAAATTAAATCTAATATGAATTATGACATAGAAAAAAAGCAATCGCATCACAGCAGAGATTGTAGAATAAAATAGTATTCTAAAAATCACCAAATTAAGAAACATCGATAGTTTTACCAATCAATAGCAAAGAAGAATACATAACATATACAGATTATCACAAAAATTAGTCTCAATGAAAAAAATTAAATACATTAATTATTATTCAGTTAGTTTAGTTATAACGCTAAATATAAGTTTGTTATAGTATTAACAAAGCTAATAAAAATCTGAGATAAAAACATTTGATGGAAAAAATAAAAAGTGAATCTTAAAATTTTACATCATCTAATAAAATTAGGGTTATTACAAGACTGAAAGGAATTTGTGGATTTTCAATATGATTTTTATGTATGCTGTTGCATTTATCTTTAATAAAATACGAAGAGAATATGTTCCCTTATATCTATATCAGATTCAATAATGTCACCTTAACAAATAACCATGCAGATATCAAACAAATAACAGTGAATTATTATTTTTCATAAAGAACTTGATTAAACCCTTTAGTAATCAAAACAGCCTACGTAAGTGCCGGTACTTTTATAATAGAGCCAAAAATTTATAATAATCTGCCAATCTTTCAAAGGAAAACCCAAGGGAGAACTTGATTTCACAATAAAGAAACCAATGTTTTTAAATGATAAGATTAACACTTAGCTTATAAGCCATCTTCATTTATTAAAAAACAAAAAATGTATCTATTACAACTATTAAAACCAATTAACACTCATAAGCTATCTTTATCCATCAATAAAAAAATAAATCACAATTATTAAACTGCCGAAAAAAAAACAAACACCAGTTCATTACAAAATGTTTATTTTAAATGTTTATTTCTCGCAAAAAGAAATAAGCTTTTGTAATTTTAGACCTCTGGAAAAAAAATAAATTTAAAAAAATAATTCTAATGCTCAAATCTAATAGCTTTTCAAGACTAGATAAACAATGTTCCAGAAAAGTCTAAATCGAATCATCGATATATCATTAATAATTAAACAAATAAACCACATTGAAGTTCAGTCCAAAGCAAACAGAAATTTATTTAAGAAAGAATCTTCCATAACCCACTTACATGAAATAATTTTAATATAGAAACTACTTATATAATATTACTAATATGGAAATGTAAGTGGTCACCAATTAAGATTTCTTTAATTTATTCATAGCTAAAATGCCAAAAAAATTAAACTACAATAAGTTTTTGAAATTGGTAATTCTTTAAATTTGATTAAACAAATCCTTTTGTACTTTTAGATTATCCTATAAATAAACAAATTTTTAATACACAGAACAATTAATTTGTTTTCAAAACAATGTAAAAACATGATCCCAAAGCAAATAAAAGAATATAATCTTTACACAGTATTTATGTATAGTATTCTTTATTAATCGATCTAAAATGGCAAGAATCCTAAATTTCAAAAACATTTTTTTAATATATTAATGTAGCATTTTTGTTTAGTACGATTTAACTTAACTGCTATTAGTACAGTAATCTAGAGATACAATCTGGCAACTTGACAAAGGAAAAGAATGGTTACTCTAACACTACCACATCCCACACAAAATCTGTAACATTCCACACAGTATAAGTCACTGAACTGCATTATGTTCTGTAACTACTAAAAAAAAATCATATTAGTAGCACAATAATAAAATCTGAATTCAATTTTTAGCATTATAATTATTATTAGGTCAACTCAGTTTTATACTTGAATAATTCATTTACTTACTAATCAATAGAGTGGTCAAGGAGATTAAGAACACTATCTAATCGAATAAAACAGAAATAACTACATAAAGTAGTGAAATATTCACTAACTTCCTAATAAAAATTTAACTGAAATGAACTAATAACTTAAGGCACAACAATCCGGCATAAGAATTTTATAAAAACCCAGATAATCCAATCCATCCAGCTTTATCAGTTACACATATATTAGTTCTCTATAATGAATTTTTAACATTAAATTCATTTTAATGTTACTCAAATTTTAATACTTTTAGAACAATTAATATGACATTTTTGATCAATCTATTTCAGTTTAAAGGTGGTTGCTTGCTGGTAACATTTTTTTTTGTTATTATAGTCAGCTGCATCTATACAGCCAATCTTAGTCATATATATCCTCTCTTTTTCTGTTAAGCCTCTGGAACCACAGTAAGGTATTACTTCAGAGGATGATATGTATAAATGTAAGTGAAATAGAGTCTTGTACAGTCTGAAGTACAATACCTGAGATGTGTGATTAATTGAAAAGTAACTTAAAATTATCAGGATTTGAGCTTTAGAACTCTTGACTTCAAAATCCGCTGATTTGCAATGACGAGTTAACCACTAGACCACCTCGATAAGCTAGTTGTATATACCTTGATTTTTCAATTTACCGTAATTTAATTTTTCTTATTCAGTTGAACTATGAGTATGCTAATCTTCATAAACAAATTGTTTTCTCAAATCTAACTGCACTTAATTAAAGATATAATTTTTATAAAATATATTCCAAATGGCTGTACTGAGAGCTGATTTTCTATTGGCTATGTATGTTTTATCATTATATTATAATCACTTTTATTAGATATGTTTGTTGTTAACACATTCGTTGTGCAAGAAGCAAAATTACAATGAAAGTGAAAACAAAATGAGTGAAGCTATAGTCAACAAAAAATATTACAGCATGAACTTCATGCCTGAAAGAAAAACAATGCTCATCGCATCAATAGCCAAATATAAAGGCAACCTGAGAAACTTTTAAATTGATGCTAGAGTATTAAAAAAAAAGAGTAAAGAAACTATCCTAGTGCATAAGCAAACAGATAAATAGCAACAGGTTTTTTGAAAATTATATAAGAACAAAACAAAAATTTGACTACACAGGTTAAATCTATTTACAATGAGAAGACAGGGACAATGTCACACTTACACTGAATGATATGGAAGACATTGTTGAGCATTATGAAGACAAGCATTGATCCTCTAATGAACTCTTAAGTGATGCTACTACTTAACAATTTTAATAGGCAAGCTAAATTGTTAATGTTATTCAAAAAATTATTTGTTTTAGTCATAAAATAAAATGTATAAGCATGAGCTAATGAACTGTAATTATATGTATATAGACTAACAATTTTTCTAAAACACTGTTTTACAGAACCCTGTTGTACAGTCTTAGGTAGATAAATATTGTAACTGAGCATCATAATGATATTTTAAAATTTAATTTAAATCAACTTGTCCTTAAATGCCATAAATTATCAATAATTTATGAATTTTATTTAGTTTACCGTAATCTTTTTTCTGTTTAGCCTGCGGGAATCACCATCAGGTATTACTTCAGAGGATGAATGAGGATAATATGTATGAGTGTATGACTGTATGTATGAATGTATGAATGACTGTATGAGTATAATATATATGACTGTCTTCTACAGTCTCACGTCAACCATTACTGGGATGTGTGGTTAATTGAAACCCAACCATCAAAGAACACCGGTATCCAGAATCTAGTATTCAAACACATGCAAAAGTAACTGCCTTTACTAGGACTTGAACTCTCGTCTTCGAAATCAACTTATTTGCAAAGACATGGGTTTTACCATAATCTTGCCATACCACAACTGAAAGCCCGAAAATTAATATAGATTATATTAAAAATATGAAATTTATAACAATTTGACGATGAAACTAAAGCATTGACTTTAAATATGCTGCAACCTAGTATACCGAACTATACTTAAGTTAATGTACATAGATCAAATTAACAAGCAAATGTTAGTCTTGTCTTGCAATTTTGTTTTATACAAGCTAAAGAAAATTATTTCAATTAGTCCATATAACCAACCAAAGCATTAAAATTAACTAACTTCAGGCTCTAAATTGTATAAATTGAGATGTGCATAAATGAAAGTGTCAGGTCAAAGACATGAACGAAATATTAACTATGGTTATAGACCTATCTGTTAGGCCTACCTTATAGTATAATCTAATCTATATACTATAATCTAACTTTTAAACCTCCTACAGCAGCCTGTTTAAAAAATAAGTAATGTGCTTAAATTTTTTATAAAAAAATAACCTAATGTCTATCAAGTTTGAATTATGCTGACTTTGTGTAAAATATAAAATTAATTTATAAACAAAAGGTTAAAACTGTTGCCCTGTTAATTTATATTTAGGTACTTATGTATTAACGCCACCGAAGCTACAGCTGTTTAGGTTATGTTGACTTCGTATACTGACAAATTGTACATATATCAAAATAACCTAACTAAATATAACCTACGCTCGCTTCGCTCGCTAATCTCTTACGTATTAACGCCACAGCAGCTACAGCTTTATTTAAAAACAAAGTAGTCAATCGGATTTCAGTGGATTAACATTAATTGGTTTTCGGTGCTATAACATTAAGGTTATATTATTAATAAGTTGTATATATTATGCATATTTAATGTTAATTATAAGAGGTTAGCGAGCAAAGCGAGCGTAGGTTATATTTAGTTAGGTTATTTTGATATACGTATTATTTGTCAGTACATGAAGTCAACATATCCTAAACAGCAGCTGTAGCTGCGGTGGCGTTTATACGTAAGTACCTTATATTTAATATAATAGTGGTGAATTTAGAACTGCTGAAGACTGAGAAATGTTTCCAACAGCTAACAGGTGTAACAAGTTCAACTGAAGTTACTGTTAGGAAAGCAATTATTACAATGAATATTTTTATGACATTTGGGGAAGAATTATTTCTATACAATCAGTGAAATAGGAACAGGTTTAATTTATAATTTCTTATACTGAATAGAAAAAACATGTACTATAAATTAATGTAATACAACTTGGCAATGAATAATCTCTCATTAATTAATTACTTGATTAGCAAGACATTTCATGAGTGTCAGAGAAATATAGGTTGATGGAAATATTAATAAACATGTGTAGATAACATAATTTTTATTGCAAAAATATTACTTATTCAACAATGTAAGATAAGGTGTAAAAGATTAATGTAAAGATAAATAAAATTACCCAGAATCTGTTTTCTTTTTTTAATTAAAACAATATTATTAAACTACAATTTGAAAAATATTCTGAAACACGAAAACTTAAGTTCTTATGTATATGTACACAAAGAAAATAAATAAAATTCATAAAACAAAAGCATATAGGTGTACACACAAAAAAAATTATTAAAAAGGTAAGATTGGTAGATAAACCATATACTTCAGGAGTGCTGTAAACTATCCATTTTTCATTTTAACTGTATATTACAATCAACTTTTACAGATTCTTTGAATTAGAGATTGCAATAATACATAACATACCCCAGCTACCTCTAATTTGTCTATATTAATTTTATTACTAATTTTCTTGGATCATCACACCACAGACCAGTACACCTATAAAGGAAAATTGCAGAGAGAAAAATGAAGAATGAGACACAGGAAAGTCTCAAAAAAGATTTGAAGCAGCCAAGTACTTAAAAATATTAAGTTGTCTGAGGCTCTTAATAAAATTAACTCAAATGGAAGAAAAACATTCACCTAACCTGCAATTGCAACTAAAAATGGAACATAAAACATTTTTTAAAGGAAAATAAAAGCTCTCAAGGACATAATATTAAAAAAAAATGTAATTTTTTTTAACACGACTGATACAGAACCTGATATCAAACCTCGTTGAGACTATACTTAAGCAAAACTATGCTTATACTTCAGTTGAATTACAATATTATGTAGTAAAATTGTTGAAACAATAATTAACTATGTAGCATACATTAATATTAGATTATTAATGACGGAAAACCCATCCAGACTTTTGTCTGCATTTCTCATCCAAATGTGGAATATGTTATAACTTTCTTCAGATCTTTTTGTTTATCTGTCTACATAAGTTTTTAAATAGATTAAAATGAATTTATCAAATGAAATAAATGAAAAATTATCCAAGTACTCACCCTCGAGTAAAAATAGAAATTAAAAAGCAAGTATAAATTAAACCAGTTAAGTTAAAATAATATAATAACGGTAATCAACCTATTTATATAACTTAGAAACTTTGAAAACGAAGGTAAGCTAACTGCAACTTGGTTTACACATTGTATACAGTTTCACAGAGTTATTTGTACAGACAAGTTGTTGACAAGAATTTAATTTGTTTGAAATTTTATAACTGCAAACACAATAAATTTTTTTTCTTTCAACACCATATAATGTTTTGCATAACCTTTTATAAATTCCAATTCAGAGATAAAAAAATTCAACAAAAAATTTTTTCTTCAATAATTTACAGGTTTAGAAATTTGTGAATAAATTACGTGTTACTCTACCAATAAATAGCATCTTATTTTCTGATTTAAAATTTCATTTGTACTTTACTTACAAAAATATAGTTCTGGACATAAAATACATGTGTACAATTATAGACTCATTCTAACAATCAGCCAGCAGTTTAATATTTAAGGTTAATCCTACAAATTAGCAAATGAAGCAAACATTAGGTGATGTTGATATATGAAGTTCAGTAAACAGAATCATTAGTTACCTAGCCTAAACCTAACTAAATTTAACTTACATAAAGTTATTTACTCCGTTACTGCATTTAACTTAATTTAACATAGTCTTAGGTGAATCTAATCTCAATCTTAGCTTAATTATCAAACTTAATCAAAATTATTTAGTCCGAAAATAATGTATATTATACTTGTAGTGTTGAATCACAAAATTCTTGATAAAGGTACTTTTTAACTTATGAGGAATGTAACTCAGGTGAAAGGAATTTCTGACGAATAATTTCAATTATAATGAACAAATTGGATCCTAAATAGAGTATATTCAAAGTTTCATCAAAATCAGAGGCGAGTCCCTAGTTGTATGGAATTACCTAATACAGCACTTTTACAACTTTTAATACATAGCTTATGAAATGTTCTATTTGTATATAATGAGTGTTTAGGTTAACTAGTTCTGTGTAAAAGATTTAAATATTTTTTTGGTTGTACAGGTTTTAGAGGGACTTATTCTTTTACAGAAAAAGAATATCTTAAAATATGCTTCATGTGAGAATTGACATAAAATAAAAGATGGAAATATGTTCAATGATGCAAATTTTTAGGTTAATAACTTAAATGGCAGTAAAAATGTACTACCATTTGTAGATCGACATGATGAATTGATGTATTGCTATAAAATAATAAAAATCATTACAAACTTTCTAAATACCTGGAAATATGCTTCCAGGCCTTTTCCAGATTATAGAAAATCATGATCTCTTCTTTCCTTTGTTATTACTATTTAAATTGAACTACCTTTAAAAATATTGTATAAAAACATATCTCCAGTAAATTTAGTTGTAATGTTTATTATTTTATAAAAATTTATTCATAAATGACAATGAAATTCTTGTAACTGAAAATAAACTTTACAGTAGTTTAGAAGTAAATTTCTACACATCTTATGAATCTGTTAAAGACCGATGAAATGGGAAAGTTAACAGATAAAAAAGAGAAACAAAAACAGTGTTCAGCTGAATCTGATTAATAAATAAATATTTTAATGAAAAGAAAAAAGGACAATACATTTACTATTACAGAAGCAGCAAATAAATACAGCCTAGTAAACTATTTTAAGAAAATACTTTATATTATAAAAAGTTCTGTTTTAGTTCCAGTTAACACCATGGACACTGAGATTACATACTAAAATATATGTTAAATTCCCCCCCCCCCCCAAAAACCATTATAAAATTAAACATTTTATGTCTTATTAAGTCTTAATAAATTGTAAGTGAACATTTTGTCTTACTCTGCATGAAAGTTTGCTAACAAACTAAAAATAAAGGGAAACAAAAGAAAAGGAGGGTAAATTTAATTTACATTGCACAATAAAAAATACACCTCAGTAATCTTTTAGCTTAATACATATGAATTTGAGAAAACATATACACAGTATTCTACAACCAGTGTTAAAACAATTTAAGCAGTCAACACAAAATTTAGCACTATAACAAATTGCAATTGACCTTCAAGAAACAGATAACATAAAACTTTCATCACAATAGGCTATGATGTAATTCAAACCTACACACTTACATGCAAACTTAATTATAACTACAAACAAAATAAATCCTAGGCTATTATATTATACAAATGCAAAAGTGAAGCTAATACAGTTTAGACTTAAGTAAATTCAATTTAAACTCAACTCTACACAAAATCACATGGGCTTGAACGGTTACAATACAGTTTTCATAAAAATCTTAATACTAATTTAAATAGTACATTTACATTCTATTAAATTACAGACTGATAAGAAAAAACTAATTGACTCTACCTATAATTATAAAAGTTAAAATTATTAACCATTTTTAATAAAAAATTAACTTTTTATTAGGTTTACAATGTTATCTTTTAAGGATCAAATAAATAATCTTCACGCTGATAAAATTTGTATTAACATAATTATTTCTCAACAAGCACAATTAAAACAGTTAAAGAATAAAATAAAAAATAATCTCCCTTCCCATTCTAACAGCCTGCAAATTTAGTTTTCATAATTTGTATAATACATAATGATTAAGTAAGAATTGCCATTTTTGTTGGCAAATTTTGGGTGTGGTTGCATTGAAAAATGAGGGGGGTTTGATAAAATATCTTAGTGCCCATTAAAGTAACTCCTACTCACAATAAATTCTAAATGAACTGAAAAAGATCCCTCTTACAAGTCAGAAATAAAATTGAAAATATCATAACAGCATTACAATAATTGGTAACAGACTCTTATAATTATAAAATTCACTTCAAAGTTAAAATAAATATTAAATTCAATATGAAAATGTCTCCAAAAAAATGATAATTTTTAATCTGTTTAGCAAATCAGCATATTCCAGTATTGTTATCTAGTAGCTCAAACAATAATGTAAACATACAAAGAAACATTCATACTAGTTCTACTGAAATAATACAATCTTTTATTTTTAATTTGGGGGGTATAAGAAAAATTTTAACAGAAAAGCTTTTAGAACTAAAATTTAATTAAAAATTAAATAAAGGATTATCACACAGATACAAAGTGGAATTGAACTGCCAAAAGCATATAATTACTGATAATGCTTCATCATCCCTGCAGGTAAATGATTGATTCATGGGTTAGGTAAGATAGTTTGTATCTTACACCTTAACTACGAAAGTTCAGCAATCACGGGTTCTTTACCTTCACACATGCACATTATCTTAATATACATATATTTTCAATTGCAGTTAAACGAACATAAGGACAATATGGGTTACCCTAATCGCAAGTATTCAGCTTAACTTATTCAACTTTAATTAGACAGACCCGAACATCAAAACCAATTCACATAAGAATTTGGGAATAAGCTAGCTTTACATAAAATAAAGTTTTTGATGAAAAAATCCGATCTGTAATTAAAAGTTGCTGATTAATCAATTAAAACGTGTCTTAATCGAGAAATATCAACAGGGCAAGAACAGAAAACACTATCGTGAAGGCCACGCCATTCCATTCATCGGCATGCTTCATCCGGCAATTAGGACTTCAGTAAAGAATTCTATGATTTTACTCCAAAGAACACTACATACCTCCATCACAATTCTTCCAACATGCTGATCATTAGCCGACATGTCGAAATATACTCTTGGAAGTGCCGACATCTTTTTAGAATATTCTCTAATAATCCACTGCGAATACCCCGACTGCAGCCACCTACTACGCTCTGCTAACGCTGAGAGAGAGCGGAATTGGCGGCAGAGAATAAAACCAGGTAGGGCCATGTTACAATCGGAAGTAATTACCAATAAATGTACAGTAAAACGTTTTAACTAAATAATTAAAATTAAAAGAATATAAAAATAAAATAAAAAGATAATTAAATTACATAGAAAGTTATTGCAACGACCTTTAACCAGTAATAAATATAAATAGATCTTATAAATACGGAACTATTTTTTACGCAAGAAACACTTAGTCATAACAGCATTTAAAATTTGCAGGAAGTAAAAAAAATTAACCTAGAATAAATATTTGTACACTTTATCGTAGAACGTTGTTTGCTACATAAAAAAATAATCCATTACCCTGAAAAAAATTGTTTAGGGTACATTGACTCAGTTCTCAAACATTTTACGTTGTCTTCTGCAAACATTTACTATAATTATTAAAATTAAAAAATAATAATAATAAATAGAGACAAATTAAATTAAAAATTGCAGTATCGTTAGCCCAGATTAATACATAAATTGTACGTATATACATGTACACATATGTATATGTGTGGATGTATACATACCTACACATTCATATATAGATAGTATACTTTACAAAATTATTCGAATATTTTTATTTTATAGTATTAAAACTTCATAATCATTATTCAGTAAAGTATTTTTTCAATTCCATGATCGAACTTGAACATTCCAGGATACACTTCCCGCGCCATTTGCGTCGAATTCAAAATAGCTAAACATTCAATTGTGTCTTAGGTTAGGTTAATGTAAGAAACAATTTTTGGTTTTCTGCAACTAAAAAATCCTTTAAAGTGGCATTATCTCTCAACATTAACAAAATATATCTAATTTTTGCTGGTAACTTATTAAAAATTTGGTAAGTTACAGGATGAGAGATATTTGCTGTCATATAATTAGTATTGTTTTTTCTTTCTCCAATGACAATATTAAACTACTCTGACAGTATGTTTTTAAATACTCAAAAGTAAAATACTATTAACAAAAACAAGGGTTTCAATATTATAATATTTTAATTATTCTTATGTTAATTCAGAGGGTTATATACTTGTCACACAAACCCCCCCACCCCAGCGAAAATCCCCATTTTAGACCACGGGAATATATATTTTGGTATTTGACAAACTTTTAAAAGATTTTTCTAACACGTATCATAGATCTAGTACTTGTCAATGAACCAATGCAATTTAATTTACGTTATTGAGCAAAACATGACTATTTTAAAATGGAAACTTTTTAGCACTACATGTTGGCTCAGCGCTTCTAATGGAACCACAAAGTTAATTTAATTTTTTAGTTATCTTGGAGGGTTTCATATCATGGAACAATGGCTTGAGCATGATCATATTGTAACCTTTAAATTATTTATCACACAGAAACAGTGATATTCTATTAGGCATCAAAATAATGTTGCATCTTATAATACAGTTATTTTGAGAAGATTCTGTTATTATAAAACCATCCCTTCTACACTTTTACAAAAATCTGTTCACAAAGGTAATCTTACATTAACAAAGTGTAAGTATCCTCATCCACAGTTCAAGAAAATCAATATTATAAAGAAAAAATGCCAAAGACATTGTCATGATGAATATTTCCATGATATTAATGGATATTAATTCCAATGCCTACTTGAAAATTCAAGTAGTACAGCTGTTAGCATTATTACGGCCAAGTAAATAAACAGAAACAAGTAAAAATTTAATTACCCCATTAAATATGATACAAAAACACTCTGAAATATTTTTTTTATAAATAAATTTACATCTCTACAGTGTGATTAAGAGACAGATCTGACTCATTAAGCAGTTGAAAAAATCATCTGCAGTCTGAATAATCTGAAAACTGTAGTCAATATTTTGGATAACCAAACATTTCTTTGAAGATTATGATAGAATTTGACAGTGGCAGCGAGTACAAATGCTATACAAATATATTAAACTTTTTTTCTCAAAATCAATAGTATATGAATTAGGAAAAAGTATCATTTCAGCACAACAGGGCAAGAGGTACCTGAGTATGTTTAAGATGACTGCTGAACAATTCATGATTTAGAATTATCAATTGGCTACCTGATCCAAATTCCACGTACTACTTTTTTTTTTTTTTTTTTTTTTTTTTTAGTGACACTTAAAGGATGTAATAAAAAAAAGTCAAATTAGCCAATCTAATCTTTTTTTTTTCCCATATATTTGGCTTAATTTGAGTTTGGATATTCAAGCATAATATATATTTTATAAACAAACAGCACTTGTTAAGACAGTTAATCAAATACATAATTCCACGTGGTTTAAAATTTAATATGAGACTACTTTCACTGTTCATGTTCAAAAAAAAGTTACATTTGAAAAATATCTAAAAGTGGTATCTAATGATAATATCAAACTATTGATATGGTACCATTAAATAGTATCTAACGGTTTGAATGCCAGTGATGCATTTTCATACACTATAAAAGCTCCATTCTACATTCCCATGTAGAACCTTTGAGCTTATGGAATGAATTATAATTATCAGCAAAAACAGTCTTAAAAACAGGAAATGAAGAAAAATGAAAACTGATAAAAGAGAACTTTTTTTAGTTTTTTCAGTGAATAGATTCAGATTCTCATAAGTCAGAATTGCTGATCACAATATCAACATCTCAACAACAATATTTAATTTGATTAGCATGGAATTACTAATGAAGATGATTTGGTTAGCCAGTCAACAACCATAATGTCAGTTGGTTTTATTTAGAATAAACTGTGTTCTTTTCTAATTTATTAACGCATTTTGAAAATATCTTTTTGTTGTACAGATTAATAGTGAACTGCAAACTATAAAAGATTTAAGACAAAATTATAAATTAATAGAAAATCAAATCCCAAAGAAACTTTAATTGTATTCTATTGAATAAGAGCTACTTTTTTATAATTTGAAAAATTAAATATTTTAAACACAAAACAATAGCAGTCTCAAATGAAAATTTCTCATTATGTACAAGAAAAACACATTAACAACAAAAAAAATAGTTCTTTTACTAACATTTTTAGACAATAAAAAAATTGTAGGTACAATAATAATACAAATACATATTGTTATAGCAATATAAAAGTAACCTACACATCGATTAGTATAATCATTTTACTACAGCAATGTAAAACAGAACCCTTGTGAACAAAATTATTACAACTCAACTTTTGTAATTATGATGGAAACAAAAATTAACTACAAAAAGCAATAATTTTATTCATCACATTCAATTTCCACTAGATCATAATCAACATTTCCTCTATCAGCTGTTGACCTTAGTTGGTTAAAAATAATGAAAAACTAGTAGTGCATGGAAAACCTGATTACATAAGTCGTGCCTCTTTTCTACAGAAATTGATACCACTTTTAAGAGAAGAATATTATATAGATCTATTTTCTTACTCTGTAGAAAGTTCAGTTATTTAAAGGGAACTTCAAATAAACTTCTCTAGTTTGTTTTCCTCCTTCTTTATTGTAGTACTATATCTACTGTATCTTTTGTCCCTTAAAAGATTCTACTTTTTTTTTTTTCCTGGCTACTAGTGTAATTTCAAAAAAGTAATGCAAAATTTAAAAAAAATAATTTTGTTTTACTTCTTTAACAGCAAACTGTTTGAGGCTTTGCTTAGCAGTAGATCTAAATTGTTGGTATCAGTCACCACCTTGCTAACTACAGGGGATGCAGGGTATATAAAGAGATTTTGTGAGGAAGCAGAAGCAAAGGACATAAGATGTGACAAGAACTGCTAATCCACTACAGAATTGGGAGAAACGGGAACATGTTAGATCCAAGCACTGCCAATTTCTCTTCATTGGGTGAAAGAAAAAGTAGGAATCCGAGTAACCATTCTGACACTCGTCTGAAAGCATATGGTGTGGCTATTTAATGCAATACCTGCAGCAAACTACTGAGGATAAACTAGAGAAACAAACATCAAATATAGAGTTCCTGATTCAGCAAATAGTTAACCTAGTAAGCCTACTCATGATGATGATCTCCAAACTACATAATATGGCCAGATTCCTCAGGATTACTATGTGGAATGTGAATAGGCTCACTTGTCGACATCAGGAATTAAACGCTTGATGTTTATTTAACCGTTGGATGCTATATTAATATTGGAAACATACTTTACTGATTGAAATTGTTTCCATCTTCAAAGATACTCGGTTTACATAACCAACCACCCCCAAATGGTAGGACCCATGGTGGTACTGCAATCCTTGTCAAAAATGTTATAAACCATCAACTACTGAAGTATAGGATCGATCACATCCAGGCAACCTCAGTTGAGATTCTTGCCTAGAATTTGCCTTTAATAAGTGATCTTTTAAACTGAGCACAAAATTCACAGATTGTGGTGGTAACATTGATTTTGTTTTGTTAATTTTTTTTCAATAGTTTATGACAAATCATCACGGAATGGTACATGATTCTCAAGATGCTCAACAATATTCACAACCATAAAAATTTATTATTGAAATATGGAATCGATTACAGCTACATATCATATACTTCACAATATTTATGGTTTCATTAATTGGCCAAACAAAAGCACAATTCATCGTTTGGTTAAAAAATTAGAAGAGAACTTAATATTGAAATACCATTTCATAAAAGAAATACAGGTGTCAAGGGAATAATGCTGCTGAAGTGCAAGTGTTCGTGAAATCAAAATTTATCGGTTTCACATTGTTCGCAAGAATTGGGGTCTTCAACTACAACATGGTGAATTTTGCATCAATATTTTGGTCTACAACTATATAAGATACAACTAACTCAAGAATTAAAGCCACAGGACCATTTTCTTCATAGACGGTTTGGTAACTGGACTAGAGCTGCTCAAAGCAGATCCAAATTTTCATTTAAAAAAATCATCTCTACAAATGAGGCTCATTTTTGACTTTATGACTTTCTAAGAAAGCAGAATTGTCATATTGAACAGTAGTAGAATTGGAGTGTAGGTAGATCACTCACCAAGGCTCATGTCATAACTTACTTCGCACTGATGCATCAATGGCTATCATTAAGCCTATATTTTATGTATGTACTTTATGTTTCAGTAGTAAATGTACTACTGAAAAACTTACCAAAATTAGCCATAAAATTTTATTTAGCTAATTGTCATTTTTCATCCTAGTAACATTAAAAAGCACAGGTTATGTAAAAGTAAAAAAGAGTAACAGTTAAAAATACTGCTTAGTGATATTAAGAATATCACTATCTGCATATAGTTAATCTCATAGATTATGCCAAGATAGTCCATCTATTTGAATGAAGAAAAACAGATACTGGAATTCAGAACAAATTTTTTTACTTCTGCAGTAATACTAAAAAATGCTATAGGTTCATCAATAAGTATGTACACACAATTTAAAGGTAAAATATAGAAAATTAAATTTCAATCTTTCATTGAATTTCAAAAAATAATTTTAATTGAATAGCACTGCCGTAACAAAATTACTGCAAACATAGAAATAAACATATTTAAATATAAATGAATACCTCAGATAAAAATATTACTATTAAAAAAAAGGACTCGCTTCATGTTTAAACATATATGGCAAGCTGATATTTTTGAAGTTATTATGCAATTTTTTCATTTGTGACAATCTACACATAGCAATATATTTCCATGAATATAAAAGTGGTTTTTTTTTTTATATTTTTAAACCAAATTTCATTAGGTTATTCATAATAAATAATATTCTTTTCTTAAACATCTGCAGCAATGATTTTTTTAAAATACAAATGAATCAATATTCAGATTAATATAATAATTAATGTATAATACAAAATAACACGTAATAGAAGATTGTACATCCTTTATAATAAAAATTTTGACTTTAGTTTTAACAATAAAATAGAATAGTACAACATCCAATCGGGATATTCTGTTAATAGACACTATTACATAGTGCTATTTTATAGTAGTTATGTCAACATAAAAAATAAACAATTTTTATAGCTGAGTATATAGTTTACTGAATTCAAATGCTATATTTTTAAACCAAAACAGTTAAATCATTAAGAATTCATAGGCGCTTGTCAACACTGTCACTTACTCATTCTCCTGGCAGACAGAAAGAATGTTATGTGTCAGATTTTCTTACAACTAATTGCTATAAATTTTAAAACATCATGTTTGTTGGTCCAATATAAGACTGATAAATTAATTGATGAGTGCAATTAAACCATAAATTAGATTTATTAAGTCACTAAAAATTCTAACAGTTGTGCTAATTTTTATTAAGTCCTAGCAAGCAGGAGGGAAAAGAATGGCTCTGCATCATTCAACAGTTCCATGTTAGACAAAGTAAGCTTGCAGTGACTGCATAAAGTTACTGGTGACTAGGAAATATAATTTTATCCAAATGTTATTTGATCATTATTATCAATCAATATATAAGGATAATTTGTTAGTTCACATACATAAGTTAATTTGTTGGAATATATATGAATCTCGCTATATAAGTAATAAAAATATGTTTATTAAAGTGCAGTATGGATTCTAATAACTGGAAGTTCCAATAACTAACAAAAAGCCTCATTGTGAAATATAAAACTTACTAATTATGGAAAAATATAACATATGAATGTACATGATATGTTCTATATTTATAAAAGATAACACTGTTAAAAATTAATATATTATAACTGATGATGTAAATTTATTAGCAAAAAGAATGATTAGGGAAATGTTAATAATAAATATACATAATGCTATAAGTATCAATATAATATTAAGGCAACATGGTAACATTATAGTAATCTGATTATTATGTAAAAAAAAGTATATCTTCAATTATTTACTACAGGAAGTAGCTATTACTGTTATGGAATAAAAATATTTCTCCATGAAATACTTCAAATGAAAAAAAAATTAAATCAAATTACTCAGTTACAGATGAGAAAATTCTCAAGTTAAATCACAAAGTGAAATTGAAAACATAGCATACTAATAAATAAATTATATGTTATTGTTGGGCCAATTAACTGGTGACACATGCTAACTGTTTTATAGTAGCATATCATGGCAACAGTGTCCATTAGTATGCGCAATGGACATTGTTTGTAATTTTAAAGATTTATTATTTTAATAGTTTATTCACAACACACAGCAATTGCATTATCAGTTCAAATGTCAGTACCATTCTAATTTGAATACTATTAATTAAATTAGTGTGGTAAAACAATCACCTAAATTAAAATGATTACAGTACACACATAATATACAGATGGTTCTGAATTCAGGTTCCTACTGGCAAATCTCACAGTTAATCAGCAAGTTACATTGCATAATGGATGCATGTACAATAATAGAAAATAATTCACTACAGTGCATACCTAACATTAGTATAGAATATTTTGTCCCAACATATGAAAAGCGTGGAACTAATTCCTAACCTAGGGTGAATTATTTGTTACTTCTTAGTCTATAGTGCCAGGTATATTCATTCTTACATACTTTTTATATATTTTGCACCCTTCTCTAAAATCAGGGTGATTAACCATGAGGCAACATTGAAAATTATAGAGATTGTAATTTCTGATCTGGAGCACAAAATTATACAAATAATCAAATGTCTTACCATAGTTCAAGCCCAGTACAAAACATTAACAATTAACAAATTTATCAAAGCAGTAAAAATTTATGGAGATTTCTCACTGACATAACGCTGTTCAGGATTAGTTAAATAATATTTACCTGAACTACTGGATCAGTCAGCAAGGACCTGATCTGATCCCCTGTGATTTTTTCCTTTGGGGTTTTATTTATAACGAATCTTGTGTATGTGCCTCCACAACTTAATATTACCTAATTTGAGGCAAAGAACTGAAGCACTTGTTCCTTCTATTACTCACAAATATGTCACATATTACTCACATATGTCACAAATACAAGCTAGTAGTCACAAGTATGTGATAAATTCTCATATCTGTTGGATGTGTGCTGTGCGACAGAAGGTGCTCAAAATAACCACTTGTAGGGAAAAATTGTAAGAATTATTCTTTCATTTTACTTGTGATCCATTACCAAAAGTCAAAGTTAAGAGATATAAATAGCTTTAGAACTCTGATATTTTTTTTGTACATCTGTATATTTACTAATGTAAAACCAACAGGAATCTAAAACAGGACTTCCAAAACATTTGAGAGAAATAAAAATATAAACATATTTAACATAATCAAGCACATCTTAAAAATAAACAAATTACAAATAGTTATAAGGTAAATGAAACATTAATGAATTAAGAGCAGTAAAAAAAATTATATTTTTACGATTTAAAGTAGATATAAGTTAAATGATTTGAGAGAGTATTTTGTTTAAATAATCTGAAAAAGTACAATAGATCTAACGAAACTGGCTACAATATAATAAATGCAAAAAAGTTTTTAAAATTAAATGTAAATCTTTAATAAAATAATCTGGTTATTTAAAATTTGCTGAATGTTTTATTATGACATAATTAAAAATTTAATATTTTTTTTAAAGAAGTGATAGTGATATGATGTTGATAGAAGTGATCTGAAAATGGATTCTATAAATATCAGTTTTTTTTATTTTTTTTTTAATATATTTCTTCAATTTTATTATGAGTAATATACACAATAGAATGAATAATTTGTAAAACATAAAAATATATTAATAATACAAAATAATAAACATAATAATACAATATAATACATATATAAGAAAACCCAGATACATAAACACATGCATGTATACACAGATTTACATATGTGTGTGCACACAGAGCTTACTTACATACAAATGCTTTTTTCTAATTTCACATCACAATAAATCTTTATGACAAATTTGAAGACAGATGTTGAACAACAGTTAAATTATTTGCAAAAATTAATGTAATAATGAATCAATAATTGAACTAAAAACATAATTTTTCATTATATGTTAATGATACACCTAATTTTTAGGTAATCTTATACCTATAGTCTAATAAACGGCTTTACCACACATCCTTAATTATTCGATTAACCCATTGCCTACTGACCATGCAGCAATTGTGTGGTTGTGATGTTGCAATATGGTTCAGAATACGCAGGGTCTGCATGGTCTTTTTTTGTAAAATAGTACTTGTGTAAAATTCTACTTGCCTTACAGTTGTATTTTTGTTGATTCTACAATTCATTTAGTGTTTGATTTGTGTACATTTCACATCGTTCTAGTGTTCAATCATTTTTTACCAGATCAGACAGTCAATTTTCAAGTGTATAGCTCCAAAGTAAGTTTTACCATTTTATAAGGTTATTTTAAGTTTTTTATTTTATAATATATCTATTTTCTTACTGCAGTATCAATTCATAAGTTCTAGCAGATATTTATATTGTTTTATATGACTTAATTTTTTTTTTTTATACAATAACTTGTGAAAAAAACTCTTCGTTGGTATGTAAAGTTAGGAATACATATATTTCATATAATAATGAATAATAGTTATCTAATGTTTAAAAACCAACCATACTAAATCCATGATGAAATTAATAGATTTCAGAGACAAAGTTATTAGTGAGTGTTCTTCTTGGACCAAGAGAACTACCAATACTACAAGTTTCTGCAACAACAAAAAATTCATTTGCCTTCAAAATTAAGTGGGAAAAGAAAAGCCTGTACGATATGCAAAAAAAAAAAAAAACAAACTGAGAAAATTGACACCATTTGGCTGCAAAGATTGCCTTGGTGAACCAGGCCTCTGCTTGGAACCACGTTTTAGACTGTTTCATAAATATTGATATAATAAAAGTGCTTTATTATATAAACATTTATTTGTTTTTACTGTTATAACAATTATTATGTTTTATATAGTACAGATTTTTCTTTAATATTAAGTTGCAAGTAGACTAATGTACTTCCATGGTTTACTATTATTCCACAGTTTTATATTTATTGTTTTACAAAATTTGACATAGCCTATGTGTATTTTTTATTTTTGAAATTATTTCAATTTTAAGTGTGATGCTGTATACATATATGTTTTTATACTTTTTGAGCCAAGTAGTTTTACATCATCTGACTTTATTTTTAAATTTTGTTACTAAAAATATACTAACTGCTTTATAAATACGAGAAAAAATGTATTAAAACTGTTTAAATTTTACTTATTATTAGTATTCTTAATGTTTACATTTATTTTTTTAGGTATTTGTAATAAATTCACTACGATGGACAGAAAATTTTTTTATTTTATTATAATATTGACAAATAATTGCCATTTAGTATTTTATAAAAAAAATCTAGATTTTAACTTTTTAATGTTTTATTATATAAAACGTAATATTTTTTTAAAAAATATTTTGTAAATAAATTAAACAAATTGTAAATTGCAATAGTAATTATAAATAAAATAAAAAATTAGTAAATTTATTTTAATGAATGTTATTATATTTTTCATGTTTTATGAACAGCAAAAAATATTCATAAAATATGTTATATATTACTTTTTATCCTTATTTTCACAATATATTATTAAAGATGAATTTACATGCCTACACTACAGGAGTAAAATCACTTCATGAGGCAAACCACGCAACAGGTGTATAGTGAAAATTTCCTTTGTTTTCCATCTTTATAATCACTTTTACCAAGAAATCAAGTTAATGCATAATCAAAAACACTGATTTAACAAGAAAAAAAAGAAGAAATTCCCTCCCTTAAATTAAGAATTTGATTACAAGTCCCGCAGTCAGTGGGTTAAGACATACTGTTTAAATAAAAAAGTTGCAGTTTTATTACAAACTTATATATAAAAATACACATTTAAACTGAGATATATTATTCTTTACATGATTGGTTTACTGTTTCTTCAGTCAAATCATCAGTAGATGGTTCAGAATTACTTAAAATGTAACATTTTGATGTACTAGAGTCAACATCATTATTATTTTCCTTGGATCTGAAATGACAACAAACCACACTAATTAGCAAATTTAAAGACATACCACAGTGATTGATCCTAAGCTATGTTAGTGGATATAGTTTTGTTTATAAAAAAAAAAAACTTCTTGACATTTACTGTCTAATAATGTAAAGTAATGTTTAATAATTATTTTGGATTTATAAATAAATGTTTTTATAATCTTGTGTTATATTAAAACATAACTGTTGTATTCGTATTATGGTGTTTATCTTCTGTCATGAGTTAGATCTGTAATAAACAATTACATTGTTATTTTAGAAAAAATTATACCATGAAAATATAATTAGATCCACAAAAGAGACAGAAAAAAACTGCTATAAAATTAGGCATGCCACAGACTGCAGATGTAGGCAGTAAAAAAGTCATAGTATGAAACAGGTACAACTGGAAGTAAAGAAAAGGAAAGTATGAAGATTGGCAAATACAAAAAATTTAGTGAGGATTTAAAAATATAGTTTCTATTACAGAGGAATAATCACATTCCCACAGAGGGAGGAAGAGAGAGAAAGGTATGTCTATGTGTAAGGTAAGGTATGTGTATGTATGTATGTATATATCATGCAACTGAATCTATAATAAAAGAACTAGGCTTCACATTCACTATGAATTTCAAGATAAATGGGAGCCAGTGTTCATTATTACGCCTAATCAGATTGACTAGTGGAAGAAACACAGGCAACTGACAAACTATAGACAAAAATTTTCATCAAATAAAGAAAATTTAGATAACTTAAAAAAATTCAGTTAATTGAAAAAAAGGTTCTCTCAAGATGATCACACTTATTATCGAAAAAAGTCAGGTATTAATTTCTGTATATTGTTATCACACAATTTCTAAGAAAAAGAAGTATCTGTACTAATAGATAAGAGAATTAAAAATATTGATATGATTGCAACAGCTACAATCATAAACTAAAACCTGCACTGAAAGAAAAATCAAAACTCCTAGAATAATAAAAAGAACACAAATAATAATGGAAATTTTTGTGAAATGCCTATTTAGTATAGGAGTTAACAAAACTCTATGATAGACAGCAAAATACAAAAAGGAGTAGTTTTTTATCAGTCGTACCTCAGTAAATGTATTTCAGTAAAAAGGTTTCCTGTAGGAAAGCTTTCAATCCTCTCCAACTCTTCATCACACAGTAATACTAAAGAGCATTGTTACGAAGACATATGGACTCTTACTTCTGATACAAAATGTAACATTCCTATTTCATCAAATGAATAAAGCTACATTATATTTCATCAAATATAATGGCTGCAAGAAAAAGAAAATATCAAATATCTCTCATCGATACAATCTTCTCATGCTTAAACTTATAAATTAAAATAAGTGAAAATATATAGTATATATATATATATATAGACTAGATATATACGATTGGATGAACTCCATTCCAAATAACATGCTCCTCACATAAAAAAAAGAACTTTTCAGTAAGTAATAGTTTATTTTTATACTGTTAGAGAAAGTAACTTGTACGATCAACAAGCAGAAAATATTCACTTACTATTTATTTTACTTAAATTTTTAAGCAAAATTTACACCTTTTCAAATAAAAATATAGAAAAATTATTAAATTATTTAATAAAAATGTTATTATTACTTACCTATGGGTCTTTTGATGTCTTATCATAGTACCTTTGCTACTAAAAGTTCTTTTACACACAGGACATGGAATCAGTCTAACTACAGAATGCATCATTTTTACATGTTTACTTTGATTAGAACGTGTTTTGAATGTCACTCCACATAATTCACACAGGAATGGACGCTGAGTCGTATGTACAGTCTGCAACAAAGTAAATTATCATAATAATTATAGTACATCAGTGAATAGTATAACAACACAAAACATTTAAACAGAAATATAAATAATTAACAGTACTTATTACTCAGATATAAGACAAAGAGTTAAAACTAAAAAACTGTCATTCAACCTGGAATTTTATTTGTACGTTCAAGTTTTGTACAACTAAGACATCAGGCGTCTACCAAATTTCCTGGATGCAATTCCTTAATTTGTAATTGTACCCCCACAATAATCTCATTCCCAGTACACTCTTAAACAGAACTGCATTGAATTTCACTAATCTATTCTACAATCAATCTACTGATAATGAAAATAATATCCTACTTGTTTCCTCATTAAAATCTGAAAACACAATTTTCACCATCTTTTATAATAAATAACAATCAACTTGGTAAAATGTTTATTTACTGACCATCAAACGATCAATGTATGACAGAGACTGTAATTCTATTCAAGGAGAATACAGTATATTTTTACATTTTGATAATATTTATATTAAATTACACTCCTCTTAGTACTTTTCTTTTTTAAAAAAAGAAGATTATTACTGAAGGAATAAAAAAATAAATTATTTTATAAATTATTATAAATTTCTTATTTATATATCAACAACAGGCTAATAGTTACTGATAGACAATAATGAATTATGAAGTGTGTGAAAAATACCATGCCAGACCAGGATTTGGTGTCAAAATCGCCAAGCAAATTTTGTAAAAATCAACACCTCAGCCAAACACAGAAAAATGTTATTTTTATTCAGTAAGGAACTATTTTGGATTATCTAAAACAAAAAAGGGAAATTATTTTGATAAAAATTGATTTTTAATGTGTGCCAATCACAATGTAGGCAAATCTAACTACTAAAGCTTAGCTGACTCGACACCTGTTAAATAAATATACACATATATTGCTTATTTATCTTCTCACACATTTACTATACTTTATAAAATACATTGCTATTCTCCAATTATAAAAAAATAAGAGATCCCACAAAAAGTATATAATTAATTGTACTTCACTTTAAAATTAAGATCAGTTTTATTTATTTATTTTTTATTAAAAAATGTAGTTTATTTATTTACTTTACTTTTTTATTATTGAAGTAATAATTAAATTTTTCTCCAAACAAAAAATCATAGATTTACTGTAAACTGTTTTTAATCTTGCAACTAAGACTTAACGAGAATTAATAGATTATTTTATAAAAATATCAATAAGATCTATTTTTAAATGCGAAGTTTGACAAATAAAAATCAAGATAACTGGCTAATTCAGTTCAGTTTTTAAATAAACAAAATAATGCAAAAATTATTTTTTTAGTTACTCCTCCTTACTTTTCTCTTATAAATTAATTTTTCTACAACTGAAACGTCTCTGAATGTTGGAGAATAAAAGGATGTAAAGATAAAATGGCCAGATTTACATACATATAACAAAAATTAAAAATTAAACATTCCTGGCAAGATGGAGACATGCATAGTGTTGAAGAAAATATACCTCCCGACATTCTGTTGAAATGTCACAATAAACAATTCACTGGTGTAGTTATATGTATAATATGTAATAGTCATATCACAAGTGATTATAACAAGTAAAAAAATCAATTTTATGTGACAAATGTACTCATAATTTGTGAAGAACATCAAAACCTTAACCTAACCTCAATTTCCAAACAAGAGTTAATGCTGACAGAATTATAACAAAATTGAAAAATTTAAAAAGATAAAAGCAAAATAAAAAAACTTGAAGAGAATAACAAGTATAAAAATACATATATAAAACCTTAAAACAGGCATATAATGAATTGAAAGCAAAACAAAATACTAGAGTAGATGACACAAACTCATAATTTACTGTTAACAAAAAAACCAAAATAATATTCACATAAAAGTACAACATTTAGAAAAAATAAATACTAAATAAAAAAAAAATATATATATTCTGAATAAAAACAGAACTTGCCGAGCATAATAAATATCTCAAAGATAAATTAAAAAACATCAAGCAGTAACACTTTTAAAAGCAAACAAATCAAGTGTGATATTGAAACCTATAGATACATCAAGTGATACAGAAACCATGTATACAAAGGCAAAGGAAATACTGAATGGAGCTTAAAAATTCAAATAAACAATATCTTTACTGCAAGAGAAAAGATTACTGTTAAATGCAATATTGCTACTGATGTTATAAAAGTGCAGAGTACATTAAGTAATGATGCAATAGGGTTAAATACTGAAATTGTAACATTAAAACACCTAGATTAAAAATATTAAATATCGACTTGAATGTAACTTATAAAATAAAGAAGGCATTGAAAAAGACATAATCACAGAAATAAAGTGGCAGATGATGGAGCAAGTAAAAATACTGCAACAAATATTTTAGCAAAAATTCTACCTGTTGGAATTTCACAATATGAGAAAGTAATAATATATCATACCAGAAGATAATGAGTGAAAAATGAATATTTATAGAATATAATAGGTTTCAAATGGTGAAAGATTTCAAATTAAATACATGTTACAAATGTGATAATTATGGACAGAGTGGCAGTAAATGTATGTCTGATTAGATGACACAATTGTTCAATGAATCATCTCGATAGAGAATGTAAAAATAAATCTAGTCCCAAGTGTATAAATTGCTTACACTCTTGGAAAATTTAATGAAAAATTTAACATCAAAAGGAATGCTGAACATACTGCTACCAATTACAAAACCAGAGTAACCTATGAATATTTACTTCACAGAGTAATTCAAAAGACTGACTACCCATTTATATTCAGAAATGGAAAGTAAAAACACACAGTAAAATGAAATACAAGAAGCATTTTGTGAAATAATTTTTGATCCACAGGATGAAACCACAGATGATATCATAATAGAAGAGTTAACTGCAAAATAATGTAAAAGATTTAAACAAATTACGTGATGTATGTAACTTTACAATCAATAAATGTATAAACTTTAATCAATAATGACTTTTTTTATGAGTTTATTTTGCATTTTTAGATAATTATTATTTTCTTACAAATCATATATAGGTTTTATTTAATTTAAATTTTTTTTTTTTGTAAATTTTATAACTGTAATAATAATTATTTTCTTGTTTTAAAGGACAATGTTATCAATAATTTCTTCTAATAGCCATGAAAAGTAATAATGTATTGTTTTAATTAATGATAATTTATTTTATTATGCAAACAATGAGTAAATTAATAACGATAGATCAAACTTCATTAGTGATTTCATTTAGTTTTGATAGCCATTATTTTTCATTTTGCTTTCACTATAAATTTATTTTTCATTGTTATTACAAAACTTTGGATTTTCATAATAGGCTACGTTAAATTACATAGTTTTTGATACACCAATTTTAAATTTTGTTTAGCATTTATAATTTTTTATTAGTTTTTTGATATAAATATGGTATTTAGTAAATAATTAATCAAAATTCTTTCTTTTGTTAAATTATTTACATTTCTTTTACTTTAGAAATCATAAATGAAAAAGTACATAAAATGAATTGATAAAATATTTATTATTTTGCATTATTGTTGTACCTTATTCTTCTTCTAATAAAGGACGTAGTGCTTTTTTCCTCAAACATCTTCTATAACAATTTTCATTTTTTACTACAGAGGTAAAAATGTCCTGTATTTTGAAAACAAACTGAAATTTTAAAAAAACTGAAAACGTAGTGTTAAACTTGATTATAAGGTTGTAATGACTGACCTAACAAAACCGGAAAATAACTTTTCTAGAAAAAGAGCCAGCTGGACAAATGTAAAAAAAAACTTTCATTTAGCTCTCCTGTAAAATTTGCATTTTGTGACATGATGCTCTTGACCTCCCATAAACAGAACTATGAAAATGAGAAAATGTTCATAATAAAGTTATCAAGTGTCTCAAAAAAAAAAAAAATAGTAACAAAACTCAGTTACTCAATAGTTACAAAAAAAAAGTACATATTAGAAAAAATCACATTACACTATAAAGAACTATCACATAAATATGTTCATAACAGTTCTATTACATGAAAAAAAACAATACTTTGCCTAAAGTCAACAATGAAAAACAAAAAAATAACATGTATTTATATAAATCAGTATTTTATTTCAATTTGTTACCACATGAACTTAAAAATAAACGCTTCAAATATATTGGTTAAGTTTTTCCAGGCTGTTTACAGATGATTAAGCATCTCTGCAGGGTTCAATGTATAGTTATGTAATATTTTATGTAATTATGTATGGTATCTTATTCTGTAACCTGGTAATGACCAATAAATAAATACAAAACTGTTTTTAAAAACAAATCTCAAGATATTTACTTCAATTTAAGTTTTTTAAACCAAGTAACTTTTTACTCACTCTTGCAACTATCTGCAATGATACATGAACTTTATTCAATACTTGTGGCATCAGCTGATGTAATTGAACTTTTTTTTTTAGTTAGGAAGTCATACATTTAGCAGATAGTTTATGTTAACTGCCAGGAATAATTTCAGCTGATACAATAAACACAATAGCACTAATGTCACTAAAATTGATCCAGTTGAGAAGGTAACCTCTTCTGCAAGTTCTCTGACAGTCAATTGGTGATTTTCATGCACCAGTTCATTGATTTTCTGAATGTGGGTGTCATCAGTTGAAATCAAAGGCCTTCCTGGTTCAGGGTCATCTTCAACTGACCGATAACCACTTTTAAATCGTGAAAACCATTCGTAACATTGCATACAACCCAGAGCTCTGTAAGCTTGTTTCAAAAGTTGAAACATTTCTGTGAAAGTTTTCCCCAGTTTCATGCAAAATTTTACATTGTATCGTTCCTACTGAAAATCACACATTACAAAAATCACTACTAACACATTGCATTCAAATAATAACACGAAAACTAAACGTGATATCAGCAATCCAAGAACATGTGGTTACAGGGGAGTTTATGTGGACACAATGCTCCCAACTGCATATCACTAAATATCTCTGTTGACGCATAATTAAAAATGTTCGGTTATTTTATGAACAGACCTCGTAATAATCTCAAAACAGTTTCTAAATAAACAGAAATAAAAAGTAAAAAAAATTAATTTTACCATATGTTCCTTCAACTGTGTAGATGAACGGCATACTTTATTACAATGAGGGCAAGTAAAAGTTGGTCCACTTTCACCATGAATCATCTTATGTTGCTTTAATGTGTCATGTCGTTTAAATGATTTTCCACAGTGATGACATAGAAATGGTCTCATTAATTTATGCACATCATTTGTATGCCTCTGTAAATGGCCCTTATTCTGTGTCTTATAAGCACACTGAAAAATAATAGCATCAAAATTATATTTTTTCCATAAAATAATAATCAGTTTACAAACATTCAAAAATTAAAAATGAATTTTTATGAGCTATAAAATATATAGATATTTTTTTCTTTTAACTAGATGACATGTACATATTCTGCCAATACTCAATTTTATTTATTTTTTCACGTTTCTTAAGGAAAAAGTAAATTTAAGATAAACAGACCACAAAACATAAACCTAAGAAAACAGATATAATACATATTTATGTAAAATAAATTTTATTAAAATCTTCTTGACCGATAAAACAAACTGAATGGAAATAAGTCACGTCTAACACAACAGCACTCCTTCAGAAGGATCACAATATTGGTTTTTTTAAAAATATATTTAAATAACTTCTAACTTCACAATTAAACACATATTTTAAATTCCCCTTTCTAATGACCGACACAAAAATATATCAATTAATTACACAACATTTATAAATGAGAAGCATATCCATGTGCAAGATTAAAATGATTATTTGAAATCAATCCATTGCCTGGTTTAACAGACACAGATATAGTTTATAATATCAAATGTGATGCTGTTTCTTAAAGGCAAAATGGTGCTCTTTTCAGATTATCTTATTATTATTTTGATTTTCAATCACATTCTTATAAATATATATCTTTTGCTTTTTTTTCTAATGATAATAAAGTATGGCAATACTAATTAAATATGAGAATAAATGTGGTTCAAAATAACCAATTAACATGATTTAACCATACACTTCTAATTATATAAATTCAATATATGCCATCTAAGAAAAAAAAAATCAACATGTACTTTCTTATTATTATCATAATCTTAATTACATTCCTTTCCTTTTATCTAACTACTACACGTCAAGCTGCAGATTGAGACCTCCTCTTAACTTTACTTCTCCTATATTCTTCATTGAAACCTTCTTTACCTCTGTTTTCTTTTCAGGTCTTCCTTCACATTATCTATCAATTTTTTTTCTAAATCTTTTTTGTATTATAACTAAATAAAATATTTATTTTGTTACTATTCACTTGGCTATGTCTGAAATATACACTTTTTATTAACTTCAATTCATAAAAAGTGTTCAACTTAAAAGAGGCCCCATCACTTAGTAGTTTATATTAAATGCATATTTTTGTTAAAATGCATATACTGGTGTGAGATGGGTAAAATAATATGGAAGATGTTGATACGATTGGAGCTGGAGTGATGATGGCTGTCTACTGCCTACACATTTGAGTATTTCCAGTCTGTGACAAGCACTGGCTTTTGAATAAGGTTGTGTAATTGTGTATTGTTTGTTAAAATGCAGTTAACTATTGAAGAATGTGTATTTGTGACGGAAACTTATTTAAAGACAAAATCTCATGTTGTGTGTAAGCAAATTTTCAGGGAAAAATCTGAAAAGGAAGCACCAGTGAAAAGTGTTTTCAAAAGTTAGTTAAAAAATCACACATGACAGGAGTTGCCAGGAACTCAGTCAAACATTTTGACAAGTGTATAGATGTGGATGAACATCATTTTCAACACCTTCGGTAAATTATTATATAAATGGTTTGTCAATGAGCTATTATTTATAAATTAAACTAAGTGAAAGGAGCCTCGTTTAAGTTCAACACCCTGTAACTTAGCTAATAATCATCACAGCTTTATTTCAATTTCATCATCTCTTCATCCTTCAGTTTGATTTTGATTTCATAAATTTAAAATGAAAATATAACAAAAAATTTAATTCATTTAATAGGTTTTTAAAATTTCTTACAGAAAATTCATCAAATATAATTTCTCACAGTGAATAGAAATTCACTAATACAAGAAAACATGTTTAATGTTATCTAGGATAAAATTTAATTTAATTTTTAAAGTGAAATTTATTTCTTTTTTTTTCAAACTTCAAATTTTCTATTTATTTATTAGTACAGGTGAATAAATCAGAATTTATCAATTCAGCAAACACGTGAGTTTTCAGAATGATAAGAAAAATAAGACAAGCACATGAAATTTCAAATATCAAGCTGATTTACAAATAAGTTAAGGTTCATAGCACAAACCTCCTTTTATTTATTTTGCACACAGCCCTTCATACCAGTAAAATATAAGTCAATAAAAACTATTAAATGTTTTCTGCAGGGCATCCACACACCCTATATATTTTACTGTCTGTTCTACAAATGTGAAAAAGCAACAGCCAATCTTTGTAAATACAGATATACACTTTTCTAAAATTTCAAGATTCGGATTGAAAGATACCTCATTAGCCGTTTTCAAATCTCTCATTCTGTTTTTAAGGCAAATTAGTAATTACTCAAACAAACAAGTAAATTGATGTCCAACAGATTTGTAGGACAAGTGAAAACCAAAGATATAAATATTGGCACCAGTATGTTTAATAATCAGTTTAAAGATGTAGCTATTTAAGATTTTTTTATATTAATTTTTAGGAAATTCCAACAGTCTATGAAGTAAGTACCAGACATGTTAGATTCCTAATGAATTTTTTCTGGACAAGTTCTACTTCATTCCTTGTTAATATGATGTCATAATTACAAATCACACAGCATTAACCTACAATCAGAATAAGTCAAATAATCCTTCACAGAATTTTGATATTTGTGCTGATTCATTCAATCAATCTAAGATTCTTCTTGCTAGAAATGGCTTATTTAACTGAAAATTATGCTCTCAATGTGATCAGTAAAATGAAATACTGTAACACTCTCAATATCCAGTTAACTTGATGTTAACAGTAGGTTCCCCATGAAACAGTTACACTTCTTTGACAGCACCATCTTTCTAATGAAGGTACAGTTTTTTTGAAATGAAGCAGTGTTGAATTATATCTACAAAATTTAATTAATATCATCTTACAATATAATTTTTACCTAGTTCACTATTTATCTCATAGCTTATCTTAAAGTCATCTGCAAAAAATAAAAAGTTCAATATTTTCCCTGAGATAATAAATAGAACAAACAGAAGAAGTCTAAGATTCAAGTCCTGGGGAGTGCTGCGTTTAGTATGGAATTATTTTGATAAGTAAAGTATCTCTTTAAAGGTAGACAATGTATGACTGCAACCAACAGTGATTTTAAATAAATCACTTCTTAAAACTTTTAAGCAAGAAAAATACGGTTTTACTGAAAATACAGATCAACTGTTAAAAAAGTGGTCAGGCATGTACAACAAACAATCTAAATCCATTAAATAAAACCCTAATTGTCAGAACTAAATAGGTAATATTATCATCATCATTTACTCCTTAACATAAATGTATTAATGACAAATATCTTATTATTATTGAATTTAAAAATATTCTAAAAATTTACAGTAAAACTTTGAAGAAATATCTCAATTTGCTTACAGTGATCTACAGCCAGTAACAAGCTCATTCTTATACAAGAAATGATATAAAGAATTCATACACATTTTTAAAAGAATCAGGAACAAGGGTGGAAGGAAGTCCAAGGAAGATAAACTGCAACAAAAAAAGCGGTTTGTTCGTATGGTTGGACAATTTTTTTTTTAATAATTTATTATCTATTTTTAAATTGTTCAACCAGTTCAGCATCTATACCATATTATTAACCAGCAAAGATGAAACTTTCTAATATGTTCACATATGCAACTACCAAATTGTACAACAAAAACTGCTTTACATTTTTTCTCTTTATTCATTCTTTTTTTTTCTAAAACAATAACATAAATACATAGATTATATCTATGCAGAGCCCAATTTAATCTAAATTTTAAAATAACAGTATTAGTCCAGAGCTGCCTACTGTGTTGCCCACAGTGACACCAAATTTTCACACAAGTCGGGTATTATTTTTTTGAGATAACTTAAAAACCAGACAATCTCTGTTCTCCCACATGTTAATATAGTTTATTTTTAAACAACTAAGATTACGAGACAACCAAACTGATAAAATTCATTGTATACCAAAAGATATATATATACTAATAATTTAAACTGATCAGTCAATAGCAGTAACCAAATTTTACAAACTTGAAAGTATAATTTAAATAATCACCAAATAAATAAATAAAAAATAAATCTTTTATACTACAGTTAAATCTCATAAAAAGGACATCATAAAGTCAGTTTATTTAAACTTTACTTTGAAAAGTATGTTATACTTAGTTGTAATGAAGAAAAAATCGCATATTATGCAATGCAATTATTCTGTCTTATCTTTCACCTAGACCTACTGTAGTTGCATTCCAGTGATAACAAAATCAGCAGATAAAAGAAAATCTTAAGGCTTTTACAATATTCCATGTAATAACACATGGAGATTTAGAAAATAACATGCACCATAATGCTGAAAAAAAAAGTAGTAAATAAAAAGGTTCGTAATTACAACAAAAAAAAATTGTACATGACTTAAAGAAGTCAATGATGCTTGTTGTATTGTTTTCTTTGGGTAAATATTCTATTTCAAATAATAAATTGAGAACTGTCTGTGGAACATCTTTGGTTTTTGGACATAAATTTTTAAACTTTCAACTTCTCAAGATGCTTCACTACCTCTGTTGAAGATACAGTTTCAAATTTTTTTCTTCCTCCTCTTCATTAGTTTCTTGCAATTGTGCCATGGTCACAAATTCAACAACTTCACTCTCTGTTAGGCGGTGACTTGTTTCAATTCCAGTATCAATGTTGATGTAAGTCATCAAAAATGTTAATGATGATGATTGCAGCCCTCCAATACACCAATCCATTTGTATTCCCTGCACGATGTTGATTTCTGTGGGGACTTTCAATTCAACATGGATAAGAATGCATTGAACTAGTAGATACTTATGAAAGTAGAACTTTACATTACAAATAATTTCCTGGTGCAGTAGCTGCAATACAGATATGCAGTTAGCCGGGTGGAATTTAAGTTTAATATTTTCTAATTTGCAACCTTTTTAATGAGCAGAGAAATTATTCACCAACAATAGAATTTTCAGTTTTTGTTTACCCAAGTTTTTGTCCATTTCAAGATCCAGTCTACAAATAATTCTTTGGTCAATCATGTTCTACTATTGGCTGCTTATTTTACTGGCAGAGATGCCACACCTTTAAAGCATCTAGGCTTTGTAAATTACTCTACAACCATGGTTTTCAGTTTGTCTATACCATTAACACTGTAACAAAATAATGCTGATAGTCTTTTTTTTGACTGTTTGCTACCTACACACTTCTCTCCACTGTTGATGTTATTTTATTATATAACATCTGACAAAAAAATGCAGTTTCATCTGCATTGAAAATATCTTTTGGATTGTAATTTTCAATCACATTATTTTGATGATCTTCCTTCCACTCACAAGCAGCATCCATATCATCTTTAGCTTCCTAACAGTCTTCCAAGAGTAATTGCTTGAAAATCCTGTACATTTAACAATGTTGCAAATTTTCTTGTTCTGCTTGAAGCACTAGCCCAGAAACAGTAATGCTACTAGATCTAACCTCTTTAAACCATGTGTCTACTGTCTCTTCCGTTTCATGACAGTCCCAAAGACAAATCTTCTTCTTACTGGGGCAGATTACAGTATTTATAAATTTTTAGTTTTTCCCTTGTCTTTTATTACTGCCAATAAAGATGTTGACTTCATATTGTAAGCACGTGTTACATCAACCTGCTTTATATCACTTTTGATCTTTTATATTGTCTCCACTTTCCATTCTATGTGAACTGCTTTCTTTTTTTTATTTCCATTGCAATAGGGCAGTAAACCAACAATTATCAAAAGTCCTGATATATCTCTTTTCAAATTCCATACATGAACACAACTACAAAATTTACTTATAAGATTAAAGTGTATTTACCATCTTTATGAAGATTTACAGAGCCATTCATGCTTCAAACAGTATTATTGATTAGCTCCAATAGATGTTATCAATAGCTGAACGCTGCATACATACCAAAGAACATATTAACAGAAGTCTTACATGTGTAATGTGTAAAAGTGAAATATCCGTGTAATGTGTTTAAGTAAATATGAAGTCCATTATTATTACATTTCACTATATTTCAATGCATATCAGGTAGATAAAAAAAAATTAATTTCACATATAAATTTTCAAATAAAATTAATAGTGGAGACACCTTTAAATAAAATATGATTTATTTAACATATTGCACTGTTGATTTTACATATAATTGATAAAGTCTTTTTAATAACCAGCTGATGATGAAGTAAAATAATATGCAGCACTCCTATAAGAAATTCTCATTTTTTTTAGAGATTTGAGGTATTTCAATATTTTGCAACATACACATCAGTAGTGGTTACATTGAATAACCCTCTGCCTCAAACATGAATATTCAGCAGTAGTTAATTTTTTTTAAGTTAACTAAATTTTTTAAATTTCAATGAACAGCATGAAAAACATAACATTTAAAATTATTAAATATTACAATAAACTTTCTTCTTTGTTTCTGAAAATGAATCATTTAATACTTTTAAATTATATGAATGGAACTAACATAATTTTAAATATTGAAAAACATAGAAAAATAGAAAATTAGACTATATAAAGTGAGGATAAGATAATATTTTATTCCTCACAATATTCTGGACTTTAATAAAAAGCATATGACTTATCAGATAATTTAAGAAAAAAAAAAATTAAAGTAAAGCAGCTTGTCTCAATTTATTCCTGTTTCTGCATAAATAAATTCGCACAGAAATTGCAACCAGTGGTTCACCAGAGGTCTGCAATAGTTCAATTAAACTTTTCTTAATGGACTTAACACAACCTGAGATAAAAAAAAAAAAAAAAACAGAATTTTCAAACCGTTTCCAAATAGAAATTATTTATATTACCACAACACTACTTTTTTTTTTAATGATGATGTCATATGGCTAGAATAGATTATGTACTTATACCCAACACACATTGAAATAAAATTATAACACAAGTGTTCAATAAAATTAAATTGCAGTAAGAAAAAAATCAACCAAGAAATTAATTACTTTTATACTATAAAACATATAGAAAAACATAGCTTAATTTAACAGCTTACTAAATAAATAAAAAGTTGAAAACTGAGGTCAGTGTAAGTCTACAAAGCTGCTTTCAATCACAGAATTTATCGAACCAAATTACCTAAACAGTGACTAAAAGAAACTAAAGAAAAGCCATGAAAGATCAAATGAACAGGATTAGATAAGCACATATTACAGTAATACTCATACATGTACCTGTTTTTAGTGTGGTAAAAGAAACAGATTCTTTAATTCAATTTCAGATTTGGGTTCATTTTCAAATTCACAGCTACATTAAAAAAATGATTCCCCTGTGAACCCACCTTTTTCCTTCTTCAAAATTGGTTTACATTTGGATGGCTTGAATAAGAACAACACATAAATATTTTTTTCAAATATTCAAAGTGGTGTTTTTTTGGTAATTAGGAAAAATGTTAATTTTGGAATAAAACTGTAAAATTTGATTTCTCTTGGTTGAGTTCTGCTGCATAACAAATTAAAACCTACTAAAAGAAAATTGTATAATCTAAAAACCGTAAAAAAATCTACAGATTGGAAAAAACTAAAAATTTAGATTTTCAATATGATTTACAGCAGTGGTTCCCAAACTTTTCTGAGTCGTAGCACCCTTTTTCAATTAAAATGTTTCCATGGCGCCCCACCCTAAGTAAAAGTATGACTACTCATAAGTTAGAGATAAAAATAAATAAAATTCATGTATCTTCATTATTTTTTTACTTTATTAACATTAAATTAATAATTATAAATGTCTTGGTTCAATTAATTATGAAGCTTTTACAATATTTGACGGCACCCTGTGAAGAAGTCGCAGCTCCCCGGGCACCATGGCACACAGTTTGTGATCACTGATTAACAGGAACAATTTGTAAACCAAAACTTATTGTAATCTCTATCATGAAAATTAAAAAAAAAAAAATTCCTCACTCAGTTGATTTATGTGAAATGAGCCTGTCTTCTGTAAGTTTTAAACAAATGAAATCACATATTAATCAGAGTGATACAGACATTGTGATCACTATCTTATTAAAGTGAATTAAATAGTTCTTGAAAAAGTGTAAAGACACAATGACATGGTTTACTTTTCCTAATACAACACCCAAATCACAAAAAATTATTTTTGATTCCAAAACATTAAAGAATATTTTTTTAAAGCAGATCAATAATATATACCATTACATGATAAAAAATGAATGAAATAAAACATAAAATCCATATTTTAATTTTGTTTTTTTAGATGTAAAAACTACTTAAGAGAGATAAAAGATACACTAATTTTTTTTTAAATATTCAATAAATTCTCCTTTACCAGATTGCAATTCCAAAACATTTTTGGTTTTATTTGATTGTGTACATGACTATGACTCTTCAATTCACGCATTGATCCACCCACAAAATTACACTGACAACACTGAAAGTTAGGTTTCTGAAAAAAAAAAAAAAATTTTTAAATAATTCATACACATCACTTTTTTTTAAATTTTATTTACCTAATAACTGTAACATAAAGCTGCAAATTAAATACAGATGTAGTCTCAAATCCAAACATTTGCAATTATAAAAATATTGATCTGAAAATACATCACTTAATTATGAATTTATGTTTTAACTAGACCTAAAAAACTGTATAATACAAGCCATAGTGTATAATAAAAATATAAAAACAAACCAGATACTTAATTGATGGATAGATTAAACAATAAATAAATTATTAAAGCTGGCTTTAATTGTGAGAGGACTTGAGTGCTCAGTGATACAGAGTAACTGGACCAAAGGTGCAATCATATCGAAGAGTTATCTGTTGAGAGCCAGACTAAGGAATGATTCCTGAAAGAGGGTAGCAGCTCTTTCAGTAGTTGTTAAGGGCTTTGTCAGGAGAACTTAAAAGGGCCATATCAACATCACTCAATCTTCTGAGTTCTGCACAGCTGAAAGCAATGGAAAACGTAGCTCTTTGCATTTTCATGTAACAAAGATGGAGGTGCCTTCCTTGGTAAAATATTCCGGAAGTAAACTAGTACCCCACTCGGATCTCCAGGTGGGGACTACTAAAGAAGGGGTCACCAAAAAATTAAAAAATAAAATTCTATGAGTTGGAGTCAGGAATGTTAGAAATCTAAAAAAAGGTTGGTAGGTGAAAAAATTTAAAGAGGGAAATGGATAGGTTAAATGTAGATATAATAGGAATTAGCGAGGTTCAGTGGGGAAAGGACCTACTTTTGGTCAGGTGGTTTTAGAATAATTAACTTAATGATAATGAAATGTAGATTGAGGTTTAAAAATGTGAAGAAAAGGTGTCAGATAAATCAGTGGAATTTGGAAAAGCTTGAGGAAGAGGAGGTAAAGAAGATTTTTGAGGAATATATCACAAAAGGTCTGAGTAAAAACAATAAGGCAGAAAATATAGAAGAACAATGGGAGAATGTTAAAAAGGACATTCTTAAATCATCAGAAGCAAACTTAGGCTGAACAAAGAGAACTGGTAGAAAACCTTGGATATCAAAGGATATATTGGAGCTGATGAATGAACACAGAAAGTATAAGAATGCTGGCCTCCAGTATTACGAACTGCAGACCATGTCACCTAGATATACACAACAGACCTTTTGCCAACAAGAAATCTTGGACCTTCGGTCTGAATTTGCCACATAAATATGGAAAGCATAAGTTACTTTAAGAGCCAGTATTTATCTAAACTACTGAAGAACGAAAAAACTGAACTGGTCGCAATCCAGCACATTGTAACACTGAGGAACAATTGCAAAAAAGAGGCAAAATATCTGGATATGAATTGCTTGGTGCCACATATCATGATGCGTACGACGTCACTACTTATGTTAGACGCGATACAGAAAACACTACTCTCATCCCACCTCCACAGGCAATAAAATTCATAATGTTGTAGTTAAAATCGGAAGTATAACAGTGTCCAACATCTTACTCCTTTATTTTTCCTGTTTAGCCTCCGGTAACTACCGTTTAGATAATTCTTCAGAGGATGAATGAGGATGATATGTATGAGTGTAAATGAAGTGTAGTCTTGTACATTCTCAGTTCGACCAAGACTACATCTATAAACCACCAGCTGTCTCGTGGCCAACGTCAGTAATCCAAATACAATCTCACTCTGCAGTCTACTTGGGCGATTTTAATAGCCACCATGAGCAATGGAAATATAAAGACTGTGATGCGAACAGTGAGGCTCTAGTGAGATGGGCGAGGATGAGAATCTTAGTCCTGTCTTTGATGCTAAAGACCGATTTACTTTTAAATCAGCGCCTTGGAGGCAGGAATATAACCCGGATCTATGTTTCATCTCAACTAACCTGAGACCTTGCGTCAAGAATGGACCACAAAGCAGAATAACCAAATCCCATGTATTACTCAAAAGCTGCCGGGTTTTGACTTGCCACATAAGACATGGTCAACGCTAAAAAGAATACGAACTCAGCATGGTAGGTGTGCCTATTTCCTATATAAATGGGGTAAAACACTGATGCCCCTTTGCGAGTGTGGTAAAAATCAAACTGTTAAACACAGGAAGATTTCCTGATGGCAACTCCAGAATCAGTACCTTGTATTAATTTGTTAGATGTTTGTTTGCAATTTTTAACTGTAATTGTTGTTGTGTCTTGGTACCATACGCTAAATAAATAAATAATTTATTGTGTAATGTTTTTTTTTACAATTAAAGGTTAATAATTATTAATAAATCAATATATTTCAATTAAAAAAAAAAAAAAAAAAAGTTAAAAAAAACGAAATTAAATCATGTGCCCTCCCCCTTGTAAGCCAAAATATTTCATTAATTAAAATTTTATTTGGCTATAACTCCAGAACTATTGAAAATAAATACCATATACTGTTGAAAAGCTCTCAATGAGGGTATTACTGTAGTTAAGAAAACATCCAAAATCCAAATTTCTGTAGATTTTGTAGATCAGCGAATCGTTTTTGAGTTATGCGAGATACATTGTACGTACGTATAGACATCACGCCAAAACTAATCAAAATGGATTCAGGGATGGTCAAAATGGATATTTCTGTTGAAATGTGAAATTTTTCATGATTAATTAATTTGTACAAAGAAGTATTGGATTGTAATTGTATTAAGCTGTATCATATGCATTCAAAAATTTAAAAACAGAGGAATCACTTCTGTATGGTATATAGGTGGCAGAACAAAGTTCAGTTTATACCTTCCCTTACCACAAATAAGCTGGGTTGATAATGACTTGAGATATATAGTTATACTTGTAATATTTCCTTAGTGGCTTCCTAGCCAGCTTCCAGCTAACTCTTTCACAACTTTCAGAGTTTTTAGCTATTTAATGTATCGGAAGCATATTTGTCATTCAATTCTCTGTATGACTCAACAAAAAAACAACAAAAATCAAAGTTACGCTGAACAACAACCAGATCACATTCAAGATCACATTCAAGTAAATAGAAAAAATTAAACGTACCTATTTCAAAGAGCCAAACATATCATTATAGTATAGCAATGTGACAAGCCCACTCAGATTACCAGAGGGACTGGTTACATAGTGAAAATCATTATCAGTATCTGGAAAATACTCTATCTGACCAGTACCTCAAGTACAAAAATACTTTAAATGTGTTACAACTATTACGAAGCAGGAATACTAATGTAAATCAACAAGTTAAAATGTATGGTATAAGTATTTTATCAACATTTAATATTTCTTTACAAATCAAAGGATAAGGATGTATACTCACATCTGTAGAATGCTTTGCCTGCACATGTCTTCTAAGAAATTTTAAGCTATCAGTTTCATATGGACAATGGGGGCAATTTAGAAGATGACCTTCATTATGCTGCAATTCATGTCTACGTAATGTGCTAACTCGAATTGTTGAAAACTGGCAATGGTTACAATGATAAATAACCTTATGCTGCAATATAGAATACAATGAATGAATTTAAAATATGAGATATAATCATATGAGATATTTTAATTTTAATTAAAATATTTTAGGAAAATTAGAATTAGTTAAGATGATTCTTTATGAAAAAGAATACACATCTACACTGATACAATCCAAACAAAATGTCAATTCAAGAAACAAAGAGAATTAGCATATTAACAATAAATGGCACAAAATAATCTCTGCTGTAAAAATCTCCAGTTGCTTGAAACAGTATAGATCTCTAGGAAAATCTGAAACTGAAGACAATTAAACAAGGTCACAAAAAGTACACAGAAAAAGCATTTGAATTTATGTTACTGTACAAGGATACAATAATTCTTATCTTTATAGAACAAAGTATAGGTATACTAAAACCCATTAAACATAGGTAATAACTTGTCACTTATTTCTAATATTCTTTATCAGAATCCATAATTAATGTAACAACTGTCAAACAAATTGCCAGTAATTTACAATATAATGCTCTTGGTACTACTGTAAGGGAATGTTGCTGAAAAGTACAGCAGAGAATCATTTGTACTACCCATAAGCTAAGGAAATAAAAGAAATTAACTGGAATGAGCTACAGTTCTCACATGAATTATAGCATTAAGCTCATATGAATTAGCACATATTTTCCCACATCCACAAAACAGTTAAGCCTATCTACTCATGATAAATAAAAGATTACCTGCTAATCTTAATTTAATCTTTATTTATTATAATCCAAAGCATTTATATACCTCATTCATAAAGTATAAAGTAGTTCTCCTACCCTGCAGCACTGAGAAAAAAATATGTATCTGTGTATATCTACATCTACCTCGTAATTCTCACAGTTGTAAGGTTTCATTTTTCTCTAAGTCAAAAATGTCAGATGGCATAAATCATGAGTCAAGACAAAAAAAAGAATGACAAAAGTGAGTCAGACTAAGCATGCACAGTATCTAGTATCTTCAATTGCTTCATTAGGTAGCACTCCAAATTTCCTAATAAATCTGTCATGATCTCATTTCCCTCACACCAATGTGTAACAATGATTAAAAAAAAAAAATTTATCATTTGTAAGGGATCAGGGTATATGATATTATTCTTAAATGTAAACAAAATTCATCATGAATTGTTATATATATATATATATATATATATATAACAATTTCCTATATAAATGGGGTAAAACACTGATGCCCCTTTGCGAGTGTGGTAAAAATCAAACTGTTAAACACAGGAAGATTTCCTGATGGCAACTCCAGAATCAGTACCTTGTATTAATTTGTTAGATTGATTAATTTTTGGGTTGTGTTTTGAATTTTTAAGTCATGCAATAGTACTTTAAAAAATAACCAGTACATAAAAATATACAAATGATTAATGATTTTTAATGTAGGCTTATATATATATATAAGCCTACATTAATGAGTGGAAGGAAGATGAAATAAAATCACCAAGAATGTCAATGACTAGAATTATTAATCCTTTAGTCAAGAATCTAATGAAGCTCATAAAAATAATTCTAATGAAGAAAAGACAATTGGCCTTTCACACTCTCCTGTCTGTTCAGACAGACAAGTTTGTTGTTGTAGTAAATGAGATGAAATACTCAAAGAAAATTATTACTTCATGATTGGTGTTAATGCCACAGAGTTTCCAAATGCATCATAGAAAACAGTTTACAGAATTCATACTGAAAATCTAAGTTATCATGAACCAAGTGCAATATGTTAATCGATCCACAAAAAATTAAGAATGTCATAAACGTAAGCATTTTTGGATCATTCAGGAGACAGAGAAAAGTCTTTCTCCACATGACTTGCGATGAATTGTGGCCTTAATAAATCGATGAGTCAAAACAACAATCTACATAATGCTTTCATTTAAGTTACATTCAAGTAAACTTACCAGGTATATTATGGTACCATTTACTGAAAGTGTTTTTGAGTCGTTTTGTTGAATTTTATGCTTCTATGTAAAACAACTACGAGGGTTATTTTTTTTTCAAGGTCTGATCGGTCACGAAATTAAAATCACAGTGAAAATAAAAAATTTTTTATTTGTAACAAGAGCTGCAGACCAGGATAGAAACATGACTGAAAACACAGGCGGCTCTGTTCTATGACGAGGGTATTGGAAAGATGGTACCACGCTACGACAAATGTCCAAATCGGAGTGGCAACTATGTAGAGAAATAGCGTAACTATGTAAGTACTGGTTACAAATAAAAATTTTTTTATTTTCACTGTGGTTTTAATTTCATGACCAATCAGACCTTGAAAAAAAAATAACACTCGTATAAATAACATATACTGTGAAATGCTTTCAAAACTGAACTGTCACTCAGTACTGGCAATATAAGATCCTGATATCAAGAATTAAGATTCCTGACTATAAATAAGAAGTAAGAGGGTTTGTATACATAAAAAAGGATAGTAAAATGAAACAAATATGGCATAAAAGTGCATTTTATATTCTACAACAACTTACAATTATTTCTCTATACATTCACCATTTACAGTCTCTCAATATATCATTATCTCAGCTGTCACCATAACACATCTCTCTCAATGGTGAACCAATTTTCTCTCATTTTATCAATTAAGAATTCTGGCAGCCTTTCCTTCACCCACAACCTCATTGGGCCCTTCAGTTCATCCATGGTGAAATGAATACCCTTAATATTCCTCTTTAATTGTAGAAACAAGTGAAAAACACAGGGTATCAAATCAGGTGAATGTGGAGTATGTGGAATACGTTCAAATTTCAACTTCAAACAACAGCTGTGGCAGCTGCACATGCCGTGTAACTAGGTGATCACTAACAGTTGAAGAACTGTCTATTCCGTGAATTGTTGGACATATATATATACATCTCCTGGTATTTTGACATTTCTATTGACCCAGCTTCCAGGTAGTAAATCATGTACATGTGTTTTGATTCCCAGAATACTACCAGGAGAATTTTTGGGTTGTGTTTTGAATTTTTAAGCCATGCAATAGTACTTTAAAAAATAACCAGTACATAAAAATATACAAATGATTAAACTGAAATGCATAATAATTGCTGTACAACTAGAAACTAAATTGACAAAATTAAAAAAGTACAGTACATACTTTTTCATGAAGTTTTATATGTTTCAAAAACTGGTTTTCTCTTTTGGTTTTAAATGAGCAATTGGAACAGAAATATTTAAAAGGCATATTCTCCTCATAACGACGTCTCCTTTCAAACTCCACACATTTCTCTTCAGTCACTTCATTTGCAATTTCTTCCTCATCTATTCTTAACAACTGACATAATTTATCTAATGGATTTTCTTTTTTTTCACTTTTCAACTTCTCTTCCTTTTTTTTCACTTCTTTTGAGCGTGCATTAAAATTTTTTCCTGAGGCAAGCACTATGTTCATATACAACTCCTCTTGTTTCTTTTCAATTTTTGCAGTATCAGTCTACAACAATAGATATATATTTCAATAAGATGATTCAATGAACCACAAAAAGCATTTACATGGTGGGTCATTTAAAATATTTTAATTTAATAACTGCAAAGCTAATAACTTTAAAGCTAATACTTTTTTTTAATTTTATCAACATTTTCACAAAAAACAAATATAATTATTGTTACTGAATAAACAGTAATAAAACTGTTAATAGTATTTTAAATTGAATTTTATATAAGATGAAAAAAATTACATATACTGAACATAGGAAAAAATAAACCAATATTTGCAAGAGAGAAAAAACATATATAGAATGTAATATATAATTGTACTGTAAAATCGAAATAAAATCAGGAATTAATTTCATTATGCCAGTAAGAAACGTAAAACACAAAAATGCAGTATTTGTTATTTAACAAATGATATATAGGCATTATATTTAATTTTGATCCTTCCTACATTACATAAATATATATTATTGTACTAATGAATATAAGTGCCACAATCTCAATGGTTGTGGGCAAACAGACATGTATTACAAGTCATTATCACTTATGGAAGACATTTTTAAGAATAACAAGCATCCCAAGCCTGGCTTACTACAGAGAGTTAGGCGTTTCCTATTTATTCCCCTTCTTCACAGAGCCAAATATAAAATTGCATATTATTACAATGAGCCTACCAAAATGCAAGTCACAATCAGTCCTACAAATACTTTCTGCAAATGAACTGTTTGTAGAGCAAACATCATTATTTTCAAAGAAATCATCCCTGTGCTGGTTCCTCTTCTACTTCATGTGCTTTACACACAGCCATAAACACCGAAACAGACAGTGTAAAGCAATAAATAGGTCCCTTTCTGCTAAAATCAATGCATATTATATGTTGCATCTATTAAGCAGGATAAACATTACTACATACATTAATCTCAAACAGCAAATAATTCTTATGTGTTTACCTCCCAATCAAAAGTTTTTGTATTGGTTCTGATTAAATAAAAACTGAAACATTTTTCTCTGTTAATTTTACAAGCCAGATTGAATACTTAATTGAAAGTGAGAAACTGTAAAACTGGGAAATACAACAATATTCTGAATGTATCAGACTACAGTAATGTACCGTTGTAGATAAGGTAAAAATTAAAATAAGATTTTACAAAACAGATAATACGGTAACATTCATAATGAGATGATATATTTAAATAAAATTAAAAAGCAGAGAAAAGTGAAGAGCTGCTTCAAATCAGTCAAATAGCACTGTTATAAAAAAGAATTACTAATAACATTAAGTTAAAAAATAAATTATTAATATTTTTTTTTAAAGGATCTTTGCTTACTCAGTAATAAATATTATGTACAACATAAATCATTAGATATAATTTACCTTAGCATCAGTTTTAACAACAGCACCAGTTGTCACAAGAATAACTTGTGAATTATTATTTACTGACATTGTAACATGGTCAACACGTTGTTCATCAGAAGAAGATGGCTGCTGCATAGCAGAAGGAACAGTGCAGGTTAAAGATGGAATTATATTTAGCTGGCTACAATCATCAGATAAAACAAATACACTATGAACATCTTGTTCCAACTTTCTTCCATCAGAATTATCATCAGATAATGAAATATTTTTTTCTAATTCAACTGATGTTTCCTGTAAATTCTCTGGTTTCGATGCAGATAATAAACAATTATCGGTGGAATTATTTTGTGAAAATTCAGAAACACTGTCGTCTAAATCTTTAGGGACCTTTGAATCAGAATTACTGTACACTATATGATTAGTATTATTATTGTTATTATTACTATGTACAGAAGAAAGTGAGTTTTTTTTGCTGTTTGCTTGCCATTTTGTCAGTAAATCAATAAGTTTTATCTGAAAATAAAAAATTTCATTAATATTAAAGAAAAAGAAAAAACTCCAGAACACATATACTGTAATAACACAAATGCATAAAAATCAAGTCTATAAATATAATTTTTTATCATCTGAAATGAAGTAAATACTAGTTATAACAAGAAAAATATTATGATGTTAATTTATCATTGTTCCTTTGATTACAACAGTGATAATTCAAATAAAAACATAAATGAATTAGAAACAAGAAACACAAGTTAAAAAGAATGGAAGATTCAAGTAACAGATATTAAGTTTGGCAGAAGTATGACATGTAGAGGAAAAATATAAGGAATAAAGCAACAAGAATTTTAAAATATAACAACAGGATTGAACAGACTCAATTATGGTGGTTTAAGCAAATCACGTGAAAAAGTGAGAGAACAACAGAAATAGTTCTTGACAAAGAATAGTGAAAGAATAAGATCAATTAGAGATTCTTGATTCATTATCCAACCCAATAAGTTGGATAAGGCAGAGGAGAATGATGATAAAAAGTTTTATAAATCGAGTAATTGTATGTTAAAACAATAGATTTAAGGATGAAAAAAAAATTTTAATTACTATTTTAAACAAATTAAAGTTAGTAACAGTGAATAAGAGTTCTGAATAAGGTGGTTAATTTACAGACCCCGAATGACTCAATGGTTCCTCAGCACATGGTATACCTCAGGGAATAGTAAACAGAAAAGTGAAGGGTGTAAAGTAAGATAAAATGTAGATAGCAAACATCATTTTTCATAAACTGTTTTCCATAGGTTACTGAAGTTAAACAATTTTGAGAACAGCTAACTCCACTTAGCTGACACTTAACAGTTAATCCCCATGCTACTTAAGAAAAAATTGTTGAATCCATATAATTTATAACTAAAAATAATATTGTTCTAATTCTATCATATAAGGGGCACTCAAAACATTATCTACCTACCTCAAAAAGAGTGTAGGTGGAGAGGTAGTATTATTTTTATTTTTCAATATAGGTCCCTTGCACTTCCACACACTTGCTCCATTTAGTCTATACAGAGGTTATGCCAGAGTAAAAAAAAATTTTATCATGCTCCTCAAAATACCCTGAAACAGCTGCGTTCAATTCATCATTGCTGTGAAAATGTCTGTCCTGAAGGTTATTCCTGAGGTTTCTGAAGAGGAAAAAAATCACTCAGGGCCAGGTTGGAACTGTAAGGAGGAAGATGAGGAAGTTCTTGAAATCCACACTCCCTCAAAGTTTGCTTTGCAACATGTGATGAGTGGACTGGAGCACTGTCATGCAAAAGCAAGACACTTTCGGTTAGCTTCCCTCAGCGTTTTTCCTTTATTGCTGCCCATAGCTTCTGAAGACACTCAGCACATACATTACCAGTGATAGTCTGCTTGTGCTCCATGTATTCAGTTAACAAAATTCCCTCACTATCCCAAAAAATTGTGGCCATGATCTTCCCAGCCAATGGCTGGGAATTTTTTGGGTGTTGGGGATCCTTTGTGTTTCCACCGTATGGACTCTTGTTTGGTTTCAGGATCCCAATAATGAACAATCCATGTTTCAACACCAGTAACTATCCTGCTGAAAAAATCCATAGGATTCCTTTCACACAGCTGCAAGTTCTCTGCACAACATTGCTTCTGACGTGGTTTCATGGGACCAATCGGGAACTGACTTTTGTCATGTGTAAATGGTCATGAAGTATTGTTATAATCATTCCTTCAGACACTTCACATTCTGCAGCAAGTATTGGAATCCTAACACGCCTGTCTTCCATAACCAATCTGTCCACTTTCTGGCAGAGGTCAAGTGTGTTGCTTCCACAGGTCTTCTGCTGCATCATTTTTTATGGATTCCCTCCCTCACTTGAAGTGTTTGGACTAGAATTTCACTTGGTCTTGTGAAGGTGCATTATCACCATCCTACTTTCAACCTCTGTAGGGGAAGACACCCACCTTGTGATGATACCAGCTGTTACACCTCCTAGCCCTAATGGGCTTTAACAAGAAACGTCTTCAGACCTTCTAACTGATTACACTTCACAGTAATAAACTGGGCCTTGGTTGGGATGCCACTGATATAAATGCCTCGGTAGACATTTATATCAGTGCTTTTAACTCAGCTTTTGCCTTCACTGCAGGCCTCCTCCGGACATCTTGACTGTCCTACATCGTTGTCCTCTGAACTAGCTAACAGAGTTCGCAGAAGCACCCCACGCTTAGTTCTAAATTTAAATAAGCTTGTGATTGTAAATGTCTCATATCGTATGAGTCTATTTGGTAAATATAATGCATACCACCAGCAATGTTCGCAACAACAGAATTTATTCCTATTTCCCTTAATGTTCTCATCGCTTTCTGATCTAAGCTTCAATCTGATTACAACTACAGACTCTGGTGTGGTCTACCAGGGAGAGGTGGACAGACCGCCAACTCCCACTCAGCTCCATTGCAGAGTCCCACGTGACATTTACTTCAACACCTAAAACAACCATCGTCGAGATGGTGCTACACCCCACAGCTGCACGGATACCCATGCCCTCGGCAGTGCAGTCACCATCTTGCCAGCAGCTTATTCTTTATATAATTCCCAATATATTTCTAACTTACCGAGGCGCAATGCCAATGCGCCTATCTCTGGCTAATCTAACTGTCCAGGCAGTACCCTAGCCACCCGGGGTAGTACTCTACTCATACCCACTCACCTGATCTGCTCAGTGCGAGATATTTCAGGAAACCAGCCATTATTATCCATTCTCTACGGGTCTTCCAACTGACCCGCAGATCCAAAAGGGAATATACTCTCTTGAGCTCCCTAGCGACTCTGGTATGTTCAGCCTCATATCGGGGACAAACATAAAAGAAACGGTTCGCAGTGTCATCAACTCCACAATCCGGGCAAAGATCCAAATTGACCACAACAAACCTAAGCAAATTGTCCCAAAATGCACCATCTCCTAATAGAAATTGTGTTATGTTCCAATTCGGGAAACCCCTTAACCACTCTCAATTCTCTAACATCTGCAAATATACCATGCATATTTCGACCAGTAGAAGATTCGTTCCACCTAACTTGCCAAGAGTCAAAACCTTGGTCTTCAATTTCTTGCATACGCCCTGGGAGTAAAAGTCCTTCCTTCTTTGAAACATACCTCTTGCTACATTCCACAGCCAGAATATCTATGGGTTTATTGCCAGCGATTACAGCCCCCGACAACAGCTAGCAATAGAAGACGCTGGGCTCGCAATACAATATCCCTATAACACTGAAATTACATATGATGAGCCCGTATGGGCACAGTGTACAACAATATGGGCTCACAGACACCTTTATAAAGAATCCACATAGTACGGAAATTCAACCCCCAATCAGGGTGGACTATCCTACAAACACCAAAAAAAGCATCAATTGCCTTTCTTGCGATATGCTGTAAGTGCTCCTTGAATTGAAGTTTTTCATCAAGGATTACACCCAAATATTTCTGAATGGAGAAATACCTTATGGAAAGGCCGCCCATTATGACTCATGGATGATAAGTCGCAGCTAAGCGACCTTTCAGAATCTTCATAGTGGTCTTCTCTGGGCTAAAAAGCATCTTATGTTGAACCAGCAGCAACCCATCATCCCTTCTACCCTTCAACCAGCAGCAACCCATCATCGGCATAAGCGATAATGCAGTAGCCACTGGGGAATCTCTACCGCATCAGAGAGTCAAATCCGACAATCCAGATGAGGGGACCAAAAACACTGCCCTGTGGACATCCTTTTGACAGGGTCTTTCCTATTTACAAACCACCAATATGAAGAACGACGGTTCAGTTGCTGAAGTAGCTCGAATTCGATCACCATCCTACTATGGAGCCCTTGGACATTTTCCTTCTTTGGTGTAAAACTTTGTGACTGATTGATGCTCCAATTTCTGCAAATCCATTGCCATAGCCGGGTTACTAACTCTGGAGGACTACTGCATCAACACTTGTAAAAGAAATCCAATCACAATCAGGTCACAGCATACACATATTATAAACTACATACAGGTACCAAACACATCTCAATACATAACTTGTAACACCTCTAGGTAGATAACCTTTTGAGTGCTCCTCGTAATTTCACCCAAAACTGCATAATCTACAGATCATAGCATTTAAATTTTTGTCCTCTAATTGTTTTTATAGGGTCAAATTTTTGTTTTGAAATTCTTTTATTTCTAACTCCAAGTACAAACTGAACAGCAATGATAATAGATTATTACTACCTGGTCCTCTTAATACTGCTCTTTATACTGTAACTTGTCCTTTCCTCATTTCTAATCTTTGTACAGCTATACAGCTACTTCAATCTTGTGGAAATAGTAAATTAAGACTTCTTTACATTACAACTCTATTTTTCTTTAAATTTAACATTCTTTCTCATCTGCCTTTTCAAATATGTAAATGCAAATTGATAAGGCACGCATTAATAATTTTACGAATTAATTTCAGCTTTTCAAAACTGATCTGCAGATTAACTGACTTTTTCTAAAAAAACTGCAACGAATGTTCTCTAAATGTCTTTTCTAATATGCTTTGTTAGGGGTACCTAGTCAAAAAACCACTTTTCATTCTAACCTTCAGTTTTTTTCTAACCTTCAGTTAGTAACCTAACTTCTAACCTTCTGTTGGCAAGTTAGTAATTTAAATCCATGAGATGTCAAACTTTTAATCCTGCAGATTCTTACATTAATGGTTCTCAACTTGATAGCACTACAAGTGAAACATCTTAAGACAGTAGTATTCTGAAAACTGAAGATTAAGATGCAAGGTAAATTCTAACATAAACTATATTCAATAAACCAATTTCCCTATCAATAAAATAACCACATTGAGTGTAGTTTCAACGTTTCCTGTTGTTAGCATTTATCAGATGTTAAATAAGCAGAAACATTGTTTCCAATTAAATAATGGAGTATTGTGATAAATCAAGATATTCAAGAATATTACTAATATAACTACTATGTGGAATTTGGTACTATATTGCAAAATATGTAATGTATAAAAACCAAATATATAATGTACAGGTATATAATGTAAATATATATTATAATAAGGTATATAATTATATATATAAAATGTGCAGGTTTTAAGTATCAAAATTTAAGGTTTTAAGTGTTGAATATAAGTGCCATAATCTCAATGGTCGTGGGAAAACAAATTTGTATTATAAGTCATTACCAATTACAGAAAAAGACATTTTTAAGAATAACAAACATTACATGCCAGGCTTACTACAGAAAGTTAAGCATTTCCTGTTCCCTTATTCAAAGAGCCAAATATAAAATTGCATATTACCACCCGAGCCTACAGAAATGCAAGTCAATCAGTCCTACAAATACTTTCTCCATACAAACTGTTTGTACAGCAAACATCATTATTTTCAAAGAAAGCTTCCTTGACTGGTGCCTCTTCTACCTCATGTGCTTTACACCCACCATGTCCATAAACACCAAAGTAGACAGTGTAAAGCAATAAATAGGTTCCTTTCTGCTAAAATCAATGTAAAATATATTTTGCATCTATTAAGCAGGATAAACATTATTACTACTATTACATTATTACTTACACTTATAAAAATAAATTAGTAAAAAAAAGCATTTGTTGCAGTTTTTTTTTATGCATAATTCTTATGCGTTTACCTCCCAATCAAAGGTTTTTGAATTTGTTTTGATTAAATATAAACTGAAATATTTTTCTATGTTTATTATACAAGATTTTTAAAAATCTTGTATATATATTATCTATAAATTTGAGTGAAACAATTTTTGCAGAACAGAGCTTATTTAACACATCTACTACACCTTTACTATTAGCTGTATAATTAGAATTTTCCGAAGTTTCAGAAAAATTTAAGTAAATAGATTTTGCAAGGACAATTATTTTATGCACATAATAACAGTTTTTAATTATTTTTTTGAAGAAAATAAAAGCTATGATACATAATTTAAAAAGACAGAATTTTTTATTGATGACAGCAGCAGAACATATCATAATAAAATAATTTCTATTTCATGAGCCACAAAGAATATTACACATCGTAGATTTTTAAAATTTACACAAAATATGCAACGATACATAAAACACAGTACCTAAAACATAAAAAATTTTGGCTATACTATTCAATACTAATTTGTTACTAATCTTGGTAGAAATACCTGAGCACACAAAATATCTTCCCACTGTCCCTGCAAAGCTGGAGAATCCATATCAGAAGATAAATCTGCAGTTAACTGAAGTCCAGCTGTAACATCTGATAACAAGGTAGCACGGTCAACATCAGATGGTATCAGAGAAAGAAACTGAGGGCTAAGAACAGCTTTAGCCCACTGAAACACCTGAAATGCAAATTGTAAAACCGCATTAGGTTGATATTATTAGGTCAATGGTTACTAAACATTTCAATTGTATTTCATTTTTGTATTTTACTATATCTATGGATCCAAAATGTTTTAAAATATTAATTTATTAATATTTATGTTATTAAATATAATAACAAAAAGCATCGTCAAGGAAAACACGTGCAAGAATAGTTATTTAAAATTTTGGATAATATAACAAGGCAAACCTAAGCATAGTTGCGCATTTTTTGATTTTAACCGACGTACAATTAAATTTCATAAAACTCTTTAAGTCAATAGGCAATACCCAATGGAACGTCACAATAAACAATATATGATAATATGTTATTTCAGTCAACATCAAACTCGCTTATTACAATATTACACTATTTTAATCTAGAGATAATGATGATAAAAACTTATGCAATAAAAGAAAAATCTATCGTTTTTAAACATTTGAATAATTATAACCTAATATTCTTTTGTTAATTTTATTTATTGTACAATAAACAACTGAAATATAAACAGACATACCACACACGTTCCCATTTCACAAATATATAATTTAATTAATTACTTCCAATTTAAAAAATGTATTAAATAAAGTAAGCAAAACAAAACAAAAATTACACAGTACGACAAAGTCAAACTTTATAACGTGACATAAACCTCAGTGACTCCATCAATTGAATGAACTATAACGGGAAAACCGTGAACGAGTCATTCCATTGACACGATTATTTATACTGAACGAAAGAATCGGTTTGCGGGAGAAACCGATTCTGTTTGCGATTCTCAACAATGATTTGGGTAGGATATAGGAAACCAAATCTTTCTCAGTTACGATTTGATTAGATTCATCTATCTCAAGAAGTCGAATAAGAGTTGAAAAGAGAAGAATCGAAGACATTTAGTAAGTATGCTCATGCATCAGTTGAGTCAAACAGGAGTATGAAGAGAGATGAACCGCAAAACATGGGTGAAGAAGAGAAAGAGAGCACGCGCATTAGAGTTTACAACTCTGGTAGTGTGAATAAGGAAAATCGAATCCTTTCTGAGAATCAAATCAAAAGAATCGATTCCTAAAAAATAATCGTATATCATACCACAAATGAACACATTTCCATTTAGATTTCAGGATGCCAGTCATAGATGTAAATCAATGAGATTTAAATACGAAATATGACCGTTTAAAACGGGGGATTAATGTAAGTGTCAGTAGTTCATAAAAAAATCTACCATATTTTTAAATTTAAGTTATCTTTGCTAGTGATATTAATGGATTTTATTCAGTAAGTAGATTCAAAAGACCAGGCTTTTCAAAATGCTCATTTCACTTTGTAACAATATGTCACTCAAAAGCATCCATAATTTTATGTGTAGGATTGAAATTTTTTATTTGACCCCCAATCCCAGCTGATTAGAAGAGTTCGTGCTATATTTTTCACCACAAACCGTTTTATTTTATTTACAGCTGTGTTTTCAGTTCTTGTTTCGGACTATTAGTTTAGTTTAATTGTTGTCATTTACAACAATTACATTTCAGCTTGTCATTTACAAGCCAAAATAATTTCGGTTTGTTCTATTATTATTATTTATGCAAGTTTAAAGTTCTTTAATTTGTCATCTAACTAGCAAATTAGATGCAAGGTAAAGAATTTAAAACTGAAAATTATTTACGAGTACTCAGTTTTACTGAGCAAAACTACGAAAATTAAAATAAATGATAAACCTGAGTATCATAATTCGCAGAGCACTTCGATAAAATCAGATTTATTATTTTATTACATGGTTCTGAACAGATTACCTAAATCTTTTTTAGTATTTAGACACTTAAGTCTAATAAAATTTATATTTTATGACGATCATCACAGTTAACTTTTAAGTTGTTGATTTGATTCAAAAACTTACATACATGTAATTACAAACTGTTTTTAGTTATTTAGTTTATTACTCATTAGTATGAGAATAAGATACAATATTTGATGTAGGCTGTAGCAATATGTTTGTTGTAATAAGCAATTCTAAGTTGTTACATAATTGTTCTTACATAGGACACAGTATAGAAATCCTGTCGCTCACTTTCTTCATAACTTTGTAAAGAATATTTTTGTTTGTCTTTATTTTTACAGACTGCCTTTATTTTACAATAACATTTTTTCAACCACCTTTTTTGGACAAGAATGAATCTTGATTGCACTTGTAGTAAAAAAATGAGTTTCTCAAAACCGTTTGCTGAATGTACAAACTTTATACAGTAGTGGTTTCTAACAAAATTTTCAATAACATGAAGGTATAAAAAGCTATGATGGCAGTTCAAGAAGTGAGGTGAATTTGTGATGTTAAGTGTGATTATCGACTTCCGTGACGCAAGTGATGGCTCAGTCTTAACAGAAGTCCTGAGTTCAAATCCCTGTTAGGCATGGCATTTTTACATGCCACTAAATTTCCATTTCATCTCATCCTATAAAGCAACACCTAACACTGGTCTCAGAGGCTTAAAAAAATAATAAGTGAGATTGCCATGTTTATTAAATGTTAACTAAACTTATATCACTTTGGTTTATATCAATCTATAATATAAAATACTGATAACGGGCCAGCGTTGATAGGAAGCATAGAGTAGAAACGGCATCAAAGAGAGAGGGAGAGAGAGAATACATGCTGTATATGAGAGTTCTTATTTGATAAGAACTTTTATTAAATTGTATTTAAAGGAAACTGCTGATCATTAATTATGTATTTATTTAAAGCACTCTATAGCAGGTTATGGGCCCAGGCATATAACTGCAAATGGAGGTCATGAAAATTTTTAGATTGTTATCAGATTTGTAACCATGTGGATTACATCAATATGTAATCACAGTGTTTGAGATAAACAAAAATAACTGGAACATCTGGAAATTCCAGGTGAGAGTAGTACTGATAGCTAAAGATCTCTTCAACATTACCAATAGAAATATACAGAAGCCAGATGCTTCAAAAGCTGCGGAATTGAAAAAGTATGATATTATGATGCATGTGCACAGGAAGTGTTAGTAGCATGCATGGAATCCAAGCCTTTATCACGTATATTAATGTGCAAAACTGCGAATGAAATATGGATTAAACTGAAAACAATATATGAGCATCAATCAAGTGTAAGTATCCATCTATTACAGAAGCAATTTTTTATTTTGAAATTTTAAAACTGTGTTATGGACTTTCTATCAAAAATTAAAATTTAAGGCAGCAGACCAATTTGTGTGCAAGTATTAGTATTTGAAGCAGATACCAAAGTTGTGCTAGTAATGATTTATTAATGTCTAACAGTAGTGTAACATTATATTAAAGCAGTGATTCTCAATCTTTTTAGCTCCACAGCCCTCAAAAAGAAAAAAATATATATAATGAATAATTACAATCCCACAACCCCAACCCAATGAAACCCAGTTAAAGCTATTTAGCAGCTTTGGTAGCTAAGGGTATGATTTTTTTTGGGGGGGGGGCGAAAAACACCTGAAGGGTATGATATGATAGGATATGAGCATGCATGTATGAAGTGTTCAAACATGAGCAATTTAAAGGTTCCAACTCTATGTGTACGTGCTCCTTGTGATTTGGTTTGCTTTCATAATATTTGTCTTGAGAGTATCATGTTCGAACATGTGTATGATACATTTGAAAACATTGTGCTCTCAGCAGTATAAAAGAGGTGTAAGGGATTGCAGAACATAGTTTAGTTTTGAATGCAAAACATGCATCTGGTGACTTTATTTAAGTTTTTAAAAGTGTAGTTACATTGAAAATAATAATAATTGAAGTTTCGGTTTTTAGGTGTGCGGTCAAAAAGTATAACTGTTTTTTTTTCAATTAAATTTTATGCAAAATGAATAAATTTGTGAAAAAACAAAGTGATCCATCTACATCCATAAATTGATTGGTAAAAAGCCAAGATTGTACAATGACAGATATTTAAATTATGGTTTTACCTAATTGGATGGAAAGCCACAGTGAATTCTTTGCTTTCAAGTCCTCTCTGATGAAATCATGAAACCATCAAAATTAATTCAACACTTGAAAACTAAACATCTGGATCATAAAAGCAAACCCTTGGAATTTTTCAAAAGAAAATTACATACTTTGAGAATCAACAACAAGCTTCTATTTGTAAATCAAGCCATACTGATAAAAGTACACTTGAAGCATCTTACCTCGTAGCATTAAGAGTAGCTAAGATGTCCAAACCCCCATACAATAACAGAAAACCAAACATTGCCTGCTACAACTGATATGATCAATGTATTAGCAGGCCTGGAAGTAGCAAAAAATCCTGCTTTCTAACAACAGAGTATCAAGCAAATCGATGACGTGGTTGCCGATGTTCGTGATCAATAATTCAGTAATTGAGTTCGAGTGAATTTTTTAGTATTCCATTTGATGAATCAACAGATTTGACAAACATTTCTCAGTTCTTATGTTTTATGAGGTATGAATGCAATAAGGTCAGATCAATCAAATTAAGTATGTTTTTTCATGGCTTACCTCTGTGAAAAGGGTTTATCGTCTTCAGTTGCACAAAAAATTAAACATAGGAATCATCATTTATCACTTGAAAACAATTTGCTTTTGAGTGTGTTTCTAATGTAGATCTACAAACGGAGAAATGTTTAAATGAAATAAGAAACGCAACCATCTCATTAATTTATTTTCTTCACATGTGTAATTAAAAATGAAAGTAAAACATTTATAATGATTTTTTTCTCATAAAATGATTTCATTAGTGTTTGCATCTAAAGTTGTAGGCTAATTTGGTTGAGAAATGCTGCATTAAAGGAACTGAAATTAGTTTCTAGTAAAAAATTCTACTACTGATATTATCAAAGGTTTTGTAGATGTTGACTGGGGTGGTGGCACGACTGACAGAAAGTCCACCAGTGGATATTGTTTTACAATTTTTAATTGTACGTGTCTTTGTGTTCAAAGAAACAGTCTTGTGTTGCTCTGTCTTCCACTGAAGCAGAATATGTAGTTCTCAGTCAATGTCAGTGAAGCTTGCTGGTTTCAAAATATTTTAATTAAATTAGATGTGATGGAAAATTTAAGTGATTGAGATGTACTTTTATTTGAAGACAATCTGTCTACTATAGAAATTAGTAAATCATTCAAACAGCTTAAACACATTGACATCAAGTATCATTTTATTCAAAAGAAAATTAAGCTAGATATAAGAAAGTATATTGGATCTTTTCCATTAAGTGGCACCATTTTCATTTTCTTGGAAATAGTGAAAATGCACCTCTGTATGAAATAAATTATTTTTTTTGTCTTCAGTCATTTGACTGGTTTGATGCAGCTCTCCAAGATTCCCTATCTAGTGCTAGTCGTTTCATTTCAGTATACCCTCTACATCCTACATCCCTAACAATTTGTTTTACATATTCCAAATGTTGCCTGTGTGCACAATTTTTTTCCTTCTACCTGTCCTTCCAATATTAAAGCGACTATTCCAGTATGCCTTAGTATGTGGCCTATAAGTCTGTCTCTTCTTTTAACTACATTTTTCCGAATGCTTCTTTCTTCATCTATTTGCCGCAATACCTCTTCATTTGTCACTTTATCCACCCATCTGATTTTTAACATTCTCCTATAGCACCACATTTCAAAAGCTTCAAATCTTTTCTTCTCAGATACTCCGATCGTCCAAGTTTCACTTCCATATAAAGCGACACTCCAAACATATACTTTCAAAAATCTTTTCCTGATGTTTAAATTAATTTTTTATGTAAACAAATTATATTTCTGGCTGAAGGCTTGTTTCGCCTGTGTTATTCAGCATTTTATACCACTCCTGCTTTGTCCATCTTTAGTAATGCTACTTCCCAAATAACAAAATTCTTCTACCTCCATAATCTTTTCGCTTCCTATTTTTACATTCAGTGGTTCATCTTTGTTATTTCTACTACATTTCATTACTTTCGTTTTGTTCTTGTTTATCTTCACGCAGTAGTGAAGGACTTCATCCATGCCGTTCATTGTTCCTTCTAAATCTTTTTTACTCTCAGATAGAATTGCTGTATCAGCAAATCATAGCATCTTTATTAAAAATAAATTATTTTAAACAATATTTAAATCCACCAGTTACAGTTAAAATAAAACGTAAGAACAGCCACCTATCTACAGCACTTTCAAAGATTTACTCCATCATCAGCAGATAAAGTGTATAAATTACACACAATTGTAAATTAAAATATATACTTAAAATTTATAAAAATTAATCATTAGTATATATACAGATGGTATCACAAAGTTCTCCTAGGACTATCGTAACCTATTCCATTTGTGAAAATAATAGAAAAAGTTCATACAAACACGTCATAAAATACTTTGTTTGCAAGTTACAGCCAATGAAAGATTTCGCTCTGATTTCAGTTATCCCATCAAACCAAACTGTTTTTAGGTTGTTAATTAAGGAGCAGAATTAGTGATTTCTTATGGTTTTCAACCTGAAAAATCTATTAAAATATGTCCCAGAACCGTATCTATAGTAATTTTCTAGAAATCTGAGGTGAAAACCAATTAATTGGGAAAAAACCCTGTTTTTTTATGTTTGACATAGAATAAATGGGATTAAACACATAAAACATTTAAACTAAATTTGTAGAGAATTTAATTTTGAACAAAATTCTGTAAGATAAGTTGAATAAAATAAAAAAAATGTTAGAAAACTTTGTATCTTATTTAAAAACATTCCACTAGACCAAAGAGCATTATGCGTACCAGTTTATAATAAATGTTTAAAAATGAGTCCACCATTTTCAGTACATTTCTTGGCACGCTTCTGTACTACTTTCGTTTCTCTTTTCAGTTCTTCAGGGCTGTCCTTATGTTGCTCAGCTGCATCCATAATGTGAACAATTAATTCCTCACATATACAGTATTTTTCAACCATCACCAGACAATAATCTAAAAGTGTTAGATCAGGCGATCTTGGTGGTCAAGAATATGGACCTCCATGACCAACCCATTTCTCAGCGAAATGATGATTTAAGTGAATGGAAACGACATGAGAAAAGTTGGTGGGGGGAGGTGCACCATAGTGATGGAGTACACTTTGCGTCTGAGTGCTAGAAGAACATCTCTTCAAGTAGCTGTGGCAATTCTTCTTGAAGAAAGTATAAATAGATCTCATCATCTAAGCAGCCAGGTAATATGAACGGTCCAAACAGCTGGTCATGAAGAAACCCGCATTATACATTAATGATGCTAAATTGATATTGATAATTGCTATCCACTGTTTACAGTTTTATTTGGATTTACTTTTTCTGTATGCTCATTGCGTAAGTAGCCACGATGAGGCAAATCTCAAAGAACTCTTTGAGATTCTTTAGATCTTGTAGATCTACACCAATAGGGTATTGCATATTATTAATCAGTTGTTGTTTTATTACTAACTTTGAAATACAGTTGAGTCTCACAGTAATCCGCCACTAATAATGTCATGACGCATGTACGTTATTTGAAAAATTTCTGCATTTTGATAAAATTGTTGTGACAAGTTTATAAATATGTACTGTAATTCACTTAGGGAAAAATATGAACAGTAAGTATTGTATAGATAGACTTATATGCATGCCTGTTTAAATATAACTCTTGTAACAACGGAAATTATGTTCTGTTAAACAATTACAACTTAGGCTATGATCAGTTCCGTCAATCACAGACGTAAATAGGCGGGGCTTGGATTAGATAGCCGGGCATAAACAAGTACCATTATTTATCTATGGTACTTTAACGTGACAGCGTTGTGTCTCCTATACACAACTGCAGCTAATATAAGAAAGCCGGATTTTAGTCGCATTTAATTCGTTTTATATTTCTAACATTTGATTTTTTTTACGTCACTCGTACGGCGTATGTGTGCTAAGGTGTGTCACAGTATGTTAGTGTACCAGTGTGTTTTTAAACAGCTTATTACAGTACGTATAAAATGTCACAACCAGTTAAACGTAAGCTCAAAACTCTAAATTTAAAACAGAAATTTGAAATTTTGGAAACACTGGATAAATGTCTGTTAAACAAACAGATTTGGCCAACAAGTACCAACTTGGTCGTACTACGATATACGATGTTCACAAAAAACGAAAATCTCATAAAAACTACGACATCTGGCTCTGGAAAAAGACAGACTTAGGACTGGCGATTTTCCTCAAGTGAAGAAAACTGTGTATGCTTGGTTCCTACAAGAACGAAGTAGACAAAATCCAATAAACGGTTACATTCTTTATGAAAAATCAAAATTCTTTTATTGAAAAATTATCAACAAGGATGATTTCCATGCAAGTATTGGGTGGCTTGACAAATTTAAAAAACGGTTCGTTTTTTGTGTGTGACTGTAAAAATTAGCGAGTGATTCTTCAACTGTAACTCCTTTCATGGAGGAGTAAAAAGATAAAATAAAATCAATGAACCTTGTCTTCGAACAAATTTACAATAGTGATGAATGTGGGCGTAATTGCAGATTGTTACCGAATAAAGCTTTTGTTCATAAAGGAGAAAAGTGTACTCCTGGTCGTAAAATAGCAAAAGAACATATAATATTCATGCCATGCTCAAATTTATAATGTACACGCAAGTTTGATTTATTAGTCATCGGTAAATAAAAAAAACCTCGACCGTTTAAGAACGTAACAATGAATAAACTTCCAGTTAAATACATAAACCAAACCCGAGCGTCAGTGACATCAGAAATGTTTGAAGATTGGTACCAAGATTATTTCATTAATTCTGTAAAACAGTATGTAAGGGAACACAGTCATTCTCAGAAAGGTCTCTTGCTTATGGATAATGCTCCTGCCCATTCCAGAGAAGTCGACGACTTGAAAGTTAAAATCAAGGACGGGATGATTGAGGTTATGTACCGCCAACTAATACGATGGCACCTATTCTGTTAATCGACCAGAATGTGATAAAAAAGAGTTACTGATGGATATAGTAAGTCATGAGTCTGATATTTCTGCTAGCTTGTCAAACTACAATATGAAAGATGCCGTTTATAACTAGACATATGCTTGAAGTACCCGCGAATATTATAAGTCATGGAGGTCATTGTGGCCATCACATCGACTTTTAATTGAAGATGAAAATGAGAATCTTAATTAGTTATGGAAATTTTATCAACAATTCCGTCGGATACAAACACGAATAAGCCTATGGAAAATACAGTTTAGAGGAAGTACGGTATTGGTTTGAAGAAGATCCGAACTCTCTGACGATGATATAATCGCCGAAATTTTACAAAATGATAAATATGAAGAAGAAACAACTGTGGATCAAACTTTGCCGAAAATTATTGTACGATGCGAAGAAGCTTTATCAGCGTTCAGCAATCTGCATTAAATGGGCTGAAGAAAGAAACATTGACGCAGACGAATAACTTTTATTAAAAAAATTACGGGAAAAGGTTTTCCAAGAATCATTCATGACAAAAACCATATATTTTTTCAAGCTCGTGTAACCGAAAATTACTCATGTTTTGTCGCACAAGTTTTATTCAGTATGTTAAATTAATTAATTACTGTAAGATTGTACTATAAAATATTTTATTGTAACATTGTAGGTTATTAATGTTATTGTTTTGTTCGCGCCGTAAGTGTTGTTTTCATCGACCAAATATCGCGCAATAATAGTTGCAATACCGCACAAATATTGTATTTTTTTAATTTGTAGAAAGGTTATTATTCTTCATAAAGTTTTTTTTAATACAAACAAATACGATTTTTTTGTGGTGTAATTATCACAATAATTAGTCAACGTATTATTTTTTAAAGAATCCAGTACGGTAACTTAAAATTCTTGTGTTTTTAAGATTTTTTAGCTAATACTGTTCTGTACTAAATACGAATTTTTTGTTAATATTACGTTAAGATATAGTTATTACAATGATTATTTTAATAAAAAAACAGTAATTTATATAAAATTCAAATGTCGTTTCATTATTTTCTATAAATTGTACTGAACTATACAGTAGTAGTATAAGTATTTGTAAAAAATCATTAATCCGGCATTTTAGGTTATTCGGCACCCTCTCATTCACGGCCACCACCGGATTTCTGAGATCACTTTAACAAATTTTTCAAATAATTGTATTTCTGTCATTAATAAAAAAAATATTATCTAAGTAATCTTTATTTAATTTAGTTCTGTAATTTCCAGTTTTTTTTTATTACATCAGTTTTAAACAATAAAATTTGTTTTTACAAATTTTTCATATCACCAAAAAAAGAATTTAGTTTTTGTATACTTTGAATAAGTACTTTTCTGTCAAATGTAGTAATGTGTTGATTGTAAATAAAATTCACACCTTTCTTTGTTTTACTTAAAATATCTTAGAAGTTTGTTTAAAAGTTTTACTTGTTTACTACCCATTTAAAAAAGTTATTGTATGTCAAACACAAAAAAACAATTTATTGGTTTTCACACCAGATTTCTCAAAACTTACTGCAGATATGGTTCTGGGACTTATTTCATTCGATTTTGAAAGTTAAAAACCATAAGAGTCCATTAATTAATTCCATCCTAAAAATGTCAGTACCATCTCATTTCACTGGTGTAGCTGAAATCCGAGCAAAATTTCACTAACTCTAAGTCGCAAACAAAGCATTTTAGGACATATGTTTATATATACTTTTCCTTTATTTTCATGGGGTTATGAAAGCCCTAGAAGAACTTCGTGGTACACTCTATATATACAATATCTAATTCAGTTAGCTTATAGAGCTTAAGTAAACAGACTGCATATACTAGTGTTGAAGCGGCTGATTCACAAGCATCACCTGTAAATTTTGATACATATAAAAAAAATTATACGATGTTAACATTCAGCAGCCACATGCTATCATATTTTACAAAAACTATACATCTGATAACCCACGAGTATTTTATTTATTAAAAATGTTTATTATTACACTGTTTCCTTTAGTCTTTTAAAGTTATGAAATTGTGTCCACTAGCAGTAAAAATTCAATAATATTTTTAATTAAGTTTTTATGATAATAAATTCAATACACTTTTCGTCATCTGACTGCGAGAAATCCATAGTGCTGTCAGTATTGAGAGATACAATGAGAGGCTTAATTTTGTTTTCTATTATATTACCAAATTCCCAGTAATTTGATTCAACAATATCCATTACATGTAAGTTTTCCATTCCTGCTGGCCCATTTTATCGATGGCTAAACAAATTTTTAACATCAGATATTTTAAAATTCGTATTTTTGTATTAATCACAACTATTATCAGCTGAATCGGTATCAAACATGATGTCAAAATAGTGGTATAACTCAAGTCGTACAGACACAAATCTAGGAATATAACACTACACTCACGTTCCAGTAAACTTTAAATAACATTAGAGTAAATAAATATGTAACAGAAACACAAAAATTGAACACAAGAACAAAAGAGTGATCATATGAAAAGATGAAGGGTTTTAATAGAAGTGAGAAGACATATAAACACGTTCAATTACACGACTAATATACATGAGTAGTGATTATAGTGTTGTACATAGATAACAATACTATAATTGAAGATGCTAAGTCTAATGAGTAGGGGTTTGTGAAAGAATTTTGAAGCATAATTTAAACAATCTTGAGAAGAGTGAGCTGGTACATTGTCTTGTTAAAAATTATCTTCTTTTTCATCAAATATGTTTATTTTATAAACATATATTGCAGTCATAATTGCAGAAGAGTGAGCTGGTACATTGTATTGTTATTTTAATATGGCTAGTGGTTGCATTCAGCAGAATCATGACAAACTTGCTCACACAAATGGAATGTTTGTTATTCTTCACTCTATAAGCTAATTGGATATAATAGTGTCATAGTTAAAATTTCTTATACCTACCATCACAATCATTCATTATCTGAAAAAATCCATGATATAGCAATGGAGGATAGAAGACTGAAAGTATACAAGATTTAAGACCATAAGCGATTCAAATGAACAAGTGTATCAGATTTTACTCATTCTAGCAGCCCACTTCTTTATATTTGAAAACAATAATAATAGTCTGAAGATGCTAAGTCTAGAGAGTAGGGGTTTGTGAAAGAATCTTGTAGCATAATTTAAACAATTTTGCAGAAGAGTGAGCTGGTACAATGTCTTGTTAAAAATTATCTTCTTTTTCATCAAATATGTTTATTTCCTCATTTAGACGACCTCCCAACAATGTATAACTATTGCCTAATTATCTTTTAACCTTTTCAAGAAAAATCATTGAAGATTACACCAAGAGCCATTCCAATGTTATAATTCTTCTTCTTTTTTTCTTTTTGCTAAACAGTTTTTGCTTTTTTTGAAGCAAGTTTTCTGACAACAACCGACTCTCTCTTGGTTGCAGATTAATCCAAATTTCATTAACTGTTATAATGATTCAAAACTTCCCCTCAATTACATTGAAATAGCTCCAAACCATGCACAGAAATAATTACTCTATCATGCTTATGATCAGTTAAGAGCAATTGTAAATATTGCTGACAGTTTTCACATTTGTAAAATAATGTACTTATGCACACCTGTTCATTTGAGTAGCTTATTGCCTAAAATAATCTTGTATACTTTCAATCTTCTATCCTCCATCACCATACCAAGGATTTTTTCCTTATTCTCTGCACTTATAAAATAATGCCATTATAAAAAAGTACAATTATAAAAACATGAATGAAAAACCAAATTACTTTTAACTGCTCTTATCAATGGAGTTAATTTCCCATAATTCACCTTTGATTTAGTTTCCTGTGTGGTTTTAACTTTCAAAAAGTAATGTTTAATATTCCCCCACATAGATTTCTCTTTCATTCATTTATAAAAAATCACATGGGAAGAGATGTTAAAATTAAAAATTGCATGGAGTGGGAAGAGATGTTACTGTATCGTTAAAGACACCTTCACAAGTTCTTGGTAAAAAGAAGAAGAGGGGCAGCAGGAAAAGACTTCCATTCTGGAATGAAGATATACCTACTCTTGTGCAAGAAAAAAAAAAATCTGTCATCACAGTCATAGGATTTTCTTGTCACGTATGATGCACGGCTTGCACACACAACTTAATTTATCATTTTATTTAAATATATTTATTTATTTATTTAATTCAATGATTCTAACTAAAGTGCACATGCATGCCGTATTTAATTTGCGCGGGTGTAGTAATACTAGCAGCGACAGTCAGCACTAATTAAACTAATGTAATTTCACAAATTACATATAACTTAATTCGCTTGTACGGTCAGCAGACTGGTAGCCATGAAGCTCAACGCACTGGGTACGAAGTCAACCGAGTGATCAAGTTCTAGACCCAGTTACTTTTTTACACTTTAAATATTATTCATTTATTTAATTCTACTGGTTACATGTGACATCACAATATAACAATATTTTTGGGGTTGGGTTGGGATTTTGTAAAAACCTATATTATTTTTTAACTGCAAACAAATGTGTCTAAGAAAAATATGACTTGAATTAGGCAAAATCTCGAGATACTGATGGTGACTTTGCTTTATAGTCTCACACCCTTGACCTTTTAAGTTGAAAATTTAATGGCATCAATATCCTCATATATAGAACTAATCAGACCATGTTTGGTCAAAATCGGCCCAGTAGTTCTCGAGATATAAGGTGATTTAGTTGCCAATACCAAATACACACACACATGTACATATGAACATTAACATCCAGAAAATTTCCATCCTATTTTTTGGGTTCCTTAGGGGTAAAAATGTCATGATCCAGTGAAAACCCCATGTGCCCAAATTGGACCGATTACAATACTTTCTCTTCTAGAGCTATAGTGCTATCTAGACAGGAAATTAAAAGCTGCCTACTTAAGATATTTACAGGACAAATAACCAGAAAATTGTAATGATTGCAGTAGGAAATCAGCTGTGGTGAAGAACGAAATAGAGAAATATAAAAGGAAAGGATGGGAACGATTTGTGAGTGATAATGAACATAATGTGTATGGAAGACATTTAAAATTTAAATCGACTGAACTCAGGAAATAAAGATACTTAAGTAAATAAATCTCAGGAAAGAGATGGTTAAATTACTTCAATCTTTATGAACTTCAGGAGAATGTAATGTCATAAACATGCAAAATGATACAAATGTTGATGATCTGATGTGGAGCAGTTTAGTAATGCTGCAGAAATAGGAAAGCACCAGGGCCTGAAAAAATGAATATGGAGCCGATTAAATAAACATCATTGGGATTGAAGATGAGATTACATTCCTTCTAAAATTATTGCTGCAAGTTGTGAAGTGTACTGGATTCTTAGATGGAATCTCTGGTAATACTTGTTTTTAAGAGGCAATGGATAAGACTGTGATAGTTATAAGGGTATATGCTTGCTGAATGCCAGATATAAAATTTATGCTATCATAATAATGAATAGATTAAAGGGAAATTAGGGTAGGAACAATATGGATTTTGCAAAGAATGATCTTGTACAGACTGTGTATTTGCACTGGGACAGCTGATAGAGAAACACTGTGAATTTAATATTCCATCTATAGCTTCCATTGACTACTTGAAAGCTTTTTATATGGTATCTCGTTTGAAACTGTGGTTAGTGTTAGAAAGGAAAGGATCCAGAAAATTTGATTAGGACAATAAAAAATCTCTATTATAATACCCGTATTGGTGTTAAGTTGAATGATCAGGATAGTAAAAGAATGCATGAAATAAATTAAGGAGTCAGACAAGGGTCTCCGTTATCACCTACATCACTAAATTTATATGTTGATAATGCTGTTAAAAATTGACAAAAAGTTTTAAAATTTCATTTTATGATTAATCGTATAACTCTGTTCACAATGTTGTTTGAGGATGGCCAGGTGGTTCTGGCCAGTTCAAAGGCAAATATGCAATTGACAGTGTTTCGGTTACGTTCCACACCAAGCCAATACAATTTGGAGAAATCTATTAAGGAGACAAAGTTATGGTTAAGACCTTCGTAGGTTAGGAACACTTGTGTACAAAGATAAGTAATAGGATATTAGATAAAGTAATTGTATTTGATTATTTCTTTTTTTAAATCTGAAGATGTTCATAATAAGTTGCATAGATTTCAGAAGCTGTTGGGTACCATGCTAAGGACTCTTGTCAGCAAAGTAAGGAAGGAATCTGTTATTAAATTTTACAAAACTATGGTGGAATTGGCATTGCTGTACGGTTTTGAGATGTGGCCTCTTACTTCGCTTCAAATTCGAAGAATTGAATCTACAGAAATTAAATCTTTCCATAGAGTGTTGGGTTTCATTAAAGGATCATATTGGTAGCAGTGTGATATGTCAGCAATCATAGTCAACAGCACTGGAAGCATAAATGCAAAAAGTAGGCAGCCGTGGATGAGACGTTGGATGGAAATAGGATTTCCAGGACTGTGTGAGATTATAAAGCAATTGATGTGAGAAAAATAAAACGGCCAAGGAAGAGTGGAGGGAGCAGAATAATTATGAGACTGAGAGGTTGAGTCTACGGCAATGGAATGGGTTGTATGGCATACCCATAATGTTTACAATGACAAAATTCACAATAAATGATTACCAACAACATTATAGAAGTGGTGTATGTTCCTAACAGGGATGTGGGACACAAAGAATGACCTCACCAATGTACACTATCTCTTTTGCTCTCTTGTGCACTATCTCTTGTGCATTATCTCTTGTGCACTATCTCTTGATTTTCCTCAAATTTATCAAACACCCCTCATATAACCTCAGGAAATATAATAAATGACCCACTTACAGCCAGTCATGTTGACACTTCATAAAATTACACATCTTCAATTGTTAAAGGAAACAAAGAAGCCATCCGCAAACACTGCATATGCACTACGTATATTTTTACTTACATTGAAAACTATACTGGATGAAGTAAAGCCTGTGAAGACTACTTGTAGTGTTCACTATGAACAAGACCTCATAAAAAGGAGTGAAAAACATAATTAAATAAAATTTCAAATAGTCAAAATGGAAATATTAAATGGTAAAACTTAGACAGCTCAGGTATTATACAAAGAACAGTAAAAGTTTATTATTCATAATGCAAATACAAAACATTTCTTGTGATTTTCACAATATTTCTGTATATGTATTTTATCAATAATTTTAAATTCATAAAAACTGAGAATAATTTTATTATTAAATGAATACAATTATATAGTAAGATTTTTTTTTATAAAAATAATAAATTCTATTAACAATTTTCACAGAAAATTAAAAATAAACTCAATATTAAGATAACAGGAATAACTTTCACTAGTGTACTTGCAAAAAAAAACCGAAACATACTTAAGAGAAGAATTATTTTCTTATGCAGAAAGAAGCATTTTTTTAACAGTATTAATTATAATAATCATCACAAATCTTTTTTATCAAACGAAAATTATAATTATTTTAAAAATAATTTAAATGTAAAAAATGAACATACGTTCTAAAACAAATTAATAGAGCATAACTTTAATTTAAATGAATATTAAACTCTACAATAATTAATAATAATTTTAAATATACACTTTTAAAATAATAAACAAATAAATACATTTTTTTAAGTAAAGAGAAATTTATTTTGACTTTCAAATTATAATTTCATAAATTATTTTTAAAATAATGTTAAAAAAAATCACAAAAACGAATAAATATGATTTTATTAAAATCTAATGAATATAAATAAAACTTATTTTTGATTTTTCAAAAAATATTAATGAATGTATATATATATATATATATATATATATTTTCTTTATTTTTACAATATTAATAAACAGAAGTACAATTAAATATCACTGATTTCTTTTCAATTCATTCATCAATTGTCATACACAGTATGCAGTTAACATTAACTTCTATTAAAATTTAGAAAAATATTAAACCTCAATGTTGATTATTTTATTTTATGAAAATTAAAAGAAAAACAGAAAACGTGCAATTAAAAATTTAATTGTATTGCTTCATTTCAGTTTAATTTAAAAAAAATTACACTATCTATATAATCAGCTTCTAAAATGGTGTATATACTAATGCTCATTTATTTTTTTTTATTTTAAAAGAGTAGTATAATAAATGATGGAAACACATTTAAAAAAATTTCTTATGAGTTGCCCTTTTTTTTGTGATTAATGTGATATGACACCAAGAATGACATTAAGGCAGTTACAAGATATATTCATTCATTTTATTACCCATGTCGAGCTTAAATATTAGACAGTTCTCTTATGATAAAAATGAAATGAAGATATTATTTATATAATTTGGTTTTTCAGTATATGAACAAAATCAACAGTTTTAAAAAACCATATGATGATGCAAATATAACTATCAAAATAAACTTGCAGTTAAAGAAATACAAACGAACTGAAAACCATTTAGATCCCAAGTAAAAATACATAATCTACGCAGTTTATTGCTGAAACTTCTAGAATAAAATTACATTAGAATATTATAACAGCATAATTATCTAGGTCATTGATATTTTGTTTTTAAACTTAAATTACAACTAATAAATTTTTAAATAAAATTATATCCAGAGCCATCTTCAAATAAAGAGATACAAGGCCATTGGAAATAGTAAAGGGTGTTGGAAAGCCACAGAAATAAAAAATTAAAATGTTTTTCCAAAATGCTAATGCATCAATACTCACAAATTTATTTTTAAAAATTTAACAAAACTGCATTAACACTATGCGTTTAATAACCAAAACGTTTTTATTCACAGATTACAGTTAAACTTTTGTAATCAGAAGATTTGTTAATCTTTTAATGCCTTTAACTATGCTTTTTTTCAAGTTGAAAAAGTTATCAAGTGTAAAATTTTTTGAATGATTAATGTAAGATTGACTTCGAATAAAATACTTTTATTGTTAATCAACAAACTACTAATAATGATATGCTAATTGATCATAAAGTGATGTATAAATGGTGTTAATTTATCATCCAATTGGCAATGAAAGACAAAGAGTTTGAATAAATTTTTGATAATGGGAATAAGAAATAAATAAATATATACTAATGACTGCTAATCAATTTTAAATGCATAACATAATCTACACCTTATAACTCTGTAATGTTTATAAATTATATTATTTAAAATTATTTTAATGATAAAAATTATATCTTAATAAAATATTATTATATTGTAGAAACTAAAGTCAGAAAAGATTCTCTAAGTATTTAAAAGCTTACTAAATATATATAAGAGGCACCAATGAACAATATTAGGCTAACGGATAAAACCTAGTAAAATTATCAAAAAGATATAAAAATTACACAGTTAGTTTTATTACTTATGTCTTAAAATTCACTTCTGGTTTATCGATCACATACATTACATTTATATAGAACACAAAAAACTTAAAATTTAAAAAAATATTAACAAAAAACATTTAAGAAACATTTACAAATAAAATAAAATCCATAATAGTATTAACCATGAGTGACATATAAGTATATTCTGAGATATTTGGCATTATTAGCTGTTATCTCCAATAAATTTTATTAATTAAAAGACTATACTGTTACAATAATCATGAGTTACAAAAATTATATTTGTTACACATTACATCTGTAATTAGTTTTTTTTTTATAAATACTAATTTATTTCATACTATTGTAATTAAAGGAGCAAATAAAAATGTAAACAACTATTCTTAAAAACCAATGGCTTATTTTCAAATTTGATAGCAATTTAAAACTATCAACTTTATAAATGACAAACCAAAACAAATGTTTTACATTTTCAGTTGCTCTGTAGCCATTTGGACAAGTGATTCCAAAAGCGACTGAAAACATTATGAAATGTTTTGAAAATATTATATTTAGTAAATTTGGATCGGTTAGCTATTTAAAACATTTAATATGCTTTAAATAACTTTCACTGTCAAAACAGGAAATCTGAAAATAAATTGTGTATATTTGATCCAACATAACTTTAACATTTACTTCAATCACTACATGGTCAACTTAATTTTAAAGAAGGCAAAGGATAATGTAATGAATAGTAACAGAACAGGTAATAAATAAGGATTATGATAGGTTTGAGTAGTGTTATCAAACTCAAATAGTTTTATACATCATGTATGGAATTAAAGATTATGTAGGAGTTTGTTTTCAGGGAAACCATCAATAAGTTACAAATAACTTATTATTAGCAAACTAAATTTTTTTTTTAACTACACAGCAAAATTTAAACATTCATTTTCTCTATATAGATATTAGAACTAGCATTGTAAATTTTTTACAACTGAGAAACTGATTCTTAAAATAAAAATTAACTAGCACAGCAGTTAATAACAATTTTATAAAAACGATAAAAAAAATTATAACGTGTTAAAGTTGTTTAAAGGACAAAAAACCAAACATCAACTTACAATTTTTACTCTGAGATCATAGTTCTTTCTATTTTTTATCATGTTTCAAAAATATGAATCTTAAAATCCATACCAAAGCATTTAATTACCGCATCACTTACATCAATAATCTCTTTAACAGAAAAATCACTGCATCAGAAACAGTCCAAATTGGTTGTTATTAAGTTACACTGAATATATTTTTTTGAATAACTGAGATTATATTAAAAAATACTAAAATCTAATCTATATTTTAAAAAAAGTCATGGCAAAATATGCTTTATTAATTGGCAAAACAAATAACACACGGCAGCAACATCTTTTCAGTCTATACTTATCACATAATAAATGCATTAATTTTGAGCAACAATAAATTCTTTTGATTGAGAGACAGCAATTTAATAAATATAATTTAGTAATATTTTAATAATCTTTTTTTCTTAGCCACATGTTTATTGACAAATTTTTAAACAATTTTGAATAATGAACTGAAAACATTTAGACTAACATTAATTAAATAATGCCCATTTATGGGTATGTTATAGCATAATTCATGTGTTAATGATTCTACCCAAAGAAAAAAAGAAAGAAGTAAAAAACGGATGAATCTGGTAACATAATGTTGTTTCAACTAAAATAATATCCTTACAACAAATAATATAAAAAGAAATCATGTAATCATAATAATACACATACACAATATTGTATTAACACACAAAATTATGTATACTTACTCCAAATATATTATGTCTATGTTATCTCTTTACATAATTTTTATTTATTTCATTTTTTACTAAAATATTTATTATTGTATAAAAGAACGGTAAAATAAGTAATTTATCAAAAACTAATCTATAAACCAATAACAAATAAGAATATACATAAACTAATAATTTTCTATAATTTTTAACTATATATATATATATATATATATATATATATTTTATCTAATCTATCATAATGAATGTTCTAACATCTAAAACAATACAAAAAAATTATCAAAGGGTGACAATTCAAATATATAATTAAAAAATTCAGTAATTATAATCATGAGGTTATTCAAATAAAATTCACAAAACATTCTAAAAATAAATATATTAACATTTAATTTATATTTATTGGTTATTTTGTTGTTAATCTGTTAAGTACTGGTGGTCATGTATACCTGTCAGCCATTATAGAAACATGCTAATTAACCATTACTGGCAATGAGACAAGGATATTACAATTCAGAGCATGTAACATAATTTCATACAGAACAGATTTCTTTTAAAAAATTCTAACTTTTCACCACATAAAAAATAAAAGGCCACTGATTTAAAATTAAATGATTTGTTAACCAGTTCCAAATTTTAGAGACTTAAGTATGACAATGTGTTCATACTTATATGACTTGTCATATAAGATCGATTCATTATGTGACATAATTTTATCGTAAAATTTAGTTGTTTTTTTATTTTATTGTAATTCATGCTCTGCATAGTAATTTCACCTTTTATCAGAAGTACTTTTAATGCTGAATTAATTATACATAAATAAGTACATAATGAGTTATGAAATGAACAAAACTCGGTAATATAAAAAAAAAGTATGTAACAAGTGCTCAGATGTAAACAATCATGGTAGGTCTCTCTCTACTTTATGTATTGGCAGCTTTGCATGATGAATACTTTGATTTTATTTTTCATTATACTGAAAGCAATGAAACTTCTGTAAACTGATAAAAAGAAAATTCATTAAGTTTACTATATTCAGAAAATCCAGTACTTAAAAGCTGATCAATAATATATGCAGTTCACTGTAAAAATAAGATTTAATAATAATAAATTAGAGAATGAACTTACAATCATTTACAGAGTTAAAATCTGCTATCTTAGAAACAGGCAATTAATAACATCATCCCAATTTGTAAATATCTACAAGTGAAAATTGTGCATTTTCTTTGATTTCAAAAGTAAAACCAACTTTTAACATTTTTCCCATTATATATTTACTTGTGGAAATAATGTTTTTTTAACTTAGAACAACAGATTTTATCTTAGTAAAATTTCTGTTTCAACTTTTAAGTTTTTGGACCTTTAATAATAACAATTTATAAAAATGGTTACTTAAATAAATACTTTATAACAGAATATAAATATTATATGACAATGTTAAGTAATTGATAAAATGGCTATAAGGAATAACACATCGTTTTAGCAGTAAATAATTGCCAATAAACCACCCCCTTTAAAAAAAAGATTGCTACAATAAAAAAATTTATATTAAATGAAAAGCCACCCTAAAAAAATCAATATAAATGTACAAAAAATTATATAGAAAATGTTGAACTATTAATTGTCACACTTTCAAATCACAGCAATGTCATTTACCACTAGTAAAAAGAGATCAAATGTTCATTTATTAAACTTACAAAATACATACAAAATATTGTATTATTCAAAAATAATAATCAATCATTACATAATAATTAATTATTATTTTTGCGCAAAGGAACAATAAACACTTTACTATGAAAGACTCAGGGCAGATTTTTTCAATGCATAAATTGTTATAATCTCAACATTCAAGTCTGTGAAAAAACCTGTACAAACATATTTATAATACATATATTTTAAATAACTATTATCTAAAATAAAATGAATACACAACAAACTTATAAAACTATTTATATTCAAAATTAATGTAAAATACAAATTCTGCTGAATTATTTTATAATGCATCCGCACATGAAAAAAGACTTGGCAGTGGCTTTGCCTAATTTAACACTGAAACATCTGTATTTCAACATAAAAAAAGAAAAAAAAAAAACAATAACATTAACAATAAACATGTATAACAAAACAAGCACAAAATATAAATCAATTAAAAATTATATAATATTATAACTAATATATAAAGACCTTTTTTTCTTGAATAACATGCAACGATGCACAACTACAGATTTAAGTGCATCAAGAACTTTGAAAATTACCTAATTTGTTTTCCTTAACTAATAAAAAAAAAAAATCAACATATTAAAAGAAAAATCTTTAAAAGAATATACATATAAATTCAATAACATAAGTTATAATATGAAGTAAATATACGTTATTACACTGAAAAAAGAGAACAAATAAATTCATTAAATATTCACAAAATGAAAAAAATAATAGAAAAACACAAGAGAATACAGATTTAATATCAAAAAATTCATTAGTTTATTCCTTTATAATCTTCACCAAATGAGTGATTTTCAGGTTGCTTTTAGTCACATACTTTTTAATTCTTCATGATGTTAAAGTCACAAGGGAGATGAAAAAAGGAAAAAAAAAAACAATCTGAAACATAAAATAAATTATAAATTTATTTTTTATATAGTATGTGTCATACTTGAATTTTAATTAAATAAAGTTCTAATAAATAACAACAGTTTATTTATTTATTTATGAAATAATAATCAACTATACACAGAAGATTTTGAAAAGACTATTAAGACACTCATAATTTACTTATTCACTTACCAGCCATACCATGTAGATTTTTAGGTCAGCCAGTCTAGCATGTGGCCAAAAGTTTTAATATATCATTCGCTCACCTTGTATCATGTTAAAAAATGTATCTAACACATCTAGGGTATAATAAAAAAAATAAAAAATAAATAAAAGGGTAGTTTAATGCAGAAGTCAAGGTTTTTAAAATGAGTATAAGAAAAAAGAATGGCTATTTACATGATAATGAATTTCATTTTAATATTTACTCTAAATTTTGCTGGTAGAACACCATGTAAAAAAATAAAGTATGTACAACTTATGCTTTTTACATTTGATATGAACAATTTCATTCAGCTATTCATTCAGCAATTGTAGAATTAACTTTATCAGGCTAGTTCAGTTAATCTCTCATTTTATACAATATTTTTTTTTTAAAAATTAAATGAGATAACGCTTACAACCTGATCAGGATTAAAATGAATTACCTAACAGATATCTTTCTTAGGACCCACAGGATCATAAAACCATATGTGAATGAAGGAATAAAATTTAAAGAGAAAAAAGTAATATTTTCACTTTTGTAAAAATAGGCAAGATAAATATTCTGAGGTAAAGGGGGAGATTATCATCAATCCTCTTTTTCTTTCAACTTTTATGACCGCTTAGGATCACTTTAGTCAGTCCATTATTCAAGTCTCTTTGAAGGGACTGTTCGGGCCTTGCAGTCCTCCCAGTACTTTTTCTTATGTTCTGATCTCCATGCCCTTTTTGGTGTTCAAAATGTTTATGTCATGAGTTTCTTTCTTGTGGGTGTGAAATAAGTGTTTTTGTTATTGATATTTTTATTTAATTTTATCTTGTCTGTGGTGTCTTCTGGAGTAAGGCCAAATTCCTTCAGATCCTCTCTTATTTCTCTGATACATCTGCATCCTGTCTAGGTGTTTTTCGAGTCGAGATTGCACTGTACCAGCTGTTTCAGAAGTCTAAAATCTTGCATCCTCATGATTTGTCCAAACAACCGTAGTCTCCTCTTACATATGGTATCAGTTATGGGTTCTAACTCTTTGTACAAGACTTCGTTGGGAACAATCAACCACTGCCCGTCTGTCCGATACTTTTGTTGATGCAGGGTCTTCCAATTCTTCTTTTGATTTTCTGGAGTCTGTTGGTCTTTGATTGTTTGTTCAGGTGGAAGAGTGTTTCTCCTGCACATGTGACTACTGGTTTTATAACTGTGTCGTAGTGTCTTATTTTTGCGTTTATGGATAAACATTTTTTACTGTATGTGTACCAGGTTAATTTTTGAACTTAGGCTAGTTTCTTTGTTCTTATTTGGAATGAGGTTTTTCATTTAGATTATTATTTCACAGAGGTATTTAAATTGGGTTCCTATTTTGACTTTATTACAGTTTATGTTTACTTCTTTTAATTGTGTTGGTTTTTGGGGCATAATCTATCATATCATATCTTTTCAAATGATATTTTGAAGTTCTAACATCTGTATTTTAGCTGCGTCGATGTCATTTGCTAGCAGTGCCAACTCATCAAGGAAACCAAAGCAGCTTTTTAGCCAATTTTAATTTTTGTGGGAAATTTTTTGAGTCATTCCCTCATTACCATTTGTGGAGCGTGAGTAGTGGTGAGAGTCCATCGCCTTGGCGCAGACCTGTTCTGATCTCAAATGGTTCTGAGAGTTTGCCACTGAATTTCACTTTTGACTTATTGTTTGTGAGAGTCAGTTTTATCATGTTTATTAATTTGTAATCTAGTCTGAGGAGTCTTAGAATTTTTAGTGGAGATCCCCCACTTTAGTCGGAACTGTGTACTGAATTGCTCTATTAATCATATTTATACAGGGTGTCCCATATAAAACGCAACCCATCAATCACTTATCTACGAAATTTCAAAAGTTAAGCTTACTCCCCTACTCGTTACTGAAATGGACTTCTCCAACATCTGAACATCGCGGCGACGCAGTAGAACACTACCGATAGTAACAACAATACAATCATAACGTTCAGTGTATTTCTAGAGACAAGATGGTGTTTTCGCTAGATGAACGTGTTTTCATTGTCGAGTCGTACTTCAGTACGAAATCAGTGGTTGCAGTGCAAGATTTGTTTCGCCATAAATACCCAGATAAACCAGCTCCTAACAAAACATCAGTATTAAGGTTAGTTGTAAAATTTAGAGAGACTGGTTCTGTTAATAACAAGGAACACAAAAGATCTGCGTCAGTGTTGAATACAGATAGTCACTGAAATCAAAGACCGATTACTTGCCTCGCCAAATAAATCGATCAGACGTTGGTCTGCTGAAATTAATTTGTCTAAATCAACTATTCATCGGGCGACCAAACAATTACGACCTTATCGCATTCAAATGGTTCATCAACTTCTTGCGCCTGACAAAGAAAAAAAGCTACAATATTGTCAATGGTTCCGTCGATTTCTGCGTGAGGGAATTAATGTTATGGATTCGTTATTTTTCACAGATGAAGCATGGTTTCATTTGGATGGCTATGTAAACAGCCAAAACAGTAGAATTTGGAGTGCTGAAAATCCCCCACGTTTATGACGAAAAACAATTACACCCGCAGAAGTTGGGCGTGTGGTGCGCGATACTGCGAAAGAAAATAATCGGTCCTATTTTTTTCGAGTACACCATTAATGCAGAACGATATCAGGATATTTTATTTCAGTTCATTGCACTCTTGGAAGAGGAAGACAGACACTGCTGACTACAACATGACGGTGCGACATCGCACTACGTAGGTTCAACTTCTGATTTCGTTGAGGAATTCTTTGGTAATCGTGTTATCGGTCGAGGCTTGTGGCCACCAAGATCTCCAGATTTGACTGCGGTGGATTTTTTTCTATGGGGTTACCTCAAAGAAAAAGCCTACAGCAACAAACCACGAACACTTGAAAGTCAATATTGAACAAGCTGTATTAAATATCCAGCCACAAACTTTGAAAAAAAGTTGCGAAAAACGCTGTAAAAAGAATTGAAGCTTGTATTCAAGAAGATGGCGGCCACTTCCAACATTTACTCTAAATGTAAGGTAATGGATGGTAATAATAAAAATTACATTTACAATGCTTTTTTATTATTTCAATACCTACCAATATAAGGTTGGGTTGCATTTTATATGGGACACCCTGTATAAGTGTTAATTGTATGAGACCAAGGGTGATTTCATTTTTTATGAATTGTTATATTATTAGATGTAGGTTTTCTTTATACTGGTGTTTCAGTTTGGTTGTCCTCGTTTATCTCATTATTGACATCTAAATAATACCAAAAATTCTAACTTTCCTAGTTTGACCCGTGACAGATTTTTATTTTAAATATGCCATAGAGTTTTTAAACCCTGAACTAACATTGAACTGAACTAAACTGAACTTTTTAATCTTTTTTATTATTCTGCTCTAAATACTGCATAATTAAATCACTGCTAAGATTAAAATGTTCAGTAAAAATAATTTGGAACTGCTTTGATTCCCTAGATTAAATGACATTTTTATCAACAAAATTGTACTGAATTAACAGTAAATTGCTAAAAAAAAATTGGGTTCCATTTGACCCCCTTGTTTGACAGATATCATATAACATTTAACAACCTTGTGAGTCATTTATAATAAAAGCCACAATTTTAAACAAGAGATCAATATTATTAGAATTTAAAAAACATGATGGCTAAAAAAAAAACATTCCTCTTTAATGCAGAAAAATTAGTAATATAAGATAATTATAGAGCGTGTGGGTAACAATTGGTTCAGCCATTGAGCTGCTACGGTGGAACAAATATACATACAAATACATTTTGGGCAGTGGTGTAAAAACAATAGTAAAACAACAACTTCACACTATGAGAATGAAGCTAAATTGTTCAAAACAAAACGTTGAGATGCAAGTGATTCAAAAACAACTCATTCATCTGATAGATTTAAAAAAATTTTAAATATATATATATATACACACATTTTTTATATAGCCTATGACACTCCCGGTAATGTAAGGATTCCAATGCAGGGTCATACACCTAAATCATTCAGCTGTTGAGCTGCTATGATGGAACAAACAAACATATACCCTAAATACATTACACTCCTTTTGGGGCAGTCATGTAAAAAAAAAAAAATCCCTAAAAAAATAACATGATCTGTCTCTATAAAATGATATAACAGATCTATTTTTATGCAAACATAACAATTTGTTGTTTGTGAAAGAGGCTTATTATTAATTTATTTACAGATCAGGAATAACAGGCTAACGCCCAATAACAGTTACTGTGTTGGAGTATAATGAATATTTTTAAGAGGGTAGCAGCTCTTTCAGTAGTTATTAAGGGCTTGGTCAGGGGGACTTAAACAGCCATATCAACATCACTCAATCTTCTGAGTTCTGCACAGCTGAAAGCAATGGAAAACTTTGACTGTTTTTTTTTCCAAGAAAATGTAGCTCTTTGCATTTTCATGTAACAAAGATGGAGGTGCCTTCCTTGGTAAAATATTCCGGAAGTAAACTAGTCCCCCACTCAGATCACAAGGTGGGGACTACTAAAGAAGGGGACACCAAAAAATTAAAAAATAACATTCAATGAGTTGGAGTCAGGAATGTTACGAGTCTAAAAAAGGTTGGTAGGTTAAAAAATTTAAAGAGGGAAATGGATAGATTAAATGCAGATATAATAGGAATTAGCCTTAGGATTAATAGGATTATAATGGGAAGAGGACCTGAGTTTTGATCAGGTGGTTTTAGAATAATTAACTCAGCATCAAATAAAGGACAGATAGATTTCATAATGAACAATATGACAGGGAAGAGAGTAGAGTATTTCAAAAAGCTTGGTGACAGAATCACTGTAATAAGGATAAAATCAAAACCTAAGCCAACAACTATTGTTAACATGTACATGCCCATGATGATGATGATGAGGTAGAGTGTGTATATGAAGAAATTGACAAAGCGATTAAACACATAAAAGGGCATGAAAATTTAATAATAGTTGGAGATTGGAATGCAAGCACTGGAAAAGGCAAAGACAGAGATATTGTACGTGAATACAGGCTGAGCAAAAGAAATGAAAAAGGGGACCGACTTATTGAGTTTTGCACAAATTATAATTTAGTAATTGTCAACACCCAGTTTAAAAATCATAATATTAGAATATACGCATGGAAAAAGCCTGGTGACACTGTGAGGTATCAGATAGATTATATCATGGTTAAACAAAGATTTAGAAATCAATTCCTTAATTGCAAAGCTTATCCTGGAGCAGATATTGTAAGCAATCATAATTTAGTGATAATGAAATGTAGACTGAGGTATAAAAACCTGAAGTAAAGGTGTCAAATGAATCGGTTGAGGAAGCTTGAGGAAGAGGAGGTAAAGTAGATTTTTGAGGAGGACATCGCAAGAGGTCTGAGTAAACACAATAAGGCAGAAAATATAGAAGAATGGGTGAATGATAAAAAGGAAATTCTTAAATCAGCAGAAGTGAACTTAGGTGGAACAAAGAGAACTGGTAGGAAAGAGAACTTGGATATCAGAGGATGTATGAACGTTATGTTATTACGTTCATACATCAGCTCCAAGTTGATGTATGAACGTAAAAAGTATAAGAATGCTAGTGATGAAGAACATAAAAGGAACTATCGATAATTAACAAATACTATAAACAGGAAGTGCAAATTAGCAAAAGAAGAGGATTACAGAAAAGTGTTCAGAAGTGGAAAGAGAAATGATCATTGATAAAATAGACAGGAAAGTTAAGGAAATTTTTATGGTACATATATTAAAATCTAATAATGTGTTAAATAAAGATGATACCAAAAAAAGGTCAATAAGGTGGCAGAATATATTGAAGTTATATAGGAAATGAATTTAGAAACTGATGATATAGAGGAAGAAGAAGAAGTCGAAAAGGATGAAAGGGAGATACAATACTGAGATCTGAATTTAATAGAATAGAGCATTAAAAGATTTGAGTAGCAGAAAGGCTCCTGGTATAGACGGGATACCTGCAGAATTACTGTGCAGTGCAAGTGAGGAAGCGATAGGTGGATTATATAAACTGGTGTGTAATATTTAGAAAAAGGGGAACTTCCATCAGACTTCAAAATAGTGTTATTGCCATGACACCAAAGAAAACATGTGAATGTGAAGAATGCAGAACAATTAGCTTAACTACTCATGCATCAAAAATCTTAACTAGAATTCTGCAGAGAAGAATTGAAAGGAGTGTGGAAGAAGTGTTAGAAGACCAATTTGGTTTCAAGAAAAGTATAGGGACAAGGGAAGCAATTTTAGCACTCAGATTAATAGTAGAAAGAAGATTAAAGAAAAACAAACCAACTCAGAAAAGACATTTGATAATGTAGATGGGAATAAAATGTTCAACATTTTAAAAATCTAGGGTTAAGTATAAAGATAGAAGAACAATTGCTAACACTTACAGGAACCAAACTGCAACAGTAATAATCAAAGAACATAAGAAAGAAGTCGTAATAAAAAAGAGGGTTTGACAAGGATGTTCCCTATTCCCATTACTTTTTAATCTTTACATAGAACAAGCAGTTAATGATGTTAAAGAATAATTTAGATCTGGAGTAACAGTGCAAGGTGAAAAGATAAGGATGCTAAGATTTGCTGATGATATAGAAATTCTAGTTTAGAGTAAAAAAGATTTAGAAGAAACAATGAATGGCATGGATGAAATCCTATACGAGAACTACCACATGAAAATAAACAAGAACAAAACAAAAGTAATTATTGAAAACCACTGAAAATAAAAATAGGAAAAGAAACGATTAAGAAAGCAGAAGAATTCTGTAATTTGGGAAGTAGAATTACTAAAGGTGGATGAAGCAGGAGCAATATAAAATGCCGAATAGCACAGGTGAAACGAGCCTTCAGTCAGAAATATAATTTGTTTACATCAAAAATTAATTTAAATGTCAGGAAAATATTTTTGAAAAGATATGTTTGGAGCATAGCTTTATATGGATGTGAAACTTGGATGATCGGAATACCTGAGTAAAAAAGATAAGAAGCTTTTGAAATGTGGGCTATAGGAGATTGTAAAAAATCAGATGGGTGGATAAAGTGACAAATGAAGACGTGTTGCGGTAAATCGATGAAGAAAGAAGCATTTGGATAAATATAGTTAAAAGAAGAGACAGGTAGAAGGAAAAAATTATGCAGGCAGGCAACATTTGGAATATGCAAAACAAATTGTTAGGGATGTAGGATGTAGGGGGTATACTGAAATAAAACGACTAGCACTAGATAGAGAATCTTGGAGAGCTGCATCAAACCAGTCAAATAATTAGAGACAAAAAAATCTTTTTATTAAAAAAATAAAAGTTAAAAAAAAATACCAATTAAAAATCTGAATTTTCATCATTTTTTGTTTAATTTGTACAAATAATATGTCCTGTAATGTCAGTTCTCATTATCCACAAACTAAATCATTATAATTATCATCATCTTCTAAGAAATGTTTTTCTTTTATATTGATTTATTATCTTTTACATATTTGTTATTGTTATTTTACATACTAGTATTAATTATTTTTATGTATTAATACAGGATTTAACAACCTATATGTGTATAAATTAAGTAATGTAATAATTTTAGGTAACCTGACATAACTCACAAACCACTCCCAAGAATAACAAACAACCTATACCAGCCTCACAAAGAAAATGAGAAATAAAGTGATTTCCTGTTGTCTTCTTCACCAAGCTCTTGACTAGTTCATTTATAGTTTATACTTCAGATGGGTGTTTCACATCCGTAGAAGCCATAAGGAAGACAGATAGTATAAAATAACAAATTAGAGTACCATTTTCTATAGTGAAGTTATAGGTTTTATACATTCTGTTCCAACTACCAGAAAAAATATATATGTATTTCTTACTGTGATTGTGCATTATGCTATTCAGATCAAGGTTCTTCCACAATTTCCCTTGTTCCATCATAATTTGTAGGCTGTTCATATTTTTAGCTGTGGACTAATTTACCTAACATGATTTTATTTTCTAAATACAACCTTAGTTTATTATCATAATCTAAAACTTCATTTAAGAGAATAGCAAGGATTTTTCACATTATTCCTCCATCAGATTATTTTTATCAGATGCTACAATTCAATTCCTAAACAATATGTAAGTAAGTGTGAATTAAATCAGTTAGAATGGTAAGAATGTGTTAATTAATATTCATAAGTAGACACTACCATCTGCACTAAAAGTGTTTAAAATGATACTGTTTTAAATTGAATATTTAAAATAGATGTAAAGGGGTAATGTAGGTTATTAACATGATGGTTTTTTTATAATGTGTTATACTGATAGGATTACAAGCCATGGTCCAGAGCTACAAGGTTCAATAATGTATTTATGAAATAGATACGTGCCTAGAGAGCGTGGGCCTTTGGTTGACATAACTGGTTCCCTGGAAATCAGTGGTTCCTTGTTATATATTATCAGGAAGAAGAAAACAAGGATAATAAAAGAAAGAGAGGAAACAGAGAGAGGGTAGACTCTCCCAGAAGCAAGAGACACAAAACAGGAGCACGACCCTAAGAAGAATATAATGATAAGTGTCCCTCTTGTGACTCAGATCTTCTACCTATCAATTTTAGCACAAGATAATTAGAAACTAATCTACTATAGGCCTGTTGGGTCTCAGAAATGAAAAAGGGGTAGCATAGTTCTATTATTAACAAATTAACCAGCTACTAAATCTGCAAGAATATGTTTCCTTTTTAACCGAGAAGAGTATTTTATTACTTTTTATTTTAATTTTATTTATAAAATTAAATAATACAAATAGTAAGTGATATTACGAAGTCTAAAATACATCAAATTTTTTGTGCATGCATTGAATGTCACCAAACATTTCATTACTTTTATGTTTAATTCAAATGCAGTTGACAGATACCTTATCTAAATCCAGAATTACCTTTTAATATGGTATAAAATTCAACCATTTATCTTTGTTACGTTACTATGATGTTTGGAGTACTAATCAAATTTTTATATTAGTATGCAGTGGAGAAGCACCCTCTGATTTTTAAAACAATTTAATTGGTAGCAGGAATATAAAAAAATCAGGACTAGATAAATGTGAAAACTAGTATACTACCAGTTTAATAATTCATACATAAAAAATGACTCAATAAAATAGTTTAATGGCAAAAAGAATGATTGGTAGTGGTTGTATTACATGAAAAGTAGTTATAGAGTATAGTGTGAAAAGTAGTAATAATAGTTTCAGAAGAGAATGGTGTAAACTCTATTCCTCAAAATAATTTTAAAAATTAGATTAGGAAGAATAAAACAACCAACATTTCTAGATATGGAGAAGGTATTTAATAATGTACTACGGAATAAAGCAAAAAATTAATTTTAGAAATCAGACTTAAATATAGGAAAAAAAGAGTTATTTACAATTTATTCAAAATAAAGTGCCAGTTGTAAGAGTAACTTTCTAAATCTGACTAAATCTTTCACATTTAGTCATTTAACAAAGCTATAGTACTACAAACTTAGAAAAAACTTGTTTTTCGATACAGAATTCTGTTTTACACTGAAAGAACTACTGGATAAAGTTCTGGGAACTGTTTTATCCTATTTCCCAGCTCAAATTACGTAAAAAACCACCAACTTTACTCCTTAATTAGAGTCCCAAAATTAGAAGAGTTGAAATCTGAGCTCGAAATTATACGAGCCTCGTATAATTTTGTGTGCCATGCCCTCACCTCACCAGGTGCAAATATTTCACCACAGCGGGGATACATGTATTAACAAAGATTAGTACTAAATGAGATAATTGTACAGTTATATCACATGATAACAGTACCACTTTAAATGTTTAACATAATGTAATGATGCTACTTTTATTTCACTGCAATTAGGATCTGAATACAAATGTTTACAATTTAATAAATTATTTTTCTTATTTTATCCTAAGTAAGCAAGCCTACCTCTAAAGTCATGAGCATCAATCTTTGGGAAAAAAGTAGACCTGTCTAAGAAGAGTAGAATTGATTTGTGGTACTTGTTTCTGTTCATGTTGCCAATTATATAGATCATTGTAGCTTTCATAATCAATAGCAACTTTCCGTGACACTTCTAATAATAGATCTTGTAAACTATTTTTTTGACCTTCTTCTTCTAGCACATCACATAAGCACTGTACAAACCATGTTCCATTCTCTGGATGACGCCAAGAGAAGAAACCTGAAAAAAATTAATTAATAGGTAATATACTGTAGATTAATATGAACTGATAAATCAGTTTCTGAACTACCATCATTGACAAGGGAGCAGCAAAATAACTCTGAAATGATCTCTTGGAAAATTTTACTCAACCTTAGCTTTAGCACATAGAAACAAAAGCAATGAACTACCAACACAGTGTATAATGATGAGTACTGTTATGATTTTGTTAATGATCAACAAGCTATATGAGTTTTTATAAACTGGAAGTGGGTGTACACATTGTAGCAGTTTTCTACTTATACACATGGAGGCCTACTGCAACGGTGTTCCTTTCTTTCCAGTTGTTCGGTAACGTGGAGAAAAGTGCCTTAAATAAAAAAATAATTTTTACTTTGCATAAAATGAATTATTGATTTAATTACATTATTAAATAGTATAATACACAACACATTTAACAATCTTCATAGTAATGTATTACCTTAATGTTCAGTAACTTTAAAGAATTACTATCATTAAAAATAATAAAATGAGTGAAAAGGAGCTAATTTTTTATTTTAATTTTTGGGTCCATCAATTGTCTGTACCTCCTACCTTTGTAGCACAGTTTGAGGAATTGTGCATATTTAATAAATATATGATGTAAACTTAAGTCACAAGAGATTTCCTAAGCCAAACATCATGCATTCCTATAAAGAATGCATGACGTCATGCTTCTTTGTATAGTAATAACAAAGAGCAGATAATCTGCTTAAATTTTTATAAAAACGCAAGTTTAAATACATATAAGTAAAATAGTGAAAATCATAATTGTAAAAGAAAAACATCATATACTTCAGAACTAAATTAAAAGTTTTACCAAAATCAAGCACAGTTTTCCATGCAAACACAATAAAACCACTAAAAGAGAAATATTTATACATTCACATACAACCTTCTTTTAAATATTACACTTTAAATATACACTTTCAAATTAATAAACAGAACTGAATACAGGTTATAAACCTCACATGATTTGAACAAAGTACTACCTGGATAGATCTATTTGATATTGATGCAAAAAGATTCAATTTTACAAACAGAAATAAATTAAAAATGGTAAAATATACATTAAATAATTATCAATATATAACACCATACTGATATTTGATGGCTACCCTAAACAAATTATAACTACTGTAGTCCTTGAATAGCAAATTTTAAAAGAACATATTTGGGATTACTCCACAAGTCAACTGATCACCAATGAATTAAAACTGGGATAGTAAGATATTTTCTAAAATAGCAATAACCAGAATTTTAGTACATCAGCATGAAGATTATAGATTACATAATTAATCATTACATAGACACTTTGTTTATATTAAATATATTTAAATAAATAATGATAAAATAGAATAACTACGTTTGTCTTGGTTATAGGATGGTTTTATGTTATCATAAATTTTTGTCTTTCTACAAATAACCACATAGGTAATTTATAACATAAATAGTGCTGTAATTTTTGGTTTAATAGATATTTTATTTTAATTCCATAATAATCAGCTGCTCAATTATTTCACCTTACCAGCCTATTGGAATAACAATGAAATTGCAAATTTGGTAAATTATTGGTCTACAGGACATTCCTTCTGCATTTTGTACTAAAAAAATTCAAATCATTTACACTTGTTTTATGAAAGATGTATATAATACTCTATATCGATTTTACAATACTTACAATATTTTTTCTTTTAATTAAGAAATATTATAAATCAATTTATACATTTGTTAAGAAGCCCTCAGATATATTCCTACTGAAAAAAAATACAATATGTTAAATTTCACTAAATTCATTCACCCAAATTCATACCTTCCTATTTCAGAAATTCATTTTTCTTCACTGAAATGTAACTTTTAATGTAGTTGTATGGTTTGATAGCCGTTTCAAGCTACTGTATCCTATCTAATGATAAGTACCTCCTCATCAACTGTCTCAAGTTACAACAAAAAGATTTACTGTGTCTGTTATCAAGGTCAAGCAAAGTCAGTTTCAGAAATGTCATTCTAGTCTGAATTTAAAATATCATGTTCACAGATTTTTTATTTATCTTAAAATGAACTGCCATCACTGAACATGTGATAAAAATGTTAGCACTAAACTGATTTAGTGCTAACTTGAAATAAGCAGCAATTGTAATTTAAAAAAATAGCATACTGCAGTTTACATAATAAATAAATTATTATGAACATGGGCATGAAACACATGAAAAATGAAATAAACACATATGAATTTTAAAATCAAAAGTGCATATCCAATAAATCAAAGAAATTAAAAAAAAAAATTAAATCATCAATAAATTATTTAACAGATATTACTATAGCTCAGTGAAATTAAGATTTTTGATTATGTTATTTTGTAAATGTAGTGTAGCACAACCAGAATTTTCAATAAAATAAATTGTTATGTTCTATAAAGAAATTATCACCGTTTTATAAAAAATAAAACTGTTCTTTGGAATAATACAAATATGTTATCAAATGTACGAGTTCCAAGATTTTGTAATTTCATTTTGAATTACAATTTTTGAGAATTCGCTTGACTAACAGTAAATGTAGAGTCTAACATAAGATTCGATTGTGTAAGTTGTAATGTACAGTATGTGTACTCATAGTGGTGTTTGTTTTACTGAATGGGTGAAGAATGTAATTTCAGCAAAACTTTTACTTTAAAATAATGGAAATAATTTTGAATAATCATACGATTCAGACCAATAATTTTTGTTAAATGTCACCAATAAATTAAATTGATATGTGTCAATGGATTTGTTTTAACTGAGAACAGAATTTTTTCAATATGTTTGATTACTTATTTTTTATATTATTCAAAATCTACTTATTTTTCAATTTTCTGCACTTAACATCCCCATCTTCTAAAGATTATTTTAATTTTTTTTAACTATTTTTGTTTCTGTTAAAAATTCATCTCATTCTCTATTTCAACTTTTCTCTATCCTAAGATTTTTTTATTATCCTTACTGTACTAATTACTTCCAGACTAATTTATTCCATACATTGTAATCAAAAACTGGCATTACAATAATTACTTATCAATATTTTGAAAAATCTATTTCTATTGTCACCAAAGTTTTTTAATTTTTTTACTTATTTCCTTCTTGTATTTTTTGAAACTGACTATTGTTTATATTCCCTACTATTTTGAGTACGAATAGAAATGAATATTTTTTACAAAGAATTTTCTATAAAATATATTATTTTGAAATGCTTTTCAATTTTATCATTAATTTGTACAAATACTTTCATAATTTGATTATTTAGGAATAGATTATTATTAATATAACAATTTCATTTTCATAAAACATAATTTTTTCCTACTGAAACTACATTAAACTCATTGACCATGAAAATGAAACATGATCTAGGTCCTCAGGGAAAACATGACTTTTATAGAATCTTATTACATATAAATTTGGGTGATCCCTTTTTAATGAGGTTCCCAGTGAAAAATGGTCAAAACATTTTTCCCAATTATTAAAACACCTCAATATTTAGGTTCATAATGGATTATTTACATTGGTAGATTAAATAAATGGAAAAAAAACTATTGTGAATGTTCTTTTAAATTTAAATAACAATAACTAAAATCAGAATATAATTTCTACTCATTTTCCTTTTTATTTCAATAAGAAAAAGGGTTGTATGGATTGCTTCTTTCAATGTTAGAATTGAGGGCTCAAATTTCTTCTACCCACAAAAAAACTAGAAAGCTATTCTATCAGCTGTGATGTAGAATTATTTTCTTTCATAAAGCCATTGAAATTATCATCACTGTACAGTTTCCAACAGCTATCAGACCTTGATACTTATAACAATAAATATAAAAGGATTTAAGAACAAAAAATGGTAAACAAGAGAGGGTAAAGAGATGATGAATCCATAGAGAACTACTTTTATAAAGATAAGAGAAGTTTATTTTTCATATTCAAACAATCTAGCTATTACTTAACTCACAAGTTATAAATACACTATTTTTCTTAAACCTGATTTACCATTATATACCTTTATTATTTATATTTATTAAATATAAATAATAAATATTTTTTTTATAATAATTATAAATATTTATAATATATAAATAATAAATAATTTATTTATATTTTTATCATCTAATGAAAATGTTATTACAGGTAAACTGAATTTTTACAATGGCTACCAATCTATAACAATTAATTAATGAACATAATACCACTATGATCAATGGTGCCATAATGGTATGAATGCATAGAAAATGATGCCTTTTTTATGTACACTGAAATAGATACAGTTAAGCTTCCTTGATGGAAAAGTTAAAGGTTTTAGCTTTTCTTAAAGAAAGAATTTCACTTCTTTTTTCATTTTCAGTATTTACGATTTGAGGTAAATTCCAAATATTAAAATGAACCCAGCTTATCTTACTATAGGAGCCTGCCTACACCAGAAATTGGTAAGAATAATAATCGAAGAGAATATGACAAGAACGTTTGGCTTCAGGAAAGGGAAAGGAACTGGAGATGCCACCAGGCCATTGTTGATTGGAGAGAAATATTATGAGAGAGAAAGAGGAATGAGCCTGTGTTCCATAGAGATGGCATTTGTTACTCAAATGGGAGAAAATGATGGAAATTTGTAAAGAGAAAAATAGAATGGAAATACAAAGGCTAATTAAAGAATTATACGTGAGAGAAACAACAGCAATGAAAGTAAGAATACGACTGACCAGGTGGGACTAGGTCAAGGTGATAGGCAAGGATGCTACCTATTGAAGATATGATAAGAAATGTATTAGAAGAAAGAAAAGAAGAAATAAGTATAGATGAATGAAAAATATAAAGCACAAGGTTTACTAATGATATGGTAATTCTAGCAAATTGCACATCCAAGCTTCAAAGATTATTAACAGTCCAGGAGGAAGGTATGAAAGAATATGGAATGGAAATAAATATAGTATGAACTGGAAGTAAACAAACAAAGAGGATTTAGTGATAAGGACAAGTGAAGGAAGAATAGAAAAAGTAAAAAATTATAGATATTTGGGGACTGTAGTGACAGAGGAATGGAAGAGTGCATTGCAAATAAAATGATGGATAGCAATGGCAAAGGAAGTATTCATAAGAAGAAAAAAATATTATTATTATTATTATAGTAAAAGTTTGGACAAAGAGTTTAAAAAAGAGGATAGCTAAATGATATATATTGAGCCTCTTGTTATATGAAAGTGAAATATAGACAATGAGTAAGAGGTTGGGGAACGGATTGAGGCTTTTAAGATACGGCTGTGGAGAAGGATGAAGAAAGTAAGAAGCAACATATAAAGTGAAGAAATAATGAGCAGGATTAAAGAAGAAAGAGCACTAATGCGGGAATTAATGTTACTGTATTGTAACTAACTGTATATACATTGTAGCCCGCTGTATTGTGGGCAGATTCATTATTCAAACATAATGTAACCAAAGCATGATTCAATTTGTTTCTGATAAGTTTAAACATATTTTAAAGACTTAATTATGAAAACTCATATAGTGGTTGTTCAACTTAAAAGAGGTCCCTCAATCAGTAGTTTACACTAAATGCATGTATTCATGTGAGATGGGTAAAATAATGTTGGCACGATTGGAGCTGGAATGGGGAGGAATGTTTATTGCCTACACAATTGAGTATTGCCAATCTGTGTCAAGCATTGGGTTTTGAATAAGGTTGCATCATCATGTGTTGTTTGTTGAAATGCAGTCAACTATTGAAGAACGTGTATTCGAAATGGAAAATTATTTAAACAAAATCTCATGCTGTGACTCAATGAAAGTTCAGGGAGACATTTGAAAAGGAGCACTAGCGAAATGTTATTCATGAGTTAATTAAAAAATTTTGTGCAACAGGTTCAGTGTTAGACCAGAAATGAGCCTGATAGGTGTTTTAATGATGAAGGTCATACATGAAATTTAAGCGGCAGTTACAAGTTCTCATAAATTTCTGTGAAGCCGGGAAAAGGACATTTTTTTAGGTTCAGCTCACAATGCAGTAAGGAGAATACTTAATGTGATACATATTGAATGCAGGTTTTCAACGAGCTAACTAATGCTGATTATGCTAAAAGGTTCACTACTGTCAATGGTTCAAGAACTTCATTAGAGACATCAATACTGACATTTTAGAAAAAGTGGTTTTCACAGATGAAGTGTGGTTTTACTATGGAGGGTATGTTAATGGTCAGAACTACTGGACCTTGGGTACACACATTTTTCTGTAAATCTCCCCTATACCCACAAAAAATTGGTGAATGATGTGTGATTTAAAGGTGACAAATAATAGAACACTTACTTTTTTGAAAAAACTGTGGATGCTGCTATCTAACAAGAAATTATCCAACAGCTCATAGCCTTACAGCAAGAGCATGAGCATGACTGCTGGTTGCAACAGGAAAGTACCACTTGCCATAGCTTGCTCGATTATGGAGATGCTACTGGATTTTTTCAGTGGAAGAATCATTTCTAAAGGATAGTGGCCACCCCTGATCTGACTAAATATCCCCTGTTCTGAGTAGTCCAGATTTCTTTCTGTGGAGTTACTTAAAAGAAACTGTTTATAGGAGCAATTCACACATCCTGCAGTAATTGAAGACAAACATTACCAATGGCCTCCAGGTAGTAATAGGGTAAAAAAACAAACAAGAATAGCAGTAAACATGATTAAACGAGTTGAAAAGTGCGTAGAAGTGGATGGACATTATTTTCAACACCTTCTGAAAATTATTCCGTAAGTGTTTGCCAATAAACTACTATTTACAGACGAAAATAAGTGATGGTGCCTCTTTTAAGCTGAATATTTTTTACATATAAATACATATTGTACAAAATTGTTATACAGTGATACAAAAAGAAACTGAAACTTTTTAAGAATGCAACAAAAACATTTATTAAAAGAAACCTAATCATTACAATTAAAAAATGTAATTAATATATATATATATATATATATAAAAATACAACATTATCAAAATACCTAATATCAAGTTTTTGAAAATTGCATCAGATAGATGGCATCCTCTTTCTATGTATGCACTTTGCCAATCTGCTGTTGAGGTTCCACATTGCTCGCTGCAACATCTCAGGTGGGATGCCATGAATTTCACCTTGAATTGCTTGTTCAATTCACTCAGTGTCTTTGGCTGACTCTTATAGACCGTACTCTTAAGGTAGCCCCACAAGAAAAATCCCAAACTGACAAATCTGGTGATCTTGGGTGCCAGGGAATGTCACCAAATCTTGAGATGACACAGTTACCAAATAATTCTCACACAGCTGCCATTGATTGCCTTTCAGTGTGATGTCGCACCATACTGTTGAAACCAGGCTCTGTGCTGTTGCGGGATATTGTTCAATGCAATTATAACAAAGGTTTGCAGCAACATGTTTATGAATGTACAGATCTGAAGTGACAGTTGTTGTGATGTGCACCTCATTTTCAAGAAAAATGATAAAAAAGTATAGTCAATGACCTCCTGTGACAAAACTGCACACTATACCATTACCTTGCTCCTGTATAAAGAGTGTTCAGGAAATTTATTGGGGGTTGCTGTTTGCTCAGTAACGATAGTTCTGCTTGTTCATGTAACTTGTGAGATGGAAATGTGCTTCATCTGATATCCACACTTTGTCCACTAATTCATTGTCCTTGTTAATGTTTACCACAGTATTTTGACAGAAATCAAAGCGGAAATGGTGATCCCTCTCCTTCAGTTCTTGCATAGTCTATAACTTGTAACAATGAAATTTTAAGTCAAAATGAAGAATTCAGCAAACACTCTCTCGAAACAACCCGACCACAGCTGCTTGTTTATGAATTGAACACTGTGGGCTTTGTATGAGTACCTCGATGTTGAGTGAAATACAAGCACTTTTTGGTCATCCTGTTGGTTTCTTTTTCAGAGCTGATAAAGCTCTGAAAAGTCTTTAATTCACATTCTTATCACATTTTGATGGAACATGCTCTAAATTGTAACGCCATCGGAACTCCCTCTGTGCACCTTCTATACTGTCATTGGTTTTGTAAAACATTTTTATGGTAAAAGCACACGTTGACATTCCACTGCTTCATGATGACCAAGTACAAGCTTTCTCTGCATAAAGCAGTGCTGCCAACTGCACATGGATGCCAGTATACATTTCAAAAGTTCCATTTTTTGTCACTTTGTATTTAAAATTAAAGTGCTCAGTACCTACTTATTAAGTTTCTTTATCTTTTAACAAACTCGATACAACTGCAACAGTCTTTTCAAAGCCCAGTATTTTTCCTAGTATAAAGAATAGGAGGTATAATTTTATTCACCGAGCACTTCAATCAATTTTTTGGGTCCTTAGTGCAATAAAATATAGGAAGATAAATATAGTCATCTATCAAGCCTTTCTATCAAGCAAACTGAAAAAACTCACTGGATATTTTACCCTCCAGAGTTATACAGAGGAATGTGGCAGGTGACCCAATTTCCAAAGTAAATATCAATGAAGAAAGTATTAAAAGTAATTAAAGGGTAAAGTCAGAGGGAGATGATTGCAGACCCGTTGGGGGACTGTGAATTTCTAAATGGGATTCATAGCAAGATGTTGGACATTGGAAACTTGGAACAAGTTTCACAAATTTAATTAATTTTAAGTTACACTATTCTATTTATATACAAGTTTTAAAATAAAGATCTCTTTATTCAAAGAAAAAAGATTACTAAAGTATATTTTTAATATTACCTTCAAATGTGCTGTAAGCTAAAAGAAAATCTGCCATAGTTGGAATTTTGTAACTTAAAGCAATATTATCAGTTTGATCCTGATTGACAAGTCTCATTCCAGGATCAAATTTGCTTCCTCGACAAGCCTGGAAAATACAATTAAATTTAATATGACTAAGATACACTAGATAACAATACAGCAATACAATTTTTTTTGTGTTTAACTTCCGGGTTCACCATTTGGTATTGTTTCAGAGGATGAGATGAATGATTTGTAATGTGTGTGAAAATGCCATGCCTCACTGGGATTCGAACCCGAGACCTCCGGATGAAAGGCTGAGACGCTACAACAATTACAACCTATCTGAATGAATTATAACCAACAATTAAATTATCGTTTTACAATCTGGAAATTTTAAAACTACATAAAATATGAAATATGTTAACAATATTCTAAAATACAGTTATATATTGATGATCATTGGTAAATACTTTTAGTAGCTTAGTTACTTCACAGATTGTTTTAAATATGTTATTTTGTAATAAAAACACTTAACAAAAACAAAACTTATAGCTGTAATTCTTACATATTTTGAGATATTATTACAAGCTAAATAAGAAATTCTAAAAAAGCGATGTAACTATATTATAGTGAAAATGAAAGATACCTAATTTGTTTGTAAATAAAAATAAACCAATCTGGTATGGAATTCAGTTTCTAATTTAAATATATCATAACTTTCTAGATAATTACTTTTAATTGGTTTCTTCATCTAATCTTCCTGTTGTAAATTTGAAATTCAATGCACTGAAGATGTGAAAAGCCAGCAAAATAAATTCGGTACTGTCCACATAAAAATGTTACCAACTAACTCACTGCAGTAGTTCATAATTTATTGCTCATATGAAAGTAGGCAAATACTTTTCTTGTAATATTATTCAGTTATATGTAACTAACTATATGGACAATTAACTATAGGTAACTTTATGTCAGACAAAAGATGTCCACACACAAAAAGCCGAAAATGAATTTCATAACTTTCCCAGCTATGCTAATCGAGTTATGAAATTTATTCTTTAGCTTGAAAGAAGCTAAAAAGAAAAATCCTAAATCAATTTGGGGACTCCCCTACTCCAGAAGACTTTTGGATAAAATTAATTTTTAAGAAAATAGTAGCTAAGTGGTAATAATAAATTTAAATAAACAATTTTTTTAAATCCTTAAAAAATAAAAAATAAAGTCATAATTTTAAATAAACAAAGTTGTAATTATCTATGAAGGGGAAGAAAATAAATGACTAATGTTTTTTTTTCAATACTAAAAAAAAATATATCCTTATTTTATCAAAGAAATTAAAATTGGATTTAAATTTAAAATAAATTTTTTAAAAATGTTTTTACCACAGACCATTGAAGTGGGAAAGGCAAAAAATATTTATAGTAGTTTGAAGGCCCACTGATGTAGAAAATATAGGTCAAAAAACCTTTTTTAACCAAGATAGAGCTATAAATAAAGAAAAATATATAGTAAAGATTGGAAATTTTATTTTGGTTAAAACCTTTATCCAATTTTTGGAAAATGTAACACTCTTTTCCCCTGAAGGTAGTACCTGTCTACTAAGTTTGAAGAAAATCAGTTAATGAGGTCCAGAATTTTAAAACATAGGGTACAAGTTTTAAAATTTGTTCTTCTTTTTCCAAATCAGAAAATAGCATCCACTTTTATAAACTGTTTGCGCAGTAAAGTATTAAATTTCCAAGAACATTTTAGTTCCTTCCTTTTTTTCTAAATTGATTCGTGATAATTCACTTGACTGATATTAGTATGATTTTAATCACAGATTTAGAGACTACAGATTTTGTAAAAAATTAAGATATAAAAGTTTTTAAAATAATTTACTTATTAATCTCATTATTGTATTTTAAAAAGTAAAAATAGCAGTGTAAAATGCAGTATTACTGTTAAAAAATTAGCTTAAACTGTACTTACAGCATACAACATTAGTATACAGTAATAGTACATAAATTAACTAAATTCATTAATACCTTATCACTTCTTCAGAAAATTTGTTTAAACAAATTTACTACAATATTTCTTACTTATACATTAATTTCTTATTTATTATATATTATTATATTAATAAATACACTAATCTATTTTTGAAATTTTCACATATTTTAATTTATTCTGTGAAGACCATTTTACCACTTCACAGCTATAATTACCAATGCATTTAATCAGTGAATTTACTTGGTCGTAAGGGATCCATTACAATGTCTGTATATGTAATGTCTGTATTTGTCTGTATATCATCTTTTTGCAAAATCACTCATTGAAAACTGCCACTTTATTATTGTCTTTATTTTATAAAACTTAAAACAGTTCCAACTTTGATAAATTAAAGTTTTATTATTACTTCAAATGAACAATAATTTTTACTGCATATTACACAGCATTACAATGAATTGAAAAAAATGTTAAGTGAAATAAAAAAAGGTTGCTTAGATTTATTTGGAAAGACAAAATACAGAATCTTAACTGACATATCAAGGGTAAATGCTTAACTACAAATTTATCATAAAATGAGCTGTTGATGCTCCATGTACAAGGTTCAAATCCAGTTGGATGTAGTTTTAGTTATTATTAATTGTATTAAATTTGGTGTCCCTGAAGAAAAAGGCCGTTTTGACAATGAAAAGGCTCCTGCCCCTTTCAGGAAACACTCCCTACTCTTATTTCCCCCACAAATCCAACTATTATGGCAGCGCTGATGCTGTGGTTATGTGGCTTTTTAAACGCAAGAAATCTTCTTCAACAACAGTATGGTCTTACTATGATTCTTAGAGGATGGTTAGGGTAAGGATGTTTAACTTTAAGAATCTGTGTAAAATAAAAAATCTTTCATCAAATTTTTTTCCATTTTTAGAAAGAATTTGAAGTAACCTCATATGAAAGATATATATATATATATATATAAATGATAAAGATATCTGGCCGTTCTGGAACTATATGGCTGTGCATTATTGTATTGTATACCTGTGTATTATTGTATTGCATTATTGTATTTGTATAATTATAAAAAACTTGCATTTCACATTCACATGAAATGGTTTTCTTTTTTCTTATTCTTATTGAATGCTATGTATATTTTTCTATAATTAATACAACATAATTATCTGAAAATATTTTTCACCATTGCCAAGTCTATATCTGCTATAAGGAATATAATAAAACTTTTAAAAAATTCATAAATGAAACAAATTCAAAATAACTATCAAATACGATTTTTATTTTTTGTACTTATCGGTTATCTGCCCGCCACATATTTTTCCATTCAACAGGTTCAAACTGTAGTAAGTTATTTCATAGATGGTGCCACTGAATGCTATATTGAAATAAGAAAATATTTAATAAAATCTAACCAAACTTAACCTACACTTGCTTCGCTCGCTAGTCAAGGTTAGCGAGTGTAGGTTAAGTTTAGTTAGATTATATTTATAATTTTATTTATTTTCTTGTTTCAATATAGCATTTCAGTGGTGCCATCTAAAAATTAACTAACTACATGGCGGACAGATAAGTACTTTTTTTTTAATATTATGCAACAGTATTACCTGTATGAAGAATATTTTTGGTTTTCCTGCTAATGAAGGACACTTGTCAGCTGAAAATGGTGTCCAAAGGTGTTCAGTAGGATAAGCATAATCTTTGGCCATTAGACATCCTGTAGATAACCCATGTGTGAGCACAGTCACAATGAGACAATCAGCATCAGAATGATCTTCAGTTGATACTAGAATAACAAAATAACATTATCAATAATACATAACAATCTGATATAAAAAAATTGAATTTATAAATTCCTTAATTTTTAACATTATATCACTGTTACTAGTAATCTGTTAGAGTTACCTTTAATGAGTAGAATGTCATTGCCTTTAATGGCACTCAAGATAATCATTCTGAAAGGGGAACAAGACTGTATACAGTTAAGTTTACTTGACATTTAATTACATTTAAGTTATTATACCTGACACCATTTATGATAGTATGATTAAAAGTACATAAATAAATTTTGTATGTGAGGAAAATATTAATCATAGGTTCATTAAACAATTGAAAATAATTCTTTAGACCCAGAAAGGAAATTGTAATGGGTTTGATAAGCAACAGACCATCAGCAAATCATATGGATTAGCAAGGGAGAAACAATGTAACATACTCCAGTATTTGAAGTATTATTATGTAAAATTTGTTCTACGTTTAGGAGCAAAAGGGGTTGGAGTTTAGGAATTGTAAGAACTCCTTCTGTCTAGAACAATGATTATCAAACTTTTTTGCCCACCACCCACATTGAGAATCAGAAATTTTTGGCGCCCCCAAAATCTTTAAACTTACCATGTTTTAATAATAACAACTGCAATTGCTGTTTTTAATATGTGCTCTTAAAAAGAGCAATTGCAATTATTGTCTTTAAACATGGCATATCCTATTTCTGAGTTGAAACTTACACTTTAAATGAGAGCAATTAAAACGCATATTTAATCATATTTGGAAATATTTTTATTAAAATTGGTTTCAAAAAAAATTACAACTGTATCCCAATTGAATCGTAGACACACAAAAAAACAAATTAAAGCTAGTCTTAAGCTTTTAAACGGTTTTAATGTAGTTTAATGAAAAAAATTTCATTTACCCCATGCACTTGATCAAACATGAAGAAAAACTTTAAAATTTTTAAAACTTTTCTTCTCACTGTTTTTTTTTTAATTTGATTTTTTTTGAAATCTGAAGTATACTGTCAAAAAGTGGAGTATTCAAGCTTTAATTTTTTTTTATTCATCTCTAAGCCGCTTGGTTGCAAAGTTAAAGTAGTTTGAATACAATTATTTGTTATCATAAAATATAGGTGTCCCTTTAATTTTTTTGTACTAGTAAAGTAGATATTTAATTTTAGTTTGAAATATCAGGAAAACATAATTTTTGTCTTTTTTTTTAATCATCCATTACTTTCCTAGACTGCCTGAACGCCCCCAATTTTCTGTAAGCCTTCTACCGCCCTCCCCTGAAGGCCTCCAGCACCCATAATGAGAGGGGGGGGGTTGCCCACTTTGAAAAAAATGATCTAGAAGGTACAGACCTCTGTTCCTTCAGGATCTCTTCCACATAAAACAGAAATAAAGTAGGTTCAATAGTTCAAGTTTGATTGGACCAAAAACAACTTAGATTATAAAAAATTCAGACTATGAGGAATACAAAAATTATACAATAAAAGAAAAAAATAACTAAAATTATTATAAAAAAAGATCAATGATGCTTATATTATTCTTTTATATTATTATACTATACTTCTAAAAAAAATACAATAAAATATAAAAAAATTACAAAAATATATTTGATTAAATATAAAAAATTATTTTTTAAAAAAAGCTTTTATTTAACTAATATTGATATTAACATTAATAAAAAAAGGAAACAAATTAGAAAAACCCTCTAAAAAGTAAAAAATAAGAATTAAATCAAATTGAGAATTTTAAACAAAAAAATATAATATATTAACAAATACAAAAATGCACTGAAAAGTAGGTAAGTCCTATATATAAGTTATTACATTTTGGTAAGAATTTTGAATATATATATATATATATATTAAGCAGAAATTTATTTTGAATTTCTAATTAATTTTGCAGTCCATTTATAACTGATTTTATTTATAAATATCTTCTCTATTTGAATGGAATATGAAGTATTCTTATTTAAATATCTTCTAGACTTTACCAAAAACCATAAAAACTTTGTTTCTTCTAACTATTAAATTAATAATGCAACACATATTAAGTTACAATATATTGTAATAACTCGTACATTTTACTATGTATATTAAATATTTTTAATTACTGGTAGAATCTTATATCTAAAATATATGAAACAAGAGGTATGTGCTAAGATTTCAATAGTAATATAATTTCATTCCAAAAAAGACAAAGAAATTTTCATAAAAGAATGAACTATAGCTAAATTTTTTTAACATTTGATGAGTCCAAAATATAAAGAAAGCAATAGCAGATTAACCTTAGAAGTCACGTTGAAAAACAAAACTAATATTACATTTGTAAATATCAAGGGTGATAATTTAAAAAAAATAAGTAAAACATTTAAGAAATATAAGATTGAAACACAGATAAAAAAGACCGCGAAGGACAAGCTGAAGTATAGAAAACACAAAATTGTAGGCTTTGCTTATATATTGAAGAGGCAATAAAAGCTATAAAAGTGAGGAAACAAAAGCGAGTAATAGAATTTAAAAAAGGAAACAGAATGTATATTATGTATTAAAACATAATATACCATTAGTCTACCAGATTAAGCAATAAAATTTTGAAAGATGTATATTCATTAATACATTAAAAAACCTTAATACTACTTGGGCAGGAAGTTCCTTTACATTATAATAAATCCAGCTTAATCAGACTCTACTGCTGCTGGAAAAGGTGGGGAGGAGCCATAGTGGGGATCGTCCGGTGTGTTCATTTGTGGTGGGATGACTTAGTTGTAGTCAAGCGTGAAACAATGACAGATACGAGTGCATTCACTGATAAAGAGTATTTGTTAGCTTGTCTGTGTGTCCACAAATATCCACACCCCTGGTAAAACACTGGAGAACATTATAATTTTCTCTGTGCATTTTGGGAAATTGTCACCATCACAGCAAACGTTGCTGACATTGTAGAAGAAGGCTTTTGCCTTCAAATTCCCGAAGTTGAAAATAGTAATCGTTATGAGATTTTTGGTTGTTAACAGCAGTCACATCATAATATAGCCATATCACATATTTTATGTTTCACATAAAATATAGCAGGATATCACATATCCTGTTTGTTTTGTGTCATGTACATGAAAAATGGCAGCAATTAAACAGTATAAAAACAACAAATTTTTTTGGTTTTTCTTTAAAAAGAAATCACCCTCAGAATCCACTGTTTGTACTAGTATATGGAGAATCAGGAATGAAGAAAGCAGCAGTTTATGATTGGCTTAAGCATTTTAGTGATGATCATGTTAGTGTTGAAGATGGTATTCATAATGTGTTTATAGTCTACCTCAAAAATTAAAGAAAATATCAAGCATATTAAAAATACTGTTTCAAATGATAGAAGAAAAATTGTCAAGGAAATAACATCAATAGTTGGGATATCAATTAGAATTTGCACAGTATTCTTCACAATGATCTGAATATGCATTGCATTTGTGAATACATTGTTCCAAAAATGTTATTTTCAGTTCAGGAAGAAATTCACATGATACTGACAAATACCTCTACACTATGCATGATTAAAATCAAAAATTTCCTGAAAAAAATCATAACCAGGAAATTAAATATAATGTTTTTTGTAACATCTACAGACAAAATGTCAGTTGTCAGATTTTAAATCAACTTCACTTCACAGTCACAGGAATTTTGTTCATATAGAAGCAAAGAAAAAGTTATACTGGAAAGGTATTATTCATTCCTGACAGGCAGATACTGAATAAGGAAATGTGCATCAATATCTTTCACCATTAACAGACACAGCAGGAAGAAAGTGTCCTGAAAAATTGAAAACTAAGAATTAGATTCTTTAATATGACAATGAACCTGCCCTGAGGATTGGGGGCCTGGCTGCTGGCAACATGATATCCCTTGGATTGTGGATGGGGAACAGTTATCAGTATGATGGGAAGCTATGAATAAGAAGTGTCTCAAATAAGCAGTTGTGCTCAGGCAACAGCAGGACCAGAGGTATGGTGGGATGCTGCCAAGGGGAGCGGGGCAGTGCACCTAAAAAATATTATTAAGCCGAAAATGAAAAAAAGATCTTAGGGAAGAATATGATCCGTATTTGAGTGGTGGGCAAAAGGTTAAAAAATGGAGTTGGCTTTATTATTTGTAAAGAGATAAAAGAGTGCATACAGAGGGCGGAGTCAATAGATGATAAAATCATATGATTAAGGATAAAGATTAGATGTAACACCCGGGATATTAAACAAGTGTATGATCACAGGTGGGATGTGGAAGAAAATATAAGACAGTTTTTAGAGAAACTGAAAAGCTAAAAAGATAGTAATAATAGGAAATATGTACATGCAAGTGTGAAAAGAAAGAGATGGAATAGAGGAGGTTCTGGAACCACATGGATATGGAGGAAGAAATGGGTAGGTGAAATAATGGTAATTTTGTGAACAGAATAACTTCATAGCAGGTAAGTCGTGGTTTGATAATAGTAGAAGAGAAGAAGATACACATGGAACGAATGAAGAACAAAATCAAAAATTGACTACATGTTAGTAGGGAGAGATATAAGGAGGGAACTGATGGATGAGAGGTTGGTAACTAAAAAAATAGTGGTTGGAGGAGACCATATGTTGCTGATAATGGCTAAGCTTAGATTTGGAAAAAATCTCAGCGTGACTGTTTTTAACGAAAGAAAAATTAAAGTATGGAAATTGATAGGAAACAAGATAAGGGAAACGTTTGAAGGAGGGAAAAAGGAATACCTAATGGACAAAGGGAAGAGTGAGGATGCTTCAAGAAGACCATGGTGGGCATAGCAGAGAAAGTATGCGGTAGAACCAGTGAAAAAAAAAAGGAAAGGAAACAAAGTGGTGGAATGACAATGTAAGGATGGCAGTTGAAAAGTAGATAGCATGGAAGACATGGAGACACAGTCAAAAGAATGAAAACTGGAATAAATATAGGGAACCAAAAAGAATACATAAGAAAGTTGTAAGCAGAGAGAAGAGCAAATGTTGAAGAGTTCATAGAAAAGCTGGAAAGGAACTCACAAGGGAATATGCTTTTTGGTGTTACAAAAGTAAAAGAAAAGAGAGAGAAGATACAAAGTTTATTAGGAACAATCTAGGACATGTGATAGTAAAGGAGGAAGAAATACTTGGTAGATGAAAGGACATTTTAGCAAACTCTTCAACCCAAATCAATTGAGAGAAAAGGACAGAAGAGAGGTGCGGGAACAGAAGAAGAGTGTAATAAAACAATGAAAGAAAGAGAGGATGCTTTAAGAAAAATGAAAGGAGGCAAAACACCAGGAATTGATGAGGTAAGTACCAAGATGGTGAAGGCTGTAGGAGTTTGTGGTTTACAATGGCTGTACTCACTGTTCAGAAGTTTATGGAAATTGAAGGCGATTGCAGAAAACTGGAAAAATGAAGTAATATTCTCCATATTTAAAAAAAAAGTACAAGATGTTACATCGTAATTACTACACTATTCCACACATAGCAAAGCTGTTTGAAAGGTTATTGGAAAATCGCATCATAATTAAGATGAAAAGGGGATTAGAAGAGGAATAGAAATGATTTAGATATGGCAGATCCGCTAGAGATATAATATTTGAACTGAGACAAATGAGTGAGAAGAGTGGGATTATAGTAAGTAATTAGTAATGGTGTTTATGTACACAGTAAATACATATTATACTGTGAATAGGGAAGTGTGACTAGAAGAAAGAAATGTGGATAAAGTGGACATCCAAATGGTTAAAGCTATGTATGAGGCCGGCCTCCATAGCGCAACTGGTAGCTTCTCAGCCTTTCATCCGGAAGTCCCAGTTCAAATCCTAATCAGGCATGGCATTTTCACATGCTACAAAAATAGTCATTCATCTCATCATCTGAAGGAATACCTAACAGTGGTCATGGAGTTTAAAAAAAAAGCTATGTTTGAGGAAAGCCAGAGTTATGTCAGGACAAAGCTGGGGAGATCAGATTGGTTTGAGATAGAAAATGAGTTGAGACAAGGAAGTGTGATATCTCCACTTTTATTTATAATAACCATGGATGGAATCTTCAAGAAAGTTAAAAAGGAAATAACAGAAGGAATAAATAACTTTTTATTTGCACATGATTAGGTTATATGGGGGAGGGAGTGTGAAAGGGATTTAGAATGTGAATAAAGACATGGAGTGAAGAAATTCAGAAATGTGGAATGCAGTTTAGTGTTGAAAAGAGTAAGAGATGTGCAAGATAGAGAAAAGGGAAAATTCAATGGACCTAATTATAAAGACCTAAGTAAAGGCTTTTATATACATTTGAATACTAAATTGTGGATACTGGTGTCTTTGGCGATTGGGTTTCAATTAACCACACATCTCAGGAATGGTCCACCACAGACTGTACAAGACTACACTTCATTTACAATCATACATACCATCCTTATTCATCATCTGAAGTAAAAACTTACGGTGGTTCCAAAGGCTAAACAGAAAAAAAGGAAAAAGGACGTACCTATGAATGGTAGAAAAATAGAAAGGATAAAACAATTTAATTTTATCTGGGATCAGTTTTACTGAGGATGAAGAATGGGTACGGAAGTAAGTACAAGAGTACAGAAGACAAATGGATTTTATCAGAATGCAAGAAATCAGGCCTGGAACACAGAGGCACCTTTGCAATGTAACAGTTATATACAGCCTACTTTGTGCCAATTCTTATCTACGCAACAGAAACATGGACAGCTGGCATAAAGATGGAGAGCAAGCAGCAGAGATGAAACTGAAGAGAAGCATGCTAGGGAAAACAAGGACTAGAGTAAGGAGCAGTACGATTAGAGAAAGTGAAATTGGAAAGCCTTATGGAGTCAAAATCTTTGATCTTCAATTTCAAGGAAAATCAAAACTCAGGTAGTTTAAACATATTGAAAGAATGGATGAGGAAAGATTACCAAACAAAATGCTACAAAAAAAAAAAACAGATAGAAGACCAGAGGTAAACCAAGAATGAAATGGATAAATACGGTAATGGGGGAAGTGTGCAAGAACGGAGATGTGGTGAGAGTAATAGAAGAGAGATAGTTCATGAATCGAAGCAGTGGAAGAATTTGTAGAAGGCCCAACCTGAGGAAACTTGGATTAAAGGGAACCAATGATGATTATATGTATGACAATGAACTGGCACATTTATCTAAGGTTTTCATAGAGTTCATGGGGCATGGCGTGACACAATGTAAAAAATCTGAACCATCTACCACACTCGCCTGACTTGGCACAAACTGATTTTTGCTTGTCTTTTCACTCGAAAAATGGTATAAAGATGTCAATGACATGATATCTAGAGCAATGAAGCAACAAGGATGTCTCAAAATGGATTCCAGAAATGTTCCTTACAACTTAATAGATGTTGGCAAAACTGTTTTCGCAAGCATGTTTTATTATTTTTTGCTACAAAAGAAAACTACTTTGAAGGAAATGTACTATTAACACTTTTGCATGTAAACAATTTTCGAAAAATAAACTATTTACAGGAACTTCTTAAACCAACCTTGTATTACTTCTGCCGATAATGTATAACTGTGATGCAAGAAGAAATTGACCATTGTCTAATGAATACTAACACTTAGTAATTGCCTTTTCTGTCTACTAAACTTCATATTTCATATAGCTCACAATAGCACCACCAGTAATTTTAAAATCTAGCTTTTGGATATTATTTAACACAAACATCATGATATACTGCATTGCACATTATTATTAGAAGAGCTGTTTAAATTTTACACAATAATGTATACAGCAAATAAATAATGAGTTGCTTTGCAGTCATCCATACACCAAGTAGCTAATACATTACAGATATCTTACAAAGAAGCTGAAAGAATTTTAGGACACATCCTATATGTGAAAATAAGAAAAACGTTCATATAAGTACAGTTCTGAAACTATAAATGCTTTGTTTTCAAGAAATACCTTGCGAAAAATGTTGCCCTTATTTGTACTCGAAGAGTGGTAAAAACATGAAGCCATACTGAAATCTTTGAAACTTAAATAGACAAGAAATTTAATGGTTTCATATGAATTTTGAGCAAAGAATTTAAATAGAACAGATCCAGAATTATATCTCTGGCAATTTTTGAGAAAAAATTGTGAATATAAAAAATCTAGTTATCATAAAATACTATTTGTTAGGTTTGACATACAATAACTTTGTTACTGCTAGGAAATAAATAAAATTTTGCAGCAAAATTTGTACAGATTAAATTCTTACAAAATTCTATTTAAATAAGCTAAACAAGAGTTAAAGAGATTTGAGTTTTATTAAAAACAAAGTGGACTAAAATGGTAAAAAAATACTGTATTATACTTTTAAAGTGCGAAAAGAATTATTTCAATATTTGAACAATTAGCGACAAGAATTTTCAGTATATTTGAAATTATTCAAAGCAATCCTAATACATTAAGAAAAGCCACCCAAGGAACTGCTGTATTGTGCAAACATTGAAGAAGGGCATTTTGAACAATTATTGTAGTACATTTTAATTTATTTTTAATAATTAATTTTGTTTCAAGATATTTTCCAATATTGAAATGATTCATCTCTCAGTTTAAAATTAATACATAGCATTTTTATGCCACATTTCAGTCCATTTTGTTTTTAATAAAAGTCACATCTTTTTAACTGTTCATGTTTAGCTGATGTCACTTAAATAGATTTTTTCAAAATTAAATTCTCCACATATTCTCTGACCTATGCCCACAAACCTTGATACCCTTAGAATTTCACAACAACAGAAGAAGTTTAGAGTATTTTAACACACTCCAAAATAACAGCATAAATTTTATTAAATTTATTTGTTCAAATGTTTGTAGATAAAAAAGAAGAATATATATCTGTATAGAAAAGACACATCATGCAGCTTAAAGAAAAACATTCGACATTATCTTTTCCTAAAACCCATCATTTAATACTAGATTAAAATGTTGTATAAGTAAAATTCTTTATTTCATTGGGTATAGTAAAAAAGATTTCTGAGATTTTGTAAAAATATAGGTATCTTAAGGGTAGTAAGTCCCACTGTTGAAATATATCTAATGAATACACTAGACAAGATTTTTTAGAGATGGTCCTGATTATACATTTTTGTCCCACGATCAAGGAATGCATCACACTGTGGTAAGAACCACTCCATATTGTTAAGCCATATTGCAATCTGCTTTCAATTAAAACGTACAGAGATTTCAATAGAAAATCAGGGCAACTATTGCGGAGGAAAAAATGTAGGACATGCATATACAAGTTCTTTCTTTAATTTCTGTATATGAACTGACCATGTAAGTCCAGGTTCTACAGTTCTTCCCAAATATTTCACGTGGTCAGTTTCATTGATCCAATTACAATTCACAAAATTTACACAAGATTTGTATGCATTTGTAGAGCCAATGGTTCCTCTAAATTTGATTTCAACTTAAAAGCGATTGACTTGGTCTTTTCCTATTCAGCCACTAATAATTGTACTCAAACCACACACTAAGCCTCTGGAGATCATCACGGATCATCTTACAAAGCTCACTTCTATTGTTTGCCCTATAACTTAAAGTTGTGTCAACCGCAAAGGCTGTGATAGCACTATTAAGTATACCTCCACATAAACAGTTAATGTATACTAAAAAGAGCTCTGCTGAAAGCAAATAGCCCTGAGGGACACTACAAATAATGCTGGATTCATTACTCAAAGAATTTCTAACTGTAACTTGCTGGGTCCTACCTGACAAAAGTTAGTAAACTAATCTCCACAGATTCTTCTGTCACTGGCATTTCTTCGATTTTTTAGAAGGTGTTCGTGATCGATAGAATCAAAAGCCTTTCTTATATCTAGAAATAATGCAGCAACGTTGCAGTTGCTGTTTACACTGTTATAAATACCTGAGATTGATTTAGCATTGCATCTTCAGTATTATGCCCTTTCCTAAAACCAAATTGATTATTAATATAGAAATTTATCTTAGTTAAAAAACTATTTAAATGGATCCACATGAGCTTGTCAAGTATTTTGGAAAACATTGATAATAAAGCAATAGGTCTGTACTTATTAAGATAATTTTTAACCCCACCCTTACGTATTGGAATAACAACAGACTTTTTAACTGCTTTGGATACACTCCTGTTGTAGTGCTAAGATTAAAGAGAAAGACTAGTATATCAGATATTTTGTCTATTACAGCTTTTATTGTATTTACTGTAACTTGATCAAGTCAAGGGGCCTTTCTTGATTTAACAGATTTTACTACATTTTCTATTTCTCTTTTGTGTGTAGAAGTAAACAACACTGAAGATGGGCATTTCTGGAAGGAATTAATGCTTTATAGAGGTTTGAAAGATTTCATTACAGTTATTTGTGTATGATGAAAAATTTATTTATGATACTTTCTGTGTACATTTCAAAGAATTACACGAGGCAGAATCATGTTTGTAACAATTATTGCAAAAAATTCTCAGATTGGTAATCTCAGAAATACAATTTTTTATGTTAAAACTAACAGAAACCTCTTATTTACCATCAGATCCTGAAATCATTTCATCAATGTACTAAGTATAGAAAAAAAGCTTAACAATGAAGCTGTTTTTACAACAACAAAAAACCTTTTAAATTAACTTACATTCTGCAATAACAGTTTTAAGTTTTTCAATTTCTAAATCATTGTATGTTTCAACTGTGAAGCCCAATCCCTCTAAAGCAGTTGTAAGCCGTTTAACATCAACACTAGAACCTTTCCTTTGTGGCATATCTCTGAATTCTTCATGATTAAAAATAACTGCTTTCCCTCGTCTTGCGTGCTTCATGTTATATTCCCTTGATGCTCTTTCTGCAGGCATAACTGCTTCTTCGGGTTTTGACAAACTGGTACTACTACTGAAAAATTAATTAAACATTTTTTTTATGTTGGAAATGAACTAATAAAGCACAACAATAATACTTAAAACACCACAAAATTCAATATATATTGAATTTATATTAAATTCAAACTACTAAATTTAAATTAAATTCAATACATAGTGAATTTTGTGATGAAAACAAAATTAAAACATTCTATTAATTGTTTTTTCATTTTAGAAACATATTAATCCATTTCTTTAAAATTCAACAACTTGTTAACTAAACATTTTGGATATGATTAGCAAACTGCTTTCATTTAACTCCACTTTTAAACAAAATGCTACCTTTGAATAGCCCTATCTACAAATTTCCTTTATCTAGATTCACCATAAATGAAACAAAAAAGATATAAATAATCCAAAAGAGCACTTTTATCTTTCTTTAACAACCAAACAGAAATGTAAAAATTAAAACCTCAAAAATCTAGACTGTAAGGTGTACTCTTAAGCCTCTTAGCATTTACTTGGATTAACTGAAGAATAAATAAATTTCATAACAAAAACATATCTTAACTAATCCTATATTTATATAAAATAATTACAATTAATATAATGCAGAAATACATATACAAAAAATACTTTTTTCATATTTAATATTAAGTTAAATTTATTTCAGTTAATTTTTCACAAAATACAATTTTACAAAAAGTTATTTAAATCATTCGAAATCTATTTAAAAACAATTTTTAAACAGGAACCCTCAAAATGTGATAAGATATTCCTCAAGCCAGATGACAGGAAATCAGTCAGTAACGTGGACAGCCATGTCACTCCTCCCAGTATTATTTCATTAATTAAAAACAAAATAAAATAAAATTACAAATTAATCAATTTTATTTTTAATATGTAATAATTTTATTTTACTACAAAAAAATTAATCTTTGTCTACGTGCAACAATTCTTCAATATTTTCCTTTCCTTCTGTTACTCAGATAATCTGTCACCGAGCAACCATTTGCTACGATACCAGACAAGATGCATCAAATTTATATAGTTGCTGACTGACTGCTTTAAATTTTTTAAACAATATTTCAGAGCAATTTTTACTTCTTAAATTACAATGGACATAAAACCTGGAATCTTCAAGTAGACTGAAAATAGAATAAAAATACTATTATACAATATGAAAATAAACACAGTTCTATTAACAGACTTCAAAAAAACAGGAGGTTATCAATTTGAGTATATTTTTTTTTAATGTATGTAAAACAATATCTCTGTTGTTAGTAAACCAATTTTGATGATTTTTTTATTAATCGAAAGAGCATACTTTCGCAGCGGTCCCATTTAAATGTTAACCAAATCTGATGATAATCTTGTGAAAAATACAAAAAAACTAAACCACTTGCACCAGTACTGTATTGCTCTCTGTTCCCTTTATGACTACGATGGTATTAATAACAGTCTATACTATCGTTTTTTAGTCTCCATAGAAATATCATGGCACTTCTTTCTCTATTTTTCTTCCTTAAAGAGTAATTCCTTTTTTTTTCTTGACTACTTTCCTCTAAAATCCATATAAATATTAAACCTACATTTAATATTAATATAAAATGATGAAAAGGTGTGTTATCCCTGTAACTGCAAAATTATATGAATAGTTATGGATGTAATAATAAATTAATAGTCATACAACAATCTCCTAACAGACATCACCCTGTTTCAAGCAAGTTAAATATTATAATTTTGCAATAAATAATATTCTACAGTTATAAACACTTTTTTAACTGGGTACTTGCAAACCTTGTCCAAATGTCTACTTCCAATGAAATCTATAAATTGGATAGATTACGCAACCATATCGTTTCTGTCAGAGCTTACTCATCATGTAATCTATTTAATAACTTATTTGTATCCAAATCAGACAAGCAATGCCCTCTAAAATTTTAACTCGACTAAGAGTGACACAAATCTGCCCCTTGGCAAAATTTTTCTTGCTGAAGTCATCATTGATATATTCATGATACATCATCATTTGTATATTCATAACAGTTGAGAACTGCGATAACAGATGAGAATCTCTTATGGACAAGACGTTTTTATTTAACGTATGACTTTATTTACTTTTAATACTTGACAATCAACTGTTATGAATATACAAATTTTAATCATTTATTTTATTTCATTTTAATTTCTATTCTACTATTTAAATGCACAACTGTAAATTTTATAATTAATCGATTATTCCTGATGATGGATGAATAAAATCTAAAAGCGCTAGGATAAATTAAAATTCACTAGCAAGTAACTTAAACCTTTATTATTTATATAAGAATACTTTATAGATGCTTAGGTACATATATTACACTGAGACTGCACTTCATTTACATTTATACATATCATCCTCTGGTGGAGGCTAAACAGAAAAAGTGATGTGTGTATGTATATATATATATAATATATAATTATATCACTAAGTAGTATACCTTAGCGAACTCAAGATGAATTTTATCATGAGCCGCTCTCTCTTATAGGCTTTTGAGATCGCATTTTACCAGTGGGAATTGCATTTAACCGCCTAGTGGTCGATTGAGGTACTAACTTTTTATAACTTTATGTTTAACTCAAGTTGGTTGGCACCGGCTTCAAAAATAGTTATTTGTTTTAAATACTATACTTTAGTAAATAAATAAAAATATAATTATTTTTAACTGTTTAGTACTATTATTCTTTGAAGTAGGTATTTATTTTTATTTTTTTTAAATTATTTTATTAAAAAATGTCTTTTTAAGCATATCTTTCTTCCCTCAATGAATCATGAGACCTTGCCGATGGTGAGGGTGCTTGAATGCTCAGTGGTACAGAGTGGCTAGACTGAAGGTGCAACCATATTGGAGAGGTATCTGTTGAGAGCCAGACTAAGGAATGATTTCTGAAAGAGGTAGAAGCTATTTCAGTAGTTGTTAAGGGCGTACATCAGGAGGACTTAAATGGCCAAATCAATATCACTCAATCTTCTGAGTACTACACAGCTGAAACCAAAGGAAAACTACAACTTGTTTTTTTTCCAAGAAAATGTATCTCTCTTCATTTTCATGTAACAAAGATGAAGAAGCCTTCCTTGGTAAAATATTCCAGAGGTAAACTAATTCCCCGTTCGGATCTCTAAGTGGCAACTACTAAGGAAGAGGTCACCAGAAAATTAAAAAATAACTTTCTATGAGTCAGAGCTATGTCTATGAGTTTAGAACGTTAGAAGTCTAAAAAAAAAGTTGGTAGGTTAGAAAATTTAGAGGGAAATGAATAGGTTAAATGTAGATGTAGTAGGAATTAGCGCAAGGTTCAGTGGGAAGAGGAAAACAACTTTTGGTCAGGTGTTTTTAAAATAATTAACTCAGTGTCAAATAAAGGGTACACAGGAGTACGTTCATAATGAACAAGAAGATAGAGAAGAGAGCGAAAAAAAAAAAGCTTAGCGATAGAACTATTGTAATATGGATAAAATCAAAACGTAAGCTGATAATTGTTAATGACTATATGGCTACAACTGCCCATGATGATGATGAGGTAGATTGTGTACACAAAGAAATTAATGAAGCAATTAAACACATAAAAGAAGATGAAGATTTAATAATAATTGGAGATTGGAATGTAAGCATTGGAAAAGGCAACGAAGGAAATATTGTGGGTGAATTTGAGCTGGGCAAAAGGAATGAAAGAGGGAACAGACTTATTGAGTTTTGCACAAAGTATAATTTAGTAATTGTCAACACGCAGTTTAAAAATCATAACAGAAGAATATACACATGGAAAAAGCCTGGTGATACTGCAAGGTATCAGATAGATTATATCATGGTTAAAAAAGATTTAGAAATCAACTCCTTGACTGCAAAGCATATCCTGGAGCAGACATTGATAGCAACCATAATTTAGTGATAATGAAATGTAAATTGAGGTTTAAAAATCTGAAGAAAAGTTGTCAGATGAATCGATGGAATTTAGAGAAGTTGAGGAAGAAGAGGTAAAGAAGATTTTTGAGGAGGACATTGCAAGAGGTCTGAGTAAAAAAGGTAAAGTAGAAAATATAGAAGAAGAATGGGAAAATACTAAAAAGGAAATTCTTAAATCAGCAGAAGCGAACTTAGGCAAATCAAAGGATATATTGGAGCTGATGGATGAATGTAGAAAGTATAAGAATGCTAGTGATGAAGGTAAAAGGAACTATACACGGTTAAGAAATACGATAAACAGGAAGTGTGCAAATTAGCAAAAGAAGAGTGGATTAAAGAAAAGTGAAAAGAGAAATGATCATTGGTAAAATAGACTGAGTATACAGGAAAGTTAAGAAGAATTTTGTGGTACATAAATTAAAATATAATAATCTGTTAACGATGGTACACCGATTTATAATACAAAACAAATTATATCAAATTAAAATACATGAGTAATTGTATTAAATAATAATTAACAATTATTGCAAATTGTATCACTCAAAACAGAACATGTTTTCTACAGCATACCCAAACTTGTTTCAGTGAATTAAAAGCTTTATAAGTAGTATAAAGTTGAATATATGTTAAGAGTCAAAAATATATAAAAAAAGAGCAGAAACAGAAAAGCTTTTTAAAGAGTGAAAATCCTGGAATCAGACCATAAGTATAGACCTTCTAGTTTTTGAATGCACTTTCTTTCATGTTTTTACTACAAATACAACTTTTAATCAGTTTATATAGTAAGTTATAGAAATTGTATAAAATTAAAAATATATTTATATACATATTTAATTACATACAGTATATAATTTTTGTACCTGCATCATAAAGAAAGGAGTTGAGTTGAGTTGACTTATGTTTACCGTACAATTAAGAACATAATTTTAACAATTAGAAGTTTACTTTTATTATTCCTAAGATGTGCTCAAAGCGAGTCGAATCTTACGTGATATCGGCTAAACTGTAATAAATTATTTATACTACAAAACAACACAAAATCACATCTTATCACAAGCAAAAGATTACTGAAGCGTTACCCAACACAAGAATTAATTTAAAGGAAATATTTATTCTTTTTAACAAATCCAAGCTGATACTCAATTATGGCTACTAAACTTTTTTTTTTCAAAATGAGTGATTAATTTTATAGTAATGAATCGTGCAGTGAAGAATGTCAAGCTTGACCAGGATTTGAATTCAGAAATTCAGGATAAAAGGCAGAGATAATACTGCTCTACCTCAACGATCTGCATTATTCATAACAGTAGTAATGGTCATACAATATAAGAAATTTAAACTGATTATTGTTAATAATATTTAAAGTTTATAAAATTTATTTAAAAGACAAATAAAAATGAACCTATGAACTCGGTAAAATGTCCACTTTTTCAAAACTTGAAAATCTGAATTCTTAAGTAGCAGATCAGATATTGTTACAAATAAGATTTTTAACAGTTGCTAGCTTTACAAAACTGAGGTACTTTCTAGCTCAGACTTTGTATATACCGAAGAATTTGGGTATTTACACGGGATGTTATCTCTTTACAAAAGAACCTCCGATTTGTAATTTGAAGGTTATAGAAATCCATTGACGTTTGCTAACTGAATGTCCTACATCAAAAATTAATAATTTTTTATAACATTTTTTAACAGTAATTACTACAGAAAATATTGTAAACAGAAATGGCAAATTTTATTAGCTTTGTTATAAAATTTATATTCTGATAAGATAAATTTTGTGTTGTTACTTTACGGTTAATCCACTGTGAATACAGGAAATTGTGTTAATCGTTTTGCCATGCTTTGGGCATTACCAGATATAAAATGAGTTGTATTTAAGAATGTTAAAGAGAAAATTACTGAATTTCATAAAATAAATTTTAAAACTAGTTCATACATTTTAATTTTGTTTGGATAAATGTGTCAAAGAACATTAAAACGTGTAAACTAGTGTATTTGTGTACACAAACCTACAAAGTATAAACATAAATAATAATGAAAACATAGCAACTATTTAAAGAAACATGAGTATTAACCGTAAAAAGCTTATAAACACCTGCCAGGAAGTCAAATCTCAAACTAGCTTACTTAGCTTGGATTCATTAGAAACCGGAAATGCTAACTTGTTGAAAAGGCGCAAGTTCGTTTTACACAAGATCCAGTAATAAAATGAAATTATTAATAATAAAATAGTAGTACAAAACCTATACAAAATTAAAAATAACTACTTACCCCATAGAAGTTTGAGCCTCTTTCCCGATAGGCTTAGCATCGAGCTGAGTATCAAATCGTGGAGGAGAGGCGGCAATGTCCATACTTGATGAACTAAAACGAAATGATTTCGTCTTTGCTAACATAGCATTGGAAGGAGGCGTCGGCATCCCCGTGCTGCCGTATCCGAGGTCTGAACCGGGCGTCATCGGCGGTGAAGACGGACTATCTGTCATCGTAGGTATACGATGACCGCGAGGAGGACTTACTTGCAACAAATCAATCGAAAAAAAATTAAGGGACTTTTCTTTAGTCAGATGCGGCGGACTGATATCACCGATGGAGTCTATAACATCCGATATCCTACGGACTCTAGGCGTCCGATCGTTAGGATAAGTCGATGTGGACTCGGCTTCCTTAACGTCCTCGAACACCTCATCGTATTCTTCGAAATAGGAAGACCGACAGCGGTGAATCACATCTTCCCCCTCTTCTCGTTCCATCTCGCTGTTGCTCTCCCCGTTATTCGTACCTGAAGTTTTCCCTTTCATACAGTTAGTCTTCTCAAAATTGTCGGAATCAGTCGACGGATTCATTTCAACAACGTTCTCTAACCACTAAAAAAAAAAAAAAAAAAAAAAAAAAAAAAAAAAAAAAAATTATAAATATATTTACAGTTACCATAAATGAATATATACATCTAGCACTAAAATATAATATATATATATATATATATATATATATATATATATATATATATATATATATATATATTCTTACTATGCATACTGGATTCGCACAATAATAAAATACACCAAAAACTTTTCATAAATTCTGAAGTAAAAGTTTGTATAAAGTAATACTTAAAAATAAAATGTTTAATATAAAGCAAAAATTACGACAATCAAAACGATAAAATAAATCGGTTTTAAATACAAAGAAAGTTTTGCAAAACACGAGATGAATTCTCACAAATGAACTGCAATTACAAACCGTCTTTATGAAATCTGCCATTAATGAAATCAAAACAAAGGTTAAAACAACCGCACTTGAAAATAAGTCTTCCTTTTCTTCTCGAATTTTATTTTACAAGAAAAACAAATAAGTACGTTTTTAAAATAAAAATTTGGAGAAGGACCAACAAAAAAAAACGAAAAAGTATGCTTAATAGAAAGGACGTGAAATTAAAAAATTATTCGAAGATTTTTTTAAAAGTAATTTTACTTAAACGACACATCGAGGCCCAAATGAAGATAACGGATGTAATTAAATCATTTTGAGCATAAAATTAAAAAAACATAGCTTCTTGTATGTACTTTTTTTAATGTTAAAAATAATTGAATTCTGTAAAACTTTGAAAACCGTTTTAGACTAGCGGAATAAAACTACACATATTCTCTCTGTAACTAATGATAATAACAATCATCGCATTAAAAATGAAGTGCATTTCTGTAATCAGTATATTTGAGTCGATAATCTTTACAAAAGAAAAAAACAACAGAGAACTTTCTACAGAATGCTGTATAACATTTCAGAACATACTATTAAAAACATCCATTTTTTCGGTTTATCCAACAACTAACATTAACACAAAAAAAAATTACTAACATAATGTATAATAATATCTTCCAAACTGCACAAAAAAAAGTTTTAAAATAATTCCAAAGTTTTAAAAGTAACTGTTAATAAGAGATCTGTATTGATCATAATCATGATCATCAGTGATCTTTCCTTCCGGATCCTAACCACACATCTCAGGAACGATCGACCTGAGACCGTACAAGATTACACTTCATTTACATTCATACAAATCATCCTCTGAAGTAATACCGTATGGTGGTTCCGGAGGCTGAAACAGAAAAATAAAGGTACAAAAATATAAATAATTTGATATAAACATAGGGCTTTAATGCAACTAAATATTATCTCGGTTATTCAGGCAAAACAATCCCGTGAAGGGAACTTCCATTAACGATAAGGATACTATTTCTGTAATATAGTACGAAATTACTGGGTGTTGTGAATACGACAAATTCTCGTGGGAGAATTAAAAAGTTTCGTACGACAAAAACCGTACTGTTTTACTTTGAAACGCTTTAATAAAACGCTAAGCCTTCTATCATTATAAATATTTATGCTTACGTATATTATCAAGCAATATACTCATATAACATCATCTCTTGAACTTCCTTAAAAAATAAAAACCAGTTTTCAACAGAAAAAATAGGATGTATCATTGTTTAAATCACGAATCATGTAGACTAATAGATAATTTATCCAATCAGACATCAAAAGTTTTTTTTTTTTTTTGTAACGACAAAATAAGCTTACGAAAAGGGTCTTCCATTTTTAACAAATGATCGAACTATTTCAAAGATTCCCAAAAATTAATTCTAGATCAAATTAAAAGATCGTCTTAAACAGAAACGATACAACATTATTGAGTAGTTTAAAAAATACTTATTAAAAATGATTTGTTTAAATCAGAATTTTTCACATCTCTATTTAACAAGCACATAAACATTTGCACAAATAACTTTCATTAACGCCTTCTGAAATAACTGTTATTTCTATCTTCACTTAAATAATTTACTATTAATTAATTTTTTATTTATTTTTAATTACGTGAACTTAACCGGTTTAAAATTTTTATTTTATAATAATTCACGGTGTATTTTGTAACGCTGTACTAATTATAATTATAGTGCTGTTTCATCCGGGTAAATATGACCATGTGATCTCTATTTAGTAAACTTAAAATCTTTACTAATTCATGTTTATATTTACAAATGCGCAAACTTTGCTACAAATATTACAAATTTTACCTTTAAACAACAGATCTGATTTTATGAAGCGCAACACAATAATTCGTCTAACGAAAAAGGACCTTATCAAGGATTCCCATCCAACCAAATAGAGGAGCAGTTTTTTTTTTTAACCTGGATTAGCATACCTAATGAGATCAATAATCGTTGAAAAATCAGAATCAAATATTTATTAATAAACATCGCGGTTCGATGAATCATGAAAAAAAGTCTCGCACATTTTTGTTGTTCGAAGCAGTGTTCTGCTGTTTACTCCATACAATCGAGATTTAAAACAAGTGCTAGAAAATAAACAGAAAAAAGTAGTAAAATTGGGTGGTATTCCACTATTTTTATAATTAGGAGCAGAAAGCAGAACCATGAAAGAATTTAAGGAAAAACAATATTATTAAACTTTGGAAAAAAAATAGCGGTACCACCTTTTTATCGGTCTTAATTTACGATCTTACTTCAGATCAAAAGTTACTAGTGGAAACTATCGACAATAAAATACCATTTATAGAACAGCAGGTCAACCGGTTGGAAAATTATCATAATACATTAGGCTTGAACAGAATTTAGTAAAATGCAAGTTCATTAAATACGAATCATTTTAAATAATTTAAAAAAAATCACTATAGAGTTCATAATTAAAATTCTTGTTACAAATAAATTAATTTTTAAATTAGACCAACATCAGCCCGCATCAGAAATTTGGAAGATATGTTAAAAATAAATATCTATTTATTATCCGTACAAGGAAATCGCCTACTGTACTATGGACAGATACAGCAAATATTTCATTAATTAAAATTTCATTTGGTTATAACTCAGGAACCAATGAAAATAAGTAAGACTTATGGTATATCGTTGAAAAGCTCTCAATGAGGGATTATTACTGCAATCAAGAAAAAATCCAATTTTTTTGGTGGTCCAGTCGGTTCCAATCAAAAGAGGAGGTGCACAACTATAAGTTAGAACAGTCCTAAATCCAAAATTTCAACATCCTACGGCTAGTCGTTTTTGAGTTATGCGAGATAAATATGTACGTATAGACGTCACGCCGAAACTAATCAAAATGGATTCAGGAATGGTCAAAATGAATATTTCCGTTGAAATCTGGAGACCGAAATTTTTCGCGACCACAATAGTTCCTTTACTTCGTACAAGGAAGTAATAACAAGCGTAAGTAAAAAAAGAAATTACAATAAAAAAAAAAAACAACAAATAATTAATCATCTAAATTCTAACACAATACATTACGGTATTAGATACTTTATAAACATATTAACCACTAAATCTTACTGAATTCACGTACTATGATAAATAATTAACACAAAAATTATAATTTGAAATAAAATTTGGTTTCCACCCAGGTCACAATTTCAGTTTTACTTATTTTAAAATAAATTACAACAGCGATGGATTTCAAAAGCTTTATTTATTTGTAAATTAACTGATTTTTATTATGGACTGGAAAAAATAAGTTCAAAACAGGTAAGTTTTACGAGTAAAGAAGAAACACAAATTGATATATTTATAAATATAACTGCCAATAAAGTTCAAGAAGGTAAACTTCAAATTTTTAGAATAAACAACAACAACAACAACAATATATAATACCAGTTATAATAAAAAAAGATGACAAAAAACATTTAATTTTTACTTCCAGAAAGACTTAATCGGAAGAAATAATGCAACAGCTAATATGAAAAAAATTACAAAACTATGTTTGAGAACAAATCGAGGAAAATTAAAATCAAACAGTTTAAGATGTTTAAAAAACATGAAATTACAGAAAAAAAAGTACAAAGAACATCATAAATTAAAAAAAAAAAAAAACTAAAGTCTAAGATCTATTGGAACAAGTGTGGCGTACACATCGGATGGAAGGGAAGAGGTGACTCAAGCGATAATGAACACGTGGCACCTGCTGGACAATGACTCAAAGATACGCACACACATACACACTCTCAAATGTAGTATATGACAGTATAAGATACACGTAAACGCTGATTCGACATTAATCACCACCATACAACCGCCACTTGTTTCCCTAAACCACTTAAAAATACTCCCTTCTTCACCCCTTCCTCCACACGACCGGATAAGCAAGAACCGGTTTTTTACGCAGTAACTGTCTTTCCGAGACTAAAAGATTTCAGTAATTATTGGTTACTACATTTGAACACATGCACGCAAGAGCAAGCCCAACTGTCTACGAGTCAAACACGTTCGAATAATCGAAGACGTGATGAATAAAAAAAATGAAGTCTTATCTTGGTTTAACAAAGAATTATTAAATAAATACATGCATTATGTTCAATAAATCTTTTATTTTTTAAATTAATAGTACAGGAGGAAATAATAACAGGATAAATTATATTGATAAGGAGAACAGCCGGAGGCCCTTTCTGGGAGGGAACAACTGGAAGAGATTTAAACAAAGTAACAAATTTTCTTTTACTAAAATGTAGATATAAAATATGTGAAAAATACAGAGTGTTTTTTACTACTTGAATATACTTTAAGACCACAGTAACATACTTTTATCAAAATACGCAAAGAGAATGGTATGTTATTTTTCTTTTATTTTTGGCCCAGTAATTCATAAACGACTTCAGATTTCATGACGTAGTAAATAAGAAATTTTTCTCAATAATTTTTTAGCCAGAAAGATGTATCAGCGATCTGGCCAATTTGTAGATACAAATTGGTGATCGTAAAGAAAAATCGAATGATTAGAATTTGTTGAGAGATATCGATAACATTTATTAGTCAAGCGAGTTGGCACACGTGTTAAGATGAAAACTATGGAATATCTATCAAGATATCTAAATCGTTAGCACTGCGTAAAACAGTAACCGATCGTTCTCGTTGTACTGTTAAATGGCGTCCCAAGAATTTATTAAGTGTTATAGAGCTGTATTCTAATCATCTATCCTTACTGGAAAAACATGTTCCAAAAGTACAAACCAAAAATTTAAAGGATTATTACAAGGAAGTGAATTACTATAGCAAGCGTTATTTTCAAGATGCTGTGAAAAACCATTAAGCAAAAACATTTTAAAAAAAAAACAGATTTTTGAAAACAATTTAAAAAGCTGACAAGATGTTATATTTTCCTGGCCTTGGTTGTTTAATCGTATATAGTCGAAAAGTACTGCAAAATGATAAAAGAAAAAAGTATAAACAATTTAAAAAATCGATATTATAAAATGTTTTTTGCTCTCCCACCCCGAAAATAACGAGAATAAAAAATTCCTAGGAAAAATCGAAAATAAAAAAAATACTAACAACTCTTACGATGGTTGGTTGGTGGTCCATCTGAAAAAACCACTACCCGATGTCATGTGAAAAGACCTCTCTCAGCGTTGTCTGATAAAAACTCTAGTGAAGATTGATACTTTAAATGGTGATGCGACAAGTCCAAGTATAAAACATCTATAGTCCCCCCCCAAAAAAAATCAGGAAGGGGCTCCCTTTAAATGTTTTTCCTTTCCTGATAAATAAAGTAATAACAGGCTCAAATGGTTCTCCAAAAAAAACGTTAGGAAATTGAGAGATGGAACTACACGAGTGGAGACGTTTAGTGAGGAACAGAGTCGAAAACTCTTGCGTCTCATCAACATGGGTGGTATTAACATAAAAGAGGTATGCTACAGATCCTTGTTTACCAGTCCTGGAGTAATGTTTTGCCAGGACCTTTTGGAGATCGCCGTTAGCGAGACTGTGATGAATTTCGTTCCCAACCTGTTGTAGAAATGAAACGAACTATGAAACTACAGAGCGGAATGGACGAACCTACTCCCTCTCTTATACTAAAGTTTAACAGTTTCGTACCACCGGAGAAAATAAGAGTACGTTACATGTCTATTTAAGTACGACCATTCATTCCCAACCCTCGACGATATTTCCAGTGTCAAAGGTATGGCCAGACTACAACTTCTTAATCGAACACTGCAAAGTGTACTCGACAGGCAAAAGAAGGTCACGACTCTGACTGCCGGGAGAAAGAAAAATGTGTTAACTGTGGGGGATAACATTCAACTCGTTCACGAGATAGTCCAAATTTTAAAGAATAGAAGGATTTTCTCAATATTTGTAACGTGCAAAAACTATCTTTTCCGGCTGCACGAAAAGTATAAAAAAACGCTAACTCCCGGAACCTGGCAAAAACAGACGTCTCCAGTAACCGCCACATCAAAGCGCACATCAGTGCGGATTCTGCAGTGAATTGAAACAGCTTGTTCAGATGCGATCTGATCAGATCCCCTCGATCACAACTATTAAGCTAACTAAGAATACAAGCTATAAGAAGGGTATTATTGGTGGAAAGACAGATAGTGGCTTATCAAAAACCACTTTAGTAAGAACACCACCAAATAAAATTCCTGCTACACCAGGAACGCAGCAAACTAGCAACATCCGTATGAAAATATCTATTAAACCATCGTCGCCTGCTACGGTAGATAGGGAATATGTTGATCCTCAATTGTTATTATACGATGAACCAGTTGAACCACGCACACAAAGGTTAGATTTTTAGGGCTGTGGTTTACTAAAATGTCGAAAAATGCTACATATGCTGAAAGTTTTATCTAACACTCGTAGGAGAGCGGATCCAGCATGTATGTTGCGCTTTTACCGAACTATGGTCCTGTTTTGACTACGGTTGCGTGGCTTATTCGTCTGCACGGACCACCGATATTAGAATGCTCGATGTAGTCAATCATTCATTTTTCCGTGGAGGTGCATTTTGTTCAAGCGCCGTGGTAAGTCTACCGGTGGGCTGTGGTGAATTCATCTCTTTGGTATAGAAGAAACCAAATGATCTGCTCCTCTGTAGAGCTCGCATTAAAACGTAACCAAATCATCCGACCTTTGACGCAGTGTTCTCCAACCAGCATGTTAATCGATATCAGGAAACGCCGAGATCTACAGCCCCACTAGGCATAACAGCTCATCGCCTTTTCATACCTCTAAATATACAATTACCTCCATTTTTAATGGTTACTAAACGTTATTACCCACCTTGGAGGCCTTATCTCGAAAATTATAAGTGTAGTTTTTGTCGATATAAAAAAACTACAGGAATCCGGTTATCTTACGATAACACTTTTATAATATTGTAAATAGCACGAATCCTGAAGCTATAATTTATACAGACGGCTCTAAACGGGATTTTTGTTGTGCTTTGCCGTTGGCAACAGAACATATGGTACATGTTTGGTAACAGACATACATCGCGGAGCTTTACGCTATTAATAAGGCTTTAAATATAATTAGCTCAACATTTTGACACGTACTTGTCTGTTCAGATTCCATGAATGCCTTACAGGCAATTAGAGACATGTACTCCAGACAACCTGTCCTCTGTGACATACAGCCTGTTATCTCTGAAATAACTCGGCGTAACACAACAGTTTGCTTCTGCTGGATCCGCAACCATATTAGAATTTCAGCCAATGAGCGTGCTGATAGTGCGGTAAAGAGCATTGTTTCGAGCCTTCTTTAACTTATCGCGTTGTTTCTTACGATCTTGTCCGTTTACTGAAGAGGTGATCCATGACGAGTGGCAAAGTGAATGGAATGCTACCATCAACAGTAAAATTCGTCTTGTTAAGAATACTGTATCGCCGTTCAGCTCCTCATGCAGTAATAACCGTCGAGAGGAGGTTATTATTTGCCGTTTGAAAATAGAATACACTTTTCTTTCTTTTTCCTGTTTAGCCTCCGGGAAATACCGTTCAGGTATTACTTCAAAGGATGAATGAGGATGATGTGTATGAGTGTAAACGAAGTGTAGTCTTGTACAGTTTTAGTTCGACCATTACTGAGATGTGTGGTTAATTGAAACTCACAAAATAACACCGGTATCCACGATCTAGTATTCAAATCCGTATAAAGAGAATAGGGCACACTAAATCCGCTCATTGATACCTCATGAATCGAACCGATGAACCTGTTTGTATTCGCTGCGACTGCCAACTAACTGTACACCATGTCCTTGTGGGCTGTCGGTAATGCGGCACTGCGTCAGACATTTAAATTAGAATCTAACATCCGAAATATTTTAGGGAACAATATGACGATGTTACCAAATGTCTCACTATTTCTTAAGCCGTGCATCTGTATTCTGATAGTTAATTATCATTATAATGTGTTTCGTATATTTATACCATTTGGCGTATAACAGATGATAATTTTGTTGCTATAAGTTAGATTTTTAATATTGCATTCGATTGTGGTTTTATTCAGCCTTTAGCAAACGGCTTAGACATTTTGCATCTTTGTTGTACTGTACGAGGGATATTTTTCGTTGCAATATTGTGCGTTTTAATTGTTGATTTTATTTATTTATTTTTTTTAATGACTTATTTAATTTTTAAGTTTGGTGTTGTTAAGATTAATTGTTTGCTATAGTATTATTGTGCCCGGGCGCTGATAACACTTCGCTGTGCGCACGGGAAAAAAGAAAGGAAAAAATGATGTAGAAATAAGGATGTAAAATCATAATAAAAATACGTGAAGGGTTATTTTTTTCTTATTTACGTATTCAATTTTGATTATTACTAATATATTTCAAAAACGTGCTTTTATTTTTTTTTTAAAGTAATCCCTCCCCCCAAAAATGTCAAACATATGAATTTCAACGAATACTGGTTTTTATAAATTCTATGGTAATTTCCAAATTTAATGGAAAAAATATCTCATATATAGAGATCGAATTTATAAGTTGAAGTTATAAGTAGTTTATAGTTTATAAGTTATATCATAAGTTGAAGTTATGTTAATGCATTTAACATCTGCAAAAATTTGAATTTATCTTCCCATTCGTTTTGAGATATTTACCAACTCTAAAACTTCGTAAAATATATTACACCATAATCATCAACTATCTCATAACAATAAAATTAATGAAAGCCAACATCGGTTTGCATTTAAACAAGGCGGTTTTGGAAATCTTCCGGCAAATATTACTGAATTAACATGTAAACTGACTGGCAATTAAATTCCTGGCTAACAGCGAGGACGTTAGGCATCTCAAGCAACCGCATGTAATTATATCTGTAAGTTCTCCGAGATTTGAGGTGAATCGGCTACCCTAGGGTGTTGTGCATCGTCAAAATGTTTCATTTCGTTTCGCCACTTACTTTTGCTGATTGTATGATTTGTTTTACCGTTTCTTTGTGCGATTGACAATACTATTTTTTGGTATTTTCACTGCTTTTTATGTTCTGAACTTTATCAATGTTTCTTGGACTCATCTTTGTATGTATTAATTATGTTTAGTATTTATTTATGTATACTGTGTAAGAAATGTATACATACACCGTTTGTTGAGGGATTTAAAAGGAAACACCTCTCTGCTGTACGTCATTTTTTTTCTGTTCAAAGTTTCTTATGATTAACGGTAAATTGGAATCGGTTGTAAATTAAACACTGCGTTAAAATAAAAAAATTATTTCTTCTGAAAAGGCAATAAACAGGTATTAAAAGATAATAAACAACTAAGAAAATCTTTATGAGTTTTATATGTTTATAAGATTCACAGGCGAGTTGATTTTTTGCATTCTGTATAATAAATATGAAAAGCTATAATATTTCTTTCATAATAATTTCTTGTTTTAATATAAATTCTTACAAAATACAATGAACTTCATTTAACAATTATTATGCATTTTTTAAAACATATATACAATTCGGCTATTTCAATATATATATACTAGCAGACCCGCAATGCTTCGCTATTGCTAGATTTGACTATATATATAGATTAAATTAACACAACTGAAAGTCTGATAAAACATTAACAAAATGAACATTACGGAACTTCACAAAATTTAACCTTCCCTTTTTCCCATTTTCATTTTTACCATATCCCCTTTCCCTTTCCCCAATTTCCCTTGTTTTCACCTTTCCTGATCCTTCCCCTGTTTATCTTTCCCTTGTTTCCCTTTCCCCTTTCCATTTCCTTTATCCGTTTTTCCTTTTCCACTTTTTCCCATTTTACCCTTCTTCCCTTTTTACCTTTAACTTTTTCGGGTTTTCCTATTTCCGATTTTTTCTTTCTCCCTTTTTCCTCGCCCATAAATCGGTCCAGTAGTTTTCTAGTCTACAGTCAAACACATCGGAAACATTGAAATGGAATCGTAAAATATTTAGTACAGCATGTGTTGGTTTTACGTCCAACAGATAGTGCTGTTTTAAAAAAAAAAAAAAAGTTTTTATCTGTACAGGTGTGACATCTTAGGTATATAAATAGTAGGTATATAAAAATACGCGCGTATTCAAATGCAACATTGTGACAAAATTTCAAGGTAATCGGTGAAGAACTTTCGGAGATTTAAGATTTTGAACAAACCAAACGAATATTTACATTTTTATTTATATATATATATAAAACAGCTAGAAAAGTGGTTGGAAGGAAAAACATAACATATAATATATATACACTACTCAGATTAAAAAAAAAAAAAAAAATTGTAATTTACAAATAAAATAATTAAATAGGAAGAAGTTAAAAATTTAAACGGTTTGCATCGTTTTTACATTTTCAAATTTAGAATAATAGTTTTCAAACGTTTGATCGGAGGTTCCTTTTCCTTTTCGAGGTAAGAGATAAGAAATGATTCTCAGAAAAAAATAAAGCAAACTATACTTTGTCGATGAGTAAGAGGTAATAAAACAATTCATAATAAAGGATAATCTAGGTCGAACTTATTTATTAATATTTCTTCAAATTGAAGAATATATAATTTATTGAGAAAGAAATATATATATATTTCTGTGTTTTTTGTTTTAAAACACAGCGTAAATACAATGCCTGATAGTGTACAAAGAATATTAACTATACCGCTTCTTTAATTAATTAAAAAATTATCATTAATATTTAACGTAATACCCAAATCGGATTTTTAAAAAATTTTTTTTTGTATTTCGTTGAGGACTTAATGGGCAATGGTATTCCAGGAATTAACAAAATTGTAATTACTTGTTACAAGAATGTTATGAATATGTTTTTAAACGTTTTGTTGCGTCAATCATTACGAAATATTTGTTCAAATATGTAGTTATCAAAACGGCAATATTTAGCTGTTTATATATATATATATATATATGTGTGTGTGTGTGTGTGTGTGTGTGTGTGTGTGTGTGTTTTGTAAAGACTCGCTTCAAAAAGTAATCAGCTTTAATTTGAGATTACAACTTTTTTTTCCTATCGATTTATTTATGTTAATTCCATTATTAATTCGAACATTCACATCGTAAAATAGCACGTTCGGAAACTTGCTGTGCACTGGGATTATGGAAGTGTAACGAAGAAACTTTCTTATTAATTAAAACTTTGTATTTTTATTTCATTATTTTATATAAACGGATATTACAATAACTGGAATAGTTTATAAAAGGTGTTGAAAATGACCTCAACATCAAAACAACTCTGCACACGTTTCAATTTGTTTTCAAAATTTTATCCACCTGATGTATTGGAATATCTTGTACGTTTACCGTTATTGCGGTTTTTATTTCGTCAATCGTGCATGGTCTGTTGCGATACAATGCTTGTTTCATTGCCCCCCGTAGAAAGTAATATGGGGGAGTCAGATCGGGCGACCGTGCAAGCCACAAACCCCTCGAAATGATTCGTTCAACAAAAACATTTCGTAAAAAATGTCATTGACCTGTTAGCTGTGTGCTCTGTGGTGCCATTTTGTTGGATCGACCGCGACTGTTTCCACTTCTGTTAACTGAATAATGAAGTTTTAACAGGACAATAACGATCACTATTAATTATATTATCAAAAATGATTGGACCCACAACACGCATTCTATTCACCGACTCGGCGTCGAGTGTTGAGTCTACCGACTCAAACTGCTATTTTCTCATCGTGTAAAGATGGTTCGTGTAATTCATGGGGATTAGTTGTCGACCACATTCGTGTATTTTGTGAATTAATACACCCTCCCAGATGAAACCACGTTTCTTTTGTAAAAAACGTAAATGTCCAGGGGATACATACGGAATTTTGGTCGGTAAAATGTTTAAATCACTGACAATAATTTAATGTTGGCACGATCTGTAAGTTTTAATTCTTTGCCCACAGCTTTTGTACGGTAGCAAATCAGACATCTTGCTATTTGCTAACTTCCGCATTAACTTTGCTAGAGTTTTGCCCAAACTATTTGAAATATCTAGCAGCTTATGTTCGTTTAGTCTTCCACTTCAGTCAGCGTCTTCAGCAGAGTCTGTTGCCCGAAATTTTTCGATAAGAGTTCGAACTGGATTACGGTGAGGATCAGCAATATTTGGAAACTTTTCAGAAAATTGTGCTTTGCTAAATCAGTATACTTGTCACCTTTATGAAAAACGTGTTCAAAGAGAAGAATGTGTTCCTCTTCCGAAAGAACCATTACATTTCCCGCAACTATTGATTCTCATAAACGAAACATTACGAAAGCAAATGAAGCACGTTCAACCACAACACAACATCTGACAACAACAACAACAACGGCTTGGTTAATTACTGAGCAACGCCCAACGAATTCACAGCGCTACTAACCTAATGCCGAAAGAACAGAATGCACCACGTAATTATAAAGTATACTGCACAGCGACTTTCCGAACATTATATTATACGATGCGCATCTTGCAAGTTTACTAATTACATTATTTATAATATGATTCGGTCCTTGTACTCAAATACTTAAAAAAAGCTAAAAATGATCTATATTACTTTCACGGCTCTAGCGGTATATGATGCGATAGCTATAACGGGAAGTATATAGATAGGCCAAAACAAAATTAAGTTCTGTGCTTTAACGAAGACATATTTTAAAAGAATGTAACAAAAAATATAATTTAAATAACTTGTAAACAATCTGCAAAAGAATCGTTTATTCCAATGTTCCCATGTCTATAAATTCTATTTTTGTCAGACGGACGTTTGTCCGTATGTTGCCTGTATTTGGTCTCGTAACTGGTCCCGGTAGACTGAACTTCTTCCATCTTGGTAGACAGGTACTATCTCTGGGAGGAAAGAATCTATTAATGTTTTGCAAAAATTAAAAAAGGGGTTGAGTTTTGGGCGAAATAAAAATTTCAAATCTTTACTGAGGTACATTAGAAAAAAAAAAATGTTCTACAAAGGTTATTCCTAGAAATGTTTTTCTACATAAATCTTTACATGAAGATCAAAAGTTACCAAAATTTGTTATTTAATATTCACCCCCTCTCCAAAAAACCACTCTCTCTCTCTCTCTCTCTATATATATATATATATATATATATATATATATACTGCTCTATACTGCCTTTCGAAAATGATTTAATGGGAATTTTTTGCATTTATATTTTTTACATCACTAAGCCTTCAAACCACTATAAAATTATTTTGTCCGTCCCACTTCCATGGTCTGTGGTAAAAAAAATATTTTTAAGAATCTGTTTTAATTTATTCTGATTTAAATCAATTTCGCAAGTCTTCCGTTGGATTTAAAATTTAGAAATATTATTTTTTTAATAACCCTAACTCTTTATTATTTCTTGAAGAAAAAAAAATAGTCAAAAGTTTTCGCCCCTTCCCAGAAAATTATGATTTTGTTTATTCTGAATTGTTTGCTTCTTTTTTACTTCATTGTACTCGTACAAGAGAGTATTGCAATAGCTAAAAATCTCGGTTTTCAGACTTCAATAGAAATAACCATTTTGACCATCCCTAAATCCATTTTCACTAGTTTCGGCGTGACGTCTGTACGTACGACGTGGTATGTACGTACGTATGTATCTCGCATAACCCAAAAACGATTAGCCGTAGGATGTTGAAATTTTGGATTTAGGACTGTTATAACATCTAGTTGTGCACCTCCCCTCTTTTGATCGCTCGACCAAAAGTGTCCTAAAAAACCCAAAATAAAAAAAAAATTGGGCTTAGCTGCAGCAATAACCCCTCATTGAGAGCTTTTCAATCATATATCATAAGTGGTATATTTTCATTGGTTCCAGAGATACAGCCAAATGAAACTTTAATTAATGAAATATTTGGATCTTACAAGGGAAAGGCACATCAGTTTGTATCCAACTTAATTCCTTCTTTTTTTTTTAATTTAAATATATTGATTTATTAATAGTTATGAACCTCTGATTGTAAAAAAAAATTACCATAAATAATGATTCAGTAATAACAAAAAATAAAAAAAATATAAATATACAAAAAGTATATGTAATTTAATAGGCGAACAAGGAAGTCATGTGGCGTCCACATCAGATCTTTTAAAAAGTTAGTTTTTAAATTTATTATCACCACTTAGGAATTATTTTTCTTAAAAATTAGCTTTACCCGAATGCTTCCACTTGAATATGGGAGCTCCCAAAAATGAAATTCTTTTTCACAATTTCAAATTTTTAATGTTCAGAAGGTATTTTGTTAAATATAAAGTCACTAAAATAACTTCATACCCCTCCGCTGATGGGGAAGCTATCAAATTTTTTAACAAATCGGAATTATATTTTTTTAAATTTTATTTAAAATCAATTTCAGTAAATATTTTAATTATTAAATAAAGCCCCCCTCTCTTTTTTCTGTTTAGCCTCCGGAACCACCGTATACCTTACGGTGTCGACCACTCCCGAGATGTATGGTTAATTGGAACCGAAACACCAAAGAACACCGAAATCCACGATCTAGTATTCAAATCCGTACAACAGCAACTGCCCCTACTAGGATTTCAACCTTACAACTAGCGACTTCGAAACTGTATTTCTCAGTTAAATACAGTTTCAAAAGTTGAAAACAATAATACTTGTGCTATTAAATCAATTGTAAGATTTAAAGATTGTAAGATTTTAAACATTGTAAGAATTATTACATATTTTTTAAATATTACAAGAGTTGGCCAAAATATAGCCTATGTACTTCAACACATTTTTCACAGCGGTTTTTTTGCACTTTTAACCAATTTTTTTGCACAAATCTTTGCGTTTACGCTTAAAATTCATCTACCATATTTGTCTCAACTGTTGCAAATCTCTAAGCTTATGAGAGAAAAGATTATTTTTCAAAATTCCACAAACTGAAAAGTCTAACGGTGTAAGATCATACACGATCATGATGGCCAGTTAGGTGTACCACGTCTTCCGATCCACTCATCAAAGTTGCTGCCAATACATTCTCTTACCGATAAACCGTAATGTGGTGAAGCGCCATCTTGTGGCCAAATTAAATAATTATTTTCAAACAAAGGATTATTTTGTAGCTCAGGTAAAACTACTTCTTGTATCATTTCAAGTTAACAATCACCACTTACAGTCCCATTGAAAAAGTATGGACCAACAATGTGACCGCTCCATATACCCGGTCACATATTGAAGTCTGGAACGTTTAGTTCTTGCTCAAGTACTTCGTACGGATTTGTGTCTCTCCAGTACACACAGTTATGACGATTGATACAACCGTTTAATTTTAAGGAAGTTTCATTTATCACAAAATGCGATTTTGAAAGTTACGTTCTGCCTCAGCGTATTACAAACAATTTTCAGAATTCAAGACGTCTATCGAAGTAATCTTCTATTAAACTTTGGTGCAGACGATAAGCTTTTAGTTTCAATGCTTCCAAAATAAGATGCATACTACTGCGAGCAATAACTCAGCAGATCTTTTACGAATAGATTTTTCAGTGTAACTTTTCGGACACCTGGAGTACACACACACACACACACACACACACACACACACATACATACATATATATATATATATATATATATATATAACTTATACTTATGCAATTCACTGCCGTCTGTTTTATATCTATTAACTGTTCTAACTATAATTTTTTTAAATAAAAAACACAAATAGAAAAAAATATTTAATTGTTTGCAAAACAATTTCTATCGAATTATGAATATACGTTCAGTTTTATCGATGTTAATAAATTTTATAGTTTTACGAAAAATTAATATTATTTTATGAAGGAATAAAAGAATTCATACACATCTACACAATCTAAATTATGATAATACATCCACAATATCATCATCAAATTACCGATTAGTATTACATTCTAACTTCAATTAATTAATCATTTACCGCTACAATTTTTTTTTATAATAATTCTAAATAAAATGCCTTTAGAATTATAACTGTTAGTATTAGTAAGGCTTAAATTATTTTTTTTATAAAAATATTAACCTTTTTTTATAATTCAATTTAATATTAAGGGAGAATTTTTCATTATAAAATTTAAAAAAAAATTATACATGTAAATTATTACAATTAAAATTTTACAATCGATTTAAGAGTACGCGATAACAGATAACTTACAAGATCAGGTATAAAGGACCTAAAGGACTGATCTTGTTTTTGAATAACCACTTTTGGCAGTATTGTCTCGAGACATATTTCACAATTTCGGGTCTTCAGTTCACTCAATTATGTGACTACGGTAAAAAGGATCCATCTTATTCTTTAGAATTGCACTCACGCTTATATTTACGTCATATCCGCATCACTAATTCTTAAACAGGTAAAAGCTTGTAGTATAATAAATACCAACTGATAAATTTTATTCTTTAAACCTTATTAGTTAACAATAAAAATAATTTTTGAGGTCAATAAAATATATTAGCAGAGCAATTTAACAAATTTAATTATTTTAAAATTGTTAAGTGCATATATATATGCACTTAATTTAAATATAAATCGATGATATTCATAAATAAACCAAAAGTTGTATATTAATAACCTGCAAGTAAACATTAGAACATACAAACGTAAAAATAATTCACAAATCAGCTGATTTGGAAGTCGAGAGTTCCAGCGTACAAGTCCTAGTAAAGCCAGCAATTTTTACACGGACTTGAATACTAGATCGTGGATACCGGTGTTCTTTGGTGGTTGGGTTTCAATTAACCACACATCTCAGGTATGGTCGAACTGAGAATGTACAAGACTATACTTCATTCACACTCATACATATCATCCTCATGCATCCTCTGAAGTATTATCTAAACGGTAGTTACCGGAGGCTAAACAGGAAAAAGAAAGTAAGAAACGTAAAAATAAAAGTAGAAAGAATAATTGTTAAACGTAAAATGCGTGTTACATACCAATTTCGCTCTATTACGATTACGCTAATTTGCAATAATGACGTAAAGTTTATTGTAGTAAATGATTTCAACTTCATTGTAGTATAATAGATTACTTCACTGAAGTAAAATATAATTAACAAACAACACTGATTCATAATAATAGTATAAATAATTTAAAACAATTTTCTACTAAATAATTAACTAAAATTGTTTATATTATACGGATACACAAATAACAATAAAAAAAACAACCAATGGTATTTTTATACCGAACCGAGATGATGTCTTTCGTAAACACAATTCATAAATGGCAGATAAAACTTATTTATTATTACTAACATAACTAATTTAAAATTCATGTTTAAACAATCAATAACAATTATTAATATTTTTATCGATATCAACTATAAAGACGTTATCAGGTCGTTAGGTCTACTGATAATATTATTAAAATTCAAACGGTAAGAAACAAATAAAATAATATTAACCGTAATAATGAGAATGACAATCTTAAACGATAAACAGATTTATTAAACGTCTAACATGTATAGAGTGCCCGGGAGGTGTTGAACAAACTTATGGAATCGATTCGGGGCAACAAAATTAACAATAAAAAAAGTTCATGCGGACAAATGGCACATCTGCTTTCATTTTCCCTCTGTCTACCATTTTTTTTTTTTCAATAATAATTTATCCCATAAATATGGTTTGAGATATTTTAATGAAATTTAGTCTACATATGCCCAACAACATTTTCAATTAATTAAATAAGTTTGAAAATTTTATCTTTTATTTTAAAAAAACGGGGTCCAATAACATTTTCTAATCACGAATAACATCGTAAATATTAGTTTTATCGAATCTTGTTTTTAAGAGATAAAATGTTAAGCTTTTATTGTAAACAAAACAGCACCTCATTTGTTCAAATCTGTTGATGTGAATGGAAAAGAGGTATAGCTGAAGTTGTTGAAGTAAATCATAAAAATCTGATGTGGACACCACATAACTTCCTTGTACATATATTAAATTACATATACACATTTTGGTTGTACTTCATTTAAACTTATTTCATTTGAAAGTGAGATACGATCCTCTTTAATAAAACTGGACAGTTACGGAATTGCTAATATATTAGGTTAAAAGTCCCTTGTTGATTACTCTTTAAATAAATTGTTTACCAAATAATCCAATAATAAAAAAGTACTTATTTTACACCGTAAGGTAAAAATTAATGTTTGTAACCAGTATACAAAAGTTCACTAAACGGAATAGTTTAATTATTATTAACTTTTATTTATACGACACACCAGAAATTTTGTGCATATTACACACAAGTGAAAAATACTTTCAATAATCACTTCAAATTGAATATAATTCAAAAATGTATTATATTTTTCTGTCAAAAAATTAAATAAAATGAATTTTAAATAAATAAATAACAATTTTTATAAGAATCTGGTAAGAAAATCCAAAAAGTAATACTATTCTAAATTATAATTTTCAAATAATATTAAGCAATTAGATGTTTCAATAAATATATTGCATATACACATAAGCAATGCCTATTAAATTACATTTACACATTTTTAAAAGTACATAAAATTTAATTTCACTAATAATTATTTTTCATTTATTATCACTGAATTATTATTACTTATATTTTTTTTTACAATCACGGGTTAATAATTATTATATCAATATATTTAAATTAAAAAAACAAAAAACAAAAGGAAATGAAGTCTGATTCAAACCGAGATGCCTTACCTTTATGAAATATTTCATTAATTAAAATTTTAATTTTAATTTCGATTGCAATCAAAAGGGAGATGCAAAACTAGATGTTACAACAGTGCTAAATCCAAAATCTCAAACATCCTATGTAATCGTTTTTCAGTTGGGCGAGATACATACATACGTACGTACAGATGTAAAGCCAAAACTAGTCAAAACGGATTCAGGGATGGTAAAAATGGATATTTCCGTTGAAATCTAGAAGCGATTACAAGACATCCTTTACTTCGTACAAGGAAGTAAAAATGATGCAATTTGATAATTTTGTCTTCACTTCCTTCACTAACTGAATTAAAATAACTCAGCAGCAGCAGAAAAGAAATGACTAGTTCATTCCTCACATCTGGCACAAACACTTAGTATCATTTACGGGATGACAGTTATCTGACAAAGTTCTTGGGATGAGGAGAGAGAAATCGGTAATAATTTCAAAGAAAATTTTTGTACTAAGTTTTAAATTTCATATAGCTCAGAACGATTTACAAGAACAGGGGTAAAGCAATAGGAATTGAGTGTACTCATTTGGATTATCTGGCGGAAGTAACACGGAATAAGTTTTACGTAAGCAAATTAATGAGACTGGAGAAATACCGTAAAGATTTAATAAAAATTGTAATTGTTACAATACTGAAGAAAGCAAGGGTAAATAAATTTCGCACCATCGGTTAACATCTCATACATTCTCATTAGAATGGTCTGCAGGTGAAGATTAGATGAAGATTTCCCTAACGAAGATTTTAATAACGATATAGTCTCTCTCTGTGACTTTCCGACTTGAACATGGAAGAAACAACACAGGAATCCAGGGTAAAATTTAAAAAAGCAACAACTATCCAAGAAGAAAAATAAAAATCACACGATTTATTGATAACGTCGTTCTTTCGGCAGAAAACGAAGATGAACTACAAGTAACACAAGGCGATATGAATTTATTGATAGAGGAGATATCTAACAAATAAATTAAACTAAAACAAGAATAATGAAGTATAAAAAAAGAGAATAATATGAAAACACAATGTAAAAGATGAGAGAGAATTTTGTTACTTATGAAGGGAAATTAAGAATAAGGACTTTCATGATCGGTGTTATAGCAGGATAGCAAAAAAAGGAGAATTGGTGGAAACAGAAATGAACATGGTTTAAAACGAATGAGCAAGGAAAGAAATAATGACACAATTCTGTGTAGATGAACTAGTTTGATGGGCGATATATTAAGACAACCCAAGCAATTTGATAATAGTAGCATTTATAGAGGATAGCAACTGAAAAGAAATAAAAAATAACTGAGATTGAAGAATGTAGTAATAGCTATTGAGTTTAAAAGATCTGCATCGAACAGAAAGGATTACAAAATACTGACGATCTAAAAAATAGATGATTAAATGGAAAAAAAATCAAAATACTGCATTTATTTAGAAAATGGGAATTGTAACCACACCGAAACACAAAACGTTATATTTCAAATAAACTGCAATTCAGTGGCGGCTCGTAACTAAAATTAGTGGGGATGCTGCTCCAGAAATTTTTTTCTGGGCCTTTTCGAAGCCATGGTTAAAGTTTTCTGTAAAATAAAAGAACTAAAAAAAAAAAAATGACTCAAATAGAATAGCTGGAAGCAGGATAATAATCAAGAATATGGAACACAGTTTTTAAGCACATTACGCTTAAAACCCGTAATTGGTTTAACCGAATAAATAAAATGTCAATACAGATAATATTCTTTAGTATTATTAGGCAACTTAATAAAATGTCCGCTTAAAACACTACTCCAATGGTGCTTAATTTAAATTTCTATGTTACACAGAAATAAATACATACGTTTTTCTAATTATCTTCTCTTTCGCCCTTACAGCGTGTGTTTGGACAGATTTGGCAATCAAATAGCCCTTGCTTTCCGCCATCTTCTGATCACTACTGAAAAAAAAAACTAAACCGCTTTAATATTTCTTTCACCGGCTAAACTAGAAAAGGGAACGAACAAGGAATGTTCCATATACACGCGGAGTAAAAAAAAAACACTACCTTTCACCAGCTCGCCAGAGTCGGCACTGCGGGAGCGACAGTTCTCTCTCCCTCGAAGCTTCACGTGTAGCTTCCTAAGTGCGCATGCGCACAACAGCCAAACACCAGCATAGTTCCATACTTAGATTTTTGTATCTTTATCATAAAATGGGAAATTACTACTGACGTCAAGCTTAAGGATTATATACTTTACAAGTATAAAGAAAGAATTAAAGAAAAAAACCATCTTTATATTAGATGTTATCGATAATATCAACTGGAAATTGCGGATGCTGCAGTTCCGCAGTGCCTATACGCAAGCCGCCACTACTACAATTTAAACCATGTAAGCTCATAACTGTGATGAATTATTATCCGCCTAGATAAAAATAATAAAATAAAATTATAGATATTTGCACTACTTTTTTTTTTTAATATCATAATAAACAAAGAGGCCAATATATAAAACATTACTACTATTTTACACATATATGAACTAGTAAAATCTCAGCTGCGGCGAAAGTGGAATAACTGGTTAAACTTAAATGTAATAAGCATTAAAAACAAGAAGCCGTCAGTTTATTTCATAACCGTTACATATCATTTTTAACTGTTAAATTATTAAAATATTAAATAAACATTAATAACTACAATTAAAAACCAATAATTAGGATCAATAACATTTGGAAAGTTAGGTTAACGAATTATTTTTTACGCTAAAAAACTGTTCGGTGTAACGCTCCCCCAAAAAAATACTGCATTTATACAAATTCATTTGTTTCAATACGGAAGGATAGGGAGGAAACAAATATATTTTTATACATTTTTATTTATATAATTTCTTTGATTCATCAGGGGAATACTACTGACACACACTCGTCACGTTGAATTATGAAATGAGCGCGATCCCGGTTGATTTTTGTAAGCCACCCCAACGTCTTTATCCTCTTTACAGAAGGTGTTTAAGACCGCCAGAAGATAGCGTCGACGATGGAAGCTCAGCAGTCGCCCGACGGAAGAACAAAGAGGCCTGCACTTTCCCCTGTGTTGCCCTTTTCAGTGCTTACAGGTATCTCAAAGATTACGGTGTGTAATCATTTACAATCGAAAATTCGGAAGGGCAAGCTACAGACGAAAGAAGAAGTAACTGCATTTCAAGATATCGAACCCGGTACAGCCGTGACATGGCCGATGCAAAAAAAGAAGACTGCTCAAATGAAGAATGACCAACAGAACATCAATTCACCAACCATCCTCCTTACAATTGTGGTCTATCGTTAGGCAAATGCGACTCTCTCCGGCAAAGGAAATATATTCCAATAAATAATCCTTCAATAAATAGGGTCACATCAGGCGCATTCCTGCTAGACCGAAAGGCACTAGCACCAACAGGCCTTCAGTGGACGGACTGAAGGAGAATCGTACGGGAGAAAGACGCAAATACACTGCTCCTTTCCCAAGGTCAAGTAATGATTTTCAAATCTCTCTCTCACTCTCTCTCTCTCTAAGGGTCGGAACGTAATCCACAATTCCGTCCATAAACAAAACCATTATACAACCGACATTAAACAAACAAATACCCGCCAGATAATAAGAAAGACCCAGCAGCAAGGGACCGTTCTCCAGGTTCTGTGATTATATATATATATATATATATATCGTATGGTTGTACAAGTACACGCAAGTATCCACAATCAGATGGAAATGTCCAAATTTGATAGCCAATCCGGAGCACTCGGAGTCACTTTATGTAGAGTCCCCAGATCACCGTCAACGCTCGAAGTGGGCACTCTGTAAAGATAAGTTCTGTAACAACATGTCGCAGTCAGCAGACAGGTGGAAACCCCACTTTTTCAAGGTGTAACCACACCTCCCTGACCCGTCCTAATGCGGTTCAGCCTCGACTAGGTTTGGCGCGATAGTTGGAATCCCGTAATCTTCTTTGTTGGATCTTGAAACAGATGAGCATTGTTGAATGGACGTTCATTCCAGCGTTGTTGCCACTTGGAGGCCACGTCAACAAAATTGATACTTTCTAAATCAGCCCAGGGCGGTTTGCGAGACCTCAACGAGTTGTTGGTAGATCTTGCAGACCATCGTACAAAAGAGAGTTCTTATGAGAAGTGATCCTCTTGAGTAAGTCTATCTTAGCTGCTTTCCTCCTCAGATCTTGCGTCAAGCTACAACTGAATGGGAGTAGATCTAACAGTACCAGTGAGCGCTGGTACTGGGCGCAATATTCATCAGCCGAAAGCACAAGAGCGAGTGCAGCAGAGCGTAGAGTATTGGCGTCCGCACCCGAACTGCTTCCGGCAATCTTGGGAAGTAGATACACTCTTGAGCCAAGTTTCTTAGATAACCTGATGCACTGTTTGAATGTCAAGGACCAATCCAGAATGATTAATTATTCTGCGATTAATAGGGGGATATGTATCCCCGCTATCTTTGCGTTCCGTTACGGTTAATTTCGTTACATAAGACGCTGTAGCTTTTGCTTGCAAGTGTGAGGTGAAACTGCGAATAATGTAAAAATGCTAAGCCCAAGAAGAGAATCGACTCGAGTGCAATAAACTCCTACATACAGTAACCTGACCGACAGGACAATGATGAATACGGAAAAACTTGACGTACGTTATTATAAATTTTGTTTAAGATATACAATCAAATATAATGAAATTAATATCTATATCAGTGTATCGGTTCGGAAAATCTTTTTATCAAGGTTTTACGTTGAATTGTTTTTATCATTTTCTTCTCCAATTAAGTTATAAAGAAGAATGTATTTTATAGGTAAATAATAGTTCGTAACCTTAATAAACCTCGATGGTTTTTTAAAGATGTAATATCGTAAAGAAATCTAGATAAAGCAAGTAATTAATGTTACCATTTCTTGGCAAATAGTGAATTTTATAGGCCTACACTGTTTCCAGTCAACGGAGGAAAAAGATCACAGAAAAATCGCAAAAAACATATATAATAATAAATTAACAATCCATTTAATAAATGTAAGAATTTTCAAATTAAACATTATTCGCATGAAACAACAAGATATTTATAAAAGGTAAAGTACAAAAACGCAAAAATATATAAATTAAAAACAAAGAGAAATCGACCCAATAAGAAGAGGAAGTAAAAAGGGGTTCCTACTGGAATGAAGGACAATTAGTCTTAACAGATTAAAAAAAAAAAATGAAAAATTGTATCTATTTCAGATTAAACATCGCATAGCATCACACCACCGTTTCCAGATTGTATTTTACTTTATACGATTAATTCCTTCGTGAGTCGTTGAACACGTACAATCGATCAAGATGTAATGAATTAACGTATCTTGTAAACGGGTTTAACTGCAGTTAAACAGTGGACATATTGGAGAATCAAGATGACAAGATATTCGCACGTTAAACAATATACCGTAACTGTAAATTATAAAGGATAATGTTTTCACAGCAATTATCACTCAAAGATTATTTCTGGTAACACCACATTGTATGGTTTATTATTTTGGAGTTATTTTACCCTTTTAATAATAACTACCGGGCAATGATAACGCCCAGGCGTTTTTCGCCCACAAAAAAAAACCACATCCACAGGTTATCGAAACTATCAGACACTAAATGGTAAGGTATCACAGTCTGCTCTACTATTTTATTCTACAAGTAATTTTTTTTCCAATCGGTTTATAAATAATAATAATAATAATAATAATAATAAAATATATATATAAAGTCATAATAAGATAAAAAATAGATCTGATTAAAGACCGTATTAATTATTTAAAAATAAAAGAATGAAATACCGGTATGTAAATGTCAATAAATACAAAAATTCTGATGTGGACACCACATGCCTTCCTTGTACGCCTATTAAATTATATACATTTTTTTTTTTTAATGCCAAGTACATAAAATTTTATTTCATTAATAACTTCTGATATTTTATAATATTTTTTTTTGTATTGTTTTATTGAATTATTATTTAGTGTAAATTATATTTTACAGAGGTTAATAATTATTAATAAATCAATATATTTAAATTAAAAAGAAAGAAGATGAAGTCAGATTTGAACTGATATGCCTTCCCCTTGTAAGATTCAAATATTTCATTAATTAAAATTTAATTTCGCTATAACTCTGGAACCAACGAAAATAAATATCACTTATGACATATTGTTAAAAAGCTCTCAATGAGGAGTTGAGTTTGTTTTTTTTGTTAACTGCAGTTAAGAAAAAGTCCAAAATGCAATTTCTTTTTGATTTAGGGCTTTTTGGACACTTTTGGTCCAGTCGATTGCAATCAAAAGGGAAGGTGCACAACTAGATGTTACAACAGTTCTAAATCTAAAATTTCAACATTCTACAGTTAATAGTTTTTGAGTTATGCGAGATACGTACGTACAGACGTCACGCCGAAACTAGTCCAAATGGATTCAGGGATGGTCAAAATGAATATTTCCGTTGAAATCTGAAAACCGAGATTTTTCGCGATTACAATAGTTCCTTTTCTTCGTACAAGGAGGTAGAAATTACGACAAAATAACTCACAACTCAGAAGGCACTACTGAAAATTATTTTGAACACATACATATATGTAACATATGTATTTTGAGCATATGTATGTACACTTTAAACGAAATGCAGAAAAATCTTCCTTTTTTTTAATTAGTTTTATTTAGAAATTCATCGACAGATAATGTTGTTTCCGTGAAAGAAAATATTTTAATTAATTATATTTTAAATAAAATTGGTGGAAAGATTTTTTAAACGGTTCGATAATTTATATAAAAAAAAGTCCTACAACTGTGTGTTGCTGTTTCTGATGCACGTTTCACAAACCTCGCGCGCGCGCGCACAATCAAACGCACACACAATTAAATTTAAAGTATTTATTATTTTATTTGAATATAATATTTTTTTCGTTTATTTAATTCAATGATTCTAACTAAAGCGCGCGCCCATACCGTATTTAATTCGCGCGGGTGTGGCGGTCTTAGCGGCGACAGTGGCACTAACTAAACTAATGTAATTTCACAACTTACGTAGAACAAATTTCGCTTTTACGGTCGATAGCTGATGTAGCCGCGCGGCTGAACGCACCAGGTACAGAGTCAACTGAGCGATAGAATTCGAGACCCAGCCAGACCGTGTTACTTTTTTACACTTTAAATATTATTCATTTATTTAATTTCATCGCTCACCTCTGACGTCACAACATAGCAGACGACTTCAACAGCATTTTTTGGGATGAGACGTGATTTTGCAATACAATTTTTTGAAATGTTATTTTTTCATTGTTAACCAATGTGCCTAAGAAAAATATGACCTTAATTAGGCGAAATCTCGAGATACTGAGGGTGACCTTGTTCTACAGCCTCATCCTCTTGACCTTTCACATTGAAATTTTACTGGCATCAATGTCATTTATGCAGAATTAATCTGACCAAGTTTGGTTAAAATCGGTCCAGTAATTCAGGAGATATAAGGTGATTTAGAGGCCAACACTGGACACTCGTACTATAACATCCGGAAAATTTTCATCCGGTTTTATGGTTTTTTGGGTCTGTTAGTTGAAAATGGCAAGATCCGAACACCGAATATGCCCAAATATACCCATATATATATAAATATGCCCAAATTGGGCCGATTACAATACTTTCCCTTCTAGAGCTATAGCGCTATCTAGACGGGAAAGTAAAATATGTTAAATAAGTAAAGTATATTTCTGAAAACAGAAACATAAGACCTCTTCCTGTAAGCGGAAGTATTGTATGAATCTGCGGCTTTGCTTAACAGAAATTGACATAAATATAAGAAGAGAATATTTTTCTTTTTTTTAACAAAGAATGCACACATTTATATAAATAAATAAGTTAATACACATTTAATTTTTTTAAATATACGTCTACACGATTCATGCTTCCCAGCGCCAAAAAATGACCTGTCAGCATATTATTTGAAACTTAAAAACTCGTTCTGACTTTTTAGAGCCCTCAAACCCTGAGATAACATTACAATTTAGAAGGGAATATAAGTAAGCATGATAAATATTTAACAATAATGATACGCTTACCGTTTTATTAAGGCGCTTCAACATAAAACAATATTGATTTGATTTTGTACAAACGAATCAATTTGATCAACACACGAGAAGTTGTCATTTAATACAACAACCAGAAATTTCATTTTGGCTTACAATGTAATTATAATCGTAAAAGTAGAAAAAATGTTGAGAGATAGGCTGAATACAAGCTATTTAGGTGGCTAAACCGGCTCGTTCATAGTTAGTAACTACTAAATAGTTAGGAATACGTAAAAAGGGAAAACACAACAACCGACTCGTTTATTGCTGTTTCCAATCAACGTGTATATACCTTAAATTATTAAATAATGTATAATTATAGCCTATCAGACATTACTTGAAGTACACTAAACACAACAGAAAACACGTAAGAACACAGCCTGTCTATTTTATTTTAACCTCCGGGACCACCGTTAGGTATTGCTTCAAAGGGTGAGATGAATGATTTGTAGCGTGTGTGAAAATGCCATGCCTGATCGGGATACGAACCCGGGACCTCCGGATGAAAGGCCGAGACGCTACCACTCGCGCCACGGAGGCCGGCAGTGTGTCTAATCTAAAAGAAATTAAGGTATATAAGATTAAAGTTAGATCTTTAAACTGAAGGAGATTGATAATTATCTCGAAGCTTCGTTTTAATACATATCGTCTGATGATTTCGAGATATAGATTTTAATACATTTTCAGAATAGAAATACCTATTTTTCCAGATATCTCATAAAATAAAGTGAAAAAAAGATAAGCTAATCGTAATGTATATTTTTAACATATAAATATGTTGAATACTCAAAAGGCGAACGATCGATTAATATGAATAATCGATTACTTCATGTCATTTTATCAAATAAATACAAATTCAATACGGGTAGAATGAAATGAAAAAAACCCAATTTTATTTTTAATTTAATCCAGCTGCTTATAATTGTCAATAGATTAAGTTCAATTCAAAAAGGTTTAAGAGTATTAAAAGCTTTTATAAACGAACTTACGAGTAATTATAACAAACAGTGGAAATTGATAAGATATATTTCTTCTTTTTTTTTCTCTAGGGAGTCTATTTTATAACTGATCGTTTACAATGATATAAAATAGTTTTTAAAAAAATTCCGTCTATTCGTGAAATAGTATTTATCTTAAATAAGTAATAGGTAATTAATCTAATTAAAAAAAGTATTACGGCGATAATTAACACTTCAAATAAAATTTATTTCATGATATAACCCGTTTCTAATTCATTAAAAGAGTAAACCCGTTATGAAAAAAAAAAAAAATGTAATCACATATGCGTTAATAATGTAGAAAAACAACAGTTTAAGATCGAACGGGTGTAACTCCAAGGATATAATTCCGGATTTACCACGATGTTTCTAGCTAAATTACACCATTCACTACGTGACGTTAACCTTACTACGGTCAGTCGATGTTCATTATTCTGTTCTTATTCTCATATCTGATCGGTACAAGAAGAAAGATATGATTTTCTGATCGAGGGAGATACATCCCTCGCTAACATCACGCGTAACTGTAAGTAGAGGGTGGTGAGGTTCGATAAACCTTCCGTTTTAAATTTAAAAAATTATCGATAGAGTGAACGAACGTATCCGTAAATTATTATCGATTAATAATATTTTACAACGATCATAAAATATAAATAAAATTAATAAAAATAACGACGATCGGCTGAAAATCAAGTTCAACAGCTCTTATCTAAGTAAAAATGTAAAACGATCCGCGTACACCGTTTCATCACCGCAGTTAACAGCGAGTGATCGGCCAACTGTAATACTATTTTACGTTCTGTTGTTTTAACAGTAAAAACGAAATATGTAATTTTATATCGCATCGCCTGCACCGATGCACAACTGCAAAACTGCAACTCAAATGCACCGATGTTAGATTCAAGGACATCCGATCGAATCCATTGTTGCCACCATCTGCGATGCAAGATACTGCGACAAGCCTCACCCGCTGTTACTATAACGCTGTACCGGAGTCCCCTCGGTTTACACGGACATGCATATATACATATATACGTACTACGTACCGCAACACATTTCACTATCTCGAACCGGTTTCTAAAACACATCAAACAAGCTAACTTGTTTGTTTCTCCGTGAACTCCGCAGCCGAGCGAGCTAAGACAGAAAATTGTTTTTTTTTCCTTTGTTTATAAGCGAACCTTGAATTGCATTTACGATTAATACTCGCTCATTTTAATACGCTAACTTTATTCTTAACGTAATTTACCATCGACTATACCTTTACTGCGTATACAGACGTCAAGCAGTAGCTAAATTCGTTCTTAGAATATAAAAATTAACTCGTTAACCCAAATTCGACGGGAATTATACGGTAAGGTGAATTTTAATGATTTTTTTTCGAATATTAGTTTAAGTGAATGCGACATGCTAGGCAACTAGTATAAAAAATATATAATAATTTAATTTTAATACGAATACAGATCAATACAAGACCAACTTCTTTAAATGACTTACTATTTGGCTCTATGATTATAAATATTTTGATTTAACATTTTAAAAAAATCATAAAGTAAATATTGAAATTACCTTAAGTTTCATCGTTTAAATAAATCACCAGAAATAACTGTTTGTTGAGATTAAATATTTACTTCCGGACATAATTTAGATTTTATTTATTTATAAATATCATAGTCAAGCGAAGTATGGAATCGGAACTAAAATTATTACCGCTATATCATACCGTTAAAGACAACCAATTATTGTCATTTTCATATTTTACAACGATTGAATGAATAATGATCTTAAATGTTTGAAATCTGAATGTCAGTAAAGTTACAATTAAAAAAAAAAAAACCAACATTGCTACATGGCCTTATAAAAATTACGTAAACATAAAATTATAGCTGTTACAATTCGCCTAACATGAGATAAAAGACCTTAGGCACCAGAAGTTCTTAAATAATATATAGTTTAAGAAAAAAGGTACAGAAGAAAAATTTAATTATTTGAAATGTCCTAACTGTTTATTTCTAACTACAACTTAGCTATTATGTAATAACTTTAGAAATTTACCGACTATATATATATATATATATATACTATACTTTATACTATATATATATATACACATCAACAATTAAATCAGATAAAAAATGAATAAAAAAAAATTAGGTTTTACAAATTTCTAAATAATTTGATAGTTTAATTTTTATTATTATTACAAATTTCTCTCTATCAAACACCTTACGTAAAAATACTCTGGATTCCTAAAACCTCCCCTTTTTCTAAAGCGCAGGAAAAATGAAGTGAGATTTTATTAAATTCCCTCTAATCATTTTTATCTAATAAATGGGCAAAAAATAAACTGAAAAACTAGATTTTGATGAGGAGATCAGAAGTTATAGCGATAGCCACGTTATAATACTAAAATCGCCAAGCATGAATATAAATAAAATTTCTGTCAGCAACTTCTTCACAAAAGGTTGAAGATGTGACCATTAAACCGAAGGAAAATAAAGAAAAAAATAACCTTTTCAACAACGGAAGTCCAAGCCCGGCTTACTACAGTACCTGCATCCTTTTCACTGGAAAAAAAAAACAGCAGGCCTGTTGTTTTGTATCGAACAAACAAAAGGCATAAGGGTGCAAGATATGACCGAGGTCATATAAACAAAACTATCGATAGTAGCCTGCAACAATGTAGGCCGACCTTAACGTACATCTGTAAAGTAGGCTGTAAGTTTTATAGTCGAATGTCAACAGATTGCGGGTAAAATAACGCAGAGTAAAATATTTACAATAAATGAAACATTAATTTTAATATTACAATGAAAATAAATTAATAATTTCTGTAATTTATAAACTAAGACCAGAAAACAACAGAATCGCAATAAAAATAACTCGCATAAGAAAATAAATTTAATTCTAGTTCTATTGAATGAATAATAACATTTTAACATCATTATAGTATTAATATAAATATTACTTTTATCTACTTTAAAATGAATTATTTCCACAATTCACTCCCGTTTCAATAATAAAGATCTACTTATCTGTCACATAAACACAGCATAATCATTTTGTTATAAAATTTTACAATACACTTCTTCGCATGATGACAAGGATATAAGAGAAAAGGAAATCTTACACAAAAAAAGAACCTTTTATGACAAAAACACCCACCCATTTTCATTTCCATTCTAAGCATTTCGTAAAAATTTTATATGTTGAATAAAGTTACGAAAAAAGAGATAGCGTTGTCATTTACATATAAGTATCACTTTTTTATGTTATAAGATAAAAAAACTCTTAAAAAATTTACAACATATCAATCATGTGCGCCGGGATTTGAAAACTTAAAGAGAAGCACAAAATCTTTTGTTTCATTCTACTGTTTATAAAAAAAAATTAACACTGTTTACAATACATACGTAAATCAATAAAATTATTACTCTGACCTACATAACAAAACATCTGTGAACAATTTCATTCCCCTCTAAATCAACTTTAGGTTATAAAAAACTTTGTAAATACTGGTACTATACTTGAGTAATTTTCCAAATTCAATAACAACGGATTTGGTACAACGTAAATTATACAAAATATACAGCATTGAATCACAGAAAATTATTCGATTATACCTAGTCGAGTTATAGCTTTGCGGATAAGTTTTAAACTTGATCGATAGATAACTCGTTTCATAATAAGAATGATAGAAAAGAGCTCCAGGATGATATTGTATTATTCCTCAAAAATATTTCTGTTAACATTTTTATTTAATTAGGTGGTCGATATTTTTAAAAGAAATTAAGAAAAATTAAAGAAAATTACCCTTTAATAACTATTTTTTAAAAATAATTCAATCGTAAAACGCATAAAAAATCGAAAAACATGCTACGTGGCATGTTCGGCCGCCGTGGCGCAAGTGGTAGCGACGTGGCCTTTCATCGGGGGTCCCGGGTTCGAAACCCGGTCCAGGCAAGGCATTTTCACACGCTAGATTGTCATCCATCTCATCCTCTGAACCAATACCTAACGGTACTCTCGGGGGTTAAAAAAAAAATTTACTATTTGCCCACCGGGCTGATCTAGTGGTTAACTCGTCATCCCAAATCAGCTGATTTCGAAGTCGAAAGTTCTAAGGTTTAAACCCTGATAAAGGCAGTTACTTTTATACGGATTTGAGTACCAGATCGTGGATACCGGTGTTCTTTGGTAGTTGGGTTTCAATTAACCACACTTCTCAGGATTGGTCGACCTGAGACTGTACAAGACTACACTTCATTTACATTCATACATATCATACTCTAAAGTATTACCTTACGGTGGTACCGGAGGCTAAACAGAAAAAAAGAATCTTTAATATTTGTCTCCACCAAAAGTTTTGGGCGTTTAAAGACCAACGAATATTTCAGTCAGTAATTGCTACTTTAAAATTATATTCGTTTTGATAAGCTGAATAAAAAATATGCAGTACAGCATAGATCATTCTAGAAAAAAAAGACCTACAAAATTTTATATAATAACATTCAAAATTAATCTGATTATACGAATGAGTTCTGGATTTGAATCCCTATTACAAAAACAAATTTCATTTTTCAAAATAAAATTAAGCTATTTCCATGCCTGTAATTACTAGAATAGAACAACAAAATTTTCTCCTTTTTAAAGATATGTATAATAAAGAAGAAACTGCTAGCTATGTTTCAATGATTTTAATTGAAATTTTATTTTGTTATACATATATGACAATAAGTACGATAGAAACAAATCTTTACACAAAATAAGTACGTTCTCGTATGTGAACCATACATTTCATACTACAATTACGAAATTGTTAATAAGATTAAAAAATAAATAAATAATAAATAAAAAAACGCTTGTTTTGCTGGAAATTTATATTCATACACATTATTGCCCAGTAATTTACATTCAGAATACTACAAGTGCCGGCCTTTCATCCTGAGGTCCCGGGTTCGAATCCCGGTCAGGCATGGCATTTTTCACACACGCTACAAATCATTCATTTCATCCTCTGCAGTAATGCTTAACTGCGGTCCCGGAGGTTAAAAAAAAAAATACAAGTAATTTCTTCACATGAAAAAAGTGTAAGAACACACACTAGCTATTACTCCTATGGACGTATACACTATTTGGTAACAAGTATTAATAATAGCAAAATATACTAATGTACAAATTTTTTTAACTTTTCTTCATTTATTCAACTTACCTTACACCATATTGTTCAGAATTAAATTCTCTGCAAGTTTTGCTTAAACGTTTTACGTGTTTGACGAACAAATTAAAGTATAAACTACTACACAGTAAATTCCACTTTTAAATGCAACTAATTATAATTATTGCACAATATGATATTTTATTTTAAAAAAAGATAAATAAAAAGTTGCGATAACAGCAAATCTTACATGAATTATTACATAAAACTTTATCAATCATATATTATAATGAAAATAGGCGGCCACTTGTTAACTACATAAGTTTTAGTTGTAAGCTGCCGAATAATTATTATACTTCGATAAGATAGCAATGGTGAAGTGAATAGATACAGTATTATACAAATACAAAATAGATAAAATAGGATATTCGATTAGCAACAAACATCGCATTATTCCTTCATAACTAAGACATGATAATCTTGCTGAACAAAACACAACTCTCACACTACAGTTATTTCCATATTAACACACAAGCGCACTCACTCAATCAATCTCTCTCTCACACACAGAGAGAGAGAGACAGAGAGATAGGGTGAAAAGAGGGGGGATGACGGCCCATAAAACAAAAATAAATTGTTGTTACCTTTTTCATATCGCTTTATCTATATCAGAAAATAATTAACAGGATCAGAAAATTATGTTATAAATTAATTACATTATAAAGTTATGTTAAAATTACATTAAACGTCAAAATGAAATCAATCTTATAATATGTAATAATGTAACTTTAAATACGGATAAAACCGATTTAAGATACTTTTCAGATAAACATAACATTTTTAATCGCATGGATATAATGGATTAATAGTCCCATTAATAATATAATTAGACAAATTTTTCTTATTGTACAAAGTCAAAATTTTACGCCAAAGTAAGTCAGTCAAAGTCTTACTAATAAATTTTCGTAACTCAAAACAAATTTATTTCATTTGCAGCAAGATTAGAACTAAGTTCCGTTTTTAAAGTCTTAATTAGTCGCTAAACTTATAATAATCAATAAATATTTATTATGCCTACGTATTAACCTATCTAATAATAACAGTATTACATTTACGAGTTGTTTCAAAAATTCAAAAGTAGTTTTTAAAATGGAAAATACAGTGTATCAAATCTTTATTCGGTAGGTGCATATAAATATGATTTAGAATACGTAGATCTCGGATTTTTGACAATAAAAAAAATAAAAATAATCAAGACGTTTTACTTTCCAAAATTGAAAAACTTAAAAAGAGAAATTAAATCGTTCATTCATAAATAAAAATAAAAAAAACCAATCATTTGGTATCAAACCAAATAATTAATTCGCGCCGAGAATGAACTCATGCTTGTTTTCATTTTTAATATAAATCCGAAGTTAGACAAAATTTTCCACGATTTATCTAAAAATAAATAAAAAGATTTAAATTAACAGAAATAATGTACTACAATGTGGAATCAATATTATCAAACTAAATTTTCTGCACAGTTATTTAACCTTTACTTAAAATACACATTCAAAAGTTTATCGTGTAACTATTTCAGAATAATTGATTTGTAAATGTTTATTTATTTATGAATTCTAATTATTACATAACTATTACTTCATACAGTCAATTACTTTCCCGTCTAGATAGCGCTATAGCTCTAGAAAGGAAAGTATTATAATCAGTCAAGTATGAACATACGCGGTTTTCACCGGATCTTGACGTTTTTAGATCTAAGGAACACCAAAAACCGGATGAGTATTTTTCGGATGTTAATGTTCGTAGTACGTTTGTGTGTTCGGTGTTGGCTTCTAAATCACCTTATATCACCAGAACTACTGAACCGATTTTGACCTAACTTGGCCGGATTACTTCTATATGTGGGACACTGATGCCATTAAATCTTCAACTTAAAAGATCAAGGGGATGAGGCTGTAGAGCAAGATCACCCTCAGTATCTCGAGATTTCGCCTAATTAGGGTCTTTCTTTTTCTGTTTAGCCGCCGGAACCACCGTAAGGTATTACTTCAGAGAATAATACGTATAAATGAAAATGAAGTGTCTTAGGTCGACCATTCCTGAGATGTGAGATTAATTGAAACCCAACCACCAAAGAATACCGGTATCCACGATTTAGTACTCCGTAAAACTGCCTTTACTAGGATTTGAACCATAGAACTTTCGACTTCGAAATTAGCTGATTTGCGATGACGAGTTCACCACTACACCAATCCGATGGGTCGCCTAATTAAGGTCATATTTTTATTAGGCACACTGGTTAACATAGGAAAAAAAACAATATTTGCAAAAAAAAATTCCAAAATCGCACCTCCACCCTAAACATGCGGTTTTAGTCGTCTGCTATGTTATGACGTCACAGGTGAGCGGTAGAATTAAATAAAGGAATGATATTCAAACTGTAACGCAGTCTGGCTGTATCGAACTCGATCGCTCGGTTGGCTAAGTATCTGGTGCGTTAAGCATCGCGACTACACCAGTCTACCGATCGTACAAGCGAAATTTGTTTTATGTAAGTCGTGAATTAGATTAGTTTAGATAGTGCCGGCCATCGCTATTAGTACCGCCACACCAGCGCGAATTAAATACGGTATGCACGCGCGCTTTAGTTAGGAACATTGAATTAAACAAACGAAAAAATATTATATATAACTAAAATGATATATATTTTTAATTAAATTGTCTATGCATGAGAAAAAACTCACAGTTGTAGGATTTTCCAGGAACGCGTTCCGGGAAAGTTCTATAACTGTTGTCAACTTTTTTTAAAATTAATTCATATCGACTACTAGCATTTTTTTATTCATTAATTTTATACTTTTCAACGATGAACCTATCAAAAGATTCTCTCACCGTTTCCTGTTATCCTTTCAGGCAAATATCGAAGCGAAAGCTTTATGATATAGTAGAATATTATTTATACCGATTTTTACACGATCCATTCGCACGCATAATTTATTTTACAATCTGAATAAAGAATTTATTTATTAATAAAAATTATTAAGAGATTCATTAATATTTTTTTTAACCTTTTCTACGACTGAATTTTAAAATAAATATCAAAAGGAGTTTCATCTAAACGGTAGGACGTCATAAACTTTTGAAATTGTTGATTAAAAAATATGTTATTTAATTTTTTTTAAATAATTAAATTGAAAAAATACACTTCATTAGATCAGTAATTTATTGAAATTATAAAATAACTGGATAATAATTACCAAATAACCTGTCTTACAATTACGAACAATGACAGAAAACAAGGGCTCTGTTACAGAGAGCTCTCTCAAGACCTAATTTTATGATTTCTCAAAGTAACTAATATGAATTCTCATATTAACACCGATTATAATTCATACGTGTACAGATACAGTGGATGTTTAAGATTAGAGAGAACCGTACTGACTAATAATAACACACAAAACAGATATATACTTATTTATAACGAATTACTAAGATATCGTATATTCCTACCCGTCATTAGCCACGCCACTGAACGAGACAAAAATTTAAACCATCTTATTTTTTTAATATACGTTTACCACTGTCTACGCAAAAAAAAAATGGAATACATAAAAACTGTGGTAAAAGTAAAGTATCATTAACAAAAATACGTTCATATAGAAAGGAAGTAATGCATAACGTAGAACCGACCAAAAATAGCGTATGCCGCATAAAGTAATAATTTATAATATAAAAAATATCTTAACCGACAAATGATAATCACCAGGAAAAGCTTGTAAACGCCAAGAATCAATAATACCAGAGAAGAAATACTTGATAATATAATGATTATTGTATATCTAAACGATGAGTAATTTAAAACGGTAGAATAATAAGACTACTAAACATCGGTAATAATAATAAATACTATGATAGTGGCAAAATGAATCGCCAACTTTCTACCAGTCAAAAGTGTGATCGACCGCAAGGCATAAGATAGGCTATAAGGCAAAGCTAAACAGAGGCAGGGGTAATGCCCCTCGAACTGAGACAAGGTCACAGGGCCATTACCATCACAAACCACCGTCTGGTCCGCTCCTTCCATCCCACTACAGCTCCACTCGCTCGAACCAAAACAACGAAATAACAACGAACAGTTCTTCCTCCAGTTCCTCATTACACATAAATAAATAAAATATACGTACACACATTCACATACAACAACGCCACACCGAAACGGTAAGACAAAATTAATATCCTCAAGGATAAATAAATAATTTGAAAGTTATACTTTACCTAAGTTTTTAAAAATTTCATTAATAAAAATCGGTTAAAAGAGAAAAAAAATGTTGAAATTTTAAGCATTTCATTCATTATTTTCTTGGAATAAAAGCTAGACCCAACCTTGGGTAGTTGGAACGAAGGCAAAGGAATGATTGGGAGCCCCTACCACCTACATTGTTCCAAACGTTATTATTTTTTAGAATTATATTTAACTATTAAAAAGACAAATAAAATAATACTTATTTTACATTTATTACTACTTATTTAAAAAATAATAATAATGACGATTCTTCTTTCGTTAACATTCTATTTTTTTTTTTTTTAATGTTTGAATGCATTAGCGAGGACTCAAAATACACACACACATAAGAATATTCTGATTCCAAATGAAAATTAGCAATAATTTCAAAAAAATAAAATTGAACTATCTTTTCATAAATTTTAACAAATAATTAATCACGATTTTTATTTTTTTTTTCGGAAATCGTGAAATCTATTAGCATGCAATACTAATAGATTTTTAATACTAATAGACTTTTAATAGACAAGAATTTGAATTTCAGAAATATTCTGAAAACTTGATTTTTATTTTCTCATATTGTTTCAAAGATTTCATATAGTTTACAAAACGTTAGTATTACAAAAAAAAAACGATTTAAAAAAATAAATAAAAAATCTGACAAAATTGTAATACTTTCCTGGCATTGCTTATTTATAAAATGAAAAAAAATTATAAATAAAAAAAGTTACCAACGATTTATTTTTTGGGATGGAGTAATTTATGATAAAGTTTTATTGTAAAATTATCATTATATGTATTAAAATAAACCAAAAAAGAATTTTATAAATTAAAGAAATCTGTATTCGGTACTTAACGTCTCCGCAGCAGAAGTTGCGCTAATGCGCCAATCTACCCTTACGTAAAAATAATTGTGAAACATATTTAAAGATATAAACATGAAAATATAATCTAATCAAACTTAACCTACGCTCGCCTGGCTCGCCATACTTGACTAATCAACAGTAATGTTTTGATTAAAAAAGTAATAAATAATTAATTAGGTTAGGTTCAGCTCTTGATGATTGCGGTTGTGTTTTTCTTGTTCCGAGTATTCCTGGTTATTATTGCAGTTTCGTTAATAGTTCTGTTTGTTTTTCGTTTTTAGTTGTTTAGTGATGTTTTTAGTAGTTTTAAATGTTAGATGTTTTAAATATTACCCCGAAATTAAAACCCTGCTGTAGCTGCAGTAGTAGCTGCGGTAGCGTTAATACGTAAGTATCCTGTATTCTTTTTCTACTTCCCCCCAACTAACAAAATCAGTTTCCAAGAATTTTTTTTTTAATTTTTCTACATTTACAATGATAAATGGAAGAAATTTAAAAAAAATCTACTAAAAAATGTACAACCAAAAAAAAATGTTACTTAAGATTTCTTTTTTTTTGTGGTGGTAGTGAATTATTATAAAATGTTGTAATATTATTATTAGAAGTTTACTATTTAAACCTTTTAATAATACCAAAAGTTTAAATAAACCCAGACTAAATTTAAACCAAAAATTATATTTTTAAACTTTGATCGGCCCCCCCCCACACCGAATATTGCTCCAAAAGTTTTTTTTGGGGGTTCGCTTGCACTATTACTATACCTAGAAAACATTAAAAAAAACCGGTTAAAAGTAAATAAAAAGATAGCCTTTTCGATTTTTGGGTTAAGGGGAAATTTTGCAACAAACTTTTTAGTAAGCTAAGCATGTGCGCAATGCATGCTTAATATAAAGTGGGGTTATATTCACAAAAGTTTGGGAAAACTGACCTCCAAAAACCTCCTGGAAATATCGACCCCGAAATTTTACCAACAAATTGCCATGTATACACGATAATATAATATTTCATCAAAACTGGTTTATCCAATGAAACGTTATTATGCTTCAAACACCCGTACGTACAAACTTTATCCCTCTTTTTTGTTTTTGTTTTTTGAATCCCTAGATCAAGAAACGTCGAGAAATGCACAAAAAAACCCCATACCACATTTTTTGACTGATTACCACACTTTCCTTCTTTCAGCATAGCGCTAGAGCTATGATGCCAGAATAGTAAAAGCTAACTGAATGACTTCAATTTTCGATTGTATACGGCTGAATACGGACTTAGGTAAGGAAATAGTATTCAGACTGGGACTAGTTTGTGGATGCAGCCACGTGCGATGGAACTGGAATGGTTCAAACTCCAGCATTTAAAAGGTTAAACTGTAGTGTTAGCTATGTGAAATATATTACAGTAATTAAAAAAATTAAACTATTTTTTTAAAGTACTCGTATTTAATTTATTCTTGCGTTTAAATTTAACTGTTATAATTCAAACAAAATTTACTTTAAACAGTACATTTGTACACGTATTTTGCAATAGTAAAATTGTACGTTTTACACATATTTCTTCCTTTTCCTGCTTAGCTTACGGTAACTACCGTTCAGATAATACTTCAGAGCAATAGACCTCAACAAGCGACTGTATCACGCCTCAAGTGAACCGTTGTTCAAGCAGATTTCACAAAACATTCGTGGAATAAAATAATCATCTTTATATGTTATCAGAGAACTATCTTTTTCTGTTTAGCCTCCGGAACTACCGTAAGATATTACTGCAGAGGAATGAGGATGATATGTATGAATGATAAAGTCTAGTCTAGGTCGATCATTCCTGAGATGTGTGGTTAACTGAAACCCAACCACCAAAGAACCCAGGTGATTGCGCAGGGGCTGCGTACATACCATGTGGATTAGGTCTGGCCTCTGCATGACTAGAGAGGGAGGTTTTTCAGCAGGTGAGAGCCCCGCACTTGCCGTCAGAGCGGGCCTGGCGGCGGCTGACAAAGCTTTTTCCTGCCCCTACGGGAAAAAAAAATCACCACAGAAAAAATCTGCTAGTAAAAATTCTCTTCTCGATCTATGATTATTTACGAAAATGAGTTTGTTTTTTTTTCAATTACGTATTTCGAAAATGCATGTTTTAATACGATGGTAAATTTTACGGTTCAATAGGGGTTACATTTTTAATTAGCATTAAAGTTGGTTTTTATGATAGTTATACTCGAATTATGTTCTCTAATTTTTAAAAATGATTCGTCACTCGGTGCAAAATCTTAGAAATAAATGTGTACAATAATTTACACACGGGTAAATAAATAATCTGCAAATATGTACGATAAATGTATTAATATGGATGGATGGCTATTAAGAAACTTCCTCATCGCTGGACGATAGCTCTATTTTACGAAACCCATCCCTTGCTTTTCTAACTTTGGTAAATAAAACAAAGAAATCTTAGCACGGTAAGTAATTCGAAAGAACATGCGGAGAACCAAATAGCAGTTTAAAGTATATAGATATAGTAACATTTAAGTATATATATAGTAAAGTAAAAATAATACGCAGAATTCTTTGAGTGTTTTTATTTATCAAAAGCCTTATGTGTTTAATTAATGACCGATTGAGTAATCGCATCTTAGAATTTATTTAGAATATGCTCAAAAAGAAAAAGAAAATACGTTAACTATAGAATACAGATAGTCATTAGTTATGTGCAATGAATAGATTTATTTCCTATTATAAAAGAACAGTTACTTAACGAATGTTCATTAATAAATAGGTTTAGAACCCAAGCCTAAACATTAACAGTCTCACAATTGATACATTATCAAACTTTGTATTTTAAACATTAAAAACAGAAACATATATTATCCTGTCAACATAAACAATAAATATTCCTTGTAACAAATCGTAAAGTAGATAGTTTCCAGGTTAGATAACCGACCCACCGGGTTGGTCTAATGGTTAACGCGTCTTCCCAAATCAGCTGATTTGGAAGTAGAGAGTTACACAGCGTTCAAGTCCTAGTAAAACCAGTTATTTTTACACGGATTTGAATACTAGATCGTGGATACCGGTGTTCTTTAGTGGTTGGGTTTCAATTAACCACACATCTCAGGAATGGTCGAACTGAGAATGTACAAGACTTACACTTCATTTACACGCATACATATCATTCTCTGAAGTATTATCTAAACGGTAGTTACCGGAGGCTAAACGGAAAAAAAAGAAGGAAGGTGTTTGATAACCGGGAAATACCTAATACATTTTCGTTGAAATGGTTCCCAGATGCGAAAGTAAAATGGCATTAAAACAACTCCCTTCTTAAGGATACATTTAATTTAAAAGAAAGCAAAAGTAGTGGGCGAGCGAGATAAACAGGTGATGTAAACTTTTTTTTTTCAGTACCGTTCGGTAATATTAGAATCTTCTTTCCATAGTATTTATTTACGAAATATGGAACAGGTGAACAGCATATGTTTCCGAGTAAAACATTCTACAAAAACGTAATGACATTTCGATATCCAACTGAATGATGCGGCCCATCATCAACCGGGCTATTACAACCTGCTTGCAGAATTCTGAAGAACCTGATTTGATTCATCGTTGAACAAGATGCCTGGCAAAGAAGACAATGTGTGTACATCTGGAAACATATATATCGTAAGAACTGCAAGAATACGAAACCAATCGTCGTTCTCTTTCATTCGATTTGTTGAAAATAAGTTTTTTCTTCATAAGGATTACATACGAAACCACATAAAATTCAAACACTGTAGGCACTAGATGACGCCAATTAAGTTAATCGTATGACTCTTTATAGCCGACTTTAAATTTTGTGAAGTTCAATTAAGACCATGAGCTAACGAGTGATAAATCCCATAACCATTTATCTATACATTGTTCTGAGAAAATTATTCACTTGACGATTTACGTGACCGACATATATATAAAAAAGGGTTTCAAGAAAATCCATTACTAAGATATTTATTAAAGTTTTATTTACTTGCAATTACCATGATATATAAAAAATTTAACCTTGGATGTTAACATTTGTGCTGTATACTTCCACACGTCACACAATTCTGACTGGGCAAGAATTTAACTTCAATGAGTGTGATCCCGTACGCAGATGGTTCTTTAGTTTCTAAAAAAAGCCATTTGTTGTAATAAATCAACAAAAAAATTGCTGATCAGTAACGAGCTCATATTGTGCATAAAAAAAAAATCTCAATTTTTTCACCACCCATCCCTTTTCATTAACCTTCTTTTTTCTGTTATCTGATGATTTAGTTGCCAGGACTCAGGTATCTTAAGATCATATTAGAAACGGTCGCATACCTCGGCTCGTCACAGTGTGATCCGGTAACGAATTGCCGATAACCTATAGACCTGTCCAAGGATTATTTTTTTGTATGTTGTCTAGACAATAAATCTAATATCTGAAGTACAGCAGGATTTCTCAATCTCGAGGTCTCGGTGATATTAAAGGAAGGTCGCGAAATTAGCCCACAACTTTATACATAAACAATAATGAAATCATTTTACGAGAAAAGAAATCATTTATTATAAATATTTTACTTATACAAGTATACGTGTAAAGAAAATAAATTAATGAGATGTTTTTCATTTAAAGGTTTCTCCATACGTGGATCTATGTAAGAAACACAAAAAAAGCAAATTGTTTTCAAGTAACAAAAGAAGATTCCTCTACATTTGGTTTTTAGCGTAACCACAAACAAAAAAAACCTTTTCCACAGAGGTAAGAGTGGCGAAAGGGATTATTTTCAATGCTTCTGTGACTAAATTTCCATATTCACTTCGACGAACAATCCAAAACCTATCTAAATCGTCTGATGTGAAGTGTAGTTGTAAAGTTTAATAGGCAGACATTTTGATGAGCTGATCGTGAATCTCAACTGGTAGCTTAGCAGCTGAAACAACGTTTCACTAATTGGATTCACTATCCATCTTTTCGATAAATCATTTTTATCTTACAGAAAATACTCCGCCAACTGGATTTTTATCTTACGCAAATGCAAATTCATGGTATCCAAACTGTGATGAATAATAGTGTCTAATTTTTATTATTATAATCGGAAATGAGTGGAAACATCAAAATTGTTTCTTTGAAGGCGAATAATCTAGATATCAAGCTTCTTAATGAAAGCATGAACTTTGCCTCTCATTAATAAAATTTTTTTATCACGTCCAAGTTGACAGTGAAGTTAAAATTCACGTTCAAGTTGTTTAAATGCAAAAATATATCGGCTAAGTAAGCCAACAGCAACATGTACTCATTACCCTGCAAAAAAATAGAGAATGGCCTTTGTTTATCTTGGAAAAATATTATTAATTCATCTTGCAATTCCAATAACCGAGTTAACCTTTCCCCCGCATTTTCCATCTAACTTAAGTATAGAAAAGAAGAGATTTTTTCTTTTCGCCCATTTCATCGCATGGTTTAGCAAACAGACTATTCTGTAATGGTCAACTTTTAATAAAATTAACCATTTTTACAGCTTAACAAAGAATCTGTTTTTTTTCGGCATATTTTTTGTGGCAAGAGCATGTTTGTGAAGGAAGCAGTGTGTCCATTCCTCCCTTAATATAACATGAACATTTAATTTTTTTAGAAATCCATTGTTCTTTCCTGTTATCGCCTTTGCACCATCATTACATACTGCAATACATTTTGTCCAATTTATGTTATAGTTTTTATTAGCTTCATAAAAAACATCAAAAAGACATTGTCCTGTTGCATGTCCAGGTATTGATTTTAAAAACAACGTATTTTCTTTGACTGATCTGTCCTTATCGCATTCACATCCCACAAAACATAAAAACTGAGAAATGTCTGCTAATTCATCAAGCTGAATACTAAAATATTCACTTGAACTCACTAACTGAACTATCTGATCACGAACACCGGTAGCCACGTAATCGGTTCGCCTTGATACTGTGTCGATAGAAAGCGGAATTTTTTTTTCAATTTTTCTGCTTCTTCCACGAGTATTAAAACACTGATCATATCAATTGCAGCAACCACTACGAGGTTTTCTGCAAATGTATGGGGTTTGCACATCTTAGCTACTCTTAAATCTACGAGATAAGTCTAGTGTACTTTTTTTATCAGTATGGCTTAATTTATAAATAGAAGCTTGTTGATTTCTCAAAGTATGTAGATTTCTTTCGAAAAATTTCAAGAGTTTTCTTTTATGATACGGATGTTTAGTTTCCAAGTGTCGAATTAATCTTGATGGTTTCATGGTTTCATGGTTTCGTCGTAGAACTTAGGGCAAACAACTCACTGTGGCTTAACATCCATGATGTAAAACCATAATTTAAATAACTGTTATTGTACAATCCTGTCTTTTTACCAATCGATTCAATGGATGTAGATGGCTCACTTCGTTTTTTCACAATTTATCAATCTTGCTTAAAAAAAAACCCAGTTACACAGTTTGACCGCATACTAAAAAACTGAAACCTCAATGATTATTTTCAAAAAAAGAAATGCTTTTAATAACTTAAATTAAGGCACAAGACGCACGCTTTTCACATTGACTTTCAAACAAAATTGACTTTCTGCAATCCCTTATCCTCTTATATACTGCTGAGAGCACTATGTGTTCAAACGTATCATATGCATGTTTGAACATGCATAATGCTCTCATAGCGAATATTATGGAAGCAGACCAAATTACAAGGAGCTCGTACACAACAAGGTGGAATTTGTAAATTACTCATGTTTGTACACTTAATACGAGTACATGTATGTTCATTCCCGTCGCTATAAAAGCAGCTAAACAGTTTTAACTAGGTTTCATTGAGTTGTGAGGGACGGGTCGGTAAATATTCATTATATATATATATATATATATATATATATATATATATATATTTACTTTCTAGAGTCATGGAGCTTCTTTCTTTTTTTTCCTGTTTAGCCTCCGGTAATTACCTTTCACATAATACTTCAGAGGATGAATGAGGATGATATGTATGACTGTAAATGAAGTGTAATCTTGTACATTCTCAGTTCGACCACTCCTGAGATGTGGTGGTTAATTGAATCCCAACCACCAAAGAACACCGGTATCCACGATCTAGTATTCAAATCCGTGTAAAAATAACTGAATTCACTGCCTTGAACGCTGGATCTCTCGACTTCCCAATCAGCTGATTTGGGAAGACGCGTTCACCACTAGACCAAGCCGGTAGCTTAATGGGAGTCATGAAGCTAAAAATAATGAGAATCACCGCTATAGTGTAATATCATGCCTCTAATCCTTGTTATAAAGACAAATACAATATAATCCTAAATAAATTGATTTTTTAGGTACAGTATTAAAACTGTTTTTCTCTTGGTTGCCGCTTAGTTGATTTATTTGAAAGAATGTTCCATTCTCAGTTTCTGCCTATTTGTTCAATCTCTTACAATAATTTTCATTATTAATTATTTTATGTTATTTTAACATGTGTACATTAAACTTCGTAGTAAGATCTTTTACTTCCTAAGGTTACATAAATCCAAGTCACAAATTTTTTATCGGTCTCATAATATTATAGTATTTTGCTCTTAATTCAATATAACTTTTTTTTTCAAAAAATAACTTAAAAGGATTAATCGCACGTAAACCGGCTGCCAGACAAAAAAAAATGAAAATTTGAATTCACAAATTCAAGGCAACTGGTTTCAAAAAAGATAACTACTTAGATAAAGTAATTAATCATTATTCAAACTACGCAGTTAAAAAGAATTATTATTTTAATACAAAGATGATAAATAATGAAGAAGACTTCATTAAAGTATGTATACATCCGTAGTATATGCGTAAATAATTTAGGATTGACAAGATCGTAATGTTAAGAATTAATACAAGCAAAGGTATCCACGATTCCATTAAACAATATCGGAAATTCCTAACATATTTTAAAGACTATGAATCATATTAAAGCTTCGTAAAAATGTAACAGATCGATAGCCAACACCTAATGGCTAGGTAACAATATAAACAAATTAATAATTCATAAAGAACCGTTAAACAAATTGAAAATTTATTTAAATTTTTCAATATAAATGTAATAATTTTTCTTATAAATGAATAAAGAAAATCATCATGTAAAAATGCATTTAAATAAAACAATAAACTCAGAAATAAATCTTTTTTTCATTACGCAATATATGATTTATATTTCAAATGACTTAAAATCATACCACAAACGATATAAATGACTTTAAGATAATCTATTCTAATAAATTTTCATAAATAAATAGAAAAAATATATAACTTACAAGAGGACAGGAAAAGAATCGTAGATAACATTTTGCTGCATTACAAAACAATAATAATTTAACTGTAATATATTGTACTTAACAATATATAGATACCGAATTACTTAATCGCTGAATAACTGAACGATTCGTTTTATCGATTTTACAGATTATATTAGCACATATATATTATTATTTAATGCGATATAAATTTAATAATCCGATTATATAACGCTTGTGAGATTTCAAGTATTTTCTTCCTGTCAGTACAATAAACTTTATGGGTTTTCTTTTTACTTACATTAATATTTATAACCTGAAAAACACAAGGATAAAAACGGTGCTTGTTGCAGAGCAAAAATAAAATTAATGGACTTCACTTATCGTAATACTGCATTAAACTATTTCCCTCATCCCTCTCCGAGTAGAGGAAAACATATACGTTGTTTCACAATAGGAAAAGGTAAATTAATTTGTTGTTTTAGTCATTATTATTGTATGATGAATTTAAATATCTGAGGTACAAAAAAAGGCACCGGTCAGGAGTTGCAATCAATAAAATATGACCCCCTTCCTTTTTACTTAACAAATTAGGAGACTAATTATTATTGACCTCAATATAATCTACATTTCGGTTAGTTTAACATGCAGACGTGAAAAAATATAATCCACTCTGTCAAGATATAAGGAAACCAATTAAAACATCATTCTCCTAAAGTACATCTGGGGTGGGAGTTTTTTGAAAACGTTATCGAGTTACTTGACTTACGGTTTGTTCAATATCTATGGTTTTATATTAATAAGTATTTTAACGAAGCGGATGAGATGGATGAATTAGTAGAAAAATTAAATTGTAGGTGTAAACCGTTACCGAGAATCGAATGCTAAACACCTGTAATCTATATTGCGATAAGAATCTTATTTAAATAAAAACCATGTATTATCAGTTTTCCAGAGATCAGATTTATAAGTAGTTTCTTCTAACGACCATTCAAAAAAAAAATAAATAAAAGTTTGGCTTCAATGTAATACAATTCCACAATTCTTAATATTAGTAATAAATGAAAAATCGTACAGAAAAGTAAATGCAAATCAAAACATGGTAATTACTCATAATATAACGGATCGGAAAATTCATTCATAATATGACGTAGCTGATAAAAAAATTGTAACGGATATTCAAAATAAATAAAAAATCTGACGTGGACACTACATGACTTCCTTGTACGCCTATTAAATTACATAAACTCTTTTTTTTTTTAAATGAAAAGTACATAAAATTTCATTTCATTAATAACTTCTGATATGTTTTCATATATGTTGTATTGTTATTATTGAATAATTATTTATTGTAATATTTTTTTTACAATCAGAGGTTAATAATAAATCAATATATTAAAATTAACAAAAAAGTTAAAAAAAGGAGATGAAGTCTAATTTGAACCGATGTGCCTTCCCCTCCTAAGATCCAGATAATTCATTAATTAAAATATTATTTGGTGATAACTCCGTAACCAATGAAAATAAGTACTATTTATGTTGTATCGTTGAAAAGCTCTCAATGAGGGCTGATTACTGCAGTTAAGAAAAAGTCCAAACTCCAGATTTGTTTAGTTTTGGGCTTTTTTGGACACTTGATCCAGTAGATTGCCATCAAAAGGAGAGGTGAATAACTAGATGTTACAAGAGTCCTAAATCCAAACTTTTAACAACCTACGGCTAATCGTTTTTGAGTTACGTGAGATACGTACGTACAGACGTCACGCCGAAACTAGTAAAAATGAATATTTCCGTTGAAATCTGAAAACCGAAATTTTTCGCGATGACAATACTGTCTTTACTTCGCGGAAAGAAGTAAACTTATTGTAAATCTATTATGTAAAGAGGAAGAGGATTTTTGTTTGTTTAGGATAAAGAAAAAAACTAGTCGGATCAATCGCAACCAAATTTTTAACCATGTTTCTTGGCAGAACTGAGACGGTTTTTAGATATATTTGATATCGAAAAAAATCTTTATATATATTTCTTCTGTGCGTGTGTATGAAAGTGAACTCCTCCTAAACGGCTGGACTGACTTTGATGAAATTTTGGGTGTGTGATTAAGTTGATTCGAGAATGGATTAGATTCAGAATTTGATCCGATAGAAATAGTTTTTTTTTTTTTTTAATTAATTAATTTATTCATGTGTTGTTTTTGAACTTGGGATGGTTAAGGTTCACAATTGGATCCGGTAGGCAGCGCTGCATATTTTAGATTTTTTTTAATTTTTGTCATATCAGTCAGAACCGGTAGTTGGTGCTGCGATCGGATTCTAGGATTTTTTTTTTGTTGCTTTTTCGCATATCAGTTACTTGCGTGGTATCTTATGTTATTATTACATTAAAATTCGTATTTTTAACGGTCTACTGTGTTTAGAGAGTAGTTTGAATTAAATCCGATAGGTAGTGCTGTTCTGACAATTGGATTTATTTACATTCTGACTTTTATAAAGTGAAAGGTTAAATTTTATGAAGTTCCGTAACGTTTTGTAAGTTTCTTAATGTTCAGTATTAATTGTAATGATTTTGCAGCCACAACCCTTTTAGTTAAAAAATGATTTTCCACCGAATGCTTTGATTAAAGAGTGGTGTGAAATAAATCCCGATAGGTAGTGCTGTTGTTTTGCCATTTGGATTTATTTACATTCTGACTTTTATAAAGTGAAAGGTTAGATTTTGTGAAGTTCCAAATGTTTATTGTTTCTAAGGTTTTATGAAACTTTCAATTGTGTTCATTTAATCTGTATGTATACTCAAATCTAGCGATAGCGAAGCATTGCCGAGTGTGCTAGAATTGCGCGCTTATTGAGTATATTATATTATTATTACAATTTTATCCGATAGAAAATGTTTTTTTAATTAATTTATTTATGTGTTGTTGTTGAACTTGGGATGGTTAAGGTTCACAATTGGATCCGGTAGGCAGCGCTGCGATCGCGTTTTGGATTTTAAAAATTTTTGGCATATCAGTCAGAACCGGTAGTTGGTGGTGCGATCGGATTCTAGGAAATTTTTTTCCTAGAATCACAAAATTTAATCTTTTTCGCAAAAATATTTCTTTTCACGTAACTAATATACTATGTTCTAAGTATGAGTCAAATCGGACCATAAATACAATTTTCCGAAATATCTCGGCCCCAGCGTCAACTAGCGGATCCATTTTATGTAAAAATATTTCTTTTTATATAAATAATTTATAATCTGAATACGAGCCAAATCGGACCATAAATACCATTTTTTGAAATATATCGGACCCCGCGCCACCTAGCGGGTCCTAACTAATTCAGAAACCTTCACGGGCGTGCGCATAACAACTCACGAAAGTTTCATCGCAATCAGATGAATAGTATAGGAACGCACACGAGACAAACTAACAAACATTCATTTTTATATATACATATATAAGATTTACTATTTAAATTAAATAATTGTCTGAGAAACTCGATATTGACATAGACAACGATCGACATACACAATGACAATCGAGGTAGACGATATCTCTCGACATACACAACGGCATTAAATGTAGTAAAAGAAGTTCCAGGTTATTTATTTATTTATAGATTTTTTATGATTTATATAGTAATCAGATTGGTGAGGTTTGAACCGAGATAAAATTCCGGGGGGTCATAAGAAGAAAGAAAGAAAATTAATAGTGAATTAATATTGTATAATACAACCTCACAAGCACGAGTTTACACATGACGCCGAAGGAGTAGAACCTCCAGGCTAGATGGGTAGGGCGAGCTAAACGAGCCACGACCGGCTAAAAATCCTCTGACCAGGACGGGAAACGCAAGTAACCGTACAGCGCGAGCGAAGCCGCAATGGGAATGCTAGTTTTCAATAAAATTTAAAAGATTCAATTAAAATTTAAGCCGTAACTAAATTAATTTCTAAAATAATTGAAATCCTAATTATAATGTAAGATTATCTAATTGCAACTGTTGCAAAAAGTGTTTCAGATTATATCAATGTAACATAACAAACTGAATACGTAAAAAAAAAAATTAAAAAAGTTTCATAAACTTTTCGCTAAAACCAAACAAATTAAAAATACGTGAAAAAAATGATACTAAAAATTAAAATAAAAGAGTAGCTTAACAAAAAGCGAAGAGATATATTCAATTATACCACAAGATTAGATAGAAAATTAAATACATTTTTTAAATTAAAAAAAAAACTTGTTAAAATTAACGAAGCAAATAATAAGCTGTCAAAATAACACACCAACAGTAATACATCATTATCGTAGGTTTTAGTGTTTTTCTCCCACTTCGAGAATAAAAGTCTAATAACACTAATTTACTAAGTCTAGTAACAGTAATTTAGTAAGGGGATTTCGTTTAATCCCCTTATAAACTTAAGTTCTAAATCGAGCTAGCTATCTCAAACTCATGCAAACGATGATAGTAGTCGATAGATAACCACTACACTTCAAAACAGATTTATTTAAAACTTAATCACCAACAAGCAGTTATCTTTCAGGAAGCCACACCTCTAATTGCATTAAAATAGCTGTATTGAAACCTAGTTATCGTCTACAGCAGTGTACGTCTAAGAAGCAATTAAAAAAATAAATAAATAAATTTTATATTATATATATATATATATATATATTAATTTGAGTAAAGTGCAAATACAAGATAGTTACTGTAAACAGAAAAATCTCAAAAGAATACAAATTTTTCGTTATTTTATTTTGTATAAGTTTTCGCACAAGAAATATACAAATTAAATGAGAAAACTAAAAGAGGCAGTTTTGTTTTTTAATTTTACACACTAATCCAGTAACCTCTAGAGATCATGTTGTCTGTTGCAGACTTAAATTTAGCGTTAACTGAAAAACGACTCAACCAAATTTGCATCAAATTTTCACATGTACATCTTCATATACACTACCACAGCAAAATCTAAATTTCAATAAAATTGATCTAGTAGTAGTTTTGGAGATTTTCAAGCCAAAAATTTTATGCATAAGCCTACTACTACTACGCACACACACACACACACACACACAATTTACTGGGTATTAGAAATTAGTATTAGAAGTTTTTACGCGAATGGTATTTCCCTATTCCTCATACCTCAAAACGTAAAAACAATTAAATTTCATTTCCCAATCACACATACGACCGAAAGTAATACCGTACTTGTCTTCAAAAAGGCGGTAAAAAGACAAATGAGTCCGTTAATCCTTAGGAATTCTATTTAAACGTAATTTAATTTTTACGGTAAAATCAACTTAAAATAACAATAAATCCGATTTACAATAATAAATAAAAAAATTAAAAATTATATTATCTTTTATTTTTAACTTTGATCCTTTAACTTTTTAAAATCGTTCTCAAACAAAAGATATCTTATTAAACTTTATTTGATGCCGACTTCTAAGATAAAAAATTTAAAGAACATTCCTTTTATGAGTTTTTAAAAATTTTATTTATGTTTCAAGTTTATTTAATTTAAAAAGTTTTAGTTTGATTTCATATAAAACGTATGTAGAGATACAGAAAGAGACCGTATAAAAAAATTTCATATCACTTATCATCGGTCCGAAATCACTGCGTATTATTAAGGCGCAAATAAAAAACAATATACAAGTCGAATTAAAAGTGTTCTCCTTTCTCTTTTGTTTCTTGTTAAAAAAGCAGTATACTTTTATGAAAGTCAGTAGGATCTTACAAAGATAATGGTTGCTTGAATTCGTGATATCAAGCTTCAAATGATATATAGTAAACTCGATATTATTCGCATCACGATGTACATTATACCCATTGCAAATGAATTGTTCTCTCATATAAGTATTATTAAACGTATAAGTAAATCTTAAATGAATTTCAGCATATTTTTCCAAATGAAGATACTAATCATGTTTTTCTTCTCTCTTTTTTTTAACAACCTACTACCTATTTTTTAATGATTACTTTTTTTAAACTTATTAATATCGATACAACTACGGGACTCAAGGTTGACCGAATTTATTTTACTATTTTCCGTAATCCAATACATGGTCTGCCTCTCTATAACCATTTACAAGTGAATTTTAAAATTTTAAAATCAATACCGCGTTGCTACAAGGAGTAAAATTTAGGCAGTTGTACGTTTCGATTTGGACAGTTATAATTTCTTGATTAGATTGCTACAGACGATGAAACATGGATATCTTCAAACAATTTGGAAACGAATCATCGACGAAAAACCAGCCAAAAAAAGAAACAAAAATTGTCGGACACGAATATTTGAGGTCATCTAGTGTCCAGTCGACCTGGTGGTATTCATATTGGATTTTTTCACATTGGAAAACTTTCATAAAGTCACACACGGTGTTCTAATTTGCGGTGCCTAACAAAGCGTATTGGGATGTTAGATACAGTACGTTAATATTTGTAAGTAAGTTACGGATTTGAATACTAGATCGAAATACCGGTATTCTTTGGTGGTTGGGTTTCAATTAACTACACATCTCAGAAATGGTCGACCTCAGACTGAACAAGACTACACTTCATTTACATTCATACATATCATCTTCATTCATCCTCTAAAGTAAAGTGAAATAAATACTTTACGGTGTTCCAGAGGTTAAACAGAAAAACAGAGTAAGGTATAACAAGTTAATCCAACGGCTTGGTCTATTAGTGAACTCGTCACCGCAAATCAGCTGTTTTCGAAGTCGAAAGTTCTAAGGTTCAGGTAAAGGCAGTTACTTTAATACGGATTTGAATACTAAATCGTGGATACCGGTGTTCTTTGATGGTTGGGTTTCAATTTATCACACACCTCAGGAATGGTCGACCTGAAACTGTACAAGACTATATTTCATCATTCATTCGTACACATCAACCTCATTCATCCACGAAGTAATACGTTACGGTGGTTCCGGAGGCTAAACAGAAAAAAGTATAAAAAGTTATTTGCTAGAAAAAATCAGATAAGATTTTTCAGGTAATTACCGTACAATCCAGATTTAGCTCCGAGCGATTTTCATCTATTCTAAAAGTAAAAGGAATTTTTGGTCGGCATACGCATATGAAACGGATTGAAAGAAGCTGTAAAACAGTGGTTCGCATAAATTCGATTAATATCTGTTTTTGAAGCTCGTGGAACGCCACGATAAGTGCCCTATTGGCTCCAATTATAAAAATAAGTTGTCAATCTCCGTGTCGGAGTAGTAGTACTCATCCTTTCATACAGAAAGTTCCGGATTCGGATCTCTCAGCCAGGGAAGAGTATTTCATACACCACAAGTTCCTACACATAAGCTTCCAGTTTATGTGGTAAATTACTTATCAACAAAGAAACCAACCAGTACTTTTATTTAAAAATAAAATAACAATATGGGTTTTCGTATACCTCCGTACAAAACAAAAATGTTATCAAATTGTATAAAATTTTAAGATAAACCTTGTACTTAAATAATTCACAAAAAACAAATAATAACAGTAATTTAAGAATAAATAATCTTAAATAATTTAAGACTATAAAAACGAGAAAAAGCAGCTATAACAAGCAATATTTTAAACATAAAATATTATTTTATGGTATTTATATATATATATTTTTTTTTACAGATTTTTTTTATTGGCAGTAAGATATATCTCAGATAAATTTTCTTCATCCGGGATTATATTAGAATCGTTTTCTTCTACAGAATTATCATTATATAACAACAAATCAAGTCAGATAAATGTAAAATAATTTATTTTTTAAGATCTTTCTTTATTTTTAACTTGTTTGTAGACATTTTGGCTCTTCTGTCTGTGTATAAAATTAGTACGTATTTTTTGTGGAAAGGAACAAAAAAAGTATTTTGATTAATACACGTGATTTATCTATATTTCTTAAACAAATTAGCTATTACACAACTTTCGTATTTTCATCAACTATAGAAAACTAAACTGGTTGCTGGGTAGAAACTCACATCATTATCTAATAAAATTTTGATCTATAAAGTTATCCTTTAACCTACCTGGACGTACTGGAGGGATCCATCTTTGTAACAGCAATATTGAGATAATTTTAAGATTCCAAAATAAATTGGTGAGGACCATAACAGAGGCCGTGACTATGTAGGACTACCTTCTGTTTACAAAGACATCCAAAAAATTAGCTATCGGTACACGTTAAACAAATATGTAAATTATCTGGCAGTAAGTCTATTGAACAACGATAACATCAGGCTACTGAATCGTTTCCATGAGCTGGACCTAGGAGTTGTTACCGCAAGAGTGACCTTGAATGACTGTCACTGTGTAGTGAACGTCACTTCCATAGTCCATGTTTTACAGCTATTTATATTTACCGACGAATATTTATTTTATCTACAGAGTTGTTTTCATTTACTGATATTGATGACATTGTTTTTATTTTTTTTATTCCTGTAATTTCTTTCTATTTTCTGTCTACGAATTTAACAATCTGCATGTGTGTGGTGTGTGTAAGCAAACAAACAAACAAACAACAAACACACACACATACATATGACAACCTTCAACCAGTTAATGCAATCCACCGAGGGAACAAAAATGACACATCACTTTTAAAAATTGCTACCACACGATAAGAACGTTAATCATTACTTACGCCTGTTATTAATCTCAGATTATCACATAATTAGTTACTATTATGTAATTATAGATATGTTAGGTCTACAGCAACGTAAACAACGCACTATGGTCGAAAATTGATACTGATTTCAGTTTATTAATTTTAAAATATTCATATTATTTATTTGCTACTTGACACCATTCTTTTTCCTGCTTAGCCTCCGGTAACTACCGTTTAGATAATACTTCAGAGAATGAATGAGGATGTTATGTATGCGTGTAAATGAAGTGTAGTCTTGTACATTCTCAGTTAGACCATACGTGAGATGTGTGGTTAATTGAAACCCAACCACCACCAAAGAACACCGGTATCCACGATCTAGTATTCAAATCCGTGTAAAAATAACTGGCTTTACTAGGAATTGAACGCTGGAACTCTCGACTTCCAAATCAGCTGATTTGGGAAGACGCGTTAACCACTAGACCAACCCGGTGGGTCGCTACTTGAGGCCTTTCTTTCTTTTTCCTGTTTAGCCTCCGGTAACTACCGTTTAGATAATTCTTCAGAGGATGAATGAGGATGATATGTATGAGTGTAAATGAAGTGTAGTCTTGTACATTCTCAATTCGACCATTCCTGAGACGTGTGGTTAATTGAAACCCAACTTCCAAAGAACACCGGTATCCACGATCTAGTATTCAAATCCGTGTAAAAATAACTGGCTTTTACTAGGACTTGAACGCTGTAACTCTCGACTTCCAAATCAGCTGATTTGGGATGACGCGTTAACCACTAGACCTACCCGGTGGGTCGCTACTTGAGGCCTACAGTAAACAAACGTTACGCGTGTTAGTGCAAGTATTTGAATTACAATTCGGTACATATCATGTATAACATTATTTAAGCAATAGCAATACTTCATAAGCAATAATAGCTTTATGACAGTTAAAATATGTTTCCGACACTATTTTAAAAACGATTACTTGGTTTCATGAAACTTAATTGTTATTTTAACTGTAGCGTTGTTAACTGCTCATGATAGAAGTTACTTTGAGTGATAATGTTTTTGTCATTAATTTGGTTTAAATAAGTATCATACAGAAATTTATGACTTATTTGCTTTACTACAATGCTAGAAATTACATTCTGGTTGTGTAATGAAATTTAATAACTACGGCCGAGAGTCCTTCTTGCTATATAGTTAAATAAAAAAAAGGTAAAATAATAGGAAGAGGGTAAGAGACGACAACTCCTAATATTTCCAATACATTTCGCAAAATATACCCTATTTTAGAAATTAGATTAGTAGAAGCGCTTATCGAGGGATGGCGAGCTGAAAAGAAAACGTATGGGGTAGTATACACGCCAAAAAGAAAAGAAAACATTCAAAACCCGTTTTAGGCCAATTTGACGATTTCAATAAAAATGCTGTCAGATCCAAAGTCCACTGTTTCTTTTTTTTTAAATAAACTGCCCACAAGCAATAAGGCACTTTCAGCTGTCAAAAATGATCAGGATTTACCGAAAATTAGCCGGACTTTATCGATTGGTTTCAATTTGCAGAAAAAAGTAGAAATAGTTTTACCATTGATAAATAATATATAGATTTGGTGAAGGAAATATTTGAAACAAATTAAAGAGTTTTTAGAATAACGGGAAAAATGATTTTTTATCTGCATGAAACTTGGGTGAACGAAGGTCATTCAGTCAATAAAGTTTGTTGTGACATTTCCGTTATGACATCTAAACAGGCTTTTTGCCTGATTTAAGTACCGATATAAAATCGGCACGTAACAAAAGCAAACGGTTGATTGTAGGTCATTTAGAGAATGAAGATGGATTTCTTAACAGTGAATTATCATATAAAATAGGTGATTACCACAAAGATATGATTGGTAATTTTTTTTTTTAAACTGGTATAATGAGATATGCAATTACTTCCACTGAAAGTGTTATTGTTACGGATCCATACCACAGTGTAAATTAGAAAAAAAATCCCGAATACACTGTGGCTAAAGCGGATATAGTATCGTGGCTGAGAAAAACAAATCTCAGTTGACACTAAATTTTTAAATGATGAACTCCTATAAGTTAAAAAAAAAAATAAGCAAAAATTTAACAAATATGTAATCCATGATGTAGCTGAAGCAAATGGACATACAGTATTACGGCTTCCACATACCAGTGCAATCTGAATCCAATAGAACTAGTATGGACTCAAGTAAAAGGATTGGTAGCTCGGAATAACATAACTTATAAATTAATGGTTGTAAAGGTTTTACTTGAAAACCGTGTAGCTGAGGTAACGGCAGATAAGTGGCGCAACCGTGTTAAACAAGTGCAGCAAGAAGAATAAAAAATGTGAAAGATGGATTACTTTGTTGAGATCGAGGTGGATAAACTAATTATTAATTTCGAAAATGACTCCTGGAGTCTAATGTTAGTGAAAATGAAAATAAGGTGTTGAGTGGATGTGATTATAGATTGATTCACCTTAAGAAGTTACGGAAAAAAAACAAAAAAAAAATGGTATTAATCATAAAATATTTTTTAATTTATTTTAAGCAAGTAAGTAGTATTTCAGGGTTTGTGTAAAGCACTTACAAATTATTTACAAACCAATTTATATTTGTCATTTCATGAAACCATTATTATTTTGTATAGCTACTAACTGCGTATGACTATTACTGAGTAACGGTAAAACAAAATTGCTATCGAAGATAAGTTTAGTTTATTTAACAATTTATTTAACCTTTTCTTAATTTAATAAGCATAAAACGTTTTAGAATATATCGAAAAATAGGCAACTATTTCTGTACAGAAATAATAATAATATTACGATAGAAACTAAATCAGGCGCGCAGTAGCCGTCGCGCAATTTTGTGTACACCAGTTCATACTACCTTGCTCAGCATCTGCTTTGTTTACTTCGGGCCTCAACAAAAAGTAGACAAATATTAATGCTATATTAAGTATTGAATTTTATTTGGACCATCTGTACAAGTGTTTTTCCTGTAGTGTGTGTTTTTTCTGAGGTGTTGAACCTTCGTATCCTCTAATGAGAGGTTCGTCGGGGACTTCTCTTCACCTGATTATCATGAATCAAATTTACTTGTCACCTATGAAGTACAGATTGTAATTTTTTCTGTTACATAATTTTCTTTATCATATCCAATATAAAATCTCTTAGATTTTGGCTGTCAAGACGAAAGAAAATCTAAGAATATAAATTAACCGATTTCATACTACAAATTTCTGTTTTGAGATTTCAACGGAAATATCCATTTTGATCATTCCTGAATCCATTTTGACTAGTTTAGGCGTGAGGTCTGTACGTACGTATCTCGCATAACTCAAAAACGATTAACTGTAGAATGTCGAAATTTTGGATCTAGGACTGTTGTAACATCTACTTGTGCACCTCACTTTTTGACTGCAATCAACTGAACAAAAAGTGTTCAAAGCCCAAAATTCAAAAAACTTCGATTTTGGATTTTTTCTTAACTGCAGTAATAAGCCCTCATTGGGAACTTTAATGAGTGGCATTTATTTTCATTCCTTCCAGAGTTATAGCCAGATAAAATATTAATTAATGAAATATTTACAAATAAGGGGAAAGCACATCGGTTATAATCAGACTTCATTTCCTTTTTTTAATTTTTTTTTTAATTTAAATATATTAATTGTTAACCTATGATTGTAAAAAAATGTGTATGATGAATAATAATTCAATAATAACAATAAAAAAATATCAGAAGTTATTAATGAAATAAAATTGTATGTACTTTTCATTTTAAAAAATGTATATAAGGTAACTTAATAGGCGTACAAGGATGTGGTGTCCACATCAGATTTTTTTTTATTATAGTTTTATTTTTTTCGATATTGTGAAAAAATGCATTATGAATGATCACAACAAAATTGGGAAAAGTTGGTAAATTTTAAATCAGCTGATTTTTTTAATCCGCTTCCACAAATGTTTTGAAACATCTATTAACGGTTATCAACAAATTAATAAATATTTGACACAAACCTCTCTTCTCTTCCATCAAGATATAATTTGTACCTTCGTTATTTCTCAGAACTACAATTCGTCTACAATCTTTCTTTAATAGTGGAGAAAATATATAAAGTAATCGTTGTTCTTTTTTCTTTTCCTTTACTCTGTAATATATTTTAATAATCTATTGGTTTTTTGCTAACGTAAAAATTTCTTCTGTAATCTGTGTTTCTTATCTTCCATTTGAATCCTACAGAACGAAGTTGAGTTATCAAGACTTATTACATCCACAAAAATTAATATTTTCATTATTCGTAAAGAAAAGTACACTTTTTCAACCTCATTTTTCTAATATTTGTACTATATTTCCAAATATTTTTAGAATTAACATTGACTTCTATCAAATACCAATACCACTAAAAAAGGGGTTTGATTGTTGTTCTAAAACTATATGATTTCAGAGAATTTTGAAATTAATCCTATTTAAGTTTTTATTTTATGAAAGTCTTATTTTTTATTTTTATTTTTTTAATACTATAAAATATAATATTCGCAATAACGAAAATTCACGACATCCGCAGCCATCAGATGTATTTTATTCTAGAAATATATTCATGAGAATCATTAACAATATTGATGTAAGCCGGCGAACGTCACTGGCATCCGAAAGAGAGGAAGACGATGCCATGTCTGAGGCCTCAGATACGCTGTCATCAGAGGTTGAGGCCGTTCGCAGAATGGAAAAACGCAAGAAAGGATGGCCGAAAGGAAAGCCTAGGAAGTAATATTCTGGATCCGAAGTTATAGAAGAATGTAAATTTTTGATTCATGAGAATGTGAATCATTGAACCTTTTTTTTTCTTTTTTTTTTGAAGTGGGATGGGGCTAATGGCCAAAGTAGTCGATGCCCCTAAAACCCTCAAAAAAAAAAAAAAAAAAAAAAAAATTCATTACAAGATTGATTTACATACTATCTTTCGAGCTTGGCTATATAGTTTTTCCTTCAGATAATATAAATAAAAAAAGAATTTTAAAGGAAATTTTAATAATTAACTGCATAAAAGCACTTCATTTAATTGCTCGAAAGTAAGAGAACACAGACCTTGAATCAGTAAAACTTATTCAACGCTGTTATGTATACAACTAATTAATGAAATCAATACAAATAAACAGTTTATTACATACTAACACCAAGTAACGAATTATTATTTCCGAGAATTTCAGAGAACTCATTAGTGAAATAATGGACCTAGATTTATATAAAGTTTCGTTATTCTAAAATAGCCTAAAAGAGAATTATAATAATAATAATAATAATTCGTGTATAACTAAGATTCCAAATAGCAATTAACAAAACATTAATTACTACATTTTATGACATAGTGAACTTTATACATCTATTGTGTATTAAATTTATAATACAAAAGATATTCTTTCATTAATAATTTTAAATTATTCTATTTTATATAGAATTACTTGAATTTATTTTATTAAAAACGGCGCAGAATACACACGTGTTTATTTTAATTGTTTATAATGTTCATGAATATTACTTGAAATACCTTTTATAAAATTTTAATTTAGAAACTGCAAGAAGTAATTTTATAAATAGGAGACTGGAAAAATAACCGGCTATTGACAAGTTTCTAATGTAAAGCTAAAGAAACATTATTCTAATATATAAAGTTTCGGTAAGATTATATATACCATTTGTATTATTTTTTCCGTTGACTTCAACGCTTAATAATTTCATGAAAAGGGTAAAAAAAAAGACAGATCGTTCATATTTCTTTTTGATCATTTTACTGTTGACATATGCAGTTTCATTTCATTGATGAAATTCGTTTTAAAAAACATTAAATAATTCTCCTTTTTTGACAAATTTTCCAATACTTAAAAAAACTGCCTAACCCAAACCCGATTATCAATTTGTACGGTTTTCAACCTAAGGGTTTACTAGTTATTAATAGCTACTTCAGTCAATAATTAGTTTTAAAAGAATAAATTAAAAAAACTGTTTCCTTCGTGTAAAAAAAAAAAAAATTAATAAGAAAACGTGCAAAGACTGAAAAGCAATCATTATTACGGAGGGGATGAAATAATGTTATTTATAATCTATACTACTACATAAAGAGGAAGAGGTTTTTGTCTTCGGCATAAACAAAAAAACTACCCGATCAATCGCAACCAAATTTATACCAATGTTTCTTGGGATAAGCGAGAATGTTTTTAGATATATTTCACCTCAAAAAATTCAGGAAAAAATATATATATATTTATGTAGTGGTGGAGATTTGCCGGTTGAAAACAAAGTTTAATGAATTGTGAACTTTGAATGTCTATCACTGTATAGCTGGGTTTGAATTGAATGATTACGAATAATTAAAAATTTTTAATATCCGAGTTTCAAGGGTTAAAAGGGATTTTTTAAATTTCTTTCGAAACCCTGTTATTATTTTAATTTATCAAATGAAGAATCAACCTGATATTTGGCGAGTGCAATCTTCATGTCAATAAACGAATTTCTAGATTTTTGAAATTCGACCTTGAAAGGAGATGAAGGAAGCAAGGTAAACAAATTTTGAGCAATGAAAAATTTGTAAATTTTCTCAATCCCGACTATAGTAAACAAGAGTATATCTGGGCTTGCAAATACTCTTTAGATGTTAAAAAAAAACATTTTTGGGTTTTTTAATTCCTATTTTTTTAGGGGGTGCGAAAGTATACGGCGCTGGGGCTCAACCAACACAGCCATTGCCACCGTTACTGTATGTGTGACTATCTACACTTGCCTCCGGTTACTTGACAAAAATAAAAAGATTGACCGCTACGGGAAACGCAAGTAACCACACAGAGCGGGAACTGCGACGGAGATCTAGTATCTTAAATATAAAGCCGAGTTTGTATGTTCTCGCAACACGCGAGAACCAGCCAACAGCTAGCTTTGAAATTTTCAGGTTAAATTCGTGTTATCCCAGGGAAGTATTTAAACTGAAGCGCTAACCCCTTTGGGGGTGAAGTTGTCAATTAAAGATATTCATTAATGAAGAAAAAATGAATTACATTAATTTCTATCACCGTGACAACAGAAATAATTTTTGAAATTTTCCTCGTCAAAGATCTGTGTACTTTAGTTATAGTTACTACTACTATTCTGTCTTTTGTAATTTAGCTTCTTTTTCGAGTTTCTATAAAGCCTGAATTCTTTATTGTTATTTATTCTCACAACCATGAGGGTAATGAAAACTGCGGGGATCCTGGCTACTAAAATTAGCTTTGCGGCCCTGAGAGGCTCCAGGCTCGCCTGCGCCGACCTGAGCCACGAAGTCCAGGAGGCAGAGTCATCTGGCTACACGGTCCGGCGAGGAAAACAAGCCCGACCGGCTAGCATAAATATATAAATATATATATATATATATATATATAAATACACTACATTTATCTTAAGACAAAGATTATTTTAAGTAATATCACGTAACGAGAAAGATTATGCAACAGTTATTGTTTCATAACTACAGATGTTCTTTATCAAAGCGGACATGGTTTTAAAGTTTTTAAAATTAAAAAGATTATTTCTAACAATAAAAAAAACCGATTTGAAAAGAAAAAGAAAAATGAATTGTTAGGGAAGTATTTATATAATTTGAATTTTTCCACCCGAGCGTTAACACACGGACATAAAAAGAGGAGTATGGTTAAAATTAGTCAATGAGGAGTAGTACTTTCCTTTCTTTCAACATTTTGAAGCAAACATTTACTAATGAAATGAAATTGTATGAATCAATAGAAAATTGAATAAGGAATAAAATAACAACACTTGACTTTTTACTGCGATTATGATAAGAATTATTAAGCTCCATTTCATCGCCAGACAAATTAGTAACAATGAAAAAAATTGTCTATTTATTTAGCAGAAAAATATTTCAATATCTAGGACATATCAAAACTCATAAAAAAAATCTGACCGCCAATAATCTTAGTCAACCTTCTCAGAGATCGGCTGATTTAACTATTAAATAAAACTACGTGATAATAAAACATTTAAAATCTATTCTATTCTGATAATTTAATTATAATTATTCTTTCTTCATAGAGGAAAAAATCACCCATTAAATTAAAATAAAAAAAATAGTTCGGTACATTTTTCTTTTCTTATATAAAATTAAACGTTAAATTTCTTAATCAGTTTATATTACCATGCTTTATTTAACATAACTTATAATCAAATCTTATTTTTCCAAATGATTTATTAACTCCTGAAGTAATAATCTATCCTTACTGAAACCTATTCTATTAAATTCCTTCAATATTTGGCACACTCAAATAAAATGCAGCACATTTTCTTCCGTTTGCAAAATGCTCACCGAGCAAAGCTTAGATGCACTAAGAATTAAAATATCGATTTAAGCATATCAGTTCATTTCTTCTGAAAGATTTTATTGCTTTATATTTAATCGTTATAATAACACGATTCTTTATATAAAAAATTAATCATACTAAAAAATATATTAATTAATAAAAAAAAAATCTTTAAAACAATTCGATTTTATTTTTTTACAATTAAAAATTTCATTCGTAATAAAATTATAAAGCAATAAGTTATCCGGTAATCGTAATCATCATAAAAATTAACAGAGCTTGCCGCACATAGTAAAACATCTTTTGTTCTATAATTTTCTCCGATAAGATTTTCAGGTACTCAGAATGCGGTTCTGTAGACATCGCATAATAAATCTTAATTAAAATTTTAAGATGTAGATAGAAAATAGAAACAAATCTTGTTTCTAAGAATAAACAAGGGCACATTACTTGGAAAAGTTAATAATATTTTGATTAACAAAATAGCGTGATATTCTTTCTATTTTATTGTACATCATGTACTCCCGTATTTGCACACTATAACTTAAAACTGAACTAAAAGCTTAAATTTTCCTACTAAAAGATATTTCATTATTGTAAATCTCATCACCAGACAAAATTTTTCAATAGATTACTTAAAATGAAAGGGTAAAAATCAATATTTTACTGTCGGTTAAGATGAGTAAAGGTAACTGAATCGAAATGTAAGGCATAAACGCGTTTATTACATCACACGAAGTCGGTCATAAATATTACTTTGACCTTCTTATTGTCAATACACTTGGAAGAACCATGAAAAGCAGCCAATTGAATAATTTACTAACTGGATTTGTAACATCGGAAGCTTACAATAACGTAAAAATAATCCATTTTTAAATAAGAAAAGGTTTTTACATTAGAATAGAATTCTTTGAGTTTAAAAAAAAACCATAATAAAACAAACAAAACCGTACACATAATTACAAAATATATTTTCGGAGAGTTTAATATTTATGGAATATTCAGATCATTGAAAAAGCTTTCATTTGATTTGTAATCGGCTGAAAATTCGTCCCAAAAATTGAATATTTTTTCATAAGGATTAAATTGTTAACTCCCTTTCAAAACGTGGAATCATTTATGAGATTACAACGGAAAAATTAATCTGTTTCTCTTCACAGCAACCTAATATTCTAGTACAACTATCGTTTTATGTGAATAGAAAATTACCATGCCAAAAAGGAAATCAAATACGAAGCTTATCTAGATTTAATATCAAAATAATTAGTTTTCATAACTTTTCATTACAGAAAAAGAAAAACACCATATAAAATGACAAATTTTAAATTTAAACGGTTTAATAACACCAACGATTATACAATGCTGAAGGAAATTTTTTCTTAGAATTTAAGTTGTAAAATGTTGTGCTATAGCTAACCTGTTCAGTAGAGAAGAGCCAGGCGCGGTTTGAGGGAGTTATAGAAGAACCTTGAAGTCTTGTGTCCTCACCGGCCCCATCAGTCCCCACTACAAGCCGCTTCATTTTCTTATGTCTTTCTAACTGCAACTTTTCAAGATTTTTACTCAGTTCTTCCATTTCATTTTTTATACCGACATTTTCTTTGATCAGTTTTTTATTCTGCGATTTAACTTCGTTCATATCGTTCTTTAACGTTTCAATAGTTTCAAGAAGATAAACGAGACTGTCTTTAAAAAACTGACTTTCTTTGCATTCGCAGACGTCGTTCCAAACCTGTACGATCTTATCCAATGTATTATTACCGATTTTAATGTCGTTAAAAGTGATATTAGTCGGACGAGAAGAGACTTCCTGAACTTTACGCTTCAAGTAATCCTCTTGATACATTATTTCACCACTTCTCTTCAGGATGGTGCATCCGAACGGAAAACTTCAGTGCATCGTCCGCCTCCTGTCATGAGAAGTTAAAGAGTTACTTACACTAAATGTGATACAATTTTAGCTTAACTTATCCGAAAAAATTCTAACAACCACAAAAACATAAAGCCACATCCAAGCATGCGGACAGTAAAAGCAAGAAAAAAATAAATAATACTCGATGCTAACGATGCATACAGTCAATGCAAAGGAGAACAAAAATCACAAAAAATTCAAGAAAAGTATTGGTTGGTTAGTAATTCCATCCATTATCCATTATCTTCAATAACAATTGAAGAACATAAGAAAGAAGCCCTAATAAGAAAGGGAGTCCGACAAGGATGTTCCCTATCGCCGTTACTTTTTAATCTTTACATGGAACTAGCAGTTAATGATGTTAAAGAACAATTTAGATTCGGAGTAACAGTACAAGGTGAAAAGATAAAGATGCTACGATTTGCTGATGATATAGTAATTCTAGCCGAGAGTAAAAAGGATTTAGAAGAAACAATGAACGGCATAGATGAAGTCCTACGCAAAAACTATCGCATGAAAATAAACAAGAACAAAACAAAAGTAATGAAATGTAGTAGAAATAACAAAGATGGACCACTGAATGTGAAAATAGGAGGAGAAAAGATTATGGAGGTAGAAGAATTTTGTTATTTGGGAAGTAAAATTACTAAAGATGGACGAAGCAGGAGCGATATAAAATGCCGAATAGCACAAGCTAAACGAGCCTTCAGTAAGAAATATAATTTGTTTACATCAAAAATGAATTTAAATGTCAGGAAAAGATTTTTGAAAGTGTATGTTTGGAGTGTCGCTTTATATGGAAGTGAAACTTGGACGATCGGAGTATCTGAGAAGAAAAGATTAGAAGCTTTTGAAATGCGGTGCTATAGGAGAATGTTAAAAATCAGATGGGTGGATAAAGTGACAAATGAAGAGGTATTGCGGCAAATAGATGAAGAAAGTAGCATTTGGAAAAATATAGTTAAAAGAAGAAACAGACTTATAGGCCACATACTAAGGCATCCTGGAATAGTCGCTTTAATATTGGAAGGACAGGTAGAAGGGAAAAATTGTGTAGGCAGGCCACGTTTGGAGTATGTAAAACAAATTGTTGGGGATGTAGGATGTAGAGGGTATACTGAAATGAAACGACTAGCACTAGATAGGGAATCTTGGAAAGCTGCATCAAACCAGTCAAATGACTGAAGACAAAAAAAAAAAAAAGTAATTCCAATTTTTCCACAGATATTGGTAAAAGGATTCACGGGCCTAGGTTCTTTAATACCTGATCCTTAAAAACGTGTGAATGCGTGATCGTTCGCGTTGTTATTCGTAAGCGTGTTGTAACCATACAAACGACGTTTTATTAGTTAAGCCATAGAATGAATAAATAAATACTAGTGTTTCTGACTGCTGCCTAGTTACTAAAAAACTAATAGACTGCAGATGTTTATTTAAATTAAGGACGATAAAACAAGCAAATTTTGTGTTGGAACGATCATTTTTGAGTAGTACCATATTTCTTCGACATTTCCTTCATCCAGACACTACGAATTACAAAAAATGTTATTGAATGGTAGATAGTACTAAAGTATTCTAAAAGAAGCATTTTAATTATCTTACATTCAGAAAAACATAGACCCGCATGATCACGATCATCAGTCATTGTGTACATTTTAATAACCTTGTGTTTTTAGAGTTTTTTTTGTTCGTGCTGTATATTCTTGTATTTATTTTAACATTTGTTGTTTAAATTTCATTTAATAAAAAATATATTAAAGAATAATTAGCATAAAAAATCCTAATCTATTTTTTTATACAGAATATATTTTTAAAAAATCTTGAGTATGTAATACATACAGATTTTCATCAACGCTTATTTGATAAATAAGCACTTATTCGTACATATTCCACACTTATTTCGTAAACATCTCAGATAGATCGGCCCTTAATTATCCGCGGTTTAACTCGTTTTATTTAATAACTGTTTAAATAATGTTCATTGTTCGTGTTTTAAGAATAAACTGTTTTAAAAATTCAGATTACCAGGGACAAATCCGAAATTACTTTTGACTATTGTAATAAAAGTATTAAAACTGTTAAAAGAAAAAACTGTTGGTTTTAATGCTGTATCTACACCCAATTTTCTTTTTGTTAGCGTAACGAATATTGCAAATAAAGAGTTTAAAAAACCTTACAACATTAGAATTTTCAAAAATTTCACTTATGGAGCTTGTTTATTTATTCAATTTTCATAATACACTTGTTCGACTAACTGAAAAATACAGCTTTATCGTTTAGAATTCTTTTTCTAAAAATAATAAACAATAAAGATTGTAAGCAGGAGCCTCGATGTACATCCTGCAAGTTGTACGGTCATGCGCTCGTGGAGGTCGAGGATGCAAGACGGTCCATCTGCGTCAGAAGTTGTGTCGTCACAGTAACGTCATGGTGTCTTTGAGGGACCCCATCAAAAAGGGGTGGAAGGCTTCGGTCTTCCACCTTTAATGATCGGGTGGGGGCTCCTTTAAGATGCCACTGGGAGGAATGTAAGACCGTAGTCCCGGCGGGAGTTCTTCACTAGAGGCGAGGCGTCAACACCGGAATCCCGCTGGGGAGTTCCCTTTTGGGAATTCCTCATTTGTGGCATGGCATGCAAAAAGACCGAGTCCTGGCTGCCTGGGCGGAGCCTTGCGTCCTTTACGAGATAGTTTGAGGCGAAGGCCCCCCCCCCCCATCACAAAGCTGAGTTTATATTTAATTGCGTGTCCCGGGGTCGGGAAACTAATGTATAAAAAAAAATAAAATAAATAAACAACAGAAAATGTTCTTAATAATGTGAGTTCTTTGGACAACATAGAATATACCCGTTTAGAATAGCTCACCGTAATGTAATCATCAGATGCAACGAATAATTTACGGACACAAACTCGCCGGACTCAACTACCTTCAAAATATTTAAATAACATTTTTGATAAATCCATTGTTATTAGCAAGAAAAGGATTATAATATGTGTGCCATCTATTAAAGATCATTCGAGACAAATTTTTTATTACCCGCAAATCAAAACGACACAATAAGCAAATTTTCTCTTATTAATAATGCTTAAATAAGTTTGGCTATAAACATTTTAAATATTAAAAGCGTTTACTTTGTTAATTCCATAAAAAAATACTTTACAGAAAATTAAATTTATGTGGTGAAATTCTTTTTTCCACCAACTTTCTTTTCCTTTGAACCATTATTATTACGGTTAAAGATACCTGTAATTGTTGAATTAGTACGTTATTATTATCATTATTGTTTCCGTAATTTTTCAAAAAAATGTATTGCGAAATATTTAAGTATAATTTATATACAGACGCTTATGATTTATTTAAGTACACGTGTCGGTATTTTTTAAATGAAAGTTAAATTACTTAGTCAGTAAATATGTCAATATTGCGTAAAATTATGACGTTTAGCATTATTCAGTATTGTAATCGCCCCGTTACTTTTTCCTGTTTTTATTATTTTTTTTTAATTATCAATTTCATTTTTCTCTATATTTTATAATTAGATTTTACTATCATCTACTGATTAATTCATTCGCTATTAATGTCCTTTTATTTTATTTCTATTCATATTTGTAAAAGTTTATGAATCGGTAAATACATGTGTATCTGTATATAGTATTTGCTGTAGAGTGCAACTAAAAATATATGAATAAATACATAAACAGTCATTTGATCGAACGAAAACTAAGACAGAAGTTATCTAAATGTAAAAATTGAATAGATCAGGAGTAAAATACTTATAAGAAAAATAAGGAAATTACAAAAGGTATTTTACTGGATTTTGCTAAAGAAGAAAATTTATCTACATTAAACAGTACACATTGTTCAGCTTAAAAGAGGTTCCATCCCTCAGTATTCATACTAAATGCATATTTTTGTTAAAATGCATATATTGGTGTGAGAAGGGTAAAATAATGTGGAAGATATAAATAATGCATAAAATAAATAATAATAATAATGAATAATGTGATACGACTGGAGCTGAGGTAGGAAGGACTGTTTATATTGCCTGCACATCTGAGTATTGTCGGTATCCATCGAGCATTGAACTTTGAACAAGGTTGCGTAATCGTGTGTTATTGTTTGTTGAAATGCGGTTAATTGTTGAAGAACATGTATTCGTGATGGAAACGTATTTACAGACGAAATCTCGTGTTGCGTCTCGGCGAAAGTTTAGGGAACATTTTGAGAAGGAAACACCAGTGAAAAGAGTTATTCGGAAGTTAGTTAAAAAATTTCGTGAAACAGGTTCGGTATAAAACACGTGTTCGACACAGGTCAATTTTAACGACGCAGTTCATACAGGACATTAAAGCGCCAGTTACAGGATCTTCTCCTAAATCTTTGCGGAGAATAAGCCAGGAAAATAATATTTCACTAGGTTCAGCCGACACTGAAGTGAGGAGACAATGCTCAATGTTATATATAAAAGGAATACAAATAATTACTGTTTAAATTTTTTTAAACACACAGTTATTTTTAATCTGATTTTAATATTATTTTTAACAGGATTATTTGATCGTTGGAGCTTCAGTTAAGAACACTGTAATGAGGGAATGATCGGTTTGAAACTGAAGAACATTAACATTGAAATTCAACTCGATCATAATTTATTGGCATAAACATATATCCACTAAAATAATATTGGAAAACCAATTTTAAATTGTTATTTTTTCGTGATTTATTATTATTATCAAAACGTAATATGAAATTCTAGTACTTAAACTAAACTTAGAGCAAATTTAGTAGTTATGACGTTAGGATTGCAAAAACTGATAGGAATAAACAATTTCCTTTGACATTTTAAACGTTGATTTTTAAAAACTAATCACAGACTTGTTTTTCTTTTTAATCTATGAAATTTATATCTCATTTTTATGAAAGATAGAGAATTTTGATAACAGATGATCAGGTCAATCAGAGCCATCTTTCATAAAAATCCATCGACTATAAATGTGCATTAGTCTGGAATTGCGAGAGCGAATAAAGAAATAATCATGTTCCAATCTATTATAGTTTTTACATACACCGCACAAATAACAAGATAGTGACTGTACGGATCAATTTTTTTCCATCAAATAACAAAATGATAAGTGCTTGTTCGGCTTTATAGCCTCAATAGGAAACAAAAAAAAAGTAAGTTAAGAAAAAAATTTTTTTTTAAACTAGGATGAGTTTCAATTCGCCCTACAAGATCGCGGCACACTTCCACCACGTTGTTTTCTCATCAACAGTGAGTATTTTTGAGGTCAATTTTGCACAAACGTTTTTCATGTCCAATTCGTTTGTCAAAATTTGAAAGACTGTAGTATGGTTCAAATTCAATTGCTCTGCTATCATTCTAAACAGTAAATAGCCGGTCGTACCGTATCAAGTCTCTCATTCGCTCAACATTGTCGTCACTTTTTGATGTTAACGGTCTTCCAGACCGTGGATCGTCCGCAACTGATTTCCGGCCATTTGAAAATGCTTTAAACCATCTAAAAACTTGGGCTGGTAATACAGCGTCATCTTCATACGCCCTTTTCAATTTTGAAAAAATTCAGCAATATTTTTATCATAAACTTTATTGCGCAACGTTGCTCATAATTAGTATCACTCATTTTTGTAACGCACAACAAAAACTTGTTTCACGAAAAGTTTGTTTACGTCTCATGTGGTAACAACAGACTAAAAATATTAATGTCTAATATAAATCAACTGTTGATATAACCATATTTTTACTAGTAAGTTTACAGTGTTGCCACTCTGGCTGCCAAAGAAACTAGTCTCATTACTTTATTTACAAACCTGGTATGTAAAGAAAGGTTTACAGTGACCGGTGTCGAAAAACTTACCAGTTATCATAAATCATCGCTTCTCGGCATCTTGGCCAAGATCAAAGTGTAGTTATCATAAATCGAAAGATCTAGAATAGAAGTTGGAGATTTAATGACTATTTAAAATAGAATTAATCCTTTTCAGTGTGATTCTATAATATTTTACATAAATACTAGATCCAATTTTCTTACCGAACGATCACTGTGGCGAAATATGCCCGCACAATAAATATATTTTTTTTAATAAAAGTAATATTTGCTGTACCAAAATCTACGTGAAAAATAGCATTTAAAATAATTATTTCAGATGTTAAATAACTGGTATTTTAATAGCGACTCGGAATTCATGATCAGAAGTCAGCATTTTGTTAAAATAGCACGATAACTACGAGTATGCACGTAAAAAGTTAAAATTAAATTTTAAAAATCCGGACGTTGAGTGTACTATAAAAGAAGTTCATGAAATGTTATTCGTCTGTTGCTGAACGGAATAATAACCTTGCAATCAGCATGAAATATCATCTAATTTTTTTTTGCGAAAAGCTTTATTCAGTATAAACAGCTTTATGTTATCAGTAAAGACCGGATTATATGCACCATAAAAAGCTTGAAATATGCATGAAAAATGCTTAAAATATGGATGAAAATTGTCAAAATATGCAACTTTAAATAATAAAAAAATAATAATTTTTAGTTTTTTTATTTCAAAATCGGCATACAATTAGTAAGCAGTTGAATAATAGATCGATAATTTCGATAATTAACAATTATTTAAATTTTTTTTACTTTTGTAAACGTAAACAATCAGGTGCTGTTCCAAATGTTCGGTAGTAAGATTATTCGATCACGCAAAATATTTTTATAAGTGGAAAAGGATCGTTCCATACCCACTGAGGTAACTGGGCAGTAGTTGAATTTGGGTGCTATGTTAGCACTTATTGTTTCTGGCAAAAGTTCACCCGTCCCATTAATAAAACTATCAATTTGACACAAAGGTTCAAAGCCTACTTTATTGTTCAAAATTTTCTTTAAGTTTACACGGGAATACCTCTGGCAATGCGGAGTTGATTTGCCGGATTTTATTCATTACCTGAATAGATTCAGTTAAGGCCAAACCTTGAGTTTCAAGCTTTTTAATAATCACAGGTATGTGAGAAAAATGACTGCTAATCACAGATACGTTTTTTTTATACTAGAATCGTTAAATGCTTCCTTAGACTGACAAACTGCCATAGTCTCTAAACTATGTAAGTTTTATTTTAATGTCCTCGAAATGTTCACTGTAAAAAAGTACAGCTTCAATCCACGTTACCCATCTAGTTACCACTGGTTCGTTAGGTAAAGACACATTTGGCAGTTTTTCTTTACAGGCCTTATTCGAGCAGGTGCCTTAAGAAACACTTTCTTTGTTGGTGAAATCAGTTCGTACTACAGCGAGTCGATGTACTCCGTGAACAAAGCACGTCACATGAACCAAATTGGGATAAAATACTTGGAGGACTTTGACTGCCTTGATCATATCAAGCATCAGAGAATTTGGAAGCAGCATCTGAGAGAAATATAAACACTCTCATCTGCAGAAGATAAAATATTTTAAGGATATTAAAATATAAATATAAATATTTTTGAGGGTATTAAACTATTTTAATACCCTCAAAAATGCGTAGTTTAATTGCCTAGTGGAAGGAGTGCTGCAGTAGGCGTGCGCGACGCAGAACGGTATCGTCCGTCATTGTCTCGCGTGAGTCCATGTTTTACTTGGCCTCATACCAATATTATCCTACCAAAACAATAGACGCGCAGCTGCTAAGTGTGCTCTAAGAGCCGTGCGGCTAATAGATTTACCCCGCTGCAACGTAAGATTTCATTTATGAACTAAGTACCCAACCGAAAAATATGCATCATCACTAGATTTTAAGGTATGCACTAACCGGTGATAATGGGCTTAATATGCAAATGCATATAATCCGGTCTCTAGTTTACAGGTACCGTTCTAAAAATTAACAGTACCGTTAACAGGTACCGTTTCTCAGTAAAATTCTTACTATAACAATGACTGCCTCGGTGACAGAATCAATTCCCAACAAGAGTTTTTACTTTTGGGGAAACAGAAATACCGTTCAAGAGTTCTCTACCAATAAAATCATACTACAAAAATATTATATATGACGTATGAATTCACTCTGAATTCATACGTGATATTTATTTTCGTAGCACACTCGTGTGCATGCATACAAGTGCGGACACGAACATTCTACAAACTACTCCAAAAAAAAAGCCTGAATTACTATCCGAAATTACTATTTTATTTAGCGATCCAAAGAATTCTGGTAAATAAGGATAGCCTAAAATTATCGTTCGGCTCAAGACAATGCACTTTTTAATTCGATAATTTCTATTATACACTAAAGTAATCATTTATACAATAGGATTTTATCTTATGTTTCCTAAATATTTGTTTAGACAGCTCATTAACTTTTTTTTACGTAAAAAAACCGTCGGGCAATACACGTTTGTTATGTTATATAACTGCTCTATATAAATACAATAATAATTATTCTACAATTACCATACTGACAATACTCTTATCTTATATTGCTACAAACAGTATTCCACATTTAAGTTACACAAATATAAGATAGAAATTTAGTAAACCGCGGCACAAATTCAATTAAATAAATTATATAGCTATTACTTAAGGAATACGCTTTATTTTCAATCTTATCTGACTCATAACCCTTTTCAATTTTTTTACAGTTTTGGTACATAAATATAACGTCAATATAATTATGAATAAAATAAACATTTGTACTTAACAGTAAAGTTAAGTACAAATGTACTTAACTTTTCTGTTCTTATTAACATTTTTATTCTTTATTTTTCTCTATATATTAAGATGTACGCAAATACACACACACATTTCGTTACATAAAAAATTTTTTATGTAAATAAAAAATTCGCACACACATTCCGTTCGCACACACATTTTTTAGTGTGTGCGAACGGAAAGAGATTTATTGGTATCAATCGTAGCAAATGACGGGTAAATATAAATCTGTGAGTTAAAAACCATTCGTAACACAGTGAGGGAAAGATAAATTTTTACAGGCGAATTAACTCACCAATTTATTAGACAACGGTATTATTTACGACTTAACTCTCATTTTTAGAGAGGAGTGAACAATTTTTCTGCGAGAATTAATCTTTCGGGATTCGAAAAGATCTGCAAGTTTTTTCGTTCGGTATTAGTTTTAGATTACAAATAAAAAGAAATAAGGATGTTCGAATGATTTGTATTTATCTTACATTCATTTATTACAAAATAATGTTTGGACATCCTTTGTAGATGTTTTTAAATTTGTATTAGCGTATTCGCGATTCGTTGTTTTCCTTAAGCATGGATGAATGCGATACAATTTAATGAAACCACAAATAAATTTTTTATCACAATTTAACAATGAAAACTAAAAGCAAAATGTACCAACAAAATATATAACATATGTAACAAACAATACGGTGTATAAGAGAAAGAATGTCTGTTTGCACAGAAGTACTGACAGCTGCAAAATAACTTCCGAAACTTTTCCACGCTAAAATTTCGACATGTGTACATACTGGACCAATAAATATTACCCAAATATCTCTCAACGAAATGTCATTCATCTCCGTTCGCTCAAAAAAAAACCCCTGACAGATTTTCTTTTAACTGCAGAGATTGTCCGATAACTGTCGATCGTTCAGATTGCCCGATAATTCTTTACGTACCCGCGTCAACGCAATTTTTTATTATTTTGTAATACTCCAATGATTATTCCAAATCTAATTACCTGTACCGTAGCGTATGTTACACTGAATAAAAAATATATGCGAATAGTTATCCCTGCACTAATCCATCTATTTCGATAAGGAATTATGGAAAAAGACATGAGAAACCGCAAGTCAACACAACGATACAAAAGGGGAATGTGGGAAGCACTACGCATCCTCGTCTTCAATTTCTTCAATAAAAAGTGGTTAGGACTTCGTTACAGTTTTAATCTGATCTACAACGGATGCAAATATCCCGCTTCAGGAAAATTATATTAAATGTAAGAAAAGAAATCAAAATTAATCAAAAATTAATCTGAATTTTTTAAAACATAATCTTTTTCACTGTATGTTCATAATTAAGTTCAAAATTAATTATATTCAGTAATATAAAAAATATGAAAATAAATAATAATAACAGAAATAATTGTATATTAGATGTTACGTACAAAGCAAATAAATGAAGATAAGAAGCAGAAAGAGTACATTATTTTTGAAAAGATTAACTGAACGTCAATAGTAATAGGTGTAATGGTAATGGAAATAGGTGGTATTCTTATAATTTATGTTATATTTTGTTTTTTTGTAAACTTGAGGAATAAATAGAGAATTATTACGACATAACAAAACAGTATGTAAGCGAAAAGAAATGAAATTAACTGGTTACGCGGGTTTAAAAAATATCAAACATTAATTCAAATGAAACAAGAGTCAAGAAAAAATTTAGTAAAACTACATTGTTAAATTAAGCACTACAGAGCAACGTGTAATACAAAAATTCTGAAAAAGCAATAATCATATATAGAAATTAATAAGAATAAGTGAAAAAACTAAACTCATTTTTACAACCAAAAAAATCGTGCTGGTTCGTCATTGCAAGAAGCTTAAAAATATCATGTCAGCTTTTTTTTTTTACATAAGTGTGTGTGTAGGTGTGTGTGTGTGTGTGTGTGTTTGTGGGAGGGGAGCGCCAAGCAAAGTAGTTTCGTGCGCGAGATAAACTGATTTATCCTCTCATAATAAATTTATTTATTAAGCCAGAAAATTAGCTGTCACTGTTCAAATGAACGAGAAAGATGAAATATAATATTGAACTGGTTAATCGATGTCGATACTAAAACAAAAAATAGACACAACACACTGTAAATAAATTTAAAAAAAAATAAATAAACATCAAAGGGTGAAAACAGAAGAGGATAGGGCAACACAAAAGGGAAGAGGAAGACGTACGAGGTTATCGAAAGAGCCACGTCTTATCTCCCCTAAACAGAAGTTATCTCCAGGTCAGTCCCCCTACCCAGAATACACGCACGCACACTGACAATCACACTCATACAAATGCGTAATAGCTCCGCACACGTGTGCATCGACACTCCCCCACTCTGAAACGTTTCCCTAAACTGGTCTGAAGCGACGTCTACAGCCTGTCCAAGTCGTCAACCGTTGTATAACAAAACGGTTAGAGACGCCCTGCTACAGCTAAATCTCTTTCCGATATAGCACACCAAATATTTATCATGAAAATAAATAAACTTTTATCTCAATTAAAGCTTAACAAATACATTATTATTTCACTATGAGAATAACTCCACAAACAAACAAATTTGTTTATAAAAGTAATTAATTATTAATAAAGATTGTAACTTTACAACGTAAATTATCGCTAATAATGTTTTATTTAGTAATAAACAACACGATGAAAAAATTACGATTCTATATTTACATCACAGGCACGTGTACTCATTAATAAGGCATTCCGATAGTAAAATCCATTAAAACCTACATAGCATTGGCGTAAAATAATGCAAAAAAACAAAACATTTATTAATAATACTAAAATACAATAATAATTTAATAAACTTGGAAGTTATGGAAATATAATTTGATCTATTTCTACAAAAAAGGATATGCTCTATTTTTTACTGTGGATTCATAAAATAAATGATCATATACCATTTTTAAAATGGTATATAATATGTAATAATAAAAAAACGAAATGTTTTATTAAAAAAGATAATTGTGTTTAGTATTTCCTTTATGTAATATTGCAAATAAATATGATAAAAATTAGACATGGTTCGAGATAAAAAATAAACCGAAATTTCAATCATTTGAAAAATATAACAGCACCCCTGTGGTTATATTAAAGTAAACAGCTGAAATGAAACATATTTTTAAAAACCATTTAGTTGAACAAAAATATGTGATATAAACCTTCCCCCTAAAACACTTCTATTGTGAAAGTGTTTGTGAATCCCTCTGAATCCCCTCAGAAAAAAATTTATCGCCTCCCCCCCAAAAAAAGAAAAAAATCAAAAGAATTGATATAAAAAAAAAAATACTCGGTGAATTTTAATCCCATCCTTGTAATAGGCTTGAGGGATGTGAACAACGTCTAAGTGATTAAATGCTAGATGCTTAAGGTAGAAAAGGACAAAAAACCACGCGCTTTTCCTGGGATTAAATAAAGTCTTGTTTATTAATAATTATAATTATAAGAGAGCAAAAAGGTCTGTAAAATTACAAGATTCAATCACCACGTAGAATCCTACGACCTTGAAAACGCTGCTACTTAAAATCAAAGTTACGAGTACCTTCAGAAAAGAATTCATGATCAGCAGTGAACTAATATGCATGTTTTAGAAGAATATAAAGTGGATTATCCGTGGCGAGAGAATCTTGTAATTTTACAGAAATTTTTCGTTCGCTTACAAATAAACAAGACTTTATTTAATCCTATAAAAGGTGCGTGGTTTTTGTCCTTTTCTACCGTAAACATCTAGTATGTTAATCACTTTCTTAGACGTTTTTCACATCCCATATGCCTATTATAAGGATGGGAACGAAACTGACTGCTTTCTTTTTTGATATCAGTTCTTTACGTCAGACATTTTAATTTTTGTTTTTTTTTGGAGGCGATAGATTTTTGAGAGGGCGATATAGAGGGATTCACAAAAAATTTCACACTGTTTCTTTTTTTTGGGGGGGGGTATGCATATTACGTAAATTTGTATTACCTTTATCTAAATAAAATTTAAGCCTCATACTCCTGATATCTAGATCGAAAATTAAAAATATTAAGCTGATATCCTGGCATCCTATTAACGAAACGCTCCAATAATCTGCATATTTTCTACGAAGTTACTTTATATTTTAGATTAATCACACAAAATACTCCACTTTCTGAAGGTTTGGCTGTATCATTTAAACGACTTTCTATTTTCGGCGGAAAATATTCTTTAATAAGGAACTAAGATTTGTGGGAAAATAAAGCCAAAATAATTGAATAAAATATTCTTAATGAATACTGCTACGAATGAAAACCTTTACGCGAAATTATCTAATACGGCACAAATTCTGGGTGAAATAACCTAAATGATATCTAAAAATGGATTAATATAGATGCACAGAGTAACGCATGATAAAAGGATTAGAAATGTTTATAGTAGAACACCGAGAACTCGTCAAATGATAAAAAAACGATTAAAACGAGAGAAAGTTCTTGGGTTGATGGTGTAATTTGTAAGCAACGGGACTGAGATTAGCTTAAATTCAATACGTTATTCTGATCAGGAAATTTAGTGATGAACGGGTTTTATTCAAGTTTCCTTCAGAAGGGATGAAATAAGATTTCTTCAACGACTGAGGTAGTTAAACGTCTCCAGGGTTTTAAACTTTTGCTAATATTTTGATTGATCATATTAAAAAAACCGTCCTGAACGTACAGAAATTTCTGTGAATACTTTCCAGCGACTATTAATAAAAAGTAGTAATGATAACAATTCAGATTATTAAAAAATTATAATTAAGATCTGGGATGTAAGAAGTCAAACGATAGGAAACAAAACAAAAAAAAATTCAAATCTGCGAGATATGTAACTATCGTAAGTCCACTGACTTTGAACGCGCCGTCTTTTTACCAGTTTACTTTTACTGAATTTTCCAAAATTACTAATAATATTAACATACTTGATTCAATATTACAATCTCGGACGTGCTATCTACGCACGTATTTTAACGAAGAGGATGAGATGGATGTGAAGCGGTACGTGAAACAAAACAACCTCGACCTTTATCGGGAATCGAATCCGAGACCAGTTGACTTAGAAGTAGACAAACTAATCTCCTTACCAACTGGCCGGATAGTCCTATCTAATTATCGAACGTATGACGTTTCAGAAATTACTGATATACCAAAAATATGGAACTTATCTTCTCAGTAACGTGTTATATGTACGTTAGTTAAAACATTATCCATTAAGAATTTAGTAGTATCCCAAGAAGTATATTCTGCATAAAAAATGTAATGGGAACACCATATGATCTCCTTGTAAACCAGTTAAATTATATATACACATTTTTTTTTTAATGAAAAGTACATAAACTATTATTTTAATAACTTCTGACATTTTTTTTTTATTATTGAATTTATTATATATCGTAAATTTTTTTTTATAATCGGAGGTTCGTAACTGTTAATAAATAAATACATTTAAATTTAAAAAAAGAAACGAGTGAAGTCGGATTCAAACTGGTGTGCCTTTTCTTAAGATCCAAATATTTCATTAACCAAAATTTTAATTGGCTACAAGTCTGGAACCAATGAAAATAAGTGCCAATTATGATACATCATTAAAAAGCTCTCAATGTGGACTTATTACTGCAGTTAAGAAAAATTCCAAACCCAAATTTCTCTGGATTTTGGGCTTTTTTGGAAACTTTTGGTCCAGTCGATTGCAATCAAAAGGGGAGGTGTGCACAACTAAATGTTACAACAGTCCTAAATGAAAAATGTCAACATCCTACGGCTAATCGTTTATGAGTTACGCGAGATACATACGTACGTGCGTACAGACGTCACGCCTAAATTAGTCAAAATGGATTCAGTGATGGTCAAAACGGATATTTCCGTTGAAATCTGAAACCAACATTTTCGTGATCATAATATTTTCTTTACATCGTACAAGGAAGTAAAAAATTCATTTTTTTTTTAAATTTCTAAATCTATATAAATCTTCAGTAAACTTCAAAATGTACCAAACTATTAACTATCTTGTTAAAGATAAAAAGGAAATATAATATAAAAATAAAATAACTACCTAAAATAAACAAAAAGGACACGTTTAAACAAGATGTTTTTTATTATCAAATTCTAACAGTAAATAGAGGAAATCGAAATTGATAAGATTATCACATACATTTCCTCGGCGTGTAACTCCCGACACAAAATGCGTCATTTTTAAATAGAAACAATAAAGGAGTAGTGAACCGGGTAAGTAAACGATAAGATAACGCTCCAAGCAATATTTCTCAATAAAAGAAATCAAATTAATTATTTATACTAAAACAAATGAACATAGTGTACGCGAGCAACCACACTAAATTTAATTACGCAGAATGATAATAAATATTATAAAACTTACAATAAAATATATTTCACGTAATACCCTATAGTTGGCTTACCAACTTTACGGAAAAGGAATTTGTAAAACATTCACTAAAATTCCGATTTAAATGATGAGCAGTCCAAGCAAGTAGTAATTTAAACGTAACGACTACATAAAAGGTGGTATTGAAACTGTAAATGATTTTCGCGCACAAATATTGCAATTAATAAGATAATTTTTTATGTTACTTATGTAATTTTCACTCGATTTTCTGCTTATTGAAAATAAAAAGAGAAATATTCAATGAAAAGGAGAAAGAATATGTTGCTACAAAAATGATAAATCGAATATAAAAATTTTAAAAGTTATACTGATTCAGAATAAATAAAAATTACCTTAATGAATGAATATGTTTCGTTTACTACGAGAAAAAATTTGGCCGATTACACAATTAAGAACGCTTTTATATTATGGATCATGGCAGAAAAAAAAATGATTTATGAACTGTTTTGGGCATTAAAATGCTTAGTTAACATCTAATTCTCTTTGGCTGTGTTGTTTACGTATTTAAAAATCTATAATAAAATAAATCAGCGTGAAAACTAACAATTTAATTGAGCAATAGATTTTGTTCATCTGATCAAATTTAGTGTTAAAGAATAATAACTGTCAAAACATGCCGAGCTGTCAAAACATAAGGCTTGAATTATAACTTCCTGAGAGACAGTAACTCTGTTTTGAAAATTAAATGACTGTAAGCAAAACTATGCAATAATTTTTTTTCTTAAAGCGAAAAACGTTTATAATCCAGCAGCAGTCTTAAAAATCGGTCTGGTAGACCCTAAATAAATTTGTAAAATATACTAACAGACTTTACCAGAGAATGACTCTGTATGAGAAGACAGTTCGAAGCCCAACCGGACCAGTTATACGTACTTTTACACTCTCGCAGTTGTTACCTGACTACCATTCTATCGTTAGATTTTAATTACAACAAATACGGGCCCAACGATACAAAGAGAGATAACAAACTTGACATTACAGATATATAACACATTTTATATACACTACATAAATACGCGATGCGTTGCCTCAACGGCCAAAAAATTAAAGAAGGTGAACTCAGGAATTTTCTATACTATCTCGCGAATCGATTTATTAATCCAAACTGAAAATCAATGGAGTTGAGATTTGAAATTTCCCACGTCCCACAATTAATTTACTATACGGTTTCGTTTAGAATAATGATTATAGTTCGACATAAAATGTATGGTTTTGAAAAATTTCATGTTTTATTATTACTACATTACCAATTTTAAACTTTTCTTTTAAATACGGTTTGATATTTGAATATTATAAATGGATTACACAGAGTAATCCATTTATAATAAAAAAAACCTGTCACAAAATATGTCTAAACACAATTTAAAGGACAACACTGTCTCTTATTGACCCTCAAATTTCCAAATTCCCAATTTTTTCCGGTGAGAATTAAAAAAATCAACAAATTTAACAACAGACTTATTATTTTAGTATAAAAGTTTAAAACTCACATTCAGCCAAAATTTACCAAACCTTTTTTTAAGTCTGTATCCCTTACCGAATTTCCTTACTTTGTAGCCTCTGAGATTTACATAAGAAGCTAAAGAGATATGTCACTCCTGAAATTTTATTAATGGTAGAGTCATTATCAACCGTTAACAAACATCTCATGCCAAGCTTACTACAGAAAATGTGAAGCGGTTTACCGTGACCTTCTTCACATAGCCAAACAAACCGTTGACCATCGGTATGACAAACCCAAAATAATACTGGCCGATGTTCACCTCTAAAAGTAAAATTTTAACTGTTCGTCAAAGGATTAGTTTTATAATGTGAAGCAAAGGGTACAAATGCCTGTTATATCTTAAGGGCTTGAAGTATGAGAAGAAAGAGTGCTTTACTCGAGTCACAGACGTAAAAAGACTGGACAGACAATGTAAAGGAACGAATTAATCATCCCTTTTGTTAAGAAACACTACTTTTTGCTACTCACTAGAAGAAAAAAAACAAAAATAAACTTTCCAAATTTGTCAACCAAAACAGCAGTACAATTAAGTATACAAAACAAATTACTTATTTTTTAAGTAAAATAAAACGGCCAATAAACAAGTTTGAATGTAAATTCTATTTAAACATTTATTTGCAAACACAAATATTAAAAAAAACTTCATTATAACAAGACAATTTACAATCTATCCAACAGGACTTAAGAAACAAGTCAATAATAAAAGACATTACCTTAGTATTATAAGGACAGAAGGTTTCTGAAACTACGTTATGAAACGTGAACAGGTCTGAACTCCTATCACAATTTCCTTCCCATCGCAAACTATGATGCACGGCACACAAATACGGGCCGTTTCATTATACCGTACAATCATATTTACAGAACTTATCATACTTAGAGATAAGATTAATAATACTAACTTATTTTTTAATTACCAATGTACGTAGTGACAAACCACTCAGAGATCTTTGCAAACCGGTTCCTCAAACATACACCATTGTAAACAATAAGAACTTTTACGTGAAAACCCAAGCAAAATATCCAGAAAAAATTTATTAAGTATAAATGACAAAATAAAAAGGCTTGAAAAAACACCAAGTAAATAGATTTTATATTGACCGTATGAAATATACTTCAAATAAATAAAAAATAATAAATATCTGGTAGTAGAGTTCCATAAATACGATTTTCAGTAACTTGACATTCCTTAAAACTCAACATCCTGCCCAGCTGATGACGGAGGGGTAGTAATATTGTTTGGCCTTGGCTTCTAAAAACCAGTTTTTCCCTAGTCTGGTAACGTTGATGGGGTGGGGTGGTGGTGTTGGTTGTAGTTTACCTTTAAATAAGTGTTATCAGGTAGGAATACAATAATGTTTTCTTTATCTCGAAAATTACTATTTTTTTCCCCGAACGGAAATTGGTTTTACCAGATTAAGTATTCTTAAACAGTTTTGTCTAAAATAAATGATTTTATTTTAATGTTAATAAGAGATTCTTATTGTAAAATATAAATATTAACAATTATTAAATTCACCTTATCAGCACATTGAAATATCCTTTAGATCTTTCGGCTTACTTGAGAGCCGAAAGATCATTAAAACTTAATAGCTTAAAATGTGTAAACATTGTTGTCTGTCCGATCCTAACAGTATACTCGAGGACCTCAAGGCTCCTAGGAGTATACTGTTAGGACCGGATAGTCATGTTTGTTTACTTTAACTTGATTTTTAATTTTTGACTTCGATTTGATATTTTAACTCCTAATGGCTCTCAAGTAAGCCGAAAGATCTAGAGGATATTTCAATGTGCTGATAAGTTGGATTTTAATAATTCTTAATATTATTTTATATATATATGTGTGCGCGTATGTGTGTTTATTTCAACATAAAATACTACTGTGCACCTAGTAATAAAGTTTAAAAAGAGAACTTTTTTAACTTATTGATCAAAGCTATATTGTTCTTTTGTCAATCTTTATTTTAAGCGGTTGTTAAAATTATGATTACAGTTTTATTTTCCTTTTATTCTTACTATATAAGTTCCTTGTCATGAAATTTGACAATAAACAACAATAATAAATACTTCGACTGGTTGTGATAGAAAATTAAATCAAAAACATTTATTGATATAATTTCTGAGTTTTATTATTTTTAACGCATTATAAAATTTAATAAAAGATAAAATTTAGATTAAAAAAAAAGTTTGATTTCATATAAAAAAATAAAATACAGGCCAAAGCCCTCCAGTGATTTTACATTAAAAAAAATACTTTAGTAAGCAGTTACTGAAACTAAACATTTAAAATAAAATAACATCCTTGTTAACGTTTTACGTTAGCTTCCGCTCAAAGATATATTATCACGCACACGCACCTCTCTTTCTCTCTCTCTCTCCCTCTTAGATATTAGAACAGTTCAACTCTAAATAACACTGAGGCAATTATATTCATTGTATAATAATTTTATCTATACTTTATTCACCATTATAACTCAGAAAAATAATTAATAAACTTGGATGGAACGGGTTATTTTCTCATTTCCAGTTTTCTGGAAACCGTTACCACAGTATAATTAAAATGATTGGAAATTAATCGTTTTTTAACAAAAAGAAAAATATAACCGTACGTCATTTTATTTAATTAAAATTTTATATTATGACAAGAGTTTAGCTTAGAATACATATATATTATTATAAACAAAAAATAAATAATACACATACTGTATTCACGCAACAACTAATTACTATGGTCAAAAGTATTGTGGCGTGCAAGTAGTGCCTGAGAACACGCGCGTACATGTACGCACAAAACGCAATTATTTTCCTGGTGATAGTTTTAAATTTCAATAAATCAGTTATTTAATATTTATTATTAAAACTCGGTAAAACTGAAGAGGTCAGAGTTACAGAGAAAGTTGTGGATAAGAAACCAATTCATTTAAGGAAAAGGATTAAGTTTGAAATGAAATGAAATAAATATATATATATATATATATATATATATATATATATATATATATATATATATATATATTGGACCGAAGGTGCAACCATATCGGAGAGGTATCTGTTGAGAGCCAGACTAAGGAATGATTCCTGAAAGAGGGCAGCAGCTCTTTCAGTAGTTGTTAGGGGCGTGAGTCACAATGACTTAAACGGCCGTATCAACATCACTCAGTCCTCTGAGTACTGCGCAGCTGAAAGCAATGGAAAACTACAGCTGCTTTTTTTTCCAAGAAAATGTGGCTCTCTGCATTTTCACATAGCAACAATGGAGGCGCCTTCCTTGGTAAAATATTCCGGAGGTAAAATAGTCCCCCGTTCGGATCTCCGGGTGGGGACTACTAAGGAAGGGGTCACCAGAAAATTAAAAAATAACATTCTACGAGTCGGAGCGTGGAATGTTAGAAGCTTAAAAAAGGTTGGTAGGCTAGAAAATTTAAAAAGGGAAATGGATAGGGTGAATGTGGATATAGTAGGAATTAGTGAGGTTCGGTGGGAAGAGGAAGGCGACTTTTGGTCAGGTGATTTTAGAGTAATTAACTCAGCGTCAAATAATGGGCAGGCAGGAGTAGGTTTCGTGATGAACAAGAAGATAGGGAGGAGAGTGGAGTATTTCAAAACGCATAGCGATAGAATCATTGTAATAAGGATAAAATCAAAACCTAAACCGACAACGATTGTTAACGTTTATATGCCTACAAGCACCCATGATGATGATGAGGTAGAGTGTGTATACGAAGAGATTGATGAAGCAATTAAACACGTAAAGGGAGATGAAAATTTAATAATAGTTGGAGATTGGAATGCAAGCATTGGAAAAGGCAAGGAAGGAAATATAGTGGGTGAATACGGGCTGGGCAAAAGGAATGAAAAAGGGGACCGACTTATAGAGTTTTGCACGAAGTATAATTTAGTAATTGCCAACACCCAATTTAAAAATCATAATAGAAGAATATACACTTGGAAAAAGCCAGGCGATATTGGAAGGTATCAGATAGATTATATCATGGTTAAGCAAAGATTTAGAAATCAACTCGTTGACTGCAAAACTTACCCTGGAGCAGACATTGATAGCGACCATAATTTGGTGATAATGAAATGTAGATTGGGGTTTAAAAACCTGAAGAAAAGTTGTCAGATGAATCGGTGGAATTTAGAGAAGCTTGAGGAAGAGGAGGTAAAGAAGATTTTTGAGGAGGACATCGCAAGAGGTCTGAGTAAAAAAGATATGGTAGAAAATGTAGAAGAAGAATGGGAGAATGTTAAAAAGGAAATTCTTAAATCAGCTGAAGCAAACTTAGGCGGAATAAAGAGAACTGGTAGAAAACCTTGGGTTTCAGACGATATATTGCAGCTGATGGATGAACGTAGAAAATATAAGAATGCTAATGATGAAGAAAGTAAAAGGAACTATCGGCAATTAAGAAATGCTATAAATAGGAAATGCAAACTGGCGAAAGAAGAGTGGATTAAAGAAAAGTGTTCAGAAGTGGAAAGAGAAATGAACATTGGTAAAATTGACGGAGCATACAGGAAAGTTAAGGAAAATTTTGGGGTACATAAATTAAAATCTAATAATGTGTTAAACAAAGATGGTACACCAATATATAATACGAAAGGTAAAGTCGATAGATGGGTGGAATATATTGAAGAGTTATACGGAGGAAATGAATTAGAAAATGGTGTTATAGAGGAAGAAGAGGAAGTTGAGGAGGATGAAATGGGAGAAACAATACTGAGATCTGAATTTAAGAGAGCATTAAAAGATTTAAATGGCAGAAAGGCTCCTGGAATAGACGGAATACCTGTAGAATTACTGCGCAGTGCAGGTGAGGAAGCGATTGATAGATTATACAAACTGGTGTGTAATATTTATGAAAAAGGGGAATTTCCGTCAGACTTCAAAAAAAGTGTTATAGTTATGATACCAAAGAAAGCAGGGGCAGATAAATGTGAAGAATACAGAACAATTAGTTTAACTAGTCATGCATCAAAAATCTTAACTAGAATTTTATACAGAAGAATTGAGAGGAGAGTGGAAGAAGTGTTAGGAGAAGACCAATTTGGTTTCAGGAAAAGTATAGGGACAAGGGAAGCAATTTTAGCCTCAGATTAATAGTAGAAGGAAGATTAAAGAAAAACAAACCAACATACTTGGCGTTTATAGACCTAGAAAAGGCTTTCGATAACGTAGATTGGAATAAAATGTTCAGCATTTTAAAAAAATTAGGGTTCAAATACAGAGATAGAAGAACAATTGCTAACATGTACAGGAACCAAACAGCAACAATAACAATTGAAGAACATAAGAAAGAAGCCCTAATAAGAAAGGGAGTCCGACAAGGATGTTCCCTATCTCCGTTACTTTTTAATCTTTACATGGAACTAGCAGTTAATGATGTTAAAGAACAATTTAGATTCGGAGTAACAGTACAAGGTGAAAAGATAAAGATGCTACGATTTGCTGATGATATAGTAATTCTAGCCGAGAGTAAAAAGGATTTAGAAGAAACAATGAACGGCATAGATGAAGTCCTACGCAAGAACTATCGCATGAAAATAAACAAGAACAAAACAAAAGTAATGAAATGTAGTAGAAATAACAAAGATGGACCACTGAATGTGAAAATAGGAGGAGAAAAGATTATGGAGGTAGAAGAATTTTGTTATTTGGGAAGTAAAATTACTAAAGATGGACGAAGCAGGAGCGATATAAAATGCCGAATAGCACAAGCTAAACGAGCCTTCAGTAAGAAATATAATTTGTTTACATCAAAAATTAATTTAAATGTCAGGAAAAGATTTTTGAAAGTGTATGTTTGGAGTGTCGCTTTATATGGAAGTGAAACTTGGACAATCGGAGTATCTGAGAAGAAAAGATTAGAAGCTTTTGAAATGTGGTGCTATAGGAGAATGTTAAAAATCAGATGGGTGGATAAAGTGACAAATGAAGAGGTATTGCGGCAAATAGATGAAGAAAGAAGCATTTGGAAGAATATAGTTAAAAGAAGAGACAGACTTATAGGCCACATACTAAGGCATCCTGGAATAGTCGCTTTAATATTGGAAGGACAGGTAGAAGGGAAAAATTGTGTAGGCAGGCCACGTTTGGAGTATGTAAAACAAATTATTGGGGATGTAGGATGTAGAGGGTATACTGAAATGAAACGACTAGCACTAGATAGGGAATCTTGGAGAGCTGCATCAAACCAGTCAAATGACTGAAGACAAAAAAAAAAAAAAAAAAAAAAAATATATATATATATATATATATATATATAGGGGATGATTAGTGTCGGTTTATAATGAACTGTTCCCGCAAAATGAACGAACGTAATTGTAGGGGAACAGAAATCGTTTGCCCATATATACAAACGATATAAACAGCACACTAGATAACGCATAAAACCACGTGTTTTTTGCGCAAAAAAATTTATATAGAAGACCAAGTTGGATAAAAATATCGAAAATAATGTACATCGTTTGCACACATTAACTTGTAATTAATACATAATATGATATAAATTTAAAACAACAATACACTGGATTCATAAAATACACATTAAAACAATTAAAACATTAAAAAACAAAATAATACTTTTTCCTATTCTTGAACTTTCAACAAGTCAGTTGTGTAATTACCAAAAACTTACTAACCCTTAATTCTATATTTTTAAAATTCTATTAAGATTTGATTAGGCTAAAAAAAATATGTTCGTATGAAAAAAAATCACATTAGCAAAAAAAAAACTCGTCTTCAAGAAAACGAATACAGAAAATTAAGGTAATCCGACATCAACCGAGCATGAGATGAAGGCTTTCTGGCGTGCAGCAATATATATTATAATTTACTATTAAATGTCTCATTCTATTTCCTTAAATATTTCCATGAAATTACTTTAAATATTAGAAATATATCACGCTATAAATAAATTATTTAAGCAGATGAAGTTAAAAATTTCTTACAATCATTTATGTGGACAATGTAATTTTTCATTGAAAAAGAACCTCTTCCACTTAATTTTTAAGAGAAAAACACCACAGGAACTTTAAAAAATAAAAGAATATTATCAAAAAAAAAAAAAACAATTATTAAGAAAATTACCAGAGACAACCGATTTTTTATCTTAGTATTTTAACCACCACGTGTATTTTCAAACAGTTTACTTTTCTTTAAATTCTTTCCATTATCGTAATATACATTATTTTAATTTCCTGGCAAACAGCTCTAGAACTATGCTGCAAGAAGGAAAGTATGGTAATCATACAAAAAATGGGGTATGGGTTTTTCCATTTCTCAACACCATGACCCAGGAACCCCTAAAAACAAAAAAGTGGTGATATGTATATGCGTATGTACGTGTGTTGGCGTGTTTGAAGCTTAATAACTTTGTTTCATCAAAATCGGTATATCCAGATTTACCGATATACCGAGTTTGATGAAATTTTGTACAGATACTCCTGTATATGGAGCAATGCGTTGGTAAAAGTTTGCGGTCAATATCTCCAGGAGGTGGAGGTTTTATTGAGGGGTTAATTTTCTCAAAATTCTGCAACATAACCCACTTTATATGAAGTTCAGTACATCCGTGTACGGTTATTTTACCAATTTATAAAATAATTGCCCAAAACTCCCCCCTTTCCAAAGAATCGAAAAAAGTTATCTCTTTATTGCATGTTATAATCGGATTTTTAAAAATGTCTTCCTAAGCATAGCAGCAGCAGCGACTCGAAGAAAAAAATACTTTCAGGGGAATACTGGTAATGGGGGAACCGATAAAAGTTTAAAAATATCAATATTTATAATTTTTCAATACTTTTTTGATTTATTTAAACTTTTAGTAATAATATTACAGCAAAATTTCTGCATAATCCACCGTTCACACCAAAAAAATCTTAGGTATCTTTTACTGGTTTTACATTTTTTAATAGAATCTTTTGTACATTCTTCTATTTAACCTAGTAAACGTAGAAAAATCAAAAAACTTTCTTGGAAGTTGATTTTGGTGGCCAGGGGGCAGAAAAAATAAAGAAATACAGAGTATTTGAATCTCTTAAAAATTTTTTGTGTTTACTACACTAATAATGATAGTTTAAAAATAAAACTTCATAAATTACTATCACCAAAAAATTAAATCTTGGTAACGTTTTTCATGTACAATTATTTTCCCTCTATATAAGAATAAATAACCACCGCCATGAAAATATTACAACTTTGTTTTCTGCCTTTTTTTATAAAATTTCAAAACAGATTAGTATTTTTCTTTAAAAAAAATTAATGAGTATTATTGCTGATAAAAAAGAAACGCTGTCTCCACACAAAAGAATCCCTAATTTTCAGGAAAAATACCAAATTTATAATTAACATGATTGAGATTCGTTGAACGAAAATAACTCTGCAGTTGTCGTTGAGAATGTTAATAAATATTGCATGGCATATTCATTAGTATAAAAAGCTGTCCACACTAGACGAACGAACGATTATTTATATTGGTCAATGTTTCTGTTCCATTTAATAGCATTATCAAAGCAAACATAAAATTGCCTTCTTTGGTGTACGTTAGCCAACTAACAAGAAGCCTTTATACAATAGGTAGAAGTTATAAATAAACTGGTCACACGCGTCAGAACGTCTGTGACCAATGAGCACCCTAAACAGGTAAATATGTCAACCTCTGAAAGAAAACAATCAAGGCACTGTAAGAAACTACTGAAGGTTTATCTAGTGAAATATATAAACTGTGTAAAGAAACGTAGGTAGTTTTCGTAAAATACATCCGCAAAGAAATTTAACCCCAGACAGCAAGTAAATTCAATAATAATTGAATTCTTATGACAAAACGTATACAACAATGAAAATTTTTGAAAAATTAATTTTTTGATTTATTTTTTTTACAGAACTGGAAAAGGAATTTTGGGAACACAAAGAGGGCTAATGAAATTCTTACATAGTGATAACCATAGAAGAGATGGTCGAAAAATTGTGTAAGGATTTTAGATTATCTTGCAATAAAATGGCAGTTAATTGCAAACCAATCGAGTGAAGCTGAGGAATAAAATAATTTTCAAGCACGTTAAGCTATAAAATGCTGTTTACACTTCTTTCAAAAACTACGGTCCTGTCGGATAACCTGCATGTTATACTATGGGAAAGGAATTTGTAACCACTCAGTATAAAGATTATCTGGAGACATAATTCATTTATTTTTCCGCCATCATCGCTTATATCATAATATCAATATCATCAAAATAATGATTATCATCGTAATAGTACAAGGCCTGATTCTATTATGGTATTCGAGTTATTTTCAACCGAAAATTCAAGAAAATAGGTAGGAAATCTTGGGTAAAATTATGTTCATATTTTTGTTATGGAGACTATAAACCGCATTTAAGATTCCTTATTCCAGCGTTTTTCCTGCATTTTTGAAATTCCAATTCTCAATCTTTCACAGTGTTCTTCTATATTGTTTCTTTTCTTTTTTTTCTGTTTTCCGGAATTTTAAAATATAAACTTTTTTTAAAACATCATCAGAGGAAATAAAAATTCTTCCATGCCTTTTTCTGTTTCCATTAACCATTTGGTTTAATTTTTTATGCAGCTGTAAATATCAAAAATATTTTTAATTAGTCATTCGGAAAATGCTATCGTAAAACATAATTGACACAAACTGTACTCGAAAAAGAAGGAATTAAAAGTAGGATTCGTAAATTAGATGAAAGGAAAAACCAAAGAACAAAATTTTACAAAAAAGGAATTTTACAAAATAAAAAACAAGCACTCTCGGAAGGAATGAAAAAGTAGTGGGAACATCGGAAAGAAGAGAAAAAGAAGAAAGAAAATGTAACGAGATCTTAAAAGATCTAATCGAAAGAAGAAAGTTTATTATTAGATTTTAATCATTAAATCACATATTTAATTTTTAGACTTTTTAAAGATATTTCTTTAAAAGTTTTCCATTTTTTTCAACATATTTTCTAACCATCAGGCCTTATTTAGAGTAAAAATTCATTATATTCATTCAATAAATAAAAAAGAAAAGTATTCTGTATTTCAGATAGCTTATCTCATGCTCGTTAGCAGGATCTTACACTGTTTATCTCATTACATTTTCTTAGTTTTATCAAGACTTACCTTTTTTACACCTTATTTTTTCAGATTGGATTTTCAAATATGCTTACAAAATTATTTTTAAAAAAATTAAATAAAATAAACTTAATAAAAATCAAAAATTATACAAAATAAAAAGTAAAAAAAAAAGAAAAATATTTTTCAATTCATTTAAGTTCGCAGCAAAATAAAAATTAATTAATCTCTTGATAAATATCGATTTCTAATTTGGCGTTAACTTCAACAAAAGATATGAAAAAAAAAATTAAATTATTTTTTAATATAAAATTTTTTGGAGGTCATTTAATTTTTTTTTAAATTAATTTTAAACAACAAAAAGGTAACAATGTAATGCACTCTTCCATAAAATATTAAAAGACAACAAGCTTTATAAAAAAGGGGACTACACCAGATCGACACAACAGAACACATCGCTAACAAAAAGTCATTGTACTTAGTAAAAATAAAACAACAACTTAAATTTTATTGAAAGAGGTTAAGTTTAAGGTTAAATGAATATTAAACGTTTTTGTTGAACAATTTATATTCAGATTTTTAGAACTTATAAATACTTAAATTTTTAGAATTTATACTAATTTTTTTCTTTTAAAGTATGCACTATGCAGTTGCATATAAAAACAATTTTACTTAAATGGTTTTAATCGCACCTTTTCTAATTAAAAAAAAAAATAGTGAATTATAATTGAAAAACAAGTAGCGGGACAAGTTGTACAAACGAGTATTCTCTTTTTACGGAAGTCAATTTAAGGTAATGACATTTTTATCGTATACTAGTTCCTTTTCTTACTTAATTTTATTTATAATAAATTGCATCGCATTTACTCAATTCACACGCACGCGCTCATACACACAAATTTATTTAAAGGTAGCACAAGCCAAACAACTTTCAATAAGACAAATTACCATTAAATATATGAGTAATAATAAAAATGTTTGCTCAAATATTACAATTATATATTACGTATGAGGTATTTACGAAATGTACCTTTATAGCAGTAAAAATTACGTTAATAACAGCTGATTTTCTGTTATAGTTTAAGAAAATTATATCAATAAGTCTATTGTCTCATTCTTTGTTACAAACTGCCGATTAGACCGTTTGTGTTTATACCTGGTAAAACATAAAAGACTGTTTCTTGACTTTTCTGCGCATTTAAAAAAGGAGCGTCAGAAGAACAATGCAAGTTTTATTGGCAGTCAGTATCAACCGCGATAACTGCCAATACAAATTCTACATTTACACAACTCGACAAGGATACAGTTAGGTCATCGACTAATATCTATAACGTCAGAAAACACTTAAATATTACACAATGTTTTATTTGCGTGGTACAAAAAGGTTTTTTAAAAAGCTTATTAATTTTCTTTTTAAACTTCATATTTTCGTCTTCCAGTTTAAAATTACTGTTCAGATGAAACAAACAAATGAAAATTTAACTCTAATTACTTTAAATTACACGCGAAATTAAAAGTTATTTCTTTTATTTTCCAACAAGACGTCAGTTTTTAAAACTTACCTATTATTATACTAGTTCACGTTCATATTTGTCAACTATTATACGGGGTCTCACGTTAGGAAATCGATAAAAGTGGATGTTAAATTTTTTTAACACGTGATAACATCCTCTGACCTTGCACCCTCTGATGCACTACCTGTCTTGAGAAGTCAAAGGATCATCTTTCAGAAATATATTTTATACGAACGGTAACCGAATCATATTATATATATATATATTACTCGTATATCTAATGATATATCATCTCAATATCTATTTATACCAAGTGACATTTAAAAATGGAACAGCTTTATACTGCATACCTGAGAGGTACATGGTTCTACATAGTTAAAAAAATCTCCATTATAGTGGTTTTTTATTTTAGTCAGCCACTTTGGATTCACTATATTAAATCAAACTTAAATTTTTTAAATAGGAAGGATATATGACAAATAATTTCGATATAAAATTTTTACATGCAAAACAATGGTGAAATCCGTTTTTCTGTTAACGCCTTTGTCATCGAGTTATAGGCATTCAAATTTGCAATGAAGGAAAAATCGAGTTAACAATAAAACGCTCAGCATTACTAGTTTTACTGTTCAAAAACAGCTTTCCGAATCGATGAATGAGGGTCTTCAACAAAGGTCTGCAATACATCTAATGACTTAACATCAATTGTAACAGTTCTCGGTCTACAAGTGCGAGGACGTTTCTTTACATTACCGGTTTCTTCAAATCGCTGTACTGTCTTGATCATAATCGATTTACTTATCGATTCTCCGTTCGGAGATCTATTATTAAATAAATCGCAATCCTCTTATTCTTTCGGTTTCATTTAAAGAAGGCATTGTTATATTTAAAAAAATAAATAAATGAACGAGGAAACTAATAATAAAACTTTCACAAAAAAAAATTTCAACTGCTAGACTACAGCTTAATTTTTACTAGCACTAACAAATTTTACCCTAACTAGTACAATAAAGGTGAAATGAGGAGTTAATAAGTTGCATTGTTTCAACATAATACAAACTGCATTGTTGTAAATTAACAGCTGATAAGTAACAAATATCAGCTGATATTAACACTTTGAAGTTAATTTTTATTTAATAAATAGTATCAGTTTATATAGAGGTTTAAAAATATATAATAATATAGACGTCTAAAAATAGTATCAGTTTATAAATGACGAAGGCATTAACAGAATAACGGGTTTCACCATTGTTTTTTTGTAAAATTTTAAATTGAAATCATGTGTCATATGTCCAACTTCCTATTTTAAAAAAATAAGTTTGATTTAATATGGTGGATCCAAGAAGGCGAACAAAAGTTAAAAATCCACCACAATAAAGATTTGTAGACTATGTAGATTACGTAAACTATGTAGAACTACGTATATACCTCTCAAAAAGCTGTTTCCATAGTTAAATATCACCTGGTATAACCGGATCACTAAAAACAACTTTCGTATGGAAGAAGTGGCGCGTGAATCACACACACATACAAGTTCCATTCCAAACTCGCGCGCAAAGATTCGTGTTAGTGGGCCGCAAAACATTGTTCTACGCGCAAAATTTAGAGTAAATATTAATATAGAATTTATTTTCCAATAAATATCCATTCTTTTTCTTATATTCATCAAAAAAAAAAAAAAAAAAAAATGCTACAGTTCAGCTTTATACTTATCCTTTTGATTTTTTTGTTTTATTACATCTAAGACTCCAAAAGCCACACTAAACCGTCCGTATTAATGGCCCTATAATAATTTAAAAGTTCAGTACACAATAACGATACCTTCCTTCGAATTTATAGTTTCAAACAAAATGTTTCCCACTACGATAACTAATTTATATCTAGATATGTCGCACTAACATCCGGGGAAACCCTCCAGGATGACTGAATAGAAATCAGAATACAGACAGGTTAAAACGTTAACGGGTTTTTCAAATATTATTTTTTTATTTTAGTTTTTCCATTCTTTTTATTTACCTAATTTTTTGGTTCGTACAAGGAAGTATTGTAATCGGGAAAATTTCGATTTTCAGATTTCAACGAAAATATTCATTTTGATTAGTTTCGGCTTGACGGTCTGTACGTAAGTATGTATTCTCGCATAATTCAAAACGAATACCATAGAATGTTGAAATTTTGAATTTAGGACTGTTGTAACATTTAATTGTTCACCTCCCCTTTTGGTCGTAATCGACTGGACCAAAAGTGCCCCAAAATCCAAAACACTTTGGATTTTGGACTTTTTCTTAACTGCAGTAATAAGCGCTCATAGAGAGTTTTTCAACGATATATCATAAGTGGTAATTATTTTCATTGGTTCCAGAGTTATAGCCAAATAAAATTTCAATTAATGAAATATTTGGATCTTACAAGGGGAAGACACATCGGTTCTAATTAGACTTCATTTCCTTCTCTTTTATAATTTTTTTTTTAAATTTAAATATATTGGTTTATTAACAATTATTAACCACTGATTGTAAAAGATTTTTTTTACAATAAATAATTCAATAAGAATAAATAAAAATATGAAAGAAAATCAGAAGTTTATTAGTGCAATAAAATGTTATGTACTTTTAAAAATGTGTATATGTAATATTTAATAGGCGTGGCGTACAAGGGAGTTATGTGGTGTACATCACATTTTTTTTTCCAGAAAAAAAGAATAGATTACTGCTGAGTGTTGTTCTCTTCACCTCGTTCATGTCATCACTTTTCACTTTTACTGGTTGTTATATTTTTAATATAAGGTTGTATTAAATACATACAGTCGTAAAAAAAAACTACGAATAAATTTTTTTAAATTATTTTGTTAAGTAAAATTTAAGATTTGTTTTCATATAAGTTTTTCCCGCACTAAAGTAACTGAAAATAATAGTAACCAAAAAAAGTTGTTCAATTGTAAAAGTTGGTGAACACTTTATAAATCTTAATCCATCTTTTTTACAATGAAAATAAATTGTGTTTGGTTCAATTTTATACGACATGTATATAATTAAATCAGGCATTATGAGTATTCTGCATTAAGAATTCAAATAAACCAATTGTATGCAATTAGTTTATTTGATCACACCACCGAAAAAAAAAATCTACCAATTAAAAAATACTTCAGAAGAAAAAAATAATAATCCAGTATTTTCAAAAAATACAAAAAAAAACGTAGACAGAACTGAAAGTAAACAAAGGATATGAATAGAAGACCAATAACAGGTGCAGGTATTCTGTATAGGAAACAGACAAGTAAGAACTTGTCCAAAAACAATCGTATCTTTACATGTTTACAGATTTTTTCAGGAATGAATAGAAAGTAACAGGTTATTTTTTACAGGTACAGACATGTCAAAGAGAACTAATTTTTAAACGAACCACCAAATTTTCGTTGCTACAACCCTTTAGTCGTCTAAAATTAGTATTAAGCAAAAATTAAAAAAAAAATTAATGAAATTAAACAAAACTGAACACTGAATTATATTTTTTCAAAGGTGAAAATGAAGGAATGTTAAATAATAATACTCTATGTGTAAAAGGATCTCATTTTATTATAAATACCATAATTATTTCGTTATCTTCAGTAGGAAAATTAATATAACCATTAATGTTAAATAAATATATTAATTAAGTTTTTCAAACATGGCACTGTTGGTAAAATATAATTATTATAAATATAATATTAAAAACAGCTTACCAATATATTATTTGACTTCCTCAAACGTTTTCGACTATTCTGCCATCTTCAAGAGGGATTAATAACAATTTAGAATTAAAATATATAATATAAAATTCACACGATAAAATTAGAGACACATCAATAGATCGTCATAAGATAAAAATTTTGTAACAATTGTTATGCTTATCTCTTACAAAACGGACATAATTATTTTCATTTAACTTATGACTTTAACGTTAACTAAATTTTTATCTTGTGATATAAATTATTATGTCTCTAATTTTATCATATTCTCTTTTTTCAAAACAATAAGGGAAAAAACAATTTTATAAATTGTTTTTTTATGATTTTGGTCTGCAAACCTTCCAGATTTTAGGTTTTTACTACAAATTTCCTTATACTGGATTTCCTTTTATAAATCTGCTTTTCTCTCAAATTATTTATGACTTCTGAAAAATTGACCGACCCCTGGCTAAATCAGTATTGTTTATAAATTTAAATCCTTTCATTATTACTATAAATTTGCCTGTTCTTGAAATATAAATATCTGTCGTGAAGTTTTTTTCAGTTTTTTGGTACATATAAGAATTATTTATTATTCTCTGCGATTCGTTTTCTTTTTTGGGTCCTAAAATTTTACTTTCCTTTTTTCTAATTTCTGCATTTTTATTTATTTTTTCTCCATTAAGTAACAGGAACAGTTTGAAAAATACTATTAAAAAATAAAAACTATAGATTAAACAAACACTTTAATTTTTTGAAATATAATAATTAATATCTACAATCCTAAACAAATATGTACGGTCAAACTTTAAGTTTTCAATTATTTCATAACTGGCAAACCATTCTTGTAAACCGGACTGAAATAGCTTAACAAAAAATCATAACCCATGAAATCAAATTAACAGGTAGTAAACGGATTGCTAATAATTTTAATTAAGGTCATTAATGTGTATTGTATTTGCACGCTCGCGTGGACATGTGTACGAAATTAACTTTGACTACTCAAAAGAAAGTTGAATTTACTATTTCCATAACCACAAACTCACACCATTTGAATTTGAGTGATTCAAAAATAGAACAATGCAATGAAAAATAATAATTTATCAGAACACTGCCTTATACTACTTATATATATATATATATATAAGACACACACACTGTAACACGAACTTTTTATTAGTATTCTAACAAAACTAATGGAAAAAGTTCATATAAACATATATCCTAAAATGCTTCGTTTGCGAGTTACGGCTAGTGAAAGGTTTCACTCGGATTTCAGCTACCCAGGTGAAATGAGGTCGTTCTAAAATTTGTAGGTTGTTAATTAACAAGAATTAATGATTTCTTATGGCTTTTGAACTGAAAAATCGAATACAATAAATCCCAAAACCGTATCTGCAGTAGGTTTTGAGAAATCTGGGGTGTTTAGAGACAATAAATTCCTCAAAAGAATATTTGTTTTGTATATAATATTTTTCATCCATCCCAAGACGCAAAAATCTAAAGGTGTTAGATTAGGCTAATTTCTTTGTTTTGTATTCTTTGTTTTATTGAACTTATCTTGCACCATCTTGTTCAAAATGAAATTCTGTACAAATTTTGTTAAAGGTTTTATGTGTTTACTACCCGCATAACATAGTTATTGTACGTCAAACATTAAAAACAGGGTTTTTTACCCCAATTAATTGGTTTTCACCCCAGATTTCTCAAAAACTACTGCAGATACGGTTCTGGGACCTTTTTTACTCGATTCTTTTAGGTCAAAGGCATTAAGAAATCACTATTTGTGCTTCAATTAACGTCCTAAAATTTTTAGCACGACCTCATTTCACCTGGGTAGCTGAAATCAGAGTAAAATCTTTCAATGGCCGAAAACTCGCAAACGAAGCATTTTAGGACATCCGTTTAAAAGTACTTTTTCCACTTTTTTTTATGAATAGAATTGGTTATGAAAGTCCCGGGAGAAAGTCGTGATACACTCTGTGAATATATATATATATATATATATATATATATATATATATATATATATATATATATATATATATATATATATATATATATATATATATATACACATGTGTGTGTAAAATTATATAAATTAATTTCTACATTTAACATAAAACTGTTGAATTTATTGTCTAAAAACTTGTAATTTTGTTCTAGAAAATAATTGGATGCTTTTTCTTTTTTGGACATCCAATTACAGTAAATTCTGCCAATAATATTCTGTCTTAAAGCAACGGTGATGACTGTCAAAATAAAAGGTGCACAGGTTCATAATTAATAAGTTCTTTCTTTACTTTTTTATTAAAAAAAATAAATCATAATGATTATACTGATTACCTAAGCTCTGCGTTTGAAATTTTTTTTTTACCTGAACGTAATGAACATATTTACACAAATTTAGTATTTACACATCTTTGGATTACTTTTTTTTCTTTTAATCTGAAAACGATGTGATAACATTATTTGCCGAAAAGAATCAAGACGTACGCAAAAGAACTGAAAGTTACTATTTGTAACAATAAAGACAAACCGTCATTACTTAAAATCAAAACAATATACAAAAGAGAATATCTTAAGAGGAAAATAATGCAAAAAAACCAATTAATGATATAACCCTACTTCTGTGAAATAACAGTTTCACGCACATACCGATTTCAGTTTACAAAGTTTTGTTAAGAGGAAGCGCTTACACGAAGTACAGTAAGTTTAAAAATACATAACTGCTTTTTTTAATACTTTCTGCTTTTACGTATATGAATCACAACCCATTAATACCGTGAATGATTTTTTTAAGTGCCATATTCCTGATCGACTATTATTCTTAGTCAACATATCAAGTCTATTGACGGGTTTGCCAAGTAATATAATTAAACAATCGCAGCCCCGAAAAAAGACGTCAACCACTTCCGAAAACAACAGGAAGCATTCCTACTTACCACAAAAAAGGAGTTACGCGATTTCTGTTGTCTACTTCATTAAGTTGAACTTACTACTGCACGTCTAAGCACGCGAAGTATATAGGTGATATTAAGCATTATACATGCCCCTTTCATCATTGTTTAATCAGTATAATTTTCACTGAGTAAGCAACTTTTGGTACTCAAGCTTTTAAACTAAACTGTAACTAACCAAAAATTACACAAAAAAAATACACCGCATCAAAACTGTATAAAACTCATTTTTTCCACGAAACGACTTGTAAGATGTAACCCTTTACGGAGTAAACAATTCTTTCGCGGTAATAATACCTATTTTGGACAATAAAACGCCAAAAATTTTGTAAACCTTTCAAAGTATATTTACTCAGAGTTGTTATAAAACACAACACTTTGCTAGCATAATGATAACGATCACTAAATCCTAAAGAATCCAACATTATGGAATAAAATAACTTATTTTTTTTACAATAGACAAAAATTTTACATACCACTTAACATTAATATATTAAATAATAATAACCCGATGTACCACTCTCTGTGATGAATTGATACTTATTTCATCTAAATTAAAAACCGATCCGATTAAGAAATTATGACAGCATTTGTCAAAAAAAAAAAAACGTTTCATTTTCATAGCACATAACTTTGTAAAGATTTTTACTGCTCAATCAATCAGAGCAAGAATACGTTTTTTTTTTCATTTTGTATAAATATACAGTAACGTCAAAACGAAAAGAAACTAAAAAACGACGGGAATCAGCGTAGAAATAAGAATCATGAACGGCTTGTATTCAACACGAATAAACCACCAGGCCAAGATAAGATCACTGCGCTGAGAAACAGCATATGAATACATAAACAAATTACCTATTTATATATATATGCGCGCGCGTGTGTGTTTGTGTGTGAAATCCCTCACTCACTCTACACTTATTTTCAACTTCCTGAAAGCTAAAATTTGTAATATTCATTTATAAAACCTAAACAGGAACGAAAAACATAAATTACCTTGATTACTAACCTTTCAGAAGTTAAAAAAATGGTGCGAAACGTTAATTAAAAAATTATCTATTTTATTATCTTTTTGGGACTTAAGTATATGAAATGTTTTATCATTCCTGAAGAAATAATAAATAATAATCATTGATGAAATTATTCTGATTAACGAACCATGAACGAAATTGAAATGGCGTTATATCAGAATGTATACGTAACTTGTTTTCTATCTGACTGAATTTGAGTATCAAACTTAGTACGGTTATTATTAAAACGGGGGCTACTAATAAATATTGAACTAAGGTCATACCTGAAGAGATTATTAAATTTCATTTCAACTCCAAATAAAACATCGACCGAAGGGTTTACCCAATACAAATTAAAAGTTTGTGGTATCTCTGGATATATATTTCTTACAACACAAAGTCGTATCAGAAAAAAACTCACAGAGGTAAACATGACCAACCCACAAGGTTAGTATAGTAGTGAACTCGTCATCGCAAATCAGCCGATTTCGAAATCGAGAGTTCTAAGGTTCAAATCCTAGAAAAGGCAGTTAATTTTATACGGATTTGAATATTAGATCTTGGATACCGGTGTTCTTTGGTAGTTGGGTTTCAATTAACCACACACATCTTAGGAACGATCGACCTGAGACTCTACACGACTCCAATTCATTTACATATCATCCTTTGAGTAATACCTTACGGTGGTTCCCAAGGCTAACCATAGAAATAAAGAGTTTAACGGAAGCTGATTTAAAAATTTCCCTTATCATACACGTTAAAATTAGCCGCTTTAAACATTTTACACATATACCTCTTATAAGCCCTCGGACGAACAACACACAAAAACTTTGGACTTAATATTTAAATATATACTCGAATTACATTTTGTTACAAAATAAAGATATAGAACAGTTTATGAGTTTATTATTATAGGACTGTTTATGACTGTGTGTGTGTGCATGGTGTGCGATTGGTGTGTTGCTGCTGTATGCTGAAGTAAGTTTTGACGAATGTGGTTAAGGGGATAAGTGTGACTTGTGACGTGTACCGACGTGTGTAGTTTGAGGTTATGTTGTGTTATGTTTGAGATTTGAGATGTTTGAGGTTTGTGTTATGTTGTGTTGCGTGTGTGGTGCGCTTTTGCCTTATGTCATCTTGTTCGTGTGTGCGACTTTCTACATGGTATTTGATTGTGTGTGTGTGTGTGTGTGTGTGTGTGTGGGCGTATTACCCTGTTTCTGATGAAATACACACCAACTGTACCAGGAAGTAGGTAGACAGGGGCGAAGGTTTAGTCGGTAGTGCGCAGGAATACATATGCACATAATATCATTTTGCAGAAACAGTTAGCGAGTCTGACACTGCTTCGGTGTCCGTAAATAGAGTTCCTCCACCTCTTTAAAAAAAAAAAAAAACTCCATTCTACTTGCTTAAATAATACTTTAGTCATATAAATACTTTGGTCATACGTCGAAACACAAAACAACTGAATTGTTGAATATTGCTTCTTTGAAGAGCATAATAATAATGGCTGTATTTTAACTATTACATTTTCCAAACATTTAAAGGACTGTACTGCAGTTTTTGTCTTAAGTTTATAGTGAGCTGGTGGCGTTCCATGAAACTGAGAACTGCTACCTTAAACCAAAGCTGTGATTATATAACCAAAGCTGTGAACTGAAAATAAACAAAGCTGTGATTATAGATACGTAAGACAGCCTTATTTCAATTTCAGATAAATTCTACAACATAAAAAAGTAGTATTCACTCGATCTTAAATAAGCTATAGTATGATGACAAAAAAGTATTTAAACCAAAACATTACAATATATAAATCTACAGAAGAAAAACAGAATCGATAGTTTAAAGGTTTAGCAAATAAAAAAGATATTGATTTGTTTTTTCTATTTTTACAGATGCGTAGTTAAGACACCTGCTATTGGTGAATCCTTTTAGCAATCTCTTTAAATTGTAAAGGAATATGAGTAAGGAAAATAACAACAAAAGAAAGATTTGAAAAGGGAACTTTTTGTGGCGCACACCTGTCGTTACCAAGCAGGTAGGTTCGGAAAGACCCTACCTTTTTTTAACCGACCCAAGCGCTATAACATAGTCCTGTCAACTATAGACTACAAGCATTACCATATTCTATCGTCTCACACACCTAACCTTCCTCTGTGTTCTGATGATAGATCAACAACCATCTGCACCGACGATTGTTTATACATAGTAACAAAACAAACTGTCACAAAATTCTTATGATATGACTTAGAACAGAATTATTTAACATATTGGATATATTAAGACTGTATTAAACACGTTAAAAGTCTGACCGAAAAATAATACATTTATACACATTAAAGAACTAACGTCACAAATACGAATAGTTAATGTTTATATAAATTTGATTTGCTCGATTAATTCGCTCACATATTTCCCGAACTAGAAATAGAAAAAAGTAATCTTTGTTGACTAAAAAATCTAGTAAATGTAATACAGATCAGACTTTTGAGATGTCTTTATAAAAACCCTTTCATAACTGTGCAAGCTGAAATTTGTTCAGCAGATGTAAAAATGAAAGTTTTTCTTTTACGATGGATGATTATTTTCAGGAGTAAATGCCCACAGCACTACAAAAAACATGTTACGTAGAAATCTGGATCAGTATTGGGAAAAAAATCTGTCCGAAACAGTCTAAGTACTGCTATAAAAACCAAATATGCTAGTTATTAACAGTTTTCAAGTTTATTTGAAGTTAAAAGAAGATAGACTGTCGGAAAATATGATAAGAGTTATCATTATTTGGGTATGAGATCAATAAAGCAACAGGTAAGTTCAAATTAAAAGTTTTAAAAACAAAACGAATACTTTTTAGATATGATTTAGACTGTGGAAAGTACACATGAACCAACTTCTTGGAGCAAAAACACAAAACCATCGACACGTTCCTTAAGAAGTGTATTTAACTGTTGAAGCGTCAGGTGAAATGCAAGGAAATTATTTCAGAAGCCTTTTAAAAACTGTTCGTTCCTAACGTACGGAGAATAATATTTCTGTTAACAAGAAATTGATAACACGAATGGTGACAACAATATACGGGTGATTCAAAAAGTACTCCGCAAATTTAAAAGAATATAAAAATTTAATGAGATATGTTACAGATTCGGTTGAGGTCTAATTTCATAGCAACACACATCAAGTTTTGACTCGCATAGTTGATTAGTACCGAATTCAGCCACCAGCGCTGTTAAAAATGGATACATTTAATTATTTACAGGTGCGGAACGTGCTCGCTGTGTTTTTGTTTCACGATTTGCAGTCGATAACTGCAGTTCAACGAAATGTTTGTACAGTACGGTTGGAAGCGTCCTATTAGGCATACAATTTACTCTTTGCACCAAACCTTAGTTGAGACAGATCGTTCTTCTTCCAAGAAGCAACCGTAAATGGTATAATTTACCCGGACACGATTCCAGTTTTTCTAATTCCTCGGTTAGACGAAGATGGACGCTATTACTATCAGCAAGATAGAGCACCATCTCACTAGCTGGGTCGTAGGTATGTTCACGACGAATGGAACGCAAGGGATCCTGTTGGAAGGTGAGGAGAGCTGGAGAGGTGTGGAAGATTTCACTAGGAAGGTGATGGCGAAAACTACATGCTGCAGAGGAGTCTCCTAAAGGAAGGAAACGTCGTTGGGTGCCGGGTCGGACAGGCTCGCGGCTGAGCTCTTTGGGGGTCTCCTGAGCATCTGGAGTTTGCCTTGGTGCGACGAAGCCGTGGGAACTCCGTTCGAAGTGCCAAATGGAATCTGTCGCTGTTACATGGGAGAAAGATAGTTTCGTTTGGTAAGTACTGTGTTTTGACAGTATTTTTGGGTGTTTCATGTAGCTTTATTGTTGCTGTTTTGCGTTTCGTGAGTTTTGTTTGTGTGACATGTGTGTTTTGGTTGTTCCTTGATCTGTTGGCGTTTGTGTGCGTGGTTTTTGATGTTTTGGCTTAATTTGTTGTCCGTGTGTGACTTTTGTTTCGTTTTGTGATGAGTACGCGTTTGCTTTGGAGTTTCCTGTTGTGTTTGCGGTGACAGTTTGTGTGTGTGAGCGTTTCCCCCTTCCTGAAGTAATGCCACATAAGCGGTTTTCAGAAGGGGTGGAGGTTTAATCGGTAGTGTGCAGGAACACATACGCACTTAATAACATCTTGCGGAACCTGTTAGCGAGCCCGACACTGCCTAGGCGCCCGTAAATGTGGTTCTCCCACCTCCTTAAAAAAAGGGGGGTTTTATTAAAGATCGGGTTTATTGACTACCAAGCAAAGAATGCATGATATCACAAACACACCGCTCCCTATTTATATTGAAAAATCAGCTCCCCCACCGAATACTCCCTTACTACCGTGAATCTTGACCAGAAACATTGATCACACCATTGACCTTTGACCCAACCTACCCTGAACTTTGACCTCATACCCATTCTTTAGACGGTAGTCAAGTTTTTGTGGCAGATCCGAAACTTTATGTGTACTGTTTACACATTTCTTTTACTGCTACTTTAAGTAGAACCGGGTAACATTAAAACTAAATAATATTTACTTTTAATAGCCAATATGTAACAATTATAATACTTACGTTATTATTTATCAATATCAACAATTTTCTAGGTTTCCTAACCTTAAAAACAGGATATGCGCTTTACACAAGTAAATATAGTACAGACGTACAGAACCGTTCAGTAATGAAAATGGAATACGTTGAAAGGCATTAATTAAATACAAAAGGAATGCAATAGCGCATAAAACGTTATGCGCGATTATTTTTTTCTTTTTGTTTATAGCATCACCAAGCTATGGTCATTAGTCCGTGGAAATTGGTAGCGTATGAAAAGATGCAATGCCTGACCGGGATAATGGTACTGAATCGAATTTTATATTTCAATGTTATTTTCTTGTTAAAACATGTTGTTAAATTTACTAATAATTTATTTTTCCTACTTTGAAAAAGACAAATTTCATTGTACTTTTCAACATTAAAAAACATAAATTTAAAAACAAATGTAATGGATGACGAGTAGAGTAGCAAAGTACTAAATACTCATTTAATCACGGAATTAAATGAGTATTTTTATAAGAGTTAAACCACGCGGCTTACAATAATTAGTGTTTTCATGAAATTTTTATATTTACCCTAAAAATAACAAATTTTTAAACCTGTTCTTTTGTTATATCTGACATTTATAGGCTGTTAATTTTATCAGCTTGACTACATAAGTTCTATTTAATACGTTTCGAAAGAATTGCTCATTTCCACCTCCCCTTTCCTGTTCGTTTTGTGCTGCCTGTTTGTCCGATATAAAAGTAAAGTATTCGTAAAGACTACAAATATTTTTTTATAGATTCTTATAAAGTTGTATTTACAGGAAATACACTTTTATGAGTAGAAAATTTTATTACTTTCGTTGTGCAATTTAAATGTAATTTTGTTATTTAAATTTCTGAAGACGCAATGCGTTGTGATATCAGGTTAAGACTTAATATTAAAAATAAATGTTTCATACGCAGACCCTACATTTTGTTGTATAAAAGTAATGATACAATCAAACAGAGTGATTTAATACCCAATCACTACTATTGCTTTGTCAATAATAAATAATTTTTTTTTCTAATTTAAACTATTTAAGAAATTTTGAAATTTAAAAAATGTGTTACCAATTTAGAATAGTAAATCGACTGTATATGCAATTAAAATAACGTTTCAAAAATGGAAGTTGAGAATATATTAAGTTAATAACTTATTTTGGGCCATTAATTCCAACAATAACTGTTAAAAGTTTGTTACTGGGTGTAATTCTGAACACGAAATAAAATAGTTATTAGGGGGCGCTGTACCGCGTTCTATTACTACAGCGATTTTTCCGTTTTTGCAACTTTGTTAACAACCCGAAGATGAAGGCATTTATCGAGAAACGGCTTTCGTCATCATTTTTCTCGTCAGTTTTACATTAAAATAATTTTTCACACATCTATCGACCTTCCTATTTAAAAGAATATTTTGATTCAGTTTGGCGGATCTAAGATGGTGGAAAAAACTTTTAATGCCATAAATAGTAATTCTGTAATACATAAGCACTTGTTTCTACCCTCTCACATAATACATCGGTTTTGAAACGTAAAGCCGTTTCCATACTTTAATATCATCCTGTTATTAATAACGAGATAAATAGTTTTAACGATACTTTTAATGATAATAAAATTAATACTGCCCTTAAATGAAAGATTTATTATCATTTAAATACTTTTTTAGAATTAACTTACACAATAAGTGTATTATTATATTAGCATTAAACAACAGAATAAGAAAAGTATCCTTAGGGTGAATGAGAAAGGTAGAGAGAGATTAATGACTATTTTTTTAATACGCTATCGCAATTCATTTATTAAAATGATCATAAAAAGGGGATTTACAACTATAATGTTTCACCTTCAAATGCGAAACACTGAATCAAATCAAACATACTAATATTCAAATGCGATAATGCTTAATGATATCGCGTAAATAAAGAAAAATATAAAATAAATAGTAATGTATACGTATTATAAATATTACTTCCTGTATTTTAATGACTTCCAATGAGAAAATGTTTATTTCTTAATTCAACTACATATCCTTGGTAAAATGTATACCTGATTATAACATTCTTATGGCGTAACCATAAAAGGAAGGACAACAAATTAAAGACACTAGGTTTTATTCATTAAAAGTAACATTTGCATCGATTTTATAAAATTTGAAATTTATTTTGATGCCCCTATTATTTTCCTTCTAGGTAGATTTCATAAGAAAGCTACCTATTGTAATGAGTACCATGATTCGACTTCCGGAAAATTTCGATATATCTTCGCGTTTCACATCCACCAGACCCCAAAACCACCGCCAATTCAAAAGTTTATATATATATATATATATATATATATATATATATATATATATACACTTCAATTTCTTGTAAACACGATAACTGCCGTAAATTTGTGCCAATCACTTTCAAATTGATACATAAAATATAACCATCCAAAATCTCCCTTGAGTTCGTTAATGGGCAAAATCGATCCATGGGGGTGGAAATGGTTTTTTTTTCGAAAAACAAAATATCTATAACTTTCATATTAAGTAAAGTATCGAATTCGTTTGAAGTTCCTACTATTCTTTGGATAAGGGCCTAAAACTTATCTACGTAGTTTTATGATATCACAAACCATTGGCCCAGGGGGTCGAAAAAATGAGGTTTCGAAGACAAAAAAGACTTACCTCCCTTAATAGGCACAGTATCGAATCGATTTAAAGTGGTCATTAGTTCTCTAAACATTACCTAAAACTTTTGTCTGAAACAATTTTTAATATGACCAACCCTTACGGCAAGGGATGACCAAAATGTTGCTATTATTGTAAGAAGATGGGGCTTGTTGCATGCTAAACATGTGAAACTTTTTTCACGTGCAACCATTGTTGTATTGAGTAGATTTGAAGTTTTTCTTAGCTTTAAGGTAGAACTCTTTTTTATCCCCTACTTAGCACCGGTGAAATTTACCTCTGCCTTCCGGCGTGCCGAAAGGAATTTTTTCATGGGTTTATTGTTACGTCCTATTAAGTTTGAGAAAATAAAACTAACCTTCACTACGAATTTGAATTGCTAATAACAGGAATAAGTTTATTTTCTCGTCCAGACAGTGGCTAATTCAGATCCTTATAGACAAAGACTGTAACAATGAGAAAAAAAACGCATAATACTGCATACGAAATAAATAAATTTTAATAGATTACTATTAAAATCTAGTAATTACTGTTATCGTAGAGTTCTTGATAAAAATCATTTTTAACTTTGTTTTATAGTATCCAACATATTTATAATGAAACTGAGATTGTTGAAATAAAAATACTAAGCCCAAACCAGGAATTTATTCCGTTCAACTGGATTAAAAATAAGTTTTTACTTCAATCAATCTTCCTTTCTCTTCCCACAAAAGAAAATCTTACTTCAATGGCTAACAAATCTGAATTATGATAAATAATTAACAGTAAACAAGTAATATTAAAACAAAATATTAAGTTACAAAAATTGAAGATATCCGTTAAACAATTTACGAGCAAACTGGTCGAAAATATAGCAATCAATACAAAAAATTATACAAATGTGTTATATTGATTTACTAATAATCTATATAGAACTATCAATTATAGTAACAAACAAAAGAGTATTACGGCTGTGTTTATCGCCGTATAATCCCTAGTTTTAGAACAACATGTATTTTCAGTTCTCATTCATAAATATTTCATAGTTTTACATATTATTTGTTTTTTTAAAACTGAATCATACATACAAGTATGAACGACAACGCTGTTTATAGCTATTAAAGAAAAAGTACTCTTTGCGAGAGAATTTTGTGAATAGTAAATCTACAACTTCTAGAACAAAGAACTGTAGGATATTAGCAGTTCAAAAAATGTTATTTCGTACTCGAAATATTTAGAAGAAATGGTTTCAAACGCTGTTGTGTGTGTGCGTGTGGAGATTAAAATGCTTTTCTTCAATTGTTTTGGTTACAAATTCCAAACTATAAACACACACATGAAACAAACTAGAAACTAACAACATTTTGTTTTAGTTTTGAGCCCAACTATGAAGCGAATAAAAAAATTAATCCTGCGATATACAGCACGCTAAAATAGAATCTTCCAACTACTAGGTTATATCGAGCAAACAATGACTTATACTAAAAAAATTCTTTAGAGCGACTTTTGTTAACATTTTTAAATATAATTTTCGTAGCATATATTTTACTTTCACATCTTCACAAGAAAATGAAATGTAAATATATAAATATATATATTTATCAGTACGTGCATCTAGTGCAGCTTTATAAAAACTGAATTCATAGGCATTTATGTCCCTTGTTTATGTAGCGTGTCTATACAACTTTGCAATCCTAGATCAAAATGCCAAGGTAAATACGACTAAATAATGATGGTCAAAAGGTAATATCAAGAAGCTGACAGAATTACATATAACTGGTCGTAGCAAACCTCGAACTATCAACTCTTCATGAGAAAACAACCTTTTGTACAACTTCTAAAAAAAGGGTGCAGAAAGTGTACACCGTATGTACACTTTCTCACTGAATCGATTGCACCCTTAAAAATAATATCACACAATTTTTAAAAACTTGCTTTATACTTTTTAGTCATTCTTTAATCAAATTATTATCATATAATGAATAAGTTTAATTAGTAGGTTAATTTGGATTTTAAAATATATATATTGAAATTTCTAATATATTTATAAAATAACAAATTCTCAATCAAACATTTACTATACAAAGTAACGAAATAATGAAGTTTTTGATTATTCAAATAGAATTGTAAATTAACAAAACTTTTTTTTCTTATATCTAGTTTACAAATTTACCACCGTACGGGGAGATGTTTGCAAAAGAAATGGTGGAATATTGTATAGTCACCCGACCTTAAAAACTGTGCAAAATTTCATCAATAGGCAATGTAAGAAAGTATGTTAAATTATTACACCTGTTTCCTTAATTTACCCCCGTACGAGGGGGGGGGGGATGTTTGCAAAAGTAATGGTGGAATATTGTATTGTGCAAAATTTCATCAATCGGCAATGTCAGGAAGTATGTTAAATTAAGGATGCAAGATTTGAGGACAAACATGAAAAAAACATTATGAATGAAAATAAAGTAAGTAAAAAACAAGTAAGCCTTTGTTCAAGTTTCTTTCAATCTGTTCGTTTTGGTAATTAATTTAACAAATCTCAATAGATATATGAAATAACAGCTCCATTGATTTTTATTTTTAGCCTAATATGAAGCGAGATATTTATCCACACTTGATATTTTTACCATGATTTATACAAAATTTAATGAATTCTTCAAACAGGTTTCCCAAACACAGTTGAAAATATTTTAACGTTAAAGTACTTTCAAAAAAAAAAGTTTCGATATCCGTAGATTTTAATATTTATTTTCCAAACATCTACAAAATTAAAATTGAATAGCTTGGTTATAGAATTTGCATATTCTTAAATGAAATCTCAATAATTTAGCCCGTAAAATATTAGTAAAGAAAAAAGTATTATCAATATATGTACAACAAAACTTTTACATACAGTGTACCATTCCTTAACTCTGCTGAACTTCGTATAAAAAAAAACTATTCATAAAAAGAATTAACGCATTTCTTTGTAAATACTCAGAACAAATCTCAATAAACTTACTTTGAACGTAAATAAACATCTCCTCATAAATGCCAACTGAATACAAAGCAACCCGCAAACGATCAGTTGACTTGTTACTTGCTGCTTTACCAACACGACAAGGGTGGTGTAAACAAAACTTGTAAACGATATAATTATAGGGGATGGAATATCTTATACAATTAAACATTTACTCACCTATTATTATGAAGTAATATGTAACAAAATCTATAATAATACGTAAGAATCGCTATTTATTATGTACAATAGCTTTCTAATCGCACCAAAATTACACTGACATGGACGAAATTATTAATAAATTTACGATGACAAAGAGCAAGCCGTTTTCCTTTGTTCTAGACCTGTTTTTCCGTTGTAATGAATATTTATTTATTATAATATCCGATTCATTGAATTACGGCTTAATTTTATTTTAATAATATCTTATAAACCACAAATAATATATAAATTGAATAAATTTTGATTAATTTAAAATAAAATACAAAACAAATAGGTTACCCTGTAAACAGTTATGACTACATCATAGGAAAATAATTAAAGCTATTAATAAAATTTTAAAAATAAACTGGTAACCTTGAAAAAGTATAGAAAAAATAATGTTCCAACACGTGATACCTTATCAGCGTTAAATAATGTAATTTTACAATAATATTTCCGTAATTGTACCGCAGAAAGGAAACGAATAAGTCTGATGAAATCAAACCTGTCATGTGATTTATGTAACAATTATTAATGTCACTGACTTGATTGATAATAATCGAATTTACCGATATACTATTCCGAACTGATCTAACCTCATACCAATAATGTTAAAATTCTCTATCCTCAACACACAAGCCTATTATTCATGTAAAACGCACACGGAAGATTTTATAAGGAATTGCGTTCTATCTAATATTTTTAAACGCAAAAGTTTTTTTATAAAATCGAAAATGTAAGTTACAGTTAATTTTAAGCAGGTTTTATATCAGTAAGTTAATAACTTTATAAAATAATTATAAAAACGTAGTCGTTTAACTAGAGGCCAAATAGTAAAGATCTATAATTTCTTGAGCAACAAATCAAGACTAAATGTGCCAATCTTTCAATTAACCAATCTTCCCCTTTTCTAAAAACTTTATCTTCTATAATTTATTCAATACATAATTAACTAAATCTGGATGTTTTAGTACAAGACCCGACGACCTAGATTTATTCTTTACAAGATTCTGCTCCCTCCTATTCATCTAAGGATTTCTTCATTTTAAATTTTATTGACCTACCTAATAAGTTTGGAATAAACACTTTATATTAATAACCACATTCCAAAAATAAATATTTTCAATAATTTATTTCTAATTCTTAGATTTATATCTGAAACACATAGAATTATGTTTTGGATGAAAGATCACTTTGTTTTTCCTATTATAGTGTATGCTTTATATAAACAAAAAAGCTGACAACACAGTTATAGGACTTTCCCGTCACGCGGCTTTTTTCTGATGCACGGTATACACACAGGTTTATAATTTTGGTTAAATATTATATTTTATTTTTATTTAATTCAATGATTCTACAGCGCGCACGCATACCGCATTTCATTCGCGCAGGTGTGGCGGTACTAGCGACCATTTTAAATATTTTTGTACACTTTAAATATTTTTCTATCGGTCACCTGTGACGTTACAACATAGCAACAGGAAAACGAAAATAAGACGACAACAGCAGCTATAAGTAAGTGCTACAAAGCGCTCCTTGTGGTGAGAGGGGGTACCAATGATACAGTATACACACTTAGCCACTAGTTTATTTAAAGCATTTTTTTGGGATAAGGGTGCGATTTTAATTAGTTTTTGTTGGAGATATTATTTTTTAATTGTTAGCAACTGTGCCTAAGAAAAATAGACTTTAACTAGGCGAAATCTCGAGATACTGAGGGTGATCTTGCTCTACTTCACCACCTTAACCTTTTAAGTTGAAAATTTAATGACATCAATGCCCCATATATAGAAGTAATCTATCCAACTTCGGTCCGGTAGTTCTGGAGATATAAGATGCTTTAGAGGCCAACACCGAACACACACATACACACGTACATACGAACATCCGGAAGATTTTCATACGGTTTTTTGGATACCTTAGGTGTCAAAAAAGTAAAGATCCGTTAAAAACCGCATACGCCCAAATTGGACCGATTACAATACTTTTCTTCTAAAGCTATAGCGCTAGACGGGAAAGTAAAAAACAAAATCATTTCCTCGGAAAATTTTGCTCCGGTTATCCACATCTTTCAGTTGCGCAGTATTCAAACTCTAAAATAGGTAAGCTTTGTCAACCAGCCCTTATTGGCAATCAAGTAGTTCACACCCTCAACGACTACTGAAACGGTTATTGTTCTCTTTCAGGAATTACTTTTATCTGTAAAGAATACTTACAGGTAAAGAATTTAAACAGACTATCTAGGAAAAGTAATAATAACAAACTAAATCAGCTAGAAAAAATCCCTCCTACATTACAATTTGTGTGCTAAAAAAATTAACTTAAGAAAAAGAAAAAAATAAAGTTTTCAAGAACTTAGTAGATCTGTTGAAGTAGGTCATATTGTATGAGCACTCTTAATACATAATTATAAAGAATCAATTAACAATCCGTCAGAAAATACGGAGAAAATGGATGACAGTATAGAAGAAAGAAGAGCTTACCTAATAAAAGAAGATTGAATGACGTCACTAGAAACCCGACAACAGTAGATGTGAAAGGTTGAAGGAGAAAGGACTGAAGAAGGGCAGGTTAGGAGACCGAAGGCTGTAGATCCAGGATAAGTAAATACGTATACATAATTCAGCAAAAATGTTTTGTTTTATATAAATATAGGCTAACTTCAGATTAAATTAAAATAGAGTTGTTGATAATATCTACTCCTTCCAGAAGTACAAAATGGCTTAGACGGTAGATGACGTACCGCTCGAAAGTTAAACACTTATTTTAGAGAAGATATTTACTTTTATACACCGACGCAAGTTTATATTGAAAATACAGGGTAACGAAAATAACTATGGTCATAGTTTTTAAAAAATCTACCAACGAAAGAAACCCCGACTGAACGAATGAGTGAGTTATGACAGACTCTGTCGGTCTAATGTTTGTCGTTACGCTTCCACATGTACCACCAGAGTTAAGGCATCAATTTGTAACGGTCACAGCCATCAAGCCCATTTCATTTTTGCTGTTTCTAGAACGAGGTCTTTTACTAGTTTACAAGAAGAAAATTCACTACCGTACAAACAATTAAATAAAAATTGTATCTATTTCTTTTTTTTTCTTCTTCTTCCTACAAAGAAACAGCTTGAGGAACCGGTAAATAAATATATTTGTAACCAGCAGATTCGTAGTTTAAAAATACTTTTGATCACGGCTAATCAACCATAAGTTTTAAACTTTGTAGCTTTGTTTTTTTAAACTTGTAGCGTAAGATCTATGCCTTTCATCCGGAAGTTGTGAATTTTTTAATTCGCTAAAAAAATTCATTAACATTCTTCGGTAGCAGTTCCAAGATGCGAGCCAAAACAAACGGAATACAAAGGAGTTAATAACTGATGAGCTTTCTCTCCTTTGAAGAAGATCGGCTTGCGTCATTCCTAACTAACCATTTACCACTCTATCCAATGTTACAAAAAAAAGAGATTATAGATTAAATTAAGTTTTAAAAAAATGTATACGGTAACCTACGACAAAAATGAAAGCTTTTCTCATCCTTATTTACACAAAAATATTTAAAATATTCCTAACTGATAAAAAAAAAAAAAAAAAAAAAAAAAAAAACAGCAAAAATACGAAAAATTAATTTCAGCTAGTTGATTTATTCGTTATAACAAGATTCTAATTCAACTGTACTCCAGTTCGATTCCCGGCATGTTTTTTCCATTTCATTCATATGATCTACATTTTTAAAGCATACGTTTAACATTTCTGATATCACAGAAATAAAATTAAATAAATAAAACACTTCAATTTTATGAACTTCGAAATTAATCTGGTTACATCAACTCCACAATCACTTAATTTTTTTTCATTTTGTTAAATTACAATGCTTCTAATTTCATCATTTATTATGCGGCTATTACTGTTATTTTCTAAAACAGAACTTATTCATTTCAATAGAACTTCATTTATTATCGGTAAATTGTTTAATGTAAAAATTTACTTTGTTTAATGTATTTGTCAAAAAATCGTTTTATTACATATATCTTGTGGTGTCATTATAAAATTAATATTTTGTTTATGTCTAATGACTTCGCATTAATTACAATTTACTATTATCAATTTGTTTTCAACTGAATATTGTAATAATTGTTTACTGAAATTTACATAACGTACAATAACGGGTATGTGAGAATATACACAGGTTACCGAACACGTAGTTAAAGCGACTGAACAAGGTTATCTCTCGCTCACATGTAAACAGAATCACTTCTGCTGCCTCATCTGGAAAAACGATACGTTCTGTCAAGTTAACATTTTCTACGCTCAATCAGTCATGTCTATAAGTCCAGCATCCAATTTTTTCCGTTTACATCACTTCACAAAATCATCTTAAAACGTTTAAAATTAAAAAGGAAGCACGTAAATTATTAATAAAACTTGGAACTAATATCGTAAATATATAATATCTGTCAAAGAGAAACTCTCAAGAATTATTTACAAAAATAAGCAACTGCATGCGCATTTTGACTGTCAAACAGTCACCAACCGTAGACTGGCGCTAAACACTACAGATTATAGGTAGTAGGCATCGTAAGAAAACAAATTCAATACACTAGAAATTTCTATAATTATTTATAAAATAATACAAACTGATAATTTATTTTTTTGCTTGATATTGCCATATAATGTTGAAGTTTGTGAGTGAGATATGAAAATTGAAATCTGTAGCTATGAAAAAAAATACCATGCCTGAATCGGGATTCAAACCCGCAACCTTCGGATGAATGGCCGAGTCACCAACATTCCACCACGGAATTAAAATACAATATTAAGAAAAATAATAACCTATTTTGCTGTGGACAATACAAATCGAAAGAAAAAACGGACATAATTTTATTCATTTTTATAATAAAAATAACCTTTTCATGTAGTTGATAATATCTACAGGTAATAATCTAACTATACACACTTCAATTCACAAAATGATTTCGAAATACACTATAAGCATTAATAACTTCAAAAATTATAAATAATTTTTTTCTTATAACAATTAACGGTTTTTAACATTTTCCTTTCTCGGTAAGCATCGTATATGATATTTGTTATTCTTAAGAGGCTACACCATTTGTATCAAACCAACCAACATTTAAATCTTATGTAAATGAATCAATAATAATTCGTTATCCTAGAAAAAACTCAAATATAGACTTACCTAAATATCATCATCGGTTCAACGTACGAGATCTCATTCTTATAGATATGATTTGTAATTTCTTTTTCGGTAATAAAATAAATAAAAAATAATATTCCGAGTTAGTTTTTATTTTTGAATCTACTGCCGAATGAAATTTTAATTTAAGATAAGAGATAAGTAAACGATATCGTGTTTCAATTACGGATTACAAAATGTTTTATTTTTCTTATTCTGAAGGTATGTTGTACGGTATTATTTTTTTTAATTCGTATTGGTTATGGGATAATAAATAATTATTAATTTCATTTTTCTGTATTAATTATTGAAAAAATATTAATTATGATATACGCAGTTAATTTTTTTAAGGTATGGTGAGAATATTTTGTCAATCGAGTTTACTCGATAAACGCGAAAGAAAAGATATCGAAGTGTAAACTGACAACTCGAAGGCTGTTTGGTTTATTCAGATGGATAGTTTGTCTTGACTTACTCCATTACAATTAGGGAATGCAAAGGTAAATATGAGCATTTTTAAAGTGATTTTACTTTCGAAGATATTTACTATTCTAAATACGATATTAATCCGGATGAATGTGATTTTTTTTTATAAATGTGCGCAAATGTAACACTTCAGAAGTCTTCTTTTTTTTTACTTTCCTATCATCATAGCTCTAGACGTATGCTGCAAGAAGTATAGTAATCAGTCAAAAAAGGGAGTATTGGTTTTTCGATCCCATTTCTCGACGTTTCATAATCAGAGACCTCCCCCCCCCCCGCCAAAAAAAAAAAACAGGTGGGACTAATGTTCTTACATACGTGCGTTGGCATGTTTGAAGCTTAATAACGTTTGACTGGGTAAACCGATTTTGATGAAATTATGTACAGGGACTTTATATGAGTAGGGAAATTTGTTGATGAAAGGTTGGTTCAATTTCTCCAGGAGGGGTTTGGACAATTTTTTTTAAAATTTTATAAGCACAACTTCAATTTATATAGGTTAGTACATGCGTGTATGCTTATCTTAACATTAAAAAAAATTGTCCCCCAAAATTCCCCCTGCCCAAGAAACGAAAAAAAATCTTTTTATTTATTCCATATTTTAAACCGAATTTTATTTTATGTTTTCCTAGGAATAGTAGTAGTGAAAGTGAAAGAAAAAAAACGTTTAGTAATATTGGGAGTGAGGGCCGATCAAAGTTTAAAAGTATCGATTTTTTAAATTTTTTTAAACTTTTTTTGTTTATTTTAACTTTTAATATATTAAACATATACTATTATATAATATAATAATTATATACTGTAATATAACTTACTGTTATATTGCAGTACTACACTATATATTTTTATTATTATTAAATATTACATAAAAATTATATCATAATTTACCCCTCCCACATCTATAAAAAAGAAATCTTAGGTAATTTTTTATTGGTCGTATATTTTTCACTGGAATTTTTTTTAGTTTACGTAGAAAAAAAAAATTCTTGTAAAGGAGAAGGTCTTTTTGGAGATGGGGGAGGAGAAAAGTTTTAAAAATACCAATTTTTTTGAGTTTTTTTTAACCTTTTTGGTTTATTTAAACATAGAATGTTGTTAATTTCACATTAAAATTTCATCATAAATTACCCTCAACACCAAAAAAAAATCAGGGTACTTTTTACGAGCGCAATTATTTTTCCACTATATAAGAATAAATAACCAATGCCAGGTAACTATTACAAACCCACCGGGTTGGTCTAGTGGTGAACGCGTCTTCCCAAATCAGCTGATTTGGAAGTCGAGAGTTCCAACGTTCAAGCCCTAGTAAAGCCAGCTATTTTTATACGGACTTGAATACTAGATCGTGGATACCGGTGTTCTTTGGTGGTTGTGTTTCTTCAATTAACCACACATCTCAGGTATGGTCGAACTGAGAATGTACAAGACTACACTTCATTCACACTCATACATATCATCCTCATTCATCCTCTGAATTATTATCTAAACGGTAGTTACCGGAGGGTAAACAGGAAAAAGAAAGAAAGGTAACTATTACAACTTTGTTGTCAGCATTTTATTACCCTTTGAGGACCACTTGACAATTTTTCGTGAGGTTCAGTTTTATGTTAAAAAGACCAAATGGCGATTTTTCATTAATCTCATTTTATGCGAGAAAGATGATCTGGGGAAATTTCGTCAGTGTCAAAATGACGTTCGTACTGATCACATGTTTGGTTGTCAAGGAAGATACGGCATTCTGCTTAACAGGTTACGTTTGTTATTGTTTAAAGTCGCATGTGACATTGCAATTAATATTCAAAAATAATTTTATTTTGAACTTAAAGATATGTTTTTATCAACCGCTTTTACATTTCAGAAAAATGTTTACATTCTGTTAATAACAGACTCAAAAAATTAAAGGATGATAATTATTCGCGGTTCAAGCCGATCATTACATCGGATTTTTAAAGCGATGGGGTTTAAATGGACTGGAATTCAGTCTAATAAGTCCGTATCGATTGAAAGGTTTGATATTCGGTACCAAAGATTTACGTATTTACAAAAATATTCTGTATTCAGAAAAACGAACGGACTAAAAAATTATTTTTATAGATGAGACGTACATCATCCATACCAATCATTTGCAACAAAAATTTGGATTGGAAACTTTAATACGGCAGAATGTTTGAAGAAACCTACGAGGTCAGTAAATAAAGTAATGAGACTAGTTTTTTTTATGGCAGCCAAAATGGCAACACTGTAAAGTTACTTGTAAACATATGATTATATAAACAGCTGATTTCTATTAGTAATTAATATTTTTAGTCTACTGTTGCCATGTGAGACGTAAACAAACTTTTCGTGAAACGAGTTTTTGTTGTGCTTTACAAAAATGAGAGATACTAATTATGAGCAACGTTGTGCGATCAAATTTTATATTAAACTCGATGAGAATGCTACTGAAACCTTTTCAAAATTGAAAAGGGCGAATGGAGATGACGCACTGTCACGAGTCCAAGTTTTAAGAAGGTTTAAAGCATTTTCAGATGGCCGGGAATCAGTTGCGGATGATCCCTATTCTTTCTTTCTTTTTCCTATTTAGCCTCCGGTAACTACCGTTTAGATAATACTTCAGACGATGAATGAGGATGATATGTATGAGTGTGAATGAAGTGTAGTGTTGTACATTCTCAGTTCGACCATACCTGAGATGTGTGGGTAATTGAAGAAACACAACCACCAAAGAACACCGGTATCCACGATCTAGTATTCAAATCCGTGTAAAAATAGCTGGCTTTACTAGGACTTGAACGCTGGAACTCTCGACTTCCAAATCAGCTGATTTGGGAAGACGCGTTCACCACTAGACCAACCCGGTGGGTGATCCCTATTCTGGAAGACCGTTAACGTCAAAAAGTGACAAGTCGAGCGAATCATGATACGGTATGACCGGCGATTAACTGTCAGAATGATGCACAACAATTGAATTTGAACCATACCACAGCTCATCAAATTTTGACAAACGAATTGGACATGAAAAAAGTTTGTGCAAATTTGGTCCCAAAAAATCTCACTGTTGGAACAGAAAAACAACAGGGTGGAAGTGTGCTGCGATCTTCTAGGACGAATTGAAGCTGATTTTCATTTTCTAAAAAACGTTATTATTGGTGATGAATGTTGGATATTTCAGTACAACCCAGAAACAAAACGCCAGAGCAAGGAGTGGCACACTTCAAACTCATCACGTCCCAAAAAAGCAAAAATGAGTAATCAAAAATCAAAACCATGCTAATTTGTTTCTTCAATAGTAATGACATTGTCCACAAGAAATTTTTGCCTGCAGGACAGACTGTAAATCAACATGTTTACCGAGAAATCCTTGAAAGACTGCGGAAAAGAGTTGCCCGGGTGAGACCAGCCATCAAAGACAACTGGATGCTGAACCATGACAATGCAGTTTTACACTGCACTCTCAGTTAATGAGGTTTTTGCAAAGAAAAACATTCCTATAGTTCTTCAACCACCTTATTCACCTGACTTGAGTCCCTGCGACTTTTTCCTGTTCCCGACTTTAAAAAACACCTCAAAGGACACAACTTTGGAAGAGAAGAAAACATTTAAAAAAATGTAACCGACCATCTGAAAGATATTCCGGATTCTGAGTTCCAACACTTCTACGAAGAGTGGGAAAACCGTTTGAAGCGTTTTCTGGCTTCCCAAGGAAACTATTTCGAAAGTGACAGAATTCATGTATAATTGGGTTGTAAATAAAAAGTTTTTCTGAACCAGTCTCATTACTTCATTTACAGAACTCGTATATATTAGTAAAGGAGGCAGGACAACAATTTTGAATGCAGCAGGAATGATGAGATTTATACCGATTGTCTAACGATGTGGAAATCAAGTGGTAGAACAGGGAATTACTACCATGATATGAACTACGCTAACTTCTCTAAATGGGTTCAAATTAAATTACTTCCTAAACTACCTGAAAACTCTGTAATTGTGATAGAAAACTCGCCTTATCACAATGTAAAAGTTAATAAAGCTCCTAATTTAAATGCTAGAAAGGAAATTATAGTAAACTGACTTCAGTTTAATAAAATTCCAAAACCTCAAAATGACTTGAAAGTGGAATCGTATATTATCAAGGAAAACAAAAAGGGCTGCGAGAAATATGCCATCGATAAGATCGTAAAAGAAAAACACCATACCTCCTTAACATCCCGAACTAAATCCCACTGAACTGATGCGAATAGATGTGAAAAACTGGGTTAGAAAACACAAGGTACCTTTCATACACGAAGACACTGTTAATCTTTGTCCGGGTAAATTTAGTTCTATTAGGCCTAAACAATGGACATCAAAAATTCATAATTGCTTACGAAGTGAAGATAAATATAAACCCGAACTAGGTATTTCAGAAAACGCAGTGGAATCTTTTATAATATATTCAGACGAAAATAACGAAAGCGATCCGGATGCAAGTGCTGAAGCTGTGAATGGAGTAGAGAAGTTGTGATATTTGTCTGGTGTTAAATTATTTTTTTTAATATTTTTACTAGAAGTTAAATCATAGGTATTTCAGAACTACATTGGACTAAATACTTACAGTATAAGGCGCATATCCGACACAATTTTCCAATAAAATAAGATAAATAGGCCTATTATTTATTATTTCACACCGAGTGAAATTGATCGGGTAATTAGACATTTTCAATCTGATAATGATTTGTGTACCTGTTCTAACCTTAACTAATTAAAATTTATCATTTCTTGCCAAAAATAATTTAATTTTCAGCTTTAACACAAAACAGGACAACTATTTTAAAAATCATGATTCCATAGTAAAATTGTTACTTGATTTTGAGTTAAGTGACTTCAAACTCATTTTTTTATTTCTGTTTTTGGGTTATTTAATCTTTAGAAAAACTTTCAAATAAGGTATGTTCACAAAAGAATTTCAGTTGATAGTGCACTGGTTTACCTACAATTTAAAAAACTAATAAAAAGTATTGATAATAAAAGAATTCTGTAAATGTTTTAGCACAAGCTTACAAATAGGCATAAGGCATTGCACTGTATTTTTACCAACAATATTATAAGCATGCTATTTTTTTCTAACCATTTCCGAAAAAGGTCTCGACCTTAAAATGTTAAGAAGCTATGTTTGTTTTAAAGACATTGAGAGTTGTTTTTGTTTCGCCTGAAACTACCAGTCAGATATATTGAGATCAGGTCATAATATATCATTAAGAAAGGTTTTCCTATAATTTTCCGATTCGATTTTTAGACGATATTAATGACTCTCATGTCTAACTATCGGATTTCTCATAACAACCAATTTCGTTTAAATCAAACATCAATGATCGATTACGGTAACCGAGAACAACTTATGGAAAGTACTTTTAATTCGTATAGGTCACTGTGTCACCTTATAGAGTTATGAAAAGGTTTATAACATATTTTTTTTACAACAGAAATTATTGTAGTTGTAACACTGAAAAAGCATCTTAATAAGAGTGAACTACCACCTAAACTGATTTTCCTCAGATGAGAATAATGATATTCACTTTACAGCAAGCCCTTATGTTGAACAGGGTCAATTTGTCAATTAATAGGCTGATTATCATCTGCATTTTGGTGGGCGTGGCGTGCTGATATGCAAAAGTATATTTTGCACAGTGATGAAGGCAACAGAAAACACTTCATTCCTCACTTTCCATAATAATAATAATGGCAAGGGAAATTTGTTATTCTTGAGAATTTTTGTTATTTACGGAGTTATTGTCACTCATCAGGTCGCCTATGATCCTTATGGCTAGGAAACAACATACGCATATAAGAAACTCTCTCTCTCTCTCTCTCTCTCTCTCTCTCTCTCTGTCCGTCTATCTGTGCATGCGTGCGTGTGTAATTGTAGTCTGTAAAAAAAATCATTGAATGTGTTTGTACTTTCTAAATACACATGAATTCGATTTTACTTTTTTTATATTATTGTTAATACAATTCATGAAATTTAGATTGGTGATACAGATGCAAACCGGCGGTTTTTATCAGTTTTTATTCAAGAAATAATTTGAATACTAGCAAAAATTTAAAATAACGCCGTGAAATTTATCGAAATAAACATGGAAATAATTAATTTTTTATTATGTAAACAAGAGTTGATATTTTTTATTCTTCAATCACAGCAGATAACAGAAAAAAAATTGAAGATTAAGAAATAAATGATAATGTAGTCATTTATTTAAATTATTATTAATATTATTATATTTGGTGGATGTAATAGTTTAAATTTTATATGTACAACTTTAATTCCTTATTTTTTCATATCTACCGATTAAACATTACATTATTTAAATCTTGTAGTTATTTTATTTAATCTTAAATATCATATGTATCGATAAAATAACTGATCACGCCCGCCTTTCGTAAGTTGATTGAAAAGGAGTTTACCTGGTTGGTCCGGGTTAACGCGTCTTCCCAAATCAGCTGATTTGGAAGTCGAGAGTTACAGCGTTCAAGTCCTAGTAAAGCCAGTTATTTTTACACGGATTTGAATACTAGATCGTGGATACCAGTGTTCTTTGGTGGTTGGGTTTCAATTAACCACACATCTCAGGAATGGTCGAACTGAGAATGTACAAGACTTACACTTCATTTACACGCATACATATCATTCTCTGAAGTATTATCTAAACGGTAGTTACCGGAGGCTAAACGGAAAAAAAAGAAGGAAGGTGTTAGATAACCGGGAAATACCTAATACATTTTCGTTGAATTGAAGATTAAGAAATAAATGATAATGTAGTCATTTATTTAAATTATTATTAATATTATTATATTTGGTGGATGTAATAGTTTAAATTTTATATGTACAACTTTAATTCCTTATTTTTTCATATCTACCGATTAAACATTACATTATTTAAATCTTGTAGTTATTTTATTTAATCTTAAATATCATATGTATCGATAAAATAACTGATCACGCCCGCCTTTCGTAAGTTGATTGAAAAGGAGTTTACCTGGTTGGTCCGGGTTAACGCGTCTTCCCAAATCAGCTGATTTGGAAGTCGAGAGTTACAGCGTTCAAGTCCTAGTAAAGCCAGTTATTTTTACACGGATTTGAATACTAGATCGTGGATACCGGTGTTCTTTGGTGGTTGGGTTTCAATTAACCACACACCTCAGGAATGGTCGAACTGAGAATGTACAAGACTACACTTCATTCACACTAATACATATCATCCTCATTCATCCTCTGAAGTATTATCTAAACGGTAGTTACCGGAGGCTAAACAGGAAAAAGAAAAAGGTGTCAAAACGTCAAGATCCGGTGAAAACCGCATATGCCCAAATTGGAGCGAATACAATTTTCCCTTCTAGAGCTATAGCTCTGCTGTAGTGCATTCTAGACGGGTAAGTAAAAATAAAAATAAATGAAAAAACTTCGTTAACCCTTTTAATACAAAGAGAGTATAATATACTAATTATCTAGTAATAAATATCAAAAATAATAAATAAATATACTGGAATAACTTTTTTTTAGTTAAGAGTTTTATCACCAATACGTATTCAAATCTCTATATACGATACGAGTTGGTTTAAAAACTGATGAACATATCTGTACATCTTAAAGGTACTTATAAAATGTTTTTATTTATTGATTTCCGGGCAATTTCTTAAAAAAAGTTCTCTTGGTTCTCCCTCCAATATGGAGAAATATTATTTTTCAATATAATTCACATACGCACTCCCAAAATTTGAACAACAAAATAAAAATAAAAACAATTTTTTTTTTTAATTGATGAGGTCATTTGCCACTTTTTTTTTACCTTAATTAAAGTAGATTTTAGCAAAACCATTCTGAGGTTTTTACTGATAGAAAAAAAACCCCAAAAATGTGGATTAAAGCTTGAGTTAAAAACTCAAATAATAATTTTTATGTTTCTAACAACTGATTTTACTAAGAGAAAATTTGTATTTATTGTATATTACGTATTACATCTATAAGCCCTAAGATCTGAGCCTTAAGACATTTTAATTTAAGTACAATCTAAAAGTAAAGTTTAATCATATAATTAAAATTAAAAACAATTCGTTTCGCGACCGCCGCACACTATTTATTATTATTTGGTTAATATATTAATGCAGATCGATTGCCGACCTCCACAGTGTGGAATAAGCGACTAAGCCGGAAGATTCCGGATTCGAATCCGTTGGGGTAGGCATTTTTCATACCCTAAAAAAATGTTCACTTATAAGTTTCGGGCTATGTGATCAATTAGTAATAAAAAATAAACTAAAATATTTCGTCAACCTTTTTTAATTAAATTTTTTACGTCTAGTATAAATATTAAAAAATAAACAGTAAAAATCGTATCGATCAAAATGTAAAGTATAACACAAGAGGATATTTAAGAATTTGTTTTTATAAAGAAGTCTCAGATCAAGCTACACGAGCCTGAATATAACACCACACTACAGAAAGATAAATGGATGGACTAATCATGATAGCAAAGCAAACTTTTAGAGAAGACTGTTTTTTAATAAACGAGACAGAGAGAAATTTCTCCAACTTCCTCATAAAAGTTGTATTTTTTTTTTACATTATTATAAGATTACATTATTTTTTATCTTTCATTATACATTTAATTATTTACAACGAAAGTGATGGTAATAATCTCACGGTATTAAGAAATCAAAGGTTGATTGTTAAATAACGATTTTTTTAAATAAAAAATACCTATTTTCTTATAACAATTTTATTTTCCTTAAAATATGTAAACGTGAAATGAGCAGAACTTTTATATGCAATTCTTACAAAATGTGATTAATATTTAAGCAGCGCTAACATGCCAAAGAGCCATAGAATAAATAAATAAATATTTTAATTCAGTCCGTGTAGAAATACCTAGCATAAGTTAAGAAGGGAACTGCCTCAAACCACGAGAAACCTCTTCTCTCAGTGAAATTATTAAAAATACAAAAAATGTAAAGAAATTGATAAAACGAGAAAAACCCGATAAAATAAAATGAAAATATAAACTATGAGATTTATTTAGCAAATGGCTAAATAATTATGATTTATTTTATTAATCAAATATCAACAAATACTGAATTTAAAGCGGAAAAAACTTATTTCCTAATCACAAGTCATAAAAAACGATTTTTTTTTTCAAAATACGCAGCACGGATTTCCCGACTATGGTCGTTAAACAGGTACACAAATAGAATGCGGTACAGTTTATTTGCACTACCTATTATGTGCACGTCGAAAAATACCTCTCATGACAATTATCTCATTATTTAAAAGGAGAGATTAAGGCCTACATAACAACTGAAAATTTAAAAATATGTTAATATTCACCTAAACAAAAAAAAAAGAAGAAAGACGAAATTAAATCAACTTTGTGTGACTACATCAATAGATTATCATTATTAAAAAAAAAATTAATCTTGTTTTTTAAATTTGCAAATCAACCTCACAGAAAAAACAACAAAAATTGAATACATAAACACATACAAAAAATTGTAATAAAAAAACTTTAAGACAGCGTGCACTTAACACTTTCTGTATCATACAAAACACTGAACATGCATATCATAACTGTAATTTAAACGTAATAAATAAACATTCAATATAAATTCATAAAATAAATTTGGAACTTCCAATTCAAATAAAATCGTTTCAAGAATTACATTGTTGCTATTTATAATATACAGTATTCATATTTATAAATGAATGCCGTATATTTTATATCGCATGAATATTATATATTTCTCTTACGTAAATAATAATCAAACGCACTAATTGTGCATAATTTTTGATATTCCAAATAAAATATGATCTAAAATGCTTAATCCTAAATAACATTTATAGCAATGTAAATCAGCGCATTTAAAATATTCAAATTAAAATATTTCATTTCAAATTATCACATTTCACATGCAAAAAACTAGTGTCAAACAAGCATGGTTTTGCTGCATAATTAACGCATTAATTCCAAGGTTACTACGATTTACTGATTAATCAGTCAATTGAGATTTCTCAATTAATTAATCTAAACACAGTAGGGAGAATAATATTATCCGTGTCCCTGCCTTACTGAATAATATTAATTGAAAGCAGCGACTGAAATGTACTACGCAAGAGACGCATTTACGGCGCCTTTTTCAACTATTTTGCTAATGTATTAAATAAATTACAGCTAAATATACAAAACAAATTACCTACAATTACAAGGCAACATCACAGAAAATATGTCATTGTAAGATAACGAATATTTTCATTTCACTCGGTTTATAAAGGCACATTAAGAATTACACACCCCACGGAGATCACAACTTTAACAAAGCGTCCTACCAGACCAAAACGCTTGCTTTTGTTGTTGTTCAATGCTCAGCTCATTGCTGCCAACATAAAATTATATTTTACTAATATTACAAATCTTTTTACAAAGAAAATATGAAATTGTTCATCACTTCTTTTTTCTGTATTAAAACTTTATTACATCAGTCTTTTTTGGTTTTAAAAAATGCTATTTAGTATAAATAATAAGTACTGTTGTATATTTTTGTGTTATATTATGAGATCCATGCATCAATAGTACAGTTAAATGCCAACCTCTAGATGGAAAAGTATTTTGCTTGTTTCTGAAATAGGCATGTACGAATGCTGCGAGATAATTTAGGTAATTTTCATTGAATTACCCGGATCATTTCCAACTTATCGCTCATAAAAATTAAGAAAAACTTATATAACTTCTTCTGTGATACAGAAATAGCTTAGCTTATTTAATATTTAAAAATATATATGTCTTTATTTTTTTCTTTTAACTGACATTTTAACGCACTGCCATAAACTAAACCCGAACGACCGAAGCACAGAAGTAACATGTTAAAATTAACTATTACTTTCACTGAATATGAACTAAGGTCTGGAAGAATCACCGGGCAATAATTATTTCAACTAATCAATTACTTTGCAAACTGTGGAAATTTAATTCATAAATCACGTTTAGTGAATTATGAAAAATTATAATTTATATGTTACCTGATACGAACACACAACTTAAATCATACATTGAATAAAATACTAAAAAATTAAGGAATTTTTAATTTAATATTATTTTTAGAATATTTTGGGTTTTTTGTATTATTTAGAAAAGAGAAGTAATAAAATAATAATCATCCCAACTGAACAAAAGTTTTTACAGAAATTTTTCTCACTGGTTTTGTATTTAAAAATTATTTTTTTGTTTACATTAAAAAAAATCATGTTTCATTATTTTATATATTAGTATTGAAAATTCACTACATTTGAATAAATATCTGCACATTTTTAAATTAGTATAAAAAAAAAAATCTTTCTTATTACAAGTTTACAAGTCAACAAAAAATTCTTCAAAATGATCTGCTTAAATTATTATTGTAAAGAAAATTTTGGGAATAAATGAGTTTTATTCCACTTTAACTACATTTAATTCTGGATTGACCTACACTGAATACACAGGCTGTTACTGTTATTTTTGAGTATAATACAGTGTCTAGACTATTAAGGAAGTTCTTGGCCTGACACAGAGCAAATATGACCAAATGACTATGGTATTAGTTAAGTATGATACTTCAGATGACATACTGTGAAGTGTCAGAAGCGTGCATTTAGTTGGTTGTTTATGGCAGTTGAGTAAAGGAAAAACAAGTTTTGATATTTTCTGAAAAATGGATAAATTTGAAGTTTGAGATGTTAAAAAATACTTTGTTTTGAAAACGTTAACTCTGATGGACATACAAAAAGAGTTAAATTCCATTGTAAAATAGTCTTCTCTTTTGTTTTTGACAGTAAAAAATGGATGTGATTCTGTTGTTTCTTACATTTTCTAACTGAAAATTTACATTTGTTTCTTGACATTTTATAACAGTAAATGAAACATTAATTCACCATTACATGCTGATTCACCTTTACTGCCAACAGTGGTTGGGAACAGGTAGAAGTGAGCAAGTATGGAAAGCAAAAACAAATCTATCTGTAGAAAGTGTCATGGCTGCAATTTTTCAGGATTCTTGAGGTACAGTACTCATGGAAAAAGATGCCACCAAGGAGTATTACTGGACCGATTGAAGGGTGCTATTCAGGCTAAATATCCACATCTGACAAAAAAGAAAGTGCTCTTTCACTGTGAAAATGCGCCTCCAGACACATTTCAGGTTGTTGTTGCTGCAATCTCCATAACCTATGCTTCAAAGTGCTTAAAAATATACTATATTTGGCTCCTAGCAATTACTTCTTCATCCCAAGTGACTCACTTGATGAAGATTCTCTTCAAATGGCAAGGTCAAATCTGAGACAATTGTTTATTTTGCAGAGTTGGATAATCACATTATACTGAGGTATAAACAGTTGGAAATTTGTTGGTATATCGAATTGTAATGTAACTGCATTAAAAAAGATTTCTGAAAAATCTTGTTTTCTTTGTCAGGCTGAGAACTTAATGAAAGGCCCTTGTATTCAGTAATAAGAATTATTTCTTCATGATACAAAACTTTAATAATATTAAAAATTCAGTGTACTGATAAAAAAAATTGACTAATTTTGTTATCTACTACGCTCAGACTTATTAGCACAAAATAATAACATTGACAACCTGTATGTTCAATATAAGTCTACACATAATTAAATGTAGTTAAAATAGAATAAAATGCATTTATTCCCAACATATTTTGCAATCATGATAATTTAACTAGATCATTTTTTATAAGAATTTTTTGTTGAATGCATGAACTTGTAGCAGGAAATATTTTTTTTATAGTAATTTAAAAATGTGAAGCTATTTATTCAAATGTAGTGAATTTTCAATACTAATTTGTAAAACAATGGAACATGATTTTTTTCAGTATAAACAGAGAAAAAATGTAAATACAAAATTGTATTCATATAAAAATTTTGATTGTTACATTGTCATCAGGTAGAAACATTACCTGACACCAAAAAAAATCAAGTATTACTGGTATTACTTGGTATGTGTACAATAAAAAAAATTAATTGTACACACACTTGTGTTTGTCAAACTGCAGTTAATTGAAATCTTTATCTTAAATCTTTGACAAAGGTAGATGAAAATATTTTATGAAGACAAATAAATTTGTCTACCTTTAATTTTTTTATTACAATCCTCAAGATGGTGTTAAAGCCAAAAGTTATTTTGGATTTCATTGAAAATAGAAAGAATTTTTTTATTATTATTAATATTTCATACTGATTCTAGTACACAATATTTGATAAAATATTTTTAATGAATTTGATCATACAGATTCTTTGCTTTTGCTGAGAGTTTAAACATCTAAATTAACCATACACATTATAAACAAAAACCAATTTCCCCACTAACAAATGATAAGTTGTCATTGTTATTGTATGCAGGTCAACAACAAGCCCTTCCACTTTAGTCATAAGAACTCACTTTATTATGCATGCCAACAGAAAATAACCAGTCTACACAGTTCTATGTCTCTTAAGTGCCAGAATCTTTCCAAGTAAGTTAAAAGGTTGTTCCAAAGATTTGGGAACAATTGTGCTCTAGGGCCTCACATCAAAGATGATATGTACATTTCTGGAGATTGATGACATATTTTCTATATAAAAAACCATGTATATTGCTATTTCTTAATGATTGGAATAGAATAAAAAAATTAATATATATTTCTTTCACAAACTGCAGTCATAGAATATACAGTTTCAGGATAAAACTATTAATTTTCTTATTAGGTATTCAGTAATTTAAAAGTTGCTTGTAAAGTTTTTATTGAATTTAAGTTTCATTAAATAACATTATATATGAATTACTGAATGAGGAAGTTTAAGTTATTAGCTTCAACTGATATAATGCAATATTTTTTCCCTAAAAAAGAAATAAAAAAAATTCAACCATGGTATATTTTATATCTCACTTGAAACATCTATATTTCACTGATACTGCTATTCATCTCAAGTAAATTATGAATAAGATTGCACATATTTATATAACAAGGCTTCATAAAAAGAAATAAAAATTATTGAAAAAATAATATATTTATTTCCTTTCCCTTGACTACCCTTTATGTCACTCATTAATAACTAAATTGTCATCAAGATTTCTGAATATTTTTATTATTTTAGTTAAGAGATTGATTTAAAGTCTGCATAAAAATGTTTTAATTAATTGTGAAGATTTACTTCAATTAATGTCTCAGTAAATCTACTTTAATTTTAAGGGGATGACATCTCACATAAATGAAAGTGGCTGTTTTCTAAATAAAACTCAGTAAATCTGAAATCATAAAAAGGTATCATATAATTATATAGTTGGACCTATTAACTTACATTAATTATGAAGGCTTTATTAAGATGCATTCAGATAATGTTTGTAGTTGAGACCAAAAAAAAATTTTTATGTAACTTATATAAATATTTGATTATTTATAATTATTATGATTCAAAACACATAATACCTATGTAAACAGTCTAGCATAAGCTCTGATTTGCTAAGCTTGGGACTATGAACTATGACTATGACTTTTTCAGTTATGAGGATATTACAGTAAGTCCCTTTAGGGTTCTTACAGGGAGATGACTACCTCTCTCTGAATCTGTATGTGTTGACCTTCCTAAAAGATAATACAAGGCTAGAAAATTCATTAACTTTCTAGTCTTGGAACTGTTTCAACTTGTAGGAATGTCTTACATAACTATTTTAATACAGTTTAAATACAAACTGCAATAAAATCTAAACAAAGTGTTCTTAAAACTGTTAAACTAAAAATATTTGTTGTCTGCCTGCATCAGAAGTCATAACTATGTAACTATGTCAAGTGATGCATGACTACAGGAAATAGAAGATCTAGTTTTACTTGATTAGCACCTCTGTTCCAGGTCAGGCTTTCTATATAACCACTGGATAGAAGAGTCCTTTGACAGTCAATAAGTACAGCCGCTCTTATAAAATCTATTTAAATGTAAGAGCATTTTAAATGTACAAGTTATGTCCTTAGCATTGATCAAGTGAGTAAAAAACTTCAAAACGCTCCAAGGAAGAAGAGTTCAAGAATTAGGGAAAAGGGTGGATATTGATAAAATTGCCAAACAGAAGGACCATGAAACCTTTCCAAAAGAGTGGTTCATCACAGCTCCATATTGTGAATGTCCATTCTACTAGTAGTTTCTTGGAATAGTAGTGTATCTCTATCTAAAATAGGAACAGAATAACATTACAAATCAATAATTCTGTGTTGTCACAAGAAACATACACTGAAAATTATTTTTCCTTTACATACCAAGAACAATGTGAAAACACACTTGAGTTTCATCCCAAGAATTCTGTGGCGGTTTTTATTGTACAACTGGTCCATAAAACATTGTCCAATCTCCCAGTGGAGGATGATGAATCAATTTAATTTGTTGTAATGTCATAGTCCATGTGACAACTTGAGAAATTAAATGCAAGAAAACTAATCATTGGCTAATCATATCTTATAGTATTAATTCTTTAAAAGCTATTTAGGAAACATAATATAGGTTTACAATAGCATGGTACTTCATATGTTAATGTTGGATGAAATAAAAATAAAGTGAAGGAATTATGTTGATAAGTTTTCACTTATTTTGTGGGCAGATTATAATTAGAACAACTCTTGTGGATTCTGAAGTTTTAACTTTAACTGTGATCTAAAGAAAATTGTTTTGTTAAGAGGTAAGCTGTCCGAAAACTATTTTTGAATAGTTTTCAAAAGAAATGTAAGTGAACACCTCGTACAATTAATTTTGACACTGATTATTTTTTTTTTATAGAAACTACTGAAATTTAAGAATTAATTAATTTTCTATCCAGGTACTTTTCGTGCTATCAGAATGGTGTCGTTAGTATTGGTTAATAATGTGTTAGTAAAAAATGTACGGTTTATACGGTTTTTTGTTGGTAGGGTTGGCAGTTCTATGACAGGTAGCGGTATCATGCGGCTGTAGAAGGAAAGTTTTATGTTATCAGTGCTGCCACCAACGGGGAAAATTGAGCGTGTGGCACATGCAATATTATTTAATTATCTCTTACAAACAACCTAATGTTTGTTATAACTTGATTAATGTCATTGATATAAAGATAAGTAAAGAAAAAATTAACCTCTGATTTAAGAAAATACTCTTCCATCATCGTATCTTAACAGGAACAAAATACTTATTCTTCACCAGGCTTCATTTCGTTAGGTCATCACTGCTTACGTGTGTATGATCGTATCTATAGAAATGTCGGCTGTTGTCCAGTGTGTTACTTTTTGTTCAGTTAAAAAAACATTACAATGAAAAAAACCAAAGTATGCAATGGTGCGAGAAATATTGTTACAAATTTTTAATGTGATATTGTAGACTTAAGTAACAATGAAGTCGTCATTTTTAGTTTCGTTGACATCTATCCTGTGCTTAAGCTTACGTGGAGTTGGTGGAGATGAACATAATCATATTGTAAGTTATTATCTTTGGTTAATTTGGTGCTATTCGTTATCAGGAACCATCATATTTTAAATGCTAATTTATTCACCACGCACTACTGTCGCATGGTGACATTTATGGTGTGCCATTTAATACTGTTTGATCACTTATCGTTTTAATGTTCTCTTTTTAATGGTTAGGCTAAGAGTGAAATATGAAAATCATAATCTGTTTTTTTAAATTTATTGAATCGAATATTGTGTATTACAGCTGTTAACAAAGTTATTAAAAGATACAAAAGACCTGTGCTATGTTCTATATGTAAATTTTTTTACGAGTTAAAATGCTCTAAAAAATCGTGTGAGTTTGTAAATATATATAAAATGATTGGTTCGGATTACATAAACTCCGGGTTGTAAAAAGTTCAAAAATACAATAATTAATACAGTAAAATTAGCTTTTAGTACATAATCTATTTTCAAAATTAATATTTACAGTATTGTGTCAGGCTACGTTTTCGGGAAGTATGGATCCAACAACTTGCCATATAATAACAAATTAATTACTTTGTCGATCTTATCTGTTGAGGTTATAAGAGCCCCTTTTCATAGTTGATGCTTTTTTAATCCTATTGTTTTGGTATTAAAAACTTCTTTATTATCATTATTGAACAACTATACTATGTAATGCTACCTGACTGATAACCTTGCCTGTATTTTTAGCTTTAGATATTCCTTGGTTTGAAGTCAGAGTAACATTACTGATAAATGTTTCTTTTACATATTATCAAGATACTGAAACCATTTCTGTCTGTTGAAAATTTTTTTCTGAAAAATCATCTTCAATTTTTGTCCTTAGTATGCTTAAGTTTTTTATCTATATGTCTAAACCTTTATTAGAAACTGAAATTTAATCTTTAAAAATTGTGAGTGGCTGTTTTCTTGAGTGGTTATGAGCTGTGTTTCCTTAACATACGTTAGATTGGATATAGCAATTTCAATAAAATTTTGACATAGTTTCAATCAGACATTTTTTTCTGAACGTTTCCATTCATATATTATATATTACCTCAGTAAGTGTCACTTTATCTGTGAAAAGTTAGAAGTGAAAGTTTCTGTGTGATCAAAAGCCCAGTCATAAATTTTAAGGCTGTATAATCTGGTAAGTTATTCACCAGACCAGCTGTAACAAAATAAGTGACTACAGCATATTATACCAGGGTAGCTGTTAATTCTTCAACTGAAGACATTACCCCTGTTAACTGACAATTTCCTAACACAACTTCTGTTACTACAATTATTTTTATTGTAGTTTACAGTACATATTAATCATGTGGATGTAAAGTGTAATAGATGTTCATACATTGTCTTTTCAAGATAATAAAACGACAGATATCAAGACAACTAAAAATACAGATACCACTGATCAAATAAATCTGTAACAAATATCCAGGAAATTTCCAATTAATCATGTCACACATTAATTCTTCACTTAGTTGACTGTAGTTATTGTTTAATATCTTTATCCTTCATCCACAATTTCAGATCCCAAATAATTGTGAAATATCTGCTTTCACTCTGTAGTATAGTAATAATTATTGTCCAAACAGGATCTTTCTCTTTGGAAGTCATAACTGTTGTTATGATAGATATTTTAGTTTGAAAGTGATTTTTTTTTTAATAAGCAGGATTATAAACTTACAGTATTACACAAGAGTAATTTTTACATTGAAGTGTGCTAGTTGGACTAAGGTGGTCACTTCATTCAATGAAATTGTCAACTGTGTTTTAATTATCTGAGCAGTCATCCTGCATTTACTGTCAGCATGCTGTGAGCTTTAGAAGATTGGAACAGTATTCTTCTTTTCTTCCATTAATAATATGAAAAAATCTTGATTCATGTAAAATATTAGAGGTGGTGTTGGATTTGTGTTTAGAGGTCAATTAAAAGAGGTTTAATGTTCAGGATTTTTCAGAGAATGTTTATTTCAACCATAACCTTGGTTACATTGTGAAAGTTCTGTACTTTTGATCCCATCTTTTTCATTACATTGTCAATCTCTTTTTTTCTGGTTGATATCTGATTCCTAGTTGTAATTAAAATATATTTTTTTCATGCTAAGAGTTAGGATATTATTGCATTTAACTCAGATTCTGTATATATAATGGTTACTATAACTTTTCCTTTGTGTTATACGTTTTGCTTATTTGGTAGACTGACATGGAAGTAGAAATTGCACACAAATTAGGACACATTACCCTATTCCAGTCATTTACACTGGATGATTGACAGCACTGTACTTTTGTTGCTTAGGTTTAAAAGTGTGACTATCTCAGGATTGATCAGTTTGAGTTTGGAAAGATAGTTTTTGAATTATAACTAGTGTAGGGGTTTGTTATTTCAGATAACATTTGTTATAAGTACTTATAGTACTACTTTCAGTTACAGTTAATGTCATGCAAGTTGTAGTCTTGAGTTGAAACTCCAGTTTTAAAAATGGGCACAGCTATATTTCAGTTAAAAGATAATGGTAAGACCTTAATTACAATTACACTTATTGTTTGATATATTTTTTTACTGGTATTAAAGTCGCAGATCAATGATATATTTTAGCCAGAAGATAAAGGCAAAATATTTTATTGTTTTTAGGACTTTTAGAAAAAAATGAGAAGAATTTTTGCAGCCACTTACTCGCAGTTTGGGGAATGCAATACAAGGTTATAGACTATGTTTCTTTGACAGAATGTTTAATTACATCAGAAAGTAGAGACTTCTAGATCACTATTAATAACTTTAAATAGAATAAAGAAAGGATGAAACTTTGGAAAAGGATGAAAGTTTGGTGTTAGTATATGATTGAGTTGTATGCAATAACTGCTTGGATTGAGTTCTTGTAGTTCCTTTGGTAGAAGTGTTGCAGATTTTCATTAATGTAAATATAAAATTTGAATACCAATATGTCAGTTACGAATTTAATTTTATCATCAGATCATCCTTGCCTTTAGTTTTGTTAATTCTGGATAAAAAATTCTGTAAAGTAGTGAAAAAAATGTATTTATGGAAAATGTGAGGCTTGTCTTTTTATTATATAACTTAGTGTTTGGGTAGATTACTCTACCTGAGTTCTTTGGTGGTTAGGTTTTAATTAACCATTCATCTCAGGAATGGTCGACCTGACACTACAAGACTACATGTCTTTACATTCATACATATCATCCTCATTCATCCTTTGAACTAAACCTTATGGTGGTTACAGAAGCCAAACAGAAGAAAGAAATGAGAGTAATCTAGAGTTTGATATTTAAGACATAATGGCTGATAATCTTTTATTGTTAATAAAAAATTTTATTACTGTTATAATAGTTGTTTAAATATTTTGTAAGACTTCATCAACCTTAATTGGACTGTGAATGTGGTTTGAAATTAGATGATATGAATTTTCCCAATAAGCATTTTTTCCACTGACAGCATTGTTTATAGTACAACAATGTTGTTGCAGTGGCATTGTACAGCCACTGAAAAATGAATTTGTCTGGAAAGTTATGCTCACTTTGGGAAAGAAGGAGGAATCAAGGAAAAGGGTAGATTGTGAGAAAGGGTGATCTATTTAACACGCGGATAGAGAAGGTTTGATATCTTGCTCTGGACCCTGTCTGAGCAACATTTTTGTGTAAAAAAGCTATTTTATTCAAGTTGAGGAAAAATTTGTAATTACATCAGAAAGTAGAGACTTCTAGATCACTATTAATAACTTTAAATAGAATAAAGAACGGATTTTGGTAAATATAAGCTTAAACATAATAATGTTTTATAATAATTTCTGTCAAGCATGGTCTGTTGGTATAAGTATATAATTAAAGTTAATATACAAAAAATCAGTTGAGATCACCAAATTGACAAGATGTTTACATTGACATAATTTTATAAGATATGTCGACCAACTGTTATGTTTTAAGTAACTGTCATGATTTTTTGTAATTTACATGTGAAGTTTTAATTACTATTATAAATAGGATGAATATGAGAGTTCCTGAAGATTGAATTTAATTTCGAAAGCGCTTGAGTGCTTTGAATTAAATTATTGGTAAGCGTTTTTTTTGTATATTAACTTCAATTGTTTTGAAGTAAGGGTTAGTTTTTTCCTAGAACAGATGTTGATCCCAGATTGCCTGAGCAGCACAGTTTAGAAGTAATTCATTCATTTTTGGATAAAAGTAACTGATTCATCCCAGTATATGTGTTTAAAAAAATTATTTATAAAATATGAGTTGTTTCAGTGTTTGATGGAGTGTCTGTTAATAAGTGTTAATGTTAAATGTTATAGAATGTTTATTTTATTAATCTGTTCATAGTTTGATGTAAAAGGAACAGGTCAAAGTAAAATTATGCTTTTATATAAAAAGGTTGTTTAAACTGATTTGAGAAATTATAGGAAAATCATCTGCAATTCGTTTTGAATTTGTAAAAAAATTTACATATACATTTAGCAGATTGGCTGTCATTATTAGAAACATAATTTGTTTGGTTTTATCTTGGGTTTACATGAATATACTGTTATAAATTTACATTTTGTTGTGAATTATGTAATAAATTCCAATTTTATATACTGATAAGTTATTTTTATGTTTATATTAAATCCATCAATCTTATTAGTTATTATTCTCAGTTAAAAATATGAGACCAGTTAATATATAATTTTTAATGAAACCATTCTTTATGAGATCAGTTAAAAATAAAATTATTTAACAACATATATTTTATTATTGTAATAGATTACTAAAAACATCATTTGAACTTTATGTTTTAACATTTTAAAGAAAAAATCTGATATGGACACCACATGATTTGTTTGTCTATTAAATTACATACATACATTTTTTTAAATAAAAAGTACATAAAATTTTATTTCATTAATAACTTATGATATTTTTTCATATTTTTTTTTTTTTGTTATTGAATTATTATTTGTAAATTTTTTTTACGTCTGAGATTAATAATTAAAGTTAAAAAAAGGAGTTGAAAGTTTGATTTGAACCGATATGCCTTCCCCTTGTAAAATGAAAATATTTCATTAATTAAAATTTTATTTGGCTGTAACTCTGGAACCAATGAAAATAAGTACCACTTATGATATATCATTGAAAAGCTCTCAATGAGGGCTTATTACTACAGTTCATAAAAAGTTAAAAATCCAAATTTTTTGATTTTGAGCTTTTTGGAAACTAGGTGCACAACTAGATGTTACAACAGTCCTCATTCCAAAGTTAAGTCATTCTGGTCGTGAGATTAATTTTAGAAGGTTTGCTTAAAAGTAATAAAACTGCCTACATGACATTTGTAAGTCTGAAAGAAGCATTTGATGATGTAAAATGGAATGAAATGTTTCAAAATGAAGAAAATTCACACTTAAACTTGGGAAAGAAGAGTTAATTAATGTGTAAAAGAAAAAGGGGGCAGTTATAAGAGTAAAAGATAAAGAAAGTTGAGTCTGATTCAGGAGTGAGACAACTATTTAGTTGCTCCCTTTTGATTTTCATTTGGTATCAGGAAGAAGCCATACAAGAACTGAATGAAAATTTTTAAGTCAAGATATGTTGATCACATTCCTCGTTTGAAGAAATAAAAATTGTTGGAAAAATATTTAATGGTGTGAATTAATGCTGTGAAAGAAATTTATTTAGAAAATAAATAGAAAGTAAAACAAGGATATGAAATGTGTGATGGGAAGAGGGATAATGAGGTAAGCTATGGAAATGCAGAATACCAAAAAGAGGGAAATTTAATTGTTCAGGTGGTAGAATTACAAAGGATAGGCAAAATATGGTAGTTGTCAAATACAGACTGGCACAACCAAGGAGAGCAAAAAATAAGTTAGTAAGAAATCTGTGAAAATATTTATGTGAAATATTTCACTTTTTTTGTAGATGAATAATTGATAACATTAACTGTAACCTTGTGTATGGAAATGTGGAGAAAGAAATTTTGCAGCGAATAAAATTATATGCTCGATAGCGGTTTGAACTTAAGATTTTCTGGATGAAAGCTGAGATTCTATCATTCTGCAGTCTAGGGTCAGTGTGAAATATGGGCAATTTATGGTAGTAAAATGTTATCAGTTGGAAAAACAAAAAGGAAAAAATTATACACCGTTGAAATTTGGTGTTACTAGAAGTTGCTGAAGATTGTGGGTGTAAATAGGTTAATAATAGAGTTTTCAAGATTAATAAAAGAATAGAGAAAATTGTTGCAGAATCTCATAGAGAGATGAACTGAGTTGATAGGCTGTGTATTAAGATAATCAGGTTTAGTTAATTTGGTGATGCAGGGACATGTACAAGATAAAAGCTGTGGAGAAAGATAAAATTAAAATATATAAAACTAATAATTGAGGATGTAGACTATAGTAAAGAGGTAAAAAAAAAATAGCACAAGAAAAATAGTGAATCTCATCAAATAACCTGTCAAGTAATGGATGACCCCCTCTTCACCTTTATATGCTTACATCACATTTGTAAAACAGGCTTATACTTTTTTGTTTGTAATTTTGAATTTATGATATATCTATATAAAACAGGATTTAAACTAAAGTACATTGTATAATATAACAATCTGTCTTAACTGCCAATATTGTTAATACTTTTTAGACAGAAATAAATTAACAAGTCTATTATGAGTCTTGTCATGATAAATTATTGATTTAATGTAATTAATGAATTATCGTGAATTAATCCCATATAATTAAATTTTTATTTGACTTTAATATTTTACAAATAATTTGATTTTATATTTAGCTGTTAAGCAAGGCTCCATATGGTTTTCATCGGTTTGGATTTTTTTGCGAGTAGAGGAGGAAAATGAGCAAGACTTCAATCAAGTGTTAAATTTGTGGGTTTATACAAATAATTGAAGGGATTCAAAATTAACATATCAATACTTCTTCTTTTAACTATAGTTAATTGTGTGTGTGTGTGTGTGTGTGGGGGGGGGGTGTGCGTGTATGTGTGTGTGTGTGTGTGTGTGTGTGTGTGTGTGTGTGTGTGTGTGTGTGTGTGTGTGTGTGTGTGTGTGTGTGTGTGCATTCAAAAAGAGCAGCAATGATAGATACTACAGTAAAAGTCAAATCTAAGGGCATCTAATTTTATGACAATGTGGATTGAATATGGTGTTCACAAACATTGTCTCTACACACATCATACAACCCTTCGTCAAAGTGCTGCTTCAGTCAGGCCATTGGCTGAGACTGACCAAGAGCCAGTCGCTTTGCATATTAAGTTTATTATTACCATTAGTTTCAGAGTAAATTCACAGAGGAAACTTTTAAAATTATTGATATTTCTTTTCTATTATACTTTCAATTTTTTTTTTTTTTATAATTATAAAGATATTTTCAAAACTAATGTTTTTGTGAAATAATTTGCACATATTTGTTTTACTCATGTATTGTAAAAGTTTTGTGTAAATCTATCAATTATTACATTATGCAAAGAAAAATTATTGAGATTTTGTTTACCAACAAAAAAATAGGGATTTACTATTTGTAGCCTATGTTTATCTTTGTTATAACCAAAATGAACAAGGAGAAAAAGTTTTTATCAGTTTTTGTAATTTGAAGATTACAAAATTGGTAACTCCAAAAGCTCTGATTCATACTACTTACCATTATTATAATCCACTGACTCTGTTGTGGAGTGGCAGCTTCTCTGTTTTTTATCCAGTAGTTTCTGGGTTTGAATCCCAATCAGGCTTGGCATTTTTCAGCAGCTGTATTTAGGGAGTTAGGTTATAATCCCTTGAAAATTAAAATAAATAAATAATAGTTATTATGTTTAAGGTAAATTATTTTTTTTATGTTTGGTGAAATCTCATACACTATTTATAGAGAATCACTGAAGAATTGTACTAATGCGTGTTTTGTTGTAGTGTAACTTGTTATTAAAAATGTTAAAAAGATTAATATCATGAAAGTACTCTTCTCAACAGAGCTGAAAGAAATTATTTGAAGTAATTGCTGTGTATATACATGATTTCAAATAATAGATAAGCAGTATTAAATTCATAACACTGAATAAATTAACAGTAACACTATTAAATTCATAAATTGAAATTGCTGTCATTGTTTTTATAAGAAACTGATTTATAGAAGTTTGGTGATTACTTTGTACATCCTTGTTTTATGATTTTATTTTTATTAAATATAATTTTTATAATAGTAATGAATGGTGAAAGGAAGAAACCTATGTACCGATTCAATTGCAATACATGGTACAGTGAAAACTGATTGTATTATTATTTGTGTTTTTTTTTTTTAATTGATATTTTTATTGGAATTATCAGTTAATTACACTGACTGCCCAAAAATGAATTTAATATATTTAGGGTGTATGTTTGATCCACTGTAGCAGCTCAACTGCTGAACCGATTTAGATCTATGACCCCACTTTGGAATCCTTTTGTAATCAGGAGTGTCAGGCTATAAATTATAATATTATAGCTTATAATATAAATATTATATTGCTATAATATTTATTTTTTAAATAAATTTAAAAATTTTAAAAATATACTATATACAAACTTGTCACCAGCACGCTCTTTAATTATCCTATATTAATAATTATATTAGAGCAATTTTTTTTTGGTCGTGATGTTTTTAAATTTTTAATATCAATCTCTTGTTTAACAACCAGTTAACACATGTATTCATTTGGTTTTAACGCTATTAATAATAACATAATAATTACATATAATTTTTGTGACATTAGGCATTAAAAAAAGCACAAGTGTAACAAAATAGGATCATAGTAATGACAAAATTGATAAAATTAAAATTGAACTAAAATTAATAATAAACACTGACATATAGATGATGTTGAATTTGTTCTTGAAAAATCGTATAAACAAAATGTATAATTGTTAAAATGGTGTTGTAAATAAAGTATTTGAACATATACCATACTGATGTTTAGATATTAAGACAAATAATTTGTTCTGATTCAAAAAATATAGATAAGGATGATCGTAAATATGTCACATAATGTTTAAAGAACTTAACAATGTCAAAATATCTGTTTGATGATCTCACATCTGGATCAAAATTAATGTCGTCCTCCATTTGCCATTAGAATTGACACTGAGTATAGATAATTTAATTTTGAATTTCTTCAATTATTTGCATAAAGCGTTTCATACAAAACATGCACCAGTAGAACATGCCCTGAAAGTTTCTTCATGGGACACCTTTATATATGTTTACTGTTTAAGTTTAAAATTTGTGGCTTGAAAATTTCCAAAACTACGTGATTAAATTCATTGAAATTTAGATAGCTGTAATAGTGTATCTGAAGTTATGCATGTGAGAATTTGATGAAGATTGGTCGTGTTATTCCTTCAGTTATGATCAATTTAAAGTCAACAACAGACAACATAACTTCAGTTTGAAGTTGTGTTACCTTTGTATTGGTATATTTTGCATACGTAAAAGCAGTGATTCATAGTGTTGAATGAGTTTAAACTTGATGCTTGTGTGTTGAAAATACACAAGAAGCTCAAAAGGTCAACTCATTATTTTTAATTATATCATCAAATTGTGGTTATAATAATTTAATTTTAATATAAACATAAAATATATTTTAATGTCAAATTAAAAAACAGTTATACTTTTTTTAATTTTCTCCTTTAATTTTGTGTATTTTTATTAATTTAGTTCAGTGTACTTCTTGCACAAAAAATATATTAAATAAAATAATGAAAACTCTGTCTTCGTATGCAGCACTACTTAAAAATTTATTTTTATTGTTCTTTTGTTCAAGTTGGTTGTTAAATATTCATTTTAAAAATTTCCCTTAATGATTAAAAATTTCATAATATGTTTAATTTCATGTTTTCATTTACATACATAATATATATATATATATATATATATATATATATATATTGTTTTTATTGAATTTTTAACATTTAGTTTGTTGGGCTTTTAGTTAAAGAAGTCTTAATTGTTTGACTACAGTTTGTAGTGCATGTCACTGGATCTTTCTTACCTTGAGAATTTCAAAAGAGTTTACAAATTTGATGAGCTAGTGTCTATTGCATTACATATTAAAGGAGTTGTCGTTTGTTACCTTTCTTTAGTATTATATTTTATTAAGTAAATGGTGTATGAGTACTTCTGGGACATATTTGATAGTTACTGAAATATTTGTTTTATCTTTACTTGTTTCACCTTGAATTTTTTTGTAATTTAAGTAAATTTAAAATTAATCATGAAATTATTAGTTGAATTTTAAGCTGTTGTCTGGTTTTTATTCACTTATTTTCTTTAATTAAGTTCATTTTTTTTATAACGGATATCTTATCTTAATGAACACTTAAGTTTTAATTTCTTAAGTTGATGGGTTTTAATAATATTTTTACATTCTTACTATTTTGCTGCTCCCAATTTTTAAAGTAGTTTTGTCAAATAATGCATTTTAATGACTTTTGATGGTGTTATCCATTTATTTTTTCAGCTGTAGTTTTACTATATTAGACCAAAATTGATATGATATAATTATATATTATTTTAATTATTTATATTAGTTAAAATTAATAACAAGGTTACACGTTAATATTAAAATATTATTTTGTAATATATAATTCAATTATTTCCAGACTTCTGCTTTTATTATGTAGAAGGTTAGTTTGTATCCCAGTCTGGTTTGGCATTTTGTTCAAATGCTATTATAATTATCTCATTCATTATAATAAAAAATAGAAAGATAAATGTGATTATAAAATTGAAATTGGGTGTGAGCCTCTTATCAGTAGAAAAGTAAATAAAAGTATTAAATGTTTATAGAATTTGGAATTCTGAAATGTAATAGTAAAATAGTCAGATCAGGAAAAATAATTTTATATTTATATTTGACGTTAGGAGGTTCTTTCTGTACTTAATGAACTTCTCTTTCCTATCAACAAATGTATCTGTAAAAATTATTAGCGTTTTCAGTTTTACTTACTTATCTAAATAACTTGTATTTTTAATGACGTCCTTTACCATTTTTTCTTATCTTCTGATTTTTTAATTGAATGAAAGATTTATTCAACCCAAATGTTCAAGCTTTACTTTTTACCAAATGGACTACCTTTTGGTAATGTTATGTTTTGTAGGAGTTAATATGTTAGTTCCATTATATATTTTTGCATATACTTTGTGGAACTACTTTTAAATGAAAAAAAATTATTTGAAGATAATTTACACCTTTCTGGCGTCATCAGTACTTTTATAGAAATTTTATTCTACAATAATATTTAGTGTAGTTTCATTCTGATATTCAGTGTATTTTCACATAAAAATTAATTGGGAAAGTTACAACTGAAAAATAGAATCTGCTCATGCATTCCAAAAAGCTTTGCTTCATTCTGAGTAGCAGTTTCTACATCATTTCTGTATTTTTTTCTTGCCTTATTTTTTAAATTACTATTTTGGAAAGACCTAATTTATCACATTCTAAAGAGCTCATGTTCAGTTATCTCTGTGTTATACTTCTCATTGTTTTTGTTTAGTGCTTTTACCATTTTTTCAAAGAAAAGTACAGTATTACTTTTGGTTGCATGTAGAGTGGGGGTGGGGGTGGGGTTAAATTTGAGTTTTCTTTATGTTTTGATGTATGAGGAATATGAAAATATTCACTTAAATTGTGATTTCTTTATATATTTTTTATATATATGTTTATTGGCTGAAATATAAAATTTTGTGGCTTGAAAACCTCCAAAACTACTCGATCAATTACATTGAAATTTAGATATGTTGTAGTAGTTTATGTGAAAATTTGATGAAAATTGGTTAAGTTATTCTTGAGTTACATTGAATTTAAGATAAAAAGAATTTGAGCAGGTTAAGTTAGAAACATGTTCATTATGATGCTGCAAGTTGGAGTGTTGATATATTCCAGGCCATTTATCTCGTTATTTTTACATGGATTTGAATGCTAGATCATGGATACCGGTGTTCTTTGGTGGTTGGGTTTCAATTAACCACACATCTCAGGATTGGTCGAACTGAGAATGTACAAGACTACACTTCATTTACATTCATACATATCATCCTCATTCATCCTCTGAAGTATTATCTAAACGGTAATTACCGGAGGCTAAACAGGAAAAAGAAAGAAAGAAAGAAGGCCATTTATCTCGCAAACTAGTAAAAATGACTTTACAGTATCATATAACAGTATCACAGTTAATGGTGGTTAGCTGTATGACCTTAAAAAAAGGTCCAAGGTCATATTCCAATGTAAAATGTTTTGCTTTTTTCATTGATGGGATCATTCAATTTGAAAAAAATTGTGTTAACCTTGAAATAAGGTAAAGTTCAAGGTCAAATTCAAGGTTATCTGTTGAGGTGTCTCCCTTCAATATGAGTAATGTTTGTTTAGGTCATTTTTTTGTATTGTGCTTAGTTTACAAAAATCAAGAAAATTACAGGGTCTTTAGACAGTGTGTAAAGAAATCTTTAAAGAAATGAAAATTGCTGACAAGAAAAAATACTAGTTGTTTTTTAGTAGTAAACAATAGATTAGTCAATCAGATTACCATTCTTTTTCATTTAGCCTTGCCTAGTTATATATATTTTTTATATAATATTAATGTAACTATTAGAACATCAATGATAGTATCTTGTAAATAAAAGTAAAGAAAAAGTTCACTTTAATTTTACTTATTTGTTATGGTTTTCAAAATGTTTATTATTAATAAATTTTACTTCATTACTAATGAATTAAGTTGTAGCAAAATTTGCGATTATTGCAAACGTTCTGTTTCATAGATATAAGTAATAGGAAATAAACCCACCGAGTTGGTCTAGTGGTGAATGCGTCTTCCCAAATCAGCTGATTTGGAAGTCGAGAGTTCCAACGTTCAAGTCCTAGTAAAGTCAGTTATTTTTACTTGGATTTGAATACCAGATCGTGGATACCGGTGTTCTTTGGTGTTTGGGTTTCAATTAACCACACATCTCAGGAATGGTCGAACTGAGACTATACAAGACTACACTTCATTATACATATCTTCTTACTCATACATATCATCCTCACTCATCCTCTGAAGTATCTGAAAGGTAATTACCGGAGGCTAAACTGGAAAAGAAAGTAAAAGTAATAGGAAATAACTGCAAGGAAAAACAAAGTCATGAAATATATTTATTTGTATTTATCTTGTACTAAATATATTAATTTTAACTTTGCAGTTGAAGGAATATAACCTGTTTTTCTCATAATATTGAGGCCGTATTTTTAATTTTACTATTCATGGAAATTTGTTGGGATGTATTTCTCATTATACAAATGTGTAATGAGGGATTAGTAAATTTAATCATTAAATTTCTTCATTCATCATTAAATTTTTAATCATTAAGTTTTTAGAAGCGGTCTGAAAGTACTATTCACAGCGTTTATAGTTAAATTGTCAAAAATGTAATTGATTGTAAATTATTTTATTAATGAAATATATACTCAAACATACATTATCAGTTAGGAAGGAAAATAAAACACTCTTGTGATTTTAAATTAGAAAAACTTTAGAAAGTACTTAATGAAGTTATATGCTTTATGAAGTAGTTAATAAAAAGACTTGCAACTGTGTAAAAAAGTGTTATTTTGCTGGTTGAAATTATAAATATGTGAAAAAATATTATTTGTGTTGTGTGAATTTAATGTAAGAATCAAATGTAAATTTATATATATAATATATATATATATATATATATATATATATATATATATATATATATGTGTGTGTGTGTGTGAAAGTACATGAGAATTTTCATAAAAATGAAAAAGAAGTGTAATATAAAACGGAAATGAGATACATGCATGTTTAACTTTAATATTTATGTGATAGTGAGAATTTACTGTTTGAAAAGAATATGAAATTTAATATCAATGATAGAAGACTTTGCTCATTTAACTTCAAAAAGTTACTATTTAGCAGAATTATTCCAGTTTGGATACGTGTGCATGTTGTATTTTTATGAAAATAAACATTTCTGAACAAACACTGTTGCATCTTCACTAGTAATTCTACCATCTTCACGTTAGTAATTCTAGAACAAATAATAGAAGCTAATTTGTTATGGCACAAATATGTTACTTTTGCAAATTTTTGATGAAAATTTTAATGACTAGTGTATTTAATTATTTGCTACTTTTTTATAGCAAGAAGAGAAAAATACTACTGTCAATAAAAAATCCTATTTGGTTTTTTAAAGTTCATTGAATCCAAAAATACAAAATCCATGTTATAAATTTATTTAAGATGGATTGTTTTCCACGAAGAATTTGTGTGTCTTTGAGCGTGTAAGTGCATCTAATTGCTAATTTCTCAGAAATCTGTTTGTCATAATCTCTGAACTAAAAATGGCCTGACATGAAATCCAAATCACTCAAAAAATGCACAGCCATTCTAAAAAATGACAAGGATCCGATTCTATACTTTCCACTGAAAATTGAGGAGTGAAGTCATTTCCCATTGCCTTCATCACTGAAATGAAATGAATATACTGATGGTAATAAGTTTGAAATGAATGTGATGGCTCATTCACCCTGTAAAATTGATCCTTTTTTTCAGTTCACCAAAGAAATTGGTTCTATAGTAAACATCATTATCCTCAGAGAAAGTGACTCTAATTAATGTCTTTATCTTATATGTGTTGCAACCATAGGAAAACCTGAGCAGATGTTGCAGAAAAACAAAAATAATGTATATCTATTTTTGATGGAAACTAATGAAATATGTACATTGCCTCTTCGATAGGGAAATATGAAGGATAGTTTTTGTAACTTCTTGAAATTTGTATGGTTCTGTGATTTTTTGAGGAAAAATTAAAAGAAAAAAATCAAGAGTTGGGTTGATATCGGAAGACGGATTGTAGTTGTGTTTTGGGGTGGTGATATTGAGAGTATTAAAAATTTTTGTAGGAGGTTTAACTAGTGAAAATATTTTGTTGAGTTATTGAAAAGTAAAACTTATTGAAAAATACTGTTTAAAAAGATACACTTTTGGGTTCAAGTACTTATAAAATTTAGTTTTCATTTGTTAATAAATTATTTTATTCTTGATTTAATAGAATAATATTAAACAATTCAAGTTTTATCTGTGAAATTTATTAAATGTTAAAAATTAAGGTAATAAAGTGCTTATTCATTGAGAATTTACCTAGTAACAAGACAAAACAAACAAAAATAAGACAAACAGTAGTAGTAAAACACAGGACTTATTTTATTATTTTTTATATTGCAATTTTCTATAATACGAGGGTAAATAAAATATAAACGGAATTTATTAAAAAAAAATTATTTATTGAAAAATAAAAGGCAAATATAATTTATTTTTCTACATAGTTTTCTAATTTAGAAATACATTTATTCCCAGCGAGAAGTTAGGTTTTTTATTGCAGCATCGTAGAATGAAGCTGGTTGCGTGAGGAACCAGTTGCGCACGAATCCCTCTACGCCCTCATCTTCAGGTCGTTGCCCTCCAAGGCCTTCTTTAAGCGGCCCAAACAAATTAAAATCCCAGGGCAATAGGTGCGTGCTGTAGGGAGGATGATCAAGTTGAGTCCAGTGCATTTCTTCTAGTTTTGAGACCGTTGGAGCTGGAGTTTGGGACCTGGCGTTGTGAAGGAGGATGGCCTCTTGAATCGGTTGGTCTCTTCTTTTATGGCAGTATGCAGCCCTCACCTCGTTCAACAGCTCGCAGTAGTAAGCAGCATTGATTGTGCGTCGCTTATGAATAAATCAATGAGCAAAATGCCTCGTCGGTCGAAAAAAACGGTTGAAAGAACCTTGCCAGCTGACAGTCGAGTCTTGGCTTTCACTGGGGCTGCCTCCCCTTTCCTCCGCTACTTCATACATACTGGCTTGTTTCGACTGGTGAGTGTAGTGGTGGGCCCACGTTTTGTCGCAGGTGACGATCCGACTCAAAAATGCATCACCTTCTTTTGCAAACCTTGCTGTAAGTCTCTGACAGACCTCCAAACGTCGCAACTTGTGATCTACGGTCAAAAGGCGAGGGACCCATCTGATATACACTTTACGGAACTGTAGGTCGTTTCTGATGAACGCTTGACAGCTACCATAACTTATTTCGACGTGTTCTTCAATTTCGGATACTCTCGCCCGTCGATCATCTTCAAGAATGATTCGAACCGCGCGAATGTTTTCATTTGTAATGCTGGTTCGAAGACGGCGTTCGTGTTCCTGATTTTCCAGTGTTTAGTCCCCGAACTGTACAGTCAATCTCCAGAAAATTTCTGTTGCTTGAATTACTTCACGAGCAAGAAATTTTATAATTATGCGTTATGCAGTGGAGGGAGCACCTATTCCTCCGACATCGTGAGCGTTACTGACGAATTGGTTGGGAATGTGGAATGGCCGGTCCTCCCCACTCAAGCATACTAGAAGCGCGGGCCCAGTCCTACAACTGTAGACGCTCAAGAAAAAAAAAATCTGTTTATATTTGATTATCCTTGTATAAAAGGTTAAATATAAATAATTTTTTTTACTGTGATCAGTACACAATAATACATTATACAGGTCACATCAGGAATATGTTCAATTAATGTTAAAATTATGTATGTAACATCTACATTAATTATTTAAAACATAAACATATGAGTAACGATGCAAGTACATTAAATTTGTGAAGATACTAAATATAAAAAATAACTTCAGAATAATTCAGCAATTCCAAATGTATTATTGAAAACTATTTGAGCACGTATTATTTACATACTGAATAGGATGCAAGATTTTTTAAAATGTTTAATTGTTATTGTTTAAAAATTCATTGACAGAATGATATTACCATAAAAGAAAATCCTTTAAAAAGTGTTTTAAATAAATTGGTGGGAAAATGTTTTAATTGGTTCAGTAATTTATTAAAAATGACCATGGATGCACAGTTTCTTTTAAGTATTGTGTTGAGTTTTACAAAAACATTTCTGTTATCTGGTTTAGTAAGACTTGATATTGCAATTTTTTTAAGAATAAATGCTTATTCTTTTTAGCAAAAAAAGCACATTCATAATTATAAACAGAGGGATAAGTTAACATATCTAATTTTCTAAGTATAGTTTGACGTGATTCATACTAATAGAGATAAAATAATGATCTGACAACCCTTTTTTTCTTGAAAATCAAGATCCTTTTCTTGAAAAGGATTATTTTTAAGCATTATCAATATTTAATAATGATGACAAGCATAACATTTTGACAAGCTTCAAAGCAAAATTGTATGATTTGATTTGTTTCATGCAAAATCAGTTTAATCATTTCAATAAAACTTGTCATGTAAAAAGAGACCCAGAAATTTAGCTTTATGGGCAATGAAAAGTTATTAGAATACTAATTTTGCATGAACTTAAATTTTGAGTATGTGGAAATAAGACTACCCAGAGTAAAGTAATATTTATATTTTTAATTAAAAACATACTTCATAAAAGAAAAATTAGTATTTTCTAAGCGTATTGGCGTGCATAAAGAATATAATTTAGAAAAACTTATTTTTTTAAAGAAGTGTTTCTTTTTAAACAATTTAAAGTTAACAGTTGTTTTTTGTAGCTGAAAACTTTCACATTTTCAAGACACTTATTACTTGTCAGCTATCCATGAATAATACACTTTTTGGCAAAGTTACTAGCACTTCACTTTGCATCTCTTGTTTTTTTTTGTTTTAACTTTTTTTATCCCTCTGAATACTGCAGGAATAGTATTCAAATTATTATTCTGAAGTTCCTTTTTTATTGGTTTCAGTTTTCATTGAAGATCTACATTTTGAAGTTGGGATTTCCTATGCTTATTTTTAGTTTAATTTAGTATAAGATTTTAAAATATTTTTAATTATGCAGAAACAAATATTTGTCAAGTAAATATTCAAAGGTTTATTAAAGCCAATTTTCTTTTTTGTTTGTTATTATGATATCAGATATATGTTTTCATTCATATTTTAAGAAGGCAGTGTGTGTATTAGGATTAATAAAGAATTAATTGAGAATATGGGATTAATGATGATTGTATTGGTTGCATGGATTATTTTACAATGTTTTCTTATTATTTATTTATTATTATTTATAAGTATTATGAGTAAATTTTCTGATTTTATTAACAGTATGAAGAAAACGATGAGGTAGTTCTATGGATGAACACAGTTGGTCCATATCATAATAGACAAGAGACATATGCATATTTTTCTCTACCATTTTGTATGGGCACAAAAGAGACTATAAACCATTATCATGAAACTCTTGGAGAGGCTCTTCAGGGAGTTGAACTGGAATTTAGTGGCCTTGAAATTGAATATAAAGGTTTGCTATTATTTATTTACATACTAATTCTTTTGTTTAATAGCTTGTTTTATTTTTTCTGTTAGTAATAGTGTCTACTTTTAATGATTTTTAGAAATGCTTTCTTCAGTTTTATTAATTTTTTAATTATACATTTACTTATATGTTTGTTTTATGGCATATACTTAAAACAAAATTATATAACACAATTGGGAATAAAGAAAAACTTAAAAACAGGCAGTTTAGGCTATGTTGTTGTTAATAAGGATTAAATTAAAAACGTAAGTTAATGATTAATTTAAAATAGTAATAACGATAATAAGCAACAGTAACTGCAGACTGCAGATTTTTTAAGAATCTTACATAATAATGTAAAATCAACAATTACCAACAATCTCATGAACACAAGTCCATCAATTTTGGCAAAAACCGAGATATTCTAAAATACATGAACCAAAATCTACATGAACATCTTAATAAACTTAAACGTTATTGAATATATTAATATACAAAAATATTATATTATGGTATACTGCATAAACATCATGATTCAAATCCTCACTCTTTTTCTGAATATTTGTTAGACTAACATTCTTAAATGGATTAGCCTATAATTTATGTTTAAAAAAAGTGTATAACATAAACATTACACAGATAAAGGTAACTGTACTCTTAGAGCAAAGTAAGCTAAATACAAGAAACATTCTGATCCCTTGAACTTTCCAATTCAAATTTTTAAAATTTTGTAGACTGAACTCATCCCTTTACATGATTATTCAGGATTATTTATTTTTGGATCAAGAATTTAATTTTATTAGATTAGGCTTTTTTAAATTTAATTTTAGCTCATTACATTGTCATTTAATTTGAACATATGAGGAGTGTCCAATGTTTAAAAAGATACATTCATAGACCAGGGGAAAAAGTAGTTCAACTGTGTCTGCCTCTAATTTTAATCTCCTTCAAAGTAGCTTCCTTGTGGAGCCACACACAACCTAGTGGTTTTGGAAACATTTCTGGAAGCTCTATTTTGTCTTGTTTATTAGCTCTGTTGTTATCTTGTTTATCCTCGTTGCTCTGAAGGTAGTACTCCTGCATCTTCAAATTGGGAAACAACTAGAAATTACAAGGAGCTATGTCTGTAGATTAAGGAGCCTTGCAAATTTGGGGAATTCCATGCTTGGTCATGATAACCTCATGAGGTGTGTAAAATGGGGAGTAGACCTATTTTTGTTTAACTCTTCTTATGTGAAGTTTCTTGTACTGAACTATATTATGTGGACAATGGAGAACCTCTTGATAATATCTATTAATTATAATTACTAATTATAGTAATTACTTTGTTAATGATAGCTGAGTTTTGTCTACTGTTGTACGACAACTGTGTTGCTGGATGGCCTATTGTTGTGTTTGTCACTGTCAATTCAAGTTTGGCCATTATTAAAGTAGTTAAAGAATTTCCTAATTTGTGTAAACCCCTATAGTGTTATTGCTGAAAGCCTACAAGATTTTAACAAGTTGTTACAGGTTTGTACCTTGGGTATCACTGAACTTTTGGCAAAACTTGATACGTTAGTACTGTTAGTGATTTTGTTCCATATAAAGTAAAAATGTTGATTACCACTTGTTATTCAAACATGCATGATAGCTGCTTGGTAGTGATGTCCAGTTTAATGAGACTTTGAAAAATCAAGTATGATAAGATTTACTGGCACACTATGTTGAGTTTTGCTATTTGAATCCAAATACATTTAATGAAATGATGAAGTGTTTTGCATTTATTTTTAAATTTATGAATAATAAAAAAACAACTCAGAAATTTTTGTAATTCTTTTATTATTTATTTTGTGTACCGTCAAATATAATTCAAACAATTTATTACTAATGCCATTTATGCCTTCCTAACCCATTTCTTTGTCAATAAAATGGACTAAAATCAGAAGCTTTAACCAGTTCAAGAAAAATAGGAACAATGAACTTGCCACTATTTAAGATTTTAAGCATCTCTGTTGTCAATTTAATAATAAATGTAGACAAGTTCCATTTTAACCAAAATTGACTTATCAGATTAGGTTTACATATTTTAAAGGCTTTTGAAAGCTGTTTTTTTTACATATTTTGAAAGGATTACTTACAATCTGTTTGTCAATTTATGCTACGAGAAAAAACCAGCTATTTTGGTCAGAGCTGTAATATCCTACATTTTACATGGTGTTATTATTGTTTCACTAATTTCTAAGATGATGATTGAATCTCTTTGCAAACAGTTCTTACATGGCTCATTTCAGTCATGATCCTAATGATTGGTGAACTGTTAAAAAATAACAGATTATTTAAAAAAATTACTGTTTAAAAAAAAGTGCCTGTTTAAGACACTTTAGTTGGCCATATATTCAAACTTTTAAGATCTTTAGTTATAGTTGATCTATCTCACTTAAGTGAGATAAAGTGTCTCTTAAATGACAATTCAACACATAGTCACATGTATGCATGTGCACACGTACACACAAAAATCTATATTACTTTGGATATGGATTATTATTTGTATTTATTTTAGTATGGATAATGAATTGGGTACTTGTTAAATTATACATATTCACCAATTTTTTTATTACAGCTGATATAGTTCGGAGTACGTATTGTGAAATTCAGCTTAATGAAGTTAAATTAAAAGCATTCATATATGCTGTGAAAAATCATTATTGGTACCAAATGTATATTGATGATCTTCCAATATGGGGTAAATATATTTAATTCATAAAAATAGTTTAGTCTTACTGCTTTTTTAACAGCTTTACTTATAAAATGCTATTTCTCATGTTATTACTGTGGTACAAGAGTAATAATTTAGTTGATGATTCTCTTGCATGTCTTTCAAGATAGTGTTGTATAGTGTGGTTTTTAATTTACCATATCAGTGACCATTAAGGAAACATGTAGTATGGTAACCGGGTTCAGAATTAGCAAGAATAAAAAGGAGAATACTGAATAATATCACTTAATAACACAAAACAGTTCTGTCTGTTCTTGTGCTGATTTATTTATCTCCTTTTGAGTTCATTTTGAGTTTGAGTTCCTACCTAAGGACTACTAAATATATGATGAAGTTACATTTCAGGTATAAAAAAAAATCAATTATTTATCTATCAGTTTTTATGATTTATTCTGTTATTATAATTATTCTGTTTTGGTGCTGAACTCTTGTTTAAAATTCAGTCAAAGGGATGAAACTGATAAAACCTATGTAAATATACTGAACTTGACTATTTTGGTTGAATTAGTGCCAACAGTGCATGATTTAAATAATTACTGATTCATTTCCTTATGCCTGTAATTAAATCTGTTGTCATTTGGGAAGCAGTATTTTAACTAAGTAAGTATTTTAACTGAGGGCACAATAACTAAATTTTCAATGAAAATTGATATATTTCTAACTACTTAAATATAGTATTTGTAGTTTTATATATGTATAGTCTGCTTTTGCCTTTTTATTTAGTAAAGTATGACATAATGGCTGTTGTGCTTACAGTTCATTACACTCTTTAAGTTGATATTTATGCATTTCCTTCTTTTAGGCATTGTTGGAGAAATGGAAGAAAATGGTCATCATGTAAATTATTATATATGGACTCATAAGAAACTTGATATAGGTCACAATGGAAAGTATATTGTAGATGTCAATTTGACATCAGAAAATAAAGTAAAATTGGAAAATGGTATTAAAATTCCATTTACATACGAAGTTAATTGGCGTTCATCCAGCATTAGATTTGAAGACAGATTTGATAAATATTTGGATCCAAATTTCTTCCAACACAGAGTTAGTTTAATTTTGAAATATTTTGATTTAATATAAGTTTTAATTATAGTTCTGTTAAAGACTACATTCTTAACATGAGGTTAACTGAAAATATATTTACTTAATATAACTCTAAATGCACTAAATAAAATAGTCAGCATGTAGTCCACTCTCTTTTATTAAAATCATTTCTAAGCGTTGACATGAGGATTTCAGAACGTTGTTTGATAGAGAAATTGATCTATTGTAGTTTTTATTTATACTTAATTTTACGAATTATTACTACAGTCTAAAATGATCTCAGTAAAGCTGAAAACTATAAAAGCAGAAAAAATTCAAAGTTTAATCCCTTAATAAAGCAGAAATCTTTGTTATGTAAAAAAAAAACAGAAAATCTTTTCTTGCTGATCTTATTGAGCACAATTTGACGACAGCATATATTACATGGTTTTTTTTTTAATGAATTGTATCATTATAAAATAATTTGTATTTGGATTTTATTTTGATTCTGAAATGCTGTTTTAAAAACTTGAGTAATTTTTTTACAGCTGAATTCACTGCACTTCATAGTTGTTAAATAATATTTGTTTTCTAGTCTGTTGTTTGTGTATTACATTGTTGTATGTTACTGTGTTCTGTATATTGAGTTATATTTATAACTAGAATGAATTTTGTATATTATCGTCCTATATTTTACTATACTTTTAGTTCCTATTTAAATACTGTAATTTGTTACTTGCAATTTTTGTAAGTTGATGAGTATTTAATTTTAATTTTTCATTCACCAAAAGTGAAAATTTAATTTTTTTTATGTTTTTTTAAGTAATATTTTACTTGAATTTTATTACTTTGGTTTGTCATTTTTATAAATTTTTAATAAATATAAAACATTAACTTCAAGTGAAACACTAACAATAAAATACAAAAAATTATAGACCAAAGTAATAGTAAAGATAAATACAAATTATTTATCAGACTACTTTTATAAAATACAACTATAGCAAAATACAAGTGTATAAAGTATTAAAAAAGTAGATGAGATAATTTGTAGTTGTTTAATGAGAAAATAGGATCACAAATTACTTCCAACATGAAGTTGAATTGCTATTTTTTGTATTATTTCATTACGGACATGAGAGAAATTATTGTCTATTTCAGGAACAATTATTTGAGCTCAAACTTAACAATTTGAAGTATCAAGTTAAACTTGATACTTAACAGTATCGAGTTTGTAATGAGGTCAGTGACATTGATGCTATGACAAAAGAATGAGATACAAAACCATTGTCACTGGTCAAATTTATTGAGTGAAGAATATAAATGATGGTAATGGAACTGGCATAAAAAATTACCATTACTGCTATAAAAAATTAAGCTGTGGTAATAAATGTATTGGATAATTTAGCAGTCTTATTTTTTTTTTTCTGTTGACGGTTTTGACACATAAGATAGAAGCTTTTTCGTGGGATATGAAAATGGAATTTTGTAATGTATGAAAAATGTCAAGTCTGCCTTTGATTTGAATCTGGGACCTCCAGATGGAAGGCTGTGATGCTACCATTCCGCCATGGAAATCGATTAATTTTCCAACTTCGTAAAATTATTTTTTTTTAATTTTCTAATTTTAAAAGTTTGATTATATTAACAAATTGATTAAAGTAGTGATTTTATTTTTTCAATACTATTTGTGCAAAATAGTCTTTCTCTCAAGTAGAACCTGGAAATTTTTTCTGACACTCCAATGGTTTTTATTGTATAAAGGTCTTATTGTGTTTAACGACTCTGATTTTCATACTATTTCAGACTGGAGCTGTATTAAAAGTTTGAATTCTCTGAAATAGGAAATAATACAATTTTTTAAGGAATGATTTTCAGTTTAAAAATTTTATTTTTTATTTTAGGTTCTGATGAGAAGTATTGGTAAACTACAGTTGTGTTAAATATTATAATTAATTAATACAATTAAATCTGATGAATAAAAAGGTAACAAAATAATAAAATTTTACCAATTGATCTTGCTTGTTTTTAGACTATGTTATTGTGAAAATGTATGTGCATTATTGCCATCCAGATTATTTATTACAGAATTTGTTTACATAGATGTTTAAAATAAAAATATTAATTTCAATAATTGTTTATAAACTTAACAATAATCCACTGCTAATGTTTTTCAATGTAATTTTTTCAGATACATTGGTTCAGTATTTTCAACAGTTTTATGATGGTAATATTTCTAGTTGGTCTTGTTTCAATGATTCTTATGAGAACACTACGTAAAGATTATGCTCGATACAGTAAGGATGAGGAACTCGATGATATGGTAATTTATTAAAATTTGTGTTACAGTTAACTTATTTCTCTTTTGATCATACATAGTTAATGTTTTCTCTTTGAATATTATTAGCTAATTTTTCTAATGAAGTATTTTTTGCATCTAGAATGCAGAAACTGAATTTAATGACAGATGGGTATGCACAAATTACATACGCATTGATAAGTTAGATGTGCTCTTTTGACTGATTTTTTTTTAAAATAGATATTTTGTATGTAAATCATTATTAGTGGTATTAAATTAAATCTTTTAAAAATAATTTTCTTATTTTACTGTAAGATAAGATGAAAAAAATAGTAACTAAAAACCTTTTGCTATCTTGGAACAAAGTACAGTACATTCAGAAAGTCACTGTGCAGTTTGCTTTAGAATTATATGGTGCATTCTGTTCTTTCAGTGTTGGTTGCCCTGTGAGTTTGTTGGACATTATTCAGTAATAAACCAAGACGTCAGTAGTTGAGTTGTGATTGAACATGCTTCATTTTGTTTCATGTTATTTTGTTAATTGGAATTAATACTTGTGAGAAATGTATTGGTTCTTTTGACAAAGAAACACATTTTTGTTGTTGAACACGTCTTGGTAAAGGTGACGAGTATACTTATTTAGTAAGCACAAGTTTTCTGAAAAGTTTTCAAATACTCCTGTTCCTCACCGCAATGCAGTTCAAACTCTTATCAAAACGTTTTAAGCAACTGGCTGTGTTGAAGGCACTGATTGAAGTGGAAGACTATCTAAACTAAATGAATGCTGCTTGATATTTCCATGAAAGTCAGTGCATAAGTTAGCACAGCATTAAGATGTTGGACTTGATACTGCACATAAAGCTATAAGAAAGAACTGAAACATTTCCCCTATAAAGTAATATATGCTGAAGAACTGAAACATACAGATCATACCAAAAAACTAAATTATTTTCAACAGTTTAAATGTTTTATTGACAAAAATTCTATAGGTATCCTTTACATTACATTTTTTACAGTGAAGCATGGTTTCATCTGGGAGGGTTTATTAATTCACAAGATACACAACTGTGGTCGACAAGTAACCCCCATGAATTACATGAACAATCTTTACACGAAGTGAAAATTGAAGTCTGGATCGGTGTGAGTAGAATGGATTGTGGGTCTAATCTTTTTTGAAAATGCAGTTAATAGTGATTATTATTGTGGTGTTTTAACAAACTTCATTATTTAGTTAACAGAAGTGGAAATTAAACACAGTTTGTTACAACAAGATGGTTCCACAGCGCACACAGCTAACAGGTCAATAGCTTTTTTAAGAAATGTCTTTGGTGAACGAATCATTTGGGGGGGTTTCTGGCCTGCACAGTTACCTGGTGTGACTCTCCCAGATTACTTTTTATGGGGGACAGCAAAACAAGCAGTGTATCATAACAGACCAAACATGATTGACAAACTAAACACCGCAATAATGACATACATAGAATACATTCCAGTACATCACCTGGTTAAAGTGTTTGAAAACAAATTGAAACATGTGCAGTGTTGTATTGATGTTGGAGGTCATTTTCAATAAATTTTATAAATTATTCCAGTTATTATAATATCAGTTTCTATAAAATAATGAAATAAAAATACAAAGTAATAATTAAGAAAGTTTCATCATTACACTTCCATAATTTCAGTACACAACAACTTTCCGAACACTCTGTAGTAAGAAGTTTAGTTTTTATTTGGTATCTAGTTTTATTACTATCTTTTTCTTTTTATTATCATCACATGGTTGTCTGCTGTGGGATGATAGTTTTCTCACACTTTGTCTGTCTTTATTTTATTAATCCATTCACTTATTTCAATTATTTATATACATTCTTTGTTCCTTGCACTTTATCGATCCTTCTAGCATTGTTTTAATTAATCCTTCTTTCAATGTATGTTGTAGTCAGTTGGCTTTCTCTTTTTGCATTTTACTGATTTCTGATTGAGCTTCTTTCTCATTTACTTTTTTCTCATTACATTTACTCCATTTCAAATCCCTCTAGCTGTACTTCATTTATTTTTTCCTTCATTGCTATGTACTATGTTAATATAAATATTATTAATGTGTTAATTGTTTTTCTCTACAGTCTAAGATTTTCTTTTTTTTTTGTTAAAGGAAAGAGATCTCGGAGATGAATACGGGTGGAAACAGGTTCATGGTGATGTTTTCAGACCTGCTTCAAATGCTATGTTGTTTTCTGCTTTAATTGGTGCTGGATATCAAGTTACTGTTGTTACGTCATCTGTAATTATATTTGCAATATTAGGTGAACTATATACAGAGTAAGTATTAATTTATTCTCGCTGCTTTAGTTAGCAGCTCAAACATTTCTTTGATTTTAAATTCTTGTTATTATTGTGAAAATCAAGTTGCTACTTTGTAACTTGCTGGATTTTGTTATTTATAGGAATTTCTGTTAAGACTTTTATATCTATTCAATTTGTTATTTGTATTTTATAAGATATAGGGTTGCATTTTAAAATCCTATACAATGCTTTCTGTATGGACATTCAGATACCTGTTGAGAAAGAACGTAGTTTGCTTAGATTATCTTAATTTTTGGCAATTGGTTTCTAATCACCAACCAGACCTTTCATGTCAACAGACATAATGTAACAATTTGGGGAACAGAAAAGCCTAGAGAAAAAATACAGTACACTCGGTATTTGCTCAAAATGATTGTATTGTGTGCTATATATCGTGAAAGATGTACAGCCATTCTTTTTTCATGAACAAACAATAAGAGGAGGAATCTATCTCAACATGTTTAGCGAGTGGTTAATACTCAACTGTAAGGAAACAATGAGATTGGATTCCATCTCATTGGCACATAGAGGTTCAAAAATATCTGAATGACTTGTTGAGATGTTCATTAGCCATTTAACAGATGGAAACGAGGCGCTGAACTATTGGCCTGTAAGATGTCTGTATTTAATAATTTGTAACTAGTCACAAGGTGTTCTATAAAAATATTACAAAACTAGTTTTTATAGTTTTTTTTAAAAAAAGACAAAGTTTTTGGTTTTTCCTCTTCCTGTAAATGTGAGTCGATTTGTAACTATATTTCAACAGCTGCTTCTAGAGCTGAGCAGAATATTTTGTAACATGATTGGATGTACTATTTTGTTGATGTCTTTTGTGTAATACATTATTCTCAATAATAATAATAATAATTTATTCAGTGTCAATATTATGTTAAAATAGAATTTGTCATAGTACATAATACAGAATAAAAAATAAAATACAATGTATGCAAGTTAAAGTAAACCTAGAGACATTAAAAACATACATAAAATAAACAAATGTAACAATGTCATAACTCAATACTTTTATCACACTCCAAGAACACTCATTCAGTGAATAAAACGGGCTCTCAGTTGACTACTGATGTCATTTTTTTTAAAAACCATAAAAGACATCGTCTTCTCTATCAAAGAAAGTGCATTGAACACACTTCTTGAACTCCAACTATTCTTTACAATCTTCAGTCTAACCAGTGGTGGATAGAGAGCTTGTTTATGCCTTGTACTGTATCTGTGAAAGTCTGATCTTTAATTGTAATTATTTAAATTGTTTTTTACATTAAGCAGTTAATAATTAGCAATTAATGTACAAATTAATCACAGTCATGATTTTATTTTAATAAATAAAGGTTTGCAGTATTCCTCATTACCGTTATTCAATATTACTCTACAGCCCTCTTTTGATAAGATGAGATATCTTTAATATGAGTTGACTGCCACCACACATGAATACTGTAATTAAGGTGACACTAAAAATAGGCTAAAATAAACCATCTGTAAACTGTCAACTGTCAAGTTATATTTTAATTTTCTAATCACAAAAACTAATTTTGATATTGTGGTACACAAATGTTTAATGTGAGCCTTCCTTGTGACAATGGGATCTGAGTAAAATCTCCAAAAATTTCACCTCATCTACAACATTGGTCAGTTCTCTCAAACCAAAGGTCATAATCTGGGACTTATCATTCGGAATCAGGCCATTACATGAAAACCATCTTTTTACTCTGAGAAAGTTAGCTGCTTGTTCTTTTTCTAATTTTTGTAGACTTGAATCAATCAACAAAAGAGTTCTATTATCAGCATAGAGCACCGGATGGGGAGAGAGGTGCAGTGATAGATCATTTATCATAACAACAAAGAGAAAAGTGTACAGATATAGAATTTTATGGGACCCCTAATTTGTTTACCCTAGTCTCAGAGAGTACACCATTAAATTCACAACCTGTCTTTTGACATAAGTATAACAGAAACAGCCTCAAAGAATGTTTCCAATTCTATACAGTAACAATCTTTTTATCACAAAATTATGTGAAAGTATATCAAAGACTTTTGACGTGTCACACAGTGTTAAGGAGATATAAATTTTATTTTCGAAGGCATCTATAATCTGATTAATAATATACTCTAGAAAAATATACTCAACCTGGGGGTTATGAAATTAGCCTACAACTTTACACGTAAACAATAATGAAATCATTCTATAGAAAAAATTTATTATAAACATTTTACTTACATTTATAAGTAAGTACACATGTAAAGAAAATAAGTTAATAAGATGGTTGCATTTATTTTTCATTTAAATGTTTCTTTGTATGTGGATCTATGTTATAAACACATAAAAGTAATTGTTTTCAAGTGATAAAAGACGATTCCTATAATTAACTTTAAGCGCATCATAGACGAAAAACCCTTTTCACAGAGGTAAGACATGGTGAAAGTGATTAATATTTTCAGTGCTTTTGTGACTAAATTTCCATATTCACTTCGATGAGGAAGTCAAAATATATCTAAATCTTTAAGATGTGAATTGTAGTTGTAACATTTTATTGGCAGACATTTTGATGAGTTGGTCTTGAATCTCAACTGTTAACTTAGCAGCTGCAACAACATTTTCACTTTTTCAGTACCCATCTCTATTCAGTTCCCACCTCTTTTGAGAAATCATTTTTGTCTTTGAGAAATACTCCACCAACTGAATTTTTGGCTTGTGCATTTGTATCTTCATGCTATCCAAACTGTGGTGAATAGTAATGTCTTTGTCCAAATTTTTCTCAATATAATTGGAAGTGTTTGGAAACATTTCAAAATCTGTTTTGAAGGTGAGTAATCCAGTTATCAAGCTTCTTAATGAAAGCAAGAACTTTGTCATAATAAAATAGTTTTATCACATCCTTGTAAATATACATTTAAGTCATATAATGTGAAAATATATCAGCTAAGTAAGCCAACAGCAACATATACTCATTTTGTAAAAACATTGAGAATGTTTGTTTAACCTGAGAAAATATTAATTCATCTTGCAATTCTAATAACTGGATTAACACTTTCCCTGTGATAACCATCTAACTTCTGTATGAAAAAGAAGAGATTTTTTCTTTTTGCCCATTTCATTGTATAGTTTAGCAAACATCCTATTCTTTAATGCTTGACTTTAAATTAACAAACTTCATAGTTTTATAAAGAATTTGTTTGAGATTTTCTGGCATATTTTTTGTGGCAAGAGTATGTCTGAAGGAAAGTAGTGTGTCCATTGCACCCTTGATAAAAGATCTTTAAATTTTTTCAGAAATCCACTGTTCTTTCCTGCTATTGCCTTTGCACCATCACTACATAATGTAATACATTTTGTCCAGTATATGTTATAGGTTTTAGTAGCTTCATAAAAATATCAGAAAGACATTATCCTTTGCATGACCAGGCAGGTATTGATTTGCAAAACAGCATACTTTCTTTGATTGATCTGTCCCTATTGCATTCATATCTTACAAAACATAAGAACTGAAAAATGTTTGCCACATCTGTTGATTCATCCAATAGAATACTAAAGCATCACTTGAACTCACTTGCTGAATTATCAGATTGTGAACATCGGCAGCCATGTCATTGATACTGTGTTGTTACTTGAATCTGGACTAAACTAGAGACATATAGATTATATGATTTCAACAAATCCCCAATTTTGCTACTCTTTTTGTTAAAATCTATATTTAAATCAATATGAAAGATAGTATTACACCGTCCCCTATCCAATTCAATTAAACTTTGATCAAGAAGATCATGTAACATCCAAAATCCCTTGTGGTGAGAGTGGTATATTGATAACACTACAAAATTTAAATCTGTAAACAACAGACAACATACCTCAAAATCCATTTCAGTGACAACATTACCTAAACTCAGTATTTGAAATTTATGATTACTCCTAAGGAATATCCATGAGCCTACTTTTTTTAAAAGTGAATGAGAAAATGAGAAGCCTACAATGTAACCAGAGGGTATGCACAGCCCAATTTTACCAGAATCCAACCAATGTTCACTTAAAAAACACAAGACTTCTGGCTTATAGTCATAGCAAAACTGCTCAAGAACCAAATGTTTATTCCTTAAACACTGAATTACTTAATTGTACAATAAAAAATTACCACTCTATCATTCATCTCATTAATTCCTTCCTGGTATGGTAACATGTTTGTTATAAACAGTTCTCCATGCAAAGCTTTTTTTGCCAAGCGTTAGCAATCCTACCATTCTGCAACCATCTATCTAAAGCTGTCAATTTATTTTCATTCATTACTTTTTTTTTTTTTACACTATTTGATTTAACATATTTTTTTTTACTAAATTTACCAATTTAATACCACTCTATGTAATCATTTTTCAGGGAAGTCATTTTAATATTGTTATTATTAGATGTAGTCAAATCCTTTTTAATTCAATTTTATGTAAATTCAATTTACCAGATTCTGATTTTAGTTACTTTTACATTATTAAAATTAGTAATTTCCTTTAACCTATTACAAATAATTTGTTTATACTTTTTTTATCATTATTGGTAAAGTTCTTTACCAATAATCTTTTGTTAATAAAATTAAGATTGAATTTTTTTATACATTTTTCCTAAAGAATTGTTTATATCCTTATGAATAATACAGTTAACATGTTCTACTAAATGACTAACGTTTGTGTTTTGTCTTGGATGAGGAATAATGTAAACAATTAAATTAACTGCAAAAGTCAGACGTGAGAATTTATGCAAAGCTTTGAAAATATTTTTGTTGCAATTGTGAAAAAGTACATCGTCATTTGCACTTGCAAAAAAATTAAGTAGTCATTACTTATGAGGTTCCCAGCCAGCTGAACAGCCTCCTGAGTAATACTTATTGGGGGCCTAAGTAAAACCTTAGATTCCACATAATATACGCCATCCGTTTTGTTTTATCAAAAATTGTTACAGTTCTCCTGTTGTGGCTATTCTCCACTATTCCAGCTTATTCATTGACGATTTGCAAGATGCAGTACCATCAGAACCTTCACAACCAACTATTATACAATTTTTCATTACTATTTAATTTACTAGAATTATTACATAATGTTTTTAATTCATCTTTGTTCTGACAGTCTTTATATTAATTGACTTATACGACCACTACTGATGAGAGGCTTTCATCACCACTAAGACACTTGTATTATCACACTATGATAGAAGAGAGAAACTGCATTGTTCTTTCTGTTTATCTAAGGATTTGCAACTACAGTGAACAGATATCCTATTTAATATCTGCTAAATTTAGAGGAAGTAACATTTTTTCTTATAAGATCATGCAAATCCTGCAACTGCAATCTTATTATTTTATTTAAGTTCATAATCTCTTGCTCTAAATCTAAAAGTGTGTCATTACTATGTTCATTGTCAACTATGAACTGTTCATTTTTCATCCCAGTAAGATATTGCAAATCAACCTGACATGTTCCAACACAAATACCAATTAGAGCCCATCAGGTTTGAAATTGTTGCATCTAAAATGCACCCTGCATGGACACTTCAAACAACAAACACCAGCTGTCTTAACAAATCTATTACAGATTGGGCACACTTCATTAAAACCTATTAACTTAATTATAAATAAATAGTATTATATTTAATAAATATATTAGCAATAATATTATTAGTAATAATAAATGAATACTAATTATTAATATTCAAATGTTATATCATAAGTTAGATTATATGACAATTATCTGTGGACCAACATATAAACAGTTATATACTTCATATAAACAATTATATAAAACCTCATATACAACAAAGCCTTGATAAGCAATTCTTAATAGTTTGTCAAATAAATAATCACTTATAGTCACTTATCTTCAATTCTATCTTAAATTCATTCATCAATAAAATCATAAGAAAATATTATCAAAAATGTCCTATCAGCTATATCATTCCCTTATATAGGGTAAATAATTTGATTAAATCAACATATTAGTCTTAATATACAATTCAAATTACAGAAAGTCAGTAATTTAAAATCCAAAGTTCAGTAGTTTAAAATAGATTTTATCAGTGAATTAGTAATTCCATTTCAAAAACAAAAGAGAAAAATAAAGGAATACTTTCTGAAGTCAAGTTGCACCACAAAAGCCTTTTCTGAATGTGATATAAAAAAACTTCAAAAAAAGTACCTAAAGGGTCAAAATTCACCTTTCTATTCAAGCTCAAAAACACATGTTTTGTTCCTATTATCATAACTAATTCATAATAAAACATCTATATTTTTATAAATAAACTTAAAACAACCCCTGTAAAACTATAAAAATGGATATACGTGTGAGAAAAGTAATGAGATTGATAACACTGCGAGCAATCTGGCAACGCTGTGTCTACTGGTCTGTGCTAGACCAGTTTGTTCATATCTTCCACATGCTCAGTACTAGTTTCATCTCCGTTTAGGCAACACATTATTTTTGACAGTGCCATCAGTGAAGTTATGTTTTTGTTGTGTGTTACAAAAATGGAGCATCAGAATTTAAAGCAATGTTGTACAATCAAGTTTTGTATTAAACTTGGGGAATCCACGAGTGTGACCTTCGAAAAGTTGAAATAGGTCTATGGGGAACATTGCTTATCAAGAGCACAAGTTTTCGGAACAAATCATTTTTGGAAAGCCGAGAATATGTTGAAGATCAAGCTCGCTCAGGGAGACCTTCAACTTCAAAATCTGAAGAAAACATTGAGCATGTGAGGGATCTTGTGAGATCAGACCGTTGTTTAACAATAAGGATGATGAGTGAACAGTTAACTTTAAACATTTTCACCATACATCAAATTTTGACAGACGATTTGGACATGTGAAAGGTTTGTGCGAAATTGGTGCTGAAAAACCTCACGACAGAACAGAAGGACAGTCGAAGAAACGTGTGCGTTGATCTTCTTGAGAGGATTGACAATGACCAAGAATTCTTCAATCTTGTTATCACAGTTGATGAATCCTAGATATTTGAGTACAATCCTGAAACAAAGCGGCAAAGTGAAGAGTGGCACACTCCGTCATCTCCTCGACCGAAAAAATGTCGAATGAGCAAATAAAGATCAAAACCATGCCGATTTGCCCGTACCAGGGGCATCGTGCATAAAGAATTTGTTCCTCCAGGACAAACTGTCAACCAAGTGTTTTACAAAGGTGTTCTTGAAAGGCTCAGGAAAAGAGTGATTCGCGTGAGACCAGACATTGCAGACAAGTAGATGCTTGATCTTGACAATGCCCCGTGTCATATGGCCATTTCCATCAGGGAATTTTTGACCTTAAAATGCATTCCTATGGTTCCTCAACCCCCCCTATTCAGCTGATTTGAGTCCTTGTGACTTTTTCCTTTTCCCAAAATTGAAACATGTCTTAGAAGGACGTCATTTTGGAACTCTGGAGAACATTCAAAAGACTGTAACTGACCAGTTAAAAGCCCTACCAGTTGAAGCCTTCCAGCGCTGCTATCAGGAGTCGGAACAATGACTCTGCCAGTGTATAGCTGCCCAAGGGAACTACTTTGAAGGGGATAATATTGTTAGAAAAAAATAAAAACTTTGGTAAGTAAAAAGTCAGTCTCATTACTTTTCTCACACACCTCGTATATAACATTTTTAATTTTTGCAAACTAGCAAAAATTTATATTTAATTTCTGCATTGACAGCATTGTTTTAGTTTTTAGTTGATGAAAATTTCTTTATTTTTTTTTTTAAGTGATGTTTTAAGTTTTACATTATTTTGTACTTTTCATTGAATATAAGTATATTATTTAATTATTAAATGTATTATTTTCATTTAGCCATGTCATGTGAACATTTACTAGTAGATGCTGGCTGCATTTTAGAAGTGTCCTGAGTTTATGTAACCTTAGATTTAATGCTAAATTGAAGGAAATAGCCAGTTACTAATGTTTGTGATAGTTTACATAGTGCACAATTTATTATGCTTTCGTAATATTTTTATAGTTTTGCAGTGCACAATTTTTATGCCCTAACTCTGTGTAACCTGATGTTGGTCTTGCCTAATTAAGGTTTTTCTTAACCTGTTCCCATCACAATGATCCGCGGTTGATTAGCGGTCCTCGAAAATATGTTGGTATCTGATTGCCTCCCTTGTAGTCTTATGCTACCCTCTTGTGAAAAAATTTCAAAAAATTACAGTATATTAAAGAGATTTAACAGATTCTGACAAAAAAAACCGTTACGATTGGATATTTATTATGCCTGTAACAACAAAAAAAAATTGAAACAATACAAAAATTACGATAATTTAATTGCAGAATTTTTTTTGCGCATTTCTACCGCGTTTTTTATTAGCAAAATTTTTTTTTTTATGTTTATGAAACATAGTTTGCTGATTTTAAAAATAATACTTTCAAGCAAGTCAGTTGAAAATTGGGCAAAATATGATGAAAAACCCGTGTCATAAATCACAGATTAGTATTAGTGAAAGTAGATTCAGAAAACTACGTTTTATAAAAATAACACCACCACTCAAAAGGCTATTCAGATTGACAAAAAACCATTTTTACTATATACTGTTTCATTACGAATCTATATGTGTTACATGTTTACCGATATCATTGGTCTGAAAAGATATTTATAGACCTCAAGTAAAAGTGACGTATTTATGACCACAAATTCCTTCTTTTTTTTGTGTGCCATATATCATAATTTATTATGCGTTTCAATAAATCGATATGTTGCTTGTAAGATAAGCTATTTTTGTAAATAATAAATAAATCTGTAATCCTCATAGCTATTATAATACACAAGTCACACACACATACACACAAGCACATTTCTGAGAAAAAAATGGTCATATTCTTTCTAGTCTAAATAAAACATTTTACATCATATAATCGTCGTTCAAATTGTGTAATAAAACTGATTCCTTTGTGAATATAAAAAAAAAATAACCGACTTAGATGCCATGTAAAATGATTTTGTAACAGCGTTTTAAAACTGATGCTGGCATAACCAGTTCCAAGGCTACATGATCTGAAAAGGTTAATAAGTATCATATTTTTAAAAATTATTGTAAAGTCATCATCATTTGATTGAATTATAGTGATATTCCATAATATAAAATATAATGCATGCCCATGTTAAAAAGAGAGTATATCTTCTCAGTGGTGCTTAAGGTCTCATATCAATGAAAAGTTATAACAGAACATAATTAGTAAAAACAAATATTTGTTTAAAAACTAGGGATGGGGAATTTTATGACAATTAAAAATATTAATATACATGAATCTGTAAAAAATTATATAATCTCTTTACATTGGTTTATGTATTAGTTAATTAATTGTGTTATCAGTATGTTTATTTGTCAAAATTAATTTTAATGTTTGTGGTGTTTTCATAAGTCCAATTTGTCAAAGGTACATGTCATTAGGGATTGACAACTTCACAGTTGCTAATAGAAAAATCTGATGTAGGCACCACATGATTTCCTTGTATGCCTATTAAATTACATATACACATTTTTTTTAAAATGAAAAGTATAGAATTTTATTTCATTAATAACTAATAATATTTTTTCATTCTTATTATTGAATTTATTATTCATTGTAAAACGTTTTTACAATCTGAGGTTAATAATTATTATTAAATCAATATATTTAGATTAAAAACAAAAGTTAAAACAAAGTAGATGAAGTCAGATTCAAACCGATGTTCCTTCCCCTTGTTAAATCCAAATATTTCATTAATTAAAATTTTATTTGGCTGTAACACTGGAACAAATGAAAATAAGTACCACTTATGATGTATCGTTGAAAAGCTCTCAATGAGGGCTTATTGCTACAGTTAAGAAAAATTCAAAAATCCAAATTTTTGGATTTTGGGTTTTTTTAGACAATTTTGGTCCAGTTGATTTCAATCAAAAGGGGAGGTGCACAACTAGATATTACAACAGTCCCAAATCCAAAATTTCAACATCCTACAGCTGATCGTTTTTGAGTCATGTGAGATACATACATACGTATGTATGTATAGACCCCATGCTGAAACTAGTCAAAATGGATTCAGGAATGGTCAAAATGGATATTACCATTGAAATCTGAAAACCGAAATTTTTCACGATTACTATACTTCCTTTACTTCATACAAGGAAGTAAAAATATATATGAATACACATACCGTACACAATATCTTTAAGTATGATGAAGTATTGTACTATAGCTAATGAAAACATTGTCATTGCACATTTTTTTAAAAAGAAAATAAGCTTCTGATGATACCTTGAAAAAATATTGTTAAATTAGTTAACTTCTTGTTTCTATTCTTAATTCTAGTGATTATAAATAATTGTAAACAAATTATTCAGGTATGTGCTTGTAAAAATATTAATGTGAATGCATTTTTTTTTGCAGACGAGGGTCCTTACTAAGTACATCTATATTTGTTTATGCCGCAACTTCTCCAGTTAATGGTTATTTTGGTGGAGGCCTTTATGCCAGGTTAGGAGGAAAAATTTGGATAAAACAGATGTTGTTGTCTGCTTTTATGCTACCTGCCCTAGTTTGCGGAACCGCTTTCTTCATTAACTTTATCGCTATTTATTATCATGCGTCAAGAGCTATTCCTTTTGGTACAATGGTAAGTTTTACATATTCTTGTTATGTTTTTTAAAGATTATATGAATATATGAAAAGATATAAAAAGTTATCTTTTAATTTATATTAGTCCGAACCTTCCTAAATAGGTAACTGTTTTTCTAATATTGAGACTAACATAAGACAAGATAATAAAACAACTTTAGTAAAAATAATTCACTGACAGGCTACCTTTCTTTTTTTTTCTGTTTAACCTCCAGAATCACTGTATTAGTTCAGTGTTATACACCACATGACTTGTACACCAACTAAATTACATATATACATTTTTTTCTGCACTTTATTTAAACTTATTTCATTTAAAAGTGAGGTAAAATCCTCCAATTCTTTAATAAAGTGGACAGTTACATAATTGCATTGTGGTGGACACCATATTATTAGTTTATTATACACCATATTATATTAGTTTATGTGTTTTGTTTCATGTCGTACAAGTAGTTATGTGGTGTAAGTAACCAAATCAAGTAGTAATAACTCAAATTTTAAGATGTTAAGATGTCAGATCTGTAGCCATGCACACATCGGTTCGAATCTGACTTCATATACATATTTTTTTTTAAATTTAATATAAATATATTGATTTATATTAATTTTAATTTAATGTACTTAAATATTTTGATTTATTAATAATTATTAACCTCTGTAAACATTTTTGAATTATGAGGGTGGTCCAGAAAGTAACTTATGTTTGTGCCTAGTGTGTAGATGGGTGGGGTAGAGCTGCTGTCCTGGCATCAAAATGGTTCTACACTCAGTACACATCAAGTTGTTGTAGCATCTGGACTGTTATTTTTCTACTTTGTTCGTTGTGAATTATTGAAATGTGCGCTTCAGTAGAAAATCCTGCGAGTTGTGAGGTGTATTCAGTGATTAGCTTTTTACTGGCAAAAAATCTCAACCCAATTAAAATTCAACGACAACTTTGTGGGGTGTATGAAGATGGAATAATAAGTGAAGGTAGAGTGAGGCAGTGGTGCATTCAGTTTAAAAATGGCTGCACCAATGTTCTTGATGAGGACTGCAGTGGTCAGCCTAGCCTTATGACTGATGAACTACGATGAAAATCAACAATAAAATTCATGAAAATCGCTGCATTACAATTATGGAACTCTTGCTTCATTTTCCCCAAATTTACGAAGTTTACAGCATGAAATTGTATCAGGGGTAAGCTTGGTTATTACAAGTTTTGTGCAAGATTGATGCCAAAAATCTAAGGCGGCAGATTTCTACAGAGAAGGAATTAAAAAGCTTCTGCATCATTATGTTAAGTGCCTCAATTTAAATGGTGACTATATAGAAAAGTAGTCTAAAATATAAAGATAACGTTATACAGAAAAGTTTCAAATGTATACAATAAAATTTCTTTTTTTTTATTTGGTTGTTTTTTATTTCAAAACATAAGTTACTTTCTGGACAGCCCTCGTAAAATGAAAAGTACATATAATTTTATTTCACGAGTAACTTCTAATTTTTTTCATATTTTTTTTCATTCTTATTATTGAATTTATTATAAATCAATATATTTAGATTAAAAAAAAAAAGGTAAAACAAAGGAGATGAAGTCAGGTTCGAACCAATGCGCCCAAGTGCCTCAATTTAAATGGTGACTATATAGAAAAGTAGTCTAAAATATAAAGATAACGTTATACAGAAAAGTTTCAAATGTATACAATAAAATTTCTTTTTTTTTATTTGGTTGTTTTTTATTTCAAAACATAAGTTACTTTCTGGACAGCCCTCGTAAAATGAAAAGTACATATAATTTTATTTCACGAGTAACTTCTAATTTTTTTCATATTTTTTTTCATTCTTATTATTGAATTTATTATAAATCAATATATTTAGATTAAAAAAAAAAAGGTAAAACAAAGGAGATGAAGTCAGGTTCGAACCAATGCGCCCCTTCCCCTTGTTAGATCCAAATATTTCATTAATTAAAATTTTATTTGGCTACAACTCCGAAACCAATGCACATAAGTAAACCAAATTAAGTACCAATTCATAAACCAGTTCATAAACCAATTCATAAGTACCACATATGAAATATCGTTGAAAAGCTCTCAATGAGGGCTTATTGCTACAGTTAAGAAAAATTCAAAAATCCAAATTTTTGGATTTTGGGCTTTTTTAGACAATTTTGGTCCAGTTGATTGTAGTAAAAAGGAGAGGTTCACAACTAGCTGTTACAACAGTCCCAAATCCAAAATTTCAACATCCTACAGCTAAGGCAGTAAAAAGGAGTAAATCTTAACTTAAACAATTTTCAATACATTAGATTTATCTCTAAAAACATAAACAGAAAAAGTTAACAAGTTTATACAGTGCAATAATGTTTTTACTAATTTAATTCTGCGGTGTCATTAATTTTGAAGATTGTTACATTATAGCCTATTACAAAAAAAAATCATAATGCAATAATCAACACCTTAAAACATACGTTTGATGAGTTTATAGCATCAACAATGATTTTTGTCAGTGTTGGACCCAAAGATAGTTGGTTTTGTTATTAGTACTACAGTTTTTTACTTAGTTTTATTTTAAAAAAAGTTTTCCTTGAATTAAATTTCACTTTTTTTTTTGTTAGGGGGCGAAAAATGCATGAGCATTTTCGCCTGGAATTTTTATTAATAAAAGTAAAATAATTCCAAAATAATAAAACTTATAACGTGTAAAATTAATATTAACCATATAATAAAAATTTATTAAAACATAAGTCAAGAAATTAAAATAAAACTCAAAACTAACATCGCAGACAAAGTCTTTAAAATGTAAAAGTTATATAAAATTTCACAAACCTAACCGTAGCTCAGTCATGGAAATTATTTTGGTTGTTATTTTCAAGTATTTTAATTTTAATTAAAATTTTTTACTTGTATTATTTTACAGTATTTTTTTCTCTTCAGTTTACTGTATACGAATTAATAACTGATTACTTGATGATTCAGAAATGAAAAGTAAGGAACTGGATTATAAAAGTTCTGTTTGGCAATGGATACATTTCTACTGTTAAAAATAATTTAATGAATTTATAGTTAGCATCTTAGCAGTATATAATTATCAATAAAATATCACTTACTGCTTGTTTTTTTAAAAATTCTTCTGCATCAGCACTTTTGCGATGTGCACTCATTAGATGTATTAAAAACATTTTTTTTTAATTTAAAATTTAAAAAATAAGGATGTATGTTGTACTCCTTGTTAGTCAGATTCCTTAGATCTTAGATTCCTTTGAATGTTCTATTTGTCATACTTATTTAGAGTTATTACAATTCTTATTACCATAATTAATTCTATATTTACCAGGTTTATTAAAAATGGTTTTATTTTCTGATTCATTATTATTAATTAGGCTTTTTAATTTTTTTTATTAGTTTTAGGAGCTGTTTTCTAAAAAAAAATTGAGATTTAAATTATAACGTAAATTCACTATAAAGAATAATTATTGTACATTTAATAATGAATTTTACTTACAGGAAGTAGGTTTATCAATGGGATCATCGTAAAGTAATATTTTATTGAGAGATATTTTTACAAAATATGGAAGAAATTGTTGCAATCTATATTAAACATTACTCCCTCTATGAATCATGAGACGTTGCCGAAGGTGAGGTGGCTTGAGTGCTCAGTGACACAGACCAAAGGTGCAACCATATCGGAGAGGTATCTGTTGAGAGCCAGACTAAGAAATGATTCCTGAAAGAGGGCAGCAGCTCTTTCAGTAGTTGTTAAGGGCATAGGTCAGGAGGACTTAAACGGCCATATTAACAACACGCAATCTTCTGAGTACTGCGCAGCTGAAAGCAATAGAAAATTACAGCTGATTTTTTTCCAAGGAAATGTAACTAACTCTCTGCATTTTCATAACAAAGATGGAGGTGCCTTCCTTGGTAAAATATTCCAGAGGTAAATTAGTCCTCTGTTCGGATCTCTGGGTGGGAACTACTAAGAAAGGGGTCACCAGAAAATTAAAAAATAACATTCTACGAGTCGAAGCGTGGAACGTTAGAAGTTTAAAAATCGCTAAACCGTTACTCAAAAGAGTGCAGTTCATCTCATGATAGTCTTCTGTAGATTTAGATTCAAAAATCCAGAGATCACCATTGACAAACCTCCTATTACTGCCGATATACTTACTTATGAGATACCTACCTTTAACCAATGGAACCTTATTACTGGTTGGTAAGCCACACAGAAAGGCTTCTTTTGTTAAATCACAGCTTCATCTTTCCAAATGAAACTTATCATGTGGTAAATTTGGTAGATTGTTATCGTCATTTACAACTCGTAACCCTTTGTCTATTGTAGGCAGTTCATTTCGAAAATAAAATTTATGTACTTTTTTACCAATCGCTTTTTATTGAAATCATCAATTTTTTCTTGACTGACCTGCAGGGTTTGTTTTTCTAAGGAGACCATAATTCATTAGTAGATTAATACTCATGAATCACTTTGTACACTGAAGCATCACAATCTGCACTTATGTTAGTAGTTTTATTAACAACATTCGAAATCAATACTGTTGGATTACTCTGTAATTTGCTTTTGTAAGCATTTAAAATGATGTATTTTTTCAGACAACTTAAGGGCTTTTTTTGCTGTGTTTTATTTTGAGGGGATATCAATAATTGTCCACTATTATCAGCTGAATCGGTATCAGACATGGTGTCAAAATAATGGTATAACTCAAGTCGTACAGACACAGTAGAACACACACTAATTGTGCAGACAAATTACAAAATATGTAATTTTTTATATAATGGTCTAGGAATACACTACACTCACGTTCCAATAAACTTAAAAAAATTGCATTATATTAACTTTAAATAACAAAGTAAATAAATAACAAAAACACAAAAATTGAACATAAGAACAACAGAGTGATCATGTGAAAAGATCAAGGGTTTTAATAGAACTAAGAAGTATCATCTGTGGTCACACAAAATTGGTGCATTTACACACATGGTTAATAGAGTTTTTATTACATACAATGTAATAAAAATAAAAAGTAAATAAAAGTAATAAAAAGTAAATTAAACAAAGAAGCAGATATAAAACAAATTGTTAAATATAATGGTTATAATGTTTCTTTAATTGAACTAAAAACAAAATTCAAAAATTAATAATACTACAACTCATACATACAAATGATACACAAAAAATTGACAATGTATATTTAAAATATTGGCACACTAATAATGTTGAAAATGTAACTAATATTTATGGTAAAAGTAAATTTAAACCGGCATACAAGACAAACTATCACATAATAAAATATTTAAAAAATAACAATCACACTGACTTATATATAATTCATGCGGAATTTTTAAAATAAAGTGTAATGATTGTGACCATATATAAATAGGTAAAACTGGTAGGTCTTTTAAACTAGATTTTTAGAACACATTAGAAATTATAAAAATGGTGAATTGGGTTTATGTAATATTGCTGACCACCTTATTAATAACAAACATACTGTACCTGATATCCAATCAAATTTGGAAATAGTGGAAATCAAAAAATTTAATTTAAGTAATAATAGTTAAAGTTTGGACATTTTGGAGAGATTTTATATATATATATATATATATATATATATAAATACAAAAGAATTTCCAACTTTATCAACTTTCAGACAGAAATGAAGATGACACTCTTATAAAAGCAACAGCAGATGGCAGCACGTTTTTAGATAAAAATAGATATAATCATAATGTATATAAATAATTTAATTCAAATCCTCTCAGTTAATGTAACATTGGCCCAGGTTACATAGTATAAATTTTCTATTTATTTTATTTTAAATTTAATTTAATTAAAATTTTTTTAAATTATGACACCATATTTATATATATGTATTTATCTTATTTGATTGACTTCATATGTTTTTGATTACATGATGGTAATTTTAATTTAAACATTTTTTATAAATATCTTTTATACAACTGATGCAGGATCCTGCGAAAGTGCTTTTGGAATAAAAAAATAATTTTTTAATTTACGTAATTAAGTGGTGTAGTGCTAATCATTTTGGAAATAAAGTAATAGGTGTGATTTTCTTCTTTTTTTTTACAGGTTGCTGTTACTTGTATATGTTTTTTTGTTATTCTTCCTTTGACTCTTGTTGGAACTGTCTTGGGAAGAAATTTGGCAGGACAACCTGATTATCCATGTCGTATTAATGCAGTACCTCGTCCTATACCAGAGAAAAAATGGTTTATGGAACCTGCTGTTATAATTGCCCTAGGGGGTGTACTGCCATTTGGCTCTATATTTATAGAAATGTAAGTTTATTTGATGTACTGATATGATTTTTTCGTGCAGCTACATTTGTGTTGCAGTAATAATAATAATAATAATTAAATTTTTGTAGTATTGTTATGATGGTCAAATAATGTTGATAAGTATTTTATTGAAATTGATCCTAGCAGCAGAACAAATTAAATATATTTAATTTTTTTCGGTTTTAATGTTTACTCTTTAGACATATAATAGAGAAAAACAAATAGTGTATATTTTGTGCTTATCTTGCTCTCTGTTATATATTTTGTGATTTGATTGGAGAAGAATTAATAATGCACCAATGAAGTAATCATTAACAAAGGAATATGACAAGTTGTGAAAAGTCAATAAAATTATTATATTTTATTAAAAAGGAAAAGTACTTAACATTACTGTTGTACTAATAAAATAAAGTAATTCTCTTACATTTAGAGAATTAATTACTTCTATTTTTTTCAGAATTTACAATTTGTGTTTACTGGTTGAGGTGTATATTTCTCCCAAAATCTAAAGTTATACAGTTATAATTATTGCTATAATAAAAATCATTTTGTTGAATAAATTTTTTTTCTTTCAGGTATTTTATATTTACATCATTCTGGGCATATAAAATCTACTATGTTTACGGGTTTATGTTGCTTGTGTTCCTAATATTAATGATAGTGACTGTTTGTGTTACTATTGTTTGTACATACTTTTTGCTCAATGCGGAGGATTACCGGTGGTGAGTATTAATGACTATTTTATTAATGATTTTTGTTTTATAATTTCTGTTATTAGCTTATTATTTATATGTATTTGATTTTAATTTTTATTTTACATAAAAAGTTCAAGTGGCATCAAATCATTGAAGGTATTTGGTTTATCGACCTTTTTGTACACATGATTTTGTTGGGAAGCATGCCCTGACTTGAGTTTTTAATTCATTAATTAGATGTTTTAACAGTCGATTGTTCATTGTTCCCATTATGACTAGTAACCGTAGTAAACATATCAGATTTATTTATGAGTATACAACTATGCTTTGGGAATCATTCAAAATGTATTTTATTATTTTGTGCCGAAGTGATGGAATATAAAATCACTTACAATTTTGGATTTTATTGATATTTGTATTGCAAATTGAATTTATGTTTTATTTATTTTGATCGTTTCTCTGATATTTTAAAGAATTAGATTTGATATAAAAAAAGAAATGAGAACAAGAATGGATTATAAAGTTTCTTATTGTTTACCGATTGGAATTTTTTAAAATTTTATTAAGTTGAGTATGAAATTAATGAGAATATAAATTGTTTTATTACAAAAATTTATGTATGTGAAATGTAAAAAAAAGTCTCAACAAATTTTAAAGTCAAAAAAGGTCGTTCACTTATGTTGAACAATGATATACAAGGTTTGATTAAAAATCTGTGGAATTTAAAAATTTCCCAGGCTGTGTAAGTCCAATTGTCAGAATTTTTTTTTGTTGTATTGGTACACTTGTCTCTAATGTGTGTTTACATTAGTAGCCATATTAGATGTTTAGTTTATTGTTAGATTTCAAAAAGGCTACACGTGCTTGGTATGGTTGGTGATTTTTAACTTGTGAAAAAAATGAAACGTAGAATTTGCATTTAATTTTTCTTTAAGAATGGAATAAACTCAGCACTGCATTGGAAATGTTAAATGTTGCTTTTGGTGATTTATCTATGAATAAAACAAGTGTTTACAAGGCTTTATCTTTAGTAAGGTACTTTTATAAATAAATTGCATAAACTGGGCTGTTTCTTTAATACTACTTTTAGCAGTCAGATGCATTACAGCTATTATGGAATGTCAGACTATTGCTAATCTAATGATTTGTAATTTATAATTTAACTTCATTATAAAATTGTGTTATTTTAATTAAATGTAGGTTTATTTTTATTATTGCACTAAGTCTTATATGTTTACATTTCTGTACTGTTCAGAGTATACAGTGTAATAATTTTTACTGTAAATGCACTGAAGGATTTCAGTCAACACTGAAGGGTGTTAGGTGTAACTTTCTTTAAGCATTCTGTCTATTTTGAAGGTAATATTGTTGTAGACACTTTTTCTGAATAGTAACAACTGTTACTTCTTAATATTACATGGTTATTGTGAAATTTAAGTAAATGCTTACAAAAAAAAACAGTATTGCTACTATAATTTAAGAATTGGAATGGCAGAACTTAAAAGAAGTACTAAAACTAAAACCTTGTTTTTATTTTTCAATCGAGATAATGTTTATTTTATTAGGAAATGCACAGTAATTTTTGTAAAAAAAATTACTTCACTTAAACTTAAAAAAAATTTTATTTAACTTTAGTTTAAATTGAAAATATACTATTGCAAAATAAAACAAAAATTATATATATATATATATATATATGCAGTTAATGATGTTAAAGAACAATTTAGATTCGGAGTAACAGTACAAGGTGAAAAGATAAAGATGCTATGATTTGCTGATGATATAGTAATTCTAGCCGAGAGTAAAAAGGGTTTAGAAGAAACAATGAACGGCATAGATGAAGTCCTATGCAAGAACTATCGCATGAAAATAAACAAGAACAAAACAAAAGTAATGAAATGTAGTAGAAATAACAAAGATGGACCACTGAATGTGAAAATAGGAGGAGAAAAGATTATGGAGGTAGAAGAATTTTGTTATTTGGGAAGTAGAATTACTAAAGATGGACGAAGCAGGAGCGATATAAAATGCCAAATAGCACAAGCGAAACGAGCCTTCAGTAAGAAATATAATTTGTTTACATCAAAAATTAATTTAAATGTCAGGATGAGATTTTTGAAAGTGTATGTTTGGAGTGTCGCTTTATATGGAAGTGAAACTTGGATGATCGGAGTATCTGAGAAGAAAAGATTAGAAGCTTTTGAAATGTAGTGCTATAGGAGAATGTTAAAAATCAGATGGGTGGATAAAGTGACAAATGAAGAGTAATTGCGGCAAATAGATGAAGAAAGAAGCATTTGGAAAAATATAGTTAAAAGAAGAGACAGACTTATAGGCCACATACTAAGGCATCCTGGAATAGTCGCTTTAATATTGGAAGGACAGCTAGAAGGAAAAAATTGTGTAGGCAGGCCACGTTTGGAATATGTAAAACAAATTGTTAGGGATGTAGGATGTAGAGGGTATACTGAAATGAAACGACTAGCACTAGATAGGGAATCTTGGAGAGCTGCATCAAACCAGTCAAATGACTGAAGACAAAAAAAAAATTTTCAAGTCTTTCTTTTTATTTAGTAAAGAAATGTGAGTATTCTTTCTGGTAGTCCTTTTTGGAGTTTTTCTGGCTAATTTAAGTCTAGGATTTTTATATTTTCTTCATTTATAGTAGGTAGATATTTATCGTATTCTTTTTTTTTGTCATCATGCTCAGTATTATTATAATGAAATGTTGCCTGATTTTTTTATATTCTCTTAAAAAAAATTAACAGAATTTGTTGGAATCTTACAATAAAAAAATAATAGATATTCCTGCATTTTAGAGAACAGCACAAACTCACTTGTGTAGTTTCTTTACATTTTTTTGTGGGCCTATCTGTATTCTAAATAAAAATATAAGTAAAAAGTGTAAAGTAATATAAATCTTAAAACATAAGACTGTTAATTTCAAAAAATTAACTATCCTAAAAAACAAAGTAGTAATTACCAATTCCTCTGTATTGGTTTTTGAAAGTTTACCAAAATTAAAGCTCCATATTGATAGTTGTATTTAATTTGGTGCATATTTCTAAAGGAGAAAATTTAAAGAATATTTAAAAAACTTTTAATTTGACTGTGTAGAGCAATTCATTTTTTAAAAGTAGTTTTTCTTTCTGTTTTTAATCTGCCTTTTGTGATACTACCCAAAAAAATATAGCCTAGTTTCAAAGTTTGTTTACAATACAAGCAAATGATAGACTAGCGTAGTTTCATTTTCACGTGAATAAAAATAGTATTATGATGAAGGTAAGCCTAAGTTAATCTCATATTATTTTATAGAAACATATTGTAATAATTTGAATTAAATATACTAATTTGCAATTTAATTTGAGTTTTTATTTTTTATTTTAGGCAGTGGACAAGCTTTTTAGCAGCTGCATCTACCTCTGCTTATGTATATATGTATTCATTTTATTATTTTTTTTTTAAAACAAAGTGAGTATGTTTTCTTTTATAATATATCTTATAAATTTTCTAAAAATATAAGTGAAAAATTAGTTTTTTAAGTAGTTGAAAGCAACTAAGTAGTGGAGAGCAGCTATTTCGGTTGTGCAACTAGTAAATTGTCATTTGAGTGATTCAGTAACCATTGTATTGTTCTTAATGTATGGTTTTTAAAACTTTAGATGAAATGTGGTTAATTATTTTTATTCTCAGTATATTTAATTATTAAGTATTTAATTAAAGTGTTGTATTTAATTTTTTCTTTATGAAAAAGAAAGTAATATTTACAACATGTATTTTGAAAGAAGTGTGTTAGTCTATGCATTCATAAAGAAGCAGGAGTGTTTTTTCCTGGAAAAATGTTAACTGAATCACTTTGTGTATTCTTATGGTTCCCCAACCAAGAATATTTGAGGAAAACTCACAATATTAGTATATTACTAGATACTTAGTAGTATCTAACTATCTAGTAGATAGTTAGATACTAGTAATTATTCATTTCTTGAACATGGCTCTGCTTGTATATTTTAATAAAATAAATAAAAGTAATTAATAAGTGATATATCCACCTTACCAGCAAATAAGTGAAAAGTCTTGGGATCTTTCGGTTTTTTCAAATCATTATTGGGAGTTAAAATATTATATTTAAGTCAAAAGGGAAAAGTATCTTAATTTTTGACTTGATTATAATATTTTAACCCCTGATGGTTTGAGAAAAGATCTCGAGGACTGTATTACCCACCCTTATTTGCTGGTAAGTTGGATGTATCACTTATTAATTATTTTAATAGTTATTACTAGATAGTGATAGTATATCAATAAATACTAATACATTCATTTGAGAACGATAGATAAGGTCGATTGAAAATTGGTAATGATTAAAGATCACATTTCTGATTTGTACCTGACCAATTCAAATTTTGCTGTTATGAATGTATGAGACTGTTTTTGTAAGTTTTTTCTTTACTTTGTATCGTTGATAAAATTGTTTTTTTTTTTTAATTTTTAATTATGTTTTACTTGTTTAAACTTTCACTGTTGTAAACCACTTTAATTTTATGAAAACAATGTAAAATAGTTAGGTTAGATAAATAGAGTTGAGATAGATTGTGGGCTGGAACTGTAAAATCTATAATAGTAAGGAAAGAAGTCAGACCATTAACATAGTTCTTGAACATTGTCAGAGTCTAAAAATGTTAAAGAATGTGATGTAAGGATAAAATGTGTAAAGCAGAAACTAGAAGACTGAAGTTCTAGATGTAGTTTTCTTTTAGATGGGTTAATGGATGTTATTAGTGTGTAAAAACTGATTGACTTCAAATATGTTGCTTGAGAGTGGTAGATTTTTTCCATGATATGGAAACTTCTTCCAACCAACCTGTCATAAATGTAATCTGTATTGAAAATTTCCTAGCTGTGCATAAACATTATTAATAATGAAAAATCAAACCGGCAAATTACATAATTTGCTGATCAGAATCTACTCAACTAAATTACGTTTGACAGTTATTCAAAGGAGTTGCATGTATACGTGTTTTCGATATCATTAATTATATATATTTTTTCTGCAAGGAATTTTTACTGATACTAATTTTATTGACCATTACGTTTTGTGGAGTTAATGTACCTTTAGTTATGAGTTTTAAGTATTTTGAATTATAACAGATTACTGTATTTTGATTTAAATTAAATTCTCTCTTCCTTATTTTCCTACCTAAAAACATTAATTGATGCTAAATAAAAATTTTATATCCCTGTTATTCAATGCACAAAAATTGCATACAAAATAGCTTATTAGGTGGCCTAATAAATTGGTTCTTAATGAGTTCTTGTGTATGTACAAGGCATATTCATAAAGTAAGGGCTATCGGCTTGTATTTAAATATTAGCAGGTTTGAACACAGTTTCACGCATGCAGTGCAATCTATTGGCTATTTACGAAGCCACTGCAGTTGTTGTTTTGATTTAGTAGTTGTTTACCTGTTGGTTAATGCAGATTGCAATGTCTGCCATAATCGTTTCTGTCGCCAGTTGTTAACTGTGCGCTGTGATTTGATTTTTATGTGCAAAAGGATCTTCAGCTGGTGAAATTCATCAGGAGTTGTGCCTAGTGCATGAACCTACAGTAATGAGTGAAGGAAAGGTTAGACAATGGTGTAGAGACTTTAAAAATGGCTGCACGAATGTGCATGAAAAAGAGCGGAGTGGCAGCCCCAGTATTCAGACCGACGAAATCGTTGAACAATTGAACCGTAAACTGGGATGTGGTTAGTGTTTAGTGATTAGTGCTCTGGCTGATGAATTTCTGTTGGATGTACCTCTATCTACACGGTTGTCACAGAAAAGCTTAGGTATCACGAATTGTATGCAAGGTGGATACTAGAAATGCTCACCGACCAATATAAAGTGCAAAGAATGTGCAGTGGACGAGCGTGTTTGGACCGCTATTGACATGATTGAGATGATTTGTTTTCCCACATTGTTATGGACGATGTGACAATGATATCCTATACTAATGCAGAATCGAAACAACAGTCAATGCAGTGGTACCATTCAAGTTCCCCCAAAACTGAAAAAGTTTAAGCAGTCTCTGTACTCTTGTTGAAAAATGTTGGCTACCGTTTTTTGGGATGAAAAGGATTTTGGTTGATTTCATGACACGTGGATCAACAATTACAGCTGATGTGTACTGCATAACGCTCACCAAACTGAGACGTGTGATCCAAAATCGACGATGTGGGAAACTATCCTCCGGCATAATCCTCCTTCACGATAATGCGCATCCTCACACTGCTGCCTTAATCAAGAAGAAGATTCAAGATTTTCATTGGGAACGTTTTGACCACCATCCATATAGTCCTGACCCTGCACCTAGTTACTATTTTTCTTGCATTAGAAAAAGTGGCTTGGTAGACAGTGACAGTGGTTTGAAAACTACGAGGAATTCAAGACTGCTTTTGTGAATTGGTTCAATTCCTAGGCGGTGAACTTCTATGTAGAGAGGTTAAGGAAACTGGTTCAGTGTTAAAAAAAGTGGTAGAACTGAATGGTGATTATGTGGAAAAGTGAAATAGATACGTAGTAAAAACTAAAACTGTTAGTAAAAACCATTTCTCGTGAGTTAATTTTTTTTAATGACTAGATGGCCCTTACTTTATGAATACGCCTCGTATAATACTTGTTTATTTAGTTTTATACGATTGTTATTTACTTGTTTACTTAGTTTTACACGATTGTTAAGTAAATTTATATGTGATCTCTTTTCTGTTGATGGAATTGTTATTTTAATTGTGACTACTACTAGATAGTTGTTTCCCTAATGCTATTTTTATGTAATTAAGATTAATGGAGAATATTTTTCACTTAAATATAATCTATTAATATTTATACATTTTTTTCAGTGGGTTTGTAATTATGAAATGTTTTAGCTACAGATTTATAAGTTGGTGAAAGGTATAACTAAAAATTATGTTAAAAAATTCCCCATTCCTTCTTTGAGAGGGTAAGGTAGGAGAGTGAATTACATGAGGTAACCTTTCTATCTGGGTTAGTTACAATTTCAAATTAATAATTTTGAAAATTTAATTTTGATTCTTTTAACATAAAGTTTGGTTTATACAGAAAATAATGTTGCTATCATTCATATTAAATGTTTTCAATTTATTTTATTATTTTTGTTTCATGAAGAGTCCAAATGAAATTAACAATTTTTTTTTCAGAATGTATGGACTTTTTCAAACAGCATTCTACTTTGGTTATATGGCACTGTTTTCTTTAGCGCTTGGAATAATGTGTGGCACTGTTGGTTATGTAGGCACATCTTTGTTTGTTCGTAAAATATATTCAACTGTAAAAATTGATTAAATATTGAAGACTAAAAGCGGAAAGGTAAATGTGAATTTAAATTAAGTAAATGATAGGACTGATTTTGTATTATAGAGTTGACTCTCTTTTTATTAAAAATTGTTCTTATTTTAGTTCGGCAAAAAAAATTTTTTATTTAATCAAGTTTCCTTTTATTTTATATTAATCAATTATTTCAGAAAGCTGTTGGTGTTTTCTGTTTCAGTTTAAGTAATAAAAATGAATTAATTCATATTGTAATATGACTGCTGTAAAATTGTTATGCTACTAATATAATATTAAGAACATTACACTAATAATTAAATTTATTAAAACTTACTGAATCTGGTGTTACCATTATTAAAATTTATTAAATATAAATAACTATTTAAACTGCCAAGGCAACAAGATAATGTTACTCATTATATCAGTCTAATTTCAAAGAATTACACCTTTAAAATAGTTCAGAGAAACATGTACAGAAATAGTGTCCACATCAGACTTCCTTGTACGTCTATTAAATTGCATTTACACATTTTTGCTGCACTTCATTTAAACTTATTTCATTTCAAAGTGAGATACAATCCTCCCAATTCTTTAATAAAAGTGGACGGTTATACAATTGCTAAAATATTAGTGTTTATTAACATCAAATATTTATACAATTATTAATTCAACAATCTTACCTGAAATATTAGGTTGGAGTAAAAGTCCCTTTATTACTCTTTAAATAAATGTAAGTCTTATATGTACCTTATAATATCTTTTTTAAATTATGTAACCATCAACGGAATGAAAACAAAAACAGAACAGGAGAAGGTTAAATTTTGCACTAATTTTGTTTAATTTTGCACTAAATTTTATAATGATATTTATTCTCAAGTAGACTGAAACAAATGCATAAATAATCAGATGTTTTACCAAATCTGATGCAGACAGTATATGACTTCCTTGTATGCCTATTAAATTACATATACACATTTTTAAAAGTACATAATTTTATTTCACTAATAACTTCTGATTTTTTTCATATTTTTTTTTTTATTGTTATTATTGAAATATTATTTATTGTTAAAAATTCTTTTACAATTGGAGGTTAATTATTAATAAAACAATATATTTAAATTAAAAAAAAAAAAGGTAAAAATAAAAGGAAATGAAGTCACATTTGAACTGATGTGCCTTCCCCTTATAAGATCCAAGTATTTCATTAATTAAAATTTTATTTGGCTACAACTCTGGAACCAATGAAAATAAGTATCACTTATGATATATCGTTGAAAAGCTCTCAATGAGTACTGATTACTACAGTTAAGAAATATATTATTTTTTATGGATGACACTTTTGGTCCAATCAATTGCAATCCAAAGGGGAAGTGCACAACTAGATGTTACAACAGATGTAAATTCAAAATTTCTACATTCTACGGCTAATCATTTTTGAGTTAGGCGAGATACATAGATACATACATGCATATATACATGCGTACGTATGTACAGACGTCATGCAGAAACTAGTCAGAATGGATATTTCCGTGGAAATCTGAAACCAAAATTTTTTGTGATCACAATACTTCTTTAATTCATACAAGGAAGTAACAATAAAATTGCATACAACCCTAGGGCAGTTTCTCAGTTATTTTGGCTTATTTCTATTACATGATATTTCTATAGCAGTTGTTTGTTTTTTTACTGAGCAGATTTTTGCTGTGTTAGGTCATTTTTTGAACAAAATTTTTCATCTTGAAAAGATGTCGTTGACAGTTTTATTAAAAAAAGTTTCAGAACTTTTTAGAGTAAATAAGAATGTAACTGAAGAACTTTAAAATACGACTATCATCTGATTCGTAAAATACAGAAAATAACCGAGAGAGAAAATAATGTATACAATAGAAAAAAAGATAATAAGGAGATTACCTGCCTCGAAAATTTTACATATTTAAATTAAAAGGAAAATGTAAACTGATCTCTGACCAGGGTTACATACAGTTTTATTTTTAACTATTTTTTTTTTTTTTTTTTTACAGTAACATAGTTAAAGTTTCAGTACTAATGTTATTCAAAACATCAGTGAGCTAATGTTTTGAGTAACATCATTTTATTGTGATTGTTATTTAAGTAGTCACTAAAAATTTGTCCTAAAAACTAATATCGACTGTAAAGACTGTACTATTGATAATAAAAATTTTTTTTAAATTATATAGTTTTATTTACTTTGTAATTGTAATTTTTTTCTTTTAGGTTGGGATTAAATAGATTTTAGAAGTTAAAATTTTTTTTGAAATCACAATTTTCTGTAATTGCGATGTATTTCATAGTATTACAAAATTTAGTTTATTCAATTAAAAAGCAGTTTATACAGTGTTTGTTACAATATTCATCATATTATAGTTGAAAATTATGTTATCCAAATGTCTCCCGTTTTTCCTCACGCACTCATTTTACCTCTTTCTAAACCTTTTCACTGCTCGCTTGATGATCACTCACTTGGCTGCTGCAATTTATTGTTGAATGGCTTCCTTGAGTTCTGCAATTGAATTGCAGTAGACCACAGTAGACTTTATTTTTAAGATAGCTCCAAAGGAAAAAGACAAACGGAATGTCACTTCGTTGTAAAATCAAACGTTCTGGAAAGGTTCATCTTGTTGGAACCAAATTGTATCACCAGCTCGTTCAGTTTTGGTAGCAAAACATCACACAACATCGTTACCAATGAGCCGTTATTGTTATGGTGATTTGACCGCTCAAAAAAAAGTATAGGTCTATTATACCGAATTTTGAAACTACACATCATACTGTAACTTATTGACTGTGAAGTGGTTGCTGGTGAAGTTCTCGTAGGTTATTGGCAGCCCAGTAATGGTAATTCTGTTTATTGACACATCCAGAGAGGTGAAAATTTGCATGCCTCATCAATTAAAAGAATAATAGCTTCATGGTGGAAGTTTTTGAGGATGAACTAGCATGCTGCTTTATGAAATGCCCACTCATTTACACTGAGTTCCTGCATTAACATCATCTTGCAGGAGTGGAACTGAAGGTGGTCATGGAGAATTATTCTTTCACTTTGATCATAATGCCTAGTGCAGCAGCGTGCCTCGATGCTGAATGTCAGCAGCGTGTTACGGCTAACCTTACAGCATTAATGTTTTTGGGTGATTTCATACTGCATTTTCATCTGTTAATTTCAGTTTTAAAGCAGATGATGTGCTTTGGAAGTTTTCTACCTGCAGTAATATTGTATTCCAATTGGGAACAGATGCATTTCAATTTAAATTAAATGTCTGTGAAATAAATGCTAAGCAGTGACTTTTTTTTAGATAAAAAACTTAAAGGTGCTATTTTTAAAATAGACTTCAATCACAAATGCACGATGTTCACCTGCCCAACTCATGATGGCAACTAAAGTGGTTCTGCCATCTCAGTTAGGTCAACATAATGATGACTACAAAATTTTCAGATCATTTGCCTTGCCGGACCCAATATAAGCTGCAGGAAAGAATAGGGCAGTGAAAATGATGTTAATTTAATATTCAGTGATACTGTGTGATAGTATATATATATATAGTGGTAAACTGCTTCATTCACCCCTCATTTTCCTTAGTAAGCTGGGAGTGGTGGAATGTTTGCCATCTTGAGAATAGCTATGTAGATTTCAAGAATTTGAGACTTATATATATCTGGTAAGGCCATTTACAACCTTTTTGGTTATGGTGCCTAAAATTAAGTTTTTTTTTGGTACTATGTCAGTCTCAAATGCTCGCCTACAGACAATCGTATGCTGAATCACAATTGTTGATAGGGTTTTTTAACCTGTTATCTATGATTCTTGGCCTGGCTAGCTTTTCTACACTTGTCGATAAAGTACTGGTTGTTGTGCAGCATTTAATCTTGCTCTTCAATCTACATAAAGTTGATATGAAGGAGAATAGCTTCCAGGAACACAAGTGTGTATATGATAACGGGTATGGTAATGTGGAGGGGTAAATGAGCATTGCTTATCCTTATATAATGTTAATATAATTAAGCAACAGAACTTTGGTAGGTAGGATGTTGCTCTTTTGGTTTATTGTTTGTTTTTCAAATATTGTTAACTAATCAGTTATGAATGATTGGTTTTTACACCCATTATTATTGGTTTTTGTTTTTAAAAGATCTTTTACAATTTATTTTATTCAGTTTCTTCAATTTTTTTGCTGTTAGAAAAATAATTTTTGTGGTATTCCATTTTTAGCCAGTCATATCTAGTTTATTTTCTAAGACACAAGTTTTTGAAGGTAATTCTTTCCTGTATGTGTTTTGTATTAGAACAAAAACCAGTCTGGGAATGTTTGCTAATTAAAAAAAGTGTACAAAGGTGTTGATTTGTGTTAACAAGGTAATTTTTTATTTGATTAATTAATGCTGAATATTTGTAAAAATGTTTGTTTCAGATAACAGGAGCTGCGTGGTTTATATATGGAGTACTTAGATGTTGAATAGTTAAAAATTATTTATAACATCAAGTGGATAAAGTATATTAATTAATTCGGTTGTATTAGCACAACAGATAAATTATACGTTTTTTCTCTTTTTTATTTTTTTTTTTTAGAATTACTTCTTTTTGATGAAAGTGTTTTATATTTGAAGTTATTTAGTTGGCATGATATGTGGTGGTAATGTGATAGTGAAACATTTAACTCTGGTTGCTGTGTAAATTTGATTAAGTGATTCCAGTCTTAGTTTTATATTTTTTTAATTTATATTTTAATACCAGTTTTTAAGTGAGCATCATGTAACAATTATAATAATTTAATATTATAAATTAATTTATATATAATTGAATATTGCGTGTCTACTTTAATCAGACTGTTTGCAAATTTGTACTGGTATATACATATATAGTTATATAGTTGAATATTTGACACTAAAACTATTTTTAGTATACATCACTGTTAATAAAACAAAAAAATATAAAAATGAACTATAACATTATAATAATAGTAATGTAGTATTAAATTAATGGCCAAATTATTAAGATAATAAAATGAAATCGACTTATATGAAATATTTCTTCTTTTTTTTTAATTTCTACACATTAGTAATATGTATTTTTATTAAAAGTATTCTGTTAGATAAATTACATTTGGATAAGAAGGAGGTGTCATCTATTGAGTACTATTGTGATTGTGTATTGACATAGACATAATTTTACTTTTTCATAATCGTTTGTATTGTGGATGAATAATATGTTTGCTGTTATACTTTGCATCTGCTGGTGGGATGGATACTACAGTACCATGCAACTTGTACATACCAATTGGGTTGGTACTAGTCAAACCAATAAGGTTTAATGTATTTTTGTTTCTACCAACCTTGATTGAATAATCAAATTTAAGTACTTTTTTATTATATACTATAAAAAATCAGTCAATCAGTTTATATACTATAAATTCATTTTTTTTCATAATTATAGTATAGTTCTTAGTAGGTTTTTGTTTACTATTTTTATACAAGTTATTAATTCGGTTATATTTTTCTCCTAGTTTGTTTTATTTATGTATTGTTTAAGAGTACAATGCAATTTTTGTTAATTTTGGTGCTTTAATGAAGTTTAAGTAAAAATTCAGCAAACATTTATGGATTTATTATTGGACACACTTCTCCCCGTATATATTTTTACTATCTATGTAAACGTTACATTCATATGACTTTACATTAATATTTCATAAATATTTACATATAAATTTATATAACGTAAATTTTTAACCTTTTGTTTTACCTAATGATTATATTTTAAACTTGAAAGTAGAATCTCTGTAATAATAATTTAGATATATATGTTATTTAACATTTTTTATTTACTTTCACCTTATATTAGGTTTGTAAATAAAATTTATCTGTGAGTAACAGTGAAATAGTATTGTACACAGCACAAATAATAGCAGAGAAATTTTAAAATTAGATCTGGTATAAGTGAAAGCAGTGGGTATTTTTGTTTTTATTCATAAGAAAATCTTAATACCATATTTGTTTATTTTATAAAGCAGGTTCCTTCTTGTTTTTTATTTAATGTATGTAAATAGTAATAGGGAATTGAATTATTCAGATCTCTATTTTGATTTTTCAAGGAAATATTGTTATTTTTCCATATTATTGTTATTTCTATTTTTCCACTCTTTTGAGGAAAGCATCAATGGAAAAAGTATGTTTTTAAACGAAGACAAAATTTGATAAAAAATTATTTTTAGTCATACTTTATGGAGTAAAGAGTAATCTGTGAAGTAGAAATAATATTTTTTAGTATAATTGTAATAATTCAAATAAATTTTTAATGTAAAACAGAAGTTTTAACTTTTCAAATAGAGTAAAATCTGTTTTTACTGTTATGGAAGTTACTGATATCCTTCTCTTTCAGCATTCTTTTTCCTATCCCACTTGAAGCACTTTTTAAATTAAATACTTGAAATTATTTTTTTTCATATGATTTCATTTTTAACATATTAGCATAAGTTGTAACAGTTATTTTCTATATTTCTTGATGACAATATTGAATTTTTTGTTTCCAGAGAGGAAAAATTAAAATAAACAGATAGAATAAATAAATTTTCACTTGCTTAGGATTTATTTAACATTCAGCAATTGTCAGCAGTAGTAGTAATGCTTGGCTTGATAATAGTGTACCTTTGTGCCTTTGAAGTAATTGTGATGATTTTTCTCATTGCTAAAATTAATCAACACTAACACTATAAACTACTGTTTAGACATTTTGTGTACTGCCTATAACCGAAAAACTGTAGAATTAGGAGCCTGAAATTTTTTAAATAGTCCATCATTATGTTTGATGTCTGTGAACACTATATTAAGTAAATAAGATAATTAATTCAAAAAGTTCATTATTAGTTGTCTTGTTATTTGATTAAATTTCATGTGATATGAAAATATATTGGAAATCACAGTATATACTAAGATTTCAACGTAATACAGTATAATATTTTGAAATTACTGAATTAATTAATTAAAAACCATGTAAAAATGATAGTGTTGAATTGAATATTCTTTTTTAGTATTCCTTCTATTATTCTGTATCACATTCTTAGCATCATTATAATACTTTCATCCTATGTGTTCAATATTCTGATCTTTAATTCAAAAATTCCAAATATTCTGATCTTTAATTTTTGTCATGGTTTTATTATCTAAATATCTATAGTGATTTTTCAAATATAAAGTTCACGTGAATTAATATTTGGATCTAAAGAAAGTAATAAGTCTTTGTAAAGAGATAAATCCAGTAATCAAATAATCTATTTAATCATTTCTTTGATTTCCATTTTCCTAATTTTCAACTAACAAACAGTTAAGTATTGGATTCAATATGTATGTGTGTGAACACATTTTGTCTCTTATTTTCATTTTAGATCTGTACTAAGCACTGTTACAGGATTACAAAAATACACGAATGACTGCAATCAGCCATCAGGTTTATCATAAAATGGCCACCAAAATTAAAGTTTTTTATAGTCATCATGCAATAATGGTGTAAGCTTTCAAGTTGGTTCAAACACACTAATGTAAAGTTTACTAAAATGCATAAAATATATAAATTTTGTAAATTTAGTGTAAGACCCACAAAATGGCAGACAGGCTTGAGTTAAATAAATGATATGAATTAATAATTGAGATAATAGTAATGTTTGTTGAGAAAGTCTTACTAGGCTTTTCATTGGTAAACTGGTTTTGAACTTATAAGATGGCATATTAGTTTTATGGTCAGCCTTCCTTCCTTATACCATTAGAAGACTTCAGTCATTTTTTTAATATTAGAAATTTTGAAAATATTCAGATATATTTGACTTAATGAATTGAATAATCTTTAGGGATCGTTCTTATGGCTATACTATTTATTTATGTACGCAACTTTGGATCAATATAAGTTAAATAATTTTTAAGTAAAAAGTGTACAATAAGGATATGAAAAATTAGTAAAATAATATAATGATAGAAAAACTCAGATTCTGGTAAACATCTAGGGTTGTTTTGGGTCATTTTATTTATCCACAATACTTTTTGTTCTGTGTGTGCTTCTGCTCACCACGTTTTTATGTTCAGATAGTAATAATCTTTCTGAAAGTTAGCTTTACATAGTTGAAAATCTTATGAATAAAAAATATTAAAAAATTTGGTTCAGTTCATCTTAAGAGTTGTCTTTTTTAGTATCGTTTTACAATTAATGGATAAAATTGATGTCATCTGTATTCTTTAAATTCTATGTTAAGTAGGACTACAACATAATTAGTTATCTTTTTGAACATGACATGACTTCTATGATAACATGTGTTTAAAGTAATTTATCCTCCTAATTTAACAAAAAAAAAAAAAATCACTTAAATTTACAATTACTTCTGCACAAAGTAGATTAAGTGACTTATTTATATTAATTTAATTCTTGTTTGTGTGGGACATAAAAATGTATAGTTTTTATGGAAATGCTAATTTTAAACGCCTTTAAAACCTAAATGGTTGATTGAAAATTCTTAATTTTCTGTCAAAGGTAAGATTATAAAGGTGAGATTTCATCTAGGTATAATGTTTTTTTTTAAATTGTCTGATGCTTTTTTTAATACATACTTGTATTATTCCTTGTAATGAATACTTCATGAAAACACCAGTATTGTTGGAAAACCTAGAAAACATATTTGATTAAAATATTTAAAAACAAGTTAAAAGGTTAAAACCTTTTAGTTGAGTTGTGAGGAAAATAAAATTCCATGAAAAAGACTAAGATTTCTTCTCCATATAGACTACTAAATCTAAGTTGGGTACTGAAGCACTGATTTGGTCGCTTTTGTTTACCATGTGATCCTTTTTAAAATATAATTTTGTATTTCTATTAACTTTGTTAAATACAGTATTTGACAATTTTTTAATAGTTAGCTGTTTGAAAAAGCTGTATGTAAACTCTTGAAGTTAAAAAAAAATTTAAATGCATTTGTCATTTTTTATATTTATTTACATATCATTGGTAGTTATTACCTACTATTTTCATAATAACTGTTTTAAACAATAAAAATTATACTTTATTTAATTCTACAATGGTGTAATTAAATTATATAACGAAGATATTAACGTAAATTGTTGATTAATGCAATTTAAAGTTATTTACATGTTAATTTTGCATTAATGAACCTACTGAATTAAAAGGGTTTTATCTCTCCATTTTTATTAGCATATACTTTAACTTAACGTTTTGAAAACATCACTAAAAAAAAAAAAAACTGTAACAAAAGATGAGAATCTTAATTTTATGTGTTTTAATTCAAAAATAATTTTAGATTCCCAAAGGTTTTATCATGAAACATCATCTAATATTTTTTCAGAAAGAAACATTGATACAAACACAGTAATCAGTTTCAGTGGCACTTACTATAATATGTAATGAAACTAAGTATGTTTTAATTTAATTTTTTTTCTTAGATTGAGCAGTGATGAAATTTTATAATTTTTACCTATATGTTAACACCACCCTGTTCTCCATCCCTAAATTGAGTTTGTACTTGCCACCTTTGTTTAATTTAATTTGTGGTAACTGGGCTGTTTATTAGGAGATCCTGATAGTAAAGGTAGCACTTTGATTGTGAAAATCTTTTGTATAAAACTATGAAAATTAAATATATTTTTACCAAAGTACATACCTAGTTGTTGATGAAGAACTTACCTGCAAAATATGTACATCCTCTATTATTCCAAAACATTTCAGCACCTTGTTTGAGTGTTTCATATTTTTAAAATTGATAAAAAATATAATTGCATAAATTTTATTGCCTGCAGCGATGCCAGTATTATTTTAAAACTTAAAAATTCACATGTGAACAAACCATAGAGAGGTGTTGTGGTAAACTGATAATACTGACAAACTAATTCATGTTGACTCGGTGTGTACATTCACAAGAGAAAAACCTAAGTGGCCATAACTTTCAAAATTCTTTTTCATGTAATTATACAAAGTAATTATCGTTTATGTAGTTATTACCCTTTAAAATGGAATTCATGTGTAATGTTAAAAAATCCAGATTCCAGTTCAACTAAATGTGTAATTAATTTTAAATTGTTTTGAATGCCCTTGGGAGAGATTATTAAGCCTGATTTTATGCAATAGGCTTGTGTAACCACCAGGCAGGAAATAGAGCCCTTACCAAACACCAGTTATTTTCTGGATCTTCAGGTATTGGCATCCTCAACATGGAGAACCAATGGTAAGGATGCTAGGACCAGATGATCCTGGCATTAGTTCTATGGCAGACCTGCACCCATAGAACCAATAATGGGATAGAAAGGTTCAAGAATTAGGAAAGGTAGTGGGTAGTGAAAAAATATACTTGTCAGGGTAGGCATGTGGTCCACCTTTCATTGGGATTTTATTCTTACCACACACTTTTCAGATTTCAGAGTGTTATGCCCTGAGATCTTTGATGCTGTGGAACCATCAGGTTATAGGAGCTGTAGTTTATATCCAAGATTACCAAGATTATTGTAGTTCATTAAGAGACTTGTACTCTCAGGAGGTCTGGCCAAGTCCTGATATTTAGAGGAAAAATCTGTTTATTTTTCACAACACACTGTGTTTTTTCTTGACTTATTGGAATATCGTTATTATTAACTGTATACTTTATTTCTAAGAGAAATAATAATTATTTAATGCATTATTAAAGCAGAATTTTTCATAGCCATTTTAAAAATAGCCATACAATTGTGTTGTTTCAGACTAAATTTAGTAAGGGTTGTAATATCATTCACAGTGAAGTTTTTTGTGTATTGTACAGGTAATACTGTGCCAATATTTTGGTCTAAATTAATGAGTTATTCAAACTGTACCTTACTGCTTCACATTTGTGCTTAATTCAGAATAAAAATTAAATTACATAAAGCTAAATTATTTACCATACCATAAAAAACATGGAAAATTCGCAATTTAATTCAAGAAATAAACTTACATAATAGTTTGAGTGACATTTTAATAAATTACTGGATGTACTGGTAGTTCAATTAATGATTAAATTTTTTGTCTTCTAGAATTACCTACAAAGAATTTTAAACAGACTAAAAAATTCTTGTCTGAAATTGATTTATTATGTTGGAACATTATGTAAATGACTTTTTTAATATGTTTATAAATTTTTATTCTTTGAATTTAATTGCATATCTAAAATTATATTTTCTATTGCTGCTTGTAAAGTTACATGTGGGATAATACACTGTTAGATTTATTAGTTTTTAGAATTTTTATTTCATAATTTGTTATTTGCTCTCAGTTGTTTTTTAGATTTCTTGAGTTAGTATTTTGGGTAGTCTTAAAAAGAATCTGAGTTTTCAGGGAACTTTTACATTTCACTTGATATTGAAATAAGTGATTTTATTTGATTGAATTTTTTATAGTAATTTGGGCATTCATTGGAATGTATCACATCTGTCTGTGTTACTATGTTAATCAGATAAAAAATGTTCACATACTGGTATATTCATAAGTAAATCTATTAAATCTGTAAAATTAATTTTACAGATATTGTTTGAGGATTGTTTGGAACGTACTTGGCCCTGACAAAAAATTCAACATTTTTTTATCTTTCAATGAAGTTACCTTAAAATTCACTATATTTAGACCAAAAAATTAATATTTTAATATCCTCAGTATAAGCAATTTGTTGGCTCGCAAAATAAGCAGTTGTTACAGCTTGACCTCATCATTTGCAGTGAATCTTCATCCAGCAAATCATTTCTTCAGGTTATAAAAGAGGAAGTAATCGCTGAGAGCCAAATCCAGCAAGTGCAGGGCAAATGAAAGCACTTATAGCATAGGTCATGGAGTTTTACATGTGTGCAGGTGCATTACTGTAGTGAAAAAGCACTTTCTTTTTGAAAAGATATGGGTGTTTAGCCTGAATAGCACCCTTTAATCAGGTCAATAATACTCCTTGGTTATGGTCCTGTGTTTTCCCAAGTAGTCTGTGAACACTGCACCATGAAAATCCCAAAAAACTGGAGCCATTTCATTTCCTGTTGATTGAACCATTTTCACTTTCTTTGGTGCACTTTCATTGGCTCCCACCCACTGTTTTTATGGTAGTTTGGTTTATGGCATGTAATAGTGAATCCATGGTTCATCTACTGTTATAAAATGCCAAAGAAACAGCAGAATAATTTAAGTCTAAATACTTGATAAGTGTTCAATTAAATGCATATTTGGTAGACTATTAAGAAACACAGCATTCATAATGGAAAGCTTTTTTGTACTCAAAATATCATGTAAAACATTGTAGACACATTCTACTGAGTTGATTGTGATGATGTCAGTAGCAAACTTTTGCATACCTGCACTAAATACGGCATTGTAGATTTTTGCAATGATTTTATCATTTATAGTGGTTTTTGGGTGTTCCAAGTATTCATCATGACTGGGTGTACAACAGATTTAAATTCAGCAACCCTTGTTTTTACTGTTAAAAATGAAGGAGAATAATCCTGTTAAGTGGAATCTTAATTTTTTTGAATGTTTTATAACAAAGTACTTTACAAGCTTCAACTTCAGTTTTATCCATTTTTCTGAAAATATCAAAACTTGTTTATTTTATCCATTCCCCACAAACAAGCTACTAATTGGAAGCATCTGAAACTTTACAGCATGCCATCTAAAGGATCTATACTTGACATATACTTGACATATCGTAGTCATTTGGTCATACTTTCGCCTTCTCTGTGTTAGGCTGAAAACTTTCTGAATGACCCTGATATATAGTACAAATAAGATGAAATTAGGATTTGCAGCAGTTATATTGGATGTCAAGCTGAACGAATTTAATTTTAAAAATAAGACATATTATTTGTAACAATCATTTATTTTATTTATTCAATATTTTAACACTTAATAGGCCTTTACAACTTAATATTGTATAAATATATACCTATGTATGCATATTTTTTTCTAAACATTAAACAACAATATATTACAATACATATTTAGCAACATTTAGTACACTTTAGGATATTCTGTTTTGGAGGGATTTTATAATTTATGTCATTTTGAAACAGGATAAATAAATTCATAAAAACTAATTATTTTATAAAATATGGACCCTGAATTTTGATTTCAAAATGCATTCACATTATCACTAAGATTTTAGGAAATTTTTACTTTTTATTTTCTCTTCATCAACAAAGATTTTGCTAACAAATATCAGTAGTATACAGCTATCCAATCTAACTGAATGTATAACAGGTATTGTTTGACCTAAGCGATGTAGTGGAATTGGTTTATGAATTCTCATTTTATTGCTCCAAATGATAATCCCTTGGTGTTATGAAACCAATGCAGTATTGTAATGTAAGGTTTTAAGAAATTTGGTTTACCTCCCAGAACTCAAATCCTGAAGTTTATTATTCTGGTTTATCAATTACGTTTGTGTCATTATTATAAAAGCAGCATAGTAACAGTCATATGAATGTTTGTATATTATTGTTTTTTATATTTTGTATGCCCTTTTGTTTAGTGATGTGTTGGAAAATATCAACAGCTTTACTAAACTTGTTTTTTAGAAAAAAAAGAATTGTTGTTTCAATTTGGTACAGAATGTTTTTTCCCCCAATAGTAATACCGCATAGCAAACATACTGAATCACCAAACAGAGCTATCATCTCATGATAATGAATGTTAATTTAATGAAAACAGATTAAATGAATAAACTGTTTGCCAATTCTTGAGAACAGGTCATTTGCCCAGCAAACTGTTTTCTCTGTGTTAAATACATTGTAAGCTGCTAAGATCGAATAGTTTCAAAATCCAAATAAATTTTATTCATGAAAATATTGTAATATTAAAATGATGCAGAACAAAATGGTCATAAAAGTGCCAAACCTTGTGGTATATGTATATATGGAATTTGCTGGTGTCAGCCAATGTGCTATTTTTAAATGCAAAAACAAGCAGTTATGCAATGTAACAAAAAAATAAATCGTGAACAAATTAATAATTCAACTGGTCTTTTCCAACAGTTTGTACAAACAATTTTTTTTTCAATGAACAATTATTTGTCAGAAACAACAGAAATGTCCAGCTCTACTTTTGTGCAATGAATGTGTGTTTTTGAGCACAAACTTAAAATAACAACAAATTAATAATTCAACTGGTCTTTTCCAACAGTTTGTACAAACAATTTTTTTTTTCAATGAACAATTATTTGTCAGAAACAACAGAAATGTCCAGCTCTACTTTTGTGCAATGAATGTGTGTTTTTGAGCACAAACTTAAAATAATAATAAATTTTTATTACTGTACATAATTTTTATATGTTTCAATCAATTGTTTATTAAATAAATGTTCTGTTATCTTTTGCAGTCTTGTTGAATTGAATCCTGTAGGCAGCTATATCCCTTGTTTATGTTGTGAGTACATCTTAAGCTTGTGAAATATCAGAATGTGTTATTAAATGGAACTATAATTGAAGTGGAAATTGGATGGGAGAGAATATAATACTTGAAGATGTTTGTTAGAACTTGGTAGAAGAGTTTAAAATTTTTTTTTAATCTGTTGACTGATAACATTCTAATTTAATTAATATATCAGTAATCTGGTGTGTTAATAAATTATGAAATAGCTTAATAAATCTTATATGTAGCTTAGAAACAATATAACTAAAATATTTTCTCTGTAGATTTACATTGGTCATAGGTTTTAAAAATGTTTCGTTCCCAGTTTTTTAAATGTTTCTTAAAATGTTTTTAAGTATCCCAATTCTTAAAATGTTTCTTTCCCATCTCATTACTTGTGATTAAGAAGTTTTTAGTATTTATTAGTTTAGTTTAGTATTTTTAAAAACCTATGGAACTATGAGGGCTTGGATGGAAAAAAGGGTAGACTTTTTTTGGGAACCACAAGAGTAACTATGTTGATGAATGATGATTATGAGTGATAAGAACAGGAGTTCTATTATCTATTTCTGACATCATCTTTTAAACATAGCAACATAATAAGCAAAAGCATTACTCCAAAACATTAAAATAAATAAATATGTTTAAAATTCAAATATCGTGTGGGCGCGGCCGCAGCTCGTAACCTGCTAATATCTATATATTTATTTTAATTTTATTATTTTATAGACTACTTTATTTATTTAGTAGTTAATTTAATGTATTTATGTCTTAATAACTCAAAGTAATATATACCTTTTTTTTAGAATAAAATTATTTTCCTTTTTGTATAATAGTTATTCACTGTTTGTGATTTCCTTAAATTAATTTGTTTGTACAGCATTTATTCAGTAGGAACAAATTTATTCATCTTTTACTGATAATAATTTTAGGCTCTTATTAGGCATTAGGTTATGTGATTTTGTTTTAATTTAATTCATTTATTCATCTTTTACTGATAATAATTTTAGGCTGTTATTAGGTATTAGGTTGTGTGACTGTTTTAATTTAATTCAATTAAATTGAAAATTAATTTTATTCTGGACTCATGATTAGTGTTATAATTAATTTTTCTTCCTTTACTACAATCTATGTTCAAAAACTACCAAAATCGATGGTAACTTAACACGTTCTAGGTTGCTTTAGAGAGATATAGCTTGTATCAAAATATTAATGAAGTGTGAACAAAGATAAACCAGTATTGTATATTAAAAAAAGTTCTACTATTTCTAAATTTAAAGTAAAATCTTTATTATTTGATATCATAATTTTCTTAATTTCATGATTTCTGATAAAATAACTAAATTATAGCATTTGAAAACATAGTTCTATTAACACAGTTTAATTAGAGTAAATAAACTGTTTTATTTTATTTACTGAAAAATGGTTAGGGAAAAGTTTCAAGTCGCAATTAAAAAATAATGAATGGGTTACCTTTTCAAATGTCCAATCATTTGTAATTAAATCAACTGAACTATTTATTCTATTAACTTGGAATCTGAAATTAACCATTTGCATTGGATTTCAAGTTTTATACTTTACCACATCTGACCAGGATTATTATTTAATTTAATGATGGGTTAATAATTTAAAACCTTTATAGAGTACGTTATGTTAGCTTCCTATAAAAGCCTTCCTATAAAAGTAACTGAAATCTATAATGATGTATAACTCTACCTAAGATACGCAACACAATCACTAAGTAATCTTATTGTGTAATTTAGTAATTATTGTAACATACTAATAATAATTATTGCAACATAATAATGTTTGAAACATTTGTTAAAATAATGTTTACAAACCTATGAACAGTAGTTAATAACAACAATTATTTTGTAATAAGCTCCTACAGTTGACTTGTAACATATGTTTTTGATACAGATATATTATCTTTATCATTAGCTGATGAGAAACTGTGTGTAGGATGTCATATTCTTGTGAATGCAGTAGAATATTAGTAAACGATTAAGCAAACAAAGTAGCATAGAACCAAGAACATGCAAGCATCTGGAAGGATTGTAAAAAACCAATTTTTTTATTTTTTACAAGAGCCAAAAATATTAAGGGAAAAAGTGGAAAAGTATAATCATAGATCCTGTTTTGTAAAAAAAAATAACTTTAGAAGTATTTCTGAAATATTTAATTTTTCAAAATTGTTATTACCGATTTGAAAGAAAGTTTCACATTTCTTTTATTCAATTATGTTTTATTATTTTTGTCCTAGTTTATTTTATTTTAATATTTATTTAAAAATTTGAATGCAAGTGTGAGGAATTTGATAAAAATAAGAGAAGGAACAAAGAGAAATAAAGAAACTGCTGCTGAGCATGAGCTAACTCAAGAATTTGACTTTTTGTAAATTAAGGAAAAGAAAGGAGACAAACAGGTTAAAGATGCTACTATTAAGTTTGAGCTAAGGTTACCTGGAATGTAGGAAGACATATTATTTTTTAACTTAAGTTTTCCAACTAATTTTCTGGAATTTTCTCATGTATATACTTTGTGTACCGTAATGATATCATGCTATATCATTATGATATAATAATCCAATATTAAGTATTGGTGACAATAAAAAATTAAATTAATAAAAAAAATTAAGTTGTGTATATAGACAGTGAGACTGTGTAATTTTACACTGAAAACAATTCCATTTTGAATTATTTTGTAGAAACCTTGGTAGAAACAGTACCACCAGAGAAATTCCTTAAAATAATAAAAAAATGAATTATTAAAATTGATTCATTTGATAAAGACTAACATACACGAATCCTTCTTCTTTTGCAATTGGAGGCTCTTAATTTTTTTCTTTGTAAGGACTTTTCCTTTGCATTTTTTGTATTTTTTTTCAAGAAACTAGAAAATATGTTGAAAGAGCACTATTTTCTAGGGATGCTCGTGGTAATTAGATGCAGTTTTTATTAAATTTTACTACCTTTAATGTTCTCTATAATCTATAAACACTTCTGTGTTATTCAAAGTCTTATTTCTGAGTCCAGACCTACTAGACTTCAATGATTTTTTTCTTTTTTAATGTTATGTACCTATATATTTTGTGAGCATTTGATGGAGAGTCAAACTAAAATTTTTTATTGCAATTCTTAATTCAGGGTGATATTGCAGACTATACTCTGTCAAGAGTGCCTGCCTGGATAATAAGTCGGGGTGTAATCAGTAAATGACCTTACAGGCTGGACTTTATCAATTGCATGAACACTATGAAACACTGTCTGGTAAACACTACATGTATGACTAACAAATTTTTGGGTGTTTAATCTATATGGTTAATTCAAATATTTTGGCTAGACACTACAAAAACTTAAATATTTGCTGATGAGATTTGCCTCTAAAAAAAAATTTTTCTTCATAAGTCATATCTCTGAAAATGTACCAATTAATAGTTGACTGGTTAAAATGAACACATTTTATCTGTATATTAATATATACGTATATACATACATTGAATTAGATTATAGCATAATTTAAGTACTACATAAAGTTGTATGTGTTAACTAAATTCCTGTCTTGTTATAAAATAATGTATTTACCGAAGTATAATTCTTTACTTAGTGCTTGAAAATTATTATAATCGGGTTGGAAAATCATAAACTGAGAAAACAGCATTGTTTTCTCATAAAATGGAAGTATTTACCTTAAATTACTTAGTTTTGCTTTTGAAATTATAAATCTGTTTTTTCACATTTAAATGGAACCATAAAATTATTTTTCTGTGAAATTAAATTTATGCATCCTTATTACTACTTGTTTTATTTAAAATTCAGTATGAGGTCGTTTTTGTATCCATGCTTTAATATTAGGCAATGCAAACACTTTTTCTTTAAGTGCTCTTAGATGAGGATAAGGTTCTAATGAATCCTTTCCAAATATAAGTTCAAAGTTTTCCAGAGAAACAGCAAATACAAAATCTGTCCAGGTTATCTGTAACATAACACTCAAAATTAAAAACTTTATTAAAAAACAGATTGATTATATTAATTGATTACTTTCCTAGCTATTTTAAGGCAGGTGCATAACAACTGCACTACCATTAACTTCACTAAAGAAGCCAATAAAATATTCTCAGTCTCACAAAAGGAAAACTCAAAAGGTATTCCCTGAATACCTCACTGCTACAGGTTACTTTACAGTGTCCAACTCAATAATACGAGTATCTTGTTTAAAATTCACCAGATGAGTTAACTCTTCCTATCTGTTGATGACAATTTATCCTTGGTGAGCAGGAGAATCTTTGCCTTAAATTCAGAGTTTCTGGGTTCTTGCCCTTGTCAGGCATGTTATTTTTTACTTGTTACAAAAATTCATTATCAATCATAGTGATTATTATTGGGGATCAGCTACTGTTATTATTGTACAAGTATAAATAAATAATTAGCTAACTGTTGTTTTTTTCTTGCTATATAAAGCTTCTGGAGATTCTTTCATCTAGGTGGTTGTATACAGAAAACGTTTGATTTTATTCTTGGTTAAGATGGTTTATATGTGTGTAAAGAACATCTTTGGCCTTTTCACTTATTTCTTTCTTCACTACATCTGCTTCAAAAGAACAATGTATGTCAGAAGGTGCAGTTCCTGCTAATACAAATATTTCTCCCACTGGTTATCGGTTACAGGCAACCTGCACAAGCTGAATTTGGAACTGAATTAACATGTTTAGTATGCTTGGACTCCATTCTACAGTGCTTCTTGTGGTGTGTGTATTCAACATCTTAAACATTTTTGTGAAATGGTATAGGTTAATTTGGTTTTGTGCACCATGATAATACTGTAGAATATATGCATATCTCATGAATGCTAAGATAAAAATTCACACATACGCGCGCACACACACACACACACACACATGTGTATATATGTTTGTATTCTATCTTTACCAATAAAACAACTTGTATGATTGACAACCTATAAAACAACATGATTGACTGATGATTCATCAATGCCCAGCAAAAACTGCTGAAGATAAATTGATGAAAATTTGTATAAGGATTTGTAAGGATTTTTTTAAATCTTGAGTTTAAAAATGGAGGAAAAATGTAATTTACTATTTTTAGATTTTTCGGTAACAAAAATCAGCTTGATTTTTGGTATGTGTAATTTTCATTTTAATCTAAAAATGCAATTTGTAGATTTTTCAAAATTCGACCTTGAAAAGGGTAAAGAAAGGTAAAAAATATTTGACCAATGAATCCAAGTTTTCCCCATTTCCAACTAGATTGAGGCTTACAAATAATCTTCAGATAAATACCTAACAACCACTTTTGAGGTTCTTTGAATTTTAATTTTTTAAGGGGTGCAGATGGTGTATGGCGTGATGCCTCAACCAACACAGCCCCTGTTACATATGTGCTATGTGACTGGCTGCACCTGCCAGTTATATTTATTAGTTACTTGACTAATAAAGATAGAATAAAAGTAATTAAAAATTTAAAAAAAAATAAAACCAAATACAGTGTTACCTCATATTGGTATTTAATGACTAATGCTGAGAAATGGCAAAAAATATTTTTATGTGTGTGAAGGTTGGGTAACTAGTTTAAGATGAGACCAACTATAATAAAACCAGCTATTCTTCAGGTGGCTCAAAGTTTCTGGTTTTTATCCAACTACTGGTTATTAACCAACTTTTACTCTGAAGAAATTACAATACATTTATAGTTTTCTTTTAAATTGAACAGGCTTTAATTTTTATTTATCATTATTATTATCACAAGCATGAGTTGAATGAATACAGCAGCGTCCAAGGGGCAGAACCTTCTGACTAGACAAGAAGGGCAAACGAAGCAAGCCGTGACCAGCTGAATATCCCCTGACCACCACAGGAAAGCAAGTAACTATGTAACGTGGGTGAAGTCACTACTGGGATGCTAGTATATATTTAAAAGAACATGTGAGTGATTCATAATCAATGCTCACCCAAAACTACTAAAGATAAATCAATGAAAATTTGTACATACCTAACATTGTAAGTGCACACTAAGAAAGGATTTTTTGAAATTCTTAGTTTAAAGGGTTAAAATTAAGTAACAATGAAATGTATTATTTTTTTAATTTCTTGATAATAAATTAATTTAAGAACTTGATTTTTGGTGTGTGTATCTTACATATGAATTTCTTAAAACAAGATAGTAGTTATTTTTAAATTCCAAGTTTAAAGGGTTAAAACTGATTTTAGAGTATTTGTTTTGAAACCCGGGAATTTTTCTAATATCTTTGTAAGAAATCAACTTGAACTGTGGTCTGTGAATTCTTCATGTGAATTTCTATCTAAAAACCAATTTCTTGTTTTTTTTTTGAAATTCTGAATTTAAAGGTTAAAACTGGATAACATTAAATTTTATCATTTTTTAATTTCTCAGTAATAAATAAAAATATCAATCTGACTGCTGGTGTGTGTAATCTTATTGTGAATATCTAAAGACCAGTTTCTAGAGTTTTTTGAAATTCGACGTTAAAAGGGGTGAAGAAAGGTAAAAAAATTTTGAACAATGATTGAAAATTTTCTTTCTTTCAGACTATACTAAACGAGATATTCACTTGATTTGGGCTTTTTAATTTTATTGTTTGTAATTCTGATTATGTATGTCATGAGCGAAGCCTCAACAGGAAAATCTAAAAAACAGCTTGTGAGACCTTTTCTTTTCTTTTTCCTGTTTAGCATCTGGTAATTACCTTTCAGAAAATACTTCAGAGGATGATATGTATGAGTGTAAATGAAGTGTAGTCTTGTACAGTCTCAGTTCGACCATTCCTGAGATGTGTGGTTAATTGAAACCCAACCATCAAAGAAAATCGGTATCCACGATCTACTATTCAAATATGTGTAAGAATAACTGATTTTTCTAGGACTTGAATGCTGGAACTGTCGACTTCCAAATCAGCTAATTTGGGAAGACGTGTTCACTATTAGACTAACCCAGTGGTTGGACCTGTACTGACCAAACTATTGCTTGAAGAAATTGCACTACATGAAAGATTTTATGAATTGAACTGAACAGGCTTCAATTTTTATTTATTATTGTCACAAGAAAGAATTTAACGAACATATGAGGTCTAAGAGGCTGAGCCCTGATCGGGTAAACATCTCCTGACCATGACGGGAAATGCAAGTAACCATATAATGCAGGTGAAGCCACGACGAGGATGGTATCAGCATGTCTAGCACACTCGTTGACATACTCCTACCCAAAAAAATTATTGAAAACAAAGATAATTAACTAAAACAAAAAAAATAAATGAATATATATTAACAAAGACTCATGATATAAATAAAACAGATTATTACATTTAAAAGACAGTTGCCAAACACAGTATTCCTGGAATAAAATAAATTGTTCCAGCTATAAAATATCTTACTTGGTCAAACAGGATGCGCTTAAAAATGTCATGAACATTTAAAAATTATCTGTACCAACATAGTCTGCATTTATCAACCGCTCATAGTCTTGAATTTAATTAATAGTAGAACAAAGATCCATTGTTAAAAAGTGTGCCATATTTCTTGTTAGGTCAATGCAGATAGCACAACTGTCACCACCTTCCCAGATTAATCCCACATATTATTGAAGCATCTTTTGAATAAAGTAGAAACATTTAATATAGTAAATTCATTGATTTTGAATGACCATTAAAGAAATATATTGTAAAATTATCTTAAAATTAAACAATTAATTTACCTGAAAAAATTTAATATTTCTTTCATTACAACATTTTTAATAATAATTTTACAATATATTTCTGTGCACTGAGTGATTTTCATTGAACAATTTAATGTTTATAATTTGCAATACAGTACAGTTCTACTTTCCTGTCTATATAGCTATATAGAAGGGAAGTAGGGTGATTGGTCAAAATTTGGCATTTTCTGTATTCACTGAATCTTGATGAATTGATCCTTAAGGACCCCAGAAAACCGAAAAAATGGCATCTGTCAAAATTGGGCATATCTGGTTTTCACTGAATCTTTAGGAATTGACTTCTAAGGACCCTAGAAAACCAAAAAATGGCATTGAAATTTCCATGACAAAATGTGCATATGTATGTACGTTGGCGTGTAAATTGCCTTATTTCTCCATAACTACTGGACTGATTTTCACCATTCTTGGCTGTAATATTTCTATAGTAGGGGCATTGATGCTATTAAATTTTCAATTCAAAAGGTCAGGGGGATACAGGGGAAAAACAAAATTGTCTCCAGATTTGCAAAATTAGGGTTATATATTTTTTTGATAATTTTGTGAATATTAATAAACAGCTTTTGTAAAAAAGGTTTTTCCTACATTTCACCCCCACTCCTAAAAATTGTTTTTGGTGTTAATGACCTTATAAATCACCTTATATCTCCAGAACTACTCAACTGATTTTGACCAAACTGGATCAGATTATTTCCTTATATGGGGCATTGATGCTACTAAATTTTCAATTCAAATGATCAGTGAGTGGGGATGCAGTAGGGAAAAATGAAATCGTCTCCAGCCTTTTCGCAATTAAGGTTATATATATTTTTGATAATTTTGTGAATATTAATAAACAACCTTAAAAAATCTTTGCTAAATTTCACCGCCACCCCTAAAAAATATTTTAATTTGAAGAATTATAGAAGGCAGCAGAAAGCATTAGTGATTTTCATTGCATTTTTAAAAAAATATTTTTGTGAAAAATTATAAAAAAAAAACTTTGTGTAAAATTTTTTTTGCTAAATTGCACCCCCATCCAAAAAATAGTAATAATTTTGAAACTTGAATGCAGTACAGTGAGTCTTTTTTGTTACAGTTTTTAGGTAGATTTCATTAGAAAGCTACCTATTGTAATGGGTACCATGATTCGACTTCTGGAAAATTTCAACATATCTTTGTGTTTCACATTCCCAAGACCCCAAAACTACCGTCAGTTCAGAAGTTTTTATATATATATATATATATATATATATATATTATATTTCATTTTTTTGTGAATATGATAACTGCCGTAATTTTGCGCCAATCACATTCAAATTTATACATAAAATATAACGACCCAAAATCTCGGTTGAGTTCGTGAATGGGCAAAATCGGACCATGGGGATGGAAATGGGAGGGCTTTTTCGAAAAAACAAAATATCGCTATAACCATCTTGCGAAGTAAAATATCGAATTCTTGTTTAAAGTTCTTACTAGTCTTTGGATAAGAGCCTAAAATTTATCTATATTTTTTTTTGATATCACCAACCATTGGCCTAGAGGGTGAAAAAATGGGGTTTCGAAGACAAAAAAGTCATACCTCCGTTAATAGGCACAGTATCAAATTGGTTTAAAGTGGTTGTTAGTCCTCTAAACAATACCTAAAACCTTTGTCTGAAACAGTTTTTTATATGACCAACCCTTACGACAAGGGATGACCAAAATGTTGCTGTTATTGTAAGATGGGGCTTGTATACTAAACATATGAAATTTTTTTCACATGCAACCATTGTGTTGAGTAATTTGATGTTTTTCTTAACTTTAAGGTGGAAATCTTTTTTATCCCCTACTTAGCACCGGTTAAATTTACCTCTGCCATCCGGCGTGCCGAAAGGAATTTTTTCATGGCTTTATTGTTACGTCCTACTAGGTTATGAGAAAATAAAACTAACCTTTATTACAAATTTGAATTGCTAATAACAGGAATAAGTTTATTTTCTTGTCCCGACAGTGGCTAATTCAGATCCTTACAGACAAAGACTGTAACAATGAGAAAAAAACGCCTAATACTGCATACAAAATAAACATTTTTAAAGAAGATTTACTATTAAAATTACCACTAGTGAAATTTACCTCTGCCTTCTGGCGTGCTGAAAGGGATTTTTTTTATTAGAATCTTGTTGGATCCACAAATTTGTTCCCCATCAAAGTGAGGGTTTTAACCCAGCCATTCCCCCTTACACCCCACATCTCACTTAGCAGTCGAACTACTGCTGAGTCACCTGCTACGTTGTGACGTCACCTGCAGGTGGTAGAATTAAATAAATAATATTTAAAGTGGCCACTAGTACTGCCACACCTGCATGAATGAAATATGGTATGAATGTGCACTTAGAATCATTGATTTAAATAAACAAATAATATTGTATTTAAATAAAATGATAAATATTTTAAAGTAAGTTGTATGTGGAAGCTGTGCATAAAATAAACCCACATGACGGGAAAGTTGTTTACTGTGTTGTCAGCTTTCTTATTTTGTTTTAATTATCAGTTAATATATTCTTTAAAAATATTTTTACAAACAGCTATTAATTTTTGTTATTCTTTTATCTATTTCAAACAAAAGAAAAAAGTTTATAGAATATTATAAAATAATTAAACAATCTATTAATTTTCGAAAAGAGTTATATGTTTATATCTTCAGTTTTATACCTCTTTGAATATATACCTTCATATTTCATAAGAACGTGAAAAAATGTGTTCATAGAAATTCATTTGAAAGTTTGGCATTTCTTGAAAAATCAGTTTTTGATATATATTTTTGATTTTTACTTCCTTGTTCGAAGTAAAGGAGTATTGTGATCGCGAAAAATTTCAGATTTCAATGGAAATATCTATTTTGACCACCCTTGATTCCATTTTGACTAGTTTCGATGTGATGTCTGTGTATATGTATGTATATATCTCACATAACTCAAAAACGATTACCTGTAGGATGTTGAAATTTTGGATTTAGGATTGTTGTAACATCTAGTTCTGCACCTTCCCTTTTGATTGCAATCGACTTAACCAAAAAAGCCCAAAATAAAAAAAAATTGGATTTTGGACTTTTTCTTAACTGCAGTAATAAGCCCTAATTGAGAGCTTTTCAATGATATATCATAAGTGGCACTTATTTTCATTGGTTCTAGAGTTATAGCCAAATAAAATTTTAATTAATGAAATATTTTGATCTTACAAGGTCAGTTCGAATTTGACTTCATTTCCTTTTTTTTAAATTTTTTTTTTATAATTTAATTATATTGATTATTGATAATTATTAAACTGTGATTGTAAAAAAACAAGTAAGTACAATAAATAGTAATTCAATAATAAAAAAAAATAAAAATAAAAATATATATATATATATAAAGAAAAAAATCTGAAGTTATTGCTGAAATGAAGTTCTATGTACTTTTAAAAATGTGTATATGCGTACAAGGAAGTCATTTGGTGTCCACATCAGACTTTTAGTTATTATCTTTATTAATATGTAATTTTACTAATAAACAGTAATTTCCCATAGACAGTAGAAAATTACTTGGTTATAGGTTTTTACAGGTAAAAAAGTGACTGGGTCATTTTCTAAATGTGATATCATAAATTTTTAACTGTAATTACTACAATTGTGTATAGTTTTTCACTTTCTATTCATGCTCCACTAATGCAATTTGACAGGTACTTTCCATTTGTGAATAAGACCCCTAACCATAAAAACTAAATCGCTGCTACCAGGGATATTTTTCATTTATATTCTTCCAGGTCTTGGAAAACTAACATGATGTTATTCTTCACTTATTTTCCAAAGCCGTTTTATGTGCATATCATTGAGTAATAAAACAGTTTTCTTAACAAACTTTTCATTACGTTAATTGACTTATAACTTTTTAAGAAAGTAAATGAAAATGATAAGTTTGTTTTCATCTTCTGCCATACAATCTACCTTTTGTTTAAACAGGGTAAAAAAACTGCATTATTACTTTGCAAATAATTAAAACAATAAATACATTTTTAAAGAACAATACTTGTTTAAAAACAACCGTACTGCACAATATATATTACAATTAAAATGTTACTTAATTTTCAATATTATAATCTAGTTTTTTTAAAAAGAACATTAAATTCAACTAATAGTCACATTGACTAGAATCTTATTAAATTACTGAATTTTAAAGTATTTATTTTTTATTATGAGCATAGCTAACAAATTGGACAGATGTTAGTCAATTTTGGTCATTAAAATAATATACCTGAAAATGTGTATTTTTTTGCATGTTTGCATATACACACAATTATGTGAATAAATATGTGTGGGTGTGGGTATGTGTGTGTGTGTGTGTGTGTGCATGCATACATGTGTGTAGAAGAGAGAGAGAGAGAGATAACATGTACAAAAATACTTACTGAATTTCCTACAGAGAATCCGTTATTCTGTGCCACAGTTTTTTCAAATCTATGTAAGTAGAATGGAATTGTGTCTTTAAGAAGAGTAACTTTTTTTTCTTCTTTTTGAATGGGATCTTTTTCTGATCTGTAGTAATATAGAGCTGAAATATAAAAGCAGCTATTATATTTTTGTTTTTATTACTTAATTGGGTAGGTTACAATTAACTGTAAAATAAATACAGTATTTGTCTTTTGTCACCTCTTAAAATAATGTGAATTGTTCATCTGTTGGTAAGATTAGTAGTTCTTAGCCCTTTGCCATTTTTATTTAATACAGCTCGTATGTGGATTTTATGTGTTCAATCAAGTAAGTAGGTTAAACTATTTTCAAAGCTCTTCTTTTGAATTTTTCTTATTACTACTTTTTCTAAGTTATTGAATAGTAGTGAACCACCTTTTTATTTGAAAATATTTAGATTAATAAAAGATTATTTAGAATAAATTGAATATTACAAAACACATATGTAGTAAACCTTATTCAAACTCCTGCCAATTGAATTTTACTAATTAACTTTAAGTAATTATTAGCATGACCCATGAACAAGTACATTGCGATTACTAAGCATCTCTGCCGACCGCTATACTCCAAGCAGTACTATAGTGCTGCTACAATGGCCAGTCGTTAAAGAACTCGTACCCTCATGAAAGTCTAAGTTGTAATTTTATTCTTTCTTGGAAAAAAAATTCAACAATCATTGAGAAGATGAAAAATAGCTATTAAAAAATTTTTGTCAGTAATTTAAAAATTACCTTATGAGAGGAACTGTATTGTTAGAGGCATGAAATTTTAACATTATTTGGGAAGGCCAGTAAAAAGGTTTGTTGTTAACGGGAACTTGTTAAATGCTATAATGTATAACGCTAAAAACAAATTCTACTGTACTTTATTCTTTAGTCAGTGGTAACATCAGCTGATGATAATGTGAAAACAGCAGCAGCAGTCACTGAGAGTTTGAAAAACACACATATATATATATATATACATGATTGGGTTCAATGTGTTGTATAAGGTTCATCTAAGGGTGCAGACAATTTAAAAACACTGATATATGTTATAACTTGCTTAGAAGTAAACATCAATTATTATCCTCATTGAATGATTTAATAGTGCATTGTAGAAATAAATCTGTTTTAATTTTAGATTAATAATTTAAATATTGTAGAGTAATTATTATTTCTAGAAAAACAAACAAGTATATCAGTATTACTTTTTGTTCACCTGCAATTTGGAAGTTTTTGTTCTAATATTTGTTATGTACCTTTGTTTTTACTTCTTAGTGCAATTTTAATTATTTTTTTGACAGTCTGAAGCAAATTTAATTAAATAAAACTTCTGAATTTGTTCAGTTTGTAATAAAAATTATCATGCTGAGTAGTTGTGACATCACTGGTTGTCATAGACGACAAAAATTAGTGTAAAGCAATAATTAAAAAATGTACTAGTAAAGAAGAATGCAAGGGAAGTGAACTCTTGAAAATGACATTGATGTAGTGGGTAAATGTAGATAAGTGCAACCTTTAAAGAAAATATGAATTATATTGTAGAACATAAGCCTTGAAATGCAATTTTATTTGACAGGAAAAGATTTTTATTTATTTTTTGACAATAAAAGATGGGTCACAGCAAGCTTTATTATTTTGTCACTTGAATGCAGATCAATATCATATAATTTATGAATGAGTGTTGTACCGACAGTTTATATAAAATGTTTTATTCAGTTGCCTTAGGTCCAATTCTCAGTATGGTGTAGAATTTACATCATTTGTTTCTCATCATTATTATAGAAATATAGTAATATTTCTACTAATATTTAATATTGGGTAAGACCCAATAGTAATTGGGTCCCATCCTGTTGCAATAAAAAGTAAATATTATGATTTCACATAATGTTTAGTTACATCTGCATAAATATAGAATTGATCTTTTGGCTTGTTAAATTTTACTTCATGTAATTTAGATAGTGGCTTTTGTCAATAGCTTGAAAATGTTTTATTTTAGATGATTATCCTTGAAACAGTGTTGAATCCTGATAAGGTATGATATACCACTGTCATTAACTTATCACTATAATTACTTGAAATTAATATTAAAGCAAAGCTATTTGAGTTTATTTTATTGCTAGTATAATCCAGAAAGGTCATTCCAGAAGAGGTCTAATCATTTCTTGTAGGAACTTTACTAACAATGAGACTCTCCAGGTATTACTCCCCGTATTTTTATTAGCTTTTTTGTATTTTTTACTTTTGCTCTTAAAATTATAAAGTTGAATTTGTTTTCAGTTATTTCTAAATTACGCTGAATATAATGACAGCCACATGCTTATTTGTTGAATATGAATATCACCATGCTTATTTGTTGAATATGAATATCTAATTCTAATGCATTTTACAAGTATTGGATTTTTTCATGGTAAATCAATGTTATATCTTATTTTTATTTATTTATTATATGCTGCAAAAAATGCATCTATTAAATCTTGATGGGACTAAACTTAAAACCAACTGTCCATAGACAAAAAAAAAATTTTGTGGTGTCTGCAAGAAAAGTCAGTAATAGATTTTTTGGTGTATGAGTCTTACCTTGTTTTAGGTCACCAAGGGTGTCTACTAAGGCATCACACTGCAAAGCTTCCCATTCATCTTTACCTGTTAAATTATATTGCCGAGCAAGATACCTTGCAACTGCATTAGATTGGGCAACTGGTTTTCCATCAACTTCTAATACTGGTAGCATACCGAATGGCACAGCTGAAAAAAAAAATTAAAATATAATGTGTAGAAGTTTAATAGGCAACAGTTAAAAAAAATAATTTTTTATTCTTTTATCATACTATACTAGTAATATAAGCATGAGCAATTTTACTCTCTGGTTACCTAAATACCATTGTTAAACAATTCTTATGAGAATGAGAGTTCCCAGTGTTGTAATAGGATTCAGACTGAAATTTCAAAAGAGACCACAGAATAAAAATTATTTGTTTAGTAGTAGACTACTGAAAGTTTTTATTATTTAGATAACTTTCCAGATTTTGATGTTCATAATTTATTCAGCAGAAGAAATCCCTAAAAAAATGTATCAGTTTATTTCTTTTTTTGTCTCTATTGGTTTTTTTTATAAATATTTCTATGTCGAACTATGTCGAAGTGAAAGTTGTTTCTAGCAGAATTCACTGTCAAAGGCTGTTTTGCACAATTTTCATCAGTATCCACAATTGGCAGTGAATTTTACTAGAAGAAAATGTTGTCAATTACTATTTCATTCATTCATTACATATTATTAAATTTAAAAATTAGAATATATGTTTCCTTGTTACCCTAATGCTTCATAAATGAAGAATATTAAACAAAAACTCTGTACTGCTTTGCTAACAGTTTTACAAATGTTAATTTCTTTTAAATGCAGTATAATCCAAACTGAATAGTTTTACTAAAGAATGAGTTTGGTTCGTTGTTGGCATACAGCCATGTTTACGTACTTTCTCATATTTTGACTTGTACAAGTCAAAAACAGATTTGAAAGCTAAATTATTTAGATTAAGCATTGGGACAAAACATAAATACGTTAAAATTATTGAATATTTATAATTCTCTTTCAAAATACTGGAAGTTTTTCTTCCACATACTGTGGAATACTGGAACTGCACCTTCTTCAATGGAGTCCTGGTAGCACTGTCGAACCATTAGTCAAGATGTGTATGTGTGTGTGCTCGCACATATGTGGACATGTGCATGTGTAATACAATATTATTTTTGATTTTTTTTTGTCTGTAGAATATCAAGATTGTAAATGTTGACATTTTGTGATTTTTACATGTGATATGATTGACAAATGGTGATTCTATATTGCTATGAAGAACTTTAATGTATTCATTTTATCTTTATTTAAAACTGCACCTCATTTTATCCAGAGAGATCATCTCACCTTGTCTCATTTGTACAGTCAGAACAATTCAGTTATATATTCCATGTGTTTATTATATTCTGTGTGTAATGTTTTGTTTAGTATTTTTGTTTATATGGAGGCCTCATTGCACCCAATGTTTTTTAATTTGAGTTATTTTTTCTGAATTTTTTTGTATTTATCTTGTATTATATTTGTTCATTAAATTCTATAATTTTTTTACATTTCACAATAAAAAAAATACAGTAAAATTACATATATACAAAATTGTGAATATATAAATATGTAACCAAAAAAAATCCATTATTAAAAAACTGTGGTTCATATTCCACAGATTTAAAAGATAGATTGTAGTAGTAAGTGGCTCACTCACTAATAATAGACTATTAGGTTAGGCATCTTTCCTTTTACTCAGTATTGAAAAAAAACTAAAAAAATAAACTAAATTTGTCTAAATTAAAAAGTACATGTAAAACATGTAGGAATAAACTTAGGAGGACATTTCTGGGAATTCTTTTACAAGCAGATATTAAATACAGTATTTTTTTTTAACACTAATTTAAATATACCCAAACGATATATTAAATTTAATTCTGCTTAAATCAAAATTTTTTGTTTAAGAACCATAATTTGTTTTAAATAATCATTACCTCTATTTTAATTGTAAATTATAAGTTACATTTTTCATTAAACATTATTATTTTACTTATTTTTAAAATGCAACTGAAGTAACTCTTCAGTTGCATTTTATTTATAGAGTCGTGGTAGGAGTCAGTACTTGTTTATACACTGGCATCTAAAATATCTCAGAACAAGGCTGTCAGTGTCCAAAGCTTGTTTGGAAGTTGGTAGTAACATTTTTAGCTTAGTTTGTTCATCATTGTAAGTAAAGATGCTTCTAAGGATATCACCATAAGTAGGCTGCTGTAGCTGTAGCTACCTTGTTATCAGCTTCTGAATATTTGTTACTATCGAATAAATATTCTTAAAGATATTGCGGCATATTAAATTGTTTAATCCATTTGCTGAGCAATAGATTGTCACTTTTGTAATCTTTTTCAGAAACTGCTCTGTGCATACCAAAACGTGTGTTTTACTGCTTCAAATGTAACCAGATGTAATCCAATTTTTTTAAAGAATGCTGGTGGCATGATACAGGTTAAATGTTATTTCATAATTTACTTTTTCTTCAGTAAGAAGAAGCTGCATTTTTCTTCTATAATGGCTCTTCAAATATTTTATAACACACTGGTTAATTAGTTGCAGTACTGGCGGGTAAAAAAAATAATTTTAATTTCTGTGGATCCTTAAATGTTTGGATGTGCTGCACAGTTATAATCCAACAGTAAAGATTTTTCGTTTTTGATTCTCTACCTCATTTTTGTATTTCTTCTTCAAAGATCGAAGTCATCAGAAATTTATTGTTTCAGATCTTCACATGTAACAGTTTAACATGTATAAAGCATTTAGTCTTTTTATATTGGCCTATCACTAACAATTTCATTTTCTAAGTTACTATCATACTGGTACAATCAGGTACAATTACTTATTTTTTTGTTATTGAAAGTTTTTTACCTTTACAGTTATTATTTTTAACTTTAGTGTCTTGTCTGGCAGCATTTAAAAAAAATCCCCTTTCATCAGCATTGAAATATCTTCTTTCTTATAATTCTTATCTATTGTAGGCCGCTTATTTTCTAGCCATGCACTAATAACATTACATTGACATCTTTTGCTTCAACAGCAATTTTGTCCAATGTGAGATTTGATACTTAAATTTGGCCAGCTAGCCGCTGGAACCTTTAAAAGTTTTTACCCCTACTTTTTTTACTGCATACCTATCTAAAGAGTGAAGAATTCTGCTTTGTTTTCAAAATCAGGCCTTAAACAGAAAATGTGACTTTTGTTATTGAAAAATTGCTTTATCTAGATGATAATAAACCGGTATTCAAATCTTTAATACAATTACCACTGTTTTTCTCTGTGCAGCTTCAATAATTTTTCTCTGTGACTATGTAGTGTTTGTTCTGCAGGGGAAGTGAAATTAAAGTTGTAATCATTTCTTGCTTATTTCCTTCTTATAATCCCATAATAATTTTAAGATTATCTTCAATAGAAAGAATTTTAAGTTATTTGTCATAATCTCAAATGAGTGAACTTTATCTCTTTTAGTAATTAAGACTATAAATACAATCTCCTGTGTTGTTATACTACATAAAATATAGTAACTACTGAATTATAATCAAGGGTTCTCAAAAAACAGTAAATGTAATACTAAAAATCAGATTGTACTCTGGCACTGTTCATTTCTGCATACAATTTGGTACTTTTTATAATGCAGATTTTCTTTATTGTAATATAGTGGTGAAAAATAAATTCAGTCGTACAAAATTTTTCTAGTTATAAACTAACTATCAAGTTATATAACAAATTGCAAAATTCCAAGTTTCTTAATGAGAATTGCAGTGCAGTATAACACAAATCACCTCATGGATTATTATACTACTTGGTTCAACCCAATATTATTTTCGTTTACACGAGGCAGAAGGTGGTGTCTGAGTTTTGAGCCCATCCTTGTTATGAAGCAAGTAAATAAAGTTATTTATACAATTCGTAGAAAAGAGTGAACTGATAGTTGCGATCTAGGGGAGATCCATTTTTATTTAAAGAATTCAAAAAATTCAGTTATAAACCTTTGAAATAATATCGTGTAGATTGATTCAAAATTGGTTGTGGATACATATTTTTCAACTGTTTTAGAGAGATTTCAGCCTTTTTATTTTGCTTAACAGGGAGCCTAAAATATGCTGATTGGTGTAAGAATTTTGAAGGGACCAGCCAGTTCTTTCATTATAGAAAAATTTTTATAAAGAAGAGCTCTGCTAGAGGGAGAGTTTACTGTTTTTGTTTATCATTGTGTATGACCCTTTTGTTATTGGATCATAAATATATTGAATCCTCCTGAAACAAATAAGAAAAATATTGAGTGGAGGCCCAGAGGTAAACTAATTAAAAACCATTGCCCATAAATTTAATTAGAATAACTTGTGACCATATTTTCCAAATGTTATAATTAAAAAAAAAAAATAAAAAAACTATTTCAGTGAGTGTACCATAAGGGCAGAATTCCGATTTTAGTTAACCTTGAAAACGTATCCAAAAAATCAGTGGCTCTAACTGTGGTTCCTATGAACCGATTTGCTTGAAAATCAAGATGGCTCTATTACCAATAGGTTTGCATCGTATCAACTCACCAAGTTAAGTCAAAATCGGATTTCCAAAGAATTTGGAAATCCGCTAAACGAATTAAAAATATCTTAATCCAGTTACATGTAGTGAACAACGATCGGGAAATTTTTCATTTATGGACATGAATTAATTTGGCTTCAGATTGTAAAATGTTCAGATGATCGGCCTGGATTTGCGTTAATACATCTTATCAGATTATAATTTTTTCGGGTTTGTATAAAGTTTGTTGTTATATTTAGTACGAAGCTTACTACTTTTAATTTACAGAAAGAATCATTTTCCAAGTAATATTCATTTATGTCTTCGTACGAATAACTAGTCATAAATTAAACAACTATTAACCAATTAAAGTTTGTAAGTTTGTTTTTGTGTGTTGCTTTACATTTTGCAGTAGGTTTGCACAAGTGGTAAGTCTATCAGTTGCCTATAGAAACTCAACTTAGTTATTCAGTTACATGTGGAATTATTTTGTTATTACGGTTATTTTTGTTATTTACTACCAGACCCGGCAATGCTTCGCTATAGCTAGCTTTTTAGTATATGTATAGATTAAATGAACACAATTGAATGTTTGATAAAAGATTAAAAAACTGAACATTACGGAACTTCATAAAATGTAAATAAATACAATTACTTTTTAAAAGTCAGAATGTAAATAAATCCAAAACAGAATTAAATCCGATAAGTAGTGATTAACCTATCGGATTTAACACAGTAGTATGTTCAAAATACCCCTAATTTTCTTCCTACTGATCAAATCGAGGATTTCAATAGCTTTAAACCTTCTGCCGACAACGCGGACCATTTGCAAAACCTGCACGTAAACGGTCGAGTAGGTTTTTAGTCTATAGCGAACACACATTGAACATTGTCTTTTATATATATATATAAAAGAAGAAAGTCTGTTTGTATATTTATTTCGTAAATATCTTAACTACAGCGCCATTTAGCGGATCCATTTTTTGCAAAAATATTTCTTTTCACGTAACTGATATGTATTGCGAATATGAGCCAAATCGTAAATACAACCTTCCAAAATATCTCGACCCCAGTGCCACCTAGCGGGTCCAAACTAATTCAGAAACATTTAGGGGTGTGCGCTCAACAACTCGCAAAGTTTCATCGCAGTCGGATGAAAGGTATAGGAACGCATACCGGACAAACAAACATTCATTTTTATATATATTAAGATTTGCTATGTAGGTTTAATGAAAATTTCAAATTCCAGGTTAACATGAACGAGTGAAATCTTATATCTTAACCCTTAACTGTGCGCGCGGGCCATTTTGTCCAATCAAATATTTCAAATTGTGTTCCGCTAGAGTGTAGTACCTGAAATTCATAACCTCTTTAATCCTTTATTATGCTTGCATTCCGTTACTTGTTCATCTTATTATCAGCAGTTGTATAGTACAGTTCGTGCCTTGAGGACATTTTTGATCCCAAGCCTCCGTTGGTGTTATGTAAAAGGGTAAGATATTCGTTTTATTATTATTTCTTATATTCATATAAATTATACTTTTCGAAGTAAGTTGCAATATTGGTAAAACAGCAATGTAACTTAAATATATATCAGCAAAATAACCTTAAATAATACAAAACGTGTGCGTGCTGAGAAAATGACTGATTTTAGAACAAATTTATAAAGTACCCCTTGGAAATTCAATAATTACTGATTTTGTTGAATTATTTTTAGATGGAAAACAAATTACCGACCACACCAGAAAAAGTTTTCCAGGAATTTTTGAGGTAGGGGAGAGAGAAGGAGACTACAAAATTGAAGTTGGAGGTACTGATACTGAGGAAGATGAAAAATTAGAAGAAAGAAATAATATTAGTCTTCAAGGGAAGACCAAAGGAAGAAAACTGAATAACAATTAGAAGAAATGTGTAGCTGTAAACAGTGGCTGCAAGAAAATAAATCCAAGTTTTTATAACAAGTAATGTTTACTTTTATGCTATATTTGTTTCATTAGACTGTCTTTTTCATTTGCTAGTTGTAGGCGACTACTGTAGATTACATTTCCCCTCATATAAGAATTATTTATCTTATTGTTTATGAATTCCATTTTTCTTGTACTTGAACCCACATCTGTGAACATTTATTCTTATTTATATTTAACAGCAGTTTTATTTTGATAGGTGTGGTGTAGAAAGTACCTTAAATTCATTGTGGAATATCTCTTTAGAGTGTTCAATTATTTTTATTTTATTGATATAATTTTGTTTTGTTATCCCTGTGAGTTTTATTATATTAAAATAGAATAACATAGCCCATAAAATAGCATCAACTTAATTCATCCATAGCTGTTTTGCATATTCTGTTACTTTAAAGACTGAAAGGTGTAGCATTTCAGAATTTAAGGTAAAGTTATATAGCTACTTTTATTAAAACATTAATATTTTTTGTTTTTCAGATATGAACTTTTGAACACATGTCATTGATCAGTTGATCAATGACCTCAGTTGAGGTACAGCTTCCATAATAGTGTATTCTTTTAGAACTTAGGATTTTATGAGGTGATATTTATCTTTTAAAGGTTTTTTCTAGGTCTTTATAAAATGTTTTTTATATGTAATTAAATTATAATTGTTTTGGTATATCTGTACGGTAAAATTATATTTGATTTCTTTTATATTGTACTGATATGAACAACCAGTATTAACCTAATTAGGAATTAACCTAATCAGTCAGGAATTAACCTATGCAATTTTCATCACTGTTAATTTCATTTTAATTAACCCGATCACATTTGATATAACGGATGAAATTAATTCAAAATTTCACTCACTTGTTTTATAATTAATCATTTATTATAACTAATCATTAATCAGAGTTCACTTTTCAGGTTTTGGAATACACTTACAATCATCATTACGTTTTTTATATGAAGGTGCTTGTTAAACAAGTATAGTTAGATAATTGTGAAGTTAGAATGTTAAACTTAGTATAATCCTGTGCACTCACAAATTCAATGAAATACACCCACAAGTATACTTGTAGAACATTAGAGATTTCCATTTTATAAGTATGTACTACTTCTTAACATCCCATTTATAAGCACTTAAGGGTGCTACTTTGCACTTTGTGAAAGGTTTTGCTGTGCTCTTTTGTGTTTCATTAGCTACTGATCTACCTTTAAAATTATTAAGTAATTCAATTTTTAGGCCTTCAGTTGGTTGTTATTTTCCTGAAATTGATGCTTGTAGTTAATAATAAATTATTATTTTAATTAACTCATCGCTTCAGGTGTGTATTTAATCTCAACCATCACGCTGCATATTTTACATTTTGATTGTGAACTGATACACACAGCAGTAATGATAGTAAAGTCAGCTCCTGATTATCAATGATAATAACAGAGAACAGGATCGCATATAATCCAGAATCAGAAAAATTGTGGTTTGAGTAATATGTGTTAAAATGACGTAATACTGTACTGTAGTACGGTATTTACACCCACTATTATATTAAGGTATAATGATAAAATAATAAAATAAAATACAGTACATTACACCTTTATGTAGGTGGTAAAAGTAATATCCAGAATTTTATTCAAAATACAAAACATTTACCAAATTTTCACTGTCACTAGTACTGCATGTACGAGTAAATAGATTGTACTGACAGTAATGTACATAATACATAATGGATTAAAAATCACTTATTAAGACTGCAGTAGCTAACGAGAAAAATAATACATACCCTTTAAAAAAATTAATGAATAATAAATTGTGCATTTTACCCTTAAGATATCTTTTTTTTTAAAAATAAGATGCAATCGATTGTTGTTTTGGTATCTGAAATCACTTTCTTTTAGTTGAACTTTGTAGTCTGCGTATCATAATAATATTGCATAATGAACTATCGTCCTGTCACATCTACAATAAACTATAGTTCAGTACTAGAAGAAAGGCGGGCCTAGGGCCTGTTATATGGTTTATGTTTCATTACACATGATCTTGTTAAATGTTTTTACTATCTTTAATTAAATAACGTTCATGAATTTAGCGTACTAATAACAACAAAAACCTTTACAAAGAAAAACTTCAAAATACTGAACAATTTTAGCCGTTTCTTGGTTGTGATTTTTTAACACAACTCTAACCCCAATGTTTTCCTTTTTTATCTCCAAAACAAATAATAATTTTAGATAAATCGTTTGTATCAAGAAGTATAAATTGTTCGAACGAAAGAGTCATTTGTGCGCTGCACGCAGCCACCCGGCGCACCATGCAGTCTGCTCTGCACCAATAGCGGTTAAAATAAAAATGTGAGCACTTGCGTCAAACAAACTAACCCATCCACCTTCATTTTTTATAGAGAGTGATTATGGGAAAGAGACTAGCCGGTCAGGCCTTGCTTCACTCGTCCCTCTGTTTAGCCAGGGAGTTCTGCCCCTGGACCCTTGATTTGTTCATATCCTCATGTTTGAGAATATTAAGTATTTTACAGAGATATTTTAAGAAAAGAGATATTAGCGCGTAGAGAATATTTTTCTTAACATTTTTATATTTAAAATAGGATTAAAGAGTGAGTAGATATAGAATTTAATATTTTTTATTATAAATATAATATTTAACGCTAGCCATATTGATAACAGGGAGTGGTTTGCGGACGCTGTCTTCATCGTTTAGTCTTTTGTATGTTCGTATGAAGTTGTGTTAGTTGTCAGTCCACCTTCTGCTATTGGCATAGAGCGGACCACATGATGCGCCGGCCAGATGCACACAAACGACTCTCCAGCTAAATGAAGAATCTTTTTTTTACTGCTAAATATTAACTAATAATCCCTTTATTTTATTAATAAAAATAAAAGTACAAGTATAAAATATAGATAAAAATAATCTGTAAATCAATTGATAACAGACTGCTTCTAGCAGGAGTGAACCTTGCGAAGCCAGGAGTGGTTCCAGTGCACCATCATTAGTGCACTCTGCACCAACAGCAACTAAAATAAATATGTGAACACATACAACAAACAAACCCACTCACCATCCTTTTTTATGGGAAAGAAAAGATGATGTTTTACCATATTATAAACAACCACACATTCAAGTAGCAAATGAGTGAAGAAATAAAACATAATCACAGAATAATGAAAAAACTTGAAATTTTTAGCTTCTTTATAATTTTTAAAATTATTTTTTTCAGAGAGGCATCGCGGATAAATCGCTTTGGAGTTGACTGTGTATTGATTTATTGCCATTTGTTATTTTTTTCTACTGTATAGCATGTGCTGGGTGGGAAACAGTTGCTTTTATGTGAAATGTGCATGTACTTTTGAAACAACGTTTATGTGCATATACATGTATAGAGTCTGATACTATTATGTGAGGTGATTATAGAGATAGAGATAAAAATAAGAAAAGAGTTTTACAAACTTAGATCCGGAAATGCTTTATTTTCAAGTTAAGATTGCCAAAAAATTCATCCTGATTTTTGCTCAGTAGATAATGCAATATAATTTTTTTTTGGCAAAATATTAGTGTATTTTTATGTTATGTGACATGAAAATTATAAAAAAAATGGTTCCCAGAATTATATTTAATATTTTTTGAGAAAAGTTACACTTAAAAAAAGACAATTATTTTTTTAGATTTGTAAGAAAATAACTTATTTAAATTGTGAAATTAACAAATAAAAAATTGTAAGAAATTTAGTTGATTAAATTTGCATCAGATTTAATTTTGAGAAAAGTGAGGAAAATAAGTCGATGAAGAATAAATTTTAGTTTGAGAAGTTTGACTTGCAAGTTAAAAAAAAGGTGGAGTTAATTGTGAAAAGTGAGGAAATTTAATACAACTGTGTTGTTATTTACAAATCACATGATTGCTATAAAATAGCAATAAATAGATTGCTGGTTCCAATTTTTAACAAATTTGCATGAGCATAGTCAGTCTTAGTCCTTGTAATATTTCATTAAAGTGTGGACTTGAACATAGAGATGAAATTGGAGATATTCTTCAAATAGTTGAACCTACTTCCAAATAAGCTTGTGACGAATATTTAAGCAATTTACCATTTAAAAAACTCGGGTATGGTGAACATTATATTTTCATGGACTATGCCATTTTATGTGGCAGCAGGTGCAGTACTTTCAGCTAGAAGATGCTGTATGACTGCAATTTTGTGAATGAATTAATGTGAATCACTGCATATTTTCGCAGTTGTTGTTTGCACACCACTTTTACTGGAGGTGGTATCAACACAAGAGATTCTCATCAGTGGTTAGAAGAGAATCCATATTCTACTGATGTACAGATTTTCAATGAATGTGTGATATAGCATAATAGTTAACGAGATAATTGACCCTTTCATATTAGAATAAGATAAAGTTACCAACAGAACTTTTACAGAGTGAATCTTTTTTCTCCAGCAAAAAATGACTCATTGTCAAAACTAATGGACATGTATTTTCTACATGATTGGAACTCTTCTACAATCTACTTATTGTAATTTTTGTATGAAAATTTTGTGGAAAATGGATTGGTTACGGAGGATCTGTTAATTACTCTCTGAAGTCTCCAGACTTCATTTCATTTAGATTATTGTTTATGGAGTGAATGATATGTTAATGTTTGATATGAATTGATTGTTCAAATTTTAAATTTTGCTGCCCTCAGAAAGGAATCTGACACTGTTTTGAGACAACCGACATAAGATCAATTGAAACGAGTTAAGAACTACACTGATTTTAACTGTAGAATTTTGAAGCCCATTGGAAGCTAATGAAATTTAGTTTATTTTTAATTTTTTAATTTTCAACAGTATTTTCAAGGTAAATCGATCAAATTCTGTAATTTGAATTATTTTAATTTTGATAATAATGTAAAATTTTCTGCCTTGTTTTTCTTTTAATTAAAGTAGAATTTCTCAAATTGATAATCCAGCTGAGTCTATTTGTCTTTTATTGACTTGTTAAAACTTTTCTCATAATAATTTCTGAACAAAACTTATTACAAAGTTTAATTTTTTAATTGGCAACTTAACAAAGTTATGTTTCACTAAACCTAATAAAATGTATTTTTTTTTTTTGTTTTTATATGATTTCTGAAAAAAATATTCGAGATACAGTTCTGTAATCATTTCTAAAAAATAATTTTCAGATGAAATAACATAAAAATACACAACTTTTTGCCAAAATTAGTGTTCAGATGATTTAGTATACATTAAATTATTGTATTTTGGTAATTGTAGCTTGAAAATAAAGAAAGCATTTCTATACCTATCTTTATATATATTCTGTATATAACATATTATATACATATATTGTATTTTTTATATTACCTTTTTCCTTATTCTACTTCTAGAATTACCTTTCCAGATGGAACTATGTATGTGTGAGTATATATAATATAAATGCTGTTTCATTATGTTTCTGCCATATTTCTCAGTGTATTCCTTTCAACATAGTAATGAAAAAGTTCTTATAAACATAGGTCTAGAAATGCTTTGTTTATGAGTTACAGCTAGTAAATGATTTCATATATTTTTTACTCTGAAGCTCAAATAATGCTTCACTAAAATTTACAAACACAAATTATTGAGCAAAATGATTGATTTTATGTACAATTTTCTCACAGAAAATTTTTACTGACCAGATATGTTGAGATTTGAAATGAAAGAGGCCTCCTAATCCACTTGTGATGAGAAATCGGTGTGGATGAAGGAGTTAAGCAGAAGAATCTCAAAATTCCCTGTACGAAGTAACAAGCAAGGTTATATCACTGAGGAGAGAAGAGTTAGTGAAGCCCCTGGAGAAAGTGGATCAGAAGAAGAGTATAAACAGGATTTCCCAATAATGGTAGGAAAGTCATAGGAAGAAACCAAGATGAGAGAGGGGTGTTCAACAACAACCAGAGCCAACAAAAAAAGACAAGTAAGGCGAGGAGAAGTTGAAGATGGCCGTTTTGCCAAGGCTGTTTGTTCGTCAGAGGATGACGCCCTCAGCCGTCCTCATCAGAGAGTGAGATGGAGATGGGACACTACTCTGCAGAGAAAGTAAAGACAGCACATTAATGCCAAAGTCGCGGCCACTGGTGACCTGTAAAAGGAGAGAGTGTGTGAGAGGAGGAGGAGGATCTAAAATGACGATCCGGGAGCAAGGTGATTGTTCATCTCCTGGAAATCCTAGCAAGAACCAGGCTGTGATAGGTAGTAAAGAGCATGCAATTCTGTCGAGCCCGGAGACAGAATTGCTCCTCAGTAGCTCCAGGCTACTGGGGAGAGATGAAGCTGATAAGGTGAATAGACGATTCTCCCTCTATTACAACTCTAAAACAGGAGAAACTACTATCCTGAAGATCATGCTGGAATCTCTAAAGAATGTCAAATGGGAATCGGCAACATCAGTATTCGAACTGTTGAGTGGCAGCATAAGTGGAACGACGTGTTTTATAGTTATTCAGTGGGGCGGGTACTGGAGTAAAAGTTGTAGGGTCAACGGCTGCTTCCAGGAAAACTGGTGCGCCTTGAATGCTTAAAAACGCTTAAACATAATGATATATGGAATCAGTAATTAGCGGTTTTGGCAACCTTGATTAAAATTCTTCAATCTTGTTCACATTCACTCTTTTTAACTTAAAAATTTCAAGTATATCTCAATAATCCAGTAAATCTCAGCTAGATAATTGCAAGCTTAAATGCCATTGTTGTCCTGCATGTGTCATTAAAGATGATTTTAATCACTACATGATTTTTATTTAAGTATTTGAGAAGGAAACAATAAATTCTCATAAGATAAAAATTGCTATTCATGGTAATGTCCGACAGTTTAAATAGATTTTTAAATAGCTTTATTGTATTGGTTTAAAGTATAATTGTTTAGAGGAGTAATGAAGTTTAGAAAATACATATTTAAGTTTAAAATATGATGTATATGTATATATTTGTAATAGAAATTGCTTAAGTTATTTATACATCATTGAATGGTTATTTTGAAAATGTTCTATCATATGTTGGGGTATTGTGTATAACCTACACAATAGGTTATCATTTGTTTTCCTATCTTTATTTTTCATGAATCATATTAATGAATTTTTTCTATGTGACCTATTTTCTTGAAATCTATCTTTTTTTAACTTTGAATATTATCTCTATGGATTGTGAGTGATAAATTCTATTCCTAATAGTTATTACAATTCACTACTATAGATCATTTAGTGTTGTTGATATTGTAGCCTGCATAAGAGTTAAACTGCTGAAAAAAATCATGAACCTATATCTTTTTCAGTAATGCTACTAAATCCCTTTTTTCCTGAAACTATGTTATATTGTTTTTAAATTAAAAAAAAACTTTTTGTGTGTTATCAATTTTATTTTTACAGTATTTTATTTTTTTTTATTCAAAATCAATTTTGTTACTCTAATTACTTTGTTGTACAAAGTAAAGGAAGTATTGTGATTGCGAAAAATCTAGGTTTTCAAATGCCAATGGAAATATCAATTTTGACCATCCCTGAATCCATTTTGACTAGTTTTGAGATGACGTCTGTAAGTACGCATATGTATGTATCATGCATAACTCAAAAACGATTAGCCGTAGGATGTTGAAATTTTGGATTTAGGACTGTTGTAATATCTAGTTGTGCACCTCCTCTTTTGATTGCAATTGACTGAACCAAAAGTGTCTAAAAAAGCCCAAATTCAAAAAATTTTGATTTTGGACTTTTTCTTAACTGCAGTAATAAGTCCTCATTGAGAGCTTTAGAATGATGTATATCATAAGTGATACTTATTTTCATTGGTTCCAGGGTTATAGCCAAATAAATTTTAATTAATTGGATCTTATAAGGGAAGGCACATTGGTTCGAATCAGACTTCATCTCCTTTTTTAACTCTTTTTTTTTTAATTAATTTAAAAATTTAAATATATTGATTTATTAATAAATAATAAATGTAGATAATAAATATAAATATAAGTAATTAATACATTTATTAATAAATAATATTAACCCGTGATTGTAAAAAGAATTTTTCAATAAATGATTATTCAATAACAATAAAAAAAATATAAGAAAAAATCAGAAGTTATTAGTGAAGTAGAATTTTATGTACTTTTAAAAATGTGCATATGCAATATAATAGGCATTATTACATATGTACGTATGTAATAGATCTGGTGAAACATTTGTTTATTTAATATTAATTGAAAATTATAATTTAGAATCGTATTATTTTTGGATTTTGTGGTTTAATTTTATTTAATTATTCTGGAATTTTTGTTTAATTTTATCTACATTAAAGTTAATTATAGAATTATTGAAAAATAGACCCTCACAAGAACAACATATACCTGAGACATACATGCCTGATCTTTAATAAACTGCAAAAAATTCTTATCTTTTAGTTTATTACTTCTCTGATATTGTTGAACAATATATTCTCCCTAAGTCGAAGTTGATCACCATTTTATTTGTTTTTTGTTGCCATTTATTTAATTGCTGGTTTCCAATTCTTCTGATCTTAATCTGTGTACATGTTCTGTAGTTTTCAAATTTTCTATTTCTTTATATCCATCACCCTCTGTTAATCTTTTTATTCTTTACTTGGTCTTAATGTTTTTTTATTTTTATATTTATCATCTTCTCTTAATATTTGTTTTAATTCTTTCTTTCTTTACAACATTTTCTTCTTGTTTATTATTAATTTTTTTGTTTTGAAACATTCTTTTCTTTATATTCTTTCTTTGGTTTTAACATTTTCTTCCTCCTTATATTTATCATCTTCTCTTCATGTTTTTATTCTTTCTTTCGTTTTAACATTTTCTTCCTCTTTATATTTATCATCTTCTCTTAATTTTTTATTCTCTTATTCTTAACATTTTCTTCCTCTTCATATTCATCTTTTTGTTGTTTTTTTGAGATATATTTCTTCGTTATCTTTCTTTTTACTGTATGATTGTTTCTTTTTAATTGTTGATTATTCACCAAATAATCCAATTATAAAAACTGAATATTTTACACTGTAAGGTTAAAATTAACATTTTTAACCAATATACAGGAGTTCACTAAATAGAATAGTTTAATTATTATTAACTTATTTATTTGACACACCAGAAATCTGAAACTTTTGTTAACCAGCAGCTCACAAAGATACAAATAATACTGATTTAGTAATATGAATAATAAAGGGACCTTTACTCTGTCCCAATATTTCATGTAAGATTGTTGAATTAATAACTGTATAAATATTTGAAGTTAATAAAAACTAATATTTCAGCAATTGTGTAACTGTCCACTTTGTTAAAGAATTGGAGGATCATATCTCACTTTCAGAAGAAATAAATTTAAATGAAGAGCAGCAAAATATGTATGTATGTATGTAATTTAATAGGTGTACAAGGAAGTCATGTGGTGTCCACATCAGATTTTTTTCTGTAAATGCTGAGACAGTGGCATCTGGTGTCAGCGATGATTAAACACACCAACATATATTGGTGTGTATATGTATTTGCTTTGTATATATAATAGTCTACTTGTTAACTGTGGTTGGTGGGGTCTCTGAAATGAGTTGGACTTGTTGGTAGTCCTCTCTGTCTCAGTGATACATTCCATTTGAGGCTCCAAGGAGGTTGAGGAGCTATGGTGATGAATATTAAAGCATGGATCCAGTCAAGCAATTAATCACTAATACTTTTTTTAAAGTAAAATTATAGAAAGGAGCCACAATGTCACAAATAAAGTAGCATCACATAATCAAATGTTTAAATACGGTATAAGCATTATATTGATAATCCCATTTTGTATAAGTATCTAAACTGATTCCAGAATAAAAAAAGAATCCAGCAAAACCTGATACGTGATTGTAATATATGAACAAGTGTATTTGGGTGCAAATGTGTAGCCTGATGTTGTATACCAACAAAAACTGAGAAGGCCATGTAATGCCTTAAATTTTGTTGTAAATTTATTAGATAGCATTTACGATAGAAAAATTAATAATAATATACCAAAGTGTAGATTTGATCAAGAGATTTGATTTTGTTACTAATACTTAACATATTTAAAATGAAGGGAATACAGCAGTTTGCTTTCCTACAAGGTGCAATGATACAAAAAATAGTGTTATATTAGAGATATAATATAAAAGAATTAATAAAATAAAAAATAAAAAAACCAGTACTAATGTTATTTAGAAAATAAAGTTTATGTATCTTTATTTGTATCAGTCAAATATAAATAAAATAAACAATCTATACTAATCTCATAATAAAATAAATAAATAACATAAGTATTCTTTCATCATTAAGCAGTCCTCAGATGAAAAGTAAGAATCACATATAATATATATCATTTACTCATACATTAAATAAAGCATGATAAATATGAGATAACATATTTTATTATTCTATCCAGTTAGAAGTATAATATTATTTAAAAAAATTACAATAATCATACTTATTTGATAATAGGAGAAAAAAAATAAAACATTTAATTAATAAGTTTTTACTAAATCCAGTGCTCAGTGTTCATCTGAAGTAGAACAGGTACTTAATATCAAATTTAGCTTCAGTTTTTGTAGATCTAGTAGATAGTATCTACTGTTTCTATTCATACAATACTGGATGTAGTAATATAAAATAATAGTAATAAATACATGTAATACATAATAATATATACATAGTAATATATTGAAATTTTGAGGGAAACGCCCATGTTTTTATGAGAAGTTTATTGATTTTTAGAAAAATTGATTTTTCAATACTTCAGATATCATTACTATGTATTCTGTTTAAGTGCAAATTGCATTTTTTTAGAGCTTTTGTTTTGAACAATAACTAATCCTGTAATATAAATGTTTATGTTGTAGCATAAATTATTAAATTATTTGGGAAAGGTGTTATGGTAATGTTAAATAATAATTTCTTAGTTTAAATAAATCAAATGCATTTTATAGGAAAGAGGGCATGAGAAAATTAAACCAGAGAGTTTGGAAAATTAGTTGTTATTTTACTTAGAATGTTATTAATATGATTTAGCTATAATAAATGTAAAAAAAAAAACTGACAACATAAGCTTTGGATTGTTTCTTATGCATGGCTTACAGACACATACATACACAACTTAATTTAAAATATTTATTTACATATAATATTTTCATTTATTTAATTCAATGATTTTAACTAAAGTGTGTGCGCATACCATACTTAATTCGCATGGGTGTGACAGTACTAATGGCGACGTTCGTCACTAACTAAACTAATGTAATATTTATAACTTACATAGAACAGACTTTGCTTATACGGTCAGGAGCTGGCATAGCCGCAAGCCTTAATGCACTAGGTACTGAGTCAACCAGGCAATCGAGTTTGAGACCCAGCCAGACCGAGGTACTTTTTTACACTTTAAATATTATTAATTTATTCAATTCTACCACTCACCTGTGATGTTACAACATAGCAGTAGTTTAGAGCATTTTTAGGGGTGGGGATGCGATTTTGCCAAGATTTTTTTGCAAATATTGTTCTTTTTTAATATTTAATAAATGTGCCTAAGAAAAATATGACCTTAATTAGGTGAAATATTGAAATACTTTTTTCCTGTTTAGCCTCTGTGAATTACTTACTCTGTTTACTCTGTGAATTAATTCAGGTATTACTTCAGAAGATGAATGAGCATGATATGTATGAGTGCAAATGAAGTGTACTTTTGTACTGTCTCAGTTCGACCATTTCTGAGATGTGTGGTTAATTGAAACCCAACCATCAAAGAACACCGGTATCCATGATCTAGTATTCAAATCCATGTAAAAGTAAGTGCCTTTACTAGGACTTGAACAGTGGAACTGTTCCCAAATCAGCTGATTTGGGAAGATGCGTTCACTACTAGACCAACCTGGTGGATGAAATATTGAGATACTGAGGGGACCTTGCTGTAGAGCCTCACTCACTTCACCTTTTGAGGTGAAAATTTAGTGGCATCAGTTCATCAGTATCCCATATGTAGAAGTAATCCATGTTTGGTCAAAATCGGTCCGGTAGTTCTGGACATGTAAGGTGATTTAAAGACCAACACCAAACAATGCATATGTGAACATTAACATCTAATAATTTCCATCCAATTTTTTGGGTTCCTTAAGTGTCAGAATGTCAAGATCTGAAAATGTCATGCCCAAATTGGGCCAATTATATTACTTTTCCCTCTAGAGCTATAGCTCTATTATAGCGCTATCTAGATAGGAAAATAAAAGTTGTTAAATTTAAAAATAATTTAACTGCCTTATTAAAAAAAAAAAATTGTATGAATCTTGTTTGTCGACATGCTTAGAATCAGTTGAAATTAAAGTAGTCAATTTAATTAATCAGTGTGCAGATTGATTTGTATTTTACCTGCAATAAAGAATAATTCTTTAGAGATCCACTCTGTTTTTGGGAATTGTTAGAAAAGAAACTAAAAAAAACCTATCAGTAATATAAATATTGTGAGTAATGTAATTCTCAAATTATTAAACGAGTTTTAATATTACTTACATTTTTTAAGTTCTGGCCACTTTTCTGTGGGAATTCTGTGATCGGTGTAATCTATACCAGCATATGCAAATATAAAGCGGATATGTTCAGCTCTTCCTCTTGAATTAAAGTATATAAGCTTATAGTGTGGTGCCATTTTCTGCAACAATAATAGTAGTCAGCAATAATAACTTAATATCAGTCTAAATTCGAACATTTTTTAAATCTAATATCTAAATTAATCTTATTTCATACACAGATGAATTTGTTTTTATTTTTGATTTCTGAAAAAAAAATTGTTAACAAAATATTTACAGGTTTACAAATTTGATGAGACTTATTTTATTCTGCAGACACATTCTATCTAAATGTAATTTATATTCAGTTTCTACTACTTATTATTTTTATTACATATCTACGTATATAAGCAGATATATATGTTAAAAATTGTACAAAATATAAACCACCAAAACACAGTAATTAGATAAGTTAAACTTACCATATTAATTTCTAATAACCAGTTTTTGCAGTATCCCGAATCTTCAATTTTATATCTATTACGTTTAAAATATATTCTTTTAATAATTAGTAATGTTATTTGAAATTATGTTTTTCTATTTTGAAATTTTAATGATATAAAATGTGTATGTAAATTTTGCTGTCCAGCTTTGAAATGACAAATTATTAAAGAAATATGTTTTGATGTAATAGATATAGAATTTAATACCAACTGAAGATGCAGGATACTGCAAAACCAGTTATCAAAAATTAATATGGTAACTTTAACTTACCTAATTTCTGTGTTTTTGTGGTTTATATTTCATATAATATCAAATTTTAACGTAGTGGTCTGTATGTTAATGAATTATTTGAATATATAAATATTTTCATATGCTGTTAGTCATAAATTTAAATATTATAGGTAATTTATTCCCTGCTAACTTCAGTAATATTGAGTAGTACTGAATAAGAATAATGGTAGATTTGTATAAAATAATTTAGGGTTTTATTTGTTACTCATTTCAGCAAAGTGCCCAACTTTACAAATTGATTGAACTTGGGGAGGATGAGCAACTGTTTATGTAATTTTTGTCTTCAATATCCATTTAGATTAATATCTTCTTTTTTTTCTTTGCCCTAATCTTACCCCATTACATTTTGGCTTGCCTGCCCTAGTTATCATATGCTACTCTGCTCTATCTTTAATAGTTTCATATTTCCAGATGAAATATTTCATCTGGATTTATTTCCATTGTCACTAGATGGTTTGTATGATTATCTTTTTCTATGATTCTAGTCCATATTATTGAGGGATGAGTAAATCTGCTTTGGCCTTTTCTATGACAAAAACTGTTCTTCATATAGCCATCATCTCAACATATCACATAGCCATATCAGAAGATAGATGGTATTCCCAAAGTTTCTCATGAATTAAAATGTCTTGGACAGGTGCAAGAATTATTTATTTAGATTGATTTCTCACAATCCTATTAATGAAATCCAAATCAATTTATTTATTACTGAGATAATGCCAGTTTTTAAGAAAGTACTTCATAAAATTCAAGATAACAAGACAAGCATAACAGATCAAACTGTGTCTAATTTTATTCTACATAAATTGGCTAAATTTGTTTCTCCCTTTGCCTAGATTTTGGTTTATGAGGTGCGACAATAAAGTAATGAGACTGATTTTTCTTTGCAAGATGTGGCAACCCGTCTAATATTAACTGAAGATCTTGGTATGAGAAAGATTTGTGCAAAAATGGTCCCCAAAAATCTCACACAACAGCGAGAAACATGGAAAAATGTGGCAGCCAATCTGTTAGAGCAAACGGAAATCAATCCAGATTTGTTGAGCCGTATTATCACTGGTGATGAAGGTTGGTTTTTTCAATACAATCCAGAGACAAAACGCCAAAGTTCGCAATGGTGCTGAAAGGGATTTTTAATTTATATTGGTGGGATGATTGCTTTTCTGTGAACATGAATTATGTTTTTGGTTTATGAGAGTGTACACTTATGTTGATGTTTGTGTGAGAGAATTTGATCTTTTTTTATGCTTGAAGTATTTTTTATTTATCTTTAATTACTTGTAACTTTCTTATACTAATTTTTTTTGGTGTAATTATGAGTCACTTGTGAAAGTGCATACAATGTACAAGTACAAGGTACAAGTTGTAAGGTACATCTAAGTTTTTCAAGTACTGTTATAATATTCAATTTTTACCTTTCAGTATTGAAAAATTTCCCACAATAATGACTGCAGTTGGTCCTGATTCATGTAGGGAGCACATTTTGGAAGCTTTTGCAATTGTTGAATGTTACTCAAGCAGAATGTAACTTATATTGTACAAATACAGTACGTTCCAAAAGTTGCTATGCAGTATGCTTTAAAATTATGTGGTGAATTCTGTTCTTTCAGCATTAGGTTGGTTGCCTTTAGAGTTCATTGGGCTTTACCCACCGGGTTGGTCTAGTGGTGAAAACGCGTCTTCCCATAGCTGATTTGGAAGTCGAGAGTTCCAGCGTTCAAGTCCTAGTAAAGCCAGTTATTGTTACACGGATTTGAATACTAGATCGTGGATACCGGTGTTCTTTCGTGGTTGGGTTTCAATTAACCACACATCTCAGGAACAGTCTAAACTAAATGAACAAAAGTTACTTGATATTTTGGATGCTATGGCTGAAAGTCCATCAAAGTCAGTGTATCAGTTAGCACAGCAGCAAGATATTGAACTTGCTACCACACATAAAGCTGTAAAAAGGAACTGAAACTTTTCCTCCAATAAAGTAAAGTGTTCAAGAACTGAAACCTACAGATCAAGCCAAAAGACTAAATTGTTGTCAATGGTTTAAACACCTATTTATTCGAGTACCCTCCCTACTTTTTTCTTGGAATTGGAGAGAAAAAATAAGGGCTTACTTGAAACATCCTGGCCTTTAGCCAGGATAACTTATGTAAAGTAAACGTTTTCTTAGCAGTACCTAAATTCAATCACATTAGGCTTTCGTTTATCAATACCGGATGCCGCTTATACAGAATACATCCTTAATTATTAACATCCTCTTTATATTATCGATAGGAACGAAGATACGGTATTTTTATAAAACTGATTCATTCTGGATAGGCTGCATCCGGTTCTAATGACACTACAGTTACAGTATCAGTTACCATCGTCGTCTTCTCTATTCGCCTTAGTCATTGTACTGTTTGAATATGTGGACGTTTATGTGCATTTTATCTGTTGAGTTTATCTTTTAAAGTTTAATACGGTGATTTATGTTAATTACGTCATTAAAATGAGTACAAAAGGAGAGCGTCTACGATCTTTTACAGTAAATGAAAAACTGCGCGTTATATAAGTGGATGAAAAAATTGGAAATCGGGTGGCAGGAAGAAAATTTGACGTAGATGAAAGCTGTATTCGAGACTGGCATAAGAAGAAACAACTTCTGGTGACAGGCACTGGTAATAAAAGGGCTTTTCGTGGCTTAAACTAAAACACACAGACATAGAAAAAAAATTGTATGACTTTGTTATGGAAAAAAGGAAATGCGGTTATGCTGTCACGACAGAAATGTGTCAGTCATATGCTCGCGAAATCGCTAAATCGTTGAATAAAGTTGATTTTAAAGCAAGGCGTGGATGGATAACACGATTTTTTGCACGAAATGATTTGTCAATAAGACGAAAGACGACCATTTCTCAACGACTTCCAGACTCTTATGAACAAAAAATATTACATTTTCATAAATACATAATAAATCTTAGAAAAGATAAAGGTTATTTGCCTTCTCAAATAGGAAACGCTGATGAAACCCCCGCTTATTTTGAAAAGACATTTGACAAAACCGTAAACAAAAAAGGTGATTCGCACTGGTGGTAATGAAAAACAAAGGTGTAGTGTTGTGCTTTGCATTACTTCTGATGGATCAAAATTACCTCCGTACATTGTTTTTAAAAGAAAAACTCTTCCTACCGTACAGATAAATGGAGTTATTATCAGAGCACAGGAATTAGTTTGGATAGACGAAACCTTAATTTTAGATGGGATTAGGTGTGTATGGCAAAATCGATCAGGAGATTTACTTAATAAAAAAATACCGGTATGCTAGTAACGGATAGTTATCGGGGGCATACGACTGATAAAGTGAAAGACATTTTAAAAAAGGGTATGACAGACCAAGTAATAATTCCAGGCGGATTGACATCTCTATTGTAACCATTAGATGTTTGCATTGATAAACCGTTCAAATCTGCATTAAAACAATTGTACAATAAATGGATGGATGTTGAAAATTTATTTCTCACGCCTACAGGAAGAATCAAACTACAGGATAAATCAGATTTATCTTGTCAAAGACAGCAATTCGCTGCCACGCCTAGGGCGCTGAATGCCAGCAAGTACCTGTCCACCATTAAAGCGCTTAGAGCCTTAATCTGGCTGGTATCCAGCCATATTCCTCGGTTAGCTTTCTACAGCAGCGCAGTAGGAGTCTTTTCCCTAAGGTAAACTAATGATGTTGGTTGAACACCGTATCCTTAAACAGAGACGTGCGATCAGACAAATAGTCAGCTAGATGACTAAAATTTTTAAAGGAGTTGGTAAATAATTTATACCATTATTGGTCAAAAGAATTTTCATTAATTGTCATAGAAGGACACAATCAAGTTAGATTTTCCATAAACTGCTGGTGCTCCATAATCAAGAATCAAATTTTGGCTGTGGATTTCTACGAGACAAATGTTACGGAAGTTCGATATTGACAATTTCTGGAAGACGGACTGCCATCTATTGATAACTTGTCTTTAGATTTGCGAATGTGTATGTGGAGCTCCAACAGACAACTATGGCGAGGTAAAGGCATTCTTAAAAACTCATTTCCAAAGCAGGTGGATTGCTATCCAAGATCGAAATTTTGTACTACATCCATCAAAATATGTTTTCGAAAGCTGTTAATAACGTTTTCAGCAGAGCGACTGTCTGCAGTTTTACTAATGGTGACCATTTTGAAAACCTGTTATAATAGACATTGTTCCTTCCTAATAAATAAAAACCACGCTGTTCAATGTAAAAAGCCTTTTAATCTTACCTTTTTTTTATATTCCACTTTACTTAATTTTCGAACTTTTGAAAATATTATTTGGTCAACCAAATATTATTTGATACAATTATTTGGTACATTGTTTCCATTTTAAATAGAAAACTAGGCATTATTAATGTGTCAGACGGTCACCATATTTGATTTTACAATTTTCAGTCAGTAGTTCCGTAACAGCTGTTTTTGGAGGAGATTAGCCAAGAATAAAAATGTCTTAAAATACTATTTTATATCCAAAAATGCAATAAAAACTTGAGGTTTTTATTTGAAAAATTTGGCCGCCATATTGGAAAAAGGGCGAAGATTTCAAATGGTAAAATATGGTAATACTGTATTTTAAATGTAGGGAAACCTTTAGGGAAAGTTCCCCATTTAAAGTTTCTCATAAAACTTATAGTTTGAGGTCCCAATGGTGGTCACCTTGAGTTGTCACTCTGTATATTCTTTTAATACAAAATTTGGACAACATTAAACACAAAGTCTCAACACATTCGTAATAATTATTCTACTGATAATTTATTCTCCATATATATAAAGGGTGGAACTTATAAAACACGATATAAATATTTCTTAGATGTTTCAAAAAAGAAAAAATTCCCCTCGTTTGTGTAGGAATCTTCCCGTCAGAACTCTTGGATGGATCAGTAAATATTTTTATTTTTATATATATATCTCTCTCTCTCTTTTTTTGTTTAGCCTCCGGAACCACCGTAAGATATTATTACTTCAGAGGATGAATGAGAATGATGTGCATGAATGTAAATGAAGTGTAGTCTTGTAAAGGTCGGCCATTCCCGAGATATGTGGTTGATTGAAACACAACCACCAAAGAAAACCGGTATCCAAGATCTAGTATATATTATATCCAAAGATAAATTAGATGTCCATCGGACTGGTCTAGTGGTTAACTCGTCGTCGCAAATCGCTTGTTTAACAACTGATTTTGGAAGTTGAAGGTTCTGAGCTTCAGATCCTAGAAAAATTTACTTGCATTTAGACGGACTTTAGTACTAGAGAGTGGATACAGGTATACTTTGGTGGTTTGGACTTCAATTAACCACATGTCTCAAGAATGGTCGGCCTGAGTCTGTACAAGACTATATCTCATTTACATGTCATTCATGTCGTCCTCATCTCTTTCGGCCGTTGGGTGGGGATGTGGGGGCAATGTTTATTTTTCATTAGTTGAGTAAATTGTAACATACTCAGGAAAAAATAAATAAAAAGATATAAATTAGATGAAATGAAGTATTAAATCTTTTAAAATTAAAAGTCGTTGTCATTTACTGGAATGGAAACTGGAATTTTTATTTTTAAATAATAATTCTATTAATCAACGCGAGTCAATTTTTGAGCAAAACATTTTATTTAAAAGAATCATTGAAACATTAATTTTTTGCAAATTTTTTAATTTATTTATTTTTATTTGATATTAAGTTAACGTTTTGGCGATCCGTATTCATGGGTTTGTTAAAAAAAAAATCTGTTTAAATCTTTTTCTATATAAAGAAAGATGAATGGTTCGGACAGTTCTTATTATATAAAAAATGTCACTTCTTTCAATCTGTCTAAAAGAGTTAGACCAGCATTATTGTACATTTCTTCTTCAAGACAAAATCTCTCAAATCCTTTCTTAGTTTCTGTATTTCTAACAGAAAATAATTTTCTTTTCAAATTGATGGTATTTTTACGCCTTTCTTGTAATGAACTGATTTATGAATATTATTCATTTATTTTATTATAATATAATAATTTAAAATTTATTAAGTTATGCAAAAGATTTTACTACCTTTTCATTTCTACGATGAACACCTACTTGTCTTTTCAATAATATGTAATAAAATATATAAAAATTTCGCCCTGATTTTTGCGCTTCGGTAAAATTAAGTCAGACTGTAGTTCTTGCAACCCAATCTAAGGGATAAATTTAATGGTTTCACATGAAATCTAAAGTGAAAAAAATAGGACCTATTACGGTATTTTTAATAATTTACGAGAAATCTGGGGTAAAAGACAAACGACTGAAGTCATAAAAGTCACTATTTTAAGTTTAGCGTAAAATAACTTTGTTAAATAGGTAATATAAATACATAAAAGTTTCAAAAAAAATTCGTAGAGAATTAATTTGAATCCGAGTAAAATGGTAAATGAACATTAAATAAAAACGTAAGAATTTTGTAGTTTATTTAAAACAAAAAAAAAAAAAAATGAAAGTGTAGCAGGTCTTAACTAGATATTAAATGAAACAACGTTTTCAGTGTTTTGTTTTACATGCTACAATGAAAATACTAAAAATATTGAGGTTAGGTTGACATTCAAAATTAAGAACGGTTATAAAATTCCAATTTTTAGAGGTAAAAGAGTCTATTGATTTAAAGAAAATAATTCAGTAATTGAATTTCATAGATTAAAACAAAAAAAAAATCTAAAATAAAGTTAATTAATAAAAAAATAAAAAATAATTAAAAAATGATATTAATTAAAAAATAAAAAGTTTAAAAGAAAATCCAATATTATTTCGGATGTATTTTTTTTGTATACTAAAAGCTATCACTCTGTAAAATTTTTACAAATCAAAGTTATAAAAATTTTTATGTTTTTTTTTTGTTTTTTATTTAATAAAATTAATCTTCTAATATATAAACTTCACACAGAAGTTTATAGGTTTACTGTTCCAGAGAAGTAAAGAAATATAGAAGTATATGTAGTATAAATATACTCGTATAATCTAATAATTTTTTTTTATAAACACAGCAACTCGCCAAATTTTAACGTAAGTAGTCAAGTTCAACGTGTGCACTCTTCTAGCTCGGCAGTTGTCTAGACGATAATCTAACTCTTCCAGATGTTTAGGAGCATCTGCAGCGTTATTAGACGAACAGATTCAACAATTCTCTGATTTAAATCGTCTAAAACTTGAACTTTTCTTTGGTACACACAACTTTTAATAAATCTCCAAGCAAAAACGTCCGTAGGAGTGATATCTGGACATCTAGGTGGCATGTAATTGTACCTCCTCGTCCGATCCAACATCCGCGGAAAGTGTTGTTCAACATGGTAACATCTCGATGAAATTATGGTGGAGCACTATCTTGTTGGTAACTGAAGTCTGCAGAAATATGAGGAACAGCAAAATTTTGAAGCATAGGTAGTGTGTCTGTCATAAAGGATACCGTGAAAAAAACGAACCGATGACGACATTTTTGTACAATCTTACCAGACGCTGACTTTCGGTGTGTCCCTTTCATTTTCGATTACTGTATGGGGGTTTTTAGTACCGCAAATTCGAAAATTGTATCTTTTAAATTTTTTGCATGTATGAAAGTTTGCCTCATCACTAAATAACCAACGTATCAAGATAATTACGATTGTTTTCGACACAGCGCATTGGTCGCAAACTGATATCTTAGGCGGAGATCATGTGGTTTAATATGATGGAGTTGTAACTTGTACGCTCTTAAACAGAGTCGATTATGAACAATGACGTGAATAGTGGAACGAAGAATTTTCAGTTCAAAATAGCCCGCCTGATTGATTTTTCAGGACTGGCAGTGAGTGCATCGCGTACACGATCCACAGTTACGTACTTTTGGATGATTTCCAGTTTGTGAAACCAAGCCTCCAGTCTCTTTAAAATTTTATCCCACTGACGAATAGACTTGGATGTAAAAGGATCGATATTCCATTCGGTTCGTACACCCCGTTAAACTGTAACTGACTGAATCTCCACTAACCCAAGCAATCATTGAACCTTTTGTTGTGCGGTCCACAACTCGACTGACTACTACTGATTACAATTGCATTGCGAGTCGATTTTCCTGCGCATGCGTATTCCACTGACTTTGAGAGTATAAAGAGCAAATCTTGAAAATATTTCCTGTCGATTGAGCCCACGTTTAAGAGCTTACGACTACTTGTTTTCTAAATATAAGCCGTTACTTTTGGATACCTTTTGCTCGGACACTTTGTATGTATGTATATTATGTATATATATATATATATATATATATATGTGTGTGTAAGTGTTTGTGTGTATATATATATATATATATATATATATATATATATATATATATATATATATGTGTGTGTGTGTGTGTGTGTGTGTAGGATACTTCGTTTTGTAGCGCAGGAGTTTTTAAAAATTATTTTTAGATTCGAAGTCATTCAAAACATCGTGATATATTCTTTTCCGGGAGGAACCTGATTTTATTTTAGTAATCTATATGTCTGATTTTACTATTACAGTTCGGAAAGTAGAGGTTAGAGAAAACGTTTTGCTACATTAAAATTTTGTTTGCTATTTTCGAAAATTTTATTGAGATATCTAATCTATTACTTACGCTTATAACCGCCGATCTGTGGTAAACTTAATCATAATTTTCGAATTATAAATTTCTTCTGAAGTTTTTGTAATTTTTCTTATGAAAATGTTAAATTATTATTTATGTACTGTTCAACTGCGATTATCATTAAATAAGTAACTAATTATAATATTTCTTTATTATTTCTAATTAAAAATAATTATTGCTGGCTGTTCTAGACGGGTTTGTTAGATCTCATTAAGGTAGTTAATGAATGTTTCGGTGAACCTCCTTTGGATATCATTAATCTTCATTAATTGAAAAGTGGAATGAATAATTTCGGTATAAAGTTTTTACAGGAAATTTATGATAATGAAAAATAGTTATATACCTGTTAAAAGTGTCATTAAATTAATCTTATCGATAAAAATGTACCGCAATAAATACCTAGCATACAGAAAATAGAATCTGTAAAACTACAGGAACCTATACATCAAGTTTTGCAAAGGTTGCTTAAATCTGTATTTCTTTTGAAAACGGATCAATTTCATCTAAGTATTTAAAACTCTTTTCAGGTCTATGTTAAAAAAGAATTAACTGTTCCTAAAATAATAATAAATATATTTTTTTAAAGTAGAGAATAATACTATTTTCGCGGAACACATAACATGGCAGTTCTTCGGTTTACAGGAAATGTCTTAATTATACTTCCGATGTTATTCTTAATGATTTATCCTATCTCGTAAAATATATTTAAAACATTTTATTAATTAAAATTAAATTAAAAGATTTCTCTTTTACAAATTACTTGGTAAATACTATTACTTTAAATATTAATGACGATTAAAGAAAGAGTGAATTTGCGTACCCTCATTTATTGTGTATTTAAATCTATACCCCTTCGGTTAGCTCTTTCAAAATTATAACAGTGAAAGTCGGTTATTATAACGAGATTCAAGTATGTATATGATAGTTATAAACGTATGATACAATTCATACCAGAAAACTTCTCCCCCCTCTAAACAAAAAGTAAGTAATTGATATTCAACATTAAAGAATAGAACATTCTATAAGAAATTTTCCTGAATTATAAAACAAAAATTAATATCACATTGCATAAAATTGTAAACACGTAGTACTAGTACACAAATAAAAAATTACAAATTTACTTAAAAATTGATAAGGAGGTTATTCTCTAAGTAAAACGCTGTAACTTGTGTAAATTACACTTTAATACTGTACTTAAACACCCTTAAAAATAATTATGATCGGTACACGCAATACTGTAAGCTTAAATCGATAAAATGTGAAATATTTTAACGTAACTTAAAAAAAATTGTCTATAGTTGCTTGCTTTTTATTCTTATACCTAAAATAGTCTTAAAACTTTTAAAAATCCTCTTAAAACTATTTAATCGTTTTATAAACTCTTCGCTGATATTGTTTCACAAAATTTCGTAAGCAATTCAAAACTGTCTTGAGTTGCACGGACGGAAATTACTGGATTATGAGTCATCTTGTCATCTTCATTTTCGCTTTCGCTGATTTACCCGTGCGTTTCTTATCATTAATTATTTCTTTATTCCGCTGGACTTGGGATTATTAACACACTGTTATCAGCATGCACATAATCATTCATAAATACATTTTTGGAATCATTGGCCCGAAGTAATTTGTCTTCTGGCTCGTAATCTTCTTTAGTTGCTGCTGTAGCAAGTTATAAGCGACTTTTACTGTACCTTGTTCTGTATTAGTTTATTTATTTATTTTTATATACAATCTTTCCCATGAAAACCTTTGATCGGATACAAGAAATTTATTTACCAACCGATTTGGGTGAGATTTTGTATAGACACCGAAATAAGTAAGTACTATTACTTTCAGAGAAAGTAACTCGGTGCTGTATTATAGATGCTTCATGTAAATAATTGTTATATGAAAGACTGATACAAGTGAAGTTACAAATTAGCATACTTTTTTCTGTCTAACAATGAATGTTTGTATTTACAGAAAGTATTTACACTCTGTAGGGAGATTTATATATATTAGTTAATTGACACTCAAAAGAGGTAAATCTAAATAATATTTGGTTTTGATAGTATTTTATTTGTTATTATTTTGTCAGTCTTATTTTTGTCACTATAAGTAAAATTTCCAACTTGGAAATTTGAACCTTCAACTGTAAGTATTATTTGGATTTTCTTATTTTTCTTATTATTATTTTTAAAATTTTTTTAGCCTTAATATTTAAGAAAACGTTGATTTTGGTATATTATTGTTAACTAACTGACGATATAAATGTAACTACAGATATTCTTTTTATTTTTTCAGTATTTGTACTATTAGACGTATTTTGAAAAATTTGTCAGCTTTTTATTTTACTACCTCTGAATAGGTTTTTTGGGATTAAAATTTATGACATTTCTAGTTCTCATTTATTATATTTTTAAAATTAATTTCTCATGATTTTTCCTTAAAAAACTTTTTTGGTTAAATTTTTATGAAATATCTGTGACGATAATTAACAATGAATAATGAAACTCCTCGGAGGTCTTATAACCACAGGTAAAATATTTTTTTACACGACTGCCCATAAAAAAGAGTGTAACGTATTTAGGGCGTATGCATGTTCCACTGAAGCAGTTCAACGACTGAACCGATTTAGATGTATGACCCCGCGTTGGAATCTTTACGTTACCGGAAGTGTCACAGGCTATATAAATATATATATATACCCAAAAAAATTGCAATGAAATTGTAAACCGTACGGTAAGAGTCTCGCAAATTTCATTTCTTCCGCTCAAAAAAAACTTCTGTAACATAAATAAAACTGTTTTTAACAAAACAATACTGATATCAAAAAAGGTAAGACACTACATTTCTATTATAAAAATCTGTTATTAATTTAGAATTTTCTTTAAAAAAATACATGTTAAATATATGCAATAGACAATAGATATACAATAACAGATAAAAAAACAATGTTTAAGCATTCCATATAATAAGCAGAAAAAAAATTGTTCCAAATACGTACAGGCCCGATTTCATTTATTAAACAACAAATAATCATAAGAATTGTATTATTTCTGTAAATGTGATATGTATTACATATAAATGAATTCGGACCGGAGTTTTGTAACAAATTATTTATTTTTTGCTTGTTATATGGAACGCTTAAACATTGTTTATTATCTATTATTGTATATCTATTGTCTGTTACATATATTTAACATGTATTTTTTTAAAAGAAAATTCTAAATTCATAACAGATTTTGATAATAGAAGTGTAGTGTCTTACCTTGTTTGATATCAATATCGTTTAGTTAAAAACAGTTTTATTTATATTACAGAAAGTTTTGTTTAATGAGCGAAAGAAATTATATCTGCTAGACTCTTAGTACGGTTTACAATTTCATTGTAATTTTTTGGATATCACTTCGTTTTGTTAGATTATTCTTTTATTTTTTTTTATGAATTACTGATTGTTATCTTATGGATGCTATTAAAATTTATTGTTATTAGAACAAACAAATTGAATTCCACGGTCAATTCATTCACTTCATACCATATTTTTCCTTTTTTAATAAAACTAGTATAATGAATGACCTTTAGGAATCGAAAATCCGTGATGTAATATTACACTTAATTATTTTGCAAGTGTAATCCTCGATTTTTATCGTTAAATTCGATTTTACCGATCGAATTTATTTCTGTTTTATTTATTCCTTTTTTAATAAAACTAGTATAATCTCTTGTAAACTAATGAAGTGATGGGAATTAAAAAAATTGTTTCATCTTCAGTACTTTCATTAACATAACACCATTTACTATTAAAACAATCTGTAATATATTTTCTTTTAAATTTTATTATTTTTAAGTACATTATCAAGTTTTTGTACGCTACCTAGTATTATCAAGTTCTGCTATCTAGGGGCGCGATTCGTAAAGGTACGTTAAAAAAATGAATAAATCGAGTCCCGAGGTTCATCAAATGGAAAAAAAAGTTGTCTAACAAGATTCGAGACATATTTTTTGAAAGTATTATTTATTACTAATCAATCTAATTGAACTGAAATATAATGTTTTCACGATTATTTATTTTTTCCCCATTTTCATTTCACTTTTAGATTAGGTCACGTTTAGAACTGTAAATGTAGTTCGTTGACTTCGTCGCCTCTTATCGATGAAGTTCTAACGAACTCCGTGATAAATAATTATATATGTAGTAATGGAGATTTGTCGGTTGAAGCACAACTTTAATGAATTGAATTAATGAACTGTGAACTGTGAGCCTCTAACACTTTGTGAGCTGGGTTTGAAGTGAATGATTCGAATCAATCGAATGAATAATATTACAAAAATAAAATAATTAAATTTACTTTAAATAAAATAAAATAATATTAAATAAATTAAAAACATTCTATTTAATTAAAATTCCTGTTTAATAAATCCTAACGTCATGCGAGACTAGACCAGTCATCACCATCAACTGGTAACAAACGTGGTGCCCCTGGGCTGCTGTTTTGGGAGGTGCAGTGGGATGCTTGTTTGCTCTCTGCAAACAATTTTACGATTTTCAAAAGTCAAACGGAGTATTTGCTAGTATAATACAAAATCACGATGGAACCAAACCGGAGCAAAAAGAGCAATATTTTTTCGGCAGTCGTTTTTTTTTTTAATACTTAATATTTATCTCTTGTTCTATAGAGCTAAATCCTCTTTTGAAAAATTTTTATTCTTTTATTTTTGTACAGTTTAAAAACTTTTTCATTTTTGTTTGTTAATGAAGTACTTTTATGATAATTATATATTTGGAAACAAACATTAATTTAATCTAAAATGTTACATAAATTTATTTATTAGTACCTATTATGGACAACTCTAACAATCATTTTCATTCTAGAAATTTTTAGGATTGTTATGTACTTGCAGTCTAAAACAATCTAATTTTTGAGAAGTGTGAATTCATTATTACTTAATGACTGTTATTCATCTTTATGTAAAATTAGTCGGCGACTGAGTTGGATCTATAATAAAAAATTGTCCCTATGTCGTTCATATTAGTCAATAGAAAAAATTATATTAAGATTTTATCACAATTTTTTTTGTTAACTTTTCTTATAATTTACTTAAATATTTTTTCTGATAAAACGGTTAATTATTTATACGTATGTTTTCTTTGAATGTGAAAATAAATCTAAGCTTTATTTACTATCATAGATGTAGTAGAATGGCTGATTTTATGATTATAATTAAGGTTTAGTATCTTTTAATAGCGTTTGAAAATTAATCTAAATTTAAATTAGTTTGAGTTACGTTAAAATGTTGAAGTTCAAGAACGATTTAAATCTTTTTCAGTTGAATGCACGAAGGTTTAAACACTGCTATTACACGATGATCATGTTGAATTATCTCTTTTCATATCAGTCATGATCGGATGAAAAAGCAGTTGTACACGGTTTTCCACGTATTTTTGTAGGGAGAATTAAGGTTACCACCTTGTAGTTTGGTGTATTAAATTTTGGTATCGTGGTTTTAGTTTATAATTTGCTTACTCCTGTAATAATTTTCTCATGTATAATTTTTAAATTATTCATGCTTTATATAAAATCTCAGTTATCTTATACTAGGGATATTTTAATTGCTATTTTTGTACTCATCAATTCTTTTCAGAAAAAGATTATAATGATTTCATTTATTACAGAAAAAATCTGCATTTCTTTGCATATCTTTGCATTTCTTTTTTATTTTTAACCTCCGGGACTACCGTTAGGTACTGCTGCAGAGAATGAGATGAATGATTTTGTAGCGTGTGAAAATACCATGCCTGACTGGGATTCGAACCCGGGACCCTCCGGATCTTTGCATTTAAATTGAACAAATGTTTCAAAAAAAATTCCAAAAGAAAGACACAAGATTTGATAAAAAGGATGAACGTATCAAGCGACTAATATTTTTAGTCTCTCTTTTTTTTCTGTAACCTCCGGTAACTACCGTTTAGATAATGAGGAAATAATATTTCCTCAAATAAACCTTCATAACCTTTTCCTTCATAATATTATTTATGAAATATTTCCATAAATAATATGAGGATGAATGAGGAAATATTTTTAGTCTGTCGCGGATGAAAAACCGAATAAAAAATTGGCAGTGAATTGCATAACTTTCTTAGCTACTCCGGTTAAGTTGTGCGATTCAGTCATTTTGAGCTCTGTTTGCATCTTTATGATAAAATAAATCCTTTTTGTTGAAAAAAATAAAAATAAAAATTACGAATTCTTTTTTTAACATTTTATGTAAAAATATTTATTTCTAATTTTATGATACACATCTAAATAAACAAAAAAAAAAAAATTATGTTTGTGGAGGGCGTAATGATAGTTGAACGTTGGAACTGTTGTTATGTGTTCTTGAAAAACGAAACGAACTTTTTTCATTTTGTAGGCTTCTATATTCAAGGGGAAGCGTTCGGGTAAAATTAATTTTTGGGAAAATAATCCGTAAGTGGTGATAACAAATTAAAAAAAAAGATTGTTTAAAAATATTAAGGGACGCTATGAATTTAAATAAGAAGAGTTTTAAAAACGAGAAATATCCAAAAAAGTTGCAAATGACCTCATTAATTTAACAATTGAAATTCAATTTTAGATTTGAAGGGAGAAATTGAAAGACGGTTTCATCGTAACTAACTGTTTTAGGTAGATTTCATAAGAAAGCTACCTATTGTAATGGGTACCATGATTCGACTTCCTGAAAATTTCGACATATCTTTACGATTCACATCCCCAGACCCCAAAACCACCGTCATTTCAAAAGTTTATGTATAAATTTATATATGTATATATTTCACTTTCTTGTGGACACGACAACTACCGTAATTTTGTACCAATCACTTTCATTGCTATATAAAATATAACGACCCAAAATCTTGGTCGAGTTCGTTAATGGGCAAAATCGGATCATGGCGGGTGTAAATGGGGGTTTTCGAAAAAACAAAATATCTCTTATATAATAGTGTCAAAACCTTCTTATTAAGTAAAATATCGAATTCGTTTAAAGCTCCTACTATTCTTTAGATAAGGATCTAAAACTTATCTAAGTAAAGTTTTTTAATATCACCAACCACTGGCCCAGGGGGTGGAAAAAATGGGGTTTCGAAGACAACAAAAAAATCATACCTCTCTTAATAGGCACAGTATCGAATCGGTTTAAAGTGGCTAGTCCTTTAAACATTACCTCAAACGTTTGTCTGAAACAATTTTTGATATGACCAACCCTTACGGCAAGGGATGACCAAAATGTTGCTGGAATTGTAAGACGATGGGGCTTGTCGTATGCTAGACATGCGAAACTTTTTTTCACATGCAACCATTGTGGAATTGAGTAAATTTGTTGTTTTTCTTAACTTTAAAGTGGAAATGGTTTTTATTTCCTACTTAGCACCGGTGGAATCTACCTATGCCTTCCGGCGTGCGGAAATGGATTTTTTATTTGTTAAGCTGGAAATTTATCTATTAAATAAAGTTAATGTAAGTTTAGTGTTATTAAAATAATTTTTTTCATAATTTGATTAAAATAAAATTGATTCTACATTTTTGAGCTTGTAAATCAAAATGCACCATAAAATATGAGAAAAATTGATTGGTTTACGTTTTTGTAGTTATGTTTGTGTGGGAGGTTTTTCCATGAGTTATTATGAAGAATTTAAGTTGCACTTTGGTGTATTTTTTCGAAGTTGTTATGGATTTAATTCACGCTTAAGAGTTTTTCTGTCTTTTTTTTTTTGGTGAGAATTATGAAAATCTCCGAGTGATTATATAGTGGCACATTACAAAAATGAGTGGTTCTCGAGAGATATAACGGGTTTAGTCTTTAAAAAGCTAGAGATTTGTACTAAGATCAATCCGAACGGCCGTTTTTATAGTACTATTTGTCATGCGTTTACGAAAGCAAGCGATCATGGTAAGTAAAGAATTCACATAAAAAGATAAAGAGAAAATCAAAATTAAATCTTTTTTGAAACTGTTTTTCTAAAAATTATTGCATGACAGGAATCAGCAACAAATTCTGTTTTTATAGTGCTACGTTTATCTTATTTACTGGATGACTGGAGTTAGTGACTTAAATTAACTTTATACTTGTAATTAAGCTGTCGGGTGTAGTGATAACGGTAACTTACTTTGAAGATCAAGTTGATCTTCAAAGTTCATCTCCTGACTATCATCAGGAGATGATAGTAGTTGTAAATTCTTTACGTCATTCTACACTGGAGAGGCAGCCCCCTTCTCAGTGATAATATACTGCGGTCGATTCCCCGTTTAGAGTAAGTCTTAAAAATTGCGGAATTCACTACATTACCGCAGAGCGGGATACGGAACTCGGAAATCAAAACGGAAAGAAAGCGGACTAAAAGTTTTGAAGCGGAACGTAAACATTATGTGGAATGTGAGAACTTCGGAAAAGGCGTGAGCTCTGAAAATTTTAAAGTTATTTGTTATCAAAGAGTGGGAATCAACAGCTACGTTCATTAGCCCAGTGGAAATTGGTAGTGTAGGAAAAGATGCCTTGCCTGACCGGGATTCGAATCCGGGACCTTCACACGAAATGTCGATACGCTACCTACTCAGCCACGGAGGTCGGCAGAAGAAAATTTAAGAAAAATGTTAAGAGAAAGGGGAGGAAAACCGAGAGGGAGGTTATTGGATGATGTAGAGGATGAGATCGAAAAAATGGAGGTTGTTGTGAGTCGGGATGTCGGGACGAATGTAAAGTCCTCCATAATTGTAGCCCAGAGCGGTAAGTAAACCAGCAAGTAAGTGACGTGGAAGTAAAGATCTAGAAATAACTAAGAATGACAAATTTTTGTAGGTGTCCCATTAAGGTGATGTAGAAAATAACTTGATGTAGAAAAGTTTTTTATGAGGAAAAGTTCTTTGTGGCAGTCATCTTAATTTCATTGTAATTTATTCTACTTTAGACGAAGTTTAGAATCTCTATTAAAATTAAGTTGTTATTTAATTAAAAAAGTTATTTTTTTTTTTTACCAGACGCGTCGCTTTAGTTATGAATTTTTTATTTATGTTTAATGTACGTTACGTTTTCTGATTAAAATAAATTACCTGCTCGTCTATTCTGTGTGTTCGAAGAATATTTATTAAAATACACATTTTTATATTAGTAAATATATGTTTATTCCCTAATAAAAATCAGTGTTTTACGTATGATTTACTAAAACATTAACAAAAAAAATAACTCACAGGAAGTTTATACTTTTATAAAAAAAAATTCCAAATTTTTCAATTTGATCTGGGTTACGCGTATAATAATAATATTAATGATTGATTTTTCATTATAATCCTATTTATAATATTGGTACAACAGAAGTGGATTTTACTTTCACAGCTGAAAATGGAAGTATTGTGATGACGTTAAAAATACGAAACTGAAATATGATTTGATCCGTATTGGTATACGCTGTGATCTTAAAAAACATAAAGAAATGTCATAGTTTAAAATCTGCGATTCAACGGTTCACATAACGTCGGATCTCTACAAAAAAAAGATGAAAGGAAGTTATAGATTGAGTTGAGAATAAATATTCTTCTGCAAGATATTTTATATAACTGATTTATAACACGTTTTTTTTTTAAATTTAGATTTACTTCAGAGTCTTCTTGTTCATTGATTTATCGTTTCATTTTATCTTATTTTTTTAAAATTTAATCTACGTTAATCTTCAGTCAAATGGATCTGTTCAAATCCTCTTCAATAATCTGCGACGTCATTTCTTTTTAGTTATGTTAAAATATTCAATATGGTCTATATCTGATGAATTATCTCAAACAGAAATCATCTGTGATATTGTTTTTTTTCATTCTAATTTTATTTTTACAATCTTAGCGATGTGCTTATACAATTTTTTAAGTACTGCATGATATCGATTTCTTAAATCGCAAAATTATGATGCGTTTTAAAAATTATCAAAAAGTTTTGTTAAAAAAGGGTTGAAAAGGCAATTAATGGAACTTATATTTTCTTATTTGGAAATTTTTAGCAATATTTTACTAAAAAGGTGTTAATGCATAGTTTAATATTGTAGCTAAGAAATTGAAATTTATTAAAAAATTATTAACACAATATATTTATCCGAAATAAAACCATTTAGATAATTATTTTCTTGTTCCTAAATCTAATTTTCTGTTCTACAGAAAAAAAAACTTTAAAGAAATTTCTAAATTATCAGCAAAATAATAAATTATTGTATACAAGCTCAATTTAAACTTAGTAATTTTTAAAAAAAGTTTTTCGAATCGATGGATTCGTCATTAGTTATAAAATAGTATATCAGTATCAGGTAATACATTACCATCTTTTTACGTTAGGAATAAAAATTTATAATTGATATTTTTATATAACCTAGCCGGTCAGGGCCCAGGCGAACTCCGGAGCCGACTCAGGGCCTACCCTAGGGCCACAGAGCTCGCGTCGCTCGCTGTTCCCGTCTAATCAGAGGGTTCCGCTCCCTGGATCTCCACAGTGTTCGTTACCCTCACATGATTGTGGGAATAGTACTGATAAATAACAATTAAAGTATTCAGGCTTTGTAGAAACCTGAAAAAAAAAACAATTACAAAAGACATAGTAGTAACTATGGTAACTAAGGTACACACACCTTTGATGACAAATATTCATAACTTATTTCTGTTATTTAACAATGAAGTAAAAGAATTAATCTTTTTATTCTTTAATGAATATCTTTAATTGTCAACTACATCTCCAAGGGGACTACGTTCTCAGTGTACGGGTTAAAACCTTTCCTGGGATAACAGCAATGTATCCTACAAGTTTGAAAGCAATTGGTAGGTTGGTTCTCCCATTATGGGAGAAAAAACAAACAAACAGATAAAGAAACTTTCGGCTTTACATATAAGAAGATAAATAGCATTTGCTTGCCTCTGGATATGAGTTGGTGTTGTTGGGGAGAGGGTATAGTGGGAGAATATAGGAGGGGGAAGAGAACGAAATAGGATTCTGTACCTGTAGAAAACCCACCGGTTGATGTAGTAGTGAACGCGTCGCGTCTTCCCAAATCAGCTGATTTGGAAGTCGAGAGTTCCAGCGTTCAAGTCCTTGTAAAGTCAGTTATTTTTGCACGGATTTGAATACTAGATCGTGGATACCGGTATTATTTGGTGGTTGGGTTTCAATTAACCACACATCAATGGTCGAACTGAGACTGCACAAGACTACACTTTCATTTACATTCATCACATCATTCTCATTCATCCTCTCAATTCAATTCAATATTATCTCAAAGGTAATTACTGGAGGCTAAACAGGAAAAAGAATGATACCTGTAGAAAGACACAGGCATACACACAATCGGGGTCGAGTGCATATATATGTGTGTATGTGTGTGTGTGTGTGTGTGTGTGTGTGTGTCTCTCTCTCTCTCTGTGTGTGTGTGTGTGTGTGTGTGTGTGTGTGTGTGTGCGTGTGTGTGTAAACTCTGGGGTTGCAACAGTATAGTTCCCTCAATCGGGTCTAAAATTTTCCTTTCAATCTGCCCGAAATCTACCCTTACCTTAAACTTAACTGTAAATGTGTATTATAACACTTCTGGATACTTCTGAATGAAGTGTTGCAGATAAAAAAAATTAAATTAGCAAATTACATATTGACTACGAAACAGGTTTTTATAATTTTCATCGTTAGTCCGTAGTTCCATTAATTATCACAATTCTTAGATAAAACTAAGTGTATATTTGAAAGTCTCAAGATATCTGGTAAAAATTTGTTTGGTCAGGAACCGAAGCTTGCAGTATACATAGGAAGTGAAAGTAGTTCTAGTTTGCTGGGATACGTTGTCAATTAGAATCAAACAAGAAACGGTTACCGTGCAAGGACACATGCTAATAGAATATATACCGTTTAGTAATCCCATAAAATAATATTTAATGACTTAATTAAAACTTTTTGCATATTAATTTTTGAGAGATATTCTAGTGGGTCTAAATCTTTTTTTTTTGGAGAAAGTAAGAATATGGTTATACAGGGTACACACAAATACAATGAGATCCTGTAGAGGTCTACAGAAAAAAGAACTGGTTTACTAAGAAGTCTAGAAATCCTAAATCTGAGCTTTACGGTGAAATCGGTCCAAAGAGTGATATTAAAAAAAATGTAAATTCGATGTATTACTTTGATTGTACTCGTATATTTTTTTTGAATATTGTTAAAGTAATACTTTAGTGTGCAATAGAAGGAAAACAATGAGTTATAATATATTTGGTTGGTAATCGGTGACCAGATGTTACCAACGGCAAGAAATATATTTTCGCGTGCTGGAAGATAGTTTACTGGACACAAACGATTGTTAGAAGGCAGAAAGAACTTCGTACTCAACGGACAATAGATGTAATAGATAAAGAACAACGCGCGGCCTGTAATACTGTTTTCTGTACACGCTCAGCGTTGTTATTTTTCTTAAACCAAAATCGCATGTAGCCTAAAATAATATGATATTATTTCTCACAGGATCCATATATGTTGTTCGTGCTTAATTTTCTTTGAACATTTTGACTCTGAAAGATAGTTAATTGAAGTAACTGATAACTTTATTTCGCTTATTCGTTGTAAATTTATTATATTGTTTACCAAAATATAAAAATAAAATTCTCTAAAAATAAAACAGCGATTCGGTTCTTTAAAATCTAATTCTGGAAGTCGAATCAAAAGCAACTACGGAAATTAAAAAAAGACAAGATTATTTTTATTAAAAGATTTTTTTTATTTTACATTTATTTTTACTTGAAATATGAATAAGACTTCAAAGATTCTGTCAATGTGAAAAAAATTGTTTGAAAAAACGGAAAAACGAGCGCAAAATTCGTGTTGATAAAACTAAAAAAAAAATAATGCAGAGAAATTATAAAAATAGTCTGCTACGGAGCGAGCATAAGCTAATGATCTCAGGATGCTGGATAATGTATTATCTTTTCTCTATAACTTTTCTGAATTTCTAGTGCGAAAATAGTTTGAATATCAGAATGCCAGGTTAAATGTCATTATAAAATGAAAATATAGTACTAAATTACCAACGATTACAAGAAAAAAAATAAAAATACCTTCAAGCCGTCTATATAATAGACAACATCATTTCTCATTAAAACTTTTAATTTTACGTTATATGGAAAAATTTATATCCAAATTTAGAGAAAATTCCACAAATTAAAAATATAATCTTTGAAATTAGGTTCTTCAGTAATTAGTTAGGCTAAAAAAAGAAAAAAAAATTCAAATTGAGAACTTTTTGTTAAGGTTGGTTAGAAATAGATATTCTTCAACGTCTAGGTATTTTTTAATTATGTTTAGAAGAGTTAAACTGGAAATGCAAAGCCTTCTAGTTTACTGGTCGTACACAATCGGACCCCTTCGTCCTATCCAACGTCCGGGTACAGTGATATCCAGGTAGGCGCAAAAATCTGAATGAAAGTGAGGCGGGGCGCCATCTTATTGGATAAGAAATGGGAAGTCACCAAGCAAAGCCCTAATGGATGGTAAAATTAATGTGTCGAGCATCAGACATTCAACCTTGGAGAATCGCGCAGAAACTAATGCTTAGACGTGTTGGCGGTTCAGTTTTACATTCCTGCCTCCATCGTGGTAACACTTCACTGAAATTCTCGAACTTCCAGTACCACTCAGAATGATTTTTTGTTACTCAAATGACAGCCATATTTGCGCCATCGCTGCACATTCTCAACTGATGGTATCGCATCGCATCGAATAACACATCTGTTGTTGCTGAACGATGGTACTAATCGTTGAACCCGTAGCTAACGCGAGTTGAAGCGTATCGCATGAACAACATGCTTTTAAAATATGTCTACTTTTTTTTGAACAGCTCGGTTTATATATATACATCATACGATATAAATGCTGATGAAAAAAGTAATACATATATAGTTTTTATTAATTAGTGAAAATAAGATTATGTATGATGATTTTACAACTAGATCTTTACATTATTATTGGAGGTGTAGTGCTTCAAAATCACGCTTACCAAGTTTGCAACGTGTTGGTACTGTATTAAATTTTAGTTCTGTGTTACTTATTCTCTAGCAGAAAGGTAAGTAATTGATTTCGTAGAGTAATTAGTATTAATGAGACTATAAAGTTAACTTTTTCAATATCGTGAACGTTTTGAACAATATCATATGATGTGTTTTCTAAATCACGCCTACGAAGGTTGGAGCATCTATATATATATGTACAACGTATGATTCTAGTACTTGTTCATATCAAATTAAAACGGCGATATACCTAGCTTAAATCTTCGGCCAAAAAATATTTTTGTGAGAAAGGGAACACTTGAGTTTGGAGTACATTATGCAGTGTCAACATCTAATAATGGAAACATTTGCAAGTGTGAAATTCTGCAGCATCTTGGAATCAATCCGGTTCTTAATATAAAAATTAAAAAAAAAGATTGACGAGGAACAGGTAACCGAGGCGGAAAAAACAGTTCAAGAAATGCAGAAAAAGGTAAATCAGATAAGCAGAAATAAAAAGTTACGGTTAGAAGATAAGGAAGTTAACACTGATGACCCAGATTATGAAGCTGGACATTTTTAAAATAGGTAACTTAAAAAAAAACTTGTTAATGTAATTTTAAATCCCGGTTTCTAAAAATCATATTTTTCTATATTTGTGACCCTTAATCTTAGGAACCACTTTAAGGTAACAACTTGAATTTTTTGTCATAATTCTGTATTTATCTTTCAATCCATCTAGAATTATGAAAATATGTGAACAATTATCCGTTAAAAAATAATAATTCCTAAATATTGAAACAAAAAATATTATTAATTTATATTTCATTAGGGAAGTGGTTTATGTATATAATCCTAGATTTATCTAATCTATTTAGAATACCAAATAACCAGAAAATAGTTCCTGAGATGATGGGTTTTCAATATAGCTAAAATTAAGATAGGAAAGGATAGGCGGTTACGAACGAGTGCCTTTATTTATATTTATATATGCTGTTGTAGTGTATCTGAAGTTGCGCATATGAAAATCTGATGAAGATTGGTCGAATCATTCTTCAGTTACACTCAATTTAAGGTCGGCAACAACATAACCTCAATTTGAGGTTATGATAACTGTATCGGTGTATTCTTTATACGCGCTTATGCAGTAAGTCACAGTGGTGAGTGAGTTTAAACTTGATGTTTGTGTGTAGGATCTACTCGTTAATCGACGTAATGTAGTGCGCTGTACTCTGAAAATCAGTGCGTTTCTGATTGCGCATTACTGAGGGCGTTGGAAACGAAAAGTCAGTCTTCTTGCGCAGAACTGCGCAAGAGTTTTAAATTTCTCTTTTATTCAGTACACAGTTTATATGCTAGCTGACGTTGAATTTGTTGTGTCGTTTGAAAAACACTAAGCTTCTCTGCATTGTACCGCTCTACTTCACAGGTCCACGTTACTTTGTTGTAAGTTGGGTTTTATATTCATGTTAAAATATATTCTATTTGATTTTTTATCCTTTAAAACATCTATACTTTTAAAAGAAGTGTACGTATGTCTTAGTGTAGCTATCAATTTTCGATAGAAAACGTAATTATTATAAATGTAAGATGGGGTTTTCTATTGAATCTATCTAAATTTAATCTGAACTTCTCTGACAGAGAGGCGTATGTTCTAAATTTAGTTTAAATTTGATTTTTAGGCTCTTTAAATTTGATTATTGATTTATACTTATACACTGATTAATATCTAAACACTCGAAAAACAAACATCGCATTCCCACAAGCGAACTGAAATTTCTTTCAGAACTGGTTGAAAAAAATTCAGGAATACCAAGATGTGTAAATCAATAAAAAAGTGAGTATAGGGAAATTAAATTATTTTATGCTTATCCTTCCCTTTAATAAATAATATTAAGTAAACAAAAAAAATTAAAAGTTACTATTGTTCTTTGAAGTCTAACAATGAATAAAACGGCTGGTCTATTTTCCTTTAATTATAGAAATTATATCTGTTCCTTTAATTAATTATAGGATTATCGAATTCCTTTAATTATGATTGTCATTTAATAATAAGAAAAAAAGATTGTTAAGACAATAAAATATTGAATCAAAAAAAGATTCTGGGGATTTTTTCCTGTTCAGTGAATAGTATTAATGAAAATTAAACGAATTTCATTTTTAAAAGATATTCGTACAATTATAAAACTACTGATGAAAACATGTGAGCCGTGAACAAATCATTCAAATACAAAAACTGTAGAGAATGAATTGGTGAAAATTACTGTTCGTTTATAATTTATTTTGAATTTTATTTGATATTGATTTCTTTTCAACCAATAGCGGTGTTTTATAGGAAATAATGGTTCTGAACATAATGTATTTGTAGCGAATTAATGCGTGAAGGAAGTTTTATTAACAGTAAATGAATAAAGTTTATTAATTAATAAAAATCTATTAATTTAAGTATCAAACTGGTTTCACAATCTTATTTAAATCTGAAAAAAAATTTAAAAAGAAAAGAATTTATAAAAAATTTTTCAAAAGAGAAAGATTTTCTAATAGTCCCGTTATAAGTTTTCCAGAATATTTTATTAGTGGAATATTTATTAAAAAATTTATCACTTTTTTGTTATTCCAAAGGAAGTTCCTCTAAGAACGATATACGATTTTATACGTAAGTGTTAAAATGAAAATATCAACAATTTGAATATATTTTTAATTATTTTTATCATTTTTGATGACAGAAATGTAATGAGTTCATACAGCGTAATGATGTCATTACGATGTTAAAAGTTTTTTCCCACGAAAAATGCAAATTAAAATTATTGTGAAAAATTTAGGCTAAAATACAATATATATATATCTATATTTCGTAGACCTTCTTTTTCATGCTCTGTAACAGTTCAACCTAAATTATTTTTAATGATTGCTCTAGTCTAGTCTTACTCATCACCTTGCCTGTTTCGAAAATTCTTTTATTTTGTAGAGGAACTTCCTGCAAAGGTAGTATAATTTTTTTGCCTAATATAAAAAGATTTTTTTTAAACGAAAGTTTATAATTTACACAGACAATTTAAAGAATTTATTATTCTATCATCATTATTTTTTAGAGTTAGATTTTCATTGCGTAATAGTTTGCATCGTGATGATGTACTAACATTCAAAGTATTCTTTTGTTGACGTTCAGGAAAATTAGTTGAAAAGTTATACAGAAAAATAAGTAAAATAAATAATAAGCCTTAGTAGATAATAAATAATCCTTTATTTCATAAAGCTCACGTTCAATATTTCTTTTCACTTATTTCTTGCCCTTATTTTCCTTGCAAACGCCTTATTGTGGAGGACAGATTTTTTTAGACTCATTCTTGTAAAAAATAACAAAGAAATATAAAAAAAAATTAATAAAAAAACATCAGAAAAGTACTTTTAAATTTCATCCTTTTGAATTGTAAAAAAAATAAAGATTTGTTAAGTTGTTGGAAATAATTGTTATAATTTAATTCAGATCTCTGAAAGTCAAGTTTAGAGAAGATTTAAAAGTAATATTTTTTCTTCTTTGTGCCATTTTTTATTTAATTTTTGAATATTTTTATTAATGCATTAATAAATAATATGTTGAAAATTACTTTTTCTGTATAAAAAAACATTTTTATTCATAATCTGCTTATTAATAAATGCTTTAGTAAATCATAATTTGGGATTAAAAAATACAATTCAGAATTTATCTTATAATTTTTTAATATAAATAAATATATAAGACGTAGTTTCATACATTTACTTTTTTAAACAAAAAAAACATTGATAATCCATATTTATTGGAATAACTTGAAAAATATAATAAACGACTAGTTAAAATTATTAAAGTTGATACTTTAACAAGTAATTTATTTAAAACTAAAAAAAAACCAAAACATTATATCTGAGTCGACTAGTAACCAATTACAAAAAAAAGACGTTCTGCATGAAATTTGATTTATTTTTACCTATAAAATAATTTTTTTTGTTGTATTTGTTGTCTTCTGTTTTGGATCAGATCAACGGATGACTATCTAAATGGAAGATTAAAGTTACAAGTGAATTTGATTCACCTGACAATGATGAAGAGAGAAGACTGCCCAAGGGTCCACTTCGATGATGTCTTTATATCACATGCTCAAAGTGTACGATACCTTGGTCTTCATCTTGATTGTCGTCTGACGCAGTAAGTTCATATAAGGGAAAAGAGAAAAACAACCGAATATTAAGTTTAAGGAAATTTATTGGTTGCTGAGCAGGAGAACACAACTTTCACTATTTAATAATCAATTGTTGTACGCGACTATTCTGAAACCGATTTGGACCTATGGGTTCCAGCTTTGGGATACAGCAAGCAGCGACAACGTAGAGATTATACAGCGATCCCAAAACTAATTACTGAGGAGCATAATAGAAGCGCTTTGGTTCGTAAGAAACAGTGAGGTACAAGAATATCTGAGTTTACCGCGTGTTCGAGAAGTATACAGCGATTCGGTTCAAGATATAAAGTCGGGTAAACAACCGGGTGAATTATTTATGTATTAACCTTCTCTTCTATACAGTAGTGAAGAAGTTAAAAGGCTAAGACGAATCCGCATATTGGACCTTGATGACTTTATATGATTTGAGTTTGAGCTGCATCAACGTTGCCCATCCATTCATTATTTCACTTCGTTCAATTTCGTTAATTTTAGTTTTATTTTAATTTTTTTCTCTGATGTTTCATCGTTTCCCTTGTTTATTAATCCTTTGATTGTTTTTGTTTTGTATTGAGTCACCAATGGGACTGTCCTCTGGCTTAACTTTATGTATGTATTTAGACTGAATGTTCCGTGTAAAAATATTAGTAAGTAGTTTTGAGGAGCTTCGATGAAAGCCTTTCTTATGCGATTGTTTTATGTAATTATATTTACTTATGATCTCTTTAATATTGTAATAGTGTAAATTTTATTATTAGTAAATTCTATTTGTTTTTTTGCAAATTGTAATAAAAATTTAATGCATGAATATTAGAAAATTATGTGTAGACACACCTTTTTTGTTTAAGAATTGTATAAAAATTGTAATCCTTTTGTAAAAAAAAGGTAATTAAATTTCCGTAATGATACGATAGTTATTTTCTGTTTTATATCTACGTTCCATTTCAAATTGATACTTTGATACTTAAATATACGCAAAAACATAGGCGTAAAAAATTGTCACTTCTTTTTCGTTAGTAGTTATAAAACGAATTGAAATTAAAAATAAAATTTTTCTGAATAATATGATTTATTAATTAAAAAATTTAACAAAAGAAACATATATTTTAATCTAGTTTGTTATTGAAATTAAAACGAAATAAAATCAATTCTGTGGCTGTACAAATCTCATATGATCTGATATAAAACAATTCTTGTTTTATAAGCGTAAAACGCTGGTACCGGCAGCATTTCTATATTCCGTAAACCAAATTAAATTAGTTTTTCTCTCATCACAATACAACAATCATTGTTACTATATCTAGCATCAATTTTTGAATTAAGAAGTATCGGAAATTAAATTTATATATTACAAAACAAATGATAATACACACACGCACACACACACGAATATTTTCTGAAAAACTTTTTTGTAATACTGAGTTTTGTATGTATTGATTGTTTGTGTTTGTTTTATAAAAGTATATAAATGTTTTCAGAAAAAATTTACATTTAAATAAAAAAGATGAGAAAGAATTACTCTTTGAAAACTCATTGAACTAAACAAATACCGGTTAGATGAATCAAACTCTTGTTCAACTCATTCGTTTTCGATCCTGTGGTTGTAGATTCTAGTCAGTCTCGTATCTAACGCTTGTATCGAAGTGGATTTGTATGATTTTCAATTAGCTTAGAAAATACCAGAAATTCCTCTAAGCGAGAGAAGTCTGTTCTCTTCTAAAACTGGATTGTGTTGTATTGAGAGCGGGATAATTTTTTTAAAATTAAGAAATTATATAAAATACATACGTAGAATTTTATTAATATATATATGGAAATTTTCTAGTGTAATTTTATGGAATTAACTTAAAATAGAGTGTATCCGTGATAGCCGGATAATACATTGCATTAATATTACTTATATTAATAATAAAAATAAACGTTTAAAAGTAATCTTATTTAGTAAAAAAAATTATATACGGTTATAAAAGTTGCAATTATGCGTTGCTTCTTTTAAAGATCTAATAAATAGAAAACTTTTAAAAATTAAATATGAGCAATTGTGTTGTTTTTTCGTGGTTAACACGAACAAATCATACGTACGAATATTCTATCCTACTAAAAGGCATTTGCATGTGTGTCTGTGTGCCTGTGTGAGTGTCCCCCTTAGCTTAGCACCGGAATGTACCGATAGCTAGCGGAAAATCGCGATTAATACATGTCTCGTGGTGGTCCAGGTGTATACTTGCTATATTATTGCATAATATCGAAGTTTAGGGAAAATTTAATACCTTTTAGTCGGATCCGAATTTTCGGAAGAAAATCGTAAATATCTCGAAAACGGTCTGTCCTAGCATTCTGAAAAAATTTTTCGACTTCCACCTCATCTAATCCGCTCCCAGTGATACCCGTTATTATATTATCTTCAAGTGCCATCGAGGCGCCGTTCCGAGGGGGGGGGGGGTGATGGGGTGCCATCGTAATATCTCGGCAACCGCTCGTCCGATTTTCACGATTCAAACGGCGTATGTATCAGCAGGTCGAGCGCTAACTGTTTAACTCATCAGGTACGCTCTTGATCGACCGGATCTTGGTTATTCGGAAATTAAATCGTTTAGCCCTATGTTTTGATTGCACTCATCCACCGTAAAACGTACCGATCCGATCTTTCGCTAAATACGCTCAAACCTGTGCGCTAGCGCAACTGTAAAGTATAAACGTATGAAGACTAAGAAGTAGAAAATAAAAAAAATATGTAAAAAAATATAATTAAAACATTACTTTTAAATTAAACGCACTAAAATGTAAAAAAATATGTGAATGCCATAGCTTCAAATTAAAAATCTGATGTTTATGCCGATCGCCAGGGCAACCCGCCTGGAGGCGGCGTGCCGTAGGTATACCTTGCACTAGTTATTGACTAAAGATAAACTAGTAGTTTTGTTATGTTGTTAATCTTAATTAATCTTTTAAAACTGGCTTATCCTTTATGCCTTTATTTTACCTTTACTAAACATTTTTTTAAACTTATTTTTTTAATTTAATTTTCATTTGTAATTTTTAGTTTTAGAGACATTTTGTGTAGATAATGTACGAATAAAATTTTAAAGCTGGCGATGATAACTCAGAGGTAAAGATTTATTTTATGTATACAAATTTACAATGCTGTAGAATGAATTATCTCTTATTCACGAACAAAATCTTTAGAATTATTTGTCTTTGATGTACCATTTCTATCATATTTAACGTTTACAAAAGATGTATCGAACACGGTAGTCGTTACCTTATGTTGTTCAAATTACATAATTATCTTTTTGTAAGTACCTTGAATTTCTAATTAATTAATCAACGCGTAAAAGAAATTGAGAGAAAACACATATCACTTATATAAAACTATTTTTTTCCGTTATTTTTAATAGTTTAAAAATTAATTTTTAAAACCTTTACACACCTTTACTATCCGAGTAAAGGTTTGTCGCTTTTGTACGGATTTGAATACTAAACAGTGGATACCGGTGTACTTTGGTGGTTGGTTCAATTAACTACCAGTCTTAGGAATGGTCAGCCTGATTCCGTAAAAAACTACACTTCATTTCATGCCATACATATGATCTTTTCATCGGGTCATGATGGGGGTTCCTTATTGTTCACTAGTTGAAAAGATTGCTACGTATACATTGAAGATAAAAATTAATAATTTTTTTAGAATTAAACCGATTAATATTGTATTTCCTTTAAAAATTAAATGTTAGTTTTATTTTTATATTTATAAAACTTATAATTCCCTAAATTAGTTTTAAATATTTTTTTGATAAATTTTAAAACGGTAGCTCTATCAATATTACTTTAAAAAAAATTTAGAGAGCTCTCATGTCCACATCACGGAGTTTTGTTACTAGTGGGTTAAACCATCTGATGGCTGTGACCTACATTTTAGAAAACATCCGGTTATGAGATACCCTGGTTACAGGGGATGTGGATAAAGTCGGTCGTACAAGACTTAAAATGATTTTGTTATATTAAATATTAGAGAGAAGATAGGTTCAAAGATTTCACTGAAGTACCTCATAACTTAAAAATGACCGAAGGTTGCACGATGGGAGCCGTTCCTCTTCGGAAAGAGTTTAGGATGCGAGATGTGAATTTAGATAGTACTTTCACGTGAAATATAAATGACTACTTTCTTTATTTAAAAAAACGTTTAACTATTTTATCTTTTAAATATTGTATTTAAAGCTTGTTTTCCATTTTATTTGTATAAAATCAGCGGGAATTTGATATATATATATACGAATAATATATGTACGTAAAAAACATTTGTATGTAGTCAAACGAAAAATAAATTTAAGAATTTTTTCTACCATGTTAAACGATTATAGTAACAAACTACCTGTTTTAGAATAGTATCTGGTTTTGAATACAGTTCTGTGCATTTATTTTCTAGTGGCAATGATTTGTTCTTCCTCTCCCTACTCAAATTTTTTTTATTTGTTATCGGTACTCGAGTAGATTTAAGGTCATTTCTGGTTCTCTTGTAAGAAGCAGGATAATCAGTACAGCGATGAAAAACCGAAGTACATTTTTTATAACCAAATAGAAACATTACTTGGCAAGCAACCTGCCTAAGCTCTGGTAAGCTATTTTTAGGAAATAAAACAACAAAACAATTTTTGTTTTGTTGAGTTTCATAGGTGAAGTAATCGTTAGTATTGTTATTTGGAGTAATAAAGAAAAAAAATATATGGAAGTATGTTGAATTGTAAATAAAACGGTTAAATTATATCTAGGAATCTTAAAGTTCTTATTATTATTTATAACTACGGATTAAGTTTTGGGGATACGCCATCTTCGGCCCTACTAAATCGTTTTTTAAATATTTCTAGGTCATCCTAATCATCTTCTACCTACTAGCTTATAATGATTTAGCATTTTTAGTAATTTTTGATGCAAATATTTGTAACATGGTGCAAATATTGAACGCAGACTTCAGCATTTAACTTCTTTCCATCGCACACACTTTTCTTGTATGAAATTCTGAAAACATCTAAACTCCATTGTATTTATGGCATTGGATCTGGCATATACAGTTTCAATATAAGATCGGGATAGTAAAATAATCTGTACTGTGGTTGACAGACTGTTTCCCGATACGAGCAGGAGTCATCTGATTTTTGAAAAACAAATTACTTTTAAATAAAAATATAAATATTGTATGCTACGTTAATATCATAAGTAGTGGTAATATTTTATGTATAGTTTTAGAATACTCCGCTACTTTTAGAATACCATTACGAAACCACTAGTAAGGGTTTAGTAATGCGTTGTTTATCAACGAAAGCGGTACATAAATTTATTGTTTAACACTATCTGCCTCATTCTTTCTTAAGGCTTTGATACAAATAAAGTGTTTAAGTTACAAGAGGCCCTAGTTAATTTCTGCTTCCTCTAAAAGTAATGATGCTAACCAGTTTTTTGGTGTAAAAAAATGAAGGTGTCAATTTTAGAGCTGAAAATCTGGACTTTGGTAGACTTGGCATGCCGATTTTCTACGGCTCAGTGAAGAAAGCAACGGAAAATCACTTAACTCCCCGTTTTCCTTAGTAAGGCTGTGTGGGATGTTCTTTTGCTTATGATTGGCTGTGCCAATTTCGGATATTTAATGTCAGGTCTTCTACATCCTTTAAAGTTATGGGAACTAACATACGTATGTAGGATTTAATAATATTGTTTCCGAGTTAAGGGTTTTCGGTGAACTGAAGGACTCAGCCCGTCAAGAACCGGGTAGTTTATTTACATTACCAAACTTGGGTGGAATGGATTTTATATTAGTTCTTTACGATATTTGCTTTATGTAGTTTAGCTTTCAAAGCCATCCCTTAATTGATCTTACAATTTTATTTTTGATGCTGTAAATTTTGAGTTATGAAAAATGAAAAGAAAGGAATTCAGAGGGACCTGTCCCATTTATGTATAAGTCTTGAATATCCTTAATGTGAAAAACTTAAGCTGAGTTTCCTTTGAAATTTTTCTACTAAGAATGTAATCGTATCGTAAAATAATACCGTACGTCCACTATTTTCTTTCGATATCATTGTAATCGTAATCTATAGCAAAGAACAATGATTACCAATTTTACTTCTGATGGAATTTTCTCTACTAAAAGATTGGTTTTTAAAAAAAACTTTTTCCACTGATATTTCTATATTATATTTCATAGAGAATAAGTGTAATCTATAAACTGCCAATTTCTGCTAATTGGACAATGATATTTCATATATATTCATCTGATTATTAGCGCAACAAATTATGTTTTAAAAAAATAACATCGATCAGTTGAACATCAAATTATTTCCAGTGTGTAACGGTTCTCTAAAATAGATGTTGAATAAATTTGGAGACATGCCTTGTTATACGCCTTGATTTTATATCATAACTCTAGAGCTATGCTGCAAAAAGGAAAGTATGGCATTCAGTCAAAAAACAGGTATGGGTTTTTTTAAATTTTGCAACGTTTCATGTCCAGGAATCCCAGAAAAAAGAGGGGTTAATGTTCGTATGTACGCACATCATATACGTGTTTTGTGTTTGAAGCTTAATAACTATTGACTGGAATAATTGATTTTGATGAAATTTCACAAAGGAACTAATGTGTTGGCTAACTTTTGTGGTCAATATCTCCAGGATGGGGTAGATAGTTTCTTTGGAGTTAATTTTCTCAAAATTTTGAAGACATAACCCACTTTATATTAAGCTCAGTACATGCATGCATGATTATATTACCGTTTTTAAAAAAAAATTACCAATCAAATCTTTTCTCTTCCCCAAAAATTCAATTAAAGCTATCTTTTTATGTATTATATATTTTTTAAGCGTAAATTTCATGATTTTTTTAATCTTTTAAATCTATTTTAACTTTTAATATTATTAAAAGTTTAAATAATAATAAAAAAATTAAAATTACCCCAAAAAAGTAAAATTTCTTCATAATTCACCCCCACCACAAAAAAGGAATCTTAGATAACCTTTTGTTGGTTGTAAATTTTTCAGTGAAATTTTTTTAATTTCTTCCATTTAACATAATTAACGAAGAAACAAGATTTTCTTGTTTCTTGTTTGGAAGGTGATTTGGAGAATAATAATAATAATTTCACAACAAAACAGCAGCATAAATTACCCCCCTCCACAATCAAAAAGTTAACTTTATTCATGTATCTTTTTTTTAAATTTGTTTCTAAAATTTATATTTTCTTTATACAGGGTCCGGCATATAAACCTGACGATTTAAACTGTGTTTCGTACTATTAAAACATTTAATATATCAAATTAAAGATCAATTTTTGCAATTTACATTGAATTACAAAGATTTTTTTTTATTTGAATATTATGTCGTCCAAATGTTTTCCATTACTCCAAACACACTCGCTTAACCTCATTCTGAAATTTGACATCGCTCGCTCAATCATCACTTGTAGAACTGTTTCAATTTCTTGCGGAATGGCCTCCTTGAGTTCTGCAATTGACTGTGGTCGACTACTGAAGACTTTACGTTTGAGATACCCCCACAGAAAAAAATCACAAACAGCCAGCTCAGGTGAACGCGCTGGCCAAGGAATGTTACCAAATCGGGAAATCAAACGTCCAGGACATGTTTCTCGCAGAACATCCATTGCGATTTCGCCGTATGGGCGGTGGCACCATCCTGTTGAAACCAAATTTCATGACCTTTCATTCAGTTTCGGTCGCAGAAATTCATTCAACATGTTTACGTATCGATGAGATGTTACTGTTACTCCGCACTGTAACATATCGACCGTGAAGTAGTTTTTAAAGAATTTGCCGTGGATTATGCGAAGCCCGATAACGGTAATTTTGTTTATTCACAAATCCTGACAGATGAAAATGCGCCTCGTCACTTATAACGGTATCCCGGTGGACATTTTCGAGGATGACCTCGCAAGCTGCTTTGCGAGACGCCCGATCATTTGTGTTAAGTTGCTGCACTAACATCGTCTTATACGGATGTAATATGAGGTCGGCGTGAGGAATTAGTCGTACACTTCGATCAGAAATGGCTAACGCAGCAGCACGTCTCGCTTCTGAACGTCGTGGAGACCGCGTAACAGCTAATCTTACAGCGTTAATGTTTTCAGGCGTTCTCACAGTCCGTTTTCGTAGTGTCGGTTTCATTTTTAAAGCGGACGATGTGTTCCTAAAATTCTTCACCCGCAACAATATCGTATTCCTACTAGGAACAGATGCGTGTCGATTTAAATTGAAATGTCTGCGAAATAAACGCTGTGTTACAATAACCGAATCGTTATTTTTAAAAAAGGCTTCGATCACAAACACTCGTTTTTCACCCGACCGCGACATACTGGCTATTGAAATAACACGAATAGACCTGTCGATGTACAAGACTCCCGCCTTCTCATCGACAGTGGTGCCAACATAACAATTACTACAAAATCGTCAGATTTATATGCCGGACCCTGTATAAATTATTATGCCAAATAATTTGTATTCGGATTTGAATACGAGATCGTGGATACCGGTATTCTTTGGTAGTTGGGGTTCAATTAATCACATGTCTCAGAAATGATACGTCTGTTCAAGACTACACGTTTACCGGTAAATTTACAGTTACACTCCAGTCGATAATGACTTTGATTGTTGATGCGACTATAAATAAAAAAATATTCAACTTATTAAAAGATGTTATGTAATTTTAAAGTTGACCGAAATGACGAATAATTTTGTTAATGGAGTCTCTTTTTTTGTTATAACAACATTAATCGTTAAAATGTACTATAATTTTGTCAAAAATGATTTTATCGATTAAAATAATTCAAAGGAAATTACGTATTCTGTAAATATATTAGCGCGTTTGTTTTACTATTATAATTTTGGACGAAGATTTACACATGAATATTGAAAAGGAAGAGGTGAATTGTTTTGTGTAAATGTTAATCGGTATTAAATATTTCGGATTTACTATTAATGCATTCTACGAATGTATTTCTATATAAGGAAATAAGGAACTTTTATAACTTATTCCATAATATAATGAGTGTAAACGAAACGGAGTATTTTTTACGCTTTACGTTGAATAATATAATATTTTCACCATTACGTACTTATTGCTTGTTGATGAATCGATGGTTTCCTGCATTATCATCTTCCTCTATTTTACGTTAGGTGTGTATTTATATTGTGTTTTAATGGTAAGTATGCATGGGTACAGGATTGCCGGAGATTGATGGAGAACTGGGATTTAAGATAGTATGCCCATCCTACCGCCCTTGGGGTTGAAAACAGATTATGCTGTCGCACTTTTTCTCACTTTCCTTGAAAGAAAGGGATTTAAAATTTTTTTTAGAGTTCTGATAAATTGAAATGTAGATTAGAAGTCTTATTGCAATTTTCAAGTATCATCAAGCATTTTTTTTATTAATATTAAATTAGATTTTTTATATTATTAATTTTTTACGTTAACATCCAATTAGCAAGAAAGATTAAAAATAATTAATTATCTATACTATTTTACTGTTACATTTTTTGACAGTGACTATGTGATAACTTCTACTTCGTATGTCGAGCGAGTATAAGGTGTGTAATGTTACTTTATATTTCAGGAAGTAATTTTTTTAAATATAAAAATTTTTTTGATATCTTTATTTTTAATCACATTAACTGCGTATTACGAAAAATTACTGTAATTAAAAGATTTTTACTATTTGTTTCTTTGTTACTTTAATGATTCATTTCGATTTCTTGTTTCATAAGTTTAACTTAGCTCTTGTACTGCTATCATATACGCTGTTTGAATTTTTAAAATTGGTTGTACCGTTCTGGAGATATAACTGAATTTCGAAATAAGAGGATGACCGGATAACCAGACAGCCGAATCATCGAGCGCTGGTCTAGTGGTTAACTCGTCAACGGAATTCAGCTGATTCTGAAGTCGAGAATTAGCTGATTTCGAAGTCGAGAATTCTAAGGTTCAAATCTTATTAAAGGTAGTTACTTTTTTAGGATTTGAATACAATAACGTGGATACCGGTGTTCTTTGGTGGTTGGATTTCCATTAACTACACGTGGCCGACCTGAGACTGTCTAAGACTAACTTCATTTACATTCATGTATATCGTCCTCATTCATCCTCTGAATTAATACCTTACGGTGGTTCCGGATACTAAAAAGAAAAAGAGAGAGAGGTAAACTAAGCGTTTCTGGACGTATGTTGTACAGTTTTTCTTTTATCTCTATGTGTGGAAAGTTCCATGAATTCTTGAAACCGTTTTTTTAAAACACTCTTTATATAAATGTTGTATTGGTGGTTTATTTTGAACGACTCTGTCCTTCATCCGCAAAGGTCTTAGTTCAAATGCTGGTGAGACCAAGTATTTTTTTTACCCAACAATAATAATTATGCTTTTTTTAAAAGTTTTTTATTAAATAAATAAATTAAATAGATTATTCCTAGTTTTTTTCTAGGTTTTATAATTAAATAAATAAATAAATAATTTAATAACTCTTACTCAGTTAATATTTTATAATAACATTCCATCAGCATTAAAGAAATGCGTGTGATATTTCATACGCATTTCTTTAGAGCAACACATTAATTATTTTAATACAGTTAACCAGTTAAATACGAATATATTTTTATTCCTTCATAAGTAATTCTGTATATCTATTTTATTATTTTTTATATTAATTTTGAAGTTGGGTATCTTATTATATGATATTTTCTTTATAAAAGAAGCATTCGCAAATAAAACAAATTCGGGTATCATAGTAATATACGAGTTCAGCATAATAAATTTAAATTTAAAGTTTAATCCGGCTATTTTCCATTATTAAAATAATTTAATAATTAAGTTTCAAGTTTGCGGTTTCAAGTAATACCGTTGTTTAGTATTAATTTATTATTGATTAATAGGGAATATTGTAGTACTCGGTAAGTGTCTAATTTTATGTTCACGGTGTGTTTTACTTAGATCGTTTACTCGTAAAAGGAATGTCTGTTTAATGTGTTAATTAATCTAATAATACATGTTAATGCCTTTGAAAACTAGTTAGAAGCTAATGGGAAATTTAATTATGTATCCTTCTTTCATCCTGTTTTTAATTTAATTACAGTGTCTTAGCTGAAAAGTTAAGATGTTTCTTTTACTGTCTTTATTGCATTTGTTTTAAATTGATGATTAAAACGTAGATTATATTTCAGTTTCTTCGTAACAAAACGCATCTATAAAAATCGATATCTTTTGTTTTATAAACGAACTGAAATAAAAACTAAACGGGTAATTAGAATTGAAATGTAATTTTATTTAAGAGCTCTTTGTTGCTACTGTTGCAATACTTTAATATTCCTTTGGGAAATAGATGTAGTTTTCGTTTTGTTACCCTACATTACTAAAAGCAATAAACAGAATGGAACGTAACATAAGAATTACGGTTTTACCGGTTGCTTCTCTTATTCATGTACTCATAATTTTGGTAGAAAAATTATAAAAGGATACTACTTACTTTTGTTGAAGGTATTTTAAAACGACAGAGCATAAATTTTTGATAGAATATTATGAAATATATACATGAATATATAAATAATAAATATATATATTTATATATTCTACCCGGTCGGGGATCCCCTAACTGGACTACCACAGAACTCACTTCGCTTGCAATTCCCATCTGGGCGGAGGGCTGTGCCCTCTGGACTCCAACATTGATCGTTACCCTCATGGTTGTGAAAATAATACTGATAAATTAATAATTAAAGTTTCAGGCTTTATAGAAACCTGATAAAAAACTAAATTACAAAAGACAGAATATTAGCAATTATGTAACAAAAGTACACAGATCGTTGACGATAAAAACTTCGGTTTTTGCCAAGGTGACAAAAATTAAATTAATCTTTAATTATTAATTTTTTCGTCTTTAATGAATGTCTTTGACTACTTCACCTCCAAGGGGAGTAGGGACTCGTACGACTTAAATAAACCTTCCCTGGGATAACACGAATATATCAAGTAAATTTGAAAGTACCGTATTTATTCGAGTACTTCCGCACTTTATTTCTTGGAATTGGAGAGAAAAATAAGGGTGCGGGGCTTACTTGAAACATAGCCTTAGCCAGGATAATTTATGTAAAGTAAACGTTTTCTTAGAAGTAACTAAATTCAATCGCATAAATATAATTACATTACGCTTTCGTTTATCAATAGCGGATGCCGCTTATACAGAATACATCCTTAATTATTAACATCCTCTTCATATTATCGATAGGATCGAAGTTACTGTATTTAGAAAACTGATTCATTCTGCATAGGTTGCATCCGGCTCTAATGACACTACAGTTACAGTATCAGTTACCATCGTCGTCTTGTCTATTCGCCATAGTCATTGTACTGTTTGTATATGTGGACGGTTATGTGCATTTTATCTGTTCAGTTTATCTTGTAAAGTTTAATACGGTGATTTATCTTAATTACGTTATTGAAATGAGTACAAAAGGAGAGCGTCTACGATTTTTTACAGTGAATGAAAAACTGCCGGTTACAAAAGAGGCTGAAAAAATTCGAAATCGGGCGGCAGGAAGAAAATTTAACGTAGATGAAAGCTGCATTCGAGACTGGCGTAAGAAGAAACAACTTCTGGAAAACGGCATTGGTAATAAAAGGGCTTTTCGTGGTTTAAAATCAAAATACACAGACAGAAAAAAAATTGTATGATTTATGGAAAAAAGGAAATGGAGTTATGCTGTCACGACAGAAATGTGTCAATCATATGCTCGTGAAATCGTTAAATAATTGAATAAAGTTAATTTTAAAGAATTAAAAGCCCAAAGATGCTTGGGAAGGTATTTCCACGGAATTAGTAAGGAAAAGTTTAAAAAAATGAGGAATATCTAATGAACTTGATGTAGTGAAGACGATCACCTTTGGCAGAGCGACGTGGAGACTACCAGTAACTCTTCTACAGACATTGACAGTGACAGTGATTAAATAAAAATAAAATGCCATGTTAAAAAGTGTATTGAAATGATCATTTTCAACATGATACTTTCTTTTTGTTTGACTGGCCTACTGATTCTGAACTAAACTAGTACTTACGGTAATTAATTATTAATGTAATATTAATATTGCAATTTAAATGAACGAATAAAATGCTTTACTTTCTGAATATTTTCGTATTTTGTATTTTTTTATCATATCTGTTGCACTTTAAAATACCGGTATATACTCGATATTTGTTTTAGATTTTCGGTCCGAAAAAACGAAGGTGCGGGGCTTATACGGGAGCGGGGGGTACTCGAATAAATACGGTATATTTTTAAATTAAATATTTACTTTTTATTTAAATAAAATATTTTCATTTCCTGAGTGGTATCTAATATAAACTTTTCAGAACAATTTTATTTTTAGATTATAGTATTCCGTTATTTATTTATTGTATTAAAGTATTATTGTAATTTTAGGTAGCCGAATTACTAAAAAAAAAAAAATGCTGATGGGTATATAGCCATTTTATCATTAAAATTAAGTCAGTCATCGTCCAGACCCCTGTAGGGGAATACACCGACATTGTGACGATTTCACTCTCCACACCACCTCCTCTGTTTCTAGCCCTGATGGACTTTACCGAAGGTCGTCTTATTGGCCCTCTAACTCTTATTACATACTACTTTCATCAGCTAGGCCTCACATTTGGGATTCCATCGATGTAAATGCCTCAGCAGACATTTACATCAGTCATTTATTTCTCAGCCTTTGCCTTCGTGCTGCAGGGTTCTTTCGGACAACTCTCTTCTGTCCTATTTCGTTGCCCACACAACTAACTGAGTTCGTGGAAGCGCAAACCTTGCTCCTACTCTACAGTTCTCTTAGTAATTCTGAATTTATAAACTGTAATGGCATAACTTTAGAAAATGAGTCCAACACAATGCTATTCTCATACTAAACAAAATTGTTAATTGCAATTAAGATGACAACAAAATGATGCTCAGGTAACGTGTTAAGAAACTAATTTATTATAGCTACCCTGATTTCTTAAAGTCCACTTTAACACCTAGCAAAATTTATAAAATTAACTAGCTTCATAGTTTAAAGAATAATGGTAGTTTTTAGACCTATTTCAGGATGAAAAATGTAAATTATGTAACGTATTGTTTAAAATAAGAAATAATTTATAAAATCACTCATTTATCCTTCCTAAATTATAAAATTTTATGATAAATGGTAAAAACACAAAAATTGCAGTAACTCCAGACGTAATTGATCTTTTGGGACGGGCAATAACTTAAAATACTTGGAGAATCAAGTCACATCTAATAAAGCCTCACCCAAAACATTTCTTCAACTCTGAATTGAGATATGAGCGAACATTGGTTCTTCCTATATTATAACGTGGTAGGAAAAATGTGGAAATGCTGGTCGCAAAGCGGTTAGGGGGTACAGCCCTCCTTAATTAATTATAAATCAGTAAAAGATAGATTTAAAAAAAAATTACACATTTATGAATAAACGTGTAATTAATGAATTTAATGTTATAAAAATTAATGTTTACATGTTTGTATCTCTTAATACTATTAATTTTAGTAACCAGTTTATAGCCTAATTTAACAGTTCTACTAATTTTGCTACACCCAGTTGCTATCCAAAATCTGATGTTTCACATGTATTAACATTTTTTATTTATTTTATTTAAAATAAATATGTTAACATGCACCTCAAATTTTAATTAGCAGATTGAGAATAACAAAAATTCCATTTTAATAATATTATGAATGATTATATGATAAGACAAAGATAAAAATTTTATCTACGTTCACCCACTCAAAGACGTCATTTCCCCTCCTTTAAAAAAAAAAATAAATGAAATAAATCAATATCGCTCCATTTTACGCAACACTAGAACTACAAGAAGGTGAAAGTTTGAAGTGCAATCGAGCGAAAATAGCCGGGCTCTTTCTTCTAATGATCAGTTGCTCAATCACAGTAATAATTGTTAAATCATAGAACCTTTTAAGAAGCAGTATCAAATAATCCATAAAAAATCAAAATCATGGAAGTGATCAGTTTAGTTAAATTGTACAGGAAATAAGAAAATTTTGCAATTTAAAATATAGATAATAATCAGATGATGGTTGTTAATTCTAACTAATCATGTTAGCACAGTTTTGAGAGTTAAAAAATGTATTATATAAACCATCCATATAACGATAAAAGTGGTAGCGCGAACCATCAACTTGCCAAATTTATACACTTGATACTAGATAGTACAAGTGAACTTGTCCCTCACCATCTAGAAAGCTAAGGGGCGCCTTCTGTTCATTGGTGGAATGAAAACTGCAAAAGTAGACTGAGGGTTCGTTGCAGGGCTTTACGTAATTTCAATCGAAAGCCTAAGACGAAATTGCTCTGCGCTTTCTGGAATGCGAGAGCTGTATGCCGTCGAGTTTTTTTGTGTGCTAAACAAAATTCGTGACTGAATTATTTGGATATAATTTCTCGGAAAACTCCATCATCTCTTGTATGGAGAAAAGATCGGGTGTGTGGATCAGGACAATCTTCGCAGTCGATTGGACTAGAAAACAATAGCAACCTCGTCACCAAAGTTTGGCAATACGTTTATATTAGTTTCCCTTACAGAGTCATCGTCATAGTCATATTTTCCTGAGTTTATAAGGTATAAGTTGCAAGCAGAAAATATACCATATGTTTATGAAGACTCACAAAATGAATTAAACGTACCTTTTTCTTTTAATGAGTTAAGGTATGCCATGAATAATTCCCATGAGACTTGCTCTAGAAATGATAATATCAGGCTCAGTAGGTAATCGCACCACCCGGATTCTGCATTACATCTTTTATCCAGAAACATTGATGATTCCCGTACTGAAACCTGATAAAGATAAATCATATCCTTGACCAGTACCCTTTGCAATTTGATCCAACGAATGGTAAACCATCGTTTAGTGTGGTACCTTGAGAGAAACGCCCTAATTACCCCCGAAGAATACGGTTTTTGCCAAGGTGGATCGTCTATCGATTATGTGATTGCCCTGGAATCTGCTTTTCAAAAAGCCTTACTACTTTACCAACGCCTGGTTGTTGTATTTTGTGATTGCAAAAGGCGTACGACACAGATTTCATAGGAGGAGAGGATTCCTAAATATCCTGCATGAATGGGGTATAAAGGGTAATCTCCTTTCATTTATCAGAGGTTTCTTCAATAGTAGGTCCTCTAGCGTTCGATTTGGAACGACCTTACCCAAGGGTTTTACATTAGAAAACGGAATACCACAGGGAGGTATGTTACCTTGTTTGCCGTAATGGTAAATAGTATAACAAGTTGCGTGTAAAACCCATTATGTGTTCGTCATTTGTAAATGATTTTGCAATTTATTTTACTAGTAGAACTTTAACTACTGCCGAGAGGCTGTTCCAAATTACAATAACCCGTTTGGAATTGTGGTGTAAAAGGAATGAATTCACCTTTTTCTCAAAGAAAACATTTGCTTTCCCCGGGGAAAGCAAATTTTGTTGTGGGAATATGTTGATCTTCAACTCTTATTATAGATGAACCAGTTGAACCATGCACGAAGGTTAGATTTTTAGGGTTGTGGTTTGAGCAACGACTGACGTGGATAAAACATTTTAAGGAACGGAAGGTAAAATGTCTAAAAAACATGCTGAGATTTCTATCTAATGCTCGTTGGGGAACTGATCAAGCATACATGTTTCGATTCTACCGAACTCTAATCTATTTCTGTTCGAACTACGGTTGCGTGGCTTATTCGTCTGCACGAACCACCGCTCTTAGAATGCTCGATATAGTCCGTCTTTCATTTGTCCTCCTTGCTACAGGTGTATTTTGTTCAAGCCCCGTGGTAAGTCTACTAGTGGACTCTGGTAAGCTCATTTCTTGGTACAGACAAAACCAAATGATCTACTCCTATGTAGCTCGCATTAAAGCGCAACCAAATCATCCGACCTTTGACTCAGTGTTCTCTTCCAACCGCTATCGATATCAGGAGCTAGGCATCAGAGCTCATCGTCTTTTCTTATTTCTAAATATAAAATTACCTGTATTTATTACAGTTAACGGAAATTCCCCCCTCCCTAAAACGGCCTTATCTCGTAAATTTTTGCTTTAGTCTTTGTCCATATGAAAAAAAGTACACGAATACCGTATCTTACGAGGAAAGTTTTATAGTATTGTAAATAGGGTGAATCCTGATCTTATTTATACAGACGACTCTAAACGCGATGTTGGTTGTGCTTTTGTCGTTGGCAACAGGACATATATGTTTGGCCTTTCCGACATAGTCATTGTTTTCATCGTGAAGCTGTATGCTACTAATAAGGCCTTAAATATAATTAGCCCAATATTTTGTCACGTACCTGTCTGTTCAATCTGTTTTATGCAGAGGGTGGTTGGAGATGACTGGCAGAGTGAATGGAATATTATCCTCAACAATAAACTTTGCCCACTTAAGGACACTATCACCGTGGAGCTTTTCATGCCAGGAATACCACCGAGAAAAAGTTATTATTTTGCCGTTTGCAAATAGGTTACATTAAGCTCAATCTCATGACTCAAACAGACGCATTCGTTTATGTTCGCCGCGACTGCTAACTAACAGTACATCACATCCTTGTGGGCTGTGTCTGTTCTGCGGCTTTGCGTTGAAAGTCTAAACTAGGATCTAACATCCGAAATATCTTAGGGAACAATGTAACGATGTTATCGAATGTCTTACAATTCTCAAGGCTGTGCATCTGGATTCAAAAGTTAATTTTTTCGTCTGTTTATACCGCTAGGCGTATGCCAGATGGTAATTTTGTTTTTTTAAGTTACATTTTTAATACTGTATTTCATCGTGGTTTTATTTCGCTTTTAGCACATAGAAATTTTCCATTGATGCCGTTTTTATATTACTGTTGTTTAATTTTCAAGTTAATCTTTTATTGTGTCGTGTTTGGGCGCTGATGACGACATTTTGTAGTGCGCCCAGGAAAAAATTAACTTTAACTCTAAGTCTAGACTTTTACTATTTGCTAAAGGCAAAAGATGATTGCAATCTATGATCACACACACACACACACACACACACACACACACACACACACACACACACACACACTATATGTATTCGGACAATAGTAAAAAATTTCTTTCCAATTAATAAATTGAGAAAAATATTGAAATACTAATGAAAGAAAATTTTTATGGTAATAATTTATTACCATTTTTTACGGTAAAAATTTACCACAAAAACTATTTGTAAAAACTAAATTAATTTAAGTTATATTCAACAATGAGGATCAAGGTTACATTCTACTTTTTTTGGGCCGTTTAAGAATTACGTAAACACGTTTTTTTTTGTAATTTTATTTCCCTTTCCCTTTTATGTAAATATTATACTACCCTTTGTTCATAAAAGATTTTCCATGTCTAGTTACTATCTTTATTTCACAGTAAATTAAAACTTGCTTATTAATAATACTATCTATTAATGATTTTATTTCTTTTATTATTAATGTGTATTATATTTTAACTTAATCAGAAATAAATAACTAATAATAATAATAATTAAAAACAAAACTTTTAATTTGTAACAAATATTTTTAATAGCTATTCATTAAAAAAAAAAATCATTTCAGTTACCTTAATCTTCTATATTTATAAAAATGAATGTTTGTTTGTTTTTCCCGTACGAGTTCCTATACCATCCATTCGATTGCGATGAAAGATTTGGTTCAAATTCAGAATATGTGTTACACGGAAAGAAACATCTCTGCAAAAAATGGACCCGCTAGATGGCGCAGGGGTTAAGATATTTTGAAAAATTGCATTTATGGTCCGATTTGGCTCATTCAGAATACATATTAGTTACGTAGAAAGAAATATTTTTGTGAAAAACGGACCCGCTAAATGGCGCTGGGGTTGAGATGTTTAGAAAAATTTAATCATATAACAACTATCTTAGGAAGTCGATATTGACATAACAATGATCGATGTAGATCATGACAATCGATATAGACGATATCTCTCGATATGTAAAATTACATTAAATTTATTAAAAGAAGTTTTAGTTTATTCATTTATCATTTTTTAAATTGTTTTAATTTTTTACGAGTTATAGATTTTTATGTTTTTTTATGAGTTTAATGAATTCAGAGGAGCCCAGGGTGCAGAGCCCACTGGTTAGACGAGTAGGGCAAGTGAAGCGAGCCATGTCTGGTTAAATATCCCTGATCGAGAAGGGAAACGCAAGTAGCCATACAGTGCGGGCAAAGCCGCGACGAGTCTGCGAATACAAAATAAAATAATGTATGGAGTTCTCCCCCTGTAATGATATGGTTCTTGATATTCGAGATAACTGTAATAGTGTACAGTTTAGTTATTAAAACTGACTATTGACTAGCTATTGACTTTTTATAATAGTCGTATGCTAGCGATGAAAGCTTTAAAAATTCTTATTATAGACGGGTACTTAAATATGCTGTGCAATAAATACTTATAAAGAACGGTAATAAAGACTGTTTCAGAAATAAATAAATAAATTCTATTTAACCACTTCAGTTATATTTCTATTAAATAGTAACATACAAATGTATTATCAGTATAATTGCGTAATTTATAGGCGCAAACTATTTGAAGAAGGCCGCGGTGATCGAGCATGTTCCGTCTTTGAATTAGGCAATCCAGATTTAATGCCTTAACTGAATGTCTCAGAGTATGTGCACTGCCTATTTATTATAATTTAAAAAAAAGAGTAATATTTTATGAAAACACAATTCTCTAATCACTGTATTTTATTAGTTATTCTACATTCATAAACATTTGTTTTATTATTATTTAACTCTGCCCATGTCTGACTTTAGTGGTTCTACTTATTTAATTAAAGATCGCGTATACCTCAAAATACAACGATACACAATTATTTCAAAATCGAAACTTTTTTAAAGTTCAGGAATATTATTCCTTTATTATAAATTGTAGTGCCTAACAAGCACAAATTTATTATTTCTTTTACATGCAATTATTTTTCAACAATAATGAAATGTACATACTTTAAATAAGTGCCTCCCTCTACCATTTAAATGAATAAATAAACGGTTTTCATAACTAATACAATAACCAGTTTCAATAAAACACCCTTCGGTTTATTTATTCTTTTCAGATAAAATTAAGTAATATTTATTAAAATATTTTTAATAATAATTTTAATTATTAAATTTTAAAATAGATTATCCTACTTCTCAGAGGGCTAACGCTGCTGTGTTACAAATTGTACTCGTTAAGCGAAACGCATTACTAATAAAATACTGAGCTCTTTAATAAAATATTTACTATATTTTCAAACAAATCTCTTCTATTAAGCGCAACTGTTAAATAAGAAGAAAAAATGACATTAATAATTCCCTCGAATCTCATGAAACAAAATGTGCCAAATACCAGAAAATAATATTTGATTCGATAAGAAGTTGTAGGTAAGGAACACAATCGATAAAATGTTAGTAAAAAATCTCTTACAACTGAAGATAATAAGTCGCAATCACTGCTATAAATTGCACACATACTAGTTTCAAATGTCTGTAAAAACGAAAAAGTGACAATAACATTGATAAGATGAATGTTACAAAATAACAGTAAAAATAAAAATAATCCGAGATCATAAACTCATATGAGAAGCACGTGACCTAATTTTTTCTATAAATACCTTTTATACGTAAACTAAATCAATCCAGAATTTTCTGATAACTAACGTTTTACACTTACTTTTTATTTACTTATTGATTTTTTTTCAATGATAATATTTTCTCCCAATTTTTGTTCTTGTTTTTTTTTTTTTAAAGATTTTACAACTTCCTCAGATTTTTTCATTGAAACAGAAAGTTTCTAACCGAGGTAAAAATATAAGAAACAAAATTTTAGAAAAATCCAGTATTAATAAATAAAATTTCTCCTGAATTTCAATAGGCGAATGTACTTGCTTTTTCTTCTTCTAGAATTGGCCAACTTAGGACCACAATAAGTAACTTACCGTATTTATTGGAGTACCCTCGCCTCCGAAAAAGCCCCGCACCGAGTATTCGGCTTCCTTACAGGGGTTGGAATGGTGCATGGAGCACAGGGAGGAGGTGGAATTGATGGCTGAGCAATTCGGCCGGGCCATCAAGACTGGCTGCGATAGGTTACTACGGCGGCCTCGGCCAATGGATGGACCCTTAGGTATTGGCCCGTCCGCTGATGGGAGAGTGCCTGGAGCCGTTATGATCGCTGCTTCCGGGGTTCCGTCTGTTAAACGGAGGCGGAAACCCTGTAAATATGATTTGGCAATTTTTATTGACAGAGGCAGCATTTCCTTCCTTGTGTTGGAGTTGTGTCCTCTAGGAGTTGGAACGCCGCAATGTTCCCGTAGCCCTGCAGGCCGTAGTACGTGACTACTTGTCTGATCGCACGTCTCTTTAAGGTACGGTGTTCAACCAACATCATTAGTTTAGGTTAGGAAAAAGACTCCTACCGCGCTGCTGTAGGAAGCTAACCGAGGAATATGGCTGGATACCAGCCAGATTAAGGCTCCAAGCGCTTTAATGGTGGACAGGTACTTGCTGGCATTCAGCGGCCTAGGCGTGACAGCGAATTGCTTTTTGACAAGATAAATTTGATTTATCATGTAGTTTGATTCTTCCTGTAGGCATGAGAAAGAAATTTTTAACATCCATCCATTTATTATACAATTGTTTTAATGCAGATTTGAACGGTTTATCAATGCAAACATCTAGTGGTTACAATAGAGATGTCAATCCGCCTGGAATTATTACTTGGTCTGTCATACCCTTTTTTAAAATGTCTTTCACTTTATCAGTCGTATGCCCCCAATAACTATCCATTACTAGCATACCGGTATTTTTTTTATTATATGGTTTACCTTATGCCTTGGCTTTTTGAAACTTACACCAGCTATCGGCACCAGGAGGACATAGTCCATATTGAGGGTTTTTATAAGTTGAACTGAAACAGAAAAACTCGGCCTTCACTGCTTTATACATTGAATACCAACTTTCAGTATTCCTCGTGATGGCTGTCATAACAATTTGAAATAATAATAATTAATAATAATAATTTTAATAATAATAATAATTTTATGGCTGTCATAATTTTTTTTTAATTATAGCTGTGTCTGTCAGCCTATTATGTCCACGCAAAGAACTACAATCACTTAATTTCATCCCTCTGAAACTTAATTTCAGATTTCGAAGAAGCTTTCCCATTATTTTTTGCTCGTGGCCTATGCATTCCAACTTCTATATTTGGCAATCATCTCCATACAGTTTCATTTCCTCTACAAATGACAAAGCTTTCGTAAATCTTCTTCGCTCCATTGTTCTCCATCCCCCCACTCGCACCACTGTATTTCACCTGACAACTATAAAATGGTTGGTTGACAACTATCAAAAATGGTTGTGGTGGGGAAACTCTTTTAATATAATACATATCTAAAATAAGAATTTTTATCATTCAATTTCAATTCGGTTGTATAATTGCGGATGCATAATTGGGGAATGGAATTGTAAATAATAGTTTCAAAAAACTAATTCAATACATTCGTTGTGGTTATTGGGTAATTTGTTTCTATATCAGGATACGAATTAGTGGATTGAAATTTTTGTTTGTTTTCCCTATTTCTACAAACTGGGCCTGTCTGAACTGGATTGGACTGAGCTCGCCTAGATTGGACTTGTTTCATTGGAACTGGAATGGACTGGACTGGCCTGAACTGTTATTGACTCACGTGAACCGAATTCTCCTTATACTCGAAAACTACCCGGATTCGGACTAGACTGGCCTCGTTTCGACAAACTGGATTGAACGAGACAAGAGTGGACTGGATTTGACTTGACTTGATTCGCTAAACTGAACTAAGTTGGACAGGACTGGGATGAACTTTATTAAAATTGACTTAACCTAAGAGATGGGGAATCCGATTTACGGACGCCTAAGCACTGTCGGACTTGTTCTTTTCATTCTCATTGTCATTGTCATTATTCTTGTTTTTATGTAGATCTGCTACTTAATATTTAATTTTAATTTTTAAGATTAAAACTAATTTAAATTTAATTAAAATTAAAAATGTTAATTTAAAATTTAATTTTTGTCATTAGTTTGAGTAAATCATCATTATTCTTATAATTTTCTATTTTGCAATTATATTCCTGTATCATTCGATTAAATAAAGTAATTTCTGGTTTTCTTTTAGTTTTCGTATCTTCAATGGTATTAATATGAGTGTATCTTGGCTCCTGCCAAGACACATCCATATCGACGAGGTTGGTTTGTTTATCTTTATTTATTCTCTCTTTCTTTCTGGAAAAAAATTTTTCAAGACGTATTTTTTATCGGTACTGCTTGATAATGCCCCTTTAATTTCGTTGTTTTTCCTTAGAATTTCGTTATCGTTTTGTTCTTTTATTTTATTAAAAAATTTGGTTTCCTAGCACGAGGTTGTCGGAAAGTTTTCATTTGAAAAGAAGAGAGTTTTCTGCAAAATTAGAAAGTATAGTTGTAAATTTGTTTATAAATCCTACTTTACTAAAGTGTGTATAGAAAATGAGAATAAACCTAATTATTATACTACTCACTGGTCGGGTTTTTTAACAATTTTTTTTAAATTTATTAAATTAAGATTTAAATAATTATAATGTAATTATTATATTATTTTAAGATAATTTTATAATAACTAAAGATTATTAAGTATTTTATTTATTTACTGATCGTTGGAATCAAAACAGTTTTTAAAATATTAAAACCAATTTAAACATTTTAAATAAAAAATTTGTACAAAACGAACTAGTTATTAACAATTTCTCTTTAAAACTGATGAACAAATAGCATTTATTCTGTTTCAATGAAAACGACTAAATAAAAAAATTAAAATTTATTAATAAAATAAAAAAAATTCATTAATCACCAAATTAAAGTTTCGTAAACTTAATATTATGCCACAATAATTATCTATTATTTTTTAGCCATTAACAAAAGAATAAGATTTATCTCAATGAATTCTTTTTGTAGAAATAATAATTTGTTTTCGCACAGAAATTTTCATTTAAAATTTTGTATTTTTTGTATTTAACAATATTGTTTTTTATTATATAAATCGGTAAGACGGTGATCACAAAATACATAGGGGTTTCAATAACCGATAAAAAAATTAATTCGAAACGTTAAGGTGGTAAAATACTATAATTAATAAATCATACAATTAATAGTTTTGGAATAAATAACTCGAAAATGTATAAAAAAAGTTCTTTATTAAAATAATCACGTAGTAAAATTAGGGTAGTTTATATCAAGAGTTATATTCGATGTGTTTGTTCGGTTGTTTGTATAGAAACCTTATCAATTTAAAATCTTTGGTAAAATCTGAAAAAAAATAATAGTTTTTTAAAAAAGAACCCCTTCAACATAGGCAAGTGGGGTATCAAATTACTGGATTTTAGACCGTGAACTCGATTCTGATACCACATTTGGAATGTCTCTTTGTTGAGATACAGACAAAAAAGGAATGGTCAACGATCTGGTCGTTTCAAGCCCAATAAGGCGTTGGGAAAATCGCCCACGAAGGGAGAACAAGAAATAATGAGTCCCGAGGAAGAATCTCAGAGGTTGATGACGCCATATACCAGCATGGAGTCGGTGAATACTGCCGAAAGAAGAGAAGAACGAGCAGGGCGTAAAGTCAGAAAGCGACGAAGACCTCCAAGTACAAAAGGCAGAGAACCTGAACTAGAAGTAGTTAAGTTAATTTAATTACCGAACTAGAAGAGCTTGCTACTACACCAAATGGTAAAATAGATAAAAATACTAAGAAGGAGGTGAAACAGGTTGAGTTGAGAAACGTTTGTACTGCTTCGTGTGGCATTGTTGAAGAAAAGATCCGTCTTAGGCCTATAAGTATGTAAGTAGATTGTAAAGATTCATGTTTGGATATCGAGGATGTAGATCCGGCGGTGGTTTTTGACCTAAAAACTTGTTAAATGTTGTTAAATTACAGTTTACACAAATCAGCGAGTCTCTGCACAAATCATCTGGGTGCACGAATCATTTTTACACGTGCAAGTTTCCTCGAGCATCTCGCGGCAGTGTGTCCGAATTTTTGACATCGGAACACCGCAGTGGTGTTGGGATGTCCGGACATTTAGGTAGTCCCCCCCCCCCCCACCGGTCAGAGGAGTGAATAAGAATTTTACCGACATGAATCCTGATAAAATTTACAACTATCAGCCCGTAAATCCGTAACGGCCGTGTTTAGAGAAAAATAATCAAAAAATAAAAATGACTTCAAATCGTATTTTCTACCCAAAAACGCAATAAAAACATCATCATAGAGTTTCCGTTTGAAACAATGAAATTGGCCACTATATTTGATTTCACAATCGTCAAAAAATTTTTCAGATTTGGACTAATAGAACAGAAACCCTAATTGAACTAATTGAACAGATTTGAACCTTCTATTAGAACTAATAGAAGGTTAACTAATAGAACAAAATAATATGGCTTCTCTCTTTAAACTCCGTTTAACCGGACAGCAAGAAAACAAAAATCTAATGCTATGTTTAATTTCTAACGTCGGTTGAAGGTAAAAAATTCCGGATAGTCCGTTATTCAAGGAATATTTAGAATTAAGTGCCAGAACGTTTGATAAAACCCTAGCAGTTCAGAAAAGACTCGACCGCAAACTCATATTTATTTAAATGCGAGATGCCTCTCTTTCATTTACCTCGGTATTTTAGTAATTGCTGATCTTAGGAAATAATGTTGTGGTTTTTCGGCAGCTGTAAAAACATTCAATATGATCGCATACAAGTTCCTAAATTTAAAAATGACGGTTTTCCTCATCTGTTATTCTAATTTTTTGTTTAAACTGTAAATATATAACATTAAAAAAAACTACGACCCAGGAATATGTTAATCTTTATATATAAAAATGTTAAGTTCGTTTGTATACGCTTCATAAACTCAAAATGTTCTGCACCGATTGAGCTCAAATTTTAGCACGATATATAACCCGCATCAAAGATTGTTTTTATTTATTTTTCGCATCAGTCACATACCCGCGACCGCGAGAAAACAGTTTTTTTAACGGTCAGCTGTGTACCAGTGACCGCGCCATCTGCCGGAAGCGAGGGGAACACTCGCCATACTAGCTAACGACAACCGCAGTCACATGTGAAACAATACCTGTTCCCAATTACATTGTTTATTAACAAAAGAAAAAAAAATACGTATCCACTTGCATCTGATTCAGATTATTATACAATCTGAATTAAATATTCACTTTAATCGAGGTACTTTTGTGTGATCGTGTCGTGATTGAACTGCGCCTTTCACCAAGCTCTAAATTTATTAGAAAACGACCAACAGTGGGATATATGTATTAATGACGCGTGCAACACTGCACATCCAAACCAAATTCGCGCATTATTCGCAATTATATTGACCGCTTGCTTCCCTTCATCTCCCACAGAGTTATGGGAAAGATATCGATCGCATATGGCTGAGGATATTTTGCATAGAGTACGCCTAGAAAATGCCAATATGACCATGGAATTTACAGAAAGCATTTACAACGAAGCATTGATAATTATTGAAGACAAGTGCTTAGCTATTGCAAATAAAGATCTTAGTTAATTGGGAATGCCAGCACCCACCCGAGCTGCGATTGCTTCATTTGATGTGGATTTACGCCGTGAACAGAGTTACAACATTGGTGATCTTCAGTCATATGTCCAATCAAACATTCCCAAATTAACGCGTGAACAGAAAGGCATTTATGATCGCATAATCCCTTTCCTTACCTTCTTTCTTACCTTTCATACCTTCTTCTTGGATGCGCCAGGAGGAACTGGGAAAACATTCCTCATTAGATTGATTCTAGCAACGGTTCGATCAAAAAATTACAATTGTCCTGTTGCGGAATATTAATCAGCCAAAACTCTGCAACGGTACGCGACTTGCAGTTAAGAAATTGATGAATAATGTAGTGGAAGCAACGATTTTAACGGGGTCTTTCAAAGGTGAAGATGTCCTCATTCCTCGACTACCCATGATCCCGACCGATACACCATTTTAATTTAAAAGATTGCAATTCCCAATTCGATTGGCATTTGCAGTCACAATCAATAAAGCTCAAGGTCAATCTTTAGAATTGTGTGGTTTAGATTTAGATGCGGATTGCTTAAATATTGTATATCCACAAGTATTGCAAAATTAAACTTCTATGAAACGTATGCTTTGTTTTGTTTCTCATTTCTCATCCATGCAACCACAATGTGCCACAGCGAAGCGTGGCGGGTAGAGCTAGTACTATAAAAAAATTCAACACATTTAAACTGCGTTAACGTGTATAGTAAATACCTTGTAAGACGTTTGTCACGCGTGGAGCGGTAAATTGACTCGGCATTGCAATCGATTCGCATGTTCATTTCAACACATGACTAAACTACAAACTAAGGCTTGATGTCAATTCGTTTCGACATTATCATACGATTCGATACCGATTTACAAAATTAGATTCAGTTCCTGTTTTCATTCACTGTAATTTAAATTACTCTAGTACTGATTATATTTTTTTAACCGATGTATTCACGTTATTGCTTACGTATATTTAAATAGAAATACACAAAAAGTACGTTAACAGTAGGATACCCCGGTGGATGTTTCGTGCAAAACGTTTACGTTATACATAGTAATCTGTTATAACAGTATCGTGTTAATAAGAGATCAATATTGTTTTCGCATCAGTGTTTTCAGGCTATAAAGCAAAACAAGAGAATAATCCATTAATTATTTAACACTTCGTCATTGTGAACGATCGGTTACAGCTCCTGCTTTTTATTCAAAATTTTCCGGGTTCGAATCCGGCTTGCCATTAATTAAACGCAATAAAATTCATTTTTATCATTTAAAAAAAAGTAAACCATCTGCAACCGAAAGTCAGCGAATAATTTGATGTGTTTTCATATTTTCCACGAAAAGTACCGCTTACCTCTATAACAAGAATTAATCATTATAAGGAAAAAACCAAAAGTTATCGACTTATCAAGCCTTGAAATTTATAGTCATCGTTCTCAATCGCCGCCATATTTGAATAGCTACCGAAAATTTAAAAAATACAAGCTGACATAGGACTTTCACAAAAGTCTCACACACACAACTTAATTTAAAATATTTATCATTTTATTATTTTCTTCTTCTGTGTTATTTAAAATCTTTTTTAGTGTATTATTGGTATTTATAGATATTTTTATATTGTATTTACTAAAGAATTATTTAACTGGGTAAATTTCTTTCCCAGTGAATAATAATTTACTCCATTTAAAGGTTTTTTTATCGATTGTTGTATTAATTTCATTTAATCTTAATATATTTTAACCGGATGGAAAATATCCACCCGGTTTTTTGGGTTTTGAATCCCTTAGATGTCAAAACGTCAAGATTCGGTGAAAACAGCATATGCCCAAATTGGACCGGTTACACAATACTTTCCCTTGTAAACCTAGCTGTAGTTTTGTTATAACGCTATCTAGACCGGAAAGTAACAATGGTGGTAATTATAATAATATCTGAAACAAATTATAGTTGTACATGAACAGACAATTTTTAGATTAAAAAATATTTGATTCCTCATAAACATATTCAAATATTTTTCATAAATTAGAGTAAATATACTTCGCACACATAAATATCAACTGGGAACCTTTATCAAATCAAAATTACATTGAATACAAGGGAAATGTGGTACATTCACATTAACTCCACTATTAGCTATAATTTTACGTTATCTAAACGATCTAATATGTAATAAAAACAATGTATATTATATATAATTAATAATTTTTTGTTTATATTATTGAAATCTTTATAAATAATATCTCTTTAAGTTATATGATAACAACTCTAAATATAATGACATCTCTTTAAGCTATATGTCGGCCGTCGCCCTCTAGTAATTAAAGTAGATAAATTAATTTTTTTCTCTTACATTATTTAAAATGATATACTACATGCTTATGAACATACAGTTTTTAAAAACTTATACTTTTCTTTTAAACTTTTACTTATACTTAGAGTACTATATACTTTTCATTAGAACTGAATACCAATTGAAAGATTTAATTTCTTCATTTTCCGATGCAAGTAAAATAGCTAAAAGAAATCGAAGAATAATTTTTTTTTACAGATTTAGCGTACTTTATAGTCAGCGCGACTTAAAAGGCGATATAAGTAACATGTAGTGCAGTTGAGTTCATAGGAAAGCACCGGAAATTCAAAACTGCATGTACTATTGTAATAGAAAAAAGTTGCAACCAATTAAAAACAGATAAATTTTTTCATTTTTTTTTTAAAAGTTATCTGAGAAATCTGAAAACCTATCAAATAAAATGATTTTTATTTTCCATTTACAACACCTAAATAAAACTCATTTTTTATTTACATTTACAAGTTGTTTATACAAATATGCATAAATTTAATACTTATTAAATGCCAAAACCAAGGATTTTAGACGACATCAGTCATAAGTAAATCTCGAAATCAATGAAGATGTTAGCATTTTTGTCAGATGTATTACGGGTTAAAAATGAAGCATGACGTTGTTTTTTATTAGGCTACTATTCTGCATTTCAAAGAACTGTACGGTAAATAATATTCAGTCCTATAAGAGATAACTTTACTCTATTTATCTTTGGAAGTAACTTTTGGAGAAAACAACCTTTACTTTTCTTGACATATCAGATATACATCTCAAACCTTAAAAAAGACTGAGATAAATTATGTAAAACAATTAAATAGACGAGCGACTAAAATGTGTCTATATAAAAAAGAAGAATGTTTATAAAGTAAATAAAACGTAAAATATTCATCTTTCTAGTTTCCGAGTAATGTATATGATTAATGTAAAAAAAAAAAATTAATCGATTTTATTAAATTATAAGGATAATTTATTTTCGGATTTTTATTTTCCATATAAAAGGTAATACAAACTTGTTTATTTCATTTAAAAAAATATAGTCGACAGTTTTGAGATGAAATCAATATAACACAACCTCTCTATGGGGCTATTTCAAACTGTCAGATTATATATAAGTTAAGTGCTTTCCAATAAGTGTAGAACGAAAACAAAATACGAGTGCACGTAAAAGAAAATAGATGGTCAGTTTAAACCACAGAAAACATCAGTGCATGTAATAGAATGACAATGAAATTATACTGCAAAGTTTATGAAGTGCAATTCCATACTTTTAAAAACAGTCCAACCAGAAACTATCCAACCATTAACAAAAAAAAATGTATTTTCTTTTTTTTTGAAGATAATTTTTAACGTTTATTTAAACAAAAAAAAACTTATTTTTCGACCAGCAACACGGTAACTAAGAAAGAAAAATTATTCGTTTTATCAACTTTTCGAAGAAAAGTCCGGTATTGATTTCAGTAGCATGGTGGGAATGAGGTGTGAAAATTAATTCTCTTTTCGTTTCGAGACATGAGAAGTACCATTCACTTAAATTTGGATTTCCGTATATATATTTATATACATACATAGGCCTATGTATAAAATTTTGTGCCTCGAAGATCTCCAAAACTACTGAATCAATTTCATCGAAATTTATATACGTGCATCTGAAGTTGTGCGTGTGACAATTTTATGAAAATTAGTTGAGTCGTTGAGTTACGCTCAATTTAACATCGGCTAAAACTGCATTCCAGGAAAGTCCTACAACTGTGGGTTTTTTCTGACGCTTGGGCTTACACACACAACTTACCTTAAAATATTTAAAATTTTATTTAAACATAATATTTTTCCATTCATCTAATTCAATGATTCTTAATAATGCGCGCGCGCATGCCGTACTTAATTCGGGCGGGTGTGGTAGTAATAGTCGGTACTAACTAAACTAATATAATTTCATAACATAGAATAAATTTGGCTTATACGGTCGGCAGACTGGTGTAGCCGCAAGGCTTAACACACCAGGTACCGAATCAACCGGGTGATCGATTTTGAGACTCAGCCGAACCGAGTTACATTTTTACACTTTAAATATTAACCACTTATTTAATTTTTACCCAAATATTAAATTATATTTAATATTATCTTTAATTTAATTTAATATTTAAATAATATTATTTAATATTAGCCATTTATTTCATTTTTATTTTATTATCACCTGTGACGTCACAACATAGCAGATTTTATTTTAATAAAATAAAAATTAAAGGTAATATTAAATTAATATTAACATAGCAGACGAGTACAGCACCATTTTTTGGGGTGGGGGTTTGATTTTACAAAAAAATTGTTAACATATGTGACTAAGAAAAATATGACCTTAGTTCGACGAAATCTCGCGATACTGAGGGTGACCTTTCTCTACAGCCTCATCTCCTTGACCTTTTAAGTTGATAATTATCAATGCCCCATAATGCCCCATATGTGGAAGTAATCTGACCAAGTGCAGTTAAAATCAGTCCAGTAGTTCTGGAGATATAAGATGAGTTAGAGGCCAACGTCGAACTCAAGTACATCAAACAATAACATCCGGAAAATTTCCATTCGGTATTTTGGGTTCCTTAAGTATCAAAACGTAAAGATCTGTTGAAAACCGCACATGCCCAAATTGGACCGAATACAATACTTTCCCTTCTAGAACTATAGCTCTGCTATATGCTATCTAGACGGGAAAGTAAAAATTTGGGCAGGCCAATTTATAAACTGGTTCGTTATAATGCTGCAAGTTGGAATGTTTAAGTTTCTTTTTGTAAATGTTTTAAGTATTAATCAGTACATAATAGCACAAGATTGTTAATTTACTAAAACCATATTTTAAACAAAACGTTTTTGAATAATCATTTTAAACATTGTATTTATTTTATATGAGATTTTTTTAAAAATTATCCCATTAAGTTATGGTTATAATAAATTTATTTTGTTAAAAACAGAAAAAATATTTTTACGTTAAAAAAAATTATACCTCTTAATTTTTTAATTTTAGTTTATAATGACTATCTTTTCAAACAAAACAAAATAATGAAAAATCGATCTTCTTGCGAAGAACTGGGCAAGAGTTTTTTTTTTTTACCAAATATAAGTAAATAATTTACTGTGTAAAAAACAGCAGAACATCTCAGCGATTCATTTTTCTCACCTTCAAAAATAAAAGAATGATTTTCCTATTTGTCTTAATATTCACAGTACAAAAATCAGTGACAATTAAAGTTAATAAAGGACAATGATTTTAAAAAGATTCATAAATATAATTCCATATCATAAACACAAATTAAATCTCAATTTTATAATAAAATAATACCAACAATACCAGCAGTACTTTCTTCATACAATACAATCTTTCTTCAATACTTTCTTTATAAAAACAAATATGTAAACAAGAATTTTGTTAACAATAGTTGAAGAATTAAAATTTTTACAAATTTCAGGTAATTTATAGTTAGCGTAACTTAAAAGACATCTTATAAATAAAATGTAGAGCAGTTAAGTTGATAGGAAAGTACCGGAAATTCTGTCCATGTTCTATTTTAAAAGAATAAAAGTTGCAACCAATTAAAAATAGATTAATATAATTGTAAATATTTAAACAAAATTTTTGGACGATCACCAACACTAGAAACTTTCTGTTATAATAATTATACATTCTATATATATCACCATATATGTATATGTACACCAAACTGAATCCAAGCAGAAAAATATTAAAAAAATTTTTTTTTTGCAAATCACTTTTGATTTTTCTTTGAAGGTTTGTACTTTCTTAGAGATCTCAGCTTCATCAAAACAATTTCTATCATTATGACTTAACAAAAAATACAATTAAAACCAGGTACATTTACCATCTCAATCACTCTTATAAAATGAACTGTTCTGCTACTGTTAAAAATTTTTGGTAGATAATGAAACTGTTGTTTTACAAAATAAATAATAGCCACAAATTAGAATTAATATAATATCTCTATGATTTTAATCTTTTAAACCAATGTTTTTTTAATTAAATGATATTAAAGCAGAAATTTGTCTTCAATTTGATTAATCAGATATCTCTGCAAAAGTACTAAACATAGAACAAAAAACAAGAGTACTAAGTATAAATTAGTTTTATAAATAAATATACAGCATGTTTGAGAAGTCCCCTCACCATTCTAATATTTGGGACAAACAACGTATGAGTTAACAACGCCAAATGTATGCTTTTTGTGTGTTTTTTTACAAGGATTGGCTCTGTAAAGCAAAATGATATATCGTCAGGAGTGCTAAAGATAGGCCGGGTAATGCACAAAAGAAGATGTGAGTGCAAGCATATGTCACTGATTTCATAGAGCATTTTTAAATTAAAGCTATTCGCAAACAAGCAAGTTAACTAAATATTCTGTACTGAACAATGCATGATCATATTAAAAAATATTTAAATATAAAACCACTTCAATAAACTTTTTTGAATGATTTATAAGATGGAGACGTGGAACAGTATGATGCAGCTTTGCTTTACTAATGCAATTTACAAATCCAGTATACCACACAAGAATTTACATTCTGATAAATGTGCAGTTTATTCCAGATCACCCCCGGAACATGGTTTTATGGGCTAAGGAGAATCCTCATTTCATGCATGAGTCAGTGAGGATTCCACCACATGTCATGATATTGCAATAATTGTTCAGAGCAATTTTTTTTTTATGAGTTTGTGAATGATGATTCTTATTTATAAACATTGGAAGAAACATAGTTGCGTGACGTTTTAAATTTATTATTATTCCAGTTGATATTGTGTTGTGTTGTTCAAGTTTTGTGGTTATTAGGGTTTATGTTTTCTAAATTATTAGTATTTATGTATTTTTATTTTGTTTTTGTTTGATGTAGTTTTGGAATTTTGTACCGACATGATGTGGGCTCCTGCGAAAGTCAACTTTAGTTATTTAGGTTCTGTTACTGTGCTTAGTGGTTATCTTAATTATTTTGTTGTTATTTATGATATATATCTTTTTTCTTACAATTTGTTTATTTACAATTGCTTATGAGTAAGGAACTACAAGTAAATTGTGAACTGCAAGTACTACAAAAAGCAAATGATGAGGGATTTTCAACAAACACCCACAGTAAAACACATGTATTAAAACACACATGTATAAACACACACTTGCACTGAAGAAGAGCACTTAGGAGCAAGAGTTTAAATGGAAAGAGGTTCCCTTTCATCTTGAGGTTTGCGTTTGAATCCCAGTCAGGCGTGGCATTTTCACACATTCTATAAGTCATTTATCTCATACTCTGAAACAATACCTAACGTTGGTCCCAGAAGTTAAAAAAATGTAGTAGAAAGAAAATTTTCCTACAGGAAAGATGTATAACAAAACACATGTATTCCATATGAAAATGGTATATTTCAATGTGTTTTTGGATTCTAAAGTATCTAAAAAGATATTTACCCTAATTTATTTTTTTTTACTAAATAAGAAATATTTATAAAATGTGAAATATTGTACAGTGAAGTGTAAGTCAGAAAATGAAAAATTTAATAAAAACAAAAATTTTTGCATTTTCTGTTTCCGAAGAGGAGAGGGATTTGTCTATAAATTATTGTAGGACTGTAGCTTATCTTTTAAAAATATTTCCCTCTCCTCATTCCAATTTATAAAAAAAATCAAAAAAAAAATCTCTTTTTAATAAATAATACAGTCTTGAATTTTTCTTGTAATTTTATTAAGTAAATGTCAAATTAAAAATTTTGAAGTTGAATGGATCAGCTATTATCGCTCTCAGATATACAGATAGATTCATAAATATTGTTTTGATGACACTGCTGGTATAACTTCAGTAATTCTGTTTACACCTTGTTCTTCATTCTATTACACTTGGTCTGTTTCTGTTCTTCTGACCAAATGGTAATGAACTTCATTTGTCTATCTGGCTTGACCAAGAGAACTACCTAGAAATAGGCTATGGGTTTTATATCACAAGGAGAAGAACTATTCACAGGAAGAGTGATAGAGGGTGGGTTGATTTGGAGTGCTTGGAGTGCTTGAAGCTGTTTGTCTGCTGTAGCCATTTCCCTCTTAGTATTGATATGTACTTTATATTGAGGTAAATATTTTTTATAACATAATCTTAAAAATAGCATGTTGGTGGAACTTTTGGATGTATTATTGAGTCTATTATTGTTCCTTGTATGAGAAAAAAGTTAGTTACAGTGATAAAAGTTTCAGGCATTCTCATTTTGAGTGATTCAGGGTTCAGTGTTTCTGAATTCATTAAAAAACTTTTTGTTTGTGAACAATTGTGTGTGGTTTACAGGGTTTTTTCTACTTTTGCTGGTGAATGAATGAATCAGTTTGAATATAAGTTAAGAGTGGCTGTCTTGATCTGATGATAAAAGTCTGATTTTTGAGGTCAATTGATTGTAATTACAAATCTCTTTTCTAGCATTTTCATGATTTCTAACTGCTACATCAACTATATCCTTCATTAAATCATCATCTTCAAAAACGATCTTTTGAGGTTATTTGGCACTGTGGTCAGTATCTTAATGAATTATTTGAATTTTCACTAAATATATAAATATATTTGTACATGAAGAAAGTAATATACAGGTATGATATCTATGTTCAACCAGAGCTATGGAGAATCAGCAGTAAACGCAATAAAATTTTTAATGTATCGAGAAGGTTTACCTATTTAATAGCATTGCAATTTTAATCTTAATTTTCATTAAACATTGCTTTACACTTTTTACAGATTTGTTAGTAGAATAATAAAATATCCACAGAATACCTTAAGTTTAAAAGCAGTAACAGGAAAGTTAGAATTATAGCTGTGTCTGTCAGTTTATGGCTGTCATAATAATTTTTTTTTTAATTATAGCTGTGTCTGTCAGCCTATTATGTCCACGCAAAGAACTGCAATCAGTTAATTTCATCCCTCTGTACTTTAGTTTCAGATTTCAAAGACGCTTTCCCATTATTTTTTGCTCGTGGCCTACGCATTCCAACTTCTTTATTTGGCGATCATCTGCATATAGTTTCATTTCCTCTACAAATGACAAAGCTTTGGTAAATCTTGGCTCCATTGTTCTCCAATCCCCCACTCAAACCACTGTAGTTCACCTGACAACTATAAAATGGTTGGTTAACTACCGAAAATGGTTGGATATAGTTGGGGAGGGGAAATTCTTTTAATATAATACATATCTTTAATAAGAATTTTTATCATTCAATTTCAATTCGATTGTATAATTGCGGATGCATAATTGGAGAATGAAATGGTAAATAATAGTTTCAAAAAACTAATTCAATACATTCGTTGTGGATAATGGGTAATTTGTTTCTATATCAGGATACGAATTAGTGGAAGGATCGAAATTTTTGTTTGTTTTCCCTATTTTTACTAACTGGGCCTGTGTGAACTGGATTGGGCTGAGCTCGCCTAGATTGGAATTGTTTCATTGGAACTGGAATGGACTGGACCCTTCTGAACTGTTATTGACTCACGTGCTCGACACCGTCTGAATTAAATTGGACTTCAATATAGAACTGGGTTTGTTTTGAACTGTTTTCATTAAAAAATGAGTCTCATTGTCACATTGTAACAGTTACACAGCCACATTATCACACAGTCACACAGTCACATTGTCACACAGTCATATTGTCACTCTGTCACACAGTCACATAGTCACTCTGTCACACAGTCACTCTGTCACCCACACTCACTCTGCCACACAGTCACTCTGTCACTCACACTCTGTCACTCACACAGTAACTCACAGTCACACACTCACACTCACACTCACACTCACACTCACAGTCACTGTCACTCTGTCACTGTCACACTGCCACTGTCACTGTCACACTGTCACAGTCACACTGTCACTGTCACACTGTCACTGTCATTATTTTTGTTTTTATGTAGATCTGCTACAGTTTTTGTCATTAGTTTGAGTAAATCATCATTATTCTTATAATTTTCTATTTTGCAATTATATTCCTGTATCATTCGATTAAATAAAGTAATTTCTGGTTTTCTTTTAGTTTTCGTATCTTCAATGGTATTAATATGAGTGTATCTTGGCTCCTGCCAAGACACATCCATATCGACGAGGTTGGTTTGTTTATCTTTATTTATTCTCTCTTTCTTTCTGGAAAAAAATTTTTCAAGACGTATTTTTTATCGGTACTGCTTGATAATGCCCCTTTAATTTCGTTGTTTTTCCTTAGAATTTCGTTATCGTTTTGTTCTTTTATTTTATTAAAAAATTTGGTTTCCTAGCACGAGGTTGTCGAAAAGTTTTCATTTGAAAAGAAGAGAGTTTTCTGCAAAATTAGAAAGTATAGTTGTAAATTTGTTTATAAATCCTACTTTACTAAAGTGTGTATAGAAAATGAGAATAAACCTAATTATTATACTACTCACTGGTCGGGTTTTTTAACAATTTTTTTTAAATTTATTAAATTAAGATTTAAATAATTATAATGTAATTATTATATTATTTTAAGATAATTTTATAATAACTAAAGATTATTAAGTATTTTATTTATTTACTGATCGTTGGAATCAAAACAGTTTTTAAAATATTAAAACCAATTTAAACATTTTAAATAAAAAATTTGTACAAAACGAACTAGTTATTAACAATTTCTCTTTAAAACTGATGAACAAATAGCATTTATTCTGTTTCAATGAAAACGACTAAATAAAAAAATTAAAATTTATTAATAAAATAAAAAAAATTCATTAATCACCAAATTAAAGTTTCGTAAACTTAATATTATGCCACAATAATTATCTATTATTTTTTAGCCATTAACAAAAGAATAAGATTTATCTCAATGAATTCTTTTTGTAGAAATAATAATTTGTTTTCGCACAGAAATTTTCATTTAAAATTTTGTATTTTTTGTATTTAACAATATTGTTTTTTATTATATAAATCGGTAAGACGGTGATCACAAAATACATAGGGGTTTCAATAACCGATAAAAAAATTAATTCGAAACGTTAAGGTGGTAAAATACTATAATTAATAAATCATACAATTAATAGTTTTGGAATAAATAACTCGAAAATGTATAAAAAAAGGTCTTTATTAAAATTATCACGTAGTAAAATTAGGGTAGTTTATATCAAGAGTTATATTCGATGTGTTTGTTCGGTTGTTTGTATAGAAATCTTATCAATTTAAAATCTTTGGTAAAATCTGAAAAAAGATAATAGTTTTTTAAAAAAGAACCCCTTCAACATAGGCAAGTGGGGTATCAAATTACTGGATTTTAGGCCGTGAACTCGATTCTGATACCACATTTGGAATGTCTCTATGTTGAGATACAGACAAAAAAGGAATGGTCAACGATCTGGTCGTTTCAAGCCCAATAAGGCGTTGGGAAAATCGCCCACGACGGGAGAACAAGAAATAATCAGTCCCGAGGAAGAATCTCAGAGGTTGATCATCGTTCATTTGTTTTCTATTATTATTATTATTATTTTTGTCTACAATAAAAATAGTTTAATTTTTCATTTGGATGATTTGAACGGTATAATTTTGTAACTACATTTGCAATTAGTATTTCCGTTCCTCTAACAGTAGTTTAACGATAATCGGGTAAACAGAGTAAAATTTCTACAGAAGTTATTGTATTATATTAGAATTATTCTCGTTTACACGAGAATAAACTTTGATGTGTAAACTGTTCAAAGTTGTATAATTAATTTCTATTAACTTTAATATCGTCTCTGTTTGTTTGATTTGAAATGTATCTTTTATATAACGGGAAAATTATGGAAATTTGTTGGTATTTTTTCAAATTTAAAATTATCTGACCTAAATAGTAACACGATCGATAATAAACCGAATATAATACATTTAAAAAAAATGAATTTAATATCGGCAGCTGATGAGTTTCATTTATTTATGAATCTATAAGGATTGTTCTATTATAAATGAAACTAAATTATATTGTACAAATGAGATTCATTTGAGTACTGACCACACGTACAGTAAACCGCAGGATTTTCCGCTTTTATCATTTTAACAGAATTCACCGATAAGTGAAGAAGATGTTTGATGCAGAAATTTAATTTTAAAATAAAGTTGTTTTGATTACTTATATCTGAAATATTTAATTACTATTTTATGAATATTCTATTATCACTTTGCTTACTTGATTACTTTTAATTATGTTGTTATTCCTTCCTTACTTTTAGTTATTAATATTTTTATAAACATTTTAATGCACTCTCTTTTTCTGTTTAGCTTCCGGAACCACCGTAAGGTATTACTTCAGAGGATGATTGAGGGTAATATGTATGAATGTAAATGAAGTGTAGTCTTGTACTGTCTCATGTCTCATTTATATTTGACAACTCTTTAGTATTTAGTACATTAGTAACCTTTTCAAAACATATTAAAAAAAAGTTCTGATGTCGACTTGTATGTGTTTAAAAAATATACTTTCAACGATACTTTTTGCCAAATGAATCGATTTCAATAATTCTAATTTATTTTATAGAGGGTTTCTTTCAGGTAATTTGAGTGGAAGATGTGTTTTTTTTAATGAGAAATTACACATCTTCTGTTTAGAAGTTTATAAAATTTTTTGCCGTGTTTTAATGTTGAATTATTATAGATTAATATTATACAACCTAATTCATCCTGATATTCAAAGTAGTTTCCGTAAAGCTGCAAGAAGTTTAATTAAACAACTTAGAGAAACACATTAAATTTCTTCAGGAGATAAATTATTTCAAGAAATTGTTTTTGGAATTAAGTGACTGTTTCTGTCCTCTGCTTAACTCTTGTCCAGGAAAGCCGATCCTGCTTGAAATGAGGCTTACATTCGGTTGAGGTATCAAAATTACATTCTAAACCTAAACATTTGGTCTGGTTGACGCAGTTTGTTCAATGTAGTCGATTGAACTAAACAAGTATAAATTGATCAAGTACATCAGTGACCGAAGGAACGAATTTCAAGTTCGCTTTTATTTTTCTTTAAATTATAGATATTTGTTCACCAAAATAGTATTATAATTTTTTTTTTTACCGTTTCTGCCTTCTTCTAGTTTATTAATAATTTTAATTTTCTGTTGCATAGAGAGAACATGTATTTACGTTTTTCTGACCTTTTTTCTGTTCAGCTTCCGAAACTACAATAAAACTGGATTAATTAAGTCTACTTCATTATTCTTCTATTATGTTATCAATTTTAAATTATTTATTTATCATTTTTATTTGTTATAAAAAAAATTCCGACATCTTGTCCATTCTCCTGGTGCCTCGATGCCTCTTTAAAAACTACTGCCATTTTTTTCCACCAAATAAAACTACTGAAACGATGTAAATATTTTCTTAAAACTGCAATATGTTAGCGTTACTTGTTAGATACATTAAACATTTTAATGATAACAGTAAGTAATAAAAAGAGGATTAGATTTATAATTAATTATAAAGAACTTAATATACAAATAAAAAATAAATAAAAAGAAAATAAAGAAAAAGAAAATAAATAAAAAGAAATAAAATAATATGTGTGGTTAACTGAAAATCCAACCAACAAAGAACACCGATATCCACGATCTAGTATCCAAATCTGTATAAAAGTAACTGCCTTTACTAGGATCTGAACCTTAAAACTCCCGACTTTGAAATCAACTGATTTACGATGACGAGTTTACCACTAGACCAACCCGGTGGGTTATCTTTTTCTAACTTAACAGAAAAAAAATCTCATAAAAATGCAGTACATACTATAATATTTGCTATGAAAATACAATGAGATTTAACATAGACAGCGACAATTAACATTAAAAATCTGGTGCTGACCACATGACTTCCTTGTTCGCCTATTAAATTATACATACACTTTTTTTTTAAAATGAAAAGTACATAAAATTTTTATTTCATTAATAGCTTCTGATATTTTTTTTAAATGGCTATTAATTGAATTATTATTTATCGTAAAACTTTTTTTTACAATAAGAGGTTAATAATTATTAATTAATAAATCAATATATTTAAATAAAGAGTTAAAAAAAAAGGAGATAAAGTCTGATTCAAACCGATGTGTCTCCCTTGTAAGATCCAAATATTTCATTAATTAAAATTTTATTTGGTGATAACTCTGGAACCAATGAAAATAAGCACCATTTACGATATGTCGTTGAAAAGCTCTAAATGAGGGCTTATTACTGGAGTTAAGAAAAATTCCAAAATCCAAATTTTTGGATTTTGGACTTTTTTGGACAGTTTTGGTTCAGTCGATTGCAATCAAAAGGGAAGGTGCAAAACTAGTAGATGTTACAACAGTTCTAAATTCAAAATTTCAACATTCTACGGCTAATCGTTTTTGAGTTACGCGAGATACACACTTACGTACGTACATAATTAGGTAAGTATAGATGTTTCGCCGAATCTAATCAAAATGAATTCAGAGATGATCAAAATTGATATTTCCGTTGAAATCTGAAAACCGAAATTTTTCGCGATCACAATACTTTCTTTACTTCGTAGAAGGAAGTAAAAATGCGCTAATATTATTTTTAAATTACGCCTTCAATACAATTTTTGAAACTTATTTTATAAAGTCGGCACCAAATTCAAATAAATTTTGTAATCCGTATTTCAATGTATTAATAATTCATTTAATATTTGGCGCCAACTTCAAAAAATAAGTTTGAACGATTGCACTGGGGAAATAGTGAAAAACTTATTTTTTCTTTACATTGCAATCTTTAAATAAAATTATTTATATTATTTTTTTGGTATCGGTTTACTTTTTAAAAAAAGTTTTTTTTAAAATTCTTTTTTGTTTGTAACTTTGTCGAAGCTGAAATATGGACTGATCTACTAAATCGACTACACGTAAGAGAAAAGGATTTTGAAACAGTAGAAGATTTTCTTTTTTTTCTATTATTTTTTCCAATTAGCTAATAAAATTAAGCAATGGAACGGAACTACAGCTAGCCTTGTATCTATCGTTAGAAAAATAATTATTAAAATCGGAGCTTTTGACCAAACATTGTGCTCGGACAAACAAAATATATGCGTCTAATTGATACCTTCTTCTTTTCAATGTCGGTTAATAATTTTAAGCTGGGATCTGTAAAAGTGCATAAGATCAAAGGGATAACTCTCAATAAGGTAGTAACTGATTTGAGGGGAAACAAATTTGCGAAAGAACAGCTTACGTCGCATCTAATCACGTGTAAACATTTGACGGCTTAGCTATTGAAAAAGCCGCATGACAGATCTTACTCAAAGTTGAGATCTCTCCCACAATATTGATTTATCAGTATTTTTTATTTAATATAAGTGCATTAATAAGCGATTTTTGTATTATAATACTATTCAAATGTATATAGAATATATTACATCATGAAATATATTTTGTGTTGTATGGAAAATAAAATACATACTTTATAAAAAAGTATTTACTATTTATTCTTTTTTCTACACTTGTGTTACTCGTATAACTTTTGAATTACGCGGCTGGAACCAACATATTTTCATTATCATACAGGTGTTCAACCGATCAAAAGCCTACTCTTCTTAACTACTGATCGATCAAAAGCGGGTATTCTTTAATGTGTAAACTGTTTTTTTACTTTGATTTTAATCCGATTTATTAGTTATAAGCAGAGGTTAATTTAAAGTACCCCATAGGCAACTAAGTTTCTATATTACACTGTTAAACCTTTTGTTAATTATGTCGGATTCTGAGAAAGAAATGTCTAACATCAATTGATATTAAATAAACAAAAAAATTATAACGGTTGCATTTTTGAAAAATGTTTTTGTAAAATTAAAAAAAAATTCGTATATAATGTACTTCTATCATTGATTTAAATCAATAATCTCAATATTTTCTCAGCCAGAAAATCATGTGAGTACAAAACATTGCTTTTATTTCAAAAATAGAATTCCAGGTGAAAGAGTACTCTCGAAATAGGTAAAATTTAAAGAAAAAACTTATGCTGTGTTTCCGGAAACCTAAAGACGTCACTGAGATATTATTCTATCATTTATATTATTTATTGTCTAATTAATCATACAGTGGAAAAATTACTGATCTTTACATAACTTTTTAATGTGTATAATAAACAGAGAAAATGTTTTTAACTAGTACTTCTTTTTCTATTGCTCCAATATCATTCAGCAATAGAACGGAACCACCATGGGAAGGCGGTCATCCTCAATCATTTAAAAAAAGGAGTTTAGTCAATTTGGTGCAATCAGTACAAGTTATGGAAAGACAAACGAAAGAAAAAAATCCATATGTTGCGAATCGAAAACCTTTTTTTAAAGCAGGTTAAAAATAACGAAGACACATGAATCACCAAATAAGATAACTAAGTGATAGGTTCAGGATAAACATTTAATTGCTTTATAACGTATTTAGTTTATCCTATTTAGTTTTTAGTATTTTTATTTTAGTTTAGGTTTTTATTTTTTTACACATTTACACATTTTAGAAAAATTCTCTTTAGTGGAGGAGGAAGCGTATTTTTAAACAATACAATTACAAATTTAAAACCGATCTTTATTTAGACTACAAGCCGCATACCGATTAATCGGCTATTTTAGAATACTATATTTATAATTTGGATTGGATTGAAATTTATCTTGTATTCTACGTAACACTAATGTAAGTGGTTTCTGTTAAAATAAATCAATTTATTACTTCAATCAAAATTCTCTTTTTGTGACTAAATTAAAAAAAAAGTATATATATAGTTAAAATTTAAAGTGCTAGCGATAGACGGTAGGGATTATCGTTAAGTTTTAGGGAGGTAACGTATAAATCCTAAGGATGCAAGATATTATTCGAACAACTATTATATTGAACAACCAAACGGTGTACGCTTGTGTCGATAAATTGCATTCTGGTTCACCCAATAACATTCAGCTGAGTCAGTTGTTGCCTTGAATCATAAAAGGATCAAGATGACACCTATTCAGCAGCTACAGTTTGTAACAATGTTTCCCCTCCTTATAATTGTCTCGCAGGATTAATACACCGGTATGAAAACTGAGCCTCAAACCTTCTAATCTCCATTCATGAAAACCTTTATTCTATTAAGAATAACGGCTGAAGTTGCAACCAAGACATAATTTTAACCATGCGCACAGTGAGCTGCTTTATTGACCGTTCATTTCCTAGAGACATTGAGACATTCAACGGGGGGTGTAATAAATTCTGGTTGTTAATATCATCTGACTGATGGATATTAGCATCATCCAACATGAAAAAATGTTGCTGCTTGAATGAAACTGTACCGGACACCCTTTAACACGATTAATATAGTAGTTAGTTTCACGGAAAGCTGTACAGAGAATCTGTATAGCTCTAGATCTGTGAGAAACAGGTCACATTATTCATTTAACTTGAAAATGATCTCCTCCAAAAAAAACAATTTTTTTATTGTAAAGTTCTTAAAGAATTATTTACACCTATCGTTCCCCATACTACACAGGAATGATTGAAATGTTTTAACGGAAACTGAGAAATTCAGAATACGAGTATATGGAAATGAATTCAGTATATGCGTTTCATTAACTTTTAACCTTACCAATATTTTTATGTTTTGTTTTATTTGAACTTAAATTTTTATATTGTTTGTACTTGATTGTTTATAGCTACAAGTTGTTTTGTTCTTGCCAATTTCTACATTGTTAGGTTATTGTCGACTCGCTAGCGATTGATTGTTTTTATTGACTAATTATTTGTTTTTTATGCACTGGGAAATAAGGGCATTAAAATTTTACTAATGAATTTTAAGAATATCGGTTACTGATAGCTTGTGTTATGTATTGACTTATGCGAGTTCCTTAAGAATCCCCTAATACGTGATTATTACCAAACGAGTCTTATAGTTCTACTTAAGGAGCCGATTGTAAATAAACTAATAATTTGTTTCACGAAAGAGTACAGCAAACTAAAACATAACAAAATGATGAATCAATTTAATTTACTGCAATTCATTCGAGACAAAAAAACACCTAAAAATGAAGTAAACATAACCTGTAACACAAAAATTAGAAAATTGCGATAAAATGTTATGTTTACCTTAAAAATACCTCATTGTATTTCTTCACTACCCGGTAAGTTGCTGTCTGATGAAATATTGTAATCGTTTCCCAAATTTACCACAATATCATCAGTAATATTTTCACCCAGACTGTCCGCTTCCAATGCATTTTTCTTCTTTAATTACATGTTGAATATAATTTTTCCAAGCATTTGCATCTACACTATTAACACTACTTACTATAAATCGATTTTTTACGACACTTAACTTTTTTCCGTTTTTAACCTCCGGGACCACCGTTAGGTATTGCTTCAGAGGATGAGGTGAATGATTTGTAGCATGTATGGAAATGCCATCCCTGACCGGGATTCAAACCCGGGACCTCCCGATGAAAGGCCAAGACCCTACCACTCGCGCCACGGAGGCCGGCTATTACATATACTTTAATTATATATATTTTTATTTAACTGATGTTACTAATCTTATAAGTTTTACTTCTAACTTTTCTTCGGTATAAGCGATTTTCTTCGATTTCTACCATTCGGCAATTTCCGATTTTCGGGTCGAAGCGTCTGGAGTTTCTTCAGTTTTCAGGTAATGGTAAAGTACATTATCAATTTCGACATTTTTAAACCGCTACATAAAATTGTGACCATTCATTTCATCGTGATACTCTAAGAAAGTCTGGATTCAAATACTCATAAACTGCCGTTCAAAAACCCATTTTCATTAGCTACGTGCGTTACTACTAATCGTTTACCTTCCCGGGGTTTTCATACCGGTTGACAAACCTTTCATAAAAACGCCTTTAATCTCTTTAATTTCTTTATCCACCCATACCTTTTCCCAGACGTGTTCCGCATTAACCCAAGTTTCATCTAAATAATAAATTGTCTTACCGTCTTCACGAAACCACTTAATTTCTATTAAAAATTCCCTACGCCAATAAATAATACCTTCGCGTTAAATCAGTAGTCATTTTTTCTGGACATGAAACGAAAATTCATTGATTTTAAAACACGATTAATATACTTCTGGAAAAATTCGGCAATTCAGAATCGGCATTTAATAATGACGACATGTGACAACTTGTTCAAGTTAGTAAGCTCGTAATTGAAATAAGACGAATGAACTTTTTTCTGATAGCAGTTTCACGTCCAACTATTCCTCGTTTTCACACGAGGAATTTTGAGTCTTTTTAGAGCTGAAATATTTACCATAGATTTTGCGTTTCTTTATTATATTAAAAATTCTTCTTTCACTAACGCCTATTGTAATACTTGCTTTCCGAGCAATGTCTTTCACTGCAATTTCAGGCTTATCTTGTTTTTTGGAGGTACTTAAGGGTTTTTTTGGTTTATTTTTCACGGCAGAATCACTCATAGTTAACATTCGATTGGTACAAAAACACGAGTAAAATAAAATTAGTGAAAATAACACGAATAAAACTGTTATAAAATGAACTACATGAAGTAACACGACAACACAGACTAAAATACTTTCACTGAACTGAATAACGGAGTGAAGCATTAAAAATGATGTTATCGTTATTAAACATCAATAACAAAGACTAAACAAATTTTCAATTACTTATCATCGGCTCACCTCGGCACCAGACAAATGATAGGTTACAGTCCAGTATTATGCGCATAAAATAATAACTGTTTTTGGACGTAGGAATGACAAAATGAGTCAGCCTAAACTATTGTGATATAACTCGGAACGGTACGCAAGGATAGCGGGAGAATTTATTATCTTCCTATTAATCGAAGAACCTGGACGAATGTCCCTTGCTGCTCTGTCTTTCGTTTCAGGTGTGGGTCATTATTTATTTAGTGGAAGTTATATTTATATTGTTTCATTTATGGATGGATTGTTTGCGTTCCGGTCCTTTAGACCGTGAGAAATATCTGACCGGGGCTGATCGTGGGAGACTAGGCGCATTTGAGCTTCGTCCTCCTGGCTTGATTCCACTACAGTCCGTCCCCCGAAGTTCTTTCGGTGCTAGCACCTTTTGGCCTAAAGGAATACGCCTTTTAGTGTTTGGAGGAAGCAATGCGCTCCCCTCTCCGAAGGGAGTCACATGTGCTGACTGGTACAAGTTGTAAGTTTTGGAAAGGATGATGGGTGTTTGGTGAGGTGATGTTGGAGGACTCTTCCTCTGACTGTATTTGCTGCTGAATCTTAGCTGGGTTCGATCGACTGGACTCCAGTCAGTGGTGATGAGCCGCTTTTTTATTCTTCGTTCTTTTTTTTCTGTTCTTCTTTAGTCTGCCTTTCCGTAAACCGGCTGTAAATAAATTACAGACCGTGAACCTTATATTGCCCCGTGGCCTTGAAAAGGGCATCCGGGGGAAAGTGCAGGCCTCTTCTTTCTTCCAGCTGGCGGCTGCTGGGCTCTTCTCCCTCGTTCGTTGCTCTCCGTCTTGTTGAAGTGGAAAAGGAAGTTTGGATTTTACAGTATTATGCAAGAACTTCGCGTTCGCTATTTTTAGGAAGCGGTGATCGCCCTGTTTTGTTTAATACATTCAAGAAATAAGAAGGTCAAATGAAGACTATTTCACTGAAGAAAATTCAATTTTAAAATTATCCAGACACATAATTATCCGGGATATAAAACTCATACACGCTGAATTCATATTTATAACTGCTGCGTGACAACCGTTTAGTAACACAAGGATTAACTGTGGAATGTTTTTACTTCAAGTGTTTTTGTAATGCATTAGGTATTTTTTTTAATGCATTACAAAAGCACTTGAAGTAAAAACAATTTTTTTTTCCACAGTTAATCCTTGTGTTACTAAACGGTTGTCACGCAGCAGTTATAAATATGAATTCAGCGTGTATGAGTTTTAAATACCTTTCGGCACGCCGGAAGGTGGAGGTAGATTTCACTGGTGTTAAGTAGGAGATAAAAAAGATTTCCACTTGTTAAGAAAAACTTCAAATTTACTCAACACGACAATGGTTGCATGTGAAAAAAGTTTTCAAGTTTTAGAAAAATTAATTATTTAATTTTTATATTATTTTAAATTGATTTTTATTTGAAGTTATGATAAATCTACAAAAAGATTAGCAGGAAAAGTAAAACGAAAGAACAAGGTGCGTGCTGATAAAATAAGATAAGAGTGCAGAAAAATGATAAAGAGACTGTTAACTGTCAAGCGTTAGACAAGGTTCTTCGGATCGCGGGTGTGTGCCTTTTCCAACTTCAATGATTTTGTGAGGTGAATGCGTCTCTGTTTGTGTGTGTCCTAACCTATTATCTAGTAACTTTTTCACGTAAGAATATTCACAAACGATATGTGATTTGAATCAAAGTAGAGAATTAAGAAAGAAATATCACTCAGATAATGTTTGGACATAATGTTTGGATATCTCGTTTGGACACCAGGCAGCTTATATTTGAATTTGAATTTTAATTTTAGTGATCATAACACCATCATTTTGCAACACTGTACAAAAATGTAGTATAATGATTGCTTTATGAATAAGTCTCGTAATATGAAAATATGAAACAACTTTCATAATTTGATATTAATGAAAATATGAATCAAGTATTAATAAATTTCGGTTAAAAATACATACACACACACACATACTAAATACTATATAATATAAACACATACTAAATATATATAATATGTGTGTGTGTGTTTTTTTTACGTGCCCAAATAAAATCGAGAGCTATGTGAAAATAAAAATTACTTACAATTACGTTTTATTTACGAAAATAATAATCACAGTACACATTTATTAAGAATATAATATATATTATTTATAATTTTTGACGGAAAATAAACGCGAAAGCCTGATTGAACGTCGCTCACAACAGATCTCAAGAGGAGGACTGATGAGTGACAGGTTTCTGACAACTGCACGAATAAAGTTTTGTTAAACCTTTACTATGGTAGAGAATGTATATCTTGGGTTAATGATATCGGAAAATGATATGATATAAATATCGGAAAATGATATCATGTGTAAGATTACTTCTCCTCTCAATTACCAAATACAAAATTAATTGGAGCAAAATTTTTTAAGTAGAATAATTATTGTGTTTACTAAACGCACGAACAATTATTTGTTTTGGGAGTGAGATTGAATTTTCTGAATTTTTTCCTGAATTGATAACCACAGAATGATATTTAATTTTTCTCCAGACTAATCATTCAATAAAATTTGTAATTTACCTCTTAACTATTTATTTTTATAAATAAATAAAAATAAAAAATTGGAATCAAATCAACATTTTATGGGTCATGAATTGAAGAAAATTTTGACCATTCGGGCTGTGGAATTTAAAATAGGAAGTAGGGGTGTCATACCAAATAAAAACAAGAAATGGAAGGGGAAGTTAAAGTCCAACGACCACGACCGGCGATTACGGCCCTAGGTATGAAAAATGTTACAACATATGTCACCTATACCAAAATTGTAATTTAGAGCTTTTTGATTACGTTGAACGTTTAATTTCATGCTGTAACTATCAGTAATTCCTTTTTGATTGGGTTACTGAAACTCAGTCCTTATATACTAACTCATTACTATCCGACGATGAAAGTTGAAATGATGTATAATATTAATTGTGGGGACGACCGGTCAATCCATAAACAATACCGTGAAATGTAGCGTATAGATACCAATCAAGGGGAAGTTACATATGAAAATTAAAATTAAAAAAAAAACAATATTTAAAATATCCATAATTTATTTTTCTTAATAATTTTATGTACAACAAATCAATGTAATATAATTTGACTAGAACACATGAAATGAATTAAAAAAATTCCTTTCAGCACGCCGGAAGGCGGAGGTAGATTTCACCGGTGATGAGTTGGGGATAAAAAAGATTTCCACCTCAAAGTTAAGAAAAACTTTGAATTACTCAATACAATGGTTGCATGAGAAAAAAGTTTCACATGTTTAGCATACGACAAGCCTCATTCATATTCTAACAATTCGAGCAGCATTTTGGTCATCCCTTGCGGTAAGGGTTGGTCATATCAAAAACTATTTCAGACAAACGTTTTAGGTAATGTTTAGAGGCCTAACCACTTTAAACCGATTCAATACTGTGTCTATTAAGAGAGGTATAATTGTTTTTGTTCGTGAAACTCCATTTTTTCCATCCCTTGGGCCAATGGTTTTTGATATCAAAAAACATTACTAAGATAAGCTTTAGGCCCTTATCGAAAGAATAGTAGGAACTTTAAACGAATTCGATGTTTTACTTAATAGGAAAGTTATATATATTTTTTTCGAAAAAGCTCTCCCGTTTCCGCCCCCATGCTTTAATTTGGTTCATTAACGAACTCAATCGAGATTTTGGGTCGTTATATTTTATTTATCAATTTGAAAGTGATTGGCACAAAATTACGGCAGTTATTGTGTCCACAAGAAAGTTAGTTGAAAAGTTGATATATATATATATATATATATATATATAAACTTCTTTTTTTGTAAATTTATTTCACCTAATTTACTGGTATACACGTGTTTAATTCTAATAATAATAATAATAGTAAACTGTAATGAGACAATTTTCATAATTCCGGTTTTGTATGTTGAACCTAAGATTTACTGTTGAGTTTTTAATTTATAATCTAATTAGTGCTGGGTAGTTTGAAAAGTGTAGTTGGTATTAGGTTATTGAGTTATGTTTATTTATACTGTTACATTTTGTAGTTTTTTTATAGTGCATATTTATTATTGAATAAATAAATGCATAATTGTAGCGTAGTCTGTGTTGATACTACATTATAATATGAAAATTCATAACCTTATTCTATATATGGTTATGATGATAAAAATAAAATTCGAATTTCACAGCATTTCGTTACAATTTTAGTAGTAGCTACGTAGTTGATAATTGACACAAGTATTCATACCAATTTACATGGTGGTTATACGTTAAATGAATTTTTCAATGAAAATTGAATTCGTAATCGATTAAGTAAGTTTCTATCTATTTACTTCACACATATGTGAGAAAGAAACATACATACTTCGTTATATATCAGTATATACTTCGTATATATGTTATCAGAAAAGATTTGGAAGAAGGAAGTTTCATGGAAACGATAAGAAAGTTGTACCTATGTAAGAAAATGTATATAATTTATCGCTTTCATTTTTTTGCAAGTTCCGTATCACATTTTTCTACTATATTTCGATAACAGATTCTCGCAACTGTATTCACGATATTAGAATCAAAATTTAGTTTAAAGAAAGACATTCAATGAATTTTTTTTCATATTTCTTTAAAAGATGAAAATTATAAAATAATTAATAGGGAAATCTTGTCATTTATTTAGGAATGTAGTAACATCCATCTTCTAGATCTAAAGTATTTTCAATTACTGTAACCATTATCTCGTCCTTGAAATTTCTTTGGAATTGCAAAAATCTGACTTCAGATTCGGATAGTGTGTAAAAAAGTAGTTAAAGAAAGTGCTTATCTAATCGGGAAATTAACCAAAATGGCGGAAGAAGTGTAAAAAGTATACAGATTTTTCTTTTAATTTCTAATATTTTTACTTCGGGTTCTTATCGGTCATCAGAATCATAATTTTTTTCTGGAGAAAAATCAACCTCCTATCAAGTGGGAACGTTGGTCAAATTATGTTTGCATGGATGTGAGTATAAATTTATGAACATTATATATATATATATATATATATATATATATATATATATATATATATATATATATATATGTAAAATAAACAGTAAGTTTTACTAACCTCTACACATCTGTTTGATGATTGCGTCAATATTTATTATAATCTATTTATCATTGACTTACCATCTGTTATTAATTGGCTATTAATTATTGGTTTAACATTTATTGTTATTAATGTACTCAGTAAAAGTTAATATACACTCGTCGGAAAGTCAAAAAATATATTAACAATTTAGATTTTTACACCAATCTAATAATATTTATATTATCTAATTTATATTTATCATCTAATTAATTGCAATCTTAAAAAAGCTAACAACAAAGTTGTTGTACTTTCCTAGAATTGCTAATTTATTCTTATGTAGTGGAAAAACAATGATACATGAAAAAATTTTTAAAGATTCAAAAAATCGATACCTTTTTACTTTTCTATACTCTCCTACATCCTGCATTATCTAGGTGTTATCTTTCATGAGAATCGTCGATTCAAGTAGCACCTTCAATATGCTGGCAAAAAGGATAGTAATGCTTTGGGAGAGCAGTTCACCCCGATCAGGAGCTTAATTTCAGAACAATGCGGGTTCTATACTAGGGTGTATGCGAAGCTGTAATGCTGGATGTTGCACCTGTCTGGGCTCATAGAGGGAGGTTTATTATAGGAATACTTTGTTGAGAGCTCAGAGTCTCCTGTTATGTGAGAGTGGTGCATACAGGATTTTCTCTCGAGAGGCGGTTCTTCTTATTTCTGGTCCTTTCTTCTTTGATTAAAATGATTTGAAACTGACTTTTTGTTCCTTAAGTAATCAGGAATAAAATAATACAATACAGTGTGAGCAGTTTTTTTTTATTGCTTTAATGGTTATGGATTAAATATATTCTGTAATTGGTTAGTTCGATAGTAAATAGCGTTTATTGAAGATGTAACGAAAAGGTTTTCGGATCTGTTAACCGAATTCAACAACACAAAAATTTTAATTTCTTACAAAAGTGGAAGGTTTTTTTTATGAAGATCACAAATTAGCACAAAATAAATATATTTAATATTCACCTCCTCCTCAAAATGATATATTTTAGCTATATCTTGCTTCAGAAAAGGAGCTAATGGGGTTTTTTTAAATCTATTTTCTTCATCGATCCTCAAACTACTAAAAATATTTTGCTCATCCCCTTCCGAGAAAATTACAACTTCTTTTATTTATGAATATCTTTAAAAAATCAAAAAAACTTTTAAATTTATTGTCAGCACTAAGATATTTTCTTAAAAATTCATTTTACCTCTTCCCCTTGAGTACGGGAGCCCCAAAATGAAAAAAAATATATATATATTTTTCAAAAATGAAATTAATAATTTGACCGTCGTAGTAGGGAAAGTTATGCAATTCATTGCCGGTTTTCTTTGATAAGAAAAAAAAGAGGGGCAGATTAACAACGCATATTTTTTTCTACAATATATACCATTTTATTACAATGTTCTATTTATAAAAACGAATTCACTTTTATTTTTTAAATTATGTAACATAAAACAAAAATTAGTTGTATTGATTAGGTTTGAGCAGATGGTTTGAAATCCATCATTTACTGGAGTGTAAATGATTTATAGTTATTTACTGGAGTGTAAATGATTTACACTTCTATAGACAAGGTAATTAATTAAAGGGAAATGATATTTATACTTAAATTGAACAAATTAATTTTTAAATTTATTATTTTTGCCTTTTATGCCAAGTTGCCAAATTACTTTGTTAACGATTGAAAAGATAAAGTTATAACAGTTCCATAAATAAGGTAAAAGTAGAATCAGTTCACTTGATTTGATTATTTCTTCATACCACTTCCTTTGTTCTTTATTTCTTTAATTTCAAAATATTCCATACACATTACATTTCTAATTATTTGCTTTGCTAATTTTAAACTTTTTTTCCCTATTATTATTACCTTGTTTATTTCTTTCCATTATTAAAATTACCTATCTCTATGTTGCTTAATTCTAAATCCTTACATTTTACTTTTAAATCGTTCTTAAAAATTATGCATAAAAACGATTTACTTTAAAACTTATTTATCTGTTTGTTCAATGGTCTATTGATACAATGTCAAGAGATTTCTGGCCTTCCAGCACAATGTTTCGTCGTACATGTATCTATAAGCAATCAGTACTTTACATGCACTTAAATGTTCCCAATTCATAACAGAATCTTTACTTCTACAGATAAAACACAGGAGATGCGAAGAATTTTTATTCTGAAAAGATGTTCTACAAGAAAGTCATGACCTATAGTCACCCTGAAGACTGCCACAGATTTCCTTCGAGGGTTGTCAGGAATTATATTCTTGCCATTAATTAGATATATTGTTTACTTACATCTGAGTTGTTAGAAAATTCAGAAACTTTCGTTCAAATCTTCGGTTTCTAACATTTTTAATGAATTTAAGACGAGTTACATGTTTTAGTCATCGTTATTCGGGTTTCTCAGGAATGGTCGGTCTGAGACTGTAAAAGACTACACTTCATTTACATGTCATACATTTCATCCTTATCTCATGATATTCGGGTTCCTGGATTCGATAATGCCTTCTCATTTCCTTCAATTCCAATCCGGGGTGGTATCCATTCAAAGATAACTGAAACGTCAACTTCACCTATAGACTGCCTAATTTCAGATATTCATGACATTATTGAGAGGCGAAAGAACTAGATCGCTTGGAGGGCAGATTTTTTCGTCCCCCCTTGTACTGTACCTACGTTGGACTATCTCTCAGCACAGGGGGATGTCCTTTAACTCAAACGACCTTTCCCACCTACCGGATGTACGTCCGGCATGGCAGCTCGGGCCGTCGGTTGGATCTTTATTTTTAGTCCTTCTCGACTACCTCTGACTGAGAAGACGGGGGTAATTCCGGGTCCCGCTATGCCGTTCCCGTGGCCCCCGCCCAAGCATCCGGGACTTGGTCTTAACTTGTTTGTTTACCACTCTAACGGGAGAACCATTACTGGCCCTCCCACCGGTTTGGTCTTTTTTCATTCCCTTACCCAAGGCATCATTCCACTTCGTGCAAAACTCTATAAGTCGGTCCCCTCTTTCATTCCTATTGCCCAGCCTGTATTCACCCACTGTATTTCCTTCTTTGCCTTTTCCAATGCTTGCATTCTAATCTCTTGCTTCGTCAATTTCTTCGTATACACACTCTACCTCATCATTGTCATGGGCGCTTGTAGGTATATAGACGTTAACAATCGTTGTCGGTTTAGGTTTCGAATTTATTCTTATTACAATGGTTCTGTCGCTATGCATTTTGAAGTACTCTACTCTCTTCCTTATCTTCTTGTTCATTATGAAACCTACTCCTGCCTGCCCATTATTTGAAGCTGAGTTAATTATTCTAAAATCACCTGATCAAAAGTCGTTTTCCTCTTCCCACTGAACCTCGCTAATTCCTACTACATCTATATTTATCGTATCCATTTTCCTCTTTAAATTTTCTAAACTACCAACCTTTTTTAGACTTCTAACATTCCTCGTAGAATGTTATTTTTTAATTTTCTGATGATCCCTTCCTTAGTAGTCTCCACCCGGAGATCCGAACGGGGGACTAGTTTACCTCCGGAATATTTTACTAAGGAAGGCGCCTCCTCCATTGCTATATGAAAATGCAGAGAGCTACATTTTCTTGGAAAAAAGCAGCTGTAGTTTTTCATTGCTTTCAGCTACGCAGTACTCAGAGGACTGAGTGATGATATGGACGTTTAAGTCGTCCTGACCTACGCCCTTAACAACTAAACTACAGCTGCTGCCCTCTTTCAGGAATCATTTCTTAGTCTGGCTCTCAACAGATACCTCTCCGATATGGTTGCACCTTCGGTCCAGCTACTCTGTATCACTGAGCACTCAAGCTCCCTCACCAACGGCAAGGTCTCATGATTCATAGAGGGAGTATTACTACTAAAAATATTTTTAGCGTATTATTTGTATTTATAGCCATTTTTATATTATATTTACTAAAGAATTGTTTAATCGGGTAAACGTTTTTCCCAGTAAATGTTAATTTACTCCATTTAAAGGTTTCTTTATCGTTTGTAGTTTTAATTTCATTTATTTATATTCATTTTTTTGATCATTTCTTTTTTTACCGGTTATTTTCTGCTATGGGAACCCAATTTACGGGCGCCGAAGCAGTGTCGGACTCGCTAACAGGTTCCGCAAGCTGTGACAGAAAATGCGTATGTATTCCTGCGCACTACCGACTAAACCTCCACCCCTGGCGACCCCACCTCCTGGGAAATGAACTTAGACTCCTAACCTTTGACAAAACTTGTGATCTTTGACTCTGATCCTTGAACCTAGCCTAATCTAAGGAAAAAATGTCAGTGTTATAATTATAATTATGTATATTATAAGAAAGCATAAGAATATATAATCTGAATAACCCATAGCAGAGAATTTCCTCGGCATTTGATAACGACGATTTTTTTTTGCCCTGTAAAGGAAACGGAATAACATGATTAAAAGTAAAATAATTTGTATTTATCGAAATAAACTAGAATTATAACAAACTTACGTACAAAGATTCACTTACAAATACTACCGTACGTTTTGCAAGACCGCGAGGGCGTTTGCCAAGTTGGCTTAAAGAACGCAAGAAAAAAAAGAATTAAGTTAATTTAAAATAATTCAACATTATTAGTTTCAACTATAAATTATTAGTTTTGTCAGAAATTCATAAACCAAAGGCAGGCTACTTAAAAATATTACCATTTACTAATTAAAAATTTAAACTTCTCGTTCTGCTGCCAGCTATTTTTTACTGCATTCTGGACATAATTAACCGATTTAATCCAGTCCTCTCTATTCAGTATACAAATAATACCTTCTCTTTTAATTCATTCTGAACCAGAAGAACCAGTATTTGGAGAATCCAACATGTATCGTGAACATTAAAAAGGGAGGATATGTGTCTTTCGACGGTCAAAAGACACAAGTTGAATAGGGAGGTCGAAATTCGACCCCTCTATTTAACCTACCTCTTGCTTTGAATAATGTTTTATTAAAATTACTGTTTTAATAATTTACACTTTTTTCACCCGAATTTAAATTTAATTTATGGTATATACTGTGATACAACGCCCATCAAACCCTCTAAAACCAAACTACTTTGCATTTCTCGTTCTTTTTCTCTAGATAAAGCTTAAAATTGACCTATCCATCTCTGTCATTTGTATCAATACCATTTCTAATAATATTCATCGGCTCTTTGTGCCATCTCATGTTCTTGACTGCTATAATTAAAAAGGTCAGCACAACATACTTTTATGCGCATTGGAGAGATGTATAAAATATTCTTGGGAAATTAGCCAAAATTACACATTTAGAGAAAGAAATAAAGAGGAAAACAATATGTAAAACGAAAAGTACTATGCAATAAATATTAAGTTAGTTCAATATAAATATAAAAAATTTTGCTGGATCGTGAATATTAATGTAGTGTGACGTGGCTGGTGAGTTTGACTGTTGTGGAATAAAAATGGATGTAAAATCTGGATTTCGGTGTGGATGAATATTTTCCTCTTCCGGTTCTTTATGAATAATTTGAATAATAGGAGTGAGTGGTGGAGAGAGTGGTGGAGAGAGGATTGAGTTGTGGTGAGAGGCGAGGAGATAGTGAGATAGGTATCGATAGTGGTGCAAAGATTGGGAGAGAGAGTTTAAAATTTTGATTAAGAGTAGAGTTGGGCGGAAGAGGTTTGCGCAAAATTTTATTTAGCACATCATTTATGCTATTGATGTAGATAAAGGCATTCGGCCAGGTTTTTTTTTGAAGTTGCTACAAAACGTATGCGATTTAGTAAACAAAAAATAGACAACGTGTTCTCTGCTCGGGAAAAATTTGAATGAAATATTTTTTTGACGATCGCTTTGGGAATTGATTTCTGCAAGTTTTTTCTGGGCATTTCTAATTGAAAAAGAATTACATTTAAGTCTCTCCTCTTTCGGTAATTTTGCAAACATTTTTCTGAATGAAATACAAAAATATCAAAACACAAAACAATTAAATTACCGCGTCTCCTGAAAAGATAGGATCCATAAAAATCAGATATTTATTCTTATTACTGTATATAACATTATACGCTACTAAATTTATTCATTAAATAAACTCAAAATCGAAAAATAAATAAAAAAAAAACAAATCTAATATTAACATACATAATTTAACAGATAGGAATATTTGTTTTTCAAATAATTGTTACCCAAAAGTAAATACATTTTACTTAAATGTAATATATTTTCGCTTATTTAATTCAATGATACTAACTATAACCCGCGTACATACCTTATTTAATTCGTGCGGGTGTGGTGGTACTAGCGGCGACGGTTGGCACAAATTAAACTAATGTAATTTCAAAACTTACATATAACAAATTTCGCTTGTACGGTAGGCAAGTTGGTGTAGCGGCGAGGTTTAACGTACCTAGTCAACCGTGCCATCGAAGTCGAGACCCAGTCAGACCGAGTTATTTTTTTACATTTTAAATATTATTCATTTATATACTTTTACCGGTAACTTATGACGTCACAACATAACAGTTTAAAGCATATTTTGAAGCTGGGGTACGATTTTGCAAAAAATTGTTTTTTAAAAATGTTATTCTTTGATTTTCAAATAAAAATATGACCTTAATTAAGCGAAATCTCAAGATACTGTTGGTTACCATGCTGTAGCCCCATATATATAAATAATCTGACCAAGTTTGGTCAAAATCGGTCCATAGTTTAGGAGATATAAGGTGATAACGAAGATTAACATCCGGAAAATTTCAATCTGGTTTTAGGTAGATTTCATAAGAAAGTAATGGTACCATGATTCGACTTCAGGAAAATTTCGACGTATCTTTCCGTTTCAGACCCCCATACTCCAAAATCACCCTCAGAAATTTATATCGTATAAATGTCTGTATATATATTTCACTTTCTTGTGAACACGATAACTGCGTAATTTTGCGCCAATCGGTTTCAAATTCATACATAAAATATAACGATCCAAAATCTCGGTCGAGTTCGTTAATGGGCAAAATCGGACCGTGGGGATGGAGATGGAGGCCTTTTTCGAAACACAAAATATCACTCTAACTAAAATAACTAAAATATCTATCGCTATAACTAAAATATCTTGTGAAGTAAAATATCGAATTCGTGTTTAAAGTTCCTATTATTCTTTGGATAAAGGCCTAAAAGGTATCTAAGTAAAGTTTTTTGATATCACCAACCATTGGCCCAGGGGGTGGAAAAAATGATGTTCTGAAGACAAAAAACATACCTCTCTTAATAGGCACAGTATCGAATCGGTTTAAAGTGGTCGTTAGTCCTCTAAACATTACCTAAACCTTTGTCTGAAACGATTTTTGATATGACCAACCCTTAAGGTAAGGGATGACCAAAATATTGCTGAAATTGTAAGAAGATAGGTCTTATGTTAAACCATTGTCGTATTGAGTAAATTTGAAGTTTTTCTTAACTTTAAGGTGGAAATGTTTTTTATTCTCCTACTTAGCACCGGTGGTGTGCCGAAAGGAATTTTTTGGATTCCATTGGTGTCAAAACGTCAAGATCCGGTGAAAACCGCATATGCCCAAAATTGGACCGATTACAATACTTTTTCTTCTTTAGCTATAGCGCTATCTAGACTGGATAGTAAGATAATACTTTGGCTTACGAGAAAGAATCTTGTTATATTTTAATAATAAAATACCGAAATATTTTAAAAATAAAATTAAAAAATTATTTTTACTGAAAATAAAATTACTGTCCATGAAGTTTTAAATACTAAACATTAAAAAAAAATAATTTTCATTAACATTTTCGATAATAAAATTTTTGATTTACCTCCAATTTTGATGAAATTTGCAATATACCTTAATTAGGACGTAAGTTATTCGTTAACAATTGAAATTTTTCATCGGAAAAGCCTTTCATCTGAGGTACATTCCTTTATAAGTTTCACAATACCGTCATCAAAAGATTTTATAATTCAACACTGTACAAATGCAATAGATATTTTTTTCCAAATAAATTATTAATGTATACAATTATGGACTCAGCATAATAATTGTCCAATTTATTGTTAATTAAATGAGGTTAGCGAGATTTTTAAATTATGTTGATATCATATGAAGTTCAGTGCAAGGGACCTTGACCTAAACCAAACTTAATTAGATTTCACTTAAACCAAGATATTCACGCCGTAAATAAAGTATATTGAAAATTTACCAAAAGCCGCATTTTATGCCTGACTTAACTTAATCTAGTCTTAAGTGAATCTAATCATATACTTAACCTAGGTTTTACTGAAACCAAATTATTCAGTCCAAAATAATGTGTATTACACTTTTACAATAATGAATTACGAAATCTTTGGTGACAGAAATCGAAGGAGAGTCTGTTGTCCAGTCAATGGGGGAAATAAGATCGATTTTTAAAGGTAATTAATTAGTAAAGTTTAGGGAAGTTCATGGGGTTGCAGATAGGGTAAATATAACCGTATCTACAACCCACTTCACTTACTACTGTGACGTCACCGGATAGGATTTATATGCGACAGGAAAAAACCTCCGCTAACTGGACAAAATGGCGGCTGTTCAAAGGTGGTGAAGCATGGTTTTTCAATTTTGTTGGCCAAAGTAAATTTCTTAGGAGAAAAAGTTCTGAATAAAAGTTGTACCTATAATTTAAGCCCTTATACGTTGAATTTCGTTAATTAGTTACTGTAAAAAGCCGAAAAGCCGTTAAAAAATGGCCGTTCTTTTTTTTGCAAAGCCCCCTATTTTTTGCATAAATAACGTTTTTATTATTTTTATTGTTTTAAGTTTAGCTTTTGGAATTCTGAATTCAATGAGTGGTTACGCAAGAAAATTGGTTCATTCAATTGCTGAGATATTGTAATCTGTTTATAAAAAGACACTTCAGGTAACTGTAATTATTTTCGCATTTAAGAATTGTTTTTTGTTCATTTCAAATGATATATATTCTTCAAGACTTGAACTCAAATGGTGAAAAGTTTTAGACAATTATTAACTTAAAACTTGTTTAAACATCTTTATGCTTCAGCTTTATTCGCGCGCGATTGGAACAGTCGCGCGCGAATAAAGCTGAAGCACTAACTTCAAATCGTAGGAGTGGGCAAAAATCGCTCCATCTCCGCGAACTTCGGGCAGATCAAGATAATTTGGCACTTACGTATTAGCCCGTCGGCCACAATGATCTCGTACTTCAAAGGTACGGAATGATTAACGTATTTTACATACTAAAAATATAAGCATTATTGTTTATAATTATAGATATAAATTAACCAAACTTCTCAAGAAAGTGTAGTAAATCAAAACCCCTCTTGATTTACTTAAAAATAAAGAAACAAATTCTGAAATTTAATAAGCCTCTAATGAAAACATAACCTACCTCTCTCTGCTCTAGTCCACTTTTGAGAGCGAGGTCATTGCCTACATTCTCCCACAACGCAGCTCCATCACAGTTTTCCACACATTCACCTCATCCTAACAGCGAATATCTAAGCTAACAGGGGCTCGATACCAAAACGCTTATCTTATCGAAGTAAGCACCAATAGCCACCCGGATTGCCATTCTATCAATACATCAGTGACAGAATTATACCTCCTCAGCCATCTTCTGCAGGACTAAGAATCTAAGGAAGCCAGTAACTTTATATTCCATTCCCTTTTGGTTTTCCAATTAAGATACAGATCAAAACCAAAACTGGTCCTCGCAAACTCTCTGGCTACTTAGGCACGTTCAGCCTCGTACCTGGGGCAGTCATATGACATGGCACACATCATCAATAGCCTTATACTCCGGATACAAACCTGAATTAATCAAATTACAGACTATAACGTAATACAATTTTTTTTTTAATTAATAAAAAAGATTCATCCACAAATATTTATGTTAGGATAAAAGTAATTTCAACGGATAATATTGCAATTTGTGCGTGTGGTATGAAAAATAATGAAAGCTTAATATTATTATATTAAATAAAATATTTTTTTCCTTTTAATATTTATGATAATATGATTAAAAATTTTAATGGTTCATCGGTTCAAATAAAACTAACGATTTTATAGATTAATTACTCCATAACGTAATAATTTCATTATGAATGTAGCAAATTAATAGTAGAAGAATATTTCTACAAAATACACAACACTTTTACTGTAGTAAAGAAAAAAGATACGCTAACGTAACATGGTAATGTTAACGTTTTTAAATGTTTTTAGGATACAGTACGTAAAGTATGGTCGGTTGACGCTTTTAATTGGACTTGTATCAATGATACAAGCTTGATTTAGTTCATCTAGATCGAGCTTTCTTTTTCATCTATTAAATGAAGTCTATACACAGTACGGTACGATTTTTATCGGTACTAATTGAGAAACACAGAACAGAAAGACGAACTATTTTGTAACTTATTTAATCGAACAGAAATATTTAATCCATTTAGTTACAATACTAAAATAACTAGGACTCATTAAGAATAATAATTTTACAATATCACTCCGATTTTCAATAGGTGAAAATTTGAATTCTCCGGTAAAGATGAATAACCGACCGGCGTGCTGACATAAGAAGTAGATTAGCCCGTGCTGTACAAGGCACTTTTCTGAAGGATTTTAATAGACAAGAACAAAAACACTTGAAAGTTTTTGTTTTGCAACCCTTCCTAATGATGAATAAATTTTGCACACAGTTTTTACACTGCACCTTAAGCGATATCAATTCAGCAGTAAGCTCCGCGAGTTAAACAATAATTGTAAGGTTATTCTGCTCGTAACATTTATGTTCATTCTATGCTTATACGCGTATTAATTTTTATTATTATTATTTTCATATTAAACTGTGGTTACGCTGTAAATTTATGAATAATTTTAGTGAAAATAATTAAGGCCAAGGAAAATATTTTAATGGTAATACATGAACGAAATATTGATTTTTCTATCTACACAAGAAAAAAAAAATGGAAACCTTTCATCTCCTATAACAATGAAAGCATTTTAAAGAGAGAAAAAAAAGAAGAAAAATCAGTCGCTTAAAAATGACATAACAAATATAAAACGTACCAAAGTAGTTTAGCCCGTGAGTTATCTCAACATCGTCATAAAACTACGAGTTGTTTTTTATCTTGTGAGGTTTTATTATTTAAACTTTTTTTTTGCACGTAATTAGACAATGCGTTACGTTAGTAAAATTTTTAATTAAATACTCATATATAAATATAATTTTATAATAATATAGTTTTGTTTTATTCTGGTATTTATTTTAAAATTCATCACAATTTATTACACTGAAAAAAATAAAACAAGATATTTTTGGGAGTTTATATGAATATTGTTCAACAACCATGTAAGTAGATATAATAAAGATAATCTTAAAAAGGATAGAAGCTGTCTTTTAATCATTATATTTGGTAATTAGACTTATCGATCCATTATTCGATAATGATCCATTTTCGAATAATGGATCAAAAAGTTATAAAGGAAAAATATTGAAAGTAATAAAAAAAAAACCGATGTGGACACCACATAACTTCCTTGTACGCCTATTAAATTACATATACACATTTGTTTTTTAAATGAAAAGTACATAAACTTTTATTTCATTATTAACTTTTGATATTTTTTTAATTGTTATTATTGAATTATTATTTATTGTACAATTTTTTTTACAGTCAGGGGTTAATAAATGATCAATCAATATATGAAAAAATCAATATATTTAATTTGATCAATCATGAAAAATCAATATATTTAAATTAAAAAAAAGCTAAAAAAAAGAGATAAAGATGTTATCGAACCGATGTGCCTTCCCCTTGTATGAACCAAGTATTTCATTAATTAAAATTTTATTTGGCTATAACTCTGGGACCAATATCGTTGGCTATAACTCTGAAAACAAGTACCACTTATATCGTTGAAAAGTTCTCAATGAGGGATTATTACTGCAGTTAAGAAAAAGTCAAAATCCAATTTTTTTGGATTTTGGGCACATACATACATTTGGGTATGTACATATTTACATACATACGTACAGATATCACGCCGAAACTAGTCAAAATGGATTCAGGGATGGTCAAAATGGATATTTCCGTTAAAATCTGAAAACCGAAATTTTTCACGATCACAATACTTCCTTTACTTCATACAACGAAGTAAAACAACAATATTTATTTGTTTAATTTATGACTAAGATGAAAAATGAATTTTAAAACTTAATAAAAATATTAAGCTCGAACTGAATTCAAACCCAGTACCTGAATAAAAGTAAATTATTCTAAATGCAAGCATAAATTAAATTATATATTAAAAATCTAACTATGATTAAATATTTGTAAGGTTTATAATAATTCTTTTTTTTCATATTTTACATTTCTTTATACACATTTTTTCTTTTTGTACGTATTTTTTTTCATTTCAAATATTTTTTTCTCTAAGAATTATAATATTTAATAATAATGAAATCGACCAGTCAACTGCTGATTTTTTTTAATATCTAAAAAATAAGTAATTTCTAATTTCGCCGATCTCTTTGGCGTCCTCGTCATTATTCTAAAAGATTAAGGGTTCAAATTCCGGTCAACTGTGGTGGCTTTTATCAAATTAGTCAGATATTAAATATTGTTACTGCTGTTAGGATGTGTTTCTTAAAAAAATATTATTGAAGTGAAGACTGGTGATCACTAAAATATTGAATTTTATTCATAGATATTAATCTTAATTATATAATTAGATTAATTATATATATTGACCGTTTTGTGGCCCTTGATTTGATTCTCCGATTGTTTTAAGCTATTGGCGGTTCCAGTAGATCAATTAGGTTCGAGGTATGGAAATTTTCGTGTTTCCAGCATTTTTCTTACTGCGTTATATTATAGGGAGAACCGATGTTCGCTCGATTAAGAGTTGACGAAGAATTTTACTTGAGGTCTCATTAGGTGTGACTTGATTCTCCGAGAGTTTTAAACCGTTGCTCGTTACAGTAAATAAATTAGGGCTCGAGTTATTGCAATTTTCGTGTTTTTTACCGTTTTGCAATATAAGGATGATATTTCATAGACAAAATAAAAGGGTCAAATAATGGTGTTACATAACTTCATCATGAGATTTTTATCTCAGAACTTATATTTGATGTACTAATACTATTTGCTTGCTAAACCTGTTTCTTAGCCACTTCAAATTTTATGGGGCGTTATAGGTTATTTTTGGGTTCAATGCCCTTAAATAATTTAATTTCTAATAAATTGATATGGTTAATATATTATTTCGAATTTAATTACACAAATTTTAATCAATGTTTTGGTAATCAAGAACGGTTTAGTTAAACGTATTAATTAAAATTTATCCACTACTTCGTTGCCTGAAGCCATTCCAGTTCTAAATTAACTGAGGTGAGTTTATTTGTCTAAAAGTAACTACATCGCCATGAATCATGCGATTTGAAATGGACTTGCCAATTAAATATTGGAAAACTTCAAGACGACTAAAATAAATATTAATTATTAAATATTATAAAATTTAATATTTAATTAATAAAAAAATAAAAATCTGCTTGGAAATATATGGAAATAAAAATACTATTTGTATTTTTGTGTACAATGTTTTACCGTAAGATGACGTATCTTTAGAAGTAACACCGTATTCAGAGAGGTTAATATTGATTTCAGCTTGGCATTTTAAATGAGAAGGATGCGTGTTCATATGATTGTAACTGAAAGCCTCCACTACTTCTGGAGATTTACTCGTACATACTCATCATATGCGCAGTGAATTTCTGCGCAATGCATTTGTTCTAAAAACATAACAGAAGCTTGTATGAACATTGCAATTTTTTTTAAAAAAAGAATCCGTATAAATGTATTACTCTACATAAATCTTTTAGGTTTTAGTATCGTATTTGCTGATATGTAGACTATAAGAATAATTTTAAGGGCCAGTTTGTTGAATTGTATAATCTGGATGAAGGAGAAGGATTGAAACACACAAATTAAAAAAAAAAACAACAAAAAAAAACAACGGGGCGTTATTATTTCACTGAATACGTACTCTGCGTAAGCCCTATTGAAAATTTCCATTATATCCTTTAGTATTTGTACAGTTAAATCATTAAATATATAATTAATTATAAGTCAATAGTTTAATTCTTTAAATATTACTGCAGCGTTTGACTTTTCATCCGAACGTTTTTTCTGGTAAAAAGATTCCGAGTTTTAAATCCGGATAGGTTTAATAATTTTCACTGTAGAAAAGAACCGGAATAAAGCTTACTTCAGTTATCTTTACTTGTATGTCGGAGCATTAGTCAACTATATCAGGCCTAAAAGATTTCTAAGGAAAGATAATTTTCTAAGAAAAATTAGGAAACCAGGTAATTGAGATTATATATTATATAAACTATTTAAAAATAATTATTATTATATATCAAATGAAGCATGCGAAAGAAAGTGCGAAATTACCGTTGTAATAAAATGTTTAATTTTGGATGAAAATAAAATCGATTGAATTATTAACATTACTCTAAAATATAATTAATTAAATCAAACTGTCAGAAGCTGCCATTTAAAATCGATTAAAAGACTATAAATTAAATTTTTAATTTTATAAAGTATTTTCGAGTAATTAAGTCATTATCTTTTTAAAAAAAGAGGTTAATTTATTAATTGTTTATATTTTATAATTGTACATTTATTTAATATGATGAATTTTACATTAGTAGAAGTTTAAGAAATGTTCAGTTATTCATTTTTCATTAATTATTATTAGATTATTAAAAAAATTATCTTCGTTTTCGGAACAGCATTTTTACATCATGAAATCATTAAATCTTGTGACAAAGTTCAAACAATGTTTGCAATGTATATCGTATTTGAATCCCGCCGGGCTAATCTAGTGGTTAAACTCAATATCGTAAAATCAGCTGATTTTCGAAGTCGAGAGTTCTAATGTTCGATTCTTTGTAAAAGCAGTTGCTTTTAGATTTGATTTTTGTTTAGATCCAAAAGCAGTTTCTTTTGGATTTGATTTCTAGACTGTGGATACATTCTTATTTCAATTAACCATACGTCTCGGGAGGGGTCATAGTTCAAGACTATTTTTAGTGGTACATTTACAGTTACATTGGACTTCGTCTGCAGCTACGTCAGGCCTGTAAAGTCGGTAGCGGTGATTGGAGTTACTAATCTATACACTTTCATCCATACCCGGTAGTGGCTGGAAAAACTGGTTGGAGAAAACACAATTATATATGGATATATTGCTATTAACTCACGCATAAGCAAATGTGAAAATATTAAATCAAGTTTTTACTTACTCAGGCTCTTTTTCTATATTTAATTTATTAATACGGTAAGAGGGCTTGTATAATCTTTAATCCTTCAAAATTTAATATTTTGTATACATATATCGTTATTTTTTGTAAAGTTTGTCGTTGGATATTGAAAATTTATTACCGGAAAAAAATTAATAAAAATAACCATGAAAAATTTCAGGAATATTATAATTTTTTTCTGAAAACGAGAAAGTAAAAATTATATTTACAAAAAATAAGTCGTCTCCTTTAACGCGTTATATAGCTTATCATCACAATTTATAAGAAACATTAAGGTAATAAATTAATCGGCGTATAAAAACACCTGAAATCTGAGGATCTGCTTAATGGTGGGCGGACAGATCTTTAGCAACTGATGGTGATTTATCATTCAAGCATAGAATACTAGAGCGGTCGTGCAGATTATACAGATATGGAAGAAGAGAAAATGGTTATACGTCCAAAAGAAAATAAGTAGTAAATTATGAATAATTAAATTATTAATCAGATTTTTAATCTGAGTTTGGAACCATGTAATGATAGGATTGCTTAAAGGATAACAAATTTATAACTCTTGCTAATACGTTATCTAATTTGCACAATTAGGCTATGAGTATTTAATGACAAAATTATTTCTATTATATAGAGCTGAATAACATTATTAAAGAAAAATTACTAAATATTTCACTGGTTACGATCTCTAAATACGAAAATCACTTTTAATGAAACCGTTATGTCTGTCAACTTCCCTGAGTCGCTTCGTTCAATAACAACTTACCATGTATTTATATACTACATTGTATATATGTCATTGTATATATGAAGAAGAGGAAGTTGAGGAGGATGAAATGGGAGAAACAATACTGAGATCTGAATTTAAGAGAGCATTAAAAGATTTAAATGGCAGAAAGGCTCCTGGAATAGACGGAATACCTGTAGAATTACTGCGCAGTGCAGGTGAGGAAGCGATTGATAGATTATACAAACTGGTGTGTAATATTTATGAAAAAGGGGAATTTCCGTCAGACTTCAAAAAAAGTGTTATAGTTATGATACCAAAGAAAGCAGGGGCAGATAAATGTGAAGAATACAGAACAATTAGTTTAACTAGTCATGCATCAAAAATCTTAACTAGAATTTTATACAGAAGAATTGAGAGGAGAGTGGAAGAAGTGTTAGGAGAAGACCAATTTGGTTTCAGGAAAAGTATAGGGACAAGGGAAGCAATTTTAGGCCTCAGATTAATAGTAGAAGGAAGATTAAAGAAAAACAAACCAACATACTTGGCGTTTATAGACCTAGAAAAGGCTTTCGATAACGTAGATTGGAATAAAATGTTCAGCATTTTAAAAAAATTAGGGTTCAAATACAGAGATAGAAGAACAATTGCTAACATGTACAGGAACCAAACAGCAACAATAACAATTGAAGAACATAAGAAAGAAGCCCTAATAAGAAAGGGAGTCCGACAAGGATGTTCCCTATCTCCGTTACTTTTTAATCTTTACATGGAACTAGCAGTTAATGATATTAAAGAACAATTTAGATTCGGAGTAACAGTACAAGGTGAAAAGATAAAGATGCTACGATTTGCTGATGATATAGTAATTCTAGCCGAGAGTAAAAAGGATTTAGAAGAAACAATGAATGGCATAGATGAAGTCCTACGCAAGAACTATCGCATGAAAATAAACAAGAACAAAACAAAAGTAATGAAATGTAGTAGAAATAACAAAGATGGACCACTGAATGTGAAAATAGGAGGAGAAAAGATTATGGAGGTAGAAGAATTTTGTTATTTGGGAAGTAAAATTACTAAAGATGGACGAAGCAGGAGCGATATAAAATGCCGAATAGCACAAGCTAAACGAGCCTTCAGTAAGAAATATAATTTGTTTACATCAAAAATGAATTTAAATGTCAGGAAAAGATTTTTGAAAGTGTATGTTTGGAGTGTCGCTTTATATGGAAGTGAAACTTGGACAATCGGAGTATCTGAGAAGAAAAGATTAGAAGCTTTTGAAATGTGGTGCTATAGGAGAATGTTAAAAATCAGATGGGTGGATAAAGTGACAAATGAAGAGGTATTGCGGCAAATAGATGAAGAAAGAAGCATTTGGAAGAATATAGTTAAAAGAAGAGACAGACTTATAGGCCACATACTAAGGCATCCTGGAATAGTCGCTTTAATATTGGAAGGACAGGTAGAAGGGAAAAATTGTGTAGGCAGGCCACGTTTGGAGTATGTAAAACAAATTGTTGGGGATGTAGGATGTAGAGGGTATACTGAAATGAAACGACTAGCACTAGATAGGGAATCTTGGAGAGCTGCATCAAACCAGTCAAATGACTGAAGACAAAAAAAAAAAAAAAAATGTCATAAACATATCATTTCAACAGACACTATACAAGTAATTTTACTACAAAATATCCTTTCATTAAATCGGTGTAACAGACACGATAGTTTACAGTTTTTGACGTCGTAGTAATGAGATTTTGTCGCAAAAAATTTTACTGTGTTCCACTGGGCCAATCAGAAAACACCAACGCTCTTTTAAAACAGTTGGAAAAGGATAGATATTTTTTATTTATTATTTTTTTCATGTGATCTTATCATTAAAAGTTCTGTGTAAACGCAAAAAATGCGTTTACACGGAACTTTTAATGATAATTTAAGTGAAGAAAAAACAAATGTTATTTCGCTCATTGATATTTATTTTCTCATCCTACGTTTACAAGTTTTATTAACAAATTGTAAGTGAAATATTAATTTCCGCTTTGAATAATAATCATGGTAGAGCGTAACTTGGATTTTAGGAAAAAAAAAAGAAGTGTTTTTCATTTTTTGTGAAACAGTGAAGCTAAAAGATTTATCTATTTAAAAAAAAAAAAAAAATAAATAAATCATTGTAGGTGTCAAACCACTGTTCCATATCATTTCACTAAGGTTGCTTTTACCAAGATGGAATCAATTTTCGGTATTGTATTACGCCTGGACGAAAGTACTTTGGTGTTAGGGGATATGTTTGTCCCTTAATATTACAGAACGGATTCGTCATTTTTGCTAAAATAGATATCAACAATTGTCTTAGTTTTAAGACGATTCTGAGTAAATTATTATATATAAGTGGTAACTCCTCACATTTATATAAATAAAAAAACAAAAAAGTGTTTGAAATTAATTATTTACCACATGAGTATATCAAAGAAAAGTGATTGAAAATAGCAAAGATGTATATAACAAATCTATGTCAATAAAGAACAATGATTTAACGATAAGGAAGTTAAATGATAACGGTCTTATTACTACCCTATTGAATACTTTAAGTTCTAATCTATTTTAATTTTCATTTTTCTACGCCCTGACGATGAAGGGTTTCCTTGAAAAAATATTAAGATAACAACAGTAAACAATAAAGAGTTGGCGGTTAAAGTAAAAAAAAAAAAATAATTTTTTTATATATAAAACTAAATTTAAACTCTGTTCTCTTTTCATTAATGTGTGTGTGTGTGTGTGTGTGTGTGTGTGTGTGTGTGTGCGGGCGTGTGTGGCGTATTAATGAATGGAAGTGAATATTTTACACCAATTTGAGCACTTTAAGTACTAATCTATTTTAATTTTCATTTAAAAAATATTTTCAAAAGATTTAAAATATTATCTCCGATCTAGCAGTGAATTCCGGATAATTGGATCACTTCGGGACCGAACCATACAGCTCTATTAAAAGGTTGGTCCTATTAAACGATATTAATGAAAAATGAGGAGATATACAGAACAGTACCTAATAATTATTAAACAAACACTATTTAACGTCTTATCATTTGGAATATTATTTTTAATTCTTTATTAAAAATACATAAACAAAACTATTAAATGTCAGAGTGATTAAGCTGTTTTTATTGTCTTACATCATTAACAAAAATTAAAGCTTGATAAATAAAATAGAATTACAAATTAAAATAATGAATGCCTTTTGTGATCAGCAAATATAAGAATATGTTTTTTAATGCAATCTTAATCGGTTATACTTGAAAAAATTCTTATCTTTTGTTCTGTTGTCTCCCTTTCATTGCCTAAAATTCTATAAATTTTGTACACTCGCAGTTCTGCTAGTGAGTTAAAGTACTGCTGAAGTCCGTCAATGAATTTTTTTGAATCTTATGTAGATACCCGTATCACTTCGGGTTCGTGTTAACATTTTCAACTTCGTCAAGTTTTTAAGTAATCTTTTTGTATTATTTCGTTACACTCCCACACAACTTGAAATATTACGTACTTTGCAGAGCAGTAAGGTACAAAAACCTTTTCCTTATGGTTAAGGAAACGTTAACTACTTTCCTAAAACGTTTAAATAACGATAAATGACTTACATCACTAATAAAATTATATTATTTTACGAGTAAAATAAAGAAATGTATGAACTAGTGGGCTATACGAGCGAAATTTTGGGTCGTTAAATCGGTGTAACTTTACGTGAATAATACCAATATATCTTTATTTTTACAAATCTGCCCCAATTAAACGGCTGCTTCGAATAACCGGTGGTCCTATTAACTGGAATTCATTGTATTCGTTAAGTTATCTTAGCATTAGACGGTTTTTGAGAATTGCGCTATCAGACTATTGAAGTATTTAAAGGATGTGATAATTTATTAACACCTCAAGAGTGATTGTGTGTCTGTATGCGTGTGTGTGTGTGTGAGAACGGGTGCGTTTTTATGTTCTCTTCAGAATAATTGTTATTTTTAGAAGTAAAATAAATTATTTCATATCAGGTACATCTGCAACGGGGAGATGAGTAAAAAGGGTATAGAATTAAAGAAAATAAGTTTTAAATTTTAATTTCAGTTATAAGAAATTAATTTGTAAAAATTATTCTGAAGATTATGTCAATACTCGATTGTTAAAGTAAAAAAAAAAAAAAAAAAAAAAATCTCTAATTATTTTGCTTCTCTTTCACTGCTGTAAAGATTTTTTTTTATAAAATATTGTGAAAAAGTTATTTTAAGCTTGAAGGTGTCTCAAATTTTTTTCTGTTTAAATTTTGCAAAAGATGTAAGAAATCAGTAAGAAAAATGTATGAAACTGTAGTTTAAACCGTTCCGTATCATTATTTCAATGTTTGTTCAATCATATAAAAATTTCTGTTTGATATAACGTAGTTTTTTCTTTTATTTTTGGCACGTGTTCTTAATCACAAAAGAATTACGTAGAACTTTTTTAAAGTTAAGTACGTAAAGAAAGAATCAAAGAAAAGAGAAAAAATGAATTGAAAATACGTATCGAATTTTCAAAGAATCAAAGGATTTCATTTTCTTACTTTTCTGAAGTCTAATTTTAATTAATTTTGAAAGAAAAAGACTTTGTTTCTTAGTATTTGAATAATCTATAATCAAGATTTTCTCTTATTTATTTATCATTATTGAGTTCCTTCTATAGAAAGATTCTCCATATCTTCGTTCTGAGTACTTTTTTTAAAAATAATTTTGATTGTTGTTTTATGCTTTAATTATTTGTGTGTATAAATGAGAATGCTCGTTTCTTACTTGTATTTATTAATCTTCTCTTAAAGGTTAGAAACTGCTAAACGAACTGAATTAATTATTTTCTACTCTATTTTTATTGCAATTTGAGATTGGTTTTAGTGTAAACTTATTCATACTTTTTAGCAATTAAATCAATAATAGTGTTTTATTTATAAAAATAAGGTAAGGAATTATCGAGATTTTAACGGTAAAATAAAAGCTTTTTGGTGTTACCACATTTTTTATAGGCAGGAGATTAATACTACTTTTTCTTAGAAGGCATTATCTATGTACTGTGTGCATAATTAAAGTTGTGTCAACCAGTACTTATTGATTAAACTTGTATCAACTGAGGTGCGTTTTCTCATGTTATTATGAATCATAAAAAAAAAAGAAAAGTGCATGAACTTTTACTTAAATAGATTTTTTTTTCTATTTACATCCAATTTACTGTAATACGGGATTAAGCACGAACTACATAATTTATCGAAAAAAAATTTTTTGTTTCAAATTTTTATTCAGTCAGTTACATATTTGTAGGAAATTTAATTTAATCTATATCACGTATATAAAAATTAAAAAGGAATCCCAATTGAAATTCTTCAAAGATTATGTACTAGTACTACATAGAACTTCTTATGGTAGAACGTTGAGTCGATACAAGATAGATTTGAAGAACTTTACTATTAGTAGTGTAGTAGAAACAAATAAAAATCAAACAAAACAAATAAGAATAAAAAAATAGCAGATTGATGAAGCACTTAAAAAAGAAAAAAGAAACTTAGAAAAACTGAAAAATTAAAGTGAAAACAAAAACAGTGTAAAAGGGAATAAAGGGTTGATTAATGCACAGAATTCAGCGGATGTAATTACATTATAGAGGTACTAAGGTCTAGAATGTGTGTAGCCGCTTACCCTTCCCTCACCCTTGACTAGGACGTTTAGGACCAACTGATTAACGTGGTCATTTAGCCGAATTTCATGTTACAAACTGAAACGTATTTCTTTCTTGATGAAATACCGTAGACCCAAATGTTCGTAGATTTCACTTTATTTAGCAAACTACGGCTCTTCAGCCGTACACTTTGCTAGTTTTTTCTGAAACCGCTGTATGAATTCAACATTTTTTTGCTTGCCGTGCCCATAATTGGATGCCATACGTCCATACTAGTTTCAAAATTGCTGAGTATAAAAGTAACTTATTGGATAAAGATAACTCAGATCTCCTGCCAAATAAGCAGTACATTACCTTGAACATTATGTTAAGTTGCTTTCTCTTCCACCTCACATGAACCTTTCATGTCTAACGACGATCCAGGTGAAGGTCCAGGTACCTTACCATTTTAGTATGCGGGATTAAAATGCCATCAAGGTGGACCTGTCCTCCACTCCTCATTGAGAATGTCACGTGGCTCAACTTAGCTTGATTAAGTTTTATTTTCCTTGTATTCAAGCACCAGCGATTAGATTTAATTTGGATTGTAGATTAGTTGAAGCCACATTTGTGTTGTCATCACATTCAGATAGCCGTGTCATCGATAAAAGAAGTGACAGTGACTCCATTCTCAATTGGAAAGTAGGCAATGAAAATGCAGTATAGGACAGGTTCCAAAGTACCTACCTAAATTTTATTAATGAACTTATATGAACTAGATTCTGCACTTAACATTTATGTAGATGAGCATGATATATAAAGTTACCCGGTTGAAAACTCACTGGATAGTCTGATGTTTCTTCCCTTGCAACATTTACTCAATCAGCCGCGCTCTTACAGGACAAAATATAAATCTATTATCTTTTTGATAAATTTATTATATTTACCAACTTCAGGTTGCATCTTATTTAAAATTTCTCATGTAGAGTAATACAATTCACAACAAATTTCTAATGATGTTTTCTTTTTATTTTGAACAAGGATCGGGAAGACTCCATTCTTGTATTGGTATAAATATTTTTTATTGTTACTGACCGAAGACAATACATTTTAGCGAAAAATTTCAAGCGATGTCAATAAAAGGAAATAGAATTCTGAAAAACTGCAAAGAAGCTTTTTTTTAAATTTCAAACGGTAGTTTCTTCCCTATTTTGTGATTTAATCGCTGTAGGTGAATCTTAGTCAAATATTTTACCAAGAATTAAAGCAAATAAGATTAAAAAAAATTTCGTGAGAAAACGTTTTTGAATTTTAACTAAGGTTCCCTTTAGACAGTAAATAAGATCTTGCACTCTGAGAAGCTCAGCGTATTCCAGGTAATGTATAATATATTAATTTAAATTAATTCTAGTATATTTATTCAATATATTAAATGGAATAATAACTTTGAATTAGGTTTACCGGAAATTTTCTTACCGAATTCTATATTTAGGATGCATACTTCAATGAAAAGTTTTAGAGAAAGTTAAAGTTTCATAGAAGATTCAGAGAGACTCAGCAATCACTTACGCGGCTTGTTAAAAGTTTAGATACATTTTTCATAGGGTGTGTAGACTTTTTATTTAGTATAGCTGCTATAATAATGTTTTTTTTCTAATATGTTCTTCGATGATCATTATAATTAATAACAATTTGTTGTTAATAATAATAATAATAATAAAAAAATTTAAATTGTAGAAAACTACTTTTTGAACTAAAACCCATTATTAACATACAATATTGATGTGCAACTCATTAACTATATAATGGCACTTCTTTTATTTATTTAAAAATTATTTAATGAAGAAATATATATATATAGGAGTTATCTTAAAACTCAAATTTGTTATTAGTTCAATTTTTTTTTTTTTTAATTTACAGATCAGTCTCGTATCAATTTTACAAATTTAAAAAAGGAATTGTTCAAAAAATTTAAAAGTTTTTCACTGAAAAACTAAAAAACGTTTCTTCTATTAGTGATGCTATTTTTAAATAATGCTTTATGGAAACAGTTTCAAAATTATTAATTATAAATTTATTACGTGATCGTTTACTGCTTTTTTCTATTTTTCACAGTGATAAAAATTTGTACGTGCTTTACCAATCTTTGATGCCGTATTAGGTTTTACGTTCCCGGCTATAGCGATATATATATATATATATATATATATATATATATATATATATATAATCTGCTTTAGCAATAACTGTGTATGTATATATATAGATCAGTAAAAAAAAATGTAAATAATTGATCTTTTTTTAAGTATTGTGCCATAAGGATCTACTTAAAGATTTAAAAAATGTATATAGATTTAAATAAATTGTAAGTAATCCGTGAAAAAAAGTTTTTATTCCATGCTCCCAAGTCCAAAAAATCTATTTTTGTCAGATGGACGCTTGTGCATATGTATAAATATCGGCACGTAAGTTGACAAAAAAAACTACTAGCATTCAGCAAACATTTGGCACGGTACTAGGCCGACTGAAAACATTGTCAGTTTAATATAGATGATATTTTATCATCTCGCAAATTCCGAAGTCGCTGTCGTCGGTAGATTCTAAACAGCTCCTGTCCGATTCTGAATTCACATTTATCACAAAATTGTCGATGTGCGCATCGTATAATTGCTCATCTTCAATGTATTTTTTTTCAACGTTGACAACATACTCTCAGACATTCCTCCACTCAGCTTCAGACACTTCAGCTAACTTAAGAATGTCCGACATGTTAAAAGTTGTGTTTCTTTTAGCTACTTGCCCTTTCACTTGACTCCAAATCAATTCAATGGTATTTAAGTCAGAGTCATAAGGTGGCAACCGTAAAACTGTTTCTCCATAATTCTCGAAAATGTTATCTATTAGAAATTTCTTTTGATTTTCTTTGTGTAATTTTATAGTGTCTTATAATTAAGTTTTCGTCATAGCAGGAGAACAGTTAATTCGTTGTTCGGCAACCCTTTATAATGTCGCTTTTTAAAATGTTAGAATTTGGCTGATTTTCTAGCAGAACGTTGTGATATGTTGCGTTATCTAGCACAATGACTGACCGAGGTGGCAAGTTGGAAATACACTTCTCCCATAACCATTTCATGTACTTTATGAAATCAATTTATTAGTGATAATCTCCTTTCTTACTTAAGTAAAGCATTATTAATGAATCCTTTATTATAACTGAAATAAACAATTATTAACAGTGAGCCTTGGATACTAGTGTTTTCAGTCCTTCATGAAGGTTTGTCATGAGGTTACCCACGATTACGGTGTCGCATGACTACTGTAAATGTAGGTTTCATCCCTATAAACAATCGGTCTTCCTTCGCGAAACAGGAAAATTTGTCGTAGAAATTTCATTCTTGGCATTTTAATGTCATGCCGTTCTATCAGTATTTTCCGGTTGTCTTCTGTTTTTTAACCATCTAAATCCCATTTTACATAATACTCTTTTTGAAGATTTTTCACTTCCTTTGAAATTAGTTTCATTTTCGCGGGCTTTTTGCATAATTCTCTTCACAGTAGGAACGAATTTTTCGGTTACATAAAATTTATTTTTTAAACGCCTCGAAGCATCCGCGTCAAAGGAATCTAAATTGCACGTAGTACTGGGGCGATTCACATGTCTTCTCGGCAAAACGAACACGGATGGCTTCTCAGATTCATTTGATTTCCCTTCTGCTATAATTCTTTAGACCGTTCGTTTTGATACTTTTGTGGCTTGAACAAACGTGTTCAGCACTTCAGTTTTCCTTACTATTTCGGTTCCGGCATTGTTTTGTAAAAAGAAATTGTAAACATTGAATAAAATTTTCCTCGCCCGACTGTGAACTAACCTTTCTTCCTAATTTGGGCATTTTAAAAGAAAATAAGTATATTGAAATATTAAAAATTTAAATGACTGAATTTATGACAAAGCCTTAAATGAAAAAAAAAAAAACAAAAAAACACTATAATAGTAAAAATAAATCACTAACAGCTGTTCAGTTCATTAAGTAAAATATACACTGCAATAAATGTTTCTATAATAACCACTTTTAGAACATAATTACAAGCGATGTGTGACATATGATTCTTCATAGCGCAATGACTAGAGTAGATTAAAGATAAGTAAATGACATTTTTAGAATTGCGTATTGTGTTTACAACAGTTCATAAATAGCACATTAGTCATGTACAATTCATGAATGATTCTACCATTATTAGTTGCTGTACATCAGGAAGTAGGCCTAGATCAGAATATCAATATATAATTTAGAATAAAACTCAACAATTACATACGCTACAGCAAGTTTATGAAACCTGTTTTTTTTTATATATTACCGTACCACAAAAGACATATAGAAAATGACAATGTTTTTAGCTTGCTTGCAATAGAGGCCAATGCATGCAAAAAGCTAGTACATAGGCTTTCAGTCCCTGCGCCAACATATGTGCCGATGCGTCTACGTCTGTTGACCAGTGTTTGGTCTTATAATTCTGGATCCCGTTGACCAATTTCTTCAAATTTTGTAGACAGGTACTACCTTTGGGGAGAAAGAATGTATTATATTTGTGCAAAAATTGGAAAAAGGGTTAAGGCTGTTTTGGCCGAAATAATATTTCAAATTTTTAATAGAGCACTTTAGTAAAAAAGATTATCTTACGAAAATTGAAATTTTTTTTATCTTTAATATTATAGCTTTATTTAATATTCACCCCTTCCCCAAAAATTGTCTTTATATATTTTTTTTTCTTTTTTTACCTATTCCTTGCTTCAGAAGAGGAAATAATGGCTGTTTTTCCGTCTATATTTTTAAATCAATAGGTTTTTAAACCACTATAAAAATCTTTTACCCATCACACTCTAGTAGTCGTGGTAACAAAAATATTTAAAAAAATTTTAAAAATCTATTTTAAATTTAAATCTATCTTGCAAGTTTCCCGTTGCCTTTAAAAAGTAAAAGTCTTAGTTTTTTGATAGTTCTTATTCTTTTAGTATATTTTGAAAAAAATTAACCAAAAACTTTCACCTCTTCCTAGAAAATTACAACTTTGTTTATTTAGAATTATGTCTGTATTTTATAAACAATTTTAGAAAGTCCTTTTATTAAATTTATCACTACTTAGTGATTATTTTCTTAAAAATGAATTTTGCCCGAATGCTTTTCACCTTGAGAGGGGAAGCTATCAAAATGAAAAAAAGATCGTTTTGACCCTTGTAAATCTACGAACGAAGCACATATCCAAATTAATTAAAGTATGAGTATAGAGTATACTTCAATCAGTTTTTGAAGGTGAAAGTTCCTGAAATCCGTGTACTACTTTTCAGTAACTCTATATTAAAGTTGAATTCTTTAAAAATGTATGAAATCATTTTTTTGTACTTTTCCCGTCCCAGTTTAATAACTGTTTATAATCGATTAGGTTTAAAATTTTGTTAGAAGAATTTTAGTATAGACAGATTTTCTTGTAATTTTTTACTAATTTTTAATATTTGAAGTTTTAAAATTGGCTTTAAAGATTTATATTTGTTTTTATTTTTTCTGCGTTACTCAGATTGTTTAATTGTAAATTTTCTTATTTATTTTATGGGTTATTAAGTGCTATAACAAAAAGAGTTACATGCTATAAAAAATTTATGAACTACGTGAAATATAAATGCGTATGAAGGATATAGCAAGAAGGAGAGAATTGAGTGGAGCTGAATAAATCTTTATTTAATAATGTCGACGCTATATGAAAGCTTTTCTATTTTCTTTGGTATTGTATCCATAAAATAAAATATACGAACGAAAAGTATTGAGATGAAAAAATTAACTGAAAAGAAATTTTTCGTATAAAGAATATATATATATATATATATGAAAATATTAGGTTATTTTATTTCTTATACTCGCTCTATTCCTTTGAATAAAAAAAAACAACTTAATAAGTTGACTAATACTTTTATTACTCTGGCATACATTCTGTTTTCCAAATTGATTTATTTCCTATTTAATAAACTATCATACGATTGTTATCTTATTTATTCTCTCTTCCGTTTACTTCGGAGTTGGCTATTAAGTGAAGATTTCTGTAATTATTTATTGGACCGAGTGAAGCTAATAATACTAAGAAAAAAGATGGAATGTTTTCTGTGTAAATATATTAAAAATATAAGCTGGATTTATGCTATAGTAATCTGTTGGTAGTAGGGAAATTATTCCCTCTTTCTTCTTCTTACTCATAAGGATTAGGATTATGCCTGTTCGGAACTCACAATGAGCTATTGCCATCTAAAAAGTGGTCTTCCCATGTCTGTCTTTTCGCGTGGCTGATAATTTTGTATTTGTGTGGGAATCCTATTATCAGACATTCTCTCCAGGTGTTGCTTCCAACGATTGCGGTAATCTGACACTCTTTCATTCAAGCTATAAATACCCAATTTGGCTCATATTTCTTTATTCCGTACCCGATCCAACTACGTCATGCACTTCAGCCTCTTTAGAAATCTCCACTGCGTCTATCTTATTTTCTTGTCTTTTTGTGGTATCCTATGACTCGCTTCCATAAAGAATAAATGGGGTAGCCGTAATATTATAGAATTTCAATCATGTCTCTTTCCTAGCTCTGTTATTCTACGTCCTGGTTATGGTAAGACACACACTTTTTACCTTTCCTGTTTAGCCTCCGGGAATCACCGTCAAGTAATACTTCAGAGGATGAATGAGGATGATTTGGTGGTAATTAATGGTTAGGATGAAATAGATAAACTTTTAACGTTTTAATTATATTTCTGTACACTCGAGATCTTTTCTTTTTGCGTAGTTTTTCGACTCTTTACAAGTTAATGATAATTATAAAAGTCTCTTTTACAGCCCTGAAATATTGTATTATTTTATGCTGTTCGAGCAGTTATTATCATATACATTATTCGTGAGAGATACAAAAAATTACTATGTTATAATATATCTTTTAAACGACATAAGAATGTAAAAACATAATTTTCACAAAAATAATCTCATTTCAATTACTAAATAATATTATAAACTTATTTCCATATCTTGTCTTCGCTTTCCGATGAGAACGTAAATTTTTGTCATAACTCAAAAGTTTGAGCTATGCTAAAAAGGTAAGCTGAGATTAAATAACAGAAAATACATCTTAATTAACATACAATTGAATTACTATAATGCTCATTCCAAGTTACTCAATTTAAACAATTTTAATGTTCAATGTTAATGAATTTGCAATTAAGCATCATAACAGTATATCCCATTTGAATAACATGGCCGTAGGCTAATGTGTGTTTACATTCTTACTGTCGGTATAGTGTTTTTTTTTTATGTTTTAAGTGTAGTTTGTTTGTTTTATGTGCTGCTATTTTTCGGTATCTGCTTTTTGGATATTTATATAATTCAATTTACGTAACGTATTATTTATCGACAATTAATATTCTGTTTGTAATCTCTGAATATAGGTTATGTTACTCAACCCGTGATAGCAGTATGGATTTAATTTTTTAAAGTTATTGCCTAAATTGGGATTTTTATATTCCCAGTTAATATAAGCTGGTATTATCAAGAGTAGCGTTACTTATATACTTAACATCACTCTTGATCATTCGTTCTCAAAGTGGGTGATAACGTTCCCTTGTAGGCACTGGCGGCCTTCAGGGAGGGTGGTAGAAGGCCCACAGAAAATTGGAGGCGTTCAGGCGATCTAGAAAGGCGATGGCTGATTAAAAAAAAGACAAAAATTGTTATTTCCTGATATTTTAAACTCCATTTAAATAATTCCTTACTATACTAGTACAAAAAATTAAAGGGACAGTTATATGTTATGATAAAAAATGATTGTATTCAAACCACTTTAACTTTGCAATCAAGAGGCTTAGAGAGATGAATAAAACAAAATTGAAGCTTGACTACTCTACTTTTCGACAGTGTACTTCAAATTTATAAAATCATCAATTAAAAAAAAAACAATCAATGAGAAAAAAGTTTTAAAAATTTGAAAGTTTTTCTTCGTGTATGATCGAGAGCATGAGGGAAACGAAATTTTTTCAGTAAATTGCATTAAAATCTTTTAAAAACATTAAGACTAACTTTAATTTCTTTTTTGCATGTCTTTCTACGATACAATTGTAATTTTTTTGAAAGCAATTTTATTAAAAATACTTCCAAATATGATTAAATATGCGTTTTAATTGCTCTCATTTAAAATGTAAGTTTCAACTAAGAAATAGGATATGCCACGTTTAAAAACAATAATTGCCATTGTTGTTTTTAAGAGAGCATCTTAAAACAGCAATTGTAATTATTATTTTTAACAGATGGTACGTTTAAACATTTTGGGGGGCGCTAGAAATGCTTGATTCTCCATGTGAGCGGTGGGCGAAAAAATTTGAGAATCAATGCTCTTGATGGTGCCATTTGAGCAGTTTTGTTTTTCCTATTACTATTATTGTGTTGTACTCATGTATGTTGTTGCTTTGTGATTATTACTATGTTGCATTGTATTGTTTCTTTTGTGAACTGGCGAATGACGTTGAAAAATAAATAAATAATAATAACAGATTATTATCAATAACAAAAATGTAATACTTAATGCTTTAATATTTTGTTTTAGGGATTCCAAAAAACAAAGAAGTGGGAGATGATATTTGTACGTATTTACGTGGGTTAGCGTGTTTGAAGCTTAATACTTTTTGACTGGATGAATCGATTTTGATGAAATTTTGTACATAGATTCAAGTGTATGGGGCAATTTGTTGGTAAAATCTTGAAATCAATATTTCCAGGGGGTAGATAATCTTTTGGGCTAAATTTTCTCAAAAATTTTCAAACATAATTCCACTTTATATTAATCTCAGTGCATGTATATTCTTATTTTATCACCTAGAAATAATTTTCCCAAAAATTCCCTCGTTCCAAAATATCGAAAAAAGCTATCTTTTTATTTATTGAAAATTTTTTCACCGATTATTTTTTGTCTTCCTAGGTATAATAGTAGTGTAAGTGACGAAAATAAAATAATTTGGGGCAATATTGGGAGGCGAGGGAGCTGATAAAAGTTTAAAAATATCGATTATTTTGAATTTTTAAAACTTCTTTTGGTTTGTTTAAACATAATATAACAATAACATTTCATCAAAGTTCACCCTACCCAAAAAAAATCTTAAGTAATTTTTTTGTGGTTTTAAATTTTTCAGTGGAATTTTTTTAGTTTCTTTCATTTAACATATTAATCGTAGAAAAATAAAAAACAATTCTTGGAAGATGATTTTGAGGTGGAGGAACAGAAAAAATACCCATTTTTAAAAAATTAACATGTAATGATAATTTTACAATAAAACCTTTTCATAAATTACTCCCTCTCCAAAAAAGAAATCTTAGGCAACTGTTTTCACGTGTATAATTATTTTTCCACTGTATAAAAATAATTAATATCAGGAAAGTATTACAATTTTGTTGTCAGCTTTTTTAATTATGTTATTTTTTTTTTGTTTTCAAATTTACATTTGTTTCCTCCCTCTCCAAAAGAATCGGTTTGATTTGGGTTGTTGAAATTAAAACGGAAATTAAAAAAATTGACTGAAACCAAATTAAATTTGGTCTAATTTAGCCTAGGCGTATTGTATTATATAATCTTTATATCATTTTTTTTCATTGTTAAGTCAGCGTAGAATAAATTGGTTTTGCAGGCAGTAATTCACACTAATATTTCATTCATTTAATTTTTGTGTTCACGTTGTCTTTAAAAATTTATAATAATTGTATGGAAAAAAGTTACTTTCTATAGTAATTTTTTTAAATCGGTTAAGTGTACCTAATGTTGTGCATTTGAAGTCGTTCTATTTTGATTAAAAAAAATTATTTTCTACATTTTTATATAGAAAAAGTTTGCTTGTTTAATAAACATTATTATATTTATTTTTATATACGGTTTTTCAAAATTATAAAACGTTTTACGATGGTTCGCATTATTTTTCCAGAAAAATAAGAGCATCTGACTTAAATAAACATTTTTAAATTTATTTAATAAGGAAAATAATGTAAGCCAGAAAAAACCACCGTTAATTGCAAACATTTCCCATTATTTATAAGTGGAATGGAAACACTACATTTTCCAAAAAAGTACTTCTTAAAAACCTACCTGAATCTATCAGATTAAGTTCACCATGTACATAGTAATATACAAGATCATTTACGATATCTTACGTATTGTCAAATCAAATTATTACGAACGGTTTTATCGCAAAACAGGATGTCATTAAAATTATGTCATTAGACACAGAATATATTAGATATTATTCTAGAGGTTAAAGAGGAGACGGATCAATGATATTTTGAGGTTTTTAAAAATAAAAATAAAATTTACAAAGATTAATTCATTAAAATTCCTAAATAAATCACATTTAACACCATTGAGATATAACCGAGTATTGCTTGTAGTATAAGTTAAGTAGACGTTAATTTATGTTTAGTTTACACATGTAATTCACAATATTTGAAGGAAGTCGAGGGGGTAATCTTTTTCCTCTTGTCATATTCATGCCTACCTGCTCTCATTTCATCTGTCGTAAACAAATAAATAATGAAATGAAATTACAGTGAAAATTGTAACAGTAAAGTGCTTTATTCATACCATATTTTCTTTTCCTTTTAAAAATAATCTTTTTCTTAAATTTTACTTTAATTTTTTCTTAAATATAAATGTAAAAATATGTAATCTTAGTATTGCATATTATGTAATACAATATAAAGTAATATAATGTACGAGTAATAAAGTATGAAATGCTTACTTAATTCAAAATGCCTCTACTTGTACGCAAATTCTTAAATAATAATCGTTTTTATTGTTCTTAATCCCTTTTTTCTTAAAAAAAAAAAATAAACCTATTTTATTTTGATGAACCTATAATTTTATTACTTTATATTCTTTGAGATAATTTCACTTTCGTACATTAGGTAATCAATTGTAAAAAAATTGACTAAAATGTAATACTTTCCTGGCATTGGTTACTTATTCTTATATAGTAGAAAAATAATTATACATAAAACAAGTTACCTAAGACTTCTTTTCTAGGCTGACGGGTATAATTTATGATGAAGTTTTATTGTAAAATTATTATTATTTGTTCAAATAAACAAAAGACAAATTTAAGAAATTAAAAAAAAAAAATAACGGTATTTTTTTATCTTTTCTGCTCCCCTCCAAAATCACCTTTCAAATTTGTAAAGATTTTTCTACGTTTACAAGTTAAATGGAATAAACTATGTACAACCAATAAAAAATTACCGAGATTTATTTTTTTTTGTGGGGGGCTGAATTATGATGAAAATATTTTGTAATTTTTTTACTTAAAAGTTTATTATTTAAGTAATATTTAAAATAAGTATTAGAATATTTAAAAACATATTTTAATGATATTTAAACTTTAAATAAATCAAAAAAGTTATAAAAAAAAAAAAATTGATATTTTTATAATTTGATCGACTCTCCCACTCCCAAGATTGTCCCAAACTATTTTTTTTTTTTTTTTGGGTCGCTTGCACTATTACTTTCCCTAGAAGAATAAAAAAAATTCGGTTAAAAAATACAATAAACAAAAAGAAAAAAATGATTCCAAAAGATTATCTACTCTCCGGGAGATATTGAACCCAAAATTTTACCAACAAATTGCTCCATACATCAGTCTGTAAATATTTCATCAAAATCAGTTAATTTAATCAAAAGTTATTAAGCTTCAAACATGGAAACATACTGGATGTTGTTTAGGTCCTGGTTCTAGATCATAACATACGTGGTTCTGGATCATGAAACTGAGAAATTTAAAACCCTCATTTTTTGACTGATTACCATACTTAACTTCTTGCGCTTAGTTCTAGTGCTATGATGCCAGAAAATTAAAAATATTCATATAATTTTGTTTAAAAAAAAAAATCGGTGGCAACTGTGACATTGTTGAAAAAATGCATATTTGTGAAAACCACTAATTTTTCAATAATTTTGAAGTTTTTTTATCAATTTTAAGTGAGTTTTTAATTACAGTTCATATAATTAATGATATAGATCACTTTAGCGGCGAGGAAGTGAACTATTTAGCCTAGATGTCATGGACATCAATAATAGTGTTCTAATTTTGTATCTTTATGATATTAGGTGTTTTAATTATAGAAAAATAAACGATAATATCATTTGAAGTTACATTTTGTAATTTCATTTCACTAGCTTTCATCTACATTCTAATGATATTTCTTTTGTTTTTTACGGTATTTCCTCTTTATTACAGATTCTTGTTTTAGATATGCAATATATATCCTATTTTCCTCTAATTTTATCCTTTCATTCCCAATTATTCGCTCTTTGATGTGGTTAATTATACCTGTGGTTAAATGATGATCCTTTTCCCTCAGTCATCCTCTTTCGTTACTTATTGTTTATAAATTTTGTTTTCCCTGATTTAATGAAACAGATATTAGAAACAAAATTAGATAATAAAAATATACATAGGAGGAGTATATGTATATATATATAATATATATATATATATATATTAATGTAACATGAGATAAAATATAATTTAAAAAAATTGCATGTTTGAAAAATAATTCATAAACATAATAAATTTGATAAACTTGAAATGAGCACATCAGAAATAAGATGTACACGTATTATTCGATTAGATATTACAGGAGGCCTCCTAATCACTTCCGGACGGGTTCCATAAAAACAGTGTCATCTGTAAGACTACGGAACGAGTTGTGACGTAGTTCCGTAGAGATATCCTGTAAGCTCAATTCTACGAACGTAAAAAAGGGGATTTTTTTTTTAATAAAAGTAATCAGATTTCATCATGGCGATCTATGATTTTTATTTGTGATTATATTACTGTAATCAAACGAAAAAAATTACAGTAATTTTATTTATCCAAATCTTTCTTTAGCTTTGTTAGAAAAGAGATATATAAAAAGGAATTATCTAGACACGATTTTTAGGATTTTTCGCGTCCTTACGTTTATGCATACATTCCCCACAATTTTTAACACATACAAAAATATCGTGGTGACTAATCAGCTACGAAATGAATGTTTAATTTTTGGTATATTTAATTTCACATATTTAGTTAGTTTTTATTTTCACCTATTTAACCTTTTAGTGGTACTTACCTGTTAAATAAAACGAATTTTATCTTTTAAATTGATTTAATGCATTGATTTATCTTTTCTTCATTTTTTTCAGACAAAAAATTTGTAAATGAAATTTAGGTACCAGTTTTCGTTGAGGTTTTTGTTTTTTTTTATGATGGATTTCATTCGTACAGTTCTTTTATTTTCCTTAAGATATAATTTTTTTTTTGTCATTTATTTGATATAACTTACTAGATAAATATATTCATTTTTGTAAAATAAAATTTCGTTAATAGAAAATACAATTCAAATATTTTAATTTACATTTTGAAATTATTTAATCCTATTTTTATATAATACAAAATCAGAAGGAAAATATATAAACTGGAATAAATTAAGTATTTTACTTGATATATATAAGATTTTAATTCGGTATACCTAATTCACTGTAATGATACTAGGAATTATAGAAACGGAAATTATATTGGTTTAATCTATTTTAATTCTTAATTAACCTCTAATTAAACATTTTAACTCAAAACGTATGCAAATATTTATATAAAGTAAATACTATATTCATTAAGAGAGAAAATTCAGTTTGTATTTCAATGACATAATCTAGGGTTTTATAAAATTCTGTTCGTATAGAACCGCAAATAGAATTAAGAGATATGGAAATATCTACAACACAATAAATGAAATCATCGAATTTTTGTTGATTTAAGTATATATTGCAAGTTAAGTTGTTTAAATTTAGAAATTAATATAATAAACACATTCGCAAACACTTACATATACAAGAAATATTATTTCATACTTGATCATTGTTTATGTAATTTTTTAAATAAGTTTTCTTAATTGAGGAATTCTAACTGTAGTATTCAATATTATTGGTTCCAATTTCATTCTATTTAATTTTCAATATTGATGGTGATGATTTCAAATGTATTCGGAAAATATTCAACCTTAAACTCGTAATTCAAATGATGCTTTTTGAGATTACAAAAAGAAAATGAAAAAAAAAATTTTTGATTCTCATAAAATTTTTTTGTGGGATGTTAGTACCGCCCCTTTTTTCTGAATTGGCCAATCGTATTTACTGCTAAATTTATATATTATTGATACATTTGTACACTCCCTATTGTTGCTCTTTATGTATTTTATCTCCTTTGGTTTTATGTATTTAATTAACCTTTTTCTTTGAATCGTACTTTTAAGATTTTATGTTCTATACAAAATGTCTGAAGAAGTTACTATACTGAAACGGCTGTATCTTTGAATAAATTTTGTAAAAAAAAACAATTTTGTTTTCGTTTTCTTTTTTTTATGAACGATTTTTATCAAGTAAAGGATTCAATCATCGATTATTTATTAACATTAGCTGTTTTAGTTTTCCCTGAAGCAGTCTTTTACTATAAAGTTCAACAGTGCTATATTCTGGAATTACTAGATCGGTATATGTTGCTGTTTAGGATAAAAAACAAGAGGCGAGTGAGAGTTGTACAAATAATCTGTAAAGTATTCAGTACATTTATTTGGGTCTTATAGGTACTTGAATGATTTTATAGTGACGACATTATGTTAAACCCTAAGTTCACAGGTCGAAGATATCATCAAAATTAAAACTTGTTTCCAGAGGTTTGGAAAATAATTGAACTACTATTAATACAATACGAAGAACAACGAAGTTATTAGAATACGAAGTTATAGGCAGAAGACAACGCAGCGCCCCTAAAAAAAGTAGTCTTTCTCTACACGTTTATGGAAAATTATTATCTTTTTCTTAGTTAGGAAAAAATTCTAGCTAGGAAAAATTCATTATTCCTTGTGGAATAATGAATCCGATGGGATTCATTATCCTGTCTGATTTTGGACGAGTTAAGGGAAAGTAATACATCCTTTCCTTCGATCTCCTTTTCTCTTCGATTGAATGCATCAATCCTTATGACCATTATAATCATATGAAGAATATCGTCTGTTGCAGATAAACAATCACTATTTTTAACCATATATTTTACTTGTTTCGTACCTGAAATAGGAAGATCCTAACGGCTTATGTCCAGTGAAAAACTCAATGATTGTTTATTATTTTCTTTTGATCTCCAGTTGACAATACTTGTTACCGATAAACATCTCCTTTATCAAAGTAATGTTGTACATATATTTTCCTTAATTTTTCATCAGTCTTTCACGCATTATAAATTCGTAGTAGTTCCTTTGTTTATAGTTACAGCTGTTGTCTACAATTAAAGAAATTACACTGGAAATTGTCGTTTATACAAAAAGAATCTAGATAATTCTAGGTAGGATATAGCTATGTTAAATCGTAATCATGTTTTGAGTTATCCTTAAGTTGGATTAAAAGACTGTCTGTAAATGGTCGAGTAAAATTTATAAAATATTAAAAATTAATTAATATTAAATCAATTGATATATTTTTAATGTCATCATTATATTGTTATCAATTTAACATTTATAAATATTTAAACACCTATAAAATTTAATTTAACACCTAATAAAGGTTTAACATAATAATAATAATAATAAACATTCATAAAAGAGTTGTATAACTTTCCCGACTTCATCATGGATTTTTAATTGAAATATGCCAAGGGTTTTTAAATATTGTCTTTATTATTATTAACAAATACACACAAAACGTGGAAAATAAACAATACGTTTTTTATACGATAACAGACATTAGCGATTTAAATAAAACTAAACGATCATAAATAATTAGACGACAAACACCAAACATTGAATAACAAACTGGAACGTGAATAACAAATATTGGAACATTACCACTAGACTATTTTCACTGCCCACATAGTGTTCCTTAAGGGGATGTAAGCAAAACCGCTAAATTAAGTTCTTCATCCTACACAGATAAACCGCAACAGTCTTTTGATGTATTTCTTTCGGTTGAGTAAGACCTTCACTTCCGAACCCAGGTTTAACTTCATCGAATAAACCCCAACGTTTGGAAATCTATGAGTAAGTGGTTTACGGACCATTTTACATTGCAAGATTCACAGTTCTGCTGAGGAGAGTCAAATAGAGAGTAGCACACAAATTAGTTTTGTGTGCCCTTTCTTCAGCCGAGTTAGGATGACTTGGTTGGTCTCTTCTGTTGTTTGGGATAAAAGTTTTCTCGAAGATGTTCTCCCGGATGCCATGTAAGGCCATGAGGGGACTCGGCAGCCAGAACTTATTCCACTGAATACGTAGTTTGACACGGACTGTCTTCGGGAAGTCGCTCTCATTTGTTAATTCTAATCGGAGGCCATTTGTTTCCGCTCTCTTGGCAACCTCACCAGCGCATTCGTTCCCGAGGATGCCGCAACGGCCCGGGACCCATACCAATACCACTCACTGTCTTTTTTACTGTTGTGAGGGTGTCATAGATAATTTGAATGATAGGTTCAGATCGTCTGCACAAGACTACACTTCATTTACATTCATACAATCATCCTCATTCATCCTCTGAAGTAACACCTTACGGTAGTTCCGGAGGCTAAACAGATAAAGAGAGCTCATGCTCTCAAGTACTCATAGAGTCAGTTATTATCAGGAAACTGTCGTCACTACGGCCTAAATAACTCTCAAGACAGAGTAAATTGTGAAGGCATCGCAAAATTACACAGAGGAATAGGCTCTAAAGTTTATGTATTATCTCGTTATCATAGAATATTATTAAACAGCCACACCCGTCGGCCGAGACAGAGCCGTCTGTAAAGATGGTGGGTGTAAACGTTGCACTTGTTAGCCGTCTCGCTAAATTGGTTCCTAGCAGGTCGGTAATGTGGATCCCGTTTACCTCTTACTGACGGCAAATATTCAAAATTTAGAGATGCAGCCAAGGAGCGCCGCATCTTATTTCCTTTCCGAAAATCCTCGGAACAGATAGGCTTAGTTTCTGGAGATAGCGAAGTACACTAACGTCTAAAGGTTGGGGTAAGAAATATGTTTTTTTGATTTTCACAAAATTATTTAAAAAATCACAACAGCTATTTTCTGTGCACAGTACCTTTCAGATGTTACAAACAGAATACATAAAACAAAGAGAATACATAGAAGAAATACAATGCGTATTCTATTAGCGACACCTGAGGAAAGCACTGTGCATCGAGAGAGCTGTTATGATTTTAAAAAAATAATTTTGTGAAAATCCCGAAAGAGCTGTTGTGATTTTAAAAAAAATAGTTTTGTGAAAATCAAATAACAAATTTGTTTATTTTCTTTTGTTTGGTGAATTTTTATCAACTGTGGGCTTCATCCATCAATTATTTATAATTATTTAAAATCTGGTTCCGTACCCGAAATACGGAGCAGATTTTCTATATATCTACGTAAATATATATATATATATTATATGTATTTATATATTACCAGATTTTTTTTAATTTTTCGGTTAGAGGGGAATATGAAACGTCTCTTGCAAAAAACCAATCAACCAAAATTTCAACCGATTACCATATTTTCCGTTACACTTACTAACTGTTACAGTAACTATTAGCTAACTGTCGGGAAAATAAATGTATTTCATAATTTTTTCATAAAAAAAATTGGAAAAATAATTACCGTTATTTACTTTGCAGTTTTTCGATAAAGAAGTAATCATGAAAATAAGATTTAACGAAATAATAAAACTAAATCTGAAATATTTTTTTTTTACACCGTGAATGGAATAAAAATGTTTATTATTTGCTTATTTTACGTAAAAGATTTTAACCTGATGATGAATTATTTGGTTTAAAAAAAAAGACAGGTTAAAAGAATATATTCTATTTTTAATTATTTTACAAATCGTTAAATAAGTATTTTATTTTACTTACATTTGCGCATATGTACAAAACACACCCGCACACACATATGCTCGTACTTACATACTATAGACAATATTGTTTATGTGTAATTAATCATGCGTATAGTACGCTTTATACGCTTTTAGTATGTTATAATTAAGTACATTTTCAGTCGGGCATTACAACTGTTATATCCAGCCTTTTAAATCAAATTTGAATTTGAACGTTTAATTTTTAAAGGATTTATATAACGAAACAGTAATGAATAAAAATGTTGAAAACGTACACGTTTTCTTAATTATTATTGTACGGGTTTAGAAATGTGAATCCATTGCTGCAGTTACAGTTACTGTAAAATCACTTTGTACGATGAACATATTACATGTCTTTTGTACTTCTTACATTGAAGTGAGACACATATATTAATGAAATTCTTTACGAATTCAATTAATTGTGTTCTATTTAATTGTAGAACAATACCCTTAGTCGTATTCCTTGCGCGTTTAATTACGTTTCTGTTGTTTTTTACCTTAAGCATGTAATCTAAAAATTGATTTCTTTTTATAAATTAAAAGATTTGTTTAATTATCTTCTAAGATAAATTTTTGTCTGTGGAAATAATTTCTAAGAAAAAAAATATTTTAATCAAGATGTGTATATTTCTTATACAGTTATTTTTTGTAAATCTTATGACCTTACTCTCATGTTCCTGTTTATTAGATCATTAGCGAAACAGTCAACTGAAATACGCCGGATGTTTTACCGTTATTATGATGGAATTTCAAAGTAAACAGTTTATTGGTTTATTATTAACATAACATAATAATATAACAATAATGTTTCATCATAACTAATCCCCACCTCAAAAAAAAACCGTAAGTAACTTTTTTTTGGGGTTGAATGTTTTTCAGTGGGACGTTTTTCAGTTTCTTTCATTTAACATAGTAAACGTAGAAAAAATAAAACCAATTTAGAAAGGTGACTTTTGAGGTGGGGAACAGAAAAAAATACCAATCATTTAAATTAAAAATTTGTTGTAACTTTTTTAAAAATAATTAAATATAATATAAATGTAATAAAATATCATTTTTACTTCCTTGTACGAAGTAAAGGAAGTATTGTTATCGCAAAAAATGTCGGTTTTCAGGTTTCAACGGAAATATCCATTTTGACCATCCCTGAATCCATTTTGACTAGTTTCGGCGTGACGTCTGTACGTACATATGTGATCAAAATCCAACAAATTTGGATTTTTGAGTTTTTCTTAACTGCAGTAATAAGCCCTTATTGAGAGGTTTTTAACGATCGTATTTATTTTCATTGGTTCGAGAGTTATAGCCAAATAAAATTTTAATTAATGAAATATTTTGATCGTACGAGGGGAAGGCACATCGGTTCGAATCTGATCAGAAATTATAAATGAAATAATATTTTATGTACTTTTCATTTAAAAAAAAAGTGTGTATGTAATTTAATAGGCGTAAGGAAGTCGTGAGGTGTCTACATTAGATTTTTTAAATTCCTTTTATAAATGTAACGTAATTTTGATATATTTTTCACTATTTTTTTTTTTTTTACTTGTCTTTTCGTAATATTTTCATCAATTTTTGTTCACTCACTTCTTATACAGTTGAATCTTTCCATTTGGGAAATGTTGTATGGAACTATAATATTACTTTAAAAATTATTCCTGCATTTATTACTTTTTAATTAAGTTAACAGTTAATGAATGAGTGACGTTTTGAAATTGAAAAAAAAATTATTTTTTTTATAAATGTAATTTTCATTTAGAATGAATATAAAAGTATTAAATGTAGATAATCGATATCAACTTAACCCTCTAAAATATTTTATGCATTGTATTTTTTGTCTGATATATAATCTTTCATTTTACCGGCTTATATTTATTTACAAATGAAGGATACAAGGAAGTAATGAGAAATAGATGGATAGGTAAACATATACAAAAGAAGATAGAAATATTTGTTTGAATCTGTGTACGAATGAAAGAATGTTTGTACCGTATGAAAAAACTGTTCACAACTTTTGAGTGCAGCTCTAAGATTAAAGGAAACGTGAGTGCCTCATGTTAATATACGTTTCTCAACTGCAACAAAAAAAATTATATACAGTGGATAGTATTAAAACTGTCTGAAATGGTAAAAAAGCTCCCTCACTTTATTCATATCAGTTTAATTAATTAAAGTAGCGCAGTTTATTGATATATATATATATATATATATATATATATATATATATATATATATGTATATATACTATCGAGGATGATACATTACTGAAGTTGTATTTAATAATAGCAAAGTAGAATTTTTTAATCTTTTGTAACTTCGAAAAATTTCATACAGTTATTTTAAACTTTTATGTTAGGTAGAGTTTCTTTTTAATGCATTTAGTTCCTTATTCTTTAAAATATGAAAACATATCTGTGTAAATTTATTTTCCATTTTCTCGATAAAAATTGTATGGTTATGATGAAAATAAACTTGAATAATAGGTTTTTAAATTACCCAATGTAATCAAATTAAAAAAAATTTCATCATATGTGAACGACGTTGCTTTCTCGGTATAAAAATCTTTTTGATAATTATTGGTTCTTTTCAAACGTTTAAAAAATATTTTTTTTTTGTAATACTAATTCCATTTAAAATTTATCATAAAAATAAAAAATAAACATGCAGTTTCTCATTGAATTTTCTCTAAAAAACAATATTACATTACCTAAATTTTCTAAGCTAATTTTGGTTTAAAACAAATGAAATTAATGGTCTCATACAGACATAAAATTTCAAAAATTATTATATTATGAGAAAAATAATAAATTATTTCCGGGAATGGTAGTTTATGTAATGTTTAAAAATATTCTTATTTTTATTATGTGCAAGTTAGGGATTACAATTTAACAATTTTTTTTTTTTTTATCAACGACACAGCATTTTTACAATCTTTTGAGCAAGATAGTTGAACAATAAGTAAATAAGATCTGTATTTGAACTAACATAAGTAGTCGCAGACCCAGCGGCTGGTGACAACGTAGAGGATGATAACCGCCTTGTGACGATTCCGGTCGCCACTTCCTCTCCTTCCATGTCTTCCCTCTGTTCCTGCCCTGATAGGCTTTACCGGAGGTCGTCTTTTATACCGTCTAAACTTGATTTCACAACAGACATTAGTTTAGTGTCCCGTCAGGAGGCCAAACTAATGACTTAACTCTTAATAAAATTAAGTGAATTATTAATGACTTCAACACTTAATAAATTGGTAAATCCTTCGGCAGACTTTTACATCAGTGTATTTACAAAACCTACTATCGCCTTCGTATGGCCTCTTCCATCCACAACCATCTACCTTAACTTACAACCATTCAACTATCAAATTAACCGATTTGCGGATGACTTCAAATTTTGTAATGGTTAATAGCAATCGTTAGAAAAGATGTTTGATTAAATTAACTGAGATTCTAAAATTCAATCACTTTTTAAGGGGCCACGTGTTTCTGGGGCCCATAAAAATCAGAAAAACTGTTTGGTCGTAATCACCACATTATTAAACGAAATGGCAAAGACCGAGTCAACGTCAGTCTCAATTTGCTCACTCAATGATATACGCAAAAAAATAATAAATGTATGGAATTCACATATATGAATAATCATAATTAATCAGAATAATATATGTAATAATTAAAAATCGTTCGTTTTGTTATTCAGATCTTCCAACAATCATCACAGTACATGTGATGACGTGTATTACATGTACATGTAACATGTATTTGTTGTACGTACACATAATGAGGTTTTCTGGGAGCGGGCGCTGGCCAAACGCTTTTATATCGGGTGAAGCAGAGGGTCACATCACTTCTATTGTCCGCCACTGCTACCTACATACAATTTCTAAATATAGAACTGAAAATGAAACATACTGTATCAAGACACTATTTTGCTGTTAGCTGAGAGATATTCCGCTATTTAGACTTTTCGTTGCTTCACTAGGTTAGTGATTAACTCGTAACTGCGAAAGGAAAGATACCATGTTATCATATTTTCTTACTAATTTTTTTTTTTATACATACAAAGTTCTGTTCTTCATACAAGCAAGTTTTGAATCTTTATATTCCCCATTTCCAAGGCTTCTATCTCTTGGATCTTATTTTGTATCGGTGAATCAATATTCATTGTATATAATCAGTCCGATTTAAAATTCAATTTGTGAACAGAAAGTGACATTTGAGGGTAATTTTAAAATAAAATAAAATAAAATCTTTCTAAAACGGAAACGACTGGGACATAAAAGAATATCACTTTTGTCTTTGTTACACTTAGAAGAGGAAATTGTTTTACGTAAGTGAGGTTGTAAAACATTTATGTAACTATAGATAGCTTAATAAAATTATTAGTAAGAATCGTTTACTAAAACTGATTATTAAAATTGATCTGACGGAATATCTTTGTATATAGTAAAAGGTAATATACATAACGGAGACCTATGAATTCGTTTTTAAATTTATTATACAAAATGGATATTCTTAAGATAGATGCAACTCGACTAGAATTAAGGCCAGTATTTAAATATGGAAAATATTTTATCTATTAACGTGTAAGGTTTATTACAATTCTTATTTTATTCGCCAGAAATTTTTAAGCATATTATTTTGATAACATGTTTAACTGCATAAAATTACACATAGCTGAATAGCAATGTGAATTTTACGGAGAGCGAACAATTATTACCAATCGACGAATTTTTTCTCTTAAATTTGTTATTAGATTGATATTAATCGTTTAGATATTGCCTTCATCGATCTTTCAAACGATTCATGTGTGCTTCTGATAAAAATGGCCTTACATAGATTTAATTATTGCAAAAACTCCAATCTTTTCGTATCTACTTGTAAGGTTTTTAACAATGTATTGTATGTGAGAGAATTAGTTTTAATTATTTTGAGAATTCACCGGGAGTTCTCAAGGGATCTAAGCTGGGCTCATTTTTTTCTTGTTGTACTTTAATGACCTTCTAGATTGTTTGTATGTACTTTATGTGTGTGGAAAGTCCCTCGTTGACTCTCTCATCTCTGATTTATCCCTTTTCCGAAAAATAAATGAATAATTTATATTTATAGAAGATAAAATATTATACTAAATCACACGTTTAGTTGAGTCTGTTGTTTAAATGGAAATTACTTGAAGTATTACTTTTTTAAAAATTGCAATTCACGGTCAACCGTGGAAAAAGGAAATGAAACTTTTCATTTCAAATCGCATATTATTTAATATTTCCTTATATACTCATGACAAAAATAAATGTGTATTTATTTTTACCGTTAAAACGTATACGTCATTCTTTTTAATACTTATGTATTTTCACTCGACAGATTTGTACAATTAATTGTTATTGATGACTGATCATAATGTTCTGATTTATACAGAAATATTAACTTAGGAAGCGGTGGTATGATGAACTGACGATAAACGAATAGAATGTTTTTATTGTAAATAAATAGTAGTTATAAACTCCCTTAAGAAAGTCACGGTATATGCTCTTCTGTAGTCTGAACTTAACGTGTCGAGTATATCTTCAAATTGAATGTATTAACGACTTCCGAAAATTTAAGGAAAGAACGATATGCTAAATTGAAAAACAATAATGAAATGATGTCATTAAAATAAGTCATTGTTAAACAAGATAGTGGTGGCTAACGTTAAGGTTAGAAAAGGTGTTGAAGTTGCATTATTTTATTACATAGATGTAAAGGTAATTTTCAGTCCGTGTTATTATAACCACCCTGCTGAGAGGGTTAAAATACTTTCATTGTCATACTTGTCACACCGGTTCCCTGTAGATATACGTTAATTAACGTTGCACTATTTATATCCGACGCATGGCATTTGTTGCTTGTCAGCCTTTTTTTATAATTAGTAGTAGGAACGTGTCCTGTACTGTCATACGTCTTTGTTTTCATTTTCATAATTTTTTGAAACCTAACCACGAGAAATGCACTACGGTTGGTGGAAATTTAAAAAAAATTATTATACAAGTTTAATTGCACAGTTTTCGCGCGCAATTTTTAAGAACAACTATCTGTTACATTTAACTTGTAAACTTTGCCACTGTGCCAAATTTCATGTTAATAGCTAAAGATGAAGGACTTTTTTTTTAATAACTGCCGTGGAAGAGTATATAAAATATGCGTAAGATGATAAGTACGTCGAGTGTGTTATATTATCAATGATATTTAATACATATGATTCAGTAGTAAACATAGTTTATTTGAACTTAAAAGCATTTTCTAAGTAATCAGTGAAAAAAATCAACTAATTATCTGTTACTAGAATTGAAAGTCATTCGATATTAATTTGCAAATAGTTATCAGTATTATTTACCAGTATGTATTTATTTACCCCCTAACGATGAAGGATACATTTTTTTTTTTAGTTTTCTCATAACAGGTCGATTCATCCGAAAACATATAATTACCACGTCTCGGTAGTGGAAGAACTTTACAAATTATTTAAAAAACGTATTACACCTGAGGAAAGATAAAGCACTAAAATCGGGTTATATGCTAAGTAAATGATTCAGGCTTCAATATTCAAAAAAATATTTTTCAAGCAAACGTAATTTTTCACGGAAATTTTGTAATTTTTTCAATAATGTTAAAAAAACCCTTCCTAATCTATCAAATATAATTATAGAATAATTTTTATAACTTGAAAAATTTCGACCTTGTTTAAAAGAATAACGTCGGTCTACAAATTAAAAAACCATTTAGCAACTGAAACATAAATAGTGAATTTAAATCTATTTTTTATTGTAAATCTTAAAATAGAATTAGGTTTTCGCTAATAACCCCAGGTGCTTAGTTACGATCTTTAAATATAACAAGAAAATTAAAATTTTAAAGATCTTACTGTTATATACAGTATGACACCATAATCTGCATAATTACTTTCTAAGTAGTTCTTTTCAATAACAATCACTTCAGAAGTGACAAAAAGAGATTTGTACCTGTATATTGCAGAAACTGGTGTCTGTTTAACTGAGAAATTACTTTTTTCTTTGATCTACGGAGGTCTTCTTTTTTTTATAAAAACCAGTGTTTACTCAAAATGTTATCCTACATGTATAATAAAACTATTCTATTTGTAATAATACATTTTCCCTGAAATTTCTCTTTGTTTGTCTCTTTCAGAGCAAACGTTTGAGAGAAATCATGATGAAAAAATACAAAAAAAAATTTCAATTACATTTTGCAGCCTAAATTGTTCTAGTTTACTTCAATAATTTAGGTTAACCTATTAAAAGATTAAATAATAACTTATTTATTCGGTGATTATAGTTTATTTAAAAAAAAAAAGATTAATCCTATTGGAATATTGTTATTCTATGAAAAAATTAATTTTTGCATGTTTTTCCTCAAGAAAAACTTAAATAATTATTTGAATTATTTCTGAGCTGTTAGTTTCCTAAGAATCAGTATGCTATTAAATATATAATCATTAGTCAACTATTAATTTTTTGATTTCAAGTCAAATTAATATTCTCACTTTCAATTTACCATTATTTAATTCGCTGAAAAACTGAATTAAATGTTTAAAGCCTTTCCCGTCCCAATGTAATGCTTTCACAGAATTCTTCATTAGTTCTACTTTTATATGTAAAGATTTTCTATATGAAGAAGAGAATAGAACTCGGTAAGTCTCAATAAATGAGTGTTTTAACGTTTTGTTGTACTGTAGTTAAATTATTTCTTTTCTGCTGGTATTTAACAAAATAATGTTAATTGATAACGATAGATGTATAAAAAAATAATATTTTGTTAAGTCGTTCCTGAAGAAACCCTGAGATAATCACAGATTTGCTGTACCTGTTCATTATATTTAACAGCTTTAAAAATAAGTGACATACTTTTATATGTTTCTTCATTTTTACAGCATAAACTACTGATATAATGGAAAGCTTATTTGAATTTTTGCAAAAACCACTGTCTTTAAACTTTTTTTAGTGAGTCTATAAATAAATTCTAATCATCAACAGCACATGTGACGTCCAGGTCAAACATCAGTTCATTAACCACACGGCAGGGATAAATTAAACCATCCATGGTGAAACATTTCATTAAATTTTGGCACCTATTTCCATACGGTGAAATTTTAGTATGTCTAACAAATTCCTTTTCTTCAAACAGGAGTTCCACTTCTTTAGACAAATATTAGTCAAGAACTAAATCACGGAGTTCTGCTTCTAAGGCTGAATATTTGAGTCTTCTGGTATAAATGTTTTATATCTTGAAGTTGATGTTTCTGTACTTGCATAAGGAAAACCTTCATCAGTTTCAAAAATGCTGAAATAGTACGTTGTTTAACAATAACTACTCCGAGGGACTAAATTGTCGATGTATATTGAAAAATAAAACAATAAATTTGGTCCAAATTTCAGTAGCGTGCAAATTAATCAGTACACAAGGAATTCTTGTTTATTCCCACGTTGTGGCAACACTGCTTGACCATACTCATCCTTTGTTTGTGTAATGTGAGGTTATTATTCTTTGCTAATTTAGCTATTTTCAGTTTATCAATTGTGTTTTGTGAAAGTTTATTACATTTTTTATTACAAAATCATATATTCGTATTTTTTTATTTTTGTGTATCTTGAATATATAATAACGGGAATAAGTACAAGAAAGGGTTCGAAAGTTGTTTCTTTTTCGCAGCATACCATTATAACACAACGACAAATAGTTTCAGAAGGTGGTGTTAGACCAGGGACAGTGGATACTATTTTAAAACAATTTAAAGAAACTGGTTCCTTTTCACTTCAAAGGGAAGGCGAATATGGCCGCAAAAGAAAACAAAAATTCGATTATTAGTGAGAAAAAGTAAAGTTGATCCAAAATTATCTGCTATGGATTTAAATCGGGAATTAGCAGTCAGTAGAACAAATTTACACGTGGTAATTGTTGGACGCCGAGTTCTTTTAGCTAGACCGAAAACTCGTTGGACAGCTAAAAAGCAGCTTTTAACACTAGTAATGTGCAGAAAAGGCTCTTGTGGGTAAAATCACATGTTAACTGGACTAAAAGACTGGAAAAATGTTATATTTTACGACGAGTCATATTTTTATGTTCAAGCAAAGGGTTCCGTACGTTAGAAAAGCATCAGATGAGAATATATCACCTGCTCATAACCAACAATCAATTAAACATCCCTAGAAATAATGTGTTGGGATTTTTTTCAATTTGAAGGCCCTTGTTCATTATGGTTTGTTGAAAAATTGTGGATATATCATGATTCTGAAGGAAATAGTTGTGGCAATTTCAAAACAGATTTCGGCAGGGCAACGGAGTGTTCCAACATTTTCCGCCATGCCATACCATTAAAAAAGTGGAAAAAGTTTTCGAAGAAAACATTAAAGTGTTACCCTGGCCAGGCAACTCCCCAGACTTAAACCCAATTGAAAATCTTAGGAAAAAGGTAAAAAATTAACTGTTTCACAAAAATTGATCTCTAATATCATGATGAAGAAATAAATGTTTAGTACATTTGTTGAATCGATGCCAAATCGTGTACGGGAAGTGAATAAAGCAGAACAGATATTCACAAAATGAACAGGTAAGATATTTTTTCTAAATGTAGTTACTTTTATTAGTTAATTTTTAATACATAAAGTTACTTTTCAAATGAAGATATTTTTATTAAGTAATATCCGAGTTCGGATTAATTTGCACGCTACTGTAATATATAGTTAATATAAATCTAAATGCATAGATGTTATCTTAAAACTGAAGATTCACTGCGCGATCCGACTGATCCAATTAAAAATATAAAAAAAAGTTCTTTGAATGTACATAAGTGTATTAATTATTATTATACACTAAAGTTTAAACTTACTGCGAATTTTATTTTATTGCGTCATTTTTCATGTAGTTATTTTTTTAAATGCTAAAAAAGTCAGACTCGGCCGGAAATATCCAATTGTACTTTTTGCTGTATAGGTTTTAGTAAAAAAGGTAAATCTATTTAAGAATTCAATTTATTTGAATCGGTTTACTGTAAGCCGTTCTATCAGCTTTTAAGTAGAGAATTTTTATGTACCAATAATTTTGTAAGTAAGCAAATGGTAGTTTTTTTTTATCATTGATATATATATTCTATTTGTAATTAAAGTAACGTTGTAAATTATTTATAAGATTGTTCTAATTGCATGTTATTTGTTGGAAAAAACTAATTTATATTGTATTTTGAGCCAAAGATTTTATCTATTTAAATTTATGTCAATCATGTCGTTATTTGTTGTAGAATTTATACGGTATAACTCAAAAATGAAGTAATTATTTATAACAAACGTTAATAATACATTTATTTGAACTAGCAAAGCAATTTACATGATTAAAATTTAAGCAATATATTAAATCATAAAAATGTATTATCGGTGTATGGATTCGGTTACAGTTATGTATCATGCACTTCGCATAACCGGCCACACAAAAACACGATTCATCGTTTGGTTAAAAAATTCGAACAGAATTTTTTTCGGCTTGATGTTGAAACACTAATTCACAAAAGAAGTGTAAGGAATCAAGAAAATATTGCTACTGTTAAGTGCAAATACTCGTGAAAATTGAAATTTATCGGTTTCACATTGGTCCTTTCTTCAACAACAATGTGGCAAATTTTGCATCAAGATCTACATTCACATAAGATTCAACTAATTCAAGAATTAAGGCCACGGAACGATCTTGTTTATAGACGGTTTGCTGACCGGACTCGAGAACAGCTCGAAGTGGATCCAAATTAAAAAAAAAAATATCACCTCTTCAGATGAGACTTATTTTTGGCTTTATGGCTTTATAAATAAGCAAAGTTGTCTTGATTGGGATTATTCCAACCCTCAAATGATTCAACAGCGACCATTAAATACGAATGAATTTCACTATTTGGTGCTGCTTATGACCTGATGATATCATCCGGCCATTTTTTCCGAAAATGAGCAAAGAGATGATGCTACAGTAAATGGTGAACGCTATCGAGCTATGATTCGTAAATTTTATCGGAAATTTGGAGAATTTTTATTTAAATGATATATAGTTTTAACAGAGTAGTGTGCCATATGTCACACAGCTGCTGAAACAATTAAGTTATTGCGTCAAACGTTTGATGATTCTGTAATTTTAGTTGGCAATCAAGATCATGTGATTGACTCGATTCTTTGGGGTTATGTTGAGTCGTATGTCTATAGCAACGAACCACTAACGATTGATGACTTGAAAGCAAATATTCAACGAAATATTAGTGGAATTCAAGCTGATTGTGCTAAAGGTTCAGGCCAAATTTTGTTGATTGTTTTGGCAATGTCATGGAAAGACAAAACATATAAACATATGCATAATACAAAACAATATTATTCATATGAATGATATTGTTTTTCGAACATAATGTAATGTTATAAGTTTCAAAATAAAAATTTTGGTTGAGATCACACATATGTTTTACTTTATTGCAGTTTTACTTTTTTCCCTGAAAATGAAAGATTTATATTACCCCAATTGCCTAAACTATGGGAATGTTTTTCAAGCTATCATATGTAAAACATAATGTAAGCATATGCCCTCTAAAATTTCTATTTCACTCTTTCGGTTTTTGGCTGTTTGGCTGCGGTTTTTGGCTGACGTAATTGGAATAGATTTTGAAAATATATTTTTGATTTATAAAAAAAATAAAATCTTATTAAATTTTATTCCTGTCGAAATATTGTTTTAGTAAATAAGAAAGGTATTTTTACTAAATTAGGTATTACCTTATAGTAGTGTAATTAGTGAAAACATGCTTCTTTTTTCTAAATTGCTCTATACATATTTTTTCCGGGCGATAAAAAATATTATCTTATTATTAACTGGGATTTGATGACAATACTGTTTCGTGTTACAGTCTACTGATTGGTTGGTTCATACTGTCAAAACCATTCTGTAGAGCGATTTGTCAACTTTATTACGATTGCTTATACTTGTTATATTCTGATTGGTCTGGAGTTTGTGTATTCCGATTTTTGATCGATTGAAAATAACCGATATTTTGATAATTGGTTATTTCTATAAAGTAAAGCGAATGACGCAATTTTTCAGAACAAGCGCTATCTATGTGTTTTGTATATAATTAATGTTGCTATAGTAAATAATTGCCCCGAATGATTTTATTTAGGTTCTCTACTAAATTATTAAACAATTGTTCCGATTCAATGGTTTTTTATTTATAAATATCAGCGAATTATGCGGATCTGTGGGTTTTTATGTTTGTACGGGATTACAAATTTCCTGCATTACGTATTTTATGAAAAGGTTTAGAATAAATTTATTTTAACTACTAATAATAGTTTATCCTATAAAATTGCAGTATCAAGTGATGTTCACTTTACTCTAGGTTTTTGTCATTTGTTCTCGTTTAAAAAGATAAAATACTTTTATTGAGGAAAATGAATTTCACCCATCATCCGTAAATTTCGTAATCAAATCTAATTTAATATCTGAGAATAAAATAAACAAAATATTAAAAAGGTAAAAGTTTGAATTTTTCTTTAGAAAGTTTTAAGGTGTTACTGTTTTTTTTCAGACTGTACAAAATTTAATAAAAGTTTCAATTAACAGTATCAATAATTTGATTTGAGAGAGTGTATGTGTGATTAGTAAAAGTTCATTTTTTGCAGCGTGGTTGATTTGGTCTTGGTAAGAATAGTTTGATGAGAGACTTTAAACATATTTAAATATATTTATTATTTTTCAAAATAAACTTGGTGACTTAAAAAAGTAATATTTTGTTTTTATTCAGCAGTTACAAGAGGAGCTTTTAAAGTATGATTGAAGTAATAAGCAGAAATATTATTTTGCTTTTTAAGTAAAAGAGTGAAGAGAAATTAATTTTATTACTGTTATTAATAAGTCGCTTATGTAATGCGGATGGCTAAAACATTAAAAGAGCAATTATTGTCCTAGTAAATGTCACATAGAATTCGAAACAGTTTACCAATTTAAACAATTATTGTACGCTAAAAGTTCCTTTTCTAAATAGTATTTGGAAACTGTATTTTGCACAAAGCAGCTTACAGACATATAATTTAATCAACAATAAACTCGTGTTTGTAGAGATATTACAAATTGCCTCTGGTCTTTTCAGTAATTTTTGTGTTCCATTTGGTTTCGATTATAATCAAATTTCATAAATTTGAAAAAAGATTTCCATTTATTTATTGTAGATTCCCGATTTCATTGCTGTTATTTTTACGTGTTAATTATTTTCCTTCTTGTTTGAAATTAGATTTTTAAAAAATGCTCTCTTAAGCAAATCAAGTAACAAATTGATGTTTTTAAAAGAAAATAATACATACTTTTTTCTTTTTCTGGACGGAAAACTCTTCGGCGAGTAATATATACTGAATCAGGTTATTTAATACAGAGTGTCCCACAAAGAAATTTTAGGGCATGTTCTAGTGGAGAAAATAAAAATATTCATCTAAATATAGGTCTGGAAACGCTTGGTTTTAGAGTTACGCCTAGCGAATGATTTCGTCTCTTCTAATAAAAAGAAGCCCTACTGTAATTTCTGGGACACGAATTAAGTAGTAAAGTTGGTGGATTCTTACGTAATTTGAGCCAGAAAATAGGATAAAACAGGTCCCATAACTGTAACTTTAGTAGGCTTTAAAATATCTACGTACAACACGAAATTCGGTGTCCCAAAAAAATTTTTTTTTAGGCATGTAGTACAATATTTTTGTTAAATAAATAATATAATAAATGCGGAAGATTTAGTAAATAAACTTGTAGAGAATTTAATTCTGAGAAAATTAATGTAAATGCAAAGTAAATAAAATGTTTAAAAGTCAGTTTTTTATTGAAGCAAAATAAACGATTTGTTTTTAAAAAAAAAATGTTATTAAATACAGAAAGAATAATATGATTTTCTGTTTATTTTTCGTTTATTTTGTCTCAATAAAAAACCGATTTAAAAAAAATTGAAATCTACGGCGTTACAGTTCTGGGACCGATTTTGTCCTGTTTCCCAGATCAAATTATATAAGAAACCACCAACTTTACTCCTTAATTTGGGTCCCAAACATTACAGTAGGGCTTCTTTTTATTAGAAGAGCTGAAATCTGGAAGAAATCTTTCTCTAGCCGTAACTCGAAAACAAAGCGATTCCAAACCTCTGTTTAGATGAACATTTTTCATTACCGTATTTGTTTGAGCACCCCCTGCCCACGAATAAGCCCCGCACCACAATTTTCCGAACCGAAAATCTAAAAGAAAATCGAGTACATACCGGCATTTTAAAGTGCGACAGATATGATAAAAAAATACGTAAATACGAAAATATTCAGAAAGTAAAGCGTTTAATTCGTTTATTTAAATTACAATATTAATAATACATTAATAATTAATTACCGAAAGTACTAGTTCATTTCAGAATCAGTAGGCCAGTAAAACGAAAATAAAGTATCATTTCAATAAACTTTTTAATATGGGATTTTATTTTTAATTAGTCACTGTCACTGTCTGTAGAAGACTTAGCGGTATTCTCCACGTCGCTCTGCCAAAGGTGATAGTCTTCACTACCATCAAGTTCATTAGATATTCCGCATTTTTAAAACTTTTTCTTACTAATTCCGTGGAAATACCTTCCCAAGCATCTTTTATCCAAACAGAAATCCGGTTAAAATCTGGGCGTTTTTTGATTCTTCCTGTAGGCGTGAGAAAGAAATTTTCATCAGCCATCCATTTACTGTACAGTTGTTTTAATGCAGATTTGAACGGTTTATTAATGCAGACATCTAGTGGTTGCAATAGAGATGTCAATCCGCCCGGAATTATTACTTGGTCTGCTATACCCTTTTTTTAAAATGTCTTTCACTTTATCAGTCGTATGCCCCCGATAACTATCCATTACTAGCATACCGGCATTTTTTTTATTAAGTAAATCTCCTGATCGCTTTTGCCATACACACCTGTGATCCAATCTAAAATTAAGGTTTTCTCCATCCAACCTGATTCCTGTGCTCTGATAATAATTCCATTTAACTGTACGGTAGGAAGAGTTTTTCTTTTAAAAACAATGTACGGACGTAATTTTGATCCATCAGAAGTAATGCAAAGCATAAAATTACACCTTTGTTTTTCATTACCACCATTGCGAAACGTAACACTCTTTTCACCTTTTTTGTTTGTGGTTTTGTCAAATGGCATTTCAAAATACACGGGGGTTTGATCAGCGTTTCCTATTTGAGAAGGCAAATAGCCTTTATATTTTCTAAGATTTATTATGTATTTTTGAAAATGTAAATTTTTTGTTCATAAGCGTCTGGAAGTCGTTGAGAAATGGTCGTCTTTCGTCTTATTGACAAATCATTTCGTGCAAAAAATTGTGTTATATGCGAGTATTATTTAATAAATAAAAAAATTATGGAAACTCAAACTGCCTAATAAATGCAAAACAATAGCCGAGAAAATACAATGGAATATTTTCTTTGTTACCACTAATTAAAACCTTTACTAAAGTTATTCACTTGATTACACGAATCAACTTTCTATTCATTTTCGAAGCAATTTTACTTGTCATTTGAAATAATTTATAATACAGTATAACGTTTGATGAATTTAAACATTTACTGAAAAAAGACCATAGATTGGGTTTCTGAATTTAACGTTTATGAAAGATAAAGGTTCTGTAGTGCCAATCTGGATAGTACTTCAACCTTTGACCTGTAAAAGAGGAGGATGGTCTACATCATTTACGTCAAAGAACGTAACTCTTTTTTCTTTTTAACAGATTCCCAATAAATGCTGTTCTATATTTTCATCCAACGCCTTAAAAAAAGTAAAAGAGATTCTTTATCTTAAGTCATTATTTATTAATAACTCATTTTACTTTTTCATTTTTCAATTACAGCTAGAATTTTGAGTCAAACTTTTTTTTTTAATCTAGAGCTCAGTTAAATAATAATATTTCAGTTATATGTAAGTTTAAAAACAACATTTTGATTAGGAGAATAGTATTATTACAAATGCTACAGAAGAAGGATGTACACTTAATGTACACCAAGCTGAATTGTTTGAAATCCAACGAATACTGTTTTTTGTCAGTCGTGCCCAAACTACGCTGTTGAGTGGTTCTGTATTTTACTTTTTACACACCTTACTGAAAGATCTTTAGCTAATAGGTTTCTAAAAAATCCTTTTATTTCGCTCATGACAACACTAGGTAAATGAAAGTGCTTTGAGTGATTATATGGTTTACCTAATGCTTGGTTTTTTGAAACTTACACCAGCTATCGGCACCAGGAGGACATAGTCCATATTGAGGGTTTTCATCAGTTGAACTGAAATAGAAAAACTCAGCCGTCACTGCTTTATACATTGAATACCAACTTTCAGTATTTCTCGTAATGACTAAGTCATAATAATTCTGAATATTTATTATAGCTGTGTGTCAGCCTATTATGTCCACGCAAAGAACTACAATCACTTAATTTCATCCCTCTGTACCTTAATTTCAGATTTTGAAGACGCTTTCCCATTCTTTTTTGCTCGTGGCCTATGCATTCCAACTTCTTTATTTGGGAATCATCTCAGTTTCATTTCCTCTACAAATGTCAAAGGTTTTGAATCCCCATATCCTAGATAGTTCAAGATTCGCACATATCGAGTAAGTGACCGTTCACAAACCTTCTTCGCTCCATTGGTTTCCATCCCCCCACTCACACCACTGTAGTTCGCCTGACAACTATAAAATGGTCGGTTGACAACTATCCAAAATGGTTGGATTTAGTTGGGGAGGGGAAATTATTTTAATATAATACGTATCTTAAATAAGAATTTTTATCATTCAATTTCAATTCGATTGTATAATTGCGGATACATAACTGGGGAATGGAATTGTAAATAATAGTTTCAAAAAACTAATTCAATACATTCGTTGTGGATAATGGGTAATTTGTTTCTATATCAGGATAGAAATTTTTTTTTTTTTTTTGTTAAAGAGGTGGGGAATCCCATTTACTGACGCCTAAGCAGTGTCCGGCTCGCTAACAGGTGCCGCAAGATAGCAAGATATTATTATGCGTATGTAAACCTGCGCAATACCGACTAAACCGCCACCCCTGGCTACCACCCTGGACTGGACTGGTGTGGACTGAACTGTGCATGTAGTGGGCTGGACTGGGGTGGACTGGACTTGAGTGGACACTGGGGTGGATTGGACATGGATTCCACCAGGTACCCTCAATGTTTTTTCTCTGGGTTTTTTCTTAATATAACTGATCAGCTTGTTTCTGATGTGACTTAGTTCGGTCATCACAATTATAATACAAAGAATATAAGAGTAATCTTCAAATCGAGAAATCTATTTCGGTGAATCTTATTTAATAATTTTGGGGCAAAATTAACCTTTTCGCAAAGAGTAAACATTTTTACACAGAAAATAATTTTCAAATATATAAAAAAAATTTATTTATTTAAATGTGTACACTGCAATCTGTTCAACTAATAAACGATAAGCAGTCCCCCTTCCCAAACGGCCCAATGAGATGCGGGTGATATGTATAAGCATATGACAGAGTGGATATATGTACAGCATACAGTCCGGATATACCGAATGTTTACAGTGAGGATATAGAAAATTTAATTCTGAAAGATTCATGTGAAAGATTAACATAAATCTTTTCAAAATTAAATTTTTTAAATTTCTAATTGAAAAATAAAAGACTTAATTTACCATTTAACAAAGTTTTCTTACGTTAAACCCAAAAACGTGTAATATTTTACCCCCCAATTTTTGTGTTTTTTATCAGATATCTTTAAAACCAGTGGAGGCAAAGTTCTGGGACCCATTTTTTAAAAATATTTTCAGAACAAAAATCATAAGGACAAAAAGAAGTAAATTTGCACCTTAATTTAACTACCCAATGTTTTAGGAAGTCTTCACTACACCGGGGGAACTGAAATTCGGACAAAAAGTTTTGCTAGCGGTAATTCATTAACGAAACGTTTTCGGGCCTACGTTCATATGAACTTTTTTCTTATTTTTATCTGTAGAATCAGCTCCCGAGAGATTGCCGTATAGTTTTGAATCACTCTGTATATACATACGAGCATATGAAAATGATATGAAAGTAAATGAAATATAGTTTTCTACAAACTCTGGCCGATCATTCCTGAGACGTGTAGTTAATTAAACCCTAATCACCAAAGTACACCAGTATCCACTACCTAGTATTCAAATCCATATAAAAGTAACTATTATAAAAATTGAATTATTACAGATATTAATCAAATTATCGAATCATTAGTAGTTTGTTTTTTGTCTAAAAATGAAATTTACAATCGATTGCACTATTACAGAAACCATAAGTAAATATCATCACATACAATCACATATAGAGGCTTCCATCGAAGCTCCTCAAAAATCAAATACTAATATTCATACATAGAAAATTACACATATAAAGTTAGATTAGAGAACAGTGCTATTTGTAGTTCAGCGCAAAACAAAAACAACCATGATAGTTTATAAAAAAGAGAACAAATGGAGATAAAACTATAATTACAAATGAAAAAAATAACCAAAATTGAACGAAGTGAAATAAAGAATTGACGGGTAACTTAAGTCGATACAGTTCAACCTCAAATTAGATAAAGTCACCAAGGTTCAACACGTGAAGTCGTATTAGCCTTGTAACATCTTCAGTATTATCTAGAAGCTTAATAGCTAAATAAGTCACGTGATTGTTTAGCCGCAATTTATATTTTGCACCGAAGCGCTGAATCTCTTCTCGAACACACGCTAAACTCAGATATTCGTGGATTTCACTGTTTCTTACAAACAATGGCGCCTCTGTGATACTTCTCAGTAATTTGTTTTGAAATAGTTTATAATCTCGACGTTACGGCTGCTTGCTGCACCCCAAAGTTGGATCCCATAGGTCCAAATCGTGTACAATAATTGTTTACTTGGTAGTGAAAACTGTGACGTCTTGCAGCAACCAGTACATTTCCTTAAACTTAATATCCAGCTGTTTTCTCTTATGTGGACCTTTCACTACAGACGACGATCAAATCTGAAGACCAAGATACCGTACACGTTGAGCATGTGGTATGAGAACGTCATCAAGATGGACCCGTGAACAGACTTCTCTCATCTTTGCGAATGTCACGTGACTTGACTTCACTTGATTAACCTTAATGTAAAAGTTTGATTAACCCTAAAGGTAATGATGAGTTAAAGGCTCATTTATAATAACATTTTTAGAATATTTTGATGGTGATACACTTTAAACTTATTGAAAATGGTTAAAAAACATTGACAGTTACATCTTTTGATTGGCACGCGTAAAATATCTCTTTCTAGAAAAAATTAGGTATAGAATGCAATATGAACTTTCTATGAGGTTTTATTGAATACCGAATATATAATGGTTTGAGAAACACGAAAATAAAAAATATCGTGTCACCATGCTTGATTACAGTTTTTATTATAACGGACAGTTTCAGATTTGTTCCTCTCAGGCCGATCTTATGATCTCCCTGAAGTCCCTTTCCACAGATGAGGTTTATACGTAAACATATCCACAGATAAAATTCCACATCTAATGAATCATGACCGATTGCTTAACGGCTAACGTTTTTAATTACCAGTATTAGTAAGTTTTTTATTGTGAATTTCTTTCAAAGTATCAAGGAGAACGAGGAAATAAAAACTCTTTCATAAATTTGTTTCAGGATCATTTTTTTTTTTTAAATTTCTGAATACCAATTTATTTTTCAAGGTTAATTTCTTTTACAGTATCATTAAAACTTTTTGTTTGCATGATTTCAAAATTCTCTAATCCTCTTTTAACATAAAAAAATATTTTAAATACTATAAAGATCCTATTTCTTATTAATTCTACTTATTAAAATTAGTATTAAAATACTACTTTACATATAAGAAATAAATACTTTGTGATTGTACGGGTAGTTATTTCTTATTTTTTTATTACTTTTTATAAACGTATTTTTTTACGAGATCGTAAAATATAAACTGAGCAAAACCATTTTCTGAAGAAAGGATAAAGATTTTATTCGGAATTCTTTCCGTAAATACATTTTACTCATTATTTATTTTTTTGACAATAACAGTCTACGTTAATTTAAGTGGTTTCAATGTTTTCCTCTTACGACATAGTAAGGGTATTACTTAATTTTAACTTTGACAACAACCGTCCATTAAATTTTCTTTATCGATTTTTTTTTTTAATTACACAAACTTTCTCAAAATTTTTTTTACCGATTATTTGTAATTCAAACTTTGTATATAAAACATCATATTGTTGAATGTTCAGCATTGAATATTAGTAGGCTTGAAAAAATATTATCATATAAAAGGTTTTCAGTTTTATCTTAACTTGTAAAAACCTTTTCCGTTATAATAGTGACTGATTTTACTCTCCTTTGATTATTACATGTGGTAACAATAAAAATGTTACGCTAAATTTTTATTGTTTAGTAAAAACAGTTAACCAATGCAGTATAAATGTTAACCGTATATGTGGTAATAATTTAGAAAAGAAAATTATAATTGACATTTGTTGTTTAATTACAAATCTACATGACGAAAAATATCTTGCGCAAGATGACCGACTCCTCATTATTTTATTTTATAATATTCTTTTTACAACCGATTTGTATAATTTCTTGCGCAAGACATATACAAAACATAAATTAAATGAGAAAACTAAAAGAGCTATAATTCTTTTTTTTAATTTAATATTAAAATATATCTTCTGTTTATAAGAAAATTCAATTATTATAACCGTAATTTGATGAAATAATTAAAAACAACGAGTAGACGTTACACAGAAGCATAAAGTTTAAATTCACTCACCACTGTGACACGCTGCATAAGCGCGTTTGAAAAATACACCGATACAGTCAACATAACCTCAAATTGTTATACACAAAGATTGAGTTGTAGACTACTACAATATACTAATTGTATATGTAATCTTCAGTTGACAATAAAATAAAATAAATAAATGTCTAAAAAACATTTCAATGAAATTGATTTAGTAGTTTTGGAGATTTTCTAGCTACATATTTTATACATAGGGCTAAATATAGTAGATACATATTTAAGAAAATTACATTTTAAGTTAATGGTATTTTATTACTCTTGTAAAGATAATTCAATTTCACTCCATAATCCCACCATGCGACGGAAAGTAATACTGTAATTTTCTTCTAAAAGTTGGTAAAAAAATAAGCCAAAATACCAACCCATTGACTTAAACAGTTTTTCATAACAAAGTACAGTATATATATAAAATGTGTGTGCACTTTGAACATATCTCTTGGTAAAATAGTTCATTTGTAACCATTAACGCTTTCGGTAAAGCAGGATCTTATTATTACATTAAAAATACTATCCAGCCCGTTTGTAACCTATATATTACAGACAGTTTTGGATAATGGGTTGTCGCAATGTTGGAACGTAGAAGTTTACTAAAAGATAAAAAAACATAATCATTAAAAAGTTTTAGAAAAAATTTAAGCCTATAAATATAAAATAATTACCGTAATAAAAAAAAAATTTAGATATAAATATTATAAATACAATGTGAAATAATTTTAATGCTAATTGACATTTGATCTCTAAAATTTACTTACATGACAGCATTTAAAAAGGTTTGAATCCAGGTCAGGCTGTGCATTTTTTAGACATTATAAAACACATGTCTCATATAAACGATATCTTAAATGGGTCTAAGCTTGTAGTTGCGTGAAAAGGATCTCGACTTAGTTAAAAAGGACTACTGGGAATGGAAATTTTTATTAAATTCTCGTCCTGTCTAGGAATCCAACCAAGGAATTTTTAGGAGCCAGCAGTTCACTTACTGCAGCGGACACTTGACTATAGATGGTGCATATGTGTGTGTGGGTTCGCACGCGCGTGTCCATTCGATTATTCATTTCCTTACTGGTAGTTAGATGCTATTGAAGAGGTTTTACATACAAAGAGACCTTGTGTCAGCTTCCTACACATAATTTATGATAATATCTGGAAAAATATAAAATATATATCGTACATTTTCATTTTAAATAATTACGTAAATAAAATTAATATTAATAATTAGTTTTCATCATTATACATCTTTTTCTGTTTGTTATCAGTTAAAGACTATTACAACTAGAACTTGTGGGGGAAAAAAGGTAAAGTTTAATTTTATAAATTGCTTAATAAAATAGAAAAAAAAAATTAAAATATATAAAATAGCCGATAATAAGTTAACCCTATTGCTGCAATTTTACAAACCTTGATAGTACAATTATGCCAGTTCTAGATACCCTTGATGTTTAATCCAAGGTGTGACCTTCAACTGACACTAACCTTGACTTTTGACCCTCAAGTAAAAAATCATAATATTGCGCAAAAAAAATCACGTATCAGTACGCAGTTACCAGTGCTCCAAAAAACATAATATTCCGATATAAAAAAAATTGCATAATATTGCGCAACCAAAAAAATTTGCGTGATCAGCACGGAGTGATTACATGTTATAAAAATCTGCACAGTAATGCGCAACCAAAAAATTACATAATATTGCGCGAAAAAAAATCACGTGATCAGCAAGTAGTGAATACGTGCTCCAAAAAAACTATAAAAAATTGTTTAAAAATATTCAATTTCAAATTCCAACGGTTTTGTTTGAATATCCGCCAGTTTTACGTAACCGGCATATACTGTTATTTTATTATTATTTTTTTTTTGTCTTCAGTCATTTGACTGGTTTGATGCAGCTCTCCAAGATTCCCTATCTAGTGCTAGTCGTTTCATTTTAGTATACCCTCTACATCCTACATCCCTAACAATTTGTTTTACATATTCCAAATGTGGCCTGCCTACACAATTTTTTCCTTCTACCTGTCCTTCCAATATTAAAGCGACTATTCCAGGATGCCTTAGTATGTGGCCTATAAGTCTGTCTCTTCTTTTAACTATGTTTTTCCAAATGATTCTTTCTTCATCTATTTGCCGCAATACCTCTTCATTTGTCACTTTATCCACCCATCTGATTTTTAACATTCTCCTGTAGCACCACATTTCAAAAGCTTCTAATCTTTTCTTCTCAGATACTCCGATTGTCCAAGTTTCACTTCCATCTAAAGCGACAATCCAAACATATACTTTCAAAAATCTTTTCCTGACATTTAAATTAATCTTTGATGTAAACAAATTATATTTCTTACTGAAGGCTCGTTTCGCTTGTGCTATTCGGCATTTTATATCGCTCCTGCTTCGTCCATCTTTAGTAATTCTACTTCCCAAATAACAAAATTCTTCTACCTCCGTAATCTTTTCTCCTCCTATTTTCACATTCAGTGGTCCTTCTTTGTTATTTCTACTACATTTCATTACTTTTGTTTTGTTCTTGTTTATTTTCATGCGATAGTTGTTGCGTAGGAAGAACTATCGCAAACGTATACTGTTATTATACGTGTTTTATGTACGTCATCTTTGCTACTATTATCTTCACTGTCGTTATTATTCAGGTGAGTGAGACAACTTTTAAATAATAATTACATACTTTAAATAAATAATAATTAATTATTAAGTTGTAGTTAAAAATAATTACGCGATTCAAACAAAAAATTATAAAATAAATTATTGAAAAATTTATTACGTACTATAAATAATAAATATAATTAATAATAATTAAATATTTAATGTAATTAAAAATAATCATTCGCTCAAAATAATATTTACAAAATAAGAGTTCGCGAAAGCGCAGGACGCGTACCGCCTCCGCGAGTGCCGGCCAGCTAATGAGGGCGCGAAACGGAGTCGTACAATTTAATGACCGTCACTTAGCTCCACATATTCGATTAGGCGATCAGTCAGCGAGCGGTTTTCCCGCCAGGCACGCGGCGATCGCAATCGGATGTAATAGATACGCGTCAGATTCCCACAGCATTCATTCCACGTTCTGACTGAACAATACCGCTATAGGGATCTATACTACTACCCTCTATAAACTTTCATCTACCGCTGACTAACAGCTGCGTACGCATCATCTTCGTTACCAACCACGCGAGCGAAATTGATTTAATTGTGAAAATACGTGCTTGCTTAATTAAAATTAACCGTTAAATATATTAAGGCGAAATTTGCCCAATATATAGTCACATGAAGTGAGCACTGATAATGTTAACCAATAAATTCTCAAATGTTGCTGCAGGATTATGGCTGGAGAAAACCATTACAAGAAGATGAAGCTCGATGCTATCGAACCCAGTAGGTCGAGTTTTCCTGGTCCAAAACCCATTTAGTTGCAATCGAAGTATATACTATCACAAAAACGATAACGAAGTATGTAAAAATTTCTGGTTGCTTGTAGCGTCAGTGTTGCTACTGTCTGATTCGATAGAATGTGACGGGACGATAAATATTATAATAAAGTTTTCGTACGAAAAGACTATGGTGGGTCAGTACAGGGATATGTTTTAAAACCAGAAATCTCGAGATAATCAGTGTAAATGTTATCCAATGCGCGTTGGATGACGCTTTCGCATCAGTGCTTCGGGAAGAGGCAACTTTGAAGGTAAATAAAGCGTATGGTCGCTTGTGAGCATCGACAGCGTTTCAGTACGCATAAACCGTTATCGACCTCTTAGAAATTCATGTTACCTTTCCAGATCTATCAAAGACAAACACGACATAATTAATATAAAGAATAACCACGAATATTGTTTTAAATGGATGATTCTGTGAAAGTACGTGCAAAGTTCTCATCGGGAACGTACAGATCGAAGATACGACGCTAGACAATTAAAATTTCAATTATCTAAATTTCTAACTCCTTTGAGCGATATCTACTAGTTTAAAGAGAGAAATAACGTTTCTGTGAACGTCTTCTCGGTAGAAAAACGATAGCAATATTGTTCCGATCAAGGTATGTTCAGAGGAAAAAGACGACCATTTCAACCTCTTGCTGCTGTCTGACGGTGATTATCTACACTTTTGTTTCATTTCCAATTTCGAATGGCTGATTAGTTCTCAGTACACAAAGCACGGACACAAAATAACAATCTGCGATCATCCATTATAAAAACGGCAGGGACTGCGCAAGAAAGATGGCGTCCCATCTGGAAAGAATTGGGATTAACCCGCCCGCAAACGTCTTTCTCACCGAACTGAAGAAAGACGGCTCTCAAACCGTATTGGAATTCAAAAACTATTATCGTTTCCAGTTCCTATAGTTTTATCACGCATATTTCTAATATATCTTAAAACCGAAGTTAAAGAAATACTTGCTTCGAAAGAATTTTATTATTCTTTCAGAGTCCAAAAAATCAAATTTAGTGGCTGCTGTTGGTATTTTGTAGTATACATAGACCCGTAAGATTAAATAAATAAGAGTCAAGAATTGTGGAGGGGATATTTTTATTTTAAAATGTTGTAGATCGTTCTGATGATTGTAGTCTTCTTTTGTTCTTTGATGAATATGGTAGTACATCTTGAAACTCTTTTTCAACACCTAAAATGGTATCTGGAACAATTTCAACTGGATCGATTAGCAAACCTTTGATGTATGATGAGAAGGAGAATCATATAAGAGAGTGATGCATACTGCTAATGGTGAATCGGGCGAGTACCTCTGCACACTCGTCCGATTCACAACCGTTAGACAGAATTTAAATGTTATCAGATGGATAATTAAGGGAGAATATGAGGATTTTCGATAATTATTAGGCTTATACGATATCCATAAGAAGAAATGGGAAATCAATGTCACTGACTCACATTGGGATGGTGAGCCAGTCGTCAGGTTGAGGTTCTAAGGAATGTATGTGTCAACTTGGATCATGTCTGTCTTATTGGGTAGGCCAATCTCAACAGAAGAATTTCATCAGTTTTAATTAGTACTTTCTGAAGCGGAATAGTTGAGAAACTTGGTGCGATACTGGAAACGTTTATTTTACCATTATCCAAGGACTGGGTAGTTTGCGGTTACGATCTGAAAAGTCTTTTGAGTAGAAAATTAAAACAGCTAGAAATTAAAACAAAAGTGAAAAAAACGTTACGTCATTATCGAGAATTAGTATTTTTAACATGAAAGTTTATAAAACTGTTAACTCTAAAAGTATGGAGCAGACTCCGTTCACTAATGTTGTAGTCGACGTGAAACGTACTGCTTCGGATCTCAGTATCGATTCTTTCATCACTACTGGATGTCGAACTCACAAATCACGTTTCTGAATGTCGTCGGTTTGATGTGTGCGGTAACAATATTCACGTACACAATTGCGTGTGTGAATTTATCAGAGGTTACAGCAAAGTATTGAGATCACGTGTGGAAAGAACGGTATCGAACTGTTTTAGGAAAGAGATCTCTTCTGGCGAGAGATTTCACGTTAATAAAAAAATCACAACGCGCCTATTACATGCTTCGTGGTTGGTTTAGAAAATGGAACAAATGTCTATTCGATGCAATAATAATCAGACCTTTTCAGGACTATCTAGATCACTTTAACACATAAAACACATAATTATATAATACACAAAACAAAAACACTTTAAATTCTTATACAGTAATGTATGACTATTATTGGTTTTTACAATTGTAGTTATTCTCAATGCTGGATGGAAAGTTTCTAAGGCCTGTAGTGTAATCTGACAATGGACACGACGGTTGACAAATTACTTTTTGAATAGTGTTTGCGTACATACTGTTTAAAGTATAATCTATAAAAATATTATCTATCAAAACATCACACCGTTGTAGAAACATGTACGTATGCGCGTATGTTTTTATTTTTTAACCGTAATTTTATTTTCTAATGTAAATTATATATTTAGCTCTAATAAAAGATTTCATTTTATAAATATTACTTACAGCGCTCAATTATTTTTAATAAATTTTTTTTTTGCTCAATAACAATTATAATTACAATAATACATTTAATACGTTTAATATAATTATTATTTATATTTATTATTTAAAGTGTGTAATAAATTTTCCAATAACTTATTTTATAAATATTTTTTAAAGCGCATAATTATTTTTAACTATATTTAACATTTAATTTTTATTTATTTAACGTACGTAGTTATTATTTAAAAGTTGTAACAAAGGTGAAGCAGATAAAACGTATAACAACATTCGCTGGTGATGTAAAACTGTCGAATATTCATACAAAACCGTTGGCCCTCAAGCTTTGGTATTAAACTTTTTTAAATTTGATTTATACATTTTTTTGGAGCACGCATTGACTGCGTGCGGATCACGTGATTTTTTGATTGCGTAATATTATTCAATTTTTTGAACATGTGATCACTGCGTGCTAATCACGTGAATTTTATTTGCATCATATTTTACATTTTTTTACCTGAAGGTAAAAGATCAACTCTTGATAAAGACTGTGATTTATCGGGACTGAGTTTTATTCCGCAATAAATCTATCTGAAGTCCGCCGATTTGGTGATTACTGAATTACTGGGATCAAATCACCTGAACTCGAAAACCGCAAGCTTTACAGAATTCAAAGTTAAGGGTAAAGATTAATTTCTCAAACACTAATTTTTGCAAAGAAAAATGAGTTATAAAAAACTAATTTATAGCTACACTAAATTTTGTCTAATTTTAATGAAAAAATTTCTTGTCAACAAGAGTGGGAAAAATATTTTCATGTAATCCAAATGCAAAATTTTCATTCAGAAATAAAACGTGTTTGGAATTTTCAAGAACTTTCTGACGAAGATTAAATCGCAATCGAATATCTAACAGGAAGTACTTGTATTTCAAACATAAATCTGGTGTCTCATTTACTTGTTCGTGATTGTAGTATATAAATTCAAACGATAGGCTGCATTATAAATAACTGCTTTTTATATAAATACAATTCCGATACTGCAGAATTTTAAATGCTAAGTGATGAAGTAACAGTGTGGTTAACACCTTCCTTTTCATGTTTGAATATTATATGTTACATATCTGTTGAGTTTTGATGTTTTAACTATGTAACGTTTTATGTTAATACGTACTAGATTTAAAATCTTTAAACGTATCTATAAGAAGTATAAATATTTTAAATTTGAGAATTGAGCAGTAATCCTGCCGTGAGGTGTAATGTGCATTCTAAAATTATGTTTATTTAATCAAAAATTTTCAAATATTTTTCTGCTGCTCACGTGTTTATTGTGAAAAGCGTAAGAAGTTCACTTACAAGAATTACAGATTTATTTGCTATGCTTATTTTATTTTATTTTGAATTATTAGCATATCTAGGTATCGAGTATCTATACGTAAATAATACTGTGATAAGTTGCTGAGAGTAGTAAAAAAAATTTAATTCGACGTGTAGAATATAAAGTTATATAACGGTTTGGCTTTTAAGTTACAGAACATGCAAACGGTTTAGTCCGTTCGTGTTTAATCTAATGTTTTATGAAAGTATTGGATTTTACCTTAATTTTATTTTTATAGTATACAGTTCCCATAAATTTTTATAAGCAGTAGCAACTGAAAACAAATTGACTTTCCATGTTACTAAAAAGGGAGATGTAAAACTTTACAGGAATATAAAAGAGCTTTCAAGTAAGAGTATATAAGTTAATATTATGCATCAATAATCTGAAATTGAGTTGCAGACTAAATTTATTTTTAGTTTCCTGGCCGGTCTTATAAGCAACGAGTAGGTTTTATTCGTGAATATTTCCCTTTTTTGTGTTCGAATTAAAATTCGATCTTAACGCCAGTGAAAATTCTATTTAAATTAATCTGAAACTCGATGTGCGCGCGCGATTGCGAGTGTGTATGTATGTATATATATATATATATATATATATATATATATATATATATATACACTTTTTTTTTGTTTGATGGTTCCGCTGTAAAATATTTGGATAACATTTCCGCTTTTCTGTTACCGAATAAAACTGAATTACCAAATAAAAATATAGGCGTTATTTGGATCCCTGGTAAAAAGGTTAAGTTTTATCTTTACCATCGGATAATTTCTCAGGTTCTGAGGTTCAAATCCTAGAAACGTTTGTTGCTTTTATACGGATTTGAATACTAGACGGTGAATACCGATGTACTTTGTGGTTGGGGATTAATTTATCCTCACGTCTCAAGAATGATCGGCGTGAATCTGTACAAGACTACACCTTATTTGAATGTCCTACATAACAACCTCATTTCATTGGGCCGAGGGGGGCCTTATTGTTCACTAATTGAATAGATTGCAACGTACGCATTAGGAAAAATAGAATACAGTTTAATACTTGAATACTATTGTACGGAGAGACTTTATCGATATCTCAATCTTACCTCAATCCTTAATTTTACCTCAATGGCATTCAAATCGAGATATATGAACAACTAATTAAAATAAAAACAACTAAAATTAAAATAAAACAAATAAAATCAGGTATTAAAATAAAAAAAAACAAAAGGAAAAGTGTAATTTCTGTTTTATATACATATAAAACGTTTTGTCTACATATATATATATATATGTCATATTAAAGCTCAACATTCAATTTCCCTAACCAATATATAAAATGGCACATAATTAAAAATAAATTAAAAAAAGGAAAACTGAAAACTGTGAAAAAAAATTTTTTAAACAGAAAACAATCAATTATGATAAAGTCAATTATTCATAATTTTGATAATTCATGATGATGATAAATTAATTAATGATTATGATAATTCAATCAGGCATTTTATTAAAAGTTTTTTGAAACTCCTTTTGATTTTTATATAATAACTACAAATATTTCAGCTTACGAAAGTAGCCGAGACTTCTGCATCGTCTTATTTACCATAAAATACATTGTGTAATTAAATTAATTAATGATTATATGTACGTCATGAAAGATGATTTATACGATTTAAAAAATAATTGCATCGGTAAACTAGAGGTTTTTCCTTTATTTAATCAAAAGCATAAAATATGATATTGAAATAGGTTTGGACAGAATAATATTCAATCGGAATACCCGATAAAAAATGGGTAAAGATATGCAATAAAGGGTCATTATATATTATGAAAAGTACAAAGAAAATCAAAGATGAATGGATGAGATTATATATTCAGAAAGCAAAAAGTACAGGTTGAAAAGCGTAGCATTTCTGTATAGAGTAGTAGAAGAAAATGAATTGATTCTGGTTAAATCATGTAAGTTAAGAGATTAAAATGAAATTGTATTTTAACATTAAAAAGATTATTTATAAAAAAAAATCATGAACTTTACGCCCACTTAATTATGTGAGGAGTTTTACGGAAACATACGTAAAATCTTACCTCAATGGCATTCAAATCGAGATATCTGAACAACTAATTAACGTAGAAAATTCGTTTGGATCTTAAAACATTCACTAAGTCAAGCCCCATCTAATGAGTCCACACCGACTTTACTTATTCAATTCCTAAAAGAGTTTTGAGGGAACGTTAATTAAATTATGGCTTATCTGACGACGTCTGACACTACTGACGTATTTTGTTTTAAACGAAAACAATTTCCTATACGGTTAGCATTTTGTATGAATCAACAAGGCGCAAGTACAAACTATGGATCGAGTAGGAATCTACCTACCTAAACCAGGTTTCAGACATAGAAAGTTGTACGTTGCTCTATCATTTGATAAATCTTTTAAAAATGTGAAAGTAGAGATGAAAGCTAACGGTTGGTGCACAGCTAATGTTGTCTGTATGGAGGTATTCTGAATCACAAAGTAAATTATCTATTATAACTGAGAAACTTCAGTTTATAGGGGACCCGATCCTGTGGAGCAGCACGGGTCCCCTAGTTTTTATTTAATTTATATTTTGAAAAAAAAGGATTTGCTACTTTAGTTCTTTGTTGTAACTTAGAACTCTTTATTTATGAAAAAAAATTGTTTAAAAGATGGATTCTTAAAAGAAGGCGATATAATTTTTTTTTTAATTTTATTATTCCTAAAGAAATTCTTATGATATGTTAGTAGTATATTTGTCTTCACCCGGCTCTTTTACTTGGAGAAAGAAATTGGTCTTTGTAGATTGGTTGGTGATTTTACCAAACCCAAACTTAAAGTGGATTTTTTTTTAATTTAGTAAAATTTTTAACCAAGGCAAAAGTGGTTTCTTCCAGAAAGAAAATTACATACTTAGTGTGTGTGAAGTTGAAGGGGGGAGAGTGAGATTGTGTGTGCGTGTGTGTGTGTGTGTGTGTGTGTGTGTGTGTGTGTGTGTGTGTGTGTGTGTGTGTGTGTGTGTCTCTTTCTAGTCACTACTACTACCTGAGAGAGGTAGTAGTTCATTACTATGTCTGTGAGTATTGATTGACTATTGGAAGACGGAAAAACCACCAATCAAACATTGGTCTACAAACTTGTCAGAGGCTGGACCATGGTCTCCCACAACTTCATCCCAATTATTAGTAAGGATGCATTTGTACTCGGTTGCAAAAGCAGGATAACAGTCCTATCAATTAACTAAGCATATCTTATTAGGTAATGTAGGCTGTATTTAACACATGAATTCTTTGTGAGCGTGTATATTTGCACATATATGTGAACGTGTACATGTTCTTATTTAAGGATCGGTAAAATCAGAAAGAAAATTTTTGAAAAGAGTATCAAAAGGTTCATCTAAATTACATGAAGAACATTTATAGAACAGGCAAATGAATAAACCAAAGTGGTAAATTGTACACTTTACTTTCGAACCGAACAAATTACAAACATTATTTGCAATTCGTCAAAATATGGTATTTTATCATATTATTACAAAGGAAAAAAATTATTTAAAAAAAAAAACAAAAAAAAATACTTAAAAAATACACTAACAGATAAAAAAACAAACAAAAAAACAATTTTTAAATTCTTTTTTACTTGTCAATTTTTATAAGTAGGAGCCAAATTAAAAACAATTACCAAAAACTTAATTCTTCATTTAGCAACTCCAAAAATTCATATTTATAAAATTGTAATAATATTTCTTTAAACTTTCAGCGAATTTTTAAGTCGATTGTATTATTTTTGAATTTTATTTTATTCTAAAGTTTTATTTAAAATATAGATAAGCATATAAACATTTCTGTGAAAAATTACGGCAAAAAATCACTTTAAACTTTTGCGGGAACGACAGTGCTCTCTTCCCTAGCAGCCTCGCGTGCAGCTTCCTGTGTGCGCGTGCACACAACAGCCAAAAACCACGCCGCTGGAACTGTGAAACGCACAGTTTCATACAAATATTTTTGTATCTTTTTCATAAACTGGGAATGGCTACTGACATTCAGCTTAAGGATTATATATTGTACAATTATAACGAAAGAATTAAAGAAAAGAGAACTCATTATATTAAATAAAATCGATAATATCAAGTGGAAATAGGGGTGCTGCACTTCCACAGTACCTACATACGAGCCGCCACTGTTCATATGGTAAAAAAAAGTTTGACTAAGTAAGATAACTCTCCCCCCGGGATAATTTTGTTATTCAGAATAGCTTTAGTTAGGATTAGAGCAAAGAAAAACTGTGAATCAGTTTGAAAACTGTGAATCAGTTTGAAAATCGGTAGATTGCATGGTAAAGATATCTGTACAAGTACTGGGACTTCATATTCTCGTACTTATTATGAATATTGATAAGTAGATAGATATTTTAATTTTATTTTAGGCTTACTTCTTCTTTGTAAAAAGGCTTAATACGTTTAAAAGTATAAATTAACTCAAATATACCTTTGTAAAAAAAAAAACTATTTCCGTTAATTATATTAAATGGTATTATAAGAAATAATAACAATTATTATTTATTGACAAACAAAAAGTAGTTGAAGCATTACAAAATGAGTATTTTTGTGAGTTTTTTTAAGAATAAAGGTAACCAAAAGCAATAAACTGCTGTCGTTTTGCTCAATCCTAATCAAACGACAATATTTGTATTTTCTCCTCTTATTTTAAAAAGAATATTAAAAATACTCACCTTTAACAGTGTTTTGTAAGTAGAGGCTACTTATTATTTATCACTTAATAATTATTTATTTTTTCAGTAATTTATTTTCTTGTACATAATAATTAGTAAACGATCTTTGAGCGTATTCTTACCCTATTCTTTTGTTGATTATACGCAGTGATAATATAACATTTATATCTTAATAATCTTATACATTAAACAGTGAAGATGTTATAGTCATAATGATATTATTAATTATTGGTATTTAATGAAAAGTTAAATTCAGGATGTGCGCTACAGAAGTGGGTGAATTGAGATCATCAGCAAAGCGGATGCTGTACCTTTATTCCTAAAGAGGTGGTACAAAGGTTTAACAAATCGATATATTAGGAAAGTCTTTCTGTAAATTAATATTACATCGTAACATCTCATATTATATTCAATGGCTGTAATAAAGTTGTCTTTAGATATTTTATTTATACGTAACAAGTAGGGTTAACCAAAGATTTGCATTAACATTCCAACTAAATCAAACGTATTATTTTACTGATACGAGTATATTGTTTAGCTTTGTTAAATAAATAATTAAATTTAAAGAAGGATTGAAAAAAGTATTATTTTTAGTTTTTATTCTTGAATATTTTTAAAATCCATTTAATTACTTACTATATTTGTAAGTTTTATTTTCATTTTAAATTTAGATGTACTACCGATATGAAAAAAAATAATCATTGAAAGTGTAAATATGAAAGATTACATTTTAAGAAAAAGTATGTGAAGAAACGGATTTCAAGTGACTCCTACCGAGCGTGATTAAGCTTTTCTATAATGATAAATAGTGGATGACCCCGAGACGGCATAGCCAGGCCTGGTGGCTCCTACTCTGGGGGTCTGAGGGGGGCGCAAAGTGAATCCGACCGGCGGGCCGAGAAGTGGAGGCCCGTTAGAATAAAGGACACTCCTGTGGGCTGTGTAATACTTAACTGCAGGATCCGGCCCGGGGGAGAAGAAAAATGGAAAAAAATGGTAAATAAGGACTATTTTTTACCTTGTGTTTTCAAACTAATTATTTTTTTACCGACTTTTCAAAAAAAAGTACGGTCAGTATACATAAGTGTACGGTCTTTATATATAGACCTATATATAAAATTTTGTGGCTCGAAAATCTCCAAAACTAATAGATAAATTTTATAGAAATTTAGTTACGTTGTAATAATGTATCGGAAGTTGTGTCTGTGAAACTTTTATGAATATTGGTCGAGTCATTCTTGAGTTATACTCAATTCAAGGTTGAAAAAAATCTGAGATTATGTTAACTACTATATATTAATGTATTTTTCATACGCGCTTAACCAGTGAGTCACATTGGTGAGCGAATTGAAATTTGATGCTTGTGTGTACGATCTACTGGTCAATCGAAAGTATGTAGTATGTTGTACTCTGAAAATCAGTGCGTTTCTGATTGCGAAATAACGAGGGCGTCGAAAATGAAAAGTCGGTGTTCCTGTGCAGTACTGCGCAATAGTTCTCTTAAACTGCGGTATCTAATGTAAGCAATATTGTTCGGCGCAGCGTTACTTACTTTGAGAGTCAAGATCATCGGTTGTGTGGTTTTTATCGAAGGGTCATGTTGACTGTGAAGGATGTATTTGTTATACGGGTGAAAAAATATTTTTTTTATGAAAAAAATTTTCATACGCGGGAATGAAAAATACTGTGACTCATGCAGTGAGGTACAGTGATTAGCTAGTTGAATGTTGATGCTTGTGTGTAGGATCTACTGGTTAGTCGAACATATATATTGCGTTGTACTCTAAAAATCAATGCGTTTCTGACTACGAAATAGTGAGGGCGTCGGAATTAACTTGTTACTGATTTTCTTGTATATTAAAATAATTTTTTTATTATTATTAATGTTTGTATATGGTTTTATTTTATTTTAATTTGCTACTTGATTAGTTACTTATTTCTTTTTCTTATTTATTTATTAATCTGATTTCTTTGTAAAATTTTAGATTAGAATCAGTTGTTACTGTTTGAAAAGAAAACAAAAAATAAAATAACGAAAATTCGATCTTCTTGCGCAGAATTGCGTGAGAGTTGTTTTTTTTTATTTTCATGGGAAAGTACTTTTAGCATCAAAATAATTTAGCCAGACTATCTATCATTATACAACAATAAGTCAGTTTCAACTAAGAAATGAGGTAAAAAAAAAGGAAAGGCTACAAATGTAAATTGTCACTATCTATTTAAATACTGCCTCACATTTCTTCATTTAAAAAAGAGGTTTGATAGAAACTAAGAGTTCAAAATAAGTAAAAAAATTAAACAAGTAAATACGGGCAAATTAAGAACCTCTCCCTTTTATCAGACCCGGTTCTATTCTATAAAATTATGTGCGATACAATCTAAAACAATCAAAAAATATTGTTTAGAAAAAAGTTATTTATATAAAATTGAATTTCCCAATGAATTAAGATTTTTAATTGTTTCCATTTTGGTGAGAAATTCTAATTATATGCTTATTTGAACCCAACTGAAACACGATTATTTAGCATTCCTTAAACCAGTGATTACAAACCTTCTTTGACCGACGACACACTTCTCTGAACACCCAAGATATCGCGACACACGTATTTGTTTTTGATTAATGATATACCGGTAGTAATAATAATAATAATAATAATAATAATAATATTAAAATGTAGTAACTAGTTGTAGCATCAGATATCCAAAGTACATAAACCAATGTTAACGCGCAAGCGAGCGCATGCTTCTAAATATAAACAGCACATCGAGCGGTGTCAGAGAAAGACACAGGTATGTGCCTGGAATAACGACCTATCTACACCGGAATCCGGATAAAAAAAATATATTATTGCTTTTTTTTTTAAACTCCACTAAAATCAGTGCTAGGTGTGTTCCACAAAGTATGTCATATTCCTATTTGGTTGACAGACCAACTTGCAAGTTATCTTCAAGATGTACCAGTCTATTCCTCTGTTTAGATTTCATTATTTTCGTTGTAGAAAATGCTGATTCGTACAAGTATGACGTTTGAAACGGCAGGAAAACTAGGGCCTTCTTTGAGATTGTAGGATACTGATATCGCGCATAAATCAAAAAGGATTATACTGAAGTGTCTAGAAATTTTGTTTTCAAAATAGAATCGTATGATAGTTTAAGAATTCATTTTTTTCATTAACAGTTAGGTTAGTGGCATTTTTTATGTTGATTTCATCAGATGTACCAAAAGGAAAAATGACGTATTCTAGCTTTGAAACGGACAAGGTAGGGAAGTATTTTGTTACTAAATTTTGCAACGCACTTTTGTTAACGTAATAGCTATAAAATAAATATTAGAGAAAAAATAAAAAATAAATCCCCTGAGAAAATAATAATATTTTTCCCTGAAGGAAAGGTTTTCAGTCTTAGACTGGGAGATAATCCCTCAACGCGGCAACAATAAACACTCGATATATTACAAAGTGGAAAGCATAAACTAAGCATCGTTGCAGGTATTCACTGTTATTAAAAATTATTAGCAGGAAGAAAAACTGAACTCATTATTATTGCATATATTGACTGCTACAGTCTGTCTCAAAGTAAACTTTACCGTATCAGGTTTCATGGTAAGTATAAATTATATTGTATAGAAACTTCCTGAATGGCGTAAAATTTATTTTTAAATTCTAAAATTTCATGGCACACCCATGGGATTGAGTGACACTGGTTGGGAACCACTGACTTAAACCAGTGCATCCATTCGAGAGTTCTAAGGTTCAAATTATAGTGAAGGCAGTTATATACGGATTTGATTACTATATCGTGGATGTACCGATAGTCTATGGTGGTTGGGTTTCAATTAACCACACATCTCAGAAATTATCGACCTGAGACTGTACAAGACTACACTTCATTTATATTTATAGTATCATCCTCACTCATTCTCTGATACCTTACAGTGGTTCCGGAGGTTAAACAGAAAAAGAGAAAAAAAATTCATTCGTTACTGATTGATCTAGATAATCTCACCATTAGAAAGAATATGGTTTTCTTGTGTTTAAAATAAATATTTTAATTTGTTAATTATATAAATTTTCTATTTTGATTGTAACATATTAATACATTAGATATATCACGTTTGGGTAGATATGTTACTCAACAAATAAAAAAAAAGGAATTATCCTGGATAAATCAAGGGAAACCTTGGTATAACGTTGATTTAGAGCAGTATCACAATTGATAATAAAATAAAAAGTAGATATGATTATATTTGATAGCTTACATGAAACAAGTTTTCCTTTCCGTTTACGAATATATTCGTATTTACAGTATTAAGTTATGTAAATTTTACTGGTTGAGTTAGTTCGTTTTATCATTTTTTAACTGTCTTAAATGTTAAATTTATTGTTTAGTTAAATATTTATAAAAAATAGAACTGTTTATCAGATTAGTTGTTACGTATTTCATTTGTTAATGATAAATTGCATGACAGTAGTAATTATACTTAAACTATTGATAACAGTACAGAACTTCTTAATGTTACTGAAAATTATATTTTATGTGACATTTAAAACAAAAAGTTAAATATTTTTTACTACAAAATGTTACTTTACGTTGGAAAACTCCTTAAAACTCGCTATTTCATAAAAAAAATGACGTAGCACGATGCTTTTTGTTTAAATAAATTGACATGAATTGACAAGAATTTTATCTGCTTTTTGAAAATAGAATTTCTTTGATTCTTACGTAGGCGCGCGCGTGCGGGTGTATGTGTTGAATTTATAAAACCAAATTAATATAAAAGTGACTTTCTTACTGGAAAGTTTTACATGCCAAAAATCCAGTTAATATTTCTCTCAAACTTTTAAACTACTTAAAGTTACTCGAAATAATTGTTTAGGAACATAACAACAATAATCTTGTATGATAATTATTATTTTTTTTTGAAAGTAATTAAGTTTATGTCATAATCATAATTTACGATTTTTAAACTTTAATGAAATATTTATTTGTTTGATATTTGTGAATCTACTGAAGGTTTTTTTGTACTTTTAATATTTACAAAATCCATTATATTTTGAATAAAAACTTTTTTAAACCGATTACGGACTAAGATCTTATTCATTCTGGATAAAAGCTTTTGAAAATTCTGGAAGAAATCAATTGTTTATTGATGTTCATCAATATTATAAGTTATTTTTTTACATATTTTATGATGGAGAAACGTGGTAGATTTTATTCTGAAAAAAATTGTTATCTAGTTGTTAAAAGTCAAAGCTTACAAACTATATCCTAAAAGGTAAAAAATGATTAATTAAAAGTAAGATTAAATGGCGTTGCAGATTATAATTTTTGTTTGGATTACGTTTTCATTAACAATATTTGAACTTTGTTTATTGTTTAATGATGTTATCAATTTTTTTTGGTTTGTTTTCTTCAGTTCTTATTCAGTTCGAGTGTGTTATATATGCATATATACTTTATTTATACCTTTATGTATAAGTACGTTTTATTGAAGGTGCTCTTTGATAACCCCTCCATGTGATTTTTTGTAATACGACTTACTTGGGATTGTAAGTAAACAGATTATGAGAGGGAAAGAAAAGTATATATTTGGTTAACAGAAAAAAAGTCACTTCTCTTGTATCAGTGCCGATTCACAACGAGGCCATATCTGTATACAACACTATAATTATTACTCATATGTTAGTCACCGTATAATTAATCTGTCATATATATTTGTCACATATCTGTCACATATATTTTAATGTAATTAAAAGTTTATAAAACGTTACGTCTTCTCAGTTCTATTATAAAACTCTTGCTGAGATGTTCAATTTTTGAACTTAAGGTCCAATTATTGCCAAGGGTTTCGCGTATTAAAAGTAATTTTATTGTGTATAAGGATGATGAGTTAGCAAGTTCCAGTGGTAAAACAGTGCTTTGATTACCTCCCTATTATTGTATACTCAACCCAATTGAGCTAATTTGGGGACAAATCGAAAGTTACGTATCGTCAGAAAGCACTGCTTTTAAAATACCTGATGTTAAAAATTTATGCCTAAATTCCATCGATAAAATTTTTTCAGGAATGGAAAAACTATAAAACATGTAACGGATACTATTGAACCTAATTATTGGGAATTGGGTAACGTAATAGAAAACAAAATTGAGCCTCCCGTTTTATCTCTTAATGCTGCCAGCATTATGGATTTCTCGCAATCAGATGACGAAAACTGAATTGAATTTTGTATATTATCATGGAAATTTAATCTAAGATATTAGTGAACTTTTACTGTTAGTACACAACTGACAATTTCATAAATCTTTAAAAAATCAAAAAAAATTCTTTAAATTTAAAATATATATATATATAATTTTTGTAAAATATAATAGCTCTTGGTTTCTGAATATTAACGTCGTGTAGTTTTTTTTGTATGCGTGAGAATTTTCAGGAAATGATTGTGAATCGGCTGCCTGAACACTCGTACGCGGAGTCTGTTTACTTGAACTCTATAAGCTAACCGAATAATATATATGGAAAGGCACAAGTGAAATATTCCTGTCAACTTCTTCGGTAAGTCGAATATACAATTAAAAATGGTGAGTCCACAGAAAGGCTCTGAATTTATAATATACAATACAGGCTCTGTATTCATTCCTAGATATGATCTCTTCGCTCTGTTCACTACATGCAATGACTGTATACTAAACATCTCTGAATAGAGAGACTCTGAATAGCGCCTCTGTACTTCAGGTGCTTTACCTGCAGTACAGCTAAATAGATGCACGGTATGAAGTATACATTTATTCTATAATATTCTACATATTTATTCTAAAATATTTTGTTAGTACAGATGTGTATAGGATCAAATTAATATTAATCTCTATTATGAAATAATAAATTTATTTTGCACACTGCCTCAACCCACCGTTGAGTTTTGTAATTTAGCTTGAAATAGTTTAGCATTTATTTATTTTTTTAATGTTCAAAAAATGAAGGTTTTGAACTAGATTAGGTCGGTCGAATTTTACTTTTATTATATTCTTCAATTGTAATATTTATATTATTAGAATCATAAAGAAATGAAATCGCTTTCACGCATCAGGTGTGTTCAAACTTATGAACAAATTTCTGTATGGTTTCTTTATCAGATTCTCACTTTTCATGAAGATTTTCAGTTATACATATTCTTCGAGAAAAGTTATTTTTGATATGTTTCGTAAATTTTTTTTCAGATGCTCCAGATGTTACTTGGTGAAAAATGGATTTTCAATATTTAACTATTTACTGAGAAGTGAAAGGAATTAGAAGAAGGAAGCTAAGCAGCGAATCGTTGCCGGCGAAATGGTGGTGTCTTCTATAATAACATCGGTGAGTAAAGATTTAAATAATCAAAATATTCATATTATCAATTTCAAAATTATATCACTATATTTAATATTTTTCATACGTTTTTTATTATTTCTCTCTACGATAAAAAGTGTAATTTGTTTTTATTAAAAATTAAGAAGTGGGTTGGATCATAAAATTTTATTTTTATATTACGCAGTATACACGTAAACTGGGCGTAGTGGTAACGGCTTTAGTTTTAGTAGAGCACAAAATGAATGTTAAATTACTAATTTGCATAAATGTGAATTCTGTGACAATTTTAAAGCTAGCATATTTGTTAGTTTTATGATTTAACTTTAATTGCCTTTTTAAACGATTCATGAATATATTTCCCACGAATTACTGTAGTCAAATAGTAGTATATCATACTAATACTCGGTTTATAATATTTTTAATAAAAATATTATTTTTATTTTTAAAATTGAAATTTCAATTCATTTGAATAAGATCTGTTGTTGGTATTTATGAATAAAAAGTTCGCATTTTTTTGCCGGTAGGGCTAAAAGATTGTATAAAAAAATTGTTAAGTATTTTAAAAACAGGGTTTTTTCTGCCATTGAAGTATTTTTAAACATTTTTCTGACCGTTTTTCAACATAGCGACTATTTAATAAATAAAGTTTGTCTTTGTTCTGCTATGACTGGAGATTTTTATTTGCACTGACTATTTTTTTAACAGTATTATTGAGATATATATATATATACATAATATATCAACAATATTATTGATATATATATTTTATTGAAAAAAAAAAAAAAAAAATATATATATATATATATCGATTTAATAAGGATATTGAGAGATTGAACACGTTAAAATTCATACAATGCAATTTATTTACTCTAGAATATTTTCGTGACGTACTCTTCCTTCTTTCGCTCGACTGTTTCCGCACACTCACTTCAAATAATACTTAGAGTCTCAGATTTATCGCAACTACTCAAAGTTCAGTGGTGTTCTAGGCAGTATTTATACCGCCGGACCTAGGTATGACGCTGTGTAACAGCAGCCGATCCACCCATTTGTTAATTCAAGCGTTGTCGTTTTTATTGTCAGAACCACCTACAATACTCTAGAAATTCTTTCTACTGCTCTTACTTTGTTGTTTTTTTTATTTTTCTTTTTCAGTATGTCGATTTACTTTGTTAGTTTTCTCCCTCTTTCTTATTCTGTCACTTTTTATTACTACTAGAAGTTTCTCTAATCGTTATAATTTTATTTAATTTCGCTTAAGAACGGAATGGAAATTAAGCTTTATAGAGGAAAGGAAGATTTATATTAAAAACGGATAGAAATATGTTCACTGTAAGTTAGTAATGAGTACAATCATTTCACATAAGTTTGGAATAGAATTCAAACATTATAATTGTTTGTATAGCTGTTTCACTCTGACGTATTTCTACGTAAGCGAGTGAACTATTTTAAACAGGCGACCGAGATTTCTAATTTAATGGAAATTCTTCTTTCCTTTACAATCCTTTCTCTATACCGTTGTTAACTGAAAGATTTTCTTTTAAGTGGCTACCTTATTGAAGAATTAAAAGACTGTTAAAACTCTTTTCATAAAATATTTGTAATTTTTGTAATTCGTAAGTTTTTTCTTAAAATAAATTAAAAATCCTAATAAAAGTAAAGAAAAAAACAGGTTTCAAAACAATTTTTTATATCATACATTTAAATAAATGCTTTTTTTTTTAGAAATGAGTACTATAGTATATTTTTATTACAGAATAAAAATGGCTGTTTTAAAGAAACCGAATTCTTTAATATATTCTTTCATTTTATTCTGTTCGTAAAAGAATAATAATTATAATTATACATTACAATGTTTTATACACGTTTTTACTTTACTGTTATTATTTTGCAAAAAATTATACTTAGAATGGTAAAATAACATTTTACAGTCATTGCTTGAATAAGCAATATTTTTGTAACTCCAGATTCATATTCTAACACTTATTTTGAAAGCAATGTAAATATTATTATAGAATATTTTCATAGATTTCATTAATTATGGAAATATTTATTCTAATTTTACGGAAATTGATGGTTACCTCGTTATCACGTACAAATCTATTTTTTTATTTTTTTCAATTTCAGTAGAAAGGAACAATTCAACGTTACTAGCCTGAATTTAAAATAAATTTAAATATTTTATGTATTGAAGCAAGGAGTGAAAAAAAATTGCTTTCCATATTACTAAATAATTTATAAGCTTACATTTTTCAAAAGAATTATCTCTTAAAAAATATTGTGGCTTTGAAAATTTTAATTTAATGATTTGACAAGAATACTAATAGCGATAAAAATTAATAATGTATTTCAGTTGATATTTTATATTAAATATAATTTAATTTAACAGCTAACAATTATATTTTCTGTAATTACACTTGTGAAATATTATGTTTTTTAAATACGGGGTGAAAAATGTGATGTCACACATACTTAACTGACTGCTCGCTTAAAGGTGTTGTGTGGCATTTCTTCCTTATAAGATCAATAAGAGGCATTTTGAAGTAACGTATCATGATTTGTAATTTAATGCAGGTTATTATAATACCATTTTCACGTTCGGTGTAGATAATGGTTTCAGATAATCCCTGTATTTCTTATTGGGTAATATAGAACGTGGTTGCCATTTAGAACGCTCTAACATCACTTTATTAAAGAGGTAATTACTAATACCTTTGCACGGCATAATCTCAGCGTGAAAATCACATTAACAATTTTGAAAACTTTGTTTTTACAAAATTCTTTGTAAGTTTTTATAAAATTTTAAAATATGATTTTTATACTCGTAAATAAAGTTAAATTTTAATTTTTAATTTTTTGCTCAAAGTAATTCTTAAAAAATATTAATGAATAATTTTTTTTCATTTGAAAGCTATTGTATCATTGACATTGATATTAAAATTTCAATCCTAGTAAGTCGAATGGCAACCGATTTTGTTAGGTCTTTAAATATGATTACGAAGTGGGCATTGAGCCTATATAACTGACAGCTGTTTTTGAAATTTTCATTGAACAGATGAATTTTATATTGATGCGATACCAAGTTGTTCACAATTATTATTAAAAATAAAAATTAACAAAATTATTTAACGAAAATTATCCCGCTTATATAATGTGATATATACGTCATACACACCCGCACACAATCCAGTTCGAACTATTAAAAAGGGTACAGCCACTTCGTAATCATATTTAAAAACCTAACAAAATAAGTTGCCATTCGACTTACTACAAGTGAAATTTAATATCTAAATTTCTGTTCATTTTTTGTGATGAAAAAGCGCATATCAACAGCTACGGTCATTATCCTGGTGAAAATTGGTAGCTTATGAAAAGATGCCACGCCTAACCAGGATTTGAACCCGGAACCTCAGCACAAAATGGCGAGACGCTACTTACTCGGCTACGGTGGTCGGTAGAGTTTTAATAATGAATTTCTTAAAATTGCATTAATGCACTTTTAAAAAAAATAAAACTTTAACTTTTTATTATTGTAATGTTGAATTCTTAATTTACATACTGAAAAAACCTGATTGCAATTTTCACAAGACTATTGAAAAAAAAACCAAAGTATTCTCGGTTTGAAGACTTTATATTCCAATTGATAACGTAAAATTTAATTTAAACAAAAGATTATATAAATATAATTAGTGTATTTTAATTTTTATTATCTGTAACTATTTGGAATTATTATTTAAGGAGTATAATGTATTTAGTGTGAATGGGCGTATGTATGTGTGTTCTACTGTAGAGCTAACGGCTGAACCGATTTATATGAATGACTCCGTCTTGAAATCCCTAAGTTACCGGGACTGTCATAAGTTTCATAAACTGATATATATGTAAATCTAAAAAATTTAAAAAAAATTCAGATGAATGAGTAGCTTTTTAAATAACTCGCATCTCAACACTACGTTCTGAACGATTCGGAAACCTCGTATCTCACGTATGCAGGTATGCAGTTGTCTTACTATTGTTTTTACACGACTGCCCAAAAAGGAGCTTAAGGTATTTACGGTGCTTATATTTATTTGTTCCACCGTAGCAGCTCAACGGCTGAACCGATTGTCTCTCACTCGTTCTTTAATTATCCTATATTAGTAATTATTCTATATTAGAGAGCAATGTTTATCAGCGATGGGATTTTTGGCAGTCACGTTTTTTAGTCTTTAATATTTATTTTATTTTTTTATTAATTCGACTGTAAATTGTGTTGTTAAATATATCTTATTTGTTACATTGATAATAACTTTAGAGATGAAGACTATTTTGATTAGCGGTTATGTTAGTTATATTTTATGAATAATTTGATTCATACACTGTTTATGTATAGAAAAATATCTATGCACACGTATATTATCTGTATATTATGGTATAGTTGTCAACTTTTAAGTAATAAGATCTTACATCTTCAAGAATAAATAAATGTTTTGTTACTACAGTACATTAATAAAATATCTGAACGAATTTTTACAATAATTATCTCATATCTACATGCTGAAACACATCTTTTTCGTTTGCTTCCGATAACCGTAAAAATCAGTGATCCAGTAACTATGAAATTTTAACTGTAGCTTTCTTATGACCCCCGGAATATTTATCACAGTTCAAAACTTACCAATCTCACTACTATATATATAAAAAATAATTATGTGTAAAACGTACACATAAATAACCTAGAATTTCTTTTAGTAAATATAATGCATTATATCGATTGATATTATACATCGATTATTGTCTACGTCAGTATCGACTTCTTCTGAAAGTTATTATGTGATTTACTGAATTTAATGAAAAGTAGTGAGATCCATGAATATTTAACGATTACGCTTCGTCCTGGAAGAAATGAAACACTTCAGTTCTAGATATGAACTGCGCCTTAACAACTACGTGAAACGCTTGGCCATGAACCTTCTATATAATGGAGAGGACATTAGAAGGCTTAAATGTCTCCACTTCCTAGAACTTAGCGTCTCTGTGTGATTTATTATAACGCATTTTCTGAGTGCCCTATTTTTATTTAATCTTCTTTATTTCTGTTTTTTCGCTTACTTTATAATTTATTTCTTCTTTCTCAGTGTTCATCTTTGACTTTTTTTTCATTTTTGGTAATCGTATGACTTGTTATGTAACTAATAGATCTATTTTTTGAGTTTAAAGTGTTTGAACTTTCCGCACAAGTTGTAATACTAGTTTGTAATTATTGTGGAATTTCAGTGGGAATTTCCTTTCAACTGTTCGTGTACGCTCAAATTTACTTAATAACTGTGTAAGATGTAACCGATTTTAAATAAAATTTAAAAAAAATAAAAATTTAACGTCATTGTCTAACCTGGTGGCGATATTACTCGAATAAAGAGTATCACTCTGTACATTTTTATATCTTGAACTACGAAGTTTCATTAGGGTAAGCATACTTATAATTGGCATAGAGTCGACTTTTAATTTGGTATTAATATTTTCATAATGCCTATTTAGGCTAGGTTACAGATAGGAAGAATAACTTCTAGGGCTACTAGAATATATGGTCATAGACAGGGAGAATCTATGATACAGCGTTCTAAAGACTTGAAGAGCAACGTATTCGTTCGGCTCAAAATCGAGTTCAATGTTCAAGAAATATGCTAGGTCTCAAATCAGCTTTTGATTATCAAAAAAATTATCTCGATTTATCTAAAATTCGAATAAAAATTTATCTAAATTTTTATACAAATTTATCTAAATTTGTATGTTTCGTGGAATGATGAAACTCCTAGACTTTGCTGTGCTGAAGGCAAACCAGTTCTTGAACAACTTCAATATCCTCCTGATCTCTTTAAAATTTTGATTTTGGGAACACATCTTTTATCTAAACATTTCTTTAAAAGATTCTAGACAGTATAATACCGTATTTAATATGACATAATTTAGAGAAAAAGTGTTAAGAAAACCGAGGTTGCGAATAGCAATGACTCTGGGAGTAACAACCCACATATAATTATTAAAAACTATTCCCAGTTTTTTAAGTTCTATATGCAAATATCGTAAACCGCGATGGGGAAGCTAAGTAGATATATAGGTATTTTCCATAGCTTTTCAAAACACGTTCCGAACTCCTTTTTTTGTTAAATTGATTTTTCGCCTTATTTATTGGTTATAATATTATGCCTTAACTTATTTTTAAAAATTTTTTTAGTGTAGGTGGTTTTTTTGTAGAAAAACGTTATTTTGACATTTTTTTCCTAATTTTTTCACTTGATCGATTTATCTATATAGTTAACATTTTTATATTATTTTCAAATAGAAATCTATTTATTCTAATTCGAAATTCATAAGTCTGAATTGATAAATCTTGGAATCGCTTTTCAAAAACTGTATTTTGGATATAGACCATTTTAATATAATTAAAATAGTATATTAAAGTTTAGTTAATTGTATTCATATCTTTCATTTAAAAATTAAAAATATATGTAATTATATTATTAAAATAATCAATGAATTTCGCCGTAAATAATTTAAAAATAAATTTATAGGAGAGTACAAAACCATTAGGTCATTCTACTACTTTTAATCCACTGAAAGATTTAACAATAAATTTAGTTTTTTGATAATAATCGGTATTAAAATGCGTAATACTGCACGATTTTCGAAATAATTTAATTATTGTATAATTACCTACTAATTATAAATGTAGGTTTGAATGTAATCTCGTACGATTGTAGATTAGTTAATTTTAATTATAATTTAACATTATATATAAATTGCGATTTAAACAATTATTAAAAGAAACTAACTAAAAAGAGAACTTTAAAAACGCTTAAATATCTATCCACCCAACGTGTCATATAGCAGTTAATTAAACTAATTGCATTATTTTAATTAATGAAATAATTAAATCGCTTAATTCAATAATCACGAGACATTGCAATCTTTTTTTCGAAAGTTCAGTAATTCTTGATTACATTTTACAATAATAATTGTTTTAATTATAAGTTATCTATCACATAATTAACCCTCCGGAACGTTAGGCTTACAACCAAACTCATGAACAATCATTCCATTCTAAACAAATTTAAGAATGAACCGGTTTCAGGTTGTTTTTTTAATGAAATTTGTATACTCCTTTGTAATAATTTGTCAAATACACCGAAATGCTGGTAAAATTTAGCCCTTTGTAAGTGATAATTTTTCTTTTTTTTTAACCTTTTGTAAGTGCTTAATCTGCACTTGTATTTGAAGTACTATATATGGATAGACGGAAAAATTATAGTAAAGCGACCAATGTAATATACCCCTCCTAGAGTCGTCTTGACAGGCGTACCTCTTAATGTGGCTTCCTTAGATTCGCTGTATTCAGAAGCTATTCAAAGAAATTCAGAATAATAATAGTTAATAAATGAAAATTTTTTTTGTTATTCAAATCTAATTATATATTTAAAAAATATCTTTCAAAATAATAGTCATTATTTGTAGGAAACATTCATAAAATTAATTAGTCGATTTTTTTAACACTATTTTAAATCTATTGGATGTAAAAATTTTACTAACTAAGGTTACTTTTGTTGATAAAAATGATAGTGAAGGTGTCACTTGTCGGTCTGAATGTTATCTGCATCTCAGTGAGCTTGGTTTGCTGACATAAAATATCATGTTCGATTCAGTGAAGAAGTCGAAGAAAAACTATTTCAATTACTTTCCCTATTAAGCTTGGTTTGAGTAGCTTCTAGGTCTTTATAATGACTGTACCATTTTTGGAATTGAATTAGTTTCATATCAGATTACCCACAACCGTCATATTGTTACAGTTAATGAACGAAAGATCATTATAGATAAATTGAGTGTGATGATAAGTTTCCTACTGCCTAGGCTTACTTTACTTGCTGACAGTAGTATCGACAGGTTATAGTAATAATAACTACGTTAGTAAAAAACGTAATAATGAACTACGTTTTAATAGATACGTTAATATAAAAAAAAAATATTAGTAGGCTTTCATCTATAATTCATAGGTAATTATTCACTAGCTAAAGATATCATTATATATTCACTCGTAGATAGCTATATTAATGAACAGAATCATATAGTAATACCATAAACTATTAACGATTATTCATTATTTAAGAAATATTTATTTTTACTAATTAATAATCTGTTTCTTAACTGACCTGATTCTGTAGGCAAATCTGAAGAAGAAGTAACTTTATGAACAGAAAACCTGTAAACAAAAGTTCATGATTTTTAATTTTTAAATGCCATAGTGAAAAATTTCAAACAATTTATTTTAAAATAACATTATATTACATTTTTTTCAAATAAAAAAGATCTTACTATTACTTTAAGAAGAAATCACTTTAAGAATAGACTATTTTTATCATAATCAGTATGAAAAATCCATTTCATAATTTATTTAATCAACATACTTCATTATGCAGTCCATTTAAAAAAAGTAATTCTAATGATTAAATTTCTTTCTGTTATCTAAATTTTTTTAAATAATGGATACTGTTCTCAACATATTTGAATTTGAAATAGAATTATTTTGCTAAAATAAACTAGAAAAGGACTAAATAAACTAGAAAAAGACCTTTGCGAATTTTAATGATGCACTGAAATTTTGATAAAAATTCCAAATAGATAACAAAAAAGCCAAATAAAGAATAACAAATTTTGAGGACATGTGTACTGAAGTACTTGAAGAAAATAGAAAAGAGAAAAAAAGTATGGAATCAACATTTACATACTATATTTTATTTACATTCTGACTCAAAGTATTCAGCTATAAAAACAGCATTAAGAAAATATATTTCTGTGAGCGAATTTCATTAAAAAATTCATAACTCTCTTTAAAAATTAAATAATTTCCTTTTAATTTAATAGGTTTAATACATAGTCAACTCAATTATACGTAAAATATTTTGTTAAAAAAGTTTTAGATTTTTTAAAACCAAAATCATATATATATATATTTATGGATGTATGAACACTAAAACAAACAATTAGCCGGGCAGAGTAATCACTGAAATAACTCCCTTACGTCTATGACTTTTATCAACTTGACAACGTTTTTGAATCGCAATGTTCTTTTTCCATGACAGTAGTCAATGAGAATAAAACAAAATTAATTTTATTATTAATCATGGCTCGTTATTATCGATATAAATTAATTATATAATAATTTCCACTACTTAGTTTTTATTATTATGTCCGAGCGCTTTCGGATATTAATTCACCATCAAGAACATTTATGTGTTGTGCTTTATAATTGTTTTCTTCACAAATTAATATATTAAACGAATTTTGAATTTTAAAAACAAAAATTATAAATACAACAATTTATCGTCAAAAGGTAAAAATAATGTTGACGTTGTCCGTCATATCAGTATGAAGCTCTCAATTGTTATTTACAAAAAGCGCTCGGACTTTATAATAAAAATTGTTGGTAAGTGGAAATTATTATATAATTAAAACAAAATTGAACTTATTTTTAACTAATTTTCTTAAATTTACGTTAAAAATCTTTTGGTTCATTAGCATATTTGACAAGCAATTTAAAATAAATCTGGTTCGTTCTATAGTAAATAATTCTTTTCCTACTTTTTCATTGTCGAAAATTCTTAATAGTCAATCATCTTCTGTTTCTCTTACTCATTGGCAATTTTGGACAGGTTTATCTACTAATAATGCAAATCTCTCTGAACAGTTTCTGTCTAATCAAGCAGTATTTATACAAAAATTTAAAGTTAAACATCTCTAAATGGGTTGAATGATTATAAAAGTTACAAGTATATTTTCCTTTTGGTTAATCCTATCTTGTATGATATCAATAAAAAATTTATGAAACGGTCACAAAATTAAAATAATGTTGGAAATGCATTTTACTAAACTAAAATCCACGAAATATTGAAGTGAGTCTTTCATGTGTATAACATAATCAAACCTTTATTGGTTTGAATAATACCACTGCTAAGTAGTGTACGAACTGGTTTATAACAAAAATAATACTCATCGTTTTTGTAATATTATGAATAGCTTAGGAGTTACGAAAATTTTAATAACGTTAAACATAAAAAATGCTGATAAAACAGTTTTAGGACTTTCCTGTCACGCGGCTATTTATAAATAAAATATAATATTAATGACATGATGAAAAAAAATCCCATTGTAATTACAAGACAATAATATTGTTTAAAACTACAGATTTCAAATAAGATATTACAAAAAAAGCTTTTATTTCAATAACTTTAAATATTAAAATCGTTTTCAACGCTCTTGAAAATGTATAAATTCGTACCTCACACGACCATGTTTGTTACTTTTATCGCGAACCCCAAAATGGGAGTCAAAGTTCAATTTTATAAAAGATCTTTACTTAAGTAGTTTTGATTACAATAAAGAAGGAAAATGTTAAAAAATCTATAACTTTTGATCGGGTCCGGGCCACCTGGTGGGGTTTCGGGCTCCCAATTTAGTAAAGATTAATTTATTAACAAAATTAAACGACAATAGAAGAAACCATAACGAAAAACAACCATCATAGCGATCATAACAAAGCTTCAAAGTTTAGAGCATTTTTTTGGGGTGGGGGTGCGATTTTGAAAAATCTTTTTTTTCCAAATATTGTTATTCTTTAATCATTAACAAATGTGCATAAGATAAATATGACCTTAATTAGGCGAAATCTCGAGATATTGAGGGTAACCTTGCTCTGCAGCGTCACTTACTTGACCTTTTAAGTTGAAAATTTAATGACACCAATGCTCCATATATAGAAGTAATCCGAACAGGTTTGGTAAAAATCGGTCCAGTAGTTCTGAAGGTATAAGGTGATTTAGAGGCCAACTCGAACACATACATGTACATATGAATATTTACACCCGGCAAATTTCCATCCGGTTTTTTAGGTTCTTTAGGTGTCAAGTTCCGGTGAAAACCGCATATGCCCAAATTGGACCGATTAAAATACTTTTCCTTCTAAAGCTGTAGCTCTGCTATAACGCTATCTAGACGGGAAAGTAAAAGTGTCCTACAGCATGTTATTTTACTATTCTTTAAATTCGGATCGAATGAAACTGATTAATCCGGCATAAGATGAGCCCTTAAATGAGTATACGAATGGCTAATATAACAAAAATAATTACACTAAATTTATGATTAGCACAAAGCTAACAATAATTTAATGCTAACTACCTGCATATGTTGCTCTGTTTATAAATTTGTTTTAAATAAGTCCTTTTACGCTCGTGTTACCTTGAGAATAGTAAATTTTGTGTTATGTAACTCCCACCTCTCATCAAAGTAAGTTTAGATACATCAGTTACCGTTCTCAATGTTAGCCGATATTTTAACCTCAGTGTAAAGCGTGATATAATAATTAACTTGTAACTAATGAACTTTCTGTTAAAGTTACGAGTGGTAATTCAACCTCAAAGATTACATAAGACATTATATTTAAAATGTCTATTTTTAAAATTTTTGTTATAATATGCTGATTTTTTTTTATTATGTTCAATTTTATTCACAAATTTTTATACATAGTATGAAGCATCAGCATAACTCTCTGGTACTGAGAAATTGAATTTTTGATTTCATACTTTTATTCTTTATTTTTTTGTATCATAATTCGTTTATTTACAGTCGGTTCTTAGAAGGAACCATATGTAAATATAATTACAGTAAGCGTTTGATGAGGGGGTTTCCAATGAATTTCCTCAAAAAAGCATACGTACATAAGACAATAGTTCATTTGTATAAATGCACTGGCACAAACGGTATAAAACTTCGTAAAACCTTAACAAAAAATCAAATAATATTACAAGACAAAGGAAAAAGAAAACAATATAATAACATGATTAGCTTATGAAAGGAATATGGGCTTTTTATAGAAAATATGCTCATCAATTTAGGGATGTCGTCCCAGCCCAAGCTTCACTCAAACTCCCCCAGGTCAAGCATGTGAAGGCGTTTGAGTTGATTGAAATCCTCACTATTATCTAAAGGAAATTCAGTGCTAGATAGTTTACATGATTATCTAACCGCTCTTTGTAATATAAACCGAATCGCTTGATTTCCTCGCGGATATAAGATAATTCCAGATAGTCATACGTTTGACATCGAATTATTCTGCGTCAAAAACATTTCAGGCTTACAATAACGCTATCCGTGTCTTTATTTTGAAAATATTTAGCTTAATACCTTCTCGGTTGTTATAGTATGTAACTGTATATTAGAATCTGCAAAAAAAAATTATCATCCTCAAACTTTTTGTCATTTTATGGTCTAAGTATAAAAGTATTGAAAAAATGATTAAAATAATATTATTTAGTAAACATTCACAAAATAAAAATTAAATTTCTCATAAGCTTTTCCATTTTCACACTCCTTTATATATCGAACTTGAAGGTTCATGGATAAAAATTCGATACGTAGAAATTTCGATATACAGAAATACATATTGAAAATTTTACATCATTTTCTTACTGAAAACAGTTAGAAATACTATTTGAATAACCGTTAGAATTAGACTGTGTAAAATTACTTTCACAAACATTAAAATACTTAAATTATAATAGTTAATATTCAGTTATTGAAGTTTTGATATGTTTTCATTTGACTACAAGAATTTTTTAAGACTGAAATTATTTATCTTTTTTCACCTACTATATAGCGTGTCCAACATAAATTAATACAAATTTACTACTAAAAGATTGAGATAATGAGGGGTCCGCGAAGCGGCCATAGGGCGCAACTCTCTAGTATTTTATATTATTTTTAATTATATAAGAATATTTCGTTAAGATAAGGGTTAAATAACGAGGTTTATTTAACACACGTTAAACCGTGAGGGGGACGTGGTTAAACTCTGTTCAAACGTTCGTTGCTTCCAGGCATGTTTTTTTCATTTACTTTTCTCACTATCCAGATGATGGTCTTTATCACAGATGTTTATTTTTGTAAATCTAGTTAAACACCTAACATAGTTTTAATTAAAAGTTCAAAATAAATGAATAAATGTGCATGGTTGAAGCAATAACAGTGAACTGATAAAGATAAAGACGTTTAAATATCAGACTAGTACTACAGAAATAAAATTTTACGCAAAATTTTAATAAAGATAATATGTATGTCATTTCGCTTAAGCGATTTGATTTAGATAGAAAATAATAAAACTAATACAGGATACTTTCATTTGGTGGTGAATTATTTTGTCATGTAATGTGTAAGTGAAATCTATTGTAATTTTATTGAGGTTGTGGATTTTTTAAGAAAAGAAAATTAATTCTGGTTGCTCCGTTAACTTTTCTTTTTTTTATTTAACCTCCGGGTCCACCGTTAGGTGAATGATTTATAGCGTGTGTGAAAATGTCATACCTAACCGCGATTTGAACCGGGACCTCCGGATGAAAGGCCGACACGCTACCACTCGCGCCACGGAGGCCGGCGCGAATGTTTAAATTTAAGATGTAATAAAGTCACGCTTCTCTATCAATACATGTAGATTTTTGGTAATTTTATAATTTTTAAATTATATAGGATTATATTAGGTACACTTATTTGTTTCGATTAAATTATATGAATTTAAATTTTAAGGTTGGCTTTATAAATTTGTCTGTTGTCAAATTATGTCTGCACATGACCTAAAAGCCTTAATAAAATAAAAATATCATGCAAAATAATACTCAAGCCTAATAATTTAGTAGGTCTATAAATATTACACATAATCTAAAGAAAACAGTTATAAAACATTTAGTAGAATATCTTACCAAGATTCATGAATTTTTAGTAATCCGTTTTGGAAGTTTATAAAAAAGCTAATACAAAAATGCTACTGATAATCGCCCACCCTCGGCTGAAAATTTCAGTACTGTAAATAACTCATATAGTAATATCATTGTAACGAGTTTCAAGTTTCGACGAAAAAGAGAAAAATGTTGATATGGCGGTAGACACTCCACTCACTTGTCTGATTAAGTTAAAAATTTAATGGAATTAATGTTCCATATATAATATTAATATATAATAATATCAGCGTGTTCAACTTAAAAGAGGCCCCATAAGTTAGTTTAGTCAATAAATAATAGTTTATCGGCAAACCCTTTCATAATAATCTACAGAAGGTATTGAAAATGATGTCGACCCACTTCTATGTACTTGTCACCATGTACCTGATAACTCATATTAGCTGTACCCTGTCTATTTCCTGGAAGATAATGATAATATTTGTCTTCAATTCCTTCAGGATGTTTGGATTGCTCCTATAAAACAATTTCTTTTAAGAAACCCCATAGTAAGTAACAAGTCTAGACTATTCAGATCAGGGGTTCTTGGTGGCTTCAATCCGTTGTTTGGGTCTACAAAACACCTAGGTACTTATGAACTCTTACCCAACAGATTACACAGCCTTTATATTTGATGTGGGTATTTCAACTGTATGATAATTTCTCTGTAACCTTCATATTTTGTCTTGGTCACAGAAATATTAAAATTTTGATTGTCCATCCAGCCCTCTGCAGTTGACAAGGCTACTTGCGCTCTTTCTTCCAGCTGCGATCGTGAATTGCCATGAACTAAAAGGAGTCAGTCATCGGAGAAAGCCTGGGCTGTAACCTCTTCTGGGAATGTCAATCTCAGACATTCGTCAAAGACCAAGTTCCACAGCAGAGGACCAAGAACGGAGCCCTTCGGGCTTCCTCTGGTGACGGATTAGTTCCACAACTATGCTCGCATCTTTGAACAGAGCCATGCGGTTAGACAAACAGTCACGCACGACCTGTAGGGCTTCGGGAACATTACGGCGTTCCAGAAAATAGAGGAGAGAACTCCAACACACGGAAGAAAATGCTGCCTCTATGTCAATAAAAATAACCAAAACATGTTTACAGTCGGCGTTTTCCACCTCAGCAAGAGCATTTAAGATGCAATCCTCGGTGCCAATCCCTTTCATGAAGCTATATTGGCTTCGATTGGAAAACTGTTCAATGCTTTCCTGGAGCCGTTCCACAACCAGCCTTTCCAGCAATTTACCGAAAACCGGCAAGAGGCTGATGAGCCGATAACTGCCGACCTCAATCGGATCCTTTCCAGGTTTTAAAAGCACCCTCACCAAGGCAGTCTTCCGACAAGTCGGAAAGACAACCCAGCTTAGGCACCCCAAGAACAGCCTGCAAAGTGGCTCTCTTATGACAGGCAGTAGAAGGTATATAATATCCGGGTCAAATTGGTCAGTCCCCGGTGCCTTTCTCAGTGCCTTCTTCTGAATATCACTTTTCATGGTGCTTCCTTTTCAAATTTTTCTCTGTACTTTCGCTGACACACAACAACATTGTCTCTCACTAAATTTCCATCACGAATACACGTTCTTCAACAGTTAACTGGATTTTAACAAACAACACACGATTATGCAATCTTGATCAAAAGTCAATGACACAGACCGCCAATACTCAAATGTGCAGGCAGAAAACAGTTCTCTCTCTAGCTCCAGTCGTACCAACATGTTCCATTTATTTTACCCATCTCACACTAATGTATACATTTTAATAAAAAATATACATTTTGTATAAATTATTGAGTGATGGGGCCTCTTTAAGGTGAACATCCAGACCCCGAAGGGGAAGATTCCGCCATCTGACGATTCCGGTGGTCGCGCCAGCCCCTCCAGACCTAGCCGTGATGGGCTTTACCCGAGGTGATCTTCTAGAACCAGAGACTGATTGACGTCTTTCAGTCATCATCTTGACACCGACATGAATGACATTTCCTTCGGTGTAAACCCTGTAATCCATCTTTAAGTTGAATCGCCTTATTATAATATTAATAGAAAAATTTGAACCAAACTTTTTTTTAATATTTTAGAAGTCTGGAGATATTTATTAAAATATGGGCCAACATATATTTATTTATGTAAGTACATATATACATACGTACTTCTGCAATTGCCATGGTTTATTTGTGTTTTTTCGATTAGAGGGATCATGAAACGTCGAAATTTTCTAAAAACCTCTCACCCAAAGTATTGAATGAGGTTTCCTTAATAGCTATAACTGGTGAAGCAGGCATAGCTATTGCCGGGAAAGTAAAAATTAAGTATAGTTATTTAAGTTTATTAGTTGTCAAAGTTTAGAAAGCTGATTTGAAGCAAAGGATAGGATAGATAGCTGGATCGACGGCTAGCTTATTGCTATTTACGACATTCTACCTACTACCCCGTCCATTATTAGCAGCGGCAACACTACTTCAGATACGTCAGGTAGAACTACTGAGCACCTATATGTTTGTGCTTTCTAAATTGATGAATATTTGTATCGATTATTAATTTATTCAGAATTTACCGCTAATCTAAAAATATTTCGTTGTTTATAGGTTTTCTTAGGTCTTGCATGTTAATTATCCTTTAGTTACCTGATACGACGTATCAGCTACTTTCGTTGGTAATAGTCTTCTGCTATACTATTATTGTATTGGTATTTAGTACGGTATTGGGGATAGTGACACAAAATTACGGTTACAGACAGATACACGATCCATAAAACGTAATAATAATAATAAAGTAACGCTTCATTATGACCCTTTGTTTTGTAATTTCATTTATAAACCTTATTCATTTACAAATAATTTGTGGTTTAAGCTCATTATGATTTTTCTGATTTTTGTTGAAACCATTTTTCTGTATTTAGAGATGATTAGATAAAAGTATTATTTCCAATTATTTTGATACATAAATGTTAACTGTTTTACAAATTTAGCAATTAAGAAGTTATGTTTTACAAAGAAACAAAGTTTGGTTTTAAACTATATCATCATAGTTTATAAAATATTTTTCTATCCAATTTTTTTTCTAACATTACTAGCATTTCTGCACATTTTTTAAAATATTATTTTTATAATATTACTAGCATTTGGCTTTGACCGCGCTATATGGTTACTTGCGTTTCTCGTCGCGGTCAGGGGGTGTTTAGTTAGTTAGAGTTAAACATCTTTCCTGTCTGCATCCCCCCCCCATGTGTTCATTAAAAGCACGCTTGTAAGAATAATAATAATGAAAAATAAAAATTAAATTCTGCACAGTTTATAAAAATTATCAGTGTAATGTAATTCTTTCAAAGCAACGGTTTGATCAGTACAGGGTCCATTAATTAACCCACCGGGTTGGTCTAGTAGTTAACTCGTCATTGCAAATCAACTGATTCCGAAGTCGAGAACTCTCGACTTCAAATCTGAAGCTTAGAACTCTAAGCTTCAAATCCTAGTAAAGGCAGTTACTTTTATTCGGATTTGAAAACTAGATCGATGATACGGATGTTCTTTGGTGGTTGGGTTTCAATTAACCACACATCTAAGGAATAGTCGTTCCTGAGACTGTACGAGACAACACTTCATTTACATTAATTCATATCATCCTCATTCATCCTCTGAAGTAATACCTTACGGTGGTTCCGGAGGCTAAGCAGAAAAAGAAAGAAAGGACCCATTTGTTAGGTTTTAGAATTTAAGTCGCGACTTCGCTGGCAAAATACATAATCAGAATTACAAACGTAAATTAGCATCACAATTTTAGCAAATCCCATAAATTGATTCAATAGCGGTAGCATAAAACGGTGAAGTGTAAAAAAACAGTTTGTGTTTTTTTAACTCCTTAAAATATTAAAATTTTAAAAAATTCGAAAGTGGGATTTTATTTATTTATCTGAAAAGTATATGCAAGCTCAGATTTTCCTTTCATGGAAAACCTTTCTTCACCCCCTTTCATGGTAAAATTTCAAAATATCTAAAAATTGTTTTTTGGATATTCACATGAAGATTACACACATCAATAATCAAACTGATGTCTCCATCTGTAAGCGAGAAATTAAAAAGTAGTAAAATTTGATATTACCTTGTTTTTCCCTTAAACTCGGAGTTTTTCAAATTCAAATATGCTGACGAAAATAATTGGTCGATATCTAAAGACTTTTGGTGTTAATTCAACTACGGTAGCGGCTCACTACAAGAAAGGAGCATGAGAATTTAGCGGCTCGCCATCTAGCGGCCTGAATGACAAGTGTAGCATCGTAATGGATTATTTATTATTTACACGTTTTAATAAATAATTTTTCATCCTAATATAGCCTATGACATTTCGGATTACATAATGAAGCTACTGTTAAAATTTGGTACCGATCAGTTTAGGGGGTTCTTGAGATTTTTGCTACCGTGTACAAACAAAGGTTTTCTCTTTTTATAATATATATATAAATTGTTAGGCAATGAAATATGCTGTATTCTAAAAAAAAAAAACTGAGATTTTAAACATTGTTAAATATTTAAAAGATCATTAAAGGATGAAAAAAGCTTATTAAAACCGTATGGTACCATATCTTTAAACCTTAAAAAACGATGACGTTTTTAGTCTCATAATGTTTAACTATTTAATAAAAATATTTAAATAAGATAGCTGAAAGGTAAAATTTACTAAATGCGTGGTATTAAATGGATAAGTTTTGTTGAAATGAGACAAGGTAAAATACGTTTGACCTGTCATTAACTTTAGTAATAGTACACCCATGTCTTATACCAAAATTGAACTGTTGACATGTATTTTATTCTCAAATTCAGTGATAGCTAATGCGCCGCCTGTTGATAATTACAGCGTCTGCACGCAAATGACTGCGTCAATGTAACTCCTTGTGGTAGAAACATTAGATTCACTTTCGTGTGTTTTGAACGATCTCATTTTGCCCAAGTGATGAAGTGTGTAATTCAAATATTTTTCCGTGCATATCAGCTGATTGACGCTACATTAGAACTAACACATGAATTAATACTGTAGTAATGTATTATTTTAATCAATTTATGACGTATTTAGTGCTCATACGTGTATTGGGTTTATATAGCCGAGAAAGGGTTAGAAGCCTACGCTTTATTTTATCTATACTGTTACTAAATTCTAATTGTAATTTCTGTGCTTGACTCCTTATATTTTAGTCTATGAGTTTGAAGAGCAGTAAATATATCGCTTTATAATTACAGTTAAACACTTTTTTCTATGTTGAGTACCGTTTACCTTTCTTAGCTTCATTTATTTATTATATGTTGACGCGGTTTCGGAACTACCTTATTGTCAAAACTCATTTGCTGGTACTTTTAAATTTCTGTTGATCTTTGTATAGCGTTTAGTTAATGCCCCTCCCGTTATTTGACGTATGCCTTATCTTGCCTTCTTCTTGTTTGTTTGTTGTTAACGGTTATACTTATCTTTTAATTTTATTTGTCTGTTGCCTGTTTTCAATAAATTTAGGTTCTTGAAAAGGACATCCGCTTGATTGTTGATCTGTTCATTTATGATCGTTTTATTGTTACTTTTTAATTTGAAGATTTCTAAATTTTCTAAAATGTTCATTCTTCTTTCTTTGATACAATTATGAATTAATTTAATTTATTCTTCCATTTTCATTGGAGTATATATTTTTCTTTTATTAAATGCCTTGCATATAGAATCTTGTTTTTGATTTTTAAAAGATTTCATGCTTTCGTTATATTTTAATTTTTAGTTTTCTTCCCGTTTGTTCATTGAATGTTGCATTAAATTTACATTTTTAATTTGTATATTGCATTATTGTTGTAAACATATTTTTCTTTTATATTATTATTAAAAATCTTTTTTAGTGTATCATTTGTAATTATAGGCAAATTTATTTTTATAAATTTAAAAAAATTATCTAATTAATTTATTTTTAATTAATATTTTTATTATTTTATTTTATTTTATTATTTAAAATTTATTTTTATATTATATTTACTAAAGAACTGTTTATTTGGGTTAATTTCTTTTTGTTAAAAACCGCTGGTGGTCTTAATTTATCCCTCACTTTTCTTTTAACTCATGCTATTTCATTATTTCCTATGCAGTAGTTCATGAGAAAAAATCTCCTTAAAACAAAAAAAAAAAAGTGAAGAGAAATACATGTTTTTTGTGTTTATTAATTTAATAGGACCTTAATCTTACATAAGACACGTAAAAAATTCTAAAATTTACCCTAATGGCTCGAATAAGTAACAATGCTTTATTTTCATTTTTTAACCACTGATTTCTTAGTTATCGGCCATTATCTAAGTAAAAGCTTTCTCAGCGGGAAATTTTCTTTAGTTAAAAAAAGGTATTTGCTTTCATAAGACGGGTAATGAAATCTATTTAATTGTCAAAAATAATTCTTATAATATCGGGGGATCGAGTAAAGCAGTATTTCAAAGGAAAAATCTTTTAAAATAATTCTGCAGAGAAAAAAATGAATGGGACATCACAAAATAATAAAGAAAACATAGATTAAATTGTAGGCTGTAATCGAGTACGTATGGTCGACTAAAATTTTATTAATTTTCTGCATGGAAATTTTATTTTTTTCTGTGATGTATCTGTATCGTTGCCTATAGCGCAATGCTCCAGCTATTTTTTTCTCTCTCTAAACTGTGTACGGTGTCCGCTTGGGTGCGAAACAATTAATCATATTTTATAGCAATATCATTTCATTCGTAACGTAATAATGCTTGTTTTTCAGAATTATTTACTCATTCTTTAATACTCTAACAATGAATATTGCTAACTGAAATAAGTATTTCTTGATGAATGGCTGTTAACTGGAAAACTCTGTTCGGTCGTATCTAATTACCATTCTAAATGATTAGAATGGTAATAAGATATATAAGGACTCTTTCAAGATCAGTGGTCTTGAAAGAGTCTTTAAAACAAAATTTTCTGCATGAACGTAAATGTTAATTAAGAAAATCTCTTTCACTTTATTTAAGTGAAAATGTATTTTATTACAGGGATACAAAATGGAAAGATCATAAATATTTTCTGTAAATAAATAAATATTTTCTGAAAACTGAGAAGAAAATGAAAATTTTTAATGTAAATGCTAATATTGTAATAAGACATAACCCGATGGAAACCTATTCAAAATTATTTAACTTCAAATTTACATCATAATACTGAATTTATATCATTAATGAACAAGATTTGCTTTTCGTGATGGTTTAGTTCCTTTGCCTCCAGAAATTTTGCCTCAGGCTGTACGCTTTAATAGGGACATCATCTAATAAAGCAGTATACAAGCAGGTAAAATTATATAACAGAAATGTTAACCTATTGTACATATAAACGTGTTAAAATAAAATAATGTAGCATTTTCTATTTGTACAGACTTCTTCAAAAAACACTAGAAGTTCAATAAATTTTGAAATTACTATAATAACTTTTCATTCGTTTATTAGTAATCGGGAGATTTTAAGTTTAAAAACATAAGTTGTAAAAACAATATATAATAAATTCTGGTTTATCCGTTTTTTAAAGTTTTGTAAATAAATTCATTTAGGTTTATGATAAAATTACAGGTAACCTATATTTATTAGGGGTAGATCGACATTTTAAATTTGAAAATGTACGACATAAAAAAATTCAGTTTTAGCAAAAGTTTAGGTATAATAGTGTAATTTCTAATCGAAAAATTAAAAAAATAAATTGATTTACATTACCGAACATTTGTAAATTAAACCTAGAAAATATCTAAGTAGTTGATTAGTTATGAATAATTAAAAAAGGAAAATTACTTAATGTAATGAGTGCCTGTTCGATGCATACAACTCATTTAAGTTATAGAGTTTACATAATATAAATATCTGTACAATATGTTTCTAACCTTTTCCAAGCTTACATACAAATATAAAAATTAGATTAGATATTCAGTGAACTATATGGTAGCCCTGATAGTCCAAGAATAGTCTCCAAAAATAGTCTCCAAATCTCTCCAAGATAGTTTCCAAAAATTTGTGAAACAACAGTTCAAACCACCACACGAATTTTTGTATTGTTTCTGAGGTGTGTTCAACTCGTTACTATGTTCACTATTCAAGAAAAAGCGACGTGTGTTTTGTGGCAGACTGAAAAAAAGTTCAGAATTTTTGTTTAACGTGCATTTCGGCTTTAATATAGAAAAGAGCCAACACATGAAAATAATATACGACGATGGTTCAAACAGTTCGAAGAAACTGGATCTGTTTTCAAGAAAAAATCAACTGGCAGACCACGAGTGTCAGACGAAATTGTTGAATGAATTAGACAATCTGCAAGTCCTAACAAATCTATCTCTCGTCGAAGCCTCGAAGTAGATATTCCGAAAACAACAAATCACAAAGTTTTATATAAAACATTGAAAAGTGTGCAACTTACGTCACTTAAAGGAAAGGATTAATGAAGCAATTGTAACCATAACAGAAGATATGTTAATTCGGGTATGGGCAGAAACTGAGTATCGATTGGTCATTTGCTGGGCGATTATGGCGCACATATTGGAATTTATTAGTTACATAAAAAAAAACTGTTTGAGATGACAAATTCGATAAATAAACTACATCAAATCTAATTACACGTATTTGTTTTTCATTTAATCGATGTTCAAAACCCCACCATTCTTTTATGAAAACTTTTAATTAAAAAGAAGTATATTATTGATTATTAGTAAAATATATAAGAAGTGTTTTACTTAAAGAACTTTTGTAAAAATTTGTTTTTTTCCATTGAAGTGAATTTATCTTTATAAATTTATCAACCCAGTTGTATTTTTATTAATTGAAGTTGACGTTGTGGTAGCTGAACTTAAAAGTTGTTAAACTGAGTTATAAAATCTAAGCAGATGAAATGCAGATGTTTATATTAAGTGGTTTAAACCACATAAATTGCTCTAATGGTTTTACCTCTAATTTTCGCTCTTGTTGTTTCAATATGCTTATACCATTTATGCAGTGTGTTACTAATTATTTTTTTCTTTCACTGATTTCATCGGAAATAAAACTAATAAATGAAGATATATAATTGCATTAAGTTTCTTACTTAAATGTCATAAATAAACTCTGCAATGAAATAAAAATAATAATAAAGTAGAAGATTGCATATTTTTTAGCTGTAACATTTCTTTTTGATAACTGCGACTGGTGAAATTCATCACCTTTATGAGTTAGAATTTGATGTTCTATAAATAAATTTTTATGAATTTTTGTTTTCTAAAAGTAGAATCTTTATTCTCTGGCACAACCATTATGTAAGATAAAATTTTAATTTTCATGTGGTTTTACATTTAGTTTTTTGTTGCTTTGTAAGTTTGTATCCGATTAGCTGGTTATTTGGAATATTTCCATTTGTTAATGTTATACTTATTCCTTTTAATACACGATAAATCATTTTGGTTAGTAGAACTGCAGGTTGAGCATCTTAGGAGACGAACATATTTTTACGAATGAAACCGTTCTGAGTCACTTCGGCACCAGTTATTTATAGTTTTTTATTCTCTCTCACTTAATATTCAAGGTCACTTCACAATTAATTAATATCATTCCTGTTCCCTAAATTTTATAATTCTACCTTAAATGTTTTCGAAAGAACACATCCGCATTGCTTTTAATGATTCGAGTTCTACAATCTTATAAAATTTAAAACTATTTGTCACGATTAATTTATTTTTGCCTTCATTTACGGCGTGCTTGAGGGACAGCTTTTAGAAAGAAATTGGCGACAGTTCAATTAAATTAGAACATCATTATTATTATTGTTAATTAATACACAGAAAAAACAATCGGGGTTGTAATTTGTTGTAGTATTTCTTGGATGAGATTCTCATTGTTAATTTAAGGCTATAATCAAAGCGTAAGTTGCACTTTGGTTGTAAATTATTTTTTATATTTCCGCTTGACCTTACCTCTAGCAAAGATGAAGACTCTTGAACAGAAAGCTTTCTGTGATTTGTAGTTTTACTAAATTAGAATCTGTAGTTACAATTCAACTTGCGTTCCGTAGAAAGTTTAATTGTGATCCTCCAAGAGATAACATTCGTCGATCAGTTTGAAATGACCGCGGAACCAGATCGGGATGGACCACGTTTTCCCTAACCCCTGGATCAATCGTCGTGGACTCGAAATGACAAGAGATTATTTGCGGTGCCTCCCAAGTTCACTTCATCTAATCCCATGTTATTTGTTTCCAAGAGTTTTCCAAAGCATCTTGTGAATGTGCTACTCCTACCTAGTGATCAATCCGATTTGAGGCAAAGAATTGAAACAGTTGTCGCTTCCATTACTCTAGACACGCTGGTTAAGGTATGAGATTAAATCTACTACCAGTTGGATGTAAGTCGCGGGTCGAATGGTGGTCGGTCACATTGAACACTTGTAGTGTAAAACTTTAAGAGTTGCTCTTTCATTCTATTAGTGATTTATTATTGTAAGTTTAACAGATATTAAATAGATTTAAAATCCCGATATTCTTTTTGTGCATACTGTGTTATTATTATTATTATTTACATAAATAACACATAAATTTACTCTTATTTATATAAATAATAGACAGTGATTATAATTTTCGTTGAATTTAGATACAATCTGAGTGAAAAAAACCGGTTTGTTTTACATGTTAGGAGTTGGACCAATTTGTTTTACAACAGTTTTTGTACCGGTGTAGTTCCCAAGGAATGGAAATGCAATTGGCGTAATTTACAAAATCTCTACAATACATGAGATCTTGATGGCAGAAACAATTTGAACAAAATTTACTGTAGATAAAACGTTATTACGGATTTAAATTAAGAAATATTTAATAAAAACAAACGTGAATTATTTGTACTGTATCCTTTGTAATTGCTGTTTATTATACAATTACATTGGCATTTTTGTCTAATTTTTTTTTATTCATATCAGTTTCTTCGTATTAGAAGGTTAGGCAACTTACCATAATAACAATGTTTAGACAGTAGGCAGGAAATCTGTATGATCAATGTGCATCCATTTTTCCCCTTATAATCTCATTTTTCTTTAGATTATCTATTTTCATTGAGGGTTTATTTTCCTTCTTTTACTATATTTTTTTGGCAATACACTATATCATTTCTCTCTGCTACGTTTTATTTTCTTATACTTCAGATATCTTGTGTTTGTTAACTCCATATTTTTTGTTTGTTTTGAACATAAAGCAGTACGTACTGAAATATCATTTTATAAGAGAAGCTTATTTCTATTTTGATTGCATTTTTTCTCCGTTTATTCATTATTTTATTGTTTATTACCATTGTCTTCTGTAATCTTACTACTTATCTTCTGTTTTCCTTTTTTATTTGAACTTTTTGAGCTGATAAAAAAGGATAAGTTTTGTTTGAAGTTTTTCTAATCCCAACTGTCTTCTAACCGTTTCTTTCTTGGTTTTACTTTATATATATTTTTATACTTTTATGGTTTATAATAAGACTCCTTTATAAATCTTTATTGTCTACTCAGTGCTTACATTGTTTTTTATAACTTACATTATCTTTTAAATCTTAGTTTGTTTATTATCTTATTGAGATTTAGCTACCTGAAAATAATCAGGAGTAGTATATAATATACATTAAATAATGAATATACTTTACAGACTTTGTGGGTAGATTAGAAGATATAAAAAACGGCGAACTTAATTCTCTTTTTGGTTTTGTTCCGTTTTATCCAAATACTTTATTCAGTCATCTCTTTATTATGTTATTCATTTGAATTATCCTTGCGTTCCATTTCTTTTATTTTATATTTAATTATCTGTTTAACTTTTACATTTTACTTTTCTGTTTTTTGTTTGTGATTTAATTAAATTTTTTAAATATCAAAAAAATTTTAACTGGGTGTTCGTAAAGGTTAAATAAATATTCCAATAGTCTTATTTACAGGTGAAATTAAATTAAATTATTTTTACTAAAATAATTTTGAATATACTATCAGTTACGTAAAATATAAGTAACGTAAAATTAAGTTCGTTGTTGTTAAGTTTAACAATTAGAAACACCTATAATCCTAAAATTAGTTAATCAAAATCTTAACGGTTGCAACAAGTTTATCTATTTGTCATTTTAACTTAATCGTTGGATATAATCAGGAAGTCTAAAGATCATGATAGATTTTATGCTTTACACTTCCATATATTTACTGTCTTAAATCCATTTATATTTATGATAAATAGTGTATCCGAAAGATTAATAGAAAACTCAGAATTAACTTCTGTAGATTTTATTAAATATAGAGGACTAATCTGTCAGTATAATTCTATGAATTATTATTAATTGCTTTTTTTAAACAACTGAGTAAGTATTGAGAAAAAATAAAGGTAGACTGTTATTGTAGTGAAGTAAACAGCTAGTTGACAGACAGTGATTGTATTTTGTTATATGTGCTAGTCAATAAAAAAAGTTAACCAAAATTAAAAACAATGCTACTTCTTTTGAATAAATAATGTAAAAATTAAGTAAAATTATTTTGAAAAGTGTAAGTTGTTTTAAAACATAGCTGCTTTCAACCACGTGATAACGTTAAACCATAAAACCCAACAAGAAAATAATTATTTTCTCTAAATGTTGACTTTTAATTTGGAAAAATATACAGTACCTCATCGGTGGTGGTTAGAACACATTTTAATTTTGTTGTTATTCTATTAAAGAATTAATCTTTACGTTGCTCTCCTCGTATTATAATTTTTCACATCGAATTTTTAAAACAAACTCATTAAAATGTATTTGTTTTATTTTTTATTCCTTTTTACATATTTATTTTTAAATTCAGTTACAAATTATGCAGCTCAACTGTTGTATTTTATATTATAACATGGCTATTGCTGTAAGAAGCTGTGGTAGTTAAATTAATACTAAAGGGCCACACGCTTTTTCATTTATGTATTTATCTAATTTTTCAAGAATTTATGTTTCTGAACTATTTGGTAATGTACTTCACAAATAATGATTGTCTTCAATAATATTGTTTAACTGAGTTGAAGAGAATGTAACAATTATTTAGGGAGGCTGCTGAATACATTGATCAAATCTGTACATTAATGATTTGATCCCTAATCAAACCTACGAGGTGGTTTTTATCAATTTATTTTCTAAAGAAAAATATTTTTCTTTAGAAAATAAATCAAAATATCTGCAATTAACGATGATTTATGAAGAATTTTAATATGTTTATAAATAAAATTGAATTATGTATTCAGCATATATTTTTTTTATCCATGGTATCGTTAAATTTTATACATTACTGTTGAAAAGTGAACTATTTTGATTTTTGACGTTTTGCTCTAGCATTACGAAAAAATACGGCTCGACCGAATTTAGAACAATTTTTAACTTATAGGATGATCTTATTTCTATTCAAATATTAGCTATGATTTAAATAAAAGTATTTTCTGGAGCCTTTTTGTTTACATGGTTTAATAACATTATTTGGTATTATGTTTGCTCATTTATTTATTTATATTTGCCAAAAAAAAATTTCGATCGGGGCATTAATTCACAAATCGTTTGACTGCTTGGTATGATTATGTCGCTGAAAATGCAATAAATAAAAACTTTTAAGGGGATAAGATCCCAAAACTGTATTTTTAATAGTTATCGAGAAATCCGGGGTAAAAGATAAAAAATTGGGGTCAAAAAACACACGATTTTTACGTTTGGATAAAATAACTTTTTACGTTTGGATAAAATACGTTTGGATAAATAACTAAGATATTTTGATATCTTTTGTTTTTAATAAAATTGGAAATTCTTATTTGTATTTTATTTTCTGTGGATTTTGATTACACCATTTACTATAAATCAAATTCTCTACAAGTTTCGTTTAAAAATTTTATGTATTATAACCCGTTTAACAAATTTAATTTCCCCAAACCTAATCTAGTATGTTTCTCGACCTTAATCTTTTGTCTTTTACTCCAGATTTAAAATTTGGAAAATACTACAAACACTAAAAATACAGTTTTGAGGCTTACTTTTTTTATTCAATTTATCAGATAAGATTTCATTTAAAACCATAAAATTTATCAGTTAATTTGGGTTCCGAACATTACAGTTTTTGTTTTAACTTCCGGGACCACCGTTAGGTATTGCTTCAGAGAATGAGATGAATGATTTGTAGCGGGTGAAAATGCCATCCCTGACCGAGATTCGAACCCGGGACCTGCGGATGAAAGGCCGAGTGGCTACCACTCGCGCCACGGAGGCCGGCAAGCATTACAGTTTGGCTTAATTACAATTTTACCTAAGGCACAGAAAACAAGGCGAAATCTTTCGGCAGCCGACACTCGCTAATGAAGCATTTCCGAACCTATGTTTAAAAAAAATCTATTTTCGCCACCGAAACATACTGAAAATTTGTTACATTTTTCGCAAATCAGTCTTGGATCAAAATTTGACCAACATAAGTAGTTGTAATTAAAAACGAAATAGTACCGAAATTATAATAACAATTGCACCGAAATAGTAACGAAATTCCTGATGTCACAAAATTCAAAATTACGTATTCAGAGTATATTTTTCTGCTCTCTATACAAGACATGTTAAAAAAATAAAATAAACAGATCATTTTTATAACCAAGCAACTGGACTGAATTTACTTGTATTTAGTTAACTGAGTAGTCAGTTTAACACCGGGTTGGTCCAGTGGTAAACTCGTCGTCGTAAGTCAGTTGATTTCGAACTCAAGAGTTCTAGGGTTTAAATCCTAATAAAGATAGTTGCTTTTATTCAGATTTGAATACTAGATCGTGGATACCGATCTTCTTTGGTGGTTGGGGTTCAATTAATCACACGTCTTAGCAATGATCGGTCTGAGTTTGTTCAAGACTTGAATATTTACCGGTATATTCACACAGATATTAACGAGTCACTAATGACTTTAATTATAGATGGGACTATGAATAAAAATATAAAAAAAGAAAAAGTAGTTACTTTAAATCCATTTTCACAATTTTTCATAAAATCTTAATTTTATTTTGATGTAGTGCATTATTTTTTATTTTATTTTGGAGTAATAATGTAAAAACGCTATAAAAATTGATTTGTAAAAAGTAAAATTGTTTTTTTTTTTTTAATTTTATGGTTTTGATTGATAAACTGTTTTTAAATTGAAAAAATGAAAAAAGTCACTTAACGGACACTTCTGGATTTATTTTTGATATTTTAC